>NC_069377.1:10000000-20000000 GCF_021730395.1 Mercenaria mercenaria | reverse complement strand
TTCAAAGTCCATTGAGATTTTAACTTTCATTTTTTTGCATACATGTTCCCCGTCATGACCCCATCTGTAAAAAGGAGGAGGGAACTCTGTCAAGCATTTTGACTGAATTATGGCCCCTTTTCCCACTTTGAATATGCTTAAAAGTAATGTTTAAGTTTTACTCATTGCTTATATTATACTATCAAGCACTGAGAATAGTCAGCACACTGTCCACTGAAAAGCCTTGTTGAAGGTACAGGCTTCAAATTTGGAACACGTGCATAGTTTTGTGTTCTGAAATGAAATTTGACCTTGATTTTGACCTAGTGACCTACTTTCACATTTCTCAAGCTAAGCCTCAAATTTGGACCACATGCATAGTTTTGTGTTCCGAAAAAAACTTTGACCTTGACATTGACCTAGTGACCTACTTTCACATTTCTCAAGCTACAGCCTTCAAATTTGGACCACTTGCATAGTTTTGTGTACCGAAAAAAACTTTGACCTTGACATTTACCTGGTCCTACTTTCACATCTTTGAAGGTACAGGCTTCAAAATCGGACCACATGCATAGTTTTGTGTTCGGAAATGAATTTTGACCTTGATTTTGACCTAGTGACCTACTTCCACATTTCTCAATCTACAGCCTTCAAATTTGGACCACATGCATAGTTTTGTGCACCAGAAATGAACTTTGATCTTGAGATTGACCTCAGTCTTCGTCGTAACTGGGTTGCCCGAAGTCCGGGACAAGTAGATCCTGTTTCGGGCAAGCCATATTTTTCAGGTGGTTGCCCGAATTGACAAATGCATTTTTCCGAAATTCCTTTAATTTTTACAATAATTACAAAAAGAATTTCATGAATCTGAAATGAACGTCCTAAATACTACCTTCCGTATATTTATGCATGAATTGATGGCTTCACATTTGCAATATATAAAAATAATTGCATGAAAAGTTCCCGAAAATACCCCTAGTGTTTGAGACACCACGTAATGGAATTGACCAAGACACAAAAACTGGGCGTGATGACGATTCAAATGATTATCCGCGAAATCAATATCTTGTAACTTAATTCAGCAAGTAACTTTATTCTTGCAGAAAAGAACATTTCAAATTCAATAGTAATTAAAACATTTTTTCCGATCAAAAGTAAAGGAGATAAAGGTACTACTTACTTTTGATTTTTGTAAATCCTACTTTTACAATATTTTTCTAAAAAAAAACCCCAAACATTGTCTCGTATTTAGTCACATAACTGGTATACATCTCTCTCACACATTTTGACAACTTAAAACTTCAAAGAGCAACTGTCGGTACTTCAAAGAGCAACTGTCGGCAACTTTCTCTTTGTTGATTTTCGGCATTACTCTTTGATGTGGGATGAAAGTTAACCTGTTTGACATTGCGAGATGACTGATGTAATGTGACCTAATTCTGCTGAAGATATTTCCAAGTGTAGAAGGATGAACCTTAGATTAATATTTTGTTTTCTTTTTTATAAATGGAAAACTGAAAGACTTATTGCAAAGACACCTAATTTGCAATGAAGCCAAAATAGTTATTTTATTCTATTTCTTTTTATATAAATTGTACTAGCTCATATAAAGTTCATACAAATATGAAAACTGATTGTAAAATTTAGTTCAAAACTTGGGTAGGCACTGGTGTTGTGGAATATAACAAGTCTGATCCATTATTGCAGTTTGAACAACTACACTATATACAAAGGCCCTGGCTAAGAAAGTAAGTTTTAGAAGGGTACTGCAAATCTGAACCCAACAACTGGCATTATAACTGGTTACTGGTATAGGTCAAACTTTTTTCTACAGTTTTCTCCCATAATTTCTGTCTGCTAGTTACTTGAATATTGGTTATCCACTTACGTTGGCTTAGCCTGCCCATGGTCTGGATAGTGTGAGTAGGTTAATTGACTACCATTTAAATAACTGAATGTTGAATTAAACATAAACCAAAATACATCATATAAACAAAATGATTTTGGGCAAGTAAAAATGTTTTCGGGCAAGTGGTTTTCTTAACTTACTTGCCCAAAAGGACAAGTGCTGAAAAAAAATTAAGGCAAAGACTGTGACCTAGTGTCCTACTTTCACATTTCTCAAGCTACAGGCTTCAATTTTGGACTTCTTGCATATTTTTGTGTTCTGAATTGAAATTTGACATTGATTTTTATCTAGTACCTACTTTCACATTTCTCAAGCTGCAGCCTCCAAATTTGAAGCACATGCATAGTTTTGTATACCGAAATGAACTTTGACCTTGAAATTGATCTTGTGACCTACTTTCACATTTCTCAAGCTACAGCTTTTAGATTTGGACCACATGCACAGTGATGTGTACTGAAATGAAATTTGACCTTGATTTTGACCTTGAGCTAGTCTTGAAATTTGGAACAATCAAAAATGGCTCAATGGTGGGCGCCAAGATCACTCTGTGATCTCGTTTCTGCTGAATTTCAAATATAATTCATTCAAGGGTAAGTTTCACTCATTTATCTGTTATCAACAGTTCATTTTACAATAAAGTAATCGGCACGGAACAGTGTATGGACCTGTTCATTTGGAGTTCCTCGGTTATTTATGTTTTGAAAGAAAATGTAAACAATCTGGTGAATGCTGGTATCTGTAAACCATTCAGATTCAAGCTTTAAGTAAACACTGGTTAAGTCTTATTTGTTATTCCATTTTCAACAAAATTTAAGATGTAAATAACTCTAAATCTCTAGAAAAAGGAGGTCCGTAACCCCAGAAAACTCCTAACAGGCTTGTCTAGAGGTACGGATCCGTACCTTTAGAATCAAATTCTAGAGGTATAGATCTGTACCCCTAGACACTTCCTTTTATTAAATAACTTAAATTTATAAATTTGATTTGTTTTCTTCATACCACATTACACTTGAAAAGCTTCACGTGTTTATTTTTAGCTCATCTGATTTTTTGGGGAAAAAATGATGAGTTATTGTCATCACTTGATCGGTGTCGGCGTCAGCGTTGCCTGGTTAAGTTTTATGTTTAGGTCAGCTTTTCTCCTAAACTATCAAAGGTATTGCTTTGAAACTTGAAACACTTGTTCACCATCAATAGCTGACCCTGTACAGCAAGAAACATAGCTCTATCATGGTTTTTGCAAGAATTATGGCCCCTTTTGGACTTAGAAAATATCAGATTTCTTGGTTAAGTTTTATGTTTAGGTCAACATTTCTCCTAAACTATCAAAGCTATTGCTTTGAAACTTGCAACACTTGTTCACCATCATAAACTGACCCTGTACATCAAGAAACGTAACTCCATCCTACTTTTTTCAAGAATTATGGCCCCTTTTGGACTTAGAAAATACCAGATTTCTTGGTTAAGTTTTATGTTTAGGTCAACTTTTCTCATAAACTATCAAAGCTATATTTCTTTAAAACTTGCAACACTTGTTCACCATCATAAGCTGACCATGTACAGCAAGAAACATAACTCTGTCCTGCTTTTTGCAAGAATTATGGCCCCTTTTGGACTTAGAAAATATCAGATTTATTGGTTAAGTTTTATGTTTAGGTCAGCTTTTCTCCTAAACTATTCAAGCTATTGCTTTGAAACCTGCAACAGTTGTTCACCATCATAAGCTGACTCTGTACAGAAAGAAACATAACTCTATCCTGCTTTTTGCAAGAATTATGGCTCTTTTTGGACTTAGAAAATCATGGCTAGGACAAGTTTTTTATTATACAAAAAAAATCAGATGAGCGTCGGCACCCGCAAGGCGGTGCTCTTGTTTAAATAATCTGTCAACCGTGAAGACAGTAGTCCCACAATAGCCATTTTCACGAAATTCTGGCTATATCTTCAGTGCGTCTGTTGCATTGTAACATCTCAGTGATTCAGTTTGAAATTGACTTTTGCGAGTCTTTGGGACTCACATATTTTGAAACAATGAGTCCCAAAGATTTTGCATCATTAAATACCAGTTTTTGGTAAAAACAAGGGAATTCTTCACCTGTACACCTTATTCAAGTATAAAAGAACTAATTTATATTTTTATTTGTTCAATTCCTTTAGAGATGAAACATTATCACAACTTAAAACTGACTAGAAAAAGTTTAAATGACTAGTTTCAAAGGTTTAAAACTAAGTTGAAAAGGTTTTGCCAGTTTTAAAGACTATTTACAGGTGCCTCACATCACTTGATGTGTGGCTGTTGTAAGATACATCTGTTTTCACCTAGTCCTCAGTGCATATTAATTGTGAAATTAGAATATCACTGGAGTAGTTTTCACCACTGATCATGGATAGACTCAGTGAAACCATGCCTGCTATCTTCTGTCTCCTTCATTACTGGTATTACTGTTTTGGTATTTTGTGTTACACAGGCTTAATACTTTCATTGCTGTGTCTTTCTGTGATACATTTTTGCTTTGCAATTGATTTAGATTATCCCGGTGCAGAGGGGCTTCCACTAAAAGCTTGTTCTAAGGAGGCATGTCTGGTGATAGTGCTGTGTTGAAAGTTTTGGTTCCTACCCACTTTGTTCATACCATTCACCTTTTTATGGTCAGTGCAAAAGGAACACTAGTACATATAATTGCCAGATTCATCTTTCTCGTTCTTTGTTCAGCCAGCTATAAAGCTCAAGCCACTTAATGGCAAATTTCCGAGTTTTCTTGTTCTTTTCCGGTACGGTTACATTCTCATTGCAGTCACTGTTGTCGGTATTTGTGACAGTGTAGGTGGCAGAATCGGCGCAAATGTAGCCGTTTCCCCCCAAAAAACCCCTAAACTCTTTTTGGTTGGGACCAACAGGTCCTTTTTTTCGGAGGCGCGTTTTAAAAAAAATGGGGGATTCGCAAACCGTTAAAAGGCCGTGACGAAATGCTTTAATTAATTGGCCACGACTTTTAATTATTAATAAGCAAGTTTTACAAAATAGGCGGTGGGGACTCTTTTTTGGCTCCAGTGTTGATCACTACCGGTAATTTACCTCTGCCCAATTGGTTGCGACTTGAGATGCACAATTTGGGAGCAAGGTCCCCAAAAAAAATTTGGGGTATTTGACCGGCCCGGGGCAAAATGAATCCCCCGAAATCCCAATTGGCACTCTGCTAAATTTTCGATTCAGTCGTGCCATGCAACCAAAAATTTTTTTTAAAAAATTTTTGCTTTTTTTTCGAGTGGGGAAAATCAAAATGTTTCCGAAAAAATTTCAAAGGAAAGTCATTAAATTACAGCACACAGATTTCGTGCAAAACGGCTTTTGGGGGGATTTTAATCCACGCTTGGTTGATTTTTTAGGTGAGTTTTTCATCACTCGTGTCCGTTTTCGGCGTCGTCTGTCGTCCCAAAATTTTCTTGTGTTGGAAGAGGCGTTTTTTCAACTGACTTTATGAAATTTGGTCAAAGTTTTCCTGTAAAATCTAGGGGAGTTCGAAATGGGGCATCTGGGGGGGCAAAAAAAGGTCACAAGGGCAAATCAAAGAAAAACCTTTTGTATGCGATAGAGGCTGTATTTTCAACTGATCTTCTGAAATTTGGTCAGAAAAGATTACCTTTTAAAAAAACTAGGCGGTTCGAAAATGGGTCATGGGGGCAAAAACAGGGGCACTGGTCAAATCAAGAAAAACCTTTTTATGCATAGAGGTTGTATTTTTTAGCCCCCCCCTTTAATTTAAACACTCGGTCCCCGGTCCTCTCCTTTTTGTCCGTAACATTTCTCGTTATGCATCCCTCAGAAAATACCAGGGGGGGTTTTGACCAAAATTTGTAGAAAATGTATTTTGGACCCTAGTTGTGTCCCCCGAAAAACATTGTTCAACAATTTTTTAGGAGTTTTGGCCCTTCGTTTATTTTAATTTACATAGATTTTTTATAGGGAAAAACTTTTAAAAACTTCTTGTCCAAAACAAAAAGGGCCTGAGCTTTTAAATTTTTTATGAAGCATCATCTGTGGCCTTACCAAGTTTGTTCAGATTATTTTCCCCTTGGTCAAATAGGCCCCACCCGGGGGTAAATGGTTTAATAGCTTTTTTAGGGAAAAGCTTTTAAATCTTTTTGTCAATAACCTACAACATTCAAATATGGACCACATGTATGGTTTTGAGTGGCAAGGTGAACCTTGACATGAGTTGACCTTGATTTGGACCTAGTGACCTACTTTCACATTTCTGTAGCTACAGCCTTCAAGACCACATGCATAGTTTTGTAAACCGAAAAAAAACTTTGACCTTGACATTGACCTAGTGACCTACTTTCACATTTTTGAATGTACAGGCTTCAAATTTGGACCACATGCATAGTTTTGTCTTCTGAAATGATATTTGACCATGATTTTGACCTAGTGACCTACTTTCACATTTCTCAAGCTACAGCCTTCAGATTTGGACCACATGCATAGTTTTGTGTACCGAAACAAACTTTGACCTTGACATTGACCTAGTGACCTACTTTCACATTTTTGAAGTTACAGGCTTCAAATTTGGACCACATGCATAGTTCTGTGTTCCGAAATAAAATTTGACTTGATTTTGACCTAGTGACCTACTTTCACATTTCTGTAGCTACAGCCTTCAAATTTGGACCTCATGTATAGTTTTGTGCACCGAAAAAAACTTTGACCTTGACATTGGACCTAGTGACCAACTTTCACTTTTTGAAGGCAAAGGGCTAAAATTTTTTGGACCACTGCTAGTTTCGTGTTCCAAAATGTATTGACCATGTTTTTTGACCTATGACCTACTTCACATTTCTAAAGTCGCCTTCAATTGGACCACTGCATGTTTTTGTGTACCGAAAAAACTTTGCCCTTTGACATTGACCATGCCCTCTTTCCATTTTTGAAGGTACAGGCTTCAAATTTGGACCACTGCATAGTTTCGTGCCGAAAAAAAATTTTTTGACCTTGATTTTGCCCCTAGGGGACCTACTTTCACTTTCTGTAGCACACCCTTAAAATTTTTGGACCTTTTGCTTTTTTTTTGTACAAAAAATTGCCTTAAGATTGACCTAGTGACCTATTTTTCACATTTGGTAACGCCTTCAAATTTAACCACATGCGGTACCAAAAAAAATTTTTGCCCCTGCATGGACCTATGACCAAAATTTCGGAAGGTACGCTTAAAAATTGGACCATGCAATTTTGTTCTAAGTAAATTTGACCTTGATTTGACCTAGTGCCCTATTCCACATTTTCAATTTTACAGCCAAAGATTTGGGACCCTGCTGTTTTGTGTCCCAAAAAATAAACTTTGACCTTAGGTTTGACCTAGTGACCTATTTTCAATTTCCCAAACTACAGCTTCAAACTTGATGCACATGCATATTTTTGTACAAAGAACTTTTCCCTGAAATTGATCTAGTGCCTATTTTTTACATTTTTCAAGCTACCTTTCAAAACCCCCTCGGAGCCTTGGGGGAGTTACGTTCGTGGCGGGGGGCGTGGTTCGATCCCCGGCCGCGTAACCAAGACTAAAGAATGGGACTAGCGTTCCCTTTCTTGGCGTCAGTTAAGGGATAGTGCTAGGACTGGGTTTTTGGTGCGTATAATGTGACGGGGGGGGTATCAGCCACGTTTTTACGACTGATATTCCGTGAGGCAGCACTATAAATCGGGCATTGTGTTTCTGCTAAAGTTAAACCCCTCTTTATATGACTGAAAAATTGTTGAAAAAGACTTAAAACCCCAACACACAAAAACCACACACGCTTTCACTTTGGCCACACGGACCAATGCACAGTGTTGTGTCGGAAAAGAAATTTGACCCTTTAATAGCAATAATTCTTTAAATTGGAACACTCAAAAAAAGACACATTGGTGGGGGCCCCAAACACTCTTGATCTCTTTTCCCCTTAAACTTCATGAATTTTTTGGGCAGAACGTAACCTTTATGAAATCGAGGCGAGTTCGAAAAATGGTCTCTGGTGTCAAAAACTAGGTCACTATCAAATCAAAGAAAACCCTTTTGTATCATAAAGGCTGTTTTTTTCAATTAACTTTTGAAATTTTTGGCAAACGATTTCCTTTATAAATTTTGCCCCAGTCAAAAGGGTCTCGGGGGGCAAAAAGTAGGTCATAGGTCAAAACAAAGAAAAACTTTGTGTATGCGATAGAGGCTGTATTTTTCAATTAATCTTCACGAATTTTGGTCAGAATGATTGCCTTGATGAAATCTAGGTCAAGTTCGAATATGGGTCATCTGGGGTCAAAAAGTAGGTCACTAGGTCAAATCAAAGGAAAAGCTTGTATATGCGATAGAGGCTGTATTTTTCAGTTGATCTTCCCGAAATTAAGTCAAAATGATTGCATTGATGAAATCTAGGTCGGGTTTGAATATGGGTCATCTGGGATCAAAAATTAGGTCACTAGGTCAAATCAAAGAACAACTTTGTGTATGCGATAGAGGCTATATTTTTCAATTGATCTTCCTGAAATTAAGTCAGAATGATTGCCTTGATGAAATGTAGGCCAAATTTGAATATGGGTCATCTTGGGTCAAAAAATAGGCCACAAGGTCAAATCAAAGAAAAACCTTGTATATGCAATAGAGGCTGTATTTTTCAATTGACCTTCATGTAATTTGGTCAGAATGATTGCCTTGATAAAATCTACATTAAATTTGATTATGGGTCATCTTGGGTCAAAAGTAGGTCACTTGGTCAAATCAAAGAAAACCCTTCTGTATGCAATAGAGGCTGTATTTTTCAATTGATCATCATGAAATTAGATCAGAATGATTGCCTTAATAAAATCTAGGTCAAGTCAGAATATTGGTCATCTGGATCAAAAAGTAGGTCACTAGGTTAAATCAAAGAAAAACCTTGTGTATGCGATAGAGGCTAAAAATTTTCAACTGATCTTTATGAAATTTTGTCAGAATGATAGCCTTGATTAAATCTAGGCCAGGTTCAAATATGGGTCATCTGGGTTTAAAAACTAGGTCACTAGGTCAAATCAAGGAAAAACCTTGTGTATGCAATAGGAGCTGCATGTTACACTAGATTTTCATAAAATCAGGTCAGAATGGTTGCCTTGATGAAATTTAGGTCAAGGTCGAATATGGGTAGTCTGGGGTCAAAAACTAGGTCAAATCAAAGAAAACCTTGTGTATGCGATAGAGGCTGTATTTTTCAACTGATCTTCATGAAATTTGGTCAGAATGATAGTCTTGATAAAGTCTAGGTCAAGTTCGAATATGGGTCATCTGGGATCAAAAACTAGGTCACTAGGTCAAATCAAAGAAATTACTTATTTATACTCAAGATGTTTGCTCCAATTTTAATGATAATTGGTCAGAATATTTTTTTCCATGAAATCACTAGGTCAAACATGTTAAAACTGTTATGGTGTATTTCTCAGGTGAGCGACCTAAGGCCATCTTGGCCCTCTTGTTTAATTTACCATGTGAAGTTCTTCAAGTGTAATGTGGTAAGAAGAAAACAAGTCAAATTGATAAATTTAAGTTGTTTATTAAACAATACCCCAGTTATACATCTGCATATAGTTTGAGCTGTAAAAATCTTGATACTCATCTAGTTCAAGCTGTGAAAGTCTTTATACACATCTAGTTTGAGCTGTGAAAGTCTTGATACACATCTAGTTTGAGATGTGAAAGTCTTGATACACCTCTAGTTTGAGCTGTGAAAATCTTGATACACATCTAGTTTGAGCTTTGAAAGTCTTAATACACATTTAGTTTGAGCTGTGAAAATCTTGATACACACCTAGTTTGTGCTTTGAAAGTCTTTATACACATCTAGTTTGAGCTGTGAAAGTCTTTATACACATCTATTTTGAGCTGTAAAAATCTTGATACACATCTAGTTTGAGCTTTGAAAGTCTTGATACACATTTAGTTTGAGCTGTGAAAGTCTTGATATACATCTAGTTTGAGCTGTGAAAGTCTTTATACACATCTAGTTTGAGCTGTAAAATCTTGATACACATCTAGTTTGAGCCTTGAAAGTCTTGAAACACATCTAGTTTGAGCTGTGAAAGTCTTGATACACATCTAGTTTGAGCTGTGAAAGTCTTGATACACATCTAGTTTGAGCTGTGGAAGTCTTGATACACGTCTAGTTTGAGCTGTGAAAGTCTTGATACACATCAAGTTTGAGCTGTAAAATCTTGATACACATCTAGTTTGATCTGTGAAAGTCTTTATACACATCTAGTTTGAGCTGTGAAAGTCTTTATACACATCTAGTTTGAGCTGTAAAAATCTTGATACACATCTAGTTTGAGCTGTGAAAGTCGTGATACACATCTAGTTTGAGCTGTGAAAATCTTGATACACATCTAGTTTGAGCTTTGGAAGTCTTGATACTCATTTAGTTTCAGCTGTGAAAATCTTGATACACATCTAGTTTGAGCTTTTGAAAGTCTTGATACACATTTAGTTTGAACTGTGAAAGTCTTTATATATACACATCTAGTTTGAGCTGTAAAAATCTTGATACACATTTAGTTTGAGCTGTGAAAATCTTGATACATCCTAGTTCAAGCTGTGTTAAAGTCTTAATACACATGTAGTTTGAGATGTGAATGTTTTGATACACATCTGGTTTGAGCTTTGTGAAAGACTTGATACACATCTAGTTTGAGCTTTGTGGAAGACTTGATACAAATCTTGTTTGCGCTTTGTGAAAGACTTGATACACATCTAGTTTGAGCTGTGAAAGTCTTGATACACATTTAGTTTGAGCTGTGAAAATCTTGATACACCCTAGATCGAGCTGTGTTAAAGTCTTAATACATATCTACAGTAGTTTGAGCTGTGAATGTTTTGATACACATCTAGTTTGGGCTGTGAATATACACATCTAGTTTGAGCTGTGAAAGTCGTGATACACATCTATTTTGAGCTGTGAAAGTCTTGATACACATCTAGTTTGAGCTGTGAACGTCTTGATACACATCTAGTTTTAGCTGTGAAAATCTTGATACACATCTAGTTTGAGCTTTGAAAGTCTTAATACACATTTAGTTTGAATTGTGAAAATCTTGATACACACCTAGTTCGTGCTTTGAAAGTCTTTATACACATCTATTTTGAGCTGTAAAAATCTTGATACACATCTAGTTTGAGCTTTAAGGTCTTGATACACATTTAGTTTGAGCTGTGAAAGTCTTGAAACACATCTAGTTTGAGCTGTGAAAGTCTTTATACACATCTAGTTTGAGCTGTAAAAATCTTGATACACATCTAGTTTGAGCCTTGAAAGTCTTGATACACATCTAGTTTGAGCTGTGAAAGTTGTGATACACATCTAGTTTGAGCAGTGAAAGTCTTGATATACATCTAGTTTGAGCTGTGAAAGTCTTTATTCACATCTAGTTTGAGCTGTAAAAATCTTGATACACATCTAGTTTGAGCTGTGAAAGTCCTGGTACACATTTAGTTTGAGCTGTGAAAATCTTGATACACATCTAGTTTGAGCTTTGGAAGTCTTGATACACATTTAGTTTCAGCTGTGAAAATCTTGATACACATCTAGTTTGAGCTTTGAAAGTCTTGACACACATTTAGTTTGAGCTGTGAAAGTCTTTATATATACACATCTAGTTTGAGCTGTAAACATCTTGATACATATTTAGTTTGAGCTGTGAAAATCGTGATACATCCTAGTTCAAGCTGTGTTAAAGTCTTAATACACATCTAGCAGTCGGGGAACTTTCCCGTTCAGGAAAGTTGGGGATTCCCCTTTTCACTTTCCCAATCGGGAAATATTGAGTGAAAAATTTCCTGATCTGGAAAGAAAATGCTCAGTTTTTATATACCTTGGTTTATGGGCTCCGGGCATCACAGATTACGTTGGAGGTACATTTTAATTGCTTGAATCCATTCTTAAAACAATTATCTAAAATTCTACCGAGGGCAAACATTTAAAACATTATCGTCTTTGAGATATTCAAGCTCAAAGTTGAAGGATATTTAAGAAAACTTACCATTTTCAACACTTTCCCGTTTTGAATGTATATACTTTCCCGAACAGGAAAGTAATGACAATTTCTATTATATGCTGACATTTTACGGCTTTGAAAGCATTCAATAAAATATGTCCTGCTTCTATTTGTAAATGACTTAGTGCCCAAGTGCAACATATCGAATAGCCCTTTGACCCCAAACTGTGACCTTGGCCATTGAGATAGGAACCTGGGGTTTATGTTTGTACATTACGCTCTGTATCACTGAGTTAAACATTCCTGCCAAAAATTAACAAGTTTTCTCAATGCATGTCAAAATTATCTGACATGACATTTGACCTCCAATTGTGACCTTGACCTATGAGATAGGAACCTGGGGTTTGTACATGGCACAAGATTGCTTCATGCATATCGAAGTTATGGTCCAGACAAAATGATCTAGGCGGACACAAGCACACATGCATACACAAAACAGTCATTTGAACAACAGTTTACTATGTCTTCGATTTTGCAAGTAAACTAAAAAGGGTCATAATTTTGCCAAAATGTAAAGCAAAAGTTATTAAACCTGCTTCTTGAGGTCACTAACCATATGCAAGATGTTTGTTGATTAGGAAACGTTTCTGAAAAACATAATTACATGCAAAACTTTCAATACATGTCTATGTTAAAAAGGGGCACAAATGTGCTGAAATGAAACCTCAAGTTATATAACTTGTTCTCACCGTTCATCTCAAGATGCTAAAGACATATGAAAAGTTTGATAGCATTTCGTACTGTAGGTTTAGAGAAATCTGCTTACATGCACAACTTTAAAAGCAGCATTTTTTTAAACAAAAATGAAAGCATGAGACTACAACGAGTTCTGCAAGGTCATGATGCGAATGAACATCTGGCCAAGTCATTTCTGTATGAATTGCTTACATGCAAAACTTTAACCAAAATTCAAAAGGTTGAAAAGAGGGCAAATTTTTAACATAATAAAAGCTAGAGTTATTTAACCTAATGATGCCAAAGACATGTGAGTTTGTAAGTATTTGGCCAAGTACTTCCTGAGAAACCTCATATAAAAATTTGAAATTTTCAGGTAGTCCAGCTAAAAATGTAACCTTAATAAAAAATACAAAAAGATACTTCACTTTATTACCAAATAATTATTATATAAATTTTAAAATAGGATGATAAAAACATCAGAACCAGAGAAACACACCCACAAATATTTCCTATTTGTCTTTACTTTGAAAACTACTATAATACTAAAGTCTTAATTAGAATTTATTTTACACTTAATTGTGATAGCACAACTGAAATCAATGCTTTTAAAGTTCCCAAAGGCTTTAAATTTTATGTAAAGAAAAAACAACAGACATAACAGCTATCCGAATAAATGTTATGCATAATTGAAGGGTTAACTAGAAATGTGTCCATGGGAGACAGATGCCCCCACTACATGACACAGATGCCCCCACTACATGACACAGATCAACTTTGGGAAAACAATATGTTGCTATTTTAAAACAATGCAAAAAATAACCATATAAAATGTACATATAAACATACAAAAATTATGCTTTCTTGAGATTTTTTACATACCTGTCCATGGTGACTCTAGGTCAAATACTTTTGGAGCTACGCGCGAAACAGCATCAGAATGACCAATTTCTAACTAAATCAGGGGCCATAACTCCTTTAGGCCAGAGTTTTTTTATCTTTCGTTTTACGGGAGATTTTTGAAAAATGAGCAGGGGGAGGAGGGAATAAAAATAAAAATAAAAAGCTTGAAAGTGAGCATCTCGGAAAAAAAATAAAAATAAAATAGAATTTTTTAAGATTTTTTTTATTTTGATGAACTTTCGTTTCAAGTTTTGTTTACTTGTGTTTGTGTCCAGTATTAAATATTGTGAGTCATTGTTTATAGTTTTAAGGTAATAACAAGCCATTTATACAGGATGAACATTGAATAAAAATTTTGTCAAAATGTAGGTATACATGCCAGACAATTATTTTCATGCATGCTTGTGAATAAACTGCTTCAGGCACTGTAACTTACACTGGCAAGTCTTTAAAATTCAGAAAGCTTGTTTTACTTAATTTAAATGGAAGACAAAAATTATTTTATCTGTTACAACAGCCACAGTAAATTTCAGTGACAGCAAGTAGAGTCTAAACAGGTCTGGTATAAAGTGGCCTAGTAGTGTAGTAGTTTTGGTGGTTTGCATTGGTTTGCTTGCATCTTCTGCTGTGTAACCTCTGCTTTTTATACATAATATTTACTTATTGTATCTTTCACCAATATCAACTTTAACGAGCTAACTTTACAGTTTATGCCAGCTCATAATATACTGGGTTTTATCAGTAAAATAAAGTATTTAATAACTTTGAATAACAGTCACAGTGCAGAGGGCAAGATTTTTTTTTCAGTGATGAAAAACGAAAGATAATCTAGCAAAAAGTAAACTGAAAATTTACCTCATTTAACTCTGTAATTTGCACCTTTTTATATACACTTAGTTCAAGTACTGAAGTTGCATCACTTTTTGTCAAAATATTGTCTCCAATAAAAAGTATTCTTTATTATTCTTTATACACTTATGAATTCTATTGAAGTTACAAAAGAAATGGACCATCTGTCTGAGATTTTGCCAACACTACCAGCTGCTTTATGCCAGACAGTCCCAAGCCTGTGTAAAGTGTGAGGGGTCACCATTGAAATAAAAATGTAAAAAAAATCTGCTGTTACAAACATTTATTTGTTCTGCAAACAATTAATGTTTTGAATAAAATTTAATGTCAAAGCACCTTTGATATTGTATTACCTTTCTATGGCAAACTTGTAATGTGAATCTATTGAAAACAAAATGTGAGTAAGACAATCTTTAGACAATTTAATACTTTTAATACTGTCACTTTTATGAAAGGAGTATTATGTACAATAGTATTATTTCCCGAAAAATATATATTTTGAAAAGTTTTTAAAAAAAAATTGGACACAATAATCATCGTCCATCCACCCCTGTAGAAAGAGAGAAAAAAACACGTTAACGATTATCGGTAATTATTCAGTGATAAACTAAGTAATGTTGACCTTGTTTTCATGATCAATTTACACCCCCTCAAAGAGCTAAAAGAAGTGTGTCAGTATCTTGACATCTGAAGCGGAGATCAAAGCGGTATTTTTGCTCGAGATTGTCATGGCATTACGTCATGTTTTCGCGCCATGTGACACATCACTGTCTGATCGTACCGCATCGGGGGTTAAAATTGCTGAGAAATAGAAATCAGTAAAGTTTCTTCTTTAATTTGTTATCAAAAGCGAATGTGCTATATCCCGTATAAAAGGTAAATGTCTCAAACGATAGTTACTATAGGGGATATCCTACCACTGTGACCTATTTGCCCTCAAGGAATTTACATTATTGTTTGACAAGAAAAACTTCTAAATTGTTGGTCAAAAAATACATGTACAAAGATTCATTTAAAACTTATTAAAAACTGCAGTGACATCACATTGCTTTATTTTAAAATCGCATTTCTATTTACGTTCACGAGGTCACGTAACCTATTCTGCCGCACTAACAGAAATCGTTTTACTCCATGTATTGTAATTGCTGCCGCTTTTTCATTATTTAAGATTTTTTTATTCAGTTTTTTGTACTTTCTGGTCAAAAGTCTGAATTTTAAACCCATAGTACTCATCATTTATTTACTTTTAGAAAGAAATAAGTAACTAAGATCGCGCTGTTTGAATTTTTACAAATGATTATATGAAAATTTGACTGTTTTTATAGAATTTTGCCTACATTTCTGTCGATATCTTATTAAAATCATTATAGAATTCAAAAACTATTCTTTCTCAAGGGGTGTTGAAAACTTGAAGCGAAAATATTAAAAAATGAATGCACTACGCACAGTTTTTGTGTACGTGTCGATGTAAATTAGATGTTACGATAGGTCACACGTGCTTGTGGAATGGAAAATTACCGGCATGACGTTTTGATATCTTTACGAATCGCGCGTATAAATTCCAGTCAATCCGGGTAGCGACTGAACCATCTCAAAGTTTGTTGACGTTTTGTAGATGTAATTTCTGAATTTTGGTAAAGTAAGGACGTAAAAAAACACTCGCCCAATCGGTCGAGTACACAGGGAGGTCCACTTGTCCTACTCAAGACTTAACTCGCCAATGCGAGCGGGCGAGTGGAATTTTACATCCTGTTAATGCCGATAAATGTACCGCAAAACACGATATTTTGCACGCGTTAAACTCCCTTCCTGTGAAATTACGTCCAGGTGAAAATACACTAATTTTATTTTCTTTGGGGCTGTAAACAACCGACCGGCGGAAAAAATAAAATAAAACTCGAGAAAATGAATTTTAATTTTATTCCATTTTTGCAATATTTAGGACCGGCGCTCCCGTAAAACAAAAGATAAAAAAACTCTGGCCTTACGACTGAATGAATCTGGACGCGAAATGCCAGATGCACAACTTACTGCACATGTTGACCAACATTCCTGTAAACTTTGGTGACTCTAGGTCAAATACTTTTGGAGCTACGCGCGACATAACATTAAAATGACCCATTTTTTACTAAGTCAGGTGCCATTACTCCTACACAACTGAATGAATCCGGACGCGAACCCCTAGGTGGACAACTTCACATGCTGACCAACAGTTTTGTGACTCTACATTAAATACTTCTGGTGCTAGGCGCGATACAACACTAAAATGACCAATTTTTACAAAGTCAAGTGCCATAACTCCTACACGATTGAATTGATCCAGACGCGAAACCCTAGGTGCAAAACTACACATGCTGACCAACATTCCTGTAAAGTTTTGTGACTCTACGTCAAATACTTTTGGAGCTATGCGTGACACAACATTCTTGGAAGGACGGACGGACGGACAAGGGCAAATCTTTATGCCTCTCCCAAAGTTAGGGCATAAAAAATGCTACTTTTAATACTGCACAGTCATGAACTTTTACAGTTAGAATCTTAAAGGGAGGTAATGAAAAACAATATATTCAATAAAACTTTCTTCTTTCCTCATCAATATTCAAACTTTTGACAAAAATTAGAGAAAACAATTATGGTAAATAGGATATAACACGAAATTGATAAATTTTATGTTCATAACGGAAAATGTGACAGCTACATTTAAAACAAACGCATCAACTCTCGTCTGGCTAAATGAAACCTCTAACAAAAAATACAGATGTACAATTTCACATGCTGAATAATATTTCTGTAATATTTAAAAAAAACAACAAAAAAACTTAGGCCAAATACTTTCAGAGATACATGCAACAAAAACTTGTAGACCCTTTTTATGCATTTTTTACTATTTGTCAAGGGCCATAACTCTGGTCTGACCATGTAAGATTCAACTGAAACATTAGGTGCACAATTTCTCATGCTGAATTATAAATCATATAAATAATTATAATAATCCTGTGAAGTTTGATGATTATGTGTCAGGGGTCTCGCTAGGTCCAATTTTTGGGAGAAGTCCAATTCTGCCTCAATCTGATTTGGGAGAAGTGGGAAAACAGCATCATTTTTTTTAAGTTCTACTTCAAAGCTGTGAAGTGATTCAAAAGGTGGCTAAATTTTCTTCTTAAAATTAAAACATCGATGTCACCATTCATTTTCTTAGTTACATAATTTCCCATAAAGTGATTATCGTTTCATTAAAAATTCTAAAAAAAAAAAAAAAAAACAGTTGTTTTCAGAAATTCAAGCCGATGCTGAAAATCTATCCCGCCAGTTTTTGGTGGTATGTCTTGTAATATATGAATGCAGGATAAAAAGGTTTATTATCAACACGAGTTCTTGCATAAAACTGAAAGTAAACTGTGTGAACCCTAGAAATACATATATGTCAGCATATAATAGAAATGGTCACTTATTTTATACTTTCCTGTTCGGGAAAGTATATGTTCAAAACGGGAAAGTGCTGAAAATGGTAAGTTTTCTTAAATATCCTTCAACTTTGAACTGGAATATCTCAAAGACGCTAATGTTTTAAATGTTTGCCCTCGGTAGAATTTTAGATAATTATACCCCCACCAAACATGTTTGAGGGGGGTATATAGGAGTCAGTTTTGTCACGTCCCGTCGCGTCGCGTCCCCGTCCCGAAATCTATTATCTCAGTTATTACCAAATGGATTTGATTCAAACTTAAAATACATGTTCCACCTTATCACCCACATCATGTGACACAAGGTGCATAACTCTTGACACCAAGTTTTCATGAATTATGTCCCCTTTTACTTAGAATTTAAGGTTAATTTTGTTGTATTTTCACTATATCTCAGTTATTACTAAATGGATTTGATTCAAACTTAAAATAGATGTTCCACCTCATCACCCACATCATGTGACATAAGGTGCATAACTCTGACACCATTTTTTAGCTCACCTGTCACAAAGTGACAAGGTGAGCTTTTGTGATCGTGCGGTGTCCGTCGTCCGTCTGTGCGTGCGTGCGTTAGTCCGTAAACTTTTGCTTGTGACCACTCTAGAGGTCACATTTTTCATGGGATCTTTATGAAAGTTGGTCAGAATGTTCACCTTGATGATATCTAGGTCAAGTTCGAAACTGGGTCACGTGCCCTCAAAAACTAGGTCAGTAGGTCTAAAAATAGAAAAACCTTGTGACCTGTCTAGAGGCCAAATATTTCACAAGATCTTCATGAAAATTGGTCTGAATGTTCACCTTGATGATATCTAGGTCAAGTTCCAAACAGGGTCACGTGCCCTCAAAAACTAGGTCAGTAGGTCTAAAATTAGAAAAACCTTGTGACCTCTCTAGAGGCCATATATTTCACAAGATCTTCATGAAAATTGGTCAGAACGTTCACCTATATGATATCTAGGTCAAGTTCGAAACTAGGTCACATGCAATCAAAAACTAGGTCAGTAGGTCAAATAATAGAAAAACCTTGTGACCTCTCTAAAGGCCATATTTTTCATGGTATCTGTATGAAAGTTGGTCTGAATGTTCATCTTGATGATATCTAGGTCAAGTTCGAAACTGGGTCATGTGCGGTCAAAACCTAGGTCAGTAGGTCTAAAAATAAAAAACCTTGTGACCTCTCTAGAGGCCATATATTTCAAGAGATCTTCATGAAAATTGGTCAGAATGTTCAACTTAATGATATCTAGGTCAAGTTCGAAAGTGGGTCACGTGCCTTCAAAAACTAGGTCAGTAGGTCAAACAATAGAAAAACCTTGTGACCTCTCTAGAGGCCATATTTTTCATGGGATCTGTATGAAAGTTGGTCCAAATGTTCATCTTGATGATATCTAGGTCAAGTTCGAAAGTGGGTCTTGTGCCATCAAAAACTAGGTCAGTAGGTCAAATAATAGAAAACCCTTGTGACCTCTCTAGAGGCCATATTTTTTATGAATTATGCCCCTTTTTACTTAGAATTTAAGGTTGATTTTGATGTATTTTCACTTTATCTCAGTTACTACTGAATGGATTTGATTGAAACTTAAAATAGATGTTCCACCTCATCACCCACATCATGTGACACAAGGTGCATAACTCTGACACCAAGTTTTCATGAATTATGTCCCCTTTTACTTAGAATTTAGTTTAAGGTTAATTTTGTTGTATTTTCACTATATCTCAGTTATTACTAAATGGATTTGATTCAAACTTAAAATAGTTGTTCTACCTCATCACCCAGATGATGTGACATAAGGTGCTTAACTCTGACATAAATTTTTTATGAATTAGAGAAATCTATGTCCCCTTTTACTTTAAATTTAAGGTTGATTTTGATGTATTTTCACTATATCTCAATTATTACAAAATGGATTTGATTCAAACTTAAAATAGATGTTCCACCTCATCACCCACATCATGTGACACAAGGTGCATAACTCTGACACCAATTTTTCATGAATAATGCCCCTTTTGACCTAGAATTTAAGGTTAATTTTGATGTATTTTCAGTATATCTCAATTACTACTGAATGGATTTGATTCAGACTTAGAATTTAAGGTTAATTTTGATGTATTTTCACTATATCTCAATTACTACTGAATGGATTTGATTCAGACTTAAAATAGATGTTCCACCTCATCACCCACATCATGTGACACAAGGTGCATAACTCTGACACTATTTTTCTTGAATTCTGTCCCCTTTTACCTAGAATTTAAGGTTAATTTTGATGTATTTTCACTATATCTCATTCTGATTGCTTAGAGCCAAAGGGAAGTAACCTTTTTTACCTTTGTACTGAGTTTCTTCCCCTTAAATTCCAGAATTAGTCTATTTTTAGAAATCCTATTTTTAGATTTTCAATAATTTAGGTATTTTTCTAACTTTTTTATTATAAGTCCTAAAGTAGAAACATTTTTTCCGTGATAACATGGGTCGGTAAGACACTTTTTTGTATTCACTTTTAGTGTATCTCTAATATTAGAGATTTAATATATTTACTAGTATTACTATACTAGTATTATACTAGTATTACTTATATGTGGAAGCCCAGGATGAAGTACTCCAAAGTATTTTTAAGATTCCTTATGGTTGCCATTCTTCTGTGACAAGACCGTATGGTGGGGGTATGAGTCACTCCTGTGACAGTTCTAGTTGTTTTAAGAATGAATTCAAGCAATTAATATGTACCTCCAATGTATTCTGTGATGCCCGGGGACCATACACCAAGGTATATAAAAACTGGGCATTTTCTTTCCCGATTGGGAAATTTTTCAATCAATATTTCCCGATCGGGAAAGTGAAAAGGGGAATCCCCAACTTTCCCGAACAGGAAAGTTCCCCGACTGTCTAGTTTGAGATGTGAATGTTTTGATACACATCTGGTTTGAGCTTTGTGAAAGACTTGATACACATCTAGTTTGAGCTTTGTGAAAGACTTGATACACATCTAGTTTGAGCTGTGAAAGTCTTGATACACATTTAGTTTTAGCTGTGAAAATCTTGATACACCCTAGATCGAGCTGTGTTAAAGTCTTAATACATATCTACAGTAGTTTGAGCTGTGAATGTTTTGATACACATCTAGTTTGAGCTGTGTGAAAGTCTTGATACACATCTAGTTCAATTTAAGCTAGGTGGACGTTTTGATGCACATCCAGTTTGAACTGTGGAATTCTTGATACACATCTAGTTTGAGCTGTGTGAAAGTCCTGATACACATCTAGTTCGAGCTATGTGAAAGTTTTGATATACATCAAGTTTGAACTGTGAAATTCTTGATACACGTCTAGTTTGAGCTGTGAATGTCTTGGTACACATGAAAATAGTGTCTGTTAACTAGTAGATGAGGTTGTATTGCCTAGCAACACTCCCTCTCTTGTTTTGAAAAAAGCACACCAGTTACATCTTGAATCCTTCATCAAGTCCTGATTAACTAGTTGTATATTTTGAAATCTGTTGAATTGCAAATATGAAAACTTGTTTTTCTGTTTCAGATATAAATGAATTGAATTTGCCGAAAACATGCCAAGTAGATTTCCCAGACCCAGATGATCTTCTTAACTTCAAACTTGTGATAAGTCCAGATGAGGTGGGTTTATTTTAATTGTAAGTCTGCACACTCGGGAAACAACGTAAGCTTTGGAAGGAAAAGTAGAGCTATTGTACTTGCCCCGGTGTCGGCGTCGCCGTTGGTTAAAGTTTTTGATAAAGTCAAATATCTCTTTTACTATCAAAGCTATTGACTTGAAACTTGTAATAGTTATTTACTATCAAAGTCTGCACCAGGAGAAACAATACCCATAACTCTGATTGAATTTTGACAGAATTATGCCCCTTTTTATTAACTTAGAATTTTTGGTTAAAGTTTTTGATAAAGTCAAATATCTCTGTTACTATCAAAGCTATTGACGTGAAACTTAAAATAATTATTTACCATCAAAGTCTACACCAGGAGAAACAATCCCCATAACTCTAGATTTGAATTTTGACAGAATTCTGCCCCTTTTTATGCCCCCCTTCGAAGAAGGAGGGGTATATTGTTTTGCAGATGTCGGTCGGTAGGTCGGTCGGTCAGAATGTAGACCAATCCGTTTCCGGATGATAACTCAAGAGCGCTTGGGCCTAGGACCAGGAAAGTTGATAGGGAGGTTGGTCATCACCAGCAGATGACCCCTATTGATTTTGAGGTCTGTATGTCAAAGGTCAAGGTCACAGTGACCCTGAATAGTAAAACGGTTTCCGGATGATAACTCAAGAACACTTGGGCCTAGGATCATGAAAGTTGATAGGGAGGTTGGTAATGACCAGCAGATGACCCCTATTGATTTTGAGGTCAGTATATTAAAGGTCAAGGTCACAGTGACCCTGAACAGTAAAACAGTTTCCGGATGATAACTCAAGAACGTTTAGGCCTAGGGTTATGAAAGTTGATAGGGAGGTTGGTCATGACCAGCAGATGACCCCTATAGATTTTGAGGTCAGTATGTCAAAGGTCAAGGTGACAGTGACCAGGAACAGTAAAATGGTTTCCAGGCAATAACTCTAGAACGCTTGGGTCTAGTATCAGGAAAATTGATAGTTAGGTTGGCCATGACCAGCAGATGACCCCTATTGATTTTGAGGTCATTAGGTCAAAGGTCAAGGTCACATTGGCCAGGAACAGTTAAAACGGCTTCTGATCTTCTTGTCCAAAACCATATGGCCTAGGGCTTTGATACTTGGTATGTAGCCAAAATCTAGTGGTCCTCTACCAAGATTTTTCAGATTATATCCCTGGGGTCAAATATGGCCCCACCCCGGGGGTCACATGGTTTATATAGACTTATATAGGAAAAAACTTTGAAAAACCTCTTGTCCAAAACCACAGGCCCTAGGGCTTTGATATTTAGTATATGACATCATCTAGTGGTCCTCTACTAAGATTGTTCAAATTATTCCCCTAAGGTCAAATATGGCTCCGCCCGGGGGGTCACATGGTTTACATAGACTTATATAGGGAAAAACTTTGAAAATCTTCTTGTCCAAACCACAAAGACTATGGCTTTGATATTTGTAATGTAGCATCATTTAGTGGTTCTCTACCAAGTTTGTTCAAATTATCCCTCTAGGGTCAAATATGGCACTGCCCCGGGGGTCATATGGTTCATATAGACTTATATAGGGAAAAACTTAGAACCTTCATGTCCATAACTTACATCATTCAAATTTGGACCACATGTGTAGTTATGAGTGGCAAGATGAACCTTGACATGAGTTGACCTTGATCTTGACCTAGTGACCTACTTTCACATTTCTGTACCTACAGCCTTCAAATTTGGACCACATGCATAGGTTTGTGTACTGAAAAAAACTTTGACCTTGTTATTGACCTAGTGACCTACTTTCACATTTTTGAAGTTACAGGCTTAAAATTTGGACCAGATGCATAGTTTTTTGTTCCAAATTAAAATTTTACCTTGATTTTGACCTAGTGACCTACTTTCACATTTCTCAAGCTACAGCCTTCAAATATGAACCACAAGCATAGCTTTGTGTACTTAAATGAACTTTGATCTTGAGATTGACCTAGTGACCTACTTCCACATTTCTGAAGGTACAGGCTTCAAATTTGGACCACTTGCATAGTTTTGTGTTCTGAAATAAAATTTGACCTTGATTTTGACCTAGTGACCTACTTTCACATTTCTCAAGCTACAGCCTTCAAATTTGAAGTACATGCATAGTTTTGTGTACCAAAATGAACTTTGATCTTGAGATTGACATAGTGATCTACTTTCACATTTCTCAAGCTACAGGCTTCAAATTTGGACCGCCTGCATATTTTTGTGTTCTGAATTGAAATTTGACATTGATTTTTTTTACCTATTACCTACTTTCACATTTCTCAAGCTACAGCCTTCAAATTTGAAGCACATGCATAGTTCTGTCTACCAAAATGAACTTTGACCTAGAAATTGATCTAGTGACCTGCTTTCACATTTCTCAAGCCACAGCTTTCAAATTTGGACCACATACACATTGTTTTGTACTGAAATGAAATTTGACATTGATTTTGACCTTGAGCTAGTCTTGAAATTTGGAACATTCAAAAATGGCTCAGTGGATGGCGCCAAGATCACTCTGTACTCTCTTGTTAGGTTAATAGGTTAAGGTCAAGGTCAGATTAAACCAGAATGGTAGAATTTTTGTTTACAGTGAGCATATAATTTCTGTTCCTTGTGCAATTACTGAATGCATCAAGGGGGCATTTCGTGTTCGACGAGCTCTTGTTAACTTAGAATTTTTTGTTAACATTTTTGATAAAGTCAAATATCTCTGTTACTATTAAAGCTTTTGACTTGAAACTCAAAATAGTTATTTACTATCTAAATCTACACCAGGAGACACAATTCCCGTAACTCTGATTTGAATTTTGACAGAATTATGCCCCTTTTTAACTTAGAATTTTTGGTTATAGTTTTTGATAAAGTCAAATACCTCTGTTACTGTCAAAGCTTTTGACTTAAAACTTAAAATACTTGTTTACCATTAAAGTCTACACCTGGAGAAACAATCCCAATAACTTTGATTTGAATTTTGACAGAATTATGCCCCTTTTTAACTTAGAATTTTTTTGTTTAAATTTTTGATAAAGTCATATATCTCTGTTATTGTTTAAAGCTTTTGATTTGAAACTCAAAATATTTATTTACTATCAAAGTCTACACCAGGAGACACAATTCCCATAACTCTGGTTTGAATTTTGACAAAGATATGTCCCTTTTTAACTTGGATTTTTTTTTTACTGGCAAAGCTCTAATTCAGAGTCAAGCACTGAGAAAAGTCGAGCACGCTGTCTTACGGACAGCTCTTGTTATTAGAGCAAATCACAAGTTGTAAAGTAATGCTATTCTTGTATATGTTTTTATACCATTACTAACCAAGATCTAGAGAGACTGTTCGGGCATCATTTTGTCTTGTCCAGTATGTCCCAAGTTGTTGTGCTTATTGGCATGTGAGCTGCTATAGAAAAAAAACAAAAAAAACACTTTGAAACAACATCTTTTCATAACAAAGTGATGGATCTTCATCAAACTTGGTCTGTCGAGTGTTGTGTAGTTTACTCTCAGTTTTGTTCATAAGGTTCTGCATGGGCCCATTTAGGGGACACCATGAGCTAAAAATAGAAATAAAAATTAAACAGCCACTTGATAGATCTTCAGTTGATTTAGCACGGCTCCTATTAGCAGCTTGTAAAAATAAAGATAAAAAGCCTTTAAAAAACTTCCTCTCATGAACCACTTGACGGATTTTCTCCAAGCCGGGTCTGTAGCATTGTTGTGAAGTCCTCTGTTTGATTTAAAGGTCTAGCTTGGACCCTTTTGGAGTCAGCAGAGCTAAAACGAGAAAAATCTCTTAACAACTTTTCAGGAACCATTTGATGGTTCTTCACCAAACTTGTTCTGAAAAAAGAACAGATGTATTATAAATCTGTCCATCTGTTTGTCAACATTTTCATTCCTGGACTGTTAGTCAGAAAGTATAAACAGTCAGGGGTGTAACTGTTTCAAGTTATCGCAGTTTATAACCTATTTGAGTTACTGCTTATTCTTTCATAACTTGTTTCAGTTATCATTAGATATTACAAAGCCCTCCTGTGCCAATTCCTTATTTTGAATGAGACTAATGCAATTATTTCTTGAATCCTTGAACTTTTATCTTTCCAGCTATGCAGTAAATTTTTTTACGGCAAGGCTGATAAAGCTTTATGCAAAAGATGTAAAGCTATAAAACTTTTAACATCCCATTATGCTTATCAGGTCATGATCAGACTAAAAGAGAATTTGATTTACCACAGTTTGCTACTAATTTCACTTTAAAGGTCACTTTGTGAGAACAGCAAAAAGACTTTTTTTGAATAACTTACCTGAGTTAACTATATTTTATAACTAATACAGGTTATAAAATGCTTGAAAAAATAAATGAAATAGGTAACATAACTTAAAACAGTTACACCCCTGACTGATAAAAGCTGCACTTTACAAACTTTACAAGATGGCTAAGCACCACTTCAGGAGGATCCCTATTATTTTTGGGTCAGTAGACAAAGGTCAAGGTCACAGTGACCTAAGAGCAGAATATGGCCTTCTTTGAAGTGTAGTAGCTATGGCTTTCAAATTTAGTACAATGACTAAATGCCATTAGAAGAAGATCTCTGTTGACTTTGGGTCAGTGGTTGAGAGGTCAAGGTCACAATAACGTATTGTTCATTTTCGGGCTCGGTCACAAAGTATATATGCTTCAACTTTCAAACTTTACTAGATAAGTAAGTACAGCTTGAGGTGGATCCCTATTGTTTTTTGTGGGGTTAGTAGATCAAAGGTCACAGTATCTTGGACACTGAAAATAGTTTCCAGATTTATAAAATATAACAGCTAGGGCTTTCAAACTAGAGGAAGATACCTACTGATTTTGGGATCAGTGGTTTAAAAGTCAACTTCAAAGGGATCTGACTAAAATTCTGGTAATTTTTCAACTCTAGGCTTATGTGGACACCAGGGCTAAAAATAGAAATATGTTGATATGATTTCTTACCTTGAATTGCTTGACAGGTCTACATTTAACTTGGTCTGTAGCATCTTCATAGATCAAATGGGTGTGCTTTACCTGTTTTATGTTCCTTTATACTAAATTCAGATATTAGGATCTATGATTGGTTGTGTCAAACATATATTCAAGGTAAAACATTCAAGGTCAGGTGAGCAACTTGGTCCTCTTGTTTTGAAAAAATGTGACTGATGAAGTTCCCATGGTTGAGCAATGTTGAGATTTTTGAAGCAAAGTGTTTTATTAACATAATTGTGGATATTGCTAGTATTTTGAACAGTGTAACATGCATCTTAGCTCAACTGAACCACAGTGTTCAGGGTGAGCTATTTGTATAGGTGGATGGTCAACATTTTTACTTAAATATCTCCTTTGAAACTACTTGTCAGAATTACACCAAACTTGATCTGTAGCATTCTGGCAAAGTCCCATCCTGAGTTTTTTCAAACTGGGGCACTTGACCCCTTTTAGGGGCCACTAACTTTAAAAATAGAAAAACTTTAAATGACTTCTCATGAACCACTCGACGGATCTTATCAGACTTGGTCTGTAGCATCATAGTAAGGTTCTCTCACAAATTGTTAGCTCACCTGAGCACGAAGTGCTCAAAGGTGAGCTTTAGTGATCACCCTGTGTCCGGCGTCCGTCGTCGTCCGTCGTCCGTCCGTCCGTCCGTCCGTCCGTCGTCAACAATTTGACTGTTAACACTCTAGAGGTCACATTTTTGACCCAATCTTAATGAAACTTGGTCAGAATGTTACCCTCAATAAAATCTTGGACGAGTTCGATATTGGGTCATCTGGGATCAAAAACTAGGTCATCAGGTCAAATCAAAGGAAAAGCTTGTTAACACTCTAGAGGTCACATTTTTGGCCCAATCTTAATGAAACTTGGTCAGAATGTTACCCTCAATAAAATCTTGGATGAGTTCGATATTAAGTCATCTGGGGTCAAAAACTAGGTCATCAGGTCAAATCAAAGGAAAAGCTTGTTAACACTCTAGAGGTCACAATTTTAGCCCAATCTTAATGAAACTTGGTCAGGATGTTACCCTCAATAAAATCTTGAACGAGTTCGATATTGGGTCATCTGGGGTCAAAAACTAGGTCACCAGGTCAAATCAAAGAAAAAGCTTGTTAACACTATAGAGGTCACATTTTTGGCCCAATCTTAATGAACTTGGTCAGAATGTTACCCTTAATAAAATCTTGGACGAGTTCGATATTTGGTTATCTGGGATCATAAACTAGGTCACCAGGTCAAATCAAAGGAAAAGCTTGTTAACACTGTTGAAGCCGCATTTATGACTGTATCTTCATGAAACTTGGTCAGATTGTTAATATTGATGATCTTAAGGTCCAGTTTGAATCTGGGTCATGTAGGATAAAAAACTAGGTCACCAAGCCAAATCAAATGAAAAGCTAGTTTACACTAGAGGCCACATTTATGACCATACCTTAATGAAACTTGGTCAAATCTTGATGATCTATAGCTCAAGTTCAAATCTGGGTTAGGTGGGGTCAAAAACTAGGTCACTAGGTCATATCAAAGGAAAAGCTTGTTAACACTCTAGAGGCCACATTTATGACTATATCTTCATGAAACTTAGTCAGAATGTTAAACTTGATGATCTTTAGGGCAATTTTGAATCTGGGTCATGTCGGGTCAAAAACTAGGTCACCGGGTCAAATCAAAGGAAAAGCTAATTAACACTGCAGAGGCCACGTTTATGACCATATCTTAATGAAACTTGGTCAGAATGTTAATCTTGATAATCTTTAGGTCAAGTTTAAATCTGGGTCAGATGGAGTCAAAAACTAGGTCACTAGGTCATATCAAAGGAAAAGCTTGTTAACACTCTAGAGGCCACATTTTTGACTATATCTTCATGAAACTTAGTCAGAATGTTAAACTTGATGGTCTTTAGGTCAAGTTCGAATCTGGGTCATGTCGGGTCAAAAACTAGGTCACGGGGGTCAAATAAAAGGAATAGTTAGTTAACACTTTAGAGGCCACATTTATGACCATATCTTAATGAAACTTGGTCAGAATGTTAATCTTGATGATCTATAGGTCAAGTTTAAATCTGGGTCAGGTGTGTTAAAAAACTAGGTCACTAGGTCAAATCAAAGGAAAAGCTTGTTAAGACTCTAGAGGCCAGATTTATGACTGTATCTTCATGAAACTTAATCAGAATGTTAATCTTGATGATCTTTAGGTCAAGTTCGAATCTGGGTCATGTGGGGGCAAAAACTAGGTCACCGGGTCAAATCAAAGGAAAAGCTAGTTAACACTTTAGAGGCTACATTTATGACCATATCTTAATGAAACTTGGTCAGAATGTTGATCTTGATGATCTTTAGGTCAATAGGTCAGGTGAGCGATACAGGGCCTTCATGGCCCTCTTGTTCAAATTAGGGCTCTTGGCCCCGTTAGGGCTTTAAACAGAAATACCTTTAAACAACATCCTCTTATGAACTGCTAGATTGATCTTCATTAAACTTGGTCTGTAGCGTCAGTGTAAGGTCTTCTTTCATATGTATTTAAATGAGGACATTTGGCCCCTTTTAGGGGTGGCTGGAACTAAAAATAGAAAAACCTTTAAACAACTTCTCATGAACAGTTTGATGGACATTCATTAAACTTTTTCTGTTTTATCAAATTCAGTTTAAGGTCGGTCCTCTCTCAGATTTGTTCTAATTGGGCCCTTTTAGGGGCTGCTAGAGCTAAAAATAGAAATACCTTTAAACAACTTCCTCTCATGATTTGATAGATGTTCATCATTTGAACAAAACTGAGAGAGGGCCTTACAATGATGACTGATCTTCATCAAACTTGGTCTGTAGCATCAGTGTAATGTCTTCTTTCAATTTTGTTCAAATGGGGACACATGGCCACTTTAAGCTAGAGCTAAAAATATAAATATCTTTAAACAACGTCTCATGAACAACTTGATGGATCTTCATCAGACTTGGTATGTAGCATCAGTTTAAGGTCAATTTTTTGGGCCTGCTAGAGCCTAGAATAGAAATACCATTAAATGACTTCTCATGAACAGCTTGGTGATGGATCTTTTTCAAACTTACTCTGTAAAAGCATTGTAATGTCCTCTCTTAAATTGTAAAAATCTTCTTTGTCCGAAACCATAAGACCTAGGCCTTTGATATTTGGTATGTAGCATTGCATTGAGGTCCTCTACCAAAATTATTCAAATTATGCCCCTAGGGTGAAAAGAGGCCACGCCCTGGGGATCCAAGTTTTACATAGACATATAGGAAAAAACTAAAAATCTTCTTGTCTGAAACCACAAGACCTAGGCCTTTGATGTTTGGTATGTAGCATTGGCTTGTGGTCTTCTACCAAGATTGTTCAAATTATGCTCCTGGGATGAAAAGAGGCCCCACCCTGGGGGTCCCAAGTTTTACATAGACTTATATAGAAAAATATTTTTAAAATCTTCTTTTCTGAAACTGCAAGGCCTAGGCTTTTGATATTTGCTATGTTGTATTGCCTAGTGGTCCTCTACCAAGATTGTTCAAATTATGCACCTAGGGTAAAAAGAGGCCCTGCCCTGGGGGTCCCAAGTTTTACACAGACTTACATAGGAAAAAACTTTTAATAATCTTCTTGACTGAAAGTTCAAGACCTAGGCTTTTGATATTTGGTATGTAGCATTGCCTAGTGGCTCTCTAACAAGACTATTCAAATTATGCCCCTGGGGTGAAAAGAGGCCACGCCCGAGGGTTACTTAGTTTTTAAAACTTCAAAACTTTAAAATTTATCTGATCATATTTCCTAGACTGTTTAATTATAATTACCTGATGAACCCAAGTAATTAGGGGTCATTTGGCTGTGACCTTGACCTACTGACCTACTTCCTTGTTTCTTAAGATACAGCCTTGAAATTTGAATGACATACACAGTTTTGCACACGGATCTTAAAACTGACTTTCAGTGACCATGAATATGACCTACTGACCTACTTTCTTAATATTTTAGCATCAGTTTTACATTTGAAATATGTAGCTCATATTACTCAGGTGAGCAATCCAGGGTCATCATGACCCTCTTGTTATATGTATGAATTGCGATTTATGATTCAGTGTGTCATATGTTTATTCAAGGTCAGGTGAGCGACTTAGAGCCACTTTGGCCCGCTTGTTTGTTGAAGTTTGCCATGTTGATGAGGTAACTGTTGGTTTTGACATAATTTAAATTTCACTTACTCTTGGAACTCTTTTTAAACACACTGTTCTTAACAGTATACATACAAATATAGAAAAATTAGTTCTGGAAAATAAGGCAAAGGGCCTAAAAAGTCCTGAAATTATGTCTCCCCCCACTATATTGTTTTTGCCCTGTCCGTCCATCCATCCATCACACCATTTCCGATCAATAACTGAAGAACTATTTGATCTAGAACCTTCAGACTTCATAGGGTGGCAGAGCTTATGGAGCAGACAACCCCTATTGTTTATGGGGTCACTCCATCAAAGGTCAAGGTCACAGGGGCATGAACATGGAAAACCATTTCCGCTCAATAAGTTGAATAACTTGAGAACCACTTGACCCAGAATATTGAAACTTCATAGGATGATTGGATATGCAGAGTAGATGACCCCTAATGATTTTCAGGTAACTCTGTTAAAGGTCAAGGTCACAGGGGCCTGAACATGGAAAACCATTTCTGATCAATAACTTTAGAACCACTTGACCCAGAATGTTGAAACTTCATAGGATGATTGGACTTGCGGAGTGGATTACCCCTGTTGATTTTGGGCTCACTCTGTTACAGGTCAAGGTCACAGTTGACAGAACATGGAAATTCATTTCCAGTCAATAACTTGAGAACCATTTGACCGAGAACCCTTCAGACTTCAAAGGGTGGCAGGGCTTATGGAGTAGATGACGCCTATTGTTTTGGGGGTCACTCCATCAAAGGTCAAGGTCACAGGGGCCTGAACATTGAAAACAATTTCCAATCAATAACTTGAGTACCACTTGACCCAGAATGTTAACACTTCATAGATGATTAGACATGCAGAGTAGATGACCCCTATTGATTTTGGGGTCACTCTATTACAGGTCAAGGTCACAGCGGACAGAACATTGATATCCATTTTCGGTCAGTAACTTGAGAACCATTTGACCTAGAACCTTCAAACTATACAACCATGCAGTGGAGGAGACATGCGCTTTTCTACAAAAGCATCTTCTAGTTTTTGTTATGCCCCCGGCATCTACTGATGCGGGAGGCATATAGTGATTGTCCTGTCCATCCGTTCGTTCGTCCGTCCGTACGAGGTTAACCAAATGGGACCGTTTCATCTAGCATCAATACCCCTTACTAGAATGACTTGATACTAATGCAGATGTAACCTGTGACCATTCCTCATCTTCAAACATCACCTGACCTCAGTTTGACCTTGACCTTGACCTCGTTTTGGAGTTAGGTTGCTTTGTATGGGCTATCTCTTGGTTAACCAAATGGGACCGTTTTGTCTGGCATCAATACCCCTTACTAGAATAACTTGATACTAATGCAGATGTAACCTGTGACCATTCCTCATCTTCGAACATCACCTGACCTCAGTTTGACCTTGACCTTGACTTCGTTTTGGACTTAGGTTGCTTTGTATAAACCATCTCTTGGTTAACCAAATGGGACCGTTTCGTCTAGCATCAATACCCCTTACTAGAATGACTTGATACTAATGCAGATGTAACCTGTGACCATTCCTCATCTTCAAACATCACCTGACCTCAGTTTGACCTTGACCTTGACCTCGTTTTGGACTTAGGTTGCTTTGTATGGGCCATCTCTTGGTTAACCAAATGGGACAGATTCCTCTAGCATCAATACCCCTTACCTAGAATGACTTGATACTAATGCAGATGTAACCTGTGACCATTCCTCATCTTCAAACATCACCTGACCTCAGTTTGACCTTGACCACGTTTAGGACTTAGGTTGCTTTGTATCGACAAGGATGCCATCGGGGCCATCAAGCGTTTATTGAATGCAGCTTCTTGTTTGGTTAGTCTTTATGAATCCTGTTGCACTATTTCTCCTGGGAAAGAAGAAAATAAATTTGCATTTTGTCTTTATATTGAGATAGCTTTATCTGTTTTGGGCCATCTTGGTCCTTCAGCCTTTTGATCCACCTTTTGAAGAAAAGGGAATATCGTTTTGTCCATTGTCAGTAAGCCATCATTTGGGCATATGTGTTTTACAAACAGCTCTTGTTGTTTCCAGGGTTTCTACAGAGGAGGAAGATTTGTATTTAACTTCAAAGTAGGTCAAGGATATCCACATGATGCCCCAAAGGTGAAATGTGAGACAATGGTATACCATCCCAACATAGATTTGGAAGGAAATGTTTGCCTCAATATTTTAAGGTAAAAAACTTACTAAGGTGGATTTATGTGAATGAAAGGTATTTTTAGCTCATCTGTGCACAGTATGCTCAAGTTGAACTATTGTGGTCACTCACCATCTGTTGTCTGCCTGTCAGTCCAAAAAAAGTTTGCAGCACAGACAAACAAAATAGAAAGATATTTTGTTGTTCAACAAAGACAGTTAAGTTTGTGATGATATAGTGTCACCGATACTGGCAGACATCTTACAGGAGAGCACATATTGCAGTGAATGCGTTGTTCAGGATATTGTGGATGAATTTATCTTCGACTGCATTCAAAGTGCAAAAAAACACGATGGAATGAAAGTATCCCAGAAAACATTAAATGATTGGTTAATGATATATGCTGTAAGCATGTTTCATCCAGAACAGTTTAAACTACAAGAAAAAAATACTCAGTTGTTTGTGCAATATTGGTGAAATACCCAAGTGGTTTTAGCAAATACCCAATTACTTCTGAAAAGGCCGGATAATAATAATTTTTTTACCCAATTCAGATTTCCAGTACCCAATACAGACAAAAAGTGATGGGTAAATACCCAATTGCACCAAAAGCTTATCTGGAGCTCTGCATCATTAAACACTTCAGTTACAGCTCCAGCTTCCTCAGGTGTGCCCTATTTCAATATCCAAAATCAAAATAGTTGAGAGAACTGTGAATGACAGCTCTTGTAAGATTTCTTTTACCTTTAATATGAATATGTATCTTTACATTTTGTAGGTATTTGTGTACATTTTTACCTTAGTGTGAGCTATTAGTATAGGTAGATGATCCAGCAGCTATCATCATGCGTCCGATGTCAACATTTCTACTTTAACATCTTCTTCTCTAAAACTACCAGTCAGAATTACACCAAACTTGGTCAGTAGCATACTGGCATTGACCTCTATCAAGTTTATTCAAATGGTTCACCTTGGTCCCTTTCAGGAGCCACTAGAGCTAAAAACCTGTAAACAACTTCTCTTGAAAAGCTTGATGGATCTTCATCAAACTTGGTCTGTAGCATCATTATAAGGTCCTGTCTCAAGTTTAATCAAATGGGGGCAGCTTAAAATAGAAATACCTTCAAACAACTTCACATGAACGACTTGATGGAAATTCATCAAACTTGGTCTGTAACATCATTATAAGGTCTTATGCCGATTTTATTCAATGGGGGCCACTAGTGCTAAAAATAGAAATACCTTATTACAATTTTATCTCATGAGCTGCTGGATGGATCTTCATCAAATCTTGTCTGGAGCAACATTGAAAGGTCCACTCCTTAAATGGGTGCAGGGCCCTCACTCTACTTTGGGGGAAGAGGTCCGCAGCCCTCAGGCGGGGGAATTTTCGCGTCGTTTTAGCCAAAAGGGGGAATTTTCATTGCCTTCAAAGAATAACATACTATGTAAGAACTATAACATGTATAACTCTCATTACACTAAAGTTGTTTCTTTTTGTCAACATACTACTGGTAACTGCAATTAAATCATGTCAAGGTCAGCTTTTCAGGGGACAAGCTATTATAACTGTTATTAATGAAACTTTGACAAACTTTATCTAAAACAAGTACTTTTATCATTACACATTTTTTAATCAATTTATATTTTAGTTGTCTAAAAGTGGGTGGGGTTTGGTGCCTTTGCATTTTACTATCAAAAATGCTTCAAAATAAGGGCTGCTTTTGCAACAGTGATCATATTTTTCTTAAATGCAGACTTTCAAATGGCTTTTTATTTAGATTGTACTAAAAAATCTTGTAAGAAATGATGAAAATGTCCGAAAATCACGGTCGCAAAAACGGGTGACAAATATGGAAAACGAAAGTAAACATTTAAAATTCTTGATGAAATACCTGTTTTAAATTTCTTTTTTTTTACCATACCTATTCAATACTTACAATTTCTGCTTATTAAAGCATTTAATTTATTTGGACCAAACAAAGCCTCGGCAATGATAATAAATTTTCTATAGACCGTAACGGTTGACCGGCTCACGTAATCGTTCAAGCAAACAAAATAATGATTTCAATTATCCAATTTGTGCAAAGACGATAATCTAAAGCTGCATTGTTTATCAATTAATTTTTACACATTGATCAGTAAACACCTTTGATAATGACAGGGATTATTGTACTAAATATAAACCGCGAGATGACCACGTGTCAATCGGCGCGTGGCGTGATTGACATCTGTTTGCAGCTAATTAACATATGACGCTCCGCCTACTGCCATACTTCAGCGTATGACAGCGAACAATATTGAAATTGACTGTGATTTTGATTGACATGGGGCAGAACTTTCGAACTCGAGACGCACCAAACAAAATTTCCGCGAGTCAACCCGACGCACGGAGCATATTTTGTGCGGGTCAAATACGAGTTTTTCTCGATTTTTGCGGATCAAAAACCCGGGACGTCGGGTCAACCGAATGCCCAGTAAGGGGGAATTTTTTTCTCTGGAGGGGAAAAAAAGGATACTATTTTGGCGGGGGAAGCAGCAGATATTTGGCGGCAAAAATGGCTGATCGAGGGCCCTGGGGTGTTGTCCCTTTTAGGGGCCGCTGGAGCTAAAAATAGAAAAACATTTAATTTTTTTCATGAACCACTTGATAGATCTTCATCAAACTTGATCTGTAACATCATTATAAGGTCTTGTGCCAAATTTGTTCAAATGTGGGCACTTGGCACCTTTAAGGGGCCATTAGAGCTAAAATAGATATACCTTTAAACATAGATATACCGATAAACCAAGGGATGGACCTTAAACAATGGGGATACTTGCCCCTTTTAGGGGCATTTAGGGGCCGCTAGAGCTAAAAATAGAAAAACCTTAAAATGACTTCTTCTTCTGAACCACTTGATTGATATTCCTCAAACTTGGTTTGTAGTATATTTGTAGTGGTTCTGCTTGTAGTAAAATTAGAAAAAGAATAGACAACCAGGGCTTGAGCTAGGGGGCGACTTGAGGAAAGTCGCTTTGTAGCTCCCCACTTCGCTCTAATCTAATATCAAAGCGAAATTCAAGTCACCCGATTTTTTATCCACCCACCTCTAGTTTATACCCACTATCAGCCTGTTGACACTTGACTCGAATACACGATTGCATTATTTAAGCTCCACCTACTTCAGATACGAGAAGTGCAGAGGGGATTATGGTCTTTCACACTTGTTTTGTAAACTGATTGTTGATAAAGCAGTAGAGATTTATAATACATTAATTTAGCTTATACATTCTCTTTTGACCTTTAAAAAGTACCTTACCTTGAGTAATTTCCTTAAATCCATGTTATTTTACTCTAATTTTCCAAACCCAGACTTTAGAAACATTTTAATGTTTTAACTGACACTTTCTGTGACTAAAATAAGGTAACTGAAATTCAAACAAATTTTTGACACCTGCCAACAAAAACTGTGTTTAATCTGTTTGATAACTTTTTCTTTTAATGTTTGCCACACTAGCGATCAAAGAAAGACATGTATTCTGTGTGATGTCATAGTGATGTCACTGCTGTTGACATGTATTTAATTCAGGACCAGCATAATACATACTTGTTATTTAAAAGGGACTGTGAAATGCTTTTATAGGTTTTGGTATACGTTAGCACTGGGAGCTTGATTTATTTTTTGCTGATATGGAATTAAATTTTTATATGCCCGTGTCTGAAAGAGCGGGGCCTATTATGTGAAAACCCGTGGCCACGGGCGGGCGGTCGGCATCCAAAATATGTCCACTCTCTGTGTCTAACAGTTTTCATTGGATCTTCACCAAACTTGCTGACAGTGTTTGTGGGCATAATATCTCAGCCAGGTTCGATAACCAGCCAAATTGTTGCAGGCACACTGGGATTATGGTCCATGAATTACTGTAAATCACTTTATATTAGCGTGATCTTTATTTCGCGAATTCGGACACCCTGAATTATTTCGCGGATTTATGAATTTGTGACGGAAGTGTCAGAAATTTAAATTCGCGAAGGTTTTAATCTTATATTAGCGAAATTTCGATTCCGGAAGTCATATTTATATTAATGCCCATTTTTCAGTACCGTACCGAATTTATGCATGCCAATGACTCGTTAAACACATGGTCCGTAACAGTTATTTTGTATCAGCAATGGGTTACTTTATTCACATGGACTGAAATAATTCAGCCTTTAAATCCTTTATTCAATTTACTGGCAATTATTCTTATTACATTTAATAGCTGATAAAATGTTCAAAGTTTGTTATTAGCAATTAGGAGTGACCTGTCGCTTTTATTTTTAGATTTGGATTTTCCAGACTGTTCCATTTATTAAATAAGGGTTTGAAAGATATTTATATTTGACTTATTTAAAACTATAAATATATTCCAAACACTAAACAGATTGAAATTGCGTTGATAGCTCAGTTGGTAGAATTGCGGAGTCTTGCTAGTGATTTAACTTTTGCGATTAGGAGGCTGTGGGTTCGAATCCCACATAGGGCGATTTGTTTTATGATTGAATTAGTTTTACATGTGTATTTATATTTTTTTCACGTTTTTTTTAATTTCATTTTATTTCATCACTTCAATTTCATTTTTAATTTCATTCATACAAGTTCAATACATTCATACATTTCAAACAACACCATTGAGCATCCACACTCCTGGCTGTCATTTTATCCGATCAGTGTCATAGCTGATGTGAAGACCAAATTGCAAGAGCTATGTCAACCATGTTTTATAATTCACATAGAGTTTTGAAAAACCTTGTTATTCAAATAGCAAAATATACAGTAATTCATTCAATGGTATTAAGGTACGATCCATCCTACGATACTCTTTAATTATACATTTTAATCATGTTACCAAATATAAAATGAAAAAATATAATGAAAAAAAAAATAATTGATCTCCGTTTAATTCGAACTCACAAAGTTAGATTCTAGAACATAAACGCTCCACTGCACACGCGTCTAATTGCAAGAGCAGTCATTTAAATATTTATTAAAAATAATTTTTAAAGGTTAGGTACCCTTTACTGAAGTGTTTATTCAGTAACTTTCAATCTATTAATAAACGACTATCCAAATGCTAGTACGCCATTCATAAATAATAATAATATACAATTGTAAAATTGTCCTAATCCTAGTGTTTCTAAACATAATGGTAAACAATCAGGTTGAAAGTAAGAGATATGGATCCCTCGCAACACACACTCTGCTTTTTGCACATAAAATGCATCAACTGTCCCTGCATGTATCTAGCCTTAGCAGTATATTCTACATGAAAGTTCGACATTTATTGTACTAATTCATATATTTGAAGTGAATGATTATCATTCAATAAACATCGATGTAAGCTATATTCATTGCTGAACTTGACGTATCGACATTTATGCCCCAAGGTAGGCTATAGTTTTTGAACCGTCTGTCGGTCTGTCAATCTGTCAGTCTGTCCGCAATTTTCGTGTCCGGTCCATATCTTTGTCATCAATGGATGGATTATCAAATAACTTGGCATGAATGTGTACCACAGTAAGACGACGTGTCGCGCACAAGACCCAGGTCCGTAGCTCAAAGGTCAAGGTCACACTTAGACATTAAAGGATAGTGCATTGATGGGCGTGTCCGGTCCATATCTTTGTCATCGATGGATGGATTTTCAAATAACTTGGCATGAATGTGTACCACAGTAAGACGACGTGTCGCGCGCAAGACCCAGGTCCGTAGCTCAAAGGTCAAGGTCACACTTAGACGTAAAAGGATAGTGCATTGATGGGCGTGTCCGGTTCATATCTTTGTCATCGATGGATGGATTTTCAAATAACTTGGCATGAATGTGTACCACAGTAAGACGACGTGTCACGCGCAAGACCCAGGTCCGTAGGTCAAAGGTCCTAAACTCTAACATCGGCCATAACTATTCATTCAAAGTGCCATCGGGGGCATGTGTCATCCTATGGAGACAGCTCTTGTTTCCGGATATGTCTGTATGTTATGGAATTATATTTACATGGATTCATGATTTCGCGATGCACCCGATTCACGAAAAATAGCGAAAATTAAAACACCGCGAATAATACCGGATTTACAGTACTTGAAAAACTGCGAATTTGGCCTTGTCCGCTCTTTAACAGTCAGGAGTGTAACTGTTTCAAGTTATCGCAGTTAATAACCCATCTGAGTTATTGCGTAAACTTTCATAACTTGTTTCAGTTATCATAAAATATTACAAAGCCCTCTTGTGTCAATTCCTCATTATGAATGAGACTAATGCAATTATTTCCTGAATCCTTGACCTGTTATCTTTCCAGCTATGCAGTAAAAAAATTTATGCAAGGCTGATAAAGTTTTAGCAAATGTTTTAAAGCTATAAAACTCTTAATATCCCATTATGCTTATCAGGTCATGCTCAAGACTAAAAGAGAATTTAATTAACCACAGTTTGCTACTATTAATTTCACTTTAAAGGTCACTTTGTGAGAACAGCAAAAAGACTTTTTATACGCCCGTTTGAAAAACGGGACGTATTATGGGAATGCCCCTGGCGGGCGGGCGGGTGGGCGGCATCCACAGACTTTGTCCAGAGCATATCTTCTACATGCATGGAGGGATTTTGATGAAACTTGGCACAGTTGTTCACCATCATGAGACGGAGTGTCATGCGCAAGAACCAGGTCCCTAGGTCTAAGGTCAAGGTCACATTTAGAGGTCAAAGGTCAAATTCAAGAATGACTTTGTCCGGAGCATATCTTCTGCATGCATGGAGGGATTTTGATGAAAGTTGGCACAGTTGTTCACCATCATGAGACGGAGTGTCATGCGCAAGAACCAGGTCCCTAGGTCTAAGGTCAAGGTCACACTTAGAGGCCAAAGGTCAGATACAAGAATGACTTTGTCCGAAGCATTTCTTCTTCATGCATGGAGGAATTTTGATATAACCTGGCACAATTATACACCATCTTGAGACGAAGTGTCATGCGCAGTTCCCTTTTTAGAATTACTTCCCTTTGTTGTTACTATAAATAGCTTATATTGTAACTTTTTCATTACTAGTCGTAGGGAAAAATCGAGACCACTTTTCTGTAGTACAACATTTTGTGTGGACTTACAATTTTTTTTGGATTTTTTTTTTTTTTTTTTTTTTTTTTTTAAGATTACCTTCCCTTAGTTGTTACTATAAATAACTTATATTGTAACTTTTTTATAATTGACCGTAGGGAAAAAACAAGACCACTTTTCTGTGGTACAACATAGATGTTACTTTCCAATTTTAGGTGTATTTTAAGGTATCTCTACCTGGTAAGGAGTTTTTTTGTGGACTTAGAAAAACAAAAGACTTACAATGATTACTAAACAACCACAAAATTAAAATTCCATTTGCAAATACAGGTGCTAGAGTAAAGAAATTTGCTGTGACAGGCGTATATTGTGACATTCTGGCACTCTTGTTTTGAATAACTTACCTGAGTTAACTATATTTTATAACTAATACAGGTTATAAAATGCTTGAAAAGGTAACTGAAATAGGTTACATAACTTAAATCAGTTACACCCCTGACTGTCTAAGTCCAAGAGTTTTCATCTGATCTTCACTGGGCATTTTATCTCAGCCAAGTTCGATAACCAACCAAATTGCCCCAGGCATTCTTGGATTATGGCTCTTAAATTACTCGAAAAACTCTGAATTTAGCCTTGTCAGCCCTCTAAGTCGAAGTGTTTTCATCTGATCATCACCAAACTTGCTGACAATGTTTGTGGGCATAATAGCTTGGCCAAGTTCGATAACCAGCCAAATTGCCCGAGGCACTCTTGGACTATGGCCCTTGAATTACTCGAAAAACTGCCAATTTAGCCTTGTCCGCACTAAGTTGAATAGTTTTCATCTGATCTTCACCGGACTTGCTGACAATGTTTGTGGGCATAATATCTCGGCCAAGCACGATAACCACCCAAATTGCCCCAGGCACTTTTGGATTATTCCCCTTGAATTAGGCCAAGTTCAATGACAGGCATATTTTGTGACAGTCTGGCACTCTTGTTTGTAATTGTATCCATATTTAAAGGGTTTTCTTGGTTTGGGCAATCATTAGGCAGGAGTGGAAAAGACTTTAATTTGCAGTTTTAATCACATTAGATTCACAAGGATAAGAAATTAGATATATAAGGATAAGTAAACAGAATCACTTATATTTTCAGTGAATTTGTAAACAGAGTCAGGAAATAATAAAAATAAAATAAAAATAAAAAGTACATTTATGTCTCCCCCACTCTCTGGGAGACATATTGTTTTTGCCCTGTCTGTCCGTCCGTACGTCACACTTCATTTCCGATCAATAACTGGATAACCATTTGACCTAGAACCTTTAAACTTCATATGGTGGTAGGGCTGCTGGAGTAGACGACCCCTATTGTTTTTGGGGGTCACTCCATCAAAGGTCAAGGTCACAGGGGCCTGAGCATTCAAAACCATTTCAGATCAATAACTTGAGAACCACTTGACCCAGAATGTTGAAACTAAATAGGATGATTGGTCATGCAGGGTAAATGACCCCTATTGATTTTTGGGTCACTCTGTCAAAGGTCAAGGTCACAGGGGCCTGAACATTGAAAACCATTTCCGATCAATAACTTGAGAACCACTTGGCCCAGAATTTTGAAACTAAATAGGATGATTGGTCATGCAGGGTAAATGACCCCGATTGAATTTTGGGTCACTCTGTCAAAGTTCAAGGTCACAGGGGCCTGAACATTGAAAACCGTTTCTGGTCAGTAACTTGAGAACCACTTGACCCAGAATGTTGAAACTTCATAGTATGATTGGTCATGCAGAGTAGATGACCCCTATTGATTTAGGGGTCACTCTATTTAAGGTCAAGGTCACAGGGGCCTGAACATGGAAAACCATTTCTGGTCAGTAACTTGAGAACCACTTGACCCAGAACGTTGAAACTTCATAGGATGATTGTTCATGCAGAGTAGATAAGCCCTATGAATTTTGGGGTCACTCTGTTAAAGGTCAAGGTCACAGGGGCCTGAGGATGGAAAACCGCTTCTGGTCAATAACTTGAGAACCACTTGACCCAGAATGTTGAAACTTCATAGGATGATTGAACATGTAGAGAAGATGACCGCTATTGATTTTGGGATCACTCTATTAAAGGTCAAGATCACAGAGGCCTGGTCATGTAAAATCATTTCCGGACAGTAACTTGAGAACCACTTGACCCAGAATGTTGAAACTTCATAGAATGATTGGACATTACAGAGTAGATGACCTCTATTGATTTTGGGGTCAGTCTGTTAAAGGTCAAGGTTACAGCAGACCTAAATTGGAAATCCATTTCTGGTCAATAACTTGAGAACACTTTGACCTAGAACCTTCAAACTTGAGAACCACTTGACCCAGAATCTTGAAACTTCATAGGATGATTGGACATATAGAGTAGATGACCTTTATTTATTTTGGGCTCAGTCTATTAAAGGTCAAGGTTACAGCGGACTTAAAATGGAAATCCATTTTTGGTCAATAACTTGAGAACACTTTGACCTAGAACCTTCATAACTTCATAGGATGATAGGACTTACAGAGTAGATGCATGGCAACTATTGTTTTTGGGGTCACTCCGTTAAAGGTCAAGGTCACAGGGGGCTGAACATAGAAAACTCTTTCCAATCAATAACTTGAGAACCACTTCACCCAGAATATTGAAACTTAATAGGATGATTGGACATGCAGAGTAAATGACCTCTATTGATTTTGGGGTCACTTGGTCAAAGGTCAAGGTCACAGGAGTCTGAACAATAACTTGAGAACCACTAGGCCTACAATGTTGAAACTTAGTGGGATGACTGGACATGCCAAGTAGATGATCCCTATTGCAGCAAACCATCAATGTCTCTTTGACTTTCGCTCATGTCCCCTATTGACTTCTTGCCTGTATGACTATGCATTGGGGGAGAAATGCGCTTTTTTACAAAAGCATCTTCTAGTTACCCTGTTGAGCTGTAGTTCATGAACTGATGAGCGTTCATGAACTGTTCATGAACATTCATGAACAATGCGATGAATGTTCCTCAAAAAGTTTGTGAACTGTTCACGAACCAAAAGTTCATGAATTGTTCATGAAACTATTCCTGAAAAAGTTCACCAACTGTCTGTGAACCTAAAGTTCAAGAATTATTCATGAACTGGTTCTTCAAAAATTTCACCTTTGGTGCATGATTTTAAGTTCATGAATTATAAGTTCAGTAATCAAACAAGTGACTTCATTCAGAACTCCAGTGCAGTATTTGATTTTATTTCAATTATGCTGATGGTTCATGAACCTGAAGTTCATACACTGTTCATGAACTTCAAATTAATGAATTGGTCAATCAAGTCTGAAATTCATAAAATTCATAAAACAGGATCAGTTTACTTGTAAAAGCTTCTAGTATTTACAGCTGAAGGCTAATACCAGAGTTACTGATAAAAAACATATGACTAGGAATGTTACTACATGTATTTTGTATTTTATGTTGTCTGCAATTTGTACAAAATTTTGATTAAACATTGGGGATAGCTAACAGAAGTTTCATCATTATTTGGCAATTTAGAAAATGTCACTTGCAAAGAATAATGATGAACACTGATACATGGTTGGTGAATTTATTGATGTCTTTCATTTCATACCAGAAATCCTTGAAATATTCATGAACTTGTTTAAGAATGAATCAAGATTTTTTCATGAATGTCAATATACCTATAGAATTCAAGAAAAATTCTGGAAAAAAATGATGAACATTTTATGAGCAGTTTAAGAATATTAAATTCTTGAAACATTCTTGATGTGTTCTTAAGGAAAAGTCATCTAAGATTCAATAAAAGTACTAAAAATTCAAAACCTTTTTCTAGTTCAGTACCAGTTCTTGAACCCAATAAGGAGTTTCTAAACTGTTCACTCATTAAACATAAAACTTAGGTTTTCCTTTTACAATAAATGAATAAGTTCATGAACTGTTCATGAATGTTCATGAACATTAAATTTATGTCACATGATCAGTTTCCATTATTTTGTTGCATGCTGGGAAATTTTTTGCACATGTGATTCAGCAATTTTTTAGAAGTTTGTGCAGCAAATGAGAAGGAAATATTTATCATACTACAGTAAGGAATGGTTTAAAAGGAACATGAGTATACTGCATATAAATAAGTAATTATGATGTTGTCATAAATTTCATTTTAAAAATATAAAATCCTTTTAAAATGTCACATGTTTTCACGACCCTGAAACAAAGCTAGTATCTAATCTGAATGTCAGTCTTGAGATTAAAGTAAATTAGACCATCTAGCAACTGAATTTTGGATAAAATTTCACTTGGGATTTTGTTGTTTATTCCGCTTTTTTATATTTTGGAATCTGAAGACCATTTTCAGTGTCATATGAGGGCGTAATAATTTTTAAATGTAAAATGGACATAATCGGATGTCCCTTTGGATTTAATCACAGGTTTAAACAGTGCAAAGTGTTCTCAAGTCACTGACCTGAGAAAGCCTGCTTTTCTCAGACAGGCTTTATCAGGCAGTTGCTATAGTAACGTCACTATTGTCAAAATCACTGTTTCTAATTCAGCTGGGTTCATCAACTTTCCATTTATCTTGTTACTTTCAGTTCATGAACCCCTGATTCATGAACTATGGTTCATCAACTTGATGAATAGTTGATGCCTCAAAAAGTCCCATTTGTAGTTGATGAACTGTTCATGAATAGTTCACGAATAGTTCAAGAATTATTCATGAACTGTTCATCAAGTTTGCGAATTTCTGGTTCATCAAATTCATGAACCTATCAATTCATGAACTTTGATGAACACGCCCAGTTCATGAATTTGATGAACCAGTCCTGTTCATGAACTTGATGAACCATGCCCAGTTCATGAATTTTTGATGCCGTAAAAGGTCCCATTTGTAGTTCACGAACTTTCATGAACTATTCGTGAACTGTTCATGAACAAAGTTCTGGAATAGTTCAAGAATTATTCATGAACTGTTCATGAATTTCTCAACAGGGTAATTCCTTTTTCGACTTGCATGTCATAGTTCTAAAATCTTTCTATGTTTCCCTAAAATCTCTCCACTTCTCCCTAATCTTAGCTGAGGGAGAAGTGATTTCTCCCTAAAATCTTAGCCTAGCTTAAGCCCTGGACAACTTCATAATTATTATGAAGTATGGTCTAATTTTTATGCATTTTTTGGGAGTCACAGTAAAATATAGAAAAAAACTTTGAATAATGATTTGGCTTAAAAATTATGAAATACATGACCCCTTTTGTTTTGTGGGTCAATAGGTCAAAGGTCAAGGTCACAGGGGACTGAACTTTGAAAATTGGTTTCCAATCAATAACTTTAGAACGAACCACTTGATCCAGAACCTTCAAACTTGATAGCCTGACTTTGCTTATGAAGTGGATGACCCTTAACGTTTTTTGGGTCAGTAAGTCAAAGGTCAGGGTCACAGGAACCTGATCATTGAAAACTTTTTCTGCATGGTAACTTGAGAACCACTTTACCCAGAATCTTAAGCTTGATAGCATGATTGGGCTTATGGAGTATATGGCCTCTATTGTTTTGGGGGTTAGTAGGGCAAGTTCATAGTGATCACAGGACTGAAAATGGAACAACCCATTATAAGGGTGGGAGCGCATACATGTTTTACAAATGGCTCTTGTTTAAATATATTTTGGAAAGAATTTCTCTTTAAATTCAGGTGTAGTTCTATACCACTGAAAATTATAAAATGAAAGTTCCATTATTTTAAACACTTAAAATTTAATACATATATAATCCTTAAAAGTATTTCAGTAAAGCAATAAAGATTTGTAAAAGCACTGTGTTTGTAAAATAAGTGATTTTTAATTTTTATTTTTCACAGGGAAGACTGGAAACCAGTGTTGACAGTAAACTCAATAGTGTATGGATTACAGTATTTATTTCTGGTAAGTAGTTACATTCTTGCCTACCTAGTGGGGAAAGTATACATTTGTCCGAGCACGTGCCAGGGATAGACATTCCTGTCTTTTCCAAGGGAAAATTCTTGTCTAAAATAGGGTGCACTCCGGTGACGTCACATAGTACTAGTCACATAGTACTGGCACTATCATGACATTATAAACTATATAAATAATGCCAGGAAATACCCAAATCTATTCGTCATCACAATCTGTTTGAACTCGATAGGCAAGAAAAATTATCTAATATATCTGCCTGTGTAAGACAGCTATTTTTCCGACCCTTGGGACAGCTTGGATAGAAAAACCTTGTTAACGCTCATAAGATCCTTATATTCCTACTACAGACATTCTTCTTATCTAGCTTTTGGCTGGAGGCTTTTGGTCAGCATTTTCGGAGCTTTTGATTTTAAACAGACAAAATACAGTAGCAAAAGCTGTTCATCCTTTGGCATCCTAACTAAGGTGAATCAATTTGTTGTAGTAAGAAATGTTAGTGGGCCTCTTGTATTTTGTGGTCAGAAAACACTAGTTGTCTTTAAAATTAACCAGTTTCACTTTGTGGAGAATGAAATTTTCCCAATATTGATACTTGAGGGAGGGGGGTTTCGTCCGTTTTTATAGCCTGTTTTTCAGCTATATTCCCAATGCCAAAATGTGTGAAAATGAGTGCAAAAATTCCCAGTCTCCATTCGAAAAAATAATCATCAAAATTGCTCAAACAGTGACCAAATTATGGACAATTTTGTAATTGCAGTATGAGAAAGAGGTTGTACAATGTGAAACAAGTGTATAAGAAAGTGCTTAAACACATTCTTACTATATCCTACGGGACTAAATATTTCCCAATTCGGAACATTTACATGTCAAAATTCCCAATTTTTGGGGAATAGGCTATGTTCCTAAAACAGCAAGAAAAACCCCTGATACTCTTGAGCCTATTATAAAGAAAAATTATTGGTAAAAATTTTAAACTAGGTCACAGAAAATAAGTTGGAAATGGATACTTTATAAATAATTCCTTTGCTGACCCTAAATCAAATTTTTTCAAGGGCTGACATGTATTGTCCTAACCCCTTCTCCCCCTATCCCTACCCTACCCGCACAAATTATTATCAGTTAACCTGGTGAGCTTCTAGGATTGTTGGATGTCTGTTGCCCATCAGTCTTCTACAAATTCTTCAAATCATTCTGTTACATTATAAAACATGGCTGTCAGAAGGTAGTGCTAGTTTTCCCTATATATGGCTTATGGAAAACTTCTCCTCTGAAACCACAGATCAGGTTTCAAATGTTCCCTGGGTGACCCTCTACCAAATTCCTTATACAGTGATTATATTTAGTTATAAAAAAATGGAATAGGAATGAGGCTAGTTTATTCTGTATTGTTCTTGCCATGAAATCTCCACTGGAACTGCATACACAAATTATATTATATTAGACGAACTGGTTGATGGATGTTTATTAAACAGAAATAAGGTCAAAAGGTTATGGTATGCCTGGGGTCCACTTTGTCCTTTGTTGTTTTAGCAACTCAAGAAACTAATGTGAACACTGACCAAGAAGTGTAGGGAAAACTCTTTGGATATGAGAGTTTGATCTGCCCCTGGGCTGAACTTTGATATGGGAAAGGTGTGAAAATTTGTATGTGTGCTTATACCCTACTGGCTACATCATTCGTTTTCATGAATGCTAATGGAAACAGCACTTTTCATGATCCTTTACACCATACACATTAACCATATTGTTTCAGATGTATAACTATATGATTCAAAAATTACTTAGCATGTTGCAAATTTTGTTTGAAAATGACTGAAAATAAATTGGCAGTTCATTTATCTCTCAATCTGTGTCACCCTCAAGTTGGCAGTTCATTTATCTCTCAATCTGTGTCGCCCTTAAATTGGCAGTTCATTTATCTCTCAGTCAGTGTCGCCCTCAAATTGGCAGTTCATTTATCTCTCAGTCTGTGTTGCCCTTAAATTAGCAGTTCATTTATCTCTCAATCTGTGTCGCCCTCAAGTTGGCAGTTCATTTATCTCTCAGTCTGTGTCGCTCTCAAGTTGGCAGTTCATTTATCTCTCAATCTGTGTCGCCCTCAAATTGGCAGTTCATTTATCTCTCAATCTGTGTCGCCCTCAAATTGGCAGTTCATTTATCTCTCAATCTATGTCACCCTCAGGTTGGCAGTTCATTTATCTCTCAATCTGTGTCCCCCTCAAGTTGGCAGTTCATTTATCTCTCAATCTGTGTCGCCCTTACATTTGCAGTTCATCGATCTCTCAGTCTGTGTTGCCCTCAAGTTGGCAGTTCATTATGCCCCCCTTTGAAAAAGGAGAGGTATATTGTTTTGCAGATGTCGGTCGGTAGGTCTGTCGGTCCGTTTACGGATGATTCGTATAACTCAAGAACCTTGGCCTAGGACCATGAAAGTTGATAGGGAGATTGGTCATCACCACAGATGACCCCTATCGATTTTGAGGTCTGTATGTTAAAGGTCAAGGTCACAGTGACCCTGAACAGTAAAACGGTTTCCGGATGATAACTCAAGAACGCTTGGGCCAAGGGTCACGAAAGTTGATAGGGAGGTTGGTCATCACCAGCAGATGACCCCTATCGATTTTGAGGTCTGTATGTCAAAGGTCAAGGTCACAGTGACCCTGAATAGTAAAACGGTTTCCGGATGATAACTCAAGAACACTTGGGCCTAGGATCATGAAAGTTAATTGGGAGGTTGGTAATGACCATTGGATGACCCCTATTGATTTTGAGGTCAGTATGTTAAAGGTCAAGGTCACAGTGACCCTGAACATTAAAACAGTTTCCGGATGATAACTCAAGAACGCTTAGGCCTAGGGTCACGAAAGTTGATGGGGAGGTTGATCATGACCAGCAGGTGACTCCTATTGATTTTGAGGTCAGTATGTCAAAGGTCAAGGTCACAGTGACCAGGAACAGTAAAATGGTTTCCAGGCAATAACTCAAGAACGCTTGGGCCCAGTGTCAAGAAAATTGATTGTTAGGTTGGCCATGACCAGCAGATGACCCCTATTGATTTTGAGGTCATTAGGTCAGAGGTCAAGGTCACATTGGCTAGGAACAGTTAAATGGTTTCTGATCTTCTTGTCCAAAACCATAGGGCCTACGGCTTTGATATTTGGTATGTAGCAAAATCTAGTGGTCCTCTACCAAGATTATTCAGATTATTTCCCTGGGGTCAAATATGGCCCCAACCCTAGGGTCACATGGTTTATATAGACTTATATAGGAAAAAATCTTGTCCAAACCACAAAGTCTGTGGCTTTGGTATTTTGTAATGTAGCATCATTTAGTGGTTCTCTACCAAGTTTGTTCAAGTTATCCCTCTTGGGTCAAATATGGCCCTGCCTCAGAGGTCAAATGGTTCATATAGACTTATATAGGGAAAAACTTAGAATCTTCATGTCCATAACTTACACCTTTCAAATTTGGACCACATGTATAGTTTTGAGTGGCAAGATGAACCTTGACATGAGTTGACCTTGATCTTGACCTAGTGACCTACTTTCACATTTCTGTACCTACAGCCTTCAAATTTGGACCACATGCATAGGTTTGTGTGCTGAAAAAAACTTTGACCTTGTTATTGACCTAGTGACCTACTGACACATTTTTGAAGGTACAGGCTTCAGATTTGGACCACATGCATAGTTTTTTGTTCCAAAATAAAATTTGACCTTGATTTTGACCTTGTGACCTACTTTCACATTTCTCAAGCTACAGCCTTCAAATTTTGACCACAAGCATAGTTTTGTGTACTGAAATGAACGTTGATTTTGAGATTGCCCTACTGACCTACTTTCACATTTCTGAAGGTACAGGCTTCAAATTTGGACCACATGCATATTTTTGTGTTCTGAAATAAAATTTGACCTTGATTTTGACCTAGTGACCTACTTTCACATTTCTCAAGCTACAGCCTTCAAATTTGAACCACATGCATAGTTTTGTGTACCGAAATGAACTTTGATCATGAGATTGACCTAGTGACCTATTTTCACATTTTTGAAGGTACATGCTTCAAATTTGGACTGCATGCATATTTTTGTGGTCTGAATTGAAATTTTACATTGATTTTTATCTATTACCTACTTTCACATTTCTCAAGCTACAGCCTCCAAATTTGAAGCACATGCTTAGTTCTGTCTACTGAAATGAACTTTACCTTGAAATTGATCTAGTGACCTGCTTTCACATTTCTCAAGCCACCGCTTTCAAATTTGGACCACATACTTATTGTTTTGTACCTAAATGAAATTTGACCTTGATTTTGACCTTGAGCTAGTATTGAAATTTGGAACATTCAAAAATGGCTCAGTGGATGGCGCCAAGATCAATCTGTAATCTCTTGTTAGGTTAAAGGTCAAGGTCAGATTAAACCAGAATGGTAGAATTTTTGTTTACAGTGAGCATATAATTTCTGTTCCTTGTGCAATTACTGAATGCATCAAGGGGGCATTTCGTGTTCGACGAGCTCTTGTTTATCTCTCAGTCTGTGTCGCCCTCAAATTGGCAGTTCATTTATCTCTCAGTCTGTGTCACCCTCAAGTTGGCAGTTCATTTATCTCTCAATCTGTGTCGCACTCAAGTTGGCAGTTCATTTATCTCTCAATCTTTGTCGCCCTCAAATTGGCAGTTCATTTATCTCTCAATCTGTGTCGCCTTCAAATTGGCATGCAAGTCGAACATGAAGCAGTAGTTGTAAATTATAAATATGGTTTATATTTATCTAAGTCAGTTGTAATTATATCCCTTCTTTACTGAGTAACAAATGATACCTTGAGCTATATGCAGTGTACAAAGAAAATGCAGAGAGATTAAATGGGGTCTCAGGAAGGCTTTGATCCATGGACAGACTGCATAAACCTGTACAGTGCTCTCACAGATAAGTGAGAACTGGTCAACTTCTCAAAATTTAAAGAAAACAATTGACCTACCAATGATACAATGCAAATCTGAGAACAGTATTTTCAGGAAATTTTGGAAGTACAGTATATGGACCTGATGTTATGTCATTGTTTCGTACTATGTTCTGTACTATGTTCTGTTAATTGTGTTTTGCAGGAACCTAATCCAGAAGATCCTTTGAATAAAGAAGCAGCTGAGGTTCTTCAAAACAATAGACGATTATTTGAACAAAATGTTGCTAAATCTATGCGTGGTGGATATATAGGATCTGTGTACTTTGACCGATGTTTAAAGTGAACTCATTTATTTCCTTGCTTAATGATTGATATTTTCTGAACAGTCTTGATTGAAAGTAACGCATTATCACAGATGAATGGAAAAACATTTGACTTGGAGTATCTGACAGATATATGTAGCTGTGTTTCGTATTGTAGAAAGGCATTGCACTTTTTTCTGCTGGGAGAAAATTATAGCCAGTTTTATAAGCCAATTCCATGTTTCAAACAGAAAACAAATCTCCTAAACTTGGTTGGACCTTCCACACATTTGCTCAGGTAGTTACCCATTGACTGCTCTTAGGGGGCTTCTAGAGCTTAAAATGGAAAACAAAACATGATTTTAAAGCATGTAAGTCAGTTTGAAATAAATGTAACAGGATCATATAAGCATCATCATTTAAAGATATTTATAAACTGTTGTTAAGAATTAAAACAGTACAACCTGGCTTAGCAGCAATATTAATCTTTTTATCATACTAGAAGCCTAATTGTATGATCTTCATGAAACCTGACCAAAATGTTTGTTTTTCATGCAATCTATGTGAGGCTTTAATTCGACATTGGAGGTGAAAATCTACCTCACTGGATCAAATCTTAGAAAATCATTTTTATCATGCATTTAATTAATTGTTTCCATGAAACTTGATTAAAATGATTATCTTTAAGTGGATCTACAAAAACTTGATATCACAAGGTTAAATTATAGAAAACTTGGCTTCAAGCTCTATAGGCCGCAATGCTCTACAAAACACATGATCTGATTAACACTCCAGGTCTACATGATCTGCTTGAAACATGCTCAGAATTTTAGCTCATCTGAACATGGTTGAGGGTGAGTGATTAGTATAGGTGGATGACCCTGTGTCCATCATCATGCTTCAGTTGTCTATTGATTTCAGCATGATGAGTTGACCTCACTTGGTAGCTTGTATTTTGTCAAAATTATGCCCCATTGCATGTAAGATCACTAGAATCAAGGTCAATGTCACTCTTAACAGAAATAGAAAAAGACAGTTTCCACTCAATAAATTTGGTTTGCGTTGATGTATTGAAATTAAACATGGCCTAAAGTAGCTTATAGAAAGGCCAAGGGTGGGATTGTGTATGAGGTCACTTGGATCAAGTTCAGGATCAGCATAACTTAATACATCTGCATACATAGAAAATTCCACCGTGGTGCAGTGGTCTGGAGGGTTTGTCTATTTTACATTTTGTAATGTTGAACAGATGTGTGCAGGTTCTGTTTTTAGGAGGTCATTCGATTTTACTTAAATCGTATAAATCCATTGAGATATTAGGTGGGTAAAAGGGGGCTATGTATAATCTTCTCCTCTTCTGACTTTTTAAAAAAATATTTCTTCAGAATTAAAACAAAAGAAGACTGTTTTGTCAATTTTTAGTCTGAATGTATCATCTCTATTTAGTAATTTCCAAACAGGTGTGTGTTCTCGTTCAGAGATGGCCAGTTATAATGTGCTGTGTCAGCTGAACAAAACTGTTTGGGAGGCTTTGTTTGTTTGTTTGTTTTGGGTTTAACGCCATTTTTCAACAGTATTTCAGTCATGTAACGGCAGGCAGTTAACCTAACTAGTTTTCCTGGATTCTGTACCAGTACATACCTGTTCTCCGCAAGTAACTGCCAACTTCCCCACATGAATCAGTGGTGGAGGACTAATGATTTCAGACACAATGTCGTTTATCAAATAGTCACGGAGAACATATGCCCCGCCCGAGGATCGAACTCACGACCCCGCGATCCGTAGACCAATGCTCTACCTACTGAGCTAAGCGGGTGGGCAGTTACTTGTTGCAATTGTTCACAAGAAACTTGTGCTGGCATGATTTTAAACAGATTCAATAGCATTGATTCAATAGCATTACCAGTAAAAGTGATAAATTATATTGTTTAAAACAATATGCAAAATTGTGATTTTCATACCACCTGTCAAACTTACCTAAGATAAATTTGGATATGGGGACCTCAGTGGCCCAGTGGTTAAGTTTGCCGACTTCAAATCACTTACCCCTCACTGATGTGGGTTCAAGTCTCATTTGTGGTATAGAGTTCTTCATGTTAAGACGCCATACAGCTGGCTTACAGAATGTCAGTGGTTCTACCCAGGTGCCCACCCAAGATGAAATAATGCAAGGAGGGGCATGTGGGGTCTTCTTCCAACACCATAAGCTGGAAAGTCGCCATATGACCTTTAATAGTTAAGGTGTGATGTAAAACGCAACAAAAACAAAACAAAACAAATTCAAATATGTGAATCCACAGCGATGAGAAGGTGGGAAACTTTGTTTATCAAATTGTATTTCTTTTTCAGAAACATTTAATAATTGTACTATATATTTAATTTAAAACCCTGAAGCTGACAGAATTCAAGATTTTATTACATGACTTGCAACTTGTACTACAAGATAATTGTAAATAAAAATTTACTGACATATTTTCTGTTGATGTTGTCATTTTTAAATAACTAAAGGGAAATAATTCACAATTGAACTAGGCTCGTTCTAAACTGTAAAAGAAAAAATGTATGCTGATTATTGCTATATTCAAGAAAAAAAATCTGTTGGTCTGGCTAAGATAAAGAAATCTTTTATTCAACTGCAGTATATATATATTTTTTTAAGCAAACCTCTCCAAACAAACCCAGACTGTTGAGCTACCAGGCAAAAATATGGTAGCCCAAAAAAATTTGTTCTGAATCTCTGTGTGGGGTTAAAAACCACTTTGACTTGCCTTCAAAAATGGACAAACCTAGTTTTGATCAGCTGTTTATGAAATATAAAGTATTTACTTGCAAGCTAAAATACAAAATAAATTGCAAAATTGAGATGGGAATGGCTGTCTGAAGTTGACAGACATTGAAAACAGAGGAAATACACAATACTGCATTTTTAGCTCAACTATATGAAAATACTTATTAACACTCAAGAGACCACATTTTCGTTCAGCTCTTAATAAAAATTGGTCAGAATATTTGTTTCCATGAAATCACTAGGTCAAACATGTTTACACTGTTATGGTGTGTTACTCAGGTGAGCGATCTAGGACCATCTTGGCCCTCTTGTTTATTTTATTGAAAAGCGTAATACGGTAGGTACATGTTATATGAAATGACGAATATCATTTCTCACATTCAAAATTGAATTGTATCATGTTAACGGAATAGAAGAAGAAGAAAAAGAAGATTTTATTTAAGACTCCTCATCTAAACATACAATTAGCAATATAGCAACATATAAATATCTACACATTCAAAACGAGAGTAACAATTCATAAATTATACAGCTTTAAAGCATTAATTACTATTTCATATTCTATCATTTAAGAAATTTTCTGATTTTCAAGGCACAATGTATATAACATGCGAGTTTATTTACCCTTTTTGCGTTAGTTGATGAGAAAAGTTGTATAAATTTTAGAATGCTAGGGTTATGAAAATAATATTTAGTAATATAACGCTTTCTGATTGTTTTATATTTCGGACACGGTTATAAAAATGATATTCGTCTTTTATGTCATTATTTCTACATACTTCACAAGTTCTTTCTGATCTATCAGTTCTATACCGACCATATATACCTGTTTGAATACAAAGTCTATGAGCACAAAGCCTAAACTTTGTTAATAATTGTCTATATAGACGATTATGCACAACACTTGAGTATTCCTCATAACCAATCATGCTGCAAATATGGCCAAATAAGTAGCTTAAAACTGGTAGTAGGTGGTCTATGAATGTGCACATCAACTTCTGCATACCAAAATGTTCGTCAGAATATGTAGTTTTCAGAACTGCCTGATGCCAGTTTCTAGTCACTGGGCAAAGTCCTCAAATTCAAGATGGCCGCCAACATGGCCGCTGATACATGAAAATGATACCCAATGCATAAAATTGCAAAATAAAAGCATTTATCTGTTGTAAATTAATTTGAAGTTAATATAAAAATGTTCAAGTTATAAATCTGCAAAATTGTACGCATTAATCGATACGAAATACAACTTTTTGACTAAGTTTATACCAATTTTATATGGACTTAAATGTGATGAATACTATTTTCTTGAACATACGGTCAATATACTTTGTTTGTATTCTTCTATTTACTGTTGTTCCTTACACAATGCAATCCCGTGTTGAACAAGTGATAATAAATTGTAATTACATTATTATTTTGTTAAAGGATACATTCAAATTATTGATATATATATATATAAGTGTGTGGGGTAATTCGATATAGAATATATCTAATAACAGTCAAAAAAAAAAAAAAAATTGATAATCATCTTCTGTTATGTATACATCCTACTATAGTTTCATTATCAAAACAATGTATAAAGTACGAAATATGTATTTAGACGAAACATATCAAGTTTATTAAAAAAATTGGCCACCAAGATGACTGCCACAATGTTTTTGCTATGACTTATATTTTATACCGGCAGCAACACCTTTGAAGAATATGCTATAGCTTGTTGATTTCTTTGCGTTATAACAGTCGTACATATGTTGATTATTTAATTGCATTGTGCTTTATAGAGTAAACTGTAATATTTTTTTTGACATTTATAAAATAAATGAAACAGAACATAGGTATATACATCCATATCAAATATAGGTTATAAATGTAAATATATACAAATATCTAATAAATGAATATTTCCCCTACACCAAATACACAGTGAATGAACACTGCTTAATTAAATTACCTAGATCAAGGGAAACTTTCCTTTACACCAAAGTTACAGGAAATAACGAAATTGTCCGCTCTTCTATTGGAAATACAGGGCCCGAGTATTTTTGGATGTGAGGGTCAAAACACCCGTTGTGCACATTCCAATAATTTCTGCCACTGTCTGGGCAGTCATGCCCAACAAATGTGGGCTGCCAAATCTGGAAACACCATGGGACAAACTGCCCAACAAATGTGGGTTGCAAAATCTGAAAAGCCCATGAGACAAAATGCCCAACAAATGTGGGCTGCCAATTCGGAAAACCCCATGGACAAAATGCCCAACAAATGTGGGCTGCCGAATCTGAAAACCCCATGTGACAAAATGCCCAACAGATGTGGGCTGCAAAATCTGAAAACCCCCATAGGACAAAATACTGAGCATTCGACTCCAGCATTAAACTATTGGGAATCTATTATTTCCAGTCGGTGACCTGGTGAATACTCAAAATGGCCTGGACATTCCCTGCCAACCATGTGGTAAATGCAGGGAAAATAGAGCCTTGAGAACATACACTATACATAATGGTAATCTCCCTGGTTTAATATCTTACATAATATAAAATTTACAAGGGTAATCTCCCCTTTGTTATACATCCTAAACTGACCAATCATAAAATAGGCAATTCATGTACATTATATACAATTACAAGTGTAACCTCCCCTGTCTTATATATTCTGAATTGATCAGTTGTAAAATTTCACCTACATCATGTAAAATTTACAAGGGAACTCCCCCTGTGTACATCAAAATATAAATATAAAAGCTAAGACTCCTACCATGATCATCACGGAGGACACCGTACCTTATTTGAATTTTGCTTACTCTTGAAAAGTGACCCTCCGTTCAGACGGAGAATCACTCTGCTCCTACAGTTCAGGGCAATCTCTTCTCAGGTGATCTCCCTGACAATTAAAGCATCTCCCTGGAGATCTAGGCAAAGTACGATTCTTCAGCCAATGACTTCCCCCACAATTAAAGCAGCCTCCCCATTCCAACAAGGACTACCATATCTACCCGCACTGTTTTCCTGAGACTTATTTCTTCAGGGACTATACGGAGAGGGAGACAATGATTGTAACTCTGTGAGGATATGTTGCGTTGAGGTTGGAGCGACTTTAGAACTAACAGTCGGACTTGAACTATCTGAGTCTGTACTGGAGGCAAGCCTCTCTGAATGTCTGGGAATTGACTCCCTAGTAGCCCTAATATTTGGACATTCCTTATACGGAGACAGATTGCCATGTAATGCATTATGGCACTGTTGAAATTACTTAGCACATTCTAAGCACGAGCGTACTGAGTTTAGTTTGAGATGGATCACATGTTCAGCTGCACTTACGTCCCACATTCCATAACAAAAACGGGTTACAGCCTGTGATTCTATCAATGCCTGGTCAACAGATGGAAATGCCTCAGTGGCCAATTCTAACACCCTGTCTGACAAATCGTCAAGACTCTCATCCGGGCGTTGTGTAGCAGACTGAAGTTGGACTATATATCTTTCAATGGTGGGGGGTGCGGGGTGGTTAAATCCCCGAAATTCCGTTCCAGTTCTATAATTAGTTCTGCATAGGAGATATTAGGCCTTCGTCTGATTGAGTTTGAGAAGAACTCCCCTGCCTTCCTGGAAAGGTTCAATTCTATATGAAATTTGCTCTGTTCTTCCCCCACTTATTAAAACGTGCATATGTTTCAAACTTATGACAGAAGGTCCGCCAACTTGAGGTGCCATCATATGGTGGCAATTTTTGCAGCTTAAAGTCTCTTGGAATTTTCTTTTGGTCTTGCAGAAGGTTGTGCAAAGGCAACCCCATTTTGGTTCATAAACCACACACCCGAGCTATTATAGTCTTGCACACCAGAATTAATGGGGAGCACGTAAGGCGCCTGCTGTTGAGTCCCCTATAGCCCCTTGGAGGCCAGGTTTCATGGTTCAAGATGGAACCATTGGTTGGTAAATTGGCTGGAGCCACAGCACTGACTTGATGTTCATAAGGGGTTGTATCTCTTGAATCCGAATATAACAGACCAGAACCTCCCCAAGGGTACATGATCTGAGCCACAATCGACTCATTTACCCTAGGTAAGACCTGCCCTTGTGGCAGACACTTGGAACGGTGCCCTAGCATGTATATTTGCATAAGCTGGGGTGCGGATCATGGGAGTAGCCACGGCATAAGGTGGCATTGAAGCAGCCATAGTGTATGGTGTCGGGGCCACTAAAGATGTGTCGTATGGTAAGATGGCAGTGCAGCAACTGTAGTATTTGGCATTGAGGCCAGACTGGACCCAGCTATACTGGTTGGAATGGATTGAACCCAAATGATACCCATTCCTGGTGCCAAGTGTTGACACAAATGGCCACCCCTGGGTTGCGCTATGCGAGAGGGTGCTTGTTTATTTGTACTAAGTGTGCCGCTCATACAGTAGGGTGTTTGTGCAACAACATGGTCACCAGCTCCATGTGGAAAGGATCGAACCACTGTTTGTTCCACCGGTGAGATGTGGTACAGGAGCCATAGCCGATACATTTGTACTAATTCTAGGGGCCTGAACCCCTGTGTCAACCATAGGGTAGGGTTGTCGAACCAGAGCGTTTTGATCAGGTGGGCGGATATTATTCCAAATGCTACTCGTGGGTTTTGGTGCAGAAACTGTTGCGGGTACATTTGTGTCAATAGGAGGCGGTGATTGCCTGTGCTACCCATATGGTAGGGTGGTCTAGCATAGCATTCTGGCCCCCGTCAGGTGGACGGGATTGATCCCAAGTGTCACCTGTAGGATGTAGTGCAACCACAGTTCCTGGCACATTTGAACCAGTTGTAGGGCCCTGCAGCCCTGCTCCTCTCCTATAATTGGGTGGTTGTACCAAAGTGGACTGTTTTTGTCGAGCTGACACAGCCTATTCAATTTTTTAGCCTGAGAATGTTGTACCATACCCAAAACTAGTACAGCTGTACCATGATGAGGGTCAAGTACCCCACTCCCATTCATAGGATATAGCGGCATATACTTGGATGCTGGTACAGTTGTACCCTGCTGCGGGGCACGTTCCCCGGAACCCATGAAAAGATAATTTGACACAAAAGCAGATGAGGGCATATTCGTACCAGGCGGAGGTACTTGCCTGCCCCCGCCCCCCACCCCTCCGGTACCACTACTAAGACACAGATGCGGGCGTATTTGTACCATGTGGAGGTACTTGTCCTCCAGTGCCACTAGTAATAATACTTGGCACGGAAACCGATGTGGGTGCATTTATACAAGCGGAGGTACTTGTCCCCCAGTACCTCTTGATGCCATAGTCAGAACTGGTTTATATGGAGCAGGAGTCGGGCACACTTTGCCAGCATAGAGGTTCGATGCTGCTTAATCCGTTGGTTCAGACATATGGGCCCTCTGAATATTCGCGTGATGTGATACCAAAGATGAACTCTTTTCATTTGTATTTGGATAAGGGGAATGATCCCTCGTGCCACCCGTAAGGTTCGAAGATGTATGCATTGCTGGATCAAGCATAAGGGAGGCGGAGGCTTGGCCTCTCTGAATATTCGCGTGATGCGATACCAAAGATGAACTCATTTCATTTGTTTTCGGGTGAGGGGTATGATCCCTCCCGCCAGCCGAACGGTTCGATTAGATGTATGCATTGCTGGATCAGACATACAGGAGACGGGGGCTTGGCCCCTCTGAATATTCACGTGATGGGTTCCAAAGATGAACTCATTTCTATAGATATAAGTAAGCATTTTATTTCTTCAGAAACAACTTACGTCTTACAAGTAAACTTTAAATCGCAAATACATTTTATGTATGAGTTATGCGTATTTGACGTATACAAAGATACCCCATTAAAACTAGATAGCTTCCTGCATATGTTTTATTTATGTCGGTATATATGCCACATGTTATTCATGTAATAGTTCTTTTTCACGTATTTGTTCCGTCAAGAAAAAAATTGCACATTAAAAAACCAGCACCTGTACTTAATATGAATTTTAAAGTATTACACATATTTTATGTAAGTGTACATAGATTTACCCCACCCACTAAGCTGTTTACTTAGCCCTTGATTGTTGGATGAACATATAATAATTTAATTAAAAGTTGTCATGTCAAATACTTATGATATACTTTATGAAATTCTGAACATAATAAAGCATAAAACTTGTAAAATATAAACAAGCAATTAAAAGTGGTAGAATTATGAAAAGAATGTATGTAAAACAACAATTTTTTTTTATCATTTTGCATGCAGAATCCATCATATTTTGTAAGAATACATTTCAATTTACTTAAAGATGAAATATACTATGTTTTAATCTATTCTGCAACAGAAACTAGTATAAGACTAGGACGATGCCTTTAAATTTGAAATATATTTTCAAGTCAATATGTATAGTATGATTTTAAATTTTCGGCGGCCATATTGGCGGCCATCTTGAATTTGAGCACTTTGCCCACCACTTGCATTCTGGCATCAACTAGTTTTGGAAACTTAAGACTCTTACAAACATTTTTTGTATATAGTTTGCGATGTGCACATTCGTAGATCACCATGGAAGTGAACTCGTTTGCGACAGTACTAACTTTGATTTTCTTTAACATACTTGTACACAAATAAAACACTTTTTTCATTTACACCATGTTTCCAGTTCTGTATAAAATTATCAACAAGACGCTGTTAGAAATAGTTAGAAATAAATACATTTTCGGCAACATTATATGGATTATCCCATACATAACCAAACCCGTTTGTAGTAATTAGATAACCAGTTTATCTTGCCACTAACCAGATCATTTTTCAACATAAAATACACATTTTGTAAAACAATGTTGTCAGTATTGATAAGTTTAAACCAGTATTTAACTATATGGCCAAATCTATTTATATACAATGGAAAGCGACCTAACTCCCAATAAATTCCAACATTACTTGTAGAGATTTTTATATTTTTTTGCAAAATTTCAAATGTATTCTTTCGATTTCTTTACATTTAGTATATCCCCACACTTCTGAGGATTATAATTTAAAATAGATGCAACAAAAGAATAAAAAGCACTACACATCGTCTTGCGTGCAAAATTGAATTCTGTGGTATTACAAAAAGTATTCATAGCTTTCAACGATTTCCCAACCAGACCTGACAGGGGTAATAAAAAATGTAATGGTAATTAATTGCAATTAAATTACATTTCCTAAGTAATTGAATGTAATTTGTAATTGTGTCATTTATCAATTACATGTAATTGTAATTTAATTAATTACAGAGCAGTTTTAGGGTGTAATTGACAATTACATTTCAATTACTTTCCAATTACATGGCACATGCTAATCCAGTTTGTTGAACAAATAATATATATATGTTTATTACCAGTGACACTTTAACATGCTAATTTGCATTTCATAGCTGTGAAAAATAACAATAGAATATTATGGTAGGTGTTAATCCCTTGGACATGCTCCTTTGTTCTAATATAATTGTTTTATTAGAACCAACTGGTAATCTTTGATGATGTTTGCCACTATGTTTTTGGAGAAAATGATCAAATTATGATTTGAAATTGTTATTTGCATCATTATTATTTTGATTTTTATCAGAGCAAAAATTGAAATGCTTCGCATTTAGTTTAATCATTTTTTATCTGTGATAAAATTCGTTGTATTAAATGATACAAACAATATAGCATTTGACACCACAGATCTAAAAAGATAAAAATATAATTATTATTGTAGGCATTATGAGTATTCTACAGTTTTAGTGACATAGTTATTCTAGGATGGTTCATGAATGTTTTACAACTTATTTTCAATGTGGTCCTTTGGATCATAACATGTAGTGTCAAGGTAAAAAACTTTGAATATATGTTTAAAATGTAAATGATTAAATACTGAACTTTACTAGTTAAATCTGAAACGTATTGCAGAACCATGGTCCTATAAACTTCAGAGAAATTCAGACCTCAGAGAAATACCTGACTTTACATGCATCTTCTCTAACTGAATTCTGCTTGACAATGTATTAACTGTTAATTAGGGCTGACTTTTAGCTCCTTTTGCAATAATATTAAAGATTAAGTGATGTTCTCCCGCAAACACAGATTTTACTATGAGCTTAAATTCAATTTTGAAATAATTGAAATCAGTTTATAGGTGAATTATCATGTATATATAGTACAAAGTAAAGGACTTTGCTATAGAGTGTTCATGTAAGAAACACCACATTTGGTATTGTAATTGAATGTAATTAATTACAATTTGCAATGTAATTGTAATTTAATTAATTACATCCCTAAATTGCATGTAATGGTAATTGTAATTTAATTGGACATTTCTCAATGTAATTGTAATTTAATTAATTACATTTTAAAGTAATTGACCCCAGGTCTGTTCCCAACATGCATTTGCATATTTGAGTTAAAATTACCGTTAGAATCAAATACAACACCTAAATAATTAAAACTTTCAACTATTTCGAGTCTTTTACATCAAACGACCACACTTCATTATTAAAAACTCTTCCACGACGTCTAAAAACCATCACTTTTGTTTTGTCGTATTCACTTGTAAACCCCAGCGGATACAACAAGGGCGAAGAGCGGTGAAATGCCGAACTCGTAATTTTTTGAAAATGAGAATAATACAGTGGTATTCCCTTGTCAATTTATCATGAAGTGCATCGGCGACTGATATGTACACAGAATCTTGTATCGCTGACACCTTTCTAGATCACCATGGTGACAGAGTATTATACCAAGGTTGCTGTATTTTCACACCCCGCAGACTCGGGTTATAGGCGATACATTAACAGATTATAGACACTTGCAATTAATGTTGTGTCTCAAATTCTGCCGACTGAGTAAAACACAAACGCAAATCGGCATCTTTAGATATCTTTTCATAAAATATATAAAATTAAATATTTTGGACACTTAAACATTTTTTTTGAAATATCAGACACCAGTCATAATGAATCTACGCATCAAATGTAGAAAAAGCCTCATAGATTTTACAGATCTAGTTACATTAACAAGTATTACAGCTTCAGTATAAAAATGGAAAACCCCAATTAGCCACGCAATTTTGCGTTTCCAAAGCGATCATTCGGTAAAAAGAACCTTGAACTCCGTTCATTCAACCCTCAATGGTTTCAGCATATTTCCATGGATTCACTATGATGAGTCTTCTGCTCGATCCCCTACTTAGACAGTACTGGTTCTACCCTGGCAATACATTGTCCGTATCTAACATAGTACCGCCATTTCAGTGTTTGAACACAGTAAACTGTAAATAGGGGTGAAAACTTGAAAAGAAACGGGTATGTTCAACAACTACTGAGCAGTCCAAGAAGTCGCCAGATTGCACTATTTATTCTAGTTATATGCAAAATTTTCACAGGGCCAACCTTGACCCCGTTCATGGGAGGGAGATGGGAGGGGTACCCCTCTCCCAAACCCACCCACCCACCTCTGCCGCCCCAGTGCTCAAATTGTCCCTACACCCCTGTATAATATTTACACAAATCATTAAGGTTTTGTTGTAAATCATCAACATCATTAGAGAACAGAACCATATCATCTGCGTAAAGAAACATTATAAGAGTAACATCATCAAAGTTAAAACCACTTCCGGGTCTAGACCCAATATATAGTTCCAAGTCTTCTATAAACATAGACCATAGTAATGGTCCAAATCTCGCCTACAATAGTTTCCATAAAGTCTGGGTATTTATTACAATGCCTTACTCGACAACGGACATGTTCATACATGGATCTAACTATTTGTAACATTTTCCCACTAATTCCTAGTTTGTACATTTTAAACCATAATGCATTTCGGTAGACCGTGTCAAAGCACTTTTTCATGCCAATAAAGGTTGCGTACAAACTTTGCCATTACTTAGGGAAGTTTGAATCAAACCGAATAGGCTAAAGATAGCATCAGTTGTTGAATAACACTTTTTAAAACCATATTGCGAGTCAGATATTATATTATATTTAGAGCACCATTTTGACATTCTAGTAATTAATATGGATGTGAACATTCTTCCGATCACGCTCACTAACGTAATCCCTCTATAGTTATTATCAGATTCGTCACCTTTCATAAACAAGGGGAATATTATTCCCTCCATCCATGATTTTGGAAAGTGGCCGCTTGAAAGGATAATGCTAAACAGAGTAACGAGGTGTGAAGCTAGAATATCTTCAGCCTCTAAAAAGTATTCATTTATAAATTCATCCGCAGAGCCTGTCTTTCTACAGTTCAACGATTTAATTGCTTTTGGCACCTCATCCACAGTGATAACAACATGTAGTTCATCGAATATTGGGTCATCGGACAACAAATGTTCCCGACAAAAGTCTTCACTTTCATTGTTATATGTAATATTTACTTCTTCCGATAAGTTCTTGAAATAACCATAAAAATCATTTAAAGACAAAGCGTCTCCTTTACGTTGTTTTCTTTTTGAAAAATATTTCCAAAAGTCACAAGGCTTTTTCGATTTTAAACTTTTTATCTCTTTCATTTTTTATACACCCGTTTGAAAAACGGGACGTATTATGGGAACGCCCATGGCGGGCGGGAGGGCGGTTGGCGTCCACAGACTTTGTCCGTAGCATGTCTTCTACATGCATGAAGGGATTTTGATGAAACTTGGCACAGTTGTTCACCATCATGAGACGGAGTGTCATGCGCAAGAACCACGTCCCTAGGTCTAAGGTCAAGGTCACACTTAGAGGTCAAAGGTCAAATTCAAGAATGACTTTGTCCGGAGCATATCTTCTTCATGCATGGAGGGATTTTGATGAAACTTGGCACAATTGTTCATCATCATGAGAAGGAGTGTCATGCGCAAGAACCAGGTCCCTAGGTCTAAGGTCAAGGTCACAGAGGTCAAAGGATACAAGAATGAAAACTTTGTCCGGAGCATTTCTTCTTCATGCATAGAGGGATTTTGATATAACTTGGCACAAACGTTCAGCACCATGAGGCGGAGTGTCATGCGCAAGAACCAGGTCTCTGGGTCTATGGTCAAGGTCACACTTAGAGGTCAAAGGATACAAGAATGAAAACCTTGTCCGGAGCATTTCTTCTTCATGCATAGAGGGATTTTGATATAACTTGGCACAAATGTTCACCACCACGAGACGTAGTGTCATGCGCAAGAACCAGGTCCCTAAGTCTAAGGTCAGGGTCACACTTAGACGCCAAAGGTCTGATACAAGAATGACTTTGTCCAAAGCATTTCTTCTTCATGCATGGAGGGATGTTGATGTAACTTGACACAATTATACACCATCATGAGATGAAGTGTCATGCGCAGTTCTCTTCTTTAGAATTACTTCCCTTTGTTGTTACTATAAATAGCTTATATTGTAACTTTTTATACGCCCGTTTGAAAAACGGGACGTATTATGGGAACACCCCTGGCGGGCGGGCGGGCGGCGTCCACAGACTGTCCGGAGCATATCTTCTACATGCATGAAGGGATTTTGATGAAACTTGGCACAGTTGTTCACCATCATGAGACGGAGTGTCATGCGCAAAAACCAGGTCCCTAGGTCTAAGGTCAAGGTCACACTTAGAGGTCAAAGGTCAAATTCAAGAATGACTTTGTCCGGAGCATATATTCTTCATGCATGGAGGGATTTTGATGAAAGTTGGCACAATTGTTCATCATCATGAGACGGAGTGTCATGCGCAAGAACCAGGTCCCTAGGTCTAAGGTCAAGGTCACACTTAGAGGTCAAAGGATACAAGAATAAAAACCTTGTCCGGAGCATTTCTTCTTCATGCATAGAGGGATTTTGATATAACTTTGCACAAATGTTCACCACTAGGAGGCGGAGTGTCATGCGCAAGAACCAGGTCCCTAGGTCAAAGGTCAAGGTCACACTTAGAGGCCAAAGGTCAGATATAAGAATGACTGTCTGAAGCATTTCTTCTTCATGCATGGAGGGATTTTGATGTAACTTGGCACAATTATACCCCATCATGAGACAAAGTGTCATGCGCAGTTCCCTTCTTTAGAATTACTTCCCTTTGTTGTTACTATAAATAGCTCATATTGTAACTTTTTCATTACTAGTCGTAGGGAAAAATCGAGACCACTTTTCTGTAGTACAACATGCATGCTACATCCAATTATGAGGTGTATTTTGACCAATCTCTACCTGGTAAAGATTTTTGTGTGGACTTACAATTTTTTTTTTGGATTTTTTTTTTTTTTTTTTTCTTTAAGATTATCTTCCCTTAGTTGTTACTATAAATAACTTATATTGTAACTTTTTTATAATTGACCGTAGGGAAAAAACAAGACCACTTTTCTGTGGTACAACATAGATGTTACTTTCAAATTTTAGGTGTATTTTAAGGTATCTCTACCTGGTAAGGAGTTTTTTTTGTAGACTTAGAAAAACAAATGACTTACAATGATTACTAACAACCACAAAATTAAAATTCCATTTGCAAATACAGGTGCTAGAGTAAAGAAATTTGCTGTGACGGGCGTATATTGTGACATTCTGGCACTCTTGTTCATTACTATCGAGACCACATTTCTGTAGTACAACGTGCATGCTACATCCAATTTTGAGGTGTATTTTGACCAGTCTTTACCTGGTTAAGATTTTTGTGTGGACTTTAATTTTTTTTTTTTTTTTTTCTTTTTTTTTTTTAAGATTACCTTCCCTTAGTTGTTACTATAAATAACTTATATTGTAACTTTTTTATAATTGACCGTAGGGAAAAACCAAAACCACTTTTCTGTGGTACAACATAGATGTTACTTTCCAATTTTAGGTGTATTTTAAGGTATCTCTACCTGGTAAGGAGTTTTTTTGTGGACTTAGAAAAACAAAACACTTACAGTGATTACTAAACAACCACAAAATTAAAATTCCATTTGCAAATACAGGTGCTAAAGTAAAGAAATTTGCTGTGACGGGCGTATATTGTGACATTCTTGCACTCTTGTCTAATTTTGTATTTTTAGCTCACCTTGTCACTTTGTGAGGTGAGCTTTTGTGATCGCGCAGCGTCCGTCGTCCGTGCGTAAACTTTTGTTTGTGACCACTCTAGAGGACACATTTTTCATGGGGTCTTTATGAAAATTGGTCAGAATGTTCATCTTGATTATGTCTAGGTCAAGTTCGAAACTGGGTCACGTGCAGTCAAAATCTAGGTCAGTAGGTCTAAAAATAGAAAAACCTTGTGACCTCTCTAGAGGCAATATTTTTCAAAAGATCTTCCAGAAAATAGTCAGAATGTTCATCTTGATAATATCTAGATCAAGTTCGAAACTGGGTCACGTGCCTCAAAAACTAGGTCAGTAGGTCAAATAATAGAAAAACCTTGTGACTTCTCTAGACGCCATATTTTTCACGGGATCTGTATGAAAGTTGGTCTGAATGTTTATCTTGATGATATCTAGGCCAAGTTTGAAACTGGGTCACATGCGGTCAAAAACTAGGTCAGTAGGTCTAAAAATAGAAAAACCTTGTGACCTCTCTAGAGGCCATACTTGTGAATGGATCTTCATAAAAATTGGTCAGAATGTTTACCTTGATGATGTCTAGGTCAAGTTCGAAAGAGGGTCACGTGCCATCAATAACTAGGTCAGTAGATCAAATAGTAAAAAAAACTTGTGACCTCTCTAGAGGCCATATTTTTCATGGGATATGTATGAGAGTTGGTCTGAATGTTTATTTTGATGATATGTAGGTCAAATTCGAAACTTGGTCACGTGCCTTCAATAACTAGGTCAGTAGGTCAAATAATAAAAAAACCTTGTGACCTCTCTAGAGGCCATATTTTTCACGGGATCTGTATGAAAATTGGTCTGAATGTTTATCTTGATGATATCTAGGTCAAGTTCGAAACTGGGTCAACTGTGGTCAAAAAGTAGGTCAGTAGGTCTAAAAATAGAAAAACCTTGTGACCTCTCTAGAGGCCATACTTTAGAATGGATCTTCGTGAAAATTGGTCAGAATGTTCACCTTGATGATATCTAGGCCAGGTTCGAAACTGGGTCAGGTACCTTCAATAACTAGGTCAGTAGGTCAAATAATAAAAAACCTTGTGACCTCTATAGAGGCCATGCTTTTGAATGGATCTTCATGAAAATTGGTCAAAATGTTCACCTTGATGATATCTAGGTCAAATTCGAAATAGGGTCATGTGCCATCAATAACTAGGTCAGTAGGTCAAATAATAAAAACCTCTCAAGAGGCCATATTTTTCAATGGATCTTCATGATAATTGGTCAGAATGTTTACCTTGATGATATCTAGGTCAGGTTCAAAACTGGATCACATGAGCTCAAAAACTAGGTCACTATATCAAATAATAGAAAAAACGACGTCATGCTCAGTTCAAAACTGGGTCATGTGGGGACAGGTGAGCGATTCAGGACCATCATGGTCCTCTTGTTTTCGTTTACTGTTTATTAGTTTCTTATATTCTCGCTATTTTTGTAAATAAATTTATCCTGTTTACGTCACTTCTATTTTCATTAAAAAATCGCAAAGCTTCAATATATAAACGTTTAGCTTCATAGCATGACGCATCAAACCATTCCGAACTTTACCAGGGACTCCTTGCAGTAAATTGTGGCAAACGATTTCCGACATTCAGTTCATTCCGGAAAATTGGCTTGGCAACATCATTAATTATTTGCACAAAATTCGAAACTAATTCATTCAATGCCATATTATCAAGAATAGCATGACGTACAAGGCAGTTTTGAAATTAATCCCCTTCGATATTCTACCACTTTCTCGGGATCCCGCTTGATAATTTCTGTAGTAATTCTTGCACCTGAGGCGCGCGCCAATCAAACACGGGTATACTGAAAGTCAACAATTCATGATCAGACAATATGTTAAAATCTGATATTTCAAAAGATCTTATAAATCTATAATCGGCCTGTTTACCTAATAGGTAATCTGTTATAGCTGCAGTGTATGAATGAATGAGTGTTTATAAAACGCCCGTTACAAATAGTCAAATTAATTGCTTTACATAGATCAAGCAGTTGTATTCCGTGGGCATTATGATTTGATGTCAGGAATGTATTCTCTACCGTCCAAAACTGAGTTCAATTTATCAAAACATATTTAGTCAGGATTTAAACCAACCCTACTGTTTGATTTCATTTGTATTCCAACCGAAATGCACGATTGTTTAGTATTTTGTGAATTATTGGATGACCATTGTTTGAATGTTTCAAGGCACCGACCTATTCTACGTAAAGTTAGAGTACCCTTCAGTGTTAGAGGCTTTAGTTCTAGTAATGTTAACAGGAATATAAGGGTTAACTGGAAGAAAGTAAACGATAGACACAAAGTTAATTTTCAAAACATGTTAAGAGAAGATTCCAAAGTAGTTGAAAACAAGCATATGAGTAATGAGGATATCAATAACTTATATAATCTCCTGGTAGTCTCGGTGAAAAATGCAGCAGAAAAATCGTTTCCTAAAAAACAATTTAAACCATATTTGAAACCATACTGGAATGCGCATTTATCTGAACTTCATATTATTAAAAGCATGTCAGACAAACGAAAGATATGGCACGATACACAATCACGTGACTTGTGACGCTTCGACTGGGGTATCGCGCCTAGCAGAATTCGTAAACAAAACCATGTTTTTGAAGGTAAAGTTTTTAAAGATATTTTTGTAAAATGACACCTAGCTGGTGCAAGTCCTTATATCAATGCGTACCTCCGGTGATATAACATATGTCCGTGTCTGCTTTAGTGTTGCTGGTAACCTGGACAAACTGCAATGCTTCCACAGCAAACGTATTTTCAAGTGGCTTGAACACCAAACCCAAGCGACCATTCCTTGATAAACGACCAACTAGTTGTCACCGCTGCGTTCCTTTTGCTATCTACGATCATTTTGGTGGGATTTTCGCTCAAAAAATGGCGTATTTCTAGACAGATCGCCGAACTCGAAAAATGTCCGTTCTAAAGTCCAAAAGCTCTCACAGAAAGCACTATTTTAAATCGCGATTTTCTCGTTCCTCTCGTTGAATGCAATACCGCAATAGACGCTGATACGTTTTTTCCCTACCGACGTAATACTTTTTAAAGTTTACTGCACGTGGATAGTGATATTTACAAGAAAATATGGTTAACTCAAAAGCATGTTTTCACAGCCAGGTACTTTAGACCAATGCTTTCGCATGAATCTGCCACCAATTATTTACTGTATCTCGCACTTGTGTAAGTTTTCGATAAAATCCGAGGAGACCGATTGATTCTTCCATTTTCCCGCCATGTATTCAACTGGCACGTGGCGTTTATAATGCATTGATCTAGTACTCATGAATATTCCGTATGTTTCCGTTATCAATTTTCGGTGTATGAACCTAAATAAAGATAATCATTGAAAAACCAATAAAATACATTTATTAATTAACTATAGATCCATCTCGTAGTTTTAGGATCAAGTCCTCTGTATTACCATATCATTTTGTTTCTTATACATGTATGTTAACTAAACAGGCACGCTTGTCATGATTATCGTTAATTTTCTTGAAAAAAAAACTATTCTACTATTCAACATTCTTCTTCGTGCGTAATAGTTCCGCAAAAATGTAGACATTTCGGACAATAATTTCTTTACTTCAATGTAATGGCCGTTTCGCATAACGCACCAAAATGAACCGGGAAAAGAAATAGAATGCAATGCAGCTAACGAGAGTTCCAATAATGAAAATGAAGCTGAAACAAAACGTGCTTAAATTGAGAACAAATTCTCTGTATAAAGATCATTTTTCCCTAAAACTACTCGAATTTTTCTTTGCTAATACAAATATTTCATTATCCGGTGGCGACGTAGTGCCTGTGTATGATTGAATACAATAGCAGTAACATTATTATCATCGCCGTAATCCATAGACTGGAATTTCAATATATTTGTGAAAGCACTAGCCTATTCCGAAACGTTTTATAAGAATATATATTTATATATATATATATATATATATATATATATATATATAAGTCGCTAGGAAACCCGTATCAAAATGATCCCCGACAGTCCTCGTTTATAAAACAGCTAACTTACTGACTGCAGTTTTTACACTCTTTTTCTGTGCAAAGCAGTGTCACGAAATAGCTGGCCCAACATGTATTTAAGCTGTTGCACACGTGTTTTGTCTGTTTTTCCGTCAAATTGTTTGGTTTGATTGCCAAAATCAGTATGGATTAATAAGGATATGTATCAGTGCAATGTTAAACTCTAAAATTCGAGAACATCATTTTTTCTCTCATGATTGATTATTTGCACGGTGAATTTACTTTCTTTTAGTTTCAAATCATATTTTGTCGCCTGATTAAAGCTAATGATAGCTCTGCAGCTTTTTTTTTTTTTTTTTTTTTTTTTTTTTTGCTTTAAACTATTATTGACAAAGTCAGCTGTTTTACGATGATATCGTTTTCGAAGCATTATCCTACTTATTAATTTCTGTTATTCGTAAAATAGTATGTGGCCAAAATGATCACAATGTGTTAATTTCGCATTTTAGCCATTTAATAAAAGTGTAATAAAACACGTTTACTAAACATGTACCTCGTAATATCATTATTCTAAAATTTAGTGACTAATTTTTGATATATCATGTCCAATGAAGTGACAAGCCTTGTCGGCGTAGGGACATGATACATGTGTGCTTTAAAATTGGCTCATCAGGACTTTTCCAAAACCGTATTTCTGTACAAATTGTGCTAGATCAATTTAGATCCTCTATATATTTTATGTCAACTGACCGGCAGATTTTCCGAATATTTGGTTGAAAGGGCGTAAGTTGTAAGGAGCCAGCCGAAACGAATGAAAACACGACTCAAATATGCGTAAATATCCGAGAATCTTATACGCCATAAAGGATTTCCTAATGGAACGGGAAGCAGACGTGCTTCAATCATTTTGGCGGGAAAACTGCACGTGCCTTCCATGATGCTCCTGTGGTATTGACCGCGTGTTAACAGCAAATTTAATATTTGCGTTATATATTTTGATTATTCAAGTGTTGTCTCCATATAACTAAATTCATGTGAAATCCAATTTGGAAAGAACTAGAGTCTATATGTCAAATAAGAATCATTTTGCTTTATCTTCTTGGCAAAATTAACAGTAGAAAGTGGTTAAACTGTCAGCTAAAGATTTGTGCTTGATGTGAAAGCATTGGTCAGAAGTAACTGGCTGTGAGAGCATGTTTTTGAGTTACCCACATTTTCTTGAAAATATCACTATCCACGTGTATAAACTGTACAAAGTACTGCGTTGGTGGGGAAAAAAGTAACCTGCGTTAACTGCGGCATTGCATTCAATGGGAGGAACGGAAAAATCGCGATTAGAAATAGTGCTTTCTGTGAGAGCTTTTGGACTTTGGAACGGACATTTTTCGAGTTCGGCGATCTGTCCAGAAATACGTTGTTTTTTGAGCGAAAATCCTACCAAAATGATCGTGGATATCAAAGAGAACGCAGCGGTGTCAAGCAATTGGTCGTTTATCAAGATTTGAAAATATGCTTGCTGTGGAAGCATTGCGGTTTGTCCAGGTTACCAACAAAACTAAAGCAGACACGGACATATGTTATATCACCGGAGGTACGCATTGATATAAGGACTTGCACCAGCTAGGTGTCATTTTACAAAAATGTATCTTTAAAAACTTTACCTTTTGTTTACAAATTCTGCTAGGCGTGATACCCCAGTTGAAACGTCACAAGTCACGTGATTGTGCACCGTGTATGATTGAATCAAGGAAGGCCCTCATGATATTAACGATAAGTCATATCAGGAAGGTCTAATATGTATCAGTTGTTCCAGGTGCTATGTAATATATAAGAAATGTTTCTTATCAAATTTCACACGATTTTCATCTCTATTTTCAAGAAAGATGTAATACCAAACATACTGCCAAGTTTCATTGTGAAATTTCGAGATTTTAGAGAAATATAGATATTTAATAGAAGCCACCCCCTACCCATTTACTGGGCTAAATTTTGGCCCTATGGTCCTTTTATTGTATATTTTGGTAAAAGTTTCACTTGTTTGCATTATTTTTCACCGGCATTCTGAACTAACATTCATTCCGTCAAGAATAAGACCCAGAAGGATGCATTCTGTGCTTTTTCTGACATTCTGGAGACAAATATTGGCTTTTTAATCCCTGAAATCGCTGCTGAAATAGGCGCATCTACTCAAAATATGGTCAAAATTCAAAAAATTTCAATTTTCACTATTATTTTGCATTGGAAACACCCTTTTATATCATATACAACCGATCTATGACTATTAAGACTAATTGCGATGTGTTTCGAGAAAAGTCTTATATCAGCTCTTATAGGTTAAAAGCATACTGAGAAATTTTCCTCACTTATCAGGGGAAGGAAGTGTGCAAATACTACGATTAAGTCAGTTTCGCTGTAAGCGTTTTCTCCCCTTAGCGCTTTGATAACTCTTATCTCAAACAGTGATCAAGTAACAAGACATCTTTTCTTACATGCTTGATTGTCTATATACATTCAATTAATATAAATGAATAGCATTCTTTATTCGGAATGTGAATGTTGTGACTGATGTTTTTCTTTAAACAATATATTTTAGCAATTTATTTACTGAAACACCCAGTCATTTTGTCAAAATAAGTCATAATAAATATATTGTATTATTATTTTGGTTATTACTGAAATGCAACTACAGAGCTGCTTTCACTTTTATTTTCGAATTTTTAAAAACATATCTCAGTATTTTCAAAGGAAAATGCCACGAAAACTTTAAAAAGAAAAAAAACTTTTAAAAGAACATTTGTCAAACGGAACGCACCTAAAAATCATGCTAAACTCAGTTAAATAATTATATACAATCATGTATTCTTGTTCCGACACGGCTCTATCTTATCGTAAAACTTAGCACGTTTTTGTCAATATACAGAAAGCATTGAAACTCTGTTTTTAAACTAATTTAGAAGCAAGAAAGAAATAGCTTATTTTATAATAAAATATAGATCTAGAATGTGCATGGCGGGAACTTTCTAAATATATCAGGGATGGAAATTTAACTTTAATATTTCCATCAAAAATAATCAGTAAAAACAGGGTTATCGTGTAATTCTGCCAAATATATATAGGGAGTATATTGAATTTGAGAGACTTTATTCAAACGAATTTAGAAGCAACCAAATATTGACTTATTTTGAAGAAAAATATATCATCGTAAAGGTATTGAATTGTTTTTTAAGGAAATATCAGGGATGGTATAATAGAATAAATTGAAATGTGTAATTTATGACATTTTCTATGGTAAATGTGTCCTGCTGTAAACTTTTAAGTTGCTAGGTTCTGTAATATTTGTAGATAATTAAGCTGATTATTTGTTATGCAATGCAAGAGTGCGAAGTGTAGATAATTTCTTACAAGGTCTTTGTTCCATTGTTTGCCACTTCCTTCGATCACTATCATAAATGTGATAAGATCTAAAGAAGACTGTATAAGAATAATTTGCATAATTCGAATATACTGATTGTCAAGATATTAATCTGTGATTTCATTGGTTGAAGATCTTAAATTGAAAAGATAAGAAATAATGCAGCATCCAGGAGAAAAGACAGTTAGTGGACATCCACAGAACAAGCGTGTTATACTTTAATGTTTAATTTCTTGTTAGTTCGGTTAACCGACGTTAAAAGTGACACTAAATTTCTTATCTAATTATATTAACTGGATAACCAGTGTTCAAAAGCTGACTACTTATTTTGTTATAAATTTATACCTTTTGTTAATTTGAACTATTGTGGATAAAATAAAAATAGTAAAATTGCACAGAAACGTTCGTTCTACATACACCCGACATCCCAGAATTGACTGCAACACACATGGCGTAGAAGCCGGGTACAAGGAACTTCTATGTTTACTTGACTTTCCCAGTACCTTCACAAAAAGCGAGTGGATTATTCTACAAGATGAGTTATATTCCCCAGCGAAGTGAAACACGTCGTACGGATAACCGACGGAGAAATACTTATAACGTTTATTATGGACTAAACAAGAAGTGTTCGAAATGTGGATTATTTCATTCATTTAGTGAATGCCGTGCAGTAATGGCAATTTGTAACAGATGTCAAAAGAAAGGACACTACGGTCGGGTGTGTAGAAATTCAAAAGTCAGTTGCGTCAAAACAGAGAAAACAAGACAACGCGACATCGCGAGATCTATTGCATTTCAAAAGAGACTGATCCTAGAAATTTCACTGCCTTTTCACGGAGTCGAGGGTAGTTACTTAAAAGAAAATTCAACAAACACGGCAATCCGTCAGCATAATGGGACAATAAAACACATGAACAGATAACGGCACGAAAACGAAAGGATGAAAAGTAAGCTAGAAGCAGTAAAGCTAGAAAATTCAACCTAAATGCCAAGAACCTAAAATTACGGGACAAAAACGAAAACTTGAAAGCTGAACTTGCAGAAAATCGCACAGAATTGAAGTGTAAATTCACGGAAATTAACGTGCTTACAACTAAGAATAACTATCTTATTGATAACGCGAATTCGCAGAATGAGCTATTGTCAAAATTCAAAAACCTACGTTCGGATTATGAACACTCAAATGAAATAATCAGTGCCATGAAAATGGAAGAAATAATCTGTTAAAACTACAAGATGAATTAAGCAGGAAATCGTGTATATCATATAACCGTTCAAATTTGTATTGTGATTTTAGTCAAAGATTCAATAATCTGTATGAAATCATTGACAATCTGAAGGCAGAACTGTCCGAATCAAATAAAGGAAATTTTGAACTACAAAAACAAATTAATGAGTTCAGACACGAAAACAGACCTGGAAACATCAATAAGCACCAAAACAAAGGGTATCATCTCAGACCGCCCACCACGTGGATTTTACGCTAGAAGAGGAAGACGTTAAACGTGTAATATAAAACAAAACACATAGCATTTCATTAATTTTAATTTAATGTAGACATGTACTCTAATATTTTTAGCATACATCAGATGAAACTGCATTTTCACGGAGTGAAAATAAATATCGGAGGGGCAAGTGTCCTGCTGTAAACTTTTAAGTTGCTAGGTTCTGTAATATTTGTAGATAATTAAGCTGATTATTTGTTATGCAATGCAAGAGTGCGAAGTGTAGATAATTTCTTACAAGGTCTTTGTTCCATTGTTTGCCACTTCCTTCGATCACTATCATAAATGTGATAAGATCTAAAGAAGACTGTATAAGAATAATTTGCATAATTCGAATATACTGATTGTCAAGATATTAATCTGTGATTTCATTGGTTGAAGATCTTAAATTGAAAAGATAAGAAATAATGCAGCATCCAGGAGAAAAGACAGTTAGTGGACATCCACAGAACAAGCGTGTTATACTTTAATGTTTAATTTCTTGTTAGTTCGGTTAACCGACGTTAAAAGTGACACTAAATTTCTTATCTAATTATATTAACTGGATAACCAGTGTTCAAAAGCTGACTACTTATTTTGTTATAAATTTATACCTTTTGTTAATTTGAACTATTGTGGATAAAATAAAAATAGTAAAATTGCACAGAAACGTTCGTTCTACATACACCCGACATCCCAGAATTGACTGCAACACACATGGCGTAGAAGCCGGGTACAAGGAACTTCTATGTTTACTTGACTTTCCCAGTACCTTCACAAAAAGCGAGTGGATTATTCTACAAGATGAGTTATATTCCCCAGCGAAGTGAAACACGTCGTACGGATAACCGACGGAGAAATACTTATAACGTTTATTATGGACTAAACAAGAAGTGTTCGAAATGTGGATTATTTCATTCATTTAGTGAATGCCGTGCAGTAATGGCAATTTGTAACAGATGTCAAAAGAAAGGACACTACGGTCGGGTGTGTAGAAATTCAAAAGTCAGTTGCGTCAAAACAGAGAAAACAAGACAACGCGACATCGCGAGATCTATTGCATTTCAAAAGAGACTGATCCTAGAAATTTCACTGCCTTTTCACGGAGTCGAGGGTAGTTACTTAAAAGAAAATTCAACAAACACGGCAATCCGTCAGCATAATGGGACAATAAAACACATGAACAGATTACGGCACGAAAACGAAAGGATGAAAAGTAAGCTAGAAGCAGTAAAGCTAGAAAAATTCAACCTAAATGCCAAGAACCTAAAATTACGGGACAAAAACGAAAACTTGAAAGCTGAACTTGCAGAAAATCGCACAGAATTGAAGTGTAAATTCACGGAAATTAACGTGCTTACAACTAAGAATAACTATCTTATTGATAACGCGAATTCGCAGAATGAGCTATTGTCAAAATTCAAAAACCTACGTTCGGATTATGAACACTCAAATGAAATAATCAGTGCCATGAAAATGGAAAGAAATAATCTGTTAAAACTACAAGATGAATTAAGCAGGAAATCGTGTATATCATATAACCGTTCAAATTTGTATTGTGATTTTAGTCAAAGATTCAATAATCTGTATGAAATCATTGACAATCTGAAGGCAGAACTGTCCGAATCAAATAAAGGAAATTTTGAACTACAAAAACAAATTAATGAGTTCAGACACGAAAACAGACCTGGAAACATCAATAAGCACCAAAAACAAAGGGGTATCATCTCAGACCGCCCACCACGTGGATTTTACGCTAGAAGAGGAAGACGTTAAACGTGTAATATAAAACAAAACACATAGCATTTCATTAATTTTAATTTAATGTAGACATGTACTCTAATATTTTTAGCATACATCAGATGAAACTGCATTTTCACGGAGTGAAAATAAATATCGGAGGGGCAAGTGTCCTGCTGTAAACTTTTAAGTTGCTAGGTTCTGTAATATTTGTAGATAATTAAGCTGATTATTTGTTATGCAATGCAAGAGTGCGAAGTGTAGATAATTTCTAACAAGGTCTTTGTTCCATTGTTTGCCACTTCCTTCGATCACTATCATAAATGTGATAAGATCTAAAGAAGACTGTATAAGAATAATTTGCATAATTCGAATATACTGATTGTCAAGATATTAATCTGTGATTTCATTGGTTGAAGATCTTAAATTGAAAAGATAAGAAATAATGCAGCATCCAGGAGAAAAGACAGTTAGTTAGTGGACATCCACAGAACAAGCGTGTTATACTTTAATGTTTAATTTCTTGTTAGTTCGGTTAACCGACGTTAAAAGTGACACTAAATTTCTTATCTAATTATATCTGGAACAACTGATACGGGGACTGGAAACCGGCATTTACCTTAGATTATGCTGTCGTCCAATCGAAGCGTATGCCGTAGGTTATTCTGCTATTACTCTCACACTTATGCCTTACAGTTTAACTCGTCCTTTCAGTGAAAATCTGGGAAAGCATTTGTTGAATTTTTTGTTGAAAACAAAAGTTCTGTCATGAAATTATTGCCTGCATCTGTTTTTAAATGGAAAATATCTACATTAATGTTACATTTCGCCCTGTGAAAATGGCTAAATCTAGGCTTGCCTTACCCAGAGAAAAAGATGCCGTTTTTTACATGATATTTGCCTTGTTGATTCAGAGTATTTAGAACAATAAAATTAGGACATATTTTAATGAAAATAGCAAGCTGAAACTGTAAACTGTTGCCTGAAAATATTTGTTTTTGATATTGCTTTGTTCTTCACCATTTAAATGCGTGTTAAACCTAGATGATTTTCTGCAGTTTTATCTAAAAGTTCGGAATACTAAATGTAACTTCGTTGTCGGCCTTTTTTTTAAAAAAAAAATCATTGTTATTTTAATTTAAATACATTGTATTTTTCACACATCAGTTTTACGATTGAATTATTTTTTTGAGTTTATACAATTTCATTTGAAACATTCTCTGCGTCCAAGAAGAATGTTTGTTTCTGTATTTAGAAATCTGACATTTTAATCAATTATTATAATTATGGCTCTACAAGATTAAGAAAAGTGTCAGCTTTCTGTTTTTTCATTTTATTTATTCAAATTTAACAAAAATCGGTCCTTTAATACAGGTTTGAAGTTAAGTGGTAAAATATTTCTTCAGGGAAGTGAGCTCGAGTTAATTCATAATAATTAAGCATATCACCACATGCAGTGACATGCTGTTTTTCCTTCAGAATCCCTTTAGATCAATCTCTGATCATCTAATTATCGCCACTTAACATGTGAATGGTAAACCCTTTGAACAAAAAGTGTATATAGCTCCATGATTAACATGAGGTAATATGCTAATTACACGCTAATCGATAGTGGCGAAAACAAAATATCGATCGCTAACGACTGGTCGATATTTACAGGTATGGACGACAGCATAATACAGATAAATGTATTGATTTATACCAAAGAAGTATAAAATACATTTTTTTTTATTTTATAGCTCTTTGTTTATACGGAGTTTCTACTCCCCGTATTAGACCTTCCTGATTATATTAACTGGATAACCAGTGTTCAAAAGCTGACTACTTATTTTGTTATAAATTTATACCTTTTGTTAATTTGAACTATTGTGGATAAAATAAAAATAGTAAAATTGCACAGAAACGTTCGTTCTACATACACCCGACATCCCAGAATTGACTGCAACACATATGTATCATTTTCCTATATAAATCAATGTAAGTTTAGGAATAGGATTTATCAGTTGCGCTGTCTGCTGGCTTATCAGAATATGTGCCGTAGATGTACTGATAAGATCGCCAAAGAGGAGAATTGTTCAACATGTCAGTAATTCAAATCCTTCTTTGTTTCATATAAAAAACGACAACTTCAGATCGTCTTTACATATCTTTAGAGAACATCACTTTTTCCTACACCTATTTTTCATGAAAGTTCTATCACAAACTAACACAAACATGAAAAGAAATTAGGGGGTTATATAGTTCCTAGTGAAATGCCAGTCAGTTGTGGTCTGCTACCCTAAAAATGGCGCATATTTGCTGTCGTCCGCGCAATAAACACCTACTTCCGGTTTCGATCTGCAAAACATGCCAGGTGGGGTATATGAACATGAAAACCGTCTCATTTCATGCAGAATGTATTCTAGTAGTGAAAAATGGTGATTAAAGCACTCGTTTACACGAATTTGCGCGAAAAATGGGAAAATTAGGATCTATTTATTATGAACTTCTTTCATTATGGACTTCTTACACCACGGAAGCACATTTTCGACCGAATTACTGACCTTATTCCTATAAAGAGTCTAAGCGTGAATTTAGACGACACCATAGACATTATGTACAGACATATTTGTTAACATTAAATCAAGAAATTGACCAAACTGCAGAAGTAGATTCCATGCTATTTTGGAAAGTGATGAATAAGCGACGTAACAACTCAAATAGTAGACCCGGCTCATGTTTAGAATTCAACGATGTTGTTTATAGGGATCAGGAAGTAATAACACACGAATGGGGTCGTTATTTTAAAGATCTGTACACACCGATGGATAATAATTAAGATGAGAATTGGAAAAAATATGTTGAAGACACTGTCCGAGACTTCACTAAAGAATCATGCGTTCCAGATTCGAGTGCTTATGTAACTCTCGATGAGCTTAGCATTATGTTACGATCTTGTCCAGATGGAAAAGCCCCTGGCTGTGATAATGTCTGCTACGAACATATGAAGTGCGGCGGTTCAATTATTCTAGACATTCTGGCAAAACTGTATTATTATTACTCTACATAAAGGCGGCACCAAGAGCAAAGATTATCCGAATAATTACCGCGCCATTACATTAACGTCAACTGTGTTGAAATTGTATGAATTGGTTCTATTAGACAGATCGAAAGCAACAGCATTAAACATTCAACAGAGGGTGGGTGGGGGGGCTTTCAAGAACAACTAGGGTGCTATATAGAAACTATTCTATACAGTAAAGAATATTCGAGCAGACTTTCAGTTTGTTTTCTGGACGCCAGACAGGCGTTTGATAGGGTATGGCATCAAGCAATCTTATTTAAGTTATGTGATCCTAACATCGATCTCACAAAATGTTTAACCTTCGTCCAGTTATACAAGTATGACAAGCTGCGTAAGAAATCAGTAATTTGTCTCAGACTGGTTTACTGTTCAACAATGTACGCGCCAAAGCGGGAAGAGTTCACCTTTGCTATACTTACTGTTTATAGACGAATTTATTCTTAAATTTAAGAGACAAGCAGTTGTGGCACCTGTATTTACAACATGGATATAGCTTCCCCTACCGTAGCTGACGATATGATTCTTGTATTATATTCGCAAGCAAGTCTTAAAATCATGCTTGATATATGTCACAGGTACTCCCGGAAATGGCGGTATGAATACAATTATGATAAATGTGCAGTAATCGTATTTAATGACAATCAACAAGCAAATGTTAACCAAAAATAGTGGATGTTTGGAGGTAATCGGATATTAGAAGTAGAAACATATGTTCATCTTGGCATTAACACATAAGTACCTTAGCACGAAACAACTTATGTTTGATGCGGGCGTAAAACTGCGTTGAACTTTATTAAGTATATCTAACAGCGGTATTCATCCTTAAGGGTTAAATCCTACTACGCTTGACATAATATACAGATCCATAGTTCTACCAAACGGGCTGTACGGGTGTGAACTATGGGATAACTACGCTTTTTCTGATATGTTGCAGCTCGAACGGGCACATACACTTTGTTTGAAATATATCCAACATCTACATGTTTCTACACACACCGAATTTACATTATGGGCGATAGGTGTACGCCCGATCGAGTGCGAAATTGACTACCGAAAATAACAATTCCTTGGTCAACTATGTCGCCTTCTATCACATTATCTTGCTAAAATGTTATTCAATCAGATACTCGTCTATTACATTAATTACGACAACCAGATGCAAGGATTCATACCGGATATATGTTGAGTCATGCAAAAGTATGACCTTACAGATGTTATTACCATATACCTGTTGTATGGGAGGTTCCCAAATAGATACAGATGGAAAAAGACAAACAGGCCATTACGCAAATGTCAAAACGTCAAATAGAACAGTGTCTCACAGAGAAATGTGCAGACTTTAATGAATTAATGTTGAACGGTAATGGGCCGTGTGAACTTCGGAAATTAAGTAAAAATAACCCATCATTAGCCCCCTGCTGTATATCAGTTATAAGAGCGACGGGGATGTTCTTTTCACAGAAATTTATACGGTCATGTACTGGGTGTAACGCAATCATTAATGACACTGATACATATTGTATGTTATTGTCCAGAGAGAAATGGTGATAGGTATAAGCTGTGGAATTTTCTCCTGCAGACGCATGGCGTCCATTTTTACCAAAATTGTATTACCTTAAAACCTGAGGACCAAATTAAAACACTGTTATTCCAACTCACTAGGCTAAATGAGGACTGTCCCAATGAAAGTAACTGAGCAAATATATTAAAATTGTTGCACAATATTCTTAAGCCTTTTTGATATATGTTGATAGGATTTATAAAAGACTGCTTCAATTAATATTAAGCTATGTTTTATATAATACCCGTGAAGTTGTTCGTTTGTATCTCTTACATTTCGTTTCGTTTCGATATAAGGGATACTAAAATGTGTTGTATTTGTTCGAGTATTTATACCAGTCATGCAATTAAACATTTGCTGTAAAAGTCTCTTTAAAATACATTTGTCTGAATCTCTTATATTTCGTTTCGGTAAAAGGGATATCAGAGTGGCGGAGACATAATGTTTGACTTGTATGAAATTTAGGTGGCGTTTTTTTTTATGAATATTTATAACATTTGCATGACAACTCATCTTTTCAGAATTATTGCTGTGTATAGTCGTTGATTGATCTATGTGTATATCTTTTGAAAATTAACAAGATTGAATGTTTAATAAAAACTTGCAATTATGTATATGTACATACGTAGAATTTAGTAGCCAAAGATCAGTTATTTTGCTAATATGTTTATATGTGCTTACTAGGATTTATTCGGCAATACTGTCTGATATTGTGTAATATATATATATATATATATATATATATATATATATATATATATATATATATATATATATATATATATATATATATATATATATATATATGGAGGATATTAAATAAATAATAACAATACTATCTAACTTTAACCCACAAGATAAGATTTTACGTTTGATGTAAACTGTGAGCCTAAATACCAGAACAGGTGAATCCGCAGTAGTGAAAATTGCATATGATATTCATACGTTGCTGGCTATTGTGGAAGGCGGAGAATATTTGTTACTTAAGGATCGCATCAGCAATGGTAGAAATAATAGACGTGCAACACTTGTAAACAACACAATTAAACCCCGGTGAGTACAATGAAATCTTCAAATGACAACTGCACATGTAACATTGAGATATCATACTTAAAAGATGCAATTAACAATCTACAATCAGATTTGCTACCAGTTAAACAGAGACAGTCTGCAGTAGAGAGTTTAAGAACATCCGACCTTCAATCATACAATGAAAACATCCATAGATACGAACGCCAACTCAGTAGCGACGATCAAGTCAAATATGACTGACATGAGAAAACACTGCAATGACCTAGAAAGTATCTTCAACGAGAAGATACACCAGTACAAAGCAGAAGTTTTAAATAACAATAAAGCAGTAATTAAGTTTCAACAAACACTATTGAAAAGCGAAACGATAGAGAATCTGAAATCATCTGTCTGTGTTACAAACCCAGGTGACACGAAAACAGTTGAAGCTAGTGGTGTATTAAATATCTCCCGTACCGTAGAGAAAAATAGTAAAATATATTTAAAAGAAGAAAATACATGTATTTAAACACGTGGTAAGACCTCTGCAAATCCGTCAGACACGGTTCTGATAGACTTAACTCCTCATTACATAGATTTAACAACCGAATCAAACACGGAGCAGATACAAGAACCACGGAGTAACGATACAACACAAACAAATTTCTGCTGAAATTCTCCGCGCCTGTTTCTCCGCGCCCACAGGCGCGGAGTATTTGTGATGGCTTTATTTGAGTGCAGTGAGCAGTGTATGTCGTTAATGAAGATTTTTTCCTTTCGATTTGCAAAATTTCAATTTTTTATTTAAATGTCTGCTCTGGCCAATATAAATGGATTCAGATTTAACAACGCAAACGGGAAAAATACGTTTCGCAAGAATAAAGAAGCAGGAAAGAAATCAAAGTGCTGAAAAGAAAGCAATTTGTGACATCACTTTGGAAATTCCTTTCGTTTTCAGTTTGATGAATGCGCCAGAAAGAAGGTTTCCGTTTTCGTGTGTAATAATTGAACTTTCTATTTTATTTTAAATATTGATTTATTACATTGGTGATATTGTTTTTTGCCACATTAATTATCTATGATAGGAGGTATAGAGCTTTTATTCTAACGAAATTCCGGATTACTGCTTTTTAAAGTTAATTTATGCTAATTTTTAAACTTTTCTATTGTCTTATCTTAATTGATACTATAAATTAGTAAATTAGTTTATACGAAACTTTGGGAATCATTTATCATAATTTTTATTATCATTAATTGCGACAACGCTTCGGACCGTGGCCTTTATCAAGACACATACACTATTCTTAGACTACATATTTTGCAATTATTCGGGCTAACAAATACATTAGTAAGCTATATATCGCAGGTATTCGCTGGTGTAATCGCGTGATGAAAACATCCGGAATTGAAATACAGACTGTAAGACAAATGCTTTCAAATAGCATAATATGTACTGCACTTGCTTATATTAAAAAAACAACTTTGGATTATGATAAAACTGTTAATACTTAGATTAGTTCTTAAATAGTTAAATTCGCACCAACAATGACAGAACATATTTTTCTCATTGCATTATTAAACATTTGTAACATTATGCTAAAACAATATCCCTTAAAAAGAATATTTTATATGCGCTAGAAGGAACCTTTTGGTTAGCTAAATCTTGTCATGTATTTGATGATGATGCACTAAATGTTTCCACTCACAGACCTTTATACTGTTCGTTAAAACTTCCACCAAATGCCTTTGCAAATAATAAACATACCGATAAAAGTCAGGGTCGCTCTATAAACTGGCGAAACGTAAAGCGAGTGAATATAATAGGGTTATTATAACAGTAGCTTGATCTGGAATGCAGTATTAGGCTCGGATGGATTTTGCCAGATCGGATCTCACGAGGCGCGCAAGCGCCGAGTGTGATCCGACCTTGCAAAATCCACGAGAGCAGAATACAAAGTCCCAGATCTAGCTACTTTATAATGACCCTTTTATTATAAACCTTTACCATTTTTGATTCTTGTTTTATTCTTGAACGAAATCTTCAATGTTTATCGATATTTAATGGAACATAGTGAAGTTTTTATGTGCGCTTTTTATAGAAATGTGTCGGGTCATGCATATTAATGAAACTAGTTCGGCAGCATACAATACGGAAGGTACAATACGGAATTTAAATGGTACAATCCGGTATTTTTGTCTGTCTGATCATTTTTAATTGTTAAATACAAGCAGATTTTTTACAGAATCTATATAGGTATATAATAAAGATAAATACACTGAGTATTTGAGTAACAACCCAGGCATAAATTCTTTACTAGAAAAAGAATTACACACTACAAACGATATAGACAAAATCTACTGTTCAATTGCGAATCTAATCAACAATGCTAATGATATTTGCATACCAAAACAAAGGTTTAAATATGGGCGGCGGTTATCGCCAAAATTAGTAAATATACAATCCATTCATAAACAAGTCAGTCAGTGCAGTGCATTTCAATGCCGTCTAGTCTAAAACTCCATCCCGTCCAATATATTTGCATCCAACGCATTGTATTTTGAAACCATTTGATACAAAACTTCATTCCATCCATTTAAACATGGAACGATGCATTGAAAACCTTGTTGCGATGCACCGTAATATGAAATCATGCAACAAAACATGATACCATGCAGCTCAATGTGAAGCCGTTTAACACAACGTGAGTACGTGCAGTGTAGGATGAAATGATTCATTACAACTTGATGCTGTCTTATGCATATTGACACCGCTTTGTGTAATTGAGAGCGGTGTATGAAAACTTGATGCCATGCAGTCCAATGTGAAGACGTTTAACGCAATATGAGTTCGTGTAGTGTAAAGTGAAACGATTCATTAAAGTTTGGCGCCGTCTAATGCATACTGAAACCATGTTGTGTGATTTGGAGCGGCGTATCAAAATCTGATGCCATGCAGCAAAATGTGAAACCGTTTAACGAAACACGAGTTTGACCTGTTATAAATATAATTATGGATCAGGTTTACATAAAAAGCAAAACATCTTGAAATCTGTCCTAAAACCAACTTTGTGGTACTATTCTAACATTTAATTTTAAATAGTTTCTGCGATTTATCTGAATATTAAAAGGGACCTTACTTTCGTGAAACATCTTTCTTCTTATGTAAAGCTTTTTTTGTTGTTGTTGTTGTTTTGGTTGGACAGGGTCTTTTTCCGTTTTTAAACAATATTTCATTTAAGTTGGAAAGTCAGTTTCCTGGATTTCATACGACCTGTTAGGGGATCCGAGCGAACGTAGCAGATACTTGTGGATATAAAGTTAATACTAGTATGAAATCAAGGAAACTAACTGTCCAACTTAAATGAAGAACAGTTTAAAAACGACTTAAGATTTTCCGCCGCCACTCCCCTCCCTCTCTCCACCTCTAACCTGCTCGATATCCTCAATTAGGGTGAGCGCAGATATACGGATCTTGGGGTCGCGAGTCCGATGCCCGGGCTTGGCTATGTTCTCCGTTACGATTTGATAAAAGACATTGTGTCTCACATGGATACATGTAGGGAAGTTGGCAGTTACCTGCTGAGAACAGGTGTGTACTGGTACAGAATCCAAGAACACCGGTTAGGTTAACTGCCTGTCGTTACATAACTGAAATACTGCTGAAAAACGGCGTTAAACCAAAAACAATCAAACAACCCCCCCTCCCCCCACCCCGAAAATAAGGTCCCTTTAAATATTCAGATAAATCGCAGGAAATGTTTAAAATTAAATGTTAGAATTTTACCACACGGTCGGTTTTAGGAGAAATTTCAATATATTTTTATGTGAAAACAATGAAGAATATCCAACAGGGAAAGCCACATTCCAAAAACACAGCCTCCCCAAAGGCACACACTCACACACCACACATACAAACAAAATAAACACACAAGGACAAAAAAAACAAATACAGGAACACAGTAGGGCACCGCCTTGGAACGGTCAGTGGCAAAACCACCACTGGGGAGTTTAAACCGGTTTATGGTGCACCTAACCTCACTCTTAGCCCCATGTTCCAAGGTCACAAGACAGTGTAAATAAAAGTTATACCTAGCTGCCAGGTGAAACCCTAACATACGTTAAGGCAGCAGAAGGCACGTAATGTAAAAGTGTTACAGAATCAATATTTATGTTAAAAATGTTTGTACAAACGACCGACCCTGCTAAAACAATAGTAGAAGTCAGTGGGGTCCACCAAGCTAGAAACTAGACCTGTATCTACCCGAAGATCCTGCAGTTTCGACTTCCATGCAGTTTTGAGATAAGAAAAAGAACTATACACATGAAAATCGTTGGGAGAAGACGCAAATGCCACCTTGCTATGCTTTGATTCAATTTTGCTTAAAAGAAATCAAACAGTTTCATTATCGGGGACACATATGTAGGCCAACATCGAGAAACTTCACATCAGGCAAACACCCACATTTGATATTCTAAGATAAGATTTATTAATTGAGTCGGATTTTTAAAAATTTAAGAATCTAATTTTTCAAAATTTAACACGATATCACATAATACACCAACTTTCACAATTCTTGGAGCAAGGGTTGTATAATCCTACACATTTCTGCGAAATCAACTTCTTGTTTAGCCGACCCTAGAAATAAAATGTACTGATGTCACGACTTAAGTAATCGTGACACCAAAAACATTAAAAATGTTGCAACCCTACTTCTTTAATTCATGGGTTGTTGTCTTTAAACTCCGCTACCTTTTTGGACCCCACTGACTTCTACTGTTGTTTTAGCAGGGTCGGTCGTTTGTACAAACATTTTAATAAGGTAGCGGAGTTTAAAGACAACAACCCATGAATTAAAGAAGTAGGGTTGCAACATTTTTAATGTTTTGGTGTCACGATTACTTAAGTCGTGACATCAGTACAATTACAAGTAACATAAGCTCTGATGAGATTTTTAACCGACTATAAATTCTCGTTATGTACTGCTTTGATTCTATTTTGCTTAATAATCTATTTTAAAAACTCTGTAGCTTTTACTCTGTTTTATTAACGTTTATCAAAATGACAACTTTCATGTGAATTTTTCAATTCAACAACAATTAAAATACAAATCCGGAACTGATGTAATGTTGTTAATAAATAATAATAATATACCAGATTTATATAGCGCCCTTTTCATGATAAACACGTTCAAAGGCGCTTTACATATAGCAACTGCAGCCACACAGGGCGCGAAATCATCCTCTACTAGTACAGACACAGAGCGATCTGACCAGAGGGACAGAGTGAGATAAAGTCCCCAGAACAGACAGAGAGAACTTTTCAGATACAGACGTGTCCGACTAACTTAGCCTAGCTCTTTTCGAATAGACAGTCTGGTTCTTTAACGTGCCCGGTGTATAGCACCGATACACGCGAAGCCGTCTTTCCTGGGAAGAACCAGTACAGGCCTCTAGTTAGGTGGGAGACACTCAAGAGCATCTCAGAAATTTCCAGTGCCTGGACCGGGATTCGAACCCCGGAACTCTGGATTGACAGTCAAGCGTGTTACCACTAGACCACCCGGTTATTAAAAGTCTTAGTAAAGTACCGCTAATATCTAAATATATTCAGGATTTGCAAGGAATGTCAATTATTTATCTTGTAAGTACTAAAATTAGTTGTTACATTAAGTACCGAGACAAGTAAGTTACTCAGACGTGCACATGCAGCACGACCATTTGCTTAACTTTTAACGTGTAGCTTCCCATGTTACAGAGGAATATTATAGCAATTAATATACTACAGTTATAATTATTTATAAAAAGGAAATCTTAAATAGATATTTTGACTCAATTTTACATAAATCTTACAAAGATATTAAAACGATAAAATAAAATGTTAAATAATAAATAATATGAATCGGTCATTAAAAAAGCTGTACAAAAATAAGGATAAAATAAGAATAAAGGGAATTAATTCAGAAAGCAAATCTATTTTTAAATGAAATAAAGCAGTTTATCATTTAGCTTACTCCTACACAGTGATCTCCCTTGTCATTCGAATCAGGGTAGGTAGAAAGAATCGCATGCAGATCTATATCATATACAACTAAAAAAAAATGATTCAGATCATATGCGGTTTTATTACTGACGAGTACATTATGTATTAAGGCTAAACTAGAGAAAACTTTATTATACGTTTTGAACTATTTTTTCACGGCATATTTTCGTGCGCTTCGGTCACGTCTGGGTTTTTTCTGAAGTGTTTTAAAGGAATACACCTTCGCTTTTCAACTTAGCCATGCTCGATGGATCAACAGACTTAAAAACATAATTTTAATACGAAATGACGCATTCTTTAACCTTATTGTATTTTAAAATATCAACCGACTGTAGAACAATGTTCAGAAAACAGTTTATATCAATAAGAATATCTGTCGATTAGCCCGAAAAAACGGGCAAAAACCTTACAGCGGATTAATCTGTCATTCAGTGAAAATGGTTAGTCTGATATTTTTGCAAGCTCTGGAATACGGTAATTTTAGGTCTCAACCACTTCGTGGTTTCAACCTAAAAAGGAACTTTCAGCGTTCTCTACAAAGGAGGAAATAAGAGCGGGTCTGATTCAAATAGTTTTAGAGCTATATCCCTTTGCTCGGCAATACTAAGCCTGTATGAAAAAAATCCTTGTAAAACATATTGAAAATCAAAATGTTGTTAAAATAGATTCTCTTCAAGGCGGCTTCCAAAAACATATAAGCTGTTGAATGACCTCAAATTTGACCAAAGAATGCATACGATATGGAAACGATAATAACTCGGTTTTATATGGGTGTTATCTGGACACTCTGTAAGCTTTTGACAATATTACATACAGTATATTTCTGTAAAAACTGTACTCTCTTAAGATCAATATTAAATTTATACGGGTGATTGAAAATCTTCTCTCTAATATACAGAGTTGTGTCCGTTCAAAATGGAAAGATCTCAGAGTACTTTCCAATACAAAAAGGTGCAAGACAAGGACAAGTTCTAAGTTCTTTATTCCACTTCATCTACATAAATGATTTGATGAATACTCACTGTAGTAATATGTGCAGCTTAAAGATAAACAACACATGTTACGGCTTCCATACGGTTGCAAATGACATGTTATTGCTATCATTTTCCCCGAAAGGTTTACAGTCAATGATGGACATGTGCAACTCTAATGCATTGAAAGAACGGTACAGTTATAATGGCGACAAATGTAAAGTTATTGTTTATAACGAACAAAACAATAACACACAAAGAAAACATACATGGAAAATTGGCCATCGTGTGACTGAAGAAACTAACTGTATCGTCCATGTAGGTATTCTTTGTGACAAGTCAATGATTTTAGACCCTGTTATTATCGAAACTGACAAAACTAAAGCGTACATTTTAGTTTAGTTGACGTAGAATTTCATCGAGACAGTTTACACCCACTTTCGATTAAACGGATATATGAATCCATTGTCATACCAAAAGCACTTTTCGGATGTGATCTCTGGAATCCAATAACTGACAATTATTTTGTTCAACTTGAAAAGACACATAGAACGTGCAAGAACTTTAATTGCCTTGAATTCCATTGGAATCTATTTTATTGAAACTCACATAGACAAGAAGAAACTATTCTTCTTTGGACAACTAAGCATGGTGTATTAAGATTATATTTATAAATAGACTGATCTCTTATATGAACTGTCCACGGCGTTGTTCAGGATTTATTCCAGATTTGTATAAAATATTTGAAAAATACGGACTATCGCGCTATTTCCATATGTTTGTATATAAGGCTGAATTTCCAAAGTTATCGCAATGGAAAGCGCTAGTTAACCGCAGCATAACACGAATTTGTTAAGCATGAAACCTTAGCCAAGATTAACAATGATCATAGCCTCGAACTGTTTACAAAGATTCCTAATGAATATAAACCATGTAATTTGTGGGTGTTCAGCAGAATCTACAGAGACCACTTGAAATACTGCTTAACTTTGTCAGCTGTCATCAGCAGATATTTTTCAAGAAAGTATGTAATTATTTGTCCGAAATGCAAAACCATGTTGAAGACATATCCCTCAATCTAGTACTGTTCTGTGAGTCAAATGATACAATTAGAATGATACTATGGAAGAGGCTGCACGCAATTTTGGGTGACAGAGACTACAATATGTTCATACAATTAAACGTAATTGAACAATTCAGGGTACACATATTTCAATTTCTGTGATAAAACATGTGTTAAATATTTTAAAACAACTCTGAGATTTGTTCACTATATGGCAAATATTCGCAGAACTGTATTAATTTAATACTTTAACAATTGTATGCACTGACGAAACACTTGCGCTGTCTTATAGTTTGTCTAGATCGATTTAACAACCAGCATTTGTGTATTTAACATGTAGACTGTGTCAAAAGAAATCATCATGCATGTATATACTTATTTCCTGGCCATAAATTTCGTCCCTTTCGGACCATGCAATAAGTTCAGCTATCATGCATGATTTAAACAGAAACCAAAATAATTATTCATATTGAATTTTACTCAGATTGTACAACAAAGTCATTAAAGCTAGCTAAGCTAGGTATTTATTTATTCCAGAACGTAGTTTGTATAATACTGCTTTAATTAAATTGCATTGTATTGATGACTGTGTAGATGAATGTTCCATAATATAACCATGTATAAAAGATGTATATATTGTAAATTTAACTTATGTAATTTATTATTATTTAACTGTACATGCATTTCATTTAACATTGTAATTGTATTTATGATTGTATCTCTTCAATCAGTTGGAGGAAATAAAGAATATCTATCTATCTATCTATCTAACTTTGAAATTAACCGACAAAAATCATCATCTTGCTTTTTCTGCGAAGTAAAGCCATTAATATTCCAAACGGCGATTTTTATGTCACTCCCGGGAATGTGCTTGGCACTACCGTATTCGCCGTCCGTATAGGAATAAGGTCAGTAATTCGGTCGAAAATGTGCTTCCGTGGTGTTGTCGAAAGAAGTCCATAATAAATAGATCCTAATTTTCCCATTTTTTGCGCAAATTCGTGTAGAACGAGTGCTTTAATCACCATTTTTCACTACTAGAATACACTCTGCATGAAATGAGACGGTTTTCATGTTCATACACCCCACATGGCAAGTTTTGCAGATCGAAACCGGAAGTAGGTGTTTATTGCGCGGGCGAGAGCAAATATGTGCCATTTTTAGGGTAGCAGACCACAACTGACTGGCATTTCACTAGGAACTACATAACCCCCTATTTTCTTTTCATTTTTTCGTTAATTTGTGATAGAACTTCCATAAAAAATAGGTGTAGGAAAAAGTGATGTTCTCTAAAGATACGTAAAGACGACCTGAAGTTGTCGTTTTTTATATGAAACAAAGAAGGATTTGAATTACTGACCTTAAACCTATACACCTTACCGTCGATGATTAATTTATCATATCTGATGTACGCGATTTTCTTATCTTGCCTAGTTTTCTTCATTATCGGTACCAACCTTTATCTCTGTGCCACCACATCTGCCGGATACTGATCATGCATGAACAGACCAGTAGCTGCGTTATCAGCATTATTTTTAAACGATTTCACGAGCTGTTTCATGGTGATTTTTTCAAATGCCACAATTATTTTCTTGGAATTGCCCCTTGTGCTATGGCCAATGCGATGAGCTCTCTCGATGTTAAGTGACTTGATATTTTCTTCCGGTATTTTGTAATCTTCTTTCAGACACGTTACAACTTTCATAAGGGTTTGTTCATTGGTCTCATCTTGATCCTCTTTGATCCCGCCAATTATCAAATTATTTCTCATTGATCTTGCTTGCATATTTGGTACCATTTCCTTAAATTCCTTGTTATCTCTCTGTAAATTTCTCAATTCCTGTTGCCTTTTTTCTAAGTTGAAATCCTGGTCACCAACAGTTGCTTGTAACACGTCTATCTTTTCTCTGTTTCTAACGACGCTCTCATCAAGATCAGACCAAAGTTTATTTATCTTCGAATTTAACTCAGACATTTTCCTTTCCACAAGTTCCAATTCATTTAGCCTAGCGTTTACCGCGTCAAAACTGGACTTCATAAAGTTCATTAATTCTTCATTTGTTACATGTTTTGATTGCTGAGGGACCTGATTTTGAACCATTGTCTGCATATTCGGCGGCATATTCGGCGATCCACCAAGTTGTAACATATTCACGGGTGTCAAATTTCCCATTTGTGTGCCCTGGTTTTGGCCTGTGTTAACCATTGACATGTATGGCTGCGGGCCTGAATCATAGCGCTGACAGCACAGAAAGGTTGAAACCCGCATTTGATGTGCAACAAACCACACTTCCATGAAATAGTATAACGTTCAAACTATTTGCATCCATGTTACCTAATATACTAGAAATGTTGCTCTGACTAAAACCATAACGTGTCTTGCAACACTCTGACTAGCTGGGTATTAAAAACACAAATATTCACAAAGAGAATATAGATAATAGTAATATTAGATCCATATTTTTTATGCAAAAAGCACTGATTGTTTGTCCGCACATTGAGATCTGTGCTATTTTTAGATAGCAGACATTGTCGGTGACAAAACAGATCCTTACATACGAGAGAGATAGTACTAAACAGGTATTCAAGCAGCACTTCCGGGCTAGTCGGATAATGGCATCAAAAAAAATATCCTCAATTTTTCCCAGTTAAAGTGGCATTTTCATGTATTGACAGTTGCTGTTTTCATTTCATTGTGGACCTATACTTGACTAGGAGAGTTTTTGCATTTACAAAAATCTTTCTTAGTAGATACCCCTACTTTTCTTGGTGTTTTTTTTTTTTTTTTTTTTTTTTGTGTGTGGTTTTAGGTCATTTAAGAACATAAGGCTAGTAATTCTTTTTTAAACTGGACCTGGCGATGTTTTAAAGCTCTCAGAAGATTGTTAATTTTATATAGATCATTTGCACATTTATTTACTACTGTATAGCCTATTAACATTTAACAGTTTGAAAGACATAAACGTAACTTTACGCTAAAGATCTATAGAAAATTCTATTTTTAAACTGCCAGTGTGTCATAGTTTCTTTTCCGATTTTCTAAAGTTATACACCATTAGAAAGGTTGTAATCGGAGCTTTTTAAAGATGTATAATGTGATATATTTTCTTTTAAAATCTGCATTGAAATGATTGTTAAATCTGACCAGGAACTTTTACATAGAAATATTATGTAGAGAGATAAATGGTCAGTGTATCCGTAAATAATCAATAAAAGTAGTGCGGAAATATAACGGCGGATTAATCTGCTTCAGTGAAAACTGTCATTATTGAATTCTTGCAGTATCCAGAATACGGTTATAATAGGTTTCACCGCTTCGCGGTTTCAACCTAAAAGCCGTCACCATTCATATTGCTCATTATTGTCAATTGCTCTGGCTCGGTGTATGTGCCGTTAAATGTTATATCTGGTGGTACAAAAAAGTTAAAACCGCTATTAGCCAATAATGAATCCTACCACTGAAATATACCGTGGTTTTAGCGTCCTTTATTCCTTTTGTTGATTTTGGATTTTCTTCTTGACTACTATTTTTTCGCCTTTTCTGATCTTTTTCGGCATAATGTTCACACCATAGCAAAGAAGAACTATTCACAAACCCGCTCATATAAATTTATAGATCTACTTGAAGATCAACATTCTATGTGGGCCCGATTATATTCTGCGACTAACAACGGTTATCTTCTAAGCGTAAACAAATTATTTATACTATACTTAAAGTAAATCAAGGGTAGGAAGTTGTAATCTGCATTGGCACATATGTATTTCATACTCAACTTCAATCATATAAACTATCAATTCTTATGCGTATGTTTTCCTGGTTATTGTGCTGCAAGGTGACTGGTCAACCCTGCTCCTTCATGGAAGTGGGTAGCACAAACGTACCAAGTCTCAAGACCAGCTACCATCTTCATGTGGCCAGATCCCCCCCCCCCCCCCCCCCCCCCCCCCACACACACACACCAATTGTGTCGCCAAAAAGATACTGCCCCACTAGTTTTGTCCGTTGAAGTTTGCAACAAGAACATGTATATTCATTAAGTGTATGACAGGCGCCTAACATGGAAAGCACATCTAACCAATGCAGACAGCAAGGCACGAAAAGAGCTTCCCATTCCACGGAAACTTGCTGGTACAAACTGGGGAGCACACGAAAACATACTCAAGACAACCTTGGGACCATCAGACCCATCCTAGAGTATGACTCCTCAGCTTGGATAACAGCGGCAAAGACAAATAAGCACAGGTTAGACACGGTGCAAAACCAGGCTCTCAGGAGCCCTGAAATCAACACCCATTAAGGCCATGGAAGATGTTACTGCCATCCCTCCACTTGCCAAGAGAAGAGAGTCTAAAACCCTAGTACAAACCAGCAAACACCAATACCTGCCAGATCATCCCATGAAAGCCAAACTTGAAGGGCTTACAAAAAATCGTTTAAAAAGAGGCAGCTTTGTACACGAAGCCAGAAAGATCAACAAAACCTTTGCAGAGCATCTTGGACAACCCACTACTCCTTTCACTGTTCAAGATATACCAGAACCGTGGAAACATGACCAATCCAATGACTATACATACCAATGTTCCTGGTCTTCCCCCTTGTACTTCAGATGAAACGGCCAAGCTATCCTTTACACAGGCCATGATCCAAGACACATACCCGTCAGAGACATGGACACAGGTGTACACAGACGGTTCAGCTTCAGCTGCAATAAAAGATGGAGGAGCTGGCATCTTCATACTGCATACGTCGGGAAGATCAGAGACAAATAGTATTCCAACCGGAAGGCATAGAGCAGAGGTTGAGGCCATCAAACAAGCTATTAAACTCATTGAGGAGTCTCCAGAGAGCTGCCTGCTCCCACGTGGTTATCTTCACGGATGCTCTGTCAGTTCTCCAAGCACTGGCAAATTCCAAACGAACATCCATCTCCAGGGCACTGTTTAGCCTTTGAAAATCAAGAGTTGTGTCCGTACAATGGATACCTGCACACAGTGATGTACCTGGAAATGAGAATGCACACAGATAAGCCAAGCTTGGAGCTACAGATAACCAGCCACAAAATGCCATTACTCACGAGGAGAAGGTGACAATGATCAAAACACTGACAAAGCCAAGGCCAACCAAGGATGTCTGTCACTTACTAGACAGATTGGAACAAGTCATCATCTTTAGGCTTCGCATAGGACATAACAAGTTAAATACCCACATGTGCACAAAGCTTAAATTGTCTCCTTCTCCGATGTGACCCAGTGGCCTGGAACAGCAAACTGCTGAGCACATTCTGCAGAGATATCCACGTCTCCAGAACCAAAGGAAAAGTATGTGGCCAAACAGCACCCTAATGAAAATCAAAGTGCACGGCGAGATGGAGGACCTGAAGAAGACGACATCCTTCATTGCTGGATCAAGGGTGATGGTGTAGGCGGTGAACGCCAAGAAGAAGAAGAAGATTAAGTCTTTTATCATATCATTTCAATAAGTTTTTAATACATGTATCTTAATTTTGCTTCTACTTATATTTTGACAAGAGTTTAACAGTTCACTTTCAAAATTAATGTACGGTCGTATGGATGATAAATAATAGGTCAGCCGATGTGGCAGTACAAGTAGTTTGATGTTTTAAGGACAAAAATGACACTTAATCTTCAAGGATAAATGTAACTGCCTAGTAATGAGTAATGTTTCATTGATTCAGCTGATAAATACTTCCTGACACATTCTAACAATTTGGTAATACAAGATGTATTAACAAACATTAGCGAGGGGATTTTCTTCAACTGCGTTTTCGTTCTTTTGCTTTGTTGCGGTCAAAAATTCATTTTTACCTCTCATAACTCGACCAGGCGCAGTGCATTTTCGCAAAAATTTAAACTCTCAAGCAATGCGACACGACAACGTGAGCCGAAAATGCTGAGACTGTCAGTAATGTATCACGTATATTGTAACTTTCAGACTTTCTCTTTACTGTGCAATAGTGTTAGTAGCTGCTTATCTAAAGTTTACACATGCTAGTCATGTGGTAAAAAGGCTAACACAAACTCTACCAAATTAAAAGATTGAACTTAAGAATGTTTGAAAGATTCGTTATATAATGTATTGACTGCTTTGTTGTGCACACCATTTTACATACACCTTTGACATGTTAGCTTCGTTTAATGTGAAGTCTCTTGTTACTTCATTAAGGCTGCCCCCTGTCAAAAATGTTCCTTATGTATTTTCAGACGTATAGCATTAACTACACTCAATGTTACTTACAGCTTATTCTGTATAGTCATAAACACAACATTTCTTTAACAAGAACAGCTAGTTTGAATATATGCAAAAAGTAAAATGCCCTTGGACAACAGTACCGAATAATAGACATCCTGAGGAGACCACTTACTTGTCAAAAGGTAAAAGTGGTGAAAGTATTTCAATTATATAAATACTTGAAACCAAAACAATATCTAGGTCAACTGCATTAGTCATTTTCGTAAAAGCATGTCACTGGTTCAAATAGTGATTTGAAGTGTTACAAACTGTACCGATGATGAAGGAAAGCGATTTAATGGATTCTCCCAGCCTGAAGAATAACGGGAATTATCTTCCCCTTCAACACACATCAAACGGACAATGTGAGAAAGAAGACAAAACAAAAGGTTTCAGTCGTTACTGATTCAGACAGCTCTCTTAAAGACACTTTGTAATAACCAAGTTAGGAAATATGCAAACAGTATAAAAGAAGTGTAACAATAAATACTTACATTCGCCATATTCTGGTCCATTGAAAATTATGTATGAACAGCAAGAGGAAAGGAAAGGAAATATAATGTAAATATAAGACATGAATTAATTGTTTTCGGAGTTTTTCCGAAATGGACGACAGAAATAGGATCGGCAAATCCATGAATCGCGCTTTTAAGACCAAAAAGCAAGGAAGATATAGAGTCAGTTTAACTGCCTATCAACTCTGTAAATCTTTTCCTGTACCAGGTCCAAACACCTTCATTAAGGCATGAACACACTAAATAGCTGGCCTTCTTTATTCTATAAAACAATTAACATATTTCCAACAGGTGCAGCACACATCAGGGCCCATTTTAAATGTCTGTGACTAACATTTCCTTGACGAATATTGTCGGTGTTGAATGAAAATCAAAATAAAAATGGAAGTCATATTTTTCAAACTGCAAAATCAGCTAAAATGAGACCCCAAAATGTAGTGGTGGTGTATGACCTAAATTTCCCATATCTTATGACAATTCTACCTAAATGTCAAGCATATATCTGTCATGTAATTTCGCCAAAAATGCAAACAAAATAAGGGAAATAGCTCTATGGAGCAAAACAATAATAAACTGAGAACTATTTCAGACTACCATCTTTTCGCGCTATTTCGGACTGAGAGAGTAAAATCTCCTTACAATAAAGCATTAGATAAGGAAAACAGGGAATCCGGAAGATGTAGAACTAAATCAAGAAGGAGAAGCTGTCATAAAAGTACATCGCTTAACTTTCATACTTTCAGTCAATGGCCTATTCGGAAGAGATTAGTATTTTAAAGATACTATCAAAAAAACCCATTTACTTGATGTGGGTAGACGAGCGCCTAGTAACGACAACTTTTGCTTTGGACTTTCGCTGCAAAGAAGGCAGAGTGCATAAATTTGATTGAAGAGGATTTATGACTGTAGCTCAGAAAGATTTCCATATTTGCATATAGAAGCTGAAAATTATTATGTCAGTAGATGCTAGTATCCATAAAAAGACGTACTAAATTTGTATTACTGTATTATAGGAAACATGTAATAAACAGGAAAAGACATGGGAGAGCAGTGCTTTTTAATGATAGTGGTCATTGAAGATCGAGCTTAAGCTCTCGAACCATGATTCAAAGGCACCACTGTCCAATTTTTAATATATATATATATACTGATTTTTACCCAGTGCATATCTGTATGCTAAAACTGTTCGTGTTACATCTACATCTAAATAACTATTGTATAGTGTTTTCTAAGACAACGTACATGACATAAATTAGAAAGCACACTTCTCAATATAACCTGTCTTGTTTCTGTGCTGGATAATTGCGAACTTAACAAACTTTACAACTTAACATTCTACATCTACAAATGGAACAAAAATATATCAACCCCTGTGATTTAAACGTAAACTCGAAATTATTATATTTGCAAATAACTTTAAAAGGTATATACAGTACTTTCGTTTTTCTACAAAGTTTACCTCAGCAAAAGCTGTCAAGGTCATTTCACACACACACAAAAAATAAAATATCTTTTTTTACACTTCATATTAGTTCATATGTTTCCTTCTTGAAGTGAACATTTATTGTGCATCAAGGATTGAGTTACTCATATAATGTTATCACTTTTATAAAAACATTCAATGTTAATCTTTTACGGAACCAGATCGCCGGACGAGTGTTAACTTTTTCAGCAAAAAATATCAATCAAGTAGGAAATGTGGCCTCTAGAGTGCTCACAAGTTATTGGTTTGGCCTCTACATATTTTAAATCAACTATTTGCCCAAAACACTTCATCGCGAGATCTTCTTATCGCGAGATCTTCTTATTTGCTGACTCGATAATCATCAAACCACATATTTTTGTCAAAAATTTGGTTTCTATAAAATCTAGGCCAAGTTAAAAATTTAGTTACCAGAGTTCTTAAATAAAGTCACTAGGTCCTGTCATAGAAAAAAAAACCTTGTTAACACTATAGAAGCCACATTTTCTACCTGATCGTCAGAATATAGTCAGAATATTTATCTTGATGATTCCTTTGCGAACTTCGAAACTGGGTCATGTGGGGTTAAAAACTAGGCCACCCGGTCAAATCAAAGGAAAAGCTTGTTAACACTCTTGATGCCACATTTGTGGCTCTATCTTCGTGAAACTTAGTCAGAATTTTTATCTTGATGATTCCGAGGCCAAGTTTGAAACTGGGTCATGTGGGGTCAAAAACTAGATCACTCACCAAAATCAAAGGAAAAGCTTGTTAACGCTCTGGAGGCCATATCTATGACCCTGTCTTCATGAAACTTGGTCAGAATGTTTATCTTGATGATTCCTGGGCAAAGTTCGAAACTGGGTCATGTTGGTCAAAAACTAGGCCACAACTCAAATCAAAGGAAAAGCTTGTTTACACTCTAGGGGCTACATTTATGACCCTATCTCCATGAAACTTGGTCAGAATGTTTTTCTTGATGATTCCAAGGCCAAGTTTAACAGGTGAGCGACATAGGGCCATCATGACCCTCTTGTAGAGTTAAATCCAGTAACTGTATTTGACGGAAGCACTTTAACTGGAAAGTGATTTAGCTGTCATGTCCAGAACGTGTTACACTCAGTCATCGTTATTACGATGGAAAGAAACCACCTGTTTGTACTGTGAAAATATCAGGGTTGACTGTTTCTAAATATTACACGGAAGATCCGTGTTATATCCTCATACACAATTATGATTTATTTCCCACAATATGACATCAAAGAATGGATTTAGGTAAATTTAAACAAACTTTTGCTGTTACCGTTCAGGGAATAATTGAAGATTAATACACGAGTCTCGTATTACGTAAATATGACACCCCATTTGATCCGCCCTGTTACAGAATAAGTAATAATATTAATTTATTTTCAAATTTTCTACAGTCACGTGCACATCAGAGACTTCCTGTTTCAAAAGGTATATACCGCAACAATGAAATGACATATATTTCAATTTGATGTACCTGATGATGATATCATATAAGAGTTCAGCTTTTATATAAAGGGATTGCATCAGCTGAAAATGTGTAAATAAACAGCTAAAATAATATAAGCACATTAAGTGCCTCTTACCTTCAAGGATGAGTATAATTATACAATGAGTAATTTATTATCCTAATTTATTAACCAATTAACAGTTTAGTGATAATTACTTCCCGATGTATCATAATAATGGAGAGTATGAATGAACATAGAGTACATTTTCTCCAACGATGTCGCTATTTTATTTTGTTGTGCATACTAGTTTCCTATCGTGACAATGTCGGCCTTGCGCTTTTTGATCTATTATTCTTTCTTTGATTTAAAGCTACACTTTGGTATAATATACTAAAGTCTGTTCTACCTATTACGTTTACCTTGTTTCTGAGTTATCAGTGTCGGTAATGTCGTCCAAAATCATATTTATATACCATACGTCAATATATCTAGACCTTTTTTTCATTTTTTCAATAAAGTGTATCTTAAAAAAATAATCTTGCATTTTTATTTTTCCCCCATAGACGGCAATGCTTACGTCGACTTTCCAATATGGCGACGCCCGTAGCGCAATAAACTAGGGGTCAACCCAAAATTAAAATGCCCGAGGACTGTGTTTGTTTGTGAATTTACACATTATCGTATCAAGTTAATACTTGGGAATTTATGTTCATGCCACCTCAACATAAAAAACAAACACACAACAAAAAACACCCAAAATAAACAAACAAAACAAAACAAAAACAAAACAAAAACAGAAAACGAGGTAAAACTCTGTGAAAGGGGATAAGACAATATATGAGCAACGCTCATGTGCTTATTGAAAATTTTGTAGGTTTTGTTAAATTTGCTCAAAATCTTTTTTGAATTATAAGCATTTTTTAACTAATCAGTTGAAAACACCATGCTTTTACTGCAAAAAGAGGGATAACAGAAAGTGTGAGCAAAGGTCATGGACTAATTGATAATTATGTGATGTTTGGAGATTCTAGTTGTAACAAGAGCTTGTAGTACACTTGCATGCAGTAACTGACAAGGAACAGAAATTATTTGGTCCCTGCCCACTGTTCATTTAACGTATTGACCTTAAATCAATAATTATGGGTCATTCACCGTTCTTAAATGACCTCCGTATCAAATGTGATCTTAGAACAAAGCATAATCTAGTTTTCTGGCAAAAAAGTTCTATGGTCAATGTGATATTGACCTTTGACCTACTGAACTCAAAATCAATAGGGGTCATTTGCTGGTCATGACAAATCTCCCGATCTCATGATCCTAGGCCCAAGCATTCTCCATTTGTCATCCGGAAACTTATTTGTCCACAGACCGACCAACATCCATCATCAAACATTAATATTTACAATTTTCAGATTAGAAGATTCCCATGTCTCCCTAGTCCCCCAGTGCATAGTCGGAAGAAGGCAAGAAGTCAATAGAGAAGAGACACTAATTGGCTGCAATAGAGATCATTGACTTGGCCTGTCCAATCACCCTATGAAGTTACAAAATTATGGGTCAAGTGGTTCTCAAGTAAACCGTTTTCCATGTTCAGGCCCCTGTGACATTGACCTTTGATCGAGTGAGCCCAAAATATTCAGGGGTCATCTACTCTACATGTCCAATCATCCTATGAAATTTCAACATTCTGGGTCAAGTGATTCTGTAGCTATTGACCCAGAAAGAGTTTGTTTTCCATCTTCATGCCTCTGTGACCATTCCCTTGGGTTAAATGACCCCAGAAGGGTCATCGCCTTTGTAATTCCTATCATCGTGATTGAAGGTTCTGGGTCAAATGATTCTAAAGTTATTGGTTGGAAATTGTATTCAAAGTTCTGGTTCCTGTGACTATTGATCAAGTGATTCAAAAATCAAATAGGGTCATCTACTCTACATGTCCTATCATCCTATGAAGTTTCAACGTTCTGAGTCAAGTGGTTCTCAAGTTATTGACCAGAAATGGGTTTCCATGTTCAGGCCTCTGTGACATTGATAGGTGTTTTTTTTATATTTTTTTTCAAATAAGATCTCGTCTTGGTGGAAGCAGGCTTTGAATGTATTATACATAAATTACATAAATAAAAGACACTTCAGAATAGTTCTTAATCTAAAGGCAGCCATAAAAGAATATTTACAATGAAATTAAATGTTTCATTCAATTTTAAAACAAGAAAAAAAAAACTACTACTTTCTCCAATATCAGCACACATCATGATCTTCAGGTTGCATTCTGTCATTTTTCAGCTGTAGATTATTGTAATATGTCTCATAATCATGACAACATGCATGTTTTAGTGTTGTTATATTTTCTGGTCCTTTGGGATCATGGAGTCCAGTCAACATATGTAGAGTTCCGCTTAAGTCGGTGCTAGGGGGCGTAGGAGATGTTGCACATTTCATTACCTCTCATGAACAGACTCAATCAAACCGCGTCTGCTATTATTCTTCTTGATTGCATTCTATGCTTCCAAAGGATCTTTTTACGAATTTTATTGTTAAAAATGCAAATACTGAAAATTTACATTTTATAACTTAGTTTGAATGGTCTCAAATGATTTCATTGCAGTTTTCCGAATCCCGCTAAAGTATAATTATCCGAGAAGAAATCTTACGCCAGTACGTGAATATTTAGGGACGAAAACACCTCAAATCTACCGGCTATTAAAAGGCGAACTTTTTAAAAAATAATGTTTCTTGCTAATGAATTATACATTTTAATGTAATATTAAATCAAACTGAAGTGCATACGTTCGTATTTTCGGGAAACAGGTACGAATTTTACGCCCCCTCCGTTACGGCTGCAATTATTTTCCAAAGTCGTGAAAATAAAAAAATATTTACGTAAATATTATGAAGGATCGTATCTTTCTCTAAGAAAAATAAATAAGATAACACCTCTTCTGTTGATTTCATGCAATATATCTTTCCATAAACCCATTTCTATGCTACAAATTTGACGGATACACGGGTGCAATTTTATCCGAAATATATATATATATAACTTTTCTAGCAGGAACTGAGTTTAATTTTATAACGTTTACAAAAAAACGCAACTTTGTTTTAATAAATCACCTGTCCAATCATCCTATGAAGTTTCAACATTCTGGGCCAAGTGGTTCTCAAGTTATTGATCAGAAACGGGTTTCCATGTTCAGGCCCCTGTGACCTTGAAAGGTGATTTTTTTTTTCAAATGAGATCTCATCTTGGTAAAAGCAGGCTATGAATATATTATACATAAATTACATAGATAAAATACACTTCAGAATAGTTATTAAACTAAAAGCAACCATAAAAGAATATTTACATTGAAATTAAAGTGTTTTAATTCAATTTTAAAACAACTAAAACAACTACTACCGTCTCCAATATCGAGTGGGTTCGAGCCTCACCCGGGGCGTTGAATTCTTTATGTGAGAAAGCCATCCAGCTGGCTTACGGATCTACCCAGGTGCCCGCTGATGAAATAATGCACGGAGGGGCACCTGGGGTCTTCCTCAACCATCAAAAGCTGGAAAGTCTCAACATGACCTATAATTGTGTCGGTGTGAAGTTAAACCCAACAAAATAAATAAAAGTCTCCAATATCAGCACATATCATGATCTTCAGGTTGTATTCAGTCATTTTTCAGCTGTAGACATGTTTTAGTGTTGTTATATTTTGTAGTCCTTTGGGATCATGGAGTCCATTCAACATATGTGTTACAATATAGTTCCGCTTAAGCCGGTGCTAGGGGGCGTTAGAGGTGTTGCACATTTCATTATCTCTCATGAACAGACTCAATCAAACCGAGTCTGCTATTATTCTTCTTGGTAGCATTCTAAGCTTCCAAAGGATCGTTTTACGAATTTTATTGTTAAAAATGCAAATATTGAAAATTGAAATTTTTCAATCTTAGTTTGAATAGTCTCAAATGATTTCATTGCAGTCTTCCGAAGACCGCTATTGTATAATTATCCGAGAAGAAATCGAACGCCAGTACGTGAATATTTGGGGACGAAAACACCGCGAATCTATCGGCGATCAAAAGGCGGGCTTGTTTAAAATAATGTTTCTTTCAAACTAATTTTACCCTTTAATGATATGTCAGTCACAAACACGGTTGGTGCGGGGGGAATCACATGCTGTACCCAACTCTCATAGTTGAGAGGGTACAACTCTCATAGTTGAGGGGGGAGGGGTCCTTCCAGCTTACGTTACGGTGCTGTTCGATTTTCTTTCAGTAGACTATGAGCATAGTAATTAACGGGGTTAGTATAGTGGACGCAACTTGACCCCGATGGTTGACCTTTGTATTATAATACGTAATGAGGCAAAATCTATTATTGAAAAGGAGTGTTGAAAAAACAGGAGCTGCACGAGAAAATGGAAATATCAATTTGTGTAAATATAAATTAGTGTATTGAAAAGTTCTAACTGATCAAATTTAAGTATACATACTTTGACACTGCACTGTATACAAATTAATTCCACATAAATATATACGGCTACCCTAAGCACCCTTTATTTCTACAATGAAATAATCGATATGAGTAATCAGCCTAAGGTCAACCATCGTGGTCAAGTTGCGACTATTATATAGTCGCAACTTGACCGCGATGGTTGACCTTAGGCTGATTATTCATATCGATTATTTCATTGTAGAAATAAGGGGTGCTTAGGGTAGCCGTATATATTATATGGAATTAGTTTGTATACAGTATAGTTTTTTTTAAACTTTCCAATACACTAATTCATATTTACACAAATTTATATTTCCATTTTCTCGTGCAGCTCGCGTTTTTAGATGCAGAGATTAAGTGTTTTACGTACACTCCTTTTTACTAATAGGTTGTACCTCTTTATGTACTATAATACAAAGGTCAACCATCGGGGTCAAGTTGCGTCCACTATATATGAACATTGAATAACAATGTAAATGGACGTTTGATGATAAGAAATTAGCGTCGAAAAAAATGCGGTAATACATAAATTGCAATGTGAAAGGTTTCATCCCGCTGCCGTAACTGAAAATTTTAATATATACATATAATTGTCGAACAGATTTCACTTTGGTGAGATGGTAGCGTGTCCGCCTACACTTGTAAGTTCGGGAGTTCAGTCCCTATTAGTACCAGACTGTATATTATTTTTCGGCGAACGCCGTTTAAGAACGAATTCGTTACCTATGCCACGTGACTTCAGTTTGCAAATCAAACTACTTGATAACGCATTATAGATAATTTATCAAAATGGAAGATTTATGCAACACTCTGCCTGATTGGACGAGAGTGTCAATTTCTTTCACTCTGTTGATTGTGCTACGCTGAGTGAAATGTAGACAAAACGTTTATCCTAAACGACGCTGTTCACAGTTTTAAAGCTAACTTTGGCTCAGTATATTTAGCAAGAATATTGATATATCTCAAAATGATAAGTAAGTTTAATAGATATGATAAAAACCTGTTCAAATACCAACATATATCAAATTAAAGAAAGAGCTGAATACGGTCTGCGTATCACATGAATAAGGGTGTGATAAGAGTCTTTTATGTAGAGAAGTGCTTTTTAAAAGATTTTCCTTGTTACAATTGTCGTCTGTATATGAAAAGGTTTCTTGCTTTTGTGACTTATTCAGATTGCATATTAAAATGAGTACTTGTTTGCTTTGATATATTTGTTATAAATTATTTAACTGATTTATTATATATGAATATTTTTCTTTAGTATGGTATGCAAATCTGTTTTATTATGTATATGCTATATAATGATTGAATCTCATTACACTGAAATGAAGGTATGCTGCATACAGTTTATCTATGTGATATGACTACAGTCAAACTTTGCTTATGAAACAGAAATATTGAAATAATTACAATTGTATGTTTTGCTTGACCTTCACTTTTTTTATAGGTGTGACGTCATTGTCTAAAGATTCATGAATAGCGATTATGCATTTGTTAAAGCGGGATCAGTTGGCCTATTTTAGAAATAAATAAAAAAATCCTTTAATTGATTTTTCTCATGTATTCTAATCAAACTTGATTTGTAGCATCTTTATTAGGCCCGCAGCCAACTTTGTTCAGCTGGGACATTTGACCCCTTTTAGGGGCTGCTAGAGCTAAAACTAGAAATGCCTTTATAAAGCGTCTCATGAACAGATTGGTGGATCTTTGTCAACTTGGTCTGGAGCATCATTATAAGGTCCTCTTCCAAATTTATTTATATAGGAACTTGGGCCCTATTAGGGACCACTATAGCTAAAAGTAGATATGCCTTTCTTCGCATTAACCACTAAAATGTAATGGATTTTTTATCAAGCTCGATGTGTAACAATATCGCAAGGTCTCCTGCTATTTTGTTACAAATGGGGATAGGGACCAATTTAGCTAAAAATATAAACACGTTTAATGACCTCTTCTCATGAACCGCTTCATGAATCTTCATCAAACTACTGCTGTAATTATTCGTCTAAGGATAAACGAAACAAAAATTGCAACCCTACGAAACCTTTGCGAAAAATTAAAAGAGAACCTTTTAAATTGTTAAAGTGCGGTGTTTAGTTTTGTAATTTGAAAAAATATTAGATGAAAGATGAATGTTAGATGAAAAATTCATAAACTTCTTTCCTTATTACACTTCGCCGACCATCATTTTTAAAGATATTTCTTGTTTAAATTGTATTATTATGAATGTTTTGTTTTGATGTCAGGTTCCAATGTACTGCCTGTACAGTAGATATAACTTTAAAAAAATATGTTAGGGTCCAAAGTAACAGGCGTTGAATTTTGCAAAAGCTCACATTGCTCTTCTCCCCTTTCACATATATTGCATTCACACATTTAAGAATCACTGGCCAGAGTTTTACACTTGGACAAACTGTTGGCTATACAAATGAGAATAAACATTAAAATGGAGCTAAAAGATTAACCTTAAAAAAGCCCCAGATTTGTAGCAGTTCAGTAAATTAAACAGGAGTTTTCGAGAATTTCGGTAAACATTCTTTTTCTCTGAGTAAAATTCTAATCATTTTTTAGAAATTGTTTGTCTTTTGAATTTAATACAAAATTTAACATTGTACATGTAAATGATTGTTTGTCATTCTCCCATACCAGACATCTATCATAGCAGTATTTTTGGCTGAAATTTGGTCCTATTCTTCCTTCCAAAAAGAACGTAATTTTACAATAATGACATTAGAAAGAATTACAACAGTCATTGTCTATGATCCCAGGATTACGTAAATTCTGATTTCTGTAAACATTCAAATTGGAACATAAAATATTTACATTAGGTCTTCATTTCCAAACATTCACTCGAAAAGCGACACAATTTCTTTAATTAGGCTATAGGCCTAATGAGATTTTATTAGGTTAAGAAAAATCACAGGCCAAGCTTTTAAATATGAAGCATTTATTATTAGTGATTGGTTTAGAACTATGATAATAATTTATGCAAATTGTTGATAAAATATGTTTCAGTATGCATAACAGAAATTTTCTCTTCATCTTGGTGCATCTATACCGTATTTTCTTTTGTTTAGAATATTTGTCAAGTGTTCACATGTCGAGATTTAATTTAAATGCAGTTTAAGACAACAAGCGTGTACATCATGTAATTGCATTCATCATTAAAACAGTTAATTGTAATAATAGAACATACTAGTAATCTTCCTAAAACGGATCCATAATTTTAGATATTTGCAGCCATTGCAAGGGAGCTCTGCCTTTTGGGTAGCACCTAATTTCATATTATGCTTGCTCTGTGCAACAGTCTAAAGATATACTTTGGAGTTGAATTTAACTATGGTGTTTTTTTTTTTTTGTTTTTTTTTTTTTTTTTTTGCTTTTTGTGCACTGTAAGAGATTCTATAAAGCGTCCATGAAACATTTTAAAGTTCGTCTACAAAATATAGCTGGGGAACAGATTTCTGTAAATTAGAGAATGGGTTTCCGATGTTCCGCATGTACATATTGTTCAGCTAAAACCAGAACCTATTTGTATGAAGTATATTTATTAATTTGACATAATAGTCCACATATGCAACGTTATTTAGAACTAAGGCAGTGCAACCGGTAACTTGGCACTTAATTTTTATTATTGCTGACATGATAGATCTGCAACTTTGATTCCGTTCTTCTAAGAAGATTGAACACGAACTTGTTGCATTTACATTAAACTGGGAAAGAACTATACAACAGTGTCGTGTTTAGTGAAGTAAATGTTAGCGAAGACATGCATTTCACACGACACAGGAATAAATGGCGGTTAAGTTTAATATTCATTCATTTAGATCCCAGTCGTCTATGCATAATTTCAACTCATTCTTGCATATCAGGACATTTTGCTTTACATTGGAAGGCCTTCAGATTTACCACAGCTAAAGTAAAAAATAACGAATGATAACGTATACAAAATACGACAAAAGATAAAACTCAAATGGCAACTATACATAATGTGACAAAAGATATATCTCAAATGGCAACGTATACATAATGTGACAAAAGATATAACTCAAATGGCAACGTATACATAATGTGACAAAAGATATATACATAATGTGACAACAGATATAACTCAAATGGTAACGTATATATAATGTGACAAAAGATATATACATAATGTGACAACAGATATAACTCAAATGGTAACGTATATATAATGTGACAAATGATATATACATAATGTGACAACAGATATAACTCAAATGGTAACGTATATATAATGTGACAAAAGATATATACATAATGTGACAACAGATATAACTCAAATGGCAACGTATACATAATGTGACAAAAGATATATACATAATGTGAAAACAGATATAACTCAAATGGTAACGTATATATAATGTGACCAAAAAAAATATACATAATGTGACAACAGATATAACTCAAATGGTAACGTATATATAATGTGACAAAAGATATATACATAATGTGACAACAGATATAACTCAAATGGTAACGTATATATAATGTGACAAAAGATATATACATAATGTGACAACAGATATAACTCAAATGGTAACGTATATATAATGTGACAAAAGATATATACATAATTTGACAACAGATATAACTCAAATGGCAACGTATATATAATGTGACAACAGATATAACTCAAATGGCAACGTATACATAATGTGACAATAGATATAACTCAAATGGTAACGTATACAAAATGCGACAAAAGATAAAACTCAAATGGCAACTATACATAATGTGACAAAAGATATAACTCAAATGGAAACGTATACATAATGTGACAAAAGATATAACTCAAATGGCAATGTATACATAATGTGACAACAGATATAACTCAAATGGCAACGTATACATAATGGGACAAAAGATATATACATAATGTGACAACAGATATAACTCAAATGGCAACGTATACATAATGTGACAACAGATATAACTCAAATGGCAACGTATACATAATGTGACAAAAGATATATACATAATGTGACAACAGATATAACTCAAATGGCAACGTATACATAATGTGACAAAATATATAACTCAAATGGCAACGTATACATAATGTGACAACAGATATAACTCAAATGGCAACGTATACATAATGTGACAAAATATATATACATAATGTGACAACAGATATAACTCAAATGGCAACGTATATATAATGTGACAACAGATATAACTCAAATGGCACCGTATACATAATGTGACAAAAGATATATACATAATGTGACAACAGATATAACTCAAATGGCAACGTATACATAATGTGACAAAATATATATACATAATGTGACAACAGATATAACTCAAATGGCAACGTATATATAATGTGACAACAGATATAACTCAAATGGCAACGTATACTAAGTGACAAAAGATAATTAGTGACAACAGATATAACTCAAATGGCAACGTATACATAATGTGACAAATATATAACTCAAATGGCAACGTATACATAATGTGACAACAGATATAACCAATGGTAACGTATATATAATGTGACAAAGAATATACATATGTGACAAAATATAACTCAATGGCAACGTAAATAATGGACAACAGATATAACTCAAATGCACCGTATACATAATGTGACAAAATATATACATAATGTGACAAAGATATAACTCAAATGGCAACGTATATTAGTGACAACAGATATAACTCAATGCACGTATACATAATGTGACAAAAGAATATATATAATGTGACAACAGATATAACTCAAATGGCAACGATCATAATGTGACAAAATATATATACATAATGTGACAACAGATATAACTCAAATGCAACGTATATATAATGTGACAACAGATATAACTCAAATGGCAACGTATACATAATGTGACAAAAGATATATACATAATGTGACAACAGATATAACTCAAATGGCAACGTATACATAATGTGACAAAATATATAACTCAAATGGCAACGTATACATAATGTGACAACAGATATAACTCAAATGGCAACGTATACATAATGTGACAAAAGATATATACATAATGTGACAACAGATATAACTCAAATGGCAACGTATATATAATGTGACAACAGATATAACTCAAATGGCACCGTATACATAATGTGACAAAATATATATACATAATGTGACAACAGATATAACTCAAATGGCAACGTATACATAATGTGACAAAATATATAACTCAAATGGCAACGTATACATAATGTGACAACAGATATAACTCAAATGGCAACGTATACATAATGTGACAAAAGATATAACTCAAATGGCAACGCATACATAATGTGACAACAGATATAACTCAAATGGCACCGTATACATAATGTGACAAAAGATATATACATAATGTAACAAAAGATATAACTCGAATGGCAACGTATACATAATGTGACAAAAGATATATACATAATGTGACAAAAGATATAACTCAAATGGCAACGTATATATAATGTGACAACAGATATAACTCAAATGGCAACGTATACATAATGTGACAAAAGATATATACATAATGTGACAAAAGATATAACTCAAATGGCAACGTATACATAATGTGACAACAGATATAACGCAAATGGCAACGTATACATAACGTGACAAAAGATATATACATAATGTGACAAAAGATATAACTCGAATGGCAACGTATACATAATGTGACAAAAGATATATACATAATGTGACAAAAGATATAACTCAAATTGCAACGTATACATAAATAACAAAAAATAAAACTCGAATGGCAACGTATACATAATGTGACAAAAGATATAACTCAAATGGCAACGTATACATAATGTGACGAAAGATATAGCTCAAATGGCAACGTTTACATAATGTGACCACAGGTGCTTGACGCTCTATCAACGAAATATATGTGCAGGTTAGATCTCTTGAAGAGATCGTAGATCTCTGAAAGAGATCCAGGTTGGCAACTTTGCGCCTCGATTCGATTTTTTAAACGGCGATTTTGAAGGCAAATGACGTTGGATTTTTGTCCATGATACACCATTCCAAAGAGAAAAAAAAATTTTTTTTACGTACTTATATGTCTAGGACTCATTTCATGTATAGAATACACATTTTGCATATAAAGTACATAAAATGTTCTGGTATTCGGCCATTCCGTATCCAACTTCCGGTCAGTCGGAGAGAATGTATCGCTTAGCAACAAATTAAGAATCTTTCATCCCAAAATGTTTACGAACAAGGACGAGCAATTGTTCAACTCGTAAAAATTGGACATAGCGTCATATATAGTTTTTAAACAGGTCGTTATGGAACAGAAAGAACATTTTTGCTACCCCTGGTTTGAAACATATGATACAGGAATTTGAAAGTGTAAACTGTACAGTATATACCTGACACATTTTAGAAGCTGAATGTCCGATTTCCGAAGTTAACACGAATATGTTTTTCACGAAATCTCTTTCCAAAGTCCATTTATCACATTTTAACTGACATTATTATTCAACTATACAATATTACACACTGTATTAGACCAATTGCAAACATCATATGAAACAGACAGAGCTAATACAAAACATAACTGAGCCAATATGAGAAAAACAGGGCCAATACGAGAAAAACAGGGCCAATACGGAATTCAAGCATTTTGATTGGTTCAAAAGAGAGGGCCAATACGGAGAAGTCACTTCAGTTAGATTTTTAAATGACTATACAATATGATACTTTCGCTTATTCGGTATTGTGTAAAATGCAAGTGTTTCCTGTCAGAAATTCTGGCAGTTGTCAAGGAAAATAATGAGAAAACAAGGAAACTCAGATTTATTAAAAGGATGAGACTTCTTTTTAACAGACATTTTGATAGTGTGGACTATTTGTGCAATGATAAATAGCGATTCAAATGCTGGAAAATGGATGAATAAATTGGCGAACAAGAGTGTCAATTGTGAACTGCAAACAATTTCGGATAAGAATTAAACGAGGCATGGGAGTGTATAATGTGTGCTTGGTTGGTTGTATTATCTTGATCAACACATATGTGTACAATTTTGTGTCTCGTTGCCTGCAGCCTAAAAGGAAGTGATATTTAAAGCAGTTTTGTCACAGTTCACATGATAACATAACTCACTACTGTAAAGAAAATAAATAGGAATTCAAAAAATAAGGTAAGTTCTAGTTACTCTTGATTATGTCACAACAAAAATATCTCTCAGAATTATTCTCAAGTACCCACATACAACTCATTCTGTTTTACCGGCTAAAATGATTATGATTTCTAAAATAAGTCTAAACAACTTGTCAAGTTTTTTCCCCTGAACGCGCATAACTGCCATAAGTGAGTTCTTGTACTGTTACCGCCAACAGTCGAAAGTTGAATAATAATATTATCATTAATCAAGCGATTACATATTGGCCTAGTTATTTGTCCTCGGGCAGTCGTATTGGCAACGTACAATACGACAACCCTTGGACAAATAACAAGGCCAATATGAAATTGCTTGATTAATAACATTATATTATAAACATGGCTGCAACTATTTCCAAGTACTATGTATGTGACGTCATTTGTTATCTACGTCAGTAATGAAATGAAACCATTGAGGCCCGTCAAGTGTTTATTATTCAGTTTTGTGTATGCAGAAATCTGTTGGATACTTTTATCTGGGGAACACATTTTCTAAAACATAAGTTTTAGTGTTTTCAGTCAGCGAGGCGCAGAAAGGGAATCAGAAGAGTAAAAATAATAATAAACAAATTTAAATGAAAATAATATATAAATTTTAATGATAAACTATGCGATAAAACAGTTATAATATGTAATGCTCGTGTGACCAGGATATATCAGAGCTAGGGGTACTTCTCGGTATTTTTCTCTGCACATATCTGTCTCAGCCTACCGGCCTCGACGATATATGCAGAGAAAAATACCCTCGATGTACCCCTAGCTCTGATATATCCTGGTAACACACTCTCACACATACTATAACTATTACATAAGCACACAGCAGAACCTCTTCATCCCAAGGCTGTTATGACGTCACGAACATTACGTCACAGTTCCTTGAAACCGTTGGGGATTTCCAAAGTAAATAAAAGTTTTATTGACTATTCAGCTCGGATGGTTTACAAACTGGCGTTTTATAATCCTTTAATCACCATTGTTGTTCGATATGAATTGTTATCGGTGAATTTAGGATTTTCTCAGAAGTGATTCACCTCGAATTTTAAAACCGGAAGCTGGAGAAAGTATGGCGGAATACCAGTATGGCAATTTCGATAGTGTAAGATAACGAATGAAATGAACGACTTGGGTATGTTTCTTACTAGATGTGCTCAGCGTCCCGTAAGAGGAATAATTATTTTACTATTTGAAAGGGTGTATTCATTGCTAGTTGACATGTGGTTCGATTTATCAGTCGATAAAAATTGATAAAAAAAAGACGAGATTTACTTGCCAACCTGTACTATTTCATAGTATTTTAGGTGGGTGGGATAAGGTAATGCATATATTTATTGATAGAGCTTCAAGCGCCTGTGATGTGACGAAAGATATAACTCAAATGACAACGTATATATAAAGTGACAAAAGATATAACTCGAATGGCGACGTATACAGATTCTGAAAAAAGACAGATATAACTTGAATGGTAACTTATACAGACTATAAAAAACTTGAGACATAACTCGAATGGCAACATACACAGAATATGACAACAACATAACTCGAATTGTAATGTATACAGATTATGACAAAAGGAAAAAAATCAATGTTTAATTAGTTATTTCATCTTAAGTCTGATAAAATTTTCAACTGAATTCCATCTATTTACATCATTTTACTGTGCGGCTAGCATATTTTGCCGTGTGGTCGACACATTTACTGTGTAACAGATAGTTTTACAAATATGAGTGTGTTTTGTGTATACTTACCAATTCATCTAACGCATCACTTTTCATTTTTGAATAAGATAGTCATTGTTAAGAAACTTCTTACTAAATTTCAGCCATTTATGCATGTCCTTATTTAGCACATGAATCTGAAGAAAAGGCCATTTATAGGTCACCGTTGTCGCATAATGACGGATTGAAATAGCCCTCAGTATTTTTGCTCTATACAGCTATTTTCCTTATTTTCTGTGCAAATTTTTGCTGAAATCACATGTATCTATGCTTGATATGTAGGTAGAATTTTCTTAATGAAATGATAACATGACATAATTTGTCATGGAAACTTAGATCATACGCCGCCACTACAATTAGAGGTAACATGTTTTAGCTGATTTTGCAGTTTTATTGTTTGACTGTAAATACATTTCTTGCATCAAATATGACCCCCACGTTTCTTTTGATTTTTATTCAGCACTTACAATATTCTTCAAGAAAATGTAAGTTACAGACATTTAAATGGGTACTGCTTTGTGCTACAGCCATTGGAAATATGTCAATTTTATAAAGAATAAAGAAGAGCAGCTATTTAGTTTGTTGTTACCTAAATACTCATGAGGAACCTCCGGACCGATGTGACAGAAAATTGATATTAGAGGGAAGACTACAGCTATGTTGTAAAGGTGACCGACTTATAAAGATAATATGCCGATATTTATTCCCTCCGAGTATTTGTCACCTACATGACTGTTTCAAAAGGGTTTTCATGAGAAATTAAACAAACTTAATTGACTGACATGTCACTTCAGTTACAAATTATATTAAAGAAGGGACTTTCAATAAGAAATAAAACAATTTATCTTTACTTAAACAACATTTCATAGTATATATACATATTACTTTGTAATTATAAAATTTACCTTTCTAAGTCAAAAGTAACAAATATAATATATCATGCCCAGAATTCCACGTGTTTCTTATCTAGGAAGAATTTACTCTTACGGAAATATTATAGTTTGCCGCGAACATTTGTTGCGATCATGCCGCGAATATCAGGCGAACATGCCGCGAACACTTTTGATACAACTGATATAATGTTCGCGTTATGTTTGTTTGGTGTTCACTTTTTACATGCAAATTAGATTTGCCGCGAACTCCCCGCGAACAAGAGCTGTGAGCTTCACGCGAACAAGTTGCTGCGATCATCCCGCGAACTAGTTGCGCAAACATGCTGCGAAATAGCTGGAAACCATGACTACTAAGCAAAACCTGGCCAGAAATTGCCCATAAAATAGCATGCACAGAAAAAGTGAAAAAAAAAAAACAACAACAAATCAGTCAATAGGAATCAGGGATGCAATTTTAGTGTTGAATAAACTTCTGGACTGAGGCTTTAACAAATTCAAATTCTAAACTTCGGTGCAAGAATTGGTTTTACTATGTGAAACAGAGATTTCAAGAGTGTAATATTACTTTCAATATACAGAGTTATGTGTGTAAGTCAAACGTTGTTGGTAATATTGAGAAAATTAATGTATCATGGAAAAATATGTTCAAGATTGGTTTAGCGGTATCAATAGAATAACTAGTAATAGTGGTAAAGGCAACAATAAATTAAGGACATACTGTACATTTAAATCTGAATTTATTGTTGAAGATTATTGTAAAACTATTCTGCCAAGAAAACATATGTCTGCCTTATGTAAATTTAGATGCGGTGTTGCACCAATACGTATAGAAAGTGGTAGATATGAAAATTTACAAGTTGAAAATAGAGTTTGCCCGTTCTGTCCGAATATTGTGGAAGATGAAAAACATGTTATTTTGAAATGTTCCTTGTATAATGATTTAAGGGAGTCTCTTTTCAGTTATGTAGTTAGAAACAATGACAATTTTTAAGAATTTGTCAGAACAAGAACAACTGAAATATCTATTTACAAACCCATTGTTAATAAGATCTGTTGCCAAAACCTGTTGCAATATGTTAGACCGTCGCAAATTGTATTTATGTAAATAATTTTACATAGAATTTTAGAAATTTTTTCTACTAAATTTGATTAGTTTTAATCACTTTCTGAAATGCTACGAGGGTCAATTCTGTAGGAAGTTGGTATTAACCATGTTGCTCTAGATCTGATCTGAAGTATTATCCATTATCTTAATTTTTTTTAATGCACTTGTGTGCTATTATTTTTATTTTAACTTTCTTAGTACATTCTATTTAAACATGAACCAGGCAGGATTAATGCCAACTTCACAAATCTATCATGTGTCTATTAGTATGGTTTTTAGTACCAGCTGTTATAATAAATAGGTATCATTGGTAGAGTACGGTTTATATAAATGTTGTTTTAATATTTTATGGAATGTGAGTGACTGAACTAAATATTTTAGTCACATGTTCATTAAATATAGATTTGACTTCCACACTTGGCATATTAGTACACTTTGGGGTAACTTTATCTCACCACACACACACACACACAAACAAATGCAAGCACACATGTACACACACATTTACACATGTCTGTATACGTTTTTAAGTAATGGACATACACTCACACACACACACACAAGCACACACACACAAACACACACACAAAGGCACACACAAGCACACTTACATATACACACACGAGCACACACATGCTTATACGTATGTTTTCAGTCATTTGGATTTTTGTGGATTTTGGTGTTTGTAACATTATTTTTTACCGTTTTAAATGTCTCTTATAATTCTAAAATTGAATGGCCATTTACATATGTTTTAATGCTATGTTGTACATTTGTATATACTTGTAGTTTGTAAATGGAAGAGACTTAAATGAATAAATAAAAAATAGCAAATGGAAGATGTGATGCTGATGTTTATATAGGTAAAAGTACATGTATTAGTGGACGTGTTATTGACTATGTGTTATTGCCTGATATTAATTTTCCCAAACTGAAACATTTTAATGAATTGGATTTCGATCCTATACTATCTGATGTTCATTGCGCCATTAAACTGTGTTTAAGTGGTATATGTTACGTCAATGTAATTCAGTAATTCATGATGTCATCATTGAAATGGATAACATTTTTGTGAATAAGTTATACGATGTAACTGTTTTGTCAGAAAAATTACCACAATATTATGATAAATGCTCCTAAAGGTTGTGATCTCATAAAGAAAAGGAATTAATATACTTCTGTAAACAAAAAGAAAGTACACAAACCATTGTGTGATGAAAATTGTAAGTCTTCTAGAAAAGATTATTTACTTAGTAGAAATAATTTTAGAAAGAACAAATCTAAAGAAAATCAGGAAGCTATGATTGTTCAAAGTAGGAAATGTAAGAAAGAAATAAATAAGAAATTAAACTGTTTAATAATCAAATCATGCATAAGCTAAAAAGCTTGAAGCATTCTGATCCCAAATCCTTTTGTTGAACAAATATTCTGGTGATAAGAAGAATATTATTAGAAAGATGTCTAGTGATGTCTTTTATGAACACGTCAGTAAATTAAACGAAAACCTTGTTGGTGTAGGTAATGATTTTGTCGATATTGACTTGCAAAATATAAATAATTATAATGAAGAAATAAATGCACCCTTTTCAGAAAATGAAATACAAAATGCTATTAATTTGTTGAAAAACAATAAGTCAGCCTCTTTGTTTGATGAGGTTTTGAATGAGTACTTAAAACATTCTCATGTATCTATGTTTCTTGTGTTTTGTAAGTTTTTCAATATATTATTAGATGTTGGTATGTTTCTTGAAATCTGGGGTAGGGGAATTATTTTAGCACTGTATAAAAATAAAGATGATATTAATAACCCTGATTCCTACAGAGGGATATCAAATCTTAGCTATTTCGGCAAACTATTTACTTCTGTGTTAAATATTAGATTAAATTTTTTTTTTAGAAAGATATAATACTCTTTGTGAAAAGCAGGCTTGATTTAGAAAAATGATAGTACAGTCGGCCATATATTTTCTTTAAAAATGTTAATCGACATGTATTTAGCTCAGAACAGAAAGTTATATTGTTCATTTATAGGTTATAGGAAAGCGTTCTATTCTTTGAACAGAACGGCTTTACGGTGGCCTCTCACAAAAAGAGTCTCAACAAGCTGTTGATAAGCCATTTTAAACACAATTTTATTTTGCAAAAGTAACCAAGATATTTATGTAATAGTTGACTGAAAGAAAACCGATGCACAATTTTTGTCATCTTTTACGTTGTCACTAGATTATGGTTTTGCGAAAGAAGATTGGGTCTACCCCAGTAAAACGTTCGATAAAACAACAATTAACTTAGTGTGTGTGTTTTTCGATACAAAAATCAGCGTATGTATCATTTTCGAGGATAAATATATTTACTTGAGCATTACTTAATCTTCATATTGCATTTACATTACACAATTTAAGGTTTCTAGTAATCACCATCTCACTTGCGGATCGCGGAATGGGTGGGGGCTTGGTAAATTCGGGGGGGGGGGGGGGGGGGTGTTGGTTTATCTTTTTTTATATGTGATAACTCGATATGTTCAGATAAAATCTGTTTCAGATATTACCATAAATTTTGCTTCTTTTTATTTCTGTAGAAAGTCTGGGATTACATCATAAACTTTAACTGAAATTTTGACAGAGCTCTTGCCTCCGTTAGTCTCAGTGTAACTACGGGCCTGCTAGAAAACACTCTATATGCATAATTTCCTCTTTCGTTTACAGAATATACCTAATATATAGCCCTTAAACCCCGGGCTGTTTACCCCGGATTCTGTGTCTTGTTACCGCGATGTAAGTTCCCCTGTCTTCTCCATATCTACACAGTAGGCGTATTTAACACTAATCAGTTATTACGAAAACTTTTATTTTACTTCCTTTTTATTTTGATTGGGTATTGTTGGCCTTGAGAAGATATGGTTGAGCTGCTTATTCATGGTTTACATACAATGATTATAAGGGTATATCTTCAGGCTTCATAGCACAAAAATACTACCGACGGTGCATTTTTCGGTGATTTCTTAGTAGGCAAAAATTGAATGAATACGGCGAATAACTTTGTAACCAAACACAATCATGCTGGTTGAACTGGAGGTAAGGACTCTTCTTGTATCATAAATTGCATTATTTTAATATTTATTTAGTTATTTATCAATTTATTATTATTATTATTATTATTATTATTATTATTATTATTATGACGTTCGTAGCTTTTACCTTCATCTTTTGTATCTTATTTCTCAAATCGCATGCACGCTTATGTTATTTTAAATCATGAGCGATATATAATCTTTACTGTAACAGTGGTATTATCTAAATGATATATGAATATAGCATTCCGCGAGGCTTGTATCACTAAGCTGGTACACAGCTAGTCATCAGTGTCGCATTTCTCTTTTAATAAATCCACATCATTCGCGTTACACGATTTCTTTGAAAGTCTTTATTTTACGTAGAATTTTTATTAATATTTACAAAAAACATCAATGATGAAGTGCGTGTTTTCTGAAAAACAAAATTTTATATTAATGTATTTAAATAATAATATTTTTTGATACATTGTATTTTCAAATAAATAAATGTATGTCATTTGTTTCCTTGTAAGTAGAACGAATAGTTTGGACATTGTAGTCAGTAGGTCACAAACACGCACTATCATAGAAATAAAATACTATTTGTGACAGATGTTTCTATTTGACCATTCTCCGCCGCTGGTACTGAAGACGTGAAGAAATATTTTACTGAAGACAAGAAGGGGAGTCATGTACATATAAATATTTCGACAGTATCTTCGAAATATGATTGAAAGGATCAGACGTGTTTTGACATAATACGCTATCAAGACATGCATATTTTTGTTAGGTCAGCCATCTTGGATCTTTGTTTGTTTATATTTCTGCAGATAAATGAAAACAGACTGTATTCTACAAAGGAAGATTTATCACAGTACATGAAAGAAGATTTTCTTTGGACTTTTGTATGCAGTGCTGGACAACAGCGTGGACATAGTCCCATCTCAATGCAAAATAGCCCCGGTCCTTGTGAGACACCGGCAGACCTGGACTTTCTGTCTGAGGCAAACAAACAATATGTTGAACTTGGTGTTAATGAAACACTAGACCCACTGCGGAGAAATACAACACATGAAAGTTGTAACAATCAAAATAGAAAATATATATATATGGATGATAGTAATACAAAAGGTACACAGTTTTTATTATTTTTATAACTATTTTTGTTTTGGTCAAATTAATGTATCAAATATAATTAATTATTTAATTCTCGTCAAAAATGTTCAGGTAGATTAAAAAAAGAAATAAAACTTTATTTGCGCGAAGGTGTTGAAACTTAATAAGAAAATCAGAAAAATAAGAAAATAACTGAAAGATATTTAATATTAAACAATTTTCAAAGTAATCACACTTCTAATTTGTTCACTAGGTAGTGTTTATATTTCATGTGTTGATTATTTAAAAGTACAAAATGTTATGTGACCAGAAAAATAAATGACTTTGATAGTTTTTTTTTAAAGTGTGAAACAGGTAAACAATTTGATCTAAAATTAATTTTATCTGTGCCTCTCGGTGGCACTATTCAAGATTCATTTCTGTTCAATGTGACTGATATATTTATGCAGACAAATTAGTCATATTTTTTTTAAATGTTTGTGTAGTTGACATATATTTCAGTTGCACAATTTGCTTAGCAAACTAAGAGTTTTTTCTTTTGATATATGCATACGTATGACTTACTACTTTGAAATGAAAAAAATAATGATGCCAGAATAAATTGTACAAAAAACACACACTATATTGGCACATTGCTATGAGAATATTTAATATCGATACAATTTCTAACCATAAAATATAATGAGCCAATAATCATTACTTGACAAAAAATATATATTCGCATGCAGAATATATGTCACCCATGTTGTACCTGTTTGCATGCGGAATATATGTCACCCACGTTGTACTTGTACCTGTTTGCATGTGGAATATATGTCACCCACCTTGTACCTGTTTGCATGCGGAATATATGTCACCCACGTTGTAAGTGTTCGCATGTGGAATATATGTCACCAACTCTGTAACTGTTTGCATGCAGAATATATGTCACACACGTTGTTACTGTTTGCATGCGGAATATATGTCACCCACGTTGTAAGTGTTCGCATGCGGAATATATGCCACCCACGTTGTACCTGTTTGCATGCGGAATATATGTCACCCACTTTGTACCTGTTTGCATGCGGAATATATGTCACCCACGTTGTACCTGTTTGCATGCGGAATATATGCCACCCATGTTGTACCTGTTTGCATGCGGAATATTTGTCACCCACGATGTACCTGTTTGCATGCAGAATATATGTCACCCACGTTGTAAGTGTTCCCATGCGGAATATATGTCACCCGCGTTGTACCTGTTTGTATGTGGAATATATGTCACCCACGTTGTTACTGTTTACTTTCGGAATATATGCCACCCACGTTGTATCTGTTTGCATGCGGAATATATGTCACCCACGTTGTACCTGTTTGCATGTGGAATATATGTCACCCACGTTGTATCTGTTTGCATGCGGAATATATGCCACTCACGTTGTATCTGTTTGCATGTGGAATATATGCCACCCACGTTGTATCTGTTTGCATGCGGAATATATGTCACCCACGTTGTACCTGTTTGCATGCGGAATATATGTCACCCACGTTGTAAGTGTTCGCATGCGGAATATATGTCACCCACGTTGTAAGTGTTCGCATGCGGAATATATGTCACCCACTTTGTACCTGTTTGCATGTGGAATATATGTCACCCACATTGTTACCGTTTGCATGCGGAATATATGTCACCCGCGTTGTACCTGTTTGCATGTGGAATATATGTCACCCACATTGTTACTGTTTGCATGCGGAATATATGTCACCCACGTTGTACCTGTTTGCATGCGGAATATATGCCACCCACGTTGTAACTGTTTGCATGCGGAATATATGTCACCCGCGTTGTAAGTGTTTGCATGCGGAATATATGTCACCCACGTTGAACCTGTTTGTATGCGGAATATATGTCATCCACGTTGTACCTGTTTGCATGCATACGTTTTAACCAATCTCTTCATCTATTGAATTTGGTTCTTATTTAAGTTACATTCTTGCGGCAAAACATGTAATGAACTGCACAAGTTCCATGACAAATTAAGTTGATAAAGTCTCAAAATAACAACAACATTTTTATATAATTAAACTAAACGTGGAAACTGTACATACTCGTGTATACGTTCAGATTTTAAACAGGTGAGACTACTTTAAAATACTTCAATTCAAAATCAAAGTTAATAAAATGCTAACGGGTAAATACTCCATTTTTGTATTCAATTCAAGCAAATAGACCAAGTGATGATGTTGAAGCAGTGTTTGATGAAGTTACAGGAGAAACAAAAGTAAAACTTTGGTCACATGAATATCCAATAGATACAAAATGTCAGCTCAGTGAAATGGGTTTTCAAGACGAGAAAACTGGAGCTATGTCCGGAGATACAACGTATGATACTGAGGAAAACATGTTGACTGGTACCTTTTATATTTACACATTATTATATTTATACTGTATTATGCTGATTACTATAAATTGGCCGCTCTTTTAATACGACATTTCACTCGAAATACGACGATAACGAAGTTGTATTTTTAAGCTTATTATTATTAGTGCTAAACATCATGATGGCGAACCTTGCAAGTTATATTCTGTAAATGTAATGACAAAGAATTCCAATATTTATAATTACTATTTGATGTTATAGGAGACGACCGGCATGATGAAATTATGCCTCAGTATGACAACTGCACGATTGGCGGACGATTTCTGACAAGTAATGAATTGGCTGACAACCTTCATTCATCACTAGTTCCTAAATTTAGAATAAAAACTGAACAAGAGGCTAACAGTACAACATTAGACAGCCTATTTGATGGTGGAATGCAAAGAACAAGTTCTGATCCTTGTATGAAGAAAAAACCCTGCACAAGTATGAAAAGGACAAGTTTTTCATATCCAGTCATAGCGGACCAGGACTCTGGAGGTGTGAGCAGGATGTTGTCTTCTGAACTTCACACTGAATCATATCCACATTTAACTAGGCAGAGGACAGAAATGGAATGGACTAATTGTGAACAAATACAATATGTGCATCAATACCCTGATCAAAACTTTAATTCGCATGCACGAGAACAGTGGCTACGATATATGTCGATTTCGACAAATGAAAACCAGTCACTTAGAGAGGAAAGAAAAGTATTTGGCATAACCCCGTTTGCTGGATCACTCCCTACAAAATCATCTTTACTTTCGAACCGTCACAATAAAGTTTGGAAACAAACAGAAGGCACGTTACACAGTGTGCATAGTAATAAGAGCCAGACTGAGGATGTATCTAGCTCAAACGACCAGAAATCTCAGTATATAGACTTCAATCAACTTTCTCAAGATGTTACTCCATATGCAGGTAGTTAGCGCAACAACTCAATTATATTTACTTTGGTCTTTAAATAAATATTACTGGGTGTTAATAAATTTGTGTTTAAAGTAACTTTTGCATTTCTCCAGTTGCGATTTAGAAATACTTTCCAAGTCAATGATTTTTCCGGAAAAAATTGAATCTCAGTACTGGAATAAATTATTCAAAAGATAAAGCAAAAAGGAGATTTTCTCAAGTCAGTAAATTTATTAATTATCTTTTCAAAATCTAAACATCTATATATCTCAAGTCAGTAAATTGATTATCTTTTCAAAATCAAAACATATATAAGTCTCAAGTCAATAAATTATTTTATTTTTTAAATCAAAACATATATGAGCCGTGCCATGAGAAAACCAACATAGTGGGTTTGCGACCAGCATGGATCCAGACCAGCCTGCGCATCCGCGCAGTCTGGTCAGGATCCATGCTGTTCGTTAACAGTTTCTCTAATTGCAATAGGCTTTGAAAGCGTACAGCATGGATCCTGACAAGACTGCGCGGATGCGCAGGCTGGTCTGGATCCATGCTGGTTGCAAACCCACTATGTTGGTTTTCTCATGGCGCGGCTCATATATGTCTCAAGTCAATAAATTAATTAATTATCTGATCAAAGTTAATATATATATATATATATATATATATATATATATATATATATATATATATATATATATATATATATATATATATATATATGATTATCAACATGTTGGTACGAGAGTTATGGGAACATATATTTTTATGACATGTAATGCACAGGTCCTATAACTATATTTTGCTGTTTCGCCCTTTTCCGAGTAAGCAATCTTTTTGTGTGATATGTTATCTTGTTAAGCAAAATAGGGCAAAGCTCTTTGATTCAAAACTGTTGTTCGTGTGTATTTTTATGTCTACGTTTTCATTATTTTAAGTTTTTTCAGTAACAAGGCTTTTAAATAGTTCTGGGGCCAGTTGTTCGAAACTTTAACCGGCTGTTAAACTAATCGCTGGTTAAATTTTGATTCAAAACACTAGTCTTGGTGGGAAACACTAGTATGATGTTTTGATTTTATTGTAAAGAATTTTCAAATTTCACAATTCTTAACTCATCCATTTGTTTTTCTAAGTCTTCTAAAATGTCGAAAACTAATCCTAAAAGTTAATCAGCCGTTAGCTTAATCTCCTGTTAAAGTTTCGAACATCTGGGCCCTGTCCTCCAACATCTCTTCTTGTTGTTGTTTTTATCAAACTTATATGGATGCCTCTTTGCAATATTTCTTCATTATGTTTTGTGCTATATTATAGTGCTTTTTTTATTCCAGAAAAGACAGACATTAGAGAAAGATCCTCCCACACGTACTTGTACCACAGTAAACACAATAACACGGAAACCAGAGAATACAAACATAAGAAAAAATGTAAGTTTGCCTAGTTTCACCAGGTACATAAACTAAACAGTGCCAAGTCACCAGGTACTTAACCAAACAGTGCCATTTGAAATAGTTATACCACCAGGTACTTAACTAAACAGTGCCACTTGAAATAGTTATACCACCAGGTACTTAACTAAACAGTGCCACTTGAAATAGTTATACCACCAGGTACTTAACTAAACAGTGCCATTTGAAATAGTTATACCAGTTCTATTTAATTGTATGATTCAGTGATTTAAATACAAGCTTGTGTATACATTTACAAGTACCCTTATTTCCATGTTGAGTGTTGTACATACGGGTTGCTGCCTTCTTGAAACTTTTCTTATTGGGCTTGTGACCTTGCTTTTATTTGATAATTTACAAAGACTCACAAACGTTGCATCAGCGTAAGAATTCTTTTGTTTTGGATAAACTTTATGCACATAGGGTTTTATTGAATGGTACATAGCATGGAAAATAAAAACATTGAAACGTCTCTGTTACGTTCAGTTGCATTTGATATTTACTGACCGAGGATGCGGAATTATTTTTCAATACGTACTTATACTTTTCAACATTTTTGTAAGCACGTCTCTTAAAATATCTTACTCGGTGGGCAAGTATGTTAAACGAATTGATTTACATTTACATCTGATATTTTTGTGTTGTATTGTGTGTCCATATCATTCTGTGATATGTAGTTTGTACAGCGCTTTTGAACGTTTATTTTATAGATGAAAAGAGCGCTATAAAAATCTGGTAAATAATAATAATAATATTATTATATACAATATGGTTAAATGTAATACCCACGTTGGTGCTATGCCAGGTGTTTTCCAAACGTTTCTGTTTAGTGGCATTACTCTATCATGCTATATTGTCCTATCATGTTAAATTCACATAATATTTGATCCCTTGTACCATCAATTGCGGAATCAATACCCAGAACATTTAATAGTGCATAAGTAATTTATCTTGCATGCTAATGGTGCATACTATAAAACACGCTATTGTTAACGCAGTAATTTTGTTTACGTTTAAAATACTGGACTGTTTCATGGGATAGTCACGTTTAAGAACACGAAACAGGTTAATTCTATTTAAAGGACTAACAAGAAGAGCGGCTATTCTCAGCATAGCTCAAACGTTTCTGACGACTTCGAAATAAAATTGATAAGATAAGATTAAGTGGAACTACATTTTCAGAGAATCACAATATGTAAGTGAGAATAAACTGTGTTTCAGAGAATGGATTAAAAAACTGCTTGTATTCTTTGAAAATTATTTTAAATAGCAGTTCTGCCTATCACAGGACAAGTAAATGCTATTTCCTGAATTTGTTTTCTTGATATCCACACATCATTCAGTTATAGGTATGATGACAGCAACTTCAAAATTCGATATATTTAAACAATTTTTATTTTAATTTAAGTGGTTCATTTGTTTTATGAAATGTATTCATATTCAAAATATTTTCATTAAAATGTAAACAAGTTATTTGAAACAGTGACTCGTTAAATCAAGTTAAAGTTAACTTTAATTGGAGTTTCTAACTATAACAACTTACAGACAATGCTTATTGTCAAGTCGAAAGGCATTATCCATTCAGTTCTGAAAGTCCTAAGGTAATGGCCAAGAGGAATGCTGGGGCCGATGCATTACTGCGCACATGTTAAGAGCTTATTAGTTTGACGTCAAACTGAATACTACATAGTGGGTTGATTAAACGTGATTGTACTAACACTTGCGCTAGTCCCTCTTTTGCTAGACTAGCCAGTAGACTGATAATAAATGTATTTCTACATTTTTACTTTTTTTTGTCGACTTCAATTCCAAAGACATTTCAGAGATTTTCACAGAGGAATAATGTTAAAATTATCAGTCTAGTATGATATTGGACATAGGATATAGACTGGCTCAGTTCACTACATTAAGTCATAAAAATATAAATAGGTATATCATAGTCCAGGAGCTAGTCTACTCTTTTGCCTAGAGAAATGGCACTGTTGCTGTGTCAGCAGAAAGATGATATCCGCGAAAAAGTCTGCACAAAAAGCGGAGTGAAAACATACACGATTTACGGTAACGTGTGAAAAAATCACTCTCTCATCAGAGTGGCATTGTAATTACAACAAACCCGCGTGAGCTATATACCGTGATTTGGTCATCGTGGTTAGCCAACCTAGATCTGGTCATCAGTAAAGTTACATTAAGTTGTTAGCCAACCGAGGTCTGGTCATCATTTAAGAAACATGAAGTGGTTAAACAACCAACGTTTAGTGGTTAAACAACAAACGTTTTGTTATCATTCAAAATACATATAGTAGTTAAACAAGAAAAGTTCGGTCATCATTTAAGATACATAAATTGGTTAAACAAGCAAAGTTTGGTCATCATTTAAGATACATAAAGTGGTTAAACATTCAACATTGGTCATCATTTAAGATACATAAAATGGTTAAACAAGCAACATTGGTCATCATTTAAGATACATAAAGTGGTTAAACAAGCAACATTAGTCATCATTTAAGATACATATAGTGGTTAAACAAGCAAAGTTCGGTCATCATTTAAGGTACATAAAGTGGTTAGACAACCAACGTTTGGTCATCATTTAAGATACATAAAGTGGTTAGACAACCAACGTTTGGTCATCATTTAAGATACATAAAGTGGTTAAACAAGCAACATTGGTCATCATTTAAGGTACATAATATAGTTAAACAAGCAACATTGGTCATCATTTAAGATACATATAGTGGTTAAACAAGCAACATTGGTCATCATTTAAGATACATAAAGTGGTTAAAAAAGCAACATTGGTCATCATTCAGAATACACAAAGTGGTTAAACAAGCAACATTGGTCATCATTTAAGGTACATAAAATGGTTAAACAAGCAAAGTTTGGTCATCATTTAAGGTACATAAAGTGGTTAAACAAGCAAAGTTTGGTCATCATTTAAGATACATAAAGTGGTTAAACAAGCAACATTGGTCATCATTTAAGATACATAAAGTGGTTAAACAAGCAAAGTTTGGTCATCATTTAAGGTACAAAAAGTGGTTAAACAAGCAACATTAGTCATCATTTAAGATACATAAAGTGGTTAAAAAGCAAAGTTTGGTCATCATTTAAGGTGTATAAAGTGGTTAAACAAGCAACATTGGTCATCATTTAAGGTACATAAAGTGGTTAAACAAGCAACATTGGTCATCATTTAAGATACATAAGTGGTTAAACAAGCAACATTGGTCATCATTTCAGATATATAAGTGGTTAAACAAGCACGTTTAGTGGTTAAACAACAAACTGTTGTTATTATTCAAATACATAAAGTGGTTAAACAAGTAAAGTTTGGTCATCATTTAAGGTACATAAGTGGTTAAACAAGCAACATTGGTCATCATTTAAGATACATAAAGTGGTTAAACAAGCAAAGTTTGGTCATCATTTAAGATACATAAAGTGGTTAAACAAGCAACATTGGTCATCATTTAAGATATATAAAGTGGTTAAACAAGCAACATTGGTCATCATTTAAGGTACATAAAGTGGTTAAACAAGCAACATTGGTCATCATTTAAGATACATAAAGTGGTTAAACAAGCAAAGTTGGGTCATCATTTAAGATACATAAAGTGGTTAAACAAGCAAAGTTTGGTCATCATTTAAGGTACATAAGTGGTTAAACAAGCAACATTGGTCTTAATATAAGATAATAACGTGGTTAAACAAGCAACATTGGTCTTAATATAAGATACATAAAGTGGTTAAACAAGCAAAGTTTGGTCATCATTTAAGATACATAAGTGGTTAAACAAGCAACATTAGTCATCATTTAAGGTACATAAAGTGGTTAAACAAGCAACATTAGTCATCATTTAAGATACATAAAGTGGTTAAACAAGCAACATTGGTCTTAATATAAGATACATAAAGTGGTTAAACAAGCAAAGTTTGGTCATCATTTAAGATACATAAAGTGGTTAAACAAGCAACATTGGTCATCATTTAAGGTACATAAAGTGGTTAAACAAGCAACATTGGTCATCATTTAAGATACATAAAGTGGTTAAACAAGCAACATTGGTCATCATTTCAGATATATAAAGTGGTTAAACAAGCAACGTTTAGTGGTTAAACAACAAACTGTTTGTTATTATTCAAAATACATAAAGTGGTTAAACAAGTAAAGTTTGGTCATCATTTAAGGTACATAATGTGGTTAAACAAGCAACATTGGTCATCATTTAAGATACATAAAGTGGTTAAACAAGCAAAGTTTGGTCATCATTTAAGATACATAATGTGGTTAAACAAGCAACATTGGTCATCATTTAAGATACATAAAGTGGTTAAACAAGCAACATTAGTCATCATTTAAGGTACATAAAGTGGTTAAACAAGCAACATTGGTCTTAATATAAGATACATAAAGTGGTTAAACAAGCAAAGTTGGGTCATCATTTAAGATACATAAAGTGGTTAAACAAGCAAAGTTTGGTCATCATTTAAGGTACATAAAGTGGTTAAACAAGCAACATTGGTCTTAATATAAGATAATAAAGTGGTTAAACAAGCAACATTGGTCTTAATATAAGATACATAAAGTGGTTAAACAAGCAAAGTTTGGTCATCATTTAAGATACATAAAGTGGTTAAACAAGCAACATTAGTCATCATTTAAGGTACATAAAGTGGTTAAACAAGCAACATTAGTCATCATTTAAGATACATAAAGTGGTTAAACAAGCAACATTGGTCTTAATATAAGATACATAAAGTGGTTAAACAAGCAAAGTTTGGTCATCATTTAAGATACATAAAGTGGTTAAACAAGCAACATTAGTCATCATTTAAGGTACATAAAGTGGTTAAACAAGCAACATTAGTCATCATTTAAGATACATAAAGTGGTTAAACAAGCAACATTAGTCATCATTTAAGGTACATAAAGTGGTTAAACAAGCAACATTAGTCATCATTTAAGATACATAAAGTGGTTAAACAAGCAACATTGGTCTTAATATAAAATACATAAAGTGGTTAAACAAGCAAAGTTTGGTCCTCATTTAAGATACATAAAGTGGTTAAACAAGCAACATTAGTCATCATTTAAGGTACATAAAGTGGTTAAACAAGCAACATTGGTCTTAATATAAGATACATAAAGTGGTTAAACAAGCAAAGTTTGGTCATCATTTAAGATACATAAAGTGGTTAAACAAGCAACATTGGTCATCATTTTAGATACATAAAGTGGTTAAACAAGCAACGTTTAGTGGTTAAACAACACACGTTTTGTTATCATTCAAAATACATATAGTGGTTAAACAAGCAAAGTTTGATCATCATTTAAGATACATAAAGTGGTTAAACAAGCAAAGTTTGGTCATCATTTAAGATACATAAACAAGCAAAGTTTGATCGTCATTTAAGATACATAAAGTGATTAAACAAGCAAAGTTTGGTCATCATTTAAGGTACATGAAGTGGTTAAACAAGCAAAGTTTGGTCATCATTTAAGATACATAAAGTGGTTAAACAAGCAAAGTTTGGTCATCATTTAAGATACATATAGTGGTTAAACAAGCAAAGTTTGGTCATCATTTAAGGTACATAAAGTGGTTAAACAAGCAACATTGGTCATCATTTAAGATACATAAAGTGGTTAAACAAGCAAAGTTTGGTCATCATTTACGGTACATAAAGTGGTTAAACAACCAACGTTTAGTGGTTAAACAACAAACGTTTTGTTATCATTCAAAATGCATATAGTGGTTAAACAAGCAAAGTTTGGTCATCATTTAAGGTACATAAAGTGGTTAAACAACCAACGTTTAGTGGTTAAACAACAAACGTTTTGTTATCATTCAAAATACATATAGTGGTTAAATAACCAACAATTGGTAATAATTTAAGATACATAAAGTGGTTAAACAACCAACGTTTGGTCATCATTTAAGACACATAAAGTGGTTAAATAACCAACGTTGCCTTATGAGGTCATCTAAGCAGTTACAATAGTTTGAGCAAAACAGAAGCTCACTGTTACAGAATTATAAAGTAGCAGTGTGTTGACTGTGTGTAGATCATCATCATAGCAGTGTGTGGACTATGTTTAGATCAGTATCATGGCAGTGTGTGGATTGTGTGCAGATTATCATCATAGCAGTGTGTGGATTATGATCAAAGCAGTGTGGACTGTGTGCAAGATCATCATCGTAGCAGTGTGTGGCCTGTGTGCAATGTCATCATCGTAGCAGTGTGTGGACTGTATAGATCATCATCGTAGCGGTGTGTGGATTGTGTGAAGATCATCATCATCATAAAAGTGTGTGGACTATGTGCAAGATCATCATCACAGCATTGTGTGGCCTGTGTGCAATGTCATCTTCGTAGCAGTGTGAGGATTGTGCAAATCATCATCGTAGCAGTGTGTGGACTATGTGCAAGATCATCATCACAGCATTGTGTGGCCTGTGTGCAATGTTATCATCTTAGCAGTATGTGGATTGCGCAGATCATCATCGTAGCAGTGTATGGACTGCGTGCAGAGCACAATCATAGCAGTGTGTTGACTGTTTGCAATGTTATCATCTTAGCAGTATGTGGATTGCGCAGATCATCATCGTAGCAGTGTATGGACTGCGTGCAGAGCACAATCATAGCAGTGTGTTGACTGTGTGCAATGTCATCATCTTAGCAGTGTGTCGACTGTGTGCAATGTCATCATCTTAGCAGTGTGTCGACTGTGTGTAGATCATCATCAAAACAGTGTGTGGACTGTGTGCAGATTATCATCATAGCAGTGTGTAAGTTGTGTGCAGGTCATCACCATAGCAGTGTATGGACTCTGTGCACATCATCATAGCAGTGTGTTGTCCGTGTGCAGATCACAATCATAGCAATGTGTGGATTGTGTGCAGATCATCATCATAGCAGTGTGTGGATTGTGTGCAGATCATCATCATAGCAGTATGTGGATTATGTGTATATCATCATCATCATAGCAGTGTGTAGACTGTGTGCAGATTATCGTCATAGCGGTGTGTGGACTGTGTGCAGATTATCGTCATAGCAGTGTGTAGATTGTGTGCAGATCATCATCGTAGCAGTGTATGGATTGCGTGCAGATCACAATCATAGCAGTGTGTGGACTGTGTGTAGATCATCATCAAAACAGTGTGTGGACTGTGTGCAGACTATCATCATAGCAGTGTGTAAGTTGTGTGCAGGTCATCGCCATAGCAGTGTATGGACTGTGTGCACATCATCATAGCAGTGTGCGGTCCGTGTGCATATCACAATCATAGCAATGTGTGGATTGTGTGCAGATCATCATCATAGCAGCGTGTGGATTGTGTGCAGATCATCATCATAGCAGTATGTGGATTATGTGCAGATCATCATCATAGCAGTGTGTGGACTGCATGCATATTTTTAAGCGTAGATTACTAGTAATGCACTCCTTTCGAACCTTTTGTTTACAACTAATACCTAAGTAATACGATCCTATTCAAAGAATCTTAGTCTATTTATTTTAAATGAATACACTGTACAGTCATATGTTAATAATAGTAACATATTGCGATCTTCATGATTTCTTAGTCAGCACATCTTTTCGCTGATTTGGTCGTTTTAAGAGGTATTATATATTTTCTTGAAATTACGAGGATTCGGTAAACTAATGTCACAGTTATACCTAAAGACATACAATATATGTCCAAAACAGTAGGAAAACGCCTGCGCAGTATCTGTATTTTGATTAATAGAATGTAACAGGTGCGTTTGTATTTTATCTCAATAACAAGGCAGCAACTTGTTTGGATGCATTGACCAAGTCCTCATTGGGTATTGAGTCCATTCCTTCAAATTTTGGTGTGTTGGCTCACCATGACATATAGTTGTAGACTTGGTAGTAGTTCCTCAGGTAAAGCATTCAAAAAATTGTCACATTTAGTTAGTACATGAATAAAATTATGTCACCTAGTGTTTTAAAATCTTTCAGATCGTTCGATATTTATGAAGTTATTCACCGTAGTTTGCACCTGTATTGAAGTTCAGTCTTAACTTTGTTATGGTATTTAATGTGGTCACTCACCGTGTACTAATAAACTTTGATAATGTGGCAGTTGAGTCCAATAAGTCCAGGGGTGTTCAAAGATAATCCGTCATAGATCTATTTTAAAGCAAATATTGGATTTACCTGTACTGGAAAATAAACAGTGTCAATTGGATTTAGGTCAACTGCCACATTATCAAAGTTTATTAGTACAGTTCGTTTTCGTAAACATCATGATTGTAAACATTAAAGATTGCGTTTTGTAACCTTAGCTCAGGGTTCCATATTTTAGTGTGTCTTGTATAAGAAAAACGTAAGCTCAAGCTAAAACAGAACATAATCAAAAAGTAAAAAGGTCATTTTGTAAGTAGAGAAATTTTGGGTTTAAAACGTGTAAACACGTATGACCTAGTAATCGAACTGCAATGTAGCTGTAAAATTTATTAACTTACAAGACAACTGCCAAAAAGTCCCAACGACTGGGGAATATTTTTGTGTCTTTTGCGACAATTATATTTCATTTAAAATGATGCACTGTAACGTTTATATATAATAATTACACCAATCATTTTTACCTTTTACTTACAGTAAAAAGAGGCTGCCGTTTATGGGAATACATACGAAACCTCTTACTAGATCCCTGTACAAATCCTTCTCTTATAAAATGGGAGGACCGTAATGAGGGGACATTCAAACTCGTTGAAAACAAGAGAATAGCTTATAACTGGGGCATGAAGAAGGGTAATACGGACATGAGCTATGAAAAACTCAGCAGAGCTATGAGGTAATGAAAACTCAGGTTTCTCTTTCTAAAACTGTAGTGATGATCTGAAGTCAAAGAAACTAGAGACAGCGTGTCTTTGCCTCTGACACCGTGGACCAGTAGTGACGCGTGTCTTTGCCTCAGACAGAAAGCACGGGTCTTTGCTGCTGACACCGTGGACTAGTAGTGACACGTGTCTCTGCCTCTGACAGAGGGCACGGATCTTTGCTGCTGACACCGTAGACCAGTAGTGACACGTGTCTCTGCCTCTGATAGAGGGCACGGGTCTTTGCTTCTGACACCGTGGACCAGTAGTGACTCGTGTCTTTGCCGCTGATAGAGGGCACGAGTCTTTGCTTCTGACACCATGGACCAGCAGTGATACGTGTCTTTGCCTCTGACAGATGGCAGGTGATTTTTTACTGCTGACACCATGGACCACTAGAGACGCGTGTCTTTGCCTCTGACAGAGGACACGTGTCTTTGCTTCTGACACCATGGACCAGTAGTGACACGTGTCTTTGCCTCTAACACAGGACACGTGCCCTTGCTTTTCATCTGACACCATGGACTGTCAGTGACACGTGCCTTTGCTTCAACCACCATAGACCAGTAGTGGCACGTGTCTTTGTTTCTGACACAATGGACCAGTAATAACACGTGTCTTTGGTACTGGCACGAGAAATGATTATTATAGATATAATTTCTATGATTCCAGATTGGAGTCATAAAATAATAATTTTGATTTTGAAGATTATTTATTTATTTATTGTAGAATTTTAATACATGATTGCGCAATCCTATTTTGATTAAGTTATTGAAAAGGGATATATATATAGATGCATTTTTAACACAGTCGTAAATAATTAAGATTAGTGAGGCAACAACACTCTTACTTGACATAAGGAAGTTATTAATAATATTTTTTAGAAATATGTTTTACGAGTTTTTATGAACAGTCCTGAACTGTCATTTAAATGTCATAGAAACTGCGCTAAGGTATTAAGGGCAATGTTTCAAATGCCTCAAAAACTGCCATTTTCATTAACAGTATCATTTCATTCATTCAAAAGTAGATTTTAAGAGAAGTTTTTACTATCAAATTAACACATGCAAGGTATTTATTTCAATTTCGAAAATTTAGAACAGCCAAAAAAATCTAATTTAACTAACACGCAGTTGTACTAATATCACGAGGAGCCTCAACTTCAAACAATAAACGATACTTTTCTAAATATTATTGCCGAAACACCTCTGCAGAGGAAGCCTCCTTAACTCGTTATTGAGACTGAATTTCGTCCCACTTAAAAAAGCTAAAAGAAATGTGCAAAAATGTTGAGAATGTGCTTTAAATAAGTCTGTTTTTTTTTTTTTTTTTTTGCTTTGCTTTTTTTGTTATTCGGAATTCAAACCAGTACATATCATTTAAATCATAAATACCTATTTAAAGTAAGAATGAAATAAAACAATGTTCGGAGAATTTGTAATTTGAGACAAGTGTTTATTGCGTGTCTGTTATAGATAAATGAATAGTATAAACGGTAATAATTCAATAAAATCTGTGAAAAGGGATGAACACAAACAAGCAACACCCCTCACGCCATCCAGTATCGGCTTAAGCGGAACTATATTATAGTAAAAACGAATGTAGGCTACTCCATGATCTCAATGGAGCAGATAATTTAACAACACTGAGTCCAAGTCCGGGGAGACATGTTTTAAAGGCACTCACCTCCAGTACGGGGAGACATGTTTTAAAGGCACTCACCTCCAGATTTGGCTAAAAAATATTCATTCTTTCAAATTAAAGTTTGGTCATATTATGAACATTAGAATATGAGTTTTTGTTTCTAAGATATTTTTAAAATTCCGAATCAAGAGAAAAAGATGACCGCGTCGGGAACGAACTCCGGACCGCCACGGCAATAAAGACATTTTCCCGTCGTCGTACCCAATAGCGCTATAGCGGAAGTAGTGAATTAGGACTTCAAAATATAGATATTTATAATCGAGACAGTTTACCTGGAGTAAAAGCGTGACAAACCTTTTTTTCGATTTTCATCGTAAAAAGTAGAAAAAATAGCAAATTCTCGTGTTTCCGTAACATATAGTGTGTCAGTAACTAAGTTTTAAAGCCTTCTTAAGAAATATAGCATTTATTTCCAGATATCAAAAAAAAATTGTTTTCGAACGATCTGGAGGCCAGTCCCTTTAACGTATTTTTTTTTTTTTTTTGCACACGAATGATTACTTGAGAGAAGAACAGCTGTATTTTACTGTAGTTTTTAAATGTTGCTAAAGTGATGAATTACGAAGTCATTTACTCTACCACTGTGTCGTTAATTGTGTCGGTGCCACCTTACACCCAACAAAAAAACAACAACAAATGTGAATGGTTATCTCTCTGTCTCTCGTTGTTTTGTTTGAATTGTGAATTTTGAAATACTGTTATAATATTAAAGCCGTACAAGATTTTATATACATATTAAGTTTCTTGTAACATGATGATATTTTATATATATGTGCATAAACGGGTAAGTTGAATAATTCCAAACAAGGTAGTGATTCAGTGAAAGTATACAATTATCTTTATCTCTTCCTGAAGCTTTTTTTAAAGTTATCCGTAAATGTGCTATTCATACTACTGTAAATAGCCTCGTTTTCTTGGAATTTTAATTGTTAAAGAAGGTTATGTAAATAACCGGGGATGTAGGATTGCTGAAACATTGTCACTACTCTTACTGAAGCAGATGTTTGTTGTGAATCATTCCAAACGTAGCCAATCGTAAAACAGAGATATCTACGCAAAAGTTACAAATATTTTACAGGTACTATTACAAGAAGAAGATATTTCAGCCGGTTCTTGGAAAGCGTCTAGTCTACAAGTTTGGACCATGTGCTACAGGCTGGAAAGACGACACTTGAAAATCCGGAAGACAATTTTGTTGAATTTGGCACTCGTTGTGCTTCAGATAGGATTGTTCTCCAAACAATGTGATTTCTTTCAGCTTGTCCAGATGTGCATTGGGATGACTGTAGTGTCATATGTTGCAACCTACGAGCAATACACAACCGATGTTATTTAAGAAGAGGCACATTGCATCATTCATTTTTTTAATTTTTTGATATCAAACTTTTTCCTTTCTGCTCATATAAATATTAATGGTATTTATATTTGTTTATGTTACCTTTTTCATAGTTTATTTTTGTATTTAAACTCTTTTCTATATAAAACTTACGATTTGGAATAAAATACAACACTGCTCTGAATGTTAATATTGTTATTATTATCTTCTTTTATATTTCATCAGTCTTCACATGTAACTGCCGTAAGATCTGGGTCTGTGTATCGGCTAGATCGTGTTATAATGTCTGGGTCTGTGTATCGGCTAGATGGTGTTATAATGTCTGGGTCTGTGCATCGGCTAGATGGTGTTTTAATGTCTGGGTCTGTGCATCGGCTAGATGGTGTTATAATGTCTGGGTCTGTGCACCGGCTAGGTGGTGTTATAATGTCTGGGTCTGTGCACCGGCTAGGTGGTGTTATAATGTCTGGGTCTGTGCATCGGCTAGGTGGTGTTATAATGTCTGGGTCTGTGCATCGGCTAGGTGGTGTTATAATGTCTGGGTCTGTGCATCGGCTAGGTGGTGTTATAATGTCTGGGTCTGTGCATCGGCTAGGTGGTGTTATAATGTCTGGGTCTGTGCACCGGCTAGGTGGTGTTATAATGTCTGGGTCTGTGCACCGGCTAGATGGTGTTATAATGTCTGGGTCTGTGCATCGGCTAGATGGTGTTATAATGTCTGGGTCTGTGTGTCGGCTAGGTGGTGTTATAATGTCTGGGTCTGTGTATCGGCTAGGTGGTGTTATAATAGTAGTATAAGAAATGGCGCTTCTGGCGCAATTTTTCAATTTTAATTAACCACCCTCTCCTAAAAAATCCAAAGTCGACTAATTAAGAAAAACAAAAGATTTTAATAAATAATTTATTAAAATCTTTTGTTTAACCAAATGCAGAAAACATATATTTAAAAATAAAATCCAGAAGGAAAATTTAAGAGATTCTATATTTAAACTCCACACTTAAAATAGTTTAAAATAATTTATAATTGTTTGTTCATTTACTCTTTGATTGTTAACTTTTAGTATTCTATACAATAAATCATACAACGGTACTTTATCTTGTAACATTTTAATGAAAAATAAACAATAATATCCACAGAGTGTACTTGTTTTTGGCTTGATATTGTGTGATTTAAATTAAAATACATATAATATAGATTAGTTTACAAAATAAAATATATTGCTTGAAAGAAAGAAGATTTACTGATAATATAAATCCTCATTATGTTACAACAAAAAACGGGAGAAAAATGATAATGGCTACTTGTTACGTCTGTGAAGAATGAAATCAAAGTTTGTTAAAAGTACTATGACAGCAGGTAATTTAGGACATCCAAAAATCAGTGTTACCTTTATTACCTAAAAAAAGGTTAACACATCCAGATATAACTATTAAGGCCCAGGAAATCCTTTAGATAATGGACCCATGTCAACCGAACCTGGACGCAGTATGTAAGACCCACGAACTTTTGCAATGCAGCGGATGTAAAAAAGGGAAAATGTACAAACAAATGCTTTCCAACTTAAATAACACTAAATCAAAAACATTTGGAGAAAGATTGCAAAACATTTAGTTGAAAAACCTATAATTAAAACAATATAAACCTCGGTTTTTGGAACAAAGAACGAAAGTCAAAAACGGGAAAAGGGGTAAAGTACAACCCCCGAAATAACTTTACCAAGCTAACCACCAGGAGTGATGCATTAGCAAAGAATTACATAAACCCATATAAAGAAAATTTTACAAAACGACGAGTAATTGTCAATGAATTGATGATAACTTGATCTGTCCGATTTAGTTGATATGCAAGCTTTTTCAAATATAATAAAGGAGTAAAGTACTTGTTAACCGTTTATTGTATATACAGTATATATGCTTTGGGTTATTCCATTAAAGAAAATAAAACCGGAGAATCCTGTTCCTGAAGCATTAAAAAATAATTTTCAAAGATCGAATTCCAGGGACGAAATCCCCAAAGACTGCAAGGAATCCACAAAATTTATGGGTAGATGAAGAAACGAATTTTTATAAAAAAAAGTATGAATCATTTTGAATAAAAATAAGATTAACATGAATCATACATTTAATGACGGAAAGGCCGTATGTAATCGAAAATTTAATAGAAGTTTAAAAAGAATAATGTGGAAATTTTTTACAGCAATAAAACTTATAACTTATTTAGATATATGCAGATATGGTTATAAATATAACAAAACAAAACACACAAGTATAAAAAATGACACCAACCAAAGCCATAAAAAACTTAAATAAAGGTACTGTTACTTTAAACCTTAGAATGGTTAATTTAAAGAACCAAAGAGAAAGCAAAATTTAAAATTGATGATCGTGTTCGCTTTAAGCAAAACTGAAAATGACATTTTGAAAAAGGATATACACCAACTGAACAGAGGAGATATTTATAATTCCATGGAATTAATAATAACAAAACCAGAACATAAACAACTATAAAAGATTTAAATGATGAAATAATTCAGGTTCATTTTACGAACAAGAACTTTTACCTACTGACACAAGAAGTATATTAGAATAGGAAAATTTATTTATTATTTTGTTGTTAACGCGCACCGCCAAATTTTTTAGGTCATATGGCCGACTTTCCAGCTTTAATGGTGGAGAAGACCCCAGGTGCCCTCCGTGCACAGTTTCATCACGAGCGGCACCTGGGGTAGAACCACCGACCTTCCGTAAGCCAGCCGGATGGCTTCCTCACGTGAAGAATTCTACGCCTCAAATGAGGTTTCGAACCCACATCGATGAGGGGCAAATTAGAATAGAAAAAGTTACCAGACGAGACTATAAGAAAAAACAAGCTTTAGTAAAATGGAAAGGTTACAATGAAAAATTTAATAGTTGGGTTTCCGTTTAGTGAATTGGAAGAAATTATATGAAAATATAATATATAAAATGAGTGATTAAAAAATCTAATCTCCTAATAATGGAATAGAAACAATAGATCAATTAAAATTATCCACGTTAACCTAAACTAGCTGCCTGCTTACAGAAAAAGTTAATAAAATTTTTGGAAGAGTAAATACAGGAAATACAGATTACAGCAGGTATCTTGGTTGTTCAGCTGCATTATAGCCCTTGTTCCAGCTATTCCTATATTGTAGCAGTTACTGGTGCTGTTCCATCAATAATTACTATATTTATTAATAGACTAAAAGTAGGCGACAAGAAATTTTTTTTAAAAGCACAACATCACAAAAAAAAACAACTAATAACAAAAGCACACGATGCAGCTTAGCTGTCCTAACCCCAATGATCTGGAAAAGGGGAGAGTAAAAAAGGGGGATTCAAGATGTTTTTACAATACTGTTTAAAATGCGAAAGAAAAAAACTATTCAAATGCCCTATGAAATATAATATGAAGGAATTTAAACCTTAACGGATATAAAAGTAAAAATAGAAGAAGAGTTATATTATCCTTTTAACTTTAATTAAAATTTTTTTTATAAGTATTTTAAATAAATGAGAAAAATTTATATCAGTTGGAAGGTATATTTGCCATAAGGATATAGGGTTGGGGGGGGGGGGGGGGGGGGCGTTTTTTAGGTATTATTAAAAGAATAAAACCTAATTTTTAATATAATTCCAGAACCATGCATGAATGGCAAAATGTTATGCAACCCAAGCGGAAATTCCATATAACGATAACCTTTTTGAAACTTGCTGCTCAAAACTCTAAAATATATTCATTACTTTTCAATCTACAACTTTAAACAGTCACATAAAAATGTTAAATTCATGCCAAAAAATATTGATGGTGTTTCCGTTTCTTGAACGATGTTTATACTAACTAACAACAACGTTTTTACAAAACAATATCATGACAACGGAGTTATAAATGACCCCCGAGTGGGCCGATGACATTTTTCTTAATTGAACATGTATTAAAATACATGAAAAAAAAACCAATTGAAATGCTTTTATTTATGTTAAAGCCGAATCCTAAAATATGTTTACAAAGACTTCAAAAATTAAAACAGAACAAAGAAAACAGAGTTGGTTTAAGATTATTTTAGAAAAACTACACATATTACACAAGAATGGTTAAACAGAATGTCCCTCAAGAGGGTATTAGAAATTTAATAACAGTTGATAACAATTTAGAAAAAATAAAACTTTAAAATCTTATTCAAAAGATATAGATAATATTATCTATTTTTTAAATGTTCTTTAGATGTTTTTTTTTATAAAGATTTTTTTTTCTATAAGTATATTAAATAGATGGATACATAAAAAGTAGATAGAAAATGAATATGTCAAAATTTTATCAACACTTTCGGAGAAATAATGAATCCCAGACAAAAATTCATATAAAGGTTCTTAAAAGAAGAAATGTTTTAAATCAAAACTTAATCACATAGTTAGCGATGAATATAAAAAACATGTCAATGAAACATTACCAAATGTTATAGATCCTTATCTATTAGAAAGAAATTATATTGAATGGAATGTGGTTGTCTATTAACAGAAGAAGAAAAACTGAAAGCTAAGTGACTGTCCCAGACTAAATAATTCTCAAAACAATCCTAAAAAAGTTATTGTAACCGATTGTGATATTAATGAAAGAAAAACATATAAAAGCACTTACAAAGCATCCAAAGAATTTGGTATTAATGCTTGGGTAAATAAAAATGTGTTGTGAAGGACAAACCGAGTAAAATGTGGAATATCAAAAGTTAATTGGAAAAAGATATAAATTTAAATATTTTAATTTCTTCTTAAACTTTATTTATTTTTTTTTATTTTATAATCCTTATTTTTTTTGCTTGAAGATTATTTTTCTAAAATAATAATAGATGGAAAATCGAGAGATCTATTGAAAACAATATTATAAGAAATTTGAAATTAAAGATTGAATATAGACAAGATCCAAAGAATCAATTATGATTTAACTATAAACTACTCATTTGGTATTTTCTTAAATCGAACTTAAAATTTTAAAAGGGTATAAAATAAACTGTTTTAAAAATAACTTTTGTAAAAGGATAAAACTGATACAATATATAAATCAGCTTATTTTCAATCAAAGGCTTTAGAAATATTAACACAAACGAAATAACATAAAAAAAAAAAACCTTACGTCAAGCTTTTGATGAATAATAAATAGAATTGGGTAATAAGATTTCAGAAGGAAGTGGTTGGAGGAATAAGTCAGAGAATGTCTCAATATATAAATAGATATAAGTATAGTCCCCAATTGCTGCTTCAGTATTTAGAATTACCAAAACCATTACAGAATCCAAAAGAAGGATTAATAAATAAAAAGAATGATGATAAGAATTTTTTAGATGGTGTCATTTAGCTTACAAATTTCCTGTTGAAAAAGATCCTCAAAGAGTTTCAAATATGAAGAACATATAAAACGATCTTGATATACTGGAATAAAATATCCTGTTACAATTAAATCAAATACCTAAAATAGAAGTTTTAAATATCATTTAATATATTTGGTTTATGAAGAACCTTTGGGATTTATCCATTGTACATATCCAAAAAAATCAATACGAAGAACACTGTGATATGTTATTAATCAGTAAAGATATGATAAATGGCGACTGTAAGTCAGCAGGGACCCCGTTCCATCATTATGTTTTGGATAAAAGACTTTAATAGATTAATGTTAAAAAAACAATTCATCAACCATATAAAACATTTATGTAAATCATTCTGCTAAAAAAAATTTTTCACAAGAAAAAATATTAAAAGAACATGTTTGAAAATTGTTTACGATCAATGGGATTCAGGTGATACAATGCCACCGAGAAGGTAGTAAAGTAGAATTTAAAACTACCACAAACAATTAGAAGTACCCTTTGTTATCTATGCTGATTGAATCAGTAACAAAAAAGTTTCGACTGTATTAACAACCAACACCCGAATCTTCATTTTACCGAGCCGTATCAAAAACATATAATAGTGGTTTATAGTTTACAAAGTTGTTGATGTTAAGACGACAAATATACTAAACCAACACAACACGGGTTTACAGAAGAGACCCACGCAGATTTTATACGTTTATAGAAAAAATGCACGAGGAAGAAGAGCATTGTAAGTAACTGTTTAATGAAAACTTTAAGAAAGAATTGAAAATGTCTAAAAAAATGAAGTCTTATTTAAAAAGCAAACATCTTGTCATATCTGTGGAAAGAAAAATAAGAAAAAATGACCACCATTAAGAGATTAAAAACAAAGTTTTCGAAACGGACCAAAGGTCCGGGATCACTGTCATATACTGGAAATTAGAGGAAGCGTGCTCAGTCAGAGTGTAATATTAATTTTAAGACTAACGCCAAAAATACCCTGTTGTTTTTCATAATTAAAGAGTTTAAGACAGCCAATTTATTATGCAGCAAATAGAAAATCAAAAAAGAATTAACGTCATTTGCAAACAATATGGAACAATCCATGGCGTTTTTGATTCTGAGTTAAATTTTTTATTGATAGTTTCCAATTTATGTCGCAGTCATTGGATAACTTAGTAAAACACATCCGCAGATTTTAAATATTTATCCCAAGAATTTCCTAACAATAAACTTAATTATAAAAACAAAAGGTGTTTATCCATAAATTACATGGATTCATTCAAAAAATTCAAGAACTAAATTACCATCAAAAGAAGAATTTATACAGTGTTAAATGAAACTAATATTTCTGATAATGAAAACGAACAAGGTGCTAAAAATAACTGACAAAAAAATAAAATAAAAACAATGGGAGATTACCATGATCTCTACCTAAAAACGACGTACAGCATCTAGCAGACGTATTTGAAAATATTAGAAGGTGTGTTTATATCCATATTATAAATTAGATCCGTGCCATTATTTAATTAGTCCTGGGTTAGCCTGGGATCCAAGCTTAAAATACCGAATTTCAGTTAGATTTAATAATGATATCGATATGTAATTTAATATCTTAAAAGGTTCTTAGAGGCGGAATTAGCTATATTTTCGAACAGAATATAGCAAAGCAAATAAAAAAGTATGAAAGAATACAACCAAAAGAAAAAGTAAATACATTATGTACCTTGACTGGCCAATAACCTTTACGGTTGGGCCATGTCGCGACCTTTACCCTCTGGGAACTTAAAATGGGTCACCGATAAACAATATAAATAATATATTACAAAAGGTAAAACTAATTTTATAATTGAATGTGATTTGGAATATCCAAAAGAAATTACATACTATTCACCGCGATTATCCTATTAGCTCGCCAGAAAAAATTAAATAACCAGATGAATGGTAATCTAAATTACAGTAAAAATATTAAAGGAAAAATTTGAATAGGAAAAAGCAATGTAAAGAAGTTGGTTCCAACTTTAATGAAAAAGAAAAATATGTTGTTCATTTTAAAAATCTTGAATACTGTATAAACAGACTCGGTTAAAAAGTAACCAAAATACATAGATATTAACTTTTTGATGAAAGTCCCTGGTTAAAAGAATATATTGACTTTAATACACAGAAAAGAACAGAAGCAAAAAATTCATTTGAAAAAGGACTTTTTAAAGTTATGAACAAATGGTGTATTCGGTAAGACTATGGAAAATCTACTCAAGAGGGTTAATATTAAACTAACTCATGATGAAAAATTTTTAATACAACATGATGCCAAACCATCAATTTATTAGATCAACAAAATTTAACGAGAACTCTTTTGGGATTCATAGAATAAAAGAAAGTTTATTATTAAATAGACCTTGTTACGTTCGGAATGTGCATTCTAGACTTTATCAAATTTTAATGTATGAATTTCCATTATAATTACATTAAAGAAAAGTTTGGATATTCAGCAAAATTATTATTTACTGACACAACTCATGAGTTATGAAATTAAAACTAAAGATCGTATCAAGACTTTCATAAAGATCAGGAATAATTTTGATAATAGTGATTACTAAAGTAATTCCAAAATTTTACTTCGTTAATAATAAAAAAGTAATAGGAAAATTTAAAGAAGAAGCTGCCGGCATTCAATAGTTGAGTTTGTTGGATTACGGAGTAAAATGTAATTCATATTTATTAGAGATGAAGTGAATATTAAAAAATGTAACGTGAATAAAAAGAGTGTTGTTAAGAAGACAAAAGTTCATAAAGATTACAAAGATACTTTGGTTTAATCTCAACACAAATAGGCATAAATTTAAAGTTAATAAGATCGAAAAAACAAAGTTTTCTAGTTATGTTATAAATTAAAACATCATTATCATGTATATGCATGAATAAAAGATATATCCCTCGAGGACGGGTTAAACTACCCACTATACATAAATAAATTAAAGATTTATACATCTTTCACACTTTAGAAAGAAACAAAGTTTCTTATTTTTAGGACATCATTTTACGATGGTGATTTTTCACACTTAGAAAAGAAAATAGTTTCTTATTTTTTAGGACATCTTATATGATGTAATTTTTCACAATTTTAGAAAGAACATAGTTTTTCTAAAATATAAGACATCCTTTACGATGAATTTTTCTTTGGGACACATTTCCCAATTTTTAAGCTCCGGTTTTAGAAAAACATAAGTTTCTGTTTTTTATGATTTTTTAGGAGAAACATAATTTCTACATAAATAAAAGAACCATAAATAGTTAAACTTAATATTATTTTGGCGTTCAAGATTAATAAAATAACATCATTCATGTTAAATTATAGCATAAATAATATAAATAGATTCATTTTTCTGTTATATTTTACATCATAACTTTGAAGAGAATTATAATTAATTTGTTTTTAGTTGTAATTTAGCTTCTCCTTTAACTAATTTAATTGCATCAACAAGAATAATTAAAATACATTAAATTAATTGTTACATTATTACCATTATAACTAAACCAGACTAGATTTTCAGTTTTCCATTGAAATAATCCACTACATAATCTTCGGTATAACATGGTTAAAAAACAGTGAGGTTTTCCCTTATATTTTTGTCTTTCAATTTTACTACTTTTTCGTTTATAATTATTGAATATTCCCATTATATTAATTTATTCCAGTTAATAAAATACAGCAATTAATTAAGTTTTTAATCAAAAGTTTTACTTCTATATAAATTATATATTCCTCCAATACAGTAGAATTTGAATATAACTATCGCGACAAAAAGTGTAAATTGATACTTCTGTGGAAGTTGAATCGTCATAAGGATGAATGTCAAACAATGTATTTCTGTAAATACATTTTAATTTTTTTGATATCCCATATACAGATTTGGGTGGGTCCTAACATCACTTATTTCTCGGGTTAATATTATTACACTCCACCGGGAAATTTACCTGTAAAAACCATCTTGCCACCACCTAAAAAGAAATGTGATTATTTGGCATTTCCCTCTGATACCAATCGACGTTAAATAAAACCTAATTCTATTTATATACAATTCAGCTTTTTTGACTAAAAACACATTAATTAAAATAGTACAATACCGGTAAAGCTAGTTTATATACTTGTTTGTGTTTATAAAATCTATATTCTCTACTACGATATTTTCATGTACAAATTAAATGTAATTAAAAAATACCTGAACCACGCTCTAAATATATTTTCAATAATGAATATATCCAGACACCGTGGCGATCAAAAACTGTTCATTTTTATATATGAATATGTTGTAAAGGAATCTGGTTCTTCTTTACTATAACGCAGTTACATTCAAAAAGAAACACTTCACGTCTTACTTTTTCCAGTTCAATTTTATATTCTAACAAATTTATATTTCCATGTTCGAGAAATTACTTCAGCGAAATCATCAACTCGTTATTGTTGTGCAACTTCAGAAGCAGACAAATTGTCAACAACACCTTTTGGTCTAGCTAATTGTGTTTCCTTTTTTAAGAAAACATTTTTTACTTTTAAAATATCTTCAGCCATAGTAGAAATAACATGGGTATTAAGCAGAAATTGAATCTCCTTGTAGCAGATATTCAACTACAGAATCAGATCATTATTTTTTTTTAAATTTTAATCATTAAATTCATTAATATCATCTTGTAATAAACCTTTAAGTGTACTTAATTCCGCATACTTAAATTATGCTGTGTCAACAGTACGAATCAAGATCCGGAGTTATTATTCAAATATTCTAGCCGATCCCCTTATTATATTATTGCTTCTCCTTGTTTACCTGGTTTTTTATTACAACTACCAAGGTCCAGTTCATTTTTAATGTTTCTCAACTTTAGCATTACACTCATTAATATCTTCTTGTAATTTTTTTTGTAATATTACTTAAGATCTGCATACTTTAAATTATGAACGGTTTATCAACAGACAACCAGATTCGAATATGATTTTTAAAGTCAACTATTTTAGAATTACGCTCTTTTAAAAGGTTAATTTAATGTAGTGTCATGGTCGTCGCCTCTTTGCGAAGCTGCCTTTCCAATTTTCCATACAGATTTATATCTGCAAATTTATTTGAAAATTATCGAGTAAATCCCTTGGTGTTTTTTTTTGTAAAAGCCAGTAATTTAGTTTATTTTCTTTCTGTTCTGATTCTAACTGATACATATTTTGAGTATAACTTTTTATCTCAGCTTCAATAATCTTATGATTGGCTTTCAGTTCTTCATGTTTAATCATACAATCTTATAATTCTTGAATTTGAGTGAATAAAATGTTTAAATTGAGTCAAATACGTCTTTTAATGTTTTTCTTCTGTCAAATCAGATTTCTCTTCAAGATTCTTTAATAGAATCAACCTAGCATTCATTTCTTTTTCAATTTTTGTCTTGTAATTGAACTATTAATAATGAAATATTTTTAAATCTTTTGTTAATTTCTTCAATATTCTTTACTTCTGTTATTCTTAATGTCTGTTTAATACTTTTAATATCTTAAGATTATAATCATCTATTACCCCTTAACTTTTTTAAACATAAATCGTCTCGAAACTGCAATCGTTGGGTTTATCTGGCTTTCCTAGGATTATAAAGGTTATTACCTTCCCATATCTAATGCTCTGTTCATTGGTGTTATCAAGTTCCTATTTCTGTGAAGATATGATTCCGATACATTTAAGTTTTTTGAATTGTTTTTAGTAGCAAAATTCACTTAAATCAATATCAAAATTTAACCTTACATATACTGTCAGGTTGATTTATTTTGTTTTAAATCATTAAAAACTCCCATCTATATATTATCAGTAAAGTTTTTTCTAAAAACTTCCTTGGTTTTGTCAATATATAAAAATCATATTTTTGAATTTGTTACATTAGCAAAAGAGTTAGGTTCATATTTTGTTCATTACAAATCATTCATTTCTCTCGTTTACTTGGGCCTTTCAAATAAAATATAATGTGAACAGTTTAATCGAATATCTTTTGGTGTTTTTATAATAAGACTGACTTAAATAATAACACAACAGTTTTTGTGTCGTCCTGAATGATGTAATTTTGTTACCATTGTTCTGAACCTTTTTATCTTCACATAAAATCATCAAATAATTACTACTTTTGTTTTTTTTGATTCAAGATTCTCACAAGGTTCAATTTGGTTGGCTGGAATCAGCTTGAATATTCAGTCTTTTCATTTGATTTATTTTATTTTTTTCTGCAACCATTTTAAAAGTTTAATTTAAATCCTGAATATTTTAGATTGTTCTAGGTTTTTAGCATACAAGTATAATATATCAATAATATAAAGAGGATATTGTATCATAGATAAGCATTAATGTAATTGTTTTTCCAGATCCAAGAAGATCCAATATAAACATCTAAAACATAAATCCGGCCATAAAAGGATAAAGTTGTTTAAAGGTATTGGAGTTAAATACTTTTAGTACATAATTTGGCATTTCCATTATATAAATAATATTACTTATCTTACATAATTTTACATTATCTAACATATTAATAAATGCAAAATCAAAACTTAATGGGAAATGAGAATAAGAAAAAACTTAGTCTGACAAAAGATGAGGGCTCTTAGAGAAGAAACAATGAGAGAGAAACTAAAAAAGCTACAAAACGAGATATGTACATCAGAAATCTATAAGCAAATACTGAAGGAATAGAAAGTCAAAAAGAAAATTATCAAGTCAGTAAAAAGCATAACCTGGAATTAAAGGAACAATTAGCGTTACTTCCAAAAAGTATATCAGAAGATATTACTTGAATTACTAAAATGAATGCAAGAAGAATCTTAAAAAACAACAAGCATTAAAATGAACTCCTTATACAACCGATAGATTGGGAGATGAACCTGCTTTGAAAGGGTTCGCTCAAGATTAATTTAAGAAATTAGAAGATTATGGAAAGAGAAAAGAGGTATTTGCCTGCAGGAATGATTTGCATGGCCGCCACCAGCAGATAATTCGAATGGGAGGAAAAAATTTAATAATAAAAATCAAGAGAAGAAATTAAATAAATTAGAAAAACTTTATGCCACCAAAATATGCGCAGAAGGATCTGTATACTCATTCTAAAGAATAATTGGGAATAAGACAAAAGGAATTGGGAGCAAGACCAAAGAAAAAAAATACCTACAGTAAATTTAGATACTTCTCTGGATAATGATGTTTTAGAAGAATATAGATATTACAAACCATCTGAAATGTTTAACTTTTTTACTGCAGATGAATCTAATCCTGATAAAATAGATAAAGACATAGTTAAAAATACAAATAAATGTGTTACTGAGATATCAAAAGATTAAATGGTTTAATAACTGGCAAATTAAATCAAAAGATCCAAATATTCAAGAAGAAGCAAAATAATTAAAACATGAACGAAATGAACTCAAAAAAGTACAAAGTCCGGTTAAATCATATTTCTTGTAAGTCTTCTACATATGGACAAGGAATAAGATATCATAATCCGTTAAAAGTTTCATCACCAAAAGGACATTATGGTAAATTAATGATTAACATTAAATAAACTTTTCTGGTCAAAACAATTAATTTGCTAAGATAAAAAAAAACTGGAAAAGAAGTAATTAACCACTAAATTAGATAATGATTTAATTGATTTTGATTAATAAAAGAAAAAAAAATAATAAAAACATTCCAATTCATTCTAGAAAAATTTTAAAGAATTAACAGAAAAATCAGGATGCCTATCATAAAAAGATCTATGAATTTTAAAAAAGTAATTAGGGTACAAGTTTATGACGTTTGTCCAGTAATCCAGACGAAAATAATTAACGATTTGGAACTAATTTTTGTGGGGTTCGATTGAGATTGCTGGAAATAATAAAAAGAAGAAAAAAAAACCAAAAAAAAAAAAAAAAAAAATTGAAAAGGTATAGGGTAGTAGATCATTATTAAAATGAATTCACTCTTAACCAGAACAACATGAAATGTAATATAAAAATATTTACTTGAATATATAAATGGAACAAAAAAAAGTATAAGTTCTGAAACAGTTTAAAGATGATAATAAAATACTCCGCGATATTTTAACAATCAGATTTAGTCCGTTCTTAATCTAAGATAAAAAAAAACTAATGCTGATTGTTTGGATATATAAACACTATGAATTATATGCTTGGCATAATATTAGGGATGAATATGATAATAAAAAGAATTCGTTATAATAATGAAAAAAAAAAAAAAGGGAGGAAAAAAAAATAATATTAATAAAAAAAAATGGTTAAAAAGGGGGGGGGGGGGGGGGGGGGGGGGGGGGTGAAAAAAAATAGATTGGAAAGATATTAATTTACAAATAGGTTCTTACAGTTTACACAGTAATTAATAATTATATAAGGGAAACATTATTAATTAATGATGATTAGAATTTGATAAATCAACATTGCTCCAATAATTTGGAATTTGATTTAAGTAGTTTTAAAGATTTGGATTTAAATTAAGATAATTTTATGTTGGATTTTTAAGAATGTCAAATTTTCATACATTGCTTGGGTTGAGAAAATAAGCATTGATAAATACTGAAAGGAACTACAACACCCCCGTCCCACCACATATAACTACTCTGTGGATACAATTTATAAATCATTGTGATCTTATTGATAATTCGTCGCTGTTTGATGGTTATTTCAGTGATATTATCTATGCCATTAATTACTGCAGATTAAACAAGAAGCTTAATCCGTTTAACAAAAGAACCACAAAGAGTTGATAATCTGAAATTAATAAAAATATTATAAATTCAATAAGAATATATATACAGACATATTTGTAGAATAATAATTTTAATGAGTTGAAGCCAGGCAAGGTTTTACATTATATTAAAAGAAATTAATTAAAATTTAGTTTTATATAATGTACAAGAAAGTTTTATGGATAAAAATAAAGGAATATTTATTATGTTGAGCTCACCACGGGAAAAGAAATCACACAACGTATACCTGTGGTCTCCGAGACGCAGTCCTTGGTACAGGAATCCATTGACACTTTAACGAAATAGATTTTACAAAAGCGGAGTTGCATCTTCAATAAGCACAGCTGGAAAAAAAGCACTGGAAAACAGCAGGAAAAGCCGCATAGAAAGTGGAACAAAAAATGGTTGGAATGGAAGTTTGGAAAAATTTTGCTGGTACTAAAATTGATGGAAAAATTAAAAAGAAACCTGCTCCGGCAGTTGGTGATTTAAATTGTTAAGGAATTACAAGAAAAAGAATAACAGTAAAAATAATAAGAAAGGGGAAATTAATAAGAAAATAAATAGAATATGTCCAGGATCGGGGACGCGTAAACGTATTAACCAAATAATTTATAAAAATAAATAATAATATATACTATTACATGTTTTAGGAACAAAACAATATTGTGAAAGATCCGAACTAACTCCTATTCAGTTAGATATCATTTTCATATCCGTCTTGGGAAATAATGTTAACGCAACATAAAAAAACGGATATCACACTTTACAATTAACGATAGCAGCACATATTTTGACTGGTTTAATGGTTATTTTTGAAGTAAGTTTTAAAGTATTAATAGCTTGTTTGAATGGTGCTAATTATGCTGATGAAATCAAATTGCTTTAATTAAAAATGTAGCTTCCATTAATAGCTCAGTTTAGCTTTTAAACAAAATGGGAAAATTGTATATGATTGTAATAATTTATACAAGGTATAAATGTAAAAAATTATTTGAATTATCTAATGATAATGCAGAATCAACTGGAAAACAAATGAATTATTTATATTATCTATTGTAGATACTAACTGGCTGTTGCAGAAAGTAGGGATACCAATCTGGAAATAATAAAGGTTTTGCTTCTAGAAAGTTATCAATCCAGGTGGTTAATGAGGTAATGCTAAAATTCTACTAAATAATTATTCATTTTGTTCAGGGTTTAGAAACTAAAAATTTTTAACTCCAAGGCAAATTCACAAAACACTGCAGCTGACAGAATGATGATGAATTAATTTTTTAAGAGCTAATGCTGCTGATACCAGGAAGGGTAATAGTAACAAAATTAATTCGATGGGTTCCACGTTTAATTTTTAATAATTGTTTTAATCAAATTTATGACAGATTTACAAAACAAGATGGTCAAAACCTTCGGAAATAGATAACACCATCAACCGATACACAACAGACAATATAACCTTTAGAAAACAGCTGTGTAACAAAACCACAACAAGTGTTGTTTTATTTACAACGACCTGAAATAAAAGTAATGCACAAAGACAGAATCCGCATTTATTAGATACATTTAAAGCTAATGCAGCAATGGTGAATTGTAGCATTAGAATCGTGTCGTCCTTGAAGTATTGATGGTGTTTTTTATCCAGATGCAGAATCACAAGTATATCAAGAATAAAAGATGATGTAACAAAATTATTTATAAACAAAATAATAAGACCACAGAAAGTCTGCTAAATAGATCAAACTTTTAATAGATTATTGGATTAGTTTTCATTTTAATTTGGATAAAAAAGGAAGTTAATAACAGAAGATCCTAAGCATAATTACATCACCAGCTAAGTTTAAAATGCTGCACCACAGCTAATATTCGTGTTTATGCAATTGTATTGTATGAGGAAACAGTTGAAATAAATACTGTTGGAAATGACTTGTTATTGTTTAATTAAAAATAAAAATAAAATAAAATTAAATTAAAATAAAATATAAAGTATATAATGGCATCAATTATATTGACTATAAAGTAAAATTAAACAACGGCCAAAAGAAAAAACTTAGCAAACAGCTTATAGTAATAAAACACCATATAAATTTAGATTAAAACATGAACCAACTGCATGGGAAACTTTCCCTTTACTTTTAACAAAAACACAAATTAAATCAATTAAAAAGTCTATTAGAATAATAAGGGTTCGAAATATCAATTTCAAACAGAGGCCAAGATGGCCCTATGTCGCTCACCTCAGAAACACTCCATAACAGTGTAAAACATGTTTGACCTAGTGAATTCTATGGAAACAAATATTCGACCAACTTTTCACTTAGATTGGTGACCAAAAATTGTCTCTGCGTATAAAACAAGCATTTCTTAGATATACCTAGTATTTTGACCCTAGATGACCCATGTTCAAACTCAACCTAGATTTATCAAGGCAATCATTCATGACAAAATTCATGAAGAACAACCTGAAAATCAGGCATCTATCACATAACAGAAGTTTTTATTTCTTTGATTAGAGACCAGTGACCTAGTTTTTTGACCTCAGATATCCCATATTCAAATTCGACCTAGATTTCAATAGGCTATCAACCACTGACCAATTACATAAATATCACTGAAAAAAACAGTCCCTCTAATCGCATACACAAGATTTTTTCTTTACTTTGACCTAGTGACCTAGTTTTTGACCTCAGGATAACCATTTCAAAACCGACCTAGTTTTCATCAAGGCAATCACATCTGACTCACAATGTCATGCAGCTCATTGAAAAATACATCCTCTATTGCATACATCAATGTTTTTCTTCGATTTGACCTAGTGAACCTTGTTTTTTTTTGCCCCCAATGACCCCATTTTTTTCCGAAATCAGCCTAGTTTTAACCAGGGTAATCATTCTGGCTAAATTTCCATGAAGATCATTGAAAATTACAGCCTCATTGCAAGTACACAAGTTTTTCTTATGATTTGACCTAGTGACCTAGTTTTTGACCCAGATGACCCATTTTCGAACTTGTCTAAATTTCATCAAGGCAATCATTCTGACCAAAATTCATTGAAGATCAATTTGAAAAATACAGCCTCTATCGCATACACAAGGTTTTTAATAACGCGATATGACCTAGAGACCTAGTATTTTGAACCTCCTAGATACCAATTTTCGAACTCGGCCTAGATTCAACAAGGGTAATCTACTGACCAAAATCATGAAGGATCAATTGAAAAATACTGCCTCTATTGCATACACAAGGTTTTTCTTTGATTTGACCTAGTGACCTAGTTTTTGACCCGAGATGACCCATTTTCGAACTCGGCCTAGATTTCATCAAGGCAATCATTCTGACCAAAATTCATGAAGATAAATTGAAAAATACAGCCTCTATCGCAAACACAGGTTTTCTTTGATTTGACCTAGTGACCTAGTTTTTGACCCGAGATGACCCATTTTCGAACTCGGCCTAGATTTCATCAAGGTTATAATTCTGACCAATATTCATGAAGAAGAATTGAAAACTACAGCCTCTATCGCATACACAAGGTTTTTCTTTGATTTGACCTAGTGACCTAGTTTTTGACCCCAGATGACCCATTTTCGAACTCGGCTTAGATTTCATCAAGATTATCATTCTGACCAATATTCATGAAGATTAATTGAAAAATGCCACCTCTATCGCATACACAAGGTTTTTCTTTGATTTGACCTAGTGACCTAGTTCTTGACCCGAGATGACCCATTTTCGAACTCGGCCTAGATTTCATCAAAGTTATCATTATGACCAATATTCATGAAGATCAAATGAAAAATACAGCCTCTATCGCATACACAAGGTTTTTCTTTGATTTGACCTAGTGACCTAGTTTTTGACCCCAGATGACCCATTTTCGAACTCGGCCTAGATTTCATCAAGGTTATCATTCTGACCAATATTCATGAAGATTAATTGAAAAATACAGCCTCTATCGCATACACAAGCTAAATGTTGACAGACGACAGACGACAGACGACAGACGACGGACGACGGACGCCGGACATCGAGCGATCAGAAAAACTCACCTGAGCATTGCTCAGGTGAGCTAAAAACAAATGTCCAGTCAAGGTCAAAATGGTGGATTTTTAGGAGCTTTAGCTGGTTTGTTAGGAAAAACAATTCTTCCAATGGCAGCAAAAATAGCCCCAAAAATATTAGCTCCTCTGGGCATCGGGGCCCTCTCTGGGCTGGCCAGTACTGGTGTCAGTAAGTTACTTGGGAATGGTATGATTTCGGTAGCTAATGATAAGAGAAATATGATATCGCCATATCTTACACCTAATCAAAGAAAGCAACTAGTAGGATCTGGAGTGATTAAATTAACACAAAAACAGAGACAAAATGGCGGCTTTTTGGGTATGCTGGCTGCTAGTCTAGGAATACCTTTGATTACATCTTTGTTAAGTGGGAAAGGATTACAGATTGATTCCCAACGGAGGCCGTACAGACGAATTCCTATAGTAAAAAAAAATAAAATTTATAAACAAACCAATTTCTAACTTTGAAATTGAACAATGGGTTAAAAAATTAAAAATTAAAAATTTTAGGGGTGTATTTAGTAGAAATAATTTACCAAGAGTGAAACTCTCGGAGACCGCAGGTTTACCAAAATCAAAGTCGAATAATGAATGTGGAATTATAAATTTGGACGACTCTGTTGGGCCTGGAACACATTGGGTTTGTTACTTAAATACTTTGTACTTTGATCCATTTGGACTTCCTCAACCGAAGGAGGTAACTGAATATATACCAAATGTAAAGTACAACAATGTTCAATATCAAAACAAAACAAGTACACTCTGTGGTTACTATTGTTTATTTTTCATAAAAATATTACAAAACAAAGTACCGTTGTATGATTTATTGTATAGAATATTAAAAGTTAACAATCAAAGAGTAAATGAACAAACAATTATAAATTATTTTAAACTATTTTAAGTGTGGAGTTTAAATATAGAATCTCTTAAATTTTCCTTCTGGATTTTATTTTTAAATATATGTTTTCTTCATTTGGTTAAACAAAAGATTTTAATAAATTATTTATTAAAATCTTTTGTTTTTTTAATTGGTCGACTTTGGATTTTTTAGAAGAGGGTGGTTAATTAAAATTGAAAAAATTGCGCCAGAAGCGCCATTTCTTATACTACTTATAATGTCTGGGTCTGTGTATCGGCTAGGTGGTGTTATAATGTCTAGGTCTGTGTATCGGCTAGATGGTGTTATAATGTCTGGGTCTGTGTATCGGCTAGATGGTGTTATAATTTCTGGGTCTGCTAGATGGTGTTATAATGTCTTGGTCTGTGTATCGGCTAGATGGTGTTATAATGTCCGGGTCTGTGTATCGGCTAGGTGGTCTTATAATGTCTAGGTCTGTGTATCGGCTAGATGGTGTTATAATGTCTGGGTCTGTGTATCGGCTAGATGGTGTTATAATGTCTGGGTCTGTGTATCGGCTAGGTGGTGTTATAATGTCTGGGTCTGTGTATCGGCTAGATGGTGTTATAATGTCTGAGTCTGTGTATCGGCTAGATGGTGTTATAATGTCTGGGTCTGTGTATCGGCTAGATGGTGTTATAATTTCTGGGTCTGTGTATCGGCTAGATGGTGTTACAATGTCTGGGTCTGTGTATCGGCTAGATAGTGTTATAATGTCTGGGTCTGTGTATCGGCTAGATGGTGTTATAATTTCTGGTTCCGTAGAGCAATGGAGTCTATTCAATGTTATTTTGCAAAGAGTTCCTTTTCAGGAGATGCATGTGCGCGTGGCAGCTGCCGCACGTTTCAATACCTCTCGTGGTTATCGTTCAAACTGAATCTGTCCTAGAATTTTATGCTTCCAAATTATCTTTTTATAGATTTGATATATATAAAGGGAAGCAGGAAAACAAAATCGAGGAGAGTAATATTGTAAATGTGATTTTAATGATTGTCTTAAAGTTCGTTCAAATATGGAATTTCGTTTTGATTCTGAAATATATATGTGGTATGATATTTATGTAACAGGGAAAGGCTATAAGGATCTTACATGTCTGTGCAAGACAAGGTTTTCCGAAACCCGAGGGACAGCATGGAATGTAAGACAATGTTTTCCAAAACCCGAGGGACAGTGTGGAATATAAGACAAGGTTTTTCGAAATCCGAGGGACAGCGTGGAATGTAAGACAAGGTTTTCCGGAACCCGAGGGACAGCGTGGAATGTAAGACAAGGTTTTCCGAAACCCGAGGGACAGCGTGGAATGTAAGACAAGGTTTTTAGAAACCCGATGGGACAGCGTGAAATGTAAGACAAGGTTTTCCGGAACCCGAGGGACAGCGTGGAATGTAAGACAAGGTTTTTAGAAACTCGAGGGACAGCGTGGAATGTAAGACAAGGTATTCCAAAACCCGAGGGACAGCGTGGAATGTAAGACAAGGTTTTCCGGAACCCGAGGGACAGCGTGGAATGTAAGACAAGGTTTTTAGAAACCCGAGGGACAGCGTGGAATGTAAGACAAGGGTTTCCAAAACCCGAGGGACAGCGTGGAATGTAAGACAAGGTTTTCCGAAACCCGAGGGACAGCGTGTAATGTAAGACAATGTTTTCCGAAATCCGAGGGACAGCGTGGAATGTAAGACGAGGTTTTCCGAAACCCGAGGGACAGCGTGGAATGTAAGACAAGGTTTTCCAAAATCCGAGAGACAGCGTGGAATGTAAGACAAGGTTTTCCAAAATCCGAGGGACAGCGTGGAATGTAAGACAAGGTTTTCCGAAAGTCGAGGGACAGCGTGGAATGTAAGACAAGGTTTTCCGAAACCCGAGGGACAGCGTGGAATGTAAGACAATGTTTTCCAAAACCCGAGGGACAGCGTGGAATGTAAGACAAGGTTTTCCGAAACCCGAGGGACAGCGTGGAATGGAAAATTAAGCGCTAACAAGCCTTTTATTCACGCTGCCTCGAGGGTTGTGAATACTAAGAGTCATATAGTATGAGCGAATTTGAATGTACAATATTTTTGGAACTGTTGCAATAATATTTACGGTAAGCAAGAAAAATGATCTAACATATCTGAGTCGGGCAAGTGCTTTCCCAACCCTCGGGCCAGCTTTTCCATGTTTTACACAGACATGCATGAAAGATCCTTTTTATTAATTATTAGTCTATCAGAAGTTAAGGTTTCAGTCAGAGTTAGAATGTCAGACAAAAAAGTTGAAATATATCTACTCACGGTCAACATATGGAAAGATATAAACAAGCCCAGAGTAGACAAAAACTCTGTGCAACGTGTATTGTAAATAAACTTCCTAATTCTTGTGGGCCATTCCAGCTGCACTAAGATGTGAAGATATGTAAACCTAAAGGTTAAGTACACTACGTGAAATACACTTTCATATAGAGACTTGAAACAAGATGAGCCATTGCGGGTTTCCCCATCTTAATGAAGCAATTAGAAATTAGATAAGAAGGTGACTTTATCGAGTAGATGGTTACTAATATCTTCAGTGTTTCCGTAAGCTCATTCCTTGTATAAATATGCAAATTTCTTTGTTCTTAAAAATATCATATTTTAACTGGCTTCCAGTATATCTGCCAAAGGAGAGTATGGGATATGCATTTCGTCTTCACCATCATCTAAAATCAAGTTTTATGAAAATGACAGAAATTGGTAGGTATCTTTGTTGTTGTTTTGGTTTATTTTTCCTATGAACGAATGCAAGTCTTCTGTGAAAGTCATTTTTCTGTTGGTGTGGTAAGCTTGTCAGAGAGCTATGATACATACTAGGATGTGCATAAAATACCTAGGCTGTCAGACTGCTTATTTATTTCCTTGTTGAAGTTACTTTGATCAGGACACTCGATCGGCATTCTTTATGTGTGTAACCTTCATTTTTGTTTCTTTCTTGTAACCCGAGTCAAAATACATTTAAACGTAAAGGTTCGAAAATAGATCCATTTAAAACACATCGTTGCCCATGACAGTGTCGTAACTACATTCAGGAGTTGCCTCGGTGGTTTTTTATTGAGCAATTACATTTTTTTTACCTCTTTAAAAATGCAATTTCATTTGTTATGCAAAATAACACAACATTCCGAAGCAGAAAGATTACATTTTCAAAATAACTTGTGTCTGAAAAATGAATGATTAGTCTCCTACTAATTTTTTTCGCAGGTATTAATGAAAATACACTACATCAGCGTCTAGACCTTATACCATACAGCGTCTAGACCTTATAACATACAGCGTCTAGTCCTTATACCCTACAGCATCTAGACCTTATACCATATAGCGTCCAGACCTTATACCGTACAACGTCTAGTCCTTATACCCTACAGCATCTAGACCTTATACCCTACAGCGTCTAGTCCTTATACCGTACAGCGTCTAGTCCTTATACCGTACAGAGTCTAGACCTTATACCGTACAGTGTCTAGTCCTTATACAGTACAGCGTCTAGACCTTATACCCTACAGCGTCTAGACCTTATACCGTACAGCGTCTAGTCCTTATACCCTACAGCGTCTAGACCTTATACCCTACAGCGTCTAGTCCTTATACCGTACAACGTGTAATCCTTATACCCTACAGCGTCTAGTCCTTATACCGTACAGCGTCTAGTCCTTATACCCTACAGCGTCTAGACCTTATACCGTACAGCGTCTAGTCCTTATACCCTACAGCGTCTAGTCCTTATACCCTACAGCGTCTAGACCTTATACCGTACAGCGTCTAGTCCTTATACCCTACAGCGTCTAGTCCTTATACCCTACAGCGTCTAGTCCTTATACCGTGCAGCGTCTAGTCCTTATACCCTACAGCGTCTAGTCCTTATACCCTACAGCGTCTAGACCTTATACCGTACAGCGTCTAGTCCTTATACTGTGCAGCATCTAATCCTTATACCCTACAATGTCTAGTCCTTATACCCTACAGCGTTTAGTCCTTATACCGTACAGAGTCTAGTCCTTATACCATACAGTGTCTAGACCTTATACCCTACAGCCTCTAGTCCTTATACCCTACAGCGTCTAGTCCTTATACCGTACAGTGTCTAATCCTTATACCCTACAGGGTCTAGTCCTTATACCGAACAGCCTCTAGACCTTATACCCTACAGCATCTAGTCCTTATACTGTACGGCGTTTAGTTCTTATACCATACAGCGTCTAGTCCTTATACCATACAGCGTCTAGACCTTATACCCTACAGCCTCTAGTCCTTATACCATACAGCATCTAGTCCTTATACCCTACAGCATCTAGTCCTTATACCGTACAGCGTCTAGACCTTATACCCTACAGCGTCTAGTCCTTATACCGTACAACATCTAGTCCTTATACCGTACAGCCCTTATACCCTACAGCGTCTAGTCCTTATACCATACAGCATCTAGTCCTTATACCGTACAGCGTCTAGACCATATACTCTACAGCATCTAGTCCTTATACCGTACAGCATCTAGACCTTATACCCTACAGCGTCTAGTCCTTACTGTACAGCGTCTAGTACTTATACCATACAGCATTTAGTCCTTATACTGTACGGCGTCTAGTCCTGATACCGTATGGCGTCTAGTCCTTATACCGTACGGCGTCTAGTCCTTATAGGGTACGGCGTTTAGTCCTTATACTGTACAGCGTTTAGACCTTATACTCTACAGCATCTAGTCCTTATACCAAACAGCATCTAGACCTTATACCCTACAGCGTCTAATCCTTATACCCTACAGGGTCTAGACCTTATACCCTACAGCGTCTAGTCCTTATACTGTACAGCGTCTAGTCCTTATACCCTACAGCGTCTAGTCCTTATACAGCCCTTTTTTAAGCCGATTTTGCCCTGGCAAAATAATATACTTTTATCCCCAACTGCACTGAAAAATTCCCCAATTGCAAGTCATTTTTATCAGCGAAAATTTCCACCGCCGATGGATTAATAGGTCTGAATGTATATGCGTTCTGAACACCGCTTCTAGAAACGCCGCAATCGGAACATCTCAGATATTACCGTTAGCGTCGGTCATCGGGACTTCCCTTTCCAAAGAAAAGCCTTTCCAGAATTTCTGATTCGCGGATATATTTATCTACAACAATCGGATTTTATCTACAACAATCGGATTTGCGGATATATTCAATAAACGAAAAAATCTGGACATATTGTTAAGTCGAAAGACTCACAAATAATTTGTGCGATGGTGAAATGATTTCAGTCGCGGTCGCGTTCATTTCAATCGACGCGAAGATTTCGTTCGCGTTCATTTCAGTCTACGCGTACAAATTTCGGTCCGCCCAACATTTCACTCGCGTCATTTCAATCTACGCGTAAACATTCCGGTCTGCCCAACATTTCACTCGAGTTCGTTAAATTTTAGTGAAGAAAGTTTGAGATACAAATGAACTAAAGCAGTTCGTTTGGTTCTTTCACGTGCCCAATGTAAAGCATTGATACACAGGGATGATTTTTTTTAAAGCACCTCCCAAGTGCTTCAAAACAAAGTGCTAATCATACCTTTAGGTGGTATTTTCGCTATACAGTAATATGTATGGACTAGATTGTAAATTGAGATTTATATATAATGCAATTAAAAACATTTAAAAAGCTTTTTAAAAGTCATAAAATAAAAAAGGACAACTCTATTTTTGATAAATGACCTTATATTAAGTTTGAAATACAAAGGTCAAAAATAAAGAACTAAATATTAATGCTTTATAAACATCAAAGTAGTGAAAAATGCCCATTAAAGGGAGATAATTCAAAAATTGCAAACTATTAAAGGAATAATTTCATACATTGAGCAATTACTTAAGCTTTGAAATTGTTCTTGAAAAATTTAAACATTTTAATGACAAGATTAAAAACTATTTTTGATTCAATGTGATATTAGGATGAAATGGTTCAAGGGCAAATTGCTTGGTTAAAGTATAAAATGAAATAGAGATTTTAAAAAAATAATGGCTTCTAATTCTGGCACTTTAGGGTATGAAATGGTCCCAAGATTTTGCAATTGGCTTAAGTCATGGCTAAAAGTGTGAAACAGCCAGGGGAGGCCTTGATCTTACTCAATCTGTGTTTTTTGTTTTTTTATATATAAAAAAAAAATTCCCCAATTTGGTATTTTACGACGCAAATTTCCCCATCTGAAAGGACCCGCCACCCTTCCCCAAAACCATTAAAAAAGGGCTGTTATTCTGTACAGCGTCTAGACCTTATACCCTATAGCGTCTTGTCCTTATACCGTACAGCATCTAGTCCTTATACCCTACAGCATCTAGTCCTTATACCGTACAGTGTCTAGTCCTTATACCGTACAGCGTCTAGACCTTATACCCTACAGCGACTAGTCCTTATACCGTACAGCATCTAGTCCTTATACCGTACAGCCCTTATACCGTACAGCATCTAGTCCTTATACCGTACAGCATCTAGTCCTTATACCGTACAGCGTCTAGACCTTATACTCTACAGCGTCTAGTCTTTATACCGTACAGCGTCTAGACCTTATACCCTACAGCGTCTAGTCCTTATACCATACATCGTCTAATCCTTATACCCTACAGGGTCTAGTCCTTATACCGTACAGCATCTAGTCCTTATACCCTACAGCGTTTAGTCTTTATACCATACATCGTCTAATCCTTATACCCTACAGGGTCTAGTCCTTATACCGTAGAGCATCTAGTCCTTATACCCTACAGCGTTTAGTCCTTATACCGAACAGCGTCTAGACCTTATACCCTACAGCGTTTAGTCCTTATACCGTACAGCGTCTAGTCCTTATACTGTACAACGTCTAGTCCTTATACTCTATAGCGTATACATTATACCCTACAACGTCTAGTCCTTATACCATACAGAGTCTAGTCCTTATACCATACGGCATTTAGTCCTTATACCATACGGCGTCTAGTCCTTATACCGTATGGCGTCTAGTCCTTATACCGTACAGCGTCTAGTCCCTATAGCGTACGGCGTTTAGTCCTTATACCGTACAGCGTCTAGTCCTTATACCATACAGCGTCTAGACCTTATACCCTACAGCCTCTAGTCCTTATACCCTACAGGGTCTAGTCCTTATACCAGACAGCCTCAAGACCTTATACCCTACAGCATCTAGTCGTTATACTGTACAGCGTCTAGTCCTTATACCCTACAGCGTCTAGTCCTTATACTGTACAGCGTCTAGACCTTATACCCTACAGCGTCTTGTCCTTATACCGTACAGCGTCTAGTCCTTATACCCTACAGCATCTAGTCCTTATACTGTACAATGTCTAGTCCTTATACCGTACAGCGTCTAGACCTTATACCCTACAGAGTCTAGTCCTTATACCATACAGCATCTAGTCCTTATACCGTACAGCCCTTATACCCTACAGTGTCTAGTCCTTATACCGTACAGCATCTAGTCCTTATACCATACAGCGTCTAGACCTTATACTCTACAGCATCTATTCCTTATACCGTACAGCGTCTAGACCTTATACCCTACAGCGTCTAGTCCTTATACCATACATCGTCTAGTCCTTATACCCTACAGGGTCTAGTCCTTATACCGTACATATCTAGTCCTTATACCCTACAGGGTCTAGTCCTTATAACGTATGGCGTCTAGTCCTTATACCGTATGACGTGTAGTCCTTATACCCTACAGCGTCTAGACCTTATACCATACAGTGTCTAGTCCTTATACCGCACAGCGTCTAGTCCTTATACCCTACAGGGTCTTGTCCTTATACCGTACAGCGTCTAGTCCTTATACCCTACAGGGTCTAGTCCTTATACCGTACAGCGTCTAGTCCTTATACACTACAGCGTCTATACCTTATACTGTACAGCGTCTAGTCCTTATACCCTACAGTGTCTAGTCCATATACCATACAGCGTCTAGACCTTATACCCTACAGCATCTAGTCCTTATACCGTACAGCCTCTAGTCCTTATACCGTACAGCGTCTAGACCTTATACTCTACAGTGTCTAGTCCTTATACCGTACAGCGTCTAGACCTTATACCCTACAGCGTCTAGTCCTTATACCGTACAACGTCGAGTCCTTATACCATATATCGTCTAATCCTTATACCCTACAGGGTCTTGTCCTTATACCGTACAGCGTCTAGTCCTTATACCCTACAGGGTCTAGTCCTTATACCGTACAGCGTCTAGTCCTTATACACTACAGCGTCTATACCTTATACTGTACAGCGTCTAGTCCTTATACCCTACAGTGTCTAGTCCTTATACCGTACAGCGTCTAGACCTTATACCCTACAGCATCTAGTCCTTATACCGTACAGCCTCTAGTTCTTATACCGTACAGCATCTAGTCCTTATACCCTACAGGGTCTAGTCCTTATACTGTACAGCCTCTAGTCCTTATACCGTACGACGTCTAGTCCTTATACCGTACAGCGTCTAGACCTTATACCGTACAGCGTCTAGTCCTTATACCGTACAGCGTCTAGTCCTTATATCCTACAGGGTCTTGTCCTTATACCGTACAGCGTCTAGTCCTTATACCCTACAGCGTCTATACCTTATACTGTACAGCGTCTAGTCCTTATACCCTACAGTGGTCCTTATACCGTACAGCGTCTAGTCCTTATACCGTACCGCGTCTAGTTGCATGTATTGGTACTATACACTGGGTACGTTCAAGAACCAGACTGTCTATTTGCAAATATCTATAAACTAAGGGTAAGTTAGCCAGACAGGCCTGTTTCTAAAAAGGATTTCTTTCTATCCCCAAACAAAAAAATTTCCTAATAAACACTATCAAAACACCTTATAAACACTGTCTAAACCGCTTTTTCTGTGCTTGTTAGTGTGTTCCATTAGCGGTCCATTGAAACAATCAAGTAATAGTTGTAATGGATCGCTAACGGAACGTGTTCCATTAAATGGATCGCGATTTTGAAGTGAGTTAGTAACTTTACAGAGACATTCAGAAGACTTTTACCTCTTTTATCAGGAAACATATGGTTTTAATCCATCCGATTTACAAGTCACAGCATATCTTCTAGTTGCCATGATTATGTTATGTAATCTCATCTTAGGAATAATATAGAGGGACATAAATTAGTGCATTTTGTAGGTAATAAGAATAGAGGATGGACAGGATGGATTATCGAAGAGGAAATGGTGGTTGTTATTTCATTTATTTTCTATGACTTACAAATAAAGGTATTTTCTTAAAACATACAATTCAGTATAAATAAATACATGTTTACATTGTGATTTTTTTAAAGATTTCAATAAAATAAGCGTATGCATGATAGAATTCCAAGATTTTATTTAATATAACATAATAGTTTTTGAAGTGCTGATTCAAATGGCATACTTACTGTACAATATGAAAACTAAGTAATGTATGTTAAAGTTTAAACAGTTTCTCTTTGTCTATCCATATTTCATAAAGATTGAATTTTTGTTATCTGCATGATTTATCAAATGATTTGTTTAAAACTGAATCGCAATGATCATGAAAATGTTGAATGATTGTTAAATTTATATCCTGTCATGCAGAATATATATATAGTTAACATTATTGTAACAATGCTTTAATACTTTTAACAGAAAGGCGTTTTCAACAGTTACTGTACACTATTATGCAATCCATTAAGCGATCTATTATGCGATCCATTAAGCGATCTATTATGTGTTCCATTATGCGATCTTTTATGCGCTCCACTAGCGTGTTGTTAAACGACATATTTATGTTAATTAGCGACCCATTAGCTCATTTGCATGTGAAATTGGAACATGGTTTTCATGGTGTTTATTGGACTAACAACCCGCTTGCGGATTGTACTCTACAGTTTCTAGTCTGTATTCACAGTTTCCATACAGCGTCTAGTTAACCCTTGATATATTGAATCCTAAACCGCGGTGCACGATGGTACGATGACAAAAACGCGACGAGACAATGATGAAACAACGATGGTACAATGGTGAAAACGCGATGGCAAGCTTGAAGGGAAATCGCGATGGTACGATGGTGAAATGTTGATGCAATATCACGTTTTCATCATCGTACCATTGCGTTTTCACCATCGTTGTTTCATCATCGTGCCATCGCATGAAAACGCGATGGTACGTTGGTAATAACGCAATGGCACGATGGTGATAACGCGATAGTACGATGGTGAAAACGCGATGGCATGATGGTGCGATGGTGAAAACGCGATGGTATGATGGTCATAACGCGATGGATCGATGGTGAAAACGCGATGGCACGATGCCATCGTACCATCGCGATTTCATCATCATACCATCGCTGTTTCATCATTGTGCCATCGCGCCATCGAGTTTTCGTCATCGTTCCATCATGCATCGCGATTTAGGTTTCAATAAGAAGTCACGATTGTCGGAACGGAACACCGTAGAAACCATATAACATGCAATCTCAAAAGAATTTAATTGGCACATACAATCCTTTTCTTCAGCAGATATTTCTAAAACTGACCAAAATGTTGGTCGTAAGTAACAGATACGATCTTATATTGTTTCCGAAATGTCATTTTTTGGTCAGTAAACTGGGTCACAAACTTACGATTTTATGTTTTCAGTTACAACTTTTACAAAATTCTTGGACTATTTAATAGTCACTCACTTGCTTATTATTTATCAAAACATTTATACTCACTGGCAGTGTGTACCATTTGTCTTGTAGAATTTCAAAAAATATCTCAGATGAGGACCCTCGAACTCCTGCCTCTGTCTGCTCTCCATTTATACAGACTAGTTATGTATAATTTTAATCTGGATTTTGCTGGAATTTCTTATTTGTAAAATTGCTTAAATTGCACTATTTTGTCGTGTAGGATTTCAGAACTTGTCAGGGAATACAAATCTCATTTCAGCTGCTGCTCCGATTGTAGGGTAATGGCCTCTAAAAGCCACATGGCTCCAGTGTTACCAGACTTGTAAAACCTGTGGTAGAACTTTCACACACATATATAAGATTGAAGACACAATAGTTCATTTCTGATGTTAATTTAATTTCAGGTAGTTAAAGAAAGTCTTTTAATACAAGTTGTTTTATTGTCTCAGTGTCCATCTTTCTAATAATATTTAGCTATTGTAAAATGTTAAGAACTAATTATGTTTGAGTTGTCTTTCATGAAATCTACATATTTGGAAGGTAACCTAACGAGGCATAATAGTATTTTTGATTTACGTTGGCAGAACCACGGTTGGTGGCTCTGCCGCCTTGCCTCCCTGATTGTCTAGTACATAGACCTTTTATATGCACCGGCCAGACTGTTGATTACTAAATTAAGATGTAGTTTTCCTGGTGTTATGTCTTAACCTGCCCAGAGCTACGATAACTTGTCAGTTTTATAAGGTCAAGAGTTTCCGGCGAAAGCCTTTAACTAATTTTGAATGAATATATACTATCCATGACATTGAATAATTTAGTCTTTTAAAACAATAGCCTAGCACCCTTTTTGAAATTACATTACAAATTCCTTCATTTCTTCACGAAAAAAAAAACAATAAAAAAAGGTATTTTACTATCCTCGGAAACTTTTGAATGTTATGAATTGTAATGCAAAAATAGGTGTTTGAACACATATGCTTGTTTCTTATTGGTAATATCAGACGTTTTTGCTGACAAATATACAGATTTAAAACAAAAATTGATGGACACAGAGCTAACAAAAATTCAAAACGCGATGGGTAAATATTTGAAATGGTAGTACAATTGTACATAAAATTCCACGTGACTATTTATCTGTGTTTCGTCGTTGCCCAGTGGTATTACGTGCAGACATCGTCATGTTGTAGGCTGTGTCATCAAGCGGCATGTACTGTGTAACCTCATCGGTGAATTATTATATACTGAAATTGACTAAAAGTATGATCAGCAAATGTCATGTTGTTATTGAATTTCGACAGCTCATTCCCAATGGCATTTATATGTTCGGCTGTGATCTTGAAAGAGTTTCTCCGTCTAAAACTAAAATTGTCAGGTCATGCTTAAATGTCCATCAAGACGCATGTTATAAATTTATAAAGATGTTATTATATTGTCACCATGATTGTTGTAAACATTCATTGTTTCTATGGATATATATTTCCATGGAGTTTTTAATTCGAAGGCTAGTCCATGTGAAAATGACTATTTGAATTCTCCGTGTCATGAGCTCGACAAAATTCCCAATCTGAATATGAATTATTTTCCTCTTTGTTTCACAGAATTTCCAGTATGACTTTGCATTTTATTTCAATGATTTTTCCCGTGATGACTTCTAATTTTTCACAAATTTGCACAGCATTTTTATGCACACATAGCAAGTGTCTTCGCCCATTTTCCTGTCCCCTTACGTGTTTTTGAAATTTTGAACAAAACAGTTGCACCCAATTTATTACTTCCTTAATATTAATACTGTGTAATTTATATTTAGATCTATACGGTTTCAATACAAGAGGTCATGACATACCAACTTTCTGACAGCTGGTGAAAGGCCTTAATAAATAATTTTGCCCTTAAGAAAAATATTGATATTAATCATCTTCTATTTTCATTTACATTTATTTTATTATGCGTTTTAAATCATATTTTGATGAACTGTATTATTTAAGCAAATTTTGGTCTTATCTTTTTTTTTACGAATAATTTTTAACTTTTCATATGAATAACTTATGCACATAAAAGATATATTCTCTACATATCTATTAAGTTTTAATAATGTTCCACACTACTCGTCAACTTGTACACATGCAACAAGCTCAATTAACATGAAAACTTATCAGTTGTGTCAATTTGATAAAATATCAACATATTAATTCAAAACAAAACGTTGACAAAATGCATATATATTGTTCACTGCTCATAAAAAATATACGTTTGTTACGTAGACATACTTATCTACTATTCAATAGGTATATTCTATAGGTTTCCCATGCTTCTGTTAGCATGGCCTTTATACCTAAAATAACACTAATCTAGTGTTCTTTGTGAGTCACTGCTCACAGGTCATCATCAAACACATTTCTTGTGTCTACCGTGGTCTTAGTTTCTGCCACGTTACATTTACTATAATCAAAATATTACATTCAAAGTCAGAAATATATATACAACATCTATTTACAAAATCCGAACCTTCATTCTTTTGAAACAGTAAACACCATACAAACATTTTATCTAAATAATGCTCCATAAAAAATATGATGACAAAATACTTTTAAAACAAGTATAGTCTAAATTATGAATTTCAAATTGAATACAGGTATGTTAAAATATAGTTTGACATGCGAACTGCCAGAAGCAAATTTGACCAGTTACCTACATGTTTACTAATATTTGACAGGTGTAATCTAGATTTTATACCACAAATGACATTACTCACACATTACTTTGACAACTGCCTTGCTTTTAATTTTACCCCAACCTAGTGCAATTTGTAATTTTAATAAAAATTCTCAAACAGATAAACTGCCAGCAGCAAAATCTTTCATGTACTTTACATTTGTAATTTCATTTTATTCTCTTTTTTTTGTATTTTTCTACTTTATTTGTAAACAGTTTAGTCTACTGTTCATCTTATAATATCTTTCTTGATAGGCATCGCTAGATAATGCATACCTTTGAGAAAAAAACATATATTAGGTCTTATTCATAACCTAAAACCTTATGGCGATATATTTATGAAGTAATATTTCAATTGTTTTATAACCATTGTTATATTGACAGCTTTCGTCTGCCCGATTTAGCTAATTTACAGTTTTCAAATTTTATATATTTTAGTGTTTTGCTTTCTTTAATTTTCGCCTACCCTACAAGATTTGTAAATACTTTTATACATAACTTGCAACTCTGATTTGATACATAATTTATTAAGGCAAACTTTACAGTAACAGTTTTAATTTTTGAATTGCATTTCGTGCTAGATTGAATTCAACTATTTTTTCTCCCAAAATATGCCCAAAACTTTTAAAAGGAAAAATAGACATTTCTACTTGCGTTTTTGAAGTTCTAGTGGCTCGTGACGTCTTCTCAGATCGGCGTGATGTATAGTGGCAGAGTACTTCGTGTAATACGCGGCCGCAACAATCTCGCAGAGAACATCCTGGTCATCGGATACCAAAAATCGTCTTGTAGGGTAAATGGCCTCTAAAAGCCACATGGCTCCAGTGTTACCAGACTTGTAAAACCTGTGGGAGAAACTTCACACACATAAAAGATTGAAGACACAATAGTTCATTTCTGATGTTAATTAATTTCAGGTAGTTAAAGAAAGTCTTTTAATACAAGTTGTTTTATTGTCTCAGTGTCCATCTTTCTAATAATATTTAGCTATTGTAAAATGTTAAGAACTAATTATGTTTGAGTTGTCTTTCATGAAATCTACATATTTGGAAGGTAACCTAACGAGGCATAATAGTATTTTTGATTTACGTTGGCAGAACCACGGTTGGTGGCTCTGCCGCCTTGCCTCCCTGATTGTCTAGTACATAGACCTTTTATATGCACCGGCCAGACTGTTGATTACTAAATTAAGATGTAGTTTTCCTGGTGTTATGTCTTAACCTGCCCAGAGCTACGATAACTTGTCAGTTTTATAAGGTCAAGAGTTTCCGGCGAAAGCCTTTAACTAATTTTGAATGAATATATACTATCCATGACATTGAATAATTTAGTCTTTTAAAACAATAGCCTAGCACCCTTTTTGAAATTACATTACACGATACATGGTAACGTGTTGAGGAGATTGCTCGATCCCCCGTCCTACTTGCACTCAAATTATGCAGATTAGTAGTGTGTACTTTTTAACCTGATTTTTTTCTTGAAGAATTTCGACTTTCACAGAGAGACCATCGAACCCAAGTCTCATTTAGACTTTGAGTTGAATACTCTTCGCATACATGCGCTAACGTGTTAATGAGATTGCTTGAAACCCACCTCTACTCTTACACTAAAATTACACAGTCTGGTAGTGTGTACTTTTCAATCTGAAAAACATTTTATCTAAAATGGCTTAAGGATGTACGAGCGTTTTTTTTTCCAGGATATCCGCCATTTTGAAAAATGTTTCTTCGAATATTTCTTTCTGACAAAATGTATGCCAAAAAATAATGCTAAATACTCTAGTAGTTAAAATATGGCTAATAATGTACCATTTGACCAAACAGATTCTACTTGTTGCGAAAAAAAGGTCACTCTTATTTTTGGCTGACATTTGCCTAAAATAAGTGCAAAATGTACAATGGGGAATACTCCAGATGATGACGGGTTTTGATTGGAAAATTGAAACCACAATTGTGAAAGTCGATATCATGATGAAGAAAGCCGGAAGTCTAAACCATAATGATGAAAACACGGAGCCACGTTGGTATAAGCGCGAAATTGTATCGCATTTTCATCATAATAGTTTCGTGATTTCGACTTTGACTATTCACAGTATATTGACAGTAAAAATCGGCCGGATATGTAAAGGTGTAAAAAAGTTCTCTGTCAAAAATGTGGATTTAATATCGAATAAAGTGTTGTTGGATTATATTTTTGGAATGTACTTGTTGAGAATAAGATAAGCAAAATGGATTGTTTACTGGAATTATAAAGTATTTCATGGTTTTACTAAAATTAAGAAAGGAAAACTTTTTTCCTGTCTTCTATTGCCTTCTATTGTTGGGTAGTATCAAAGGTGAAAAGTTGTCAGCTGTATTATCGCTAAGACATGCTCGCTGTTATAATCGCCACATAATTGATGATCTGTGATCGGTGATAGGTTTATACCTACAAATAGTATTATACTATTATACTATGGCGCTTCAGAAAAATATAACGGAACTTGAACCAATTTTACTGAGTGATCAAACTGAAGTTAAAATTCCCGTTAATGCGACTTGCAATGCGGGGTGTAAGACTAAAAATGAATACAGCCTAGAGTTATCCCCCATACCACCGAATAACTTTCAACCGTCTACTTATCACACAAATATGGACACGCCTCTAGATGCATCGTTATCACATGGGACAAATCTACAGATCGATAGTAGTACGTCGACTGATCTTGCTGAACTTTATCAGCTGCAGACGTGGGTTAGAGACCTGCCCACCGATATGTTTGTAAATAGGCTAATTCTGGAGTATAATAAATCGGACATGAAGCTGGAAAACAGTCGGCAAATGCTTTTTAACATATTGCGAGAGTGTGACGGATATCCTTTCGCCGTCAATACTGCATTAAAACGACGTGTAAATACTAGGCAAGGTGACTCGGCAGACATAAAGCTTGCATACGATATCCACACATTACTCAGTGTAATCGAAGGGGAAGATTATTCTCTACTGAAGGACGTCATAACAACATCAAAGAAGCTAAACCGACGTAAATCATCTGCAACTGTTACACCAGTATCTCAGGAGAAATGTATGTGCAAACCGGAGATTGAGCAGCTAAAGGAAACAATATCATCTCTACAGGCAGACCTGCTATTGATAAAACAGAAACAGTGCACTATGGAGAGTACGCAAAACGAACACATAAAAACGTTAACAAACTCAGTTGCAGAAACTGGATTAGATCTTGCAAATAAACAGGAAATCGTTCAAAGCTGTGTTGACAACATTAAAGTGCGAGTTACTAAATTAGAATCTGTTGCAATGAACGATCTTAAAACATGCCAAACTTATATTCAATCAAATAGTGATTCCATCAAACAAACCCAAGAACATTTATCAAGATATCTTTTTCATTTGCACACTTAAAATCGTGTGTTGAAAAGTGCGGAGTATCTGTATTGGAACACTCTCCGGATGCAGAAGATTTTACCGACTCGTCACATAATGATCCTGTTTACCAAGCTCCCTCCGGTAATTCAGCTTCTGCACCCGAAGATGGTACCATATGTAACAACCTGTCACCCGGAAATCAGTTATCAGAATATGAAAACCAAACTCTACTTAAGCCTACCGTATATACATCAGACGAATCTGTTTCTACTGATGACAGAGAAACAAGACATTCTTACAAAACAATACCCACTATTATAACAACAAGGTCTGTTGACAAGAGAAAACGGGGTGTTACGTTTGCCGACATATGTAGAAACACTAACGTCTCAGCCGGTAATGTTGAATGTCCTTTAAACTCCCAACATGATGTAAAAGGAACCCTACAAGGTAGTAACAAAAATGTAGATACCCATATACCCGATAATGGTACAGAGCACATGTCAAATGAAGTGCTCAAACCAGAATCCAACCCACCAAGCAATCACCTACAAAAGGTTTCGCATAGCAATAGCCCGCACCCTTCATCTCAATATATCCCGGCCCAACAAACTAATATTGCATCAAGGGAAGATGATGAGGAAGATTTTGCGCAATATGTTAGGCGACGCACAAAGCGTTTTTACGTTGGTGGTTTCAAACAGACAATAACAGAACAAAAAATCACAAAATTTGTGCAGGTGAAAGGACCAAAGGTTACTAAAGTTTGTGTTTTTAGAAACCGCAAACGTAAAACAGTTGTAGTACGTATTAACGTTGAGGACGACGGTAAAGCAAATTACCTCACAAATGACCCGTACTTCTGGCTGAAGGGCATTACATGCAGACCTTGGATGTCTCTCAATTCGTATAAAAACCGTTACAAAGATAGAGAGAACGGTCAATTAGCTCTAGGTAAAAGGTCAAATAACAAATGGAACGTTACGTCTAATCAGAATTCTGACGAAGAATACTGGGAGGGCAATCAGTACGATTATAACAACTATAATCCATACTCTGTATTAGACCAAGATGCAGAATAAATATGTGTCTTAGTAACATTATAGATGGATTAACCATTGCTACCTGGAACTCAACATGTGTTATTTCGGGCGCAAGTTACTTATGTGATCTTTTAATAAATCAAAGAATAGATATATTTGGTTTGTCAGAGCACTGGTTGTACAGAAATGACCTTCACTTTTTAGATAGCGTCAATAATAATTATACCAGTTTCTCCGTGTCGGACCCTGACCTTGACATGCCATCGCTGAGGAGGGTCGGTAAAGGGGGTCTTGCATTCTTATGGCATAAAAAATTGAATCAGTATATCATGCCGTTAGACATTGATTCTAAATATTTTATTGGTATCCAAGTTATGGTTAACCCAGGTACTTGCATATTTATTTTCCAGATATATCTACCGTGTAAGAATCATCCCATACATGTTTATAGAGATTGTCTTGAAGAGTTAGAAAATTTTATTTGTATGTATGATGATAAAGGATTGTTGATGATAATGGGGGATTATAACACGGAACTAGAGTCTGAGCGGATCAGCGGTTCTTTCAAATTAGATTCTAGAGGTGCCCTTTTATTAGAATTACTGCAAAAATACTCTCTTAAACCTATAAATACATTAAACTCTTGTCGCGGAGCAAAATACAGTAATGTTCCATATAATAGTAACAGAGAAACGTTAATAGATTACATCGTCTTACCTGAACTATATAGACAAAATGTAAAAGACTGCCAAATCCTTGACGACAATGCACTTAATGTATCTACACATCGTCCAATTGTTTGTGAATTGAATTTAAGACAATTCATAGGGCTGGATCGTACCGATTCTCAAACAAACAATCGTAAAATCATAAACTGGCATAACGTTAAACATTTCCATCTTGATAAGTATAAAAGCTTCTTAGAAAGTTGCGATGTCTTGCAATACGCACAAAACGTTCCTATTAATAATCAAAATGACATAGATGAATTTTACTCCGGTATCGTTACTATCGTGAACCTTGCAACTGATTTGTTTATACCAAAGGTAAACTTCAAACCATTCATTAAACCATATTGAAATAGTACACTCTCTTCCCTACATAATCAAATGAAAAGAAAACGTGCTGACTGGATACGCGCTGGTAAACCAAGAAAGGCAGACTCTGTACCCTTCAAGGATTATAAATTGCTCAAAAGTAGATTCAGATCTGCACATCGTGACGCAGTAATGACATTCTTGCAAGAACAGGAAACGGAAATCGACACGGCTGCGGAATGCGATAACAATGAGTTTTGGCGGCTTATTAACCGTCGGCGTAACAAAAAAGCTTTTAACACAGGTCTTGAAATGTGCTTTAACGATACAGTTTATAATGATCCTCAAATTATAAATTTCGAATGGAAAAACTATTTTGGTGAGCTTTATTCACCAGGAGAAAACTCAAGATTCAATGAAAGCAATAGGTTAAAGGTAGAGAATGATCTTTTAGAAATAAAGAAAATTTGTCAAAACCAGACTGGTAAAACGTTTACTATAAAACCTGAAATGGTAAAAAAGGTTTTGCAAACATGCAAAAAACGGAAAGCTTGTGGCAATGATTCCATCCATTACGAAAACATTATGTATGGTGGATCACTATTGATTGAGGCTATCACAAAATTGTTTAACAGTATGCTTCTTCTCTCCCATACCCCAGTAGAAATGAAAAAAGGTATAATAATTACTCTGTTTAAGGGCGGAAACAAAAAGAAATCAGACCCAAATAGCTACCGAGCAATCTCTTTATGTTCAGTAATGTTAAAACTGTATGAAAAAGTTATGTTGGAGTTACTGGAAATAGACGGGAGAATTGTTTTAAATGCATCACAGGGTGGCTTTCAAAAAAATGTTAGCTGTGTTATGACGTCCTTTATGCTCAGGGAATGCGTGTATTACGGCTTTGAGAACAATTCCGCTGTATACGCATGCTTTCTTGATGCTAGACAAGCTTTTGACCGTACATGGACCCAATTATTACTAGTAAAATTGTTCAAAATGGGCATTGATATAACGCTATTTAAAGCCATCATGTCATTGTTTGATAACTGCTATAGCTGCGTGAAATCAAACGGTTACACTTCAGACTGGTTCCCTATCCTGCAAGGAACACGTCAAGGTCAATGCCTCAGTCCTTTTCTCTACATTATTTTCATAAATGATTTGATGAATGAAATAGAAAGAAATCAATACTGTTTTAAACTAGGTACATTAAAATGTGATTGTCCAACATCCGCTGATGATATGGTTGTACTTTCTAACGTCAAGCGCGGCCTAGACTCTTTGATTCATATGTGTGTTACCAACTCAGAGAATGATCGCTATGTATACAATGCGAGCAAATGTAACGCAGTTGTGTTTAACGATGTGAATTCAACACCCCGCACTTTGAAATTAGGGGATGAAACAATACTCGAAACGGAAAGCTACCTTCATTTAGGTGTCCTATGTAATAAAACTCTTGATTTAAAAGAAAATATAGCATTAAGTTGCGACAAATTACGTAAAACATTTTTAGCATCGTAGATTGTGTTATTTATAGAAATGGTATACATCCCCTAACATGCAAAAAAATATACATGACAGTTGTGCTGCCCAAAGCCTTATATGGAAGCGATTTGTTGACTAACGTTACTGATACGCAGTTACTGCCCCTAAGAAAACTCCACAACCAGTGTAATAAACGCATACAGTCAATACCAACAAGTACTAGGACAGATATTGCCCTGGGTTGTATTGGAATTCATCCAATTGCTAATTTGATAGACAAAAGGAAATTATTGTTATTTGGTCAACTTTGCCAGCTATATACTAAATTCCGAATTAAAGAAGTCTTCGTACACCGATTAACATCATTTATGTTATCACCGAGGAAATCAAAGGGGTTTATACCATATATCTACATGACTTTGGGAAAATACAATCTAACAAGTTATATCTTAAACTTTTACCGCACAGGGATATTTCCTAAGTTAAGTATCTGGAAAAGAAATGTCAATATAGCGGTAGAAAAAAACAATAGAATTTGACTGGAAAACCCGTATACTTTTGGATAGAAGTCTAAATCAGTTTATGCTAATACATTCGGTCTTTGAACCCTGTAACCTGTGGCATTTCAGCCGTTGTTATAGATATCTGCAAGCTGAGTGCACATCCACATTCATTTTAATGTGCCGATTTTTTACTAGAAAATATGAAACGCATTGCACGAAGTGTAAGCAAGTAACCAATGATCTGAGTAAACATATTTTGTTGTTTTGTCCTTCAAATGAAGCGAAGAGGTCCTGGTTATGGGTTACACTGTCTAAAAGCTTGGGTATAAAAAACTTTCAAACACTATGTACATTTTCTCCTGACTTACAAATAATCGAAATGTTTCGTGGCTTCACATCATTTTGTCTGAGCGACGAGGCCAGGGTGTATAGCTTTAAAGCTTTTGTAAAGTGTGCACATCTGATGAACTGGCTGTAAAATATTTCTATGTGAGTTCAGCAATTACCTAGTTGAATTCATAATAGATCAGCAAAATAAATAATAATAATTTCGCCCAGGTATTTGCACATTGTAAAAGTCTTAATGCTTTCGTTTCGATTAAGGCTTTTGATTTGGTGTGTTATTTTCAGCTGAGATCGATCGCTCACTGTTGTTTATAGATTTATATATCAATATCGTTCTAGTATTAGGCAAACCTTAGTTTAATACTTACATGTCTTCTCCATTCTACAAGATTTTTTTCCCTTTCCATTCATGTATGCTAAATTTCATAAACTGAGTGAATAAGAAACTTAATTTTGCTGACGAAATTGTTATATATAGGTCTCTTTCAGCATGTCATTATGGAATATTATATCTTAAATGCATTTGTTGTACACATGTACATATATTTTGTATATACTGTTCTCGTATTTGTATTTAATTGTATTGTATGATTCATATGCTCTTCGTCATTGGAGGAAATAAAGAAATATATATATATATATATCGTAGTTTCGTGATTTCGACTTTCGCGGCATGGACTTCAGAAATAAAAACAAACGCGATGGTCCAAACGGAACACCGTAATATGTAGTTAATCGTAGAACTGAACAAATTTTCATAACGTAGCGGAACATTTCTCGGAACTACTTGACAACAGTTTGCACCAGAAGCTAATCATTCTTGTTTTGTTGACAAATATTTCAAGTGGATATCGACCCAACTCCCCGTACAACATATAAAGTGATCTGCTTCTTGTAACTTTAAAAAAATCATTACGTATTCTTTTTATGAAATTCAAATTTTCAAAACCCCAAATTTCTCAATTATATCTAAGGAGTGTTAAAATTGTTATTGTTTGGCTGGATGTCCAACGGCAAATCCAAGTTATAAATTAAAGTGTAAAGTATGTGCATGACTTTAATTGCCTGACTTGCAATCAAGTTAGTTTCGAGCATTGAGAAAACTACTAGATACCTAGATAATGATATTCTTTTACCATATCTACATGTTTACCCGGCGCTAATACAGAATTTATAATTCGTCTATATTAGATTCTTCTAGACGTAAATATTGTAAAGGGCCTAACGGTTATTTCAATATTTGTGGTCATTCGAGGTTTTGACGTATAAAACATATCAACCCACCCGTCCACCCTTTGTGCTTTTGCTTACCAGTTGTGTACATATTTTAACTGTACTACTTTTTCTTTTGCAGACTGGCGATTTAACTTAATACCAACCACAACTTAGTGACCTACTTTTTCTTCCAACATGAACTTCGTGCAAATCATTCTGATATTAATTTAGGCCCTCCTTGAATAAATGTGTTTTTCGCAACTTCATCGGCAAACTTATTGTCACTTTCTTTTCAATATAGTTTTAAAAACATAGAATGATAACTTTCTTATACTTTAAAAACAAAGTATGGTCTAAACTCACCTTAAGCTTTCAAGAAATGTTCAGACTACCTCATTAATTTAATAATATATTCAGATTGTTTATTATAGTGACATGTCTTACAACGTTTTCATAGTGAATAAAATAATGTGAATACAAAACACCCGGCCCCATGGGCCTATATGTCACCTACAAATAGTACGTATTTAACAGAATGTACATACAAGATAAATACACATACTAGTATAATAATAAATATTTAATCAGATTAAAAATTATGGTATATACATTTATCAAAAGCGAAACGTAGAATATATTATATGTTAAGCACCAAGCTCGACTATACAAGAGGTCCAGAAATACAATATCACGAAGATTTAATAGGCATTGTCTTTAACACAATAAATGTACTAAAAGTAACAATGAATAAGTTTATCAAACAAGAGGGCCAAGAAGGCCCTGTATCGCTCACCTGACCTATTGACCTAAAGATCATCAAGATTAACATTCTGACCAAGTTTCATTAAGATATGGTCATAAATGTGGCCTCTAAAGTGTTAACTAGCTTTTCCTTTGATTTGACCCGGTGACCTAGTTTTTTACCCCACATGACCCAGATTCAAACCTGACCTAAAGATCATCAATATTAACATTCTGACTAAGTTTCTTGAATAAAAAAATTCTCAGTTATAGTAACGTTGTTCTTGTAATAAATAATCTGTTAACATTTAAACGAAAAATTAAGGATTATTTATTACAAGAACAACGTTACTAATAATGAGATTTTGTCTGATTTATTTATTCATTTTTTTTTCTCAAATCTTCATCAATTACCGTGCATTTTATGTCGTATAGGGTAGCTTTTAAATTTTATGATATTGAGGGATGAATGTACATGTATGCAAAATGAATTACACTGATTTATTCTCCTGGTAAAATCATTTCAAATCGAGTTTGTTTTAAAAGTGTGTTTGTCGTTAAAATTGTGCTACTCTTATTGTTGTAGATACTGTGTTTTAACATTTATGTAGATGGCCATATTGGAAATAAGTTGTATGTATACTATGTACTCTTAATATGTCACCTTCTTAAAATAAAGTTATTATTATTATTATTATTATTATGGGGCCTCTAGAGTGTTAACAAGCTTTTCCTTCGAATTGACCTAATGACCTATTTTTTGACCCCACCTGACCCAGATTTAAACTTACCTATAAATCATCAAGATTAACATTCTGACCAAGTTTCATTAAGATATGGTCATAAATGTGGCCTCTAGAGTGTTAACTAGCTTTTCCTTTGATTTATCCTAGTGACCTAATTTATGACTATACATGACCCAGATTCAAACTAGACCTTGAGATCATCAAGATTAACATTCTGACCAAGTTTCATGAAGATACAGTCATAGATGCGATTTCTACAATGTTAACAGGCTTTTCCTTTGATTTGACCTGGTGACCTAGTTTTTGACCCCAGATGACCAAATATCGAAGTCCAAGATTTTATTGAGGGTAACATTCTGACTAAGTTTCATTCAGATTGGGCTAAAATTGTGACCTCTAGAGTGTTAACAAACTTTTCCTCTGATTTGACCTGGTCACCCAGTTTTTGACCCCAGATGCACGGCTACTAAACGCTAGCGCCACCACCAAATTGTGGTGATAAGGAAAAGAGCTATCGACATTTCCGTGGTGCAGCTATCGCCCGTTTGAAAATGTAAACACGTGAGTAAAATTTATATTTTATCTTATATTTTTATTGATAGAACTTTTTTCAAAAATCGGAGAATGTAGTTCCGTGTAACAACACTTTAAATAGCGGTTGGCTGTGATTTTATTAAAATAATATGCAAATTGTGGTGTCAGGAGCTATTCTCCCGAATCTGACAGTCGCACATTTTCATATAGGCCACTATTCGAACACCATTTCGATTAATGGACACACTGTAAGAACATACCTGCGCATGCAAATAGTGTAGAAATGATAAATAACTATATAGGCACACACCATGAATAATAGAATCTCGGGTTAGAAGAATATTCCAGGATTTTTAAAAGTGGTGGCGCTATAACTCTAGTGATGGCGCTATACAGTAGTGGTGGCGCTGTTACGGCATTAAGTAATATGAACTGCTGACGCATCCGGACAAAACAAACACCAACATTCTCTAACTGATAATATTCCTGCAAGGAATCATGTTATTAAAGAAAGAAAAACACGATCATAGTTTATTTACCTTTATGAAACATTCTCTATCCAAGAAAAGAAAAGAACAAAATACTCACATACCCTTGGGCCTCTTGTAAATTTCCTTTGTTTAAAATGTTAATGTAGAATTATTTTCTAACCTTTAAATATTCTACCTAAATACAAACGTAAGTGTACTTTAAATTCAGGTCATGAAAAATAGTAGCAATACTTTTATTTCAAACAAAGATTTGTGTAGAATTTATTTGTTATATTTAGATTCTGAAAGTTACTTGCCTTTGTATTTTTACGTCGTTTGCATGCATTGTAAACAAAAGACCATACTTTCACAATTCTTTCTAAAAAGTACAGTACAGTTTCAATTCCAATCGATTAAATATGATTAATCAATACAGCTTAGATGCACAACCTGAATCCATATACATGTAGATTATTTTGCGATCATGTACAGGTTACTACATGTATTTTGTTGAGTAACGTAATTTGGGTGTAGTGTGGGATAGGATGGTAACATCAGTTATTGTAGAAATTTCCGCGGCTTGCAGTCCGGCATTTTCATATTTTAAGATTGAATATATCAGCCACTAATCATATACAACAGCGCCACCACTACTGTATAGCGCCACCACTTGGGTGATAGCGCCACCATTTTCAAAAATAGTCGTGTTTTAACTTTTTAACTGTGTTTTTCGTAATTCTTTGGTGTACTGGAATACGTGTTATTCAGTTCTACACGATTTGCATGCGCAGGTATGTTTTTACAGTGTGTCATATCATCGGAATGGTGTTCGAATACTAGCATATCTGGAAATATGCCACTGTCAAATTCAGGAGAAAAGCTCCTGGCACCACAATTTGCATAATATTTTAATGAAATTACAGCCAACCTCTAGTAAAAGTGTTGTTACACGGAACTACATTCCCCGATTCTCGAAAAAAGTTCTATCAGTAAAAATATAAGCTCAAATATAAATTTTACTCACGTGTTTACAAGTAGAAACGGGCGGTAGCTGCACCACGGAAATGTCGATATCTCTTTTCCTTATCACCACAATTTGGTGGTGGCGCTAGCGTTTAGTAGCCGTGAGATGACCCAATATCAAACTCGTCCAAGATTTTATCGAGGGTAACACTCTGACCAAGTTTCATTAAGATTAGGCCAAAATTGTGACCTCTTGAGTGTTAACAGTCAAATTCTTGACGACGGACGACGGACAAAGGGCGATCACAAAAGCTAAAAAATCGGAAATGGAAATACCTTACAAAAGCTAAAAAATCGGAAATGGAAATACCTTATGAAATATTAACACAAACATGATAAACATAATTACCAACTGTGTAATATATGAGCTTAAAACTGCTCCCTGTGCTTCCATACACAGTGCCAGTCACAGTGATTGGGTCAATCCCTACCTACATGTGACCATCTACACCCCTGAATTCTTGCATACGATAACTCATAGGCCAGCTTCTGTTGTGACAATAGTTATGGCAGGATTATGATACACTTTATAATAACAATGATGTACTGAAACAAATAACTGAAATTGTAAATATCTTGGGCATGTAGTGTGTAACATTACTATAAATTCAATAAAAATAATTGTGCAAGAAATATTTTTGTTGAGCTGATTGACACTACTGTTTTAGTTTATTATTAGTAATAAGGGTACAAACACTCGATCTTGGGTAGTAAAAGGGGTACAAAAACTCAATTTTGGGGCATACGATGAGTAAAGGAAAACATTTTTGTTTATTATAACGTTATTAAATTTTGAAACAACGGGATGTTTTTGTCATTCACCGGAAATTCAAAACGTGGCACCACCTTATGTATACTGCCATTTTGGAAAAACGGACACATTATGCGATGGCGTGTGCGTCTGTCCGTCTGGACCATAACTTAATGATAATTCAATGTATGTACATTGTACTTCAATCTTGGACGAGCAGACGATCATATGGGAAAATTAGACCCATCGTGAAAATCACCACATTTAAAGCCGATAATAAGTTTGGTCAGGTAAATCTGCTGTCGAGACTGTTCGGTAGATTTCGGCCTACTACGTATTTTAGGCCGATGTCTAACAAGTAATCCCTTCTTCGCCAATGTGCCGTTACATAATATTGCCAAGTCTAATTTACAGTGATTGCAGATAAATTAGAATTAATCGGAACCTAAATGGTATTTGGTGGATTAATCAGATTACCTCTATAACGGTATTCTCAACAAACACATTATTTTAAAACCGAACAATCACTTTGCAAAAAAATAATTTCTGCTATCTTACAATCAGATGGAAGCTCGCTTTTACAAAACTTCGTTTGATGATCATGATTATGAAATAAAATTTTTAAATAGTTTTGTGTGTGTGTGTAATCATATAACTGCACCTTTATTGTTATGTCGTGATTTTTTTAAAGTCAGATATCGAGCAAGCAATTAGTGTCGAGCCAGCTCGAAAATCGTACTTCAAATTTTGAAAAGCTGAATTTCAATACTGAAACTGCGATCTGCTCAAGATCATAATTCAAAGATTGAAAATCGTGCAAGATCGGATATATTGAAATTAAAGTTTTTAAAAATCTTGGACGATTATTCCCGGTATTATAATTGATGTCATATGAGAAGTCATGATCGTGACCCCAATGGGACTCGAACACACGACCCCTGCGCTGAGAGGCCGGCAAATTATCCACTAGACCACTGCTCCCCTCAAAATATTTGAATTTCGGTCTTCCTTATGGCTCTATTTTCAATTCTGCCTCGAAATTCGATGATTTATTTTTATTTGAATTTCGTTTTCCGAGTTGGCGCGAAATTCAATGTAAGCAAAATTCAACGTCATCCTTCCGAAAATTTTAATTTCGATCTTCTACTTCTAACTTGCCCAAAATATGCCGCCTCAAATTTCAACGCTTTGAAATGTTTATGTCTTTTTTCTTCTTACACTCTCGAAATTTGATTCAACCTCGGAATCAGTTCCTTAAGATTTCCACTTTCAACAGACTCGATGTTCAATGCTGGCTCAAATAAAACACTGAACATTTCAGCTTCGAGCTTCGAGCAAGATCCAGATTCGATGCAAACTCGAAATTCTTTTTTTTTTTGAAATTTTAAATTTCGATCCGATCCTCAAGCTGTTTTAAAATGACTGTTGGCTGTAAACAAAATCATATTATGGAGCGTCCACTAATTTATCAATCCGTACACGTGTGCAGTTTAGCGGGTGGGAAGAAATCAGTCTTTACCGTTAAGGAGCTCAAATTTCGTGAGAACTGACGGAAATATACGAGAATGTTCGAGTCTTTCCGATAACGAAAATAAAACCTATACTCATCTGCAAAAATGCTTAAGAAGACCATTTTCTTCTTCACCTAGAAAACTGAAGTTAATATGAAACAATAGCTAAATGAATATAGATTAATAAGTCGTTTGCAATGGTCTTCAAGGGCAAACAAGAACCTATTTATTCTTTGTTAAACAGAAGAGATTTCAGCAAATTATCCATATTTTACTATATATCTAATTGCAGATAGACAGACATAAAGTATACGCAAAAAAGACCATTTTCCATTAAATATATTTTGAAAATAAAATATTCATGTGAAAGACAATGCATTGAATATTATCACATCGTTTGCAAAGCTATAATACTTTCCCCATAAATTTAAATAAAGTAAAAGGCTCCTTCTTTGCGCTATATAAAATATTTTCACTCGTGCGAAAAATCGATGGGACTAATTTTCCCATATGGTTCAGAGTGCATGAACAAGGTCTCTAGATCCAAGGTCAAGGTCATTACAAGGTCAGATCTGTCCGTCATATTGGCTTCAATCTTGGCATATAGATAGGTAGTTAGATGTGCAAATTGCACGAACTTAGTCGATAGGTGAAAGGTCAAGGTCACAAACTGAATTCAAATCTGCCCTCTGTATTTTGTGTCCGGAGCAAAATTTCAAAACTATTCAAGGTATTGATTTAATCTTGAAATATAGGTGGGTGGTGATGAGTTGATTTGAAGAGTGCAACATTCCATATTACTATCCCCCGATCTTCCATATTACCCCCAGTCCCCGCCACGCCACGCCCCCTAAAAATTATAATAAAAAATACTCATACAATCCACATTATAATCACCCCAACCCCGCCTCCACCTCCACGTTACTTTTATATTCTTGTGCCTTAGTAGTCGAGCGCATGAACCAAGTCGGTATGTCAAACATCAATGTTTTATTAGGTCTAATCTTTCCGTCATAATTTGTATCCACAGCATAACTTAATTAGACATAAGGTATTGACTTCAATCTTGGCACATACGTAGCAATGAGACGTAAGTGTTAGGTCAAAGTTCAAGGTCCCAAATTGAGTTCAAATGTCAAATCTGTCCTTATTTTGCGCCCGCAGTACATCATCAAAACTGTTCAAGTTAATGCCTTTAAACTTGGAATATTGGTGGGTGGTGATGAGCCGATTTTAGCAGTGCAACAATCCACATTACACACGCACTATCCCCCCGCCCCTACCCCCACAAACGCACACTCCTTCCCCACACCAACCCCCATCCCCGCCACCACCATTCTTCCTAGGAAACAATATAATTTTTCTTTTAGTTTCTTTTACATTAGTATGCTATCACCGCCGCTGCAAAATAACGCCTAACCCCCTCCCACTGCCACATTACATCCAACTTCCGACACACACACACACACACACACCAAAGAAATTCTATCAATTGAAACGGGAATGCGCCCTAACTTAAACCTGGCATGATGTCCGTAAATGTAATGTGTTCAGTTTAAATGATAAACGTAGGTGACGAGTTAACTTTCTCTTTTATGTGATATCATATACCACATTAGAAATACGGAATAAATTAGCGATGGTAGGGTGGTACGATAATGATAGTAGGATTACAGGATCATTCTAACATCCTACCATCGCTATCCTGTCATTCTACTTTAGCTATCCGACTATCCTACCATCGCCATCCTGTCATTCTAATTTAGCTATCCGACTTTCCTACTATCGCCATCCTGTCATTCTACTTTAGCTATCCGACTATCCTACCATCGCTATCCTGTCATTCTACTTTAGCTATCCGACTATCTTACCATCGCTATCCGACTATCTTACCATCGCTATCCTGACATTCTACTTTAGCTATCCGACTATCTTACCATCGGCATCCTGTCATTCAACTTTAGCTATCCGACTATCCTACCATCGCCATCCTGCCATTCTAATTTAGCTATCCGACTATCCTACCATCGCCATCCTGTCATTCTACTTTAGCTATCCGACTATATCCTACCATCGCCATCCTGTCATTCATCTTACCATCGCCAGTCCTACACCCTACTATCTTACCATCCCGCCATGCAACCATTCTGCTAGTAGGCGATGGGCAATGATAGGATATAAACAAAACAGTATTCTTTGCAATTCGATAACAGCAATAAAACGTATACGTTTTTCTACTAACCCGGACTTCTACATGCAATCCAAATCTTCAAAGAGTAAGAAAATTTCTCCCATAAATTCCTTTTACTATATTGATCTGAGAGAAATGTTCACAGAAAAAAATTGACACAAATCATTGCATGTCCCCTTTTTTGAGTAGCTGGTCCATATTTTGTGCTTTATGACCGGTCCATAGTTTGACACCATATTTTGTAGGGATAAAGTCAAAACTTAAAAGTTAACTAACTGAAATTCATTTCTTATTCTTGAATAAACCACTTATTGAACTGCTTGCCGGCCGAGAGCCGAAACCTTCTCCTTTGGACCACAGGCACTTGTTTTTACCATTTTCCGGTAATCCATTCAATAAGTGTATACTAATGAATCCACAGATGCATCTGTTATTGTCAGTGAAAATAATACAAACTGCGCAACACAAAACGTGATTTTCACAATGATCTGACAAATGTAAAGGGCTATAATGGTAAATTGACATTAATGTTAAATTACATAAAGTTATCTCTCTTGACTGACAGTGAAGTGAAAATAGCCTATATTATATACGCCACAGGTCGCTCAACACGACAAAAATGAAAATATTGCAAGCTCGGTTTGATTGAGCCTGTTCATAGGCGGTAGTGGAAATGCATGCTACCGTCCACGCCCTCCAGCCCCGGGTTGAGCAGAACTCAACATTTGCACATATTACAAGTACCAAAAACAATTTAGAGACATCCGCAGATGCAATGCATTCATACGGCGTTGCACATGGAACCTTCAATGATACTTTAGTGTGTAATTCCATGAAAAGCGGCGTATGGTCCCCAATTAAAATAATTGGTCTGCCCTAAACGAGAAAACAGCGGGCAGAACTAAACAACCTGGAATTTAGAAAGGGGATCTGAGGTTATAGAGCCTGCATATCACAGAAACTGCCAAAAGACAAAATTAAAGAGCAGGCACTATATCCAAAGGGTGATTATACAATACCCAAAGCTAATGAGCGGGGATATTGGAACCACCCAAGCCGAAATGTTCAAGCTGCAAAACTGAACAGTACCAATAACACAACATAAAAGTCGTGCTGAACGATCTGAGAAGATCAAAATATAACAGCTCTGATTGAATGTACGGGGAGACTTTTTACGGCAAGCATTTTCTGTGAAAATAGATGTTTTATAATACAGCATAATTTAAGGCTGATTTATGATCATTTTTCACATAATTATGTCACAGAGAGCTTTATAGATACATTTTCTCCTAAAACTTATATTCACCTTATACGGAATTCAGAAAAGACATCCACTCGTTTATTCTGTATTAACAGTTTAGTAAATTATATAATTCCATGGCAAGTATACTGATAAGATAAAGTCTAAATAGAGCTAAGTACTGTCTGTGACAGCAAAACACAGATAACTGCTGTTATACCACATTGTTAAACTGTTAAACTTATTTCGTTGTCAATACCTGCTTTGAGTAACAATGTTGTATTTGTTGTTCGTTGTTATGGTAGCCGGAAATGCACTTGCTGCTGATACAGACAGTTTATCTCGACTCACATCGCGCTTCAAGTTGCTGGAAAATAGAGTTCAGGATTTAGAACACCAAGGTATAAATGTACTATTATTTTAGATGTTTTATATGGCAGAGCATTAGTGCCGGGCATGCACAAACCTAATAGCTTACAAACTACTATAGTATACATATGTTACACAACATGTATATTATGGTATACAATTTCATTTTGGTACTCGGTAGCAAAGTGCGAGTTTCGTTCGTTCCAACTGTGTTGGAAAGGTGCATACGATTTTCATGGCACATTGATTGAAATGAATTTTGGTGTATATTTCTCAGTGCATTTAACGAATAAGAATTTCACATTTACAGTTGGCACCTGACGCTTACTTGTTGCCGTTGTAGTCATTGGCGGTCCGATCTTTACCTATAAGTTTACTAATGGACATTTGTAAGAAAACTTTATAACGTTGACGTAATCTTAATAAAGGCACTGACTTCCAGATTTGGGCTAAAGATGATTTTCCTTCAAAATTGAAGTTTGATCATATTATGAGCATTAGAATATGAATTTTTATTTCTAAACTATCTAATCGGAAAAATGCCAAAATGAATCAAGAAATGAAAAGATGCTCGCGCGTCGGGAACCGAACCCGGACGCCGCAGCAATAAAAACTTTTCCGCTGTCTTTACCAATACATCCACGGAGGACTATGTATTTAAGTGCGATAAATACAGTTAGTAATTCGGTCGAAAATGTTCCTCCGGGGGTGTAGTCGAAAGAAGTCCAAAGTAAATAGATCCTTATGTTCCCATCTTTTCGCAGATTCGTGTAGAACGAGTGCTTTAATCACGCGGTTTCATTGCAGAATGCATTCTGCATGAAATAAGACGGTTTTCATGTGGCACATTTTGCAGATCGAAACCGAAAGTAGGGGTTTATTGCGCGTCCAAGAGCAAATATACGCCATTTTAGATTAGCAGACCACAACTTAGACTGGCATCAGTCGTTAGACTAATTAAATGTAAAGCACTTAGCCATAAACTCAATCCTCTTTGGTAGCACTTTCTGAATAAAAAAAATACAATATCTCTTATCTCCAACTCTAACGACTGTTGAGATAAGCCACAGTAAAAGGATGCCACAGAGAGAGGAAAAGAGAATTTTGTTATGGGCCTGCTGACATATATTTTTTAATAGAATGGGAAATGTTTAATCTCAACAGACTGTGTAAGTCTAACCACAACTGACTGGCATTTCACTATGAACTATTGAACCCCCTATTTTGTTTTCATTTTTCGTTAATTTATGATAGAACTTTCATGAAAAAAGGTGTAGAAAAAAGGGATGTTCTATACCTGAAATTGACGTTTTTTATAAGAAACAATGAAGGATTTGAATTACTGACCTTCAACGTCTAGGCTAATAGATAAGTATGCATCTGTCTTCAGTACTGATAAATTATGTGGCATAAAAAATAAAAAAGTTATTACAATTGAAAAAGTCATTTCCTATATACCTCTATAGTAGCAAAATCAATCGGATCGAGAAATCGATAACGCCGCTAAACACCACTATAAATCCGGCTGTTCTTTATTTCATTTAAAATCCACTTACTTCATAACGGTTTTTCGACATTTTCTAGCACTTTAGAAAAACAAAAAGAAAAGTGGGTGTTAACTTTTATATAAAAAAAAAACTACAGTTCGTTAAATACAACCCTCTGAATTTACTACTTTTCGCTTCTTTCAATTTCTCTTTTCGAGACATTAAATTCTTACGCTGTCATTTTTACCTAGCATGCGATAGGAACATGCCGATTTCGATAGAATGCAAAGTGATACATAGGGTAAAAGTAAACACGTTGCTGTTGAGAAAAGGCACTAGGAAAGGAAAAAAGATTAGCACTATTTATATTTGGACTACTTGTGACATTGTTTTTGGTAGTGATCAGCCTATGAAGCAGCTGGCAATGCTAGCTTTAAAGGCACTGGCCTCCAGATCGTCCGACAATAAAAAAGAAAAAATAATTTAGGTTTTAGGAAATTAATGCTATATTTTAGAAGAAAGCTTTGAAATTTAATTATTGACAAACTATTATTTTTATTAATTTTTACACTGAAAATAGACAAGCGTTTATAACGCGTACTCGAGGTAAACTGCCTTCATTACTGACCTTAGTACATTTTCGACTAAATTACAGACCATATGCCTAGGCAATCAGCTTGTCGAAGGAAAATGGCGGCGCGTGCGTGTGTAAAAATCGCATTCGATTGGATCATAGATAAATTTGATTGAAAGGTCAATTTCAACAAGTTGAACAAGGGAACTCAGAAAATTTTGATACTGTCTATAAAGAACATATAGCAAAACATGTATTTAAGCATATTGCTTATACCAGACTCTCAAAATATTCACCCTTAACAGAACCTCTTTTTTTTCCACCCGGGAGCCACAGAGTAGTCTGTGCTTGGTATTCATTGTGCTATTAAGGACGCTTCTGCACTTTCGGCATTTTCTTAGCAAAGGAAAGAGAAAAACACGGCGAATATTACGGAGTTCCGTTAGGGCCAACGTCTGCTCCCTGTGAACGAACGCGAAGCGCGAAGGCACGACGGTACGCTGGCGAAGCGCGACAGTACGATGGCGATAACACGACAGTACGATGGCGATGTGCGACATTTCGATGGTAACAGTCCGTCGTACTGTCGCGCTTCGACGTCGAAGTGTCGTGTTTCGCTATCGTACTGTCGCGCTTCACCATCGTAGTGTTGCGCTTCGCCATCGTACTGTCGCGCTTAACTATCGTAGTGTCACCATCGTAGTGTCGGGTTTCACCATCCAACTGTATAGCACTTTACCATCGTACTGTCACGCTTCGCCATTTTACTGTCTCGCTTCGACAATGCGATGGCGAAACGCGACAGTACGATGGTGACACTACAATGGTGAAGCGCGACAGTACGATGGCGAAGCGCGACCGTACGATGGCGAAGCGCGAAAGTATGACGGACTGTCACTATCGAACTGTCATGTTATCTCCATCGTACTGTCGCGCTTCGCCATCGTACCGTCGTACCTTCGCCCTTCACGTTCACATGGTGCAGGCGCTGGCCCTAACGGAATAACGTGGTACGAATATGGAGGCTCTTCCTGTAAATACTGCTGTACAATATTGCTCTTGTTTGCACATGCATTGTTATGAAAAGGGAAGGTGTCCTGTAAAGCAGTCTGTGGGCTATGTTAAACGTAATGTTTTCTAACTGATTGTTGTTTAACCGCCATTTACTAATGTGTTATCCCCTGTGAGAAGTTCATTAAACCTCCTTTCATCTTCATTTTTTATAGAATTTTAGAATTTTTTGCAACATTGCACACCTTTCGGGTTTTTTGCTCTTTAGTCGTTACCTTCGATAATTTCATTGTTTGGTCTGTGGGCAAAAAAAACATGAGAGTCGTAACCCAGAAATTAGGCAACGGATGAGCTATATCATGATGTTATATGGTCCTTCAGGAAACTTTTAAGGGTGGATGTCGGTCTGGGCAACATTTCAGTAAAATCCAATGACGATTTTAAAAACGTCGGTGTCTAATGATTGCAATTAAGAACGCCTTGGAAGGTGAAACGAAATTTATGTGACAGTTCTTATCATAAATCTAATTTCTTAATGCCTGAAATTATTAACTGTTTACCTTTGTTGTCTCAAAATACTACTTTATAATATATATACAAAATAAAATGTAAAACGTTAAATGGGGTTGATGTACCCCAACCACCACATTAGTATATGTATTTATACGGAAACTCTTATGAACTTCTAACCCTTTATATAAAAAAAAACATTTCCCGCATATTTGCAATAAAGAAAACAAAATATATTAATAATTAACTAAAAATCAAAAATATTTGCAGCCTTATGTCAGTTGGCTTACTTATAGCTCATGTTTTCATTTCTTGGCAATTTGCATACTGACAGACATATTCTTTGTAAATGGGATAGAAATGATGAAAGTATTGCAAAGACTGCAAGAAAGTTCCCTATGGGAAACATCCATGGAAAGCCAAAGTTTTCAGGTTTTGACGGCTTTAATTCACTTCTATGATAGCTTTGGTCTTATATCAGGTAGTAATCGCTGTACGTGGTAATTACATCACCCCCAAATTTAAAGTTAGTTTAACGATCAACAAAATATGTCTTTAGTTAAACAGACTATTCAAATTAAGATGGCCACCAATTCCCAAATTTTCAAATCACTGCCTTAAATTCAATCAAACATGTACTTATGGAAGAGGAACAGCTCTTCAAAAGTCAAAGCTACAATAGAAATAATCTAAAACTGAATTGTATATTAGTATGATGTTACAGAGGATTTTACCACTCACAAAATGACCACCTGAAATAGATAACATGTAGCTCGGGTGGGTTGGGTTTTTTAAAACCTAAAGTTTGGTAGAAATCATTATAATTTGGAATAGATTGTTACAGCAAGCCTTTAATTGATTTAGAACAGGTACATAGGCAACACAATAACATCTGAAAGCTTGTATTGAAACTATCTAGTAAACTTTTATTTATAGCCAATAATAATCTCAGAGAGCGGGAATTTCGCATTTTGTATACACCAGGTTTACTAAAATCAACATAATTTTTGTTTCACATACAGTAGAAAGCGACATCCGGCCTTAAACGATCCCAGAATAAATGTAATAATTGCTGAAATAGATGAATCTTTGCCTAATTTCTGAAATCGAAAAACTAGAGGATTTACAGAAATTGGCCCACAACATCAGTCAGAAGTTCATGAACACTTCCCGATGAAATGCCAACCGGTGCAGCTATTTTAGAAACTGTGTATCTCGAGTCTTCTTATAGTCCGGCTGCCCCAGCATCAATGTTATGAGCTTTAGGACGCCTTACACGAGACTGATCTTGACTATAGATTTTGCCCTATTAGATGTCCATTTCATATCTAAAAACAGAGGCTTCGGATGGAAAAAAATCACTGATACAGTATCAAATTCTTGACGAGTTTACTTGGCTGGTATATTCAGAGAACAACGCACTTTTATGTAGAACCTTCTTGTCTGGAGCCTTCATGCTTACGATAATGTTAAAACACTTGTAAGCCAGCTATAAAAAAAAACAATTGTGTTGAAGTCAATGTACACGGCTATTGAAACCCACTAGAAGTCGAGGAAAAATCGCGTTTGTCTCTGATTGTTTCTGTGGAAGCGCGATAGTTTCAAAATTTTCTGAATTCCACTCGTATGCAAAAGCAGACCATTTTCTTCTAATATCATTTAAAAAAAAAATCATTTTTCCGTAAGAAGACAATCTATGAAATAATATTATCCCGCTGTCATCCCGCTGCAAAGCTCATATATCTATGAATTAAAATCAGTAAACCACTCTTATACATGTATGTGTCATATAAGATATTTTCACTCGTGAAAAAATCAATTGGTTTTATTTTCCCATTCGCGGCAAGAAAGTATGGTCTGTAAAATTCAAATTATAATATATATGATCTTGTATTTACAGTTGCTAGTCAGCAACATGAAATAATTGACCAGAAAGCATCACTTGCCGAAAAGTCAAGAGAAATAACAGAACTTCTAGAGCTGCTGAAAGAAAAAGACACATTAAAGAAAACAAATCGGCGAATGAGTGATATACCTGAACAAAATGTACCAGGTTAAGAATTTCTCGATGATTTATCGTAGTTTAAAAACTTTTTATATACTGTCACATACATGATAGTTATCTATCGTTTTATTCGTCAATTTAAAGCGTTTATGTGCTTTTATAAATTTCTGTTTCCTTTTAATTTCTTCATTTATTTGTATTAACGTGAAACACTTAAGATTTATAAGGCTAATGTAATTGCAGCTCAGTTACTCAGAAGGTTTGTGCTCGACAAAGATGACGTGGCATTTTATGCAAGGCTTGATGAAACCGAACTGACTGGAGTATCGTTAAACCAAACCATACTGTTTGACAACGTCGTTCTAAATGCCGGTAACGCATACAACATTAACAGCGGCCAGTTCATAACGCCGGTTGATGGGTTCTATTTGCTGTCCGTAGCTGTGACGAGCGATCTCGGTCATAACCATCAACTCCAGGTTGCATTGATGAAAAATGACGTCATCTTGGCCCGTGCGCATGCTCATGGCGACTCTGGGCATCTAGATCAGGGCGGAATTACGATAGTTGTCGGTTTGTCTGCTGGTGATAAAGTGTTTGTTAAGTCCACGTACCAGGATGTCACTGATTTCTATGGAGGAGGACTCACGACTTTCTCTGGTTTTCACATCATGTTCAAGTAGAAAATCAACTCCTATATAAAATAAATTCTAAAATACATGTCTTGACCTATGTTTCCCTAAGATAGTTTGCATATAAGTTGGATAAGTCTGACATTGTCACTATATGTTATGTCAGCGACAATTTCAGTTGGTCGCCGCAAACAGGATCAGTTTCATGGTATGTTTGCCTAACTAAAGTAAGTTGTAAATATCTTGACAGATGGGCACTTAATATGTTTTGTATCATATAAAGAGGTCCACGCTAAAAAAGGTAGAGGTTCTGAAAAGTTGCACAATGTATCCAGCGAACATCAGTCAGTATTGAAGGTTAAAAATCTACTTCAGCTGATAGCACTGGTATAAGGACGATATCTGTATTCTGAAATCTTAACCAACCTGAATGTTCAGACAATATAGAAAGATGACCTGAAATAAGGCACGAAATAGGTTGTAATCTATATATGGCGCTATTCCATACAGTGTCTTATCATTCTTTTGTTCTACTTCTAGAAAACTTCATACAAACCTGCGTTGCTTAAGTGTGAGTTTCTTCTTCTGAGTAAAATGGCGGCTCTTTGTACAACCGCGATTATTTTATTTGTTTCTTCGTGCAGCGCCCAAACACATTACCGTATGTATTCATTTATTATTTATTTTATGTGCTGAATAAATGTTCATAGTTCAAGAAAAACAAAACTCGGAATTCATTTGCGAAGCAGCCACGATTCTTCTAAATTTCATGAAATATTGAAACCAAGTGAAAATGTCTATTTTCTGATCGTCAGTATTTTTTCTTTCTCTCTGATGGTCTTTTATATGTTCTTGTTTTACAAATATTTCTTTCAGTTGTTTTGTTTCAATGCAGTTACATTCACTTAATCAACAAATCATGTATTATCATATGTAAAACTCATACACTTCTTAAACATTTATTTCAAGATTCCTGTGCAGCAATATACAAATCCAATATACTCAGCCAGAGTGGGGTATATACATTGTACAACAGACAAGACCAACCATTTCAAGTATACTGTGACTTCTATAGAGGCTACGGTTACACATACATCTCCCCAGCCACCACAGTGACAGTAAATATCGACGACCTCTACACCGATTCCAAACACGTGCTAGTGCGTGACATGCGCAAAGATGGCAGCCAATATGAAGCAAAAATTGAGCAGATCACAGCCTTCCAAAATACGCCACTATCCATTCAGTACAATACACACAGTGGCTATCAAGAGGTACAAAATCCTAAAATGACACCTTATGTTTATGTTGGATTTTTACCAGCTGCACGCATGCGCCGTGGTCAAACAGAGGGTTATAAACTAAATGGAAAAGATCAGACATACGTGAATTGTGACGGAAATACCAATAACTATTTTGCCTTCCTTTTTAACCAGAATCACGCTGCAGCTAGTCCCTACCATCCTACCTACTCTGTGATGCAGCATAATTGGGTAGACACTGCAAACCAGGTATCACAAAGCAAAAAGATACCAGCTAACTTTTTCTCGTTCTTTGAGATGCATTTCGGAGGGTGCGGAGCATATGGAACACCTCAACATATACAACAAGTTTCCGGAGCTGCACTTGGTTTGCGATATGGTAGGCCCTACTTATCCATCCTTTTCTTATAATAGGGCATATAAAAAACGTTCTCAAACTTAAGTGAGTAAAATGTCTTCTCAACTAAAATGCTTATACTACATCATCAATATCTTCGAAATTATCTAAATATGAAAGGTTAAATAAAGTATGAACTACAGACATCGACACTTATTGAATTGAAAAACCAGGAAAAAAATCCAAATGACATTTTTTCATTTAAAGTATCAGTTTCAATGTTTCAGATATAACTTGTAAGACACCTGCAGATATTGCTAATGGTACAAAGACAGTGTCAGGGACTACTTTCGGCAATACAGTAACATACACATGTGATGTAGGCTATGGCCGTGAGTTTGGAGACATGACAAGAACATGTTCAGAAACTGGCAGATGGACGGGCCTCACACCAAGCTGCGCAGGTACCCTTAAATGACTTATTCCAACACTTTCTAAGATTACATCATTGATTTGTTGTTGTTGTTTTTTTGTGTCAGGAATGGGATATGTTACTGCTAAATTAAACCGTTGAGAATTGTTTGAATTGTATTGCCTGTCACAAATAAGCTGAGAATAACAAAGATATTTCGTCAGCAACGATAAAATTCTGTTCAATTTTTTTTCAGAATTAAGTATGTATTAATTAGAATAGTAGTGCCCATAGCTTTGTCAGAACATATTACAATCTCGATAAGTTTCTGTTTCATTAAAATGGTATTGTTCGTACATTGAAGAAAACAGAGTTTGGTTTTCTATCTCGTACTTTATGTGTTACAGCATTCCCATGTTCGAGCCACCCGTGCCATAATGGAGGCCTATGTTTCGAGGTTGAAGGGAGTACATTTGTATGTGAATGTCCAGAAGGTTTCCAAGGAAAGTTATGTGAAACTTCGGCTGGAAAATAAAATTCCGTTCATGTTTCTAAAGTGTGATATGAATAGATAAAATATCCAACAATACGTACATATTTTCAATCTATTTCAGTTTGAATATTTTCGAAATATATCTACGAAACGGGTGGATTTGTTATGATACAGAAATGCATATACATGAATATAAAGATATCTGTTAGAAGCGAATTCAGCGGATAGCTGACGAATGAAAAGTACAAAAAAATAAAGCTGGCGTGCCTGGGATTGTTCGTTTAGATCTGGCACATCTTCATTTTAACAGATCCCACCTGGACCCCTCCAAAAAGATTGTTTAATAATGGCTGAATCTAAGTTAAGTCCCTTTAGAACTATCCCCAATGGGGAAATACTGGTTGAAGTATAAAATAGTATTTACAAAGAATTATTTCCCTTAATCAGTGTTTCGAAAGGAAGTAAATGGACTTGTCTTAAAAGAAAAAAAAGCATGCGAGCAAAACAATTATTTTTTTCTCTATTTTGACTTTTTAGAGGCGTGTGACTGTACATTTCTCACGTAACGAGAGGGGTATTTTTTAATGCTTATTTAAGCTATTTTAATGGATATAGCACTGTGTAGCACGAAAGTGGTATATATACACAAATACATATTTTAAATGATTTGATACATGTAATCAGTTACAATTACAGTTGTCCTTAGTTTAAACATATTTTATTTTGAATTATTTTCACAACATAAGTACATATATAATAAAGTATTGGACAGAAAGTTTTATAAGCTTAAGGCTGCCCTCTCCCTAAAATCACAGGTACATGTGAAATTTTCTTGTTTGTGGTATCATGCATAAAGATCATCCATCTATGATTTCAACAATTTTTACTCTGACTGTTTTTAATTTACAGGTAAAATCAGATATATATAGTCAACAAAAATGAATGAAAACTTAGTACTTTTTTATTGTTGAAATAGGACAGCTATTTACAAAAATTACAAAAATACAAATATAAAAAGTACAAAAATACATACCATTTAAAATGTCATTTTGGTCAATGCAAGGCCAATCATTCCAGTTTTACTTATTGAATTTGATGTCAAATCTGCACATGCACAACTTTCTCTTGTCATGTTTCATGAGAGTTTAGAGTTTATTTATTTACTTCATAAGGCTATCAGCCCATCATGGCATAACAAGCATACACAAATATATGACAAACAGTGAAAACATATACATTTTATAATTACACACAGTTAAATTTGGGAAAGGTCTAACAAGTAATTTTTACGACCATTTCATTTAACACTGATAATTTAAATAACATTACAATATTTCTGTTAATTACATAAAACATGTCTTTGTAATATATACAGTCTTGGATACATACAACACAGGGTTCCAACAGCCCATTTTACCGAAGTTAAGACACACAATTTAGCTCTTACTGGTGAATTATTTGGTAGAATATTCAGGTGCTTCCCGGCAAATATTTTATCAAGATTTTTGTTACTTTATGATATAGTTTTCAAGAAATGTCTCAAAAGTGTTCCAGTTGGTAAGTGACAAGTTTATCCTTACAAAGTGATTATTTCTGAAAAATTACATGATAACTACTAGTTGTTTTGAAAAACTATAAAATGAACATAATTTGGGCTAATACAATTTGGAATGGCCTAAGCTCACTTCACATTTTCAAAAAAAAATGATCACGATACAGTCGGTGGTCTTCGAAAGGATTCAACACTGGAACATATAATATAACAGTTAATCCTTTACATTATGCAGCTTCTTTTTACAGCTAAAATACCCTTTTCTTGTTTGTGTACACCCCGCTATTATGTTAGGTACACTAGTACTAAGTTATTTAAACCAAATACTTGTGAAAGACGGCTCTAGGCATATATTTCACCAATGTTCAAATTTCAGGTAGTTAGCGGAACATGAGATTTTCAAAAGATTTTGAGACATATATATCTCGCATAAAGTTGTTAAAAGGAAATAAATAACCATTTCAGAAAAAAAGAAGGGGGTATTCTGTAACTTTCTGTTTTGCCTAGGTGAATGATAAGTTAACATTCCATTAACATTCCAAAGATTTTATATTGCTCACTCACTTAATCTTCTTCAGCGCCGTCTGGTGCTTGAGGCGACTGTAAGGGACCTCCATCTGGTTCTGTCTGCAGCAACTCGAGGCGCCGTCTCCATTGTCAGACCTCGGTTCTTTAAGTCTTTCTGAACGGTTCACGTCCAAGTCTCTTTTGGTCGGCCTCTGTTCCTTCTACCCTGTGGTGTCCCACGAAGGGCTACTCTGGGGCATGCGATAGACGTGTTTGTTTGGATGGTCTCTGAAACTGTGTGCATCCCTGTTCTGTTGCGCAGTTCTTCCTTTAAGATTCTACATTAAGTGGGATAATATTTCAGCTAAATTGTACGTGCATAATTATAGCAGACGAGAGTTATCTTACGCTTATCCCCTCCACAGTGTTAATTCAAATTCACCGACATGAAAAAAATAATTGACAAAAGACTCTTTATTTATTATTTGTATATTTTGTCTGAAATGTTTCTTTTATTGCTGACCTTGACAAATGTTATGGAAAATAATAAAGTGTATTCAAAAGGTTCAAAATTGTGATCGCATTTCATATGCATTCTATTAGCCGCTTTGTAAGGCTGCATTTTTATAAAATTAACGTTATATAATTATTTGCTCACATGAGAGATAGGAAGAGAGAGAGAGAGTACGTGTATTCATTCGTTCGTGCGTTTGTGCGTGAGTGGCATACCACTGTACACAGCAGATACTACTTTGCTTAATTTTGTAGATACATTATGTAAATAATGTGGTTTTGGTCCAATTGTTTTTAAAGTCCATGTCTCACTTTATCAATGTGTGCGTATTTTTTCACTGATTTTCTTATTTAATTTAAACTCGATAAAAATAAAATTGTCAGTTTGGTTATAATTCTGTGTAAATTTCCTATATTTTGCCTTTTATGACAGATGTGTTATTTCGCCATTAATTTCAGTTAACAGTTGAAAAACATAATTACATGTACAGTGCGTAATGTGTTTTTGTCTCCAAGACTAATATCAAAAATTCTTGTTTATATCACTTTTCTACAAAAAAATCAACTTTTCACAGATATTAAACATTTAGAGTTATTATGTACACTCAGTAAAATGAATGATTAATATGGTAACGGGTCAAAAGATAATATATTTAGTATCATATCCTAACACTAGATTATATTTAACAGTATTGTTTATCAAACTATGACGATTTTTCCAAAATATCAAGTTCACCGAACGTTTAAACCCTGGCAACCACTGCTACACCAGAGCCTGTATTCATAAAGCAGTGAAAAAAGAAGTTATAAGGAAATCATAAATTCTGATCTTAGTGATGTTTTGTACTAAAATGCTCTATAAATATGGGTCCAAACATACCTGCATTGGTCAGTCGGTAATATTATCATTATGGTGCATTTCAAGATGTTTTAAAATTGGAAATAACTGTAAGTCAACTGCTACCTTTTTATTACTTGTTGTCGAGTCTTCTGTCTTTTTTCTTCCTCGATATTTGTATTTATGAAAGAAAACGAACTTTTGACTTTTTTTTCGAAAGTTTGATTTTGAGATCGGTGGAAGTGGCAATATTCGGAATTAAAAAAGATCTGGTCTTTCAATGTGACAGGCGAATGATAAACTTTGATGATCCTCAATTGTATACGATATAAAAGGAATCAACATAAATAATCAGTTCTTAGATTATCATTATAGTGTTTTGTTTTACAAGTATTAAATAGTTTCCTTTAGCTGACCCACTACCTTTTCAAAACAGCTTTGCTATCAAGGCTCAACAAACGTTACAGACAAATGTATATTATATGTGTCTTTTTTTCTAATAACAAAAAGTACTTTTTGTTCATAATATATCGGTAGGTCAATATTAAATATTTACAGTCTATGGACTTTTTTGGGGAAACCGGGCACGAAATAAACATTGCATCCCAAATATGCATGACAAAGCTCCTGTCTTAAATAGTCATTGTAAAGATACGTTACTGCGCTCCTGCCTTAAATAATCATTGACAGATTCGTTACCAAGGAGTTGACGTTTTCCAGATGATTAAAGCAACCGCAACCGTCTGGTTAATCCTCAAGACATTTTGTTTATCTCTTTCTACAGTAAAACATCCTGAGGCTAAACTCTACCCATTCACATATAATTTATTCTACATTCTTGCACCCTGGATATGTATCGAAACAAGTCAAGTAGTGTACAACTTTGAATTTTGTAACGATAATTTCTTGGTCATTATGTTAGGAGTCATTTCGTCCTTCCCCTCCAACACTTGTTAGGTTAACTGACTAAAATACGGCGCAAAACCCATGGCAAAACCGGCAAAAACGTGTGACGAAACGCATTCATTTATTACTCTTTTTGTTGTTTAGTCCATATGTCTGTATGAAGTCCTATTATATACCTTCAACCTAGTTACGTTCTATATCGCAAAACCGTTAACCTTGATTTTGTTTGCCTCAAAAATTGTAAACTTAACACTGTAGCAAAATATTGTACCTTTTTTCAAGGATGATTTATGAGGTAACTTTTAATCACAATGACTTAATATATACATAAAGAGGTTTTGTTTCAATAACAAATACAGTATATACTTAACAAAGAATTTTTAAATATTTGAACACCCAGAGCCGAAGAGAAGAGCAGTACTTAACAATTTTAAGACGTATGTTAAATTATATCATTACACGACTTCTTAAAAAATCGTCGGTCCTTAGTGATCTAAAGCTCAACACTAAATTTTGCTGGGCTATGGCAAAACTTGAAGAAACAAAATTAATTATGAAGTCATATAATAAAACGCTTATTGAATGACTTACCTGTCACTGGTCAGAACTATTTGCATTCGGTCTAAAGGCCAAAACTATTTGCGGGTAAATAGTTTTGACTTTTGACCAGCGAGCCAACCAATAAGATTCATTTTATGTAATATTCGGAGAAAGTAGGTCTAAATATAGACCATGTAAGAAATTGAAAATATTACTTTTGTTATCAAAATATAGGCAAAAGTAAAGTGTCCGTGTGAATTGGAAAATATAATGCATAAAGTCGGACGGACGAGCAGACGGGCGGACGTCTTTTCGACAAGAAGGCGTATGCTATATGCAGTCGTGTACATTAAAACGAATCATGCAAGCACGCGATAGTTTCCAAATGACCTTGCATATTTGTTACAGGTAACTTGTAAATTACTTTGTACCCGTTTAAGTACACATGTAGCTAAAGTTTGTTAAATTTAAACTATGCATTTAAACCGTTTTTATATGTAATAAAGCAGTGTATTGTCAAGCTATGTAAAATGATACTATATACAGCAGACGACACTATTATTGTAATTGCTCAACTTCACACCTGGGCTAACGCGAATACTTGATCTCTGACATCGCCTTCTCATTGGTTACGCAAATAACCAATCCGAACGTTCTTCTAGAGAGAAAAATATGGCCTATATTAAATGTGGTACAGGTTTTTAAAGGCTGTTGTCACATGGTTATGCTGCTCACTCACATACCTGTATATAACATAAACTTATTTTAAAGGTGGTCGACCGTGCTCCTAACATACCGTTAAAACCGTAATTTCCTAAAGCCTAATCTTTCTTTTGATTTTGACAAAATGCTTTTTTATTTCAGTGATCTGGCCCCGTGTTCACAAAACGTTTTCAGTCTTGGATGAGTTGATAATGAAACTTTATTTGTCATTTATATCTAAATGGCATGAGTAAAACTAAAGTTTCAGTTGATAACAATTTTCAAGTGACTATTCAATATGAATCTCAGTCTCAGTTGGAATTTAACATTGAAGTTTTAGTAAAGTTGATATTACGATTTCAAACTCAAACTCAGCTGAGACCGAAAAATGTTTTGTAAACACGGGCTCAAGTGTATTATCATGTTTTAAGTCTACATATTGGTTACACAACCATTTTAAGAAAAATGAAAATTCCGGAAGAAATCCGATTGACCACCTTTAAAACTGTCTAGCCCGTTACCATGACCTACTTCGTTTGCATACAGCGATATACCATTATATCAAAACATTAAAGTCGGGTAGGCCAATGAGCTCGCAGGTTTGGAACACATGACTTACCTGGGAATTTACCCTCAGTGCCCAAAATTGTATTTACATAATATATTTGGTTCTTTGTGGGGTTTTTATCAGATCTTAAAGTATGAAGAAGCTTTTGACAAACAAAGATTACACTGCAAAATTCTGAAGTGTTTCAATAGATTATAATGGCTAGGTTGTCGAACATAATTTCAGTTTTTAATGCAGGGAATGATATTGAATTTGTGCACTCTAGCATGAAAAATCACAATAAACAAACATGCATGGAGTTTAAAATTTTGCTGAAGAAAAATATTTTTTAAAAATGTTCATTTAATTGCTGGACTGACGATTCCGGTTGGATGGACGATTCGCTTTGAAACGAACGACGTTTCAATTGATGAACAAATGCTGGATGCATGCACCTGATTAAGCATGAAAACAAAGATTATAAACGTTTAAATAATGGGCGAGATAATGATAATATTGTAGATGTAATTCATAGCGTACTGTACACTGTGCATGTATACCATATATAGTATGCTACAATATTAGAGAATTTTCCACCCTCTTAACATCAACAAACATTTCTCTAAAGTTCTGCTGATGGCACTTTTTCTTGGGGATAGCGAGAGTTTCATCAACTGAGGGGCTATGTTTGGGCCGTTTTTCATTGTATTCCACATCATTTTTCTCTCTCTTTTCTTCCCTACCTGTTTTATAATCATTCGAACATAAGCACATAGTCTTTCCATTCTGTACAACCAGTTTTAGTTGAATGTGCCGTAATAACTCCTGGTTCAACGAAACTTGGCTAAACTCTGGCCCTGAGCCGTGCTCTATTCACTCCTTTTCCCTATACAATGTATACATAAGCATATACTGGCAGTTTTTCCATTTTGTACAAACATATATAATTGAATGTACCGTCTGTAAATGTTTTAGGTGATTTAATTTTGCAGGTATCCACATGACTGTGTAAAATTGATGGTTCAACGAAACTTGGCAAAACTGCTCTGAGAAGGCGAGATGTCAGATTGTACTGTATTCGCGTTAGCCCTCTTGAAATTTTGCAATGTGATCGAAATCTAAATCTGACTGCAGTTAATGTAATTGTTTGTGATTTTTCGCTATCAGTGGGAAAAATGTTGTACCAAACAAATTCTTAACAAGATACGTCCCATGGTTTATATGAAGTTCTTTTGCCATGCCAGCTCATCACACGTGTTGTCAATAAACGTTCAGCGTTCCTATAAACAAAAGAGGATATTTGCTTTAATTTTCAGTCAACAAAACCTGTTTTACCTATACTGAAATAAACGAGAAAAAGACATCAAAAATATTCGTCGCCTAAAACCTTCCTTGTTCGCTTGAACTTCAGCAAAGCATTCAGCACTTGTATGTGTAAGTGTGCGAAGCTTTTATCTCTGCGTTAGCTCTGATTGATTAATTAATTAATAGACACTATACGGTATTCAAACGGTATTAATATGTTGTTGTTTTTTTAAAAATATTTTGGAACCGGTATAAATAATTCACACTGAAAAGCTGATTTCTTCCATACCGCAGCGTTTGAATTTTTTTAATCAGCAAACCTCTTTACGGGTGGCATAAGTCATTTCAGCACAATCACTCAGTGTTAATATGAGCCAGTGTAAATAAGATATAACTGTCCCTGACATTCTAAACGCAGCAGCCCGTTATTGGGAAACCATCAAACGTGATCTCCGACTTCGGTAATATTTCATTACTGTGTCATGTTTACGCATGTATATATCATTTTATCATGATGACCAAAACAATGTTATAGTATAGACATTCTTGATACAAGAACATCACAAGAAAATACATACTATCAAATAATATAAAGCAGTTGTCTCGAAACTCGAATACATGTCTCGAAATTACGAGTTACATTAACATGCATAAGCCGAAATTTCGAGTTACATGTACTAACTATACCACATATGGCCACAGGTACCCTGCGGCTGGACATATAGCCGCCATGATTTGACCATTATTTCTCCTATGTCATTTTTAATATTAACGGCTAATTCTGGATACTTTAAAGAATCATTTAAATCGAAAGCTGTGGGTTATTTGGTGACTGTGAATGTAAAGTATTTCAAATAGGAGAAATAACGGTCAAATCACGATGGGTAGTCAACACAGCGCTTTATGTCCTGCATATGCGGCCAAAGATGCAATGGCGTAGCCGAAAATCCCGATATTTGAATACGAGGTAAAAACAAATATGGCGTCAAAACATTGCCGCGTCGAAATAATTTACACGACGATATAGGTCCCGGCCAAGATTATGTACCTTGGGTAGTCGTTGGGTAGAAAACAAGATCGGTACTAGGAGAAGATAGACTTATAGGGGAGGTTATAGAAGTTGATCGGATAGTGTTCGAACCTAGAATATTTTACTATTTTCAATCCGATTCTAGAGATACGGATCCATACCTCCAGACAAGCCTGTTAGGGGTTTTCTAGGGGTACGGACGTCCGTTTTTTTCTAGAGATTAATGGTCATTTACATTTTTAATTTTGTTGAAAATGAAATAATACTGATTCCGAAATAAGACATCATGAGTATTCACCTTAAACTTGGATCTGAATGGTTTCAGATACCAACGTCTACCCGATTTGTTACATTTTCTTTCGAAACGTAAATAATCGAGGAACACCAAATAAATCACGAGGATTCGAACTGGCAGAAAAAAAAGATATAAAGATTAAACAAAACAATGTTAAATTATGTTGTGAAAAAAATATTTTTCTGTTGAATTGAAATATAATTCATTCAAGGGTTAGATTCACTCATTTATTTGTTATAAACAATTTATTTTACAACAAACTAATCGGCACGGAACTGTGTATTCATTTGGAGTTCCTCGGCTATTTAGGTTTTGTAAGAAAAGTTAAACGATCGGATGAACGCTGATATCTGTAGGCCTAAACCATTTAAATAAAATAGTTTTATGTGAATACTGGTTAAGTCTTATTTGTTATTTCATTTTCAACAAAATTTAAGATGTAAATAACCCCAAATCTCTTGAAAAAGGAGGTCCGTACCCCTAGAAAACACCTAACAGGATTGTCTAGAGAGGTACGAATCCGTACCTGTAGAATCAAATTCCCCTAGACACTTCCAATTTGAAATATCTTGATGAATGGTAGAGTTATGGATGCTCTAAACCTGTGGTCTCCAAGTGTAACCTAGGGATCTGGGTCTTGCGCGTGATAGTCATCTCATTACGGGTAATTTCAAAATTCCTTGATGAATGAGTTTTGGACAGGGCAAGAATCTGACCATGAACCTTTAATCTTTAAGTGTGATCTTGACCTTAAAGCTAAGGGTCTGGATCTTGCGCGTGACCCATCGTCTCATTATGGAGAACGTTTGTGCCAAGTAATTTCAAATCCCCTTCTTCAATGGCAGAGTTATGGACCGGACATGAACAGACCCTGTTAACCTTTGACCTCTAAGTATGACTTTGACATCGGAGCAATGTTTCCGGGTTCAGTGCATGACATGCCGTCTTATTAAGGGGAACATTTGTGACAAGTTATTTCAAAATTCCTCCGTGGATATGAGAGTTATGGACTGGACACGAAGTGTGACGGACGGACGGACGCAGCCCATTTCTTTGCCGACCATTTTTTCTTCAAATGTCAAATTTTGTCAATAGTTTTCGCGATCTGTAAAAATTATTTTTGTCTCTCCATTCTTCATATGCACTGATTTTGCAAGTTTATTGGTTTGACATTGTGGATTGTAACATAGCAATAGCTGTACTTGAAATTGTTTTGTTGAGCTCGTTGAAAGCATTTATGTATTTGTTTTGCTTTAGTTTATTGTTTGTAATAGCACGATCATAAATAAACAGATTAAATAAAACAGAAGAGATATATTTATTTCAACACACTGAAAAATAAATAGACTCCTTCGTTTCCCTAACGAAGGTGTTCAACGACTGCTATTTTCTGTGTGTAAGCTCGACATGTGTGTAAGTAACTAAAAGACAAGAAAAAAATGGTTTAAACATATTTTTATGCTTGCAAGCATGACGAAAAATAAATACTTCATTAATAAAGATATTGTCAAAACAAATACGCCTTTCGTATTTTTTGAAATTATATGAAAAATAATAAAAAGGATTAAAGTACTTGATCGCTAATTTGGTTTATGGCATTTTTACACATATCTGTAGGGAGTCAGTGGCGCAGTGGTAAGCAGGTTGGACTACAACGCCAGCGGTCCGGGTTCGATTCCCGGTCGCGGCTGATATCCCGACTAGTGTTCAGTGCTGGATGATATGCTTAAATTGGTACTGTTTCCAGCAGTATCGGCCTAGACTGGCCTAGCCTGGATGCTGGGGAGGTAAATATGACACCTGCCGTGGGCTCGGCTGGATATAAGTTGTTCCATCCATTCCAGGTGGGGACTTTCGTCGACTACCCACGTTAAACAAGAAACTTTACTTTACTTTACTTATCTTGTGCACAGACATTGATCAGATTCGAAGTTGAATTTTGACATGTACTATCGCATTTTTATATTTTCTGTCTGAAAACTGGATATCCATCAAGAAGTTATTATCAAAATGTAGTCATTGACTCGTTCGTCACTTTCTTATTACGTAGTATACTGAAATTTCAGGAGCTGTATTGGATGAGAAAAATAGGTTAATTTAATAGATTTATTTTGATAACAATTATGTCCTGGTCGTGAATGACATATTTGTGGTCTGATGTCTTGGAATATAACAACTGAAACAAAACTATAGGCTGCTGCAGACGAACAATTGATGTAAATAAGTACTTCAAGCATTCTCAATGCTAAACGGAAATGTGTAAGTGTTGAGGAGTGATGCTTTAATTGTCCCTCTCTCCTTGCTTCAAGGAACTACTTAACAAAAGATAATGACAAGATATAAGCACCCTCATTATCTACTCGTCATTTGGCTGGTACCCATGCACGACTTTGTTATATATAATAACAGTGAAACCGATGTAGTGACAGGGGAACCTGACTCAATCTTGCTTTAATTGTTACACCCAATCAATTAATACTGTGGACAACAAGTCTGTCGAATTTTCTCAGCCAAACAAATATAGCCGGTGTTCGAACATCTTGAAAAGTCAACTAAAACTGATACACCCTTATTTGCTATTTTGTTCCTTGTTTGTTACTGTCATACAATGTTATGCTATTTAATTCATGCAAAACAACTTCAAATAAATTGTGCCTTGTCAATGGTAAAGCTTCTTGTTTAGAGCTTCAAATACACGTTTACATGTAAAATAAAGACCGGAAAATTATATTAAAACATCTGACGCTTTTATTCAAAGTGTATATTTTGGCGATTTATTCAAAATATACATTTTGATGCTTTAATTCAAGATGTCTATTATGTTCCAGATGACACATATTCTCGCAAACAAGAGATCTACATTGGTTCCTTTGTTTGTCTTGTGACTCATGATATAGATGAGAAGAAATGATACTTAGACCGACTCAGTACCACGACACTACGTTACTATGTCAACACTCTATTACCGCCTCCGTACCTGAGCTGTATCATTCTCCGACACTAGGTTACTGTGTCAACACTCTATTGCCGCCTCCGTACCTGAGCTGTATCATTCTCCGACACTAGGTTACTGTGTCAACACTCTATTACCGCCTCCGTACCTGAGCTGTATTAATCTCCGACACTAGGTTACTGTGTCAACACTCTATTACCGCCTCCGTACCTGAGCTGTATTAATCTCCGACACTAGGTTACTGTGTCAACACTCTATTACCGCCTCCGTACCAGAACTGTATTAATCTCCGACACTAGGTTACTGTGTCAACACTATATTACCGCCTCCGTACCTGAGCTGTATTAATCTCCGACACTAGGTTACTGTGTCAACAGTCTATTACCGCCTCCGTACCAGAGCTTTATTAATCTCCGACACTAGAATACTGTGTCAACACTGTATTACCGCCTCCGTACCTGAGCTGTATCATTCTCCGACACTACGTTACTGTGTCAACACTGTATTACCGCCTCCGTACCTTAGCTGTATCATTCTCCGACACTACGTTACTGTTTCAACACTGTATTACGGCCTCCGTACCTGAGCTGTATCATTCTCCGACACTACGTTACTGTGTCAACACTCTGTTACGGCCTCCGTACCAGAGCTGTATCATTCTCCGACACTAGGTTACTGTGTAAACACTCTATTACCGCCTCCGTACCTGAGCTGTATCATTCTCCGACACTACGTTACTGTATCAACACTGTATTACGGCCTCCGTACCTGAGCTGTATCATTCTCCGACACTACGTTACTGTGTTAACACTCTATTACGGCCTCCGTACCTGAGCTGTATCATTCTCCGACACTAGGTTACTGTGTCAACACTCTATTACGGCCTCCGTACCAGAGCTGTATCATTCTCCGACACTAGGTTACTGTGTCAACACTCTATTACGGCCTCCGTACCTGAGCTGTATCATAAGTAGGCTATAAGACTTAAATTTATGAAGATTAATTGAAAAATACAGCCTCTATCGCATACACAAGGTTTTTATTTGATTTGACCTAGTGACCTAGTTTTTGATCCCAGATGACCCATTTTCGAACTTGGCCTAGATTTTATCAAGGAAATCTTTCTGACCAAAATTCATGAAGATTAATTGAAAAATACAGCCTCTATCACATGCACAAGGTTTTTCTTTGATTTGACCTAGTGACCTAGTTTTGGACCCAAGATAACCCATTTTCAAACTCGGCCTAGACTTCAACAAGGTAATCATTATGACCAAATTTCATGAACATCAGTTGAAAAATACAGCCTCTATCGCATACACAAGCTAAATGTTGACGGACAGACAGACGACAGACGGACGCCGGACATCGAGCGATCAGAAAAAGTCACCTGAGCATTGCTCAGGTGAGCTAAAAATACAGGCTCTATCGCATACACAAGGATTTTCTTTGATTTGACCTAGTGACTTAGTTTTTGGCCCCAGATGACCCATTTTCAGACTCGGCCTAGATTTCATCAAGGTTATCATTCTGACCAAAATTCATGACAATTATTTGAAAAAATACAGCCTCTATCGCATATATAAGGTTTTTCTTTGATTTGACCTAGTGACCTAGTTTTTAACCCTAGATGACCCATATTCGAACTCGGCCTAGATTTCATCAAGGTAATCATTCTGACCAAAAGTCATGAAGACTAATTGAAAAATACAGCCTCTATCGCATACACAAGCTTTTTCTTTGATTTTACCTAGTGACCTAGTTTTTGACCCCAGATAATCCATTTTCAAACTCGGTCTAGATTTCATGAAGATAATCATTCTGACCAAAATTCATGAAGATAATTGAAAAATACAGCCTCTATCGCATACACAAGGTTTTTCTTTGATCTGACCTAATGACCTAGTTTTTGACCCATTTTCGAACTTGGCCTAGATTTCATCAAGACAATCATTCTGACCAAATTCCATGAAGACTAGTTGAAAAATACAGCCTCTATCGCATACACAAGCTAAATGTTGACAGAAGACAGACAGACAGACGACAGACAGACGCCGGACATCAAGTTATCACAAAAACTCACCTGAGCATTGCTCAGGTGAGCTAAAAATACAATTATTACACATGAAAAGGGCACCATCCTTTCCGGCGCATGCATCAAACTGAAAAAGAAAGGAATTTTCCACGTGGTGCCCGACACAAACTGCTTTCTTTTTTCTGCTGTTTGATTTCTTTCCTACTTCTTTTTTTATAGTGAAACTTATTTTCTCTCGTTTGTGTTGTTAAATCTGATGCCATTATTACAGCCATATCAGACGTTAAAAATAAAAATTTGAAATTTTGCAAATCGAAATTAAAAAAAAAATCGTCATTTACGACATACACTGCTCTATGCACTCACAAAAATACCATCACAAATACTCCGCCTGTGTGCGCGGAGAATTATAATTGCTTTTTCAAAAGTGGCAAGAACGAAAGATAGCCAAATACTTGACTTTTTGAAAATGTACACATTCATACTCAAACTATGTCAAATAACTGTCAAATGCTACATCTTCTGAGGGGATATGTCCCCGATCCCCTAGACAATCCTCACCCCAAATCCAAATCCTAGATCGCTCCTAATACTGTTTATTTAGTTTAAACATATTTATTGCATGAATTCCACAAATAACAATAATACAATAACCATTTTGCATGCAATGAATATTGACGAAAGCACATTGTACTTATAAGGTCGAATATTGACGAAAGCACATTGTACTTATAAGGTCAATTCTATTATAAAATATACACCAAAAACATGGCTTGAATTTACAAAACAAAATAATATTTCTTGTGCAATACATCCAATTTTAGAAGAAAATATATGATAAGAAATTTTTCTGAAAATCGTAGACACTTAACATATGAGGCTCTTTTATTCAGAATTTACAAAGATTGTTCTTTTTTTTCAAATATGAAATTTGGGTATAATGTATCTGTAAATCTCACCATGCTAGTAACATGCATTTAATTAAATATTTTGCTATTGCAGTGTAAAGTGATCAGTGTCATTTTCAAGGCCTCGTTCAAAGTCCAATAAGTATGTCAAACGCGTTCTTGGGTGGCATACAGGATAATGGGATAATGTTTCAATTGTCAAATAAATATATACATAGAAATATTTCATATCATTGAAATGTACCCAAGTACTGAAAATGATGTGTTTACACGAAACGAAAATTAATTAGTACAATGTAATCTTTAAGGTAAAAATCATGTCTGGTAAGATTGTTAATTCACGGTGGCATGAAAATAAGTCTAATCGTTATATAAAACAAATATGGGTAGATCTAAAAGTCCCGCCCACTACCAGTCATCATTTTTTTTTTCAAATAAAACAAAATCGAGTTTATGGCGACCATGCTTTCTAACATATCTACAGGCATACAGACACTAAATGGAATAATGGCGCGAAAAAAAAATGGCGAATACAAATAGTCCTCAGATTTTTTGCTCTGTAGAGCTATTTTCTTTATTTTCTTTGCAATTTTTTTTGCTAAAATCACACGACAGATCTATGCTTGACATGTAGGTAGCATTTTCATAATAATATAACAACAATAAAATAACAGAATTTTTCATGAAAACTTAGATCATACACCACCACTATAATTTTGGGTCTCATTTTTAGCTGATTTTGCAGTTTGTCACGGTGTTTGACTGAAAATATTTTTCTTGCATCAAACATGGCCCCCACTTTTCTTTTGATTTTTATTTAGCACTGACAATATTCTTCAAGAAAATGTAAGTTACAGACATTTAAAATGGGTCCTGATGTGTGCTGCGGTCATTGGAAATAGGTCAATTTTATAGAAAACAAGGCAGTCTGAAAGACAGCTAAATCCCCCGCCACTGCTATGGATAGTGAAAGGGTAAACCTTTGATTTTAGCTGTGACCTTGACCTTGAACTGACATGGCTGACTCATGAATTCTGCACAACGTCTTGATGAGGTGATCATTTGACCAAAGTTTCATGAAAATCCTTCAAGGGGTTTAGGAGATACAGAGCTGAAACCTTTGACCATCAGTTGTGACCTTGACCTTGAGTTGACATGGCTGACTCTTAAGTTCTTGATGAGGTGATCATTTGACCCAAGTTTGATGAAAATCCTTCAAGGGGTTAAGGAGATACAGAGTGGACACCAAATGGAAGGCTCAAACCTTCGACCCTTAGTTGTGACCTTGACCTTGAGCTGGCATGGTTGACTCATAATTTCTGCACATCGTTCTGATGAGGTAATCATTTGACTCAAGTTTTATAAAATTCCTTCAAGGGGTTTAGGAGATATAGAGCGGACACCAAATGGAAGGCTCAAACCTTTGACCTTCAGTTGTGACCTTGACCTTGAGCCGACATGGCTGACTCATACGTTCTGCACATTGCCTTGATGAGGTGATCGTTTGACCCAAGTTTGATGAAAATCCTTCAAGGGGTTGAGGAGATATAGAGCGGACACAAAATGGAAGGCTCAAACCTTTGACCCTAAGTTGTGACCTTGACCTTCAGCCGGCCTGACTGACTCTTGGGTTCTGCACATTGTCTTGATGAGGTAATCATTTGACCCAAGTTTTATAAAATTCCTTCAAGGGGTTTAAGAGATATAGAGCGGACACAAAATGGAAGGCTCAAACCTTTGACCCTAAGTTGTGACCTTGACCTTGAGCCGGCATGGCTGACTAATGGGTTCTGCACATCGTCTTGATGAGGTGATCATTTGACCCAAGTTTTATAAAATTCCTTCAAGGGGTTTAGGAGATATAGAGCGGACACAAAATGGCAGGCTCAAACTTTTGACCTTGAGTTGTGACCTTGACCTTGAACCGACAAGGTTGACTCATGGGTTCTGCACATCGTCTTGATGAGGTGATCATTTAACCCAAGTTTCATGAAAATCCTTCAAGGGGTTTAGGAGATATGGACCGGACACGATTTTGTTACGGACGGAAGGACGGACGGAAAGACGGACAGACGGACGGAAGGACGGACGGAAGGACGGACGCAGACCATTCCTATAATCCCTCCGCCACGGCGGGGGATTAATAAAGAAGAACAGCTATTTAGTGTGTTATAACCTACATGGCATCAACAAGTTTGGTAGAAGACTGTAGTAACGATTGTTTGGAATTGTTCTGATAATCTGATGCAGACAAGAAAAGTTTGAAAATCTCGTGTGAAACTACAGACTAATTTTAAGAATAATGTTCAGGCGTTATTCAAGTTATTTAGCAAAACGATCAAGCACACGGTCCTATCTTTTTTATTTGCCGAATTTTCCTAGTGTAGTCTGAAGTTTTGAAAAGCCGGGGTTTAATGAAATTCTATATTGTAGAAAAAAGATTGGTCCAAACATGCTGACTCATCCAGGTAAGGACAAGGTGTAAACGTCCAAAAGGTTATGTGCCCCGGGTGAGGCTCGAACTCACAGCCTCCGCATATCATAGTACTGTCTATAAGTACGGCGCGCTAACCGATTGCGCCACCGGGGCAGACACATGATGTATGGTAGATATCATTGTCAACAATATCGTACTTAAAGCTTTAACATTGAGCGTGTTACGATAGTTATCTATTTGCTGCGTCCCGTAGTATCAAAACTTCAATATATCAGTTATCGATTTGTTTCTTTATTTCTAACCAACTGTTTAATTATAAGTTTATTTCTCAATGTTATACAATATGCAAGTTGTTTTTAGATAGAGAGTACTTTTGCGATATTTTTTGGACTAAACAAACTCAGTTTTCCTCCTTTGAAGAAGGAAACACATTTCAATGTATAACTATGAACCATATACAATAAATATAATTATAAAATTTTCTTTTCTTCTGGAGTTTAAAACAGTAAAAGTACAGTATTACTGTATAAGTTGTATGGGTATATAACCAGCCAAGACTTTTCACATTGCAAAATTTTCCTAGCTATAACTGACAAATACAGAAGTAGAAATATAATTTTTAAATTAAAACATAAAATCGGTATGTGGTTACACAAAAAGAATCAAGTAGATGCGCAGTACGAGCCGTATTTTAGACCGTGTTTGAAGCAGTGAAAATATCAAATTTATTTCACTGATAAATTTCAGTATTTCACTTAAAAGCATAAAATAAATTAGACTTTAAACGATGTGTGTGTCCTATATTAGACTACTAACGACATGCGTGTCCTATATTAGACTATTAACGACGTACGTGTCCTACTTTAGGCTATTAACGACGTCCGTGTTCTATATAAAACTTTTAACGACGTACTTGCTCTATATTAGACTATTAACGACGTCCGTGCTCTATATTAAACTTTTAACGACGTACGTGCCCTATATTAAACGTTTAACGACGTGCGTGTCCTATATTAGACTATTAACGACGTACGTGCCCTACTTGAGGCTATTAACGACGTCCGTGTTCTATATTAAACTTTTAACGACGCACGTGTCCAATATTAGGCAAAACGACGTGTTCTATATTAAAGTTTTAACGACGTACGTGCCCTATATTTGGTTTAACGACATGCGTGTCCTATATTTGACTATTAACGACGTAGGTGTCCTATATTAGACTGATAACGACGTAAGTGCCCTATATTAGGCGATTAACGATGCGTGTCACCTATATTAGACTATTAGCGACGTAGGTGTGCCCTATATTAGACGATTTACGACGTGCGTGTCCAATATAAGACTATAAGCGACGTAGGTGCCCTATACTAGACTATTAACGACGTGCCTGTCCTATATTAGACTATTAGCGACGTAGGTGCCCTATATTAGACTGTTTACGACGTTCGTGTCCTGTACTAGACTATCAACGACGTGCGTGTCCTGTATTAGACTATTAACGACGTACGTGTCCTGTATTAGACAATTAACGACGTGCGTGTCCTATATTAGACTATTAACGACGTACGTGTCCTATATTAGACAACTAATAACGTGCGTGTCCTATATTAGACTATTAGCGATGTAGGTGCCCTAAATTAGACTGTTAACGACGTACGTGTCCTATATTAGACTATTAACGACGTGCGTGTCCCCTATATTTAGACTATTAACGACGTACGTGCCCTATATTAGACTGTTAACGACGTACGTGTCCTATTTTAGACTACTAACGACGTGCGTGTCCTATATTAGACTGTTAACGACATACGTGTCCTATATTAGACAATCAACGACGTGTGTGTCCTGTATTAGACTATTAACGACGTGCGTGTCCTGTATTATACTATTAACGACGTACGTGTCCTATATTAGACTATTCTAATCTGACTAACAATGCTTTAATCATCACAACGATATTATGTTGACGTCACATCGACGTGATATTTAGCGACATATACGCATCCAGAAATAGCGCTTTGAAATTTGATCAAATATTTTACTTAAACGAAATGTCTGTCTTAATTAATCCACACACACGCAAGCACGCACGCATGCGCGCACACACACACACATACACACGGAGTTGGTTATTAGCTGTGCAGAATAATTCGCCATCATTTGCGTTCCGCATGGCGTAATACCATTTCCGGTCCTGACATGTAGGCTGAACACCACTAAATCCGGCTGTTCCTTTATTTCATATAAAATCCACTTATTTTTAAACGGTTTTTCGACATTTTTCGCTACTATAGCAAAACAAAAAGAAAAAGGGGTGTTAAGATATATATAAGAAAACTACAGTTCGTTAAATACAACCCGCTGAATTTACTCCTTTCCGCTTCTTTCAATGTCTCTTTTCGGGACATAAAACTCTTACGCCGCGATTGCTGCCTGGAATGCAGATGGAACTTGCCGATTTCCGCGGTAAAGTAAAGGTAAGAAAAGGCTCTTTGAAAAGAAAAAAGATAAGCACTATTTATGTTTGGTTTATATTTGATTTGGTATAGAGATCAGCCTATGTAAACAAACAAGCGTGACGACCTGCCATGTGGCGCCATACTAGAACAGTTCTATCATACTTTGTAAAAATTTTACGATTTAACTAGAATCGAAATGATTTATATCAAAACCGTGTTTGAACACTATTGATACACTCGTGCGATTATACGTCATACAAAATAATTTCACGAGGGCGCAGCCCGACGTATATCCGCCAGTCGTGTATAAATAGTGTTAAAACACGGTTTTACTATTATTTGTTTCTTAATGTTCTATATTAGACAGTTAACGACGTACGTGTCCTATATCAGACAATTAACGACGTGCGCACATGTCCTATATTAGACTATAAACGAAGTACGTGTCGTATTTCAGACCATTAACGAAGTACGTGCCGTATATTAGACAAAGTTTATGAAAGTACGAACACTATATTACACTATTATCGCCGTACATGCCTTATATTAGACTATTCACGACGTACGTGTCCTATATTAGACTATTAACGACGTGCGTGTCCTATATTAGAATATTAACGACGTGCGTGCCCTGTATTAGACTATTAACGACGTGCGTGTCCTGTATTAGACTATTAACGACGTGCGTGTCCTATATTAGACTATTAACGACGTGCGTGCCCTGTATCAGACTATTAACGACGTACGTGTCCTATATTAGACTATTAACGACGTGCGTGCCCTCTATTAGACGTGTCCTATATTAGACAATTTACGACCTACGTGCCCTATATCAGACTATTAACGACATACGTGTCCTATATTAGACTATTAACGACGTGCGTGCCCTATATTAGACGTGTCCTATATTAGACTATTAACGACGTGCGTGCCCTATATTAGACTATCAACAACGTGCGTGCTTTACGACCTACGTGCCCTATATTAGACGTGTCCTATATTAGACTATTTACGACCTACGTGCCCTACTTTAGACTATTAACAACGTATTTGCCCTATATTAGACTATTAATGCCGCTGATCCGTGAATCTTCCAAAAAAGAAAATTTCCATAGCCGTCGGTTGGAAAACATGGCTCAAACTCTTTGAATCCCTGCTCGATACAACAAAATATAAACAGACTAGGGCGTACCACCATGGATGAATAGGATATTTCTAAATTTTCAAAAATTAAAATAGACGGCTTTTTCTTTGTTTTTCTTTCTTTTTTCCGTGTTTTTTTTTTTAATTTTATAAATTTATGACCTAATTTCAACATCAAAAATAAAAAAAAACTGTAAAACCAATGTGGTGATCAGGTGACGGTCTGGCAATATTGTGTACACTTGCTGCTGTATAATATTATTATGATGATGCGGCTCTACTACATCAACCTTCTCAAATATTATTTTGAATTTCATGTATTTTAAAATAGCACTGAATGCAATGTTTTGGTTGGGTTTACCCATCTAAAAATGATGAAATAAAATGTGTGGTTATTTTTCTAAAGTATGAGAACACTTTTCGAAAGTAAAATTTCAAAAAGCCAAAGGAGTATTCATTCTTAAAATCATACATGTGATGAATATATTTAGTTTTCAAAAAAAGATGTAACACTTCTCTGAATACATGTTCACCTTGCCAGGCTAAACAACGTAATGAAGTGTTTCTTGTACACGGCTACTAAACGCTAGCGCCACCACCAAATTGTGGTGATAAGGAAAAGAGCTATCGACATTTCCGTGGTGCAGCTATCGCCCGTTTGAAAATGTAAACACGTGAGTAAAATTTATATTTTATCTTATATTTTTATTGATAGAACTTTTTTCAAAAATCGGAGAATGTAGTTCCGTGTAACAACACTTTAAATAGCGGTTGGCTGTGATTTTATTAAAATAATATGCAAATTGTGGTGTCAGGAGCTATTCTCCCGAATCTGACAGTCGCACATTTTCATATAGGCCACTATTCGAACACCATTTCGATTAATGGACACACTGTAAGAACATACCTGCGCATGCAAATAGTGTAGAAATGATAAATAACTATATAGGCACACACCATGAATAATAGAATCTCGGGTTAGAAGAATATTCCAGGATTTTTAAAAGTGGTGGCGCTATAACTCTAGTGATGGCGCTATACAGTAGTGGTGGCGCTGTTACGGCATTAAGTAATATGAACTGCTGACGCATCCGGACAAAACAAACACCAACATTCTCTAACTGATAATATTCCTGCAAGGAATCATGTTATTAAAGAAAGAAAAACACGATCATAGTTTATTTACCTTTATGAAACATTCTCTATCCAAGAAAAGAAAAGAACAAAATACTCACATACCCTTGGGCCTCTTGTAAATTTCCTTTGTTTAAAATGTTAATGTAGAATTATTTTCTAACCTTTAAATATTCTACCTAAATACAAACGTAAGTGTACTTTAAATTCAGGTCATGAAAAATAGTAGCAATACTTTTATTTCAAACAAAGATTTGTGTAGAATTTATTTGTTATATTTAGATTCTGAAAGTTACTTGCCTTTGTATTTTTACGTCGTTTGCATGCATTGTAAACAAAAGACCATACTTTCACAATTCTTTCTAAAAAGTACAGTACAGTTTCAATTCCAATCGATTAAATATGATTAATCAATACAGCTTAGATGCACAATCTGAATCCATATACATGTAGATTATTTTGCGATCATGTACAGGTTACTACATGTATTTTGTTGAGTAACGTAATTTGGGTGTAGTGTGGGATAGGATGGTAACATCAATTATTGTAGAAATTTCCGCGGCTTGCAGTCCGACATTTTCATATTTTAAAATTGAATATATCAGCCACTAATCATATACAACAGCGCCACCACTACTGTATAGCGCCACCACTTGGGTGATAGCGCCACCATTTTCAAAAATAGTCGTGTTTTAACTTTTTAACTGTGTTTTTCGTAATTCTTTGGTGTACTGGAATACGTGTTATTCAGTTCTACACGATTTGCATGCGCAGGTATGTTTTTACAGTGTGTCATATCATCGGAATGGTGTTCGAATACTAGCATATCTGGAAATATGCCACTGTCAAATTCAGGAGAAAAGCTCCTGGCACCACAATTTGCATAATATTTTAATGAAATTACAGCCAACCTCTAGTAAAAGTGTTGTTACACGGAACTACATTCCCCGATTCTCGAAAAAAGTTCTATCAGTAAAAATATAAGCTCAAATATAAATTTTACTCACGTGTTTACAAGTAGAAACGGGCGGTAGCTGCACCACGGAAATGTCGATATCTCTTTTCCTTATCACCACAATTTGGTGGTGGCGCTAGCGTTTAGTAGCCGTGTTGTAACAGAGTAGACTTTACAGGTCCGATGCTGGCAAACAGATCTAACACATGAATGGCATTATTCAGGTAGCAAAAATCACATTTTTAATTTGCCAAAAAACATTCATTTTGACGGTTAATGGAATTCGCAGATATTTGGACAAAAAAATTTTAAGAGGATTTAGAGCTGCATTTTCCAAAAATACATAATTTGGAAAAAAATGTATTAAATTTTAGAAAATTTGAAGAAATTGTGCCCCAAAGGCCACACCCTTGCTGACTTCTGTTCCCCGTACAAATACCATTAGGTTGTCGTCAATATTACAGGAACACCAACTATCACAGATACTGGGAATATGTTTGTCATTGATATTTTTAGTAGTACAGTAGTACAGAGTATGACCTTTCTTGCTTGACCGCGTAAAACTTGACGAATTCCCCTTTTATTTTACAAATGACCGGATTACCCAGGTCACTAATTTTATGTACAAATGACGTTTATAACACAGTCAGAATTAAAATTGTTTTCGTTTTATTGTTGTTGTTGTTGTCTTTTAAATGTTGGTACAGTATTTGGCGTTCATTAACTTTCAGTATTTGACCAGTATATATTAGTCTCCAGGGGCGGATCCAAGATTTGGTGTTAGGGGGGCGCAACTAGGGGGTTCGGGCGCATGCCCCCCCCCCCCCTCCCCCCCCCCCCCTGAAAAAATTTGAAAACAATGGATCCATATGGTGCATTCTGGGCGTTCTGAGATACTTTATTTGGTATTGAAAAAGGGCAGGTTTTGTGTCAAAATCAACCCAAATAACATGCTAATTTTAGTCCATGTTTTATGACTTGTCAGACTTATTCTTGCGTAAGTATCTCAGAATGGAATTTCCATAGCCCGATTGGATTTCTGAGGATTTTTATGGGGAGGGGTTACCAAGGGCTATTAACATAGAAATGGTAAAGAGCGTTATAGGAGCTCATGCAAACTTTGTTGGATTTTTATTGTGCGAGCGTAGCGAGCGAGAAAAAAATGCATGTCACATTTTTTTACCATGAACAAAAAAGAAATTACCTGTGCGAGCGTAGCGAACGAGAAAAAATGCATATTTTATATTTTTCACCCAGAACAAGTGATAAAGTACGTATGCGAGCGTAGCGAGTGAGAAAAATTGCACATTTTGCACTTTTTTACCCAGAACAAAAGACAAATTACCTATGCTCCCGCGGTTTAAGTGTGGGAGGGGGAGGGGGGGGGGAGGGGATGTATTTTTGTGTGTGTGCAGGCGATGGAGTTTTTACTATGGAATAAATTACGAAATACTGTTTTGTTCATGTTCTACCATCGCCCATCTCCTAATTCCAGATGGTAGGATTGCAGGATGGTAGAATAGTAGGATGGTAGGATCCACCATTGGTGGAATATAAACAAAACGGTATTCCGTAGTGAATAGGCTATCTGTCGTAGTTTTATCACAGAAACATTCAAAACTTCATAGACAACTTACTACTATTAAAACAGTTATCATGTATCTAATCTTTTTTTTTTTGTACATTTTCCGTTCGTCCTTGGAGATGCGATGGACTTGGTCCGAAAACAGATTTGATATCACCTGCATAAATTATTTGGCCACTGAGAAGCTAAGACAGAAAACCATCCTGAAGATATAACATTTTTATAAATAAAAAAATATATATATATATATATATATATACCGGTGACAAAGAACGAATTTGATTGGATTTAGGAGCCCAAGCATTAAACCGTTTAAAGCAATATCACACTTCCGCGATAGGTATTCATTTGTTGTAGTCGTAATTTTGAAATGAAATACGGGAATTTAAAATATTTTTTCGGCTTACTACCGTTCTTTATTTAACAACTTGGCGGATACATTAAGTCCATACATGGATTTAGTTTACTTCGTTAGCCAAAATTTGGTAGTATTCCCCACCAAATTCTCACCGTATCTATTGGTTGATTAAACTGGCATTAAACTATTTATATCAATATGTTTTGCTTAGCGAACCTTTTAAATACACCTGAAGGTCAAATTCTATTGATATAGCTCACGTTTAATTATTGTAAGAGTAAAGGTGACCGTGTTAAGTTAAACCCTCTTCTTGGAAAGAATGTACAGATCAATAGCCAGCTGGTTTTCCCATGTTCCGTCGTCCAAAATATAGTACACTATCGTCGTCGAAAATATAGTACTTATCGTGATTTTTTGTCACAGTTTTTTTAAGCTTTCTACAATAGATAGTGGTTTATAAATATTATAATCTGCCTTGAGGCAGTATGCTATTTTCCTACGTTAAATTATCACTTATTTAAATTTAAATTTTACCATATAATGATATATGACAGGAGAAGTGAACCTTGTGTCAATATTTATATAGAGTTATCTTGTGATTTAATCAACTGCCTCTTTCATTGTTTAAGATCATAACAATCGTGACTATAATAAATCATATCAGTGATTGGGATCTAACAATAGAATAACTGCAATAAATGATAACAAATTTAAATTATTAATTGCTACTCCTTTAAATAGAACAACTGCATTCACAAGTTTTACTGACATGTTGTAGTTTTCTCAAAGAATATGATATTGTTGTCTATAATAGACCATGCAGAAGCATATGAGCAAACTATGAGTCTTACAAAATTTAATAATGTCACAAACAGTATAGGACCTGGAATGTCACAAGCAGTATAGGACCTGGGATGAAAAATAATATGACTGGATTGATAAAAATCCTGTTTGCATTCAAAATCAAGTCAAAATAAAAATAAAATGCACATTGCAATACAAGCCATTTTACATCCGTCTCATATACATATCTAATTGTATCTGATAAAGGCGATTTAGTCATGAATTTTCTGTTGTTGTTGTTTTTTTTTGTTTTTTTTTTGTTTTTTTTTTGTTGCCCTATTTGCATGCGCCCGTCCAATTTTGGCGTTGGCGCAAACGTTTCACGTGTGGTGCGAATAAATTTACTCCCGTCGTTTGTATTATTAAATTCATTAATGACTACTCAATATGATATTTTTCACTAATTAAACGATACATTGATATCAATGTTCCAGGAGAATCTTTCCTACATGTGAAGCAAAACTTCGATTTTTTTCTATTAAGGAACATGTATCAAAAAATGACATAGTTAGGCTGCACAATTTCAATTTTCTATTTTTTTCTTTGTAAAGTTGTTTTATTTCTTCAAAAAGTCAATCCCAATGAATTTCCATCCAATTTGCTCAAGGTATTATTTTTTCTTGGTTCACGTGGCCCAAAAAAAAACTCCGCGCAAAATTTGTGTAAGGAGCATAATTTGAGACGTATATCGTACTATTTGACAGATGAAATGAAAAAGTTATTCTATAATACATATTTAATGTCAGTATTTGATTATTGTTGTACTGTATGGTGTCAAGGAAATTAGAGTTCTTTAAAGAAAATAATGAAAATTCAAGGTAGAGCTGCAAGAATTATTTTGAATAAAACGTTCCAAACAAGAACAAAAGAATATGTTAAAAGAACTTGGGTGGATGTCATTTAATGAAAGATGTGACTTCCACATGGACTGTCTTATTTACAAAGCTTGCAACAATTTAGCACCTTTATATACCTCTGAAATTTTAACCTTTTCCAGCAATGAAACATGCAATCTAAGATCTGCTGCTCATAATGGCATAGATATACCTATAGATCTAGTATAATCTAAATAGTCAGTGTGAATGGATAGAGGTTGAATAAGAACTGCTTGATCATTGATAATTCATCCGCACTGTTCATGAATGGGACTACTTTGTAAAGCACATGAACATCTTTTGGATGTAATTTGGAATCAAATAAAGACTATATGATTGTCAGAAATACACTTAACTTTGTTAGCGGGATAAACCCGCAACCAAAAAGTATTTCTTCCAGTTGACTGCTTAAAGAATCTCTTTGTTTATATCAGCTGAATTATAACTATGCCATTATAATATAATTATGCATGTATATATCATGTCACTAATTGATTGCCTAAGTGGAAATTGTAAAAATGGATACTTACAGGCAATATCTATTTTAAGGGGTATTTGTCTAAGAATGAATGTGATATTAATCAGGTTATGTGATAGTGTATATTGTAATTGGTTGTTGCTGTTGTTTTTCAGAAGGCCACGTTTGAAATTATATTAAGATGTATCATTTGTACTTTGTACGGATCTATATCTTCATGTGCTACCTTCTATAAATAAACATGTTATTGTTATTATAAACGAAAATCCAACGCAAACTTCGCAAATCTTGCGCATGTGAATAGAGCTTCATTTTGACTGTGGCAATTTTCACTTTGCCCTATGCTTTAGGAGGCAGTAAACAGTTTTCAGCTGTTAGTGTCGAATTGGCCACTTTAATTTACAAATAAGAGGCAATTTACGGTATGAAGTGCATATTTGAACTTCAAAATAATAATAATTGTCAGAATTGAAGTTTCAGCGACTAAAATTGAGTTTCACTTATTTAAAAAAAATTAGTTGAGTAGCCTTGATCTTGATATTAAGACGTAATGACTTGCAGATGCGAATACATGCCTCCGCTGAGCTAGCTTAAAGTGGAGTTGTCATTTTAGCAGGGGCCTCAGGAAAACTGGAATAGTGAAAAAACGGTACGGATGGCACATATATTTGAGCTTATTTTCAGATTTTACAGTGTTACCAGAGTATGAAACCGTGTAGCAGTTGGGGCTATAATTTGCAGGGATTTTTCTACAGCGATTTGAAAATTGGCAAATTAGCTTTTTTCGTCATCAGTTTCCGCGACCGGGAGAGCACAAAATTCAGGTCTTGTAAACAGGAAACTAGATATTAGAGATGTATTGCAGATGGTTTGTAACGATAGACATACAGTCATGTTAATGTTCAGGTCTTGTAAACAGAAAACTAGATATTAGGGATGTATTGCAGATGGTTTGTAACGATAGACATACAGTGATGTTAATGTTGCAATATCTTTATTTCAGGTGTGTGGTTACAGACTTTTGTGTGAGGTTTTGAAAGTTGGGTAGGCGACTCTGGGCCGAGAAGCTCTGAAAACTGTTTACTGCCTCCTTTAGACGTGTGATTAGAAAAGCAAATTGGCGTCTTTCTTATCGGTGTGAATCTATTTAACTGTGACATTATCATTAGCCTCAGGTTTCACGTGTTGACTGTTCAAGTTCGAAAAATAATATATGTACAATAAAGATCACTTAGGGTCATATGAAATAAAATAAACGTTGCTTACAGCAAGGTGAGGTAATAAACCACCATCAGCTTTTTCAGCTACCTATATATAATGTTAAAGGAAACAAACAATGTCAGCTTAATTTTACGCAATAAGCAAAATAATGCTTTAGTTCGTAGTACAATTGTAATTGTATCATAACCGTTTTTCAATGCAATCTTTTAATGAATGTTCCATGTGCACCGCCGTATGAATACATCTGTGGATGTCTGTACTTATAACATATGTTAATGTTGAGTTCTGCTCAACCCGGGGCCAGAGGGCGTGAACGGTAGCTTGCATTTCCACTACCGTCCATGAACAAGCTCAAGCAAACCGAGCCTGCAACATTTTCGTTTATGTCGTGTTGGGCGACCTGTGGTTTTCCACTTTTTTTATTTTAAAAAATTACACTGAATGTCCCAAAAGTGTAAAAAACGTTACTGTCAACCATTCATTGCTTTATCTTCGAGCAGTTTTATCATGAATCCATTTTAATGATTTCGCAGTATGCAACTCCCAGTTATTCATGTATAGACTAGTGTAAACTATCCAAAAACAGTATGCAACTCACAGTTATTCATGTATAGACTAGTGTAAACTATCCAAACACAGTAAGCAACTCCCAGTTATTCATGTATAGACTAGTGTAAACTATCCAAAAACAGTATGCAACTCCCAGTTATTCATGTATAGACTAGTGTAAACTATCCAAAAACAGTATGCAACTCCCAGTTATTCATGTATAGACCAGCGTAAACTATCCAAGCACAGTATGCAACACCCAGTTATTCATGTATAGACCAGTGTAAACTATCCAAGCACAGTATGCAACTCCCAGTTATTCATGTATAGACCAGTGTAAACTATCCAAACACAGGATGCAACTCCCAGTTATTCATGTATAGACCAGTGTAAACTATCCAAAAACAATGAGTTCTGTATGTACTGTATTGTAACACGCGTTATTTAACGTTAATATAATGCGTTTTTATTACTATCTGTATCGGTATGCTTAAAAAGAAGCAGTTACCTGATAGTAATGAAAATACATTTAATCTTTAGTAATTTTACAAACAAAAAACACAGAAGGTGTATCATGAAGCAGAAGATTTATCTATCAATTAAAATGATAACGTCTGGTACCTTGTTATCATAATTATGTTCAGAAAACACCGTAAAGTAATAGTAAAACCAAACCATCGGATCAGTAGGGCGGGCAAAAGTAACGTTGGAGAAATCAAAGTTTCAAAGTTTATTTCATTTAACTCTCAGTTCGTACACATATACAAAAACGTGAGACAAATACATTCATTATAAACATGAGAAATGATACATTTGACTTTAAAGACCCAGGTGTAACGTCTGTAACGTAAACGACACTGTCGAAAAAACGTGCTCGACGTAATATATAATTAAATAGATCGTGTACTTTAGATTAAAGTTACACCAAATTAAGAACAGCTGTTGCGGCTACTGGTCTATACAGAAAGATAAAACATCCACTGTAACAGAACTCATGGACAATTATGTATTAGCTACTATTTTCATTACTTGAAAGTCTTACAAAAACCACAAATGTGACACTTCATTATAGTGTACATAGTAAAATAATAAAAGATATTTTCACTCTTTTCTTTAGACTGCTATATATTGCGTATACGCCAATACAATACTGAAATAGCGACCAGCAGATTTCAACAGCAAAAACATAGATTTATATTTCTATGGTGGCTAATAGTAATCTGTATTCACTGCTGTCAGCTTGCGATTGTGCTTCAAGCAGTCTATATTTTATTTTTGTAAACATTCAGTATCTAATAATTATTTAGGAGACTGAATCTATACTCATGCACGCATATATTTAAACGTTGTAAATTAATGAAATGACACCTGAATAACGCTATGTACAGGATAGTGCAAGCAAAAAAAATCAGAATTGTAACATTGTACATAAACGTTACAAAATCACTTTTTAAAGAGACAAGAAGTGCTAGGACAGTTGGAGCTCTGGCCTCGCCTGTGCTTGAACTATTTTGTTTTATGCCGTGTCTTTTTCTTTGAACTGTTCCGGTCCTTACTTCGAAAATACATACAAATAAAAGGCTCGGGATGCAAAATTTATATGTGTGAATGTTATGTGTACCTATATGTGTCAATGTTATATATACCTATATGTGTGAATGTTATAGATGTACCTATATGTGTGAATGTTATATGTACCTATATGTGTGAATGTTATATATACCTATATGTGTGAATGTTATATATACACCTATATGTGTGAATGTTATGTATACCTATATGTGTAAATGTTATATATACCTATATGTGTGAATGTTATAGATGTACCTATATGTGTGAATGTTATATATACCTATGTATTTTGGAACGTCATATAATATTAAGTTGCGCATCTAGTTGTTTTTATCTATACACTTTAAATAAAGATGACAAGAAGTTTGTGGTCAGAATAAACATCAATGTCAATATTTAATCAGCGATTATCTAACACAATTAAAAGTTTATCGTGCATATTTTGTAACATTATCAAGTTTTAAATCATCAGGGCCTCGTCTATTTTATATCTATTGGCATATATACCCCAATCATACGCGATCAACGTTTATCGCTGAATCGGAACCTGTAAAATGCTTTTTATTTTCAACCGATTGTGTTTATCGGGTAGACACGGGAATTTCCCTCAAATGTTTACAAAATATATCAGTCGTAGATTAAAGTTACACAGGCCAAATAAATGTAAACCTGTCACGAACTTTTTATCTAAAACAAACGGGAATATTCTTTTCTCTCGGATGTTCAGCAAAACGTGCATCTTTAATTGATGTATCGTGCTGTCAGCATCATGCACTCTTTCTTTCTTTCTCACACACATATACATTATAAATCAGCTGAGTATACACGCTGACGGTACTTTGTTACATCTGTTCGGGTTAACGCCATTTTCACTTACCCACCACACTTTTAAAATATTCGCACGTAACCGACAACTCCCCAACATGTATCAGAAGTGGAACAGGAACGACTGCGCACTTACTGTCATTTAAATCAATGCAAACATACTATAGCAATGATTGTGTTATTTTCTTAAAACGCTAAGAAGAAATACAATTATAAACGTGTGAACATTCCTGATATTTTCTACCGATCTGTACAGACCTATTTCATCTAAAATGGCTACAGACGACCTCTCCATTGATAAATTGTACTAGATAAACGTCACGATCTGATTGGCCAATCGTAACAATAGATCTTAACCTAGTTAAAATCAGGGGAATTCCCTTCTCACGACCAACGCGCTATGATTGGATGTTTGTCCGCGCACCACGTGACACGTCTATCAGGTTTATATACACTATTATGGACAAAAATTTTCATAACCATATATGAAATAAACCACAAACTAAGATAATACAGGAGCTGTTAATGTGTTAGGATTTAAATAATTTGACTGCAGCAGGTAAATGCATTGTTTATTTATCCACTAGACATATTTTACTTTAGTAAACAAATATCTGCAGTAAGTTTATATTTAACGTGACTTGCGATGCAGACCGCGTTAAGTATGACTTAATGGAATTTGAGTGATGTAATTTTTCTTAAGCAACAAATGCAATTTATTTATGGACTATTGCAATAAAAGCAAACTCGCTGAAATAAGGAGCAAAGTGTCATTCATAATTTTATACATTTTGCACGTTTTACAAAGATGCCGTTATTCAGACGTAAACGATCGGAAATGGCTCTTTAATATAATCGTCTAGATCTCGCATTAGCTGGCTACAAGTTAACATTCGACGGAAATGAATCAAAGTGTTCAAGTGTTTTTCTTTGTCAGCTCATCAAAGGATCAATAATTATAAATACAACAGGATAGTTTATGATTAAGAAATTAGCACGTATTGTTTATAAGAAGAACCTTAGACGTGCAGCCAGTACTACAGTTCACTAAGTTATTTTTTCCGTTAAATGTGACAGAAATAGTTATGCTGTTGCTGCGTTTTGAACCGTGACATCATCAGCTTTAAATTGCTGATTAACGTTCATTTTGAACGATGTTTTTTAACAAATGTGTGCGGTTACGAATACTAAATAACTTGTTACACAATCATTTAGTATTGTATCTTGACGTTCGCGGTATTATCCGCAGTATTGAAGTTACTAGCATAAATTTAGTAAGGTAGCTGTCGGCATTCTGATTGGTTAAGATGGCTGCTATGTCATCTAATTTGGTATTCTAATTAATCACGTTAAAGCGTAGCTGTCAACGCACGTTCCTCGTTATAATTGTCATCTCAATCAATTTATTCACTTAACAATTGGGCAGTATTATTGAATCATAAACTATTCAAATTAATACATTATCAAAACTAAATATTTTCTGTTCGCAATTGTAGGATGTTAGAAATGGAATCAAGGATCTCTCTGCAATCTGTAAGTAAAAAACTTCGCATATGAATAATAATCAAAATTTTCTCAAGTTAATACATTAAATTAGTCCCTTGTTGCAGTAAATATATATCTTGAAAATTCATTTTTGAAAGACTTTAATCTTGAGAAGTGACTAATTTAACGTTACCCTTGCAGCTGCCCGACTCGGATGTTTTTTCCCCTTGCTCAATTGACCATCAAGACGTGTTCATGTATGATGATGATAAACACGGTCCGAGGTGCGTAGTGGACGGCAGAGATAGTCCAACATTTCTTGATATCTCCAATAGCAAATCTACATCTTTTCCGGAGATAAAAACAGGTAGACAGACTTCATATTATTCAGTGTGTCAGAAACCTTGAAATTGAATGTAATATGATCCTTAAATAACTGAATACATTATTTCAATTTAATTTCTAACTGTAATGGACCATATTTAAAGCAGTATATTAAGTAAGTTTCTTCGGGGGTCATGGTTATCTCTACATTCAAAATCCAAATTTTGAGAAGTTGTTGCTAGAAATGTAGCGATATGATTAGAATGATCAACGGTAGCTCTGCTGAAAGTTAAAAAAGTGTATTTGATTATCAACTGTTGCAGAACCGGATACTGACACACTGATGAGCTGGACACAGAAGCATCCCGAACACTGGTCACAGAACGAAATCCTAGACTGGATATACTTTGTCGCGAGTACAATAGACGTGGACCCGACTACCATTAGAGGTGAAGGGTTCCAAAATATCACTGGACCAGAACTATGCAGAATGACACTTGATGACTTTCAAAGACGTGATCCAGTGAACGGAAGATGTTTCTTTGATATGTTTAGATCTTTACATAGAGATGGTAAGTAGAAAAACAGCTTTTATTCCAGGAGAAAGAATAACCTGCGTCACTGAATCATTGCTACAAGCAGGATAGTGGGCACATTTCGGACAAAAATAGATTTTGGAAATGTAAAACACTCGCGAGGCATTTGTTATTACAAGAATTGTGTGACAGAATGAATAAGTCTTTAAAAGTCAAAATCTACTTCGTTACGAACAAGTCTCTTATAGTCGTCAAAGATTTTATTTATTCAAAAAGTGGAACATATTAAACTAAAATGTTAAGTGTATTGTATAGCGTGTGTAGGCCTAATAACTTGGGGTTTGAATTTATAAAGCTTATAACAATTATATGCCTGATATACACTGAACATAAAACATTTGATGCAAAATCTCATCATTTTAATGCTGAAGCGCAAATATGCGAACTACTAGATAATGAACTGTTCCTGATGCTCAGTATGTCAGAACTAATAATTAGTGTGTCAGAACTTGATATTCAATGTGTTTGAACTTGATATTCAGTGTGTCTGAACTTGATGTCCAGTATGTCTGAACTTGATGACTTTGCGGTATAAAAAAATATGTCTCCATCTAGTTCACCACAAAAGAATTAAAACCCCATCTAGAAACTTATAGCAGTTCAAAATGAATCATAAATCTAATTCTGGACTTTATGAAAGTAACACATATTGTAATATGAATGGCTTTACTCAATACAAATCTTAATAGTTGTTAAAGTTGACTAAATTATGGCTACGCTTTGAGAGAACTCTGGTTGCTATTCTGTCCCTGCTTTCAGTGTCCCAAACAAGTAAAATTTTCTTGAGTGAAAATAAGCAGTGTCACTCATCAGCTGTATGACAATGTACCTGCACGAAAATATCTCACTGTCTAAATCGCACACACTTTTCATGCTGGTTTTCTATTTCTGAAGGATATATGTTTCTGGTTTCAGCATTCTTCATTGAACCAGCGGACTGCGACTTTGCACCGCCTTCTGTAGCAACTTCTAATCAACATCCGGATGTCAAACAGGAAGCTAAGTTGACTTCATGTCCATATTCCAGTAAGTACACTACGCATGCGCACATCACAGTTCATTAATCACATTTTAACCATGAATTATTCATGAAATAATTCATGAAATGCACCAGAAGAGCCAAAAGTAAGTTTTATTTGAAATGAATTGTTACTATGACAACATTAACAAGCAAACCTTGTTACTAGTAATCACTAGGAATACAGGTACATGTAGCTGAAATAAAAAGTAGTTCTTACATTTGGCTCTGTTGGTTTACTAGTGTTTTATTCATATACCATAACACCTATTTTATTCATTAACCATAACAAGTCGCACATTTCTGTGTATTATCTGCATGCTCTGTCTTAGCTCTCCTACCTCGGGATGGAAACAATAGCTTCTGAAATGCAGACGAGAGGTAGTAGGGTTAAGTATATATACATGTATACGTTTGCTAGATATTTGCATAGAAGTCCAACATGCGCCCTCCTAACATTTATTACAATATCGCTAACAAACTCTTTACTGCTAACAATTCTCACTCAAACTGAATATCACTAGTAACAAATTGTAGTGCAGTAGAACTATAAAACATTTGTTTCTTAATTCTTTGCTTCCTCTGGCTTTTATTATGGTCATCTCATCATCAAACTGCTGCTACTGATCATGATCTTCTCTCAAGTGTTTTCGCGTCAAGTTGATTTGGAGAACATTTTGAACCATTGTTTGCAGCATAATTGGTGCATTTAGCACCAGTATTTAGATTGATATCAACTACTTGCGAACTCTTTTTACACCGAATGTACAGCGACAAGGACTTGTAAAGTCAGATTTCAAATAGGGCAAAATAAATGATTTTTGCTAAAGACTATCCAATGGAAGAGACACTTAACCATATACACGTTGTTACCGGATCACACAAGTTCCAGGTGTTATGCTAGGATTGTATCGTTGGTAACTTCCGCAGTATACTGTTATATAACTCCATGCCAAAGCTAGATAATGATGAAACTGTCCGACTTACTTAGCGCAAGGAGAGATGGCTTGTTTCTGACCAGAATATCCGGTATATTTTCAGAAGCGCAAGAAGAGAATTTTGTAACTACTGTACAAGGTAATGAGCTACAGGTGCTACTCGGTAACGACTGGTACGATATTGATACATGTGTCGAGATAACTGATGAAGCCCTTGAGAAAATCTCCCGCCAAATTTTCCCGCATCCATCCGATATGGGATATGGCAGCTCCGGTAAAGTTTTGGACTTCTATGCAAATTATTGTCACGTGTTAATTGATTTAAATCATCAAATATTAATTGCTTTTGTAAATTCATCAATATTTTATATGTGTTGTCAAGTTAGTAATTGTATGAAGTGTTTTGTTGTAAATTGATACTTGCACACGACACTGTAAAATGCTTCATCACCGCTTATACAACACAGAGGTAGTCGTAATAAGACTGTATTATTGATTATTAAACACGGAGGTACTGTTATTGATGAATGTTGGTATTCATAAGCTAAGGCTTTATTACAGATTCAGAATCCATCAGCGATGCCTCTGAAAACACTTTAGACATATATTCGAGGTTACATGGGCGGACAGACTCTACCGGATCTGATGCAATGTCTGATGACGATTATGTCCCTTATCCAGAACCACAAAAAAAGAAGCCGGGTAACAAAAGGAAAGTGACAAAACCTGGTGAGCAGCAGAAACCACAAAATCGTGGCAGGAAACCGGGCCAAAGTAAGCCTCGTTCCGGCCAAAGTAGTTTGTAAACTTTCCTAAAGGAATTTATCTACACAATGTATACAGTTACATTAAGTTTAAAAAAGCTTATTCATGTTGAACAGTAATATTTAGATATAAATCTTGTCTGTACATACTTTTATTTGAATAGTAGAATATCATGTATTTGTAAAATGGCATGTTCTTACTGCATATAGTTTAGAATTTTTATTTCCTATCTTATAGTTTCCAAAGGAAATCATCTCTGGGAATTTATCCGTGATTTGCTCAAAGATCCAAAATCTAATCCACATCTTCTACGCTGGGAGGAACAGGAGACTGGCGTCTTCCGGTTTGTCCAAAGCGAGGCTGTAGCTCAAATGTGGGGGAGGAAGAAAAATAATCCAGGAATGACTTACGAGAAACTGAGCAGAGCAATGAGGTATGTCTCGTCTGCTGCTTGTTGTCATAGAAACTGTACAGATTACAAGATGTGGTTGGCTTTAATTTGTACATTGTCAGTTATTTATAAACTTTGTGTTGGAAATGACTTGGACCGAGATGGTCTTTTTTATGGCATTTAAGACACTCTCAGTATTGAATTAAAGCCAAACCAAATCTTAAAGTGGTGCAAACTTGTGTTATTGTTGTTTTGTTTTAGTTTTCTTCTGCATGCGCCATTAAGTGGTCATACATGTTTCTGTTAAGAGGTTGCATGGGCTAGGTCTAAATAGCATTTTATTATTGACATACGGATGTTAGGGTTTTGGGTTTAATTAGCAGTAATTAGCATGTAAAACAAACATTACATTGTGTTGACAAGATAACGACATTTCAGGAGGTTAAGGAGATGTATTAGATTTGAAACGTTGTAGGGAAAAAGTTCGTTTATTGCTTTATCATTGACTTTATGATACGATCTTGATTTTACTAGGTTTTGCCGGACAGCTGGCTACTTTGCAGAAGTGCCAAAAACGGGCAAATTTCCAAAGAAATTGTGTTTCCGTTTTGGCGAGAAAGCTTTCGGCTGGAAGGACTAAAAGCACGGGATGCTTTAGGTTAATATTCAGCACCAAAATGTAGTCTGCTTTTCCTCTGCCTACTAACCTATCTATACAATAGGCGACACAAGAACGCTGTAAAATAGTTCAGCATTCTTTAAACTTGGTGCATTTTTTATACTCTAAATTATTTGCAGAATTTCGTTTTTATTTCACAGTAATTAGAAGATTTTCAGATATTGGCATTTTAGACAGAGTTATAATATGTGCACCAGGGCCTATGGTTACTATAGAAATGCTTACCTAGTTGATATTTTATTGTATGCTTTTACCTTGTATCCTCTGCTGTGTGTGTTTTCTCCACTACATGTTGTCACTTTCATTATCTTAAACCTTCATCATTTTATTTTATTCTAACTGGCTTTGTTTTTTTCTTTTAAATGCTTTTATTTTCTTCTCTTTTAATTAATGCTCGCTGAATTTTCTGAACGAATGTGAGTACAAGTGAAAATGGAGAAAAAAAACTGTTCACTGACTTGGTGGCCAGAACACGATGAAAAAGTGGTGCAAATTAATATGGTGAAAGATCGGGTTGTGAATTTTTGGGAGTGGGGTATGTCTTTAGTGAAAGAGAAAAATATGCTAGTTGAGTTTGAGTTGTAATTGTGTGTACTTCACACCATTCTACTGTATACTCCTTTTCATTAGCAGATATGAAATTATCGAAATTAGCGAGTGTTAGCTTAGTGCGAGTGTTAGATAACAAAAACCTTACCCTCTGTGATCCCACTGACTTTTAATACCCTTTGTAGCCCCACTAATTGTACCCTCCATCTGTCTCATATAGCAGATTCTTCTGTAACTAACTAGTTTTAGACTTTTACATTTAATTTAAGAAAATTCTAAGTTAGTAAATTAAAAATGTAAATGGTATACGCAATACAATTTGTAAATATTAAAAAAATCTGATTTAAAGAATGCGCGAAGGAGTTCATATATATAGACTCGTACTAACTGCATGATTTGGCCGTGGTGTTAGTTTTCTAGTTGGACATCTGTTTTAATATTTACTCTTCACCAGAATTATGTATTTAATTTCTAATTACTTATTTATAGGTATTATTACAAGCGAGGAATCCTGGATAGAGTTGATGGCAGACGACTTGTGTACAAGTTTGGTGTCAACTCCCACGGTTGGAAGTAATGTTATAACCAAATATATCTAAGATCTCTCACGTCGTATAGAACTCCACAGACAATTCGTTACCCATAGCAACTAACAGTTCAAAGGAAAGCTCAAAACGAAGATTCTTTTGGGTCAACGACCAAAGTAGAACTGGCGGCAAATAATCATAGCGAAGGAGATATTGAGAGGTGAAGAACTATGACGCATCATGTAACACTTTTATCGTTCATTGTAAAAACTGCGTCATAAATCCGCTACATATGTGATTTTATTAAAAGTGCTTATAACATTCATGTTCATTTTAGTATTATCATGAAGACATATTATATCATGAAAGCCATACATCTGTTCATAAAGAAAACGTTAAATTAATAGTCATTCATTCATTCGCACGAAATTGGAATAAAATTCCTCCATTATTTCGAATCTCTCTTTTGTAATTTTAATTTCAAATCTTCAAGACTGTTGTTATGGCAGTGTTTGCTGTCACGAAACTGGCTTAAGAACAGATCTCCGTGCTTAGAAAAGAAGAACGCTCAAAGTGTTCTTAAACTTTTTTTGGTGTACATACTTGTTCAAATTGATATTTTATTGTAGATAGTACGCTGTAGCATTTCCTACTAAATATTAATATATAAGTCAAAGATAATATATTGTAATATTGAGTGAGGTCTGTGATCCAGTGATAAGTTTATGCCAGTTTGGCTCCAACTCCAAAATATGTACTTGGGTGGGTGTGGGAAGGATGTTTAAAGAAGATCTGTTTTCTAAGTTCAAATTTGTTGAATGTTTTTTTTAATATATGTACCATTGAAAAAGTTTATTTGGATCCATTTTATTGCTTTTATTCGAATCAAGTTTAAATTATATATACATATGGGTTTATCTTGGGCATTTACCAAGAGCTACTTCGACAAGGGGCGGCTGTATCCTTCAAAACTGGGGCTTGACAAGGGGCGAGGCTATGATTCAACACTGGGACTTAAAGAGGGGCGGGTCTATGATTCAACACTTTGGCTCTAAATTGGGACTGGATCATTACATCGAACAGTAAATGAATTTTGAGCGGAATCTGTTATGTTGTCTGTACTAATAGGGAACAAGATAATACGAAACTATAATCCAGATTCGCCCTAATTGTATAACGATGCCTTCGGGATAGTGCAATATTAGATTGAGTAAGTTCAATTTTATGTTATGAATTTAATTACAAAAATGTATTATTAATTTTGTCTTGTAATCGTAAATGTTTATATTTTTGTACGTAAATTTGTGAAAAATAAAATTGTTTAAAATCCAGTCTTTTTTGCTTACTTTACTAATTCATTTTAACTGGACAGCAACGGCAGCTTGAAATGTATATACATATATGAATTAGTTTCGAGCATTCTTCCTCAAAATAGCCAGTGACTGGCGACAAATATGATGGTGTGACCTTGATCCAAGAGGTGTTCGGAGCCAAACGCCTGACATATTGCTTGATTTTAATTATCAAGCTGCCTTTATAAACTACTGTCCTTGCCATCAACTACTGTCCTTGCCTTTATGTTGCAGCAACACTATCAAAGTTGGATATTGCAATGTATTTTTAAAATGTTTACGTTGAGAATAACAACACATGAAACAATGGCCTTCTACAAGTTAGAGTGACGACAAAATGTGAAAACATCCGAGTATGGTTACTTCCGATGTAGCACTCGACACAGTGCAGCTCCACATTACGTCCGGTCATAACAAACGTCTATAGGAAAGTCTGTAGCCCACTGAACTTGTAATATGCGTATCCTGGTATAAACTGGAAAAAAACACCTGCGATTCACTTGATACAATTCAAAGTGTGTATAATCGACCCCATAAGACTCGACCTTTTTAACAAAATTAGAAGGAGCTATAAAAAATTCTATCATGCATGTGGTAGTTAAACAGATAATGATTGTTAGGAATTTAAAGTATTAAAAATAAAAGAGTGAATGATACCCGACATTCTGACTTTTTTTTTAAGTACGCAGCTCATGATCATATCTATGCAGTTTGTACTTTGACTGATAATAAAGGTAAATATCGCCTACTTTCTGACATAACGTCCAAATATATCTTTTTCTCCAACATGCACGGTACGAAAAGTTGCAAATAAATATGTCAAAAGATCAGGAACGTTTTTGAAAACCTTGAAGGTGTGAGCATTGTTTAGCAGAATATGCATTTATACGTAGGTTGATCCGTCTAAACGATTTCTAGTAATATGCGCGGGCTCTGACTGTGGTGGCATTTTCAATTTTAGGAACTTATTGCCATGAAAACAATTAACAGAGCACGTTTTGGCATTTCAGCATATCTTTGCAAGAAAAATGCAAAGTAGGACCGGTTCAACACGGGGCAATCAGAAAAAATTAAGACATAAACGGAGTTAAGCGCAAAAAACTCCACATGGGGTATTTGCACGTACACTGTCAATTACAGGATAGCTATCAACCAATCGGATTTCTTAATATATGCGTGGGGAATACCCGTCAATCTTTTCGCACTCTTTAGAACATGAAAATATTTGAAAGACTCTATTAATTGTTTTGTTGACACTGGTAGGTTTGATAGACATGTTGTCGGCTTACGATAAAGATCTTTTCAACTGAAGAGAGAAGAGAAATTTATAAAAGTGGCTGGAAAACTAATTTAGAATTACTGTAACAATCAATAGAAGTTTAAAATTCGAACAATTAAAAAACGTCTACATGTTATATCATTTAAAAACATTGAATCGGCATTTCCATTGTTTCAGTTATATTGAATTTTACACAGAATCTATTGACATGAAAACAAATCTTGACAAAATTCAGTCAGATTTATGTTACGTGCACTGCTTAATTCATCCGTGCAAAATTTCTTTGTAGCCATGACCTGCGAATTCATATGTGAATTGCCACAAGACAACCTGCTATTTACATTCCAAAAACAGGTGAAAGAGGATGCCGGACAACATATTTATCTCAAAAAGGATAAAAGCAGGTAAAGGGATATAAATCACGTGTAGTAGATCAGATAAATACTAAGTACAGTGCGTCCTCACACACTCGATCAGAATCACCCCCGCCCTCACGGTCAAACCTTTCACCCTCCCGACCGAACCTCCCACCCTCTCGGTCAAACTTCCCATCCTCTCTCGGTCAAACCTCCCACCCCCTCTCGATCAAACCTCCCACCCTCTAGGTCAAATCTCTAACCCTCTCTAGGTCAAACCTCCCACCCTCTCGGTCAAACCTCGCACCCTCTCGGTCGAACCTCCCACCCCCTCTCGGTCAAACCTCCCACCCTCTCGGTCAAACCTCCCACCCTCTCGGTCAAACCTCCCACCCTCTCTACGTCAACCCCCCCCCCCTCCCGGTCAAACCTCCCACCCCCTCTCGGTCAAACCTCCCACGCCCTCTCGGTCAAACCTCCCACCTCTCCACGTCAAACCTCCCACTCTTTGTCAAACCTCCCACCCTCTCTCGGTCAAACCTCCCGCCCCTCTCGGTCAAACCTCCCACCCTCTCAGTCAAACCTCATCCTCTCGGTCAACCTTTCCGCCCTCTCTCGGTCAAACTTCCCATCCCCTCTCGGTCAAACCTCCCACCCCCTCTCGATCAAACCTCCCACCCTCTAGGTCAAATCTCTAACCCTCTCTTGGTCAAACCTCCCACCCTCTCGGTCAAACCTCTCACCCTCTCGGTCGAACCTCCCACCCCCTTTCGGTCAAACCTACCACCCTCTCGGTCAAACCTCCCACCCTCTCTACGTCAACCCCCCCCCCCCCCCCAACCTCCCGGTCAAACCTCCCATCTCCTCTCGGTCAAACCTCCCACCTCTCTACGTCAAACCCCCCACTCTTGGTCAAACCTCCCACCCTCTCTCGGTCAAGCCTCCCGCCCCTCTCGGTCAAACCTCCCACCCTCTCAGTCAAACCTCATCCTCTCGGTCAACCTTTCCGCCCTCTCTCGGTCAAACTTCCCATCCCCTCTCGGTCAAACCTCCCACCCCCTCTCGGTCAAACCTCCCAACCTCTCGGTCAAACCTCCCAACCTCTCGGTCAAACCTCCCCCCCCTCTCGGTCCCCCCCCCCCCTCCCCCCTCTCGGTCAAACCTCCTGCCCTTACGGTCAAAGCTCCCACCCTCTCTCGGTCAAACCTCCCACCCCCTCTCGGTCAAACCCCTGCCCTTACGGTCAAAGCTCCCACCCTCTTTCGGTCAAACGTCCCACCCCCTCTCGGTCAATCCTCCCACCCTCTCGGTCAAACTTCCCACCCCCTCTCGGTCAAACCTCCCCATCTCGGTCAAACCTCCGACCCTCTCTCGGTCAAACCTCCCACCCTCTCAGTCCAAAATGAATTTATCCGTTCACATTTCAACACGTGACATGTGTTTTGTCACGCGAAAATTGCTTTGGATGCTCCTATTTGAACAATTAATATATATTTATAATATATGCAAAAATGTAAAACTATGTGCAAAAAGTTTTGTCCGAGACCTCCTTCTTCATGCTATTACTGGCGATAAATCTCTGAGTTCCCGACTGGGGAACATTGATTTTATATACATTTGAAGCGTAATGGAATTGTTTGCCAATACTGTAAATATTGTCTGAATTCTTATCTTAAACGTGCTTGACATATAAACCAAATTTTTTTACAACATAAGTACATATGCCCTCAAATAGTCTAAAACTAAGCCCATAGTTTTTAACTATAGCTATAAGAATACAATCGTGGTTATATATTCCCGCAGTATGATTTCATTTCAGGGACATTACTCGACCTACAATGTATACGCTGTGACGAGTGCACAGAAAACTATGAAGACATTTTTCCCCACAATGTACTGTGTGACGAGTGCGCAGAAAAACTACCCTGTCATTTGTCCCCAAAATGTACTGCGTGACGAGTGCACAGAAACTTGACTATGATATCATTTGTTCCCACAATGTACTGTGTGCCGAGTGCACAGAAAACGATATGAGGTCATTTGTCCCAACAATGTACTGTGTGACGAGTGCACATAAACTACGATGTCATTTGCCCCAACAATGCACTTTGTGACGAGTGCACAGAAAACTTTGAAGTCATTTGTCCCTACAATGTACTTTCTGACGAGTGCACAGAAAACTATGAAGTCATTTGTCCCCACAATGAACTGTGTGACGGGTGCAAAGAAAACTATGAAGTCGTTTGTCCCCACAATGTACTGTGTGACAAGTGCACAGAAAACTATGAAGTCATTTGTCCCCACAATGTTCTCTATGACGAGTGCAAAGAAAACTATGAAGCCATTTGTCCCTACAATGTTCTCTGTGACAAATGCGCAGAAATTATGAAGTCATTTGTTCTCCATTGCGATAACACAGAATGCTATGAAGTCATTTTTGCCCACAATTTACTACGTGCAGTGTGCATAGATAAACATGATGTCTTTTGTCCCCCATAATGTTCTCGATGACGACTACACAGAAAACTAAGTCATTTACTCTCCTTAACTTTCTCTTGACGATTACACTGAAAACGATGAACTCATACACAGACACAATGTTCTCTGTGAAAAATGCACAGAAACTAAGAAGTCATTTGTACTTCTTCGTTTTCTCCAAGATAATAACACAGAAAGCTATGAAGTCATTTGTACTCCTTGGTTTTCTCCAAGAAAATAACACAGAAAGCTATGAAGTCATCTGTACTCCTTGGTTTTCTCCAAGAAAATAACACAGAAAGCTATGAAGTCATCTGTACTCCTTGGTTTTCTCCAAGAAAATAACACAGAAAGCTATGAAGTCATCTGTACTCCTTGGTTTTCTCCAAGATAATAACACAGAAAGCTATGAAGTCATTTGTACTCTGGTTTTCTCCAAGATGATAACACAGAAAATTATGAAGTCATTTGTACTCCTTGGTTTTCTCCAAGATGATAACACAGAAAACTATGAAGTCATTTGTACTCCTTGGTTTTCTTCAAGATAATAACACAGAAAGCTATGAAGTCATTTGTCCCCCACAATGTTTTTCGCCAATTACACAATTACACAGATAACAATGAAATCATGTGCCCCACCCCCACCCACAATAGTGACGATTACACAGACAACAATGAAATCATGTGTCCCCCGCAATAGTGACGATTACACAGACAACAATGAAATCACGTGTCCCCCGCAATGGTGACGATTTCACAGACAACAATGAAATCACGTGTCTCCCGCAATGGTGACAATTACACAGACAACAATGAAATCACGTGTCCCCCGCAATGGTGACGATTACACAGACAACAATGAAATCACGTGTCCCCCGCAATGGTGACAATTACACAGACAACAATGCAATCACGTGTCCCCCGCAATGGTGACGATTACACAGACAACAATGAAATCACATGTCCCCCGCAATGGTGACGATTACACAGACAGCAATGAAATCACGTGTCCCCCGCAATGGTGACGATTACACAGACAACAATGAAATCATTTACTAGTATCCCCCATAATGTTCTGTTGTAATGTGACGATTATACAGTAAACAAAGTCATTTGTTTTCCTTAAATTCCTCCATGAATATTAAAAAAAACCGATGTTCAAAGTCATTTGAATGTTTAAATTTTCTCATAAATAGCCGGCTCATTTAAGGACGAATTTTACCTAATATTGCAGAAGATGGCACTGACATCAAATGCATAACATATATTCGAATTTCAAGCTAACAGTGATTTTCGGGCGATTTCGAAGACCGAAAAATCCAGTTTTTAATAATTTGAATTTCGATCTTCGACCTGGTTGAAATTCAATCACGACTTGAAATTCGGCTTTTTAGAAATATGAATTTCGATCCTCTAGGTGGCTCGAAAATCAATGATAGCTTAGAACTTCGTGTCGAGCTATCATTGACACGAAGTTCTAAGCTATCACGAAATTCACTGTTGGATGTTAAGTACAAAGCTGGCTCGAATTTTTATTGCGATCTTCAATGTCAGCATCATCTTCTAGGTGGTATAAAACAATAAAAGACAATGTTAATAAAGTTAAGAAGAAGTTAGCAGATATTATTACGTTTCTATGAAATACTCATTTATATAGTTGTCCAAGCATTCTGCAATAGTTTTATTGTTTCTAGCATGATAAAATCTATAAAAAATATTCTTTGGAAGCAAAGAACGCAACCAAGCAAAATAACATACTGTGCCAACACTTGGTAATCTATATCAGTAATGTGTCAGTTCCCGTCTGCTTATAACTGACTTATTTTTGCCTTGAAAAAAGTCAACCAATATCAAAATAAAGTAGTTTTCCCCCATGACATTGATAAGTTCAAACGATATAACCGATCAGTTTTAATAACATATTGATATTATGTAAACTTAACTGGAGAAAAAATATTTATCTCAAATATTTATTGCGTAAGCTTGTATAACTTTGACATGACTATTTGATCCCCAAGAATTGCAAAAATATAACGATCAGACAGAGAAATCACTTCTTAATGCATTAAAATGCTATCGGTTCTAGCCGTGGAGAGTTGTGAGGGTAACACAGCAAGGACCTTGCTTGACGGCAAGGAGCAAAATATGAAATTCCATGATAATGAAATGCTTGCTTGGGGGACAGATAAATTTATGGTTTTAGCATCACGCAATTTAGCCCATCAGTTTTATCTTTCACACAAGGAAGAAAAATAAAGTAATTATTGTAACTATGCTCTTTTTTGTTTTTAATTGTTTAAGTAGGCTTTTGTCAGTGAGAAACTGTATGTTCAAGGTTAGCGCTGCAAATAGAACACCCCAGGCTTAATCGTGCAAAATCGTCTTTTCGTGCACGAACAGTTTAAACTACAAGCAATCGTCAAGACACAATTTCATGTGCGATGTATATCATGCTGAACGGACGCTGAAATATGTACAACTATTGAAATCTTATTGGCTATTAAACATGTCGCATGAACCAATGTCACACTCTTCACGTATATCATGTTTTTCTTATTCGAAACAGATTTAGTAATTGAGATTGTTACGAAAGCTCCAAGGGGACATGAGGGCGTTTTTATTAATTTCGCGGCAATAAGATATTCTATCGTTTCTATGAGATAACATTTTCCACACGGAACAATAAATTCATGGCAATGATAGTTCGTTCGTTCCGACTCAATATCTCGTACCCAGTTAAATCGTGGTCATGAGATAATTTACCATGGCAACGAGATCATGACTTAATATCTCGTTCCCTTTGGATTGCATTTATATTTAACGGTAAAAAACTGAATATTCTGGGGTGAAATGTTTTGAGTACTTCTCCTCACACGGATGTCGTCGACTTAAATCCACTTTGTATCGGAGAAAATGAGTCGTTGCAAAGATAGTTAACCAATAGTCCAGCTAGTGGCATGATTATCAGCGTCAGAGGAGGTAACTAGAGTCACAGATTGGGACCAGTTCACCAAAGAATGAATATCTTGTTCCGACGAGAGAATGTATTCGTGTCCAAGACATAGGTTCTCGTTCCCACGGTATGGTTACTCGTTCCCATAATACAATATCTCGTTTCCGCGACATAATGACTTGTTCCCACAAGAAAAAATTAACTCGTAACTACAACTTAATACATAAATGTCACATAACGTTCCCTCACCCAGTCAGCAATAAGCAACCGCAACCTGCTATACTTTCTCTTGTAGACCTACCGTGAAAATTAAGGTGTCCGACAATTACAATTATGTATACTGAGGTATAACAATGTTGTATCAAACTACTTCCCTACTAAAAACAAATCAAACTCATAGGCAAACTTTACGCCAACTTAATGCCTATCTCAAACGGCCCGCTAGTAAGGTCATGCTACCGAAGGGTACTAGCCAAAACGTCATTTTTAAATTGTCATTTTCAAATAATAATAATAATAATAATAACTTTATTTTCTGAAGGTGACATACTAAGTGTACAAATACAGATATTTTACAACTTATTTCCAGTATGGCCTTCAACTGATATACATTCACACATACACACAATCATACAGTCAATTTATAACTTAACATTTATATAAAAATACACATATCAGAATTACTTAAATTTTCTCGACAAACACGTCTCAAATTAAAGAAGTCTTAGATAAACGTAATATAACAATAACTATGTTTTAAAAGAATTACCATGCGTCACAAAGATTATACATGATTATTAAGATACATACAAAAAAGAAAGTCTGTCCCATAAGATAATAAATAGTTCCAGATGTGAATAATAAGATAATATGAATATTATTATTATTGGAAACGAATATAGTAACATCAATTCAACAAAACTCTGTAATTACAAGTAGTTAATTGCTAAAAACTATTGTAACAAGAGAAAATTCTTTAAATCATGCTTGAAAGCAGTTATATTATCATTATGAAGTTTAATGTAAGAAGGAAGTGAATTCAATATGTGTGCAGCTTTGTAGCTAAATGTTTGTTTCAGGTAGTTCGTTTTAGGTTTAACAATAGAAAGATCCATGTTTTCGATTGAGCGCAGACTGTAATGATCATTATGAACAAAATGTAGTAAATCTGAAATGTATATAGGACAATCTCCTGTTTTACTTTTGTACACTAATAATGAAATATGGTATTTGCACCTGTTCTTTTGAATTTCTTAATACTTCATCAAAGCTGCTACTATTTGATTTTGTAATCATTTTTATAGCGCGTCTCTGCAAAGAAGTAATTTTATCAGTGTCCGATTTGTGACAAAGTCCCCAGACATTGCAACAATATTCCATGGTTGACATAATATATGCATTGTAATACAATAGTTTCATCTCATCTGTTAAGAAAAATGCAATTCTTCTAAGTAGAGCAATTTTTGAGTTTAGTTTACTGGCCACGGTACTAACGTGGGATTGCCAAGACAGTTTCATCGATATATACACCTAGAACTTTCTGACATTTCACGTTTTCAATGACTGAACCATGACTAAATGAATGAAAACAACGACTAAAATACGAAAAATGTAAGTGTCATCCGGGCTCACGTTTATGCCATGTTCAACCACAATATATTGAACTGATTAACCGTTAATGCCGCGGTCACAAAACCGTACGATATCCGTACGGTTTGAAAAAATCGTTTGAGTCCACCAATTTTAGAATCCTTACGGTCTCTGTACAATCATAGCGTCTAGTCACAGTACCTACGGGCCCCGTACGAACTTAAGAGGATGCAATCGTAGGATATCCGTAAGGACATCGCAGACAAGTCGTGCGGAGCTCGCAAGGCGCCAGGCCGTACCTCGTACGGTGCTCGTGGGTTCGTACGGCGCTTGCATGGCACTCGTATGGTGTCCGTAAGTACTGTGTTTTTATACCATCTTGAATCAATCACCAAGGAAGTCGTAAGGAGCCCGTTCGGCGATCGTAACGACTTGCGAGCCCCGTGTGGACATCGCATGTCCTTAATATCGTACTGACATCGTACGTTGACTGTGCGAGTCTCATGCGATAGTCGTGCGAGCATCGGCAAGCCTCGCCGTTTTCCAAATTCGATGCCCGTACGAGCTCTTCCGGGGCCCGTGCGGTTCCCGTACGAGGCTTTTGCGAGCTGCTCCCGACTTTGAAAATCTCTACGAGCACATAGAGAACTCGGGAGCTTCCGAGTCCTCTACGAGTTCAAAAAATCTGTACGACGCTCTTACATGTCAACGATGTCCGTAAGGACGCCGTACGAGTTTGCCAAATTTCGACTGAAAACCTACTTGTACGGAGCTCGTAGCGTTCTTGTGACCGGAGTATAAGCCAACGTTTTGCTCTGTTTTGAAAGTCCGATTTCATAATGTATCAGCAGCAGTTGTACTTTGTTTAAAAAGCCATATCTTCATAACCTTCCAGAAGTAAAAGCCGACTTTACCTCTGTTCTCATAGCGTCTTTTCGTGTTGTACCAGCCTTCTACTGCTGGTGACAACCATTATTAAGTCTAAATACAAACATATGTAAAGGTAATAATGCGCCAGGTGTGCATCAATGTTCAAAACTTGCGCCCGCGCCAAAAAAAAAAAAAAAAAACATCTTTCGTCTTGCGAACCGGATTACATCCTGCGCAAAATGTGTGTATGGTGTATTTTTGGTCTAGAAGGACCTGGCGTAAATCCTGGTGTGAATCACATTTGCGCCTTTGCAAATTTTGCGCGGGTTGTATTTTTCGTCAGTGAACAACGAGCAAAATCTGCATAAGCGCACTAGTTGGATTAACACACTGTTCTGTCAATTCTCCAATACTGGTCGTAAACTTCTGAAATATTCGACAGTTAAAGGGAAGAAACCGAAAAAAAGATGTGTAATGTATCTTTTTGAATTTCCTCCTTCAAAATTACTTGAACCAAAACTACGGTGGCATATTTCTGCCAAACACATATCCACTTATTTATGTAGACAGTTTTCTTTAAAAATGTCACATATCCAGTTACTTTTAGTTATTTCGCAAGTGGCAAAATTGCGTGTTATCCAGATAACTATGTTAACAGGACGAAACTGACTGTTAGTGCCCACTTCTGCCATCAACATATTTACATAAATGAGTTGATGTTTTGGAAGTTTTCTTGATACTCAGTAAATATTCATACCCAAAATTGGCGATTAACGGTTAGACTTTTCGTAACAATTGTTCTCAAAATGAAGAAAAGTGTCATACATATTTAAATTTCTTGACAGTGGTGTTACATGTTGAATCTTTTTGCATATAAGCATCTTTCATGTCATAATGCTTTTTAATTTTAAAGGATTCTGAATTATTTTCTAAAAATATGACTTGAAATTTCAATTTCTTTCGGCCTAAACCTGAAGACTTAAAATTCCTACCACCATTTCGATCAAGAGAAATATTTAAACAAACTGTTTTAAAATGTTTTCTGCTCTTTTCCTTCAGCTGAATTCATTTAAGAAAAATCTATGTCAACATTAAAACTTTTTTTTTCGTCATTTACCCACTTTTCGATTTTTTTTTCTCTGTCAGATAGCGAACTTTAGGGTGTAACAGACAGGGTGATTTTTTTTTAAATTGCATTTTTAGCTCGACTATTCAAAGAATAGTAGAGCTATTGGACTCACCCATGCATCGGCGTCGGCATCCGCGTCTGCGTCGGCGTCGGCGTCACGATTTGGTTAAGGTTTTGTATGTAAGCTGGTATCTCAGTAACCACTTGTGGGAATGGATTGAAACTTCAAACACTTATTCACTGTGATAAACTGACCTACACTGCACAGGCTCCATAACTCTATTTTGCTTTTTTACAAAATTATGCCCCTTTTTCGACTTAGAAATTCTTGGTTCTTATTTGTAGTAAAAAACCATCGGGTGTAAGTTTTTTTGCAGTTTTCATCACAAAAAAAAAAATAAATAAAGACAAGACCAAAATTGTCTACTCAAGACAAAATCAGTGTGTATTTATAAGCAATGACAGGCAGTGAAAAGGCATTAATTTTGAAAGAAATTTCAGAAGCTGAATGTTGTGCAAAAAGTATTTGTTATTCTGAGTTATAGTAAGAATTCCTAATATATCACGTTTTTTCCCCAGTATTTTACAATCAGTGTCTTGAGCGAGGGTGGAACAGTGTTTATTTAATATGACTTACTGACAAAAATCCAGATACCTAGTTAACGTAAGTGAATAATATTATGTGAATGGCAGTAGTGGGCACTAACAGGTTGTCTGTTAATTAAGATACTTAAGTGGATAACACACAGTTTTGTCACTTGCCATATATAACCGAATAAGTGACATTTTTACGAGATAAATAAGTGGATATGTGGTTGGCAGAAATATGCCACCATATAAAACTCTTGCTCTCGTTACATCAACTTTCGTAATTGGAAATGAAATGGCATCAGGTATCATTAATTTGAATATAATCATGTTTGTTAGTTAAAAATATAGTTGTTTGCATCAAATTACGTGCACCTCATGAAATGAGCACTCTCCATCCATCGTGCATTTTCGCAAACCAGAGGCCTACGTACCATGGTCCCCTAGTTGAACTAGAGATTCACTCGGGATTACGACGAACATCTGATATATGAGAATTTCAGTCATACAATCTTAAATTTCATTTGATGGTCTTCTGTTCTATTAAACACCCCGAGTCTGCTAGAAATGCTAAACTTTTTTTTAACCCACATCGATGTTTGTATGTAAGTTTATTTATACTCACCTCTGGTAACTGATACGAGCAACTCCTCCAGAAGATAGTGACAAAGACCGGAAGCTTCCCTGGTTCTTCCCGCACATACATGGGACTCTTATTTTTAGTTTGAAGAGCGGGGCTCGATTTCAATATCCTTGGTTTCATAGTCAGATTATGTTAACATTGACCACTGCGTCTGCTTTACCGGCATCGATATCGTTTGATCTCTTTGCATACGGTATTTACGATTCAAGTTTGTTTGCGAGGGGTTTAAAATGTATGGCGTACCATTTGGGTCAAAAGTAAATTAATAAAACAAGGAGTATTAAAATTATACCTGCAGGTACAATTTTATACGTGCAGGTATATTTTTTTATACCTACAGGTCGAAAATATACCTGCAGGTATAAATTTGAAATGTACGTGCAGGTATAAAAGTGTACGTGCAAGAATAAAATTGTACATACCTGCACGTACAAAAACATTTATACCTGCAGGTATAAATTATATCTCCATGTACAATTCTGATTTGTACCTGTAGGTATAAAAGTGTACCTGCAGGTACAAAAATATACCTGCGGGTACACTTTTATACCTGCAGGTATATTTCTGATTTGTACCTGCAGGTATAAAAGTGTTCCTGCTGGTATGATTTACACCTGCAGGTACAATTTTATACCTGCAGGTACAATTTTATACCTGCAGGTACTTTTTTGTTTTACACTTACATGTATATTTCTGTACCTGCAGGTATACAATTATATGTGCAGGTACAGTTTTATTGATCGCGGTCGGATCATATTGAATAGGTGAAGTATATGCGCGCTGGGGAAAATATTTCATGATGGACCTGTGAATTCTTTACTTATGGGTGAAACAGGTCTCATAAGCGTATATACGACTAGCTTCTACTGATTATAAAACATACCGTACAATTTGTTGTGAATTAACTGTTGTTGTACTTTTAGTAGTTCAACCTCCACCCTTGTTTAAGAGCAACATTTAAAAAACACGTTTTTTTTCATCCTCAAGTAATAAGTAAGTAGACTCGCCCAGTTTAATCAATAACCCACAATTGACCGACCCGTCTGGTACAGTATCTAGACGCATAATCTAACTCTATACATAGAGCGCCTACTACTCCCGATTTACATTCGGAACATTTTCACGCGTTTCGGGCTTTATCGTATGTTTAACATGAGATTTTTGAACCGCCCAAAGATGTTGGAAATGTTTGTCTCATTGTTGTTTTGTTTTTTTAATAAAAATGTTACTGCTTTCATTGTCTACCACTTTTTTTCCACCCTTGCCTAAAAAAACAGTAATGAGTTTGTACACTGTTCAGACAATTGTGCTCTGTTGAAATTTAACCAAACACAAGTTTACCTGCATAAACAGAAAGCATGATATGTCACCATGCGCGGATCCAGGGGGGGGGGACCGGGGGTCCGGATCCCCTCTGGAAAATCTTTAAAAAAGGAAAGAAGACAAGAAGGAAAGAAAATGTTTTTCGAAAAAGGCAACATTAGGACTGCATGTAAAGTATATGCGGCTGCTGCTACATACGACCCCGACATAATTCATATTATTTATCTAAAAGAAACTAAGAATTTTACCTTCGACAAGAAAGCTTGATTTTATCATTTTCCCAAATTTAACAGGTTAGTCCATAAAACTGTCCCAGAATGCAAAAAATGAAGTGCTAAATTTCAAAATTTCCAGGGGGGTTGGGGGGGCCAGGGGATCGGACCCCCTCTGAGAAAATTGGCTGTGTCCGTGCATGGTCACTATACCTGTCCAGTACTGGACAGAATGGTAAACGCTTCTTTCCTGCACAAATGACAATTTCGCAACTTCTGTCCGGTTTGTACAAATTTCTGGCCGCGATAAACCATTTGACTTGTAACTGCTTATTGTATCTCTTCACTTTTAACCCAAATGGTACGCCATAAAAATGGGATGACATTTTAGCATTTACTGACGCTGTACAGGCTCAATACATCGGAGATGTGTGTCATCACGATTTAGGTCAGTTTTGAAAAATATAAATATATTAATTATATATCATTAGACAACTTTGAATTTGTTCATCATACCCAATCCTTTTCAAACTTTTGAATTAGAAAGTAAATTCCTGATACACTGATTCAGTATTAATCAAATGCAAGCACACCCTGAAAAGTTCCAGTCAATCTACATATCATGTGACAAAACAAATTACTACAAATAGGTTATCTGTGACAATGTGACAATGAGATTAAACTTAAAGGCGTGGAACTTGAATTTTAGTAATTTTTTAATATACAGGTCACAAACTTGTACAAGAAAGCAGCTAAACAAGTACATGTAAATGTTCTTACTTGGTAAAAGGACCCGATTAGTATTACACTTTTCAAATCTTTTATTAGGTTAAAATTCATTTACTGCCAACTTACCTGGCATTTTTAAATCCAACATAATATTGAGAAACACAGATCCTGTCTAATAGTTCAGATAATTTAATAAAAGGTTGAAAAAATATTTCCCTTAAAGAATACAATACATGTATTGACATCTAAGAGAGATTTGATTTGTATCGCGATTTTGCATACAGCTGTAAAATGTATGGCAAATGCACTTACCAAACTAGAAAAATTGCAGCACAGGACCTTAAGGATTGTTTATTATTATGAGTCAAGTTTTATGAAAAATGGTTAACATGACCACTTTGCATATCAACAGGTTACGCATGATAGCAATTGGAACTTTTAAATGCATACATAACGTATCTCTACAATATCTCCAATCTTTAGTAATTGTTTATTCTACAAATTATACTCCGCTTTGATGCTCCCCGGGAGTGGAACAGTGTGCTAAACGCCTACGTACAATTGCGCAGTAGAAAGATCATGCCCGGCTAAATGTGCCATGTGCAAGTAGCAGTAGCTAAGCATCGATTTCTCTGTTTGTCATGTTTGCTTTTGTTTCTTAAGTGAAAAGTTTGAGCTGGTCGTGTACGATTTCCTTTGCAATGTTCTTTCGCATTTGCTTTTTTCGTTGCTTTGTTATTTATATGCCCGCTTGTAGTCTGTGTTTTGTTTCTGCAAGACACTGATGCCCCTTGTGTTTTTTTTTCTAATTGCCATAGAGCAGCCTATTTGCTGTCAACTGAACGAGTACCTGGTTGGACAAATTAGACATCCAAATGTCAGTGAAAGCCAAGTGATCTGGTTACAGTAGAAGCAGTATTTTATTTGTTTGTTGTTGTTTTAAATAAAGTTTTCTTTTACATTCAAGAGAAAGGTGTCATAACAGTCTGTATGGACATGTTATTAAGCATCAATAAAATATAATGCCTTTTTACTCAGATTACAGTATATATTTAGTTTTTATCCCTGCTGCTAAGATTAGCATCTTCTATGTAGTTTCATACTGCACATGTGGCCTATTTTATTTTTTTATTTTTCTTACGTAGGCTACTTCGTTTTTACATGTTTAGCTTTCGTGCTTGTATGTGCATATGTAAATTTAGTAATTTAACCACGTCATTTCTTCTTCTTCTTCTTCTTCTTGTTGTACAAGAGCAACTAATGCAGAGGTAGAAACAGACAAGAGCCATATATCCTGTACATAATAAATGGAGGCTGGTCAAACCTGACTTGAAAGCGTTCAAGGTCTGGACTGTGGCAACATGCTCTGGTAGTTGGTTCCAAAGCCTGGTGCCTGGTTGAAAGAAAAGAGTATCTGTATGCATCAGTTCTGCAGAATGGAACCAATTTATTTTAAGTATCCAAGTATCGGAGAGTATGGCCTCGAATTGAGAGTGCAGACGGATGGAGGAGGGAAGCCGCTGGGATCTCTATGATGCCATGAATGATGCGATACATCATGACTTTCCTGGTGTCACCTCTCTTCTCTTGTAAAGGTTCCCATCCCAAGTCGGCGATCACTCTGCTGGTGCCGCTGGTAGTGTTGTAATTTCCCTTGTTGTAATATGCTCTAACTATTCTCTTATCTTTCTTTTAGCTCTGCTTTGTGTGTGTTTTTTTTTTTTGTTATATTATATCCTACGTAAAATAAAGTTTCAGTGTCTATCTTGTATCTTAACAAATATCATAAATTCATAGCACTCATATATACAAACTATTAATTAACATAATTAAGAAATAATCTATGTCTATGTTCTACTGCTTATATAGCAGATAGATAGATAGATAGATAGATAGATAGATAGATCGATCGATAGATCGATAGATAGATAGATAGATAGATAGATAGATAGATATCGATAGACAGATAGATAGAGAGATAGATAGATAGATATTTGTACAACATAATAAATACAACAGCAAAATATAACTATTTTACAGTACAACCGGCCCAATGGACCTATAAGTCACTATTTTATAACTTAAATTAATTTCGACATGGATGAAAAATCTGTAGATGGCTGATTCTAACATCGGATCATTTTTAGACTAAATGTTAGTAAACAGTATTCATATTCATCTAAATGTTAACTATTTTCTACGGTCGAATGCACATGACAGGAACTTAGCTGTTTTTATTAAATCAACATCTGAAAAAGAGTTTCGCTCAGAGTCTGAGATAATCCTTTGAAATATTCGTTGTCTTCAATCATTATATAAGTCACACTTTAAGAGGAAATGCCTTTCATCTTCAATATCATTTTTTGTACAGTATTTGCATAACCTATTATTAAGGTCTTCGCCAATAAAACGGCCAGTTACCACTCTAGGGGCTAGGACTCCACAACGGAACTGTGCCATGACTGAGCGTTCTCTTCTAGATAAATTAAGTTTAACATAAGTTTCTGTTTCGTAATTACGTTTGAACAATTTATAGGTTCTCAGTTTTGGCGAATAATTCAGTTTTTCCGGTCACTCGTCAGCATAAAATCTAAATAATCTTCGTTTTGCCTCAGAAATATCAACTTGGGATTTATTCTCAAAACTTTCAGTCAAATTGATATGTTCGAAAACTTGCCGAATTTCTGAACACCAGTTACTATTCATATTAACATTTTCATAATCATAGTTAAAAACTCTTTTTGTAATTCTTGTATCATCAGATGCAAGCAGTCTATATGTACGATTATGACTAGCAGGCGCGTTGTCGGGGATAATGAGCACAGTTAAGACAAAGCATATATCATAATTAAGATAATTATTGATAAGATACTGTCAATATATGTTTAAAAATGTATTTCCTAAATATGATCGACATATATTAACAGACAGATAATAAATTCGCGCGATAGTAAACTACAAACATAAAACGGAATGCTCGTCGTGAATTATCCGGTTTCCTGCTTTTTGGATTTTTTCCGTATGTAGCGCAAAATAATTGGACTGGTTCCCATACCATTCGCATTGCATGGCGGTACAGGCAAGGGATTTTTGGGTAAGTTTTCCCAGTGTTCCCTGTTGCTGATGCAGATGGGAAATTTCTTGTAACGCGTAAAGATTATCAAGACCTTCGGAATTGTTAAGAAAGAGACTCCTGTTGTCTAAAATTCATGAGTAGCACTGAACAACCTTTTAAGTTCTAATCTTGAGTTCTTATTTATTCAAGATGGCTACCAGCATGTTACCTTCTTCGTGTTGGGCAAAAAGGTCGAAAGAATAAAAATATTTCTACTTTCAGTTTCACTTTCACTGTTCGTATACTGGACAAATCCTGTCTTAAGTTACGTTTTTCACAACGATTTCATGGATTTATTCTTCATAAAGATTAAGTTTTAATGCAAATGTTACAAACCCAATTTAGATCTATCTAATTTTATCGGAGAGACTTTTACCATTCGTACTCGATACTGTTTGACCCACATTCAAAATTTGAACAAGCTGGTAACATTGCCCGATCGGGCTTTCGACATAAAAACTAATTTAATTTCTTGAAAAATAATGAAGATATTTCTTTCAAACTTGGTCCATTTATTAAGCATAACATATGATACAAACTAAAATAAAAATAACTTTGTTGCCTTCAGATTTGGTAGAATTATTACCCTTTTTCAGATTTTTATGACGCATAATTTTTAAAGTCCAAAAAGATTGTTCTAATGCCAAGTTTAAAACAAAAAATGGTTAAATGGCTTTCTAATGCTCTAAATTATTGCGCTAGTACATGAAAGTATACATTTTACTGTCCTTTCTCTTACAGCATTATAGAGAAATGTTAGTTCTAAAAAAATTGTTCATACATCTGCACTAGAAACAAAGTATTAACCCTATAAATATAGAATAAAGGTATTGGCGCACAAGTTTGGAGCAATAGAAAGCCATTGAACCATTTTCTGTTTTAAACATTGCATTAAAATCATTTTTTTGGACTTCAAAAATTATGCATCATAAAAATCTGAAAAAGGGAAGTAATTCTAACAAAACTGAAGGCAACAAAGTTCTTTCTATCTTAATATGCATCATGTGTTATGCTTAATAAACGGACCAAGTTTGAAACAAATATCTTCATTGTTTTTCAAGAAATATTAGTTTTCATGTCGAAAGCCCAATCGGGCAATGTTACCAGCCTGATGAAGTGGCTAGGGTCCGGTAATCAATATAGATCTAAATGTATCCCGGTACAACCAGTTTCAACCACTTAACAAGTTTTCTGTCCAGTTTTGTACACATGTAAGTCCAACTATTTGTTGAATGCCTCAAATTTTCTTTCAGCATAAATGCTGTAAAACTTAACAGTGATTTTTTTCCTTCTTTAATAGGGTCCGTAGGTCCGTAAAACAGACCCTTTCCCAATTGAAAATAATGACCATTTTTCCCAATTTCAGACCAAATTATTCCCAAAAATGACCTACAAACATTTTCGAAACAGCTGCTGTCCCGACATCGTGAAATTCGCCGATTATAGAAAATATGTACTGAATTTTAATCGAGTGTTCGCTAATTTTGACCAAAGGGCAAATAGTCTATTAAAATTCAGAACATGTTCTCTGTAATCACAAGCGCGAATTTAATCAGTCGCACCATGCATTGTTTCCGGTTACCGGTTTCCACAATCTTTTTTCTGTAGAACAGTGACAAACTGCGAACAATGAGTCACAACAGCAAATATTATGTTAAAAGGCTGACAAAATCCAAGCTTACTGGCTGCAAAAGCCTTGTGGAGTTCGGATTCTCACGGGCATCTTCACAGCCTGTTCTGACTGAGGAAATGTCCGTTGAATCGTCTACATCGGTGTTGTTTTCATGTCAGAGTCATGAGAACTCTTGTGTAACTCCGGTTGAATTTATGCCAGAGTGTGTGCCTTTAGAACAACCAGACCAATGTATCATGTTGTGATAATCAGAACACTAGCTCTAGTGTAACTTAATTAGATCTAGGAAAGGGGTTATTGTAATTTTGTGTAACAATTTTGTATGTTACACAAAATTCCCAATTAGGATGAAAATGACGCTATTTTTCCCAAATCGCCTGGACGCGGACGCTTTCCCAAAATGGCAAAAAAAATTGCAGCTTAAAAGCATGGAAGTGGCTATTCTTACGGTCCCCTAGGAATAGCCTCGCAGGCTATTCTTACGGCTCTCCCGTAAGAATAGTGAAAAGCCCGCAAGCGGTTATTCCTACGACTGTTCTGTATTACAATACTTTGTACTGAAGTCATTCAACTGATATATTTTCAACCGATTTCGGAAATGACATTTGGTCATTGTGTTACAAATAAAATGTCGGGTCTGAATTGATGCAAACATCAGGTCAACCTGATGTATGAAAAACGTCAAGTATTAAACTTAATTAAAGGGCAATAAACATTTTTAGAGTGGTATGGGATTTGTACTGTTGTGAAAAATTTGCATGTATGTACACAAAACATAGATCAATAATTATCTAAATGGTTTAGATCTAGTTGAAAACACTTGGTCAATATTTTTTTAGTGTTTCAATATTAATAACGTATGTATTTACATCTACATCTGTACAACCAAAAATTGTTTACCGAAAAAGTAAAGAAGTTGGGTGAAATAATACCAGTTAAATGAATTCAGTACGATGTGTAACACAAAACTGCCGTATGAATAACCACCTGCGAACTTTTCATAATTAGTACGGGAGAGCCGTAGGAATAGACACCTGCGGGCTTTTCACTATTCTTAGGGAGAGCCGTAAGAATAGCCTGCGAGGCTATTCCTACGGGACCGTAAGAATAGCCACTTCCTAAAAGCATACTGGCCGACCAGTCACCTGTTGTGTTGTTATGTTAATTGTTCAAGACAAACAACTCGTTACATGTATACAAGTTTATTTACATAATTTACAAGAAGTTGTTTAGCAACAGAATAATTACCGATAATCGTTAACGTTTTTTTTTTGCTTTCAACACGGGTGGGTGGGGGGATGTTACCTGATGACGATTATTGTGTCCATATTTTTGGGACACTTTTCAAAATAATTATTTTTCGGGAAATAAGTCTTGGGACAGTGAAAAAAATAATGATTTTATGCTGTCCCAACACTTGGGGAATATACGGTATTAAATCTTTCACAAGAGCACCTCAGTTTCCCACATTGGAAAGCAAAAACTCCCACTTGGCATTCAGAAAAAGGTGGGATGTCTGAATAATATGCATCTAAACGACAAACAATGATTTTATTCACGAGCATATCACTGTTTGAGATCTATTATTTCGATTCTAACATGTTATCAAGGATTATTATGTACGTCCCTGATGATATCCATCAAATATTTGCCCGATTTCTGTTGATTTCCGTTTCCAGCGCGCCGTTATGCCGTCTAATGCTATGACAACAGAAAAATGAATTGTTGAATCAGCCTTCTTTGCTTAATAGGAAACAAATCGGGTCATGTTAGAATGTGTAATAACATATTGTATATATAGTACAATATTGTTAATCTTTTGTTTGCTATATTTCAGAAACTGCATGCTGTTGAACATTATTTCACTTGAATCATTTATTCATGGATGACCTGAATGATGACAGTGAGAATGTACAGAACATTATTGATCATCTTGAGGGAGCGGATGTAAAAAATGTGAATCCTATCAGTGTGGGAGGAGAAGCCGTCAACATTAAATGTCTGTGTAAGTTATCAAGGTGGAATAGCTCGAGTCTAGCAGTAGTTATCAGTAAAGGGATGGTTGTTTAATGTTGAATACCTGAAGTTTGCAGGCTCCAGTCCAGCTAAGGTCACAACAAGTCTATATCAGCATATGACATGAGTACTGATAATTCCTTTGTTTGCAATTGTACTTCAGCATATGATATGGGTACTGACATTTCACGGATCACACTTGCACATCAGCATATGACGTGGTCACTGGTATTTCCCAGGTCCCAACTGCCTCAGCATATGACATAGGTACTGATATTTATTTTATGCTCTTCAGTGAAATACTGAAATTTATCAGTGAAATAAAATTGATATTTTAATTGTTTCAGACAGTCAAAATATCATTTTTATTTTTCAATGGTACTGAACTACACTTGAATGCGAAAGAATATGAATTATAAATGATAGAAAATTTCTTGCAAAATATACTTCATTAAAGGTTTAGATGTATGAAAATGAAAACAGGAACATAAATATATACATTCTATCATAATAAAATTTAGAAGAAAGCAGGAAATGTAATAGAACTATTTACAGTTTTTCTATAAAGATATCCTGACGTCACGACATTATGACGTCATGATGTCATTCACGTCAGGTTGCGCGGACAAATTGGATATAATTTGGTTAAAATCAGTAAAAATGCATAGAATAAATAGAAAATTTGTTTGTTTCAGTGTAAGATCAAAATATATTTCACTCGTGGACACCATAATTTACATTTATTGCATTATAAAAATATTGCATTATAGTGTTCACTCGGTGAAATATATTTCGATCTTACACTAAAGCAAACAAATATCCTCTATTTACTGGGTTACAATTGCACCTCAGGATATGACATGGTCAATGATATTTCTAGTGTCACAACATTGCTTTTGCATTTGACGTAGCACTATTATTTCCTGCCACAACCAAGCCTCATATGATACGGTTGCTAATATTTCTTATGTCACAGCCATGCCTCGTCATATGTCATGGTTGCTGATATTTTCTGTGCCTTAACCACACCTCAGCATAATATGTCATGGTCACTGATACTTCCTGTGTCACAGCCTCACCTCAGCATATGTCATGGTCAGGGCTACGAAAATTTTGCCGGTTTGTCGGTTTTGGACCGATTTTTAGCTCACCCGTTACATAGTGACAAGGTGAATGTTTGTCTGTCTGTCAATAATTTCTTGTGAACACGATAGAGATCACATTTTGCAACTGATATTAATCAAACTTGGACACAACCTGTATTGGCATAATATCTCGGTTCCTTTCGAAAACTGGCCAGATTCCATCATGGGGTCCAGAGTTATGGCCCCTTAAAGGGCCAAAATTTGCTATTTTTGGCTTGTGAACACAATAAAGACCACATTTTGCAATCAACTTTAATCAAACTTGCACACAACTTGTATTGGCATAGTATCTCGGTTCCTTTCAAAAACTGGACAGATCCCATCTTGGGTTCCAGAGTTATGACCCCATAAAGGGCCAAAATTTTCTAATTCGGCTTTTGCAGCCATATAACGACTTCATTTATGGTTTGATTTGATACAGACTTGCAAAATATATTTAACAATGATAAATCTTGGATTTCCGTTATAATACCGTCAGATTCAATCATAGGTTCCGGAGTTACAGCCCCTGATTGACCCCTGAAAGTAGGCCTGGATCAAAACTGGGTCATTTTGGGTCAAAAACTAAGTCATCAGGTCAAATCAAAGGGAAAGCTTGTTAACAACATAGAAGCCACATGTATGGTTTTGAGTGGCAAGATGAACCTTGACATGAGTTGACCTTGATTTTGACCTAGTGACCTACTTTCACGTTTCTGTAGCTACAGCCTTCAAATTTGGACCACATGCATAGTTTCTTGTTCCGAAATGAAATTTGACCTTGATTTTTACCTACTGACCTACTTTCACATTTCTCAAGCTACAGGCCCTTCAAATTTGGACTACATGCATAGTTTTGTGTACCTAAACAAACTTTGACCTTGTTATTGACCTAGTGACCTACTTTCACATTTTTGAAGGTACAGGCTTCAAATTTAGAACACTTGCATAGTTCTGTGTTCCGAAATAAAATTTGACCTTGATTTTGACCTAATGACCTACTTTCACATTTCTCGAGCTACAGCCTTCAAATTTGGACCACTTGCATAGTTTTGTGTACCGAAATGAACTTTGAACTTAAGATTGACCTAGTGACCTACTTTCACATTTCTGTAGCAACAGGCTTCAAATTTAGACCACATGTAGGATTGTAATTTGACCTTGAGCTAGTCAGTAAGTCTTGAAATTTGGAACACTCAAAAATGGCACATTGGTGGGCGCCAAGATCACTCTGTGATCTCTTGTTCAATTAATCTTCATGAATTTTGGTCAGAATGATAACCTTGATGAAATCTAGGCCGAGTTCGAAAATGGGTCATCTGGGGTCAAAAACTAGGTCAGATCAAAGAAAAACCTTGCGTATGCAGTAGAGGCTGTAGTTTTCAATTAATCTTCATGAATTTTAGTCAGAATGATTACCTTGATGAAATTTAGGCCGAGTTCGAAAATGGGTCATCTGGGGTCAAAAAGTAGGTCACTAGGTCAAATCAAAGAAAAAACCTTGTGTGTGCGATAGAGGCTGTATTTTTCAATTGATCTTCATGAAATCTGGTCAGAATGATTGCATTGATGAAATCTATGTCAAGTTTGAATATGGGCCATGTAGGGTCAAAAATTAGGTCACTAGTCAAAATCAAAGAAAAACCTGTATGCGATAGAGGCTGTATTTTTCAATTAATCTTTATGAAATTTTGTCAGAATGATTGCCTTGATGAAATCTAGGTCAAGTTTGAATATGGGTCATCTGGGTCAGAAAGAAGGTCACTAGGTTAAATCAAATTAAAACCTTGTGTTTGCGATAGAGGCTGTATTTTTCAACTGATCTTCATGAAATTTTGTCAGAATGATAGCCTTGATGAAATCTATGTCAAGTTCGAATATGGGTCATCTGGGTTTAAAAACTAGGTCACTAGGTCAAATCAAGGAAAAACCTTGTGTATGCAATAGGGGCTGCATTTTACACTGGATTTTCATTAAATTTGGTCAGAATGGTTGCCTTGATGAAATCTAGGTCAGGTTCTAATATGGGTTATCTTGGATCAAAAACTAGGTCACTAGGTCAGATCAAAGAAAATACTTATTCATACTCGTGATTTTTTGCTCCAATTTTAATGGTGATTGGTCAGAATATTTTTTTCCATGAAATCACTAGGTCAAACATGTTTACACTGTTATGGTGTGTTTCTCAGGTGAGCGACCTAGGGCCATCTTGGCCCTCTTGTTTAAGTCTGTTAATTTAAAGTTAATAACTAATTTACTGAAAATGTCAGAGATTCTGTTTACTTATCCTTGTAAATCTAATTTCTTATCCTTGTGAATCTAATGTGATTAAACTGCAAATTAAAGTTTTTTTCACTCCTGCAATGATTGCCCAAACCAAGAAAACCCTTTAATTATGAATATAATTTAAAAAAGTTAATTCCATATCAGCAAAAAATAAATCAAGCTCCCAACTTGCTATTAATGCACTCAAAGTCAAAACACAAAAACCCATAAAAGCTTTTCACAGTCACTTTTAAATAAGAAGTGTGTATATTACGCTGGTCCTGAATTAAATACATGCACATGTCAACAGCAGTGACATCACTATGACATCACACAGAATACACATCTTCTTTGATCTGCTATCTCTTCTTTGCTCTGCTAGTGTCTGCACACATTTAAAGAAACAGTTGTCAAACGGGTTTGTCCCAGTTTCTGATAGCAGGTGTCAAAAATTTGCTGTGAATTTCAGTTACGTTATTCTAGTCACAGAAAGTGTCAGTAATAATATTATATTTCTAAAGTCTGGGCTTTGAAAAATTGTTTGTTTGTTTGTTTTGGGTTTAATGCCGTTTTTCAACAGTATTTCAGTCATGTAACGGCGGGCAGTTTTCCAGTGTTCCTGGATTCTGTACCAGTACAAACCTGTTCTCCGCAAGTAACTGCCAACTTCCCCACATAAATTATCAGAGGTGGAGGATGAATGATTTCAGACACAATGTCTTTTATCAAATGTCTGATATTTCGTGTCACAACCACACCTCAGCATATGTCATGGTCACTGATATTTCCTTTGTCACAACCACAATTGGTCACATCACATGGTCACTGATATTTCCTGTCTCACAACTACAATTTTCATTACATGACCTGGTCACTGATATTTCCTGTCTCACAACCACATCTCAGTATATGACTTGATATTGATATTTTTAATGTTACAACCACATCTCTGTGTATGACATTATCACTGATATGTTTGTGTCCCCACTATAGGTGGTGGGGGCATATAGATTTGGTCTTGTCCGTGTGTGCATCCGTTCATCCGAAAAGATGTGCTTAGCTCAAAAAGTATTTGATATAAATTGATGAAACCTAGTTGAGTCTTTATCATGGTATGAACTTGTGCACCTCCTATTTTTTGTCTGGCTCCGCCCCCTATTTCCAGAGTTGTGGCCCCTGAAATAGTAAAAAAAAATGCTCATTTCCACCTTATGATGTGCCTAGCTCAAAAAGTATTTGTTATAAATTGATGAAACCTCGCATATAAACCAATTTTTAAACTCACTCCTGCATCAACTTCTGCATCGGGGTCAGTAGATTCTGTGTAAAAATTCAATAAAACTGAAACAATGGAAATGCCGATTCAATGTTTTTAATTTGATAGAACATGTAGATGTTTTTTTTAATTAATTGTTCGAATTTTTAAACTTCTATTGATGGTTACAGTAATTCTAAACTAGTTTCCCAGTCACTTTTATAAATTTCAATGATTCATGTTTCTTCTCTCTTCTGTTGAAAAGTTCTTTATCGTCTATCAAACCTACTAGTGTCAACAAAACAATAGAGTCTTTCAAATATTTTCATGTTCTAAAGAGTGCGAAAAAAATGACGGGTATTCCCCACACATTGTATTAAGAAATCTGATTGGTTGAGAGCTATCCAGTAATTGACAGTGTACGTGCATATACAGATATATCGTAAAATCTTTTAATTTCATGGGCACAAAATTTCATGGTTTGGCAAACATAACATTTTCATGGGAACATGAATTTGTGGATTTGAGACTTTAAAGGTAATACAGATGAAAATTTGCTTATTTATTGGGACTTAGTTTCCTAGGTTGTCACAACAATGAAACACAAAAATTAGTCCCCCATGAAAATTAATGATTTTACAGTATTTTGAAGAAAAAATGGTTAAATGAATATAAGAAATCCAGCATTATGGTAGTTAAATGCCATTTTAAGTAAATATTTCAAAATAACTTGAATAAATGGTATATATTTAAGGGAGCGAGGGTGATGGCCAGCTTAGTCTGGAGGTTCTTCAAGATGGAATAAAAGTGAAAACACCAGATGAAGATCCATCTCTAGGAGGTCGTGAAATCAGCGAAAATAGCAGTGATCACATTCTCAACAATGCACATGAACTCCATGTAAATCAACTAAAACAAGAAGCTGGTAATGCTATAGATTTTTAGCTGACAAGAGCCAAAGACTCAGGGTGAGCTATTTTGACCGCTCACTGTCCGTCGTCTGTCTGGTGTCCCGGCCACACTTTCCTTTAAACAACATCTCCTCCTAAACCACCAGGCCAATTTTGATGAAACTTCACAGGGATGTTCCTTGGATGGTCTTCTTTAAAAAAATTTCAAAGAATTGAATTCCCTACAGAGCTCGGTTGGCAACCGAAATGAAAAACAAAAATCTTCTTGTCCAAAACCACAGGTTAAAGGGCTTTTATATTTGGTAGGTAGCATCATCTAGTGGTACTCTACCAAGATTGTTCAAATTATCCCCCTAGGGTCAAACATGGCCCCGCCCTGGGGGTCACATGGTTTGGTTTACATAGACTTATATAGGGAAAACTTCAAAAATCTTCTTGTCAACAACCACAGGGCCTAGGGCTTTGATATTTGGTATGTAGCATCATATAATGGTCCTCTACCAAGATTGTTCAAATTATCCCCCTAGGGTCAAATATGGCCCCGCCCCGGGGGTCACATGGTTTATATAGACTTGTATAGGAAAAAACTTAAAAAATCTTCTTGTCTGAAACCACAAGACCTAGGCCTTTAGTATTTGTTATGTAGCATTGCCTTGTGGTCCTCTACAAAGTTTGTTCAAATTATGCCCCTAGGGTGAAAAGAGGCCCCGCCCCGGAGGGTACCCAAGTTTTACATAGACTTGTATAGGAAAAACTTTAAAAATCTTTTTGTCGAAACTGCCAGGCCTAGGCTTTTGATATTTGGTATGTAGCATTGCCTAGTGGTCTTTTACCAAGATTATTCAAATTATGCCCCTGAGGTCAAAAGAGGCCCCACCTAGGGGGTCCCACATTTTACATAGACATATACAGGAAAAAACTTGCCTGAAACTGCAAGGCCTAGGCTTTTGATATTTGGTATGGTGCATTGCCTAATGGTCCTCTACCATAATTGTTCAAATTATGCCCCTGGGGTGAAAAGAGGCCCTACCCGGGGTCCCCAAGTTTAACATAGCCTTATATAGGAAAAAAAAATAAAAATCTTGTCTGAAAGATCAAGGCTTAAGCATTTGATATTTAGTATGTAGCATTGCCTAGTGGTTCTCTAACAAGATTTTCAAATTATGCCCCTGGGGTGAAAAGAGGCCCCGCCCCGGGGGTCACTTGATATGAGTTATATAGGAAAAAATACTTCAAAAATTATCTGATCATATTTCCTAGACTGTTTAGTTATAATTACCTGATGACCTCAAGTAATTAGGGGTCACTTGACTGTGACCTTGACCTGCTTTTTAGCTTGCCTGTCAAATAGTGTCAAGGTGAGCTTTTGTGATCACCCTTCGTCCGTCGTCTGTCGTCCATCGTACGTTCACAATTTCTTGTGAACACGATAGAGACCACAGTTTGCAATCAGTTTTAATCAATCAATTTTAATCAAACTTGCACACAAGCATTGGCATAATATCTCGGTTCCTTTCGAAAACTGGCCAGATTCCATCATGGGGTCCAGAGTTATGGCTCCTTAAAGGGCCAGAATTTACTATTTTTGGCTTGTGAACACGATAGAGACCTCATTTTGCAATCAACTTTAATCAGACTTGCAGACAACTTGTATAGGCATAATATCTTGGTAAATTTTGAAAACTGGCCAGATCCCTTCATGTGTTCCAGAGTTATGGCCCCTTAAAGGGCCAAACTTTGCTAGTTTCGGCTTGTGAACACAATAGAGACCACATTTTGCAATCAACTTTAATCAAACTTGCACACGACTTGTATTGGCATAATATTATGGTTCGTTTTGAAAACTGGCCAGTTCCCATCATGGGTTCTAGAGTTATGGCCCCTTAAAGGGCCAAGATCTGCTATTTTTGGTTTGTGAACACAATAGAGACCACATTTTGCAATCAACTTTAATCAAACTTGCACACGACTTGTATTGGCATAATATTATGGTTAGTTTTGAAAACTGGCCAGTTCCCATCATGGGTTCTAGAGTTATGGCCCCTTAAAGGGCCAAGATCTGCTATTTTTGGTTTGTGAACACAATAGAGACCACATTTTGCAACCAACTTTAATCAAACTTGCACACAACTTGTATTGGCATAATATCTTGGTTCCTTTTGAAAACTGTCTAGATCCCGTCATGGATTCAAGAGTTATGGCCCCTGAAAGGGCCAAAATTTGCTATTTTTGGCTTGTGAACACGATAGAGACCACATTTTACAATCAACTTTAATCAAACTTGCACACAACTTGTATTGGCATAATATCTCGGTTCCTTTCGAAAATGGCCAGATCCTATCATGGGTTTCAGAGTTATGGCCCCTTAAAGGTCCAAAATTTGCTATTTTGACTTTTGCAGCCATGTAGAGACTTCATTTATAGTTTGATTTGATACAGACTTGCAGAATATCTTCAACAGCAATAAATCTTGAATTCAGATCCAATCGTAGGTTCCGGAGTTAAGGCCCCTAATTGGCCCCTAAAAGAGCCAAAATTTGGTGATTTTTACCTTGTGAACATGATAGAAGTGACATTTTATATTTGAATTTAACCACACTTATACACAACTTAAGTCACAATAAGATCTCAGTTCCTTTCGAAAACCGGCTAGATTCCTTGATGGGTTGTAGAGTTACTGCCCCTGAAAGGGCAAAATTTTCTATTTTGGCCTTTTCAGCCATATAGAGATTTCATTTATGCTTTGATTTGATACAGATTTGCACAGAATGATTATCTTGATGATCTCTAGGCCTGGATCGAAACTAGGTCATGTCTGGTCAAAAACTAGGTCATCAGGTCAAATCTAAGGAAAAGCTTGTAAACAGCCTAGAGGCCCTATTTATGACCCTAAACTTTATGAATGTTTATCTTGATGGTTCCTAGGCCAAGTTTGAAACTGGGTCATATGGGGTCAAAAACTAGGTCACCCAGTCAAATCAAAGGAAAAGCGCATTAACACTCTTGTTCATTTGATGTGCATGAAACTTGGTCAGAATGTTTGTCTGTATGAAATATCTTATGAATTTTATCTGGGTCATGTGGGGTCAAAACATAGGTCATCAGGTCAAATCAAAGAGTAAGCTTGTTTACACCCTAGGGGGCACATTTTTGATTCTGTCTTCATAAATTTTGGTCAGAGGGTTTGTTATCATAAAGTCTTGGACAAGTTCTTATCTGGGTCATGTGGGGTAAAGAATTAGGTCACTAGGTCAAATCAAAGAAAATGCTTGTTTGCACTCAAGATGCCACGTTTTTTGTCTAATCTTACTGAAAATTGGTCATAATATTTGTCTCCATGTAATCACTAGGTAAAACATGTTTACACTGTTATGGTGTGTTACACAGGTGAGCGACCTAGGGCCATCTTGGCCCTCTTGTTTGTTTTTTAAGATACAGCCTTGAAATTTGGAGGACATATACAGTTTTGCACACCGATCTTAACAGCATAGAAATTTGGACCACGTCAATAACTTTCGATAAAGATTTCAATACTCGTCTTTAATATTCTTAGTCCTGACCAACTGACTTACTTTCTTGTTTTTTGAAGCTACAGCAAAAAGATTTTGACCACATGTTTATGATGATCATGTATAATGTTTAATACAGATTTCAATACTCATCTTGAATAGTCTTAATCGTGACCTACTGACCTACTTTTTCGTTTTTGAAGTTACAGTATAGAAATTTGGACCACTTGTTTAAATTTTTTATACAGATTTCAATACTCATCTTGAATAGTCTTAATCGTGACCTTCTGACCTACTTCCTTGTTTTTGAAGATACAGCATGGAAATTTGGACTACATGTAGAACTTTTGATACAGATTTCAATACTCATCTTAAATATTATTAACCCTGACCTACTGACCTACTTTCTTGTTTTTGAAGCTACAGCAAAGAGATTTGGACCACCTGTATAATTTTTTAACAGATACTTATCTTGAAGAATCTTTACCATGACCTTTATCCTAGTTTTTATGCCCCCGAAGGGAGGCATATTAGTTTTCAACTGTCCGTCTGTTAGTTCGTTCATTCGTTCATTAGTCACAACGTTAACTTTTTGCATGAAGGCACTTTACTCGCGAACCACTGCACCCAGGACGTTCAAACTTCACGTGCTGATAGTACTTATTGAGTACACCACCCCAACTGACTTTAGGGTCACCAGGTCAAAGGTCAAGGTCACAGGGGCCAACGTTAACTTTTTGCATGAAGGCACTTTACTTGCGAACCACTGCACCTAGGACCTTCAAACTTCACATGCTGATAGTACTTTTTGAGTACACCACCCCTACTGACATTGATGTTACCAAGTCAAAGGTCAAGGTCATAGGGGGCCAATGTTAACTTTTTGCATGAAGGCACTTTACTCGTGAACCACTGCACCCAGGACCTTCAAACTTCACGTGCTGATAGTACTTATTGAGTACACCACCCCTACTGACTTTGAGGTCATCAGGTCAAAGGTCAAGGTCACAGGGGCCAACGTTAACTTTTTGCATGAAGGCACTTTACTCGCGAACCACTGCACCCAGGACCTTCAAACTTCACATGCTGATAGTACTTATTGAGTACACCACCCCTACTGACTTTGGGGTCACCAGGTCAAAGGTCAAGGTCACAGGGGCCAATGTTAACTTTTTGCATGAAAGCACTTTACTCGCAAACCACTGCACTCAGGACCTTCAAACTTCACATGCTGATAGTACTTATTGAGTACACCACCCCTACTGACTTTGGGGTCACCAGGTCAAAGGTCAAGGTCACAGGGGCCAACGTTAACTTTTTGCATGAAGGCACTTTACTCGCGAACCACTGCACCCAGGACCTTCAAACTTCACATGCTGATAGTACTTATTGAGTACACCACCCCTACTGACTTTAGGGTCACCAGGTCAAAGGTCAAGGTCACAGGGGCCAACATTAACTTTTTGCATGAAGGCACTTTACTCGCGAACCACTGCACCCAGGACCTTCAAACTTCACTTGCTGATAGTACTTATTGAGTACACCACTCCTACTAAATTTGGGGTCACCAGGTCAAAAGTCAAGGTCACAGGGGCCAACGTTAACTTTTTGCATGAAGGCACTTTACTCGCGAACCACTTCACCCAGGACCTTCAAACTTTACATGCTGATAGTACTTTATGAGTACACCAACACTACTGACTTTGGGGTCACCAGGTCAAAGGTCAAGGTCACAGGGGCCAACGTTGACTTTTTGCATGAAGGCACTTTACATGCAAACCACTTCATTCAGGACCTTCAAACTTCACATGCTGATAGTACTTACTGAGTACACCACCCGTACTGACTTTGGGGTCACCAGGTCAAAGGTCAAGGTGCTGTGGGGGCATTTGTCACCATTAGTGACAGCTCCAGGGTTAGACACTAACTTATTTGAACAAGGTTCCCAAAGGAATCTCTACTTTTTAAATCTGGGGGTCCTCCTTAGGCTTTGGGATCCCTCATAATATGATATATAAAAACAATCACAACAAGTGTCTTATGAGAAGTTACGGTCGTACCCCAGTGGGATTCGAACCCGCAACCTCTGTATTGAGTGGCTGACACCTTAACTACTACAGAAGAATGTATCCAAACTGATATCAATTTACATGTTTGCCAATGTCAAGACAAGGTCTCGACTTTGGAGACACTTGTATCTTATAGGTATAATCATTGTCAAGTCTATTGTGACAACCACTAAAAATTATAATATCAAAAAAAAAAAATTCTTGAAATTCTTGACTTCTCTTCATATATTTTAAAATATAAAATCTTAATATTACCTGGCATTTATATTTCCGATGATACAAAATTTCTTGTAGTTTCTCTTTGAGGTTTGAAGATATAAAGTGTTAAAGTAAGGGAATTATATTTTTAGGCATAAAATTCTGTTTTGGATTACTTTCACATTGAAATTCATATACAATTTCATTTTGATGTTTGAAAGCTTGATTTATAGTTAATAGACTTATCTTCCGAATCGGAATCGGTAAGTATTTATATAAAAAAAACAACCATCAAACTGAATAACACTACACTACAAAAATAAAGGATCGTAAAATTTCTGAAAGTGCAAAAAGATCGCCGAGATCGAGACTCGTAAACGACAACAGTATTCTTGTGCTAAAAATTAAAATATTTTTAGATAATATTACGTAATATTTTGATGATCAAACGTAGGTACATCACGGGTGACTTCCACTGCAATTAACTCTTGGGGTGTCATAAAATATTTGGAAGCCGCGGTCCTTCTGTTTTGATTAACACTTCCCGTTATGTAAGGCCATAAATTCCAAGCCATCGTGAACACAAATTGTTGTTCAGGGAAAATCTGCATGTATCACGTGTGACCTTCATGACCTAACACTTTTAAAAATACTTAGGTTGTTATTTTTAGAGCGAGGAAAGTCCCGCGGCGCGAACCGGCCAGTTGCAAGCAGTTTTCTCAGTAATTTTCCATGACGTATTGGTAGCGTCGTGCACTTGTAGGAAAAAAGCCCGGTGACGGTGTCTTTCTTTGCAAAGTACTCGATATATTTAAATAGTAACCACATGATCTTGTACGTAAATAATGATGACTAAATCCCATTTTTTGAGTTAGTAAACATCCGGAATTTGTTTCTTTAGGAAAAGAACGATAAAGCGATTGATTATGAGACACGGGATAAAACGATTCTGTTCAAATGGCCGTTAATCGGTATTATACGTTTTTATCGGGTAACCGATAGACACGGGTCAATACGTTTCTGTTTGGTAATCGATAGATACGGTGATAAACGTATCGATGTGGGAAAGGGTTAAAATATTTTTCAAACAGGTATTTATCATTTACTTTTTGGATATCATTGACAAAACAAAAATAGGTATCCAGCCGGAATCCCAGCTTTTAGAAGTTGGTGTTCCTCCTCAAAATTTGGGATCCTCGGGCCCCCGGGACACCGTTAGTGTCGAACCCTGCAGCTCTTGTTGTTTTTGTTTTTGAAGCTTTAGCAAAGAAATTTGTCCAAGCAAGCAAGCAGTTACACTCAGGTGAGCGATATAGGGCCATCATGGCCCTCTTGTTTTTTTAAGTGCCAGAATCCTTTGCAAATTGACTGGCAATAAATGATCGTTCAAATTTCTGAAAGACACTTATGATTTGAAGTGGAGTCATGCTAACAGATAAACTGTGTATTTCTAATAAACTTGACAAATTTCCAGTTATTGTTTTCAAAGTTGCCATATCCAGTGCTGGCCAAATTGTTTGAAAGCAAGTCGTCCATGCAGGATGAGCTAATTAGAATTTTCAATCGTCCTGCTGCAGTTTGTTTTAAAGTCTAGTGAAAGCAGTACTACTGGAATCTTGATGTGGACTGTTCAAGCCTATGCAATCAATGTGGTACTAGAATTGAACAGGACAGATTTTGGTGTTGTTTACAATAGATCAGCTCCCATTTTTGACTTTTGAGATGCTCCGACTCTCATTTTCATTGAACTGAATATTATATTGGTCAAAATCCTGCAGGACGATACTACAGCAAGTTCCACTTGCCCTGAACTGATTCCTGTTCATATTTACGAGGGGATGAGTGGATTTTTTTTCAAAACTTAGTAGTAAATTTACATAAGAGTGAAGTTAGCAAACTTACATAGGAGTGAAGTCGAGTAATGTATTAAGGCAGTTCTGAACGTTTGATGAACCTGAAGTATAGGTTATAGATCATTTATTAGTCGCCTTCTGGTTTAAAACCAGTTTCGGGGACTATAGGAATGCGCTTTTCCGTCCGTCTGTCCGTCCACAATTTCGTGTCTGGTCCATAACTCTGTCATCCATGAAGGGATTTTAATATTACTTGGCACATATGTTCCACATGATGAGACGACGTGTCATGCGCAAAACTCAGACCCCTAGCTTAAAGGTCAAGGTCACAATTGGAGGTCAAAGGTCAACGGGGCTTTTTTCCTGTCCGGTCCGTAATTCTGCCATCCATGAAGGGATTTTAATATTACTTGGCACAAATGTACCTCATAATAATATGATGTGTCATGCACAACTTTCAGACCCCTAGCTCAAAGGGCAAGGTCACACTTGGCAGTCAGATGTAAACATGGCATGAACAGGGTCTGTTTCGTGTCAGATCTATAACTCTTTCATTAGCCCACCATCATCAGATGGTGGGCTATTCAAATCACTCTGCGTCCGTGGTCCGTCGTCCTTCCGTCCGTCCGTCCGTCCGTCCGTCCGTCCGTCATTCCGTCCGTCCTTCCGTTAACAATTTCTCGTTATCGCATCTCCTCAGAAACTGCCAGGGGGATTTTGACCAAACTTTGTCAGAATGATGTATTGGTACCCTAGTTGTGTCCCCCTGAAAATCAGACTGGTTCAACAATTTTTGATTTAGTTATGGCCCTTTGTTTATTTCTATAATTTACATAGATTTATATAGGGAAAAACTTTGAAAATCTTCTTGTCCAAAACCACAGAGCCTAGAGCTTTGATATTTGGTATGAAGCATCATTTAGTGGTCCTCTACCAAGATCATTCAAATTATTTCCCTGGGGTCTAATATGGCCCCGCCCCGGGGGTCACATGGTTTATATAGACTTATATAGGGAAAAACTTTGAAAAATCTCTTGTTCAAAACCACAGGGCCTAGGGCTTTGATATTTTGTATGTGACACCATCTAGTGGTTTCCTACTAAGATTGTTCAAATTATTCCCCTAGGGTCAAATATGGCCCCGCCCCGGGGGTCACATGGTTTACATAGACTTATATAGGGAAAAACGTTGAAAATCTTCTGGTCCAAACCACAAAGCCTAGGGCTTTGGCATTTGTAATGTAGCATCATCTAGTGGTTCTCTACCAAGTTTGTTCAAATTATCCCCCTATGGTCAAATATGGCCCCGCCCTGGGGGTCACATGGTTCATATAGACTTGTATAGGGAAAAGCTTTTAAAATCTTCTTGTCAATAACCTACAACATTCAGATTTGGACCACATGTATGGTTTTGAGTGGCAAGATGAACCTTGATATGAGTTGACCTTGATTTTGACCTAGTGACCTACTTTTACATTTCTGTAGCTACAGCCTTCAAATTTGGACCACATGCATAGTTTTGTGCACTGAAAAAGACTTCGACCTTGACGTTGACCTAGTGACCTACTTTCACATTTTTGAAGGTACAGGCTTCAAATTTGGACCACATGCATAGTTTCGTGTTCTGAAATGAAATTTGACCTTGATTTTGACCTAGTGACCTACTTTCACATTTCTCAAGCTACAGCCTTCAAATTTGGACCATATGCATAGTTTTGTGTACCGAAACAAACCTTGACCTTTACATTGATCTAGTGACCTACTTTCACATTTTTGAAGGTACAGGCTTCAAATTGGGACCACATGTATAGTTCTGTGTTCCGAAATAAAATTTGACCTTGATTTTGACCTAGTGACCTACTTTCACATTTCTCGAGCTACAGCCTTCAAATTTGGACAACTTGCATAGTTTTGTGTACCGAAATGAACTTTGACCTTGAAATTGACCTAGTGACCTACTTTCACATTTCTGTAGCTACAGGCTTCAAATTTAGACCACATGCATAGGATTGTGTACTGAAACAAACTTTGACCTTGACATTGACCTAGTGACCTGCTTTCACATTTTTGAAGTTACAGGCTTTAAATTTGGACCATATGCATAGATTTGTGTTCTGAAGTATAATTTGACCTTGATTTTGGCCTAGTGACCAACTTTCACATTTCTCAAGCCGCAGCCTTCAAATTTGGACCACTTGCATAGTTTTGTGTACCGAAATAAACTTTGACCTTAAGATTGACCTAGTGACCTACTTTCAAATTTCTCAAACTACAGCCTTGAAACTTGATGCACATGCATAGTTTTGTGTACAAAGAACTTTGTCCTTGAAATTGATCTAGTGACCTACTTTCACATTTCTCAAGCTACAGCTTTCGAATTTGGACCACATGCACAGTGTTGTGTACGGAAATGAAATTTGACCTTGAGCTAGTCATTAAGTCTTGAAATTTGGAACACTCAAAAATGGCACATTGGTGGGCGCCAAGATCACTCTGTGATCTCTTGTTTTTTAAAGGACTTTAATCACTTGGCACAAATGTTCACCATGATGAGATGACATGTCATGCGCAGTTCCCAGAACCCTTGCTAAAAGGTAAAGGTCAGGATTGGAGGTCAAAGGTCAACATGGCTTTTTTCCTGTCCGGTCCATAACTCTGCCATCCATGAAGGGATTTTAATATTGCTTGGCACAAATGTTCCCCATGATGAGACGATGTGTCCTGCACAAACCCCGGACCCCTAACTCAAAAGTCAAGGTCACAATTTTAGGTCAAAGGTTAATAGGGTTTTTTTTCCTGTCCGGTCCAGAACTCTGTCATCCATCAAGGGATTTTAATATTACTTGGCATAAATGTTCCCTATGATGAGACGACATGTCTTGCACAACACTCAGAACTCTAGCTTAAAGGTCAAGGTCACACTCGGAGATCAAAGGTCAGTGAGTCTTTTTTCCTGTCCGCTCAATAACTTTGTCATGCAAAACAGGAGTCATAACTCGACCTTACCTAGGTTTTGAATTATCTCACTTTATTATACAAAATAAGGCATGTCCGAAGCATTGCTTGAAAGTATTAATGGCATTTCATTGAAACTTCACAAAATGATTGAGGCCATTGACGGGAAAATACGTTATTTCCCATATTGGGACAAGCACATGCATCGTGCAGCATCATTCGGTTTTACCGATTCCTTGTCTAAATATATTCTGAAGTTTTGAAAATTCAAGGTTTCATCAAATTCTTCATTGTAGAAAAAGTTTTGAATCGAATGTGCAGAATTACCTTAAATGGAATTAAGATATATAGAGAGCTCCTTAATATGTATCTAATTCTTTTCGAAGGAATGGATACTTTATTACACAAAATGCATATCAATGTCTGATACAAACATGTTGTATCTGTGATTTGTATGACTCTTGTTATTTTAGCACATATAACTGTTACACAAATATTATTTGATCAGATTTTTTAGATTTGCATGTAAAAGTCTTGCCTCTTTAGGTTCCTATGTATTGATAAGTCACAAATAAGGCTCTATAAGCATTAACGGTAGCTCTAGAAAGAAGATATTGGCTAGGTTGCTAAATGGTTATGATGTATTACTTACCCTGTATTGCGAGCCTTGTCAGGACTCGAGTTCTTGTGAACTCTGTCTGTGTATTTTAACTGGAAATATCTCATGCAGGAGTAGCTGTGTCTTTACAATTAATTAAAAGCTGGAGAATTGTCAGAGAGGGTATGCTTTTTTGCATTGCAGAATCTGATGAGAACTCAATTTTGACAGCTGGAGAGATTGCTGAGGGACATATTTTGCAAGTACATGAGAATGTAGGGACAATACTGTCAGATAGCCCGGGAAATATGCCTGTCAGCACAAGTCTTGCTGGTGATCTTACTTCCCAGGCAGCACAAGATGTTATACAACTTCTCCTCCCAGCTTCAGATCAGGTTACTTTGAAATAATTTATTTTTGTGGGCATTAAATTTTGTGTTTTTTGCCAGAATGGCTGTTTCGTGGGTATATATATTTGTTAATTTTGACTTTTGAACATCAAATGAATGGGAATTTTATTGCTTTGTTTGGATTATATTTTGTGGATGGACTCGACCATGAAATATTCCCTAAATTGCAGTAAGTAATTTTCAAGTGTGTATTTATTTAGCATCTAATTTCCTGTACTTTATCAAAGGAAGATCACAACTTACCTGATTTTAGACAAGTGAGTTACACTATTTACAAAATTTGAATAAACAAGTTCGTCATAATATCAACACAAAAAAATGAGTCCTTGTTAAACGGAATAATTTGTTTGTTGATCTGTAAAGTCAATTAATTTTTAGTTTGATTTCAATAGGATAACAAGGTATTCTTTCTTGGTCTTTGATCACACATGGAGGTCATAGGTCAGATAGCTTGATATCTTGTTTACCTCATCAAGATGAGATGCAGAGTAAACGAATCGGGTCACTATGTTAAAAGTCAAGACCTTACTTTGAGATCAAAGTTTAAATTGATTTACTTTTGCCATTTTCACAATAAAGTGCACATTTTTGTTTGATAGGAGTAGTAAATAAGACTGTTTAGATCCTTTGAAATACATCTTTATAAGAACAATGATTGTTTCAAATATTTGAAGTTGTTTAGAACTATAAAGCTGTATATGTTTCGTGGTATGTCATGACATTTTTAGCTCACCTGTGCCAAAGGCTCATGGTGAGCTTTTAGGATCGATGAATGTCCGTCGTCCCTCTGTTTACATTTAGTTTGTTTACACTCTAGCATCCACAATTTTGAAGCAGTCTTAATCAAACTTGGTCACAACTTGCAATGTTTTTGGGCACAAGACCTCGGACGAGTTTGATTATTGGCTAGACCGGATCAATGTCCAGAGTTATGTGCCCTTGATTGACAAAATTTGCTATATTTATACCCCCGCCAAACATGTTTGAGGGGGGTATATAGGAGTCAGTTTTGTCACGTCCCGTCGCGTCCCGAAATCTATTATCTCAGTTATTACCAAAGGGATTTGATTCAGACTTAAAATACATATTCCACCTTATCACCCACATCATGTGACACAAGGTGCATAACTCTTGACACCAAGTTTTCATGAATTATGTCCCCTTTTACTTAGAATTTAAGGTTAATTTTGTTGTATTTTCACTATATCTCAGTGAATACTAAATGGATTTGATTCAAACTTAAAATAGATGTTCCACCTCACCACCCACATCATGTGACATAATGTGCATAACTCTGACACCATTTTTTTTATGAATTATGCCCTTTTTTACTTAGAATTTAAGATTGATTTTGATGTATTTTCACTTTATCTCAGTTACTACTGAATGGATTTGATTCAAACTTAAAATAGATGTTCCACCTCATCACCCACATCATGTGCCCACATCATGTGACACAAGGTGCATAACTCTGACACCAAGTTTTCATGAATTTTGTCCCCTTTTACTTAGAATTTAAGGTTAATTTTGTTGTATTTTCACTATATCTCAGTTATTACTAAATGGATTTGATTCAAACTTAAAATAGTTGTTCTACCTCATCACCCAGATGATGTGACATAAGGTGCTTAACTCTGACATAGATTTTTTATGAATTATGTCCCCTTTTACTTTAAATTTAAGGTTGATTTTGATGTATTTTCACTATATCTCAATTATTACAAAATGGATTTGATTCAAACTTAAAATAGATGTTCCACCTCATCACCCACATCATGTGACACAAGGTGCATAACTCTGACACCAATTATTCATGAATTATGCCCCTTTTTACTTAGAATTTAAGGTTAATTTTGATGTATTTTCACTATATCTCAATTACTACTGAATGAATTTGATTCAGACTTTAAATAGATGTTCCACCTCATCACCCACATCATGTGACACAAGGTGCATAACTCTGACTCTATTTTTCTTGAATTGTGTCCCCTTTTACCTAGAATTTAAGGTTAATTTTGATGTATTTTCACTATATCTCATTCTGATTGGCTTAGAGCCAAAGGGAAGTAACCTTTTTTTAACCTTTGTTCTGAGTTTCTTCCCCTTAAATTCCAGGAATTAGTCTATTTTTAGAAATCCTATTTTTAGATTTTCAATATTTTAGGTATTTTTCTAACTTTCTTATTATAAGTCCTATGTAAAAAGTAAAAACATTTTTCTGTGGTAACATGAGTCGGTAAGACACTTTTGTATTCACTTTTAGTGTATCTCTAATATTAGAGATTTAATATATTTACTAGTATTACTATACTAGTATTATACTAGTATTACTTATATGTGGAAGCCCAGGATGAAGTACTCCAAAGTATTTTTAAGATTCCATATGGTTGCCATTCTTCTGTGACAAGACCGTATGGTGGGGGTATGAGTCACTCCTGTGACAGTTCTAGTTCACTTTGTTTACACTCTAGCATCTTCATTTCTTCACCAATCCTAATCATATTTATGTAGAAAGTGTATGACCTCAAGATCTTGGATGAGATCAATTATGAGCAAAATCGGATAGTTAGGACCAGAGTTATGTGTCCTTTATTTACAGAAATTACTATATTTTACATTGTTCACACTCGTGAAACTTCATTTCTTCACCAATCCAAAACATATTTACGTAGTATATGTATTGCCATAAGATCTTGGATGAGTTTAATTTTGAACAAAATCAGACAAGTAGGACCAGAGTTATGGGCCCTTCATTTTGCAAAAATCCCTGTATTTTACCTTGTTTACACTATAACACCTTTATTCCTTCAGCAATCCAAATCATATTCATACAGAATGTGTATGAGCATAAGGTCTCAGATGAATTCAATTATGAATGAAATCTGACCATTAGGACTAGAGTTACTAGCCCTTGATTTTACAGAAACTGCTATATTTTCCCATGTTTACACTCAAGCAACTTCATTTCTTCACAAGCTCAAATAATATTTACACAGAATATGTATGATTAAAAGATCATGGACTAGTTCCAAGAGCTAAATCAGTTTAGCAGGACCAGAGTTATGTGCCCTTGATTTACAAAATTTACTATATTTCACATTGTTTTGCATTTTTCTTTCTTCACCAGTCCTAATTATGTGTATGTGATTGATTTGAAAGTTCAAGTATATGTCTTCAGGTGGTCTCAGATTATGAAGGTAGATAACTCTGGACTGATTTTATTTCAAATTACCTCCATTTGTCTTTAATTAAAATGAACATATTTTGGTAACTACTTGCATGATTGGTTCAAAATTTCATTTATGTGATCAAGTGGACCCAGACAATCAGGGTAGACAACTCCAGAGTGAATTTTTGAATAATTTGAATGGATCAAAGGAAAATCTTGTTAATACTCTAGAGACCACAATTGAAGTTTGAAACTTGGTCAGAATGTTTGTCTTGATGAAATCTAGGTAAAGGTTGAATATGGGTAATCTGGGGTCAAAAACTAGGTCACCCGATCAAATCTAAGAAAAACTGTGTATGTGCAATAGGAACTGCATTTTTACTTGATTTTCGTGAAATTTGATCAGAATGATTTTTATGATGAAATCTAGGTCAAGTTTGAATCTGGGTCATCTGGGATCAAAAACTAGGTCACCAGGTTTAATCAAAGAAAGACCTTGTGTTGGCAATAAGGGCTGCATTTTTCATTTGATTGCATGAAACTTGGTCAGAATGTTTGTTGTCATGAAGTTTTGGCTGGTTTTGAATTTGGATCACGTGGGGTCAAAAACTAAGTCACTAGGTCAAATCAAAGGAAAAGCTTGTTTACACTCTAGAGGCCACTTTTTTGCTCCAATCTTCCAGAAACTTTATCATAATGTTTGTTTACATGAAATCTTGGACAAGTTCTTATCTGGGTCATGTGGGGTCAAAAACTAGGTCACTAGGTCAAATCAAAGAAAATGCTTGTTTACACTCAAGAGGCCACATTTTTGCTCCAGTCTTAATGAAAACTGGTCAGAAAATTTGTCTCCATGAAATCACTAGGTCAAACATGCTTACAGTGTTATGGTGTGTTACTTAGGTGAGAGACCTAGGGCCATCTTGGCCCTCATGTATTACATAAGTATGACTTTATATAAATTTGGGTGCACAATGAATAAAACTAATGTATTAATAACTTGCGGTTACCAATATTAGATCATTTGCAATGAATATTTATGAGAATCATAAATTAAAGGAGTCTATGTTCTTTGCAATGTTTAAATTTAAACACAGGTATGCAGTTATTGTGTATTTGTCATCACACATGGCACATTGTTTAATAACAATGGTTTCTTTGATCAGTACTTTTAGTAAATCTTTTTACTACATACAATAAAATCGTGCAATAAATTAATTCATTTATGGGTAAAGGTAAATTTATATGTATCACAACAGCAAAGGTTTTGCAAGTATTTTGTAAACTTGCATGTCTAAATTCAGTTATGTTTTCAGCTTTGACATGTCAGACGCTCATTGAAATTGAATAATACATGTGTAAGTATGCAGTGTCAACCTCTGTTACTTACTGTGAGAGATAAACTGTCTTCAAAAAATGTGGAGTATGTTCCTGCTTCTGGAAACATGTTTTATAACTTTTAGATATAGATATATTTGAATATTTCAGAATGCAGGGCACTGCAGCACTGGTTTACCACCAATCAATCTCGATACAAATACTGGTGATTTAGGTACTCCACCCACACAGACAATTCAGGCCATTACACTATCTGATGGAAACACTGCGTTTATACAACACCCAGGTCAGTGTATGGTCTACAAATGATAAAGAAGTTCCAATATAATCCAAGTTATTGTGTACATTAAATTTCATACGTTGTAAGGAATAAATACAAAGCAGTTTTCACACTGTACACGTGTTTTTAGCTCACCTGTCAAGGTCAGCTTTTGTGATCACCCAAATTAGCTATTTTGACCTTGTCTGCACAATAGCAGCTTTATTTATGATTTGATTTTTACCAAACTGGCACACAACTTGTATCACCATAAGATCTTGGTTCCTTTCTTGAACTGGCCAGATTCCATTATGGGTTTTAGAGTTATGGCCCTTGAAAGGGTGAGAATTAGCTATTTTGACATTGTCTGCACAATAGCAGCTTCATTTATGATTTGAATTTAATCAAACTTGCACAAAACTTGTGTCACCATAATGTCTCGGTTCCTTTCTTGAACCGGCCAGATCCCATAATGGGTTCCAGAGTTATGGCCCTTGCACACAACTTGTATCACCATAAGATCTCGGTTCCTTTCTTGAACTGGCTAGATCCCATTATGGGTTCCAGAGTTATGGCCCCTGAAAGGGCCAAAATTAGCTATTTTGACCTTGTCTGCACAATAGCAGCTTTATTTATGATTTGATTTTTACCAAACTGGCACACAACTTGTATCACCATAAGATCTTGGTTCCTTTCTTGAACTGGCCAGATTTCTTTATGGGTTTTAGAGTTATGGCCCTTGAAAGGGCCAGAATTAGCTATTTTGACCTTGTCTGCACAATAGCAGCTTCATTTATGATTTGAATTTAATCAAACTTGCACAAAACTTGTGTCACCATAAGATCTCGGTTCCTTTCTTGAACCGGCCAGATCCCATAATGGGTTCCAGAGTTATGGCCCTTGCACACAACTTGTATCACCATAAGATCTCGGTTCCTTTCTTGAACCGGCCAGATCCCATAATGGGCTCCAGAGTTATGGCCCCTGAAAGGGCCAAAATTAACTATTTTGACCTTGTCTGCACAATAGCAGCTCCATTTATGATTTGATTTTAACCAAACTTGCACACAACTTGTATCACCACAAGATCTTGCTTCGTTTCTTGAACTGGCCAGATTCCTTCATGGGTTCCAGATTTATGGCCCCTTAAAGGTCCAAAATTGGCTATTTTGGCTTTTGCAGCCATATAGAGACTTCGTTTATGGTTTAATTTGATTTAAACTTCCAAAATATCTTCAGCAACAATAAATCTTGGATTCCATGACAAATCAGATCCATTACCAATCGTAGGTTCTAGAGTTATTTTATATCTGATTACCTCCCCTGATTGTAATCAAAATGGATTTATATCAGTAAGTACTTATAGAACTTATTTGAAATTTCATTATTGTTATTAGTTGGACTGAGACAATCAGGGTAGATAACTATGGACTGATTTTATGTTAAATTACCTCCCTTTATTTCAAATTAAAATGGGTCTCCGTAACTAATGAAGATACTGATCTGAAATTTCATTTATGTCAGCAGATTTATTTGGCAGATCCTTCTTTTGTTCACTTACAATTTTTTAGCTCACCTGTCACATAGTGACAAGGTGAGCTTTTGTGATCACCCTTCATCTGTCGTCCGTCGTCAGTCCGTCCGTCCGTGCGTCAACAATTTCGTGTCTGCGCGATAGTGGTTTCATTTATGATTTGATTTTAACCAAACTTGCACACAACTTGTATCACCATAATATCTTGATTCCTTTTTATACGCCCCGAAGGGACGTATTATGTTATCGCCTCAGTGTCAGTCTGTCTGTCTGTTGGTTAGCAATTTCCCTTCCGCTCTGTAACTCTTGGACCCCTTGAAGGATTTCAAAGAAACCTGACACAAATATTCACCCCTTCGAAACAACGTGCAGAGCGCATGTTTAGGATGGCTCACTTCAAGGTCAAGGTCACACTTAGGGGTCAAAGGTCATATGACTTTGTTTTGTATGTATATTGCTCTTCATTTGCATTGCATTGCAGTGGTCTTGTTTTTATTTGGCAGATCCTTCTCTTGTTCACTTACAATAAAAAAATTTTAATTACTTCCCTTTTATGTTATTATAAATAGCTTATTTAGTTACTTTTTTAGCTCGACTATTCGAAGAATAAGTAGAGCTATCCTACTCACCACGGCGTCGGCGTCGGCGTCACACCTTGGGTTAAGTTTTTCGTACCAGTCCATATTTTGACAAAGAGATAAAGCTTTGAAACTTTCAACACTTGTTTACCATCATCATGGCCAGTTATAGGCAAGAGCACATAACTCCATCAAGGATTTTGGCTGAATTATGGCCCCTTTTGACTTAGAAATCATGGTTAAGTTTTTTGTACCAGTTCATATTTTGACAAAGTCTTTTGAGATAAAGCTTTGAAACTTCCAACACTTGTGTACCATCACCATGTCCAGTTATAGGCAAGAGCACATAACTCCATCAAGGATTTTGGCTGAATTATGGCCCTTTTTGACTTAGAAATCTTGGTTAATATTTCGTACCAGTTCATATTTTGACAAAGTCTTTTGAGATAAAGCTTTGAAACTTTCAACACCTGTTTACCATCACCATGTCCAGTTATAGGCAAGAGTACATAACTCCATCAAGGATTTTGGCTGAATTATGGCCCCTTTTGACTTAGAAATCTTGGTTAAGTTTTTCGTACCAGTTCATATTTTGTGTAAAGTGTTTGACATATGGCTTTGAAACTTTTATCACTTGTTAAGTATAATAGTCTCTATCTGTAGGAAAGAGAACATAACTCTGTCATCTATTTTGGCTGAATTATGGCCCTTTTTGGACTTTGAAATTGGTTCTGTTTTCATACAAGTCCATGTTTTGTCAAAACTATTTGACATATGGCTTTTAAACTTTAAACACTTGTTTATCATTATAATTTCCATCTGTAGGCAAGAGTACATAACTATTTTGACTGAATTATGGCCCTTTTTGGACTTTGAAGTTGGCTGATATATTGCCATTTAGTGCAAGACTCGAAATCAAAGTAATACAGGAACATTGTTTGTCTAATCTATTTATTTCTTTTGTCTGAATATCCGTGGAAATATTTTGACCCCATTCTTCAATCAATTCTTCGAATAGTCGAGCGCGCTGTCATCAGACAGCTCTTGTTATTATTGGCCGTAGGGAAAAATGGAGACCACCTTTCTTCTGTGGTACAACATGGATGGTACCTCCAATTTTTAGGTGTATTTTGACATATCTGTACCTTGTAAGAATTTTTTTTCTTTTTGGTTAAAAAACTTCTTGTATGAAACTACTGGCCTGATTTGAAAATAGTTTTATTTGAAGTAACTTTAAGAAAAATTCAACTATATTTTCTCATAATTCTTTTGGTTGATCTTGATTATGATTTTTTGACCCTCTTGTCCTTAAGTGCAATGATAACAGGTGAGCGATATAGGGCCATTATGGCCCTCTTGTTTAAACAGAACCTGTTGGAGTGATGCAAAGTTTGAAAACCTGGTTTTCGTGGATTTTCCAGGTTTCTTGTTTTAATAATCTGAACCTTACCTTGACGCAAAATTTAAAACAGGTGTTTAGCAGCTGAATTCATTCATTTCCAATTCTATCTTGGTTGGCAAAGGGAGGCAATAATAATTTTACAAACTTACATTTCCAAGAACTTTCAGCAATTTATACTGTAATTGTCAATGCAAATCTTTGACAGATATAATACAATAGTTCTTATATTCATGCCATTCCTTAGGTAAGGTATGTTTATCAATTTTATAAGTTTACTTTAAACTAACTCTGTCTTGAGGAACCAGTGAAAATCTTTCATGTATTAAGCATTCATTTAACACAAGTAGGTGTAGTGATCTGTTATGAAAGTATGGAACAAATCCAATACTTTACCAAAACATGATTTACTGCCTTGATATACTGCCTTGATATACTGCCTTGATATACTGCCTTGATATACGGCCTTGATATACGGCCTTGATATACTGCCTTGATATACTGTGCCTTGATATACTGCCTTGATATACTGCCTTGATATACGGCCTTGATATACGGCCTTGATATACTGCCTTGATATACTGCCTTAAAATACTGCCTTGATATACGGCCTTGATATACTGCCTTGATATACTGCCTTGATATACTGTGCCTTGAACCACTTTTAATAATGCTTTACACCTTGTTTTCTGTATTTAAGCAGGTGGTTCTAAATTCCTGGAGGGACAAACAATTACACTAGATGATGGTACCACAGCAGTTATACAAGCTATCCCAGACAAATGTAAGTTTTTCTCAGGAACCCTTACATTTTTTCAAGAACTTTCCTTTTGCTTTTTACAGTACAGATTTCTTCAATAACACCAGGTTTGTCGCTCTTGAATCAGTCAAAACTACCATATTTTACCATGTGTACACTGTAAAAATCTACATTTAACAAACAAATAATGAAATCTTGATGGGAAATATCTGTAAAGATCAATTATGGGTAAAGTAGGACCAGCAGATTAAGAGTTGTGTTCAATTGATTTTTCAGAAAATGCTATATTGCGAATTATTATGCCCTACTTCGAAGAAGGAGGGGTATATTGTTTTGCAGATGTTGGTCGGTCGTTATGTCAGTCGGTATGTAGACCAATCCGTTTCCAGATGGGAACTCGAGAACGCTTGGGCCTAGGATCATGAAAGTAGATTGGGAGGTTGGTCATAAGAAGCAGATGACCCCTATAGATTTTGAGATCAGTAGGTCATAGGTCAAGGTCACAGTGACCCGGAACAGTTAAATGGTTTCCGGATGATAGCTTGAGAATGCTTGGGCCTAGGATCATAAAGTTGATAGGGAGGTTGGTCATGACCAGCAGGTCACAGGGGCCAGAACATGGAAAATTGTTTCCAGTCCATAACTTGAGAACCACCAGGCTCAGAATGTTGAAACTTTGTAGGATAATTGGACATTCCGCGTAGATGATCCCTATTGCAGCCAACCACCAGTGTTTCTGACTTTTGCTCCTGTCCCCTATTGACTTCTTGCCTATTACTACTATGCATTGGGGGAGACGTGCGCTTTTCTACAAAAGCATCTTCTAGTTTCAAAAATCTTCTTCTTCAAAACCGCTGTTCATCAACAGTTTCTAAAAAAATCTTCAGTACTACTGAGCAGATTACACCAAACTTCACAGGAATGATCAATGGGTGACCCCCTTTCAAAATTTCCCAAAGAATTAAAATCCATTCAGAACTGTGGTTGCCATAGCAACTGAAAAGAAAATCTTTAAAAATCTTCTCAGAAACTATTAGCTGGATTTCAAAAATATCTTGTAGAATCCAGGTGACCCTCTACCAAAATTGCATAAGCCGTTCTATTTCGGTCATACACGTGGCTGCCAGGGGGCAGGGCTTATTTTCCCTCTATGGTCAAAAATCTTCTTCAAAACCACTGGGCAGATTTACACCAAACTTCATAGAAATGATCCTTGGGTGGCCCCCTTTCAAAATTGCCCAAAGAATTGAAGTCCATCCAGAACTGTGGTTGCCATGGCACTTGAAAGGAAAATCTTTAAAAATTCTTTGGGCAATTTTGAAAGGGGGCCACCCAAGGATCATTATACCACCACAAAACGAAGTTTGGGGGGGTATATAGAGTCAGCTTGGCGGTCGGTCGGTCAGTCTGTTGGTTTTGCATGATTTCCTGATGATAACTCATGAAAGGCTTGACCAATTTGAATAATTTTTGGTACACAGGTGTAACATCAGAAAATACAGTTCGAATTTGGGGTCAGTAGGTCAGAGGTCAAGGTCACAGTGACCCTGAACAGTTAAACAGTTTCCGAATGATAACTTGAGAACACTTAGGCCTAGGATAATAAATTTTGGACACAGGTGTAACATCATGAAATGCAGGTCAAGTTCGACTTTGAGGTCTGTAGGTCAGAGGTCAAGGTCACAGGGACTCGGAACAGTTAAATGGTTTCCGGATGATAACTTGAGAACGCTTGGGCCTAGGATCATAAATTTTGGTACGCAGGTGTAACATCATGAAATGCAGGTCAAGTTCGACTTTGAGGTCTGTAGGTCAAAGGTCAAGGTCACAGTGACTCAGAACAGTTAAATGGTTTCGGGATGATAACTTGAGAACGATTGGGCCTAGGATCATAAATTTTGGTACACAGGTGTAACATCATGAAATACAGATCAAGTTCTACTTTGAGGTCAGTAGGTCAAAGGTCACGGTCACATTGACTTGGAACAGTTAAACGGTTTCCGGATGATAACTTGAGAATGCTTGGGCCTAGGATCATGAAAATTGATAGGGAGGTTGGTCATGTCAAGCAGATGACCCATATTGATTTTGAGTTCCAAAGGTCATTTAAACCTTTTACGGACAATAACTTGAGAACGCTTAGGCCTAGGATAATAAATTTTGGACACAGGTGTAACATCATGAAATGCAGGTCAAGTTCGACTTTGAGGTCTGTAGGTCAGAGGTCAAGGTCACAGGGACTCGGAACAGTTAAATGGTTTCCGGATGATAACTTGAGAACGCTTGGGCCTAGGATCATAAATTTTGGTACGCAGGTGTAACATCATGAAATGCAGGTCAAGTTCGACTTTGAGGTCTGTAGGTCAAAGGTCAAGGTCACAGTGACTCAGAACAGTTAAATGGTTTCGGGATGATAACTTGAGAACGATTGGGCCTAGGATCATAAATTTTGGTACACAGGTGTAACATCATGAAATACAGATCAAGTTCTACTTTGAGGTCAGTAGGTCAAAGGTCACGGTCACATTGACTTGGAACAGTTAAACGGTTTCCGGATGATAACTTGAGAATGCTTGGGCCTAGGATCATGAAAATTGATAGGGAGGTTGGTCATGTCAAGCAGATGACCCATATTGATTTTGAGTTCCAAAGGTCATTTAAACCTTTTACGGACAATAACTTGAGAACGCTTGGGCGGAGGATCATGAAACTTCATAGGGAAGTTGATCATGGCTAGCAGATGACCACTATTGATTTTGTGGTCAGTAGGTCAAAGGTCAAGCAAGTTCGGCTTTGACATTGGCTTAGTTCTGTGACAAGGCCATATTGTGGGGGTATAATTCGTCACTCTTGTGACAACTCTAGTTTCTATGAAGTTTGGGGTAAATCTGCCCAGTGGTTTTGAGGAAGATTTTTGACCATTGAGGAATAATAAACCCTGCCCCCTGGCAGCCATGTTTATGACTGAAATAGAATGGCTTATGCAATTTTGGTAGAGGGTCACCTAGATTCTACAAAATATTTTTGAAATCCAGCTAACAGTTTCTGAAAAGAAGATTTTTAAAGATTTTCTTTTCAGTTGCCATGGCCACCACAGTTCTGAATGGATTTTAATTCTTTGGGAAATTTTGAAAGGGGGTCACCCATTGATCATTCCTGTGAAGTTTGGTGTAATCTGCTCAGTAGTACTGAAGATTTTTTTAGAAACTGTTGATGAACAGTGGTTTTGAAGAAGATTTTTGAAACTAGAAGATGCTTTTGTAGAAAAGTGCATGTCTTCCCCAATGTATAGTAGTAATAGGCAAGAAGTCAATAGGGGACAGGAGCAAAAGTCAGAAACACTGGTGGTTGGCTGCAATAGGGATCATCTATGCGGAATGTCCAATTATCCCACAAAGTTTCAACATTCTGAACCTGGTGGTTCTCAAGTTATGGATTGGAAACAATTTTCCATGTTCTGGCCCTTGTGACCTGCTGGTCATGACCAACCTCCCTATCAACTTTATGATCCTAGGCCCAAGCATTCTCAAGCTATCATCCGGAAACCATTTAACTGTTCCGGGTCACTATGACCTTGACCTTTGACCTACTGATCTCAAAATCAATAGGGGTCATTTGCTTGTTATGACCAACCTCCCAATCAACTTTCATGATCCTAGGCCCAAGAGCTTTTGTGATCGCTCGATGTCAGGCGTCTGTCGTCTATCTGTCAACATTTAGATTGTGCATGCAATAGAGGCTGTATTTTTCAATTGATCTTCATGAATTTTGGTCAGAATGATAACCTTGATGAATTCTAGGCCAAGTTCAAAATGGGTCATCTGGGGTCAAAAACTAGGTCACTAGGTCAAATCAAAGAAAAACATTGTGTATGCGATAGAAGCTGTATTTTTCAACTAATCTTCATGAAATTTGGTCAGAATGATTGCCTTGATGGAATCTAGGTCAGTTTTGAATATGGGTCATCTGGGGTCAAAAACTAGGTCACTAGGTCAAATCAAATAAAAACCTCGTTTATGCAATAGAAGCTGTATTTTTCAGTTGATCTTCATGAAATTTGGTTGGAATGATTGCCTTGATAAAATCTAAGTCAAGTTTGAATATGGGTCATCTGGGTTAAAAAACTTGGTCACTAGGTCAAATCAAAGAAAAACCTTGTGTATTCAATAGAGGCTGTATTTTTAGCTCGATTATTTGAAGAATAAGTAGAGCTATCCTACTCACCACGACGTCGGCGTCACACCTTGGTTAAGTTTTTCGTACCAGTCCACATTTTGACAAAGTCTTTTGAGATAAAGCTTTGAAACTTTCAACACTTGTTTACCATCACCATGTCCAGTTATAGGCAAGAGCACATAACTCCATCAAGGATTTTTATGCCCCCACCACTTTGGGGGGGGGGGCATCATATAGATTTGCTCTTGTCCGTCCGTCCGTCCGAAAATGTTGTGTCGCGCGTAGCTCTGAAAGTATTTGACATAGAGTCACAAAACTTTACAGGAATGTTGGTCAGCATGTGTAGTTGTGCACCTGGGGTTTCGCGTCCGGATTCATTCAGTCATGTAGAAGTTATGGCCCCTGACTTTATAAAAATTGGTCATTTTAATGTTGTGTTGCACCTAGCTCCAAAAGTATATGACCTAGAGTCACAAAACTTTACAGGCATGTTGGTCAGCATGTGTAGTTGTGCACCTGGGGTTTCGCGTCCGGATTCATCCAGTCATGTAGGAGTTATGGCCCCTGACTTAGTTAAAAAAATGGTCATTTTAATGTTGTGTCGCGCATAGCTCCAAAAGTATTTGACCTACAGTCACCAAAGTTTACAGGAATGTTGGTCAGCATGTGCAGTTGTGCACCTGGGGTTTTGCGTCCGGATTCATCCAGTCATGTAGGAGTTATGGCCCCTGACTTAGCAAAAAATTGATCATTTTAATGTTGTGTCGTGCGTAGCTCCAAAAGTATTTGACCTAGAGTCACCAAAGTTTACAGGAATGTTGGTCAGCATGTGCAGTTGTGCACCTGGGGTTTCGCATCCGGATTCATTCAGTATTGTAGGAGTTCTGGCCCCTGACCTGGGAAAAATTGTCATTTTTGGCCCCTGACCTTTTTGGCCCCTGACCTGGGAAAAAATTGTCATTTTAATGTCATGTAGTGGGGGCATCTGTGTCCCATGGACACATTTCTAGTTGCTGAATTATGGCCCCTTTTGACTTAGAAATCATGGTTAAGTTTTTCGTACCAGTTCATATTTTGACAAAGTCTTTTGAGATAAAGCTTTGAAACTTCCAACACTTGTTTACCATCACCATGTCCAGTTATAGGCAAGAGTACATAACTCCATCAAGGATTTTGGCTGAATTATGGCCCCTTTTGACTTAGAAATCTTGGTTAAGTTTTTCGTACCAGTTCATATTTTGTGTAAAGTGTTTGACATATGGCTTTGAAACTTTTATCACTTGTTCAGTATTATAGTCTCTATCTGTAGGAAAGAGTACATAACTCTGTCATCTATTTTGGCTGAATTATGGCCCTTTTTGGACTTTGAAATTGCTTCTGTTTTCCACGTTTTGTCAAAATTATTTGACATATGGCTTTTAAACTTTGAACACTTCTTTTTCATCATGATTTCCATCTGTAGGCAAGAGTGCATAATTCTGACAACTATTTTGGCTGAATTATGTCCCTTTTTGGACTTGGAAATCTGTTAAACTTTTCATACTATTTCATATTTTGATTAAACTGTTTGACTTTAAAACTTTGAACACTTCATTACCATCATGGTCACACATTGCCATTTAGTGCAAGACTTATCAAAATCCACAAATACAGGAACATGGTTTGACTAATCTATTTTTTTCTTTTGTCTGAAAATCTGTGGTAATATTTTGACCCCATACTTCTTAACTTTTGTACTGAGTTACTTCCCCTTAAATTCCAAGAATTAAGTCTATTTTTAGAAATTCTGTTTTTAGATTTTCAATAATTTAGGTATTTTTCTAACTTTTTAGCTGCTCAGGTGAGTTTTTCTGATCGCTTGATGTCCAGCGTCCGGCGTCTGTCTGTCTGTCGTCTGTCAACATTTAGCTTGTGTATGCGATAGAGGCTGTATTTTTCAACTGATCTTCATGAAACTTTGTCAGAATGGTTACCTTGATGAAATCTAGGCCAAGGACAAAATGGGTCATCTGGGGTCAAAAACTAGGTCACTAGGTCAAATCAAAGAAAAACATTGTGTATGCGATAGAAGCTGTATTTTTCAACTAATCTTCATGAAATTTGGTCAGAATGATTGCCTTGATGAAATCTAGCCCATGTTGAAAATGGGTCATCTGGGGTCAAAAACTAGGTCACTAGGTCATATCAAAGAAAAACCTTGTGTATGCGATAGATGCTGTATTTTTCAATTAATCTTCATGAATTTTGGTCAGAATGATTACCTTGATGAAATCTAGGCCGAGTTTGAAAAGGGTTCATCTGGGGTCAAAAAGTAGGTCACTAGGTCAAATCAAAGAAAAACCTTGTGTATGCAATAGAGGCTGTATTTTTCAATTAATCTTCATGAATTTTGGTCAGAATGATTGCCTTGATGAAATCTAGGTCAAGTTCGAATATGGGTCATCTGGGGTCAAAAACTAGGTCACTAGGTCAAATCAAAGGAAAATCTTGTATATGCGATAAAGGCTGTATTTTTCAATTGATCTTCCTGAAATTAAGTCAAAGTGATAACCTTAATGAAATCTAGGCCGAGTTTGAAAATGGGTCATCTTGGATCAAAAAGTAGGTCACTAGGTCAAATCAAAGAAAAACCTTATGTATGCGATAGAGGCTGTATTTTTCAATTGATCTTCATGAAATTTGGTCAGAATGATTGCATTGATAAAATCTAGGACAAGTTTGAACATGGGTCATCTGGGGTCAAAAATTAGGTCACTAAGTCAAATCAAAGAAAACCTTTGTGTATGCGATAGAGGCTATATTTTTCAATTGATCTTCCTGAAATTAAGTCAGAATGATTGCCTTGATGAAATCTAGGTCACGTTCGAATATGGGTCATCTGGGTCAAAAAGTAGGTCACTAGGTTAAATCAAAGAAAAACCTTGTGTATGCGATAGAGGCTAATTTTTTTCAGCTGATCTTCATGAAATTTTGTCAGAATGATAGCCTTGATGAAATCTAGGTCAAGTTCAAATATGGGTCATCTGGGTTTAAAAACTAGGTCACTAGGTCAAATCAAAGAAAAACCTTGTGTATGCAATAGGGGCTGCATTTTACACTGGATTTTCATAAAATCTGGTCAGAATGGTTGTCTTGATGAAATCTAGGTCAAGTTCGAATATTGATAGTCTGGGGTCAAAAACTAGGTCACTAGGTCAAATCAAAGAAAAACCTTGTGTATGCGATAGAGGCTGTAATTTTCAATTGATTTTCATGAAATTCGGTCAATGATAGCCTTGATGAAATCTAGGTCAAGTTCTATTATGGGTCATCTGGGTTCAAAAACTAGGCCACTAGGTCAAATCAAAGAAAATGCTTATTTATACTCAAGATTTTTGCTCCAGTTTTAATGATAATTGGTCAGAATATTTTTTTCTATGAAATCACTGGGTCAAACATGTTTACACTGTTATGGTGTGTTTCTCAGGTGAGCGACCTAGGGCCATCTTGGCCCTCTTGTTTATTATTAGTCCTATGTAAAAAGTAAATATATTTTTTTGTGGTATCATGTGTCGGTGTTTTTGTATTAATTTTTTAATTAGTGTATCTCTAATATTAGAGATTTTTATATTTGTCTTGAAATTTGGAACATTCAAAAATGGTTCAATGGTGGGCGCCAAGATCACTCAGTGATCTCTTGTCTTTACTTTCGGGAAAAGATGAAGGTCGCCTTGACATCATTTTCTGTGTTGTCAAAAACATGCATATGCATTTCAAGATTGTATAAAAATGTGCCCGTCATCATAAGGATATAGGAAAAACTTTAAAAATCTTACTTTCTAAAACCGTAATGCCCCGAGGTTAGGTATTTTACATTCAGCATTGCGTAGTGGTGCTTCCAAGTTGAAATCATGCCACTGAGGTCAAAATTGATCCTACCCTGAGGTTCTTTTGTTTTACCGACTTATGTATTATTAAAACCACGAAGCCCTTGGCTTAGATATTTGGCCTGTAGAATTGTGTAGTTTTCTGCTACCAAGTTTGATCAAATCATGCCTCTGGGGTCAAAATTGGCCCTGCCCTTTGAGTCACTTGTTTATACAAGAAACATTTTAAAAATCTTCTTGTCTAAAACTGCAAAACCTAGAGTTTAGAAATTGGCCATGCCTAGGGGTTCATTTGTTTTACACAGATATATAGGACATTTTTTTAAAAATCTTCTTGTCTAAAACCTTATTGCCCTAATGGCATAATAGATTATGTACTGGTCCTTTACTAAGTTTTGTAAATTATGCCCTTGGGGCTAAAACTGGCCCTGGCAATGGAGGTAATTGGTTTTATATGGACTTACATAAGGAAAACATTGATAACGCAAATTTGATCATTTGTTTCTTACTGTTACACCCTAGAATGTATAAAATCATTTTACCTTTCATATATTGTATGTGGAACCACCAATTGAACTATTTACAGCATGTACCCACAGCAGTCAGGTTTACAGTGTAAGGCCATAATGGATTTTTAGTATGAAAACTATAGTAACTAAATTGTGTAGTGTCTAGATGACAGACACAGTGCCATAATGGCTGTCCTGTTTTGTATTGTTATCAAATTGGTATCTCTTATAATTTTTCAGTGAATCTAATGACATCAGTACAAAATCAAAACATGGTACGGACAGATGGCAGCAATAGCGCAGCAGTACATTTAGAGGATACAGCATTCCTAAACCAAGCTGTCAAAGGTAATTTTTCTGCTTCACTATGCTTAGTAGGAACAACATCTTTTGAAGAAGCCCTGGGCTACAACCAGACAGGAGACTGGTAATCAAACACATCAGTTTTGACTTTAGCCTTCCAGATTACTTGTATTCTGATTTACATTTTATTAGCTCACCTGAGCTAGTGGTCCTCTACCAAGGTTGTTCAAATTATGCCCCTGGGGTGAAAAGAGGCCCCACCCTGGGGGTCCCAAATTTTACATACACTTATATAGAAAAAAACTTTAAAAATCTTCTTGTCTTAAACCAGAAGACTTAGGCCTTTGATATTTGGTATGTAGCATTGGTCCTTTACCAAGATTGTTCCAATTATTACCCTTGGGTGAAAAAACTTATGAGTTATATAGGAAAAAATACTTCAAAAAATATCAGGTCATATTTCCTAGACTGTTTATTTATAATTACCTGATGACCCCAAGCGATTTGGGATCACTTGACTGTGACCTTGACCTACTAACCTACTTTCTTTTTTATGCCCCCAAAGGGAGGCATATAGTTTTTGAACCGTCTGTCAGTCTGTCGGTCTGTCAGTCTGTCCGCAATTTTCATGTCCGGTCCATATCTTTGTCATCGATGGATGGATTTTCAAATAACTTGGCATGAATGTGTACCACAGTAAGACGACGTGTCGCGCGCAAGACCCAGGTCCGTAGCTCAAAGGTCAAGGTCACACTTAGACATTAAAGGAGAGTGCATTGATGGGCGTGTCCGGTCCATATCTTTGTCATTGATGGATGGATTTTCAAATAACTTGGCATGAATATGTACCACAGTAAGACGACGTGTCGCACGCAAGACCCAGGTCCGTAGTTCAAAGGTTAAGGTCACACTTAGACATTAAAGGATAGTGCATTGATGGGCGTGTCCGGTCCATATCTTTGTCAGCGATGGATGGATTTTTAAATAACTTGGCATGAATGTGTACCACAGTAAGACGACGTGTCGCGCGCAAGACCCAGGTCCGTAGCTCAAAGGTCAAGGTCACACTTAGACATTAAAGGAGAGTGCATTGATGGGCGTGTCCGGTCCATATCTTTGTCATTGATGGATGGATTTTCAAATAACTTGGCATGAATGTGTACCACAGTAAGACGACGTGTCGCGCGCAAGACCCAGGTCCGTAGCTCAAAGGTCAAGGTCACACTTAGACATTAAAGGATAGTGCATTGATGGGCGTGTCCGGTCCATATCTTTGTCAACCATGGATGGATTTTCAAATAACTTGGCATGAATGTGTACCACAATAAGACGACATGTCGCGCGCAAGACCCAGGTCCGTAGCTCAAAGGTCAAGGTCACACTTAGACGTTAAAGGTCATTTTTCATGATAGTGCATTGATGGGCGTGTCCGGTCCATATCTTTGTCATTCATGCATGGATTTTAAAATAACTACGCATGAATGTGTGGCACAGTAAGACGACGTGTTGCGCGCAAGACCCAGCTCCGTAGGTCAAAGGTCCTAAACTCTAACATCGGCCATAACTACTCATTCAAAGTGCCATCGGGGGCATATGTCATCCTATGGAGACAGCTCTTGTTTTTTTTAGATACAGCCTTGAAATTTGGATGACATTATTGTACAGTTTTGCACACCGATCTTAAAACTGACTTTCAGTTACCATGAATGTGACCTACTGACCTACTTTCTTAATTATGTCTCCCACCACACAGTGGTGTGGGAGACATATTGATTTACTCCAGTCTGTGTGTCTGTCTGTCTGTGTGTGTGTGTGTGTCTGTCTGTCTGTCTGTCTGTCACAAAGCTTGTCCGCTCTCTAAGTCGAACATTTCTCATCCGATTTTCACCAAACTTTAACAAAATGTGTTTGACCGTAAGACCTTGGCCAAGTTTGATATCTAGCCAAATCGGTCCAGGCGTATTGGAGTTATGGCCCTTGAATTACCAAAAATCGGCCTTTTTACTCTTGTCCGTACTCTTAAGTCGAACATTTCTCATCCAATCTTCACCAAACTTAGACAAAAGGTATTTGACCATGAGACCTCGGCCAGGTTTGATAACTAGCCAAATCGGTCCAGGCATTTTGGAGTTACGGCCCTTGAATTACCGAAAAATCAGCCTTTTTACTCTTGTCCGCTCTCTAAGTCGAACATTTCTCATCCGACCTTCACCAAACTTGAACAAAATGTGTTTGACCATGAGACCTCGGCCAAGTATGATAACTAGCCAAATCGGTCCAGGCATTTTGGAGTTACGGCCCTTGAATTACCGAAAAATAGGCCTTTTTACTCTTGTCAGCTCTCTAAGTCAAACATTTCTCATCCGATCTTCACCAAACTTGAACAAAATGTGTTTGGCCATAAGACCTTAGCCATGTTCGATAACTAGCCAAATCCGCCCAAGCACTTTTGATTTAAGGCCCTTGAATTACTGATTGGATCCACTCCTCCAGACCATCTAATTGGATCCACTCGTCTAAACCATCTAGAGAAACTAGACATTTTTCATAGGGGCAGTTGTGGGAGACATGCGCTTTTCTCAAAAGCATCTCTAGTATTTTAGCATCCGTTTGCCATTTGAAACATGGCTCATATTACTCAGATGAGCGATCCAGGGTCATCATGACCCTCTTGTTAGCTCACCTGTCACATAGTGACAAGGTGAGCTTTTGTGATCACCCTTCGTCCGTCGTCAGTCCGTGCGTGCGTCAACAATTTCGTGTCTGCACGATAGTGGTTTCATTTATGATTTTATTTTAACCAAACTTGCACACAACTTGTATCACCATAAGATCTTAGTTCCTTTCTTGAACTGGCTAGATCCCATTATGGGTTCCAGAGTTATGGCCCCTGAAAGGGCCAAAATTAGCTATTTTGACCTTGTCTGCACAATAGCAGCTTTATTTTCGATTTGATTTTTACCAAACTTGCACACAACTTGTATCACCATAAGGTCTTTGTTCCTTTCTTGAACTGGCATGATTCCCTTGTGGGTTCCAGAGTTATGGCCCCTGAAAGGGCCAGAATTAGCTATTTTGACCATGTCTGCACAATGGCAGCTTCATTTATGATTTGATTTTAACCAAACATGCACACAACTTGTATCACCATAAGATCTCGGTTCCTTTCTTGAACTGGCGAGATTCCTTTATGGGTTCCAGAGTTATGGCCCCTGAAAGGGCCAGAATTAGCTATTTTGACCTTGTTTGCACAATAGCAGCTTCATTTATGATTTGAATTGAATCAAACTTGCACAAAACTTGTGTCACCATAAGATCTTGATTCCTTAGTTGAACCGGCCAGATCCCTTAATGGGTTCCAGAGTTATGGCCCCTGAAAGGGCCAAAATTAGCTATTTTGACCTTGTCTGCACAATAGCAGCTTCATTTATGATTTGATTTTAACCAAACTTGCACACAACTTGTATCACCACAAGATCTTGGTTCCTTTGTTGAACTGGCCAGATTTCTTCATGGGTTCCAGAGTTATGGCCCCTTAAAGGTCCAAAATTAGCTAGTTTGGCTTTTGCAGCCATATAGAGACTTCATTTATGGTTTTATTTGATACAAACTTCCAAAATAACTTCAACAACAATAATTCTTGGATTCCATGACAAATCACATCCAAGTGTAGGTTCAGAGTTATTTTATATCTGATTACTTCCCCTGATTGTAATCAAAATGGATTTATATCAGTAAGTACCTATAGGACTTATTTGAAATTTCATTATTGTCATTAGTGGACTGAGCCAATCAGGGTAGATACATACATGCCATATCTCCCGCCGGGAGGGCTTTTTCTCCCGTATTTTCAGTATATCTCCTGGTCTCCCGCCGGGACATGAAAACCTCCTGTAAAAAAATAAATTCAGAAAAAAAGTCCTCTGACGAAAAATCGTATCTCGGACCCAATGTAGACCTTTAGAAAATACTTGAAATTCAATATCGAGTAGCCTGGAAATACACTTCAAACATAATTTTCATAGTTGTCTATAATCCCTAGCTTGTTTATCGAGAGATACACGCCAGAGGCATTAATTATCTTACCACCTACTGTCACCATCTGCAAACAATTAACCATTTAATCTTACCCGTAGGCAATTGTAAAGATGCGAGATTTTAGACTGATTCAATAAAATCAAAGCCACTGATCCGTAATTTTTCCAAACAATATGTAAACCAGTCTTAAAATTACGTCATTTTACCGCCACCTGCCAAAGTGTACTTTCGTTTTCGCTGACCTTAATATTTATCGGGAAACGCTCTTTTCCCGTATTTATCGAGCCATCAGAGAATGAGACAGGTTAGTGCCAACACCGAGTTTATGTTTCTCAATTTAAATACTTGCACAACATGCAAAAAATCGATAACAACTTAACCAAATCAGCGAGTTAATGTCACACTACACAGAATTTCGGACAAACATGAATTCAGATAAGTGAATTTTATGAAATAAATTGCAATTCATATTGCCCGAATAATTGACTGCCATTCCTTTGTGATATTGTCATGTTGCAATAATTAACAGGAGAACAATTCCCAGGTTAAATACATGTAAAGAAATGACTGCCCTTAAAAGACTGTTTTGACATGATATCTCTGCAATCATTTGGGTATTGTATGCTTAAACATGTCAAAAAGATCACTCTCCCCAGATGCAGAAGCATCAACACATAAAGCAAAAACAAAGTTCCTGGTTCAATCTTTCATGGAATTCTGAATTTCCTTGGATTAAGTTAAGTGCTATAAGTAATAATCATGCATTCCGTACACAACTGTTGGCTCCACTCATCAATTCAATGTAAAAAAAAACTTGATGATTTTTTCATGAAAACGGCTATTTAGCGCGTAAAAAGTGAGCGAATAAAAGTCTCCCTTATTTTTACCCAAATCTCCCTTAAAAAAAGCCCTGCTGAGGCAAAACTCCCTTATTGACCTAAAAATATGGCATGTATGTAGATAACTATGGACTGATTTTATGTCAAATTATCTCCCTTTATTTCAAATTAAAATGGGTATATCTCTGTAACTAATGAAGATACTGATCTGAAATTTCATTTATGTCAACAGATTTATTTGGCAGATCCTTCTTTTGTTCACTTACAATAATTTTTTTTTTTTAAATTACTTCCCTTTTACGTTACTATAAATAGCTTATTTTTAGTAACTTTTTTATTATTGGCCGTAGGGAAAAACTGAGACCACTTTTCTGTGGTACAACATGGATGATACCTCCAATTTTTAGGTGTATTTTGACATATCTGTACCTTGTAAGAATTTTTTTTTTCTTTTTTGGTTAAATTTCTTCCCTTTGTTGTTACTGTCCTTTGGACTTAGATATTTTTTCTGAGGACCTTCTTGTCCTCAAGTGCAATGATAACAGGTGAGCGATATAGGGCCATCATGGCCCTCTTGTTTTTAGCTCACCTGTCACAAAGTGACAAGGTGAGCTTTTGTGATCGCGCGGCGTCCGTCGTCCGTCCGTGCGTCCGTAAACTTTTGCTTGTGACCACTCTAGAGGTCACATTTTTCATGGGATCTTTATGAAAGTTGGTCAGAATGTTCACCTTGATGATATCTAGGTCAAGTTCGAAACTGGGTCACGTGCCATCAAAAACTAGGTCAGTAGGTCTAAAAATAGAAAAACCTTGTGACCTCTCTAGAGGCCATATATTTCACAAGATCTTCATGAAAATTGGTCAGAATGTTCACCTTGATGATATCTAGGTCAAGTTCGAAACTGGGTCACGTGGGGTCAAAAACTAGGTCAGTAGGTCTAAAAATAGAAAAACCTTGTGACCTCTCTAGAGGCCATATTTTTCATGAGATCTTCATGAATATTGTTTAGAATGTTCACCTTGATGATATCTAGGTCAGGTTCGAAACTGGGTCAGGTGGGGTCAAAAACTAGGTCATTAGGTCTAAAAATAGAAAAACCTTTTGACCTCTCTAGAGGCCATATTTCTCAATGGATCTTAATGAAAATTGGTCAGAATGTTCACCTTGATGATATCTAGGTCAAGTTCGAAACTGGGTCACGTGGGGGTAAAAACTAGGTCAGTAGATCTAAAAATAGAAAAACCTTGTGACCTCTCTAGAGGCCATTTTTTTCATGAGATCTTCATGAATGTTGGTCAGAATGTTCACCTTGATGATATCTAGGTCAAGTTTAATACTGGGTCATGTTGGATCAAAAACTAGGTCAGTAGGTCTAAAAATAGAAAAACCTTGTGACCTCTCTAGAGGCCATATTTCTCAATGGATCTTCATGAAAATTGGTCAGAATGTTCACCTTGATGATATCTAGGTCAAGTTCGAAACTGGGTCACATGCGGTCAAAAACTAGGTCAGTAGGTCTAAAAATAGAAAAACCTTGTGACCTCTCTAGAGGCCATATTTTTCAATGGATCTTCATGAAAATTGGTCAGAATGTTTACCTTGATGATATCTAGATCAAGTTCGAAACTGGGTCACTAGGGGTTAAAAACTAGGTCAGTAGATCTAAAAATAGAAAAACCTTGTGACCTCTCTAGAGGCCATATTTTTCATGAGATCTTCATGAATATTGGTCAGAATGTTCACCTTGATGATATCTAGGTCAGGTTCGAAACTGGGTCACGTGGGGTCAAAAACTAGGTCAGTAGGTCTAAAAATAGAAAAACCTTGTGACCTCTCTAGAGGCCATATTTCTCAATGGATCTTCATGAAAACTGGTGAGAATATTCAGCTTGATGATATCTAGGTCAGGTTCGTAACTGGGTCATGTGCGGTCAAAAACTAGGTCAGTAGGTCGAAAAATAGAAAAACCTTGTGACCTCTCTAGAGGCCATATTTTTCATGAGATCTTCTTGAAAATTGGTGAGAATGTTCACCTTGATGATATCTAGGTCAAGTTTAAAAGTGGGTCACGTGCCTTCAAAAACTAGGTCATTAGGTCAAATAATAGAAAAAGCTTGTGACCTCTCTAGAGGCCATATTTTTCAATGGATCTTCATGAAAATTGGTCAGAATTTTTTATCTTGATGATATCTAGGTCACATGTGCTCAAAAACTAGGTCACTATGTCAAATAATAGAAATAACGACGTCATACTCAGTTCAACACTGGGTCTTGTGGGGATAGGTGAGCGATTCAGGACCATCATGGTCCTCTTGTTATGTTATAGTAAAATTAACATGCTTACTGATGCTGAGAGAATAGTTTGGAATGGTTGCTGGTGCAGATTGTTTTGGATAGAATAGTACAGACTTACAGTTGTATTGCTTACAAGTCAATAGTCAAAACTATTGCCTGAGGTCTGAAGGACATGACATCAGAAATAAATTATTATATTTTTTTCCTTTACTTTTTCACTTTAGCCATGCAAAAAGAATTGTTGAACTGTAGAAGAACTGTCATTCATTCATTGCTAGAGTTAAAGCCCATTGTTTATATTTTTGTCGAGCCCGCTTGCGGAAGCGGAGACATAGTTGTCCAAATGGCTGTTCGGTGTATTTGCATCCGTGCGTGCGTCTGCGTCCATCCGGATTTGTTTGTCCAGACCATAACTTTGACATGCATGGAGCAATCTCGTTTATATTTGGCATGAATGTTAACCTCAGTGAGATGGAGTGTCGTGCGCAAACCGGGGGTTCCTATCTCAAAGGTCAAGGTCACACTTGGAGGTCAAAGGTTAAATTCAATAATGACTGTCTGGAGCATTTCGTCTTCATGCATGGAGGGATTTTGATGTAACTTGGCACAAATATTCACAACTATGTGACGGAGTGTCATGCCCAAGAACAAGGTCCTAGGTCTAAGGTCAAGGTCACACTTAGAGGTCAAAGGTCAGATACAAGAATGACTTTGTCCAGAGCATTTCTTTTTCATGCATGGAGGGATTTTGATGTAACTTGGCACAGTTGTTCACCATCATGAGACGGAGTGTCATGTGCAAGAACCTAGAATTGCTTCCTTTTGTGGTTACTATAAATAGCTTATATTGTAACTTTTTTATTACTGGTCGTATGGAAAAATCAAGACCACTTTCCTGTAGTACAATATGCATGTTACATCCAATTTTTAGGTCAAAATTCTCAAAGGTTAAGGTCACACTTGGAGGTCAAAGGTTAAATTCAATAATGACTTTGTCCGGGGCATTTCTTCTTCATGCATGGAGGGATTTTGATGTAACTTGGCACAAATGATCACAACCATGTGACGGAGTGTCATGCGCAAGAACCAGGACCCTAGGTCTAAGGTCAAGGTCACACATGGAGGTCAAAGGTCAGATACAACAATGACTTTGTCTGGAGCATTTCTTTTTCATGCATGGAGGGATTTTGATGTAACTTGGCACAATTGTTCACCATCATGCAGGGTTCCCACGCTATCGGGGAAAATTGGAAAAGTCCGTGAATTTCAAAAATTGACTCCCGGCAGTGAAAATAACGGGAATTTGGCGAGAGTACGGTAAAGGTATGGGAAAATACCGGTAATTATCCCATTCTGATAAGGGAAGTAATTCATGATTCAAAATGGCGGACATGGATGTCAATTCAATTTCCTTTTTCAAAAATACCGATGTTTTTGTGGTTGATCAACCTATGTAGGTAGCTATGCTTGAATATTTAAACAGTAATTCTAGGCTTTCGGTCATTTTTTGTGTCGATTTTTAAGAAGCCCTGTGAAATTCCGATTTTTTTCGAGAATAATTATTGTGAAAATCGTGATTAGTGATACGCTTGAGTTCAGTGATCAAACATCAACTTGACTGAAAATAATTTAATTGCTGGAAGTGTATCAAAGATTATATAAATCATGTAGGTGGCACCAGAGGTGTAGTTATTATGAAGGAGTTGATTAAGTCTTCACAACATGCTAGACAAGTAAATAATTCATAGTTTCCTTGAGAAACAAAAGCTTGAGGACAGTAAGGAAACAAAATGAAAATGAAAAAAGAAAATTTGCAGAGCCTGTATTTATAAGTAGAAACTTTTAAGCAATATCAGGCCATCATGGCCCTCTTGTTCTTATATTTTCACACTGAATCTAGAAACATTGACGGGAACGTACAACTGTATATGTCGTACAGAGGTCCTTGAAAATCGCAACAAGGTCTTGGAAAAGTCCTTAAATTTCATAGAGGTAAAAGTGTGGGAACCCTGATCATAAAACAGAGTGTCATGTGCAAGAACCTAGAATTACTTCCCTTTGTTGTTACTATGAATAGCTTATATTGTAACTTTTTTATTACTGGTCATATGGAAAAATCAAGACCACTTTTCTGTAGTACAATATGCATGTTACATCCAATTTTGAGGTGTATTTTGACCTATCTCTACTGGTAAGGATTTTTGTGTGGACTTAGATTGTTTTTAGCTCACCTGTCACAAAGTGACAAGGTGAGCTTTTGTGATCGCGCGGTGTTCGTCGTCCGTGCGTGCGTCCGTAAACTTTTGCTTGTGACCACTCTAGAGGTCACATTTTTTGTGGGATCTTTATGAAAGTTGGTCAGAATGTTCATCTTGATGATATCTCGGTCAAGTTCGAAACTGGGTCATGTGCCTTCAAAAACTAGGTCAGTATGTCTAAAAATAGAAAAACCTTGTGACCTTTCTAGAGGCCATATATTTCACAAGATCTTCATGGAAATTGGTCAGAATGTTCACCTTGATGATATCTAGGTCAAGTTCGAAACTGGGTCACGTGCCGTCAAAAACTAGATCAGTAGGTCTAAAAATAGAAAAACCTTGTGACCTCTCTAGAGGCCATATATTTCACAAGATCTTCATGAAAATTGGTCAGAACTTTCACCTTGATGATATCTAGGTCAAGTTCGAAACTGGGTCATGTGCCTTCAAAAACTAGGTCAGTAGGTCAAATAATAGAAAAACCTTGTGACCTCTCTAAAGGCCATATTTTTCATGGGATCTGTATGAAAGTTGGTCTGAATGTTCATCTTGATGATATCTAGGTCAAGTTCGAAACTGGGTCACCTGCGGTCAAAAACTAGGTCAGTAGGTCTAAAAATAGAAAAACGTTGTGACCTCTCTAGAGGCCATATATATCATGAGATCTTCATCAAAATTGGTCAGAATGTTCATCTTGATGATATCTAGGCCAGGTTCGAAACTGGGTCACGTGCCATCAAAAACTAGGTCAGTAGGTCAGATAATAGAAAAACCTTGTGACCTCTCTAGAGACCATATTTTTCATGAGATCTTCATGAAAGTTGGTCTGAATGTTCACCTTGATGATATCTAGGTCAAGTTCTAAAGTGGGTCACGTGCCTTCAAAAACTAGGTCAGTAGGTCAAATAATAGAAAAACCTTGTGACCTCTCTAAAGGCCATATTTTTCATTGGATCTGTATGAAAGTTGGTCAGAATGTTCATATTGATGATATCTAGGTCAAGTTCGAAACATGGTCATGTGCCTTCAAAAACTAGGTCAGTAGGTCTAAAAATAGAAAAACCTTGTGACCTCTCTAGAGGACAGACTTGTGAATGGATCTCCATAAAATTTGGTCAGAATGTTCATCTTGATGATATCTAGGTCAAGTTCGAAAGTGGGTCACGTGCCTTCAAAAAGTAGGTCAGTAGGTCAAATAATAAAAAAACGTTGTGACCTCTCTAGAGGCCATATTTTTCATGGGATCTGTATGAAAGTTGGTCTGAATGTTTATCTTGATGATAAATAGGTCAAGTTTGAAACTGGGTCAACTGCGATCAAAAACTAGGTCAGTAGGTCTTGAAATAGAAAAACCTTGTGACCTCTCTAGAGGCCATATATTTCACAAGATCTTCATGAAAATTGGTCAGAATGTTCACCTTGATGATATCTAGGTCAAGTTAGAAACTGGGTCACGACGTGCCTTAAAAAACTAGGTCAAATAATAAAAAAACCTTGTGACCTCTCTAGAGGCCATATTTTTCATGGGATCTGTATGAAAGTTGGTCTGAATGTTTATCTTGATGATATAACGGTCAAGTTTGAAACTGGGTCAACTGCGATCAAAAACTAGGTCAGTAGGTCTTGAAATAGAAAAACCTTGTGACCTCTCTAGAGGCCATATATTTCACAAGATCTTCATGAAAATTGGTCAGAATGTTCACCTTGATGATATCTAGGTCCAGTTAGAAACTGCGTCACGTGCCTTAAAAAACCAGGTCAGTAGGTCAAATAATAAAAAAACCTTGTGACCTCTCTAGAGGCCATACTTTTCACGGGATCTGTATGAAAGTTGGTCTGAATGTTCATCTTGATGATATCTAGGTCAGGTTTGAAACTGGATCAACTGCGGTCAAAAACTAGGTCAGTAGGTCTAAAATTACAAAAATCTTTTGACCTCTCTAGAGGCCATTTTTTAAATGGATCTTCATGAAAATTTATCTGAATGTTCACCTTGATGATATCTAGGTCAGTTTCGAAACTGGGTCACGTGCAATCAAAAACTAGGCCAGTAGGTATAAAAATAGAAAAACCTTGTGACCTCTCTAGAGGCCATATTTTTCATGAGATCTTCATGAAAATTAGTGAGAATGTTCACCTTGATGATATGTAGGTAAAATTCAAAACAGGGTCACGTACCTTCGAAAACTAGGTCAATAGGTCAAATAATAGAAAAACCTTATGACCTCTCTAGAGAGCATATTTTTCAATGGATCATCATGAAAATTGAACAGAATTTTTATCTTGATAATATCTATGTCAAGTTCAAAACTGGGTCACATGAGCTCAAAAACTAGGTCACTATGTCAAATAGTAGAAAAAACGATGTCATACTCAAAACTAGGTCATGTGGGAAGAGGTGAGCGATTCAGGACCATCATGGTCCTCTTGTTAAGATTTACTTCCCTTTGTTGTTACTATAAATAATTATATTGTAACTTTTTGCAATCATTTTTTAGCTCACCTGAGCTCATGGTGAGCTATTGTGACCGCTCAGTGTCCGTCGTGCGGTGCGGCGTGCGCCGTGCGTCCGTCAACATTTTCTAAAAAAATCCTCTTCTTGAAAACCACTGGGCAGAATTACACCAAACTTTACAGGAATGATCCTTGGGTGGCCCCCTTTCAAAATTATTCAAAGAATTGAATTCCATGCAGAACTCTGGTTGCCATGGCAATCGAAAGGAAAAACTTTAAAAATCTTCTTGTCCAAAACCACAGGGCCTAGAGCTTTGATATCTGGTGTGTAGCATCATCTAGTGGTCCTCTACTAAAATTATTCAAATTATCCCCCTAGGGTCAAATATGGCCCCACCCCGGGGGTCACATGGTTTATAAAGACTTATATAGGGAAAACTTTGAAAATCTTCTTGTACAAAACCACAGGGCCTAGAGCTTTGATATTTGGTATGTAGCATCATCTAGTGGTCCTCTACCAAAATTATTCAAATTTTCCCCCTAGGGTCAAATATGGCCCAGCCCCGGGGGTCACATGGTTTATATAGACTTATATAGGGAAAACTTTGAAAATCTTCTTGTACAAAACCACACAGCCTAGGGCTTTGATATTTGGTATGTAGCATCATCTAGTGGTCCTCTACCAAGATTGTTCAAATTATCCCTCTAGGGTCAAATATGGCCCCGCCCCGGGGGTCCCAAGTTTCACATAGACTTATATATGAAAAAAAGTTTAAAAATCTTCTTGTCTGAAACCACAACACTTAGACCTTTGATATTTGGTTTGTAGCATTGTCTTATGGTCATCAACCAAAATTGTTCAAATTGTACTCCTGGGGTGAAAAGGGCGCCCTGGGGGTCCAAAGTTTTATATAGACTTATATAATATAGGAAAAAAACTTTAAAAACCTTGTCTGAAACCATATGATCTTTGCTTTTGATATTTGGTATGATGCATTGTCTAGTAGTCCTCTACCAAAATTGTTCAAATTATGCCCCTGGGGTTAAAAGAGGCCCCGCCCTGGGGTCACTTAGTTACTATGTTAGTTATATAGGAAAAAATACTTAAAAAATCATTTGATCCTATTTCCAAGACTGTTTAATAATAATTACCTGATGACCCCAAGTAATATGATGTCACTTGACTGTGACCTTGACCTACTGACCTACTTTCTTGTTTGTTAAGATACAGCCTTGAAATTTTGATGACATACACAGTTTTGCACACCAGTCATAAAACTGAATATCATTGACCATGAATGTGACCAACTGACTTTCTTAATATTTTATCATCAGTTTGATCTTTGAAACATGTAGCTCATATTACTCAGGTGAGCGATCCAGGGTCATCATGACTGTTGTTTTTCATTTGGATAAATTTTTGCCTCAATGAGACAGGGTGTCATGTGCAACTCCTAGTCCTTTTGACAGCTGGCGGGCTCTACATGTTGCCCTTGGGCATCTAGTTATTTGTTACCAGTGAACATTAAACCCCATTCCATAACAAAAATAAAAGTAGGCAAAAAAAACTCTTAGTACAGTCTCTATTGACAATATGTAGTTGCTACGTTTTATTTTGAGTGCTTTATAGGACCTTACTAAATGGAACAAACATATTTTACTGTGTACTTTCTTTGACAGATGGATTACAAGCAATTATTTTGGAAGATGGAACAACAGCTTACCTTGCCACACAGCAGACACCAGGTGGTACTGGGGGACTTATAGATAGTGCTCAGTTAGAGGCTACGACCTTGACCTTGGACCAGCTCACCTCTCCAGCAGTGTCTGGTGTTCAGACAGTACTTACAAATGGACTTGTCAATGTGGATCCTAAACCATTGACTTCTACTACAGCAGAATCTGAAGTATGTTATATTTTGCCCTTTTTAGCTCACCTGTCACATAGTGACAAGGTGAGCTTTTGTGATCACCCTTAGTCCGTCGTCAGTCCGTGCGTGCATGTGTGCGTGCGTCCGTCAACAATTTCTTGTCTGCACAATAGAGGTTTCATTTATGATTTTATTTTAACCAAACTTGCACACAACTTGTATCACCATAAGATCTCAGTTCCTTTCTTAAACTGGCCAGATCCCATTATGGGTTCCAGAGTTATGGCCCCTGAAAGGGCCAAAATAAGCTATTTTGACCTTGTCTGCACAATAGCAGCTTTATTTATGATTTGATTTTTACCAAACTTGCACACAACCTGTATCACCATAAGATCATGGTTCCTTTCTTCAACTGGCCAGATTCCATTATGGGTTCCAGAGTGATGGCCCCTGAAAGGACCAGAATTAGCTATTTTGACATTGTCTGCACAATAGCAGCTTCATTTATGATTTGAATTTAATCAAACTTGCACAAAACTTGTGTCACCGTAAGATCTCGATTCCTTTCTTGAACTGGCCAGATCCCATTATGGGTTCCAGAGTTACGGCCCCTAAAAGGGCCAAACTTAGCTATTTTGCCCTTGTCTGCATAATAGCAGCTTCATTTATGATTTGATTTTAACCAATCTTGCACACAACTTGTATCACCAAAAGATCTTGGTTCCTTTTTTGAACTGGCCAGATTCCTTCATGGGTTCCAGAGTTATGGCCCCTTAAAATTCCAAAATTGGCTATTTTGGCTTTTGCAGCCATATAGAGACTTCATTTATGGTTTGATTTGATACAAACTTCCAAAATATCTTCAACAACAATAAATCTTGGATTCCATGACGAATCTGTCAGATCCAATCGTAGGTTCTGGAGTTATTTTATATCTGATTACCTCCCCTGATTGTAATCAAAATGGATTTATATCAGTAAGTATTTATAGGACTTATTTGAAATTTCATTATTGTCATTAGTTGGACTGAGACAATCAGGGTAGATAACTATGGACTGATTTTATGTCAAATTACCTCCCTTTATTTCAAATTAAAATGGGTATATCTCCGTAAATAATGAAGATACTGATCTGAAATTTCATTTATGTCAACAGATGGACTTGGACAATCAGTGAAGATACATATTGACTGAATTTATGAAAATTACCTCCCTTTATTTTTTATCTAAATGAATACACCTTAGCAGCTTCTATTGAGATTGGTTTGAAACATTATTTATGTCTTCCATGGTAAGAAATAGTCATATTAGATAACTCTTGATTGAACATTTATCGATATGAATACTTTATTAATATATTGTTGTATAGGCTTGTACTCTGTATCTTCTACATGCATATACCAATGCATGATTACCTCTCCTGATTTTAATAAAAATGGATTTATCTCGGTAAATATTTATAGAACTCATTTGAAATTTCATTATTGTCTTTAGTTGCACTGAGGCAATCAGGGAAGGTAGCTATGGACTGATTTTGTCAAATTACCTCCCTTTGTTTCAAATTAAAATGGGTGTATCTCAGTAACCAATGAAGATACTGATTTGAAATGTCATTTGTGCCATCAGATGGACTTGGACAATCAGGGTAGATAACTTTTGACTGAATTTATGACAAATTACCTCCGTTTATTTTACGTAGACGAATATATATCAGCAGCATCTAATGAGATTGGTTTTAAAACTTATTTAAGTCTTCCAGGGTAAAGGAATAGTCATGTTAGTACAAAAATGCAGCAATTGAGCCTAGGACCCTCAAACTTGGTGTGGAAATTGGCCCTGACTAGGTCAAAAGGGACTGTTACAAGAAAATGTTTATCCTGATGATATTTAATGTGTATGCCTATGTGCTCTATGTCAAAACTTGATCATATCATTTTGAGCAATGATACTCAGGTGAGCGATACAGGGCCATCATGGCCCTCTTGTTAGCTCACCTGAGCAAGTGAGTTTTTGTGATCGCTCGATGTCCGGCGTCTGTAGTCTGTTTGTCAACATTTAGCTTGTGTATGCGATAGAGGCTGTATTTTTCAACTGATCTTCATGAAATTTTGTCAGAATGATCACCTTGATGAAATCTAGGCCATGTTCGAAAATAGGTCAACTGGGTTCAAAAACTAACTCTAGGTCAAATCAAAGAAAAACTTTGTGTATGCGATAGAGGCTGTATTTTTCAATTGATTTCATGGATTTTTGTCAGAATAATTACCTTGATGAAATCTAGGCCAAGTTCGAAAATGGGTCATCTGGGTTCAAAAACTAGGTTACTAGGTTAAATCAAAGAAAAACCTTGTGTATGCGATAGAGGCTGTATTTTTCCATTGATCTTCATGAATTTTTGTCAGAATGATTACCTTGATGAAATCTAGGGTGAGTTCGAAAATGGGTCATCTGGGATCAGAAACTAGGTCACTAGGTCAAATCAAAGAAAAACCTTGTGTATGCGATAGAGGCTGTATTTTTCAATTGATCTTCATGAATTTTGGTCAGAATGATAACCCTGATGAAATCTAGGCCGGGTTCGAAAATGGGTCATCTGGGGTCAAAAACTAGGTCACTAGATCAAATCAAAGAAAAAACTTGTGTATGCGATTGAGGCGGTATTTTTCAATTGATCTTCATGAAATTTTGTCAGAATGATTACCTTGATGAAATCTAGGCCAAGTTCGAAAATGGTTCATCTGGGGTCAAAAACTAGGTCACTAGGTCAAATCAAAGAAAAACCTTGTATATGTGATAGAGGCTGTATTTTTTAATTGATCTTCATGAAATTTGGTCAGAATGATTGCCTTGATGAAGTCTAGGTCGAATTCAAATATGGGTCATCTGAGGTCAAAAACTAGGTCACTAGGTCAAATCAAAGAAAAAACTTGTGTATGCGATAGAGGCTGTATTTTTCAATTGGTCTTCATGAAATTTGGTCAGAATGATTGCCTTGATGAAATCTAGGTCGAGTTTGAATATGGGTTATCTGGGGTCAAAAGTAGGTCACTAGGTCAAATCAAAGAAAAACCTTGTGTATGCAATAGAGGCTGTATTTTTCAATTGATCTTCATGAAATTTTGTCGGAATGATTGCCATGATAAAATCTAGGTCAAGTTCGAATACGGGTCATCAGAGGTCAAAAACTAGGTCATATCTAAGAAAATTCTTGTTTAAACTCAAGAGACCACATTTTTTTGTCCATTCTTAATGAAAGTTGGCCAAAATATTTGTTTCCATGAAATCCCTAGGTTAAACATGTTTACACTGTTATAGTGTGTTTGTGAGAGTGAGAGTGTTCATTAATGTGACAAGTTACGATACTTTGCCTAAAATATTTCTGCAATTATACCCCTTCTTGACTAAGAAATTTTGGTTAAAAGTTTTTAGCTCGACTATTCATAGATTAGCAGAGCTATTGGACTCGCCTGTGCGTCGGCGTCCGCGTCCCGATTTGGTTAAGGTTTTGTATGTAAGCTGGTATCTCAGTAACCACTTGTGGGAATTGATTGAAACTTCACACACTTATTCATGGGATAAACTGACTTACATTGCACAGGTTCCATAACTCAGTTTTGCTTTTTTACAAAATTATGCCCCTTTCCGACTTAGAAATTTTTGGTTAAGGTTTTGTATGTAAGCTGGTATCTCAGTAACCGCTTGTGGGAATGGATTGAAACTTCACTAAGTTATTCACTATGATAAACTGACCTACATTGCACAGGTTCCATAACTCTATTTTGCTTTTTAACAAAATTATGCCCCTTTTTCAACTTAGAAATGTTTGGTTAAGGTTTTGTATGTAAGCTGGTATCTCAGTACTCGCTAATGGGAATGGATTGAAACTTGACACACTTGTTCACTGTCATGATCTGACATGCACTAAACAGGTCCCATAACTCTACTCTTTTTTTTTCAAAATTATTATTATTATTATACCAGATTTATAAAATTATGCCCCTTTTTCGACTAAGCATTTTTGGTTGTGTTTTTAGCTCACCTGAGCCTTTGCTTAGGGTGAGCTATTGTGATCGCTCACCATCCGGCGTCCATCTGTCCGTCCGTCCGCACTTTCCTTTAAACAACATCTCCTCCTAAACCATCAGGCCAGTTTTGATGAAACTTCACAGGTATGTTCCTTGGATGGTCTTCTTTAAAAATTATTCAAAGAATTGAATTCCATATAGAACTCTGGTTGCCATGGAAACCGAAAGGAAAAACTTAAAAAAATCTTCTTGTCCAAAACCACATGTCTTGGGGCTTTTATATTTGGTATGTAGCATCATCTAGTGGTCCTCTACCAAGGTTGTTCAAACTATTCCCCTAGGGTCAAATATGGCCCCACCCAGGGGGTCACATGGTTTACATAGACTTGTATAGGGAAAAACGTTAAAAATCTTCTTGTCTGAAACCACAAGGCATAGAGCCCCAATATTTGGCATGTGACATCATCTAATGGTTCTCTATAAAGATTGTTCAAATTATGTGACCTACTAACCTACTTTATTCTTATCAATTTATGCCCCTGGGGTGAAAAGAGGCCCTGTCCCGGGGTCCCAAGTTTTACATTGACTTATAATTATAGGAAAAAACTTAAAAAATCTTCTTGTCTGAAACCACAAGACCTAGGCCTTTGTTGTTTTGTTTGTAGCATTGCCTTGTGGTTCTCTACCAAGATTGTTCAAATTATGCCCCTGGGTTGAAAAGAGGCCCCGCCCTTGGGGTCCCACGTTTTACATAGACTTATATAGGAAAAAAAATTTAAAATCTTCTTGTCTGAAACTGCAAGGCCTAGGCTTTTGATTTTTGGTATGTTGCATTGCCTAGTGGTCCTTTACCAAGAGTGTTCAAATAAATGCCGCTGGGGTAAAAAGAGGCCCTGCTCTGGGGGTCCCACGTTTTACATAGACTTACATAGGAAAAAACTTTTAAAAATCTTCTTGACTGAAAGTTCAAGGCCTAGGCTTTTGATATTCAGTATGTAGCATTGCCTAGTGGCTCTCTAACAAGATTGTTCAAATTATGCCCCTGGGGTGAAGAGGCCCCACCCCGAGGGTCACATAGTTTTATATGAGTTTTTATAGGAAAAAATACTTCAAAAATTATCTGATCATATTTCCTAGACTGTTTAATTATAATTACCTTATGACCCCAAGTAATTAGGGGTCACTTGAGTGTAACCTTGACCTACTGACCTACTTTCTTGTTTTTTAAGATACAGCCTTGAAATTTGGAAAACATGTACAGTTTTGCACACCAATCTTAAAACTGACTTTCAGTGACGATGAATGTGACCTACTAACCTACTTTATTCTTATCAAGATACAGCCTTGAAATTTGGATGATATGTACAGTTTTGCACACCAATCTTAAAACTGACTTTCAGTGACCATGAATGTGACCAACTGACCTACTTTCTTGTTTTTTAAGATACAGCCTTGAAATTTGGATGACATGTACAGTTTTGCACAACGGTCTTAAAACTGATTTTCAGTGACCTTGAATATGACCTACTGACCAACTTTTTTTTTTTTAAGATACAGCTTTGAAATTTGGATGACATGCATAGTTTTGCATGCTGATCTTTAAACAGACTTACAGTGACCATCAATATGACTACTGACCTACTTTCTTGTTTTCTAAGCTACAGCAAAAGGATTTGGACCACCTGTAATATTATTTTTACAGATTCAAAAGTAATATTGCATAATCTTTATCTTAACCCACTCTCCTAATTTTCTTGTTTTTAAAGCTTTAGCTAAGAAATTTGTTCAAGCAAACAACTCTACGCAGGTGAGCGATATAGGGCCATCATGGCCCTCTTGTTATATGTAAGCTGGTATCTCGGTATCCACTAATGGGAATGGATTGAAACTTCACACACTTGTTCACTGTCATGATCAAACATGCACTGTGAAGGTCCCATAACTCTACTTTGCATTTTTACAAAATTATGCCCCTTTTTTGACTTAGCAGTTCTTGGTTAAGTTTTTGTATGTAAGCTGGTATCTCAGTATCCACTAATGGGAAAGGATTGAAACTTCACACACTTGTTCACTGTCATGATATGACATGCAGTGCAAAGGTTCAATAACTCTACTTTGCATTTTACAAAATTATGCCCCTTTTTCAACCTAGCAGTTTTTAGCTCGACTATTCATAGAATAGTAGAGCTATTGGACTCGCCCATGCGTCGGCATCCACGTCCGCTTCCCGATTTGGTTAAGTTTTTGTATGTAAGCTGGTATCTCAGCAACCACTTGTGGGAATGGATTGAAACTTCACACACTTATTCACTGTGATAAACTGACCTATATTGCACAGGTTCCATAACTCTATTATGCTTTTTTACAAAATTATGCCCCTTTTTCGACTTAGAAATTTTTTGTTATGGTTTTGTATGTAAGCTGGTATCTCAGTAACCACTTGTGGGAATGGATTGAAACTTCACACACTTATTTACTGTGATAAACTGACTTACATTGCACAGGTTCTATAACTATATTTTGCTTTTTTACAAAATTATGCCCCTTTTTCGACTTAGAATTTTTTGGTTAAGGTTTTGTATGTAAGCTGGTATCTCAGTTCTCACTAATTGGAATGGATTGAAACTTCACACACTTGTTCACTGTCATGATCTAACATGCACAAAGCAGGTCCCATAACTTTATTTTGCTTTTTTTCAAAATTATGCCCCTTTTTTAACATAGAAATTTTTGGTTAAGTTTTTAGCTCGACTATTCGAAGAATAGTCTAGCTATTCTACTCACCCTGGCGTTGGCGTCGGCGTCACACCTTGGTTAAGTTTTTGCATGCAAGTACATACAGCTATCATTTAAAGGCATATAGCTTTGAAACTTTTTTATTCTTTTTCTAGGTCAATTACCAACCTCACTGGGTCAAGTTCCATAACTCTAACATGTATTTTGAGCAAATTATGCCCCCTTTTGGACTTAGAAAATTCTGGTTAAAGTTTTACATGCAAGTTACTATCTCCAAAACTAATGCAGATATTGAATTGAAGCTTCACATGTGTCTTCGGAGTTATAAAACTAGTTGATAGCACCAAGTCCCATAACTCTGACCTTCATTTTGGCCAAATTATGCCCCCTTTTGGACTTAGAAAATTTTGGTTAAAGTTTTGCGTGCAAGTACATACAGCTATTACTAAAAGGCATATAGATTTGAAACTTGTTTTTTCTTTTTCTAGATCAATTACCTACCTCACTGGGTCAAGTCCCATAACTCTGACATGTATTTTGGCCAAATTATGCCCCCTTTTGGACTTAGAAAATTCTGGTTAAAGTTTTGCGTGCAAGTACATACAGCTATTACTAAAAGGCATATTGATTTGAAACTTATTTTTCCTTTTTCTAGATCAATTACCTACCTCCCTGGGCCAAGTCCCATAACTCTGACATGTATTTTGAGCAAATTATGCCCCCTTTTGGACTTAGAAAATCCTGGTTAAAGTTTTACATACAAGTTACTATCTCCAAAACTAATGCAGATATTAAATTGAAACTTCACATGTGTCTTCGGAGTTATAAAACTAGTTGATAGAATCAAGTCCCATAACTCTGACATGTATTTTGGGCAAAAATATGCCCCCTTTTGGACTTAGAAAATCCTGGTTAAAGTTTTGCGTGCAAGTACATACAGCTATTACTAAAAGGCATATAGCTTTGAAACTTATTTATTCTTTTTCTAGGTCAGTTACCAACCTCACTGAGTCAAGTTCCATAACTCTTAACATGTATTTTGAGCAAATTATGCCCCCTTTTGGACTTAGAAAATTCTGGTTAAAGTTTTACATGCAAGTTACTATCTCCAAAACTAATGCAGATATGGAATTGAAACTTAACATGTTTCTTCGGGGTTATTAAACTAGTTGATAGCATCAAGTCCCATAACTCTGATATGCATTTTGGTCAAATTATGTCCCATTTCGAACTTAAAACTCTTTTGATATTTAACATTTTGGGTAATAATTTCCTGCTTCTGTGACAATATTTCGAATAGTCGAGCTTGGCTGTCTTACGGACAGCTCTTGTTGTATGTAAGCTGGTATCTCAGTATCCACTAATAGGAAAGGATTGAAATTGCCGACATTCGTTCACTGTCATGATATGACATGCAATGCAAAGGGTCAATAAATCAACTTCGCATTTTACAAAATTATGCCCCTTTTTCGACTTAGGAGTTTTTGGTTAAATTCCTATTATGTAAGCTGGTATCTTAGTACCCACTAATGGGAATGGATTGAAACTTCACACACTTGTCCACTGTCATAAGCTGATAAGCACTATGCAGGATCCATAACCCTATTTTGCTTTTTATGCCCCCGAAGGGAGGCATATTAGTTTTCAACTGTCCGTCCGTTAGTTTGTTCGTTAGTCACAATGTTAACTTTTTGCATGAAGGCACTTTACTCGCAAACCACTACACCCAGGACCTTCAAACTTCACATGCTGATAGTACTTATTGAGTTCACCACCCCTACTGACTTTGGGGTCACCAGGTCAAAGGTCAAGGTCACAGGGGCCAACGTTAACTTTTTGCATGAATGCACTTTACTCGCGAACCACTGCACCCAGGACCTTCAATCTTCACATGCTGATAGTACTTATTGAGTACACCACCCCTAATGACTTTGGGGTCACCAGGTCAAAGGTCAAGGTCACAGGGGCCAACATTAACTTTCTGCATGAAGGCACTTTACCCGCAAACCACTGCACCCAGGACCTTCAAACTTCACTTGCTGATAGTACTTATTGAGTACACCACCTCTACTGACTTTGGGGTCACCAGGTCAAAGGTCAAGGTCACAGGGGCCAACGTTAACTTTTTGCATGAAGGCACTTTACTCGCAAACCACTACACCCAGGACCTTCAACTTCACATGCTGATAGTACTTATTGAGTACACTACCCCTGCTGACTTTAGGGTCACCAGGTCAAAGGTCAAGGTCACAGGGGTCAAGGTAAACTTTTTGCATGAAGGCACTTTATTGGCGAACCACTGCACCCAGGACCTTCAAACTTCACATGCTGATAGTACTTATTGAGTACACCACCTCTACTGACCTTAGGGTCACCAGGTCAAAGGTCAAAGTCACAGGGGCCAACGTTAACTTTTTGCATGAAGGCACTTTACTCGCAAACCACTGCACCCAGGACCTTCAAACTTTACTTGCTGATATTACTTTATGAGTGCACCAACCCTACTCTCTTTGGGGTCACCAGGTCAAAGGTCAAGGTCACAGTGGCCAACGTTAACTTTTTGCATGAAGGCACTTTACTTGCGAACCACTTCACCCAGGACCTTCAAACTTCACATGCTGATAGTACTTATTGAGTACACCACCCCTACTGACTTTGGGGTCACCAGGTCAAAGGTCAAGGTGCTGTGGGGGCATTTGTCACCATTAGTGACAGCTCTTGTTTACTAAATTATGTCCCGTTTTCAACTTTCGTATTCATTCAATCGACAAGGCTGTTGAATAGTCGAGCGTTGCTGGCCTCCGACAGCTCTTGTTGGTTAAATTCTTATATGTCAGCTGGTATCTCAGTACCCACTAATGGGAATGGATTAAAGCTTCACACACTTGTCCACTGTCATGAGCTGAAAAGCACTGTGCAGGTTCCATAACCCTGTTTTGCATTTTTACAAAATTATGCCCCTTTTTGACTTTTGTATTCGTTCAATTGACAAGGCTGTTGAATAGTTGAGCGTTGCTGTCCTCCGATAGCTCTTGTGTGACTCTGCCTGCAGTATTTCTAGAGTTATGTCCTTTTTATACGCCCGTCTCTGAAAGAGTGGGAGTTTTATGTGAACACCCGTGGTGGGGGTGTCTGGTCTGGTGGGCGGGCAGTCGGCGTCCAAAGCATGTCGAACAGTTTCCATCTTATCTTCACCAAACTTGCTGACAATGTTTGTGGGCATAATATCTTGGCCAAGTTCGATAACCAGTCAAATCGCCCTAGGCACTCTTGGATTATGGCCCTTGAATTACTCGAAAAACTGCAAATTTAGCCTTGTCCGCAAGTCAAACAGTTTTCATCCGATCTTCACCAAACTTGCTGACAATGTTTGTGGACATAATATCTCAGCCAAGTTCGATAAACAGGCAAATCGACCAAGGCACTCTTGGATTATGGCTCTTGAATTACTCGAAAAACTGCGAATTTAGTCCTGTCCGCAAGTCAAACAGTTTTCATCCGATCTTTACCAAACTTGCTGACAATGTTTGTGGACATAATATCTTGGCCAAATGTGATAAACAGCCAAATCGTCCCAGGCACTCCTGGATTATGGGTCTTGAATTACTCGAAAAACTGCGAATTTAGTCTTGTCGGCAAGTCAAACAGTTTTCATCCGATCTTTACCAAACTTGCTGACAATGTTTGTGGACATAATATCTTGGCCAGATATGATAAACAGCCAAATTGCCCAAGGCACTCTTGGATTATGCCCCTTGAATTAGACCAAGTTCGATGACGGGCGTATTTTGTGACAGTTTGGCACTCTTGTTGCTTATGTGCTTATGCTTCAGTGCACAAGGAGGAGTGTAAATGTTGAAATGAGACGACGTGTCATGGGCAAGACCCACACCCCTATCTCCAAGGTCAAGGTCACACTTAGAGGTCAAAGTTTAACGGGGTCTGTTTCATGTCCAGTCCATAACTCTGCCATCCATGTTGGGATTTAGAAATAACTTGGCATAAATGATTACCATAATGAAACGATGTGTCATGCACAAGACCCAGATCCTAGCACCAAGGTGAAGGTCACACTTAGAAGTCAAAGGTTAACATGGTCTGTTTCGTGTCCAGTTCATAACTCTATTTATCAAGGGATTTTTAAATTACTTGGCTTAAATGTTCCCCATAATAAGATGATGTGTCATGTGCAAGATCCAGACCCCTAGCTCTAAGGTCAAGGTCACACATAGAGGTTAAAGGTTAACAGGGTCTGTTTCTTGTCCAGTCCATAACTCTGATATTGATGAAGGGATTTTAAAATTACTTGGCATAAATGTTCCATGTAATGAGATGACATGTCATGCCTAAGACCCAGACCCCTAGCTTCAAGGTCTGTTTCTTGTCTGGTCCATAACTCTGCCATTTATCAAGGGATTTGAATAATTTGACACAAAATTTAATGTTAACCATATTGAGAAGATATGTCGTGCTTATGACCTGGGTCTCTCAGGTCAAGGTCAACGTCACAAAATGATTCATACATAAACTATTCTGGCATATTTTGCGCAGACAACTGTAGCATTTTTGGGCACGCTTCGTGGGGGTGGGGGGATGGCAGTGACAGCTCTTGTTAATGCTGAAATCAATAATAGATTGCCTAAAGTTGCATTATATTGAGTATATTTAAATATTCCCATCAATGTGTTTGTAATAATCATTGACCTGTATTGATGATTTCAGGTTACAACAGTGCATGGGTGTGACAGTAAAGGAGCTGTTGCAGTATGTATTTATGGAGTTTATACTTGTATCATATTTTTGTACTCCAACAAAACTTTATGGGAGAGGGCTATTTAGGAATCACTTTGTCCCAGTAGGGAACTGAGATCATGTTAAAACTTATTATGCCCCTTTCAGAGAAGTGGGGCTCTATCGCTGTGCGCTCCGTGGCTGAGTGGTTTAGGTTGCTGACTTCAAATCACTTGCCCCTCATCGATGTGGGTTCAAGCCTCACTCGGGGCGTTGAATTCTTCATGTGAGGAAGCCAAAGAGCTGGCTTACGGAAGGTCGATGGTTCTACCCAGGTGCCCGCCCGTGATGAAATAATGCGTGGAGGGGCACCTGGGGTCTTCCTCCACCATCAAAGCTGGAAAGTCGCCATATGACCTAAAATTCAGGGTTCCCATTCATGTAAATATGTACGTTTTTCACGTATAAATTTCGATCTGAAACGTACAGAAAATTGCTCTGGTACGCATTTTCACGCAACCAAATTGCCAACCAGGAAGATGCTAAATTGTTCTAAATCAAAATGACAGCAAACTTACAAGCAATCAATCCGAAAGCAGTCTTCGAATTTGGCCACTAAGCCCAAAGCCCGAGGCTAGTAAAAACCTAGATCAGACTAGTAATTGTCTCCAGGTGACTAGTCCTAGTTAGTAAAAAAATCTTGGTATAGAATTAACACATTTTAACAAAATTATAAAACATACACCTTTAAATTTAATGTTCGGATTACCAAAATTCCTTTTGGGCTAGTAAGTTCTGCCATGTTGGTAGTCCGACTGGCTAGTACTTTGAAAAGTTTTTCGTGAAGACTGCGAAAGTAGCTTAAATATGAACAGTTTGTGGAATTCCAGTGTTTATTTTTAGTTGTGTCGCGTATTACTCGACTGGTTCCGTGTAAAATATTTAACGCGCAAGTTATCAATAGAAAAATTAGAGACAGTCTGGCACGTGGTAATTTTTATACGCCCGTTTGAAAAACGGGACGTATTATGGGAACGCCCCTGGCGGGCGGGCGGGCGGGCGGGTTGGCGGGCGGGCGGGCGGTTGGCGTCCACAGACCTTGTCCGGAGCATATCTTCTACATGCATGAAGGGATTTTGATGAAACTTGGCACAGTTGTTCACCATCATGAGACGGAGTGTCATGCGCAAGAACCAGGTCCCTAGGTCTAAGGTCAAGGTCACACTTAGAGGTCAAAGGTCAAATTCAAGAATGACTTTGTCCGGACCATATCTTCTTCATGCATAGAGGGATTTTGATGAAAGTTGGCACAATTGTTCATCATCATGAGAAGGAGTGTCATGCGCAAGAACCAGGTCCCTAGGTCTAAGGTCAAGGTCACACTTAGAGGTCAAAGGATACAAGAAGGAAAACTTTGTCCGGAGCATTTCTTCTTCATGCATAGAGGGATTTTGATATAACTTGGCACAAATGTTCACCACCATGAGGCGGAGTGTCATGCGCAAGAACCAGGTCTCTAGGTCTAAGGTCAAGGTCACACTTAGAGGTCAAAGGATACAAGAATGAAAACCTTGTCCGGAGCATTTCTTCTTCATGCATAGAGGGATTTTGATATAACTTGGCACAAATGTTCACCACCACGAGGCGTAGTGTCATGCGCAAGAACCAGGTCCCTAGGTCTAAGGTCAAGGTCACACTTAGAGGCCAAAGGTCAGATACAAGAATGACTTTGTCCGAAGCATTTCTTCTTCATGCATGGAGGGATTTTGATGTAACTTGACACAATTATACACCATCATGAGACGAAGTGTCATGCGCAGTTCCCTTCTTTCGAATTACTTCCCTTTGTTGTTACTATAAATAGCTTATATTGTAACTTTTTCATTACTAGTCGTAGGGAAAAATCGAGACCACTTTTCTGTAGTACAACATGCATGCTACATCCAGTTTTGAGGTGTATTTTGACCAGTCTCTACCTGGTAAAGATTTTTGTGAGGACTTACAATTTTTTTTTTGATTTTTGATTTTTTTTTTTTTTTTTTTTTTTTTTTTTAAGATTAACTTCCCTTAGTTGTTACTATAAATAACTTATATTGTAACTTTTTTATAATTGACCGTAGGGAAAAACCAAGACCACTTTTCTGTGGTACAACATAGATGTTACTTTCCAATTTTAGGTGTATTTTAAGGTATCTCTACCTGGTAAGGAGTTTTTTTGAGGACTTAGAAAAACAAAACACTTAGTTATTACTAAACAACCACAAAATTAAAATTCCATTTGCAAATACAGGTGCTAGAGTAAAGAAATTTGCTGTGACGGGCGTATATTGTGACATTCTTGCACTCTTGTTGAGTGATGTAATCGATTGCTGTCTGCATAATGATATCCGAGAAAAATGAACCAAACTAAACTAACTGATTTATTTAATAAACAACGAGGGCAGGCGATGTCAACAGCCAAGCCGAAAGGTGTTACGTCTGAATCCTTAATATCAAAGACTGATACGTCGGCAACAAACAACGGTAATTGCATAGCATGTAAACAAAATAAAAGTAGCTCTAATAAAATATTTCAGATATTAATTTTACTGCATTTTAATAATAATTAATGCTAGAGCTTTGTGCAAAACTGTTACGGATAAAGTATGAAATAAACTAGTTTTGCACCAAGCCCTTAAATTTTATAATATAGTCTATAGTAGAAATAAAGTTCGAAATATCAAAACCCCAAACTTCTGAAGTTCCACCCCCAGTTTGATGACCTAGGGGGTATAAAAAAACCCACACCAAAAGGTCAAGGTCACAGTTGGAGGTCAAATGTCAACAGGGCTTTTTTCCTGTCCGGTTCATAACTCTGCCATCCATGAAGGGATTTTTATATTATTTGGCACAAATGTTCCCCATGATGAGACGATGTGTCGTGAGCAAAACCCGTACCCCTACCTCAAAGGTCAAGGTCACAGATGGAGGTCAAAGGTCAAACAAATGTCAACAGTTTTTTCCTGTCCGGTCAATAACTCTGCCATCCATGAAGGGATTTTAATATTATTCGGCACAAATGTTCCCCATGATCAGACGACATGTCATGCGCAAAACCTGGATCCCTAGCTCAAAGGTCAAGGTTACAATTGGAGGTCAAAGATCAACATGGCTTTTTTCCTGTCCGGACTATAACTCTCCCATACATAAAGGGATTTCAATTTAACTTGGCTTAAATGTTCCCCATGATGAGACGACATGTCATGCGCAAAACCTAGACCCCTGCCTCAAAGGTCAAGGTCACAGTTGGAGGTCAAAGGTCAAATTCAAGAATGACTTTGTCCGGAGCATGTCTTCTTCATGCATGGAAGGATTTTGATGTAGCTTGGCACAATTGTTTACCATCATGAGGCGGAGTGTCATGGGCAAGAACCAGGTCCCTATCTCTAAGGTCAAGGTCACACTTAGAGGATACAAGAATGAAAACTTTGTCCGGAGCATTTCTTCTTCATGCATGGAGGGATTTTGATCTTGGCACAAATGTTCACCACCACGAGACGGAGTGTCATGCGCAAAAATCTGGACCCTAGGTCTAAGGTCAAGGTCACACTTAGAGGCCAAAGGTCAGATACAAGAATGACTTTGTCCTGAGCATTTCTTCTTCATGCATAGAGGGATTTTGATGTAACTTGGCACAATTGTACACCATCATGAGACGGAGTGTCATGCGCAGGTCCCTACTTTAGAATTACTTCCCTTTGTTGTTACTATAAATAGCTTATATTGTAACTTTTACATTACTAGTCGTAGGGGCTTCATGTGGTTCTGGGACGATCTGTGTATGAAAAGAATTGGAACCACTGCCTTACCCTTGCATGATCGAAAGAGGCGACTAATAGGGTCTTAACACTTGGTTTTGTTGTAACTCTGTGATTCCAGCAGGTATGCAAATTTTGATTCCATACATCATGTTTTTATTTCGATGTAAATGAGATGTGAAACCAAAATTTGTAGTCCTGTTTGGCGCCATATAATCCATACTGTGTTGGTGCACCGTAAAACCCAAATAAATAAATAACTAGTCGTAGGGAAAAATCGAGATCACTTTTCTGTAGTACAACATGCATGTTACATCCATTTCTGAGGGGTATTTTGACCTATCTCTACCTGGTAAGATTTTTGTGTGGACTTACAATTTTTATGCCCCCGAAGGGAGGCATATTTGTTTTCAACTGTCCGTCCGTTAGTTCGTCACACCAATGTTAACTTTTTGCATGAAGGCACTTTACTCGCGAACCACTGCACCCAGGACCTTCAAACTTCACATGCTGATAGTACTTACTGAGTATACGACCCCTACTGACTTTGGGGTCACCAGGTCAAAGGTCAAGGTCACAGGGGCCAATGTTAACTTTTTGCAAGAAGGCACTTTACTCGCGAACCACTGCACCCAGGACCTTCAAACTTCACTTGCTGATAGTACTTATTGAGTACACGACCCCTACTGACTTTGGGGTCACCAGGTCAAAGGTCAAGGTCACAGGGGCCAATGTTAACTTTTTGCATGAAGGCTCTTTACTCGCAAACCACTGCACCCAGGACCTTCAAACTTCACATGCTGATAGTACTTAGTGAGTACATGACCCCTACTGACTTTGGGATCACCAGGTCAAAGGTCAAGGTCACAGGGGCCAATGTTAACTTTTTGCATGAAGGCACTTTACTCGCGAACCACTGCACCCAGGACCTTCAAACTTCACTTGCTGATAGTACTTATTGAGTACACAACCCGTATTGACCTTGGGGTCACCAGGTCAAAGGTCAAGGCGCTGCGGGGGCATTTGTCACCATTAGTGACAGCTCTTGTTATGTCTCCCACCACACAGTGGTGTGGGAGACATATTGATTTACTCCAGTCTGTGTGTGTGTGTGTCTGTCTGTCTGTCACAAAGCTTGTCCGCACTCTAAGTCGAACATTTCTCATCCAGTCTTCACCAAACTTCAACAAAATGTGTCTGCCAATAAGTGCTCGGCCAAGTTCGATAACTAGCCAAATCGGCCTAGGCACTTCGGAATTATGGCCCTTGAATTACTGAAAAATGCTCAGATTTTAGGCACATTCCTGGAGCCAAAAGGACCCCTATACTACTCATGAGTAGTATAGGGGTTCTTTTGGCTCCAGGAATGTGCATGCAGTCTGAGTAGTATAGGAGTCCTTTTGACTTGATGAATGTGCATGTGCTCTAGTAGGGCAAGTTCGATAATGAGCCAAATCGGTCCAGGCACTTCGGAGTTATGGCCCTTGAATTACCGAAAATCGGCCTTTTTACTCTTGTCCGTGTTCTAAGTCAAACATTTCTCATCCGATCATCACCAAACTTTAACAGAATGTGTTTGACCATAAGTCCTCTGCCAAGTTCGATAACTAGCCAAATCGGCCCAGGCACTTTGGAATTATGGCCCTTGAATGACCGAAAATCGGCCTTTTTATTCTCATCCGCGCTATAAGTCCAACATTTCTCGCCCGATCTTCACCAAACTTGAACCAAATGTTTTTGACCATAACTCCTCGACCAGGTTCATTAACTAGCCAAATCGCCCGAGGCACTCCAGAATTATGGCCCTTGAGTTACCCAAAATCGGCCTTTTTACTCTTCAAAGGTACATATATTTGTAGTGAGTAAACAGTACCCGTACCGTATTTTGGTGTGTATAGGTCGCGGTAATGTATAGTCCGCATCTAATTTTTGCTCTGAAAGTGGTCGGAAAATTTAAGTTCTAGCGTATTAGTTGCAGTTAAATTTCGGATTTTTCCCCAGCAATATTTAATATTTACCAGCAAAAAAGTTATGGCAGCGGCCATATTGATGCCGCGTACTGAATTATTATCAGAATCTGATTGGTGGAAATCGGACAGTGTTATTTTCGATCCCAACCGTTTCGTACTAACAGTAGTATCGGTAACAGACTACATCAAAGAAAAGCGGCTTTTTGACACTAATTGGCAGCAGACGGTTTGCGTTTACATTCTGTAATTATGCAAGTTGAGTGTGAATTGTTTGCACAGCAATTATAACACCTTTCCGTGTCATGTAATTAACCGCGTTCTTTTGATTCTGAGTAAAAAGATTAACAAAATATCTCCTTTTGGATTTTTTTTCTTTTATTTAAAAATAAAAAATAAAAAATTATCTTTAAAGTTTTTTAATACGCTAAAAAATAATATAAACAATGTTTGGAATGGAGGACGGATCTGTCCGGATTTTATCCAACCTGGAGTACATGTCAATGGCGTCCAGTAAAACGAAAGTAGAAACAAACGTATTTCAAACTGCAAAAACATCTTTGAATTAAAGTCATTTGTAATTTTAATAGTCTGTATGGGTTATTTACGATATATTTTATTGAAAGTAACCGCTATTGGTTGAAAAGCCGCCGATATTGATATTTTTTATCCATTTTGTTCGTTTGTAACAGATGCACGTAATTTTGCAAGAACTACGGTCAGAAAATTGACCCGAAAAAAAACTCTGCTGGCAATGTTCTGTCATATAGGTCGCAGGAACTTTTTCAGGCAGCAAAATGGGTAGAAAAAGTGCGACCTATACGCACCAAAATACGGTATATGAAGACTGACTTGCTATTTTGATGATTAGGCAGTTGTGGGAGACATGCGCTTTTCTCAAAAGCAACTCTTAGTTTTTTTGGGGGGGTTTTAAGATTAACTTCCCTTAGTTGTTACTATAAATAACTTACATTGTAACTTTTTTATAATTGACAGTAGGGAAAAACCAAGACCACTTTTCTGTGGTACAACAATAGATGTTGCTTTCAGATTTTGAGTGTATTTTAAGGTATCTCTACCTGGTAAGGAGTTTTTTTGTGGATAAAGAAAAACAAAAGAATTACAATAATTACTAAAAAAAACATTGTAAACAACCACAAAATTAAAATTCCATTTGCAAGTACAGGTGCTAGTGTAAAGAAATTTGCTGTGACGAGCGTATATTGTGACATTCTGGCACTCTTGTTAACCAGGCTTTCAACGGGCAGCGGCGGCGTCAAACTGGTGTTTCCGGTCAATAACTTTTGTTTCAGTAAAGATATTTGAATAAAACTTGGTATGTATGTAGCTTATATCAAGACAAAGGCTGGGATTGACTTTGGGGTTTCTGGGGTCAAGGTCAAGGTCACTGTTACTTAAAATAGAAAAAAGGTTTCCGGTCAATAGCTTTTGTTTCGGTGAAGATATTTTAATAAAACTTGGTATGTATGTAGCTTATATCAAGACAAAGGCTGGGATTGATATTGGGGTTTCTGGGGTCAAGGTCAAGGTCACTGTTACTTAAAATAGAAAAGGGTTTCCGGTCAATAACTTAACTTAGGAATGAGCTATCATGATGAAACTTGGTGTATAGAAAACTTATATAAAGTTGTAGCTTGGGATTGTTTTTGGGGTTTCTGGGATCAAGGTCAAGGTCATTGTTACTAGAAATAGGGTTAGGGTTAGGTTAGGGTTAGGGTTAGCATATCTTCTACATGCATGGAGGGATTTTGATGAAAGTTGGCACAATTGTTCACCATCATGAGACGGAGTGTCATGCGCAAGAACCAGGTCCCTAGGTCTAAGGTCAAGGTCACAGAGGTCAAAGGATACAAGAATGAAAACTTTGTCCGGAGCATATCTTCTTCATGCATAGAGGGATTTTGATGTAACTTGGCACAATTATACACCATCATGAGATGAAGTGTCTTGCGCAGTTCCCTTCTTTAGAATTACTTCCCTTTGTTGTTACTATAAATAGCTTATATTGTAACTTTTTCATTACTAGACATAGGGAAAAATTGAGACCACTTTTCTGTAGTACAACATGTATGTTACATCCAATTTTGAGGTGTATTTTGACCAATCTCTACCTGTATTTTTTTTTTTTTTTTTTTTTTTTTTTTTTAAGATTAACTTCCCTTAGTTGTTACTATAAATAACTTATATTGTAACTTTTTTTATAATTGACCGTAGGGAAAAACCAAGACCACTTTTCTGTGGTACAACATAGTTGTTACTTTCTAATTTTAGGTGTATTTTAAGGTATCTCTACCTGGTAAGGAGTTTTTTTGTGGACTTAGAAAAACAAAAAAATTACAATGATTACTAAACAACCACAAAATTAAAATTACATCTGCAAATACAGGTGCTAGAGTAAAGAAATTTGCTTTGACGGGCGTATATTGTGACATTCTGGCACTCTTGTTTATTCTTACGAAAAGTGTTGAAAACCTGGTTTCGTGGCATTGCCGCGTTTCTTGTTTTTTTGTTTTTTTACTATAAATAACTTATATGATACCTTTTTGATAAGTGGCCAAACTGTATGTTTTTATACATACAAATTTTAATCCAAGTGTTTTGTTATAACATATAGTATATATAGTACAATATTGTTTATACATTATTGACAGATATCAGTTCATTATGTTATACTGCAGTAGAGAAAAGTAGGGGACTTTGTATTGCATGGCAATACTTCATTCACTTGTTTCTGGATGAAAGCCATTGATCTAACCATATATTTTCTTTGTAACATTATTTCCCATGCATGATTATTGTTTCATTCTAAAATTCTGACAAAAGGGGTTTATTACTACCACCAAGTCACTAATTTGGCGTAAACAGTATCTCACTAGAATAAATTTGCAAAAAATGAAAACTAAATGTTGAAAAATAGAAACACGTTCAAATTGATTGTTGCTTTGTAGCAATGCAAATTAATCGCTCGGTCAATCAACAATTATTTTTTGCACTAGCATATGTTGACAAATAAACACAAAGTGTCAAGGACGTAAAAGCATCACTTATTGGCCAGAAACAATCACCTCTGGTCTAATGGATAATTAGCTTTCACACTTTTGAGAGAAAATGTTACTAGATTGTGAAGTAGACAGAGCTTAAATTATGCCGTCAGGGTGCAAGTGGTGTTTATTAGTCCCCTACTGGTTGAAACATACCTCATGTTTTTATTTCGATGTAAATGAGATGTGAAACCAAAATTTGTAGTCCTGTTTGGCGCCATATAACCTATACTGTGTTGGTGCGCCGTAAAACCCAAATAAATAAACATGGGTGAAAGTTTTCCGTATTATGACGGAATTCGGTATTTTGGACCTCCCCAAATGTCATTTTTCCAAATCGTGTAAATCCGATGAGATTTTCGTGTGTGGGGGGGGGGGGGGGAATCAAGTCAACCCCCTAGTCATTGTTCCAGAGCGGTCGTCTATCAATGGCAAAATAATGACATTCAGATTTTCCAGGATGCTAAAAATAACGCTGATTGCAACACTTCCATCGTCCTTTTCCGTTAGGAATACCGTATGTAACATTATTCGATAGCCGAAAATAACCGAACGCTGGCGATTATTCATCCAAAAATAGACTGTAGATCGGTTATTTCCGCGGATAAAACTGAAGATTCTGTTTGAAATTTCCGTTTGTAACCGATGGTTAACGAATCATTTTAGCACGCGTGATACTTTATGACCTCCTTTTACGACAACCAAAAACCTGTTCATTACTGCTAATCGGAGGCAGAAATTTCGAATGTTCACAATATTGAAGAAATTGACCGATCTGACCATCATGAAGTACTTGGAAGTTGAGAAACACGCAAAAAACAAAATTTACCGGCGATGGCAGATGTCCGAGTTAGATTCTGAGGGGTTGAAATGGTCTGATAGTGACAGCTAGAGGTGCTGTGTTGCATATTGCACAAACAATTAATTACAAATCCAATGGAAATCAAGGCATCAGACTTCACTGCGAGGACACCAAACATCATAAAAAACACTCGAGTTGTGAAAACGGGGAATGAAGTGAGATGATTTTTCATTATCTGTTTATAAATGCTTAATCTATATGGAAGAGGTACTCACATTCACAAGCATCCATGACAAGTATGCCTCAATTCAAATAAAAAATAAGTGTAGAGTACTCTATTAAACATACCCAAAAAGACTGAAACACAGCCTTTGTTTTTAACAGTGTTACCTGAACTTCATACATGTACATTATTGTATGCTTACTTCAGGCAATTTTGGCATGGATGTAACCCCACCCTCTTCCTTTCCTCTGTCTTCTCCTTGCTTTACTGGCCATATACACTGTTGCTTGCTGGGACTGGTCTGTTAATTCTGAGTAAATATTAGTTTAACTTGCCCTGAACTTATGAGCCCAGCAGCAGTGTTGGTTTAAACCAAAGAAGCCAATTTATTAGGGGAACCCATGCCCAATTTTTAAAAATATATATGTGGTGGTCTTTTTAAAAAAAAAAACTTTTATGGCTCTACTGTCTAGTTTTGTATGTCATTTAATAATGGGTCCATTTGTTTACTTTCAGGTTCTGCCGGGTTCTTCTAATGGTACTAAGAACACTGAATCTGTGCAAGACAGGGTGGATAAACAACACGCCATAACCAGTGCCACATGGTGGCACATACGTAAACTAAACACACACAGCATTGCCAAAAGTTTGAAGGTTGACCTAAAGAAAAATCTTAAAGGACAGATCTTAACACTGTATACCACTGAAACAACAAACAATAACAATGATAAGAATTTGAATGTAATCACATTGTATATTGTAAAATAGTGTGGAAATGATAAAATTACAAAATTTTTGAAAAAAAAGGTCTTTAATTGTTGTTTGCAGAAGTCTCCAAAACTGAAATACAGAGGACTCTACTTATCAGGAAAAGCTTTGTACAGTACTTAAAAATTGCTGTTTTTCAGGAGCTTCCCGGGGCCTCTGGACCCCTGGACCCACCGGGGGCCCTATCGGCCCCCAGGCCCCCAGATATTTTTTTTTCAGTATTTTCAGTTTTTCCAACTTTCACCCATTAATAAATAAATAAATAAATACTGGTTAAAAACCAGTTTCAGGGACTGTAGGAATGCGCTTTTCCGTCCGTCCGCAATTTCATGTCCGGTCCATAACTCTGCCATTCATGAAGGGATTTTAATATTACTTGGCACAAATGTTCCCCATGATGAGACGACATGTCATGCACAAAACCCGGACCCCTGGCTCATAGGTCAAGGTCACCATTGGAGGTCAAAGGTCAACAGGGCTTTTTTCCATCCATAAAGGGATTTTAATACTACTTGGCACAAATGTACCTCATAATAAGATGAACTTTCAGACCGCTAGCTCAAAGGTCAAAGTCACACTTGGCAGTCAAATGTTTACATGACATGAACAGGGTCTGTTTCATGTCTGGTCAATAACTCTGCCATTCATGAAGGGATTTTGATATTACCTGGCACAAATGTACCTCATAATAAGACGATATGTCATGCACAACTTTCAGACCCCTAGCTCAAAGGTCTAGGTCACACTTGGCAGTCAGATGTTAACATGGCATGAACAGGGTCTGTTTCGTGTCTGGTCCATAACTCTGTCATTCATTAAGGGATTTTAATATCACTTGGCACAAATGTTCCCCAAGATGAGACAACATGTCATGCAGAAATCCCGGACCCTTTGCGCAAAGGTCAAGGTCATAATTGGAGGTCAAAGGTGAACAGGGCTTTTTTCCTGTCCGGTCAATAACTCTGCTATCCATGAAGATATTTTAATATTACTTGGCATAAATGTTCCCCATGATGAAACGATGTGTCATGCGCAAAACCCGGACCTCTGGCTCAAAGGTCAAGGTCACAATTGGAGGACAAAGGTCAATAGGGTTTTTTTCCTGTCCGGTCCAGAACTCTGTCATCCGTGAAGGGATTTTAATATTACTTGGCATAAATGTTCCCCATGATGAGACGATATGTCATGCGCAACACCGAGAACCCTAGCTTAAAGGTCAAGGTCACACTTGGAGATCAAAGGTCAATGGGACATTTTTCCTGTCTGGTGTAAAACTTTGTCATGCAAAACAGGTTTTGAATATTACTTGGCGCAAATGTTCACCACTTTGAGAAGGAGTGTCATGCGCAGGAACCTGGTCCCTAGGTTGAAGGTCAAGGTCACACATAGAGGCCAAAGGTCAGATACAAGAATGACTTAGTCTGGAACATTTCTTCTTCATGCATGGAGGGATGTTTATGTAACTTGGCCTAAATGTTCACTTCCATGAGACAGATTATTGTGCACAAGAACCAGGTCCCTAGATCTAAGGTCAAGGTCACACTTAGAGGTCAAATGCCAAATTCAAGAATGACTTTGTCCGGAGCATTTCTTCTTCATGCATGGAGGGATCTTGATGTAACTTGGCACAAATGTTCACCACCATGAGGCACCCTTGTAAGTTCACCTGTCACATAGTGACAAGGTGAGCTTTTGTGATCACCCTTCATCCGTCGTCAGTCCGTCCGTGCGTTCGTCAACAATTTCTTGTCTGCACGATAGTGGTTTCATTTATGATTTTATTTTAACCAAACTTGCACACAACTTGTATCAGCATAAGATCTTGGTTCCTTTCTTGAACTGGCCAGATCCCATTATGGGTTCCAGAGTTATGGCCCATGAAAAGGCCAAAATTAGTTATTTTGACATTGTCTGCACAATAGCAGTTCCTTTATGATTTGAATATAATCAAGCTTGCACAAAACTTGTGTCACCAAAAGATCTCGGTTCCTTTCTTGAACCGACCAGATCCCATAATGGGTTCCAGAGTTATGGCCCCTGAAAGGGCCAAAATTAGCTATTTTGACCTTGTCTGCACAATAGCAGCTTCATTTATGATTTGATTTTAACCAAACTTGCACACAACTTGTATCACCACAAGGTCTTGGTTCCTTTCTTCAGTTGGCCAGATTTCTTTATGGGTTCCAGAGTTATGGCCCCTGATAGAGCCAGAATTAGCTATTTTGACCTTGTCTGCACAATAGCAGCTTCATTTATGATTTGAATTTAATCAAACTTGCACAAAACTTGTGTCACCATAAGATCTTGGTGAACCAGCCAGATCCCATAATGGGTTCCAAAGTTGTGGCCCCTGAAAGGGCCAAAATTAACTATTTTGACCTTGTCTGTACAATAGCAGCTTCATTTATGATTTGATTTTAACCAAACATGCACACAACTTGTATCACCATAAGATCTCGATTCCTTTTTATACGCCCGAAGGGATGTATTATGTTATCGCCTCGGTGTCTGTCTATCTGTCTGTCTGTCGGTTAGCAATTTCCCTTCTGCACTGTAACTCTTGAACCCCTTAAAGGATTTCAAACAGACCTGACACAAATGTTCACCTCATCGAAACGACATGCAGAGTGCATGTTTCGGATGGCTTCCGTCCGTCCATCCTTCCGAGAATGTATTTGACGTAGAGTCACAAAACTTTACAGGAATGTTGGTCAGCATGTGTAGTTGTGCTCCTGGGGTTTCGCGTCCGGATTCATTCAGTCATGTATGAGTTATGGGCCCTGATTTTGTAATAATTGGTCATTTTAGTGTTGTGTCACGCCTAGCTCCAAAAGTATTTGACCTAGAGTCACAAAACTTTACAGGAATGCTGGTCAACATGTGTAGTTGTGCACCTGGGGTTTTGTGTCCGGATTCATTCAGTCGTGTAGGAGTTATGGCCCCTGACTTAGTAAAAAATTGGTCATTTTAATGTTGTGTCGCACGTAGCTCCAAAAGTATTTGACCTAGAGTCACCAAAGTTTACAGGAATGTTGGTATGCATGTGCAGTTGTGCACCTGGGGTTTCGCGTCTGGATTCATTCAGTCTTGTAGGAGTTATGGCCCCTGACTTAGTTAAAAATTGGTCATTTTAATGTTGTGTCGCGCGTAGCTCCAAAATTATTTGACCTAGAGTCACCAAAGTTTACAGGAATGTTGGTCAGCATGTGCAGTTGTGCACCTGGGGTTTCGTGTCCAGATTCATTCAGTATTGTAGGAGTTATGACCCCTGACCTAGGAAAAAATTTGTGTCCATTGTCATTAAGTGGGGGCATCAGTGTCCCATGAACACATTTCTAGTTTTTACTTCCCTTTTATGTTACTATAAATAGCTTATTTAGTAACTTTTTTATTATTGGCCATATTGAAAAACCGAGACCATTTTTCTGTGGTACAACATGGATGGTACCTCCAATTTTTAGGTGTATTTTGACATATCTGTACCTTGTAAGAATTTTTTTTTTCTTTTTGGTTAAATTTCTTCCCTTTGTTGTTCCTGTCCTTTGGACTTAGATATTTTTTCTGAGGACTTAAGATTTACTTTTAATTTCTTTTGATTGATCTTGATTATGATTATTTGACTTTCTTGTCCTTAAGTGCAGTGATAACAGGTGAGCGATATAGGGCCATTATGGCCCTCTTGTTTTTAGAATTATGTCCCTTTGTTTTACTATAATAAGCTTATATTGTAACTTATTTATTACAGGCCGTAGGGAAAAATAGAGACCTGTTTTCTGTGGTACAACATGCATGTTACATCCAGTTTTTAGGTGTATTTTGACCTATCTCTACCTGGTAAAGAGTTTTGTGTGGACTTATATAGAACTTTTTTTTTTTACTATAAATAACTTTGGCCAAAAAATACTATATGAAACAACTATAGGTTTTTATATATACAAATTTTAATCCAAGTGTTTTGTTAAAATATATTGTATATATAGTAAAATATTATTTATACATTATTGACAGATATCAGTTCATTATGTTATACTGCAGTAGAGAAAATTAGGTTCCTTCCAGTAGGGGACTTTGTATTGTATGGCAATACTTCATTCACTTGTTTTTCCTGTCTGGTCCATAACTCTGTCATGCATAAAGGTATTACAATATTACTTGGCATAAATGTTTCCCATAATTAGATGACGTGTCATGCACAACATTCAAAACTCTAGCTTAAATGTTAAGGTCACACTTGGAGATCAAAGGTCAATGGACTCACCCATGCATCCGCGTCCCGATTTGGTTTATGTTTTGTATGTAAGCTGGTATCTCAGTAACCACTTGTGGGAATGGATTGAAACTTCACACACTTATTCACTGTCATAAACTGACCTACATTGCACAGGTTCCATAACTCTATTTTGCTTTTTTACAAAATTATGCCCCTTTTTCGACTTAGAAATTCTTGGTTTATGTTTTGTATGTAAGCTGGTATCTCAGTAACCACTTGTGGGAATGGATTGAAACTTCACACACTTATTCACTGTAATAAACTGACCTACATTGCACAGGTTCCATAACCCTGTTTTGCTTTTTAGCTCACCTGAGCCAAAGGCTCATGGTGAGCTATTGTGACCGCTCAATGTCCGTCGTGCGGTGTGCATCGTGTGTCCGTCAACATTTTCTAAAAAAATCTTCTTCTTGAAAACCACTGGGCAGAATTACACCAAACTTCACAGGAATGATCCTTGGGTGGCCCCCTTTCAAAATTGTTCAAAGAATTTAATTCCATGCAGAACTCTGGTTGCCATGGCAACCGAAAGGAAAAACTTTTAAAATCTTCTTGTCCAAAACCACAGGGCCTAGGGCTTTGATATCTGGTGTGTAGCATCATCTGGTGGTCCTCTACCAAAATAATTCAAATTATCCCCCTAGGGTCAAATATGGCCCCGCCCCAGGGCTCACATCGTTTATAAAGACTTTTATAGGGAAAACTTTGAAAATCTTCTTGTACAAAACCACACAGCCTAGGGATTTGATATTTGGTATGTAGCATCTTCTGGTGGTCCTCTACCAAAATTGTTCAAATTATACCCCTAGGGTCAAATATGGCCCCGCCCGGGGGTCACATGGTTTATATAGACTTATATAGGGAAAACTTTGAAAATCTTCTTGTACAAAACCACACAGCCTAGGGCTTTGATATTTGGTATGTAGCATCATCTAGTGGTCCTCTACCAAGATTGTTCAAATTATCCCTCTAGGGTCAAATATGGCCCCGCCCCCGGGGTCTCAAGTTTTACATAGACATATATGAAAAAAAGTTTAAAAATCTTCTTGTCTGAAACCACAACACTTAGACCTTTGATATTTGGTTTGTAGCATTGTCTTATGGTCCTCAACCAAATTATTAAAATTATACCCCTAGGGTGAAAAGAGGCCCTGCCCTGGGGGTCCAAAGTTTTATATAGACTTATATAGGGAAAAAACTTTAAAATTCTTCTTGTCTGAAACCATACAACCTATGCTTTTGATATTTGGTATGGTGCATTGTCTATTAGTCCTCTACCAAAATTTTTCAAATTATGCCCCTGGGGTTAAAAGAAGCCCCACCCTGGAGTTACTTAGTTACTATGTGAGTTATATAGGAAAAATACTTAAAAAATCATTTGATCCTATTTCCAAGACTGTTTAATAATAATTACCTGATGAACCCAAGTAATATGATGTCACTTGACTTTGACCTTGACCTACTGACCTACTTTCTTGTTTTTTAAGATGCAGCCTTGAAATTTTGATGACATACACAGTTTTGCACACCAATCGTAAAACTGAATATCATTGACCATGAATGTGACCTACTGACTTTCTTAATATTTTATCATCAGTTTGATCTTTGAAACATGTAGCTCATATTACTCAGGTGAGTGATCCAGGGTCATCATGACCCTCTTGTTTACAAAATTATGCCCCTTTTTCGACTTAGAAATTCTTGGTTAATGTTTTGTATGTAAGCTGGTATCTCAGTAACCACTTGAGGGAATGGATTAAAACTTCAAACACTTATTCACAGTGATAAACTGATCTAAATTGCACAGGTTCCATAACTCTTATTTTGCTTTTTTACAAAATTATGCCCCTTTTTCGACTTAGAAATTCTTGGTTAAGGGTTTGTATGTAAGCTGGTATCTCAGCAACCACTTGTGGGAATGGATTGAAACTTCACACACTTATTCACTGTCATAAACTGACCTACATTGCACAGGTTCCATAACTCTATTTTGCATTTTTTAAATTTATGCCCCTTTTTCGACTTAGAAATTCTTGGTTAAGTTTTTGTATGTAAGCTGGTATCTCAGTTCTCACTGATGGGAATGGATTGAAACTTCACACACTTGTTCACTGTCATGATATTACATGCACTGTGCAGGTCCCATAACTCTACTTTGCATTTTTTCAAAATTATGCCCCTTTTTCGACTTAACAGTTTTTGGTTAAGTTTTTGTATGTAAGCTGGTATCTCAGTATCCGCTAATGGGAATGGACTGAAACTTTACACACTTGTTCACTGTCATGATCTGACATGCACTGTGTAGGTCCCATAACTCTACTCTACATTTTAAAAAAATTATGCCCCTTTTTCGACTTAGCAGTTTTTGGTTTTAAGTTTTTGTATGTAAGCTGGTATTTCAGTATCCACTAATGGGAAAGGATTGAAACTTCACACACTTGTTCACTGTCATGAGCTGATAAGCACTGTGAAGGTTCCATAACCGTTTTTCCTATTTTTACAAAATTATGCCCCTTTTTCGACTTGTATTCATTTAATTGACAAGGCTGTTGAATAGTCGAGCGTTGCTGTCCTCCGACAGCTCTTGTTTTCCTGTCTTTTCTATAACTTTGTCATGCAAAACAGGATTTAAATATTAGTTGGCACAAATATTCCCCTGGATGAGACAACATGTCATGCGCAAAACCCAGGCCCTTAGCTGAAAGGTCAAGGTCACACTTGGAAGTCAAATGCCAAAAGGGCTTTTTTCCTGTCCAGTCTGTAACTCAGCAATCCTTAAAGGGATTTTAATATGTTCACCACCATGAGACGGTGTGTCATGCGCAAGAACCAGGTCCCTAGGTCTAAGGTCAAGGTCACACTTAGAGGCCAAAGGTCAGATACAAGAATGACTTTGTCTGGAGCATTTCTTCTTCATGCATGGAGGGATTTTGATGTAACTTGGCACAAATGTTTACCACCATGAGACGGATTGTCATGCGCAAGAAGCAGGTCACTAGGTCTAAGGTCAAGGTCACACTTAGAGGTCAAAGGTCAAATTCAAGAATGACTGACTGGAACATTTCTTCTTCATGCATGGAGGGATCTTGGTGTAACTTGTTCACCACCATGAGACACCCTTGTTTTTAGCTCACCTGAGCAATGCTCAGGTGAGTTTTTCTGATCGCTCGATGTCCGGCGTCCGTCGTCCGTCGTCTGTCGTCTGTCGTCCGTCGTCTGTCAACATTTAGCTTGTGTATGCGATAGAGGCTGTATTTTTCAATTAATCTTCATGAATATTGGTCAGAATGATAACCTTGATGAAATCTAGGCCGAGTTCGAAAATGGGTCATCTCGAGTCAAAAACTAGGTCACTAGGTCAAATCAAAGAAAAACCTTGTGTATGCGATAGAGGCTGTATTTTTTATTTAATCTTCATGAATATTGGTCAGAATGATAACTTTGATGAAATCTAGGCCGAGTTCGAAAATGGGTCATCTCGGGTCAAAAACTAGGTCACTAGGTCAAATCAAAGAAAAATCTTGTGTATGCGATAGAGGTGGTATTTTTCAATTAATCTTCATGAATATTGGTCAGAATGATAACCTTGATGAAATCTAAGCTGAGTTCGAAAATGGGTCATCTCGGGTCAAAAACTAGGTCACTAGGTCAAATCAAAGAAAAACCTTGTGTATGTGATAGAGGCTGTATTTTTCAATTCTTCTTCATGAATATTGGTCAGAATGATAACCTTGATGAAATCTAGGCCGAGTTCGAAAATGGGTCATCTCGGGTCAAAAACTAGGTCACTAGGTCAAATCAAAGAAAAACCTTGTGTTTGCGATAGAGGCTGTATTTTTCAATTTATCTTCATGAATTTTGGTCAGAATGATTGCCTTGATGAAATCTAGGCCGAGTTTGAAAATGGGTCATCTCGGGTTAAAAACTAGGTCACTAGGTCAAATCAAAGAAAAACCTTGTGTATGCAATAGAGGCAGTATTTTTCAATTGATCTTCATGAATTTTGGTCAGAATGATTACCTTGATGAAATCTAGGCAGAGTTCGAAAATGGGTCATCTGGGGTCAAAAACTAGGTCACTAGGTCATATCGCGTAAAAACCTTGTGTATGCGATAGAGGCTGTATTTTTCAATTGATCTTCATGAATTTTGATCAGAATGATTGCCTTGATGAAATTTAGACCAAGCTCGAAAATGGGTCATCTGGGGTCAAAAACTAGGTCACTAGGTCAAATCAAAGAAAAACCTTGTGTATGCAATAGAGGCTGTATTTTTCAACTGATCTTCATGAAATTTAGCCAGAATGATTACCTTGATAAAATCTAGGCTGATTTCGAAATTGGGTCATCTGGGGTCAAAAACAAGGTCACTAGGTCAAATCGAAGAAAAACATTGTGTATTCAATAGAGGATGTATTTTTCAATTGATCTTCATGAAATTTGGTCAGAGTGATTGCCTTGATGAAAACTAGGTCGGTTTTGAATATGGGTTATCTTAGGTCAAAAACTAGGTCACTAGGTCAAATTAAAGAAAAATCTTGTGTATGCGATAGAGACTGTTTTTTTCAGTTGATATTTATGAAATTTGGTCAGGTTGATTGCCTTAATGAAATCTAAGTCGAATTTGAATATGGGTTATCTGAGGTCAAAAACTAGGTCACTTGGTCAAATCAAAGAAAAAACTTCTGTATGTGATAGAGGCTGTATTTTTCAGTTGATCTTCATGAATTTTGGTCAGAATGATTGCCTTGATAAAATCTAGGTCGAGTTTGAACATGGGTCATCTAGGGTCAAAAACTAGGTCATATCTAAGAAAATGCTTGTTTTATCGCAAGAGACCAATTTTTTGGTCCAATCTTAATGAAAATTGGTCAGAATATTTGTTTCCATGAAATCACTAGGTCAAACATGTTTTACACTGTTATGGAGTGTTTCTTAGGTGAGCGACCTAGGGCCATCTTGGCCCTCTTGTTAGAATTACTTCCCTTTGTTGTTACTATAAATAGCTTATGTTGAAACTTTCTTATTACTGGCCGTAGGGAAAAATCGAGACCACTGTCCTGTAGTACAACATGCATGTTACATCCAATTTTTAGGTGTATTTTGACCTATCTCCACCTGGTCGTGAGTTTTGTGTGGGCTTATATTATATCGAAGTTTTTTTTTTAGAATTAACTTCCCTTTGGTGTTACTATAAATAACAGTAGAGAAAATAAGGTGCCTTCCAGTAGGGGACTTTGTATTGCATGGCAATAATTCATTCACTTTTTGTGCCCCCCCCCATTAGTGGTGGGGGCATATAGATTTGGTCTTATCCGTGCGTCCGTCCGTGCATCCGTCCGTCTGTCTGAAGTTCGTGACGTGCCTAGCTCAAAAAGTATTTGATATAAATTGATGAAACCTTGCATGAGTCTTTATCATGATATGAACTTGTGCACCTCCTATTTTTCGTCTGGCACCGCCCCCTATTTTCAGAGTTATGGCCCCTGAAATAGTCAAAAATGCACATTTTCACCTTGTGACACGCCTAGCTCAAAAGTATTTGATATAGATTCATGAAACCTTGCATGAGTCTTTATCATGGTATGAACTTGCGCACCTCCTATTTTTCGTCTAGCCCCGCCCCCTATTTTCAGAGTTATGGCCCCTGAAATAGTCAAAAATGCACATTTTCACCTTGTGACATGCCTAGCTCAAAAAGTATTTGATATAGATTCATGAAACCTTGCATGAGTCTTAATCATGATATGAACTTGTGCACCTCCTATTTTTCGTCTGGCTCCGCCCCCTATTTTCTGAGTTATGACCCCTGAAATAGTCAAAAATGCACATTTTCACCTTGTGACGCACCTAGCTCAAAATGTATTTGATATAAATTGATGAAACCTTGCATGAGTCTTTATCATGATAATTATGAACTTGTGCACCTCCTATTTTTTGTCAGGCTCTGCCCCCTATTTTCAGAGTTAAGGCCCCTGAAATAGTCAAAAATGCACATTTTCACCTTGTGACAAGCCTAGCTCAAAAAGTATTTGATATAGATTCATGAAACCTTGCATGAATCTTACCGTATTTTCCCGAATTAAGGCCCCCCCTCTATTTAACGCCCCCCACCCATTTTGGAGGGGAAAAAAGTCAACAAGAACGGGAAAAAATCACCTACCTCATTTTTATAAGTCCACATAATAAGTAATTTACAGTACTAAAGTCCAATGTATTAAAAATTAAACACACTTTTAAACAGTCCATGTACCGTAAGTCAAAAACATTTGTACTAAGTACGGTACGTAACAGAAAATTAAACGGTAAATACATTTTTGATTTGTTTTTATACCACTCGCGCACACGCTTCCTGCCGACTTTAAACAAACTTGCAGCAATGTGTTGACGATATACCCTTTTCTTCGGCAGTTTTAAGAACTTTTAATTTAAAAGCAGGCACAGCAGCGTGTCAAACCATTGACATTGTGTATTGCGCAATTAGCTACCCGCAAGTACTAAGGAAAATGTTATCGGAGTACACAGCTGTTTGGGTCATGACGTAATGTGTAGTGTCGCGAGCGTGTCAAAAAGCCAGACATGGAATACACGAGGTACCGTATTTAAATGCATAAAAGACACACTGCATTAAATTGGATGCCAAATAATTACGTTTTGGGGGGATTAAACAACACAGAAACACTTTACAGCTAGTTTGAACGATGTTTTTAAGTTTTGTAAAAATTTTCATTTTTTATCTTTTTACCTCAAATAAACGCCCCCTCTTTGGAAAATGTAATGCCCCCGGGGGCGTTAATACGGGAAAATACGGTAATCATGATATGAACTTGCGCACCTCCTATTTTTCATTTTGGTCTGCCCCCAAATTTTAGAGTTATGGCCCCTGAAATAGTCAGAAATGCACATTTTCACCTTGTGATGTACCTAGCTCAAAATGTATTTAATATAAATGGTTGAAAACTTGCATAAGTCTTTATCATGATATGAACTTGCACACCTCTTATTTTTTGGCTGGCTCCGCCCCCTATTTTTAAAGTTATGGCCCCTGAAATAGTAAAAAATTGCACATTTTCACCGTATTATGTGCCTCGCTCAAAAAGTATTTGATGTAAATTCATGAAACCTTGCTTGAGTCTTTATCATGATGTGTCCTTGCACACTTGGCATTCTTCCAGAGAATCTTGGCATTTATTACAGAGTTATGGCCCTTGAAATAGCCAAAATAGTGGATTTTTTGTTTGTGATGCTCATAGCTCAAAAAAGTATATGGCCTAGAATAATGAGTCCATTTCATAAAATGCTATACTCCATTAAGACTGTAAACATTTTAATTATTTCCCCATATTATACGCCCGAAGGGACGTATTATGTTATGATGCTGGTGTCCGTCTGTCCGTCCGTCTGTCTGTTAGCAATTTCGTGTCCGCTCTGTAACTCTTGAACCCCTTGAAGGATTTCAAGGAAACTTTACACAAATGTTCACCACACCGAGACGATGTGCAGAGCGCATGTTTTGGATGTCTCGCTTCAAGGTCAAGGTCACACTTAGGAGTCAAAAGTCATATCAGTTTGTTTCGTGTCCGCTCTGTAACTCTTGAACCCCTTGAAGGATTTCAAAGAAACTTGACACAAATGTTCACCACACCAAGACGACGTGCAGAGCGCATGTTCCGGATGACTTGCTTCAAGGTCAAGGTCACACTTAGGGGTCAAAGGTCATATATGACTTTGCTTTGTGTATATTGCTATGCATTGCAGTGTTCTTGTTTTTAGCTCGACTATTCGAAGAATAGTCTAGCTATTCTACTCACCCTGGCGTCGGCATCGGCGTTGGCGTCACACCTTGGTTAAGTTTTTGCATGCAAGTACATACAGCTATCATTTAAAGGCATATAGCTTTGAAACTTATTTATTCTTTTTCTAGGTCAATTACCAACCTCACTGGGTCAAGTTCCATAACTCTAACATGTATTTTGAGCAAATTATGCCCCCTTTTGGACTTAGAAAATTCTGGTTAAAGTTTTACATGCAAGTTACTATCTCCAAAACTAATGCAGATATTGAATTGAAACTTCACATGTGTCTTCGGGGTTATAAAACTAGTTGATAGCACCAAGTCCCATAACTCTGACCTTCATTTTGGCCAAATTATGCCCCCTTTTGGACTTAGAAAATTCTGGTTAAAGTTTTGCGTGCAAGTACATACAGCTATTACTAAAAGGCATATAGATTTAAAACTTATTTTTTCTTTTTCTAGATCAATTACCAACCTCACTGGGTCAAGTCCCATAACTCTGACATGTATTTTGGCCAAATTATGCCCCCTTTTGGACTTAGAAAATTCTGGTTAAAGTTTTACATGCAAGTTACTATCTCCAAAACTAATGCAGATATTGAATTGAAACTTCACATGTGTCTTCGGGGTTATAAAACTAGTTGATAGCACCAAGTCCCATAACTCTGACCTTTATTTTGGTCAAATTATGCCCCCTTTTTGACTTAGAAAATTCTGGTTAAAGTTTTTGCGTGCAATTACATACAGCTATTACTAAAAGGCATATAGATTTGAAACTTATTTTTTCTTTTTCTAGATCAATTACCTACCTCACTGGGTCAAGTCCCATAACTCTGACATGTATTTTGGCCAAATTATGCCCCCTTTTGGACTTAGAAAATCCTGGTTAAAGTTTTACATGCAAGTAACTATCTCCAAAACTACTACAGATATTAAATTGAAACTTCACATGTGTCTTCGGGGTTATAAAACTAGTTGATAGCACCAAGTCCTATAACTCTGACATGTATTTTGGGCAAATTATGCCCCTTTTGGACTTAGAAAATCCTGGTTAAGTTTTGCGTGCAAGTACATACAGCTATTACCAAAAGGCATATAGCTTTGAAACTTATTTATTCTTTTTCTAGGTCAATTACCAACCTCACTGGGTCAAGTTCCAAACTCTTAACATGTATTTTGAGCAAATTATGCCCCCTTTTGGACTTAGAAAATTCTGGTTAAAGTTTTACATGCAAGTTACTATCCCCAAAACTAATGCAGATATTGAATTGAAACTTAATATGTTTCTTCGGGGTTATAAAACTAGTTGATAGCACCAAGTCCCATAACTCTGATATGTATTTTGGTCAAATTATGTCCCCTTTCGAACTTAAAACTCTTTTGATATTTAACATTTTAGGTAATAATTTCCTGCTTCTGTGACAATATTTCGAATAGTCGAGCTTGGCTGTCTTACGGACAGCTCTTGTTATTTGGCAGATCTCTTTTTATACGCCCGTTTGAAAAACGGGACGTATTATGGGAACGCCCCTGGCGGGCGGGCGGGCAGGTGGGTGGGCGGCGTCCACAGACTGTCCGGAGCATATCTTCTACATGCATGAAGGGATTTTGATGAAACTTGGCACAGTTGTTCACCATCATGAGACGAAGTGTCGTGCGCAAAAACCAGGTCCCTAGGTCTAAGGTCAAGGTCACACTTAGAGGTCAAAGGTCAAATTCAAGAATGACTTTGTCCGGAGCATATCTTCTTCATGCATGGAGGGATTTTGATGAAAGTTGGCACAATTGTTCATCATCATGAGACAGATTGTCATGCGCAAGAACCAGGTCCCTAGGTCTAAGGTCAAGGTCACACTTGGAGGTCAAAGGATACAAGAAAGAAAACTTTGTCCGGAGCATATCTTCTTCATGCATGGAGGGATTTTGATATAACTTGGCACAAATGTTCACCACCACGAGGCGGAGTGTCATGCGCAAGAACCAGGTCCCTAGGTCTAAGGTCAAGGTAACACTTAGAGGTCAAAGGATACAAGAATGAAAACCTTGTCCGAAGCATTTCTTCTTCATGCATAGAGGGATTTTGATATAACTTTGCACAAATGTTCACCACCATGAGGCGGAGTGTCATGCGCAAGAACCAGGTCCCTAGGTCAAAGGTCAAGGTCACACTTAGAGGCCAAAGGTCAGATACAAGAATGACTTTGTCCGAAGCATTTCTTCTTCATGCATGGAGGGATTTTGATGTAACTTGACACAATTATACACCATCATGAGACGAAGTGTCATGCGCAGTTCCCTTCTTTAGAATTACTTCCCTTTGTTGTTACTATAAATAGCTTATATTGTAACTTTTTCATTACTAGTCGTAGGGAAAAATCGAGACCAATTTTCTGTAGTACAACATGCATGCTACATCCAATTCTGAGGTGTATTTTGACCAATCTCTACCTGGTAAAGATTTTTGTGTGGACTTACAAATTTTGTTGGGATTTTTTTTTTTTTTTTTTAAGATTAACTTCCCTTAGTTGTTACTATAAATAACTTATATTGTAACTTTTTTATAATTGACCGTAGGGAAAAAACAAGACCACTTTTCTGTGGTACAACATAGATGTTACTTTCAAATTTTAGGTGTATTTTAAGGTATCTCTACCTGGTAAGGAGTTTTTTTTGGACTTAGAAAAACAAATGACTTACAATGATTACTAAACAACCACAAAGTTAAAATTCCATTTGCAAATACAGGTGCTAGAGTAAAGAAATTTGCTGTGACGGGCGTATATTGTGACATTCTGGCACTCTTGTTTGTACTTCTGTCACGTGTACCGAGCGTAACTAACTATTAAACTGTTTATATATATAATTTTCCTTAAGCTGTCTGCTTTTGATTGGTATAAAACTTGTATAATGAATTTTACTTAAGCTGCCTTGCTTCTGATTGGTTTGACCAATGATTTGTAAATGATTGTTTGAAACATAAATTAACTAAAAATCAAGCAGATAATCAATTTACTATGCGGTCCTTATTGTACACAAGCTGGTTTCCAACAACTTAAATTTATGACCTTTAACCAGCTGTTTCAAACCGTACGTTTCAACACTCTGTCATGAACCACTCGACCTAGAATGAGTATATGGATTGGAAACCCCACAAGTATGAGCATACGCTGCAAGGATGAGGGACTGACCTTTCCACAACCACCTAGGTCCAAACCTTAACACTATTTCAAACCAAATGTCTCAAACACCTAACAATTTTGTCTTAAACCACTGTTTTAACCCTTGTCTCAAACTATGTTTTAAACCTTGTCTCAGACCTACCAAGGTTCAGCACTATAACCTTAAACCATCAGCTTATACTGCGACCCGGACCACTAAAATAATATAGCTATCAAGAGGACCCAGCAAGGATGAGCCGAAGCTGCAAATATGAGGGTGCCTCACCTAAATTATTTAATACCAAAGTCCCAGTTATAATTATGGCTTATTTATTATAAATTATTTCTCCAGTTTCTCTTCGATGTGCACTCTTTGAGCTCCCAAGACGATCTGCCCAAACTGGATGCGCAGTGTGTATTTATATGGCCGTATGACGTCACTTGCATACGGACATGCCTCTGACTTTTACATAGACCACTGTATGTTAATACAATTTATCGAAATGCACTTAAAGCGCGAAAGGACCAATTTCGCGACACTTACAATAAAAAATTTTTTTATATTACTTCCCTTTTATGTTACTATAAATAGCTTATTAGTCCCCTACTGGTTGAAAACCAGTTTCGGGGACTATAGGAATGCACTTTTCCGCCATTCCGTCCGTCCGTCTGTCCGTCCGTCCGTCCGTCCGCAATTTCGTGTCCGGTCCATAACTCTGTCATCCATGAAGGGATTTTAATATAACTTGGCACAAATGTTCCCCATGATGAGACAACGTGTCTTGCGCAAAACCCAGACCCCTAGCTCAAAGGTCAAGGTCACAATTGGAGGTCAAAGGTCAACAGGGCTTTTTTCCTGTCCGGTCCATAACTCTCCCATCCATGAAGAGATTTTAATATTACTTGGCACAAATGTTCCCCATGAGGAGACGACATGTCATGCACAAAACCTGGACCCCTAGCTTAAAGGTCAAGGTCACAATTGGAGGTCAAAGGTCAACAAGGCTTTTTTCCTGTCCGGACCATAACTCTCCCATCTATGAAGGGATTTTAATATTACTTGGCACAAATGTACCTCATAATAAGACAATGTGTCTTGCACAACTTTCAGACCCCTAGCTCAAAGGTAAAGGTCACACTTAGCAGTCAAATGTTAACATAGCATGAACAGGGTCTGTTTCATGTCCGGTCCATAACTCTGACATTCATTAAGGGATTTTAATATCACTTAGCACAAGTGTTCCCCATGATGAGACGGCATGTCATGCGCAAATCCCGGACCCCTAGCTCAAAGGTCAAGGTCACAGTTGGGTGTCAAAGGTCAACAGAGTTTTTTTCTTGTCCTGTCCATAACTCTGCCATCCATGAAGGGATTTTAATATTACTTGGCACAAATGTTTCCCATGATGAGACGACATGTCATGCGCAACACCCAGTATCCTAGCTTAAAGGTCAAGGTCACACTTTGAGATCAAAGGTCAAGAGGATTTTTTTCCTGTCCGGTCTATAACTTTGTCATGCAAAGCAGGATTTAGATATCAGTTGGCACAAATATTCCCCTGGATGAGACAACATGTCATGCGCAAGAACCAGGTCCCTAGGTCTAAGGTCAAGGTGATATTTAGAGGTCAAAGGTCAAATTCAAGAATGACTTTGTACGGAACATTTCTTCTTCATGCAGGGATTTTGATGTAACTTGGACCAAATGTTCACCACCATGAGGCACCCTTGTTTTTAGAATTAAGTCCCTTTGTTATTACTGTAAATAGATTTTATTGTAACTTTTTTATAACTGCCGGTAGAGAAAAATCGAGACCACTTTTCTGTGGTACAGCATGCATGTTACATCCAATTTTTAGGTGTATTTTGACCTACCTCTACCTGGTAAAGAGTTTCTTGTGGACTTTTTTTATACGCCCGTTTGAAAAACGGGACGTATTATGGGAATGCCCCTGGCGGGCGGGTGGGTGGGCGGGCGGCGTCCACAGACCTTGTCTGGAGCATATCTTCTACATGCATGAAGGGATTTTGATGAAACTTGGCACAGTTGTTCACCATCATGAGACGGAGTGTCATGCGCAAGAACCAGGTCCCTAGGTCTAAGGTCAAGGTCACACTTAGAGGTCAAAGGTCAAATTCAAGAATGACTTTGTCCGGAGCATATCTTCTTCATGCATAGAAGGATTTTGATGAAAGTTGGCACAATTGTTCATCATCATGAGAAGGAGTGTCATGTGCAAGAACCAGGTCCCTAGGTCTAAGGTCAAGGTCACACTTAGAGGTCAAAGGATACAAGAATGAAAACTTTGTCCGGAGCATTTCTTCTTCATGCATAGAGGGATTTTGATATAACTTGGCACAAATGTTTACCACCATGAGGCGGAGTGTCATGCACAAGAACCAGGTCTCTAGGTCTAAGGTCAAGGTCACACTTAGAGGTCAAAGGATACAAGAATGAAAACCTTGTCAGGAGCATGTCTTCTTCATGCATAGAGGGATTTTGATATAACTTGGCACAAATGTTCACCACCACGAGACGTAGTGTCATGCACAAGAACCAGGTCCCTAGGTCTAAGGTCAAGGTCACACTTAGAGGCCAAAGGTCAGATACAAGAATGACTTTGTCCGAAGCATTTCTTCTTCATGCATGGAGGGATTTTGATGTAACTTAACACAATTATACACCATCATGAGACGAAGTGTCATGCGCAGTTCCCTTTTTTCGAATTACTTTCCTTTGTTGTTACTATAAATAGCTTATATTGTAACTTTTTCATTACTAGTCATAGGGAAAAATCGAGACCACTTTTCTGTAGTACAATATGCATGCTACATCCAATTTTGAGGTGTATTTTGACCAGTCTCTACTAGATTTTTGTGAGGACTTACAATTTTTTTTTTGATTTTTTTTTTTTTTTTTTTTTAAGATTAACTTCCCTTAGTTGTTACTATAAATAACTTATATTGTAACTTTTTTATAATTGACCGTAGGGAAAAACCAAGACCACTTTTCTGTGGTACAACATAGATGTTACTTTCCAATTTTAGGTGTATTTTAAGGTATCTCTACCTGGTAAGGAGTTTTTTTGTGGACTTAGAAAAACAAAACACTTAGTTATTACTAAACAACCACAAAGTTAAAATTCCATTTGCAAATACAGGTGCTAGAGTAAAGAAATTTGCTGTGACGGGCGTATATTGTGACATTCTTGCACTCTTGTTAAAGATTTATTTCCCTTTGTTGTTACTATAAATAACTTACATGATAACATTTTTATAATCAGCCAAAAGAATTCAATATGAAAACAACTGTGGGTTTTTATATATGCACATTTTAATCCAAGTGTGTTGTTATAACATATTGTATATGTAGTACAATATTGTTTATATTAACAAAACGCGATAACTGTGGCCTTTATTTACTAATATCGGATCAACCTATAACAATGAAATAGGGAATCAGGTGGACACATTACATGACAAATATCTTATATCGCAAATATCCCATGTAAGAAGCGGCGTAGTCTAGTGGTTAACACGTACGATTTGTAAGCTTACGGTGCTGGTTCGAATACAGGACGAACTACTTTTTTTTTATAATTTTCTAACATGTTTTACCTGGAGAAGAATACAGGTAAAACTATTTGTATCATGATTTCCTCGTGCACTTATACTAAGTACATTTTGATATTTTTCAGAGGATATCATATTAGAATCGATATTAAATCTATTAAAATTGCAAAATGAATAGAGAAAACTCTTGCAAAAATGAAAGAAATAATAAATACAAAATATTATATAAAAAAGACCTGCATTAATAGAATTAGTAAAATCATTTTAAGAAAGAAGGACTCGAACCTACACCATACAAACATAAAAAGAATAGAGATCCAACATACTATCCACTTGACTACAAATCTGTTATGGAATGACGCATCGTGCCAACAGTTAAGAATACTACAATACAAAAATTAACACCACGTATCAGAAAATACACCTGCTTTACCTGTTTTTGGATTTTACCAAGTACCGTTAAAATAAAATTATCGCGATCCATTAATACATCATTGACAGATATCAGTTCATTATGTTATACTGCAGTAGAGAAAATTAGGTGCCTTCCAGTAGGGGACTTTGTATTGCATGGCAATACTTCATTCACTTGTTTTGAAACTTTTTTATTATTGGCCGTAGAGAAAAACCGAGACCACTTTTCTGTGGTACAACATGGATGGTACCTCCAATTTTAAGGTGTATTTTTACATACCTGTACCTGATAAGGATTTTTTTGTAGACTTTGAATATTTTTTTTTGTGGACTTAGATTTGTTTTTTTGAAGTTTTCCTTTTGTTGTTCCAGTCCTTTGGGGCTACAACAGTCAAGTTCTTAAAATTTTGCTCCCATCCTATGATGTAAGCCTTCGGGCGTATATTGCCCCGCTTGGCGGCGCTCTTGTTTGTGACAAATGTACCAGTGGGGGGCACACCCTGTGTCCTACAGACACATTCTAGTTCAAATTGTTTTGACGCTGTGCAAATTGTCAACTGTTACAGTCTGATTAGCTGTTATTAGCAAGTGTGGAGAAAATAAGATTGGCATTGTTCCTGTTCAGTGATTTTCAACAGAGTTATCATTGGAATATTTTGATTCAGTGATTTTCACTGAAGTTATGGCCCTTAATTTGTAGGACAATTTATAGCACTTCATTACAATTCCTGCATGGAAGGTGGTGGGAGACGTATGCTTTTCATGAAAAACAATGTTTGCATGGTAAGTTGTGGGAGATGTATGTTTTTCATGAAAAACAATGTCTGCGTGGTAAGTGGTGGGGTATGTATGTTTTTCATGAAAAACTATGTCTAAGTGGTAGGTGAGGGGAGACGTATATTTTTCATGAAAAACAATATCTGCGTGGTAAGTGGTGGGAGATGTATGTTTTTTCATGAAAAACAAGCTGTCGTGTATAAAGAACATTCACCATGACCCTGTATGATTTTGATGTTTCTTAGTCACATACCCTTAATTCCTGAAAATAAGCTGTGGCTTATTTTAAATTTTCGTAAGGATTTGGTGGCTTATTATCAAGACCGGCTTATTTTTGAGTCCGGAGTACATATATTCAGTAACGGTTTAAAAACGGGCGTATTTTCGAGTACCGAAATACTGAAGATATGGATGTCATTTATTTTGCTTTTTGGTAAAAACATCAACGTCGGTAAATACTTATACTTCTGACATACCAGTTTTGTTACAATTTCTTAATGAAAATAACCGATGCTAACAGATAATTACCCATTAAAAAGTTTTGTCTGGCCTAACAAACAAATACACCAATGATTTAATCGACCAACGGGTATGAATAACTTACACAATACCTGATAAACACTGCATTGTGTTATAAAGACCGGTAATGTTAATTAGTAGAACTGAGTTTGAGGCAGGAATTATATTGCTTTTAAAGTTTTAGTTTGTCCAGGGTTTTAAAAATCAGTACAACATGCATTGTTTTAAGTGTTTTTAGTCCAAAGTATGTTTTATTGCTATTACATGTGGCAATAAATCTGCTATGTACATGTTGGTAACTTTTGCTATTGATATGGTGTCCTAACAAAGTCATTGACACTATTATTGATAAAAAACTGGACGGCTTATTTTTGAGTGCGGCTTATTTATGAGCCCTTTTTGCCTGTAGTGAAATGGTGGCTTCTTTTTGAGACTGGCTTTTTTTCAAAACAGGCTTATTTTTGGGATTTCAGGGTATCTTGGTCACTGTCGTGTGATCAGATGGACACATTATGACTAAGTTCATGAGGAAGCACTGGGGTTGAGTAGAGACTGACTCTATACATGATAACCCACTTGAACGGTATAAGTTAGTACACCAAAGATTCCTTCCCTGTTGAAGAGCTGCACTCCTCAAACTCCACTAAGAGGCAGGGTTTACTGGTTCCTTGCTTTTCATCACAGTGCACAATGTGCAGGGAAAAAAGTTTTACATATTTCCAGGGCCTATTTTCTGATTGGTCAGTTACTTTACAGGTGGGAGTAAGTATCATTTACACAACAGCCTACCCTTCCCTAGAGCTTCCACATGAATTTAGCCTATGTGATGATGTTTGTCACTCATTAGTCCTTTCGCAGTTTAGTTTCTGCTCAGTTCTCAAACTTGATGAGCACATTGCTACAGCCATAATATGTTCCGCATCGGGGTGCTCTTGTTACTCTACTCTTGTTACTCTTGTTTGCTATTCAGTTCAGATAGTTCAGGATTAATTGTCATTAGTTTTCATTCTGTCATGCTATCAGTCACATCAACACAACACAGGTAATATGGCCCCTTTCAAGTTTTTTGGTGGAGGGGGAACACCCCATGTGCCTGAAAGTGCACATTTAGGAGAGTACATTTGGTTATACTGGATGTTAAATAATTGATGTGTTTATTACAGCTACCTACCTACACAACAGACAAGGTAGGACCATTCCTAGAGAAGGCATACAGATGTGGTTTTGAAGAATGTGGCAAATACTATACAACTCTGCATCATTTAAGGGTAAGATTGTAACTATTGATACATTGTCAAGCTGTAATACTTGTGAATTTGTTTCATACAATTATTTCTAATGAGAAATACAAGTGACCATGACTCCTAATTCTCATACAGCCCTAGTACTGTACTGTTTTTAGCTCACCTGAGCACAAAGTGCTCGGGATGAGCTATTGTGATCGCTCACCATCCGGCGTCCGTACGTCCGTCCACACTTTCCTTTAAACAACATCTCCTCTGAAACCATTTGGTGGAAGTTGATGAAACTTGGCCTGGATGTTCCCTAGGTGGTCCCCTTCCAAAGTTGTTCAAAGAATTGAATTCCACACAGAACTCTGGTTGCCATGGCAACCAAAATGAAAAACTTAAAAAATCTTCTTGTCCAAAACCGCAAGGTGTAGAGCCTTAATATTTAGCATGTGATATCATCTAATGGTCCTCTATGAAGATTGTTCAAATTATGCCCCTGGAGTGAAAAGGGGCCACACCCCAGGGGTCCCAAGTTTTGCATAGACTTACATAGGAAAAAACTTTAAAAATCTTCTTTCTGAAACCACAAGACATAGGCCTTTGATATTTAGTATGTAGCATTGCCTTGTGGTCGTCTATCAAGATTATTCAAGTTATTACCCTGGGGTGAAAAGAGGCCCTGCTCCAAGGGTCCAAAGTTTTACATAGACTTAATTAGGAAAAAGACTTTAAAAATCTTCTTGTCTGAAACTGCGAGGCCTAGGCTTTTGATTTTTAGCCCACCATCATCAGATGGTGGGCTATTCAAATCACTCTGCGTCCGTCGAAAACTACTGGGGGGATTTTGACCAAACTTTGTCAGAATGATGTATTGGTACCCTAGTTGTGTCCCTCTGAAAATCAGACTGGTTCAACAATTTTTGAATGAGTTATGACCCTTTGTTTATTTTGATTTCTAATATAATTTTATATCCAGTGGACCTCCAAGTAGTTAATTGGTTTTTTATGGCTTTACCTGTAGAAGGGTCATAAAGTCTGCACAGAGCTCTCCACAAGCCCCGGCAGCCGGTGATTTCGCCGGCTACTGACGGATGTACTGCCGGTTACTTTTCTCAAAATGAACCAAAAAATGAACTTCAAATAAAAAAAAATAACCCGAAATTAATTGTCGAATGAAAACATAAACAAACCGCTACCATTACATGTGTATTCCAACAGTTAAACTAATTTTGTATGCTGACGTCATGTGGTTGTTGGTTTCCCAAGTCAGTGAATTGCGCAGGATCTTAGCGCATCTATCTTTAATCAGTCTCACCACATGACGAGCACTGACGAATAGTTTAGCAATATGAACGGGCACCGGTGGGTTTTCCCGCATTCTTTTTTACATTTTTTTGCATTTTTTTTCTCATAATACATTATTACTGTAATAAATTTAAGTGTATATGGCTCATGGACCTATACTGTATCCTAGATATATCCACCTATGTGCCAAGGCTGTGAATAAAGACTGTGATGCTGAACCTTTTTGGACAGATTTTTTGACGATATATAATGACTGGTTTAGAGTGAGGGTATGACTCTGACTTTTTATGTGATGTCACAAATACATTTTTAAGAGGAATTATGTTTTTATGTCTTTTTTGTATAAAAAAATATAGGTAGACAGAGCAAAGAAAAAACACCCAAAAATACACCAGATTGCACCATTTTAAACCTTCAATTTCAAAATTTTCTGGGGGAGGACCCCGGACACCCCTTCAGGTTCCGCTGGTTACTTTTCTTTCATCACTGACTACTTCAGACTTTAGGGAGAGCCCTGTCTGCAGACACTAATGTGATAATGATTCAAGTTGTTCATTATTTTCCTATTACACCTCAGCAGTGAATGGACTAGCCTAGTTGATTGATGATTAATTTGTTTAGTACTCAAATTTCTGGGTTTAATTATTAGTTATAATATAAGTAATTATATGTGCATTCTTTGTTTCCATAATAAGAAAATAATAATAATTGCATATAACTCATTAATGGTGTCATCTCTCTTGCTTAGGGTGTGGGTTAAATTATTAGTTATAATATAAGTAATTATAATTCTGTGCATTCTCTGTTTCCATAATAATAAAAAAAAAATTGCTTCCGATTTGGACCACATGCATAGTTTTGTGTTCTGAATTGAAATTTTCACATTTCTCAAGCTACAGCCTTCAAATTTGAAGCACATGCATAGTTTTGTGTACCGAAATGAACTTTGACCTTGAAATTGGTCTAGTGACCTACTTTCACATTTCCCAAGCTACAGCTTTCAAATTTTGACCACATGCATGGACCTTGATTTTGACCTAGCTACATATCTGGCTTTGCTCATAACACATTCATAATTATATTGACCAATCTCTTTGATATTTGATATGTAAGTACCTTGTATGGAGCCAAAATTACCAACTGGTATTAGAGGTCACTGGATCCAAGGACTGTGATGACCTGGATTCTGACAGTTACCTACTTTTAGGATTTTAAGCTAGTCTTGAAATTTGGAACATTCAAAAATGACTCGGTGGTGGGCGCCAAGATCACTCTGTGATCTCTTGTTGGTATGTTGCATTGCCTAATGATCCTCTATTAAGATTATTCAAATTATGCCCCTGAGGTGAAAGGTCCCAAGTTTAACAAAGATTTATATAGGAAAAAACTTCAAAAATCTTCTTGCTTGAAACTGCAAGGCCTATGCTTCTGATATTTGGTGTGTTGCATTGCCTAGTGGTCCTCTACCAAAATTGTTCAAATAATGCCCCTGGGTTGAAAAGAGGCCCTGCCCTGGGGTTCCCAAGTTTTACATAGACTGACATAGGGAAAAAAAATTAAAATCTTCTTGTCTAAAAGTTCAAGGTCTAGGCCTTTGATATTTGGTATGTAGCATTGCCTAGTGGATCTCAAACAACATTGTTCAAATTATGCCCCTGGGGAGAAAAGAGGCCCCACCCTGGGGGTCACTTGTTATATGAGTTATATAGGAATATATACTTCAAAAATTATCAGATCATATTTCCTAGACTGTTTAATTATTATTACCTGATGACTCCAAGCAATTAGGGGTCACTTGACTGTGACCTTGACCTACTGTCCTACTTTCTTGTTCTACTTTTGTGATCACCCTTCGTCCGTCGTCAGTCCATGCGTGCGTCCGTCCGTCAACAATTTCTTGTCTGCACGATAGAGGTTACATTTATGATTTTATTTTAACCAAACTTGCACGCAACTTGTATCACCATAAGATCTTGGTTCCTTTCTTGAACTGGCCAGATTCCATTATGGGTTCCAGAGTTATGGCCCCTGAAAATGCCAGAATTAGCTATTTTTACCTTGTCTGCACAATAGCAGCTTCATTTATGATTTTATTTTAACTAAACTTGCACACAACTTGTATCACCATAAGATCTCGGTTCCTTTCTTGAACTGGTCAGATTCCATTATGGGTTCCAGAGTTATGGCCCCTGAGAGGGCCAAAATTAGCTATTTTTACCTTGTCTGCACAATAGCAGCTTCATTTATGAATTGATTTTAACCAGACTTGCACACAACTTGTATCACCACAAGATCTTGGTTCCTTTGTTGAACTGGCCAGATTCCTTCATGGGTTCCAGAGTTATGGCCCCTTAATAGTCCAAAATTGGCTATTTTGGCTTTTGCAGCCATTTAGAGACTTCATTAATGATTTTATTTGATACAAACTTCCAAAATATCTTCAACAACAGTATATCTTGGATTTCATGACAAATCTGTCAGATCCAATCATAGGTTCCAGAGTTATTTTATATCTGATTACCTCGCCTAATTGTAATCAAAATGGATTTATATCAGTAAGTACTTATAGGACTTATTTGAAATTTCATTATTGTCAGTTGGACTGAGACAATCAGGGTAGATAACTATGAACTGATTTTAATGTCAAATTACCTCCCTTTATTTCAAATTAAAATTGGTATATCTCCGTAACTAATGAAGATACTGATCTGAAATTTCATTTATGAACAGATGGACTTTGACAATCAGTGAAGATAAATATTGACTGAATTTATGACAAATTACCTCCCTTTATTTTTAGCTCACTTGTCACCAAGTGACAAGGTGAGCTATTGTGACGGCTTGATGTCCATCGTGCGTAGTCCGTCGTGCGTCAACAATTTGTAAAAAAAATCTTCTTCTTGAAAACCACTGAGCAGAATTACACCAAACTTCACAGGAATGATCCTTGGGTGGCCCCCTTTCAAATTTGTTCAAAGAATTGAATTCCATGCAGAACTCTGGTTGCCATGGCAACCGAAAGGAAAAACTTTAAAAATCTTCTTCTCAAAAACCAGAAGACCTAGAGCTTAGATATTTAGTGTGTAGCATAACCTAGTGGACCTCTACTAAATTTGTTCAAATCATGACCCCGCCCCAGGGGTCACTTGATTTTACATAGGAAAATCTTAAAAAATCTTCTTCTCAAAAACCAGAAGACCTAGAGCTTAGATATTTGACATGTAAGCATTGCCTAGTGGACCGCTACAAAAATTTTTCAAATCATGACCCCTGGGTCAAAATTGACCCCGCCCCAGGGGTCACTTGATTTTACATAGGAAAATCTTCAAAAAATTTCTAAAAATAAACCAGAAGGCCTAGAGCTTAGATATTTGACATGTAGCATTGCCTAGTAGACCTCTACAAAATTTGTTGAAATCATGACCCCTGTCATTAAAATTGCCCCGCCCCAGGGGTCACTTGATTTTACATAGGAAAATCTTAAAAAATCTTCTTCTCAAAAACCAGAAGGCCTAGAGCTTAGATATTTGACATGTAGCATTGCCTAGTGGACCTCTACTAAAGTTGTTCAGATCATGACCCCGGGGTCAAAATTGACCCTGCCCTAGGGGTCACTTGATTTTACATAGGAAAATCTTCAAAAAATTTCTAAAAATAAATCAGAAGGCCTAGAGCTTAGATATTTGACATGTAGCATTGCCTAGTGGACCTCTACAACATTTGTTCAAATCATGACCCCGGGGGTCAAGATTGACCCCGCCCCAGGGGTCATTTGATTTTACGCAAGAAAATCTTCAAAAAATATCTAAAAATAAACCAGAAGGCCTAGAGCTTAGATATTTCACTTGTAACATTGCCTAGTGGACCTACACAAAATTTGTTCAAATCATGTCCCCCAGGGTCAAAATAGACCCTGCCCTAGGGGTCACTTGATTTTACATAGGAAAAATCTTCAAAAATTTTCTAAAAATAAACCAGAAGGCCTAGATCTTAGATATTTGACATGTAGCATTGCCTAGTAGACTTCTACAAAATTTGTTCAAATCATGACCCCGCCCCATGGGGTTACTTGATTGTACATAGAAAAATCTTCAAAATTTTCTAAAAATAAACCAGAAGGCCTAGAGCTTAGATATTTGACATGTAGCATTGCCTAGTGGACCTCTACAAAATTTGTTCAAATCTTAACCCCCCCCCCCCCCCCCCCAGGGATAAATTGACCCAGCCCCAGGGGTTACTTGATTGTACATCGGAAAATCTTCCAAAAAAAATTCTAAAAATCATCAGTTTGACATTTGAAAGTCAACATATAGCTGATATTACTCAGGTGAGAGATCCACGGTCATCATGACCCTCTTGTGACATATCTGTACCTTTAAGAAAATTTCAGCTATATTTTCTCATGATTCTTTTGATTGATCTTGATGATTTTTTTTACCTTCTTGTCCATAAGTGCAGTGATAACAGTTGAGGGATATAGGGCCACTATGGCCCTCTTGTTGATCTAAATGAATACACATTAGCAACTTCTAATGAGATTGGTTTGAAACGTTATTTGTGTCTTCCGTGGTAAGAAATAGTCATATTAGATCATTCTTGATTGAACATTTATCAATATGAATACTTTACTAATATATTGTTATATAGGCTTGTACTTTGTATCTTCTGCATGCATATACATACATGTGATCTCCCGCGCGGGAGGGTCAAAATCCCGACTTTTTTCACCTTGCCTCCCGTCTCCCGACCAAAACCATATTTCTCCCGCTTTTCAAAAAAAAAAAAAAAAAAAAAAAAAAAATCAGTATTATGATGGGGTTGATAATTACCGAGGAGTGCCAAACATGTTTTACACAGTTACGGTTGTGTATTATACATGTTTGACATACATGAAGCTGGAGGAAAGATTTGTTTTTCACGGGTGAATTGTTTGTTTGAAAAGGGGATTAGAAAGCAGGGCCTTATCCACCTGTGTCTCAACGGGGCCATTCGGCCCATTCTCAGTGCCAATTAGGCTCCATATTTTACCAATTTGAAGCAAAAATTCCAAGTCTTTAGAAATAATTCCCAACTGAAATGAATTTTGATTATTCAAAGAAGTTTTATTAGGTAAAAAATCACATAAATATTTTTTTGGAAAAACCAACCCATTACTTTTTTTAGAACAGGAGTTTTTATTTCCCCTTATTCAGTTACGCCATTTCTTCCAATGTTTACCAAATTAATTTGCTGCTAAAAATCGTACTTATTTCATTAAAATTTGGATGAAAACACACACTCATTTTTTTGAAAACATCAATCTACATTATTTTGGTAAGGGTAAATACGTTGATGCCATTTCTGTTTTCTATTTTTCAGGGTCAAAATCATCAGTTTTTTTATACAAAGTGGGTGGGGTAAGGAATTTACATAATTTATGAGTTGTGTTCAGCCCAATTTTAGAGCTTCGTTTTTTTTTCAGTCCCGAGTAGAATAATGTTAATGCATGTTAAACCACCATTTAAAGACCTAAATTGAGAGGGTGTTTCTACAGATTTAATCTGTTAAGAAAATTTAAAGTTAGAACAAGAGGAGCTTATTAGACAGCATGCTCGACTTCTCTGATTTAAAGCTTTGCCATAAAAGGGGCAATTAAAGCTTTGTGAGTAAAAGTGGCATAATAGTCAATAGCTTTGAATGTAACAGAGATATTAGACATTATATAAAACAAGAAACGCGGCAATGCCACGAAACCAGGTTTTCAACACTTTTCATAAGAGTAAACAAGAGTGCCAGAATGTCACAATATACGCCCGTCACAGCAAATTTCTTTACTCTAGCACCTGTATTTGCAGATGTAATTTTAATTTTGTGGTTGTTTAGTAATCATTGTAATTCTTTTGTTTTTCTAAGTCCACAAAAAAACTCCTTACCAGGTAGAGATACCTTAAAATACACCTAAAATTAGAAAGTAACAACTATGTTGTAACACAGAAAAGTGGTCTTGGTTTTCCCTACGGTCAATTATAAAAAAAGTTACAATATAAGTTATTTATAGTAACAACTAAGGGAAGTTAATCTTAAAAAAAAAAAAATACAAAATTTTTTTTTTTAGTTCACACAGAAATCCTTACCAGGTAGAGATTGGTCAAAATACACCTAAAAATTGGATGTAACATGCATGTTGTACTACAGAAAAGTGGTCTCAAATTTTTTCCCTACTCTAGTAATGAAAAAGTTACAATATAAACTATTTTTATTAACAACAAAGGGAAGTAATTCTAAAGAAGGGAACTGCGCAAGACACTTCGTCTCATGATGGTGTATAATTGTGCCAAGTTACATCAAAATCCCTCTATGCATGAAGAAGATATGCTCCGGACAAAGTTTTCATTCTTGTATCCTTTGACCTCTAAGTGTGACCTTGACCTTAGACCTAGGGACCTGGTTCTTGCACATGACACTCCGTCTCATGATGGTGAACAATTGTGCCAACTTTCATCAAAATCCCTCCATGCATGTAGAAGATATGCAAACCCTAACCCTAACCCTATTTTTAGTAACAATGACCTTGACCTTGATCCCAGAAACCCCAAAATCAATCCCAAGCTACAACTTTATATAAGTTTTCTATACACCAAGTTTCATCATGATAGCTCATTCCTAAGTTAAGTTATTGACCGGAAAGCCTTTTTCTATTTTAAGTAACAGTGACCTTGACCTTGACCTTGACCCCAGAAACCCCAAAATCAATCCCAGCCTTTGTCTTGATATAAGCTACATACATACGAAGTTTTATTCAAATATCTTTACCGAAACAAAAGTTATTGACCGGAAAGCCTTTTTCTATTTTAAGTAACAGTGACCTTGACCTTGACCCCAGAAACCCCAAAATCAATCCCAGCCTTTGTCTTGATATAAGCTACATACATACCAAGTTTTATTCAAATATCTTTACCGAAACAAAAGTTATTGACCGGAAACACCAGTTTGAAGCCGTCGCCACCGCCGCCGCCCTCGCCCGACCGACATCTACCCCAATCTAATAACTCAGGTTTTCGTTGAAAACCTGGTTAACAAAAAGATGTAAGTTAAGAAGTGGCATAACTCTGTCAAAATTCAAATCAAGAGGTATGAGGATTGTTTCTTCTGTTATAGACTTATATACGTTATTGTGTGGCCAAAAATGTTGGATTTTGTCTCTAAGTTATGTGTCTGCGCGCTTAATTTATGTCGATAAAAAACCTCCAGTTTTGAGACCCCAACTCCAGCTGAAAAATGGCAAACCTCCAGTTTTGGGATTCTGAACTTATAACATGTATGTGCATACACCAATGCATCATTACCTCCCCTGATTTTAGTAAAAATGGATTTATCTTGATAAATATTTATAGTACTCATTTGAAATTTCATTATTGTCTTTAGTTGGACTGAGGCAATCAGGGTAGATAGCTATGGACTGATTTATGTCAAATTACCCCCCTTTGTTTCAAATTAAAATGGGTGTATCTCAGTAACCAATGAAGATACTGATTTGAAATGTCATTTGTGCCATCAGATGGACTATCAGGGTAGATAACTTTTGACTGAATTTATGACAAATTACCTCCCTTTATCTTATGTAAATGAATATATATCAGCAGCATCTAATGAGATTGGTTTTAAATGTTATTTAAGTCTTCCAGGGTAAAGGAATAGTCATGTTAGTACAAAAATGCAGCATTTGAGCCTTGGACCCTCAAACTTGGTATGGAAATTGGCCCTAACTAGGTCAAAAGGGACTGTTACAAGAAAATGTTTATCCTGATGATATTTAGTGTGTATGCCTATTTGCTCTATGTCAAAACTTGATCATATCATTTTGAGCAATGGTACTCGGGTGAGCGATACAGGGCCATCATGGCCCTCTTGTTTAAGACACAGCCTTGAAATTTAGATGAAATGTAGTTTTGCTCACTGATCTTAAAACTGACTTTCAGTGATCATGAATGTGACCAACTGACCTACTTTCTAATATTTTAGCATCAGTTTGCCATTTTAAACATGTGGCTCATATTACTCAGGGGAGTGATCCAGGGTCATCATGACCCTCCTGTTTACAGGAACAGTATGTTAGAACTGTATGTACTTTACTCCTCAAACAGTTTCAATCTAATTGAAACAACTAGGAATAAGTCATCAAAATGTGGTAGACATTAGCATATTGTCACTACTTCCATTTTTAGCTCACCTGAGCCAAAGGCTCGATGTCCGTCGTGTGTCGTCTGTCCATCAACAATTTCTAAAAAAATCTTCTTGAAAACCACTGGGCAGAGTTACACCAAACTTCACAGGAATGATCCTTCGGTGGTCCCCTTTCAAAATTATTCAAAGAATTTAATTCCATGCAGAACTCTGGTTGCCATGGCAACCGAAAGGAAAAACTTAAAAACTCTTCTTGTCCCAAACCACAAGGCCTAGAGCCTTGATATTTGGCATCATCTAAAGGTCCTCTATGAAAATTGTTCAAATTATGCCCCTGGGGTGAAAAGAGGCCCTGTCCGGGGGGTCCCAAGTTTAAAAATCTTCTTATCTAAAGCCACAAGACCTAGGCCTTTGATATTTGGTATGTTGCATTGCCTTGTGGTCCTCTACCAAAACTGTTCAAATTATTACCCTGGGGTGAAAAGAGGCCCTGCCCCGGGGGGTCTCAGGATTTTATTTTGTAATTAAAAAATCTTCTTGTCCTAAAATTCAATTCCTAGGCCTTTGATATTTGGTGTGTAGCATTGCCTAGTGGATCTCTTACAAGATTGTTCAAATTATACCCCTTGGATGAAAAGAGGCCCCGCCCTGGGGTCACTTGTTATATGAGTTATTTAGGAAAAAGTACTTAAAAATTATTAGATCATAGTTCCTAGACTGTTTAATTATAATTACCTGATGACCCCAAGTGATAAGGGGTCACCTGACTGTGACCTTGACCTACTGACCTACTTTCTCATTTTTAGCACACCATCATGGTGAGCTATTCAAATCACTCTGCGTCCATGGTCCGTCCGTCCGTTAACAATTTCTCGTTACCGCATCTCTTTAGAAACTACTGGGGGGATTTTGACCAAACTTTGTCAGAATGATGTATTGGTACCCTAGTTGTGTCCCTCTGGAAATCAGACTGGTTCAACAAGTTTTGAGTGAGTTATGGCCCTTTGTTTATTTCTATAATTTACATAGATTTATATGGGGAAAATCTTCTTGTCCAAAACAACAGAGCCTAGGGCTTTGATATTTGGTATGAAGCATCATCTAGTGGTCCTCTACCAAGATGGTTCAAATTATTTCCCTGGGGTCAAATATGGCCCCGCCCCGTGGGTCACATGGTTTGTAAAGACTTATATAGGGAAAAACTTTGAAAAACCTCTTGTCCAAAACCACAGGGCCTAGGGCTTTGATATTTTGTATGTTACATCATCTAGTGGTCTTCTACTAAGATTGTTCAAATTATCCCCCTATGATCAAATATGGCCCCGCCCTGGGGGTCATATGGTTTACATAGACTTATATAGGGAAAAACTTTTAAAATCTTCTTGCCCAAACCACAAAGCCTAGGGCTTAGATATTTGTAATGTAGCATCATCTAGTGCTTCTTTACCAAGTTTGTTCAAATTATCCCCCTAGGGTCAAATATGGCCCCGCTCTGGGGGTCACATGGTTCATATAGACTTATATAGGGAAAAGCTTTTAAAATCTTCTTGTCAATAACCTACAACATTCAAATTTGGACCACATGTATAGTTTTGAGTGGCAAGATGAACCTTGACATGAGTTGACCTTGATTTTGACCTAGTGACCTGCTTTCACATTTCTGTAGCTACAGCCTTCAAATTTGGACCGCATGCATAGTTTTGTGCACCGGAAAAAAATTTTTAAGGTACAGGCTTCAAATTTAGACCACATGCATAGTTTCGTGTTCCGAAATGAAATTTGACCATGATTTTGACCTAGTGACCTACTTTCACATTTCTCAAGCTACAGCCTTCAAATTTGGACCACGTGCATAGTTTTGTGTACCGAAAAAAACTTTGACCTTGACATTGACCTAGTGACCTACTTTCACATTTTTGAAGGTACAGGCTTCAAATTTAGACCACATGCATAGTTTCGTGATCGAAATGAAATTTGACCTTGATTTTGACCTAGTGACCTACTTTCACATTTCTCAAGCTACAGCTTTCAAATTTGGACCACATGCATAGTTTTTTTGCACTGGAAAAAATTTGATCTTGACATTGACCTAGTGACCTACTTTCACATTTTTGAAGGTACAAGCTTCAAATTTGGACCACATGCATAGTTTTGTGTTTCGAAATGAAATATAACCTGGATTTTGACCTGGTGACCTACTTTTAACATTTCTCAAGCTACAGCCTTCAAATTTGGACCACATGCATAGTTTTGTGTACCGAAATGAACTTTGATCTTGAGAATGACCTAGTGACCTTCTTTCACATTTCTCAAGCTACAGGCTTCAAATTTGGACCACATGCATATTTTTGTGTTCTGAATTGAAATTTGACATTGATTTTTACCTAGTACCTACTTTCACATTTCTCAAGCTGCAGCCTCCAGATTTGAAGCACATGCATAGTTTTGTATACTGAAATGAACTTTGACCTTGAAATTGATCTTGTGACCTACTTTCACATTTCTCAAGCCACAGCTTTCAAATTTGGACCACGTGCATGGACCACATGCACAGTGTTGTGTACCGAAATGAAATTTGACCTTGATTTTGACCTTGAGCAAGTCTTGAAATTGGAACATTCAAAAATGGCTCAATGGTGGGCGCCAAGATCACTCTGTGATCTCTTGTTAGCTCCCTCGTCAACAGTTTGACTGTTAACACTCCAGAGGTCACATTTTGGCCTAATCTTAATGAAATTTGGTCAGAATGTTACCCTCAATAAAATCTTGGACAAGTTCGATATTGGGTCATCTAGAGTCAAAAACTAGGTCACAAGGTCAAATCAAAGGAAAGGCTTGTTAACACTCTAGAGGTCACAATTTGGCCCAATCTTAATGAAACTTGGTCAGAATGTTACCCTCATTAAAATCTTGGACAAGTTCGATATTGGGTCATCTGGGGTTAAAAACTAGGTCACAAGGTCAAATCAAAGGAAAAGCTTGTTAACACTCCAGAGGGCACAATTTTGACCCAATCTTAATGAAACTTGGTCAGAATGTTACCCTCATTAAAATCTTGTACAAGCTTGATATTGGGTCATCTGGGATTTAAAACTAGGTCACCAGGTCAAATCAAAGGAAAAGCCTGTTAACACTCTAGAGGTCACAATTTTGGCCCAATCTTTATGAAACTTGGTCAGAATGTTACCCTCAATAAAATCTTGGATGAGTTCGATATTGGGTCATCTGGGATCAAAAACTAGGTCACCAGGTCAAATCAAAGGAAAAGCTTGTTAACACTGTAGAGGCCACATTTATGACTATATCTTCATGAAACTTGGTCAGAATGTTAATCATGATTATCTCAAAGTCCAGATTGAATATTGGTCATGTAGGGTCAAAAACTAGGTCACCAGGTCAAACCTAAGGAAAAGCTAGTTAACACTCTAGAGGCCACATTTATGACCATATCTTAATGAAACTTGGTCAGAATGTTAATCTTGATGATCTTTAGGTCAAGTTCAAATCTGGGTCATGTGGGGGCAAAAACTGGTTCACCGGGTCAAATCAAAGGAAAAGCTTGTTAACACTCTAGAGGCCACATTTATGATGTATCTTCATGAAACTATCTTGATGATCTTTAGGTCAATAGGTCAGGTGAGCGATACAGGGCCTTCATGGCCCTCTTGTTTAAGATACAACCTTGAAATTTGGATGACATGTACAGTTAAGCACATTTTGTCATTTGAATCATGTGGCTCATATTACTCAGGTGAGCGATTGAGGGTCATCATGACCCTCTTGTTGATTATTATACAAAGTTTTTTTTGGTGGGGGTGGGGGGAATATATTACTTGGCATAAATGTTCCCATTGATGATACGACTTGTCATGCGTAACACCCAGAACCCTTGCTTAAAGGTCAAGGTCACACTGAGATCAAAGTTCAATATGATTTTTTTCCTGTCCAGTCTATAACTTTGTCATGCGAAACAGGATTTGAATATCAGTTGGCACAAATATTCCCCTGGATGAGACAACATGTCGTGCAAAAAACCTGGGCCCTAGGTCTTAGGTCAAGGTCATACTTAGAGGTCAAAGGTCAAATTCAAGAATGACTTTGTCCAGAGCATTTCTTCTTTATGCATTGAGGGATTTTGATGTAACTTGGCACAAATGTTCACCACTGTGAGTTTGATTGTCGTGCGCAAGAACCAGGTCCCTAGGTCTAAGATCAAGGTCATACATAGAGGTCAAAGGTCAAATTCAAGAATGACTTTGTCCATAGCATTTCTTCTTCATGCATGGAGGGATTTTGATGTAACTTGGCACGAATGTTCACCACTATGAGGCACCACCCTTGTTTTTAGAATTGCGTCCCTTTGTTTTTACTATAAATAGATTATATTGTAACTTTTTTATTACTGAGCCCACCCGCTTAGCTCAGTAGGGAGAGCGACGGCCTACGGATCGTGGGGTCGCGAGTTCGATACTTGGGTGGGGCGTATGTTCTCCGTGACGATTTGATCAAAGACATTGTTTCTGAAATCATTCGTCCACCACCTCTGATAATTCATGTGGGGAAGTTGGCAGTTACTTGCGGAGAACAGGTTTGTACTGGTACAGAATCCAGGAACACTGGTTAGGTTAACTGCCCGCCGTTACATGACTGAAATACTGTTGAAAAACGGCGTTAAACCCAAAACAAACAAATTTTTATTACTGGCCGTAGGGAAAAATAGAGACTACTTTTCAGTGGTACAACATGCATGTTACATCCAATTTTTAAGTGTATTTTGATCTATCTCTACCTGGTAAAGAGTTCCTTGTCGACCTACATTATATAGATTTTTTTTTTTTTTTTTTAGGATTAATTTCCCTTTGTTGTTAATATAAATAACTTATATGATATCTTTTTTATACTCAGCCAAAAAAATTCCATATGAAAACAACTGTAGGATGCAAGTGTTTTGTTATAACATATTGTATATATAGTACAATATTGTTTATACATCATTGACAGATATCAGTTCATTATGTTTTACTGCAGTAGAGAAAATTAGGTGCCTTCCAGTAGGGGACTTTGTATTGCATGGCAATACTTCATTCACTTGTTTTTTTCTGGTGTGAAGACCCTTTTGTTTTGAAAATTACAATTACATCAGAACATTGTGTACTCAGCTCCTGCTACAGTTCCCATCCAACTGATGCAGATTTGGTATGCACCATCAACATGAAGTAGACATGCATGTTTTATCAGGACATTCATGTCCACTCAGTTGTGGACTTTAATTTATTCTGTCAAGCATTTTCAGGGGGCATGTGTTATACAATGTTGACATCATTCTTGTTCATAATAGGTAATGAAATATGGGTGTAAAAAAAATATAATAATAAAAATATAATTTCAGGTACATGAGCGTTCACATACTGGAGATCGGCCATTCAAGTGCGAGTATGAGAATTGTGGTAAGGCATTTGCTACAGGTTACGGTCTTAAGTCACACACAAGAGTTCATACAGGTGAAAAACCCTACAAATGTCATGAAGAAGGCTGTGACAAAGCATTTAAAACATCGGGAGATCTACAGAAACATATCAGAACACATACAGGTATATACCAGGAAGGGAGGGGAGAGGAGAGGGAAGACAGGTATATACCAGGAAGGGAGGGGAGGGGAGAGGAGAGGGAAGACAGGTATATACCAGGAAGGGAGGGGAGAGGAGAGGGAAGACAGGTATATACCAGGAAGGGAGGGGAGAGGAGAGGAGAGGGAAGACAGGTATATACCAGGATGGGAGGGGAGAGGAGAAGGAAGACAGGTATATACCAGGAAGGGAGGGGAGGGGAGAGGAGAGGGAAGACAGGTATATACCAGGAAGGGAGGGGAGGGGAGGGGAGAGGAGAGGTAAGACAGGTATATACCAGGAAGGGAGGGGAGAGGAGAGGGAAGTAATACAGGAATACACCAGGAAGGGAGGGGAGAGGAGAGGGAAGTGATACAGGTATATACCAGGAAGGGAGGGGAGAGGAGAGGGAAGTGATACAGGTATATACCAGGAAGGGAGGGGAGAGGAGAGGGAAGTGATAATGTGGGATCAGTGAACTGCTACAGTTGTCTTCACAGTTGACATGTTTAAGGTTTCGATGGAGGCCTTGAGAAACAAAAATCAAACAACACCAAATCATAGAAAGAAAGAGTTGTTTGACATGAAAATTGAACAGCATGTAAAACATGTATATTACTTTACGAAACAAGTGTCAGTATACTGATATAAACATTGAATTCCGGAAAAGGGCTGCCTAAAGGGGCTCCACTTCCGGACAGTTAAACGCCTTTAAAAACTCACCATTTTCAAAGACCTGTTACACATGTTTGTTTTGATGCATTTGCAATAGCGCGCGAGTGGTGAAATTTCACGTAACAAGGTGGAACATAGTTTTCAGCAATTGTTTATCTTTTTTTCTTTACAAATGGCATTCATTTTCAAAGGGAGACAACTTTTTCTCAAAGATTACTTAAAATAATCGGAAAAAGTTGTTTCCCTTTAAAAATGAATGCCATTTGTACTTAAAATAATCGGGAACAGTTGTCTCCCTTTGAAAATGAATGCCATTTGTACTTAAAATAATCGGGAACAGTTGTCTCCCTTTGAAAATGAATGCCATTTGTAAAGAAATAAAGATAATCAATTGCTGAAAACTGTGTTCCACCTTGTTATGCAAAATTTCACCACTCGCATGCTATTGCAAATGCATCAAAACGAACATGTGTAACAGGTCTTTGAAAATGGTGAGTTTTTAAAGGCGTTTAACTGTCCGGAAGTGGAGCCCCTTTAGGCAGCCCTTTTCCGGAATTCAATGTTTATATCAGTATACTGACACTTGTTTCGTAAAGTAATATACATGTTTTACATGCTGTTCAATTTTCATGTCAAACAACTCTTTCTTTCTATGATTTGGTGTTGTTTGATTTTTGTTTCTCAAGGCCTCCATCGAAACCTTAACAAAGTCTTGTCTTGTTTCCTTTATACTGACTTTTGAAACATTATTTTTATCTTGACTATTCGAAGCATATGGAGAGCTATACTACTCACCCCGGCGTCGGCGTTGGTAAAAGTTTTTATGAAATGGTAATATCTTGTATACCATCAAAGATATTTACTTCAAACTTAGAAAACTTGTTTATTATAACAGTCTCTACCAATAGGCAAGAGTACATAACTCTGTCAAGTATTTTGGACTTGAAAATTGGTTCAGATTTTGTACAAGTCCATGTTTTGTAAAAACTATTTGACAATGTCATGTAGCTTTGAAACTTGTAACACTTGTTTATTATTTTAGTATCTACCTGTAGGCCAGCATGTCAAGGTCACAGCGACCTGGAACAGTTAAATCATTTTCAGACTATAACTTAAGAATGCTTGGACCTAGGATCACAAAACTCGATAGGGATGTTGGTCATGACCAGCAGATGACCCCTTTTGATTTTGAGGCCAGTAGGTCAGAGGTCATGGTCACAGTGACCCAGAACAGTTAAACCGTTTCCGGACAATAACTTGAGAACGCGTGGGCCTAGGATCACAAAACTTTATAGAGAGGTTGATCATGACCAGCAGATGATTGCTATTGATTTTGAGGTCAGTAAGTCAAAGGTCAAGGTCCAGTGCATAGTGACCAAATAATTTCTGTTCCTTGTGGAGTTACAGAATGCTTCAAGCGGGGGCATTTCGTGTTCTACATGCTCTTGTTATATTAGTCTCTACCTATAGGCAGGAGTACATAACTCAAGTATTTTGCCTGAATTTATACACGCTTGTGAAAGACCGGTTGTATAATGGGGACGAGTGGGCGGCATCCACAGACATTATCCAGAGCATATCTTCTTCATGCTCAGAGGGAGTTTGATGTAACTTGGTACAAACGTTCACCATCATGAAACAGATTGCATGCACAAGAACCAGGTCCCTAGGTCTAAGGTCAAGGTCACACTTAGAGGACAAATGTTGATACTTTGTCCGAAGAATTGTTTCTTCATGCATGGAGGGATTTCAATGTAACTTGGCACAAATTTTTACCACCATGAGATGGAGTGTCTTTTGCAAGAACAAGGTCCCTAGGTCTAAGGTTAAGGTCATACTTAGATGCCAAAGGTCAGATACAAAGAGAATTTCTTCTTCATGCATAGAGGGATTTTGATGTAACTTGGCACAAATGTTCATCACCATGAGACGGAGTGTCATGCACAAGAACCAGGTCCCTAGTTTTGGAATTACTTCCCTTTGTTGTTACTATAAATAGCTTATATTGTAACTTTTTAGCTCACCTGAGCCAAAGGCTTTTGTGACCGCTCAATGTCCGTCGTGTGTCCGTCAACATTTTCTAAAAAATTCTTCTTCTTGAAAACCACTGGGCAGAATTGCACCAAACTTCACAGGAATGATCCTTGGGTGACCGCCTTTTAAAATTTTTCAAAGAATTGAATTCCATGCAGAACTCTGGTTGCCATGGCAATCGAAAGGAAAAACTTTAAAAATCTTCTTGACCAAGACCACAGGGCCTAGGGCTTTGATATCTGGTATGTAGCATCATCTAGTGGTCCTCTACCAAGATTATTCAAATTATCCCCCTAGGATCAAATATGGCCCCGCCCCGGCGGTCACATGGTTTAAATAGACTTATAAACTTTGAAAATCTTCTTTTACAAAACCACAAGGCCTAGGGCATTGATATTTTGTTTGTAGCATCATCTAGTGGTCCTCTACCAAGATTGTTCAAATGATCCCCCTAGGGTCAAATATGGCCCCGCCCAGGGGGTCCCAAGTTTTACATAGACTTATATAGGGAAAAAAGCTTAAAAATCTTCTTGTCTGAAACCACAAGACATAGACCTTTGATATTTGGTTTGTAGCATTGTCTTATGGTCCTCAACAAATATTGTTCAAATTGTACCCCTGGGGAGAAAAGAGGTCCTGCCCTGAGGTCACTTAGTTATTATATAGGAAAAAATACTTAAAAAATTATCTGATCCTATTTCCTAGACTGTTTAATTATAATTACCTGATGACCACAAGTAATATGATTTCACTTGACTGTGACCTTGACCTGCTGACCTACTTTCTTGTTTTTAGCTCGACTATTGGAAGAATAGGGGTGCTATCCTACTCACCCCGGCGTCGGCGTGAGCGTCACACAAATGTTTAGTTTGCGTACCACCCCAAATATTTTCAAAGTCCATTGAGATATTGCTTTCATATTTTGCATACTTGTTTACCATCATGACCCCAGTCTGTAAAAAGGAGGAGGCAACTCTATCAAGCATTTTGACTGAATTATGGCCCCTTTTCGACTTAGAATATGCTTATTGTAATGTTAAAGTTTTACTCATTGCTTATATTATACTATCAAGCTCTGAGAATAGTCGAGCGCACTGTCCACTGACAGCTCTTGTTTAAGATACAGCCGTGAAATTTGGATGACATACACAGTTTGCACACCGATTGTAAAACTGAATTTCATTGACCATGAATGTGACCTACTGACTTTCTTAATATTTTAGCATCAGTTTGACATTTGAAACAGTAGCTCATATTACTCAGGTGAGCGATCCAGGGTCATCATGACCCTCTTGTTTATTATTACTGGCCTTAGGGAAAAACCGAGACCACGTTTCTGTGGTAAACATACATGTTACATCCAATTTTTAGGTGTATTTTGATCGTTACCTGGTAAGGATTTTTGTGTGGGCTTAGAGTCTTTTTTAGCTCACCGCTAAAATCTAAGATTGCCGTTACGTTCTGTAAAAGATTGACTTTTAAACAATACTAATTTCATATAAATTATTAGTATTTTGATGAAAGAAATATAAAAAAATGTTATAGATATTATAATCGAATATTATCTTCAACCAAGATCAAACTGTGAATAACAAAATAGACACGAGATGTCACGCTAATTGCCGATAATTTCTGGCCATTTATCAGCATTTAATAAACAGCAGACTTTGTTCTAAAATATGTTGTTTTTTTTTTCTCTTTTTATTCTGTTTTCCAGTTTGCTTTGATTGCAGACCTCTTTAATTGTTTGTTTGTTACGATTCAGTTGGTCATCGTCTTTTAAAATTAAATTGTTCTTAATTACCGTTACTGCATACACGCATCGGGTAAATACACAGCACCTGTGTGTAGTCGGCGAGTGTCATATCTGCGTATCGATTGACAGTTATTTGGGATGTCTGTTATTTAAACAGATGATAGGCGGGCAGTTTGGTTAGAAATAATTAACAGCAGAAGGGTCAAAGGGGCGGTGCTGAAAGGGCAAAGGGGGGCTGAAGAAAAGCAAAAGGGCAGAAGGGCATCGCTAGAAAAGGGCTGGGTGCGGCGCCCTGCTATTCCGCTCTAGAAAAATCCCCACGCGCTGTCAAGAGACAGCTCTTGTTACTTCCATAATTGATAAAAGGAAATTATGCATTTCAGGAGAGCGACCATTTAAGTGCCCTTTTGAAGGCTGTACGAGATCATTTACCACTTCAAATATCCGGAAAGTTCACATTAGAACACATACCGGGGAACGACCTTATTTATGTCCACAGGAAGGGTGTGGAAGGGCTTTTGCTTCAGCAACCAATTATAAAAATCATGTCCGCATACATACTGGTATGTATACATGTTTATTTTGCTTTGTTTATAATAATGAAATTTTACTTGTTACTCGTAATTCTATAATGGATTAATTTTTTTTACAAAGAAGAAAGTCAAGCATTGTATATTCTGTGATAAGCAACGGTTTGTTTATGTACCTGTGAAAGAAAATTGTGATGTCAAATAGCTGCATGACATTTGGTTCATCACTACTGAGATTAATAGAGTTAAACATACTTTTATCATCATGATTTAATGAGCATGTTAGAATACAAATAAACAAGGTATAGTTGTGGTTTGTTGTTTGATTTACCACAGTTCATCTTTTAGATGCTTGGATATTGAACCACTCATGCCTATGCTCTCATGGTTCAATTCCTGGGCATCCTAACTGCAGTAAATCAGATGACAAACAATGCAAAGGCCTTGACTATATAGATAAAAGGTTGTTTTAACAAATTTGGATGGAATAATTTTGCTTCAAGATATTTAAGGGGACGCATACTTTGAAATTAGAAAAAAAGTGGGTGGGGTATTATAAAATTTATCTGCAAAAAAGTACACGGTTTTGGTAAATGAAATGAATACTGTTTCAACTGTTATAAGTACACAAAGGATTGCTCACTAAAATAAAAATGAGAAAAACTGAAACAAGAAAGTTATTGTTGAATTACATAAGACTTCTTGTGTACATTCAAAGTCAACAATTAAGACTTTTTGGTGCGAAAATAATAGTGCTTCACTTTGTCCAAACATTTATCAATGTCCTACAGATTCTAATTTAAAGAAAAATGTGAAATAAGTTCACTGTCTTGCTTTTCATTTGGCATATGTGAGCTAAAACACATTATTTAGTTTGTTTACAAAGTAGTGCATAAGAAAAGATACGGTGGTCAAGGAATGCCACATTACAAAACTAAAAGAGTATATTCCCCTTAATACATTAAACATTTATCATTACAGAAGTCTAGTGGCTTACAATAAAGGCCTAGAAATGTTGCCATTATTAATTTTTAACTTGGTATTCATGAACTGCAATGCACTTAAATATCAAAACACATTCAACAAACTTTTGAAAATCTACTGTCTTAAAAATCCCTAAAATAAGGTATGAAATTTGGTTGAGAGGTCCAATCAATGTGTATATGTGCAAAAGCAACATTCTAATCTTGTTCACAAAAGTTACTTAATATACAGCAGGAATGTCAATGAATGATCAAAACTGGACGAATATACAGTTATCCTCACTTTAATGTCATTTATAATTTGTCCTTGAATTCTCCACCATACTTTTCATAACTCTGTTTGCACGAGAATGCTGTCATTCACGTAAAAAAATGGGGTCAAATAAGTTGTAAATGCAATATCATGTAAACGTAGTTAATGGATTATGCAGTTCAAGATAAACTTTATCTCATAACGTAACGAACATGTATAATGTTGTAACAACAACTTTACCTACACTGATTTAAGTAGCAGTCGGTTTATAAGTGACTTTATTGATTCATTTTGTGTTTTGTTATTGTTGTCAAAAGTATAACGGAAGTGCCTCACAGCTGAAGCGGAAACCAGTTTGATGCGCAAAGTAGTCCACTGTAAGTAATATTTTTTGACAAATGTCCACAGAAATTAATAATTTTCTAATATTAAAGACGAATATCTGAATAGGATTCATTATTTGATAAGAAATTATAATCATCGACATGTTTTTTTAAAAATCGTACACGTGCTGACACCTAAGTTGTCTCCCGTTGTTTATTAGAGTTACCTTTCGTCCGGCACAGTAATTTATTTGCAGTGAATCGCCGAGAAGTCGTGGGAAAATTAAAAACCATGTAAACAAACTAAAATTAACCACCTTTTCAAGATGAATTTCAAGTGATCGACATTATGCATTTAACCCGCCTGACCTGTGTAGCATCTTAGATATCTGTTCTAAGGTATTCATTGTGTAGAATGTCATGTTATGTCCTTGCAATGCTAATTCCACTCTGATTTTTTTGTTTACATTTTTTGTCAATGAGAAATATGGCGTCCATCCCGAGATGAACTGACGTGGCGTTAAATTTTTACATGTTTAAGCAAACCTGGTGTGTTAGAAAGAAAATCTCATCCCTTCAACATTATTTGGGACACTGTTATTGTAAAAAACCTGTTTTTTCCTTATACAAAAGCTTAATATTTTGTGTTGAATGTACTTTCACAAACACCTCTGTTTTCCTATTACATTCATAGTACCACATCCTTATCCACAAAATGCTGAATATTACAGGTGTCCATCAGTATTATATCAGTTTAGGAATATGTTTTTTATTTTCCCACCATCGATTTCTTGAATATGCACCCCTTCCGCATTGCTGTATGAACTGTGAATGTAGCAATATGCGTCCCCTTAATTTCTGTCCTTTATCAGCTGTTTTTGAGCATTACCAAATGAAAAGGAAAGGAAAAAAATGGGAATATCATTATATAGAGAATATTAGGTTACTGTCTTATAAATTTAAATGAGTCGAAGAAAATATAAAAGTCAAGGCTCTAGCCGAGACCTTTATTTTTTCTTAGACAAACAATAAACTTAAATTTATAAGACAGTAACCTAATGTTCTTTTTATCCTACCTTCTGATCTAAAATCATTTTTGAGTCGGCTAAACGCTGAAAGCGTTTTGACGAGTCCTTGCTGTTCAGCGATTCTCTAAATGGACCAAATAACACAGTGAAGGGATGTAGTTCTATTAGATTTCTCAAACTTCAAACAGTTCACTGCATGAATGAAGTTAAGTTGTGTCAATTCCCTTTGCTATGACGAATATACGATGTAATCTGTCAATTTTATGACTTGTAATTGTGCAATACTCGAATGTAACTCATTAAGCATAAATGTGCATTTTTAGCCCACCATCATCAGATGGTGGGCTATTCAAATCACTCTGCGTCCGTGGTCTGTCGTCCTTCCGTCCGTCATTCCGTCCGTCCTTCCGTTAACAATTTCTCGTTATCGCATCTCCTCAGAAACTACCAGGGGGATTTTGACCAAACTTTGTCAGAATGATGTATTGGTACCCTAGTTGTGTCCCCCTGAAAATCAGACTGGTTCAACAAATTTTTAGTAAGTTATGGCCCTTTGTTTATTTCTATAATTTACATAGATTTATATAGGGAAAAACTTTGAAAATCTTCTTGCCCCTAACCACAGAGCCTAGGGCTTTGATATTTGGTATGAAGCATCATCTAGTGGTCTTCTACCAATAAGATTCAAATTATTTCCCTGGGGTGTAATATGGCCCCGCCCCGGCGGTCAAATGGTTTATATAGACTTATATAGGGAAAAACTTTGAAAAACCTCTTGTCCAAAACCACAGGGCCTAGGGCTTTGATATTTTGTATGTGACATCATCTAGTGGTCTTATACTAAGATTGTTCAAATTATCCCCCTAGGGTCAAATATGGCCCCGCCCCGGGGGTCACATGGTTTACATAGACTTATATAGGGAAAAACTTTGAAAATCTTCTTGTCCAAACTACAAAGCCTAGGGCTTAGATATTTGTAATGTAGCATCGTCTAGTGGTTCTCTACCAAGTTTGTTAAAATTATCCCCCTAGGGTCAAATATGGCCCCGCCCTGGGAGTCACATGGTTCATATAGACTTATATAGGGAAAAGCTTATAAAAACTTCTTGTCAATAACCTACAACATTCAGATTTGGACCACATGTATGGTTTTGAGTGGCAAGATGAACCTTGACATGAGTTGACCTTGATTTTGACCTAGTGACCTACTTTCACATTTCTGTAGCTACAACCTTCAAATTTGGACCACATGCATAGTTTTGTGCATTGAAATAAAACTTTGACCTTGACATTGACCTAGTGACCTACTTTCACATTTTTGAAGGTACAGGCTTCATATTTGGACCACATGCATAGTTCTGTATTCCGAAATAAAATTTGACCTTGATTTTGACCTGGTGACCTACTTTCACATTTCTCAAGCTACAGCCTTCAAATTTGGACCACATGCATGGTTTTGTGTACCAAAACAAACTTTGACCTTTACATTGACCTAGTGACCTACTTTCTCATTTCTCAAGCTACAGCCTTCAAATTTGGACCACTTGCATAGTTTTGTGTACCGAAATAAACTTTGACCTTAAGATTGACCTAGTGACCTACTTTCAAATTTCTCAAACTACAGTCTTCAAAATTGATGCACATGCATAGTTTTGTGTACAAAGAATTTGTCCTTGAAATTGATCTAGTGACCTACTTTCACATTTCTCAAGTTACAGCTTTCGAATTTAGACCACATGCACAGTGTTGTGTATGGAAATGAAATTTGACCTTGAGCTAGTCAGTAAGTCTTGAAATTTGGAACACACAAAAATGACACATTGATGGGCGCCAAGATCACTCTGTGATCTCTTGTATGAATTGGGCAGGCTTACAAAGCTTGCGTAACATCCAGCGAAAGACAAAAAATAGTTCCACAGGGCTCCAGATAAGATGCGTATTAGCGTAAATTACGTATAGAAATAATGCAAATACGCATGTCTAATAATTTCTAAGCGTATAAAAACGTATATAAAATTACAGAAATGCACACAATGCTTTTTTAAAAACAAAATCTGAATCGTCTGGATGCGTTAGGTAACATAGCCGATCCCAATCAGCCTTAATTCTCCCACATTGAACGTATACACGCATCGTATGATTTCTATAAACTTTGCGTGGGTTGAATTTTGCAGTCAGTAAACGGATAAATTATCGGAAGAAGAAGCTCTTACTGGTTTGTTTAGTTACTACAGATATTAAAAATGATTTTAATTCTTATTTTTCGAGAAATAAACAAATCGGCGAAACATTAAATTGTATTTTCTTGTAGTTTTTTAAATCGAAAGTAGATCGTCTATGTTTGGCTGCTTTCACGAAAAGAAACAACTTTTTTATGAGAAGATTTAAATAAGAGGTAATTTAACCGTAAACTTCAATGTCAGATACTGCCAATTGCTGCTAAATGTCTTCGTATCATCACAATTTGTAAAATATATTGTTGAAACTGGAGAAAAGTGTAATCGTATCCGGATATATTTTGGGTAAATATCGAGCTGTGTTATGAAATTTTAACATTCAAGTAACATACATGATAGATATTATTGTAACAGAAATGATTCTAGAATTTATTTTTATTACACCTACATATAATCTATGTCAGACTCGTATTCTAGTCCTGAGGTATGATCTGAAAGTAAAAAGCTGAAGTGACAGTCATACTTTGGATATTGTAATACTAGAAAGAATCTAGATCGTAACCTTTCTGGAATTTTGACTGGTTTGGATAATTTGCTTACGATTCAGGTTCGCAAAAAAATGAAACCGTCACCCATTCTGCTTTTCATGATGACACATGGCTTGATTTTTGCAGTCAGTAAGCGGATAAATTATCCCGAGAAAGAGATCTTACTGATTTGTTTAATTACTACTGATTTTAGAAATGATTTTATTTCTTATTTTTCGAGAAATAAACAAATCGGCGAAACATTAAATTGTATTTTCTTGTAGTTTTTGAAATCGAAAGTAGATCGGCTATGTTAGAGTGCTTTGACGAAACGAAACAATTTTTTTTATGAAATGATTTAAATAATTTCACCGTAAACTTCAATGTCAGATACTGCCAATTGCTGCTAAACTGTCTTCATATCATCACAATTTGTAAAACATATTGTTGAAACTGGAGATTTTGGCGGTATAAAAGAAAGTGTAATCATATCGGGATATAATATTTTGGGTAAATATCGAGCTGTGTTATGAAATTTAAACATTAAAGTAACAGACATGATAGATATTATTGTAACAGAAATGATTCTAGAATTTATTTTTATAATACATACATAGAATCAATATCAGACTTATATTCTAGTGCTGAGGCATGACCTGAAAGTAAAAATATGAAGTGACAGTCATTCATACTTTGAATATTGTAATACTAAAAAGAATCTACGTAATATTTAGAAATTGAAACATAAATTTTTCAGTTAGAAATCGCACCAAAGGCTGTATCAAGGGTCTACATTTTCAAAATTTCCTTGTAGTGATACCCCAAACCCTACTTGCAGGAGGGGGTATCCTCCCACACCCTCCCCCCATATTGCCACTTTACAGTTTGATACATTTGCCCTTTTACCACCTGCCACAATACCCATTTCAAAATCTGACTGGAGTTCAAAGCGGGAAGGAACACCCCTCCCCACACCCACCCTGCTATGGCTCAAACATTTTTTCAGCCCAGTCTGAGCCTGTCTGTCTACATGAATCAAAACGGATAATTGAAAGTACATAGACTTGGGGACTACTGACATGGTTTTGAAGGGGTTAACAGATCTGAAATAGAATAAATGATGGTTTTAACTAAAAAAGAACTGCATTTATTAATATTGGTTATCTTTTCCGAAATTGGTAGCTAGTCCGAATAACTTCTGTTAGTTTCGAATGCGCAATTTTCCTGTCAGTGTAAACATTCATGACACTATATATTGACACTCAGCAACATTTACATATCTTTAAACGCAAAAGTAAGTATACTTTAAATTCACATCCCTTATAATATGATTGAACAATACCTAGCGTGTGACACGGTTATTGCCAGGCCCCTTATCTGTAAAATATCTGAACAGTTCTTTCGTCCATCCATTACAAATTGTATGTGGCAATCCGCGCTATAAAATTTCAATATATAAATTTTCATATTCAAATTTTATCATGTGCGAATATATACCAGCCCATAATTGCCTGTTTTGGTAATGCCGGAGGCAAATGTTTACTGGAAAAATAATTATAGTAATGGGCAGTATCTTAGTGTCACCTGTCAAATTGTAGTTTGTACTTTCAACATTTTTATTTTAGCGAACCACTCTTCAGTTTTAGAGAAATATATTGAGTTTAAATACTTGTATAATGTCAATCAAAGTTTTACTAGGCATTGATTGAATGTCCATTTCATCTATTGTAACAAAATCTCTGTTCAGTTGGGGAAAAAAACTAAAACCAAACTGAAACTGGTAGACTATACTACCAGTACATCAATCATTAGCCGACTCTCAGGCCCTTCAGGCCTTTGATTAATTAAAATTCAAAATTTAGGCCATACCAAATTGATATGTCGTTGGTCAGAACTACCGCATCAATAATTTCATTCCCGAGAAGAAGAAAAATTCACCCGCCCGCACGTATATAAAAAATCTCCGAATTTTTTTTTTTTTTTTTCTGATTACGCAGTCCGGAATGATACGGCAAAACAGGTTTTATCGCTGTTTTAATGCGTCAATGTGATACTGATCGGAATTCATGCGTCCATAATACATGTAGCTGATGACCCAAACTCAAAAAGTCAGGAATTATGGTGTTGTTCATCATTGTTTTAAATCTGGAGTGTCTGTGCTAGTGCCACACATGGCCTTCAATGTGCCAGTAGGTGATGAAGTAGGCATGTTCTATGATTGTTCAAATTATATACAGTGAAAAGAACGAAGCCCAACTTGTAAGACGTGCACGAGTGACGAGGATGCAATTAAAAATATTTGGATTAAACAGAATTATTATTCAGATATAAAGTTTTCAAACCATTTGTTATCAGTTGTTCAGTTCAGTATGTTAGATCTGGAGCCAAAGATAGCACTCATCTTAAAAAAAAGTTTGTTCACAGATCCTGACCGATCCATCACATTATCTCGGCCCAAATCTATTTGAAAGTACCTTCTTTAGTACAGCAGTCAGATATTCTATCAAAATGCATTAAGTTAATTTAAAAATTATTTAGCTTGTCAAATCAGTAGTGTATGTATAAAAATAATTTCTAACAAAATCTGTCCTATTGTAACCCCAATTTTCCCTGTTTGTATATTAATTGGCTGTGAATTGATTGAAAGAAAGAAACTGAAAAAACAGACCTCCCCAACTCTAAATTTCTAGGTCAGTCAAAGCACAACAAATAACACTTTTAAGGGTGGCCATGTTGGGATCATTCTTTGTCCGTCTGTTATCATTTTTGACTAAAATGAACCTCTACCACAAAAACTTAAGCTAGCCTGATCTGTTAAGAAATTATTCCAGTGGAATTCGAGCAATGTCAAAGCATTTGTATGCCCAACTCAAATTTTGGTCTCACTGGTCAAGCGGTTTATTACTTTCTCCTCACCTCTATGGTTTGGAGTTTCACAAAGTTGCTCATTTGTCGAAGCCATCTAACTGGGTTTCAGAAGATACGTTATTCCACTCGGGAGCCCATTTTGTCTTAAATATTCCTCATCCTCTGCCGTTACATGGGCACGCCTTCTGATTAATGTAGAAAAATCTAAATTAAAAATAAGACACTCATCCCTTAGTTATTATAAATACAAAATAAAAACAAAGTGATTCAGTGAGTTCTGGCAAGAATTTATTTGCAAAATCATTCATGTAGTCTTTAAAACATATAGAAAAGCTATCTACTGTGTTAGTCACACTGTAAATGATTGATTTCTGTGTTATTTCTAAAGAAATGTTAACTTCATGTAACCGCCTCCTCAAGGGTCCAAGCTGGGAATTTTTTTTTTAAAAACCCGCTTGCTCCATGTAAAACTACCTGCCTCTGAAAAAATCAAAATTGAGAAGAAGAAAAATTAAAAATTTCGCTGGCTCGCTCCCATTTTTAGCTCTTCTGAGCACAAAGTGCTCAAGGTGAGCTTTTGTGATCGCCCTGTGTCCGTCGTCCATCCATCGTCAACAATTTGACTGTTAACACTCTAGAGGTCACAATTTTGGTCCAATCTTAATGAAACTTGGTCAGAATGTACCCTCTTTAAAATCTTGGACGTGTTCGATATTGGGTTATCTGGGGTCAAAAACTAGGTCACCAGGTCAAATCAAAGGAAAAGCTTGTTAACACTCTTAGAGGTCACAATTTTGTTCCAATCTTAATTAAACTTGGTCAGAATGTTACTCTCAATGATATCTTGGACAAGTTTGATATTGGGTCATTTGGGGTCAAAAACTAGGTCACCAGGTCAAACCTAAGGAAAAGCTTGTTAACACTCTAAGGGCCACATTTATGACTGTATCTTCATGAAACTATGCCAGAATGTTAATCTTGATGATCTTTAGGTCAAGTTCGAATCTGGGTCATGTGGGGTCAAAACCTAGGTCACCAGGTCAGATCAAAGGAAAAGCTTCTTAACACCGTAAGGGCCACATTTATGACTGTATCTTCATGAAACTTAGTCAGAATGTTAGCGTTGATGATCTTCAGGTCAGTTTTGAATCTGAGTCATGTGGGATCAAAAACTAGGTCACCAGGTCAGATCAAAGGAAAAACTTGTTAACACTCTAGAGGCCACATTTATGACCATATCTTCATGAAACTTGGTCAGAATATTAATCTTGATGATCTTTAGGTCAAGTTTAAATCTGGGTCAGGTGGGTTCAAAAACTAGGTCACCAGTTCAAATCAAAAGAAAAGCTGTTAACACACTATAAGCCACATTTATAACCATCTCTTAATGAAACTTGGTCAGAATGTTAATCTTGATGATCTTTAGGTCAAGTTTAAATCTTGGTCAGGTGGGGTCAAAAACTAGGTCACCAGGTGAAATCAAAAGAAAAGCTAGTTAACACACTATAAGCCACATTTATGACCATATCTTAATGAGACTTGGTCAGAGTGCTAATCTTGATGATCTTTAGGCCAGGTTTAAATCTGGGTCAGGTTGGGTCAAAAACAAGGTCACCAGGTCAAATCAAAGGAAAAGCTTGTTAACTTTCTAGAGGCCACATTTATGACTGTATCTTCATGAAACTTAGTCAAAATGTTAACCTTGATGATCTTTAGGTCAAGCTCGAATCTTGGTCATGTGGGGTCAAAAACAAGGTCACTAGGTCAAATCATAGGAAAAGCTAGTAAACACACTAGAGGCCACATTTATGACCATATCTTAATGAAACTTGATCAGAATGTTAATCTTGAAGATCTTTAGGTCAGTTTTCAATCTAGGTCAGGTGGGGTCATAAGCTAGGTCACCAGGTCAAATCAAAAGAAAAGCTGTTAACACACTATAAGCCACATTTATAACCATCTCTTAATGAAACTTGGTCAGAATGTTAATCTTGATGATCTTTAGGTCAAGTTTAAATCTTGGTCAGGTGGGGTCAAAAACTAGGTCACCAGGTGAAATCAAAAGAAAAGCTAGTTAACACGCTATAAGCCACATTTATGACCATATCTTAATGAAACTTGGTCAGAGTGCTAATCTTGATGATCTTTAGGCCAGGTTTAAATCTGGGTCAGGTTGGGTCAAAAACAAGGTCACCAGGTCAAATCAAAGGAAAAGCTTGTTAACTTTCTAGAGGCCACATTTATGACTGTATCTTCATGAAACTTAGTCAAAATGTTAACCTTGATGATCTTTAGGTCAAGCTCGAATCTTGGTCATGTGGGGTCAAAAACAAGGTCACTAGCTCAAATCATAGGAAAAGCTAGTAAACACACTAGAGGCAACATTTATGACCATATCTTATTGAAACTTGATCAAAAAGTTAATCTTGAAGATCTTTAGGTCAGTTTTCAATCTAGGTCAGGTGGGGTCATAAGCTAGGTCACCAGGTCAAATCAAAGGAAAAGCTTGTTAACACTCTAGAGACCTCATTTTTGTCGAGCCCGCTTGCGGAAGCAAAGACCTAGTTGTCCAAATGGCTGTTCGGTGTATGTGTGTCTGTGCGTCCGTCCGGACCATAACTTTGACATGCATGGAGCAATCTTGTTTATATTTGGCATGAATGTAAACCTCAGTGAGATGGAGTGTCGTGCGCAAACCCCAGGTTCCTATCTCAAAGGTCAAGGTCACACTTAGAGGTCAAAGGTCAAATTCAATAATGACTTTGTCCGGAGCATTTCTTCTTCATGCTTGGAGGGATTTCGATGTAACTTGGTGCAATTGTTCACCATCATGAGACGGAGTGTCCTGCGTAAGAATCAGATCCCTAGGTCTAAGGTCAAGGTCACACTTAGAGGTCAAAGGATACAAGAATGACAACTTTGTCCGGAGCATTTCTTCTTCATGCATGGAGGGATTTTGATGTAAATTGGCACAAATGTTCACCACCATGAGACGGAGTGTCATGCGCAAAAACCAGGACCCTAGGTTTAAGGTCAAGGTCAAAGAGGTCAAAGGTCAGATACAAGAATGACATTGTCCGGAGCATTTCTTTTTCATGCATAGAGGGATTTTGATGTAACTTGGCACAATTGTTCACCATCATGAGACGGAGTGTCATGCGTAAAAATCTAATATTACTTCCCTTTGTTGTTACTATAAATAGCTTATATTGTTACTTTTTATGCCCCCCCCCCCCCCCCCTTCGAAGAAGGAGGGGTATATTGTTTTGCAGATGTCGGTCGGTCGGTCGGAATGTAGACCAATTTGTTTCCGGATAATAACTCAAGAACGCTTGGGCCTAGGATCATGAAAGTTGATAGGTAGGTTGGTCATCACCAGCAGATGACCCCTATTGATTTTGAGGTCTGTATGTCAAAGGTCAAGGTCACAGTGACCCTGAATAGTAAAACGGTTTCCGGATGATAACTCAAGAACACTTGGGCCTAGGATCATGAAAGTTGAAAGGGAGGTTGGTAATGACCAGCAGATGACCCCTATTGATTTTGAGGTCAGTATGTTAAAGGTCAAGGTCACAGTGACCAGGAACAGTAAAATGGTTTCCAGGCAATAACTCTAAAGAACACTTGGATCTAGTGTCAGGAAAATTGATAGTTAGGTTGGCCATGACCAGCAGATGACCCCTATTGATTTTGAGGTCATTAGGTCAAAGGTCAAGGTCACATTGGCCAGGAACATTTAAACGGTTTCTGATCTTCTTGTCCAAAACCATAGGGCCTGGGGCTTTGATATTTGGTATGTAGAAAAATCTAGTGGTCCTCTACTAAGATTGTTCCAATTATTTCCCTGGGGTCAAATACGGCCCCACCCCGGGGGTCACATGGTTTATATAGACTTATATAGGAAAAAACTTTGAAAAACCTCTTGTCCAAAACCACAGAGCCTAGGGCTTTGATATTTTGTATATGACATCATCTAGTGGTCCTCTACTAAGATTGTTCAAATTATTCCCCAAGGGTCAAATATGGCTCCGCCCTGGGGGGTCACATGGTTTACATAGACTTATATAGGGAAAAAATTTGAAAATCTTCTTGTCCAAACCACAAAGACTTTGATATTTTGTAATATAGCATTATTTAGTGGTTCTCTACCAAGTTTGTTCAAATTATACCTCTAGGGTCAAAAATGGCCCAGCCCCAGGGGTCATATGGTTCATATAGACTTATATAGGGAAAAACTTAGAATCTTCATGTCCATAACTTATATCATTCAAATTTTGACCACATGTATAGTTTTGAATGGCAAGATGAACCTTGACATGAGTTAACCTTAATCTTGACCTAGTGACCTACTTTCACATTTCTGTAGCTACAGCCTTCAAATTTGGACCACATGCATAGGTTTGTGTACCGAAAAAAAAACATTGACCTTTTTATTGACCTAGTGACCTACTTCCACATTTTTGAAGGTACAGGCTTCAAATTTGGACCACATGCATAGTTTTCTGTCCAAAAATAAAATTTGACTATGATTTTGACCTAGTGACCTACTTTCACATTTCTCAAGCTACAGCCTTCAAATTTGAACCACAACCATTGTTTCGTATACTGAAATGAACTTTGATCTTGAAATTGACCTAGTGACCTACTTTCACATTTCTGAAGATACAGGCTTCAAATTTGGACCACTTGCATAGTTTTGTGTTCCGAAATAAAATTTGACCTTGAGATTGACCTAGTGACCTTCTTTCACATTTCTGAAGCTACAGCTTCAAATTTGGACCGCATGCATATTTTGTGTTCTGAATTGAAATTTGACATTGATTTTTACCTATTACCTACTTTCACATTTCTCAAGCTACAGCCTCCAAATTTGAAGCACATGCATAGTTCTGTCTACCGAAATGAACTTTGACCTTGAAATTGATCTAGTGACCTGCTTTCACATTTCTCAAGCCACAGCTTTCAAATTTGGACCACATACACATTGTTTTGTACCAAAATGAAATTTGACCTTGATTTTGACCTTGAGCTAGTCTTGAAATTTGGAACATTTAAAAATGGCTCAGTGGATGGTGCCAAGATCACTCTGTAATCTCTTGTTAGGTTAATAGGTTAAAGGTCAAGGTCAGATTAATCCAGAATGGTAGAACTTTTGTTTACAGTGAGCATATAATTTCTGTTCCTTGTGCAATTACTGAATGCATCAAGGGGGGCATTTCTTGTTCGACGAGCTCTTGTTTTATTACTGGTCATAGGGTAAAATCAAGACCACTTTTCTGTAGTACAGCATGCATGTTACATCCAATTTTGAGGTGTATTTTGACATATCTCTACTGGTAAGGATTTTTATGTGGACTTAGAATATATATATATTTTTTTAAGATTTACTTTCCTTTGTTGTTACGACAAATAACTTATATTTTAACTTTTTGCAATTTTTTTTTATTTGGCATAAATGATTGCCTCAATAAGACGGAGTGTCGTGTGCAACTCCCAGTCCTTTTGACAGCTGACGGGCTCGACATGTTGCCCGTGGGCATCTAGTAAGTTTGAAACTCATAGGAATTGATCAGAATGTTTGTCTTGATGACCTCTAGGTCAGGTTTGAATCTGGGTCATGCGGGGTCAAAAACTAGGTCACCAGGTCAAAGCAAAGGTTAAGCTTGTTAACAATCTAGATGTCACATTTATGACTGTATCTTCATGAAACTTGGTCAGAATGTTAATCTTGATTTCAAAAACTAGGTCACTAGGTCAGATTAAAGGAAAAACTAGTTAACACTCTAGAGACCACATTTATGAACATATCTTAATGAAACTTTGTCAGAATGTTAATCTTATTGATCATAAGGTTAAGTTCTAATCTGGGTCAGGTGGGTTCAAAAACTAGGTCACCAGGTCAGATCAAAAGTAAAGCTTGTTAACAATCTAGAAGCCACATTTATGACTGTATCTTCATGAAACTTGGTCAGAATGTTAATCTTGATGACCGTTGGGCGGGTGGTCTAGCGGTAACTCGCTTGACTGCCAATCCAGAGGTCCGGGTTTCGAATCCCGGTCCAGGAACTGGAAATTTCTGAGACGCTCTTGAGTGTCTCCCACCTAACTAAGAGGCCTGTACTGGTTCTTCCCAGGAAAGACGGCTTCGCGTGTTTCAGTGCTATACATTGGGCATGTTAAAGGACCTGACTTTCTATTCGCAAAGAGCTAGGCTAAGTTAGCCGGAGAGGCCTGTATCTCTCTCTGTTCTCTCTGTCTGTTCTGGGGGCTTTATCTCACTCTGTCTCTCTGGTCAGATCGTTCTGTGTCTGTACTAGTAGAGGATGAATTTCGCGCCCTGTGTGGCTGTGTTTGCTATATGTAAAGCGCCTTTGAACGTGTTTATCATGAAAAGGGCGCTATATAAATCTGGTATAATAATAATAATAATGATCTGTAGGTCAAGTTCGATTCTGGGTCATGTGGGGTCAAAAATTAAGTCACTAGGTCAGATTAAAGGAAAAACTAGTTAACACTCTAGAGGACACATTTATGACCATATCTTAATGAAACTTGGTCAGAATGTTAATCTTGATGATCTTTAGGCCAATAGGTCAGGTGAGCGATACAGGGCCTTCAGGGCCCTCTTGTTTAAAAAAAAAACCGAAGAACTATTAATCAATTTGGTATGGTCTTACCACCAACTAGATCCGAGTCTGCATTGATACAAATTATAAAATTAATACGCCCTCCAAATTACACAAATAGGTCTTAAAAATTCCAAATATTATAAAATAGAAGCTAAAAACAAAGGCTATTCTTGTTTTGTTTTGTACCCGACCTGTCTGTCCTGCTGAACATGAATGAATAATTTTCTATTTGCTGCCAAGTGAAGTTGTATCCGAAGTTCAGTTGCAAGTCGGATACCAATTGGCCATTCTCACCAAGCAAACCTTAGATGTGACTTATACACACGCCACAAGGCCGCATGACAGAAAAAAAATAGGCAAACCGATTCCTCAATGATTTTATTCAATAACATTCCATTCCAGTTGCAATATATTCCTTGATTAAAGTGTAGAAAGCTAAAATCCTGAACAAACGCTATACATGAGTCTTTTTTCGTTTCTCTGAGCGTTTCCGTTATATAAACTTTTTGTGGTAATTGCAAACACTGTATGCATACGCTATACATCAGTGACATGTCTCGCGTACCTTTTAAAAGTGCGTTGATAAAAATGATTGCATGTTTTTAGCTCTCCTGTCACATAGTGACAGGATGAGCTTTTGTGATCGTCAATCCGTCTGTTTGCAATTTCTTGTGAACACGATAAGAGACCACATTTTGTAACTGATTTTAATCAAACTTTCACACAACTTGTATTGGCATAATATCTTGGTTCCTTTCCAAAACTGGCCATATCCCATCATGGGTTCCAGAGTTATGGCCCCTTAAAGGGCCAAAATTTGCTATTTTTGGCTTGCGAACACGATAGAGACCACATTTTTCAATTGTTTTTAATAAAACTTGGACACAACTTGTATTGGTATAACATCTTGGTTATTTTGGAAAACTGGCCAGATCTCATCATGGGTTCCAGAGTTATGGCCCCTTAAAGGGCCAAAAATTGCTATTTTGGCTTTTGCAGCCATATAGAGACTTCATTTATAATTTGATTTGATACAAACTTGGAAAATATCTTTAACAACAATAGATCTTGGATTCCATGATGAATCCGGCAGATCCAGTCGTAGGTTCTGGAGTTACAGTCCCTGATTGCCCCCAGAAAGAACCAAAATTTGTTAATTTTACCTTGTGAACACGATAGAAGTGACATTTAAATTTGATTTTAACCACACTTACACACAACTTAAGTCACAATGTTATCTTGGTTTCTTTTGAAAACTGGCTAAATTCTGTCATGGGTTCTAGAGTTACTGCCCCTGAAAGCAGCAAAATTTTCTGTATTGGCCCTTTCAGCCATGTAGAGGTTTCATTTATGCTTTGATTTGATACAAACTTGCACAGAATGTTTATCTTGGTGATCTCTTGGCCAAGTTCGAAACTGGGTCATGTGGGGTCAAAACTAGGTCACCAGGTCAGATCAAAGGAAAAGCTTTTTAACACCCTAGAGGCCACATTTATGCCCCTATCTTCCTGAAACTTGTTCAGAGTGTTTATCTTGATGATTCCTATGCCAAGTTCAAAACTCGTTCATATGGGGTCAAAACCTAAGTCACCTGCTCAGATCAAAGGAAAAGCTTTTTATACGCCCGAAGGGACGTATTATGTTATATCCCCGGTGTCCGTCTGTCCGTCCGTCCGTTAGCAATTTCGCGTCCACTCTGTAACTCTTGAACCCCTTGAAGGATTTCAATGAATCTTGACACAAACGTTCACCACACCAAGACGACATGCAGAGCGCATGTTTTGGATGTCTCGCTTCAAGGTCAAGGTCACACTTAGGGGTCAAAGGTCATATGAGTGTGTTTCGTGTCCGCTCTGTAACTCTTGAACTGCTTGAAGGATATCAAAGAAACTTGACATAAATGTTCACCACACTGAGACGACATGCAGAGCACTTGTTCCTGATGACTAGCTTCAAGGTCAAGGTCACACTTAGGAGTGAAAGGTCAAATATGACTTTGCTGTGTCCGCTCTGTAACTCTTGAACTGCTTGAAGGATTTCAAAGAAACTTTGCACAAATGTTCACCACACTGAGGAGGCGATGTGCGGAGCGCATGTTTTGGATGACTCGCTTCAAGGTCAAGGTCACACTTTTGTGTCAAAGGTCATATATGACTTTGCTTTGTGTATATTGCTCTGCATTGCAGTGCTCTTGGTTTTATTTGGCAGATCCCTTTTTTGTGGTTTCATTTATGATTTTATTTTAACCAAACTTGCACACAACTTGTATCACCATAAGGTCACGGTTCCTTTCTTGAACTGGCCAGATCCCATTATGGGTTCCAGAGTTATGGCTCCTGAAAGGGCCAAAATTAGCTATTTTGACCTTGTCTGCACAATAGCAGCTTTATTTATGATTTGATTTTTACCAAACTGGCACACAACTTGTATCACCACGAGATCTTGGTTCCTTTCTTGAACTGGCCAGATTTCATTATGGGCTCCAGAGTTATGGCCCCTTAAAGGGCCAGAATTAGCTATTTTGACCTTGTCTGCACAATAGCAGCTTCATTTATGATTTGAATTTAACCAAACTTGCACACAACTTGTATCACCATAAAATCTTGGTTCCTTTCTTGAACTGGCGAGATTCCATTATGGGTTCCAGAGTGATGGCCCCTGAAAGGGCCAAAATTAGCTATTTTGACCTTGTCTGCACAATAGCAGCTTCATTTATGATTTGAATTTAATCAAACTTGCACAAAACTTGTGTCACCATAAGATCTCAGTTCCTTTCTTGATCCGGCCAGATCCCACAATGGGTTCCAGAGTTATGGCCCCTGAAATTAGCTATTTTGACCTTGTCTGCACAATAGCAGCTTCATTTATGATTTAATTTTAACCAAACTTGCACACAACTTGTATCACCACGAGATCTTGCTTCCTTTCTTCAACTGGCCAGATTCCGTCATGGGTTCCAGAGTTATGGCCCCTTAAAGGTCCAAAATTGGCTATTTTGGCTTTTGCAGCCATATAGAGACTTCATTTATGGTTTTATTTGATACAAACTTCCAAAATATCTTCAACAACAATAAATCTTGGATTCCATGACAAATCAGATCCAATCGTAGGTTCCAGAGTTATTTTATATCTGATTACCTCCCCTGATTGTAATCAAAATGGATTTATATCCGTAAGTACTTATAGGACTTATTTGAAATTTCATTATTGTTATTAGTTGGACAGAGACAATCAGGGTAGATAACTATGGACTGGTTTTATGTCAAATTACCTCCCTTTATTTTAAATTAAAATGGGTATATCTTCATAACTAATGAAGATACTGATCTGAAATTTCATTTTTGTCAACAGATTTATTTGGCAGATCCTTCTTTTGTTCACTTACAATATTTATTTTTTGAATTACTTCCTTTTACGTTACTATAAATAGCTTATTTTTAGTAACTTTTTTATTATTGGCCGTAGGGAAAAACCGAGACCACTTTTCTGTGGTACAACATGGATGGTACCTCCAATTTTTAGGTGTATTTTGACATATCTATACCTTGTAAGAATTTTTTTTTCTTTTTGGTTAAATTTCTTCCCTTTGTTGTTTCTGTCCTTTGGACTTTGATATTTTACTGAGGACCTTCTTGTCCTCCTGTCCGTGCGTCCGTCCGTCCGAAGTTCGTGACACGCCTAGCTCAAAAAGTATTTGATATAAATTCATGAAACCTTGCATGAGTCTTTATCATGATATGAACTTGCGCACCTCCTAGTTTTCGTCTGGCTCCGCCCCCTATTTTTAGAGTTATGGCCCCTGAAATAGTCAAAAATGCACATTATCACTTTGTGACGCGCCTAGCTCAAAGACTATTTGATATAGATTCATGAAACCTTGCATGTATATTAATCATGATATGAACTTGCGCACCTCCTATTTTTCATTTGGGTCTGCCCCCTTTTTTCAGAGTTATGGCCCCTGAAATAGTCAAAAATACACATTTTCACCTTGTGACATGCCTAGATCAAAAAGTATTTCATATAAATTAATGAAACCTTGCATGAGTCTTTATCATGATATGAACTTGCGCACCTCCTATTTTTCATCTGGCTCCGCCCACTATTTTTTAGAGTTATGGCCCCTGAAATAGTCAGAAATGCATATTTTCACCTTGTGACACGCCTAGCTCAAAAACTATTTGATATAGATTCATGAAACCTTGCATGTGTATTAATCATGATATGAACTTGCGCACCTCTAATTTTTCATTTGGGTCCGCCCCATATTTTCAGAGTTATGGCCCCTGAAATAGTCAAAAATGCACATTTTCACTTTGTGACACGCCTAGCTCAAAAAGTATTTCATATAAATTGATGAAACCTTGCATGATTCTTTATCATGATATGAACTTGCGCACCTCTAATTTTTCATTGGCTCTGCCCCCTATTTTTTGAGTTATGGCCCCTGAAATAGTCAAAAATGCACATTTTCACCTTGTGACGCGCCTAGCTCAAAAAGTATTTGATATAGATTCATGAAACCTTGCATGTGTATTAATCATGATAAGAACTTGCGCACCTCCTATTTTTCTTTGGGTCTGCCCCCTATCTTTTGAGTTATGGCCCCTGAAATAGTCAAAAATGCACATTTTCACCTTGTGACACCTCTAGCTAAAAAAGTATTACATATAAATTGATGAAACCTTGCATGAGTCTATATCAAGATATGAACTTGCGTACCTCCTATTTTTTGTCTGGCTATGCCCCCTATCTATTTTTAGAGTTATGGCCCCTGAAATAGTCAAAGATGCACATTTTCACCTTGTGACGCGCCTAGCTCAAAAAGTATTTAATAAAATCGTTGAAAACTTGCATAAGTCTTTATCCTGATATAAACTTGCACACCTCTAATGTTTTGGCTGGTTCCACCCCTATTTTTAAAGTTATGGCCCCTGAAATAGTAAAAAAATGCACTTTTTCACCTAATTATATACCTAGCTCAAAAAGTATTAGATGTAAATTCAGGAAACCTTGCAGGAGTCTTTATCATGATGTGGCCAAGCACTCTTGGCATTCTTCTTGAGAATCTTACTCTTATTACATAGTTATGGCCCTTGAAATAGCCAGAATAGTGGATTTTTTGTTTGTGATACTCATAGCTCAAAAAGTATAGGGCCTAGAATAATGAACCCTTTTCATAAAATGTTTGTTGAGGCCATTAAGACTGCAAACATTTGAATTATTGCCCCTTATTTGTGACTAATGTACCATTGGGGGGCACACCCTGTGTCCTACAGACACATTCTAGTTGTTAATATAAATAGCTTATTTTGAAAAAAAAAATTTATTATTGGCTGTAGGGAAGAACAGAGACCACTTTTCTGTGGTACAACATGGATGGTACATCCTATTTTTACATGTATTTTGACATAACTGTACCTGGTAAGAATTTTTTTGTGGACTTTTCTTTTTGGAATTTCTTCTTTTTGTTTTTCCTGTCCTTCGGGCTTCAACAGTCAAGTTCTTTAAAAATTTTGCTCCCATCCTCTGATGTAACCCTTCGGGCATATATTGCCCCGCTTGGCAACACTCTTGTTAACACTATTGAGGCCACATTTATGACCCTATCTTCTTGAAACTTTTGTCAGAATGTTCATCTTGATGATTTCTAGGCCTAGTTCGAAACTGGGTCATATGGGGTCAAAAACTAGGTCACCCGCTTAAATCAAAGGAAATGCTTGTTAACACTCTAAAGACCATATCTTTGACACTGTCTTCATGAAACTTGGTAAGAATGTTTATCTTGATGATTCCTTTGCCAAATCTGAAACTGGGTCATGTGGGGTGAAAAACTTGGTCACCACTCAAATCAAAGGAACAGCTTGTTACTCAAATCAAAGGAACAGCTTGTTAACACTGTAGAGGCCACATTTATGACCCTGTCTTCATGAAACTTGGTCAGAATGTTTATCTTGATGATTCCAAGGCCAAGTTTAACAGGTGAGCGATATAGGGTCATGATGACCCTCTTGTTTAGCAATTATTCTCAGAAACAAGATGGTGTCGTTTTAAAAAAATATTTGAAAACGTAGTCTGCTAAGCTTTATCAAGTCACTGACCTGATAAAGCAAAATTTATCATAGCCCTTGATTTTTGCCTTTATAAATCCCCCGCCATGAGTGGTCAGGGGTTATAGGAATGGTCTCCGTCCGTTCTTCTGTCCTTCTGTAACATTTTATGTCCGCTCTTTATCTTCTAAACCCCTTGAAGGATTTTCATGAAACTTGGGTCAAATGATAACCTCATCAAGACGATGTGCATAACCCATTAGTCAGCCATGTTGGTTCAAGGTCAAGGTCACAACTCAAGGTCAAAGGTTTGAGCCTTCCATTTCGTGTCCACTCTGTATCTCCTAAACCCCTTGAAGGATAATCATGAAACTTTGGTCAAATGATCACCTCATCAAGACGATGTGCAGAACTTATGAGTCAGCTATGCCCGCTCAAGGTCAAGGTCACAACTCAAGGTCAAAGGTTTGAGCCTTCCATTTTGTGTTCGCTCTGTAATCTCTGTATCTCCTAATCCCCTTGAAGGATTTATATGAAACCTGGGTCAAATGATCACCTATCCAAGATGATGTGCAGAACCCATGAGTCAGCCATGCCAGCTCAGGATCAAGGTCACAACTCAAGGTCAAAGGTTTTAGCCTTCCATTTCGTGTCAGTTCTATATCTCCTTAACCCCTTGAAGGAATTTCATAAAACTTGGGTCGAATGATCACCTCATCAAGACGATGTGCAGAACTGATGAGTCAGCCATGCAGGCTCAAGGTCAAGGTCACAACTTAGGGTCAAAGGTTTGAGCCTTCCTTTTTGTGCCCACTCTGTATCTCCTAAACCCCTTGAAGGATTTTCATCAAACTTGGGCCACTGGATCACCTCATCAAGAACTCATGAGTCAGCCATGTCAACTCAAGGTCAAGGTCACAACTCAAGGTCAAAGGTTTGGGCACTTTATCTCCTAACCCCTTGAAGGATTTTCATGAAACTTGGGTCAAATGATCACCTCATCAAGACGATGTGCAGAATTCATGGGTCAGCCATGTGAGTTCAAGGTCAAGGTCACAGCTCAAGGTCAAAGGTTTACCCTTTAACTATCCATACCAGTGACGGGGGATTTAGCTGTCTTTCTGACTGCCTTGTTTTGCATGAAGATAGGATAAGTTATAACATTCATCTTATTTTACTCATACATGCCAAGCCATATACCTGCCCTAGATGTGGTAAGATCCATTAATTCTGTAGATAGAATTTTATGGGGGATGGTTGTATTTTCACTGATATCTGTATATAGTACCTCTTGCATTTTCAAAACTGGCATGAAAATTACTATAAAATCATAAATTATTTCTAGAAATAACCTTATTTGCTTATATAGCCATCTACTTAATGAATCAATTCTAGTTTTAGACATAGGGAACTTTTAGCTATGGTTAAAATATCTGATTTTCAGTAAGTGGATTTATGCTCAGTTATAAATCCTGGTATGTGTTGTGAATATCTTGTCAATACCATTAACACTTCTGAGCGTAAAACTTTATAAAGAACAAAGTTTGAATGCCACCTTTCTTTCGAAGTAGAAATCCAATGTTTTTTATCCCCCGACAAAGTCGGAGGGATATAGTTTTGGCGTTGTCCTTCCGTCTGTCCATCCGTCTGGAGCCATATCTAGGAAGTGGTTGGGAATATTTAAATAAAACTTCATATACTTGTTTACCACTATGAGGTTATGAGGCCCGTCAAGTTTCAGTCAGATTGCACAAGTAACACCAGAGTTATGGCCCTTAGAAGTTTCTAGCTTCATAACTTGTGATATATTTGACCTAAAACTATGAAACTTAAACTGAATTTAGATCACCATAATGTGGTTGTGCACACACAATTTTGTCCGCATTTCTTTAGTAACTTCAGAGTTATTGCCCTTTAATTGTTTAAAAATCCACATATTTGTACATAACAAACTTACCATTTGGTAGAATTTCATTAAACTTCTTTCATTCTTTTCCATGAACATTTATTATAAACATGTGAAGTTGTGTACCCACACCCGGTCACCCCCCCCCCCCCCCCCCCCCCCCCCCCCCCCCCCCCAAAAAAAAAAAAATCATTCCTTATTTTAGATTTTCATGAATATTTATCAACATGTAAAGTTGTACTGTTCCCCCACCTCACTCCTCCACCCAGTCATGCCCACCACTCCGATTATGTGCATCCGACCCCCCCAACATTTTTTTTTTTTCATTTTTAATTTTCCATCAATATCTGTAATCAACATTTGAAGTTTTGTACCCTCACCCATTCACCCCCCCCCCCCACCCCCAAACACACACACACAATATATATATATATATATATATATATATATATATATATTTTTTTTTTTTTTTTTTTTTTTTTCATTCCTTTTTTTTTTTTAAATGTTCAAACCTTCAACATGTGAAGTTGTAACCACATCCACCCGCCACCAGCCATGTTCAAGATATCTTACTTGATGTGCTGTCTTAAGGACATCTGTTCTTTTAAATGTACGTGTTAAACAGCAACACTTGGTGCCAAACTACTTGAAGACAATATTTCATTCTAGTTACACTTCAAGCTCACATTTCAAATAACTCCATTTAATTCTAAAATCTAAGTTTATTACAGTAAACATATTCCATTCAAAATAATTTCTTTAGTCAGGATCAACGTAACATACATTTATTATGTACACTTTAAACATTAGTTCTCTGTTAAATTGATTTTGACTAATGAAATGATTTGCTTCTTAGTAACATCCTTACCTTTTTGCCAGATGTATTTTTTTGCCATATCTCACCACAAACCCTTTTGGTAGTGGATACCAATTCATCAGATTTGCTTGTTCTATGATGAATTCTGGTAAACATTTTACATAATATTCTGGTAGCATTTGTGTGTTGTTGTTATTTCAAAGGGGGGGGGGGGGGGGGGGGGGGGGTGAGTGGACTCTTAAGTTTGTACTGTAATAAACAAGTGGCAAATGTTTCACTGTTGTCTTTATATCAGGAGAGAAGCCCTATGGTTTAAACTGTAATCAGATGTGGTAAACATTTCTTTGTCTTTATTTCAGGGGAGAAGCCCTATGGTCTGTACTGTAATCAGTTGTAGTAAACATTTCTTTGTCTTTATTTCAGGGGAGAAGCCCTATGGTTTATATTGTAATCAGATGTGGTAAACATTCCTTTGTATTTTTTTCAGGGAAGAAACCCTTTGGTTTGTACTGTAATCAGTTGTGGTAAACATTCCTTTATCTTTATTTCAGGGGAGAAGCCCTTTGGTTTGTACTGTAATCAGATGTGGTAAACATTCCTTTGTATTTTTTTCAGGGAAGAAACCCTTTGGTTTGTACTGTAATCAGTTGTGGTAAACATTCCTTTGTCTTTATTTCAGGGGAGAAGCCCTATGTTTGTACTGTAATGGGTTGTGGTAAACGTTTCACAGAATACTCTAGTCTATACAAGCATCATGTTGTACACACACATGCCAAGCCATATACCTGCTCTAGATGTGGTAAGACATACCGGCAGACATCTACACTTGCCATGCACAAACGTACTACACATGGAGAGGATGTTACAGCTGAAAGTGAAGCTCTACTCTACCAAGAACAGGCACAAGGTATCTGATATACACATTTCCTACATTACCAAGAACAGGCACAAGGTATCTGATATACACATTTCTCACGTTGCCAAGAACAGGCCAAGGTATCTGATATACACATTTCCTACATTGCCAAGAACAGGCACAAGGTATCTGATCTACACATTTCCTACACTGCCAAGAATAGGCACAAGGTATCTGATCTACACATTTCCTACATTGCTAAAGAATAGGTACAAGGTATCTGATCTACACATTTCCCACATTGCCAAGAATAGGCACAAGGTATCTGATCTACACATTTCCTACACTGCAAAGAATAGGCACAGGGTATGTGATCTACACATTTCCCACATTGCCAAGAATAGGCACAAAGTATCTGATCTACACATTTCCCACATTGCCAAGAACAGGCACAAGGTATCTGATCTACACATTTCCCACATTGCCAAGAACAGGCACAAAGTATCTGATCTACACATTTCCCACATTGCCAAGAATATGCACAGGGTATCTGATCTACACATTTCCTTCATTACCAAGAACAGGCACAAGGTATATGATCTACACATTTCCTACATTACCAAGAACAGGCACAAGGTATCTGATCTACACATTTCCTTCATTGCCAAGAACAGGCACAAAGTATCTGATCTACACATTTCCCACATTGCCAAGAACAGGCACAAGGTATCTGATATACACATTTCCTACATTACCAAGAACAGGCACAAGGTATCTGATCTACACATTTCCCACATTGCCAAGAACAGGCACAAAGTATCTGATCTACACATTTCCCACATTGCCAAGAATAGGCACAAGGTATCTGATCTACACATTTCCCACATTGCCAAGAATAGGCACAAGGTATCTGATCTACACATTTATTACACTGACAAGAATATGCACAGGGTATCTGATCTACACATTTCCTACATTGCCAAAAAATAGGCACAAGATATCTGATCTGCACATTTCCCACATTGCCAAGAACAGGCACAAAGTAACTTATCTACACATTTCCCACATTGCCAACAATAAGCACAAGATATCTGATCTACACATTTCTTACACTGCCAACAATATGCACAGGGTATCTGATCTACACATTTCCTACATTGCCAAGAATAGGCACAAGGTATATGATCTACACATTTCCCACACTGCCACGAATAGGCACAAGGTATCTGATATACACATTTATTACACTGCAGAGAAAAGGCACAACATACCTGATCTACACATAACCTACATTGCCAAGAATAGGCACGAGGTATCTGATCTACACATTTCCAACATTGTCAAGAACAGGCACAAGGTATCTGATACACACATTTTCTACATTGCCACAAATAGGCATAAGGTATCTGATCTACACATTTCCCACATTGCCAAGAATAGGCACAAGGTATCTGATCTACACATTTTCCACATTGCCAAGGATAATCACAAGGTATCTGATCTACACATTTCCCACATTGCCAAGAATAAGCACAAAGTATCTGATCTACACATTTCCTATATTGCCAAGGACAGGCACAAGGTATCTGTTCTGCACAGTTCCCACATTGTCAAGAATATGCACAAGGTATCTGATATACACATTTCCTATATTGCCAATAGCAGGCACAAGCTATCTGTTCCGCACATTTCCCACATTGTCAAGAATAGGCACAAGGTATCTGATCTACACATTGCCTACACTGCCAACAATAGGCACAAGGTATCTACACATTTCCCACATTGTAAAGAATAGGCACAAAGTATATGATATACACATTTCCTACACTATCAACAATAGGCACAAGGTATCTGGTCTACACATTTCCCACATTGTCAGGAATATGCACAAGGTATCTGATCTACACATTTCCTATATTGCCAAAAGCAGGCACAAGCTATCTGTTCTGCACATTTCCCACATTGTCAAGAATAGGCACAAGGTATCTGATCTACACATTGCCTACACTGCCAACAATAGGCACAAGGTATCTGATCTACACATTTCCCACATTGTAAAGAATAGGCACAAAGTATATGATATACACATTTCCTACACTGCCAACAAAAGGGACAAGGTATCTGATCTGCACATTTCCCACATTGTCAAGAATAGGTACAAAGTATCTTATCTTCACATTTCCTATATTGCCAACAACAGGCACATGGTATCTTATCTTCACATTTCCCACATTGCTAAGAATAGGCACAAGGTATCTGATATACACTTTTCCAACATTGTCAAGAATAGGCACAAGGTATCTGATCTTAACATTGCCCACATTGTCAAGAATAGGCACATGGTATCTTATCTTCACATTTCCCACATTGCTAAGAATAGGCACAAGGTATCTGATATACACTTTTCCTACATTGTCAAGAATAGGCACAAGGTATCTGATCTACACATTGCCTACACTGCCAACAATAGGCACAGTGTATCTGATCTACACATTTCCCACATTATCAAAAATAGGCACAAGGTATCTGATCTATACATTTCCTACACTGCCAACAATAGGCACAAGGTATCTGATCTACACATTTCCCACATTCATTGTCAAGAATATGCACAAGGTATCTTGATCTACACATTTCCTATATTGCCAACAACAGGCACAAGGTATCTGATCTACACATTTCCCACGTAAAGAATAGGCACAAAGTATATGATATACACATTTCCTACACTGCCAACAATAGGCACACGGTATCTGATCTACACATTTCCCACAGTGTCAAGAATAGGCACAATGTATCTTATCTTGACATTTCCTATATTGCCAACAACAGGCACAAGGTATCTGATCTACACATTTCCTATATTGCCAACAACAGGCACAAGGTATCTGATCTACACATTTCCCACATTGTAAAGAATAGGCACAAAGTATATGATATACACATTTCCTACACTGCCAACAATAGGCACAAGGTATCTGATCTGCACATTGTCAAGAATAGGCACATGGTATCTTATCTTTACATTTCCTATATTGCCAACAACAGGAACATGGTATCTTACCTTCACATTTCCCACATTACTAAGAATAGGCACAAGGTATCTGATATACACTTTTCCTACATTGTCAAGAATAGGCACAAGGTATCTGAAATACACATTTCCTACACTGCCAAGAATAGGCACAAAGTATATGATATACATATTTCCCACATTGCCAAGAATAGGCATAAGGTATCTGATATACATATGTCCCACATTACCAAGAACAGGCACAAGGTATCATTTTTCACATTTCCTGCATTGCAAAGAACAGGCACAAGGTATTTTATATACACATTTCCTATTCTACCAAGAACAGGCAGAACACATCTCTAATCTACATATTTATACACTACTAAGGAAAGGCACATAGCCTTGAACAGGCACAAGATGTCTGAGTATCAATACATTGTCTATTCTACCAAGAACAGGCACAAGGTATCTGATATACACATTTCCCACATTGCAAAGAACAGGCACAAGGTATCTGATCTACACATTTCCCACATTGCCAAGAACAGGCACAAGGTATCTGATCTACACATTTCCTACATTACCAAGAACAGGCACAAGGTATCTGATATACGCATTTGCCACATTACCAAGAACAGGCACAAGGTAATTGATATACGCATTTCCCACATTACCAAGAACAGGCACAAGGTAATTGATATACGCATTTCCCACATTACCAAGAACTGGCACGAGGTAACTGATCTACACATTTCCCACATTGCCAAGAACAGGCACAAAGTATCTGATCTACACATTTCCCACATTGCCAAGAACAGGCACAAGGTATCTGATCTACACATTTACTACATTGCCAAGAACAGGCACAACATTTCCCACATTGCCAAGAACAGGCACAAGGTATCTGATCTACACATTTCCCACATTGTCAAGAACAAGCACAAGTTATCTGATCTACACATTTCCCACATTGCCAAGAACAGGCACAAGGTATCTGATCTACACATTTCCCACATTACCAAGAACAGGCACAAGGTATCTGATCTACACATTTACTACATTGCCAAGAACAGGCACAACATTTCCCACATTGCCAAGAACAGGCACAAGGTATCTGATCTACACATTTCCCACATTGTCAAGAACAAGCACAAGTTATCTGATCTACACATTTCCCACATTGCCAAGAACAGGCACAAGGTATCTGATCTACACATTTCCCACATTACCAAGAACAGGCACAAGGTATCTGATCTACACATTTACTACATTGCCAAGAACAGGCACAACATTTCCCACATTGCCAAGAACAGGCACAAGGTATCTGATCTACACATTTCCCACATTGTCAAGAACAGGCACAAGTTATCTGATCTACAGATTTCCCACATTGCCAAGAACAGGCACAAGGTATCTGATCTACCCATTTCCCACATTGCCAAGAACAGGCACAAGGTGTCTGGTCTACCCATTTTCCCACATTACCAAGAACAGGCACGAGGTATCTTATCTACACATTTCCCACATTACCATGAAGAGGCACAAGTTATCTGATCTACACATTTCCTACATTACGAAGAACAGGCACAAGGTATCTGATCTACACATTTCCCACATTGCCAAGAACAGGCACAAGGTATCTGATCTGCACATTTCTTAAATACGCTGATATTTCTTATCGCGAACTTACTGTAAAAGCAGAAATATTCGAGAGGGTTTAATTTTCACTATATTCGTGAGGCCCTACATCTTCAGAAAAATAACTCGCATAAATATTCACCATTAGTATAATTCAAATTCAAGTAGGATACCATTTTCACAATTTCACGAATATTAAACCTCGCAAACATACTCAAATTTCAGATGCGCCAAATTTTGAACGAGCGAAAATGTGTGTTTTTTCAGTATATGGTAAAACTGTGCTGGCATTCACCAACACTAGTAGTCTTTACTTTGCAGCTCCTCCAGCTCTTCATAGAACCTAGGCAATGATGTTCTGTTTATACCTTTTGATAAGGTATCATCAAAAAGGTGGCTTCCAGTTTGAAAACATTAGTTCGGATTGACTTACTGTCGCCAAACTTGTTGTATACCAAGCTTATATGAAGAGATGGCTTCACACTATATCTTGTGGTCACATCCAAATTTGTGTTGTTCATATCTCATGAAGTATTTGACCCTGAGTCATGAAACCTCACAGGATTGTTATTCAGCAGGTGAAGTTGTGCACTTGGTGTTTTAATTGGGATGTTACACAGCCAGATCAGATTAATGGCCCTTGACTTAATCAAAATTATGCATAAAAAAGGCCTAAATTTGTATTACATGTGCGTCATAAAGTATTTGACCTACAATTTACTAAACATTACAGGAATATTATTCAGCATGTGAAGTTGTGTACCTGGGTTTTTGTTAGAGATTTCATTCAGCCAGACCAGAGTTATGGCTCTTGATTTAGTCAAAACTATGCATAAAAGGACATAAAAGTTTGTGTTGCAGGTATCTTAAAATGTATTTGACATAGGGTCATGAAACATAATAGGAGTATTATTCAGCATGTGAAGTAATGCAGAGTGGATTTTGTTCAGGATTTCTGTCCGTCAGGTGAAAGTTATGGCCCTTGATTAAGTATAAAATATGCATAAATGGCATGCAAGTTTGTTTCTCATGTGTCTCACCTAGAGTCATGAGACATGTAAGAATATTATTCAGCATGTGAATTTTTACACCTGGAGTTGTTTTTTTCCGAGCCCGCTTGCAGAAACGAAGACATAGTTGTCCATGGCTGTTCAGTGTATGTGCGGCATTATATTTGGCATGAATGTTAACCTCAGTGAGACGGAGTGTCATGCATGAACCCCAGGTTCCTATCTTAAAAGTCAACGTCACAGTTGGAGGTCACAGGTTATGTCAGATCTTGTCTGGCCCGTAACTTTGACATGCATTGAGGAATCTTGTTTATATTTGACATGAATGTTTTACACAATGAGACAGAGTGTCATGTGCAAACCTCAGGTTCCTATTTCAAAGTTCAAGGTCACAGCTAGGGGTCAGAGGTCATTTTAGAGATTGTCCAGGCCATAACTTTGATAAGTATGGAGCAATCTTTTTTTTCTTTGGCGAAATGTTCACCTGTATAAGACGGAGTGTCTTGCGCAAACCTCAGGTCCCTATCTCAAAGGTCAAGGTCACACATGGGGGTCAAAGGTCATGTTAGAGCTTGTCCGGGCTGTAACTGCCATGCATAAAGCAATCTTTTTTTAATTTTTATGCCCCCACTTTGGTGGGGGGCATATAGATTTGCCCTTGTCCGTCCGTCCTTCCGTCCTTCTGAGAATGTTGTGTCGCACCTAGCTCCAAAAGTATTTGACGTAGAGTCACAAAACTTCACAGGACTGTTAGTCAGCATGTGTAGTTGTGCACCTGGGGTTTCGCGTCCGGATTCATTCAGTCATGTAGGAGTTATGGCCCCTGACTTTGTAAAAATTGGTCATTTTAATGTTGTGTCGCACGTATCTCCAAAAGTATTTGACCTAAAGTCACCAAAGTTTACAGGAACGTTGGTCAGCATGTGCAGTTGTGCACCTGGGGTTTTGTGTCCGGATTCATTCAGTCGTGTAGAAGTTATTGCCCCTGACTTAGTTAAAAATTGGTCATTTTAATGTTGTGTCGCGCGTAGCTCCAAAAATATTTGACCTAGAGTCACCAAAGTTTACAGGAATGTTGGTAAGCATGTGCAGTTGTGCACCTGGGGTTTTGCGTCCGGATTCATTCAGTATTGTAGGAGTTATGGTCCCTGACCTAGGAAAAAATTTGTGTCCTTTGTCATGTAGTGTGGGCATCTGCGTCCCATGGACACATTTCTAGTTTTATTTGGCATATATGTTTGCCTCAATGAAACAGAGTGCCGCGTGCAACACCCAGACCTCAGTGGGCTTGACATGTTGCCTGTGAGCATCTAGTTTTTATTTCACACAGCAAGAATCATGGCCCATGGCTTAGTGAAAATTAAAAGTTTGTGTTGTATTTCACCCAGAGACATGAAACCATTACAGTGACAGGAGTATGGGCACTTATGTCCTATAGACACACATCTAGTTTGTAATAAAAATGAGACATTTATATGCCATAAAGTTAAAGTAAAGGCCTTACTCATAGTAGAGGAGAGGGGATTTTCACTGTGATCATCAAAGTTAGTTTCCGGTTTATAACTGTTTTTGGGGTTGACATACTGCCACTAGGCTTATTGAGTAGCAAGCTTATATGAAGAACTGGCTTTGCATTTTATTTGAATCATTGTTACCAAAAAGAGATTAAACAGAGATAAAGATTTGGATTATATTTCTGTGACTTGTGTCAAGGTCACTGTTAATGAAACAGAAAAATGGTTTCCACAAATGTTGAAAATCTGGTATTTAACTACATCATATTATCAGTTACTCCTTAGATAACCATTATTGAATGTAAACAGAGCAGTAAGTGAGAACAGAAATGTTACCAGCAACAACATGATAACTGTAGTTCTGCTTGAAAATGTAACAGTATCAGAATAATTACACAAACAGACAAGTAATGCTTCTGACTGTTACAATCAAGACAGTGACCACCAAAACTTAAAACCTATTTTGAAATTGGAACCTGTGACCTGCTGATTGAATAAAGATTAATGAGTTCTACCTTTTCAGCTATCCAGGTGTGATTGAGTAATAAGTAACTGTTACGTCAAAGGAATAAAACCTTTCATACATATTCTGTATGTTGCAGGTGAAGGGTTGGAGCCCCCTGGCAAGCGTATGAGACTAGGACTGGTAAATCAAGATGATCTCACTGAAGATGGGGAAGGTGCTCTTGTCATTAATGCACCTGATGCTACACAACAGGTATGTCCTGTCAGATTGTACATTTTTGGTGCTTCACAACAGGTTTGTCCTGACATATTGTAATTTCTTGGTGTTATACAACAAGCATGTCCTGTCAGAGTTACTTTCTTGGTGCTACACAACAGGTTTGTCCTGTCAGATTAACTTTCTTGGTGCTTCACAACAGGTTTGTCCTGACATATTGTACTTTCTGATGCTACACAACAGGTATGTCTTGACACATTGTACTTTCTTTGTGCTACACAGCAAGTATGTTGACACATTGTACTTTCTTTGGGCTACATAGCAGGTATGTCCTGTTAGATTGTACTTTCTTTGTGCTACACAACAGGTACAATAGGTTTGTCCTAATATATTGTACTTTCTCAATGCTACATAACAGGTATGTCCTGACACATTGTTCTTTCTGAATGCTACACAGCAGGTATGTCCTGACACATTGTTCTTTCTCAATGCTACACAGCAGGTATGTCCTGACACAATGTACTCTGATGCTACACAGCAGGTATGTCCTGTCAGATTGTACTTTCTCAAAACCTATTTTTACAGCCTTTCAGGAACATTTTCCATCTAAAGATGTGTACGGGAGACTGTAAATTCATAATCTGTTACACCATGTCCGATCCATTGATAAAAGTCTGGATTTTAATGATTAATTGTAAGACTATTGTTGAAATTTTAATTGACTTATAAGTCAGTAGTGATAAAGAAAGTGTTACTATTCTTAAAGGTGTTTTGAGCATAAATTATATTATAGTTCAAACATCTTTTTTATCCAATGACAAGCGAATGATTTTCAAAAAAGTAACCAACATATTTTCGTATTATTTCATAACTGAAAAAATTGGTTCACTTTATTTTGGAAGTAGTACAAAATTAATGAGTGTTCATTGTTCCACCTACTATGGATTTGCCACATTAAGGGAGGCAGAGCAACTGCCAAAACAGGGACTGCATACTAGAAACAATGTGTCTATATAATGAATGGACCAAGTATATAAATTCAAATTGTTTTTTCTTCTTTATATTTCTGCACCTTTCACTCTTTGTATTATCTCCCCGATTTTAATACAGCATTGACTGGGAAGTGCACTTTTTCCTATTGTTCATTAAAATCAAAATGTAACCCGGAGGTCAATTACCTCTACTGATCTAAAAATAAACCAGAGTGCGCTTACTATATACATGTATAAATGTTGAGCAAAAGCAACCAACTGTCTTGTTTTATTTTTAAGTTATAACTGTTAGATTATTATGAGTTAATCATGATATTATATTTTCATTGAATAACAGTATAATATTGTGTTCTACAAACTACTTGTACTGTATGTATTTATAATTACATCCACATGATTTTGTATACAAACAATGTTGGCCTCACCTTCAGAGGAAATTCAAATTCAAATCTTAAACTTTTTTCGCAAAATCACCTTTGCAAAATAAAACAGTAACAGATTCTTTAGTAAGATATTATAACAAGAGGGCCAAAATGGCCCAATATCGCTCACCTGTTATCATTGCACTTAAGGACAAGAAGGTCAAAAAATCATAATCAAGTTCAATCAAAAGAATTAAAGAGAAAATGTAGTTGAAATTTTTTAAAGTTACTTCAAATAAATTATTTCAAATCAGGCCAGTAGTTTCATGCCCGAAGGGTTACATCGAGCCAAAATTTTGACTGATGAAGCCCAAAGGGCAGGAACAAAAAAGGGAAGAAATTTAAAAATTAATCTAAGTCCTCAGAAAAAATATCTAAGTCCAAAGGACAGGAACAACAAAGCGCGGAATTTAACCAAAAAGAAATAAAAATTCTAACAAGGTACAGATATGTCAAAATACACCTAAAAATTGGAGGTACCATCCATGTTGTACCACAGAAAAGTGGTCTCGGTTTTTCCCTACAGCCAATAAAATAAAGTTACTTACTAAAGCTATTTATAGTAACATAAAAGGGAAGTAACTGAAAAAAATTAATTGTAGGTCAACAAAAGAAGGGTCTGCCAAAAAAAAAAACAAAAGCACTGCAATGACGCAAATGCAGAGCAATATACACACAAAACAAAAATCATATGACCTTTGACCCCTAAGCGTGACCTTGACCTTGAAGTGAGCCTTTCCCAAATGCGCTTGCACATTGTTTCGATGAGGTGAAATGTGGGGTCAGGTTTCTTGAAATCCTTCAAGGGTTCAACAGTTACAGAGCAGAAGGGTAATTGCTAACCAACAGACATACAGACTGACAGACACCGAGGTGATAACATAATATGTCCCTTCGGGCGTATAAAAAGGAATCAAGATCTTATGGTGATACAAGTTGTGTGCAAGTTTGGTTAAAATCAAAAAATTAAATGAAGCTGCTATTATGCCGAAAAGGTCAAAATAGCTAATTTTGGTCCTTTCGGGGGCCGTTTAAATCTGGACCCATGATGGGATAATGGCCGGTTCAAGAAAAAGGGAAACCCAAAACCTTTTGGTGACAAAAGTTTTGTGCAGTTTGATTAAATTCAAATCATAAATGAAGCTGTTATTGTGCAGACAAGGTTAAAATAGCTAATTCTGGCCCTATCAGGGGGCCCTAACTCTGGAACCCATAAAGGATCTAACCATTCAGAAAGGAACCCAAAATCTTGGTTCGATACAAGTTGTGTGCAAGTTTTGTTAAAATCAATCATAAAAGAAGCTGCTATTGTGCAGGAAAAGGTCAAAAAAGCTAATTTTGGCCCTTTCAGGGGGCATAACTCTGGAACCCGTTATGGGATCTGGTCAGTTCAAGAAAGGAACTGGATCTAATGGTGACACAATTTTGTGCAAGTTTGATTAAAATCAAATCAAAAAATGAAGCTGCTATGGTGCAGACAAAGGGCAAAAAAGCTTATTTTGGCCCTTTCAGGGGCCATAACTCTGGAACATAAATGGGATCTGGTCAGTTCAAGAAAGGAACTGAGATCTTATGGTGACACAGTTTTCTGCAGTTTAATTAAAAATTTAAATCATAATGAAGCTGCTATTGTGCAGACAAGGTCAAAAAAGCTTATTTGGCCCTTTCAGGGGCCATAACTCTGGAAACCCCTAACGGAATCTGGCCAGTGAAGAAAGGAACCAAGATTTATGGTGACACAAGTTGTGTGCAAGTTTGGTTAAATTAAATCATAAATGAAGTGCTATTGTGCAGACAAGGTCAAAATAGCTAATTCTGGCCCTTTCAGGGCCATAAAATCTGGAACCCATGAAGGAATCTGGCCAGTTCAAGAAAGGAACCAAGATCTCACGGTGATACAAGTTGTGTGCCAGTTTAGTAAAAGTCAAGTCATAAATGAAGCTGCTACTGTGCAGACAAGGTCAAAATAGCTAATTCTGGTCCTTTCAGGGGCCATAAAATCTGGAACCCATGAAGGAATTGGCCAGTTCAGAAAAGGAACCAAAGATCTCACGTGTGATACAAATTGTTGCAAGTTTGGTAAAATCAAATCATAATGAAGCTGTATTATGCAGACAAGGTCAAAATATGCTAAATTTTTGGGCCCCTTTAGGGGCCATAACTCTGGAACCCATAATTCGATCTGGCCGGTTCAAGAAAGGTGATACAAGTTGTGTGCAAGTTTGGTTAAAATAAAATCATGAATGAAACCATTATCGTGCAGACAAGAAATTGTTGACGCACAAAAATAGCAAATTCTGGCCCTTTAAGGGGCAATTATTCTAGAACCCATGATGGGATCCGGCCAGTTTTCGAAAGGAACTGAGATATCATGCCAACACAAGTTTTATACAAGTTTGATCAAAATTGCTTACAAAATGTGGTCTCTATCTTGTTCACAAGAAATTGTGGATGGACGGACTGACGAAGGGTGATCACAAAAGCTCACTCTGTCACTACGTGACAGGTGAGCTAAAAAGTCACTATGTACAAATGTGCAAATTTAAAAAAAATCTTTCTATTGATTCAAGGTAATTTCGAAGAAGGGTTCCCTGTGTTGATTGATGAAAAGGGGCGTTTTAACTATAAGTCGGTTATAGATACACTTATTGACATTCTAAATCATTAAGTTTTGTCTTCAATACACTGCGCTCCGTTTCGGCAAATTTAATTGCATTAGAAAGTCAATAAATGATCTGTAACCTATATGTATGACATTTCTTGCTGAGTTTAGGTACAACCAGTCTTTTCTTGCTAACATTTTTTTTTCTGCAGCAGTTAAATGAATAAATGAACTATGTATGTTTTTGGCATGTTGCAGTTGGCATTTGTTGGATCTGAAGGTTTAACAACTGGTGTAGACATTCTACAATCGCCACTCCACAGTCAGACAACTTTGTTACAACAGGCTGGGGTAGCTTTTACCCTCAGTGATCAGGGTCAACAAGTGTTTGTTATTACAGATCCTGCTCAGCTAGAAGCATTACAGGTAGATACACGTGGTTATTTTGTTTTACTTAAGTTGGTTATTCCAGAGCAGGGCTCGGGAAATTTGCTGGTTTGTTTGTTTCGGACCGATTTGTGAAGTGGAAAAACGATAAAAAAATCAGTTCGGTAAAAATGGAGAAAAGTATAAATTTCGGTCTGAAATCTCGATACACGATCACCTGCCAAGCAGGAAATTGTTGATTGCAACCTCAGATAATCAATAAACGTGTCAAACATTCTGATTGTCACCTTGGTAATAGGTCGGTAATTAGCATGTGACACTACAGTGCTCACGCAGCACATCTGACAGCAGTGTATTATTTAAACATTTTTTTACTGGACCCAAATGCTTCTGACTGGATCCAAATGATTTTGACTGGGACCCACTTATTTTATTTAGACATGTAGCCGACGGATTGTTTTATTTCATGTGTGTTGGCTTTTAGACTAGTTAGGTAAAAACACGGTGCCAAGAAAACAATGCCTTGGCAATTTTATCCCTGCAAGAATTTCTCAGAAAAACTTTGAAATTTAAACAAAATAATGATCACATATAACACTGAATGACTGTATGGTAACTCGTGGTGACTTGTAAATTATTTTTAATGCATGACATACTAAGTTCTTTATTATCCCCCGACGAAAGTCGGAGGGATATAGTTTTGGCGTTGTCCGTCCGTCCGTCCTTCCGTCTTTTCGTCCGTCCGTCCGGAGCCATATCTAGGAAATGGTTGGGAATATTTATTTAAAACTTCATATACATGTTCATCACAATGAGTTCTTGCGGCCCATCAAGTTCCAGTCAGATTGCCCAAGTAACACCAGAGTTATGGCCCTTAGAAGTTTCTAGTGTTAACTATATAGGGTACTATAAATATGGCAATTTCTGCATCATAACTTTTGATATATTTGACCTAGAACTATGAAACTTAAACAGAATTTAGATCACCATAATGTGGTTGTGTACACACAATTTCGTTTGGATTTATTTGTAAATTAAGAGTTATTGCCCTTTAATTGTATAAAAATCCACATATTTGTACATAACAAACTTACCATTTGGTAGAATTTCATTAAATTTCTTTCATTCTTTTCCATGAACATTTATTATAAACATGTGAAGTTGTGTACCCACACCTGGTCACCCTCTTACCTTGATCACACACCTCCCCCCCCCCCCCCCCCCCAAAAAAAAAATCATTCCTTATTTTAGATTTTTTTCAAACAAACATCATATACATGTTCACCACTATGAGGTTATGGGGCCCATTCAAGTTTCAGACAGATTGCCCAAGTAACACCAGAGTTATGGCCCTTAGAAGTTTCTAGTGTTAACTATATAGGGTACTATAGATCTATAGATATGCCAATTTCTGCATCATAACTTTTGATATATTTGACCTAGAACTATGAAACTTTAACAGAATTTAGAGCACTATAATGTGGTTGTGCACAGACAATTTTGTACGGATTTCTTTTTGTAACTTCAGAGTTATTGCCCTTTAATTGTCTAAAAATCCACATATTTGTACATAACAAACTTACCATTTGGCAGAATTTCATTAAATTTCTTTCATTCTTTTCTGTGAACATTTATTATAAACATGTGAAGTTGTGCACCCACACCTGGTCACCCACTTGCCTTGGTCACACCCCCCCCCCCCCCCCCCCCCCCCCCCCCCCCCCCCCCCCCCAAATTTTTTTTTTTATTTCTTATTTTAGATTTTTTTCAAACCTTCCAAGTTGTACCATTCCCCCACCTCACTTCTCCACCCAGTCATGCCCACCACTGATCATGCATCCTCTGCCCCCCACCCCCCTCTCCAACTTAACCCTTTTACCTTTTTTTTTTTTTTTCATTTTTAATTTTCAATCAATATTTATAATCAACATGTGAAATTTTGTTTCCTCTCCCGTTCCCCCTAAAAAAATAAATATATACATATATCTATATATAGATATATATCTATATATAGATATATGTATTTCCATTCCTTTTTTTTTTTTTTTAAATGTTCAAACCTTTTAACATGTTAAGTTGTGACTGCACAAACCTTGCCCTCAGCCATGTTCAAGATATCTTACCTGTGTTCTGTTAAGGACATCTGATCTTTTAAGTTCAAAATGTACATGTAAAACAGCAACACCTGGTGCCAAACCACTCAAAGACAATATTTCATTCCAGTTAAACTTCAAGCACACATTTCAATTAACTGCATTTAATTTTAAAAGCTAAGCTTATTACAGTAAGCATATCCCATTCAAAATAAATTCTTTAGTCAGGATCAGAGTATCATACATTTATTATGTACTCTTTAATTATGTCTCCCCCAGGAGACATATTGTTTTTGCCCTGTCCGTCCGTCCGTCCGTATGTCACACTTCATTTCCGAGCAATAACTGGAGAACCATTTGACCTAGAACCTTCAAACTTCATAGGGTTGTAGGGCTGCTGGAGTAGACGACCCCTATTGTTTTTGGGGTCACTCTGTCAAAGGTCAAGGTCACAGGGGCCTGAACATTGAAAACCATTTCCGATCAATAACTAGAGAACCACTTGACCCAGAATGTTGAAACTAATAGGATGATTGGTCATGAAGAGTAGATGACCCCTATTGATTTTGGGGTCACTCCGTCAAAGGTCAAGGTCACAGGGGCCTGAACATTGAAAACCATTTCCGATCAATAACTAGAGAACCACTTGACCCAGAATGTTGAAACTTCATAGGATGATTGGTCATGAAGATTAGATGACCCCTATTGATTTTGGGGTCACTCCATCAAAGGTCAAGGTCACAGGGGCCTGAACATTGAAAACCATTTCCGATCAATAACTAGAGAACCACTTGACCCAGAATGTTGAAACTTCATAGGATGATTGGTCATAAAGAGTAATTGACCCCTATTGATTTTGGGGTCACTCTGTCAAAGGTCAAGGTCACAGGGGCCTGAACCTGGAAAACCATTTCCGATCAATAACTAGAGAACCACTTGACCCAGAATGTTGAAACTTCATAGGATGATTGTACATGCAAAGTAGATGACCTCTATCGATTTTGGGGTCACTCCATTAAAGGTCAAGGTCACAGGGGCCTGAACATTGAAAAATATTTCCGGTCAATAACTTGAGAACCACTTGACCCAGAATGTTGAAACTTAGAGGATGATTGATCATGCAGAGTAGATGACCCCTAACGATTTTGGGGTCACTCTGTGAAAGGTCAAGGTCACAGGGGCCCGAACATTGAAAACCATTTCCGGTCAGTAACTTGAGAACCACTTGACCCAGAATGATGAAACTTCATAGGATGATTGGTCATGCAGAGTAGATGACCCCTAACGATTTTAGGGTCACTCTGTTAAAGGTCAAGGCCGCAGGGGCCTGAACATGGAAAACCATTTCCAATCAATAACTTGAGAACCTCTCGACCCAGAATGTTGAAACTTCATAGGATGATTGGTCATGCAGAGTAAATGACCCCTATTGTTTTTTGGGTCACCCGTTAAAGGTCAAGGTCACAGGGGCCTGAACATTGAAAACCATTTCCGATCAATAACTTGAGAACCACTTGACTCAGAATGTTGAAACTTCATAGGATGATTGAACATGCAGAGTAGATGACCCCTATTGATTTTGGGGTCAGTCTATTAAAGGTCAAGGTCACAGTGGCCTGATCATGTAAAATCATTTTTTGGAAATAACTTGAGAACCACTTGACCTAGAATGTTGAAACTTAATAGGATGATTGGACATGCAGAGTAGATGACCCCTATTTATTTTGGGGTCACTTGATCAAAGGTCAAGGTCACAGGAGCCTGAACAGTGACTTGAGAACCACTAGGCCAAGAGTGTTGAAATTTAGCGGGATGACTGGACATGCCAAGTAGATGATCCCTATTGCAGCCAACCATCAGTGTCTCTTTGACTTTCGCTCCTGACCCCTATTGACTTCTTGCCTATAGGACTTTGCTTTGGGGGAGACATGCGCTTTTTTACAAAAGCATTTTCTAGTTAAACATTTGTTTTCTGTTAAATTGATTTTGACTAATGAAATTATTTGCTTCTTATTAACATCCTTAACTTTTTGCCGGATATATCTTTTTGCCATTCCTCAGCACAAACCCTTTCGGCGGGGGATAGCAATTCATCGAATTTGCTTGTTCTATCATGTTTTACAAATATAGTATATTAGATATGTGTAATACGGTGGGTGGGGGTAGTGCGATGCCATGATTTCATTTTGACCAATTTAGTTTTCAAAATTTCCCGAGCCCTGGTCCAGAGAGTACCTTACCGTGTATGGTGTGTACCAGTGTATAGTACATATTCTGGATAGGAGTCTAAATGTTGGTGAAACAACCTTTTGGTCCAAATTTAACTGAAAAAAAACATGAAGAAATGTAAACATCTGTTGACCAAATTTGTCTTTGAGAGCGAGTCTTTAATGAAGTCATTAACAGTTGGAGTTTACAAAACACCACTACGGATCAGTGAGTAACACTACTTGTAACAGATCTTGAAAGAATTTCAATATGATTATACACCCACAAACAAAGATTGGGGGGTGGGGGGGCGGGGTATATAGGAGTGAGCTTGTCTGTTGGTCCGTTGGTTTTCATGGTTTCCGGACAATAACTCGAGAATGCTTGTCAGATTTAAATAAATGTTAGTACACAGGTGTAACATCATAAAATGCAGGTCAAGTTCGACTTTGCTTACAGACCACCATTTTTAGTTCACTTGTCACGTAATGACAAGGTGAGCTTTTGTAATCATCCTTCGTCCATCCGTTTTCCATTTACAATTTCTTTTGAACACAATAGTGACCACATTTTGCAATCAATTTTGATCAAACGTGCACACAACTTGTATTGGCATAATATCCTGGTTCCTTTTGAAAACTGGCCAGATCCCATCATGGGTTCCAGAGTTATGGTCCCTTAAACGTCCAAAATTTGCTATTTTGGCTTTGCAGCCATATAGAGACTTCATTTATGTTTTGATTTGATACAAACCTGCAAAATATCTTTAACAACAGAAATAGATCTTGGATTCCATGATGAATCCTTCAGGTCTAATGATAGGTTCCGGAGTTAGGCCCCTGATTGACCCCTGAAAGAGCCAAAATTTATTAATTTTTACCTTGTGAACACAATAGGAGTGATATTTTATATTCAGTTTTAACCACACTTGCACACAACTTAAGTCACAATAAGATCTCTGTTCCTTTCTAAAACCGGCTAGATTCCTTCATGGGTTTTAGAGTTACTGCACCAGAAAGGGGCACAATTTTCTATTTTGGCCCTTTCAGCCATATAGAAGTTTTATTTATGCTTTGATTTGATACAGACTTGCACAGAATGTTTATCTTGATGATCTCTAGGCCAAGTTAGAAACTGGGTCATGTGGGGTCAAAAGCCAGGTCAAATCAAAGGAAAAGCTTTTTAACACACTAGAGGCCACATTTATGACCCTATCTTCATAAAACTTGGTCAGAATGTTTATCTTGATGATTCCTAGGCCATATATGAAGCTGGGTCATGTGGCTTCAAAAACTAAGTCTCCTGCTCAAATCAAAGGAAAAGCTTGTTAACACTCTAGAGGCCATATTTATGACCCTATCTTCATGAAACTTGGTAAGAATGTTTATCTCGATGATTCCTAGGCCAAGTTAGAAACTGGGTCATGTGGGGTCAAAAACTAGGTCATCACTCAAATCAAAGCAAAAACTTGTTAACACTAGAGGCAACATTTATGACCCTTGGTCAGAATGTTTATAATAAAATTTATCTTGATGATTCCAAGGCCAAGAACTGGTGAACGATATAGGGTCATCATGACCCTCTTGTTTGACTTAGTTATGGCCCCTTTCCAACTTTAAATTTGCCTGAAAGGCTTGACAGATATAAATAATTTTTGGTACACAGGTAATAATTTTTGGTATCATGGAATCCAAGATCTATTTCTGTTGGTTCCGGAGTTACGGCCCCTGATTGACCCCTGAAAGAGCCAAAATTTATTAATTTTTACCTTGTGAACACAATAGGAGTGATATTTTATATTCAGTTTTAACCACACTTGCACACAACTTAAGTCACAATAACATCATAAAATACAGGTGAAGTTCGACTTTGGCTACAAAGCACAAATTTTTAGCTCCACTATTCAGAGAATAGGGATGCTATTCTACTCGCCACAGCGTCAACATGAGCTTTTTAGCTCACCTGTCACAAAGTGACAAGGTGAGCTTTTGTGATCGCGCGGTGTCCGTCGTCCGTCCGTGCGTCCGTCCGTAAACTTTTGCTTGTGACCACTCTAGAGGTCACATTTTTCATGGGATCTTTATGAAAGTTGGTCAGAATGTTCATCTTGATGATATCTAGGTCAAGTTCGAAACTGGGTCACGTGCCTTTAAAAACTAGGTCAGTAGGTCTAAAAATAGAAAAACCTTGTGACCTCTCTAGAGGCCATATATTTCACAAGATCTTCATGACAATTGGTCAGAACGTTCACCTTGATGATATCTAGGTCAAGTTCAAAACTGGGTAACGTGCCATCAAAAACTAGGTCAGTAGGTCAAATAATAGAAAAACCTTGTGACCTCTCTAAAGGCCATATTTTTCATGGGATCTGTATGAAAGTTGGTCTGAGTGTTCATTTTGATGATATCTAGGTCAAGTTCGAAACTGGGTCACATGCGGTCAAAAACTAGGTCAGTAGGTCTAAAAATAGAAAACCTTGTGACCTCTCTAGAGGCCATATATTTCATGTGATCTTCATGAAAATTGGTCAGAATGTTCATCTTGATGATATCTAGGTCAAGTTCGAAAGTGGGTCACGTGCCGTCAAAAACTAGGTCAGTAGGTCAAATAATAGAAAAACCTTGTGACCTCTCTAGAGGCCATATTTTTCATGGGATCTGTATGAAAGTTGGTCTGAATGTTCATCTTGATGATATCTAGGTCAGATTCGAAAGTGGGTCACATGCCTTCAAAAACTAGGTCAGTAGGTCAAATAATAGAAAAACCTTGTGACCTCTCTAAAGGCCATATTTTTCATGGGATCTGTATGAAAATTGGTCTGAGTATTCATCTTGATGATATCTAGGTCACTTTCGAAACTGGGTCAACTGCGGTCAAAAACTAGGTCAGTAGGTCTAAAAATAGAAAAACCTTGTGACCTCTCTAGAGGCCATACTTGTGAATGGATCTTCATGAAAATTGGTCAGAATGTTCACCTTGATGATATCTAGGTCAAGTTTGAAACTGGGTCACGTGCCTTAAAAAACTAGGTCAGTAGGTCAAATAATAAAAAAAACCTTGTGACCTCTCTAGAGGCCATACTTTTCATGGGATCTGTATGAAAGTTGGTTTGAATGTTCATCTTGATGATATCTAGGTCAAATTTGAAACTGGGTCAACTGCGGTAAAAAACTAGGTCAGTAAGTCTAAAATTATTAAAATCTTTTGACCTCTCTAGAGGCCATATTTTTCAATGGATCTTCATGAAAATTGATCTGAATGTTCACCTTGATGATATCTAGGTCAGTTTCGAAACCGGGTCACGTGCGGTCAAAATCTAGGCCAGTAGGTATAAAAATAGAAAAACCTTGTGACCTCTCTAGAGGCCATATTTTTCATGAGATCTTCATGAAAATTAGTGAGAATGTTCACCTTGATGATATCTAGTTAAAATTCAAAACAGGGTCACGTACCTTCGAAAACTAGGTCAATAGCTCAAATAATAAAAAAACCTTGTTACCTCTCTAGAGACCATATTTTTCAATGGATCTTCATGAAAATTGGTCAGAATTTTTATCTTGATAATACCTAGGTCAAGTTCAAAACTAGGTCACTATGTCAAATAATAGAAAAAACGACGTCATACTCAAAACTGGGTCATGTGGGAAGAGGTGAGCGATTCAGGACCATCATGGTCCTCTTGTTTGGTTAAAGTTTTTCGGCAACCTTTGTTTTTCTGTCATATCTTTGTTACTATTGCTTATATCTTACTGTAACTTCACATAAACATTGTACAGCATACAAACAAAGTATGTGCAGGGGCTGGGCCCATTTGCCAAACTCATGGCTTCCGCACAATAACTCATGAAAGCCTTGACAGGTTTAAATCATTGTTGGTACACAGGTGTAACATCTTTAAATACAGGTCAAGTTTGACTTTGGCTACAAACCACCAGTTTTTAACTCCACTATTCAGAGAATGGGTGCTATTCTACTCACCACAGTGTCGGCATGAGCTTGTTATGTCTCCCCCCCTCTAGGGGAGACATATTGTTTTTGCCCTGTCCGTCCGTACGTCACACTTCATTTCCGAGCAATAACAGGAGAACCATTTGACCTAGAACCTTCAAACTTCATAGGGTTGTAGGGCTGCTGGAGTAGACGACCCCTATTGTTTTTGGGGTCACCGTCAAAGGTCAAGGTCACAGGGGCCTGAACATTGAAAAACATTTCCCGTCAGTAACTAGAGAACCACTTGACCCAGAATGTTGAAACTTAATAGGATGATTGGTCATGAAGAGTAGATGACCCCTATTGATTTTGGGGTCACTCCGTCAAAGTTCAAGGTCACAGGGGCCTGAACATTGAAAACCATTTCCGATCAATAACTAGAGAACCACTTGACCCAGAATGTTGAAACTTAATAGGATGATTGGTCATAAAGAGTAGATGACACCTATTAATTTTGGGGTCACTCTGTCAAAGGTCAAGGTCACAGGGGCCTGAACATTTAAAACCATTTCCGATCAATAACTAGAGAACCACTTGACCCAGAATGTTGAAACTTCATAGGATGATTGGTCATGTAGAATAGATGACGCCTGTTGTTTTTGGGGTCACTCTGTTAAAGGTCAAGGTCACAGGGGCCTGAACATTTAAAACCATTTCCAATCAATAACTTGAGTACCACTTGACCCAGAATGTTGAAACTTCATAGGATGATTGTACATGCAAAGTAGATGACCTCTATCGATTTTGGGGTCATTCTGTTAAAGGTCAAGGTCACAGGGGCCTGAACATTGAAAAACATATCTCGTCAGTAACTTGAGAACAACTTGACCCAGAATGTTGAAACTTAATAGGATGATTGGTCATGCAGAGTAGATGACCCCTATCAATTTTGGGGTCACTCTGTTAAAGGTCAAGGTCACAGGGGCCTGAACATGGAAAACCGTTTCTGATCAATAACTTGAGAACCTCTTGACCCAGAATGTTGAAACTTTATAAGATAATTGGACATACAGAATGATGATTGGTCATGTAGAGTAGATGACCCCTGTTGTTTTTGGGGTCACTCTGTTAAAGGTCAAGGTCACAGGGGCCTGAACATTTAAAACCATTTCCAATCAATAACTTGAGTACCACTTGACCCAGAATGTTGAAACTTCATAGGATGATTGTACATGCAAAGTAGATGACCCCAATTAATTTTGGGGTCACTCTATTAAAGGTTAAGGTCACAGGGGCCTGAACATGGAAAACAATTTCCGGTCAGTAACTTGAGAACCATTCAACCCAGAATGTTGAAACTTCATAGGATGATTGCTCATGCAGAGTAGATGACCCCTATCGATTTTTGGGTCACTCCATTAAAGGTCAAGGTCACAGGGGCCTGAACATTGATAACCATTTCCGATCAATAACTTGAGAACCTCTTGATCCAGAATATTGAAACTTCATAGGATAATTGAACATGCAGAGTAGATGACCCCTTTTGATTTTTGGGTCAGTCTATTAAAGGTCAAGGTCACAGGGGCCTGGTCATGTGAAATCATTTCCGGAAAATAACTTGAGAACCACTTGACCTAGAATGTTGAAACTTAATAGGATGATTGGACATGCAGAGTAGATGACCCCTATTTATTTTGGGGTCACTTGATCAAAGGTCAAGGTCACAGGAGCCTGAACAGTGACTTGAGAACCACTAGGCCAAGAGTGTTGAAACTTAGCAGGATGACTGGACATGCCAAGTAGATGATCCCTATTGCAGCCAACCATCAGTGTCTCTTTGACTTTCGCTCCTGACTCCTATTGACTTCTTGCCTATACCACTTTGCATTGGGGGAGACATGCGCTTTTTTGCAAAAGCATCTTCTAGTTTGGTTAAAGTTTTTCGGCAACCTTTGTTTTTCTGTCATGTCTTTGTTACTATTGCCTCTATCTTACTGTAACTTCACATAAACATTGTCCAGTTTACAAACAATGTATGTGCATGGGCTGTGCCCATTATACCCAAGGTCTAGGTCACCAAGGTGTTATACTTAGGTTATTTTTAAGGTTAAAGATTTTCGGCAACCTTTGTTTTTCTGTCATTGTTACTGTTGTTATATCTTACTGTAACTTCACATAAATATTGTCCAGCATACAAACAAAGTATGTGTAGGGGCTGGGCCCATTAACTTAAGGTTAAGGTCACCAAGTTGTTATACTTGGAACTATTTTCATGTTAAATTTTTTTGAAAGCTTCGTTTATAGACATATCTTTCGTACTTTAAAAAATAATGACTTTAAATTAAAAATATTTCTTTATAATCATCATTTATGTGCGTGGTTATAATCACCATAACTCTAATTGTTTTTTTTTTGACAGAATTATGCCCCTTTCATACTCAAAGTTTCTTGGCAATCTTCGCTTTCTGGATATAACATTAGTACAATATAAGATAATGACTTGAAACTTAAAATGTATCTTTATCGTCATCATCTGCATGTGTGGTAACAATCCCCATAACTCTTGATTTGTATTTTTGACCAAATTATGCCCCTTTTGTACTTAAATTTTTCTGGACATAAATTTGGTACTAGAGTAACTACAGTTAAAAATAATACCTTTGTGAATGTTGTGATAATTATGGCTTTTCACTCTTCCATCTTCAAAGTAGAATTAAATTTACTTAAAATTTATTTTGTTAAAAAATAAACCACTGTAACCTTTTATGGAAAAGCATGGCAACTCTAGTTTTTAGCCTTGACAGTTTTAGTATAGAGAGTATTTTCCATTTACCATATGGGGGAAAAATCATAAACAAATTTGTTTTGTGTATACCTACCCACAGTTTGAGGATGGTCCCTAGGGAAAAAAACTGCACATTACCTACAGGTATCTACAGTAGATCGTTTTTTCGAATGTAGTTATCCAAAAATGACAGGGCCTGCAGCTTTCAAACTTAATAGGATGATTGCCTGTGGTCAGTTTGTAACCCCTATTGTTTCTCAGGGAAGTCATAATGTGAGTTCACAGTGGCTTGGACACTTAAAATGGTTTTTGATCAGAAAGAGGAGGACACTTGGGCCTCCAGCTCTTAATTTTATAGAATGATTGCATTCGGTCAGCTGTTGACCTCGATTGTTTTGTGGGTCATAAGATCAAGATCACAGTGATCTCCAAATGGAAAAAAAAAAACAGTTTTAGAATAGTAACTCAAGAATGCTTTGAGGTCATGCTCGCTAAACTTTGTATAGTGAATTTCTCTGATCAGTTGATGACCCCAGTTGATTTGAGGTCAGTGTGCCAAATATCAGTGTCAGTGAGACCTGAAAAATTAATTTCTATAAAAAAATAAAGAATCCTTAAAGCCTCATGGAGCTGAGGCTTTTGAACTTAATGAAAACCAAACTGTTAAAATAAAAAGTCAAATAAGAACATTTATTTTCTTTCAGCAAATTGCAAAACACCAGTTGGAAAGTGATAGTGATCCGCAGTCTCTTCTGACAACAACCTTGACCTCAGATGATATAAATACAGCTCAGAATACTGACAATATTGTTACAATGGTAACAGAAATAACCACAGAATCTGAAGCGAAAAATAATCCCATAGTAACAGTAACTTCTGGGGATGTGACTGATATAGGAAATGAATAGTGTTAAGTGTGTTTTGCAGCAAGCATTCTACATATATTCCAATATATCAAAACCAACAAGACTGTAATTTCAAAATTTATTTCATGGATGATGCAGTATGGCATAATTTTATACTCACTCAGAAAAAAGGAGGTTTATTAGTCCCCTACTGGTTGAAAACTAGTTTCGTGAACTATATGAATGCGCTGTTCCGTCATTCCGTCTGCAATTTCGTGTCCGGTCCATAACTCTTGTCATTCGTGAAGGGATTTTAATATTACTTGGCACAAAATTTAATGTTCCCCATGATGAGACTACGTTTCATGCGTAAAACCCGGACCCTGGTTCAAAGGTCAAGGTCACAGTTGGAGGTCAAAGGTCAACAGGGCTTTTTTCCTATCCGGTCCATAACTCTGCCATCCATGAATGGATTTTAATATTACCTGGCACAAATGTACCTCATAATAAGACGATGTGTCGTGCACAACTTTCAGACCCCTAGCTCAAAGGTCAAGGTCACACTTGGCAGTCAAATGTTAACAGCATGAACAGGGTCAGTTTTGTGTCCGGTCCATAACTCTGTCATTCATCAACAGATTTTAATATTACTTGGCACAAATGTTCCCCATGATGAGACGACTTGTCATGTGTAAAACCCAGACCCCTAGCTCAAAGGTCAAGGTCACAACTGGAGATCAAAGTCAACAGGATTTTTTTCCTGTCCTGTCCTGTCCAGAACTCTGTCATCCATCAAGGGATTACAATATTACTTGTCATGCACAACACCCAGAACCCTAGCTTAAAGGTCAAAGTAACATTTGGAGATCAAAGGTCAATAGGATTTTTTTTCCTGTCCGGGACAGGATTTAAAATATCTTAAATATCAGTTGGCACAAATATTCCCTTCTTTCATAACCTGCGCCCTTAGCTGAAAGGTCAAGGTCACACTTTGAAGTCAAAGGCCAAAAGGGCTTTTTTCCTGTTCAGTCTGTAACTCAACAATCCGTAGAGGGATTTTAATATTAATTGGCACAAATGTTCACCGCTATGAGGTGGAGTGTCATGCACAAGAACAAGGTCTAAGGTCAAGGTCACACTTAGAGGCCAAAGGTCAGATACAAGCATGACTTTGTCTGGAGCATTTCTTCTTCATGCATGGAGGCATTTTGATATAACTTGGCACAAATGTACACCACCTTGCGACAGATTGTCACGCACAAGAACCAGGTCCCTAGGCCTAAGGTCAAGGTCACACTTAGAAGTCAAAGGTCAAATTCAAGAATGACTTTGTCCGTAGCATTTCTTTTTCATGCATGGTTGGGTTTTGATGTAACTTGTCACAAATGTTCAACACCATGAGACACCTTTGTTTTTAGAATTACTTCCATTTGTTTTTCTATTAATAGCTTATATTGTAACTTTTTTAGCTCGACTTTTCGAAGAAAATGTAGAGGTATTGCACTCACCCCGGCGTCGGCGTTGGTTAAAGTTTTTGATAAAGTCAAATATCTCTGTTACTATCAAAGCTATTGACTTGAAACTTAAAATACTTATTTACTATCAAAGTCTACACCAGGAGAAACAATCCCCATAACTCTGATTTGAATTTTGACAGAATTATGCCCCTTTTTAACTTAGAATTTTTGGTTAAAGTTTTTGATAAAGTCAAATGTCTCTGTTACTATCAAAGCTATTGACTTGAAACTTAAAATACTTATTTACTATCAAAGTCTACACCAGGAGAAACAATCCCCATAACACTGAATTGAATTTTGACAGAATTATGCCCCTTTTTAACTTAGAAACTTTGTTAAAATTTTTGATGAAGTCAAATATCTCTGTTACTATTAAAGCTTTTGACTTGAAACTCAAAACAGTTATTTACTATCAAAATCTACACCAGGAGACACAATTCCTATAACTCTGGTTTGAATTTTGACAGAATTATGCCCCTTTTTAACTTAGAATTTTTAGTTAAAGGTTTTGATAAAGTCAAATATCTCTGTTACTATCAAAGCTATTGACTTGAAACTTAAAATACTTATTTACTATCAAAGTCTACACCAGGAGAAACAATCCCCATAACTCTGATTTGAATTTTGACAGAATTATGCCCCTTTTTAACTTAGAATTTTTGGTTAAAGTTTTTGATAAAGTCAAATGTCTCTGTTACTATCAAAGCTATTGACTTGAAACTTAAAATACTTATTTACTATCAAAGTCTACACCAGGAGAAACAATCCCCATAACACTGAATTGAATTTTGACAGAATTATGCCCCTTTTTAACTTAGAAACTTTGTTAAAATTTTTGATAAAGTCAAATATCTCTGTTACTATTAAAGCTTTTGACTTGAAACTCAAAACAGTTATTTACTATCAAAATCTACACCAGGAGACACAATCCCTATAACTCTGGTTTGAATTTTGCTAGAATTATGCTCCTTTTTAACTTAGAATTTTTAGTTAAAGGTTTTGATAAAGTCAAATATCTCTGTTACTATCAAAGCTTTTGACTTGAAACTTAAAATACTTATTTACCATCAAAGTCTACACCAGGAGAAACAGTCCCCATAACTCTGATTTGAATTTTTGACAGAATTATGCCCCTTTTAACTTAGATTTTTTTGGATAAAATATTTAATAAAGTCAACTATCTCTGTTACTATTAAAGCTTTTGACTTGAAACTGAAAATAGTTATTTACTATCAAAGTCTACACCAGGAGACACAATTCTCATAACTATAATTTTAATTTTAACAGAGTTATGCCCCTTTTTAACTTGGATTTTTAGCTCACCTGAGCAATGCTCAGGTGAGTTTTTCTGATCGCTCAATGTCCGGCGTCTGGCGTCTGTCGTCTGTCAACATTTAGCTTGTGTATGCGATAGAGGCTGTATTTTCCAATTAATCTTCATGAATGTTGGTCAGAATGATAACCTTGATGAAATCTAGGCCGAGTTTGAAAATGGGTCATCTCGGGTCAAAAACTAGGTCACTAGGTCAAATCAAAGAAAAACCTTGTGTATGCGATAGAGGCTGTATTTTTCAATTATTCTTCATGAATATTGGTCAGAATGATAACCTTGATGTAATCTAGGCCGAGTTCGAAAATGGGTCATCTCGGGTCAAAAACTAGGTCACTAGGTCAAATCAAAGAAAAACCTTGTGTATGCCTTAGAGGCGGTATTTTTCAATTGATCTTCATGAATTTTGGTCAGAATGATTACCTTGATGAAATCTAGGCCGAGTTCGAAAATGGGTCATCTGGGGTCAAAAACTAGGTCACAAGGTCAAATCGAAGAAAAACCTTGTGTATGCAATAGAGGCTGTATTTTTCAACTGATCTTCATGAAATTTAGTCAGAATGATTACCTTGATAAAATCTAGGCCGAGTTCTAAAATGGGTCATCTGGGATCAAAAACTAGGTCACTAGGTTAAATCGAAGAAAAACATTGTGTATGCAATAGAGGATGTATTTTTCAATTGATCTTCATGAAATTTGGTCAGAGTGATTGCCTTGATGAAATCTAGGTCGAGTTTAAATATGGGTTATCTGAGGTCAAAAACTAGGTCACTAGGTCAAATTAAAGAAAAATCTTGTGTATGCGATAGAGACTGTTTTTTTCAATTGATTTTTATGAAATTTGGTCAGGATGATTGCCTTAATGAAATCTAGGTCGAATTTGAATATGGGTCATCTGAGGTCAAAAACTAGGTCACTTGGTCAAATCAAAGAAAAAACTTGTGTATGGGATAGAGGCTGTATTTTTCAATTGATCTTCATGAATTTTGGTCAGAATGATTGCCTTGATAAAATCTAGGCCGAGTTTGAAAATGGGTCATCTCGGGTCAAAAACTAGGTCACTAGGTCAAATCAAAGAAAAACCTTGTGTATGCAATAGAGGCTGTATTTTTCAATTATTCTTCATGAATATTGGTCAGAATGATAACCTTGATGTAATCTAGGCCGAGTTCGAAAATGGGTCATCTCGGGTCAAAAACTAGGTCACTAGGTCAAATCAAAGAAAAACCTTGTGTATGCGTTAGAGGCGGTATTTTTCAATTGATCTTCATGAATTTTGGTCAGAATGATTACCTTGATGAAATCTAGGCCGAGTTCGAAAATGGGTCATCTGGGGTCAAAAACTAGGTCACAAGGTCAAATCGAAGAAAAACCTTGTGTATGCAATAGAGGCTGTATTTTTCAACTGATCTTCATGAAATTTAGTCAGAATGATTACCTTGATAAAATCTAGGCCGAGTTCTAAAATGGGTCATCTGGGATCAAAAACTAGGTCACTAGGTTAAATCGAAGAAAAACATTGTTTATGCAATAGAGGATGTATTTTTCAATTGATCTTCATGAAATTTGGTCAGAGTGATTGCCTTGATGAAATCTAGGTCGAGTTTAAATATGGGTTATCTGAGGTCAAAAACTAGGTCACTAGGTCAAATTAAAGAAAAATCTTGTGTATGCGATAGAGACTGTTTTTTTCAATTGATTTTTATGAAATTTGGTCAGGATGATTGCCTTAATGAAATCTAGGTCGAATTTGAATATGGGTCATCTGAGGTCAAAAACTAGGTCATTTGGTCAAATCAAAGAAAAAACTTGTGTATGGGATAGAGGCTGTATTTTTCAATTGATCTTCATGAATTTTGGTCAGAATGATTGCCTTGATAAAATCTAGGTCGAGTTTGAACATGGGTCATCTAGGGTCAAAAACTAGGTCATATCTAAGAAAATGCTTGTTTTATCGCAAGAGACCAATTTTTTTGTCCAATATTAATGAAAATTGGTCAGAATATTTGTTTCCATGAAATCACTAGGTCAAACATGTTTTACACTGTTATGTGTGTTTCTTAGGTGAGCGACCTAGGGCCATCTTGGCCCTCTTGTTTTTTTTTTACTGGCAAAGCTCAAATTCAGAGTCAAGCACTGAGAAAAGTCGAGCGCGCTGTCTTACGGACAGCTCTTGTTATTACTGGCTGTACGGAAAAATGGAGACCACTTTTCTGTGGTACAACATGCATGTTACATCCAATTTGTAGGTGTATTTTGATATATCTCTACCTGGTAAAGAGTTTTGTGTGGACTTATATTATATAGATTTTTTTTAGGATTTGTTGTACTTATATTATAACTTTCTTATAATTGGCCAAAAAAATCCATATGAAAATATAGGTGCTAGTGTAAAGAAATTTGCAATGACGGGCATATATTGTGACATTTTGGCATTATAGATGTTATGGAACAATCAACAACTGGAGGTTTTTGTATATGCAAATTTTAATCCAAATATATAGTACAATATTGTTTATACATCATTGACAGATATCAGTTCATTATGTTATACTGCAGTAGTGAAAATTAGGAGCCTTCCAGTAGGGAACTTTGTATTGTATGGCATTACTTCATTCACTTATTAATTATGTCCCTTACATTCAGCCTGTCTGATTCAAAGGTTCAGGGTGAGCTGTTGGTAGGTCCACCATCTGTTGTCAACAAATTATTTATTCAAAGATCTACTTCTCAGAAAATACTGGCTAAAATTTCACTCAAGTTGGCTGGTAACATCCTGGCATGAACAGAACAGGACTTTTTCTGCCTGTTTTGTGAAAAAAAATCTTAGAAAATTCGGAATTTTTAGCCATAAAAATGGCCAAATTGGGAAAATCTATTGACAAAATCATTATTTTGGACTTTGATTTTGTTGCCAAAAAGTGGTGGTTAATGCATTAAGAAATGTAAAGCATTTTTCTGTAGTCATAATTTTGCATGGGACCCTGACAGGTATGAACATTTTCTGACCAAGACTTAGGATGACAAGTAGAAGGGTTTGGGTCTAGACTTCCAAATCGAAGTCAAAAGCTCTATATCCCTGAACTTGGGAGACTTGACAAATGTATGTATTCTCTGATACAGGTTTCAGTGTCTATACCAAAAGATATCAGAGGGAGAAAGTACATGTATCTTTTCCCAAAAGGACAGCATGGTTTGCGTACACTTGGCGTGAATATTTTTTAATTTATCTCTGTAATATTTCGAATTGTGTTACATTTTGTTTTGTTGTAGCGATTAACTCCCCTATATAAAGTTCTTGTGGTAGTAGAGGAACATTCTGAATGAGTTGCCAAGCTAAAATCAGGCACCCGTAGTATGGTACTTTAATAGTTGCCAAATGCTGGATTATTCATGACGCAGATTACAGCTCTGGTTTGGGATTTTTTGGGGGAATTGGAAAAAATATTCATGTTTTGCGTTGGGAAAGGGTCTAATAGACCAATGAGATAGGCAGAAAAAGGCCTGCAGAGAACTGAGGGGCTGCCAGAGTGTAAAATAGGAAACCTTTAATTGACTTCTTTTCCTGAACCACTGGATTGATCTTCAATGCTTGGAAGAAGACGTCATTACAATAGTAGGGCATTGAACAATATACATTTTTATTTCTGTAACTAAAAATTCATTTTGTTTAATCATTGGCCTTTCTAATGTATTTTGTTGAAGTTGTGTTTGTATGTTATTTTCTGTGTAATCATTGCTCCTCAGATAATGCAGTTCTTTGACAGACCATTGCACTACAGTGTTCCAGTTTGGTAAACTTCAATATACATAAGTGTATTAAATACATGCTAAACAAAGTTTATCTTTTGAGATGTTAAATACATTGATTTGTAAAGACCCAAAAGTAAAGAGACTATAACGTTCATATGAAAAAATATTTGCTGTAATACATTTGTCTTAATTTATAGATTGTTACCATGCAGAATTTTATTAAAATTGTTTACTAGTTATCATTTTGTATTCTTTTCATGTTAAAGGCTTATAATTAGTGATGAGAATCAGACAGCTGAAGCAGAATCGATTAATCTATCCAGTTCTGATCTCTCTCTGATTCAATTAATCAGAATGAATCGGAACCGAAAGACCAAAATAGACTATTCTAATGTAGCAATATGATGGTAACAGCAAACCTTTCTCAAGACTTCCGCATTATTGTACGATACTTATATTACTTTTGGTGAAGAATTTTATGACACAGTTGCTGCAGTGTGCAGCCTTTAGCAACTGCCAGTTACATTTTGATTCAAATTTTTTGTCTTGATGGGAAAGATCAGCATGATTTTTAGCTCACCTGAGCACAAAGTGCTCAAGGTGAGCTTTTGTGATCGCCCTGTGTTCGTCGTCCGTCCGTCGTCAACAATTTGACTGTTAACACTCTAGAGGTCGCAATTTTGGCCTAGTCTTAATGAAACTTGGTCAGAATGTTACCCTCATAAAAATTTAATATTGGGTCATCTGGGTTCAAAAACTAGGTCACCAGGTCAAATCAAAGGAAAAGCTTGTTAACACTCTAGAGGTCACAATTTTGGCCCAATTTTATAAACTTGGTCAGAATGTTACCCTTAATAGAATCTTGGATGAGTTTGATATTGGGTCATCTGGGGTCAAAAACTAGGTCACCGGGTAAAATTAAAGGAAAAGCTTGTTAACACTCTTAGAGGTCACAATTTTGACCAAATCTTAATGAAACTTGGTCAGAATGTTACCCTCAATAAAATCTTGGACAAGTTCGATTTTGGGTCATCTGAGGTTAAAAACTAGGTCACCAGGTCAAATCAAAGGAAAAGCTTGTTAACACTCTAGAGGTCACAATTTTGGCCCAATCTTAATGAAACTTGGTCAGAATGTTACCCTCAATAAAATCTTGAATGAGTTCGATATTGGGTCATCTGGGGTCAAAAACTAGGTCACCAGGTCAAATCAAAGGAAAAGCTTGTTAACACTGTAGAGGCCACATTTATGACTGTATCTTCATGAAACTTGGTCAGAATGTTACTCATGATGATCTCAAAGTCCAGTTAGAATCTGGGTCATGTAGGGTCAAAAACAAGGTTACTAGGTCAAATCAAAGGAAAAGCTAGTTAACACTCTAGAGGCCACATTTATAACTATATCTTGAAACTTGGTCAGAATGTTAATCTTGATGATCTATAGGTCATGCTCAAATCTGGGTCAGGTTGGGTCAAAAACTAGGTCACTGGGTCAAATCAAAGGAAAAGCTTGTTAACACTCTAGAGGCCACATTTATGACTGTATCTTCATGAAACTTAGTCAGAATGTTAATCTTGATAATCTTTAGGTCAAGTTCGTATCTGAGTCATATTGGGTCAAAAACTAGGTCACCAGGTCAAATCAAAGGAAAAGTTAGTTAACACTTTAGAGGCCACATTTATGACCATATCTTAATGAAACTATCTTGATGATCTTTAGGTCAATAGGTCAGGTGAGTGATATAGGGCCTTCATGGCCCTCTTGTTTAGCTCACCTAAGCACAAAGTGCTCATGTTGAGGTATAGTGATCACGCTGTCGGTCGTGCGTCCGTCCGTCATCAACATTTGTGTTTAAAAGACACCTCCTCCAAAACCACTGAAGTGGATGGTCGTCTACCAACGTTGTTCAAACGGTTCCACTTGGTTGCACATAGGGGCCACCAGAGCTAAAAATAGAAAAATCTTCAAACAAATCTCCTTAACAGATGGTCCAATTTTGAAATATATTTTAACACAAATGGTCCTTATGTCACCATCTACCAAGGTTATTCAAATAATACCAATTCGTCAAAAAACATGGCCCCAAGGGGATGTGGTCATTTTTACCTATATGTATATGGTGGAAATTAAAAAAAACTTCCTGTGTGCTGGCCTAATTTTCAAATAATTTTACACAAATGGTCCTTGTGTGACCCTCAACCAAGATTGTTAAAATTATTTTGAATCATCAAAAAAACATGGCCATCAGAGGGCATGGTCACTTTTCCCTATATGTATATAGTGGAAACTTCATTCTTGTGGGAAACTGCTAGCCTGATTTTAAAATAAGTTTACACAAATGGTCCTTGCGTAACCCTATACCAAGATTGTTCAAATTATTTTAATTCCTTAAAAAACATGGCTGCCAGGGGTCATGCTCACTTTTCCGTATATGTACAAGGGTGAAAATTTTCCGGACCACTCCGGAAGTTTAGGATTTTTCATCGCGGCCGGGATCGTTTTTCCAAATTGTCTAAATCCAGGTCAAAATGTGTATGTGTGGGGGGTGGGGGTAGGTTGTCATCATTCAACAAAGCTTGAAAAATCAAACGATCGCCAACAAACACAATCGACTCTATTTATCACATATGCCGTTTGCAGCGCATCTCGCATATCATCAATATGTAACGACAATTTTGATTGGCCCGCGTAGGCGCTGTACTCCAATGAAAACAACTGTCACGTTTTTCATAAATTTTACATGCGCCAAAAAGGACTTTTGTCTGCAGCATGCATTTCTCGATTTCTTGCATGCAATTTTATTGTGGGCAGCGAAGCGTGCCCACAGATTTACGATACCACAAATTTACGGTCAAAACTCTTATCCGAAACCGAACAACAAGTAGTTCCATGTCCTTCATAGATTTTACGTAAATTCAAGTCTGTTTAACTTTCAGAAAGCTTCTGAGATTCAACTTTATCAAAAATATATTGCTTAAGTACATATTTGTCGTAATCTATATTTTATAATAAAAACAAAGCGTATGAAAATGAGCATGCTTGCTTTGATCACATGACCAAAACAGTTCTTTATCACGTGACCAAAATAAACTATAACTAACCTACAAAAATACTTCAGTACCATCCGTGTAGATCTATAATCGGCATAAAAACCAAGATGGGTCATTTGTAAACAATTTGAATTAAAACTCAATTCCTGCTAGAAAAGTTAATCGAAATTTTATAATTGTAACAACACTAAAAAGCTTGTTTTGGTCACATGATCAGAAAACATCTAACCATCACAGTGTGTACCATATTTAAGAAATAATATATCTCATTTATTGATTTGTCGCTGAATAAATCATTGTTTGGAGTTCAGATTCGAAGGAATTATATCACGAGGGCCCAGCCCGAGTGATATAATAATACGCATCTGAACGACAAACGATGATTTTATTCAAGAGCAAATCACTAACTGAGATATATTATTTCGATTCTAACACGTTTCCACGGACTTTAAAGTACATCCTTGACGGCATTCATTAAATATTTGCCTGTTTTCAATCGGTTCTTTTGCAACGCGCCGCTATGCCGTTTGGCGCTATGACGTAATAATTGTGACGTCAGAACAGTGAATTGTTGTATAATAATTCACTGTTTTCGGCCTTCTTTGTTTAATAGGAAAATGAATCGGATCGTGTTAGAATGAATGATAAAATTGCACCCGTGTGTCTGTTGAAATTTTATAGCGGAGAAATGGAAACATGAAATCAACAGAAGAGGTGCTGTCTTATTTATTATGTCTCCCCCAGGAGACATATTGTTTTTGCCCTGTCCGTCCGTCCGTCCGTCCGTACGTCACACTTCATTTCCGAGCAACAACTGGAGAACCATTTGACCTAGAACCTTCAAACTTTATAGGGTTGTAGGGCTGCTGGAGTAGACGACCCCTATTGTTTTTGGGGTCACTCTGTCAAAGGTCAAGGTCACAGGGGCCTGAACATTGAAAACCATTTCTGATCAATAACTAGAGAACCACTTGACCCAGAATGTTGAAACTTCATACGATGATTGGTCATGAAGAGTAGATGACCCCTATTGATTTTGGGGTCACTCCGTCAACGGTCAAGGTCACAGGGTCCTGAACATTGAAAACCATTTCCAATCAATAACTCGAGAGCCACTTGACCCAGAATGTTGAAACTTCATAGGATGATTGGTCATGAAGAGTAGATGACCCCTATTGATTTTGGGGTCACTCAGTCAAAGGTCAAGGTCACAGGGGCCTGAACATGGAAAACCATTTCCGATCAGTAACTAGAGAACCACTTGACCCAGAATGTTGAAACTTCATAGGATGATTGTACATGCAAAGTAGATGACCCCTATCCATTTTTGGGTCACTCCATTAAAGGTCAAGGTCACAGGGGCCTGGACATTGAAAACCATTTCCGGTCAGTAACTTGAGAACCACTTAACCCAGAATGATGAAACTTCATAGGATGATTGGTCATGCAGAGTAGATGACCCCTATCGATTTTGGGGTCACTTCGTTAAAGGTCAAGGCCACAGGGGCCTGAACATGGAAAACCATATCCAATCAATAACTTGAGAACCTCTCGAACCAGAATGTTGAAACTTCATAGGATGATTGTTCATGCAGAGTAAATGACCCCTATTGTTTTTGGGGTCACTCCGTTAAAGGTCAAGGTCACAGGGGCCTGAACATTGATAACCAGTTCCAATCAATAACTTGAGAACAACTTGACCCAGAATGTTGAAACTTCATAGGATGATTGAACATGCAGAGTAGATGACCCCTATTGATTTTGGGGTCAGTCAATTAAAGGTCAAGGTCACAGTGGCCTGTTCATGTAAAATCATTTTTTGGTAATAACTTGAGAACCACTTGACCTACAATGTTGAAACTTAATAGGATGATTGGACATGCAGAGTAGATGACCCCTATTTATTTTGAGGTCACTTAATCAAAGGTCAAGGTCACAGGAGCCTGAACAGTGACTTGAGAATCACTAGGCCAAGAGTGTTGAAATTTAGAGGGATGACTGGACATGCCAAGTAGATGATCCCTATTGCAGCCAACCATCAGTGTCTCTTTGATTTTCGCTCCTGACCCCTATTGACTTCTTGCCTATAGGACTTTGCATTGGGGGAGACATGCGCTTTTTTACAAAAGCATTTTCTAGTTTTTCATAGAGAAAGATCCTTTCCTAATATTCACGTAAATAATTTTTATTTGCACGACTTGGGGAAAATAATTACAGCGGTAACTGAGGGGGCGAAAAATTCGTACCTGTTTCCCGAAAATACAAACAACAGTTTGATTTAATTTTACATTCTAGTTAATGTTTGTGACTCACATATCATTCAAGGGTATAATTAATTTGAAAGAAACATTATTTTAAACAAGTTCGCCGTTAATTGCCGGTAAATTCACAGTGTTTTCGTCCTCATATATTCACGTACTGGCGTACGATTTCTTCTCGGATAAATATAAAATAGCAGCTTCAGAAGACTCCAATGAAATCATTTAAGACAATTCAGACTAAGTTTGAAAAATTTCAATTTTCAATATTTGCATTTTTGACAATATAATTCGTAAAAACAGCGGACTCGGTTTGATTGAGTCTGTTCATGAGAGGTAATGAAATGTGCAACACCTCTCTACTAGCACCGGCTTAAGCAGAACTCTATTACACATATGTTGAATTGACTCCATGATCCCAAAGGACCAGAAAGTATATAAACTGTTACACCAAAACATGCATGTTGTATTATGAGGCATATTACATTAATTAATTAGCTCACTCTGCGTCCATGGTCCGTCCGTCATTCCCTCCGTCCGTTAACAATTTCTCGTTATCGCCTCTCCTCAGAAACTACTGGGGGGATTTTGACCAAACTTTGTCAGAATGATGTATTGGTACCCTAGTTGTGTCCCCCTGAAAATCAGACTGGTTCAACAATTGTTTAGTGAGTTATGGCCCTTTGTTTATTTCTATAATTTACATAGATTTATACAGGGAAAAACTATGAAAATCTTTTTGTCCAAAACCACAGAGCCTAGGGCTTTGATATTTGGTATGAAGCATCATCTAGTGGTCCTCAACCAAGATGATTCAAATTCTTTCCCTGGGGTCTAATATGGCCCCGCCCCAGGGGTCACATGGTTTATATAGACTTATATAGGGAAAATTTTTGAAAAACCTCTTATTCAAAATCACAGGGCCTAGGGCTTTGATATTTTGTATGTGAGATCATCTAGTGGTCTTCTACTAAGATTGTTCAAATTATCCCCCTAGGGTCAAATGTGGCCCCGCCCCGGGGGTCACATGGTTTACATAGACTTATATAGGGAAAAACTTTTAAAATCTTCTTGTCCAAACCACAAAGCCTAGGGCTTTGGCATTTGTAATGTAGCATCATCTAGTGGTTCTTTACCAAGTTTATTCAAATTATCCCGCTAGGGTCAAATATGGTCCCGCCCTGGGGGTCACATGGTTCATATAGACTTATATAGGGAAAAGCTTTTAAAATCTTCTTGTCAATAACCTACAACATTCAAATTTGGACCACATGTATGGTTTTGAGCGGCAAGATGAACCTTGACATGAGTTGACCTTGATTTTGACCTAGTGACCTACTTTCACATTTCTGTAGCTACAGCCTTCAAATTTGGACCACATGCATAGTTTTGTGCACTGAAAAAAACTTTGACCTTGACATTGACCTAGTGACCTACTTTCACATTTTTGAAGGTACAGGCTCAAATTTGGACCACATGCATAGTTTTGTGTTCCGAAATGAAATTTGACCTTGATTTTGACCTAGTGACCTACTTTCACATTTCTCAAGCTACAGCCTTCAAATTTGGATCACATGCATAGTTTTGTGTACCGAAACAAACTTTGACCTTTACATTGACCTAGTGACCTACTTTCACATTTTTGAAGGTACAGGCTTCAAATTTGGACCACATGCATAGTTCTGTGTTCCGAAATAAAATTTGACCTTGATTTTGACCTAGTGACCTACTTTCACATTTCTCGAGCTACAGCCTTCAAATTTGGACCACTTGCATAGTTTTGTGTACCGAAATAAACTTTGACCTTAAGATTGACCTAGTGACCTACTTTCACATTTCTGTAGCTACAGCCTTCAAATTTAGACCACATGCATAGGATTGTGTACCGAAACAAACTTTGACCTTGACATTGACCTAGTGACCTACTTTCACATTTTTGAAGGTACAGGCTTTAAATTTGGACCACATGCATAGATTTGTGTTCTGAAGTGTAATTTAACCTTGATTTTGACCTAGTGACCTATTTTCACATTTCTCAAGCTACAGCGTTCAAATTTGGACCACTTGCATAGTTTTGTGTACCGAAATAAACTTTGACCTTAAGATTGACCTAGTGACCTACTTTCAAATTTCTCGAACTACAGCCTTCAAACTTGATGCACATGCATAGTTTTGTGTACAAAGAACTTTGTCCTTGAAATTGATCTAAATAGCCGCCGGTTTCTATAACCTGTTCTCCGCAAGTACCTGCCAACTTCCCCTCATGAAAAAGAGGTGGAGGACTAATGATTTCAGATACAACTTCTTTTATTAAATCGTCACGGAGAACATTCGCCCAGCCCGAGGATCGAACCTACGACCCCGCGATTCGTAGACCGAAGCTCTCCCTACTGACTAAGCTAAGCGGACGGGTATGTGGAAAGATAGAGCTCCTCAATTTTAATCACTAATGATTAATCAGATTTTAGATATGGCAGGGTTATTATCATTATTATCATTGTTATTATTATTTTTGTAAACACGTTCAAATGCGCTTTACATATAGAAATGCAGCCACACAGGGCGCGAAATTCATCCTCTACTTCAGACTCTGAGCGGCCTGACCACAGGGACAGAATGAGTGTCCAGTGTATAGCATTGATTCACGCAAAGCCGTCTCTCCCAGGAAGAACCAGTAAAGGCCTCTTAGTTAGGTGGGAGACACTCCAGAGCATCTCAGAAACTTCCAATGCCTGGACCGGAACTCGAACCCTGGACCTCTTGATTGACAGTCAAGCGTGTTACCGCTAGACCACCGGTCCGCCTAGAGCTGGACATAATTCCAGACTGAAATAAAACGAAGGTTATAATTACGTCACAAGTTGGACTATCAGACTGAAATAAAAATGAAAGGAATAGTCACGTTAGAAAGTGGACTGATTATTCCCTACCTAGCGGGTAAAGATATTATGCAGGTAGTAGATTGCCTTCATGTTTCCAAGAGAGAAAAGCTGCAAGTCAGCATTTTTGACGCCATATTTCGCGTCATATTACGAAGTGATAGTGTATGAGTGAGTTTAACTAGACGGCGTGGATGGTAGCATCCATTTCCACTACCGTCCAAGAACAGGCTCAATCAATTTTATGAAGAGATATATATCAGAAAAAAATATTCAAGTTTCTTTCTTTTTATGCCCCCGAAAGAAGCAATATTAGTTTTCAACTGTCCATCTGTTCGTTCGTTAGTTAGTTCGTTCGTTCGTTCGTCACAACGTTAACGTTTTGCATGAAGGCACTTTACTCGCGAACCACTGCACCAAGGACCTTCAAACTTCACAAGCATCTTTCGCACATTTGCACGTAAAACAAGGGCCAAATGAGCATTATTTCACTCGTGCAATGTATTTTACATACAATAAGATACCTTACATGCCTTCGAGTTGTTTACTTTAAAAGGTTATAACACACTAAATAGTTGTTGTTCTTTATTCTATATAAAATTGATCTATTTTAAATGGCCGCAGCACAAATCAGGACCCATTTTAAATGTCTGTAACCTACATTTTCTTGAAGAATATTATCAGTGCTAAATAAAAATTTAAAAAAAATGGGGTCATGTTTGATGCAAGAAAAATAGTATCAGTCAAGCACACCAACTGAAAAAATACTAGTAGCTGAAAAAGAGACCCCAAATTATACTGGTGGTGTATAATTTAAGTTTTCATGAAAAATTTTGTCATGTTGTTATTTCATTATCGAAATGCTACCTACGTGTCAAGCATAGATCTGTCATGTGATTTTACCCAAAAAAATGCAAAGAGAATAGGAAACATAGCAGAACAGAACACAACTTTATTAACTCAAATCATATACATGACACATGAGTATACAGTGAAAATAATGTTTTAAATATTTTGCGACATGGTATAGGTATACATAAGATATATTTTCAAGTATACATTTCTTATTTAAGTACCAATGTAGAAAAATTGAAGAAAACTAAAAAACGATCATTTAACCAGATGCAGGTAAAATTGCATAGACTAGTGACCTACTTTCACATTTCTCAAGCTACAGCTTTCGAATTTGAAATGAAATTTGACCTTGAGCTAGTCAATAAGTCTTGAAATTTGGAACACTCAAAAATGGCACATTGGTGGGCACCAAGACCACTCTGTGATCTCTTGTCTACAGTTGAAAAATGACTGAGTGCAACCTGAAGATCATGATGTGTGCTGATACTGGAGACAGTAGTAGTTACTTATATATTTTTTAACTGAATTAAAACACTTTAATTTCATTGTAAGTATTCTTTTATGATTACTTTTAGTTTAAGAACTATTCTGAAAGGTCTTTTATCTATGTAATTTTAGTATGATACATTTATAGCCTGCTTTTTCTAAGGTGAGATCTCATTTTAAAAAGAAATAAATTAAAAAATCACCTGTCAAGGTCACAGGGGCCTGAACATGGAAACCACTTTCTGATCAATAACTTGAGTACCACTTGACCCAGAATGTTGAAACTTAGGATGATTGGACATGTAGAGTAGATGACCCCTATTGATTTTTGAATCACTTGATCAAAAGTACAGAAGCCCGCCCGCTTAGCTCAGTAGGTAGAGCGTCGGTCTACGGATCGCGGGGTCGTGAGTTCGATCCTCGGGCGGGGCGTATGTTTCTCCATGACTATTTGATAAACGGCATTGTGTCTGAAATCATTAGTCCTCCACCTCTGATTCATTTGGGAAGTTGGCAGTTACTTGCGGAGAACAGGTTTGTACTGGTACAGAATCCAGGAACACTGGTTGGGTTAACTGCCCGCCGTTACATGACTGAAATACTGTTGAAAAACGGCATTAAACCCAAAACAAACAAACAAACAAAACAAAAGTACAGAGGAAAAGAAGGTCACAACAACCAGAATTTGGAAAACAGTTCCCAACCAATTACTTTAGAATCATTTGAACCTTCAATCAGGATGGTATGAATTACAGAGTAGATGACTCTTAATGTTTCTGCGGTCACTTGACTTAAGGGAAAGGTCACAGAGACCTGAAGATGGAAAGGCTTTCTGATAAATAACTCGAGAATCACTTGACCGAGAATGTTTAAACTTCATAGGATGATTGGACATGCAGTGTAGATGACCCCTATTGAATTTGGGCTCACTCGATCGAAGGTCAAGGTCACAGGGGTCTGAACATGGAAAGTGGTTTACTTGAGAACCACTTGACCCAGAATCTTGAAACTTCATAGGATGATCCATACATGCCAAGTAGATGATCCTTATTGCAGCCAAACATTAGTGTCTCTTTGTCTTTCGCTATCCTCTATTGACTTCTTGTCTATTACGACTATGCATTGGGGTAGACATGGGCATCTTCCAGTTTGAAATTTAATTGCTCTCCTTCGAAGAAGGAGGGTTATATTGTAAATATTATTGTTTGATGATGGATGTCGGTCTGTAGATCAATCGGTGTCCGGATGATAACTGGAGAACGCTTTGGCCTAGGATCATGAACATTAATCAGGAGATTTGTCATGGCCAGCAGATAACAATTACTGATTTAGAGTTCAAAAGGTCAAAGGTCAAGATCACATTGACAATAGAACTTTTTAGCCAGAAAACTAGATAATGCATTGATTTAAGATCACATTTGATGTGAAGGTCAGTTAAGACTGGTAAATAACCCATAATTATTGATTTAAGGTCAATACGTCAAATTTCCAGTGCGCAGTGACCATGTAATTTCTGTTCCTTTTCAGGTACTTCATTTAAGTGTTCTACAAGCTCTTGTTATAACTAGAATCTCCAAACATCACATAGTTATCAATCAGTACATGACCTTTGTTCACATTTACTGCTATTCCCCATGTTCCAGTAAAAACAGTGTTTTCCCATTGACTTGTTTAAAAAAATGCTTATAATTAAAAACAAGAGCTGTCAGTGGACAGCGGGCTCAACTATTCTCAGTGCTTGATAGTATAATATAAGCAATGAGTAAAACTTTAACATTACAATAAGCATATTCTAAGTCGAAAAGGGGCCATAATTAAGTCAAAATGCTTGATACAGTTGCCTCCTCCTTTTTACAGACTGGGGTCATGATGGTAAACAAGTATGCAAAATATGAAAGCAATATCTTAATGGACTTTGAAAATATTTGGGGTGGTACGCAAACTTTAACATTTGTGTGACGCTCACGTCGACGCCGGGGCGAGTAGGATAGCTCCCCTATTCTTCGAATAGTCGAGCTAAAAATGAGCAAGATTAACTAAACCTCACAGAATTTTCAATAAGCACATAAGATTTGCTCATATATTATTTTATCCCCTTTTACAGAGTTACAGAATTAAAGCAGAGTTTCACCCCTTGATTTGGTAAAAGGGTAATTTAACTAGAATCACCAAACTTAAGCTAACTGTTCATGCCCATTACCAGAAGCTGTCAGCCGCTGCCCACATCAGTCCTCTCAGTGCTTTGATATTCAAACACGAACATGTAGACGTCACGTATATTGCGAGTTATGTCTTATGCGAGGAAATGATGCAGACGGTAAGATAAATTGCCTGTAATAATTCCTGAGTTAAAGTTAAATTACCATCCTGGATATATTTAGAAAGTCCCCGTTGTGCACATTCTAGATATAAATTTTGTTATGAAATATAAAATAAGTTATTTCTTTCTTGCTTCGAAATTCCTTTAAAAACAGACTTTCAGACAGAGAACGTGCTAAGTTTTACGATAAGATAGAGCCGCAGCGAAATAGGAATATGTAATAGAGTTTAGCATGATTTTGTGGTGCGTTTCCTTTAAAAAAAATGTTTTATGGCTATACTGAGATAATACATTCTAAAAAAATCAAAAATCAAAATGAAAGCAGCTCCGCTGTTGCACAATTATAGTGATAACCAAAATAATAATTAAATATATTTTCATGACATTTTGACAGCTGTTTCAGTAAATAAGTTGAATTTGAATTTAAGATTATAAGTGACATTTTGGTCAAGTAGCATCCTGTTTCTGGTATACATGTATATCATCGTGGCATGTGACACAGCGTATCATATTGACAAGATAGTAGCAAATATACAATTTACTGTCATGTGCCTTAAATCAAGTGTATGCATAATTAAATTGCGTTATTTAAATGTTAAAGTGACACGTATGTTGTCATCAAAATCACGGTAGGTATAACATCGTGACACGTGCCGATGTATTAACAATGGCAAAATATAAGCATTTCAATTAAACGCGCGGTTTATGTCAAAGTAGCGGATGGTATCCGTGTATTAGAATTATAATGACATAAAGGAAATTGACAAGATATTGGCTGTGATTTGTAGATTTTATTATACGCACCTTGTAAAGAGTTCCAATTATAAAATAAGCTTCAACCACAGAACAGTCACTTTAAAAAAAATATTGCAGTGATGATTACTAGATCCCGTTATATACCGGAATTTACTTTAACTGTTTGATTTAAAACATCATTTTAGATGACCATTTATATAACTATTCACTCACGTTTTTTTTTTTTCATGACTTTCACGTGCGCCTAAAAGTTGCCGCGTCATAGTTTGCACGGACTTTCACGCGCATTTCTTGATTTCTACGCTTTGCACGCTTTTTATCTCCAAAGTAGTAATCTTTCCACGAGGAACACGAAGAAGATCAAGATTTCTTTCGGGGATTAACACGCCGTAATTACGGCTGCACAGGATAGTGCGTGAAAAATGAAGTTTTTACTGCCAGCGTACAATACTAAGGACTTAGAAAGCAAACAGAGTAACAAATGGAGATGGGCTTGGCTATCTGAATGTGACATGGATGGTGATCGATGGGGTCTTTGGCTATGAAAACCGGATATTGCAGGGTCTGAAAATCATGCATTTTGTGCATTATAATTAGTAAATTTTTGGCACACATATAAGGCTAGAATAGGGCTGTTCTAAGCATTCAAAATCACTAATTCTCAGGAGCTTACGGGGGGCTTTGCCCCCCTGACACCCCCTACCAGGGCTTTGCCCTGGACCCACCGGGGGCCCTGTCGGCCCCCAGCAAATTTTTCAGGATTTTCAATATTCCATACTTTCACCCTGGTATGTATATATAAAAAATCTTCTTGTGTAAAACTGTTAGCCTGATTATTAAATTATTTCACACATTCCTTGTGTGACCTCCTACAAATAGTATTCAAATTTTTCTGATTCGTCAAAAAACATGGGCGCCAGAGGGCATGGTCACTTTTCATCAATAATTTCTTAAAACAACATCTCAAAAACTACTAAATGGATTTTGATGAAACCTATAGTTGTTCACATGGTTCAGCTTCATTGAACATATGGGTCTTTTTGGTTAAAAATAGATTTTCAGCTATCAGACTTTAATCAATCTTTTTCTCTAGAGCTTTGATATTTGGCATGTAATATAAGGGTTTGACTCTCTACCATGCTTGTCCAAATTATTGCCCTTAGGTTAAAAAAATATGCCACACCCCTGTGTGTGACATGTACTTACTATAGGCATATAAGAATCTTTGAAAATCTTTTCTGAATCAATAATAGGTAGACCTTGATATTTGGCGTGTGAGATCAGAGTTGTACTGTCTACCGTAATTGTTCAGATTATTGCCATAGGTTCAAAAATGTGTGCGACATGTATATAATATAGCTAGGCTAACAGAAACCTAGACACTTGAAGCCTTGTACACAGGTGTGCGCTTTCTTGTTTATTTTACTGTGCAGGCTTTTCATTGTCCATAGTCCTTAACTCATACATTTGTTTTTCAAAGTCTTCTAAAATGTTGACATATAACCTTCAAAGTTAACCAAACGTTAGCTTAACAGGCTGTTCAAAGTTTCGAACAACACAGTCCAAACTGTGATCTGGGAGGAACTGTTGGACCAAATGGAAGACTAACTGGAATTCATTTTTTCTCCATGGCTAAAGACATTGGATTCAAGTCATGATAGATGCAATGCCAAATTTGACATGGAAAATATGTTGGGGACATTCCTGGCAGGCCTGGAATTAGTTCTATTATCTTCTTAGCTCACCTGTTACATAGCGACAAGGTGAGCTTTTGTGATCACCCTTTGTCCGTTCGTGCATCCGTCCGTCAACAATTTTTTGTCTGCATGATAGTGGTTTCATTTATGATTTTATTTTAACCAAACTTGCACACAACTTGTATCACCATAAGATTTTGGTTCCTTTCTTGAACTGGCCAGATCCCATTATGGGTTCCAGAGTTTTGGCCCCTGAAAGGGCCAAAATTAGCTATTTTGACCTTGTCTGCACAATAGCAGCTTTATTTATGATTTGATTTTTAACCAAACTTGCAGGTCACTTGTATCACCACAAGATCTTGGTATTTTCTTGAACTGGCCAGATTCCGTTTTAAGATACAGCCATGAAATTTGGATGACATGTACAGTTTTGCACACTGATCTTAAAACTTTCAGTGACCATAAATGTCGGATTTATTGTACATAAGTGAAAAAAATTCATTTTATAAGCAACTTTATGCTGTTCAAAGTGAATTTACCCCTGAATCAGGAGGGGTAGAGTTAGACATCTTGAAAAATATTGAGTTACATGTGGTAAAAGTTCTCTATTTTGCCTTCATTCTTTAGATTACATATTGTGAAAGAAATGCAGGTAGGTTTTACTTCTGCCCCAAGGTTATTTTTGAATAAAGTGAGCAAAATTCAAAACGGACCCACAGGATTCGACCTTAAATTTTCAATGTTGGAGTTAGAAATCTGTCTCATTAAATCTGTTTACTTGAGGCACCCTAGAAAAAAGGATATTTATAGTTTTATTTTTTGTTTTATAATTGTTTAACAATAGTTTGATGTTTCTTTTATCAACATTAATGCTGTATTGAATTATCTACAAACGTTTTAGACAGTGGCCATCACATTGAAATTTGTCTCTGCTCGAGCTTGAGGAAATACCATAAATTATACAAAATTTACAAAAAACGGCACGGTAAAAGTTGTTTAAAATTTGCAACACAGTGCGAAACATGGTCAACTTTAAGAATATACCAAGCAAATGCCATTTTTTAAACATCACTATTAGGGGTCCAATACCTTAAAAGGACCGAACCCCCAGCATTCAGGCTTCATGCAGAACCTGAAATATTTCCAGGTGTCTGATTCTGTGCTGCCAGGACAACGTTATTTTTATTATTGTTACTGTTACGCGCATATAGCCAATCTGCGCATTTGGTAAATCGCGCAGCGCAAATAACCAATTTGTTATCTGCGCAACGATTTGTAAATCGGGCAACCTTATATATTTCTTATATGCGCAGGGTAACTGTCTTGCGCGTTTGGTAAATGAGTGTGCGCTTTTAACATATGGATGATATCTCCCGATAAAATTGAATATCATTAGAGGGTTAGACTTGTAGGCCTATATAAAACTGTTTAATTTTAAAACTGATGGTGATCAGGCACGCATAAAGGTGTGAATTGACTGTGCTTAATTTGTAAAGAACAAGAAAAACATTTTTTTTTAAAAAGTAAATGAGTGTATTTATGCGGTAATTTCAATGAGATGCTCACGTCCCTGGTAGTTTATGGACTAAAAATTTGTTGACGACGGTATTAAGAGCCATTTGTCATAGGTGTTAAAAAACTTTAAAATGATACAAAATATCCAAAGTATATTTAATTACACAAGTTTTTTTATTTATTTTTTTTTATTTCTTTTTTTTTTTAACTTTTAAACTCCGTAGCCTGTGCGGGATGTCGATCCAGCGCTAATATCAAATCCTGAAATGACACCGATATTTCAAATATATATTGATCATTTCTTACAGATCGTATTGATATTTTTTAATGTTTTGCAGTACAAAAGAGTAATTTTTGCCAGAACGTGAACGAATTTTTGTTGCTGCGCAAGACGTGTCCTGCGCTAATAGAAAATTCGGAATTTACTCTGATAATGTGAATAACTGCCATAAACCGTGCTAACTTTTACATTGTTTAACAATTACAGACTGATATTGCAAATCTTGGTTTTAAAAATGTGTCATAAATTTATTTCAACATCAGTAAATTCATGGAAGTCGGTCACCAGATTTCAATATCTGCAGTATGATACAATATGCAACAAAACTCAAACATGCATGAAGGTGTGATTTCCTCCGGATAGCCACATCGTCCTCTCTATTCTTTTCAAAACTAAAGTATTTTTACTTCATTTGATCACACGCAGTCATTTTATACCGGATATAGAACATAAAGAAGACTTACATAAAAGACTGAATTGCCACACACTTGCCACAATTCACCATATCGCTTTTTTTCATCATATTGAAAAAGCGCAATTTTTTTTTACCAGCGCATATCTCTTGGCATGGCCAAGATTAAAAATAAAACAAAAATAAGCAGAATTAAAAGACGATTCTTACAGATCTTTTATACTTATATCGTTTTTTAATGTTTTATAGTGAGACAGATAGAATAACTAATAAGTTTCGTCAAAATGTGAACGAAATTTTACATTTTGTAGGTGCGCAAGATGTGTGTCCTGCGTTAATAGAACTCTGAAAATTACTCCAATAACTTGAATATCTTTTATAAACCATTTTACTTTACTTCGTTTTTCGATTACAATCTAAAATGTAGTTTTTGAAAATCTGAATATAATGTTTCATCGTAGCCTGTGTGGGATGTTGTTCCTGCGCTAATAGCAAATTCTGAACTGACGCCGATATTTCAAACATATTTCAATTCTAAAGGATGCTATTTATGTATCTTCATAAAAAATGTTTTTGGAGTAGAAAAAAGGTAGAGAGAAGCTGATTTCCGTCATAACGAGAACGAAATATTACATTTGTTATCTGCGCAAGATGTGTTTGCCCTGCGCTAATAAAAAAAATCTGGAAATAATCCGGATAACTTGGATATCTTTCATAAACCATGCTAACTTTATCACTGTTTTTTGATTACAGGCTGAAATTGTAGCTTTTGCCAAATGAAAACTTTGCTATTAGCGCAGGACCGACTTCCCACGCAAGTTACAGGTGTAACATTATAGATCCATTTAGATTTGTAAAAAAAACTATTGTTTTAGTCTGTAATCGTAAATCAAAGTAAAAGTTAATAAGGTTTATAAAAGATATTCAAGTTATTAGAGTAATTTCCAGATTTATTCTTAGCGCAGACACACATCTTGCGCAGATAAAAAATGTAATATTTCGTTCTCGTTATGACAGAAATCACTCTTTTTATATTCATTTTTTAAAGTATTCATTTGAAAGTTACATAAATAGTATGTTTTATGAATGAAATACAGTGTAATTTCAAACTTTGCTATTAGCACAGGACCGACCTCCCACGCAAGTTACAGGTGTAACATTATAGATCCATTTAGAAAAATTATAGTTTTAGTTTGTAATCGTAAATCAAAGTAGAAGTTAGTATGATTTATAAAAGATATTCAAGTTATTAGAGTAATTTCCAGATTTATTATTAGCGCAGACACACATCTTGCGCAGATAAAAAATGTAATATTTCGTTCTCGTTATGACAGAAATCACTCTTTTTATATTCATTTTTTAAAGTATTCATTTGAAAGTTACATAAATAGTATGTTTTATGAATGAAATACAGTGTAATTTCAAACTTTGCTATTAGCGCAGGACCGACCTCCCACGCAAGTTACCTGTGTAACATTATAGATCCATTTAGAAAAATTATAATTTTAGTTTGTAATCGTAAATCAAAGTAAAAGTTAATATGATTTATAAAAGATATTCAAGTTATAAGAGTAATTTCCAGATTTATTATTAGTGCAGACACACATCTTGCGCAGATAAAAAATGTAATATTTCGTTCTCGTTATGACAGAAATCACTCTTTTTCTAATCATTTTTTTTACAGTATTCATTTGAAAGTTACATAAATAGTATGTTTTATGAAAGAAATACAGTGTAATTTCAAACTTTGCTATTAGCGCAGGACTGACCTCCCACGCAAGTTACAGGTGTAACATTATAGATCCATTTAGAAAAATTATAGTTTTAGTTTATAATTGTAAATCAAAGTAAAAGTTAGTATGATTTATAAAAGATATTTAAGTTATTAGAGTAATTTCCAGATTTATTATTAGCGCAGACACATCTTGCGCAGATAAAAAATGTAATATTTCGTTCTCGTTATGACAGAAATCACTCTTTTTATATTCATTTTTTAAAGTATTCATTTGAAAGTTACATAAATAGTATGTTTTATGAATGAAATATATTTGAAATACAGTGTAATTTCAAACTTTGCTATTAGCGCAGGACCGACCTCCCACGCAAGTTACAGGTGTAACATTATAGATCCATTCAGAAAAATTATAGTTTTAGTTTGTAATCGTAAATCAAAATAAAAGTTAATATGATTTATAAAAGATATTCAAGTTATTAGAGTAATTTCCAGATTTATTATTAGCGCAGACACACATCTTGCGCAGATAAAAAATGTAATATTTCGTTCTCGTTATGACAGAAATCACTCTTTTTCTAATCATTTTTTTTACAGTATTTATTTGAAAGTTACATAAATAGTATGTTTTATGAATGAAATACAGTGTAATTTCAAACTTTGCTATTAGCGCAGGACCGACCTCCCACGCAAGTTACAGGTGTAACGTTATAGATCCATTTAGAAAAATTATAGTTTTAGTTTGTAATCGTAAATCAAAGTAAAAGTTAATAAGGTTTATAAAAGATATTCAAGTTATTAGAGTAATTTCCAGATTTATTCTTAGCGCAGACACACATCTTGCGCAGATAAAAAATGTAATATTTCGTTCTCGTTATGACAGAAATCACTCTTTTTATATTCATTTTTTAAAGTATTCATTTGAAAGTTACATAAATAGTATGTTTTATGAATGAAATACAGTGTAATTTCAGACTTTGCTATTAGCGCAGGACCGACCTCCCACGCAAGTTACAGGTGTAACATTATAGATCCATTTAGAACAATTATAGTTTTAGTTTGTTATCGTAAATCAAAGTAAAAGTTAATATGATTTATAAAAGATATTCCAGTTATTAGAGTAATTTCCAGATTTATTATTAGCGCAGACAAACATCTTGCGCAGATAAAAAATGTAATATTTCGTTCTCGTTCTGACAGAAATCACTCTTTTTCTAATCATTTTTTTTACAGTTTTCATTTGAAAGTTACATAAATAGTATGTTTTAAGAATGAAATACAGTGTAATTTCAAACTTTGCTATTAGCACAGGACCGATCTCCCACGCAAGTTACAGGTGTAACATTATAGATCCATTTAGATTTGTAAAAAAACTATAGTTTTAGTTTGTAATCGTAAATCTAAGTAAAAGTTAATATGATTTATAAAAGATATCAAGTTATCAGAGTAATTTCCAGATTTATTATTAAGCGCAGACACACATCTTGTGCAGATACAAAATTTAATATTTCGTTCTCGTTATGACAGAAATCACTCTTTTTATATTCATTTTTTTACAGTATTCATTTGAAAGTTACATAAATAGTATGTTTGATGAATGAAATATGTTTGAAATACAGTGTAATTTCAAACTTTGCTATTAGCGCAGGATCGACCTCCCACGCAAGTTACATGTGCAACATTATAGATCCATTTAGATTTGTAAAAAAAACTATAGGTTTAGTCTGTAATCGTAAATCAAAGTAAAAGTTAATATGATTTATAAAAGATATTCAAGTTATCAGAGTAATTTCCAGATTTTCATTTAGCACAGGGCACCGAACACATATCTTGTGCAGCTACAAAATATAAAATTTCGTTTACGTTTTGATGAAAATTAGGCCTACTCTTTATTCAATCGATTTTGTACTATAAAATACTACTACTACTACTACTAATAATAATAATAATATAGATAAGATCTGTAAGAATTTTCTTTTAATTCTGTGACTTTTTTATTTTATCTTTTATCTTAGACATGTTGAGAGTTATGCTCCCGTTGATAAAAAGAATATTGTGAAATTTCACAGGCTGTAAATATTATCATTGTTCATTTATGATATTGTTGTAATAACTATTATTTTGTATTATTATGTACAACGCCATTGAATATATCATTTATAAAAAGGCGTTTAATCAAATTGTTCAGTTTCAGTTTTGTGATTGCATATGTCATCCCTTACAGAAGCAAGCCTCTGTGGCATATATGCTGCGTATTTGCTGTGTATATGCCGCGAACACAGTAGTACGCCAGAGGAGTACATTTTACATACACCGCATGCCGCGTACATGCCGCATACTATTTCGACGAGTACACAGCATGTACGCAGGAGGTCAATAGTACACTTCAAGTACGCAGCACAGACTCTGAAAATATAAGGAGTACACTGCATGTACGCAGGAGGGACTTGTACAAGAAAATAGTACACTGCATGTACACCGCAGATACTTTGAAATTTGTGCAGTACACTTCATTAATGCGGGAAAGACTTGTACAATTTCTTTTGGCATTTATACTTAGTTTTTTTTTATAAGTTAAAGTCTGAAGTAAACTTCATATATGCGGGAGGGACTTGTTCATTTTCTTTTGGTGTTTATACTTTGAATTTTTTAGGTAAAAGTCTGAAGTACACTTCATGCAGGAAGGATTTGTACTTTTTTTTTTTTTGGAAGCAAGAACTTGATTTCCGAGTAACTTTTATCTTAATAGCATAGAATAGTTCAGATTACCGGTATTCTGAACAATGAAAATTTGCCAAACCATTTGCAATGTTCATTTATGAAGCTTACATCTTAGTGATTTCTGAGCTGCACATTGCATGCAGTGTAAAAATATATTCTTTTTCATTTTGAATTAATCCTGGAGCTTTCTAACTTGGATAATTGAAAAGCCTTATTTGAACTTCGTTGCATTACATTTTGTAATACATGAAATAATTACCAAGATAATGCCTCAACAGCGCCCGAATGAGAAGAATTAATAGCTCTCACTGTTATTTGAATACTCTTAAGCAAAACACCATTCTATCATGTTTTATAAAGGCTTTAATGCTCATTATGTTAACTCATTAAGGCCTTACCAAATTAAAAAGTTGTTCATCGGATTTGCCGCTCGTATATTTTCAGAACGTTTTTGGCTAATTGCGCTCGCCCCATTTGAAAAAATCAGTTCAAAATTTTTTGGTGCGCTACTTTTTACGGACGTAAAAGTGTATAAATGCTTATATAATTCCAGTCCTAGATTGTTCTCAGATGGATTTTAATCAAAATAAATACATACTACGCACACATTGTCTATAATAAATCATAACACTTATATTTAGTTGCATTAAAGTTGTTTCCCCTTGATGCAGTTACGCCATTTTCTTCAAATGTTTACCAAATTACATGCTACAAAAATTGATTTATTTCATTGAAAAGTGGATGAAGAAAAGCATACTAATTTATTTGATAACATCAATCTACATTATTTTGGTAAGGGTTAATACTTATTGATGCATGTCACTTATCTTTTTTCTGTTTTTTTCTGTCCAAATGATCAGCATTTGCATACGAAAGTTGGTGGGGTAAGGAATTTACATTATCACAGCAGTTTCGCCACAAGAGTACACAGCATGTATGCAGCAGGAGTACACAGCATGTACGCCGCAGGACTCTGGCCAGGAGTACACAGCATGTATGCCACGGGTAGTACACCGCAGGCTCATTTGCATGTGAAAAGTGTATGTGCCGCGTACATGCTGCGTACTATTTCCCGCATACTAAATTCCTCCAGCGTACATCCTGTGTACTATGTAGTCCACAGCATGTACGCAGCAAGTAGTACGCGGCAGAGCTCATTTGCATGTCAAAAGTGTACTACAAACGTACTATCGGTGTATGTGCGGTGTATATCCTGCGTACTATTTAAAGCCCTTGATTTCAGTACACATTATGTACGCATCATATACGCTGTATGTATACAGCAAGAGTACGCAGCAGGCCTTTTTCTTCTATAAGGGTGGTTGCCATGGCAACCGAAAGGAAACACTTTAAAAATCTTCTTGTCCAAAACCACAGGGCCTAGGGCTTTGATTTCTGGTATGTAGCATCATCTAGTGGTCCTCTATCAAGATTGTTCAAATTATACCCCTAGGGTCAAATATGGCGCCGCCCTGGGGGTCACATGGTTTTTATAGACTTATATAGAGAAAAACTTTGAAAATCTTCTTGTCCAAAACCAAATGGCCTAGGGCTTTGATATTTGGTAGCATCATCTAGTTGGCCTCTACCATGATTGTTCAAATTATATCAGTAGGGTCAAATATGGCCCACCCTGGGGGTCACATCATGGTTCATATAGACTTATATAGGGAAAAACTTTTAAAATCTTGTTGTCCGAAACCACAGAGTGTAGGGCTTTGATATTTAGTTTGTAGCATGATCTAGTGGTCCTCTACCAAGATTGTTAAAATTATCCCCCTAGGGTTAAATATGGCCCCACCCAGGGGGTCACATGGTTTATATAGACTTGCATAGGAAAATTTTTAAAGATCTTCTTGTTCCAAGATTTGTGTACTAAAAACCAATCCTCATTCATATGAAACTCCAATATTAGGTGTATAAATACCTCCTGTCAACAGTAGTCTTTTGTGCTTCTCTGATAAACATCATTAGAGGCAGTATTTACACTCTGTTGAAATGTAAGGAAACTTTTAGTGAAACAGTATATTAATTTAGGCCAATTACACACTGGCCATAGCTTTATCAGATCAAGTGGTTCCAACGTTGTTTGAATGGTGAAATTTACGCCAATCAGGTGGAGAAATATGGCCGATACTACAAATTTCCGGTATTATAAGTATGATTTAAAGGAATTTCTACCCGTTAAATAACGGATCAAATAAAAAACGATGGGTGCACCTGGAGCGCAAATGTGTCTATGTTTTAGCACATGTGTCCATTTAGCTGAGATTTGTGCCGTTTATTCAAACACTTCTGTACAGTCCGGCGCGGGAAGGAGATTTTTTACAGTTTTTGACAATATCGCCTCAAATGTTGTGTTTATCGGGAACAAGTAACTGTTAAAACACTTTTTATGTAAAGGGTTACATCTTAAAACAAAGCGTGTGTATTTCGTAGATTTATTCAGAGTTGTTTCTGAAAAATCGGCCGAAAACCTGATGCAACGCCGTTTCCAGTGGGTCGCTATGCAACGCAATCAAGTGGATACCGTCACTGTGTCTTACTTGCGAAGTATTATCCGTCTTAAAAACAGTCATTAAGGCCTAACAATGAATAAATTTAGAGAGTTTTATATCATTATAATAATCCCGCCATTTCTAATACATTGTACTTTTACATTTTTATGCTCGCTTTAACATTTAACATATTTTTGTGGACATTGTCAAGAAACCATCAACACAAAAAAACATAAAGCAAGGATGAACACCGAACAATATCATAAAGTAAATAATAGTATTAGTTCGTTAAAACAAGAACCATTTCACTTATCTCCTCCGCGAATGGTACTGAACAGCATACCAAAGGCGGATTGACTCTTTAAAATCAGTATAGTTACAGTTGGTAAATTTAGTCCTTTAAAACCAATACATTGCGATTTCATTACTGTTGTGCATTTAAGCTGTTCAACAAAATAAATAAAAATCACAGAGACCGTTAAAATTGGCCAGGGAAAAGACAAGATTTTCTTTTTGTCCTCCATAAAACAGAAACGACGTAATAAAACTCTATGGTCGCCGTTTCAAAAATGAAAATACAAATGAAATACAGACACCAATAAAAAAAAAAAACGGACCAGCAATTCTAAAGAGACGTGTCACCAAGCAAACGATTAAAAGCGTTTTCTCTATGTGCTCAAAGTGAATAAAAAAACACACAAAAAAAACCCCGAAAATTCTGCTAATTCCAATTTCAAGCACCAAAATATCAAGAAAAAAAACGCTGTTCACAATAAGGAATTAGAAGAAAGAGTTTTATCTGATGAAATGTTTGAAGAATTAACAAAGGAAGAGACAGATTTTTTAGATATAGACATTGCAAGCGACAAGGCTGTCCTGAGACAACTTTCTGAAGCAAAAGATACATTATTTTACAATATTTCTAACTCTTATCAAATCGAATAAGTACCCTTGGCAAACATCGATTTTCTTCTTTAGTTACAGACAGTTAAATAGTACAACTGTGACACGTCTCTCTTAGTATTATTGCTAGTCCGTTTATTTTCTTTCACTGGTGTCTGTATTTCATTTGTATTTTCATTTTTGAAAGGCGACCATAGAGGTTTATTACGTCGTTTCTGTTTTATGGAGGCATAGAAAATTTTGTCTTTTTCCTTGGCCAATTTCAACGTTCTCTGTGATTTATCTCTCTGAAAATAAATGAAGGCTACACCAGGAATATGAATGAAAATGTGTACAAACAACTGATCAATACTTTTATCATGGACTAAACTTTATTTATTTTGTATGAACGGCTTAAATGCACAGCAAATCAGTAATGAAATCGCATTGTATTGGTTTTAAGGGACTAAAAAGTAACCAACTGTTACTATACTGATTTAAAGAGTCAACCCGCTTTGGCATGCTGTTCAGTACCATTCGTGGATGAGATAGATATCCTTGAACTGGTTCTTGTTTTTACAAACTGTAACTATTATTTACTAAATGATCTTGTTCGATGTTCATCCTTGCTTTATGTTTTTGTGTAGAGTTTTTTGACAGTGTCCGCAAAAATATGTTAAATGTTAAGCGAGCATAAAAATGTAAAAGTACAATATATTAGAAAGGCGGGATCATTATAATGATATAAAACTCTCTAAATTTATTTATTGTTAGCCTTTAATGACTGTTTTTAAGACGGATAATACTTCGCAAGTAAGACACAGAACGGTATCCACTTGATTGCGTTGCATAGCGACCCACTCGAAACGGCGTTGCATCAGGTTTTCGGCCGATTTTTCAGAAACAACTCTGAATAATTCTATGAAAATACACACGCTTTGTTTTAAGAGGTAACCCTTTACATAAAAAGTGTTTAAACAGTTACTTGCTGCCGCTAAACACTATATTTCAGGTGATATTGTCAAAAACTGTCAAAAATCTCCTTCCCGCGCCGGACTGTACAGAAGTGTTTGAATAAGCGGCACAAATCTCAGCTAAATGGACACATGTGCTAAAACATAGACACATTTGCGCTCCAGGTGCACCCATCGTTTTCATTTGATTCGTTATTTAATGGGTAGAAATTCCTTCAAATCATACTTACAATACCGGAAATTTGTAGTATCGGCCATATTTCTCCATCTGATCGGCGTAAAATTCACCATTCAAACAACGTTGGAACCACTTGATCTGATAAAGCTATGGCCAGTGTGAATTAAAAGTATGCATGTTTTCATTTTTGTTTAGTCTCGCAGTTTTTTTAAGTTGAAGAATTATAAAGGCCTTTACATCTTTTACAATGTATTGGTCCTTAAAGTACCGGTCAAAAGTTGGCTTAGACAGCTATGCAAAAAAAGTACAGTGAACATGAAGAATTGACTTAAATTACTGATTTTACTTTTCTGACTTTCAGTATATATGTGTAGCATTCTATCGAAACTGGCATGCTCCCATCACATGCTACCTAAAATGGCAGCATAAATATGTTATGTCTTGAAAAAAAATTACCAAAATATTCAATCAAAGGTGACCTTGACCTTGGAGTCAGGGTCTGGGTCTTTCACATGATACATCAACTCACTTTGGGGGAACATTTGTGCCAAGTCATTTTAAAATCCATTGATGAATGGCAGAATTATGGGCCGGACAATAAACAGAACATGTTAAGGTGGAATGTGCCCCAAATTTTTTTGCCGAATTTCGTCCTGAAATTTATACTGCACAAAATTCAAACTATATGCGATTGAGCCCGGTTTTACTTTGTCACCATATTGTTCGTGTTTTTTGCTACTGTGTCACAAACATGACCCCTGACGTCACTTTTCGTGCAACGCCTAGTTCCGGGTGCTTTCGGCATTTTTCCTTTCCTGCGCTCTGAATGTCATATCAATGAAAAATACAAAATAATTGTCACTTTGCATTCAGAAAATGCTACTCAATGGTATAAAATTCAGCGAATTAAGATTTACGCTTAGGACGTCAGAGACGATATTGTGACGTCAGAACGGAAAAACTCACTTCAAGTTTTGTTACAAATTTTGCCTTAAAATCCAGTTGATAAAAAATCGACTCGATAAAAAAATGTAAAATTTCGGTATGTTGTTTCTCAGTGTGTGTACGTCTAGTAGACACATAAATACTTAGGGGTCACCGAATTTAATTTTTCAATATCTGACGATATTTTACCCCTACCCCATTAAGAAATGACACGTTTAATCGTCATTTTTAGCTCACCTGTCACATAGTGACAAGGTGAGCTTTTGTGATCACGCAGCGTCCGTCGTCCATCGTCCGTCCGTCCGTCCGTGCGTCCGTAAACTTTTGCTTGTGACCACTCTAGAGGTCACATTTTTTGTGGGATCTTTATGAAAGTTGGTCAGAATGTTCATCTTGATGATATCTAGGTCAAGTTCGAAACTGGGTCACGTGCCGTCAAAAACTAGGTCAGTAGGTCTAAAAATAGAAAAACCTTGTGACCTCTCTAGAGGCCATATATTTCACAAGATCTTCATGAAAATTAGTCAGAATGTTCATCTTGATGATATATAGGTCAAGTTCGAAACTGGGTCACGTGCCTTCAAAAACTAGGTCAGTAGGTCTAAAAATAGAAAAGCCTTGTGACCTCTCTAGAGGCCATATATTTCACAAGATCTTCATGAAAATTGGTCAGAACGTTCACCTTGATGATATCTAGGTCAAGTTCGAAACTGGGTCACGTGCCGTCAAAAACTAGGTCAGTAGGTCAAATAATAGAAAAACCTTGTGACCTCTCTAGAGGCCATATTTTTCATGGGATCTGTATGAAAGTTGGTCTGAATGTTCATCTTGATGATATCTAGGTCAAGTTTGAAACTGGGTCACGTGTGGTCAAAAACTAGGTCAGTAGGTCTAAAAATAGAAAAACCTTGTGACCTCTCTAGAGGCCATATATTTCATGAGATCTTCATGAAAATTGGTCAGAATGTTCACCTTGATGATATCTAGGTTAAGTTCGAAAGTGGGTCACGTGCCATCAAAAACTAGGTCAGTAGGTCAAATAATAGAAAAACCTTGTGACCTCTCTAGAGGCTATATTTTTCATGGGGTCTGTATGAAAGTTGGTCTGAATGTTCATCTTGATGATATCTAGGTCAAGTTCCAAAGTGGGTCACATGCCATCAAAAACTAGGTCAGTAGGTCAAATAATAGAAAAACCTTGTGACCTCTCTAAAGGCCATATATTTCATGGGATCTGTATGAAAGTTAGTCTGAATGTTCATCTTGATTATATCTAGGTCAAGTTCGAAACAGGGTCATGTGCGGTCAAAAACTAGGTCAGTAGGTCTAAAAATAGAAAAGCCTTGTGACATCTCTAGAGGCCATATTTGTGAATGGATCTTCATGAAAATTGGTCAGAATGTTCATCTTGATGATATCTAGGTCAAGTTCGAAAGTGGGTCACATGCTTTCAAAAAGTAGGTCAGTAGGTCAAATAATGAAAAAACGTTGTGACCTCTCTAGAGGCCATATTTTTCATGGGATCTGTATGAAAGTTGGTCTGAATGTTTATCAACTGGGTCATGTGGGAAGAGGTGAGCGATTCAGGACCATCATGGTCCTCTTGTTTAACAAAATAATCTAAAGAATATGCGAAGCTGCATGTATTAACGGTAAATTCGGAATGAACTGATGAAATGAATCGACATGAAAGTGTTGAGAGACATTATGGCGAGATTTGCTAAGAAAGTGTGTTAAAGAAAAAGTCCAATTTTTTTTAAAACATGTATGTAATAACATTCAGGTGATTACGGACCTGTTCCGAAAAGAAGAATTGTAGATATGGAATATCTTAATGAGATATTTGATAAAGGGTGTAAATTATGTAAACGATATTTCGCATCTAAGGATATTATCGAAAAAGACTTTTGATCATTGGTTAATCAACATGATTGTATTTTGTGTGTTGATTCCTAGATATGACTTATAATTATTTAAATTCAAGTGTTCAGAGTGTGAACACGAAACTAAAGTTTCTACATCTATATCCTGGGCATCCAGAGAAACAGGTATGGTTTTTACTTTTCCGTACTTCTTAAATCTGGAAGCTGAAACTGGTGAGGATTTTATGAAATATTTTTAGCTCGACTATTTGAAGAATAGGGGAGCTATCCTACTCGCCCCGGCGTCGGCGTTAGCATTAGCGTGAGTGTCACACAAATGTTATGTTAAAGTTTGCATACCACCCCACATATTTTCAAAGTCCATTGAGATATTGCTTTCATATTTTGCATACTTGTTTACCATCATGACCCCAGTCGGTAAAAAGTAGGAGGCAACTCTATCAAGCATTTTGACTGAATTATGGCCCCTTTTCGACTTAGAATAAATGTTAAAGTTTGCGCACCACCCCAAACATTTTCAAAGTCCATTGAGATATTGCTTTCATATTTTGCATACTTGTTAACCATCATGACCCCAGTCTGTAAAAAGGAGGAGGCAACTCTATCAAGCATTTTGACTGAATTATGGCCCCTTTTCAACTTAGAATAAATGTTAAAGTTTGCGTACCACCCCAAATATTTTCAAAGTCCATTGAGATATTGCTTTCATATTTTGCATACTTGTTTACCATCATGACCCCAGTCTGTAAAAAGGAGGAGGCAACTCTATCAAGCATTTTGACTGAATTATGGCCCCTTTTCGACTTAGAATATGCTTATTGTAATGTTAAAGTTTTACTCATTGCTTTTATTATACTATCAAGCACTGAGAATAGTCGAGCGCGCTGTCCACTGACAGCTCTTGTCTAGTATTCATTATTAAGAGCTTGTAACTGCACTTATTCAGAAGGTTCCCACCAAGAAATAAATTATTTGCATCGGACCAGCAGTTGTGCTTGATTGTAATAAAAAGACACTGTCTCAAGAATAAATTCTCTGCGTCTGACTAGCTGCAATACCTTTAATAGACATCTGAAGATCTTGTTTTTTAAGAATAAAATCTGTTCGCTGGACCACTGGCACCAGACCAGAAAAAAAATGTCTCTGTACATGTTATATCCTACCCCTAGGTATTCTATAAGAACCATGGTCATGAAGGGGAAAATATACTAACCCGTTTCAATCGCGCATTTCATACCTAAAGCACGCAGTTCGGTAAATGTGTTCTAAGGATATCAAACAAGTGGTAATTTATCTTCCATTGTGTACCGGTCACATGTCTTCAATACTTCTTATCTTACAAAAACAACGTGTAGTTTATAGTTTTTTCAACGCTGCACAAAAAACTTGCTTGACCTTCCCTGGTGAAGTTCCGTTATAGATTATAAAACCATTCTGATTGGCTGTTGTGAAAATGTATGTCAATCGTCATTTTACTACACGTGTCCGCTAATATGTGGAAATGCAGCATAAATGTGCAAAATGAATAAAATAAACAGAACAGATGTAGACCAATGTATGATTTCAAATTAAAAATCATATACAAGATGAATTTCATTCATCATTTCGAGTTTTAGTGTAAAATTGCGAATTATCTTTTAATTCTGTTTTTGTTTGTTTATGTTTCACCTAACATGTGCACACTGCCGTGACCTCTAGCTAGACCGGATGTTCATTAGGGAAGGTCACGCAATTTTTTTCTGTAACGTTGACGAAAGCATAAAATATGTGGATAATCTCAGCAATATATTATATTGAGACAATATGACTGATGCATGTTGGAAGATAAATTATCGCTTGTTCAATATACTAGGTACCCATTCACCGAACTGCGCGTTTAAGTTGCGAAATGTACGATTGAAACGGGTTAGTATATTTTCCCTTTCATGACCATGGTTCTTACAGAATACCTAGGGGGTATTCTAAGGTATAACATGTACTGTGATTTCCTTTCTGTTCTGGTGCCAGTGCGCTGGACTAGCTACTCTGCCTTAGTATGACCTCACTGTTTTTGTCTCTTTGTCTCTCGTGCGGAAGGTCGGGACTTTGATCGCTAGCCTTTTACCAAGGAATTATAAAAAATGATATCAGTTGCTCAGCAATATGCGTATAGAACAGACTCTTCCCTCAACTCGTAATCTCGCACGAATGAGATGTGGAGATTGATGTCTAAATTGGTAGAATTTGTTTCATGATTAACAATAAATTAATCTGTGTAAACAAGAGGACCATGATGGTCCTGAATCGCTCACCTCTTCCCACATGATCCAGTTTTGAGTATGACGTCGTTTTTTCTATTATTTGACATAGTGACCTAGTTTTTGAGCTCATGTGACCCAGTTTTGAACTTGACCTAGATATTATCAAGATAAAAATTCTGACCAATTTTCATAAAGATCCATTGAAAAATATGGTCTCTAGAGAGGTCACAAGGTTTTTCTATTATTTGACATATTGACCTAGTTTTTTAAGGCACATGACCCAGTTTCAAACTTGACCTAGATATCATCATGATGAACATTCTGACCAATTTTCATGAAGATCCATTCAAGGGTATGGCCTCTAGAGAGGTCACAAGGTTTTTCTATTTCAAGACCTACTGACCTAGATTTTGATCGCAGTTTCAAACTTGACCTAGATATCATCAAGATAAACATTCAGACCAACTTTCATACAGATCCCATGAAAAATATGGCCTCTAGAGAGGTCACAACGTTTTTCCATTATTTGACCTACTGACCTACTTTTTGATGGCACATGACCCACTTTCGAACTTGACCTAGATATCATCAAGATGAACATTCTGACCAATTTTTATGGAGATCCATTCACAAGTATGGCCTCTAGAGAGGTCACAAGGTTTTTCTATTTTTAGACCTACTGACCTAGTTTTTGACCGCACATGACCCTGTTTCAAAATTGACCTAGATATCATCAAGATGAACATTCAGACCAACTTAAATGAAGATCCATTGAAAAATATGGCCTTTAGAGAGGTCACAAGGTTTTCCTATTATTTGACCTACTGACCTAGTTTTTGAAGGCACGTGACCCACTTTCGAACTTGACCTAGATATCATCAAGATGAACATTCAGACCAACTTTCATACAGATCCCATGGAAAATATGGCCTCTAGAGAGGTCACAAGGTTTTCCTATTATTTGACCTACTGACCTAGTTTTTGATGGCACGTGACCCACTTTCGAACTTGACTTAGATATCATCAAGGTGAACATTCTGACGAATTTTCATGAAGATTTCATGAAATATATGGCCTCAATCGCATATATCCTGAATTTTGTACAGTATAAATTTCAGGACAATTTTGGGGCGCATTCCACCTTAACCTTTGACTTCTAAGTATGGCCTTGACCTTGGAGCTAGGGGTCATGTTCTTGAGCATGACACATCAGCTCATTATAGGGAACATTAATTTTGTGCCAAGTAATTTTAAAATCCCTTCATGAATGGCAGAGTTATAGACCGGAAACGAAACAGACCCTGTTTACCTTTGACCTCTAAGTGTGACCTTGACGTTGGAGCTAGGGGTCTTGATCTTGTGCATGACACGTTGTCTTATTATGGGAAACATTTATGCCAAGTTTATAATTTCAAAATCCCTTCATGGATGCAGTGTTGTAACTACATTGAGGCAGCTGCCCTGGTGTTGTTTTTATACGCCCATCTCTGAAAGAGCGGGGTGTATTATGTGAACACCAGCAGTGGGTGGGCAGTCAGCATCCAAAAGCATGTCCGCCCTTTTTCATCTGATCTTCACCAAACTTGGTGACAATGTTTGTGAGCATAATATCTTGGCCAGGTTTGATAACCAGCCAAATCGCCCTAGGTACTCTTGGATTATAGCCCTTGAATTCCTCAAAATCTGCAAATTTAGCCTTGTCCGCCCTCTAAGTCAAACAGTTTTCATCCGATCTTCATCAAACTTGCTGACAATGTTTGTGGGCATAATATCTCAGCCAAGTTGGATAACCAGCCAAATCATACCAGGCACTCTTGGATTAAGGCCCTTGAATTACTCGAAAAACTGCTGTGGGCATTTAGCCTTGTCAGCTCTCTAAGTCGAACAGTTTTCATCCGATCTTCACCAAACTTGCTGACAATGTTTGTGGACATAATATCTTGGCCAAGTTTGATAACCAGGCACTCTTGAATTACTCGAAATCTGCGAAGCAAGTGGTGTGTAAATTTTAATCTGATTTGCTCAGATTGTTTGTCGGAGATGATTCAAAATGCACCATTTTGTCTTGCACAAAATCAAAATTTCCCGAGAAGGATCCCAAACCCTATCTTTACTTGTATTCCAATTATGCAAGTGAGTTGTATATTCATTTCAGACTTTTTGTTGGAGATGATTTAAAATGCACGAATCTGTCTTGTATAATTTCAAAATTTCTCAGGGATGACCCTTACTCCCCATGCTACTTGTGCTCTAATTATGCAAGAGAGGCGGGCATGTATCTTTGAGCCTGACTTGCTACAATTTTTGTTTGAAATGGCTAAAAACATACAGTTTTGTATTGTATAATTTCAAAAACATTTTCGTTACATTTCAACTTGATTTGATTGTTTCTTTGTAAAAACTTTAAAATGCACCATTTTGCCTTGCAGAATTTCACAATTTCTGGGGCAGTTCCCCTAACCTCCAAGCCCTTCCTGTACTCCAATTGATAAGGCTAGAAAGATGTTCATGTCAACCAGATTTTCTCAGAATTTGTACACTGAAAATGGCCTTAAAATGCACCATTATGTCTTGTAGAATTTTCTCAGGGAGAACTCTTGAAGCCCCAACTTAACATTATGTCAGAATGAAGAAAAAAAATCAAATTTAATGATGACTTAAAATTGTAAAGTTTAGTGTAAATACATGTTGACATCAGTATATCTACACGAGTGTACATTGAACCTAATGCATAGTAACTTTTAAAACTCATAAACTTGTTAATTTTAAGCTATATGAAGTCATTGTTCATGTTTATAATTATGAAATTTGGATCTGATATACCAAATAGATTTTAAATGAAATAGCCTGGACAGGCACGTGTCCAGGTGGGGGGCCAGGGGGCCCAGGCCCCCCCCCCCCAGCTGGCTGGCTAGTTACGATTTTTATTACTATGGGCCCCTCAATTAACAAATTTATACACCAGCGCAACTGGCTTGATTTGACAGCAATACACAGGCTAAAGAGCCATAAAACCGTGTCCAGTAGTGGAAATTAGCCCCAGGCATGTCACAGGTAAAAGTTTATCTGTGCATGCTTCATTGATCGCTTGATCGGTACTTGATTGAGTAGTGGAGAAACTATTATGTATTTTACTCTTTGGAAGTGTTATAAAATGATCATTACATTGTTGGTTTTGTTAAGTAAATCATAAAATGAATTTGAAAATTGAAACATTATGATGGTTGTATTTTGTTTTTACATTAAGGCACATTCCCCAAATTTATTAAATTGATACATATTTATCCTATCTTTTTATTTTACAACAATTATGAATTTGAAACTACTGTATCAATTTTACTCTTTTGGGTCCAATAACCTTACTTAAAAACTCTCATAGTTTTAAAAATAGTTTCTCAGTAAATCTTACAAAACGTATCTAAAACTCGTTACTTATGAGGGGTTTTATACATAAAAATATTTAATATGTGCTGTGATGTTATAGTTTGTACAGTCAAAGAAGTATAAAATACACATCTATTTATTTTTATAGATCTTTGGTACAGTTAAGAGTTCATTGTTATTTGAAATCTGTGATGTAAATAGTAATTGTCATAATACTTCGTTTGTTTTGTTGGAAATCTAAAAACATTTGGCCATGTTGCAAATAGGATACCCTTAATAATTAGACTAGCCACTAGACTGATAATTACGATATTTATATTATTTTTTTTTATGTTCATAGAGACAAAGGCCAGTCTATTCTAGAGATTTTCTAAGAGGACTGATGTTAAAATTGTAATATTGGACATAGTATATAGACTGGCTCAGTTCACTACATGAAATCATAAAAATGTGAAAAAAATCATCATAGTCTAGGAGCTAGTCTACTTAATAATCATCTTAAAACTTCAACATTTTTTTTTCAACTGGGTATCATACAGAAAAATAAGTCCATACACTGTGACTGTACAATCATACATACATTGAAAAGGCTTGATGAAATGATTAAAAAGTAGACTTTTCCTTAAATATATAATACATTCATGCATCCTTAAATGTGTTTCAGGTAGCAGGAAAATGCATCTATTCATGTGCCATATTAAAAAAAATTCACAATCGGGAGGGGGTACCCCTCCCGAACCCACCCCAGGTTGGGCCCCCCCCAGCAATCAAATCCTGCACACGGGCCTGCTTGATTACGACTTAGTGTTGTTCAACCTGATACTGACCCATTAGATTAATTTAGTGTGTTACAACCTAAATATTAAGTGACTTTCATTTTTTTATTATTCTAACGGCGAAGTAAACAAACAAACAGCCAGGTACGAAAATTCATTAAAATTACTTTCACTTGTATTTTGCATGCTCTATTTAGATTTCTTCACATGAAATCTGCCATTCTCGACTATATCTTTATGTTGTGATCGCTTACCACAGGAACGAGGTGGGACGGAGACCTACGGAAGGCTTGAAAGTATTCAATAAAAGTTACATAACAACGTCAACGTATGGTCAAAGGGAACTAACAGTTTTCCCATACTAGACTTACATTGTAATGTTTTAGGTTATAGCCCTTTCCTAACATTTAAACTTTTGATGCCACCTACCCAGGGTGAAAGAACTATTCAAGACCTAAAAGAAAACGGCCAGAAATATCGTTACATGTTGACTATCATTTTTCTGCACTTTTTTCACCCGCAAGTCAGTAACCCCCAGTCCGGCAGTTAATTTTTGTTTACATTTCATGAAAATACTATATCATTAAAACAAGCAAAATTTTCAAACAAACTACACCTTCAAATATTTTTTCCTCCATTAATTAGAACTTCAGTTTAACAAATAAATCAGTTTTCAAACATGTATTCAACAGATATTTCACCAATGAGAGACCACTTTACATCTTAAATATTTGTCTCGAAATACCATATACTTTTTCAACCAATCAAAGGCCCTGTTAGTTATTTCCCTTTGACCATATTAAACTAAGTTTACTAACGGTTTTAGCTTACAGCACACTAAATAGCTGTTCTTCTTTATTATCCCCCGACGAAAGTCGGAGGGATATAGTTTTGGCGTTGTCCGTCCGTCTTTCTGTCCGTCCGTCCGCAGCCATATCTAGGAAATGGTTGGGAATATTTATTTAAAACTTCATATACATGTTCACCACCAGAGTTAATTTTATGGCCCTTAGAAGTTTCTAGTGTTAACTATATAGGGTACTATAAATATGGCAATTTCTGCATCATAACTTTTGATATATTTCACCTAGAACTATGAAACTTAAACAGAATTTAGATCACCATAATGTGGTTGTGTACACACAATTTCGTTTGGATTTATTTGTAAATTTAGAGTTATTGCCCTTTAATAGTATAAAAATCCACATATTTGTACATAACAAACTTACCATTTGGTAGAATTTCATTAAATTTCTTTCATTCTTTTCCATGAACATTTATTGTAAACATGCGAAGTTGTGTACCCACACCTGGTCACCCCCTTACCTTGATCACACCCCTCCCCCCCCCCCCCCCCCCCCCCCCCCCCCCCCGATAAAAAAAATCATTATTTTACATTTTTTTCAGACAAACTTCATAAACATGTTCACCACTATGAGGTTATGGGGCCCATCAAGTTTCAGACAGATTGCCCAAGTAACACCAGAGTTATGGCCCTTAGAAGTTTCTAGTGTTAACTATAATATAGGGTACTATAGATCTATAGATATGGCAATTTCTGCATCATAACTTTTGATATATTTGACCTTGAACTATGAAACTTTAACAGAATTTAGAGCACTATAATGTGGTTGTGCACACACAATTTTGTACGGATTTCAGAGTTATTGCCCTTTAATTGTCTAAAAATCCACATATTTGTACATAACAAACTTACCATTTGGCAGAACTTGATTAAATTTCTTTCATTCCTTTCTGTGAACATTTATTATAAACATGTGAAGTTGTGCACCCACACCTGGTCACCTACTTGCCTTGGTCACACTCCCTCCCCATCCCGACCCCCCTCCCGCCACCCCCCACCCCCCTAAAAAAATTTGTTTTCATTTATTTTAGATTTTTTTCAAACCTTCCATGATTATTTATCAACATGCAAGTTGTACCATTTCCCCACCTCACTCCTCCATACAGTCATGCCCACCACTGATCATGCATCCTCTGCCCCCCCCCCCCACCCCCCACCCCCCAAAAAAAATCCACATATTTGTACATAACAAACTTACCATTCGGCAGAATTTCATTAAATTTCTTTCATTCTTTTCTGTGAACATTTATTAGAAACATGTGAAGTTGCGCACCTACACCTGGTCACCCACTTGCCTTGGTCACACCCCCTCCCCCCCCCCACCCCCCCTTCCCCCCAAAAAAACAAATAATAATTAATTTTTTTTTTCATTCCTTATTTTAGATTTTTTTTCAAACCTTCCATGATTATTTATCAACATGCAAGTTCCACTGATCATGCATCCTCTCCCCCCCCCCCCCCCCCCCCCCCCCCCCCAAAAAAAATCCATGTATTTGTACATAACAAACTTACCATTTGGCAGAATTTCATTAAATTTCTTTCATTCTTTTCTGTGAACATTTATTAGAAACATGTGAAGTTGCGCACCTACACCTGTTCATCCACTTGCCTTGGTCACACCCCCTCCCCCTCCCAAGCCCCCCTCCCCCCCCAAAAAAAAAATGATATTTTTTTTTTTTTTCATTCCTTATTTTAGATTTTTTTTTCAAACCTTCCATGATTATTTATCAACATGCAAGTTCCCCCACCTCACTCCTCCATACAGTCATGCCCACCACTAATCATGCATCCTCTGCCCCCCCCCCCCCCCCCCCCAACTTCACCCTTTTACCTTTTTTTTTTTTTTCGTTTTTAATTTTCCATCAATATTTATAATCAACATGTGAAATTTTGTTTCCTCTCCCGTTCCCCCGCACCCCCACCCCCTAAAAAAATAAATATATACATATATAATTATATTTCCATTCCTTTTTTTTTTTTTTAAATGTTCAAACCTTCAACATGTTAAGTTGTGACTGCACAAACCTTGCCCTCAGCCATGTTCAAGATATCTTACCTGTGTTCTCTTAAGGACATCTGTTCTTTTAAGTTCAAATGTTAATCAGCAACACCTGGTGCCAAACCACTCAAAGACAATATTTCGTTCCAGTTAAACTTCAAGCTCACATTTCAATTAACTGCATTTAATTTTAAAAGCTAAGCTTATTACAATAAGCATATCCCAGTCAAAATAAATTCTTTAGTCAGGATCAAAGTATCATACATTTATTGTGTACTCTTTAATTAAACATTTGTTTTCTGTTAAATTGATTTTGACAAATGAAATTATTTGCTTCTTATTAACATCCTTAACTTTTTGACGGATATATTTTTTTGCCATTCCTCACCACAAACCCTTTCGGCGGGGGATACCAATTCATCGAATTTGCTTGTTCTATATAAATTTGACACGATCCTAGGAAATATTGAGATAATTTTTTCATATGGGCAATATCCCCACCCGGTCAAACACTCGAAAGACCAAAATAGTTGAAGCAATTTCCAATGATATTTTTATCGCTGCTGATGCTTTACATGGTATAGGTTTAAATGCCGATTATTTCACAAATTGGCCATAAATGCAAATAAAACTATCAAAAGGGGGTTCAATTCCTCATTGATTTATAGGCCGTGAGCTGGACAAAAAATTGGTACCATTTTTCTGGCAAATTCTCTATGTCACTTTTTGAAAGATATATATGTGCACTTCTAAAAAAATTCAGGGGGGCCTGTCTACGGCACAGCTTAAGGTCTGAAAGCAAGCGATTTCAAAATGGCTTCCAAAATGGCTGCTATTTATTTGAAAATGTCAATTATTTTTATATTCTACCTACCTACTACGTCTTAATGTCTAAAGACATATTCTTGATAGCTTTTAGCACTTACTGATGTGTTACATACATTATTACAAAGAAAACAACATTTTGACTTTAAAAAATTGAATTTCTGTGGCAATAAATTAATACAACAACAACAACAACATAATTTTTCATCAAAATAGTATATTTTTTCATTTTAGATATGCTGATAATGGTACTTACCTCGATATTTTAACCGAATATGTCAATTAGGATTATATCTGGAGAAAAACGCCACTTATTTCAGCTAATGAGGTCTTATTTTTAGTGAATTATACGAAATAAATGTGGGTGGGGTAATCAAGGGAAGTTGTCAAAATTATGAAAGAAAAAATAAAAGAAAAATGGAACAACAAATACAGCCTGTCAGAAAATGTTGAAAATATTCAAGAAGTTTATCAGCAAGCAGGAGTTAGGTCTTTGGTGGGAGAGGAAAACAGGGAAACTTTTTGTATTATCAATCAGCTATCAAGTGGACACACAAGATTAAATGCACACTGGTCAAAAATTGATTCAACAAAATCAGCAATGTGCTGCCAATGCAAAGTTCCAGAAACAGCACAACATTACATACTCCATTGTGCCAGATTCACAAAACAAAGAGAGACACTTGAACGGGACATAGAGACAATACTATATAGAGAAAATATTAGTTGTGGAAATATATCAATGGCCACCCTAGTAGGAGAACTGGCTGATATCAGGGTTGAGGCAAGGAGAGAATTAATAGAAGTTTTCAGCCAATATATTCAAAATTCTGGTCGCTTCAGCAGCGAATCGGAATAAACTTCTTCCCAATATTGACATATAATTAAATAAGCAAATGAGTTTAAGCACGAGTTTAAAAAGTACCAAGGATGACAATGATGTGGCAACACATTCGCACTAGACATATTTATGCTAAAACTTACCCTTGCAATTTATGAAATATGACTTTATAGGTGTTATCAAACAAATTAAAAAATGTTTCAACATGAACTCATATTTCCACACCAACAATGAACTTTTGTATGGACTAGGACAGTGAAATTAAAGTTGTGTTTCATTAGGTTTAGAGTCACACTGACAGAATTTAGGTTATATGGTGACTTTTCCAGCTTTTGATGGTGACGGAAGGCATGTGTTGGTTGTCATATTGGTGGAATGACCGACCTTATGTAAGCCAACTGAATACTTCTTCTTCGCATAAAGAAAACATACGTACAAAGCGAACCCAGATCAGTCAGGGGCAAGTGATTCGAGTCAGCGACCTTGAACACTCAGCAACCAGACAAATAAAGATTTCCCTTTCCGTCTTTTATATGAATCGTTATCACTTTTCATAAGACCTAAGACCTATTCAGTTAAACATTTGAGTCATATGTATCTATTATTCAGATCTTCGATATATAACAAAAAGAGATAATTTTTTAAACAAAAATATGTTAGCTTTCTTTGTCCCCGTCCCAATCTTTTAAGGTGTGATGGGGTTGAGGGCACTTAGAGTTGCCCTTGTCCGTCCGTTTGTTCGAATATAAGTTATGCATATCTCAAAAGTATTTGACACCGAGTCATCAAATCTCACAGGTTATCATTCAACATGTGAAGTTGTGCACCTGATATTTTAATTGGGATTTCACACAACCAAACCAGAGTTGTGACCCTTTACTTGGTTGAAATATGCATTGAAGTTTGTGTTGCATGAATATGTAACTTGGAAACAAATTGAATTATGGTCCTTTACTTAGTAGGAAAATAATCAGTCCTTATATCTGTTCTCATCTGTGCTGTGCATAACGTATTTGACCCAGAGTCACCAAACCTCACAGAACTGTCATTCAGCATGTAAAATTGTGCAATTGTTTTTTTTAATTGGGATTCCACACAACCAGACCAGAGTTATGGCTCTTTACTTGGTCAAAAATATGCAAATAAAGGGTCTAAACATTTGTGTCGCATGTATCCTAGAAAGTATTGGACCAAGGATTATGTAACATTATAGAAATGTTATTTAGTGTACCACGTTGTGCATCTAGAGTTTGTTTGAGATTTCACTCAGCCAGAACAAAGTTTGGCCCTTAACTTTGGAAAAAGTAAGCATAAAAGGCATAAAAGTTTGAGTCACACGAATCTTAAAATGTATTTGAAGGAAGGGCACGATAAATAACAGCAATATTATTCAGCATGTGAAGTTGTTTACCTTAGGGTTTGTTTGGGATTTTCGATGGTCAGACCAGTGTTATGGCCCATGATTTAGTCAAAAATATACATAGAGCTCATACAAGTTTGTATTGAATGTATCTCAATAAGTATTTGACTTAGAGGATTGTTACATAGGATCTGAAGTTGTGCACCTTGTGAACTGTTTGGGGTTTCACTCGGCCAGTCCAGAGTTATGGTCCCTGACTTCGTGAAAAATTCATATAACGTGCTTATACGTTTGTGTTGCGTATATCTAAAAAGGCATGAAATCATACAAGAATATTATTCAGCATGTGAATTTGTGCATCTGGATTTAGTTTTGTATTTCACTCTGCAAGACCAGAGTTATGGCCCTTGGGTTAATCAAAATAATGCAATAAGTGCATGATTAAAGTTATTGTCACATGTATCAAAAAATGTTTAACCTGGAGACTTGAAAGTTAGATGATTGTTATACATCATGTGAAGTTGCACTTCTGGTTTTCTGTTTGCAAGATCAGAGCTATGGTCCTTGACTTGGTGAAAAGATACATAAAGTGCTGTTAACGTCTTTGTTGCATATATCTGAAAAAATATCATTTAGAATCTCGAAACCATGTGCAGTGGAAGAAAGTGGAATTACCAGTGTTCTGTGGACACACAGCTAATTTATTCACAAACCATATGTATTCTGGCAACATCTCTTACAATAAGAATACATGTGGGGAAAAAGCATGTTGTTACCGAAACAAACTTAGCTAGGTTTCAGTGTTCATTTTTTAACTTTAAGGTAAACAAGTATATCTACAGATTTATATTTGATGAGATATATGTCAAGCACTCTTTTTGTAAACAAAATGATTTTCTGATTCTCTGTTTGAAAAAAAACAAAACATTTTTGATATTACACTTTGTCAATTAATAACAGTTGTTAAGTTTTAATTGTTTAAAATAGATGGACAGTGTATATATTACCAATTGGTAACGTATTGTAAAAGAAGGTACGCTTTTGGATTTGTAACTATGGATATTTACATATACTAATAAATGTTCTTTTTGTACACAAATCAGAAAATGTAAAAGGAAAATAAAATAGTTATAGCTTTTATTTCTGTTACTTCTAAGTAGGGTACATATTAATCATATGCGAAATGTTTATTTCTTAAAACAAATAAATGTCATGTAAATCATAATAATGAAGGGTATTAAAAGCAGTTCTTTCAGACGATTCAATTTTATTCATGCCAAAAGATTAGGCGTATTTCTGTAAAATAAACAGTTCATATACAACTTTGAATATTAAACAAAAACAGTGCCCTGTGTAACATTTTGTGCAATAGTAACGTAAAATACCAAAATAGTAACACATTCAGCTCAGTTTCCATAATTCACTTCATAGTAACGCATTGCTTTGATTAATTGCTATGTACATATCTTTACAAAACAGTTTTGGTCTATAAATTTTAATTTTGAATCTTTAAATGCTAGTTGTATTTATAAACTTGTACTTGATAAGGTTAATGTGAAACGAATTTTCTATATAAAATGACTGATTATTATAGTGAGTTTATTGTTTATATCATTTTGTAACGGAATATGATGTTACATAATGATAACTGAATTGATAAAAGGATAAAATCTATTTCAAAGTTCTAAAATTCATTTTAATAGAATTGGCAAGATTACATAGAAATGTAACATTTGATATTTTGGTAACGTATTTTATGTAAGTTACATTGAAAAATCCATTACTCTAGAGTATAATATATATTCTAACACGATCAACAGCAATTGCTATATAAACATATAGCGAAATCGCCTATACACGAATCTACGATAAAATATGGCTGGCTGTTACATTTCACCCCCTATGATTGTGACATTAGAGATTCTACTTCAGTTCCATTACATACGAATTATTTCAGGGTCTTGAAAACGCTTGAAAACAGCATTTCAAAAACATAAATATGATAAAAAGTCATACTGACTTATGTGTAGGACCGCCAAACACGTTCTGATCTCTACGAACGAATTCAATTAGCTCTATTATGATTCAGCGGTGACGTCATAAATGTATGACATTAAGTATGACGTCATAATGATGTGACGTCATATAAAAATTAAGTTGTCACTCGTAACACAGGGTAAAATCGCCTAATTTGATGATTCTATTCATAATTAGTTTGCGAGCTGTTAGATTACTTATTTATAATACTTCTCAAAATTCTGATAAAAAAGAAAAAATATCTATACGTTCCATTGGCTATGCAACCCTTTCTAAACTTAGGGGGTAAATTGTAACAGCATACCCGAATGACGTATTACGCTGAAAATGTATTTCTGTAAAATACGAATTATTTGCGTTGTTAGAATCGAAATAATAAATATGTTCCAATAATTTTATCAATAAATAAAACATGGGCAGTCGTTTGGATGCGAATAATTAAATCACTCGTGCTCCGCACTCGTGATTTAATTATTACGCATCCAAACTCCTGCCCATATTTTAAACTGATAAAATATAGGAACAGATTTATTATTTCTTAATTCAAAATATGTTTTTATATACAAAGTATAATATACTTCAGGGAACTATAAAATCACCACAGTTACTGTTATGAAGAAATATTATTAAAATGAATATGCAGTAATATGATTATTTCTTTAATAAATAATTGTCGCGTAAATTATATTAATAAAAAGGTATTAAGTATTTGTTAGCCCACCATCATCAGATGGTGGGCTATTCAAATCACTCTGCGTCCGTGGTCCGTCGTCCTTCCGTCCGTCCGTCCGTCAGTCCGTCCGTCCTTCCGTCCGTTAACAATTTCTCGTTATCGCATCTCCTCAGAAACTACCTGGGGGATTTTGACCAAACTTTGTCAGAATGATGTATTGGTACCCTAGTTGTGTCCCCCTGAAAATCAGACTGGTTCAACAATTTTTTAGTAAGTTATGGCCCTTTGTTTATTTCTATAATTTACATAGATTTATATAGGGAAAACTTTAAAAATCTTCTTGTCCAAAACCACAGAGCCTAGGGCTTTGATATTTGGTATGAAGCATCATCTAGTGGTCCTCTACCAAGATGATTCAAAATATTTCCTTGGGGTCTAATATGGCCCCGCCCCGGGGGTCACATGGTTTATATAGACTTATATAGGGAAAAACTTTGAAAAACCTCTTGTTCAAAACCACAGGGCCTAGGGCTTTGATATTTTGTATATGACATCATCTAGTGGTCTTCTACTAAGATTGTTCAAATTATCCCCCTAGGGTCAAATATGGCTCCGCCCCGGGGGTCACATGGTTTACATAGACTTACATAGGGAAAAATGTTGAAAATTTTCTTGTCCAAACCACAAAGCCTAGGGCTTTGGCATTATTAATGTAGCATCATCTAGTGGTTCTCTACCAAGTTTGTTCAAATTATCCCCCTAGAGTCAAATATGGCCCCGCCCTGGGGGGTCACATGGTTCATATAGACTTATATAGGGAAAAGATTTTAAAATCTTCTTGTCAATAACCTACAACATTCAAATTTGGACCACATGTATGGTTTTGAGTGGCAAGATGAACCTTGACATGAGTTGACCTTGATTTTGACCTAGTGACCTACTTTCACATTTCTGTAGCTACAGCCTTCAAATTTGGACCACTTGCATAGTTTTGTGCACTGAAAAAAACTTTGACCTTGACTTTGACCTAGTGACCTACTTTCACATTTTTGAAGGTACAGGCTTCAAATTTGGACCACATGCATAGTTTTGTGTTCCGAATTGGAATTTGACCTTGATTTTGACCTACTGACCTACTTTCACATTTCTCAAGCTACAGCCTTCAAATTTGGACCACATGCTTAGTTTTGTGTACCGAAACAAACTTTGACCTTTACATTGACCTAGTGACCTACTTTCACATTTTTGAAGGTACAGGCTTCAAATTTGGAACACATGCATAGTTCTGTGGTCCGAAATAAAATTTGACCTTGATTTTGACCTAGTGACCTACTTTCACATTTCTCGAGCTACAGTCTTCAAATTTGGACCACATGCATAGTTTTGTGTACCGAAATGAACTTTGACCTTAAGATTGACCTAGTGACCTACTTTCACATTTCTGTAGCTACAGGCTTCAAATTTAGACCACATGCATAGGATTGTGTACCGAAACAAACTTTGACCTTGACATTGACCTAGTGACCTACTTTCACATTTTTGAAGGTACAGGCTGTAAATTTGGACCACATGCATAAATTTGTGTTCTGAAGTGTAATTTGACCTTGATTTTGACCTAGTGACCTACTTTCACATTTCTTCCTTGAAATTGATCTAGTGTCCTACTTTCACATTTCTCAAGCTACAACTTTCGGATTTGGACCACATGCAAAGTGTTGTGTACAGAAATGAAATTTGACCTTGAACTAGTCAGTAAGTCTTGAAATTTGGAACACTCAAAAATGGCACATTGGTGGGCGCCAAGATCACTCTGTGATCTCTTGTTTAGTCATGCAATTTTGTTGATGGGATGTGATGAAGTGAATTATTATAAAATAACAATTTCAGTAAAGCTGAAAATTAAAGCATTGCTTTGAACATAAACTTCAAAGGCAATTTCTATTGTATAAGTAACGTTATATGTTTAGTCAGGTAAATTACAAAAAGTGTGTAACATTTTGACTCAACTTGACATTTTTACTTTGCAAGAGCTTTTTGCATCTAAGTAAGTGATATATGATAATATATATACCTAATCTTTACACAATTATATAGAATTTTTACATCCAAAATATGATAGACATTTTTCTCAATATTTTAACAAAATTATGGTTGTCATAGAAACACATAAAACTCGGTCACTAAGCTGTGCCATAGAGAGGCCCCCCAAACTTTTTCAAAGACTACAGACATGTATCTATCCAAAAAACACTAAAACTTTTTGCCAGTCTGATTGGTACCAATTTCTTAAATTTGGGGTCTTGGCTCACGGCCTATTATGTAAAAATTATCAAATAATATCCAAAATTACGAATTTTCTGATGATGTACTGTACACGATTAATGTTTACCGTGTATACACGCCAGTATAGATCGATACATAGAGCTCTGAATTCGGCTACCCGTATCGGGCCTCAGTCAGACTGACGGCAGCATGTCAGTCCATGCGTTCAGCTGTTTAGACGGAATAGAAGCTGTGACTAATATGCGCAAGCGATAAAACCAATAACTTTACATGAGTGTGTAAGTGTGTTCTGTTATTGTTCCTCCATTATTTTGGTCCTTCAAAGTTTTGACGTTTAGATTGCCAGTCACAAATATAAAACAATCTGAACATTGAATTATTTTGACTACCTACATGTCAAGCATAGATCTATCTGTCATGTGATTTTAGCACACAAAAAAATGCAGAAAAAATAAGCATAATAGCTCTCCAGAGTAAAAAAAAACTGAAGACTATTTGTATCCACAAGTTGAAGTATGCGACTACCATTTTTTTCGCGCCATTTTCCTATTTAGTATCTGTATGCCAAAACAGATCTGGTGAGCCTGTGATATACACCAGTCCAGACTCCAGTATATACCGGATTTTAATTGAAACCAAGTGTATCTTTAATGTATATATTCTGTAACTATGGTAACTACTAATACTAACCATAACCTTTAGTCAGTATATTATACATATTACACACTAAATGCGTGCGGACCAGACCTGCAAACTCCTGCAAAGAATCCGCCATTTTCCATCTCTCTGTTTAGATTTATGTTACTATTTATAGCATATTACGACAACATTTTGTACATGTATCCTCCAGCATTTGATTGGTCAGACGATTATTTGTTCGGATCATAATCGCTGATTTCCGTGGAATCTCGTTAAAAATCGTAGTGAAATGGGCTATTGCAATTATAATTTAATTAATTATAATTACTTACAGTTTTTCAATTAATTGAAAATGAATAATAATTGAGACAAGAATAAATTATTTTAACTGTAATTAATTAATTGAAATCCAAACAAATGCAAAATAATTGTCAATTAAATCCAATTATTATTATACCATATTTGTATAGCACTCTTTTCATACAAAAGAATATATGTTCAAAAGTGCTTAACAATAGAATGGACATACATGTACAATAGAAAAGCAATGATATGGATCAATTCTGCAAATAAAGTTACATGTTTAAAACAATTAAATAATAATTGTACCCCCCGACAACAAAGTTGTTAGGGGGGGTATACTGGTTTCAGGTTGTCTGTCCGTCTGGCCGTCTGTCCGTAGACGCAATCTTGTGCGCACCATCTCTCCTTATCCCCTTGACAGAATTTAATGAAACTTCACACAAGTGATCAGTACCAACAGTAGTTGTGCATGGGGCATGTTAGGTTCTTTTAGAAAAAAAATTTGCAGAGTTATGGGACTTTGTTTTTTTGTTACTATACTATATACATAGACACGATCTTGTGCGCACCATCTCTCCTCATCCCCTTGACACAATTTAATGAAACTTCACACAAGTGATCAGTACCAACAGTAGTTGTGCATGGGGCATGTTAGGTTCTTTTAGAAAAAAAATTTGCAGAGTTATGGGACTTTGTTTTTTTGTTACTATACTATATACATAGACACAATCTTGTGCGCACCATCTCTCCTCATCCCCTTGACACAATTTGATGAAACTTCACACAAGTGATCAGTAACAACAGTAGTTGTGCATGGGGCATGTTAGGTTCTTTCAGAAAAAAAAATTGCAGAGTTATGGGACTTTGTTTTTTTATTACTATACTATATACATAGACACAATCTTGTGCACACCATCTCTCCTCATCCCCTTGACACAATTTAATGAAACTTCACACAAGTGATCAGTAACAACAGTAGTTGTGCATGGGGCATGTTAGGTTCTTTCAGCAACAAAAATTGCAGAGTTATGGGACTTTGTTTCTTGTTACCATACTATGTACATATAGTCTGCATATGCAATCTTGTGCGTGCCTAATCTACCAAACCCTTACACACAATTTAATGAAACTTCACACAAGTGATCAGTACTAACCCTAGTTGTGCATGGTGCATGTTACAATCTTTTAGATAAATATTCTGCATAGTTATGGGACTTTGTTTTTTGTTACTATACTGTATACATACAGTCTATATACATACAGTCCACATAATTATGCAATCTTGTGTGCGTCAAATTGCAATGTACTGTGTCAGTGCATGTGGGGGGTACATTCATCACCTTTAGTGATAGCTCTAGTTAAAAATGATTAACGAATATTTTTTGAACTACGAGTTAATCAAAACCAGGGGCATAAAGGTCTTTCTTTTTTCAGATTGGATAATATCACCTCATTAATATTCATGAGCATTTAGGATCTCGCATTTGCATAGGAATGTAACACCCCTTTCATAACCATGTCCGCTAACTGGCTTATCTCGGCAGTCAGAATTTTCTTGCATTTTTCACTTTTAATCGATAAAAAAACATAAAATTTTAATAGTATATTTAAATGTTAATAAAAGTTATATCAAAGATAATTTATTTGGCTTTTGATATACATAATTTTTTTAATTCTAAAGGGATTAAAGGACAAGGAAAGCCTGATAACAAGGTAATTAAATATGAAAGCCATCCTCAAGCATTTCATAAAGCTAAAAGAATTTTTAAAATTGGGCCACTATTAAAAAAGATATGGCAGTTTGAAATTTAAGAAAATTGCTGATCATGAGGGCAGACATTTTGTGTGTTTATGACGTCATTTACACACTGCTGAATTCTTTATTTAGCAAATAACCTTTTAAATAGATTAATTTTATATGTTTCTTGAGTGTAAGATATAAAACATGGTAATTTGTTTCATGATAGCTGGATAAAGTAGAGAAATTATTTTACAAAACTAAGTAAATACTATTTATATATGTGTCAAGAAATTTAATTAATCCGCCATTTTGTTATTTTTGTTGCCATGGAAACAATGGCAGCCATTTTGATAAAATATTCAAATGCTCATAACTTGGTCATTTTTAAGTCGATTCCGAAAATTCTTTCACTTCTTTAAATGATTAAAGAAATCCCAGCAGATGGAATTAACATCAAAACAACATTGCCTTTCCCTTTAATGGTTTATCTGTGGTTGCTGTTAAATGCTAAACACAGGTTACTACATGAAAATTAAAATTGAAACAATATCGCACTTGCAATATGTATATGCATAAAACTTCTTATAGCACAAATTGTTTGGTTAAATACAAATTACATCTAAAACAGGTTTACGCAGAAAACAACACTGAAGTGTTTAAAATTAAAATACAATTCATAATGAGACTAAGAAAAGAATAACTCTTCTATTACAGTCTATTATCACCTGTGGGTATAAATTTCACACTTGCTGGTCATCTAAAGAGGTACTAATGTAATCTGGATATGAACCTGAAACTGTTGCTAGACCATTGATAATATTAAGGTTGAGAATTAGGCCTTGAGAAACAAAAATCAAACAACACAAATCATAGAAAGAAAGCGTTGTTTGACATGAAAATTGAACAGCATATAAAACATGTATATTACTTTGAATTCCGGAAAAGGAGTGCCTAAAGGGGCCCCACTTCCGGACAGTCAAACGCCTTTTAAAAACTCACCATTTTCAAAGAACTGTTACACATGTTCGTTTTGATGCATTTGCAATGGCGTGCGAGTGGTGAAATTTCGCATAACAAGGTGGAATACAGTTTTCAGCAATTATTTATCTTTATTTCTTTACAAATGGTATTCATTTTCAAAGGGAGACAATTTTTTCTGAATATTTTAAGTACAAATGGCATTCATTTTCAAAGGGAGACAACTTTTTCCGAATATTTTAAGTATTCATGCTGTTCAATTTTCGTGTTAAACAACTCTTTCTTTCTATGATTTGGTAATGATTTTTGTTTCTCAAGGCCTAATTCTCAACTTAAGCCATTGAATTACAATAACTAGTAGTATAATTAGCCTAAAGGAAGAGAACTTTATGTCATCAATTGTACAGAGTGGGTACAAGAAGTAAGTAAGAAGTTTTCATAATCTCTGTGTTTACAATGTAGGGTATAAAACATTACCGGTACTTGAATATATTAATGTACTTGACATTTTACATCTGATTGTTGTTCAAACAACATAAATTCTAGCGCATTAAAACATATTATATTACCAAAAGATACTAGTGGGAATTTTAAAGCAAAATGCCGATACTGTTTTGTCAGAGTACAAAGGCAGCCTGAAAGTTACTTCAAACTTTGTAACAAATTTACATGTATTTAGCACTTCAAACTCGGTGCACAACATTACATCGAAAGACATATGATGGAATAAGACAATTGGCAGAATGGACATGTGATCAAATACGACAAGTGATAGAATGGATATCTGATAGAAATGATATACGTGTCGAATTTCGTCGAGAAGTTTTCGAAAACTTGTCGAAATTACTTGTCCAAAACATCTAACGCAGAGAATGAGTTATGACTGAGTAACTACATAATAACACGTAGTGCTATTTATTTTTTAAGTTATTTATTGTTATAACAATAGTAATGACTGAGTAATTTATTTATTAGTCCCCTACTGGTTGAAAACCAGTTTCGGGGACTATAGGAATGCGCTTTTCCGTCATTCCGTCCATCCGTCTGTCCGTCCGTCCGTCTGTCCGTCCGTCCGTCCGCAATTTCGTGTCCGGTCCATAACTCTGTCATCCATGAAGGGATTTTAATATTACTTGGCACAAATGTTCCCCATGATGAGACGACATGTCATGCGCAAAACCCGGACCCCTAGCTCAAAGGTCAAGGTCACAATTGGAGGTCAAAGGTCAACAGGGCTTTTTTCCTGTCCGGTCCATAACTCTCCCATCCATGAAGGGATTTTAATATTACTTGGCATAAATGTTCCCCATGATGAGACGACGTGTCATGCGCAAAACCCGGACCCCTAGCTCAAAGGTCAAGGTCACAGTTGGAGGTCAAAGGTCAACAGGGCTTTTTTCCTGTCCGGTCCATAACTCTCCCATCCATGAAGGGATTTTAATATTACTTGGCACAAATGTACCTCATAATAAGACGATGTGTCATGCACAACTTTCAAACCCCTAGCTCAAAGGTCAAGGTCACACTTAGCAGTCAAATGTTAACATAGCATGAACAGGGTCTGTTTCGTGTCCGGTCCATAACTCTGACATTCATTAAGGAATTTTAATATCACTTAGCACAAGTGTTCCCCATGATGAGACGACGTGTCGTGCGCAAATCCCAGACCCCTAGCTCAAAGGTCAAGGTCACAATTGGGGGTCAAAGGTCAATAAGGTTTTTTCCCTGTCCGATCCAGAACTCTGTCATCCATCAAGGGATAACAATATTACTTGGCATAAATGTTTCCCATGATGAGACGACGTGTCATGCGCAACACCCAGTACCCTAGCTTAAAGGTCAAGGTCACACTTTGAGATCAAAGGTCAAGAGGATTTTTTTCCTGTCCGGTCTATAACTTTGTCATGCAAAGCAGGATTTAGATATCAGTTGGCACAAATATTCCCCTGGATGAGATGTCATGAACATGTCATGCGCAAGAACCAGGTCCCTAGGTCTAAGGTCAAGGTCATATTTAGAGGTCAAAGGTCAAATTCAAGAATGACTTTGTATGGAACATTTCTTCTTCATGCATGGAGGGATTTTGATGTAACTTGGACCAAATGTTCACCACCATGAGGCACCCTTGTTTTTAGAATTACGTCCCTTTGTTGTTACTATAAATAGATTTTATTGTAACTTTTTTATTACTGGCGGTAGAGAAAAATCGTGACCACTTTTCTGTGGTACAGCATGCATGTTACATCCAATTTTTAGGTGTATTTTGACCTATCTCTACCTGGTAAAGAGTTTCTTGTGGACTTATATTATATAGATTTTTTTTTTTTTTTTTTTTTTTTTTTTTTAAAGATTAATTTCCGTTTGTTGTTACTATAAATAACTTACATGATAACATTTTTATAATCAGCCAAAAAAATTCAATATGAAAACAACTATAGGTTTTTATATATATAAATTTTAATCCAAGTGTTTTGTTATAACATATTGTATATATAGTACAATATTGTTTATACATCATTGACAGATATCAGTTCATTATGTTATACTGCAGTAGAGAAAATTAGGTGCCCTCCAGTAGGGGACTTTGTATTGCATGGCAATACTTCATTCACTTGTTTATTTATTGTTATGTTTGGAGCACACACTTACCACTGTTCCATCAGGTTTAGACTTTGATTAAAATGTATAGCATCCAACGTACGTCTCCTCCATAACTGGTATGAAATCGTGCATTTTTTATACGCCCGTTTGAAAAACGGGACGTATTATGGGAACGCCCCTGGCGGGCGGGCGGGCGGGCAGGCGGGTTGGCGGGCGGGCGGGTTGGCGGGTTCCGGGCGGCGTCCACAGACCTTGTCCGGAGCATATCTTCTACATGCATGAAGGGATTTTGATGAAACTTGGCACAGTTGTTCACCATCATGAGACGGAGTGTCATGCGCAAGAACCAGGTCCCTAGGTCTAAGGTCAAGGTCACACTTAGAGGTCAAAGGTCAAATTCAAGAATGACTTTGTCCGGAGCATATCTTCTTCATGCATAGAGGGATTTTGATGAAAGTTGGCACAATTGTTCATCATCATGAGAAGGAGTGTCATGCGCAAGAACCAGGTCCCTAGGTCTAAGGTGAAGGTCACACTTAGAGGTCAAAGGATACAAGAATGAAAACTTTGTCCGGAGCATTTCTTCTTCATGCATAGAGGGATTTTGATATAACTTGGCACAAATGTTCACCACCATGAGGCGGAGTGTCATGCGCAAGAACCAGGTCTCTAGGTCTAAGGTCAAGGTCACACTTAGAGGTCAAAGGATACAAGAATGAAAACCTTGTCCGGAGCATTTCTTCTTCATGCATAGAGGGATTTTGATATAACTTGGCACAAATGTTCACCACCACGAGACGTAGTGTCATGCGCAAGAACCAGGTCCCTAGGTCTAAGGTCAAGGTCACACTTAGAGGCCAAAGGTCAGATACAAGAATGACTTTGTCCGAAGCATTTCTTCTTCATGCATGGAGGGATTTTGATGTAACTTGACACAATTATACATCATCATGAGACGAAGTGTCATGTGCAGTTCCCTTCTTTAGAATTACTTCCCTTTGTTGTTACTATAAATAGCTTATATTGTAAGTTTTTCATTACTAGTCGTAGGGAAAAATCGAGACCACTTTTCTGTAGTACAACATGCATGCTACATCCAATTTTGAGGTGTATTTTGACCAGTCTCTACCTGGTAAAGATTTTTGTGAGGACTTACATTTTTTTTTTTTTGATTTTTTTTTTTTTTTTTTTTTTTTTTTTTTAAGATTAACTTCCCTTAGTTGTTACTATAAATAACTTATATTGTAACTTTTTTATAATTGAGCGTAGGGAAAAACCAAGACCACTTTTCTGTGGTACAACATAGATGTTACTTTCCAATTTTAGGTGTATTTTAAGGTATCTCTACCTGGTAAGGAGTTTTTTTGTGGACTAAGAAAAACAAAACACTTAGTTATTACAAAAATTACCACAAAATTAAAATTCCATTTGCAAATACAGGTGCTAGAGTAAAGAAATTTGCTGTGACGGGCGTATATTGTGACATTCTTGCACTCTTGTTTTGGAATGGCTTCGCATAGCTCTGCAAATATGTCTGTGACTTCGGTAGGTGGCACAAATGCAAGTGTCGTAAACATGCGCAATGAAATTGCGAATTCCTCATCCTCCAGATACTGTTGTCTCATGCCCAGATCCCCAACATTACGCCAATGAGCCTGTGCCAGGTGAAAGAAACAGGCTTCTACGGTAGCTATTGGAAGGCTTGTATACATGCTTGCAGAGTAATTCTGATTTTCGCTCACCTAGTTAATTGGTCAAATCGCGCGTAACATATTCATGAATGTGTTTTAGGTAATCAAATAGACCAGAGATCAGGATGCATTGCGACACAACATCGAAAATATCACAAACAATTATTCGGCTAAGTGTCGTATTTTAAAATATGTTTGGACCATTTGTCGTATTCGACAATTCTTCCATTCTTTAGTTTGTCCATTCGACAAATTGTCTTATTCTTACATTTATCTTTTGGCGAATGGTCGTAAACCCCTTCAAACTATCTTCAAAAAAGTTCTGTATATTATTTCAATAAAATACTAAGATAAAGCTATTAAGATAAAAAAAGTTGGTTTATTATTTGACTTTATTTACACTTTAAATGAAGTCTAACTTAAAATTAACATGTGTACATTAATTCATGAGTAAAATATAAAAACTGTACATCAAAATGATTAAATTTTTTAAGAAGAAACAGAGAAGTCATTCTTGAGAGCACCAAGCCATCAGATGCCAGTCAGACTTCAGTTTCTGAATATTTGACTGGAAGTACATGTAGCAAGTGGGTGTAGGACATTTGCCCTGACCCCCAAAAAAATGAACTGCTGGACATTTGCCCCCCAGACGAAATTGCAGATAGGACATTTGCCCCCCAGTGCTTATTTCTAAAACGGATATTTGCCCCCCAATAATTTTGTCTTATACGCCAGTAGACATATTAACTGTTCTTTTTTTAGCTCACCTGTCACGTAGAGACCACATTTTGGAAGCCATTTTGATCAAACTTGTATTGGCATGATATCTGAATTTGCTATTTTTGTGAGTCAACAATTTCTTGTCTGCACGATAGTGGTTTCATTTATGATTTTATTTTTACCAAACTTGCACACAACTTGTATCACCATAAGATCTTGATTCCTTTCTTGAACTGGCCAGATCCCATAATGGGTTCCAGAGTTATGACCCCTGAAGGGCCAAAATTAGCTATTTTGACCTTGTCTGCACAATAGTAGCTTCATTTATGATTTGAATCTAATCAGACTTGAACAAAACTTGTATCACCTTAAGATCTTGGTTCCTTTCTTGAACTGGCGAGATTCCATCATGGGTTCCAGAGTTACGGCCCCTGAAAGGGCCAGAATTAGCTATTTTGACCTTGTCTGCACAATAGCAGCTTAATTTATGATTTGAATTTAACCAAACTTGCACATAACTTGTATCACCATAAGATCTTAGTTCCTTTCTTGAACTGGCCAGATTCTATCATGGGTTCCAGGGTTATGGCCCCTGAAAGGTCCAAAATTAGCTATTTTGACCTTTTCGGCACAGTAGCAGCTTCATTTATGATTTGAATTTAATTAAACTTGTAGAAAACTTGTGTCACTATAAAATTTCGGTTCCTTTCTTGAACAGACCAGATCCCTTAATGGGTTCTAGAGTTATGGCCCCTGAAAGGGCCAAAATTAGCTTTTTTGACCTTGTCTGCACAATAGCAGCTTCATTTATGATTTGATTTTAATCAAACTTGCACAAAACTTGTTTCACCATAAGATCTTGGTTCCTTTCTTGAACCGACCAGATCCCTTAACAGGTTCTAGAGTTACGGCCCCTGAAAGGGCCAAAATTAGCTTTTTTGACCTTGTCTACACAATAGCAGCTTCATTTATGATTTGATTTTAACCAAACTTGCACACAACTTGTGTCATCATAAGACCTTGGTTCCTTTCTTGAACTGGCCAGATTCCATTATGGGTTCCAGAGTTATGGCCCCTGATAGGGCCAGAATTAGCTATTTTGACCTTGTCTGCACAATAGCAGCTTTATTTATGATTTGAATTTAATCAAACTTGCACAAAACTTGTGTCACAAGAAGGTCTTGGCTCCTTTCTTGAACCGGCCAGATCCCATTATTGGTTCAATAGTTATGGTCCCTGAAAGGGCCAAAATTAGCTATTTTGACCTTGTCTGCACAATAGCAGCTTCATTTATGATTTGATTTTAATCAAACTTGCACAAAACTTGTGTCACCATAAGATCTTGGTTCCTTTCTTGAACCGACCAGATACCTTAACAGGTTCTAGAGTTACGGCCCCTGAAAGGGCCAAAATTAGCTTTTTTGACCTTGTCTACACAATAGCAGCTTCATTTATGATTTGATTTTAACCAAACTTGCACACAACTTGTGTCATCATAAGACCTTGGTTCCTTTCATGAACTGGCCAGATTCCATTATGGGTTCCAGAGTTATGGCCCCTGATAGGGCCAGAATTAGCTATTTTGACCTTGTCTGCACAATAGCAGCTTTATTTATGATTTGAATTTAATCAAACTTGCACAAAACTTGTGTCACAAGAAGGTCTTGGCTCCTTTCTTGAACCGGCCAGATCCCATTATTGGTTCCAGAGTTATGGTCCCTGAAAGGGCCAAAATTAGCTATTTTGACCTTGTCTGCACAATAGCAGCTTCATTTATGATTTGATTTTAACCAAACTTGCACACAACTTGTATCACCATAAGATCTTGATTCCTTTTTACGAAGGGACATATTATGTTATCGCCTTGGTGTCCGTCTGTCTGTTGGTTAGCAATTTCCCTTCCACTCTGTAACTCTTGAACCCCTTGAAGGATTTCAGAGAAACCTGACACAAATGTTCACCTCATCGAAACGACGTGCAGAGCGCATATTTCGGATGGCTCACTTTAAGGTCAAGCTCACACTTAGGGGTCAAAGGTCATATGACTTTGTTTTGTGTGTATATTGCCATTCTCTGCATTTGTGTCGATTGCAGTGCTCTTGTTTTTATTTGGCAGATCCTTCTTTTGTTGACTTACAATATTTTTTTCAATTACTTCCCTTTTATGTTACTATAAATAGCTTATATAGTAACTTTTTTATTATTGGCCATAGGGAAAAACCGAGACCACCTTTCTGTGGTACAACATGGATGGTACATGTACCTCCATTTTTTAGGTGTATTTTGACATATCTGTACCTTGTAAGAATTTTTAGCTCACCTGTCACATAGTGACAGGGTGAGCTTTTGGGATCGTCCGTTGTCCATCGTCCGTCCACAATTTCTTGTCTGCACGATATTGGTTTCATTTATGATTTTATTTTGACCAAACTTGCACACAACTTGTATCACCATAAGATCTTGGTTCCTTTCTTGAACTTGCAAGATCCAATTATGGGTTCCAGAGTTATGGACCTTGAAAGGGCCAAAATTAGCTATTTTGACCTTTTTCTGCACAATAGCAGCTTTATTTATGATTTGATTTTTACCAAACTTGCACACTACTCGTATCACCATAAGATCTTGGTTCCTTTCTTGAACTGGCCAGATCCCATAATGGGTTCCAGAGTTATGGCTCCTGAAAGGGCCAAAATTAGCTATTTTGACCTTGTCTGCACAATAGCAGCTTCATTTATGATTTGAATCTAATCAGACTTGAACAAAACTTGTGTCTCCATAAGATCTCGATTCTTTTCTTGAACCGGCCAGATCCCATAATGGGTTTAGGGTTATGACCCCTGAAAGGGCTAAAATTAGCTATTTTGACCTTGTCTGCGCAATAGCAGCTTCATTTATGATTTGATTTTAACCAAACATGCACACAACTTGTATCGCCACAAGATCTTGATTCCTTTCTTGAACTGGCCAGATTCCATTATGGGTTCCAGAGTTATGGCCCCTGATAGGGCCAGAATTAGCTATTTTGACCTTGTCTGCACAATAGCAGCTTCATTTATGATTTGAATTTAATCAAACTTGCACAAAAACTTGTGTCACCATAAGATCTTGGTTCCTTTCTTGAATGGCCAGATCCTTTAATGGGTTCCAGAGTTATGGCCCCTGAAAGGGCCAAAATTAGCTATTTTGACTTTGTCTGCACAATAGCAGCTTCATTTATGATTTGATTTTAACCAGACTTGCACACAACTTGTATCACCATAAGATCTCGATTCCTTTCTATATGCCCTAAGAGACGTATTATGTTATCGCCTCTGTGTCCGTCTGTCTGTCTGTCTGTCAATTAGCAATTTCCTTCCGCTCTTTAACTCTTGAACCCCTTGAAGGATTTCAAAGAAACCTGACACAAATGTTCACCTCATCAAAACGATGTGCAAAGTGCATATTTTAGGATGGCTGACTTCAAGGTCAAGGTCACACTTAGGGGTCAAAGGTCATATGACTTTGTTTTGTGTGTATATTGCTCTGCATTTGCGCTGCATTGCAGTGCTCTTGTTTTTATTTGACAGATCCTTCTTTTGTTCACTTACAATAATTTTTTTTTTTTAATTACTTCCCTTTTATGTTACTGTAAATAGCTTATTTAGTAACTTTTTTATTATTGGCCGTAGGGAAAACCCAAGACCACTTTCCTGTGGTACAACATGGATGGTACCTCCAATTTATAGTTGTATTTTGACATATCTGTACCTTTAAGTAAATTTCAGCTATATTTTCTCATGATTGTTTTGATTGATCTTGATTATGATTTTTTGACCTTCTTATCCGTAAGTGCAATGATGACAGGTGAGCGATATAGGGCCATTATAGCCCTCTTGTTTTTTAGCTCACCTGTCACATAGTGACAAGGTGAGCTTTTGTGATCACCCTTTGTCCATCGTCCGTCCTCTGTGCATCCGTCAGTCCGTCAACAATTTCTTGTCTGCACGATAGAGGTTTCATTTATGATTTTATTTTAACCAAACTTGCACACAACTTTTATCACCATAAGATCTCGGTTCCTTTCTTGAACTGGCCAGATCCCGTTATGGGTTGCAGAGTTATGGCCCCTGAAAGGGTCAAAATTAGCTATTTTGACCTTGTCTGCACAATAGCAGCTTCATTTATGACATGATTTTAACCAAACTTGCACACAACTTGTATCACCATAAAATCTTGGTTCCTTTCTTGAACTGACCAGATTCCATAATGGGTTCCAGAGTTATGGTCCCTGAAAGGGCCAGAATTAGCTATTTTGACCTTTTTCTGCACAATAGCAGCTTCATTTTTTATCCCCCCGACAAAGGCGAAGGGGATATTAGAAATGCTCTCTGTCCGTGTGTGCGTGTGTGCGTGCGTCCGTCCGCAACGATCATTGTTCGGAGCATAACTCCAAAAGTACTGGAGGGATTTTCTTCAAACTTCGTACACTGATAGAACACATTGGGAGGAAGTACAGTGTGCAAGAACAATAACTCTACCTTTCCTTTTTTTGAGTTATTCCCCTTTATCATATTTTCTTAAAAAAATTTGTCCGGAGCATATCTTCTTCATGCATGGAGGGATTTTGATATATGTTGGCACAAATGTTCACCACCACAAGGCTGAGTGTCATGCGCAAGAACCAGGTCCCTAGGTCTAAGGTCAAGGTCACACTTAAGGTCAAAGGATACAAGAATGAAAACCTTGTCCAGAGCATTTCTTTTTCATGCATAGAGGGATTTTGATATAACTTGGCACAATTATAAACCATCATGAGACAAAGTGTCATGCGCAGTTCCCTTCTTTAGAATTACTTCCCTTTGTTGTTACTTTAAATAGCTTTTATTGTAACTTTTTCATTACTAGTCCCTAGGTCAAAGGTCAAGGTCGCACTTAGAGGCCAAAGGTCAGATACAAGAATGACCTTGTCCGAAGCATTTGTTCTTCATGCATGGAGGGATTTTGATGTAACTTGGCACAATTATAAACCATCATGAGACGAAGTGTCATGCACAGTTCCCTTCTTTAGAATTACTTCCCTTTGTTGTTACTTTAAATAGCTTTTATTGTAACTTTTTCATTACTAGTCATAGGGAAAAATCGAGACCACTTCTCTGTAGTACAACATGCATGCTACATCTAATTTTGAGGTGTATTTTGACCAATCTCTACATGGTAAAGATTTTTGTGTGGACTTACAAATTTTTTTAAAATTTTTTTTTTTAAGATTAACTTCCCTTATTTGTTACTATAAATAACTTATATTGTAACATTTTTAGCTCACCTGTCACATAGCGACAAGGTGAGCTTTTGTGATCACGCAGCGTCCGTCATCCGTGCATCAGTCCGTCCGTCCGTCCGTCCGTAAACTTTTGTGGGATCTTTATGAAAGTTGGTGTGAATGTTCATCTTGATGATATCTAGGTCAAGTTCGAAACTGGGTCACGTGCCATCAAAAACTAGGTCAGTAGGTCTAAAAATAGAAAAACCTTGTGACCTCTCTAGAGGCCATATATTTCACAAGATCTTCATGAAAATTGGTCAGAATGTTCACCTTGATGATATCTAGGTCAAGTTCGAAACTGGGTTACGTGCCGTCAAAAACTAGGTCAGTAGGTCTAAAAATAGAAAAACCTTGTGACCTCTCTAGAGGCCATATATTTCACAGGATCTTCATGAAAATTGGTCATTCCCCTTTATCTTATTTTCTTAAAAAATTTTGTCTGGAGCATAACTCCCAAAGTACTGGAGGGATTTTCTTCAAACTTCGTACACTGATAGAACACATTGGGAGGAAGTGCAGTGTGCAAGAACAATAACTCTACCTTGCCTCTTTTTTGAGTTATTCCCCTTTATCATATTTTCTTAAAAAAATTTGTCCGGAGCATATCTTCTTCATGCATGGAGGGATTTTGATATATGTTGGCACAAATGTTCACCACCACAAGGCTGAGTGTCATGCGCAAGAACCAGGTCCCTAGGTCTAAGGTCAAGGTCACACTTAGAGGTCAAATGATACAAGAATGAAAAACCTTATGACCTCTCTAGAGGCCATATATTTCACAGGATCTTCATGAAAATTGTGCAGAACGTTCACCTTGATGATATCTAGGTCAAGTTCGAAACTGGGTCACGTGCCATCAAAAACTAGGTCAGTAGGTTAAATAATAGAAAAACGTTGTGACCTCTCTAAAGGTCATATTTTTCACGGGATCTGTATGAAAGTTGGTCTGAATGTTCATCTTGATGATATCTAGGTCAAGTCCGAAACTGGGTCACATGTGTTTAAAAACTAGGTCAGTAGGTCTAAAAATAGAAAACCCTTGTGACCTCTCTAGAGGCCATATATTTCATGAGATCTTCATGAAAATTGGTCAGAATGTTCATCTTGATGATATCTAGGTCAGGTTCGAAAGTGGGTCACATGCCATCAAAAACTAGGTCAGTAGGTCAAATAATAAAAAACCTTGTGACCTCTCTAGAGGCCATATTTTTCATGGGATCTGTATGGAAGTTGGTGTGAATGTTCATCTTGATGATATCTAGGTCAAGTTCGAAACTGGGTCACGTGCCTTCAAAAACTAGGTCAGTAGGTCAAATAATAGAAAAACCTTCTGACCTCTCTAAAGGCCATATTTTTCATGGGATCTGTATGAAAGTTGGTCTGAATGTTCATCTTGATGATATCTGGGTCAAGTTCGAAACAGGGTCATGTGTGGTCAAAAACTAGGTCAGTAGGTCTAAAAATAGAAAAACCTTGTGACCTCTCTAGAGGCCATACTTGTTAATGGATCTCCATAAAGATTGGTCAGAATGTTCACCTTGATGATATCTAGATCAAGTTCGAAAGTGGGTCACATGCCGTCAGAAAATAGGTCAGTAGGTCAAATAATGAAAAACGTTGTGACCTCTCTAGAGGCCATATTTTTCATGGGATCTGTATGAAAGTTGGTGTGAATGTTTATCTTGATGATATATAGGTCAAGTTTTAAACTAGGTCAACTGCAATCAAAAACTAGGTCAGTAGGTCTTGAAATAGAAAAACCTTGTGACCTCTCTAGAGGCCATACCCTTGAATGGACCTTCATGAAAATTGGTCAGAATGTTCACCTTGATGATATCTAGGTCAAGTTTGAAACTGGGTCACATGCCTTAAAAAACTGGGTCAGTAGGTCAAATAATAAATAAACGTTGTGACCTCTCTAGAGGCCATACTTTTCATGGGATCTGTATGAAAGTTGGTCTGAATGTTCAAACAAGACCACTTTTCTGTGGTACAACATAGATGTTACTTTCCAATATTAGGTGTATTTTAAGGTATCTCTACCTGGTAAGGAGTTTTTTTGTGGACTTAGAAAAACAAAGACTTACAATGATTACTAAACAACCACAAAATTAAAATTCCATTTGCAAATACAGCTGCTAGAGGAAAAAAATTTGCTGTGATGGGCATATATTGTGACATTCTGGCACTCTTGTTCCCTGTTAGCTTTCCATTCCTTCTTTTTACAGTAGCCATATAGAAAAACATTATAGCTATACTGTTCATGAAAATTAATAAAATTTAGCAGTAAACCACCTCACCACTGACTTATTCTTTCTTCCACATCTTTAAAACCCCTGATGTGGACCACAACTAAACGGTTCTTCAAAGCTTTCCCCAAAATTAATACTTTCAGACACTAACTTGCCAGGAACTTTAGCCTTCAATTATAATACGCCCGGCGGGGGGATTAGCCATGTCTAACATTGCTCTTGTTAATTTTATTTTAACCAAACTTGCACACAACTTGTATCACCATAAGATCTTGTTTCCTTTCTTATACTGGCGAGATTCCATTTTGGGTTCCAGAGTTATGGCCCCTTAAAGGTCCAAAATTTGCTATTTTGGCTTTTGCAGCCATATGGAGACTTCATTTATGGTTTGATTTGATACAAACTTCCAAAATATCTTCAACAACAATAAATCTTGGATTCCATGATAAATCTTTCAGATCAAAAAAACATTTTATATCTGATTACCTCCCCTGATTGTAATCAAAATGGATTTATATCAGTAAGCCCTTATAGGACTTATTTGAAATTCTATTACTGTCATTAGTTGGACTGAGACAATCAGGGTAGATAACTATGGACTGATTTTATGTCAAATTACCTCCTTTTATTTCAAATTAAAATGGGTATTTCTCTGTAACTAATGAAGATACTGATCTGAAATTTCAACAGATGGACTTGGACAATCAGTGAAGATACATATTGACTGAATTTATGACAAATTACAATGTACCTCCCTTTATTTTTTATACGCCCGTTTGAAAAACGGGATGTATTATGGGAACGCCCCTGGCGGGCGGGCGGGCGGCGTCCACAGTCTTTGTCCGGAGCATTTCTTCTACATGCATGAAGGGATTTTGATGAAACTTGGCACAGTTGTTCACCATCATGAGACGGAGTGTCATGTGCAAAAACCAGGTCCCTAGGTCTAAGGTCAAGGTCACAGAGGTCAAAGGTCAAATTCAAGAATGACTTTGTCCGGAGCATATCTTCTTCATGCTTGGAGGGATTTTGATGAAAGTTGGCACAATTGTTCAACATCATAAGACGGAGTGTCATGCGCAAGAACCAGGTCCCTAGGTCTAAGGTCAAGGTCACACTTAGAGGTCAAAGGATACAAGAAAGAAAACTTTGTCCGGAGCATATCTTCTTCATGCATGGAGGGATTTTGATATAACTTGGCACAAATGTTCACCACCATGAGGCGGAGTGTCATGCGCAAGAACCAGGTCCCTAGGTCTAAGGTCAAGGTCACACTTAGAGGTCAAAGGATACAAGAATGAAAACCCTGTCTGGAGCATTTCTTCTTCATGCATAGAGGGATTTTGATGAAAGTTGGCACAATTGTTCATCATCATGAGACGGAGTGTCATGCGCAAGAACTAGGTACCTAGGTCTAAGGTCAAGGTCACACTTAGAGGTCAAAGGATACAAGAAAGAAAACTTTGTCCGGAGCATATCTTCTTGATGCATGGAGGGATTTTGATATAACTTTGCACAAATGTTCACCACCACGAGGCAGAGTGTCGTGCGCAAGAACCAGGTCCCTAGGTCAAAGGTCAAGGTCACACTTAGAGGCCAAAGGTCAGATACAAGAATGACTTTGTCCGAAGCATTTCTTCTTCATGCATGGAAGGATTTTGATGTAACTTGGCACAATTAAACACCATCATGAGACGAAGTGTCATGCGCAGTTCCTTTCTTTAGAATTACTTCCCTTTGTTGTTACTATAAATAGCTTATATTGTAACTTTTTCATTACTAGTCGTAGGGAAAAATCAAGACCACTTTTCTGTAGTACAACATGCATGCTACATCCAATTATGAGGTGTATTTTGACCAATCTCTACCTGGTAAAGATTTTTATGTGGACTTACAATTTTTTTATGGAATCTTTTTTTTTTTTTTTAAGATTTTCTTCCCTTAGTTGTTACTGTAAATAACTTATATTGTAACTTTTTTATAATTGACCGTAGGGAAAAAACAAGACCACTTTTCTGTGGTACAACATAGATGTTACTTTCAAATTTTAGGTGTATTTTAAGGTATCTCTACCTGGTAAGGAGTTTTTTTCTGGACTTAGAAAAACAAATGACTTACAATGATTACTAAACAACCACAAAATTAAAATTCCATTTGCAAATACAGGTGCTAGAGTAAAGAAATTTGCTGTGACGGGCGTATATTGTGACATTCTGGCACTCTTGTTATCTAAATGAATACACCTTAGCAGCTTCTAATGAGACTGGTTTGAAACGATCATATCATTTTGAGCAATGGTATTCAGGTGAGCGATATAGGGCCATCATGGCCCTCTTGGTTTTTTTTATACGCCCATTTGAAAAATGGGATGTATTATGGGAACTCCCCTGGCGGGCGGGCGGGCGGTCGGCGTCCACAGACCTTGTCCGGAGCATATCTTCTAATTGCATAGAGGGATTTTGTTGAAACTTGGCACAGTTGTTCACCATCATGAGACGGAGTGTCATGCGCAAGAACCAGGTCCCTAGGTCTAAGGTCAAGGTCACACTTAGAGGTCAAAGGTCAAATTCAAGAATGACTTTGTCCGGAGCATATCTTCTTCATGCATGGAAGGATTTTGATGAAAGTTGGCGCAATTGTTCATCATCATGAGACGGAGTGTCATGCGCAAAAACCAGGTCCCTAGGTCTAAGGTCAAGGTCACACTTAGAGGCCAAAGGATACAAGAATGAAAAATTCAAGAATGACTTTGTCTGGAGCATATCTTCTTCATGCATGGAAGGATTTTGATGTAGCTTGGCACAGTTGTTCACCATAATGAGAGAGAGTGTCATGTGCAAGAACCAGGTCCCTAGGTCTAAGGTCAAGGTCACACTTAGAGGTCAAAGGATACAATAATGAAAACTTTGTCCGGAGCATATCTTCTTCATGCATGAAAGGACTTTGATGTAGCTTGGCACAATTGTTCACCATCATGAGACGGAGTGTCTTGTGCAAGAACCAGGTCCCTAGGGGTAAGGTCAAGGTCACACTTAGAGGTCAAAGATACAAGAATGAAAACTTTGTCCGGAGCATATCTTCTTCATGCATTGAGGGATTTTGATACAACTTGGCACAGTTGTTCACCATTATGAGACGGAGTGTCATGCACAGGAACCAGGTCCCTAGGTCTAAGGTCAAGGTCACACTTACAGGCCAAAGGTCAGATACAAGAATGACTTGTCCGGTGCATTTCTACTTCATGCATGGAGGGATTTTGATGTAACTTGGCACAATTGTACACCATCTTGAGACGGAGTGTCATGCACTGGTCCCTTCTTTTGAATTACTTCCCTTTGCTGTTACTATAAATAGCTTATATTCTAACTTTTTCATTACAAGTCGTAGAGAAAAATCTAGACCACTTTTCTGTAGTACAACATGCATGTTACATCCAATTCTGAGGTGTATTTTGAGCTATCTCTACCTGGTAAGGATTTTTGTGTGGACTTAGAATTTTTTTTGAGGGTTTTTTTTTTTTTTTTTTTTTTTTTTTTTTTTTTCTCTCTCTCTTTTTTAAAGATTGACTTCCCTTAGTTGTTACTATAAATAACTTACATTGTAATTTACCGTAGGGAAAAACCAAGACCACTTTTCTGTGGTACAACATTGATGTTACATTTGTACTTTCAAATTTTGGGTGTATTTTAAGGTATCTTGACCTGGTAATGATTTTTTATACACCGTTTGAAAAACGGGACGTTTATGGGAACGCCCTGACGGGAGATGGGCGTTGGCGGGCGGGCGGGCGCGTCCACAGACCTTGTCCGGAGCATATCTTCTATGCATGGAGGGATTTTGAAGAAACTTGGCACAGTTGTTCACCATCATGAGACGGAGTGTCATGCGCAAGAACCAGGTCCCTAGGTCTAAGGTCAAGGTCACACTTAGAGGTCAAAGGTCAAATTCAAGAATGACTTTGTCCGGAGCATATCTTCTTCATGCATGGAGGATTTTGATGAAAGTTGGCCAATTGTTCATCATTATGAGACGGAGTGTCATGCGCAAGAACCAGGTCCCTAGGTCTAAGGTCAAGGTCACACTTAGAGGTCAAGAGGATACAAGAATGAAAAATTCAAGAATGACTTTGTCGGAGCATATCTTCTTCATGCATGGAATGATTTTGATGTAGCTTGGCACAGTTGTTCACCATAATGAGAGGGAGTGTCATGCGCAAGAACCAGGTCCCTAGGTCTAAGGTCAAGGCACACTTAGAGGTCAAAGGATACAATAATGAAAACTTTGTCCGGAGCATATCTTCTTCATGCATGAATGGACTTTGATGTAGCTTGGCACAATTGTTCACCATCATGAGACGAGTGTCATGCGCAAGAACCAGGTCCCTAGGGTAAGGTCAAGGTCACACTTAGAGGTCAAAGATACAAGAATGAAAACTTTGTCCGGAGCATTTCTTCTTCATGCATTGAGGGATTTTGATACAACTTGGCACAGTTGTTCACCATCATGAGACGGAGTGTCATGCGCAGGAACCAGGTCCCTAGGTCTAAGGTCAAGGTCACACTTACAGGCCAAAGGTCAGATACAAGAATGACTTGTCCGGTGCATTTCTACTTCATGCATGGAGGGATTTTGATGTAACTTGGCACAATTGTACACCATTTGAGACGGAGTGTCATGCACTGGTCCCTTCTTTTGAATTACTTCCCTTTGCTGTTACTATAAATAGCTTATATTCTACTTTTTCATTACAAGTCGTAGGAAAAATCGAGACCAGTTTTCTGTAGTACAACATGCATGTTACATCCAATTCTGAGGTGTTTTTTGAGCTATCTCTACTGGTAAGGATTTTTGTGTGGACTTAGAATTTTTTGGGGGGGGGGGGGGATTTTTTTTTTTTTTTTTTTTTCTTTAAAGATTACTTCTTAGTTGTTACTATAATAACTACATTGTAATTTTTTTATAATTGACCCTTAGGTAAAAACCATGACACTTTTCTGTGGTAAACATTGATGTACTTTCAAATTTTGGTGTATTTAAGGTACTTGACTGGTAAGATTTTTTTTTGTGACTTGAAACTAAAAGAATAAATATTTCTAAAAAAAACACCGTTGTAAAAACTAGGAACTTAAATTCATTTGAAAACCCCGGGCAGATGGCTGTTGGGCGGGCGGGACGGTCACAGCCTTGTTTTGGGACATATCTCAATGAATAGCGATTTTTAGAAAAACTTGACAATTGTTCAACATCATGAAGGAGTGTCATGCGCAAGAACCAGTCCCTAGGGCTAAAGGTCAAGGTCCACTTAGAGTCAAAGGTCAAATTCAAAATGACTTTGTCCGGACATATCTTCTTCATGCATGGAGGATTTTGATGAAAGTTGGCACAATTGTTCATCATTATGAGACGGAGTGTCATGCGCAAAAACCAGGTCCCTAGGTCTAAGTCAAGGTCACACTTAGAGGTCAAAGGATACAAGAATGAAAAATTCAAGAATGACTTTGTCCGGAGCATATCTTCTTCATGCATGGAATGATTTTGATGTAGCTTGGCACAGTTGTTCACCATAATGAGAGGAGTGTCATGCGCAAGAACCAGGTCCCTAGGTCTAAGGTCAAGGACACACTTAGAGGTCAAAGATACAAAAATGAAAACTTTGTCCGGAGCATATCTTCTTCATGCATGAAGGACTTTGATGTAGCTTGGCACAATTGTTCACCATCATGAGACGAGTGTCATGCGCAAGAACCAGGTCCCTAGGGGTAAGGTCAAGGTCACACTTAGAGGTCAAAGATACAAGAATGAAAACTTTGTCCGGAGCATTTCTTCTTCATGCATTGAGGGATTTTGATACAACTTGGCACAGTTGTTCACCATCATGAGACGGAGTGTCATGCGCAGGAACCAGGTCCCTAGGTCTAAGGTCAAGGTCACACTTACAGGCCAAAGGTCAGATACAAGAATGACTTGTCCGGTGCATTTCTACTTCATGCATGGAGGGATTTTGATGTAACTTGGCACAATTGTACACCATTTTGAGACGGAGTGTCATGCACTGGTCCCTTCTTTTGAATTACTTCCCTTTGCTGTTACTATAAATAGCTTATATTCTCACTTTTTCATTACAAGTCGTATGGAAAAATCGAGACCAGTTTTCTGTAGTACAACATGCATGTTACATCCAATTCTGAGGTGTTTTTTGAGCTATCTCTACCTGGTAAGGATTTTTGTGTGGACTTAGAATTTTTTGGGGGGGGGGGGGGGGGTTTTTTTTTTTTTTTTTTTTTCTCTTTAAAGATTAACTTCCCTTAGTTGTTACTATAAATAACTTACATTGTAATTTTTTTATAATTGACCGTAGGGAAAAACCAAGACCACTTTTCTGTGGTACAACATTGATGTTACTTTCAAATTTTGGGTGTATTTTAAGGTATCTTGACCTGGTAATGATTTTTTTTTTGTTGACTTAGAAAAATAAAAGAATTACAATAATTTCTAAAAAAAAAACAACGTTGTAAACAACTAGAAAATTAAAATTCCATTTGCAAATACAGGTGCTAATGTAAAGAAATTTGCTGTGACGGGCGTATATTGTGACATTCTGGCACTCTTGTTTTTTTTGTGGACTTAGAAAAATAAAAGAATTACAATAATTTCTAAAAAAAAACAACATTGTAAACAACTAGAAAATTAAAATTCCATTTGCAAATACAGGTGCTAATGTAAAGAAATTTGCTGTGACGGGCGTATATTGTGACATTCTGGCACTCTTGTTTTGGTTAAATTCTTCCCTTTGTTGTTCCTGTCCTTTGGACTTAGATATTTTTTCTGAGGACTTAGATTGATTTTTAATTTCTTCCCTTTGTTGTTCCTGTCCTTTGGGCTTCATCAGTCAAAATTTTGCTCCTGTCTTCCTCTGATGTAATCCTTCGGGCATTAAACTACTGGCCTGATTTGAAAATAATTTTATTTGAAGTAACTTTAAGAAAGTTTCAAAACCACAGGGCCTAGGGCTTTGATATCTGGTGTGTAGCATCATCTAGTGGTCCTCTACCAAGATTGTTCAAATTATCGCCATAGGGTCAAATATGGCCCCGCCCCGGGGGTCACATGGTTTATTGTCGAGCCTGCTTGCAGAAGTGAAGACATAGTTGTCCAAATGGCTGTTCGGTGTATGTGTGTGCGTCCGTGCGTCCATGCGGATTTGTTTGTCCGGACCATAACTTTGACATGCATGGAACAATCTTGTTTATATTTGGCATGAGTGTTAACGTAATTGAGACTGAGTGTCATGCGCAAACCCCAGGTTCCTATCTCAAAGGTCAAGGTCAGTAATGACTTTGTCCAGAGCATTTCTTCTTCATGCATGGAGGGATTTTGATATAACTTGGAACAATTGTTCACCATCATGAGACGGAGTGTCATGCGCAAGAGTCAGGTTCCTAGTGCTAAGGTCAAGGTCACACTCAGAGGTCAAAGGATACAAGAATGACAACTTTGTCCAGAGCATTTCTTCTTCGTGCTTGAAGGGATTTTAATGTAACTTGGCACAAATATTCACCACCATGAGACGGAGTGTCATGCGCAAGACCCTAGAATTACTTCCCTTTGTTGTTACTATAAATAGCTTATATTGTAACTTTTTTATTACTGGTCATAGGGAAAAATCAAGACCACCTTTCTGTAGTACAACATGCATGTTACATCCAATTTTGAGGTGTATTTTGACCTATCTCTACTAGTAAGGATTTTTGTGTGGACTTACATCCTCCGTCCGTCCTTCCGAAAATGTTGTGTCGCACCTAGCTCCAGAAGTATTTGACATAGAGTCACAAAACTTTACAGGAATGTTGGTCAGCATGTGTAGTTGTGCACCTGGGGTTTCGCGTCCGGATTCATTCAGTCATGTAGGAGTTATGGCCCCTGACTTTGTAAAAATTGGTCATTTTAGTGTTGTGTCGTGCCTAGCTCCAAAAATATTTGACGTAGAGTCACAAAACTTTACAGAAATGTTGGTCAGCATGTGTAGTTATGCACCTGGGGTTTTGCTTCCGGATTCATTCAGACGTGTAGGAGTTATGGCCCCTGACTTAGTTAAAAATTGGTCATTTTAATGTTGTGTCGAGTGTAGCTCCAAAATTATTTGACCTACAGTCACCAAAGTTTACAGGAATGTTGGTCAGCATGTGTAGTTGTGCACCTGGGGTTTCGCGTCTGGATTCATTCAGTCGTGTAGGAGTTATGGCCTCTGACTTAGTAAAAAAATTGGTCATTTTAATGTTGTGTCGCACATAGCTCCAAAAGTATTTGACCTAGAGTCACCAAAGTTTACAGGAATGTTGGTCAGCATGTGCAGTTGTGCACCTGAGGTTTTGCTTCCGGATTCATTCAGTCGTGTAGGAGTTATGGCCCCTGACTTAGTTAAAAATTGGTCATTTTGATGTTGTGTCGAGTGTAGCTCCAAAATTATTTGACCTACAGTCACCAAAGTTTACAGGAATGTTTGTCAGCATGTGTAGTTGTGCACCTGGGGTTTCACATCCGGATTCATTCAGTATTGTAGGAGTTATGGCCCCTGACCTAGAAAAAAAATTGTGTCCTTTGTCGTATAGTGGGGGCATCTGTGTCCCATGGACACATTTCTAGTTTTTATTTTATTTTATTTTATTTTTTTATTTTTTAAGATTTACTTCCCTTTGTTGTTACTACAAATAACTTATATTGTAACTTTTTGCAATCTTTTTAGCTCATCTGATTTTTTGAAAAAAAATGATGAGTTATTGTCATCACTTGAGCGGTTGTCGGCGTCGGCGTTGCCTGGTTAAGTTTTATGTTTAGGTCAGCTTTTCTCCTAAACTATCAAAGCTATTGCTTTGAAACTTGGAATACTTGTTCACCATCATAAGCTGACCCTGTATAGCAAGAAACATAACTCCATCTTGCTTTTTGCAAGATTTATGGCCCCTTTTGTACTTAGAAAATATCAGATTTCTTGGTTAAGTTTTATGTTTAGGTCAACTTTTCTCCTAAACTATCAAAGCTATTGCTTTGAAACTTGGAATACTTGTTTACCATCATAAGCAGACCCTGTACATCAAGAAACATAACTCCATCTTGCTTTTTGCAAGAATTATTGCCCCTTTTGGACTTAGAAAATCAGTTTTCTTGGTTAAGTTTTATGTTTAGGTCAGCTTTTATCCTAAACTATCAAAGCTATTGCTTTAAAACTTGCAACACTTGCTCACCATCATAAGCTGACCCTGTACAGCAAGCAACATAACTCCATCATGCTTTTTGCAAGATTAATGGCCCCTTTTGGACTTAGAAAATATCAGATTTCTTGGTTAAGTTTTATGTTTAGGTCAACTTTTTCTCTTAAACTATCAAAGCTATTGCTTTGAAACTTGCAACACTTGTTCACCATCATAAGTTGACCCTGTACAGCAAGCAACATAACTCCATCCTGCTTTTTGCAATAATTATTGCCCCTTTTGGACTTAGAAAATCATTTTCTTGGTTGAGTATTATGTTTAAGTATACTTTTCTCATAAACTATCAAAGCTATGGCTTTAAAACTTGCAACAGTTTTTCACCATCATAAGTGGACACTGTACATCAAGAAACATAACTCTATCCTGCTTTTTGCAAGAATGATGGCCCTTTTTAGACTTAGAAAATCATGGGTAGGACAATATTTCTATTATACAAAAAAAATCAGATGAGCGTCAGCACCCGCAAGGCGGTGCTCTTGTTTTTATTTGGCATAAATGTTTGCCTAAATGAGACAGAGTGTCGTGTGCAACTCCCAGTCCTTTTGACAGCTGACGGGCTCGACATGTTGCCCGTGTGGATCTTGTATAGACTTACATAGGGAACACTTTGAAAATCTTCTTGTACAAAACCACATGGCCTAGGGCTTTGATATTTGGTATGTAGCATCATCTAATGGTCCTCTACCAAGATTATTCAAATAATCCCCCTAGGGTCAAATATGGCCACGCCCCGGGGGTCACATGGTTTATATAGACTTATATAGGGAAACTTTGAAATTCTTCTTGTACAAAACCACACGGCCTAGGGCTTTGATATTTGGTATGTAGCATCATCTAGTGGTCCTCTACCAAGATTGTTCAAGTTATCCCCCTAGGATCAAATTTGGCCCCACTCCGGGGGTTCCAAGTTTTACATAGACTTACATAGGAAAAAAGTTTAAAAATCTTCTTGTCTGAAACCACAACACTTAACCCTTTGATATTTGGTTTGTAGCATTGTCTTATGGTCCTCAACCAAAATTGTTCAAATTGATCCCCTTGGGTGAAAAGAGGCCCTGCCCTGGGGGTCCCAAGTTTTATATAGACTTGTATAGGAAAAAGCTTTAAAAAATCTTCTTGTCTGAAACCATACGACCTAGGCTTTTGATATTTGGTATGATGCATTGTCTAGTAGTCCTGTACCAAAATTGTTCAAATTATGCCCCTGGGGTTAAAAGAGGCCTCGCCCTGAGGTCACTTAGTTAATATGTGAGTTATATAGGAAAAATACTTAAAAAATCATCTGATCCTATTTCCAGAACTGTTTAATTATAATTACCTGAATGACCCCAAGTAATATGATGTCACTTGACTGTGACCTTGACCTACTGACCTTCTTTCTTGTTTTTAGCCCACCATCATCAGATGGTGGGCTATTAAAATCACTCTGCGTCCGTGGTCCGTCCGTCCGTTAACAATTTCTCGTTATCGCATCTCCTCAGAAACTACTGGGGGGATTTTGACCAAACTTTGTCAAAATGATGTATTGGTACCCTAGTTGTGTCCCTCTGAAAATCAGACTGGTTCAACAATTTATGAGTGAGTTATGGCCCTTTGTTTATTTCTATAATTTACATAGATTTATATAGGGAAAAACTTTGAAAACCTTCTTGTCCAAAACCACAGGGCCTAGGGCTTTGATATTTGGTATGAAGCATCATCTAGTGGTCCTCTACCAAGATTATTCAAATTATTTCTCTGGGGTCAAATATGGCCCCGCCCTGGGGGTCACATGGTTTATATAGACTTATATAGGGAAAAACTTTGAAAAACCTCTTGTCCAAAACCACAGGGCCTAGGGCTTTGATATTTTGTATATGACATCATCTAGTGGTCTTCGACTAAGATTGTTCAAATTATACCCCTAGGGTCAAATATGGCCCCGCCCAGGGGGTCATATGGTTTACCTAGACTTGTATAGGGAAAAACTTTTAAAATCTTCTTGTCCAAACCACAAAGCCTAGGGCTTTGATATTTGTAATGTAGCATCATCTAGTGGTTCTCTACCAAGTTTGTTCAAATTATCCCCCTAGGGTCAAATATGGCCCCACCCCGGGGGTCACATGCTTCATATAGACTCATGTAGGGAAAAGCTTTTAAAATCTTCTTGTCAATAACTACAACATTCAGACTTGGACCACATGTATAGTTTTGAGAGGCAGATGAACCTTGACATGAGTTGACCTTGATTTTGACCTAGTGACCTACTTTCACATTTCTGTAGCTACAGCCATCAAATTTGGACCACATGCATAGTTTTGTGCACTGGAAAAAACTTTGACCTTGACATTGACCTAGTGACCTACTTTCACATTTTTGAAGGTACAGGCATCAAATTTGGACCATATGCATAGTTCCGTGTTTCAAAATGAAATTTGACATTGATTTTGACCTAGTGACCTACTTTCACATTTCTCAAGCTAGAGCCTTCAAATTTGGACCACCTGCATAGTTTTGTGTACCGAAAAAAACTTTGACCTTGACATTGACCTGGTGACCTACTTTCACATTTTTGAAGGTACAATCTTCAAATTTGGACCACATGCATAATTTTGGTTTCGAAATGAAATTTGACCTTGATTTTGACCTAGTGACCTACTTTCACATTTTCTCAGGCTATACAGCCTTCAAATTTGGACCACATGCATAGTTTTGTGCACCAGAAAACACTTTGACCTTGACATTGACCAAGTGACCTACTTTCACATTTTTTGTAGGTACAGGCTTCAAATTTGGACCACATGCATAGTTCGTGTTCGGAAATGAAATTTGACCTTGATATTGACCTAGTGATCTACTTCCACATTTCTCAAGCTACAGCCTTCAAATTTTGACCACATGCATAGTTTTGTGTATCGAAAAAACTTTGACCTTGACATTGACCTAGTTACCTACTTTCACATTTCTCAAGCTACAGCCTTCAAATTTGGACCACATGCATGGTTTTATGTACCTAAACAAACTTTGACCTTTACATTGACCTAGTGACCTACTTTCACATTTTTGAAGGTACAAGCTTCAAATTTGGACCACATGCATAGTTCTGTATTCTGAAATAAAATTTGACCTTGATTTTGACCTAGTGACCTACTTTCACATTTCTCAAGCTACAGCCTTCAAATTTGGACCACCTGCATAGTTTTGTGTACCGAAAAAAACTTTGACCTTGACATTGACCTGGTGACCTACTTTCACATTTTTGAAGGTACAATCTTCAAATTTGGACCACATGCATAATTTTGGTTTCGAAATGAAATTTGACCTTGATTTTGACCTAGTGACCTACTTTCACATTTTCTCAGGCTATACAGCCTTCAAATTTGGACCACATGCATAGTTTTGTGCACCAGAAAACACTTTGACCTTGACATTGACCATGTGACCTACTTTCACATTTTTTGTAGGTACAGGCTTCAAATTTGGACCACATGCATAGTTTCGTGTTCGGAAATGAAATTTGACCTTGATTTTGACCTAGTGACCTACTTCCACATTTCTCAAGCTACAGCCTTCAAATTTTGACCACATGCATAGTTTTGTGTATCGAAAAAACTTTGACCTTGACATTGACCTAGTGACCTACTTTCACATTTTTGAAGGAACAGGCTTCAAATTTGGACCACATGCATAGTTTTGTGTACCAAAATGAAATTTGACCTTGATTTTGACCCAGTGACCTACTTTCACATTTCTCAAGCTACAGCCTTCAAATTTGGACCACATGCATGGTTTTATGTACCTAAACAAACTTTGACCTTTACATTGACCTAGTGACCTACTTTCACATTTTTGAAGGTACAAGCTTCAAATTTGGACCACATGCATAGTTCTGTATTCTGAAATAAAATTTGACCTTGATTTTGACCTAGTGACCTACTTTCACATTTCTCAAGCTGCAGCCTTCAAATTTGGACCACATGCATTGTTTTGTGTACCGAAATGAACTTTGACCTTAAGATTGACCTAGTGACCTACTTTCACATTTCTGTAGCTACAGGCTTCAAATTTAGACCACGTGCATAGGATTGTGTACCGAAACAAACTTTGACCTTGACATTGACCTAGTGACCTACTTTCAAATTTTTGAAGGTATAGGCTTCAAATTTGCACCACTTGCATAGTTTTGTCTACCAAATTAAACTTTGACATTAAGATTGACCTAGTGACCTACTTTCAAATTTCTCAAGCTACAGCCTTCAAACTTGATACACATGCATAGTTTTGTGTACAAAGAACTTTGACCTTGAAATTGATCTAGTGACCTACTTTCACATTTCTCAAGCCCGCCCGCTTAGCTCAGTAGGTAAGAGCGTTGGTCTACGGATCGCCGGGTCGTGAGGTCGATCCTGGGGGGGGGGTGTATGTTCTCCGTGACTATTTGAGAAACGACATTGTGTCTGGCATCATTAGTCCTCCACCTCTGATTCATGTGGGGAAGTTGGCAGTTACTTGCGGAGAACAGGTTTGTACTGGTACAGAATCCAGGAAAACTGGTTAGGTTAACTGCCCGCCGTTACATAACTGAAATACTGTTGAAAAATGGCGTTAAACCCAAAACAAACAAACAAAAACATTTCTCAAGCTATAGCTTTCGAATTTGAACCACATGCACAGTGTTGTGTACGGAAATGAAATTTGACCTTGAGCTTGTCAATAAGTCAACACTCAAAAATGGCACATTGGTGGGCGCCAAGATCACTCTGTGATCTCTTGTTTAAGATACAGCCTTTAAATTTTGATGACATACACAGTTTTGCACACAAATCGTAAAACTGAATTTCATTGACCATGAATGTGACCTACTGACTTTCTTAATATTTTATCATCAGTTTGACATTTGAAACATGTAGCTCATATTACTCAGGTGAGCGATCCAGGGTCATCATGACCCTCTTGTTTAAGTTTTTCACCATATCCTGATGAATTTACACCAGTACATCTTTTTCTGCTTTCAGGTGTCTCTGGCGGAGAGATTTCCAACCTTTCCTAGCAGTTTTCAGCATGCTAGTTCTTTCACAGGGTGACTTTTTTGATAACCAGTCCATCATTTGGTTCAGATTGCGTTTAAGCAGCTGAATGGATGAATGATGGTGCATTGACGCATTTGGTCTGCATTTCTGGCTACTGTCTTAAGTCACCATAAGATGCTGCACCCAAAATTTGTTGAATGGGCATACCCAGTATGTTGAAGGTATCTTTGCTTGGATTTTGACTAAATTGCCCTCCTGGGAGAATGTCTGCCAACTGTTTTTCAATGCATCTCGACATAACACTAGAGACAACAGTTAAAAGTTCATAAAGTGCATCTTTATTGCCTGGTAACACAAACAGACGCTTTTCAAATCTTTTTCAACTTGGAATATCTGAAACATCATGAACATCCACTGATTCCCAATAACCTTCAGAGCTCAGAAGTACTTCTGGATTGACCAAACAAGATTTAAGATATTCTCCCAAGCGCGTCTTTATTTTCTGGTAACACAAACAGCTGCTTTTCAAATCTTTTTCAACTTGGAATGTCTGAAACATCATGAACATCCACTGATTTCCAATAACCTTCAGAGCTCAGAAGTACTTCTGGATTGACCAAACAAGATATAAGATATTCGCTAAGGCTCTTGATTTGACTGTAGAGCATGAGGTAGTGGACTGCCCCTGATGTGATGAGATTCCAATAGGGTTCTGTGATCTTGACATAAAACAGTCCAAAGCTCTGAAGTAACGTCCTAACCATTTCACACTTTTGGTCAGCCTTCCTGTTAGGCTGTTGCACTGCACAAACCATTAAACCTGTTGTCTTAATAGTTTCAGATGACAGATTTCACGCTATTTTCACTGCAACGTGCTTCCCATCTGGTGGTCTCCAGCTGGCTCAGACATATCAGAAGCTGTGCAAACAACACGCTCCATAACAGGGTTGCTTTTATGCCAGATCTTAAAATGTGAAAGGCTGTCTTGACCAAGCGGCCCGTTCTCTTCGGCAAATTTATTTTCAACTTTCTTAATGTCATCACACAAGTATTAATTTTGTGGAATCCTAATAAGACATGAGCCATACAGTGGAAGTGTTTGACTTTTACAGTGTCACTTTCTGGGCTCACATTTAGCACATTGTCTCTCCATTCAGCCAGTAACCTATCTGCAGCTTTTTCATTACTGGCATGATCAGACGTACTAAATGAAAGTTTTTCTAGTGTAATTCATATGGAGTCCTCGGATTCTTCTGACTTGTTAGTTTGGATTTCATACATTTCTCGAACATGATGTTTCACTTGGGTCACATCATTGATAGCAACTACTGTCTCATGGGCAACTCAAGTAAACCCAAAACTCATGACTTATCCAGTGTCTAGTGTCACAGATGTATCGAGAACTTTTTGTTTTTCCTTGTAGTGCTGTCTCTATTAATGTTGAAACTTGCCACAGAATCAGTCTTATATGCAATGAATTTCTTAGCAATGTAGTGACCCTCATCTTTAATTGTTTGAGTGGTTGACTTTGTTGGCAGGTCACCGCTAGCAAGATTTCTTGAGTACAGATGATGTGAAATAGTTTATAGGACTTTAGGAATTTTCTCTACTGCTACTTCAAGACCTGCAAGTTCATTGACACATAGTCGTACATTGTTGTTGAAAGAGCCATCTGAATTTTTATGCCCCCACTTTTGGGGAGGGCATAAAGATTTGCCCTTGTCCGTCTGTCCATCTTTCCGTCCGTCCGTCCTTCCGAGAATGTTGTGTCGCGCGTAGCTCCAAAAGGCCATACCAAATTGATTAATAGTTCTTCGGAAAATTTTCAAAAAAAATAGCGTGCGAGCGAAATTTTTATTTTATTTTTTTTTCTCAATTTTGATTTTTTCAGAGGCGGGTAGATTTTACATGGAGCGAGCGGGCTTTTTAGCTCACCTGTCACAAAGTGACAAGGTGAGCTTTTGTGATCACGCGGTGTCCGTCGTCCGTCCGTGCGTCCGTAAACTTTTGCTTGTGACCACTCTAGAGGTCACATTTTTCATGGGATCTTTATGAAAGTTGGTCAGAATGTTCATCTTGATGATATCTAGGTCAAGTTCGAAACTGGGTCACGTGCCTTCAAAAACTAGGTCAGTAGGTCTAAAAATAGAAAAACCTTGTGACCTCTCTAGAGGCCATATATATCACAAGATCTTCATGAAAATTGGTCAGAATGTTCAGCTTGATGATATCTAGGTCAAGTTCGAAACTGGGTCACGTGCGGTCAAAAACTAGGTCAGTAGGTCTAAAAATAGAAAAACCTTGTGACCTCTCTAGAGGCCAAATTTTTCATGAGATCTTCATGAATATTGGTCAGAATGTTCACCTTGATGATATCTAGGTCAAGTTCGAAACTGGGTCACGTGGGGTCAAAAACTAGGTCATTAGGTCTAAAAATAGTAAAACCTTGTGACCTCTCTAGAGGCCATATTTCTCAATGGATCTTCATGAAAATTGTTCAGAATGTTCACCTCGATGATATCTAGGTCAAGTTTGAAACTGGGTCATGTGGGATTAAAAACTAGGTCAGTAGGTCTAAAAATAGAAAAACCTTGTGACCTCTCTAGAGGCCATATTTCTCAATGGATCTTCATGAAAATTGTTGAGAATGTTCACCTTGATGATATCTAGGTCAGGTTCGAAACTGGGTCACGTGCAGTCAAAAACTAGGTCAGTAGGTCTAAAAATAGAAAAACCTTGTGACCTCTCTAGAGATCATTTTTTTCAATGGATCTTCATGAAAATTGGTCAGAATGTTTACCTTGATGATATCTAGGTTAATTTTTAAACTTGGTCACGTGGGGTTAAAAACTAGGTCAGTAGGTCTAAAAATAGAAAAACCTTGTGACCTCTCTAGAGGCCATATTTTTCATGAGGTCTTCATGAAAGTTGGTCAGAATGTTCACCTTGATGATATCTAGGTCAGGTTCGAAACCGGGTCACGTGGGGTCAAAAACTAGGTCAGTAGATCTAAAAATAGAAAAACCTTGTGACCTCTCTAGAGGCCATATTTTTCATGAGATCTTCATGAATGTTGGTCAGAATGTTCACCTTGATGATATCTAGGTCAGGTTCCAAACTGGGTCACGTGGGGTCAAAAACTAGGTCAGTGGGTCAAAAAATAGAAAAACCTTGTGACCTCTCTAGAGGCCATATTTCTCAATGGATCTTCATGAAAATTGTTGAGAATGTTCAGTTTGATGATATCTAGGTCAGGTTGGTAACTGGGTCATGTGCGGTCAAAAACTAGGGCAGTAGATCGAAAAATAGAAAAACCTTGTGACCTCTCTAGAGGCCATATGTTTTACAAGATTTTCATGAAAATTTGTGAGAATGTGCATCTTGATGATATCTAGGTCAAGTTTAAAAGTTGGTCACGTGCCTTCAAAAACTAGGTCATTAGGTCAAATAATAGAAAAACCTTGTGACCTCTCTAGAGGCCATATTTTTCAATGGATTTTCATGAAAATTGGTCAGAATTTTTTATCTTGATGATATCTAGGTCAAGTGCTCAAAAACCAGGTCACTATGTCAAATAATAGAAATAACGACGTCATACTCAGTTCAACACTGAGTCATGTGGGGATAGGTGAGCGATTCAGGACCATCATGGTCCTCTTGTTTTATTTTTTTTTCTCAGCTTGAACCCTTGAGGAGGCGGTTATGATTATATATAAAGTTAACATTTCTTTAGAAATAACACAGAAATCAGACATTTACAGTGTGGGTAACACAGTATATAGCTTTTCTATATGTTTTAAAGACTACATGAATGATTTTGCAAATAAATTCTCACTGAATCACTTTTTTTTTTTTTTTTTGTAATTTTAATTACTAAGGAATGAGTGTCTTATTTTTAATTTTGATTTTTCTACATTAATCTGAAGACGTGCCTATTTAATGGCACAGGATGAGAAATATTAAAGACAAAACAGGCACATGGTTGTGTGGAATAACATTTCTTCTGAAACACAGTTAGATGGCTTTGACACATGAACAAATTTGTGCCCCTAGTGGAACTCCAACCCATAGAGGTGAGGGGAAGTAATAAACCACTTGACCAGTGCGACCAAACGGAGTTGGGCATACAGATGCTTCGACATCGCTCGAATCCCTTTGGAATAATTCCTTAACAAATCATGATCAGGCTAGCTTAAGCTTTTGTGGTAGAGATTCATTTCAGGCAAAAATAATAACAGGCGGACAAAGAATGATCCCAATATGGCCACCCTTAAAAGTGTTGTTTGTTGTGCTTTGACTGAACTATAAATTTAGAGTTAGGGAGGTCTGTTGTTTTTTCAGTTTCTTTCGTTCAATCAATTTACAGCCAATTTTAAATATATCCTGGCGTCATGTGTACAAACAGGCAAAACTGGGGTTACAAAAGGACAGATTTTGTTAGAAATTATTTTCATATCAGCACTACTTATTTGAAAAGCTAAACAATTTTTAACTTTACTAAATGTGTTTTGATAGAATATCTGACTGCTGTACTAAAGAAGTTACGTTCAAAAAGATTTGGGCCGAGACAATGTGATAGGTCAGGATCTGTGAACAAATATTTTTTTAAGATAGTAGTTGGCCTCAGCTTTGGGCTCTAGATCTAACATGCTGAATAAAACAACTGATAACAAACGGTTTGAAAACTTTATATCTGAACAATATTTCCAAACATTTTTAACTGCATCCCCGTGCAGGTCTTACAAGTCGGGCTTCGTTCTTTTCACTGTATTGAACAAAAGTAGAATGTGCCTATTTCATTACCTACCGGCACATCGAAGGCCATGTGTGGCACTAGCACAGACACTCCAGATTTAAAACAAATGATGAACAACACCATAATTCCTGACTTTTTGAGTTTGGATCATCAGCTACATGTATTACGGACGCATGAAATCCGATCAATATCACTTTGACGCATTAAAACAGTGATAAAACCTGTTTTGCCGTTATTATTCCAGACCGCGTAATCGAAAAAAAATTTTTTTTTTCGGAGATTTTTATGTACGTGCGGGCGGGTAATTATACGCCCGTTTGAAAAACGGGACGTATTATGGGAACGCCCCTGGCGGGCGGATGGGCGGTTGGGCGGGCGGCGTCCAGAGACCTTGTCCGGAGCATATCTTCTACATGCATGGAGGGATTTTGATGAAACTTGGCACAGTTGTTCACCATCATGAGACGGAGTGTCATGCGCAAGAACCAGGTCCCTAGGTCTAAGGTCAAGGTCACACTTAGAGGTCAAAGGTCAAATTCAAGAATGACTTTGTCCGGAGCATATCTTCTTCATGTATGGAGGGATTTTGATGAAAGTTGGCACAATTGTTCATCATCATGAGACGGAGTGTCATGCGCAAAAACCAGGTCCCTAGGTCTAAGGTCAAGGTCACACTTAGAGGTCAAAGGATACAAGAATGAAAAATTCAAGAATGACTTTGTCCGGAGCATATCTTCTTCATGCATGGAAGGATTTTGATGTAGCTTGGCACAGTTGTTCACCATAATGAGAGGGAGTGTCATGCGCAAGAACCAGGTTCCTAGGTCTAAGGTCAAGGTCACACTTAGAGGTCAAAGGATACAAGAATGAAAACTTTGTCCGGAGCATATCTTCTTCATGCATGAAAGGACTTTGATGTAGCTTGGCAAAATTGTTCACCATCATGAGACGGAGTGTCATGCGCAAGAACCAGGTCCTTAGGGGTAAGGTCAAGGTCACACTTAGAGGTCAAAGGATACAAGAATGAAAACTTTGTCAGGAGCATTTCTTCTTCATGCATTGAGGGATTTTGATACAACTTGGCACAAATGTTCACAAGCATGAGACGGAGTGTCATGCGCAAGAACCAGGTCCCTCGGTCTAAGGTCAAGGTCACACTTAAAGGTCAAAGGTCAGATACAAGAATGACTTTGTCTGGAGCATTTCTTCTTCATGCATGGAGGGATTTTGATGTAACTTGGCACAATTGTACACCATCATGAGACGGAGTGTCATGCACTGGTCCCTTCTTTTGAATTACTTCCCTTTGCTGTTACTATAAATAGCTTATATTGTAACTTTTTCATTACAAGTCGTAGGGAAAAATCGAGACCACTTTTCTGTAGTACAACATGCATGTTACATCCAATTCTGAGGTGTATTTTGAGCTATCTCTACCTGGTAAGGATTTTTGTGTGGACTTGTAATTTTTTTTTTTTCGATTTTTTTTTTTTTTTTTTTTTTTTCTCTTTAAAGATTAACTTCCCTTAGTTGTTACTATAAATAACTTACATTGTAACTTTTTTATAATTGACCGTAGGGAAAAACCAAGACCACTTTTCTGTGGTACAACATTGATGTTACTTTCAAATTTTGGGTGTATTTTAAGGTATCTCTACCTGGTAAGGATTTTTTTTGTGGACTTAGAAAAATAAAAGAATTACAATAATTTCTAAAAAAAAAACAACATTGTAAACAACTAGAAAATTAAAATTCCATTTGCAAATACAGGTGCTAGTGTAAACAAATTTGCTGTGACGGGCGTATATTGTGACATTCTGCACCCTTGTTTTTTTTTTTTTTTCTCGGGAATGAAATTATTGATGGGGTAGTTCCGACGAACGACATATCAATTTGGTATGGCCAAAGTATTTGACATAGAGTCACAAAACTTTACAGGAATGTTGGTCAGCATGTGTAGTTGTGCACCTAGGTTTTGCGTCTGGATTCCTTCAGTCTTATAAGAGTTATGGCCCCTGACCTTGTAAAAATTGGTCATTTTAATGTTGTGTCGCGCCTAGCTCCAAAAGTATTTGACCTAGAGTCACCAAAGTTCACAGGAATGTTGGTCAGCATGTGTAGTTGTGCACCTGGGGTTTCACGTCCGGATTCATTCAGTCATGTAGGAGTTATGGCCCCTGACTTAGTAAAAAATTGGTCATTTTAATGTTGTGTCGCGCGTAGCTCCAAAAGTATTTGACCTAGAGTCACCAAAGTTTACAGGAATGTTGGTCAGCATGTGCAGTTGTGCACCTAGGATGGTGCGTCCAGATTCACTCAGTTGTGTAGGAGTTATGGCCCCTGACTTAGTTAAAAATTGATCATTTTAATGTTGTGTCATTTTAATGTTGTGTCGCGCATAGCTCCAAAAGTATTTGACCTAGAGTCACCAAAGTTTACAGGAGTGTTGGTCAGCATGTGCAGTTGTGCACCTGGGGTTTTGCGTCCGGATTCATTCAGTCATGTAGGAGTTATGGCCCTTGACTTAGTTAAAAACTGGTCATTTTAATGTTGTGTCGCGCGTAGCTCCAAAAGTATTTGACCTAGAGTCACCAAAGTTTAAAGGAATGTTGGTCAGCATTTGCGGTTGTGCACCTGGGGTTTCGCGTCCAGATTCGTTCAGTATTGTAGGAGTTATGGCCCCTGACCTAGGAAAAAATTTGTGTCCTTTGTCATGTAGTGGGGGCATCTATGTCCCATGGACACATTTCTAGTTTGTCTTGAACTTATTTGTAAGATTCTCTTTCAAAATTTCAATATTTGTTTGCAAGGCTTGGATTTCTTTCTCCTTTTCTGCAACAGTTTTGTTCAGGTTCCTAACAGTTTCATTTGACTTCAGTCCACTTCTTACTTTGTTCAAGCTTCTTTTGAAATAATTTACTGACTGCTTTTAAGCTCCACTATTCGGAGAATAGGGGTGGATATTCTACTTGCCCCGGCGTCGGCGTGAGCTTTCTTGGATAAAGTTTTTCGTCAACCTTTGTTTTTCTGTCATATCTTTGTTATTATTGCTTATATCTTACTGTTACTTCACATAAACATTGTCCAGCATACAAACAAAGTATGTGCAAGGACTGGGCCCATTATACCCAAGGTCAAGGTCACAAAGTTGTTATACTTGGAATTATTTTCATGTTAAATTTTTTCAGAAGCTTCGTTTATAAACATATTTTTGGTACTTTAAAAGATAATGACTTGAAATTAAAAATGTGTCTTTATAATCATCATCTACATGTGTGGTTACAATCCCTGTAACTCTTATTGTGTTTTTGACAGAATTGTGCACCTTTCAAACTTAAAGTTTTTTGGCAATCTTCGCTTTCTTGATATAACTTTAGTACAATATAAGATAAAGACTTGAAACTTAAATGTATCTGTATCATCATCATCTGCATGTGTTGTAACAGTCCCCATTTGTATTTTTGACCAAATTATGCCCCTTTCATACTTTAAACTTTTTTACAAACTTTTTTTTCTGGACATAACTTTGGTACTATATAAGATAATGACTTGAAACTCAAAATATATCTTTTATATATATAATACCATCATCTGCATGTGTGATAACAATCCCATTAACTCTAATTTGTGTTCTTGACAGAATTGTGCCCCTTGGTGTATCTTCCTTTTAAAGTAGAGGTCTGTTATTGAGACATATATTCATTTTACTGTCAAATCGCCGAATAGTGGAGCGCACTGTCTTATGGGCAGCTCTTGTTCTTGGTGTTATTTGTGCTTTGTGCATCTATCTGTTTTCTAAGACTCTCATTTTCCAACAGCAGTTGCTGAACAAGGCTTCACTATTAAAACGTTTGGCTCTGTAGTTTTCAAAATTTCTGTTTGCCAAGTCAGCTTTCAACACACTTTTCGCCTTTCTGAGTTTTCGTATTCTTTTCACGTGATGTTCTACGACTTCTTCCTGCTTGAAGATGGTCATTTTCACTTCACGAAGTTGCTGCCTGTTTTTTGATGCTCTAACATCACATTTCTCCACATTTTGCACAGAATAGTGACCTTTTCTTAATTTCAGTTTGTTCAGTGTTTCATGTTCAGCTGAAACAAGCATCTGTAAGCTTTTGAGCACTTTTTATACGCCCGTTTGAAAAACGGGACGTATTATGGGAACGCCCCTGGCGGGCGGATGGGCGGGCGGGCGGGCGGGCGGGCGGGCGGGCGGGCGGCGTCCACAGACCTTGTCCGGAGCATATCTTCTACATGCATGGAGGGATTTTGATGAAACTTGGCACAGTTGTTCACCATCATGAGACGGAGTGTCATGCGCAAGAACCAGGTCCCTAGGTCTAAGGTCAAGGTCACACTTAGAGGTCAAAGGTCAAATTCAAGAATGACTTTGTCCGGAGCATATCTTCTTCATGTATGGAGGGATTTTGATGAAAGTTGGCACAATTGTTCATCATCATGAGACGGAGTGTCATGCGCAAAAACCAGGTCCCTAGGTCTAAGGTCAAGGTCACACTTAGAGGTCAAAGGATACAAGAATGAAAAATTCAAGAATGACTTTGTCCGGAGCATATCTTCTTCATGCATGGAATGATTTTGATGTAGCTTGGCACAGTTGTTCACCATAATGAGAGGGAGTGTCGTGCGCAAGAACCAGGTTCCTAGGTCTAAGGTCAAGGTCACACTTAGAGGTCAAAGGATACAAGAATGAAAACTTTGTCCGGAGTATATCTTCTTCATGCATGAAAGGACTTTGATGTAGCTTGGCAAAATTGTTCACCATCATGAGACGGAGTGTCATGCGCAAGAACCAGGTCCCTAGGGGTAAGGTCAAGGTCACACTTAGAGGTCAAAGGATACAAGAATGAAAACTTTGTCCGGAGCATTTCTTTTTCATGCATTGAGGGATTTTGATACAACTTGGCACAAATGTTCACAAGCATGAGACGGAGTGTCATGCGCAAGAACCAGGTCCCTCGGTCTAAGGTCAAGGTCACACTTAAAGGTCAAAGGTCAGATACAAGAATGACTTTGTCTGGAGCATTTCTTCTTCATGCATGTAGGGATTTTGATGTAACTTGGCACAATTGTACACCATCATGAGATGGAGTGTCATGCACTGGTCCCTTCTTTTGAATTACTTCCCTTTGCTGTTACTATAAATAGCTTATATTGTAACTTTTTCATTACAAGTCGTAGGGTAAAATCGAGACCACTTTTCTGTAGTACAACATGCATGTTACATCCAGTTCTGAGGTGTATTTTGAGCTATCTCTACCTGGTAAGGATTTTTGTGTGGACTTGTAATTTTTTTTTTTTTTTTTTTTTTTTTTTTTTTTTTTTTCTCTTTAAAGATTAACTTCCCTTAGTTGTTACTATAAATAACTTACGTTGTAACTTTTTTATAATTGACCGTAGGGAAAAACCAAGACCACTTTTCTGTGGTACAACATTGATATTACTTTCAAATTTTGGGTGTATTTTAAGGTATCTCTACCTGGTAAGGATTTTTTTTGTGGACTTAGAAAAATAAAAGAATTACAATAATTTCTAAAAAAAACAACATTGTAAACAACTAGAAAATTAAAATTCCATTTGCAAATACAGGTGCTAGTGTAAACAAATTTGCTGTGACGGGCGTATATTGTGACATTCTGCACCCTTGTTGCTTTTTGTTTATCTCGTATTCCAGTGAGTTAACATTTTTTATTTGTTTCTTTTCCTAGACATGTTACATTTCCCGCACTACTGTCAAAATCTTTATCCGCCAGCGTTTCAGCATTAGGTGTTTTATTTCCTTAATCCACAACAGTCCGGACCATAACTTTGACATGCATGGACACATGGAGCAATCTTGTTTGTATTTGGCATAAATGTTAATCTCAGTGAGACGGAGTGTCATGCGCAAACATCAAGTTCCTATCTCAAAGGTCAAGGTCACAATTACAGGTCAAAGGTCAAATTCAAAAATGACTTTGTCCGGAGCATTTCTTCTTCATGCATGGAGGGATTTTGATGTAACTTGGCACAATTGTTCACCATCATGAGACGGAGTGTCATGCGCAAGAACCAGGTCCCTAGATCTAAGGTCAAGGTCACACTTAGAGGTCAAAGGATACAAGAATGACAACTTTTTCTGGAGCATTTCTTCTTCATGCATGGAGGGATTTTGATGTCGCTTGGCACAAATGTTTACCACCATGAGGCGGAGTGTCATGCGCAAGAACCAGGTCCCTGGGTCTAAGGTCAAGGTCACACTTAGAGGTCAAAAGTCAGATAAGTTACAAGTTACAAGTTACAAATCTTTATTGTGATTTAGGCCTCCGGCCCATACACCATCAATCATATACATTATATACATATATACAAACATAAACATTTACATACAACAACTCTTATAAGGAATAATGAAGTAAATATTAACTATTTATATCACTCATGTCAGAAAAAGCATTTGTTTTGAGAAAGAGGTTTGTACATAATTTCTAACTTTTTAAAGTTTCAATACATGCCTGTACACGTATCTTGCCGAAATGAAATAAAGAAAAGACATGGACAGAATAGAATAATATCTGTACCTTTGTTACTATGCCCAACTATCAGCATTGTCAAGGCAAGACCAATATCTTGGCTATAATGAAAGTAATGCTTTTTCATAAAATAAAACTTGTACAGAATATAAATACAATAGTTATGGCATATGTAAAACATACAACACAAAATTTAAACTATCTCTATCTCAGACAGACGTAACTTTATAGCATTATATATATAAACTGCAGTATTTTAATATTTTCATTTTTGGAAGCCAACAAAATATTAAATTTATGAACATTTGGATTTTCATAAAAAATGTTTGGTATGTAATTTTCTCGAAGTGTTTTATACAAAGGACATACTAATATAAAATGACATTCATTTTCAACAATATTTTTGCAATAAAAACAAAATCTCCTGTCTCTGTCTATACCAAAATAACGACCTTGTTCAATCATTAGCGGATGTGAGGATATTCTCGAAGTACTGAAAGCATATCTATATTTCTTAATATCTAATATATCAAGATAAGGTTCATACATAAAGGTTGTTTTAAAATGCCTATAAGAGATCAACTTAGCATTATTATTACATTCTTCCGACCATTCTTGTAAATATTGATCTTTTAATCGCTGCACATACTGGCATACAAATAATTCAGGGTTCTGACAATTCTGATTTTCCCAAATATACCCAAAGCCATTTCTGTATAAATTTAATCTTACTTTCGTTACCCAATTTTGGTAACCAATACTATCATAATAATATAACATCTGGTAATATTTCTTAACATATCTATAATCAGGCATATTTATTATCCTGAGCCAATACCTTATACAACGTTTTGATGCTATAACATGCATAGGATATCTTTCACAATCACCAGCAACAGCTGCATTACAAGATTTAAGAGGAACTGACATAAACCGTTTACAAGCATACATTTGTACCTTTTCAATTTCATACATATAATCTAAACCCCATATTTCAGATCCATATAACAATACTGGGGCTATCTTAGCATCAAACAACTTAAAAAATGTTGTTTTCCTCATAGGCATTAAATGATTCAAAGATGATAAAAGAGACACTAAGATCCTTTTTGCTTTACAAGCCATATGATCAGATATTTTATACGTAGAAAGTTTACTGCTAAAAAAATAAACCTACATAACAAAAACCATTAACTACTTGGATTTTCTCCCCATTATATAACCATTTTTCATATCTTAATAGATGCCCACCGTTCTTAAAGACAATTATTTTTGTTTTCTGAATATTTACACACATTTTCCATTCATGACAATAATTAGATAGTATGTTTAACTGTTGTTGCAGACCATTTATTGTATCTGCAGTTAAAGCAACATCATCAGCAAACAGTAACATTAAGATCTGAATCATATCTGGAGTTAATTGTATACCAGAGAGGCCACTTTCATCCATAGCAACATATAATTCATTTATAAATAATGAAAAAAGAACATGGCTTAAATTACAGCCTTGAAATAGCCCAATAGGGCAGTCAGATATGTCACTACACACAGTTCTGTTTCTTACACAGGCCTTAACTGAATTATATATACTTTTTATACGCCCGTTTGAAAAAACGGGACGTATTATGGGAACGACCCTGGCGGGCGGGTGGGCGGGCGGTCGGCGTCCACAGACTTTGTCCGGAGCATATCTTCTACATGCATGAAGGGATTTTGATGAAACTTGGCACAGTTGTTCACCATCATGAGACGGAGTGTCATGCGCAAAAACCGGGTCCCTAGGTCTAAGGTCAAGGTCACACTTAGAGGTCAAAGGTCAAATTCAAGAATGACTTTGTCCGGAGCATATCTTCTTCATGCATGGAGGGATTTTGATGAAAGTTGGCACAATTGTTCATCATCATGAGACGGAGTGTCATGCGCAAGAACCAGGTCCCTAGGTCTAAGGTCAAGGTCACACTTAGAGGTCAAAGGATACAAGAAAGAAAACTTTGTCCGGAGCATATTTTCTTCATGCATTGAGGGATTTTGATATAACTTGGCACAAATGTTCACCACCACGAGGGGGAGTGTCATGCGCAAGAACCAGGTCCCTAGGTCTAAGGTCAAGGTCACACTTAGAGGTCAACAGATACAAGAATGAAAACCTTGTCCGGAGCATTTCTTCTTCATGCATAGAGGGATTTTGATATAACTTGGCACAAATGTTCACCACCACGAGGCAGAGTGTCATGCGCAAGAACCAGGTCCCTAGGTCAAAGGTCAAGGTCACACTTAGAGGCCAAAGGTCAGATACAAGAATGACTTTGTCCGAAGCATTTCTTCTTCATGCATAGAGGGATTTTGATATAACTTGGCACAATTATACACCATCATGAGAGGAAGTGTCATGCGCAGTTCCCTTCTTTAGAATTACTTCCCTTTGTTGTTACTATAAATAGCTTATATTGTAACTTTTTCATTACTAGTCGTAGGGAAAATTCGAGACCACTTTTCTGTAGTACAACATGCATGCTACATCCAATTATGAGGTGTATTTTGACCAATCTCTACCTGGTAAAGATTTTTATGTGGACTTACAATTTTTTTATGGATTTTTTTGTTTTTTTTTGTTTTTTAAGATTATCTTCCCTTAGTTGTTACTATAAATAACTTATATTGTAACTTTTTTATAATTGACCGTAGGGAAAAAACAAGACCACTTTTCTGTGGTACAACATAGATGTTACTTTCAAATTTTAGGTGTATTTTAATGTATCTCTACCTGGTAAGGAGTTTTTTTGTGGATTTAGAAAAACAAATGACTTACAGTGATTACTAAACAACCACAAAATTAAAATTCCATTTGCAAATACAGGTGCTAGAGTAAAGAAATTTGCTGTGATGGGCGTATATTGTGACATTCTGGCACTCTTGTTATAGAATCTAGAAGGTGTCCTTTGACACCATATTTTGACAAGACAGAGAACATTTTTGGCCTATCTACACTATCAAATGCTTTTTTAAAGTCAATAAAAGCAACATATAACTTTCTTCCTTTTCTCCATAAATGCTTGTTTGCAAGTGAATATAAAATAAAATCATTATCTATTGTTGAGTACCCAGAGCGAAATCCAGCTTGTGCTTCTGTGATTTTGCTATAAGCATTAGTAAAAAATGTTAGTCTTTTATTTAAAATACTCACATATATTTTACTCAAAATTTGTAGTAATGTTATTCCTCTGTAATTGTCTGGGCTATCTGTTGGTCCCTTTTCGTATACAGGTATAAGGACAGATACTGACCAATTTTCAGGAAAAACATTACTGACAAAAATTCTATTAAAAAGTTTGCGCAAATAAGGTAACAATACATTCACTGTGGTAATAAAATGCTCAGGTATCAAAAAACCAGCAGAGGATTTATTTCTCTTCAATTCATTTACAGCATAAATAATTGCTTCATCAGTAATTTCACCATTGAACAATACATTTTCAGAATCATCAGTGAATTCCAAATTTTCATTTTCATCAATATAATCATTAGCACTGATATCATCGCTATTTTCAAAACCGGACTGAAAACTGACTCAAAATGTGCTTGCCAATCTGCAATTGCAATTTTTAGCTCACCTGTCACAAAGTGACAAGGTGAGCTTTTGTGATCGCGCGGTGTCCGTTGTCCTTCGTCTGTCCGTCCGTCCGTAAACTTTTGCTTGTGACCACTCTAGAGGTCACATTTTTCATGGGATCTTTATGAAAGTTGGTCAGAATGTTAATCTTGATGATATCTAGGTCAAGTTGGAAACTGGGTCACGTGCCTTCAAAAACTAGGTCAGTAGGTCTAAAAATAGAAAAACCTTGTGACCTCTCTAGAGGCCATATGTTTCACAAGATCTTCATGAAAATTGGTCAGAATGTTCATCTTGATGATATCTAGGTCAAGTTCAAAACTGGGTCACGTGCGGTTAAAAACTAGGTCAGTAGGTCTAAAAATAGAAAAACCTTGTGACCTCTCTAGAGGCCATATATTTCATAAGATCTTCATGAAAATTGGTCAGAACGTTCACCTTGATATCTAGGTCAAGTTCGAAACTGGGTCACGTGTGGTGAAAAACTAGGTCAGTAGGTCAAATAATAGAAAAACCTTGTGACTTCTCTAAAGGCCATATTTTTCATGGGATCTGTATGAAAGTTGGTCTGAATGTTCAGCTTGATGATAACTAGGTCAGTTTCGAAACTGGGTCACGTGCGGTCAAAAACTAGGTCAGTAGGTCTAAAAATAGAAAAACCTTTTGACCTCTCTAGAGGCCATATATTTCATGAGATCTTCATGAAAATTGGTCAGAATGTTCACCTTGATGATATCTAGGTCAGGTTCGAAAGTGGGTCACGTGCCTTCAAAAACTAGGTCAGTAGGTCAAATAATAGAAAAACCTTGTGACCTCTCTAGAGACCATATTTTTCAATGGATCTTCATGAAAATTGGTCAGAATTTTTATCTTGATAATATCTAGGTCAGGTTCAAAACTGGGTCACATGAGCTCAAAAACTAGGTCACTATGTCAGATAATAGAAAAAACGACTTCATACCCAAAACTGGGTCATGTGGGAAGAGGTGAGCGATTCAGGACCATCATGGTCCTCTTGTTGGAATTGTATTTGGTATATTCTGTGAAGATTTTATTTGACTCCAAAATTTCTTTGAATCTCGGACAGATGATGTAATAGTGTTAAGATTATTTCTATAATATTCATGTTTCTTTGCTTTACAAACTCTATTAAATGTTTTTTTACTTTCTATGTAAAAAGTCAAATCATTAACATCTTTACTATATCGGAACTTCCTCAACAATTTATTTTTTACATTTCTGTTTTTTACACACTCATTATCAAACCATTTATTCTTATTACACTGTCTTTTACATTTTTTTACTCTTTTTCATTTCTTTACAATTTTCTAAAATAAGACATTCAAAATTTGTTATGATATCATTTATATCTGCTGCCATGTCTGACAACTTTCTATCTAGTGAATCAAAATCGCCATTAAGAACACTATTTTCAATATTTTCATAGTACCGTTGCTCCACATCTTTGCTATAAAATTTATAGAAAGTTGAATCTGATGGAGTGTTCTCTTGACAAATATTGTCATTCACTGTATTTCTGTTTTGTGTACATAATGAACATGTTACAGGTAGATGCTTAAGATTAGATATAAGAATGACTTTGTCTGGAGCATTTCTTTTTCATGCATAGAGGGATTTTGATGTAACTTGGCACAGTTGTTCATCATCATGAGACGGAGTGTCATGCGCAAGATATTAGAATTACTTCCCTTTTTTATTACTATAAATAGCTTATATTTGTAACTTTTTTATTACTGGTCATAGGGAAAAATCAAGACCACTTTTTTATAGTACAACATGCATGTTACATCAAATTTTCAGGTGAATTTTGACCTATCTATGCTGGTGAGAATTTTTGCATGGACTAAGAATTTTATTTTATTTTATTTTTTAAGATTTACGTCCCTTTGTTGTTACTTTAAATAACTTATATTGTAACTTTTTGCAATCTCTTTTTTTATTTGGCTTAAATGTTTGCCTCAATGAGACAGGGAGTGTCTTGTGCAACTCCCAGTCCTTTTGACAGCTTACGGGCTCGACATGTTGCCCGTGGGCATCTAGTATTGTACTGTATTCATACAGGTATGTAAAGGTGATTGTATTACTACTGTAGTGTCATATTAATGTTTGGATAAGATATAGCTGTCATAACCATTTGAATTGTTTGTCAACTTGTATATTATTTTAGCGGAGGGAAGATGTACTTGTTATGTGTGCTCCTTATGCTTCCTGTTGTGTTTGGCTACAGTAAGGGACCACCGTCAGAAAGATGTGACAACATGCGCCCAGGTCATGATAGAGAGCCACAGACTATTGCAGCTCCATTTGAGATAACTTTTTTACCTGATAAATTGACATATACAGCAAATGAACAGATACAAGGTATGATTTAGTTTCTACAGAGAATTCTATATATTTTGTGAATTTGCTGATGGTGTGTTCTTGAATATTACCTATAACTAGGTTATAGTTTCTAGGTTATGTACTAATCCCCAAGGATAACGTGATTCCAAATGCGAGGACGTGAGGATGCGTCCATTTTTAGCTCCACTATTCGTAAAAAAGTGGGGCTATTCTACTCGCCCCAGCATCGGCGTGAGCTTTCTTGGTTAAAGTTTTTCGGCAACCTTTGTTTTTATACGCCCGTTTGAAAAACGGGAAGTATTATGGGAACGGGCGGCGTACACAGACTTTGTCTGGACCATATCTTCTTCATGCATGGGGGGATTTTGATGAAACTTAGTACAATTGTTCACCATCATAAGACGAAGTGTCATGTGCAAGAACCAGGTCCCTAGGTCTTAGGTCAAGGTCACACTTAGAGGTCAAAGGTCAGATTCAAGAATGACTTTGTCCGGAGCATATCTTCTTCATGCATGGAGGGATTTTGAATACAAGAATGAAAACTTTGTACAGAGCATTTCTTCTTCATGCATGGAGGGATTTTGATATAACTTGGCATAAATGTTCACCACCACGAGACAGAGTGTCATGCACAAGAGCCAGGTCCCTGGGTCTAAGGTCAAGGTCACACTTAGAGGCCAAAGGTCAGATACAAGAATGACTTTGTCGGGAGCATTTCTTCTTCATACATGGAGGGATTTTGATGTAACTTGGCACAGTTGTACACCATCATGAAACGGAGTGTCATGTGCAGGTCTCTTAAGAATTACTTCCCTTTGTTGTTACTATAAATAGCTTATATTGTAACTTTTTTATTACTAGCCGTAGGGAAAAATCGAGACCACTTTCCTGTAGTACAACATGCATGTTACATCCAATTTTGAGGTGTATTTTGACCTATCTCTACCTCGTAAGGATTTTTGTATGGACTTTAAAAAAAAATTGGATTTTTTTTTTTTTTTTTTTTATATATTTTTTTTTAAGATTAACTTCCCTTAGTTGTTACTATAAATAACTTACATTGTAACTTTTTTATAATTGACCGTAGGGAAAAACCAAGACCACTTTTCTGTGGTACAACATAGATGTTACTTTCAAATTTTAGATGTATTTTAAGGTATCTCTACCTGGTAAGGAGTTTTTTTGTGAAAAACAAAAGAATTACAATAATTACTAAAAACAAATCATTGTAAACAACCTCAAAATTAAAATTCCATTTGCAAATACAGGTGCTAGTGTAAAGAAATTTGCTGTGACGGGCATATATTGTGACATTCTGGCACTCTTGTTTTTGTTGCTATTGCTTATATCTTACTGTAACTTCACATAAACATTGTCCAGCATACAAACAAAGTATGTGCAGGGGCTGGGTCCTTTATACCCAAGGTCAAGGTCACTATGATGTTATACTTAGGCTATTTTAAGGTTCAAGTTTTTTGGCAACCTTTGTTTTTCTGTCATATCTTTGTTACTATTGCTTATATCTAAGTGTAACTTCACATAAACATTGTCCAGCATACAAACAAAGTATGTGCAGGGTTTAGGTCCAATATACCCAAGGTCAAGGTCACCAAGGTGTTACACTTAGGTTATTTTTAAGGTTAAAGTTTTTCGGCAACCTTTGTTTTTCTGTCATATCTTTGTTACTAATGCTTATATCTTACTGTAATTTCACATATACATTGATCAGCATACAAACAAAGAATGTGAAGGGGCTGGGTCCTTTATACCCAAGGTCAAGGTCACTATGGTGTTATACTTGGAATTATTTTCATGTTAATTTTTCGAAAGCTTCGTTTATAGACATATCTTTGGTACTTTAGAAGATAATGACTTGAAATAAAAAATATTTCTTTGTTATCATCTGCATGTGTGGTTACAATCCCCATAACTCTAATTGTATTTTTGACAGAATTATGGCCTTTTCATACTTAAAGTTTTTTGGCAATCTATGCTTTCTGGATATAACTTTAGTACAATATAAGATAAAGACTTGAAACTTAAAATGTATCTTTATTATCATCATCTGCATGTGTTGTAACAATCCCCATAACTCTGATTTGTATTTTTGACCAAATTATGCTCCTTTCGTACTTAAACTTTTTGACAAACTTCATTTTCTGGACATGACTTTGGAACTATATTATGAATTGAAACTCAAAATATATCTTTACCATCATCATCATTACCCCTTCCATACTTGACCTTTAACCCCTCTGAGTAGTAGGGTCTTTTTATATCTTGGTGTATCTTCCTTTAAAAGAAGAGGTCTCTTATTGAGACATAAATTTAGTTTACTGTCAAATCGCCGAATAGTGGAGCGCGCTGTCTTACGGACAGCCCTTGTCATGATAGTCCTTCCGAGGATGTTGTGTGGTACCTAGCTCCAAAAGTATTTGATGTAGAGTCACAAAACTTTACAGGAATGTTGGTCAGCATGTGTAGTTGTGCACCTGGGGTTTCGCGTCCGGATTCATTCAGTCATGTAGGAGTTATGGCCCCTGACTTTGTAAAAATTGGTCATTTTAGTGTTGTGTCGCGCCTAGCTCCAAAAGTATTTGACCTAGAGTCACAAAACTACAGGAATGTTGGTCAGCATGTGTAGTTATGCACCTGGGGTTTCGCTTCCGATTCATTCAGTCGTGTAGGAGTTATGGCCCCTGACTTAGTAAAAAATTGGTCATTTTAATGTTGTGTCGCACATAGCTCCAAAAGTATTTGACCTAGAGTCACCAAAGTTTACAGGAATGTTGGTCAGCATGTGCAGTTGTGCACCTGGGGTTTCGCGTCCTGATTCATTCAGCCGTGTAGGAGTTATGGCCCCTGACCTAGGAAATAATTGTCATTTTAATGTCATGTAGTGGGGTGCATCTGTGTCCCATGGACACATTTCTAGTTTTAAGCCATGTTCATTTGTACAAAACATGGCAGCCAGGATTAGGGCTAGTTTTCTCTATATGGCTTTATGGAAAACTTTTATAAAATCCTGAAACCACTGGCCAAATTTCAAAACAATTTGACACAATGTTTCTTTGAGCAATCTTCTGCCAGATTCCTCCAGATCATTTGGCTGCCAGGGAGTGGCATGTGATTCTAGGATGTCAAGAATTGGAAGTACTGCCTTACCTTCCTATGATCATAGTAAGCAACTATTAGGATCTGAACACCTGGTTTTGCTGTATCTGGGTTTCTGGCAGATATTATATTTTTGATTCCATACCTTGTACTTTAATTTCATTGTAAAGAGATGTTAAACAAAAGTTTTAGTCCAGTTTGATGCCTTATTCTTTGTTGGTGTGCCATAGTTTCAAAAGCAAAGTTTTCTTTGGTGGCCCTATACTTAGTTTATTCATCTAATTCTGGTTTGTCAAAAACATATCCACCAGACTCTGAAGGTATAAATCACTTTTCTCTATATGTATAATTATATTATAAACCTTAAATTCTTCATGTCAGAAATGCTGGTCCAATTTCAAAACAGTTCCACAGAAATTTTCCTTACAGGTCCCTATACCAAAATAAATTGTTCTATCAAGCAGTGAAACTCAGTCGTGCAATGTAAGGCCATAATAATACTCCTGTTCACAGAATTAATTTTAAAATTAAAAGAATCCAGTAGCCACCATAACTTTTGTTGACATGCATAGTTGAGATGAGGTGAAATCTACCATACATCAGATTTCTGCTTGGACACCAGTCAGGAAATCTACCAATTGGTTGTTCTTTTATCATAGGTTTCTCTCTGCAACACATAGTACCAGCAAGCTGCCAGCATCATTTTGTCATTTTACTATTTTATTATATCTGTTTAATAAATTCAGTATAAAAAAACAACACTCCTTTAATACCCTGTATATTATGTTGAAAATGAAAGTTATTAGTAGATGCAAAATATTTGAGAAAGAGAGACATGAAAATACCTCAGACCTATAACAACAAAAAATATGTATGCTATGCTCCATGCATTTTTAACTGTTGACCTATCACATCCATGCAGTAAGTTAATCTGTAGACTTGTTTGAAATGGTGCAGTTAGCCTTTTTATACCACATTAATGCCGTTTCTAAATTCCATTTCTAGTGACTTTGAAAGGCAAAGGGAGTCAGAAGTTCAAAGGATTTTTAATTCAGCCACGTCCTATTGCTAGCAATTATACAACATATGGTTCTATACAATCAAATCCAGCAGGAACACGGAATCCATGCTCAAACGAGAGAACCAATAAGGTGAGTCTTTTTTAAAGCTATCAATTTAGACAATGTTATGTTTTTAACAAAAGTGTTAGGCACAGTGGTACATGAGTTATATAGGAAAAAATACTTCAAAAATTATCAGATCATATTTTCTAGACTAATTATAATTTCCTGATGACCCCAAGTGATTAGGGATAACTTGATTGTGACCTTGACCTACTCACCTACTTTCTTGTTTTTTAAGATACAGCCTTGAAATTTGGATGACATGTACAGTTTTGCACACCGATCTTAAAACTGACTTTCAGTTACCATGAATTTGACCTACTGATCTACCTTCTTAATATTTTAGCATCAGTTTGCCATTTGAAACATGTGGCTCATATTACTCAGGTGAGCGATCCAGGGTCATCATGACCCTCTTGTTTTTATTTGTCCCCCCTCCCCACCCCACCCCGACCCAAACTTTTTGAAAAATCTCCCGTAAACTAGAAAATAAAAAAATGCTGGCCTTATTTGTAAATGGATTTGATTTAAACTTAAAATAATAATTGTTCCACATCATCACCGACATCATATGACACAAGGTCAATAACTTTGGCACCAATGTTTTATGAATTATGCCCCCTTTTTACTTAGAATTTTATTAGCTCACCTGTCACAAAGTGACAAGGTGAGCTTTTGTGATCGCGCGGTGTCCGTCGTCCGTCCGTCCGTCCGTAAACTTTTGCTTGTGACCACTCTAGAGGTCACATTTTTCATGGGATCTTTATGAAAATTGGTCAGAATGTTCATCTTAATGATATCTAGATCAGGTTTGAAACTGGGTCACGTGCCATCAAAAACTAGGTCAGTAGGTCTAAAAATAGAAAAACCTTGTGACCACTCTAGAGGCCATATATTTCACAAGATCTTCATGAAAACTGGTCAGAATGTTCACCTTGATAATATCTAGGTCAAGTTCGAAACTGGGTCACATGAGCTCAAAAACTAGGTCACTATGTCAAATAATAGAAAAAAGACTTCATACTCAAAACTGGGTCACGTGGGAAGAGGTGAGCGATTCAGGACCATCATGGTCCTCTTGTGTTTATTTTGATGGATTTCCTCTATATCTCTGTTGTTTCACAAGAGATTTGATTCAAACTTAAAGTTATTGTTCATCACCACCACGTACATCATTTGACACAAGTGCCATAACTGTGACACCTGTATTTTATGAGTTATCCCTTCTGTACTTAAAATTTCAGGTTAAAGTTTTGATGCTCTTTCACTTTATCTCTGTTATTACTAAATGGATTTGATTCAGACTTAGAATAGTTGTACTACATCATCACCCACATCATATGATACAAGAGCCTTAACTCTTGCACCAATATTTCATGAACTATGCCCCCTTTTTACTTAGAATTTTATTAGCTCACCTGTCACAAAGTGACAAGGTGAGCTTTTGTGTTCGCGCGGTGTCCGTCGTCCGTCCGTCCGTCCGTAAACTTTTGCTTGTGACCACTCTAGAGGTCACATTTTTCATGGGATCTTTATGAAAATTGGTCAGAATGTTCATCTTAATGATATCTAGATCAGGTTTGAAACTGGGTCACGTGCCATCAAAAACTAGGTCAGTAGGTCTAAAAATAGAAAAACCTTGTGACCACTCTAGAGGCCATATATTTCACAAGATCTTCATGAAAACTGGTCAGAATGTTCACCTTGATAATATCTAGGTCAAGTTCGAAACTGGGTCACGTGCCGTCAAAAACTAGGTCAGTAGGTCTAAAAATAGAAAAACCTTGTGACCTCTCTAGAGGCCATATATTTCAAAAGATCTTCATGAAAATTGGTGAGAACATTCACCTTGATGATATCTAGGTCAAGTTCAAAACTGGGTCACGTGCCTTCAAAAACTAGGTCAGTAGGTCAAATAATAGAAAAACTTTGTGACCTCTCTAAAGGCCATATTTTTCATGGGATCTGTATGAAAATTGGTCTGAATGTTCATCTTGATGATATCTAGGTCAAGTTCGAAACTGGGTCACGTGCGGTCAAAAACTAGGTCAGTAGGTCTAAAAATAGAAAAACCTTGTGACTTCTCTAGAGGCCATATTTTTCATGAGATCTTCATGAAAATTGGTCAGAATGTTCATCTAGATGATATCTAGGTCAAGTTCGAAAGTGGGTCACATGCTATCAAAAACTAGGTCAGTAGGTCAAATAATAAATAAACCTTGTGACCTCTCTAGAGGCCATATTTTTCATGGGATCTGTATGAAAGTTGGTCTGAATGTTCATCTTGATAATATCTAGGTCAAGTTCGAAAGTGGGTCACGTGCCCTCAAAAACTAGGTCAGTAGGTCAAATAATAGAAAAACCTTGTGACCTCTCTAAAGGCCAAATTTTTATAGGATCTGTATGAAAGTTGGTCTGAATGTTCATCTTGATGATATCTAGGTCAAGTTCGAAACAGTGTCATGTGCGGTCAAAAACTAGGTCAGTAGGTCTAAAAATAGAAAAACCTTGTGACCTCTCTAGAGGCCATAATTGTGAATGAATCTCCATAAAAATTGGTCAGAATGTTCACCTTGATGATATCTAGGTAAAATTTGAAACTGGGTCACGTGCCATAAAAAACTAGGTCATTAGGTCAAAAAATAAAAAATCCTTGTGACCTCTCTAGAGGCCACACTTTTCATGGGATCTGTATGAAAGTTGGTCTGAATGTTCATCTTGATGATATCTAGGTCAAGTTTGAAACTGGGTCAACTGCGGTCAAAAACTAGGTCAGTAGGTCTAAAATTATTAAAATCTTTTGACCTCTCTAGGGGCCATATTTTTCAATGGATCTTCATGAAAATTGACCTGAATGTTCACCTTGATGATATCTAGGTCAAGTTCGAAACTGGGTCACGTTTGGTCAAAAACTAGGCCAGTAGGTATAAAAATAGAAAAACCTTGTGACCTCTCTAGAGGCCATATTTTTCATGAGATCTTTATGAAAATTAGTGAGAATGTTCACCTTGATGATATCTAGGTAAAGTTCAAAACAGGGTCACGTACCTTCGAAAACTAGGTCAATAGGTCAAATAATAGAAAAACCTTGTGACCTATCTAGAGACCATATTTTTCAATGGATCTTCATGAAAATTGGTCAGAATTTTTATCTTGATAATATCTAGGTCAAGTTCAAAACTGGGTCACATGAGCTCAAAAACTAGGTCACTATGTCAAATAATAGAAAAAAGACTTCATACTCAAAACTGGGTCACGTGGGAAGAGGTGAGCGATTCAGGACCATCATGGTCCTCTTGTGTTTATTTTGATGGATTTCCTCTATATCTCTGTTGTTTCACAAGAGATTTGATTCAAACTTAAAGTTTTTGTTCATCACCACCACGTACATCATTTGACACAAGTGCCATAACTGTGACACCTGTATTTTATGAGTTATCCCTTCTGTACTTAAAATTTCAGGTTAAAGTTTTGATGCTCTTTCACTTTATCTCTGTTATTACTAAATGGATTTGATTCAGACTTAGAATAGTTGTACTACATCATCACCCACATCATATGATACAAGAGCCTTAACTCTTGCACCAATATTTCATGAACTATGCCCCCTTTTTACTTAGAATTTCAGGTTAATTTTGGTGCACTTTCACTATATCTTTGTCATTACTTAATGAATTTGATTAAAACTTAAATTAGTTTTTCCAGATCCTCATCCTCATCATATGGCACAAGGTCAGCCACTCTGGCACAAATGTTTTATGAGTTACATTCCCTTTTTACTTAGAATTAGTTTAATTTTGATGCTTTTTATATCTCTGATGTTACTAAATGGATTTTATCAAACTTAAAATGGTTGTTCCACATCTTCACTCACATCATACAACACAAGTTTGATAATGCCGGCACCAGTATGTTCTGACTTATACCCTCTTTTTACTAATAGAATTTGCAGTTCAAGTTGCGATGCACTTTTGCCGTATCTCCAGTATTACTAAATAGATTTGATTAAAACTTAAAATAGATGTTCCGAATTATTAGCTGCATGATATGACAGAAGTTTTCCATGAATTATATTCCTTTTATACTGATTTAATTTTTTGAGACTTAAGCTATTTTTCAATATCTTCATCTACTTTGAGTCATTAAACACTCCAGTGACAGCTCCAGCTTCCTCAGATGTACCCAATTTCACTATCCAGCATCGAAATAGTCAAGCGCGCTATCTTCTGTGACCTTGGTTAAAGTTTTGTATGCAAGTTCATATGGCTATCATTTTAAGGCATATAGCTTTGAAACTTATTTTATCTTTTCTAAGTCAATTAACAACCTCACTGGGTCAAGTCCCGTAATTCTGACATGTATTTTGGCCAAATTATGTCCCCTTTTGAAAATCCTGGTTAAAGTTTTACATGCAAGTTACTATCTTCAAAGCTGATGCAGATACTGAATTGAAAAATCATGTTCAGTTATAGAGAACTTTGTCCTGATAGGATTTCAAATGGGGCATGTGATGTCATCTCTCTTGTTCTTGTTTTGTAGAATGTTGCCTTGTCACATGACAGTAAAACAGAGAAGTCGTCTGTTACATTTACCTGGATGGCACCTTCATCAGATGTTGGAAACATTGTGTTTGTGTAAGTTAAATTAAAATGATATTTTCTTCCTTCCTGTCCTACCATTTAAACAATGTAGAAAAATGCAGCAATGTTGGTCAGTGCAGCAATATAGATCAAGGAAGGAATAAAGATAAATGCAGCAACATAGAGAAGTACATCAATGTTGATAAATGAAGCAATGTTGATTATGAAGCAACATAGAGAAATGCAGCAGTGTAGATCAATGCAACAATAAAGATCAAGGAAGCAAAAAAGATTCTGTTTTTTTCTTCTCCACTTTGTGGGGAAAGGGGTCAGTGCCCTTAGCTGGGGGGAAATTTTGATGCGAACGAGCTGAATGGGGAATTTTTGCAGCATGTTCCATTCCACATAGAATCTTGGATAGTGTGGTTATTTTAGCCACTGGTGGAGAATACCATTTGGCAAATCCAACATCAAATATTTGATAAGGAGTATTTTTTTCCTCCAAAAGAATCATTTTCGCCATAATTGAACTATCTGGCATCTGCAAAAAATGACAAAAAGTGTAAACCCTGATATATTTATCACAGAAATGACATGACAATTCTAGTCAATACATTTAAAATTCAAGAAAGTGACTAATTAATATTAATAACAATATGCCAGAAACGAGTGTAAAAAAAAGGAAAGTCGTAGTTTTTTGACAAGTTGTCAACGGAAAATTAATGTTCTAGATTTCTCTTGATTTGCCGAGATGTCACATCAAAAACGATTATGCACCGCACAGATGGGAAGTACCTTCGAGATAGAAGGCTCTGATTTAACAGAATTAATGTCAATTTTCTTAGACTCTAGACATTTTTTGCCTATCTTTTTTAGATAAGGCCTTGCGTTGTGTGACAGCCATTTGCAAGACACTTAACTATGAAAACAAAATGAATGCGGAAAGTACTAGGTATTGAATAAAACCCGTCACCACATGGTATTGAATATAACCAGGCGCGACATCGTACATCAGTTTCACTCAATTAAATGTGTCCGGTGGGTGGGGGGGGGGGAGTTAAAATGGGGAGAAAAAAACATACTTTTCAGAAGGGGGAATGGGGCCAAATTTCACCAATTATCTTAGCCAAAAGAAAAACCCTGAGATAAATGAAGCAACATAGAGAAGTGCAGCAATGTTGATAAATGAAGCAATGTAGATAAATGAAGCAACATAGAGAAATGCAGCAATGTTGATAAATGCAGCAATATAGATCAAGGAAGCAATAAAGATAAATGCAGCAACACAGAGAAGTGCAGCAATGTTGATAAATGAAGCAACATAGAGAAATGCAGCAGTGTAGATCAATGCAACAATATAGATCAAGGAAGCAATAAAGATAAATGCAGCAACATAGAGAAGTGCAGCAGTGTTGATAAATGAAGCAATGTTTATTATGAAGCAACATAGAGAAATGCAGCAATGTTGATAAATGAAGCAATATAGATCAATGCAGCAATATAGATCAATGCAGCAATATTGAGAAATGCAGCAATATATGTATATGCAGCAAAATAGAGAAATGCAGGAAAATAGATAAATGCAGCATTATAGAGAAATGCAGTAATATAGAGAGATTGGTTTGTGATATTTGCCTCTTGTCTTTAGATTTTGTGTTGAAACATTTTGATAGCAATAATTTTTCAGTACAAGTAAGTTTAAAGGAAGCCATTTTTTCTGGTTGAAAACCAGTTGCCTACCGTTCCGTCTGTCTGCACTTCGTTTCAGGTTCATAACTCTGTTATCCATTACAAAATTTTAAAGGGAAAGGTAATGTTGTTTTGATGTTAATTCCATCTGCTGGGATTTCTCTAATCATTTTAAGAAGTGAAAGAATTTTCAAAACCGACTTAAAAATGAGAAAGTTATGAGTATTTAGATATTTCATCAAATTGGCCACCAATTTGTTTCCATGGCAACAAAAAACAAAATGGCAGATTTATTAAATTTCTAGACACATAATTATTTGAATTGTATTTACTTATTTCAGTAAAATAATTTCTCTACTTTTTCCAGCTATAATGAAAGAAATTACCATGTTTTGCATTTTACACTCAAGAAACATATTAAATTAATCTATTTTAAAGGTTATTAGCAAGATAAAGAATTCAGCAGTGTGTAAATGACGTCATAAACACACAATATGGCTGCTTTCATGATCAGCAATTTTCTTAAATTTCAAACTGCCTTAACTTTTTCAATAGTGGTCCGATTTTAAAAATTCTTTCAGCATTATGAAAGTTTTGAAGATGACTTTTATATGAAATAGACTAATTGTCAGGCTTTCCTTGTCCTCTAATATTACTTGGCACAAATGTTCCCCATAATGAGACAACATATCTTGAAAAACTTTCCTAGCTTAAAGGTCAAGGTCATGCTTGGAGGTCAAAGGTAAACAGGATTTTTTTGTGCAGTCTTTAACTCAACCAGCCATCAAGAGATTTTAATATCTTTTGTCACAAATGTTCCCTATGATAAGAGGATTTGTCTTGCACAATTCTAGAACCCTAGCTTAAAGTTCAAGGTCACAGTTGGAGGTCAAAGTTTAACAGGCTCTTGTTTCAGGTCTTGTCCAGAGCTCTTCCATCCATCAAATAATTGTAATATTACTTTGCTCAACTATTCCCCATAATCAGATGATATGTCATTATGTAAAACCCAGACCTCTGGCACATATGTCAAGTTCACACTTGGAGTTCAAAGTTCAAGAGGTTTTTTTTTTCCTGTCAGATCCCTTACTCTGTCTTCCGACAAGGGGTTTTAATTTTACTTGGCACAAATGTTGCCCATAATGAGATGATGTGTGATGCACAATACCCTGCTCCCTAGCTCACAGGTCAGGGTCAAACTCCGGGGTCATAAATCAATATGCTTTTTTTCCTGTTCAGTCTATACCTCTGTCATCCATCAAGTGATTATATATATATATATCACGGCTTCGAAAATTTGCCGGTTTGTCGGTTTTGGACCAGTTTTTGACTTTTCAGACTGATTCGTGAAGTGAAAAAACGAAAAAAATCGGTCCCGTAAAATGGAGAAAAGTATAAATTTTGGTCTGAAATCTCAATACACGATCACCTGCCAAGCAGGAAATTGTTGGTCACACCCTCAGATAATCAATAAATGTGTTTCTGACTGGATCCAAATAATTTTGACGGGGATCCACTTCTTTTATTTAGAATCCGACGGATGGTTTATTTCAAAAGGCTATGTTTGATCACGGGTAAAAAACAAATGGTCACTGCATTTAATCACATGGGAGACCGATAAAAATGATTTTTACAATTACTTGATTTGTAAAAATAACATGATTCATTTGTGGGGGCGACAGTTGAAACAAGTGCAGAAAATCGTCATTGCAACCTGACTGTACAAATAAAAAGAAAAAAAAATGGACTGGCAAACATGAATGATAAAGAAAACTGGAGTGGCGCTGTTTATCAAAGCGGTCTTTTAAAAAACGTTTCAAATTGAAATTTTGTTTACATCAGAAGAGAACATATAACTTAATAAAATGTAGTTGCTTATTGAAGTACAACGCCAGTAAAATGAAATATCCGTGGCCAACCCGCGTGACCTTTTGCATGCGGGGAATTCGATCTCAGCGTTCACATAACGTACACATTCGGTCCGCGGCAGAGTATTCTTAAAATACTGAGGCTGTTTAGAAGAGAATATGTGTCGTGTAATTCACTTTGACGCATTGTATTTTATAAAATTCCATCAAAAAATGAGGAAACATCACAAAGTATCTGCCGTGTATACAGTACCGAAGTCACGTGCGTCGGCTTTTAGACTAGTTACGTACACGGTGTCAATGCCTCGGCAATTTTATCCTTGCAAGTATAGTGAATTATCACTACACAGGAGCCGAATTACAAGAAATACAATGTTATCTGGCTGCTTAGCTTAACAGACAACAAGGATGGACAGTACATACACAGAAACCACTACTTACAGCCGATATTCTCGAGGCTGGAGCAGATTGATGCAGGAATATACAGAAATACGTCTAGACAATATGGATGCTGGGACTCGACTGACGCTGGTTGGCTGGAATTCCCGCGTGCTGCTTCGGTGACGTCACTTCTGCAGGTCGGCAACCCCTTCCATCGCTGATCACAGGCCACTATTCACTACACAAGTATTTTCTCGGAAAACATCGAAAGTTAAACAAAGAAGCGATCACATATTACACTGAATAACTGTCTTCATTGTATGGTAACTCACGGTGACCGGTAACTCAGTTTTAATGCATGACATGCTTATTTCTTTACTCTATCACGTTTTACAAAATATGGTGTATTAGTAATGCGGTGGGTGGGGTAGTGCCGATGTCAGGATTTTCGTTTCGGACCGATTGAGTTATCAAAATTTCCGGAGCCCTGATATATATATATATAGCAGTACAAACGAACACGCACATGCCACAGCAAGTCCACTAACCCAAAAAGATTATTTTCAATGCTGCTTCGTATACAAGCCTGAATTGCACTACACATTCACACTGGTTCAACATTTGCATATATATACTCAAACCTCTGATTTCATGTCTCACAAATCAGTAGTGACATTTTAGTCTTTTTTTACTGATTGGGACCAGAGAAGCTATATTTTCTCTCTCTGAAAGTTAACTGGATCACAAGGATACATTGAATATATAGAGACAGTTTGCATTCAGGGATATAATTATATTCAGAACAGTTGACTTCCCCATACGTGAGATCCGCTAGGATGCAAGTTCGAATTATAAATTATTATATAATGGAGAGAATTTATACGAACTAAATCACCACCACAATATACCAGACCAATTACGCAAATATATATATATATATATATATATATATATATATATATATATATACGAGCCCGAATTGCACTACACATTCGCACTGGTTCAACATTTGCATATATATACTCAAATCTCTGTTTTCATATATATATATACACTAAGTAAATGGAGAGCTATTCTACTTGACCCAGTGTCTGCATCCATTCCACATCAACACCTTGGTTAAAGTTTTGATGCACTTTTATCTCTGCAATTAGTTGATGGATTTGTTTCAAACTTAAAATAATTATTCCTAATCACCACTGAAATTACACAAGGGCCATAATGCTGGCACCAATATTTCATGAATTATCCCTATTTTTAGCTCACCTGAGCAATGGTCAGAATTTTTGGTTAAAGTTTTTTGATAAAGTCAAATATCTCTGTTACTTTCAAAGCTATTGACTTGAAACTTAAATTACTTATTTACCATTAAAGTCTACACCAGGAGAAACAATCCCCATAACTCTGTTTTGAATTTTGACAGAATTATGCCCCTTTTTAACTTAGAATTTTTTGCTAAAATGTTTGATAAAGTCAAATATCTCTGTTACTATTAAAGCTTTTGACTTGAAATTCAAAATAGTTATTTACTATCAAAGTCTACACCAGGAGACACAATTCCCATAACTCTGATTCTAATTTTGACACAGTTATGCCCCTTTTTAACTTAGAATTCTTTGTTAAGGTTTTTAATAAAGTCAGATATCTCTGTTACTATCAAAGCTTTTGACTTGAAACTCAAAATAGTTATTTACCATCAAAGTCTACACCAGGAGACACAATTCCCATAACTCTGATTTTAATTTTGACAGAGTTATGTCCCTTTTTAACTTGAATTTTTTTTACTGGCAAAGCTCTAATTCAGAGTCAAGCACTGAGAAAAGTCGAGCGCGCTGTGTTACGGACAGCTCTTGTTTCATTACACGACCAGCGACCATGTTAGACTGGCCCTAGCAGGAACAATTGTCTGCAAAGTATACCTATTAAGCTACAAGTGTGCAAAACTCTTCTTCGAGCATTTTCACACCAGTCTAATTTGTGAATATGTTTGCACATGTATACAGAAAACTGTCAACCAAACCAACATTTCACAATGACCTCATTGTTGTTTTTTTAGCTCACCTGTCACATAGTGACAAGGTGAGCTTTTGTGATCACCCTTTGTCCGTCGTCAGTCTGTCCGTCCGTCAACAATTTCTTGTCTGCGCGATAGTGGTTTCATTTATGATTTTATTTTAACCAAACTTGCACACAACTTGTATCACCATAAGATCACGGTTCCTTGAACTGGCCAGATCCCTATATGGGTTCCAGAGTTATGGTCCCTGAAAGGGCCAAAATTAGCTATTTTGACCTTGTCTGCACAATAGCAGCTTTATTTATGATTTGATTTTTACCAAACTGGCACACAACTTGTATCACTATAAGATCTTGGTTCCTGTCTTGACCTGGCCAGATTCCATTATGGGTTCCAGAGTTATGGCCCCTGAAAGGGCCAGAATTAGCTATTTTGACCTTGTCTGCACAATAGCAGCTTCATTTATGATTTTATTTTAACCAAACTTACACAAAACTTGTGTCACCATAAGATCTCAGTTCCTTTCTTGAACTGGTGAGATTCCATTATGGGTTCCAGAGTGATGGCCCCTGAAAGGGCCAGAATTAGCTATTTTGACCTTGTCTGCACAATAGCAGCTTCATTTATGATTTGAATTTAATCAAATTTGCACAAAACTTGTGTCACCATAAGATCTCGGTTCCTTTCTTGAACAGGCCAGATCCCTTAATGGGTTCCAGAGTTATGGCCCCTGAAAGGGCCAAAATTAGCTATTTTGACCTTGTCTGCACAATAGCAGCTTTATTTATGATTTGATTTTTACCAAACTGGCACACAACTTGTATCACTATAAGATCTTGGTTCCTGTCTTGACCTGGCCAGATTCCATTATGGGTTCCAGAGTTATGGCCCCTGAAAGGGCCAGAATTAGCTATTTTGACCTTGTCTGCACAATAGCAGCTTCATTTATGATTTTATTTTAACCAAACTTACACAAAACTTGTGTCACCATAAGATCTCAGTTCCTTTCTTGAACTGGTGAGATTCCATTATGGGTTCCAGAGTGATGGCCCCTGAAAGGGCCAGAATTAGCTATTTTGACCTTGTCTGCACAATAGCAGCTTCATTTATGATTTGAATTTAATCAAATTTGCACAAAACTTGTGTCACCATAAGATCTCGGTTCCTTTCTTGAACAGGCCAGATCCCTTAATGGGTTCCAGAGTTATGGCCCCTGAAAGGGCCAAAATTAGCTATTTTGACCTTGTCTGCACAATAGCAGCTTCATTTATGATTTGATTTTAACCAGACTTGCACACAACTTGTATCACCACAAGATCTTGCTTCCTTTCTTCAACTGGCCAGATTCCTTCATGGGTTCCAGAGTTATGGCCCCTTAAAGGTCCAAAATTGGCTATTTTGGCTTTTGCAGCCATATAGAGACTTCATTTATGGTTCTATTTGATACAAACTTCCAAAATATCTTCAACAACAATAAATCTTGGATTCCATGACAAATCAGATCCAGTCATAGGTTCCAGAGTTATTTTATATCTGATTACCTCCCCTGATTGTAATCAAAATGGATTTATATTAGTAAGTACTTGCAGGACTTATTTGAAATTTCATTATTGTTATTAGTTGGACTGAGACAATCAGGGTACATAACTATGAACTGATTTTATGTCAAATTACTTCCCTCTATTTCAAATTAAAATTGTTATATCTCCATAACTAATGAAGATACTGATCTGAAATTTCATTTATGTCAACAGATTTATTTGGCAGATTCTTCTTTTGTCCACTTACAATATATTTTTGTTTAATTACTTCCCTTTTACGTTACTATAAATAGCTTATTTTTAGTGACTTTTTTATTATTGGCCGTTGGGAATACACGAGACCAGTTTTCTGTGGTACAACGTGGATGGTACCTCCAATTTTTAGGTGTATTTTAACATATCTATACCTTGTAAGAGTTTTTTTTTTTTCTTTTTGGTTAAATTTCTTCCTTTTGTTGTTCCTGTCCTTTGGACTTAGATATTTTTTCTTAGGACCTTTTTGTCCTCAAATGCAGTGATAACAGGTGAGGGATATAGGGCCATCATGGCCCTCTTGTTTTCAAATGCCATCCGAAAATAGAACAAAGGAAGACCCCAATTATTTTAACCAGTCAGAACTTGACATATCATTGGCTGTACAGCTATGCAAATGGTTGTCAAACGTGACATTTTTGATAATTTGTACATATTGATATATTTCAGTTGTAGACCCAAGCGTTATGAGTGTAATTATACCTGAGATAAATGAATGTCTTTGGTAAAAGCAGGAGAAATTCTGATATCTTGAAGAATTGTCCCCCGCCTTTTTAGCTCACCTGTCACATAGTGACAAGGTGAGCTTTTGTGATCACCCTTCGTCCGTCGTCAGTCCGTGCTTCCGTCCGTCAACAATTTCTTGTCTGCACGATAGTCGTTTCATTTATGATTTTATTTTAACCAAACTTGCACACAACTTGTATCACCATAAGATCACGGTTCTTTTCTTGAACTGGCCAGATCCCATTATGGGTTCCAGAGTTATGGCCCCTGAAGGGGCCAAAATTAGCTATTTTGACCTTGTCTGCACAATAGCATCTTTATTTATGATTAGATTTTTACCAAACTGGCACACAACTTGTATCACTATAAGATCTTGGTTCCTGTCTTGAACTGGCCAGATTCCATTATGGGTTTCAGAGTTATGGCCCCTGAAAGGGCCAGAATTAGCTATTTTGACCTTGTCTGCACAATAGCAGCTTCATTTATGATTTTATTTTAACCAAACTTGCACACAACTTGTATCACCATAAGATCTCAGTTCCTTTCTTAAACTGTCGAGATTCCTTTATGGGTTCCAGAGTGATGGCCCCTGAAAGGGCCAGAATTAGCTATTTTGACCTTGTCTTCACAATAGCAGCTTCATTTATGATTTGAATTTAATCAAATTTGCACAAAACTTGTATCACCATAAGATCTCGATTTCTTTCATGATCCAGCCAGTTCCGATAATGGGTTCCAGAGTTATGACCCCTGAAAGGGCCAAAATTAGCTATTTTGACCTTGTCTGCACAATAGCAGCTTCATTGATGATTTGATTTTAACCAAACTTGCACACAACTTGTATCACCACAAAATCTTGCTTCCTTTCTTCAACTGGCCAGATTCCATCATGGGTTCCAGAGTTATGGCCCCTTAAATGTCCAAAATTGGCTCTTTTGGATTTTGTATCCATATGGAGACTTCATTTATGGTTTGATTTGATACAAACTTCCAAAATATCTTCAGCAACAATAAATCTTGGATTCCATGACAAATCAGATCCAGTCAAAGGTTCCAGAGTTATTTTATATCTGATTACCTCCCCTGATTGGAATCAAAATGGATTTATATCAGTAAGTACTTACAGGACTTATTTGAAATTTCATTATTGTTATTAGTTGGACTGAGACAATCAGGGTAGATAACTATGTAACTATGGACTGATTTTATGTCAAATTACCTCCCTTTATTTCAAATTAAAATTGTTCTATCTCCATAACTACTGAAGATACTGATCTGAAATTTCATTTATGTCAACAGATTTATTTGGCAGATCCTTCTTTTGTCCACTTACAATATTTTTTTTTAGCTCACCTTTCACAAAGTGACAAGGTGAGCTTTTGTGATCACGCGGTGTCCGTCGTCCGTCCGTGCGTGCGTGCGTCCGTGCGTGTGTGCGTCCGTGCGTCCGTAAACTTTTGCTTGTGACCACTCTAGAGGTCACATTTTTCATGGAATCTTTATGAAAGTTGGTCAGAATGTTCATCTTGATGATATCTAGGTCAAGTTCGAAACTGGGTCACATGCCATCAAAAACTAGGTCAGTAGATCTAAAGATAGAAAAACCTTGTGACCTCTCTAGAGGCTATATATTTCACAAGATCTTCATGAAAATTGGTCAGAATGTTCACCTTGATGATATCTAGGTCAAGTTCGAAACTGGGTCACGTGCGGTCAAAAGCGAGGTCAGTAGGTCTAAAAATAGAAAAACCGTGTGACCTCTCTAGAGGCCATATATTTCACAAGATCTTCATGAAAATTGGTCAGAACGTTCACCTTGATGATATCTAGGTCAAGTTCGAAACTGGGTCATGTGCCATTTAAAACTAGGTCAGTAGGTCAAATAATAGAAAAACCTTGTGACCTCTCTAAAGGCCATATTTTTCATGGGATCTGTATGAAAGTTGGTCTGAATGTTCATCTTGATGATATCTTTGTCAAGTTCAAAACTGGGTCACATGCGGTCAAAAACTAGGTCAGTAGGTCTAAAAATAGAAAAACCTTGTGACCTCTCTAGAGGCCATATATTTCATGAGATCTTCATGAAAATTGGTCAGAATGTTCACCTTGATGATATCTAGGTCAGTTTCGAAAGTGGGTCACGTGCCTTCAAAAACAAGGTCAGTAGGTCAAATAATAGAAAAACCTTGTGACCTCTCTAGAGGCCATATTTTTTATGGGATCTGTATGAAAGTTGGTCTGAATGTTCATCTTGATGATATCTAGGTCAAGTTCGAAAGTGGGTCAGGTGCCATCAAAATCTAGGTCAGTAGGTCAAATAATAGAAAAACCTTGTGACCTCTCTAAAGGCCATACTTTTCATGGGATCTGTATGAAAATTGGTCTGAATGTTCATCTTGATGATATCTAGGTCAAGTTTGAAACAGGGTCATGTGCGGTCAAAAACTAGGTCAGTAGGTCTAAAAATAGGAAAACCTTGTGACCTCTCTAGAGGCCATACTTGTGAATGGATCTCCATAAAAATTGGTCAGAATGTTCACCTTGATGATATCTAGGCCAAATTTGAAACTGGGTCACGTGCCTTCAAAAACTAGGTCAATAGGTCAAATAATAAAAAAAACATTGTGACCTCTCTAGAGGCCATATTTTTCATGAGATCTTCATGAAAATTAGTGAGAATGTTCACCTTGATGATATCTAGGTAAAGTTCAAAACAGGGTCACATACCTTCGAAAACTAGGTCAATAGGTCAAATAATAGAAAAACCTTACGGCCTCTCTAGAGACCATATTTTTCAATGGATCTTCATGAAAATTGGTCAGAATTTTTATCTTGATAAAATCTAGGTCAAGTTCAAAACTGGGTCACATGAGCTCAAAAACAAGGTCACTGTGTCAAATAATAGAAAAAATGATGTCATACTCAAAACTGGGTCATGTGGGAAGAGGTGAGCGATTCAGGACCATCATGGTCCTCTTGTTTTAATTACTTCCCTTTTACGTTACTATAAATAGCTTATTTTTAGTGACTTTTTTATTATTGGCCGTAGGGAAAACACGAGACCAGTTTTCTGTGGTACAACATGGATGGTACCTTCAATTTTTAGGTGTATTTTAACATATCTATACCTTTTAAGAGTTTTTTTCTTTCTTTTTGGTTAAATTTCTTCCTTTTGTTGTTCCTGTCCTTTGGACTTAGATATTTTTTCTGAGGACCTTTTTTGTCCTCAAGTGCAATGATAACAGGTGAGCGATATAGGGCCATTATGGCCCTCTTGTTTTCAAATGCCATCCGAAAATAGAACAAAGGAAAACCCCAATTATTTTAACCAGTCAGAACTTGACATATCATTGGCTGTACAGCTATGCAAATGTTTGTCAGACGTGACATTTTTGATAATTTGTACATATTGATATATTTCAGTTGTAGACCCGAGCGTTATGAGTGTAATTATACCTGAGATAAATGAATGTCTTTGGTAAAAGCAGGAGAAATTCTGATATCTTGAAGAATTGTCCCCCGCCTTTTTAGCTCACCTGTCACATAGTGACAAGGTGAGCTTTTGTGATCACCCTTCGTCCGTCGTCCGTCGTCAGTCCATGCGTCCGTCCGTCAACAATTTCTTTGCTGCACGATAGTGTTTTCATTTATGATTTTATTTTAACCAAACTTGCACACAACTTGTATCACCATAAGATCACGGTTCTTTTCTTGAACTGGCCAGATCCCATTATGGGTTCCAGAGTTATGGCCCCTGAAGGGGCCAAAATTAGCTATTTTGACATTGTCTGCACAATAGCAGCTTTATTTATGATTAGATTTTTACCAAACTGGCACACAACTTGTATCACTATAAGATCTTGGTTCCTTTCTTAAACTGTCGAGATTCCTTAATGGGTTCCAGAGTGATGGCCCCTGAAAGGGCCAGAATTAGCTATTTTGACCTTGTCTTCACAATAGCAGCTTCATTTATGATTTGAATTTAATCAAATTTGCACAAAACTTGTATCACCATAAGATCTCGGTTCCTTTCTTGAACCGGCCAGATCCCATAATGGGTTCCAGAGTTATGACCCCTGAAAGGGCCAAAATTAGCTGTTTTGACCTTGTCTGCACAATAGCAGCTTCATTTATGATTTGATATTAACCAAACTTGCACACAACTTGTATCATCACAAAATCTTGCTGGCCAGATTCCATCATGGGTTCCAGAGTTATTGGCTATTTTGCCTTTTGCATCCATATGGAGACTTCATTTATGGTTTGATTTGATACAAACTTCCAAAATATCTTCAACAACAATAAATCTTGGATTCCATGACAAATCAGATCCAATCATAGGTTCCAGAGTTATTTTATATCTGATTACCTCCCCTGATTGGAATCAAAATGGATTTATATCAGTAAGTACTTACAGGACTTATTTGAAATTTCATTATTTTTATTAGTTGGACTGAGACAATCAGGGTAGATAACTATGTAACTATGGACTGATTTTATGTCAAATTACCTCCCTTTATTTCAAATTAAAATTGTTCTATCTCCATAACTACTGAAGATACTGATCTGAAATTTCATTTATGTCAACAGATTTATTTGGCAGATCATTGTTTTGTCCACTTACAAATTTTTTTTTTAATTACTTCCCTTTTATGTTATTATAAATAGCTTATTTTTAGTAACTTTTTTATTATTGGCTGTAGGGAAAACACAAGACCAGTTTTCTGTGGTACAACATGGATGGTACCTCCAATTTTTAGGTGTATTTTGACATATCTGTACCTTGTAAGAATTTTTTTTCTTTTTGGTTAAATTTCTTCCCTTTGTTGTTCCTGTCCTTTGGTAGATATTTTTTCTGAGGATCTTCTTGTCCTCAAGTGCAATGATAACAGGTGAGTGATATAGGGCCATCATGGCCCTCTTGTTTGAAGAGAAAAAAGGGGCATAGAAATAGGCTCCGTCCTTCCGTCTGTCACACTTCCTGTCCGGTCCATAACACTGCCATCCAAGAAGGGATTTTAAAATAACTTGGCATAAATGTTCTTTATAATGAGAAGTGTCATGCGCAAGACCCAAACCCCTAGATCCAAGGTCAAGGTCACACTTAGAGGTCAAAGGTTAACAGGATCAGTTTTGTGTCCGGTCCATAACTCTGCCGTTCATCAAGGGTTTTGAAATTACTTGGCACAAATGTTCTCCATATTTAGACAATGTCCAGACCCCTAGCTCCAAGGTCAAGGTCACACTTAGAGGTGAAAGGTTAACATGGTCCATCATAACTCTGCCATTCATCAAGGGATTTTGAAATTACTTGGCACAAATGTTCCCCATATTGAGACGATGTGTGATGCGCAAGACCCAGACCACTAGCTCCAAGGTCAAGGTCACACTTAGAGGTTAAAAGAGGTTAAACACTTAAAGGTTAACATGGTCTGTTTCTTGTCCGGTCCATAACTCAGCCATTCATCAAGGGATTTTGAAATTACTTGACACAAATGTTCCCCATAATGAGACAACATGTCATGTGGAAGACCCAGACCCTTAGCTCCAAGGTCAAGGTCACACTTAGAGGTTAAAGGTTAAAATGGTCTGTTTATACTAATTAAAAATGAAATTATGTTTTAAGTAAGATGATTGGTATATATATATATATATATATATATATATATATATATATATATAAAAGTTAATAACAATTGTAGATTTGTAGAATGCAAACCCAGGCACAAGTTATAACTTAATGGTTTGTTAAGGTAAATACAGTATTACTATGGTGGTAGCACATTAGGTTGATAAATAGTGCAGCTCTGCATTGATATGACCATCAGTGTAATTTTAAAACTTTTTCTGGTGTGTAATTTAAAACGAAGTTTTTTAGTACCATGCAAATGACATGCACTTCATTTGTTTATTAATTACCTGCCTTTAATATGATAAACTTTTTCATTATATTTTTATTTTTCCTTACCAATTTAAAGATGAAATTACATTAAATCTTTAAAATACAGATATTAGCATCTGAAAGCATTCACCATTTATAGATTTCCAGACATTTTCAAACTTCATAATGTCTTCATGAATTACATGTATATGATAAAGTTATCTTAAGTTAATGATTTATATACATTGTTAGTATATTGCCCTATTCTTAGAAGATGTTATGTTGGCATGCAGTATGTTTTTATGAAAAATGTCCCAAGGTGGGGGAGGTTGATAACTCTGTTACAAATCCTTGTTTAGCACAGAATCTGACTAGATGTTGTCTTTATGTTACAACGTTTAGCGAAGGGAGATCGAAAACAACACAGTACCTGATTTCCATTGTCACTGTGGCAAAATTTAGAGACACTTGATAGATTTTAATGAAATGAAACCTGTTCAATATGTCTGAAATATTTTTCATGCAACAGAGCACATGATCTGGTATTGTAGCAAATTGTATTAAGAGACCATTCTTTTAAGCAAGTCCTTTGGGCGGTCGTTTAATACAGTGTCTACTGTACTACTATTTTGGGATGTGTATCTCTGGCTGTGTTTGCTGTACTCATGAATTCCAAACTTTTGATTTTTACATATTTACAGCTTCTCTGTTGTTCAGGATTATGGAACGTTTTGGGTCAAAAAATCATCTGCAGCTTTAAGATATGCTCAGTCGATCACTCCCACTGATATCCCAACAACTGCAGTGACAGACTCTCTGACAGATGCTCCAACTAGTGGTCCCGTTGTTACACCTACAGATGAACCTACAGAGTCACCCTCATCCATGGTAATATGGCACATTTCCATTTATATATACTTGTTGATGAGATAATATAGCCATGTTGATGAGATAATATAGCCACATGGATAACCATGCTGTTCCTTAACCCTTATCATGCTGGACACGATTCAGTCAGTATCTTTTTGGTAAGCACCCCTTTTAACAGTTAGTGGTACTGTCTAAATTGAATGATGGAGGAGTTCATTATAGAAATTTAGCAGGGTAATGGTTAATTAAATCTATAAAACACTTTATCTCTTAAAATCAAGTAAATCATCAGTCAGGTAATTATTAAATAGAGGATATTACATGAGTGTCTTTTCATATTGAATTTATTAAATGAGTTGAATAAAATGCGAGTCTCTGCCAAGCATTTTATCAATTTTATTCGACGAGTTTAATGAATTCAATGTGGAAAGACACAAATGTAATATTTTTTTAGCTCACCAGAGCCAAAGGCTCACTCAGGGTGAGCTATTAGGATCACTCACCGTCCGTCATCCGTCGTCCGTTGTCCATAAACTTTTACTTCAAACGACATCTCCTCATAAACCCCTAGGCCAATTTCATCCAAATGTTCCTTGGGTGAAGCTCTACAAAAATTATTCAAAGAATTGAATTCCATGCAGAACTCTGCTTGCCATGGCAACCAAAAGGAAAAACTTTAAAAATCTTCTTCTCAAAAACCAGAAGCCCTAGAGCTAAGATATTTTGACCCCGCCCCAGGGGTCACTTGATTTTACATAGAAAAATCTTAAAAATTCCTTCTCAAAAACCAGAAGCCCTAGACCTTAGATATTTGACATGTAGCATTGCCTAGTGGACCTCTACCAAAGGTGTTCAAATCATGACCCCGGGGTCAAAATTGACCCCGCCCCAGGGGTCACTTGATTTTACATTGATTTTTATAGGAAAATCTTCAAAATTTTAAAAAAAATAAACCAGAAGGCCTAGAGCTTAGATATTTGACATGTAGCATTGCCTAGTAGACCTCTACAAAATTTGTTCAAATCATGACCCCCATTTTGACCCCGCCCCTGGGGTCACTTGAAGTTGATTTTACATAGGAAAATCTTCAAAAAATTTCTAAAAATAAACCAGAAGGCCTTGAGCTTAGATATTTCACATGTATTATTGCCTAGTAGACCTCTGAAAAATTATTCAAATCATGACCCCTAGGGTCAAATTGACCCCGCCCCATGGGGTTACTAGATTGTACATAGAAAAATCTTCAAAATTTTCTAAAAATAAACCAAAAGGCCTAGAGCTTAGATATTTGACAGGTAGCATTGCCTAGTGGACCTCTACAAAATTTGTTCAAATCATGACCCCACCCAAGTAGAGTTGGGGCGATTTCGTCGATGCATCGGTGAATTATGATTTTTGCTTTAACTATATAGTATCACGATACAATGCCCGGGTATCGATACAGGATAATACTCGATCACATATGTATTATAGTAACAACCACAACTGTCATTGCGCCATTTTGGTAAAGGGAAACTACTCTCCGCACTTTTTGTCTTCACTAAAATCTAAGACCGCCGTTACATTCCATTAAAGGTCGTGTGGTTTTATATTTCTTTTAAACAAAACTAGTTTCATAATAATTTAATGAAATATATAAAAAAAACACAAATATTTTGATACTAATTAAAGATAAAGTATTATCTTTAACCGAGATCAAACTGTGAATAACAAAATTGACACGAGGTGACACGCTAATTGCCGATCGAAAACAACATCCATTATTGAAAAAAAGAAGCCAGTTTGCAACAGTGGTGTGGGAGACATATTGATTTACTCCAGTCTGTGTGTGTGTGTGTCTTTATGTCTGTGTGTCTGTCACAAAGCTTGTCTGCACTCTTTAAGTCGAACATTTCTCATGTGATCTTCACCAAACTTGAACAAAATGTGTTTGACCATAAGACCTCAGCCAAGTTCGATAACTAGCTAAATCGGCCAAGACACTTCGGAATTATGGCCCTTGACAATAATTTATGAATCACCTAGATGCATAAAAATGCTGAAGTCTTCATTCTCAAACATGCACCAAAAACCTTTCATCTTGTCCGCACTCTAAGTCAAACATTTCGTATCCGATCTTCACCAAACTTGAACAAAATGTGTTTGCAAATAAGACCTTGGCCAAGTTCGATAACTAGCCAAATCGGTTAAGACACTTCGAAATTATGGCCCTTGACAATAACTAATGAATCACCTAGACTCATAAAAATGCTGAAGTCTTCATTCTCAAACATGCACCAAAAACCATTCATCTTGTCCAGACTCCAAGTCAAACATTTTTTATCCGATCTTCACCAAACTTGAACAAAATGTGTTAACCAATAAGACCTTGGCCAAGTTCGATAACTAGCCCAGGGTCTTCGGAATTATGACCCTTAAAATAATAAATGAATCACCTAGACTCATAAAAATGCTGAAGTCTTCATTCTCAAACATGCGCCAAAAACCATTCATCTTGTCCGCATTCTAAGTCAAACATTTCACATGCAGTCTTCACCAAACTTGAACAAAATGTGTCTCGGCCAAGTTTGATAACTAGCCAAATCAACTCAGGCACTTAGGAATTATGGCCCTTGAATTACCAAAAATCAGCTTTTTTACACTTGTCTGCACTCTAACTCGAATATTTCTCATCCGATCTTCACCAAACTTAAACAAAAAGTGTATGACCATAATTCCTCTCCCAGGTTCGATAACTATCAAAATTGGCATAGGCACTTTAGAATTATGGCCCTTGAATTACTGAAAATCAGCCATTTTACTCTTCAAAGGTATATTTGTTGTGACTAAACAGTATAAAAACACTGACTTAGTGTTTAGATGATTAGGCAGTTGTGGGAGACATGCGCTTTTCTCAAAAGTAGCTCTAGTTACAATCATTATTTTGTTTGCTTTAAATGAATTTATGTGTGATTGGCCGGTTACGATTTATAGCATTATTTTTTGTTACTGCCGAGGCTTAGTAAAAAAATCCTTTGATTAAGCAGAAATTGTAAGTATTGAACAACTGTGATGACAGAAAAGAAACTATATAAACACAGTTATTTTATCAAGAAGTTAAATTCTAACTTCGTTTTCCATATATGTCACCAGTTTTCGCGACTGTGATTTTTGGAGATTTCTAGTGCACTCTTAATGATAAGTTTATAAAAAGGCTGCATTCAAGAAAAATATGACATCTGTTGCAAAAGCAGCTCTTAGTTTGGAACATTTTTCGAGAATAAAACTTTTAGAAGACTAGTGTCAAATCCCACCCACTTTTAGGCAGTGTTAAAATGTGATCTGCCTAAGAAAAAATTTCAAAAAGCTTCAAAACCCCTTTTATAAATGGCAAATAATTATAAAAATTATAAGTTAACAAAACTTGATACAGTGTAACTTCCGAAAACCAAACGACCTCCGGACCAACCCAAAAGTTCGGTATTTGGAAGTTTCCGGAATTCAGAAGTTTGAAAATTTGTAGGCAAAGTGGACGTGGTGCACAAGAGTTATATTTTCTTATATGTAGGATAAAGGAGATTATTATCCTTTATAAGTTAATATATAGTAATTAATTAATTGATTGATTAATTATTTAATTACAAACACTAAGGATAATAAATATATAACAAATATAAAAAACTACATATTTATAATAATAGCAGTTATGCAAATATTTTCCACTTAATTTTACCATCTCTTTGAGTCCTGAGTTTGTCAATATTTAATTAATGTTGAATTCAGAAGTTCCAGTTTTCAGAGGTTAAAAATATATAGAAATAAGAACAGAAAAAAACGGGACCTTGAGTTTCATGCGGTTTTCAAAGGTTTCCGGTTTTCAGAAGGTCCGGTTTTCGGAAGTTACACTGTATCTTTAAATAGATTTTGGAAGGGTAGAAAGATTAGAAAAAAAAAAAATTCTGGCGTGTTATAAGTACTTTGGTAGTCCTGCAGTACAAGAGCATCAATGCTATGCGCTTTACAGTTGACTTATTGGCTTTATAATTTTATTGTTTCTGAAAATGTTGTAGCTCAGAGAAAAAATACCTGGGTGTGATGCCTGAATAATGTTGTTTATGGTTGGCAGAACTCATGATCAGAGTAAAAAATTTACAGAATTCAGGTTTGGGTCAGTAAAGTTGAAAAAAATGTTTGTATTTAATCATGCGAAATTCTCCCCTTGCATGGACCCTGGCCCCAGTCCCAAAAAGCAAGTGAGCTCTGAGGCTTAAGTCTGTAAACTCAGATTAAAACTGCATTCATTCAATATGTGTAAGTATCGTGATACTTATCGCGATACAACCAAAAGTATCGTGATAATATCGCGATACATTTTCAGGGGCGATACCCAACTCTACACCCCAGGGGTCACTTGATTTTACATAGGAAAATCTTCAAACATTTTCTTAAAATAAACCAGAAGGCGTAGATCTTAGATATTTGACGTGTAGCATTGCCTAGTAGACTTCTACAAAATTTGTTCAAATCGTGACCCCCGGGGTCAAATTGACCCCGCCCTATGGGGTTACTTGATTGTACATAGAAAAATCTTCAAAATTGTCTAAAAATAAACCAGAAGGCCTAGAGCTTAGATATTTGACATGTAGCATTGCCTAGTGGACCTCTACAAAATTTGTTCAAATCTTGACCTCCCCCGCCCCAATTGACCCAGCCCCAGGGGTACTTGATTGTACATAGGGAAAACTTCATAAATTTCTTAATAATATAAAACAGAAGGCCTAGATCTTAGATATTTGATATATAACATTGCCTAGTAGACTTCTACAAACTTTGTTCAAATCATGGCCCCCGGGATAAAATTGGCCCAGTCCCAGGGGTTACTTGATTTTACATCGGAAAATCTTCCCAAAAATTTCTAAAAATCATCAGTTTGACATTTGAAACATGTAGCACATATTTCTCAGGTGAGCGATCCAGAGTCATCATGACCCTCTTGTTTATCATATGTTAGCTTTTTAGCTCACCAGAGAACGTAGCTATTGTAACCAGTCTTTGTCTGGCGCGTGTTTGCATGCGGCGTCTGTTGTTCATCAACATAAATTTTGCCTTGTGAACACTTGAGACAACAGTTGTGACCCAATATTTATGAAACTTGGTCTGAATGTTTGTCTTGATGATCTCTAGGTCAGTGTCAAAACTGGGTCATGTGGGGTCAAAAATTAGGTTAGTAGGCCAGATCAAAGGAAAAACTTGTGAACACTCTAGAGGTCACAGTTGTCACTCAATCTTTATGAAACTTGGTCAGAATATTTGTCTTGATGATCTCTAGGTCAAGTTTAGCCAGTTTGTCTACCTCTTCATTGCCTGCAAGTCCACAATAGGATGGAGTCCACTGAAGTGCTACTTTGCAGGTTATACTCAGGCTCTGCACCTTTTATCAAATTTGCATTCAACTTGTATTGGCATAATATCTTGGTTCCTTTTGAAAACTGGCCAGATCCCATCATGGGTTCAAGAGTTATGGCCCCTTAAAGGGTCAGAATATGCTACTTTTGGCTTGTGAACATGATAGAGACCACATTTTGCAATCAACGCTAATAAAACTTGCACTCAACTCGTATTGGCATAATATCTCAGTTCCTTTTGAAAACTGGCCAGATCCAATCATGGGTTCAAGAGTTATGGCCCCTTTGAGAGCCAAAATTTGCTATTTTCAGCATGCGAACACAATAGAGACCACATTTTGCAATCAACTTTTACCAAACTTGCACACAACTTGTATTGGCATAATATCTCAGTTCCTTTCGAAAACTGGCCAGATCCAATCATATCATGGGTTCCAGAGTTATGGCCCCTTAAACGGCCAAAATATACTACTTTTGGCTTGTGAACACGATAGAGACCACATTTTCCAATCAATTTTAATCAAACTTCCACTTCACTTGTATTGGCATAATATCTCGGTTCCTTTTGAAAACAGGCCAGATCCCATCATGGGTTCAAGAGTTATGGCCCCTTTAAGAGCCAAAATTTACTATTTTTGGCTTGCAAACACAACAGTGACCACATTTTGCAATCAACTTTTACCAAATTTGCACTTAACTTGTATTGGCATGATATCTCGGTTCCTTTCCAAAACTGGCCAGATCCCATCATGGGTTCCAGAGTTATGGCCCCTTAATGGGCCAAAATTAGCTGTTTTTGGCCCTACTTTCTTGTTTTTAGCTCACCTGTCACATAGCTTTTGTGATCGCCCTTCGTCCTTCGTGTCTGTCCGTCCATCCGTTCACAATTTCCTCATGAACAGGATAGAGACCACATTTTGTATTTGTTCATTCAAACTTGCACACAACTTGCATGGGGATAATATCTCGGTTCCTTTCGAAAACTGGCCTGATCCCATCATGGGTTCCAGAGTAATGGCCCCTTAAAGGGCCATCATTTGCTATATTTTGGCTTGTGAACATGATAGAGACCACATTTTGCAATCAATTTTTATCAAACTTGCACACAAGTTGTACTGGCATAATATCTCGGTTCCTTTCCAAAACTGGCCAGATCCCATCATGGGTTCCAGAGTTTTGGCCCCTTAAAGGGCCAAAATTTGCTATTTTTGGCTTGTGAACAACAACATTTTCCAATCAACTTTAATCAAACTTGCACACAACTTGTACTGGCACAATATCTCGATTCCTTTTGAAAACTGGCCAGATCCCATCATGGGTTCCAGAGTTGTGGCCCCTTACAGGTCCAAAATTTGCTATTACGGCTTTTGCAGCCATATAGAGACTTCATTTATCGGTTGATTTGATACAAACTTGCAAAATATCTTCAACAACAATAAATCTTGGATTCCATGAATGTGTCAGAACTAATTATATGTACCGGAGTTATTTTATATCTGATAACCTCCCCTGATTTTAATCAAAATGTATTGATATTAGTAAGTACTTACTGTGAAATCATTAATATTCGTGGGGGACTAATTTTCGTTGATTTCGTGGTTGAGTCAATCCACGAAATTTTATCCCAACGAACAAGTAAAATCCTATTCATTTCATGTTCAAAAGTTGAAATCCACGAATTCATATCCCCACGAAATTGCTGTTTTGACCAAAACCACTAAATTTCATGCCCTTGAAATTTAATGATTTTACAGTATAGGGCTCATTTGAAATTTCATTATTGTCATTAGTTGGACTGAGACAATCTGGGTAGGTAACTTTGGACTGATTTTATGTCAAATTACCTCCCTTTATTTCAAACAAAAATGGTTATATCTCCGTAAGGCCTTTATTTTTTTATTCTTCATTTTACAAACCCGCCGCTCAAAAAAGGCGTTCTTAGAAAAAAAATAAAATTGAAAAAACAAGATTTTTTTATTTCCTCTGCTGGTACTTCGTACAGATGGAAGCAAAAAATGCGTTGTGGCCGCTGAGAAATAAAAAGTTATCCGTGTACCGCATTCCGTATACAGTCCAATAGTCAGTGCCTAATATTACTTTAACCAATCAAATTGTACCTAACATACCGTATTTTCCCGAATTAAGGCCCCCCCTCTAATTAACGCCCCCCACCCGTTTTGGAGGGGAAAAAAAGTCAACAAGAATGAAAAAAAATCACCTACCTCATTTTTAGCTCATCTGATTTTTTGAAAAAAAATGATGAGTTATTGTCATCACTTGAGCGGTTGTCGGCGTCGGCGTCGGCGTCTGCGTCGGCGTTGCCTGGTTAAGTTTTATGTTTAGGTCAGCTTTTCTCCTAAACTATCAAAGCTATTGCTTTGAAACTTGGAATACTTGTTCACCATCATAAGCTGACCCTGTATAGCAAGAAACAGAACTCCATCTTGCTTTTTGCAAGATTTATGGCCCCTTTTGTACTTAGAAAATACCAGATTTCTTGGTTAAGTTTTATGTTTAGGTCAACTTTTCTCCTAAACTATCAAAGCTATTGCTTTGAAACTTGGAATACTTGTTCACCATCATAAGCAGACCCTGTACATCAAGAAACATAACTCCAGCTTGCTTTTTGCAAGATTTATGGCCCCTTTTGTACTTAGAAAATATCAGATTTCTTGGTTAAGTTTTATGTTTAGGTCATCTTTTCTCCTAAACTATCAAAGCTATTGCTTTGAAACTTGGAATACTTGTTCACCATCATAAGCAGACCCTGTACATCAAGAAACATAACTCCATCTTGCTTTTTGCAAGATTTATTGCCCCTTTTGGACTTAGAAACTTTTTTTTTTATGGTTAAGTTTTATGTTTAGGTCAGCTTTTATCCTAAACTATCAAAGCTATTGCTTTAAAACTTGCAACACTTGTTCACCATCATAAGTTGACCCTGTACAGCAAGAAACATAACTCCATCCTGCTTTTTGCAAGATTTATGGCCCCTTTTGGACTTAGAAAATATCAGATATCTTGGTTAAGTTTTATGTTTAAGTCAACTTTTCTCCTAAACTATCAAAGCTATTGCTTTGAAACTTGGAATACTTGTTCACCATCATAAGCAGACCCTGTACATCAAGAAACATAACTCCATCTTGCTTTTTGCAAGATTCATTGCCCCTTTTGGACTTAGAAACTTTTTTTTTATGGTTAAGTTTTATGTTTAGGTCATCTTTTATCCTAAACTATCAAAGCTATTGCTTTAAAACTTGCAACACTTGTTGACCATCATAAGCTGACCCTGTACAGCAAGAAACATAACTCCATCCGGCTTTTTGCAATAATTATTGCCCCTTTTGGACTTAGAAAATCATTTTCTTGGTTGAGTATTATGTTTAAGTCAACTTTTCTCATAAACTATCAAAGCTATTGCTTTAAAACTTGCAACAGTTTTTCACCATCATAAGTGGACACTGAACATTAAGAAACATAACTCTATCCTGCTTTTTGCAAGAATGATGGCCCTTTTTAGACTTAGAAAATCATGGGTAGGACAATATTTCTATTACACAAAAAAAATCAGATGAGCGTCAGCACCCGCAAGGCGGTGCTGTTGTTATAAGTCCACATAATAAGTAATTTACAGTAAGTATCCAATGTATAGAGAATTAAACACACTTTTAAACAGTACATGTACCGTAAATCCAAAACGTTTATACTAAGTACGGTACGTATCCAATCATCAAATAGAAAATTAAACGGCAAATCCATTTTTGATTTGTTTTTGCACCACCCGCGCACAAGCTTCCTGTCGACTTTAAACAGATTTGCAGCAAAGTGTTAACCTTTTCTTCGGCAGTTTTAATAACTTTTAATTTAAAAGCCGACACATAAGCAGCGTGTCAAACCACTGACATTGTGTATTGCTACCCGCATGTACTAAGGAAAATATTATCGGAGTACACAGCTGTTTGGGTATGATGACGTAATGTGTAATGTCGCGAGCGTGTCACGGAATACATGAAGTACCGTATTTATATGCATTATTTTAAGACACACTGCATTAAATTGGATGCCAAATAATTACGTTTTGGGGGAATTAAACAACACAGAAACACTTTACAGTTGGTTTGAACGATGTTTTTAAGTTTTGCAAAAATTTAAATTTTTTTTTTTTTTACCTCAAATGAACGCCCCCTCTTTGGAAAATGTAACGCCCCCGGGGGCGTTTATCTGGGAAAATACGGTAAAATGGAATAGGCTTGACAGCTGACGGTTGAAATTGATAGTAAAAAAGGAAATCTTTCGTAAAAATTACGAATGAATGCAAAACTGGCGATGTTGTAACCGAACATGTGCCTCACGGCTTGAGAATGCGGAATGTCACGTAGACCTGATTAAAGTAACATAATGAGAAAGGTATCGTCTTGGAAAATTTATGTTAGTACAAGTGAAAATGTTTCCTGAAATATTACTTTTTGCTGTAATGGTAAATCATTTTATCACATGTGTCACAGGCTTAAAGATATGTCAAATATAAATGATGATGAATCTATGAATTTTAGAATTTTAGTGATAGAAGTTCTTTCACTGAAGCAGGGTTCTCACTAGCAATTTCAAGTTGCAGTTTCAAAGCTGAAAAAGTTGCAGTCCCAACTACTGACTAGACCTGACAGACAGGCTTAAACTTTCGTCAAAACACAGGCCTCTATTGTACTGTCAAATTAAGTGTAGACCGACAGACATTTTGTAATCACAATTATTCACCCAAATATTGTTAAGGTGAGATGAAAAGGTAAATGTAAAAGAGGTAAAATGTAGTCAAAAATTAATGTATGACAAAATCACCCCTTGGGCAATTTTAGTGATAGAAGTTCTTTCACTGAAGCAGGGTTCTCACTAGCAATTTCAAGTTGCAGTCCTGGGACTCCCAAAGCTGAAAAAGTTGCAGCTCCAACTACTGACTAGACCTGACAGACAGGCTTAAACTTTCGTCAAAACACAGGCCTCTATTGTACTGTCAAATTAAGTGTAGACCGACAGACATTTTGTAATCACAATTATTCACCCAAATATTGTTAAGGTGAGATGAAAAGGTAAATGTAAAAGAGGTAAAATGTAGTCAAAAATTAATGTATGACAAAATCACCCCTTGGGCAATTTTAGTGATAGAAGTTCTTTCACTGAAGCAGGGTTCTCACTAGCAATTTCAAGTTGCAGTCCTGGGACTCCCAAAGCTGAAAAAGTTGCAGCTCCAACTACTGACTAGACCTGACAGACAGGCTTAAACTTTCGTCAAAACACAGGCCTCTATTGTACTGTCAAATTAAGTGTAGACCGACAGACATTTTGTAATCACAATTATTCACCCAAATATTGTTAAGGTGAGATGAAAAGGTAAATGTAAAAGAGGTAAAATGTAGGCAAAAATTAATGTATGACAAAATCCCCCCTTGGGCACTTCCCCCCCCCCCCCCACACCCCCAACCTCCCTGCTGTTTCTGGTCTTCCTGGACGATATCCTGTGAAATTATCAAGGTGGACAAAATCCCCCTTGTGAAAATACCAAGTTGGACAAAATTCCTCATGATAATTTTTTTCTTTACCTTTTTATTTCAGAATGGGAACGTATATAAACATACATTGAAAAAATAAAATATATGAACGATTATACTTTTATTTTAATACTTATTAAGAGCATAACGTTAAAACATTCGGTCTAAAATATTTTAAGAATGCACAGTATGTCTATGATCAACATATTAATAAATGCTTCTTCAGTAACAATAAAAATAAACATCAGCGATTTTGCAGAAAAATAATCACGTTACTAAGACCGACATCGACAGCATCTTAAAATTACTCAGCATTCATAATTAAGCCTAATTATCACTTTTTATAAAAACATCTTGAAAACTGCCTGGTAATTAGTACGTGAGAAAACAATCAAAGTTACTTCAAAAACCACGTAATCCGTCATTAACAATTAGAAATTGTCACCTATGCAATCACGCCGACAATCACATGTATTCGAGCTGATTATACATATGCCGCCTGTCTCGCGGTGTACTGGAAATGGGCAACGCTGATTGGCTATACGCGGCTATCGGTGACAAGCGAGTAACTCCGCCCACATGTTTTGCTCTCGAGTCAAACCTTGTGTATTCACAGGTTTACGTAATCAGTTAATTTTCATTCGTCTCACTGCAGAAACGTGTGTCCGGGGACTCTCAAGCTGCAATAAACAGGCGTATACCGGGACCAATTATGCGTACAGGGACGCCAATTTTGGCGTTTCCGAGAACCCTGCTGAAGGACTATAGCTTAAAAATGAGAGTTTGCAGTCTGTTATGGAAAGCAATACTGGTCTTTCCCAGGAACAATGTTTTGTATTGAATGGAACTATAGAGCTGTACTGTACTGTACCTGCGCTGAAAACTAACAAAAATGTTCTATCTGAAGTAGCCATGGTGAGCCCCAAGGACCCTTCACACTAGGGTGTCCTTGCTAACCAACCATTTTCAAAGTTAATATATATATATTTATGACAATAACTTTGAAGGAATGGTTGGAGAGAAGTTTCAGAAATGATACCTAGTACAAAATTATAGATTTGTAAAATTTGTATATAAAGCAAAAGTTTATATTAACCATTTGATGTAATTCTTGAATTAAAGATTTTCAAAAGAAAAAATTATTCTAAGAAACTGAAACAACCCAATGCGATTGTGAGCCTAGGTTTACTTGCATTAACCTTTACCCTGCTATTATTTGGCAGATCTCCTTTGTACTTACAATAATTTTTTTTTTGAATTATTTCCCTTTTAGGCCAACATTTTTTTATTTTCTGGTTTAAGGGAGATTTTTCAAAAAATTTGGGTCGGGGGGACAAATAAAAATAAAAATTAAAAGTCCGAATTTTGAGCAGTCAACCAAATAAATAAAAATAAAATGTCCAAAAGGATACATTTTTTTTTATTTTTTGTAAACCACAGAAAACGAAAGCTTGCAAGCTTCAATTGCACACTAACAAATGAACTTTTCTGAACTGGTTTATATCTCATCATCTCAGTATACTGTTGCTTTTTTATGTGCAGCTTGTATGAATAATGCCATTTTCAAAGTCACCAAGGATATGCAGTATTTTTGTTTTTGTATGTATCTATTTTGTAGTAAAATTAGGCAACTTGTGGAAACATTTTTCATAATAAAATATGCATATACCACAGTTGACATTGTCATATCATAAGAACACTGCATAACGTTTATTGTACAAACATGAATAAAAACTGCTATTAAAATGGGGATCCGATATGCAATGACTACTTTATATTACATGTAGCTAACTGGATATGCAGTCTCAAAAGACAGGCATTATCATACTAGAAATGAATAATTACAAACTGATAAATATTTATAAATGAACACTGGCTTTAAAATTAAATTGCTTTGGTTAAGTTTCAGTGGCTTTAATATTGTTTTATATTTTGCCGACTGTCAGTGCCACCTTATAATTTGTATGACAAGCCAAAACAATCTGAATTTTGGTTCAGCTAAAATATGTACAAAATAACAACCTTATAGGTTAATGTTCAAACAACATTATCGGAGATTTATAAGATTCTTCACTGAGATGGGACTTGGAATTAGTAAGTTATGAGTCTGAAAAAAAAACAACATTTATTACTGGATATGTCACTATGTGTTCCTCAGTGTCAAAGGCACATGTGGTGTGTAGTGTTTGAGCATACTTTCAAAGGGTCCTCTTACAGATTTTATTGGTATACTTTTAAAAATGAACATGAGAATATTGCTGGGAGTTTCATGTTTGATAATTATCTTTTGAGTTACAGTACCTGGATAGTCAACCTAATTTGACCGGATCCTAGGAAATATTGAGAAAATCTTTTCATATGGCCAATATCTCCACTCGGATTAGATTGCCCGTCACAAATAATAAACAACTATTAATCTGACTGTCAAGTAATTTTGACCAGTTTGAATCTTTTATCACATTTATCATTGTCAAGCTTTTGCAGGCACATGTGTCATTTTACATTGAAATTGCACTTTCTTTAAACAGAACTGAAAATTGTGGTATTAGTGATTTTTTTCTTCTCTTACCCTCAAGACTTCAAAGTAAAAAAATGTGTTTAGCAAGTTGATACTCACTTTTGCTCTTTCATTTTGCCATTTCTTTGGTTTCTTTCCTTTTTAGCTCACCTGAGCACAAAGTGCTCAGGGTGAGGTATTGTGATCGCTCACCGTCCGGCGTCCGTCCGTCCGTCCGTCCGTCCGTCCGTCCGTCCGTCGTCCGTCCACACTTTCCTTTAAACAACATCTCCTCCTAAACCAACAGGCCAATTTTGATGAAACTTCACAGGGATGTTCCTTGGATGGCCCCCTTTCAAAATTGTTCAAAGAATTGAATTCTATGCAGAACACTGGTTGCCATGGCAACCGAAAGGAAAAACTTTAAAAATCTTCTTCTCAAAAACCAGAAGACCTAGAGCTTAGATATTTGGTGTGAAGCATTGCCTAGTGGACCTCTACCAAGTTTGTTCAAATCATGACCCGGGGTCAAAATTGACCCCGCCCCAGGGGTCACTTGATTTTACATAAGAAAATCTTAAAAAATCTTCTTCTCAAAAACCAGAAGCCTTAGAGCTTAGATATTTGACATGTAGCATTGCCTAGTGGACCTCTACTAAAATTGTTCAAATCATGACCCCGGGGTCAAAATTGACTCTGCCCCAGGGGGCACTTGATTTTACATAGGAAAATCTTCAAAAAATTTCTAAAAATAAACCAGAAGGCCTAAAGCTTAGATATTTCACATGTAGCATTGCCTAGTGGACCTCTACAAAATTTGTTCAAATCATGGCCCCCGGGGTCAAAATTGACCCCGCCCCAGGGGTCACTTGATTTTACATAAGAAAAATATTTAAAAAATCTTCTTCTCAAAAACCAGAAGCCCTAGAGCTTAGATATTTGACATGTAGCATTGCCTAGTTGACCTCTACTAAAGTTGTTCAAATTATGACCCGGGGGTCAAAATTGACCCCGCCCTAGGGGTCACTTGACTTTACAACGGAAATCTTCAAAAGTTTTCTAAAAACAAACCAGAAGGCCTAGAGCTTAGATATTTCACATGTAGCATTACCTAGTGGACCTCTACAAAATTTGTTCATATCATGACCCCCTGGGTCAAAATTGACCCCGCCCCAGAGGTCACTTGATTTTACATAGGAAAATCTTCAAAAATTTTCTAAAAATAAACTAGAAGGCGTAGAGACTAGATATTTGACATGTAGCATTGCCTAGTGGACCTCTACAAAATTTGTTCAAACCTTGTCCCCCGGGGTCAAAATTGACTCCGCCCTAGGGGTCACTTGATTTTACATAGGAAAATCTTAAAAAAAAATTCTAAAAATAAACCAGAAGGCCTAGATCTTAGATATTTGACATGTAGCATTGCCTATTAGACTTTTACAAAGTTTATTCAAATCATGACCCCTGGGGTCAAATTGACCCTGCCCCATGGGGTTACTTGATTGTACATAGAAAAATCTTCAAAATTTTCTAAAAATAAACCAGAAGAGCTTAGATATTTGACATGTAGCATTGCCTAGTAGACCTCTACAAAAAGTTTTCAAATCTTGTTTTTAAAGTTACTTAAAGAAAATTTCAACTATATTTTCTCATAATTCTTTTGATTGATTTCTATTATGATCTTTTGACCTTGAAGACTTGTCCTTAAGTGCAATGATAACAGGTGAGCGATATAGGGCCATCATGGCCCTCTTGTTTATCAATTGAAGTATTTTTCTGACAGTCCCACATGAATTTGATTGTTGTCCAATTATAATATACAGACAACAAATCTCAGTACAGTTAAACTTTTATTTTTGGCAGCAGCAATAATGGACGGTCGGCGGGTAAAATGAAAATAAAAGAACTGAAAATGACTTTTATTTTTATTTTGTTTTATCAAAAATTAGGGTCGGCGCTCCCGTAAACCAGAAAAGTAAAAAATGCTGGCCTTATGTTACTATAAATAGCTTATTTTGAAACTTTTTTGTTATTGGCCGTAGGGAAAAACCGAGACCACTTTTCTGTGGTACAACATGGATGGTACCTCCAATTTTAAGGTGTATTTTTACATACCTGTACCTGATAAGGATTTTTTTGTAGACTTTGAATATTTTTTTTGTGGACTTAGATTTGTTTTTTGAAGTTTTCCTATTGTTGTTCCAGTCCTTTGGGGCTACAACAGTCAAGTTCTTAAAATTTTGCTCCCATCCTATGATGTAAGCCTTTGGGCGTATATTGCCCCGCTTGGCGGCGCTCTTGTTATATATGCGCGATCCATGGCAAAGCGTAAACGTATAACGGCCCAAAAACGGATAATTTTAAACAACCTGACATCAGCGTGAAAAATAACGCCGACATTCCCGCGCATTTTATGGAAGTTTACATTGAGGGACAATATGTTCATTTATTAGTTTTTACAAGTTTTATGCTAAAATAGGGCTCTGGCACCAACCAATTCCTCGGGATTCTGCAGATGCTTTAACTCGAAAAAACGTGTTATCCCTACATTGTTGATACTTGTCATTAGAGAAATATCGATACAGAATTTTCAGTCAGTGACAACCTTTCTGTTTTGATATAATATTTTGTTCTACATTTATGAAATTGTGGATTTCAGATCAACCGAGACCAAGCATGTGGTATAACAAAAGGCTGTTTCCCTGCTCCATCAGATTGCACCACAAACTGTGACTATCTAGTTACTTGGAGAGAATCTGGAATTGAGGATGTAGAATTTACACTCCAAAGAAAAACAGCGGAAAATAATTACTGGATTGCTATTGGACTATCAGATGACCCTAAAATGGTTTGTACAAAGAAATCAATTTTTAAGTTGACTACAAAATATATAGAGAGCTATCTTACTTGCCGTAGCATTTGTATCGGCATCCACACCTTAAAGTTTTGATGCACTTTCACTTTATCTTTGTTATTGCTTGATGAATTTGCTTCAGACTTGAAATAGTTATTCCTCATCATCACCCACATCATATGACACAAGGGTCATAACTCTAATACCAATATTTAATTACTTAGAATTCAGGTTTAAGTTTTGGTGCACTTTCACTCTATCTCTGTTATCACTAAATAGCCAGGACCCTGAGTAACAAAAAGTTGCTCCCTTAACGAAATTTAGTGCACAGCAGGTAATACAAAAGATATTGATTATTCCAAGTAGCTTAAACCCTGTATTTTGAGAAACTGTCTATTATTATACAGTACCGAGTTGCAAAATAGATACTTTTCAAGATGGTATCCAATATGGCAGCGATACATTTCTACGCTGTTTGATGTTTTTGCATTGAGATTGCGGGTGTTTGAATTAAGATTTTAAGAATCTGTTTTCACAAACTGATAGTTAAAGACTAAATATTTTCACAGAAAACATTGTAAATGTGTATAACGTATACATTTCACATTTAACTGTCAAATAAAGGAGGAAAATGCATTTGACAGGTAAATTTTTACAAAATGTGATTGATTTTAGCTTTAACAATACATATCATAAACATTTTTAGCTCACCTGTCACGAAGTGACAAGGTGAGCTGTTGTGACCGCTTGATGTCCGTCGTCTGTCAACAATTTCTAAAAAATCTTCTTCTTGAAAACCACTGGGCAGAATTACACCAAACTTCACAGTAATGATCCTTGGGTGGCCCCCTTTTAAAATTGTTCAAAGAATTGAATTCCATGCAGAACTCTGGTTGCCATGGCAACCGAAAGGAAAAACTTTAAAAATCTTCTCGTCCAAAACCACAGGGCCTAGGGCTTTGATATCTCGTGTGTAGCATCATCTAGTGGTCCTCTACCAAAATTGTTCAAATTATCCCCCTAGGGTCAAATATGGCCCCACCCCGGGGGTCACATGGTTTATATAGACTTATATAGGGAAAACTTTGAAAATCTTCTTATCCAAAACCACATGGCCTAGGGCTTTGATATTTGGTATGTAGCATCATCTAGTGGTCCTCTATCAAGATTGTTCAAATTATTCCCCTAGGGTCAAATATGGCCCCGCCCCAGGTGTCACATGGTTTATATAGACTTACATAGGGAAAACTTTAAAAATCTTTTTGTACAAAACCACATGACCTAGGGCTTTGATATTTGGTATGTTGCATCATCTAGTGGTCCTCTACCAAGATTGTTCAAATTATCCCCCTAGGGTCAAATATGGCCCCGCCCCGGGGGTCCCAAGTTTTACATAGACTTAGATAGGAAAAAGCATTAAAAATCTTCTTGTCTGAAACCATACGACCTAGGCTTTTGATATTTGGTATGATGCATTGTCTAGTAGTCCTCTACCAAGAATGTTCAAATTATGCCCCTGGGGTTAAAAGAGGCCCCGCCCTGGGGTCACTTAGTTATTATGTGAGTTATATAGGAAAAATACTTAAAAAATCATCTGATCCTATTTCCAAGACTGTTTAATTATAATTACCTGATGACCCCAAGTGATATGATGTCACTTGACTGTGACCTTGACCTACTGACCTACTTTCTTGTTTTTTAAGATACAGCCTTGAAATTTTGATGACATACACAGTTTTGCACACAAATCGTAAAACTGAATTTCATTGACCATGAATGTGATGATATTTTATCATCAGTTTGACATTTGAAACATGTAGCTCATATTACTCAGGTGAGCGATCCAGGGTCATCATGACCCTCTTGTTCTCATCTATCAGCGGTTCATAATCGACATTGTAGACCTCAAATATGCAAAATTGTGAAAGGTTGGCCTCCTTACTACACCCCACTACCCCCTCGATCCCTCTTTCTCCTGCTCCCTACTTTCTCCAGTTTTGAAATTGCTCCTACTCGAATATAATGTGGTATATATTTCTCAATTAATTAGATGGTATGGATCACTTGTATTTACACTGTCCTGTTACTTTGGAACAATAATTGCTGGTGTTAAACTGTGAGGTTTGGTCGATCATAAACAGCATTACAATTCTCTAGTGGTGTTTTGGAAATTGTTATTTGAGGTGCCCCCATTGTACGCAGAGGGGGGGAGACATATTGTTTTTGCCCTGTCCGTCCGTCTGTACATACGTCACACTTCATTTCCGAGCAATAACTGGAGAACCATTTGACCTAGAACCTTCAAACTTCATAGGGTTGTAGGGCTGCTGGAGTAGATGACCCCTATTGTTTTTGGGGTCACTCCATCAAAGGTCAAGGTCACAGGGGCCTGAACATTGAAAACCATTTCCGATCAATAACTAGAGAACCACTTGACCCAGAATGTTGAAACTTCATAGGATGATTGGTCATGAAGAGTAGATGACCCCTATTGATTTTGGGGTCACTCTGTCAACGGTCAAGGTCACAGGGGTCTGAACATTGAAAACCATTTCCGCTCAATAACTAGAGAACCACTTGACCCAGAATGTTGAAACTCCATAGGATGATTGAACATGCAAAGTAGATGACCCCTGTTGTTTTTGGGGTCACTCTGTCAAAGGTCAAGGTCACAGGGCCTGAACATTGAAAACCATTTCCGATCAATAACTAGAGAACCACTTGACCCAGAATGTTGAAATTTCATAGGATGATTGGTCATGAAGAGTAGATGACCCCTATAGATTTTGGGGTCACTCCGTCAAAGGTCAAGGTCACAGGGGCCTGAACATTGAATTGCCCTGTCCGTCTGTCTGCTGTACGTACGTCACACTTCATTTCCGAGCAATAACTGTAGAACCATTTGACATAGAACCTTCAAACTTCATAGGGTTGTAGGGCTGCTTGAGTAGACGACCCCTATTGTTTTTGGGGTCACTCTGTCAAAGGTCAAGGTCACAGGGGCCTGAACATTGAAAACCATTTCCGATCAATAACTAGAGAACCACTTGACCCAGAATGTTGAAACTTCATAGGATGATTGGTCATGAAGAGTAGATGATCCCTTTTGATCTTGGGATCACTCCGTCAAAGGTCAAGGTGACAGGGGCCTGAACATTAAAAACCATTTCCACTCAATAACTAGAGAACTCCTTGACCCAGAATGTTGAAACTCCATAGGATGATTGTACATGCAAAGTAGATGACCCCTATTGTTTTTGGGGTCACTCTGTCAAAGGTCAAGGTCACAGGGGCCTGAACATTGAAAACCATTTCCGATCAATAACTAGAGAACCACTTGACCCAGAATGTTGAAACTTCATAGGATGATTGGTCATGAAGAGTAGATGACCCCTATTGATTTTGGGGTCACACCGTCAAAGGTCAAGGTCATAGGGGCCTGAACATTGAAAACCATTTCCGATCAATAACTAGAGAACCACTTGACCCAGAATGTTGAAACTTCATAGGGTGATTGGTCATGAAGAGTAGATGATTCCTATTGATTTTGGGGTCACTCCGTCAAAGGTCAAGGTCACAGGGGCCTGAACATAGAAAACCATTTCCGATCAATAACTAGAGAACCACTTGACCCAGAATGTTGAAACTCCATAGGATGATTGTACATGCAAAGTAGATGACCCCTATCGATTTTGGGGTCACTCCGTTAAAGGTCAAGGTCACAGGGGCATGAATATTGAAAACCATTTCCGGTCAGTAACTTGAGAACCACTTGACCCAGAATGTTGAAACTTAATAGGATGATTGGTCATGCAGAGTAGATGACCCCTAACGATTTTAGGGTCACTCTGTTAAAGGTCAAGGTCACAGGGGCCTGAACATGGAGACTATTTCCAATCAATAACTTAAGAAGCTCTCGACCCAGAATGATGAAACTTCATAGGATGATGTTCCTGCAGTGTAAATGACCCCTATTGTTTTTGGGGTCACTCTGTTAAAGGTCAAGGTCACAGGGGCCTGAACATTGATAACCAGTTTCGATCAATAACTTGAGAACCACTTGACCCAGAATGTTGAAACTTCATAGGATGATTGAACATGCAGAGTAGATGACCCCTATTGATTTTGGGGGTCAGTCTATTAAAGGTCAAGGTCACAGTGGCCTGTTCATGTAAAATCATTTTTTGGAAATAACTTGAGAACCACTTGATCTACAATGCTGAATCTTAATAGGATTATTGGACATGCAGAGTAGATGACCCCTATTTATTTTGAGGTCACTTGATCAAAGGTCAAGGTCACAGGAGCCTGAACAATGGCTTGAGAACCACTAGGCCAAAAGTGTTGAAATTTAGCGGGATGACTGGACATGCCAAGTAGATGATCCCTATTGCAGCCAACCATCAGTGTCTCTTTGACTTTCGCTCCTGACCCCTATTGACTTCTTGCCTATAGGACTTTGCATTGGGGGAGACATGCGCTTTTTTACAAAAGCATTTTCTAGTTTGCTTTGTTTGGCTTAGAGCTTAATTGTCTGTAAGTTTTTTGTAGTCTTTTTATTTACACTGTCCTGTTACTTTGGAACATGCTGGTGTTAAACTGTGAGGTTTGGTGCATGATAAACAGCATTACAATTCTCTAGTGGCATTTTGGAAGTTGTTATATGAGGTACCACCATTGTATGCATTTATTTGCTTAGTTGTCTGTAAGTTTTTTGTAGTCTTTTTAACTCACCTGTCACATAGTGACAAGCCAAGCTTTTGTGACCACCTGATGTCCGTCATGCTTCGAGTGTCAACAATTTGTAAAAAAATCTTCTTCAGAACCACTGGGCAGATTTACACCAAACTTCACAGCAATGATCCTTGGGTGATCCCCTTTCAAAATTGCCCAAAGAATTTAATTTCATGCAGAACAGTGGTTGCCATGGCAACCGAAAGGAAAAACTTTGAAAATTTTCTTTTCAGAAACTGTTAGCCAGATTTCAAAAATATTTTATGGAAATGATCTCTAGGTGACCCTCTACCAAAATTGCCTAAGCCATTCTGTTTCGGTAAAAAACAGGCCACCAGGGGGCGGGGCTTATTTTCCCTATATGGCTATATTGTAAATTTCAAAATCTTCTTCAGAACCACTGGGCAGATTTACACTAAACTTCACAGATATGATCCTTGGGTGCCACCCTATCAAAATTGCTCAGAATTGAAATCCATGAAGAAATGGTTAATATAGACTTATATAAGAAAAAAAACTTTTGAAAACCTTCTTGTTCAAATCCACAGGGCCTAGGGCTTTGATATTTGGTATGCATCATCATTAAATAGTCCCCTACAAAGTTTGTTCAAATTATCCCCCTAGGGTCAAATATGGCCCGCCCCAGGGGTCACATGGTTAATATAGACTTATATAGGGAAAAACTTTGAAAATCTTCTTGTCCAAAACCGCAGGGCCTAAGGCTTTGATATTTGGTATGTAGCATCATCTTTTGGTCCTTTACCAAGTCTGTTCAACTTATCCCCTTAGGGTCAAATATTGCCCCGTCCAGGCCCGGGTCACATGGTTTAAATAGACTTGTAAAGGAAAAAACTTTGTCTGAAACCACAAGACATAGGCCTTCGATGTTTTGTATGTAGCATGACCATATGGTCCTCTGCCAAGAGTTTTCAAATTATTACCCTGGGGTGAAAAAAGGGCCCTTCCCTGGGGGTCCATAATTTTACATATATATAGGAAAACTTTAAAAATCTTCTTGTCTGAAACTGGAAGGCATATGTTTTTGATATTTGGTATGTTGCATTGGTTAGTGGTCCTCTATACCAAGATTATTCAAATTATGCCCTTTAGTTGAAAAGAGGCCCCATCCAGGGTGTCCCAAGTTTTACATAGACTTATATAGGAAAAAAATTAAAAAATCTTTTGTCTGAAAGTTCAAGGCATAGGCCTTTGATATTTGGTATGTATCATTGCCTAGTTGATTTCTAACAAGATTGTTTGAACTATGCCCCTGGGGTGAAAAGAGGCCCTGCCCCGACCTACTTTCTTGTTTTTTAAGAAACAGCCTTGAAATTTGGGTGACATGTACAGTTTTGCATACTGATCTTAAAACTGACTTTCCATGACCATGAATATAACTTACTGACCTACTTTTTAGCTCGACTATTCGAAGAATAGGTAAGCTATCCTACTCGCCCCGGCGTCGGCGTGAGCGTCACACAAATGTTAAAGTTTGCGTACCACCCCAAATATTTTCAAAGTCCATTGAGATATTGCTTTCATATTTTGCATACTTGTTTACCATCATCACCCCAGTCTGTAAAAAGGAGGAGGCAACTCTATCAAGCATTTTGACTGAATTATGGCCCCTTTTCGACTTAGAATAAATGTTAAAGTTTGCGACTACCACCCCAAATATTTTCAAAGTCCATTGAGATATTGCTTTCATATTTTGCATACTTGTTTACCATCATGACCCCAGTCGGTAAAGAGGAGGAGGCAACTCTGTCAAGCATTTTGACTGAATTATGGCCCCTTTTCGACTTAGAATTAATGTTAAAGTTTGCGTACCACCCCAAATATTTTCAAAGTCCATTGAGATATTGCTTTCATATTTTGCATACTTGTTTACCATCATCACCCCAGTCGGTAAAAAGGAGGAGGCAACTCTGTCAAGCATTTTGACTGAATTATGGCCCCTTTTCGACTTAGAATAAATGTTAAATTTTGCGTACCAACCCAAATATTTTCAAAGTCCATTGAGATATTGCTTTCATATTTTTCATACTTGTTTACCATCATCACCCCAGTCTGTAAAAAGGAGGAGGCAACTCTATCAAGCATTTTGACTGAATTATGGCCCCTTTTTGACTTAGAATATGCTTATTGTAATGTTAAAGTTTTACTCATTGCTTATATTATACTATCAAGCACTGAGAATAGTTGAGCGCGCTGTCCACTGACAGCTCTTGTTTAATATTTTAGCATCAGTTTGACATTTGATACATGTAGCTCATATTACTCAGGTGAGCAATCCAGGGACATTATGACTCTCGTGTTATTTTTGTGATTATGTTAAAAGTGTACACATTATAAATACACTGCTGTGGGGTTTTGATTGGGTGTTTGTGTGTGTGTGTGTGGGGGGGGGGTGGGGGGTGGCGGTTCTGCGCTTAAACTTTTTCACTGTTTTTTCATTTATTCTGTTTTAAAAGGCAATGGTTATTTTAGATAGTCTAGATATGTTCTGGCCATGCAATGACCACTTTAAAAAGTATTTATTGTTTTAGTAGTCATTAGTAAACACGTAATATAATTCATACAAGAAGTAAGATATGTGTCATATTTCCAGCTTTTCATTTAGGACTTCTATAAAGTGTTATCTTGTATAGTAGTGACATGATTATATTTGTTTGTATGTATACTTATCAATTTATATTTGTTCGCAAGATATATTTTTGCATAGCTGCTCATGAACAAATTGAGGGTGAATGCGTAAGAAGTCTGAGTGCTTTTTAACTCGACTATTCATAGAATAGTAGAGCTATTGGACTCGCCCGTGTGTCCGCGTCAGCTGAGTGTGTCCCGATTTGGTTAAGGTTTTGTATGTAAGCTGGTATCTCAGTAACCACTTGTGGGAACGGATCGAAACATCACACACTTATTCACTGTGATAAACTGACTTACATTGCACAGGTTTCATAACTCAATTTAGCTTTTTTACAAAATTATGCCCCTTTTTTGACTTAGAAATTTTTGGTTAAGGTTTTGTATGTAAGCTGGTATCCCAGTAACCACTTGTTGGAATGGATTGAAACTTCACACACTTATTCACTGTGATAAACTGACTTACATTGCACAGGTTCCATAAGCCTATTTTGTTTGTTTACAAAATTATGCCCCTTTTTTGACTTAGAAATGTTTGGTTAAGGTTTTGTATGTAAGCTGGTATCTCAGTACTCACTAATGGGAATGGAAACTTCACACATTTGTTCACTGTCATGATCTGACATGCACTAAGCAGGTCCCATAACCCTACTTTTTTTTTTTTTTTTTTTTTTTTTTTGCTTTTTGAGCTTAGTTTTGTGATCACCCTTCGTCCATCCATCGTCCTGTCTTCCGTCCATCGTCCTTTCACAATTTCTTGTGAACACGATAGAGATCACAGTTTGTAGTCAATTTTAATCAAACTTGCACACAACTTGTATTGGCATAATATCTTGGTTCCTTTCATAAATTGGCCAGATCCCATCATGGGTTCCAGAGTTATGGCCCCTTAAAGGGCCAAAATTTGCCAGTTTTGGCTTGTGAACACGATAATGATCACATTTTGCAATCAGCTTTAATAAAACTAACACAACTTGTGTTGGCATAATATCTCGGTTCCTTTCCAAAACTGGCCAGATCCCATCATTGGTTCAAGAGTTATGGCCCCTTTAAGGGCCAAAATTTGCTTTTTTTTTGCTTGTGAACACGATAGAGACCACATTTTGCAATCAACTTTAATCAAACTTGCACACAACTTGTATTGGCATAATATCTCAGTTCCTTTCGAAAACTGGCCAGATCCCATCATGGGTTCCAGAGTTATGGCCCCTTAAAGGGCAAACATTTGCCATTTTGGCTTTTGCAGCCATATAGAGACTTCATTTATGGTTTGATTTGATACACACTTCCAAAATATCTTCAACAACATTAAATCTTGGATTCCATGTCAAATCAGATCCAATTGTAGGTTCTGGAGTTATTTGTTATCTGATTACCTCCCCTGATTTTAATCAAAATGGATTTATATCAGTGAGTCCTAAGGACTCATTTGAAATTTCATTATTGTCATTAGTTGGACTGAGACAATCAGGGTAGATAACTATGGACTAATTTTATATCAAATTACCTCCCTTTGTTTCAGATTAAAATGGGTGTATCTCAGTAACCAATGAAGATTCTGATTTGAAATTTCATTTATGCTATCAGATGGACTCGGACAATCAGGATAGATAACTTTTGACTGAATTTATGACAAATTACCTCCCTTTATTCTATGTAAATGAATATACCTCAGCAGCATCTAATGAGATTGGTTATAAATGTTATTTATGTCTTCCAGGGTAAGGAATAGTCATGCTAGTACAAAAATGCAGCATTTGAGCCTAGGACCCACAATCTTGGTTTGGAGATTGGCCCTGACTAGTGATCCATAGGTCAAAAGGGACTGTTACAAGAAAATATTTATCCTGATGATATTTAATGTGTATGCCTATGTGATCTATGTCAAAACTTGATCTTATCATTAAGAGCAATGGTACTCAGGTGAGCGATATAGGGCCATGATGACCCTCATGTATTAATATGCTCTTAGATATCTTGAAATTCGTATTCATCACTAAAAATTAAAAGAAAGAACCACTGAAAAGCTGTTTTAAGTGTTTGACGCTGCCTTAGACAGCTCCGAAACCGGCAATACCCTATTATGTCGACAACGATATACACCTGTACACGTATGAATATGACTATTTTTCCATTTTAAAGTTAGCTTTTTCAGCACCGTTCAGAATGTTGATATGCAGTCATGATCACCATCATGATCACCTGTCAAGCTAAGCAATACAAGGTTTTTAGCTCGACTTTTCGAAGAAAAAGTAGAGCTATTGCACTCGCCCGGGCGTCGGCGTCGCCATTGGTTAAAGTTTTTGATAAAGTCAAATATCTCTGTTACTATCAAAGCTATTGACTTGAAACTTAAAATAGTTATTTACTATCAAAGTCTACACCAGGAGAAACAATCCCCATAACTCTGATTTGAATTTTGACAGAATTATGCCCCTTTTTTATTTAGAATTTTTGGTTAAAGTTTTTGATAAAGTCAAATATCTCTGTTACAATCAAAGCTATTGACTTGAAACTTAAAATACTTATTTACCATCAAAGTCTCCACCAGAAGAAACAATCCCCATAACTCCGATTTGAATTTTGACAGAATTATGCCCCTTTTTAACTTAGATTTTTTTTTTATTTTTGATAAAGGCAAATATCTCTGTTACTATTAAAGCTTTTGACTTAAACTCAAAATAGTTATATACAATCAAAGTCTGCACCAAGAGACACAATTCCCATAACTCTGGTTTGAATTTTGACAGAATTATGCCCCTTTTTAACTTAGAATGTTTCGTTAAAGTTTTTGATAAAGTCAAATATCTCTGTTACTATCAAAGCTTTTGACTTGAAACTTAAAATACTTATTTACCATCAAAGTCTACACCAGGAGAAACAATATCCATAACTCTGATTTGAATTTTGACAGAATTATGCCCCTTTTTAACTTAGAATATTTTGCTAAAAGTCAAATATCTCTGTTACTGTTAAAGCTTTTGTTATAAACAATTTATTTTTTACAATACCCCGCCCGCTTAGCTCAGTAGGTAAGAGCGTTGATAAACGACATTGTGTCTGAAATCATTAGTCCTCCACCTCTGATTCATGTGGGGAAGTTGGCAGTTACTTGCAGAGAACAGGTTTGTACTGGTACAGAATCCAGGAACACTGGTTAGGTTAACTGCCCGCCGTTACATGACTGAAATACGTTGAAAAACGGCGTTAAACCCAAAACATTAACAAACAAACAAACAAAAGCTTTTGACTTGAAACTCAAAATAGTTATTTACTATCAAAGTCTTCACCAGGAGACACAATTCCCATAACTCTGTTTGAATTTTGACAGAGTTATGTCCCTTTTTAACTTAGAATTTTTTTTACTGGCAAAGCTCTAATTCAGAGTCAAGCGCTGAGAAAAGTCGAGCGCGCTGTCATACGGACAGCTCTTTTTGTAAAAACCAGTCAGCTTACTGTTTATCATGCTAATATTCAACATAACTTAGACTCGAAGATTTTAGAAGTAAATATACTGGTATACCACCAGCCAGTTAAGAAAATAAGGAAACAACATAAAATCTTATTGAAATACCGACTCAGCGAGACGGGGCTGAATAATGGAAAGTGTGACATCCCTCAAGCTTATTCTAATGCATAGTCCGGACAGATATTAAGGTTTAACATGCAAAGAACTGGTTTAATGTCCCCAATGGTGTTTTTGCCACTGACAATTCCAAAGCGGTATACTGCTGTAGAGATTGGTTTTGTGAGGCAGTGTTTTTGGAATGTTGCTATTCCTACTGGGCCTTAAGCCTTGTTTTCACGCTGACTGACCTATTTAATAGCCATATATAAGAAACACATTTTAACCAACAATTTACTTTTTTTCAATAAGACGCATTGTTTTATGTTAAAGAAACTATGATTTGCGAGTAGCTCTACATCTGGAATGCACAATACATAGAAAACGAGCACCAATTTTTAAGTCCATTTACACAACGCCTTAAAGATCAGTAACTTCAAGAATGTAATTCATTGATAAACAATAGCTCTAAACTGTTGCTATATAGAAATTTCAAAAATGTCATTGCACATGAAAAGTTTCTTAACTGTGTGACAACCTGTAAATATAGAACTGCACTGCTAAGCTAAAAACATCATCACATGATTTTAGAAATAGAAAAAGAGAGGTACAGCAATATAGAAAGAGATAAAAAAATATGTAAGTTATGTCAGCTGGAGGTTGAAACTGAATTTCACATTGTATTAATGTGTCCTGATTTACTGCATATAAGAGAACAATATATACCAAGTTAATTCTATGTTAATACTTCTATAAAGAAATTTAATATAATGATGCTTTCTCGCAATGTTACTCTTTTAAGGACAGGAAGTTATCAAGATACTGTTATAATGCTAAGTTCAATGAAAGAAGGCATTTATTAGGAAGTAGAAATATAGATGCTGCTGTGATATGATATTTGATACATTGATTACTTTAAAAGAACTTCTATAATTATGTCTCCCACCACACAGTGGTGTGGGAGACATATTAATTTACTCAAGTCTGTGTGCCTGTGTGTCTGTCTGTCACAAAGCTTGTCTGCACTCTAAGTCAAACATTTCTCATCCTATCTTCACCAGACTTGAACAAAATGTGTTTGACTATAAGACCTTGGCCAAGTTCGATAACTAGCCAAATCGGTCCAGGCATATTGGAGTTACGGCCCTTGAATTAACAAAAATCGGCTTTGTTACTCTTGTCCGCACTCTAAGTTGAACATTTCTCATCCGATCTTCACCAAACTTGAACAGAATGTGTTTGACCATGAGACCTCGGCCAAGTTCGATAACTAGCCAAATCGGTTCAGGCATTTTGGAGTTACGGCCCTTGAATTACCGGAAAATTGGCCTTTTTACTTGCGTCTGCACTCTAAGTCGAACATTTCTCATCCTATCTTCACCAAACTTGAACAAAATGTGTTTGACCATAAGACCTCAGCCATTTCCGATAACTAGCCAAATCAGTTCAGGCATTTTGGAGTTACGGCCCTTGAATTACCGAAAAATCAGCCTTTTTGCTCTTGTCCACACTCTAAGTCGAACATTCCTCATCCGATCTTCACCAAATTTGAACAAAATGTGTTTGACCATAAGATCTCGAACAAGTTCGAAAAAGAGCCAAATGGATCCAGGCATTTTGGAGTTTTGGCCCATGAATTGTAGTGAGTAAACAGTATATAAAGACCGACCTGCTATTTAGATGATTCAGGCAGTTGTGGGAGACATTCGCTTTTCTCAAAAGCAGCTCTAGTTTATACATTGATTACAAAAGATGTGTGTTTATATCGTTGTTATCACATTCATGCATTAAGTACGCTTAATTGTACCATTGCCATACAATCTGCTATCACTGGCAGAATAAGAGTATCCTTATAGAAGACACAGAAGGAAGTAAAAGAAAATGTCTTTATAAATTGAATTGTTACACCACTGTCACATTGAATAAAAGCAAGAAAAAAGGATTTTACCTAAAGTAAAATACGTATTGCGTATAGACTTAAGTACTGATATCATCTGCATAAGTTAAATACGGTGTTGAAAAGGGAATGATTTAGCGTTTAGGAAATTGTAAAATTAGTTCTTTTCACATTCATGTTGTTGCATATATATGATTCATGCCTATATAAAACTGATAAATTAACAAAATTATCATGCCAACCTTTTAAAATGGATATTTACAAGTTATTCAACAATTAAATGTAATATTATACAACATATCCATCAATATTTTATTCTATATAAATATTTAGTCATTTGACAATTCATTTGTGCAAAAATAGTTTTCAATTCAGGGTTTAGAAACCTGCAGTCCTAATGCAAAGACATCAACCCCCATAAAGATGAATCGCCACCATAGGAGGGATGATCAATAATTACGTAGACTGCCTCTATATCTTTAATAGTATAAGACATGCATTAATAAAAAATAAATCAATAGAAACGTCTTTCTATCCTCTACTACGTCTGTAAATATAAAAAATATCTGTCTATCCTACATCAAGTGACGGAGACTTGAAGACACATACTACAGCGCTGCCGGCCCACGTCATGATCTGTTTGATGACGTCACCTATCCTGAAGGTGCTCGAGATATGTCTGGTGTGATCACACTTCTTCTAAAAGTATGCACCGGAACATTGTAAACAGCGTTCATGTCTCTATGGCCATTGGTTGAAAATGATTTCCCGATAGTACTCTGCCGGATAATGACCTATCAATGCATTTGCAGCTGTCTGTAGCTTCTGTATATTTTCAAATCGGCGACCTTTGAGGTGGGACTTCAACTCCGGGAAAATAGCACATGCACCTGCAAATATATGTACATTGGGTACTAGTTTCAGAATAATAAAATATAATTTTATGATTTTGAAAATGATAAAAATAACTGCTTGCAGTTTCCTAACTTTTAAGGGACAATTAATATCATTTTAGTGTTCATCACAATAATTTGCAGCAATTTGAATATTCCTCCATCCAATATTACAATTATACTTCTGTATATTAAATATCAAAGAGAAGTGAATACTGCTAAATACCTTCCACATGTTTAATTTGGTGGTCAGAATGCTGTGTGCGGTTCCATAGCAGACATTGGCAGCCTCTGACAGCTCCCGTACAGTCATTCTGCAGTCTGCTTTCAGTTTGTCTTCTATTGACGTCACGGCTGACGGTCCAGTTGTTCGAAACTTTAACAGTTGATTAAGCTAACAGTCGATTAACTTTTAAAGTAATATTTCAACATTTTAGAAAACTTAGACAAGCATAAGTATGACTTCAGGATTATGAACACTAAAACGTCTTTACAGTAAAATTAGAACATGATAGTGTTTCCCACCAAGACTAGTACAGTCGAGACTGTTTTAAGAGACCGACTTTGGGAAGCAGCGAAAAAGGTCACATATGACAGGGAGTCTCTTAAAACAGTCTCACTTAACAGGATGACGCTGGTTTCATATATTTTTCCAATTAAAGTACATATATATATAGTGAATATCGGATACTTATATATTGGCCTCTTTTATGGTAGGAGTGGAAAATGATTACATACTATTTCTTTAATTGCACATTGATAAAATATAAATTTCAAATAATTTGCATCATTCGTTAGGGCTGTCATCGATAGAAACGATATCGATGTATCAACGATATTTTTTTGTCGATTGATTATCGATTCCCATTTTCAAAAATCGATATTTTACAGAGAAAAAAACTATCCAGATAAACACTCAGACCCTCAAAAACAATTAAAATCACAAAATTGTAAATTTGGATAAATGCAAAAGAGAAGTGAAGTAAAAATGAAAGATTTTATTAATTTTTATTTATTTCTTTTATTTCATAAATACGATTTATATAACACAATCAAACAGTAATATGAAAAGTAGGCAATAAAACTAAAAATAGCATTTACAGGAAGGTATATATATAGTATGCATATGGACAAATAGGTTGTTAATCTAACATAATAATCGACATATCGATGTATCGTCGATATTTGTCTTCTGATATATCGGTATCGTTGATATGCCTAAGACCCAATCAATGACAGCCCTATCATTCGTATGACGTTGATAAAACAAATTTAAGCTCATGATCTGGCAAGAAAATAAAGGGGAGCAGTAAAATATAGATGTTCCATTTGAACTATTTACACACTGAGGTTTATGATATTTATATTTTTGTGTACTAATTGTTCATTGACATTTATTCGATTATTGATTGCATCTTTAATCTGTGTTTACTTCGTCGTTTCCTGTTAATTACCGCCATATTTTTGTTTCATCAGGAATAAAGTTAATTTATGCACCGACTGCGAATTCTTCAGCGACTTTATATGCTGGTTTTCCCTAATCGAGCAATTCAAGTGCCTTAACACGCTGTTCTAATGTCAAAACAGTTCTTTTTTATGTTTTTCATCAGCCATTTTATGTAAACAAATAAGTTCTTGTCTCAAACAACTTCATGCAAGATAAAGAACGGTAACTCTATCGTGTAAAATCTTGCGAGGGAGCGTCTCAAAGTCGCTGAAAACAGTCTAAATATCGATTCGGGAGCTTGATTTCATAGTCGCTTGTTGCGTAAGGCAGGGGGTTGCTTAATTCAGACTCTTTTAATAGTAAATTGCGTCCGGAGCATAAAATAGGGTCACATATGACAGGGAGTCGCTAAATTCAGGGGGTCGTTAAGGCAGTCTCGACTGTATTTTGAATCAAAATTTAACAGACGATTAGTTTAATAGTCTGTTTAAGTTTTGAACAACTGGGCGCTGATTGTTGACTTCCGTCCACGACCTGCATCATCTTCAAGGGACAGTCGGCCATCAGAAAAGTGTCAAAACCTCTTGAATACAAGTACAGGGCAAACGCAGTTTTCTCCCCGTGTCTGCTTTAGTGGCTTATACGTTTCCGATGGTGTTTTGCCTATTTCTTTGCAAAATTTAATGTTTGCACGAATTTCCAAACGTTCTTGTGACGACTATTCATAGCATGCATGACTGTCATAGAACAGAAGTTGTTTATTAGTCCCCTGGTTGAAAACCAGTTTCGGGGACTATAGGAATGCACTTTTCCGTCATTCCGTCCGTCCATCAATCCGTCCGTCCGCAATTTCGTGTCTGGTCCATAACTCTGTCATCCATGAAGGGAATTTAATATTTGGCACAAATGTTCCCCATGATGAGATGACGTGTCATGCGCAAAACCCGGACCCCTAGCTCAAAGGTCAAGGTCACAATTGAAGGTCAAAGGTCAACAGGGCTTTTTTCCTGTCCGGTCCATAACTCTCCCATCCATGAAGAGATTTTAATATTACTTGGCACAAATGTTCCCCATGAGGAGACGACGTGTCATGCGCAAAACCTGGACCCCTAGCTTAAAGGTCAAGGTCACAATTGGAGGTCAAAGGTCAACAGGGCTTTTTTCCTGTCCGGTCCACATCTCTCCCATCCTTGAAGGGATTTTAGTATGACTTGGCACAAATGTTCCCCATGATGAGATGATGTGTCTTGCGCAAATCCCGGACCCCTAGCTCAAAGGTCAAGGTCACAATTGGAGGTCAAAGGTCAACAGGGCTTTTTTCCTGTCCGGTCCATAACTCTCCCATCCATGAAGAGATTTTAATATTACTTGGCACAAATGTTCCCCATGAGGAGACGACGTGTCATGCGCAAAACCTGGACCCCTAGCTTAAAGGTCAAGGTCACAATTGGAGGTCAAAGGTCAACAAGGCTTTTTTCCTGTCCGGTCCATAACTCTCCCATCTATGAAGGGATTTTAATATTACTTGGCACAAATGTACCTCATAATAAGACGATGTGTCATGCACAACTTTCAGACCCCTACCTCAAAGGTCAAGGTCACACTTAGCAGTCAAATGTTAACATAGCATGAACAGGGTCTGTTTCGTGTCCAGTCCATAACTCTGACATTCATTAAGGGATTTTAATATCACTTAGCACAAGTGTTCCCCATGATGAGACGACGTGTCATGCGCAAATCCCGGGCCCCTAGCTCAGAGGTCAAGGTCACAATTGGAGGTCAAAGGTCAACAGAGTTTTTTTCCTGTCCCGTCCATAACTCTGCCATCCATGAAGGGATTTTAATATTACTTGGCACAAATGTTCCCCATGATGAGACAACATGTCATGCGCAAAGCCCAGACCCTTAGCTCAAAGGTCAAGGTCACAATTGGAGGTCAAAGGTCAATAAGGTTTTTTCCCTGTCCGATCCAGAACTCTGTCATCCATCAAGGGATTACAATATTACTTGGCGTAAATGTTTCCCATGATGAGACGACGTGTCATTCGCAACACCCAGTACCCTAGCTTAAAGGTCAAGGTCACACTTTGAGATCAAAGGTCAAGAGGATTTTTTTCCTGTCCGGTCTATAACTTTGTCATGCAAAGCAGGATTTAGATATCAGTTGGCACAAATATTCCCCTGGATGAGACAACATGTCGTGCGCAAGAACCAGGTCCCTAGGTCTAAGGTCAAGGTCATATTTAGAGGTCAAAGGTCAAATTCAAGAATGACATTGTACGGAACATTTCTTCTTCATGCATGGAGGGATTTTGATGTAACTTGGACCAAATGTTCACCACCATGAGGCACCCTTGTTTTTAGAATTACGTCCCTTTGTTTTACTATAAATGGATTTTATTGTAACTTTTTTATTACTGGCGGTAGAGAAAAATCGAGACCACTTTTCTGTGATACAGCATGCATGTTACATCCAGTTTTGTAGGTGTATTTTGACCTATCTCTACCTGGTAAAGAGTTTCTTGTGGACTTATATAGATTTTTTTTTTTGTTTTTTTGTTTTTTTTTAAAAATTAATTTCCCTTTGTAATTACTATAAATAACTTACATGATAACATTTTTATAATCAGCCAAAAAAATTCAATATGAAAACAACTGTGGGTTTTTATATATGCACATTTTAATCCAAGTGTGTTGTTATAACATATTGTATATGTAGTACAATATTGTTTATACATCATTGACAGATATCAGTTCATTATGTTATACTGCAGTAGAGAAAATTAGGTGCCTTCCAGTAGGGGACTTTGTATTGCATGGCAATATTTCATTCACTTGTTTCACAATGCAATGGATGATTGACGTCATATTTTCAGATATCGTCGCACAAAAGTCGTCAAACAGAATCGCGGATTTTTTTAGAATTTCTGCGGCTGAAATTTATTATCCCCTGACGAAAGTCGGAGGGATATAGTTTTGGCGTTGTCCGTCCGTCCGTCCGTCCGGAGCCATATCTAGTAAAATGGTTGGGAATATTTATTTAAAACTTCATATACATGTTCACCACTATGAGTTCTTGCGGCCCGTCAAGTTTCAGTCAGATTGCCCAAGTAACACCAGAGTTATGGCCCTTAGAAGTTTCTAGTGTTAACTATATAGGGTACTATAAATATGGCAATTTCTGCATCATAACTTTTGATATATTTGACCTTGAACTATGAAACTTTAACAGATATTAGAGCACTATAATGTGGTTGTGCACACACAATTTCGTTTGGATTTCTTTTGTAACTACAGAGTTATTGCCCTTTAATTGTCTAAAAATCCACATATTTGTAAATATCAAACTTGCCATTTGGCAGAATTTCATTAAATTTTTTTCATTCTTTTCTGTGAACATTTATTATAAACATGTGAAGTTGCGCACCCACACCTGGTCGCCCACTTGCCTTGGTCACCAGGGGTGACCCCGGAGTCAAAATTGACCCGCCCCAGGGGTCACTTGATTTTACATAGGAAAATCTTTAAAAATCTTCTTCTCAAAAACCAGAAGCCCTAGAGCTTAGATATTTGACTTGTAGCATTGCCTAGTGGACTTCTACTTCAGGGGTCACTTGATTTTACATATGAAAATCTTCAAAATTTTTCTAAAAATAAACCAGAAGGCCTAGTTCTTAGGTATTTGACTTGTAGCATTGCCTAATAGACTTCTACAAAATTTGTTCAAATCATGACCCCCAGGGTCAAAATGACCCCGCCCCATGGGGTTACTTCATTGTACATAGAAAAATCTTCAAAATTTTCTTAAAATAAACCAGAAGGCGTAGAGTTTAGATATTTCACGTGCAGCATTGCCTAGTAGACCTCTACAAAATTTGTTCAAATCATGACCCCTGGGTCAAAATAGACCCCGCTTCAGGGGTCACTTGATTTTACATAGGAAAATCTTCAAAATTTTCTAAAAATAAACCAGAAGACCTAGAGCTTAGATATTTCACATGTAGCATTGCCTAGTGGACCTCTACAAAATTTGTTAAAATCATGACCCCCGGGGTCAAAATTGACCCAGCCCCAGGGGTCACTTGATTTTACTTAGGAAAATCATTAAAAATTTTCTTAAAGTAAACCAGAAGGCGTAGAGCTTAGATATTTCACATGCAGCATTGCCTAGTGGACCTCTACAAAATTTGTTCAAATCATGACCCCTGGGTCAAAATTGACCCCGCTTCAGGGGTCACTTGATTTTACATAGGAAAATCTTCACAAAATTTCTAAAAATAAACTAGAAGGCCTAGATCTTAGATATTTGACATGTAGCATTGCCTAGTAGACTTCTACAAAATTTGTTCAAATCATGACCTTCGGGGTCAAATTGACCCCGCCCTGTGGGGTTACTTGATTGTACATAGAAAAATCTTCAAAATTTTCTAAAAATAAACCAGAAGGCCTAGAGCTTAGATATTTGACATGTAGCATTGCCTAGTGGACCTCTACAAAATTGGTTCAAATCTTGACCCCCCAGGGTCAAATTGACCCAGCCCCAGGGGTTACTTGATTGTACATAGGGAAATCTTCGTAAATTTGCTAAAAATAAACCAGAAGGCCTAGATCTTAGATATTTGATATGTAACATTTCCTAGTAGACTTCTACAAATTTTGTTCAAATCATGACCCCCGTGGTAAAATTGGCCCCACCCCAGGGGTTACTTGATAGTACATCGGAAAATCTTCCAAAAAATTTCTAAAAATCATCAGTTTGACATTAGAAACATTTAGCTCATATTACTCTGGTGAGCGATCCAGGGTCATCATGACCCTCTTGTTTTTCATTTTTAATTTTCCATCAGTCATGATCAACGTGTGAAATTTTGTTTCCTCTCCCGTTCCCCCACACCCTTAAAAAATAAATATATATACATATATATATTTCCATTCCTTTTTTTTTTTTTTTTAAATGTTCAAACCTTCAACATGTTAAGTTGTGACTGCACAAGCCTTGCCCTCAGTCATGTTCAAGATATCTTACCAGTGTTCTCATAAGGACATCTGTTTTTTATGCCCCCGAAGGGAGGCATATAGTTTTTGAACCGTCTGTCCGTCTGTCGGTCTGTCAGTCTGTCAGTCTGTCCGCAATTTTCGTGTCCGGTCCATATCTTTGTCATCGATGGATGGATTTTCAAATAACTTGGCATGAATGTGTACCACAGTAAGACGACGTGTCGCGCGCAAGACCCAGGTCCGTAGCTCAAAGGTCAAGGTCACACTTAGACGTTAAAGGATAGTGCATTGATGGGCGTGTCCGGTCCATATCTTTGTCATCGATGGATGGATTTTCAAATAACTTGGCATGAATGTGTACCACAGTAAGACGACGTGTCGCGCGCAAGACCCAGGTCCGTAGTTCAAAGGTCAAGGTCACACTTAGACGTTAAAGGATAGTGCATTGATGGGCATGTCCGGTCCATATCTTTGTCATCTATGGATGGATTTTCAAATAACTTGGCATGAATGTGTACCACAGTAAGACTACGTGTCGCGCGCAAGACCCATGTCCGTAGCTCAAAGGTCAAGGTCACACTTAGATGTTAAAGGATAGTGCATTGATGGGCGTGTCCGGTCCATATCTTTGTCATCCATGGATGGATTTTCAAATAACTTGGCATGAATGTGTACCACAGTAAGACAACGTGTCGTGCGCAAGACCCAGGTCCGTAGGTCAAAGGTCCTAAACTCTAACATCGGCCATAACTATTCATTCAAAGTGCCATCGGGGGCATGTGTCATCCTATGGAGACAGCTCTTGTTTAAGTTCAAATGTACATGTTAAACAACAACACCTGGTGCCAAACCACTCAAAGACAATATTTCGTTCCAGTTAAACTTCAAGCTCATATTTCAATTAACTGCATTTAATTTTAAAAGCTAAGCTTATTACAGTAAGCATATCCCATTCAAAATAAATTCTTTACTCAGGATCAAGGTATCATACATTTATTATGTACTCTTTAATTATGTCTCCCCCAGGAGACATATTGTTTTTGCCCTGTCCGTCCGTCCGTCCGTCCGTCCCTCCGTCCGTCCGTCCGTACGTCACACTTCATTTCGAGCAATAACTGGAGAACCGTTTGACCTAGAACCTTCAAACTTCATAGGGTTGTAGGGCTGCTGGAGTAGACGACCCCTATTGTTTTTGGGGTCACTCTCTCAAAGGTCAAGGTCACAGGGGCCCGAACATTGAAAACCATTTCCGATCAATAACTAGAGAACCACTTGACCCAGAATGTTGAAACTTCATAGGATGATTGTACATGCAAAGTAGATGACCCCTATCGATTTTGGGGTCACTCCATTAAAGGTCAAGGTCACAGGGGCCCGAACATTGAAAACCATTTCCGGTCAGTAACTTGAGAACCACTTGACCCAGAATGTTGAAACTTCATAGGATGATTGGTCATGAAGAGTAGATGACCCCTATTGATTTTGGGGTCACTCTGTCAAAGGTCAAGGTCACAGGGGCCTGAACATGGAAAACCATTTCCGATCAATAACTAGAGAACCACTTGACCCAGAATGTTGAAATTTCATAGGATGATTGGTCATGAAGAGTAGATGACCCCTATCGATTTTGGGGTCACTCTGTCAAAGATCAAGGTCACAGGGGCCTGAACATGGAAAACCATTTCCGGTCAGTAACTTGAGAACCACTTGACCGAGAATGTTGAAACTTAATAGGATGATTGGTCATGCAGAGTAGATGACCCCTATCGATTTTGGGGTCACTCCATTAAAGGTCAAGGTCACAGGGGCCTGAACATTGAAAACCATTTCCGGTCAGTAACTTGAGAACCACTTGACCCAGAATGTTGAAACTTAATAGGATGATTGGTCATGCAGAGTAGATGACTCCTAACGATTTTGGGGTCACTCTGTGAAAGGTCAAGGTCACAGGGGCCTGAACATTGAAAACCATTTCCGGTCAGTAACTTTAGAACCACTTGACCCAGAATGATGAAATTTCATAGGATGATTGGTCATGCAGAGTAAATGACCCCTAATGATTTTGGGGTCACTCTGTTAAAGGTCAAGGTCACAGGGGCCTGAACATTGACAACCAGTTCCGATCAATAGCTTGAGAACCTCTCGACCCAGAATGTTGAAACTTCATAGGATGATTGAACATGCAGAGTAGATGACCCCTATTGTTTTTGGGGTCACTCTGTTAAAGGTCAAGGTCACAGGGGCCTGAACATTGATAACCAGTTCCGATCGATAACTTGAGAACCACTTGACCTACAATTTTGAAACTTAATAGGATGATTGGACTTGCAGAGTAGATGACCCCTATTTATTTTGAGGTCACTTGATCAAAGGTCAAGGTCACAGAAGCCTGAACAGTGACTTGAGAACCACTAGGCCAGGAGTGTTGAAATTTAGCGGGATGATTGGACATGCCAAGTAGATAATCTCTATTGCAGCCAACCATCAGTGTCTCTTTGACTTTTGCTCCTAACCCCTATTGACTTCTTGCCTATAGGACTTTGCATTGGGGGAGACATGCGCTTTTTTACAAAAGCATTTTCTAGTTAAACATTTGTTTTCTGTTAAATTGATGTTGACTAATGAAATTATTTGCTTCTTAACATCATTAACTTTTTGTCGGATATATTTTTTTGCCATTCCTCACCACAAACCCTTTCGGCGGGGGATACCAATTCATCGAATTTGCTTGTTTTATTAAGTTTTTACTTCAGCATGCATATGACAAAACGTTACCTGGGCCGGTAGCATGTTACTATGGTTGCATTATATCCTGTTGTTTCGTACTATGCTATGTCATGCTATTTCAATCAAGTCAGTCAATAGAAAAAGGTTTACTCTTTCAAATGATACACTGTACCATTTTCAACATATTGCAAGTACTATGAAAAAAGTTATTGGACCAGTCTACGTAATTATTGATCATCCCTCGTATTGGATGCCATCTTGAAAAAATACAATTTCGCAATTCGATAATGTAAAATTGTTATTAGTTTCTCAAATTATAGGGGTTTAGCTATTTAATACAGTCAATTTCTTTTGTATTACCTGCTGGGCAATAAATTTCACTTTTTAATAGCCCAGGGTCATGACTAAAATGGATCTGATTCTCATATGTCTTTCCACATCATCTCCAACATCATATGACTGAAGTCAATAATTCTGGCACCAAGTTTTCATGAATTATGCCCCATTTTTGTACCCCCGACAACAAAGTTGTAAGGGCGAGGTGTATACTGGTTTCAGGTTGTCTGTCTGTCTGTAGACACAATTTTGTGCGCACGAACTCACCTCATCCCCTTGACACAGTTTAATGAAACTTCACACAAGTGATCAGTAACAGCAGTAGTTGTGCATGGCGCATGTTATGGGATTTTGTTTTTAGTTACTATTCAGTATACATAGAGTCTGCATAGGCAATCTTGTGCACTCCTAATCTCCTGAACCCATGCATACAATTATTTGAAACTTAACACAAGTGATCGATACGAACCCAAGTTGTGCATGGTTCTTTTAGATAAATATTCTGCACAGTTATGGGACTTTGTTTTTTGTTACTAAACTATATACATAGAGTCTGTATACATACAGTCGTCACCTTCAGTGATAGCTCTAGTTATTTAGAAGATTAGGATATTTTTTATGCCCCCGAAGGGAGGCATATAGTTTTTGAACCGTCTGTCAGTCTGTCGGTCTGTCCGCAATTTTCGTGTCCGGTCCATATCTTTGTCATCCATGGATGGATTTTCAAATAACTTGGCATGAATGTGTACCACAGTAAGACGACGTGTCGCGCGTAAGACCCAGGTCCGTAGCTCAAACGTCAAGGTCACACTTAGACGTTAAAGGTCATTTTTCATGATAGTGCATTGATAGGCGTGTCCGGTCCATATCTTTGTCATCCATGGATGGATTTTCAAATAACTTGGCATGAATGTGTACCACAGTAAGACGACGTGTCGCGCACAAGACCCAGGTCTGTAGCTCAAAGGTCAAGGTCACACTTAGACATTAAAGGTCATATTTCATGATAGTGCATTGATGGGCGTGTCCGGTCCATATCTTTGTCATTCATGCATGGATTTTAAAATTAATGGGCATGAATGTGTACCACAGTAAGATGACGTGTCGCGCGCAAGACCCAGGTCCGTAGCTCAAAAGTCAAGGTCACACTTAGACGTTAAAGGTCATATTTCATGATAGTGCAATGATGGGCGTGTCCGGTCCATATCTTTGTCATTCATGCATGGATTTTAAAATAACTACGCATGAATGTGTGGCACAGTAAGATGACGTGTTGCGCGCAAGACCCAGGTCCGTAGGTCAAAGGTCCTAAACTCTAACATTGGCCATAACTATTCATTCAAAGTGCCATCAGGGGCATGTGTCATCCTATGGAGACAGCTCTTGTTTTGATATGGTTTCACAATATGTCTGTTATTACACGAGGGATTCGGTTCAAACTTTGAAACTGTGATTTGATAGCAAAAATCTGCAAAATTGTATATGCAACTGTTGGGTATTTTAGAAAGACATATAACCAGAAATCTAATGTTGACATCCTTGTTACTCTTGCAAAGTAAATAATACGTGTCATTTGTTACTCTTGTATAGTAGATAGTACATGTCATTTTGTTACTCTTGTATAGTAGGTAACATGTGTTATTTTGTTGGTAATACATGTCATTTTGTTGGTAATACGTGTCATTTTGTTACTCTTGTATAGTAGGTAATACATTTCATTTTATTACTCTTGTATAGTAGATAATACATGTCATTTTGTTCATCTTGTAATGTAGATAATACGTGTCATTTTGTTACTCTTGTATAGTAGGTAATATGTGTCATTTGTTTACTCTTGTATAGTAGGTAACATGTGTTATTTTATTGGGAATACTTGTCATTTTGTTGGTAATACGTGTCATTTTGTTACTCTTGTATAGTAGGTAATACATGTCATTTTGTTACTCTTGTATAGTAGATAATACATGTCATTTTGTTCATCTTGTAATGTAGATAATATGTGTCATTTTGTTACTCTTGTATAGTAGGTAATACGTGTCATTTTGTTACTCTTGTATAGTAGATAACACGTGTCATTTTGTTACTCTTGTATAGTAGATAATACGTGTCATTTTGTTACTCTTGTATAGTAGATAACACGTGTCATTTTGTTACTCTTGTATAGTAGGTAATACGTGTCATTTTGTTACTCTTGTATAGTACGTAACATGTGTCATTTTGTTACTCTTGTATAGTACGTAACATATGTCATTTTGTTGGTAATACGTGTCATTTTGTTGGTAAAACGTGTCATTTTCTTACTCTTGTATAGTAGGTAATACGTGTCATTTTGTTACTCTTGTGTAGTAGGTAACATGTGTCATTTTGTTACTCTTGTATAGTAGGTAACATGTGTCATTTTGTTGGTAATATGTGACATTTTGTTGGTAATATGTGACATTTTGTTGGTAATATGTGTCATTTTGTTACTCTTGTATAGTAGATAATACGTGTCATTTTGTTACTCTTGTATAGTAGATAATGCGTGTCATTTAGTTACTCTTGTATAGTAGGTAATGCATGTCATTTTGTTACTCTTGTATAGTAGGTAATACGTGTCATTTTGTTACTCTTGTATAGTAGGTAATACGCCTCATTTTGTTACTCTTGTATAGTAGATAATACGCCCCATTTTGTTACTCTTGTATAGTAGGTAATACGCGTCATTTTGTTACTCTTGTATAGTAGGTAATACGCGTCATTTTATTACTCTTGTATAGTAGATAATACCTGTCATTTTGTTACTCTTGTATAGTAGGTAATACGTGTCATTTTGTTACTCTTGTATAGTAGATAATACGTGTCATTTTGTTACTCTTGTATAGTAGGTAATACGTGTCATTTTGTTACTCTTGTATAGTAGATAATACGTGTCATTTTGTTACTCTTGTATAGTAGGTAATACGTGTCATTTTGTTACTCTTGTATAGTAGATAATATGTGTCCTTTTGTTACATAATACGTGTCATTTTGTTACTCTTGTAATGTAGATAATATGTGTCATTTTGTTACTCTTGTATAGTAGGTAATACGTGTCATTTTGTTACTCTTGTATAGTAGATAACATGTGTCATTTTGTTACTCTTGTATAGTAGATAATACGTGTCATTTTGTTACTCTTGTATAGTAGGTAATACGTGTCATTTTGTTACTCTTGTATAGTAGGTAACATGTGTCATTTTGTAACTCTTGTATAGTAGGTAACATGTGTCATTTTGTTGGTAATACGTGTCATTTTGTTTGTAATACGTGTCATTTTGTTACTCTTGTATAGTAAGTAATACGTGTCATTTTGTTACTCTTGTATAGTAGGTAACATGTGTCATTTTGTTACTCTTGTATAGTAGGTAACATGTGTCATTTTGTTGGTAATATGTGACATTTTGTTGGTAATACGTGTCATTTTGTTACTCTTGTATAGTAGATAATGCGTGTCATTTTGTTACTCTTGTATAGTAGGTAATGCTAGTCATTTTGTTACTCTTGTATAGTAGGTAATACGCGTCATTTTGTTACTCTTGTATAGTAGATAATACCTGTCATTTTGTTACTCTTGTATAGTAGGTAATACGTGTCATTTTGTTACTCTTGTATAGTAGATAATACATGTCATTTTGTTACTCTTGTATAGTAGGTAATACGTGTCATTTTGTTACTCTTGTATAGTAGATAATACGTGTCATTTTGTTACATAATACGTGTCATTTTGTTACTCTTGTATAGTAGATAATACGTGTCATTTTGTTACTCTTGTATAGTAGGTAATACGTGTCATTTTGTTACTCTTGTATAGTAGATAATATGTGTCCTTTTGTTACATAATACGTGTCATTTTGTTACTCTTGTATAGTAGATAATACGTGTCATTTTGTTACTCTTGTATAGTAGGTAATACATGTCATTTTGTTACTGTTGTATAGTAGGTAATAAATGTCATTTTGTTACTCTTGTATAGTAGATAGTCATGTCATTTTGTTACTCTTGTATAGTAGGTAATACGTGTCATTTTGTTACTCTTGTATAGTAGATAATACGTGTCATTTTGTTACTCTTGTATAGTAGATAACCTGTGTGGTTTTGCTACTCTTGTATAGTAGGTAATACGTGTCATTTTGTCACTCTTGTATAGTAGATAATACGTGTCATTTTGTTACTCTTGTATAGTAGATAACACGTGTCGTTTTGTTACTCTTGTATAGTAGGTAACACGCGTCATTTTGTTACTCTTGAATAGTAGGTAAGACGCGTCATTTTGTTACTCTTGTATAGTAGGTAACACGCGTCATTTTGTTACTCTTGTATAGTAGTTAATACGTGTCATTTTGTTACTCTTGTATAGTAGATAATACCTGTCATTTTGTTACATAATAAGTGTCATTTTGTTACTCTTGTATAGTAGGTTATACGTGTCATTTTGTTACTCTTGTATAGTAGATAATACGTGTCATTTTGTTACATAATACGTGTCATTTTGTTACTCTTGTATAGTAGATAATACGTGTCATTTTGTTACTCTTGTATAGTAGGTAACACGTGTCATTTTGTTACTCTTGTATAGTAGGTAACACGTGTCATTTGTTACTCTTGTATAGTAGGTAACACGTGTCATTTTGTTACTCTTGTATAGTAGGCAACACGTGTCATTTTGTTACTCTTGTATAGTAGGTAACACGTGTCATTTTGTTACTCTTGTATAGTAGGTAACACGCGTCATTTTGTTATTCTTGTATAGTAGGTAACACGCGTCATTTTGTTACTCTTGTATAGTAGGTAACACGCGTCATTTTGTTACTCTTGTATAGTAGGTAATACGTGGAAATAAATACGTAAAATCTATGGAAATATTTTGACCCCATTCTTCAATCAACCCTAGGGGTCACTTGATTTTACATAGGAAAATCTTCAAAAAATTTCTAAAAATAAACCAGAAGGCCTAGAGCTTAGATATTTCACATGTAGCATTGCCTAGTGGACCTCTACAAAATTTGTTCAAATCATGACCCCCGGGGTCAAAATTGACCCCGCTTCAGGGGTCACTTGATTTTACATAGGAAAATCTTCAAGAATTTTCTAAAAATAAACCAGAAGGCCTAGATCTTAGATATTTGACATGTAGCATTGCCTAATAGACTTCTACAAAATTTGTTCAAATCATGACCCCCAGGGTCAAAATGACCCCGCCCCATGGGGTTACTTCATTGTACATAGAAAAATCTTCAAAGTTTTCTGAAAATAAACCAGAAGGCCTAGAGCTTAGATATTTCACATGTAGCATTGCCTAGTAGACCTCTACAAAATTTGTTCAAATCATGACCCCTGGGTCAAAATTGACCCCGCTCCAGGGGTCACTTGATTTTACATAGGAAAATCTTCAAAAAATTTCTAAAAATAAACTAGAAGGCCTAGATCTTAGATATTTGACATGTAGCATTGCCTAGTGGACCTCTACAAAATTGGTTCAAATCTTGACCCCCCAGGGTCAAATTGACCCAGCCCCAGGGGTTACTTGATTGTACATAGGGAAATCTTCATAAATTTGCTAAAAATAAACCAGAAGGCCTAGATCTTAGATATTTGATATGTAACATTTCCTAGTAGACTTCTACAAACTTTGTTCAAATCATGACCCCTGGGGTAAAATTGGCCCCGCCCCAGGGGTTACTTGATTGTACATCGGAAAATCTTCCTGTTTGACATTAGAAACATGTACCTCATATTACTCTGGTGAGCAATCCAGGGTCATCATGACCCTCTTGTTTTTCATTTTTAATTTTCCATCAATATTTATAATCAACATGTGAAATTTTGTTTCCTCTCCCGTTTCCCCGCACCCCAACACCCTTAAAAAATAAATATATATACATAATTATATATATTTCCATTCCTTTTTTTTTTTTTATGCCCCCACTTTGGGGGGGGGGCATATAGATTTGCTCTTGTCCGTCCGTCCTTCCGTCCGTCTGTCTGTCCGTCCGTCCGTCCTTCCGAAAATGTTGTGTCGCGCGTAGCTCTGAAAGTATTTGACGTAGAGTCACAAAACTTTACAGGAATGTTGGTCAGCATGTGTAGTTGTGCACCTTGGGTTTCGCGTCCGGATTCATTCAGTCATGTAGAAGTTATGGCCCCTGACTTTGTAAAAATTGGTCATTTTAATGTTGTGTCGTGCCTAGCTCCAAAAGTATATGACCTAGAGTCACAAAACTTTACAGGCATGTTGGTCAGCATGTGTAGTTGTGCACCTGGGGTTTCGCGTCCGGATTCATCCAGACATGTAGGAGTTATGGCCCCTGACTTAGTAAAAAATTGGTTATTTTAATGTTGTGTCGCGCATAGCTCCAAAAGTATTTGACCTAGAATCACCAAAGTTTACAGGAATGTTGGTCATCATGTGTAGTTGTGCACCTGGGGTTTCACGTCCGGATTCATGCAGTCATGTAGAAGTTATGGCCCCTGACTTTGTAAAAATTGGTCATTTTAATGTTGTGTCGTGCCTAGCTCCAAAAGTATATGACCTAGAGTCACAAAACTTTACAGGCATGTTGGTCAGCATGTGTAGTTGTGCACCTGGGGTTTCGCGTCCGGATTCATCCAGTCATGTAGGAGTTATGGCCCCTGACTTAGTAAAAATTTGGTCATTTTAATGTTGTGTCGCGCATAGCCCCAAAAGTATTTGACCTAGAATCACCAAAGTTTACAGGAATGTTTGTCAGCATGTGTAGTTGTGCACCTGGGGTTTCGCATCCGGATTCATTCAGTATTGTAGGAGTTCTGGCCCCTGACTAATGTCATGTAGTGGGGGCATCTGTGTCCCATGGACACATTTCTAGTTTTTTTTAAATGTTCAAACCTTCAACATGTTAAGTTGTGACTGCACAAGCCTTGCCCTCAGTCATGTTCAAGATATCTTAGCAGTGTTCTCATAAGGACATCTGTTTTTTTTAAGTTCAGATGTACATGTTAAACAACAACACCTGGTGCCAAACCACTCAAAGACAATATTTCGTTCCAGTTAAACTTCAAGCTCATATTTCAATTAACTGCATTTAATTTTAAAAGCTAACCTTATTACAGTAAGCATATCCCATTCAAAATAAATTCTTTAGTCAGGATCAAAGTATCATACATTTATTTTATTACCCGAAATCATAACCAGAACCCAAGTAACATTCACATTTTTACATTTTTATTTGTACATTTCAGATATGAATACAGTCACATATTTCAATTACCGGCGCGTAAGATACTGTAAACAGTGCTAATTTAACCTATGAAATATTCCTTTCAATATAAAAGTTATTATCAATATGTTGGCAGAGTATGGCCACTCCAATGAAAGCTATTTGAAAAACCAGTCGACCGGGAGGAAACCAGACGTACTCGTAAAGCACCACGTCATTGCTCCACGTTACCTGTAGAGCAACAAGCAGCGCCACACTGACGCAAGGGATACCACAGTACACCACAGTAAATTAAACATTCCCCAAAACTCGACGTTACCTGCAAAGCAATGAGGAATATTTAGCGGACCAACGGAGCAAGGCAAAGTACTGTGGTTCTAAGCAACGAGCAAGGCTACAGTACACAACAATATTTAGCGGACCAACGTAGCAAGGCAACGTACTGTAATTCTAAGCAACGAGCAAGGCTACAGTACACCACAATATTTAGCGGACCAAAGGAGCAAGGCAACGTACTGTACTTCTAAGCAAGGCAAATACTATAATGAGCAAGGCTACAGTACACCACAGTAAATTAAATATTCCCCATAACTCGACGTTACCTGCAAAGTAATGAGGAACATTTAGCGGACCAATGGAGCAAGGCAACGTACTGTAATTCTAAGCGAGGCAAATACTATATGATGAGCAAGGCTATGACATCAGCAAGGCTATGATACATTTAAGCAAGGCTAGTCAGATATTGCCAAGGCACTAGAGCAATACCTTTAATATACACCGTAACATCCGTACCATCAAAACGTCCCAAAGCACGCCCGATCGCCCCCACGGTCGACAGAATTTTTCCAGGCCACAATAAATTTGCCAAAATTTATCCCCCAAAAATTCTGTGCAACGATTTCTTAAATTCTAAAACATACTATCTCAGCTTTACAACAATTATATTTGTTCTTTAAAACCAAACTGGTTCATCCATATAACTATAACATAATCGGATAGGCTATTTGAAAGACAAGTACAGCAAATCCCACCAACATCACGTGATCACGTTTTGCCAATGTATGAAACAAGGAGCAGAAGGATTATCGATCGTCTTGAGTGATTCGGATCATTTGTTCATCATCATGATGATAATGTATAGTTCTATCTTTGAAAGAAATAGCTAACTTAAATGCTTACAATGCTTACCTAAAATATATTTGTTTGGATACACGTTTTATCTTATTAATCCCCCGCCGTGGCGGAGGGATTATAGGAATGGTCTGCGTCCGTCCTTCCGTCCTTCTGTCCGTCCTTCCGTCCGTCCTTCCGTCCGTCTTTCCGTCCGTCCTTCCGTCCGTCCGTCCTTCCGTCCGTAACAAAATCGTGTCCGGTCCATATCTCCTAAACCCCTTGAAGGATTTTCATGAAACTTGGGTCAAATGATCACCTCATCAAGACGATGTGCAGAACCCATGAGTCAGCCTTGTCGGTTCAAGGTCAAGGTCACAACTCAAGGTCAAAGGTTTAAGTCTGCCATTTTGTGTCCGCTCTATATCTCCTAAACCCCTTGAAGGAATTTTATAAAACTTGGGTCAAATGATCACCTCATCAAGACGATGTGCAGAACCCATGAGTCAGCCATGCCGGCTCAAGGTCAAGGTCACAACTCAAGGTCAAAGGTTTGAGCCTTCCATTTTGTGTCCGCTCTATATCTCTTAAACCCCTTGAAGGAATTTTATAAAACTTGGGTCAAATGATCACCTCATCAAGACGATGTGCAGAACTCATGAGTCAGTCATGCCAGCTCAAGGTCACAACTTAGGGTCAAAAGTTTGAGCCTTCCATTTTGTGTCTGCTCTATATCTCCTAAACCCCTTGAAGGATTTTTATCAAACTTTGGTCAAACGATAACCTCATCAAGGCGATGTGCAGAACTTATGAGTCAGCCATATTGGCTCAAGGTCAAGGTCACAACTGAAGGTCAAAGGTTTGAGCCTTCCATTTCGTGTCCGCTCTACATCTCCTAAACCCCGTGAAGGAATTTTATAAAACTTGGGTCAAATGATTACCTCATCAGAACGATGTGCAGAAATTATGAGTCAACCATGCCAGCTCAAGGTCAAGGTCACAACTAAGTGTCGAAGGTTTGAGCCTTCCATTTGGTGTCCACTCTGCATCTCCTTAACCCCTTGAAGGATTTTCATCAAACATGGGTCAAATGATCACCTCATCAAGAACTCATGAGTCAGCCATGTCAACTCAAGGTCAAGGTCACAACTGAAGGTCAAAGGTTTCAGCTCTGTATCTCTTAAACCCCTTGAAGGATTTTCATGAAACTTTGGTCAAATGATCACCTCATCAAGATGTTGTGCAGAATTCATGAGTCAGCCATGTCAGTTCAAGGTCAAGGTCACAGCTAAAATCAAAGGTTTACCCTTTCACTATCTATAGCAGTGGCGGGGGATTTAGCTGTCTTCAGACTGCCTTGTTTATAATAAGATTTATGTCCTAATCAATTCCAACCATGTTGATATGTACTCCTTCAAGGCTATACATCAATATCTAGAAAGACCATTATCCCTTTTATCCGCAAGCATTATCCCTTTTATCTACAAGCATTATCCCTTTTATATGCAAACATTATGTTGTTACTGCATTTTGGTTAGCTTTTCAATGAGTTTACCAGGCCTCAATCGGGTCGGGTATGACAACACAATCCAATACACTATGGTACCAATTTAAACATAGTATTATTGTATAGATCAACTTGATACTAATTAAAACGACTGCATGTTTATACATTGTATTATCGTTTGCTTGTTATGGTTCTCATGCATCATTGAACTCAAGAAGATTGTCAATGAAAGAAGTAAAGTGCATACTGAAATGTTTTATACAAAATGTTTTCTGTATTGAAACGTTTTAATGAAGAAAATCATAATTATCAAACATTTTATCGTTTAAGTTACCGTGTGAGATTTATACATCAAGGCATGTCTGGACTATTAATTTATAACAATAATGCGGCAAAATACCGAAGATAGCGGATGGGTCACACATCCCGAAAAATTGTCGTGCAATTATAAATGTATTTATAGATGAATAGATCTACTGCGGAACAAGGTCGATATATTTATCAATGTTGTACTTCTGTCGAATCGTATATTAAAAGAAAACCATGCTTTACTATGAAGACCCTGAATAATCGACTTTTCCAATAATGTTTCGCTATCGCTACGTAATCGTTCTATAAATAGATTGCACTATACAGCATGAAATATGTCAAGATATTCAACTTACACGAAAACACAATGTCAACCTTATTTGTAGATCTAAATCTAATACATAATGACGTTAACATTATCTGTCTTCAGTAAATAATTTCGGCTTGGTTTGTCAAAGAAATTTTTTACTTAGATATTAAAAATCCGACTTTAATAATTTATATAACAAACCAACGCTGATTTATGAAATCCCGGTTTCGGGCTAAGGTAAAAAAACTACAGAATTTCGTTAACATGATATAGTGCTACATGAGCTATTCGAAGAGAATTCACTTACTGGAACAGGAGAAAAATTAAGACAACCAAAAAAATTTTATTCATACATAACGTAACAAACGACTGGTAGTTTGTTACAGATTTCAACCAAATCCCATGATAACCAGCTCTGAAGTTTTTGCTCACTATACATACATACTCCAATGGTAAAATCATCCTCAATTATGAACAGTCAAGAGTGTTGTAATACAGTATGATGACTTCCAAAATTTTAAGAACCATAATATGATCTGTGATATTAGATTCGGCTAAATATTGGCAGTATATCTTAACGCTACATATTTACAACTATGATGACCTAATCTTATATTAGTTAGCTTGTAACACCAAATAAAAACGTGACACTATATAATGGGAAACCAACTGCAAAACAGTTCTCTCTTGTTATTTGCAATGTCACGCCATTTTAAAATGTCATGTTAACTGACACCAGTGCCCTTAGAAATAAAAACGAATAGCTCTAACTAAATACTATCAAGAATTAATGACAACCAATAAAAATATCATAGGAAAGCTAGCCACATATACATGTATAAATTCAATTTGATTTCTCTTTAGTTTTAAAAGTTTAGAATGGTGTAAAAAAATTTGAGGCCACAACTTGAATTAACAAAGTTTCCGTGATATCGTATTTGACTCTGGTAACGATTTAATCTATATAATAATATAATAGAATCTGGTTCTGTATGGAAAATAACAAAATATCTATTGTTTTTCAGCCTCAAAATTGACAAACACCACGATTCGACCAAGTTTCTTCGAAAAATTCAAGTAACAATGTGTTTCGGGAAACGTAACAATCGTTTCAAATTTAATGTACGGAAAGTTGAGCTTCAACGAAACAGAATTTCCTCACAAAATTAACAAACGTAGTAGTGAAACAATTAACAATCCTGAACACCAAACAAAGAACAAACTGCCCAACTAATACTGTTTAAAAAACGTTTGAATCTTATTTTCATGATAGACCACTCGATTTTTTTTTTTTTTTTTTTTTTTTTTTTGTAAAACGTTTGCGAGCATTTAGCCTAAAATAACAGTGGACGAGTTACATAAAATTTATCAACAACATGCCTCACTCTATTTCAAAGATGCACTACAAAGTAACGGTACTCTTTGTAATCCGTCAACTCTACATGATTTGCATGAAAAATACATGAGGCACACAAGAATTTAGTTCAAAATTGACGGTGACATATTAAGCGAAGACAATGTGTATTGCATGAATTAATGTAGCGATATATATGTACGTCGGTGTGTTTAGTTAAATTTCAATCATATTTTGTTTCCCAGCATAAGAAAATTATTCCTCTATACGTAACAAACTATGCTGAAAAGAGATTGAATAAATAAGTCTTCAGATAATGTTGCGAAAACACATTTATCAAAGGAAGGGCCTAAATTATCCACCTGACATACATATTATACCTGTATATATACAACCTAGCAAGTTCAACATCTTTATTTATTTTGGATTAAATACTGTGGATCTTAAATTTTCGATTCTATGGATGCACGTGTTCCCGTGCAGTGTATTTGAAGATCATTACCGAAACCAGTCGGAAGAAATGTAAGTACATCTAAGTCTAATATTGAACCAGTGAATTTGTTAGTGATATTTGTTTATGATATCGAAAGAGTTAAATGACCTAACCTGATCCAACGTTAACAGGTGCTGATGCCTGCGTTTGCATGCCGACAGATTCTCCTGGTCATGTAAAACTTATCGCAAAGTGAGGGTCGTAATTAATAGTGCTTGAGAAAACCTACTTAAATATCTTACAGTTGCGTCCTTGTATAAATATTTTTCCTTACAATCTTTCTGGTTTCCATAACCCATCCGATCTTAATCCGTATACTATACCCTTGCAATACTAAACTATTCGACGGTCCCATAAAGGGGACATTAACATAAAACACTCCGAAAATTTGTAATTTTAATTGTGGGAAGTAAATGAGCACAACAGTGTCATTGTCTTATGAAATGTGACGTCATCGATGTTACTACTTACTTTGCGAGCACCTTACGAGTAATAAAACGGAAATGCACTATGTGAATCTCGTGTATTGAAAGTACCACTGCCTGTTGGAATCAAGAAACTATTACGACAGTTGTCTGAACTAGCAACATTATTGCTTTGGTTCGAATCTGTAAAATTATGAGAAATAGGGTCGCCACACCCCGTATTAAGTTTACAGTTAATACAATCCACAATTAATTCATAATCGGTGCATAGATGTTAAGGGGAAGACATTAACTGTGTATAACTATTTACTGACGTAAGTACTGTCATTACCAAACTGCAGAATTAATTGCGACTCCTTCAAAATTTGTTCGAAATCAATAACAAACCTACCGGCATTTTGTCTGATGCCTGGGATTTCTGGCAAATCCACCGTCTAGTTCGCCTTTCATTTCCTTCCCTTCATAATCATCTCGACAGGCTGGCTCGCCTCTACCTTTCTGGCGGGCTCTGCATCGACCACATGGCATGGCTATTCAATTTAACATCGATCTGAAGCGCTAGCCAATACACCTTTAGTTCAGCTGAGAAGATTGCACGTGCTCTCGATTTAATATAACGCTCGAGTGGTTCCCTGACGAATAGGCGTTTATCATTCATCTGTTATGTTTAGACAAGGAACTAGAAAACTGGATTACTTGACAACGACGATAGTTTATAGCTAACACACCTAGCAACGAGATAGCTATTAATTTCGGGAAAAAATAAATGTAATTATTTTTAGGCAAAATAATTTTTTATTATTATGTACTTTTTAATTAAATATTTGTTTTCTGTTAAATTGAATTTGACTAATGAAATTATTTGCTTCTTATTAACATCCTTAACTTTTTGCCGGATATATTTTTTTGCCATTCCTCACCACAAACCCTTTCGGCGGGGGATACCAATTCATCGAATTTGCTTGTTACTCTTGTATAGTAGGTAACATGTGTCATTTTGTTACTCTTGTATAGTAGGTAACACATGTCATTTTGTTGCTCTTGTATAGTAGGTAACACGTGTCATTTTGTTACTCTTGTATAGTAGATAAGACCTGTCATTTTGTTACTCTTGTATAGTAGGTAAAACGTGTCATTTTGTTACTCTTGTATAGTAGATAAGACGTGTCATTTTGTTACTCTTGTATAGTAGGTAATACGTGTCATTTTGTTACTCTTGTGTAGTAGGTAATACTTGACATTTTGTTATTCTTGTATAGTAGGTAATACATGTCATTTTGTTACTCTTGTATAGTAGGTAATACTTGACATTTTGTTACTCTTGTATAGTAGGTAATACTTGACATTTTGTTACTCTTGTATAGTAGGTAATACATGACATTTTGTTACTCTTGTATAGTAGATAATTTTGTTACTCTTGCATAGTAGATCATACGTGTCATTTTGTTACTCTTGTATAGGAGATAATACATGTCATTTTGTTACTCTTGTATAGTAGGTAATACGTGTCATTTTGTTACTCTCGTATAGTAGATAATACGTGTCATTTTGTTACTCTTGTATAGTAGGTAATACTTGACATTTTGTTACTCTTGTATAGTAGGTAATACTTGACATTTTGTTATACCCCCACCAAACTTGTTTGAGGGGGTATATAGGAGGCAGTTTTGTCGCGTCCCGTCGCGTCCCGTCCCGTCGCGTCCTGAAATCTATTATCTCAGTTATTACCAAATGGATTTGATTCAAACTTAAAATACATGTTCCACCTTATCACCCACATCATGTGACACAAGGTGCATAACTCTTGACACCAAGTTTTCATGAATTATGTCCCCTTTTACTTAGAATTTAAGGTTAATTTTGTTGTATTTTCACTATATCTCAGTTATTACTAAATGGATTTGATTCAAACTTAAAATAGATGTTCCACCTCATCACCCACATCATGTGCCCACATCATGTGACACAAGGTGCATAACTCTGACACCAAGTTTTCATGAATTATGTCCCCTTTTACTTAGAATTTATGGTTAATTTTGTGGTATTTTTACTATATCTCAGTTATTACTAAATGGATTTGATTCAAACTTAAAATAGTTGTTCCACCTCATCACCCAGATGATGTGACATAAGGTGCTTAACTCTGACATTAATTTTTTATGAATTATGTCCCCTTTTACTTTAAATTTATGGTTGATTTTGATGTATTTTCACTATATCTCAATTATTACAAAATGGATTTGATTCAAACTTAAAATAGATGTTCCACCTCATCAGCCACATCATGTGACACAAGGTGCATAACTCTGACACCAATTTTTCATGAATTATGCCCCTTTTTACTTAGAATTTAAGGTTAATTTTGATGTATTTTCACTATATCTCAGTTACTACTGAATGGATTTGATCCAGACTTAAAATAGATGTTCCACCTCATCACCCACATCATGTGACACAAGGTGCATAACTCTGACACTAATTTTTCTTGAATTGTGTCCCCTTTTACCTAGAATTTTAGGTTAATTTTGATGTATTTTCACTATATCTCATTCTGATTGGCTTAGAGCCAAAGGGAAGTAACCTTTTTTTAACTTTTGTACTGAGTTTCTTCCCCTTAAATTCCAGGAATTAGTCTGTTTTTAGAAATCCTATTTTTAGATTTTCAGTATTTTAGGTATTTTTCTAACTTTTTTATTATAAGTCCTATGTAAAAAGTAAAAACATTTTTCTGTGGTAACATGGGTCGGTAAGACACTTTTTTGTATTCATTTTTAGTGTATCTCTAATATTAGAGATTTAATATATTTAGTTGTATTACTATACTAGTATTATACTAGTATTACTTATATGTGGAAGCCCAGGATGAAGTACTCCAAAGTATTTTTAAGATTCCTTATGGTTGCCATTCTTCTGTGACAAGACCGTATGGTGGGGGTATGAGTCACTCCTGTGACAGTTCTAGTTACTCTTGTATAGTAGGTAATACATGACATTTTGTTACTCTTGTATAGTAGGTAATACATGACATTTTGTTACTCTTGTATAGTAGATAATTTTGTTACTCTTGCATAGTAGATAATACATGTCATTTTGTTACTCTTGTATAGGAGATAATACGTGTCATTTTGTTACTCTTGTATAGTAGATAATACGTGTCATTTTGTTACTCTTGTATAGTAGGTAATACGTGTCATTTTGTTACTCTTGTATAGTAGATAATATGTCTCATTTTGTTACTCTTGTATAGTAGATAATATGTCTCTTTTTGTTACTCTTGTATAGTAGATAATACCTGTCATTTTTGTTACATAATACGTGCCATTTGTTACTCTTGTATAGTAGGTAATACATGTCATTTTGTTACTCTTGTATAGTAGATAATTAGTGTCATTTTATTACATAATACGTGTCATTTTGTTACTCTTGTATAGTAGGTAATACGTGTCATTTTGTTACTCTTGTATAGTAGGTAATACCTGTCATTTTGTTACTCTTGTATAGTAGATAATACCTGTCATTTTTTTACATAATACATGTCATTTTGTTACACTTGTATAGTTGGTAATACGTGTCATTTTGTTACTCTTGTATAGTAGATAATACGTGTCATTTTGTTACATAATACGTGTCATTTTGTTACTCTTGTATAGTAGATAATACGTGTTATTTTGTTACTCTTGTATAGTAGATAATGCGTGTCATTTTGTTACTCTTGTATGGTAGGTAATACGTGTCATTTTGTTACTCTTGTATAGTAGATAGTACGTGTCATTTTGTTACTCTTGTATAGTAGGTAATACTTGACATTTTGTTACTCTTGTATATTAGGTAATACTTGACATTTTGTTACTCTTGTATAGTAGATATTACGTGTTATTTTGTTACTCTTGTATAGTAGATAATGCCTGTCATTTTGTTACTCTTGTATAGTAGATAGTACGTGTCATTTTGTTACTCGTGTATAGTTTATAGTACGTGTCATTTTGTTACTCGTGTATAGTAGATAGTATGTGTCATTTTGTTACTCGTGTATAGTAGAAAATGCGTGTCATTTTGTTACTCGTGTATAGTAGATAATACATGTCATTTTGTTACTCGTGTATAGTAAATAATACGTGTGATTTTGTTACTCCTGTATAGTACATTGCACAGGTTCCATAACTAGTGTTATTTTGTTACTCTTGTATAGTAGGTAATACGTGTCATTTTGTTACTCCTGTATAGTAGATAATACGTGTTGTTTTGTTACTCGTGTGTAGTAGATCATAAATACGTGTCATTTTGTTACTCGTGTATAGTAGATAATACGTGTCATTTTGTTACTTGCGTATAATAGAAAATATGTCATTTTGTTACTCCTGTATAGTAGATAATATTTGTCATTTTGTTACTCCTGTATAGTAGATAATATTTGTCATTTTGTTACTCCTGTATAGTAGATAATACGTGTCATTTTGTTACTCCTGTATAGTAGGTAATACGTGTCATTTTGTTACTCCTGTATAGTAGATAATACGTGTCATTTTGTTACTCTTGTATAGTAGATAATACGTGTCATTTTTAGCTCGACTATTCGAAGAATAAGTAGAGCTATCCTACTCACCACGGCGTCGGCGTCGGCGTCACACCCTGATTAAGTTTTTCGTACCAGTACACATTTTGACAAAGTCTTTTGAGATAAGGCTTTGAAACTTTCAACACTTGTTTACCATCACCATATACAATTATAGGCAAGAGTACATAACTCTGTCAAGCATTTTGACTGAATTATGGCCCCTTTTGACTTAGAAATCTTGGTTAAGTTTTTCGTACCAGTTCATATTTTGACAAAGTCTTTTGAGATATAGCTTTGAAACTTTCAACACTTGTTTACCATCACCATGTCCAGTTGTAGGCAAGAGTACATAACTCCATCAAGCATTTTGGTTGAATTATTGCCCCTTTTTGACTTAGAATTCTTGGTTAAGTTTTTCGTACCAGTCTACATTTTGACAAAGTCTTTTGAGATAAAGCTTTGAAACTTTCAACACTTGTTAACCATCACCAGGTCCAGTTGTAGGCAAGAGTACATAACTCCATCAAGAATTTTGGCTGAATTATGGCCCCTTCTGACTTAGAAATCTTGGTTAAGTTTTTCGTACCAGTTTATATTTTGTGTAAAGTGTTTGACAAATGGCTTTGAAACTTTTATATCTTGTTCAGTATTATAGTCTCTATCAATAGGCAAGAGTACATAACTCTGTCATCTTTTTTGGCTGAATTATGGCCCTTTTTGAACTTGGAAATTGGTTCTGTTTTGGTATATGTCCATGTTTTGTCAAGACTATAAAATTATTTTGACATATGGCTTTTAAACTTTAAACATTTGTTTATCATTATGATTTCCATCTGTAGGCAAGAGTACATAACTCTGACAACTATTTTGGCTGAATTATGGCCCTTTTTTCGACTTCAAAATTTTTGTCAAAACTATTTGAACTGTGGCTTTGAAACTTTTAACACTAGTATATCAACATGATTTCCATCTGTAGGCAAGTGTACATAACTCTGTCAACTATTTTGACTGAATTATGACCCTTTTTGGACTTGGAAATTAGTTAAATTTTTCATACAAGTCCATATTTTGCCTAACATATAACTTAATAACATATTTGCCATCATGGTCACACATTGCCATTTAGTGCAAGACTAATCGAAATCCACAAATACAGGAACATTTTTTGCTGAATCCATTTTTTTCTTTTGTCTGAAAATCTATGGAAATATTTTGACCCCATTCTTCAATCAATTCTTCGAATAGTCGAGCACGCTGTCATCCGACAGCTCTTGTGTTACTCCTGTATAGTAGGTAATACGTGTCATTTTGTTACTCCTGTATAGTAGGTAAATACGTGTCATTTTGTTACTCCTGTATAGTAGATAATACGTGTCATTTTGTTACTCCTGTATAGTAGATAATACATGTCATTTTGTTATTCATGTATAGTAGATAATAGATAGACATATTATTTTTTTCACCCAAAACCATATCTTGTGAATTTTTGTGTTGTTTTTTTTTTCTTCAGGGAAATGACAGTGTAACAGAATGTGTTTCCTATGATGGTATCGTTGATGTCAAGGTCTCATTCAATGATCCAACATATAAAATGAATAGGCGTCTGGATACTGTAAGAATTTTGATTGTTACTATTCCCATTTATATAGTGCTTAAATGACATTTCCATGTTGTTTTATGTTCTGTCTCAATAATTTCAGCAACATGTGGACATGTCATTACAGTCCCTTACATTAGGATTTTGCTTTTTCAGTGTTACACCTGGCACAAATATTAGCCCTGGTCTGAAAATTGTGATGTTTTCTAAAGAGTGCAAGAAATCACAATGATTTTTTAAGACATCACAATAAATTGTAGATAAACGTGAAGATCATTCTCAGCACATTGCCATGGATTGGACAGAAAATTACCATGAAATCCAGTTTGCTAAGGGAATAGGTATTAAATCCAACAGGAAGGTATACCGGTACAATAATGCAATCCTATATGTAGGCACACTAGCACATAAATGACTTCCTACAGGAAGGCATACCAACACATTTATGAAATCCTGCATGTTGGCATTGCCAACACATGAAATCCTAACTGTAGGCACACCAGGACATTTATGAAATCCTACATGTTGGCACACCAGAAAATCTATGAAATCCTACATGTAGGCACGTCAGCACAATTATGAAATCCTACATGTAGGCACACCAGCACATTAATAAATTCCTACATGTAGGCATCACCAGCACATTTATTAAATCCTACTTTTAGGCATACTAGTACATTTATGAAATCTGGTATGTAGGTGCACCAGCACATTTATGAAATCCTACATGTTGGCACACCAGCACATTTATCAAATCCTACATGTTGGCACACCAGCACTTTTATGAAATCCTACATGTAGGTGCACCAGCATATTTATGAAATCCTACATATAGGCATACCAACACATTTATGAAATCCTACATACAAATTTATTATCCCCCCACCAAAGGTGAAGGGGATATTAGAAATGCTCTCCGTCCGTGCGTCCGTCTGTGCGTCCGTCCGTGCGTCCGCAACGATATTTGTCCGGAGCATAACTCCAAAAGTACTTGAGGGATTTTCTTCAAACTTCATACACTGATAGAACACATTGGGAGGAAGTGCAGTGTGCAAGAACAATAACTATACCTTGCCTATTTTTTGAGTTATTCCCCTTTATCTTATTTTCTTAAAAAAATTTGTCCGGAGCATAACTCCAAAAGTACTGGAGGGATTTTGTTCAAACTTCATACACTGATAGAACACATTGGAAGGAAGTGCAGTGTGCAAGAACAATAACTCTACCTTGCCTATTTTTTGAGTTATTCCCCTTTATCATATTTTCTTAAAACATTTTGTCCGGAGCATAACCCCAAAAGTACTGGAGGGATTTTCTTCAAACTTCATACACTGATAGAACACATTGGGAGGAAGTGCAGTGTGCAAGAACAATAACTCTACCTTGCCTATTTTTTGAGTTATTCCCCTTTATCATATTTTCTTAAAGAAATTTGTCCGGAGCATATCTTCTTCATGCATGGAGGGATTTTAATATCTTGGAACAAATGTTTACCACCACGATGCGGAGTGTCATACGCAAGAACTAGGTCCCTAGGTCTAAGGTCAAGGTCACACTTAGAGGTCAAAGGATACAAGAATAAAAACCTTGTCCGGAGCATTTTTTCTTCATGCATTGAGGGATTTTGATATAACTTGGCACAAATGTTTACCACCACGAGACGGAGTGTCATGCGCAAGATCCAGGTCACTAGGCCTAAGGTCAAGGTCACACTTAGAGGCCAAAGGTCAGATACAATAATGACTTTGTCCGAAGCATTTCTTCTTCATGCATGGAGGGATTTTGATGTAACTTGGCACAATTATACACCATCATGAGACGAAGTGTCATGCGCAGTTCCCTTCTTTAGAATTACTTCCCTTTGTTGTTACTTTAAATAGCCTTTATTGTAACTTTTTCATTACTAGTCGTAGGGAAAAATCGAGACCACTTTTCTGTAGTACAACAAACATGCTAAATTCAATTTTGAGGTGTATTTTGACCAGTCTCTTCCTGATAAAGATTTTTGTGTGGACTTGCAATTGTTTTTTTTTTTTTTTTTTTTTTTAAGATTAACTTCCCTTAGTTGTTACTATAAATAACTTATATTGTAACATTTTTATAATTGACCCAAGGAAAAAACAAGACCACGTTTCTGTGGTACAACATAGATGTTACTCTCCAGTTTTAGGTGTATTTTATTAATTTTATTATATATAAGGTATCTCTACCTAGTAAAGAGTTTTTTTGTGGACTTTAAAAAACAAAAGACTTACAGTGATTACTAAACAACCACAAAATTAACATTCCATTCGCAAATACAGCTGCTAGAGTAAAGAAATTTGCTTTGACGGGCATATATTGTGACATTCTGGCACTCTTGTTCCCTGTTAGCTTTCCATTCCTTCTTTTTACAGTAGCCATATAGAAAAACATCATAGTTATACTCTTCATGAAAATTAATAAAATATAGCAGTAAACCACCTCACTACTGACTTATTCTTTCTTCCACATCTTAAAACCCCTGATGCGGACCACATCCTTCAATTATGATATGCCCGGTGGGGGGGATTAGCCATGTCTGACATGGCTCTTGTTAAATCCTGCATGTAGGCATACAAGTACATTTATGAAATCCTACATGTAGACATAAAAGTAAATTTATGGAATTCTACATGTTGGCACACCAGCACATTTATGAAATCCTACATGTAGGCACACCAGCACATTTATGAAATCCTAAATGTAGGCATACCTGTACATTTATGAAATCCTACATATAGGCATACCAACACATTTATGAAATCCTACATGTAGGCACACTAGCACATTTATTAAATCCTGCATGTAGGCATACAAGTACATTTATGAAATTTTACATATAGCCATACAAGTATGTTTGTGAAATCTACCAGTACATTTATGAAATCCTACATGTTGGCACATCGACACATTTATGAAATCCTACATGTTAGTACACAAGCACATTTATGAAATCCTATATATAGACACACCAGCACATTTATAAAATCCTCATGTAGGCATACCAGTACATTTATGAAATCCTACATGTTGGCACACAAGTACATTTTTAAAATCCTACATGTTGGCACTCCAGCATATTTATGAAATCCTACATGTTGGCACACAAGTACATTTATAAAATCCTACATGTTGGCACACCAGCACATTTGTGAAATCCTACATGGTGGCACACAAGCACATTTAGTAAATCCTGCATGTAGGCATCACTAACACATTTATGAAATCCTACATGTTAGCATACAAGCACATTTATGAAATCCTACATGTAGGCACACCAGCACATAAAATCCTGCATGTAGGCTCACCAGTACATTTATGAAATCCTACATGTAGGCATACCAGTACCTTTATCAAATCCTACATGTAGGCACACCATAACATTTATGAAATCCTACATGTAGGCACCACCAACATATTGATGAAATCCTACATGTAGGCACACCAGCACATTTATGAAATCCTACATGTAGGCACACAGAACATGTATGAAATCCTTTTGTGATCGCGCAGCGTCCGTCGTCCGTCCGTGCGTACGTCCCTGTGTCCGTGCTTAAACTTTTCCTTGTGACATCTCTAGAGGTCACAGTTTTCATGGGATCTTTATGTAAATGGGTCAGAATGTTCATCTTGGTAAATTCTAGGTTAAGTTCGAAACTGGGTCAGGTGCGGCCAAAAAGTAGGTCAGTAGGTCTAAAAATAGAAAAACCTTGTGACCTCTTTAGAGGCCATATATTTCACAAGATCTTCATGAAAATTAGTGAGAATGTTCACCTTGATGATATCTAGGTAAAATTCAAAACAGGGTCACGTACCTTCGAAAACTAGGTCAATAGGTGAAATAATAGAAAAATCTTGTGACCTCTCTAGAGACCATATTTTTCAATGGATCTTCATGTAAATTGGTCAGAATTTTTATCTTGATAATATCTAGGTCAAGTTCAAAACTGGGTCACTTGAGCTCAAAAACTAGGTCACTATGTCAAATAATAGAAGAAACGACGTCATACTCAAAACTGGGTCATGTGGGAAGAGGTGAGCGATTCAGGACCATCTTGGTCCTCTTGTCTTCATGAAAATTGGTCAGAATGTTCACCTTGATGATATCTAGGTCAAGTTTGAAACTGGGTCACGTGCCATCAAAAACTAGGTCAGTAGGTCTAAAAATAGAAAAACCTTGTGACCTCTCTAGAGGCCATATATTTCATGAGATCTTCATGAAAATTGGTCAGAACGTTCACCTTGATGATGTCTATGTCAAGTTCGAAAGTGGGTCACGTGCCTTCAAAAACTAGGTCAGTAGGTCAAATAATAGAAAAACCTTGTGACCTCTCTAGAGGCCATATTTTTCATGAGATCTTCATGAATTTTGGTCAGAATGTTTATCTTGATAATATCTAGGTCAAGTTCGAAACTGGGTCAACTGTGGTCAAAAACTAGGTCAGTAGGTCTAAAAATAGAAAAACCTTGTGACCTCTCTAGAGGCCATATTTCTCAATGGATCTTCATGAAAATTGTTCAGAATGTTCACCTTGATGATATCTAGGTCAAGTCTGAAACTGGGTCACGTGCAGTCAAAAACTAGGTCAGTAGGTCTGAAAATAGGAAAACTTTGTGACCTCTCTAGAGGCCATATTTTTCATGGGATCTTTATGAATATTGGTCTGAATATTCACCTTGATGATATCTAGGTCAAGTTCGAAACTGGGTCACGTGCGGTCAATAACTAGGTCAGTAGATCTAAAAATAGAAAAACCTTCTGACCTCTCTAGAGGCCATATTTTTCAAGAGATCTTCATGAAAATTGGTCAGAATGTTCATCTTGATGATATCTAGGTCATGTTTGAAACTGGGTCACGTGCCTTCAAAAACTAGGTCAGTAGGTCTTAAAATAGGAAAACATTGTGACCTCTCTAGAGGCCATATATTTCACAAGATCTTCATGAAAATTGGTCAGAACGTTCACCTTGATGATATCTAGGTCAAGTTCGAAACTGGGTCACGTGCCTTCAAAAACTAGGTCAGTAGGTCAAATAATAGAAAAACCTTGTGACCTCTCTAAAGGCCATATTTTTCATGGCATCTGTATGAAAGTTGGTCTGAATGTTCATCTTGATGATATCTAGGTCAGTTTGAAACTGGGTCACATGCGGTCAAAAATTAGGTCAGTAGGTCTAAAAATAGAAAAACCTTGTGACCTCTCTAGAGGCCGTATATTTCATGAGATCTTCATGAAAATTGGTCAGAATGTTCATCTTGATGATGTCTAGATCAAGTTCGAAAGTGGGTCAGGTGACTTCAAAAACTAGGTCAGTAGGTCAAATAATAGAAAAACCTTGTAACCTCTCTAGAGGCCATATTTTTCATGGGATCTGTATGAAAGTTGGTTCGAGTGTTCATCTTGATGATATCTAGGTCAAGTTCGAAAGTGGGCCACGTGCCGTTAAAAACTAGGTCAGTAGGTCAAATAATAGAAAAACCTTGTGACCTCTCTAGAGGCCATATTTTTCATGGGATCTGTATGAAAGTTGGTTTGAATGTTCATCTTGATGAGATCTAGGTCAAGTTCGAAACAGGGTCATGTGCAGTCATAAACTAGGTCAGTAGGTCTAAAAATAGAAAAAACTTGTGACCTCTCTAGAGGCCATACTTATGAATGGATCTCCATAAAAATTGGTCAGAATGTTCATCTTGATGATATCTACGTCAAGTTTGAAAGTGGGTAACGTGCCATCAAAAAGTAGGTCAGTAGGTCAAATAATGAAAAAACGTTGTGACCTCTCTAGAGGCCATATTTTTCATGGGATCTGTATGAAAGTTTGTCTGAATGTTTATCTTGATGATATATAGGTCAAGTTTGAAACTGGGTCAACTGCGATCAAAAACTAGGTCAGTAGGTCTTGAAATAGAAAAACCTTGTGACCTCTCTAGAGGCCATACCCTTGAATGGATCTTCATGAAAATTGGTCAGAGTGTTCACCTTGATGATATCTAGGTCATCTTTGAAACTGGGTCACATGCCTTACAAAACTAGGTCAGTAGGTCAAATAATAAAAAAACCTTGTGACCTCTCTAGAGGCCATACTTTTCATGGGATCTGTATGAAAGTTGGTCTGAATGTTCATTTTGATGATATCTAGGTCAAATTTGAAACTGGGTCAACTGCGGTCAAAAATTAGGTCAGTAGGTCTAAAATTAGAAAAATATTTTGACCTCTCTAGAGGCCATATTTTTCAATGGATCTTCATGAAAATTGATCTGAATGTTCACCTTGATGATATCTAGGTCAGTTTTGAAACTGGGTCACGTGCAGTCAAAAGCTAGGCCAGTAGATATAAAAATAGAAAAACGTTGTGACCTCTCTAGAGGCCATATATTTCATGAGATCTTCATGAAAATTAGTGAGAATGTTCACCTTTATGATATCTAGGTAAAATTCAAAACAGGGTCACGTACCTTCGAAAACTAGGTCAATAGGTGAAATAATAGAAAAATCTTGTGACCTCTCTAGAGACCATATTTTTCAATGGATCTTCATGAAAATTGGTCAGAATTTTTATCTTGATAATATCTAGGCATACAAGTACATTTACGAAATCCTACATGTAGACATAAAAGTAAATTTATGGAATTCTACATGTTGGCACACCAGCACATTTATGAAATCCTACATGTAGGCACACCAGCACATTTATGAAATCCTAAATGTAGGCATACCTGTACATTTATGAAATCCTACATATAGGCATACCAACACATTTATGAAATCCTACATGTAGGCACACTAGCACATTTATTAAATCCTGCATGTAGGCATACAAGTACATTTATGAAATTTTACATATAGCCATACAAGTACGTTTGTGAAATCTACCAGTACATTTATGAAATCCTACATGTTGGCACATCGACACATTTATGAAATCCTACATGTTAGTACACCAGCACATTTATGAAATCCTATATAAAGACACACCAGCACATTTATAAAATCCTCATGTAGGCATACCAGTACATTTATGAAATCCTACATGTTGGCACACAAGTACATTTTTAAAATCCTACATGTTGGCACTCCAGCATATTTATGAAATCCTACATGTTGGCACACAAGTACATTTATAAAATCCTACATGTTGGCACACCAGCACATTTGTGAAATCCTACATGGTGGCACACAAGCACATTTAGTAAATCCTGCATGTAGGCATCACTAACACATTTATGAAATCCTACATGTTAGCATGCAAGCACATTTATGAAATCCTACATGTAGGCACACCAGCACATAAAATCATGCATGTAGGCTCACCAGTACATTTATGAAATCCTACATGTAGGCAAAAATTACCAGTACCTTTATCAAATCCTACATGTAGGCACACCATAACATTTATGAAATCCTACATGTAGGCACCACCAACATATTGATGAAATCCTACATGTAGGCACACCAGCACCTATATGAAATCCTACATGTAGGCACACAGAACATGTATGAAATCCTTTTGTGATCACGCAGCGTCCGTCGTCCGTCCGTGCGTACGTCCCTGTGTCTGTGCTTAAACTTTTCCTTGTGACATCTCTAGAGGTCACAGTTTTCATGGGATCTTTATGTAAATGGGTCAGAATGTTCATCTTGGTAAATTCTAGGTTAAGTTCGAAACTGGGTCACGTGCGGCCAAAAAGTAGGTCAGTAGGTCTAAAAATAGAAAAACCTTGTGACCTCTTTAGAGGCCATATATTTCACAAGATCTTCATGAAAATTAGTGAGAATGTTCACCTTGATGATATCTAGGTAAAATTCAAAACAGGGTCACGTACCTTCGAAAACTAGGTCAATAGGTGAAATAATAGAAAAATCTTGTGACCTCTCTAGAGACCATATTTTTCAATGGATCTTCATGTAAATTGGTCAGAATTTTTATCTTGATAATATCTAGGTCAAGTTCAAAACTGGGTCACATGAGCTCAAAAACTAGGTCACTATGTCAAATAATAGAAGAAACGACGTCATACTCAAAACTGGGTAATGTGGGAAGAGGTGAGCGATTCAGGACCATCATGGTCCTCTTGTTGAAATCTGCATGCAGGCAAACCAGTACATTTATGACATTGTACATGTAGGCACACAGACATTTATGAATTCCTGCATGTAGGCATCGCCAACACATTAATGAAATCTTACATACATGTATTGGCACACCAGCACGTATATGAAATCCTACATGTAAGCACACCAGCACATTTATGAAATGCTACAGACATCGCTTACATATTAATGAAATCCTACATGTAGGTACATCAGCACATTTATGAAATCCTACATGTAGGCAGCGCCAACACATTAAATTTTATGAAGTCGTACATGTAGGCATACAAGTACATTTATGAAATCTTGAATGTAGGCTTTGCAAAAACCATTAAATTACCGCTGTTGGATGTATTAAAGTATTTAGTGTACAGTATACTGACTAAAGGTTAGGGTACATAGGTTTAATATTGTACATTCAGTGCGTGGGTACACTAAATGTGGGAGAATAAAATTAATGGTGATTGTGTAGACATACTAGCACATTTATGAAATTCAACAGGTAGGCATACCAGTTCATTTATTAAACCCATCTGGTGCTTTATGAAATCCCACACATATACATACCAGCATTTTATGGAATCCAACACATAGGTATTTCAGTACTTAATGAAATCCTGCACATATGGAGTACTAGTACATTTATGAAATCCAACATGTAGGCATACAAGTACTTGTTTTAACCTGCACTGTTTCTCTTAATTTCCAGTCAAACTTTGGTGTAGGTTGGATAGCTGGATCATACAGTAATGGCCTCCTATCATGTACATTTACACGCAAAAAAACTGCAGCATTTGCCTACAATGCTTTGGGCCGTCGTCGACGAGAAGTAGCCGATGAAACAACTTTCTTTGATCTTGGTTCAGAATGGTTTCTGTTAGTTGCACATGGAAATAGCATCAATGGTAAAATATAGCTTTGTATCAGAGCATTTCATTTCAGTATGTTTCAGAACATTTTATTTGTCCCCTACTGGTTGAAAACAAGTTTCGGGACTATTGGAATGCGCTTTTCCATCATTCCCTACGTCCATCCGCATTTTCGTGTCCAGTCCATAACTCTGTCATCCATGAAGGGATTTCAATATTTCTTGGCACAAATGTTCCCCATGATGAGATGATGTGTCATGCGCAAAACCCAGACCCCTAGCTCAAAGGTCAAGGTCACAATTGGAAGTCAAAGGTCAACAGGGTTTTTTCCTGTCCGATCCATAACACTCTCATCCATGAAGGAATTTTAATATTATTTGGCACAAATGTACCTCAGAAATAAGACAATGTGTCATGCACAACTTTCAGACCCCTAGCTCAAAGGTTAAGGTAACACTTAGCAGTCAAATGTTAACATGGCATGAACAGGGTCTGTTTCGTGTCTAGTCCTCTGTCATTCATTAAGGGATTTTAACATCACTTGGCACAAATGTTCCCCATGATGAGACGATATGTCATGTGCAAAACTTGGACCCCAGGCTCAAAGGTCAATAACACAGTTGGGGGTCAAAGGTGAACAGCGCTTTTTTCCTGTCCGGTCCATAACTCTGCCATCCATGAAGGGTTTTTAATATTACCTGGCACAAATGTTCCCCATGATGAGACAACATGTCGTGCGCAAAACCTGGACCCCTAGCTCAAAGGTCAAGGTCATAATTGGAGGTCAAACGTCAATAGTGTTTTTTATCCTGTCCGGTTCAGAACTCTGTCATCCATCAAGGGATTACAATATAAATATTCGCCATGATGAGACAACGTGTCATGCACAACACCCGGAACCTTAGCTTAAAGGTCAAGGTCACACTTTGAGATCAAAGGTCAATAGGATTTTTTTCCTGTCCAGTCTATAACTTTGTCATGCAAGACAGGACTTAAATATCAGTTGGCACAAATATTCCCTTGATGAGACAACATATCATGCGCAAAACCCAGACCCTAGGTCTAAGGTCAAGGTCACACTTAGAGGCCAAAGGTCAGATACAAAATTTTCTTCTCCATGCATAGAGGGATTTTGATGTAACTTGGCACAAATGTTCACCACTATGAGACAGATTGTCATGCGCAAGAACCAGGACCTTAGTTCTAAGGTCAAGGTCTTACTTACTTACAGAGGTCAAAGGTTAAATTTAAGAATTACTTTGTCTGGAGCATTTCTTCTTCATGCATGGAGGGATTTTGATGTTACTTGGCAAAAATGTTCACCACCATGAGGCACCTTTGATTTTAGAATTACGTCGCTTTGTTTTACTATAAAAAGATTGTATTGTTACTTGTTTATTACTGGCCATAGGGAAAAATCAAGACCACTTTTCTGTGGTACAACATGCATGTTACATCAAATTTTTATACGTCCCAACCCGAAGGGACTTATTATGTTATACCCCCGGTGGCCGTCTGTCCACCTGTCCGTTAGCAATTTCGTGTCCGCTCTGTAACTCTTGAACCCCTTAAAGGATTTCAAAGAAACTTGACACAAATGTTCACCACACCGAGATGACATGCAGAGCGCATGTTTTGGATACCTCGCTTCAAGATCATGGTCACACTTAGGGGTTAAAGGTCATATCAGTTTGCAATTTCGTGTCCGCTCTGTAACTCTTGAACTGCTTGAAGGATTTCAAAGAAACTTGGCACAAATGTTCACCACACTGAGACGACATGCAGAGCGCATGTTTCGGATGACTATTCAAGGTCAAGGTCACACTTAGGGGTCAAAGGTCTTATATGACTTAGCTTTGTATATATTGCTCTGCATTGCAGTGCTCTTGTTAATCCCCCGCCGTGGCGGAGGGATTATAGGAATGGTCTGCGTCCGTCCTTCCGTCCGTCCGTCCTTCCGTCCGTCCTTCCGTACTTCCGTCCTTCCGTCCGTAACAAATTCGTGTCCGGTCCATATCTCCTAAACCCCTTGAAGGATTTTCATGAAACTTGGGTCAAATGATCACCTCATCAAGACGATGTGCAGAACCCATGAGTCAGCCTTGTCGGTTCAAGGTCAAGGTCACAACTCAAGGTCAAAGGTTTGAGCCTGCCATTTTGTGTCCGCTCTATATCCTAAACCCCTTGAAGGAATTTTATAAAACTTGGGTCAAATGATCACCTCATCAAGACAATGTGCAGAACCCATGAGTCAGCCATGCCGGCTCAAGGTCAAGGTCACAACTGAAGGTCAAAGGTTTGAGCCTTCCATTTTGTGTCCGCTCTATATCTCTTAAACCCCTTGAAGGAATTTTATAAAACTTGGGTCAAATGATCACCTCATCAAGACGATGTGCAGAACCCATGAGTCAGTCATGCCGGCTCAAGGTCAAGGTCACAACTTAGGGTCAAAGGTTTGAACCTTCCATTTTGTGTCCGCTCTATATCTCCTAAACCCCTTGAAGGATTTTCATCAAACTTGGGTCAAACGATCACCTCATCAAGGCGATGTGCAGAACTTATGAGTCAGCCATGTCAGCTCAAGGTCAAGGTCACAACTGAAGGTCAAAGGTTTTAGCCTTCCATTTCGTGTCCACTCTATATCTCCTAAACCCCTTGAAGGAATTTCATAAAACCTGGGTCAAATGATTACCTCATCAAGACGATGAGTCAACCATGCCAGCTCAAGGTCAAGGTCACAACTATGGGTCGAAGGTTTGAGCCTTCCATTTGGTGTCCACTCTGTATCTCCTTAACCCCTTGAAGGATTTTCATCAAACTTTCGTCAAATGATCACCTCATCAAGAACTCATGAGACAGCCATGTCAACTCAAAGTCAAGGTCACAACTGAAGGTCAAAGGTTTCAGCTCTGTATCTCCTAAACCCCTTGAAGGATTTTCATGAAACTTTGGTCAGATGATCACCTCATCAAGACGTTGTGCAGAATTCATGAGTCAGCCGTGTCAGTTCAAGGTCAAGGTCACAGCTAAAATCAAAGGTTTTACCCTTTCACTATCCATAGCAGTGGCGGGGGATTTAGCTGTCTTTCAGACTGCCTTGTTTTTATTTGGCAGATCCCTTTTTTGTTCACTTGCGATAAAAAAAATTTCGAATTACTTCCCTTTTATTTTACTATAAATAGCTTATTTTGAAACTTTTTTATTATTGGCTATAGGGAAAGACTGAGACCACTTTTCTGTAGTACAACATGGATGGTACCTCCGATTTTTAGGTGTATTTTGACATACCTGTACCTGGTAAGGATTTTTTTGTGGACTTAGAACTTTTTTAGCTCACATGTCACAAAGTGACAAGGTGAGCTTTTGTGATCGGGCAGCGTCCGTCGTCCGTCCGTCTGTGCGTAAACTTTTGCTTGTGACCACTCTAGAGGTCACATTTTTCATGGGATCTTTATGAAAGTTGGTCAGAATGTTCATCTTGATGATATCTAGGTCAAGTTCAAAACTTGGTCACGTCCGATTCCAAAACTAGGTCAGTAGGTCTAAAAATAGAAAAACCTTGTGACCTCTCTAGAGGCCATATTTTTCAATGGATCTTCATGAAAGTTAGTCAGAATGTTTACCTTGATGATATCTAGGTCAAGTTCAAACTGGGTCACGTGCCATCAAAAATTAGGTCAGTAGGTCAAATAATAAAAAAGCCTTGTGACCTCTCTAGAGGCCATATTTTTCATGGGATCTATATGAAAGTTGGTCTGAATGTTCATCTTGATGATATCTAGGCCAAGTTTGAAACTGGGTCAACTGCGTTCAAAAACTAGGTCAGTAGGTCTAAAAATAAAAAAACCTTGTGACCTCTCTAGAGGCCATACTTTTCAATGGATCTTCATGAAAATTAGTCTGAATGTTCACCTTGATAATATCTAAGTCAAGTTTGAAACTGGGTCAGGTGCCATCAATAACTAGGTCAGTAGGTCAAATGATAAAAAAAACCTTGTGACCTCTCTAGAGGCCATATTTTTCATGGGATCTTAATGAAAGTTGGTCTGAATGTTCACCTTGATGACATCTAGGCCAGATTTGAAACTGGGTCAACTGCGGTCAAAAACTAGGTCAGTAGGTCTAAAAATAGAAAAACCTTGTGACCTCTCTAGAGGCCATACTTTTGAATGGATCTTCATGAAAATTGGTCAGAATGTTCAACTTGATGATATCTAGGCAAGTTTGAAACTGGGTTATGTGCCTTCAATAACTAGGTCAGTAGGTCAAATAATAAAAAAAACTTTGTGACCTCTCTAGAGGTAACATTTTCCATGGGATCTGTATGGAAGTTGATCTGAATGTTCATCTTGATGATATCTAGGTCAAGTTCAAAACTGGGTCAACTGCGGTCAAAAACTAGGTCAGTAGGTCTAAAAATAGAAAAGCCTTGTGACCTCTCTAGAGGCCATACTTTTGAATGGATCTTCATGAAAATTGGTCAGAATGTTCACCTTGATGATATCTAGATCAAGTTCGAAACTGGGTCACATGTCGTCAATAACTAGGTCAGTAGGTCAAATAATAAAAAGCTTGTGACCTCTCTAGAGGCCATATTTTTCAATGGATCTTCATGAAAATTGGTCAGAATTTATATCTTGATGATATCTAGGTCAGGTTCAAAACCGGGTCACATGAGCTCAAAAACTAGGTCACTATGTCAAATAATAGAAAAAACGACATCATACTCAGTTCCAAACTGGATCATGTGGGGACAGGTGAGCGATTCAGGACCATCATGGTCCTCTTGTTTGAATTTCTTCCCTTTGTTGTTCCTGTCCTTTGGGCTTCAACAGATAAGTTCTTTAAATTTTGCTCCCATCCTCTGATGTATAACCCTTAGGCATATATTGCCCTGCTTGGAGGCGCTCTTGTTTAGGTGTATTTTCTATAATTGGCAAAGAAAATTCCATATGAAAACAACTGTAGGTTTTTATATATGCAAATTTTAATCAGTGTTTTGTTATAACAGTGTATATAATGTACAATATTGTTTATACATCATTTTATTTCAGTATTTATAGTTAACATCTTCTTGCTGAAACTCAACGGGACTGGCAGATCGGTTAGAGTTATTGTACCCCCCGAACAACAGAGTTGTAAGGGGGTGTATACTGGTTTCAGGTTGTTTGTCTTCTGTCTGTCTGTCTGTCTGTTCGTAGACACAATCTTGTGCGCACCATCTCTCCTCATCCCCTTGACACAATTTAATGAAACTTCACACAAGTGATCAGTAACAACAGTAGTTGTGCATGGGGCATGTTAGGTTCTTTCAGAAAAAAAATTGCAGAGTTACGGAACTTTGTTTTTATGCCCCCAGCATCTACTGATGCGGGAGGCATATAGTGATTGTCCTGTCCGTCCGTCCGTTCATTCGAGCTCACATTTGCATACTTAGGTGGCTATAGGAACAATAGGTAACTGTACTTTTTCTTTGATTCATTCCGTAAGGCTTTTATGTGGCTATTTTTCTCTTACGTGGCTAAAAGAACAATAGAGAGAACAAAAGAGTAGCCACATAAGTATCCATATGTAGGAACTTCCGTTCGTCCGTACGAGGTTAACCAAATGGGACTGTTTCGTCTAGCATCAATACCCCTAACTAGAATGACTTGATACTAATGCAGATGTAACCTGTGACCATTCCTCATCTTCAGACATCACCTGACCTCAGTTTGACCTTGACCGTGACCTCATTTTGGACTTAGGTTACTTTATATGGGCCATCTCTTGGTTAACCAAATGGGACCGTTTCATCTAGCATCAATACCCCTTACAAGAATGAATTGATACTATTACAGATGTAAACTGTGACCATTCCTCATCTTCAAACATCACCTGACCTCAGTTTGACCTTGACCGTGACCTCATTTTGGACCCTTGCGCACAATTTAATGAAACTTCACACAAGTGATCAGTACCAACCCTAGTTGTGCATGGTGCATGTTACGTTCTTTTAGATAAATGTTTTGCGTAGTTATGGGACTTTGTTTTTGTGCCCCATGAGTGGTGGGGGCATATAGATTTGGTCTTGTCCGTGCATCCGTCCGTCTGTCCGAAGTTCGTGACGCGCCTAGCTCGAAAAGTGTTTGATATAAATTGATGAAACCTTTCATGAGTCTTTATCATGATATGAACTTGCGCACCTCCTATTTTTCGTCTGGCTCTGCCCCCTATTTTCAGAGTTATGGCCCCTGAAATAGTCAAAAATGCACATTTTTACCTTGTGACACGCCTAGCTCAAAAAGTAATTGATATAGATTCATGAAATCTTGCGTAAGTCTTAATCATGATATGAACTTGTGCACCTCCTATTTTTCATCTAGCTCCCCCCCTATTTTCAGAGTTATGGCCTCTGAAATAGTCAAAAATGCACATTTTCACCTTGTGACATGCCTAGCTCAAAAAGTTTTTGATGTAGATTCATGAAACCTTGCATGAGTCTTAGTCATGATATGAACTTGCGCACCTCCTATTTTTCATTTGGGTCCGCCCCCTATTTTTAGCTCACCTGTCACATAGTGACAAGGTGAGCTTTTGTGATCACGCAGCGTCTGTCGTCCGTGCGTGCGTCCGTCCGTGCGTAAACTTTTCCTTGTGACATCTCTAGAGGTCACATTTTTCAATGGATCTTCATGATAATTGGTCAGAATGTTCACCTTGATGATGTCTAGGTCAAGTTCGAAACTGGGTCACTGGCCTTCAAAAACTAGGTCAGTAGGTCTAAAAATAGAAAAACCTTGTGACCTCTCTAGAGGCCATATATTTCACAAGATCTTCATGAAAGTTGGTCAGAACGTTCACCTTGGTGATATCTAGGTCAAGTTCGAAACTGGGTCAGGTGCCATCAAAAACTAGGTCAGTAGGTCAAATAATAGAAAAACCTTGTGACCTCTCTAAAGGCCATATTTTTCTGGGATCTGTATGAAAGTTGGTCTGAATGTTCATCTTGATGGTATCTAGGTCAAGTTCGAAACTGGGTCACGTGCGGTCAAAAACTAGGTCAGTAGGTCTAAAAATAGAAAAACCTTGTGACCTCTCTAGAGGCCATATATTTCATAAGATCTTCATGAATGTTGGTCAGAACGTTCACCTTGATGATATCTAGGTCAAGTTTGAAAGTGGGTCACGTGCCATCAAAAACTAGGTCAATAGGTCAAATAATAGAAAAACCTTGTGACCTCTCTAAAGGCCATATTTTTCATGGGATCTGTATGAAAGTTGGTCTGAATGTTCACCTTGATGATATCTAGGTCAAGTTCGAAACTGGGTCACGTCCGATCAAAATCTAGGTCAGTAGGTCTAAAAAATAGAAAAACCTTGTGACCTCTCTAGAGGCCATATATTTCATGAAATCTTCATGAAAATTGGTCAGACTGTTCACCTTGATGATACCTAAATCAAGTTCGAAAGTGGGTCACCTGCCATCAAAAACTAGGTCAGTAGGTCAAATAATAGAAAAACCTTGTGACCTCTCTAGAGGTAACATTTTCCATGGGATCTGTATGAAAGTTAGTCTGAATGTTCATCTTGATGATATCTAGGTCAAGTTTGAAAGTGGGTCACGTGCCATCAAAAACTAGGTCAGTTGGTCAAATAATAGAAAAACCTTGTGACCTCTCTAAAGGCCATATTTTTCAATGGATCTTCATGAAAGTTAGTCTGAATGTTCATCTTGATGATATCTAGGTCAAGTTCGAAACAGGGTCATGTGTGGTCAAAAACTAGGTCAGTAGGTCTAAAAATAGAAAAACCTTGTGACCTCTCTAGAGGCCATACTTGTGAATGGATCTCCATAAAAGTTGGTCAGAATGTTCATCTTGATGATATCTAGGTCAGGTTCGAAAGTGGGTCACATGCCATCAAAAAGTAGGTCAGTAGGTCAAATAATGAAAAAACGTTGTGACCTCTCTAGAGGCAATATTTTTCATGGGATCTGTATGAAAGTTGCTCTTAATGTTTATCTTGATGATATCTAGGTCAAGTTTGAAACTGGGTCAACTGCTTTCAAAAACTAGGTCAGTAGGTCTTTAAATAGAAAAACCTTGTGACCTCTCTAGAGGCCATACCCTTGAATGGATCTTCATGAAAATTGGTCAGAATGTTCACCTTGATGATATCTAGGTCAAGTTTGAAACTGGATCACATGCCTTAAAAAGCTAGGTCAATAGGTCAACTAATAGAAAAACCTTGTGACCTCTCTAGAGACCATATTTTTCAATGGATCTTCATGAAAATTGGTCAGAATTTTTATCTTGATAATGTCTAGGTCAAGTTCAAAACTGGGTCACATGAGCTCAAAAACTAGGTCACTATGTCAAATAATAGAAAAAACGACGTCATACTCAAAACTGGATCATGTGGGAAGAGGTGAGCGATTCAGGACCATGATGGTCCTCTTGTGGTTAAATTTCTTCCCCTTTGTTGTTACTGTCCTTTGGACTTAGATATTTTTTCTGAGGACCTTCTTGTCCTCAAGTGCAATGATAACAGGTGAGCGATATAGGGCCATCATGGCCCTCTTGTTAGAGTTATGGCCCCTGAAATAGTCAAAAATGTACATTTTCATCTTGTGACACACCTAGCTCAAAAAGTATTTAATATAAATGGTTGAAAAATTGCATAAGTCTTTATCATGATATAAACTTGCACACCTCTAATTTTTTGGCTGGCTCCACCCCCTATTTTTAGCTCACCTGTCACATAGTGACAAGGTGAGCTTTTGTGATCACCCTTTGTCCGTTGTGCATCCATCAACAATTTCTTGTCTGCACGATAGTGGTTTCATTTATGATTTTATTTTAACCAAACTTGCACACAACTTGTATCACCATAAGATCTCGGTTCCTTTCTTGAACTGGCCAGATCCCATTATGGGTTCCAGAGTTATGGCCCCTGAAAGGGCCAAAATCAGCTATTTTGACCTTGTCTGCACAATAGCAGCTTTATTTATGATTTGATTTTTACCAAACTGGCACACAACTTGTATCACCATAAGATCTTGGTTCCTTTCTTGTACTGGCCAGATTCCATTATGGGTTCCAGAGTTATGGCCCCTGAAAGGACCAGAATTAGCTATTTTGCCCTTGTCTGCACAATAGCAGCTTCATTTATGATTTGAATTTAATCAAACTTGCACAAAACTTGTGTTGCCATAAGATCTCAGTTCCTTTGTTAAACCGGCCAGATCCCCTAATGGGTTCCTGAGTTATGGTCCCTGAAAGGGCCAGAATTAGCTATTTTGACCTTGTCTGCACAATAGCAACTTCATTTATGATTTGATTTTAACCAAACTTGCACACAACTTGTATCACCACAAGATCTTGGTTCCTTTCTTAAACTGGCCAGATTCCATCATTGGTTATAGAGTTATGGCCCCTTAAATGTCCAAAATCTGCTATTTTGGCTTTTGCAGCCATATAGACACTTCATTTATGGTTTTATTTGATACAAACTTCCAAAATATCTTCAACAACAATAAATCTTGGATTCCATGACAGATCAGATCCGATCGTAGTTTCCAGAGTTATTTTATATCTGATTACCTCCCCTGATTGTAGTCAGAATGGATTTATATCAGTAAGTACTTACAGGACTTATTTAAAATTTCATTATTGTCATTAGTTTGACCGAGCCAATCAGGGTAGATAACTATGGACTGATTTTATGTCAAATTACCTCCCTTTATTTCAAATTAAAATGGGTATATCTCCGTAACTAATGAAGATACTGATCTGAAATTTCATTTATGTCAGCAGATTTATTTGGCAGATCCTTCTTTTGTTAACTTACAATAATTTTCGTTTGAATTACTTCCCTTTTACGTTACTATAAATAGCCTAGTTTTAGTAACTTTTTTATTATTGGCCGTAGGGAAAAACCGAGACCACTTTTCTGTGGTACAACATGGATGGTACCTCCAATTTTTAGGTGTATTTTGACATATCTGTACCTTGTAAGAATTTTGTTTTTCCTTTTGGTTAAATTTCTTTCCTTTGTTGTTCCTGTCCTTTGGACTTAGATATTTTTTTTGAGGACCTTCTTGTCCTCAAGTGCAATGATAACAGGTGAGCGATATAGGGCCATCATGGCCCTCTTGTTAAAGTTATGGCCCCAGAAATAGTAGAAAAATGCACTTTTTCACCTAATTATGTATCTAGCTCAAAAAGTATTTGATGTAAATTCAGGAAACCTTGCTGGAGTCTTTATCGTGATGTGACCTTGCACACTTGGCATTCTTCTTGAGAATCTTGACTCTTATTACAGAGTTATGGCCCTTGAAATAGCCAAAATAGTGGATTTTTTGTTTGTGATGCTCATAGCTCAAAAAGTATAGGGCCTAGAATAATGAATCCTTTTCATAAAATGTTTGTTGAGGCTATACCCCATTAAGACTGCAAACATTTGAATTATTGCCCCTTATTTGTGACAAATGTACCAGTGGCCGGGGGGCACACCCTGTGTCCTACAGACACATTCTAGTTTGTTACTATACTGTATACATACAGTCTATATACATACAGTCCACATAATTATGCAATCTTGTGTGCGTCAAATTGCAATGTACTGTGTCAGTGCATGCGGGGGGTACATTTATCACCTTTAGTGATAGCTCTAGTGTTTTTAGGGTCACTCCTTTAATGGTCAAGGTCACAGGGGCCTGAACATGGAAAACTGTTTCTGATCAATAACATGATAACTGCTTGACCCAGAATGTTGAAACTGCATAGGATGACTGGATATGCAGAGCAGGTAAACCCTATTGATTTTGGGGTCACTCCATCAAAGGTCAAGGTCACAGGGGCCTGAACATGAAAAACCATTTCCGACCAAAAACTTGAGAACCACTTGACCCAAATTGTTGAAATTTTATAGGATGATTGGACATGTAGAGTAGAAAACCCCTATTGATTTTGGAGTCACTTCATCAGAAGTCAAGGTCACGGGCGTGAGCATTGAAAACTGTTTCCAGTCAATAACTTGAGAATTACTTGACCCAGAATGTTGAAACTTTATAGGATGACTGGACATGCAGAGTCGATGACCCCCTATTTGGGGTCACTCGATCAAAGCTCAAGATCACAGGAGCCATAACATGGAAAATTGTTGCCAATCAATAACTTGACAACCATTTGATAGGACTTACAGAGTAGATGACCTTATTGTTTTTTGGGTCACTACATCAAAGGTCATGGTCACAGGAGCCTGAACATGGAGAACCATTTCTGATCAATAACTTGAGAACCACTTGACCCAGAATGTTGAAATGCTTAGGATGATTGGACATACAGAGTAGATGACCCGTATTGATTTTTGGGACACTTGATCAAAGGTCAGGGTCACAGGGACCAGATATTATTAAATGGATTTGATTCAAACTTTAAATAGTTGTTCCACAACTTCTCCCACATCATTTGATACAAGGGCCATAACTTTGAAATTTAAAGCACATGCATAGTTTTGTGTTTCGAAATAAAATTTGACCTTGATTTTTACCTAGTACTTACTTTCACATTTCTCAAGCTACAGCCTTCAAATTTGAAGCACATTCATAGTTTTGTGTACCGAAGTGAACTTTGACCTTGAAATTGATCTAGTGACCTACTTTCACATTGTTGAAGGTACAGGCTTTAAATTTGGACCACATGCATAGTTTTGTGTTCCAATATTAAATTTGACCTTGTTATTTACCTAGTACCTACTTTCACATTTCTCAAGCTACAGCCTTCAGATTTGAAGCACATGCATAGTTTTGTGTACCGAAATGAACTTTGACCCTGAAATTGATCTAGTGACCTACTTTCACATTGTTGAAGGTACAGGCTTCAAGTTTGGACCGAAATGAACTTTGACCTTGAAATTGATCTAGTGACCTACTTTCCACATGCATGGACCACATGCACAGTTTTGTGTACCGAAATGAACTTTGACCTTGATTTTGACCTAGTGATATATTTGTGCTTTGCTCATAACACATTCATATATATTGACCAATCTCTTTGATATTTTGTATGTAAGTACCTTGTATGGAGCCAAAATTACCAATTGGTATTAGAGGTCACTGGATCCAAGGACTTGATGACCTAAATTCTGACATAGTGACCTATTTTTAGGATTTTGAACTAGTCTTGAAATTTGGAACATTCAAAAATGACTCAATGGTGGGCACCAAGATCATTCTGTGATCTCTTGTTTTTAAAAGAACCATCAAACTATTGGTAAACAATTATAAAACTTAAAATAAAACTGTCAAGATTTTTTTTTTAGGGTGCCTCAAGTAAACGGATTTAATAACACAGAATTCAAACTCCAACGTTGAAAAATTAAGGTCGAATCCTGCGGGTCTGTTTTGAAATTTGCTCACTTCATTCAAAAATAACCTTGGGGCAGAAGTAAAACCTACCTACATTTCTTCCACAATATTTAATCTAAAGAATGAAGGCAAAATAGAGAACTTTTACCGCATGTAACTCAGTATTTTTTTTTTTTAAAGATGTCTAACTCTACCCCTTCTGTTTCAGAGGTAAATTCGCTTTAAACAGCAAGAAATCGCTTATCAAATGAAATTTTTCCACTTTTGTACAATAAATCAATAATAAGTCTTGAAAGAAGTAAAAATTTACTAGAAAAAAAGGAAAATTAGGAAAAAAATTTTGGTCCCAGTGGGGCTTGAACCTACTCTTTATTTCAGAACTATCTCATTGTGAAATATCACAGTCTTTAAATATATTTGAATGCACTATAGAGTGTCTATTGATTGTCTCTCACTTAAATCTAGAGTGGGTACAATTTCACTATTGGTCTGGTAGTAGGCTTTCCACCGTAATCTGGGAACGTCATCGTGCACCTGCACTACGTCGCCTGCTTGTATCGTCTGTTGATTGCTGGTTTGCATATGTTGTTCTCGTAATGACATCAGATAGTAAGTTCGCCATCTTGACCAGAACCTCTGGAGTAGCTCCTGCTGGATTTGAACCCATTTTGACATCTTTTGCTGGTTCTGATTGTGACCTTGTTTCGAACATCCTTGTGTGGTAGCATTGTGAGTCATCGACCATGGAGTAAATGTGCTGGTGTGAGTGGCTCGAGTTCTAACGTGTCGTACGTCATGTAGGTTAGAGGTCTATCATTGAGAATGGCTTCAACTTCAGTCAGCACTGTTTAGAGGGTTTCAAATGATGAATGAACGCTAAGTATCTTCATTAGGCTGGTCTTCATCAATCCGATTTTCTCCCACCAGCTACCGAACCAAGGAGCTCTATTGGGTATGAAACCGCCACTCAATACCTCTCTTGCTAAGCTGGTCTCACAAGGTCTGGGATTCAAACAGCTGTTTCAAACTGTTGGAGACTGAGTGGTAAGTACTAGCGTTGTCTGATATGATGACATTTGGTAGGGATCTTCTGCTCGTAAATCGTCTGAAGGCTTGCAGAAATGATTCATGTGTCAAATCATGTACAAATTCTAGATTGACTGCCTGTGTCAATGTACAAGTAAAGAGACTTAATTATGTAAGCCTTGGACTCTTTGCTGGACTCCATGCGGACATAAAGGGCTCCACTGTAGCCGACCTGTTGACTGAAAATGGTGGTGAATCGTCAACCCGACACTTCGGTAACGGTAGTGGATCTGGTGCAGGGTAAGGCTTGGAGCTGACTTTATGGCAGGTAACACATGTTATGAGTATTGACTTCACGACCTGGCGTATCTTGGGGATCTAAAACCTCTGTCATTACTGGCAATAGTAGTGTTCGCGCCGGAATGAAGTTGAGTTTCATGGGCATCTAGTATCATCAACCTTGTGATAGATGCTTGGCCAGTAAACGTATGGGAAAATTTTGTGTTCTTGTCTAGTGGGGGGTTGTGTATGCGACCTCTACATCTAATAATACTGGATTGATCCAAGTAGAATCGTAGTTGTTGTACAATCGGTAGTCTTGATTTCATGTAACATATGTTCTGGATTTCTTCACTATATGAAGACTATTGACAGTGCAGTATCCATGAAATCTTGGCTTCAGATAACTTTTGTGTTGTCAGTGAACCAGTATATCTTGACTGGATGTCGGACCTACAGTTGCAGATAAATCTGTATATGTATGCCTTAAGTAGTTTACACATGTGACTGTTTTCCTGAGTGTCTATGGCTGCTTGAACATTATTGAACATTAGAATTTTTTTTTGAATTTCAGTTAAGTTCTTTAAATTTTGCTCCCATTCTCTGATGTAACCCTTCGGGCATATATTGCCCCGTTTGGTGGCCCTCTTGTTGTACATTGTTAAGACTTTGGTTTGTATGCACAGTTGAGTTAAATGAGTCCCAGAATGTTTGCCAGTGTAAAAGCTTACCATAGAATGTTGGCAATGATAATTTCGGAAGTCTGTGGAAATTGGACAAATGTGTAGAAAATGAACTGACCTGTGAATCCATTCCTGCTGGCTAAATGTTGACAAATGACAATTCTTCTAGTCTTGATGGGATACTCGGAGCATTCTCCACAGGCTTGTCATGATCTCCGTCAGAGGGCTTCTCATGATCTGTGGTCTTCCCTTCACGAGTTTCACTGTACGCATGTAATTCTCGAATCTTGATTTCACTGTCACTGTATATTCCTGACTGCTTGCAATTTCCTCCTCGATTTCAGCAATTTCAGTCTGCTCCAATATCTTGTCATTCAGTGACTCTAGTGTCTCTAATTTCTTCATGGAGTCAAGAATGGCGTGGAATTCTACCAGTGTTGTGTTTTCCTTCAAGCTTAAGCGTTAACATGAATCATTACCTTATAAATTCCAGACACAGGTTTAAAAAAAACTGCTAATTAGATTGGCGAATGGCAGGCTTATGGGCAGGCGGCGTCAATGGTTTCCGCTCAGTATCTTGAGTAAGGAGTGACAGATTCAAATGAAACTTGGTATATAGGTAGCTTGCAAAGGGTCGGAGTTTGGAATTGCATATGAGGTCACTGGAGTTAAGGTCACTGGTTCTAAAAATAGAAAAAATGGTTTTCGCTTAATAACTTTAGTTTGCAATGATGTATTGAAATTAAACTTGGCCTACTGGTAGCTTATAGAAAAACCAAGGTTGAGATTTTATATGGGGGTCAGTGGGGTCAAGAAGGTCAGCACAACTTAATTAATCTTTATACTTAGAAAATTCCACCGTGGAGCATTGGTCTAGAGCGTTGAGTCAAAGCTGCTTTTTGTGCTGTGGAACAGATGGGTCACAGCACAAATCCCACTGAGATCCTAATTTTTTTATGAGGAAAAAGGTCATTTTAATGCCATTGGGTCAAGGTTAAGGTTACAGTTAAAAAGGTGGTTTCTGTTTTAGCTCACCTGTCACATAGTGACAGGGTGAGCTTTTGTGATTGCCCTTTGTCCGTCGTCAGTAGTCCGTCCGTCCGTCCGTCCACAATTTCTTGTGAACACAATAGAGACCACATTTTGCAAGCAGTTTTGATCAAACTTGTACAAAACTTGTATTGGCATGATATCTCGGTTCCTTTCGAAAACAGGCCAGATCCCATCATGGGTTCTAGAGTTATTGCCCCTCAAAGGGCCAGAATTTGCTACTTTTGTGTGTCAACAATTTCTTGTCTGCACGATAGTGGTTTCATTTATGATTTTATTTTAACCAAACTTGTACACAACTTGTATCACCATAAGATCTTTGTTCCTTTCTTGAACTGGCCAGATCCCATTATGGGTTCCAGAGTCCACTATTCTGTGGTACAACATGGATGGTACCTCCAATTTTTAGATGTATTTTGACATATCTGGAAAATTTAAACTATATTTTCTCATTATTCTTCTGATTGATCTTGATTATGATTTTTTGACCTTCTTGTCCTCAAGTGCAATGATAACAGGTGAGCGATATAGGGCCATTATGGCCCTCTTGTATAATTTTAGTTTGGAGTTACTTACTGTCACCAAACTTGGTGTACAGCAAGCTTATCTGAAGAATTAGCTTTGAATGATATTTGTGGTCACTGTTAGTAAAAAAAGAACAAGAGCTGTCTGTTGACAGTGCGCTTGACTATAAGAAGAATTGATGTAAGCATGAGGTGAAAATATTACCACAGAATTTCAGACAAAAGAGGAAAAATAGATAAGACAAACACTGTAGTACCTGTATTTGTGGAACTGGATAAGTATTGCACTATAATGGCAATTTGTGACCATGATGGTAAACAAGTGTTCAAAGTTTCAAAGCCACATATCAAACAGTTCAGACAAAATATGGAATGATATGCAAAACTTAAATAATTTCTATGTCAAAAAGGGCCATAATTCACCCAAATAGTTGACAGAGTTATGTACTCTTGCCTCCAGATGGATATCATGATGATAAACAAGTATTCAAAGTTTCAAAGTCACAATGTCATGTCATGTAAAATTGTTTTGACAAAACGTAGACTTGTCCAGAGAGGCCCAAAATAGCTTAGTTATATACTCTTGCAAATAGATTGAGACCATGATGATAAGCATGTGTTCAAAGTTTCAAAGCCACATGTCAAATAGTTTTGACAAAATTTGGACTTGTATGAAAACTGAACTGATTTCCAAGTCCATATAGTTCAAGTAAATATCTTTGATGGTATACAAGATATTACCATTTTATAAAAACTAACTTTAGGTGGGCCGGTGGTCTAGTGATAACATGCTAGACTGTCATTTCAGAGGTCCGGGGTTCGAATCCCGGTCCAGGCACTGGAAATTTCTGAGATGCTCTTGAGTGTCTCCCACCTAACTAGAGGCCTGTACTGGTTCTTCCCAGGAAAGACGGCTTCGCCTGTATCGGTGCTAAACACCGGACATGTTAAAGAACCAGACTGTCTATTCGCAAAGAGCTAGGCTAAGTTAGCCGGACACATCTGTATCTAAAATGTTCTCTCTGTCTGTTCTGGGGGGCTTTATCTCACTCTGTCCCTCTGGTCAGATCACTGTGTCTGTACTAGTAGAGGATGAATTTCGTGCCCTGTGTGGCTGCGTTTGCTATATGTAAAGTGCCTTTGAACGTGTTTATTATGAAAAGGGCACTATATAAATCTGGTATAATAATAATAATAATAATAACCAACGCCAGAGCCAGGGTGAGTAGTATAGCTCTCCATATTCTTCGAATAGTCAGCTAAAAATGGCTTCAACTCAATATCTTTATTTTAGGTACACCCGTTGTCAGTAAACTTGGTGTGTAGATAGCTTTTATCCAACACAGGTTATCCAACACAGGTTGTGAATGTATTTGTGGGTCAGGGTCAAGGTCACTAACTAAAAATAGAACACTGGTTCTGCTCAATGCTTCTAGATTGGAATGAGATAAATCTGTTCAGTTTGAAAGTTCCACTGTGGCACAGTGGTCTAGAGTGTTGGGCTAAAGAGATCTGTTGTACTGTGGAACAGATGGGTCACAGTTCAGATCCCTCTGAGCGGCTATTACTTTTTAGCTCACATGAGCCATGGTGAGCTTTTGTAACAGCTTGATGTCCGTTGTCTGTCGTGCGTCTGTCAACAATTTCTAAAAAAATCTTCTTCTTAAAAACCACTGGGCAGATTTACACCAAACTTTACAGGATCCTTAGTTAGCCTCCTTTCAAAATTGTTCAAAGAATTAAATTCCATACAGAACTCTGGTTGCCATGGAAACCGAAAGGAAAACCTTAAAAAATCTTCTTGTCCAAAACTGCAAGGCCTTGGACCTTGATATTTGGTGTGTGACATCATCTAATGGTCTTCTATGATGATTGTTCAAATAATGCCCCTAGGGTGAAAAGAGGCCCTGCCCCGGGGGTCCTAAGTTTTACATGGACTTATATAGGGAAAAACTTTAAAAATCTTCTTGTCTGAAACCACAAGACCTAGGACTTTGATATTTAGTATGTAGCATTGCCTTGTGGTCCTCTACCAAGATTGTTCAAATTATTACCCTTGGGTGAAAAGAGCTCCCGTCCTTGGGGTCTCAAGTAATAAATGGACTTATATAGGGAAAAAATTTAAACTGCAAGGCCTAGGCTTTTGATATGTAGTATGTTGCAGTGCCTAGTGGTCCTCTACCAAGATTGTTCAAATTTTACCCCTAGGGTGAAAAGAGGCCCCACCCTGGGGGTCCCAAGTTTTACATAAACTTATATAGGAAAAAACTTGAAAAAATCTTCTTGTCTGAAAGTTCAAGGCATAGGCCTTTGATATTTGGTATGTAGCATTGCCTAATGGTTCTCAAACAAGGTTCAAATTATGCCCCTGGGATGAAAAGAGGCCCCACCTGGGGGTCACTATATAGGGAAAAATGCTTCAAAAATTATCTGATCATATTTCCTAGACTGTTTAATTATATATACCTGATGACCCCAAGTAATTTGGGTCACTTGACTGTGACCTTGACCAGCTGGCCTACTTGCTTGTTTTTAGCTCACCTCAGAGCACAAAGTGCTGAAGGTGAGGTATTGTGACTGGTCTTTGTCCGGCATCCATCATTGATAGTTGTGTGTCGTGCATCAACATTTGCCTTATGAACACTCTAGAGGCCACAGTTGTGACCCAATCTTTATAAAACTTGGTCAGAATGTTTGTCTTGATGATCTCTAGGTCAAGTTTGAAACTGGGTCATGTGGGATCAAAAACTAGATCAGTAAGCCAGATCATAGAAAAAGCTTGTGTACACTCTAGAGGCCACAGTTGTGACTCAATCTTTATGAAGCTTGGTCAGAATGTTTGTCTTGATGATCTCTTGGTCAAATCCGGAGGTCAAATTTGCCTTGTGAACACTCTAGAGGCCACAGTTGTGACCCAATCTTTATAAAACTTGGTCAGAATGTTTGTCTTGATAATCTCTAGGTGAAATCCAAAATTGGGTTATGTTTGGTCAAAAACTAGGTCACTAGGTCAAATCAATGGAAAAGCTTGTTATCACTCTAGAGGCCACAGTTGTGACTCAATCTTTATGAAACTTGATCAGAGTGCTTGTCTTGATGATCTCTAGGTCAAGTTCAAAACTTGGTCATGTAGGGTCAAAAACTAGGTCAGTAGGCCAGGTCAGAGGAATATCTTTTTAGCTCACCTGTCACATAGTGACAAGGTGAGCTTTTGTGATCACCCGTTGTCCGTCGTCAGTCCGTCTGTGCGTCCGTCCATCAACAATTTCTTGTCTGCACGATAGTGGTTTCATTTATGATTTTATTTTAACCAAACTTGCACACAACTTGTATCACCATAAGATCTCGGTTTCTTTCTTGAACTGGCCAGATCCCATTATGGGTTCCAGAGTTATGGCCCCTGAAAGGGCCAAAATTAGCTATTTTGACCTTGTCTGCACAATAGCAGCTTTATTTATGATTTGATTTTTACAAAACTGGCACACAACTTGTATCACCATAAGATCTTGGTTCCTTTCTTGAACTGGCCAGATTCCTTTATGGGTTCCGGAGTTATGGCCCTTGAAAGGGCCAGAATTAGCTATTTTGACCTTGTCTGCACAATAGCAGCTTCATTTATGATTTGATTTTAACCAAACTTGCACACAACTTGTATCACAATAAGATCTTGGTTCCTTTTTTGAACTGGCGAGATTCCAGTATGGGTTTCAGAGTTATGGCCCCTGAAAGGGCCAGAATTAGCTATTTTGACCTTGTCCGCACAATAGCAGCTTCATTTATGATTTGAATTTAATCAAACTTGCACAAAACTTGTGTCACCATAAGATCTTGATTCCTTAGTTGAACTGGCCAGTTCCCTTAATGGGTTCCAGAGTTATGGCCCCTGAAAGGGCCAAAATTAGCTATTTTGACCTTGTCCGCACAATAGCAGCTTCATTTATGATTCGATTTTAACCAAACTTGCACACAACTTGTATCACCACAAGATCTTGGTTCCTTACTTGAACTGGCCAGATTTCTTCATGGGTTCCAGAGTTATGGCCCCTTAAAGGTCCAAAATTGGCTATTTTGACTTTTGCAGCCATATAGACACTTCATTTATGGTTTATTTGATGCAAACTTCCAAAATAACTTCAACAACAATAATTCTTGGATTCTATGACAAATCAGATCCAAGCGTAGGTTCAGAGTTATTTTATATCTGATTACCTCCCCTGATTGTAATCAAAATGGATTTATTTCAGTAAGTTCTTATAGGACTTATTTGAAATTTCATTATTGTCATTAGTTGGACTGAGCCAATCAGGGTAGATAAATATGGACTGATTTTATGTCAAATTTCCTCCCTTTATTTCAAATTAAAATGGGTATATCTCCGTAACTAATGAAGATACTGATCTGAAATTTCATTTATGTCAACAGATTTATTTAGCAGATCCTTTTGTTCACTTACAATAATTTTTTTTTTAATTACTTTCCTTTTACGTTACTATAAATAGCTTATATTTAGTAACTTTTTTATTATTGGCCGTAGGGAAAAACCGAGACCACTTTTCTGTGGTACAACATGAATGGTACCTCCAATTTTTAGGTGTATTTTGACATATCTGTACCTTGTAAGAATTTTTTTTTCTTTTTGGTTAAATTTTTTTCCTTTGTTGTTATGGTCCTTTGGACGTAGATATTTTTTCTGAGGACCTTCTTGTCCTCAAGTGCAATGATAACAGGTGAGCGATATAGGGCCATCATGGCCCTCTTGTTAACATTCTAGAGACCACAATTTAAGTTTCAAACTTATGAGAATTGGTCAGAATGTTTGTCTTGATGACCTCTAAGTCATGTTCGAATCTGGGTCATGTGGGTCAAAAACTAGGTCATCCAATCAAATCAAAGGAAAAGCCTGATAACACTCCGGAGGACATCTTTATAACCCTATCTTTATGAAACTTGGTCAGAATGATGATCTTGGTGATCTTTAGTCCAAGTTTGAATGTGGATTATCTGGGGTCAAAACCTAGGTCATCTGTTAAAATCAGAGAAAAACATTATGCATGCAATACGGGCTGGATTTTTCATATGATGTGCATGAAACTTGGTCAGAATGTTTGTCTGCATAAAATCTCATATGAATTTATATCTGGGTCATGTGGGGTAAAAAACTAGGTCACTAGGTCAAATCAAAGAAAGCGCTTGTTTATACATGTTTTTTGGTCCAATCTTAATGAAAATTAGTCAGAATATTTTTCTCCAGGAAATCACTAGGTAAAACATGTTTACATTGTTATGGTGAGCGACCTAGGGCCATCTTTGCCCTTTTGTTTAAGATACAGCCTTGAAATTTGGATGTCATATACAGTGTTGCACACCAATCTTAAAACTGATTTTTAGTGACCACAGGCATTCCGGTGTTCCTACTTTTCCCTACATTTTCCTACTTTTTGATGAAAACTTCCTACTTCTTTTTTGCTTGACATAAAAAAGGAAAAAAATCCAGTAATGTTTCTACCTCGTATTATAAGTGCATGCCTATAGGAGGTCTTTATTGATGCAAATGAGCATAAAGTATGGTTGAAGTATCTTTTAATCAATTTCTTTTTAGCTCACATGTCACAGAGTGACAAGGTGAGCTTTTGTGATCGCGCAGCATCTGTCGTCCATCGTCCGTCCGTCCGTCCGTAAACTTTTGCTTGTGACCACTCTAGAGGTGACATTTTTCATGGGATCTTTATGAAAGTTGGTCAGAATGTTCATCTTGATGATATCTAGGTCAAGTTTGAAACTGGGTCACATGCAATCCAAAACTACGTCAGTAGGTCTAAAAATAGAAAAACCTTGTGACCTCTCTAGAGGCCATACCTTTCAATGGACCTTCATGGCAATTGGTCAGAATGTTCACCTTGATGATATCTAGGTCAGGTTCGAAACTGGGTCACTTGCCATCAAAAACTAGGTCAGTAGGTCAAATAATAAAAAAACCTTGTGACCTCTCTAGAGGCCATATTTTTCATAAGATCTGTATGAAAACTGGTCTGAATGTTCATCTTGATGTTATCTAGGTCAAATTCGAAACTGGGTCAACTGCGGTCAAAAACTAGGTCAGTAGGTCTAAAAATAGAAAAACCTTGTGACCTCTCTAGAGGCCATATTTTTCATGAGATCTTCATGAAAATTGGTCAGAATGTTCACCTTGATGATATCTAGTTCAGTTTCAAAACTGGGTCAAGTGCCTTCAAAAACTAGGTCATTAGGTCAAATAATATAAAAACCTTCTGACCTCTCTAGAGGCCATATTTTTCAATGGATCTTCATGAAAATTGGTCAGAATTTTTATCTTGATGATATCTAGGTCAAGTCCAAAACTGGGTCTCATTAGCTCAAAAACTAGGTCACTATGTCAAATAATAGAAAAAACGACGTCATACTCAGTTCAAAACTGGGTCATGTGGGGGACAGGTGAGCGATTCAGGACCATCATGGATCTCTTGTTGATAGTTTTCTATCAAAATTTCGAATTTTGTCATAAAACGCTTGATAGACATCAATATACGGTGTTTCGCATGTGACCCATGGCTCAAATGACGTACATACCATTGATCTAGAAATACAATTTTTATTTTTGCAAAAAAACAGATAAATCTTTACCATTTCTTTGGCAAACAAACCACCGCCAGCGATTATTATCCTTCATATGCTGTAACGTTATCCAGGAATACTGTAACAGTAGCATCCTAAATCTGTAACATGATATCCTCCACAACCGAGTCTCGTGTAACAGTTCCTCCCCCGTGATAATATGACTGGGTGGGGTATTATGCCAGGTGTCTACGGCATGATATTCCAGTGAGGCAGCGCTATAAAGTTGGGCATTGTGCTCACTGCTACAAGAAGACACCGTCGTTTATATGACTGAAAAAATGTTGAAAAAGAAAGACATTACACACATGCACGCACGCACGCACGCACGCACACACACACACAAGGAAAACTTCGGCTTTGATATTTGGTGTGTAGCATGGTGTAGTAGTCCTTCACCAAGATTGTTCAAATTATCCCCCTAGGACCACCCCGGGGGCTGGGGGGGCATGGTATAAATAGACTTGTATAGGGAAAAATCTTTAAAAAAAATTCTTGTCTTAAACCATTAGGCCAAGAGCTTAGATATTTATTATGTGGCATGCTCTAGTGGTTCTCTACCAAGATTATTCAAATCATGACCATGGGGTCAGTATAGGCCATGCCCGGGTGGTCCCTTGTTTTACATAAACTTGTTTTTGAAGCAGTGGCAAAGAAATTTGTACCACAAGTATAATGTTTGATACAGATTTCAATACTCATCTTGAATAGTCTTAATCATGACCTACTGACCTACTTTCTTGTTTTCGAAGGTACTGCGTAGACATTTGGACCACATATATAACTTCTGATACCAAGATTGTTCAAATCATGACCCTGGAGTCAATTTAGGCCACGCCCAGGTGGTCTCTTGTTTTACATAAACTTCTTTGTTTTTGAAGCAGTGGCAAAGAAATATGGACCACAAGTATAGTGTTTGATACAGATTTCAATACTCATCTTGAATAGTTTTAATCTTGACTTTGATTTTGAAGCTACAGCAAAGAGATTTGGACCACCTGTTTCATCTTTAACGGATTTCAGTAGTTATCTTGAATAATCGTTACCATGACCTACTCACCTAGTTTTTTGTTCTTGAAGCTTTATCAAAGAAATTTGTTCAAGCAAGCAACTAAACTTGAGCGATATAGGGCCATCATGGCCCTCTTGTTTTATATTGACAAATTTGTTTTTGAAGCAGTGGCAAAGAAATTTGGGCCACAAGTATAATATTTGATACAGATTTCAGTTGTCATCTTGCACCTATTTTCTTGTTATTTAAGGTACAGCATTTGGACCATATGTATAACTTTTCATACAAATTTCAATGCTCATCTTTGATAATCTAAACCATGACCTATTGACCTACTTGTAGTAAGCAAGTCTACAAGATAGATTAAGCCCCGCCTATGATATCATATTCCATTATTGTTTCTGTATGTAAGATATATACATATTTCTATAGAGAGAGTGTGAGTTTATACTTTGGATGCAACACACCTATTAAATATATAAACCATCCTTCGGGTCTTGTTCTGTTTGTGTGTCAATAAGCCATCTCAATAGATTAATACATATATATTACAATGACGATATATATTACAATGGCGGCGAGGATCGGATTATTTTAAAACTGAGGATTAAGTGATTTTGTGACAATGGAAAATTTACCTGCGTTTCCCAAATTTGATGTTTACGCTGACGAAAATTCCCTAGGTGTTCGGTGGGACAAATATGTAGATAAATTGGAGAATTTATTTGTTGGGCTAGGTATAAATACAAGGAAAAGGAAAAAGGCACTGTTACTGCACTATGCTGGAGATGATGTATATGACATTTATGATACGTTAAATCTGCATGGAGAGAGTGAAAATTACGATGAAACAAAAGCTGGACTTACGAACTACTTCAAACCTAGAAAAAACACTCAGTTTGAAATTTTCGAATTCAGGAATATTAAACAGTTGCACGGTGAAACGATTGACAAATATGTGACTAGATTACGACAAAAAGCTAAAAACTGTGAATTTTCGGACACTGAATCAGAAATTAAAAGCCAAATCATACAGGGTGTTATTTCGCAAAAAATGAGAATGTGATGTTTGCAAGATTCAGAAAAATCACTTAATGACTTACTTACAATGATGAGAACAATGGAAATTTCGAAGACTCAAGCAACAAGTATGTCAAAGGACACTGGTAGTCAGCAGGTAGTGCGTGTAAAAAGCAATCCATATTTTAGTCGGAAATCAAAGGGATTCGTACCACAACGTTCGCAACAACGTTTTAGTTCATATCAAGGTTTACCGCAAGCAGGCTTGTCGTCGGGAAGGCGAATCAGTCCTCAACAAACTAGCAAGAAATGTCGTAACTGTGGAGGAAAATACCCACATATATCACGTTGCCCCGCGCTTGGAGCAGAATGTAATTATTGCCACAAGAAGAACCATTATATATCTGTTTGTAGAAAATGTAAGAAGCAGGTGACATTGATCGAGGATGAACAGCCGGATTTAGAAATTTTAACAGATGAATACGCGACGGATTGTAATTCGGATGAATGTGATGTGCTATTTGGATTCATGTTAGATAGAAAGAAAGTGCCAAAGAAAAGAATAAAATTAAATGGTGTAGATGTGAATGTTTTGGTTGATAGCGGGTCATCGATCAATATTGTCAGTGAAATTGTCCTTAAGAAAATGAAAAAATCACCGGAAATCAAGAAAGCGACCACGAAAGCGTTCGCATTTGGACAGAAGTCTCCACTGCCATTCCAAGGTAAATGTTCTTTGCTTGTTGAGTCGAACTCAAAATTCGTGACCAGAGATTTCCATATCGTTACGGGTAATAAAGAATCATTGATTAGTTATGAGCTGTCAGTAGAGCTTGGGATTTTACCGCAGATACAATCTGTTCAAACCAAAGACGAGTATGAAGGACTTATTGAGGAATACTCGCAAGTTTTCACTGGGTTAGGATGTCTGAAAAACAGAAAAGTTAAGTTTCACATTGATGAAAGTGTTGTGCCAGTAGCTCAGCCTCCTAGGAGAGTGCCATTTCATGTGCGTGAGCAAGTTGAGCAGGAACTTAAAAGTTTGGAGGATATGGATGTTATTGAAAAAGTGCAAGGTGTACCAACACCATGGGTATCGAACCTGGTAGCTGCTCCAAAACCAAATTCACCGAGAGAAGTAAGAGTGTGCATAGATATGAGGAAAGCCAACACCGCAATTAAAACAGAGAAAAATGTTAGTCCGACGGTGGATGATATAATCTTAACGTTGAACGGCGCAAAAGTGTTTTCGCGTCTCGATCTGTACAAAGCTTTCCATCAAATTGAACTGGATGAGTCATCACGTGCAATGACAACGTTTCAGACACATGTTGGACTTTTTCGATATAAACGTTTAAATTTTGGAGTGTCAGCAGCACCGATTCTGTTCCAAAATGAGCTTCGTCAAACACTTCAGGGTCTAACAGGCGTGTTAAACATTGCTGACGATATCGTATGCTACGGCAAAACGCGTGAAGAACATGATATCAATCTGCGAGCATTACTTCAGCGTCTTCAAGAACGGAACCTGACATTGAACAAGAAAAAATGTTCGTTCGGACAATCAAAAATCAAATTCTACGGATACGTGTTTTCGGAATCGGGAATTTCACCTGATCCTGACAAGGTAGATGCAGTAAAAAACATGGACAGACCAAAATCTGTATCCGAAATCCGTTCATTTCTTGGTCTCACAAACTATTTGTCTAAGTTCATAGATGGCTATTCAGTCCTAACGGAACCATTACGACGACTTACACATCAGGATGTAAAATTCGAATGGAATGACGATCAGGAAAAATCGTTCACTTCACTAAAAGAGGCATTGACTAGTGACAAAGTCATGACGTATTTCGACCCGAGGAAAGAAACTGAACTCTGGGTAGACGGCAGCCCAGTAGGCTGTTCAGGAATACTTATTCAGAAAGGAAAAATAGTGTCGTATGGGTCGTATGGAAGCAAAGCTTACAATTCAGTACAAGCGCGCTATTCGCAAACAGAGAGAGAAGCTTTAAGTGCTGTTATCATGATTCAACATTTTCATTTGTACTTATTCGGCAAGCACTTCAAATTGATAACGGATCACGCTGCACTTCAATCAATTTTCAACAATGTAAAGAATATACAGTCACCAAGATTAGAACGTTGGCGTTTGAAGTTGTTAACGTATGATTTCCAGACGTTTTATAGACCAGGTAGTCTAATGATCTCAGATTATCTTTCCAGACATCCGCACGCGAGACACGCGACCAACACAGTAGCCGAACAATATATCAGTTTTATCACTGATAACACTTTGCCAGATGCATTGAAGCTATCAGACGTAGCAAAAGCTACTAAATCAGACTGTGTATTAAGTTGTGTCAAGAATGCAATAGAAACAAATGACTGGAAAAATCAGAAATGCCAATCCGATGAAAGTTTTCGTTTATACGAAAATTTAAACAAGAATCAAGAACTTGCAGTTGCATATACCGATGAAGGATATGTGTTGTTACGGGGTACACAGCTTTGTATACCAGAAACTTTGCAAAAACAAACAGTGTTACTTTCGCACGAGGGTCACCAAGGCCAATCAAAGTGCAAAGGATTACTTCGGGAATATTGTTGGTTCCCGCATATGGATAAAATGGTTGAAGAAGCATGCAAATCATGCATTGTGTGCCAAGCTGCATCACCAGGATGTACTCCAGATCCGATAAAACCAACACCTCTGCCACGAGATGTGTTTTCTGAAGTCAGTTGTGACTTTTGTGGACCATTCCCGGACGGGTACCTGTTATTAGTGGTAATATGCGATTATAGTCGTTTTCCAATAGTTGAGAGAGTCAGGTCAACATCCGCAGAAACTGTCATACCGCGTTTGGAATCAATATTTTCGATATTTGGATATCCAGACGTATTGAGAACGGACAATGGACCTCCATTTCAGAGTCGTACTTTCAGAGAATATGCTGATAAGTCGGGATTTAAACATAAACGAATTACTCCATTGCACCCACAAGGAAATGCAATAGTCGAGCGATTCATGGCACCATTGCAAAAATCAGTCAAAACCGCAATAGCATCAGGTCAAGATTATAAGACAGCGTTGAACAGATATCTAATGAATTTTCGCAATTCGCCACAATCTTCAACACAAAAAGCTCCAAGTGAATTAATGTACAATCGGAAAGTAAAAACGAAATTACCATCAATGACATTTGAAAAGCAAGACACAGATGTTCGCGACAGGGACAGTCTGTCAAAATCGAAAAACAAAATTTATGCGGACAAAAACAGAAGAGCACAGCCAAGTGCATTGAAAATTGGAGACCGTGTGTTACTAAAACGGGAACAACGTAACAAATTTGAGACAATGTTTGACCCTACACCTGGCATTGTCATTGCTAGGAAAGGTTCGATGCTAACAATCAAGCACAGAGGAAAGGAAATTACACGAGACGTGTCAAAGTTCAGGGTAGTTCAAGGTGGTCATGAGCCGGCGCAGACGAAACCTGCAGATACTGTATTTGCACCACGTCAAAGGTCGCAAAGGAAACGACGACCGCCTAGACGGTTTGTCAATGAATGATTGGATTAATCAGTGACATAATTGCACATGTTTCAGTGCACAGGATTAGTCACCTAAGTGTTGTGTGGGCCATAATAATGCCCTATTTGCTACCATAGCAGTGTAGTCATTTTATATTCGCTTGCTGGATTTATTATTCTTTGGACAAATGATCAGTGTGTGAAAATATTATGTTACTCTTGGGAATTATTACTTGTCTGTTTCACAATTACATTATAATTAGTTCTTGGGCGGTAGAACTCAAAACTTAATTTATAATTTTGATAAAAATAACAGTTGATTGTACACATTTTAGGGTTTTGAGATAAAACACGAAACTGTTAGATAACGACGGAACATTCCGAGGACTTTCCCAGGATATTTCAATTTACAGTGACATTGTAAAAGTTCTTAGCTAAAGCAGATGCTCTATAAACTGATTATGTTGATAACAAGGGTTAATGAACTTTGCTGAAAAAAAGAGGAGATATTATGATAATAGACTTGCTAACTAGCTTATTTCATTAGAACAGAATTTTCATGTTTTGAGTATATATTTGAACTTTGATTATTTTAAACAATTTATGTGTTCTGATTATTGATGAGTTCTAATCTAAAGGTAAAGGAGGATGTAGTAAGCAAGTCTACAAGATAGATTAAGCCCCGCCTATGATATCATATTCCATTATTGTTTCTGTATGTAAGATATATACATATTTCTATAGAGAGAGTGTGAGTTTATACTTTGGATGCAACACACCTATTAAATATATAAACCATCCTTCGGGTCTTGTTCTGTTTGTGTGTCAATAAGCCATCTCAATAGATTAATACATATATATTACAATGACGATATATATTACACTACTGACCTACTTTCTTGTTTTTGAAGCTATGGCAAAGAGATTTGGACCATGTGTTTAATTTTTTATACAGATTTCAATACTCATCTTGAATAGTCTTAATTGTGACCTACTTTCTTGTTTTTGAAGTTTCAGACCATGTGTATAATTTTTGATACAGATTTCAATACTCACCTTTAATATTTTTAACCCTGACCTGCTGACCAACTTCCTTGTTTTTGAAGCTACTGCAAAGAGATTTGGACCACCTATATTTCAGTAGTTATCTCGAATTATCTTTACCTTGACCTACTCGTCTACATGTTTGTTTCTGAAGCTTAAGCAAAGAAATTTGAGCCGCATGTATAATTTTTCTAAACAGATTTCAAGACTTATCTCGGATAATCTGGTTAGAATTGCACCAAACTTGGTTGGTAGCATCCCGGCAGAGATGTTTATCAAGTTTGTTTAAATGGTTAACCATTACTTGCCTGTATTTATTTAGTAGAAACTTCTGTTCAAGCAAGCAACTAAACTCAGATGAGCGATATAGGGCCATCATGGCCCTCTTGTAACTTTTGTAAGGATTGACCGACTGTTGCCAAACTTGATGGTATTTTGAGTCACTCTTCCTAAAAGTTATATCAGAGAATCATAAATTACATATGGCATTGACACACCTACTTTTCTTTTATCTGTACTTTTGAAAGGCATGATTGGATGCAGTCAGATATGTATAATAGAACATGACCTTTTTTAAACAGAACCTGTTAGCACACGGCAAAGTTTGAAAACCTGGTATTCGTGGAATTTCCACCTTTCTTGTCTTACAGTTTTCTTGGTAGATCTGCCTGATTATATGTTACCTATTAATGTATAATATCTTGATATGTACATGTACATTATCATGTAAACAATATAATTTACAGGTAATTTGATGCCGCACTCACAGTATCCAAAAATATCCATGACAAAGATTGATTTCCTTACTGCTGATACAGACACAGGTACCACACCAGCTGTGAGTGCCACAGGGGTATGTATTTATTATCATTTGAAATATCAAAATATAAAGCTGCTCTCAACACAAGTTTTAATGGCTGACCTGTTAATAGGCTTTTATTAGCTCACCTGAGCACAAAGTGCTCATGGTGAGGTATTGTGATCACGCTGTGTCTGCCGTTCGTCCGTCAAGTCGTCAACAATTGTGTTTAAATGACGTCTCGTCCAAAACCACTGAATGTATTTTGATGACACTTGGCCTGGATGTTCCTTGAGTGGTCCTCTTCCAAAGCTGTTCAAACAGGTCCGCTTGGTTGCACATAGGGGCTGCCAGAGCTAAAAATAGAAAAATCTTCAAACAACATCTCCTCCTAAACCAATGGTCCGATCTTGAAATAATTTACACAAATGGTCCTTCTGTCACCCTTTACCAAGATTTTACAAATTATACTGATTCGTCAAAAAACATGGCCGCCAGGGTGTGTGGTCACTTTTCCCTATATGTATATAGTGGAAACTTTAAAAATCTCCTTGTGTGAAACTGCTGGCCCAATTTTAAAATAATTTTACACAAATGGTCCTTTTTTTTACCCTCTACCAAGATTGTTCAAATTATTCCGATTCATCAAAAAACATGGCTGCCAGAGACCGTGGTCACTTTTCCCTGTATGTATATAGTAGAAATTTAAAAAATCTTCTTGTGTGAAACTGCTGGCCGGATTTTAAAATAATTTTGCACAAATGGTCCTTTTGTGACCCTTTACCAGTTTTGTTCAAATTATTCCGATTCGTTAAAAAACTTGGCCGCCAGAGGGAGTGGTCACTTTTCATCAACAATTTCTTTAAACAATATCTCCTCCAAAGCCATTGAATGAATTTTGATGAAATTTTACACAAACAATATCTGGGTACCCCTTTTTCAAAGTTGTTCAAATGGTTCTGGTTCATTGAACATATGGGTCTCTTTGGTTAAAAATAGGTTTTCAGCAATCACACTTCAAAAATCTTTTTCTCTTGAGCCTTGATATTTGGCATGTGATATAAGGGTTTAACTCTCTACCATAATTGACCAAATTATTGCCCTAAGGTCAAAAATGGCCACGCCCCTGTATGTGACATGTACTTACTATAGGCTTTTATATAAGAAACTTTGAAAATCTTCTTCTCTGAATCAATAATAGCTAGAGTCTTGATTTTTATACACCCGTGCAGCGTCCACAGACTTTGTCTGGAGAATATCTTCTTCATGCATGGAGGGATTTTGATGAAAAGTGGCACAATTGTTTACCATCATGAGACGAAGTGTCATGCACAAGAACCAGGTCCCTAGGTCTAAGGTCAAGGTCACACTTAGAGGTCAAAGGTCAAATTCAAGAATGACTTTGTCCAGGGCATATCTTATCATGCGTGGAGGGGTTTTGATGTAACTTTACACAATTGTTCACCATCGTGAGATGGAGTGTCCTGCGCAAGAACCAGGTCCCTAGGTCAAAGTCACACTTAGAGGTCAAAGGATACAAGAATGAAAACTTTGTCTGGAGCATTTCTTCAACTTGCATGGAGGGATTTTGATATAACTTGGCAAAAATGTTCACCACCACGAGACGGAGTGTTGTGCGCAAGAACCAGGTCCCTAAGTCTAAGGCCAAGGTCATACTTAGAGGCCAAAGGTCAGATACAAGAATGACTTTGTCCGGAGCATTTCTTCTTCATGCATGAAGGGATTTTGATGTAACTTAACACAATTGTACACCATCTTGTGACGGAGTGTCATGCGCAGGTCCCTTCTTTAGAATTACTTCCCTTTGTTGTTACTATAAATAGCTTATGTTGTAATTTTTTCATTACTAGTCTTAGGGAGAAATCGAGACCACTTTTCTGTAGTTCAACATGCATGTTACATCCAATTTTGAGGTGTATTTTGACCTATCTCTACCTGGTAAGGATTTTTTTTGGACTTACAATTTTTTTTTCTTCTCTAAGATTAACTTCCCTTAGTAGCTACTATAAATAACTTATATTGTAACTTTTTTATAATTGACCATAGGGAAAAACCAAGACCCCTTTTCTGTGGTACAACATAGATGTTACTTTCAAATTTAGGTGTATTTTAAGGTATCTCTTTCTGGAAAGTTTTTTTGTGGTCTTAGAAAAACAAAACTTACTTCCCTTTGTTGCTACTATAAATAGCTTATTCTTGACACTTTTTAAAAGGCTAGGAAAAAGCTTACTATATACATACATGTGATAAGTTCAGAATCCCAAAACTGGAGGTTTGCCATTTTTCAGCTGGAGTTGAGGTCTCAAAACTGGAGGTTTTTTATCGACATAAATTATGCGCGCGGACACAAAACTTGGTGATAAAATCCAAAATTTTAGGCCACAAAATAACACATAAGTCTACACCAGAAGAAACAATTGATCCTCATAATTCTTGATTTGAATTTTGACAGAGTTATGCCACTTTTTAACTTACATTTTTTGGTTAAAGTTTTATATAATGTCCAATATATCTGTTACATTCAAAGCTATTGACTATTATGCCCCTTTTACTAGCAAAGCTTTAACTGCCCCTTTTACCGGCAATGCTTTAATTCAGAGTCAATCACTGAGAAAAGTCGAGCATGCTGTTTTACAGAAGTTAAACGAATTAAATTTGTTGAAACAAAGTCTCAATTTAGGTCTGGAATGGTAGTGAACATGCATTAACATTATTCTACTCGAGGACTGAAGAAAAAAACGAAGCCCTAAATTGGTCTGAACACAACCCATAAATTATGTAAATTCCTTACCCCACCCACTTTTGTATGAAAATACTGATGATTTTGACATGAAAAACAGAAAACAGAAATGCATCAACATGTATTTACCCTTACCAAAATAATGTAGATTGATGTTATCATACAAATGAGTGTGTGTTTTCATCCAATTTTCAATGAAATAAGTCCGATTTATTTAAATTATTAGCAAATTAATTTGGTAAACATTGGAAGAAAATGGCGTAACTGCATAAGGGGAAATAACATTCATGTTCTAAAAATAGTACTGGGTTGGTTTTTCCAACAATTATTTATGTGATTTTATTTTCTTTGAATAATCAAAAATTCATTTCAGCTGGGAATTATTTCTTGTGACCACAGGCACTTGGTTGCACTGATGGTATGTCGAAAATCCGCTTTTTAAAGAATCTTAAAAATTTGGTCTCAGGATAGATATAAAGAGAAGGTATTGCACTCCGCCATTTTCGGCCATTATCGGCAACGGAACTACGGTCGACTGGTTTTGCAAACGGTAGTAAGCCACTAATTTATCGTGGCGTGGTAACTAGGAATGTAACTAGAACTACCTAACTTATTTCATGCGTTAATATTACATATTAACTCTGTATTACTAAAACAGATCAATGGAAAAGACTGTAAAATGAACTGGAGTACATGTCGATTTTTGCCTACAGAGCCAGAACCATAACACAGACACGTCGACAAAGATTGTACAAGAATTATCATTACAATTTTTCACAGAATTCATGATGGACCTCCAGAAATTTATAATTTTAACATGACATCACCGTACGTTAGGGATTCTAACTGACCAGTCAGAGAGCTGCATTTTCGAGTACCTGCCAGTTTCTACTTGGGTATAACAAGTATATTTACAATGAAAATAAAGTGACTAGAAATAAATATCACACTATTTTAGATATCGAATTAAGATTTTTCAATGCACATGCTTCAGACGATGCTACAAAACTTTGAAATTTTGTTCAAATATTATATGGATTTAATACCTTTATTTTAGTTTAAAGTTTGAGATTTTACAAAGAGGTTTACGATAAAGTCCGAGTGAAATGTAATAATCACCAAAGTGGAAATATTAAAGTATCATTGCGCAATGTTTTGGACATGATAAAATTATTAATGGTAATAACTGATTTGGTCTATTGCTGTACAGTTATTTTTTCCTGTCTCTTGACATGGTATTTTTCAAACATCTGATGTTGTTGGAGGAATACATAAGGTGTGCCTGCAGGTATAACTTCATTTGACACCTGGGTAGAACCACCAACCTTCCATGTACCAGGATAAATTTTTCAAGCGAAAGATTTCTACACCAAAGCAGGACTTATAATCCACACTGGTGAAGAGCATGTAAATGTAACTCCTCAGTTATGATGATAGTCTGTGTAAATATTTACTTACCAGCAATATGTAGGGTTATGGAATAACCCTTTTGACATTTCACTGGTTTAAGACCACAAACACTATAATAATCTATTTCATTTTCAAATTTAAAATTATAAATCCGTATTTAAACAAATCACCACTTTATCTTAGACAAAACTGACTTCAAAAACTTAAAATTCTATAGCCTTCTGAACATTGCCTCCATAATATCTGAAATTTCCATCGATAAAATGGATGTTGTTGAAAAACGTAAGTTCGGGTGTGGGGGTTTATACTCCATTGATGAAATACACTTCAAATCCAGTTTTCAATGTTAGTTTATTATGAGATTTTGTCTAAGATGGAAATAAAGTCGTCATAATTATAATTCTCTCATTCCTCTGGTCTAAAGTCACTTAATATTATAACTGTAAAATATTTCATTTCTTGTTTCTATGATCTGTCATTTTCAAAGTCCGAGCCAAAAGTAAAGATTTTTTTCTCCCTAGTTCTGACCTAGGTTTATATACAAAAGCAAGTACCCTCCCATATTTGGAGTGTATCATAGTGATGAAAGACAAAGATTACCCTTAATATTTATGAGGATAACCGTTGACTGATGGTACCATCCCAAATACGGAGCCACCTCTAACTCTAACAAACCAGACATGTTTACGATGGTACATGATGACAACATTCCTTGATAAAATGATACACATTCCAGTCCCAAGCAATTTATGAGGGTAACTGGTGAATGACATCTCTAGTAGCAGAGGCCAAAGTTTCTCATCAGTAGAATCAATTAATAAATCAGTTTTAATAAGACTGCTAAATTTACAACAATATTCTCAAATTGCTAGCTAACCTAAAACCAGACAAAGCTGCAGGACCAGACCATTTTTGTCCAGTTGTCCTCCAGGAACTTAATGATGAAGTTGTTGATGTTCTGCTGGTAATCTTCCACATTTTTTCTTCTCAGGCACTGTTCCCACAAAATAGAGATAAGATTTTGTTTGTCCTCTATTCAAGAAGGGGGACCCGCATGACTTGGCAAATTATCTGTTATATCATTCACTGTGTAAAACACTAGAACACATCTATGCATCCGATGTCTCTGTCCATCTTTCTAAACGTAACATTCTTTATGATATCAATTCTGTGGATGGAAACAAAATCCTCGAGGAAAATCTTAACAAGCTAGAACAATGGGAAAATAAGTGGGACATGGAGTTTAATCCTTCTAAATTAGGCACTACATGTCACAAAAATCAAAGCTGTCATCAAAACCAAATATTTACTCCATGGCTATATTTTATAGTTAATTGTCAGTGCAAAATAGTGTGACAGATGTAAAATATCTTTTAAATATCTTTAAATGCTAATAAACACTTAATTTCATAATCATCGCAACAACAAACGAAAACGTCAAAACATAAGCATACAAATACTTGTCCGTCTACAGCTAGAATATGCATATACCATCTTGTCCCTAAGTAATACTATGGAATAACCTAAGTTTCAGATGTACTGTGGAATAATCTTGACCACCCTGACCTTGCAGCTTTCAAAGTGGTTGTAGCAACCATAAAGTACATGTACTAGACCAGAGTGCTATGGGTTTTTTATCTTTTAATGCTTGTTCTTTTTTAATCACACTTACCATGCTAACATTCCTTTAGCCTTTTCATTTTAGCTGATGTCAGACCCAACAGTCTTTTAGAACTCTTTTTCAACATAACTAGCAAGTCGACGTGTATCCCATGTCTCTATCAGTCGAGAGATGACTTGACATTATGAGAGAGAGAGAGAGAGAGAGAGAGAGAGAGAGAGAGAGAGAGAGAGAGAGGGGGGGGGAGAGATTTTTAATACCTGCCTGCAGCCACTTATGAAGTATATACCTACCTTTCATACAGAAATACATTTTCAATTTTTATAAATTAAATATCTGACATGTGCATTGTGAGTAAGTTCTTTTTCTATAATTAGCTCACCTGAGCACAAAGTGCTCAGGGTGAGGTATTGTGATCGCTCACCGTCCGGCGTCCGTCCGTCCGTCCGTCCGTCCGTCCACACTTTCCTTTAAATAACATCTCCTAAACCAACAGGCCAATTTTGATGAAACTTCACAGGGATGTTCCTTGGATGGTCTTCTTTAAAAATTGTTCAAAGAATTGAATTCCATACAGAATTCTGGTTGCCATGGCAACCGAAAAGAAAAACTTTAAAAATCTTCTTCTCAAAAACCAGAAGCCTAGAGCTTAGATATTTGACATGTAGCATTGCCTAGTGGACCTCTACTAAAGTTGTTCAAATCATGATCCTGGGGTCAAAATTGACCCCGCCCCAGGGGTCACTTGATTTTACATATGAAAATCTTCAAAAAATTTCTAAAAATAAACTAGAAGGCCTAGAGCTTAGATATTTGACATGTAGCATTGCCTAGTGGACCTCTACAAAATTTGTTTAAATCATGACCCCTGGGTCAAAATTGACCCAGCCCCAGGGGTCACTTGATTTTACATAGGAAAATCTTAAAAAATCTTCTTCTCAAAAACCAAAAGCCCTAGAGCTTAGATATATGGTGTGAAGTATTGCCTAATGGACTTCTACCAAGTTTGTTCAAATCATGACCCCGGGGTCAAAATTGACCCCACCCCAGGGGTTACTTGATTGTACATAGGAAAATCTTAAAAAATCTTCTTCTCAAAAAGCATAAGCCCTAGAGCTTTGATATTTGACATGTGGCATTGCCTAGTGGACCTCTACTAAAGTTGTTCAAATCATGACCCGGGGGTCAAAATTGACCCCGCCCCAGGGGTCACTTGATTTTACATAGGAAAATCTTCAAAAAAAATTCTAAAAATAAACCAGAAGGCCTAGAGCTTAGATATTTGACGTGTAGCATTGCCTAGTGGACCTCTACTAAATTTGTTCAAATCATGACCCGGGGGTCAAAATTGACCCCGCCCTAGGGGTCACTTGATTTTACATATGAAAATATTCAAAAAATTTCTAAAAATAAACCAGAAGGCCTAGAGCTTAGTTATTTCACATGTAGCATGGCCTAGTGGACCTCTACAACATTTGTTCAAAAATGACCCCCTTGGTCAAAATTGACCCCGCCCCAGGGGTCACTTGATTTTACATATGAAAAACTTCAAAAATTTTCTAAAAATAAACCAGAAGGCCTAGATCTTAGATATTTGACATGTAGCATTGCCTATTAGACTTCTACAAAAAAATTCAAATCATGACCCCTGGGGTTAAATTGGCTCCGCCCCATGGGGTTACTTGATTGTACATAGAAAAATCTTTAAAATTTTCTAAAAAAAAAAACCAGAAGGCCTAGAGCTTAGATATTTGACATGTAGCATTGCCTAGTGGACCTCTACAAAAATTGTTCAAATCTTGACCCCCACTCCCCCCACGCAGGGTCAAATTGACCAAGCCCCAGGGTTACTTGATTGTACATAGGGAAATCTTCATAAATTTGCTAAAAATAAACCAGAAGGCCTAGATCTTGTTCAAGTAAGCAACTCTACTCAGGTGAGCGATATAGGGCCATCATGGCCCTCTTGTTTAAAGTTGTGAGCTTGTTTTTGACCTTGTGCAACATTTTTATTACATAGTTTTAAAAAAAAAAGACAACAGTCATGATCAACGTTCAAAAGCCGGAAATAATTTAGTGGTTCAAAACCTTTTCATTACCCATCATACACCGGTCATACACTTCCGTTGCCGTGTCAGGTCTGCCTTATATGTAATAATATACCAAAACCTAAAATTTTAACTTTTTTAATAAAAGGGATTCACTTACAGTAAATAATGTTTTTGAATACAGGGAGCACTGGTGCATGTATTAAAACCAACAAACAGTAGGTACAGGCCAATATAAATACTATCAGTGCAACCAAGTGCCTGTGCTTGTGACTTGGAGTTTTTTTGCTTCACATTGGTAAAAAAATGGAGCCTAATTGGCATTGAGAATGGGTTGATATTCGGCCCCATGAGACAGGTGGAAAAGGCCCTGCTTGTCTAATCCCTTATCAAAACAATTAATCATGTTATCAAAATTCACCTGTGAAAAACACTCTTTCCTCCAGCTACGTGTCAAACATGTATAATACACAACAGTCGGTGACACTTTGATTTACTGTGTAAACATGTTTGGCACTCCTCGGTAATTATCAACCAAGTCATAATATAGATTTTTTTTTTTTTGTTGTTGTTGAAACGCGGGAGAATTATGGTTTTAGTCGGGAGACGGGAGGCAAGGTGAAAAAATCGGGATTTTGACCCTCCCGCGCGGGAGATCACATGTATGCTATATAAAAGGCAACAAGTAGTGACACTATGCAACATGCTATGAGCAGTCACACCTTATATAACATGCAATGAGTAGCCACACCTTATATAACAGGCTATGTGTAGTTATAAAGAATTACAATAATTACTAAACAACAACAAAATTAAACTTCCATTTGCAAATACAGGTGCTATTTGCTAATTTGCTGCGACAGGCGTATATTGTGACATTCTTGCACTCTTGTTATAATTTACCTTAGGGAAAAATCAAGACCACTTTTCTGTGGTACATCATAAATGTTACTTTCAAATTCTAGGTGTATTTTAAGGTATCTCTTTCTGGTAAGTTTTTTTGTGGTCTTAGAAAAACAAAACTTACTTCCCTTTGTTGCTACTATAAATAGCTTATTCTTGACACTTTTTAACCTGGTTGTTAGAATTTGATATTTAGTTGTTTTGGCTTACTGTCTACCAAACTTGTACAGAATATGTCTTACTGTATCGTCTATATGACTGGCATATATTGTGACATTCTGGCGCTCTTGTTATTTTTTGTTCATGCCAAGATGCTGTATACGCATGCAGTATGTCTTGTGAAAAATGTCCTTAGGCGGGGGACGTAGGTAACTCTGTTACAAATTCTTTTATATATTGTAGTGTCTTATAGCCTGTTTGATATTATTTGGTGTGTTATAGCTTGCTATATGTAGTGTGCTTACTCCAGGCCTGTTATATTTATTGTAGTATCTCATAACCTGTTTGATATTATTTGGTGTGTTATAGCCTGCTTTTGTAGTGTGCCTACTCCTAGCCTGTTATATATAATGTGGTGTATATAGGGGTCTCATAGGCTGTTACATACATTGTTGTTGCTCATAGCCTGTTATATATAGTGGCGGTGTGGCAATTCAGTCTGTTATATAGTGTTGCAACTCATTGCCTGTTGTATATAGTGTGGTGTCACATAGCCTGTTATATTTAGCATAAATATTTCTAGCCTGTTATGTATACATGTGTGGCAACTCATAGCATGTTTCATATAGATTAGTGTCTCATTATGCGTAACATATAGTGTGTTGGCTCATATACCAGTAGTGTGGTGACTCATAGTTTGTACATATATTTTGGCAGCTCATTGCCTGTTATTTAAGGTGTGGCTACTCATAGCCTGTTATATAAGCTTTAGCTACACATAGCCTGTTATTAGCTCACCAGTTTATATAGACTTATATAGGGAAAACTTTGAAAATCTTCTTGTACAAAACCACATGGCCAAGGGCTTTGAAATTTGGTTTGTAGCATCATCTAGTGGTCCTCTACCAAAACTGTTCAAATTATCCCCCTAGGATCAAATATGGCCCCGCCCCGGGGGTCCCAAGTTTTACATAGACTTATATAGGAAAACAAGTTTAAATATCTTCTTGTCTGAAACCACAAGACTTAGGCCTTTGATATTTTGTTTGTAGCATTGTCTTATGGTCCTCAACCAAAATTGTTCAAATTGTACCCCTTGGGTGAAAAGAGGCCCTACCCTGGGGGTCCCATGTTTTACATAGACTTACATAGGAAAAAACTTTAAAAATCTTCTTGTCTGAAACCACACAACCTAGGCTTTTGATATTTGGTATGATGCATTGCCTAGTAGTCCTCTACCAAAATTGTTCAAATTATGCCCCTGGGGTTAAAAGAGGCCTCGTCCCGAGGTCACTTAATTATTATATGAGTTATATAGCTAAAATACTTTAAAAAGTTATCTGATCCTATTTCCAACACTATTTAATAATAATTACCTGATGACCCTAAATAATATGATGTCACTTGATTGTGACCTTGACCTTCTGACCTACTTTCTTGTTTTCTAAACTACAGCCTTGAAATTTGGATGACATGTACAGTTTTGCACACTGATCGTAAAACTGAATATCATTGACCATGAATGTAACCTACTGACTTTCTTAATATTTTAGCATCAGTTTGACATTTGAAACATGTAGCTCATATTACTCAGGTGAGCGATCCAGGGTCATCATGACCCTCTTGTATAAGGTGCGGCTACTCATAGCCTGTTATATAAAGTGTAGCTACACATAGCCTGTTATACAAGGTGTGGCTACTCATAGCCTGTTATATATGCTGTAGCTACATATAGCCTGTTATATAAGGTGCGGCTACTCATAGCCTGTTATAGAAGTTGTGGCTACACATAGCCTGTTATATAAAGTGTAGCTACACATAGCCTGTTATACAAGGTATGGCTACACATAGCCTGTTATATAAGGTGCAGCTACTTATAGCTTCGTATATAAGGTGTGGCTACTCATAGCCTGTTATGTAAGGTGTGGCTACACATAGCCTGTTATATAAAGTGTAGCTACACATAGCCTGTTATACAAGGTGTGGCTACACATAGCCTGTTACATAAGGTGCAGCTACTTATAGCTTCTTATATAAGGTGTGGCTACTCATAGCCTGTTATACAAGGTGTGGCTACACATAGCCTGTTATATAAGGTGCAGCTACTTAAAGGTTCTTATATAAGGTGTGGCTACTCATAGCCTGTTATATAAGGTGTGGCTACACATAGCCTGTTATATAAGATGTGACTACTCATAGCGCTACACATAGCCTGTTATAGAAGGTGTGGTTTCTCATATCCTGTTATGTAAGGTGTGGCTACTCATAGCCTGTTATATAAGGTGTGACTACACATAGCCTGTTATATAAGGTGTGGTTTCTCATAGCCTGTTATATAAGGTCTGGCTATTCATAGCCTTTTATGTAAGGTGTGGCTACACATAGCCTGTTATATAAGGTGTGACTACACATAGCCTGTTATATAAGGTGTGGTTTCTCATAGCCTGTTATATAAGGTGTGGCTATTCATAGCCTTTTATGTAAGGTGTGGCTACACATAGCCTGTTATATAAGGTGTGGCTACTCATAGCCTGTTATATAAGGTGTAACTACTCATAGCCTGTTATAGAAGGTGTGACTACACATAGCCTGTTATATAAGTTGTGGCTACACATAGCCTGTTATGTAAGGTGTGGCTACACATAGCCTGTTATAGAAGGTGTGGCTACTCATAGCCTGTTATATAAGGTGTAACTACTCATAGCCTGTTATAGAAGGTGTGACTACACATAGCCTGTTATATAAGGTGTAGCTACTCATAGCCTGTTATAGAAGGTGTGGCTACACATAGCCTGTTATATAAGGTGTAGCTACTCATAGCCTGTTATAGAAGGTGTGGCTACACATAGCCTGTTATATAAGGTGTAGCTACTCATAGCCTGTTATAGAAGGTGTGGCTACACATAGCCTGTTATATAAGGTGTAGCTACTCATAGCCAGTTATATAAGGTGTGGCTACACATAGCCTGTTATATAGTATGTGGCTACACATAGCCTGTTATATAAGATGTAGCTACTCATAGCCAGTTATATAAGGTGTGGCTACACATAGCCTGTTATATAAGGTGTGGCTACACATAGCCTGTTATATAGTATGTGGCTACACATAGACTGTTATATAAGGTGTGGCTACACATAACCTGTTATATAGTATGTGGCTACACATAACCTGTTATATAGTATGTGACACACATAGACTGTTATATAAGGTGTGGCTACACAGAGCCTGTTATATAGTATGTGGCTACACATAGCCTGTTATACAAGGTGTGGCTACACATAGCCTGTTATATAAGGTGTGGCTACTTATAGCTTCTTGTATAAGGTGTGGCTACTCATAGCCTGTTATATAAGGTGTGGTTTCTCATAGCCTGTTATACAAGGTGTGGCTACACATAGCCTGTTATATAGTATGTGGCTACACATAGCCTGTTATATAAGGTGTGGCTACTCATTGCATGTTATATAAGGTGTGACTGCTCATAGCATGTTGCATAGTGTCACTACTTGTTGCCTTTTATATAGTAAGCTTTTTCCTAGCCTGTTATAAAGTGTAGCTTCTCAAGACCTATTATAAAGTGTGGGTTCTTATAGCCTGTTTATATAGTGTGACTACTCATAGCCTGTTTTGTAGTAAGGCTTTTTCTAGCCTGTTATAAAGTGTAGCTTCTCATGACCTGTTATAAAGTATGGCTGCTTATAGCCTGTTATATAGTACGACTACTCATTACTTGCTTTATAAAGAGTGTGGCTACTCATAGCCTATTCTAAAGTTCACCTACTCATAGCCTGTTATAAAAGGTGTGGCTACTCATAGCCTGTGATAAAGCATGGCTTCTTATAGACATTTATGTAAGGTGTGGTTACTCATAGCCTGTTGTGTAGTATGGCTTTTCATAGCTTGTTATATTAAGTATGGCTGCTTATAGCCTGTTATATAGTGTAACTACTCATAGCCTGTCATAAAGGGTGGCTTTTTAGCTCACCTGTCACAAAGTGACAAGGTGAGCTTTTGTGATCGCACAGCGTCCGTCGTCCGTGCGTCCGTCCCTGCGTGCGTAAACTTTTGCTTGTGACATCTCTAGAGGTCACATTTTTCATGGGATCTTTATGAAAATGGGTCAGAATGTTCATCTTGGTAAATTCTAGGTCAAGTTCGAAACTGGGTCACGTGCCATCAAAAATTTGGTCAGTAGGTCTAAAAATAGAAAAACCTTGTGACCTCTCTAGAGGCCATAATTTTCAATGGATCTTCATGAAAATTGGTCAGAATGTTCACCTTGATGATATCTAGGTCAGTTTCGAAACTGGGTCACATGCCTTCAAAAACTAGGTCAGTAGGTCTAAAAATAGAAAAACCTTGTGACCTCTCTAGAGGCCATATATTTCACAAGATCTTCATGAAAATTGGTCAGAACGTTCACCTTGATGATATCTAGGTCAAGTTCGAAACTGGGTCACGTGCCTTCAAAAACTAGGTAAGTAGGTCAAATAATAGAAAAACCTTGTGACCTCTCTAAAGGCCATATTTTTCATGGGATCTGTATGAAAGTTGGTCTGAATGTTCATCTTGAATGTTCATCTCTTGGTCAAGTTCGAAACTGGGTCACGTGCGGTCAAAAACTAGGTCAGTAGGTCTAAAAATAGAAAAACCTTGTGACCTTTCTAGAGGCCATATATTTCACAAGATCTTCATGAAAATTGGTCAGAACGTTCACCTTGATGATATCTAGGTCAAGTTCGAAACTGGGTCACGTGCCATCAAAAACTAGGTCAGTAGGTCAAATAATAGAAAAACCTTGTGACCTCTCTAAAGGCCATATTTTTCATGGGATCTGTATGAAAGTTGGTCTGAATGTTCATCTTGATGATATCTAGGTCAAGTTAGAAACTGGGTCACATGCGGTCAAAAACTAGGTCAGTAGGTCTAAAAATAGAAAAACCTTGTGACCTCTCTAGAGGCCATATATTTCATGAAATCTTCATGAAAATTGGTCAGAATGTTCACCTTGATGATATCTAAGTCGAGTTCGAAAGTGGGTCACGTGCCATCAAAAACTAGGTCAGTAGGTCAAATAATAGAAAAACCTTGTGACCTCTCTAGAGACCATATTTTTCAATGGATCTTCATGAAAATTGGTCAGAATTTTTATCTTGATAATATCTAGGTCAAGTTCAAAATTGGGTCACATGAGCTCAAAAACTAGGTCACTATGTCAAATAATAGAAAAAACGACGTCATACTCAAAACTGGATCATGTGGGAAGAGGTGAGCGATTCAGGACCATCATGGTCCTCTTGTTGTAGCTTGTTATATGTGGTACTCATTGCCTATTTTATAAAGTGTGTGGTTGCTCATAGTCTGTTATGTAGTGTGGCTTCTCATAGACTGTTTTAAAGTGTGAATACTCACAGCCTGTTATATAAAGAGTGGGTTGTATTTAGATAATACAATTTGTGGACAAATGTTGAAAATATAGTTTGACAGAATTTTAGTTTTTCTTATCATCCTTGCCAAAAATAGACATGTACCAGTAGATAGCAGTATTAAAAAGATGGATTGATTTTGCAGATTATGACAGTAAATAACAGCCTTAGACATTACCACAACTCTAGTGGACTTTGAGTAGCTTTGTTTGAAACACTAATGACTTTCATTTTGACTTTTAACCAGGTCTTTTTTTGGGATAATGTTGAAAGTTACCAAGATTGTAACAGCATTTACATTGAATGGAGTAGGGAATGGAGTTCATATATGCCCCCCTTTTTTCTTTGGTTGGTCTGTCTGCCGACCAGTCGATTCTTAGACCAGTCAGTTTCAGATGATAACTCAAGAATGCTTTAGCCTAGGATCATGGAAGTTATTAGGGAGTTTGGTCATGATCAGCATATCACCCCTAGGTCAAAGGTGTCAAGGTCACAGTGACCCGGAACAGTTGAACGGTTTCAGGACAATAAATTGAGAACGCTTGGGCCTAGGATCACAAAACTTAATAGGGAGGTTGATCATGACCAGGAGGTGCCCCCTGTAGATTTTGAGATCAGTATGTCAAAGGTCAAGGTCACAGTGACCAAATAATTTCTGTTCCTTGTGCAGTTACTGAATGCATCAAGAGGGGGTGGGGAGGACATTTCATGTTCTACAACCTCTTGTTGACCGTTATATAATGTATAAATTTTATAGATTATCAAGAAGGACAGTAGATGTGGAAAGAGTGTTGGATGTTACCATGATTGTGGCAGCAGTGATTCCTGTGGATTTTTATTGACCTGGATGGAGAATGGAGATGATATAGATTTTACCTTGACCTGTAAACGAGGTAGCAACAGTGTCTACTGTGCCATTGGTTTGTCAAAGGATAACAAAATGGTAAGGATTATAAAAAGCACAATAAAAAAAAGAGGGACATACAAAAGGGCTGCTTCCTTCCATCTGTCTTTCCATCTGTCCTTTTTCTTTTTGTCTTTTAGTCATCTGTCACACTTTCTTGTTTACTCATCTCGTACAGTTTCAGTCTAATTCAACTGAAACTTGGTATAGATCATCAGCATGACGTGGACATGTGCATATTTTGGGGATGTGCATTTCCAATTTTTATGTCCCTACCATTAAAAATGGTGTCCAAGAGTCCTATGTGCACAAAATGTCTTTGTTGTGCATCGTCTGATTTTCGACCTTGTGTCCTCAACTCCTCCAACAGTTTCTGTCCAGTTCAAATGAAACTCGGTATACATCATCAGCATGTTGTGTATATAGGCATATTATCGGGGCTTTCATGTCTGATATTGATATTATAACTGGGTCACTTAAGCCAAGGTTATTAGAGAAATGTGTCAGCTAAATAACTTCAGTTATGAATGAGGAATTTTGGTTAAACTTGATGTGTAGTTAGCTTTTGGAGATAACAGTTGGGACTGCTTAGATCAAGGTCAATGCTAGTGTTACTAAAAAGAAGAAAGTAGTTCACTCTTAACATCTTTAGTGTAGGTGCACCTACATGGCTACTAAACGCTAGTGCCACCACCAAATTGTGGTGATAAGGAAATGAGCTATCGACATTTCTGTGGTGCAGCTATCGCCCGTTTCTATTTGTAAACACGTGAGTAAAATTTATATTTTATCTTATGTTTTTATTGATAAAACTTTTTTCGAAAATCGGAGAATGTAGTTCCATGTAACAACACTTTTACTACAGGTTGACTGTTATTTCATTAAAATATCATGCAAATTGTGGTGTCAGGAGCTTTTCTCCCGAAACTGACTGTGGCACATTTTCATATCGGCCAGTATTCGAACACCATTCCGATGAATAGACACACTGTAAGAACACACCTGCGCATGCAAATGGTGCAGAAATGATAAATAATTATATATGCACACACCATGAACAATAGAATCTCGGGTTAGAAGAAATATACCAGGATTTTTAAAAGTGGTGGCGCTATAACTCTAGTGATGACACTATACAGTAGTGGTGGCGCTGTTACGACATTCAATAATACGAAATGCTGACGCATCCGGAACAAAACAAACACAATATTTTTTCTAATTGATAATTTTCCTGCAAAAAAATATGTTATTAAAGAAAGAAAAACACGATCATAGTTTATTTACCTTTATGAAACATTCTCTATCCAAGAAAAAAAAGAACACAGACCCTTGGGACTCGTGTAGTCAAAGTAAATATTTTCTTTTGTTTAAAATGTTAATGTATAATTATTTCTAACCTTTAAATAGTGTACTTAAATACAAACGTAAGTGTACTTTAAATTTGGGTCAAGAAAAATTGTAGCAATACCTTTATCTCAAACGAAGATTTGTATCCAGGCAATAATTTGAAGATAGTGTAGAATTTATTTTTATATTAATATTCTGAAAGTTACTTCCCTTTGTTTTTATACGTCGTTTGCATGTCATTGTAAACAAAAGACCTTACTTTCACAATTCTTTTTGAAAAGTGAATACAGTACATTTTCAATTCCAATCGATTAAATATGATTAATCAATAGAGCTTAGTTGTACAATCTGAATCAATATATATGTAGATTATTTTATGTATGTATTTTGCTGAGTAACGTAATTTGTTTTAGTATACAATGTAGTGTGGGATAGGTTGATATCATCGATTATTGTAGAAATTTCCATGGCTTGCAGACAGACATTTTCATATATCAAAATTAAATATATTAGCCACTAATCATATACAACAGCGCCACCACTACAGTATAGCGCCACCACTTGAGTGAAAACGCCACCACTTTCGAAAATAGTCGTGTTTTAACTTTTTACCGTGTTTTTCGTAATTCTTTGATGTATGGGAATATGTGTAATTCATTTCTACACCATTTGCATGCGAAGGTATGTTCTTACAGTGTGTCTACTCATCGGAATGGTGTTTGAATACTGGCCGATATGAAAATATGCAACTGTCAGTTTCGGGAGAAAAGCTCCTGGCACCACAATTTGCATAATATTTTAATGAAATAACAGCCAACCTTTAGTAAAAGTGTTGTTACACGGAACTACATTCTCCAATTTTCGAAAAAAGTTCTATCAATAAAAACATAAGATAAAATATAAATTTTACTCACGTGTTTACAAATAGAAACGGGCTATAGCTGCACCACGGAAATGTTGATAGCTCTTTTCCTTATCACCACAATTTGGTGGTGGCGCTAGCGTTTAGTAGCCGTGACCTACTGTCACCTAACATGGTTTATAGATAATTTTTATCCAGACAAAGGTTGTCACTGTTATTAATAATGGAAAAATGGTTTTAGCTCAGTATCTTTAGTTTTGGTTCACCTATTTTAAGCAGACTTTGTAGGCAGATAGCTTTTATCTAGACAAAGGTTTGGATTATATTTGGGGTCACTTATGGTCACTTAAAATTACGGTACAAAAAATTCCACTCAATAATTTTAGTAACGAGGTATAGTGGTAAAACTTTGTTGTCAATACAGTTGGTTTGCAGAAAGCTATCAGTCAGACAAATGTTGAGCATATATTTTGGGTCACTCAGATCAAAGTCAGGGTCATTGTTACTAAAAATAGGAAATGTTTCCACTCAGTAATTTAAGTTAGGAATGAGAAATAATGTTGAAAGTTTGTTTGTAGGTATCTTTGTTGGAGATGCCGATGGAGATTACGTTTGAGGCTGTTGGGGTCAAGGTTAACATCACCGTTACTAAAAAACAGAAAAATTGTTTTCAATTAGTATCTTTAGTTTTTGTATACATATTTTCAATAAACTTGTTTTGTAGAAAGCTTTTATTGAGACAAAGATTTGGAATGTACTGTTACTGTCACAGTTTCTAAAAAACAGAAAGAAATGGTTTCCACTCAGTAACTTAAGTTAGGAAGGAGATATTATGGTGAAACTTTGATTGTTGGTAGCTTTGGTGGAGATGCCAGTTTTGATTACATTTACTGTTTCTAAAAAGAATAGAACAAACTTTTTCAGTCAATATCCTTAATTTTGGTTTACATCTATTGTCACCAAACTTGGTATGTAGAGAGTTTTTATCCAGATTGGAATTTTATTTGGAGTCACTTTTGTCAAAGTCAAGGTCAATGTTATTTAAAATAGAAAAACAGTTTCTACTCAATAACTCTTGGTAGGAATGAGATATAGTGTTAAACCTTTGTCTTAGGTCACTTAGGTGGAGATGACAGTAAGGATTGCATTTGGGAATGCTTGGGTCAAGGCAGTGTTACTAAAAATAGAAAAAAGGTTTCTGCTCAATGTTTTAAGTTTTGGTGCACCTATTGTCACCAAACTTGGTGTGTAAATTGCTTTCATCAAGACAGAAGTTGGGATTTCATTTGGGGTCACTCTGATCAAATTCAAGGCTATTGTTATGGAAAATAGAAAATGGTTTCCACACAATATCTTTAGTTTGGGTAGACCACTTGACAATTAACTTGGTGTGTAGAAAGCTTTTGTAGATTGCTTTCTTCAATTAGTCTTTAGAATTGTGATATGTATTTCTTATGTGGAGTTGCAAACATTACAAGCATTTGCATTCATATGAAAGTGTCTGGTGTCAAATATTGAAATGGTTTCATGGCATTGCCATGTTTCTTTTGTTTTATTTAATATTTTTTGGATACACTTTTTATGCCCCCACCACACAGTGGGGGGGGCATATAGATTTGGTATTGTCAGTCTGTCCGTCTGTAGAAGGAATTTGGCCGGGCTATTTCTCAGCAATTATTTGCCAGATTCCCATCAAACCTTGTAATTATTATCAGTACCAAGCTTAGTTGTGCATGTGTGAAGCAAGATCCATTCGGATGATTTTTCACGAAGTTATGGCCCTAAATAAATTTTTCTTTATATGTATATGTGGAAAAAATTTGTCCAGGCTATTTCTCAGCAATTATGCCAGATTTCCATCAAACCTTGTAATTATTATCAGTACCAAGCCTAGTTGTGCATGTGCGAAGCAAGATCCATTCGGATGATTTTTCATGAAGTTATGGCCCTTTATTAATGTTAGCTCACCTGTCACATAGTGACAAGGTGAGCTTTTGTGATCGCCCTTCGTCTGTTGTCCGTCGTCCATCCTCGTCTGTCCACAATTTCTTGTGAACATGATAGAGACCACATTTTGCAATCAGTTTTAATTAGACTTGCACACAACTTGTATTATCATAATATCTCAGTTCCTTTCGAAAACTGGCCAGATCCCATCATGGGTTCTAGAGTTATGGCCCCTTAAAGGGCCAAAATTTGCTAATTTTGGCTCGTGAATACAATAGAGACTACATTTTGTAATCAATTTTAATCAAACTTGCACACAACTTATATTGGCATAATATCTTGATTCATTTCGAAAACTGGCCAGGTCCCATCAGGGGTTCAAGAGTTCTGGCCCCTTAAAGGGCCAAAATTTGCTATTTTTGGCTTGTGAACAGGAAAGAGACCACATTTTGCAATTGATTTTAATCAGACTTGCACACAACTGGTTTTGGCATAAAATCTCTGTTGCTTTCGAAAATTAGCTAGATCCCATCATGGGTTCCAGAGTTATGGCCCCTTAAAGGGCCAGAATTTGCTATTTTTGGCTTTGGAACACAAAAGAGACTACATTTTGCAATTGATTTTGATCAAACTTGCATACAACTTTAATTGGCATAATATCTTGTTTGCTTTCGAAAACTGGACAGGTCCAATCATGGGTTCCAGAGTTGTGGTCCCTTAAAGGGCCAAAATTTGCTATTTTTGGCTTGTGGGCTTGTGAACACGATAAAGACCATATTTTGCAATTGATTTTAATCAAACATGCACATAACTTGTATTGGCATAATATCTCGGTTTCTTTTGAAAACTGGCCAGATCCCATCATAGGTTCAAGAGTTATGGCCCCTTAAAGAGCCAAAATTTGCTATTTTGGCTTGTGAAAATGTTAGAGACCACATTTTGTAATTTATTTTAATCAAACTTGCACACAACTTGTATTGACATAATATCTCGGTCCTTTCGAAGACTTGCCAGATACCATCATGGGTTCAAGAGTTATGCAGATGTCGGTCAGTCTGGGTCGGTCTGTATGTAGACCAATCCGTTTCCAGATGATAACTCAAGAACGCTTTTGGCCTAGAATCATGAAAGTTGATAGGCAGTTTGATCATCACCAGCAGATTACCCTTATTGATTTTGAGATCTGTATGTTAAAGGTCAAGGTCACAGTGACCCTGATTAGTAAAACGGTTTCCGGAGGATAACTCAAGAACGCTTGGGCCTAGGATCATGAAAGTTGATAGGCTGGTTGGTCATCACTAGGAGATGACCCCTATTGATTTTGAGATCTGTATGTTAAAGGTCAAGGTCACAGTGACCCTGATTAGTAAAACGGTTTCCGGATGATAACTCAAGAACTCTTAGGCTTAGGATCATGAAAGTTGATAGGCTGGTTGGTCATCACTAGGAGATGACCCCTATTGATTTTGAGATCATTAGGTCAAAGGTCAAGGTCACAGTGACCCTGAACAGTAGAACGGTTTCCGGCTGATAACTTAAGAACTCTTAGGCTTAGGATCATGAGTGTTGATAGCGAGGTTGGTCATGACCAGCAGATAACCCCTATCAATTTTGAGGTCAGTATGTCAAAGGTCAAGGTCACAGTGACCAGGAACAGTAAAATGGTTTCCGGGCAATAAGTCAAGAACGCTTAGGCCTAATGTCAAGAAAATTGATAGTGAGGTTGGTCATGACCAGTAGATGACCCGTATTGATTTTGAGGTCATTAGGTCAAAGGTCAAGGTGACATTTGCCAGGAACAGTTAAATGGTTTCTGATCTTCTTGTCCAAAACCACAGGGCCTAGGGCTTTGATATTTGGTATGGAGCAAAATCTAGTGGTCTTCTACCAAGATTGTTCAGATTATTTCCCTGGGGTCAAATATGGCCCCACCCGTGCGAAAATGGAACAGGAAATCCTGGGATTATCCCAGGAAGTCCCAGGACTATCCTGGGATAATGTCCTGAAAATATCTCAGGAATTCCTGGGATAGTCCTGGGACTTTTCATGCCGTTAAATGGGACAATCCCAGGATTTTCCTATGAACATGAAAAAACAGGACATCTGAGAATTCCAATCCTACTATCCTGAAAATCCCAGGCATGTCCTGAGATTTCCTGAAGACAGGACATAAAAATATAATATTGTCCTGTTCTCAGGAAATCCCAGGAATTCTTGAAGTCAGGATATCCCAGGACAATTGTCCTGTCATCAGGAAACCCCAGAACATGTAATTGAATACCTTGTAAACATGATTTGAAATTCTCTTTGGCGGGAAATACAGTTAACAAATTGACTGTTAAAGTTCAATACTATTTACAGTAAGAATATAAGGATTATCATTTCCTAATATTAAAAAATATTTTGTAGTTAAAAGGCAAACATCATGTACATTGAAACAATACAACCTGTCATAGCAGAAATATTAATTTCTTGGCACACCTTAAATCAGCTCAAATATGTGCACTCATGGCAAAAAAAAACTAGGTGAAAGTACTACTATTTAGTCTAGAATCATCAAATTATGAGCTTCATACTGAGCAAAAAGCTCTTATCATTCTATGATCTGTTCACTAGAGTGAAATTGTTTTTGATCAAACATGCATGTACAGATAACCTAAACTGTAGTAACGCATTTCACTTTTTAATGCTCTGACTGATTTTAAAGAAAACTACTTTTCTAAATAACTTATTGTTTTGTAAAATCATTAAATGAAGGAGTACATTTAGTATTATTTCTAAAAGTTTATACAGAAATAATTTGCTAACTTACCACCAATTTATAGAATATATTCCTGTTACACTGACAACACCACAATCAGAAGTACTTAATGATACAGTTTCTCCCAAAACATGAGTCTTCAACACCAGGATGTAATTAACTTATTACGCCATTAAAAGATCATGTTTCAAATTAATTACCATCTTTCAATCTGTATCTTTTAGAAAAAGTCCTGTCTTTTTCCTGTGAACAGGACAATTTTTCTATCAAAAGTCCTGTCTTTTAGTGTTAAAGTCCTGTCTTCAGGACTTTCTTGCAGCCTTGCTAAAAGAATCCCAGGATATCCCAGGATAATCCTGGGATTTCCAGAGAACAGGAAAATATTTCTGCACGGGCACCCCGGGGGTCACATGGTTTATTTAGACTTATATAGGAAAAAACTTTGAAAAACCTTTTGTCCAAAACAACAGGTCCTAGGGCTTTGATATTTGTAATGTAGCATCATCTAGTGGTTCTCTACGAAGTTTTTTCAAATTATCCCTCTAGGGTCAAATGTGGCCCCACCCCGAGGGTCACATGGTTCATATAGACTTATATAGGGAAAAACTAAGAATCTTCATGTGTATAATCTACATCATTCAAAATTCAGACCACATGTATTGTTTTGAGTGACAAGGTGAACCTTGACATGAGTTGATCTTGATCTTGACCTAGTGACCTACTTTCACATTTCTGTAGCTACAGCCTTCAAATTTGGACCACATGCATAGGTTTGTGTACCGAAACAAACTTTAACCTTGTTATTGACCTAGTGACCTACTTTCACATTTTTGAAGGTACAGGCTTCAAATTTGGACCATATGCATAGTTTTGTGTTCCGAAATAAAATCTGACCTTGATTTTGACCTAGTGACCTACTTTCACATTTCTCAAGCTACAGCCTTCAAATTTGGACCACATGCATAGCTTTGTGTACCGAAATGAACTTTGATCTTGAGATTGACCTAGTGACCTACTTTCACATTTCTCAAGCTACAGGCTTCAAATTTGGACTGCATGCATATTTTTGTGTTCTGAATTGAAATTTGACATTGATTTTTACCTAGTACCTACTTTCACATTTCTCAAGCTACAGCCTCCAAATTTGAAGCACATGCATAGTTCTGTCTACCGAAATGAACTTTGACCTTGAAATTGATCTAGTGACCTTCTTCCACGTTTCTCAAGTCACAGCTTTCAAATTTGGACCACATGCACAGTGTTTTGTACCGAAATGAAATTTGATCTTGATTTTGATCACTTGTTAGGTTAATAGGTTAAAGGTCAAGGTCAGATTGTACCAGAACAGTAGAGCTTTGTTTACAGTTAGCATATAATTTCTGTTCCTTGTGCAGTTACTGAATGCATCAAGTGGGGGGGGGGCATTTCGTGTTCGACGAGCTCTTAATTGTTTATCTTGTTATGAATTCTTGGACAAATACGAATCTGGGTCAGATGGGGTCAAAAACAAGGTCACTAGGTCAAATCAAAGAGAATGCTTGTTTACAATCAGGAGGCCACACTTTTGGTCCTATCTTAATGAAAATTGGTCAGAATATTTGTTTTCATGAAGTCACTAGGTCAAAGATGTTTACACTGTTATGGTGTGTTATTCAGGTGAGCTACCTAGGGCCATCTTGGCCCTCTTGTTTCTCTATATGTATGTATGGAAAAAATTTGTCCGGGCTATTTCTCAACAATTATCTGCCAGATTTCCTTCAAACCTTGTAATTATTATCAGTACCAGGTCTAGTTGTGCATGTGCGAAGTGGGTTCCATTTGGATGATTTTTCATGAAAGTTATGGCCCTTTATTAATTTTTTCTTTATATGTATATGGAAAAAATTTGTCTGCGCTATTTCTCTGTCCTTATTTTCCAGACTTTTATCAAACCTAGTAATTATCACTGGTACCAAGTGCAGTTGTTCATGTGGGAAGCTCATTCTATTTGAATGATTTTTCATGAAGTTATTGCCCTTTATTTGTTTCAGATATGTGTTATATAAGAAAAAAGTTCAATAATTTCTAACAGTTCATATGCTGTCACAAATATATTTGAGACAAATGTACCAGTGGGGGACACACCCTGTGTCCTACAGACATATTCTAGTATAAAAGAAGTTTCTTGTTTTATATTCAAACAACTTTTATATTAAAAATTCAAATGAAATATTTTTTTGTCAAGCTCGCTTGCGGAAGCGAAGACATAGTTTTCTTGCCTACCTATCGGGGAAAGCATACATTTATCCGAGCACGTGCCGGGGAAAGATATTCCTGTCTTTCCCAAGGGAAAACCTTGTCTAAAATAGTGTGCACTAAGGTGACGTCACATAGTACTGGTACCATTGTGACGTCATAAACTCTATAAATAATGTCAGGAAATACCAAAAACCTATTTGTCTCAATGATCTCTTTTGAACATGATAGGCAAGAAAAATGATCTAACATGTCTGCCTGTGTAAGACAGCTGTTTTCCCTACCCTCGGGACAGCTTGGATAAAGAACCTCCCTAACGCTCGGTTTTCCATTCCACACTGTCCCTCGGGTAGGGAAAACCCCGTCTTACACAGGCAGGCATGTAAGATCCTTATAGTCCAAATGGCTGTTCGGTGTATGTACATCCGTTTGTCCGTCTGAATTTGTTTGTCAAGACCATAACTTTGACATGCATGGAGCAATCTTGTTTATATTTGGCATGAATATTTACCTCAATGAGATGGAGTGTCATGCATAAAACCCCAGGTTCCTATCTCAAAGGTCAAGGTCACAGTTGGAGGTCAAATGTCATTTTAGAGCTTGTCCAAGCTATAACTTTGATAAGTATTGAGCAATCTTTTTTTTTCTTTGGTATACATGTTCACCTCTATGAGGCGGAGTGTCGTGCGCAAACCTCTGGTCCCTATCTCAAAGGTCAAGGTCACACATGGGGGTCAAAGATCATTTTAGAGCTTGTCCAGGCTGTAACTTTGACACGCATAAAGCAATCTTTTTATGCCCCCACTTGGGTGGGGTGGGCATATAGATTTGCCCTTGTCCGTCCGTCCTTCCATTATCCGTCCATCCTTCTGAGAATGTTGTGTCGTGCCTCGTGGGGTTTTGCATCCGGATTCATTCAGTCTTGTAGGAGTTATGGCCCCTGACTTTGTAAAAAATGGTCATTTTAGTGTTGTGTCGCGCCTAGTTCCAAAAATATTTGACCTAGAGTCACCAAAGTTTACAGGAATGTTGGTCAGCATGTGCACCTGGGGTTTTGCGTACAGATTCATTCAGTTGTGTAGGAGTTATGGCCCCTGACTTAGTTAAAAATTGGTCATTTTAATGTTGTGTCGCGCATAGCTCCAAAAGTATTTGACCTAGAGTCACCAAAGTTTACAGGAATGTTGGTCAGCATGTGCAGTTGTGCACCTGGGGTTTCGCGTCTGGATTCATTCAGTCGTGTAGGAGTTATGGCCCCTGACTTAGTTAAAAATTGGTCATTTTAATGTTGTGTCGCGCGTAGCTCCAAAATTATTTGACCTAGGGTCACCAAAGTTTACAGAAATGTTGGTCAGCATGTGAAGTTGTGCACCTGGGGTTTTGACCCCCCACCCCACCCACCCTCCCCCACCCAAAATTTTTTTTATTTTTTTCATTGCTTATTTTAGATTTTTTTCAAACCTTCCAAGTTGATCTGTGTCCTTTGTCATGTAGAGGGAGCATCTGTGTCCCATGGACACATTTCTAGTTTTTATTTGGCATAAATGTTTGCCTCAATGAGACAGAGTGTCACATGCAACTCCCAGATCCCTACCTCAAAGGTCAAGGTCTGGTAAGTCTTAGAGGTCAAAGGTCAAAACTTGGTGCTGTTAGTCCTTTTGACACCAGTCCTGACAGGCTCGACATGTTGCCCGTGAGCATCTAGTCTGACATGTAAATTTGGCAACAGTCAGCAATACTTTAAAATCCTTATAGTAATATGTATTTTAAAAAAATCAACTGATCGATAATTTTAATCACATTTGTAAGTTCAACATCAAAATTAGAAAAAAAAGACAAGGTGAGCTTTTGTGATCGCATTTTGTTTGTCCTCCATCCGTCTGTCGTCCGTCCCTTCACAGTTTCTTGTGAACACGATAGAGACCACATTTTGCAATCAATTTTAATCAAACTTGCACACAACTTGTATTGGCATAATATCTCAGTTCCTTTCGAAAACTGGCCAGATCCCATCATAGGTTCCAGAGTTATGGCCCCTTAAAGGGCCAAAATTTGCTATTTTGGCTTGTTAACGCAATAGAGTCCACAGTTTGCAATGGACTTCAGTCAAGCTTGCACACAACTTGTATTGGCATAATATCTCGGTTCCTTTCGAAAACTGTCCAGATCCCATCATGGGTTCCAGAGTTGTGGCCCCTTAAAGGGCCAAACTTTGCGATTTTTGGCTTGTGATCACGATAGAGACCACATTTTGCAATCAACTTTAATCAAACTTACACACATAATATCTCAGTTCTTTTCAAAAACTGGCCAGATCCCATCATGGGTTCTAGAGTTATGGCTCCTTAAAGGGCCAAAATTTGCTATTTTGGCTTTTGCAGCCATACAGAGACTTCATTTATGGTTTAATTTTATACAAACTTAGGCCTGGATTGAAACTGAGTCATGTCGGGTCAAAAACTAGGTCATGAGGTCAAATCAAAAGAAAAGCTTGTTAACAGCCTAGAGGCCACATTTATGATCCTTTCTTCTTGAAACTTGGTCAGAATGTTTTAACTTGATGATTCCTATGCCAAGTTTGAAACTGGGTCATATGGGATCAAAAACTAGATCACCTTGTCAAATCAAAGGAAAAGCTTGTTAACACTCTTGTTCATTTGATGTGCATGGAACTTAATCAGAATGTTTGTCTGCATGAAATATCGGATGAATTTTTAACTCGACTATATGAAGTATATGGAGAGCTATCCTACTCAACCCGGTGTTGGCTTTGGCATAGACGTCCTTCTGCGTCCCCACCTTTGTTAAAGTTTTTTAGCTCACCTGTCACATAGTGACAAGGTGAGCTTTTGTGATCACCCTTCGTCCGTCGTCAGTCCGTCAGTGCGTGCGTCAACAATTCCTTGTCTGCACGATAGTGGTTTCATTTATGATTTTATTTTAACCAAACTTGCACACAACTTGTATCACCATAAGATCTTGGTTCCTTTCTTCAACTGGCCAGATCCCGTTATGGGTTCCAGAGTTATGGCCCCCGAAAGGGCCAAAATCAGCTATTTTGACCTTGTCTGCACAATGGCAGCATTCGCTGAGTTATCTTCCCAAATGATTTGACAGGTGTCGCTACGGGCGAATAGGTCCTATCATGCGGTGTACTCTCAGCTTTTATCATAGTGTTAAACTCTTTTTCTTAACCTTTCATGCATTTGATAGCTGAATAAAAAAAATAATTAAAGCATTTTAAAAAAAATTCTAATCATGTAATTTATCAATATAATCTATTTATATAGCTGTTTCTTCTGTTTTTAACATAAAATTAAAAGCCTTGTAAAATTTTCATCATTTCAAAATGCTGGCTAGTAATATATAACTGAAATTATTATTTTAGCATTAATTTAAGCGAGTCACATTTCCGTATAATTTATAAGCAAAGTGGGGCTAGCTAGTAGCTAGTTGAAAATATTGTTAAATTTTACCCCTGAATGGAAGCTTTGTTCCAAATAGACAATGGTTACTCTGGGAACATTTAGTTTGCATAAAATTTCCTATCCACCGGCTGCATACTGATTGTTATCATAAAAATGTGCATGCCATGTGTCCTGTTAACTCTAGGGGGTTAAATTCAAGAATATGTCCTTGAAGCAGACTTAACACTTTCTGCTCCCACTTATGTGTTAAATATCGGTCAGATGTTAATGTTATGTGTATAATAAGTTTTCTTAATACATTGCAATTTGAAATAATGTCTAAAAGGTCTCACATTTGTTTTTATTTTTAAAGCTTCACAAATTTGTGGTCTGTGTATTAAAAATCCTACGGGTGTTTTTATTAAATGTAAAGATTTATATTTTAACTTTATGTGGGCAAGTTACTGTGAATTTGAATTGACTGAAAATTAAAGAGGCAGCAACATAAAATTAAATTAACAGGTGGTATGTCAACTTGTCAATAGAGATCATTTATGCTTCATGGATGATATTTTCATGAAATATATGAGAAAACACATATAATAATTTAATTGAGCTGATGGAAAATTGAAGGGACATCTTATCACAAAGGCATATATATTCTAACATTTTACAGTAATTATTATTATAATTTCTATATTATTCAAGATCTCATTGCATTAAGCTGTGTATGCAGATCTTTCCGATTAATTTGTAACTTTAGGAATATATACTGTCTAGTATATTGATTCTTATTCTAAGAATATAGTCTGAATACTTGCACAATGATAAAATGATTTTCCAAGGAGGCATTTCAATATTGAAAAATACTTTAAAGCTGAATAAAAGCATTTATTGTCACAGTTAACAAACATAACAATCATACAGTCCATATTTAAACTGACACACAGAAAATGCACTTTAAAACAGTCCTTACAGCTAGCCTCATATTTTTTAAGGCACAGAGTATCAATAAATATAAATAAAGCTCTTTCCTCAATTGCTCAAGGTATAAACAGCTGAATTTTGATTACATAATCGGATATTTTCCAAATCTACTAATATAGTTTGAAGTGACAGCGACTGAATAACAATGTAAATAATGTAATCAAACTTTTCTAGGACCTATTCGCATGTAGCGCCACCTATACGCGCACCTGTTTAATCAGGGGAATTAACTGACCGATATCGCCCATAGCGGCTTTATTTATAATTTGATTTTTACCAAACTGGCACACAACTTGTATCACCATAAGATCTTATTTCCTTTCTTGAACTGGCCAGATTCCTTTATGGGTTCCATAGTTATGGCCCATGAAAGGGCCAGAATTAGCTATTTTGACCTTGTCTGCACAATAGCAGCTTCGGGCCTAAATTAAAATTAAGTTTGTTTGACCTTTACCGACCCAGTATTTTTACAGTGGGTAGGTAGGTAGGTAAATAATTTTATTATATTTTAGTTTTTTTTTAATGTTTGTTGTCTCAGTAATAATAAAAATTAAAGTCTATATATTAATACCTATTGCTTGTAGATAATCTCGGAAGATGCTCTGTTAAATGTATGCTTGTAATAAACCCCTAGCCCTATTCATGCACACACAATATGGGCACAGACTTAATTTGCACATAAGGCAAAGTTGACCAAGTCTTTGAGTATCTTTCATGTCTATACTTTTTCTTTATATATATATCAAAAATGTATTTACTACATCTGCGCTTAAAGTACAAAACGATATAGTCGCGAAAATATTTGGCATCTAAACACACTACTGAATTACAGCTTATTTTCAACAAGTGTTTGATGCTTAATTCAATAGATAATAACTTTTTATGAGTTTTAGAAGGTTTTTACAACGGTTATGGCAGTATGCAAGCAAAAGTGATGACTTTTTAGCTTCAAGCTACTTTCACGTATTGGTCATGTTACTAAGAACAGAAACAAGATTGGGTTTCCCCGACATCAGACATTTATTATGCCATTGTCCTGGCAAAAGAAGTATAAGATTTTTATACCTCTTTGTTCTGGCATTACAAAATTAAAATATTAAAACTATCTAGCTTGTCATATTTCAAAACATTTACGTTCGTGTCAAATTCTTGAAATTCGGAAACTGAGATTTTCTCACTTTGAACAAATGCATTTCAAAACGATCTCTGATTAAAGACATTTTGAAATCAACAATTAAGTCAGTTCATAATATATTTTCACAGATAATCAAATTTCCCACCACTCGCCTGTCAATTGCCGTAATACTGTCACTGTTATGAAAGCAGTATTATGTACAAGCAAATTTCAAGTATAACACATAGTAGACAAATAATAATCTCATGTACATTACGTTTCCCTTGTAATCAATCGTATTTGTTCTTAAATTTCGTTTTCACAGCAGACATTTTTCTTTCAGGGTATTTTAGTAATCACCACCACCTAGTTGCTCTCCATAATAACTGCATCGATAGTAAAAATAATCACAGTCTAACCCTTACCGTATTTCCCAAAAATGTTAGGACTAGTTATTTTCACTTTCTCAAGACTTATTTCCCGAAAAATGATTATTTTGTGAAGTGTCCCAAAAATATGGACACAAAAATCATAATCCACCCAATGTTGAAAGCGTAATAAAAAGCGTAAACGATTATCGGTAATTATTCTGTTGATAAACTTAGTCCTTGTCATTGTTTTCATCATCAATTAACACCCCCCTCAAAGAGCTAAAAGAAGTGTGTATATATCATGGCATCTGAAGTGGAGATCAAAGCGTTACAGTTGCCCGAGATTGTCATGGAATTACGTCATGTTTTCGCGCCATATAACACATCACTGTTTGATCGTACCGCCCCGGTTCTTTGAATTAATCAATAAAAAAGTTTCTTCTTTAATTTCTTAAAGCGAATTCAATATCCTGTATAAACTGACAGGTAAATGTGTCAAACGATAATTGTGGATATCCTACCTCTGTGAGCTATTTTGCCGCACTAACATAAATCTGTTTGCCAAAAGTCGTTTTACGCCATGTATTTAAATTGCTGACGCTTTTTCATTATTTAAGATTTTTTTATTCTGTTTTTGTTTTGTTTTTTGTACCTTCTGGTCAAAAGTCTGAACTTTATGCCCATAGAATTTATCATTTATTTACTCTTAGAAAGAAATAAGTAATTTTAAGATCGCACTGTTTGACATTTTACAAAGAACTAAATTTAAATGTGACCGTTTTTATAGAATTTTGCCTACATTTCTGTCGATATCTTATTAAAATCGTTATAGAATTCAAACTATATTACTTCTTAAGCGGTGCTAAAAAAGTATTGATGCGATAATAACAAAAAATGATGCACTACGCGCGTTTTTTTTGTGTATGTGTAAACAAAAGTAACGTCGAGTGATGGAAATTAGATATTACGATAGCTCGCACGTGCTCGTGGAATGGAAAAGTACCGGCATGACGTTTTGGTTTCTTTACATTTAGCGGGTAAATTAGATACTAGATTTGTAAAATTATGTCCTTTCGTCAGATTGCCTTCCGGTTATAAGCGGTTTGATTGTCGTCTGCACCCTATGGCCTTAGGCAACGTTATCGGCATAGTTGACACGTTTTCGGAATACACGAGATGATAAACAGTCTGCTTTATCGATTTCTACTAACCGACCGCGGGTTACTTTCTCACTTGCCATAATTATGTACGCATTTGTTAAATAAAATAATCGCCAGTTTCAAGCACCAAAATAAGTTTTTCCCTTTGATAAGAAAATAAAAATATTTTTTTTCTCTGGAATGCAATAAAATTATTTGAGTCGCGGCAATTTTTTCGGGTCGGTCGGTAAAGGTCAAACAAACTTAATTTTATTTTAAGCCTCATTTATGATTTGATTTTAACCAAACTTGCACACAACTTGTATCACCATAAGATCTTGGTTCCTTTCTTCAACTGGTGAGATTCCTTTATGGGTTCCAGAGTTATGGCCCCTGAAAGGGCCGGAATTAGCTATTTTGAATTTGTCTGCACAATAGCAGCTTCATTTATGATTTGAATTTAATCAAACTTGCAGAAAACTTGTATCACCATAAGATCTTGGTTCCTTTTTTAAACCGGCCAGATCCCTTAATGGGTTCCAGAGTTATGACCCCTGAAAGGGCCAAAATTAGCTATTTTGACCTTGTCTGCACAATAGCAACTTCATTTATGATTTGATTTTAACCACACTTGCACACAACTTGTATTACCACAAGATCTTGGTTCCTTTCTTGAACTGGCCAGATTCCATCATGGGTTCCAGAGTTATGGCCCCTTATAGGTCCAAAATTGGCTATTTTGGCTTTTGCAGCCATATAGAGACTTCATTTATGGTTTTATTTGATACAAACTTCCAAAATATCTTCAGCAACAATAAATCTTGGATTCCATGACAAATCAGATCCAATCGTAGGTTCCAGAGTTATTTTATATCTGATTACCTCCCCTGATTGTAATCAAAATGGATTTATATCAGTAAGTACTTACAGGACTTATTTGAAATTACATTATTGTTATTAGTTGGACTGAGACAATCAGGGTAGATAACTATGGACTGAATTTGTGTGAAATTAACTCCCTTTATTTATCCCCCCGCCAAAGGCAAAGGGGATATTAGAAATGCTCTCCGTCCGTGCGTGCGTGCGTCCGTCCGTGCGTCCATCCGTAACGATCTTTGTCCGGAGCATAACTCCAAAAGTACTGGAGGGATTTTCATCAAACTTCATACACTGATAGAACACATTGGGAAGAAGTGCAGTGTGCAAGAACAATAACTCTACCTAGTCTATTTTTTTAGTTATTCCCCTTTATCGTATTTTCTTAAAAAAATTTGTCCGTAGCATAACTCCAAAAGTACTGGAGGGATTTTCTTCAAACTTCATACACTGATAGAACACATTGGGAGGAAGTGCAGTGTGCAAGAACGATAATCTTCATTTATGGTTTTATTTGATACAAACTTCCAAAATATCTTCAACAACAATAAATCTTGGATTCCATGACAAATCAGATCCATTCGTAGTTTCCAGAGTTATTTTATATCTGATTACCTCCCCTGATTGTAATCAAAATGGATTTATATCAGTAAGTACTTACAGGACTTATTTGAAATTTCATTATTGCCATTAGTTGGACCGAGGCAATCAGGGTATATAACTATGGACTGATTTTTTGTCAGATTACCTCCCTTTATTTTTGAAATTAAAATGGGTATATCTCCGTAACTAATGAAGATACTGATCTGAAATTTCATTTATGTTAACAGATTTATTTGGCAGATCCTTCTTTTGTTATCTTACAATAATTTTCTTTTGAATTATTTCCCTTTTACGTTACTATAAATAGCCTATTTTTAGTAACTTTTTTATTATTGGCCGTAGGGAAAAACTGAGACAACTTTTCTGTGGTACAACATGGATGGTACCTCCAACTTTTAGGCGTATTTTGACATATCTGTACCTTGTAAGAATTTTGTTTTTCTTTTTGGTTAAATTTCTTTCCTTTGTTGTTCCTGTCCTTTGGACTTAGATATTTTTTCTGAGGACCTTCTTGTCCTCAAGTGCAATGATAACAGGTGAGCGATATAGGGCCATCATGGCCCTCTTGTTTTTTTTAGGATTAACTTCCCTTAGTTGTTACTATAAATAATATATTGTAACATTTTTATAATTGACCGTAGGGAAAAAACAAGACCACTTTTCTGTGGTACAACATAGATGTTACTTTCCAATTTTAGGTGTATTTTAAGGTATCTCTACCTGGTAACGAGTTTTTTTGTGGACTTAGAAAAACAAAAGACTTACAATGATTACTAAACAAAATTAAAATTCCATTTGCAAATACAGCTGCTAAGGTAAAGAAATTTGCTGCGACGGGCATATATTGTGACATTCTGGCACTCGTGTTCCCTGTTAGCTTTCCATTCCTTCTTTTTACAGTAGCCATATAGAAAAACATCATAGCTATACTGTTCATGAAAATTAATAAAATTTAGCAGTAAACCACCTCACTACTGACTTATTCTTTCTTCCACATCTTTAAAACCCCTGATGCGTCCACAACTAAACGGTTCTTCAAAGCTTTCCTCAAAATTAATACTTTCAGACACTAACTTGCCAGGAACTTTAGCCTTCAATTATAATATGCCTGGCGGGGGGATTAGCCATGTCTAACATGGCTCTTGTTTCAAATTAAAATGGGTATATCTCTGTAACTAATGAAGATACTGATCTGAAATTTCATTTATGTCAACAGATTTATTGGCAGATCCTTCTTTTCTTCACTTACAATAGTTTTTTTAGCTCACCTGTCACAAAGTGACAAGGTGAGCTTTTGTGATCGCGCGGTGTCCGTCGTCCGTCGTGCGTCCGTCCGTAAACTTTTGCTTGTGACCACTCTAGAGGTCACATTTTTCATGGGATCTTTATGAAAGTTGGTCAGAATGTTCATCTTGATAATATCTAGGTCAAGTTCGAAACTGGGTCATGTGCCTTCAAAAACTAGGTCAGTAGGTCTAAAAATAGGAAAACCTTGTGACCTCTCTAGAGGCCATATATTTTACCAGATCTTCATGAAAATAGGTCAGAATGTTCACCTTGATGATATCTAGGTCAAGTTCGAAACTGGGTCATGTGCCATCAAAAACTAGGTCAGTAGGTCTAAAAATAGAAAAACCTTGTGACCTCTCTAGAGGCCATATATTTCACCAGATCTTCATGAAAATTGGTCAGAATGTTCACCTTGATGATATCTAGGCCAAGTTCGAAACTGGGTCATGTGCCGTCAAAAACAAGGTCAGAAGGTCTAAAAATAGAAAAACCTTGTGACCTCTCTAGAGGCCATATATTTCACAAGATCTTCATGAAAATTGGTCAGAATGTTAACCTTGATAATATCTAGGTCAAGTTCTAAACTGGGTCACGTGCCATCAAAAACTAGGTCAATAGGTCAAATAATAGAAAAAACGATGTCATACTCAAAACTGGGTCATGTGGGAACAGGTGAGCGATTCAGGACCATCATGGTCCTCTTGTACTTTGAATTTCAGGTTAAAGTTTTGATGCACTTTCACTATATCTCAATTATTACTAAATGGATTTGATCCAGACTGAAAACAGTTGTTCAGCATCATCACTCACATCATATGACACAAGGGCCATAGCTCTTGCACCATAATTTCATAAATTATCCCCCTTTTTACTTAGAATTTAAGGTTAAAGTTTTGATACACTTTCACTCAAGCTCGGTTATTACCAAATGGATTTGATTCAAACTTAAAATACTTGTTCCACCTTATCACCCACATCATATTACGCAAGGTTCAGAACTCTGGCACCAATTTTTAATAAATTATCCCCCTTTTACTTAGAATTTAAAGTTAACTTTGATGCATTTTCGCTGTATCTCAGTTATTACTAAATGGATTTGTTTCAAACTTATAAATTAAATATTGTTCCACTTTATCCCCAACATCATATGACACAAGGTTCATAACTCTAGCGCCAATTTTTCATGAATTATGTCCCCTTTTACTTAGAATTTAAGGTTAATTTTGATGCATTTTCACTATATCTCGATTATTACGAAATGAATTTGATTTAAACTTGAAGTAGTTGTTCCACATCATCACCAACATCATAGGACACAAGTTACATAACTCTTGCACCAATATTTTATGAATTATGCCCCCTTTTTGCTTAGAATTATACTTATTTAGTGTTTTCATACACTTTATCTTTACCTGTCTTATTACTTAATATTTTTGACACAGACTCAAGCAATTGTGCAATATCTTCATCCACCATTGGAGTCATTAAACACTCGAGTGACAGCTCTAGTTTCCTCAGATGTGCTCAGTTTCACTATCCAGCATCGGAATAGTCGAGCACGCTGTCTCCTGTGACAGCTCTTGTTATCTGGGTCATGTAGGGTGAAAAACTAGGTCACCAGGTCAAATCGAAGAATAAGCTTGTTTACACTCTGGTGGGCACATTTTTAGCTTGACTATTCAAAGAATAGTAGAGCTATTGGACTCACCCATGCGTCCGCATCCCGATTTGGTTAAGGTTTTGTATGTAAGCTGGTATCTCAGTAACCACTTGTGGGAATGGATTGAAACTTCACACACTTATTCATTGTGATAAACTGACCTACATTGCACAGGTTCCATAACTCTATTTTGCTTTTTAGCTCACCTGTCACATAGTGACAAGGTGAGCTTTTGTGATCACCCTTCATCCGTCGTCTGTGCGTGCGTGCGTCCGTGTGTCCGTCAACAATTTCATGTCTGCACGATAGTGGTTTCATTTGGACAAATTCGAATCTGGTAAAAAACTAGGTCACTAGGTCAAATCAAAGAAAATGCTTATTTACACTCAAGAGGGCACATTTTTAGCTCACCTGTCACATAGTGACAGGGTGAGCTTTTGTGATCACCCTTCGTCCGTCGTCCGTCCATCCGTCCACAATTCTTGGGAACAAGATAGTGACCACATTTTGCAAGCAATTTTGATCAAACTTGTACAAAACTTGTATTGGCATGATATCTCAGTTCCCTTTAAAATCTGGCCAGATCCCATCATGGGTTCTAGAGTTATTGCCCCTTTAAAGGCCAGAATTTGCTATTTTTGTGCGTCAACAATTTCTTGTCTGCACGATAGTGGTTTCATTTATGATTTTATTTTAACCAAACTTACACAAAACTTGTATCACCATAAGATCACGGTTCCTTTCTTGAACTGGCCAGATCCCATTATGGGTTCCAGAGTTATGGCCCCTGAAAGGGCCAAAATTAGCTATTTTGACCTTGTCTGCACAATAGCAGCTTCATTTATGATTTGATTTTTAGCTCACCTGTCACAAAGTGACAAGGTGAGCTTTTATGATCGCGCAGCATCCGTGGGTCCGTGCGTGCGTAAACTTTTGCTTGTGACCACTCTAGAGGTCACATTTTTCATGGGATCTTTATGAAAGTTGGTCAGAATGTTCACCTTGATGATATCTAGGTCAAGTTCGAAACTGGGTCACGTGCGGTCAAAAACTAGGTCAGTAGGTCTAAAAATAGAAAAATTTGTGACCTCTCTAGAGGCCATATTTTTCACAAGATCTTCATGAAAATTGGTTAGAATGTTTATCTTGATGATATCTAGGTCAAGTTGGAAACTGGGTCACGTGCGGTCAAAAACTAGGTCAGTAGGTCTAAAAATAGAAAAACCTTGTGACCTCTCTAGAGGCCATATATTTCACCAGATCTTCATGAAAATTGGTCAGAGTGTTCACCTTGATGATATCTAGGTCAAGTTTGAAACTGGGTCATGTGCCTTCAAAAACTAGGTCAGTAGGTCAAATAATAGAGAAACCTTGTGACCTCTCTAAAGGCCATATTTTTCATGGGATCTGTATGAAAGTTGGTCTGAATGTTCATCTTGATGATATCTAGGTCAAGTTCGAAACAGGGTCATGTGCGGTCAAAAACTAGGTCAGTAGGTCTAAAAATAGTCCATAATTGGCTATTTTGGCTTTTGCAGCCATATAGAGACTTCATTTATGGTTTTATTTGATACAAACTTCCAAAGTATCTTCAACAACAATAAATCTTGGATTCCATGACAAATCAGATCCAATGGTAGGTTCCAGAGTTATTATATATCTGATTACCTCCCCTGATTATAATCAAAATGGATTTATATCAGTAAGTACTTACAGGACTTATTTGAAATTACATTATTGTTATTAGTTGGACTGAGACAATCAGGGTAGATAACTATGGACTGATTTTATGTCAGATTACCTCCCTTTATTTCAAATTAAAATGGGTATATCTCCATAACTAATGAAGATACTTATCTGAAATTTGATTTATTTGGCAGATCCTTCTTTTGTTCACTTACAATATTTATTTTTAGCCCACCTGTCACATAGTGACAAGGTGAGCTTTTGTGATCACCTTTCATCCGTCGTCAGTCCGTCCGTGCGTCCGTCCTTCCGTCCGTGCGTCAACAATTTCTTGTCTGCACGATAGTGATTTCATTTATGATTTTATTTTAACCAAACTTGCACACAACTTGTATCACCATAAGATCTCGGTTCCTTTCTTGAACTGGCCAGATCCCAGTATGGCCAGAGTTATGGCCCCTGAAAGGGCCAAAATTAGCTATTTTGACCTTGTCTGCACAATAGCAGCTTTATTATCCCCCGACGAAAGTCGGAGGGATATAGTTTTGGCGTTGTCCGTCCTTCCGTCCGTCTTTCTGTCCGTCCGTCCTTCCGTCTTTCCGTCTGTCCGTCCGGAGCCATATCTAGGAAATGGTTGGGAATATTTATTTAAAACTTCATATACGTGTTCACCACTATGAGTTCTTGCGGCCCGTCAAGTTTCAGTCAGATTGCCCAAGTAACACCAGAGTTATGGCCCTTAGAAGTTTCTAGTGTTAACTATATAGGGTACTATAAATACGGCAATTTCTGCATCATAACTTTTGATATATTTGACCTAGAACTATGAAACTTAAACAGAATTTAGATCACCATAATTTGGTTGTGTACACACAATTTCATTCAGATTTATTTGTAAATTAAGAGTTATTGCCCTTTAATTGTATAAAAATCCACATATTTGTACATAACAAACTTACCATTTGGTAGAATTTCATTGAATTTCTTTCATTCTTTTCCATCAGCATTTATTGTAAACATGTGAAGTTGTGTACCCACACCTGGTCACCCCCTTACCTTGATTACACACCTCCCCCCCCCCCCCCCCCCCCCCCCCCCCCCCCCCCCCCCGCACAAAAAAAAAAATCATTCCTTATTTTAGATTTTTTTCAAACAAACTTCATATACATGTTCACCACTATGAGGTTATGGGGCCCATCAAGTTTCAGACAGATTGCCCAAGTAACACCAGAGTTATGGCCCTTAGAAGTTTCTAGTGTTAACTATATAGGGTACTATAGATATGGCAATTTCTGCATCATAACTTTTGATATATAGAACTATGAAACTTTAACAGAATTTAGAGCACTATAATGTGGTTGTGCACAGACAATTTTGTACGGATTTCTTTTGTAACTTCAGAGTTATTGCCCTTTAATTGTCTAAAAATCCACATATTTGTACATAACAAACTTACCATTTGGCAGAATTTCATTAAATTTCTTTCATTCTTTTCTGTGAACATTTATTATAAACATGTGAAGTTGCACACCCACACCTGTCACCCACTTGCCTTGGTCACACCCCCTCCTTCACCCTTTTACCTTTTTTTTTTTTTTTTTCATTTTTAATTTTCAATCAATATTTATAATCAACATGTGAAATTTTGTTTCCTCTCCCATTCCCCTGCATCCCCACCCCCTAAAGAAATAAATATTTACATATATCTATATAAATACATATATATATTTCCATTCCTTTTTTTTTTTTTTAATGTTCAAACCTTCAACATGTTAAGTTGTGACTGCACAAACCTTGCCCTCAGCCATGTTCAAGATATCTTACCTATGTTCTCTTAAGGACATCTGTTCTTTTAAGTTCAAATGTACATGTTAAACAGCAACACCTGGTGCCAAACCACTCTAAGACAATATTTCGTTCCAGTTAAACTTCAAGCTCACATTTCAATTAACTGCATTTAATTTTAAAAGCTAAGCTTATTACAGTAAGCATATCCCATTCAAAATAAATTCTTTAGTCAGGATCAAAGTATCATACATTTATTATGTACTGTTTAATTAAACATTTGTTTTCTGTTAAATTGATTTTGACTAATGAAATTATTTGCTTCTTATTAACATCCTTAACTTTTTGCCGGATATATCTTTTTGCCATTCCTCACCATAAACCCTTTCGGCGGGGGATACCAATTCATCGAATTTGCTTGTTTATAACTTGATTTTTACCAAACTGGCACACAACTTGTATTACCACAAGATCTTGGTTCCTTTCTTGAACTGGCCAGATTCCGCCATGGGTTCCAGAGTTATGGCCCCTTAAAGGTCTAAAATTTTATTTTAACCAAACTTGCACACAACTTGTATCACCATAAGATCTTGGTTCCTTTCTTCAACTAGCGAAATTCCCTTATGGGTTCCAGAGTTATGGCCTCTGAAAGGGCCAGAATTAGCTATTTTGACCTTGTCTGCACAATAGCAGCTTCATTTATGATTTGAATTTAATCAAACTTGCACAAAACTTGTGTCACCATAAGATCTCGGTTCCTTTTTATTAAACCGGCCAGATTCCTTAATGGGTTCCTGAGTTATGGCCCCTAAAAGGGCCAAAATTAGCTATTTTGACTTTGTCTGCACAATAGCAGCTTCATTTATGATTTGATTTTAACCAAACTTGCACACAACTTGTATTACCACAAGTTCTTGGTTCCTTTCTTGAACTGGCCAGATAATCAAAATGGATTTATATCAGTAAGTACTTATAGGACTTATTTGAAATTTCATTATTGTTATTAGTTGGACTGAGCCAATCAGGGTAGATAACTATGGATTGATTTTATGTCAAATTACCTCCCTTTATTTCAAATTAAAATGGGTATATCTCCGTAACTAATGAAGATACTGATCTGAAATATCATTTATGTCAACAGATTTATTTGGCAGATCCTTCTTTTGTTCACTTACAATAATTTTTTTTTTAATTACTTCCTTTTTACATCACTATAAATAGCTTATTTTTAGTAACTTTTTTATTATTGGCCGTAGGGAAAAACCGAGACCACTTTTCTGTGGTACAACATGGATGGTACCTCCAATTTTTAGGTGTATTTTGACATATCTATACCTTGTAAGAATTTTATTTTCTTTTTGGTTAAATTTCTTCTCTTTGTTGTTCCTGTCCTTTGGACATAGATATTTTTTCTGAGGACCTTCTTGTCCTCAAGTGCAATGATAACAGGTGAGCGATATAGGGCCATCATGGCCCTCTTGTTGGTCTAATCTTAATGAAAATTGGTCAGAATATTTGCACATGATTTGTCTCCATGAAATCACTAGGTAAAACATGTTTACACTGTTATGTTGTGTTACTCAGGGGAGCAATCTAGGGCCATCTTGGCTCTCTTTGATATTGTACAAAACTAGAGTTAACTTTGCATTAACCTTTTAGTCAAAATTTTTCCATTTTATCTATGATATGCAGAGCATAGGTGCATTTCAAAGTAGATCACACTTACTCAGTCTAACTAGCACAGCCCTTTCCCGTTGTAGACAAATGAAAGTTAGCCTGAAAAAATAAGTGTTATATCTGTATATTTCAGGGAGATGACAGTGTTTTTGAATGTGTGCACAGTGGTGGAACAGCATCAGTGTTTTTATCATACAATGATGGCAGAAGTAATAACAGGCTTGATCAGGTAAATTGGGATTCCTTTTGATCAAACTTGTACAAAACTTGTATTGGCATGAAAGCTCAGTTCCTTTCGAAAACTAGCCAGATCCCATCATGGGTTCTAGAGTTATTGCCCTTTAAAGGGCCAGAATTTGCTATTTTTGTGTGTCAACAATTTCTTGTCTGCACGATAGTGATTTCATATATGATTTTATTTTAACCAAACTTGCACACAACTTGTATCACCACAAGATCTTGGTTCCTTTCTTGAACTGGCCAGATCCCTTCATGGGTTCCAGAGTTATGGCCCCTGAAGTGCCAAAATTAGCTATTTTGACCTTGTCTGCACAATAGCAGCTTCATTTATAATTTGATTTTAACCAAACTTGCACACAACTTGTATCAGCATAAGATCTTGGTTCCTTTCTTGAACAGGCCAGATTCCTTTATAGGTTCTAGAGTTTTGGCCCCTGAAAGGGCCAGAATTAGCTATTTTGACCTTGTCTGCACAATAGCAGCTTCATTTATGATTTGAATTTAATCAAACTTGCAGAAAACTTGTGTCACCATAAGATCTCGGTTCTTTTCTTGAACCAACCAGATCCCTTAATGGGTTCCAGAGTTATGGCCCCTGAAAGGGCCAAAATTAGCTTTTTTGACCTTGTCTGCACAATAGCAGCTTCATTTATGATTTGATTTTAATCAGACTTGCACAAAACTTGTGTCACCATAAGATCTCGGTTCCTTTCTTGAACTGACCAGATCCCATAATGGGTTCCAGAGTAATTGCCCCTGAAAGGGCCAAAATTTGCTATTTTGACCTTGTCTACACAATAGCAGCTTCATTTATGATTTTATTTTAACCAAACTTGCACACAACTTGTATCACCACAAGATCGTTTTTCCTTTCTTGAACTGGCCAGATTCCTTTATGGGTTCCATAGTTATGGCCCCTGATAGGGCCAGAATTAGCTATTTTGACCTTATCTGCACAATAGCAGCTTTATTTATGATTTGAATTCAATCAAACTTGCACAAAACTTGAGTCACCGTAAGGTCTTGGTTACTTTCTTGAACCGGCCAGATTCCATTATGAGTTCCAGAGTTACGGCCACTGGAAACGCCAAAATTAGCTATTTTGACCTTGTCTGCTTAATAGCAGCTTCATTTATAATTTGATTTTGACCAAACTTGCACACAACTTGTATCACCATAAGATGTCGATTTCTTTTTATACGCCCGAAGGGACATATTATGATATCACCTCGGTGTCCGTCTGTCTGTATGTCTGTTGGTTAGCAGTTTCCCATTCGCTCTGTAACTCTTGAACCCCTTGAAGGATTTCAGAGCGCATGTTTTGGATGGCTCACTTCAAGGTCAGGGTCACACTTAGGGGTCAAAGGTCATTATGACTGTTTTGTGTGTATATTGCTCTGCATTTGCGTTGATTGCAGTGCTCTTGTTTTTATTTGGCAGATCCTTCTTTTGTTCACTTACAATATTTTTTTTTAATTACTTCCCTTTTATGTTACTATAAATAGCTTATTTAGTAACTTTTTTATTATTGGCCTTAGGGAAAACCCGAGACCACTTTTCTTTGGTACAACATGGACGGTACCTCCAATTTTTAGGTGTATTTTGACATATCTGTACAATGTAAGATTTTTTTTTTCTTTTTGGTTAAATTCTTCCCTTTGTTGTTCCTGTCCTTTGGACTTAGATATTTTTTCTGAGGACTTAGATTTATTTTTAATTTCTTTCCTTTGTTGTTCCTGTCCTTTGGGCTTCATCAGTCAAAATTTTGCTCCTATCCTCCTCTGATGTAATCCTTCGGGCATGAAACTACTGGTCTGATTTGAAAATAATTTTATTTGAAGTAACTTTAAGAAAATTTCAACTATATTTTCTCATAATTCTTTTGATTGATCTTGATTATGATTTTTTGACCTTCTTGTCCTTAAGTGCAATGATAACAGGTGAGCGATATAGGGCCATTTTGGCCCTCTTGTTAGCTCATCTGAGCCAAAGGCTCATGGTGAGCTTTTGTGACCGCTCAATGTCTATCGTCTGTCGTCTGTCATGTGTCGTGTGTCCGTCAACATTTTCTAAAAAAATCTTCTTCTTGAAAACCACAAGGCAGAATTACACCAAACTTCACAGGAATGATCCTTGGATGGTCCCCTTTCAAAATCTTTCAAAGAATTGAATTCCATGCAAAACTCTGGTTGCCATGGCAGCCAGAAAGAAAAACTTTAAAATCTTGTCCAAAACCGCAATGCATAGAGCCTTGATATTTGGTATGTGACATTATCAAATGGTCCTCTATGAAGATAGTTCAAATTGTGCCCCTGTGGTGAAAAGAGGCCCTTCCCTGGGGTACCAAATTTAACATAGACTTACACAGGGAAAAAAATAAAATCTTCTTTCCTGAAAGTTCAAGGCCTAGGCCTTTGATATTTGGTATGTAGCATTGCCTAGTGGATCTCTAACAAGATTGTTCAAGTTATGCCCCTAAGGTGAAAAGAGACCCTGCCCTGGGGGGTCATTTGTTATATGAGTTATATAGGAATAAATACTTAAAAAATTATCAGATCATATTTCCTAGACTGTTTAATTATAATTACCTGATGACCCCAAGTGATATGGAGTCACTTGACTGTGACCTTGACCTACTGACCTACTTTCTTGTTTTTCTGATTTTTTTTGTTAAAGTTTTTGATAAAGTCAAATATCTGTTACTATCTAAGCTTTTGACTTGAAACTTAAAATGTTTATTTACTATCAAAGTCTACACCAGGAGAAACAATCTTCATAACTCTGTTTGAGTTTTGACATGAGTTATGCAACTTTTTAACTTAGAATTTTTGGTGAAAGCTTTATAAAGTTTTTACTGGCAAAGCTGTAATTCAGAGTCAAGCACTGAGAAAAGTCGATCGCTCTGTCATTAGACAGCTCTTGTTTGTTACTATACTATATACATAGAGTATATAAACATACATTCCACATAATTATGCCATCTTGTGTGCGTAAAATTGCAATGTACTGTGTCAGCGTGCGTGTGTGGGGGTGGGGGGGGGGGGGTACATTTATCACCTTCAGTGATAGCTCTAGTTTGAGACAATGTTTATTCCTTTAATATTCATAATTTCCTATCAATATGATTCTTAAATTTATGTCAAATATATATCTTTAAAAAAAGACACTTTTGCGTTTACAGGATAAATTTGGTCTAAGTTCTATATCAGCTTCATATGAAGATGGGATTTTGACATGTGCATTTTCAAGAAAAAGAACAGCATCATTAAGTGAAGCAGCTATCTCAGGGCGTAAAAAGCGAGCAACTGTTGCATCATCTGCTACATACTTTGATATGAGTGAGGACTGGACATTATTGTATGCTTATGGATCGGTTATTGGAGGTTTGTACAGTGTTATGAAATAATGCACAAAAATTCTATATTATCTGTAATTCTATAAATCTGTAATCTGTAATCTTTGTTTATCTGTAATTATGTCCAGAAATTTCAATTACTTTCAGTTTTTACATTTCAGTTAAATGTTTGTTGTTTTTCAGATAAATTTGATTAAGCCTGACAGATTTGGTTAAGTCTCTGTCTACCATAAGGTAGACCTGCACATTTGTTACATGGGAAGTCATGGATTTATCTGAATTACCTAGAATAAAAGCTGGGCCCAGCGTAGTTCTGCACATTTGTTACATGATTACCTAGAATAAAAGCTAGGCTCAGCATAAGTATGTAACATTCAACAAATTAATAGCAACTCTTGTTATGTCTCCCACATAAATTGATTTAGTGCTGTCTGTCCATATGTCTGTATGTCACAAAGTTTTTCCACCCAACTCCTCCACTCCAAACTTTATAAGGTGGTCATTGCCAAGCCTAGTTGTGCATATCGTCTGCATTTTCCTCAGGGATTTTCAGCAGAGTTATGGCCTTTAATTCATCAAATTTTATGATGTTTTAGCCTCTTCTCTTATATAATAGGGCAGATTTCCACCAAACCTTACAGTAGTGTTCAGTGCCAAGTCTTATTATGCATATTTTTGACATGTTCTGGTTCAATGCTGTTTAGTGGAGTTATGACCCTTTATTTGTCAAATGTTATGATATTTTGGCAACTTCTTTACACCATTGGGCAGATTTCCCGCAACCTTACAGGAGTGATAAGTGCCAAGCCTAGTTATAAATATCATCAGCATATTTCAGTTCAGTGATATTCAACAGAGTTATGGCCCTTGATTTGTAATATTTTACAGTGATTACACTACTTGCTGTATACAATCAGGCTTTATTAGTCCTCTACCGGTGGAACAGGAGGGGACAATAGGAACGCCCTCTGTCCATCCATCTGTCCATCCCCAAATCTGGATCCTGCAGTTACTCAAAAACTATTCAAGGTAGTTTCATAAAACTTGATATGTGAATAGAGGGCAATATGTAGATTATGCACGTACATGACTTACTCTTGTAGGTCAAAGTTCAAGTTCACTATTGAAGGTCAAGTAAAAATTGTTTCTGCTCCATAACTTTTATGTGCATTGATGAATTATCTTAGTGCTACATAACAACATTCCCCATGATGAGACAATGTGTCAACACATGATCTATGCTTGTCGGTTAAAGGTCAAGGTCACAGGTAGGGGACTTCTGTATTGCCACTGCAATACTCGCATAGTTGTGCATTTTATCGTCAGATTCTAATTATCTGATATTCAGTGGATTCATGACCGGTGATTTGTCAAATAATTTGGTCTGTGCTACTTCCCCTATACCACAAGTAGGAATTAAACCAAACTTTACAGGAATGATCAGTGCAAAGCATAGTTGTGTATAATCACAGGAATGTTATGGTGATTTGCATTTGAATTGTGGCCCTTAATGTGTGGCATTTTACAATGTATGCATTGTTAAGTGTCAGGAGACATACATTTTTCATAAAAAACAATTGCCTTTGTAGGTTATATCAGTAAGCATGCAGTGTTGCCTACAGTATCATCTCAGAAAGCAGACTTCCAGAGCTTTATGGACATCAGTGCCACAACAATAGATAGATCATTGATTAAACTTCATGGTATGTTAAATTTGTCTGTCCCGGAATATTATTAAAGAAAGTGTAATGAGCTGAATGGGTAAACAATGTTTTGTTTACAAAAGAGGTTAATGTTGTCATTGAGGATCTCACTGAAATTATTCTGTTTCTGATTTCTGATGTATTCTTGTCCAGTTTATCCCAACAGACAAGTAAATTTCCCATTTGTATTATGTTCAAAAATTGAAATCCATGAATTCACATCCCCACAAAATAGCCGTTCTTGGGAAATCAAGAAATTTCATGCCCATGAAATGAAATGATTGCTCAGTAGTGTAATTATGTCTCCCACCACACAGTGGAGTAGGAGACATAATGATTTACTCCAGTCTGTGTGTGTGTCTTTGTGTCTGTCACAAAGCTTGTCCGCACTCTAAGTCGAACATTTCTCATCCGATCTTCACCAAACTTCAACAAAATGTGTCTACCAATAAGTACTCGGCCAAGTTCGATAACTAGCTAAATCGGCCTAGGCACTTTGGAATTATGGCCCTTGAATTACAAAAAACACTCAGATTTCTTGCGCAGTTTTACCCCCAAACCGACGCCTATACTACTAGTAGTATAGGTGTCCTTTTGGTGTCAAGAAAGCGTATGCACATGTGGATTAAGTAAACAGTATATAAAGACTGACTTACTATTTAGATGATTAGGCAGTTGTGGGAGACATGCGCTTTTCTCAAAAGCATCTCTATTTATGTTTATTAGCTCACCTGAGCAATGCTCAGGTGAGTTTTTCTGATCGCTCGAAGTCCGGCGTCCGGCGTCTGTCGTCTGTCGTCTGTTGTCTGTCGTCTGTCGTCCGTCGTCTGTCAACATTTAGCTTGTGTATGTGATAGAGGCTGTATTTTTCAATTAATCTTCATGAATTTTGGTCAGAATGATTGCCTTGATAAAATCTAGGCTGAGTTCGAAAATGGGTCATCTGGGGTCAAAAACTAGGTCAGTAGGTCAAATCGAAGAAAAACATTGTGTATGCAGTAGAGGATGTATTTTTCAATTGATCTTCATGAAATTTGGTCAGAGTGATTGCCTTGATGAAATCTAGGTCATTTTGGATATGGGTAATCTGAGGTCAAAAACTAGGTCACTAGGTCAAATTAAAGAAAAATCTTGTGTATGCGATAGAGACTGTTTTTTTCAGTTGATTTTTATGAAATTTGGTCAGGTTGATTGCCTTAATGAAATCTAGGTCGAATTTGAACATGGGTCATCTAGGGTAAAAAACTAGGCCATATCGAAGAAAATGCTTGTTTTATCGCAAGAGACCAATTTTTTGGTCCAATCTTAATAAAAATTGGTCAGAATATTTGTTTCCATGAAATCACTAGGTCAAACATGTTTTACACTGTTATGGAGTGTTTCTTAGGTGAGCGACCTAGGGCCATCTTGGCCCTCTTGTATTTTATGATGAGCAAGGAGCAAGACTTTCTTGTCTATGTTCAGGTATTTTGATGACAGTTGCTTGGATGTTCTTTGCTGTGTTTGGTATATTTATGGCAAGATTTTACAAGTGTGTGTGGCCTGATGGAATGGAATGGTGTGACCAGAAACGCTGGTTCATTGTAAGTTACTTTTTACCGGTATAATGGTTTACTCTAAAGAAAGGGAAAATGTGCAAAATCTTGAAATTATTTGCATTGTTAGGACCTTAACATAGTCAGTAATCATATATAGCATAACTGAACATAACTTAAGTGTAGTATCATCTCTTACAGAAAACTTTGTTTTTTTGTGCGCCCCCCCCCCCCAACTTTCAGTGTGTGCTCTTGACCTTGTCCGTCTGTCTATCCATCTGTCAGTCCGTCCTAATTTTTGTGTTGTGTATATCTCAAAGAGTTTTTATACACCTGTTTTGGAAAAATGGGACATATTATGTAATGGCGCATGTGTAGGTCTGTCCGTCTGTCTGGTCTAATGTCACAAATTGAACTCAAAGATCAAATTTTTCCGATTTATTTCGTGTCTGGGGTATAATTTATTAAGCATTCCAGGTATTGACTTCAAACATGGGATGTAGGTAGTTGATGTTGAAACGATGTGCAGAGTGCATGAACATGGTGGTAGTGGGTCAAAGGTCAAGGTCTCAGCAAGGTGAAGTCTGCCATCCTGTTTCATGTCCAGAGCATAACTTAAAAACTATAATTAAAGGTGTTGACTTGAAACTTGGAATATAGGCAAGTGTTGATACAGACTGCAAAAAGTATCTCAAAAATTATTTGGCTTAGGATTATGAAATATTACAGGAGGACTATTATTCAGCATGTTTTGCAGCTAGGGTTTTGTAAGGTTTTTTTACAGTCAGACAAGAGTTATGGCCCTTGACTTAGTAAAAAAATATGCATGAAAGGGCATAAAAGTTTGTGTCGCACATATCTTAAAATGTATTTGGCCTAGAGTCATCAAACATCATAGGAATATTAATCAACATTTGAAGTTGTGCACCTGGGATCTTTTGCCAGATTTCTATCTGTAAGACTAGAGTTATGGCCCTTTATTGTCAAAAATATGCATAAAGGACATACAAGGTTGTGTCGCATGTATCTCAAAAATTGATTGAGTTAGAGTCATAAAATATTAGTGGATTGTTACGGTATATAGCATGTGAAGTTGCACACCTGGTGTTCTGTTTGTGATTTCACTCAACCAGACCAGAGTTATGGTCCTTGACTTCATGAAATGTACACATAAAGTTAAAAGTTTATGCTGCATATAATTTAAAAAATATTTCACCTAGAGTCATGGAACCATTTAGGAATATGTGAATTTGTGCCCCTGAGTTTTTCTTGGATTTCATTCTGCAAAATCAGAGTTACGGCCCTTGATTTAGTGAAAAATGTACATTAAGGGAATATAAGTTTGTGTCCCATGTATCTTAAAAAATATTTCACCTAAAGTCATAAAACATTAGAGAATTGTTATTAATTACATGACTGTATTCTATTGTTTCTCTGATTGGCTAAAAACGGTTCGAAAAGTAATGAGTACATACCATATCAACTTATCTTGGGTTATTAATAGTACGAAAATAAAAATAGATCGAAATAGGTGCTTGGAAAACCAATATCAACCTGATTTGGTCTAAATTTATATTTATTTCCTTATTTCTTTATTAAAGATACAGTTGTAATAACAAGACTGACTATACATTTATTCATGTAATAAAACAATTATTGACTTTTTAATAGGTTGATACTCAGGATTTATCAACCCTCAAAAAGTTATATTCACCTCGCCTTCGGCTCGGTGAATATAACTCTTCTCAGGTTGATAAATCCTGATATCAACCTATGAAAAAGTCGATAATTGTTATATAGCATGTGAAGTTGTGCAGCTGATATTCAGCAATACCAGAGTCTTAAAGGCTTAAAAAGCATTTCACCTAGAGTCATGAAACCAGGTACAGAAACATGAAAGGGATGGGGAAATAGTCTCCTATGGACACAAGTCTAGTTTGGAAAAAAATTATTCTGTGCAGAACTTGGGCCTACGTGGCAAAGTGGTTAAAGTTGCCGACTTCAAATCATTTGCCCCTCACAGATGTTGGTTTGAACCTCAGTTGCGGTATTGAATATTTCATGAGAGGAAGCCATCCAGCTGGCTGACAGAAGGTTTGGTTCTACCCAGCTACTCGCCCATGATGAAACAATGCATGGAGGGGCACCAGGGGTCTTCTTCCACCATCAAAGCTGGAAAGTTGCCATATGACCCATAATTGTGTTGGTGCCATGTTAAACCCAACAAAAAGACATCCATGCATTAAACTCTAGTTGCTTGGCAGTGGAAAAGAAAAAAACTTAAAAACCTCTCAGAAACTACTTGCTGGATTTCAAAGTAGTTTGAAAGGAATGTTCCTTGGGTGACCCTCTACCAAGACTTCAGATTATTGCAGTTTGTTGAAAAACATGGCCATATAAAGGGTAAGTCACTTTTCCCTATATGTATATAGTGTGAAATTTGAAAATCTTCTTATCAGCAACTGCTTGCCCAGTTTTATAATAATTTTCAGGGTTTCCACTGGCCCCAATTTTTTTTCCGCCACAAAATATCGAAGTCAACGACAAATAGGGGGAGAGGGCGTCCAGTGGGTGTATTCTCCAACACACTGTGCATGTTGCAACAATTTGTCATTTTTACAGTTTTTTCATTATTTGATTGTAAAACTCCTATTGGGGGATGGGGGCGAGTAGGGAGCTCTCCCCTTGAAAATTTTTGAAATACAGGCATGAAATGAAGGCCTCTGGTGCATTTTTATGTTCAAAATTTTGAGATAATGGAGAGGTTAGTACCCTTTTGATGAGTGTGGGGGGGAGGGGGGCTTTCCCCCTGGGACATTTTGAAATACAGGCATGAAATGGTGGACTCTGGTGCATTTTAAGGACCATAATTTTGAGGTAAAGGAGGGGTTAGTACCCTCAAAATGAGTGGGGGGTGGGGGTCATAGGGTTTTCCCCCTGGAAAAATTATAAAATACAGGTATGGAATGGTGGCCTCTGGTGTGTTTCTTGGTCTAAATTTTGAGAAAATATTATTATTATTCCTTTGCCAAAATAACAGGGTACTTCTCCGCAAAAATTAAAAAATACATTTGCATAGGTAGGTCTTCTCTGAATGACCAATATTAACTGGAAATTGGGGTCGCGAAAATGTGTGACAAACGAAAAAAAAAGGCAATCAAGACTAGCATTATTTATAAAATGAAAATTTATAACTTATTTTCTATGGCCAGAGTTGATTTTTATCATTGATTTCTGCTTGTTTATCGCAGTTTTTCATTGGAATTTGCCAAAATCAATCTATGATCACGATTTAAAAATTACTGGAATTTATCGCGGATGTCCCGTCAGTCGTTCATTCCAAGGTTTTGCTACAAAATATAACTTAGAAATGGCTACTTTGACACTACTTTGGTGATTCCGCTTGTGAAAACATGTATAAATCAGCTGTCAGTGTCTTTTAATTCAGTCCGTGAAACATGACTTTCATTTGTTTACTACCGCGCCATATTACTTCAATCAACGATGACATGTAAAGGCGGAGCTTAATAATTTATACGTCACGCGTTCTACATCCAAAGCTGTCATTGGTTTATCGCATGTTTAAATTAAAGTCAGAGATCGAGAGGCACGTGGCAGCTTGTGTAATTGATGCCGAATTGCTAATCCCACGCTTGGTGACACGCTGTGTATTGTGTATCATAAACGGAAACGCCCGCGGGTAATATTGATTTTTTAGGCAAGACAGAGAGTACTTAAGACAGAGAATACACATTATAAAAAATACATTTATACAGCAAAAACTTTTTTCGCCAATTTTTTATTAGCTCACCTGAGCACAAAGTGCTCAGGGTGAGGTATTGTGATCACTCACCGTCCGGCGTCCGTCGTCCGTCCGTCCGTCCGTCGTCCGTCCGTCCGTCCACACTTTCCTTTAAACAACATCTCCTCCTAAACCAACAAGCCAATTTTGATGAAACTTCACAGGGTTGTTCCTTGGATGGTCTTCTTTAAAAATTGTTCAAAGAATTGAATTCCATACAGAATTCTGGTTGCCATGGCAACCAAAAGTAAAAACTTTAAAAATCTTCTTCTCAAAAACCAGAAGCCCTAGAGCTTAGATATTTGGTGTGAAGCATTGCCTAGTGGACCTCTACCAAGTTTGTTCAAATCATGACCCCAGGGTCAAAATTGACCCCGCCCCGGGGGTCACTTGATTTTACATAGGAAAATCTTAAAAAATCTTCTTCTCAAAAACCAGAAGCCCTAGAGCTTAGATATTTGACTTGTAGCATTGCCTAGTGGACCTCTACTAAAATTGTTCAAATCATGACCCCGGGGTCAAAATTGACCTCGCCCCAGGGGTCACTTGATTTTACATAGGAAAATCTTCAAAAAATTTCTAAAAATAAACCAGAAGGCTTAGAGCTTAGATATTTGACATGTAGCATTGCCTAGTGGACCTCTACAAAATTTGTTCAAATCATGACCCCCGGGTCAAAGTTGACCCCACCCCAGGGGTCACTTGATTTTACATAGGAAAATCTTCAAAAATTTTCTAAAAATAAACCAAAAGGCCTAGGTCTTAGATATTTGACATGGAGCATTGCCTAGTAGACTTCTACAAAATTTATTCAAATCATGACCCCCGGGATCAAATTGACCCGCCCCATGGGATTACTTGATTGTACATAGAAAAATCTTCAAAATAAACCAGAAGGCCTAGAGCTTAGATATTTCATATGTAGCATTGCCTAGTGGACCTCTACAAAATTTGTTCAAATCATGACCCCCGGTGTTAAAATTGACCCCACCCCAGGGGTCACTTGATTTTACATAGGAAAATCTTCAAAAAATTTCTAAAAATAAACCAGAAGGCTTAGATCTTAGATATTTGACATGTAGCATTGCCTAGTAGACTTCTACAAAAGTTGTTCAAATCATTACCTCCGGGGTCAAATTGACCCCACCCCATGGGGTTATTTGTTTAGCTTTAGCAAAGAATTTTTTTCAAGAAAGCAATTAAACTCAGGTGAGCGATATAGGGCCATCATGGCCCTCTTGTTTTTTTCGCCATTGGTGACTTTGGCGAATTGCAGCGGAAACCCTGATTTTAGAGATATCTTCCTTGTTTGACCTTTACGAGGATTGTTTTATATTTTTTTTGTTTGTCAAATGTATGTATATAGTGATAGTATACATCGTTTTGTCAGAAGCTGCTCATCAGATTTTCAGATAATTTCAGGAAATGTTCCTCGGGTGACCCACTCCCAAGATTTTACAAGTTATTCCGATTGGCCAGAAAAAAAACATGGTCCCCAGGAGTTGTGGTCCCTTTTCCCAATATGTATATAATCGGAACTTTAAAAAAAAATCAGATAGACTGATTTTGAAATAAGCACCAAACTTGGTCTGTAGCAGCCTCTCTCGAATTTGTTCAAATTGTTCTGCTTACCGGTAATTAATTTTAGGGGCTGCCAGAGCTTAAAAAGATAAACCATTGAACAACTTCTCCTCCAACCATGTAAGGGACCACCACTACTCTTGATCTGTAGCATCTTTGTAAGGTCATCTGTCAGATTTTTCAGGTGACCCTACTTCACAAATATCAGATGTCACCAGAGCTAAAAATATATATATAAAAAAAAAAAAACAACCTTTTTACTAAGTGTTCTCATGAACCACTTCATGGATCGTTATCAATCTTGGGCTGTAGCATCCTTTAAAGGGCCTCTCTCAGATTTGTTCAAATAGTTCAGCTTGACTCATTTTAGGGTCTGCCAGATGCTAAAAGTAGAAAGAAAAATAACTTTAAATGGCTTTTTCTATGAACCGTATGATAGATCTTCACAAAACTAAGTTTGTAGCAGTCTTGTAAGGTCATCTATCAGGTGCTTGATAAATTTCAGGTGTCACCAGAGCTAAAATACAAAAAAAAATGTTTAAACTACTTCTACTCTTGAACCACTGGATAGATCATTGCCAAACTTGGGCTATAGCATCCTTTTAAGGAGGGATGAGATTTGTTCAGTTTGGCTAGTTTCAGAGACAGTGAAATGGTAAAATTAGAAAAACAGCTTTAACTCAGGCTTCTTCCTATGAACCGCTTGATAAATCTTCACCAAACTTGGTCTGTAGTATCCTCGTATGGTCCTCTTTTAGGTTTATGCATATGGTTCCATTTGGCCATTTTAGGGAGTGCCAGACATTAAATAGAAAAGAAAACCCTTTAAGCAACTTTTTCTCTTGAACGACTAAGTGATAGATTATCGTCAGACTTGGTCTTATTCTTGATAAACCTTCTCACATATTTATTTAAAAGGTTTAGCTTAATGATGATATCTTGGTAAACATTTTCAGTTGTCAAACGCGATGTCCTATTATTTCTAGGCTCAGTTCAAAAGTGGGACATCTGGGTTCACAAACTAGGTCACTAGGTAAAATCATAAGAAAACCTTACTAAAACTCGAGAGGCCATGCTTTCTACCTTATCGTAGTGAAACCTGATTGGAATATTTGTCTGAATGAATTCTAGGTCAAATTCAAAACTGGATCATCAAAAACTAGGGCAAAGGGTGAAATACTATAAAATCCTTGTTTTCACTCTATAAGGCTTACTACCTTGGTAGAGGTGGCATTTTCTGCATATCTTAATAAAATAAGTGGAAACTGTGAAACTTGATCACCGTGATACAAAGTGTAGGTCACTAGGCCAAATAATAGAGAAAACTTAACTTTAGAAATCACAGTTTTTATCTAATTTTCATGAAACTTTTCTGGTATGTCTAATTTCATAATAAATACAATAATTATTGTTACCTTGTAATACAGTTTGTCATTACATTTCAAGATCAGACAGTCAAGGTCAGTTGAGCATCTCAGGGCCACCATGACCTTCTTGTTTCTTTGAATAAATTTAGATTTAATATTAATAAAAAGTAATTGAATACACAAATCCTGTATGGTGACAGCATTTCTCCTGACAGCAGCATCTTTTGTTGTTATATTTGTAGGTACACAGATCATGTATGGTGACAGCATTTCTCCTGACAGCAGCATCTTTTGTTGTTATATTTGTAGGTACACAGATCATGTATGGTGACAGCATTTCTACTGACAGCAGCATCTTTTGTTGTTATATCTGTAGGTACACAAATCCTGTATGGTGACAGCATTTCTCCTGACAGCAGCATCTTTTGTTGTTATATCTGTAGGTACACAAATCCTGTATGGTGACAGCATTTCTCCTGACAGCAGCATCTTTTGTTGTTATATCTGTAGGTACTCAGATCTTGTATGGTGACAGCATTTCTCCTGACAGCAGCATCTTTTGTTGTTATATTTGTAGGTACTCAGATCATGTATGGTGACAGCATTTCTCCTGACAGCAGCATCTTTTGTTGTTATATTTGTAGGTACACAGATCTTGTATGGTGACAGCGTTTCTCCTGACAGCAGCATCTTTTGTTGTTATATTTGTAGGTACACAGATCATGTATGGTGACAGCATTTCTCCTGACAGCAGCATCTTTTGTTGTTATATTTGTAGGTACACAGATCTTGTATGGTGACAGCATTTCTCCTGACAGCAGCATCTTTTGTTGTTATATTTTGGGTACACAGATCTTGTACGGTGACAGCATTTCTCCTGACAGCAGCATCTGTTGTTGTTGTATTAATTTTGTAGGTACACAGATCATGTATGGTGACATCATTTCTCTTGACAGCAGCATCTGTTGTTAACCAGGTTTTTTTGTCCGTAAACTTTTACTTTAAACGACATCTCCTCATAAACCGCTAGGCCAATTTCATCCAAACTTCACAGGTACGGTATGTTCCTAGGGTGAAGCTCTACAAAAATTGTTCAAAGAATTATATTCCATATAGAACTCTGGTTGCCATTGCAACCAAAAGGAAAAACTTTAAAAATCTTCTTCTCAAAAACCAGAAGCTCTAGGGCTTAGATGTTTGGTGTGAAGCATTCCGTAGTGGACCTCTACCAAGTTTGTTCAAATCATGACCCCGGGGTCAAAATTGACCCCGCCCCAGGGGTCATTTGATTTTACATCTATAGGAAAATCTTCAAAAAATTTCTAAAAATAAACCAGAAGGCTTAGAGCTTAGATATTTAACATGTAGCATTGCCTAGTGGACCTCTACAAAAAATTTTCAAATCATGACCCCCGGGGTCAAAATTGACCGCGCCCCAGGGATCACTTGATTTTACATAGGAAAATCTTCAAAAAATTTCTAAAAATAAACCAGAAGGCCTAGAGCTTAGATATTACATGTAGCATTGCCTAGTGGACCTCTACAAATTTATTTAAATCTTGATCCCCCAGGGTCAAATTGACCCAGCCCCAGGGGTTACTTGATTGTACATAGGGAAATCTTCATAAATTTCTAAAAATAAACCAGAAGACCTAGATCTTAGATATTTGATTTGTAACATTGCCTAGTAGATTTCTACAAACTTTGTTCAAATCATGACCTCCAGGGTAAAATTGGCCCCGCTCCAGGGGTTACTTGATTGTACATCGGAAAATCTTCCAAAAAAATTCTAAAAATCATCAGTTCGACATTTAAAAGATGTAGCTCATATTACTCAGGTGAGCGATCCAGGGTCATCATGACCCTCTTGTTATATTTGTAGGTACACAGATCTTGTATGGTGACAGCATTTCTCCTGACACCAGCTTCTTTTGTTGTTATATTTGTAGGTACACAGATCTTGTATGGTGACAGAATTTCTCCTGACACCAGCTTCTTTTGTTGTTATATTTGTAGGTACACAGATCTTGTATGGTGACAGCATTTCTCCTGACAGCAGCATCTTTTGTTGTTATATTTGTGCATGTTGGAGGATATGCTGAGGTAAGTGTACTGTATCTTGCACCTTTACAACCATATTTTGTATGTTGTATCTTCATCAAGGAGAATTAGTTAGAAAAAGAATATATATGTTTCAAAGTGAAATTGTTGCCCTATGTTGCCAGTGATGATTGGTGAGGCTAAATTTCCTGTTAGATTGTATGACAATTTTTGGTCATTATTATGTGAACCTGTTTCCTTACTTTCTACTTTCTTACTTTATTTTGTTTAGAATTGTTTCACAGTTTTTAGCCCCTGAAATAGCATCCAGGTAGAACAAACTCCTTCATCTACAGTATCTCTTTATACTCTCAACAAAATTTATTTGTTGGGGGCTATATAAGGAATCATGTCCCGTCTGTCCATTTTCCTTCCTGTCCCATCCTGTCTAGGAAACCAGCACAGATATCAAGTTGAAACTTACAATATAGTTGAAGGATCATAAGACAAATTCATATACCAGATCAAATAAATCTGACTTTTGTTTTGACAAAAATATTTCCCATTTTCACTTGGAAAATTTCCCAAATTGACTTCAATATTTTTCCTATTCATGCCTTTAGTTGAAATTTTACACAACCATTTGAGATCACAATATCAGTTTACAGTTTACCAAGTTCCATATCTCTGCCATTATTTTTGACAAAGGACGAATATGGTAAGATATGCAAAATGGCCTCCTAAATAATTAGAATATGAAAACTCCATAAATGAAATTTTAACTGTCTGAAACAAAAAAGAAGATCATAATCGTTAAAACTATGACTTTTAAAAACTTCAAAACCTTTAAAATAGGCGAGGTCCGTGACTTTTACCGTTTTTACACGCAATTTACACACTACATGCTCGATTTTCATTGTGAGCCGGACCTGGTAATAATTTATTGTAGGTTGATTGTGATTTGTTTTGTTTTGCGTTTTAAAGCCGTTTTTCAACAGTAACAGACAATTAACTTAAGCAGAGTTCCTGGATTCCGTACCAGTAAAAACCTGTTCTCCGCAAGTAATTGTCAACTTCCCCACATGATTATGAGATGGAGGACAAATGATTATAGTCACAATACCCCTTATCAGATCATCACGGAGAAGAAAAACCTTGCCCGGGGATCGCACTCGCGATCCTGCGATCATGGCCTTATTGAGCTTGTGAAGCAAGTTCTACAACTTATATAAATCAATTTCGACATTTCATTCCTGATGAATCCATCATCAGGGTAGGAGCAGAGAAACCAGTTTCCCTTTTAATGACAAGCATCCAAGCAACTGGTAATATTTCTCACGTCTTTGGTATGACGGGGCCGAAGATCAAACCCAATACCAGCCCCGCCCCACCGGAGTCGAAGTGGGACCGAAGTAGCTAGGCTCTCTGCACTGTTAATGAATACGCTTTTGAAATATATTAGTATAAAAATACCTCTGCACACATATCACTCTGCATGATTGAAAACTTACTATAGAGATCACTTGTTAGCTATTACGTGGGCACGTGCATAGCTGTTTCTTAGACTAACACGTGCGTACTGAGCAACTATGCTGGTTCTTTATCGCTGCAGCTGTTTCGTCTCAAATCTGTCTTTCTTTCTATCTGAAGAAAGGAAAAGCAGAAATCCAGAGGGAAGTCGGGGCATCTGCTTCTCATTGTGCAACCATGACCTATTGTTATTTTGTAAACAATTTATACCTACTGCTCTAATGAATTCAGTGTTTTCATACCATTAGAATAAAATCAAATGTCTTCATGCGCGCATACAAATGGTATACTACTTGGGTATATCCCAGGTCGTCTTGTAAACTGATTTTAATATAATCGCAATATATAATATAAATGCAACAATTGTAATTGGAATATAACATAATGGAGTAAAATCAAAAAAAAATTCTTTCATCTATAACCAAAAATCTTTTGCAGGAAATCGGAAGCATATTACGTTACATATATAAGGGCATTTTGGCGGGAAACTGCACGTGCCTTTCATGTCAATCCTTCCGTAATGATCTTACATACGCTAATGTATATTTCTTGCTTCTCATATCGATATTATAGTTTCGTGTTAAAGGAAACGTTTTTGATTAAATTAAGTTGAATAAACTACATAGATATGCTTCCATAGTTGTAATACTGATCTAACTCGGTTCCGGCGACATTTTTGCGGGTACGTGTTTTAATTATGTGGTAAGGATTTAGTAATATTCAACTCGTATATTATTTATTCAAGTAAAATGAACACTGTCGTTTTTTCAACTTACTTGATGAAGATACTTCATTACATATTTAAAATAAAAAATCACCGAAAATATGAAAAAAATGGAAACTTGTAAGACAAAGTCCTGCCTCCTGATTTATTCGACGAAGGTTTTGTTTCATACGAATGTCACACAAGAAGAACATTCCGTATACAAAACAAAAAAACCCACTAAATATGTAAGGAGATATAGAAGCAAAATTTTTTATTTCAAAAAATTAATATTTTATCAAGTATGTGAAATAACTCGCTAAATCACTATAAATCCAAAAAATGCAAAACTGTTTCTATGTTGCTGTGGTAATGCATATGAAATGAAAGTTTTGAATTTTAGTTTTAGAAATTTTCTTGATACGAAATAAAGCGAAACAGACATAATAGTTAGAGAATAAGCCAATGCAGATGTATAAAATAAAAAAAAAAATCTTATTTCTTAAAAGAGTTTTCGGTCGTCCTTACATGAAAGAGTTATCTCCCTTGTTTTTACACGATCATTCTGTCTTAGAATACAAAATAAAAATTTGTTTCAAGAAGTTGGATCACTGTGTATTGTGACGACATACAAATTATAGGGTTCAGCCAAATAAACTAAAATATTTTGCAAAATAGTTTCTATACCCCCATTCTAAATTATCAAACATCTTTTCAGCGGAAGTCTTAAATGGATGTAATAATCAATTATTTTTGGTTCATTACCAACGTCTGGTCATTATATCTTGGTGGATTTTGAAAAATATAGTTAATTACCAATGGAATGGTGTTGTTTTACATGCATATTTAGTGGGGGCCATTTTTGGTCCTAATCATATCCCGTCCTTTATTCTGCATTTTGAGTTTGAAAATGTGACATAATTTATGTATTCTTTAAATATCTCTGGAGCAAATGAAGGTTTGGCATTGGTACTTCAAAACAAGTCAAAAGGATCATAAAACATGTTCACATGATAGGCTGTATAACTATTGACTTTCGTTTTGACAATTTTTTTCCCTTTAAAAGTGGTCAAAAATGGACATTTCCATTATTTTTAACTCACCTGTCACATAGTGACAAGGTGAGCTATTTTGATCACCCTTCGTTCGTCGTCCGTACGTGCATCAGTCTGTCCGTCATTCAACAATTTCTTGTCTGCACAATAGAGGTTTCATTTATGATTTTATTTTAACCAAACTTGCACACAACTTGTATCACCATAATATCTCGGTTCCTTTTTTGAACTGGCCAGATTCCATTATGGATTCCAGAGTTATGGCCCCTGAAAGGGCCAAAATAAGCTATTTTGACCTTGTCTGCACAATAGCAGCTTTATTTATGATTTGATTTTTACCAAACTTGCATAGAATTTGTATCACCATAAGATCTTGGTTCCTTTCTTGAACTGGCCAGATTCCATTGTGGGTTTCATAGTTATGGCCCCTGAAAGGGCCAGAATTAGCTATTTTGACCTTGTCTGCACAATAGCAGCTTCATTTATGATTCGAATTTAATCAAACTTGCACAAAACTTGTGTCACCATAAGATCTCGATTCTTTTCTTGAACTGGCCAGATCCCTTGATGGGTTCCAGAGTTATGGCCCCTGAAAGGGCCAAAATTAGCTATTTTGACCTTGTCTGCACAATAGCAGCTTCATTTATGATTTGATTTTAACCAAACTTGCACACAACTTGTATCATATCTTTGTTACTGTTGCTTATATCTTACTGTAACTTCACATAACATTGTCCAGTATACAAACAATGTATGTGTAGGGGCTGAGCCCATTATACCCAAGGTCAAGGTCACCAAGCTGTTATACTTAGGTTATTTTTAAGGTTAAAGTTTTTCGGCAACCTTTGTTTTTCTGTCATATCTTTGTTAATATTGCTTATATCTTACTTCACATAAACATTGTCCAGTATGCAAACAAAGTATGCTTAGGGGCTGAGCTCATTATACTCAAGGTCAAGGTCACCAAGGTGCTATACTTAGGTTATTTTTAAGGTTAAAGTTTTTTGGCAACCTTTGTTTTTCTGCCATATTTTTGTTACTATTGCTTATATCTTACTGTAACTTTACATAAACATTGTCCAGTATGCAAACAAAGTATGTTTAGGGACTGGGCCCATTTTATCCAAGGTCAAGGTCACCAAGGTCTTATACTTAGGTTATTTTTAAGGTTAAAGTTTTTCGGCAACCTTTGTTTTTCTGTCAAAAGTTTGTTACTTTTGCTTATATCTTACTGTAAGTTCTCATAAACATTGTCCAGCATACAAACATAGTATATGCAGGGGCTGGGCCCATTATACCCAAGGTCAGGGTCACAAAGGAGTTATACTTGGAATTATTTTCATGTTAAATTTTTTCGAAAGCTTTATTAATAGACGTATCTTTGGTACTTTAAAAGATAATGACTTGAAATTAAAAATATTTGTTTACAATCATCACCTGCATGTGTGGTTACATACCCCATAACTCTAATTGTATTTTTGACAGAATTATGCCCCTTTTGTACTTAAACTTTTTTTTACAATCTTCGCTTTCTGGATATTACTTTAATGCAATATAAGATGAAGACTTGAAACTTAAAATGTATCTTTAACACCATCATCTGCATGTGTGTTAGCAAACCCCCGTAACTCTGATTTGTATTTTTAGCTCGACTATTCGAAGAATAGTCTAGCTATTCTGTTCACCCTGGCGTCGGCGTCGGCGTCACACCTTGGTTAAGTTTTTGCATGTAAGTACATACAGCTATCATTTAAAGGCATATAGCTTTGAAACTTATTTATTCTTTTTTAGGTCAATTACCAACCTCACTGGGTCAAGTTCCATAACTCTAACATGTATTTTGAGCAAATTATGCCCCCTTTTGGACTCAGAAAATTCTGGTTAAAGTTTTACATGCAAGTTACTATCTCCAAAACTAATGCAGATATTGAATTGAAACTTCACATGTGTCTTCGGGGTTATAAAACTAGTTGATAGCACCAAGTCCCATAACTCTGACCTTCATTTTGGCCAAATTATGCCCCCTTTTGGACTTAGAAAATTCTGGTTAAAGTTTTGCGTGCAAGTACATACAGCTATTACTAAAAGGCATATAGATTTGAAACTTATTTTTTCTTTTTCTAGATCAATTACCTACCTCACTGGGTCAAGTCCAATAACTCTGACATGTATTTTGGCCAAATTATGCCCCCTTTTGGACTTAGAAAATCCTGGTTAAAGTTTTGCGTGCAAGTACATACAGCTATTACCAAAAGGCATATAGCTTTGAAACTTATTTATTCTTTTTCTAGGTCAATTACCAACCTCACTGGGTCAAGTTCCATAACTCTTAAGATGTATTTTGAGCAAATTATGCCCCCTTTTGGACTTAGAAAATTCTGGTTAAAGTTTTACATGCAAGTTACTATCCCCAAAACTAATGCAAATATTGAATTGAAACTTAACATGTTTCTTCGGGGTTATAAAACTAGTTGATAGCATCAAGTCCCATAACTCTGATATGTATTTTGGTCAAATTATGTCCCCTTTCGAACTTACAACTCTTTTGATATTTAACATTTTGGGTAATAATTTCCTGCTTCTGTGACAATATTTCGAATAGTCGAGCTTGGCTGTCTTACGGACAGCTCTTGTTTACCAAATTATGCCCCTTTTATACTTAAATTTTTTTTAACAAACTTCATTTTCTGGACATAACTTTGGTACTATATATGATAATGACTTGAAACTCAAAATTTATCTTTACCATCATCATCTGCATTTGTTGTAACAATCCTAATATCTCTTATTTGTGTATTTGATGGAATTATGCCCCTTGGTGTATCTTCCTTTTATAGTAGAGGTCTCTTATTCAGACATATATTCATTTTACTATCAAATCCCCGAATAGTAGAGCGCGCTGTCTTACTGACAGCTGTTGTTTTTTCCCTTTTTGCTCTGTGAAAATATCCTTAAAGTGCTATTTCAGTTAATAAGATAGATTCATCATCACACAATGTGGGTCATAATGCAAAAATACACACCTCAAGTCAAGTACGGTGTGAACTCCAGGTATGCTTTATTTTGACAAAATTATTCCCCCTCTTGAATCCTAGAGCAGGGTATTGGCATAGATATCTTTGTCCTTGCTCTGAAACTCTGAAACCAATGGAAGTATTTCATTGGAATTTCACATAAACCTGTTGACTCGTGAGGAAATTGACATAACAGGTACCATAACTATCATAACCAATGGCTCATGGAGAGCTTTTGTGCCCGCTCAATGTCCGTAGTCCGTCGTCTGTCCATCAACATTTTCAAAAAAAATCTTCTTAAAAACAACTGGGCAGAGTTACACCAAACTTTACAGGAATAATCCTTGGTTGGCCTCCTTTCAAAATTGTTCAAAGAATTGAATTCCATGCAGAACTCAGGTTGCCATGGCAACCGAAAGGAAAAACTTTAAAAAAATCTTCTTGTCCAAAATCATAAGGCATAGAGCCTTGATATTTGGCATGTGACATTATCAAATGATCTCTATGAAGTTTGTTTAAATTGTGCCCTTGGGGTGGAAAGAGGCCCCGCCCCAGGGGTCCCAAGTTTTACATAGACTACTTTAAAAATCTTCTTGTCTGAAACCACAAGACTGAGGCCTTTGATATTTGGTATGTAGCATTGCCTTGTGGTCCTCTAGCAAGATTGTTCAAATCAAATTGTGCCCCTGGGGTGAAAAGTGACCCAGTTAGTGAATGATGACTGTACACAGTGAATGGTGACTGTATATAGTGAATGATGACAGTGAACTGAAAGGAAGAACAGAAGAACCATAAATCTGTTATGACTTCTTATTACACTTTCATTGTTTTTGTTTTAAATCATATTTCACATTTTGTGATTTAAGACAATGATTTTAAAACCAGTGAAGAGAATTGCATGATATTATATACAATGATAAATAAAAAAAATGAAATAAACTGAAATAGTCAAGAACTGTAACTCTTTCTTTATTATACATAAAATCATCTCCCAGTTTTAACATAAAAGGTGCAGTGAGTTGTATTCAAAATGATACAGTGATGTTTATTTTATTACCCAGAATCAAGAACCAAAAGAAAGAAGTGCAGTATTCTCAATTTTAATTCAATATGCCAGAAATGTGAATATATATCAGTACAACTAAAATAAAGCACTTGAAAACGTTTGTATCTTTTGTCTTAAATATGGGAATATTATGACCACTCAAAAGTTTAGCCGGGTGACCAGCTAAACAGCAAATCTATCCGGGTAACCAGCTAGGGAATAAATCCTCCATCCAAAAGAAGACCAGGCGTGTTCTTTAAAATCTAACCGGGTGACAAGCTAAATTTAATTATTTACAGAAAAAGCTTATACCGAGGCACAAAGTCCATCAATTACGGTTCACTACGACGGATGAAATGACACGTGTGGTTTTTTCCATTACTCTACAAGTAACCATAATAATAATGAAAAATATCAAACGACTGTCACTTAACCAGATACAGCACTGTAGTGACCAGCATCAGCAGACATGACAGACGAGTGGTATCCTTCATTATTCTATGGGTAACCATAGTAACAATGAAAATCTAGCCAGGTAACCAGCTAGAGTCGCAAAGCAAAGCAAGGCAAAGTACTGTAGTGATTAGCACCAGCAAGGCTATGTATCACTTGAGCAAGGCTATATAGAGCTAGGCAAGGCAAAACGCAACGCTTTGAAGGTTTTACCATAGTACTTGGGCAATACCTTTTGTACATCACTTAACTCAATGCCACGCAAGTTAACTACAAAAATGACCAAACTAAAAGTGAATTGCAATGCTCTGGCCCTAGTCCCACCACTCACGCTAGTAACTCACATGAGCCGAAAACCAGGACCAGAGTTAAATACAGTTTGAATAAAGCACATACTTATAAAACAGTTAATGAAACTAGTATAGAAAGATGCTAAAGTATGATACGCCCAGTCCACTTCCAATCTGCAGAATTTTTCACCGAAGCCCATATATGAGTGACTTATCTAAAATAATTTATAATAATACATGTCCATAATATCCTTCTGGATAATATTTCCTTCATGAAAATGTTAATCCATAGAAAGGAGTAGAACTGCAGCAAAATATACATATAATATGTAATAGTTCATTTATGCTTGTACCAAACTGCATACTTAAAGGGTAAGGAAAGCCTGAAAATAAGTTGATTTTATATGAAAGCCAACATCAAGCCTTTCATAATGCTGAAAGAATTTTTAAAATTGGACAACCATTGAAAAAGACATGACAGTTTGAAATTTAAGAAAATGGCTGATAATGGAGGCTGCCATTTTAGTGTGTTTATGACGTCATTTACACACTGCTGAAAACTTTATTTAGCAAATAACCTTTTAAAAGACTAATTTTCATATGTTTCTTGAGTACACTGGGACCCCTTTATAACGCTGTCATCGGGGTCCAAGGTTCGAGACCCGCGGATCTAGCGGGGTTAAATTTATAACGCGGGTTGGCCGTATATGCCGATTGTGCAATACCCCACCCACCCGTAATGCATTTAACGTATTTTGAACGCTGCTTTTTTTAAATATCAAATTCTAAGCGTATAAACGGGACATTGATTTACCTTATATGCTACTGGAAAATACATTTAAAAAATTATAACGCTGTGTCATCTTCCCATTTCGTCGTAATTCTAAAAGAAAGTTGAAATTCTGAATCCCGGAAGTAAACATATAACGCTGTGTGAAAAGCGCGCGGTCATGTAAATTACAATAGTGCGGGGTTTTTAAACACGTGGAAAATAAATAAAAATGTAGAGTTACGAAGGAGAAAAAACGCGAACAGTTTTACAAAATGGATAAAATAAGATAGAAAATAGTAAAATAATCTAGATCTACGATAATAAAAAAATGAGAATGGGATGATTATGAAAAACGGCTGCATTTTATTACAAAACTGGACATGTTGTTTGATTTTTTTATTCACTCAAATTTTCATGTCGTCTGCTTAATTGATGCAAACTTAAACGGCTTGATAATTGACCAATGTTACACTCTTGTTATCAATGCAAACATTAATGTAATTTTGACACGGTGTTGATTGCCTAATTGTCACATGTCTACATGTATTCAAAATTTAACAAAGGCGTTACCAAACAAGTAAGCTAGCAGACGGTTATTGATTTTTTGTCATAGTTGTCATGGCAAAAGTGTTAAAGTACACAGGTACCTGCAGTTTTAACACTGGTTATGGTCAAATTAAATAACATCCGCGGATTCGTTTTTTTTTAGCTCACCTGTCACAAAGTGACAAGGTGAGCTTTTGTGATCGCGCAGTGTCCGTCGTCCGTCCGTGCGTCCATAAACTTTTGCTTGTGACCACTCTAGAGGTCACATTTTTCATGGGATCTTTATGAAAGTTGGTCAGAATGTTCATCTTGATGATATCTAGGTCAAGTTTGAAACTGGGTCACGTGCCATCAAAAACTAGGTCAGTAGGTCTAAAAATAGAAAAACCTTGTGACCTCTCTAGAGGCCATATATTTCACAAGACCTTCATGAAAATTGGTCAGAATGTTCACCTTGATGATATCTAGGTCAAGTTCGAAACTGGGTCACGTGGGGTCAAAAACTAGGTCAGTAGGTCTAAAAATAGAAAAACCTTGTGACCTCTCTAGAGGCCATATTTTTCATGAATATTGGTCAGAATGTTTATCTTGATGATATCTAGGTCAAGTTCGAAACTTGGTCACGTAGGGTCAAAAACTAGGTCATTAGGTCTAAAAATAGAAAAACCTTGTGACCTCTCTAGAGGCCATATTTCTCAATGCATCTTCATGAAAATTGGTCAGAATGTTCATCTTGATGATATCTAGATCAAGTTCGAAACTGGGTCACGTGGGGTTAAAAACTAGGTCAGTAGATCTAAAAATAGAAAAACCTTGTGACCTCTCTAGAGGCCATATTTTTCATGAGATCTTCATGAATATTTGTCAGAATGTTAACCTTGATGACATCTAGGTCAAGTTCGAAACTGGGTCATGTGGGGTCAAAAACTAGGTCAGTAGATCTAAAAATAGTAAAACCTTGTGACCTCTCTTGTGGCCATATTTCTCAATGGATCTTCATGAAAATTGGTCAGAATGTTCACCTTGATGATATCTAGTTCAGGTTCGAAACTGGGTCATGTGCGGTCAAAAACTAGGTCAGTAGGTCTAAAAATAGGAAAACCTTGTGACCTCTCTAGAGGCGATATTTTTCAATGGATCTTCATGAAAATTGGTCGGAATGTTTACCTTGAAGATATCTAGGTCAAGTTCGAAACTGGGTCACGTGGGGTTAAAAACTAGGTCAGTAGATCTAAAAATAGAAAAACCTTGTGACCTCTCTAGAGGCCATATTTTTCATGAGATCTTCATGAATATTGGTCGGAATGTTCATCTTGATGATATCTAAGTCAGATTCGAAACTGGGTCACGTGGGGTCAAAAAGTAGGTCAGTAGGTCTAAAAATAGAAAAAACCTTGTGACCTCTCTAGAGGCCATATTTCTCAATGGATCTTCATGAAAATTGGTGAGAATGTTCAGCTTGATGATATCTAGGTCAGGTTCGTAACTGGGTCATGTGCGGTCAAAAACTAGGTCAGTAGGTCGAAAAATAGAAAAACCTTGTGACCTCTCTAGAGGCCATATTTTTCACGAGATCTTCATGAAAATTGGTGAGAATGTTCACCTTGATGATATCTAGGTCAAGTTTAAAAGTGGGTCACGTGCCTTCAAAAACTAGGTCATTAGGTCAAATAATAGAAAAACCTTGTGACTTCTCTAGAGGCCATATTTTTCAATGGATCTTCATGAAAATTGGTCAGAATGTTTTATCTTGATGATATCTAGGTCACATGTGCTCAAAAACTAGGTCACTATGTCAAATAATAGAAATAGCGATGTCATACTCAGTTGAACACTGGGTCATGTGGAGATAGGTGAGCGATTCAGGACCATCATGGTCCTCTTGTTTTATAAATTTGGGAGCCAAGACCGTACCGCGGTATATCGAATAGCGTTATAAAGGGTTTTGAGTGTATAAGGTGTAAAAGATGATAATTTCTTTCATTATAGCGGGAAAAAGCAGAGGAATTATTTACATTAAAATGTAAATGCAGTTCAAATGTGTATCTAAAAAATTTTAAAAATCGCCGTTTTGTTTTTTTGTTGCCATGGAAACAAAATGGCCGCCAATTTGACCAAATATTTAAATGCTCATAATTTCCTCAGTTTTACTCGGATTTTGAAAATTCTTTCACTTCTTTAAATGATTTAAGATATCCCAGCTGACAAAATTAACATTAGAACAGCGTTGCCTTTCCCTTTAAATAATTAAGTAAAATCAACACTGTCATAATAAAAGCACAAGCACTAACACTTGGGAATTATCACTTGACACAGGTAAGTCAGTGTAATAACATGCACACATAAACATATACATGTTCTCACAATTAAATCACGATTGCATCAGCAATGTTCATCACAAATTTATAGTTTATGCTTTATTTATGCTTCAAAGTCAAAATCTAACAAGCGTTGTTTCGTAAGTTGTGTAAGTTTACTGACTGAGAATATTGCATGAGTTTCTGTGTTATATATGTTCATATTTTGTGTTTGGTTCCAGAACAAATCTGGTTTATAAATATGTTACGCTTATAATAAACCTGGAACCAAAACCAGTTTTGCTTCACAAAGCTTACTGAAAACATACATGATCATCAGGGCTCCGGAAATTTTGATAACTCAATCGGTCCGAAATGAAAATCCTGACATCGGCGCTACCCCACCCACCGCATTCCCAATATTACATATTTTGTAAAACGTGATATGGTAAAGAAATAAGCATGTCATGCATTAAAACTGAGTTACCAGTCACCACGCGTTACCATGCAATGAAGACGGTTATTCAGTGTTATGTGTGATCATTACTTTGTTTAAATTTCGATGTTTTTCCGAGATAATACGAGGCATTGACACCGTGTGCGTAACTAGTCTAAAAGCCAACGCACGTGACTTCGCTACCGTATACACGGCAGATACTTTGTGATGTTTCCTCATTCTTTGACGGAATTCTATAAAATACAATGCGTCAAAGTGAGTTACACGACACATATTCTCTGCATAACAGCCTCAGTATTTAAAGAATACTCTGCCGCAGACCGAATGTGTACGTTATTTGAACGCTGAGATCGAAATTTCCCGCATGTATAGTACCAAAACGTCACGCGGGTTGGCCACGGATATTTCATTTCACTTACGTTGTACTTCAATAAGCAACTACATTTTATAAAGTTATATGCTTTTCTGATGTAAACAAAATTTCATTTTGAAACTTTTTTTAAAAGACCGATTTGATAAACAGTGCCACTCCGGTTTTCTTTATCATTCGTGGTTGCCCGTCCATTTTTTTCTTTTTTGTACAGTCGGGTTGCAAAGACGATTTTCTGCATTTGTTTCAACTGGAGCCCCAACAAATGAATCATGTAATTTTTTCAAATCAAGTAATTATAAAAATTATTTTTATCGGTTTTCCGTGTGATGTCTCATTAAATCAAAGACCTATAATGTACAATTATAGCTCTTTGATTAAATGCAGCGACCATTTGTTTGTTACCATGATCAAACATAGCCTTTTGAAATAAACCATCCGTCGGATTCTAAATAAAAGAAGTGGATCCCCGTCGAAATGATTTGGATCCAGTCAGACACGTTAGGAAACATTAAAGGATGTGCCGCGCGAGCACTGATTGCGTCACGCGCTAATTACGGACCGATTATCAAAGTGACAATCAGACCGATTGACACGTTTATTGATTATCTGAAGGTGAGACCAACAATTTCCAACTTGGCAGGTGATCGTGTATTGAGATATCAGACCGAAATTTATACTTTTCTCCATTTTTACGGGACCGATTTTTTTCGTTTTTTCACTTCACGAATCGGTCTGAAAAGTCAAAATTTGGTCCAAAACCGACAAACCGGCAAATTTCCGAAGCCCTGATGATCATACATGTATAGATATAGATAGGTATAGATACAGGATGACAAACTGACCTAAGTATAGATACGCGATGACAAACTGACAATTTCGTAAAAAATAAGAGCAATTATTTCAAAGATAAAATAATTGATGTTTTATAAAATCCAGTGAGCAAAATATAAAAGGTAATTCAGCGAAAGGAAATATTTCATGGATTTTCTGTTTACTAAAATATAATGGGCATCAACAAGTCAGATTGTTACAAAGATCAAAGAAAAATTCATGGCATCACAAATTACCCATCTACATTTGAAATATGTATATAGCTACAGTAGCCTTGAAGTATGGTTGATATCAAGTTATAAGAAAGCAATTCATAGGAATGGTATCATATTGATTCTTGTTGAGTATAACATAGTGCTATTTGAATATGTTTACAGATAGAGGGATCAGGTTTTGAGAAATCTCATCCTATCATAGGGATAGTGGTCATGTGTTTAGCTCTTATTAATGTAAGTATCAATAAAACATTAATCATTCTGTTTTCTTACTGGCAATTTATGTTGCATTTTGTGTTTTTTGCTAATTTGGCTATTTCAGGGGGGAATTAATATGGGTTTGATAATAGTTTGTTAGTATTTAAGGTGGAATGCGCCCCAAATTTTTTTGCTGAATTTCGTCCTCAAATTTTTACTGTACATAATTCAAGATATATGCGATTGAGCTCCGGTTTTACTTTGTCGCCATAATGTTCGTGTTTTTTGCTATTATGTCCGAAACATGGCCCCTGACGTCACTTTTCGTGCAACACCCGGTTCCGAGTGCTTTCGGCATTTTTCCTTTCCTGCGCTCTGAATGTCATATGAATGAAAAATACAAAATAATTATCACTTTGCATTCAGAAAATGCTACTCAGTAGTACAAAATTCAGCAAAATAACATTTAAGCTTAGGACGTCAGAGATGATATTGTCACGTCAGAATGGAAAATCTCACATCAAGTTTTGTTACAAATTTTGCCTTAAAATCCAGTTTATAAGAAATCGGCTCGATAAAAAAACATACAATTTTGGTATGTTGTTTTGCAATGTGTGTACATGTAGTAGACACATAAATACTTAGGGGTCACCGACTTATATTTTTCAATATTTGACGATATTTTACCCCTACCCCATGTAGAAATGACATGCTTAATCGTCGTTTATTTAACAAAATAATTAAAAAAGTATGCGAAGCTGCATATATATATACGGTACATTGGGAATGAATTGATGAAATGAATCGACATGAAGTATTGAGAGACATATGGTGAGATTTGCTAAGAAAGTGTAAAAGAAAAAGTCGATTTTCTTTAAAAAGAACAAAAAAACATGTAATAAATTGAAACATTCAGGTGATTACGAACATGTTCCGAAAAGAAGAATTGTAGATATGAAATATCTTAATGAGATATTTGATAAAGGGTGTAAATCATGTAAACGGCATTTCCTTTTAAGTGTTCTGATTGTGAACACGAAACTACAGTTTCTAAATCCAGGGCATCTGGAGAAAAAGGTATGGCTTTTACTAAATCTCCGTACTCAGCTGCAACTGGTGAGGGGTTTATAACATATTTTCTAGTATTTATTTCTAAGAGTTTGTAACTGCACTTGATCAAAAGGTTCCCGCTAATAAATGAATTATTTGCATCGGACCAGCAGTTGTGCTTTGTTGTTATAAAAAGACACTGTCTCAAGAATAGATTCTCTGCGTCTGGCCAGCTGCAATACTTTATCGTCATCTGAAGATCTATCCTTAAAGAATAAAGTCTATTAGCTGGACTAGCTACACTGCCTTACTATGACATCACTGTCTTTGTCTCTTTGTCTTTCTCGTGCGGAGGGAAGGGACTTTGATTGCTGGTCGTTTACCAAGGATGTGAAAAAAATGATACCAGTTGCTCAGCATTATGCGTATAGAACAGACTCTTCTCTCAACTCATAATCTCGCATGAATAAGATGTGGAGATTGAAGTCTAAATTGGTAGAATTTGTTCCATGATTCACAATAAATTAATCCATGTAAAAATATTAATTTCATATAAGATATAGGATCTGGTATACTATTTTCGTGCTGATTATACATGGGAAATAGAGCAACAGTGCCTCGATAAATATTTCTGTTAAATCAGGCAAACCCTCGTATCATAAAATTACATATGAATGAAATTTCTAAATATTTAAAACATGTTTAAGTACCATTTTTCATGAAATTAAATCGTCAGTTGACCGCATACTAGTTTTTTTTTACAAAGTTAAGTTAGCATTTTGCATTACCGTATTTTGGTGTGTATAGGTCGCGGTAATGTATAGTCCGCATCTAATTTTTGCTCTGGAAATGGTCGGAAAATTTAACTTCTAGCGTATTAGTCGCAGTTAAATTTCGGATTTTTTTCCCCAGCAATATTTAATATTTAGGCCTAACTAAACTAAAGGAACCAGCTTTGGAGCCATCTGGTCTAGTCGCGTAATGGCTGCCAGGTATTTGAACACTAATTTTTCACTTGGCATGGCAACAGAGATCTAAATTGAGGCTAGTTTTGTTTAAATTTCATTGTGGATGTATTGTTGACATTTTGGTAGGAAAAATGGGAGAGCAGGTTGTATTTGGTGAAGTCAAGCTCCATTTTAGTATGAGTAGTACTTCCAGGTCACAGCAGTGTGATTTTGATGTCAGTTTACAGTAAGTAAATGTGACCAGAGAAATCTTTCTTAGAAGATACATGACCCCTACTTTTCTCTTCATTTTATAGCGAGCTCGAAGAGCAGGCCCAAAGGGCCTGCTCGAGAATCGAGCTTTACGGTAACCGCAAGTATGTTTTTCCCCTTTTGGTGATGATTTAAAAATTTTCCCGGTCGGAAGTTTTTAAAAAAGGGCGAAACCCCAAAGGGGACAGGTGCCACAGGAAATATTTTCTTTCCGGGTAAATACAGAACTTCTTTCCCTTTGCTAAAAATTACTCTCACTAAACCCAAAACAATGAAAAAAAATTTTTTCCAGTTGTTTAAAAAAAAAAAATTTTTTCATTTAAAAGATCAAGCATGGGCCAAAAAGGGAAAAATGTATTAATAAGCAGAAAAACGGGGAACGCGGTAATAAGTCCCCGGGTGCCCAACCGGGTTCCCATAAATTTTGCAACGTATGTTTTCCCGGTGTTATAGTAGGGTGACACAAAATGTAGATTTTTTTTAAAGGGAAAAAAGGGTTTTCCTCCCAATTTTTTGGGGAGTAGGGAATATTTTCCCTTTGGAATTTAAATGATGCAAAATTTCTATCAAATCCTTTCCCTTTGACCCCTTTTTAGGTTTGGCCCTTATTTCAAATTATCAGTTTTTTCAAAACTCTTAAAAGGGGAAAGGATTTTTTTCTCTAAAATGGGTCTACAAATGTTTGGTAGCCCCTTTGAAAAAGGTCATTTTAATATAAAAAATATAGGGAAAATTTTTTTAAAGGCTTTTGGGGACCTTTATTATAACAACAAATATTTTGTTTGTTCTTTTTTTCTAAAAAAATTTGGGGACCTTTTTTCCAAATGACCGGAGCCACAAGGCCCCCTTTTAAATTTCTGAAATTTAACTTTTTCTTGAAGAATATTGTCAGTGCTAACAAAAATAAAAAGAAAAGGGGGGGTTCAGTTTGATGCAAGAAAAAATAATTTCATTAAAACACACAAACTGAAAAAATCAGCAAAAAAAAAAGGGAGCCCCCAAATTTATACGGGTTGGGGGAAATGATCTAATTTTCCTTTAAAAATTTTTTGTCATGGTTTTTTCTTTCATATCAAAAGCTTCTTCATGTCAAGAAATAGCTGTCATGTGTTTTTAAAACCAAAAAAAATTTCAAAGAAAAAAAAGGGAAAAAATAGCTCTAAAAACAGCAAAAAATTTAGGACTATTGAAATCCGCCATTAGCGACTACCTTTTTTTTTTCGCCCTTTTTTCCTATTTAGTGTCCTTTATCCTATAAAAAAAACTTTTCCGGACAGGGTGCCAATTTCATTTAAAATGTCCCAAAAAAACCCCCAAAGGCATGAAGAAACCCAAAGGGTTTTAGTTTGATATCAACATTTTCCGGGTTTTTTAATGGCTTTTTCAGAAACCATAAACAAAGAAACAGATTTTGCCCAAAAAATAGCTGTCGCGACAAAAGGTTAAAGCATTTAAACCCTTTTAAAAAAATTCAGCCTTTTTTTTGCCCTGTTTTGACTTTTTCAAACTCTGATCTGCATGCAATTAAAACTTTTAAAAAAACCGGTTTATATTTTCACTTTTACCCTGAGGGACAAAAAAAGCAATCAGTACCTAAAAAATAGCAGTTTATGAAAAAAAATACCCCAAAACAGGGGAAAATGTAAATTTTTTTTGGGTTTTTAAATCCCCCTTTTTCAAAAAATTGCCATTAATTTGTCATTTTTTTTAACCAAATTCTAATCAAAACTAGCCCCTTTCCCCCCTTTAAATCTGGCCAGATTTCTTTTTTAAACCAAATGCACCCTTATAAGAAAAACTTTTTTTTTTTTCCCCTGACAGTGTGCCAATTTCATTTAAATTTGAAACAAAAACCCCCCCAAATTTCATGAAGAAACCCAAAGGGTTTTTTAGCTTGATATAAACCCAGTTTCCGGTTTTTTGGCTTTTTTCAGTACCAAAAGACAAAGCGCAGTTTTTGGGTCAAAAATGCTGCCCCGCGACTGATTTTAAGCAGTTACCCAAAATTTTCAGCCTTGTTTTCCCTTTTTTGACATTTTCAAACTCTGATCTCAAAACCCAAAATGAAAATTACTTTTTTTTTTAAACTGTTATATAATTCACTTTTACCCTGTTTGGGAAAAAAGAAAAAAAAAAATCAGTAGCCTATAAATTTGCAGTTTATAAAAAAAATTTACACCCAAAACAGTGAAATTGTGATTTTTTGGGTTTGTTTTTAAAAAATCCTCTTTTTCCCAAAAAAATTTGGGGCCTTTAAATTTTGTCATTTTCTAAAAAATTTTTCTAAATTCAAAACTAGGCCCCTTTCCCCCATTACCCGGGCCAGTTTTCTTTTTTTTTCCCAAATGTCTTTATGGGTTTATAACACCTAAATGTTGTTTTTTCTTTTTTCTATAAAAAAAATTGCCCTTTTCCAATGCCCCCGCACACACATAAAGGAACCCCTTTTTAAAAATTTTTCTGTAATTTAACATTTTTTTGAAAAATATTGTCATGCTAACTAAAAATCAAAAAAAAAGGGGGGTCATTTTTTGATGCAAGAAAAAAAATTTCATAAAAACACAACAAACGCCAAAATCACCCAAAAAAAATTAGCCCCCCCAAATTAAAATTGGGGGTGTATATCTAATTTTCCCCAATAAAAAAATTTTGTCATGGTGTTTTTTTCCAGAAAAAAAAAGGGCTATCTTCATGTCAACCCATAGATCTGTCATTTGGATTTTCCAAAAAAAATTTGAAAAGAAAAAAAGGAAAATACTCTAAAAAACGGGCGAAAAAACGAGGACTTTTTGGTATCCGCCATTATGCGACTACCTTTTTTTTTTCGCGCCATTTTCTATTTATTGTCTGTATCCCCTTAAAAAAAACCCTTTTTTTCCCCTCCCCTTGTCCCAATTTTTCCATTTGAAATGTACAAAAAACCCAAAAAATTTAAATGAAAAAACCCAAAGGGTTTTTAAAGCTTGATATCAAAAACTTTTTCCGGGTTTTTAAATGGCATTTTCGGGTACCATAAGAAAAAGCGTCAGTTTTGTCAAAAAAAGCTGCCCGCGACTAATGTTGAAGCAGTTCCCCCCAAATTTTCGGGCCTTTGGGGTTTTTGGGGGTTTTTTTTTAAAAATTTTTCCTACTCTAAATCTCCTGCAAATTAAAATTTTAAAAAACTTTTAATACTTCCCTTTTACCTCTAAGGACAAAAGGGAAATCATAGCCTATAAATATGCATTTTTTGAAAAAAAAAACCCCCAAAAAAACGTAAAAAATGTGATTTTTTTTTGGGTTTTTTTTCCTCATTTTTCAAAAAAAATTTGGCCATTTTTTTTCATTTTCTACCTTCTAAAAAATTTAAAACCCCCTACCCCCTTTTCCACCATTATCGGGCCCAGATTTCTTTTTTTTAACCAATGCCCATCCTATAAAAAAAATTTTTTTTCTCTGACAGTGTCCCAAATTTCATTTAAAATGTACAAGAAACCCAAATGCATAAAGGGAAACCCAAGGGTTTTTAGTTTGAATAAACCATTTTTCCGGGTTTTTAATGGCATTTTCATCCCCAATAAACAAAGCTCAGTTTTTTGTAAAAAAAAAGCTGCCCCGCGACTTAAGTTAAAACCATTTAAACCCAAAATTCACCCTTTTTTTCCCCTGTTTTTGCCATTTTCTACTCTGATCGGCATGCAAAAATAAAACTTTTAAAACTGTTATTTTAATTCTTCATTTTTTACCTCTGAGGGGACAAAAAATAGCAATCATACCTATAAAAAATTTTTTTAATGAAAAAAAAACACCCAAAACAGAAAAAATGTATTTTTTTTTTTTGGGTTTTTTCCCATTTTCAAAAAAATTGCCATTAATTTGTCTTTTTTCCTTCCCCCAATTCAAATAAAATACCCCCTTTTCCCAAAACCCAATTTTTCGGGCCAAATTTTTTCATTTTTTCCCAAAGTCACTTATGGGTTTATAACACACAAATAGTTGTTGTTCTTTATTCTATAAAAAATTGACCTATTTCCAATGACCGCAGCACCCCTCAGGCCCCCTTAAAATTTCTGTAACTTACATTTTCTTGAAGAATTGTCAGTGCTAACAAAAAATCAAAAAAAAAGGGGGTCTTTTGAGGGCAAAAAAAAAATTTCAGTCAAACACCAACGGGCAAAATCAGCAAAAAATAGCCCCCCAAATTAAAAACTGGTGGGTATAAATTTTTTCAAAATTTTCCATAAAAATTTTTGTCATGGTGTTTTTTTTCCCTGACCCAAAATGCTATCTTCATGTCAAGCAAGACTTCATTGATTTAAACCAAAAAAAAAATTTGCAAAGAAAATAAGGAAAAAGCTCTAAAACCGCAAAAAAACTGGGACTATTTGTATCCCCCCTTATGCGACACCTTTTTTTTTTTCCCCGGCCAAATTTTTCCCTTTTTATGTCTTAGGGCCTATAAAAACAAACTTTTTTCCCCTTAAACAGTGTCCCAAATTTAATTTGAAATGTCCCAGAACCCAAATTAAAACCAATTTGAAAAAGAAATTTTTCCCAAAAAAAGGTTTTTAAAAGCTTGAAATTTAAATTCCCAAACAGTTTTTCCCAAAGGTTTTTAAAAAAGGGCCATTTTCCCAAAAAAGTAACCAAAAAAAAAAACCCCAAAGGGGCTTTTTTTTCCCCAAAAGGATTTTTGGTCAAAAAAAAAAAAGTTTTTTGGGTTTCCCCGACCCCAAATTAATTTTGTTGAAAGCCCGTTAACCCAAATTTTAAAAAGCCTTGTTTTTTGCCCCTGTTTTTTTGGGACAAATTTTCCTTCCCCTTTCCCTTTTCCGGGCTTTTCAATTACAAAAAATTTAAAAATTTTTTTATATATCTTCATTTTTCCCTCTGAGGGCCCGAAAATACCCAATCGTAGCCTTAAATATGCTTTTTATGAAAAAAATACCCCCAAAACAGGGAAAAAGTGATATTTTTGGGTTTTATCCTCATTTTCAAAAAAAAATTCCCAAATTAATTTGTCATTTTTTTTTTTAACCAAATTCTAATAAACAACCCCTTTTCCCCACCATTACCCTGGCCAGATTTCTTTTTTTCCCAATGTCATTTTATAAAAAAAAATTTTTTTCCCTCTAACGGGGGCCCAAATTTTTAATTTAAAATGTACAAAAAACCCCAAAATGCATGAAGAAACCCAAAGGGTTTTAGCTTATATCAACATTCCCCCAGGTTTTTATGGCTTTTTTAGTACCATAAACAAAGCTTTCCAGTTTTTTGTAAAAAAATCTGTCGCGACATAATTTTAAAGGGCGTTCCCCCAAAATTTTCGGGGCCTTTGGGTTTTCCCCTGTTTTAAACATTTTCTACTTTTATCTCCCATGAAATTAAAACATTTAAACTTTTATATATCTTCATTTTTACCTCTAAATGGACAAAAAAAACCCAATCAGAAAGCCTATAAATATCATTTTTATGAAAAAAATACCCCCAAAAACCCGGGAAAATGTGAAAATTTTTGGGTTTTTCCTCATTTTAAAAACAAATTGCCTTTAAATTTTGGTCATTTTCAAACCAAATTCTAATCAAAAATCCCCTTTCCCCCATTATCGGGCCCGGGTTTTAAATTTTTTTAAACCAATGTCACCCTTATAAAAAAAATTTTTTTTCTCTGACGGGTGGGCCAAATTTCTTTTGAAATGTACAAAAAACCCAAAGGGCATGAAGAAACCCAAAAGGTTTTTTAGTTTGATATAAACCCATTTTCCCCGGGTTTTTAGGGGCCTTTTTCATACCATAAGAAAAAGCGTCAGTTTTTTGCCAAAATAGCTTCGCGACATAATGTTGAAGCATTACCCTAAATTCAGCCTTTTTTTTGGGGGCCCTTTTTTAAACTTTTTTCTACTCGATCTGCTGAAAATTACATTTTTTAAACTTTTTAATATCTTCATTTTTTACCTCTATGGACAAAAATAGCAATCGGGAAAGCCTAAAAAAAATTGCAGTTTATAAAAAAAATACCCCCAAAAACAGTGAAAATGGGGATATTTTTGGGGTTTTAAAAATCATTTTTCAAAAAAAGGGGGCCAAAAATTTGTCTTTTCAAAACCAAATTCTAATAAAACTAGCCCCTTTTTTCCCCCCTTATCGGGCCCAGTTTTTAAATTTTTTAAACCAATGTCATCTTATAGGAAAAAAACCCACTAAATAGTTGTTGTTCTTTTTTCCCTTATAAAATTGACCTATTTCCAATGACCGCGGGCACACATCAGGCCCCCCTTTTAAAATTTTTCCTGTAATTTACTTTTCTTAAAGAATATTTTCATGCAATAAAAATCAAAAAAAAAGGGGGGTCATGTTTGATGAAAGAAAAATTTTTTCAGTCAAACACACAAACTGCAAAATCAGCAAAAAAAATGGGGCCCCCCAAATTTACTGGTGGTGTTGATCTTTTTCCATAAAAAATTTTTGCCCATGGTGTTTTTCATGATCAAAAAGGCTATCTTCATGTAAAGCATAGATCTGCCTTAAATTTTAAAAAAAAAATTGCAAAGAAATAAGGAAAATAGCTCTACAAAAAAGCGAAAAAACTGGGACTTTTTGTATCCGCCATTATCAACTCCCCTTTTTTTCCGCGCCTTTTTAGCTCACCTGCCCAAAAAAAGTGAAAAGGTGAGTTTTTTGTGATCCCCGGGGTTGTCCCGTCGTCCGCCCGTCCGGCCGGCGTCCGCCCTTGCGCCCCGCCCCGTCCGCCGTAAACTTTTGCTTGGGGGCCCCCACCTAGGGGTTCCAAAAATTTTTTGGGGGGACTTTTTTAAATTTGGGTCAGAATGTTCATCTTGATGAATCAAAGGTAAATTTTCAAAAGGGGTCCCAAAGGGCCTTCCAAAACTGGGTTTCAGTAGGTCTAAAAATAGAAAAACCTTTTTGACCCTCTCTAGGGGCCAAAATTTTCACAAGATTTTCATAAAAATTTGGGTCAAATTTCCCCTTGGTGTATCTAGGTCAATTCGAAACTGGGTCCGTGCCGTCAAAAACTAGGCATAGGTCTAAAAAAAAAACCCCCCCTTGTGACCCCCTCAAAGAGGCCATTTTTTCAAAAGACCTTAAATGAAAATTGGTCAGAATGTTCCCCTTTGTGATTCAGGTTTTCCCGGAAACGGGGTTCACTTGCCCTCAAAACGGGAGGCCCCGTGGGTCAAAAAATTTAAAAAAACCTTGTGACCCCCTAGAGCCATATATACCCCAAGATTTTTCATGAAAATTGGTCAAAACGTTAAACTTAAATTGATATCTAGGTAAAGTTGGGAAACGGGGTCACTGCAAAAAAAAACTGGGGCAGTGGGTCAAATAAAAAACCCTTTGTGCCCCTTTCCTAAAGGGCACATTTTTTCAGGGGACTGTATGAAATTTTGGTCTGAATTTTTAAATTTTGAGGATATCTGGGCCCAATTCAAAATTGGGGGTTCCCGTGGGGGTAAAAAACTAGGTCATATTTTCTAAAATAAAAAACCCCCTTGTGCCCCCTCTCTAGGGGCCATATTTTTCCCAAGGGAAATTTTTCGGGGAAAATTTGGGCAAGTTTCCCCTTGATATATCAGGTCGGGTTTCGAAGGGGGGTCCCCTTCCTTAAAAAAACGGGTCAGAAAGGCCCAAATAATAAAAAAAACCTTGGGACCTCTCTAGGGGCCATTTTTTTTTTCAGGGGAATCTTAAAAGTTGATCTGAATTTTTTCATCTTAAATGATATCTAGGTCATTTTTTAAAAAGGGGTTTCCCGGGGCCTTCAAAAACTGTCAGTGGGTCAAATAATAAAAAAAAACCTTTGTGACCTCTCTAAAGGCCATTTTTTTTCCGGGGATCTGTATAAATTTTTGGGGTCTGAATTTTCATTTTGATGATTCTGGGGCGGGTTCAAAAACCGGTCATTTTGGGGAAAAAACCTGGGCCCGGAGGTTAAAATTTAAAAAAAACCTTTTTTGACCCCCTCTAGAGGCCAACTTGTAAAGGGATCTCCAAAAAATTTGGGGGTTTCAAAATTTGTTCCCTTGATGATATCTAGGTCGGGTTTTTAAAACGGGGTCCTTCCCTTTTAAAAAACTGGGTCAGTAGGTAAAATTTAATAAAAAAACCTTTTTGCCCCTCTCTAGAGGCCATACTTTTCAGGGACCCTGTATGAAATTTGGGTCTGAATCTTCACTTGATGAATCTGGGTCAATTTTAAAACGGGGTCAGGGTGCGGCCCAAAAACTAGGTCGGGTGGGGTTTTAAAATTTTTAAAAATTTTTTAAACCTCTCTAGAGGCCATTTTTTTCAAGGATTTTCCATAAAGGGGGGATCGGAAAGTTAAACCTAAATGAATCTGGGGTCATTTTCAAAATTTGGGTCATTTTCGGGTAAAAAAAAATTTGGGCCAGTATTTAAAAAAATAGAAAAAAACCCTTGTGACCTCTAGAGGCCATTTTTTTTTTCATGAATCTTCATGAAAATTAGTGAGAATTTTCACTTTTGATGATTTTCTAGGTAAAATTAAAAACACAGGCCCACCCCCCCTTTCAAAAAACAAATTTAAATTGGTTTAAAATAATGGGAAAAACCTTGTGACCTCTCTAAGCCATTTTTTTCAAGGGATTTTTCATAAAAATTTGGGGTCCAAAAAATTTTTATTTTTGAAAATATCTAGGTCAAGTTCAAAACTGATCACATAGCCAAAACTGGGCCCACTATGTAAATAATAAAAAAACGACGTCAAAACTCAAAACGGGGTCTTTGGGGGGAAAGGGGTTTAGCGATTAAAGGAAACCCATCAGGGGCCCCTTTTGTTCTATTTAGTGTCTGTATCCTATAAAAAAAACCTTTTTTTCTTCTGACAGTGTCCCAAATTTCTTTTTGAAATGTACAAAAAACCCAAAGGGCATGAAGAAACCCAAAGGGTTTTTAGCTTGATACTTTAAACATTTTGGTTTTTTAAATAATAGACATTTTTGGCAACTTTGGAAAGTCATTTATTAAAATTTTTGGGGAAATTTGAAAAAACTAAAAAGGGAATAAAAGAACTAAATTTTTTTAAAAAAAAGACTTTTTTTTTTTTTTGGCAAATTTAAATTGCTTTTTTTTATGTTTAAACCCTAGAAATTTTATTAGTAAAAGGGGGAAGTTGAATCAATCTGCAAATATATATCAAATTTTATCGATACAACCTACAAAATTACAAAAAAGGGGATTTAAAAAAACTTTGGCAATTTTTTTTTCGTTTAGTTTCAAAGCAGTTTTTTAAATTTATTTGGGGCCCAGATAATTAAAAATTTTTCCCAAAATCACCTATCCTAATCTTTTTTTGTAAGCAAAAAACCCTTTTTAAGATATACCTACTTGTAAGGATTTTTAAAAAAGTTTTTTTGTTTAATGACATAATTAAACTCACTAAAAATTAGGTTTTTAGAATATGTTAATGTATAAAACTAGTGTATAGATCAAATTGTCTCTTTTTATTTCTGAAAAGAAAGGGGATAAAGTTTTTTTTTAAAAAAATTGTAATAATGACTGTTTTGTCCCTGCTGTACGTATTAAGAGACCTAAATAAACTTTTGCCCCTTTACTTGACTTGTAATGACACAGAATTGCTTGTCTAACCAAAAAATCTAGGAAAAAATGAAAAAACAAAACCGATCAAACCACTACAATCACAAAAAATTTTTTGAATGAAATTTCTTCTTACGCTCAATGTTTTTAAATATTCTTTGTTTTTTACAAATACAGCTACTTTAAAAAAATAAAGAAAATTAAAGTTTTTTTTAAACAAAGGGAAAATTTTTCAAAATGTTGCTTTTGAGTCATTGTGACTGACCAAAAATGATATTGGTAAAAACCTAAAAAAATATATAAAATATTTTTTTTGAAAAAAAACTACTTGTAAAAAAATTGATAATTTCTTTTTTAACCCCCTTAAAACATAAAAAGGGCAGTACATTTGCAATTTTTTACCTTCCTAGCATATTTGTGACCCTCCACTTTTGCAGTTGGGGAGGTTTCAGCACCCACCTCAGAAAAAGAACTCCTACCCAGGGGATTTGCAACCCTTTTAAAAATATCACAATCTAATTAACTGTAAAAACATATTTGTGAGCCTCCTACTTTTTGTGTTTTGGGGGTTTTCCCCGTAAGCAGCAGCCCCAAATCAAAAAGGCTCTTTGGCCCCAAAAATCTAGATAAGGGGGTTAAATTCTACACATTTACTGTATGTTTTAATTGGTCACACAAACATCCAGCTTTCTATTCAAAATTAAAAACAACGGGTTGGGGCAGTTGAATTTAAAAATTTGATAAAACATTTCTATCAAGTTTTTTAAAAACAAATTTTCAACTTTTTATTTTTTTTAAAGTGTCACATGTAAAACATACAAACATTTTACATAATATTAAAAAAAAGACACTTTTAAAAAAGTTTTCACCACCCTTACTGACTTATGGACCTAAAACAGTATTAAACCCAAATTTTTTTCACCCAAATGTTTTGTTTTTAAAAATACCCATTTAAAGTTTACTTCATTTACCGACGGGGCCCATCCACCCCCCCAAAAAGCATTGGGTGTAACCAAAGCATTGCCGGGCAAATATACTACAAAGACAATACATACCCTAAAACCCATTTAAACAAAAATTTAAAAACTTAACACAATTTTAAAAAAATACCCATAATTTTAAAAAAAAATAAAAAACAGTATAAAAAAAAAAGGGCCCGGGCATTAACCATATTCTTATTTTAGAACCCTAATTTTGAAAGCAAACTGAACATCTATGACTTTCCCGGTTTTTTTCAAAATGTGACAAAAGCAATAACCCACCAAAATTTTTTTTTATTTAAACCTATTTGGGAAATTTTTTTAAAAAATCCCTATAATGAAAAAACCAAAAAATTTGGGTTTTTTTCCCCGAGTGTCATAAAATTTTATTTTTCATTTTTTGAAATTACCATAAATAAGAGAAAAAAAATGAGCTTTTTTCATTATTCTGAAAATTGGCAGATATTATTTTTCATAACAAGAAATTATTGAGTTTTCACTATAAAGTGTTTTATCATAATTATTTTTATTTCTATATTTACTACCTTAAATTTTTATCATTTAAAATACTGTTGATGGTAAAAAATTAAAAATTTAAATTTTGATTATTATTTAAATATCAATTTGATTATTGTTATCAGTATTAAAACCTACATTCACTGAAGGGAATTTTTAATTAGCTGCGATAACACAGATAAACAGAAGTTTTTTATAATCGGAAATTTTGGGGGGGGGAGAGGCACTTTCAAAACATGACTCTAGGAGGGAAAAAGTACTAAAAATTAAAAATTGAAAAGTACCCAAAAGTTAAAAATTTTTAAATATTTTAGCGGGATTGTATAGCCAATCAAGGTAAAACTTTTCACAAAATATAAGTGATTTTTTTAACTAAAAAAAAGGGTAGCCCCAAATGTATCAAGACTGAATTTTTTTTAATATTCGTTATTCAACTAAAACATCAAGATGTATCAACAAATAAGTTGTTAGTTCAATATTTTTAATCCTTTTAGCACTCCATTTAAATGATAAAGCTGTCCAAACATTTTTAAAGATGTTAAATGAATAAAAAAAAATTACTGATTTTTACAAGAATTAAAATTGGGAAAATTAAATTTTAAAACATTTACAGTACAAACCCAAAAAATTTGAAAATTATATTTCTGTAATAAAACATAAGGGGCTTAAAAATCAACTCCTGAAAATCAGATTTTATTAGAGTTCCCCATCTTTGTTACAAATTTCAATTTACAGCAATAAATGTTTTGGGTGGGTCCTAGTATTCACTAAAGTACCTAGATTATTCAATAATGAAAAATTAGAAATAGCACCTCTAATCAATTAGTAGACTAGATAAACCATTTATCTTGTACTTGTTTATTTGAACATTTATTAACAACAGAACCCTTTGATAGGAGACTTAAAAATGTAATCAGGTGCAATAAATATTTCTATGATTTAATCAGTCTAAGCCTTTTAAGTTCAAATCCTTTTTGTTCATGTACCTTTTTATTAAATTTTATTATATGTTATGTCCTGTCAATATTATAAATGCAATCATTGTAATTTGTTGCAGCTTTAAGTTTTTGATATTTTCTCCAATTAATCATAAATTTAAAACAAATTTATATGTTGAAAGCAGACTATTTAGTACCCTGTAAATTAACCATATGAAACAAATCAACAATTACAGTTTACTTTTGTGTTCATAAAAACTATGAGCTGAGCCATGCGGAGATGTGTCTTCAGAAAAAATATACTGAAATATATGTCTTTTCAAATTTCAAACAAATGATTCTTCAAAAATAATATTTGCAGAATTCAGGTGCTAATGTCATTGCCATTTCCTTAATACCATCAATATTTATTATTAATTTGAATACTAAATTTATGTACTCACTGAGAAAATTATTTTTATTTAAGACTTCTGCAGTTCACTGAAGGTGTAATTATTGTTAAAATTAGATTATCAATTTATAACTTTTTTTTCAACTTTGTGGTCATGGAAAGTTTATCTATAATTTATTACTAAATTAAATGTATGTACATATTTATAATTTGTGTTTCTTTTCTTTGTGGTAGTGGACAGTAAACAAATACAATTTTTGAGAAATTGCACAAACTTTTTATTTAATATTCAACTATTGATATTTAGGTATAAAAGATTCAACTTTTGATATTTTGAAAGTCTCCCAAATCATTACTTTATGATCTGTCAATTCCATAAATATATTTCTATCTAAACATAAAAAATGCAGATAAATTTTGTAAAACAAAAAAATAGATAATAATAATAATAGTCTATTTATTCAATGAAGTTCTACAAATTCACAATAACTTGTAATTAACTGACTTTCCAATGTCTGCACATTATGTCCACTTATAAAACACAAGTGTCATATTTTCACACATTCTATGTGGTCTGCGTTTTCCAATACCTAGTATATTCTTTGTGGTCTGCATTTTGTAGATCCCCTATATAACTCTACTGGTCTGCACTCTTCTTTCCCTTTGTGGTCTGCGTTTTACCCTGTGCCAATTTTGCGAGAGCTACGGTCAGAAAATTGGCCCGAAAAAAAAAACTGCTGGCAATGTTCTGTCGTATAGGTCGCAGGAACTTTTTCAGGCAGCAAAATGGGTAGAAAAAGTGCGACCTATACACACCAAAATACGGTAGACTAAGAAGGTTAGTAACAGAAATGACATCTAGTCTTCAAGTTTTGAATCTGCATTTTGAAAACCTCGATAGGAATAATCAATGGATAGTAAAAGGTGGATATTGTCCATAAGTATTGACCCGGCCCTCTATAGAGAAATAACTACTGCGTAAGTATTCTTGATGATTTAAAAAAAATATCGCATGTGCAAGTAGCTGCGGGGACAAAACGATTAGCCATCAGTCTCGGGGTTGTGGGTTTTAGTCCTCAGTCTAACACCTTTTTTTAAATTTTAAATTTTCCAAAATTTACAGGACGGAAAATTGATACACTTATCTATTTATTTTGTATGGTTCATTTATTGAAAGACATACACTTGTATTCGATATATTTTGTAGGAAGTGTCGAATAAAAATCTTTAAAGGTATCTTAAATGAAAAGACAAATTACTCCCGAAAATATGCCACAAGAGAAAACAATTAAATTTCGTGAAAGTCGTTGCAAAAGATATTGTAAGAATAAAAGCAAATACGGTAACACTATATTACATTGAATTTAAAAAATGGTCTTAAGTAATTTCGAACCTGTGGTAACGTGCGTGGAAGTCAGACGGTTACCAATAAAGGTTATTTGTGTAACAATGAATCTTTTCAGGATACAATATTGCATAAAGTAACGAAAACGCTGGAAAGTATTAGCGAAGATTAATGAGTGCCAGGTCAAATACTTACAGTCAATAGTACAAGATATACATTTTGTCAGAGGTGTTTCCTTTCACTAGTACATGGCACCTGCAGTTCAGATCGAATGTATCGTGAACATTTCTTATAATAAATACATCTCGTTTTTTAACACGAACGTGAGTTGTGTAAGCTGAAAACACATTCTTTTTAACTCTAACATCATATAGCCTCAAACTATGTGGGGGTAGGGGTAAAGTTATATTATATTGCGAAAAAATGAAGTCGGTGACCCCTAAGTATTTATGTGTCTACTAGACGTACACACATTGCGAAAGAACATACCAAAATTGTACGTTTTTTTATCGAGCCGATGTTTTATAAACTGGATTTTAAGGTAGAATAGCACTTTGTAGTTTTTTTACAACCCGCATATGATTTTCATATCATATTAAAGTAGAAGTTATCCCCGGCATGAATTTGCAACTGTTTTCTTGGTTATTAGTGAAACTTTTTAGCTATGACGTCGCAAACATTACCATGCACGTCTGTTTTGGCGCCACGTTAAAAAGCGATAAAAAATCGGTTTATTTTCTCTCATTTGTTAATTTTTCAATTTACGGCAATGAAATTTACATCTTTATGTGTGTTATACAAAGGTCTACAGCGCTGGATAGTAGTTGTCACTTTTATTTTCAAAACGATGGAAAAAATGAAGAAAAACGACATTCTCAAAATTTTAGTTTTATTGAAAAAAATCGCACACTCGTTGAATTAACGGGAAAACGGCTCGAAATTTTTTTACCAAAATTTTATATATTTAAGATAAAATTATATATAATAATATTCAAAAAAATTGAGAACTTTTACCATCTAGTATTCTTTTTAATCACTGATTTTGTCCCCTATCCGACGAACAAAAAGTGACGTCAAAATGCGTTCTTAGATACAACGCGGGTATGGTTTCGTAAGAATAATCTATATACTTAAAAAGGCATGTATGCACTGAATATTCCCTTATAAATGTACTCCATTTTTCTCAATTCTTAATTGTTTTATAGTAAAAATATTTCGTGAATGAATTTCATATAAATTCTGTTTCCAGATCTTGTTAAATCTGGCAAAAATGTGCCGTCATGATGCAATCAAAGGCATTTATAAATATACCAGTTTTTAATTTTTTACGAAAAGAAAATTGTTTGAAAATTTTAATAGCTGAAGAATGTAAAAGCTGAAGAACGTTAAAGAGGATCAGAGCCCGCCCGCCCGCTTTGCTCAGTAGTGATAGCGCAGATCTGCGGATCGTGAGTTCGAGCCCTGAGGGAAACTTAAGTTCTCCGTGACGATATGATAAAAGACAGTGTCTGAAATCATTCGTCCTCCACCTCCGATTCATGGGGGAAGTTGGCAGTTACTTAGCGGAGAACATGTTTGTACTGGTACAGAATCCAGGAAGACTGTTTGGTCAACTGTCCACTGTTACATAACTGGAATACTGTTGAAAAACCCAAGACAAACAAACAAAATAAAAATCTCATGACAATAGTGAGGTCACACGAACATATGACATAACAAATTCAATCAAGTATAGTGATAAAACAATGTCTTTCAGGAAGCCTTTTCCGCAGGTAAAATATCTTTTTTTCTAAAATGTAGTAGTGTTTGACAATATCTTGTTAGCCCACCATCATCGGATGGTGGGCTATTCAAATCACTCTGCGTCCGTGGTCCGACGTCCATCCTTCCGTCCTTCCATCCTTCGTTAACAATTTCTCGTTATCGCATCTCCCCAGAAACTACCAGGGGGATTTTGACCAAACTTTGTCAGAATGATGTATTGGTACCCTAGTTGTGTCCCCCTGAAAATCAGACTGGTTCAACAATTCTTTAGTGAGTTATGGCCCTTTGTTTATTTCTATAATTTACATAGATTTATATAGGGAAAAACTTGAAAATCTTCTTGTCCAAAACCACAGAGCCTAGAGCTTTGATATTTGGTATGAAGCATCATCTAGTGGTCCTCTACCAAAATGATTCAAATTATTTCCCTGGGGTCTAATATGGCCCCGCCCCGGGGGTCACGTGGTTTATATAGACTTATATAGGGAAAAACTTTGAAAAACCTCTTATTCAAAAACACAGGGCCTAGGGCTTTGATATTTTGTATGCGACATTATCTAGTGGTCTTCTACTAAGATTGTTCAAATTATTCCTCTAGGGTCAAATATGGCCCCGCCCCGGGGGTCACATTGTTTACATAGACTTATATAGGGAAAAACTTTGAAAATCTTCTTGTCCAAACCACAAAGCCTAGGGCTTTGGCATTTGTAATGTAGCATCATCTAGTGGTTCTCTACCAAGTTTGTTCAAATCATCCCCTAGGGTCAATTATGGCCCCGCCCTGGGGGTCACATGGTTCACATTGACTTATATAGGGAAAATAAAAGCTTTTAAAATCTTTTCAATAACCTACAACATTCAAGTTTGGACCACCAGTATGGTTTTGAGTGGCAAGATGAACCTTGACATGAATTGACCTTGATTTTGACCTAAAGACCTACTTTCACATTTCTGTAGCTACAGCCTTCAAATTTGGACCACATGCATAGTTTTGTGCACTGAAAAAAACTTTGACCTTGATATTGACCTAGTGACCTACTTTCACATTTTTGAAGGTACAGGCTTCAAATTTGGACCACATGCATAGTTCTGTGTTCCGAAATAAAATTTGACCTTGATTTTGACCTAGTGACCTACTTTCACATTTCTCAAGCTACAGCCTTCAAATTTGGACCACATGCATAGTTTTGTGTTCCGAAATGAAATTTGACCTTCATTTAGACCTGGCGACCTACTTTCACATTTCTCAAGCTACAGCCTTTAAATTTGGACCACATGCATAATTTTGTGTACCGAAACAAACTTTGACCTTTACATTGACCTAGTGACCTACTTTCACATTATTGAAGGTACAGGCCTCAAATTTGGACCACATGCATAGTTCTGTGTTCCAAAATAAAATTTGACCTTGATTTTGACCTAGTTACCTACTTTCACATTTCTCGAGCTACAACCATCAAATTTGGACCTCTTGCATAGTTTTGTGTACCGAAATGAACTTTGACCTTAAGATTGACCTAGTGACCTACTTTCACATTTCTGTAGGTACAGGCTTCAAATTTAGACGTACATACATGGGATTGTGTACCGAAGCAAACTTTGACCTTGACATTGACCTAGTGACCTACTTCCACATTTTTGAATATACAGGCTTTAAATTTGGACCACATGTATAGATTTGTATTCTGAAGTGTAATTTGACCTTGATTTTGACCTAGTGACCTACTTTCACATTTCTAAAGCTACAGCCTTCAAATTTGGACCACATGCATAGTTTTGTGCACTGAAAAAAACTTTGACCTTGATATTGACCTAGTGACCTACTTTCAAATTTATCAAACTACAGCCTTCAAACTTGATGCACATGCATAGTTTTGTGTACAAAGAACTTTGTCCTTGAAATTGATATAGTGACCTACTTTCACATTTCTCAAGCTACAGGTTTCGAATTTTGACCACATGCACAGTGTTTTGTACGGAAATGAAATTTGACCTTGAGCTAGTCAATAAGTCTTAAAATTTGGAATTCTCAAAAATGGCACATTGGTGGGCGCCAAGATCACTCTGTGATCTCTTGTTTTCTTATAGTACTTTGCAGTGATAGATATATACATGTTTAGATTTTATACATGTACTTTCACCTTTGCTAGTAACTTAAGTAAGAGCTCGCGCTTTAATTTGTTGAGCGCCAGAGTTGTCGCAGTTTTGATCATTTCAGTTTCAGTTCACGCTTATTATTACATTGATAAATTAAAAACTTTTTCAAGCGGATGTACTACGGATATACTACAGTAGTATGTTCAGGACATGCATCTATTTTTAGCTCACCTGTCACAAAGTGACAAGGTGAGCTTTTGTGATCGCGCAGTGTCCGTCGTCCGTGCGTGCGTCCGTAAACTTTTGCTTGTGACCACTCTAGAGGTCACATTTTTCATGGGATCTTTATGAAATTTGGTCAGAATGTTCATCTTGATGATATCTAGATCAAGTTCAAAACTGGGCCACGTGCCTTCAAAAACTAGGTCAGTAGGTCTAAAAATAGGAAAACCTTGTGACCACTCTAGAGGCCATATATTTCACACGATCTTCATGAAAATTAGTAAGAAAGTTCACCTTGATGATATCTAGGTCAAGTTCGAAACTGGGTCACGTGCGGTCAAAAACTAGGTCAGTAGGTCTAAAAATAGAAAAACCTTGTGACCTCTCTAGAGGCCATATATTTCACAAGATCTTCATGAAAATTGGTCAGAACGTTCATCTTGATGATATCTAGGTCAAGTTCGAAACTGGGTCACGTGCCGTCAAAAACTAGGTCAGTAGGTCAAATAATAGAAAAACCTTGTGACCTCTCTAAAGGCCACATTTTTCATGGGATCTGTATGAAAGTTGGTCTGAATGTTCATCTTGATGATATCTAGGTCAAGTTCGAAACTGGGTCACATGGGGTAAAAAACTAGGTCAGTAGGTCTAAAAATAGAAAAACCTTGTGACCTCTCTAGAGGCCATATACTTCATGAGATCTTCATGAAAATTGGTCAGAATGTTTACCTTGATGATATCTAGGCCAAGTTCGAAAGTGGGTCACGTGCCATCAAAAACTAGGTCAGTAGGTCAAATAATAGAAAAACCTTGTGACCTCTCTAGAGGCCATATTTTTCAGGGATCTGTATGAAAGTTGGTCTGAATGTTCATCTTGATGATATCTAGGTCAGTTTCAAAAGTGGGTCACGTGCCGTCAAAAACTAGGTCAATAGGTCAAATAATAGAAAAACCTTGTGACCTCTCTAAAGGCCATATTTTTCATGGGATCTGTATGAAAGTTGGTCTGAATGTTCATCTTGATGATATCTAGGTCAAGTTCGAAACAGGGTCATGTGCGGTCAAAAACTAGGTCAGTAGGTCTAAAAATAGAAAAACCTTGTGACCTCTCTAGAGGCCATACTTGTGAATGGATCTCCATAAAAATTGGTCAGAATGTTCACCTTGATGATATCTAGGTCAAGTTTGAAACTGGGTCACGTGCCGTAAAAACTAGGTCAGTAGGTCAAATGATAGAAAAACCTTGTGACCTCTCTAGAGGCCATACTTTTCATGGGATCTGTATAAAAGTTGGTCTGAATGTTCATCTTGATATCTAGGTCAGATTTGAAACTGGGTCAACTGCGGTCAAAAACAAGGTCAGTAGGTCTAAAATTATTAAAATCTTTTGACCTCTCTAGAGGCCATATTTTTCAATGGATCTTCATGAAAATTAATCTGAATGTTCACCTTGATGATATCTAGGTCATTTTCGAAACTGGGTCACGTGCGGTCAAAAACTAGGCCAGTAGGTATAAAAATAGAAAATCGTTGTGACCTCTCTAGAGGCCATATTTTTCATGAGATCTTCATGAAAATTAGTGAGAATGTTCACCTTGATGATATCTAGGTAAAATTCAAAACAGGGTCATGTACCTTCGAAAACTAGGTCAATAGGTCAAATAATAGAAAAACCTTGTGACCTCTCTAGAGACCATATTTTTCAATGGATCTTCTTGAAAATTGGTCAGAATTTTTATCTTGATAATATCTAGGTCAAGTTCAAAACTGGGTCACATGAGCTCAAAAACTAGGTCACTATGTCAAATGATAGAAAAAACGACGTCATACTCAAAACTGGGTCATGTGGGAAGAAGTGAGCTATTCAGGACCATCATGGTCCTCTTGTTTTTGAAATTAAATTATTTCATGCGCACGACATCTTGTCTCGTGCTATTGACAACTTATCTCATGTGCAAGAAATATTATCTGGAGAGCACGACATTTTGGCATTTTAAAATTAGCATGGCACACTGGCCTTCCACAGTCTCATTACTATACTACTAAAAACGTAACCCGCTTCCAAAATGATTAAAATGGAATTGCTAAATAATAAATAATAGCCTAATATATAAAAAATTAGCCGCTGTGCCATTCACTGATTTCGCCTATCATCACCAACCCTCCTACCCCCCCCCCCCCCCCCACCCCTCCAAAAAAAATTAAATAAAATAAACAAACAAATAGCAAAGATAAAAAAATCATCGTATCAAGTTTGGCCTACCGGAATAACGAAATACGATTGTATTAAGCAAACCTGAGATAAAAAGTGATGAAATTAATGAACAGTTATGATAAATTTGTCTGTCCCCAACGAAATATTACTACTCTATCCCCACTTACCTGACCCCCAACACACATCCTTCAGTCCATCGGTGAGTCCAACAGTGACGGGATATGTGACTTTAAAATAGCAAAATTTTTCATGTCATATAGATACAGAGAAATATTCATGGGTGAGTGCATGCAAGCGTGCGTACATCTGACCGTCCATCTGTCCGGCTAATTTTTGTGCAGATCATAACTTCGTCGTGTATTTTGAAAATACTTTATGCTTTACTCAGTGAGATCGATTCTCGGGAGCAAACATAGGACCTCTATCTCTAAGGTAAATGTAACACTTAACTGAGGGGGTTAGACAAAGGTTGTGCTCACAAAAATCATCACACTGCGGTAAGCATGTAGCATTTTCCCAATGTGGAGCAACAAACATTAAACAGACAGATGTTGAGAATTACGTCATACTGACACAATTTTAGTCATATAGCGGCTTTCCAGCTTTTGTTGATAGAGGAGACCCTGTGTTCCCATTTGTGCATTTTTCAAGGGAAGAGATAAATTGTCATGCGCAGAAGATATATGCGCGCACGACACACAAAATAAGATGTCATGCGTGAGCAGGGAATACGCGCAATATTAACTGAGAAGGTTGGAAAAAGTGCTAGTGAAACTAACAGGTCAAAAATAATGAACTTATTGTCATTATATTTTGATAGGAAATGAAAATGTAATGTGCAATTTTAATGAACGTTTCAGCGCTATTGTAAGTGCACATATACGAGTAGCATTTCATTTCTAAATTTCGTTGAAATTCAGAATACGACAGCTTGTGCAATTTCATTGTACACGCTTAAAATGTACTTGTAAAACATAAATCTGATAAGTTATACTTTTAGCTATGTGTAGCAGGCAAAAAGATGGAATTTATTTGTAAAAATTATGCAAGTTTTTACTTAACATCCGAAGAAGTTCACTGCACGTATGTGTAACAGTTTGGGATCGCATCGATATTGCGCGGAACAACCTATATCTAATGTTTAATCAAATGCAATAATTCTATAAGACTATGTGTCTTTCATTTTTATCCTTTCCTACTTGTCTTGTTCAAACTATGATGTATGTATTTAATTTGTATATGTATTACTGGAAATAAAATATGTTTAAACTATTTTTCCCAACTGTTATGGAAATGAGTTAATGCAGATACTGCTTGTGTTCTTTTCATTCAATAGCTGCTTTTGATTTATTCTAAAAACAAAGTTGTGATATGCAAGACATTTTTCACTTATGTTCAGTGGTTTATTTCTCCTATAAGATGATTTTTTTTCAGTAAAGAATGTTCTGAATAGAAAACAGAATAGTATTTTATTATTACCTCCACACAGGAAGAATACGTAATATGTCACATTATACATGCATAAATACATTTAACATAAAGTTTTTTTTAAGAACAAAACATAATGCAAAAATACTTGAGGCTTGATACTTTGCTGTTTCTGTCATATGCACATACAAACAAAGTGTGAGTGTAAACGTACTGTATCTCTTCATCCAAATTATTCTATTGACGCAACATTAATTAGATAGAGTTTATATTTTGACGTCAAATTTTACTGACGGATATGTTTAATAAACCATTAATTAAAAAATAACTGGATGGTAAAAGTACTTAATTTTTTAATATTCTATCAAACATAAATCTATCTTAAAAATATAAAAATTTGGCAAAAAAATTTCAAGCCGTTTTTCCGTTAATTAGACAAGTTTGCCATTTTTTCTAAAAATCTAAAAAATTGAGAATGTCGTTTTTCTTCATTTGTTTTCTTAATTTTGAAAATAAAAGATACAACAACTGTCTAGCGCCATAGACCTTTGTATATCACACAAAAAGATGTAAGTTTCATTGCTGTGAATAGAAAAGTAAACAAATGAGGGAAAATAAACCTATTTTTTACCGCTTTTTAACGTGGCGCCAAAACAGACGTGCATGGTAATGTTTGTGACGTCATAGCTGAAACGTTTCACTAGTAACCAAGAAAACAGTTACACATAAACGCCGGGGATAACTTGTACTTTAATATGATATCAAAATCATATGCAGGTTGTAAAAAAATTACAAAGTGCTATTCCACCTTAAGGCAAAATTTATAGCAAAACTTGATGTGAGTTTTTCCGTTCTGACGTCACAATATCGTCTCTGACATCCTAAGTGTAAATGTTATTTCGCAGAATTTTGTACCATTTAGTTGTAATTTCTATATGCAAAATGAACATTATTTTGTATTTTTCATTTATATGACATTCAGAGCGCAGGAAAGGAAAAATGCCGAAAACACTCGGAGCTGGGCTTTGCACAAAAACTGACGTCAGGGGCCATGTATATGACACAATAACAAAAAACACGAACAATATGGCAACAAAGTGAAACCTGAACTCAGTCACATATATCCTGAATTTTGTACAGTATAAATTTCAGGACAATATTCGGCAGAAAAAATTGGGGCGCATTCCACCTTAATTTTGATGATTGAAGTGACACCAAAAGCCACTGAAATTTATTAGGCAAAGAAATATATAACATTTTTATTTGAAATTATGATATACATTTTTAGCTCACCTGTCATGTAGTGACAGGGTGAGCTTTTGTGATCACATTTTGTCTGTCGTCCGTCTGTTCACAATTTCTTGTGAACACGATAGAGACCACATTTTGCAATTAATTTTAATCAAACTTGCACACAACTTGTATTGGCCTAATATCTTGGCTCCTATAGAAAACTTGCCAGATCCCATCATGGGTTCCAGAGTTATTGCCCCTTAAAGGACCAAAATTTGCTACCGGGTATATTGGGCTGTGAACACGATAGAGACCACATGTTGCAGTCAAGTTTAATCAAACTTGAGCACAACTTGTATTGGCATAATATAAGTCTGCCGGACAAGTCTGTATCTAAAAAGAATTTCTCTCTATCTGTTCTGGGGGCTTTATCACACTCTGTGTCTGTACTAGTAGAGGATGAATTTAGTGCCCTGTGTGGCTGCGTTTGCTGTATGTAAAGCACCTTTGAATGTGTTTATCATGAAAAGGGTGCTATTTAAATCTGGTATAATAATGATAATAATTAAAGGGCCAAAATTTGCTATTTTGTCTTTTGCAGACATATAGAGACTTCATTTATGGTTTGATATGATACGAATGTGCAAAATAGCTTAAACAACAATAAATCTTTGATTCCATGATGAATCTGTCAGATCCAATCATAGGTTCCATGGAACAGCCCTTGATTGACCCATGAAAGAGCCAGAATTTGTTAATTATGTCTCCTCTGGGGGAGACATATTGTTTTTGCCCTGTCCGCCCGTCCGTCCGGGGTCACTCTGTCAAAGGTCAAGGTCACAGGGGCCTGAACATTGAAAACCATTTCCGATCAATAACTAGAGAACCACTTGACCCAGAATGTTGAAACTTCATAGGATGATTGGTCATGAAGAGTAGATGACCCCTATTGATTTTGGGGTCACTCCATCAAAGGTCAAGGTCACAGGGGCCTGAACATTGAAAACCATTTCCGATCAATAACTAGAGAACCACTTGACCCAGAATGTTGAAACTTCATAGGATGATTGGTCATGAAGAGTAGATGACCCCTATTGATTTTGGGGTCACTCCGTCAAAGGTCAAGGTCACAGGGGCCTGAACATTGAAAACCATTTCCGATCAATAACTAGAGAACCACTTGATCCAGAATGTTGAAACTTCATAGGATGATTGGTCATGAAGAGTAGATGACCCCAATTGTTTTTGGGGTCACTCCGTCAAAGGTCAAGGTCACAGGGGCCTGAACATTTAAAACCATTTCCGATCAATAACTAGAGAACCACTTGACCCAGAATGTTGAAACTTCATAGGATGATTGGTCATGAAGAGTAGATGACCCCTATTGATTTTGGGTCACTCCGTCAAAGGTCAAGGTCACAGGGGCCTGAACATTGAAAACCATTTCCGATCAATAACTAGAGAACCACTTGACCCAGAATGTTGAAACTTCAAAGGATGATTGGTCATGAAGAGTAGATGACCCCTATTGATTTTGGGGTCAGTCTATTAAAGGTCAAGGTCACAGGGGCCTGGTCATGTAAAATCATTTCTGGAGAATAACTTGAGAACCACTTGACCTAGAATGTTGAAACTTAATAGGATGATTGGACATGCAGAGTAGATGACCCATATGTATTTTGAGGTCACTTGATCAAAGGTCAAGGTCACAGGAGCCTGAACAGTGACTTGAGAACCACTAGGCCAATAGTGTTGAAATTTAGCTGGATGACTGGACATGCCAAGTAGATGATCCCTTTTGCAGCCAACCATCAGTGTCTCTTTGACTTTCGCTCCTGACCCCTATTGACTTCTTGCCTATAGGACTTTGCATTGGGGGAGACATGTGTTTTTTTACAAAAGCAATTTCTAGTTGTTCAAATTATTGCCCTAGGTTCAAAAATGTGTGTGACATGTATATAATATAGGTTAACAGAAAAAACTTAACTCTGTACTTACACAAACACACTTGAAGCCTTGTACACAGGTGAGCGCTTTAGGGTCAGTGACCCTCTTGTTTAGATGATAACCATAGTTTGTAACCAATGATATAAAAGTATTTGTATGATGTAGTACTTTAGAGTGATATTGAATGAATATTTCAGCCTATAATGGCAGTATTCAGACCTCACCCAGGAACACCAAAACGACCAGTATTCAATATTTTTCACAAGGGGTTTGGTACAGGAGCTGCAGTCTGCTCAAGTAAGTCTTTTATATGTATACACTAACTGTTGAGCTGATTAGATGAAAAGTAAAAGGGATTTGGTTGAAGAACCACTCAGCCTATATGTTATAGAACTGAACTTTGCTATACCTCTATATATAACATCCAACTACTGGTTTGTGTTGCTAAAATAAATAGTGCAAACTATGCATAGTTTTTACTAGGTAATTAAATCTTGCTAGGCGTTTGTCCGTACAAGTTTGTTCCGGCTGTAACTTATCTATGAATCAAGGGATTCTTAAATAATTTGGCACATGTGGTGTGTCACGTGCAAGAACCAGATTGGTAGCTTAAAGGTCAAGTTCATACTTGAAGGTCAAAGGTTGTTAAAAGAGGCATCCGTGGAACTTTCAAGTCCTCTTTCGCAATATTTCAACATTCTTTTAGCGAAATCTTTCTTCCCAGATGAATGGAAAAAGGCAAATGTTACGCCAATTTTTAAAAAATCAGATCCCTCTAATCCTAGAAATTATCGACCTATATCTCTATTAAGTTGTGTGGGTAAATTAATGGAACGTTGTGTACATAAGCATGTTTATAATCATTTGATAAATCAAAATCTACTTAGCCCATTTCAGTCCGGATTCATTCGTGGAGATTCTACAACAAATCAGTTAGTTTATATCTATAATGATATTTGCAAGGCTCTTGATGATGGCAAGGAGATACGAGTAGTTTTCTGCGATATTTCAAAAGCATTTGACCGTGTTTGGCACCGTGGATTAATACATAAATTATCGTCTTTTGGAATAAGGGATTCCCTTTTACAGTGGTTTACATCATATTTAGAAAACAGAAAACAAAGCGTAGTCTTAAAAAACTCAAATTCAAAATGGAGGAACGTAATGGCCGGGGTGTCACAGGGCTCGATCCTCGGGCCTCTTCTTTTTCTCATTTATATAAACGACATTGTGAAAGATATTAAATCAAACATTCGATTATTCGCCGATGACACAAGCTTATATCTAGTAGTTGACGATCCAAAAGACGCCGCATCTCAACTCAACTCTGACCTCGGTAAAATACATCATTGGGCAAAAACTTGGCTAGTTGATTTTAATCCTAATAAAACGGAAACTCTTCTCATTTCTAGAAAGTATAATAAACCTCACCATCCGAACTTATTCATGAACAATATTCTTATAAAAACAGTAGAAGAACATAAACACTTAGGAGTCATATTTTCAAGTGATGGTAAATGGCGCCCTCATATTTCATCCGTTATTACTCGTGCATGGCAGAGAATAGGAATACTAAGGTCGATGAAATTTATTATCAACAGACAATCGCTCGAACGCCTTTATATATCTTTTATAAGACCACTTCTCGAGTACAGTGATGTCCTTTGGGACAACTGTACTGAAGAACTTAAATGCGAACTAGAAGCGATACAAACTGAAGCAGCGAGAATTATTACCGGCGCGACGAAGCTCTGCAGTATTAACAACCTGTATACCGACTTAAAGTGGGAAACACTATCTAACAGAAGAAAGAAACATAAACTTATACTATTCTACAAAATGAAAAATGACATTTCCCCAAGCTACTTATGTGACCTTATCCCTCCTTCTACACAGAATAGATATCAATTAAGAAATAACACGAATATTCCCTTATTAAATTGTCGTACACAATTATATAAAGATTCTTTTATTCCATCTACGATTCGTGAATGGAACGCGTTGTCCGAAGAAATCAAAGCAAGTCCTTCGTTAGAAATATTTAAGAGACGCTTAAACAGCAACGTAACCAAACCCCCGCTGCATTACCTTTCAGGAAGTAGGATTGGTCAAGTACTACATACTTGTCTCCGTCTAGGCTGCAGTTCCCTAAATTATGACCTTTTTCGTAAATCAATTTGAAATAATCCTTATTGTATATGCGGTGAACCAGAAACAACAAATCACTACCTTTTATCATGCCCGATTTATATACCACAAAGACAATTGCTCCTAAATGAATTACCTTGTGCACCCACTATTGATAACTTACTGTTTGGTAACGAACACTTAACAACGACTCAAAATATATCGGTCTTTACTAAAGTGCAACAATACATCGTTGCCTCGAAGTGGTTCTCCACGTGACCGGCATACCGGTGCGTGCGGGTGGCCATTGGCGCGGACTGGCCGCATGCAGCACATTCTTAGTACCAAGCAGCATTTCTCAACTATTTTCACAATGTTCATACTTTACTAACTAAAAAGATATAAAAAGAGTTTAAACTAACAAATAAATAGACAAACACCATATTCTTTTACACTCTATCCTTGCGACATGTTTTACTGTCGAGGAAATGAATTAATATAAGTTTTCGCTGAAAACTTGTTTTCAGATCCTTTACATCATTTTGATTGTAAATGTTACTGTATATATTTATGTACATGATATATCTAATAAATACTGTTTAAACTAAGGTCAAAGGTCAAAACTCGGTGCTGTTTTGCTTGTCCGGGCTTTAACTCAGCCATGGATTGAGATATTCTTAAATACTTTGGCACAAACGTTTGCCTCAATAAGATAATGTGTCATGTGCAACAACCAGATTGGTAGATTAAAGGTCAAAGGTTAAAACTCGATGCAGTTTTTTCTTGTCTGGGTGATGAAGATGTTCAAAAACAACTTTGCAGAAATGTTTGGCGCAGTCAGTTCTGTCACCGCCAAATAGTTCCATAAATGTTAGTCTTTTTGACAACTGGCGGGCTGGTCGCTGTGTGGTTAAGGTTCTCTTAGATGTTAATAAAGAGACTATTACTAGTAGGAGGGTATCATTTAGAAACTTAAAAAATTTGAACAAATCAGAATTTTCCAGTGACCTAAGTGAAATAAACGTTGATTCACACAAAAACAACAAGTTTGTGAATGAATTTGAATCGGAAATAGAGGATGTCCTGAATAAGCATGCTTCTTTAAAAGAGAATACTATAATTCAGAGAGCACCCAGACCACGGGTTAGTGAAAATTTGCAACGTCTAAATCAGTGAGAAAGTCTGAGCGTACATGGAGGCATTACAGTAAAACAGAAAAGTTTGTGTCATATAAAGTAGTAAGAAAGGAATACAATTTTGAAAATCAAATGTCAAGGCCACATTTAAAAATGTCTGCTGTCTCCCAACCCTACTTTTTAAAGTTTGGTAGGTAGGTAGGCAATTCTTTGTTTTGTTTATTTTTTTGGTAGGGGGATTATACTTTTACCAGTAGATATAAATTATAATTATTTCTTACAGAAGATTTCTTCTGTATATGTTGTATAAAAGGATGAAATTAAATAATACAATTTAAACTTTCTTATTACACTGGGACCCCTTTATAAAGCTATCGTTGGGGTCCAAGGTTCGAGACCCGCGGATCTAGCGGGGTTAAATTTACAATGCGGGTTGGCTGTATATGCAATACCCCACCCACCCATAATGCATTAGAAGTATTTTGAACGCTGCATCATGTTATATAAGAAAATTCTAAGTGTATAAACAGGACATTCATTTACCTTATATGCTACTGGAAAATACATTTAAAAAATTATAATGCCGTGTAATCTTCCCATTTCATCATAATTCTAAAAGAAAGTTAGAATTGTGTATCCTGGAAGTGTGTGTGAGGAGCGCAGTCATGAAAATTTAAAATCGCGGAAAGAAAAGAAAAGATAAACGCGGACAGTCTTAAAAAAAAAGAAAAATTTTGAAAACATGTAGAAAATGGATAAGATAAGATAAAGATAAAAAATGGTAAAATAAACTAAATCTACGATAATAAAAAGTGAGAATGGGATGATTACAAAAAACTGCTGCATTTTATTACATGATAAGCTTTTAGGATCATTAGATGTCCATCTTTTTTCTTTAAAGAACCTCTTGTCTTAAGACGCTATGCCAGTTTCAACCACATGCTGCAGGAATGTTTCTTGGGTGGTCTTCTTTCAGATTTCTTTAAATCTAGGTCATCCATGCAGAATTCTTGTTGCCATGACAACTGAAAGGATTAGAATAAGAATTCTTCTTCTCAGAATTTGCTGGCCCAGTTTTGAAATAATTTCACAGAATTGTTATTTAGTGGCCCTCTACCAAATTTTTGTGCACCCCCCACATGAGCGGTGGGGGCATATAGATTTGCTCTTGTCTGTCCATCCTTCTGTCTGTCCTTCCGAGAATGTTGTGTCGCGCCTAGCTCCAAAAGTATTTGACTTAGAGTCACAAAACTTTACAGGAATGTTGGTCAGCATCTGTAGTTGTGCACCTGGGGTTTCGCGTCTGGATTCATTCAGTTTTGTAGGAGTTATGGCCCCTGACTTAGTTAAAAATTGGTCATTTTAATGTTGTGTCGCGCGTAGCTCCAAAAGTATTTGACCTAGAGTCACCAAAGTTTACAGGAATGTAAGTCAGCATGTGCAGTTGTGCACCATGGGTTTCGCATCCGGATTCATTCAGTCATGTAGAAGTTATGGCCCCTGACTTAGTTAAAAATTGGTCATTTTAATGTTGTGTCGCGTGTAGCTCCAAAAGTATTTGACCTAGAGTCACCAAAGTTTACAGGAATGTAAGTTAGCATGTGCAGTTGTGATCCTGAGGTTTCGTGTCCAGATTCATCTAGTCGTGTAGGAGTTATGGCCCCTGACTTAGTTAAAAATTGGTCATTTTAATGTTGTGTCGCGCGTAGCTCCAAAAGTATTTGACCTAGAGTCACCAAAGTTTACAGGAATGTTGGTCAGCATATGCAGTTGTGCACCTGGGGTTTCGCATCTGGATTCATTCAGTATTGTAGGAGTTATGGCCTCTGACCTAGGAAAAAATTATCATTTTAATGTTTTGTTGCGCATAGCACCAAAAGTATGTGACAAAACTATTGTGTCCTATGGACACACATCTAGTTTCAAATTATTCTGTGTTGTCAAACATTACGCTTGAGGACGCCACGTCTTTGAGTTCTAAGCATTGATGATAAACAGCTTTAATGCTGAAGATTTCATTTTGCATCCATTTTTATGGCCCTGAAGGGAGGCATATTAGTTTTCAACTGTCCTTCCGTTCGTTCATTAGTTTGTTAGTCACAACATTAACTTTTTGCATGAAGGCACTTTACTCAAGAACCACTGCACCCAGGACCTTCAAACTTCATGTGCTGATAGTACTTATTGAGTACACAACCCCTACTGACTTTGGAGTCACCAGGTCAAAGGTCAAGGTCACAGGGGCCAATGTTAACTTTTTGCATGAAGGCACTTTTCTTGCAAACCACTGCACCCAGGACCTTCAAACTTCAGCATTCAAACTTCATATGCTGATAGTACTTATTGAGTACACGACCCCTACTGACTTTGGGGTCACCAGGTCAAAGGTCAAGGTCACAGGGGTCAATGTTAACTTTTTGCATGAAGGCACTTTACTCGCGAACCACTGCACCCAGGACCTTCAAACTTCACATGCTAATAGTACTTATTGACTACACGACCTCTATTGACTTTGGGGTCACCAGGTCAAAGGTCAAGGTGCTGCTGGGGCATTTGTCACCATTAGTGACAGCTCTTGTTTCATCATATTTAAAAGATTGAATGTCTACTTGTAGTTCATAAAAGGAGTTGATATAACTCCTGCCTTCTTTAAATATATTTTCTGATATTCTTTTCCATCGAAGCTATAATGAACGCCTATAAACAAAAAAATATTTACTTATGTTACGAGTAAAACTATCGCTAAACTTTTTTCAGCATTTCACCGTATACATTAACACTCAGATAAAAACATCACCGTTTTTATCAGTATGTGGTGTTCTTTTTTCTTTTTCTTTTCAAATTTGAATAAATTGAATATTATAGCTGGATGTAGTTGCTAAATGGCTGTCAGTGTCAACTTCAGCTTGAACAAAACTGGGTAATATGAATGAACTGAAGTATGAAATACATGTATCAAAGATTGGTGTCATTTCTAAACTTTTACACAAAAATTTAGAACCCAGGTCTCCATAACATGACTGCCCAGAGTCTGTTTTAAAACAGCACTATAAAATAAATAAACACAGCACTGTCCAGATAAAAATACGAATAAATGGGATGGAATTTAACTCGCAAAAGTGTGAACAAATAACTTTCGCCTTTTAGCAATTAACTGTTAATTTCCTTTTTAGCTCACCTGAGTGGTGAGCTATTAGGATTGATGAATGTCCATCATCCGTCCGTCCATTCACATTTAATTTGTATACACTCTAGCATCACAGTTTTGAAGCAATCTTAATCAGACTTGGTCGCAATGTTTTTGGTCAGAAGACCTCAGATAAGTTTGATTATGGGCTAGATCGGATCAGTATGTCAAGAGTTATGTGCCCTTGATTGACAAAATTTATATAGAATGTTCAAGATCTTGGATGATTTAGATTATTAGCGAAATTGGGCCAGTAGGACAAGAGTTATGTGAACTTGATTGACAAAATTTGCTATATTTCATCTTGTTTAAACTCTAGCATCTCATTTCTTCACCAATCCTAATCATATATACATAGAATGTGTATGGCCTCAAGATCTTGGATGAGTTTGATTATGAGCAAAATCGGGCTGGTAGGACCAGAGTTATGAACCCTTGATTTACAAAAATTGCTATATTTTATGTTGTTTACACTCTAGCACCTTCATTTCTTCACCAGTCCAAAACATATTTACATAGTATATGACTGTATTGGATGAGTTGAATTTTGAACAAAATCGGACAAGTAGGAGCCTTGATTTTGCAAAATATGTTTTACCTTGTTTACACTATAACAACTTTATTCCTTCAGCTATCCAAATCATATTTATACAGATGTGTTTGAGCATAAGATCTCGGATGAGTTCGATTATGAGTGAAATCTGACCAGTAGGACTAGAGTTACTCGCCCTTGATCTTACAGAAATTGCTATATTTTCCCATGTTTACACCCAAGCAACTTCATTTCTTCACCAGTCCAAATAATATTTACACAGAATGTGTATGATTAAAAGATCTTGGATTAGTTCTAAGAGCTAAATCGGTTCAATAGGACCAGAGTTATTTGCCCTTGATATACAAAAATTGCTATATTTCACATTGTTTTGCATTTTTCTTTCTTCATAATCATGTGTATGTGATTGATTTGAAAGTTTATAAGGAACAGCTTAGGACCTCTAAAAATTGTTCCCTATAACCTAGGTTCCTTATATCCATATAGCGAACTTTTTCCTTGTAACTGAGGTTTGTATGACGACACAATTTGTATAGCGAACACTATTTGACTGACGTTTGTTCACACTCCGGGCCAACCATGAACCGTTATGTGAGAAAGTTGCGAGTCTAGTAGTAGTTCCGATCCTTTCCTGGAGAGATGGTAAGGTAAACTGCCTGCATGTATATGACTGAAATGGTGTTGAAACACAGCATTAAACCTAAACTAAGCCAAAATGTACGTCGGTAAGAATGTCCGTAATTTGTGTTTATTTTTTGTCGGTTATTTCAATCTTTTTTAGAGAGCGCTACATTATGACTATAAGATATGTTACAGTTTCTCCCCTTACCTTGCTTGAGAATAGGCATCAATACTAATATAAAATAAATGTTCAAATCATTTATTTTGCACACATTGTAATGTACATGTACAAATAAAATATCATATAGAACTCAAATCTTCAGTGTCAATATAGCAAAATCAAAATAATACATACCGATTAAAGTGTAAATTATACCTATATAGTTTTGCTATTGTCCATTTTAGCACCTGCTATAATGTTTACAAATGACAATTTAGTAAACTGGACTGTTTGCCATTGTTAATCACACGTAATTAGCACATTTACTTAGGTGAGACAATAATGACCAATATTAATATCCCAAATTTCAGTGGCTGTTACTGATTTTCGTTCATGATTGTTAACATGAAATACCTAATACATGTAACTCTTGAGCATAATCTTGAGAGTAAATATAAGTCTACTATCGTCTAGTATTTGGTAAATGTTAATGATGATATTATATTATTTTCTTTTTATAGTATCTGTGAATTAACAAAATAAAGATCATAATTCTAAATGAAATCATTTGTGTTTATTCATGTGCATGAAAGCGCTTGCAAGTGCCGACATTACTTCGATGTCACCAGCGATTCTCCTAATTATTTCCAGTTTGCAATAATTTTTATTCTTTATGTCTGTTCGCTATAATCGAGGGGTTTTCCATTGAATTTCGTACTTTGGGACTGGAAAAAGTGTTACTTATAACCGAGTGTTCCTTATAACTGAGTTCCCTATAACCGAGGATTTTTACATTGAATAAAGAAGGAATTAGATCGGGAGATTGAAAACTGTTCCTTATAACCGAGTGTTCCTTATAACCGAGTTCCTTATAAGTGAGGTTTACTGTATATGTCTTCAAGTGGTCTCAGATTATCAGGGTAGATAACTCTTGACTGATTTTATTTCAAATTACCTCCCTTTGTCTTTAATTAAAATGAACATATTTTGGTAACCTCTTGCAAGATGGGTTCCAAATTTCATTTATGTGATCAAGTGGACCCAGACAACCAGGGTAGACAACTCCGGAGTGAATGTTTGACAAATAACCTCCCTTTATTTTAATTTGAATGGATATTTCTCAGTAACTTCTGACAAGACTGATTTGAAATTTCATCAATGTCATCAGGGTACTCAGATGGTCAAGTTAGAAACTTCTGGACTGATTTATGTCAGATTACCTCTCTTTGTTTTTAGCTCACGATGATTATTGTAAAACCTTGATAACACTATACTCACTGTAGCATTTCTATTCCCAGTCCATTTGTTTATAAGTATGTCATATAATATACTTCCACTGACACAAATAGGTGAGCGATATAGGGCCATCTTGGCCCTCTTGTTTTATTAGCTTGTCTGATTTTTACAAAAAATCTACGATGTAGGTTATCAAGGATGCAACTTGCTTTGAAAATCCTGCTTATTACGCCTTCTTGACCTTAACTGGTCCTCAGCCAGATTCCTTCAAATTATTCTTTTTAGCTCACCTGAGCCAAAGGCTCAGGATGAGCTATTGTGATTGCTCACCATCCGGTGTCCGTCCACACTTTCCTTTAAACAACATCTCCTCCTAAACCACCAGGCCAATTTTGATGAAACTTCACAGGGTTGTTCCTTAGATGATCTTCTTTAAAAATTATTCAAAGAATTGAATTCCATACAGAACTCTGGTTGCCATGGCAACAGAAAGGAAAAACTTTAAAAATATTCTTATACAAAACCACAGGTCATAGGGCTTTAATATTTTGCATGTAGCATCATCTAATGGTCCTCTACCAAGTTTGTTCAAATTATCCTCCTAGGATCAAATATGACCCCGCCCTGGGGGTCACATGGTTTACATTGACCTATATAGGGAAAACTTTGAAAATCTTCTTGTGCAAAACCACAAAGCATAGAGCCTCAATATTTGGCATGTAACATTATCTAATGGTCCTCTATGAAGTTTGTTCAAATTATGCCCTGGGGTGAAAAGAGCCCCTGCACGGGGAGGGGGGGGGGAGGGTCCCAAATTTTACATAGAGTTCTATAGGAAAAAAACTTTAAAAATCTTCTTGTCAGAAACCACAAGATCTAGGTCTTTGATATTTGGCATGTAGCATTGCCTTATGGTCCTCTACCAAGATTGTTCAAATTATAACCCTGGGGTGAAAAGAGGCCCTGCCGTGGGGATCCAAAGTTTTACATAGACTTGAATAGGAAAAAAATTTAAAAACTTCTTGTCTGAAACTGCAAGGCCTAGGCTTTTGATATTTGGTATGTTGCATTGCCCAGTGGTCCTCTAACAACATTATTCAAATTATGACCCTGGGGTGAAAAGAGGCCCCACCCAGGGGGTCCCAAGTTTTACATAGACTTATATAGGAAAAAAACTTTAAAAATCTTGTCTGAAAGTTCAAGGCTTATTTGGTATGTAGCAATGCCTAGTGGTTCTCTAACAAGGTTGTTCAAATTATGCCCCTGGGGTGAAAAGAGACCCCGCCCTTGGGGTCATTTGTATGAGTTATATAGGAAAAAATACTTTAAAAATTATCTGATCATATTTCCTAGACTGTTTAATTATAATTACCTGATGACCCCAAGTAATTAGGGTTCACTTGACTGTGACCTTGACCTACTGACGTTCTTTTTTGTTTTTTAAGATACAGCCTTGAAATTTGGATGACATATACAGTTTTGCACACCGATCTTAACAGCATAGAAATTTGGACCAGGTCAATAACATTCAATAAAGATTTCAATACTCTTCTTTAATGTTCTTAGCCCTGACCTCCTAACCTACTGACCGACACTCTTGTTTTTGAAAGTATGCAAAAAGGTTTGGACCACATGTATAATGTTTGATATAGATTTCAATACTCATCTTGAATAGTCTTAATCCTGACCTACTGACCTACTTTTATGTTTTTGAAGTTACAGTAAAGAAATTTGGACCACCTGTATATTTTTTATGCAGATTTCAAAACTCATCTTGAATAGTCTTAATCATGACCTTCTGACCTACTTTCTTGTTTTTGAAGATACAGCATGGAAATTTGGACCTTTTGTAGAACTTTTGATACAGATTTCAATACTCATCTTAAATATTATTAACCCTGACCTACTGACCTACTTTCTTGTTATTGAAGCTACTGCAAAGAGATTTGGACCACCTGTATAATGTTTTAACAGATTTCAGTACTTATCTTGAAGAACCTTTACCATGACCTTCTCACCTATTTATGTCTCCCCCCCCTCTGGGGGAGACATATTGTTTTTGCCCTGTCCGTCCGTCCGTCCTTCCGTCCGTCCGCCCATCTGTCCGTACGTCACACTTCATTTCCGGGCAATAACTGGAGAACCATTTGACATAGACCTTCAAACTTCATAGGGTTGTAGGGCTGCTGGAGTAGACAACCCCTGTTGTTTTTGGGTCACTCCGTCAAAGGTCAAGGTCACAGGGGCCTGAACATTGAAAACCATTTTCGATCAATAACTAGAGAACCACTTGACCCAGAATGTTGAAACTTCATAGGATGATTGGTCATGAAGAGTAGATGACCCCTATTGATCTTGGGGTCACTCCGTCAAAGGTCAAGGTCGGTCACAGGGGCCTGAACATTGAAAACCATTTCCGATCAATAACTAGAGAACCACTTGACCCAGAATGTTGAAACTTCATAGGGTGATTGGTCATGAAGAGTAGATGACCCCTATTGATTTTGAGGTCACTCGTCAAAGGTCAAGGTCACAGGGGCCTGAACATTGAAAACCATTTCCGATCAATAACTAGAGAACCACTTGACCCAGAATGTTGCAACTTCATAGGTTGATTGATCATGAAGAGTAGATGACCCCTATTGATTTTGGGGTCACTCCGTCAAAGGTCAAGGTCACAGGGGCCTGAACATTGAAAACCATTTCCGGTCAGTAACTTGAGAACCACTTGACCCAGAATGATGAAACTTCATAGGATGATTGGTCATGCAGAGTAGATGACCCCTAACGATTTTAGGGTCACTCTGTTAAAGGTCAAGGTCACAGGGGCCTTAACATGGAAAACCATTTCTAATCAATAACTTGAGAACCTCTCGACCCAGAATGTTGAAACTTCATAGGATGATTGTTCATGCAGAGTAAATGACCCCTATTGTTTTTGGGGTCACTCCGTTAAAAGGTCAAGGTCACAGTGGCCTGATCATTGATAACCAGTTCTAATCAATAACTTGAGAACCACTTGACCCAGAATGTTGAAACTTCATAGGATGATTGAACATGCAGAGTAGATGACCCCTATTGATTTTGGGATCAGTCTATTAAAGGTCAAGGTCACAGTGGCCTGTTCATGTAAAATCAGTTTTTGGAAATAACTTGAGAACCACTTGACCTACAATGTTGAAACTTAATAGGATGATTGGACATGCAGAGTAGATGACCCCTATTTATCTTGAGGTCACTTGATCAAAGGTCAAGGTCACAGGAGCCTGAACAGTAACTTGAGAACCACTAGGCCAAGAGTGTTGAAATTTAGCGGGATGACTGGACATGCCAAGTAGATGATCCCTATTGCAGCCAACCATCAGTGTCTCTTTGACTTTCGCTCCTGAACCCTATTGACTTCTTGCCTATAGGACTTTGCATTGGGGGAGACATGCACTTTTTTACAAAAGCATTTTCTAGTTGTTTTTTTTTGTTTTTGAAGCATTCGCAAAGAAATTTGTTCAACCAAGCAATTAAACTCAGGTGAGCGATATAGGGCCATCATGGCCCTCTTGTTTGTTAAAAAGCATGGACGCCAGAGGACAGGGCTTGATTTTCCTATATGGCTATGGATAACTTTGAAAATCTTCTGCTTTGAAACTGCAAGCTTAATTTCAAAATAATTTCACAGCAATGTTCCTTACATGACTATCTTCAAAATTCCTTCAAATCATTTTGTTTTGTTAAAAACATTACCACTGAGAGGTGGGGCTAGTTTTCCAAATATTGCTTTATGGAAAGCTTTAAAATTCTTCTATTAAACTGCTGGTCCTGTCTCAAAATAATTTGACAGCAATGTTCGTTTGGTGACCCTCTACCAATATCTGTTTCTTTTCATTAAAAACTTGGCCTCCATGGAATTGGCCTAGTTTCCTCTTTATGGCTATATGGAAAACTAAAAGTCTTTTAAAACCTTCTTCTAGAAAATTGACACCAGAATTCAAAATTATTTCACTAGGATGTTCCTGAACTACTAAATTCATTCACGCTCCCACCTACATTACCTCATCTCCCACCCCACAAACCTCCTCAGATTTATTTACTTCTAATTACTTGTATTTCTTGATACAGTCGACATTGTATTAAGAGACCACCCAAGGGACTGCTAAGAAGTGGTCTCTTAATGGAATGGTCTCTTAATGAATTTCAGTCAGATGAAAAGGAAAGTTATTTTTAACTGTTAATGTAACTGTATTTATTACGAACATACATTTATGGTTTCAAAATCTGTTTTAACATCGTGAACAGTTTTCCAAGTCCGCAAGCCTTGAAAATTATGGCTAGATTGTTTGTCAGTTTGACTGATACAAAAGTTAATTGCTTTCAGTCACGTGCCAAACGTACTCGCTAATTACACAGATGAAGAAATGCCCAGTAGAATTTTGGTACCCGGTCGCTTAATAGATACTTTTGTCAAATATTTTACCTGTCGGGACTACATTAAAAACGTCGTTTAATGGAATGAATTTATATACTGAAAACTTTCGGGAGGGATTTTGACTGGTCGTTTAATACAAAAATCGCTTAATAGAGGTAGTGGCAAGTACGATGTTGACTCTACTAATTTTTTTTAATACCCCCTCCCCTACTTCTGTCCACTACTGCTTCCTCATGCTCAAGGTGAGCTATTGTGACCAGTCTGAGTCGTCTGTCATGTATCAACTTGCCTTGTTCTAGAGGCCACAGTTTTTACCCAATCTTTATGAAACTTGGTCAAAATGTTAGTCTTGATGATCTCTAGGTCAAGTTCGAAACTGGGTCATGTTGGTCAAAAACTTGGTCAGTAGGCCAGATCAAACGAAAATCTTGTCATCACTCTAGAGTCCACAGTTTAAGTTTGAAACTAATGAGACTTGGTCAGAATGTTTGTCTTGATGACCTCAAAGTCAAGTTCGAATCAGGGTCATGTGGGGTCAGAAACTAGGTCACCTGGTCAAATTGCAGGAAAAGCTTGTTAACACTTTAGAGGCCACATTTTTGACCATATCTTCATGAAACTTGATAGAATATTTATCTTGATGATCTTTAGGCCAGGTTTGAAACTGGGTCATATGGGGTCAAAAACTAGGTCACTAGGCCAGATCAAAGGAAAATCTTGTTAACACTCATAGAGACCACATATATTAAGTTTAAAACTCATGGTGATTGGCCAGAATGTTTGTCTTGATGTCTTCTAGATCAAGTTAGAATCTGGGTTATTTGGGATCAAAAACTAGGTTACCCACTCAAAAAAAGCAAAGAAAAACCCTATGTATGCAATAGGAGCTGCATTTTACATTAGATTTTCATGAAATTTAATCAGAATGTTTGTCTTGATGAAATCTAAGTCAAGTTCGAATATGGGTCATCTGGGTTGAAAAACTAGGTCACCCGGTCAAATCAAAGAAAAACCTTGTGTATGCAATAGGGACTACATTTTTCACTGGATCTTCGTGAAATTTAATCAGAATGTTTGTCTTGATAAAATCTAGGTCAAGTTTGAATATAGGTAATCTGCATTAAAAAACTAGGCCACTCCTTCAATCAAAGAAAAACTTGGTGTGTGCAATAGGGCTGCATTTTCATCTGATGTTCATTAAACTTGTTCAGAATATTTGTCTCCATAAAATCTCATATGAGTTCTTATCGTGGTCAAGTAGATGTAAAAATTAGGTCACCAGGTCAAGTCAAAGAAAAAGCTTGTTTACACTCTAGGGGCCTCATATTTGATTCAATCTTCATAAAACTTGATCAGAATGTTTATCAAAAAATCTTGAAATATTTTGAATCAGCTCACATGGGGTCAAAAACTAGGCTACTAGGTCAAATCAAAGGAAAAGCTTGTTTACACTCTAGAGGCCACATTTTTGCTCCAATCTTCACAAAACTTTGTCAAAATATTTGCCTCCATGAAATCTTGGAAAAGTTCTAATCTGGGTCTTGTAGGGTCAAAAACTAGGTCACTAGGTAAAATAAAAGAAAATGCTTGTTTACAATCAAGAGGCCACATTTTTGGTCCAAACATAATGAAAATTGGTCAGAATATCAGATGGGTTAAAAATTTGGTCAGTCTAAATGTTTTATCTTGAGTTATTACGGCCTTTTGGAGTTCCTACTTTTTCCTACATTTTCCAACTTTTTTTAAAATGCCTCCTACTTTTTCCTACTTTTTGATGAAAACCTCCTACTTCTCCTACTTTTTTGCTTGACAGAAAAAGATATAAGGGGAGAGCCCCTCCCTCCCCCCTCCTCATCAAGAGGGCTGTATTTCAAAAATTTCCAGGAGAGAGAGCCCCCTGCCCTAAAATGAGGGGAGTACAGACACCAGTAAATGCACCAGAGGCCACCATTTCTTACCTGTATTTCAAAAACTTTCCTGGGGAAGTTCCCCACCCCCTAGACATGGGCAAAAGGCACCTGTCCAATACCTACCCACTCTTAGTGCTCGCTATGCACCTTAGTCGTTCTAGACTGGTGTCCCCACCTCTCCAGTCAAAAATGTCTGGTTCCAGGCCTGGTTTAGATGTAGTATTATCTGCTATTAAGGTAAGCATTGCAAATTTTACTTTAATAACCTCCTTCTTTTCCTCCTTTTTTGTCTGCAAACCTCCTGCTTTTTCCTACTTTTTTGTGTAGGGAACTCCTACTTTTCTCCTACTTTTTTGCAAGGCCATGCTGGAAGGCATGGTTATTCCCCTGTTTTTGACTTTACAGTAGTACAACTACTTTGTTCCTTGTGTACTCAACTCCTCCTACAGTTTGCATTCAATTTAGATGAAACTTGATATATACCATCAGCATGAAAAGAACATATGCATATTTTGGGTCCTGAATATTTTTAATCCCCCGCCGTGGCGGAGGGATTATAGGAATGGTCTGCGTCCGTCCTTCCGTCCTTCCGTCAGTCCTTCCGTCCGTCCATCCTTCCGTCCGTCCGTCCTTCCGTCCGTAACACTTTCATGTCTACTCCATATCTCCTAAACCCCTTGAAGGATTTTCATCAAACATGGGTCAAATGATCACCTCATCAGGACGATGTGCAGAACCCATGAGTCAGCCTTGTCGGTTCAAGGTCAAGGTCACAACTCAAGGTCAAAGGTTTGAGCCTGCCATTTTGTGTCCGCTCTATATCTCCTAAACCCCTTGAAGGAATTTTATAAAACTTGGGTCAAATGCTCACCTCATCAAGATGATGTGCAGAACCCATGAGTCAGCCATGCCAGCTCAAGGTCAAGGTCACAACTTTGGGTCAAAGGTTTGAGCCTTCCATTTTGTGTCCGCTCTATATCTCTTAAACCCCTTGAAGGAATTTTATAAAACTTGGGTCAAATGATCACCTCATCAAGACGATGTGCAGAACCCATGAGTCAGTCATGCCGGCTCAAGGTCAAGGTCACAACTTGGGGTCAAAGGTTTGAGCCTTCCATTTTGTGTCCGCTCTATATCTCCTAAACCCCTTGAAGGATTTTCATCAGACTTGGGTCAAACGATCACCTCATCAAGGCGATGTGCAGAACTTATGAGTCAGCCATGTCGGCTCAAGGTCAAGGTCACAACTGAAGGTCAAAGGTTTGAGCCTTCCATTTCGTGTCCGCTCTATATCTCCTAAACCCCTTGAAGGAATTTTATAAAACTTGGGTCAAATGATTACCTCATCAGAATGATGTGCAGAAATTATGAGTCAACCATGCCAGCTCAAGGTCAAGGTCGCAACTAAGGGTAGAAGGTTTGAGCCTTCCATTTTGGTGTCCACTCTGTATCTCCTAAACCCCTTGAAGGATTTTCGTCAAACTTGGGTCAAATGATCACCTCATAAAGAACTCATGAGTCAGCCATGTCAACTCAAGGTCAAGGTCACAACTGAAGGTCAAAGGTTTCAGCTCTGTATCTCCTAAACCCCTTGAAGGATTTTCATGAAACTTGGGTCAAATGATCACCTCATCAAGACGTTGTGCAGAATTCATGAGTCAGCCATGTCAGTTCAAGGTCAAGGTCACAGCTAAAATCAAAGGTTTACCCTTTCACTATCCATAGCAGTGGCGGGGGATTTAGCTGTCGTTCAGACTGCCTTGTATCTGGAGTTATGCCCCTGTTTTTACTTTACAACATTACAACTACATTAATTTTGTACAGTGTGAACTGAACTGCTCCTTAAACTTGATATACCTCATTAAGATCAAGTGGACATGTACATATTGTTGGGAGTTTATGTCTGATTTTTTTTCAGTCAGCCATATTTTGACATTATATATTATTCTATGGAGCATTATCAGGGGGCATCTGTCTTACAATGTTGGCATCATTCCTGTTTTCCAAAAAAGGTGAAAATATTTATTTATCTACTTTCAGTTATGAATATTTTCTCTGGGACCATTCTAACAGGAGCATTTGTACCAGAATATGTGAGAATTGTACTCTGGGTGGCCATAGGCTGGTGTGCTCTTATTGAAATCATATCATTTGTATATGACTGCCAAACACAGAAAGGTAGGCTGTATTTTTGTGCCCACCCATGAGTGGTGGGGGCATATAGATTTGCTCTTGTCCGTCCGTCCTTCCGAGAATGTTGTGCCGCGCCTAGCTCCAAAAGTATTTGACGTATAGTCACAAAACTTTACATGAATGTTGGTCAGCATGTGTAGTTGTGCACCTGGGGTTTTGCGTCCAGATTCATTCAGTCGTGTAGGAGTTCTTGACCCTGACTTTGTAAAAATTGGCCATTTTAGTGTTGTGTCGCGCCTAGCTCCAAAAGTATTTGACGTAGAGTCACAAAACTTCACAGGAATGTTGGTCAGCATGTGTAGTTGTGCACCTGGGGTTTCGCGTCCGGATTCATTCAGTCTTGTAGGAGTTATGGCCCCTGACTTAGTAAAAAATTGGTCATTTTAATGTTGTGTCGCGCGTAGCTCCAAAAGTATTTGACCTAGAGTCAACAAAGTTTACAGGAATGTTGGTCAGCATGTGCAGTTGTGCACTTGGGGTTTCTTGTCCGGATTCATTCAGTCATGTAGGAGTTATGGCCCCTAACTTAGTTAAAAATTGGTCATTTTAATGTTGTGTCGCACGTAGCTCCAAAAGTATTTGACCTAGAGTCACCAAAGTTTACAGGAATGTTGGTAAGCATGTGCAGTTGTGCACCTGGGGTTTCGCATCCGGATTCATTCAGTATTGTAGGAGATATGGCCCCTGACCTAGGAAAAAATTATCATTAGCTCACCTGAGCACAAAGTGCTCAAAGGTGAGCTTTTGTGATCGCCCTGTGTCTGGTGTCCATCTGTCGTCTGTCGTCAACAATTTGGCTGGAGGTCACAATTTTGGCCCAATCTTAATGAAACTTGGTCAGAATGTTACCCTCAATAAAATCTTGGACGAGTTCGATATTGGGTCATCTGGGGTAAAAAACTAGGTCACCAGGTCAAATCAAAGGAAAAGCTTCTTAACACTCCTGAGGTCACAGTTTCTCAATAGGGAAGGAAAAATGGGTTTGAAATAAGGTAATACTTCAATTTTTCGTGCTTTGTACGCATGGATGGATATACAAATACTAGGCACAAACAATTAACATGTGATAGTAATTGAATTGGTAATATTTAAGACCCATCTCTTGCCAGAGGTCATTGTCAGAGGTCATTTTTGTGCCCCCCAAAAGTTTTTGGGAGCACTTAAAGTTGCATATGTTCGTCTGTCTGTCAGAATTTGTGTCATGCGTATCTCAAAAAGTATTTATCCCAGTCATCAAACCTCACATGATCGTAATTCCGCATGTGGAGTTGTGTACCTGGTGTTTTAACTTGGATCTCACACAGCTAGACCAGAGTTATGGCCCTTGACTTAGTCAAAATATGCATAGAAAGGGCCTAAAAGTTTGTGTCACATGTATTTGACCTAGGATTATGAAACAATTCAGGAATTTATTCAGTATGTGAAGTTGTGCACCTAGGATTTTGTTAGAGATTTCTTTCAGCCAAAGAATGCGTAAAAGGACATAAATGTTTGTGTTGCATGTATCTTAAAATGTATTTGACCTAAGGTCATGAAACATAATATGAATATTATTCAACATGTGAAGTTGTGCACCTTAGTTGGATTTCACTCTGCAATACCAGAGTTATGGGCCTTGACTTGGACAAGGTTTTGTTCCAGATTTCTGTTGGTCAGACTTCAGTTTCGGCATATGGTTTAGTTAAAAATATGCATAAATAGCATACATGTTTGTATCCAATTATCTCAAAAAGTATTTGACTTAGAAACATAAAACATTATGGTATTGTTATATAAGATGTGAAGTTGTGCACCTGGTGTTTTATTTGGGATTTTAATCAGTCACACCAGAGTTACGGTCCTTGTCAATGATCAAGGTCAAACATGAAGGTCAACTTCATGTCTGCTCCATATCTTCTTAGTTGTTAACCTCATTAAGATGACATGCAGAGCACACAACCTTGGTCACTAGGTTCAAGGCCAGGGTCTTATTTGAAGGTCAAGGTAATGATCACAACATTGTACTTACCCTGTAATAAAGTGGTACTAGTATCTGGGGGCTATACTGGATTCCAGTCCGTACGTCAGTCCGTCTGTAGACGAAATATGTCTGGGCTGTTTCTCAGCAACCATTTGCCAGATTTCAAAACAGACTTTCAGTGACATTGATTTTGACCTACTGACCTACTTTCTTCTTTTTAAGGTACAGCAATGAAATGGAGATTTGATACAGTTTTGCACAACATTTTTTGTGCATTTTTGTACATTTTCTTCCTATACAATATACAAATGCAATGCATCATATTTTCAATACCCCTGTTCCTCTGACAATAAGCTACTGTCTGGGAGTTCATCATCATTAGTGATAGGGCTTGTTTATGTCTAGATCAATATTCAGATAACTTGGTACTTACAGGAGATAACAGTTCTCTGTTACATTTCAACACAAGGCAAGTTGTGGGAACTTGTTTATCTTCCATCTCTGATTCATGTGGAGAAATTGTCAGTTATACTTGGAGGACAAGTCAGGTTCAGTATCCAGGAACACAGTTTGAGCCATTATAAAACTGAAACACTGTTTAATGGTGGAGGTTTACATAAATTAAACAAATATATGTAGTTACTTATTCTTGCAGAAAATAAAGGTGAAGCATATGAACTGAAACCAGTGGGAGGGGAAATGGAGAAACAGGAAAGACACCAGGTAAGTACAAGTAACTACACTAGTTATTCAGTGGAATTTCTTTATACCTACGCAAACAATGTTGAGATGGAGTATATAGCAGAAATTTTATGATTGGTTGATCAGCTGGTTGGTGAGTCTTGCAGTTGAAGGCATTTTAGAAAAATTGTAGAGGTTTGTGACAAGGGTCTAGATGTTAATGACATCAGTCTAGATGTTTGTGACATCAGTCTAGGTATTTGTGACATGAGTGTATGAGTCTACATGTAGATGTTTGTGCCATGTGTCTACATGTTTGTAACATGACTCTTGATGTTTGTGACATGAGTCTTTATGTTTGTGACACAAGTTTAGATGTAAATGACACGAGTCGAGATGTTTGTGACATGAGTCTAAATGTTTATGACATCAGTCTAGTCGTTTGAGACACGAGTCTATGAGTCTAGAAGTTTGTGACACAAGTCTACATGTTTGTGACATGAGTCTAGATGTTTATGGTATGAGGCTATATGTTTATGACACAGGTTTAGATGTTTATGACACAAGTCTAGATGTTTATGACACAAGTCTAGATGTTTGTGACAGATTTACATGTTTATTACCAATAGATTGTATTAAGTATGTGTGTGAAATTCCCAGATTCACAATACTTATTCAGTAGGTAGAAATTGATTGGTTTATTTTCAAGTTTTTTTTTTTTTTGCCTGCCAAATAGTCATTAGATTTATAGATCTTCAAGAAAATTTCATGCTATTCAACAAAATGAAACCACTTTGCACAAGTTCTGTCTATTTGTTTTGCAACCAGTTTAAATGTTAAATGTCATTTTTTATTTATAAAAAATAGATGTATTGTTTATTTCAGAATGTTCCATTGTTTAAGATTGTTATTCTGTGGTTACATTTGGTGATACTGGTTGGGCTGACAGCAGGTGTATGTGTTCTTATAGCAGTGGGAGACCGTATAGCAGACCATGATGAGCATCACTGAATGATACACAGACACTTAGTAGATGTTTTAACTTGAGGGTCACTATCTATTCCTACCATGTTTTAGACAAGGAAAACTAAAACACCACTTTCTTTGGCCTTTTTAGCTCACCTGTCACAAAGTGACAAGGTGAGCTTTTGTGATCGCGCAGCGTCCGTCGTCCGTCCGTGCATGCGTGCGTCCGTCTGTAAACTTTTGCTTGTGACCACTCTAGAGGTCACATTTTTGATGGGATCTTTATGAAAGTTGGTGAGAATGTTTACCTTGATGATATCTAGGTCAAGTTCGAAACTGGGTCATGTGCCTTCAAAAACTAGGTCAGTAGGTCTAAAAATAGAAAAACCTGGTGACCTCTCTAGAGGCCATATATTTCACAAGATCTTCATGAAAATTGGTCAGAACGTTCACCTTGATGATATCTAGGTCAAGTTCGAAACTGGGTCACGTGCCTTCAAAAACTAGGTCAGTAGGTCAAATAATAGAAAAACCTTGTGACCTCTCTAAAGGCCATATTTTTCATGGGATCTGTATGAAAGTTGGTTTGAATGTTCATCTTGATGATATCTAGGTCAAGTTCGAAACTGGGTCACGTGCGGTCAAAAACTAGGTCAGTAGGTCTAAAAATAGAAAAACCTTGTGACCTCTCTAGAGGCAATATATTTCATGAGATCTTCATGAAAATTGGTCAGAATGTTCACCTTAATGATATCTAGGTCAGATTCGAAATTGGGTCACGTGCCATCAAAAACTAGGTCAGTAGGTCAAATAATAGAAAAACCTTGTGACCTCTCTAGAGGCCATTTTTTTCATTAGATCTGTATGAAAGTTGGTCAGAATGTTCATCTTGATGATATCTAGGTCAAGTTCGAAAGTACCTTCAAAAACTAGGTCAATAGGTCAAATAATAGAAAAACCTTGTGACCTCTCTAGAGACCATATTTTTCAATGGATCTTCATGAAAATTGGTCAGAATTTTTATCTTGATAATATCTAGGTCAAATTCAAAACTAGGTCACATGAGCTCAAAAACTAGGTCACTATGTCAAATAATAGAAAAAACGATGTCATACTCAAAACTGGGTCATGTGGGAAGAGGTGAGCGATTCAGGACCATCATGGTCCTCTTGTTATATTGAACAGGAATGTGATTTTTTTTAGCTTGACTATTCAAAGAATAGTCTGAGCTATTCTACTCACCTTGGCGTCAGCATCTTACCTTTATTTAACCAGGTTTTTGTAGAAAAGCAGTTATTAGATTGGGGTATGTCGTCGGGCGGGCATTCGGGTGTCAAACTTGGTTTCCGCACAACAACTTTAGTTTGGAATAAGCTATAGGCACCAAACTTGACCTGTAGATAGATGGTAAGGAGATTAAGGTTGGGATTACATTTAGGGTCATTTGGATCGAGGTCAAGGTCGCTCTTTCTAAAAATAGAAAAATTGGTTTCTGCACAATAACTTTAGTTTACATTGATATATTGAAATTAAACTGGGTCTATAGGTAGCTTATAGAAAAACCAAGGTTGGGATTGTATATGGGTCATTGGGGTCAAGTTCAAGGTCATGATAACTTATTTAATCTTCACACTTAGAAAATTCCATGGCGGCGCGTTGGCTAGAGCGTTGGGCCAAAAGCTACTTTTTAGTCAGTGTGACGGAAGGGCGTCGGTTCAGATCCTACTAAGATCTAAATTTTTCTTTCTATTTTGCTTTTTTTTTTTATGATAAAAAGGTCATTATAATGCCATTTGGTCAAGGTCACAGTTACTTAAAATAGATTTTTTTTCTTTAAAAGAAATTTTATTTCTCAGTGCGGTCATCAAAAAGGTGGTTTCCGCTTTATAATTTTAGTTTGGCCTTACTTACTGCTACCAAACTTTGTGCACAGCAAGCTTACCTGAAAAGTTAGCTTTGAATGGTATTTGGGGTCACTGTTACTAAATATAGAAAAATGGTTTCCACTCAATATATTTAGTTTGGGTACACTTATTGTCAGTATACTTGGTGTGTAGATAGCTTATATCAAACACAAAAGGTTGAGAATGTTTTTGAGGTCACTTGGATCAGGGTCAAGGTCAGTGTAGCTAAAAATAGAAAAATGGGGTCATATTTGAAATAAAAAATAGATTTTTGTTCTGTGAAATGGAAGGGTGTTGGTTCAAATCTCACCGAGTTCCAAACAAATTTTTTTTTCTTTTTTTTCTTTTTTTTTTTGGTGACAAAAAGGTCATTTTAAAATGCCATTGGGTAACTAAAATTAGAAAAGTATGGTCATAGATATAATAAAAGATATCTGTAAAACGACTATTTTTTTAAAGAACCTATTGGCGTGATGCAATTGAAAATCTGGTTTTCGTGGAATTTCCACATTTCTTGGTAAAGTTTTACATGCAAGTACATACAGCTGTCACTTAAAGGTATATAGCTTTGAAACTTATGTTTTCTTTATCTAGGTCAATTACCAACCTAACTCGGTCAAGTCCCATTACTCTGACATGTATTTTGGCAAAATTTTGCCCCCTTTTGGATTACCGTATTTTCCCAAGTCTTGGGACACCCTTAAAGTGGAGGACGGACGTTTTGGCCACGGACATTTTTGTCTGGACGTTTTGGTCTAGGATCTTTTGGCCTAAGATGTTTTGGCCAAGAAAATTTTTGAGGTAGGATGTTTTGGCCAAAAAAAAAATATTTCCATAATATGCAAAATATGATATGGATATTAATATGTTATCATATGTTACAGTATAATTGATCATTTTTTAAGAAAAATAATTGTGAATAAAATTTATTTTCATAACTCTTGATTTGTTGTAAATGGCAAATATTTTCACATACACACACACATACACAATGTATATATATATATATATACATATAAAAAGATTATAAAGAAATAAAAATAAAATACCATGAGTATGTTTTATTATCAGTTTCATTTATTTACTTACACTATAACAAAGAGCTATAAAAATAAATGTTTTTATACTTCGTTGACTATAACAATTTTTAGAATAATCTCCAGACCATATTTTGCATGATATGGAACCACAATTTATTTTTGGCCAAAACGTCCTACCCCCAAAAAATGCCTGGCCAAAAAATCATAGGCCGAAAGATCCTAGGCCAAAACGTCCGGGCCAAAACATCCACTGGCCAAAACGTCCTACATTCCCTTAAAGTTGGGACACCCTCAAAAATTGCCAAAATAATTATTTTTTCGTACCTAAAATTTGGGACAGAAGAAAAATTGGACATTTTTCTGTTACTAGAAGTTGGACAGTCAGTGAAGCAATTGTTTTACCAACAAAAAAAGTGAGAAAAATCGAGAGAAAATTGAATTATATTACTGTTTAAATTGACTTGTTAAACTTCATAAAAAAAGCTGAAGTTATAATCAGTAATTTGACTGATTGTAAAATGATAACGACCTATTAATTGCATATAATATGTCACACTCGTAAATTTATTACACTCATAATTTCTCAAACAATTGTACAAACAAATATTAATTTTAGTTTAGTGACATTGCGTAAGCTTTTTAATCTGCCCAGAGGATTAAATTGCAGTGACATTTCACATGGAGAGAGCACAATATTATAGCAAGTGAATGTGCAAGCTGCTTGCTCCATGTCTACTATCTTTACCATCATCATCTGCATGTGTGGTAAACTCGTATTTGTGTTCTTGACAGAATTATGCCCCTTTGTGTAACTTCCTTTGGTTTTGCTGTAACTCTGTGATTCCAGCAGGTATACAAATTTTGATTCCATACCTCATGTTTTTATTTCGATGTAAATGAGATGTGGAACCAAAATTTGTAGTCCTGTTTGGCGCCATATAACCTATACTGTGTTTGTGCGCCATAAAACCCAAATAAATAAATAAATTAATTAAAGTAGAGGTCTCTTATTGAGACATATATTCATTTTACTATCAAATCGCTGAATAGTGGAGCGTGCTGTCGTACGAACAGCTCTTGTTTTAATTTGCAGTTTGTAAACATGGTTTTCTGTGGGATTTCTATGTAACCTCTTATTTCTATTGACAAAAATTCATTCCCACAACTTTTACTTTTTCTTTAAAATACCGCACTGCTTAAAATAATTTAAGTTACGTGAAACTCTTATCCACTAAACTTGTGTTATATTAAATCTTTGAACAGTGTCAGATATTTGTACCTACTGACAACAAAGTTGTAGGGGGAGGGTATACTGGTTTCAGGTTGTCCGTCTGTCCGTAGACACAAGCTTGTGTGCACCATCTCTCCTCATCCCCTTGACACAATTTAATGAAACTTCACACAAGTGATCAGTAACAACAGTAGTTGTGCATGGGGCATGTTAGGTTCTTTCAACGACAAAAATTGCAGAGTTATGGGACTTTGTTTCTTGTTAACATACTATGTACATACAGTCTGCATATGCAATCTTGTGCGCGCCTAATCTTCTGAACCCATGCACATAATTTAATGAAACTTCACACAAGTGATCAGTATCAACCCTGGTTGTGCATGGTGCATGTTATGTTCTTTTAGATAAATATTCTGCATAGTTATAGGACTTTGTTTTTAGCTCACCTGAGCAATGCTCAGGTGAGTTTTTCTGATCGCTCGATGTCCGGCGTCCGGCGTCTGTCGTCTGTCGTCCGTCGTCTGTCAACATTTAGCTTGTGTATGCGATAGAGGCTGTATTTTTAGCCCACCATCATCAGATGGTGGGCTATTAAAATCACTCTGCGTCCGTGGTCCGTCCGTCCGTCATTCCGTCCGTCCGTCCGTTAACAATTTCTCGTTATCGCATCTCCTCAGAAACTACTGGGGGGATTTTTACCAAACTTTGTCAGAATGATGTGTTGGTACCCTAGTTGTGTCCCCCTGAAAATCAGACTGGTTCAACAATTTATGAGTGAGTTATGGCCCTTTGTTTATTTCTATATTTTACATAGATTTATATAGGGAAAAACTTTGAAAACCTTCTTGTCCAAAACCACAGAGCCTAGGGCTTTGATATTTGGTTTAAAGCATTATCTAGTGGTCTTCTACCAAGATGATTCAAATTATTTCTCTGGGGTCAAATATGGCCCCGCCCTGGAAGTCACATGGTTTATATAGACTTATATAGGGAAAAACTTTGAATAACATCTTGTCCAAAACCACAAGGCCTAGGGCTTTGCTATTTTGTATGTGACATCATCTAGTAGTCTTCTACTAAGATTGTTCAAATTATACCCCTAGGGTCAAAAATGGCCCCGCCCTGGGGGTCATATGGTTTACATAGACTTATATAAGGAAAAACTTTGAAAATCTTCTTGTCCAAACCACAAAGCCTAAGGCTTTGATACTTGTAATGTAGCATCATCTAGTGGTTCTCTACCAAGTTTGTTCAAATTATCCCCCTAGGGTCAAAAATGGCCCCGCCCCGGGGGTCACATGGTTCATATAGACTTATATAGGGAAAAGCTTTTAAAATGTTCTTGCCAATAACTACAACATTCAAATTTGGACCACATGTATATTTTTGAGTGGCAAGATGAACCTTGACATGAGTTGACCTTGATTTTGACCTAGTGACCTACTTTCACATTTCTGTAGCTACAGCCTTCAAATTTGGACCACATGTATATTTTTGAGTGGCAAGATGAACCTTGACATGAGTTGACCTTGACTTTGACCTAGTGACCTACTTTCACATTTCTGTAGCTACAGCCTTCAAATTTGGACCACATGTATATTTTTGAGTGGCAAGATGAACATTGACATGAGTTGACCTTGATTTTGACCTAGTGACCTACTTTCACATTTCTGTAGCTACAGCCTTCAAATTTGGACCACATGCATAGTTTTGTGCACTGGAAAAACTTTGACCTTGATTTTGACCTAGTGACCTACTTTCACATTTTTAGCTCATCTGATTTTTTGAAAAAAAATGATGAGTTAATGTCATCACTTGAGCGGTTGTCGGCGTCGGCGTCGGCATCGGCGTCGGCGTCGGCGTCTGCGTCGGCGTTGCCTGGTTAAGTTTTATGTTTAGGTCAGCTTTTCTCCTAAACTATCAAAGCTATTGCTTTGAAACTTGGAATACTTGTTCACCATCATAAGCCGACCCTGTATAGCAAGAAACATAACTCCATCTTGCTTTTTGCAAGATTTATGGCCCCTTTTGTACTTAGAAAATATCAGATTTCTTGGTTAAGTTTTATGTTTAGGTCAACTTTTCTCCTAAACTATCAAAGCTATTGCTTTGAAACTTGGAATACTTGTTCACCATCATAAGCAGACCCTGTACATCAAGAAACATAACTCCATCTTGCTTTTTGCAAGATTTATTGCCCCTTTTGGACTTAGAAAATCATTTTCTTGGTTGAGTATTATGTTTAAGTCATCAGTTTTCTTGGTTAAGTTTTATGTTTAGGTCAGCTTTTATCCTAAACTATCAAAGCTATTGCTTTAAAACTTGCAACACTTGTTCACCATCATAAGTTGACCCTGTATAGCAAGAAACATAACTCTGTCCTGCTTTTTGCAAGATTTATGGCCCCTTTTGGACTTAGAAAATATCAGATTTCTTGGTTAAGTTTTATGTTTAGGTCAACTTTTTCTCTTAAACTATCAAAGCTATTGCTTTGAAACTTGCAACACTTGTTCACCATCATAAGCTGACCCTGTACAGCAAGCAACATAACTCCATCCTGCTTTTTGCAATAATTATTGCCCCTTTTGGACTTAGAAAATCATTTTCTTGGTTGAGTATTATGTTTAAGTCAACTTTTCTCATAAACTATCAAAGCTATTGCTTTAAAACTTGCAACAGTTTTTCACCATCATAAGTGGACACTGTACATCAAGAAACATAACTCTATCCTGCTTTTTGCAAGAATGATGGCCCTTTTTAGACTTAGAAAATCATGGGTAGGACAATATTTCTATTACACAAAAAAAATCAGATGAGCGTCAGCACCCGCAAGGCGGTGCTCTTGTTGAAGGTACAGGCGTCAAATTTGGACCATATGCATAGTTCCGTGTTTCAAAATGAAATTTGACATTGATTTTGACCTAGTGACCTACTTTCACATTTCTCAAGCTGCAGCCTTCAAATTTGGACCATATGCATAGGTTTGTGTACCGAAAAAAACTTTGTCCTTCACGTTGACCTAGTGACCCACTTTCCCATTTTTGAAGATACAGGCTTCAAATTTGGACCCCATGCATAGTTTTGTATTCCGAAATAAAATTTGACCTTCATTTTGACCTAGTGACCTACTTTTACATTTCTCAAGCTACAGCCTTCAAATTTGGACCACTTGCATAGTTTTGTGTACCGAAATGAACTTTGACCTTTACATTGACCTAGTGACCTACTTTCACAATTTTAAGGTACAGGCTTCAGATTTGGACCACATGCATAGTTTTGTATTCCAAAATAAAATTTGACCTTGATTTTGACCTAGTGACCTACTTTTACATTTCTCAAGCTATACCCTTCAGATTTGGACCACATGCATAATTTTGTGTACTGAAATGAACTTTGACCTTTACATTGACCTAGTGACCTACTTTCACACTTTTGAAGGTACAGGCTTCAAATTTGGACCACATGCGTAGTTTTGTATTCCGAAATAGAATTTGACCTTGATTTTGACCTAGTGACCTACTTTTACATTTCTCAAGCTACAGCCTTCAAATTTTGACCACTTGCATAGTTTTGTATACCGAAATGAACTTTGACCTTAAGATTGACCTAGTGACCTACTTTCACATTTCTGTAGCTACAGGCTTCAGATTTAGATCACATGCATAGGATTGTGTACCGAAACAAACTTTGACCTTGACATTGACCTAGTGACCTACTTTCACATTTCTCAAGCTACAGCTTTCGAATTTGGACCATATGCACAGTGTTGTGTACAGAAATGAAATTTGACCTTGAGCTAGTCAATAAGTCTTGAAATTTGGAACACCCAAAAATGGCACATTGGTGGGCGCCAAGATCACTCTGTGATCTCTTGTTCAATTAATCTTCATGAATATTGGTCAGAATGATAACCTTGATGAAATCTAGGCCGAGTTCGAAAATGGGTCATCTCGGGTCAAAAACTAGGTCACTAGGTCAAATCAAAGAAAAACCTTGTGTATGCGATAGAGACTGTATTTTTCATTTAATCTTTATGAATATTGGTCAGAATGATAACTTTGATGAAATCTAGGCCGAGTTCGAAAATGGGTCATCTCGGGTCAAAAACTAGGTCACTAGGTCAAATCAAAGAAAAACCTTGTGTATGCGATAGAGGTGGTATTTTTCAATTAATCTTCATGAATATTGGTCAGAATGATAACCTTGATGAAATCTAAGCCGAGTTCGAAAATGGGTCATCTCGGGTCAAAAACTAGGTCACTAGGTCAAATCAAAGAAAAACCTTGTGTATGCGATAGAGGCTGTATTTTTCAATTCTTCTTCATGAATTTTGGTCAGAATGATAACCTTGATGACATCTAGGCCGAGTTCAGAAATGGGTCTTCTCGGGTCAAAAACTAGGTCACTAGGTCAAATCAAAGAAAAACCTTGTGTATGCGATAGAGGCTGTATTTTTCAATTGATCTTCATGAATTTTGGTCAGAATGATTGCCTTGATGAAATCTAGGCCGAGTTCGAAAATGGGTCATCTCGGGTCAAAAACTAGGTCACTAGGTCAAATCAAAGAAAAACCTTGTGTATGCGATAGAGGAGGTATTTTTCAATTGATCTTCATGAATTTTGGTCAGAATGATTACCTTGATGAAATCTAGGCAGAGTTCGAAAATGGGTCATCTGGGGTCAAAACCTAGGTCACTAGGTCATATCACGTAAAAACCTTGTGTATGCGATAGAGGCTGTATTTTTCAATTGATCTTCATGAATTTTGGTCAGAATGATTGCCTTGATAAAATTTAGACCAAGTTCGAGAATGGGTCATCTGGGATCAAAAACTAGGTCACTAGGTCAAATCAAAGAAAAACCTTGTGTATGCAATAGAGGCTGTATTTTTCAACTGATCTTCATGAAATGTAGCCAGAATGATTACCTTGATAAAATCTAGGCTGATTTCGAAAATGGGTCATCTGGGGTCAAAAACTAGGTCACTAGGTCAAATCGAAGAAAAACATTGTGTATGCAATAGAGGATGTATTTTTCAATTGATCTTCATGAAATTTGGTCAGAGTGATTGCCTTGATGAAAACTAGGTCGGTTTTGAATATGGGTTATCTGAGGTCAAAAACTAGGTCACTAGGTCAAATTAAAGAAAAATCTTGTGTATGCGATAGAGACTGTTTTTTTCAGTTGATATTTATGAAATTTGGTCAGGTTGATTGCCTTAATGAAATCTAGGTCGAATTTGAATATGGGTCATCTGAGGTCAAAAACTAGGTCACTTGGTCAAATCAAAGAAAAAACTTCTGTATGTGATAGAGGCTGTATTTTTCGGTTGATCTTCATGAATTTAGGTCAGAATGATTGCCTTGATAAAATCTAGGTCGAGTTTGAACATGGGTCATCTAGGGTCAAAAACTAGGTCATATCTAAGAAAGTGCTTGTTTTATCGCAAGAGACCAATTTTTTGGTCCAATCTTAATGAAAATTGGTCAGAATATTTGTTTCCATGAAATCACTAGGTCAAACATGTTTTACACTGTTATGGAGTGTTTCTTAGGTGAGCGACCTAGGGCCATCTTGGCCCTCTTGTTTGTTACTATACTATATACATACAGTCTACATACATACAGTCCACATAATTATGCAATCTTGTGTGCGTCAAATTGCAGTGTACTGTGTCAGTGCATGCGGGGGGTACATTCATCACCTTTAGTGATAGCTGTAGTTTATTCTATTTTGGTTCTTTGCAATTTTAAATGGTGGTCCTATTGCATGTTGATTTTATACTTTTGATTGATCTTGAATTTTCAAGATTTAAATTATATTACTTTAAACCTAGAAATGTTCGCGCATACTATAATTTGCGTTTTTCAAAGCGTGGACATTTTCGCGGATACAAATGTTCGCAGAATCATATCCATCGCAAATCCAGCGAAAAATGGAATCGCAAGTGAACATATTTAGTATACTAATGTGAGTATCACTGCATAGTTGCATTTATAGTATTATCGAAAATGTTCAGTTTTATTGTACCCTTCAATTGTAAATGCACCCTAATCTTTTTCATCCATATCAACGGTTATTCACAACCCAAATTATTGACAGTTGGTAAATTGCTGATATTACACTGTCATTAATTTTGTTTGCCATTTAAATAGGCAATTAATCATCACTTCGCAGACATAGACACAATATTTTAATTACAAATAATATATTGTATTGGCTGCCGACTGCAAATTACATTTATATGTCAGTCGATAGATGCATATTGTTTTTGTTTTTATCCACTGACGGATCGATATTGAAAAAGCTGTTACTTCATACATAAGTACTTTGTCAATCGACTGAAATAATGTGGATTTGTGCACACATGTTATGCAGTTATAGTACTAGAATATGAGTTATTAATATCCAGGTATTTGTAAGCACAGAACCATTTTATAGCGATATATTTAAGATGAAGCTAGAAGCTTTCAAGTTTTTTGCGGCTATTTAATTTCACAGAAATATACTACCCACAAAAGGCGCTAATATGAAAAGCACGAAAACAATTCTAGGTTTACAGTATATAATGGTTGTTGAACTAGGTAGATATGGTTTTATATGCCCTATGAGAGTGGGGCTTATGTTAATCTGTTTAGATACTTGATGATAAAACTGATACTATAAGTGTAATTTTCAATATTTTTACATGTATCTTGAGAACTCACTAAAATTGTATAGTCTTATATTGCTGTGTATTATGTATTTCAGCTATTTTTGGCAGTTAATGAATCCAAGTTTATGTAATTTTGTGTCCTTTTATAAATTTGTTTAAGTTATTTTGCTAGAGGCTACAAGATCTAAAGATAGAAAAAAACATAAACAACTCGTTAAGCTTGTTCCATAGTATCGTTTCATGTAACTCTCTCTCTCTCTCAATTCATTCAGATGGTTTCACTTGTTAAAGCTAAAAAAATCTTTAAACAACTTCTTATGAAATGCTTGAAAGATCTTATTTAAACTTGGTCTGTAACATTATTGGATGGACGTTTGCAAGGTTTGATAAACTAGAAGTAATGGCGTAATGACATTTATTCTGAAAATGTAGAATAAAACCTGAATTAAGCAAACAGCAGTGAAAATTAGTTTTAATCACCTGCCAGGAGGGGTGGGGGATTATAGGAATGGTCTCCGTCCTTCAGTCTGTCCGTAACATTTTGTGTCCGCTCTATATTTCCTAAACCCCTTGAAGGATTTTCATGAAATTTGGGCCAAGTGATCACCTTATCAAGACGATGTGCAGAACACATGAGTCAGCCATGTCGGCTCAAGGTCAGGGTCACAACTCGAGGTCAAAGGTTTGAGCCTTCCATTTTGTGTCCATTCTGTATCTCTTAAGTTCGACTTTGTCTACAAACCACCAATTTTTTATGTAGTTATGGCCCCTTTCCAACTTAAATTTTGCCAGACAAGAACTTGAAAGGCTTGACAGATTTAGATAAATTTTGGTACACAGGTGTAACCTCATAAAATACAGGTCAAGTACATTTAAATTGCACCTTCTTGTGGCTATGTCTTTCTTATGGTTGCCATTCTTCTGTGACCGTATTGTGGGGGTATTGGTCACTCCTGTGACAGTTCTAGTTTCCTCATACATGGACTATAAAATATATTTAACAAAGTCAATGCTTCCACCCAGTACCATCGACCCTTTCACTATCCATAACAGCGGCCGTGTGACAGGAAAGGCCGTACCGGCGACAGTAACCATCAGAACAAATCAACACCCTTTACAATATTTACAAATTTATTTACATAAGATGATTATTAACAATGAATAGATATGAAAAGAAAAAAAAACTGATTATAAGAAAGAAAAAAAAAAAAAGTTCAGTATCTCTAGATACAAAAGTTCTTAAATTCCATTCTAATCTGACGTGACACAGTTCTTTAATTCAATTGTGAACTTTAAGTAGCACAAACAAAACGTAGCTTCTAAATTCAGTCCCTTTAAACCGTGAATACGTTGATTCCGTGTTGGCTCCCTATGGTGGTAGGTGATTGCATCCCTGAGCTGACTTCAAAGGATAACAAAAATCATCGTCTTTGCGGTTTACGGCACAACCATGGGACGAAAGCTCTGCGCTGGGAATATCACATCCAGGCGAGTGAAGACAAGTGAACCTCGGGCATTGTACTTCCGGGTTATGACGTCACCAGGTAAAATCGTCTGGCGGAAGAAGCTAAAATATATAACATATGGTAAGCACCATAGCAAAACAAATAAGTCAGGGCATAAAACTGCTCCTTTGGGTACACCATACCTCCGTAGGCTCCCATAAATAATACGTGCTACTTATACAAAACATGTGCTACTAAGTTCAAACGTCACATGATTAAAATACGTCACTTATTACTTCCATATTACAAAGATTACTTACTTAAAAGACTAAAGTTAAAGTATGAAATGATATGAAAAGTATATGATGAAACATTATAGATACGGACATGATAAACTGCAGCTATTATTTACAACTACAAATTAACAAAATTCAATGTAAATCAAACGTTATATGATAGTTGGCATCCATATAATATCTAATGCCATACACTAAAACGGACATTGTATGTGTATGCAATAGACTGTCACACAATTTCATATTACAATAATATATACATGGTACTAGACTTGCCATATAAATTTATACATAACAATACAATGCAGTAATGGCGTTCCATAATAACGAAATGTTTGACATAAGTTTTTGAAACAAAGTACTTTATAAATATCATGTTACAAATTTCAGTACAAATTTTACATCTTATATAAATGAAACATTTTAGATTCCTCTTTCGAAATAATTTACAAAAGTCTGAAAATTTAATAAATCATCCTGACATACCGAAACTAGCTAAAATCATATGCCGAAAAGTAAATGTTACAGAATTCTGTAGAATGAACAAAAATTTACCCCAAAAAAATCGTAATGCAAAAATCATACAAAAATCTAACAAATAAATTTCTTACCTCGATCGAGCATAAATTTCTAGCAAGAAAATAATTCAGACATAGATTCGTCTATAAAGTCGTAAGGTGGTGTGCGCAAGGCATATCTAGTCCAGTCTATTTAAAGGGTAATGTCCCGCCAAATACTAAATTTCATGGGATTCACGGCTAAGCCGTGGACTCCGACTATTGTCATTTTCACGGGATTCACGATATAGCCGGGGAATCTAACTACTTTGGCGCGAATTTAAATTGACAATTTGAGGCCCATTATAGTGGTTTTGGGGATAAAAACATAAATTACTGAAGTTTATAAAATATCAACTTTCTTATTACTGAACAGAATTTAATGAAATTTACATGGAAATTTAAGTTATGAAATACAGAAAAACATGAGAGGTATTTCATGCGTGAAATCTGACATTTACCTCAATAATTCAAAAATTTACAAAAAGATGATGCAATACCTGCATTTACAATACATATAAAATAAGGCCCGTATGTCAATTTGTGACAGGCCGAGAATATAGCTGTCTTTCAGACTGCCTTGTATGAAATAATGCTAACACATGAGTAAATTCGTTTTAAAGTCAATGTTACTATCTTTCTTAAGTTAAAACATATGATGCATTAGATAATTTGAAAAAAACAGCTTAAAATCACCTGGAAATATGTGGATCTCTTTAATCATTGGCAGATATCTGGAATACAAACACACAGACCCATACATTTTATTATGCCCCCCAAAGGTGGGCATATTAAAATCACAATGTCCGAACATCCGTGTGTCCGTCCGTGCATCCATGTAAATTCTTGTCTGGGTTGTAACTCTGCCATCCATAAAGGGATTTTGAAATAATTTGGCATAAATGTTCACCATGATGGGACGACATGTCTTATGTGAGACCCAGACCCATAGCTCCAAGGTCAAGGTCACACTTAGAGGTCAAAGTTTAACAGAGTCTGTTTCGTGTCGGGTCCATAAAAGGATTTTGAAATAACTTGGCACAAATATTTCCAATAACGAGACGAGATCCAGACCCCTAACTCTAAGGTCAAGGTCACACTTCGAGGTTAAAGGTTAACATGGAGTGTTTCTTGTCAGATCCATAACTCTGCCATCGATGAAGGGATTTTAAAATTACTTGGCATAAATGTTCTCTATAATGGGATGACTAGTTATGCACAAGACCCAGACCCCTAGCTCCAAGGTCAAGGTCATACTTAGACGTCAAATACTAACATGGTCTGTTTCTTGTCTGGTCCATAACTCTGACATTTATTAAGGAATTTGAAAATAATTTGAGACAAAATTAATGTTAACCATATTGGGAAGAAGGTGTGTCGCGCTTACGACCCGGGTCTCTCAGGTCAAGGACAAGGTCACAAAATGATTCATACCTAAACTGTTCTAGCATATTTTGCGCAGACAACTGCAGCATTCTTGGACAGGCTTCAGGGGTATTTGTTACTAATAGTGACAGCTCTTGTTTCACCATATTTTAGGCCGTATGTTTATTTACGACTGAGAAGTTTCATATAAATCTACATTGTAGAAAAAATTCTATCTGCAAAAATGTTATCAAAAATGTGATTTTCCCAGACTCCCATTATGAAAACTTGTGTGAGGTTAAAATTTTTCAAATAGTCTAGCACAAAATCAAGCACACAACCCTAACTTGGTTTTATTTGCTGAATTTTCTAAATCTATTCTGAAGTTTTAAATAATCAAAGTTTAATTAAATTCTACACTAGAAAATTTTTTGATCCAAATGTGCAAAACTGTCTTAACTGGATGTAGGGTTACGGGTCTCAAAAACCTTTTAACAGCTGCTGCTTATGAACTTGGACCAAACCTGATCTTAAGCCCCCTTGGTTGGACTTCTCTCAAGTTTGCATTAAGGGATATGCATTTCAGTGCCATCAAAGCAAGAAATAGAAAAAAGCTTTAAATAGCTGTTGATGATGTGTATTTAATGTTCACCAAACTGTTCAGAAGCAAGGTCAAAAGGTCATTCTCAAGACACAGGTTTTGTAGAAACAGTCTTTCAATAGAGATGCCATATCCAAATCAAAGCACTGAGAGTACTGATGGGTCAGGGCAATACAGCTGTATTTATAACATAGCAGAATAATCTCCAGGGTTCATACAGAAATCTGGGAACTGAATTCAAAGACTTCCCAAGGACAAATTGGCATTTTCAAGGACCTGTACCCAGCTCCAATTTTTGAGACAGTTACAGTTTTTAGCTCATCTGATTTTTTGGAAAAAAATGATGAGTTATTGTCATCACTTGATCGGTGTCGGCTGGTTAAGTTTTATGTTTAGGTCATCTTTTCTCCTAAACTATCAAAGCTATTGCTTTGAAACTTGGAACACTTGTTCACCATCATAAGCTGACCCTGTACAGCAAGAAACATAACCCCATCCTGCTTTTTGCAAGATTTATGACCCCTTTTGTACTTAGAAAATATCAGATTTCTTGGTTAAGTTTTATGTTTAGGTCAACCTTTTCTCCTAAACTAATGAAGCTATTGCTTTGAAACTTGCAACACTTGTTCACCATCATAAGCTGACCCTGCACATCAAGAAACATAACTCCATCCTGCATTTTGCAAGAATTATTGCCTCTTTTGGACTTAGAAAATCAGTTTTCTTGGTTACGTTTTATGTTAAGGTCAGCTTTTCTCCTAAACTATGAAAGCTATTGTTTTAAAACATGTTACACTTATTCACCATCATAAGCTGACCCTGTACAGCAAGAAACATAACTCCATCCTGCTTTTTGCAAGATTTATGGCCCCTTTTGGACTTAGAAAATATCAGATTTCTTGGTTAAGTTTTATGTTTAGGTCAACCTTTTCTCTTAAACTATCAAAGCTATTGCTTTGAAACTTACAACACTTGTTCACCATCATAAGCTGACCCTGTACAGCAAGAAACATAACTCCATCCTGCTTTTTGCAATAATTATTGCCCCTTTTGGACTTAGAAAATCAGTTTTCTTCGTTGAGTATTATGTTTAAGCAAAGAGTTATAAAATTAAATAGATCGGCAACTTGAAAGGCTTATAGAGCAAATCTCGCCAACATCCCGTGACTACAGAATGAGATCTCGTTTACCGGAAGTGACGCGTTCTCCACGCGCCATTTTGTATTTATTATATTATATATTTGTATTTAAAACAATTATTCATCGGTAAATTAATTATCACAGTATGACCACGCTTCTTTTGATGGTAAGAAACGTGTACTTTGTGTCTTAAGACTATTTCACATTAAACTAATGTTGTTTTAGAAGCTAACATGTATTTTAAATGTAGTTTTAAAGTTACAAGTTGTAACTCCATCCTCACCGATGTTTGTTTTTACTAAGATAACGCCGATTCACGCTCTGACACGAGATCATGCGAGATTACAGCCAGTTGCCATTCTGTGTATTTTATACTTCTTTGGTTTAAGTCAGCTTTTCTCCTAAATTATCAAAGCTATTGCTTTAAAACTTGCAACAGTTTTTCACCATCATAAGCGGATGCTGTACATCAAGAAACATAACTCTGTCCTGCTTTTTGCAAGAATGATGGCCCTTTTTAGACTTAGAAAATCATGGGTAGGACAATATTTCTGTTATACAAAAAAATCAGATGAGCGTCAGCACCCGCAAGGCGGTGCTACTGTTTTTTGGTGTTGTTACTTTGAAACACATTTATCAAACTATTTAAACCATAGATATTATTCATAACTTTCGCCCATGATACTTTTTCAGTTTTTTTATTATAAACTCGACAATGCGCTTTGTAGACGTCTTTTTCTTTTCTGCACCATCTTTAATCCTTTAGCCAACTCAGTTTGAAATGACAATTGCCATTTTGAAATTAATTGTCAGTAAATCACAACAGGAATCAGTAAATTTACGTCGTCAGTCCGTGCGTGCGTCAACAATTTCTTCTCTGCACGATAGTGGCTACATTTATGATTTTATTTTAACCAAACTTGCACACAACTTGTATCACCATAAGATCTCGGTTCCTTTCTTGAACTGGCCAGATCCCATTATGGGTTCCAGAGTTATGGCCCCTGCAAGGGCCAAAATTAGCTATTTTGAGCTTGTCTGGTCAATAGCAGCTTGATTTATGATTTGATTTTTACCAAACTTGCACACAACTTGTATCACCATAGGATCTTGGTTCCTTTCTGGAACTGGCCAGATTCCTTTATGGGTTCCAGAGTTACGGCCCCTGAAAGGCCCAAAATTGGCTATTTTGACCTTGACTGCACAATAGCAGCTTCATTTATGATTTGATTTTAACCAACTTGCACAAAACTTGTGTCACCATAAGATCTTGGTTCCTTTCTTGAACCGACCAGATCCCTTAATGGTTTCCAGAGTTATGGCCCCTGATAGGGCCGGAATTAGCTATTTTGACCTTGTCTGCACAATAGCAGCTTCATTAATGATATCTTGGTTCCTTTCTTGAACCGGCCAGATCACATAATGGGTTCCAGAGTTATGGCCCCTTAAAGGGCCAAAATTGGCTGTTTTGACCTTGTCTGCACAATAGCAGCTTCATTTATGATTTGATTTTAACCAAACTTGCCGCAACTGATATCACCATAAGATCTCGATTCTTTTTTTATACGCCTGCAGGGACGTATTATGTTATCGCCTCGGTGTCCGTCTGTCTGTCTGTGTGTTGGTTAGCAATTTACCTTCTGCTCTATAACTCTTGAACCCCTTGATGGATTTCAGAGAAACCTGACACAAATGTTCACTCATTGAAAGGATGTGCAGAGTGCATGTTTCGGATGGCTAAATTCAATGTCAAGGTCACACTTAGGGGTCAAAGGTCATATGACTTTGTTTTATGTGAATATTGCTCTGCATTTGCGTTGCATTGCAGTGCTCTTGTTTTTATTTGGCAGATCCTTCTTTTGTTTGCTTACAATATTTTTTTTTATTACTTCCCTTTTATGTTACTATAAATAGCTTATTTAGTAACTTTTTAGCTCACATGTCACAAAGTGACAGTGTGAGCTTTTGTGATCGCGCAGCGTCCGTCGTCCGTCCGTGCGTCCATCCGTGCGTCCGTGCGTAAACTTTTGCTTGTGACCTCTCTAGAGGTCACATTTTTCATGGGATCTTTATGAAAGTTGGTCAGAATGTTCATCTTGATGATATCTAGGTCAAGTTCGAAACTGGGTCATGTGTGGTCAAAAACTAGGTCAGTAGGTCTAAAAATAGAAAAACCTTGTGACCTCTCTAGGGGCTATATTTTTCACAAGATCTTCATGAAAATTGGTCAGAATGTTTACCTTGATGATATCTAAGTCAAGTTCGAAACTGGGTCACGTGCCATCAAAAACTAGGTCAGTAGGTCAAATAATAGAAAAACCTTGTGACCTCTCTAGAGGCCATATTTTTCATGGGATCTGTATGAAAGTTGGTCTCAATGTTCATCTTGATGATATCTAGGTCAAGTTCCAAACTGGGTCAGCTGCGGTCAAAAACTAGGTCATTAGGTCTAAAAATAGAAAAACCTTGTGACCTCTCTAGAGGCCATACTTTTGAATGGATCTTCATGAAAATTGGTCAGAATGTTCACCTTGATGATATCTAGGTCAAGTTCGAAACTGGGTCACGTGCCCTCAATAACTAGGTCAGTAGGTCAAATAATAAAAAAACCTTGTGACCTCTCTAGAGGCCATATTTTTTATGGGATCTGTATGAAGGTTGGTCAGAATGTTCATCTTGATGATATCTAGGCCAAGTTCGAAACTGGGTCAACTGTGGTTAAAAACTAGGTCAGTAGGTCTAAAAATAAAAAAAACTTGTGACCTCTCTAGAGGCCATATTTTCATAAGATCTTCATGAAAATTGGTCTGAATGTTCACCTTGATGATATCTAGGTCAAGTTCGAAACTGGGTCATGTGCCTTCAAAAACTAGGTCAGTAGGTCAAATAATAGAAAAACCTTGTGACCTCTCTAGAGGCCATATTTTTCATGGGATCTGTATGAAAGTTGGTCTGAATGTTCATCTTGATGATATCTAGGTCAAGTTTGAAACTGGGTCAGCTGCGGTCAAAAACTAGGTCATTAGGTCTAAAAATAGAAAAACCTTGTGACCTGTCTAGAGGCCATACTTTTGAATGGATCTTCATGAAAATTGGTCAGAATGTTCACCTTGATGATATCTAGGTCAAGTTTGAAACTGGGTCACGTGCCATCAATAACTAGGTCAGTAGGTCAAATAATGAAAAAACCTTGTGACCTCTCTGGAGGCCATATTTTTCATGGGATCTGTATGAAGGTTGGTCTGAATGTTCATCTTTATGATATCTAGGTCAGGGTCACATGAGCTCAAAAACTAGGTCACTATGTCAAATAATAGAAAAAAAAGGACGTCATACTCAGTTCAAAACTGGGTCATGTTGGGACAGGTGAGCGATTCAGGACCATCATGGTCCTCTTGTTTATTATTGGCCGTAGGGAAAAACTGAGACCACTTTTCTGTGGTACAACATTGGTACCTCCAATTTTTAGGTGTATTTTGACATATCTGTACCTTGTAAGAATTTTTTCTTTTTGTTTTTGGTTAAAGCAATGGTACTCAGGTGAGCGATATAGGGCCATCATGGCCCTCTTGTTTATTTTCTTTTATTTTTTTTCTCAGATTCCTTTGATAACAGCTAAAACATTTCAGATTCAGAGATGTTAATTGATCACATGTTTGACTTCGTGGGAGTGTAATAAAGCCAATGAATAAAAATGATAATACATTAGAGTATTAAAGTTTTGATGTCGATATTGTTTAAAATATATATGAGAATTGGTCAAACTGACTTGTTTCTATAGTGAAAGAAAGTAGATTTTTTGTTGTTTCAATAGGAAACGCTAACATGTACCGTAATTAATGCTTGGCAGAGCCTCGCATTTCTTTATATTATTCAACTTGTTTAAAAATTCAATATGAAAAGACACTTATGTAATATCCTTTATAATATCCTTTATCAAAGTGCTGTTACGGATCTCACGTGCAATCATAAGAAAATAGAAAGTTTTAGACCAACTTTGCTAAATAAATAAGCACTTCTGTGAAGAAAACAAAGAACCTGCTTGTAAATGAACTTCATCTTTTAAAAGATTTTTTCCAAACATGCGACAGCGCTGCACTGCAAATTATGCTCGGTATTATGACAATACAACACTTAGATAAAGCTTCATTCCAATATGGTGGCTTCTAGCAAATTAATTACATCTTTTTTTCTAAGTCTTAGCATCTGTATTAGTACTTGTTTTATATTTCTAAAATAATTAACATTTTATCTTGGCCAATAAAACAAACAAAATGCTGTTAAATGCAGTTATTTTACATAGTACATTAAATTCATACATGTAGTACATTTTTTCGTATTTAAAAAAAAAAACATTTATGGAATCCTTGTTTAGGTTCTCATCATTTTCACTGAGTCTGTTAGAGCTTAACAGAAACAGTCACTTTTGCAGATTCAATATTATTTCCATATATCAATCAATAACAAAAGCGCTTGTATCATCCAGGCTGTTATTAGAAGAACTGGAATGGTTGTTCAACTCCTTTTTTGCAGTCTGTTAAATGTCTCTTACTTCCTACTCGTACCCACTTCCCTTGTCAACAGAAATAACAATGTCTGTCTTAAAACTTCCATCATTTTGAATAGGACAAGTATATATGCGCTGGGGAAAATATTACATGATGGACCTGTGAATTCTTTACTTATTTGTGAAACAGGTCTCATAAGCGTAAATACGACTAGTTATTACTGGTATACACTCCAGACACCTGAAATGATAAACTTGACAAGTAGTTGATTAAGTTACACTTTTCATCTTATAGGAAATCAGTCACAATATTTGAAACTTATGTTTCTGGAATCTTGTATAAGTATGTACATTTTAACTGAGATGCTGAGCTCCATTTTTTTCATCAATAACATGTTCAGTCAAATGGTTCAATTTTGGCTTCAAATAGAGGTATATGTACAGGTAACAAAAGCGGTAACAACATTTATGTCGCATTTGTTATTGCGATTAGAATAATAAAGTTAAACTTTTACTTTTAATATTTTAGACTTGGAATTGTTGCATTGCTTAATTCATTCTACTAACAGAGTAGATTATAACAGTTACTAATGTCACCGAGTGTGAGCTGTTTACATAAAATATTTAACAAAAACTATGTTTATGACAATAAATCATAGCTTTTCCTCAGCAAATATCATATACATTGTTAACATCAGGTACATAGCAGTACAACTACAAGTACATAATTTGATTACCGCACCGCCAGGGGTCCGTTTGTTTGTTTTATTTATTTATTTTTTTGGGGGGAGGGGGGGTGGTTAACGTCGCACCGACACAATTATAGGTCATACGGCGACTTTCCAGCTTTGATGGTGCCCCATCCGTGCATTATTTCATCAAGAGCAGGCACCTGGGTAGAACCACCGACCTTCTGTAAGCCAGCTGTGTCACAAATTGACATACGGGCCTTATTTTATATGTATTGTAAATGCAGGTATTGCATCATCTTTTTGTAAATTTTTGAGTTATTGAGGTAAATGTCAGATTTCACGCATGAAATACCTCTCATGTTTTTCTGTATTTCATAACTTAAATTTCCATGTAAATTTCATTAAATTCTGTTCAGTAATAAGAAAGTTGATATTTTATAAACTTCAGTAATTTATGTTTTTATCCCCAAAACCACTATAATGGGCCTCAAATTGTCAATTTAAATCCGCGCCAAAGTAGTTAGATTCCCCGGCTATATCGTGAATCCCGTGGAAACACAAATAGTCGGAGTCCATGGCTTAGCCGTGAATCCTATGAAATTTAGTATTTGGCGGGACATTATCCTTTAAATAGACTGGACTAGATATGCCTTGCGCACACCACCTTACGACTTTATAGACGAATCTATGTCTGAATTATTTTCTTGCTAGAAATTTATGCTCGATCGAGGTAAGAAATTTATTTGTTAGATTTTTGTATGATTTTTGCATTACGATTTTTATTTGGTAAATTTTTGTTCATTCTACAGAATTCTGTAACATTTACTTTTCGGCATATGATTTTAGTTAGTTTCGGTATGTCAGGATGATTTATTAAATTTTTCAGACTTTTGTAAATTATTTCGAAAGAGGAATCTAAAATGTTTCATTTATATAAGATGTTAGATTTGTACTGAAATTTGTATCGTGATAATTGTAAAGCACAGTTTCAAAAACTTATGTCAAACATTTTGTTAATTATGGAACGCCATTACTGCATTGTATTGTTATGTATAAATCTATATGGCAAGTTTAGTACCATATATATATTATTGTAATATGAAATTGTGTGCCAGTCTATTGCATACACATACAATGTCCGTTTTAGTGTATGGCTTTTGATATTATATGGATGCCAACTATCATATAACGTTTGATTTATATTGAATTTTGTTAATTTGTAGTTGTAAATAATAGCTGCAGTTTATCATGTCCGTATCTATAATGTTTCATCATATACTTTTCATATCTTTTTCATACTTTAACTTTAGTCTTTTAAGTAAGTAATTAATTTTGGTAATAATGGAAGTAATAAGTGACGTATTTTAATCATGTGACGTTTGAACTTAGTAGCACATATGTTTTGTATAAGTAGCACGTATTATTTATGGGAGCCTACGGAGGTATGGTGTACCCAAAGGAGCAGCTTTATGCCCTGACTTATTTGTTTTGCTATGGTGCTTACCATATGTTATATATTTTAGCTTCTTCCGCCAGACGATTTTTCCTGGTGATGTCATAACCCGGAAGTACAATGCCCGAGGTTCACTTGTCTTCACTCGCCTGGATGTGATATTCCCAGCGCAGAGCTTTCGTCCCATGGTTGTGCCGTAAACCGCAAAGACGATGATTTTTGTTATCCTCTGAAGTCAGCTCAGGGATGCAATCACCTACCACCATAGGGAGCCAACACGGAATCAACGTATTCACGGTTTAAAGGGACTGTATTTTGAATTTAGAAGCTACGTTTTGTTTGTGCTACTTAAAGTTCACAATTACATTAAAGACCTGTGTCACGTCAGATTAGAATGGACTATAAGAACTTTTGTATCTAGAGATACTGAACTTTCTTTTTTTTTTCTTATAATCAGTTTTTTTTTTTGTTTTTTTTTCTTCATATCATCTATTCATTGTAAATAAGCATCTTTTGTAAATAAATTTGTAAATATTGTAAAGGGTGTTGATTTGTTCTGATGGTTACTGTCGCCGGTACGGCCTTTCCTGTCACAAGCTGGATGGCTTCCTCACATGAAGAATTCAACACCCCGAGTGAGGCTCGAACCCACATCGATGAGGAGCAAGTGATTTGAAGTCAGGGACTTTAACCACTTGGCCATGGAGGCCCAAGGGGTCCGTTTGTCATTACCGACCCCTAGCCTGCATGTAATGAAACTAATTTACAAGTCAGTTTACATGCTGGCTGCACATAAATTCTATTTTCATAAGATGAAAACATATTTTACAGACAAAGTACGTGGTTGATTAAAACATGTTTTGCAAACTAAGTACGTGGTTTGCAGTATAAAAACAAATTATACATGATATACGGACACATACAACCACCACTTTTTTAGTCAGTTTTGATAACAGATGAAAGTCATGTTTATCATCATGAAACGGTCTCAGAAAAAATGTGCAGCCTAAACCGGGACTCGAACCTATGGCTTACCATGCCTACGCTCTTCCAATTGAGCTACAATGGCCGACCAGTACGAGAACCGCTACACACCTTTCCACTTATCGCAAGAAAATTGGCTCTCTTTGCTAATGTCTGATGCAGACTATTAACCGAATTCAGATGCACACCCCAGTCAAAGTGCTTTGTTCCGCATGGGCCCCAAGAGTGAACATGTCAGTAAGAACCTCCAAATGTAACAGTCTAAGGAAAAGTTGTGCAAACTAGACCCGAACTTAATGCGCCAACGCTCTACCAACTGAGCTTATAGGACACCCGATAATAGAACTTATACGTAATATGTGAATAAATGACAAATCGATTGTTCGTTTGACCATAAAATGTAGTGATAAAGATTTATAGAGTGTTAAATTCATGTTCTAGCTTTTGACACAAAACATGTGTGCTAAACTTTTTTTCTGCTACATATATTTGATTAATTTTAAATTCAATATGACTTGTTAATTTACAAAAAAAGGAAGATTTCCGTAGCTACTTTAGAGACATTACGCAGCCATTCAATAAAAAAAAAAAAAATGAAAATGAAATTTTAGTCCCATTCAAATACAGTATAGTCAGTAGGCTCTTTGAAAAACAGTGTATAATTTCCAGTCTGTGCACTTTCCTGTCTTAAAACTCTCTAAGATGTGCATGCAACAAAATAAGCTAGGTTTAAAACATGAAAGCTAGCATTTGAATCTGCAATTATAAGTTATGGATTCAGGTGTAAGCAAGTCACGACAAGTGTTTGCTGAACGGCGAACGTTATACTTCACGAACCTTTTCTGCTATAACTTTTGGTTTATCTCCACGGTTAGGTAATCCACATTCAAGCCAGAGTTTCAGCTCAAATACTGAATGCTCATTTATATCATTTGAGTGAAACTTCGCCCTTGGAATACGGTTTCTGTCAAGTTTTTATTTGGAATAGTTTCTCAGAAGCAATTGTGTTTGTTGTGTATATCAACTTAATCAAGCAGTATACATGACATATATCGATGACGTCACTGGCGACTGCATTCTAAAAATAGCCGTTAATATAAAAATAGCCGTAAATAGTCCTGATGATATTCATGCACTTTGTTATAGCTGCACTAATTTTTTTTTTATTTGCTGTTTTGCACTAAAAAGTGTAGTGGTTTTCGTTTACCGTCAATTATTCCATTGAGTCAGAGCAAAGCCCCGACCAAAAAACCAGTCATTCACTAGACACATCTTTTCTGGAAAATAGTAATTCTCTAGACACATTTTTTTTTCAGAAATTAGTCATTCTCTAGACATACCTTTTCCAGAAATAATCATTTTCTAAACACATCTTTTCCATAAATTATCAGTCTCAAGACACACCTTTTCCAGAAAATAGTCATTCACTAGACGCACCTTTTCCAGAAAATAGTCATTCACTAGGCACACCTTTTCCAGAAAGCAGTCATTCTCCAGACACACTTTTTCCAGAAAAAGTCATTCACTAGACACTTTATCCAGAAGACAGTCATTCATTAGACACACCTTTTCCAGAAATTATTACCGGTAGTCTCTAGACACACTTTTTCCACAAACACTCATTCACTAGACACACCTTTTCTAGAAATGACAACTTTTTCAGAAAACAGTCTTTCTGTAGACACACCTTTTCCAGAAATCCGGAAAATAAAGTTTGCTAAATCTTGCAATGTCAACAAGTAACTTATGGCTACATAGAAAAAGTAAAAAGGGGCACTGGCATCATAGGGACACACAGCTAGTTTTCCAGTAGAGTAGGAATAGAACCTAAAACTTTCAGAGATAGGAAAACATTCTTAGAAAATAATTGTTAAGTCCTTCAAATAGCCAGATATTATTTTACAATTGTGAATTGTATGAAAGTTGTGTTTATATCAATAATTAAAATTTTGGGATTTTTTAACATCAAGATCATTATCATGTTTTTGCAAACAATGACAGCTCTTGTGTTAAGGAATAGGTTAGATTTTTTAAAACTTCAGAATATACCAGGTATTAAAACTTTAATCCATAATATATGGAATTTTTAACTTGTCAAACTTTTTGGTATCATATTTCATCTTTAGAAATATAGTAATGTAACTGTTTATATAAATTTACTGATGGGTTGCTGTTCTTTCATGGAATGATTTTCATTTCCTAATACGAGTCCAAGTTTGATCCTCGGGTGGGGCGTATGTTCTCCGTGACTATTTGATAAACGACATTGTGTCTGAAATCATTAGTCCTCCACCTCTGATTCATGTGGGGAAGTTGGCAGTTACTTGCGGAGAACAGGTTTGTACTGGTACAGAATCCAGGAACACTGGTTAGGTTAACTGCCCGCCGTTACATGACTGAAATACTGTTGAAAAATGGCGTTAAACCCAAAACAAAAAAAAAAAACAAAAAATAATACGAGTCCAGGTTTGCAACCTGTCTACAATATTTTTCCGTTACAGCATCTTTTTGTTGTGGACCTACTTTGCGATGCATGGCTCTATGACTGTGTTTGGGGTGCTCTGTGCTTCTGGGAAATCTACCCTTACCTTTTATCTTTTATTCTGTCAGCTGGATTAATTACGTTACACCATTTATTCTGGTTTATCAAACATGCAGAACTACTTTAACTATGTATTTCAGGTACTTTAAAGGCACAGTTATCTATCAGTTTATTTCTTACTGCTGTCACCATAGAGTGGAAAATGAAATAAGCTTTAGGTATAATATGATAATTGTTTTCACAAAAAAGGCAATTTTTGTCAGTATGTGATCTACATTTACCTCACTGTATTGTGTGTTTGTCAGCTTATTTACTTAAAAAAATGAGATTTTAACAATGAGATGATATTGTGAAGTATCACTCAGTAGTTTTCTATGAGGATACTACACTTTTGCATGTAACAAAATGTCACATTTAAGAACATGTGTTGTAGTACATAAAATGTTAGGTTAGCAAGGTGTGATTATATTTATCTGTAGTATCTGTGTATGTTTAAAGGGCTTGATACTGAGAGGAAAAGATGGCTTGTGGGTTTTCATTTTACAGAATTAACAAGTCATATTAATAGATCTGTCTTAAAGTGAATCATTCAGTTCTATCTTTTTGCAGTAACCAGGATTGTTATATTTAGTTGTTCTTTTTAAATGTATTTTTTAGAAAAATAAACAGCAATAAAGTAGTTTTCACTTTTAGTTGTTTATATTTAGATGGAGATGAAATATCCTGTAAGTTAGGTAATTAATTATTATTTTCAATTAGGTATTGATAATGAGAGAAATTGTTTACATATATCCAGTTACACCCATTATACAAAGACTGGGAATAATGAATGATAGCAAACATGTGTAAATTGTTGAACATAGGTCAGTCATCCAAACATTGGTCAGTCATCCAAACATAGGTCAGTCATCCAAACATAGGTCAGTCAGTTATGCAAATATAGGTCAGTCATCCAAACATTGGTCAGTCATCCAAACATAGGTCAGTCATCCAAACATTGGTCAGTCATCCAAACATTGATCAATCAGTTATGCAAACATAGGTCAGTCATCCAAACATTGGTCAGTCATCCAAACATAGGTCAGTCATCCAAACATTGGTCAGTCATCCAAACATAGGTCAGTCATCCAAAGATTGGTCAGTCATCCAAACATTGATCAGTCATCCAAACATTGGTCAGTCATCCAAACATTGGTCAGTCATCCAAACATAGGTCAGTCATCCAAACATATAGGTCAGTTATCCAAACATTGGTCAGTCAGTCAAACATAGGTCAGTCATGGTCAGTCGGTCAAACATAGGTCAGTCATCCAAACATTGGTCAGTCATCCAAACATAGGTCAGTTATCCAAACATCGGTCAGTCATCCAAACATAGGTCAGTCATCCAAACATTGGTCAGTTATCCAAACATTGGTCAGTCATCCAAACATAGGTCAGTTATCCAAACGTAGGTCAGTTATCCAAACATTGGTCAGTCATCCAAACATAAGTCAGTTATCCAAACATTGGTCAGTCATTGTCAGTCGGTCAAACATAGGTCAGTCATCCAAACATTGGTCAGTCATCAAAATATAAGTCAGTTATCCAAACATTGGTCAGTCATTGTCAGTCGGTCAAACATAAGTCAGTCATCCAAACACTGGTCAGTCATCCAAACATAGGTCAGTCATCCAAACATAAGTCAGTCATCCAAACATAGGTCAGTCAGTCAAACATAGGTCAGTCATTGTCAGTCGGTCAAACATAGGTCAGTCATCCAAACATTGGTCAGTCATCCAAACATAGGTCAGTCATCAAAACATAAGTCAGTCATCCAAACATAGGTCAGTCAGTCAAACATAGGTCAGTCATTGTCAGTCGGTCAAACATAGGTCAGTCATCCAAACATTGGTCAGTCAGTCAAACATAGGTCAGTCATTGTCAGTCGGTCAAACATAGGTCAGTCATCCAAACATTGGTCAGTCAGTCAAACATAGGTCAGTCATTGTCAGTCGGTCAAACATAGGTCAGTCATCCAAACATTGGTCAGTCGGTCAAACATAGGTCAGTCATTGTCAGTTGGTCAAACATAAGTCAGTTATCCAAACATAGGTCAGTTATCCAAACATTGGTCAGTCATCCAAACATTGGTCAGTCATCCAAACATAGGTCAGTCATCCAAACATTGGTCAGTCATCCAAACGTAGGTCAGTTATCCAAACATAGGTCAGTCATCCAAACATTGGTCAGTCATCTAAACATAGGTCAGTCATCCAAACATTGGTCAGTCATCCAAACATAGGTCAGTTATCCAAACATAGGTCAGTTATCCAAACATTGGTCAGTCATCCAAACATTGGTCAGTCATCCAAACATAAGTCAGTCATCCAAACATAAGTCAGTTATCCAAACATAGGTCAGTTATCCAAACATTGGTCAGTCAGTCGAACATAGGTCAGTCATTGTCAGTCAGTCAAACATAGGTCAGTCATCCAAACATTGGTCAGTCAGTCAAACATAGGTCAGTCATTGTCAGTCGGTCAAACATAAGTCAGTTATCCAAACATGGGTCAGTTATCCAAACATAGGTCAGTTATCCAAACATAGGTCAGTCATCCAAACATAAGTCAGTCATCCAAACATAGGTCAGTTATCCAAACATAGGTCAGTTATCCAAACATTGGTCAGTCGGTCAAACATAGGTCAGTCATCCAAACATTAGTCAGTTATCAAAACATTGGTCAGTCATCCAAACATAGGTCAGTCATCCAAACATAAGTCAGTCATCCAAACATAGGTCAGTTATCCAAACATAGGTCAGTTATCCAAACATTGGTCAGTCGGTCAAACATAGGTCAGTCATCCAAACATTGGTCAGTCATCCAAACACAAGTCAGTTATCCAAACATAGGTCAGTTATCCAAACATTGGTCAGTCATCCAAACATAGGTCAGTCATCCAAACATAAGTCAGTTATCCAAACATTGGTCAGTCGGTCAAACATAGGTCAGTCATCCAAACATAGGTCAGTCATCCAAACATAGGTTAGTCATCCAAACATAAGTCAGTCATCCAAACATAGGTCAGTTATCCAAACATTGGTCAGTTATCCATTCATTGGTCAGTTATCCAAACTTTGGTCAGTGAGTTCATAGTCAAACAAGTGCCAAAGACTGGGAATGAGACAAAATTACCAGAAATTGCAGCATTAGCTGTCTAACTTAGGAAGTTCTTACCCAATATTTTTCAATGGGTCAAAATGTTTTGGCAATAAAACTTACAGACAAGTAATTATGTCTCCCACCACACAGTGGTGTGGGAGACATATTAATTTACTCCAGTCTGTGGGTGTGTGTGTCTGTCTGTCTGTGTGTGTGTCTGTCTGTCACAAAGCTTGTCCGCACTCTAAGTCGAACATTTCTCATCCGATCTTCACCAAACTTCAACAAAATGTGTCCGCCAATAAGTGCTCGACCAAGTTCGATAACTAGCCAAATCGGCCTAAGCACTTTGGAATTATGGCCCTTGAATTACCAAAAACACTCAGATTTCTTGTGCAGCTTTGCCCCTAAACCAACGCCTATACTACTAGTAGTATAGGCGTCCTTTTGGTGTCAAGAAAGCGCATGCACATGTTGATTAAGTAAACAGTATATAAAGACTGACTTACTATTTAGATGATTAGGCAGTTGTGGGAGACATGCGCTTTTCTCAAAAGCATCTCTAGTTGGTATCATGATGGGAACCAACTGCGCGCCACTCATTGCTGATTTATTCTTATACTGTTATGAACGAGATTTCATGCTTAGTTTATCCAGTGAGACACAATTTGAAATCATTGAAGCTTTTAATGGAACCTCAAGGTATCTTGATGATATTTTAAATATAGACAACCTATACTCAAAATGGTGAAACACATTTACCCAAAAGAGTTACAGCTTAATTATCAGGCTAATACTTCAGACTTAGAAGCATCATTTTTGGATTTAAATTTAACAATTGTGAATAATAATCTAGAAATGAAAATATATGATAAAAAGGACGATTTTAATTTTGAAATTGTCAACTTCCCCCACCTTGATGGAGATGTCCCTCGAGCAACATCGTACGGTTTCTATACTTCACAACTTACTCGTTTTGCCAGAGCCTGCTCAAAGATAGAGGATTTTAATGATAGAAATCTTCATATCACTAAAAAATTATTACAACAGGGTTAACGTTATCATACGCTACGGAAAGCTTTCAGTAAATTTTACTACAGTTCGTCCGAACTGTTAGAAAAATACAATACTAACCTAAAAACACTTTTAAAACTTGGACTTACACACCAGGAATACTATGGAGATGTATTTTATAAAATTAGGAAAATTAAACATAGTCCTTATTTTAATCAGATATTTGTAAAATGTGTTAAAAAGTTTATCAAAAGAGGATACGATGCGAAAATCGTGAAGCACAGTGCATGTTTAGTGATTGACCCCTCTACAGTTAATCGCTACGCTTTCCTATTTGATGGTGCGATGACTAATAAAGTGTAAGACTCCATGATGCTTTTCTCCTAAATCCTACATACAACGGACGGAGGGAGTTGAATTTTGTCTTGCAACTTTCTTAGTCGTGCCCTTGAAAGTTAGGCTCTTTATTTTAGCTGCCAGGGTCCTGGGATGGTGCACGATTGTTTTTTCTTGCTTGTAGGTGTGCTTGTGTGCTTGTGTGTCTAAAGCCGTGCCCTGTAGTGTTCTTGTATCTGACTTATCTGTTTTTAGCTCACCTGAGCAATGCTTAGGTGAGTTATTGTGATCACTCAATGTATGTCATCTGTCGTCTGTCAACATTTCGCTTGTGTATGCAATAGAGGCTGTATTTTTAGCTTGACTATTTGAAGAATAGTCTAGATATTCTACTCACCCTGGCATCGGCGTCTGTGTGGCCATCAGCGTCGGTGTCACACCTTGGTTAAGTTTTAGCATGCAAGTACATACAGCTAACATTTAAAGGCATATAGCTTTGAAACTTATTTTTTCTTTTTCTAGGTCAATTACCAACCTCACTGGGTCAAATTCCATAACTCTGACATGTATTTTGAGCAAATTATGCCCCCTTTTGGACTTAGAAAATTCTGGTTAAAGTTTTACATGCAAAACTAATGCAGATATTGAATTGAAACTTCACATATGTCTTCGGGGTTATAAGACTAGTTGATAGCACCAAGTCCCATAACTCTGACCTTCATTTTGGCGAAATTATGCCCCCTTTTGGACTGGTTAAGGTTTTGCTTGCAAGTACATACAGCTATTACTAAAAGGCATATAGATTTGGAACTTATTTTTTCTGGTTAAAGTTTTGCGTGCAAGTACATACAGCTATTACTAAAAGGCATATAGATTTGGAACTTATTTTTTCTTTTTCTAGATAAATTACCAACCTCACTGGGTCAAGTTCCATAACTCTGACATGTATTTTGGGAAAATTATGCCCCCTTTTGGACTTAGAAAATCCTGGTTAAAGTTTTACGTGCAAGTTACAATCTCCAAAACTAATGCAGATATTGAATTGAAACTTAATATCTGTCTTCGGGGTAATCAAACTAGTTGATAGCATCAAGTCCCATAACTCCGACCTGCATTTTAGCCAAATTATGCCCCCTTTTGGACTTAGAAAATCCTGGTTAAAGTTTTGCTTGCAAGTACATACAGCTATTACCAAAAGGTATACGGATTTGAAACTTAATTTTTCTTTTTCTAGATCAATTACCAACCTCACTGGGTCAAGTCCCATAACTCTGACATGTATTTTGGGCATATTATGCCCACTTTTGGACTTAGAAAATCCTGGTTAAAGTTTTACATGCAAGTTACTATCTCCAAAGCTAATGCAGATATTGAATTGAAACTTCACATGTGTCTTTGGGGTTATAAAACTAGTTGATAGCATCAAGTCCCATAACTCTGACCTTCATTTTAGCTAAATTATGCCCCCTTTGGACTTAGAAAATCCTGGTTAAAGTTTTGCATGCAAGTACAGACAGATATTACTCAAAGGCATTAGATTTGAAACTTATATTTCCATTTTCTAGATCAATTACCAACCTCACTGGGTCAAGTTCCATAACTCTGACATGTATTTTTGGCAAATTATGCCCCCTTTTGGACTTAAAAAATTCTGGTTAAAGTTTTACATGCAAGTTACTATTTCCAAAACCAATGCAGATTTTGAATTGAAACTTCACATGTGCCTTCGGGGTTATAAAACTAGTTGATAGCATCAAGTCTCATAACTCTGATATGCATTTTGGTCAAATTATGTCCCCTTTTGAACTTAAAACTCTTTTGATATTTAACATTTTGGTAATATTTTCCTGCTTCTGGGACAATATTTCGAATAGTCGAGCTTTGCTGTCTTACGGACAGCTCTTGTTCAACTGATCTTCATGAAATTTGGTCAGAATGATAACCTTGATGAAATCTAGGCCAAGTTCGAAAATGGGTCATCCGGGGTCAAAAACTAGGTCACTAGGTCAAATAAAAGAAAAACCTTTTGTATGCGATAGAGGCTGTATTTTTCAGTTGATCTTCATGAATTTTGGTGAGAATGATTAACTTGATGAAATCTAGGCCGAGTTCAAAAATGGGTCATTTGGGATCAAAAACTAGGTCACTAGGTCAAATCAAAGAGAAACCTTGTGTTTCCGATAGAGGCTGTATTTTTCAACTGATCTTCATGAAATTTGGTCAGAATGATTACCTTGATGAAATCTAGGCCAAGTTCGAAAATGGGTCATCTGGGTTCTAAAATTAGGTCACTAGGTCAAATCAAAGAAAAACCTTGTGTTTGCGATTAAGGCTGTATTTTTCAAATGATCTTCAAGAAATTTGGTCAGAATGATTGCCTTGATGAAATCTAGGCCAAGTTTGAATATAGGTCATCTGTGTTCAAAAACTAGGTCTCTAGGTCATATCAAAGAAAATACTTGTTTAAATTCAAGAGACTGCATTTTTGGTCCAATCCTTATGAAAATTGGCAAGAATATTCATTTCCATGAAATCACTACGTCAAACATGTTTACACTGTTATGGTGTGTTTCTCAGGTGAGTGACCTAGGGCCATCTTGGCCCTCTTGTTCTATGTTAGTTAGTTGGATGTGGTTGTGTGTTTATCTTTGGTACATGAATGTCTGCGCTGTTGTGGTTTACGTTGTTGTGTAACTGTTATTAAGGAACTTGGCATTCCCTTTGTATATTCACCCTTGTTCTACTTTTCCCTTCGACCTCCTCCCTCACCCACTTTCTACCCCTTACCACTTCCTCCCCCTCTATCTATGTTTGGCATAAATTTATATGTACTTGTTAGATTTTTGAAGCAACCCGTCTGTAATATTTTTCTGTTACAGCTTCTTTTTGTTGTGGGCCTACTTTGCAAATGCTTGGCTCTGAGGCTGTGTTTTTAGTGCTCCATGCTTCTGAGAAATCTACCCTTACCTATTATCTTTTCATCACCCTGGAATTATTGACCCTTGTTGAATTTGTTGAGAAAATTGAGAAGAGGTCTGCTCAGGTTTAAAGTTGTGTTTTTATGCCCCCGAAGGGAGGCATATAGTTTTTGAACCGTCTGTCAGTCTGTCAGTCTGTCTGTCCGCAATTTTCGTGTCCAGTCCATATCTTTGTCATCGATGGATGGATTTTCAAATAACTTGGCATGAATGTGTACCACAGTAAGACGATGTGTCGCGCGCAAGACCCAGGTCCGTAGCTCTAAGGTCAAGGTCACACTTAGACGTTAAAGGATAGTGCATTGATGGGCGTGTCCGGTCCATATCTTTGTCATCGATGGATATATTTTCAAATCACTTGGCATGAATGTGTACCACAGTAAGACGACGTGTCGTGCGCAAGACCCAGGTCCGTAGCTCAAAGGTCAAGGTCACACTTAGACATTAAAGGATAGTGCATTGATTGGCGTGTCCGGTCCATATCTTTGTCATCCATGGATGGATTTTCAAATAAATTGGCATGAATGTGTTCCACAGTAAGATGATGTGTCACGCGCAAGACCCAGGTCCGTAGCTCAAAGGTCAAGGTCACACTTTGACGTTAAAGGTCATTTTTCATGATAGTGCATTGATGGGCGTGTCCGGTCCATATCTTTATCATTCATGCATGGATTTTAAAATAACTACACATGAATGTGTGGCACAGTAAGACGATGTGTCGCGCAAAAGACCCAGCTCCATAGGTCAAAGGTCCTAAACTCTAACATCGGCCATAACTATTCATTCAAAGTGCCATCGGGGGCATGTGTCATCCTATGGAGACAGCTCTCTTGTTTTAAAGTAATTTGCTGTGAGAGGCGTATATTGTGACACTTTTTTACTCTTGCTTATGTGTGATATGAAAGAATATGTCTATTGTTCTGTGCTGACAATGATATTTCAGTAAAACAAAATTTAATTACATTATTGCTCAATAATTGGTTCAACCATATAAAAAATATACGTTTATATTGATTTTAACTGATATCTTTTTCTAAATGATTAGTACCTATGGGTACATTTTTTTGGCTCACCTGATCACAAAGTGCTTGGGTGAGCTGTTATGATCACCTACCATCCGGGGTCCATCCATCCATCCACACTATATGTCATCTCCTCTGAAACTGTGTGGGGGAAATTGATGGAACTTGGCTTGGATGTTCTTGTGTGGTCTTCCAAAATTGTTCAAACTGTTCTTGCTTGGTTGCACATAGGGGCCGCCAGAGCTAAAAATCTTCAAATGATATCTCCTCCTAAACGGTTACTCTGATTCTGAAATAAATTAACACAAATGGTCCTTGTGTGACTTTCTACCAAGATTGTTCAAATCATTCTGATCAGTCAAAAACATGGCTGTCAGGGGTCGTGGTCACCTTTTCCTATATGTTTAGAGTGGAAATTTAAAAAAAATTCTTGTGTGAAAGTCTGGAATTTAAAATAATTTCTCACAAATAGTCCTTGTATGACCCTCTACCAAGGTTGTTCAAACTATTCTGATGCATTATTATTATTACACCAGATTTATATAGCGCCCATTCCTATATGTGTATAGTGGAAACTTTAGAAATCTTATTGTATGAAACCTTTTTGGCCCAAAAATTTAAATAGTTTCACACAAATATTCCTTGCATGACCCTCTACCAAGATTTGTTCAAATTATTTTGATATATGAAAAAACATGGCCGCCAGAGGGTGTGGTCACTTTTCCCTGTATATGTATAGATGACACTCGAAAAATTTTCTTGTTTGAAACTGCTGCCCTGATTTTCGAATAATTTTTGAGATACATGTGACACAAACTTGTATGCCCTTTATGAATATTTTTGACAATTAATGGTCCTTGTGTGACCCTCTACAAAGAACGTTCTAATTATTTTGATTTGTCAAAAAAATGGCTTTCAGGGGGCGTGGTCATTTTTCCGTGTATGTGTATGTTGAAAACTTTAAAAATCCCCTGGTCAGAGACTGCTGGCCGTATTTTGAAATAATTTCACACAAGTGGTCCTTGTGTGACGTTCTACCAAGATTGTTAAAATAATTCTGAATTGTCAAAAGTCAGAGGATGTGGTCACTTTTCCCTATATGTAGGGAGGACTGTTAAAAGATAATGTAGACTTTTGCTGTCAAAAGCCACCTTTTGTGTATAGTTCAATGTGAGATATATGATTGTAATTTGCAATCTTTGTGAAATTCGGTCATACATTTTTGCATAACCAGCGTTGTCGCTTTTTTAATTCATCTTGATTTGCATTTGACTGCTAATGTTCGCACCTATAGTCCACTTGTATATTTGAATTTTAGTCAAAGTGCAGCCCCATGTTAAGGTGACATGTACTGAAAGTAAGGTGCCATTTGGATTAGGGAAGTGGAAATAAACAACATTTGAACTAAGTGGTCATTGCTGTTGGTAATGCACTTAAATTGTTATTGACATAGATAATCAGACCTTTGCTCAGTTATGTACAGTCAAACCTGTGTTAAAGACCACCTCTGAACAGAGACCACCTGGCTCTAAAGACCACATGATTTGTTTCCCATTTTAATATTTACAGTGTAGTCTAACCTGTGAATAAAGACCACCTCCCAATAAAGACCACATTTTGGCTCTCCCAAGGGTGGTCTTTATAGACAGGTTTGACTGTATAAGTACCGCACAGTATTATGGCGTTTTTATTTTTAGCAACATGTAAATAAACAATCAGTACTAAGCACTCTCTTTTAAAACAAAAGATATAGGAAGTAAATTCAAAAGTTGGCTTGGTGGCGCGTTAGGTTGAGTGGATAGACATGTAATCATTTTGTTGTGATAGTTTTGATGGTTTGAACCTTGCATCCGTCCAGTTTTTTTTTGTTGTTTTTTTTTTTCATTTTTTATTTTAATTTACATTCTTGGTGTAAGTTTGTTTTCCCTGGTTTCTAATTCATTCACGAAAGCTTCAAAAACATTAGATTATAATAAGAAGCGTATTTAAACATAATTACGTGTTAACTGTGACATGTGTAAGTTAGTGAACAAGTCAATACTAGATTAACCGACTCATGTTGTTTTCGTTGACTCGTATTGAAAAAAAGAGAAGAAATTACAGTTTTAAAAATATTTTGTACGGGTCTGGGAACCAAACTCCCGAGGAAAAATTATAATACGGACACTGTTACTGCTCGGCCAACGAGGAATAACTATTTGTGCTGTAAACATAGTGTATTGACTTAAATTTATGCTATTGTTTTGTTTGTTTACATTTCAAAGCGCCTTATTACTGTGCGATACCTATAGAGATTTTGGCAAACACCAACTGAAATTTATAAACTAATGAAGCAGACGCCATAACAATAATCGGTCATCTATGTCTTGATCTTTAAGTTGTACAAACAATTGGCAAATGGCCCAGAATTGCTAAAAGACAGCAAAGATTGAGAGAGAAAACAAAAAATCCGTGATTCAACTTTAAAGTCAGTCTATGACACCTTGGATGTACAAAGTGTGCATCCTGTCTGAGATTCTTGTCATAAGTGTTCATACTATTTTCAGTATTTGAACCAAACAACTTCTAATGATTTAGATATTGTTTATCAAAATTAATAAAAGAAATATACAAATATAAATTAATACAAACTTGATTAAGCATCTAGATGAAGTCAAGATGTTGAAATATACGGTGCCCCTAAAGTGACATGTTACGCACTTTTTTTCCACTTAGGTAATGTGAGACTTTTTTTATTTCGTTTAAATCATTTCGTTTAAACGAAATAACTATTTCGTTTTAACGAAATCATTTCGTTTTAACGAAATAACTATTTCGTTTAAACGAAATAACTAATTCGTTTAAACGAAATCATTTCGTTTAAACGAAATAGTTATTTCGTTGAAACGAAATAGTTATTTCGTTGAAACGAAATAAGTTCGTTTAAACGAAATAACTAATTCGTTTAAAAGAAATCATTTCGTTTAGAATAGCATTTCGTTTAAACGAAATAACATTTCGTAAAAAGGAAATCATTTCGTTTAAACATATTAGTTATTTCGTTTAAACGAAATGATTTCGTTTTTACGAAATGTTATTTCGTTTAAACGAAATGATTTCGTTTTTACGAAATGTTATTTCGTTTAAACGAAATGATTTCGTTTAAACGAAATAGTTATTTCGTTTAAAAGAATTAGTTATCTTGTTTAAACGAATTAGTTATCTCGTTTAAACGAATTAGTTATTTCGTTTAACGAATTAGTTATTTCGTTTAAACGAAATAACTAATTCGTTTAAACGAAATGATTTCGTTTTTACGAAATGTTATTTCGTTTAAACGAAATCATTTCGTTTAAACGAAATAAAAAAAGTCTCACATTACCTAAGTGGAAAAAAAGTGATTTTGTAATTCTTGTTTAAACGAATTAGTTATCTCGTTTAAACGAATTTGTTATTTCGTTTAAACGAATTAGTTATTTTATTTCGTTTAAACGAATTAGTTAATTCGTTTAAACGAAATAACTAATTCATTTAAACGAAATAACTAATTCGTTTAAACGAAATAGTTATTTCGTTAAAACGAAATGATTTCGTTTAAATGAAATAAAAAAAGTCTCACATTACCTAAGTGGAAAAAAAGTGCGTAACATGTCACTTTAGGGGCACCGTAGAAATGTGATCACCGTGCACCAGATTATTGTAAGTGACTGTTTTTGCGAAGGACTATCTCATGATTGTATGATCATAATCACATCAAATTTGCAGTGAAGTTATTAGAAAGATTGTAAATCATGATTTTGTAATTCTTGTTTTGCTTCATTAAAGTATATAAAAGCTAGAGGCAAAGTCTACATTATTTTTTAACAGTCCTCTTGTAGTGGAAACTTCAAAAATCTTCTTGTCAGAAACAGCAAGCCCAATTTTGAAAGAATTCTACACAAATGTTTCTTGGACCCTTTACGAAGATTGTACAAATTATTTTGTTTTGTCAAAAACATGGCCACCAGGGGATGTGGTCACTTTTCCCTGTATGTATGTAGGGAAACTGTTCAATATTATCTCTATCCAATGTCTTACACCCCCACTGTCCCAAAAAAACACATTATCTGCCAGTGTTTATTCAGAAGAAACTTGAATTTATTCTTGTCTGAGAACACTGGCACTATTTCAAAATAATTTTATAGACATTTTCCCTGCATAACCATCTACCAAAACTGTTCAAGTAAGCAATGTAACTGTCAGGTTGGCGATCTAGAGCCATGTCACTTGTAATCATTTTTTTTTCCCTGAAAGGATGTATGCCACCTTATTTTACTTTATTTTCATTTTCTATTAAAATTAATACCTTAAAATATATACAAATCCCTGCCTTAAAGCAGCTACCTTAAAAATAAAACAGCTACCTTAAAATAATATTAAGGTAAAAATCTTCTAGTAAAAGGACATAAAATTTTGTTTCAGCAAATTAATGTTACACCTCAAGAATGTAAGTACACCTTTAAAATTTTTGAAGAATATAGTAAATACAGATTTGATGGAACTGTTAATTCTGAATGAAATTTTGATGGTAGGCAACTGATTGTATTAGTATTTCAATGTATGTATTATAGATATCATCAGCATGAAAATACATGGAAGAATGTCTAATTTTTCATGCAAACCAGTATCAGACTAGGGATAAAATATGCCAGAATTTATAGCTTACTACATTCTACATGCATTTATATCTGGAGTTAAAATGACAATGGCTAGATGGTACAATATCATGGCACAATTGTTGAGATATGTCATCTAGAATTCTTAAGTAATGTCCGATACATATTGAGTCCATTTCTGTGGACCATAATTATGCTGTATCAATATTCTACTGGTATGCTATAGCATAAATGTTTGTTTTGAATATCAGACAAAAATATATTTCAAGATTTCTAGCTCGACTATATGAAGTATATGGAGAGCTATCCTACTTGACCCGGCATCAGCGTCTTTCCGCGTCTTTTCCACCTTGTTTAAAATTTTAATGCACTTTCTTTTTTTTCTTCTTATCTTTGTTTTTATACACCTGAAGGGATGTATTATGTTATACCCCCGGTGTCCGTCCATCTGTCCGTCGGTTAGCAATATCGTGTCCGCTCTATAACTCTTGAACCCCTTGAAGGATTTCGAAGAAACTTGACACAAATGTTCACCACACTGAGACGACATGCAGAGTGCATGTTTTGGATGTCTTGCTGCAAGGTCAAGGTCACACTTAGGATTCAAATGTCATATGAGTGTGTTTTGTGTCCGCTCTGTAACTTTTGAACTGCTTGAAGTATTTCGAAGAAACTTGGCACAAATGTTCACCACACTGAGACGACATGCAGAGCGCTTGTTCCGGTTGACTAGCTTTAAGGTCAAGATCACACTTAGGGGTCAAAGGTCATATATGACTTTGCTTTGTGTATACTGCTCTGCATTGCAGTGCTCTTGTTTTTATTTGGCAGATCCCTTTTCTGTTCTCTTACAAAATTTTTTTTATGAATTACTTCCCTTTTTTGTTACTATAAATAGCTTCTTTTGAAACTTTTTTATTATTGGCCGTAGGGAAAAACCGAGACCACTTTTCTGTGGTACAACAGGGATGGTACATCCAATTTTTAGCTCTTCTGAAACTTGGAACACTTGTTCACCATCAATAACTGAACCTGTACAGCAAGAAACATAACTCCATCTGCTTTTTTGCAAGAATTATGGCCCCTTTTGGACTTAGAAAATATCAGATTTCTTGGTTAAGTTTTATGTTTAGGTCAACTTTTCTCCTAAACTATCAAAGCTATTGCTTTGAAACTTGCAACACTTGTTCACCATCATAAGCTGACCCTGTATATCAAGAAACGTAACTCTGTCCTGCTTTTTTCAAGAATTATTGCCCCTTTTGGACTTAGAAAATCAGATTTCTTGGTTAAGTTTTATGTTTAGGTCAGCTTTTTTCATAAACTATCAAAGCTATTTCTTTAAAACTTGCAACACTTGTTCACCATCATAAGCTGACCATGTACAGCAAGAAACATAACTCTGTCCTGCTTTTTGCAAGAATTATGGCCCCTTTTGGACTTAGAAAATATCAGATTTATTGGTTAAGTTTTATGTTTAGGTCACCTTTTCTCCTAAACTATTCAAGCTATTGCTTTGAAACTTGCAACAGTTGTTCACCATCATAAGCTGACTCTGTACATCAAGAAACATAACTCCATCCTGCTTTTTGCAAGAATTATGGCCCTTTTTGGACTTAGAAAATCATGGGTAGGACAATTTTTATGCCCCAGAAGGGAGGCATATAGTTTTTGAACCGTCTGTCTGTCCGTCGGTCTGTCGGTCTGTCGGTCTGTCACTCTGTCGGTCCGTCCGCAATTTTCGTGTCCGGTCCATATCTTTGTCATCCATGGATGGATTTTCAAATAACTTGGCATGAATGTGTACCACAGTAAGACGACGTGCAGTGCGCAAGACCCAGGTCCGTTGCTCAAAGGTCAAGGTCACACTTAGACGTTAAAGGATAGTGCATTGATGGGCGTGTCCGGTCCATATCTTTGTCATCGATGGATGGATTTTCAAATAACTTGGCATGAATGTGTACCACAGTAAGACGACGTGCAGTGGGCAAGACCTAGGTCCGTAGCTCAAAGGTCAAGGTCACACTTAGACGTTAAAGGATAGTGCATTGATGGGCGTGTCCGGTCCATATCTTTGTCATCGATGGATGGATTTTCAAATAACTTGGCATGAATGTGTACCACAGTAAGACGACGTGCAGTGCGCAAGACCCAGGTCCGTAGCTCAAAGGTCAAGGTCACACTTAGACGTTAAAGGATAGTGCATTGATGGGCGTGTCCGGTCCATATCTTTGTCATCGATGGATGGATTTTCAAATAACTTGGCATGAATGTGTACCACAGTAAGACGACGTGCAGTGCGCAAGACCCAGGTCCGTAGCTCAAAGGTCAAGGTCACACTTAGACGTTAAAGATCATTTTTCATGATAGTGCATTGATGGGCATGTCCGGTCCATATCTTTGTCATTCATGCATGGATTTTAAAATAACTATGCATGAATGTGTGACACAGTAAGACGGTGTGTCGCGCGCAAGACCCAGCTCCGTAGGTCAAAGGTCCAAAACTCTTAACATCGGCCATAACTATTCATTCAAAGTGCCATCGGGGGCATGTGTCATCCTACGGAGACAGCTCTTGTTCTATTATAAAAAAAGAAAAATCAGATGAGCGTCAGCACCCGCAAGGCGGTGCTCTTGTTAGGTGTATTTAGACATTACTTTACCTTGTAAGAATTTTGTTTTTGGACTTAGAATTTATTTTTTTTGAATTACTTCTTTTTGTTGTTCCTGTCCTTTGGGCTTCAACAGTCAAGTTCATTAAATTTTGCTCCCATCCTCTGATGTAACCCTTTGGGCGTATATTGCCCCACTTGGCGGCACTGTTGTTACTAGATGGATTTGCTTCAAACTTAAAATAGTTATTCCTCATCATCACCAACATCATCTGGCATAAGGGCCATAACTCTCACACCAATATTTTATGAATTATTCCCCCCTTCTTACTTAGAAGTTCAGGTTAAAGTTTTGGTGCACTTTCACTCTATCTCAGTTATTACTAAATAGATTTGATTCAGATTTAAAATAGTTGTTCTGCGTTATCAACCACATCAGATGACACAAGGTCCATAACTCTGGCACCAATTTTTCATGAATTATGCCTCCTTTTTACTTATAATTTCAGGTTAAAGTTTTGATGCACTTTTGCTCTTTATCTGTTATTACCAAACGGATTTGATTCAAACTTAAAACAGTTGTAGCACATCATCACCCACATCTTATGATACAAGGGCCATAACTCTGGCACCAATATTTCATGAATTATCCCCCTTTTTACCTAGAATTCCAGTTTAATGTTGGTGCACTTTTATTTTATCTGTGTTATTACTTAATGAATATTTTATTCAAACTTAAAATAGTTCTTCCACATTGTCGTCTTCATCATATGACACATGGTCCATAATTCTGGCACAAATATTTAGTGACTTATGTCCCTTTTTTACTTAGAATTTCAGTTTAATTTTGAAGCTTTTTCACTATATCTTTGTTGTTACTAAATGGATTTTATTCAAACTTAAAACGGTGGTTCCATATGACGCATTGTTCATGAAGCTGGCACCAAAAACGCTATAAGTTATGCCCCCTTTTTACTAGAATTTCTGGTTCAACTTGTGATGCACTTCTGTTCTATCTCACTTATTTGATTCAAACTTCAAATAGTTGCTCCACATTATTAGCCACATGATATGACACAATGTCCTGGTGCATTACTTTTGCAGAAATTTCCATGAATTATGTCTCTTTTATACTTATTTAATGTTTTGATACACTTCTCTATCCCTGTTATTACTAAATACATTTGACACAGACTTAAGCTATTGTCCAATATCTTCATCCACATTGGAGTAATTAAACACTTCAGTGTCAGCTCCAGCCCAGTTTCACTATCCAGCATCAAAATAGTCCAGCGCGATGTCTCCTGTGACAGCTCTTGTTCACTGTCTTTGTCAAAAAAGTGTTGGTTAATCAAAATTCAGAACATTGGTGTCAAAATTCAGAACAAAGGTTTCAGAATTCAGAACAAAGATGTCAAAATTCAGAACATAAAATTTCTGACCAAATTTATACAGATTTCTAAAACCAACTTGCCAGCATTGAAGATAAAAGGGGTTTAACACCAAACATGTGTATCTCAAAGACAGAAACAAGAACAAAACATATTCACAATGTTACTACAGATGGATGGGGTACTTGATAACATCACTCAAAAATCGTAAACAGTTTTGGCAATTTATTTATTATTTATAAAATGCTTCTTGTTCTGCTTAATTATGTAATGTATTTATGTGAATAAAGAAATGATACTAAGATTTCATTTAATTTACTTTATTTTAGATAATTTTACATTACTTTGTTCAATTAAAACCTAAAGGAAGCTGCCCTCAAATTTCACCTAATTTGGCTAGTTTCAGAGTTTGGCTAGGATTTCTTTTGAGGACTTTTTTCTTCTGTTGCATAAATAACTAAAGATTATAAATCCTCAATAAAACTTAATGTTGCAATTAACTTAAGATTCTATCATAACTTCTATATGACAGTTATATGACTGGGGCCGTATTCATAAAGCATCTTAAGTATAAGTTTTGACTTAAGTTTAAGATTTTACTTAAGTTTGTGGTGATTTCAACTTAAGTCTAAGTAAAAACTTAAGTTCTAGTCATAAAACAGCTAAAACTTAACATGCTTAAATACGTAAGAAATGACTTAAGTCAGAAAATAAAATAGCGTGGTGAGTACGATTAAAGTGTTGTTTTCAGATAAAAGCACTTTAAACATAATTGTGCATGTTGTATCTGTCTGAAATTAATGGGTTTTTTTTAATGTTTTCGTCCACAATAAAAAACAAGAATTACTTATTAAGTTGTTTTATGAATAACAAATATACTTGAGTAAAATAAATTTCTAACCTAAGTAATACTTAAGTAAATAATCAATTTCTTATACTTATATTTAAGATGCTTTATGAATACGGCCCCTGGCCTAATTATTAAACATGAAACAGGATATTGGCAAAGTATGTATATACCACTGCATGAATGATATCGTGTTGAACTACTTTCCATTCAAGTGTGTTTGTACCTTTGGTAAACATAAATTTTATTTTGCAAACTGGAAAATCAATGAAGCATTATACTGCCACACCTTTAGCTATATTGTCATTATATTTCCTGTTTCAGCTTTCAAGCGGGTCTATTTTGGTGTGATATTATTGTACGATATATATATTTGTTAATATGTAGATTTTTACCTTTATGCAGTGGATTACTTGGGCATTTTGAGACGTGTTTAATTACCTACTTTACTTTATGCTACTGGATTTATCTCTTTCACAGGTATCCTATATGCATTTTTTATTTTTTCAAATATTTCATTGCTGTATTCATACATGCTTATCAATTGTAATACTGTGTAATAATTACTGTTCAGACACATTCCTACCATGAAATCATTTAGGGAAAAGTTTTTCTAAAGGTTTTAATTACTGAATCTAGTTATAAGCGTAGTCTTGTAGTAGCTTCCTTTCAGTGTTCTATCATAGTGTCTTCTTTACTTTCCACAGACTGTATATCCACATGTGTATTCACATTGCTACACAAGTTTCTTCAGGCTGCATGTCCACATTACTACATAAGGTTCCATATGTTGTGTGTCCACATTACTGCATCACATTCCACATGCTGTGTGATAGCTTTGCTTCATTATCTTCCTCATACTGTGTGTCCACATTACTACATCAAATTCCACATGTTGTGTGCCCACATTGCACCATCAGTTTCCTCTTGATGTGTGTCCACATTACTACATCAGATTTCACATACTGTGTGCCCACATTGCAACAGCAGTTTCCTCTTGCTGTGTGTCCTTATTACTGCATCAGATTCCACATGCTGTGTGCCCACATTGCAACATCAGATTCCACATGTTGTGTGCCCACATTGCAACATCAGATTTCACATACTTTGTGTTCACATTACTACATCAGTTTCCTCTTGCTGTGTCCACATTACAACATATTCCACATGTTGTGTGCCAACATTGCAACATCAGTTTCCTCTTGCTGTGTGACCACATTACAACATCAGATTCCACATGTTGTTTGATCACATTACAACATCAGTTTCCTCTTGCTGTGTGTCCATGTTACTACATCAGATTCCACATGTTGTTTGATCACATTGCAACATCAGTTTCCTCTTGCTGTGTGACCACATTACAACATCAGATTCCACATGATGGCCACATTTCAATATCAGTTTCCTCTCTGCTGTATGTCCACATTACATCAAATTCCACATGTTGTGTGCCAACATTGCAACATCAGTTTCATCTTGCTGTGTGTTCACATTACTACATCAGATTCCACATGTTGTGTGCCCACATTGCAACATCAGTTTTCTCATGTCGTGTGTCCATATTAACTTCATCATATTTCAGCATTTCTACATCAGTTTCCCCTTAAAGAGCAAGTTGGTACATAAATAGTTTTAGATTTATACCTCCTTTTCAGTACACATTAGGAGATGAAGATACTATTTGTACTGCCTGAGGGCACTATAGTTGCTGTATAACTGATGTTAAACAGATTTATGAGAGTTTCATAGCAAGTAGACATCAAGTTTTATGTAAATTTTATGTAAATCTTTGTATTTGTATAGCAGAATAATGCTGGATATCAAACATATGATATTATTATATCAATAAATAGATTTGTTGACAAATTTATTTCCATTTTTAATTTAAAAGAAAACAATATGCAATTTGTCCACCAGTTTTTGGTTAGAATACTTAGTTAATTAGATACAGTAGAATTTTGCTGAAGTTTTATCCACAGAATGTGTCATGTTTTTTGTACTGATTAATGACTTTATAGTTCTAAATGCATGTTTATCTATATAGTGGAAAGCTAACATAGGTATTACCATGGAAAGGTAGGTTTGTTACCTTTTTGCATTTTAAATAATTTTAATTTTATATTTCAATCATTAAACAGTAAAATGTAGTTCAGTTATTGTGAATGACTGGAAAAATTCTGCATTTTGTCTAATTGCCCCTTTGTTGATATGCATAGAATCTAATGTATGAGCGTAATTTTCAATTTTCATTGGTAATGTAGAGATAAAACCTAAAATTTTCAAGGAAAGAATCACTTTAAATACCAGCAAGCACATAGACGTTGAAACATTAGCTAGTATTGAAATTGTTTGGATGATGTTGAAATTTCAGCATTGAAACTATGTCAGAATTTCAACCATATTTCAGTGTTGAAATATGATTGAAATATGGTTGAAATCCCGATGTTAGGATTTCAGTCATATTTCAAAGTTTTTTGTTTCAAACAATCTAGTCTTAAATTGTTCAAATTGTCAGTTGTAAAAATTTTAATATCCATGAAAAGAAATCATCGAAGGAACAAATGAATCACAAATTAAATCTGCTGGTACTTACAACTTCTTATTGAACACAGGTCACTGTAAATGTTTTCTTTGTTCCATGGTTTTACTATTCAGTAATAGTGGAATGATGTCTTGAGAATGTGCAGACAACCTAAGCATTACATGTACATTTTGCTGGGCATATTAATGACACATAGAGTTTTTTGTGGGTAGCAGTTTAATTTTGTTTTCAAACTAGTTGCATCAACCAGATTTCAACTTCCTTGGTCAAATATGGACAAATTTTCAGCATTGAAACAGTGTCGGGATTTCGACAATATTTCAACATTGAAACATTGCAGTCCTATTTCAATCTTGAAACAGCGTCTTTTGATCTCTTAAGTCCTACAAAAAACCCAGAAATTAATTAAAATGTGAATTTGATGTAAGTTTTGTTCATATCAGTAATCAAAATTTTGTTTGAAAAGAATGACAACTCTACTAGGGAGTACTTACAAGCATAGATATCCCTTGCACATTGAAAAGTGAAAACGGTTTAGACATGTAAAATTGTGATTAACTTTGCAACAAAGACAATAGGGGATATATATTCATTTGTGTATGATTTACAATTGCTTCACTGTTTCATATGTTTTTGTCAATTTTTTATTGAAAAAACAACTTTTACTAATCCACATTGCTCTTCTGCAATATCAGCCAGGAAAATAAATTCTTTACCGTTCTGTCATAGAGAAAATGAAATTGAATTTTTTTTATCTGAAAATAAAAAGATTTTTAATTGCTAAAAAGCCAGTAAATATTTAGATTTTGACAAATTACAAAATTGTTCAATTCACTATGCCTCATTTAGGGACCGACCATTTGATATTGTGAGGGGGGGGGGGCGGGGAGGGGCTGGGATTTTTTTGAGGTGGGGGACATTGGTAACTCGAATATGGATTTCCTCGACAGCGTATATCCTGTCACTGCTTTAATCAACACATTTTATAAATTAACAAAGCTACTTACAGTGCAGACTGGAATCCTGCAATCATTTGTTTGGTCATCATGTTTTGTTTACAGTTTATTAACACCAGCCATAAAATACACAACTGTATTTTGACTGAATCACAAAACACAAAAGCTCATTTATACAGGTTATGAACTGGTTTTGATCAGAAACAAAATTTTGAAAGTTTTGTGTGTCGTTTTGGGATGTGTGCCAACATGACAAAATAAAACTAATAAACTGACATATTATAAATGAAACATAGAATGCGACGGAACAAAATATTTTATTTCGCATTGGTATGCACACCATTAACAAAGATTTCATTGGTATGCATGCCATTAACAAAGATTTCATTGGTATGCACGCCATTAACAAAGATTTCATTGGTATGCATGCCATTAACAAAGATTTCATTGGTATGCATGCCATTAACAAAGATTTCATTGGTATATGCCATTAACAAAGATTTCATTGGTATGCGCGCCATTAACAAAGATTTCATTGGTATGCGCGCCATTAACAAAGATTTCATTGGTATGCGCGCCATTAACAAAGATTTCATTGGTACGCGCACTATTAACAAAGATTTCATTGGTATGCACGCCATTAACAAAGGTTTCATTGGTATGCGTGCCATTAACAAAGATTCCATTGTTATGCGCGCCATTTACAAAGATTTCATTGGTATATGCACCAAGACAAAATATAATGTTTTGTTGTCACACTGGCACATGCCAAAATGACACACAAAACTTTCAAGGTTGCATTATGACACATTGGTATGCGTAAAAGGATGATGAAATGTGCGGCACAAACCACTACCACACCACCCTGAGAAACTTTACGAAATGTCCCAAATCAGCCACCATAGTATCATAACAGACTTTTGGGTTGAAATGTACATGACTCAGTCAAAACCAACAATAATTTGTCTCCCGCCTTTTCAAAAGAAAAAAAGGGAACATAGAAATGGACTGTGCTATGGACTGTCCCTAGGTAGATATTGGTAACTCTGTTACAGTTTCTTGTTGTATATGATGTTGTTTACAGAAGGTACCAAAACTGTTTTTGGGAAATGAACTCAAAATTGCTTTTTGCAGTTGTAAAAGTTATTCTATGTAAGAACATAAATAGACGAGAAATGAGCCTGAACAAAGACTTTAGTGATATGATTTACAAGATAAGTTGAGAAAACAAATGATTTGAGAACTCTGTTTTGCAGGGGAATGCTATTATATGGATTTGATCATTTGCACTGGGCATGCACTGGCTGAATTATTAGTTCATCAGTAGTATTAAAAGTAAGTTTATCCAGTGTTTGGAGGAGTCACCCATCAGAATTGACCAAATACGTAATCACAACGTAGCTGTGCACATTTACATTTATAATGCCAGAATGGTCTAATAGCTAGACATTGACAGATATCAGATCATTATGTTATGCTGCAATAGAAATAATTAGTCACCTTCTAGAAGGGGTTTTGTATTGTATAGCAAGACTTCATTCACTCGTTGATCGCTTGATGCAGGTTCATGATCGCTTAATGGTGGTTCATGATCGCTTGATGGTGGTCCATGATCACTTGATGGAGGTTCATGATCGCTTGATGGTGGTTCATGATCGCTTGATGGAGGTTCATGATCACTTGATGGTGGTGACATGATCGCTTGATGGAGGTTCATGATCACTTGATGGTGGTGACATGATCACTTGATGGAGGTTCATGATCACTTGATGGTGGTTCATGATCGCTTGATGGTGGTTCATGATCACTTGATGGTGGTGACATGATCGCTTGATGGAGGTTCATGATCACTTGATGGTGGTTCATGATCGCTTGATAGTGGTTCAGCATGGGAATGGTGAGCATGAATTTGTCTTTGAAATCATTTTCTTTCCACACAGTTTTTAAGTTTTGATTTGTTGTTGTTGTTGTTGATATGAAGTGTAAAAAATTGGGTACATACATCAAAATTAATATGGAAAAAAGAATGAAAAGAAGAAATTTCACATTTTGACATCAATGATAAGGGACATTGAGATTTAAAAAGTTTGTGATCCACACATACATTTACTGCGCCACAGGCAGTTTTCAAAAATATTCATTGCTGTCAGTTAGTTTTCCTTATGAAAATTTCTTATGCAAATGCATTTATGTCTCCTGTGTATTGATTATTTCAAATACTGATCAGGTTTTCATTATTTTGTTTCATTTATATAAGAGCTGTAAGCCCCCATCACACCAAACTAGTTCTCAAAATGTCCCAACCCGTCGTAAAAAATCGTAAAACGGGCTGCAGTCTGGCTAGAACGTTTGTATTATGGCCGGATAGTATCCATAATGTGATCTGTTGCATAGTTAGTTTATAAACAGTTCTTGATATGTCCATCGCGTCTTTATCCCTTCTGAATTTAAGTTCGTTTATAGTAAGTTCAGTTTGGGAAAAATTGCCTGTTCACCTTCTGTGGACACCGTTTGTAAGCAGTCTAAGCTCGTCTGTAGTCAGATTAAAGCAGTTCGTAACTGGTCCTACTTCATTCCGAGTACGTCGAAATATGTTCTAACTAGTTTGTAACTCGACCAACTCATTCACAGACAGTTTAACTCGTTCTGATTACGTCCTCATTTCATCCCTAGTACTTTCAGAACATAAATTGCGATCAAGTTCTGGTCCGACGGCTATAAAAAGCCGTCATGTTTCGTCCAGTTCTCATTCTCATTTGTCTCTTCAACCTCTCAAGATAAACAAAAACAATCCACAGCAATTAGCAAGTATCAATATGCCTCCAAAGAAAAGTAGAGCCAAACAGATGTGGTGTTAAAGCAGTAAAAGATCCAACGTCTCATAGCTACTGCACAACGGATGAAACAGAGTCTCCTGAGCCAGAGTGTAAAAACCGAGAGGATGAGTGTCGTAATTTGTCCCCGCACCTTCTGATGACCCTGTCTCAAAGTCCGAGGATGAAGGAAGACAGAGTCAGAAACCAAAGAAGAAAAAAACAAAGACATACACTCATCTCCCGACTAAACCTTGTGCCCAAATGTTGAACCTGTACTGTAACAGCCGGTATTTATACCCTACCTTGTGTAATTGTACTGCAGACAGGATCGACGAAGTAGGAACTGCGAACAAACGTAATAAATGTACTAAAAATGAGCAGAGCATACAGAGAGTCTACTGCAAACTCTTAGAACTTTTTAGAAACGTATTGCAAACTTAGTATTTTATTTTGATCGTATTCAGACGGAATAATGATGCACTAAGGGTGTAATGTGGTCGAGTTAAGTCTGTCTGTGAACGGGTTGAGCAAGACACAAACGGCTCAGGTTGCTTTGCACACATACTAAAATTGATGCCTGATCGCATTACGTCATACAACGTCTCTAGTACGATCAAAGTACAACAGTTCAGTTCTTAGTACGTCCATCTCGTTTTAAGTACGTTGTCAGGCCGTCTAACTGCAGGACTGGATGATCAGCAGAAAATTTTGAGCACGCTCAAAGTTCTGGAGCACCATTTCCATTCAAACCAGTCCGAGCCAGTCCATAAAGTTCTTAGACAGACAGCAGAGCATCGCTACTACGTCTGTTCTATTGGCACACGGTCTGAGCCCGTTAGGCTATATACATATTTTAGAACGTATTGAAAACGAGCTTGGTGTGATGGGGGTATTAGCTTTAAAACTTTTTACACTTGTTTATTATCATCAGATGCATAAGTAGGTAACTCTGTCTTGCATTTTGTCAGAAGTATGGCCCTTTTTTGTCCCCTGCCTTTTTCGAAGAAGAAAAGGGGGGCATAGAAATAGGCTGCCCATCATACTTCGTGTCCAACCTTAACTCTGCCATCCATGAAGGGTTTTGAAAAAAACTTGGCATAAATGTTTCCCATAATGAGACGACTTGTCACACACAAGATCCAGACCCCTAGCTCCAAGGTCGAGATCACACTTAGAGGTCAAAGGTTAACAGGGTCTGTTTCGTGTCCAGTAAGTAACTCTGCCATTCATCAAGGGATTTTGAAATTTCTTGGCACAAATGTTCCCCATAATGAGACGACATGTCTTACACAGGACCAGACCCGTAGCTCCAAGGTCAAGGTCACACTTAGAGGTTAAAGATTAACATGGTCTGTTTCTTGTCCGGTCCATAACTCTGCCATTCATCAAGGGATTTTAAAATTACTTGGCACAAATATTCCCTATAATGAGTTAATGTGTCATGCATAAGACCTAGACCCCTAGCTCCAAGGTCAAGGTCACCTTTGGAGATAGGTCGTTTTTGTAATTCTTTTTGTCTGGTCTGTAATTTTTTGTGGATTAGTGTATATTTAAATAACTTAGCATAAATATTCACCATTACAAGAGATTGTGTCATGTGCAAAGGTCAAGATCACAGGCAGCCAAGTTAACTTCCTTTTTATGCCCCCAGCATCTACTGATGCGGGAGGCATATAGTGATTGTCCTGTCAGTCTATTCGTTCGTCCGTCCGTACAAGGTTAACCAAATGGGACCGTTTCGTCTAGCATCAATACCCCTTACTAGAATGACTTGATACTAATGCAGATGTAACCTGTGACCATTCCTCATCTTCAGACATCACCTTACCTCAGTTTGACCTTGACCTTGACCTCCTTTTGGACTTAGGTTGCTTTATATGGGCCATCTCTTGGTTAACCAAATGGGACCATTTCGTCTAGCATCAATACCCCTTACAAGAATGAATTGATACTAATACATACGTAAACTGTGACCATTCCTCATCTTCAAACATCACCTGACCTCAGTTTGACCTTGACCTTGACCTCGTTTTGGACTTAGGTGCAAAATCTATCGACAAGGATGCCACTGAGGGCATCAAGCGTTTACTGAACACAACTTCTTGTTATACCCCCACAAAACGAAGTTTGGTGGGGGGGGGGGGCGTATATGGGAGTGAGCTTGTCTGTCGGCCCGTTGGTTTTCATGGTTTCCGGATGATAACTCATGAAAGGCTTGACCGATTTAAATAATTTTTGGTACACAGGTGTAATATCAGAAAATACAGGTCAAGTTCGACTTTGGGGTCAGTAGGTCAAAGGTCAAGGTCAAAGTGACCCTGAACAGTTAAACTGTTTCTGGATGATAACTTGAGAAGGCTTGGACCTAGGATCATAGATTTTGGTACATAGGTGTAACATCATAACATACAGGTCAAGTTTGATTTTGAGGTCAGTAGGTCAAAGGTCAAGGTCACAGTGACTCGGAACAGTTGAACGGTTTCCGGATGATAACTTGAGAACGCTTGGGTCTAGGATCATAATTTTTTGTACACAGGTGTAACATGATAAAATACAGGTCAAGTTTTACTTTGAGGTTAGTAGGTCAAAGGTCAAGGTCACAGTGACACGAAACATTTAAACGATTTCCGGATGATAACTTGAGAACGCTTAAGCCTAGGATCATGAAAATTGATAGGGAGGTTGGTTATGGCCAGCAGATGACCCATAATGATTTTGAGGTCAATAGGTCACAGGTCAAGGTCACAGTGACCCGGAACATTTAAAACGTATTTCGGACAACAACTTCAGAACGCTTTGGACTAGGATCATGAAACTTAATAGGGAGATTGGTCATTGACCCGCAGATGACCCCTATTGATTCCGAGTTCCAAAGGTCAGAGTGACCTGGAACCTTTAAACCTTTTCCGGACAATACCTTGAGAACGTTTGGGCCGAGGATCATGAATCTTCATAGGGAGGTTGATCATGACCAGCAGATGACCTGTATTGATTTTGAGGTCAGTAGGTCAAAGGTCAAGCAAGTTCGGCTTTGACATTGGCTTAGTTCTGTGACAAGGCCATATTGTAGGGGTATAATTCGTCACTCCTGTGACAACTCTAGTTTTGTTTGTACCTTGAATTACCTCCCTTTTATCAGCTAAACTGTCACTATGTGACAGGGTGAGCTTTTGTGATCGCCCTTGGTTCCTTTCTTGAACTGGCCAGATTCTATTATGGGTTCCAGAGTTATGGCCCCTGATATGGCCAGAATTAGCTATTTTGACCTTGTCTGCACAATAGCAGCTTCATTTATGATTTGATTTTAACCAAACTTGCACAAAACTTGTGTCACCATAAGATCTCGGTTCCTTTCTTGAACCGGCCAGATCCCATAATGGGTTTCAGAGTTATGGTCCCTGAAAGGGCCAAAATTAGCTATTTTGACCTTGTCTGTGCAATAGCAGCCTCATTTATGATTTGATTTTAACCAAACTTGCACACAACTTGTATCACTACAAGATCTTGATTCCTTTCTTGAACTGGCCAGATTCCATTATGGGTTCCAGGGTTATGGCCCCTGATAGGGCCAGAATTAGCCATTTTAACCTTGTCTGCACAATAGCAGCTTCATTTATGATTTGAATTTAATCAAACTTGCACAAAAACTTGTGTCACCATAAGATCTCGGTTCCTTTCTTGAACCGGCCAGATCCCATAATGGGTTTCAGAGTTATGGCCCCTGAAAGGGCCAAAATTAGCTATTTTGACCTTGTCTGCGCAATAGCAGCTTCATTTATGATTTGATTTTAACCAAACTTGCACACAACTTGTATCACCATAAGATCTCGATTCCTTTTTATACGCCCTAACGGACATATTATGTTATCGCCTCGGTGTCCGTCTGTCTGTCTGTCTGTTGGTTAGCAATTTCCCTTCCGCTCTGTAACTCTTGAACCCCTTGAAGGATTTCAAAGAAACCTGACACAAATGTTCACCTCAATAAAGCGATGTGCAGAACGCATGTTTCGGATGGCGCACTTCAAGGTCAAGGTCACACTTAGGGGTCAAAGGTCATATGACTTTGTTTTGTATATTGCTCTGCATTTGTGTTGCATTGCAGTGCTCTTGTCTTTATTTGGCAGATCCTTCTTTTGTTCACTTACAATGTTTTTTTTTAATTACTTCCCTTTTATGTTACTATAAATAGCTTATTTAGTAACATTTTTAGCTCGACTATTCAAAGAATAGTCTAGCTATTCTACTCACCCTGGCGTCGGCGTCGGCGTCACACCTTGGTTAAGTTTTTGCATGCAAGTACATACAGCTATCATTTAAAGGCATATAGCTTTGAAACTTATTTATTCTTTTTCTAGGTCAATTACCAACCTCACTGGGTCAAGTTCCATAACTCTAACATGTATTTTGAGCAAATTATGCCCCCTTTTGGACTTAGAAAATTCTGGTTAAAGTTTTACATGCAAGTTGCTATCTCCAAAACTAATGCAGATATTGAATTGAAACTTCACATGTGTCTTCGGGGTTATAAAACTAGTTGATAGCACCAAGTCCCATAACTCTGACCTTCATTTTGGCCAAATTATGCCCCCTTTTGTACTTAGAAAATTTTGGTTAAAGTTTTGCGTGCAAGTACATACAGCTATTACTAAAAGGCATATAGATTTGAAACTTATTTTTTCTTTTTCTAGATCAATTACCTACCTCACTGGGTCAAGTCCCATAACTCTGACCTGTATTTTGGCCAAATTATGCCCCCATTTGGACTTAGAAAATTCTGGTTAAAGTTTTGCATGCATGTACATACAGCTATTACTAAATGGCATATTGATTTGAAACTTATTTTTTCTTTTTCTAGATCAATTACCTACCTCATTGGCTCAAGTCCCGTAACTCTGACATGTATTTTGAGCAAATTATGCCCCCTTTTGGACTTAGAAAATCCTGGTTAAAGTTTTGCATGCAAGTACATACAGCTATTACTAAAAGGCATATTGATTTGAAACTTATTTTTTCTTTTTCTAGATCAATTACCTACCTCACTGGGTCAAGTCCCATAACTCTGATATGTATTTTGAGCAAATTATGCCCCCTTTTGGACTAAGAAAATCCTGGTTAAAGTTTTAAATGCAAGTAACTATCTCAAAAACTAATGCAGATATTAAATTGAAACTTCACATGTGTCTTCGGGGTTATAAAACTAGTTGATAGAATCAAGTCCCATAACTCTGACATGAATTTTGGGCAAATTATGCCCCCTTTTGGACTTAGAAAATCCTGGTTAAAGTTTTGCGTGCAAGTACATACAGCTATTACCAAAAGGCATATAGCTTTGAAACTTATTTATTCTTTTTCTAGGTCAGTTACCAACCTCACTGGGTCAAGTTCCATAACTCTTAACATGTATTTTGAGCAAATTATGCCCCCTTTTGGACTTAGAAAATTCTGGTTAAAGTTTTGCGTGCAAGTTACTATCTCCGAAACTAATGCAGATATGGAATTGAAACTTAACATCTTTCTTCGGGGTTATTATGTCTCCCCCAGGAGACATATTGTTTTTGCCCTGTCCGTCCGTCCGTCCGTCCGTACGTCCGTACGTCACACTTCATTTCCGAGCAATAAATGGAGAACCATTTGACCTAGAACCTTCAAACTTCATAGGGTTGTAGGGCTGCTGGAGTAGACAACCCTTATTGTTTTTTGGGTCACTCCGTCAAAGGTCAAGGTCACAGGGGCCTGAACATTGAAAACCATTTCCGATCAATAACTAGAGAACCACTTGACCCAGAATGTTGAAACTTCATAGGATGATTGGTCATGAAGAGTAGATGACCCCTATTGATTTTGGGGTCACTCCATCAAAGGTCAAGGTCACAGGGGCCTGAACATTGAAAACCATTTTTGATCAATAACTAGAGAACCACTTGACCCAGAATGTTGAAACTTCATAGGATGATTGATCATGAACAGTAGATGAACCCTATTGATTTTGGGGTCACTCCGTCAAAGGTCAAGGTCACAGTGGCCTGAACATTGAAAACCATTTTTGATCAATAACTAGAGAACCACTTGACCCAGAATGTTGAAACTTCATAGGATGATTGGTCATGAAGAGTAGATGACCCCTATTGATTTTGGGGTCACTCCGTCAAAGGTCAAGGTCACAGGGGCCTGAACATTGAAAACCATTTCCGATCAATAACTAGAGAACCACTTGACCCAGAATGTTGAAACTTCATAGGATGATTCTAAATGCAAAGTAGATGACCCCTATCGATTTTGGGGTCACTCCATTAAAGGTCAAGGTCACAGGAGCCTGAACATTGAAAACCATTTCCAGTCAGTAACTTGAGAACCACTTGACCCAGAATGTTGAAACTTAATAGGATGATTGGTCATGCAGAGTAGATGACCCCTATTGATTTTGGGGTCACTCTGTGAAAGGTCAAGGTCACAGGAGCCTGAACATTGAAAACCATTTCCGGTCAGTAACTTGAGAACCACTTGACCCAGAATGTTGAAACTTAATAGGATGATTGGTCATGCAGAGTAGATGACCCCTATTGATTTTGGGGTCACTCTGTGAAAGGTCAAGGTCACAGGGGCCCGAACATTGAAAACAATTTCCGGTCAGTAACTTGAGAACCACTTGACCCAGAATGATGAAACTTCATAGGATGATTGGTCTTGCAGAGTAGATGACCCCTAATGATTTTAGGGTCACTCTGTTAAAGGTCAAGGCCAAAGGGGCCTGAACATGGAAAACCATTTCCAATCAACTTGAGAACCTCTCGACCTAGAATGTTGAAACTTCATAGGATGATTGTTCATGCAGAGTAAATGACCCCTATTGTTTTTGGGGTCACTCCGATAAAGGTCAAGGTCACAGGGGCCTGAACATTGATAACCAATTCCGATTAATAACTTGAGAACCACTTGACCCAGAATGTTGAAACTTCATAGGATGATTGAACATGCAGAGTAGATGACCCCTATTGATTTTGGGGTCAGTCTGTTAAAGGTCAAGGTCAAAGTGGCCTGTTCATGTAAAATCATTTTTTGGAAATAACTTGAGAACCACTTGACCTATAATGTTGAAACTTAATAGGATGATTAGACATGCAGAGTAGATGACCCCTATTTATTTTGAGGTCACTTCATCAAAGGTCAAGGTCACAGGAGCCTGAACAGTGACTTGAGAACCACTAGGCCAAGAGTGTTGAAATTTAGCGGGATGACTGGACATGCCAAGTAGATGATCCCTATTGCAGCCAACCATCAGTGTCTCTTTGACTTTCGCTCCTGACCCCTATTGACTTCTTGCCTATAGGACTTTGCATTGGGGGAGACATGCGCTGTTTTACAAAAGCATTTTCTAGTTTCACTGGTTGATAGCATCAAGTCCCATAACTCTGATATGCATTTTGGTCAAATTATGTCCCGTTTCGAACTTAAAACTCTTTCGATATTTAACATTTTGGGTAATAATTTCCTGCTTCTGTGACAATATTTCGAATAGTCGAGCTTGGCTGTCTTACGGACAGCTCTTGTTATTATCGGCCTTAGGGAAAAACCGAGACCACTTTCCTGTGGTACAACATGGATGGTACCTTATTTATATGTGTATTTTGACATATCTGTACCTTTAAGAAAATTTCAACTATATTTTCCCATGATTCTTTTTATTGATCTTGATTATGATTTTTTGACCTTGTCCCTAAGTGCAATGACGACAGGTGAGCGATATAGGGCCATTATGGCCCTCTTGTATGATAAAGGACAATATATGTGTTTATATATCAGTTTTCCCACAAATTTCAAAAAGCAGTTATGTTTTTAGCTCGACTATTCGAAGAATAGGGGAGCTGTCCTACTCGCCCTGGCGTCGGCGTGAGCGTCACACAAAAGTTAAAGTTTGCGTACCATCCCAAATATTTTCAAAGTCCATTGAGGTATTGCTTTGATATTTTGCATACTTGTTTACCATCATGACCCCAGTCTGCTGTAAAAAGGAGGAGGCAACACTATCAAGCATTTTGACTGAATTATGGCTCCTTTTCAACTTAGAATAAATGTTAAAGTTTGCGTACCACCCCAAATATTTTCAAAGTCCATTGAGGTATTGCTTTGATATTTTGCATACTTGTTTACCATCATGTCTACAGTCTGTAAAAAGGAGGAGGCAACTCTATCAAGCATTTTGACTGAGTTATGGCCCCTTTTCGACTTAGAATAAATGTTAAAGTTTGCGTACCACCCCCAAATATTTTCAAAGTCCATTGAGATATTGCTTTGATATTTTGCATACTTGTTTACCATCATGACCCTAGTCTGTAAAAAGGAGGAGGCAACTCTGTCAAACATTTTGACTGAATTATGGCCCCTTTTTGACTTAGAATATGCTTATTGTAATGTTATAGTTTTACTCATAGCTTATATTATACTATCAAGCACTGAAAATAGTCGAGCGCGCTGTCCACTGACAGCTCTTGTTATTAAGATGATCTTATTGATAGATATAAAAAGCTATTAACAATTGTAGACTTGTAGAATGCAAACCAAGGCACAAGTTATAACTTAATGGTTTATATAGGTAAATGCAGCATTACTAGGGTTGCAATACATTAGGTTGATATATGTTTTTAGTACCATACAACTGACATGCATTTCATTTTTTATTAATTACCTCCCTTTAATATGATAAAATATTTATTATATTTTTATTCATCTTTCCGTACCAATTTAAAAATAAAATCACATTTTATCTTTGAAATACAGATATTTACATTTGAAAGCATTCATCAATTATGGATTTCCAAAAAATTTCGAATTTCATAATGTCTTCATGAATTATATGAAATATAGTTATGATTTATATATATTGTTAGTATGTTGCCCTATTACTTAGAAGATGTTGTATTGGCATGCAATATGTTTTGTGAAAAATGTCCTTAGGTGGGGGAGTCCTTAGATGGGGGATGCTGGTAACTGTTACAAATTCTTGTTAACTTAGAAAATTGGTATATTTTTAGTACGGGGCTTTTTCAGGAACATGATCCTTCAGTTAACCTAACGCTGGTTACATCATTAAGCATTCATGATGTTTTAGCAGAATAAAAATGTTCATATTTTTAACACTGACTTGTTTTGTAAGTTTCAAACAGTTAAACTTGAAGTGCAGTGAGACTTTCAGTTAATTTTAGCCAGTGCTTATTGCTATAGTTTGGAGGTTTCACATAAAGAGACAGGTCTACTGAAATTTTAAATTCTCTACTGATTTCTGTTATACTGATATTTGTACCATTTGTTTGTTTTTCAGTATAAGAATGCTTGAAGCAGTTTTTATAATGATTTTGGTTCCGGGCGTCATAAGCTATGGCATTGGCCCCCCATCCAGTGTATGTGGAAACATGATGCCGGGACATGGAAAAGTAGCTCAATCAAGTAAACCGCCATACATTATCAAGTTTCAGCCAGACAAGACAACCTACTCAGACAGTGAGGAGATTCAAGGTAATCAACCATTGATAAATGACAGTTCATGTGAATGGTACTTGTATTTTTAGCAACACTTTTATATACATGTACTATTTTACACTTTTCTTAAAATTTTATCATGAAATCCTAAATTTTCATTGTAATCCCATTTTAAAAGTGAGATATTCTATGCTGTAGTTACCTTTTCTGTATACTGATTCAATGTGTAAAAAATTATGATTTATTACAGTATATTTAATATTTTAAATGAGAGAATTGAGTTTTATAATAAATGTCTTGTGTTACAGTAACACTGGAAGGTAAAGATAATACGAAATTCCGAGGATTTATGATACAGGCACGGCCAGATGCGAATACCTACACAACATATGGTTCAATGTCTAAAACACCAGATAATACAAAAAATGAATGCATCAGTGAAGGAGCTGGTAAGGTAAGAGAACAGTAATGTTAATAATTTTTTTACTTTGTAAGTTACAGTAGATAACTTTGTAAGGTAAAGGTACACTAAGGCTTATATTCAGGATAGATAGCATTTGGAGGTTAGAGAGCATACTTTCCAATTCAGAAATATTTGTCAAAACAGGATAATTTTCCAATACAGAAATTTTTAAAGCACTAAGAGTACTGAGTTATTTTTCTGCTCTTGTTTGTAACTAGGGATACTTGATATATTATTCTTTTACTGTTAAAAGCATTTGTTAAGTTGTTTGATGTTAGCATTACCATTTTCTCACCATAAAGCTCTTTATTAATCAATACAATCTTCAGGCTATACCATGCTTGTCAATAGTTTTTATCAAAGCTTAAAGAAAAAGTCAACAGTGGAAACTTAGAAATGTCATCAATTAAGATGAGTAAGAAGGCTAAGAACCATAACTCTTTTCTTGCATATTGTCCAGCACATACAGACAAGCGATTGCATCCACAGGTGGTGCTCTTGTGATGCCCCCCTTCGAAGGAGGGGTATATTGTTTTGCCGGTCGGTTTGTAGACCAATCTGTTTCTGGATGATAACTCAAGAACACTTGGGCCTAGGATCATGAAAGTTTATAGCGAGGTTGATCATAACCAGCAGATGACCCAAGTCGATTTTGAGATCAGTAGGTCAAAGGTCAAGGTCACAGTGACCCACATTAGTTAAACGGTTTCCAGATGATAAGTCAAGAACTCTTAGGCCTAGGAGCATGAAAGTTGATAGAAAGGTTGATCATAACCAGCAGATGACCCCTATTGATTTTGAGATCAGTAGGTCAAAGGTCAAGGTGACAGTGACCAAGAACAGTTAAACGGTTTCCTGATGATAACTCAAGAATGCTTGGGCCTAGGATCATAAAAGTTAATAGGGAGGTTGGTCATGAGCAGCAGATGACCCCTATCAATTTTGAGGTCAGTAGGTCAAAGGTCAAAGTCACTGTGATTTGGAACAGTTAAATGGTTTCCGGATGATAACTCAAGAATGCTTGGGCCTAGGATCACGAAACTTAATAGGGAAGTTGATGATGACCAGCAGATGACCCCTATTGATTTTGAAATGAGTAGGTCAAAGGTCAAGGTCACAGTGACCCGAACAGTTAAATGGTTTCCGGATGATAACTCAAGAACACTTGGGCCTAGGGTCATGAAAGTTGATAGGGAGGTTGGTCATGATCAGCAGATGACCCCTATTGATTTATTTAGGCCAGTTGGCCAAAGGTCAAGGTCACAGTGACCTGGAACAGTTAAACCGTTTCCGGATAATTTCTGTTGCACACTGTTCCTTGTGCAATTACTGAATGCGTCAAGGGGGGCATTTCGTGTTCTATGAGCTCTTATTTACGTTTAGTTTCTGTGTCCCCCAAAAAAATTTTTAGGGGGAACTTAGAGTTGCCCTTGTCCATCCGTCCGTCCTTCAGAGAATGTTCTGTCGCGCCTAGCTCCAGAAGTATTTGACGTAGAGTCACAAAACTTTACAGGAATGTTGGTCAGCATGTGTAGTTGTGCACCTGGGGTTTCACGTCCAGATTCATTCAGTAATGTATGAGTTATGGGCCCTGACTTTGTAAAATTGGTCATTTTAGTGTTGTGTCGTACCTAGCTCCAAAAGTATTTGAGGTAGAGTCACAAAACTTTACAGGAATGTTGGTCAGCATGTGTAGTTGTGCACCTGGGGTTTCGCGTCCGGATTCATTCAGTCATGTAGGAGTTATGGCCCCTGACTTAGTAAAAAATTGGTCATTTTAATGTTGTGTCACACATAGCTCCAAAAGTATTTGAGGTAGAGTCACCAAAGTTTACAGGAATGTTGGTCAGCATGTGCAGTTGTGCACCTGGGGTTTTGTGTCCGGATTCATTCAGTATTATAGGAGTTATGGCCCTTGACCTAGGAAAAAATTTGTGTCCTTTGTCATATAGTGGGGGCATCTGTGTCCCATGGACACATTTCTAGTTCAGTGAACATTTTTACTGCAGTTATGGCCCCTTGATAGTTTTTGCTGTAAAGAGGATGTGGGGGCATCTGTGTCCTATGGACACAAGTTCTAGGTGTTTTTAAATCAACACTGTTGAACACAGATTTATACTAAATCCCTAATTTTGAGTTGAGTTTGTCAGACTATGATGTATGTAAATATATATTAATATTTGAAATATTAGTATAAAGATCAGTTAGTGACATGGTGAGCTTTTGTGATCGCCCATCGTCTGTCCACAATTTCTTGTCTGCACGATAGTGGTTTCATTTATGATTTTATTATGCCCCCCTTCGAAGAAGGAGGAGTATATTGTTTTGCAGATGTCGGTCGGTAGGTCGGTCGGTCGGTCCGTCTGTCAGTCGGTCGGTCGGGCGGTCGGAATGTAGACCAATCCGTTTCCGGATGATAACTCAAGAACGCTTGGGCCTAGGATCATGAAAGTTGATAGGGAGGTTGGTCATCACCAGCAGATGACCCCTATTGATTTTGAGGTCTGTATGTCAAAGGTCAAGGTCACAGTGACCCTGAATAGTAAAACGGTTTCCGGATGATAACTCAAGAACACTTGGGCCTAGGATCATGAAAGTTGATAGGGAGGTTGGTAATGACCAGCAGATGACCCCTATTGATTTTGAGGTCAGTATTTTAAAGGTCAAGGTCACAGTGACCCTGAACAGTAAAACGGTTTCCGGATGATAACTCAAGAACGCTTAGGCCTAGGGTCACGAAAGTTAGTAGGGAGGTTGGTCATGACCAGCAGATGACCCCTTTTGATGTTGAGGTCAGTATGTCAAAGGTCAAGGTCAAGGTCACAGTGACCAGGAACAGTAAAATGGTTTCCAGACAATAACTTTAGAACGCTTGGACCTAGTGTCAGGAAAATTGATAGTTAGGTTGGCCATGACCAGCAAATGACCCCTATTGATTTTGAGGTCATTAGGTCAAAGGTCAAGGTCACATTGGCCAGGAACAGTTAAAACGGTTTCTGATCTTCTTGTCTAAAACCATAGGGCCTAGGGCTTTGATATTTGTTATGTAGCAAAATCTAGTGGTCTTCTACCAAGATTGTTCAGATTATTTCCCTGGGGTCAAATGTGGCGCCACCCCGGGGGTCACATGGTTTATATAGACTTATATAGGAAAAAACTTTGAAAAACCTCTTGTCCAAAACCACAGGGCCTAGGGCTTTGATATTTTGTATATGACATCATCTAGTGGTCCTCTACTAAGATTGTTCAAATTTTTCCCCTAGGGTCAAATATGGCTCCGCCTTGGGGGTCACATGGTTAACATAGACTTATATAGGGAAAAACTTTGAAAATCTTCTTGTCCAAACCACAAAGACTATGGCTTTGATATTTTGTAATGTAGCATCATTTAGCGGTTCTCTACCAAGTTTGTTCAAATTATCCCTCTAGGGTCAAACATGGCACTGCCCCAGGGGTCATATGGTTCATATTGACTTATATAGGGAAAAACTTGGAACCTTCATGTCCATAACTTACATCATTCAAATTTGGACCACATGTATAGTTTTGAGTGGCAAGATTTACCTTGACATGAGTTGACCTTGATCTTGACCTAGTGACCTACTTTCACATTTCTGTAGCTACAGCCTTCAAATTTGGACCACATGCATAGGTTTGTGTACCGAAAAAAACTTTGACCTTGTTATTGACCTAGTGACCTACTTTCACATTTTTGAAGGTAAGGCTTCAAATTTGGACCACATGCATAGTTTTTTGTTCCAAAATAAAATTTGACCTTGCTTTTGATCTAGTGACCTACTTTCACATTTCTCAAGCTACAGCCTTCAAATTTGAACCACAAGCATATTTTTGTGTACTGAAATGAACTTTGATCTTGAGATTGACATTGTGACCTACTTTCACATTTCTCAAGCTACAGGCTTCAAATTTGGACCGCTTGCATATTTTTGTGTTCTGAATTGAAATTTGACATTGATTTTTGAGTCGGCTAAAGGCTGAAAGCCTTTTGACGAGTCCTTGCTATCCAACGATTCTCTAAATGGACCGAATAACATGTGAAGGGATGTAGTTCCATTAGATTTCTCAAATTTCAAACAGTTCACTGCATGAATGAAGTTAAGTTGTGTCAATTCCCTTTGCTATGACCAATATACGATGTAATCTGTCATATTTATGACTTGTAATTGTGCAATTCTCGAATGTAACTCATTAAGCATAAATGTGCATTTTCAGAATTGCGCAGGCTTACAAAGCTTGGGTAACATCCAGCGAAAGACAAAAAATAGTTCCAGCAGGGCTCCAGATAAGATGCGTATTGGCGTAAATTACGTATAGAAATAATGCAAATACGCATGTCTAATAGTTTCTAAGCGTATAAAAACGTATATAAAATTACAGAAACGCACACAATGCTTTTTTAAAAACAAAATCTGAATCGTCTGGATGCGTTAGGTAACATAGCCGATCAGCCTTAATTCTCCCACATTGAACGTAAACACGCATCGTATGATTTCTATAAACTTTGCGTGGGTTGAATTTTGCAGTCAGTAAAGGGATAAATTATCGGAAGAAGCTCTTACTGGTTTGTTTAGTTACTACTGATATTAAAAATGGTTTTAATTCTTATTTTTCGAGAAATAAACAAATCGGCGAAACATTAAATTGTATTTTCTTGTAGTTTTTGAAATCGAAAGTAGATCGTCTATGTTTGGCGAAACGAAACAATTTTTTTATGAAAAGATTTAAATAAGAGGTAATTTAACCGTAAACTTCAATGTCAGATACTGCCAATTGCTGCTAAATGTCTTCGTATCATCACAATTTGTAAAATATATTGTTCAAACTGGAGAAAAGTGTAATCGTATCCGGATATAATATTTTGGGTAAATACCGAGCTGTGTTATGAAATTTTAAGAAAAAAACTAAAAACAAACTGAAACTGGTAGACTATACTGTCAGTACATCAATCATTAGCCGACTCAGGCCATTCAGGCCTTTGATTACCTATTACCTACTTTCACATTTTTCAAGCTACAGCCTTCAGATTTGAAGAACATGCATAGTTCTGTCTACCGAAATGAACTTTGACCTTGAAATTGATCTAGTGACCTGCTTTTACATTTCTCAAGCCACAGCTTTCAAATTTGGACCACATACACATTGTTTTGTACCGAAATGAAATTTGACATTGATTTTGACCTTGAGCTAGTCTTGAAATTTGGAACATTCAAAAATAGCTCAGTGGATGGCGCCAAGATCACTCTGTAATCTCTTGTTAGGTTTATAGGTTAAAGGTCAAGGTCAGATTAAACCAGAATGGTAGAACTTTTGTTTACAGTGAGCATATAATTTCTGTTCCTTGTGCAATTACTGAATGCATCAAGGGGGGCATTTCGTGTTCAGCGAGCTCTTGTTTTAACCAAACTTGCACACAACTTGTATCACCATAAGATCTTGATTCCTTTCTTGAACTGGCTGGATCCCATTTTGGATTCCAGAGTTATGGCCCCTGAAAGGGCCAAAATTAGCTATTTTGACCTTGTCTGCATAATAGCAGCTTTATTTATGATTTGATTTTTACCAAACTTGCACACAATTTGTATCACTATAAGTTCTTGGTTCCTTTCTTGAACCAGCCAGATCCCATTATGGGTTCCAGAGTTATGGCCCCTGAAAGGGCCAAAATCGGCTATTTTGACCTTGTCTGCACAATAGCAGCTTTATGATTTGAATTTTACCAAACTTGCACACAATTTGTATCACCATAAGATCTTGATTCCTTTCTTGAACTGGCCAGATTCCGATATGGGTTCCAGAGTTATGGCCCCTGATAGGGCCAGAATTAGCCATTTTGACCTTGTCTGCACAATAGCAGCTTCATTTATGATTTGAATTTAATCAAACTTGCACAAAACTTGTGTCACCATAAGATCTCGGTTCCTTTTTTGAACCGGCCAGATCCCATAATGGGTTTCAGAGTTATGGCCCCTGAAAGGGCCAAAATTAGCTCTTTTGACCTTGTCTGCACAATAGCAGCTTCATTTATGATTTTGTTTTAACCAAACTTGCACACAATTTGTATCACCACAAGATCTTGATTCCTTTCTTGAACTGGCCAGATTCCATTATGGGTTCCAGAGTTATGGCCCCTGATAGGGCCAGAATTAGCCATTTTGACCTTGTCTGCACAATAGCAGCTTCATTTATGATTTGAATTTAATCAAACTTGCACAAAAACTTGTGTCACCATAAGAACTCGGTTCCTTTCTTGAACCGGCCAGATCCCATAATGGGTTTCAGAGTTATGGCCCCTGAAAGGGCCAAAATTAGCTATTTTGACCTTGTCTGCGCAATAGCAGTTTCATTTATGATTTGATTTTAACCAAACTTGCACACAACTTGTATCACCATAAGATCTAGATTCCTTTTTATACGCCCTAAGGGATGTATTATGTTATCGCCACAGTGTCCGTCTGTCTGTCTGTCTGTTGGTTAGCAATTTCCCTTCCGCTCTTTAACTCTTGAACCCCTTGAAGGATTTCAAAGAAACCTGACACAAATGTTCACCTCAATAAAGCGATGTGCAGAATGCATGTTTCGGATGGCGCACTTCAAGGTCAAGGTCACACTTAGGGGTCAAAGGTCATATGACTTTGTTTTGTATATTGCTCTGCATTTGTGTTGCATTGCAGTGCTCTTGTTTTTATTTGGCAGATCCTTCTTTTGTTCACTTACAATGTTTTTTTTTAAATTACTTCCCTTTTATGTTACTATAAATAGCTTATTTAGTAATTTTTTTATTATCGGCCTTAGGGGAAAACCGAGACCACTTTCCTGTGGTACAACATGGATGGTACCTTATTTATATGTGTATTTTGACATATCTGTACCTTTAAGAAAATTTCAACTATATTTTCCCATGATTCTTTTGATTGATCTTGATTATGATTTTTTACCTTGTCCTTAAGTGCAGTGATGACAGGTGAGCGATATAGGGCCATTATGGCCCTCTTGTTATCTTTTTTTCATCTTCAAAATGAATTTTAGAATTATTACATTTTGATGTTTTATGAAAACCTATTAAGGTTACGAAGTAGGCCTTGAGAAACAAAAATCAAACAACACTAAATCATAGAAAGAAAGATTTGTTTGACATGAAAATTAAACAGCATGTAAAAGATGTATATTACTTTAAGAAACAAGTGTCAGTATACTGATATAAACGTTGAATTCTAGAAAATGACTGCCTACAGGGGCCCCACTTCCGGACAGTCAAACACCTTTAAAAACTCACCATTTTCAAAGAACTGTTACACATGTTCGTTTTGATGTATTTGCAATAGCGTGCGAGTGGTGAAATTTGAGTACCTTTAGGCAGTCCTTTTCCGGAATTCAATGTTTTTATCAGTATACTGACACTAGTTTCGTAAAGTAATGTACATGTTTTACATGCTGTTCAATTTTCATGTCAAACAACTCTTTCTTTCTATGATTTGGTGTAGTTTGAGTTTTGTTTCTCAAGGTCTAATTCTCATCCTTAAATGATATCATTTTTAAAACATTGAAATTATGTATGCTGTCTGCTAAATTTGATCCTTCTTTCGGCAACTGTTTTTTTTTATGACACTGTATATCAAAGTTCAGTTTCTGAAATATTTTTAAATGGTTTCACTTGACTGCACATAGGAGCCTCTTTACATTTTTAAAAATTTTGTTTGAAAGTGCTGTCCAGACTTCTGTATATTACTTAGTTAACAGAAATGTTCCTTTTGTGAACTTTTATCAAGTATGGCCAGCCCAGTTACTAACAAGAGCTGTCACAGGAGACAGAGCACTCGACTATTTCGATGATGGATAGTGAAACTGGCACATATGAGGAAGCTGGAGCTGTCACTGAAGTGTTTAATGACTCCAATGGTGGATGAAGATATTGCACAAGAGCTTGAGTCTGTGTCAAAAATATTAAGTAATAAGAGAGATAAAGTGTATCAAAACACTAAATAAGTATAATTCTAAGCCAAAAGGGGACATAATTCATGAAATATTGGTGCAAAAGTTATGCACCTTGTGTCATATGATGTGGGTGATGATGTGGAACAACTACTTCAAGTTTGAATCAAATCCATTTAGTAATAACTGAGATAGAGTGAAAGTGCATCAAAATTAACTTTAAATTCTAAGTAAAAGGGGGCATAATTCATGAAAAATTGGTGCCAGAGTTATGCACCTTGTGTCATACGATGTGGGACCTGAAATTCTATTGGGATAATTCATTAAATATTCTTACCAGAGTTATGGACCTTGTGTCATATGATGTGGGAGATGATGTGGAACAACTACTTTCAGTTTGAATCAAATCCATTTAGTAATAACTGATCAAAACTTAACCTGAAATTCTAAGTAAAAAGGGGGGATAATTCATGAAATATTGGTGTGAGAATTATGACCCTTGTGCCATATGATGTGGGTGATGATGAGGAATAACATCCATCAAGTAATTACAGAGATAAAGAGAAAGTGCATCAAAACTTTAACCAAGGTGCGGACACGGAAGGACGCCGACGCCTATGCCAGGTCGAGTAGGACAGCTCTCCATACTTCGTATAGTCGAGCTAAAAACCATGACTATATAATTATATATTTAGGGTGTTCTTTGAAAATCATCTTTTTAAAAACTGTTCCATTTCAGAAAAAATTCACACAATGGCTCCTTGGATGACCCTCAATCTTGTTTATTGTTAAAAACCATAGCCCAAATGAAACATGTTTGTGTCAAGTGAGTCACTGCCATCTGATGGCCCTTTTAAGTTTTTTAGTGACAAGGCTTTTGAATAGTCCTCCAACAGCTCTTGGTTTATGAGGTAGCCCCTTTTTAGCTTGTCTATAGAAAGTATATGGAGAGCTATCCTGCTAAACCCGGTGTCCATGTCTGGTGTCTGTTCCACATCCATGCCTTAGTTAAAGTTTCTGTTTATCTCTGTTTTTAGCTCACCTGTCACATAGTGACAAGGTGAGCTTTTGTGATCACCCTTCTGTGATCACTCTGTCGTCAGTCCGTCCGTGCGTCAACAATTTCTTGTTATTTGATGGATTTATTCACACTTAAAATTCTTACTCTTCATCATCATCCACATCATATGACATAAGGGCTGTAAATCTGGCACAAATATTTCATGAATTATGTCCCCTTTTTGTTTCGAATTTCAGGTTAAAATTTTTACTCAGATTGGTTAATTTTTATGCACTTTCACTATATCTTAGTTATTTCTAAATGGGTTTGATTGAAACTTAGAATATTTGTTTCTCATCATTGCCAATATCATATGACACAAGGGCCCTAACTCTGGCACCGGTATTTCATGCATTATGCCCAGTCTAAATGGATTTGATTCAGTCTTGAAAAGTTGTTTCACATCATCACTAACAGCATATGATACAAGGTGCATACATTGCTCTGGCAGAAATATCCCATGAATTATGTCCCTTTTATACTTTGGAATTTTAGATATGCTTTTTACATACTTCCACTTTATCTCTGTTATTACTAAGATTTCTGAGATTTGACTTAAACTGTTGTCTGACAACACCTCCCGCATCTGAGGCATAGATTACTGCATTGATAATTCATGTTTCTTCAGATACGCCCATATTCACAGACAAGCATGGAAATAGTCCAGCACTCTGTTTCCTCTTACAGCTCATCTCATTCTAAGCAGTTTCCTGGGGCATGTGTCATACAATATTGAAATCATTCTCATGATAGAAATAACCTCATAATTATTATCCAATAGCTAATTAAGACTGGTGTGTCTAGTTCCTAGGGAAAATAACTCAGATAAGGTAACCCAACCCAGGGGTGAAAAACTGTATGTGTAGTCCCATATTGAAATGAATTTGTTTTGCTTTTTGACTGTTTTTGTGCAGTATAATTGTAAAACAAATGAAACATTGCAATGACCGTACTGCTTGTTTGATGATCTTTTTTTTTACAGAATGTTGCCATTACACACAGTGATGGATCTGATAAAACTTCTATAACATTTACCTGGAGAGCTCCAGCAACTGATGTTGGAAATATTACTTTTGTGTAAGTTTTTTCAGTAGTAAATATTATTATCATAATGTTAAAAAGATTGCATGATAAACTACTAATTTAGATGTAAACAGCAAAAAGAAAAGGATACATTGTGGTATATGTGATACAGCCTTCAGTGATGGTCTCAGTATGCATAACACAGAGCACACAATGTGATATAATTAAAAGCTGAATCATTAATTAATGGTTTGGATTTGGATACAAACCACATTGTCAGGCCTGATCACACTTGGCACAAGCATCTTGTGGGATCCAGGTATGAGTATAACCTCATCGTATTGTCTGGATATGTTACAACATGGTTTTGCTACATATTATTTCTTAAATGCAATAAAACACTGAACATCCAAAGTCACAAAGTGATGAGTAAAATACTCAGGTTAGCCAGGGTTTTGAACTGTTGAAAAATAGAAAATGTTTTGTAAACAGACAGCAACTACATGAATTGCTGGAGTAAGGCCTGGTACTGGAGCCATCAAGCAAGTGCTGTTTCAATGTATACAAACTTGATTGTACCATTGCAATTCATGAAATAAAAAAAATTCTGTATCAAATCTAAAATCAAATATCTTGCACTCTTGTACAGGTCATAAGCTACTCATGGAAATATTGCATGGTATTCACTAGGGGGATAATAATTTCATCATTCAGTAAAACAAACAGAGTGTAAGAAATGGGTCTATGACTTGAACTATTATCAGTAGCTGACAGCACTGGTCAGTAGATGGCCTTTATTAATTACAGGCTGCTATGGGGCAAGCTTTTAATGTTGTCAGTTTAGTTTTCTGGTTCATCTTAACAGTTGATTTATCCATTGATTCATACTTATGAAGTTGACAAAATTGTCTGCCAACGTTGGCTGTTTGAATGTCAAAATAATGTTCTTATGTTGTGTCTCAATGCCATCTACATTATTTCAAGATATTGCAACAGAGAACTCAGTTCAAAGTGTATTTTAATTGTAGTATGGTTCATTGTAAGTACCAGGATGTTGTAAATAATATTTGTAATTAATAGGTATACTGTGGTGCAAGTAAAAGCAACATTTTGGGTGAAAGCAGAATCCAGTATGTTAACCTACAAGCCAGGTGCAGGAACTGAGGCTAGTACAGCACCCAGCCAAACAACTAAAACTCAGACTGACTCCCAAACTGATGTCCCAACTACACCACAACCCAACCAGGTAAAGAACAGAATCAGGCTTCATACCTGTTTGGCTTAATTTAGATAGGATTTGTGTGATTGCAGAATTTATCTCAGTGCGGGGAGGCATAATTAGATTTGTGTGATTGCAGAATTTATCTAAGTGCCGGGAGGCATAATTAAATTTGTGTGACTGCAGAATTTATCTAAGTGCGTGGAGGCATAATTAGATTTGTGTGATTGCAGAATTTATCTCAGTGCGGGGAGGCATAATTAGATTTGTGTGATTGCAGAATTTATCTCAATGTGGGGAGGCATAATTAGATTTGTGTGATTGCAGAATTTATCTCAATGTGGGGAGGCATAATTAGATTTGTGTGATTGCAGAATTTATCTCAATGTGGGGAGGCATAATTAGATTTGTGTGATTGCAGAATTTATCTCAATGTGGGGAGGCATAATTAGGTTTGTGTGATTGCAAAATCATCTCCATGTGGGGAGGCATAATCAGGTTTGTGTGATTGCAGAATCATCTCAATGTGGGGAGGCATAATTAGGTTTGTGTGATTGCAATATCTGATCTCAATGTTAGGAGGCATGTAGTCTATAGATTTGTGTGATTGCAGAATCTTATCTCAAAGTGGGGTGGCATATAGATTTATGTGCTCTTAGAATCTTATCTCAAAGTGGGGAGGCATAAAGATTTATGTGCTCTCAGAGTCTTAACTCAAAGTGGGATGGCATATAGATTTCATTTGTGTGATCATTTAATCTTGTCTCAAAGTGGGGAGGCTTATAAATATGTACATCTTGAAAATCTTGTCTGCCAGATTCCCATTCAGGTCAAATCGAACCAGAACCCTTGATATGTACATGTATATTATATTAAAATTTTTTAAAGGTCTTGTTTGGTCTACAGGTCACAATTTTGGCCAGATCTTAATGAAATTTGATGAAATGTCTGTCTTAATTGCCACAGATGGAAATATGAAGTTGGTTCATCTAGAATCAAAAACTACATCACTGTTGAAGATCATAGAAAAACCTTGTCAACACACTGGAGATAATATTTTGTGCCTGACACTTTTAGAAAACTTTGTCAGAATGTTTGTCTTTATGAAATCTAGGTCAGATTTGAAACTGGGTCAGTTAATGAAAAAATATGGGCAAATCAACACTCTCGATATTTTTAGCTCACCTGTCACATAGTGACAAAGTGAGCTTTTGTGATCGCCCTTCGTCCGTCTGTGAACAGGATAGAGACCAAATTTTGCAACTGATTTTAAACAAACTTACACACAACTTGTATTAGGTTAGAGACCACCAATTGTTTTCCCATAGACTTACATTGTAACATTATGGCGTGTACGGCCTTCCATACATCGAAACATGTATATCTAATTACAAGTTTTTCAAGAACTATCTTAGTTCTACCAAAATATTGGACGAAAAACATATGAATAGTGATACTTTATTTAAGTAATTTTCGTGTGAATGAGATGACCCCCTGTTTACATCATTGACATGGCGGGAGAAATTCGTTTGATAAAACTTTTTTTCAATACACAAAATGTACCAAATTTTGTCAAAATGTATAATAAAATATTGTAAATGCAGTGAAAACATATCAATTTTGAAAAAATAATCACTTCCTGGGTTTGTTTACATGACTGACCAATCAGAACGCACAGATGTTACCTTATTCCCAGGTATACACTTACCTCATTCCCAGTAAGTTCCCTGTACTTTTTTGAATTGGTGGTCTCTGACCATTAGCATAATTAGCTCACCTGAGCACTAAGTGCTCATAACTGAAGAAGCTTTCATGTGTACGGGCCGTAAGGATTTTAATTTACCCAACATACAAAACTTTTTCACCTATATAAAAATACAGTTCGGCAACAAATGGAGGTTTTAAATGAGGTCGTAGAAATTTAGCGGTGTGCCATGGAAATGGCTTCTGAAGCTTGTAATCGCGGAAACTAAAAATCTTTCTTTTGTCATATTTCAACAAGAAACGCGGCAATGCCACGAAACCAGGTTTTCAACACTTTTCATAAGAATAAACAAGAGTGCCAGAATGTCACAATATATGCCCGTCACAGCAAATTTCTTTACTCTAGCACCTGTATTTGCAGATGTAATTTTAATTTTGTGGTTGTTTAGTAATCATTGTAATTCTTTTGTTTTTCTAAGTCCACAAAAAAACTCTTTACCAGGTAGAGATACCTTAAAATACACCTAAAATTAGAAAGTAACAACTATATTGTACCACAGAAAAGTGGTCTTGGTTTTTCCCTACGGTCAATTATAAAAAAGTTACAATATAAGTTATTTATAGTAACAACTAAGGGAAGTTAATCTTTAAAACAAAAAAAAAACAAAAATACAAAAAAAAAAATTGTAAGTCCACACAGAAATCCTTACCAGGTAGAGATTGGTCAAAATACACCTCAAAATTGGATGTAACATGCATGTTGTACTACAGAAAAGTGGTCTCGATTTTTCCCTACGTCTAGTAATGAAAAAGTTACAATATAAGCTATTTATAGTAACAACAAAGGGAAGTAATTCTAAAGAAGGGAACTGCGCAAGACACTTTGTCTCATGATGGTGTATAATTGTGCCAAGTTACATCAAAATCCCTCTATGCATGAAGAAGATATGCCCCGGACAAAGTTTTCATTCTTGTATCCTTTGACCTCTAAGTGTGACCTTGACCTTAGAAGTAGGGACCTGGTCCTTGCGCATGACACTCCGTCTCATGATGGTGAACAATTGTGCCAACTTTCATCAAAATCCCTCCATGCATGTAGAAGATATGCTAACCCTAACCCTAACCTAACCCTAACCCTATTTTTAGTAACAATGACCTTGACCTTGATCCCAGAAACCACAAAATCAATCCCAAGCTACAACTTAATATAAGTTTTCTATACACCAAGTTTCATCATGATAGCTCATTCCTAAGTTAAGTTATTGACCGGAAACCCTTTTTCTATTTTAAGTAAGAGTGACCTTGACCTTGACCCCAGAAACCCCAAAATCAATCCCAGCCTTTGTCTTGATATAAGCTACATACATACCAAGTTTTATTCAAATATCTTTACCAAAACGAAAGTTATTTACCGGAAACCCTTTTTCTATTTTAAGTAACAGTGACCTTGACCTTGACCCCAGAAACCCCAAAATCAATCCCAGCCTTTGTCTTGATATAAGCTGCATACATACCAAGTTTTATTCAAATATCTTTACTGAAACAAAAGTTATTGACCGGAAACACCAGTTTGACGCCGCCGCCGCCACCACCGCCGCCGCCGCCGCCCGCCCGCCCGCCCGCCCGACCGACATCTACCCCAATCTAATAACTCAGGTTTTCGTTGAAAACCTGGTTGAAAAGTAATAGTATTAGAAACTTGACTTTTTCATATTTTTATTAAGTTATGAATACCTATTGTTTGCAGTGATTATATTCTAATTATCTTATTAAATTTCTTAATTGTCGTCAGCACCTGTAATTTTAGTAATTAGCACATGCATTTAGTTGTGAACCAACAAGGTGCCTTTTTTAATCAGAAAATGTTTTTTGGACTTAATTACAACTATGGCTGAATTTTGGCTTGAAAATATTTTATAGTACGCATACAATTAAAATTCTAAAAATTTTGATACGTCAGTTTAACACCATTTCATATATTAATACAGCGGATTACATGCCATATACGTTATTCATTCGCTTCCTTTTTCAATACACATAGACAATGAAGTTAAGGAATAACTCGTTGAATCTCGGCTTGGAGTATTTAACATATATGATATGAAAAAAATTGTTTATTAAATAAATTGTTGAAAAAATTGTGAATAAATTATGTTGTTTTTTGTTGTTGTTTTTTTGTGACATTGTTACCTGTCAGTATTGTATAGATACGCTTAACATATAATGCATACATAAAATTGTTCTCATTTTCGTTGATATTTTTACTATTACTGTTACGAATTTAAGTATTTTAAATTTCATACTTCTATCAATTTAATAATTAATCATATTACCGGACTTCTCTCCATAATTCAGTGGTACAATAATGGGAGTAAACTTACAATCCCTAGAGTAAAGACTTCCAGTGTGTGTAGAGTGGTTCTACCAAAGTGATGCTAATGTTCATGTTTATATTGAAACCTGGTGCGCCATGTTATTTGTCAATTGCAAAATATCAGATATCAATGCTAAATGCCAAAACACCTTATGCAAAATGTTTTGAAAACGAAATGACATTTATTAAGTACTATAGAAGGTTATGGAAAGCTGGTGTGCCATGCTAATTGTCAAATGCTAAGTGACAAACAGTTATTGCAAAATGCTATTTGCTATATGCTTAATGTCAAATATTGCCTGTGAAATGGTAATTATCAAACAATAAATGATAATTGTTAATTGCAAATGCCAAATGCGTATTGCTAAGTACTTATTCAGAATATATCAGTGTATAAATGCATCCTGTAAATAGTCATTGGCCTTTGTAACATAACTTTGTCTCTATTAAAAATATTTCTTTTAAAACATTTTAGAGTGAAAAGTTTCGATCATGTCATCTCATAACCTTTAGAACATGTTATTGCTTCAAATCAGACTGATAGAACTTCATATGTTTTCAAGTGATTAAAAGTAACAGTCATTAGTGTAAGTAAGGGATACAGATCATTTGACGAGTAGCATTTGCCATTTGGCAATAATTATAGGCATTTAGCACAAAGGATATGGCATTTGATATGTATTGAAGGCCGTGCGCCATGAATATAGCCAAATGTTAAATGACAAATATTTAATGCTAAATGTCAATAACTTAATGCTAAATGCCAAATACTTAAATGCTAAATGCCAATTACTTAAAGGTGGATAATCAGATTTTGGCCATGTAACGGATTTGTTCAAAACTTTAGCATCTGATCATTTACACTCATTTATGTTCACTTAACACTTAATACAAATTAGATTTTCACTGGAGGTATATTTAAAATTTCATTATCCTATCCTGGTTGCCCAACCAAGATAGAGTTATTTTATCATAAGTATAAAGGTGATAAACATACTTTGCCTAAGGAAATGTATAAATATTAGACATATTGTAATATATTTGTAAAATATTTGCATTAAAAATTATGTATTTAGATGGAATTCATTAGAAACGCAAGTTTGAAAAATTATTATTACCTCCCTTTGATTGGAAATAAATGAATTCAGAAGCTACACACAGCTTTAAAACTTGCATTTTGGTTCAGATTGTTCAATAGTTGATATGTCTATCAAATGCAAATGTAAAACTAGACATTGTTTCGAAATAAAAAGAAATACCCAGCTTTTTATATACTTTCATATTAAAGGGGAGTAATTACAAAATTTTATAAAAATAATAAAATATACATTTCAAATAGGAATCTAACTCTATGTAATCGGTCTTTTTGTTCCTTAAATAATTCTCTACCAGAATATACAAAAAGTAAAAAATGTCATTAAATGTTGTTTAAATGTGATTGACCACCTTTAATGCAAAATGCCAAATACTTTACATAAAATGCAACATACCAAAATACTATATGCCTAAGGAAGGCCAATGCGCAATGGTGCAAAAATGTTAATGCAAAATGAAAAATGCTATTTACGAACTGCTTAATTTCAAATATTGGCTTTCGAACGGTAATTGTCAATGATAAATGTGTTGTTGTTTTGTTTTTTTGTTAAAACAATAAATGTCAAAATGCTCATTGCTAAGTTTTCATTAAAATAAAGAGCTGAATATAACAGTCATATAATCATTGCCCTTCGTCACATAACTTTGTCTCTGTTACATATCTTAGTCTATTATATAATAAACATTTTACAGCAAAATGTTTTGGTTCCATGTCCCCATAACATCTGCTTTAAATTAGGAAGGCAGGACATTTTTTTTTTCAAATGAGTAAAAGCTACATTCATTAGTTGAAGAAATAAAGATAATAAAAATTGTTAAACTGAGAAGTACCATTTATCATTTGACAAAAAGAATTTGTTTTTATTTTCTTCTTCTCATTTCGCAACTACACTGTCAGACCAGTAGCCTCGATGAAACTTGTGGTTTGCCGCAGATCCTCAATGCCTCCATATAGTTTCTAGTGCATTGAGGTATCTATCGGCCAAGTCGCAGCTACTCATGGTCATGCCTTTTACATCTCTGAAGTATATGCTATGCAGTCTGATCTTCTTCACCACTTGAACAAGTTGGCGATGGTGCCAGTCTGTATTTCTTGTACATGTGAGCATTGAGCTTGTTGTGCCCTGAGCGAAGCCTAACCAGCATCACTTGTTCAGACCGATCAAGGAGATGAAAAGCATCTTCCTCTATTCTTGGTCTCGTTAGTGCCTTGATGATGGTGACTTTCTCCTTGTAACTCACAGGTTTTGTTGGTTGTTCTGACTGAGCTTCTAGCTTAGCCAGTTTGTCTGCCTCTTCGTTGCCCGCAAGTCCACAATGGGATGGATCCACTGAAGTGCTACTTTGCAGGTTATACTCAGGCTCTGCATTCTCCTGGCTATCTGTGGAGCTTTATTGTTGATTAGAACTTCCATAACAGACAGTGCATATGTGAGAAAGACGACTGAGGAGCTTTCTTCTGCCGAGTCTTTAACCATTGAGACGGCCTTCATGAGTGTTTCAGTCTCTGCCTTGTAATTGCTGCAGTGGCTGCATGTAGAGTTGTAATGACTTTTAACATTTTGTATACGGCATATAGTATTTTGTATGTAGCATTTAGCATTAAGTATGTGACATTAACATTAAGCTATTGACATTTAGCATTAACAACTTCTTATTTAGCATTTGGCAGTTAGCATAGCGCATCGGTCCCCACTAACTGCGCAGGGACAATGAGCCCCAGTGTTATGAAAAGAGAAGTTCGCCAAGCATGTAAGATGATGTTAGATGATCTGTTTTTGCAATTCAAAATGTAGTTCCATCTTGTATATGAGTCAGATAAGGATGTGACAGTTATAGCTTTGGCTTAGCTGTATTGCTTATTGTATTGAGAAAAGATCTAGATCTCTTTCACTGTGAATTTCCATGACTACATATATACGGGTTATTGCTAAATGACAAATTTCATGAGAGTATTTTCAGATGGTGATGTTTTCCAGACAGATAATGTTTCTTGAATATATGTAACCTAACATCTCAATATATATTTTTTTTCATTTTTGGTGAGAAGACATGTTATATTTAATGGCTATATATGTGTTTTTATATGCTGTAAAGCACTGAAAATGAGGTCTCAAGATTTAACTGTTTATATAAATATGAAACAAAGGAAGAATATAACTCTGTACCATTTCGGTATTTTCACTCAAAGCAAATTGATTCTAATATAGTGTGCATATTGATAATATCGAAACAGTCGTACAAAGTTGCAATAAAGAGTTAATCCTAGCACTGAGACGTCCAGGATTTATTCAAGTTGCTCAAATTGAGTAAGGGGTAGTGCGTGGGGGTGGGGGGGGGGTCCAGGATTTGGCCATTCGGAGTTACTCGTTAATACTTGAAATTCGTCTTTACACATAGTCCCCAACTAACGTTCTGTTTGCTTCTTAAAACGAGATTATGGTATTTGTATGTTTTGCAATGTTTAGAATGTAAGTCATCATAGTAAAACGATCATTTGGATTTCATTTTGTTTTTCATTTTGTTAATAAACTGTAAAGTGTTTTTGTATATAAGATAACTAGAAATATGGGACTTATTGAAGTAACGGAGCCGGAATGAAAACGTATAAAGATAACATTTACTGACCATCCTTTTGCAAACTGTCACTTTAACATATGTATTTTCTTTGTAACCGCATGCAGAGGATGTATATTGCTACTACAAATTTGCATGAAAGAAATACAGACATACTCTATCAAAAACATCGTATTTTCCTTTTATTTTTCCATCTAGGCTATATACAAAATATGAAGTGTACTTGATAACATACCAATGGTGATCGGATATCTCCGGAAAGTTTATTGCATAATACGGGATTTCAACAGAGTAACAATAAGTGACCCACCCCCAAAATAAGAAATACGCAAAGCATTATTATTTTTTCGCAAATTTTATCGTACATTCTTTCTGCATGAACATTAGCATCACTTTGGTAGAACCGCTCTACACACACTGGAAGCCTTTACTCTATGCCTAGTTTACTCCCATTATGGTTCCGCTGAATTATGGAGAGAAGTCCGGTAATATGATTAATTATTAAAGTGATAGAAGTATCAAATCTAAAATATTTGATTTCGTAACAGTAATAGTAAAAATATCAACGGAAAAGGGAACAATTTTATGCATGCATTATAATATGTTAAGCGTATCTATACAATACTGACAGCTAACAAAAGGCAATGTCACAAAAACAATTTATCAACATCTTTTCCAACAATTGATTAATTAAACTTTGTTGTTTTTCATATAATATACATTAAACATTCCAAACCGATATTTAACGTGTTATTAATGAACTTCATTGTCCATATGTATTGAAAAAGGAAGTGAATTAATAGCCTCTATGGCATGCAATCCACTGCATTAATATATAAAATTATGTTAAACTGACTATCAAAATTTTTAGAATTTAAATTGCATGCGTATTATACAATATTTTCAAGAGTTTTTTGAGTTTCCGCGATTACCAGCTTCTGTAGCTGTTTCCATGGTTACGGCACACCGCTATATTTCTACGACCGACCTTTAAAGTCAGTTCTTATTTTACTTAATTGTTTTATCATAGTAAAAAAGTTTTGTATGATGGGTAAATTAAGTGTGGCAGATATTTTGAAAGATTCCTCGTATATCAAGGGTGACCTTTTGTGGTCATTGATTGTCCGGTGGCGTCCAGCGTCTGTCAACACCTCCCAGCCTATTAACCACCAGTCCAATTTTGATGAAACTTCACAGGAATGTTCCTTGCATGATCCTCATTGAAAATTAGTTAAAGAAATGAATTCCATACAGAACTCTGGTTGCCATGGCAATTGAAAGGAAAAACTTTAAAAATCTTCTTATCCAAAACCACAGTAGCTAGGGCTTTGATATTTTGTATGTGGCATCATCTAATGGTCCTTTACCAATTTTATTCAAATTATCCCCCTAGGGTCAAATATGGCCCCGCCCTGTGGGGGTCACATGGTTTACATAGATTTATATAGGGAAAAACTTTGAAAATCTTCTTGTCCAAAACCACTTGGCCTAGGGCTTTGATATTTGGTATATAACATCATCTAGTGGTCCTCTACTAAGATTGTTCAAATTATCCCCCTAGGGTCAATTATGGCCCTGCCCCAGGGTTCACATGGTTTATTGAGTTGGCTAAACGCTGAAAGCGTTTGACGAGTCCTTACTATCACCCGATTCTCATTAAATGGCCTCACAACACAGCGAATAGATGTAGTTCCATTAGATTGTCTCTAATTTCAAAGAGTTCATTGATCGGATGAAGTTCAGTTATGTCAATCCCATTTGCTATGACCAATATACACTGTAATCTGTCAAATTTATGAAGTGTAATTGTGCAATACTCAAATAAAGCTATGTATTTTCTTCAGCGGAAACTCATTAAGCATAAACACGCATAACGATTCTGCGGGATTTGGTAATACATTTTCGCATATGATTATTGTGACTAATTTTATGCCCTTTTGTCACAAAATAGCAATTATAATATTCACAAATTCATATAAAAACTGCATATTAGCTAATAAGCCAAATTATCCATTTGTTACCCTGTCCGTTTCAAAAAATAATCTCTAAAAGCATTGCGCAAATAACAAATTTATTTACCACATCGGTGAAATTAAATTATGACAGCTTCATTTTAAATGGCCCGAATAAGATATGTGCAGTATGTTAATTCTTCCGCGAGACTTCGCGGATGAATCCTAATTACATTCTGGGCACTTGTCGACGAACACACGTGACCTGTTTATAACATCGCTTCTACAACTTTGCGCTTGAAAATACGGATTTCGGTTCACCAAAAAAATACTACGAAGATCGGCCAGATCAAAATGATGCAAAATCGCGAGTCTCAAAAAATGCCAATGTCTACATACAGCTTCGTTCTAAATCGTAACCTTTCTCGAATTTTGACTGGTTCGGATAATTTGCTTACGATTCAGGTCACAAAAAATGAAACCGTCACCCATTCTGCATTTCATGATGACACATGGGTTGAATTTTGCAGTCAGTAAGCGGATAAATTATCGGGAAAAGAAGCTCTTACTGGTTTGTTTAATTACTACTGATTTTTAAAATGATTGAGTCGGCTAAACGCTGTCAAGCGTTTGACGAGTCCTTGCTATCGCACGATTTCTCATTCTTAAATGGCCTCACAACACAGCGAAGTGATGTAGTTCCATTGGATTGTCTCTAATTTCAAAGATTTCATTGATCGAATGAAGTTCATTTATGTCAATCCTATTTGCTATGACCAATATACGATGTAATCTGTCATATTTATGACTTGTAATTGTGCAATACTCGAATAAGCCACGTATTTTCTTCCGCGGTAACTCATTAAGCATAAACACGCATAACCATTCTGCGGGATTTGGTAATACATTTGCGCATATGATTATGGTGACGAATTTTATGCCCTTTTGTCACAAAATAGCAAATATGATGTTCACAAATTCAAATAAAAACTGCATATTAACTTATTAGCCAAATTATCCATTTGTTACCCTGTCCGTTTCAAAAAATAATCTTTAAAATCATTGCGCAAATTACAAATTTATTGTGCTGTGCATTTTATGAATTGCGCAGACTTACAAAGCTTGCGTAACATCCAGCGAAAGACAAAATATAGTTCCAGAACATACTGCTAGTATTTTATTGAGTGGGTACCTCTGAAAGCATTGGAATGTCTCTTATCAAAGAGTTTACCACATCGATGAAATTAAATTATGACAGCTTTATTTTAAATGACCCGAATAAGATATGTGCTGTACGTTAATTCTTCCGCGAGACTTCGCGGATGAATCCTAACTACATTCTGGACACTTTTCGGCGAACAGCGTGACCTGTTTATAACAATGCTTCTACGACTTTGCGTGGGTTGAATTTTGTAGTCAGTAAACGGATAAACTATCGGAAAAAGAAGCTAAACTGTCTTCATATCATCACAATTTGTAAAACATATTGTTGAAACTGGAGATTTTGGCAGTATAAAAGAAAGTGTAATCATATCCGGATATAATATTTTGGGTAAATATCGAGCTGTGTTATGAAATTTAAACATTAAAGTAACAGACATGATAGATATTATTGTAACAGAAATGACTCTAGAATTTATTTTATAATACACATGTACATACATAGAATCAATATCAGACTTATATTCTAGTGCTGAGGCATGACCTGAAAGTAAAAATATGAAGTGACAGTCATTCATACTTTGAATATTGTAATACTAAAAAGAATCTGGGTAATATTTAGAAATTGAAACATAAAATTTTCAGTTAGAAATCGCACCAAGGCTGTATCAAGGGTTTACATTTTCAAAATTTCCTTGTGGTGATACCCCAAACCCTACTTGCAGGAGGGGGTATCCTCCCACACCCTCCCCCCATATTGCCACTTTACAGGTTGATACATTTGCCCTTTTACCACCTGCCACAATGCCCATTTCAAAATCTAACTGCAGTTCAAAGCGGGAAGGAACACCCCTCCCAACACCCATCCTGCTACCGACCACGTAAAAATGGCTCAAACTTTTTTTCAGCCCAGTCTGGGCCTGTCTGTCTACATGAATCAAAATGGATAATTGAAAGTACATAGACTTGGGGACTACTGACATGGTTTTGAAGGGGTTAACAGGTCTGAAATAGAATAAATGATGGTTTTAACTAAAAAAGAACTGCATTTATTAATATTGGTTATCTTTTCCGAAATTGGTAGCTAGTCCGAGTAACTTCTCTTAGTTTCGAATGCGCAATTTTCCTGTCAGTGTAAACATTCATGACACTATATATTGACACTCAGCAACATTTACATATCTTTAAACGCAAAAGTAAGTATACTTTAAATTCACATCCCTTATAATATGATTGAACAATACCTAGCGTGTGACACGGTTATTGGCAGGTCCCTTATCTGTAAAATATCTGAACAGTTCTTTCGTCCATCCGTTACAAATTGTATGTGGCAATCCGCGCTATAAAATTTCAATATATAAATTTTCATATTCAAATTTTATCATGTGCGAATATATACCAGCCGATAATTGCCTGTTTTGGTAATGCCGGAGGCAAATGTTTACTGGAAAAATATTTATAGTCATGGGCAGTAACTTAGTGTCACCTGTCAAATTGTAGTTTGTACTTTCAACATTTTTATTTTTGCGAACCACTCTTCAATTTCAGAGAAATATATTGGGTTTAAATACTTGTATAATGTCAGTCAAAGTTTTACTAGGCATCGACTGAATGTCCTTTTCATCTATTGTAACAAAATCTCTGTTCAGTTGAAGAAAAAAACTAAAACCAAACTGAAACTGGTAGACTATACTACCAGTACATCAATCATTAGCCGACTCTCAGGCCCTTCAGGCCTTTGATTTTATTTCTTATTTTTCGAGAAATAAACAAATTGGCGAAATATTAAATTGTATTTTCTTGTTGTTTTTGAAATCGAAAGTAGATCTTCTAATATGTTAGACTGCTTTGACGAAACGAAACAATTTTTGTTATGAAATGATTTGAATAAGAGGTAATATCACCGTGAACTTCTATGTCAGATACTGCCAACTGCTGCTAAACTGTCTTCCTGTCATCACAATTTGTAAAACATATTATTGACACTGGATATTTTGGCGGTATAAAGAAAAGTGTAATCGTATCCGGATATAATATTTTGGATAAATATCGAGCTGTGTTATGAAATTTTAACATTCAAGTAACAGACATGATAGATATTATTGTAACAGAAATGATTTTAGAATTTGTTTTTATAACACATACATAGAATCTATATCAGACTTATATTCTAGTCCTGAGGCATGACCTGAAAGTAAAAATATGAAGTAACAAGTCATTCATACTTTGGATATTGTAATACTAAAAAGAATCTAGGTTATAAAATTTTCAGTTAGAAATCGCACCAAAGGCTGTATCAGGGGTCTACATTTTCAAAATTTTCTTGTGGTGATACCCCAAACCCTACTTGCAGGAGGGGGTATCCTCCCTTACCCACCCCCCTTATTACCACTTTACAGTTTGATACATTTGCTCTTTTACCACCTGCCACAATGCCTATTTCAAAATCTGACTGCAGTTCAAAGCGGGAAGCAACAACCCTCCCCACACCCACCCTGCTACCACCACGTAAATATGGCTCAAACATTTTTCAGCCCAGTCTGGGTCTGTCTGTCTACATGAATCAAAATGGATAATTGAAAGTGCATGGACTTGGGGACTACTGACATGGTTTTGAAGGGGTTAGCAGGTCTGAAACAGAATAAATGATGGTTTTAACTAAAAAAGAACTGCATTTATTAATATCGGTTATCTTTTCCAAAATTGGTAGCTAGTCCGAGTAACTTCCCTTTGTTTCGAATGCGCAATTTTCCTGTCAGTGTAAACATTCATGACACTATATATTGACACTCAGCAACATTTACATATCTTTAAAAGCAAAAGTAAGTATACTTTAAATTCACATCACTTATAATATGATTGAACAATACCTAGCGTGTGACACGGTTATCACCAGGACAGTTATCTATAAAATATCTGAACCGTTCTTTCATCCATCCGTTACAAATTGTATGTGACAATCCGTGCTATAACTTATGAATTTCAATATACAAATTGTCATATTCAAATTTTATCATGTGCGAATATATACCAGCCGATAATTGCCTGTTTTGGTAATGCCGGAGGCAAATGTTTACTGAAAAAAATATATAGTCATGGGCAGTATCATGGTGTCAGCTGTAAAATTGTAGTTTGTACTTTCAACATTTTTATTTTTGCGAACCACTCTTCAATTTTAGAGAAATATATTGGGTTTAGATACTTGTATAATGTCAATCAAAGTTTTACTAGTCATCGATTGAATGTCAGTTTCATCTATTGTAACAAAATCTCTGTTCAGTTGGGAAAAAAACTAAAAACAAACTGAAATTGGTAGACTATACTACCAGTACATCAATCATTAGCCGACTCTCAAGCCCTTCAGGCCTTTGATATTGACTTATATAGGAGAAAAACTTTGAAGATCTTCTTGTCAAAAACCACAGGGCATAGGTCTTTGATATTAGGGATGTGACATCATCTAGTGGTCCTCTACCAAGAATGTTTGAATTACGCCTCTTGGATGAAAAGTGGCCACACCCCGGGGGTCTCAAGTTTTATATAGACTTTTATAGAAAAAAACTTTTAAAATCTTCTTGTTTTAAACCACAAGACATAGGCCTTTGAAATTTGGTATGTAGCATTGCCTGGTGGTCCTCCACCAAGATTGTTCAAATTATTACCCTGGGGTGAAAAGAGGCCTCGCCCCAGGGGTCCCAATTTTATATAGACTTATATAGAAAAAAAACTTCAAAAATCTTCTTGTCTGAAACCACAACACCTAGGCCTTTGATAATTGGTATGTAGCATTGCCTTATGGTCCTCAACCAAAGTTATTCAAATTAAAACCCTGGGGTGAAAAGAGGCCCCACCCCGGAGTTTTACATAGACTTATATAAGAAAAAACTTTAAAAATCTTCTTGTCTGAAACCACAAGACCTAGGCCTTTGATATTTGGTATGTAGCATTGCATTGTGGCCCTCTACTAACTTTATTCAAATTATGTCCCTGGGGTGAAAAGAGGCCTCGCCCCAGGGGTACCAAGTTTTACATAGATTTATATAGGAAAAAACGTTTAAATTTTTTTTTCTGAAACTCCAAGGCCTAGGCTTTTGATATTTGGTATGCTGCATTGCCTAGTGGTCCTTTACCAAGATTATTCAAATCATGCCCCTCAGGTGAAAAGAGCCCCCACCCAGGGGTCCCATGTTTTACGTAGACTTATATAGGAAAAAATTTTAAAATCTTCTTGCCTGAAACTGCAAGGCCTAGGCTTTTGATATTTGGTATGTTGCATTGCCTGATGGGTCCTCTACCATAATTGTTCAAAATATGCCCCTGGGGTGAAAAAAGGCCCTGCCCCGGGAGCCCCAAGTTTTACATAGACTTATGTAGGAAACAAATTAAAAAATTTTCTTGTCTGGAAGTTCAAGGCTTAAGCCTTTGACATTTGGTATGTAGCATTGCCTAGTGGTTCTCTAACAAGATTGTTCAAATTATGCCCCTGGGGTGAAAAGAGGCCCTGCCCTGGGGGTCACTTGTATATGAATTATATAGGAAAAAATACTTCAAAAATTATCTTATCATAATTCCTAGATTGTTTAATAATAATTACCTGATGACCCCAAGTAATTAGGGGTCACTTGACTGTGACCTTGACCTTCTGACCTACTTTCTTGTTTTTTAAGATACAGCCTTGAAATTTGGATGACATGTACAGTTTTGCACACCAATCATAACAGCATAGAAATTTGGACCACGTCAGTAACTTTCGATAAAGATTTCAATAATCAGCTTTAATGCTCTTAGCCCTGACCTACTGACCTACTTTTCTTGTTTTTGAAGCTACAGTAAAGAGATTTGTATAATTTTTTAACAGATTTCAGCACTTATCTTGAAGAATCTTTACCATGACCTTCTCACCATATTGTTTTGTTTTTTTTTGTTTTGGTTTTTAAGCTTTATAGCAAAGAAATTTGCTAAAGCAAGCAATTAAACTCAGGTGAGCAATATAGGGCCATCATGGCCCTCATGTATCTCACTTCCTTTCAAAAACTGGCCAAATCCCATTATGGGTTCCAGATTTTTGGCCCCTTAAAGGGCCAACATTTGCTATTTTGGCTTGTTAACCCGATAGAAACCACATTTTGCAATCAATTTTAATCAAACTTGCACACAACTTGTATTGACATAATATCTAAGTTCCTTTCAAAAACTGACCAGATCCCATTATTGGTTTCAGAGTTATGCCCTTTAAAGGGCCAAAATTTGCTATTTTGGCTTTATGCAGCCATATAAAGACTTCATTTATGGTTTGATTTGATACAAACTTGCAAGATATCTTTAACATCAATAGATCTTGGATTCCATGATGAATCCATTAGATCCAATCATAGGTTCCAAAGTAAAGGCCCCTAATAGACCCCTGAAAGAGCCAACTTTTGTAAATTTTTATCTTGTGAACATGATAGAAGTGACATTTTATACTTGATTTTAACCACACTTACACGCAACTTAAGTCACAATAAGATCTTGGTTCCTTTCCAAAACCGGCTTGATTCCATCATGGGTTCTAGAGTTACTGCCCTTGAAAGGGGCAAAATTTTCTATTTTAACCCTTTCAGCCATATAGAGGTTTCATTTATGCTTTGATTTGATACAAACTCGCACAGAATGTTTATCTTGATGATATTTAGGCCAAGTTCAAAACAGGATCATGAGGGGTCAGTAACTAGGTCAGATCAAATGAAAAACTTGTTGACACCCTAGAGGCCACATTTAAGACACTATTTTCATGAAACTTGGTGAGGATGTTTATCTTGATGATTCCTATGCCAAGTTAAAACTGGGTCGTATGGGGTCAAAAACTAGGTCATCTGGTCAAATCTAAGGACAAGCTTATGACCCTTGTGGCCACATTTATGACCCTATCTTCATGAAGCTTGGTCAGAATGTTTATCTTGATGATTTCTAGGCCAAGTTCAAAACTGGGTCATATGGTGTCAAAAACTAGATCACCCGCTCAAATCAAAGGACAAGCTTGTTAACACTCTTGAGGCCACATTTATGACCCTATCTTTATGAAACTTGGCCAGAATGTTTATCTTGATGATTCCTAGGCCAGATTCGAAACTGAGTATGTGGGGTCAACAACTAGATCACCTGCTCAGATCAAAGGCCAAGATTGTTAACAACCTAGAGGCCACATTTATGACCCTATCTTCATGAAACTTGGTCAGAATTTTTATCTTGATGATTACTAGGCCATATTCGAAACTGGGTCATGTGGAGTCAAAGACTAGGTCACCCGCTCAGATCAAAGGACAAGCTTGTTAACACTCTTGAGGCCACATTTATGACCCTATCTTTATCTTGATGATTCCTAGGCCAAATTCAAAACTGGGCCATGTGAGGTCAGAAACTAGGTCACCCTCTCAAACCAAAGGAAAATCTTGTTTTCACTCCAGAGGCCATATTCATGATCCTATCTTCATGGTCAGAATGTTTATCTTGATGATTCCTAGTCCATATTTGAAACTGGGTCATGTTGGGTCAAGAACTAGGTCACCACTCAAATCAAAGGAAAAGCTTTTCAACACTGCAGAGGCCACATTTATGACCCATCTTCATGTAACTTGGTCAAAATGTTCATCTTGATGATTACAAGTTTAACAGGTGAGCAATATAGGGTCATTATGACACTCTTGTTCATTATCTTTATTAAACCTGGTCAGGATTTTTGTCTTTGAAATCTAAATAAAGTTTAAAAATAAGTTATCTGAGGTCAAAAACAAGATCACTTGGTCATATCATAGAAAAACATTGTTGACATTCTAGAGGTAATACTTTCTGCCTGTACTTTATGAAACTTGGTCAGAATAATTGTTATATGCCCAAAGGGACGTATTATGTTATGACGCCGGTGTATGTCTGTCTGTCCATTAGCAACTTTTTGTCTGCTCTGTAACTCTTGAACCCCTTGAAGAGCGCATGTTTCGAATGGCTCGCTTCAGGGTCAAGGTCACACTTAGGGGTCAAAGGTCATATGACTTTGTTTTGTGTCCGCTCTGTAACTCTAGAACTGCTTGAAGGATTTTAAAGAAACTTGGCACAAATGTTCATTACATTGAGACGACACGCAGAGCGCATGTTTTGGATGGCTCGCTTCAAGGTCAAGGGGTCTAAGGTCATATGACTTTGGGGTCTAAGGTCATATGACTTTGTTTTGTGTATATTGCTGTGCATTGCGGTGATCTTGTTTTTATTTGCCAGATCCCTTTTTTGTGCACTTACAATAATTTTTCTATTGAATAACTTCCTTTTTATGTTACTAAAAATAGCTTATTTTGTAACTTTTTTTTATCATTAGCCATAGAAATAAGCCAAGACCACTTTTCTTTGGTACAACATGGATGATATCTCTAATTTTTAAGTGTATTTTGACATATCTGTACCTGATAAGGATTTTTTGTGGACTTAAAAAAATTTTTTGAATTTCTTCCCTTTATTGTTCCTGTCCTTTGGGATTCAGCAGTCAAGAACGGCAAAGACAGTTAGCTTTGTCCAAATATAAGCAGTTATTTTACCAGTTTTGAGAGGATTTCAATTAATAGGAAATTACAGTTACAAACTAAATACCTTTCTGTAACACATAAAGTCATTAGCAGTCATTGTCAATCAGTATTATGACTAAGATCGACTGTCATTCATTCATTCCAATGATTCATAGACAGAGTCCATTGTTTACATTTTTAATCGTAACCGGTGTACTTGTAAAAAAAAACACTTTATTTTGAAAAATCGAAGTATGCAAAGAGCTATCGTAGGGTCTCTAGATTGCCCAGCATTGAATACAAACAACAACAACTGTTTAAATAGCTAAACCCCTTTGTTCTGAGAAACTGTTGATGAATTATGAGCTATTGTTTGTACATATAGTTGCTGCTTTGTCATCCAGCGGGCTTTCATGTCCAGAATATAACTACAGTCAAACCTGTGTTAAAGACCACCTCTGAACAAAGACAACCTGGCTCTAAAGACATAATTACAGTGTATTTTAACCTGTGAATAAAGACCACCTCCCAATAAAGATCACATTTTGGCTCTCCTAATGGTGGTCTTTATAGACAGGTTTGACTGTACAAAATTCTTGCTTTACTTAATATTAAATTATTAGTTGAGTTTTGCTATCCCTCCTCCATTCACAACTTTGAAAATGGAGATAAGAATATTTGACCTAACCTTTAACCTAATTATATAATGTATTTATAGATTATCAAGAGGAAAGAGTGTGGAATGTTACCAAGATTGTAGTGGCATTGTAGGGAAAGGAGACCTTTATATTTGACCTTTAACCTAATTATATAATGTATTTATAGATTATCAAGAAGGACAGTAGATGTGGAAAGAGTGTTGGATGTTACCATGATTGTGACAGCAGTGATTCCTGTGGATTTTTATTGACCTGGATGCAGAATGGAGATGATATAGATTTTACCTTGACCTGTAAACAAGGTAGCAACAGTGTCTACTGTGCCATTGGTTTGTCTAAGGATAACAAAATGGTAATTTTAGATTGATGCAGAATTTGCAAATACACAAATACACAACTATGGTGAAACATCTGTAACACAATATCAGCAAAGAAAAATTCAGCTTTCAGGATTTTTTTGGGGGGAGTTGGGGGAGGGTTATCTCTAAAAGCAGACTACAACATTTGTTTGGAAGGGTTTCTGGTTTGGCTGTCTTTAATTACAGGCTGTGACTATGTCAACACTCAGAATTGAATAATTGTTCAGTGTTGAGGGGTGTCTGGTTTTAGAGAAACCTATGAAAATTGTTCAGTTCTTTTGAAAATTACAAGCATGCAGCAACAAAAGAGTGCATAAAGCTTTAATCACTTTCACAGTTATAAGTATACAGCAACAAAAAATGGATAGTGTAGCAATCACTTTCACAGTTACTACAAGAATACAGCAACAAAAGAGTGCATAAGTTAGCAGTCACTTTCACAGTTACAAGAATACAGCAACAAAAGAGTGCATAAAGCTTTAATCACTTTCACAGTATACAGCAACAAAAGAGTGCATAAAGCTTTAATCACTTTCACAGTATACAGCAACAAAAGAGTGCATAAAGCTTTAATCACTTTCACAGTATACAGCATCAAAAGAGTGCATAATGTAGCGATCACTTTCACAGTTATAAGTATACAGCAACAAAAGAGTGCATAATGTAGCGATCACTTTCACAGTTATAAGTATACAGCAACAAAAGAGTGCATAATGTAGCGATCACTTTCACAGTTATAAGTATACAGCATCAAAAGAGTGCATAATGTAGCGATCACTTTCACAGTTATAAGTATACAGCAACAAAAGAGTGCATAATGTAGCGATCACTTTCACAGTTATAAGTATACAGCATCAAAAGAGTGCATAATGTAGCGATCACTTTCACAGTTATAAGTATACAGCAACAAAAGAGTGCATAATGTAGCGATCACTTTCACAGTTATAAGTATACAGCAACAAAAGAGTGCATAATGTAGCGATCACTTTCACAGTTATAAGTATACAGCAACAAAAAAGTGAGTAATGTAGCGATCACTTTCACAGTTACAAGAATACAGCAACAAAAGAGTGCATAATTTAGCAGTCACTTTCACAGTTACAAGAATACAGCAACAAAAGAGTACATAATTTAGCAGTCACTTTCACAGTTATAAGCATACAGCAACAAAAGAGTGCATAGTGTAGCAACAAAAGAGTGCATAAAGCTTCTATCACTTTCACAGTTACAAGCATACAGCAATAAATGAGTGCATAAAGCTTCAATCACTTTCACAGTTATAAGTATACAGTAACAAAAAAGTGAGTAGTGTAGCAATCACTTTCACAGTTACAAGAATACAGCAACAAAAGAGTGCATAAGTTAGCAGTCACTTTCACAGTTACAAGAATACAGCAACAAAAGAGTGTGTAATGTAGCAGTTATTTTCACAGTTACAAGCATACCACAACAAAAGAGTGCATAGTGTAGCAACAAAAGAGTGCATAGTGTAGCAATCACTTTTACAGTTACAAGCATACCACAACAAAAGAGTGCATAGTGTAACAACAAAAGAGTGTATAGTGTAGCAATCACTTTTACAGTTACAAGTATACAGCAACAAAAGAGTGCATAGTGCTTCAGTCACTTTCACAGTTACAAGCATAGTCAGGAACATGTGTGCATAGTGTAGCAACAAAAAATGTGTAGTTTAGCAATTATTTTCACAGTAACAGGCATACAGCAACAAGAGTGCATAATGCTTCAGTCACTTTCACAGTTACAAGCATAGTCAGGAACATGTGTGCATAGTGTAGCAACAAAAAATGTGTAGTTTAGCAATTATTTTCACAGTAACAGGCATACAGCAACAAGAGTGCATAATGCTTCAGTCACTTTCACAGTTAAAAGTATACAGCAACAGAAGTACCAAATGCAGCAATTACTTTCATAGTTACAAGTATACAGCAACAAAAGAGTGCATAAAGTTTCAATCACTTTCACACTTACAAACATACATCAACAGAAGAGTGCATAACACTTCAATCACATTCACAGTTACAAACATACAGCAACAGAAGAGTGCATACTCTTCAATCACTTTCATGGTTACAAACATACAGCAACAGAAGAGTGCATAACACTTCAATCACATTCACAGTTACAAACATACAGCAACAGAAGAGTGCATACTCTTCAATCACTTTCACGGTTACAAACATAAGCAACAGAAGAGCACAGAAACAAAAGAGTGCAAAATGCAGCAATTACTTTCACAGTTACAAGTATTCAGGAACAAAAGAGTACAAAATGCAGCATTACGTTTTACAGTTACAAGCATGCAGGAACAGAAGTGTACAAAATGCAACAATCACTTTCACAGTTACAATCATGCATGAACAGAAGTGTACAAAATGCAGCATTACTTTTACAGTTACAAGTATTCAGGAACATAAGAGTACAAAATGCAGCAGTTACTTTCACAGTTACAAGCATGTGGGAACAGAAGAGTGCATAGTGTAGCAGTCACTTCACAGTTACAACCATTCAGCAACAAAAGAGTGCCTAGTTACAAGCATGCAGGAACAGAAGAGTACAAAATGCAGCATTACTTTCACAGTTACAAGTGTTCAGGAACAAAAGATTACAAAATGCAGCAATTACTTTCACAGTTACAAGTATTCAAGAACAGAAGGGTACAAAATGCAGCAGTCACTTTCACAGCTACAAGCATTAAGGAACAGAAGGGTACAAAATGCAGCAATCACTTTCACAGTTACAATCATGCAGGAACAGAAGAGTACAAAATGCTGCAATTACTTTCACAGTTACAAGTATTCAGAAACATAAGAGTACAAAATGCAGCAATTACTTCCACAGTTACAAGCATGTGGGAACAGAAGAGTGCATAGTGTAGGAGTCACTTTCACAGTTACAACCATTCAGCAACAAAAGAGTGCCTAGTTACAAGCATGCAGGAACAGAAGAGTACAAAATGCAGCATTACTTTCACAGTTACAAGTGTTCAGGAACAGAAGATTACAAAATGCAGCAATTGCTTTCACAGTTACAAGTATTCAGGAACAGAAGGGTACAAAATGCAGCAGTCACTTTCACAGTTACAAGCATTAAGGAACAGAAGGGTACAAAATGCAGCAATAACTTTCACAGTTACAATCATGCAGGAACAGAAGAGTACAAAATGCAGCAATTACTTTCACAGTTACAAGTATTCAGGAACAGAAGAGTGCAAAATGCAGTAATTACTTTCACAGTTACAAGTATTCAGGAACAGAAAATTGCAAAATGCAGCAATCACTTTCACAGTTACAAGTATTCAGGAACAGAAGATTACAAAATGCAGCAATCACTTTCACAGTTACAATCATGCAGGAACAGAAGAGTACAAAATGTGGCAATTACTTTCACAGTTACAAGTATTCAGGAACAGAAGAGTGCAAAATGCAGCAGTTACTTTCACAGTTACAAGTATTCAGGAACAGAAGAGTGCAAAATGAAGCAATCACTTTCACAGTTACAAGTATTCAGGAACAGAAGATTACAAAATGCAGCAATCACTTTCACAGTTACAATCATGCAGGAACAGAAGAGTACAAAATGCAGCAATTACTTTTACAGTTACAAGTATTCAGGAACAGAAGAGTGCAAAATGCAGCAATCACTTTCACAGTTACAAGTATTCAGGAACAGAAGATTACAAAATGCAGCAATCACTTTCACAGTTACAATCATGCAGGAACAGAAGAGTACAAAATGCAGCAATTACTTTTACAGTTACAAGTATTCAGGAACAGAAGATTACAAAATGCAGCAATTACTTCACAGTTATAAGCATTAAGGAAGAAAAGTGTACAAAATGCAGCAATTTCTTTCACAGTTACAGGTATTCAGGAACAGAAAATTACAAAATGCAGCAATTACAGTCAAATATCGATATCTCGACTTTGTCGGGACCAAGGAAAAAAGTCGAGATATCGAACAATGGAGATAACCGAAGTACAGTCAACTAAGGCCGGTAGTTGGGGTAATGAAGTTTTGTGTTGATAAATACATGTTTTTTTTTAGAAAATAAAAACTGTATATTCACTCTGATGTTTTGTGACCTTGCACTGTTGAACCATTTCAACAGTGCTGTCTTAACTTCTTGGAATTTTTCTAGTCTTTCGACTGGCGCTTGGGCAAATTCTTGACTCTCCATCCGACATGACTCAGCAGTTTGACAATATTGTAAGGTAGATCTAACCTGTTTCTGTGATTATTCGTGGAGAATATCTGATGCGTCAGTAATGAAGACAGGATGTTAATTATACAGAATCTTCAATTCTTGGTGTTTATAAATGCAATTAAATTCACTCAGTTTTGACACAATTCAATACAATTTACTCAATCAGCGCACGTTGCAAACAAACAAGTAATGGTCTGTGGGCCAGTTTCTGTAAGTCCTCTAGTTTTTCGATTTCGTAACTCAGAAATTAGGCAAAGGTTTATCCACTTCAGCCATTAATACATTCATTCCGGGATTGTTTAAGACCGGATGTCGCTTTCTACCATATGTCAAACGAAAATTATACTCATTTGAGTAAACCTTGTGTATGAAAAATGTGGAATTCTCTCTCTTTGAAAGTATTATTGGCTACATACGAATTTTTAATAGATTGTTTCAATACTGACTTTCAGATATTAGCGTTTTGCTTATGTAACTGTTCTAAATTAATCAAAAGCTCACTGTAACATTTTATTCCAAATTATAACGATATCTACCAAAATTTAGGGGTTAAAATACCCCACCCACCCGAGTTACATTTTCGCCATTTTTAATAACTCATAAAATTATCAAAATTACAGTATTTTTAGCTCACCTGTCACAAAGTGACAAGGTGAGCTTTTGTGATCGCGCGGTGTCCGTTGTCCATCGTCCGTCCGTCCGTAAACTTTTGCTTGTGACCACTCTAGAGGTCACATTTTTGATGGGATCTTTATGAAAGTTGGTCAGAATGTTCATCTTGATGATATCTAGGTGAAGTTCTAAACTGGGTCACGTGCAGTCAAAAACTAGGTCAGTAGGTCTAAAAATAGAAAAACCTTGTGACATCTCTAGAGGCCATATATTTAACAAGATCTTCATGAAAATTGGTCAGAATGTTCACCTTGATGATATCTAGGTCAAGTTTGAAACTGGGTCACGTGCCATCAAAAACTAGGTCAGTAGGTCTAAAAATAGAAAAACCTTGTGACCTCTCCAGAGGCCATATATTTCACAAGATCTTCATGAAAATTGGTCAGAACGTTCACCTTGATGATATCTAGGTCAAGTTCGAAACTCGGTCACGTGCCTTCAAAAACTAGGTCAGTAGGTCAGATAATAGAAAAACCTTGTGACCTCTCTAAAGGCCATATTTTTCATGGGATCTGTATGAAAGTTGGTCTGAATGTTCATCTTGATGCTATCTAGGTCAAGTTCGAAACTGGGTCACGTGCGGTCAAAAACTAGGTCAGTAGGTCTAAAAATAGAAAAACTCGGGGCTTTGAATTCTTCATGTGAGGAAGCCATCCAGCTGGCTTGCGGAAGGTCGGTGGTTCTACCCAGGTACCCGCTCGTGATGAAATAATGCACGGAGGGGCACCTGGGGTCTTCCTCCACCATCAAAGCTGGAAAGTCGCCATATGACCTATAATTGTGTCGGTGCGACGTTAAACCCAACCAAAAAAAAAAAAAAAAAAAAAAAAAAATAGAAAACCTTGTGACCTCTCTAGAGGCCATATATTTCATGAGATCTTCATGAAAATTGGTCAGAATGTTCACCTTGATGATATCTAGGTCAAGTTCGAAAGTGGATCATGTGCCATCAAAAACTAGGTCAGTAGGTCAAATAATAGAAAAACCTTGTGACCTCTCTAGAGGCCATATTTTTCATGAGATCTGTATGAAAGTTTATCTGAATGTTCATCTTGATGATATCTAGGTCAAGTTCGAAAGTGGGTCACGTGCCGTCAAAAACTAGGTCAGTAGGTCAAATAATAGAAAAACCTTGTGACCTCTCTAAAGGCCATATTTTTCATTGGATCTGTATGAAAATTGGTCTGAATGTTCATCTTGATGATATCTAGGTCAAGTTCGAAACGGGGTCATGTGCGGTCAAAAACTAGGTCAGTAGGTCTAAAATTATTAAAATCTTTTGACCTCTCTAGAGGCCATATTTTTCAATGGATCTTCATGAAAATTGATTTGAATGTTCACCTTGATGATATCTAAGTCAGTTTCAAAACTGGGTTATGTGCGGTCAAAAACTAGGCTAGTAGGTATAAAAATAGAAAAACCTTGTGACCTCTAGAGGCCATATTTTTCATGAGATCTTCATGAAAATTAGTGAGAATGTTCACCTTGATGATATCTAGGTAAAGTTCAAAACAGGGTCACGTACCTTCGAAAACTAGGTCAATAGGTCAAATAATAGAAAAACCTTGTGACCTCTCTAGAGACCATAGTTTTCAATGGATCTTCATGAAAATTGGTCAGAATTTTTGTCTTGATAATATCTAGGTTAAGTTAAAAACTGGGTCACATGAGCTCAAAAACTAGGTCACTATGTCAAATAATAGAAAAAAACGACGTCATACTCAAAACTGGGTCATGTGGGAAGAGGTGAGCGATTCAGGACCATCATGGTCCTCTTGTTTAATAAGACATCACCAAATAATTGTGTTAAGATTCACAATTTTATATATTTTTAATGAGAATATATAATATATTGCAATCAGCAATCTGTAAAGATAGATTAGCAGTTTTTATGGCTTATGCTTCAAACATAGATGGCATATTGATAATTAACAGTAGACTTGGTTACAGTATGTGAGCAGTCTGAATATGTTTGACTTTCATTCAAAAGAAATACAGAACGTGAGGATAACCAAGAATCAAATATACGTTACCTAGGTTTTAAAGGTCACCTATTCAGTTTCATATTTCGTATTTTATCATTCCAGTCTAATTCATAAATCATGCTTATTGGCATTGCAAAGCAACTACTCCGTCAGTTTTTACAGCATTACAAAGATGAAATGAAACAGACTGAGTATGAAACATACGTTACCAAGATTATTTAGAACATCAAGTAACATTAAAGCTAGGATAGCTTTTGGTTTTCGATGGACTGTGGTGGTTTCAAGACAGAAGATTTTTATATTTTAATGCGTTGTTTTGATATTTATGGAAGGGGTAAGATTGTATTCATTACTCAGTCTGAAATTATCGGTTTATATGCATTATGTGTTCAAAGTTGCTGATGTAATTCCTGATGTAAATAAACACGGCAATTTTGAACTTATAGAGCATCATACATATGGGTAGTGATACAAATATCACTTTTGGTAAAACATGTTTCTTCAAATAGTTCTGTTTCTTTGACCATAGTGATTATACTGTGGGACGGAATTACTGAACTACACGATCATATTACATTAACGAAAACATAGATGAGATTCCTTGTTCATAATTCATTGTGGTTGTGGTATAATTGTTGTCAATTCTGAGTTCTTACTAAAATTCAATATTCTACTTTTAAAACTATTAACAAATACAAACAAACTAGTTTATTCAAAAGATGATGTATTACAACTATTACTCGTATAGATTACCTAGGTATGGAACTGTGTTTAAAATATTAAGTCTAGTAACTACCTTTATCTAAATTCGGTAACGTATGTTTCAGACCTACACAAGAGGGCACATTATAACATCAATGTATACCATATGACAGAAATATACTCTAAAATTTGATGTGAGAGGTTGCGAGAGTCACTTTTTGGTATCAGTATCAGAATAAGTTCATCATACATGCATAGATGCATATGTACAAACTTACAGAGTCTGCACCATTTGTTTGGAACATGCCAGTGGTGCACTGATGTCTTTATGACATATTTGTAAAAACTCTTTTAGTGCCCTCCCATGAGTGGTGGGGGCATATAGATTTGGTCTTATCCGTGCGTGCGTCCGTCCGTCCGAAGTTCGTGACACGCCTAGCTCGAAAAGTATTTGATATAGATTCATGAAACCTTGCATGAGTCTTAATCATGATATGAACTTGCGCACCTCCTATTTTTTATCTGGCTCCGCCCCCCCATTTTTAGAGTTTTGGCCCCTGAAATAGTCAAAAATGCACATTTTCACCTTGTGACATGCCTAGCTCAAAAAATATTTGATATAGATTCATGAAACCTTGCATGAGTCTTAATCATGATATGAACTTGCGCACCTTCTATTTTTTATCTGGCTCCGCCCCCCCATTTTTAGAGTTTTGGCCCCTGAAATAGTCAAAAATGCACATTTTCACCTTGTGACATGCCTAGCTCAAAAAGTATTTGATATAGATTCATGAAACCTTGCCTGAGTCTTAATCATGATATGAACTTGCGCACCTCCTATTTTTTATCTGGCTCCTACCCCTATTTTTAGCTCACCTGTCACAAAGTGACAAGGTGAGCTTTTGTGATCGTGCGGTGTCCGTCGTCCGTCGTCCGTCCGTGCGTCCGTCCGTAAACTTTTGCTTGTGACCACTCTAGAGGTCACGTTTTTCATGGGATCTTTATGAAAGTTGGTCAGAATGTTCATCTTGATGATATCTAGGTCAAGTTCGAAACTGGGTCACGTGCCATCAAAAACTAGGTCAGTAGGTCTAAAAATAGAAAATCCTTGTGACCTCTCTAGAGGCCATATATTTCACAAGATCTTCATGAAAATTGGTCAGAATGTTCACCTTGATGATATCTAGGTCAAGTTCGAAACTGGGTCACGTTCCATCAAAAACTAGGTCAGTAGGTCTAAAAATAGAAAAACCTTGTGACCTCTCTAGAGGCCATATATTTCACAAGATCTTCATGAAAATTGGTCAGAATGTTCACCTTGATGATATCTAGGTCAAGTTCGAAACTGGGTCACGTGCCGTCAAAAACTAGGTCAGTAGGTCAAATAATAGAAAAACCTTGTGACCTCTCTAAAGGCCATATTTTTCATGGGATCTGTATGAAAGTTGGTCAGAATGTTCATCTTGATGATATCTAGGTCAAGTTCGAAACTGGGTCACCTGCGGTCAAAAACTAGGTCAGTAGGGCTAAAAATAGAAAAACCTTGTGACCACTCTAGAGGCCATATATTTCATGAGATCTTCATGAAAATTGGTCAGAATGTTCATCTTGATGATATCTAGGTCAAGTTCGAAACTGGGTCATGTGCCATCAAAAACTAGGTCAGTAGGTCAAATAATAGAAAAACCTTGTGACCTCTCTAGAGGCCATATTTTTCATGGGATCTGTATGAAAGTTGGTCAGAATATTCACCTTGATGATATCTAGGTCAAGTTCGAAAGTGGGTCACGTGCCGTCAAAAACTAGGTCAGTAGGTCAAATAATAGAAAGACCTTATGACCTCTCTAAAGGCCATATTTTTCATGGGATCTATATGAAAATTGGTCTGAATGTTCATCTTGATGATATCTAGGTCAAGTTCGAAACAGGGTCATGTGCGGTCAAAAACTAGGTCAGTAGGTCTAAAAATAGAAAAACCTTGTGACCTCTCTAGAGGCCATACTTGTGAATGGATCTCCCTAAAAATTGGTCAGAATGTTCATCTTGATGATATCTAGGTCAAGTTTGAAACTGGGTCACGTGCGGTAAAAAACTAGGTCAGTAGGTCAAATAATAGAAAAACCTTGTGACCTCTCTAGAGACCATACTTTTCATGGGATCTGTATGAAAGTTGGTCTGAATGTTCATCTTTATGATATGTAGGTCAAATTTGAAACTGGGTCAACTGCTATCAAAAACTAGGTCAGTAGGTCTAAAATTATTAAAATCTTTTGACCTCTCTAGAGGCCATATTTTTCAATGGATCTTCATGAAAATTGATCTGAATATTCACCTTGATGATATCTAGGTCAGTTTCAAAACTGGGTCACGTGTGGTCAAAAACTAGGCCAGTAGGTATAAAAATAGAAAAACCTTGTGACCTCTCTAGAGGCCATATTTTTCATGAGATCTTCATGAAAATTAGTGAGAATGTTCACCTTGATGATATCTATATAAAGTTCAAAACAGGGTCACGTACCTTCGAAAACTAGGTCAATAGGTCAAATAATAGAAAAACCTTGTGACCTCTCTAGAGACCATATTTTTCAATGGATCTTCATGAAAATTGGTCAGAATTTTTATCTTGATAATATCTAGGTCAAGTTCAAAACTGGGTCACATGAGCTCAAAAACTAGGTCACTATGTCAAATAATAGAAAAAAGGACGTCATACTCAAAACTGGGTCATGTGGGAAGAGGTGAGCGATTCAGGACCATCATGGTCCTCTTGTTAGAGTTATGGCCCATGAAATAGTCAAAAATGCACATTTTCACCTTGTGACATGCCTAGCTCAAAAAGTATTTGATATAGATTCATGAAACCTTGCATTAGTCTTAATCATGATATAAACTTGCGCACCTCCTATTTTTCGTTTGGGTCCGCCCTCTATTTTTAGAGTTATGGCCCCTGAAATAGTAAAAAATGCACATTTTCACCTTGTGACATGCTTAGCTCAAAAAGTATTTGATATAGATTCATGAAACCTTGCATGAGTCTTAATCATGATATGAACTTGCGCACCTCCTATTTTTCATTTGGGTCCGCCCCCTATTTTTAGAGTTATGGCCCCTGAAATAGTCAAAAATGTACATTTTCACCTTGTGATGCACCTAGCTCAAAAAGTATTTAATATAAATGGTTGAAAACTTGCATAAGTCTTTATCACACCTTGCACACCTCTAATTTTTTGGGCTAGTTCCACCCCCTATTTTTAAAGTTATGACCCCTGAAATAGTAAAAAAATGCACTTTTTCACCTAATTATGTGCCTAGCTGAAGAAGTATTAGATGTAAATTCAGGAAACCTTGCAGGAGTCTTTATCATGATGTGGCCTTGCACACTTGGCATTCTTCTTGAGAATCTTACTCTTATTACAGAGTTATGGCCCTTGAAATAGCCAAAATAGTAGATTTTTTGTTTGTGATGCTCATAGTTCAAAAAGTATAGAGCCTAGAATAATGAACCGTTTTCATAAAATGTTTGTTGAGGCTATACCCCATTAAGACTGCAAACGTTTGAATTATTGCCCATTATTTGTGACAAATGTACCAGTGGGGGGCACACCCTGTGTCCTACAGACACATTCTAGTTATTTATTAATAAGTGCTTTATTCCATAGTGATATCATTAAGCTACATCCTAAAATGGATTGAAACATATGTTACTTTAAATATTCATTACAACAATACCAATTAGTATTACTCATACGACCAAACAACAAACAGATACGATACAAGATTTCTTGATTCCAGGACTTGCTCAATTTATAGCTATGAAGCTCTGTACTACCTGTCCATAATGTCAAGCAAATGCATGGCTATAGATGTATTCATAATAGTATGGCACTATTTGAAAGGCATACTTATTGAAAGGGCTTTGCAGAAGGATATTGAAGGGATTTGGCATTGTGATATATCTGAAACTTTCTATTTCAAACAAAACAGATAAAACGTCCAAGCACCACCAAAATGTACATCAATATAATTATATGTATCATAAATTGCTTTGATAGGTTTAGAAATGAATATGCTCATTTCCATTTGTGTAATCAGATAGGGCTTTGTCCTTTAAAAAAAGGTGATAAATACTTCGGTGATTTGTGACGGAAAAATGCAACTGCATTTAAACATAAACTTTATAAATCCTTTCAATTTTTTAAAACACAAAACTGTTTGTACATTTATCTTTTTCACTAGACTTTTAAAAGAAAGTGACAATTTCATTCTATTCTCCATTTCTCGTTATTTTACTAGGATACACTGTGTATGTAACATCTTATCAAGCAGTCATTCTGATACAAATTAATATTACATTGTAGCAACATTCAAAATCCTTTGAATGAAAATTGAGAGTAGCATGTTTAGTTTTAAAAGAAATAAAAGTGGCATTTAGATTATATTATTGTAACGTCTTTTATGGTATGCCTTTTGAAAATGGCGCCATCGTGATTAAAATAAGAGAAGTAGCTCATATCGGTAACGTAGTTTTCAATTGAAATTATTTTAACAAAATCAGATGACTTCTATTACAGCAATGATTACTTAGATCTTATCCATATGTATGTTTGCAAACTTATTTCTAGCGGCCAGTTTGAAAATGACAGGACAGTATCTTTATTAGATTTATCTGAATAACCAAATTTCAATCCCTTGAAAACTTATTTGATTTGTTTTATAATACTGAATATTTGAACAGTAGTAGCTCATCAATGTTTGTACATGTAACAGATTTCAAGCTATCATAGAAGAAAATTAAAGTAATCAAAATATGAAAACTTTGGTGGCATTAACTCATATGTATAATAATTTCGGATTAATTTGAAATAGCTCTCATCTTGAAAAAAGGCTTATATGGCTGGATCTGCTTCCCTTTTGATGTTCCCCATAGGGAACTTCCTTAAGAATTTTGCAGTCATATCAGCTTTTGCAATACTTTCATCATTTCTGCTGCACTATCAAAGAATAGGTCTGTCAGTATGTAAATCGCCTAGAAATGAAACACAAACCATAGGTTAGCCAACTGACATTAAGATGCAAAGGTATCTGATTTGTTAGTTAATTATTCATTCATTTTGTTTTCTTTATTGTAAACATGAGGGTTCTGTTCCTTTATAAAGGATTAAAAGTACTTAAGATTTCCCGTGTAAGTATATATACTAATGTGGTGGATGGGGTACATCAACCCCTTCTTTTTACATTTTATTCAGTACATGTATATAATAAATAGCATAGCATTATTTGACAACCAAAGTAAATCATTGATTATTTCAGGCATTAAAAGAAAAGATTTATCATAAGAAATGTAAAATAAATTTCTTTTTCAACATCAAAATCAGCTTTATCCCTATGCAATGCTAAATTGTATTCATTAGACACGAACATTTTTAAAATCATCATTAAATTTTACTGACATGTTGCTCACACAGACATCCACCCTTAAAAGTTTCCTGAATGATAGTATAACAAAATGGTATAGCTCAACCTTTGCCTAATTTCTGGGTTACGACTTTCAAATTTTTTGGCCTTGGCCCACAGACCATAATGACACATTAGAGCCGGATAATGTGGTTTTGGGTTGTAATCAGGATCATTGAGTGAACAACCGCGAGTGTTGTTTTTCGCTCCTCCGACGGCAAATGACAAATCAGCGAATTCAAGCGCGTGCAGTTTTTCGCACCTTGTTTGGCAGAAGATTACTGTCCATTCAGGGTAACCAATGTCCAAATAGAGTAAATTTTAAAGTTGGGGACTAAAATTTAGTTGAGATAGCGAAAAAATCGAAATAAAAAATCGAAGTTGAGATATCGAGATTTGACTGTACATTCACAGTTACAAGCATGCAGGAACAGAAGTGTGCATAGTAAAGCAATCACTCTCTTAGTTACACTTATTCAGCAACAAAAACGTGCACAGCTTCAAGTATGCAGGTACAGAAGAGTACAAAAGGCAACAATCACTTTCACAGTTACAAGCATGCAGGAACAGAAGAGTGCATAGTGAAGCAATCACTTTCAAAGTTACAACCATTCAGCAACAAAAGAGTGCACAGTTACAAGCATGCAGGAATAGAAGAGTACAAAATGCAGCAATCACTTTCACAGTTACAAGTATTCAGGAACAGAAGAGTACAAAATGCAGCAATCACTTTCACAGTTACAAACATGCAGGAACAGAAGAGTACAAAATGCAGCAATTACTTTCACAGTTACAAGCATTAAGGAAGAGAAGAGTACAAAATGCAGCAATCACTTTCACAGTTACAAGTATTCAGGAACAGAAGAGTACAAAATGCAGCAATTACTTTCACAGTTACAAGCATTAAGGAAGAGAAGAGTCCAGAATGCAGCATTACTTTCACAGTCACAAGTCTTCAGGAACAGAAGAGTCTAAAATGCAGCATTACTTTCACAGTTACAAGTATTAAGGAAGAGAAGAGTCCAGAATGCAGCATTACTTTCACAGTCACAAGTCTTCAGGAACAGAAGAGTTTAAAATGCAGCATTACTTTCACAGTTACAAGTATTAAGGAAGAATCCAAAATGCAGCATTTCTTTCACAGTCACAAGTATTCAGGAAGAGTCCAGAATGCAGCAATACTTTCACAGTTACAAGTATTAAGGAAGAGTCCAGAATGCAGCATTACTTTCACAGTCACAAGTATTAAGGAAGAGTCCAGAATGCAGCATTTCTTTCACAGTTACAAGTATAAAGAAAGGGTCCAGGATGCAGCATTACTTTCACAGTCACAAGTATTCAGGAACAGAAGAGTCTAAAATGCAGCAATACTTTCACAGTTACAAGTATTAAGGAAGAGAAGAGTCCAGAATGCAGCATTACTTTCACAGTTACAAGTATTCAGGAATAGAAGAGCACAAAATGCAGCATTACTTTCACAGTTACAAGTATTAAGGAAGAGAAGAGTCAAAAATACAACATTTCTTTCACAGTTACAAGTATTCAGGAACAGAAGAGTACAAAATGCAGCATTACCTTCACAGTTACAAGCATTAAGGAACAGAAGTGTACAAAATGCAGCAATAACTTTCACAGTTACAAGTATGAAGGAAGAGAAGAGTACAAAATGCAGCAATCACTTTCACAGTTAAAAGCATTAAGAAAGAGAAGAGTCCAAAATGCAGCAATTACTTTCACAGTTACAAGTATTCAGGCACAAAAGAGTACAAAATGCAGCAATCACTTTCATAGTTACAAGCATTAAGAAACAGAAGAGTACAAAACGCATCAATTTCTTTCACAGTTACTAGCATTAAGGAACAGAAGAGAACGAAATGCAGCAATTACTTTCACAGTTACAAGTATTCAGGAACAAAAGAGTACAAAATGCAGCATAACTTTCACAGTTACAAGCATTAAGGAACAGAGGAGTACAAAATGCAGCAATTACTTTCAAAGTTGCATGCATTCAGGAACAGACGTGTACATAATGCAGCAATCACTTTCACAGTTTCAATCATGCAGGAACAGAAGTGTACAAAATGCAGCATCCACTTTCACTGTTACAAGTATTCAGGAACAGAAGAGTACAAAATGCAGCATTACTTTCACAGTTACAAGTATTAAGGAACAGAAGAGTACAAAATGCAGCATTAGCTTTCACTGTTACAAGCATTAAGGAAGAGAAGAGTCCAAAACACAGCAATTTCTTTCACAGTTACAAGGATTCAGGAACAGAAGAGTACAAAATGCAGCAATCACTTTCACAGTTACAATCATGCAGGAACAGAAGAGTACAAAATGCAGCATTACTTCCATGGTTACAAGCATTAAGAAACAGAAGAGTACAAAATGCAGCAATTACTTTCAAAGTTACATGCATTCAGGAACAGACGTGTACAAAATGCAGCAATCACTTTCACAGTTACAATCATGCAGGAACAGAAGTGTACAAAATGCAGCAATAACTTTCACAGTTACAAGTGTTAAGGAAGAGAAGAGTACAAAATGCAGCAATCACTTTCACAGTTAAAAGCATTAAGGAAGAGAAGAGTCCAAAATGCAGCAATTACTTTCACAGTTACAAGTATTCAGGAACAAAAGAGTACAAAATGCAATTACTTTCACAGTTACAAGTATTCAGGAACAGAAGAGTACAAAATGCAGCATAACTTTCACAGTTACAAGCATTAAGAAACAGAGGAGTACTAAATGCAGCAATTACTTTCAAAATTACATGCATTCAGGAACAGACGTGTACAAAATGCAGCAATCACTTTCACAGTTACAATCATGCAGGAACAGAAGTGTACAAAATGCAGCTGTAACTTTCACTGTTACAAGTATTCAGGAACAGAAGAGTACAAAATGCAGCATTACTTTCACAGTTACAAGCATTAAGGAAGTGAAGAGGCCAAAATGCAGCAATTTCTTTAACAGTTAAAATCATTAAGGAAGAGAAGTGTCCAAAATGCAGCAATCACTTTCACAGTTACAAGTATAAAGGAACAGAAGAGTAAAAAATGCAGCAATTACTTTCACAGTTACAAGCATTAAGGAAGTGAAGAGGCCAAAATGCAGCAATTTCTTTAACAGTTAAAATCATTAAGGAAGAGAAGTGTCCAAAATGCAGCAATCACTTTCACAGTTACAAGTATAAAGGAACAGAAGAGTAAAAAATGCAGCAATTACTTTCACAGTTACAAGCATGCAGGAACAGAAGAGTACAAAATGCAGCAAGTACTTTCACAGTTACAAGCATGCAGGAAGAGAAGTGTACAAAATGCAGCAATTACTTCCACAGTTACAAGTATTCAGGAACAGAAGAGTACAAAATGCAGCAATTACTTTCACAGTTACATGCATTCAGGAACAGAAGTGTACAAAATGCAGCAATCACTTTCACAGTTACAATCATTAAGGAAGAGAAGAGTACAAAATGCAGCAATCACTTTCACAGTTACAAGCATTAAGGAAGAGAAGAGTACAAAATGCAGCAATCACTTTCACAGTTACAAGCACTAAGGAACAGTAGAGTACAAAATGCAGCAATCACTTTCACAGTTACAACCATTAAGGAACAGAAGAGTAAAAAATGCAGCAGTCACTTTCACAGTTACAAGTATTCAGGAACAGAAGAGTACAAAATGCAGCATTACTTTCACAGTTACAAGCATTAAGGAAGAGAAGAGTACAAAATGCAGCAATCTCTTTCACAGTTACAATCATTAAGGAACAGAAGAGTACAAAATGCAGCAATCACTTTCACAGTTACAAGCATTAAGGAATAGAAGAGTACAAAATGCAGCAATCACGTTCTCAGTTACAAGCATGCAGGAACAGAAGATTACAAAATGCTGCAATTACTTTCTCAGTTACAAGCATTAAGAAACAGAAGAGTACAAAATGCAGCATTACTTTCACAGTTACAAGCATTAAGGAAGAGAAGAGTACAAAATGCAGCAATCACTTTCACAGTTACAAGCATTAAGAAACAGAAGAGTACAAAATGCAGCAATTACTTTCACAGTTACAAGCATTAAGAAACAGAAAAGTACAAAATGCAGCAATTACTTTCACAGTTACAATCATTAAGAAACAGAACAGTACAAAATGCAGCAATTACTTTCAAAGTTACATGCATTCAGGAACAGACGTGTACATAATGCAGCAATCACTTTCACAGTTACAATCATGCAGGAACAGAAGTGTACAAAATGCAGCAGTAACTTTCACAGTTTGAGTATTAAGGAAGAGAAGAGTACAAAATGCAGCAATCACTTTCACTGTTACAAGTATTCAGGAACAGAAGAGTACAAAATGCAGCATTACTTTCACAGTTACAAGTATTAAGGAACAGAAGAGTCCAAAATGCAGCATTAGCTTTCACTGTTACAAGCATTAAGAAAGAGAAGAGTCCAAAACGCAGCAATTTCTTTCACAGTTACAAGCATTCAGGAACAGAAGAGTACAATATACAGCATTACTTTCACGGTTACAAGCATTAAGAAACTGAAGAGTACAAAATGCAGCAATTGCTTTCAAAGTTACATGCATTCAGGAACAGACGTGTACAAAATGCAGCAATCACTTTCACAGTAACAAGCATTAAGAAACAGAAAAGTACAAAATGCAGCAATTACTTTCACAGTTACAATCATTAAGAAACAGAACAGTGCAAAATGCAGCAATTACTTTCAAAGTTACATGCATTCAGGAACAGACGTGTACATAATGCAGCAATCACTTTCACAGTTACAATCATGCAGGAACAGAAGTGTACAAAATGCAGCAGTAACTTTCACAGTTCGAGTACTAAGGAAGAGAAGAGTACAAAATGCAGCAATCACTTTCACTGTTACAAGTATTCAGGAACAGAAGAGTACAAAATGCAGCATTACTTTCACAGTTACAAGTATTAAGGAACAGAAGAGTACAAAATGCAGCAATTAGTTTCACAGTTACAAGCATACAGGAACAGAAGAGTACAAAATGCAGCAATTAGTTTCACAGTTACAAGCACTCAGGAACAGAAGAGTACAACATGCAGGAATTACTTTCACAGTTACAAGCATTCAGAAACAGAAGAGTACAAAATGCAGCAATCACTTTCACAGTTACAAGCATTAAGAAACAGAAGAGTAGAAAATGCAGCAATCACTTTCACAGTTACAAGCATTAAGAAAAAGAAGAGTACAAAATGCAGCAATCAGTTTCGCAGTTACAAGCATTAAGAAACAGAAAAGTACAAAATGCAGCAATCACTTTCACAGTTACAAGCATTAAGAAAAAGAAGAGTACAAAACACAGGAACAGAAGAGTACAAAATGCAGCAATCACTTTCACAGTTACAAGCATTAAGAAACAGAAGAGTACAAAACGTAGGAACAGAAGAGTACAAAATGCAGCAATTAGTTTCACACTTACAGTCATTAAGAAACAGAAGATTACAAAATCCAGCAATTACTTTCACAGTTACAATCATTAAGAAACAGAACAGTACAAAATGTAGCAATTAGTTTCACAGTTACAAGCATTCAGGAACAGAAGATTACAAAATGCAGCAATTAGTTTCACAGTTACAAGCATTCAGGAACAGAAGATTACAAAATGCAGCAATTAGTTTCAATGTTAAAGCATTCAGGAACAGAAGATTGCAAAATGCAGCAATTACTTTCACAGTTACAAGCATTAACAAACAGAACAGTACAAAATGTAGCAATTAGTTTCACAGTTACAAGCATTCAGGAACAGAAGAGAACAAAGTGCAGCAATTAGTTTCACAGTTACAAGCATTAAGAAACAGAAGATTACAAAATGCAGCAATTACTTTCACAGTTACAATCATTAAGAAACAGAACAGAACAAAATGCAGCAGTTAGTTTCACAGTTACATGCATTCAGGAACAGAAGAGTACAAAATGCAGCAATTACTTTCACAGTTACAAGCATTCAGAAACAGAAGAGTACAAAATGCAGCAATTAGTTTCACAGTTACAAGCATTCAGGAACAGAAGAGTACAAAATGCAGCAATTAGTTTCACAGGTACAAGCATTCAGAAACAGAACAGTACAAAATGTAGCAATTAGTTTCACAGTTACAAGCATTCAGGAACAGAAGAGAACAAAGTGCAGCAATTAGTTTCACAGTTACAAGCATTTAGAAACAGAAGATTACAAAATGCAGCAATTACTTTCACAGTTACAATCATTAAGAAACAGAACAGAACAAAATGCAGCAGTTAGTTTCACAGTTACAAGCATTCAGGAACAGAAGAGTACAAAATGCAGCAATTAGTTTCACAGTTACAAGCATTCAGAAACAGAAGAGTACAAAATGCAGCAATTAGTTTCACAGTTACAAGCATTCAGGAACAGAAGAGTACAAAATGCAGCAATTACTTTCACAGTTACAATCATTAAGAAACAGAAGAGTACAAAATGCAGCAATTACTTTTACAGTTACAAGCATTCAGAAACAGAAGAGTACAAAATGCAACATTGGTTTCACAGTTAGAAGCATTAAGAAACAGAAGAGTACAAAATGCAGCAATTACTTTCACAGTTACAAGCATTAAGAAACAGAGGAGTACAAAATGCAACAATTACTTTCACAGTTACAAGCATTAAGAAACAGAAGAGTACAAAATGCAGCAATTACTTTCACAGTTACAAGCACTAAGAAACAGAAGAGTACAAAATGCAGCAATTACTTTCACACTTACAATCATTAAGAAACAGAACAGTACAAAATGCAGCAATTACTTTCAAAGTTACAAGCATTCAGGAACAGCTGAGTACAAGATGCAGCAATTAGTTTCACAGTTACAAGCATTCAGGAACAGAAGAGAACAAAATGCAGCAATTAGTTTCACAGTTACAAGCATTAAGAAACAGAAGAGAACAAAATGCAGCAATTACTTTCACAGTTATAATCATTAAGAAACAGAAGAGTACAAAATGCAGCAATTACTTTCACAGTTACAAGCATTAAGAAACAGAAGAGTACAAAATGCAGCATTGGTTTCACAATTACAAGCATTAAGAAACAGAAGAGTACAAAATGCAGCAATTACTTTCACAGTTACAAGCATTAAGGAGGTAGGTTACCTTAATATTTGTATGTGCGCATGTCCAACCGGAAGCTAACATGACGATTTAAGACGACGTTTACGACAAACTAAATGTATTTGTATATCCATTCTTCTGAAAACAAATCATGAACCTGTGTCCAATCTGATGCTTTATGATTTGATAATGCATAAATAATGAATAAATTGCTGCAGAAACGCTTCAAAACAATGTTGCCTTAAAATGATGTCATGACGTTACGTGTCAGTTACCGCGCAAAATTAATAGCTTTTATTTTGAAAGTACGTACTTCTGTGCATTTTCTTTATTTAAACTATTTTCAAACAGCCATTATTTGCTGGAACATTTTTTATGAGTTTTTTGCTTTGAATAATAATCAATATTTTGCTTCTTTTGTTTAGTTATATTGAAATGTTAGGCGGAATGTAAGAAAATGGATGATGGTAACTAATGTTATTTGGAATATAGATGGGTGTAAGGTTACTTGTTACGGTCATTTTTAAATAAAAATTCTGGCACTTTGATTTGTAATACCCATTTTCCAGTTTCCGTTGATAATTTGTTACTTATATACTAAAACTAAGCTATAATATTGTTGAAATTTCAGTAGAAAATTGTGGTTTCTTGAATTGAATTGATTTTACCATGGAAACGAAGCCCGTGACCTATATATCTAAATATAAAATTAAAAAACGTGGACACTGGTCTATTTAAGGAAAACTGTGAGCTTCGGCTTTTTATTTTCATTTCTACAATATCCATGAGAATAATAGCAGCATGCCGAACGATTTTTCCATAAAAAATGCCAGATGAAGGGTACTGCTGTAAGTATTTTAAGCTGTGAAATTTGTTTGAATAAATGCAAATAACACGAAAATATAATTTACGTTAGAAATAATATGTTTTAAAGCTACATTAACAAGAAAGATAATTTTGTTCAATATTTTTTATAAGAAATTACGACAAAAAGCAAGATATAAGCTATTTTAAACATCTCTGTTGCCATGGTTACTTTAAACTTTAAGAAAAATAGGGTGCCATGTAAAGTGCTTGGTATTTTGCTAATAATAGTACCCAAATATTCCATGTTGGTCATTAACAGAATGGCACTGGAGCCGTCAAAAACCCCGTTTTTAGCTCACCTGTCACAAAGTGACAAGGTGAGCTTTTGCGATCGTGCGGTGTCCGTCGTCCGTCCGTGCGTGCGTGCGTCCGTAAACTTTTGCTTGTGACCGATCTAGAGGTCACATTTTTCATGGGATCTTTATGAAAGTTGGTCAGAATGTTCATCTTGATGATATCTAGGTCAAGTTCGAAACTGGGTCACGTGCCTTCAAAAACTAGGTCAGTAGGTCTAAAAATAGAAAAACCTTGTGACCTCTCTAGAGGCCATATATTTCACAAGATCTTCATGAAAATTGATCAGAATGTTCACCTTGATGATATCTAGGTCAAGTTTGAAACTGGGTCACGTGCCGTAAAAACTAGGTCAGTAGGTCAAATGATAGAAAAACCTTGTGACCTCTCTAGAGGCCATATTTTTCATGAGATCTGTATGAAAGTTTATCTGAATGTTCATCTTGATGATATCTAGGTCAAATTTGAAACTGGGTCAACTGCGGTCAAAAACTAGGTCAGTAGATCTAAAATTATTAAAATCTTTTGACCTGTCTAGAGGCCATATTTTTCAAAGGATCTTCATGAAAATTGATCTGAATGTTCACCTTGATGATATGTAGGTCGGTTTCGAAACTGGATCACGTGCGGTCAAAAACTAGGCCAGTAGGTATAAGAATAGAAAAACCTTGTGACCTTTCTAGAGGCCATATTTTTCATGAGATCTTCATGAAAATTAGTGAGAATGTTCACCTTGATGATATCTAGGTAAAGTTCAAAACAGGGTCACGTACCTTCGAAAATAAGGTCAATAGGTCAAATAATAGAAAAACCTTGTGACCTCTCTAGAGACCATATTTTTCAATGGATCTTCATGAAAATTGGTCAGAATTTTTATCTTGATAATATCTAGGTCAAGTTCAAAACTGGGTCACATGAGCTCAAAAACTAGGTCACTATGTTAAATAATAGAAAAAACGACGTCATACTCAAAACTGGGTCATGTGGGAAGAGGTGAGCGATTCAGGACCATCATTGTCCTCTTGTTATACATAGTTGTTTAAAAATGAGAGAAAATGCGTTACCATGGAAACACGAGCCCCGCGACATATACATTTTAAGCTTTTATTAGAAAGCTAACGCGCATACAAGTAAAATTATCAATTATGCAGACTTCTACGGATATCAGGGAAACTAAAATACAATAAGTGAAAAGTGTTAAATATCCGTATTTTCCTTCTTCTTTCAATATAAAATACCCGTGGAGGGTCATGTTCTTCAAACCTGAATAAAACTTGAACTTGAAGGGTCAGAGATTTTCGAAATTGAGATTGAAGCAGTTAAAACATCATATTACATGGAATACAAAAAATTTCTGCGGTTCAATTAATTTGAATTTACCCTGGTAACAAGGTAACCTACCTCCTTAAGGAAGAGAAGAGTACAAAATGCAGCATTACTTTCACAGTTACAAGCATTAAGAAACAGAAGAGTACAAAATGCAGCAATTACTTTCACAGTTACAAGCATTAAGAAACAAGAGTACAAAATGCAGCATTAGTTTCACAGTAACAAGCATTAAGAAACAGAAGAGTACAAAATGCAGCAATCACTTTCATGGTTACCGGTATAAATACAGTTACAGCAACAGAATGGTACATAATGCGGCAGTCGTGTTCACTATTACTTGCACACATCAATAAAAGAGTACATAATATATCAAGCTTTTTATCTTGCAATGGACACAATCATGCACTCTAACTTATATCTCAGTCTGTCTGCATTACACCTTTACTAACAAACCAGTAAACCATCTTTTGTTTTATGGATATAATGCAATCTTATATGCCAAGCCTTTTGATCTATGTATTAAAAATCAGAGTCTGAGGATCTAGGAGTGATTAGCGCTTCAAGGCTAATGCAGCTGTTGATTGATGATTTAGAAATTTCCAACAATTTCATTTCTTCAATGAAGTCAATAAATATATTCACTATGTAGTTTGTAACTCTCATTTAAAACACAACTTGTCAGATAGACATTAATTAACTCTCAGTTAAGTCACAATCTATCAGATAGACATTAACTATTCACAATATCAGAATATACACTGTCATTTCTCAGCAAGAAGCATTTTAATTAACTTAGCATTCATTTGTGGAATGATATCGTAACATAGTGTAGTTTATCTCCTCGTAACAAAAAGTAATTTCCAGTTATTTAACACAAAGTCTTTCAAATGCATTTAACACAAAGCATTTGTCTTTTGGTCTGTCACCAGCTTTTTAGCTCGACTATACGAAGTATATGGAGAGTTATCCTACTCGCCCTGGCATCGGCATCAGCATCCTTCTGCGTCCACACCTTGGTTAAAGTTTTGATGCACTTCCTCTTTTTTCTCTTTATATCTGTAATTACTTGATAGATTTGCTTCAAACTTTAAATAGTTATTCCTCATCATCACCCACCTCATCTGGAACAAGGGTCATATAACTCTTGCACCAATGTTTTATGAATTATCCCCCCTTTTTACTTAGAATGTCAGGTTAAAGTTTTGGTGCACTTCTGCTCTGTTTTTTCACTTGGCAACAGAGGTCTAAATTAAAGCTGGTTTCTGTTTAAATTTCATTGCGGATGTTTTTTTGACATTTTGGTAGAAAAAAATGGTTGAGAAGGTTGTATTTGGTGATGTGAAACTCAGTTTTAGTATGAGTAGTACTTCCAGGTCACAGCAGTGTGATTTTGATGTGATTTTACAGTAAGCAAATGTGACAAGAGAAATCTCTCTTAGAAGATACTTGACCCCTACTTTTCTCTTCATTTTATATCATTTTTATCATAACTCTTTAAAATGAGGTAAGGATTTGTTCTCTGAAATGGGTCTAGCTATGTTTGGTAGCTCTTTAAATAAAGTCAGTTTTATATAGATATATAGGGAATACTATTTACCGGCTTGTGACCTTTTGCAGAATTTTTTTATGAATTATGTCCCTTTTATATTTATTTAATGGTTTGATACACTTCTCTGTCTCTTTTATTACTAAATGCATTTGACACAGACTTAAGTTGTTGTCCAATATCTTCATCCACATTGGAGTAATTAAACACTCCAGTGACAGCTCCAGCTTCCTCACATGTGCCCAGTTTCACTATCCAGCATGGAAATAGTCAAGCATGCTGTCTCCTATGAAGGCTCTTGTTTTTCTAGTATTAAAAATTTAGATTATATACCTTGGATGTATGGAATTATACTTAAGCTTATCTTAAAGATAGTTTTGATACAACAAAAAGTGTTTCTGTAACAACAATAAAAATAAATAAAAAATCTGATAACCTTTTTCTGGCAAGGAAGTGATCAGTGACAAACTTTGTATTTAATTATGAAAAAGGGATCACCAGTGACTGGATAAAGGTGCTAAAATTGTTTGAGACTTTTAAGTTGTAAAAGGTGTTTTTGAAAAATAGTGCAACAGACTTAAGTGTAAAAATATAGATCATAATAGATGTATGTAGAGCTGTGTATTTGCAGGGAGATGACAGTGTTTTTGAGTGTGTATCAAGTGATGGAACAGTGTCTGTGTTTGTATCATACAATGATGGAAGAAATAATTACAGACTTAAGATGGTAGGTGTATTTTATCATATATCATATTGAGTTAAATATTGTACAGAGGCGTAGTTGACCTGAAAATCACCGTATGCACATGTGAATTTTTTAATTCTGTATCCAATTAGGTGCATTTCGGAGTTCTTTGAGGCAAAGTTCTTAGTAAATAATTTTGAACAAGTTTCAAGGTTTTTGTTACATAATCTAAAAAACTTATATATTCAAGATAAAACATTGTATAAGTCTACAATAAAGGTATGATATATTTCCTGATGAAATTCGCAATAAAATTTGGTCGGACCCTACCGGAAAATTTGAAGTATGACATCGCTAATGGCATGACATTCAAAATGGCATGAAATCAATTGTCTTTAAGAAATAAAAAAAAGTGTGGACTTAATTTATTTGTCCCCAAAATTTGTTTTTGACGTATCAATTGATGTTTTTTCGAGTAAGTTTAAAAACTATTAATCTATACTATAAAATTGGATGAACAGTCAGTTGTAAGCCGACTTTGGGTATGCCTCCGTTATGTACGCAGGCTGTCTGTGAAAAGAAAAATGCATGAAGCTATTAATGTGTAGCTGTGTTACCAAGGTATTAAAAGATAAATGAAGGTTTGTCTCGTGTCGGGGATCAGTTTATACAAAAGTACAATGGAGTCACTCATCATACATGTAAAATAAAAATGTGCTATACTATGTTTAGTCTTCAGTTTTTAAACAATGACAAAACAAGCGAGTTCTATCCTTCTGCAGCAATTCTCGTACGTTTTTTACTGAATTGAAAAGCTGTAGACAACGTTGCATGTTGTACACAAGATGTCTCTTTTCATCAACAAATTGTATCTATAAACGAAACAACAATGCCAGTCGGCATTCCTTCTCCCTGACAAACATAAATCTACGACCTCTTCTGCATTGATCTCACGCCCGCTATGTATGTTCAGTTCCCATCGTGTTCCGCAGGCAGGTCTCCACACAACGCATGGTGAATAAGGACCTTTCTGCAATGACTGTTGTTTCTGGCATACAAAGAAGAAACAATATCTCCAAATATTTGGCTGCAGATGATAAGCCCGTTTCTAATGTATTGAAATTCTCGGGAGAGGTGGGGCATGATATCTGCCACTTTGTCTTCCGACGCTGACATTCCCGGACAAATGTGAAAATGTCCTTGCTTGCTTTTTTGCAAAATAAGATTAAAGTGCTATTACAGGTTCAAACATGACTACAAATACATTTGAATTTGATAAATGCAACAACAAACATATTTTATACCCAAGTTTTGTGTGGCATAAAGATTCATGAAGTGACCAAGTAAATAAATTATAGCTTTACTGCAGTTATACCTATAGAGGGAATTTTTGCACAAATTTTTTTTTATAAACACTTACTCTTTAACCATTTGATTTGCAGAGTTTGTGTGCCTAACCCGGGTTAAGTATCGATATTTAGTGCATTTTGAGGTCCTTTATTTTCGTCATTTTTTTAAACAGCGTGCGTATTTGCGTATGCCTGGCTACGCCCCTGTTGTATGTAGCAGAATCTTAAGATTCAAACATTTTTTTCATTCCCAGATTTTGTTGTTCTTCTGTATTGACTTAGCATTGAAATAATAAATGTGTATGGTAACACTGACTGTAGAAAGATAGTCTCCAGACTGGAGAATGTTAGATCTTACGGACCTCCGTAGATCTTGGTAGACCTCAGTAGACCTCGCCAGACCTCACCAGATCTTGGTAGACCTCCGCAAACCTCAGCAGTCCTTGATAGACCTCAGCAGTCCTGGATAAACTTCAGCAGTCCTTGATAGACCTCAGCCGTCCTTGATAGACCTTAGCAGTCCTTGATAGGCTTCAGCAGTCCTTGATAAACCTCAGCAGTCCTTGGTAGACCTTAGCAGACCTCAGCAGTCCTTGATAGACCTCAGCAGACCTTGGCAGACATCAGCAGTCTTTGATAGACCTCAGCAGTGCTTGATTAACCTCAGCAGTCCTTGATAGACCTCAGCAGACCTTGGCAGACCTCAGCAGTCCTTGATGGACCTCAGCAGTTTTTGATAGACCTCAACCTTTAGATACATATACTTCTTGCTTTCTTTCAGAAATTATTTCTTAAAATTTTTGGATTTGTGATCTTGTATCAAGATCCTTACAGCATTTCCTATCAAAATCAAACTTACCTTCTGTTATTGAAAAATACTTCCCAACCATTACCATTTTTAGCTCCACTATTCGGAGAATAGGGGGCTATTCTACTCGCCCCAGCGACAGCGTCGGCATGACCTTTCTTGGTTAAAGTTTTTCAGCAACCTTTGTTTTTCTGTCATATCTTTGTTACTATTGCCTATATCTTACTAAACATTGTCCAGCATACAAACAAAGTATATGTAGGGGCTTGGCCAATTATACCTAAGGTCAAGTTCACCAAAGTGTTATACTTAGGTTATTGTTGAGCCTGCTTGCAGATGCGAAGACATAGTTGTCCAAATGGCTGTTCGGTGTATGTGCGTGCGTCCATCCGTGAGTGCGTCCGTCCGGATTTGTTTGTCCGGACCATAACTTTGACATGCATGGAGCAATCTTGTTTATATTTGGCATGAATGTTAACCTCAGTGAGACGGAGTGTCATGCGCAAACCCCAGGTTCCTATCTCAAAGGTCAAGGTCACACTTACAGGTCAAAGGTCAAATTCAAAAATGACTTTGTCCGGAGCATTTCTTCTTCATGCATGTAGGGATTTTGATGTAACATGGCACAAATGTTCACCACCATGAGATGGAGTGTCATGCGCAAAAACCAGGTCCCTAGGTCTAAGGTCAAGGTCACACTTAGAGGTCAAAAGTCAGATACAAGAATGACTTTGTCTGGAGCATTTCCTTTTGATGCATAGAGTGATTTTGATGTAACCTGGCACAATTGTTCATCATCATGAGACGGAGTTTCATGCGCATGTTACTATAAATAGCTTATATTTGTAACTTTTTTATTACTGGTCGTAGGGAAAAATCAAGACCACTTTTCTGTAGTACAACATGCATGTTACATCCAATTTTCAGGTGAATTTTGACCTATCTCAGTCTGCTGGTGAGGATTTTTGTGTGGACTTAGATTTTTTTTTTTTTTTAAAGATTTACGTCCCTTAGTTGTTACTTTAAATAACTTATATTGTAACTTTTTGCAATCGCTTTTTTATTTGGCATAAATGTGTGCCTCAATGAGACAGGGAGTGTCATGTGCAACTCCCAGTCCTTTTGACAGCTGGCGGGCTCGACATGTTGCCCGTGGGCATCTAGTTTTTAAGGTTAAAGTTTTTCAGCAACCTTTGTTTTTCTGTCATACCTTTGTTACTATTGCTTATATCTTACTGTAAGTTTACATAAATATTGTCAAGCATACAAACAAAGTATGTGCAGGGGCTTGGCCCATTATACCCAAGGTCAAGGTCACCAAGGTGTTATACTTAAGTTATTTTTAAGGTTAAAGTTTTTTGGCAACCTTTGTTTTTCTGTCATATCTTTGTTACTATTGCATTTATGTTACTGTAACTTCACATAAACATTGTCCAGCATACAAACAAAGTATATTCAGGGGCTGGGCCCATTATACCCAAGGTCAAGGTCACCAAGGTGTTATACTTAGGTTATTTTTAAAGTTAAAGTTTTTCGGCAACCTTTGTTTTTCTGTCATATCTTTGTTATTATTGCTTATATCTTACTGTACGTTTACACAAACATTGTCCAGCATACAAACAAAGTATGTGCAGGGGCTTGGCCCATTATACCCAAGGTCAAGGTCACCAAGGTGTTATACTTAGGTTATTTTTAAGGTTAAAGTTTTTTGGCAACCTTTGTTTTTCTGTCATATCTTTGTTACTATTGCCTATATCTTACTATTACTTCACATAAACATTGTCCATCATACAAACAAAGTATATTCAGGGGCTGGGCCCATTATACCCAAGGTCAAGGTCACCAAGGTGTTATACTTAGGTTATTTTTAAGGTTAAAGTTTTTCAGCAGCCTTTGTTTTTCTGTCATATCTTTATTACTATTGCTTATATCTTGCTGTAAGTTTACATAAACATTGTCAAGCATACAAACAAAGTATGTGCAGGGGCTTGGCCCATTATACCCAAGGTCAAGGTCACAAAGTTGTTATACTTGGAATTATTTTCATGTTAAATTTTTTTGAAAGCTTGGTTTTGTAGACATATCTTTATTATTATTGGTACTTTAAAAGATAATGACTTGAAATTAAAAATATTTCTTTATAGTCATCATCTGCATGTGTGGTTACAATCCCCATAACTCTAATTTTATTTTTGACAGAATTATGCCCCTTTCATACTTAAAGATTTTTTTGCAATTTTCGCTATCTAGATATAACTTTAGTACAATATAAGATAAACCCTTGAAATTAAAAATATTTCTTTATAATCATATTCTGCATGTGTGGTTACAATCCCCATAACTCTAATTGTATTTTTGACAGAATTATGCACCTTTCATACTTAAAGATTTTTGGCAATTTTCGCTTTCTAGATATAACTTTAGTAAAATATAAGATAAAGACTTGAAACTTAAAATGTATCTTTATCATCATCATCTGCATGTGTAGTAACAATCCCTATAACTCTAATTTGTATTTTTGACCAAATTATGCCCCCTGATACTTAAATTTTTTGACAAACTTTGTTTTCTGGACATAACTTTGGTACTATATAAGATAATGACTTGAAACTCAAAATGTGTTTTTACCATCATTATCTGCATGACTGTGTGGTAACAATCCCAGTAACTCTTATTTGTGTTCTTGACAGAATTATGCCCCTTGGTGTATCTTCCTTTTAAAGTAGTGGTCTCTTATTGAGACATATATTCATTTTACTGTCAAATCGCCGAATAGTGGAGCGCGCTGTCTTACGGACAGCTCTTGTCCGTTATTTTTGCCTGTGAGAACATTGTTTTGTCCAAAACTGCAGTTGGCCATTTACATCTCATTTAAAGCATCTTTTTCTAAAACCTGTTATATAGTGAAATAGTTTAAGTGCAGGGGCCTCCGTGGCTGAGTGGTTAGGGTCGCTGACTTCAAATCACTTGCCCCTCATTGATGTGGGTTCGAGCCTCACTCAGGGCGTTGAATTCTTCATGTGAGGAAACCATCCAGCTGGCTTATGGAAGGTCGGTGGTTCTACCCAGGTGCCCGCTCGTGATGAAGTAATGCACGGAGGGGCACCTGGGGTCTTCCTCCACCATTAAAAAGCTGGAAAGTCGCGATATGACCTATCATGTGTCGGTGTGACGTTAAATCCAACCATCATCATCATCAGTTTAAGTGCAACTAATGTTTGCAGACTGAAGCTGAGCTGTTGCTGGGCCACTAATGATTTATTTTAAAAACTTATGAAATATAAAATCATATTGGAACGAAATTGATCAAACTAGCATAGTGTCAGGTAATACTGACAGTCGTCAGTTATCGACACCCTAATTGTAAGAGTGCATTTATGTTAATATTTTCTGTAATGTTTTTATGACGTCACAAAGTCTTCCTAAATGTCTGCGAGTCCAAGCGAAACCCCTACGCGCTATCGTTTTACATCAAGATATTGTTCTTACTGATAGGATGCATCTCCTACAACAACATTTGGAAGAGTTATTGCAAGTTGTAAGATGGATAGTGTTCTCTCCCTTGAAATTGCTTTTGAAAATTCAGTTATTTTCGCGTTTGTAACATGATGACAGATGGGAAAGATGTCCTTGACAAGATACCAAGGATACATGACAGAATGGGGTGTCGATATCTGCCGACATAAAAACATTGTGTCGGCAGTTTTCGACCCCATTAGAAAATTCATAGTCTTGATTGTTTCTCTAACCTGTCGATATAGATCTTTTATGCTTCTTTCAGAACAGAATGGATCTTTATTATACACATAGATTCTGTAAAAGAATCGGCTTGTATTTCACAAGTAAATATGAACAGGCAGAACAAAAATCTGTATTGTACCTATTGCATTGTATGTTGCCGGACTACTTTCATTAACATGCATGACCTGACACAGTTCTTAACATAGCGTACATAAAAACTTCACTAAGTTCCATTTTAGTATCAATAAACATTGAAAAGTTCGTTCAATAACAAAACAGGTGGAGGCATATAATAACAGGGTCATTGTAACATTAGTAAGATCTGGGATTTTGTATTTGGCTCTCGTGGATTTTTATGCCCCCAACATCTACTGATGCGGGAGGCATATAGTGATTGTCCTGTCCATCCGTCCGTCCGTCCTTCCGTACGAAGTTAACCAAATGGGACCGTTTCGTCTAGCATCAATACCCCTTACTAGAATGACTTGATACTAATGCAGATGTAACCTGTGACCATTCCTCATCTTCAGACATCACCTGACCTCAGTTTGACCTTGACCTTGACCTCATTTTGGACTTAGGTTGCTTTATATGGGCCATCTCTTGGTTTAAGTTTTGCTGGAATTTTCCACTGAAGTTTTTCACCGGCATTCATGAAAGAACAAGCATGTGCATATATAGATATCTCCACTAACATTTATAATTTTCACACCAATATCCTTTTAAAGATATAAATCATATTGCACAAATGCACTTTGAATTAGCCTGAGACATTGTAAAGGGCCACTAGAGTTAAAAATAGAAATGCCTTGTTCTCATGAACTGCTTGATGGATCTTCATCAAACTTGATTTGTAGCATCATTATAAGGTCCTTTAAACAAATCTGTACAACTGGAGACACTTGGTCCCTTTTAGGGGCTGCTTGAACCTTTAAATAACTTCTTCTCATGAACTGCTTGATGGGTCTTCATCAGACCTTCTCTGGAGCATCATTATAATGTCCTTTACCATGTCTTTGTTAAATTGGGGGCCTTGGCCGCTTTTAGGGGCCACTAGAGTATAATATAGAAATACCTTTAAAGTACTTCTCATGAATAGCTTGATGGATCTTCATAAAACTTGGTCTGTAACATCATTATAAGGTCTTATGCCAATTTTTTTCAAATCGAGGGTTGCCCGCAAAACTGCAGTAACTCACTTTTTTTTGGAAAATCACTTTTTTGAATTTTTTTAAGTATTTTCATATTATATACCTGCAGAAAAAATTATAGGGTTATATTCCCAAAACTTTTGTTGTATAATTAAAATGCAACATAGTTGTAACTCAAAATGACATAATGCAATTCCCGCAAGACTGTTGTAAGTTGACTTACTGCAGTCTTGCGGGAAACTGATGGTCATTTGTCAGTAAGAAAGAAATGACTTACTGCTATATTGCACTGATAAACATTTTGAACTGTTTTAGTTATACTCCTAAATTGCTTCTTATAGTAATGCCTTAAACAGAACTTACATGCAAGGATGTGGTAAGGGAGTTAAAATGAATTTTTAACTCAATGCACTATGCATCTCCTATAGAAATGCTTTGGAAAGCTTTTTCATACAAATTCAATAAATTGTAGTGGTCAAAGTACCTTTTTTACACATAAACAGTAATTAATCAATAGCTTACAATGGCTTTTGGCAAAAAAAAAACCAAAACTGATCAGCAGTATGTACCATCATCGTATGAGTATAGGCTGCACCTTTTTACCGAGATTCTGGCCAGGAATGACCAATGTGCCCTGGATACATGGGTACAGGACAAGCCGCATTTTTCCCTGACTAAAAAAATTTAAAAATCTATCTTTGTTTACACCACATACCTTTACATTGCAGACAATTCATGGGGAGTAACTACCTAGGACTCGGGCATAAAAGCGGGTGTCATGACCTAGTGTCTTAAATGAATTTTTTCTAAAATGTAAAATTAAGAGCTCCCTTATAAGCTTTAAAGAAATGCAGTTTTTCATTAATATATTTAGTAGATAATCAGGAGATATTTTAGAAGATGATGAGATCAAAAAGGTGTTGTGCTCAGAGAAGTTTGAGATAGTTTGGATAAAACTTTAAATACCTCCTGATTTTAGTACGGTAAGTCTTTTTCACAACTTTGTCAAAATTACGGGTGGTGCAACAATGGCCGACTAATGCCGGAAAAATACATTTCTTACAAATTTACATGGTTTTGAGATTCCCTTTCTGCGGCCAATACATGGTTATAAGCATTTTTCAGAAATCTTTATATATTTTACAGTGTCTTATACACAAATGTGACATATACTCATACCTCACAATGACGGTATGCCCATACACATTTAACCCTTTGTCATGTGTTTGCAGAATATATTTTGAATATTTGTTTTCTCAGAAACTATATTCCAAGTGATTGCAAAGTATTTGCACCAGACTTTCGCAAACAGTCTGCAAAACATATCACAGTGAAGCAAAGGGTTTGCAAATAAACACTTAGATAAATTACAGACTGCAAAGGTTTTGCAAACAGACAGCAAAGCATCCGCAAACAAACACTTAGCTCATTTAGTTAGCAAAGGTATTGCAAATAAACACTTTGTACACAAAAGAAAGAGCAAAGCATTTGCAAATAGTTAACATAGATGAATTTGCTTTCCTGGTAGACTCTAGGTACATGAAGTGATTAACCATTCTGTTTCCTGATTGGTCTATATTCAAATGGCAGGATTTTTGAAAATATTGTGAGGAAATGTTTACACATCAGTTAGTAGAAATATTTTTGGTGATGCAAACTTGTGTTAAACAGATCATTATATTCTAATTATTTTTTCTGGATATAAACTTTGTTGAATATGGATAATGCAATACCAAGTTATTAAGCAATAAGACTTCCAAGAACCAGAGAATATTGCAGCATGTGGAAAGGTAATTAATGTTAATCAATGATAGTTATTTAAAACACTTTTTACTGAAGCAATTGTTGAAACTTACATTATTACATGATTTTAGTTATTGTTACTGAATGATCACTGCAATGATTGACTTTTAATAGATATTTAAACTGCAAATGGTTTTGTGACTTTACTTATATGTTTTTCAGATATTAAGTCCTTTTCTTTGAACCTCAGAAATTCATTTTTTGCTATTTGTTACGTATTTGCAAATACTTTGCATATTATTTGCATGTAAGTTGCAAATACTTTGCTATCACTTTGCGATTACTTTGCTATCACTTTGCGATTACTTTGCTATCACTTTGCAATGTGTTTGCCAAAGTTTCAGCTGCGAATTGTAAATTGTTTGCGAAGTATTTGCATTCTGTGTGCGTAGTGTATATTTGCAAAAGCTTTGTAGAATAGTTGCATGTTTCGTTCCATTTCTACTCGTCTGTGGAATATATTCAGCAATCATGTGTTGCAACTGTTCTGCAAAGGTTATGGCAAATATTTGGCAAAGATAAAAAATATATTCTGCAAAGGCTCTGTTTTTGCATGGGTGTTTTGCTCCCGTATGAGCAAGACTTTCTGAAATTCGTACAAGCAGTCTACTGCAATGATAGTCTATCAAATTAGACCACCTACTGGAAGCTCAACTCGATATCAGTTGATTTGTAACATGTGGTTGGGTCATGAAATAACACTTTCCACTCATGGAAGTGATATTACATTTATATAATACAAAATTTGATTCATATATAGCTTAATTGATAGAGAGGTAACTCGGAGTAGGGACAAAACAAGATTTTTTGTTTGAATCATAAAATTTAATGTGATGTATTTGTTTTTAGCTCGACTATTCGAAGAATAGTCTAGCTATTCTACTCACCCTGGCGTCGGCGTCGGCGTCGGCGTCGGCGTCACACCTTGGTTAAGTTTTTGCATGCAAGTACATACAGCCATCAATTAAAGGCATATAGCTTTGAAACTTATTTTTTCTTTTTCTAGGTCAATTACCAACCTCTCTGGGTCAAGTCCCATAACTCTGACATGTATTTTGAGCAAATTATGCCCCCTTTTGGACTTAGAAAATTTTGGTTAAAGTTTTACATGCAAGTTACTATCTCCAAAACTAATGCAGATATTGATTTGAAACTTCACATGTGTCTTCGGGGTTATAAAACTAGTTGATAGCAGCAAGTCCCATAACTCTGACTTTCATTTTGGCCAAATTATGCCCCCTTTTGGACTTAGAAAATTCTGGTTAAAGTTTTGCGTGCAAGTACATACAGCTATTTCTAAAAGGCATATAGATTTGAAACTTATTTTTTCTTTTTCTTGATCAATTTCCAACCTCTCTGGGTCAAGTCCCATAACTCTGACATGTATTTTGAGCAAATTATGCCCCCTTTTAGACTTAGAATATTTTGGTTAAAGTTTTACATGCAAGTTATTATCTCCAAAACTAATGCAGATATTGATTTGAAACTTCACATGTGTCTTCGGGGTTATAAAACTAGTTGATAGCAGCAAGTCCCATAACTCTGACCTTCATTTTGGCCAAATTATGCCCCCTTTTGGACTTAGAAAATTCTGGTTAAAGTTTTGCATGCAAGTACATACAGCTATTTCTAAAAGGCATATAGATTTGAAACATATTTTTTCTTTTTCTAGATCAATTACCAACCTCACTGGGTCAAGTTCCATAACTCTGACATGTTTTCTGAGCAAATTATGCCCCCTTTTAGACTTAGAAAATTTTGGTTAAAGTTTTACATGCAAGTTATTATCTCCAAAACTAATGCAGATATTGATTTGAAACTTCACATGTGTCTTCGGGGTTATAAAGCTAGTTGATAGCAGCAAGTCCCATAACTCTGACCTTCATTTTGGCCAAATTATGCCCCCTTTTGGACTTAGCAAATTCTGGTTAAAGTTTTGCGTGCAAGTACATACAGCTATTACTAAAAGGCGTATAGATTTGAAACTTATTTTTTCTTTTTCTAGATCAATTACTAACCTCACTGGATCAAGTTCCATAACTCTGGCATGTATTTTGGGCAAATTATGCCCCCTTTTGGACTTTGAAAATTCTGGTTAAAGTTTTACATGCGAGTTTCTACTTCCAAAACTAATGCAGATATTGAATTGAAACTTCACATGTGCCTTAGGAGTTATAAAACTAGTTGATAGCAGCAAGTCCCATAACTGATATGCATTTTGGTCAAATTATTCCCCCTTTTGAACTTAAAACTCTTTTGATATTTAACCTTTTTAGGTAATATTTTCCTGCCTCTGGGACAATATTTCGAATAGTCGAGCTTGGCTGTCTTACGGACAGCTCTTGTTCCTATTTTTTCTCTGTAAACATGCTACTGTTCATAATTTTCATTTATATGTTAGTTATTTAATATCATTCAGATGTGAAACATTTTTTTATGCTTCAGTGTTTCATACCATAATTATAATCTGCCTAGGACAGAAGCTGTGAAGAACTAATATTATGTTAATTTCATATCAATGAAATATATAACCCATATAAATGAAAGTGTCTACATGCAGCAGTGAGAACAATGCCAGAGTAACTTTATAGTGCTGCTTCACTGGAATGTCACCCTGTAGATGCATCCAAAACTTTAACCATAATTAAGCCAAAATGCATGTCAGAGTTATGGGACTTCATGCTATCACCTACATTTATAATCCCAAAGACACCTGGTAAGTTCCAATTCAATATCTGCATTTGTTTTGGAGATAGTAATTTGCACGTAAAACTTTAACCAGGATTTTCTTCGTCAACAAGAGCTGTCTCCATAGGATGACACATGCCCCCGATGGCACTTTAAATGAATAGTTATGGCCGATGTTCGAGTTTAGGACCTTTGACCTACAGAGCTGGGTCTTGCGCGTGACACGTCGTCTTACTGTGTCACACATTTATGCGTAGTTATTTTAAAATGCATGCATGAATGACAAAGATATGGACCGGACACGCCCATCAATGCACTATCATGAAAAAAGACCTTTAACATCTAAGTGTGACCTTGACCTTTGAGCTACGGATCTGGGTCTTGCGCATGACACGTCGTCTTACTGTGGTACACATTCATGCCAAGTTATTTGAAAATCCATCCATCGATGACAAAGATATGGACCGGACACGCCCATCAATGCACTATCCCTTAATGTCTAAGTGTGACCTTGACCTTTGAGGTACGGACCTGGGTCTTGCGCGCGACACATCGTCTTACTGTGGTACACATTCATGCCAAGTTATTTGAAAATCCATCCATCGATGACAAAGATATGGACCGGACACGCCCATCAATGCAATAACCTTTAATGTCTAAGTGTGACCTTGACCTTTGAGCTACGGACCTGGGTCTTGCGCACGACACGTCGTCTTACTGTGGTACACATTCATGCCAAGTTATTTGAAAATCCATCCATCGATGACAAAGATATGGACCGGACACGCCCATCAATGCACTATCATTTAATGTCTAAGTGTGACCTTGACCTTTGAGCTATGGACCTGGGTCTTGCGCGCGACACGTCGTCTTACTGTGGTACACATTCATGCCAAGTTATTTGAAAATCCATCCATCGATGACAAAGATATGGACCGGACACGAAAAATGCGGACAGACTGACAGACTGACAGACCGACAGACAGACAGACGGTTCAAAAACTATATGCCTCCCTTCGGGGGCATAAAAAGAGGACATAATTTGGCCAAATTACATGTCAGATTTATTGGACTTGACCCAGTGAGGTTGATAGTTGACCTAGAAAAAGAAAAAAATAAGTTTCAAAGCTATATGCCTATAAATGATAGCCATATGTACTTACATGCAAAACTTTAAGCAAGGTGAGATGCCGACGCAGACGCCAGGGTGAGCAGAGCCGAGTTATAGAACCTGCACACTGCATGTCATATCATCAGAGTGAACAAGTCTTTGAAGTTTCAATCCATTCCTATCAGTGGGTACTGAGATACCACATTTTGCTTACATATTAAAACTCAACCAATAATTTTTTAGTCAAAAAAAGAGCATTTAGATTTTGTAAAAAGAGCTATCGGATGACAGCAACGCCGTACTATTCAACAGCCCTGTCAATTGAATGAATATAAAAGTCTAAAAAGGGGCATGATTCTGTAAAATTGCAAAACAAGGTTATGGAACCTGTGCAAGTATACCAGCTCATGACAACGAACAATTATCTTAAGTTTCAGTCCATTCCCATTAGTATGTTCTGAGATATCAGCTTACATACAAAAACTTAACCAAAAGCTGCTAAGTCGAAAAAGAGGCATAGTTTTGTAAAAATATAAATAGTGTTATGGAACCTGTGCACTGCATGTCATAACATCACAGTGAACAAATGTGACAAGTTTCAGTCCATTCCCATTCGTGGGCACAGAGTTACGAGCTTACGTATAAAACCTTTACCAAACATTTCCATTTTGGAAAACTAGCATAATTTTGTAAAAAGCAAAATAGAGTAATGGAACATATGCAGTGTAAGTCAAGTTATCACAGTAAATAACTGTGTGCAGTTTCAATCCATTCCCACCAGTGGTTACTGCGGTACCAACTTCCATACAAAAACTAAACCAAATCTGGACACCAACGCATGGGTGAGTCCAGTAGCTTCTTTCAATAGTCAAGCTAAAAAGCAAAACAGAGTTATGGAACCTGTGCAGTGCAAGTCAGTTCTTCACAGTGAATAATTGTGTGAAGTATCAATCCATTCTCAGTTGTAACTTACATAACAGTTTTACATACAAAAACTTAACCAAAATGGGATGCCGACACCAACAAATGGATGAATACAATAGCTCTATTTTTTCTTGGAATAGCTGATCTAACAAGAACTGTCCGCAAGACAACACCCTCAACTTTTCTCAGTGTTTGACTCTGAATTAGAGCATTGCCAGTAAAAGGGACATAAATCTGTCAAAATTCTAATCAGAGTTATGTGGATTGTTTCTTATGTTGCAGTCTGTGATGTAAATAACTACTTTAAGTTTCAAGTCAATAGCTTTGATAGTAACAAATATATTAGATGTTATATAAAACTTAAACCAAAAAAAAATTAAGTGGAAAAGGGAAATAACTCTGACAAAAATTAAGAGTTAAGTTATGTGGATTTTTTCTTCTGGTGTAGACTTTGTAAGTGTATAATAACTGTTTCAAGTTTCAAGACCAAATCAATGATATTAACAGAGATATTTGACTTTATCAAAAACGTTAACCAAAAAATTTTAAGTTAAAAAGGAGCATAAATCTATCAAAATTCAAATCAGAGTTATGGAGATTGTAAACTTTGATAGTAAATAACCGTTTTAAGTTTCAAGTCAATAGCTCAGATAGTAACAGAGAATTTGACTTTAGCAAAAAATTTAACCAACATCAACGCCGACACCGACACTGTGGCGAGTGCAACAGCTCTGTATTTTCTTCAAAAGGTTGAGTTAAAGAGTGTGTAATATTAATGTCAAACTCTATATTTGATTTGCATTCATGTGTACACAGTGATGCCAGGCTCTCATAATTTGAGTAATATATGCCAAGTTAATCATACTTCAACAAAATCCACTATCCTGTTGCAGATATGAATAGAAATTTCCTCTGAGCAAGTGGAACTTGCTATAGTACTTGCCCTGCAGGGTTAAATTTTGATTTATGACCAAAAATATGAATTAATCTAATTAAAAAAAGCTTTGCAGAAGTCAGACAGCTAAAAGATGTAAAAGGAATTGTAACCATATAATTCATCCCTCGATCTTTAATGTACTATATATTATAATTGCATTAGGTAGACCCTCGGCAATCAAGAAATTATTAATACTCTGAGTACTACTTTTAAGAAACTTCAGAAAAGACAAGTCTGTAAAAAAATTATCCTAGCAGGATGAGTACAAACTGAAGCTGGACGAGTGAAAATTCTAAGCGGTCATCCTTCAGAACTACAATTACTTTCAAGGAATTCGTCGAGCCCTGTTATAGAAATGCCATTGTTACATTGATGTTTGTTATACTACTCTCATTACAAAAGTCATGGATATTTATATCAGTCCACTCATTTAGTTCAGGAGATAGACTACAGGACTATGGCTTAAAAGTTCAGTACTAATGACATCTATGTCACATACGCTGTGACAAAATAATTGTGGTGTACAAACACACGCAGTTTCGATCTTCTTTAAACAGGAAAATCAAACAGATTGTGCAAAAAAGTTTATTTACAGTTCGCATTCTAATGAAGTTGTTGCTAGAAGTATAGGGGTGTGATTTTATGGAAAAGTAAAGAACTATACCAGAATTAGCATTTAAATTACTGATTGAGTGCAAATGTAACAATGCAGACAGTTCATATTCACCAAGCCGTTTCAAGATTTTTCAGTTTATATAAAAAAGAAAGCAAAAGAAAAGTTAGAAATGCATAATTTTAAGTTTTATTTCAAATGCAAAAGGTAGTAACTGATTCCAATGTAAATAATTTGTAGTCTAGAATACTGCAAAAGAGTTGTAACTTTAGATACAACTTTTTTGCAGTAAACATCAACAATGCAAGAGAAATAGATTAGCTCGCAAAAGAGTTGTAAGTCAAGTTACAACACTTTTGCGGTAATGAATTGACTGCTAAAAGTTAGAAAAGTCATGCAATATAGTTGTAAGTAATTGTAAGTCAAATATCTCCGATAAGTATAACTTTAAACATAAAAGAAGAATTTATTTTCGTAAGTCATTGAAATTTTTCCAACATATCTTCAAGTTTTGTCAGATAAGCTGTTTCTTGTAAAATAAGGAATTTTTAGCTTTTCCTGAAAAGTTTTCAAAAATGCAGTTACCACAGTTTTGCGGGCAACCCTCGAAATGGGGGCACTTGGGCCCTTTTAGGGGCCGCTAGAGTTAAAATAGAAATACCTTTGAATGATTTCTTCTGCTGGATAGTTTTTGGTGCATGACAGCAAAATGTAGAAAAAAACAACTTTTAAATAACTTTTGTCTTAATAAACAGTTTAAAGGATATACCGAGTCGGAAGCAAAGTCAAATAGTTATGGTTTTCGTCAGGTGAGCGACTTAGGCTCATTTGGGCCTCTTGTTTAAAAACCTATGCCATACAGCTAAAATACTCTGACCAGATTGAGGACATTTTACTAAATAAATTAAGAAAGTTTAAGACATTCTTTGGTACATATATGGCACATGCTAATATTGGAGAATTCTGGCCAATATTTATAAAAAATACTTCCTACATTTTTAAATCTGGGTAAGTTGATATCATGTCAGTAAATAATAGTTCCTTATAAAAACATAAATTCATCTAAGCTATATAGTGCCCTTAGAATTTGCCTATGAAGTTGTGCTTTCAAATAATTGCTATCTGGTACTGGTACATGATGTTGAATGAAATGCACCTACAGTGATGTGATAAGGCTATGACATTATAAACAGTGGAACTAATTAATGATATAGGTCAGTGGGTGATTTTCTATGGGTTCTGTATAATGCTTATGATGTGACATATCATGTGTTGCACAAAAATGTATGCTTGATAGACTTTGCTATTCAGAAATATTTTTCTTTTCTCCATTAAATTATCCTTGTGTTAAAAATCATAGATGGAGGACAGAAGTACCTCACTTACCATCATCCTACAAATACAAGACGCACATTTTTAGCCCACCATCATCAGATGGTGGGCTATTAAAATCACTCTGCGTCCATGGTCCGTCCGTCCGTCATTCCGTCCGTCCGTCCGTTAACAATTTCTCGTTATTGCATCTCCTCAGAAACTACTGGGGGGATTTTGACCAAACTTTGCCAGAATGATGTATTGGTACCCTAGTTGTGTCCCCCTGAAAATCAGACAGGTTCAACAATTTATGAGTGAGTTATGGCCCTTTGTTTATTTCTATAATTTATATAGATTTATATAGGGAAAAACTTTGAAAACCTTCTTGTCCCAAACCACAGAGCCTAGGGCTTTGATATTTGGTATGAAGCATCATCTAGTGGTCCTCTACCAAGATGATTCAAATTATTTCTCTGGGGTCAAATATGGCCCCGCCCTGGGGGTCACGTGGTTTATATAGACTTATATAGGGAAAAACTTTGAATAACCTCTTGTCCAAAACCACAGGGCCTAGGGCTTTGATATTTTGTATGTGACATCATCTAGTGGTCTTCAACTAAGATTATTCAAATTATACCCCTAGGGTCAAATATGGCCCCGCCCTGGGGGTCATATGGTTTACATAGACTTATATAGGGAAAAACTTTGAAAATCTTCTTGTCCAAACCAGAAAGCCTAGGGCTTTGATACTTGTAATGTAGCATCATCTAGTGGTTCTCTACCAAGTTTGTTCAAATTATCCTCCGAGGGTTAAATATGGCCCCGCCCCGGAGGTCACATGGTTCATATAAACTTATATAGGGAAAAGCTTTTAAAATGTTCTTGTCAGTAACTACAACATTCAAACTTGGACCACATGTATATTTTTGAGTGGCAAGATGAACCTTGACATGAGTTGACCTTGATTTTGACCTAGTGACCTACTTTCGCATTTCTGTAGCTACAGCCTTCAAATTTGGACCACATGCATAATTTTGTGCACTGGAAAAAACTTTTACCTTTATTTTGACCTAGTGACCTACTTTCACATTTTTGAAGGTACAGGCATCAAATTTGGACCATATGCATAGTTTCGTGTTTCAAAATGAAATTTGACATTGATTTTGACCTAGTGACCTACTTTCACATTTCTCAAGCTACAGTCTTCAAATTTGGACTACATGCATAGTTTTGTGTACCGAAAAAAAACTTTGACCTTGACACTGACCTAGTGACCTACTTTCACATTTTTGAAGGTACAGGCTTCAAATTTGGACCACATGCATAGTTTTGTATTCTGAAATAAAATTTGACCTTGATTTTGACCTAGTGACCTACTTTCACATTTTTGAAGGTACAGGCTTCAAATTTGGACCACATGCATAGTTTTGTATTCCGAAGTAAAATTTGACCTGGATTTTGACCTAGTGACCTACTTTTACATTTCTCAAGCTACAGCCTTCAAATTTGGACCACTTGCATAGTTTTGTGTACCGAAATGAACTTTGACCTTAAGATTGACCTAGTGACCTACTTTCACATTTCTGTAGCTACAGGCTTCAAATTTAGGACCACATGCATAGTTTTGTGTATCTAAACAAACTTTGACCATGACATTGACCTAGTGACCTACTTTCACATTTTTGAAGGTACAGGCTTCAAATTTGGACCACATGCATAGATTTATGTTGTGTACGGAAATAAAATTTGACCTTGAGCTAGTCAATAAGTCTTGAAATTTGGAACACTCAAAAATGGCACATTAGTGGGCGCCAAGATCACTCTGTGATCTCTTGTTTTACCAAGATTCTGGTCTCAAAGGACCGATGCGTCCTATATATGGGGATAGAAAAAGATCAAACATTTCCCCTGACTCAAAAATTAAGAAAATCGATCTTTGTTTACACAGCGTTCCTTTATACTGAAGAGAATTCAAGGGGAGTAAATACCAATGACTCGGGTATCGCTAATAGCCGGTATTGGGACCCGGCGTCTTAAATTACTTTTGTATAAAATGTAAAAGGACCTCGGACATTTTCCTATTCAGATTGCCTATCCGATTAAGGAAAACGTGACACAGGGATAGACTTCTGAAATTGCATAGTTATGATAGTTGAAGACCATTTCTTGATAAATGCGACTTCATTTTACAAGTTTATGAACAAAAAAGAAGACTCTGTAGACATTTCTCATTCTCTTTTCTATTAAAATATGAACCTAAATCATTTTTACGTTTTAAACATCTTTCCCACCAGTGACGCAACAAAATAGTTCACATGCCTTTGTAAATAATTACTATATACGTTTGCTGCAAAAATGGCACTTGGTCACGGGTGGGAAAGTGTTTAAAATTGAAAAAAACTACGTACAGGGTGTCAGCAAATAAATTTTTACATAAATATTTGACACTTATTGCATGTGTTTCCTAAGTCTTACATATATACAGCTTTATTCATTTTTGCAAATATTTCAAGCACAGAAAACACTAAACTAAATACATAGGGGACATAGAAAGTGAAGCTAGAAAGCAGACAGATCCTTATAAGTATATCTTATGAATTTTTCAATCAGATCTGTTACCTATTGACAGTCCGTCGATTGAGTGCTATCAGGATTGAGACAACTGCATCTGTCATAAGTCAAGAACCAAGCAGGTGGCTTCGACATATTACATAATTATGTGTCTTCAACGTAAACATGACAAAGAAATACAGACGAACTTCTATGGGAATAGTGCCACTTAGGTGCATTTTTTTTACCTTTTGTAGGACACAGTTGAAGCGAATCTAGAATGCATTTTAAGAGCAACATTTGCTTTTATTCGATCCAGCATCCTATACCCTAACAAAAACTACACCAGACACCATCTCATTAACTAACCTAATTGCTTCCAGAACTTACACTGACACCCATAGAACTAATACTGACTCGCCCATAACTAATACTGACACCCCCAGAATTAACATCAATTCGCTCACACGTCTGAAACTAATTTTGAAGCCAACCGAAATACTAGTAAGGACCTCAAAGAACTAACACAGACACCCCAAGAGTATCTATATAAATGTTGATACTAGCTAGTGAAGTTCCACTGATAAAAAATGCTAAAAGTAAGGCATCCCTGAACCTGCAGTGGAATAGGCAGTCTCCTGCACCCCTCCGTTTCAATTGAAAAAGGCCAACTACGCCAATGTATGGCTAGGTACACTACTGCATGTATTCATTAATAATCCTCCACATAATGCCCGGTCAGTATTGTACATGTGTATAAATACAGTATAGCAATAGATTTATAGAAAACAAACAATAGGATATGATCAATGCATCAGTGTTATCATGGGCACTCGGGTGGAAATAACTGAAGTACAGTTAGGGACCAAATGTTTTGTTCCACTTTTATTTTTTCCGTTTCGTTTATTTTGAAAAATGTCAATAAAACTGATAACCTGCATGGTATCAGTTTATTTATTGTGTTAACATATTTCATAGTAGACATACCTTAAATACCAATGTTTATTTTAACTAAAAATACACATTTTAAATTTTTCAAAAATATGACCCTTAGTTACAAACTGTTCGAATTTCAAGAAAACAAGTATAAAATAAAACTATTTTTTTGTGACAGTTTGATAGGAATATAACTTATTTATCAGTATTTGAAGCTGTTATATAAAACTGTCAGCTTCTGAAGTCAAGAAATAGCATTGAACTTGGGGCAAAATCCCTAGCATAATGTCCGATGTCCTTTAGAGCTCACATAAAATCTTAAGATAAATAATTGCTGTTTTTCATTAAAATATATATTTTACAACGCATTTCTGTAACTGACCATTAAGTTTTTAACAAGACCTGTGTAAAACTTTCCCATCGTGTTTTTCACACGTTTTGCATTAAAATACTTGAAACTCCAAATCAGGTAGCCCGGAAATCGATTATCTAGTCTTCAAACATAATTTTGATTAGTTGTCTATAATCCTCTTGTTCATCGAGAAATTCACGTCAGAGGCATTACTTATCTTACACATACTGTCACAATCTGCAAACAATTAACCGTTTAATCATACCCGGAGGCAATTGTAAACATGTGCATGTGAGATTTTAGACTGATCAAATATGATCATAGTCGCTGATCCGTAATGTTCAAAACAATTTACAAACCAGTCTTAAAATTACGTCATTTTACCGCCACTTGCCAAAGTGTACTTTCGTTTTCACTGGCGTCAACATTCATTGAGTGATCGGAGGATGCGGCAGTTTAGTGCTTAGACAGAGTTTATGCTTTTCAATTTAAATACTTGCACAACATGCAAAAATATCGACAATGATTTAGCAAAAACCGGCGAGTTCGTAGAAACTATAGCAAATTTCGGACAAACATAAATTCAGATAAGTGATAAGTGGGTATAAACATTTTTCCAGAATTCTGCTGATATTTTTTCACTGCGTCCTATACACGAGTGCAACCTGTATTCGGCCGATTATGGTATGCCAATTCTTAATAGCCATCACTTGTGACTGTGGACATACATTTAGGGGAGGTAACTAGGGTTACGGATTGAAACTAGTATAAACCCTACCTATAATGCAGATTTAATTAATTTGAGGCTTTATGTTCAGTGTATGCATCAAAGGCAGGATTCTGAGTGTTCATTTCTTAATATGTTTCTTCCATATGTCTTTTAGGTTCTTCTAGTATGTTATTTGTAGCTTGACTATTTCAAATTTTCAAATAATAGAGTTTTTGTTGTCACCCAGCATCTATGTCAGTTAAGTCTGTGTCCCAAAAATTTTTCATGTAAACAAAATTGTTTAAAACAATTAGGGCAAATTCTTACAAATTTCACACATTTATTGTTCCTTCTCTTGAGAAGGAACATTTTAATTCGGTAAGTTACACTTGACTGAGCTTCTGATATCATTACAAGCTGGCCAGTCAAACTCCGTGACCTTAGAAATAACCTCTGACGTTAAAACTATTTTTTCCTAATTGGGGCGACTCTCTGACTGAACGCGTCCGTGGATTACATATTACTAAACCCAAGGATGGTTGATTGATTCTTTTATTTCCTCCATTCTTGAAGAACATAACATTTGTACAACCAGATAGACATATATCAGCAAATTTACATGTAAACAACTAAATATTAATGTTACCTTCAAATGCATGGTTAATATGTGAAAACAAACCCCATTGCGACCCTCTAATTATGCGCAACAAGTTCACGCATCGAATCGTAATGGATTGACCGGGTCAGTGTTTTATTGCCGTATTTACTCAACTGAAAGTGGTAACAGATTTAATTCGTTGCTGGATTTAACAATTTATGTTAAATAATAACTAGCATAAATACCTACTTGACATTTTTTGGCAGTATAAAACAGACATTGCAACCAAAATTTTACAAGATGATCATTATATATTTATAAAGATGTGCCCTAGAAGGAACTTTTGCTATGCTTTAACTTGTTTGGCATCATGAGTTGACATTGCAGGACTAGATATTATTTTGCCAAATTTTATTGCGTGTAAGCAGATTTTTCAAATACTTTCAAACTTTATACATGACTTTGGCATTATGAGATTACCTCAGAGGTCAAGTTATGACCCTTTTTACAAAGAAATGTTTTTGGAAGTTTTGCATTTTCCTCAGGACCTACTTGACCTAATGTTTGATATTCTACGTACTTCTTTGGTATCATGAGGTGACCTAACATAGTAAGTTTTGTATTTTTGGCCTAATTGTTGGCAAAATTATGCCTCTTTTTCAATTTGGAAAATTATGCTTAAGCTTTTGTATGTAATTAAAGGCACTTGCTACAGTTTTTCCAGACGGGTCGATATTTACCCCGACACCATGCCAATTTGGTTGTGTTTCTAATCGATGTAGCTCACTACAGAGTTGGAGCGGTTTTCTGCGCATGCCCGGAAGTGATTATCTAATGTCGCGTATGGCAAAAATTTGCAAATTATTGTATGTTCGCTTGCATTTAATGTAAAATATGTATAATATACTGACTAAATGTTAGGGTAAGTATCACCATGGCTACAAAATATATACATTTAAAGTACATTTAGTTCAAATTGCTTCAATCCGACATATACTGGAGTCTGTAATTTATACCAGCGCTCCAACTCTTCATTGAGTCACAGCTGTTTCTAATCCCATACCGTACCCATACCGTACATCCTTATTTGTAAACTATAGGTTTTGTTCGGGGAAAGGTGGAAACTTTCATCGTTCTTTAAATTGACATCAAAATGCTTCAGAAACACCTTAAAATCCTCTTATTAAGAAATCTGCCGTTTGATAATTTGATATATCTCTAAGTTATTTGCTCAAACACTGAAAGCGTATTTCGTACCAGCCTGTGTTGTATAAATGCCCGCCACACCCCACCTCATTGTAATTTGATTTAAGCGAAATCTAATATGGTGACCTATCAATTTTCTTTTTGTTTTAGATTAGGTAGACATTACCAAAGGTATGTGCAGAGATTGATTAAATTCTATTATGTGAAACTCGATAAAATAGCAGAAGTACCAACTTAAAATTGACAAAAATATGCAAAAATAGTCCTTGGGTCTGCTGAACAAGTATTCCTTTCTTTACAAAATCATTTTCTTTTTGATTTCTCTGAGCATGTTTAAAATAGATATATTGTTTTCCGTTATAAAAATGCTTAGATATCAAATTTGTGCTGATTATTGTACTTTACTGAAATATTTTTTAGGATTATAGAAATTTTGAAAAATGATAAAAATAGCACCATATCTAGAGGCAAATTAAATTGAAACAAAGCTGGTGACCTAGTATTTTTATATCATTTTTCAATACATCATAACATGATCTTTTAGTACAAAACATTTCATCAAAATCTATTATTGAGAAAACAAGAGCTGTCACTAATGGTGACAAATGCCCCCGCAGCACCTTGACCTTTGACCAGGTGACCCCAAAGTCAGTAGGGGTGGTGTACTCAATAAGTACTATCAGCATGTGAAGTTTGAAGGTCCTGGGTGAAGTGGTTCGCATGAAAAGTGCCTTCATGCAAAAAGTTAACGTTGGCCCCTGTGACTTTGACCTTTGACCTGGTCACCCCAAAGTCAGTAAGGATGGTGTACTCAATAAACACTGTCAGCATGTGAAGTTTGAAGGTCCTGGGTGCAGTGGTTCGCGAGTAAAGTGCCTTCATGCAAAAAGTTAACGTTGTGATGAACGAACTAACTAACGAACGAACGGACGGACAGTTGAAAACTAATATGCCTCCCTTCGGGGGCATAAGAATAACGAAACTGTAGCGAGCTTCCTTAAGCTAGTATTAGGTGGAAGGGATTCAAGTATTTGAGTGTGCTGTCATTAGACAGCTCTTGCTGTAAAGTTAATATCAAATTGATAGGTTTGTTTCTTTGCTCATCTAAGGTCCAAAAAGTAAGTCATCATGCGCATGTGTTTATACCCACCAGGACTGGAAACAATAATTAGTCTAGTGGAATAGTTCCACTTGGGTGCAAATGGTATTGAATTGTTATCTGTTACTTATAACAAACAATCAAAGACAGTTCAGTGTATTAAGTGCTTTAAAATGTGGCTTTTGTGTAAAATTAATATATGATTAAATTTGAAGCCCTATTTTCTAGTGCATACTTGGTGCTAAATATCATGTTGAAGTGTTATCATGACCACTATTGACATTGTGATGATTTAAGTCATACTTGAACTTTTATTTACAGTATAAACTTAAATCTTCATTACTTTTACAGGAAAAATTTGGTGTAAGTAAAATTACAGCTGTACATCAAGATGGGATCCTTAAATGTACCTTTTCAAGGAAAAAGACATTTGACCTTGCTTCAGCTGGACGTAAAAAGCGAGCAGTAGATGCCACAACCTCAACATTCTTTGATATGAATGATGACTTCAATTTATTGTATGCTTATGGAACTGCTATAGGAGGTATAACACACTGCATTTAGTAACTACATTCTTTGTTATGTATCACAATCTGCTTACAACAACAACATTCTTTGATATGTATGACATTCTGCTTACAATAATTGCATTCTTTGATATGTATGACATACTGCTTACAATAACAACATTATTTAATATCTATGACATACCCATACTGCTTACAATAACAACATTCTTTGATATGTATGACATACTGCTTACAATAACAACACTCTTTGATATGTATGACATACTGCTTACAATAACAACACTCTTTGATATGTATGACAAACTGCTTACAATAACAACACTCTTTGATATGTATGACATACTGCTTACAATAACTACATTTTTGATATGTATGACATACTGCTTACAATAACAACACTCTTTGATATGTATGACATACTGCTTACAATAACAACACTCTTTGATATGTATGACATACTGCTTACAATAACTACACTTGATATGTATGACATACTGCTTACAATAACAACACTCTTTGATATGTATGACATGCTGCTTACAATAACAACACTCTTTGATATGTATGACATAATGCTTACAATAACTACATTTTTGGTATGTATGACATTCTGCTTACAATAATTGCATTCTTTGATATGTATGACATACTGCTTACAATAACAACATTATTTAATATCTATGACATACCCATACTGCTTACAATAACAACATTCTTTGATATGTATGACATACTGCTTACAATAACAACATTTTTGATATGTATGACATACTGCTTACAATAACTACATTTTTGATATGTATGACATACTGCTTACAATAACAACACTCTTTGATATGTATGACATACTGCTTACAGTAACAACACTCTTTGATATGTATGACATACTGCTTACAATAACAACACTCTTTGATATGTATGACAAACTGCTTACAATAACTACACTTGATATGTATGACATACTGCTTACAATAACAACACTCTTTGATATTACAATAACAACACTCTTTGATATGTATGACATGCTGCTTACAATAACAACACTCTTTGATATGTATGACATAATGCTTACAATAACTACATTTTTGATATGTATGACATACTGCTTACAATAACTACATTTTTGATATGTATGACATACTGCTTACAATAACAACACTCTTTGATATATATGACATACTGCTTACAATAACAACACTCTTTGATATGTATGACATAATGCTTACAATAACAACATTCTTTGATATGAATTATGTCTTTTATCTAATGTATGCTAACAGAACTGCTGTAGGAGGTATGACACACTGCTTACGATTAGTACAATCTTTGATGTGTATGACACACTGCTTATGATAACTACAATCTTTGATCTGTATGACACACTAGCTCCAATGTCAAGGTCACACTTAGAAGTCAAAGGTTATCAGGATCTGTTTTGTGTCTGGTTCTTAACTGTGCCATTCATCAAGGGATTTTAAAATTACTTGGTATAAATGTTCCCAAAAATGAGACGATGTGTCATGCACAAGACTAAGACCCCTTGCTCTAAGGTCAAGGTCACACTTAGAGGTTAAATGTTAACATGGTCTGTTTCTTGTCTGGTCTATAACTCTGTCATCCATGAAGAGATTTTGAAATAACTTGGCATAAATGTTCCCAATAATGAGACCATGTGTTATGTGCAAGACCCAGACCCCTAGCTCTAAGGTCAAGGTTACACTTAAAGGTTAAATGTTAACATGATCTTGTCTGGTCCATAACTCTGCCATCCATGAAGGGATTTTAAAATTACTTTCCATAAATGTTCCCTATATTGAGATGATATGTCATGTGTAAGACTCAGACCCCTAGCTTCAAGATCAAGGTTGCACTTGGAGGTAAAAGGTTAACAGGGTCTGTTTTGTGTATGGTCCATAACTGTGCCATCCATGAAGGGATTTTAGAATAACTTGGCATAAATGTTTACTATAACGAGAGGACTTGTCATGTGCAAGATCCAGACCCCTAGCTCCAAGGTCAAGGTCACACTTAGAAGTCAAAGGTTATGTTTTAGGTTAACATGGTCTGTTTCTTGTCTGGTCCATAACTCTGCCATTTATCAAGGGATTTTTAAATTACATGTCACAAATGTTCCCCATAATGAGTTAATATATCATGTGAAAAAGTGCAAGACCCAGACTCCTAGCTCAAAGGTCAAGGTCACCTTTGGTAAAAAAATTTGTCTGGTCTGTAACTTTTTTACGCATTGTTGTATTTTCAATTAACTTGGCATAAATATTTACAATTACAAGACATTGTGTCATGTGCAAAGGTCAAGGTCATGTGCACCCAAGTTAACTTTCTTTTTCTTTTTATGTTTGTTCATGAAATTACCTCCCTTATACATGATAAAATATAATACATGTGTTTTTATATCAGTTTTCACACTAATTTAAAAATGAAATTATGTTTAATGATAGTGATAGAGATCTAGATATGAAAAAGCTATTAACAATTGTAGACTTGTAGAATGCAAACCCAGTCACAAGTTATAACTAAATGATATATATAGGTAAAGGCAGCATTTTACTATAGTTGCAAAACATTAGGTTGATAATTATGTATTGCAGCTCTGCATTGACCAAATTTTTCTGGTGTGTGATTTAAAAACAAGTGTTTTAGTACATGCATTTCATTTGTTTATTTATAATAATTACCTTCCTTTGATATGATGAAATACTTCATTATATTTTTAGCTCAACCTTTCATCGGCATTGCCATTGCCGTTGGTTAAAGTTTTTGATTAAGTCAATTATCAGCTTAAAATAGGTTATTTACTATCAAAGTCTACACCAGAAGAAACAATCCCTATTAACATTGGTTTGAATTTTGACAGAGATATGCCCCTTTTTAACTTTTTTGGTTAAAGTTTTGATAAAGTCAGATATCTCTGTTACTATCAAAGCTTTTGACTTGAAACTTAAAATAGTTATTTACTATCAAAGTCTACACCAGGAGAAATAATCCACATAACTCTGATTTGAATTTTGAATTTTGACAGAGTTATGTCCCTTTTTAACTTAGAACTTTTTTGTTAAAGTTTTATGTAACGTCCAATTTCTCTGTTACTGTGAAAGCTATTGACTTGAAACTTAAAGTCGTTATTTACTATCAAAGGCTACACCATAAGAAACAATCCCCATAACCCTTTTTATAAAGTTTTATTACTTTTTTACTGGCAAAGCTCTAATTCAGAGTCAAGCACTGAGAAAAGTTGAGCGTGCTGTCTTGTTATTTATTCGTGACAGCTTGTGTTATTTATTTTTCCTTATCAGTTTAAAAATAAAATGAAATTATATCTTTAAAATACAGATATGGCCATAGGGAAATACCGAGACCACTTTTCTGTGGTACAACATGGATTGTAACTCCAATTTTTAGGTGTATTTTGACATATCTATACCTGGTAAGGATTATTCTGTGATTTTTTTTTTTTTTTTGAATTTCTTCCCTTTGTTGTTAGTGCCCTTTGGGCTTCAACAGTCAAGTTCTTTAAGTTTTGCTTCCATCCTCTGATAAGATAATTATAACCCTTCGGTCACACTTAGGGGTCAAAGGTTGCCCTTTGGGCATATTTTGCTCTGCATTGCGGTGCTCTTGTGTTTTAGTTGCTAGGAGTGATGGAGTTAAACATTTTTTATTACAGGCAACCTGAACAAACATCAGATGCATCCCAAAGTGTCTTCACAGAAAGCAGACTTTCAGAGCTTTACTGACCTCAGTGCATCGGCCATTTCAAAACCACAAATTAAACTGCATGGTAAATACCTGCCTTATATTTGAAACTTGAAAATTTTCTGAAAAAATATATAATATTTAAGCTGAAGATGATAGTACTCATACACTTTAATCTTTCAGTAAATAGGCTGTCAATATTAACTGTTTACTATGACTGGTCTTACAGTTGACTGTTGTAACCCATTTTACAGATTGTAGCTTTTTAACTTGAAGAAGAATTAGTACAGTAACTGTGCTTTTACAGTAAGTTACTGTGTATTACTTGAATTAATATTATCCTTTTAGAGTAGTTTATTAGCTTGTAGAGCTATTGCACTTGCCCCAGCATTGGTGCGTCACCGGCATCGCCGTTGGTTCAAGTTTTATAAAGTCAAATATCTCTGTTACAGTCAGAGCTATTGACTTGAAACTTAAAATGGTTATTTACTATCTTAGTCTACACCAGGAGAAACAATCCCCATAACTCTGGTTTGAACTTTGACAGATTTATGCCCCTTTCTAATTTAGAATTTTTAGGTGAGTTATTGTGATCGCTCAATGTCCGGCGTCTGTCGGTCTGTCAATATTTAGCTTGTGTATGCATTAGAGGCTATATTTTTCAATGATCTTCATGAAATTTGGTCAGAATGATTGCCTTGATGAATTGTAGGTCGAGTTTGAATATAGGTCATCTGAGGTCAAAAACTAGGTCACGAGGTCAAATCAAAGAAAAACCTTGTGTATGCGATAGAGGCTGTATTTTTCAACTGATCTTCATGAAATTTGGTCAGAATGATTGCCTTGATGAAATCTAGGTCAAATTCGAATATGGATTATCTGGGGTCAAAAACTAGTTCATTAGGTCAAATCAAAGAAAAACCCTGTGTATGCGATAGAAGCTGTATTTATCAATTGATCTTCATAAAATTTGGTCAGAATGATTGCCTTGATGAAATCTAGGCCGAGTTTGAATATGGGTTATCTGGGGTCAAAAACTAGGTCACGAGGTCAAATCAAAGAAAAATCTTGTGTATGCAATAGAGGCTGTATTTTTTAATTGATCTTCATGACATTTAGTCAGAATGATTGCCTTGATGAAATCTAGGTTGAGTTTGAATATGGTTTTTCTTGGTTCAAAAAGTAGGTCACTAGGTCAAATCAAAGAAAACTTTGTGTATGCGATAGAAGCTGCATTTTTCAATTGATCTTCATGAAATTTGGTCAGAATGATTGCCTTGATAAAATCTAGCTTGAGTTCGAATATGCTTTATCTGGAGTCAAACACTAGGTGACTAGGTCAAATCAAAGAAAAACGTTGTGTATGCGATAGAGGCTGTATTTTTCAATTGATCTTCATGAAATTTGGTCAGAATGATTGTCTTGATAAATTCTAGGTTGAGTTCGAATATGGGTCATCTGAGCTCAAAAACTAGGTCACAAGGTCAAATCAAAGAAAAACCTTGTGTATGCACTAGAGGCTGTATTTTTCAATTGATCTTCATGAAATTTGGTCAGAATGATTGCCTTGATAAATTCTAGGTCGAGTTCGAATATGGGTCATCTTGGGTCAAAAAGTAGGTCACTAGGTCAAATTAAAGAAAAAACTTGTGTATGCGATAGAAGCTATACTTTTCAATTGATCTTCATGAAATTTGGTCAGAATGATTGCCTTGATGAAATCTAGGTCGAGTTCGAATATGGGTATTTTGCTTCAAAAAATAGGTCACTAGGTCAAATCAAAGAAAAACCCTGTGTATGCGATAGAGACTGTATTTTTCAATTGATCTTCATAAAATTCGGTCAGAATGATTGCCTTGATGAAATCTAGGCTGTGTTTAAATATGGGTCATCTCGGGTCAAAAACTAGGTCACTAGGTCATATCAAAGAAAATACTTGTTTTAACTCAAGAGACCACATTTTTGGCCCAATCCTAATGAAAATTTGCCAGAATATTTGTTTCCATAAAATCACTAGGTCAAACATGTTTACACTGTTATGGTATGTTTCTCAGGTGAGCGACCTAGGGCCATCTTGGCCCTCTTGTTTGGTTAAAGTTTTTGATAACGTCAAATATCTCTGTAACTATCAAAGCTTTTGACTTGATTTTACATTGGAAAATCTTCAAAATTTTTTTAAAAATTAACCAGAAAGCTAGATCTTAGATATTTGACATGTAGCATTGCCTAGTAGACTTCTACAAAATTTGTTCAAATCATGACACCTGGGGTCAAATTGACCCCGTCCCATGGGGTAACTTGATTGTACATAGCTCCGGGGTCAAATTGACCCCGCCCCATGGGGTAACTTGATTGTACATAGGAAAATCTTCAAAATTTTCTAAAAATAAACCAGAAGGCCTAGAGCTTAGATATTTGACATGTAGCATTGCCTAGTGGACCTCTTCAAAATTTGTTCAAATCTTGACCCCCCAGGGTCAAATTGACCCAGCCCCAGGGGGTACTTGATTGTACATAGGGAAAATTTCATAAATTTGCTAAAAATAAACCAGGAGGCCTAGATCTTATATATTTGATATGTAGCATTGCCTAGTAGACTTCTACAAACTTTGTTCAAATCATGACCCCTGGGGTAAAATTGGCCTCACCTCAGGGGTTACTTGATTGTACATCAGAAAATCTTCCAAAAAATTTCTAAAAAATTTCTAAAAATCATCAGTTTGACATTTGAAACATGTAGCTTATATTTCTCAGGTGAGCGATCCAAGGTCATCATGACCCTCTTGTTTTTTAATGGTTCTGCTTGTTCCCTTTTAAAGCGGCTAACATTGTGATTTGTGGTTTTTAGCTCATCTGATTTTTTGAAAAAAAAATGATGAGTTATTGTCATCACTTGAGCGGTTGTCGGCGTCGGCGTCGGCGTTGCCTGGTTAAGTTTTATGTTTAGGTCAGCTTTTCTCCTAAACTATCAAAGCTATTGCTTTGAAACTTGGAATACTTGTTCACCATCATAAGCTGACCCTGTATAGCAAGAAAAATAACTCCATCTTGCTTTTTGCAAGATTTATGGCCCCTTTTGTACTTAGAAAATATCAGATTTCTTTGTTAAGTTTTATGTTTAGGTCAACTTTTCTCCCAAACTATCAAAGCTATTGCTTTGAAACTTGGAATACTTGTTCACCATCATAAGCAGACCCTGTACATCAAGAAACATAACTCCATTTTGCTTTTTTGCAAGATTTATTGCCCCTTTTGGACTTAGAAAATCAGTTTTCTTGGTTAAGTTTTATGTTTAGGTCAGCTTTTATCCTAAACTATCAAAGCTATTGCTTTAAAACTTGCAACACTTGTTTACCATCATAAGTTGACCCTGTACAGCAAGAAACATAACTCTGTCCTGCTTTTTGCAAGAATTATGGCCCCTTTTGGACTTAGAAAATATCAGATTTCTTGGTTAAGTTTTGTGTTTAGGTCAACTTTTTCTCTTAAACTATCAAAGCTATTGCTTTGAAACTTGCAACACTTGTTCACCATCATAAGCTGACCCTGTACAGCAAGCAGCGTAACTCCATCCTGCTTTTTGCAATAATTATTGCCCCTTTTGGACTTAGAAAATCATTTTCTTGGTTGAGTATTATGTTCAAGTCAACTTTTCTCATAAACTATCAAAGCTATTGCTTTAAAACTTGCAACAGCTTTTCACCATCATAAGTGGACACTGAACATCAAGAAACATAACTCTATCCTGCTTTTTGCAAGAATGATGGCCCTTTTTAGACTTAGATAATCATGGGTAGGACAATATTTCTATTACACAAAAAAAATCAGATGAGCGTCAGCACCCGCAAGGCGGTGCTCTTGTTTAAAATAAATATCACTAAAAGGCAAAATGCCACCACGGTTTTATATATTTACATGAAACTTAATGGTTGATAAGTTTCTTGTTTCCAGAATTACGGGAACATTTGAGGTTTTTCTCCTGCACTTTTATAAATCATTGCAATGCTTGATAAATATAGAACGAGAAGCGACAGTATTTTTAGACACTATCATCATCACGTGCACAGTGAACCAAAACTGCGCATGGCAAAATGTGGCGTAATGCTGTATATGTATAGGAGAATTAAGCATAATGTATATCTATCTTTGATGTTTATATTTATAATGGAAGGAAAAAGATTATATAGCACTAAATGATACATTTATAGCCTAAATACCAGGCATAGATATATTCAATAGGGCTGTTTATTGAATGGAAAAAATAAATACGATACGTATTGCAACAAAGAAGGATTAATACATGATACGTATTGGTGATTCAATACATCAGCTAGTAGGACATATAACTTCAAAGCTGCAACATAACGGGTCCAATATAATTGTTTGTTTCAGGTAAAATGACCGTGAGAAACTGAAAATGTCAAGTTGTGTGCTCCTATAAAGTTTGCACTCAGTTAAAATTGTTAAAGAAATGTTAAAGCACGATCTTTTTATCTAATAGATGTATCAGTCTATATTTCAGAGCTATACGTAGGGAAAGCTTAAAGTCGTAAATTTCGACTGAGAACTTAATACGTACATGGTATGCAAGGGCTTTATTAGTATATCAGATCTTTAAGTTTGTTTTGCTTTCAATTTTTGTTACTAAAATGAAAACAGCAACATGCGCGGTAACAACATCCGTGTAAATTGAAATCCCCTCAACAGAAATTACATAGCGGAATTGCCCAAAGTGGAAAATTACCGGTGTGACGTATGGATTTCATTTAATTTTAGCATGTAATTTCCAGTCGGTGCGTGAATAAAAATAAAAAGCCAATGAAAAATGGAATTTCCTTAAATCACGTGCTTGATTTACATGATTGTCGACAGTTGTCTTTGAACTTAGCTGTCAAAACAAAAAGTGAAAGTATGCAGTGACTGTTTTTGGGATATAATGGTGGCACGAGGTTAAGAAAATATATTTTCTTTTAATTTCTCTGAATATTTTCATGTAAAGTGATAAAAAATGAAGAAGTTTAATTTTATTTTGTATTAAAAGTAGGGTCACTGAATATATTGATTCACGATGAAAGTCGATATGCGTATTGGTGTAAAAATGAATATTCAATTCATATCGATATACCGTTATATTGATCCAGCCGTAATATTCAAAACTATTTCTGACTGCCTTCTTTATATATTAGGCCCGTTATTACCCTTTTTAGGTCAATTTCTTTCTTTCATGCATCAATTCGATAAAGGGAACGTCAATGTTTTTTAGCTCACCTGTCACAAAGTGACAAGGTGAGCTTTTGTGATCGCGTGGCGTCCGTCATCCGTCCGTGCGTCCGTCCGTCCGTCCATCCGTGAGTAAACTTTTGCTTGTGACCTTTTCATGGGATCTTTATGAAAGTTGGTCAGAATGTTCATCTTGATGATATCTAGGTCAAGTTCGCAACTGAGTCATGTGCGGTCAAAAACTAGGTCAGTAGGTCTAAAAATAGAAAAACCTTGTGACCTCTCTAGAGGCCATATTTCTCAATGGATCTTCATGAAAATTGGTCAGAATGTTCACCTTGATGATATCTAGGTCAGGTTTGAAACTGGGTCACGTGGGGTCAAAAACTAGGTCAGTAGGTCTGAAAATAGAAAAACTTTGTGACCTCTCTAGAGGCCATATTTTTCATGGGATCTTTATAAAAATTAGTCAGAATGTTCACCTTGATGATATCTAGGTCAAGTTCGAAACTGGGTCACATGCGGTCAATAACTAGGTCAGTAGATCTAAAAATAGAAAAACCTTGTGACCTCTCTAGAGGCCATATTTTTCAAGAGATCTTCATGAAAGTTGATCAGAATGTTCATCTTGATGATATCTAGGTCAAGTTCGAAACTGGGTCACTTGCGGTCAATAACTAGGTCAGTAGATCTAAAAATAGAAAAACCTTGTGACCTCTCTAGAGGCCATATTTTTCAAGAGATCTTCATGAAAATTGATCAGAATGTTCATCTTGATGATATCTAGGTCAAGTTCGAAACTGGGTCACGTGGGGTCAAAAACTAGGTCAATAGGTCTAAAAATAGAAAAACCTTGTGACCTCTTTAGAGGCCATATTTCTCAATGGATCTTCATGTAATTGGTGAGAGTGTTCAGCTTGATGACATCTAGGTCAAGTTCGAAACTGGGTCATGTGCGGTCAAAAACTAGGTCAGTCGGTTGAAAAATAGAAAAACCTTGTGACCTCTAGAGGCCATATTTTTCATGAGATCTTCATGAAAATTGGTGAGAATGTTCACCTTGATGATATCTAGGTCAGGTTCAAAAGTGGATCATTTGCCTTCAAAAACTAGGTCATTAGGTCAAATAATAGAAAAACCTTGTGACCTCTCTAGAGATCATATTTTTCAATGGATCTTCATGAAAATTGGTCAGAATTTTTTATCTTGATGATATCTAGGTCACATGTGCTCAAAAACTAGGTCACCTTGTCAAATAATAGAAATAACGACGTCATACTCAGTTCAACACTGGGTCATGTGGGGATAGGTGAGCGATCCAGGACCATCATGGTCCTCTTGTCTTATATTTAGACATTTGTTTTTTTTCTTATATTTATATAATTCTTCCTCTTTATATTTTTCAGTAATAATGATATGAAAGAATGCAAAGACATTCGAGATCAATTAAAAAAAATCAATATCAATTTTATTGTACAACTATGAATGTTGATCTCTTCTTCTGGATTGTCAAATTTAGAGTAATAATCCATTAACACAGAAGAAAAACTAACTTTATATTTCGGCAGTATCTCACTGCCTTCGTCAGCGATGGTGTACTAATTTGCATCACGTGATGATATATGAACATTGTCAGCAAACTAGACATTATTTCAAACCAGAGAACACACAGGTCATAACATCTGCGGACCATCACATCAAACGACGTGTCAAAGAGGCTATTAACATCAAACAAAGGCAACCATCGTTCAGCTGGGATGATGGGCTGGCATTACCTCCAGTTTACAGCACTCTCCTTCAGTCACGTGACCTTCTGTCGTCACGTGATGCAAATTAGTACACCATCGCTGATGAAGGCAGTGAGGTACTGCCGAAATATAAAGTTAGTTTTTCTTCTGTGTTCATGGATTATTACTCTAAAATTTTATTGTAAGTATTGAATCAAATGCCATTTATTTTCAAATGATACCGCGGTTCCAATTGTTATTACATTTGATCAAATCAAAATTATATTTCGCAATCCATAATTCTTTATTAATCAAGAGAGGGGACAGTAACATGCTACTAGCATGTATATGATATCACATGACTTGTGTCTTCTTTAGTCAACTTCCGTGTAATGTCACATGTGTCGTTTTTAATTGTAAAATTTGCGTTAAAAACAACTCTGAAATTATTAAAAGGACCAATTTCAATTTCAATTAGGATTGCATGGAGTTTATCAACATGAAAGGTATCTTTAATTCAACAGTGTCACTGGTCAAAGAAAATACACAGACTTTAAAAAGTGTTTAATTGGTTGCTTCTGAGTATAAATGCCATTTTTTACAATTTATTTAGTTATATATTCTTTATTCTAAATAAATATACATAGCTTTGCATTTGCTAAACATTGTGCATTGTGATAATATGTTTTTTTGGAATATATAAACTATTCATGTTTGAACAATATATGATATTGTGATCTGTGATTATGGGTTGAGGAAAAACAAGTGCAATTTCCATGCGGATCTTGCAGAAAAAAATGTCACGGGGAATGCCTAGCATGTGAGCTAATTGATGTTTAAAAGTATTAAATATTTGGATCTTTACACAACCTACAAAATATGTATCAAATCATAAACTATGTAAGGCAGTTATCACTCTAAGATAATATACACTTGGTAACTTACCCAAACAAACAAAATGGGATCATGAAAATACATGAAAACACTTCGATTTCTGACTCCCATTGCATAAAAAGTACTTTAAACAAATTTTGCAGACTGCTCAATAAGTGATCTTTAAATAAGGCTCTTGCAGTAAATTGTAACAAAATATTTATTAGAATCATAGCATTTAATGTGAAATTAAATCAGATAACTGTTGAATCTACCATAAGAAAAACACATGATGAAGTCCCTTGAAAATTCTCCTCATCTTGCATCATTACGCATCTACTTTCAAGATATCTTGACTACTATGAAAAGTTGTCGCACATTTTTGATTCTATTTGAAAAATTGCATGGGATTTCAAATGAGAGAAAACTGCATTCTTTAAGATATCTTAAAATGAAAAGAGTTCATAAAACCATCTCAGGAGATGCTTATGATTATTAAAATCTTGCGAAAAATATCCAACACACCTTGATACTGAAAGGGTTGAATCAAACATGAACTCTGCCAACCCAAGGAATAAATGAGGATTAATATGCAAGTTAATTAATAATTTCATATTCCATAAAATCTTTACTCATTATTCCATTTCCAATAAAATGTTTATTCATCAGATTAATTTTGAAAGTGTTTGTATCTTAAAACAAAGTCTGTATTTAAGATCAATATTACACCTATAAGAGGGTTGTGCCAGAAAATCACGAGTTTTTTTTATTATTTCGAAAAATAAGCGACGCATCAAATGATTATTTTAACTGGTGTTATTTCAATGTATACTCGACAGGACTATAGAGTTTAAATTTAAATATCTGTAATATTATTTGAGTTTTTTTCCACCCGGTCAGATCAAAAGAAAAGCTTGTTAACACACTAGAGGCTACACTTATGATCCTATCTTTATGAAACTTGGTCAGAATGTTTGTCTTGAATCAGATGATCTTTAGGCCAAGTTGGAATCTGGGTCATGTGGGTCAAAAACTAGATCACTAGGCCAGATCAAAGGAAAATCTTTTTTACACTCTAGAGGCCACATTTTAAGTTTAAATCTCATGAGAATTGATCAGAATGTTTGTCTAGATGAAATCTAGGTCAAGTTTGAATATGGGTCATCTGGGGTTAAAACTAGGTCACCTGGTCAAATCAAAGAAAAACTGTGTGTGCAATAGAGGCTGCATTTTTGACTGGATATTTGTGAAATTTGATTAGAATGATTTTTTTGATGAAATCTAGGTCAAGTTTGAATCTGATTTATCTGGGGTCAAAAACTAGGTCACCTGGTCAAATCAAAGAAAAACCTTGTGTATGCAATAGGGACTGCATTTTTTACTTGATTGCATGAAACTTGGTCAGATTGTTTATCTCCATGAAATCTCGGATGATTTTTTATCTAGGTCACATGGGGTCAAAAACTAGGTTACCAGGTCAAATCAAAGAAAAAGCTTGTTTACACTGTAGGGGGCCACTTTTTATGCACCCGAAGGGAGGCATATTAGTTTTCAACTGTCCGTCCGTTAGTTCGTTCGTTCGTCACAACGTTAACTTTTTGCATGAAGGCACTTTACTCGCGAACCACTGCACCCAGGACCTTCAAACTTCACATGCTGATAGTACTTATTGAGTACACGACTCCTACTGACTTTGGGGTCACCAGGTCAAAGGTCAAGGTCACCAGGTCAAAGGTCAAGGCGCTGCGGGGGCATTTGTCACCATTAGCGACAGCTCTTGTTTATTCTATCTTCATAAAACTTGGTCAGAATAATTTGTTATCATGAAGTTCTGGATGAATTCTGGTTCACATGGGGTAAAAACTAGGTCACTAGGTCAAATTGAAGGAAAAGCTTGTTTATACTCTAGAGGCCTCTGTTGGCTCCAATCTTCCCAAAACTTTGTCAGAATGTTTGTTTTGATGAAATCTTGGATGAGTTTTAATCTGGTTCATGTGTTGTCAAAAACTAGGCCACTAGGTCTAATCAAAGAAAATGCTTGTTTACACTTGAGGCCACATTTTTAGTCCAATCTGAATGGAAATTGGTCAGAATATTTGTCTCCATGACATCACTAAGTCGAACATGTTTACACTAATATGGTGTTTTACTCAGGTGAGCGACCTAGGGTCATCTTGGCCGGCTTGTTTTATTTTTTGTTTAACAAGATTTAAAAAAAAATAGTGTTTAGAAGAGGAAATGAAAATAAAAATAAATGTATGAAAGTGAGAAGTCCATAAAGAAATAGAAATAAATCAGAGTTTTTCTCTTTCTCTTTTGTTAGCTCACCTGAGCCAAAGGCTCATGGTGAGCTTTTGTGACTGCTCTGAGTGTCCATCATGCGTCTTGCGTCGTCCGTTGTCCGTCATGTGTCAGTCAACATTTTGTAAAAAAATCTTCTTGAAAACCAATGGGCAGAATTACACCAAACTTCACAGGAATGATCCTTGGGTGGCCCCCTTTCAAAAGTGTTCAAAGAATTGAATTCCGTATAGAACTCCATAATAACATATATTATAACTTTTCTGTAATTGGCCAAACAATTCCATATGAAAATACAGGTGCTAGTGTAAAGAAATTTGCTATGACAGGCATATATTGTGACATCCTGGCACTCTTGTTTATATTAATAGATGTTATGATTCAATCAACAACTGTAGGTTTTTGTATACGCAAATTTTTATCCAAGTGTTTCATTATAACATATTGTATATATAGTGCAGCATTGTTCTGACATCGTTCATCATGTTATACATGTACTGCAGTAGAGAAAATTAGGTGCCTTCCAGTAGGGGACTTTGTATTGCATGGCAGTACTTTATTAACTTGTTTTCCATAAATTTGAAAAGAAATTACCACGTCAAGAATTTATTATGCTACATTTGTAAATGTCTTGACATGTTTAAAATATACAAAGTTACTGTAGGCCCCAGAAAGGCATAAATAAAACATATGCCCCATCTGACTTGGATCCGCAAATTTCTTTCTTTAAACAACACCTGCAGAAACCCCGGCCATAAGCCGGGCTATGTTGGTGCACGAGCCTGGCACCAACCAATCCCTCGGGATTCAGCAGATGTTGTTACACGAAAAAACATGTGTTAACCCTACATTTATTATCAAGTCAATGCTGGTTAATCTGCGACCATTTACATTCAAGTTTTAGGTTAATATTGATTAATCTAATTTAATATTTCATTTCAAACAAAACTAAAGATGTAAATAACCCACAATATCTGGAAAAAAAGGATTTTTCTTCAATTTTCTAGTTGGTTTTCAATGTTTATACTTACAGGAATTTTGATGATGTTTGCATGGTTGTTTTTTGCTAACTTTGGTATATTCATGGCAAGATTTTACAAGACAGTTTGGCCTGAAGGCATGGAGTGGTGTGCACAGAAACGCTGGTTTATAGTAAGTTTTCAAGATTTAACTTGCTTTTTGTCAACTTTGGTTTATTAATGACAAAATTTTACAAGATAATTAGGCCTGAAGTCATGGAGAGGTGTGCACAAAAACTTTTGTTTATAGCAAGTCTCCAAAGTTTTTTCCTAACTTTGGTTTATTCTTGTATAAAAAAAAAACTTTTTTTACTGAACCCTGGCATGTATTAACGCAAGAAAAATCATGCATTAACAAGGCAATTAACATGCTGTTGATACAAGATTTTTGTTGCACTCTCCCCAAGTTGTTTTGTGTGGCATTTAGAGTTGCCCTTGTCTGTTTGTTTGTCTGTCCATCCAAATTTGTATTTCATCCAGAGTCATCATACCTCAAAGGATTGTCATTCAGTGAAAATGTGCACCTGGTGTTTTTAACACAGCAACAACAGAGTCATGGACCTTTAATCAATAAAAAATATACAATAAAAAGGGCCTTAAAGTTGTGTCACGTATATCTCAAAGTGCATTTGACCTAGGATTATGAAACATAATTCAACATGTGAAATTGTGCATCTAGGGTTTTGTTTGAGATTTCACTCAGCCAGACCAAAGTTATGGCCCTTAGAGGTGGTCAGTCACATCTAAGCAACATTTTATAACATTTTTAGCTCGACTATACGAAGTATGGAGAGCTATCCTACTCGACCCGGCATCGGCGTCCTTCCGCGTCCGCACTTTGGTTAAAGTTTTGATGCACTTTCTCTTTATCTTTGTTACTACTTGATGGATTTACTTCAAACTTAAAATAGTTGTTCCCCGTCATCACCCACATCATATGGCACAAGGGTCATAACTCTTGCACCAATATTTCATGAATTATCCCCCTTTTTACTTATTTGATTCAAACTAAAATAGTTGTTCAACATCATCAACCACATTATATGGCACAAGGGTCATAACTCTGGCACCAATATTTCATGAATTATCCCCCCTTTATACTTATAATTTCAGGTTAAAGTTTTGGTGCACTTTCACTTTATCTCGGTTAGTACTAAATGGTTTTGATTCAAACTTAAAATAGTTGTTCAACATCATCACTCACATCACATGACACAAGGGCCATAACTCTTGCACCAGTATTTCATGAATTATCCCCCCTTTTTACTTTATTTCAGGTTAAAGTTTTGGTGCACTTTCACTCTATCTCAGTTATTACTAAATGGATTTGATTTAAACTTAAAATAGTTGGCACACCAATAGTTGTACACCATCATGAGATGGAGTGTCATGCGCAGGTCCCTCCTTAGAATTACATCCCTTTGTTGTTACTATAAATAGCTTATATTGTAACTTTTTCATTACTAGTCGTAGAGAAAAATCGAGACCACTTTTATGTAGTACAACATGCATGTTACATCCAATTTTGAGGTGTATTTTGACCTATCTCTACCTGGTAAGGATTTTTATGTGGACTTACAATTTTTTGGGGGATATTTTTTTTTTTTTTTTATTAAGATTAACTTCCCTTAGTCATGTTAGTTGTTACTATAAATAGCTTATATTGTAACTTTTTCATTACTAGTCGTAGAGAAAAATCGAGACCACTTTTATGTAGTACAACATGCATGTTAATCCAATTTTGAGGTGTATTTTGACCTATCTCTACCTGGTAAGGATTTTTATGTGGACTTACAATTTTTTGGGGGATATTTTTTTTTTTTTTTTTTATTAAGATTAACTTCCCTTAGTCATGTTAGTTGTTACTGTAAATAACTTATATTGTAACTTTTTTTTATAATTGACCGTAGGGAAAAACGAAGACCACTTTTTGTGGTACAACATAAATGTTACCGTATTTTCCCGTATTAAGGCCCCCCCTCTAATTAACGCACCCCACCCATTTTGGAGGGGAAAAAATCAACAAGAATGGGAAAAAAATCACCTACCTCGTTTTTATAAGTCCATGTAATAAGTAATTTACAGTACTAAAGTCCAATGTATTAAAAATTAAACACACTTTTAAACAGTCCATGTACTGTAAGTCCAAAACATTTGTACTAAGTACGGTACGTATCCAATCATCAAACAGAAAATTAAACGGTAAATACATTTTTGATTTGTTTTTACACCACTCGCGCACACGCTTCCTGCCGACTTGCAGCAATGTGTTTACGATATACCCTTTTCTTTGGCAATTTTAAGAACTTTTAATTTAAAAGCAGGCACAGCAGCGTGTCAAACCATTGACATTGTGTATTGCGCTATTAGCTACCCGCATGTACTAAGGAAAATGTTATCGAAGTACACAGCTGTTTGGGTCATGACGTAATGTGTAGTGTCGCGAGCGTGCAAAAAGCCAGACATGGAATACAAGAGGTATCGATACCGTATTTAAATGCATAAAAGACACACTGCATTAAATTGGATGCCAAATAATTACGTTTTGGGGGGATTAAACAACACAGAAACACTTTACAGCTAGTTTATACGATGTTTTTAAGTTTTGTAAAAATTTTCATTTTTTAATTTTTTACCTCAAATAAACGCCCCCTCTTTGGAAAATGTAACACCCCCAGGGGCGTTAATACGGGAAAATACGGTACTTCCATATTTTAGGTGTATCTTAAGGTATCTCTACCTGGTAAGGAATTTTTTTTGTGGACTTAGAAAAACAGAAGAATTACTATAATTACTAAACAACCACAAAATAAAATTCCATTTGCAAATACAGGTGCTAGTGTAAAGAAATTTGCTGTGACGGGCATATATTGTGACATTCTGGCACTCTTGTTGGACTTAGAAAATACGAGTTGCTTGGTTCCATTTGCAAATACAGGTGCTAGTGTAAAGAAATTTGCTGTGACGGGCGTATATTGTGACATTCTGGCACTCTTGTTGGACTTAGAAAATTCGACTTGCTTGGTTAAAATTTGTTTAAGTCCACCTTTTCTGAAAAGCTGTAAGAAGTACAGCTTTGAAACTTTGCACACTTGTTTATTATTATTATTTGACTATGTAGGCCATGGATCATAATTCTGATATGCATCTTGCCAGAATAATGACCCTTTTAGTAATTAGACAATTTTGAGTTTTATGCTACTTTTTTTGTTTAGGTCATCTTTTTCTCCAAAGCTGTAAGAGGTACAGCTTTGAAACTATGTACACATTTGTTTATCATCATTCATTGTCTATATAGGCCAAGAAACATAACTCTGATATGAATTCTGTCAAATTTATTGCCGTTTTTGTACTTAGAAAAACTGAATTATAACTATTTTCCTACATATTGTCCAGCACTTGCAGATGTGCGATGGCATCCTAGGCGATGCTCTTGATTCAACTTGCAGAAAGTCGTTCTACGCACTCTTTACCGTAGAAACAACCAATCTCACTAGCTTTGATTATTTGAATACTTCAGTGAACCTGATCTATCATACGGAATATCTAGAATTCCTACCTTTGCTTCTAGAAATATGTAACATTGTTAAAATCGTCCTTCATAGATCCTACCACTTTATTCTTTTTTCTCCATTTTTTTGTTTTTGTTTCCTTTACCCTTTCCCCCTACTAACACCACTAGAAGAATGCTGATTGTTGCTGAGTTTAGAATCATGTCCCAAAAATTCTATAAATCTTGTTCGTGGTCTTGGCTGCGATGGGTTTTGTGGTGCTGCTCTGTCTCTGTTTTCTTTGTGACCCTTCGTGAGTCTTAAATTGGAGACAGGGAGGTGGGTAGGGAGGATGAATCTTCATTCACTGACTGGATCTACTTGCTGCATAGCCAAATTATACTTGTTTCCTGCACATTGCCATATATTTGTCTCATTTGTCCCTGCTGTTTCATTACCATTATCTGGAGATATGCATCCTAACCCAGGTCCTTCAAATGATTCCTGCGACGAATTGTCGTCGGCTTGCAGTGATACTGATTCTGAATCTATAAATATCCTAAATAGTGGTCTAAGTATTACGCATGTGAACATTCAAAGTAGGTATTCTCGAAGCAGAGGCACAACAGTATGACATTCTTATCTTCTCTGAAACGTGGTTGGCACATGATGTTAAAGACGAATCTCTCAAGATACCTAATTTAAACTTACTTTCCGATGCGATCGAGTTGGAAGAGTTGGCGGTGGTGTTTGTATTTATCTTCGTGATAATATACATGGAAAAATAAGAAATGACCTTGCCTTACCAAGTCTTGAGGCACTATGGGTTGAATGCGTCTACCTAAATGAGTCTTCATTACTTGGCGGTTTCTACCACCCTCCCGATGCAAATAATCACTATTGGTCTTTAATAGAAGAGAGCATCGATAGAGCACACAATACAAATATTCAAAACATCATAATTGCAGGCGACTTCAATTATAATATGAAAGGCCCCAACTCAAATAAAATGAACAACCTAATTAGTTCATACAACTTTTTTCAAACTATTGACGAACCTACCCATTTCACAGAAGGTTCCAGCACTCTTATTGACATTTTTATCATTAAAAACAAAAACAGTGTTCCAACCAGTTTTGTAACAGATCCGTTTATTCCTGATCTAACTAGATATCATGCCCAATAGTCCTAGTCTTGAAAATGAGAAAACCAATAACGCAGTGCTATAAAAGACACATATGGAAGTACAATCAAGGAGATTATGACACCTATCGAAACACTCTTGGCTCGACAAATTGGGAAGAAATTCTCTCTCATGAAGACCTTGACTTAGTAGCATCTAAAATAACAACCATCATCAATGAAACAGCTAAATTATCAATTCCAAACAAGACTGTTACGATTCGTCCTAATGATGTTCCCTGGTTTAACTCTTAACATTCGGAAACGTATCAATCGAAGAAACCGAATTCACAACACTGCAAAATCTCGAAATACTGACAATCATTGGGAAAAATTCCGCCGAATGAGAAACAAAGTAATAAAAGAAATTAAAAAGGCAAAAGCCCAATTCCAAAATTCAGATTAGCTAAAACTGTTCTAAAACTTGAAAAATCTAATCAAACAATTCCAATATTGATAAATGGTAACACTATAGCAAATACTAACCTTGAAAAAGCAGACTTTCTGAATGTTTTCTTCAGTAAACAGTGCTCCATTAATGATACAAACAAAGAACTACCAAACTTACACTTCACAGCAGAATCCATCCTTACCAGCATTAGTATACTTCCTCAGGATGTTGCAGATGCCATATCAAACACTGATCCTTCTAAAGCCTCTGGCCCAGACTAGATTAGCCCTCGACTGCTGAAGGAAGCAATGAACGAGTTGTGTTTACTCCACTCTCTGAATATTTCAATCGACTTCTGTCCAATTCCTATGTCCAAACAGGTTGGAAAAAGGCTAATGTAACCCCAGTATTTAAAAAATCTGACCCATCAAATCCTAGTAATTACAGACCTATTTCTCTCCTCTCGTGTCTTGGAAAAATTATGGAAAGATGTATCCATAAGTATTTGTACAACTTCTTTATGTCAGACAAGCTTCTGACACCTCTTCAATCTGGATTCATCAAGATGATTCTACCAAAACTCAACTTCTCTACATAAATAATGATTTCTGCAAAGCCTTAGATGAAGGAAAAGAAATAAGCATCGTGTTTTGCGATATATCTAAGGCTTCTGACTGTGTCAGGCATAAGGGGCTCATACAGAAACTCTCTTCTATTGGTATCCGAGGTACACTTCTTACTTGGTTTAAGTCTTATCTCTCTGACAGAAAACAACGTGTTGTCATTAACAACGCTTATTCTGAATGGCAAACAGTTCCCGCTGGAGTGCCACAAGGTTCTATCTTAGGCCCCCTTTTATTTCTTATATATATATCAATGACATAGTCAATGAAGTAAACTCCAACATCAGACTCTTTGCAGACGACACAAGTCTTTATGTAATCGTAGACCATCCATTAACTGCAGCTCATACTCTAAATACAGACTTAGAGAAGATGCTATTGAGGGTAACAATCTGACCAAGTTTCATTATGTGTGACATCTCAGTGTTAACAGTCAAATTGTTGACGACGGACGACAGGGTGATCACAAAAGCTCACCTTGAGCACTTCTTGCTCAGGTGAGGTAATAAATCCTCAGTCTTTCTCTAATGGCACTTCTGCTTGTAAAATGGGGACTTATTTCATTCGCAGAATGTATTTTCAGTAAAATAAGACAAGTTTCATGTTAAAGTTCATATGTTTATGGCAAATACAAAGACAAAACTAAAATAGAGCTGTTTACTGTGCGACGTTGTCAAGAAAGTGATCCACAAATGATTAGTGGATTCAATCTGGCGCCATTTCACTCCAAATCACCCCATTTACTGTTCATATTTTCACACCTTATTAATTGCAGTTGCGATTATATATTGGTTTCAATGGTTTGAAATTCTAGAAAATATAGTCTTGTATGCGACACATTGTCGCATTTCCGTCTCATGATGGTGAACATTTGTGCCAAGTTATTTCAAAATCCCTTAATGCATTAAGAAGTTATGGCACTGACACGAAAAACAGACCATGTTTCACCTTTGTCACTTTAAAAAGAAAAAGGAAAATAATAAGTTGGACATTAACTACATATGACCGATGTTTGTATGTAAACTTTGAGAGAGGTAGGTGCAATAGCATTGAAGTAATTGCACGACCAAATATATGAGGACACATATACAAACAGATCGAACAGACAGACCGCATGGTGACTGCTTTATACCACCCTCCTTCAAACATTGTTTGCGGGTTCTAAATATGAAGAAATACTACAGAAGCATAGGAAACGCGGATATTTTATAAAGAAGTCACTCACAGACAGGCATACAGTCTTTTTACCAAACTTGCAAGCACTTGTACAGTAATTAAGCAAGCGTGCATACAGTCAGGAAATAACACCGAATCTTCTTTCATTTATGGTTATAAACAAATTGGAGAATTTATCTATGATTTTATTTTATTTTACCAATCTCTTATTGTTTCTTTATCCACGAAACAGTGGAATTTACATGTAGGTCATTCTTTAAGCAAGAAAATAAGTACTTTTGTCGCCGACAATGTACAATTTCTGGACAAAATCAGTGATCATTCGAGTTTTTTGCTATAATTCTACCAGTCATCAGACTAACACATTATATAAAGAAACAAATCTTGTTTAGCTTCCAATAAAATGTAAATATACATACCTTCAAAGCAAGTCAGTCACTTTAAAATGCTGTTTTTCAACTTTTAGCTGTCAGTTTATTGTTTTGATCACTTGCAAGAGGAAGAGGGGGAATACAGTCGTTTATAGGGTGTGGATATAGGAATCTGTTGGATAATATTTGTAAAAGGGTGTGTTCATACATAAAATTCTTAGGGGCTGAGGAATGAATGAGGGAAGGGAGTCGAAGTCAGTTAGAAAAAAGATGTATTGATAGAAGTAAGTAGAGTTTGAAGGTTGAAGGAAGAATGATAGTGAATAAATGCAAAGTTACAAATGATGGACATGGATATTGAAATTAATGATCGAAAATAAAGGAGTAGAACACAGAAAGCAAGTTTTATGTATTATTTCCCCAAATGAGTAAGAACAGTCGTAATAATTTAAGGTACTTCCGCAAATTGAAATTAGAAATTCATGTGAAAAATCAGAATCCTCGAAACAGCTTTCGAAATGCAAGGACATAAAATATATATGATAAAAGTTGAAAAGATATATCTGTAGGTAAACTTGCGAGCATGAAAACTACGCTGAACCCTTTCTCCACAGTGCTTTGGAAGAAAATGAGTGAACATTTTTGGTGCAAAATTTTGGTATTGTATGCAACCTAAATTGCTATAAAATATTTATTTTCAAGTCAAAGAAATGCCAAAATAGTGCACACGAGCGTTACCTTTTCATGAAAATGTCGTTAAACATTCTAATGCGCAAAACACGTGCACAGTTTTTCTAAAATATTTTGCCGCCATGTTTATTTCAAGGAATAGAATATATGATTGTTCTTTTACCTCAAATTTCCTTACTGAAATATGTATGTCTACTTATTCATGGTTAGAGATATCCATTTAGTATAGTTTTTCACTGTCCGATCTCTATAATCTGTTACCGATCCTTCACATTTAAAGAATAAACGCAATGTGTAATGATAGTTTTTCGCTTTACACACCTCTCTTGGACAAGAAAGCCGTTTCACTTAAAATTTGTATGCATCCGCTGGCAAAATATTAATGAAAGATCGGAACATTTTCTAAAATAAAGTTGAATTTCAATCATTTTCAAAAACTGGAATTGCACATTGTGTTGAATTTATAAATAAAACAAAAATCCCCAAAATAAACCATTTTAGAATTTTTCCGGGAACTATACGTTTCAGCCAAACAACGCATTTCAAGATGACACAAAACTGATTTCTCTTCGTAAACAATGTCAGAGTTCACCTGAGGAACATTGCTGAAAAAGTAAAAGTGCTTACTTGTTTAAGTTTTACGTCCTGTAGAAAACAATCAACTTTCAACTTCAAATGCATATATGTTCTATAATTATTCCAATATAAAAAACCGTCCGATCTTTTCCGTGAGAAATAAAATGAAGCATATTTAACTATTTGTTTACACTTCAAGCATGTGAAATGCTAAGGCACGTACTATCACGAGACTTTTGTGCATTTTGAACCTCGTGGTGAATAAACTGAATTTACTTTAAAGTATGGTGTCTCAGTTGAGCCAGTTATTGGTTAATTTCTGAGAACATACATTAAAGAAGTGTTTATGAGATTATGCATATGTACGAATATTTACTAGTCTACTGTATATTAACGACGATAGAAAACAAGTGTGCACTCGGCAAATAGCAAGTCTATTATTTTCAGGTGTATACTGACCACTGATCCCAATGTTCGTAATTTTCAGATAGAGAACCCGTTATCCTTGGTTTCGTAGACAGTCTTAGTACTGGACCGCTGCTTCCGCTGTCAACACCGCAGTAATCACTAATGTAAAGTCAGTTTCTATGCCGGAATTTCAATACACATTTATTATCAGTTTAAATCTATGAAAATGTGAAAAAATATCATTGTTTAACGAAGAACCAAGATACAGAAAAGTTACTTTTGAGATATTGCTGATTTTAAGGTATTTCCGCAAATTGAAATTAGAAATCCATGTGAAAAATCAGAACCCTCGAAACAGCTTTCGAAATGCAAGGACACAAAAAATATATGATAAAAATTGAAAAGATATATCTGTAGGTAAACTTGCGAGCATGAAAGCTACGCTGAACCCTATCTCCACAGTGCTTTGGAAGAAAATGAGTGAACATTTTTGGTGCAAAATTTCGGTATCGTATGCAACCTAAATTTCTATAAAACATTTATTTTCAAATCAAAGAAATGCCAAAATAGTGCACACGAGCGTTACTTTTTCAAGAAAATGTCGTTAAACATTCTAATGCGCAAAACACGTGCACAGTTTTTCTAAAATATTTTGCCGCCATGTTTATTTCAAGGAATAAAATATATGACTGTTCTTTTACCTGAGTTTTCCTTACTGAAATATGTATGTCTCCTTATTCATGGTTAGAGATATCCATTTAGTATAGTTTTTCACTGTCCGATCTCCTTAATCTGTTACCGATCCTTCACATTTAAAGAATAAACGCAATGTGTAATGATAGTTTTTCGCTTTACACACCTCCCTTGGACAAGAAAGCCGTTTCAGTTAAAATTTGTAAGCATCCGCTGACAAAATATTACTGAAAGATTGAAACTTTTTCTAAAATAAAGTTGAATTTCAATCATTTTCAAAAACTGGAAATATTACACATTGTGTTGACTTTATAAATAAAACAAAAATCCCCAAAATAAACCATTTTAGAATTTTTCCGGGAACTATATGTTTCAGCCAAACAACGCATTTCAAGATGACACAAAACTGATTTCTCTTCGTAAACAAAGTCAAAGTTCACCTGAGGAACATTGTTGAAAAAGTAAAAGTGCTTACTTGTTTCAGTTTTACGTCCTGCAGAAAACAATCAACTTTAAACTTTAAATGCATAGATGTTCTATAATTATTCCAATATAAAAAACAGTCCGATCTTTTCCATGAGAAATAAAACAAAGCAAATTTAACTATTTGTTTACACTTCAACCATGTGAAATTAAAGGCATGTATTATCACGAGACTTTTGTGCATTTTGAACCTCGTGGTGAATAAACTGAATTTACTTTAAAGTATGGTGTCTCAGTTGAGCCAGTTATTTGTTCATTTCAGAGAACATACATTAAAGAAGTGTTTATGAGATTATGCATGTGTACGAATATTTACTAGTCTACTTTATATTAACGACAATAGAAAACAAGTGTGCACTCGGCAAATAGCAAGTCTATTATTTTCAGGTGTATACTGAACACTGATCCCAATGTTCGTAATTTTCATATAAAGACCTCGTTATCCTTGGTTTCGTAGACAGTCTTAGTACTGGACCGCTGTTTCTGCTGTCAACACCGCAGTAATGTAAAGTCAATGTCCATTTCTATGCCGGAATTTCAATACACATTTATTATCAGTTTAAATCTACGAAAATGTGAAAAAATGTCATTGTTTAACGAAGAACCAAGATGCAGAAAAGTTACTTTTGAGATATTGCTGATTTTAATCATCAGGTTTTTGCGTGAGAAGTTCAACTGATTGCATTTTGTAAAATGTTTCGTAGTTATCTACAACTGTATACAAATTGTATTACCTCCTAACCTATTTGGCTGTACATTTTTTTCTGCGATTTATTCTCACTGTGTTTTCAAAAAATGCTGCATTATTCTCATATTGTTTAAAAAGTCAATAGATCAAAATTGGTTAGTTTACGATGCATGAAACATCTAATATTATAAGGAATCACTATACACATCGAACTTGTCCTGGACCAGTATGCGGAAATACTGTTGCCTGATGTTTCAAGATTGTCTAAAAATATTTGCATATATCGTGATAAAGCAAATATTTCGTTTGTTTTTATAATTATGAGTGAGAAAGTTACGTTAAGTAATTTCGTTAGTTACCACAGGAAGTGCCGAATATTCCATTTCCACCAAATTTTCCGTGAGATAAGCAGCGCATAAGTACATAAATTCCACTATGATAAATTAAACCTTTCTTATACTTGCAAAATCCTTGAAAAGAATTTTGGATCGTTGCCAAATCTTGTTCACATTAAGTCTGAGACTTGTCTTACAATTTTAGGGAGTTTGGTACACCATACGTGCAAAAATCATTGTCCGCACATTGCACTACTTTTATGTATGCTGAAAATAGTAATATGTACAGATTTATTTTCGTTTTAAAACATGAGGTGGTCAGGTTTGAAAACAGATTTTGTGATAATAAGTTTAGTTCATTTCAGTAAGACAATTCTCCTATGCACTAATTGAAACTTTGAACTAACTTTTGCCATTCATGAATTTTTAATAAAGTATTTTGAAAGGATTTATAAATCTAACCAAAAATTTGGAAAAATACAGGTAAAATATCTTCTTTGTTTATTTCCAAATTTTAGTTTTACTTTTTATACAGCTACTTTTAGTTCAGGTCTTGCAAACTGAGCTGATTTTGTACTCTGGAACAGCTGCATTTGAAAGCTTTTGTTCACTATATTTTCACACCTCAAATGAAGGTCACTCTAAATTTAAGATGGCGGAAGTACCTTAAGTGACGCAATAAATGAGCCGGTTACAAAAGACATAATCGACTTATCTGATAACGTTTTCGTTATCTTTTTCTATTTATATTGATTATAGTCAACATTCTGTCGAACATCTTCAAAAACTACGCAAACAAAAATACCTAGGCAGTTTATAAAAGAATTGAATTGACAACCGATTAAATCAACAATAGAAATTATATCTGAATAGCGAATGTTTTCACAGCTGAATTTTTTTTTTAAAGAAAGTGATCATTTAAGCATGTTTACCAAGATTTGTTTGATGGTGCATTATTATTTCTGCATGTTTGCAAGTGTTATGATAAAACATAACACGAAACAACAATTGTTTTCTTTTCAATAATTTAATAAAATTACAATAACTAACAAGTTGTTTATATTCATTATATACATGAAGGTACAAATGCATAATGACGAATCATGCATACTTTTACAGATTAGATTGAGATGTTTCACATTTGCGCGAAAGTATGACTTACAAGTAGAAATTTGTGTAGAAATACTCACAGTAATCATGAATTTGTGGACTGCTGATCACTGCGAATATCACGAAAATTTGAAACCCGCGAATATTTCTATACTTACAGTACTTCCCTTTAATATGAAAGTATTCAATAAGAAGACTATTTCTTTTGTTGTAAAATAGGGGGTGTGTGTGTGTGTTCGGGTTTAACGTCTTTTCAACATTTTTTCAGTCATATAAATGAGGGTGTCTACTTGTAGCAGTGAGCACAATGCCCAACTTTATAGTGCTGCCTCACTGAAATATCATGGCGTAGACACGTGGCATGATACCCCACCCAGTCACATTATACTGACACCGTGCTGACCAGTCCTAGCACTATCCTGTTAATGCTGAGCGCCAAGCGAATGAAGCTACTAGTACCATTTTTTACGTCTTTGGTATGATGCGGCCGAGGATCAAACCCACGACCTCCCGCACTCGAAGCGGACGCTTAAAATAGGGTGTAGTTTCTGAATTAGTTGTGTTGCCTGCATCTCAAAAAAGGCATAGTAGTTTGTGTTGCCTGCATCTCAAAAAGTATTTGACTTAGAGTTGTAAAGCATTATAGGATAAATCTGTGTTGAAATTTTACTCTTTATTTCGAATTTTCGGACACTTGTCCTTTTTCAAGAATATGGAAATATTTTTCTGACTAAGTAATATCCATGTAACATTTATATCACAGGAAATGAATAATGTTGACGTCCTGTCACTAAGACAACGTCACGTCATATCCTGTGTAAGACGTGACGTCGTTTCCCGCAACGACGTCACGTCTTACACAGGATATGACGTGACGTTGTCTTAGTGACAGGACGTCAACATTATTCATTTCCTGTGATATAAATGTTACATGGATATTACTTAGTCAGAAAAATATTTCCATATTCTTGAAAAAGGACAAGTGTCCGAAAATTCGAAATAAAGAGTAAAATTTCAACACAGATTTGTACTATACTTCCCTTCGGAAGATTTACAGACACATTATAGGATAGTTAACTAGCATTTGCAGTTGTGCACCTGGTGTTCTTTCTGGGATTTCACTCAGCCAGAGGAGAGTTATGCTCCTTGACTAAGTGACTAAGTGAAAAAACCACATTAAATGCTTAAAAGTTTGTGTCACATGTTTCTCAAAAAGTATTTGACCTAGAGTCAAAAAACAATACAGGATTGTTATACATTGCATGTGAAGTTGTGCAACTGATTATCTGTTTGGGTTTTCACTCAGCAAGACCAGAGTTATGGTCCTTGTCTTAGTGAAAACTACACATGAAGTGTTTAAAAGTTAGCATTGCATTTACCTTAAAAATGTTTCACCTAGAGTCATGAAACTATGTACAGTGACAGGAACTGAGAGGTTGGGGGGGCACCAGTGTCCTATGGACATACATCTTGTTTGGTATTCATTAATTTAACTGTTTTAATGTCAATTTTTAAGGGTCATGTGTTGCCATATACAAACAGCTCTTGTTGTACATGTTAAAGTTTCAGTGATATCTTGATATACATTTTTAGCTCACCTGTCACATGGTGACAAGGTGAGCTTTTGTGATTGCGCGTCGTCCGTGCGTGCATAAACTTTTGCTTGTGACCACTCTAGAGGTCACATTTTTCATGGGATCTTTATGAAAGATTGTCAGAATGTTCATCTTGATGATATCAAGGTCAAGTTAGAAACTGGGTCACATGTGGTCCAAAACTAGGTCAGTAGGTCTAAAAATAGAGAAACCTTGTGACCTCTCTAGAGGCCATATTTTTCAATGGATCTTCATGAAAATTGGTGAGAATGTTCACCTTGATGGTATCTAGATCAAGTTCGAAACTGGGTCATGTGCGGTCAAAAACTAGGTCATTAGGTCTAAAAATAGAAAAGCTTTGACCTCTCTAGAGGCCATACATTTCAACGGATCTTCATGAAAATTGATCAGAGTGTTCACCTTGATAATATATCTAGTTCAAGTTCAAAACTGGGTCACGTGCTATCAAAAACTAGGTCATTAGGTCAAATAATAGAAAAACCTTGTGACCTCTATATTAAGAGGCCATTTTTTTCCTGGGATCTGTATGAAAGTTGGTCTGAATCTTGATGATATCTAGGTCAAGTTCGAAACTGGGTCAACTGCGGTCAAAAACTAGGTCAGTAGGTCTAAAAATAGGAAAACCTTTTGACCTCTCTAGAGGCCATATTTTTCAATGGATCTTCATGAAAATTGTTCAGAATGTTCACCTTGATGATATCTAGGTCAGGTTCAAAACAGGGTCACGTGCGGTCAAAAACTAGGTCAGTAGGTCTAAAAATAGAAAAGCCTTGTGACCTCTCTAGAGGCCATATTTTTCATGAGATCTTCATGAAAATTGGTGAAAATGTTCACCTTGATGATATCTAGGTCAAGTTCAAAACTGGGTCACATGAGCTCAAAAACTAGGTCACTATGTCAAATAATAGAAAAAATGACGTCATACTCAGTTCAAAACTGGGTCATGTGGGGACAGGTGTGCGATTCAGGACCATCATGGTCCTCTTGTTAGCTCACTTGAGCCAAAGGCTCATGGTGAGCTTTTGTGACCGCTCAATGTCCGTCGTGCGTTGTGTGTTGTCAGTCGTCCGTCGTCCGTCTGTCAACATTTTCTAAAAAAATCTTCTTCTTGAAAATCACTGAACAGAATTACATCAAACTTCACAGGAATGATCCTTGGGTGGTCCCCTTTCAAAATGTTTCAAAGAATTGAATCCCATGCAGAACAAAAGGAAAAATTTTAAAAATCTTCTTGTCCAAAACCGCAAGGTATAGAGCCTTGATATTTGGCATGTGACAACATCTAATGGTCCTCTATGATGATTGTTCAAATTATGCCCCTGGGGAGAAAAGAGGCCCCATCCCGGGGGTGTCAAGTTTTACATAGGAAAAAACTTTGAAAATCTTCTTGTCTAAAACCACAAGACCTAGGCCTTCGATATTTGGTATGTAGCATTGTCTTGAGGTCCTCTACCAAAATTGTTCAAATTGTAACTCTGGGGTGAAAAGAGACCCTGCCCTGGGGGTCCCAAATTTAACATAGACTTATATAGGGGAAAAAACTCTTCTTGTCTCAAAGTTCAAGGCCTAAGCCTTTGATATTTGGTATGTAGCATTGCCTAGTGGATGTCTAACAAGACTATTCAAATTATTCCCCTGGGGTGAAAAGAGGCCCCGCCCTGGGAGTCACTTGTTACATGAGTTATATAGGAATAAATACTTCAAAAATTATCAGATCATATTTCCTAGACTGTTTAATTATAATTAGCTGATTAGGGGTCACTTGACTGTGACCATGACCTACCTACCTACTTTCTTGTTTTTTAAGATACAGCCTTGAAATTTGGATGACATGTACAGTTTTGCACACCGATCTTAAAACTGACTTTCAGCGACCATGAATATGACCTACTGACCTACTTTCTAATATTTTAGCATCAGTTTGCCATTTTAAACATGTGGCTCATATTACTCAGGTGAGCGCTTCAGGGTCATCATGACCATCTTGTTAAGTTTCAGTAATGTCTTGTTGTATATATTAAAATTTCAGTGATATTTTGTTGTACATGTTGAAGGTTCAGTGATATCTTGATATACATTTTTAAGTTTCAGTAATGTCTTGCTGTATTGAAGTTTCAGTGATACCTTGTTGTACATGTTGAAGTTTCAGTGTGATATCTTGATATACATGTTGAAGTTTCAGTGATATCTTGATATACATGTTGAAGTTTCAGTGATATCTTGTTGTACATGTTGAAGTTTCAGTGATATCTTAATATACATGTTGAAGTTTCAGTGATATCTTGATATACATGTTGAAGTTTCAGTGATATCTTGTTGTACATGTTGAAGTTTCAGTGATATCTTAATATACATGATGAAGTTTCAGTGATATCTTGATATACATGTTGAAGTTTCAGTGATACCTTGTTGTACATGTTGAAGTTTCAGTGATATCTTGATATTCATGTTGAAGTTTCAGTGATATCTTGTTGTACATGTTGAAGTTTCAATGATATCTTGTTGCACATGTTGAAATTTCAGTGATATCATGTTGTAGATGTTGAGAAGCTTCAGTGATATCTTGTTGTATATGTTGAAGTTTCAATTATATCATGTTGTACATGTTGAAGTTTCAGTGACATCTTTGTGTTTATGTTTTCAGCTTCACAGATCCTTCATGGTGACAGCTTTCTTACTGACAGTAGCATCTTTCATTGTTATTTTTGTGCATGTTGGAGGTTATGCAAAGGTTTGTATATACATTTTTTATTTTTGTAAGAAAAAGGTTAAATGGGAAGAAAGGAAAAATCTATACATGAATAATTCTTGCTCATAATGAAACATCTTGTACTCTATGAATAAATGAATGTTAAGAAATGAAAGGTTTTATTTGGATACTTAGATATTGCAGTCATAAGCAAACACATATTCAGTGAAATTTTCATTTCTTAGTTTCATTAATATTGTTTAAAAAAATCATTGTTAAGAGTTCTAATTAGAAGGAATTATATAACCAGTGTGAAACCAGAGTAATATACATCAGAACGGCAATGATTTTATTCTAGAGATAACCTCTTTTTATTTCCTGCCGAAGACAGAGAGATATAGTTTTGGCGTTATTGTCTTTCCATCCATCCATCTGGAGCCATATCTAGGAGATGGTTGTGAATATTTAAATAAAACTTCATTATGCATGTTCACCACTATGAGTTTAATCGGCCCATGAAGTTTTAGTCAGATTGTGCAAGGAACACCAGAGTTATGGACATAGAAGTTTCAAGAGTAAACTGTATAGGGTACTATAAATATGGCAATTTCTGCTCTCATAACTTGTGATATATTTGACCTAGAACTATGAAACTGAATTGAGATCACCATAATATGGTTGTGCACACACAATTTCCTCAGGATCTCTTCAGTAACTTCTGAGTTATTGCACTTTAATTGTTTAAAAATCCACATATTTGTACAAAACAAATTAACCTATTGGTAGAATTTCATTGAACTTCTTTCATTTTTTTCCATGAACATTTATTGTAATGAAGTTGTGTACGCACACTTGGTCACCTACACCCAACCAACCACCTTAGTCTCCTCCCCTCCAACCCCCCCCCCCCCCCAAAAAAAAAAATTTTTTTTTTTTTCATTCCTTATTTTGAAATTTTTCAAACATTCCATGAATATTTATCAACTTGCAAAGTTGTACCCTTCCCCGACCTGGCTCCTCCACCCAGTCACTCCCACTACCCCGATCATGCAGCATCCCTCATCCCCCGCTCCCCACCCGCATCTCCAACATTTTTTCCTTCATTTTTAGCTCATCTGAGTTTTTTAAAAAAGATGATGAGTTATTGTCATCACTTGGTCGGCGCCGGTGTTGGCGTTGCCAGGTTAAGTTTTATGTTTAGGTATTGCTTTAAAAGTTGCAACACTTGTTCACCATCAATAGCTGACTCTATATAGCAACAAACATAACTCCATCCTGCTTTTTGCAAGAATTATGGCCCCTTTTGGATTTAGAAAATCAGATTTCTTGGTTAAGTTTTATGTTTAGGTCAGTTTTTCTCCTAAACTATCAAAGCTATTGCTTTAAAACTTGCGACACTTGTTTGCCTTCAAAAGCTGACTCTGTACAGCAAGAAACATAACTCCATCCTGCTTTTTGCAAGAATATATTTATGGCCCTTTTGGACTTAGAAAATATCAGATTTCTTGGTTAAGTTTTGTGTTTGGGTAAACTTTTCTCCTTAACAGTTAAAGCTATTGCTTTAAAACTTGGAGCAGTTATTTGCCATGAAAAGCTGACTCTGCACAGCTAGTACCATAACTCTACATTGCTTTTTTGCAAGAATAATGGCCCCTTTGGACTTAGAAAATCATGGTTATGACAATATTTCTATTATACAGAGACAAAAAATAAGATGATCTGCCAGGCGGTGCTCTTGTTTATTTTCCATCAATATTTATTATCAACATGTGAAGTTTTGTACCCTCATCCGGTCATCCCCATCCTCCCCCATCCAAAAAAAAAACAAACTTTTTTAGCTCACCTGTCACATAGTTGGATTTTTTTTCTGGGTCATGTGGGGTCAAAAACTAGGTCACCAGGTCAAATCAAAGAATAAGATTGTTTACATCCTAGGGAGCAAATTTTTTATTCTTATCTTCATAAAATTTGGTCAGAATGTTTGTACTAATTAATTTTTGGACAATTTTCAAATCTGGGTCATGTGGGGTCAAAAACTAGGTCACAAGGTCAAATCATAGGAAAAGCTTGTAAACACTCTAGAGGCCACTTTTTTCTTAAATCTTCCCGAAACTTCATCAGAATGTTTGTTCTCATGAAATTTTGAACAAGTTCATGGGTGATGTGGGGGAAAAAATAGGTAACTAGGTCAAATCAAAGAAAACGCTTGTTTTGTTTGTTTGTTTGTTTCAGGTTTAACGCCGTTTTTCAACAGTATTTCAGTCATGTAATGGAGGGCAGTTAACCTAACCAGTGTTCCTGGATTCTGTACCAGTACAAACCTGTTCTCTGCAAGTAACTGCCAACTTCCCCACATGAATCAGAGGTGGAGGACTAATGATTTCAGACACAATGCCGTTAAGCAAATAGTCACGGAGAACATACGCCCTGCCCGAGGATCAAACTCACGACCCCGCGATCCATAGTCCAATGCTGTACCTACTGAGCTAAGCGGGCAGGCTCAAAATGCTTGTTTACACTCAAGAGGCAAGGTTTTTTGGTCCAATCTTAATGAAAATTGGTCAGAATATTTGTCTCCATGAAAACACATGGTGAAACATGTTTCCACTGTTATGGTGTGTTACACAGGTGAGCGACATAGGGCCATCTTGGCCCTCTTGTTATGAAATTTTAGACAAGTTCGAATCTGGGTTATGTGGGGTAAAAAACTAGGTAACTAGGTCAAATCAAAGAAAGTGCTTGTATACACTCAAGAGGCCACGTTTTTTGGTTCAATCTTAATGAAAATTGGTCAGAATATTTGTCTCCATGAAATCACTAGGTAAAGCATGTTTACACTATTATGGTGTGTTACACAGGTGAGCAACCTTAGGGCCATCTTGGCCCTCTTGTTGTTCACTTACAATAAAAAAATTTGAATTACTTCCCTTTTAAGTTACTATAAATAGCTTATTTTGAAACTTTTTTATTATTGTCCGTAGGGAAAAACCGAGACCACTTTTCTGTGGTACAACATGGATGGTACCTCCACTTTTTAGGTGTATTTTGACATACCTGTACCTGGTAAGGATTTTTTTGTGGACTTTTTTTAGCTCACCTGAGCAAAAGCTCTTGGTGAGTTTTTGTGACCGCTCAATGTCCGTCGTGCGTCGTTCGTCGTGTGTCGTTTGTCCGTCAACATTTTCTAAAAAAATCTTCTTCTTGAAAACCACTGGGCAGAATTACACCAAACTTCACAGGAATGATCCTTGGATGGTCCCCTTTCAAAATTGTTCAAAGAATTGAATTCCATGCAGAACTCTGTTTGCAATGGCAACCGAAAGGAAAAACTTTAAAAATCTTCTTGTCCAAACCCGCAAGGCATAGAGCCTTGATATTTGGCATGTGCCACCATCTAACACTGCGAAAAAAGAGTTAATATGGGAGTGTACGGGATCCCGTATATTACCCGTATACGGGAAGAAATACGGGAAAACTAAAATACGGGCGTGTACGGGGCTTGTATATTTAAAAGTCCGTATACTAATAAAATACGGATTTCCATATACTATGAAATACGGAATTCTTAGTATACGATACCCCGTATATTATTGAAATACGGGAAATTCTAAAAAGGGTTATTCTGATCGTATACAACACCGTATATTCCCGTATATGTCTGGTGTACGGGAATATATAAATCCGTATATTACGAAAATACGGGACGTATATTTCCCGTATATGTTTCATATACAACCCCGTATATTTCCGTATATTCTGGATATACGGGATATGTATAGTTTGTATATTTCGAAAATACAGGGATTAAATTTCCCGTATATTCTTCGTATACAACTCCGTATATTTCCCGTATATGCCGGAAATACGGGATTTAAATAATTTGTATATTTCGAAAATACGGGACGTATATGTCCCGTATATGCTTGGTATACAACTCCGTATTATTCCCGTATATGCCAGAAATACTGGATTTAAATAATTTGTATATTTTGAAAATACGGGACTTATATTTCCCGTATATTCTTTGTATACAACTCCGTATATTTCCCGTATATTCTGGATATACGAGATATGTATAGTTTGTATATTTCGAAAATACAGGGATTAAATTTCCCGTATATTCTTCGTATATAATTCCGTATATTTTCTGTATATGCCGGGAATACGGGATTTAAATAATTTGTATATTTCGAAAATACGGGACGTATATGTCCCGTATATGCTTGGTATACAACTCCGTATATGTCCCGTATATGCCGGAAATACGGGATTTAAATAATTTATATATTTAAAAAATACGGGATGCAATCAATATGTGTAGTGAAAATTATATTCTCCGGCCATTTCAAAGGACAAACGTTTTGCATGTTTTCGAACTTGTAATTTGCCGTAAATCAACGACATTGATTAATTCATCCTTCCTTCCATGTTTCGAACTTTCTACAATGTACAATATATATTCCTTCGTGTTTTCATAATTTCTACATTCAGTGTATACAGACAAAGAATCCAGTCCCGATATTCACTAAATTTTTCATTCATAATCTTTATTAGACTGAAAACGTTTGTCACGGGGTACCGAAGGTAAACTGCGTTAATTATAAAGCTTTATTTAAACGAGTCGTACAAATTCCTCCGTGGTGTGCTGGTGAAGATGTTTAGGGGCTTTATATTGCCTAGGCAATCCGGGTTCGATTCCCAACTCATAAATATCTTTTGCTTTGTTTAACATTCTTTTAATTAAAAAGTGTGCAAAGAATAGCTTGTTCTAATGTTCATAATATGACCAATTTTCATTTTTAAAGAAAGATCATATTAGCTAAAATCATACATGTGATACGTCCCGGATTGTCCGGGATTGTCCCGGAAATTACATACTCGTCCCGGTGTCCCGGACAGTCTTAAAATGTCCCGGAAAAATAAAAATACAGGAACAAATAAAAATAATCCCCCAAAAACTTGTTTTTGTCTATAAGTTGTTAAATTTTACACAATAAATAGTCCCGGTGTCACATTATTTATTCATAATCAGTTTCATGCCCTCGAGCCACATGTTGATTAAGCCCGCTTTGATCACGCGACGATCTTTTGGTGACACTGATTAAGTTACAGTCGGTTATTATGATGCGGTAGGGATAGAGTGCGAAATGGACTCCATTCGCAAAATGGACTTTACGTCTACGAAATGGACTTTTATTATTTAAAATACGGCTTAAATTTCAAATATATATGTATTTTCTTAAAAGAATCTGATAGAGGATAGTTTCACCTACATGATGATTATTTTTGATGGTAAATTGGCCGGGGGAATAAAAGAAATTGTACGATTTATCAAGACCGCGGCCTACGAAATGTACATTTTCATACAGAATCTTATACAAAATGGACTTTTATTTTTAGCTCGACTATTCGAAGAATAGTCTAGCTATTCTACTCACCCTGGCGTCGGCGTCGGCGTCGGCGTCGGCGTCGGCGTCGGCGTCACACCTTGGTTAAGTTTTTGCATGCAAGTACATACAGCTATCATTTAAAGGCATATAGCTTTGAAACTTATTTATTCTTTTTCTAGGTCAATTACCAACCTCACTGGGTCAAGTTCCATAACTCTAACATGTATTTTGAGCAAATTATGCCCCCTTTTGGACTTAGAAAATTCTGGTTAAAGTTTTACATGCAAGTTACTATCTCCAAAACTAATGCAGATATTGAATTGAAACTTCACATGTGTCTTCGGGTTATAAAACTAGTTGATAGCACCAAGTCCCATAACTCTGACCTCATTTTGGCAAATTTTGCACCCTTTTGACTTAGATAAATTTTGTTAAAGTTTGCGTGCAAGTACATACAGCTATTACTATCAAGGCATTTGATTGACAATTATTTTTTCTTTTTCTAGATCAATTATCAACTCACTGGTCAAGTCCCATAACTCCTACATGTATTTTGGCAAATTATGCCCTTTTCGACTTAGAAAATTTGGTAAGTTGCGTGCAAGTACAACGCTAATACTATAAAGGCTTTGATTTGAAACTTATTTCTTTTGATCAAATTACCTACTCACTGGGTCAGTCCAAATCTTGGCATGTATTTTGAGCAATTAGCCCGTTTTCGACTTAGAAAATCCTGTTAAAGTTTTACATGCAAGTTACTATTCAAAACTAATGCGATTATAAATTGAAACTTCACAATTTTCTTCGGGGTTATAAAACTAGTTGATAGAATCAAGTCCATAACTCTGACATGTATTTTGGGCAATTATGCCCCTTTGGACTTAGAAATCCTGGTGAAGTTTTGTGCAAGATAATACAGCTATTACAAAAGCATATAGCTTGAAAACTTATTTATTTCTTTTTCTAGGTCAGTAACAACCTCACTGGGTCAAGTTCCATAACTCTTAATATGTATTTGAGCAAATTATGCCCTTCCGTTTTGGACTTAGATAATTCGGTTAAGTTTACATGCAAGTTAATATCTCCAAAACTAATTGCAGATATGGAATTGAAACTTAACATGTTTTCATTCGAGTTTATTAAACATTGATAGCATCAAGTCCCTAACATGATATGCATTTTGGTCAAATATGTCCCGTTTCGAACTAAAAACTCTTCTGATATTTAACATTGGTAATAATTACCTGCTTCTTGACAAATTTTCGAAAGTCGACTTGGCTTCTTAGACACTCTTGTTTAAAATACGGCTTAAATTTCAAATATATCTGTATTTTCTTAAATGAATCTGATAGAGGATAGTTTCACCTACATGATGATTATTTTTTATGATAAATTGGCCGGGGAAATAAAAGAAATTGTACGATTTATCAAGATCGCGGCTTACGAAATGGACATTTTCATACAGAATCTTATACATAATGGACTTTTATTTTTTAAAATACGGCTTAATTTTCAAATATATCTGTATTTTCTTAAATGAATCTGATAGAGGATAGTTTCACCTACATGATGATTATTTTTGATGGTAAACTGGCCGGGTGAATAAAAGAAATTGTACGATTTATCAAGACCGCGGCTTACGAAATGGACATTTTTATACAAAATCTTATACAAAATGGACTTTTATTTTTTAATTGCGGCATTACAGTAATTTCAAAGATTTATAAAGTTTCTTCAATTTATTTTATTAAATAATAGATAAACCTTCACATTGGATTGGTCATGTTAGATGATATATTTTTGTTATTTATAACAGAATTATTACAATGTAAATTAAGAGCGCGTCATAGGAAATGGAAATTGTGTGCCAAACTTGTACGAAATGGACTTTTTATTTCATTTCTATTACTTTAATGTTGAAGATATCGTCATTTTCTTTGACAGATGTGATAGATTAGAGTTTAACTTACATGTTACACTCTTTTGATAACCTGTCGTATTTTATACGGAATATAGTTACATAAGAAATATTAGACATGTTAGAACGTTTAAATAATGAGTTGTTTTTTTTTTACGAAATAGATATGTCCCTTAAAAGATACAAATAGATACTTTTAAAAATTATTTAAATTGTTTTTCCATGTCATAAAGTGTTTATTTAATTGTAATTAAGTTGCCGCAGCTTTTAATATTATTTTCGCGTTAATTGCCCGATGATTGGATTATCACACCTAACTAATCAGTGTATGCACGTGTATAATACTAGCCCCTCTTGATTGACCACGTGTGTATCTTTACCATTGTCACCTTACTAATTATCATATATTAGAGCGGCAAGTATATTTGTTCGCTCCGACATCAAAAACAGTCAAAGGTAAGTTTAATAACAATTATATAAAATTGAGAAATGCCAATTAAATAAAATCGTATAAATACACCCGTTATTGAATACTTGGTCTACTCTTACATTTTTTTGTCAAAATGTCTAAGAAATACGCTTGTTCAGTGTGTCTGGAAAATTGTAAAACGGATTGTATTTACTGTGAGGTAAGAATTTTCGTTTTAATGTTTTGAATTGTTGTTTGATTGTGGTAATATATTACATTCAAATAAGAAAATTAGCATAATTGGATTTATACATTAATTGTCGTTTATTGACTTATTAGTTTAATTATGTACTCCCTGTGCTCCATATTATATTTTTTTTTGTATTTGCTATAGACATTGTGTTAACACGCTTTATGCAATAAATCGAAATTGAATTTAATTTACATGTATGTAGTAAAATTGATGTACAATGTCTTTTCAACTACCGATAGCTGCGAAAATATCACGAAATGGAATTTGCAAAAATTATTAACATAAGATGAACAATCATAAAAATGCCAGCCGTAAAAACTTTATAAATAAATTCCATCAATGAATCATATTCATTAATATCAAACGTATATTTCACCTTCAGTTCTTGTTCTTGTGACCTTAAACACGAGAAATGAAATTCGACACCGTTTTTGTCTCATGTATAAAGAAAATAATTGAAAAAAAAATTATTAACAGAAGATGAACAATCATAAAAATGCCAGCCGTAAAAACTTTATAAATAAATTCTAGTGACAAATTCAGAGGATGCGGTCTTACTAAATTGTAACGTTCTGGTTATTATTTAGTGAAATATTTTATCTAAAGCTACCAAGATTTAGTTATACATCTAATGTATCATATATATTTAGGAAATTACAAATATCATCGAAATTGACGCCACAATTAAGAAAATAATTGTCCATTTCGTAGAACTTTAGCGCGAATATGTCCATTTCGGAGGGCGCGGTTTTAATAAATTGTAACAGTTTGGTTATATATTAGAAAAAAACTACCAAAAGTGTCCAACATTTAGTTTTACCTTTAATCTATCATATCTATTTATGAAAATACATATTTCATCAAAATTAAACCCACACTTAGAAAAATAAAAATCCATTTCGTAGAAGTTTGGCGCGAAAATGTCATTTTCGGAGGACGCGGTCTCAATAAATTGCAATATTATGTTTAAAAATTAAAAAATAATTTATCAAAGGTGACCAATATTTAGTATTAACGTCTACCAATAATATCTTTTCATGAAAACACAAACATCATAGACATTAACGCCACACTTAAGAAAATAAAAGTCCATTTCGTAGAAGGTTGGCACGAAAATGTCCATTTCGGAGGGCGCTGTTTTAATACATTGAAATATTTTGGTTATAGATTAGAAACAAATATTATCAAAAGTGACAAACATTTAGTATTACTTCTAATATATCAGATCTATTTATGAAAATACAAACTTCAACAAATTAAGACCCGCAATTAAGAAAATACAAGACTATTTTGTATAACTTTGGCGCGAAAAAAGTCCGTTTCAGCGGACGCGGTCTGAATAAATTGTAATATTTTGATTATAACTTGGAAAAATAATTTATCCAAGGTGACAAATATTTATTTTACATCTTACCTATAATATCTATTTACGGAAATACATGTAACTTTTTCATTGAAGTTCCATTTAAGAAAATAAAAGTCCATTTCGTAGGATCGAGGCGGTCTTAATAAATTGTAATATTTTAGTTATAAATTAAAAAAAAAAATTATCAAAAGTGACCCATACTTTAACCTATCATATCTTCTTATGAAAATACAGATTTCACCAAAATTAAATGCAGTTAAGAGAATAAAAGTCCATTTCGTAGAAGTTTGGCGCGAAAATGTCCATTTCGGAGGACGCGGCCTTACTAACTTGTAATAATTTGGTTATAAGTTACAAAATAATGTATAAAAGGTGACCAATATTTAGTATTACCTTTAACCTATCATATCTTCTTATGAAAATACAAAAATCATCAAAATTAAACCCATAATTAAGAAAATAAAAGTCCATTTCGTTGAATTTTGGCACGAAAATGTCCATTTCGGACGACGTGGTCTTAATAAATTGTAATATTTTGGTTAAAAATTAGAAAAATATATTATCATAAGTGTCCAACAGTTAGTATTACCTCTAATCTATCATACCGTTTTATAAAAATGTATATTTCATGAAAATTAAACCCATAATTAAGAAAATAAAAGTCCATTTTGTAGAATTTTTGCACGAAAATGTCCATTTCGGAGGACGCGGTCTTAATAAATTGCAATATTTTGGTTATAAATTAAAAAAATGACTTTTCAAAGGTGATCAATATTTAGCTTTACCTATTATCAATCATATCTATGGAAGAAAATACATATAACTTTTTTATTAAAGTCACAATTAAGAAAATAAAAGTCCATTTCGTAGACGTAAAGTCCATTTTGCGAATGGAGTCCATTTCGCACTCTATCCCTACCCATTATGATGACCCTGATTAAGAACTGACAAGATTATGCAATCAGTAACTGTTTTATGATAGTTAAATTAGGAACAATAGTCGTAAATCTCTTTGTTTTTAGCACGTTGGCGGTAAAACTACATGTAGCCTTTATGGAAGAGATTGTTGAAAACGGTCAATTAAACGATAATTATTTTAAAAGGTTGTAATTATTTAAGATCTACATCGATTGTCACACATATTCTGAATGAAAATGCTGAATGCCTTTGCCGACCGACCCATGAAAATTGACCCGACTCCAAATATTTTATATTGTCGATTTTATCTTCAAGATTTATTTATTCCTTTAAGGATTCAATTTAATTATTAGATAAATGTTTAAGCTTTAGAATGATACCAAATTAGCTAGAATCTAAATCACGACGACCAGGTTGATTCTTCGTTTATAGTAAGTCTCCTAATTCTGTTCACTTTGGGAACGCAATAAATTCACGTGCCGAACTATAGATGTATTACCTGTATACATGTATTTACCTCCCTTAGAAAGCTAGACGACATTTGCCGCAAATTAATACAAGCGAGTGAACAATGCTTATCTCGGGGAAACTACATGTATATTATGATAATTTTGCATGAAACAGACGAATACCAATGTCACGGTGTATGTCCCGGACAAAAGGTAAAAATCCCGGAAATTTTAACTCAGAATCCCGGAAACGTTCTGAAAAATTATGGCGTGTATGCTAAAATCTGGTGTCAAGGCCCTTTGATATTGATAGAAGAAGATGGATTTCTTGTAGTAAACTCATTCAAATGGAAAATCAAGGCATGGAATAATTCATTTTTGTTCTTGTGCGTCCAAAATTGAAAAATAAACATTCGCGGACCATCGCAAATATAAAATCAAAGACCTCAAATAATTCATCCTTTCTTCTTGTATCTTGCATGTATTTCTTCTTCTTCTTTTTCAATACAAGCAATTAGGATTGATTAAGCTATCAATTTCTTTCCTCGTCGATACTAATGAAAAATCATTATGAATGATAAGCCATGCAATCAATATATGTAGTGATTATATTATCCGGCAATTTCCAAGGCCAAACGTTTTGCATGTTTGTGAATGAATGAATGAATGAATAGATGTATAGCACTAATAACACACGAACTGATAAAAACATTCGCGGGCTAAAAACAGGTATAAAGTCTAAGACATGAATAAATCCATCATTTCTTCTTGGGTGTTTCCGAATTACATTCAATCTAAATATCCGATTGAGAAAAAAATTCATTCATCCTGATTCATTTGTAGTGATAAACACATTCGTGTGTCATCGCCGTTGTAAAAATTAAATGCATGCATCAATTACTCTTTCTGCTGCACATTTCCAACGCTCATGTATACAATGCAAATAATTACTAGTATAGAAAAAAAATAATCAACTAATCCATCCCTGTTTTATTCAGTAATAATATAAGACCTTACGAAGAATATAACACCAAAGACGTGTGTTGATACTTTACTTATGAAATTGATTCCTCCGTGCAATATTTTATCAGGAGCAGCTGGCACCTGGGTAGCCCCACCGACCTTCCGTAAGCCAGCTTGATGGCTTCCTCACATGGAGAATTCAACACCCCGAATGAGGCTCAGACCCATATCGGTGAGGGGCAAGTTGTTTGAAGTCAGCGATCTAAACCACTCGGCCACTGAGGCCCCATTCAGCTAGGTCGGACCCTTAAACCAACGTGTAGATAACATGGCATTTTGATTATTAAGAAAGCACATAATTAACCGTAGTCATTCAGTTTAGTTCAATTCAGAGAGCTATAAAATGTATTTTATACTTCTTTGTTTAATTTTAGCTGTTACTTATGAACTATTAAGTGAAATATGTGTTCGTATTTTAAAAATAATTCCGCGGATGCTTCTATGTATACTACGGTTGCATAGCGGGGACATAGGAAACATTTTATTTATCACGTGCGCACGTGTTAGCTACCACGTGCGAACGTGTTGGCTAACACAAGCGAACGTGATAGCTAACAAGTGCGAACATGTCCCCTCTATGCTACCGTAGTATACACTGTTCCAAGTTGTTTCTCGTGGTTGTAGTTTCCGTTGGTAGTGACCTGGCACTCATGAATATTTCGTATATTTCCGTAAATTGATTTTCAGTGTTCGATCACATATATAACTCTTAATTGATATACTGTTGCACGTGCAGGTAACTGAGTGGACAAGCGGTGTTGCTGCCAATATCAGGGTCGTGGGTTCGAATCCTACCTCTGACCATACCTTTTCCCCCAAATTTTATATGCAAACTTACCAATACCACTTATTTGATCAAACGTATCGTGATATTTATGGTCTATTTACTAAAAGTTATCATATTTACTCGTTGTAACAAAGTAGAATAATTTGTTTTATGTATTTTAGATAAAAAGGCATGTTACCCGTCATAAGCGTACTAGAATATAAATACTACAAGAGAAAACACTATTTTTTTTTAAAAAAAAAACATAATACATAAATTTATGTAAAAATAAAACAGGTATCGTTAACATTATATTATATTTTAAAAAAATGATACCCGTGGTAACGTGCCTGGAAATCAAACCCACCGTGACATTGGTTAGCTGTAAAATATGGTTATTTTCCCGATACAAATATTAGGTTAATTAACGAAAACGCCCGAAAATATTTTCAAAGATTAATGAGTGCCAGGTCAATACTTACGGACATATTAAGAAAATAAATACAATCGTCTAACATAGACTTCATCAAAATGCTATATAAGTTTGCACTCATTCATCGATCTCTTCGTAAATAAATTGTACATATAGGTTCTGCGGCACAGTTTTACTGCAACATTAATTGATACTAATTGTATGCATATTAATTAATTTTATGGGATAATCGGCATGGCCTAATTTAACCCTCTGCCATTTAATGGAATCGGCCAATCAGCGCGCATTCATCTAGCCCGAGGCGATAACATCTGGTTGAAGTGACCGCACGCACTAATCTGTATATTGCAAAAATGTCTTGTCATTAGCGTTATTCTGCAGAGGAAGACGAAGGCTCGGGTAAGTATTTATTTGATTTAATTTTTGATTAACTGAATTAGACAGGTTTTTTTTCTAAATATGAGTTCTTTTTGTAACAAGGCAGATCATGAAATACTTAAATTCATGACGTTGTTTATTTCATAATCATATTTGTTGACTTCCTGATGAAGACTTAATAAATAGTCGAAAGGTTGTATGAAAATGGAGTTAGCCTTGTACTTCTCCTGTTCTCTGTTGTTGTTTTTTAAATCAGTCGGGAATACGAGTTGCTGCGATTTAAAGAAAAATATTTAATGTACAATTATGTAGATGAAATAATACACTTCAAACGAAATACTCTTTTAATTGCTAGCGTCAGTAAAAATTGTCTATTTACTAAATTATTAAATTATATAATTATGATATGAAAAAGGAAATTCAGAATAGCCGTTAAGTAGTTTCATTCATTCGTGAAATCTTTCATTCATTCAGTCATTCAAGCACAATTAATTCAACAATTATTTCATTCATTCTTTCATTCATTAGTAGACAAAAATTCCAGTCACCAAAAGCTAATGTTGCAAGTGTTTGAAATAAAAGAAAATATCGTGCAAAAATATTTCATGAATACCATTGTGGTTAAACAAGAAAAAAGTTACAAAGAAAAAAATATATTTCGCAGAAGCAAAGTAGCCACGGCTAACTTCTTTACGAATTAGGCGGCACGTACATTCATTCATTCGTTCAAAACTGGAATCTCGTGAAAGCATTCATGAATTTAGTATTAACGATCTTTTATCTTTAGAAAATGGGTAATCTAACTGACAAAATAATGCTTTTCTAGACTAAAATGTAAGCGGTTGTGATGCGTATTATTGTTTCATAGTATCGTATCAAAAAAGGTTGGTTATAATAAAATTTCAGAATTTTTGAAAGTTTTATTATCTTTCAATATGGAAAAAATACACACCTACTCTAGATCTTTTGTTTGCCTAGGGTTTATATATTTTGAAACAACTGTAAGAACATTAAAAATCTCGCCGGAAGGTCGATTTGTGCATGTAAACGTGTTCTTACTCTAACCAGACCTGTTCACGTGCACAGATAGACCTGCGCACGTGCATATTCAATCATTCTGAGAACAAAAAAAAAGTCATTTGTTAGAAAAAAATCGAGTATGTCTGTAATTTCGATCTTAAAACATATCATGAAATATTTAGAAATCGTTAGATATTATACATCTAACACTTAAGTTTACTTTCTTGTAAATATATGAAACATGATATTAAACATATGAGCCGCGCCATGAGAAAACCAACATAGCGGCTTTGCGACCTGCATGGATCCGAATGCGCAGGCTGGTCAGGATCCATGTTGTTCGCTAACAGTTTCTCTAATTGCAATAAGGTTTGAAGGCGAACAACAAATATCCTGGATGCGCGGGCTGGTCTGGATCCAGGCTGGCTGCAAACGCACTATGTTGGTTTTCCCATGGCCCCGCTCATATTATTATATATATGTACACAATATAAGTAATTGCGTAGCTAAGTCTTTTATTTCAAATGTACACCACCTACCGATTTTCAACGGACTATTACGAAATTTTCATAATTTACATATGTATTTCCGAAAGATTGGTATATTTTCAGTTTTCTGTTATTACCTCTAGCTTGTGTTAAAATTTTCTCTCCAATGATTTCAAATTTGTCAAGTGAAATAACTGTAAAAATCATAAAAACTAAATTCCCGAGAAAAAAGACGATACAAAGACAGAATAAGGTGATGCATAAATACAATGTAAAAACCATAAAAATACCTATAAGTGTATTAACATATTTTATGACCCACCTTGAAACAACACTAGTCGGGTAATGCTTATCCCTAGGCAATGTTGTAATACACAATGAAATTTAAAGTGTGATTAAATATTTGGCACAGTTAGATTATTTTATGTTAATTGTAACTGTGTGCAATCTTGGAGGGAAAAAAAGATAACGCAATTTTCAAACTAAAAATTAAAAGAATACCAAATACAGGCATTAAAGGCAAAGTTCGACATTTTTTAAATCTCTGGAAATTAATGCTATATTTCTTAATTTCTGACAGACTATATGTTACAGAAAATGAGAATTATTTGTTTTAACTACTTTTTATGATGAAAATTGAAAAGCGTTTGTAAATTTAACGCGCATTGAACATCAAACCCTCCTCAGCATTAATGGTAACGACAACGGAAAACTTCTTTATTGCCGCGGCAGTCCGGGTTCGATTCCTGACGCTGTCATCTTTTATTTTCTCTTGATATGGTATTTTTAAATAGTTGAGAAACAAAAATTCCTATTCTGTTGTTCGTAATATGACCAAACTTCAATTTGAAAGATAATCTTTATGATCTGATAGTATCGAATACTAATATTTGGTAACACTTATACGAAATAATGTAAATTATATTGATTGATATCTTTTAATATTTCATTTAGGTTAATCTATAAGATTGGATACATGTGTCTAACAATTATACTTGTTTTCTATTTCATACTTGAATACAGGACTGCTGAATAAAAGCATTTTAACATGAAGAGATAAGACGTTTTTGGTGAATCATTTTACTTGTCTAAAATAAATCTTAGTGAGAATATTACACTGAGCGCAAGACTGGAAATTCTTGAAAACTCTCCAGATCATTTTATTAAAAAAAAGAAAAAAAATAGTGGCAAATATATCATACAGAATTTGCTAATTTACCACGTTTTTAAGAAATGTTTGAAATAAAATGAATCGCGTAATGGTGGACAGGTTATAGAACACTAATATAGCATAATAACGACGAACAGGTTATGTGACTCTATTTTTTGCTACAATAAATGGCTACGAATGTTTGTGTTTAAGCTAGCTTTCGTTTAAATAGTGGATGTATTTTTTACATTTTAGTAGAAATAGAATGGGAAAGTGTTATTTAGATCACATCGCTGCACTTAATATGCTTTTGTAGAATCTCTCTTGAAAATATCTTCCCTACTTTTGTCGTGACTTTGTCAGTTTGAAGACAATTCTTCAAAATGAGGTGGCTGCGTGTGTCGGCACTATGAACACCATGCATTATATATAAAAGGTTGGGGATAGATTTTAACGTAATATAACTATTAAACGCAAATGAAACACTTTAAATAAGATGACTGTATATCTAGTTTCTTTGCGCGAAATGAGCACTTAAATGATGTCATCCCTGCCCACACGTCATTTCATTTTTTTCACATCATTTATAACGTTAAAATATACCATTCTCTATATCTGTTAAATACAAGAGTCCATTTATATAACCTTTAATGCGTGCAAATTCTATTTCAGGTTGACACAAGAGATTTTTCAATTAACTCCAACTGGACGACGATTTGTTTTCAAGATAGAGAATACGCTTATGTGAGAAGTTTGGTCAGTAGATGCTGACAGACAGCCCGGATGAGCCATCGTACTCAGTGACATTCGTACCTCAACAGACAAAAGCTTACATTTATTGAGATCATGAAACTGAAGATTTCCATGGGGTGCATCATTTGTAACCTGCTTACATATTGAATTCCAACACAGAATGCATCATGCATCTTTTCAAAGCGCTAAATTTGAATACATCTTCAGACATTAGAAAGGATGTACTGCTCTTTTAGCAGACGGCAAATCGAAAAGCCTATAGTGGGAATCAACATTCACTGGAATAACGAAACAATTGTAAACAGTAATAAAGAAGTGTTACTATACTGATTTGTTGCGTTAACGGTGTTTTTTTTTTCAATTAGAAACGAACATCTAAAAATGCATAATGTTATTGATTGCTATAAGATTCTTTCACTGGTTGTAAGTGCAGATGGGAATTTCCGGCTTCGAGGGTAACTATTTAGCCAAGAGCCGGATATTCACATCTGCACCTATAACCAGTGACAGAATATTTTTCTTGCATACCGACATGAAGAAATAATAATAATAATAATAAAATCAATCGAACTTCTTTATAGAACTATTTCTTATAGCAGCGTAATTAAACAAAGCGCGGGAAAGCAACGTCCGTAAACAGGAAAGATGTCATGACGTTTCATAGACAAATAACAATGTTTAGTTCCGATTTTGTTTTATCAGTTGCAGCGTAACGTTATGAATTTTTGATAAAATAACGTCCTTTGAATCGAGAAATATATTATCAGGAACCAAGAGGAACTGTCAAGGTATTGGATTTTTATTTCGTTTTTGAAAGAAAATATAACTACATGAATCATCTCCATATATGTAGTTCGTAATACGTCATTTAAAGCACGAGAGTCATCTTACACCCCGGATGGATTTTTCCAGCACCGGTAAAAATACCGGAAATCCCCGTCTGGTATGCAAGAATTACATTTTCTGCTTATTTCATTTGGACAAAAAATAAAAATAACGCATAATCGTACGAGAAAAAAACAACTTTTTTTTTTTTTTTTTTTTTTTTTTAAAAGTATTTATGTTATATATAATGTAAATTTAATCTGACTTGTCTCCATTGATGATAATGTTTTTCTCATACCCTGTCTTTGTCTTGATTTTTCCTAACATACCGTATTCTGCTAAAGGTTTGTTTAACCTTCATTCTTTGTCATCTTTCAGTGTGTGCCCCATATACCAGATTAGTTCTAATAAAATAAAAATACGGGATAGTGCATATACGGGAAAAATCTGGCCAACGTATATTTCAACAATACTGTTCCGTGTATTTCCCGTATACGAAAAAACAAATTCAGTCTGTATGTGACACAAATACGGGATCTGTATCCTACGTATATCTTGCATATACGGGAAAAACCCTGGCCCGTATATCAACAAAATACAGTTCCGTATATCCCCTTATATCAGATGCAAATAAATTCCGTATATGCCACATGTATGGGATCCGTATATTACGTATACCTTGCATATACGGGACAAGTCCGTAGCCCGTATATCAAAAAATACAGTTCCGTATATGCCCCGTATATGTCAATAGTACGGGATCCGTATACTTAGTACATCATGTGTATACGGAAAAAATCCGATGCCCGTATATTAGAAAATACAGGTCCGTATATGTCCCGTATATTAGATGCAGTTGCAGTCCGTATATGTCAAAAATACGGGCTCCGTATACTACGTATATCCGGAATATACAGGCTCGTATACGTGTTCCGTATATTCTAAAATACGACAAGTATACGGGATAAAATTCAAAGACCCTTCGAATACATGGAAATAAAATCTATGTTAAAGCAGAACATTAATAAACATCATTTCTTATTGATTTTTTTTGAAAACTCGTATATTTAATATATACGGGAAATATACATGTATGTATATTCGGCGTATACGGGATCCCGTATATGCATGACAAATATACGGACTTCCCGTATACTAGATGTTCCGAATACGGGATTGTATACTAGGTCCGTATATTTATAATATACACCCCGTATACTCCCGTATTTTCAAAATATACGGGACTGTACACTCCCGTATATTGACACTTTTTTCGCAGTGTAATGGTTCTCTATGAAGATTATTCAAATTGTGCCCCTGGGGTGAAAAGAGGCCTCGCCCCGGAGGTAACAAGTTTTACATAGACTTATATAGAAAAAAACTTTAAAAATCTTCTTGTCCAAAACAGCAAGGCATAGAGCCTCGATACTTAGCCTGTGGCATCGGCATCTAATGGTCCTCTATGAAGATTGTTCAAATTATGCCCCTGGGCTGAAAAGAGGCCCCGCCCCAGGGGTCACAAATTTTACATAGGCTTATATAGGAAAAAACTTTAAAAATCTTCTTGTCTGAAACCACAAAACGTAGGCTTTTGATATTTGGTATGTTGCATTGCCTAGTGGTCCTCTACCAAAATTGTTCAAATTATGTCCCTAGGGTGAACAGAGGCCCTGCCCTGGGGGTCCCAAGTTTTGCATAGACTTTTATAGGAAAAAAACTTTAAAAAATTTCTTGTCTGAAAGTTCAAGGCCTAGGCCTTTGATATTTGGTACGTAGCATTACCTAGTGGATCTCTAACAAGATTGTTCAAATTATGCCCCTGGGATGAAAAGAGTCCCCGCCCTGGGGTTCACTTGTTATAGGAGTTCTATAGGAATAAATACTTAAAAAATTATCAGATCATATTTCCTAGACTGTTTAATTATAATTACCTGATGACCCCAAGCGATTAGGGGTCACTTGACTGTGACCTTGACCTACTGACCTACTTTCTTCTTTTTTTAAGATACAGTTTTGAAATTTGGATGACATGTACAGTTTTGCAAACCGATCTTAAAACTGACTTTCAGTGACTATGAATGTCACCTACTGACCTACTTTCTAATATTTTACAGTTGCCATTTTAAACATGTGGCTCATATTACTCAGGTGAGCGATTCAGGGTCATCATGACCCTCTTGTTTTGAATTTCTTCCCTTTGTTGTTCCTGTCCTTTGGGCTTCAACAGTCAAGTTCTTTAAATTTTGCTCCCATCCTCCATGATGTAATCCTTTGGGCGTATATTGCCCCGCTTGGCGGAGCTCTTGTTTTGTCTGGTCTATAACTTTTTTATGCATGGATGTATATTTAAATAACTTGGCATAAATATGTACCATTACATGACAATGTGTCATGTGTAAAGGTCAAGGTCATAGGCACCCAAGGTAACTTTCTTTTTTATTGGTACATGAAATTCCTTCCATTTTATATGATAAAGTACAATATATTGCATTTTCATCAGTTTTCCCACTATTTCCCCCTAATTCAAAAAATGATATTATGTTTAATGTAAAACAGTTGGTAGTCAGAGATATAAAAAAAAAGCTAGTAGTTACAGTTCTAGATTTCCAGAATGCAAACCCAGGCACAAGTTATATTTAGCTCACCTGAACAATGCTCGTGAGCTATTGTGATCAAGCTGTGTCTGTCGTCCGTCCATGCGTCCGTCATCAACAATTGTGTTTAAAAGACATCTTCTCCATAACCACTGAATGGATCATGGATGTTCCTTGGATGGTCCGCTACCAAAGTTGTTCAAACGGTTTCGCTTGGTTACACATAGGGGCCGCCAGAGCTAAAAACAGAAAAATCTTCAAACGACATCTCCTCCTAAAACGATTGTCCAATTTTGAAATAATTTCACACAAATGGTCCTTATGTCAGCCTCTACCAAGATTTTTCAAATTATATTGATTCGTCAAAAAACATGGCTGCCAGAGGGCATGGATATTTTTCCCTATATGTATATAGTGGAAACTTTAAAAATCTTCTTATGTGAAACTGCTTGGCCAATTTTAAAATAATTTTACACAAATGGTCCTTGTGTGACCCTCTACCAAGTTTGTTCACATTATTTCGATTCGTCAAAAAACATGGCCACCAGAGGGCGTGGTCACTTTTCCCTATATGTATATAGTGGAAACTTTAAAAATCTTCTTGCGTGAAACTATTGGCCTGATTTTAGAATAATTTTACACAAATGGTCCTTGTGTGAACCTCTACCAAGATTGTTCAAATTATTTTGATTTGTCAAAAAACATGGCCGCCAGAGGGCATGGTCACTTTTCCCTATATGTATAAAGTGGAAACTTTAAAAATCTTCTTGTGTGAAACTGCTCTCCCGAATTTAGAATAATTTTACACAAATAGTCCTTATGTCACCCTCTACCAGGATTATTCAAGTTATTTTGATTCGTCAAAAGACATGGCTGCCAGAGGGCGTGGTCACTTTTCCCTATAGTGGAAACTTTAATAATCTTCTTGTGTGGAACTGCTGGCCTAATTTTAAAATAATTTTACACAAATGGTTCTTGTGTGACCCTCTACAAAGATTATTCAAATTATTCTGATTCGTCAAAAAACATGGCTGCCAGGGGGCGTGGTCACTTTTCCCTTTATGTATACCATACTTGTCCAAATTATTGCCCTAAGGTCAAAAGATGGCCACACCCCTGTGTCTGACATGTACTTACTATAGGCTTTCATATTTGAAACTTTGAAAATCTTCTTCTCTGAATCAATAATAGCTAGAGCCTTAATATTTGGGTGTGATATCAGATTTGTAATGTCTGCCGTAATTGTTCAAATTATTGCCCTAGGTTTCAAAAGTGTGTGTGACATGTATGTAATATAGGTTAACATAGAAGAAACCTAACTCTGTACTTATACAAGCACACTTGAAACCTTGTACACAGGTGAGCGCTTTAGGGTCATTGACCCTCTTGTTGTCGAGCCCGCTTGGGGAAGTGAAGACATAGTTGTCCAAATGGCTGTTCGGTGTATGTGTGTGCATCCGTGCGTACGTCCGTCCGGATTTGTTTGTCCGGACCATAACTTTGACATGCATGGAGCAATCTTATTTATATTTGGCATGAATGTTAACCTCAGTGAGACGGAGTGTCTTGCGCAAACACCAGTTCCTATCTCAAAGGTCAAGGTCACATTTAGAGGTCAAAGGTCAAATTCAATAAAGACTTTGTCCGGAGCATTGCTTCTTCATGCATGGAGGGATTTTGATATAACTTGGCACAATTGTTCACCATCATGAGACGGAGTGTCGTGCGCAAGAATCTGGCCCCGTGTTCACAAAACATTTTTCGGTCTCAGCTGAGTTTGAGTTTGAAATTTTAATATCAATTTTACCGAGTCGTCAAGGGTAAATAGCACCTGACACTGACCATCAATAGTGGATAGGCATTTGAAAATAGTTATCAACTTAAAATTTAGTTTTAAACATGTTATTTAGATATAAATGACATATACAGTTTCATTATCAAACTCAGTTGAGACTGAAAATGTTTTGTGAACACGGGGCCAGGTCCCTAGGTCTAAGGTCAAGGTCACACTTAGAGGTCAAAGGTCAGATACAAGAATGACTTTGTCCTGAGCATTTCTTTTTCCTGCATAGAGGGATTTTGATGTAACTTGGCACAATTGTTCACCATCATGAGATGGAGTGCCATGCGCAAGAACCTAGAATTACTTCCCTTTGTTGTTACTATAAATAGCTTATATTGTAACTTTTTTTATTACTGGTCGTAGGGAAAAATCAAGACCACTTTTATGTAGTACAACATGCATGTTACATCCAATTTTGAGGTGTATTTTGACCTATCTCTACTGGTAAGGATTTTTATGTTGACTTAGAATTTTTTTTTTTTAAGATTTACTTCCCTTTGTTGTTACTACAAATAACTTATATTGTAACTTTTTTCAATCTTTTTTTTATTTGGCATAAATGTTTGCCTCAATGCGACAGAGTGTCGTGTGCAACTCCCAGTCCTTTTGACAGCTGACGGGCTTGACATGTTGCCCATGGGCATCTAGTTTTATTGACAACACTGGTATTAACTTTCACTGGTTTGTAATTTAACAAAAGCTGTCACAGATGTTTCTAAGCTATTTTAAGTTTAAATTGAACCTATTTAGTAATACTGAGATAGAGCAAAAGTACATCACAATTTGAACCTGAAATTTTAAATAAAAAGGGGGCATAGCTCGTAACATATTGGTGCCAGGTTATAGAACTTTCGTCGTATGAATCATAATGATACGAGTGATGATGCGGAAGAACTGTTTCAAGTTTGAATCACATCCATATAGTAACAACAGAGATATAGTGAAAAAACATGAAAATTACCCTAAAATTCTAAGTAAAAAGGGAAACATTAAATTCATGAAATAGGTATGGCCCTTGTGTCATATGATGTGGGTGATGATATGGTACAACTATTTTATTTGAAACAATTTTTTATAACATTATTAACATTATACTGGTTGGGAACCAGTAGCCGGACAGGACCAGTTTCCGGACACATGTAATATCCTCTTTATTTCGGTATTATTCACACAGTTGTTTCATCTGTATCATTTGGATGTTTGTTCTTCATGTCCATGACAAACCACTGCTTTACAAGGCTGTATAATGTTAGGTTTTATGATGATACCTCACCTGTGCATCAAAATTTAAACGAAGGTGTTGATGCGGAAGTACGAAAATGCTGATGCTGGGTCGAGTAAGATAGTTCTCCCTATATATTGTCAAGCTAAAAACATTTTCATTAGCACCTTTCCATTAGCACCATATAAATGCGAACAGTCATTTGTTTGTTAATTACCTGCCTTTGATATGATAAAATATTTCATTACATTTTTATTTCTTTTTTCTTAAAAATTTAAAAGTAAAATTATATTAAATATTTGAATTATACAGATGTTAGCAATTGAAAGCATTCACCAATTATAGATTTCCAGACTTTTTCAAACTAATTTTTATTTTTACGCCTCTTCATGAATTATATGATAAATAGGTTTTAGTTTTAAAAGGTCCATATTTGCTTGAAATTTTTATCTTAGAAAACTGATGAAACAGCTTTCCAAATAAATGTAATGCATACTTACATGGTTAGAAGCACTTTTTTTATATTGCACATGAACTGTTACAGTTAGAGCCTTAAAGGGAGGTAATAAAACGATAGATTCAATACACATTCTAGTATATTAAGCAATAATCAAACCTTCCACAAATGTTAAGGAAAGTAATTATCAGAAATAGGATTTAACAAGCAATTACCTTGCTCAATGTGTTCATTGAAGAAAATTGCTGCAAAAAATGACAATATGCAATGTAAAGATATATATTTTTAAATACTTAAGATATAGAAAATATTCATGTCAATATTTGTTATATGCATATGCAAGTTTCCCTTCCTAAATGAATGAATGACCTTAATATCATATGACTGTTTCAGATAGAAGGAAATAACTTTGAGAAATCACATCCAATCATAGGAATAGTGGTCATGTGTTTAGCTACAATAAATGTAAGTATAACAGATTTTATTATATTATCATGAGGTAGTTAATGATACTGAGTAATGTTGCCAGTATTTTTAGCTCACCTGAGCATGAAGTGCTCAAGGGTGAGCAATTGTGGTCAGTAATTGTCTGTCATCCATGTTGTCCGTCAACATTTTCCTTTAAACAACATCTCCTCCTAAACCACCAGGTTAATTTTGATGAAATCTCATGGGGATGTTCCTTGGATGGTATTCTTTAAAAATTGCTCTGTTCATAACTCTGGTTGCCAAGGCAACCAAAAGGAAAACCACAGGTCCTAGGGCTTTGATATCTGGTACGAGGGCTGTTCAAAAATAAAGTATACTTTGACTATAGCTTTTAAATACTTTAATAAAGTAAAACAAGAAATATATCATTACAATTCGCAATCTTTCTACTAACTTCTCTGAAAATTTGACTTGATTATGATTATACAGTCAGAGTAATGGTTCCTGGAAAATAGTTACTTACATGAAATCGGCATACGGTATTAATATTTCAACAACGTTAACAATGTTTTGACTTCAGCGAAATGCTTTCATTAAGTTTGCATTAACTCATATATTTGTAAATCTCTTTGATTGGTTTTGATAAATAATACTAAATCATCATCAGTTGTTTGGTCAGAATACTGAAAAAAGTATGACCGCTTATGTCAATCATCTCAGACAGGTTTCACACCATGAGTAGTTGGTCTTTATCCAAGGCATCATAGATTGACGTTAACTTCGAATCACAGATTTTTAACTTTAACTCACCTGAGCATAAAAAAATTTGCTCAGGGTGAGCTATTGTGATCACTCTCCGTCCGGTGTCCGTCCATCGTATATCTGTCATCTGTACACACTTTCCTTTAAACAACATCTCCTTTTAAACCACCAGGCCAACTTTGATGAAACTTCACAGGGATGTTCCTTGAATGGTCATCTTTAAAAATTGTTCAAAGAATTGGATTCCATACAGAATTCTGGTTGCCATGGCAACCGAAGGGAAAAAGTTTTTTTTGTCTAGAGCTTTGATATTTGGCATGTAGCATCATCTAGTGGTCCTCTACAAAGATTGTTCAAATTATCTCCCTAGGGTCAAATATGGCCTCACCATTTGGGTCACATGGTTTATATAGACTTATTATATAATGAAAACTTCTTGTACAAAACCACATGGCCTAGGGTTTTGATATTTGGTATGTAGCATTGTGTAGTAGTCCTTTACCAAGATTGATCAAATTATCCCCTGGGGTTAAAACTGGCCCCACCCCGGGGTAGGGGCACATGGTTTAAATAGACTTGTATAGGGAAAAACCTTTTAAAATTTTTTTGTCTCAAACCATAAGGCCCAGAGCTTAGATATTTAGTATGTGGCATGCTCTAGTGGTTCTTCACCAAGATTGTTCAAATCATGACCCTGGGGTCAATATATGCCACGCCCGAGGAGTCCCTTGTTTGTCCAATAACTTCAACCACAATTGGAGTCATTAAACATTCCAGTGACAGCTCCAGCTTCCTCAGATGTGCCAAGTTTCACTATCTAGCATCAAATAGTCAAGCGCGCTGTCTCCTGTGACAACTTTAAATTTGTTTTATTTTCCACCAATTTTTATTTTAAACGTGAAATTTTGTACCCTCACCTGGTCACCCCCTCCCCCCACCTCCCAAAAGAAAATCACACGCATTACCTGCCTGTATTTATTTAGTAGAAACTTTTAACTGTTCAAGCAAGCAACTAAAGTCAAGTGAGCAATATAGGGCCATCATGGCCCTCTTGGTTGTTTTTTCCTTCAACCTTTGTTGATTTTTACCAAGTCTGTGCCATTTGTGAATTGTTCATGACCGAACATTGCTGTGGCATCTGCTTCATTGATTTATAAATTCCAGTTGGTGTTAGCTAAAATCTCTACATGACTCAACAACTGTCCAATTATCTCAGCAAGTCAGTGATGACATAACCTGCTTTATAACCAGCAATACTCACTTAGTTAAAATGTTGTTTACTTCCGCCTCCCACGTTCGAATGACGCTATACTTTCGGTGCATGTCACCTTGATGTATTGATGCTCTCTAGTAAACAAGTGGACTTTCAGTGCAAACACTAGCAGTCAAATTTAAATTTTGACAGAATGATGAGAAAGCGATTGCGCTGGTTATGTGTAGCCATGGTAATTTAAACGTTTTATGCATTTTGACTATCAGCAAAAATGCTACAAAAAATATATGACGTCATCTTTGAAAACCAGTCCAGATGCAGCTTGACATAATACTGTGAAATCATTTAATTTCGTGGGCATGAAATTTCGTTGTTTTGGTGAAAACGGCAGTTTCGTGGGGATATAAATTTGTAGATTTCAACTTTTGAACATACAGTGAATGGGAACTTTACTTTTTCGTTGGGATTAAATTTCGTGGATTGACTCAACCACGAAATCCATGAAAATTAGTCCCCCACCCCCCCATGAATATTAATGATTTCACAGTATCGAGAAATGAGCAGCTTTCTAACACCTGTTTCAATAAGCAAAAATTTGAACGTTCAAATATGGCTATAATAACAGCTTACATTATTCAAAATTACACAAAGATTGCGATATACTTCAAAGTGCAGTACATAATAGATGGCGTTTAACAACAGAAGTCTATGTTATTTTTGAACAGCCCTTGTATGTAACATCATCTAGTGGTCCTCTACCAAGATTATTCAAATTATCCCCCTAAGGTCAAATATGGCCCCGCCCTAGGGGTCACATGGTTTATTAGCTCACCTGAGCCAAAGGCTCATGTTCACACTGGCCATAGCTTTCACAGAAGCGGTGGTTCCAACGCCGCGGCAGTGGAGGATTCATCGCAGAAGCGGTGGATAAATATGGCAGGCTGACTACATTATGGGAAGTTTTCTAATGATTTTTCCCATCTTTTTTCACGATTGAATAAAAACAACCAGTGAGACAGGAGCCCACGTGTTCTCTTCAAGCCACAAACACTTGTTCGGTGCAATTCTTTGTCATGAATGTAAACACTTCTGTACAATTTGATGAGGGACTGCGGTTTTAGTAGAATTTCCATCACAAATGGTAAAATATTGTTCAAAGCGACCCCTGAGCACGTTTGCATCAAATCGTAAGTATGACACTGTCAAGCAAAAACTATTTCTTCACCACTTCTGCAACGAATTCTCCACCACCCCGGCATTAGAACCACCGCTTCTGCGAAAGCTATGGCCAGAGTGATGGTGAGCTTTTGTGACCGCTTGATGTCCGTTGTCTGCCGTGCATCCGTCATTTTTCTAAAAAAATCATCTTCAAAACCACTGGGCATATTTACACCAAACTTCAAAATTATTTAAAGAATTGAATTCCACACAGAACTCCAGTTGCCATGGCAACCAAAAGGAAAAACTTAAAAACTCTTCTTGTCCAAAAACGCTAGGCATAGAGCTCGATATTTGGCATTTGACATCATCTAATGGTCCTCTATGAAGGTTGTTCAAATAATGCCCCTAGGTAAAAAGAGGCCCCCCGCCACCACCCTGGTGGGGGTCCCAAGTTTGACATAGACTGATATACGGTAGGAAATTTTTTTTAATCTTCTTGTCTGAAACCACCTATAGGCCTTTGATATTTGGTTCCCCCCCCCCCCCCCGGAGGTGAAAAGAGGCCCCACACAGGGGGTCCCAAGTTTTACAGAGACTTATATAGGAAAAAAAATTCTTGCCTGAAACTGCAAGGCCTAAGCTTATGATATCTGGTATGTAGCATTGCCTAGTAGTCCTCTACCAACTTTGTTCAAATTATGCCCCTGGGGTGAAAAGATAGGAAAAAACTTTAAAAATCTTCTTGTCTGAAAGTTCAAGGCCTAGGCCTTTGATATTTGGAATGTACCATTGCCTAGTGGTTCTCTAACAAGACTGTTCAAATTATGCCCCTAGGGTGAAAAGAAGCCCCGCCCTGGGGCTCACTTGTTATATGAGTTATATAGGAAAAAATACTTTAAAAAATACTGTTTAACCATAATTACCTGATTACCCCAAGTAATTAGGGGTCACTTGACCTTGCCCTACTGACCTACTTTCTTGTTTTTGTGCGCCCCCCCCCCCCCCCCCCCCCCCCATTAGTGGTAGGGGCATACAGATTTGCTCTTGTCCATGCGTCCGTCCGTCCGAAGTTCGTGACACGCCTAGCTCAAAAAGTATTTGATATAAATTAATGAAACCTTGCATGAGTCTTTATCAAGATATGAACTTGCGCACCTATTATTTTTCGTCTGGCTCCGCCACCTAGTTTTAGAGTTATGGCCCCTGAAGTAGTCAAAAATGCACATTTTCACCTTGCATGAGTCTTAATCATGATATGAGTTTGCGCACCTCCTATTTTTCTTCTGGGTCCGTCCCCTATTTCTAGAGTTATGGCCCCTGAAATAGTCAAAAATGCACATTTTCACCTTGAGACACGCCTAGCTTAAAAGTATTTGATATAAATTGATGAAACCTTGCATGAATCTTTATCATGGTATGAACTTGCGCACCTCCTATTTTTTGTCTGGCTCCGCCCCCTAGTTTTAGAGTTATGGCCCCTGAAATAGTCAAAAATGCACATTTTCACCTTGTGACACGCCTAGCTCCAAAAGTATTTGATATAGATTCATGAAACCTTGCATGAGTCTTAATCATGATATGAACTTGCGCACCTCCTATTTTTCATTTGGGTCCACCCTCTATTTTCAGAGTTATGGCCCCTGAAATAGTCAAAAATGCACATTTTCACCTTGTGACACGCCTAGTTCCAAAAGTATTTGATATAGATTCATGAAACCTTGCACGAGCCTTAATCATGATATGAACTTGCGCACCTCCTATTTTTATGCCCCCGAAGGAAGGCATATAGTTTTTGAACCGTCTGTCTGTCTGTCAGTCTGTCGGTCTGTCGGTCTGTCCGCAATTTTCGTGTCCGGTCCATATCTTTGTCATCGATGGATGGATTTTCAAATAACTTGGCATGAATGTGTACCACAGTAAGACGACGTGCAGAGCGCAAGACCCAGGTCCGTAGCTCAAAGGTCAAGGTCACACTTAGACGTTAAAGGATAGTGCATTGATGGGCGTGTCCGGTCCATATCTTTGTCATCGATGGATGGATTTTCAAATAACTTGGCATGAATGTGTACCACAGTAAGACGACGTGCAGTGCGCAAGACCCAGGTCCGTAGCTCAAAGGTCAAGGTCACACTTAGATGTTAAAGGATAGTGCATTGATGGGCGTGTCCGGTCCATATCTTTGTCATCGATGGATGGATTTTCAAATAACTTTGCATGAATGCGTACCACAGTAAGACGATGTGCAGTGCGCAAGACCCAGGTCCGTAGCTCAAAGGTCAAGGTCACACTTAGACGTTAAAGATCATTTTTCATGATAGTGCATTGATGGGCATGTCCGGTCCATATCTTTGTCATTCATGCCTGGATTTTAAAATAACTATGCATGAATGTGTGACACAGTAAGACGATGTGTCGCGCGCAAGACCCAGCTCCATAGGTCAAAGGTCCTAAACTCTAACATCGGCCATAACTATTCATTCAAAGTGCCATTGGGGGCATGTGTCATCCTACGGAGGCAGCTCTTGTTCATCTGGGTCCGCCCCCTATTTCTAGAGTTATAGCCCCTGATATAGTCAAAAATGCACATTTTCACCTTGTGACACGCCTAGCTCAAAAAGTATTTGATATAAATTGATGAAACCTTGCATGAATCTTTATCATGATATGAACTTGCGCACCTCCTATTTTTCATCTGGGTCTGCCCCCTATTTCTAGAGTTATGGCCCCTGAAATAGTCCAAAAATGCACATTTTCACCTAATTATGTGCCTCACTCAAAAAGTATATAATGTAAATTCATGAAACCTTGCTTGAGTCTTTATCATAATGTGACCTTGCACACTTGGCATTCTTCTTGAGAATTTTAGCATTTGTTACAGAGTTATGGCCCTTGAAATAGCCAAAATAGTGGATTATTTGTTTGTGATGCTCATAGCTCAAAAAGTATATGGTATAGAATAATGAATCCATTTCATAATATTTTTTTTTGAGGCTATACCCCATTAAGACTGCAAACATTTGAATGACTTCCCCTTATTTGTGACAAATGTACCAGTGGGGGGCACACCCTGTGCCCTACAGACTCATTCTAGTTTAAGATAAAGCCTTAAAATTTGGATGACATATACAGTTTTGCACACTGATCTTAAAACTGACCTTCAGTGACTATGAATGTGACCTACTGACCTACTTCCTTAATATTTTAGCATCAGTTTTATATTTTAAACATGTAGCTCATATTACTTAGGTGAGTGATCCAGGGTCAACATGACCCTCTTTTATAGACTTGTATAGGGAAAAAACTTTGAAAATCTGTTTTTGCAAAACCACAGGGCCTAGGGCTTTGATATTTGGTATGTAGCATCATCTGGTGGTTATCTACCAAGATAGTTCAAATTATTCCCCCGAGGGTCAAATATGGCCCCCGCCCTGGGGGTCGCGTGGTTTATATGGACTTGTTTAGGGAAAAATTAGGAAAATATTCTGGTCCAAATCAACAGGGCCTAGGGCTCTGATATTTGGTATGTTGCATCACCTAGAAGTCCTTTACCAAGATTATTCAAATTATCCCTTAGGGGTTAAACATGGCCGTCCAAGGGGGCATATGGTTTAAATAGACTTGTGTATAAACAACATCTCCTCTGAAACCATTAGATGGAAGTTGATAAAACTTGGCTTAGATGTTCCTTTCAAACTTTCTCAAACGGTTCCTCTTGGTTGCACATAGGAACTGCCAGAGCTAAAAATAGTAAAAGCTTCTAACAACATCTATTTTCCTTATTATAGTGGAAACTTTAAAAATCTTGTTTGAAAATGATGGCCTGATTTTTAAATAAATTCACACTTATGGTCCGTATGATTGTGATCTATTACCAGGATCAAATTATTCTGATTTCTCAAAAAAACATGGCTGCCAGAGGGTGTGGTCTTTTTTTCCCTGTATGAATATAGTGGAAACTTTAAAAATCTTCTAGTTTGAAATTGCTGGCCCAATTTTTAAATAGTTTCACACAATTGACCCTTGTGTGATCATCTACCAAGATTGTTTAAATTATTAAGATTTGTAAAAAAAGCATGGCCGCCAGGGGGCATGGTCATGCTGCACTTTCCCTATATGTATATAGCGAAAACTTAAAAAATGTTCTTGTATGAAACTGCTGGTCTGATTTTAAAATAATTTCACACAAATGGTCCTTGTGCAACCCTCTACCAAGATTTTTTTTTCACAAACATGGCCTCCAGTGGGTGTGGCCACTTTCCCCTATATGTATATATTAGAAATTTTAAAAATATTCTTGTCAGAAACTGCAGGCCCAATTTTAAAATAATATTACAGAAATGTTTCTTTAATGGCCCTTTACAAAGAGTGTAGAAATTATTCTGTTTCATCAAAAAGCACAACCACTAAGGGGTGTGGTCACTTTACCCCTTATTTATGTAGTGAAAACTTTAAAAATCTTCATGTTTGATATTGTCATATCACATCATTTCCCCATTGTCTTACCCCACCTCAACAGCAACCCCCCCACACACACAAAAGTACATATTACCTGCATGTAAATATTTAGTAGAAACTTTTGACTGTTCAGGCAAGCAACTAAACTCAGATGAGCAATATTGGGTCATCATGGCCCTCTTGTCTCATACATGCCATATTTTCAGACGGTCAATAAGGGAGATTTGCCTCAGCAGGGCTATTTTTAAGGGAGATTTGGGTAAAAATAAGGGAGACTTTTATTCGGTCATTTTTTACGTGCTGAATAGCTGTTTTCAAGAAAAAATCATCAAGTTTTTTTACATTGAATTGATGAGTGGAGCCAACAGTTGTGTACAGAATGCATGATTATTACTTATAGCACTTAACTTAATCCAAGGATATTCAGAATTCCATGAAAGATTGAACCAGGAATTTTGTTTTTGGTTTATGTCTTGATGCTTCTGCATCTGGAGAGAGTGATCTTTTTGACATGTTTAAGCATACTCAAAAGATTGTGGAGATATCATGTCAAAACAGTCTTTTAAGGGCAGTCATTTCTTTTCATAAATGAAGTTGTTAAAACAAAAATGAAAGTCGTTTTGCTGGATTGTCCATATTTAGATTAAAACTACATGCATTTAACCTGGGAATTCTTCTCCCGTTAATTGTTGCAACATGACAATATCACAAAGGAATGGCAGTCAATTATTCGGGCAGTATGAATTGCAATTTATTTCGTAAAATTCACTTATCCGAATTCATGTTTGTCCAAAATTCTGTGTAGTCTGACGTTAAGGTTAAAGGTCAGTAATTCAAATCCTTCTTTGTTTCATATAAAAAACGACAACTTCAGGTCGTCTTTACGTATCTTTAGAGAACATCACTTTTTCCTACACCTATTTTTCATGGAAGTTCTATCACAAATTAACGAAAAAATGAAAAGAAAATAGGGGGTTATGTAGTTCCTAGTGAAATGCCAGTCAGTTGTGGTCTGCTACCCTAAAAATGGCGCATATTTGCTCTCGTCCGTGCAATAAACACCTACTTCCGGTTTCGATCTGCAAAACTTGCCATGTGGGGTGAATGAACATGAAAACCGTCTCATTTCATGCAGAATGTATTCTAGTAGTGAAAAATGGTGATTAAAGCACTCGTTCTACACGAATTTGCGCAAAAAATGGGAAAATTAGGATCTGTTTATTATGGACTTCTTTCGACTACACCACGGAAGCACATTTTCGACCGAATTACTGACCTTATTCCTATAAGAAATGTTTCTTATCAAATATCACACAATTTTCATTTCTATTTTCAAGAAAGATGTAATACCAAACATATCGCCAAGTTTCATTGTGAAATTTCGAGATTTTAGAGAAATATAGACATTTAATAGAAGCCACCCCCTACCAATTTACTGGGCTAAATTTTGGTCCTTATAATGGTCCTTTTATTGTATATTTTGGTAAAAGATTCACTCGTTTGCATTATTTTTCACTTGGATTCTGAAAAATCATTCATTCCGTCTTGAATAAGACCCAAAAGGATGCATTTTGTGCATTTTCTGACATTCTGGAGACAAAATATTGGATTTTTAATCCCAGAAATCACTGCTGAATAGGCGCATCTACTCCAAATATGGTCAAAATTCAAAAATTTTCAAATTTCACTATTATTTTGCATTGGAAACACCCTTTTATATCATATACAACCGATCTATGACTATTAAGACTAATTGCGATGTGTTTCGAGAAAGTCTTATTTCAGCTCTTATAAGAAATGTTTCTTATCAAATATCACACAATTTTCATTTCTATTTTCAAGAAAGATGTAATACCAAACATATCGCCAAGTTTCATTGTGAAATTTCGAGATTTTAGAGAAATATAGACATTTAATAGAAGCCACCCCCTACCAATTTACTGGGCTAAATTTTGGTCCTATGGTCCTTTTATTGTATATTTTGGTAAAAGATTCACTCGTTTGCATTATTTTTCACTTGGATTCTGAAATATCATTCATTCCGTCATGAATAAAACCCAAAAGGATGCATTTTGTGCATTTTCTGACATTCTGGAGACAAAATATTGGCTTTTTAATCCCAGAAATCGCTGCTGAATAGGCGCATCTACTCAAAATATGGTCAAAATTCAAAAATTTTCAAATTTCACTATTATTTTGCATTGGAAACACCCTTTTATATCATATACAACCGATCTATGACTATTAAGACTAATTGCGATGTGTTTCGAGAAAGTCTTATTTCAGCTCTTATAAGAAATGTTTCTTATCAAATATCACACAATTTTCATTTCTATTTTCAAGAAAGATGTAATACCAAACATATTGTCAAGTTTCATTGTGAAATTTCGAGATTTTAGAGAAATATAGACATTTAATAGAAGCCACCCCCTACCAATTTACTGGGCTAAATTTTGGTCCTATGGTCCTTTTATTGTATATTTTGGTAAAAGATTCTCTCGTTTGCATTATTTTTCACTTGGATTCTGAAATATCATTCATTCCGTCATGAATAAGACCCAAAAGGATGCATTTTGTGCATTTTCTGACATTCTGGAGACAAAATATTGGCTTTTTAATCCCAGAAATCGCTGCTGAATAGGCGCATCTACTCAAAATATGGTCAAAATTCAAAAATTTTCAAATTTCACTATTATTTTGCATTGGAAACACCCTTTTATATCATATACAACCGATCTATGACTATTAAGACTAATTGCGATGTGTTACGAGAAAGTCTTATTTCAGCTCTTATAAGAAATGTTTCTTATCAAATATCACACAATTTTCATTTCTTTTTTCAAGAAAGATGTAATACCAAACATATTGCCAAGTTTCATTGTGAAATTTCGAGATTTTAGAGAAATATAGACATTTAATAGAAGCCACCCCCAACCAATTTACTGGGCTAAATTTTGGTCCTATGGTCCTTTTATTGTATATTTTGGTAAAAGATTCACTCGTTTGCATTATTTTTCACTTGGATTCTGAAATATCATTCATTCCGTCATGAATAAGACCCAAAAGGATGCATTTTGTGCATTTTCTGACATTCTGGAGACAAAATATTGGCTTTTTAATCCCAGAAATCGCTGCTGAATAGGTGCATCTACTCAAAATATGGTCAAAATTCAAAAATTTTCAAATTTCACTATTATTTTGCATTGGAAACACCCTTTTATATCATATACAACCGATCTATGACTATTAAGACTAATTGCGATGTGTTACGAGAAAGTCTTATTTCAGCTCTTATAAGAAATGTTTCTTATCAAATATCACACAATTTTCATTTCTATTTTCAAGAAAGATGTAATACCAAACATATTGCCAAGTTTCATTGTGAAATTTCGAGATTTTAGAGAAATATAGACATTTAATAGAAGCCACCCCCAACCAATTTACTGGGCTAAATTTTGGTCCTATGGTCCTTTTATTGTATATTTTGGTAAAAGATTCACTCGTTTGCATTATTTTTCACTTGGATTCTGAAATATCATTCATTCCGTCATGAATAAGACCCAAAAGGATGCATTTTGTGCATTTTCTGACATTCTGGAGACAAAATACTGGCTTTTTAATCCCAGAAATCGCTGCTGAATAGGCGCATCTACTCAAAATATGGTCAAAATTCAAAAATTTTCAAATTTCACTATTATTTTGCATTGGAAACACCCTTTTATATCATATACAACCGATCTATGACTATTAAGACTAATTGCGATGTGTTTCGAGAAAGTCTTATTTCAGCTCTCATAACTCGCTAATTTTGTTAAGTCGTTGTTGATTTTTTGCATGTTGTGCAATTATTTAAATTGAGAAACATAAACTCGGTGTTAGCACTAACCTGTCTTATCCTCTGATGGCTCGATAAATATTGGAAAAGACTGTTTCCCGATAAATATAGAGGTCAGCGAAAACGAAAGTACACTTTGGCAGGTGGCAGTAAAATGACATAATTTTAAGGCTGGTTTACATATTGTTTTGAAAAACTACGGATCAGTGGCTTTGATGTTATTGAATCAGTCTAAAATCTCGCACATGCACATGTTTACAATTGCCTACGGTTAATTGTTTGCAGATGGTGACAGTTAGACTTACAAAGTCTGCTGAGATCAAATAGTCTGTAATAATATTAATTTCTTCACACTGACACTAAATTATTTTCTCAGAAAAACAATTTCTCTCTAGGCTCATCTCAACAGACTTATAAAATGCGATTCTGAGGTTATATAACATCATGAAGAGCCATTAGTAGCACCTGTCAATAGCCACCACAAACTGACCGGCAACAAGATTAATTGAATAAACTATTTCAAATGACCTGTACCAGATGTTTGATTTTTCTCTAGAATTGAAAGAAAGCCAAGCCTTTTTCATGCAGAACTGAAGTAATTGGTTAGGCATTTATAGTTGCTGAATAGCTGCTGCAGAACTTTTTTTAACATTCACATCTTTCGAAATGTTTTTTTTTTATTTGTTTACATTACTGTAAAAAATATGACAGGAGTCAGGAGTTTAAGTTTTCAATATAATATTATTAAAATTGCTTTAGAAATCGCTAGTTTGACTTTAAGAAATCATTACAAATGAAAATTACTTTTTCAAAAAAAGAAAATTGATGCATCATAACAATCAAGGCTGCCATTAACAAATTCTGCCTGTAACAGTTAATAAAAATAATTAACGTCTCATAATAAATTATTATGGACTTTTAAAACTACTTAAAGTTTAAACTGCGCATTATACTACTTACGATTTACTAATTCGATTTACAAAAGAACAATTTTTTGTAGCCAGACGTTCTGCGCAATTTAAAAATTCAAATAACTGTTATGGCATAACCATTTCTGTGGTCAGTTAAAACAATGACATGGAAATACAAGTAGTACGAAATTTTACCTGAAACGGTGTATGTCATAATTATAATGGTGACATTTAATGCAGAGGAAGATCCTATGTGCACTTCCAGGCATTGTATCCGACATGAGTAGACATCAGTCTATAACCTACATTTCCCATTCTATTAAAAAATATGTCCACAGGCCCATTACAAAATACCCTTTTCCTCTTTCTGTGACCCCTGCACCCACTCATATACTGTGGCTTATCTCAACAGGAATTCAACATTTAATTGGTGCACTTTTGTATGTATGTTATTTGATTGGGGATAAATTACATATTATTGTACATGACATTTTCATCTGTGCGTGAAGTGTTATAACATATTTTCATGAAATTCCCTTAAAACCATGCGTATTAAAATATAAATATTTCCTGCATGAATTATTTTGACCACTTAATTTTCATTTATTTCTGTCAACAGTTGAACTTAATTTCATAAAAATACTACTTATCAAATACTGCAGACGTGATTATTTTTGCACAGTTTTTTTTACCAAATCGCGAATCCAGTTAAAATGTACGCATAACGCATCTCGGTTTATATTAGGAAAAGTAAGCATCATAAGGAATTTCATTCTTTGTGTATGTGAATATTTTAGCATGTTAACCAGAGCGGAAGTACCATTTTCATCATTATTTAAAAATTGACACCATGAATACTTCGAGCGTTTCCAAAAGCTAGACAATTAATGTATACTAGCTTGAAGAATAATCATTTTTGTATTTCAGAAGAAAAATGTATCTTATTACAGTTTTTAAAAGTTATCAGTTCAAGAACAAGAGCTGTCCATAAGACAGCACGCTGCTTGACTCTGAATTAGAGCTTTGCCAGTAAAAGGGGCATAAATTTGTTAAAATTTTAATCAGAGTTATGGGGATTGTTCCTTATGGTGTAGCCTTTGATAGTAAATAACTATTTTAAGTTTCAAGTCAATAGCTTTAATAATAACAGAGATATTGAACGTTATATAAAACTTTAACCAAAAAATTCTAAGTTAAAACAGGGACATAAATCTGACAAAATGCAAATCAGAGTTACGTGGATTGTTTCTCCTGGTGTAGACTGTGAAAATGAATAACTACTTTAAGTTTCAAGTCAAAAGCTTTGATAGTAACAGAGATATTTGACTTTATCAAAAACTTTAACGAAAAAGTTCTGAATTAAAAAGGGGCATAAATCTGTCAAAATTCAATCAGAGTTATGGGGATTATTTCTCCTGGTGTAGACTGTGATAGTAAATAACTATTTTAAGTTTCAAGTCAATAGCTCTGATAGTAACAGAGATATTTGACTTTATCAAAATCTTTAACCAACACCAACGCCGGCGACGACACCAGGGCGAATGCAATAGCTCTACATTTTCTTCAAAATGTCGAGCTAAAAACTGCAATTAACCACATTTTGTAGCAGCACTGAGTAAGCATATCAGCATTCAATATGACTGAAAGCTATGCAGGTCTTACTTTTCGTGTTTTTGCTGATTTACTTTTCCAGTTGGAACAAACTTTCCTACACCGTTTATAACGTTACATGTATTCCACAATACATACAACATAAAAACTGCTTTCTTAAATCATGGAAAGTTGAAATCATATTTATATTGTTTTTCCCTTAAACAACCTGATTGATTAAACAGGCTTAATTTTAACTATGATTGAAAAATTTCTCTACACGTATGACATATAAACTTTCAGATTGATATGATTTTCTAAAGTTGCCACCTTCAATTACCGGTATGTTGGTCAGTTTTCAAGTCATTTGTTATTGTTATTACTTAGCACCCTAGTGCACAGCATGTCTTCACTATCTAATCAGAATTATAATTTATGTAATACATTGCACCATGCCATGCCATTCACAGGGACCACTACAGTCTAACTAACATGAATCTGCATGGGGACTGTAGATAGAAAAATAATTTTGTGACTTACTGCAGAGATTAATCTACCCTCTGACATAAGTAAAAAAACTTTGGCGGTGTATTGAATAAAATGTATTTAATTCATTCACAAAAATGAGTTGAAGATATTTTGAATTTTATTTTTATTTTTTTTCAATTTCAAATCTCTTCCCACTGTTTTTTCTTATCAAGGATTCAAACAATTCAGAAATAGAATTAAATTTACAGTATTTTGATGTAATTTATACATTTTCAAATTTAAATTGTAATTTATTTATACTTACTGCGATCTTTTACAATTAGTGAAAATCTCTCTCTACCTTACTCACCAAGTCATAAAAGCAAAGCACTGCTTATTGAACTCTTGGGGCAGTCAGCCAAAGGTTACATTACATCATGAACACGCGTGCAATGATCTTAATGAGATGGTGATTACTAGCGAGTATGAAATCTGTCCGGTTCAAAATCGCATTTGTCCAGTCGTTAGAGACAGAGGCAAGAGAATTTTTTTAGAAAGTGGTATCAGAGAGGATTGATTTTATGGCCAGGTGCTTTACATTCAATGACTCTAACGACTGATGCCAGTTTAGGTGACAGTAGGTGGTAATATAATTAATGCCTCAGGCGTGTATCTCTCGATAAACAAGCTAGGGATTATAGACAACTATGAAAATTATGTTTGAAGAGTATTTCCGGGCTACTCGATATTGAATTTCAAGTATTTTCTAAAGGTCTACATGTGGTCCGAGATACGATTTTTTGACAGAGGACTTTTTTTCTGAATTTATTTTTTTACGGGAGGTTTTCATGTCCCGGCGGGAGACCGGGAGATATACTGAAAATATGGGAGAAAAAGTCTCCCGGCGGGAGATATGGCATGTATGTTGTCTGTATAATCATTGAGACAGGTTTATGAGATTGGGGAATTTTGCTGTTATTGGTGAATGTTGCCAATGTTTTCTTTATAATCATTGAGGCAGGTTAATGATATTAGGGTATGTTGCCAATGTTTTCTGTATAATCATTGAAGCAGGTTTTCTTTATAATCATTGAGACAGGTTAATGATATTGGTGAACATTGCCATTGAACATTGGGGAATGTTGCCAATGTTTTCTGTATAATCATTGAGGCAGGTTATCTTTATAATTATTGAGATAGGTTAATGGTATTGGTGAACATTGACTCTTGGTACATACAGTGTGGCCTGTGTCTTACTAGCTACATGCATGGTTGATAGATACAGCATGTGGCCTGTGTCTTACATGTTACACAAATCATTGATAGATATAGCATGTGGCCTGTGTCTTACATGTTACACACATCATTGATAGATACAGCATGTTGCCTGTGTCTTACATGAGACATTCATGGTTGATAGATACAGCGCACGGACTGTATCTTGCATGCTCAAATATCATTGGTAGATACAGCATGTGGCCTGTGCCTTACATGCCACACACAACGTTATTGATAGATACAGCTTGTGGCCTGTGTCTTACATGCCACACACAACATTATTGATAGATACAGCATGTGACCTGTGTTTACATGCTTCACATATGGTTGCTAGCAATCTGATTAAAATCATCACCTATTAATGCTGTGCATAGAATCTGAGTACAGCCGTTTGAGTGTTATGTTCAGATGTTTCAACATTTTTGAAGTAAAAGTAGAAGTTTAAAAAATCTATATTTAGCATGGGGTTACAGCTTTAGATATGTGATTATCACAGTTTTGTAATTCTTATGATGATATCATGGCTGTACCCATGTGTTTTTATGCCTCCGGCATCTACTGATGCAGGAGGCTTATAGTGATTGCCCTGTCCATCCGTCCGTTCGTTCGTCCGTACGAGGTTAACCAAATGGGACCGTTTCGTCTAGCATCAATACCCCTTACTAGAATGACTTGATACTAATGCAGATGTAACCTGTGACCATTCCTCATCTTCAGACATCACCTGACCTCAGTTTGACCTTGACCTTGACCTCATTTTGGACTTAGGTTGCTTTATATGGGCCATCTCTTGGTAAACCAAATGGGACCGTTTGGTCTAGCATCAATACCAGTTACAAGAATGATTTGATACTAATACAGATGTAACCTGTGACCATTCCTTATCTTCAAACATCACCTGACTCAGTTTGACCTTGACCGTGACCTCATTTTGGACTTAGGTTGCTTTATATGGGCCATCTCTTGGTTAACCAAATGGGACCATTTCGTCTAGCATCAATACCGCTTACAAGAATGAATTGATACTAATACAGATGTAACCTGTGACCATTCCTCATCTTCAAACATCACCTGACCTCAGTTTGACCTTGACCTCGTTTTGGACTTCGGTTGCTTTGTATTGACAAGGATGCCACCGGGGGCATCAACATTTATTGAACGCAGCTCCTTGTTTTTCCTTGTGAAGAAATCAAATGATAAAGCAAAAGAAGATAGATATGGTGGAGTCCACACATCGACAGTAGTTCTTTGCTCTGGTAAACCAGAGTAAATTTAGCGATTTTAATTTTTTGTCATAGCATCATGTAATACTCCTTCAATCGATGTCATTTTGAAGGTTAAGCTAGACAAAGCTTGTTGAAACAAGCCATCTGATTGGTTCAAATACAAATAGGTTGGTGGAAATAAAAATAGCAGGACTGGAAATCCAATGATACAGAAAGATGAATTTGACTGGGTGCAATTAGGTCTTTCAATACAAAGATCAAGTACTTTAATCAGATTGGGTTGATAGATACAGCATGTGGACTGTGTCTTGGATGCTACACACATCATTGGTAGATACAGCATGTGACCTTTGTCTTAGATGCTACACACACATCTTTGGTAGATACAACATGTGGCCTGTGTCTTACATGATGCATACATCATTGGTAGACCAAACATGTTACCTGTGTCTTACAATGCTATACACATCATTAGCAGATACATCATGTGGTCTGTGTCTTACATGCTACTGTAACGTGCACCGAGGAATAGATATAATAATACAGAATTTTCCTTCAGACTTCTTTGTCTTATGATTATTTGATTATGGACGATTGATTTTTAAATGATTATGTTGTTGAAAAGAATTATGTTTAATTAATGTAAATGAAGCATGCATCCCTCGCAAATATATAAACAATTTTCCTCCAAGCTTTCTAGCTTTTACTTAGACCGTATATAGTACAGAGGACTAATATAAGCCTCTGTCCTCTATGACTTCTAACACAGGTTTCCATCCCTATGTAACACTAACAGACTATCCTAACTTCCGCCTGTACCTTACACGTTTATTTGTCTGCAAACCTCGTTTTCCGTCTACTATTACTGACACAACTTTTCTACGGCACAATGCACCAATAGCCAATGTATAGAAGGTATAAGGTTATGAGAATGCATCCTAAACGTCCTCTTCGAAATTCAACACAACATTGAATAAATATTTAGAGACACTAACTTTTATAATGACTGTCAGTAGCGCCCTCTAGTGGATACAATGACTGTCTTACGTTATACAGCGTCTAGCTATTTGACCCTGTATCACCATAAATACAATGTACATACAAATTCTAACCTGACTTAAGTTAATTATTTAATGTTGTCATTTCTGATATAAACAAAATCAATATTTATAGGAATCATTGTATATTTTTGCCACAAAACATTAAACTACCCACCTAAATTATATTGTTGTATTTTCGTACAAATGGCGTTGCAGAATTCAAGGGAAACAACTATGCAACTACCTAATCTATTAATATACTAATCCTTTACGGACCTACAGTAGTACATTCACTACATTACCCATGCCTCCGAAGGTCATGCGTCCCGCATGGATAAAACAAAACATATTTCAAAACAAAATATCTTTATTACGTTCCTCGTAATAGATTATACAAGTTTTTTGCTTGTTAAAAGCAAATAAAAAAAATGTATAAACTTATTAAGACTGTCTCATATCTATACATGCAGTTCTCTTATATTTTAGATGCTATTTTATCTAAAAGGCTCTTATACTCGAACTTTTCTATTTCCAGATTTAATTTACGTTTTTCAAGTTCCAGTTTACCCTTCTTTTACTGTCATTATCTGACAACTCTCCAGGCATATCATTTTGATCTACACTTTGTGCACTTACTACAACTTTCTCTTCTGTCACTTTCATCACTTTCACAGGAGCAATAACTGGATTTGGATTCGACCTCTTTCTGTATATCCTACCGACTCTTATGTCATTCACTAGTCTCGAATCTTTATTCTCGTCGGTCTTATCACTCTTTGACTTTATTCCTGTTTCTCACATGTTTCAGCATCTTTTTCAATATCTGGGTCTTGATCCCAGTCAGAATTGCAACTGCTTTCACCATCTTGTTTATTCTCTGGCACAGTGTCTGTGGGAACACCACAACTCTTATCCCTACTCTCTTGTTCAAGACTGTTACCTTCAGGAAAAGCATCATTGGTTGACCCATGTACTCTTTTCTTGTGCTTGTTCAGATATGTTTCTTTTTTGAAGAACAATTCACACTGCATACAGCAGCAGCTTTTCTTCTTACACAACAATAGGTGCTCTTCAAATTTGTCTTCATCTATCATGTCCTTGCATAAAGGACAAGTGTTTTAATTGTCTTTCTTGTCTGTTTTGTTTTTGCCGTTCTGTAAGTAGAAAATACATATTCATTTAAATAAAATGGCTTCTTAATTATTCTACCAAACCTTGTTCTTGTGTCTACTTCTTCAATGTCTGGCCCTGAAACAAATTCAGAGTTCAAGTTTTCAGTATTTTCTTCTCGGGCATTCATCCCTTGAACTTCGATCGTTTTCAATGCCTGGACCTGAAACAAACCCAGAATATACATTTTCAGCATTTTGGTCATGCGTATTCGTCTCTTGAGCTTCTTCGACCCCTATCTCTTGTCCAGAAAGAATCTGGTCTTTAATCTTTCGTGTTTGGTTTACATGAATAACCTGTAATGAATTTTTGAAACCACAGTTTATTTTGTACAAGACATCTGAAATTTTCTCTTTTACTTGAAAGGGACCTTTCCAGTATGATGTAATTTGGAAGAACATCCTACCCTTTTTACTGAAAAATACACTAGTACCTTAACATCAGGATTAACCTATTGAAAGAGAGCTTAACATCATAAAACATTTTGTCTTCTAATAGAATGACCTACATACTGTCGTACCAAATTATGAGCCATTTCTAGTTTTTCTTGAAGCTCCCAAACCCAATAAGACCTAGGAACTGATTTCATAAAAGATGGCATTTGGAAAGCCAAATCTAGTGGTGTAGAAGTTTCTCTACCCAGCATCAAAAAGTTTGGAGACATACCTGTTGTTTCATTGTCTGTTGCTCGATAAGCCATCATCACATAAGGTAAATACTAGGGATGGGGTCGAATATTCGAATATGAAAATCAAATTCGAATATTCGTAAATTATTGTATTATTGTTTTCAAAATAAGTATCATTGATTTTGGGCAACATGAACATGCTAATTCTACAAAATAAAACCAAGTCATGTTTGTTTATCACGTATCAAAAGATGTCCAATTAACAAGAAAATAGCAATGCATAATTGGCAGGGGCCATCGTTACGGATTAACAGTTTACAACAGGCGTCAATCTGTCAGATGCATGTCAAAAGATGTCCAATTAACAAGAAAATTGCACTGCATAATTACCTGGGGTCATCGCTACGGATTAACAGTTTGTATTAGGCGTAAATGTGATATCTTTTTATCTTTTATTCATTTTTATTGGCGCCTGTTTTATGTAAAAAGTTGTAGAATTTTTTTATAAAACAATACCAAACTTGTAGATATTGTCGATCTTTTCACAATATTTTGTACGTTTCAGACCATCCGCAGAATCGGTTTTCATCCGCCATCGGCCGTATTTGAATTAAATTTTGAAGTACTTTATAATAAAATCAAGAAATAACATATGATTGATACATAAGTGCATGTTGAAGGAGGTTTAAGTCTACCTTACTTGCTTTTTACACGACGATTTTTACACGCCGATTGAAAATTTTCAAAATGGTGGCGGTAATACAACAGTGCGTCATGTGTTTAAATGGGACGACCTGCTATTTTTAGATAAACTTGCGACGGTCTTAATTATAATCGTTTCGATTTTTTGTATCATTTTGAAGCTAAAACACTGAATTAGTTAAATCTGTTCATGATTATACTGACAAAATCGTAAAATAAAACACTAGGATCGGCGGGTTTTGCTAGGTAGGATCGGGTTACCCGAAACAAACATTTTTTTGGCCTTATTACGTACGATGATCCACGCTTTAAACAAATGAATACGTTGTGTATATGCCAATCACTTAATAAGAATTTAAAGCTTCCATTAAAACAAACCGAATATTCGAATATATTCGAATATGGCAAACCGAATATTCGAATATTGATTTCAGTATTCGTTCCCATCCCTAGTAAATACTCATCCCAATCTCTGTGGTTATCTCTTACAAACATACTAAGCATAGTAGTTAAGGTTTTATTAAAAACTTCTACCATTCCATCTGATTGTGGGTGATAGGGTGTAGTTCTTGTCTTTTGTACTTGCAATAGTTCACACATTTCTTGAAAAAGCATACTTTCAAATTACCTACCTTGATCGGAATGAATAATATTTGGTACTCCAAACCTAGCTACAATTTCTTCTACCATAACCTTAGCCACTGTTTTAGCCTACTGTTTTAGCCTATTTCTGAGACTTATGAAGTGGTTTTGCGACATCAGCGTGACCTGGGATAAACTTTCTGTAATAGCTACTAAAAATGAACGAAGGTCATGAACATTTCTTGGTATAGGCCATGACTGTACACAACTATTTTTTTCCGGATCAGTCTTAATTCCTTCAGCAGAGACTATGTGCCCTAAAGATTCCACTTCTTTTGAAAAAAGGAGCATTTTCTGGCTTTCAATTGAAGGTCTGCTTCCTCAAACCTTTGGAATACAGATTCTAAATTATTAAGCATATTTTGAAAGTTTTGCCAACTACAATTATGTCATCGAGATAAATCAAGCGTATGTCCCATTGTAATCCAGCCAATATTGTCTCCATGAGCCTCTAAAACGTCGCTGGGTCATTACATAACAAGGCATTACCTGAAACTCAAAGAGACCTTGTCTTGTCATGAAGGCTGTTTTCTTTTTAATCCCCCGCCGTGGCGGAGGGATTATAGGAATGGTCTGCGTCCGTCCGTCCTTCCGTCTGTCTGTCCGTCCTTCCGTACGTAACAAAATCGTGTCCGGTCCATATTTCCTAAACCCCTTGAAGGATTTTCATGAAACTTGGGTCAAATGATTTTGTTTGTTTGTGTTGGGTTTTACGCCGTTTTTCAACAGTATTTCAGTCATGTAACGGCGGGCAGTTAACCTAACCAGTGTTCCTGGATTCTGTACCAGTACAAACCTGTTCTCCGCAAGTAACTGCCAACTTCCCCACATGAATTATCAGAGGTGGAGGACTAATGATTGCAGACACAATGTCGTTTATCAAATAGTCACGGAGAACATACGCCCCGCCCGAGGATCGAACTCGCGACCCAACGATCCATAGACCGACGCTCTAACTACTGAGCTAAGCGGGCGGGTTTGGGTCAAATGATGACCTCATCAAGACGATGTGCAGAACCCATGAGTCAGCCTTGTCAGTTCAAGGTCAAGGTCACAACTCAAGGTCAAAGGTTTGAGCCTGCCATTTTGTGTCCGCTCTATATCTCCTAAACCCCTTGAAGGAATTTTATAAAACTTGGGTCAAATGATCACCTCATCAAGACGATGTGCAGAACCTATGAGTCAGCCATGCTGGCTCAAAGTCAAGGTCACAACTCAAGGTCAAAGGTTTGAGCCTTCCATTTTGTGTCCGCTCTATATCTCTTAAACCCCTTAAAGGAATTTTATAAAACTTGGGTCAAATGATCACCTCATCAAGACGATGTGCAGAACCCATGAGTCAGTCATGCCGGCTCAAGGTCAAGGTCACAACTTAGGGTCAAAGGTTTGAGCCTTCCTTTTTGTGTCCGCTCTATATCTCCTAAACCCCTTGAAGGATTTTCATCAAACTTGGGTCAAACGATCACCTCATCAAGGGGATGTGCAGAACTTTTGAGTCAGTCATGTCGGCTCAAGGTCAAGGTCACAACTGAAGGTCAAGGGTTTTAGTCTTCCATTTCATGTCCGCTCTATATCTCCTAAACCCCTTGAAGGAATTTTATAAAACTTGGGTCAAATGATTACCTCATCAGAATGATGTGCAGAAATTATGAGTCAACCATGCCAGCTCAAGGTCAAGGTCACAACTAACGGTCGAAGGTTTGAGCCTTCCATTTGGTGTCCACTCTGTATCTCCTTAACCCCTTGAAGGATTTTCATCAAACTTGGGTCAAATGATCACCTCATCAAGAACTCATGAGTCAGCCATGTCAACTCAAGGTCAAGTTCACAACTGAAGGTTAAAGGTTTCAGCTCTGTATCTCCTAAACCCCTTGAAGGATTTTCATGAAACTTTGATCAAATGATCACCTCATCAAGACGTTGTGCGAATTCATGAGTCAGCCATGTCAGTTCAAGGTCAAGGTCACAGCTAAAATCAAAGGTTTACCTTTTCCCTATCCATAGCAGTGGCGGGGCATTTAGCTGTCTTTCAGACTGCCTTGTTATCCTCTGGGTCACCTTCAACCTGCCAATAGTCAACTGAAATCAAGGCAGGAAAACCATTTTGCGCCAGACAACTGATCTAATGATTTGTCAATTCTTGGAATCGGGTATACAGCCTTCATTGTCACGTCATTTAATTTTCAGTAATCAATACAAAATCGACGTGTCCCATCTTTCTTTTGGACTAGTACAACTCCACTGGCCCATGGACTTGAAGATCGTTGTATAATTCCTTTTTCTAACATGACTGTTATATAGGTGTTTACTTCTGTATTCATGCTTCCCAGGAAGTCTACGTAGCGATTGCTTGATTGGACAGGCATCTCCCGTTAGAATTCTATGATGCACGATCTGAATCTGTTTCCGGGAATATATGCGAATATTTAGTAACTTTAACATTTCTTTGCTTTGATTTTTATCAAGGCCATTTGTGGCTCTTTCTTCGATATCATGCGGGCTGGCAACTTGATACAACTTTTAGCTTTAGAAGGTTTTACAGCTGGACTGATCAAAGCTACGTGAGTACCTGCATATAATACACGAGGTTCCTCAGATATCTCTAAATAGGTATTTTATATTCTGCTTTGACAAGTAATCTAGCTATTAGACCATTATTCTCCAAAATAGGGCGTTTCAAAGGTTCTACTAAATATAAATCTTATTCAGGCTTTGATGTTCCATGAACTTTCCCCTCAATAAGTATTTCTGAATTGCCAACAATAACTCTATAACAACCAATTGGTCCTGAACAATTCAGCTGACATCGCTCACCATTTAATATCAAAACCTCGAGCTAGATCTCCTTTCATATCAATGCTAGCATTTTGTGATTTTAGAAAATCAAGTCCTAAAATTGCTTCTCCTTCTATCTCAAAAACAATAACATCAATCGAATATGTATTACCTTCAATATCAATGTTAACTTTTGTCCGTCCCCTAATATCGAGAGAAGTGCCTGCAGCCGTAATAATATCAGATTTGTTTGACTCTAAATTTATTGGAGCACCGATCTTATCCATACATTTACTTGAAACAATACTTAAGGTGGCCCCTGTATCTACCAAGCATGTAGCTTCTAAACCATTGATTTTTGCTTTAATAAACAAACCCGACCCATTATTACCAGTATTATTTGCATAATGTTTACCTGGAATATTTCGAGAAGGGGTCTGGATCTGTCTTTGCGGGCACTGATATTTAAAGTGACCTATTTCTCCAAACTCATGGCATTTGTAACCAGCATCAGTTTTGTTTGATGTCTTATCATTATGAATATTTGAATTAGGATAAGCTGAATTCGATTTACTTGCATTATTTTTCTGCTGTTTTTGTGACCTAACATTTTGACCTGTATGAGGGAAGTTAGATCCTTTATTTTGTTGCAATAACTGCTTTATTTCATACATTGATTTCTGTAACTGTTCAATATCGTGTTTTAACTTGGCATGTGAACTGTCTGTTTGACCGACAGCATGCATGAAGTTTTGTCCATCAGCTATTTTCCTTTCAGCCTTGTTAAAAGCATCCAACTCATGTCTAACGGGATCATTGATACTTAATTGGTCGAGCCTGTTTTATTCTAAGTCTCATATCTGAATTGTTCATGGAATCGATAAACTGTTCTTTGGCTAAGATCTCCTTATCATCGTTTGGAGTTGATGGATAAGCTAAGTTTGTTAACCTTCTAATATCCTGACCCATCTCTGATAAAGATTCTGTAGCCCGTTGTCTTCTGTCTCTAAGCTGAGTCCTGTATAGTTCAGTTTGATAAGGTGGTGCGAAACATTCTTTTAAAGCTATAATAAGGTCCTTATAGCTATGTCAACTTCCGCCGAGGTTTCCGAACACCCCCTGAGCTTGTCCATGTAAAGAAACGGCCAAATAAAGCCCTTTCTGTTCCTCTGTCCATTTATTGATCTCACAGCATGCTTCGAAATGGGCTTTATAATCGAGCCATGAACCTGTTCCATCAAAAGGCTTCATGTAAAACTTTGGTTCAGTCACCCTGTTTGAATTTTGTTGTTTTTCAACGGTTGGCTCTTGATTGGGTTTCTGTAACTGGTCTTTTGAATTTTGTAAGTCTCTGTCCTCCTTATGCCGGATGCCTAAATTTAAGTCTTGAGACCTTGTTCTTTTTGTTACAAATTTATCCCAAGAATTATTTTGGCCATCATTATTTTCTGTATCTGCATGGGTAACCAAAGGTTCAATACTTCGTCCCATACTTTTTAAGCCAAGTAGAGGTGTCTGCGTCCCTTGAGTTACAGACGGATTTCTTTCTTGACAGGATTTATTATGTCTCCCCGAGGAGACATATTGTTTTTGCCCTGTCCGTCCGTCCGTCCGTCCGTACGTCACACTTCATTTCCGAGCAATAACTGGAGAACCATTTGACCTAGAACCTTCAAACTTCATAGGGTTGTAGGGCTGCTGGAGTAGACGACCCCTATTGCTTTTGGGGTCACTCCGTCAAAGGTCAAGGTCACAGGGGCCTGAACATTGAAACCCATTTCCGATCAATAACTAGAGGACCACTTGACCCAGAATGTTGAAACTTCATAGGATGATTGGTCATGAAGAGTAGATGACCCCTATTGATTTTGGGATCACTCCGTCAAAGGTCAAGGTCACAGGGGCCTGAACATTGAAAACCATTTCCGATCAATTACTAGAGAACCACTTGACCCAGAATGTTGAAACTTCATAGGATGATTGGTCATGAAGACTAGATGACCCCTATTGATTTTGGGGTCACTCCGTCAAAGATCAAGGTCACAGGGGCCTGAACATTGAAAACCATTTCCGATCAATAACTAGAGAACCACTTGACCCAGAATGTTGAAACTTCATAGGATGATTGCACATGCAAAGTAGATGACCCCTATCGATTTTGGGGTCACTCTGTGAAAGGTCAAGGTCACAGGGGCCTGAACATTGAAAACCATTTCCGGTCAGTAACTTGAGAACCACTTGACCCAGAATGATGAAACTTCATAGGATGATTGGTCATGCAGAGTAGATGACCCCTAATGATTTTAGGGTCACTCTGTTAAAGGTCAAGGCCACAAGGGCCTGAACATGGAAAACCATTTCCAATCAATAACTTGAGAACCTCTCGACCCAGAATGTTGAAACTTCATAGGATGATTGTTCATGCAGAGTAAATGACCCCTATTGTTTTCTGGGCCACTCCATTAAAGGTCAAGGTCACAGGGGCCTGAACATTGATAACCAGTTCTGATCAATAACTTGAGAACCACTTGACCCAGAATGTTGAAACTTCATAGGATGATTGAACATGCAGAGTAGATGACCCCTATTGATTTTGGGGTCAGTCTGTTAAAGGTCAAGGTCACAGTGGCCTGTTCATGTAAAATCATTTTTTGGAAATAACTTGAGAACCACTTGACCTACAATGTTGAAACTTAATAGGATGATTGGACATGCAGAGTAGATGACCCCTATTTATTTTGAGGTCACTTGATCAAAGGTCAAGGTCACAGGAGCCTGAACAGTGACTGGAGAACCACTAGGCCAAGAGTGTTGAAATTTAGCGGGATGACTGGACATGCCAAGTAGATGATCCCTATTGCAGCCAACCATCAGTGTCTCTTTGATTTTTGCTCCTGACTTCTTGCCTATAGGACTTTGCATTGGGGGAGACATGCGCTTTTTTACAAAAGCATTTTCTGGTTTCCGTTACCTTGGCCTTGTTTTTGTCATTAGATATAACGGGCTTTCTTTCATATAGCACTGTGTTAGTTATGTTTGGGGTACTGTGCTCCTGGCTAAATGTCTCGTAACCATCAAGTTTGTCAAAAAATTCTGTTGAATTCAGAGTGGTCTGGGAGACATTTAACTTACTTTCTAGTATCTGTTTTTAGCTCACCTGTCACATAGTGACAAGGTGAGCTTTTGTGATCACCCTTCGTCCGTCGTCTGTGTGTTCGTGCGTGCATCAACAATTTCTTCTCTGCACGATAGAGGTTTCATTTATGATTTTATTAGCTCACCAGAGCACTTTGTGCTCAGGGTGAGCTTTTGTGATCGCCCTGTGTCCGTCGTCCGTCGTCGTCAGTCATCCATCGTCTGTCTGTCGTCCGTTGTCGTCAACAATTTGACCGTTAACACTCTAGAGGTCACAGTTTTGACCCAATCTTACTGAAACTAAGTCAGAATGTTACCCTCATTAAAATCTTGGACGAGTTCGATATTGGGTCATCTGGGGTCAAAAACTAGGTCACCAGGTCAAATCAAATTAAAAGCTTGTTAACACGCTAGAGGTCACAATTTTAGCCCAATCTTCATGAAACTTGGTCAGAATGTTACCCTCAAAAAAATCTTGGACGAGATCGATATTGGGTCATCTGGGCTCAAAAACTAGGTCACCAGGTCAAATCAAAGGAAAAGCTTGTTAACACTCTAGAGGTCACAATTTTGGCCCAATCTTCATGAAACTTGGTCAGAATGTTACCCTCAATAAAATCTTGGACGAGTTCGATATTGGGTCATCCGGGGTCAAAAACTAGGTCACCAGGTCAAATCAAAGGGAAAGCTTGTTAACACTCTAGAGGTCACAATTTTGGCCCAATCTTAATGAATCTTAGTCAGAATGTTACCCTCAATGAAATCTTGGACAAGTTCGATATTGGGTTATCTTGGGTCAAAAACTAGGTCACCAGGTCAAATTAAAGGTAAAGCTTGTTAACACTGTAGAGGCCACATTGAAGACTGTATCTTCATGAAATTTGGTCAGAATGTTTATCTTGATGATCTCAAGGTCCAGTTTGAATCTGGGTCATGTAGGCTCAAAAACTAGGTCACCAGGTCAAATAAGAGGAAAAGCTAGTTAACACTCTAGAGGCCACATTTATGACATATCTTAATGAAACTTGGTCAGAATGTTAATCTTGATGATATATAGGTCAAGTTCAAATCTGGGTAAGATGGGGTCAAAAACAAGGTCACTAGGTCAAATCAAAGGAAAAACTTGTTAACACTCTAGAGGCCACATTTATGACTGTATCTTCATGAAACTTAGTCAGAATGTTAATCTTGATGATCTTTAGGTCTAGTTCGAAACTGGGTCTTATGGGGTCAAAAACTAGGTCACCGGGTCATATCAAAAGAAAAGCTAGTTAACACTCTAGAGGTCACAATTTTGGCCCAATTTTAATGAAACTTGGTCAGAATGTTAACCTCAATAAAATCTTGGACGAGATCGATATTGGGTCATCTGGGATTAAAAACTACCACAGGGAGTAGTTTCCCTTTACCAAAATGGCGAACATCGGTAATGAACTTGTTTTGAAGTTGGAAAATTGTCTATACCTGTGTATTATGCGCACCAACGATTCGGGGGTAGTCCCGGAGGTGAAAATACTGCGCATTATAAATGGGTATCTACGGTAGGTTTCCAGGTCAAATCAAAGGAAAAGCTTGTTAACACTGTAGAGGCCACATTTATGACTGTATATTCATGAAACTTGGTCAGAATTTTAATCTTGGTGATCTCAAGGTCCTAGTTTGAATCTGGGTCAAAAACTAGGTCACCAGGTCAAATCAAAGAAAAAGCTAGTTAACACTTTAGAGGCCACATTTATGACCATATCTTAATGAAACTTGGTCAGAATGTTAATCTTGATGATTCCTAGGTCAGGTGAGTGATACAGGGCCTTCCTGGCCCTCTTGTTTTAACCAAACTTGCACACAACTTGATCTCGGTTCCTTTCTTGAACTGGCCAGATCCCATTATGGGTTCCAGAGTTATGGCCCCTGAAAGGGCCAAAATTAGCTTTTTTGACCTTGTATGCACAAATAGCAGCTTTATTTATGATTTGATTTTTACCAGGCTTGCACACAACTTGTATCACCATAAGATCTTGGTTTCTTTCTTGAACTGGCCAGATTCCGTTATGGGTTTCAGAGATATGGCCCCTGAAAAGGCCAGAATTAGCTATTTTGACCTTGTCTGCACAATAGCAGCTTCATTTATGATTTTATTTTAACCAAACTTGCACATAACTTGTATCACCATAAGATCTTGGTTCCTTTCTTGAACTGGCCAGATTCCTTTATGGCTTTCAGAGTTATGGCCCCTGAAAGGGCCAGAATTAGCTATTTTGACCTTGTCTGCACAATAGCAGCTTCATTTATGATTTGTCAATTCTTTTCTTGAACTGGCCAGATCCCTTAATGGGTTCCAGAGTTATGGCCCCTTTAAGGTCCAAAACTTGCTATTTTGGCTTTTGCAGCCATATAGAGAGTTCATTTATGGTTTGATTTGATACAAACTTCCAAAATATCTTCAACAACAATAAATCTTGGATTCCATGACGAATGTCAGATCAAATCTTAGGTTCCAGAGTTATTTTATATCTGATTACCTCCCCTGATTGTAATCAAAATGGATTTATATCAGTAAGTACTTATTTTGTTTGTTTGTTTTGGGTTTAACGCCGATTTTCAACACTATTTCAGTCATGTAATGGTGGGCAGTTAACCTAACCAGTGTTCCTGGATTCTGTACCAGTACAAGCCTGTTCTCCGCAAGTAACTGCCAACTTCCCCACATGAATCAGTGGTGGAGGACTAATGATTTCAGACACAATGTCGTTTATCAAATAGTCATGGTAGGACTTATTTGAAATTTCATTATTGTCATTAGTTGGACTGAGACAATCAGGGTAGATAACTATGGACTGATTTTATGTCAAATTACCTCCCTTTATTTCAAATAAAAATGTATCTTCGTAACTAATGAAGATACTGATCTGAAATTTCATTTATGTCAACAGATGGACTTGGACAATCAGAAGATACATATTGACTGAATTTATGACAAATTACCTCCCTTTATTTTTTATCTAAATCTATACACCTTAGCAGCTTCTAATGTACGGTGCCCCTAAAGTGACATGTTACACACTTTTTTTCCAATTAGGTAATGTGAGACTTTTTTTTATTTCGTTTTAACGAAATGATTTCGTTTAAACGAAATAGCTTATTTCGTTTAAATGAAATGATTTATTAATAGCTTTATTTAACGAATCGTTTAAACGAAATAGCTGATTTCGTTTAAACGAAATGATTTCGTTTAAACGAAATGATTATTTCGTTTAAACGAAATAAGTTATTTCGTCATTTCGAAATCAGGGTAGATAACAAAATGATTTCATTTAAACGAAATAAGTTATTTCGTCATTTCGTTAAAACCAAATCATTTAGTTTAAACGAAATAAAAAAAAGTCTCACATTACCTAATTGGAAAAAAAGTGTGTAACATGTCACTTTAGGGGCACCGTACTAATGAGATAGGTTTGAAACGTTATTTATGTCTTCCATGGTAAGAAATAGTCATATTAGATAACTTGATTGAACATTTACCGATATGAATACTTTACTAATATATTGTTGTATAGGCTTGTACTTTGTATCTTCTACATGCATATACCAATGCGTGATTACCTCCCCTGATTTTAATAAAAATGGATTTATCTCGGTAAATATTTATAGAACTCATTTGAAATTTCATTATTGTCTTTAGTTGGACTGAGGCAATCAGGGTAGATAGCTATGGACTGATTTTATATCAAATTACCTCACTTGGTTTTACATAGGAAAATCTTAAAAAATCTTCTTCTCAAAAACCAGAAGCCCTAGAGCTTAGATATTTGAAATTTAGCATTGACTAATGGACCTCTACTAAAGTTGTTCAAATCATGACCCCTGGATCAAAATTGACCCCCGCCCCAGGGGTCACTTGATTTTACATAGATTTCTATAGGAAAATAAACCAGAAGGCCTAGAGCTTAGATATTTGACATGTAGTATTGCCTACTGGACCTCTACAAAATTTGTTCAAATCATGACACCCGGGGTCAAAATTGACCCTGCCCCAGTGGTCATTTGATTTTACATAGGAAAATCTTCAAAATTTTTCTAAAAATAAACCAGAAGGCCTAGAGCTTAGATATTTGACATGTAGCATTGCCTAGTAGACTTGTACAAAATTTGTTCAAATCATGACCCCCAGTTTTAAATTGACCCCGCCCCATGGGGTTACTTGATTGTACATAGAAATATCTTCAAAATTTTCTAAAAATAAACCAGAAGTCCTAGAGCTTAGATATTTGACATGTAGCATTGTCTAGTGGACCTCTACAAAATTTGTTCAAATCTTGACCCCCCCCCCCCCCCCCCCGGGTCAAATTGACCCAGCCCCAGGGGTTACTTGATTGTACATAGGAAATCTTCATAAATTTGCTAAAAATAAACCAGAAGGCCTAGATCTTAGATATATGATTTGTAACATTGCCTAGTAGACTTCTATAAACTTTTTTCAAACATGACCCCCAGGGTAAAATTGGCCCTGCCCCAGGGGTAACTTGATTGTACATTGGAAAATCTTCCAAAAAATTTCTAAAAATCATCAGTTTGACATTTGAAACATGTAGCTCATATTACTCAGGTGAGCGATCCAGGGTCATCATGACCCTCTTCTTTAATATTAGGAAATGATAATCCTTAATATATTCTTACTGTAAATACTAATGAAATTTAACAGTCAATTTGTTAACTGTATTTCCCACCAAAGAGAATTTCAAATCATGTTTACAAGGTATTCAATTATATGTCCTGGGGTTTCCTGAAGACAGGACAATTGTCCTGAGATTTCCTGACATCAGGAATTCCTGGGATTTCCTGAAGACAGGACAATTCTCCAGAAATTTCCTGACATCAGGAATTCCTGGGATTTCCTCAAGACAGAACAATTGTCCTTGGATTTCCTGAGAACAGGACAATATATACTATTATGTCCTGTCTTCAGGAAATCCCGGGACATTCCTGGGATTTTCAGGATAGCAGGATTGGAATTCTGATGTCCTGTTTTTTTCCAGTTCATAGGAAAATCCTGGGGTTGTCCCATTCCCATTTAACGGCGTGAAAAGTCCCAGGACTATCCCAGGAATTCCTGAGATATTTTCAGGACATTATCCCAGGATAGTCCTGGGACTTCCTGGGATAATCCCAGGATTTCCTGTTCCATTTTCACACGGGAATTTTCTGTAACGTGCACCGAGGAATAGATATAATAATACAGAATTTTCCTTCAGACTTCTTTGTCTTATGATTATTTGATTATGGACGATTGATTTTTAAATGATTATGTTGTTGAAAAGAATTATGTTTAATTAATGTAAATAAAACATGCGTCCCTCGCAAATGTATAAACAATTTTCCTCCAAACTTGCAATTAGACCCTATATAGTATAGAGGACCAATATAGGCCTCTGTCCTCTATGACTTCTAACACAGGTTTCCATCCCTATGTAACACTAACAGACTATCCTAACTTCTGCATGTACCTTACACATTTATTTGTCTGCAAACCTTGTTTTCTGTCTACTATTACTGACACAACCTTTCTAGGTCACAATGCACCAATAGAAAACATGGTTAAGCCAATGTATAGTAGGTATAAACGTCCTCTTCGAAATTCTACACAACATTGAATAAATATTTAGAGATACTCACTTTTGTAATGACTGTCAGTAGCGCCTTCTAGTGGATTCAGTGACTGTCAGTAGTGCCCTCTAGTGTTTTATTCTGATTGGCTAATATCTTACCATTTCAAGTCCTCTTCGAAATTCAACACAACATTGAATAAATATTTAGAGACACTCACTTTTATAATGACTGTCAATAGCGCCCTCTAATGGATACAATGACTGTCTTACGTTATACAGCGTCTAGCTATTTGACCCTGTATCACCATAAATACAATGTACATACAAATTCTAATCTGACTTAATAATAATAATAACTTTATTTTAAGAAGGTGACATATTAAGAGTACATAGTATACATACAACTTATTTCCAATATGGCCTTCTACATAAATGTTAAAACACAGTATCTACAACAATAAGAGTAGCACAATTGCAACGACAAACACACTTTAAAAACAAACTCGATTTGAAATGATTTTACCAGGAAAATAAATCAGTGTAATTCATTTTGCATACATGTACATTCATCCATCAATATCATAAAGTTAAGCTACCCTATACGACATAAAATGCATGATAATTGATGAAGATTTGAGAAAAAAAAAATGAATAAATAAATAAATAAAAAAAAAAAAAAAAAAATTTCAGTATTAGTAACGTTGTTCTTGTAATAAATAATCCTTAATTTTTCGTTTAAACGTTAACAGATTATCTTGAAGTTTGATGGAATGGAATTCCATAAATGTGTGGCTTTGTATGAGAATGTTTGTTTCAAGTAGTTTGTTCGGGGCTTTAACAAAGAAAGATCTTTACGAGTCGAGGAACGAAGATTATATCTATCGTTATGAGCAAAAGATAATAATTCAGACATATATTTTGGTACAAGGTTATGGTCACATTTAAAAACCAGTACAGCCATGTGGTAATTGCATCTGTTTCAAAAGTGAGCAGATTCAGATTTTTAAAAACGCTACCTGTGATACGATTTTTTGTTATCCCCCGACGAAAGTCGGAGGGATATAGTTTTGGTGTTGTCCGTCCTTCCGTCCTTCCGTCCGTCTTTCCGTCTGTCCGTCCTTCCGTCTTTCCATCCGTCCGTCCGTCCATCCGTCCGGAGCCATATCTAGGAAATGGTTGGGAATATTTATTTAAAACATTATATAAATGTTCACCACAATGAGTTCTTGCGGCCCGTCAGGTTTCAGTCAGATTGCCCAAGTAACACCAGAGTTATGGCCCTTAGAAGTTTCTAGTGTTAACTATATAGGGTACTATAAATATGGCAATTTCTGAATCATAACTTTTGATATATTTGACCTAGAACTATGAAACTTAAACAGAATTTAGATCACCATAATGTGGTTATGTACACACAATTTTATTTGGATTTATCTGTAAATTAAGAGTTATTGCCCTTCAATTGTATAAAAATCCACATATTTGTACATAACAAACTTACCATTTGGTAGAATTTCATTAAATTTTTTTCATTCTTTTCCATGAACATTTATTGTAAACATGTGAAGTTGTGTACCCACACCTGGTCACCCCCTTACCTTGATCACACACCTCCCCCCTTATCCCCTGACACCCCCCCCCACCCCCCAAAAAATAAAAAAAAAATCATTCCTTATTTTAGATTTTTTTCAAACAAACTTCATATACATGTTCACCACTATAAGGTTATGGGACCCATCAAGTTTCAGACAGATTGCCCAAGTAACACCAGAGTTATGGCCCTTAGAAGTTTCTAGTGTTAACTATATAGGGTACTATAGATCTATAGATATGCCAATTTCTGCATCATAACTTTTGACATATTTGACCTAGAACTATGAAACTTTAACAGAATTTAGAGCACTATAATGTGGTTGTGCACAGACAATTTTGTAAGGATTTCTTTTTGTAACTTCAGAGTTACTGCCCTTTAATTGTCTAAAAATCCACATATTTGTACATAACAAACTTACCATTTGGCAGAATTTCATTAAATTTCTTTCATTCTTTTATGTGAACATTTATTATAAACATGTGAAGTTGCGCACCCACACCTGGTCACCCACTTGCCTTGGTCACTCCCCCCCCCCCCCCCCCATTTTTTTTTTATTTTTTTTTCATTTCTTATTTTAGATTTTTTTCAAACCTTCCAAGTTGTACCATTCCCCCACCTCACTTCTCCATCCAGTCATGCCCACCAATGATCATGCATCCTCTGCCCCCCCCCCCCCCCCCCCCCCCTCCAACTTCCCCCTTTTACCTTTTTTTTTTTTTTTTTTTTCATTTTTAATTTTCAATCAATATTTATAATCAACATGTGAAATTTTGTTTCCTCTCCTGTTCCCCTACACCCCCACCCCCTAAAAAAATAAATATATACATATATCTATATATAGATATATATATTTCCATTCCTTTTTTTTTTTTTTTTTTTTAAATGTTCAAACCTTCAACATGTTAAGTTGTGACTGCACAAACCTTGCCCTCAGCCATGTTCATGATATCTTACCTGTGTTCTCTCAAGGACATCTGCTCTTTTAAGTTCAAATGTACATGTTAAACAGCAACACCTGGTGCCAAACCACTCAAAGACAACATTTCGTTCCAGTTAAACTTCAAGCTCACATTTCAATTAACTGCATTAAATTTTAAAAGCTAAGCTTATTACAGTAAGCATATCCCATTCAAATTAAATTCTTTAGTCAGGATCAAAGTATCATACATTTATTATGTACTCTTTAATTATGTCTCCCCCAGGAGACATATTGTTTTTGCTCTGTCCGTCCGTCCGTCCGTACGTCACACTTCATTTCCGAGCAATAACTGGAGAACCATTTGACCTAGAACCTTCAAACTTCATAGGGTTGTAGGGCTGCTGGAGTAGACGACCCCTATTGTTTTTGGGGTCACTCTGTCAAAGGTCAAGGTCACAGGGGCCTGAACATTGAAAACCATTTCCGATCAATAACTAGCGAACCACTTGACCCAGAATGTTGAAGCTTCATAGGATGATTGGCCATGAAGAGTAGATGACCCCTATTGATTTTGGGGTCACTCCATCGAAGATCAAGGTCACAGGGGCCTGAACATTGAAAACCATTTCCGATCAATAACTAGAGAACCACTTGACCCAGAATGTTGAAACTTCATAGGATGATTGGCCATGAAGAGTAGATGACCCCTATTGATTTTGGGGTCACTCCGTCGAAGGTCAAGGTCACAGGGGCCTGAACATTGAAAACCATTTCCGATCAATAACTAGAGAACCACTTGACCCAGAATGTTGAAACTTCATAGGATGATTGGCCATGAAGAGTAGATGACCCCTATCGATTTTGGGGTCACTCCGTCAAAGGTCAAGGTCACAGGGGCCTGAACATTGAAAACCATTTCCGATCAATATCTAGAGAACCACTTGACCAAGAATGTTGAAACTTCATAGGATGATTGGCCATGAAGAGTAGATAACCCCTATCGATTTTGGGGTCACTCCGTCAAAGGTCAAGGTCACGGGCCTGAACATTGAAAACCATTTTCGGTCAGTAACTTGAGAACCACTTGACCTACAATGTTGAAACTTAATAGGATGATTGGGCATGCAGAGTAGATGACCCCTATCGATTTTGGGGTCACTCTGTCAAAGGTCAAGGTCACAGGGGCCTGAACATTGAAAACCATTTCCGGTCAGTAACTTGAGAACCACTTGACCCAGAATGTTGAAACTTAATAGGATGATTGGTCATGCAGAGTAGATGACCCCTAACGATTTTGGGGTCACTCTGTCGAAGGTCAAGGTCACAGGGGCCTGAACATTGAAAAACATTTCCAGTCAGTAACTTGAGAACCGCTTGACCCAGAATGATGAAACTTCATAGGATGATTAGTCATGCAGAGTAGATGACCCCTAACGATTTTAGGGTCACTCTGTTAAAGGTCAAGGCCACAGGGGCCTGAACATGGAAAACCATTTCCAATCAGTAACTTGAGAACCTCTCGACCCAGAATGTTGAAACTTCATAGGATGATTGTTCATGCAGAGTAAATGACCCCTATTGTTTTTGGGGTCACTCCGTTAAAGGTCAAGGTCACAGAGGCCTGAACATTGATAACCAGTTCCGATCAATAACTTGAGAACCACTTGACCCAGAATGTTGAAACTTCATAGGATGATTGAACATGCAGAGTAGATGACCCCTATTGATTTTGGGGTCAGTCTATTAAAGGTCAAGGTCACAGGGGCCTGTTCATGTAAAATCATTTTTTGGAAATAATTTGAGAACCACTTGACCTACCATGTTGAAACTTAATAAGATGATTGGACATGCAGAGTAGATGACCCCTATTTATTATGAGGTCACTTGATCAAAGGTAAAGGTCACAGGAGCCTGAACAGTGACTTGAGAACCACTAGGCCAAGAGTGTTGAAATTTAGCGGGATGACTGGACATGCCAAGTAGATGATCCCTATTGCAGCCAACCATCAGTGTCTCTTTGACTTCTGCTCCTGACCCCTATTGACTTCTTGCCTATAGGACTTTGCATTGGGGGAGACATGCGCTTTTTTACAAAAGCATTTCTAGTTAAACATTTGTTTTCTGTTAAATTGATTTTGGCTAATGAAATTATTTGCTTCTTATTAACATCCTTAACTTTTTGCCGGATATATCTTTTTGCCATTCCTCACCACAAACCCTTTCGGCGGGGGATACCAATTCATCGAATTTGCTTGTTATTACACGAATTGCCCTCTTTTGTGTATTATATATTTTATCAGTATCTGATTTACGGGCAAGCCCCCATACAGTACTGCAATAGTCCATGGTTGATATAATATATGCATTATAATATAACATCTTCATTTCATCGGTCAAAAAGTACAAAATTCTTTTTAAAAGTGCAACCTTTGAGTTAAGTTTATTAACAACATTGCAAACTTGTGCATGCCACGTTATATTATTATCTATACAGATTCCAAGAATATTTTGACTTGTTTCATTTTCAATTATCGTTCCATTGATAAACAGTTCAAGGTTCCTTGCTTGTTTCGTTTTATAATTTGTACTAAGAAGCATACATTTTGTTTTTTCTGGATGTAATGACATATTATTAATTTTGCACCATGTGTTAAATGAGGCTAATAGATTACTTTGGAGCTCTTGCTCTATAACTGAAATGTCAGTGTCGGATTTATGCACATTGGAATCGTCAGCATACATGTCAATATTAATAGTGTCTGAAATAAGTGTCATATCATTTATATATAATATAAATAGTAAGGGTCCTAAAATCGAGCCTTGTGGAACTCCAGACTTTACAAACAGTTTTTTAGAATATAAATTTCTAATTTTAACTAGCTGAGTTCTTTTCGACAGATATGATTCAAATAATTTCAGTGAGTTATCTGTAAAGTGATAAAGCTTTAGTTTATGCAGTAATATTTCATGGTCGACAAGATCGAATGCTTTTCGAAGATCAAGAAATACGGACCCTACATATTTATCACTGTCAACATCTTTCAACCAAGTATCAATTAAAAGTGTTAAAGCAGTGTGGCATGAATGTGTAGGACAAAAACCTGATTGTTTTGTGTGTAATATATTTGTCTTTTTGAAATACAATTGCAACTGTGAAGCAATATGCCTTTCAAATATCTTAGATATGGTAGGTAAAATTGAGATAGGTCTATAATTACTTGGATTCTGCTTATTCCCTTTTTTAAAAATTGGAATAACGTAAGCATCTTTTAATTTATCGGGAAAAACACACACTCAAAGACGTAGCCATTAATATGTAAATTGCAATCATCGATTTTATCTGATAAGAATGTTTCGCAAAGTCCTAATATATCAATTGGACATTGTTTTAATAAATATTGCCTAAGTTCGTCCAGTTTATTAAGGATATGTTGTATATTTAGATTTACTACATGTAATTCCCTTACTTAAGTTAAATCTTGTCATTTCTGATATAAACAAAATCAATACTTATAGGAATCATTGTATATTTTGGCCACAAAACATGAAACTACCCATCTAAATTATATTGTTGTATTTTCGTACAAATGGCATTGCAGAATTCAAGGGAAACAAATATGCCACTATCTAATCTATTAATATACTAATCCTGTACGGACCTACTGTAGTATATTCGCTACACTACACACATTGTTTGTAGATACAGCATGTGGCCTGTGTCTTGCATGCTACACACATCATTGGTAGATACAGCATATGGCCTGTTTATTGCATGCTACATACATTGTTGGAAGATACAGCATATATCCAGTGTTTTATAATGCTACACATATGGTTGATAGATATGTAGCTTTTGGACAGTTTTTTACATACTATATACATGCTTGGTAGATACAGCATGTGGCCTGTGTCGTACATTCTACATACATCATTGATAGATACAGCATGTGGCCTGTGTCTTACATTGAACTTACATTGTTAGTATATACAGCATATGGCCAGTATTTTACATACTACCCGCATTTTAAGTAGATACAGCATGTGACCTATGTCTTACATGCTACATATACATTGTTGGTAGATACAGCATGTGGCCTGTGTCTTTCATGCTACATATACATTGTAAGTAGATACAGCATGTGGCCTATGTCTTTCATGTTACATATACATTGTAAGTAGATACAACATATGACCTGTGTCTTTCATGCTACACACATTGTTGGTCGATACAGCATATGACTGGCGTCTTAGCATCATTGGTTGATACAGCATGCAGATGTGTCTTACCTGCTATACACATCTTTGGTAGATACAGCTTGTGGCCTGTGTCTTACATGCTACTCACATTGTAAGTATATACAGCATGTAGTGTGTGTCTTACATGCTACATCCATTGTTGGGAGATACAGCATATGGCCTGTGTCTTACATGCTACACACATCATTGGTAGATGCAGCATATGGCCTGTGTCTTACATGCTACACACATTGTTTGGAGATACAGCATATGGCCTGTGATTTACATGCTACAAAAGTTGTTGGGAGATACAGCATTAAGAGGGAGAGCTAGGACTGGTCAGCCCGGTGTCAGTATAATGTGACTAGGTGGGGTATCATGTCATGTGTCTACGATGTGATATTCCAGTGAGGCAGCACTATAAAGTTGGGCATTGTGCTCACTTCTATAATTATGTAGACACTGTCATTTATATGACTGAAAAATTGTTGGAAAATATGTTAAACCTGAACACACACACACACACACACAAAAATTGTTGGGAGATGCAGCATATGGTCTGTGTCTTACATGCTACAAAAATTGTTGGGAGATACAGCATATGACCTATGTCTTACATGCTACAAATATTGTTGGGAGAAATACAGCATATGGCCTGTGTCTTTCATGCTACAAAAATTGTTGGGAGATACAGCATATGGCCGGTGTCTTTTTTTTGCTACAGACATTGTTAGGAGATACAGTATATGGCCTGTGTCTTACATGCTACACACATTGTTTGGAGATACAGTATATGGCCTGTGTCTTACACGCTACAGCCATTGTTGGGAGATACAGCATATGGCCTGTGTCTAACATGCTACACATATTGTTGGGAGATACAGCATATGGCCTATGTCTTACATGCTACACACATTGTTGGGAGATACAGCATATGGCCTGTGTCTTACATGCTGCACACATTGTTAGGAGATACAGCATATGGCCTGTGTCTTACATGCTACACACATTGTTAGGAGATACAGCAGATGGCCTGTGTCTTACATGCTATAGCCATTGTTGGGAGATACAGCATATGGCCTGTGTCTTTCATGCTACACACATTGTTGGGAGATACAGCATATGGCCTATGTCTTACATGCTACACACATTGTTGGGAGATACAGCATATGACCTGTGTCTTACATGCTACACACATTGTTAGGAGATACAGTAGATGGCCTGTGTCTTACATGCTATAGCCATTGTTGGGAGATACAGCATATGGCCTGTGTCTTTCATGCTACACACATTGTTAGGAAATACAGTATATGGCCTGTCTTACATGCTACACACATTGTTTGGAGGTACGGTATATGGCCTGTGTCTAACATGCTACACACATTGTTTGGAAATACACACTGCGAAAAAAGGGTCAATATACGGGAGTGTACCGTCCCGTATATTTCGAAAATACGGGCGTATACGGGATGTATATTACAAATATACGGACCTAATATACGATCCCGTATTCGGAACATCTAGTACACGGGAAGTCCGTATATTTGTCATGCATATACGGGATCCCGTATACGCCGAATATACATAAATGTATATTTCCCGTATATATGCAATATACGAACTTTCCTAAAAAATCCCTAGAAATGGTGTTTATTCGTGTCCTGCTTTAACATAAGTTTCATTTTCATGTATTCGAAGGGTCTTGAGACTTTTTTTCCGGTATACTTTCCGTATTTTAGAATATACGGAACACGTATACGAGCCTGTATATTCCGAATATACGTAGTATACGGATCCCCGTATTTTGTCATATACGGACTGTGATTGCATCTAATATACGGGCATATACGGACTTGTATTTTCTAATATACGGCTTGGGATTTTTTTCCGTATACGCATGATATACGTAGTATACGGATCCCGTATTTTTGGTCATATACGGACTGTGATTGCATCTAATATACGGGGCATATACGGACTTGTATTTCTAATATACGGCTTGGATTTTTTCCGTATACGCATGATATACTAAGTATACGATCCCGTACTTTTGTCATATACGGGGCATATACGAAACTGTACTTTTGATATACGTGCTACTGACTAGTCCCGTATATGCATGGTATACGCAATATACGGATCCCGTACTTGTGTCATATACGGGGAAAATACGACAACTGTATTTTTTATTATACGGTTACGGACTAGTCCCGTATATGCATGGTATACACAATATACGGATCCCGTACTTGTGTCATATACGGAATGTTTTTGCAACTGATATACGGGATATACGAACCTGTAGTTTTTGATATACGGGCCAGGTTTTTCCCCGTTTATGCAAGATATGCAAGTATACAGATTCCATATTGTGTCACATTTAGACTGAATTTGGTTTCGTATTCGGGAATTCACGGACCAGTTATTTCTAAAAGATACATTTACCAGACTTTTCCCGTATATGCATGTATAGTATACAAATCCCGTATTTTTCTTTTATGTAAACTGATTTTGTATATGGGCACACACTGAAAGATGACAAAATGAATGTGGGTGATACCTACAGCAGAATACGTATGTTAGAAAAAGCAAGACAAAGACGGGGTATGAGAAAAAAATCATATGTTTTTAAATTTGGGAGACATGTCAGTTTAAACTAACATTTTATTCAACTTAAATACTTTTTAAATCAGTTTTTCAAAGGGTTATGAATCATTTTCATTTCTTGTCCAAATGAAATAAGCAGAATTAAATGTGAGTAATCAATAACATCAAGCATTTCTTTATATTATTATATGTTCATTTCTGATTGAAAAACTAGCAATTCGCACACTTAATTCTGCGCGTTGACTCAACAAATCAGTTGAGTATCACTTTCTTTTACTATTGTCTGTACATGTTTTCGTTATTCCCATGAATGCTGATTACCGCTATAGGCTTTTCGATTTGCCGTCTTCTAAAAGAGCATACAACCCCTCCTAATGTCCGAAGATGTACTTTAAAAAGACGCATGTTGGTTCTGTACTGGAACACGATATGTAAGCAGTTACAAATGATGAACCACATGGAAATATTCATTTCCTGATCTCAATAAGTATAAGCTTTTATCTGTTGTTACGAATGTCACTGAGAACGAATGGCTCATCCGGGCTGTCTGTCTGCATCTGTTGATCAAACTAGTAGAAACTGCACACATAAGTATATTCTCTATCGTGAAAATAAATAGTCGTCCCGTTTTCTGATTCCAGTAAACAACTCTTGTGTCAACCTGGAATAAAAAAAATGCACGCATTAAAAGTTATAAAAAATTGACTCTTGCAATTCATGGATACTGATAATTATATCTATTAAATGATGTGAAAATTATGACGAATAAATGACATGTGGTCGCGCCGGGAAACGAACCCTGACCGCAGCGGCAATAAAGAAGTTTTCCACTGTCGTTACCAATTATAACGCAAGGGGGGTTTTTAGTGTTTAATGCGCGTTAAATATACAATTTTTATCGTAAAAATAGTTTAAAACACCTAATTCTCATGTGTTTCCCAACATTATAGTCTGTCATATACGTAGCATAATTATACACCATTAATATCCATATATCTAAAAAAATATAATGCCGTGCCATGAGAAAACCAACATAGTGGGTTCGCGACCAGCATGGATCGAGACCAGCCTGCGCATCCGTGCAGTCTGGTCAGGAGCCATGCTGTTCGCTTTCAAAGCCTATTGGAATTAGAAAAACTGTTAGCGAACAGCATGGATCCTGAGCAGACTGCGCGGATGCGCAGGTTGGTCTCGATCCATGCTGGTCGAAAACTAAGACTACGTTGGTTTTCTCATGGCACGGCTCAATTATATATTTTTTTCTGTTCTTGTCGGACGATCTGGAGGCCAGTGCCTTTTTTTAGTATTCGTTTAAACATTGCGTTATTTCTTAAATTTATTTTAACCCCAAGATTGCATACAGTTACACTAAAAATAAGATAATTTAATTGTGTCAAATGTTTAATCACCCTTTAAATTTCATTGTGTATTACAATATTGCCTGGGGATAAGAAATATCCGGTCAGTGTTGTTTCAAGCTGGGTCATAAAAATATGATAACCCACTTACTACAAGTGATAGGTACTTTAAATTTTATGGTTTTATGGTTAACCTGTTAAGTACATCATTTTGCGCCCTGCTGAAAAAAAAACGTTTGTGGTCATATTTGAAGATTTATGCTGTTCGCTTTCAAAGCCTATTGGAATTAGAAAAACTGTTAGCGAACAGCATGGATCCTGAGCAGACTGCGCGGATGCGCAGGTTGGTCTCGATCCATGCTGGTCGAAAACTAAGACTACGTTGGTTTTCTCATGGCACGGCTCAATTATATATTTTTTTCTGTTCTTGTCGGACGATCTGGAGGCCAGTGCCTTTTTTTTAGTATTCGTTTAAACATTGCGTTATTTCTTAAATTTATTTTAACCCCAAGATTGCATACAGTTACACTAAAAATAAGATAATTTAATTGTGTCAAATGTTTAATCACCCTTTAAATTTCATTGTGTATTACAATATTGCCTGGGGATAAGAAATATCCGGTCAGTGTTGTTTCAAGCTGGGTCATAAAAATATGATAACCCACTTACTACAAGTGATAGGTACTTTAAATTTTATGGTTTTATGGTTAACCTGTTAAGTACATCATTTTGCGCCCTGCTGAAAAAAAAACGTTTGTGGTCATATTTGAAGATTTATGCTGTTCGCTTTCAAAGCCTATTGGAATTAGAAAAACTGTTAGCGAACAGCATGGATCCTGAGCAGACTGCGCGGATGCGCAGGTTGGTCTCGATCCATGCTGGTCGAAAACTAAGACTACGTTGGTTTTCTCATGGCACGGCTCAATTATATATTTTTTTCTGTTCTTGTCGGACGATCTGGAGGCCATGCCTTTTTTTTAGTATTCGTTTAAACATTGCGTTATTCTTAAATTATTTTAACCCAAGATTGCATACAGTTACACAAAAAATAAGATATTTTAATTGTGTCAAATGTTTAATCACCCTTTAAATTTCATTGTGTATTACAATATTGCCTGGGGATAAGAAATATCCGGTCAGTGTTGTTTCATAGCTGGTCATAAAATATGATAACCCACTTACTACAAGTGATGGTACTTTAGATAGAAATTTATGGTTTTATGGTTAACCTGTTAAGTACATCATTTTGCGCCCTGCTGAAAAAAAAACGTTTGTGGTCATATTTGAAGATTTACAGCTTTTAAAATGGCGTAAAATAGAGAACTGAAAAAATACCAGTCAATCGGAAATATCGTCAACTTAATTTGTTAAAATGTCAAAATGGTCCGTTGAAATCGATTTAAAATAACAGACTAAGCTCAGCAATTACTTATTGTTTGTACATGTATGGTCCTGAAAGTAAATGTTTGTTTTAGATGTATAATATGTAACGATTTTAAATATGTTAGATACCATATTCATATTACTAAATATTACTTTTATTTTGACAATAAATAAAGTATTATATACATATTCGACTTGTTCCGCATTTCACTTTAATATTAATTTAAATTTCATTCAAGTACATCGTTAGTAAACCGTTTGCCTGTAAATGCATCAGATAAAAAATATAATGACCAAAGCTATTAGTTATCGATTTCACCCCACCCCTACCCCTTTGTTACAACAACAACACTTTGTACGGAAATCGACAAATTGGATTATTTGTTCTCCCGCTTTATCGTTTTAAAGATTTACTAAAAATTGGTAATGCAAAAGATCTATAGTATGTATGTATTTTAGGTCACTATAAAATTCTTATAACTTTCAGATTAATAATCAAATTCTACATAATATAAATTGTTATATTATCAACCTTTTTTATATAATACTTGAAAAAAAAAATACGCATGACAACCGCTTACATAGACTTACAAAGTCTGTAGAGATAAAATAATCTGTAATAGTATTAATTTCTTCATATGACACTGATATTTTCGCAGAGAAAAACATTTCTCTCTAGACAGAGGCAAAGATGTTGTATTTTTTGCAAAAGTGCCATCAGAAAAAAGCGTTATTTTGTCAGATTAAACCGGTACCCATTTTCTAAAAATAAAAGATTGTAACTTTATTAATGCTTTCCGGATTCCGTTTAATATCGAATGAATGAACTGCTGGCCGTCTTATCATTCTTAAAGCTAGCCTCGGCTACCTAGCTTCTACGAAATAAAACTTCTATCTGGTGTTGTTTTTGTCCTTTAACTTTAATCTCGTTTAACCCCCAATGGTATTCACAAATGATTTTGCAACGATATTTTTTATTTCAAACACTTGCAACATCAACATTGGTGACTGAAATCCTTGTAGACTATCGATGAAAGAATGAATGAAATAATAGTTAAATGATTAGTTGTGAAGAAATGAATCAAATCAATGAATGAATGAATGAACTACTTAAACAGCTATTCTGAATTTCTTTTTTATATTAAGATTACAAATTAAAACTGGACCTTTTTTGACGCTTCTGAATTTGTTTTAAAACAATAAAAAGCAACCCGTGTTTCCGATTAATTGAAATATAATTCATGGTCTGGTTTGTCACAAAAAAAATCATTATTAATTTTAAAATTAAAACATATAAATCAAAAAGTACTTACTCTGACTTCCTTTCCCTCTGAAATATGCAATACAGTTATCGCGTGCGGTCACTTGAGCCAGATGTTATCGCTTCGGGATATATGAACGCGCGAAGCGTGACGAAGGGTGTTCTCAACTGATTGGATACCTAATATCTATGCATTAAAGATCCCAATTAATTTGCGCTAATTTGTGTTAATTGGCATTCATCCAGTTTCTGATATTGTCAATTTGCAGGTAGAAAAATGTTAGAAATTGTCAGACTGGGTTACCAGGCTTAGGGTACATGGGCTATCTATCTGATTTAGTTAATATGCGTACAATCAGGGGCGTAGGGACGATTTTAGCATTGGGGCGGCGGAGGGGGTGGGTTTTGGGAGGGGGCTACCCCCTCCCATCAACGGGGTCCGGGGTTGGCCCGGGAAAATTTTGCTTATAGCTAGAGTAAATGGTGCAATCAGGCGACTTCTTGGACTGCTCAGTAGCTGGTTTTTAATATGAATGGATTCCGTAATTTAAAACATTTAACACATTACTCATAGGCATCCTGACAGATCCCAAATGCACAGGAGACCTAACATAACCGTATATTTTACAATAAATATTCACCTCATAATAGTGAGTCCATGGAAATACGCTGAACCATTGAGGGTTGAATAAACGGAGTTAAGGGTTACCGAATGACCGCTTTGGAAACGCGAAATTGCGAGGCTGATTGGGCTTTTCCATTTTTATGTAGAAGCTGTAATACTTGTTTAATGTTATTAATGTTACTAGATCTGAAAAATCTATGAAGATTTTTCTACATTTGATGCGTTGAATTTAATCATTATGATTGGTTTCTTTGATATTTCAAACAATATGTTTAAGTGTCAAAAATTTAATTGAAAAGACATCTAAAGATTTGCGTTTGTGTTTTACTTTGTCGGCAGAATTTGAGACACAACAATTGCAAGTGTCTATAATCTTTTCGGTAGTAAGCAGTTAAATACGATTAGCTCTCATTTATTAATGTATCGCGTGTAATCCGAGTCTGCGGGGCACGAAAATACAGCGACATTGGTCGTTGCGGATTATCGATTTGTACAATACCCTGTCACCAATGTGATCTAGCAAGGTGTCAGCGATATGACAAGATTCTGTGTACATATCAGTCGCTTATGCACTTCATGATGAATTGACAATTTGCAGGGAAAGACCGCTGTAGTTATTCTCAATTATATTTTCTAGCCTTTTCAAAAATTTACGAGTTCGGCATTTCGCTGCTCCTCGAAACATTGGGGCGGCGGGTGCCGCCCCTGCTGCCCCAGCTCCTACGCCCTTGACAGTTATTATCAATTAATGTTGCAGTAAAACTGTTCGGCAGAAATTATATGTACAGTTTATTTTCGTGGAGATGGGTAAATCAGTGTAAATGCTTATATCATTTGATTTAATGAAAGACACTCATTAATCTTTGCCAATATTTTTCGAGCGTTTTCGTTAATTTTAAGCAATATTTGTATTTTATACAGTCAATCAGTGTCACGCCATCCACGTTACCATGGTTATCATTACTTTAAAGTAAAGTAATGTGATGTTATCGCTACCTGTTTTATCTTTATAAATTTTATTTTTTCTCTTAAAGTATTTATTTTTTAGTACGCTTGTGACTGGTAATGTGTCTTTCTTTTTGTCTAGAATATTTTAAATAATTGACTTTTTTACAAACGGGTGAAATATGATAACTTTTAATAAATGGACCATAAATATCACGGTGCGTTTGACAAATAAGTAGAAAGTTTGCAAGTAAATTTAGGGGAAAAGGTATGGCCAAAACTCGAACCCACTACCCTGATATTGGCAGCTAAACGCTTTGCCGCCCAGCTACCTGCACATGCGATAGTATAATATCAACTAAGAATTATATATGTAATATTTGTATCGCTATTTATGTTGGACATTGAAAATGAATTTATGGAAATATACGAAATATTCCATGTGCTAGGTCAAACTAAAGGACCCTACATCCACGAGAAATAAAATAGTCTGCCACAGTGTATCTACAGTGGAATAGAGGGGACATAGGAAACATTTTATTTATCACGTGCACACGTGTTAGCACCACATTCGCACATGTTAGATACCACGTGCGAATGTGTTGATTAACACGTGCGCACGTAATAACTATCTTAGCTAACACGTTCGCATGTGATAGCTATCACGTTCGCAGTTGTTAGCTGACATGTTCGAACGTGAAATATTACCAACGAAACTAATCGAGATATCAGCCTTTTTTCATAAACAAGAAACACTTACTTCGTAAATTACAGCTAACTATAAATAACACTTCCTTATGAAAGACATCCATTTAGAAAAATTGCAGATCTTTCACGCTTTTTCATTGATCAGCTAACACGTGCGCACGTGTAGTTATCACATGGGTACATGGTAGTATAACGTGCGTCACTTGCGCACGTGATAGTTATCACCCCACACACGTGTGAATTACCACATATCGCACGTGGGTAGCTAACACGTGCGCACAGAAAAAGTAAAATATTTCATATGAAAGGCGTTTGTTCGAATTTTGGACGCAGAACACATTATATCGATTATTTTTCGTCTGTAAAATATTAGAATTGATTTCATAAGTAAAGTATCATACATTTGTCCCTTTTTTTCTATAAATATTGCATTGTATGCACAAGCGTTGGAAATGAGGCCAGAAAAACAGTTAATTTTGCTTGCATTAGATTTTACAATGGCGATGATCAACGGATGTATTTATCACTACAAATAAATAGGGATGAATTGATTAATCCTTTCTTTTCTCAATCGGCTATTTAGATTAAAGTTAAAATAAATCGGGAACGCGCTAGGGGGTGAAAATGAGGATTCATTCATGTTGATTTAAATTTATACCCGTTTTTGGGCCGTGAATGCTTTTTTCAGTTCAGTCATATTAGTATTAAACATTTCTTTCTTTCAATATTGGCATTCATTCTACATACACGTACAAGTTCGAAAACATGCAAAACGTTTGACTTTGAAATGGCCGGAGAATATAATTTTCACTAGACATAATGATTGCCTCCTGTATTTTTGAAATATATAAGTTATTTAAACCCCGTATTTCCGGCATATACGGGAAATATACGGAGTTGTATACCAAGCATATACTGACATATACGTCACGTATTTTCGAAATATACAAATTATTTAAATCCTGTATTTCCGGCATATACGGGAAATATACGGAGTTGTATACGAAGAATATACGGGAAATTTATCCCGTATTTTCAAATATACAAACTATTATACATACCCCGTAATCCAGAATATACGGAATATACGGAGTTGTATACAAAGAATATACGGGAAATATAAGTCCCGTATTTTTAAAATATAACAAATTATTTAAATCCCATATTTCTGGCATATACGGGAAATATACGGAGTTGTACACCAAGCATATACGGGACATATACGTGCCGTATTTTCGAAATATACAAATTATTTAAATCCCGTAATTTCCGGCATATACGGAAATATACCCGGAGTTGTATACGAAGAATATACGGGAAATTTAATCCCTGTATTTTCGAAATATACAAACTATACATTATCCCGTATATCCAGAAATATACGGGAAATATACGGGGTTGTATATGAAACATATTTCGGGAAATAACAACTCCCGTATTTTCGTTATTATAACGGATTTATGTATTCCCGTACACCAGACATATACGGGAATATACGGTGTTGTATACGATCAGAATAACCCTTTTTAGAATTTCCCGTATTTCAATAATATACGGGGTATCGTATACTAAGAATTCCGTATTTCATAGTATACGGAAATCCGTATTTTATTAGTATACGGACTTTTAAATATACAAGCCCCGTACACGCCCGTATTTTAGTTTTCCCGTATTTCTTCCCATATATGGGTAATATACAGGATCCCGTACACTCCCGTATATTAACTCTTTTTTCGCAGTGACAGTATATGGCCTGTCTTACATGCTACACACATTGTTTGGAGATACAGTATATGGCATGTCTTACATGCTACACACATTGTTTGGAGATACAGTATATGGCCTGTGTCTAACATGCTACACACATTGTTTGGAAATACAGTATATGGCCTGTCTTACATGCTACACACATTGTTTGGAGATACAGTATATGGCCTGTGTCTAACATGCTAAAGCCATTGTTGGTAAATACAGCATGTAGCCTGTGTCTTACATGCTACAAACATTGTTGGGAGATACAGTATATGGCTGCGTCTTACAAACTACTCACATGGCTGGCATCTTACAATGTACACACAAAGTTTTGTAGATACAGCATGTGACCTGTGTCTTACATGCTACACACAAAGATTGGTAGATACAGCATGTGACCTGTGTCTAATATGCTACTCACATCCTTGGTAGATACAGCATATGGCCTGTGTCTTACATGCCCCACTAATTGTTGGTTGATACAGCATACTGTTTGTGTCTTACATGCTACATACATTATACATTATTGGTAGATACAGCATGTGGTCTGTGTCTTACCTGCTACACAAAATGTCGGTAGATGCAGTATATGGCCTGTGTCTTACATGCTACATTATATTGTTGGTAGATAGAGCATATGGTGTGTGTCTTATATGCTACACACATTGTTGGTAGATACAGCATGTAGCCTGTTTGTTGGTAGATAGAGCAAATGGCCTGTGTCTTACATGCTACACACATGCTTGGTAGATGCTGCATATGGTCTGTGTCCTACATTGTACACACATTGTTGGTAGAAACAGCATGTAGCCTGTGTCGATATGCTACACACGTTGTTGGTAGATACAGCACATGGACTGTATCTTACATGCTACACACATTGTTGGTAGATACAGCACATGGATTGTATCTTGCATGCTACACACATTGTTGGTAGATACAGCACGTAGACTGTATCTTGCATGCTACACACATAGTTGGTAGATACAGCACATGGACTGTATCTTACATGCTACTCAGGTCTTTGGTAGATACAGCACATGGACTGTATCTTGCATGCTACACACATTGTTGGTAGATACCACACATGGACTGTATCTTACATGCTACTCAGGTCTTCGGTAGATACAGCACATGGACTGTATCTTACTTGCTGCACACATAGTTGGTAGATACAGCACATGGACTGTATCTTACATGCTACACATGTAGTTGGTAGATACAGCACATGCACTGTATCTTACATGCTACTCAGGTCTTTGGTAGATACAGCACATGGACTGTATCTTGCATGCTACACACATTGTTGGTAGATACCACACATGGACTGTATCTTACATGCTACTCAGATCTTTGGTAGATACAGCACATGGACTGTATCTTACATGCTATTCAGGTCTTTGGTAGATACAGCACGTGGACTGTATCTTGCATGCTTCACACATTGTTGGTAGATACCACACATGGACTGTATCTTACATGCTACTCAGGTCTTTGGTAGATACAGCACTACAGCACATGGACTGTATCTTACATGCTGCACACATAGTTGGTAGATACAGCACATGGACTGTATCTTACATGCTACACATGTAGTTGGTAGATACAGCACATGGACTGTATCTTTCATGCTACACATGTAGTTGGTAGATACAGCACATGGACTGTATCTTACATATTACACACATAGTTGGTAAATACAGTACATGGACTGTATCTTACATACTACACACAAAGTTGGTAGATACAGCACATGGACTGTATCTTACATGCTACACGGGTCTTTGGTAGATACAGCATATGGACTGTATCTTACATGCTACTCAGGTCTTTGGTAGATACAGCACATGGACTGTATCTTACATGCTACACGGGTCTTTGGTAGATACAGCACATGGACTGTATCTTACATGCTACACGGGTCTTTGGTAGATACAGCACATGGGCTGTATCTTACATACTACACACATAGTTGGTAGATACAGCACATGGACTCTATCTTACATGCTGCACGGGTCTTTGATAGATACAGCACATGGACTGTATCTTACATGCTACACGGGTCTTTGGTAGATACAGCACATGGACTGTATCTTACATACTACACACATAGTTGGTAGATACAGCACATGGACTGTATCTTACATGCTGCACGGGTCTTTGGTAGATACAGCACATGGACTGTATCTTACATGCTACACAGGTCTTTGGTAGATACAGCATATGGCATGCCTCTTACACGTTACTTACAGTGTTTGATAGATAAAGCATTTGGGTTGTGTCTCACAATGCATCATTCATTGTTTGGTAGATAAAGCATGTGGCCTGGGTCTTACAGTGTCACATAGATTACAGTTTACTGATAGTGTGTCTCACAGTTTTATACTGTAGGTGTCTATTGTATTTGTTTCTGCTGATAACTTACCATTGATTATACTGGAGTGCTGTAACCAAGTTGTCTAGGGTCATCAATAAACAAGTCTGAATGCTAGTTTTGCTTTATCACCAGTCTACCAGAACAATGCCCTTAAGGTAGTTCTGCACTTTGATAAACTAGAAGTGATGATGTAACGTCATTGTACCCCCCGACAACAAAGTTGTAAGGGGGTGTATACTGGTTTCAGGTTGTCAGTCTGTCTGTCTGTCCGTAGACACAATTTTGTTCGCACCATCTCTCCTCATCCCTTGACACAATTTAATAAAACTCCACACAAGTGATCAGAAACAACAGTAGTTGTGCATGGGGCATGTTAGGTTCTTTCCGAAAAAATAATTGCAGAGTTATGGGACTTTGTTTTTTGTTACTATACTATATACATAGACACAATGTTGTGCACACCATCTCTCCTGATCCCCTTGACACAATTTAATGAAACTTCACACAAGTGATCAGTAACAATAGTAGTTGTGCATGGGGCATGTTTGGTTCTTTCAGAATTTTTTTTTTGCAGAGTTACGGGACTTTGTTTTTTTTTTACTGTACTATATACATAGACACAATCTTGTGTGCACCATCTCTCCTCATCCCCTTGACACAGTTTAATGAAACTTCACACAAGTGTTTAGTAACAATAGTAGTTGTGCATGGGGCATGTAAGTTTCTTTCAGAAAAAAAAATTGCAGAGTTACGGGACTTTGTTTTTTGTTACTATACTATATACATAGACACAATCTTGTGCGCACCATCTCTCCTGATCCCCTTGACACAATGTAATGAAACTTCACACAAGTGATCAGTAACAACAGTAGTTGTGCATGGGGCATGTTTGGTTCTTTCAGAATTTTTTTTTGCAGAGTTACGGGACTTTGTGTCTATGTATATAGTATAGTAACAAAAAAACAATTTTGTGCGCACCATCTCTCCTCATCCCCTTGACACAATTTAATGAAACTTTACACAAGTGATCAGTAACAACATTAGTTGTGCATCGGGCATGTCATGTTCTTTCAACAACAAAAATTGCAGAGTTTTGGGACTTTGTTTCTTGTTAACATACTATGTACATACAGTCCGCATATGCAATCTTGTGTGCGCCTAATCTTTCAAACCCTTGCACACAACTTAATGAAACTTCACACAAGTGATCAGTGCCAACCCTAGTTGTGCATGGTGCATGTTACTTTCTTTTAAATAAATATTCTGCATAGTTATGGCACTTTGTTTTTTGTTACTATACTGTATACATACAGTCTATATACATAAAGTCCACATAATTATGCAATTGTGTGTGCGTCAAATTGCAATGTACTGTGTCTGTGCATGTGGGGGGTACATTCATCACATTTAGTGATAGCTCTAGTTTATCCAGATAACATAGAAGAAAGCCTGGATTTGGCGTATGGAAAGGAAAAATATTTTATGAAATGAATGGTAACCCGTGAGGAAATTTTTTACAGTAGCAAAATTACTGTCTTTCTAAGTTAAAATATGATATTATAACATATAACATTAAATAATTCAAAATAATGTCTTAAAACCAGCTTGAAATATCTTGATCAATTAAATCATGGGCAAATATCTCAAAAACAAGCACACAGAGTCAGACCTGTACATTTTATTTCACAATATTATAGGCCATATGTTTTTTTTTTACGACAGTGAGAAGTTTCAATAAAATCTACTCTATAGAAAAAATTCTATATGTTATAAAAATTAGGATTTGCCCATTACAAAAGCTTGCGTGAGGTCCTAGTTTTTCAAATCTGTCTAGCAAGAAATCAAGCGCCCTATCTTTTTTATTTTCTGAAAAATCATGGTTTTATCAAATTCTACAATTGTAGAAAAAATTTTGATCCTAACATGCAGAACTACCTTAACTTCAGGCTCATGACCCACTAACATTTTTCTCTTACCTTATTTAGCACTGCTTAGAGATGAAAAACAAGTTTTATTTTCAGCAAGCAACCTTACATTTCAAATATGCCATGCGGCATAACACTCTGCAGCCAATTGTTTAAAACTTTTAACCGCGCAGTAACCACTAAGTGCCAGAAACCAAGTTAGGCATTATTGTTAAAGCCACTATATTACCCCGAAACAGCGTATTTCCTCTCGTTAGAAATGTTACATGTTTGTGGAATGTTGCATTATGTACATTATGTCTGATTACAACACATGTCAAATGCTATATAATTATGCGAAATAAGCTTTAATCAAATATGAATGTATTGTTTACAAATGCACATGTATATTGGGAACGTATTTTCCGTATCAGATGGTGGACACACATTTGATGACGTAAACTGCAAAAAAAACACATTTTTTTTACCACCCTCTGACCATTTATTTTCAAAATGACAGTCATTAGGAAGAATAATGTAAACAAACAAATTTTAACTTTATAGTATGGTTGCGAAAAATTGGTAAAGTATTCTGGTGCAAGTAACTGGTGAATGGCTAAGTTATTGTACCCCCCGAACAACAAAGTTGTAAGGTGGGGTATACTGGTTTCAGGTTGTCTGTCTGTCCGTCTATCTGTCCGTAGACACAATCTTGTGCGCACCATCTGTCAGAACTTAAAACATATACAGACTTATTGTGGTCCTTTAATATTTAAATTGATATATTTGTGGGATTGCTACTTCTCAAAAAGTCACTTAAATTTAGTCGACGTCTGTAAGATAATTCTGTTTTATTAAAGACGGTTTGTTAATATAATCACCTTTTAAAGCTTTTCTTCACTTACCATTTTGATTTTACCGACCTTAACGAAGTTGCTTTAAAGTATTTTGCAGTAACACACTTCGAGGGCTCAAAGCGAAACTAGTCGATTGCATTCAGAAATAGGAGATACATTAGTTTTGCATTAAGCCCTCGACTTTTTGGAAAAGTGTTAGTAGATTTCTGTTACGATTTCAAAGATATTTTGTAAATACTCGACAGAAGTTTGATAAAACAAAGGGATGTACATTTGTTTTAGAATACTAGCGAAATTTAGTTAAGAGTTTTTCGATTATAGATACATGCACAACTTTGGTATCAATTGATAAACCTTCCCAAAATTTAACAATATGTTGTTAGCCATGAATTAACTATTTTTACTTAAAGATAACTGGACGTTAAATGTTCTTTATCTCTGTATGGATTGTTCTTCGGATGGACTTTGCCTTTATTTATAAAGTATTTATTATGATATGCTTTGTTGTTGTGAAGGAAAATAGATAGAGTAAAAAGATCTATAATTCCCCAAATAACGTTTCTGTCTGTTTTGATGTTACTTGACAGTGTGCAAAGGCAACATCAGGACCGCATTCAAAGTGTATGTGGCTGCTGAATTATCTCAAAGAAACAGAGAATTTTACCTTTAAGAAAACTTTATTTTATTATTTTTAGCTCGACTATTCAAAGAATAGTCTAGCTATTCTACTCACCCTGGCGTCGGCGTCGGCGTCACACCTTGGTTAAGTTTTTGCATGCAAGTACATACAGCTATCATTTAAAGGCATATAGCTTTGAAACTTTTTTATTCTTTTTCTAGGTCAATTACCAACCTCACTGGGTCAAGTTCCATAACTCTAACATGTATTTTGAGCAAATTATGCCCCCTTTTGGACTTAGAAAATTCTGGTTAAAGTTTTACATGCAAGTTACTATCTCCAAAACTAATGCAGATATTGAATTGAATCTTCACATGTGTCTTCGGGGTTATAAAACTAGTTGATAGCACCAAGTCCCATAACTCTGACCTTCATTTTGGCCAAATTATGCCCCCTTTTGTACTTAGAAAATTTTGGTTAAAGTTTTGCGTGCAAGTACATACAGCTATTACTAAAAGGCATATAGATTTGAAACTTATTTTTTCTTTTTCTAGATCAATTACCTACCTCACTGGGTCATGTCCCATAACTCTGACATGTATTTTGGCCAAATTATGCCCCCTTTTGGACTTAGAAAATTCTGGTTAAAGTTTTGCGTGCAAGTACATACAGCTATTACTAAAAGGCATATTGATTTGAAACTTATTTTTCCTTTTTCTAGATCAATTACCTACCTCCCTGGGCCAAGTCCCATAACTCTGACATGTATTTTGAGCAAATTATGCCCCCTTTTGGACTTAGAAAATCCTGGTTAAAGTTTTACATGCAAGTTACTATCTCCAAAACTAATGCAGATATTAAATTGAAACTTCACATGTGTCTTCGGTGTTATAAAACTAGTTGATAGAATCAAGTCCCATAACTCTGACATGTATTTTGGGCAAATTATGCACCCTTTTGGACTTAGAAAATCCTGGTTAAAGTTTTGCGTGCAAGTACATACAGCTATTACCAAAAGGCATATAGCTTTGAAACTTATTTATTCTTTTTCTAGGTCAGTTACCAACCTCACTGGGTCAAGTTCCATAACTCTTAACATGTATTTTGAGCAAATTATGCCCCCTTTTGGACTTAGAAAATTCTGGTTAAAGTTTTACATGCAAGTTACTATCTCCAAAACTAATGCAGATATGGAATTGAAACTTAACATGTTTCTTCGGGGTTATTAAACTAGTTGATAGCATCAAGTCCCATAACTCTGATATGCATTTTGGTCAAATTATGTCCCGTTTCGAACTTAAAACTCTTTTGATATTTAACATTTTGGGTAATAATTTCCTGCTTCTGTGACAATATTTCGAATAGTCGAGCTTGGCTGTCTTACGGACAGCTCTTGTTTTATTTAACAGGTTAACTCATAAAAATGTGAAAATAAGGGATATATTGTATATAAAATTGCAGTAGAAAAGGTGTTCATAAATGCTCCTAAAATGCCCCAGAAATGCAGGAAATGAAGCGCTGAATTTCAAAATTTTCCGGGGCATGCCCCCCTTCCCCCTCCCCCTGCTGGTCGGCTTCTTTTCTACCCAGTACTGCACATCAAATCTTTTAGTGTATAAAGACACATGTTTTTCATAGTAAGGGGTTCGTCAGACCCCCTCTGAGAAAATTGGCTGGATCTGCGCATGGTGGGGGTCACAGTTTTTATCTTTGGCAATATGAATGCACAAGTTTTTAACTTCTGCATACATACGGCTACTTTGTATATGATTTAAAAGAGAATAAATTTTATGTTCCCCTGTGTATGGTTATACTGAATGCGTTAATATAAAACTCACTTTGTTAGATTTTAATACATGCCTCTAAGTCTAATATGATTTAAAATGTGAAACATACATTTATATTGTTGAACTAAATTATCTAGCAATAATGAATGTGTAATTTTAACCTGGAGTTGTTTTTTGGCATAAGAAATAGTTATTGTGTGAAAAATGATGTTGGGGATGTTCCCCTATCTTTAGCTATACTGTATGTGTTATTTGAAACTCGCTTTGTTAATTTGATATGTACACCTAGAGGTTGTATATATTCAAAGAAAAATGAAAAGTGATTTTGGTGAAAAGGATGTGGGGGAATATTCCCCTATCTATGGCTATACCGAATATGCCATTTGAAACTCCTAGTTGTTAGTTTGGTATGCATACCACGACGTTGTATATTATATAAAGAAAAATGAAAAGTGATTTTGTTGAACAGGACGTGGGGGGGATGTTCCCCTATCTATAGCTAAACTGCCATTTGAAACTCATGCATACGACGTTTTATATTATTTAAAAAATGAAAAGTGATTTTCTTGAACAAAACCTGTGGAAATGTGCCCCTATGTCCATACTGTATGTGCCATTTTAAACTCGTATCGTATTTTTATGCAAACCAAGTGGTTGTATATGATTTTAAACATTATAACAAGTGACTGTGATGAACAGAACATGTGTTCCCCTATCAGTGACATTAAGGCCTGCGCTATTTGCCCAGGCATTTGTATATTTCAATAACTAGATTGAGATGATTTTTTCATTGGACAGAACGTGGGGTGATTTTCCCTCTCAATGGCCAAACTTTTCGTGCTAATTTTTCCCACAATTGCACATTTTTGTTTTTATAAAAAGTGCAGCATGGAGGGATGTTCCTCCATCTTGCCAATAAAACTGAATAATTATTACATGTATCTCTATATTTCAGAATTCCCCCAGAAAAAAGACAAATGGAATTTCCTTTTTTAGCTCGACTATTCGAAGAATAAGTAGAGCTATCCTACTCACCACGGCGTCGGCGTCACACCTTGGGTATCCTACTCACCACGGCGTCGGCGTCGGCGTCACACCTTGGGTTAAGTTTTTCGTACCAGTCCACATTTTGACAAAGTCTTTTGAGATAAAGCTCTGAAACTTTCAACACTTGTTTACCATCATCATGGCCAGTTATAGGCAAGAGCACATAACTCCATCAAGGATTTTGGCTGAATTATGGCCCCTTTTGACTTAGAAATCATGGTTAAGTTTTTCGTACCAGTTCATATTTTGACAAAGTCTTTTGAGATAAAGCTTTGAAACTTTCAACACTTGTTTACCATCACCATGTCCAGTTATAGGCAAGAGCACATAACTCCATCAAGGATTTTGGCTGAATTATGGCCCTTTTTGACTTAGAAATCTGGGTTAATATTTCGTACCAGTCCACATCTTGACAAAGTCTTTTGAGATAAAGCTTTGAAACTTTCAACACTTGTTTACCATCACCATGTCCAGTTATAGGCAAGAGCACATAACTCCATCAAGGATTTTGGCTGAATTATGGCCCCTTTTGACTTAGAAATCATGGTTAAGTTTTTCGTACCAGTTCATATTTTGACAAAGTCTTTTGAGATAAAGCTTTGAAACTTTCAACACTTAGTTACCATCACCATGTCAAGTTATAGGCAAGAGTACATAACTCCATCAAGGATTTTGGCTGAATTATGGCCCTTTTTGTCTTAGAAATCTGGGTTAATATTTCGTACCAGTTCATATTTTGACAAAGTCTTTTGAGATAAAGCTTTGAAACTTTCAACATCTGTTTACCATCACCATGTCCAGTTATAGGCAAGAGTACATAACTCCATCAAGGATTTTGGCTGAATTATGGCCCTTTTTGTCTGAGAAATCTTGGTTAAGTTTTTCGTACCAGTTAATATTTTTTGTAAAGTGTTTGACATATGGCTTTGAAACTTTTATCACTTGTTTAGTATAATAGTCTCTATCTGTAGGAAAGAGAACATAACTCTGTCATCTATTTTGGCTGAATTATGGCCCATTTTGGACTTTGAAATTGGTTCTGTTTCCATACAAGTCCATGTTTTGTCAAAACTATTTGACATATGGCTTTTAAACTTTGAACACTTGTTTATCATTATGATTTCCATCTGTAGGCAAGAGTACATAACTATTTTGACTGAATTATGGCCCTTTTTAGCTCACCTGTCACATAGTGACAAGGTGAGCTTTTGTGATCACGCAGCGTCCGTCGTCCGTCGTCCGTGCGTCCGTCCGTCAGTCCGTCCGTAAACTTTTGCTTGTGACCACTCTAGAGGTCACATTTTTTGCGGGATCTTGATGAAAGTTGGTCAGAATGTTCATTTTGATGATATCTAGGTCAAGTTCGAAACTGGGTCACGTGCCATCAAAAAGTAGGTCAGTAGGTCTAAAAATAGAAAAACCTTGTGACCTCTCTAGAGGCCATATATTTCACAAGATCTTCATGAAAATTGGTCAGATTGTTCACCTTGATGATATCTAGATCAAGTTCGAAACTGGGTCACGTGCCTTCAAAAACTAGGTCAGTAGGTCTAAAAATAGAAAAACCTTGTGACCTCTCTAGAGGCCATATATTTCACAAGATCTTCATGAAAAGTGGTCAGAATGTTCACCTTGATGATATCTAGGTCAAGTTCGAAACTGGGTCACATGCCGTCAAAATCTAGGTCAGTAGGTCAAATAATAGAAAAACCTTGTGACCTCTCTAAAGGCCATATTTTTCATGGGATCTGTATGAAAGTTGGTCTGAATGTTCATCTTGATGATATCTAGGTCAAGTTTGAAACTGGGTCATGTGCGATCAAAAACTAGGTCAGTAGGTCTAAAAATAGAAAAACCTTATGACCTCTCTAGAGGCCATATATTTCATAAGATCTTCATGAAAATTGGTCAGAATGTTCACCTTGATGATATCTAGGTCAGGTTCGAAAGTGGGTCACATGCCATCAAAAACTAGGTCAGTAGGTCAAATAATAGAAAAACCTTGTGATCTCTCTAAAGGCCATAATTTTCATGGGATCTGTATGAAAGTTGGTCTGAATGTTCATCTTGATGATATCTAGGACAAGTTCGAAACAGGGTCATGTGCAGTCAAAAACTAGGTCAGTAGGTCAAATAAAAGAAAAACCTTGTGACCTCTCTAAAGGCCATATTTTTCATGGGATCTTCATGAAAGTTGGTCTGAATGTTCATCTTGATGATATCTAGGTCAAGTTCAAAACAGGGTCATGTGCGGTCAAAAACTAGGTCAGTAGGTATAAAAATAGAAAAACCTTGTGACCTCTCTAGAGGCCATACTTGTGAATGGATCTCCATAAAAATTGGTCAGAATGTTCCTCTTGATGATATCTAGGTCAAATTCGAAAGTGGGTCACGTACCTTCAAAAAGTAGGTCAGTAGGTCAAATAATGAAAAAACGTTGTGACCTCTCTAGAGGCCATATTTTTTATGGGATCTGTATGAAAGTTGGTCTGAATGTTTATCTTGATGATATATAGGTCAAGTTTGAAACTGGGTCAACTGCGATCAAAAACTAAGACAGTAGGTCTTGAAATAGAAAAACATTATGACCTCTCTAGAGGCCATACCCTTGAATGAATCTTCATGAAAATTGGTCAGAATGTTCACCTTGATGATATCTAGGTCAAGTTTGAAACTGGGTCACGTGCCATAAAAAACTAGGTCAGTAGGTCAGATAATAAAAAAACCTTGTGACCTCTCTAGAGGCCATATTTTTCAATGGATCTGTATGAAATTTGGTCTGAATGTTCATCTTGATGATATCTAGGCCAAGTTTGAAACTGGGTCAACTGCGGTCAAAAACTAGGTCAGTAGGTATAAAAATAGAAAAACCTTGTGACCTCTCTAGAGGCCATATTTTTCATGAGATCTTCATGAAAATTAGTGAGAATGTTCACCTTGATGATATCTAGGTAAAATTCAAAACAGGGTCACGTACCTTCGAAAACTAGGTCAATAGGTCAAATAATAGAAAAACCTTGTGACCTCTCTAGAGACCATATTTTTCAATGGATCTTCATGAAAATTGGTCAGAATTTTTATCTTGATAATATCTAGGTCAAGTTCAAAACAGGGTCACATGAGCTCAAAAACTAGGTCACTGTGTCAAATAATAGAAAAAACGACGTCATACTCAAAACTGGGTCATGTGGGAAGAGGTGAGCGATTCTGGACCATCATGGTCCTCTTGTTGGACTTTGAAATTGGCTCATATATTGCCATTTAGTGCAAGACTTATCGAAATCAAAGTAATACAGGAACATTGTTTGTCTAATCTATTTATTTCTTTTGTCTGAATATCCGTGGAAATATTTTGACACCATTTTTCAATCAATTCTTCGAATAGTTGAGCGCGCTGTCATCAGACAACTCTTGTTATTCTGGAAAGCCTCCAACATGGTAACCTTGTTGTAAGCGATTGTATAAATAACGCCATTCATGGTAACCGTGATATAACCACAGTTAATGGGGGATTGGTAACCACAAATTAACTACTCAAACATGGCCGCCGTTCATTTTGTAAGAGATAGACTACAAAGTAACTGCTCAAACATGCATATGGCCGTCGTTCATTCTCATTTTGTAAGAGATAGACTACAAAGTAACTGCTCAAACATGCATATGGCCGTCGTTCATTCTCATTTTGTAAGAGATAGACTACAAAGTAACTGCTCAAACATAGCCGCCGTTCATTCTTATTTTGTAAGACATAGACCACAAAGTAACTGCTCAACATGGCCGCCATTCATTTTGTAAGACATAGACCACACAGTAACTGCTCAAACATGGCCGCCGCTCATTTTGTAAGACATAGACCACACAGTAACTGCTCAAACATATGGCCGCCATTCTTTTTGTAAGACATAGACCACAAAGTAACTGCTCAAACATGGCCGCCATTCATTTTGTAAGACATAGACCACAAAGTAACTGCACAAACCTGGCCGCCCTTCATTTTGTAAGATATAGACCACAAAGTAACTGCTCAAACATGACCGCCGTTCATTTTGTAAGACATTGACAAATCAATATTGGCAGACAATTGACGGACAAATAATTACGACATTTTTTCAGCTGACAACATAGCTACATGGAGCGACAGATGCGACGGAACTGAGCTCTGACTAACATTGAGATTTGGTGGCACATTTCTACCATCTCACGAGTTGTGTACTATTTGGACTGAAAGTTTCCTGTGATGGACCTCGACCAACAATGAATGATGAGTGGATTTTATGCCATTAGAGGGTTCCCATCTGTAATTGGTTGTATTGTCGGGACCCATGTTAATATAATTTTGCCCGGTTATCCAGATGAGGCCGCATTTGTTAATAGAAAACAACACAGTATCAATGTCCAGGCGACATGCTACCACAGAAGTATGTTTTTAACCAGGTTTTCAACGAAAACCTGATTTATTAGATTGGGGTAGATGTCGGTCGGGCGGGTGGGCGGTGGCGGCGGTAGCGGCGTCAAAACTGGTGTTTCCGGTCAATAACTTTTGTTTCGGTAAAGATATTTGAATAAAACTTGGTATGTATGTAGCTTATATCAAGACAAAGGCTGGGATTGATTTTGGGGTTTCTGGGGTCAAGGTCAAGGTCACTCTTACTTAAAATAGAAAAAGGGTTTCCAGTCAATAACTTAACTTAGGAATGAGCTATCATGATTAAACTTGGTGTATAGAAAACTTACATAAAGTTGTAGCTTGGGATTGATTTTGGGGTTTCTGGGATCAAGTTCAAGGTCATTGTTACTAAAAATAGGGTTAGGGTTAGGTTAGGGTTAGGGTTAGCATATCTTCTACATGCATGGAGGGATTTTGATGAATGTTGGCACAATTGTTCACCATCATGAGACGGAGTGTCATGCACAAGAACCAGGTCCCTAGGTCTAAGGTCAAGGTCACACTTAGAGGTCAAAGGATACACGAATGAAAACTTTGTCCGGAGCATATCTTCTTCATGCATAGAGGGATTTTGATGTAACTTGGCACAATTATACACCATCATGAGACGAAATGTCTTATGCAGTTCCCTTCTTTAGAATTACTTCCCTTTGTTGTTACTATAAATAGCTTATATTGTAACTTTTTCATTACTAGACGTAGGGAAAAATCGAGACCACTTTTCTGTAGTACAACATGCATGTTACATCCAATTTTGAGGTGTATTTTGACCAATCTCTACCTGGTAAGGATTTCTGTGTGGACTTACAATTTTTTTTTTTGTATTTTTTTTTTTTTTTTTTTTTTTTTTTTTTTTAAGATTAACTTCCCTTAGTTGTTACTATAAATAACTTATATTGTAACTTTTTTATAATTGACCGTAGGGAAAAACCAAGACCACTTTTCTGTGGTACAACATAGTTGTTACTTTCTAATTTTAGGTGTATTTTAAGGTATCTCTACCTGCTAAGGAGTTTTTTTGTGGACTTAGAAAAACAAAAGAATTACAATGATTACTAAACAACCACAAAATTAAAATTACATCTGCAAATACAGGTGCTAGAGTAAAGAAATTTGCTTTGACAGGCATATATTGTGACATTCTGGCACTCTTGTTTATTCTAATGAAAAGTGTTGAAAACCTGGTTTCGTGGCATTGCCGCGTTTCTTGTCTTTGTTTGTAATTTAACAACGGTATTGCACCATTGTGCACTAGCTCTACATTACATTGATATGTGAAATGAAGAAGAAACATCTTACTCAGCAATACAGATATGCAAATGAAATACTTCAATGTGAACCATCCATTACTAGAAATTATTATCTAATTACAATAAATTTAGAAGTAGTAATAACAGACAAAGCTAAATGGTAAAATTAACATAATAATGAAGAACTTGCAATAATAGAAATTTGTGTATATAAATCCGTGAAAAAAAAAAACAACAGAACTTCATCTTTGAATTTGGAACACCTCAAAATATTTCAAATCTTGAACCCCAGTTGTCTTGAGGGTCAAGGGTGTTTTACAGCTGAACTATTAATGCGGGGATATTTTTGGTTAAAGGGGGATTTTGTCCACTTCAAAAATTTATCATAGGGGGGATTTTGTCCTAATTGATAATTTCACATGGGGGATTTTATCCACCTTGATAATTTCACAGGGGGGATTTTGTCCAGGTAGATTAAAAATAGCAGGGGGGATTTTGTCCAGGGGGATTTTGTCCGTTTCCCATATTTTCTTAATTGCTTTAAAAAGTAGTAGGCCCCAACAGGGGTGTGGGACTCTGGGATTCAGGGAAATTACCTCCTAATTTGGTTGTGGGGTCCCACTATAAATGTTTAAAATGTTATTCTGAAGGATTTTGAAGGCATTTACAGGACGCGTATTTAGTTTGTGTAAGGCAGCTGAAATGGTTGATATTGATTGACATTGTGGATTGGGCAATTGCTCAATTAGCCCCATTCGTGCACACACAAAATAATGGGCACAGTTGCACACAATGGAAAGTTTAGCAAGTCTTTGAGTATCATTCATGTTTATATACTTGGCGTCATTGAAAAGTTACCACTTAATATATACCTCTTTATTTGTTTATACAATATCTACATCACTTTTTCATGGCATGTGCGCGGTCTTTTACTCATAGACCCTGTCTGATCATGTCTCCTAACCCATTTCATGACTGTCAGGTTAGAACAGCACATACGACGTGCAATTTCACGACATGAAAGCTCGGCGTCAACCATTTTCAGTGGCCTTGTGGCGTTGATCGTGCCTTAAACGTGGCATTCTTAGCAAGGATATTCTGGATTTTTAACGTATTCCTTTTAGTCTGTTGACTAATTTTATAACTTTCAAGTGCGATGAATGATTTGTGATAGAATTTTTCGTACATGTCGACATTGCTGGAAAAAGTCATTTTGCACGTGCAGTCCGTGCCTCAAATGGAGTTAATCGAATTTGACAAATCTTTACACCAGTGACTTCTCAGTTGCGTCAAAATGTAGTCGTTTTATGCTTTTTACATAGTCCAGTGCGATTTTTAAAATATAAGAGCCATTAGGTTGGTAACTTTTCAGTGACGCTGAGTATACTTTTTCTTTATATATATCAAAAGTGTTTTCATGATTCTTTTGACCACAACTGCCCTTAAATTGCCTGAAAAGTACAAAACAATGGGGTCATGAAAATACGTGATATTTGGCATCTATGCACACTATTGAATTGCAGTTTTTTATCAACAAGTTTTTGATGCTTAATTCATAAATATACTAATTTTTTAAGTGTTTTAGAATGTTTTTACTTACGCTAATGACAGTATGCAAGCAAAATTATTTGTTGATTTTTTATAGCTTGCCCGTATCGGCCATGTTTCTAAAAATAGAAACAAGACTGGGTTTCCCGATCATTTCTGGGTTTAATGTGCAAAACAAACATTTTTTATTATGCCAGAATTGTCTTGGTAAAAAAAAACTATTAAAATATCTGGCAAGTGTGAAATTCGAAAAAAAAGAAGATTTTTTCACTAGTTAGGTCAGTTTATAATATGTTTTTACAGATAATTAAATTAGCAGTAACTACAGATGGCAATTTAGGTTTTCATCAGGAAACTGCTGGTACAAATTGGTTTAATTGTCGTCTGCCGAATATAAAGTTGAAGAAAATTTGTGTTGGCATTTGAAGATGTTCCCAAAAAGTAGCTTGCCAGTTCAATCTGTTTGATAGCTAGATTAGTAAGACTGACTTCCGGTTATAATCGGTTTAATTGTCGTCTGCATCCTACTGCCTTAGGCAGTGTTATCGGTTGACACGTGTTTGGAATACACGAGGTAATAAACAGTCCGCTTTATCGATTTTCTACACTAGCTTTTCGCGGGTTACTGTCTCACTTGGCATAATTATTTATGTACTATTAAATAAAAAAATCGCCAGTTCCTGTCGCCAAAATGAAAAAAATATTCGCCATTTAAATAAAATAAGCGCAAATGGCGATAATGGCAACTGGCAGCGTGAGCCCTGCTTGTTCAAGCAACTATATGAAAGGCCAGTGCGGTATCGGAAAATTTACCATGGTTAAATTGATATTTTATGTCGTTAGGTTACTGCGTGGTTAAACTGGTTTGTACAAGAGAAAATAATCAGTGGTTACCTAACCACGATATATATTGCGGTAATTGTTTTACTGTGGTATATTTTAACCCTTTTTTATACAATTGGCTGCTGCTAGAGTGGCAGGAGAAATCATACAAACTAACATTTCTTTAAATGTTTGTAAATGTGCAGAAAATTATTGTACAATGTATGTGTTTGGAGTTTTATGACTGATGCTAGACATTTCTCATTAATAGGAAAAGAAGCGGAATGACAAAAAGGCAAGAATAATACAAGCTATTTTCATATAACAGTGTATGACAGAATATGGATTTGAAAATCTTTGATATGTAAAAAGCTTTATAATATCTTTGCAACTGACTTAGAAGAAATCAGTTTGAGGTTTTTATTGATAAAAGGACAACTGTATATTTTCAGCCCATTATGGCATTATTTCGACCGCATCCAGGCACGCCAAAAAGACCATACTTCAACTTTGCACACATAAGTGTTGGTGTAACAGCTTATGTCTGTGCAGGTAAGTGTGTTAAATCTTCTCCATGACATATTGTTTTAGTAAACCATATGATGGCAATCATGAAACATGTACAATTTCATATACCACTAATAGTATATCGTGTATCGTATCAAACCTGTCATGTGTGAAACATTTCGCTTGCGTACATCATTCATGTAGCATGCACTTTGTATGACACTGTAATGGTATGTGTATTCTCAGCCTAATGTTAAATGCACTGATGTATGTGTAATGGTATTTGTATTCTCAGGCAAACATTAAATGCACTGATGTATGTGTAATGGTATGTGTATTCTCAGGCTAATGTTAAATGCACTGATGTATGTGTAATGGTATTTGTATTCTCAGGCTAACGTTAAATGCACTGATGTATGTGTAATGGTATTTGTATTCTCAGGCTAGCATTAAATGTACTGATGTATGTGTAATGGTATGTGTATTCTCAGGCTAATGTTAAATGCACTGATGTATGTGTAATGGTATGTGTATTCTCAGGCCAACGTTAAATGTACTGATGTATGTGTAATGGTATGTGTATTCTCAGGCTTGGGTTAAATGCACTGATGTATGTGTAATGGTATGTGTATTACCAGGCTTACGTTAAATGTACTGATGTATGTGTAATTGTATGTATATTCTCAGGCTAACATTAAATGCACTGATGTATGTATAATGGTATGTGTATTCTCAGGATTAGGTTAAATGTACTGATGTATGTGTAATGGTATATGTATTCTCAGGCTTACGTTAAATGTACTGATGTATGTGTAATGGTATGTGTATTCTCAGGGTAACGTTAAATGCACTGATGTATGTGTAAAGGTATGTGTATGCTCAGGCAAACATTAAATGCACTGATGTATGTGTAATGGTATGTGTATTCTCAGGCTAACATTATATGCACTGATGTATGTGTAATGGTGTGGGTATGCTCAGGCTAACATTAAATGCACTGAGGTATGTGTAATGGTGTGTGTATTCTCAGGCTAACATTAAATGCACTGATGTATGTGTAATGGTATGTGTATGCTCAGGCTAACGTTAAATTCACTGATGTATGTGTAATGGTATGTGTATTCTCAGGCTAACATTAAATACACTGATGTATGGGTAATGGTATGTGTATTCTCAGGCCAACGTTAAATGTACTGATGTATGTGTAATGGTATGTGTATTCTCAGGCTTGGGTTAAATGCACTGATGTATGTGTAATGGTATGTGTATTACCAGGCTTACGTTAAATGTACTGATGTATGTGTAATTGTATGTATATTCTCAGGCTAACATTAAATGCACTGATGTATGTGTAATGGTATGTGTATTCTCAGGCTAACATTAAATGCACTGATGTATGTGTATGTGTATTCTCAGGCTTACATTAAATACACTGATGTATGGGTAATGGTATGTGTATTCTCAGGCAAACATTAAATGCACTGATGTATGTGTATGCTCAGGCTAATGTTAAATGCACTGATGTACGTGTAATGGTATGTGTATTCTCAGGCAAACATTAAATGCACTGATGTATGTGTAATGGTATGTGTATGCTCAGGCTAATGTTAAATGCACTGATGTATGTGTAATGGTATGTGTATTCTCAGGCTAACATTTAATGCACTGATGTATGTGTAATGGTATGTGTATGCTCAGGCTAACGTTAAACGACTGATGTATGTGTAATGGTATGTGTATGCTCAGGCTAATGTTAAATGCACTGATGTATGTATAATGGTATGTGTATGCTCAGGCTAATGTTAAATACACTGATGTATGTGTAATGGTATGTGTATTCTCAGGCTTACGTTAAATACACTGATGTATGTGTAATGGTATGTGTATTCTCAGGCAAACATTAAATGCACTGATGTATGTGTATGCTCAGGCTAATGTTAAATGCACTGATGTACGTATAATGGTATGTGTATTCTCAGGCAAACATAAAATGCACTGATGTATGTGTAATGGTATGTGTATTGTCAGGCTTACGGTAAATACACTGATGTATGTGTAATGGTATGTGTATTCTCAGGCTAACATTAAATGCACTGATGTATGTGTATGTGTATTCTCAGGCTTACATTAAATACACTGATGTATGGGTAATGGTATGTGTATTCTCAGGCAAACATTAAATGCACTGATGTATGTGTAATGGTATGTGTATTCTCAGGCTAACATTAAATGCACTGATGTATGTGTAATGGTATGTGTATTCTCAGGCTAACATTAAATGCACTGATGTATGTGTATGTGTATTCTCAGGCTTACATTAAATACACTGATGTATGGGTAATGGTATGTGTATTCTCAGGCAAACATTAAATGCACTGATGTATGTGTATGCTCAGGCTAATGTTAAATGCACTGATGTATGTGTAATGGTATGTGTATTCTCAGGCTAACATTTAATGCACTGATGTATGTGTAATGGTATGTGTATGCTCAGGCTAACGTTAAATGCACTGATGTATGTGTAATGGTATGTGTATGCTCAGGCTAATGTTAAATGCACTGATGTATGTATAATGGTATGTGTATGCTCAGGCTAATGTTAAATACACTGATGTATGTGTAATGGTATGTGTATTCTCAGGCTTACGTTAAATACACTGATGTATGTGTAATGGTATGTGTATTCTCAGGCAAACATTAAATGCACTGATGTATGTGTATGCTCAGGCTAATGTTAAATGCACTGATGTACGTATAATGGTATGTGTATTCTCAGGCAAACATAAAATGCACTGATGTATGTGTAATGGTATGTGTATTGTCAGGCTTACGGTAAATACACTGATGTATGTGTAATGGTATGTGTATGCTCAGGCAAACATTAAATGCACTGATGTATGTGTAATGGTGTGTGTATGCTCAGGCTAACATTAAATACACAAATGTATGTGTAATGGTATGTGTGTTCTCAGGCTAATGTTAAATGTACTGATGTATGTGTAATGGTATGTGTGTTCTCATATGTGCTCATTTGTTAATCCCCCGCCGTGGTGGAGGGATTATAGGAATGGTCTGCGTCCGTCTTTCCGTCCTTCCGTCCGTCCTTCCGTCCTTCCGTAGTTACGTCCTTCCGTCCTTCCGTCTGTAACAAATTCGTGTCCGGTCCATATCTCCTAAACCCCTTGAAGGATTTTCATGAAACTTTGGTCAAATGATCACCTCATCAAGATGATGTGCAGAACCCATAATCAGCCTTGTCGGTTCAAGGTCAAGGTCACAACTCAAGGTCAAAGGTTTGAGCCTGCCATTTTGTGTCCGCTCTATATCTCCTAAACCCCTTGAAGGAATTTTATAAAACTTGGGTCAAATGATCACCTCATCAAGACGATGTGCAGAACCCATGAGTCAGCCATGCCGGCTCAAGGTCAAGGTCAAAACTCAAGGTCAAAGGTTTGAGCCTTCCATTTATTGTCCGCTCTATATCTCTTAAACCCCTTGAAGGAATTTTATAAAACTTGGGTCAAATGATCACCTCATCAAGACGATGTGCAGAACCCATGAGTCAGTCATGCCGGCTCAAGGTCAAGGTCAAAACTTAGGGTCAAAGGTTTGAACCTTCCATTTTGTGTCCGCTCTATATCTCCTAAACCCCTTGAAGGATTTTCATCAAACTTGGGTCAAACGATCACCTCATCAAGGCGATGTGCAGAACTTATGAGTCAGCCATGTCAGCTCAAGGTCAAGGTCACAACTGAAGGTTAAAGGTTTGAGCCTTCCATTTCGTGTCCACTCTATATCTCCTAAACCCCTTGAAGGAATTTTATAAAACCTGGGTCAAATGATTACCTCATCAAGACGATGTGCAGAAATTATGAGTCAACCATGCCAGCTCAAGGTCAAGGTCACAACTAAGGGTCGAAGGTTTGAGCCTTCCATTTGGTGTCCACTCTGTATCTCCTTAACCCCTTGAAGGATTTTCATCAAACTTTGGTCAAATGATCACCTCATCAAGAACTCATGAGACAGCCATGTCAACTCAAGGTCAAGGTCACAACTGAAGGTCAAAGGTTTCAGCTCTGTATCTCCTAAACCCCTTGAAGGATTTTCATGAAACTTTGGTCAAATGATCACCTCATCAAGACGGTGTGCAAAATTCATAAGTCAGCCGTGTCAGTTCAAGGTCAAGGTCACAGCTAAAATCAAAGGTTTTACCCTTTCACTATCCATAGCAGTGGCGGGGGATTTAGCTGTCTTTCAGACTGCCTTGTTTACCAAAGCAAAAACACATGCTGACATATGTGGAGTGGTATGTGTATTTTCAGGGTAACTTTCTTGCTGTTTGAGAAGGTTTTACATGATTGAGGCAGATGTCTGCCATTTATTCTAAACTTATCCCAAGTCAGCATTTAGTTGCATTAGTTTCCGAATTATTTTCATGATTATATATGTAACATTTATTCTGTTTTTCTGATTTTGTTTTTCAGTTGTCAACATGTTCTCTGGTTTTGACCAGTCTGCAGCAGATGTACCTTTTAGTGCCAAAATAGTGGTATGGATATATCTTGGATGGATTGGTCTTATTGAGTTAACATCATATATATATGACTGTCAAACAAGAAGAGGTAGGGTTTGTTTCTCAGTGAAGGCAGAAATTGCGTTAATAATGTTTTCTAGAGTAGTCTTACTGAGAATTCAGTGAATAAATCCTTTTCCAAAATTAACTACCTCACTGTATATTATGTGACTTATAGTTCTGTCTTGTAAGACGTCTTATTTCTAGGTTTGTTTTAAACATGAAGTACATCATATTATCAGATGATGAAAATTATAAATGATGTTCAAATTGTTTAAGAGATTATGGTGTATTTCTAAATAAAAATTGAGCATATTTATAACCCATCTGTATAACTATGGTACATAGAATAAAGCATTAATCTATGACTGTATACTCTGTTTACTCTTATATTTGGCTATATTTGTACCCAGAATTCCAGATTCAGTATTTTTGTTATTTATTATGTGTTTAGGAAACCTATAATTTATGCTGAAGTTTTATCTTTGTTAGTAAATACTTCAAATAAGAAGTCACATGACAAAGTTGATATCCAATCAGATGAAGGTATCATAAAGCATGCAGATTCAGTAACAAAGTTATTACATATATGTAGTAATGTTTTTGAAATTATACCCCTCAACAAACATTGGTGGGCGGGGGCTATATAGGAATCACTTTGTCCATCAGTCCCTGTTCCATCTCTGGGACCCATACATGTATCATGTTGAAGGTAACAATACTTTTGTAGGATCATAAGACATGTTCACATACTTGGTCCCATAACTCTGGCTGTTATTTTGACAAATTTGTCTTCCCTTTTTACTTGGAAAATTTGACATTTCTTTCAGTACTTCTGAAACCTGATCATGCATTTGATAGAAATTTCACACAAACATTTGAGATAATTACCGGTAGTAAGTTTACTCGTGAAGTTGCATAACTCTGCAAGTCAAGTTGTATGTCAAGATCGCATAATAAATCCAGTTCTTCTGACTTTTATTTTAACAGATCATTTCCCTTTTTTACACAGGAATATTATTCAGCATGTGAAGTTGTGCGCCTTTGGTTTTGTTCAAAGATTCATCATTCTGCAAGACCAGAGTTATGGCCTTTGACTTAGTAAAAAGTATGCATAAAAAGGGCATAAAAGTTTGTGTTGCACGTATCTTAAAACATATTTGACCTAGGGTCATGAAACATAATAGGAATATTATTCAGCATGTGAAGTTGTGCACTTGGAGTTTTGTTCTGTTGTTCAGATCAGAGTAATTTACCCTGATTAAGTCAGAAATATGCATAAAGGCTTACAAGTTTGTCTCACATATATCTCAAGAAGTCTTTGACTTAAGAGTCATAAAACATTACAGGATTGTTATATAGCATGTGATGTGAAGTTGTGCACCTGATTATCTGTTTGGGATTTTACTCAGCAGTTGCATGTATCTTAAAAAATGTTTCACCTAGAGTCATGACACCATGAACACTGACAGGAAGTGAGAGCACTTATGTCGTATAGACACACATCTAGTTTGATATTGACTTTTAGTATCCCATCTCCCCATTGGTATTATTTGTTGAGTCTCCAGTTTATCTGGCTACTCTGTCTAATCACAAAATGAAAGTTTTCAGTATTCTCATTTGATTGCTTAGTATCGGTATTCATTTACATGCACCTCTTTGCTGCTTCGATCTGTAGTCAGTGCTAGCTACTCAAGAAAAGTTGAACTTGAATTCTATGCAGTTTTCAAGATTTTTTTGTGATCATTCAACAGTAGTATTTCAAAAAATTCAGATTATCCAAATGTTTTCTATGTTGTAGTTATATTTAAACAAGAACGATTATTGTTTATATGACGTGAACCTATAATACACTGTCTTCAAATATACAAAGTCGTAATAGGTAGCACTGCACATTATTCATATGAAAAAAACAAAAACAATTAATCCAGGCCCCAAACTTGGCATATCTAAAATTTCCAGCAAATTCAGCAGGAATTGTTTTATTGATGTATAAATGAAAGCCTCCCTTTGGGAAATTTTCAGTCACTTGTATACATGTAAAAAAAAATTGGGGCTGAACCTGTTTGTAAATATTTCGGCTCAGGTAGAGAATGTATTCTTTCTTTAGATAGATTTGTTAAAATTGGCTTTGCAAGATGCGTGTAATGATTATTGTGATCTCACAAATAAAATGCTGAAATAGAGCCAAGATATTGAAAATGTCGGTTCACTTGATCTCCGAAACTTAACATTTTGAATCAAGGTCTCCAGTCTTTTGATATATAGATGATAAATTGTTGAAGAAGAAGGCAGACACCTAGCCTCCATTTCATGCATCAGGTAGTCAGTTAACTTATTTGGACTTCCATAATTACAATGCCATTCTGCAGTAAGGACTAGACATAGAACAAATTTTTGAACATTCTAAGTATATTTCATCTGAGTATCATGGAGATCCTCACAGGAAGATATACATTCTGTGACAATTTAGACAAAGAACAGATATTCAGTGTATTCTCCTGAGGAAAACCTTTGGTTTGATGAGGCAACATGTCCGTGGAGAGGCAGACTTGAACAAACTTGTTTCAATATATTATTGTATGACTTGTCATTTAAGCTGTTTTGTTGCTCTGCTGGGAACTCTCAGTGATTACCATTGTTACCTTTTTAAACAAGGCTTTTAGTGGAGGTATGAATCACATTTAGTGATAGCTCTAGTTTATGTCAGTTTTTGCATTGTATTCCATTATGTTGTTGTCTAGTCTAGATATATGCTTTAAGAATTTTCAGTTTATTTGCTGACATTATGCTCAAAAGCAGCATAGCATATTCGATGTACAATATTTTATTATGTCTCCATTAGTTTAAGGGGTCTGTGTGTCGAAGGTCAAAGTAAAAGTAATTTATACAGATGGGGTTATTCCTGACTGCTATTATGATTTGGTCGGCAATGTAAGGTCATGGTCAATGTGACCTTTCTAAAGTTCAGTCATAATGAATTACAAAAATTTGAAAATTTACATATCATTTTCAATACAGTTTACACTAATTCAAAGTCTCCTCTTCTCATTTACTGTGAATACTAAGGGATTTTCCTATTTCAGGGTGTTAACCAAATTAGAAGTCCTTCAAAATATACTTATGAGACAGAACCTTTAAAGTATGACCTTCACTTGATTCTTTAAATACACCAAATACCCCATATAAATGCTCCTCAATAAAAATAACACCCCTTTACTTTTCAAAAAGAAAAAAGGGTTATAACATAAGTGAGTTTCAGCATTGTGAGAGGTGTTCAGCTTATAATATTTTGCTCTTTTTTCATGTTTGATTGGAGATCTGTTTTAATAATAAATCATTGTGCAATGCTTATACCATGACAGAAAATTGGTATTAATAATTTATTAATTCAGTTTCTTCTGTTTGACATAAAGATCAATTTTAATTTTGTGAAATAAAGGTCTTGATCAAAATTGATAGTTTGTCTCTATGAAATTCAGGCATTTGAAACTAGGTTATCTATGTCAAAAACTAGATCAAGATCAAATCATAGACTTTGTTGACACTCAAAAGATCACATTGTCTACCTCATTCTTATGATACATGCTCAGGGTGTTTGTCTGTTAAAAATCTAAGATAAATTTGAAACTTGGTCACTTGGATGAAAACTAGGTCACTAAGTCAAATCATTAAAAAACTTGATTAATGATCTACATGATTTACATAAATTAATGTAGTCAGAATGTTTGTTTCTATGAAATCTACTGTTAATATATCAATAAAATGTTTCTTTGGTAACCCTATACCAAATTTGATCAAATTATTCCAAATTATTGAAAACATGGCCACCAGAGTCGGTAGTCATTTTGTTCAAGCAGTAAGTGTATTTACTCAGGTGAGCAATCTAAGGCCATCATGACTCTTGTTAAAACAGTGATATTATGTCTGTATAGATGTATGAGTAGATGCAGTGTGTTGACCAAATATGAAGTATTAAATGAAATCTTCTGGAAACAGACTATGCACTGTTTTGTCAAAATTTTATTTAAATTTTCTGTATAACATTTAGAGTTCACTTTTTCATTTGTTGAAACAGAACAATGCACAAATTTTGAAATTCTCATGCAGATTTCTAGGTAAGGTAGATTTCATTGTGTTCAGTAGTTGTAAGTTGAACTCCTCTCATACCTTGAGAAAAATTGTCCAAATTTATATATGTAAATTTCAATAAATACCTTAAGTAAACTTACAATATTTAATTGACTTTTTTGTTATAGGAAATTTTGGTCTCTTCTTAATCACCTCCTCCCCTACCTGATTTGGCAAAATGCATTGCCTTCACAGGTGTTTATTTGGTGGTATACGGTATATGGTACGAAGTTAGATATAATGGAAGTCAATCTGACTAAAGTTATATCTGAAGACAGCCTGTTCAAATTCATCTTCTGTATAGTCGGATTTCCAGTATTGCGATTTTTATTTCCAACAATCTATTTTTAGCTCGACTATTCAAAGAATAGTCTAGCTATTCTACTCACCCTGGCGTTGGCGTCGGCGTCAAACCTTGGTTAAGTTTTTGCATGCAAGTACATACAGCTATCATTTAAAGGCATATACCTTTGAAACTTATTTATTCTTTTTCTAGGTCAATTACCAACCTCACTGGGTCAAGTTCCATAACTCTAACATGTATTTTGAGCAAATTATGCCCCCTTCTGGACTTAGAAACTTCTGGTTAAAGTTTTACATGCAAGTCACTATCTCCAAAACTAATGCAGATATTGAATTGAAACTTCACATGTGTCTTCGGGGTTATAAAACTAGTTGATAGCACCAAGTCCCATAACTCTGACCTTCATTTTGGCCAAATTATGCCCCCTTTTGGACTTAGAAAATTCTGGTTAAAGTTTTGCGTGCAAGTACATACAGCTATTACTAAAAGGCATAATAGATTTGAAACTTATTTTTTCTTTTTCTAGATCAATTACCTACCTCACTGGGTCAAGTCCCATAACTCTGACATGTATTTTGGGCAATTATGCCCTCTTTTGGACTTAGAAAATCCTGGTTAAAGTTTCACATGCAAGTTACTATCTCCAAAACTAATGCAGGTATTGAATTGAAACTTCACATGTGTCTTCGGGGTTATAAAACTAGTTGATAGAATCAAGTCCCATAACTCTGACATGTATTTTGGGCAAATTATGCCCCCTTTTGGACTTACAAAATCCTGGTTAAAGTTTTGCGTGCAAGTACATACAGCTATTACCAAAAGGCATGTAGCTTTGAAACTTATTTATTATTTTTCTAGGTTAATTACCAACCTCACTGGGTCAAGTTCCATAACTCTAACATGTATTTTGAGCAAATTATGCCCCCTTTTGGACTAAGAAAATTCTGGTTAAAGTTTTACATGCAAGTTACTATCTCCAAAACTAATGCAGATATGGAATTGAAACTTAACATGTTTCTTCGGGGTTATAAAACTAGTTGATAGCATCAAGTCCCATAACTCTGATATGCATTTTGGTCAAATTATGTCCCCTTTCGAACTTAAAACTCTTTTGATATTTAACTTTTTGGGTAATAATTTCCTGCTTCTGTGACACTATTTCGAATAGTCGAGCTTGGCTGTCTTATGGACCAATTAGACAACTCATTTCAACAAGCATTTAGCTAAATGGGACTGGACTCAGATTTTGGCTAAAATAATTTTTCTTTAGAGTAAAAGTTTCATCATATGCACATAAGAACACAAGATTTTGTTTCTAAACTATGTTATAAAAATGTGAAATCAAGAACAAATCAAGCCCGAGTTGGGAATTGAACCCGGGCCGCTGCGGTAATAAATATTTTACTTGACCAGTACACCACAGAGGAACACGTAACATCGATGGCTGAATATAAAGCTTTACAAATAAGGCAGTTTACCTCCAGTATTCCTTAAAATGCTTTTCAATTTTGAATGGAAAAAATAGGAAAAACAACTAATTCTTGTGTGTTTATATAAGCTTACTTATTAGAATAATTATAAACCCATATTTGATAACCACATATCAAAAACTTATATCCCAGGTTAAAATATAGATTTTTTTAAACTTCTACTTCTACTTTCGAAATGTTGAAAGCAAGGCTCTGATTGGTGAATTAGTGTCTCAATAGCCTGTTCTCAGATCCAATGTGTGTAGCATTAATTGGACATTATTTTAATCAGATTGTAATGGAAGTTTTACAAGCAGAAAGCAGGGAAATATCTATATTAACCACTAGTCCATTTATTTGTATAATTCTGTACAGGGCATGATGAGGGCACCTCACCTATTCTTGGCTACAACAGTAATTTGTTTTTCTCTAATTTTCTATACTCCTACATCAGTGTTTCAAACTAGTTGAATCTGCTAACATTGAAAGACTGTAAAGTGAACACTATCAAACTAATGTTCAAAAAAATCATTTTGCAGAACAAATTTCATGTGAATGAATGTTACATGCAAGTTTAAATCTCAGAATGTGTGAAACATTGTACTTTGAGTCCTGTAGCTGTAGTTGCGATCTGTAGCTATATTCCATGGTTGGGTTCTGCAGTATTATTCTCTGGCTGGGTCCTGTATCATTATTTCACATCTAGGTCCTATATCCTCAATCTCTTACTGGAATATGTTCCTATATAGTATATTGTCTATATTTTGGTTGTTTAAGGCTCCGGCCATGAGATAATGGCAAATATTCTGGCTGGGCCCTGTAACTTTATATTCTGGCTGGACCCTGTAACCTTACCTTCTTGCTGGGTCCAGTAACTTTATATTCTTGCTGGGTCCTGTAACTTTATATTCTGGCTGGGATCTATAACTATATTCTGGCTGGGTCCTGTAACTTTATATTCTGGCTGGGCCCTGTAACCATATCTTTTTGCTGGGACCTGTAACTTTATATTCTGGCTGGGTCCTGTAAGCTTCATTTCTGTCTAGGCTCTGTAAACCTGTCTTCTGACTGGGTCCTGTAACCTTACCTGCAAACTGGGTCTTTTATCTTATCTTCTGGCTGGGTCCTGCAACCTTACCTGCTGGCTAGGCCCTGCGACCTAACTTGCTGACTAAGCCAATAAAAACTTTCCCGTGTTCTTGACCAATACACCATGGAGGAAAACGGACTTGTCAATCATTAAATATAAACATTTATTATTAAGGCAGTTTACCTTTGGTACCGAGTTACAAACAATTTTTAATTTTAAATGGAAAGATTAGTAAAAGCAACAAATTCTAATGTTTTTCCATAAAATATATTGATCTGTTTGTAACTATGTTTCAAAACCATCTTAAAAAATATAGCAATAATTTCCTGATGTCTAAAAATTATCTTCTTTTTTTTGTTTAAGAAATAATAAGTTCCCAGCCGTGGTTTATCATAGAATAACCTGTGTTTTTCTTTCTTATGTGTAAAAATATATCACGAAGGCCGGAGGCCTGAGTGATATATTGTTCCGCATAAGAAAGAAAAACTCTACGATAAAATACACTTAATGGGAACTTGTTATTTCGATTCTAACACGACATACTAGTATCATCAGTGTTAGAAAAAATGGTAACTACTTTTTACGACTGTCCTACGCACCTGATCGGATGAGGTCATTGCATGCACTTGGGTTATTCCAGAATAACCCGAGATAGATTTTGCTCTACATGTACGTTGGTTATTTACTGCTCGTGTTAGAATATTGTATAATCTGGAGGTCTTAACTTGAGATAATGACAAATATTCTGGCTGTTACCTTATCTTCTTTCTGGGTCCTGTAAGCTTTTCTTATGGATGGGTTCTGTAAACTAATATTCTGCCTGGGCCATGGAACCTTGCCTGCTGGCGGGAACCTGTAACTTTATCTTCTAGCTGGGTCCTGGGTCCTGTAACCTTATCTTCTTTCTGGGTCCTGTAAGTTTATTCTTTGACAACGGTAAGTCCTGTAAGCTAATATTGTGGCTGGATCTGTTTATATACAGTGTATTTTTAGTTACTCTAACCTTATCTTCCTGGTGGGTCATGTAAGCTTTTAATTGACTGGACCCTGTAGCCTAACCGGTTGGCTTACGTGGATTTTGAAATTAAACATTTGATGCTTGCATTATTATCCCCGCCGATGAAATCGGGAGGGGGGTATTGAAATGGCGTTGTCCGTCTGTCACGTCCGTGCATCCGTGCGTGCGTGCGTCCGTCCGCAGCCATTTCTCAGTAACTATCAGGTAGAATTTTATGAAACTTGAAACAAACATGCACCAACATACTGCGATGATGCCCGTCAAGTTTTTTTTTTGATTGGTCAATTTTCCTTAGAGTTATTGCCCTTGATTTATTGAAAAATACCAAAAAATGTCCGTCCACAGCCATTTCTCAGTGACTATTAGGTAGAATTTCATACAACTTGAAATAAAGATGCACCAATATACTGCGATGATGCCCGTCAAGTTTTTTTTTTGATTGGTCAATTTCCCTTAGAGTTATTGCCCTTGATTTAATGAAAAATCCACGTCTGCAGCCATTTCTCAGTAACAAGCTTGTAGAACTTCATGAAACTTGAAATAAATATGAACCAACATACTTTGATGATGCCTGTCATTTGTTTTTATTAATTGGTCAATTTTCCTTAGAGTTATTGCCCTTTAATTGTTTAAAAATCTACAGATTTGTACATAACAAACCAACCAATTGGTAGAATTTCATTAAACTTCTTTCATTCTTTTTTCATGAACATTTATTATAAGCGTGTGAAGTTGTGTACCCACACCTGGTCACCACCTTGCCTTGGTCATCCCCTCCCCCCCCCCCCCCCCCCCCCCCCCCCAAAAAAAAAAAAAGAATTTTTTTTTTCATTCCTTTTTATTACTTTTTTTTTCATACCTTGATCAACATGTGATGTTTTGTACCCTCACCCAGTCACCCCCCCCCCCCCACCACCACCACCACCAGTTTTCTGTTAAATTGATTTTGACTAATGAAATTATTTGCCTCTAAAGTAACATCCTTAACTTTTTGCCTGATATATTGTTTTGCCATTCCTCACCACAAACCCTTTCGGCGGGGGATACCAATTCATCGAATTTGCTTGTTGTTACATGTCATGACTGTAAAAAATACATTACAGACATACAACATTATGAATTACTATATATCCGGTCTAGTCAATAAAGAATATAGGAAAGTTTCTGCCTCTTCTTGATCTTTTGCACTAAAATAGGATTTATTGATAATACTGTATACGTTTTTATATCTGCGTGGCCAAATGTTGGCATTTTTTTATGGATTTGATTTGGCGGTGTTAAGATTTGGCGCTATAGCTCTCAACTGCCAAAATAAAACCATCTGTCAAAAAGTCGCCACCTACTGTTTTTTTCCGACAATTATAATGACCAATAATAGGTATGACCTGTCAAAAATGAATCAATGATAATCTCCTGAAAGACAAGTTACGAGTGATTGAGATTTAAATCTGTTAAATCCCTCGGAGCATTGTAGTATATACAAGTAATTCGATTAAACATTCACGAATCATATTGTCGTTATCGTCATAGTCGTGTAATGGTATCTGTCATTATACAATTATAACTATGTTATATCAATACCCTACATGATTCTTATTGAACAAAAGGCACTACTGATAGTTCTAATATCTCATATTACACAGTTTTTATCACCTATTAAAATAAACTCATTAACCACTTGTACATCTTTTATCATATGTTTGTTTACGTATTATATACGTTTTCACACCTGACGCATTTGAGATATCTACCAGTATAATTGACAACTTCAAAATAATACACGTGTCAAGAAGCTCCCCATTATGAAGATCAATGATAAAATGACATTCACCGTTCTGCTGGCTGTAACCTCTAAATTGCTAATTTAAATATATTATAGGTGGAAAGCAAGTCCCAATAAACCATTCTTCTGTAGTATTTGCCAACTAAGTAGTCATTGCCACCTGAAATCTGCAGTAGTTATCTCCCTTATGTTGAATTATCGGTGGATGTTATTAAAGAGCAGTGCTTATATTTGGCGATGTTTAGAATTGGCGCATTCGTTGTTGACCGCCAATATTAAACCACTACAAATAAATCTACGCATACAGTATTTTTATACATTTTTGAAGATTTCCTATATTTCTGAGGACCATTATTTTTCTCTTTTCTTTTTAAGCTCACCTATCACATAGTGACAAGGTGAGCTTTTGTGATCGACCAATGTTCGTCCATCTGTTGGTCGTCCGTCCACAATTTCTTGTGAACATGATAGAGACCACATTTTGCAATCAGTTTTAATCAAACTTGCACACAACTTGTATTGGCATAATATCTCGGTTTCTTTCGAAAACTGGACAGATCTCTCTGTGGGTTCCAGAGTTATGGCCCCTTAAAGGGCCACAATTTGCTTTTTGGATTGTGAATACGATAGAGACCACATTTTGCAACCAGTTTTAATCAAACTTGCACAGAACTTGTACTGGCATAATATCTTGGTTCCTTTTGAAAACTGGCCAGATCCCATCATGCGTTCTAGAGTTATGGCCCCTTAAAGGGCCAAAGTTTGCTATTTTGGCTTTTGCAGCCATATGGAGACTTCATTTATGGTTTGATTTGATACAAACTTGCAAAATACCTTTAATAACAATAGATCTTGAATTCTGTGATGAATCCATTAGATGCAGTCATAGGTTCTGGATTGACGGCCCCTGATTGACCCTTGAAAAAGCCAAAAGTTGTTAATTTTTACCTTGTGAACATGGTAGAAGTAACATTTTACATCCGATTTAATTCACACTTACACACAGGTCACAATAAGATCTCGGTTCCTTTTGAAAATTGGCTAGATTCTATCACGGGTTCTAGAGTTTCTGCCCCTGAAAGTGCCAAAATTTTCTATTTTGGCACTTTCAGCCATATAGAGGTTTAATTTATGCCTTGATTTGATACAAACTTGCACAAAATGTTTAGCTTAATGATTTCTAGGCCAAGTTCTAAACTGGGTCATGTGGAGTCAAAAACTAGGCCACCAGGTCAAATCAAAGGAAAAGCTTGTTGACACCCTAGAGGCCACATTTATGACCCAATCTTCATGAAACTTGGTCAGAATGTTTACCTTGATGATTACCATGCCAAGTTCGAAACTGGGTCATGTGGGGTCAAAAACTAGGTCACCCAGTAAATTCAAAGGAAAAGCTTGTTATCGCACTAGAGGCCATATTTATTATGACCCTATCTTCATGAAACTTGGTCAGAATGTTTATCTTGATTCTAAGGCCAAGTTTAATAGGTGAGTGGTATAGGGTCATCATGACCCTCTTGTTTTGATTATAGTTTAAGATGTTAATTTTTTTAAAGATGATGGCAGTGTGCTGTTTTCACTTGTTTGATATCTACACAGAGAGTTGTAATTCATCCAAAGGACAGTTATATATGAAAAAGACAAATCTTGCTTAATTTTATCAAAATATTTTGCTACATTTTTGGCTAAATTTTCCTAATTGTATGTTTTCTATAGAAGTTTCAAAATTGCTTCCAATATTTTTAGACCCCTACAGAGTTTTAAGGGATGTATAGGAGCCATCTAATGGTTAGCTATATGGTTGGTTACATTGTTGCAAAATATGTGGTGTAAACTTCCTCCATATTTTCAAATGGATTCCAGTGAAACTTAAAACAACTGATTACCATTCAATGTAGATGTGCATACACTTTTAGGGTTGCTTTGAGTTGCTAGCAAAGCAGTATGGTTAGGGTATACATTACTTGGTGATGTATCTTGTTTGTAAAGGTGGTTTACAGTACAAATTACTTTGAATATATACATGTATGTCTCCATAATTAGTAACAAATATAACTGAAACATTTTTCTCAATGAGATGTTGTTCTGCAGAATTAAAATAACTTTAGACTTTTAGTAAAATAGGATATCTGTGACTGAACAAACACTTTACAGTCTTTTATTTAATCTTTGACAAAATTATACTACAGTTTTCTTATGTAAAGTCTAATTAAAACAAGTTTGTATACATGTTTATTTGTTGACAAATGACTATTTTGTATATAGTTTTCATTTATGCAGCATTTACTGAAAGGACATGCAAGTCAGTAACTGAGACACTGATGTTAATATGCAACTTAAATGTTGATATTTGCAGAGAAAATACCCAAATAAGATTTGTTGAAAAAATATTCTTTCTGTTAACTATAGCTTGTAGCTTGCTATCTGTCCTATTCTAATATTAAATTGAACAAATGTTTGAAAGTCTTCTGTGCAAGAATATCAGCATTTAACGAAATTATAACCAAGAATACCTTGACAAAATGGGTGAGGATTAGGTGGCAGGGGAGGGTTTGTATTTATTCAATTAAAAAAAGCAGCACTTTGTTCTGTTATATGACAGTATCAAATGTGTGCTTCAAAATGATGGTATTATATAACTAAGACCATTGTGATCCCCTCCAGAATAAATAGGTATTTAAACTGACCCCAATCTTCTCTTAAGGTAGTTCTGCATGTTCCGATAATTTTTTTCAACAATGTAGAATTTGCTTAAACCATGATTTTTCAAAAAATTCAGAAAATTTGGCAAATAAAAAAGATCATGCACTTGATTTTTTGCTGGAATGATTTGAAAAATTTTGACCTCGCACAAATTTTCATAATGTGAATCTATGGGAAAATCACCAATTTGATAACATTTTTGTGAATAGATTTTTTCGTACAATGTAGATTTAAATGAAACTTCTCACAATTGTAAATAAACATATGACCTGTAAAATGGTGTCATAAAATGTATAGGTCCGTGTGCTTGTGTTTGAGATATTTGCCAAAAATTAAAGAAATCCTCTTATTTCAAGCTAATTTTAAGACATTTTTTAAAATTATTTTACATGTCAGATGTTTTAATGCCATATTTTAAATTTAGAAAGATAGTAACAATGCAGTTGTAATAAATATACTCACGGGTTGCCATTAGTTCTTCTTCTTCTTGCCGTTCGCGACTACACTGTCAGACCAGTAGCCTCGATGAAACTTGTGGTTTGCCGCAGATCCTCAATGCCTCCATACAGTTTCTGGTGGATTGAGGTATCTATCGGCCAAGTCGCAGCTCACTCCTGGTCATGCCTTTTACATCTCTGAAGTATATATATAGCTCTGCAGTCTGATCTTCTTCACCACATGGACAAGTTGGCGATGATGTAAGTCTGTATTTCTTGTACATGTGAGCATTGAGCTTGTTGTGCCCTGAGCGGAGCCTGACCATCATCACTTGTTCAGACCGATCAAGGAGATGAAAAGCATCTTCCTCCATCATTAGTCTCGTTAGTGCCTTGATGATGGTGACTTTCTCCTTGTAACTCACAGGTTCTGTTGGTTATTCTGACTGAGCTCCTAGGTTAGCCAGTTTGTCTGCCTCTTCATTGCCTGCAAGTCCACAATGGGATGGAATCTACTGAAGTGCTACTTTGCAGGTTATACTCAGGCTCTGCATTCTCCTGGCTAGCTGCGGAGCTTTATTGTTGATCAGAGCTTCCATGACAGACAGTGCATCTGTGAGAAAGACAGCTGAGGAGCTTTCTTCTGCCGAGTCTTCAACCATTGAGACGGCCTTCATGAATGCTTCAGTCTCTGCCTTGTAATTGCTGCAGTGTTTTCCTGTGGCTGCATGTAGTGTTTCTCTCTTGCCAGATGGGTATTGAATGAAAACTCCTGCTCCTCCATCTTTGACGGCGCATGTGGCTGATCCGTCTGTATAGACATGAGTCCATGATTACGCAGGATAGTCTTCATTGATCATAGCAGGTGTGAGGCTCTTCAGAATGCCTTCATCCTCTTGCTTCCCGCGGTCAAGACGAGGAACAGCAAGTCTCACAGTCACTGAGGACAGATCATTCGCTAGCGGGTTTATTATGTCTTCACTACCTAGGGGAGTCGTTGGTATGCTCAGCTCAGCTCTGAACTCTCGGTTGAGTTTCTTTGCCTCATGTATGAAGCTGCTACGTTTGAGCTGATTCTTTGTGTAGCCATCTAGCTTGGCTTTCATGGGATGGTCTTGGAAAGACCTGAACTTCTCTGCTTGAAGCAGACCCGTTGCATGTCTTCTGTCTTGTAACGGCTGTGTGCCTGTTAGCTTCTCCATGAAGGAGATTGGTGCAGACTTTGTAGCACCTGTCATGATCCGCAATGCTTGATTCTGAACCTTGTCTAAAGCCTGTTGGTTAGTTTTGGCAGTAGTGGACCAGGCAGTTGAGCTATACTCTAAATAGGGTCTCACTGTTCCCTGATATACTGTCTTGAGTATTTGCTCATTTGCTCCCCACGTTCCAGGTTAGCCGTTTGTCAAAGGTCACTCCGAGATATTTTGCCACGCCTGCTTCAATCAGCGAAGTATTTCATATCTTGATTTTACCCGCCCTCTGCTTTGACGACAGGGAGAATAGTGTGCAAGCTTCATACGGGCCTTCCCTTCTGCTTGACTAATGTGGGGCTTCAAGGTTAGCCATTTGTCAGAGGTCACTCCGAGATATTTTGCCACGCCTGCTTCAATCAGCGAAGTATTTCCCATCTTGATTTTACCCGCCCTCTGCTTTGATGACAGGGAGAATAGTGTGGTGGACGATTTCTCTGTATTGATCGATACACACCAATCTTCAGCCCAAGCTGAAAGCTTGTTGATGGCTTCTTGCATCCTGTATGTGGCTGTAGTGGCATGTTCTTCCTTACACCATAACACCAGATCGTCAGCGTAGAGAGCAGTCTTAACTCCTTTCGGTAGTTCAGACACCAGATTATTGATGAAAAACAAGAAGAGTGTAGGGGATAAGACTCTGCCTTGTGGGACACCATGACGCAACAGGAACTTCCTACTGCTGGCATGTTCTAAACTGACTCTTGCTCTCCTGTTGTGGAGGTATGACTTAATCCACCTCAGCATGTGACCTCCTACTCCAGTCCTCATCAGCTTGACAAGGAGCCCATCAGTCCAGACTTTGTCAAACGCCCTCTGCAGATCAATCCATGCTGTAAGCATGACTTTCTGTTCTTGGAAGGCATCCTCTACCTGCAATAGATAAGTGGTCTGGTCCTCAGTGGAGCGGAATTGTCTGAAGCCAGCTTGTTGCGTTGTGAATAGGTTGTTAGTCTCCATGTACCACTTCAGGCATGCATTCACAATCCTCTCCATGGTCTTTCCAACACAGCTGGTTAGGCTGAATGGGGAGTAGCTTGCAGCCTTCTTTGGATCCTTCCCTTTCTTGTGGATAGGGATCATGACTGCCTCTTTCCATATCTGTGGAAGCAGTCCTTGTGTCCAGCTGTAGTTGTAAATTTCCAGGAGTTTGCAAATTGCTTCAGTGCCTAGATGGGTCAGCATTTCATTTGTGACTCCATCTGGTCCAGGAGACTTCTTTGTCTTCAACTGCCTAAGAGCTGTCTGTAGCTCATGCATTTTAAGACTCTGCTCCATGCATTCTGGTGTCACTTGGCTTGTCTGCCTTTCCCTTGTTTCTCTTTGGGCTTCCCTTTGCCGTTCCCTGTTGATGGGGATGTTGGAAACATCTTTGTAGTTAGAGGCAAAAGTGTTTGCTGCTTGTTTACCTGTCAACAGTTCACCATTCTCTTCCAAAGTTACTAAGACTATTTCTATTTCTTCATCATTCAGCTGTCTCGTCAATCTCCACAGCTTTTGGCCATCTCGCTCTAGGTTGAGCGAGGCTGTTTTGTTTCTCCAGCTCTTCCTCTGTGCTTCCTGTTTGTGCCTGAGGAATTTGGCCTTAGCTTGCTGTAGAGAGAGGTTACTTTCTTGTGAGGGATTGTTTTCTGCTTCCTCCCTGGCTTCTGATAACTTTGCCTGTAGATTCTCCAACTCATCACTCCAGTAGGGCTTATAGTCCTTTCTTGCTCCCCTTGGAATGGCGCTGTAAGCAGCCTTAAGTATACTGGCGTTGAAGTCTTTGACAACCCGGTTGATGTCTCTACCTTCCACTCTGATGTCTTTACAGAGCTCATCACTCAGACTTTGGTAAAAGGTCCACCTGGCCTTCTTGTAGTTCCATCTGGGGATGTTAGGTGAAGTAGAGGCTATAAGATCCATAGTAAGTTGGACTGGGCGATGGTCGCTACCTCCTAGTTGTTCATTGACTTCCCACTTGACATGTATAGTGTATGTCATCAGTACATAAAGCAAGATCAGCGGTTGATGTTGTTCGCCAGCTTCTGGAGTAAAAAGTTGGGGGGATCATCTGGCTTGTTGATGAGGTTTAGCTTGTTATCATCTTGCCAGGTCTCCACTTCCTCTCCACGTTTATCCAGGTGGTCATATCCCCAGCTTTGTGAGTGACACAAAGTCTCCTACAATGATGAACCTGGTTTCATCAGTTGTAACTTTGTCAAGGGACAGAGCTTTGTCACTTGGAGAGTATATGTTCATAAGTTTCAAACTGAACTAGTTCTTTCTGATGCTCAGAACTTGGAACTCTGAGTCATCCATATGTGTGTTGGTCTGGACAGCGCTGATGTTGTTCCTGACCAATGTCATGATGCCTCCTTTTCGTCTGCCAAATCTGTCACACTGGTATCCTCTGACTTTGAAGGATTTCTCTGGCTGTAGGTGAGTTTCCTGAATGCAACAGACATTGATGTCTTTCTCATGGAGGATATGCTCAAGTTCAGCTTTCTTGTTGAAGACACCCTCCATATTCCAATGCATCAGCCTGAAAGGTTGATGCGGATTGGTTCTTCTCCTTGGTATTTTCCTCCTTCTTCTCTTTGCATGTTGTGGATTGAAGGAGGGACTCCCAGTAGCAGTGGGTGGACTCTGTCGAGGCTCAGAGCCCCACACTGAATCCCCCTGGAGGGACCTCAGAGATTCAGCACCACATTGTTGAATACTGGATGGCTTTGTAGTCATAGCGATATTGCATGGTGCTGTGGTTCGTTAAGAGAGTGCCAATGGCCCAGCACCTCTGTCTTCAACTCACTAGGTTTCTTTCGTGGTTACCTCACCCTTAGTTCCGAGTTAAAACCCTATCCTGGGAACACAGGAGCTATTTGTCCCATAGCTGGGGGTCTGTTCATAGGCATCAGGGCGTGTCCACACACCGGTGGGCCTGGCATGCCACATGTCTGGGGGCAGACCTCCTCCGAGTCCCCTGCAGTTCTGCCTGATGCCGCAAGGTGCTCAGTTACCGTGTGGCGCCAACTCAGAGGCACTGCAAAAGGGCTTGTCTGCAGAGAGGCTGTGTACTGGCAAGGAAGACTTACGCACTCGGCTCCTTTTTCACCAGAAGGCTAGCCAGCGGTGGAGGCTGAAAGCGGAAGGTGACAAGCACACAGCACACCACACTTGATGCATCAGCAGACCAATGCCACACATTGCCATTAGTTCAAAAAATGATTTTCATTTCCATACACAGAATCCAGGCTTTATTGTATGTTTTCCGGATATATGACGTTATGCCATTACATCCGGTTTATCAAATGTACAGAAGTACCTTAAAGCAATTTGTTCAAACATTTTCGGCAAAAACTTTTACTCTCAAAAATTCCATAAAATGTTGGTACCGTGAAAGTGACAAGTAGTATAATTATATACTTATTGACATACAAATGAATAAATAACTAAAAATAAGGGTACCCTAAATCTGAGTCCAAATTTCAAAACTTCTCCCCAGCCACAGAAAATGCATGAGGCTTTTTAACTGTAACTGAGTTCTGCTTGCTCCACCTGCAAACCTCTGCACTCTATGTATAGGATAGAGGCTATGAAGCAAAAAGAGAGCACAGCTACTGTACTTACACTTTATAACTTACATTTGCCTTTGTCTGTATAATGTCTGTTGGTAGGATATCTGTCCATTGACAGTTATGCTGCCTGCATATCTCAAAGTCTTTGACCTAGAGTCATAACACATTGTGGGAAGAGAAATTATACTGCTGTGCTGTTTCAGATCAAAACAAATTCATATGACCTTTGACCCCTAAATGTGACCTTGACCTTGAAGTGAGCCATCCGAAACATGCGCTCTGCACGTCGTTACAATGAGGTGAACATTTGTGTCAGGTTTCTTTGAAATCCTTCAAGGGGTTCAAGAGTTACAGAGCGGAAGGGAAATTGCTAACCAACAGACAGACAGACACCGAGGCGATAACATAATATGTCCCTTCGGGCGTATAAAAAGGAATCGAGATCTTATGGTGATACAAGTTGTGTGCAAGTTTGGTTAAAATCAAATCATAAATGAAGCTGCTATTGGGCAGACAAGGTCAAAATAGCTAATTTTGGCCCTTTCAGGGGCCATAACTCTGGAACCCATTAAGGGATCTGGCCTGTTCAAGAAAGGAATAAAGTTCTTATGTTGACACACACTTTGTGCAAGTTTGATTTAATTCAAATCATAAATGAAGCTGCTATTGTGCAGACAAGGTCAAAATAGCTAATTCTGGCCCTTTCAGGGGCCATATCTCTGGAACCCATGATGGAATCTGGCCAGTTCAATAAAGGAACCAAGATCTTATGGTGATACAAGTTGTGTGCAAGTCTGGTAAAAATCAAATTATAAATAAAGCTGCTATTGTGCAGACAAGGTCAAAAATAGCTAATTCACATCATATGACTTAAGATGCATAACTCTTGCACCAATATTTTATGAATTATGCCCCTGTTTTGCTTAGAATTATACTTACTTAGTATTTTGATACACTTTATCCTTATCTCTCTTATAACTTAATCATTTAGACACAGACTCAAGCTATTGTGCAATATCTACATCCATCATTGGAGTCATTAAACACTCCAGTGACAGCTCCAGCTTCCTCAGATGTGCCCAGTTTCACTATCCAGCATCGAAATAGACGAGCGCGCTGTCTCCTGTGACAGCTCTTGTGAAATTACTTGGCACAAATGTTTCCAATAATGAGACAACATGTTCTGGACAAGACCCAGACCCCTAGCTCTAAGCTCTAAGACCTTGCACACTTGGCATTCTTCTTGAGAATTTTAGCGTTTATTACAGAGTTATGGCCCTTGAAATAGCCAAAATAGTGGATTTTTTCTTTGTGATGCTCATAGCTCAAAAAGTATATGGTATAGAATAATGAATCCATTTCATAACTTTTTTTTTTTGAGGCTATACTTCATTAAGACTGCAAACATTTGAATGATTTCCCCTTATTTGTAACAAATGTACCAGTGGGGGGGCACACCCTGTGTCCTACAGACACATTCTAGTTTCTTTTTTAGTCCCCTGCTGGTTGAAAACCAGTTTCGGGGACTATAGGAATGCACTTTTCCGTCCGTCTTTCCGTCCGTCTGCAATTTCGTGTCCAGTCCATAACTCTGTCATTCATGAAGGGATTTAGATATTACACAAATGTTCCCCATGATGAGACGACATGCCATGCGCAAGACCCGGACCCCTGGCTCAAAGGTCAAGGTCACAATTGGAGGTCAAAGGTCAACTGGACTTTTTTCCTGTCTGGTCCATAACTCTGCCATCTATGAAGGGATTTTAATATTATATGGCACAAATATACCTCCTAATAAGATGATGTGTCTTGCACAACTTTCAGACCCTAGCTCATATGAGGGTTGATCCAAAAGTAATGTCACTGCATCCATGGTGCGCTTATTCATCTGAGTATGATAATAAAAATATATCAAAATGTACAAAAATTCAATTCTGATAATATGGAAAAATATTTATTACCGGTGTTTTTTTGTTTAAAATGCACATGAATTAAAAAAAAAAACACTGACACTATTTCGCCCCACACTATATATATTATACTAATATTATTGGTTCATTAATAAAACTGTCAAATACAGCCAGTAATCTTTATCAGAATAACGTGCAGAATCATATGAAATTTTAACAACTTGACATCACGTATCTCCGCCGTTTCCTGTTGAGATTTTATTGACGTCATTGCTCGTTGAAACTATCTATGCAGTGTAAGAAACGTCATCTCTGACGTCAATAACGTCAGTGGCGTGCGGCGATTGCTGCAAGTATGCCTTTGGTGTATGTCAATATCATTAAAACCATGCAACATATCTTATCGATATTTTTAGACAATATTGCAAACAGAAAAATGTACTTCGGTATACATTTTTAGCTCACCTGTCACGTAGTGACAGGGTGAGCTTTTGTGATTGCCCTTTGTCCGTCGTCGGTCCATCCACAATTTCTAGAGAACACGATAGAGACCACATTTTGCAAGCAATTTTGATCAAACTTGTATTGGCGTGATATCTCAGTTCCTTTCGAAAACTGGCCAGATCCCATCATGGGTTCTAGAGTTATTGCCCCTTAAAGGGCCAGAATTTACTATTGTGCGTGCGTCAACAATTTCTTGTCTGCACGATAGTGGTTTCATTTATGATTTTATTTTAACCAAACTTGCACACAACTTGTATCATCATAAGAACTTGGTTCTTTTCTTGAACTAGCCAGATCCCGTTATAGGTTCCAGAGTTTTGGCCCCTGAAAGGGCCAAAATTAGCTTTTTTTGACCTTGTCTGCACAATAGCAGCTTTATTTATAATTTGATTTTTACCAGACTTGCACACAACTTGTATCACCATAAGATCTTGGTTCCTTTATTGAACTGGCCAGATTCCATCATGGGTTCCAGAGATATGGCCCCTGAAAGGGCCAGAATTAGCTATTTTGACCTTGTCTGCACAATAGCAGCTTCATTTATGATTTGAATTAAATCAAACTTGCACAAAGTGTGTATCACCATAAGAACTTTATTCCTTTCTTGAACAGGCCAGATCCCTTAATGAGTTCCAGAGTTATGGCCCCTGAAAGGGCCAAAATTAGCTATTTTGACCTTGTCTGCCCAATAGCAGCTTCATTTATGATTTGATTTTAACCAAACTTGCACACAACTTATATCACCATAAGATCTTGATTCCTTTTTATACGCCCGAAGGGACGTATTATGTTATCGCCTTGGTGCCTGTCTGTCTGTTGGTTAGCAATTTCCCTTCCGCTCTGTAACTCTTGAACCCCTTGAAGGATTTCAAAGAAACCTGACACAAATGTTCACCTCATCGTAACGATGTGCAGAGCGCATGTTTCGGATGGCTCACTTCAAGGTCAAGGTCACATTTAGGGGTCAAAGGTCATATGACTTTGTTTTGTGTGTATATTGCTCTGCATTTGCATTGCATTGCAGTGCTCTTGTTTTAATTTGGCAGATCCTTCTTTTGTTCACTTACAAATTTTTTTTTTTAATTACTTCCCTTTTATGTTACTATAGGTAGCTTATTTAGTAACTTTTTTATTATTGGCCGTAGGGAAAAACCGAGACCACTTTTCTGTGGTACAACATGGATGGTACCTCCAATTTTTAGGTGTATTTTGACATATCTGTACCTTGTAAGAATTTTTTTTCTTTTTGGTTAAATTTCTTCCCTTTGTTGTTCCTGTCCTTTGGACTTACGGCTATATAGAAAATTGATTTCAAAATAATTTTACACAAGACTAGTGTTCCTTGGGTGACCCTCTACTATATTCCTTCAAATAATTTTGATTCAGTGAAAAACATGGCCGCCAAGGGGTTTTGCTTATTTTCTCTATATGCCTATATAGAACTTTGAAAATCTTTTTGTCAGAAACTGCTGATCCGTTTTCAAAATAATTTTACACAAATGTTTTTTGGGTGATCCTCTACCAAATTCTTTCAATAATTTGGATTCATTGAAAAAGTGGCTGCCTGGGGGAGGGGCTCATTTTCCCATATGGCTGTACAGAAAACTTCTTGTATGAAACTACTGGCCTGATTTGAAAATGATTGTATTTGAAGTAACTTTAAGAAAATTTCAACTATATTTTCTCATAATTCTTTTGATTGATCTTGATTATGATTTTTTAGCTCGACTATTCGAAGAATATGTAGAGCTATCCTACTCACCACGGCGTCGGCGTCGGCGTCGGCGTCACACCTTGGGTTAAGTTTTTCGTACCAGTCCACATTTTGACAAAGTCCTTTGAGATAAAGCTTTGAAACTTTCAACACTTGTTTACCATCATCATGGCCAGTTATAGGAAAGAGCACATAACTCCATTAAGGATTTTGGCTGAATTATGGCCCCTTTTGACTTAGAAATCATGGTTAAGTTTTTCGTACCAGTTCATATTTTGACAAAGTCTTTTGAGATAAAGCTTTGAAACTTTCAACACTTGTTTACCATCACCATGTCCAGTTATAGGCAAGAGCACATAACTCCATCAAGGATTTTGGCTGAATTATGGCCCTTTTTGACTTAGAAATCTGGGTTAATATTTCGTACCAGTCCACATCTTGACAAAGTCTTTTGAGATAAAGCTTTGAAACTTTCAACACTTGTTTACCATCACCATGTCCAGTTATAGGCAAGAGCACATAACTCCATCAAGGATTTTGACTGAATTATGGCCCCTTTTGACTTAGAAATCATGGTTAAGTTTTTCGTACCAGTTCATATTTTGACAAAGTCTTTTGAGATAAAGCTTTGAAACTTTCAACACTTGGTTATCATCACCATGTCCAGTTATAGGCAAGAGTACATAACTCCATCAAGGATTTTGGCTGAATTATGGCCCTTTTTGTCTTAGAAATCTGGGTTAATATTTCGTACCAGTTCATATTTTGACAAAGTCTTTTGAGATAAAGCTTTGAAACTTTCAACATCTGTTTACCATCACCATGTCCAGTTATAGGCAAGAGAACATAACTCCATCAAGGATTTTGGCTGAATTATGGTACTTTTTGACTGAGAAATCTTGGTTAAGTCTTTCGTACCAGTTCATATTTTTTGTAAAGTGTTTGACATATGGCTTTGAAACTTTTATCACTTGTTTAGTATAATAGTCTCTATCTGTAGGAAAGAGAACATAACTCTGTCATCTATTTTGGCTGAATTATGGCCCATTTTGGACTTTGAAATTGGTTCTGTTTCCATACAAGTCCGTGTTTTGTCAAAACTATTTGACATATGGCTTTTAAACTTTGAACACTTGTTTATCATTATGATTTCCATCTGTAGGCAAGAGTACATAACTATTTGACTGAATTATGGCCCTTTTTGGACTTTGAAATTGGCTCAATATATTGCCATTTAGTGCAAGACTTATCGAAATCAAAGTAATACAGGAACATTGTTTGTCTAATCTATTTATTTCTTTTGTCTGAATATCCGTGGAAATATTTTGACACCATTCTTCAATCTATTCTTCGAATAGTCGAGCGCGCTGTCATCAGACAGCTCTTGTTGACCTTCTTGTCCTTAAGTGCAATGATAACAGGTGAGCGATATAGGGCCATAATGGCCCTCTTGTTGTTTATTTCCTTTCATTATACAGGGTTTTACAGCTACAGTGACATTACTTTTGGATCAGTCCTCGTAGGTCAAGGTCACACTTGGCAGTCAAATGATAGGTTTTCAGCTGTCAGACTTACTCTGCAGTCAAATGATAGGTTTTCAGCTGTCAGACTTTAAATATGTTTTCTCTAGAGCTTTGATATTTGGCATGTGATATAAGGGTTTGACTATCTACCATTATTGTCCAAATTATTGCCCTAAGGTCAAAAATGGTCACACCCGTGTGTGACATGTACTTACTATAGACTTATATATAAGGAATTTTGAGAATCAATAATAGCTAGAGCCTTGATATTTTGCATGTGATTTCAATGTTGAACTGTCTACCGTAATTGTTCAGATTATTACCCTCGGTTCAAAAATGTGTGTGACATGCATATAATATGTACTTGTACCATTACCTTATACAAACACACTTGAAGCCTTGTACAAAGGTGAGCACTTTAGGGTCAGTGACCCTTTTGTTTACTGTTTCAGTTTCTTTTATTAGCTCAACTGAACGGGTCACACATTAAACCGGAATCCACCTAAAAACCGGAATACACCGGAATACACTTTGTATAACCGGAATACACCTGTAGTTTTTAATTTAAAGGTATTTTTGAAGTGTTTTAGATATCATTCAATCATATTTATCATAAATAATTAACATACCAAAGGAAAATAAAATACGTTCAGCCGAAATGATTTTATACGAGACTGAAGTTCGGCGACTGCGCCGGAAATTTCCATAACCGAAATACACCCGTATTTTATTAATAAATGGTATTTTGTAGTGTTTTTTTTTCTGTTTTTTTTAGAAATCATTCATGTTTGATATAAATGGTAAGTTTATAAAAGGAAAATAAAATACTCAACACAAAACGATTTATACGTGACTGAAATTTGGCGACCGCTCGGGAAATTACCATAACTGAAATACACCCGTATTTCTTCAACAAATGGTATTTTTGAAGTGGTTTATGACTGAATTCAAACATATTAATGATAAATAATTAATTTTCAAAAGGATATTAAAATACTTTTGCGCATTACGTCTTGTACATGATTGAAAATCAGCGTGCGCATTGAAAATTTGCGCATTCTTGAATGAATTTCCATGTCCTAAAATTGTCTAATATACACCCGTATTTAAAGGTCCAATACTAAGGAAAGTGAACATTTTAGTTTCTTTTAAAAAGCACAGAAACTATTTCATTTTATTGGAAAATGAAAGTTGGTATGTAGAAATTCGAAATAAATCGCAGTATATGTACAATTATTTTTCTATGAAGTATGAAGAAAGTTGAAAAGACCTGGGGGGTCATTCTGTTGATTCATTGAAATTTCAACATAATACACATACATTTCTTTGAGTTCCAAAGACCTTCTGTAAATTTTGACCTGCCAATCTTCATTATTTAGTGTCTTGCAGAAGTCTATGCACTGGCTATGAAAAAAATTGCCAACTCAGTTTCCCTTAGTAATGGACCTTTAATCAATCGTATTTTTACGGTTTATGACAGAATTAAATCATATCTTAAATGAATAATTAATTTACAAAAGCAAATTAAAACACGCTAAACGTTTTTATACGAGGTTGAAAATTTGTTGAGCGCACGGGAAATTTGCGCACTCGTGGATGAACGTCAATCGCCATAATTTTGTCAGCTTTCAACTTAGGTAGGTAAATTTCTTTCAAGTTTCAATTTTTTAGTTCAGATTATTTCAAAATATCTTTTTATGCTATAATATTCATTTATGACATATTTCAGGTAACAGAGGAATTATTTTACCGCCATGAATGAAGAAATAATGATACTTACATAAATTCTGAGTTGTTAAAATCATCGTTTTTTTCTCTCTCTCTTTTTCAGACCGCTCTTTATTTACTAAAGTTTAATAAAAACCGATATTCTTGAAATATACTTTTAAATCTTATTGCTTATTGTTCTGTTAAAAGTACCTTATAATGTTAATAACGAACAGGCATGTTATTCAAGTGTCACCTGTCAATCAACAAGTTGAGCATGTTGAGTGGACACTGATTGCTATAGTATCAATCAAAATATTTAAAGAAAGTTAAGGATGTTTTTACACCTTTTCGTTGTCAAAATAATCTGCCGTTGAGTAAATGAAGCAATAATATGATATATAAACCATATACAGATTTCAGTATTCGAAAAATGGCTTACTCTGTATTTGGTGATAGTTACGTTACACGCCTGGAAAATCATACCAAGGGCAATATGCATTAATATATAAATGTGCCTTCTATGGTGTATCTGGAATGTCAACTCGTAAAAAATTTAGGCCAATGTATATTGAAATCTACAATTCATCGCTGTTTAAGTAAAACGTTGAATAAGTGTTGATACGTTAAAGTATATATGTTTATGGCTTAATAAGCTTTTCATGTGCAAAAATAAAAATTATACTGAATGTACCTGCAATTTTTCAATTTGCAATGATATCGACAATTAAATGAAATTGAATAAAACTTTATCACATTTAACTGCACTTCCCTCGTTAGACATTATTTGTCACATGTCACTTGTGTGTGCTTTCAAATATATTGATTAATTGATAATCAGTAGGTGTGATAATCCAATCAAACTCTATCAGGACTAATCAGAGACACGTGTTTGTTACGCTGCATATATTCAAAGGAATGAACGCAATAAACGTTTTTATATTTATATATTAAACATGATATAATTCTTTTGAAAACTGATTTTTCAAAATATATTTTCTTCTTAAACATGTTAAATCGTCAAATTAATTCTGAGGAAATAATTCAGTTAGTTCCAATAATAAACGTACTAGTATGGCCGGTCCTTTCCGATCAGCGCGGTTTAATCACTGACATGTGTTTTGTGTATAATTCGAATATTGATATTTTTTCCTCAATTTATTTTATTTTTTATACGAAATCTGAAGAATTAATTAAATAATTTCTAGGGGTGTAACGATACATCGAACTATCGATGCATTGCGATACTAAGTGTCCCGATAGCATGCATCGATAGAAAAGTCACGATCCAATAACAATCGCCGATAGTTCCTTCAACAATCGATAGTTTCGATAGTTTTGAAATTTTAGTAAATACAGAAATAACCAAGAAACAGAGCCAGCCTTTATTTGCGGCTCAGAAAATGTTTACGACTCCATTACAATAATTACCCTCACGGAATTAAACTACCATAAAGGACTGAGAAGTCTGGGAGATAATTAATAAATTTAGTTTCTTACAAACTTTGATTAAATATGTTTAAGTAACCTGTTAATATTAGATGAGAAAATGTACTATGGACATGGAGAAAGAAGGCTACTTGTATTATACAGCAAACTGTTCGGTAGGACCCTTCATTTAGTGCTGGTACACCTTAATCCGATCCGTTAATTTTCGTCTTTTTCGATGCTTTGGGTTATTAAACATGTTGACATTCGCAACAAAATGGCCGATTCGTTTGAGTATACCTTGCATAGGTTTATTGTTTTACTTATTGTTCCAAAGCCAAGGAAGGCAAGAAATATTTATATTAGAATTATTTCTGTCCGTTTCAGTTGTACAAACATCTCAATGTGTGTTAACAGCAATTATAAACAGTGCCGTCTCTTACACCGTGTAACAATGCCAGTTGGTAGCTTTACTGTATAAAATATGATGGCCGATAACTATTGCAATAGTATCGCAATAGTAACCTGCAATAGAATAGTATCGCAATAGTTTTTAAGCAATATCAATAGTATTGCAATAGTCAAAATTGGCCTCAATAGTCACCCCTAATAATTTCCAATAATAAACGCGTGACATGCCTCTTCCGATCATGTTATGTCCTTTCCGATCAGCGCGGTTTATGCCACTCGTATTTTGTCTATAATTCATTTAAAAAGCGAAAATTACTATTTTATAATTCCTAATTTATTTTCTTTTTTTTATTTGTTAAATAAAATATGAAGAAACAATTAATAATTTCAAATAAAAAACATGTGGCAAACCCCATTCCGATCAGCGCGATTATGTCATGACCCGTATTTTCTCTATAATTCATTTATAAATTGAATATCGATATTTTTTATCATCATTATTTTCTTTTTTCATTTTTTTAAATGAAATGTGAAGAAACTTTTAAATAATTTCCAACAATCAACATTCCGGTATCTTGCTAGTCATGTAGCGACGTAATCGTACAACATTTCTGTAAGCTCGCCGAATTTCATTCTCGTATAAAATCGTTTTGCGTTAAAGTATTCCATTTTCCTTTTGTAAACTAATTATTATGCCCCCCTTGGAAAAAGGAGGGGTATATTGTTTTGCAGATGTCGGTCGGTAGATCGGTCGGTCGGTCAGTCTGTCGGTCGGTCGGAATGTAGACCTATCCGTTTCCGGATGATAACTCAAGAACACTTGGGCCTAGGATCATGAAAGTTGATAGGGAGGTTGGTCATCACCAGCAGATGACCCTATTGATTTTGAGGTCAGTATGTTAAAGGTCAAGGTCACAGTGACCCTGAATAGTAAAACGGTTTCTGGATGATAACTCAAGAACACTTGGGCCTAGGATCATGAAAGTTGATAGGGAGGTTGGTAATGACCAGCAGATGACCCCTATTGATTTTGAGGTCAGTATGTTAAAGGTCAAGGTCACAGTGACCCTGAAGAGTGAAACTGTTTCCTGATGATAACTCAAGAACACTTGGGCCTAGGATCATGAGTTGATAGGGAGGTTGGTAATGACCAGCAGATGACCCCTATTGATTTTGAGGTCAGTATGTTAAAGGTCAAGGTCACTGTGACCCTGAAGAGTAAAACAGTTTCCGGATGATAACTCAAGAACGCTTAGGCCTAGGGTCACGAAAGTTGATAGGGAGGTTGGTCATGACCAGCAGATGATCCCTATTGATTTTGAGGTCAGTATGTCAAAGGTCAAGGTCACAGTGACCAGGAACAGTAAAATGGTTTCCAGGCAATAACTCAAGAACGCTTGGGCCTAGTGTCAGGAAACAGATGACCCCTTTTGATTTTGAGGTCAGTATGTCAAAGGTCAAGGTCACAGTGATCCTGAATAGTAAAACGGTTTCTGGATGATAACTCAAGAACACTTGGGCCTAGGATCATGAAAGTTGATAGGGAGGTTGGTAATGACCAGCAGATGACCCCTATTGATTTTGAGGTCAGTATGTTAAAGGTCAAGGTCACAGTGACCCTGAAGAGTAAAACGGTTTCCGGATGATAACTCAAGAACACTTGGGCCTAGGATCATGAAAGTTGATAGGGAGGTTGGTAATGACCAGCAGATGACCCCTATTGATTTTGAGGTCAGTATGTTAAAGGTCAAGGTCACTGTGACCCTGAAGAGTAAAACAGTTTCCGGATGATAACTCAAGAACGCTTAGGCCTAGGGTCACGAAAGTTGATAGGGAGGTTGGTCATGACCAGCAGATGATCCCTATTGATTTTGAGGTCAGTATGTCAAAGGTCAAAGTCACAGTGACCAGGAACAGTAAAATGGTTTCCAGGCAATAACTCAAGAACGCTTGGGCCTAGTGTCAGGAAAATTGATAGTTAGGTTGGCCATGACCAGCAGATGACCCCTATTGATTTTGAGGTCATTAGGTCAAAGGTCAAGGTCACATTGGCCAGGAACAGTTAAATGGTTTCTGATCTTCTTGTCCAAAACCATAGGGCCTAGGGCTTTGATATTTGGTATGTAGCAAAATCTAGTGGTCCCCTACCAAGATTGTTCAGATTATTTCCCTGGGGTCAAATATGGCCCCACCCCTAGGGTCACATGGTTTATATAGACTTATATAGGAAAAAACTTTGAAAAACCTCTTGTCCAAAACCACAGGTCCTAGGGCTTTGATATTTTGTATATGACATCATCTAGTGATCCTCTACTAAGATTATTCAAATTATTCCCCTAGGGTCAAATATGGCTCCGCCCTGGGGGTCACATGGTTTACATATACTTATATAGGGAAAAACCTTGAAAATCTTCTTGTCCAAACCACAAAGTCTGTGGCTTTGGTATTTTGTAATGTAGCATCATTTAGTGGTTCTCTACCAAGGTTGTTCAAGTTATCCCTCTCAGGTCAAATATGGCCCTGCCTCAGAAGTCAAATGGTTCATATAGACTTATATAGGGAAAAACTTAGAATCTTCATGTCCATAACTTACATCATTCAAATTTGGACCACATGTATAGTTTTAAGTGGCAAGATGAACCTTGACATGAGTTGACCTTGATCTTGACCTAGTGACCTACTTTCACATTTCTGTACCTACAGCCTTCAAATTTGGACCACATGCATAGGTTTGTGTACTGAAAAAAACTTTGACCTTGTTATTGACCTAGTGACCTACTTTCACATTTTTGAAGGTACAGGCTTCAAATTTGGACCACATGCATAGTTTTTTGTTCCAAAATAAGATTTGACCTTGATTTTGACCTAGTGACCTACTTACACATTTCTCAAGCTACAGCCTTCAAATTTGAACCACAAGCGTACTTTTGTGTACTGAAATGAACTTTGATCTTGACATTGACCTAGTGACCTACTTTCATATTTCTGAAGATACAGGCTTCAAATTTGGACCACTTGCATAGTTTTGTGTTCCGAAATAAAATTTGACCTTGATTTTGACCTAGTGACCTACCTTCACATTTCTCAAGCTACAGCCTTCAAATTTGAACCACATGCATAGTTTTGTGTACCGAAATGAACTTTGATCTTGAGATTGACCTTGTGACCTATTTTCACATTTTTGAAGGTACAGGTTTCAAATTTGGATTGCTTGCATATTTTTGTGTTCTGAATTGAAATTTGACATTGATTTTTATCTATTACCTACTTTCACATTTCTCAAGCTACAGCCTCCAGATATGAAGCACATGCATAGTTCTGTTTACCGAAATGAACTTTACCTTGAAATTGATCTAGTGACCTGCTTTCACATTTCTCAAGCCACCGCTTTCAAATTTGGACCACATACACATTGTTTTGTACCTAAATGAAATTTGATGCCAAGATCAATCTGTAATCTCTTGTTAGGTTAATAGGTTAAAGGTCAAGGTCAGATTAAACCAGAATGGTAGAACTTTTGTTTACAGTGAGCATATAATTTCTGTTCCTTGTGCAATTACTGAATGCATCAAGGGGGGGGGGGGGGGGGGGGGCATTTCGTGTTTGACGAGCTCTTGTTTATATTATACTCGAATGTTTTCTGCAATAGCCCCTATAAAATACCATTTATTAATGAAATACGGGTGTATTTCGGTTATGGAAATTTCCGACGCAGACGCCGAACTTCAATCTCGTATAAAATCATTTTGCATGAACGTATTTTATTTTCCTTTGGTATGTTAATTATTTATGATAAATATGATTGAATTATATCTAAAACACTTCAAAAATACCTTTTAATTAAAAAATACAGGTGTATTCCGGTTATGCAAAGTGTATTCCGGTGTATTCCGGTTTTTAGGTGGATTCCGGTTTAATGTGTGACCAAACTGAACCATAGAATCAAAATGAGCTTTTAATATAGATGGATGGTTCAGCTTCCATTGTCCATCATCCACTATTTACATAAACATGTCCTTCTCTGAATAAACTGGTCAGAATTAGAATTACACCAAAAATATGTGTAGCAGTAATTCCTGGCAAGGTTTTCTCTCAAATGTATTCCAGTGATTTTGCTTAACCCGTTTTAGGGGCCGCTGGACGTAGAAATAGAAAAACCTTTAAATGTTCTTCTACTAAACCATTTGATGGATAACCATCAAACTTAGTCTGTAAACATTATTAAGGTCTTCTCCCATATTTGTTCATATGTTTACACTTTGCCCTTTCTAGGGGTGGCTAGGGCTAAAAAAGAAATATCTTTAAAGGTGTCTTTTTCTCATGAACTGCTCGATGGATTTTTAACCAGGTTTTCAAAAAAACTTGGGGTAACCGATTTTAATGAAACTTAGTATATAGGTAGCTTGCATAGAGATGGAGTTTGGGATCACTAGGATCAAGGTCAAAGTCACTGTTGCTAAAAATAAAAAAAAAGGTTTATGCTCAATGACTTTAGTTTGCATTGATTAATGTATTGAAATAAACTTGGCCCATAGGTAGCTTATAGAAAAAGCAAGGTTGTAATTGTACATTGGGTCAGTGGGGTCAAGTTCAAGGTCAAAATAACCTAATTAATCTGCATACTAAGAAAATTCAGTGGTCTAGAGTGATAGGCCAAATTTTAAGCTACCTTTTGTTCTGTGGAAGAATACATTGGTACCCTGTTACAGCATCTTTAGAATGCCTCAGACTACATTGGTACTCTGTTACAGCATCTTTAGAATCCCTCAGACTATATTGGTACCCTGTTACAGCATCTTTAGAATCCCTCAGACTACACTGGTACCCTATTACAGCATCTTTAGAATCCCTCAGACTACACTGGTACCCTGTTACAGCATGTTTAGAATCCCTCAGACTACACTGGTACCCTGTTACAGTATGTTTAGAATCCTTCCGAATACATTGGTATCCTGTTACAGCATCTTTAGAATCCCTCAGACTACATTGGTATCCTGTTACAGCATCTTTAGAATCCCTCAGACTACATTGGTACCCTGTTACAGCATCTTTAGAATCCCTCAGACTACATTGGTACCCTGTAACAGCATCTTTAGAATCCCTCAGACTACATTGGTACCCTGTTACAGCATCTTTAGAATCCCTCAGACTACATTGGTACCCTGTTACAGCATCTTTAGAATCCTTTAGACTACATTGGTACAGCCACTTCTTTGGGATTCTGCAGGTGCTATAACATACAAAAACATCATTCTGTTGTCCCTACAATAGTGAATCACTATTGAAAGTCACTGTTGCTAAAAAAAAAAAAAAAGGTTTATGCTCAATGACTTTAGTTTGCATTGATTAATGTATTGAAATAAACTTGGCCCATAGGTAGCTTATAGAAAAAGCAAGGTTGTAATTGTACATTGGGTCAGTGGGGTCAAGTTCAAGGTCAAAATAACCTAATTAATTCTGTTGTCCCTACAATAGTGAATCAAAGGACTGAAAGTACTGGAGGATCGATTGTATTTGAACGACATAGATTGTACAAGATTTTGATGATTAGCATTTATCAATTAACATTAGCTATTTGACATTGATGGAACCGGCTACCTAGCCACTGCCTTCTCCGCATGTAAAAAAATATGACTGTTTAGTACATACTCCCCATCAATTATGTCTCGAAACACATAATTTATAAGCCTCTGATCTGTTATCCATAAGCTATACACTGTGTATATATGATTTAAAATACTGCAAGTATGTTAAGAAAAGCCCTTTGCAATATTTTGCATGAGCGATAAACTGCATTCATAAATATTTTTGACCGTTTAACTGAATTTGATGCTTTTAAGCATTTAGAAACAAATTATTGTTTGATTTACTAGTACGTTATATATTTTTCAAAATATAAAACAACATTTCTATACAAATTTCCAAAATGAAGGTCTGTTAAGCCAGCGGAAGATGTATTATTATCATTATTATTATTATTATACCAGATTTATATAGCGCCCTTTTCATGATAAACACGTTCAAAGGCGCTTTACATATAGCAAACGCAGCCACACAGGGCACAAAATTCATCCTCTACTGACCAGAGGGACAGAGTGAGATAAAGCCCCCAGACAGATAGAGAGAAATCCTTTTTAGATACAGACTTGTCCGGCTAACTTAGCCTAGCTCTTTGCGAATAGACAGTCTGGTTCTTTAACGTTCCCGGTGTATAGCACCGATACACGCGAGGCCATCTTTCCTGGGAAGAACCAGTACAGGCCTCTAAGTGAGGTGGGAGACACTCAAGAGCATCTCAGAAATTTCCAGTGCCTGGACCGCGATTAGAACCCTGGACCTCTGGATTGACAGTCAAGCGTGTTACCACTAGACCACCGGCCCACCACATGTAATCCCTGAAATAATTTCTGTTTCCGTTATAAAAGTATTATCTAATCCAGTCCATATCTAACCGTCCTTGGACCAATACCTCTTTTTAATAGGATAGATATCATAAAATGATGTCGGACCATTATAGTCGGACTGATATCATGTCTAGGTCTGAGATCGATCAGGTATCAAACTGTCTATCCGTCATTGGGGATATTCCGTCTTTTATGCAGTTCACTGTTATTGACAAAAAAATCATCAACGTTGAAATATTTATTACATTTAAGTTGCATTTCTTACGACATCTGGCCAATACTTGACCTTTGTTGTTTTTGATGTGTTTAACATATATGAATGGTTAGGTACTTACACACATAACACTATGCCTAATCGTTAGGAAAATAATAGTGTGGGTCATATTTTTATATCGGGTGGATATAGCGCATACCCGCCAATATTCCGACTGCTGTCAGTCCGATATAGGCATGCAAACTGAGTGACACATCTATGAATTAGGCGCAGAGAATAATCAATAGTAAAGTGTGACATGCTGTTCAAAGTGAACCTCCGATTTAAAAATAACGTGTAGTGTTCCTAGGGCCGTCATTTCATTACTGTATCAACATTTTGATTGAATACATATACCTTTGTATTTAAACGCTACTTACGGAATGAAAAATCATTAAAATCCGAAACAAAACATCTATAAAATCGAACAAATATTTCTCATTCACAAATATTTACAACTCACAACTTTCCCTTGTCTTGCTATATGCTACTATAATCGTAAATGTATTAGCCGCAGAATCCATGTCGTGGCAAAATAATTATATTTTGATGGTTAAATAAATGTATGGCATGGAACTATTTTTTGTACCTATGGCACTACTTTTGTTCGGTCTGCAGTAAGGAAATTTCTACATTGTTAATTTTGGATCGATTGTCCAAAATAAACTCATCACATTTAACATTATCTATATTATATATAATCAATTACAAATCATGTATAGTTATTGTGTTGTGGTGTGCTGCTTTAGCATGGCTATTTTCATACATGCCATATTTTCAGACGGTCAATAAGGGAGATTTGCCTCAGCAGGGCTTTTTTTAAGGGAGATTTGGGTAAAAATAAGGGAGTTTTTTTACATTGAATTGATGAGTGGAGCCAACAGTTGTGTACAGAATGCATGATTATTACTTATAGCACTTAACTTAATCCAAGGAAATTCAGAATTCCATGAAAGATTGAACCAGGAACTTTGTTTTTGGTTTATGTCTTGATGCTTCTGCATCTGGAGAGAGTGATCTTTTTGACATGTTTAAGCATACAATACTCAAAAGATTGTGGAAATATCATGTCAAAACAGTCTTTTAAGGGCAGTCATTTCTTTTCATAAATGAAGTTGTTAAAACAAAAATGAAAATCGTTCTTTTGCTGGATTGTCCATATTTAGATTAAAACTACATGCATTTAACCTGGGAATTCTTCTCCCGTTAATTATTGCAACATGACAATATCACAAAGGAATGGCAGTCAATTATTCGGGCAGTATGAATTGCAATTTATTTCGTAAAATTCACTTATCCGAATTCATGTTTGTCCGAAATTCTGTGTAGTCTGACATTAACTCGCCAATTTTGTTAAGTCGTTGTTGATTTTTTGCATGTTGTGCAAGTATCTAAATTGAGAAACATAAACTCGGTGTTAGCACTAACCTGTCTAATCCTCTGATGGCTCGATAAATATTGGAAAAGAGTGTTTCCCGATAAATATTGAGGTCAGCGAAAACGAAAGTACACTTTGGCAGGTGGCGGTAAAATGACGTAATTTTAAGACTGGTTTACATATTGTTTTGAAAAACTACGGATCAGTGGCTTTGATGTTATTGAATCAGTCTAAAATCTCGCACATGCACATGTTTACAATTGCCTACGGGTAAGATTAAATGGTTAATTGTTTGCAGATGGTGACAGTAGGTGGTAAGATAATTAATGCCTCAGGCGTGTATCTCTCGATAAACAAGCTAGGGATTATAGACAACTATGAAAATTATGTTTGAAGAGTATTTCCGGGCTACTCGATATTGAATTTCAAGTATTTTCTAAAGGTCTACATGTGGTCCGAGATACGATTTTTTGACAGAGGACTTTTTTTCTGAATTTATTTTTTTACGGGAGGTTTTCATGTCCCGGCGGGAGACCGGGAGATATACTGAAAATACGGGAGAAAAAGTCTCCCGGCGGGAGATATGGCATGTATGTATTTTGTACACTGGAAGCATGAGATGGTTGCACAAAATAAGAACTTTTCTGCAGAGAAAGATTTCTAGTTTGTTTTTTTGTTTTTTTTTCAAATTAATTCTAAAACGCTTTGCAACAGAAAATGCATTAATATGACCCAACTTTACAAATAGTACTTTGTGTTTGTCTGCTTGCATGCATATTTTTGATGGTTTATTTGAAGAATAGGTAGAGCTATTGCAGTTGCCTGTTTATTGGCATCTTCGTCCGCATCCAGATTTGGTTTAGTTTTGTATGTACGCTGGTGTGTCTGTAACCACTTGAATGAATATATATTGAAACTTCACATATTTTTTCGCTGTGATGATACAATGCACAGGTGTCATAACTCTATTTTGTATTTTTATAAAATGAAGCCCCTTTTTCAACTTTTGTAACTTACTGTGTCACAAGGCTTTTGAATAGTTGAGTATTGCTGTCCTCCAATAGCTCTTGTTAGAATAGCAACAGTTTTAAATTTACATACTTCTTTTAACATTTTACATAAAACTGTTTTTGTGCCCCCCCCCCCCCCATGAGTGGTGGGGGCATATAGATTTGGTCTTGTCCGTCCGAAGTTCGTGACCCGCCTAGCTCGAAAAGTATTTGATATAAATTGATGAAGCCTTGCATGAGTCTTTATCATGATATGAACTTGCGCACCTCCTATTTATGTCTCCCCAAGGAGACATATTGTTTTTGCCCTGTCCGTCCGTCCGTCCGTCCGTCACACTTCATTTCCAAGCAATAACTGGAGAACCATTTGACCTAGAACCTTCAAACTTCATAGGATTGTAGGGCTGCTGGAGTAGACGACCCCTATTGTTTTTTGGGTCACTCCGTCAAAGGTCAAGGTCACAGGGGCCTGAACATTGAAAACCATTTCCGATCAATAACTAGAGAACCACTTGACCCAGAATGTTGAAACTTCATAGGATGATTGGTCATGAAGAGTAGATGACCCCTATTGATTTTGGGGTCACTCCGTCAAAGGTCAAGGTCACAGGGGCCTGAACATTGAAAACCATTTCCGATCAATAACTAGAGAACCACTTGACCCAGAATGTTGAAACTTCATAGGATGATTGGTCATAAAGAGTAGATGACCCCTATTGATTTTGGGGTCACTCTGTCAAAGGTCAAGGTCACAGGAGCTTGAACATTGAAAACCATTTCCGATCAATAACTAGAGAACCACTTGACCCAGAATGTTGAAACTTCATAGGATGATTGTACATGCAAAGTAGATGACCCCTATCGATTTTGGGGTCACTCCATTAAAGGTCAAGGTCACAGGGGCCTGAACATTGAAAACCATTTCCGGTCAGTAACTTGAGAACCACTTGACCCAGAATGTTGAAACTTAATAGGATGATTGGTCATGAAGAGTAGATGACCCCTAACGATTTTGGGGTCACTCTGTGAAAGGTCAAAGTCAGAGGGGCCCACACATTGAAAACCATTTCCGGTCAATAACTTGAGAACCACTTGACCCAGAATGATGAAACTTCGTAGGATGATTGGTCATGCAGAGTAGATGAACCCTAACGATTTTAGGGTCACTCTGTTAAAGGTCAAGGCCACGGGGGCCTGAACATGGAAAACCATTTCCAATCAATAACTTGAGAACCTCTCGACCCAGAATGTTGAAACTTCATAGGATGATTGTTCATGCAGAGTAAATGACCCTTATTGTTTTTGGGGTCACTCCGTTAAAGGTCAAGGTCACAGAGGCCTGAACATTGATAACCAGTTCCGATCAATAACTTGAGAACCACTTGACCCAGAATGTTGAAACTTCATAGGATGATTGAACATGCAGAGTAGATGACCCCTATTGATTTTGGGGTCAGTCTATTAAAGGTCAAGGTCACAGTGGCCTGTTCATGTAAAATCATTTTTTGGAAATAACTTGAGAACCACTTGACCTACAATGTTGAAACTTAATAGGATGATTGGACATGCACAGTACATGACCCCTATTTATTTTGAGGTCACTTGATCAAAGGTCAGGGTCACAGGAGCCTTAACAGTGACTTGAGAACCACTAGGCCACGAGTGTTGAAATTTAGCGGGATGACTGGACATGCCAAGTAGATGATCCCTATTGCAGCCAACCACCAGTGTCTCTTTGACTTTCGCTCCTGACCCCTATTGACTTCTTGCCTATAGGACTTTGCATTGGGGGAGACATGCGCTTTTTTACAAAAGCATTTTCTAGTTTTCGTCTGGCTCCGCCCCCTATTTTCAGAGTTATGGCCCCTGAAATAGTCAAAAAAGTACATTTTCACCTTGTGACATGCCTAGCTCAAAAAGTATTTGATATGGATTCATGAAACCTTGCATGAGTCTTAATCATGATATGAACTTGCGCACCTCCTATTTTTCATCTGGCTCCACCCCTATTTTTAGACTTGTGGCCCCTGAAATAGTCAAAAATGCACATTTTCACTTTGTGACACGCCTAGCTCAAAAACTATTTGATATAGATTCATGAAACCTTGCATGAGTCTTAATCATGATATGAACATGCGCACCTCCTATTTTTCATTTGGGTCCGCCCCCTATTTTCAGAGTTATTGCCCCTGAAATAGTCAAAAATGCCCATTTTCACCTTGTGACATGCCTAGCTCAAAAAGTATTTGATATAAGTTCATGAAACCTTGCGTGAGTCTTAATCATGATATGAACTTGCGCACCTCCTATTTTTCATTGGGTCCGCCCCCTATTTTTAGAGTTATGGCCCCTGAAATAGTCAAAAATGTACATTTTCACCTTGTGATGCACCTAGCTCAAATAGTATTTGATATAGATTCATGAAACCTTGCATAAATCTTTATCATGATATAAACTTGCACACCTCTAGTTTTTTGGCTGGCTCCACCCCATATTTTTAAAGTTATGGCCCCTGAAATAGTAATAAAATGCACTTTTTCACCTAATTATGTGCCTAGCTCAAAAAGTATTAGATGTAAATTCAGGAAACCTTGCTAGAGTCTTTATCGTGATGTGACCTTGCACACTTGGCATTCTTCTTGAGAATCTTAGCTCTTATTGCAGAGTTATGGCCCTTGAAATAGCCAAATAGTGAATTTTTTGTTTGTGATGCTCATAGCTCAAAAAATATAGGGCCTAGAATAATTAATCCTTTTCATAAAATGTTTGTTGAGGCTATACCCCATTAAGACTGCAAACATTTGAATGATTTCCCCTTATTTGTGACAAATGTATCAGTGGGGGGCACACCCTGTGTCCTACAGACACATTCTAGTTTAACAGCTGAGATAAACAATTTGTCTCTTTTTTAAAAAGCTGAGTTTTTTAGTTACAGGACAATAGCATTGTCTGTACTAAATACTCCTTGATACATTCATGTAAAATCAACTCTGAAGTTTCATTTCTGAATGTGCCATTTTTCAGACTCCCAGAATAACTAAATGCTCAATGTCCCTACTTTTAAATCATCCAAGCAGAAAATAAAGCATTCAATCCTTTCATGTTAATTTGCTGAATTTTCTGGAAAAAAAACAACAACAGTGTTTAATCAAATAAAGAAGTAAAGACAACGGATCTATATTCTTAACTCCACAACCATCACCTCATCATTTACCCAAAGAGCATCAATCAATGTTCTTACCTCCACAACCATCACCTCATTATTTACCCAAAGAGCATCAATCAATGTTCTTACCTCCACAACCATCACCTCATCATTTACCCAAAGAGCATCAATCAATGTTCTTACCTCCACAACCATCACCTCATTATTTACCCAAAGAGCATCAATCAATGTTCTTATCTCCACAACCCTCACCTCATCATTTACCAAAAGAGCATCAATCAATGTTCTTACCTCCACAACCCTCACCTCATCATTTACCCAAAGAGCATCAATCAATGTTCTTACCTGCAATAGCCATCACCTCATCATTTACCTAAAGAGCGTCAATCAATGCTCTTACCTCCACAACCATCACCTCATCATTTACCCAAAGAGCATCAGTCAATGTTCTTACCTCCACAACCATCACCTCATCATTTACCCAAAGAGCATCAATCAATGTTCTTACCTGCAATAGCCATCACCTCATCATTTACCCAAAGAGCATCAATCAATGATCTTAACTTCACAACCATCACCTCATCATTTATCCAAAGAGCATCAATCAATGTTCTTACCTCCACAACCTTCACCTCATCATTTACCCAAAGACCATCAATCAATTTTCTTACCTCCACAACCATCACCACATCATTTACACAAAACCATCAATCAGTGTTCTTAACTCCACCATCATTACCTCATCATTTACCCAAAGAGCATAAATCAACTTTCTTACCTCCACAACCATTACCTCATCATTTACCCAAAGAGCATCAATGTTCTTAACCCCACAACCATCACCTCATCATTTACCAAAAGAGTATCAATCAACTTTCTTACCTCCACAACCATCACCTCATCATTTACCAAAAGAGTATCAATCAACTTTCTTACCTCCACAACCATCACCACATCATTTACACAAAACCATCAATCAGTGTTCTTAACTCCACAATCATTACCTCATCATTTACCCAAAGAGCATAAATCAACTTTCTTACCTCCACAACCATTACCTCATCATTTACCCAAAGAGCATCAATGTTCTTAACCCCACAACCATCACCTCATCATTTACCAAAAGAGTATCAATCAACTTTCTTACCTCCACAACCATCACCTCATCATTTACCCAAAGACCACCAATCAATGTTCTTACCTCCATAACAACCACCTCATCATTTACCCAAAGACCATGGATCAATATTCTTACCTCCATAACCATCACCTCATTATTTACCCAGAGACCACCAATCAATGTTCTTACCTCCATAACAACCACCTTATCATTTACCCAAAGACCATGGATCAATATTCTTACCTCCATAACCATCATCTCATCATTTACCCAAAGACCATCCCAATCAACTGTTCTTACCTCCCTAACACCCCTTCATTTACCAAAGACATGATCAATTTTTTACCTCCACACCGTACCTCATAATTTACCAAGAGACCATCAATGTTCGTAGCTCCATTACCATCATCTCATCATTTACCCAAAGACCATCGATCAGTGTTCTTACCTCCATAACCATCACCTCATTATTTACCCAAAGACCATCAATCAATGTTCTTACCTCCACAATCATTACCTCATCATTTACCCAAGGACCATCAATCAATGTTCTTACCTCCACAACTATCACCACATCATTTACCCAAAGAAAATCAATCAATGTTCTTACCTCCACAACCATCACCACATCATTTACCCAAAGAGCATAAATCAATGTCCTTACCTCCACAACTAACACCTCATCATTTACCCAAAGACCACCAATCAATGTTCTTACCTCCACAACCATCACCACATCATTTACTCAAAGACCATCAGTCAATGTTCTTACCTCCACAACCATCACCTTATCATTTACCCAAAGACCATCAATCAATGTCCTTACCTCCACAACTAACACCACATCATTTACCCAAAGACCACCAATCAATGTTCTTACCTCCGCAACCATCACCACATCATTTACCCAAAGATCACCAGTCAATGTTCTTACCCCCACAACCATCACCTCATCATTTACCCAAAGACCATCAATCAATGTCCTTACCTCCACAACTATCACCACATCATTTACTCAAAGACCATCGATCAATGTCCTTACCTCAACAACCATCACCTCATTATTTACCCAAAGACCATCAATCAATGTTCTTACCTCCATTACCATCACCTCATCATTTACCAAAAGACCATCAATCAACTTTCTTACCTTCATAACCATCACCTCCTAATTTAATTTAAGACATGGATCAATATTCTTACCTCCACAACCATCATCTCATCATTTACCCAAAGACCATCAATCAACTTTCTTACCTTCATAACCATCACCTCCTCATTTACCTTAAGACATGGATCAATGTTCTTACCTCCACAACCATCTCCTCATCACTTACCTAAAGATCGTGAATCAATATTATCTCCACAACCATCTCATTTAGAAGACTCACATGTGAGGTTATAACCTTCCTTTTCACTGATCTTGCACATTGGTACTCTGCGGCTTGACATATGACCGCTATGTTGACTACCTGCAGTCTTATGAACTTGATATTCTCTACATATAAATTCACCAAATAACTTATATACTTCTTTAAAATATTCAAAATTTGCCGATGTTAATAAAAATGCTCATCATCCGCAAATTCTGAATATTTTAAAGAAGCATTTAATTAAAAAGTTGTGGGTTATTTGGTAATTATACATATAGGAGAAATATTGATCAAATCACGGCGGGTTGTCAGCTATATGCTCAGCGCAAAAATGTCTGATGTAATGAATAGATATATTTGCCATCTTTGCCAAAGCAATAAAAATCTAACATGTATATAATTAAAATGTGTATTTACCATCGTTTTTGTTCTTGCTAGAGCAATATTTGTGTAATGTGTATGTAATAAGTAGTTAAAGATAAAACAATAATTTGACTTAATTAAGTTCTATTATATTCAAGTAACACCATGGTTGCATGTTTATCTTAAAGGCACTGACCTCCAGATTTTAGCTAAAAATGATCTTTCTTTAAAATTGAAGTTTGGTCATATTATGAACATTAAATATGAGTTTTTGTTTCTAAACTTTCTTTAAAATGCTAAATCAAGAAAAAAAGATACCTGCATCAGGAATTGAACCCAAGCTGCCGTGGCAATAAAAACTTTTCTGCTGTCTTTACCAATACTGCCATGGAAGAATATGTATATATTGTACCAATACTGCCACAGAGGAATATGTATACATTGTGTTAATTATAGAGATTTATAATTAAAGCAGTTTACCTCGTTTGATTTTCAATGTAAAAATCAGTAAAAACAACTTATTCTCATGTGTTTTCACGACATATAGTCAGTCAGTTTCAAAGCTTTCTTAGGAAATAGAGCATTAATTTCCTGATACAATTTTTTTTTTAAACTGTCACATGATCTGGAGGCCAGTGCTATCAAAATCAATTTATTAATTGTTGTAAGTATTGTATGTAGATATAAAGGAAAGATCGCTTTCACCTATATAAACTTTTTCATTATGATAAAATTGTCAGTTACTCCAAATTTTCAACCAAGTTCTCACTGTACCATTCTTACTTTAGCAATAAATGTTGAGTAATAAGCAGTTGGTTTATAACTGAAAAATATCAAAAAGAGAATGGGTTTTAACTATTATTACTTTTGTCTTGCAGGCTCTAAAGGAGAAGCATATGAAATGAAATCTTCTGCAGCAGATCATGAAACAGTTCATCAGGTATGTAAACTGCTTACATAAAACACAATCTTCTGCAGCAGATCATGAAACAGTTCATCAGGTGTGTAAACTGTTTACATAAAACACAATCAGATGCAGCAGATCATGAAACAGTTCATCAGGTGTGTAAACTGTTTACATAAAACACAATCAGATGCAGCAGATCATGAAACAGTTCATCAGGTGTGTAGACTGATTACATAAAACACAATCAGATGCAGCAGATCATGAAACAGTTCATCAGGTGTGTAAACTGTTTACATAAAACACAATTAGATGCAGCAGATCATGAAACAGTTCATCAGGTATGTAAACTGCTTACATAAAACACAGTCTTCTGCAGCAGATCATGAAACAGTTCATCAGGTATGTAAACTGTTTACATAAAACACAATCAGATGCAGCAGATCAAGAATATTACGTCACGTATGTAAACTGTTTACAAACTGCAGCAGATCAAGAATATTAAGTCAAGTATGTAAACTGTTTACATAAAACACAATCAGATGCAGCAGGTCAAGAATATTAAGTCAAGTATATAAACTGTTTACATGAAACACAATCAGATGCAGCAGATCAAGAATATTAAGTCAGGTATGTAAACTGTTTACAAACTGAAGCAGATCAAGAATATTAAGTCAGGTATGTAAACTGTTTACATAAAAAATGCCCTTGCCTAAGAGACAGCCAGATCTAGCATATCCCATATCCAACCCTCTCCACACTACCCTTGCCTAGGAGGCAGCCAGATCTAGTACATCCACTATATCCAGCCCTCTCCACACTGCCCTTGCCTAAGAGACAGCCAGATCTAGCACATCCCATATCCAACCCTCTCCACTCTGCCCTTACCTAAGAGACAGCCAGATCTAGCACATCCCATATCCAACCCTCTCCACACTGCCCTTGCCTAGGAGACAGCCAGATCTAGCACATCCCATACCCAACCCTCTCCACACTGCCCTTGCCTAGGAGACAGCCAGATCTAGCACATCCCATATCCAACCCTCTCCACAATGCTCTTGCCTAGGAGACAGCCAGATCTAGCACATCCCATATCCAAACCTCTCCACACTACCCTTGCCTAGGAGACAGCCAGATCTAGCACATACCATATCCAATCCTCTCCACTCTACCCTTGCCTAAGAGACAGCCAGATCTAGCACATACCATATCCAACCCTATCCACACTGCCCTTGCCTAAGAGACAGCCAGATCTAGTACATCCCATATTCAACCCTCTCCACACTGCCTTTGCCTAAGAGACAGCCAGATCTAGTACATCCCATATCCAACCGTCTCCACACTGCCCTTGCCTAGGAGACAGTCAGATCTAGCACATCCCATGATTTAGCACATCCCATATCCAACCCTCTCCACACTGCCCTTGCCTAAGAGACAACCAGATCTAGTACATCCCATATCCAACCCTCTCCATTCTGCCCTTGCCTAGGAGACAGCCAGAGCTAGCACCTCCCAAATCCAACCCTCTCCACACTGCCCTTGCCTAAGGGACAGCCAGATCTAGCACATCCCATATCCAACCCCCTCCATGCTGCCCTTGCCTAAGAGACAGCCAGATCTAGCACATCCCATATCCAACCCTCTCCACACTGCCATTGTCTAGGAGACAGCCAGATCTAGCACATCCCATATCCAACCCTCTCCACTCTGCCCTTGCCTAGGAGACAGCCAGATCTAGCACATCCCATATCCAACCCTCTCCATGCTGCCCTTGCCTAGGAGACAGCCAGATCTAGCACATCCCATACCCAACCCTCTCCACACTGCCCTTGCCTAAGAGACAGCCAGATCTAGCACATCCCATATCCAACCCTCTCCATGCTGCTCTTGCCTAGGAGACAGCCAGATCTAACACATCCCATATCCAACCCTCTCCACACTACCCTTGCCTAGGAGACAGCCAGATCTAGCACATACCATATCCAACCCTCTCCACTGTACCCTTGCCTAAGAGACAGCCAGATCTAGCACATACCATATCCAACCCTATCCACACTGCCCTTGCCTAAGAGACAGCCAGATCTAGCACAACCCATATCCAACCCTCTCCACACTGCCCTTGCCTAAGAGACAGCCAGATCTAGCACATCCCATATCAAACCCTCTCCACATTGCCCTTGCTTAGGAGACAGCCAGATCTAGTACATCCCAAATCCAGCCCTCTCCACACTGCCCTTGCCTAGGAGACAGTCAGATCTTGCACGTCCCATATCCAGCCCTCTCCACTCTGCCCTTGCCTAAGAGACAGCCAGATCTAGCACATCCCATATCCAACCCTCTCCACTCTGCCCTCGCTTAAGAGACAGCAAGATCTAGCACATCCCATACCCAACCCTCTCCACACTGCCCTTGCCTAAGAGACAGCCAGATCTAGCACATCCCATATCCAACCCTCTCCACACTGCCCTTGCCTAAGAGACAGCCAGATCTAGCACATCCCATACCCAACCCTCTCCACACTGCCCTTGCCTAAGGGACAGCCAGATCTAGCACATCCCATACCCAACCCTCTCCACTCTGCCCTTGCCTAAGGGACAGCCAGATATAGCACATCCCATACCCAACCCTCTCCACACTGCCCTTTTTTTTATCTATTATATTATTCATATTTAATTCTATTAATGTTATTCATATTTAGAAAAAGTACATTTTTAGAATGTGTTTTAAATCTCTGAACAGACTAAACAAAACTGATCAAATGTGAAATTGAGGTCAACATAGTCATCAAAATGGCTGATGCATAAGTGTGTGTGTGTGTGTGCATGTATCTGCCTAATTTTGTCCGAACAATAACTTTGAAGTATTTTTTATATGCGGCATTAATGTTTAGCTCAGCAAGACTGGGTTTTGTGCGAAACTCAAGGCCCTTTTCTCAAAGTTCAAGGTCACACTTAGAGGTCATAAATCCTTTTAAATTTTGACCTGCATAGGGCAATCTTTTTATTAAGCAGACATTTTTTCCTAAATAATGTGCTTAACCCCTGCTCCCTACAATGTATCTCAAAGATCAGGGTCACACTTGGAGTCAAAGGTCAAGTAAGACCATTACTGTGACATGCACTGAGCAATCTTTTTATGCTCCCCGAAGCATATAGTTGCTGTTTTGTCCGTCCTTCTGTCCGTCCGTCTGTCCGTCACACTTTGTCCGGAGCATTACTTGAAAAGTATTAATGGCATTTCATTGAAACTTCAAAAAATGATAGAGGCCATTGACGGGGAGTGAAGTGTCAAAGAACCATAACTCTACTTCACCTAGTTTTTAGCTCACCTGTCACAAAGTGACAAGGTGAGCTTTTGTGATTGCGCGGCGTCCGTCGTCCGTCCGTCCGTCCATGCGTGCGTGCGTAAACTTTTGCTTGTGACCACTCTAGAGGTCACATTTTTCATTGGATCTTTATGAAAGTTGGTCAGAATGTTTACCTTGATGATATCTAGGTCAAGTTCGAAACTGGGTCACGTGCCATCAAAAACTAGGTCAGTAGGTCTAAAAATAGAAAAACCTTGTGACCTCTCTAAAGGCCATATATTTCACAAGATCTTCATGAAAATTGGTCAGAATGTTCACCTTGATGATATCTAGGTCAAGTTTGAAACTGGGTCACGTGGGGTCAAAAACTAGGTCAGTAGGTCTAAAAATAGAAAAACCTTGTGACCTCTCTAGAGGCCATATTTTTCATGAGATCTTCATGAATATTGGTCAGAATGTTCACCTTGATGATATCTAGGTCAAGTTCGAAACTGGGTCACGTGGGGTCAAAAACTAGGTCATTAGGTTTAAAAATAGAAAAACCTTGTGATCTCTCTAGAGGCCATATTCCTCAATGGATCTTCATGAAAATTGGTCAGAATGTTCAGCTTCATGATATCTAGGTCAAGTACGTAACTGGGTCACGTGGGGGTAAAAACTAGGTCAGTAGATCTAAAATTAGAAAAACCTTGTGACCTCTCTAGAGGCCATATTTTTCATGAGATCTTCATGAATATTGGTCAGAATGTTCACCTTGATGATATCTAGGTCAAGTTCGATACTGGGTCATGTGGGATCAAAAACTAGGTCAGTAGGTCTAAAAATAGAAAAACCTTGTGACCTCTCTAGAGACCATATTTCTCAATGGATCTTCATGAAAATTGGTCAGAATGTTCACCTTGATGATATCTAGGTCAAGTTCGAAACTGGGTCACGTGCGGTCAAAAACTAGGTCAGTAGGTCTAAAAATAGAAAAACCTTGTGACCTCTCTAGAGGCCATATTTTTCAATGGATCTTCAGGAAAATTGGTCAGAATGTTTACCTTGATGATATCTAGATCAAGTTTGAAACTGGGTCACGTGGGGTCAAAAACTAGGTCAGTAGGTCTAAAAATAGAAAAACCTTGTGACCTCTCTAGAGGCCATTTTTTTCATAAGATCTTCATGAATATTGGTCAGAATGTTCACCTTGATGATATCTAGGTCAGATTCGAAACTGGGTCACGTGGGGTCAAAAACTAGGTCAGTAGGTCTAAAAATAGAAAAACCTTGTGACCTCTCTAGAGGCCATATTTCTCAATGGATCTTCATGAAAAATTGTCAGAATGTTCACCTTGATGATATCTAGGTCAAGTTTGAAACTGGGTCACGTACGGTCAAAAACTAGGTCAGTAGGTCTGAAAATAGAAAAACTTTGTGACCTCTCTAGAGGTCATATTTTTAGCTCACATGTCACAAAGTGACAGTGTGAGCTTTTGTGATCGCGCAGCGTCCGTCGTCCGTGCGTGCGTGCGTAAACTTTTGCTTGTGACCTCTCTAGAGGTCACATTTTTCATGGGATCTTTATGAAAGTTGGTCAGAATGTTCATCTTGATGATATCTAGGTCAAGTTCGAAACTGGGTCACGTGCGGTCAAAAACTAGGTCAGTAGGTCTAAAAATAGAAAAACGTTGTGACCTCTCTAGAGGCCATATTTTTCACAAGATCTTCATGAAAATTGGTCTGAATGTTTACCTTGATGATATCTAGGTCAAGTTCGAAACTGGGTCACGTGCCCTCAAAAACTAGGTCAGTAGGTCAAATAATAGATAAACCTTGTGACCTCTCTAGAGGCCATATTTTTCATGGGATCTGTATGAAAGTTGGTCTGAATGTTCATCTTGATGATATCTAGGTCAAGTTCGAAACTGGGTCAGCTGCGGTCCAAAACTAGGTCATTAGGTCTAAAAATAGAAAAACATTGTGACCTCTCTAGAGGTCATACTTTTGAATGGATTTTTATGAAAATTGGTCAGAATGTTCACCTTGATGATATCTAGGTCAGGTTCGAAACTGGGTCACGTGCCATCAATAACTAGGTCAGTAGGTCAAATAATAAAAAAACTTTATGACCTCTCTAGAGGCCATATTTTTCATGGGATCTGCATGAAGGTTGGTCTGATTGTTCACCTTGATGATATCTAGGCAAAGTTCGAAACTGGGTCAACTGTGGTTAAAAACTAGGTCAGTAGGTCTAAAAATAGAAAAACCTTGTGACCTCTCTAAAGGCCATATTTTTCACAAGATCTTCATGAAAATTGGTCTGAATGTTCACCTTGATGATATCTAGGCCAAGTTTGAAACTGGGTCATGTGCCTTCAAAAACTAGGTCAGTAGGTCAAATAATAGAAAAACCTTGTGACCTCTCTAGAGGCCATATTTTTCATGGGATCTTTATGAAAGTTGGTCTGAATGTTCATCATGATGATATCTAGGTCAAGTTTGAAACTGGGTCAGCTGCGGTCAAAAACTAGGTCATTAGGTCTAAAAATAGAAAAACCTTGTGACCTGTCTAGAGGCCATACTTGTGAATGGATCTTCATGAAAATTGGTCAGAATGTTCACCTTGATGATATCTAGGTCAAGTTTGAAACTGGGTCACATGCCATCAATAACTAGGTCAGTAGGTCAAATAATGATAAAACCTTGTGACCTCTCTGGAGGCCCTATTTTTCATGGGATCTATATGATGGTTGGTCTGAATGTTCATCTTTATGATATCTAGGTCAGGTTCAAAACTGGGTCACTTGAGCTCAAAACTAGGTCACTATGTCAAAAAATAGAAAAAAAACGACGTCATACTCGGTTCAAAACTGGGTCATGTTGGGACAGGTGAGCGATTCAGGACCATCATGGTCCTCTTGTTTTAATTATTTCCCTTTATACAAAATAAGGCTTGTCTGGAGCATTACTCGAAAAGTGTTAATGGTATTTCATTGAAACTGCACAAAATTATAGAGGCCATTGACGGAAAGTGCATTGTCAAAGAACCATAACTCTAACTTACCTAGTGTTTGAATTATCTCCCTTTATTCAATTTGCTTGTTTTTATTATCTCCATTTTTTTAGCTCAACCTGTCACATAGTGACAAGGTGGGCTTTTGTAATCACTCTTCGTCCGTCGTCAGTCCGTGCGTGCGTCCGTTCGTGTGTCCATCAACAATTTCTTGTCTGCACGATAGAGGTTTCATTTATGATTTTATTTTAACCAAACTTGCACACAACTTGTATGACCATAAGATCTCGGTTCCTTTCTTGAACTGGCCAGAACCCATTATGGGTTCCAGAGTTATGGCCCCTGAAAGGGTTAAAATTAGCTATTTTGACCTTGTCTGCATAAAGCAGCTTTATTTATGATTTGATTTTTACCAAACTAATGCACACAACTTGTATCACCATAAGATCTTGGTTCCTTTCTTGAACTGGCCAGATTCCATTATGGGTTCCAGAATAATGGCCAGAAAGGGCCAGAATTTGCTATTTTGACCTTGTCTGCACAATAGCAGCTTCATTTATGATTTGATTTTAACCAAACTTGCACACAACTTGTATCACCACAAGATCTTTCTTGAACTGGCCAGATTCCATTATGGGTTCCAGAGTTATGCTATATTGGCTTTTGCAGCCATATAGAGACATTTATGGTTTGATTTCATACAAACTTATATCTTCAACAACAATAAATCATGGATTCCATGACAAATCTGTCAGATCCAATCATAGGTTTCAGTTATTTTATATCTGATTACTTCCCCAGATTGTAATCAAAATGGATTTATATCAGTAAGTACTTATAGGACTTATTTGAAATTTCATTATTGTCATTAGTTGGACTGAGACAATCAGGGTAGATAACTCTGGACTGATTTTATGTCGAATTACTTCCCTTTATTTCAAATTAAAATGGGTATATCTCCGTAACTAATGAAGATACGGATCTGAAATTTCATTTATGTCAATAGATGGACTTGGACAATCAGTGAAGATACATATTGACTGAATTTATAGCAAATTACCTCCCTTTATTTTTCACGGTGGGGAAACCAAGAATGCAACGCCATCAAAACCCAGCGCAAATGAGCTGATCACACACAAATTTACGTCGATTCAGGTCAGAAAAGTCTTGTAACTTTTTTATTACTGCAGCTTTCGACTCGAGATAAAGAGCACCGTACCCGGTTTGGAGTATACTATTCTGCGGTAGTGTTCCATGTTGTACGTTTAGCTTGGTTATTGCTTGAAAACGCGAACAGTTGGCAAAGAGGGTATGAGCTGTACCACACTTTTGTCTAAGAAAGTGAGTTTTGATCATATTTTCGTAAATTGAGGACAGATTTGATGCTCATTTAATATCAGTGACGAGCATAATAGTCAATAATTGTTTTATTCTGCTATTTTCAAGGATATCTGACGATATTTTATTCAAAACAAACAACATTATTAAAATGAGAACGTCCACACTGACGACTTTGTTGGAGAACATCCACACTCTTAATTACAATTATTGCAGTTATGCTTCCTAAAAGCTATCTCTTAGGCAGTCAAGCTACGTTGTTCAACAACAAATGTCGTAGGGAAATTAATTTTGGTAAATCAACATTTACTTCCAGTCGTTTATTAACCCGGTAAATCACATACTGTATGCGGAGCTTAAATTTGTTCACAAAATAATTTTAAATACTAAACAGGTAGCCAATAATTAGAAAAATAAATTTTCTCATTTCATTTAAATAATTTTGGCACCAATTACATATGCGAGATAACAAAGTATATGTAAATTTCTTTTGCCAAACCACAAACCTATACTTAAACACACTTAAAATTTTCCTGGCTGAACTACTATTAATGAACAATACGGCTCAAGCTCTATAAAATAGTTTGAAATTAGTGTCTTTAAATCAGCCCTTGAAATGCGCTGATCTCTTAAAATAAAGGCAACGTCTATAGCCTAGTGGTAGAGCGTCCGCTTCGAGCGCGCGAGGTCGTGGGTTCGATCTCCGTTGTTCAACAACAAATGTTGTTGGGAAATTAATTTTGGTAAATCAACATTTACTTCCAGTCGTTTATTAACCCGGTAAGTCACATGCTGTATGCGGAGCTTAAATTTGTTCACAAAATAATTTTAAATACTAAACAGGTAGCCAATAATTAGAAAAATAAATTTTCTCATTTCATTTAAATAATTTTGGCACCAATTACATATGCGAGATAACAAAGTATATGTAAATTTCTTTTGCCAAACCACAAACCTATACTTAAACACCCTTACAATTTTCCTGGCTGAACTACTATTAATGAACAATACGGCTCAAGCTCTATAAAATAGTTTGAAATTATTAAGATCTGCTAATATCAAAAGGTGTCCGCAACTAGTAAATTTATTAATACAGTTGTAACAGTATTTAATGTTTGAAATTATTTTTTGTCCAATAGCATTGCAGTACATTTCAAATTATGGGAAATTTATTTTAATAAATCAGCATTTGATGGAAGTGCGATATTAGGGGCTAAGCTTCAGCCAGAAAACCTGCTCTGCGGGATCACTTAAGACAGTCACAGCTGAGAGAGAAAACCAAGGATGTGAGGAGTGTGGAAAGGTGTATAAATACTGACGAAAGTTGAAGGCGTCACATGAAAATCTTTCCCGTATGTTGCCTAAGGTAGTTCTACAAGTTTTGATCCATTTGTTTTTCTTCACTGATTTAAAATTCGATTAAATTCCGATTTTTTCCAAATTATAGAATAAACTTGCAACTTTTGGCAAATGTAAATTGATAGTGTCATGTGATTTTTTCTGCTTAACAAAATGTTTTGACCTTAAGTAACTTTTTGTAATATGTGCCTATAGGAAATCATCTTTTCAAAAGTAAATTGTCCCCAATGAAGCTTTTAATGAATCTTCTCAGTCGAAAATATAAGCTACGGTCTTACGTGTGCCTTTATTTTAGTTTATACAGAATTCATTTTAGGTCGATTGTGAAGGAAGTTGTACAACTTATATTATTCACTCTCGACCCCTCATTCCTGATAGGATCAATCTCCACGAGTGTATAAGAGAAGAGGCCAGTTTCCCTTTTAATGCTGAGCGCCAAGTAAGGAAGCTACTGATACCATTTTTCATGTCTTTGGTATGACGCGGCTGGGGATCGAACCCACGACCTCGCGCGCTCAAAGCGGACGCTCTACCACTAGGTTATAGGCGTTGCCTTTATTTTAAGAGATCAGCGCATTTCAAGCGCTGATTTAAAGACACTATTTAGAACTATTTAATGTTCGAACAATTTTAATATCACGTTTTATCTTTAGAAATAAAATATTGTTGTCATGGGATTGCCATTCAATAAATGAATTTCGGTTCCGTATGCAGAACCCAGGCTTTAGTCTACGCAATTATAATACATTGTATGCCTTTCTGTCGGTTTATCAAATGTGCATAATCACCTTAAGTGATAATGCCCTTTTAATGTATAAGGTTGGATTGTATTTGATATTTGAAAGAGACTTCCATTTGCTGAAATAAGATTTAAAATATCTTAGTTATAATATTTAGTTAAAGTACTAGCTATCTGTGTTTTATGCACTTTGGGGTGGATATAGTTATAAACAAAATAACAATACAATAACTATTCCAATCCTCTATTTGCTTTGAAACTTTGTTTGCAGGACTTTTATGCAAATTTGTCTTGTTATCTTAAAATATTTTTTTCCCCAAGATGCAACCAATCTGAACACCGTGTCCTTATGCCACACTATACACAGAGATTAATGTTAGCCTAACATGTGCTCAGCCATTGCCATATGATTAGGCAGATCTATTTTAACTGGTCTAGACTCGAGGTAAATGGTTAGAACTGCTGATTGTATGTATAGACGACACTGGTTGTTGAACAACGTAGCTTGACTACCTAACACATAGCTTTTAGGAAGCATAACTGCAATAATGGTAATTAAGAGTGTGGATGTTCTCCAACAAAGTCGTCAGTGTGGATGTTCTCATTTTAATAATGTTGTTTGTTTTGAATAAAATATCCTCAGATATCCTTGTAAATAGCAAAATAAAACAGTGGTTGACTATTATGCTCGTCACTGATATTAAATGAGCGTCAAATCTGTCCTCAGTTTACGAAAATACGATCAAAACTCACTTTCTTAGACAAAAGTGTGGTACAGCTCATACCCTCTTTGCCAACTGTTCGCGTTTTCGAGCAAAAACCAAGCTATACGTACAACATGGAACACTACCGCAGAATAGTATACTCCAGACCGGGTACGGTGCTCTTTATCTCGAGTCGAAAGCTGCAGTAATAAAAAAGTTACAAGACTTTTCTTACCTGAATCAACGTAAATTTGTGTGTGGCCAGCTCATTTGCGCTGCTTTTTGATGACGTTGCATTCTTTGTTTCCCCACCGTGTTTTTATGCCCCCGAAGGGAGGCATATAGTTTTTGAACCGTCTGTCTGTCGGTCTGTCAGTCTGTCCGCATTTTTCGTGTCCGGTCCATATCTTTGTCATCGATGGATGGATTTTCAAATAACTTGGCATGAATGTGTACCACAGTAAGACGACGTGTCGCGCGGAAGACCAAGGTCCGTAGCTCAAAGGTCAAGGTCACACTTAGACATTAAAGGTTATTGCATTGATGGGCGTGTCGGGTCCATATCTTTGTCATCGATGGATGGATTTTCAAATAACTTGGCATGAATGTGTACCACAGTAAGACGACATGTCGCGCGCAAGACCCAGGTCCGTATCTCAAAGGTCAAGGTCACACTTAGACATTAAGGGATAGTGCATTGATGGGCGTGTCCGGTCCATATCTTTGTCATTGATGGATGGATTTTCAAATAACTTGGCATGAATGTGTACCACAGTAAGACGACGTGTCATGCGCAAGACCCAGGACCGTAGCTCAAAGGTCAAGGTCACACTTAGATGTTAAAGGTCTTTTTTCATGATAGTGCATTGATGGGCGTGTCCGGTTTATATCTTTGTCATTCATGCATGGATTTTAAAATAACTACGCATAAATGTGTGACACAGTAAGACGACAAGTCGCGCGCAAGACCCAGCTCCGTAGGTCAAAGGTCATAAACTCGAACATCGGCCATAACTATTCATTTAAAGTGCCATCAGGGGCATGTGTCATCCTATGGAGACAGCTCTTGTTTATCTAAATGAATACAACTTAGCAGCTTCAAATGAGATTGGTTTGAAACGCTATTTATGTCTTCCATGGTAAGAAAGAGTCATATTAGATAACTCTTGATTGAACATTTATCGATATGAATACTTTACTAATATAATGTTGTATAGGCTTGTACTCTGCATCTTCTACATGCATATACCAATGCATGATTACCTCCCCTGATTTTAATAAAAATGGATTTTTCTCGGTAAATATTTATAGAACTCATTTGAAATTTCATTATTGTCTTTAGTTGGACTGAGGCAATCAGGGTAGATAGCTATGGACTGATTTTATTTCAAATTACCTCCCTTTGTTTCAAATTAAAATGGGTGTATCTCAGTAACCAATGAAGATACTGATTTGAAATGTCATTTGTGCCATCAGATGGACTCGGACAATCAGGGTAGATAACTTTTGACAGAATTTATGACAAATTACCTACCTTTATTTTATGTAAACGAATATATATCAGCAGCATCTAATGAGATTGGTTTTAAATGTTATTTAATTCTTCCAGGGTAAGGAATAGTCATGTTAGTACAAAAATGCAGCATTTGAGCCTAGGACCCTCAAACTTGGTATGGAAATTGGCCCTGACTAGGTCAAAAGGGACTGTTACAAGAAAATGTTTATCCTGATGATATTTAATGGGTATGCCTTATAATGTGCTCTATGTCAAAACTTGATCATATCAGGTGAGCGATACAGGGCCATCATGGCCCTCTTGTGAGTGTATATTGCTCTGCATTTGCATTGCATTGCAGTGCTCTTGTTTTTATTTGGCAGATCCTTCTTTTGTTCACTTACAATAATTTTTTTTTAATTACTTCCCTTTAACATTACTATAAATAGCTAATTTTAGTAACTTTTTTATTATTGGCCGTAGGGAAAAACTGAGACCACTTTTCTGTGATACAACATGGATGGTACCTCCAATGGGCTTGATATTGTTGTCCTTTGGGCATCACAAGTCTAGTTTTCTGGCTGGAGGATTGATGCACAATCTCTTTTACTCATTTGATTAAAACTTGAAATTGTCATCATCAACAACAACATAAAGACAACTCAGAAGGTCGATTACTCTGGCACTAATAATATAATGTAATATGCCCCCCTTTTACTCAGAACTTTAGGCTCTTTTCACTAGATCTTTGTTATTACTCATTGGACTTGCTTCAAAATTAAGACAGTGGTAGGGTACATAACTCTTGCATTAATACTGTGAATTTTAGCCATTTCTGCTAAGAATGTAAAGTAAAAATGCTTTTGTACTTTTACTTTATCTGAATTTAATCTTTGGATTTACTTCAAGTGTTGTTTCTCATAGCCAGTGTTAAAACATCATGAATGACAAGAGCCAAAATCTGGCATCACCATTTCATTAATTTGCCCCATGTTATTGTAGAAAAGTTAAATATTTTGTAAATATTAAGAGTTACTTATTACAGACAGATGTAAGTATTCCAAAACAGTTCTTGTTTATGCCTTTATTATGTTTAGTTTGCCTAAAAATTATAGATACAAAATTGCTCCCACCAAACAAATTTCTTCATTTTCCTAAGTTAATGCCTCTATCAATATCCAGGTGAAGCAGGCCGAATACTTTGATATCTCTTGTTATACTTGTTTAAGCTTGTGAGCAATTTAAGGCCATCTTGTTATCCCCTGCCGAAGGTGGAGGGATATAGTTTTGGCATTGTCCATCCGTCCGTTCGGAGGCATATCAAGGAAGTGGTTGGGAATATTTAAGTAAAACTTCATATACATGTTCACCACTATGAGGTTATGGGGCACGTCAAGTTTCAGTCAGTTTGCCCAAGTAACACCAAAGTTGTGGCCCTTAGAAGTTTCTAGTGTTAACTATATAGGGTACTATAAATTTGGCAATTTCTGCTTCATAACTTGTGATACATTTGACCTAGAACTATGAAACTTATATTGAATTTAGAACACCATAATGTCGTTATGCACAAACAATTTCGTCAGGATCTCTTTAGTAACTTCAGAGTTATTGCCCTTTAATTGTTAAAAAATCCACATATTTGTACATAACAAACTAACCAATTGGTAGAATTTCATTAAACCTCTTTCATTCTTTTCCATGAACATTTATTGTCCGCCTTGGTCACACCCCCCCCCCCCCCCCCCCCCCCCCCCCCCAAAAAAGCCAAAAAAAAATTTTTTTTTTTTTCATTCCTTATTTTAAAATTTTTAGTGCTCAAAGGGAGCTTTTTTGATCGCCCTGTGTCCGTCGACTGTTGTCGTCAACAGTTTGACTGTTAACACTCTAGAGGTCACAATTTTGGCCCAATCTTAATGAAACTTGGTCAGAATGTTACCTCAATAAAATTTTGGATGAGTTTGATATTGGGTCATCTGGGGTCAAAAACTAGGTCCCCAGGTCAAATCAAAGGAAAAGCTTGTTAGCATTCTAGAGGTCACATTTATGATTGTATCTTCATGAAACTTAGTCAGAATGTTAATCTTGATGATCTTTAGGTCAGTTTCGAATCTGGGTCATGTGGGGTCAAAAACTAGAACACCAGGTCAAATCAAAGGAAAAGCTTGTTAACACTCTAGAGGCCACATTTATGACCCTATCTTCATGAAACTTGGTCAGAATGTTAGCCTTGATGATCTTTAAGTCAAGATCAAATCTGGGTCAGGTGGGGTCAGAAACTAGGTCATCAGGTCAAATCAAAGGAAAAGCTAGTTAACACTCTATAAGCCACATTAATGACTGTATCTTAATGAAACTTGGTCAGAATGTTAATCTTGATGATCTGTAGGTCAAGTTTAAATCTAGATCAGGTGGGGTCAAAAACTAGGTCACCTGATCATAACAAAGGAACAGCTTGTTAGCACTCTAGAGGCCACACTTATGACTGTATCTTCATGAAACTTGGTCAGAATGTTAATCTTGATGATCTTTAGTCCAATAGATCAGGTAAGCGATACAGGCCTTCATGGCCCTCTTGTTCAAATGTTCCATGAATATTTATCAACTTACAAAGTTGTACCCTTCCCCCACCTGCCTCCACCCAGTCACCCCCATCCACCATCCCGATCATGCAGCATCCCTCCCCCACCACCCCCCCACAACAATTTTTTTCTTCATTTTATATTTTCCATCAATATTATCAACATGTGAAGTTTTGTACCCTCACCCGATCATGCAGCATCCCTCCCCCCCACCCCCCACACACACAACAATTTTTTTCTTCATTTTATATTTTCCATCAATATTATCAACATGTGAAGTTTTGTACCCTCACCCGGTCACCCACCATCCCACCCCCCACCCCAGAAAAAAAAAACAAAAAAATAACTTTTTTTTTCATTCCTCTTTATACGCCCTTCTCTGATAGAGCGGGGCATATTATGTGAACACCGGCGGGCGGTCAGCGTCCAAAAGCATGTCCGCTCTCTAAGTCGAACAGTTTTCATCCAATCTTCACCAAACTTGGTGACAATGTTTGTGGGCATAATATCTTGGCCAAGTTTGATAACCAGCAAAATTGCCTCAGGCACTCTTGAGTTATGGCCCTTGAATTACTCAAAATCTGCAAATTTAGTCTTGTCCGCCCTCTAAGTCAAATAGTTTTCATCCGATCTTCACCAAACTTGGTGACAATGTTTGTGGGCATAATATCTCAGCCAAATTTGATAACCAGCCAAATCGCCGCAGGCTCTCTTGGATTATGGCCCTTGAATTACTTGAAAAACTGCAAATTGAGCCTTGTCCGCTCAAAGCCAAACAGTTTTCATCCGATCTTTACCAAACTTGGTGACAATGTTTGTTGGCATAATATCTCGGCCAAGTTCAATAACCAGCCAAATCGCCCCAGGCACTCTTAGATTATGGCCCTTGAATTCCTTGAAAAACTGCTAATTTAGCCTTGTCCGCTCTTTAAGTCCAACAGTTTTCATCCGATCTTCCACAAACTTGCAGATAATGTTTGTTGGCATAATATCACAGCCAAGTTTGATAACCAGCCACATCGCCTTAGGCACTCTTGGATTACTTGAAATCTGCGAATTTAACCTTGTCCGCTCTCTAAGTCGAACAGTCTTCATCCGATCTTCACCAAACTTGCTCACAATGTTTGTGGGCATAATATCTCAACCAGATTTGATAACCAGTCAAATCACCCCAGGCACTCTTGGATTATGGCCCTTGAATTAGACCAAGTTCGATGACGGGTGTATATCGTGACAGTCTGCCACGCTTACTGTTTAAATTTTTTAAACCTTTCATGAATATTTATCAGCATGTGAAATTGTAAACACAGCCACCGACCCACCCACCCCTCAGCCCCGCCACCACACACGTTCCAGATTTCTTACTTGATTGTGCTCTCTTTAAAGGACATCTGTTCTTTTAAGTTCAAATGTACAAACAGCAACTTTGGCACTAAACTACTCGAATACAATATCTCGTTCTAGTTACACTTCAAGCTCACATTTCAAATAACTCCATATAATTCCAAAAGCTAAGCTTATTACAGTAAACATATTCCATTCAAAATAATTCCATTAGTCACGATTAAAACGTAACATACATTTGTTATGTACACTTAAAACATTTGTTTTCTGTTGAATTAATCCTGACTAATGAAATTATTTGCTTCTTAGTAACATTCTTAACTTCTTGCCGGGTATATTTCTTTGCCATTCCTCACCACAAATCCATTCGGCTGGGGATACCAATTCATCAGATTTGCTTGTTTGATAATGTGCTTCTTTTATGAAATTTGTTTCACAGTAATTCTTTATTAATCTATGATGATGGTATATTTCAGAATGTTTCAAGATTCAAGATTGGCATACTATGTATACATGCAGTAGTGCTGTTGTCCTTAGTGATTGCTGGGGCAGTTATTGTAGGTATGGGAGAAACTGAGGACAAGGATGATATGTAAAACATCTACATAAAACATGTTATCAAACCTATCCTTTGATAAAATATGTATAGACAATAGTATGGTAAACATGACTGTGTTATTTCAGTGGGCTTCAGTAACAAATTCTAAATCTGCATGTACCATATATCAGTAACATACACGGTGACAAAGGTCATCGTATACTTTTGGACGTGCTTTTGAGCTCAACCATTGGAAGAATAAGGAGGGTATTGCACTCACCAAGGTGTGTTGTTTTGGATTTCACTTAGCCAGACAAAAGTTATGGCCCTTGACTTAGTATCAAATATAAAGGGCATGGAATCATGAGATATTTGTAGGGAGGACATACTGATTTAGGTTCTGTATCTCTCCATCTGTCTGTCTACATGCTAAAAGTTTTTCTACGCAACTCCTCTACACATCTCCTTTGACACCACTTGAAGGATTTACACCAAACTTCACAAGAGTGATCATTGCCAAGCCTAGTTGTGCATACTACTGGCATTTTCTGGTACGATGATTCTCAGTTGAGTTATGGCCCTTGATTCATCAAATTTTATGATGTTTTGGCACTTCTCATACATATTATTGGGCTGATTTCAACCAAACCTTACAGATGTGATCATTGCTAAGCAACATTGTGCATATTTTCTGGTTTGATGATTTTCAGGGAGTTATGGCCCTTGATTTGTCTTAAATATATCTTGTCAGGGCAACTGCTCTGATACCACCGGGAGGAATTACAACTTGAAAAATCATGAATGAGTATAAACAAGAGCTGTCTGTAAGACAGCATGCTTGACTTTTCTCAGTGCTTGTCTCTGAATTAGAGCTTTGCTATTAAAAACTTTATAAAACTTAACCAAAAAATTCTAAGTTAAGAAGGGACATAACTCTGTCAAAATTCAAACTTAGAGATATTGGGATTGTTTCTCCTGGTGTAGACTTTGATAGTAAATAACTATTTTAAGTTCAAGTGAATAGCTTTGATAGTAACTGTAAACATAGATATTTGACTTCATCAAAACTTTAACCAAAAAATTCTAAGGGAAAAAGGGGCATAACTCTGTCAAAATTCAAATCAGAGCTATTGGAATTGTTTCTCCTCGTGTAGACTTTGATAGTAAATAACTATTTTAAGTTCAAGTGAATAGCTTTGATAGTAACAGAGATATTTGACTTTATCAAAAACTTTAACCAAATTCTAAGTTAAAAATGGGCATAACGCTGTCAAAATTCAGGTTAGAGTTATGGGGATTGTTTCTCCTGGTGTACACTTTGATAGTAAATAACTATTTTTTAAGTTTCAAGTCAATAGCTTTGATAGTATCAGAGATATTTGACTTATCAAAATTTTTAACCAACACCGACACCGAGGCGAGTGCAATAGCTCTACTTTTTCTTCGAAAAGTCGAGCTAATAAGTATGCGACCCTTTTTAGCTCACCAGAGCACGAAGTGCTCAAGGTGAGCTATTGTGACCGATCATTGTCCGTCGGCATGCGACGTGCATCGCCCGTCAACATTTGCCTTGTGAACACTCTAGAGGTCATGTGGGGTCAGAAACTAGGCAAGTAGGCCAAATCAAAGGAAAAGCTTTTGAACACTCTAGAGGCTACAGTTATGACCCATTATTTATGAAACTTGGTCAGAATTTTTGTCTTGATGATCTCTAGGTCAAGTTCGAAAAGGCAGTCCCTCGTCAAACTGTACAGAAGTGTTTACATTAATGACAAAGAATTGCACTGAGCAAGTGTTTGTGGCTGGAAGAGTACACATGTGGGCTCCTGTCTCATTGGTTGTTTTCAGTCAAACGTGAAAAACTCATTAGAAAAAGTACCGATGACAGCGTAAATGTAGTCAGCCGGCCATATTTCTCCACCGCTTCTGCGACAAATCCTCCACTGCCGCGGCATTGGAACCACTGCTTCTGCGAAAGCTATGGCCAGTGTGACATAGGCAATTAGTTTCATTCAAGTTGTTAGCCCTCCAGAGGGCACATTTTCTTCCTGATGTTCCTAAAATCTGAGCAGAATATTTGGACTTTTGAAAAAAAAGTTATGATAATTTTGAAAGTTGGTCACTTGGGATAAAAAAAAATAGGCAACTACATCAAATTATAGATAAATCTGTTAACTACTGCAGAAGCCTCATTTTTCTACGAGATTTACTTGAATCCTGGTCAGTATATTTGTCCTTACACTAGGTCAGATCATACAAAAAAACCTTTTATCCACCATAAGACCATGTTTTCTGCTTGACATACATGAAAAAATGAAATATAGGTCTGTTTTAGTCATCTAAGGTCAAAATCTAGGTCTTCGGTAGCACAGGGATCCGTCACATGCTATGATAGGGGGGAAAAATATTTATGATAGAGGGGAATTTTTTTTAAATGTTTTTTTTAGATGAAATTCAAGAACTTATATGTAAAAAAAATCACCCATAAAAAACATAGAGGCAAGGGGGATAACATGGTCAATTTCAATGTTGTCTGCTATGTTCTTGTACCCCATGCTATCACGTCACATATTGGTAATAGCCGACTCATAACCACTGAACTACACGAGCAGAAGATCACTCTAACAGAAAATGTATCATTTTCCCACCTTAAAATGTACCATAAAGTCATAAACTATAATTTTCTATATGCCCATGGGCATCTAATTAAATGATCTTGATGAAACCTTTAATATCATAATTTTTGTTATATATATATTATAGTTAATGTTTGTCTTAAAAAGATGTAATCTATGTTTAAAATTGGGTCACCTTGGGCGGAAGATATGTCACAAGGTCAGATCCTTTAAAAACATTGTTAACACTCTAAAGACCACATTTTCTACCTGATCTACATGTTACCTTGTCAGAATGTTTGTTTTTGTATTTAATTGTCAAAACTGGGTTATCTTCGACAAAAGAAGATCACTATCTAGAACATCATGGCAGCACTGTATAATAATGGGACTTGATCCTTTTTTACCTGATTGAAATGAAAGCTGGTTGGATATTCAAGTAATGCTTATAACTTTTGAATCTCATCTGGGTAGAAAAATTACATCTGAAAGTAAAAATAGAAAGAATTATAAACACATTAGAGGCCACATTTTCAACCTGATATGTATGAAAAATGGTCTGAACTTTACTTTCTTAAGTCTACATCAAATAAAAAAAATGTCTTTTGGGGTCCAAGTCAAGGGCACAAGGTCAAATCATAAGAAAATCTATCTAATTCCAGAACATAGATGTACATTAAAAATGATCTATGGCATTTCTGTAGACATGTTCTTAACCAAACTTAATTATTCTGTAGCATTGAAAGTAAAGGTCATGTGAGCTATTCCGAGGGCTTTTAACTTTCTTCATCAGTTCTTTAATATTAGAGTTTCTAATGTTGTTAATATTCTATAAACTTTTTATTTTTATATATATTTTAGAGTTTCTTTTTAGCTCACCTGTCACATAGTGACAAGGTCAGCTTTTGTGATCACCCTTTGTCCGTCGTCCGTTGTCAGTCCGGGTGTGCGTCCGTCCGTCAACAATTTCTTGTCTGCACAATAGTGGTTTCATTTATGATTTTATTTTAACCAAACTTGCACACAACTTGTATCACCATAAGATCACGGTTCCTTTCTTGAACTGGCCAGATCCCCTTATGAGTTCCAGAGTTATGGCCCCTGAAAGGACCAAAATTAACTATTTTGACCTTGTCTGCACAATAGCAGCTTTATTTATGATTTGATTTGTACCAAACTGGCACACAACTTGTATCACCGTAAGATCTTGGTTCCTTTCTTGAACTGGCCAGATTCCATTATGGGTTCTAGAGTTATGGCCCCTGAAAGGGCCAAAATTAGGTATTTTGACCTTGTCTGCACAATAGCAGCTTCATTTATGATTTTATTTTAACCAAACTTGCACACAACTTGTATCACCATAAGATCTCGGTTCCTTTCTTGAACTGGCGAGATTCCATTATGGGTTCCAGAGTGATGGCCCCTGAAAGGGCCAGAATTAGCTATTTTAACCTTGTCTGCACAATATCAGCTTCATTTATGATTTGAATTAAATCAAACTTGCACAAAACTTGTGTCACCATAAGATCTCGGTATCTTTCTTGAACCGGCCAGATCCCTTAATGGGTTCCAGTGTTATGGCCCCTGAAAGGGCCAAAATTAGCTATTTTGACCTTGTCTGCACAATAGCAGGTTCATTTATGATTTGATTTTAACCAAACCTGCACACAACTTGTATCCCCACAAGATCTTGCATCCTTTCTTCAACTGGCCAGATTCCTTCATAGGTTCCAGAGTTATGGCCCCTTGAAGGTCCAAAATTGGCTATTTTGGCTATTGCAGCCATATAGAGACTTCATTTATGGTTTTATTTGATACAAACTTCCAAAATACCTTCAACAACAATAAGTCTTGGATTCCATGACAAATCAGATCCAATCATAAGTTCCAGAGTTATTTCATATCTGATTACCTCCCCTGATTGTAATCAAAATGGATTTATATCAGTAAGTACTTACAGGACTTATTTGAAATTTCATTATTGTTTTTAGTTGGACTGAGACAATCAGGGTACATAACTTTGGACTGATTTTATGTCAAATTACCTCCCTTTATTTCAAATTAAAATTGTTATATCTCCATGACAAATGAAGATACTGATCTGAAATTTCATTTATGTCAACAGATTTATTTTGCAGATCCTTCTTTTGTCCACTTACAATATTTATTTTTTTTAATTACTTCCCTTTTACGTTACTGTAAATAGCTTATTTTTAGTAACTTTTTTTATTATTGGCCGTAGGGAAATCACAAGACCAGTTTTCTGTGGTACAACATGGATGGTACCTCCAATTTTTAGGTGTATTTTAACATATCTATACCTTGTAAGATTTTTTTTTTCTTTTTGGTTAAATTTCTTCCCTTTGTTGTTCCTTTCCTTTGGACTTAAATATTTTTTCTGAGGACCTTCTTGTCCTCAAGTGCAATGATAACAGGTGAGCGATATAGGGCCATCATGGCCCTCTTGTTTTTTAAACTGTATACAATATGTACATGTACTGGCTTTGTTCTTCTAAATCTGCGATTAAATAGCTTCATATTAGGAGGCTTTACAAATACATATACTGTCTTGTTGTTTTTTTGTTGAGCCCGCTTGTGGAAGCGAAGACATAGTTGTCCAAATGTCTGTTCGGTGTATGTGCGTGCGTCGTCCATCTGGATTTGTTTGTCCGGACCATAACTTTGACATGCATGGAGCAATCTTGTTTATATTTGGTATGACTGTTAACCTCAGTGAGACGGAGTGTCATGCGCAAACCCCAGGTTCCTATCTCAAAGGTCAAGGTCACACTTGCATGTAAAAGGTCAAATTCAAAAATGACTTTGTCCGGAGCATTTCTTCTTCATGCATGGAGGGATTTTGATGTAACTTGGCACAATTGTTCACCATCATGAGATGGAGTGTCTTGCGCAAGAACCAGGTCCCTAGGTCTAAGGTCAAGGTCACACTTAGAGGTCAAAGGATACAAGAATGACAACTTTGTCTGGAGAATTTCTTCTTCATGCATGGAGGGATTTTGATGTAACTTGGCACAAATGTTAACCACCATGAGACGGAGTGTCATGCGCAAGAACCAGGTCCCTAGGTCTAAGGTAAAGGTCACACTTAGAGGTCAAAAGTCAGATACAAGAATGACTTTGTCTGGAGCATTTCTTTATGATGCACAGAGGGATTTTGATGTAACTTGGCACATTTGTTCATCATCATGTGACAGAGTGTCATGCACAAAATCCTAGAATTACTTCCCTTTGTTGTTATTATAAATAGCTTATACTTGTAACTTTTTTATTACTGGTCGTAGGGAAAAATCAAGACCACTTTTCTGTAGTACAACATGCATGTTACATCCAATTTTCAGGTGTATTTTGACCTTTCTCTACTGGTGCGGATTTTTGTGTGGACTTAGAATTTTTTTAAATTTTTTTTTTTAAATTTTTTTTTTAGATTTACGTTCCTTTGTTGTTACTTTAAATAACTTATATTGTAACTTTTTGCAATCTCTTTTTTATTTGGTATAAATGTTTGCCTCAATGAGACAAGGAGTGTCATGTACAACTCCCAGTCCTTTTGACAGCTGGCGGGCTCGACATATTGCCCGTGGGCATCTAGTTTAACTGGCAATGTTTCTTGTCGCCATTTTGGATTTGTATATAGGAACTGTATTAACCTTAGTCTGTCTGTCCAAAGGTGTGTACCATTCTTTGTAAAAGAAGGTTATTTGTGTGGAACAGTGTTGCGACTTTCTGTTGCTAGAAAACTGAAAGTTTGTAACCAGTGTCAGACTATAATTTGTGTTTACATGTAGCTCACACTAAGCAGAAAGTGCTTGGCAGGAGCTATCGAGATAACTCATTGCTTGTCGTCTGTCTGTTCACACTTTTCTTCAAAGGACATCTCCCCTAAAATCAGTTAGCGGAAGTGAATGAAACTGTGTTTTCTACCAAGTTTGTTCAAATCTATAAATGTCAAAATTGGTGACCTCCCATGGGGGTCACTTGTTTTACATAGACTTTAGAAAAACTTTAAAAAATCTTTTCTAAAACCTCAAAGCCAAGAGCTTAAATAGATTGCATATAACATTGTGTATCGGTCCTGTTCCAAAATTTGATGCATCCATTTGAGTCAGTTGAGCCAATTTCATGGCTCCTTTGTTTTGATTTATTAATAACTTGCTAACTTTTACAATAGTTGAAGGGAGCCAGTTAACCATTTATATAGAGCAGGTGTCCATTGAAGAATGCTTTTATCGATTTTTGACCAATGCTAAGGTAGAAATACAGATTTCCCTACGATAACCAAGCATTTAACCTTTTTGATCACTGATACATCACACACCACCAACAAAACAGTGGTTAAGATTGATCGCTTGCACCAAACTGATGTAGATTTGAAACCTTGCCTAGTGTCTTCAGTTATTCGGGGCCTCAAATCTCTTGCCCCTCATCGATGTGGGCCCAGGCCTCACTTGGGGCGTTGAATTCTTCATGTGGAGGAAGCCATCCAGCTGGCTTATGGAAGGTCGGTGGTTCTACACAGGTGCCCGCTCGTGATGAAATAATGCATGGAGGGATACCTTGGGTCTTCCTCCACCATCATAGCTGGAAAGTCGCCAAATGACCTATAATATATAATTGTGTCGGTGCGACGTTAAATTCAACAAAATAAATAAATAAATCTTCAGTTCTTCATGTGAGGAAGTCATGCATTCAGCTGGACTGTTTAACCACGTACCACTTGTACCTGAAACAATGCCTGTTAGGTCTACCACCATCAACAGCTGTAAAAGTAGCCTAAATTGTGTTATATGTGACTCCAATCTGATCACCTCGGCCTTTATGCTACGCAATAGACGTATTATCCGGAAAAACCCGATGTTTCACGATAGATGTGACTCTTAACTCCACCCTAAAATAGGCATACAGACCATTAATATGCCCATCTGTGGCCAGTAAATCTGAACAGAGTATAGATGGATTTACACATCGTGTGATCCTTAGCAACGAAAGTAAATTTTCGCGCTGAGGACCGTCCAGTATTTTACATATTGGATCGTTTGAGGCTTAATTATATCTTACTTAAAACATTGTTTTTATGACATAACTAATGAAGCATTATGTGTAAACCATTGATGTAAAATATTCATAAATTAATTTGGTTTTTATTCACTTTACCGCATTTCATAACATTTGCTATGTGATTATGAAATACTCTGTAGATCCTCATGACCATTTTACGCACGTTTTTCTCATAATGCACGATTGCGTTTTTCTCGTGTTTCTCGCCTTTAGAGTAATCTTGGACTTTTGTTAACCCGGGATTCTCGTGATGCTATTAGTTGTGTAAACTCATGTATGGAATAAGCAATTTTATTTCGAAAGTACTATTCTCACGAGTGGCAGCGCGAGGAAAAAAATTTTGTGACATTTCGGAAACAAATACTGGATTTAATTTAAATCATGACAAGAGTAAAGTGCTTTTGTTCTTTTAATTTAACAAGGAAACACTTTCTTGGTTTTAAAATTTACAAGGGTATAGCGGATGTGGATAACATTGTTTCATTGAAACATAGTTGGAATTGGACGGCTGGAGAAATTGACTGCTGCAGACATGTGCACTGAATTAGAAAATGGGTTATTCGTTTACCTGCCTGGCAATATCACGGTGCATATCCGTATCGGTGGACTCTGCGAAATCTGTTATATCGGCGGTTTATTTGCGTCAGCACCGGCTATTCTTTGCTATAAACAATGTCCGGATCGGTAAAGGATCGAGGCGAAAAATCGAGCTGCCATCCATGATAATAGCAATGCTGCTCAAAAATAAGTAGAGCACGGAACATTAGAATGTCTTTTCTATGTATTGTAGTGTTTACTTTTTAATTATCAGCGATTTTGCTCGCAAACTCGATAAAATTAGTTGATGGTGTACTAACATGGAACACTAGCCCGACCTTTTCCACAGTCTTTAACAAGTTTTTGTTTTGATATCATACATATCTAGTGCACTATTTGTATTTTTTTTTTTTTTTCTATAATGCCTGTCTATATTTCATCACATATTCACTGGGCTAAAAGGTAAATAAATGTTATATAAAATGGAACTTTGAAAATTAATTTCTGATGTCATGTAATGTAACACTACTAAATGGTTTGCCGGTCAATAGTCAAAACTTTTGGTCATCAATCCGATCCCGGGGAATAGTTTTAACTATTAACCGGTAAGTGATACATGCAGTGCACCATATCGGGCCTCAGTAGTTTTTACTACTTACTCGCGGACAAGTCATTCAATGGGTGTATACTATTGGTTCGCGTTCCATCAAACTTCGGGCAGTAGTTTTTATTGACCTGCAAGCAATTAAATAAGTGATACCGTGTAGGTATCATAGTGTTTTTTTTTTTTGTTTTTTTTTTATTTTTAGCTCACCTGTCACAAAGTGACAAGGTGAGCTTTTGTGATCGCGCAGCGTCCGTCGTGCGTCCATGCGTAAACTTTTGCTTGTGACCACTCTAGAGGTCACATGTCATGGGGTCTTTATGAAAATTGGTCAGAATGTTCACCTTGATGATATCTAGGTCAAGTTTGAAACTGGGTCACGTGCGGTCAAAAACTAGGTCAGTAGGTCTAAAAATAAGAAAACCTTGTGACCTCTCTAGAGGCCATCACAAGATCTTCATGAAAATTGGTCAGAATGTTCACCTTGATGATATCTAGGTCAGGTTTGAAAGTGGGTCACGTGCCGGCAAAAACTAGGTCAGTAGGTCTAAAAATAGAAAAACCTTGTGACCTCTCTAGAAGCCATATATTTCACAAGATCTTCATGAAAATTGGTCAGAATGTTCATCTTGATGATATCTAAGTCAAGTTCGAAACTGGGTCACGTGCTTTCAAAAAATAGGTCAGTAGGTCTAAAAATAGAAAAACCTTGTGACCTCTCTAGAGGCCATATATTTCACAAGATCTTCATGAAAATTGGTCAGAACGTTCATCTTGATGATATCTAGGTCAAGTTTGAAACTGGGTCAAGTGCCATCAAAAACTAGGTCAGTAGGTCAAATAATAGAAAAACCTTGTGACCTCTCTAGAGGCCATATTTTTCATGGGATCTGTATGAAAGTTGGTCTGAATGTTAATCTTTATGATATCTAGATCAAGTTCGAAACTGGGTCACGTGCGGTCAAAAACTAGGTCAGTAGGTATAAAAATAGAAAAACCTTGTGACCTTTCTAGAGGCCATGTATTTCATGAAATCTTCATGAAAATTGGTCAGAATGTTCACCTTGATGATATCTAGGTCAAGTTTGAAACTGGGTCATATGCCATCAAAAAATAGGTCATTGGGTCAAAAAATAGAAAAACCTTGTGACCTCTCTAGAGGCCATATTTTTCATGGGATCTGCATGAAAGTCAGTCTGAATGTTCATCTTGATGGTATCTAGGTCAAGTTCGAAAGTGGGTCACGTGCCATCAAAAACTAGGTCAGTAGGTCAAATTATAGAATAAAAACCTTGTGACCTCTCTTAAGGCCATATTTTTCATGGGATCTGTATGAAAGTTGGTTGAATGTTTACCTTGATGATGTATAGGTCAAGTTTGAAACTGGGTCAACTGCGATCAAAAACTAGGTCAGTAGGTCTTGAAATAGAAAAACCTTGTGACCTGTCTAGAGGCCATACCCTTGAATGGATCTTCATGAAAATTGGTCAGAATGTTCACCTTGATGATATCTAGGTCAAGTTTGAAACTGGGTCACGTGCCTTAAAAAACTAGGTCAGTAGGTCAAATAATAGAAAAACCTTGTGACCTCTCTAAAGGCCATATTTTTCATGGGATCTGTATGAAAGTTGGTCTGAATGTTCATCTTGATGATATCTAGGTCAAGTTCGAAACTGGGTCACGTGCGGTCAAAAAATAGGTCAGTAGGTATAAAAATAGAAAAACCTTGTGACCTCTCTAGAGGCCATATATTTCATGAGATCTTCATAAAAATTGGTCAGAATGTTCATCTTGATGATATCTAGGTCAAGTTTGAAACTGGGTCACGTGCCATCAAAAACTAGGTCATTAGGTCAAATAATAGAAAAACCTTGTGACCTCTCTAGAGGCCATATTTTTCATGGGATTTGCATGAAAGTCAGTCTGAATGTTCATCTTGATGGTATCTAGGTCAAGTTCTAAAGTGGGTCACGTGCCATCAAAAACTAGGTCAGTAGGTCAAATAATAGAATAAAAACCTTGTGACCTCTCTAAAGGCCATATTTTTCATGGGATCTGTATGAAAGTTGGTTTGAATGTTTATCTTGATGATGTATAGGTCAAGTTTGAAACTGGGTCAACTGCGATCAAAAACTAGGTCAGTAGGTCTTGAAATAGAAAAACCTTGTGACCTGTCTAGAGGCCATACCCTTGAATGGATCTTCATGAAAATTGGTCAGAATGTTCACCTTGATGATATCTAGGTCAAGTTCGAAACTGGGTCACATGCCTTAAGAAACTAGGTCAGTAGGTCAAATAATAAAAAAGCCTTGTGACCTCTCTAGAGGCCATACTTTTCATGGGATCTGTATGAAAGTTGGTCTGAATGTTCATCTTGATGCTATCTAGGTCAAGTTTGAAACTGGGTCAACTGCGGTCAAAAACTAGGTCAGTAGGTCTAAAATTATTAAAATCTTTTGACCTCTCTAGAGGCCATATTTTTCAATGGATCTTCATAAAAATTGATCTGAATGTTCACCTTGATGATATCTAGGTCAGTTTCGAAACTGGGTCACGTGTGATCAAAAACTAGGCCAGTAGGTATAAAAATAGAAAAACCTTGTGACCTCTCTAGAGGCCATATTTTTCATGAGATCTTCATGAAAATTAGTGAGAATGTTCATCTTGATGATATCTAGTTAAAATTCAAAACAGGGTCACATACCTTCGAAAACTAGGTCAATAGGTCAAATAATAGAAAAACCTTGTGACCTCTCTAGCGACCATATTTTTCAATGGATCTTCATGAAAATTAGACAGAATTTTTATCTTGATAATATCTAGGTCAAGTTCAAAACTGGGTCACATGAGCTCAAAAACTAGGTCACTATGTCAAATAATAAAAAAAAACAACGTCATACTCAAAACTGGGTCATGTGGGAAGAGGTGAGCGATTCAGGACCATCATGGTCCTCTTGTTTTTAAGATTGGCTCAGTGCTTGATAAAATGGAGAGACTACTCAAAGGGACTTGTTTGAACGCCAATTACTAATATTTGAACATGAATTCTTCACTCAGAAAAACTGTATTCTAAGGTATTAATTATACTAGGTAGATATTTATACAGACGCATAAAGTTCTTTATATGCCTTTAACGTATTGAAATTTAATACTTTCATATGTATCTTATCTATTTTTTAAATAGTTTCTTTTTGCTCAGATGACAATTTACTAATTCAGTTTAAAATTTCATCTGAATATTAGCTCCCTTTATTAGGTGCTTACATTCTACAACTGAGTTATGGACGTCTTAGTAAAAAACGATGCTATCAACTATTTTGACAACTTCAAAATACAGTTTTAAGGTTTCGCATTATCTAATTAAGAATTTACTTATCTATCATTTTTGTGTATTTGAACATACACATACCTTTTATATTTATCAGTTTTATGCCAAAATTGTAGCGTCATATACTTAGTTTTTTATCAAAGCGAAACGTGTTAGGATTACAAATAGGACAAAACGATATTATATAAATATTGCATTCCTGAGAGGGTGATATGAAAAATGTTCACCGCAAGATATATGAATATCGACCAAGGCGCCAGCCGAGGTTTATATTTATATTTCGAGGGGTGTACATTTTTCATATCACCCTCTCTGGAATGCAATATTTATTTTATTATACCGAAATCTTATAAAGGTCAAAACATTTACTGGAAAATCAACATAATTATTTATTTAAAAAGTAATTACAAACAATTTTAATAGGGCCTAATGAAGACAGAATTAAAGAGTCTTTACTTGTGGCGACCTTGCTATGTAATAAGACTTTTTTTGATAGATTTAACTGAGACGTTTAAATATCGTTGACTCCTATATTTATTCAAATATTTCAACATTGTGTAAATCAGTAACATTCGAAAAACAGTGATAACTTTCTTTTTTCTAAACGAAACATAATTATAAATGTGAGCACTCATTTTCTTAGTTAGACCATTTCCAATTTCAAGGTGGTAGTTTCGATTCAATATTGGATGAAATATTTGGCACGTACAGCAAATCGTAAAAAAAGAAATTTCGGCCGGGTTTGCACATACAAGAGCATCAGAAAAGGGTAATTTAATCCTAAAGTATAATTATATAAGCGCCTCGTCTGAAAATTTAACGACTCAGTCTTTTAATCAATGGGAAAGTATAAATCTCTCGACGGGAGATATGAAAAAATAATATCACATGCACGGAAAAATGAAATAATGCTGTTGCGCATGTGATATGAAATTATGGATCATATCACCTGCGCAGAAATTGAAAATAACGATTTTGCGCAGGAGCTATAAAATTACTGGGGAATATGATACATTATTCAAGTTAAACTAATGGGAAATTTGAATTGGACATTTATGTGAGGTATAATAATATTTATTTTATGCTAACTGATGAAATATTGTGTTATCAGTTGGATATAATCCATATCACTCACTGTAAATGCCGATCTACTTGTACATTGTGAATAAATTTTAAATTATTTGCTTAAAACCTGATGAAAATTGTAGTCGCACTTTGTTCTTTATAGTATATTTCTCGATTCAAATTATTTTACTTAATGAGAATTTCATAACGTTATGCAGTAAAAAAAGAAAATAAACTGGAACTTTATGTCTTGTGCGTCTTTCTAACGTCACAACACGTCTGACGTCATATCCGTTTACGCGTGTCTGTTTCCCGCGCTGAGATTAAAATTTGTTGCAAAATGCATATCTCAACGTAATTAAGCATGAAATAAAAAAAAATTGTTTGGTTTTTTTTCGTGAATATGGAATATCTCACCTCGAAGTGAGAAAATTTTCACATTTTCACTCTCGCTACATGCTCATGAAAATTTGAAATTTTCTCACTTCGAGGTGAGATATAGCTCTATTCCATATTCACGAAAAACAAACAAATATCTTCTATATATTTGTGAATATAATAATAATGCATACTAGTAATACTTAGTCACCATACCAGTGTATATACAATTTTGCAAAAAGAACTATTTTTTTTGCAAAACGTCCTTCATTCCAATATACCAGTGCTTAAGATTTTACATAACTAGGTTAAACATCGGTTTTGACAATTGTTTACTTTTATTTCTTTACAAATGGCATTCTTTTTTAAAAGAGGACAATTCTTTTCGAATATTTTAAGTATCCAAATGGTAAAAATGTGTTGGACAGATTGTTTTTAGCTCACCTGTCACATAGTGACAAGGTGAGCTTTTGTGATCACCCTTCGTCCGTCGTGCGTCCGTGCTTCAAAATTTCTTGTCTGCACGATAGTGGTTTCATTTATGATTTTATTTTAACCAAACTTGCACACAACTTGTATCACCATAAGATCTTGGTTCCTTTCTTGAACTGGCCAGATCCCATTATAGGTTCCAGAGTTATGGCCCCTGAAAGGGCCAAAAATAGCTATTTTGACCTTGTCTGCACAATAGCAGCTTTATTTATGATTTGATTTTTACCAAACTGGCACACAACTTGTATCACCATAAGATCTTGGTTCCTTTCTTGAACTGGTCAGATTCCATTATGGGTTCCAGAGTTATGGCCCCTGAAAGGGCCAGAAATAGCTATTTTGACCTTGTCTGCACAATAGCAGCTTCATTTATGATTTTATTTTAACCAAACTTGCACACAACTTTTATCACTATAAGATCTTGGTTCCTTTCTTGAACTGGCCAGATTCCATTATGGGTTCCAGAGTGATGGCCCCTGAAAGGGCCAGAATTAGCTATTTTGACCTTGTCTGCACAATAGCAGCTTCATTTATGATTTGAATTTAATCAAACTTGCACAAAACTTTTGTCACCGTAAGATCTCGGTTTCTTTCTTGAACCGGCCAGATCCCATAATGGATTCCAGAGTTATGGCCCCTGAAAGGGCCAAAATTAGCTATTTTGACCTTGTCTGCATAATAGCAGGTTCATTTATGACTTGATTTTAACCAAACTTGCACAAAACTTGTATCACCACAAGATCTCGATTCCTTTCTTGAACTGGCAAGATTCCTTCATGGGTTCCAGAGTTATGGCCCCTTAAAGGTCCAAAATTGGCTATTTTGGCTTTTGCAGCCATAAAGAGACTTCATTTATGGTTTTATTTGATACAAACTTCCAAAATATCTTCAACAACAATAAATCTTGGATTCCATGACAAATCAGATCCATTCGTAGGTTCCAGAGTTATTTTATCTTATATCTGATTACCTCCCCTGATTGTAATCAAAATGGATTTATATCAGTAAGTACTTATAGGACTTATTTGAAATTTCATTATTGTTATTAGTTGGACTGAGCCAATGAGGGTAGATAACTATGGACAGATTTTATGTCAAATTACCTCCCTTTATTTCAAATTAAAATGGGTATATCTCCGTAACTAATGAAGATACTGATCTGAAATTTCATTTATGTCAACAGATTTATTTGGCAGATCCTTCTTTTGTTCACTTACAATCATTTATTTTTTTTAATTACTTCCCTTTTATGTTACTATAAATAGCTTATTTATAGTAACTTTTTTATTATTGGCCGTAGGGAAAAACCTAGACCACTTTTCTGTGGTACAACATGGATGGTACCTCCACTTTTTAGGTGTATTTTGACATATCTGTACCTTGTAAGAATTTTTTTTTTCTTTTTGGTTTATTTTCTTCCCTTTGTTGTTCCTGTCCTTTGGACTAAGATATTTTTTCTGAGGACCTTCTTGTCCTCAAGTGCAATGATAACAGGTGAGCGATATAGGGCCATCATGGCCCTCTTGTTTAAAGATGTTGTTTATTTTCTAAAAAATGCTGTGGTTTTGTGATATACTGCTGCTAAACCTTAAAGAAAAATGAGAAATTGATATTTTCCATGAATTAAAAAAGATTATGTTTGAAATTGATTTTCGAACATGATCTGACAGAACTTACCACCTGTCGCAATTAGCTTACATGATGTAATATCATTAAAAGTCGAAATTGAAAGTTTAATTAAAGGCAAAGAAAATTTCCTATATAATAAGTTACCCCAATTAATATCACATGGAAACACAAAAATAAATGAGAATGAAGCAGATGCTTTAGAATCAGGAGTAAATGAAAAAGAAAATAAAAAGAGTAATAATTATGAGCTTTAAACGTCTTAATTCTCCAGGAGAGGATGGAGCTTATTGCCGAATGGTACCAACAATTTTGGTATCTGATTAAAGGAGATTTGTTAGAAGTAGAGAATGTTTGGAAAATTTTTGTTTATCGGATTCACAATATAAGGGGATAATATCATTATTATATAAAAATGGGGAAAGAGAAAATCTCAAAAACTGGCGTCCGCTAACTTTGCTCAATGTTGATTACAAAATAATTTAAAAAATCATAGCCGAAAGACTGAAACCGCTTCTTCCAAAACTACTTAATACTGATCAAAAAAGGTTTCATAAAAGGGAGAAATTTAAATGAAGCAAACAGATTAATTCAAGACTTAATAGACCTCGAAAATCAAGACGGTATAATAGTTTTTTTAGACCAAACAAAAGCCTTTGACAGAGTAGAATGGGAGTGGGTTGATATATATTTAGAAAAATATGGTTTCGGAACTAAATATAGAAAATGGATTCAAATGTTTCTTTCAGGCTCAAAGGCAGCTATACAAACAAATGGGTTTATATCGGAATACTTCTCGATATCAAGGTCTATAAAACAAGGCTGTCCGGTGGCACCGTTACTTTATATCTTGCAGGCAGAACCTATGGCATGCCAGAGCAGATACAAACATTAAGGTAGTTCTGCACGTTTGGATCGAAATTATTTCTACAATGTAGAATTTGATTAAACTCTTGATTTTTCAAAACTTCAGAATATACCTAGAAAATTAAGCAAATAAAAAAGATAGGGTCGTGTGCTTGATTTTTTGCTGGACTGATTTGAAAAATAGGGACCTCACGAAATATTCCATAATGGGAGTCTATGGGAAACTCATAATTTCATAACATTTTCGCGAATAGAAAATTTTCTACAATGTAGATTTTGATGAAACTTCCCACAGTTGTAAATAAAGTCATGGCCTATAATTTGATGAAATAAAATGTATAGGTCCATGTGCTAATTTTTGAGATATTTGACCATGATTAAAGTAAACCGGACATTCCGCGCTAATTTTAAGACATTATTTTGAATTATTTAACATGTGATATGTTTTAATATCATATTTTGACTTCAGAAATATCGCAACAGTGCCATTGTTATAAATGTACTCGCAGGTTGCGATTAATTCATAAAATGATTTTCATTTCCGTACTCCGAATCCGGTCTTTATTCTACGTTTTCCGGAAAAATGACGTTACGCCATCACTTCTGGTTTATCAAACGTGCAGAACTACCTTAAAGGCATTAAACTCCCATCTCATAATCAGTTTAATTTAGAAATCAAACTTAGCCAATATGTAGACGACACATAATTCTTCTGTGAGAATGAAACTACCGCATCTATTTCAAAATCTAAAGGTTTACGAAAAAGCATCAGGCGCCAAAATCAACAAAGAAAAAACAACCGGACTTTTTATTGGTAAATTAAAGAACAGTACTCCAAAATACAATGAAATTAAATGGACTAAAAATTACATTAAAACATTGGGCGTATGCCACAGCTACAATATTGATGCTAATGAAATTTGGATGGAAAAAATAAACAAAATAAAAAACTGTCAACAAGTATGGAAATCAAGAGATTTATATAACGTATCATGAAAAAATTCTTATTTTAAAAACTTTTGTCGTTTCGCGTATTAAGGTGTAAAATTCAGCATATTCCTCATAGAATGTGTAATTTTAGCCCACCATCATCAGATGGTGGGCTATTCAAATCACTCTGCGTCCGTGGTCCGTCTGTCCGTCATTCCGTCCGTCCGTTAACAATTTATCGTTATCGCATCTCCTCAGAAACTACTGGGGGGATTTTGACCAAACTTTGTCAGAATGATGTATTGGTACCCTAGTTGTGTCCCCCTGAAAATCAGACTGGTTCAACAATTTTTGAGTGAGTTATAACCCTTTGTTTATTTTTATAATTTACATAGATTTATATAGGGAAAATTTTTGAAAATCTTCTTGTCCAAAACCACAGAGCCTTCCCATACACATTTAACCCTTTGTCATGTGTTTGCAGAATATATTTTGAATATTTGTTTTCTCAGAAACTATATTCCAAGTGATTGCAAAGTATTTGCACCAGACTTTCGCAAACAGTCTGCAAAACATATCACAGTGAAGCAAAGGGTTTGCAAATAAACACTTAGATAAATTACAGACTGCAAAGGTTTTGCAAACAGACAGCAAAGCATCCGCAAACAAACACTTAGCTCATTTAGTTAGCAAAGGTATTGCAAATAAACACTTTGTACACAAAAGAAAGAGCAAAGCATTTGCAAATAGTTAACATAGATGAATTTGCTTTCCTGGTAGACTCTAGGTACATGAAGTGATTAACCATTCTGTTTCCTGATTGGTCTATATTCAAATGGCAGGATTTTTGAAAATATTGTGAGAAATGTTTACACATCAGTTAGTAGAAATATTTTGGTGATGCAAACTTGTGTTAAACAGATCATTATATTCTAATTATTTTTTCTGGATATAAACTTTGTTGAATATGGATAATGCAATACCAAGTTATTAAGCAATAAGACTTCCAAGAACCAGAGAATATTGCAGCATGTGGAAAGGTAATTAATGTTAATCAATGATAGTTATTTAAAACACTTTTTACTGAAGCAATTGTTGAAACTTACATTATTACATGATTTTAGTTATTGTTACTGAATGATCACTGCAATGATTGACTTTTAATAGATATTTAAACTGCAAATGGTTTTGTGACTTTACTTATATGTTTTTCAGATATTAAGTCCTTTTCTTTGAACCTCAGAAATTCATTTTTTGCTATTTGTTACGTATTTGCAAATACTTTGCATATTATTTGCATGTAAGTTGCAAATACTTTGCTATCACTTTGCGATTACTTTGCTATCACTTTGCGATTACTTTGCTATCACTTTGCAATGTGTTTGCCAAAGTTTCAGCTGCGAATTGTAAATTGTTTGCGAAGTATTTGCATTCTGTGTGCGTAGTGTATATTTGCAAAAGCTTTGTAGAATAGTTGCATGTTTCGTTCCATTTCTACTCGTCTGTGGAATATATTCAGCAATCATGTGTTGCAACTGTTCTGCAAAGGTTATGGCAAATATTTGGCAAAGATAAAAAATATATTCTGCAAAGGCTCTGTTTTTGCATGGGTAGGGCTTTGATATTTGGTAAGAAGCATCATCTAGTGGTCCTCTACGAAGATGATTCAAATTTTATCCCTGGGGTCAAATGTGGCTGTGCCACGGGGTCACATGATTTATATATACTTATATAGGGAAAAACTTTGAAAAACCTCTTGTCCAAAACCACAGGGCTTAGGGCTTTGATATTTTGCATGCGACATCATCTAGTGGTCTTCTACTAAGGTTGTTCAAATTATCCCCTTAGAGTCAAATATGGCCCCGCCCTGGGGGTCACATGGTTTATACAGACTTATATAGGGAAAAACTTTGAAAAACCTCTTGTTCAAATCCACAGGACCTAGGGCTCTGATATTTTGTATGTGACATCATCTAGTGGTCTTCTACTAAGGTTGTTCAAATTATCCCCCTAGGGTCAAATATGGCCCCGCCCTGAGGGTCACATGGTTTACATAGACTTATATAGGGAAAAACTTTGAAAATCTTCTTGTCCAAACCACAAAGCCTAGGGCTTCCATATTTGTAATGTAGCATCATCTAGTGGTTCTCTACCAAGTTTGTTCAAATTATCCCCCTAGGGTCAAATATGGCCCCACCCCGGGGGTCACATGGTTTATATAGACTTGTATAGGGAAAAAATCTTCTTGTCAATAACCTACAACATTCAAATTTGGACCACATGTATAGTTTTGAGTGGCAAGATGAACATTGACATGAGTTGACCTTGATTTTGACCTAGTGACCTACTTTCACATTTCTGTAGCTACAGCCTTAAAATTTGGACCACATGCATAGTTTTGTGCACCAGAAAAAACTTTGACCTTGACTTTGACTTAGTGACCTACTTCAACATTTTTAAAGGTACAGGCTTCAAATTTGGGCCACATGCATATATAGTTTTGTGTTCCGAAATGAAATTTGACCTTGATTTTGACCTAGTGACCTACTTTCACATTTCTCAAGCTACAGTCTTCAAACTTGGACCACATGTATAGTTTTGTTTACTGAAAAAACTTTGACCTTGACATTGACCTAGTGACCTACTTTCACATTTCTCAAGCTACAGCCTTCAAACTTGGACCACATGCATAGTTTTGTGTACCCAAAAGAACTTTGACCTTGACATTGACTAAGTGACCTACTTTCACATTTTTGAAGGTACAGGCTTCTAGTTACCTACTCTCACATTTCTCAAGCTACAGCCTTCAAATTTGGACCACATGCATAGTTTTGTGTTCCGGAATGAAATTTGACCTTGACAATGACCTAGTGACCTACTTTCACATTTCTCAAGCTACAGCCTTCAAATTTGGACTACATGCATAGTTTTGTGTACCGAAAAAAAACTTTGACCTTGACATTGACCTAGTGACCTGCTTTCACATTTCTCAAGCTACAGCCTTCAAATTTGGACCACATGCTTTTGTGCACCGGAAAAAACTTTGACCTTGACATTGACCTGGTGACCTACTTTCACATTTTTGAAGGTACAGGCTTCAAATTTGGACCACATGCATAGTTTTGTGTACAGAAATGAAATTTGACCTTGTTTTTGACCTAGTGACCTACTTTCACATTTCTCAAGCTACAGCCTTCAAATTTAGACCACATGCATGGACCACATGCACAGTGATGTGTACTGAAATGAAATTTGACCATGAGCTAGTCTTGAAATTTGGAACAATCAAAAATGGCGCAATGGTGGGCGCCAAGATCACTCTGTGATCTCTTGTACATTTTTGATATTTCTGTAACTTTTTTCTCTACAAACCTTCAAACACGACCACTGACGTCCATTTTTGATGAACCATGATTTCACGTCCTTCAGACTGTTTTCGTAAATAGCTCTGTTCAGTCAACAAGTATCGATTTACTTGTTTCTCATCATATTTTCATTTGAAAATGTCCTTGAAATGGTGTATAATTTGTGGAGATCATTTTAACGTTGAAGTCGATATTTACGTTAAAGTGACGTTACGCCATCACTTCCGGTTTATCAAACGTGCAGAACTACCTTAAAGGCATTAAACTCCCATCTCATAATCAGTTTAATTTAGAAATCAAACTTAGCCAATATGTAGACGACACGTAATTCTTCTGTGAAAATGAAACTTGTCTACCGCATCTATTTCAAAATCTAAAGGTTTACGAAAAAGCATCATGCGCCAAAATCAACAAAGAAAAAACAACCGGACTTTTTATTGGTAAATTAAAGAACAGTACTCCAAAATACAATGAAATTAAACAATTAAAGTGACGTCAGAGCGACAAATATGACGTTTAGTTTTGAATAAAAAGTTTGCGGTAATCTTGTCTCATGTAAAATCCAAACGATAGAATTTGACAAAAAACTAACATGATGATGAAAACTTTATTTTCTGTCAATTGAAGGAATAAAATTATGGGGTCACCGAATTCATTTTCGCGTAAAATTACGTTACGCTACCCCTACCCCCCAAATCACACGATAGCGCAATTTAGTATTTTTTCATGTATCTCCTCCTTTCAGGATAAACTACTATTTTATTTTTCCTAGTAAAATTAAATCAAAATAGCCTTTAAAATCTGTTACATTAGCGAAATAATTTCTGTGTAGAACTCAGATTTTAATGTTTAGATTATATTTGATATATGAGAATGCGACAAAATCAACACCCCCATTGCCCTTTGCGCTGAATTACATTATCGCGTAGTACAGCAGTTTTCCTTTGATCTTTGCAGTATGTTAAACATGGTAACACACATTTATACTATAAAATCTGTGCTGATATTTTACAAAACTGTTACGATATATATCAACACAGAAATCTCTATAGAGTTTCATTAGAAAGCTAGAAACTGTTGCGATATATATCAGCACAGTAAAACTGTTCCGATATATATCGCAACACTTTTTCTGTATCGAGGGAGTATAATTTTTTTCCTTTCAAAGAAAAGATGATTTCAGCTCCAATTTACAGTTCACAGAGAAAGAATTGTCACAAACACCTACATTTATAAAGTAAAAGAATAAATAAACTAGAATATTTCAAAAACTCGATAGTAATCACAAAATTCAGAATTACATGAAATATATGAAATTCTGAGATTTCTCAAATGTTTCTTTTTCTTTGATTTTTTTTTACAAACAAAACAACAAGTTTTACAATATGTTTGGCCAATGAAATGCTAAGATTTAAAACCAATGCAGAAATCTATTGGATACTTTTATCTGGGGAACACATTTTCTAAAACAGAAGTTTTAGTGGCGCAGAAAGGGAATCAAAAGAGTAAAAATAATAATAAACAAATTTAAATGAAAATAATATATAAATTTTAATGATAAAACTATGCGATAAAACAGTTATAATATGTAATGCTCGTGTGTTACGAGGATATATCAGAGCTAGGGGTACATCGAGGGTATTTTTCTTTGCACATATCTGTCTCGGCCGGTAACACTCTCACACATACTATAACTATTACTTACTCTACTCCTACCCCAGATAAAAAATGCGTAATTCAATGGATTTTGTGATTCTCCTGATCAAGACAAACTCATTTTTAACCTATTTTAAGTAAAATTGAATCAAAAGAGGCCTTTACAACCATTAATAATTTCATTCAGCGTTACAAGTGAAATGATCTCGCAAGTTGATAATAATACATGAAAACTCGTGTATCGATGCACATTACATTGTTAATATTTACAAAAAAAAAAAAAAACAACAACAACAATAACAACAAAAAAATTAACGACCGAATATAGTGAAAATCCTTTATTTTAATTATCTCAACACGTACCTGTATACTATTTCATCACAGGCAGCTATTTCCGTGACGTATTATCTATGCGTAAAAAATTGTTACATAAAGCAAACAAATATAGGCCTACATTATACATATATGCCATAAATATCTTATTAGTTAATATAGGTGTCTTCTAAATGAAGCAGATTCGACGACAACCAGTCTTCAGAAAATAATACTGGAGTAAACATAACCTGCCCAACCTCGGCACAGTACGAAAAAAGTAAAACGTAGGTGAAAATGAGAAATATTCATTTCAACATAACACATAACTCGGAAAAAAGTGCTAATACAACTTCTAAAATTTAGAAAGCCTTTATGTAATTATAACATCATTCTCGAGTAAACATTATTTTATCTAACTTTATTACACTGAAATTTTACGTTTTGGAATTATTTCGATTGTTTGGAGTCTCCGAGAGTAGTCGAGCACCCCGATTTCGAATAAAGTATATCCTCCTGAATAACCGCGAGAAAACAGCATATTTGTTGTACGGAGGCTGTTGCTTTGAAAAGGTTCATTTATTTAGCAACTTGGCTAGATAGAAACACTATCGTTTGCAAAGAGGTTTTAGCTCTCCGGAGTGTGTGTAAAAATATTATCCTTGTATTCATAGACACATAATAGAAACATATTCCATACAAAAAAAAAATTGTTTCCTAATATTAGAAATATAAGAAATATAGAGTGAAGACTCTCTTAAACATTCCATGACATAAAAAAGAAAGATTTTTTTTAGCTCTGTTTTTTACGTTATGCGGGGCAGTTAATAACCTAACCAGCATTCCTGGATTCTGTATTCTCAACAAATAACTTCTATCTTAATCACATGTATCAGAGGTGGATTACGAATGATTTCGGACACGTGCCTTCTATCAAATCGTCACGCCCTACCTGGGGACCGAACTTGCGATCCCGTGATAGATCTGCGCTCCTACTGAGCTAAGCTGAGTGGGGCAAAAGAAAGAAAGAAAACAGCTGTTGTGCCTGACACTCGCTGTAACTCAACGAAACCTCTCTTATATCATGAATACTGAACTTGTAGAAGTTATGATTTATTTCAAACAGCGTCTGTGGTATAAAATTTCAAAATAATGAAACTGTAAAACCAATACCGCCACGTATGCGTGGTGCGGATAATGAACCGGGCAAGCCAGTGTCAACCTATCTTATGGTCTGATGTTACTAGGGTGGTGAAGTAAGAAACGAAATAGTAAAAATGTAAGACATTGGGAGGTGCGTGCGTGCGTGTGTGCGTACTTAGGGAAGGTTAGGGATTATATTAAGAAAAACAAGATACAAACAACCTTTACTCCCTTGGAGGGGCGGTTGAATCAAGGGTCATACATCTGAAATCGCAAACATTAGAATATTTAAATCTGTTGTATAATATTGATCAATGATATTGTATAAAAATGCTTTCTGTTTGCGTTTCAAGTGTGAAAACTCCGAACAATAAACACAATTGCATATGCAAATATTCTTCATGTTATCAGTGTTTTACAACGGAAAACATGTTTATTGGTACTTTGAATAAGAAAAATATGAAAAAAAGCTTTATCATATAGAAAGTATATTTAAAGAGACTTTCAGAAATAACATGATCAGTATTTTCAGCAAAGTTGTCGTATTGGCGTAATTGTTATACATTCTGCATATTCAAACCATTTCGCAATGAAGTCGCCAGTTTTACAGTTATCAAGGACTTCTTTTGAAAGGAAAACCCTCTTTCTCACGTTCCATGATTCGTTTCTCGCCTGTAGTGAACAACTGATGAATGAGAATGTAAAATACTAAGATTTGAAAAGAGATATATCGGAAAAACAGCCAAACTAAGCTATGTTGTGATTTGGGGGTAGGGGTAGCGTAACGTAATTTTACGCGAAAATGAATTCGGTGACCCCATAATTTTATTCCTTCAATCGACAGAAAATAAAGTTTTCATAATCATGTTAGTTTTTTGTCAAATTCTATTGTTTGGGTTTTACATGAGACAAGATTAACGCGAACATTTTATTCAAAACTAAACGTCATATTTGTCGCTCTGACGTCACTTTAACGTAAATATCGACTTCACCGTTAAAATAATCTCCACAAATTATACACCTTTTCAAAGACATTTTTAAATGAAAATATGATGAGAAACAAGCAAATCGATACTTGTTGACTGAACAGAACGATTTACAAAAACAGTCTGACGGACGTGAAAACATGGTTCATCAAAAATGGACGTCAATGGTCGTGTTTGAAGGTTTGCAGAGAAAAAAGTTACAGAAATATCAAAAAAGTAAAATACGCATCCTATGAGGAATATGCTGAATTTTATATTAAACAATTCGAAAACGGATCTTAACAACTTCAAATTAGGCGCATTCCACCTTAACTTCGAAATAGAAACAAGAGGAATTCCATTAAAATACACTGACGAATATGGAATAATAAGAAACCCTTAGTAGCTAAAAATACAATTTTACTAAACAAAGAAGACGGAGGTCTTAGTATGTGTAAAATACCAAATATCTATGCAGGTCTAAACATTAAAACGATTCAGTATAAAATATTACATTCTGATCCACAAAACTGGAATGCAGTTGGCAAATACTACTTACAATTATATGATAAGAATGTTTCACAACATTTTTTTCTCTGCAAATGCTCCACAGTAGAAAATATAATTGCATCAAAGAATGTTAGTAACTATTATAAAGTAGCATTAAAGCATTGGGCTAGATTTAGAAACTGCTTCAGTCCAGAAACAACAGAGGACATAGGAAATATGTATATTTTTTGCAATAATGAAATAAAATATCGCGGTAATCCTTTAAATTTCGAATCCTTTTTAAAGAGTAACATCATTTCGTTAAAACGTATCTGGGATTTTGCCAGAAATACCTTTTATTTCATCTGAAAACTTGTTAGAATTGTTGAAAAATAAGCGTAACTGGATCTCCGAATGGAACATTATTAAATCGAGCATTCCGAAAAAATATATTGCAGCACTTAAAAGCACGGATTTCAGAGCTGATAAATTATCAATTTATCTAGACGAACTGCATTTAAAAGATATTTCACGAAAGTATATAAAGCCGGAAAATCTAAAACTAAACCAAATATCCACGATACTGAACAGGAAAAAGTTTAAATTCAAGTCGGAGCATACATGGGAAAACGCGCTGAATGGCACCTTACCTCGGGAAAAAATCTGGATTCAGATTTCACATTCTTACCCTTCAAAAAAGGCGAAACAGTTTCAGTGGAAATTTAAACATAGGGCTATATTTACGGAATACAGATTAAATCTTATGAAATTATCAGATGGGAAATGTATCATATGTAAACAACATCCAGAAACTTTACTACATTTGATGTGGGACTGTGCCAAAGATATATGGAATGTTTTGACACAGAAATTTCAAGACCTTTTTTAGCTCACCTAAGCCAAAGGCTCAGGGTGAGCTATTGTGATCACTCACCGTCCGGCGTCCGTCCGTAAACTTTTACATTAAAAGACATCTCCTCATAAACCGCTAGGCCAATTTCATCCAAACTACACAGGAATGTTCCTTGGGTGAAGCTCTACAAAAATTGTTCAAAGAATTGAATTCCATGCAGAACTCTGGTTGCCATGGCAACCGAAAGGAAAAACTTAAAAAATCTTCTCAAAAACCAGAAGCCCTAGAGCTTAGAAATTTGGTGTGAAGCATTCCCTAGTGGACCTCTACCAAGTTCGTTCAAATCATGACCCCGGGGTCAAAATTGACCCCGCCCGAGGGGTCATATGATTTTACATAGGAAAATCTTAAAAAAATCTTCTCAAAAACCAGAAGCCCTAGAGCTTAGATATTTGACATGTAGCATTGCCTAGTGGACCTCTACCAGGGGTCACTTGATTTTACATAGATTTCTATAGGAAAATCTTCAAAATTAAAAAAAATAAATAAACCAGAAGCCCTAGAGCTTAGATATTTGACATGTAGCATTGCCTAGTGGACCTCTACAAAATTGTTCAAATCATGACCGCCGGGGTCAAAATTGACCCCGCCCCAGGGGTCACTTGATTTTACATAGGAAAATCTTCAAAAAATTTCTAAAAATAAACCAGAAGGCCCAGAGCTTAGATGTTTAACATGTAGCATTGCCTAGTGGACCTCTACAAAATTTGTTCAAATCATGACCCCCAGGGTCAAAATTGACCCCGCCCCAGGGGTCACTTGATTTTACATAGGAAAATCTTCAAAAAAATTCTAAGAATAAACCAGAAGGCCTAGATCTTAGATATTTGACATGTAGCGTTGCCTAGTAGACTTCTACAAAATTTGTTCAAATCATGACCCCCGGGTTCAAATTGACCCCGCCCCATGGGGTTGCTTGATTGTACATAGAAAAATCTTCAGAATTTTCTAAAAATAAACCAGACGGCATAGAGCTTAGATATTTGACATGTAGCATTGCCTGTGACCTCTACAAAATTTGTTCAAATCATGAGCCCCCAGGGTCAAACTGACCCAGCCCCAGTGGTTACTTGATTGTACATAGGGAAATCTTCATAAATTTGCTTAAAATAAACCAGAAGGCCTAGATCTTAGATATTTGATATGTAACATTGCCTAGTAGACTTCTACGAACTTTGTTCAAATCATGACCCCCGGGGTAAAATTGACCCCACCCCAGCGGTAACTTAATTGTACATCGGAAAATCTTCAAAAAAATTCTAAAAATAAACCAGAAGGCCTAGAGTTTAGATATTTGACATGTAGCATTGCCTAGAGGACCTCTACAAATTTTTTTTTAAATCATTACCCCCGGCTTCAAATTGGCCCCGCCCTAGGGGTTACTTGATTGTACATAGGAAAATCTTCCAAAAAATGTCTAGAAATAAACTAGAAGGCATAGAGCTTAGATATTTGGTGTGTAGCATTGCCTAGTGGATTTCTACCAAGTTTATTCAAATCATGACCCCGGGGTCAAGCTTAAATGCAAATCTTCATAGCAACCATTTAACCAGGTGAGCGATATAGGGCCATCATGGCCCTCTTGTTTAAATCTTAATTCTCAACATTTTCCCCTAAAACTCGCTGTACTTTTCGGCTTATATGAACAGCCCCCTCTAATATGTGGATTCTTAATACTTTAATATTTGAAACAATTAAAATGGGCTATTTGAAAGTATCGAAATAGTATGAAACACAATAATACAAAGCAACCTCTTAAAACGTTTTACAGAAATTTAAAGTCAGCAATTAAAGATCAAATTTTAATACAAGGTATTGAAACTGAAGGCTTAAATTTTAGAAATGTTATTGAAACTCTGTAGTAACGGATATTGTTTAATACAAGGGACGTAACTCAGAAAAGATTTTGATTCAAGAAAGCAATCTTCGCTTCTCAACCTTGTCAACTTTCGCTTTCGGACAAGTCACTGATATCATATAATGAATGGGTTGTTTCACACCCTGGTACCGGCGCTCCCAAGTACAGGTGGCACTCGCACATACAGCGCTCGATAAGCGATTTTGGAGGAGCGGTGGTGTAAGTATTTCTTATTATATCTCCGGTAATTCAAAACTTTTTGTAAAATGAAAGATATCTGCGCCCTGATGAATAATTGATGACTATGTTCTGTGAGTGTCACAACATTTCATCTTGAAATAAACAAAATACTACGAGTTAAACGTGAACGTTTGACTCATAATTGTCAAATGTCAAAAAACACGTAAAATACTCAGTAAATACTCCAATGTATTCATTTTTGATACAGTATCGTATAGTCATGTCTTCCTACAATAACCAGTTCACTTCACTGTTGACTTCGCCTGTATTTTCTGGAGTATGATATATTTACGTTAATAAACTTCATTAACTGTTATCCTGAGTCTTATAGTCTCTCTGGTTTAGTTAGTTTTACGGTACACTGAATCAACTTGGCCTTTTCGACTACTTAAAGTTTACCCAGACTTTTTCAGTACGCCTAGCCTACCCATCTCCGCAACACCCCTGAGGAGGCAGTAAACAGTTTTCAGCTGTTAGTGTCGAATTGGCCAGTTTACAAATAAGAGGCAATTTACGGAATGAAGTGCATATTTGAACTTCTAAATAATAATAATTGCTAGAATTGAAGTTTCAGCGGCTAGAATTGAGTTTCACTTATTTAAAAAAATAGTTGAGTAGCCTTGATCTTGATATCATGACGTGATGACTTGTAGATGCGAATACATGCCTCCGCTGAGCTAGCTTAAAGTGGAGTTGTCATTTTAGCAGGGGCCTCATTAAAACTGGAATAGTGAAAAAACGGTACGGATGGCACATATATTTGAGCTTATTTTCAGATTTTACAGTGTTACCAGAGTATGACACCGTGTAGCAGTTGGGGCTATCATTTACAGGAAATTTTCTACAGCGATTTTAAATTGGCAAATTTAGCTTTTTTCGTCATCAGTTTCCGCGACAAAATTCAGGACTTGTAAACATAAACCTAGATATTAGGGATGTATTGCAGATGGTTTGTAATGATAGACATACAATCATGTTAATGTTGCAATATCTTTATTTCACCCTTCAGGTGTGTGATTACAGACTTTTGTGTGAGGTTTTGAAAGTTGGGTAGGCGACTCTGGGCCGAGAAGCTCTGAAAACTGTTTACTGCCTCCTGAGTCGTAACAATATCACTTTGACGCATTAAAACAGCGATAAAACCTGTTTTGCCATTATCATTCCGGACCGCGTAATCAGAATTTTTTTTTTCGGAGATCTTTATGTACGTGCGGGCGGGTGAATTTTTTTTCTCGGGAATGAAATTATTGATGCGGTAGTTCTGACGAACGACAAATCAATTTGGTATGGCCTAAATACTTACAGACACTGTTATCTTACCTTCGAATGAATTAAATATTGTAAGTTTACCATCAAAACTTGCATTTAAATATTTGAGAAACACTCGAGTGTCCCCAGGACCTCCTTCAACATTCACTCACACACTTTGATGAATACAAATTCAGTCATTCCTGGGTAAAGACGTGACCGTTTGGCAATTTAATTGAGTGCCCTCAATGAGCTGAGCGGAGAAATATCTGTGAATATAGCCCTATATGTCTGTTATGTCCTTTTTACATATGGACATGAAAAATGTATGCATAATTATTATAGTGGTCAGTGATTTAAAAAAAAATTGCAAAAATCAAACAAAGTTAATGACCTGAGGAAAGTATGACATTTTTTACAGAAATTTGTCAACAAACAGACGTTGTTTTCAACATCGTAGTATCGCCGTATCTTTATACGAGGTAGAAAGTAATTATGTCGATAAAGGTGCTTTGTTACTCTTGTATTCGTCCATTATTTAGAATCCACATGTGTAACAGGAACACGATACTACGATGGTGAAAAGTCAAAAGTACGGCGGTAAAAAAGTTGAAAGTTCAATTTTGAAAAGTTGAAATACCCAAACCACAATAGTGAAAAGTAGAAAGTACGATTGTGAAAGTCCGAAATAATGTTGACTTATCACTATAATAGTTTCATTGTCAAGTTCAACTTTTCAACATCGTTGTTTCTTGTTTTCGTCTTCGTGGTTTCGACTTTTCAGTATCTTTGTTCTGTTATTTCGACATTTCAGCATCGTAGCATCGTTCTTCCGTTGTTTCAAGCTCAGAATATTTTGATTGATTGAAATCCGATATTATATAGAAGATACTTATTCGAACTGTAGCGGCTAACTTTAAACGAGAAGTGGGTCAGATTGATTACTGAACTACATGTACACTCGGTGGAAACGTGTTCTGTTATCATGATTAGTGCTCATGTCCATTAGAGCACCGAATGATATAGATTATTCGTTTCTTAAACAATGAAACTGCTTATTTCCGATTAACTGTTAATTTACTGATCCATATTCCCCAGACGGTAATTCTGCGGAATAATGCTACATAGCGGGGAAAATGTTTGAAACAGAACCTGTTATTATTTAAGCTAAACATTTATCTTATCAGAATAAATTCCTTAATTGGCATGTTTTTTATTCAGCAGTATGCCTATTTGTAACATAAAATTTCAACGATACAACAGTCATGAAAACCAATGTGGAGGATATATCGCAGTCTCGGGTATCCGTCCGTCCTTTCATCTGTCCGTTCGTCTTTCGTTTCCGCTTCATATCTTCTTTGCCGCTGGGAAAATTTTCATAACTATAGACGAATTTACAATGCGGTTGATTGCTCCGTAGTTTTAGCGGATGTTTTGATTTTCATGCGCATTTTACGTGTGGCAAAAAGACCGCTGAACAATATGTAGACCTACATTAAATTATCATTATATTACAAATTGTATTGCCACTATAAAACAATTTTGATGACACAATTTATGGTAAGGAATGGCTTGATTAAAGGTCCAATACTAAGGAAAGTGAACATTTTAATTTCTTTTAAAAAGCACAGAAACTATTTCATTTTATTGGAAAATGAAAGTTGGTATGTAGACATTCGAAATAAATCGCAGTATATGTACAATTATTTTTCTATGAAGTATGAAGAAAGTTAAAAAGACCTGGGGGGGGGGGGGGGGGGGTCATTCTGTCGATTCATTGAAATTTCAACATAATACACATACATTTCTTTGAGTTCCAAAGACCTTCTGTAAATTTTGACCTGCCAATCTTCATTATTTAGTGTCTTGCAGAAGTCTATGCACTGGCTGTGAAAAAAATTGCCAACTCACTTTCCCTTAGTAATGGACCTTTAAAAATACCTATGTAATTATTTATATCTTACCTGTGGTTCCGCATTTTTTCTTAATTTTGGTCCGTCCGCGAGCATCTCCAAGTCTATCACTCGCATTTTAGTAAACATTACACGTTCTTATATTTGAAAATGTAATGTTTTCTTAAATTGTATCTGTCTAAGTAATTTTTTTCTTCAGATAGCTGTAGTATATTTTTTTCTCGGACTCGAATGATATTTATTATATTTTTACGGAACGCTGCCCTTTGTCACTGTAGTGTAGATGTTTTTAGTAACATACCGAAAATTATTACGTAATATTATGCAATTATAGAGGATATTACATGAGTGTCTTTTCATATTGAATTTATTAAACGAGTTGAATAAAATAATAAAATGCGAGGCTCTCACATAAGAATATCTCACTGAGAAGTGAGAAAATGTTCACTCGAAAATATTTGAAATTTTCTCACTTCTCAGGCGGTAGCCGAGGTTCCTACCGAGTTACCGCCTAAACAGTTACCCTCGAGGCCGGAAATTCCCATCTGCACCTATAACCAGTGAAAGAATCTTATAATGTGCGCAGAAATCAACAACTTTTAATTAATAGAATAAATAAACTTATCCACAAAAAATAGAGATAATAGTCTAACAACAGATAATGTGAGAGCATAACACCCCTCTCCCCGGACCCCGTCCCAAGTTTGACCCTCACCCCAACCCCTTTGATACTGTTAATTAATCTGTTACCCTGTCGAAAATATTCAATTTTTGAATTATTAGAACCCTTTAACGAGAACGAAATGTCTGTTTCAACTATTTTTCATTCAACTTTTCGTATATAAGTACGACTTTTGTAAGCTAATTTCGACAGGTTGTAATTAAGTTCCGTCAGATCATGTTATGAAATGTCCATCAAATCCAAAGGTTTTAAATTGATGGATGATGTCAGTTTTTCAATTTTCTTTAACCTAAATTCATGCAAATGAAATATCTATATGGCTGGAGAATAGTTAAATACCTGTTCATCATAGGTCCTTGTTATCAGTTATAACGCACAATGTCTTGAGTGAAACAAGGCAGTTGTGGACCTGCAAAGGATTGTACATGATTATATTTTTCCTTGTCTTGCAATGTTACTTTATTGTAATACAGATACCAAAATAATTGGTATGTAATATAACTTTAAGGTACTTTACATTCTGCGGTCATGTCTGTTTGCCCTACGTAGAATGCGCATGCGCGAAATTTTACATCCGTTGCTAAGGATTTTGCCGAGTGTAAATCCTTAAAGCCGTCTATTAAACTGTTAACTTCATCGAGATGATGTGCAAGTCCAAGGTCAAAGACGTAATACGAAAAATGCAACAGTGCTCACGCCCTACAGCACCTGCTTCGACAGTATTCATTTTTAAAAACTAGGTGTTGAAGTCGACGATCCCATAGGACCAGGAAGTATCACACTGGGTATTCGGCTACCTACTCGTGTGAGCGATACCGTCCTCGTGTGATTTATATACATGTAGGCTGTTTAGGGTAACTAAAAACAATGCCAACGTATGACACATATTTATGGATGTTGAACATTTTATAGACAGATTCGTCCGAAGCAGTGCATTGATTCGTACTGGTTAAAAATTCAGTCATCTATGATATTGATATGACTATAGAATTTGAAGAAATGTATCGAAAGTCGTGTATTTTGACGTTTTGAGACGTATTTTCCTTGGTCCAAAGTTCAAATAACTGAATTTGCCACTCTCCCTGGTAGAACTATACATACTCAACTACATAACGTATGGATCCTTTACCTACCTGCAATTTATTTTTGTTGATAAAATTTAAATTATATGCACCCTGTCGCCGTTTTTGATGATACGTCTGATGATGGATGAAAATAAACAGATACCTACCCGTTTGCGCATAGATACCGTCCTCGTTATGTCAGTGAACATTTATGAAACTCCCCGCAGCGATTACTTCCCCTTACGGTAACCGCTGTGGGGAGCTTGGTAAATGATGAAACCCGACCTTTAGTAGATCTATATGATTAGAATGTTAACTTTTAAGATGTAAAGAAGTGAGAGTGGTCCGTGTTGGCAGTATTTCACCAATATTTAGCCTTCTCTAACACCCACCCTCTACGTCTACATATTCTTCTTCTCGTCTTCTTGAAGTTCTTCTTCTTTTTCTATTTCTGTCTCTTTCTAAAAACGACAAAAGTTGTGGACGCACCATGCACCTGTGCGTATGGCAAGACCTTCCTTTTCTTCCCGAAAGTGAATTCGGGCCCCCTATCCTGATCTGTGCATGTATGCGTGTAGGGAAAGGCTTCGGCTTCATCAATTTGCCAGATATCGTATCGAGTAATATTCGCCTCTGTTTATAGGCGCACCCTCCATTAAGGTAGTGCTCACAAGTGCATACAAAATACACAGACTGGTTTGTTCATACTTTAACTTACTCCTCTTAGATTCATAATCACCATTTTGCAATACATGTATTCACAACATGACGCCAAAACAGGTAAGATGATATTCTGATAAAGTTTAAGTATCAGACAATAATTATGAAAACATAGGTTGTGCAACTCGGTCCCAAAATGCTTCCTACGGGCCTGGTTCAGGAACACACCACTGGCTTTGTGAATCAAATTCAGCCTCATACTGATCAGTTACATTCATCAGGATACTCATAATTTATCTATAAGATACGCTGTATTGATTAATTTCTATAATAATTATTTTTCTGCTTCGACCTTTCGTCTTCAACGCCTGGGAACCGTCTGATTTCTCAAACCGTTCTGCCGTATTTAAATGACTAACATCAAGTGGCAATCCTCATTCTATTTTTAGCTCACCTGAGCAATGCTCAGGTGAGTTTTTTTGACCGCTCGATGTCCGGCGTCTGTCTGTCGTCTGTCAACATTTAGCTTGTGTATGCGATAGAGGCTGTATTTTTCAGCTGATCTTAATGGAATTTAGTCAGAATGATTACCTTGATGAAATCTAGGCTGAGTTCGAAAATGGGTCATCTGGGGTCAAAAACTAGGTCACTAGGTCAGATCAGAGAAAAAGCTTGTGTATGCAATAGAGGCTGTATTTTTCAATAAGTCTTCAAGAATTTTGGTCAGAATGATTACCTTGATGAAATCTAGGCCGAGTTCGAAAATGGGTCATCTGGGGTCAAAAACTAGGTAACGAGGTCAAATCAAAGAAAAAGCTTGTGTATGCGATAGAGGCTGTATTTTTCAATTGATCTTCATGAATTATGGTCAGAATGATAACCTTGATAAAATCTAGGCCGAGTTCGAAAATGGTTCATCTGGGGTCAAAACTAGGTCACTAGGTCAAATCAAAGAAAAACCTTGTGTATGCGATAGAGGCTGTATTTTTCAATTGATCTTCATAAATTTTGGTCAGAATAATTACATTGATGAAATCTTGGCCAAGTCTGAAAATCGGTCATCAAGGGGGCCAAAACAAGGTCACTAGGTCAAATCAAAGAAAAAATTGTGTATTCCGTAGAGGCTGTATTATTCAACTGATCTTCATGAAATTTTGTTAGAATAATTACCTTAATAAAATCTAGGCCAAGTTCGAAAATGGTTAATCTAGGGTCAAAAACTAGGTCAAATCAAAGAAAAACCTTGTGTATGTGATAGAGGCTGTATTTTTCAATTGATCTTCATGAAATTTGGTCGGAATGATTGCCTTGATGCAGTCTAGGTCAAGTTTGAATATGGGTCATCTTAGTTTAAAAACTAGGTCACTAGGTCAAATTATAGAAAAATCTTGTGTATGCGATAGAGACTGTATTTGTCAACTGATTTTCATGAAATTTGGTCAGAATGATTGCCTTGATGAAATCTAGGTTGAGTTTGAATATTGGTTATCTAGGATCCAAAAGTAGGTCACTAGGTCAAATCAAAGAGAAACGTTGTGTATGCGATAGAGGCTGTATTTTTCAATTGGTCTTCATGAAATTTAGTCAGAATGATTGCCTTGATGAAATCTAGGTCAAGTTGGAATATGGGTCATCTGGGGTCAAAAAGTAGGACACCAGGTCAAATCAAAGAAAAACCTTGTGTATGCGATAGAGGCTGTATTTTTCTATTGATCTTCATAAAATTTTGTCAGAATGATTGCCTTGATAAAATCTAGGTCAAGTTCGAATATGGGTCATCTGGGGTCAAATACTAGGTCACTAGGTCATATCTAAGCAAATACTTGTTTAAACTCAAGAGACCACATTTTTAGTCCAATCTTAATGAAAATTGACCAAAATATTTGTTTCCATGAAATCACATGTTTACACTGTTATTGTTTATTTCTCAGGTGAGCGACCTAGCCATCTTGGCCCTCTTGTTTTTATTGGTTAACTGTATCAACACTTTTCTCATTCGTTTGACGACCGCTTTATATTTCAATGAGCGTTCTATCAAAGTACGGCGATTTGCACTACTAATTTCTTACGACAGCTCTATACATTTTTAATCCCCCGCCGTGGCGGAGGGATTATAGGAATGGTCTGCGTCCGTCCTTCCGTCCGTCCGTCCGTCCTTCCGTCCATAACAAAATCGTGGCGGAGGGATTATAGGAATGGTCTGCGTCCGTCCTTCCGTCCGTCCGTCTGTCCTTCCGTCCGTAACAAAATTGTGTCCGATCCATATCTCCTAAACCCCTTGAAGGATTTTCATGAAACTTGGGTCAAATGATCACCTCATCAAGACAATGTGCAGAACCTATGAGTCAGCCTTGTCGGCTCAAGGTCAAGGTCACAACTGAAGGTCAAAGGTTTGAGCCTTCCATTTCATGTCCGCTCTATATCTCCTAAACCCCTTGAAGGAATTTTATAAAACTTGGGTCAAATGATTACCTCATCAGAACGATGTGCAGAAATTATGAGTCAACCATGCCAGCTCAAGGTCAAGGTCACAACTAACTAAGGGTCGAAGGTTTGAGCCTTCCATTTGGTGTCCACTCTGTATCTCCTTAACCCCTTGAAGGATTTTCATCAAACTTGGGTCAAATGATCACCTCATCAAGAACTCATGAGTCAGCCATGTCAACTCAAGGTCAAGGTCACAACTGAAGGTCAAAGGTTTCAGCTCTGTATCTCCTAAACTCCTTGAAGGATTTTCATGAAACTTTGGTCAAATGATCACCTCATCAAGACGTTGTGCAGAATTCATGAGTCAGCCATGTCAGTTCAAGGTCAAGGTCACAGCTAAAATCAAAGGTTTTACCCTTTCACTATCCATAGCAGTGGCGGGGCATTTAGCTGTCTTTCAGACTGCCTTGTAATGTATGAATTTACACTACAAAACTTTATTATTTTGGTAGAAGAAGGTAGTTTAAGCGTTTCTGTCAGATTCCATTTTGACCTTTTTTGATTTTTGCCGCCTTAGGTCGTCAAGTTCATGATCCCTGAAAACACATTAACATGCTATTACATGACGGCCACGTGTGGATCTGTTAGGCTCGTCTTCGAAAAAAAAAAACCCATAACGCACGGCATAGCCTCGCCCTGTATATTTCCTTCAATACCTAATATATTCTCTATCATCAGGGTACTATTTCCGCAGCAATGATAGCATTTATCATACGGATGACTTTAATGCAAGTAGGAATTGCACACAAGTTGCGGTATGTATCGCTGACAGTATGCGTAAAACAATACGTTTTTAACGTTTGGATGATGCTAATACAGTGTGTGGAATCACGTGACTTACAAAGGCAGCTTACACGGGAAAATGGCCGATAATTTCTCCGATTCGTCAGGAAAATCAAGGTATTTCTATTGATAAACATTTGTTTTAGATGTGCTAATGTATCCTATCATCAAAGGGGTCCGACACGTGTGGGTCACCTTAATATGGCATAATAAATAGTCCTAAGGCACTGGGGGCAAAAACATTGGTCAATAGATATATAACTGTGACCAGGGAAATTGCTCTCTATGGACCCTTCAACTACCTCACTCAACAAAACCCCAAAAAAAATTTAACACGCTTCGTTGCATCCATTGTTTCTCTCTGTGAATTACAGGGCTATGCATTGCCACTCATGAAAACACATAACTTTAATCCATGCCTTAAACGATGTTCATTTTGTCAAGCTTTGTATGTCACAATAACGAATAAATTTCGATCCATTTACACGCGTTCGTACACACGGAATGCATCAGTAAAATGACTCTTGAACGCAAATTGTCGGTAAAAAATTGCTACAGTCCGATAAACAAACATATTTACTAACACTCACCACTCATGTTATATTTATATTTTACTTAAAACAGACGAAAATCAGTTCCAAGTAAATTTTAAAAATATTTCCCCAACCATCCTCCATCTTAACTGGCGCGTGCTATTTGACAGAACCGGTGATGTAACAAGTGATTTTAAAGCGCTTAGCCAATCAAATCATTTGTTACATCACCGGTTCTGTCAATAGCACGCGACATGGAAAATGGAGTATGTTGGCGAAAAAGTTTTGAAATTTACTTGGAACTGATTTTTGTCTATGTTAAGTGAAACAGAAACATTTCAACAGTGGTAAGTGTTAGTAAAATATGTTTGTTTATCGATCTGTAGCAATTACTCGCCGATAATTTGAATTTAAGATTCATTTTACTGATGCATTCCGTGTGTACGAACGCGTGTAAATGGATCGAAATTTATTCGTTATTGTGACATACAAAGCTTGACAAAATGAACATCGTTTAAAGCATGGATTAAAGTTATGTGTTTTCATGAGTGGCAATGCATAGCCCTGTAATGCACAGAGAGAAACAATGGATGCAACGAAGCGTGTTAAAATTTTTTGGGGTTTTGTTGAGTGAGGTAGTTGAAGGGTCCATAGAGAGCAATTTCCCTGGTCACAGTTATATATCTATTGACCAATGTTTTTGTCCCCAGTGCCATAGGACTATTTATTATGCCATATTAAGGTGACCCACACGTGTCGGACCCCTTTGCCTATCATATGCCCCTTGCCTTCCGATTTCCTGCGGTACCTTTACTTTGTTGCATTTAACTATATTTTCCGAGAACACTCGGGAAGTTTGATACATTCGCAGTTTTTGGGATGACGGTATCCACGGACCGACACAATTTTGTCCAAAAAATACTAATAACAGTAGTAAATGACAGTACAATCGCATGAAAGGTTTACCAAAAATCCAGTCCATCACAAACATGCAAAACTGGTAAAAACCAATGCTGCCAAAAAGAGAATGTCGAAATCTATGAAATGGCGCTGAACACGTACACAGTCTTCGAGGGCCCTGTGCACGTAAAGGGTCAGCGATTCAATTTTATATTATAGAAATACTTATGTTGCCACAAGGCTTCTGTATTCAGATGTGTATAACATATTTATAGCAAACAGATGTGTAGGTATTACTTTTAAGTAGTTCTTTTGCTGCGACTGTGTAGCTGATCTACTTCATTTTATGCTTTAATGTTTTGGTACAATTTACGGAATGGCATTCATATAAATGATAAAATGGTTGTATATGTAAGCACAGGGATCCGTCACGTGCTATGATAGAGGGGGAAAAAAATTATGATAGAGGGGATTTTTTTTAATGTTTTTAGATGAAATTCAAGAACTTAATATGTAAAAAAAATCACCCATAAAAAACATAAACAGAGGCAAGGGGGATAACATGGTCAACTTCAATGTTATCTCCTACGTTCTTGTACCCCATGCTATCGCGTCACATATTGGTAATAGCCGACTCATAACCACTGAACTACACGAGCAGAAGATCACTCTAACAGAAAATGTATCATTTTCCCACCTTAAAATGTACCATAAAGTCATAAATTATAATTTTCTATATGCTGAAACAGCCGTGTTTACATACAAGACACGATCGCGTAAAATATTTACACGGTCATGTCCAGGTGTAAACTGAACGAAATTGATAAAGAAAAACTATTAATTGTGAACATCTTCAGTACGAAATGCATAGTGCACAAGTCAGATCACTAAGTCCAAGGTCAAACTTACACTTGAAGGTCAAGCTCATGATCACAGCGTCGTCTGTGGGCATTTATCGCCTTTCGTGATAGCTCTAGTCTTACTTGTTGGCCGGCGTTAGCTGGAATTCCATCTTCCGGTAGCAAAATTTTCCATCGATATATCTTTGAGAAGAACAGGAAATATCAGTTTTTATTTTGACTCCGAACTCAGGCAGTGTAATGCCACTGACTGGATACAGTACACGTGATATTAAACATGCCCTTGATTCTCAGCGTGCACGGCGCGACATAGGCACATATAGCGCTACCTAGGTCACCGGTGCTGGTTTCACTCATTGTTAGCGATACATAGTAGATGGCTTTAGCAGTGGCATTAAAAAGCGGACAATCATCGCTTGACTTGCATCTCGCCGCCGAGTCTTCCGAGGTATCTATCAGAACTAAAGTTTTGTACATCGTGAATTAGTTGTTGCCTGTCTATATAAACGCTAATCCTTGGAGTCTTATCTAGTCAATATCTTTGTCACACACATATTGAATTATTAAACTTGATATACAGGAGACATAATAGTCTTAAATTTTTATGAATTTACCTCCACCTTTTTCACTGCTGAGTTGTTTATGTAATAGATTTGGAAATTGAATAAAACTTGATAAAATGATGTATTTCTTAACATATTAGCAAATCTTATATCAGCAGTAGTTACTCGATTACATCCTCTTTCATTGTTGTTAAATATTGGCACACTTCTTGTGTCCAGGATATATTTGGGCGAATACATCAGTTTACTAATTTAAGGTGTAGTCGAATAAACTTGAGGAAGGTCCAGACAAGAATTGCTAATGTTTATTTTTAACTTTGATTGTCCATCAAGATAAGCGTTTCTTTTCACCCCATGTTTCTCGTTCTCCGTTTTCTATCAACAACTGCTTTAGACGACACGTTCTCCCAAACAACCTAGCAAATGTCAACCAAACCCACAAGAATATTTCTATGATTATTTCTCTTCAAATGTGTTTGAAGAAATTCATTCCGTGTAGAACTCTGCTTGTCAACAATGGAAAATAAAAGTTGTTAGGAGGAATGGCCACTTTTCTTTATATAGATACGAGTATTGTTGAACGTTCAATAATATTATTGTCAGTAAATGCTTGTCCGATTGAAAAATGCCCACAATTATTCTCCTGCAGACCCTCTACTAAAATTGTTCAAACTAGAGAAAATTCAGCGAAGATCCATCAATCAGCTCATGGTAAGCATTTGATTAAAGACATGTAATTCTTATCAAAGCTGTTTAAGTAAAATGTTAACCCAGGACAAAATCGCTGTCACATCCACCTGAACCTATAGTCTTCCTAGCGAAGTATAAATATTTAAAAGGAATAGTATAGTGGTTGGATAAATATAACACGACACATACTAGTTGCCAAAAATTGAATTTTATTTCATCTTATTCTTTTAAGCATCAGCCCAGTTGATGTTATCTAAATGACTCCAGATTACACTAAACACCTCTTTACAACAGATTGTGTACGTGCGTATTGCATTAACACTTTTATCACATGAAAATGGATGGTCCTCTAACCTTCTATTCACTAACATCTAATGTATTTTAACAAATCACCTTCTGAAAAGATGCATAATGACTAAATTGTTTCGATACATGTTTTTTATTATAATTTAGACTTTGTAAAATTCAATATACAATGTTTCAGGTGTCTTGAGGAGATTGGCAATGTGTTTTTTTCATAGAAGAAAGTCAACTTCTAGTGCTGTATCCCGTACTTCTATAATAGAGTTGAAAATCAAAACAGTTTCATATTTAACCCCCTGTTTGCATCGAGTCGGTACATAATTTTATCATTTTCTACAGGGCGTCCCGCATTTCATGTGTGAATATTGTTCTAAATACTTATTTTTTTAAAAGTAAATATTATGTATTATATTTTTCCTTCTTGCATATGTACATGTATATAATTCAAAATTTGAAGTAGTAAGATAAATTTAATGTTTCTCCTCTTTGTTTATTTCACTCTGTTCTCTAAAATATTAGTGATTTTAAAAAATCTAAACATAATTGCAAAGATGTCCACAGTGCTGAACGAATAAGTTTTAGCCACCTTTACACACGTTTCTATACGACAACTGTGAAGTTTCTAAACGAAATTAATATATGCATGTCACATATGCAGTTTGATATAAAACTTGGTATGTTAATGAGTGGATAATATGTCGGGAACACGAGATGAGTTATTTTACTTATGGTTATAACAGATTTTTTCCCCTTACAAATATGTGCGTTTTCTGACAAAATGAATGAGTTATAGCGACCTCTTTGATAATAGAGATAAAGGCCATGCTAGTTTTATGTAATAGTTAGTTGAAAAAATTCACTTTTACAGTTTTATTCATATTGTATCTATATCCATCGGAAAATCGTATTGAAAGTGCTAAGTTAATAATATTTTCGACAAAATTAAAATATGTACCGTTTTTGCACAGAAGAAATGTATGGCAGATGTATTGGTTTCTAGCACTTTGAGTATTTGTTGCTGCACGATATTCTGTTTGTGTATGGATTGGTTACAGGTGTCGTGCTGGACAGTGAATACAGTACTACTTTTCCTCTACTTTTGTCTGTTTAACAATGTCTATTGAAACATAATTTCCTACAGTAACTGACAATTAATGGTACACAGTATATTAAAATATCAATAATGCGTCAGTGTTGTAACAAGTCAAGTGATATAATAATTTCAATAATATAAATTAAGACTGATAAGACAAAAACTTAATTAAATACCAATTTTCAGCAATACTTTTGTTCAGGGAATACTGGAAATTGTGTGCATATATTGCATATAACATGTAGTTCTTTTTAACGGAAATTTACACCATATTTTAGCTCGACTGTTCGAAGAATAGTCATAGGTTATTAGCTTTGTATCGGGAAATATGCACGCGTTCTCAGCGGAAATATTGCGCGACTTTAGGAGCGCAATATTCTTCCGCTGAAGAACGAGTGCATATTTCCCGATGCAAAGATAATAACATTTTTATTACATACACATCTATACGTATAAATATAATGTAAATATCATAAATTTGTTCATTAGCCTGAATAGGATTGACAATACTGAACTAAATAAAAAAAGATAGTGCAAGAACAAACACTGAATTACGTCACGCACCCGATATGAAATTCAGACGTCAGTGTATGGGAAAATATTGACGTTTCCGGTACCAGTGTAATTTAACGGGGAATAGAAACGTGTATGTAATAAATAGAGGATATTAATCGGCGTCGAAGTCGTCGCCGTCGTCAGACCTTTATGCGCAAAACCAAATCACAGTACCCATTTACATTGCATATATTGGATTGCAGCTTCACACAAGGCTACCTTGTCATCAAACCTACTGAAATAACCAAGTCAGATAACCAATTTAGTTCAAAGTATGTTCCTTTTAACTCGCCGTGACGAAAGCCATCAGAGATAATATGATATTCCCGGCATCACAGACCTGTAACCACACAAGCTTAAACTATTTTACTTTCTGTATTTGTTGATTTCTTTGGTCTTTGTAATTTTCAGCTTGTTTCGTTAATTGTGGTATGTTAAACATTTTCATAGATAAAAATACCTACGACGTTTATTTTTAATTGAGTATATGTAAATCAGTGCTCTAGCGACGTAAAAATGTTTTCTTCGGAATGTACTGCAGCTTCATTTGCTGACTCGAACGAAACATTGCAATAACTGCATAGCCTATAAAAATCCTCAAATTGAATGTTATAATATGTCGTAACATAGCCCGTACATCAAATATTTACTTCTTGGATACACTAATACAAATCTCGCTAGCAATCAACAACAATAAAAAAAGCAAGAACTGGAAAAACTTACATGTTTGGTGTAATTCATAAAATCATAATGTTTATGATACATATTCTTTATCTACACACATATATATGTGTCATTTAAGAATCATATAATAACTTTTCGAACTTGAATTGACACTTTCGTTTAACAAAAGTAATATGATAAGTTAGTAAGGTTAAATGTAAATTGAATTGCTTAAAATGCTTAAATGTTGCAATTAATTGGTTAAATGCTTAAAAGTTGTTTCTTAGAGAAAAAGTCAAGTGATATAGTTATAAATGCTTTACTGAACCCTAATTACAAAAGATGTGTTAAAAGTGGTGTAAATACGTATCACTTTTAGACCAGAAATGAACAATTAAGAAAATAAGTAAATGAGATAACATGATGAGTCACCGATACATTTTGGGTAGAAACTTCACAAGTGTCGTACAGACACGCATTCGTAGTGTCAGCTGGGCACATCTTATGTATAAACGAAGTTAACCCCCAGTGAGTAAATCAGTGTACAAACATAGAACTAGGCAGAACAAAACGGCAGACCAACATTGGACTAGGTAGAACAAAATGACAGATCAAGATGAACATAGAACTAATTAAAACAAATTGGTCGACCAACTTGAATAAGATAGAACAAAATGGCAGACCAACTTGAACATGGAACTTGGTAAAACAAAATGACACACCAACATTGAATACGAAAGAACAAAATGGCAGACAAGCATATAACTAGACAGAAAAAAATTACTGACCAAATATAAAACTAGATAGAAAAAATGGCAGACCAACTTACACATAGATAGAACAAAATGGCAGACCAAACATAGAACTAAATAGAACGAAATGGCAGACCAAACATAGAACTAGGTAGAACGAAATGGCAAACCAAACATAGAACTAGGTAGAACAAAATCAAACATAGAACTAGGTAGAACGAAATGGCAGACCAAACATAGAACTAGGTAGAACGAAATGGCAAACCAAACATAGCATTAGGTAGAACGAAATGACAGCCCAAACATAGAACTAGGTAGAACGAAATGGCAACCAAAAAGAAAACTATTTAGAACAAAATGGCTGACCAAACATAGAACTAGGTAGAACGGAATGGCAGACCAAATATAAAACTAGGCAGAACGACATGACAATCTAAACACAGCATTAGGTAGAACGAAATGACAGGCCAAACATAGAGCTAGATAGAACAAAACGGCAGGTCTACACAAAATGGCGTTTGTCCTGACTAAGTAAGCAGCAGTGGTAGTCACGGATGTCTTAAAAGAATTTGAAAATTTATTGAATTAAATTCCTTTTACATTTTTCCAAAGAATGATTCTATAGCATGTTTCGTTCATAGATTAAATTCGATTGATTCAAATATAATTCATTAATCCTTAGCAATAACCAGTGAGCAGAAAATATATAATATACTTACAATATTTATTTAAAATCCATTATTTTATAACGCTTCAAACACAGTAGAACAGACCCGGTAATCAAGGTCAGAAATACTTAATGAGGAGAAATCATTATACACATTGTGTGAATTTACGCAACATTTAATAGAAATAGAAGGAAGCTATTATTAGACGAACCTAATATAAAAAGCAACTGACTATGTCATTTTCAACAAAATAGAAAACAATGATACAATACACCTATTTACAGCTGAAGTCAAACTCATAAATAATGATAAATCAAGACACTAGAAGAAGAGACAGTTGGTTCATAATGGGATTAATTACTAATGTAAACATTTCGTGAAACATTGAAATCTAAAACCATTTCGTTTTCTAATGAAGTCAGACTTTGTCATAATGAAGCAACAGTGGTTAATGTTTTGAAACTTTTACACAAAAGATCTAGTTTAAGTTTTATTTTGTCCAACATAATTCACGATCTCCAATGGTAATTATGACAATTATGTTGCAATCTGCATTATTCCTTTTTAGTTTTCACATTATGAATCTACTGTCTTTTTATATCTACATATTCTTTTGTTCAAAAAAATGTACACATAATAACTAGACTACTTTATGACGTCCATTAATATGGGCTTTTGAAGTCCCTATGCCATGGAACACAAATTGGTTCTTTTGCAACTAGTCTCTATTGCGCATGCGCCAATCCACAATCTCGTAGAGGGGTGTTTCCATAAGTTTTTGAATCTTTTTCGTTGGGCTTTGTCTTTTCCGTCTGCCTGTAAAAGCGATAAAACAGGTTAAGCACAGTATGTATCTTCAAGACCTGAAAGCAAAATCATTCTATCTTGCTTATTGATATTTCAAAATATAAATGAGCATGTGCTGATATATTTGCTGTTAAAATTCTTATTGCCTATAGGATGTTTGATGTACGATTGGTATATAAGTAACAAGTATTTGTTTTACGTTCACTCAAATAAAGTAGACACAAACACAACAGTTCAATTCATTTTCACCACTTATTTTTAAACCTCTATGTTTTTTTCATAATTTAACGCTCTGGTCATGTAACACAGTCTGTGTAAAATATTGCATTGTCCTCCGTTCATATCCAGGGTAAATGAAAACAGTTTATCTCAACAGTTTTGATGTAACACGCGATGTTCCAATGGATTTTGACATTAAATTAGTAGTCAGATAAAAGAACTGACCAGTCTGCATTTAAACGTTTTGTCTTTGAAATTGAAGGTAGTTATCAGGGTGTGGTCAAGTTATGGACTTGCAGGAAACTGTGACAACTGATTTAAAAAATAATTATGTTCACTGAGTGCTTAATACATGTTAGATTTTCACTATCTAGAGCTATTATTAAAATTCTATTTTCCTATCCTGTACCCAGTTGTTCGAACTTTAACCAGCTGTTAAACAGTTTAATCAAGAAATGATATATTCCAAACAGTGATTTGTCATTGAATAAAATCATTTGAGTTCAGGTGCGATGGAATTAAATCACGAGGGCGCAGACCGGATGATATAATAATACACATCTAAACGACAATGATTTTATTCAAAGAGTAAATCACTGTTTGAGATATACTATTACGATTCTAACACGTTTTTAATGATTATTATGTACATACTTGACGACATCCACCAATTATTTGCCTGTTTTGCGTGGGTTTCTTTTCCAGCGTGCTGCTAAGACGTTTGACGCTATGACGTAATAATTGAGACGTACAAAAAGTGTGTGTGTGTGTGTGTGTGTTCGGGTTTTACGTCTTTTTCAACAATTTTTCAGTCATAAAAAGTGAATGGCTGCAATAATAACACACAATTTCCGGTCTTCTTTGTTCAACAGGAAAACAAATCGGGTTTTGTTAGAATTTTATACGAAAAGCCTTGGTGGTTAACTCTAGTTTCATGTCTTGATTTTACTGTGATACCATAATTATATTTAACTTAATAAGTTTTCCAAAATGTAGGTGGGCCGGTGGTCTAGTAGTAACACGCTTGACTGCCACTCCAGATGGAACTGGAAATTTCTGAGATGCTCTTGAGTGTCTCCCACCTGACTAAGAAGCCTGTACTGGTTCTTCCCAGGAAAGATGGCTTCACGCGTATCGGTGCTATACACCGGGCACATTAAAGAACCAGACAGTCTATTCGCAAAGAGCTAGTCCTGTATCTCTCTCTGTTCTCTCTGACTGTTCTGGGGGCTTTATCTCACTCTGTCCCTCTGGTCAGATCGCTCTGTGTCTGTACTAGTAGAGGATGAATTTCGCGCCCTATGTGACTGCGTTTGCTATTTGTAAAGCGCCTTTGAACGTGTTTATCATGAAATCTATATAAATCTGGTATAATAATAATAATAATTATAAAATGTCAAAATGTCACCCTAAAAATTAATCGACCGTTTCTGAATCATTTATTCAAATGTCGAACAACTGGGTACAGGTTACCAACCAAGGTAGAGTTATTGTAGCATAAGTATGAATTAAACTTATACTTAGTGTAAGGAATGATATGAATATAAGACATATTGTATTATATTTGTCAAAGATTTGCATTGACAACAATGTATAGTTAGCCGAAAATTATTACAAATGCGAGGTTTTAGCTGAGTCTTCCTTAGTTGTGCAACCAAAGATAAATTGGAAATAAATTAGGAAGCTAATTAAAACATGTAATTTGGTTCAGGTTGTTGAAATATGCCCATGTCTATCAAATGCAATATAAGGCAAGAAACTATATTGAAATCAAAATAATATTTATATACTTAAGAGGCTAATTACAATTTATAAAAGTAATAAAACACATATTTCTAATAGGAATGTAACTTTATATCATGGGTCGCTTTTTTCCCTTAAATACTAGTAAATCTCTACGAAAGTGGAAAATGATGCTTCAATGTGATTGACCATCTTCACAATAAATTTTAAAAAGCTCTTCCATTTAACTAAAGAAAAACAGTGTAGTTCATTATTATTGGAATTTCTCCTCAAATGACGGTGAACTTGAATCCTTAAATTAGTAAAAGAATGTAAATGTATTCATGAAACAAACGCTGTCAAATTGAATTATGAGCTCCTTCGAAAAGTGTCTCATTACGGACTTCGATCAAACTTTCAGACTATTAAAGGATATTGGCAACCTTCAGTTAAATTGCCATTATCAAATCTGTAACTGCAAATTTATGTGCCATAATTTTTATCTATAGATATATTTTGACTGAATTCTTGTGTAGTTTGATATTGTTTGATCACTGAGAAATCAGATCCAGATATAACTCACAGGGTTTCCAGGAATCTCTGCTTTATTTTGCATGTTCCAGATATATAAATTGTATGTTATACCTAAGGTCTATAAGGGTGGTCGTAGGAAGTTTCTCAATTTTATGACAAAACTGTATTTGCCCTGCTTAAAATTCTGGCACATGAACTATTTCGAAACATTTGATTTTCACTCATTTTTATACGCCCGTTTGAAAAACGGGACGTATTATGGGAACGCCCCTGGCGGGCGGATGGGCGGTTGGGCGGGCGGGCGGGCGGGCGGGCGGCGTCCACAGACCTTGTCCGGAGCATATCTTCTACATGCATGGAGGGATTTTGATGAAACTTGGCACAGTTGTTCACCATCATGAGACGGAGTGTCATGCGCAAGAACCAGGTCCCTAGGTCTAAGGTCAAGGTCACACTTAGAGGTCAAAGGTCAAATTCAAGAATGACTTTGTCCGGAGCATATCTTCTTCGTGCATGGAGGGATTTTTATGAAAGTTGGCACAATTGTTCATGATGATGAGACGGAGTGTCATGCGCAAAAATCAGGTCCCTAGGTCTAAGGTCAAGGTCACACTTAGAGGTCAAAGGATACAAGAATGAAAAATTCAAGAATGACTTTGTCCGGAGCATATCTTCTTCATGCATGGAATGATTTTGATGTAGCTTGGCACAGTTGTTCACCATAATGAGAGGGAGTGTCATGCGCAAGAACCAGGTCCCTAGGTCTAAGGTTGAGGTCACACTTAGAGGTCAAAGGTCAAATTCAAGAATGACTTTGTCCGGAGCATATCTTCTTCGTGCATGGAGGGATTTTTATGAAAGTTGGCACAATTGTTCATGATGATGAGACGGAGTGTCATGCGCAAAAATCAGGTCCCTAGGTCTAAGGTCAAGGTCACACTTAGAGGTCAAAGGATACAAGAATGAAAAATTCAAGAATGACTTTGTCCGGAGCATATCTTCTTCATGCATGGAATGATTTTGATGTAGCTTGGCACAGTTGTTCACCATAATGAGAGGGAGTGTCATGCGCAAGAACCAGGTTCCTAGGTCTAAGGTCAAGGTCACACTTAGAGGTCAAAGGATACAAGAATGAAAACTTTGTCCGGAGCATATCTTCTTCATGCATGAAAGGACTTTGATATAGCTTGGCAAAATTGTTCACCATCATGAGACGGAGTGTCATGCGCAAGAACCAGTCCCTAGGGGTAAGGTCAAGGTCACACTTAGAGGTCAAGGATACAAGAATGAAAAACTTTGTCCAGAGCATTTCTTCTTCATGCATTGAGGGATTTTGATACAACTTGGCACAAATGTTCACAAGCATGAGACGGAGTGTCATGCGCAAGAACCAGGTCCCTCAGTCTAAGGTCAAGGTCACACTTAAAGGTCAAAGGTCAGATACAAGAATGACTTTGTCCGGAGCATTTCTTCTTCATGCATGGAGGGATTTTGATGTAACTTGGCACAATTGTACACCATCATGAGACGGAGTGTCATGCACTGGTCCCTTCTTTTGAATTACTTCCCTTTGCTGTTACTATAAATAGCTTATATTGTAACTTTTTCATTACAAGTCGTAGGGAAAAATCGAGACCACATTTCTGTAGTACAACATGCATGTTACATCCAATTATGAGGTGTATTTTGAGCTATCTCTACCTGGTAAGGATTTTTATGTGGACTTGTAATTTTTTTTTTTTGATTTTTTTTTTTTTTTTTTTTTTTTCTCTTTAAAGATTAACTTCCCTTAGTTGTTACTATAAATAACTTACATTGTAACTTTTTTATAACTGACCGTAGGGAAAAACCAAGACCACTTTTCTGTGGTACAACATTGATGTTACTTTCAAATTTTGGGTGTATTTTAAGGTATCTCTACCTGGTAAGGATTTTTTTTTGTGGACTTAGAAAAATAAAAGAATTACAATAATTTCTAAAAAAAACAACATTGTAAACAACTAGAAAATTAAAATTCCATTTGCAAATACAGGTGCTAGTGTAAACAAATTTGCTGTGACGGGCGTATATTGTGACATTCTGGCACCCTTGTTATAAAGAAATATTGCTAACCAAGATAAACTGAATTTTTTATAATGTAAATATAGAGAACAGATTTCTGTCTGTTTTCAGTTTCTTTATTAGTGAATAAAGGACGGAAAATTAGACATGCACATGCCTATAAAGCAGAATAATTTATGAAAATTCCGTTGGATAAACATGCCATTTCTAAATTAAAAAGTGATTGTTCATGATCAGACAAAATGAAATGGAGAGTTTAAGTTATATGTGGGTGGAATATCGGACGAATTGAAACATGCAGATCATAAATGTCGATGTAGATAGAATATCAGACAAAATGAGATAAAAGTTATAAGAAGGTGAAACATCACACAAAATGAAACAGACAGACAGAGCATTTATAAAACGTTAGATGCGTTTAGAATATTGGACAAAATAAAAAGGATTTCCTAAAACACACATGCAGATGGAATATTTAGTCAAAATGAAATAAGCAAGTCATTTAGGTAGATGCGGTTGGAATATCGAACATAATGAGTAAAGGTAGCTGTGGTTAGAGCATCATGAAAGGCAGATGCAGGCGGAATATCGAACATAATGGATAAAGGTAGCTGTGGTTAATGTATCATGAAAGGTAGATGCAGGCTGAATATCGAACATAATGGATAAAGGTAGTTGTGGTTAGAGTATCATGAAAGGTAGATGCAGGCGGAATATCGAACATAATGGATAAAGTAGCTGTGGTTAGAGCATCATGAAAGGTAGATGCAGGCGGGATATCGAACATAATGAATAAAGGTAGTTGTGGTTAGAGCATCATGAAAGGTAGATGCAGGCGGAATATCGAACATAATGGATAAAGGTAGCTGTGGTTAGAGCATCATGAAAGTTAGATGCAGGCGGGATATCGAACATAATGAATAAAGGTAGTTGTGGTTAGAGCATCATGAAAGGTAGATGCAGGCGGAATATCGAACATAATGGATAAAGGTAGCTGTGGTTAGAGCATCATGAAAGGTAGATGCAGGCGGAATATCAAGCATTCATATTCAGACATATTCTAAAATGAAGTATGATGGATGGAGTAAAGGTAGATTTTGGTAGCATATCAGCAAAATGAAAAGAACAGTTGATAAATGAAAGATGTGGACAGACTATTAGAAAGAAAGTAAATCATTTGAGATTGGAACAGAGGACAAAATAAAAATGCATGATCATAAAAGGCATATGCGGATGGAATACAGCACCAAAGGAAACAGACAGTTCATAACAAATATATGCTGGTAAAATACCAGACATAGTCAATCAGACGGATCATAAAGGATATATGCGCATATATAGGATATCGGACAAACGAAACAGGTAAGTCATAAAACGTAGATGTGGATGGACTAGCAACAAAATATCAAAAAAGAAGGCTAAAGCGGTTGGAAAATAGGACGTAAAGAAACAGGCAGGTCATAACAGGCAGATGTGGATAGAGTAGTAGACGAAATGAAACGGGCAGATCATAAAAGATAAATATTGGCAAAATAAAACAGGCAAGCAATAAAAGGTAGATACAGATTGAGTATCAGACGAAATAAAACATGCATATCATAAAAGGTCGATGCGGATAGAATATCAGACACAATGATAGAATATCAGACACAATGGAAGATGCAGATCATTAAACAGCAGTCACAAAAGTGCAGTCGGAATACCTCCGATGAAACTGGAATGTCAGTACTTGAAGGACTCAGTCACAGAACAAAAGATTTTGCAATGCATTATTGTTATCTAGGTAGTAGATCTAATTAAATATGACCCAAAAAGTTTAAACAAAACCAACTTGACATCTAATTACTTTGACCTCTCAGATAGATTCCAAGCTACACACACCAAGGACTATGATAAATATTTCTATAAAACTAAAATTAGATCAGGAAATGCTCGACATTGAAGCAGAAAAGTACAATATATTTGATCCTTCCAGTCCTACGTGACATAAACTTAAAGATAAATATATTATTTTTAAGAATAGCATATTTTTTACTTTTAAAATCCTTATACAGACGTGACATAAACAAAGACGTGGATATCGGTCACTCTTGACTCCTCTAAACATCAACTTTGCAGAAGACACGATGGATGCTGTGCTGTGTGTACCACAAGGTTGAGATAAATACTTACACAAAGTTTAAATAAATCCATATAAAGGGTAACAAAGTTATCACCAAGATAAGAAAGTGCAATGTTTTAAAAACTTTTTGACCCCCTCCCCCATCCTGACCTTAGCCTTGAAGACAGGATTTCGAACTCTTTTCATTGAACTCTACAGTACTGGCACCAAGTTTAAAATCAGTCATACGGACAATGTGTCAAAAAGATGAATATTTCATGACCGTTCTGACGCCTCCAAACGATAGGACGACATATTCTGTGCATTGCACTCCACAACTTTTGCTAAGGTTAAATAACATCCAGTTAAGGGGCACACAGGTATGATTGTGCCGAACAATGTTATGGTCCAACCAAGGTTATGGTCCGAACAAGGTGTCCAGACGCCTTTTGTTCCCTCCTGGCATTGACCATGAAGATAGGTTGAACTATTCATATTGTGAGTTTTATCTAAAAGCATCCAGGGCCTCATTATTGTAAGTTTGAAGCATGAAGCTGAGACATTTAATAAAGACTTATCATACTTGTATTTACATTTTCTATCTAAACTCCATAGTTTTTACAATTTGAAAAATATGTACGATTTATCTTTTGAAAAATGTATGCATCTACTCTGTTCAGTAATGAAATGCTAGAGCCTTTTTGTATCTGAAAGATCATAAACCGTTCTAATGAATTTTGTGAGTCATACGTAAATATGACGCTGAAAAATGGTTAAGAAAACAATTTTAACAACTCGTTCGCGAAGTCATAAAATTGTTGATAACGTCAAAATTTCACCAAAAAAAATGTATAATTTTGTTGACAAAATTACACGAGATTTTGTTGACAAAATTAAGCGAAATTTGATTATATGATGCAAGAGTGAAAACCAAGATTGTTAATGAAGTAAAAAAGCATTTTACTGATCAATGTATGAGTTTGTAGTTTTGAAAACGGGACTCGCATAAGCTATATTTAATCAAGGACGATAACTGTAATGACAATTACGATTAACTGCATACATAAAAACTGAAATTATTTTCATATGCAATACCACGGAATTGCAACTTTACTTTTAACAGTATAGATGTTTTTCACAAGTTATTGGTTGCTACGCTAATTTGATTTTAACGCGCATGCGCTGTTTACGTGTAGCAAAAGAACTCTCAACGATAAGAAAACCTACATAAAATTATCATTATATTACGAATTGTTTTGCCATTATAAAGATAATTTCAGAGAAGTAATTTATTATACAGTATACTTTTGATTAAAGACATGTATGTTAATTAATTATATCTTACCTGAAAAGCCTGCTTTATTCTTATTTTCGTCAGAAAAGAACAAGCATTTCCAGTCTTCCACACATCATACACATATAAAAACTTGTTCCTTACATTTAAAAAATTCATATTTTTCATTATATCTATTTTTCCCACAACTTCAAATAGTTGTTATATATATTTTTCTCCGCCTGAAATGACATCTACATACTTTGTGGTCACAGCTCCATACCACTGAAGTTGCTGTTTTAAAGGCAAAGAAAATCTCCTATATAAGTGACCCCCCAAATACCAGACTTTTTAATCCCCAATATACAAGATCCTGTCTGGTCCAGTCTGATAAGGGTCCATAAAACCCCTGTAGACTTGACATGTAGCCTAATTATTGTCAGAGAATCATAAATTTTATTGCCTACAGGTAAATTGGTTATTTCCTGTGTTTTGCATTTTATTAATTGAAATGCTGTTGTTTTTTTTTTTTTAGTCTTTTTTCAGCATGTACACAAAATTATTTTAATTGATAAGATACTAATTTTGATTGCTCAGTCATGTTGAGTAATGTCCTGGCCAATTAAATTATAACTCTTATAGCAAAGCATTTCTCACTATAAAATAATTATTCAAAACTTAATAAGAGAAATTACAAGTTTGTTTATTCAATGATTATGATCTTTTTATCAAAAGTAACAAAATAAAAACGAAAAAAAAGATAATTGCTGGATTTTATTAGAAATTGAAGAAGCGTTCAGCTGCATTTTTAATAGATAAAGAAGGTATATAGACAGAAGGATGTTATATATTAAAAATGCTTAATTCCTCTTGTGTTGTCTAAATAATGTTAACTTTCTTTTATGTATAATAAAATCCAGCAATAAAGATATATCATTGTTCAAAATACACAATAATTTATTACTTCTAAAAGCTATGTGCCTGAATGCATTTTTTATATTTTTGATAATAAAAAACAGCAATAATGAGATGTAATTGTTAAAATACTTACTTTATTAAAAATATGATAAAACACTGTTGTATCTTATCACTTTGTTTATTTAGCCCTAATTCAATCAAGCTTTCTAAACTCGTTATAAAGGTGAGAACTGATTTGCTATAAAGGTGAGAAATATCACCTGCAATTTATTTACTGCACAGTAGCTATACAGTAGCTTATTATGATAAACAGAAGCAAGTCTACCAATGGTCCTGACTTGTGTATTGGCCCTTATCGCCAATACGCAGACCTTATCGTCTCCATAGGCCACATACCAGGCATACCAGAATCAGTGTCTTTAAAGACACTGATTCTGGTATGCCTGGTATGTGGCCTATGGAGATGATAAGGTCTGCATATTGCCGATAAGGGCCAATACACAAGTCGGGACCATTGGTAGACTTGCTTCTGTTTATCATAATAATCTACTGTATAGCTACTGTGCAGTAAATAAATTGCAGGTGATATTTCTCACCTTTATAGCAAATCAGTTCTCACCTTTATAACGAGTTTAGAAAGCTTGATTGAATTAGGGCTAAATAAACAAAGTGATAGGATACAACAGTGTTTTATCATATTTTTAATAAAGTAAGTTTTTTAACAATTACATCTTATTATTGCTGTTTTTTATTATCAAAAATATTAAAAATGCATTCAGGCACATAGCTTTTAGAAGTAATAAATTAGTGTGTATTTTGAACAATGATATATCTTCATTGCTGGATTTTATTATACATAAAAGAAAGTTAACATAATTTAGACAACGCAAGAGGAATTAAGCATTTTTAATATATAACACCCTTCTGTCTATATACCGTCTTTATATATTAAAAATGCAACTGAACACTTCCTTAATTTCTAATAAAATCCAGCAATTATCTTTTTTTTTCGTATTTATTTTGTTACTTTTGATAAAAAGATCATAATCATTGAATAAACAAACTTGTAATTTCTCTTATTAAGTTTTGAATAATTATTTTATAGTGAGAATTGCTTTACTATAAGAGTTATAATTTAATTGGCCAGGACATTACTCAACATGACTGAGCAATCAAAATTAGTATCTTTTCAATTGAAATAATTTTGTGTACATGCTGAAAAAAAGACTAAAAAAAAAAAACAGCGTTTCAATTAATAAAATGCAAAACACAGGAAATAACCAACTTATCTGTAGGCAATAAAATTCATGATTCTCTGACAATAATTAGGCTACATGTCAAGTCTACAGGGGTTTTATGGACCCTTATCAGACTGGACCAGACAGGATCTTGTATATTGGGGATTAAAAAGTCTGGTATTTGGGGGCGGGGGGGGGGGTCACTTATATAGGAGATTTTCTTTGCCTTTAAGTGATATACCGGAAATCATTGCGTAACTATTATGCAATTGACATGATAAAAGTTAGGTAACCTGGGTAAACAAGACCGTGTGTGTCCCCTAATTAGAGCGGACCATAAAAATTACTGAAGCAAATAAGATGGCTTTGATGTGATATAATTAATGCCTTCGGTCATCAATACCATTAAAAGAACGCACTCAGATTAATTATATCACGTGGCGGAGCTGTTTTGTGAAAAAAAACATTTCACGTGATATCTAGTATTTCAAAATCTATAAGAATATACTTTGGAACTTTATTGGACATTTCCTTTCAAAACGATGAAAGTGTAGTTACAAAAAAATCTAAATTCGTAAGATATTGATCAAATCACACTGAAGGAAAATACCTGATATAAATCTCTATTTTTTTATTTCTTATGTTTACATGCTGGATCATTTTCATATCGAAAATGTATTGTGAGCAGAAGTCATTATCCGTGATTTGATAGAATAATTATGATAAACTTGAATTCCACAAAGAATAGAACAGATAAAGAGTGTAAATGTAGAACGTACACCCCTCCCCGCTACCCGCCCCCTCTCTATTGAATCTGACCGCGTCAGAGAAAAAAGTTTTTCTTATAAGATGTCATTGGTAAAAAATGAAATCTGGCCAGATGATGGTGGAAATGGGCTACTTTGATTAGAATTTGATAGAAAATGACAAATTAATTGCAATTTTGTTGAAATGAGGATAAAACCCAAAAATATCACATTTTCACTGTTTTGAGAGTATTTTTTCAAAAACTGCATATTCATAGGGTACTGATGCTATTTTCTGGCCATCAGAGGTAAACGTGAACATATTTAATAGTTTAAATGTGTAATTTCTATGCAGATCAGAGTAGAAAATGTCAAAACAGGGCAAAACAAAGCTGCATTTAGGGTAACTGCTTCAAAATTATGTCGCGACAGCTATTTTTGACAAAATGTGACGCTTTGTCTTATGGTACTGAAAATGCCGTAAAAACTTGGAAACTGTTGATATCAAGCTAAAACCTTATATTTTTTCATGCATTTGGGTTTCTTGTACATTTCAAATGAAACTTGCACAGTGTCAGAGAAAAAAGTTTTTCTTATAGGCATACAGACACTAAATAGAAAAATGGCGCGAAAAAAATGGTAGTCGCATAATGGCGGATACAAATAGTCCTCAGTTTTTTTGCTCTGCAGAGCTATTTTCCTTACTTTCTTTGCATTTTTTTTTTGGCTAAAATCACATGACAGATCTATGCTTGACATGTAGGTAGCATTTTCATAATGAAATAACAACATGACAAAATTTTTCATGGAAACGTAGATCATACACCACCAGTATAATTTGGGGTCTCATTTTTTAGCTGATTTTGCAGTTTGTGTGTTTGACTGAAATTATTTTTCTTGCATCAAACATGACCCCCACTTTTCTTTTGATTTTTAGTTAGCACTGACAATATTCTTCAAGAAAATGTAAGTTACAGACATTTAAAATGGGTCCTGATGTGTGCTGCGGTCATTGAAAATAGGTCAATTTTATATAGAATAAAGAACAATAACTATTTAGTGTGTTATAACCTATAAGATGTCATTGGTAAAAAATGAAATCTGGCCAGATGATGGTGGAAATGGGCTACTTTGATTAGAATTTGATAGAAAATGACAAATTAATTGCAATTTTGTTGAATTGAGGATAAAACCCAAAAATATCATATTTTCACTGTTTTGAGTGTATTTTTTTCAAAAACTGCATATTCATAGGGTACTGATTGCTATTTTCTGGCCATCAGAGGTAAACGTGAACATATTTAATAGTTTAAATGTGTAATTTCTATGCAGATCAGAGTAGAAAATGTCAAAACAGGGCAAAACAAAGCTGCATTTAGGGTAACTGCTTCAAAATTATGTCGCGACAGCTATTTTTGACAAAATGTGACGCTTTGCTTATGTATGAATATGCGAAAAACATGAAATGTTCATATCACTAACTGTTATATTTTTTCAATGCATATTCATGGTACTGATGTTTCTTTGGGCATTCAAAGGGAAACTGAACAGTTCAGAGTTAAAAATGTTATTTCTATGCAGTCATATAGACAAAATGCAAAAAGGGCAAAAAAATATAGGGTAACTGCTTCAAAATATGTCCAGTTTTTTTGTTGACAATATTTCCTTTGTCTTATGCATTTTAAATGCTAAAAAACTTGAAATCTTGTTATAATGTAATAACAATTTTTCATGCATTTGATTTCTATGTACATTTTCAATGGAAATCACGTAAAAAATCTAAGATACACCTACGCAATGTATATATTGCGGTCTCTCATTTTTTAGCTTGATTTTTGCTATTTTTGTGTTTTGAATCCTGAAGACATTGAATTAAATTTCATATGATCATCAAATCATGAACTACCCCACCATTATTGTCTCTTTTAGATTTTTTTGTTTGACTGAAATTATTTTCTTGCAAAAATGATTTAAGTTACACTGACATATTTAAAATGGTACTGTTAAATGTGTTGCTGCGGTCATTGGAAATAGGTCAGTTTTATATAGAATAAAGAACAAAAACTATTTAGTGTGTTATAACCTCTAATTTAACGTAATTTATATTGTGCAGTCATGTCTTTTTGTCCTACATAGAGTGCGCATGCGCGAAAATTGTTTCCCGTTGCTAAGCAAATAGCTCTGTGTAAAAAGGTCTATATGATAGCGATACCACCAAACAAACGGGTATTCATTGAAGCACGCAGATCATAATACTAGTATGTCTCTGTTGGTGCTATATCGAACAACGTGAACAAGTAGAATATCCGACAACTTTAAAGACCCACCACAACCTAGTGACCTACTTTTTCCTCTCACATGAATTTCGTGCAAGTCATTCTGATAATACTGGTATAATACAGCTATTCTTTAAGATGACATGTGGACAATTTAGGCTCCCCCAAAATTAATCTGTTTTCAAAACTTCATCTGTAAATATATTCAGTCAGCATAGAATAATAACTATCTAATACATTTTGTACTGTGAAAACAAAGTGTGGTCTAAACTCATCTTAATACGTCAAGTATTGTGCATACTACTACATTAATTCAATAATATATTTAGACATTAAACACATTGTCTTGGCCTGCAAAATATGTATAATTACCATCATGGAAATACAAAAGAATACAGTCATTTTGTGGCGCGTCTTTAAAGGCCTAGATTTTGGCAGTGGGCCAAGGGATTTCTGTCTTCACCAGCACAGTTGGGGGCTAATGACCATCACAGTATGGTTCCAATAAACAAGGGTCATTGTTTATTGGAGAGTCAGTCTACCTTACAAGTGTATCAATTAGTAAGAAGGGGAAACAATGTAATTTATTTTAAATTAATGAATAAATGATAACTTTTAAAGTTATACTAGTTTTTTTTTTGGCATTTCTATGTAAAGAAAAATATTTGTTGATCAAACACAATAATAAAATAATCATAAAGTTATTTTCATAATAATGAAATAATGAGAAACTTACTTAAGGAGGTAGGTTACCTTGTTACAAGGGTAAATTCAAATTAGTTGAACCGCAGTATCTTTTTGTATTTCGTGTAATATGAAGTTTTAACTGCTAAAATCTCAGTTTCGTTTGTCTCTATCCCTTCAAGTTAAATTTTTATCCAGGTTTGAAGAACATGACCCTCCAAAGGTATTTCATATTGAAAGAAGAAGGAAAATACGGATATTTAACACTTTTCAGTGTATTTTAGTTTCATTGATATCCGTAGAAGTCAGCATAATCTATAATTTTACTAGTATGCACGTTAGCTTTCTAATATAAGCTTAAAATATATATGTCGCGGGGCTCGTGTTTCCATGGTAACGCATTTTCTCTCATTTTTAAACAACTATGTATAAAAATAGGGGTTTTCGACGGCTTCAGTGCCATTCTGTTAATGACCAACATGGAATATTTGGGTAATATTATTAGCAAAATACCAGGCACTATACATGGTACCCTATTTTTCTTAAAGTTTAAAGTAACCATGGCAACAGAGATGTTTAAAATGGCTTATATCTTGCTTTTTGTCGTAATTTCTTATAAAATAATATTGAATAAGATTATCTTTCTAGTTGATGTAGCTTTAAAACATATTATTTCTAACGTAAGTTATATTTTCGTGTTATCTGCATTTATTCAAACAAATTTCTAAGCTTAGAATACTTACAGCAGTACCCCTCGTCTGGCATTGTTCATGGAAAATCGTTCAGCATGCTACTATTATTCTCATAGATATTGTTGAAATGAAAATAAAAAGCCGAAGCTGTGTTTCTTAAATAGACTAGTGTCAACGCTTTTGAATTTTACATTTAGATACATAGGTCACGGGCTTCGTTTCCATGGTAACATCAATTCAATTCAAGAAACCACAATTTTCTACTGAATTTTGAACAATTTTAGATCTTAGTTTTAGTATATAAGTAACAAATTATCAACGGAACCTGAAAAATAAGTATTACAAATCAAACTGCTATTATTTTTTTTGAAAGTGGCCGTAACAAGTAACCTCTCATCCAACTATATTCCAAATAACATTGGTTACCATCATCCATTTTCTTACATTCCGCATAACATTTCAATATAACTACATAAAAGAAGCAAAATATTGATTATTATTCAGAGCAAAAGACTCATAAAAACATTTCAGCAAATAATGGTTATTTGAAAATAATTTGAATAAAGAAAATGCACAGAATTACGTACTTTCAAGATAAAAGCTATTAATTTTGCGCGGTAACTGACACGTAACGTCATGACGTCAATGACGTCATTTTAAGGCAACATTGTTTTGAAGCGTTTCTGCGGCAATTTATTCATTATTTCTGCATTATTAAACCATAAAGCGTCAGATCGAAGACAGGTCTATGATTTGTTTCCAGAAGAATGAATATACAAACACATTTAGTTTGTCGTAAACGTCGTCGTAAATCGTCACGTTAGCTTCCGGTTGGACATGCGCACATACAAATATGAAGGTAACCTACCTCCTTAACCTAGGAGGTAGGTTACCTTCATATTTGTATGTGCGCATGTCCAACCGGAAGCTAACGTGACGATTTACGACGACTTTTACGACAAACTAAATGTGTTTGTATATTCATTCTTCTGAAAACAAATCATGAACCTGTCTTCGATCTGTTGCTTTATGGCTTAATAATGCAGAAATAATGAATAAATTGCCGCAGAAACGCTTCAAAACAATGCTGTCTTAAAATGACGTCATTGACGTGATGACGTTACGTATCAGTTACCGCGCAAAATTAACAGCTTTTATCTTGAAAGTACGTAATTCTGTGCATTTTCTTTATTTTAACTATTTTTTAAATAACCATTATTTGCTTAAATATTTCTTATGAGTCTATTGCTCTGAATAATAATCAATATTTTGCTTCTTTTATGTAGTTATATTGAAATGTTATGCGGAATGTAAGAAAATGGACGAAGATAACCAATGTTATTTGGAATATAGTTGGGTGAAAGGTTACTTATTACGGCCATTTTCAAATAAAAAAATCTAGCAGTTTGATTTGTAATACCTGTTTTTCAGGTTCCGTTGATAATTTGTTACTTATATACTAGAATTTAGATCTAAAATTGTTCAAATTTCAATAGAAAATTGTGGTTTCTTGAATTAAATTGATGTTACCATGGAAACGAAGCCCGTGACCTATGTATCTAAATGTAAAATTCAAAAGCGTTGACATTGGTCTATTTAAGAAACACAGCTTCGGCTTTTAATTTTCATTTCAACAATATCCATGAGAATAATAGCAGCATGCTGAACGATTTTTCCATAAAAAATGCCAGACGAGGGGTACTGCTGTAAGTATTCTAAGCTGTGAAATTTGTTTGAATAAATGCAAATAAAACGAAAATATAATTTATGTTAGAAATAATATGTTTTAAAGATACATTAACTAGAAAGATAATCTTATTCAATATCTTTTTATAAGAAATTACGACAAAAAGCAAGATATAAGCTATTTTAAACATCTCTGTTACCATGGTTACTTTAAACTTTACGAAAAATAGGGTACCATGTAAAGTGCTTGGTATTTTGCTAACAATATTACCCAAATATTCCATGCCGGTCATTAACAGAATGGCACTGAAGCCGTCGAAAACTCGTATTTATTCATTAAGAATGTTTAATAAATGAGAGAAATGCGTTACCATGGAAACACGAGCCCGCGACATACACATTTTAAGCTGATATTAGAAGCTAACGTGCATTCTAGTAAAATTATCAATTATGCAGACTTCTACGGATATCAATGAAACTAAAATACACTGAAAAGTGTTAAATATCCGTATTTTCCTTCTTCTTTCAATATGAAATACCTTTGGAGGGTCATGTTCTTCAAACCTTGATAAAAACTGAACTAGAAGGGACAGAGACAAACGAAATTGAGATTGTAGCAGTTAAAACTTCATATTAGATGAAATTCAAAAAAATGCTGCGGTTCAACTAATTTGAATTTACCCTTGTAACAAGGTAACCTACCTCCTTAAAGAAATATGCAAGTGTCAGACTTTGGTCAAGAAATGGATTTGTTCAAGACTTGACAAACTGATCATTTACGCTAACTTGTGTTCACCAAGTTATTTATACACGTCAGATTTTCACTGGAAGTATTAAAAATGAATAAACATATTTTGCCAAATATAAGCACTACTATATTAAAGTTGTCAAAGATTTGCATTTACAAGTACATATTTGGCCAAAATTAATTAGAAATGCAAGTTTATGAAATTATTATTACCTCCCTTGGTCTATTTCTGTTGTGCTACCAAGATAGACTAAGATAGATGAATTCCTCTCTGTTTTAAAACTTGCCGTTGAAATATCCCAATATTTATCAAGTGCAAATGTAAAACTAGGAATTATATTGAAATCAAAAGAAATAGACCACTTTTTAAATGCTTCTATATCAATGGATGTAAGTATTAAAAGTAGTCAAAACTACAAAAACTTTTTAAAAAACAAGTCACTTTATTTTTAACCAACGTTTCGGCTACATCAGCCTTCTTCAGGGTTCAAAATAAACATAACAAAGGAAGTGACGTCAACGTCAAACGACGTCGATGACGACAACGTCAAAATTAAACAAAGAGTTTGGCGTAAAAATCATAAACAGGATCATAGTATGATACCGTATAGCGGGTTATTTCTGCGGGGGTAATATTTCTGCGTTTCTGCGGTCTCTCGGTAGAATCGCAAAAAATATTTCCAGCAGAATATTCATCCAGCAAAAATTTAAAACGCAAAAAAATCTGCATTTTTTTTCACCAACGTTGTTTCACGCTATGTTACCCGGGGTAATCCGAAGTTCACAATGGCCTGGACTAATTATTGAAAATTACCGTTGCCATCTAACAATTACCGATAATGGTATAATCATCATAATTAGGTGTGATGGTCAATTAAAGTCCTAACTGTTAATCCCTCAGAAAAACGTTTTTCTTTTGTGAATGAAATAAACTGAGTGAATTTCACTTGTGTTGTTCATATTAATCCCTTGTGGCAATCTTCCGAACTAGGTATACTTTAGTAACCTTTATATAAGTGTAACCGATTTATACCGTAGTTTGCAGTTGTTGTGCAATAATTTATTGTTACATTTTTCTCATTTCGCAAGTTATTATATCCTACCATGTATTCATTAAATGCAAAGTTACCAGTAATTTAGTTTATTGATTTCATACGCTATCATTCTCACAACGTCCGACCATGCGAGGAATTACCTTCTCCTTGGCATCGAAAACGCAGAAATTTCTCTTTCTTTTAAGTGAAAACGCGGAAATTAAACACGCAGAAATTTGTTTCACATTTTTGGGACCAAAACGCAGAATATTTTGACCGCAGAAATAACCCGCTATACGGTACATAAAAACTGGTGAAAAAATGCAGTATAAGTGCAATGATTAAGGAATGGCACCAGTAAAAACTGATTATGGAATACATACAAGTAATAAAATATACATATATAACAAGTATTTCAGAAAGGCATTAATACAGAATTTTTGAATTCATTCCTTGTGGAGACACAGTGCCCAAACGGTACATCCAGGAAGTCTCTTTTAAAAGCCTTTTCCAAGGATTAGTTACCCTAGGCTCCCTTTCCAAGGATTACCATATATCAATGGATGGTAATTACAAAATTTCAAAAAAGTGAAAGATACTTTCAGATATACATTACTTATGGTCTAGTGGTCAAAATAGCTATAGATGCAATGTTAGAGCGTGATCACATGATCTCTAAACATAAACACGACACTTCAGTGCTGTTCCCTAAAAATTCTAGAAGTCAAAAAGTTAGCTGTACTGGATTGACTATATTAAAGACAAATACTTTTGTTTTGAAAAGTTCTGATCACATTTGTATTTAATTTTGTCAATGTTGCAATCAGACACAAAGTTGTCACATATAGTCTAGTCCGATTTTGCAGATATAAGCTTATTTAAGAAGTTACAAGCATTTTGTTAGTATTTGGTCCAACATACTTTTTTAACATATTTTGGGTATGCTGAATCCAAAAATATATGTTGGCCGTTTGGCAAATGCCTCTGAAAGGGTTAAAAATGGGGGCAAAAATTACCACTATTTTTAACAAAAAAAAATTTCCATCGATATTTCTTTATACAAATCTTTATCTTTAGATATGTTTCAACAAATTATTTCATGTTACTAGTATGATTGAGTGAATGTTTATCAATAAAATATATCACAAGTTAAAAATGTGAACTTTACGGGGTTCATAAAGGGGAATTTGAAGAAAATTTAGAAAAAAAAAATAAAAAAAATATCCAACATCATTTATTGAATAGAAAAATGAGACAAAGTATTAGATTGAAAACTTCCGCAGGAATTTTAATGTCAAAAAGAAAATGATATTTTTGATGAAATGGTATTGCAGTTTTAAAATAGTCATTTAAGAAAAAATAAACTTAATTAACATGACATTGTCTGTAATGAACAAAACACGATGTAGAACTTATTTTATCTTTGTAAGATCACTTTTATTAATAATCATTTTTTAATACCTTAGCATCATAATAATTGATGAAAATTAAGTGTGACAGGGATTAAGATTAAGGCTAATGTGAACTTAATCAGTATAAACAATCCATGTCTCTATCACAATAACAATCTGAGTCAAATCATGTTTTTGTTAAAGTCCTTAACTAAAATCTTTGGAGTATTTTATCTGTTGTTTAATGCAAATTAACTCTAACAAGACACACACTTTCATGATCATTAAGGTTTTAGAGGTGTCAAGAATACTTCATGGAATCAGGACTTTTCGAAGGATTTTTTACAGGTAGGACAAATTAACATGTATATTTTATTTCTAAAAATTTTTTAGAGATGCTTTGCTTTATATACTTCGTTATATTTCAAAATTTGGTGAAATTGTATTTATTTTAACTTTCAGTATCTGTGATAAGTTCATTTATATGAATCTGTTAAAGCTAGCTTTTTATATACTATAATTGCTTGTGAATAATAAGTACTAAATATTATTTTGTATTCATAGGTGTTAAAATATTTCAAAGTAAGAATGGACAAGACTTTGCATCTCAAGAGACCATTTCAAGATAGCACAGAATGGTGCATCATTTGTCAGAAGGCAAAATCTGACAAAACTTGAAACTAAACAGCCTCAAGGCATAACATCTCTAAAAGAGTTTGCTGAATCAAGATTTCTTTTAGAGATTTTTTCTAAATAAGAAGCCATTAGTAGAATTGAAAAACATGATGAAAATGACAAAATACATTGCCATAGGAAGCGTTATTCTAATTTTGTCCACAAAGAACTAATACATACTATATATAATCCAGTCAAAGCTAAGTTAAATATAGAATAAACATCAGATAAAGCTGCATCCTCATCAAACTTATCATATACTCCTACTAAATTGGGAAATGTGTATGTTCTGTCAGGGTAAAAAGAACATGAAGAACTTTTTTACATAGCTAGTCAGTGATAGTATTTTAAAGGATGCGATTATGACCCTCTAATGTCAACAGAGGGCAAATATCATAAAATGTTTAAATTCTTTTAGATACGGAGTTCACAAAACCAAGTTGGACAACTCAAATACAGATCTTGCCATCATGTTTCTTATACATGAACGTGGGTATGCTGCAATGAAATCGCAAATACTGCAGCTTTCAAACAGTCGGAACAGATACCGCATACCTACTGAAGCCCTACAACATTAACTGAGAAACCAGTTTTAGTTTGTAACTCCACTTCATATATCTTCTGACGAAAGTAATGCACTTTTTGTTCTATATGAATGTGCTGCGTCAATGCTTAGAGATGCCCATTATAATATTACTGGTAATAGTGATGAACAGCTGACAGTACAGAAATATAATTCCAGTGACGACTTCTTGTCAGAAGTAAATGTAGCACTTAAATTAAGAGCTAATTTGTTCTCTCTGAAAGGACATTCTGGACTGAGTGTGACTGAAAATGATTCAGTAAACTGTGTTCCGGAGTGTCTTTTCATGTTTCTGTATTTAACGTATGGTGGCCAAGAGCTTCTAGATGAAGAATTTGACCATAAAGATCATGAATCTGATAGGCAAACAAAAATAGTGTAGCACAAGATATTATGGAGTGAGTGATGGTAAAAATGGAACCCTAAACACATTGATCTTGCAAGTACATTGCACTAGATGACTAGGTTAAAACATTTAGTTAACCTATTTTATAGTACAGGACACACATAGAGCTACAGAGACATACTAAGAGTAGACACATCTTTAGCTGAAAAAAACAACAACCTGGAATCAATGGATCCTGAAACTGGTCATGTTATTCCGCTGAATCTTACTGGGAATGAGATATCGACACATTAAAAACTGTTGTTCAGAAGTGTATGCATATATCAGAAAGACTGGGGCAGTCGGATTCAATTATAACTGTTCACAATGTTCTTTACTTTAAGTTTGTGGATTTGAAATGGGCAGTGAATGGGTGGTTTACAAATTTCAATGAATTATTTGAAATCTGGTGAAACTTTTTTAGCACTAGCAAATAAAATTGACGTAGTAGATTTTTATCAGAAGCTGATCATGCAGTCGCCTACAGAAAGGACGTTGGTTGTTGGTGTCGGCTTTAAGGAAGAAGAAACTGTTGAAAACTCTGCCATTGAACTTAATTTGGATGAATAAAAGGCTAAACGCGAGGAATCTGACACAAGAATCATTCTCCATGCTGTTCACTGCAGTAAACGATCAAATTGTTTCTGTCAGAGATACTGCCGTATTTGCTCTAACTATGCCACTTGCAGGAAATAAATGCAACAGTATGGATGATGGCTGGAACAGTGAAAGAAACGAAAATGCATTCAAGTGAACACAGTGTTACATAACTCCTCAATAACTGAAGAGTTGTGTAGAAATTTACTTGCCTTTCATGCACTCACTGGCTGAGATATAACATCAAATTTATGTGGAATCTCTAAAGATCTGTATTTGAAGTGTTTACAGCAAGTGCAAAACTGATAGAAGGTCTTGGATATGGACAACTCTCTGATGAAGTAATGAAAAACTGTGAATATTTTATTTGCAAAATGTATGGCCAAGATGCTGTAAGTACTGACAGTGCAAAATGTTATGTTTGGCAGGTCTACAAGTCCTGAACACATACCCCCAACCAGTGATGCTTGCTCATTTCACATTAAAAGAACTCATTATCAAGCCCTGGTATGGAACCAATCAACTGTTCTCAATGCAGACCTGCCTGCACCTTACGACATGGGATGGAAGGTGGCAGGTGACACACTTAAGCTAGTTCTTATTACCCGTGATCCAATTCCTCAAGCTTGTATTGAGTTCATTGCTTGCAAGTGTAAACCTGGATGTAGGACCCTTAGATGTTAATGTAAAAAGACTGGGATCTTATGCACAGATATAAATTATGTATGTGCGATAAAAGCATTACCAGCTGTATGGACTCGAGGCACGAAATGAACATGAAATTAACATGAAATGGGACTGTGAAAGCAAATGTTTCAATCTATATTATTGTGAAATAATTATATGATTATATGAACAGTTTATGGATGAGCTTCTGTCCTGTAAATTCATTTCAGATATGAAATTAGTGTACTGTATTCAGCAATGGCTTTGCAATTATAACCAACGTGAATTATTTAATAATCATCATCATCTTTTTGGCGAAATAGTCAAGTTAGTGTGGGTTTTTAATGCTTTTTTCTCCTAACGGAGCACACACTTTGATTAAAAGCTATTTATCTTTGAAAAAATGTTGTTAATTTAATCTGTTACTGTGTTACACATAACTTTGATAAAAAATCTCCACATATTTTTGGATATTGTAGAACTATTACATATTTATATTAGAAATATCACAATTTGGCGGCCATTTTGTTTTCCGCCATTTTGACCTACAAAAAATCATTTGTCAGATGGCCAACATATATTTTTGAATTCAGCATACCCAAATTATACTGAAACAGTATATGGGACCAAATACTAACAAAATGCCTGTACCTCTCACATTTATTGAAATCTGGACTAGACTAATATACATACAAGTTAAAACAAAAACAAAAACTTATCTATTGACCATTTGGTCATGGGATAGTGACTTTTTATAAATATACATTTTTTTCTGAGCAAGTTGTGTATAAAGCTCTTGTTTAACAAAGATAGCATCACACAAAGATAGCATCACACACGAAAGAAATTGAGATAGAGTTGTGTTTATATTACAGTCTGTCTACAATTGGATACACTCTGTATTCGTTTATAATTATGTTAGCATATCACGACAAAAGCAAAGAAGCTGCTACCTTATAATAGGTTTGGAAGCTATTTTGGATAAAACCCTAATAAAATTTGCTAAGTTATAATAATTTACGAAGATTTGAAAGTTTTTAATCATAAAAGTTTTTGCATTTGAAATACAGTATATTTTAGCAAACTGCAAAGTTACTTCCCCTTGTCGGCATTGCCACCACGTATGGCAAAATTTCAACTGTATATCTTTTATTTTTTATTTCTGCTTTGCAATACTTAAATATTATACGAGGGACGTTTGAAAAGTAGTGGCAACAATGGCGGGCTATCCATATCTCAATCATTTTCCAAGAAATGACTATGTGAGACCTTCAGAGTACTCTCCACCTGACTGTACACACATTTCCAGGCGCAAAAGCAACCCAGAAAACGCATTTTTGAAGCGCTCTTTAGGTATATTGTTTATACACTTGTATAGAGTACTTCCAAAGGCGCTGCGCGTTTCAAAGCGGCGCCCCCTTAAGCATGATTTAATTATGGGTTCAACCAAAAGTCACAAGGGGAGAGATCAGGGCTATACGGTGGAAGTGGTAAAACCTCTATATAATTCTCCTTGAGGTATCTCTGAACTACGGCTGAACGATGGGCCGGGGCGTTGTCATGTAGCAGCTTGATACCACGCTCCCCTGTCTTTGGGCGCTTTGCTGTGTAGTGGTCGAGAACAGCAGGAGGACATTTTCTTTGTAAAATGTACCAGTAGCACTACTGTATTCAGGGACAGAGACTCGAGCCACAGTTCCATCGGAGTCAAAGAATAGGGCAATACATAACCCGCCTGACGCTTCTGCTCCGCCTGACGCTTCTGCTCCGCCGAGCAATAACGGGCATCTCGTTATTTTTACCTACCCGCATTTTATAATTTTCTTTATTTTAAGGCTCAAAAAAGTACAGCCACGTCTCATCACTTGTAAAAAATTCTTTGATACGCTTAGATTCCTTGTTTTTATATTTGACGAGCAGGGCGGAAGCGTTTTCTACCCTCTCCCTCTTTTGCTCAGGGGTCAATAAATGCATTATCAGCGTGCACAAACCTTACGCAGGTTTAACCTTTGTTTGAAAGTCAGAAAAACCGCTGACGAATTAAGGCCCAACATTTTCCCTATCTGCTCAACTGTGCATCTTGCATCTTTCTGGATTATCACTTTCACGGCATCAATGTATTTTTCTGACTCAGCAGTCAGCCGGTGTAACGTTGTAAACTGACCCCCATAGAATAATGACCCCCCGGTCATTATTTTATATAGAATTATGACCCCCCCGGTCATTATTTCATATAGAATAGTTATTCCCCGGTCATAATATTATGACTCCACCACACGTAGAAAAGTGACCCTCACATAGAATTGTGACCCCTATAGAATAACGACCCCTAACCCAAACCCTAACCCTAACCCGTCTAAGATACACTTACAATATAATTATCCCCACCGATAGGCATCGGAGGAGAATATGGTTTTGGCACCCGTCCGTGCGTGCGTCCGTGCATGCGTCCGTGCAACATTTTTGTGACCGCAACTCCTCATTCATTATTGGACGGAATTGATTCAAACTTTCAGGGATTACTACTACTGATGCATAGTTGTACAGGAAAAAAATTAATTTGGATTTGCTCCACCTGTTCGGAAGTTGGTTTAAACAATATTTATTTTCCAAATATGTATAATACAATCATAGATAAATGAATAGGATTGAGGAGTAAGCTAAAAGCTTATATTAAAACCTCTTTCCTGTGTATTGTGATTAATACATATTTAATTAACAATAAAAGTTTCAAACTAATTGCAAGATAGTACATTCATGATGTTGTAAGCTGTAGCTCTAACCAGGTAATAAAGTACTGTAACAAGAAATTTAGAAAATGAAATAATAATATACATAACTATATACAACAGTACGGGAATGAAAGAAGAGAACGGTACTTATTGTTGTACTAGGAACAATATAAATATTATACCAGATGTTCTTTTCTAATAATTACTGGTTAATAGATTGAGATATCTATTAGAAAAATCAGATATAAATAGATATATTTATATACAACGGTAAGATTTAGAGAAGAAAGAACAGTATTATTTGTTGTACTAGGATTGGTTAGTATGATATAATTAAGTGATGTACTTTACTATCACCAATTGAATAATCAGTCAGGAAAAAGAAGAGGGGATGGTCACATTCTAACTGAAAATAGAGTAGGTTTGCATCGATTTTGTGTATATTTCAGTGTAACTGAATGACTCATTTAAGAATGACAGTTGCTATTGATTTTTGAATTGTGTGTAATTAAGATTGAATGAAAAGAATGGCATAATTTAGCTATCAGTGAAGCGCTTTGTTTTCTCGATGTATTCTTGGACATACTTAAAGATAAGAGTGTTTGTAGCAGATTCTAAGTTGTTATCACCAAACAACAGTGTAAAGAGTGAGACAGTAGTTATACCTTGGAGACTATCAAGAAGTTTCGTACGTTCAGTGTTATATCGTTGGCAAACAAAGAAATAGTGGTTGCTGTCTTCAACTTCGCCGCATTCGCAAAGTGGACTTTGGATAATATTTTTACGGAAGAGATCTTCTTTAAGAGAACTACACTGAGTTCTAAGACGTGTGTGCATGATTTGAAGTACCCGATCCCCAGTATAGTAATATTCAGGGATGTTTGTAGTCAGGCCTTTGATCCTGCTTTTGAAAATAGCTAGTGATGGTGCATCTCGCACGTCTTGTGGAAGTGAATTCCATTCTCGAATAGAAGAGGGAAGGAAAGAGTTTGAATACAGCTGCGAGTTGCAAGGTGAGCTTCTAGTATTTTGAGATTTTCTGGGATTGTAATTAGAAAAGTCACAAACATTGACTGGAACGAGATTTGAGAGATAAGGAGGAGAGAGATTATTTTGCATTTTATAGAAAAGAATGAGTTTATGTTTGCGTCGCCTAGATTTTAAGGGTTCGAGTCCAATTTCTTTATAAAGGTTCGAAATAGACACCAATTTCGTAGCACCAGATATGATTCTAGCTGCCTCTAACTGGATTGCTTCAAGTTGCAGTTCTTCATAATTTGTTAAATTATCCCAGACAACATCTGAATATTCCAGTAGGGGTCGTATAAAAGATGTATAAATAATTTCCAAGGATTTCCTGTCAATAATGAATTTAAGTTTCCGCATTATGTTTATTCGTTGCCATGCTTTCTGCTTTATGTTGTCAATATGTTGGTGCCAGGTTCCATCATTAGAAAATGTTAGTCCAAGATGCTTATGTGTGTCAACTTCAGAGATTGTGATATTATTCATTTTTAAAGGAGGATGAAACGTTTTGTTGAATTCTAGATATGAGAAGAGATTCAGTTTTATTTGGATTGAAAGCCACCATCCAAGTGTCAGCCCACTTCGATGTTTTCTCAAGGTCCGAATTCAGAGTATCAGCTGCAACTATTGGGTTATCAACGACTATGTAAAGACTTGTATCATCGGCAAATAGGCGAATAGTGGAATTTATATCTAAGACAATATCATTTATGTATATAAGAAATAAGAGGGGACCAAGAATGGATCCTTGCGGGACACCGGCTGAGATAGAAACAGTATCGGAAGATGTTCCAGGTAACACAACTTTTTGTTTTCTATTTGACAGGTAATCATTAAACCACAGAAAGAGCTGTCCAGAAATTCCCTTTGCATTAAGTTTATGCAGAAGACCTCGATGCCAGACTCTGTCAAAAGCTTTGGATATGTCACAGAACACTGCACGGACCTCTTTTCCTTCATCTACAGCTTTGCAGAAGGTATTATAATTATATAGATACTAGTTGATTAACAGCTGAGTCACCAGAAATGAAACCAGATTATAAAGAAGTTATAGCATTATTAGAAACAAAAAAGTTGAATACATGCTTGTGGATGATTTTCTCCATCACTTTGCTAATTGTACTAAGTAATGATATTGGTCTGTAATCTGAGACTTCCTTGGGATCATTCTTTTTAAAAATAGCACATACATTCGCTAACTTCCACTCTGTCGGAACTTTGCCAATCGATAGTGAGTAGTTGAATAGGTCACACAGGGGCTTGGCTAATTCTTGAGATAATTCTTTAAGGACTCTGTTGTTAATATTATCCGGACCAGCAGCTTTTCCTAATGTAAGTGATTGAAGTGTGATGGCAACCTCCTCTTGGGTGATTGAGATAGAATCTAAAAGTGGCGCAGTTTGATTAGTATGTATTGATAGAAGTTGTTTGTTACTGTCATCAGTTATAGTTTGTGCTTGAAAGTACGTGTTGAGTAAATTAGCTTTATCAACATTGTCAGTATAGTATATGTCATTCTGTTTAAGGACTGGTATTTGAGAGTTATCTGAACTTGATTTGATAAATTGTTTGAGTGTTTTCCAGTAATCGGTGGGTGATAGTTGCTGGGATTTCAATTTGTCACAGAGTTTAATAGACATGTTTGTTTTGGCATTTCTAATCAGATCTACAGTTTTGTTACGTATCTGTTTGTACTGTTTCCAGTGTTCTTGATTCTGTGTAATTTTAGCTCCATCATACATACGTTTTCTTTTCCTAATATGCTTTCGAATTTCATTATGCATCCATGGTGGGTCCTTCTGGCGAACTGTTATTTGTTTGTGTGGTATAAACTGTTGTGAAATGTGTCTAATTTTCTCTATTATATTTTCAGTGTATGTGTCAATGTCATTGTGAAAAAGTGAGTCCCAGTCTACTTGAGAAGCTTCCCGCCGCAAACCGTCATAATCAGCAGTATCAAATTGCCATACAGTTCTTTTGAAACTCACAGTCTTTGGTTTTATGTGATTAAGACAGCAGAAGATAGGGCAATGGTAACGAACATTTTGATCAAGGAAAGGTTCCCCAACACCACAGATAGCTATTTTACATGCTGACGAAAGAAGGAAGAGATCTATAAGTGAGTTTGAGGATTCTGTAAAGTGAGTTGGTTGCGTAATTATTTGCGACAAACTATATTGCATTATCATGTCATTGATTTTTCTTCCAATAGTGGGTTTGATTTTATTTACTTCACAACAGCGGGTGTCAAGTGCTGTATGGCGGTCGTAAAAAGTCGCCCCGACTTCATCTCAGTGTTGTTATATTTTCTGGTCCTTCGGGATCATTGATTTCAACTCATTTAGATTTGAAGATTGAATACTGCTTAAGCCGGTGCTAGGGGGCGTGGGCAGTGTTGCATTTTCCATTACTGCTCATGAACAGACTCAATCAAACCGAGACTGCAATTTTCACTGTTTGCATTGTTCTCGGTGCTTCCGAGGGATCTGCTTTCCAGATTTTATTTGTTCATATCTAGGTTAAAATCTCCAGTTATAACAATGTCTTGTATACCAGTATCGTAGGCTAATCCAATTGAATTTTCTATATTAGTAAGAACTATTGGTAATGAATTAGGAGGGCGATAGAATGTCCCAAAAAGTAACTTTTTGTTGGACACTCTTAATTCAATCCAAATGCATTCAATTCCATGTACTTCTAAATCATATCTTCGTATTGCAGGAATGTGAGTCTTGACGTAAACTAATACTCCTCCATGAGAATCACCGACTCTGTCTTTACGAAAAGGTACTGAATAGTTTTCAAATGTTATGGAACCGGTCTCGATGGTATCACTAAGCCATGTTTCTGTGAAGGAAAGAATATCAAATTGTAGCAATTCACTTTCAAGGATTTCCTTTTTGTGGTAGAAGCTTTGAACATTGTAATGAACAAAAGAGAGATTTTTTTAATTCGTCTATAAAGTCTGTACAGGAACTGCTTGAAGTTGAGTCGGGGCCAGGATTTTCATGGACATCGCCGGCCAGTAGAAGGATCATCGACAACCATAATATTAGTTCAAAACTTGAGAAGTGTTTTAGACCTTTTATTCTCATCTGTTTTGTGACGAACAAACCTACTCTCACCCTGTATTCATTCACCTCTACAAATATTATGTTATTCCAAAGTCCAGAACTTGAGTGGGTGAGATATTCGGGAGTTATGGCCCTTTGTTACTTTTTTCTTATATATATATATTGCAAATTTTTGTGACCGCAACTCCTCATTCATTATCCATTCATTATAAGATTGAATCGATTCAAACTTTCAGGAATTACTTTTATTAACGCTAAGTTGTGGAGGGAGAAACAAATCTTGGATTTGCTCAACCCGTTCCGGAGTTATTGCCCTTTTTTTCAAATGGCATAGGCAGGAGATATGGTTGTCATTCGACTGCAGCCCTTGTTTTTTTTTCTAAGAAGTGGTCCTGGCTTCCCTGGTTTCTGTAAATGGGTATAATAATCGCTCAATACGTGTTACTTAGAAGCTCCTGAAAAGTGACAAAAATCAGCCAAACCTCCAGGGGAATGACTATATTTCAATATTATATTGAACTTTGAACAACATCTTATTGTCATTGGCGTCACAGGTCATAAAACGTGGGACTTCTCCACAACAGATTTGCATATATCATGCCTTATAAATATTGATATAATTGTTGACTTTTCTACTTAATAACGCCTGAAAAATAACAAAAATACCCCAATTCCAAAGAAGGATGTCTCTTCAACAATATACTGAAATTCGAATAATTTATAACGACGAGGAACGTCATAGGTAATAAAACCACTGGGCTACCTCATACCAGTTTCGCCTATTTTTGGAGGTATATATGACTGATATAATTATAGGTGACATAATGAAGATTAAGGGTATTTGACATCACTTTCAGGGGTAGCATAAAACACTGTGCTTTTCCACGTATAAATTGCCTTTTAACAATCTTGCACTCCAGAAAATGAACTATTTTACCGTCAAAAGCATTTTTTCGTAATGAGCCCGCGAGCCCATGCTATTACGAAATAAGTACAACATGTAGGATGAATAACAAAATGATGTTTCCTCTAAAATTTCGAACAAACTGGTGGTGTTTTTCAAGGGAAGCATTAATTCTTCTTTTTAGATATATAATTTTTATATCTTTGAAAAGAGAAAAGAATGACGAACACTTCAATAGGATAATAAATATTGTGTGTTCATTCTAATAAAAACAATATTTGTTCAAACTTTTTTTCCTTCTTTGTTTCTATTGGAAAATATCAACCAGATAAAAATCAATATCGCCCAGCCAGGTGATTTCAAGGGGGATAATTTTACCGATAAGGCGGCAAATTTTACCAAATTGTTGATCACGATCATCATTATTATAAGTTCCAGAATGCTTACACTACATTGTACAGAAGGTAAATTTATAGTTATTTACATGTATGCGTAACATAATTATACGTTATACCTTGCATATAATGCGATGTCACAAAGTTACGAGGCTGTAAAAGGTACTAAATTAAAGGTACTGTTAAAGAATCTTGGACAAAATAAAACTTAAGCCTATTGAAATACTTGAAGCATGAAACTTTTATAGGCAACAAAAAGATTTAGATCTAAAACATGTTCTAAACAAAAAGTCATGCACCTTTTAAAGCAGGAGTTTCGTGATCTACATGTATGTTCTAAGTATGTTCTACCATGTACCTTGAAAGTTGCAGGGGTTCCAAGTTGCAAAAGGATTCCTTTATGTACCCCCCTTTCATTAGGTCATCTGTTTCTATATTACGGCGAAAAATTATCCCTTTGGGGAGACCTATCCGCTTTAATAAGCAAGCGCGCTACCATTGCGCCACCGAGGCTCACAAAAGTCGTAAGTATATTTAAAAGAGGATGCATTATTCGGCCTCAACCGGGATAGCTAGTTTTTAAGATGTGTTGTTATGCCAACGCAATTCGAAGAATAGAGTGAATTAAGGTGGCTTGCCAGTCTTCTTTGACGTCGGTCGACGTAATAATGGTCGAAAAGTAAAGTTACCATATTGCCCTGATATTTGGAATTCATAAACAAGGACATCTCTCCTTCATTTTGTACTATTCAGATCTTTTAAATACCTTTTTTGTTTAGCAAAGGGCTGTTTCGTACAATTTATGAAAAATTGAAGTATCTGAAGTAAAACAAAATTTTTTTTTCGCTGGATTAGTTTCAAAAACAACATCCAGATGCTCTTGATAAGGGAAACAGAATGACATGTCAGTGTTGTCAATCGGAAATTTCATAAAATGTCGCTATGATGGGCGTTAAATGTTCTAAAAATGCGCGATTCTTTTGATCTAAGAGTAGCACCGTACGAGCTTCGGTGGACGATTTGGTCGACGGAAAACGGTTCAATTTACTAACGACTGTGCAGTCTTTTTTTAACATTTACAGTGTAATTTAACCTGTGAGTAAAGACCACCTACCAATAAAGACCACATTTTAGCTCTCCCATTGATTAGACAGGTTTGACTGTATATCATTTCCGCACCTGTAACGTAATAAAACGTATAAACGTCTGAGTGCCCTTTCACGCTTGCGTAGAATCAACATTTGAGTATCAACCAACGCAAATTCGACCTTGATTTTCAGTTTAGCCTGTTTACTTTCATTTTCTTTACTTCTTTGAATAACTTTGAATCGACTGAGATCATTTCTATGTTGTCAAACACATACATAAACGTAATAAATCGTATTAGCGTCTGAGGGCCCATTCAAGCTTCCGTAGAATCAACATTTGAGTATCGACCAACGCAAATTCGAACTGGATTGTCAAGTTTAGCCTTTCTACTTTCATTTTGTAAACTTATTTGAATAACTAAATCGATGAGATTATTTCTATGTTGTCAAAAACATACATAAGCCGGGTGAGATTGCATGAAAATGTGCCCGGTGTCCTAAGGATATATACGAGAGGACGTTGCGATCGATGAAGTTTTCTTGCATACCAGACGGGGATTTCCGGTATTTTTACCGGTGCTGGAAAAATCCATCTTATAAGTTATATAAAGTGAAACATATGCAGAAAGTCTGACGTTATAAACTTACCTTACCCAACACCCGTGTTCTCTTGAGGGCGGCTTTACTAGAGACGGAGAAAGGATAAATATTCTAGGCAATGAACAGGACTGCTGGCAAATTGCATATAACTGACAAGCATAGAAAGACTGTTTCAGAATATAACTCTTTGATACTATGTAAGCATTGAGACACACATATTATATATTATAAGCACATAGTATTTTGGACTTCGAGATTATATCAGCACAGACATTATATAAACACCAGAACTAATAAGAATAGAGTTATGTAGCACGGAAATTATATTAGGCTACAGGGAAGGCAGCTACATATAGCACAGAATCATCTTGCAAAGTTTGTAAACAACATATTCATAAAAATCAGGTTTTGATATTGCAAGATAATTTCTCGTATTATAGTAAACACACATATTATCTGATAATTTGTTGTATCCTTTCTCGAGTGCTATAATGAACACAAGTAATGTCTGATACTTTCTCATGTGTTTTAATAATGATAATTCCTGGTGTGTTATAATCAGCACAGCCATTGCCTGGTAATATCTCTTTTAAACATCAGATAACATAGTCTTTATTTGGCATAAAGTTGCATAGCACATTCAAAGCCATATACAGACACAATTACAAATCATGTGAAAAAGGTGAAAATATGTTTACAGTATTTAACATTTTACAGAGAAAACTGTTAAACAATAATGTAGTGAACCTCTTTAAAATACAGTATGGTAAGTTCCTTACAATATACATTCTTTGATAAAGTGTTTAGTTTTTTTGAACTTTTGCTTGTTTTCGTAAATCATAATATTTTGGGCACACTAGAAGAAAATGAAACTCGTTTTCATGGTGCATTTTGACATTTGCTTTCTTCCTCAGATATTCCGTGGTGCTTGCCGCTTTCAGTTGAGAGGTTATGTGAAGGTAGTCTCAATTTTGTCAAAGAAAATCTGAACTTGTTTATATTTATGACATTTAGATATGTTCTTGATTAAACTCATGTTTATAATGCTGTAGGAAGATAGTCTACTCGAGGTACCAATGTTTGTTTATAGATATCTAACAGTCTGCTTTTTATGACGATAACATTACTTTTGTTAGCATTATGAGTCATATGTTTGACATCCCTATTTCGTTTAGGATGGATTTGACGTGATAACCCCAATTTTTTCCTCTGTATGAATTTCCATCGTTAGCATCATTTTAAAGAGAGTATACATTTTTCGCAGTAAGCAATTTTCGTCAAGATTAATTGTTTTCAGCCAAATCTAAGGATAATGATTTTAAACACACATTGCCTGATAATTTACACACATTTTGTTGATATATATATACTTCTACAGTTTTACCAAGAATAGATGGATTCAGCTTTCTTTTTTCTTGATTTCTTTCTTTGTTTCTTTCTTCAGTTTCATCAGTGTATACTTAAAGACTTGAAGTTTGTATGGATATTGACACAGATTTAAAAATGAATTATTGGGAAAAAGGTTGCTTGAATAAAAATTTCAAAAGTCTTATAGAGTTTATCTACATTTGCGGTTTGAATGCTTTTTATCTGGTTTTATTTGAACTGTTTCCTGTGCCCATATTTATCAATACAATAAAGTAAGATTCATTACTTCTACAACATATTTAAACGCGGTATTAGAGGGAACAAGTATTGAACTATTTAAGGGAACCATTTTAGGGGAACAGGGTTTATGTCTGTCTAGTTTTCTTCAAAATGACAATAACAGAGACGATATAATAAAATAAAAAATGATTTCAGAATATGCATGTGATGCTTGAATTGTGTGGCCTCATGTGTATCATAAAAGGTTCCAAGTGCAATCAACGTGTGAATACATCGGTGGATATCTCTAAATTATATTCTGGTACTTATAACATATGTAAATGTTGAGTTCTGATCAACCCGGGGCTAGAGGGAGAGGACAGTAGCTTGCATTTCCACTACCGTCCATGAACAAGCTCAATCAAACCGAGCCCGCATCATTTTCGTTTATGACGTGTTGGGCGACCTGTGGTTTTCCTCTTTTTTCTATTTTCTTCAACGTTATTTGAAATAGAATTTTAACCTTAATACACATAAGTTGCATGATACTAATTCATTTCCGTATTTCTCTCATATTAACCACTTCACCAGCTGACGTCTTTCTCGGTGATTTAGAGCACTTCAGGAAGAGTCAGTTAGTATAACATGTCACTTACCAAAAATATGTAATATAAAGACGTTTGGCTCATTTAGATAAGAGTAAGTCACGATTAATATTGCGTTTTCTTACACGGTTGAATAGAATTCAAACTCTTAAAACATTTACTTTCTTATGAATGCAATATTTGCTTCATTTTGTTGTATTTATGTAAGAATATTTGTAAGCTGTATTTAATGTGCTCATAGTAACCATCATGAAAGTGAATTCATTAGATACTAGTAGCTATCAAATGGCCCGTAGCTTTTTCCAGCTTCCTTATTCAGTTTTTATTCAAACCAAAACAACTGTCGCTTCTTCATTTCGAAATAAATTTTAGAAGATTTTAAAGAGAGATTTTTTTGAATTCTAAAACAACTTGTTTTCGGCGGCTGTGGTGCACAGTATGAAAATTCTTACATTTAAACGGTATCACTTTCGTACCCTGAAAGGCCTAGATGTTGACAGTGGAAATAGGGATTTCTGCCTTCATCGGCACAGTTAGCGGCTAGTGCCTTTCACAATATGGTTCTAATAAACAGGGGTCAGATATATTTCCTTGCGACTTTCTGTCTAAAGTTCCTACAATAGCGTTAGCAAGTATTGATCAAACAGTTTTCAAATAAACTGCATGCTGCAAAGCAATGCTTTATAAATCTGATGTTTTTTTATTTATGTTAATCCCATCATTTCCTGTGACTAATATTTCCGCATTTTTTATATTTGAACTAAGAGCAGATATCGGTAGGAACGGACTTTAGCCTCGGTCTACAACGATAAACGGTTGTCCATGCGAGAACTTCCTGTAAAGTCAATGAAAAATATTTAAACCAAAATAAGCGTACATTTACTAATCTATCATATTTTGTACTAGAACACATGCTTAGTAATATAGCATTTTTATGAAAATTTTATATATTTATTATGCTCTATCTATATCCGAGTGATCTATCATTTAAAAGTTTCGTCAGTAAATAAACCCGTAAACATAAGTGTGTCAGAAAGTAAAGTATAGCTTATTAAGAAAAAGAACACTCGGTACCGAATAGTTAAACGACTTGTTAACATTGTAACAATATATCATAAAACACTTTGGTCTGAAATAACCGTACATTGTCATAAGAAAGTGAAACCTATTGTCCTTTTTTTTTTTGATAACTAATTTATTGTTGTTTTTACTTTCATATTGTGATAGTTGTGTCAGTTTGAAAAACATTATACTATATTGAATTATTTTGAAAAACAATCATAATGTGTAAACGTACAAGTATACATTGTCAGTTTCAATTAATGGAAAAGAAGTTGAAACGTTTTGTTTTTCCCTTTGTTCCTAGTTTTCTCTGTACAGTATTTTGTTGTTTAAGATGTATTGTTTGTGTCACAAGTTTCCTGGCGTTTCTGACAGTCATCTGTTTTATTTTTTCCAGTTATTTCTTATATTAGTAATTTAGGCTACCTTTTCCCTTATCGCTTTGTTTAATTTTCTACATAGTAGTGGGTATTTGATACAGCCCTTTTTAAAATTACCTAACTGGTGATCAGATAAAAAAAATTCGCAAAATTGTCAGGGTTTGGGAAATACTAAGAAAAGAAGACAGTATAATTTTATTTGTTTGGAATATAAATATTTATAATCACAGAATGACTTTGATAAACTTATACGGTCCAAACGAAGAAAGGCCAGAATTTTATGAAAATACTCAACAGAAAATATATAATACTGGAAATGATCACATCATAATATGTGAAGATTGGAACCTGGTTATTAATTCTACTTTAGACTATAAAAATTATAACTCAGTCAATAATCAAAGAGCTAGAAAAGTTATCACTAATCTTATTGAAAATAGTGCGAATTCAAAACGAAAATATGAGGCAATACACATGGAGAAGACTGAATCGAATTAAGAAACAATCAAGACTAGACTTCTTTTTGATAAGTGACAGTGTTAAGAATTTTGCAATAGATTCAAACATTACTCCTGGTTATAGATCGGATCATAATGGTATAACTTTAACACTGAAGTTTAATGATATCCTACGGGGAAACGGTTACTGGAAGTTTAACAGTTCCCTTTTGAAAGATGAAATTTATAATGAGTTAGTTAAAACTACGTTAGCAAAAGTATTGAACAACATAAAACTGAAACAAATGAATTTACTGGGGATAACACAAACAATAATTTCTTCAAAAATAAACAAGTTCAGTTAAACATCAATGATCAACAATTTTTAGAAACGTTTTAGTTACACTTAGAGGTGAAACTATAAAATATTGCTCTAAAAGAGGAAAAGAGAAAGTAAAAAAGAAATAGATCTAAAAAATATTGAACATTTAAGAAAAAATATGTCAATGAACATTTTATGAGTGTAAATGAAAATACAATCAATAAACTGCAGGAGAAAAAGTCTGAATTAGAAACATTTAGACAAAAATTATAGATGGTGTAATGATAAGATCAATATGTAGATATCAAAAGTTAAGAGAAAAGCCATCAAGCTAACTTTTTCAATCTCGAAAATAGAAACTTTACAAACAAGTGAATGAAGTATTGACATGCAATACAAAGTCCTACTGGAAGGCATCTAATTTTCTCTACTGCAGTGTAACATAATGAATTGATATCTGTCAATGATGTTTAAAAAAATATTGTACTATATATACAATATGTTTTAACAAAACACTTGGATTAAAATTTTGCATATATAAAAATCTACAGTTGTTTTCATTTGGACTTTTAGCCGATTATAAAAAAGTTATCATATAAGTTATTTATAGAAAAAACAAAGGGAAATTAATCCTAAAAAATCTGTATCGTATAAGTCCACCAGAAACTCTTTACCAGGTAGAGATAGATCAAAATACACCTAAAATTGGATGTAACATGCATGTTGTACCACAGGAAAAAGTGGTCTTGATTTTTCCCAACAATTTGGCCTTTGACATTTAAGTGTGACCTTGACCTTAGACCTAGGGACCTGGTTCTTGTGCAAGACAATCCGCCTCATGGTGGTGAACATTTGTGCCAAGTTACAACAAAATCCCTCCATGCATGAAGAAGAAGAAATGCTCCGGACAAAGTCATTCTTCCTTCTGACCTTTGGCCTCTAAGTGTGACCTTGACCTTAGACCAAGGGACCTGGTTCTTGCACATGACACTCCGTCTCATAGTGGTGAACATTTGTGCCAAGTAATATTAAAATCCCTTTAAGGATTGTTCAGTTATAGACCGGACAGGAAAAAAATCCTATTGACCTTTGACCTCCAAGTATGACCTTGACCTTTAAGCTAGGGTTCTGGGTGTTGTGCATGACACGTCGTCTCATCAATGGAAATATTTATGCCAAGAAATATTAAAATCCCTTGATGGATGACAGAGCTCTGGACCGGACAGGAAAAAAAACATTTGACCTTTGAGCTAAGGGTCTGCGTTTTGTGCATAACAAATCATCTCATCATGAGGAACATTTGTGCCAAGTAATATTAAAATCCCTTCATGGATGGCAGAGTTACGGACCGGACAGGAAAAAAGCCCTGTTGACTTTTGACTCCCAATTGTGACCTTGACCTTTGAGCTAGGGGTCCGGGCTTTGAGCATGACACGTTGTCATGGGAAACATTTATACCAAGTAATATTACAATCCCTTAACAAATAAAAAAGTTATGGACCGGACACGAAACAGACCCTGTTCAAGCCATGTTAACATTTGACTGCCAAGTGTGACCTTGACCTTTGATCTAGGGGTCCGAATTTTGCGCATGACACGTCGTCTTATCATGGGGAACATTTGTGCCAAGTAATATTAAAATCCCTTCATCGATGGCAGAGTTACGGACCGGACAGGAAAAAAGCCCTGTTGACTTTTGACCCCCAATTGTGACCTTGACCTTTGAGCTAGGGGTCCGGGCTTTGCGCTTGACATGTCGTCTCCTCATGGGAAACATTTATACCAAGTAATATTAAAATCCCTTAACAAATGACAGAGTTATGGACCGGACACGAAACAGACCCTGTTCAAGCCATGTTAACATTTGACTGCAAAGTGTGACCTTGACCTTTGATCTAGGGGTCCGGGTTTTGCACATGACACGTCGTCTCATCATGTGGAACATTTGTGCCAAGTAATATTAAAATCCCTTCATGGATGGGAGAGTTATGGACCGGACAGGAAAAAAGCCCTGTTGACATTTGACCTCCAATTGTGACCTTGACCTTTGAGCTAGGGGTCCGGGTTTTGCGCATGACAATTTATCTCATCATAGGAAACATTTATGCCAAGTAATATTAAAATCCCTTCATGGATGACAGAGTTATGGACCGGACACGAAATTGCGGACGGACGGATGGACGGACGGAATGACGGAAGAGCGCATTCCTTTAGTCCCCGAAACTGGTTTTCAACCAGTAGGGGACTAACAAAACAATAAATAAACTTATTGACGAAAACAATGTTCATTATACTAAAACGCAAGACATTTTAAACTACAAAAAAACGGTAACTATGAAAAGTTGTATAAAAATTGTTTAAAGGTAAATGAACCACCAATTGTAAATATCACTGGAAATAATCCAAGGGAATTAAGTTTGTCAGAGTCTTTAAAATTAGAAGGTGAAATAGATATAAAAGAATTAAGCAAATCCCTTAATGATATGAAAAATAACAAAAGCCCCGGGTTGGATGGATATACTGTTGAATTTTTGAAGTTTTTTTTTAATGATATCGCATATTTTATTTATGACATCATATTTGAAACTAACTCTCAAAATATACCTGGCACTGATTTTCAGCAAGCATTCGACTCAGTCTCCTGGGCATTTATACAAAAAAACTTTAGACTTCTTTAATTTTGGGAACTCCTGTAAGAAGTGGATACGTTTATTTCAAAATGGGAGTGAAACATGTATTTTACAAAATGGTCATCTGCCTGATTTTTTCTTCCTTGAAAGAGGTTGCCGACAAGGCGACCCAATTTCTCCTTACTTATTTATTTTATGTTCTGAGATATAAGGGCTAATGATTAGGCGAAATAACAGTATTGTAGGTATCAGTTTGCAGTATCAACAATATAAAATCAGTCAATACGCTGATGACACCCAGATCTTTTTCAACGGGTCCGAAGAAACATTAAGACACTGTTTGATAACACTTGATAACTTTTATACAATGTCAGGCTTGAAAATAAACATTGATAAAACAAAAGCCTACTGGATGGGTTCTTCAAGAAACTCTGCACTTAAGTTATGCACTGATCAACCATTAGCCTTGGAGTAAAGAACCAATTAAAACAAGTGAATGAAGTATTGCCATGCAATACAAAGTCCCCTACTGGAAGGCACCTAATTTTCTCTACTGTAGTATAACATAATGAACTGATATCTGTCAATGATGTATAAACAATATTGTACTATATATACAATATGTTATAACAACAAACTTGGATTAAAATGTGCATATATAAAAACCCACAGTTGTTTTCATATTGATTTTTTTTTTGGCTGATTATAAAAATGTTATTATGTAAGTTATTTATAGTAACAACAAAGGGAAATTAATCTTTAAAAAAATATAAATCTGTATAATATAAGTCCACAAAAAGCTCTTTACAAGGTAGAGATAGGTCAAAATACACCTAAAAATTGGATGTAACATGCATGCTGTACCACAGAAAAGTGGTCTCGATTTTTCTCTACCGCCAGTAATAAAAAAGTTACAATAAAATCTATTTATAGTAAAACAAAGGGACGTAATTCTAAAAACAAGGGTGCCTCATGGTGGCGAACATTTGATCCAAGTAACATCAAAATCCCTCCATGCATGAAGAAGAAATGTTTCGTACAAAGTCATTCTTGAATTTGACCTTTGACCTCTAAATATGACCTTGACCTTAGACCTAGGGACCTGGTTCTTGCGCATGACATGTTGTTTCATCCAGGGGAATATTTGTGCCAACTGATATCTAAATCCTGCTTTGCATGACAAAGTTATAAACCGGACAGGAAAAAGATCATCTTGACCTTTGATCTCAAAGTGTGACCTTGACCTTTAAGCTAGGGTACTGGGTGTTGCATACAAGTCGTCTCATCATGGGGAATATTTATGCCAAGTAATATTGTAATTCCTTGATGGATGACAGAGTTCTGGAACGGACAGGGAAAAAACCTTATTGCATTTGACCTCCTATTGTGACCTTGACCTTTGAGCTAAGGGTCTTGCCTTTGCGCACGACATGTTGTCTCATCATTGGGAACATTTGTGCCAAGTAATATTAAAATCCCTTCATGGATGGCAGAGTTATGGACGGGACAGGAAAAAAACTCTGTTGACCTTTGACCCCCAATTGTGACCTTGTCCTTTGAGCTAGGGGTCCGGGATTTGCGCATGACAAGTCGTCTTGTCATGGGGAACACTTGTGCTAAGTGATATTAAAATCCCTTAATGAATGTCAGAGTTATGGACCGGACACGAAACAGACCCTGTTCATGCTATGTTAACATTTGACTGCTAAGTGTGACATTGACCTTTGAGCTAGGGGTCTGAAAGTTGTGCATGACACATCGTCTTATTATGAGGTACATTTGTGCCAAGTAATATTAAAATGCCTTCATGGATGGAAGGGTAATGGACCGGACAGGAAAAAAGCCTTGTTGACCTTTGACCTCCAATTGTGACCTTGACCTTTAAGCTAGTGGTCGAGGTTTTACGCAAGACATGTCGTCTCCTCATGGGGAACATTTGTGCCAAGTAATAGTAAAATCCCTTCATGGATGGAAGAGTTATGGACCGGACAGGAAAAAAGCCCTGTTGAATTTTGATCTCCAATTGTGACCTTGACCTTTGAGCTAGGGTTCCGGGATTTGCGCATGACACGTGGGAAACCTCATGGGAAACATTTATATCAAGTAATATTAAAATCCCTTAACAAATGACAGAGTTATGGACCGGACACGAAACATACCCTGTTCAAGCCATGTTAACATTTGACTGCGAAGTGTGACCTTGACCTTTGATCTAGGGGTCCGGATTTTGCACATGACACGTCGTCTCATCATGGGGAACATTTGTGCCAAGTAATACTAAAATCCCTTCAAGGATGGGAGAGTTGTGGACCGGACAGGAAAAAAGCCCTGTTGACCTTTGACCTCCAATTGTGACCTTGACCTCTGAGCTAGGGGTCTGGGCTTTGAGCATGACAGGTCGTCTCATCATGGGGAACATTTATGCCAACTAAATCCCTTCATGGATGACATAGTTATGGACCGGACACGAAATTGCGGACAGACGGACGGACAGACGGACGTTCCTACATATGGATACTTATGTGGCTACTCTTTTGTTCTCTCTATTGTTCTTTTAGCCACGTAAGAGAAAAATAGCCACATAAAAGCCTTACGGAATGAATGACATCAAAGAAAAAGTACAGTTACCTATTGTTCCTATAGCCACCTAAGTATGCAAATGTGAGCTCGGACAGACGGACGGACGGACGGAAAAGTGCATTCCTATAGTCCCCGAAACTGGTTTTCAACCAGTAGGGGACTAATAATTGGTGTCCGTTTCTCTGCAAATGTTTATGATATTTGGAATTTAAATGCACCTGAAATTTTGCTGAAGTGTAGGAACATCCTCAGTGTATGGTCAAAAAGACAACTAACCCTTTTTGAAAGTGTAACTATTCTGAAATCTCTCATTTTATCTAAGTACGTTTACATATTTATATCACTCCCCGGTCTCTCGAATGAATTTATTAAACAATTAGAAACTATTGCCTATAGCTTTTTTATGGATCAATGGACCAGACAAAATAAAAAGAGTAAACGCTGTCAAAAATATAGAATCCGGAGGACTGAGAATGGTATCAAAGTTTTTATTTTAAGTCTTAAAATTAGTTGGATTAGAAGATTAGCTATTTTTAACTGTGATACATGGAACTCTCTTTTGACATTTTCATTTGATATGATTATTTCTTTAGGTTCGCAATATTCAAAAGTACTCGCTGTGGAAATACAAAATCCTTTTTGGCGAAATGTTCTTAATAGATGGGGTAAATTTATTGAATGTTGTGAAATCAACAACCTAGAAGACATTCTGTACTCACCTTTATGGTATAAAAACCACCACTTCAGAAATAAAACTGAATACATAGAGAATTGGTATCGTAACAATATCATACATGTTATAGATTTACTTGGCAATGAGGGAATGTTTTTGAATTTAGAAACTCTAAAAAACAAATACACAATAAGAGGACCCATTTTAGATTTACATCGTATAATTGGCGATAGCAGGGAAATGTACCCTTTTTATGTTTTTTTTTTATCTTTCTAATTTTCAATGTTTATCAATATTAAAATGGAACTAAGTGAAGTTTTTATGTGCGCTTTTTATAGAACTTTGTCAGGTCATGCATATTAATGAAAGTAGTCCGACAGCATACAATATGGAAGGTATAATACGGAATTTAAAAGGTACAATACGGATTTTTTTCTGCCTGTTGTGAAATACAAGCCGATTTTTTACAGAATTTATATATAAGTGCATTTACTGTGTTTGTACATGTTTTGCTGAAATTCAAAATATATATTATTATATATTATACAAATTCATATGTTTAAGGTTAATAGGTGGATTGCTCTCCGACCCCTATTATACCATTTACGGGGATAATAAACTGGGTTACCATCTGGTAAAAAAGTGTGTCAGCGATTCAAAGAAAGAATTATCTTAGTGTGCTATAACAAAACCTATTATCTTTTTTTCATTTATTTTCTCAGTTATTATCTGTACTGTTGACATTTTTTGTTTATTTGGAAGACTTGGAAATAAGTTTCTCAGCTTGTTATCACGTTTCTCAGCTTGTTATCACGTTTTTTAGCTTGTTATCACGTTTCTCAGCTTGTTATCACGTTTTTTAGCTTAGAAACTTTAAGGTACTATCTCTACATGTTCATACATTTCAAGGAATCAAGATAAGAGTAAAAGAAGATATTTTGTTTGGTCGACATGTTAGGTGTTCTTAAATCTAAAATGTTGAAAATTTCAAGCAAAGATTCATGCTGCTTTGCAGAGAGACTGGAAAATTTAGATACGCAGTAATAGAAAAAGAATTAGAAAAAGAATGTGAATAATATCATTATAACATTTGTTAAATAAGATAAACCTCACCTGAATTATCTTCCGTGTTTAAAATACTGAAAGTGAATAATTTCAAGCTATGAAGCAGTGAAAATGTCATGAAGAAGTGCGAATGTAGGTAAGAACGAATTTCTTTTTAAAGTTTTCAGTTGTTAGCAAGTCATACTTACACTGTACATGTACTAAAGGCACTTTAAGACAAAAACTGGTTCGTGTATCTTTTACAGACTATAAATCATTAATTTACAAAATTAACAGAAATACAACCCCTTTAAAGAAAACAGAATTAAAACGAATTACCTTGGTTCTAGGTTTAGTAGCATGCATGAAGACTTTGAATGATACTTTATCTCAAGCAATATCACATATGGCCGAAGAACAGACGTGCAGAACTATCTTAACCCAGCCATAATTCTCATATAAATCAACAGAACAAAACAGTGTTAAATCGCAGTTACAAAATATGCAATGAAAAGACATATTTGCTTTCATAGTAACAGTTCAATAAAAATCTGGAGTATTTTGCCATATTTTTGTTTTTAAAACAAAAGCATCAGCATGGTACCAGGAAAACTCGCACTTTAGCTTGAATTTTTTTTTCTAAATTTTAACCGCGATTATTTCTTCAGTAAAATCAAAAAGTAAATAGTGGAAATACATGTATGCCCGTAGTTACTGTTGTTAATCATTAATCTGACTGAACTCTGTATATTATTATTTCTCTTGCCTAGTGTTCCAACTAGCCCCGGTCTTCCTTATATGACCACAAAATGGACCACCGCGTAAAATTTATACATCTCGTAGACTATTTCAATGTTTCCACCATACAAATCATGTCGTCATATATAATTGTAGCGCGTGACATTGTGCTGGTAAAATTAGGTAAAATTGTGTTGGACTGAAATATTTTAATTTGTTTGACATGCAAAGGCTAAGTATCTTTCACCCGTAAAAAGGAATTCTGTGAATTATAGTTCGATCAAGTACAAATGTACTTATGTCCTCTTTTATAATAGCAATGTCAGAACTTATCTTGCTACTGAATGGAATTATAATTCAGATACAAATACATATAATACATATAGAAATTACATATTGTCTAAAATTGCTACCAGCAAGCAAAAGTTTAACTTTGTTTTCATAGTTGCCTAGATCTTCCAGATAGAACATCAACACTGTAACAGTTTAGAATAATGGCTACATGGATTCAGCAACAAAATCAACGTTTACCTGGATCACAAGAGGGGTCACTGAAACAGTCATCTATAAAACTTGCTAGCGTTTTATATAATGAAGCCCGGCCTGCTTTCGTACCGAGGTGGGAATACATGCACGGGAAACCATTACACGTGCGTCTTTGAACCTCTGCTGGATCTGCATTTTGAGAAATTATCCTGCAAAAAGAAACGAATGGCATATTTACTACGATATATATTTACAGGTAAAAAACCATTTGTTTGACATGCAAAAGCTAAGTATCTTTCCTCGTAAAAAGGTTGCATCATTCATTCTGTGAATTATACATGTAGTTCGATCAAGTACAAATACTTATGTCCTCTTTTATAATACTAGTAGCAATGTCAAAACTTATCTTGCTACTGCACGGTGGCGATACCCTGGGTATGCAGGGGTGCAAAATGGCGGCGGAATCTCTCGATTCAAGTAACATTTTTCATTATTACTGTCTTAATACTTAACCAATTTTAACGAAATAAAGACGAGTGCCCGCTCATAAGAATACTACACCCTCGGCTATAAAGCTTGGGCTCCTGAGTTTCGTAGTTTTTGTGAAAAGTGCAACGGCGCATTCTGACAGAAAAAATGCAACTGCTATGTAGGGGTGCATTTTTATGAAAATGACTAAACCAGCTATCCCTGTGTGTTTCGAAAAACGGCTTGTAGGGCGGAACTGGGCTTGACATGTTCCGAAGCTGTTGTAGAACTTTGGCCAGTGAAATTGCCAGTTTTCGGCAATTCCGAGCGATTGAAAGGAAATGCTATGTGGGGGAGGTGTTTTCATTATGTTATGTGGGGGTGCTTTTGACATGTGGGGGTGACTTAACTGGCTGCTAGAGACACGCAATAATACGGACAAATAAAGCCAGCGAAAAATACTTTTAACTGTTAAAGGCATATCATATGTCAATATATATTGTGATGATGTCCGTCCGTTTGTCCTTGCATGTTTCTTCTCATACATCGTTGGCACTAGAAACTTGAAACTTGATCACGATACTGCTATGGCCTTTGGAGAGTACATGTTCATACGACACCTACATATAAAGCTATAGGTGTCATAAAGGGGCCTGGATCTATTATATCATATTTGGCCATAACTTGTTCTAAATTAGTACTAGACCGATTTGGCTAATAATCAAATAACAACATTGTTGACACATAACGTTCAATTATATTCTTTGATATTTGACCTTTACCTTTATTTGACTTTTCACCTTTACTTTTAAAAGTCGGAACATAGTCATTTTGATGTCCATCTGATATTTGACATCTGCTACTTAAACGCTAAAAACAGTTAGTTTGCTGTAATGTTTTTTATTACTTCACACATTTGACTTATATTCACAAATACCAATTCTTGTGACAAGATGTTCACTTTGATGTATTTAAGTACGACAGTGTACTTCATTTTACTTTGATCTTTGCGTTTAAAACTCGGAAATAATGAAATTCCCAATAACCTTTGTCAGATTTTATAACCAACTTGGCTGTAATGTAAACTGAACAATCCATGCGACAAAAAAGCGGCGTAAAGATACGCGATGGTATCATTTGACAAATTCTAGTGATTTATTGTAGCCTTCCTTTAACACGGTGGCGATACCTTGAGTATGCAGGGGTGCAAAATTTAACCTTTTTTCATGGTAACTTTATTAATTAATACTTAACCAATTTAAATGAAATAAAGACGAGTGCCCGCCCATATGAAAACTACAGCCTCGGTTGTAGGGTACTCATCCTTATTTCGTTTAGATTGGTTAAGTATTAACAAAGTTATCATGAAAACAATATAAATTTTGCACCCCTGCATACCCAAGGTATCGCCACCGTGGATATGGCTGAGGTTGTCTGCATTGGTTTTGTTTCTCTTAAGATTGGGATAAAGGCACTTTACCAGTTCAGTTTTTTAAAACTGAATTTACCTGAAACGCTTTCCCGCAGCAGTGGAAGTTTCCCTGATTTGCATGAATAGCAAGATGCGGGTCAAGCTGTATTTTCGCGATAATGTTTTCCCGCGTTTCTGGCACACGTGCTCGGTCATACCTGAAACCGAATTGCATTCATTTGGAAATGTGAAGTGATTACAACTTTTTAATATTATAGTATTGAGTATGTAACATTACTATAAATGACTTACTATTGTTATTTTGTAGTTTTATTGACCTGCCTAAAAGTAATATGTGTTTTCGTCCACTGCCACAATGTGTTTAAACACGGTGGCGATACTTTGGGTATGCAGGTACACAAAATTTATATTTTTTCATGATAACTTTATTAATACTTAACAAATTTAAACGAAATAAGGACGAGTGCCCGCTCATAAGAAAACTACAGCCTCGACACAAAATATGAAACCCAGATGACCAAACCCTACAACCGAGGCTGTAGTTTTCGTATGGGCCGGCACTCGTCTTTATTTCATTTAAATTTGTTAAGTATTAATGAAGTTACCATGAAATGTTTGTATGCAGGGGTACAAAATTTATATTGTTTTCATGATAACTTTGTTAATACGTAACCAATTTAAACGAAATAAGGACGAGGAGTACCCGCTCATAAGAAAACTAAAGCCTCGATGGTTAGGCTTTGGCACACGAGTTTCGTTTTTTTTTTTTTTTTGTTTTTTTTTTTTTTTTTGTTTTTTTTTTTTTTTTTTTTTTTTTTTTTTTTTTTTTTTTTTGAAAAGTGCAAACAGTTGGATTTGTTTCATTAGAATGCGCCGTAACACTTTTCACACAAAATATGAAACCCAGATGACCAAACCCTACAGCCGAGACTGTAGTTTTCGTATGGGCCGGCACTCGTCTTAATTTCATTTAAATTGGTTAAAAATTAATGAAGGTACCATGAAAAGAGTTTAACTTTTGCACCCCTGCATAATTAAGGTATCGTCACCGTGTTAAATGAAGGCTACAATAAATCACTAGAATCTGTCAAATGATACCATCGCCTATCTATACGCCGCTTTTTTGTCGCATGGATTGTTCAGTTTACATTACAGCCAAGTTGGTTATAAAATCTGACAAAGGATATTGGGAATTTCATTATTTCCGAGTTTTAAACGCAAAGATCAAAGTAAAATGAAGGACATTGTCATACTTAAAATATATCAAAGTGAACATCTTGTCACAAGAATTGGTATTTGTGAATATGAGTCAAATGTGTGAAGTAATAAAAAACATTACAGCAAACTAACTGTTTTTAGCGTTTAAACAGTAGATGTCAAATATCAGATGGACATCAAAATGACTATGTTCCGACTTTTAAAAGTAAAGGTGAAAAGTCAAATAAAGGTAAAGGTCAAATATTAAAGAATATAATTGAACGTCTTGTCAACAAGGTTGTTATTTGATTATTAGCCAAATCGGTCGAGTATTAATTTAGAACAAGTTATGGTCAAATTTAATATATTAGATCCAGGCCCCTTGTGCCACCTATAGCTTTATATGTAGGTGTCGTATGAAAATGCACTCTCCAAAGGCCATAGCAGTATCGTGATCAAGTTTCAAGTTCCTAGTGCCAACGATGTATGAAAAGAAACATGCAAGGACAAACGGACGGACATCATCACAATATGATTGACATATAATATGCCTTTAACAGTTAAAAGTATTTTTCGCTGGCTTTATTTGTCCGTATTATTGCGTGTCTCTAGCAGCCAGTTAAGTCACCCCCACATGTCAAAAGCACCCCCACATAACATAATGAAAACACCTCCCCCACATAGCAATTCCTTTCAATCGCTCGGAAGTGCCGAAAATTGGCAATTTCACTGGCCAAAGTTCTACAGCAGCTTTGGAACATGTCAAGCCCAGTTCCGCCCTACAAGCTGTTTTTCGAAACACACAGGGATAGCTGGTTTAGTCATTTTCATAAAAATGCACCCCTACATAGCAGTTGCATTTTTTCTGTCAGAATGCGCCGTTGCACTTTTCACAAAAACTACGAAACTCAGGAGCCCAAGCTTTATAGCCGAGGGTGTAGTATTCTTATGAGCGGGCACTCGTCTTTATTTCGTTAAAATTAGTTAAGTATTAAGACAGTAGTAATGAAAATTGTTACCTGAATCGAGAGATTCTGCCGCCATATTGCACCCCTGCATACCCAGGGTATCGCCACCGTGTACTGAACGGAATTATAATTCAGATACAAATACATATAGAAACTACACACTATCTAAAATTGCTTCCAGCAAGCAAAAGTTTAACTTTGTTGTCATAGTTGCCTAGATCTTCCAGACAGAACATCCACAATGTAATAGTTCAGAATTGACCTTCTAATGAAATTAAGTTTTGTAGTTTAATTCATTAGAAAGTCAACCTATCTATAGATTACCAATAGCTTACCAAGTACAACTTTAGGTAACCATTAGCAAACCTTTATTTGCCAACTTGTGTTTCCACTTAGTAGGTGCTGTGTAACCTTGCTTAATTAAAAAAAATCAGTAAGATAAGAATTTGAAAACTAACTGGATATAAATTTAGACTACTTTAACTATAAGCAAAATTTGAGATTAGCCATTTTGTCCTAGCAAACTGGGTGAACTTGAAGGAGACTCACGTACTTAAGGAGACCATAATGGCGTGCCGAAATAGCCTATAATGATATGCTAAAGAAAATGTTTAATTGCGTACTGAAAGAGACTATAACGATGAACTGAAGAAGACTTTAATAACGTACTGAGGAAGGAGACTAATATTTTACTGGAGGAGATTTTAATGACGTATTGAAGGAGACTTTAAAGACATACTGAAGGAGATTTTAATGACACACTGAAGGAGACTTTAATGACGTACTAATGGAGATAAATATATTTCTGGAGGAGATTTTAATGACGTACTGAAGGAAACTTTAATGACGTACTGAAAAAGACTTACGGCGTGCTGAAGGAGACTTTAATGACGCACTGAAGAAGACTTTAATGACGTACAGAAGGAAACATCAATGAAGTACTGAAAGAGACTTTGAAGGAAACTTTAATGACGTACTGAAGAAAATTTTAATGATATGCCGAGAGAGACTTTAACGTCGTAATGAATGATACTTAAATGGCGTTCTACAAGAGACTCAAATGACATACTGAAGGAGAATTTAATGGCGTACTGAAGGAGATTTTAACGATGTTCTTAAGGAGACTTCAATGGCGTTCTGATGGAGACCTTAATGGCGTCCTGAAAACTTTAACGGCGTACTGACGGCAATCTTAATGACATATTGAAGGAAAATCTAATGGCGTATTAAAGGAGACTTTTACGACGTCTTGAAGAAGACTGCAATAGCGTAATGAAGAAGAATTAACGACTTATTGAATGAGACTTTAATGGCATACTGAAGGAGACTTCAATGGCGTTCTGGTGAAGACTATTCCTAAAACCTTTAACGATGTACTGACGGAAATCTCAATGACATACTGAAGGAGAATTTAATGGCATACTGAAAAGGAAGGAGAATTTTAAAGTTAAATTTGAGTTGATATTGATAAAATTATAATTAATTAGCAAAAAGTGAAACATTAAATGCAGTTTCAAAAATTCATCGAGTCGCCAGTGGGGGGTTTCCTCCCATAACGAAAATGGGAGTTTTTTTCAAAAGTCGTTTTTCAACGCGAAATCATGTCACAACAGTTTTTTATTGTATAAATTATTAATTTGAGTTAAAATATTTTGATTTGAAAATTTTAGAAAAAACCCACGGTTTTTTTCTCCCGTAATTGGTAAAGTGGGAGAAATCCACCCGTGGGACCTCCCATGGGTTAGCAAAAACCCCATGGGAGGAAAAAATACTCCCATGGGAGGACCCACTTTGAAAACCTCCCATGAATTCATTCTTTAACATATAAAGAAGAAAACGACCAATTATTACTCTATGGGATTAGAACTATCGTTTAATGTCAAAAAATCAGAGAAAAGTCAAAGGCAAAAGGTAGCTGAGTTTGCGAAAATTCCGGATTTGCAAACTAAATCCGGAGACTGTTTAAATATATTTTTCCTGAGAATATACGACCAATATGCGAAACATTAAAAATCTGAAAACAATGAACAAACATAAAAACAATAGTAAAACAACGGACAGGAATAAAACAAAAGTATAAATAACACAAAGACATATTTCAATAGTTTAAACAACAGACAGACAGTAATGTAAACGACGATCAGACATAAAGCAATGAATGTAAATAATAGACATTTTCACAATAAAACATTTTATATTTTTATAAAGCATCTTTGCTATTATTTCTTTACCATTTTCGAAGCTACTAATTAATCCTACAAACTGCTATATTAGTATTTGCAGTATTAAAGTAAGAAGACATAATACTGAACAAGAACACGAGTGGATACATCCTTTAAAACCGTTCTTCATATTTATGCATTTGAATAAAACGGACACTTAGACTAGGCTAAAATAAAAAATGCTAAAAATAAACAACAGAATCTCTTTTGAAAGCGATCCAAATTCTTGTCACGTCAGTGCTTGATTTTATTCCAAAGATTTCAATCTACTATAATGTGATTTCGGAACTAGATACACTAAACAGTCATCTTAAAACTCCAGCCTAAATAGTCGAGTATGCAAATGCCAACTACTAATTTATTGTTAATTTTTAGTGATTTTTCCACGGAAAAATATCATGTTTGTAATTATGAAGAGGAGATTTAATTTGATATTACTGATATTCATGTCAATTGTTACCAATATTAGCTTCCTTTCTTAAATGTTTCATGAGATAATAAACTATTCTGCCAGATGGTCCCTTCCCAGTAATTGTTCCAAATTTATATCATTTATTTCTACTCGAAATTCTGATGTTTCTTTTTTGGAAGCACAATTGTGACATTCGAATTAGTTTATCTCGCTTAAACGATGAGATAAAAAATCGCTAAGAATGAGACGCTAAGATTATGGTTACGAAATAGGACGAAGTGGAAATGTCTGTGAAAACGAGATAGTAAACATCGAAAAGTTATGAGTATGATTACGAAATCAAAAGAAGTGGAAATGTCTTGCTGTGGAAACGGGACAGTAAACATCGAGAAGTTATGATTATGGTTACGAAATTAAACGAAGCTGTGGAAACGTGATAGTAAACATCGAGAAGTTATGATTATGGTTACAAAATAAAACGACGTGGACATGTCTTGCTGTGGAAACGAGACAGTAAACATCAGAAGTTGAGATTAAGGGTACGAAATAAAACGAAGTGGACATTTCTTGCTGTGGAAACGAGATAGTAAACATCGAGAAGTTATGATTATGGTTACGAAATAGAACGAAGTGGAAATGTTTTGCTGTGGAAACGACATAGAAAACATCGAGAAGTTATGATTATGGTTACGAAATAAAACGAAGTGGAAATGTCTTGCTGTGGAAACGACATAGAAAACATCGGGAAGTTATGATTATGGTTACGAAATAGAATGAAGTGGAAATGTTTTGCTGTTGAAACGACATAGAAAACATCGGGAAGTTATGATTATGGTTACGAAATAGAACGAAGTGGAAATGTTTTGCTGTTGAAACGACATAGAAAACATCGGGAAGTTATGATTATGGTTACGAAATAGAACGAAGTGGAAATGTGTTAAACTATAGCGCAATGTCTGTAATGGATGAGTTTGTTTGTGTTAGACTACAGCACAGTGTCTGCAGTGGGTGCATTTCTGTACCAGACTGTAGCACAATGTCTACAGTACGTGTGCATGTTTGTGTCAGACTGTAACACAATGTATACAGAACTTGTGCATGTTTGTGATAAAATACTATCTACAGTGCGTGTGTATGTTTGTGTTAAACTATAGCACAATGTCTGTAATGGATGAGTTTGTTTGTGTTAGACTATAGCACAATGTCTGCAGTGGGTGTGTATGTGTGTGTTAGAATAAAGCCCAATGTCTGCGGTAGGTGTGTGCATTTGTGTTAGACTATCGCACAACGTGTTAATGTTTGTATTGTATTGTTAGATATAGCAGAATTTGTTTGCAGAGTGTATGTTTGTGTTAGACTATAGCACAGTGTTTGCAGTGGGTGTTTTTACGTTTGTGTTAGACTATAGCACAATGTCTGCAGTGTATGTTTATGTTTGTGTTAGACTGTAGCACAATATCTGAAGTGTATGTTTGTGTTAGATTATAGCACAATATCTGCAGTGTTAGTGTATGTTGGTGTTAGACAACAGCACAATGTCTGCAGTGTATGTTTGTGTTAGACTACATCAAAATGTCTGCAGAGTATGTTTCTGTTAGACTACATCACAATGTCTGCAGTGTATGTTTGTGTGAGACTACAGCACAATGTCTGCAGTGTATGTTTGTGTTAGACTACAGCATAATGTCTGCAGTGTATACTTGTGTTAGACTACAGCACAATGTCTGCAGTGTTAGTGTATGTTTGTGTTAGACTACAGCACTATGTCTGCAGTGTTTGTTTGTGTTAGACTACAGCACAATGTCTGCAGTGTATGTTTGTGTTAGACCACAGCACAATGTCTGCAGTGTATATTTCTGTTAGACTACATCACAATGTCTGCAGTGTATGATTGTGTTAGACTACATCACAATATCTTCAGTGTATGTTTGTGATAAACTACATCACAATGTCTGCAGTGTATGTTTGTGATAGACTACATCACAATGTCTGCAGTGTATGTTTGTGTTAGACTACAGCACAATGTCTGCAGTGTATATTTTTGTTAGACTACATCACAATGTCTGCAGTGTATGTTTGTGATAAACTACATCACAATTTGTGCAGTGAATGTTTGTGTTAGACTACATCACAATGTCTGCAGTGTATGTTTGTGATAAACTACATCACAATGTCTGCAGTGTATGTTTGTGCTAGAATACATCACAATGTCTTCAATGTATGTTTGTGATAAACTACATCACAATGTCTGCAGTGTATGTTTGTGATAGACTACATCACAATGTCTGCAGTGTGTGTTTGTGTTAGACTACAGCACAATGTCTGCAGTGTATATTTGTGTTAGACTACATCACAATGTCTGCAGTGTATGTTTGTGATAAACTACATCACAATTTGTGCAGTGAATGTTTGTGTTAGACTACATCACAATGTCTGCAGTGTTTTTGTGATAAACTACATCACAATGTCTGCAGTGTATGTTTGTGTTAGACTACATCACAATGTCTGCAGTGTATGTTAGTGATAAACTACATCACAATGTCTGCAGTGTATGTTTGTGTTAGACTACAACACAATCTCTGCAGTGTATGTTTGTGTTAGACTACATCACAATGTCTGCAGTGTATGTTTGTGTTAGACTACATCACAATGTCTGCAGGGTATGTTTGTGTTAGACTACGTCACAATGTCTGCAGTGTATGTTTGTGTTAGACTACATCAAAATGTCTGCAGTGTATGTTTGTGTTAGACTACATCACAATGTCTGCAGTGTATGTTTGTGTTAGACTACAGCACAATGTCTGCAGTGTATTTTTGTGTTAGACTACAGCACAATGTCTGCAGTGTATGTTTGTGATAAACTACAGCACAATGTCTGCAGTGTATATTTGTGATAAACTACATCACAATGTCTGCAGTGTATGTTTGTGTTAGACTACATCACAATGTCTGCAGTGTATGTTTGTGTTAGACTACAGCACAATGTCTGCAGTGTATGTCTGCAGTGTATGTTTGTGATAGATTACAGCATAATGTCTGCAGTGTATGTTTGTGTTAGACTACAGCACAATGTCTGCAGTGTATGTTTGTGTTAGACTACATCACAATGTCTGCAGTGTATGTTTGTGTTAGACTACATCACAATGTCTGCAGTGTATGTTTGTGTTAAACTACAGCACAATGTCTGCAGTGTATGTTTGTGTTAGACTACAGCAAAAATGTCTGCAGTGTATGTTTGTGTTAGACTACAGCATAATGTCTGCAGTGTATGTTTGTGTTAGACTACAGCACAATGTCTGCAGTGTATGTTTGTGTTAGAATACAGCATAATGTCTGCAGTGTATGTTTGTGTTAGACTACATCACAATGTCTGCAGTGTATGTTTGTGTTAGACTACATCAAAATGTCTGCAGTGTATGTTTGTGTTAGACTACAGCACAATGTCTGCAGTGTAGTGTATGTTTGTGTTAGACTACATCACAATGTCTGCAGTGTATGTTTGTGTTAGACTACAGCACAATGTCTGCAGTGTATGTTTGTGATAGACTACAGCACAATGTCTGCAGTGTATGTTTGTGATAGACTACAGCACAATGTCTGCAGTGTAGTTGTGATAGTACAGTGTAGTTGTAGACTACAGCACAAGTGATATGTTTGTGATAGACTACAGCACAATGTCTGCAGTGTATGTTTGTGATAGACTACATCACAATGTCTGCAGTGTATGTTTGTGTTAGACTACAGCACTATGTCTGCTGTGTATGTTTGTGATAAACTACATCACAATGTCTGCAGTGTATGTTTGTGATAAACAACATCACAATGTCTGCAGTGTATGTTTGTGACAGACTACAGCACAATGTCTGCAGTGTATGTTGGTGTTATACTACATCACAATGTCTGCAGTGTTTGTGTATGTTGGTGTTAGACTACAGCACAATGTCTGCTGTGTTTGTGTTAGACTACATCACAATGTCTGCAGTGTTTGTCTATGTTTGTGTTAGACTACAGCACACTGTCTGCAGTGTTTGTGTTAGACTACATCACAATGTCTGCAGTGTTTGTCTATGTTTGTGTTAGACTACAGCACACTGTCTGCAGTTTTTGTGTTAGACTACATCACAATGTCTGCAGTGTTTGTGTATGTTTGTGTTAGACTACAGCACACTGTCTGCAGTGTTTGTGTTAGACTACATCACAGTGTCTGCAGTGTTTGTTTATGTTGGTGTTAGACTACAGCACACTGTCTGATGTGTTTGTGTATGTTGGTGTTAGACTACAGCACACTGTCTGAAGTGTTTGTGTATGTTTGTGTTAGACTACAGCACAATGTCTGCAGTGTATGTTGGTGTTAGACTACAGCACAATGTCTGCAGTGTATGTTGGTGTTAGACTACAGCACAATGTTTGCAGTGTTTGTGTTAGACTACATCACAGTGTCTGCAGTGTTTGTTTATGTTGGTGTTAGACTACAGTACACTGTCTGAAGTGTTTGTGTATGTTTGTGTTAGACTACAGCACAATGTCTGCAGTGTATGTTTGTGTTAGACTACATCACAATGTCTGCAGTGTATGTTTGTGTTAGACTACAGCACAATGTTTGCAGTGTATGTTTATGTTAGACTACAGCACAATGTCTTCAGTGTTTGTGTATGTTTGTGTTAGACTACAGCACAATGTCTGCAGTATATGTTTGTGTTAGACTTCCGCACAATGTCTTCTGTGTTTGTGTATATTTGTGTTAGACTACAGCACAATGTCTTCTGTGTTTGTGTATGTTTGTGTTAGACTACAGCACAATGTCTGCAGTGTTTGTGTATGTTTGTTTTAGACTATAGCACAATGTCTGCAGTGTTTGTGTTAGACTACAGCACAATGTCTGCAGTGTTTGTCTATGTTTGTGTTAGACTACAGCACAATGTTTGCAGTGTATGTTTGTGTTAGACTACAACACAATGTCTGCAGTGTTTGTGTATGTTTGTGTTTGACTACAGTACAATGTTTGCAGTGTGTTAGACTATATGGTACTTGTAAATATCATTATGGTATTAATAAACGTGAACGTTTGTGCTAGAGTACAGCACATTGACTGCAGTTCGATATATTTCTCGGGGAAATCTTCTCATGGTGACATTTTATTGTTTCTCGGACATTTGTTACCGAGTCTCATCACATTACAGCCATAGTTCCACCTGGTACTTTGACGTGTTACACCTTATTATGATAACTAAGCTTCTAACGGAGAGAAAATTGTGATCACACCTTCTCGCATTCGCAGGTTCTCAACATAATATATCATTACATTGATAGTCATAATTGCATCGACAAAACTATGTGAAGTTACGTCAATCTTTATAGGCGCGAGTGCGAGGTTAAATATTGTTTACATACCTCAGTAAGTGTTTTAGTATTAAAACAGACATGTTAGATAATATGATATTTTCTCTGTCTGTTTTACTGCACTTGAGTATGGCGTTTATTCTTATCCATGGCATTATTAGAATAAACTGAAAAAACGTTATATTTCTAAGTATATTTATTGTTTATTCTTCTTCTTATTATTATTCATTAGTCAAATACTGTAAATTTGGTAGATGTACTTTTAAGGCCAATAAAAATCTTATAAGTCATACTAAAAGAAACAACAAAACCTTTACAATGTAGAGGCATATATTGTTTATTCGTAAGTTATACATTGAAATTTTAAAGGCATATTCTGTAAAACACGTTCGTGCATGTCCAGGACATAAATACTTATAGGTTATTAGATTTGTATCGAGAAATATGCATGTGTTCTGCAGCGGAAATATTGCGCGACTTTAAGAGCGCAATATTATTCCACAAAAGAACGAGTGTATATTTCTTGATACAAATCTAATAATCTTTTTATTACATACGCATCTACACTTAAAATTATCATATAAATGATGCAAATTTGTTATTAAGCCTAAGTGAAAATTGAAATTTGGTCGTTAAAGAACTTTTAAACGCAACGACATACATGAAACTGGCGTCACAAATGACGTCAAACACCCGATATGAAGTTTGAACGTCAATATGGAAAAAATGCCATATATCATTAACGAAGCAGAGCGCCTAGAATGCATATATTCCACAATATGATGTTCAGCCATATATCATTAACGAAGCAGAGCGCCTAGAATGCATACTCCACAATATGATGTTTCAGCCGTATATCATTAACGAAGCAGAGCGCCTAGAATGCATATTCCACAATATGATGTTTCAGCCATATATCATTAACGAAGCAGAGCGCCTAGAATGCATATTCCACAATATGATGTTTCAGCCATATATCATTAACGAAGCAGAGCGCCTAGAATGCATATTCCACAATATGATGTTTCAGCCATATATCATTAACGAAGCAGAGCGCCTAGAATGCATATTGCACAATATGATGTTCCAGCCATATATCACTAACGAAGCAGAGCGCCTAGAATGCATATTGCACAATATGATGTTCCAGCCATATATCACTAACGAAGCAGAGCGCCTAGAATGCATATTGCACAATATGATGTTCCAGCCATATATCACTAACGAAGCAGAGCGCCTAGAATGCATATATTCCACAATATGATGTTTCAGCCATATATCACTAACGAAGCAGAGCGCCTAGAATGCATATTGCACAATATGATGTTTCAGCCATATATCAGTAACGAAGCAGAGCGCCTAGAATGCATATTGCACAATATGATGTTTCAGCCATATATCATTAACGAAGCAGTGCGCCTAGAATGCATATTGCACAATATGATGTTTCAGCCATATATCATTAACGAAGCAAAGCGCCTAGAATGCATATTCCACAATATGATGTTTCAGTCACATATCATTAACGAAGCAAAGCGCCTAGAATGCATATTCCACAATATGATGTTTCAGTCACATATCATTAACGAAGCAGAGCGCCTAGAATACATATATTCCACAATATGATGTTTCAGTCACATATCATTAACGAAGCAGAGCGCCTAGAATACATATATTCCACAATATGATGTTTCAGTCACATATCATTAACGAAGCAGAGCGCCTAGAATACATATATTCCACAATATGATGTTTCAGTCACATATCATTAACGAAGCAGAGCGCCTAGAATACATATATTCCACAATATGATGTTTCAGTCACATATCATTAACGAAGCAGAGCGCCTAGAATACATATATTCCACAATATGATGTTTCAGTCACATATCATTAACGAAGCAGAGCGCCTAGAATACATATATTCCACAATATGATGTTTCAGCCAGATATCATTAACGAAGCAAAGCGCCTAGAATGCATATTCCACAATATGATGTTTCAGTCATATATCATTAACGAAGCAAAGCGCCTAGAATGCATATTCCACAATATGATGTTTCAGTCATATATCATTAACGAAGCAGAGCATATTCTGTAGTAAAACTGTAACTTATTAGCACGACAAATCAGAACAGAATATGATACAAACTGTGATATATTCAAAATTTTAGAAATATATTGTAAACAATTATAAGTATATACTTCTAAAGGAAGTAAAACATGGTAAATTGTTGTGCACGACGTAGTTACATCTTTTGAAAGTGGCCTGAGGATGGTCCTTTTTATCAAATAAAAAAAATTAGATTGCGCAGACATATGGCCATATGTATGTATTGGCATCCATAAAGAAAGCTATAACTACAATTATCATTACAGTTTCAGTCTAAAAATTTGCTGTCTGTCCTTGTTCTAAATTCAGCTATTTTGACTTGAGCATATTTAAACCATTGTCATAAGAATATCCCTGTGAAAGGTTTGAACTATTTGAAAATTTAATTTGGTTCTTATATGTTCTTGTCCTTTGGGATCATGAAGTCCGTTTCATATATATGACTTCCACTTAAGTCGATTCCGGGGTGGTGATGGTGGTGGTGGGGTGGGGGATGGGCGTGAATAGTGTTCTCTCTCACGAACAGGCTCCATCAAACTAAGTCCGCTCATTTTGCTTTGTTGCATTCTATATTATCGAAGGATTTTCTTGTATGTGCATCGAAATTAATTTCATTGCCACCAATGTTATTCAGAAAGAAGGTCGATATTTAAGGTTCTGAGGAAAAGATGTTAGCAAGTAATCGGCAAAGAACATTTATAAGCAAGGTCGTAGCTGAGGATTTTGAAGTTTTAGACTAACTGAGAGGAGCAGCGTGTGTGCAGTCAGCTGGGGTGGTCCTGGGCATGATCCTCCTCCTCCTCATTTTTCGAAAATGGACGGTAAATGGTGAAGTCTAGCGCATACCGGAGGGTCTTTTCTATATCAACAAGACTCAAACCATTTTTAGTTATCTGCGATTTCTCTAACTTATTTTCGACTCCGTGTAAACTGCTGAAAGACTCGAGCGTTTAACCTGTGTTTGTATGAAATTTCGGCATAAACAGAGGCAAGCTTGTTGTTCAAACTCCGTATCATGAAGAATTATTTTTGTTCGCATTACGCTCATGTTGCAGACATTTACAACGATTTACAACGATGTATGCAGTATACTTTTAGTGCTGTATCTCATCCTGCATATTTGCCAATAATCATTCAACCTTCTGAACTGGAATGAGGTGGTCCTGCCTTATGGCAGCAGGCCCGAGTTCAGAAGTATGCCGAATATGGACACAAGGGTGGGGTAGGGGGTTAAAATCTTACAAGTAGAATGGTGCATGTAAGTTCATTTTAGACATTATATATTGAGCAAATTTATTTGTAATGTATTTGCAAATCTGGTTGAAAAGTTTTCCCTTTCCGCCAGATTCCTTGAAAATGCGGGACTAGATTCTATTTGTTACCTTTGAATATGTCACAAGAAAAAATCAACGGGCACAGGAGACTGGGACCCGCAAAAAGATGTCTGAAGAAAACAGCAGCTAAATTAAACATTCTTCAAGTCGGGATCAAGAATCACAGCAGGGGTTTGAAACCTTGCAAGTAAACGATGTAAATCCATAGAAAATAAGCAGGACTACCAGTGATATTGTGATTTGTGCGCACCACAATCTCGAAATATTTGGAAACAAAACCACGATCACGACAACCATGTGAGTTTATGTAGTTTTCTCCGTTGTTAGAAAATATTCGAAGGAAATTTGAACTAACTTTTACAGTTTTCTGTTATATATATTTTTCCGTTTTTCGACGGTTTGCTAAAATTAAAGTAAAATGCTTCTATTGTATGCATTATTCTAAAGAAATGAAAAGGTCTAACAGAAATTCTTTGCCTTTTCAAAATATATGAATTTCTTTTGAATTCACCATCAAGTCACTGAATGATGTGACACGTGTCAATGGTAGATTTATCCCCTCCCACCACCTTCCTTTCTGAACGTAAGCCTACATGCCTTGTTTCGACCGAAACAGACAATTACATGGGAGTCCTTAGACACACTTGCTGGCAGACTTGGAGGAAATATTCATGCGAACCCCTGTAAATCCGGGCCTGATGCAGTGACCATTTCCAAAATGTTCCCGCGATATGAACATATTCAATATATTATGACGCATACAATATTTATAGCGTGTATATATGCCTATACGATGGTTATATTACGCCTTAAATACACTTGAACTTGCGCACTGTTACCTTATGATTTAAAAGCACTTTTAGCTTTCTAATGTTTTTTCACTTTTTGCTGGGAAAGTGTAAGCTCGGGACGGCGCTGCGCTGATAACAAGATATTAACACACGCCTGTACGGTTCCAAAAACAGATACGAATGTTAATACAATTTAATAATGAGGATTATCTCTCCCTTTCCTAAGGCTGCAGCTGCTCCCATATTATATATTAACAGAACAATTGATTATTGTATAGTTCTCCTTAGATCAGTCCACAATCTGATTGTTATACTTAAGAAAGAAATGACTGTGCAGTAGTCTGTACATTTATCCAGAATTTACACTAATATATAGTTATCTCAAGGATACACTGCTCTGTAATTACCCACAACGTAAACTTATAATTATTCCGATGATAAATTGTATAAGGATGTCTAGAAGAGAAGTTAACTGTGTTTTCCTACAAGAGGGACAGTGTGGAAAAACCGAGCTTAAGCGAGAATTTTCCCAGTTAAAGTGGCATTTTCATGTTTTATGTAAGCCAGATCCTGTTTTTATTTCATTGTGGACCTATACCTGACATTTTGGTAGCATTTTCAAGGAGAATTTTTGCATCTAAAGAAATGTAAACAGACCTAATTACACATGTGTTCATACCCACATTTTTGCTGTCAGGTTGGAAGATATTCAATAGTGTTGACCTGTCAGGCAAAAAATCTCTCTAAGAAGATACATGACCTCTACTTTTCTTGGTGTTCTTTTGTGGTTTATAGGTCATTTAAGAGCTTAAGGCTAGTAATCCCTTTCTTAAAATGGGCCTGGTTATGTGTCACAGCTCTCAGAAGATTGCTAATTTTATATAGAACATATAGCAAATTTATTTACTGCTGTATATCCTATCGAGCCTTATTACCGCCAAAAACAGTTACCCTCAAACCGGATATTCCAATCTGCATCAACAACCAGTGACAGATTACTAGTATAGTAATCTAACCCTGGCACGTGATCTGGCAAGATAAACTAATATATCATCCCGATATCCCGATGATATATTAGTGTAAAGTTATCCAGAAGATAATTAATATCTTAATAGTTAATCCCGGGGATAGATCCAGACTTGAAGATATACTATTCCGAGGATAGCATGGTGTTAAGTTATCTAAACGATATATCACGAGGATAGTTCCCGAGGTGGTTCAGGTAAAGTTATCCGCACGGAATACAGATATACAATTATAGCGAAGATACTGTTCGGATCCAGAAGATACATTAATATGTAACTAATCCCGAGAATAGATCGGTGTAAAGTTATTCAGAAAATATACGCACATACCAAGGATGATCCTGAAAATAGATGCTCTAACATATAAGTTGATGTACAGTTATTTAGAAAACACACTTGCATACAGTTATAGATAGACTGATGTTCAGTTTTTCCAGAAAATACACTATTATATAATTAACTCAGGAGTAGATTGATGTAAAGCTCTCCAGAAAATACACACTAACATAAAGTCATCTTTAGAGCAAACACGTGCATAGTTTTTCCAATGATACACTTACAAGGAGACATAACTACTTTATACATGGTTTACAATAGTTTTTTTTTTCTTACTAGTTGACTTTTAAGTTTGGTAATTAAGTGAGTGTCCTAACTATTTCTAGTGCGATCGGTTAGGTATATGAAAACAGTCGCGGCGTCACTCTTTGTCTTCGCAGTATGTAACAGTAATGGATTGTTTTCACTGTATTTTCAACGCTGAGTGCTCAATATTGGACTAATTTTTATCCTCCACCGAAGGCGGAGGGATATCGTTTTGGCGTTTTCCATCCGTCCGTCCGAGCACACGCTTGATACATTGGTGGTAGGAGGTGAGGCCTAGGATAATAAAAATCCATTGTATTCAATCTGTATCCACGCAAAATATCCCTGTCGACCAGAATGTATTAAATGTCCTTGTCGGTCAGAACGTATTAAATACCTCTGCTACTATTTTCTATGTAAAATAACAATGTAAAATATGTTTTTTTAAGCATTTCCAGCCTTGCACTTCTTGCGAGATACTCTTTTCAAGAAGGTATGCCAAACAATAAAATATACCAAATATAAAGGAATGGCATGGCGGGTTGACGCAATAGAGTCCAGAGAAGGCAATTGCTTCAGATTAGTTAGTTTTAGTTTCCGGTGCTTAAAAATGTTGTATTTCACGGTATACACGATATTCTGAATAGCTGCATAAAGAGTTTTGTTTGTTAATTAACACTACCCCTTTACTCACTAATGCGATCGACCACAACATAAGCACAGAAATTTGTGGCTAAATTTCCTTCGCAATACCCGATTATGTTACTTCATCGCCTCGATCAATATTGTCTTCTTCTGGTTTCTACAATGTTTGTTCGCATGCCATGAGTAAAAAGTTTTACTTAAGAATGTTTTGTGTGTGAAAATGTTTATTAGCTCTCATATTAAGAGAAGTTTTTCAGTTCGAGTTTATGTAAGGCTTGCTTAGGGTTCTTAGTGATTCTTGTGACATAGAATCCAAGTTATTTTTTTGAGGCCCAGGTGGTAACCCCGTTTATTATCCCCGTAAATGGTATAACAGGAGTCGGAGAGCCATCCACGTATTAACCTTTTATGACTTTGGAACAAAGAAAAGCTATAAGATCCTTAGCACAAGATAAATCCATTATTATCAAAGAAGCAGATAAAGGTGGAGGTATTGTTTTGATGAATTTTTCATTATTGAAGGTTTGAAAATAATTTTAGAAAATAACAATTTTTCATTTGATAAACTATATTTTAATCAATCAAAAGGTACAACCATGGGCACAAAAGTTGCTCCAACTTATGATACTCTGGTTTTAGGTTACTTGGAAGAAAAATTATACCAAAAGGTCAATCAAGAAAAAGATGAAAATTTTGCTAAATAATTATGTTCAAGAACAATGGAAAAGATTTTTAGACGACTGTTTTATATTTTGGGAAAAATCAGTTTTAGATTTAATTTATTTTGAAAAGATTTTAAAGGGAAAGGCAATGTTGTTTTGATGTCAATTCCATCTGCTGGGATTTCTTTAATCATTTAAAGATGTGAAAGAATTTTCAAAATCGGCTTAAAAATAAGAACGTTATGAGCATTTAAATATTTGATCAAAATGGCGGCCATTTTGTTTCCATGGCAACAAAAAACAAAATGGCGGATTTGTTAAATTTCTAGACACATATCTGAACTGTATTTACTTATTTCTTTAAAATAATTTCTCTATTTTTTCCAGCTATAAAGAAAGAAATTAGCATGTTTTACATATTACATTAAAAAAAACCATATAAAATTAATCTATTTAAAAAGGTTATTTGCTAGAAAAGGAATTCAGCAGTGTGTAAATGACGTCATAAACACACAAAATGGCTGCCTCCATGATCAGCAATTTTCTTAAATTTCAAACTGCCATATCTTTTTCAATAGTGTTCCGATTTTAAAAATTCTTTCAGCGTTATGAAAGGCTTGATAATGGCTTTCATATAAAATTAACTTATTGTCAGGATTTCCTTGTCCTTTAAATTCATTACATAACGATAATGCATAATTCATAATGCAACAGAGCACAGTTAAATTACCATTCCTAGATATAATGATTATTAAGAATGGAACTTCAATTACCACTGATAAATTTCAAATCATGCCATCCTAAACACACAAAAACAAACATTCCATTTTCTTTGGCAAGGAGAATATGTACAATTGTTTCAGACAAAAACATACTTAAAACACGTTTGAAAGAACTGGCCGCCGTTCTCATTATTAAATCTGAATTTAATGAAAACAGAACTTCTCCATCAGTACAAAAATGTAATGACCCTAAATGTAGTTTATGACTTTGTATTATTGAAGGGGCTTCTTTCATTTTAAATAATACGGGAAAACTGAAGGTTTTTCCGTCTATAGATAATGTGTACGTGTATATATGTCAAAGTAAACCTATATACCGTTCGACTTGGGAATATGTTCTATACCTTCACCGTTTTTTGTTGTTGTTGTTTCTACCCATAAGGTCACAATATGCTAAATAGTTTTCCCTATATATTCTATATAAAACTGACCTTTTTTAAAGAGCTACCAAACATAACTAGACCCATTTCAGGGAACAAATCCTTACCTCATTTTAAAGAGTTATGATAAAACTGATATAAAATGAAGAGAAAAGTAGGGGTCATGTATCTTATAAGAGAGATTTTTCTGGTCACATTTGCTTACTGTAAATTGACATCAAAATCACACTGCTGTGACCTGGAAGTACTACTCATACTAAAATTGAGCTTGACTTCACCAAATACAACCTGCTCTCCCATTTTTCCTACCAAAATGTCAAAAATACATCCACAATGAAATTTAAATAGAAACTAGCTTCAATTTAGACCTCTGTTGCCATGCCAAGTGAAAAATTAGTGTTCAAATACCTGGCAGCCATTACGCGACTAGACCAGATGGCTCCCACGCTGGTTCCTTTAGTTTAGTTAGGCCATAATTCCCGGAACTGCTGCCGCGGTGTTCGCAGTGAATAATTTTCAGGACAGCATTCGATAAAATAAAGTTGCTTATGAACAATCATAAGCAGACCTACCGGCGCCGCATTACCGTTATAAATATGTGAAAAAGAAAACAAATTATTCTTATTCTATCGTATTCTAACGTATTCTAACGAGTTGAAAATTCGCGGTATTAATGGAATCGGTGTCATTCGGGTTTCTTCATTGTTGATTCAAGCGACCCGCTTATTGTTTCCAATATTGAATAATATTGTAATGTAGTACTGTTTGAATGACAAAATCTCGCCAGTTTATTTTTCTTTAATGTAGAAAAATCAGTAATTACAAAAATATCAATGTAAAACGAATCCAGATACGCTGCCGTAACAAAATTTATTTATATATACAGGATATTACATGAGTGTCTTTTCATATTGAATTTATTAAACGAGCTGAATAAAATAATAAAATGCGAGGCTCTGCCGAGCATTTTATCAATTTTATTCAACGAGTTTAATAAATTCAATGTGGAAAGTCACAAATGTAATATTCTTTTTATCACATGTTAGCCTTTTTTTGTCGAAACATCAAAAATTCGACTTTCTTTTACTATATAAACAAGACAATTTGACCGGCGTCGCCTATACTATAAATGACGTCGACGTCAAAGCTTTATTACACTAGTGTATTATCATTTTAATGGCTTTATTACACTCCCGCGACGTCAAACATGTGATAAACAATTTTATCACCGCTTTTAGACACAGTTCCCCGTTGTCTAATGCTTAGCGTACATGGTTCACATGCGCGAGGTCGGGAGTTCGAATCCCGCTGGAGGCTTTTTTTTTTTTTTTTTTTTTTTCGTTTCCATTTCATTTTTTGTTTTGCTTTTGGTCCCGTTTTACCTTTTTATTTATATTTATCGCAAATCTTGCAAATATTTGTTAGGGAGTTACGCTTGGAAAAAAATGTTGGCTAATTATTAACTTGAGAGGCCCAAACTTAGATCCGTATAGAGCTAAGATATTACCTTCAATCACATTCAAAAAGGCCCTAGACTGTTAGGGAGTTTGCTAACTAAATTGGATTTCGACCAACAGTTTGAAATTCTGGTCAAGAACTTCTTAGAATGAATTTGAAATAAGATTTTTACATGTAAATGGTTGTTTGTCATTCTCCCATACAAGAGGTTTACCATAGCTAATTAGTGGGACAAAAATTGTTCTTAAAGAGTGTTATTTGACAATAATGACATTTAAAAGAATTGCAATAATCTGTGTTTAGGATAACATGATTATGTAAGTTCCGGTAAATTTTCTATTTAACTGGTTAACTGGTATACTACAAAAGTTTATTAGAAGAACATGAAATATCTACATTATAAATTTAAATCACTATTTTCACTACATTCACCCGAAAAGAGAAAATTTTCTATTTAACTGGTTTCTGTGATCATAATTAATATGATTAACCGTATAGCGGAAATATTTTAGTTACATGTATAATGAATTCTCCTAATCTTTGTGCTGTAGTAGACGTACTTCTTTTTATTTAGAATATAAATTTTGCCAAGCTGAGTTTTAATTTTAATGTAGTCTAAGAATCATAACAAACTGATATTACATTCAGGAATTAGGGATTATCAATAATGCAAACAGCTGTGTTAATAAAAAGAATCCGTAATACCAGGTATTTTCATTAATTTACAATAACACAACTTCTTAATTTTTTATAGGGCACTGATGTTGATTTATCAAGAGAACTCTGTCATTCAGACTACACCTAATAGGCTAATTTCATATTGGTTTCCTATTAATTGTGATGTCCATCTTCTCTTCAAAAAGATAATTCTAAGTTTGCTATGAAGCATGAATAGTGTCATGTCTGACTTGATGTTGCACCAACATCATCCCAATGCGCTGATGCCATGAGGTTGAGCATGATGTTACGCAGGATTAATGTGTATTTTTAAAAAAAAAACAACAACAAAAACTATCTGTAACACATGAACTGAAAAGAAATTTTGCATTCCCGAATTCAGAAATCTGTACAAGAGAAAAAAAATTTACAGCAAAGGCATGATTGTTGAGGTGAATAACGCCGAGTGTAGGTATGTACCAAAGGGGGTATACTGGACAGTTTTAAATATTAGTATTTATGTAAATACCTCTTGTGTATTTTGGGACTATATTCTGAGCACCCGAACATCCCTATTATCTTTAACTCATGAACACTATTTTCCATCGTCAGTCTCTTGACACAATTGAAGAATTATTAGCTCTCGTTCATTTAAACCAAACATTTTAAAACATTTGCCTTTGTTCATAATTTCCATAACAAGAGCAAAACTGCCAGGCTTTGTACTGTCAAAACTGAAAATATCAAAATGAAAATTTATGCAGAAAGAAGAAAGAATCCGTATGAACAGGTTTTCCCGTTAGATAGGCAGAGCCTAATTTCATATTAAAATATTTCATGTAACTGTACTATATGTACTGGTTTGTAATGGATGTAATGAATTTTATATTGGTCAAACAGGAGATAAACTCAGAACTAGGACAGTACATGACCAACAAATAAGAGACCCATCTACAAGACAATTGCCTTTAAGTACACATTTAGATATATGCTCAAAAACCGTCCCAAAATTTTCAATATTTCCTTTTTACAAATTTCATAGTAATGATGTTTCAGCTAGGTTATCTAAAGAACGCTATTTCATTGATATTTTTAAACCGAAACTTAATCAAAATTGATGACGTCACATGTGTACGCAAAATAACGTTGCTTAGCAATTACACATTTTATGACGTCATATTGTATTATTTGCCCTGATGAGTAATAAACGAAACCGGTAGGCAAATATTAAGTAACTCATGTAATGTTGTTTATTTTTTCTTTATAATTTACTTGATCTGGCACAGATTTTTACATTTTTATATATGAAAAAAGTCAGTAAAATCCTAATATGAAAAAAAGTCAGTAAAATATATATAAAAGAAAAACATCCAATGGGTTTTCCTCTATATATATTTGTGTCTACCAACCGGTTTCATCTACAATCATCAGGGCAGACATAAAAAATGTGAAGTTGCTACGCAACGTTATAATATGACATCATCAATATTTGTCCGATTTTGGTTTGAAAATATCAAAAAAGTAACGTTCCTTAGATAACCTAGCTAAAACATTTTATCCTGTCTTTTGCAGTATTTTCGACCCGATATCAGGGTGCCGTATATCTTTCTTGATATACCGTCAGTTGATCATGTGACCAGTGATATACGGTCAGTTGATCATGTGACCTTATGGTCGATATTGTTGTCATAAGAAATTTTGCAACGAAACCATCATCATTGTGTTGGAAATGTCCGAACTAAGAAAATGAGTGGTCAAATAATGAGTTTTTATTCAAAAACGAAGAAGTTATTGCGATTTTGCCGGTAATCACGTCATTATATAAGTGACGTCATTACGAATATGACGTCATTAAAGCGGTTGTCGCACACTTATTTTTGTAAAATAAATTGCCAAATATCGGAAAATGAAGTAATGACAAGATAAATAGAATAATAGGTCAGTGCCTAAGATGGAGAAAGTTTATCTGGCTCGGCTCCGGACGTTATCAGGTTCGCCTTCGGCTCACCTGATAACCTCCTCCACCTCGCCAGATAAACTTTCTCATCTACGGCACTAACCTATTATTCTCTATATTATCGTAAAGTTTATAAAAAGGAAAAATTTAATACTGTGGGTCGGTTTTCGAGCATTGATCTAAATGTTCACCTACAGGTAATTTTCTTGTTGAAGGGTCTCTTCTCTTATTTGCTGATCATGGACTGTCCTTCTGTTTCTTATCACCTGTTTGTCCAATATAAAAATCCTCGCATCCATTGCAAACCAAAACATACAAAACATTTTGGACAGTACAATCCAAGTTTTCTTTTATATGAAATATTTTATTGTTTAATTTTAAAGTAGACCCTTCTATAATGTATTAACCCATAACGTGGCTCATTACATTTTTTTTTACTGAAGGCGGGGTAACATTTTCATTGAATTCGGATTTAACCAGAATACGTTTAAGATTAGGTAACAGTCTTTTGCACTTAATGATTTTGTTATTATCTATATTTTTTTCGTAGCTGAATCAGAATTTAAAATGTCCATGTTATTTTTAAGAAAGGATTATATGTAGAAATATATATGGCGTATTTTTTTCTTCTTTATTTTCCTTTACTGATAAAGTACTTTTGGATATTTGCATAGCTTTAATAATTCCTGTTTTATAACATCTACTGGGTATTATTTTTAATCAAATCAGAAGCTAATTCTATTAATCTTGTGTTAAGTATATTTTTGTCAGAAATAACAGTACAAAGTCTACGAACTAAACAAAAAGGAATATTAGTTGAAGTATGTTTAGGCTGACAAGACTTAAAATTTAAATATTGTTTAGAATCAGTAACATTAGTATATTTTGTATTGATAGATTGAATATTGTGCATGTATTGTGAAGTAAATGTTGGCCATCTGTACTGTATTTAAATTGTTTAATGGCCAAAGGTATTGTATTTATGCCGATTTGCCAATAAACTTTGAAACTTGAAACTTATATTTTGTCTGGCCCGTTGTTCCATAAACAGTTATAGGCTATAAGATTCTTTCACTGGTTATAGGTGCAGATGGGAATTTCCGGCCTCGAGGGTAACTGTTTAGGCGGTAACGAGGTTCCTACCGAGTTACCGCCTAAACAGTTACCCGAGAGCCGGATATTCCCATCTGCACCTATAACCAGTGACAGAATCTTTTTCTTGCATACCGATATCAAGATAGAATAATAAAAATAAAATCAGTCGAACGGCTTTCTTTTTAGAACTATTTCTTATAGCAGCGTATTTAAACAAAGCGCGGGAAATCAACGTCCGTAAACAGGAAATAAAATATAAATAACTACATAAATCTTCTACATATATGTAGTTCGTAATACGTCATTTAAAGCACGAGAGTCATCTTACACCCCGGGGTATAAGATGGATTTTTCCAGCACCGGTAAAAATACCGGAAATCCCCGTCTGGTATGCAAGAAAATAGTTTCTGATTGTTTAATAAATTCATCCGAGGGATCGGGGAGTGATATAAATATGTAAACGAACTTGGATAAAACAAGGGATTTCAGAATGGTCACTCTTCCAAAAAGGTTAAGGTTTAGCAGTATATCACAAAACAACAGATTTTTTAGTAAATGAACAGCATCTTGACAAACAACTTATCTGTCCAATACATGTTTTACTGTTCTGTCCAACAGAGTTGGATACTTAAAATATTCTTAATGAGTTGTCCCCCTTTAAATAAGAATGTCATTTGTAAAGAAATAAATGTAAACAATAGTCAAAAACGATGTTTTACCTAGTTATGTAAAGTTTAAACACTCGCACGATGTTGCAAATGCATCAAAACGAAGACGTGTAACAGCTTTTAAAAATGGTGAGTTTTTTAAAGCCGCTGAACTGTCTAGAAGTGTGGCCCCTTCATGCAGTCCCTTTCCGGAATTCAATACATATGTCAGTAAATTGACAATAGTTTTGTAGAATAATATAAATGTTTTATATGCTGTTAAATTTTCATGTAAAACAATGCTTTCTTTCTATGATTTGATGACATTCGAACTTTTTTCTCCGAAACATGGACCTATACCTTAAGCTTTCTTTTTGACCATACACTAAGTACATCCCTACACTTCAGCAACATTTCCAATTAATCTTGACGATCTAAAGTTCTGTACGACATGAAAATATGAGAAAGAAAGCTAAAATGACGAACGTCCTAATTAAATAGAAACCTAAATATTTTGTCGGAAAAATAAACAATGCTATAATGATTCTCAGAGGTCTCACATGGGTGTGCGATTGTATCAGGTTCTGTTTTCTGAATAATATGAGGGGCATTTATATTTAATTGGTTTTTCTATGATAAATTCCCACGAATGAGTAAAAACTAAAGAAAACTAAGAACTTTTCTTAATTTCCACGGAGAAAAAATAGACGTTTTTAACAACATAATAAAACTTTGACATTTTCTAAATGTTATTACGTATTTTTGACATTTCTCTAATAACACTCATTGAAATTATAATGAACATATCCAGAAAAATGATAACCTGCAGAATTAAATATATCTATAAATAATTTTAATGTTTTTTTAAAACTACGTTTATTGTAAAATTTAACTGTACCTGTAACAGATGTATGACACCGGTGTAATGAAGTATTTCGACCCCCATAGAATAACGACCCCCCGGTCATTATTCTATAGAAAATGTGACTCCTTTCCTGTAAAATATTGACTCCCCTTATTAAAAAACTGACTCCCTTTGAAAACTCTATAGAATAACGACCCCCCGGTCATTATTCTATAAAAAAACTGACCCCTCCAAGTAAAATACTGACTCCCTAAAGATGACTCCCTTCGAATCTCATAGAATAACGACCCCGGTTATTATTCTTTAGAAAAAGTGACTCCTTCCATGTAAAATACTCACTGCCGAAATTACTACATTCGAACTCTCATACAATATCGATCCCCGGACATTATTCTATTTAAAAAAGTTACTCTTTCCGTGTAAAACACTGGCTCCTAAAAAGACTTTCGACGATAATATCTATTAAAAAGTGATCCCCACCAAACCTAACGGACAATTTTACTAGATCTACAATTCTAATACCCTCCATTGCCAATAGTTAACATTTTGATTGTACTACTACTACTGGTGCCGCTACTTCTATTGCTATTACTACTAGTACATGTATTTCTTCTTCTTCTACTACTACTACTACTACTTCTACTACTACTACTACAACTGCTACTACTGATACTACTATACCTGCTTCCACTAATACGTCTTGTACATCTACCTCTTCTTCTCATGCTGCTGTTGTTGCTATCACTTATTCCTCTGCTGCTGCTGCTGCTGCTGCTGCTGCAGCTGCAACTGCCACTACCACTGCCACTACTATTACTACCACTACTACTACTACTACTACTTTCTATTGTTGCCGCTACCGTACTTTACTGCCACTGCTAAGTATTGCAACTTCTATTAATACAAAGTTCTATGCTAGCAGTTTCTTGTGCAGTTTTCTACTGAAGAATTACTTCATACCGAAGGGATTATTGACACTGGTGTGTTTTGTGAACGTATTGTGAATTGTTATTTTCCTGAAAAAAATGTATACAAAGATACAGCGTCTAGAAATAGAATCCCTTTTCCCGTTGCGGAATGCTCTGATTTCTGTGTCAAGTGATGGTATCTGGGGCTAATGGTCAAACGGAAGGACGGACGTACGGACGGACAAGGGCAAATCTATATGCCCCCCTCCCACGAGTGGGGGCATAAAATGCAGCAATTAGGCCTTAGATACACGAGTTATCACTAAACTTGACCAAATGACCGGGGGTCGTTTTTTTATGGGAGTCAATATTCTTCGTGAGGTTCAGTTTACTTCACGTGTGGGAGTCATAGTACTATGATCTGGAGGTCATAATACTATGACCGGGGGGTCACTTTTTCTATAGAATAATGACCGGGGGTCATTATTCTATGGGGGTCGAAATACTTCATTACACCGGCACTCTTTTACACTTTTCTTGAGGGACAGTTTTGCATATTCCTTTCGTAAAAATTGTATCTATGTACTCTTATCCCTATCTGAACATTGCTTTTTAACAATACATATTCACAAAAAATAGCCAAACTACTCAGACTGTTTCTTTTGAATAATTTGCTTCACAAAATAATTATGTATTGATAAGTAGTAGGAATCAACGAACACTTCCATTTCGAAATATTGATTCAGCTTACATTTGCAATTCTTACAACTGAACGCCTCAAACATTGAGATGAATCTGGGTATCATCAGCATTTTGACTGATTTTATGTTGTTGATACTGCAGACTGATACCTACAATACTGTTATTTTGCTGAATCATTAGCCCTTATATCTCAGAACATAAAAAAATAAATAAGGGGAAGTTGCGTCGCCTTGTCTGCAGCCTCTTTTAAGGAAGAAAACATCAGACAGATGACCATTTTGTAAAATACTTCTTAAAAATACTTCTTAAAATACTTTCTTTCCCCAAATTAATGAATTTTAAAGTTTTAACCTTTTTGATCCTGATGGATAAAAGACGCACTTTAAACGGTTTGCTGTCACTGCTGATGTTTTGCAGGATTACTTTGGTAAACATATAAGGTCCAAGTGAAGATAGACCTGAATCTTATGAAAATATTACACAGGAAATGTATAATGTTGGAAATGATCACATCATAATATGTGGAGATTGGAACCTGGTCATTAATCCTACTTTAGACTATGAAAATTATAACTCAGTAAATAATCAAAGAGCCTGGTGATTTTGTAGATGTCTGACGAATTCAGAACAAAGATAAAAGGCAATTCACATGGAGAAGACTTAATCCAATTAAGAAACAGTCAAGATTGTTCTTGTTTAATAAGTGACAGTGTTATGAAGTTCGTAATACATTCAAACATTTTTAGCTCACATGTCACAAAGTGACAAGGTGAGCTTTTGTGATCGCGCAGCGTCCGTCGTCCGTCCGTGCGTGCGTCCGTCCGTAAACTTTTGCTCGTGACCACTCTAGAGGTCACACTTTTCATGGGACCTTTATGGGAGTTGGTCAGAATGTTCATCTTGATGATATCTAGGTTAAGTTTGAAACTGGGTCAGGTGCCTTTAAAAACTAGGTCAGTAGGTTAAATAATACAAAAACCTTGTGACCTCTCTAGAGGCCATATTTTTCATGGGATCTGTATGAAAGTTGGTCTGAATATTTATCTTAATAATATCTAGGTCAAGTTTGAAACTGGGTGAACTGCGGTCAAAAACTAGGTCAGTAGGTCTAAAAATAGAAAAACCTTTTGACCTCTCTAGAGGCCACATTTTTCAATGGATCTTCATAAAAATTGGTCTGAATGTTTACCTTGATGATATCTAGGTAAAGTTTGAAACTGGGTTATGTGCGGTCAAAAACTAGGTCAGTAGGTATAAAAATAGAAAAATCTTGTGACCTCTCTAGAGGCCATATTTTTCATGAGATCTTCATGAAAATTAGTGAGAATGTTCACCTTGATGATATCTAGGTCAAGTTCAAAACTGGGTCACGTGCCTTCAAAAACTAGGTCATTAGGTCAAATAATAGAAAAACATTGTGACCTCTCTAGAGGCCATATTTTTCAATGGATCTTCATGAAAATTGGTCAGAATTTTTATCTTGATGATATCTAGGTCAAGTTCAAAACTGGGTCACATGAGCTCAAAAACTAGGTCACTATGTCAAATAATAGAAAAAACGACGTCATACTCAGTAAAAAACTGGGTCAAGTGGGGACAGGTGAGCGATTCAGGACCATCATGGTCCTCTTGTTTTTTTCTGCTTATAGATTGAATCATAATGGTTTAACTTTGACATAGAATGATAACTATTGGGAAAAGGCTACTGGAAGTTTAACAATTCCCTTTTAAAAGATGAAAATTATATTGAGTTAGTTAAAACCACGATAGTAAATCTTAATGACCAACATAAAACAAACGAATTATTGGGGATAATACACAAAATGAATTATTCCTTCAAAAATAAACATGTTCAGTTAAACATCAATAGTCAACTATTTTTCTAAACGTTTTTAGTTATACTTAGAGGTGAAACTATAAAATATTGCTCTGAAAAGAGGAAAAGAGAAAGTAAAAGAGAAATAGATCTAAAAAGATATTGAAAATTTAGAAAACTATGTCAATGAACATTTTATGAGTGTAAATGAAAAGAGAATCAATGAACTGCAGGAGAAAAAGAATGAATTAGAAATATTAAGGCAAAAGATTTTAGATATCACATTTTTGTGTTTAAGAGTTTTCTACAGGATCTAACTTCTATAGGCGTCTGTTGGATGTTTAGCACAGACATATTTTTTGTTGCTATTGTAATCCTAGAACTTGCGATTGTTTTTATTGGTACGTATAGCCCAACTCGCGGCTAAGACTAAAGCATAGAATTTTTGTGAGTTGAGCGAAATGTAGACAAAGCGTTTATCCTAAACGACGCTATTCACAGTTTTAAAGCTAAGTTTCGCTCAGTATATTTAGCAAGAATATTAATATATCTAAAAATGATAAGTAAGTTTAATAAATATGATAAAAACCTGTTCAAATACCAACATATATCAAATTACAGAAAGAGCTGAATACGGTCTGCGTATCACATGAATAAGGGTGTGATTAGAGTCTTCTATGTAGAGAAGTGCCTTCTAGACTACTGCTGTAATTATTCGTCGTAGAATAACGAAACAAAATTGCACACCTAGGAAACCTTTGTGGACAATTAAAAGAAAACCATTTAAATTGTTAAGTGTCGTGTATAGTATTGCCATTTGTAAAATGTTAGATAGATGATAGAATAACACAATATGTAAACCTCATAAACGTCTTGTCTTACTACAGTTCGCTGACAATCTTTTTTAAAGATTTTCCTTGTTTTAGGGTTTCATTACTTCAATAACTAGAGCACGGAGGGCCCTCAAATTATTTATAATATTTGTATCCAGTAACTTAAATTCTCAAATTCATTATACCACTTGTATTGGGTAACTAAACTCAACTTAGATAAAAAAATATTTTTATCAGGTCTTGTACCAGGAACTTTAAAAAGATTAGTTATACAACTTCTATCAGATGAGTCATAAATCTTGAATTGGGTAACTACTATTAAATTAGTAACTTGAATCAAGCAATTATCCTAATATCAATTATAAAACTTGTATCAGGTAATAATAAATAAATTAAAAGTACATCAAGTGGCTGCACTAATGATGGTGGTACAACTTGTATCTTGTAGACAACTTGTATTGTAAGCGTTTTTTAATTTCTTAAATTACTTATACATGTACCTATTGCATCGGGTAAGTTTAACTATACTTAACTTAGTTTCACAACTTGTATCAGGTAACTGCATTGAAATTATGTTTACGTTATTTGTTTTAGGAAAACAACATTTAGATTAAATATACATGTATAATAAAGTTAGTGATACATTGGGTAAGTATCAATAACTCAGGTATATTACTTAAAACTGTTTTTTTCTCTTCAGAATTACCATATTTTTTACACCATAGACTTAAAAAGCTTCTTATAACTTTGTTAATTCCCTTTAGAATCTTTTCTTATTCAGATTACAAGTAAAAAATGCATTCTTCTATACTAATTAAAATTGTTTGTGTGAATATTTTAAAGAATATTGTCCAAAAAATTACATTTGAAAGCCCAAACATTGGCAATACGTGAAAAATAAGCCTCAGCTACCCATACATGCATTATTCTGAAGCTTAACAACAATAATTTAGACTATCATGATCAATAAAAACTGGATCTATGCATTACAAAATGTTTGTTCTTTGATATTAACCAGTCAAATTAAACAAGAGCTGTCTGTTGACAGTGCGCTCGACTATTCGAAGAAATGATAGAAGAATAGGGTCAAAATATTACCAGAGATTTTCAGACAAAAAAATAAAAAATAAATAAGACAAACAATATTCCTGTATTTGTGGATTTGTTAAGTCTTGCAGTATATGGCAATGTGTGACCATGATGGTAAGCAAATTTTTAAAGTTTCAAAGCCATATATCAAACAGTTTAGACAAAATATGGAAGTGTATGCGAAACCTAATTTCTATGTCAAAAAAGGGCCATAACTGTGCTCAGATCCTTCTCCTAGTTATGTAGTCTTGCCTACATATGTAGACTATGATGGTTAAAAAGTTTCAAAGCCATATGACAAACATGTTAGGCAAAACATGGACTGGTATGAAAAAAAAAACAACTGATTTCTAAGTCCAAAAAGGGTCATGATTCAACAAAATAAGTGGACAGAGTTATGTGCTCTTATCTATAGATGGAGATCATGATGATGAACAAGTATTCAAAGTTTCAAAGCTACATGTCAAATAATTTTGACAAAACGTTGACTTGTACGAAAACTGAACTAATTTCCATGTCCAAAAAGGGCCATAGTTCAGCCAAAACAGTTGCCAGAGGTATGTACTCTTGCCTACAGATGAAAAAAATCATGATGATAAACAAGTGTTCAAAGTTTCAAAGCAACATGTCAAATAGTTTTGACAAAACATGGACTTGTACGAAAATTGTAACAATTTCCAAGTCCAAAACGGGCCATAATTCCGCCAAATTAGTTGACAGAGTTATGTACTGTTTCATACAGATAGAGACTGTTATAACAAACAGTTTATACAAAATATGAACTGGTACGGAAAACTTAACCAAGATTTGTAAGTTAAAGGGGACTATAATTCAGCCAAAATATTTGATTGAGTTATGCATTCTAGCCTTAAACTGAACATGGTGATGGTACACAAGTGTTAAAAGTTTCAAAGCTTGATCTCAAAAGATTTTGTCAAAATGTGGACTGGTATGAAAAACTTAACCAAGGTGTGATGCCGATGTCGTGGTGAGTAAGATAGCTCTACTTATTCTTCGAATAGTCGAGCTAAAAATGCCTTTGTTTACAATATATGTTCATTTGATTCATTGATACCGTGGTAATACGTGCTGCCAGTATACATCTTGTATCAGGTAACCCCAAATTTATTATAACTTTATCATGTTATTGTTCTTAAATTAGTTATATAACTTGTATCGGGGAATTCTTTTTGAATTCTTAATAGTCTTTCATTTTACCTAAACTTCTCAAATTGGGATTCTCCACAGCTCAGATTTCAGTAACTTTTAGATTAAAATACAGTCACCACAGCGTTTTTGTAATAAATGAGCAAAGTAACCGAAGATTTTAAAAGTGCTTTATGGCTCTACAAAGACCTGGCAATTTGGAATTCGGTTCTGAAGATAATGGACATGAATGTGTGAGGGAAAAGGCTTTATGTTTAAACAGAGATTATTGTTGAATAACTTTCCTCATAACGTCAAACAATGGCATTACTCTTAACTCAGTGGTACAAGGACACCTTCTGGTAACTGTGCTTACAACTTTTCATTCACTCACATTTCTTCTTGTTCGTCATCAGATAAATAAATCTAAATTTAAGTTTATATAGTATTTGAACGTTAATTTTGTAAAATGAAAATCTAATGCTAAAAGGGCGTAAGTGGTAGATATATCATTTCGTAAACATTTTTCTCGAAATTTTCTAGGTGATATCTGCTACTTATTACCTAATTTAGCATGAAATATTTTTCTGCATGCCTATAAAACAAGAAGGTGGTAAATCGTAGTTAACACCTTTTTACCACTTCAAACAGGATACAGGATTGTAAATGGCCGAAAGGGAGAAGATTTAAATATGGGGAAATATACTTTTGTAAATAATAGGGGATGTAGTGTGATAGTCTATTTATTATGTAAACCTACTTTGTTTGATAGTATTCATGATTTTAAGGTTGACTGCCCGAATATATTATCGGATCATTGCCTATTGTCAGTGACCTTTTCATTTGAAAGTACAGAGTGCGAGTGCAACCCGTGTACTACACAATGTGAATACATGTGTCCTGATTTTAAGTATGTATGGAAATCTGGGTTGAAAGATCAATATATTGAGTCACTGTCAAATGCTGAAAATAAAGAATTATTTAATGTTTTATCGAACGATATATCATCTAGCTCTTCACCGTCAGATATTGACAACTGTATACAAAATTTTGAATCTATTTTTAGTAATGTAGCTTCTCCTTTTATTAAAAAGATAAAAGTAGGTAACGAATCATCGACACAAACTTTTGAATTTAATCAGCCGTGGTATAACGAGGAGTGCTATGAGAAACAACAATTGTTTTACAAGTGCCTGAATAAATACAGAAATTATAAAACTGATGTAAATAGAAAAAATATGGTAAATGCAAGATCCGAATACAAAACATTGTTAAGAAAATGTAGATTTACTGCTATGGATAGTGAAAAGGTAAAACCTTTGATTTTAGCTGTGACCTTGACCTTGAACTGACATGGCTGACTCATGAATTCTGCACAACGTCTTGATGAGGTGATCATTTGACCAAAGTTTCATGAAAATCCTTCAAGGGGTTTAGGAGATACAGAGCGGAAACCTTTGACCTTCAGTTGTGACCTTGACCTTGAGTTGACATGGCTGACTCATGAGTTCTTGATGAGGTGATCATTTGACCCAAGTTTGATGAAAGTCCTTCAAGGGGTTAAGGAGATACAGAGTGGACACCAAATGGAAGGCTCAAACCTTCGACCCTTAGTTGTGACCTTGACCTTGAGCTGGCATGGTTGACTCATAATTTCTGCACATCGTTCTGATGAGGTAATCATTTGACCCAAGTTTTATAAAATTCCTTCAAGGGGTTTAGGAGATATAGAGCGGACACGAAATGGAAGGCTCAAACCTTTGACCTTCAGTTGTGACCTTGACCTTGAGGCGACATGGCTGACTCATAAGTTCTGCACATCGCCTTGATGAGGTGATCGTTTGACCCAAGTTTGATGAAAATCCTTCAAGGGGTTTAGGAGATATAGAGCGGACACAAAATGGAAGGCTCAAACCTTTGACCCTAAGTTGTGACCTTGACCTTGAGCCAGCATGACTGACTCATGGGTTCTGCACATCGCCTTGATGAGGTGATCATTTGACCCAAGTTTTATAAAATTCCTTCAAGGGGTTTAAGAGATATAGAGCGGACACAAAATGGAAGGCTCAAACCTTTGACCTTGAGTTGTGACCTTGACCTTGAGCCGGCATGGCTGACTCATGGGTTCTGCACATCAACTTGATATGGTGATCATTTGACCCAAGTTTTATAAAATTCCTTCAAGGGGTTTAGGAGAAATAGAGCGGACACAAAATGGCAGGCTCAAACCTTTGACCTTGAGTTGTGACCTTGACCTTGAACCGACAAGGCTGACTCATGGGTTCTGCACATCGTCTTGATGAGGTAATCATTTGACCCAAGTTTCATGAAAATCCTTCAAGGGGTTTAGGAGATATGGACCGGACACGATTTTGTTACGGACGGAAGGACGGAAAGACGGAAGGACGGACGGAAGGACGGAAGGACGGACGGACGGAAGGACGGACGCAGACCATTCCTATAATCCCTCCGCCACGGCGGGGGATTAATAAAGAAAAAACAAATCAGTTGTTGAAAGCTCGATACAAAAATGCACGTCTATACTGGAACATGTTAAAGGAGTCTACCGGGATAAAACAATCAAATATACCATTGTCGGCTTTTGAGCAGTATTTCAAAATTGTAAATAATCCAAATGATAGATTTTTCTGTCCAGATGAAGACATTATCCAGTTTGTAAATCGCTATGAAAAAAATGAGTTCAAGGTAATGTTTCAGGAACTGAATCGTCAAATTTCCATAGATGAGATACATGTGGCAATTAAAGAATTAAAAACTAATAGAAGTGGCGGACCAGATTTAATTATCAATGAATTTTTTATGCATGGCAAACATATTCTAGTACCTGTTTTGTATTCTTTGTTTAACAAGATTTTTGAACTTGGATACTTTCCTGAACTGTTAATCAGATGTTGAAGACCTAAGAACATTCTCTTGCAGTCTGGCACTGATTTTTGCTTCATAATTATATTTCAACATGATGCATAGGTGAAATAAATAAAAACCTTAATATTAGCAGTCTGAACTTGTAAGTTTTAAGTAAGAGCAATACTTAATGCTTAGTTTTCATAGTTTTGTTGTTATTGTTGTATTGTATTTTAATGGAGATGTAACAGGGTGAAATGTTTTATTTATTCGATAGAACAAAAGTTACTCAAAAAGAATGCATTTGTATTGTACATAGTGATGCTTCCTTTCCTTTCTTTAAGAGCTATTCTGATGAATAAGTGTTAAAGAATAAAAGTAAAACAGTGTTTTCGGTCAGAATAGCACCGCGCAACATTTGCAAGACTATTTAAGTTTACATACTCTGATGAGACAAATCAATTTCTGCAAAGAAATATGGTGCTATGAAAATTTAAGGTGATTTTGTCATCACACAGTATGAGTTAAAGACAGTGGCCATGATATAAACATTAAGTTGATTGTGTCCACACACACACACGCACGCACACACACGCACGCACGCACGCACGCACGCACGCACACATATATATATTCTCAAATAAACGCGCAGCTGAAGACAAAAATTAATCCCGAAACTGATGCGACAAAATCTAGTGCAAAGACTTTGGGCCCAGTGAACATTTAAGGTGATGGTATCAGCAAATCAGTAAATCTCGAACGTGACGAAAAAGAAGATGGTGTGAAGGGACCAAAAGAAGACAATCATTGTAATTTGTATTCTCACATTGTATTATACATTTACTTCTTTTTTTATATTCCAGGACATTATAATTACACTGAAAAGTCATGAATATGTGACACTCAAAATAGTTTGTTTCATTAAGATAAAATGTCATATTTTAGCATGAGATGACATTTAGTTTGAGCATAATTATTTCGACCTTTCACAAGCTTTCGTTTTTCGAATTTTCAACATACCATTTTGAGAAAATTTATTACTTTCTTAAGTATTTTTTTTTCTTTTCCCAAAACCAGTTGTTGCTAGTTACATAATATATAGCTTTAGTACTGCATAATATAATCTAACAGTCTAAAATTTTATAATAAATGTTGTATTTTCAAATAGTGTAGTATTTAAGTTTAGAAAGCATAGACATTTAGCTAGTCTACTAAAGACTGCTGATTTATCCAGATAGATCATTCTTCACATTAACACATTTCAGTAGGTTAATAAATGGGAGAGCGGTGCCTTTGAGTGATAATGGCCCTGGCAAGGTGATAATAGCCCGAGGGCTTGGCTTTTAGCCCTCGGGCTATTATCACCTTGCCAGGGCCATTATCACTCAAAGGCACCGCTCTCCCATGTATTTACCTGTTTATTACATGTTTACCTATAATATAGTAAGAAATGTTTTTTTTGTGTCATTTTTATGGGTACTTGCATCTTCTGGCACAATAAATTTCAGCTTTTCAGTTTCTATATTATTTGTATAAGAGTCTATTTACTGTATAAAATCAAATACCTGGATAGTTGTACTTTCTTGCTTATTGTATAATTTAGTGATAAAGATACGTTATTTCACGAAGAATACACGATGTTACGCTCAAGATGATAAAATATAACGGAAATATTCGCTGTTTTACCTCCATGAAACGCGATGACGTCGTTTCTGTTTACGGACGTTAATTTCCCGCGCTAACGCCAGGGCCATTATCGATAATTGCCCCGGGGCTTATTATGATAATGTGATAATGCATGACGCAATGCGATAATGGGAGAATTTTCAGCACAAATTTGTTACTATTTATAGGTACTCATGTAATAAACTATGCTTATAACGGGCAGGCACTGGAGAGCGTCATACTATGCTTATAACGGACAGGCACTGGAGAGCGTTATACTATGCTTATAAAGTTCAGGCACTGGAGAGCGTTATACTATGCTTATAAAGGGCAGGCACTGGAGAGCGTTACACTATGCTTATAAAGGTCAGGCAATGGAGAGCGTTAAAGAATGCTTATAACGGGCAGGCACTGGAGAGCGTTACACTATGCTTAGAAAGGGCAGGCACTGGAGAGCGTTATACTATGCTTTTAAAGGGCAGGTACTGGAGATCGTTATACTATGCTTATAACGGGCAGGTACTGGAGAGCGTTATACTATGCTTATAAAAGGCAGGCACTGGGGAGCGTTATACTATGCTTATAAAGGGCAGGCACTGAAGAGCGTTATACTATGCTTATAAAGGACAGGTACTGGAGAGCGTTATACTATGCTTTCAAAGGGCAGGTACTGGAGAGCGTTATACTATGCTTATAAAGGACAGGTACTGGAGAGCGTTATACTATACTTATAACGGGCAGGACTGGATACCGTTATACTATGCTTATACAGGCAGGCACTGGAGACCGTTATACTATGCTTTTAAAGGGCAGGTACTGGAGACCGTTATACTATGCTTATAAAGGGCAGGTACTGGAGACCGTTCTACAATGTTTTTAATGGGCAGGTACTGGAGAGCGTTATACTATGCTTATAAAGGTCAGGCAATGGAGAGCGGTATACTATGCTTATAAAGGGCAGGCACTGGAGAGCGTTATACTATGCTTATAAAGGGCAGGCACTGGAGAGCGGTATACTATGCTTATAAAGGGCAGGCACTGGAGAGCGGTATACTATGCTTATAAAGGCAGATCACTACCAAATCAAATGTAAGCCTCCGCTGGTCTAGTCACAAGTCGTCCAAATATAAATAGTGCTAATCTTTCTCCCTTTCCTCGCGCCCTTTCTCAATAGCATCGTGTTTTCTTTTACTCTACCGCGTTTCAGTATGTATCACTTAGCATTCTATCAAAATCGGCATGTTCCTATCGCATGCTATGTAAAAATGGCGGCGTAAGAATCTAATGATTGAAAGAAGCGAAAAGGAGTAAATTTAACGGGTTGTATTTTAACGAACTGTAGTTTTCTTATATAAAAGTTAACACCCCCTTTTCTTTTTGTTTTTCTAAAGTAGCGATATATTTCTTTATGGGAATATAAGTTTCTGAAAATCTGATATGCTAGAAAATGTCGAAAAAGCGTTTAATTAAAAGCGAGTGGATTTTATATAAAATAAAGAACAGCCGGATTTAGTGGTGTTCAGCCTAAAGGGCTGGCACTAGAGAGCGTTATACTATGCTTATAAAGGGCAGGCAGTCAATAGCAATAGAAGAAAAAGACTACTCCTCAAAAAGGTGAAGAGGGAGAAAAATACGGACACGATCTGACACCCATTGCCCTTGATATTTAGTTTCGTACTAGAAAATGCCCACAAACTAAAACTGATATTGTGATGGATTGAATTTCACAGTTTGTAGATTTTATGGTATTTCTCAATCTGAATCATCTCAATATATTTCCTTTTATTATTACTTCAGCATTGATGCAGCATGTGCCAATGTTCTAGTAAGTTTTAAAGTAGTAAATTAAGTTCTCGTTTCGGAAACATTTTTAAAAGTTAAACATAATATTGGATTAAAAGATGAATAAATAAGATAGGTTAAAATGAAAGTTTTCTTTTTCAATTTGTTTTTGTTTTCTTCTTTTGTCTTTCAAAACTTTAAAATGCCACAAGCTTCAAGGTTTTTTCTTATAACAATGGTATCACACCTAGAATTATTCTTTATTTATGTTTTTCACTGTTTATGTTTCTCTTCTCTGATGAAATAAATTGAAAAAGTCGCAGTAACATAAAAAGACGACGCGTTTGCCCAGAGGCGCTGCCAATAAAACCGGGGGAACTTCAATATATACGCCTCCATTCAGACATTCATACACTGGAATGAATAATGTCTTAACTCGTATACTAGACCAATATTTCTTGTAAATAGCTATATTTAATTACTTTTTTTTGTAATTTAATCTACAAATTCGTAAAAGTAACATTGATCTTGCTATAGTAGCTTCTACGATTAAATCTTTCTTACAGGAATATCGGCTGAATTCCAATAACAATGAAATGCCACTATGAGTTTCCTTACAAATCGTTAATATTTTTGACTACTGTCTTAATTTGTAAAATCTTATATTGAACTCCTATTTATGCTCTGAACTGGCCATTAGTTTTAACACGCTGGCCTAAGCCTTATTGTAGAACATGATTTTTGACGTATAATGGGAATAATAATTCTTATTACATGACTATATTCTATTGTTTCTCTGATTGGCTAAAAACCGTTCGAAAAGTAATGAGTACATATCATATCAACTTATCTTGGGTTATAAATGGGAGAGGGATAACTACAACAGGCCCCGCATGGTGGTAAAGTGCGCATGTGCGAATATTCTTTAAAAATAGCCCATCTTAATATAGCTTATCTAAATTTAGCCTGCACAATATATATTTTTAGACATGCACTGAGTAATTGTATTTCTTGTAAGTGAAGTACAATGGAAGTGCACAAAACTAAATTAACTTTAACATATGTACATGTATATACGTATAGGTTACTAACCGATTAGGAGGTGTTCTGAAAGGGAAAATCCCCGCGCTCGTGCGTACGCTCGAGGTTTAAGCCGACGGGGGTTTTTTTTATTTTGACGCCGTCTAAGAGGTAAGTAACGACTTACACAATTTAAAATTTTCTTATCTTATTTTTTTATTTGAAAATGTCGAGGGAAAAGACATTTCGGAAACCTTTTTAAAATTTAAAAAAACAGGTTTGGGGAAATATCATTTACATACTTTCCTTATGTTTGGAAATCTGCCCCCAGGGCGTAGTAGGCAATGCATGACACACATCCCCCGTATTATTTTAATACACTTTTAATTTTTTTGTTATCATCGATGGGTTGGGAGATATCGAAAAAAAGGGAATGTTCCTTTTCGCGGTTTTCATTTTCACATTCGGGGTTTATTTTTTTTTTAAATTTCGTGCCCCCTGTTTACAATTTTTGTTAATATTGATATTTTTTTTTTCAAATGGTGTACAAGAAATTCAGTTTCAATTTTTAAACGTTGAATCATTTTTTAAAGTCTTGAAATGTTTTTTACTTAAAATCCTTTGTTTTCAACAATGCAAAATGATCTTGGGGGCCCATAGTCCCCAAATCTTGTTTTTTATTTTACTATCCTTTTAAAATTTATTTTTAAAAAAAAGTCGCTCAATGATGTGCATTTTCAAAAAAATTGGAATATAAAAAAAAAATGGCTAATTACTGTTTATTATGCTATTTTTTTTCTGAAAATTTATCGTTCCCCTTTAAAAACATTATCTCTACTTAAATTTTTTTTTCGTATTTTTTTAAAAATAGTTAAGGGGAAATCTTTAATTCTACCTTTTGTTATTAAAAGTCACCAAAATCATACGGACTATTTTTCTTCTCCATTTTTTTAAATTGGCACTTTTTATTTTTAGAACGTTTTTTTTGAAAATAATATTCAAATTTGGCAGTCGCGTACGGGTTTTTTTTTTCCCCCTTTGGGAGAGCTTTTTTCTGACATAAACCCCCAATTGTGTTTTTTTTCGGTTAATCTGTAACTTCTAAAAATATCAGCATTCATTTTTTTCAACGCCTACCCCACTGGCAAAGGCAATCGTCGGGTCCATTTGTAAACTTCGGAAATTTTAAAAAGTCGTCTTATGCGTTTTTCATCCGGATGGGTATACCCTGCGCACGGGGGAGGTATGGTATTGGGTAATTTTTTAGTTTTTAAACCTGTAAGAAAACAATAAGCGTTGTGTAAAAAATATTATCACATGTTTTAAATTTATTGTAACTTATCTACACAAAAATTTCCCAAAATTTTTGTACTCTAAGACTACTCCTAGTTTTCATACTAGTCTATAGAAAGTCAATACTTTTTTGTGTTTTGCAGAATTTAAAAAAGGGGCGCTTAGAATAGGGTTGACATTGATTCATTGATATTAAAAATCCAAAAATGTGTTTTTAAAATGTTTTTTGTTTCTTAATTCGTCATGCCCGCCTCCGGGCCAGGGGTTAAGGTCGCTGATTGAAACATGTTTCGTCTTCAGCCGGGGGTCGGGTTTCCCCCCGGCTCCCGACCCATGATCGTTTTGTGGCCGGTAGATTGGTCGGGGTGGGATTTTAGTACTGTACTTCCCAGGAACGATGGTTAAACTACCCGCCGTATAGACTGAAAGATTTTTTGAATGGGGCGTAAAACCCGCAAAAACAAAAAAAAAAAATTTAATCGTCATTGTTTAAAAGACCAGGGGCCACTATTCCATCATGCGTATGAAAAGTTAAGGGGTGGTTTCGAAATGTTAAGGTAAGAAAAGGAAATGTTATTCCGCTATTCCCAGTATTTTACGTTCTGAAGGGGTACGATATCGAAAATTTTTAAAAAAAGGACTTTCCACTTTTATAATGGAAGTTGACCGAAAATTTTGTTTTTTTAATAAATTTTATCTTTTTCGCAATTAAATTTTAAATCAAAAAAGTTTGTTTTGAAAAGTTTAAGAACCTGGGGGTGGGAATAATAAAAGGGGTTGGTGGGTAATATATGTAAATTTTATCTAAGGTGGGGAGACATGTTTCCAGGGTATTTCTTTCCTACGGTGACATAGATTTTGGGCGTTCGGGGTTTTTTTTACGCACGTTTCTTGAGAAAAATAACAACAAAAAAAAGAAAACGCACACATCAACAAAGAAAAAAAAAAGCACAAAAGACAAATAAAATCAAAACACTAAAATTTTACACCGAGTTTTTTCTAATTTTTTATTAAACTTCAAACATGTATTTTTGAAAAACATCAATGCACATATTAAAAAAAATTTAAGAAATTTGCGCAGTAAAATACTTGAAAACGTATCAGTTTCCTTTTCTTTTTGCGGGGAAAATTTTGCTGCGTCGTTGTACAATACATGTATAACGTATTATTTTGGCCCTATAATCCGATGTTTAGAAAAAATGGCATATGAAATTTTAAAATCATGTACTTTTTCCTACTGTTGTATGTTTTTTATCACATATGTCCATCGCCTACCCGCTCTTTTAATTGATTGTGAAATAAACAAGAGGGGCATAAAATTCATATGAGAACTTTAATCAAAAAAAATGCTACCATCCTATTTAACTAGTTTAAAAAAACCCTTTTCCCTTTTTCAAAATTAGATTGCATTGCGTGTACTTTTTTTGCAAAAGGGGAATTGTTTTAAGTATAATTTGGCATGTTTTTACTTGATTTTTAAGTTTATGCTGCTTTAAACTAAATTTCTTGTAAGAATTTTTTGGGTGGAAGTTCATCCAAACACTTTGAATTTTGCGTCCCCGATGATTTGACAGTTCTTTGAAATAAAATGGGGGGAGATAGAAAGTGGTTATTTTAAAACCAATTGCACATCTAATTTTAAAAAGGTGGGGTAAAAAAGTTTGTATTTATGGTTAAAATTTAAAATTTTAAAAAAATCAAAAGACTGAAAAAGATTTCTTTGTTATAAACGATATATAAAAATGGGATTTTATTTAAAGAAAAAAAAAAATATTTTTCATTGCATTTCAATGAATTACAATCGTGCAACTTTTTTCCATATCATGGCGATTTCATCCGAGCGTTGAAAGTAATGGAAATGAATGCATACATCCATGTGAAAAAAAAATACGCGGGTAGGACCACCTCGTCTTTCCATACTTCAAAGGGTTTTTTTGTTTAAAAAAACATGTGGTTCTACCAAATTATCGAAAAGTCATAAATTATAAATAGAATATTTTTTTGAACCAATTTGGGAACTGGGGAAAAACCCGACATGACCAGTGCTAATTTTTTAAATCTTTATCGACAATGCAAACGACATGCGGCTTATCCCAATCATTGTTATGGCGTTTCAATAATCAGGGTCATGCCGCATAGTCGGGTTTTGGGTGTATACCACTTTTTCAGGCAACGCAGTCCAACCATAGAGCTTAGCAACACACATTGGGGGAAAAAATGTCTATCACGGTAACAATACTGAGATACGAAAATATGGCGGCCCCCGTTCGTGCTGCCCTTTAATATCTTTTTATGCTCGTTTCGTCATGACGTAACTGTTTTTTAATATGCTATAATTTTAAAATTTTTTAAAATTATTAAAATAATATAATAACGTATCTCACACGAAAATACGACATTGCAAACATCGTACTTACAGAAAGTTTATTTTTGGTATCGAGAAAAACAAGAGTTCTGGCGATTAAAGGGGCAAATACTTTCCCACGAAAGAACGGTGCATTTCTTAATACAAAAAAAAAAATTTTTTATCACATAAGCACCAAAACAACATTTTAAATAACATTTAATACGAAGATGTTTTAAAAAAAAAGATTCATAAATAGGGGTTTTTTAAGGGACAAGTACTGAAGGGACGCTTAAATGACATCCCCGGGCCTATGAAAACTAACTTTATGGAAAAAATATTAACCCTTAATAACATGTAAGCAATCAATGAAAATGTTATGTGAAATAAATTTTGAGTCGAGATGTCGTTTTGAAAACCTTTATTTTTGTTGCCCCCTACATATCGCATGCTTAGTTTTTCAGTTTTGTTATATGATGTCGGGCCATCTGTTGAAAAAAGGACGCAAACACATGGCATGAACGTTGTTATGTGTTTTTTGATTCTTTTGTCAAAAGAAAAATGACCCCATACAGGTAACATGATTTCAAAAAAAGAACATACCGTTTAAATACGACCATACAAAAAATTCAATTGTGCTTTTGGGGCCGAACATTCGACTGGATGAATTTTATGACACAAAAACTAATTTTAGACTTTTCAAATAATAAAAAACATCGTCAAATATTTTTTTTTAAAAAACTGTAAAGGAGAGCAAAAAGATCAGAGTGTTAAAGGGAGGGATTTTGTCCCCTTAACTTACTGACACTTACGAACGTTCTAACTTGGGGTGTACCGAGATAGCGGAAAAAAACGCTCGAAGCCTACAAACCCTTTACGAACATTTAAAGAGAAAGGTCCTTCGAGATAGGGGCCCCCGGTTTTTAAATAAAATCGAGAAATGCGGCGGACACCCCTGTATTTACGCAAGGGTCATAAACATACCAAATTTTCCTATGTTTTTCTGTTTATGGTATTTTTCACCTTCCTTTCGGCTCAAGTTAAATTTTTTGACAAAGGAAGGGTTTAAAGAATGTGCTTTATTTATTATTTATTTATTTTTTTATTTACATATTATCTTAAATTTTACATTTTTTAAAAGGAAATAAGGTCAATATCTGATAACGTTTTTCAAGTGTTAAAGTAATCCTGTAAATAAGAAATAAAAATAGCTTACTGAATTATTTTTTTTCCAGCAGAAAACGTTCTTTTAAAAATTGTAAAGAAATAATCAGTGTGAAGGTCGGGGCACCTCTGTTAATCTGCGCAAATAGTGAAAACGCAGGGGTCGGGTAAATACAATGAATATAATAACAAAAGCCCCCCAAAAAACAACACCAAAATAATCAAAACTAAAAATATGCTGCCACAATTTAAGGGGGGCCATGACGAAATACCTTCACACGATCGGGCCTAAAATGCATGTTTAAGTTGTAAAAACTTTCTCACTGTTCTAATTTATTTCTAATCAATAAAAAAGGAAAGTCTACCCTTCTATTTTCATTAACGTAAAAACCCCTTGCAGGAAGTGAGTTCAGTTTTTCCCTGGTGGGGAAGACCCCGGGGGCCCCTTCGTGCATATTTATCCGAGCGGACACCCGGGTTAGAAGCCCCGACCTTCCGTCAGCTAGTGGAGAGCTTCCTACAGAAAGTTTTCTAAGCCCCAACGAGGTTTCGAACCTCCGATAAAGGGGTTTTTAAGGTTTTAAGAGTCAGCAAACTCTAACTTCGACCTTTGGGAGGCCTCAAATGAACGCTTATAAAATTATTTTTTTAACGGTAATATTGAATTACAAATTAGCATAACACTTGAATTTTTATCCTTTTTAATTCCCTTTCTGTATTATCGGGAAAATACAGTCTAACTTAAAACAGCGGTCACCCTCGGGACTGGCGGGATGCCCCCCCCTTTTTAAAACAGGTGACAGTTTATTAGGTGACCACGCTAGAGCTGGTCTGACGTTACATGGGGAATCTGCTCTCCCTGTTGTAAGACATGTAAAGCATTTGGGACCTGGTCTACATCAGTCTATGATAACCAGTCCGTTTGTTGTAAAGATATGTAACAACAGTTGGGCTGGTCTACTCAGTCTATAGAAAACCCATGCCCCCGTTTAAAGCTAGTAACAAAGGGAGCCTGGTTACTCGTCTTAGAAACCTCTGTTTGTTGTAAAGACTATGTAAAAACTTGGGGCCCCGGGCTACACGTATATAGATCCCCATGCTCCGCCTGTTGTAAAGACTATTAACACAGTTGGACCCTGGCTCTCAGTACTAAGATAACATGTCCGCTTGTTGTAAAGTATGTAACAACGGGGGAGCTGGTCTACTCATTTATGGGTTAGCTGTCCGCCTGTTGTAATGAAATGAAAAACGGGGGGAGCCGGGTCTTTTTCAGTACTTTAGTTTCCTGCTCCGTTTGTTGAAAAGATTTAAAAAATTTTGGGAGAAGGTCTTTCGTTTATAGAAACCAGTCCGCTGTTGTAACCATGTAACAACTTTGGCATGGTCTACATCGTACTATAATAACAGCTCCGTTTTGGTAATACTTTGTAAAAACATGGGAGCATGGTCTACTCAGTACTTAGGTAACAATGCTCGCCTGTTTAATGAAAAATGTAAAAAACATTTGGAGCGGTCTAATCATATAATAAATAACCAGCCCCGCCTGTTGTTAAACTATGTAACAACGTTGGGGCATGGTCTGCATCTACTTAAAAGGGTCTCACAGTATAATAAAAAACCCAGCCCCGCCTTTGTAAAGAAATGTAACAACATTGGGCATGGTCTGCTCGTCTATGCAACCTGCCCGCTGTTTTTATAAAAATTTTAAAAAACAGTTGGAGCATGGTTTTAATCAGTACATGGCAATCATGTCCCCTGCTGAAAAGACTATTAACAACATTGGGCATGGTCTACATCAGTCATTGGAAACCATGCTGCGCCTGTTGTAAGACTATTAACAACGTTGGGCAGGGTTACATCAGTCATAGGAAATCATGCCCCGCCTGTTGTAAAGACTATGAAAACAGTTGGAGCATGGTCTATTCAGTTTTTTTGGTAACCGCTCACCTTTGAACACTAGTCACATGGGTTGGAGCATGGTCTGCACATCTATGGAACCATCCCCACCTGTTGAATGAAAATGTAACATCAGTTGGAGCAGGGTCAATTTCCAAACTTAGGTAATACTTTTAGGTTATCATGCCCCCTTATTGGTACCTATGAAACTCATTGGGAAAGGTCAAAACTCAAAAACTATGGGTTCATGCTCCCCCTTTTTAAAAGACTATGTAACAACAGTTGGAGCGGGTCTAATCAGTATAATAGATAACCATGTCCCCCTGTTTAACGACTTCAAAAACTTTTGGAGCATGGTCTGATCAATACTATAGAAACCATGCCTCCCTGTTATCTGTTCATGTAACAACATTTGGGGTTTCGTCTGCATCATATATAGAAAACAGCTCCCCCTGTTGTATGCCATGAAAAAGCATTTGGGCATGGTCTGCATCAGTTAATAGAAAACCATGTCGCGTGATATCATGTCTTGTTAAACATTTTGGAGCAGGCGCAAATCTGTAGAAAACCATACCCGTGTTTAAACCTATGAAACAACAGTTGGAACTGGTCTGCATCAATACTATAGAAAAACATCCCCTCCACGTTGTCATTCCATGTTACAACAGTTGGGCAGGTCTTTCAGTAAATAGAAAACCTGCTCCGCCTGTTGAAATGTCTGTGTTACAATATTGGAGCATGGTCTGTTTTATACAAAAAAAAATGCTCCCCTGTTGTCATTCATGTAACAAAATTTGGAGCAGGGTTGCATCAGTATAATGGGAAAAACCTGCTCCACCTTTGTTTCGTGTTAACCGTTGGACAGGGTCTGCATCAAAACTATAGAAAAACATGCTCCGCCTGTTGTCATGCCCAGTTAAAACAGTTGGGCATTGTCTGCATTAGATTTTAAAAAACCCTGCTCCGCGTGTTGCTGTTGTGTTATAACATTGGACAGGGGTTTGCACAATACAAAGAAAACAATGTCGCCTTTTTCTTTTATGTACCCTTTGGGAACGGGTCTGTTCATTACTATAAAAAAAATGCTCCCCCTGTTGTCATGTCTGGTTACAACAGTTGGAGCTGGTCTGCTAAAAACTATAGAAAAACATGCCCCGGCCTGTTGTCATCCATGTTCCAACAGTTGGAGCTTTGTTCATCGTTTAATAGAAAAACCATGCTCCGCGTGTTTCATGTCTGTGTTATAGCAGTTGGAGCGGTCTGCATCAATACATAAAAAACAATGCTTGCCGTTGTCATGTCTGTGTCACAACAGCTGGAGCTGGTCCACATCATAAAATAAAAAACCTGCTCCCCGTTGTCAAGTTTTGTTAAAAACAGTTGGAGCTGGTTTGCAAAATATATAGAACAATCTCCGCCTGTTGTATGTCTGTGTCAAAAACAGTGGAGCGTTACCGTAAAATAGAAACCCAGCTCCCCCGTTGTCTGTCTGTATACAAAAGTTGGAGCTGGTCTGCATAAATTTTAACGAAAAACAGCTCCCCCTGTTTTTCATGCCATGTGGAACATGTGAGCAGTCTGCATCAGATAATAGAAAACCATGTTCGCCTGTTGTTTCTGTGTCACAACAGCTGGAGCATGGTTTATATCAGTTAATAAAAAACCTGCTCCGCCTGTTGTATGTATGTGTTACAACAGCTGGAGCAGGGTCTGCTCAATCTAAAAAAAACCCATGCTTCCCCCTGTTGTCATTTTCTGTAACAACATTTGAGCATATCTCATCAGTACTATAGAAAAACAGTCCGCCTGTTGTCATGTACATGGAACAGCATTTGGCCGGTCTGTATCAAATAGTAAAAAACCCTTGCTCCGCGTTTTTGTATTCTGGTTAAAACATTGGAGCATGGTTGATAATATACAGAAAAACCATCCCCCGCCTGTTTTAAAGCCTAGTAAAACTTTGGAGCATGGTCTGATAAATACTATAAAAAAACTGCCCCTGTTGGCTGTCCAGTTAAAAACAGTTGGAGCAGGGTCTACTTCAGTAAAATAGAAAAACCATGCTCCGCCTGTTTTTTTATGTTTAAAAACAGGGGACGGTCTGATCATTTTTAATAACCTCTTGCCTGTTGTAAAACCTATTAACAACGTTGGGCATGGTCTGATCATACAAAAAACATGCTCGCCTTTGTCATGTTCATGTAACAAAACAGCTGGGCATGGCCTGCACAAACTATAGTAACCTGCTCCGCCTGTGTAAAAACCTATGTAACAGCGGTTGGGCATGGGGGTTCTACTATAGAAAAAGAGCTGTCAAAAAAAAAGACAAATCCCCCTAGGAAGTACAGGACGGTTTCGTAAAAAAGGGCCCGTGGGTGCAGTACTTTCGGGTAAAGGGCCTTAAGCAAAAATTTAAACGTGGGGCCGTGTGACCTTTGACCTTTCCCGGGTGCCCAAAATCAGTAGGGGTTGTGAAGTCAACGTGTACTATCAGGGGTGCCAAGTTAGATACCGTGGGGGCTACTTTAGGAAAGGGGCCCTTTAAGCAAAATGTTAACGTCGGGGGTTTGACCTTTACCCTTTGACCTTGTGACCCCAAAATCAGAGGGCTGGTGAAAGACTTTTGGAAAAAGGGGCCTTAAAGCTTGTTAAGTGGGGGTACCCTTGCCCTTTCCTTACACCAAAGTAGTAGGTGGTGAAGTAAGATAACTATCGGGGCCAAAATTAGATACCGTGGGGTTTGAATTTTTGGAGTTTAAAGGCCTAACGCAAAAAGTTAACGTCGGGCCCTGGACCTTTACCCTTTACCTTTGACCCCAAGTCAGTAGGGGGTGGGAAGTCAAGTTTTCTACAGGCGCCAAGTTAGGTAGCCCTTGGTGCGTACTTTCCCATAAAAAGGGCCCTTTAACGCCCCAAAAGGGTTAACGCGGGCTGAGTGACCTTGACCTTTGACATGGGACCCCAAAATCAGTAGGGGGGCCCAGCTGTTGTGACACAGGGGTTTACAACGGCGAAGCATTGTTTTTATAGTGTTTTTGCAGACATGCTCCAACGTTATAACACAGACTTTACAACACGCGAGCTGGTTTTTATTATATGTGAAGACCCCTCCAACTGTTGGAAAATGGAATGAAACAGGGGGAGCATGTTTTTCTATGTTTTTATGCAGACCAGCCCAATGTTTTAACACGACTGACAAAAGGTGGGCATGTTTTTTTAAGTATGAGCGACCATGTTCCAACTATGGTACTTTAAAATGACAACAGGGGAACATTTTTTTCTATAGTATAGAGGCAACAGCTCCAACTGTTTTAAACAGACTACAACCCGGAGCATGGGGTTTTTTTATATGAGGGAAAAATGCTCCAACGTTTTTACATGGACGACAACAGGCGGAGCAGTTTTTCATGTTTTTATGCAGACCATGCTCCAACTGGTTTTAGCCAGACTGAAACAGGTGGGCTGGTTTCCTTTCATCGGCAGGGCCATGCCCAAATTTTTTTACATGGGCATGACACAGGCGGGGCTGTTTTTTTGTATTTGATGCAGACCAGCTCCAAATATTTTAACACAGACATGACAACAGGGGGAGCAGGTTTTTTTATTATACTGGTGCAGACCCTGTCCAACTGTTGTAACAGGAACATGAAAAAGGTGGGGCATGTTTTTTTTGTTGTATTGTGCAGACCCTGTTTCACTGTTGTTTTCAAGGCTTTAAAGCAGAAGGGGATGGTTATCTCAGTTTTGATGCGCCCTGCTCCAAAATGTTTTAAAAAACAGAATGATATCCGCCGAGCATGGGTTTTTATTTACTATCAGACCATGCTCCAATCTATTAATGGGGCTGCAAAAGGCGGAGCATGTTTTTTTATTCTGATCAGAGCAGCTCCAACGTTGTTACTGAAATGTAAAAGAAGCATGGTTTTTATAGTTTGATGCGACGAGCTCCAATGTTGTTTGATAGTCATTCAAGGCGGGCATGGTTTTCTATTACTGAGTAAACCCTGTCCAATGTTGTTACTGTTTTAAAAACGGCGGGCTGATTACCTATAGTTTGATTTGACCATGCTCCCAAGATGTTAATAGTCGTAAAATAAAAAGGGGGATGATAACCTATGATTACCTATAGTTTGATGTAACATGCTCCAACTGATGTTAATAGTCTTTAAACAGGTGGGGCTGGTTCCCATGACTGATGCAGCCCTGTCCAACGATTACTAGTCGTTACAACGGCGAGTGGGTTACCAATAGTATGATGTAGACCCGCCCAACTGTTGTTACAAGCTTTACACAGGGGGAGCTGATTGCCCTTAGTACTGAGAACATGCTCCAACTGTGTTCTATCATTACAAGGGGCGGGCTGATTGCCTTTAGTACTGATGTAACCATGCTCCAACTGTTGTTACTGTCATTACAAACGGCGCAGCAGGTTACCCTATCTGTGTAGACATGCCAAGTTTTTTACATAGTCTTTACAGCGGGGAGCATGATTGCCTATAGTCTGATTGACCCATGCTCCAACTGTCTTACTTTTTTATTACAAAAGGCGGAGCTTTTTTTCAAAGTACTGATGAGAACATCACCAATGTTGTTTCATTTTATTACAAAGGCGGACAGGTTTTCCCATAGTATGATGTAACCCCTGCTCCGACTGTTTTTACATATCATTAAACAGGGAAAGGGCATGGTTTTTTTAGTACTGATGTAACTGCTCCAATGTTGTAACTAGTCATTGCAACAGGCGTGCATGGTTATCTATAGTACTGTTTTGACCATGCCCAATTTTTACATTTTATTCAACAGGCGGAGCATGCTTACCCTTATATGATGCAGACCCGGGTCAACTGATGTTACATAGTCTTTACAACAAGCGGGGCTTTGGGTTTTCTTAGTACTGATGAGACATGCTCCACTGTTGTTACATAGTCATTACAAAAGGCGCGCAGGTTACCCAAAAGTGTGATGTAGACCATGCTCCAACTGTTGTTAATGTCTTTACACAGAGGACTGATTGCCCATAGTACGATGAGCCAGCTCCAATTTTTACATTTTTATTACAAAGGGGGAGTGGTTACCTATGTATGATGTAACCATGCCCAAATGTTGTTACTAGTCTTTTAACAGGCGGGGCTATGACTATCTTTCGATGTAGACATGCTGCAACTATTGTTACATAGTCTTTAAACAGGCGGACATGGTTATTATTACTGATTAACCAACTCCAACTGTTTTTTTACTATCTTACAACAGGGGAGAGGTGATCTATTAAATGATCAACCATGCTCCAATGATGTTAATAGTCGTTACAACAAGCGGAGCATGGTTATCTATGTACTGATGTAACCGGTCCAACTGTTTTACATTTTTCTTAAACAGGGGGAGCATGTTTCCCATAAAATTTATGTAGACCATGCTCCAACTGTTGTTTCATAGTCTTTTTCAACAAGCGGAGCTTTTGGGTTATTATATACTTTTTGACCCGGGTCCCAAATGTTGTTACTAGTCTTTTTCAACAGGGGGAGCATGGTTAACTATAGTACTGATGAGACCCTGATTTTCCCAAATTTGTTTTAAAAGTCTTTACAACAGGAGAGCTTTACCTATGTACTGATGCAGACCCTGCTACATGTATAGATGTGAGTATTTATGTCACATTTTACAACACCGTTAAATTTATTTTTAATAGAAGATACCAAGGGGTTTTTTAAAACCAATGACGGGAAATGTTCGAGTGGTTTATTTTTTTTAAAAAGAACGGGCATCCTTTTTCCCAACAATACCTTAACTCAAATAACACATGGGTTTTTGGACATTAAAAAATTATTTCGGTTGTCGAGCGACCTTTTTTTCCTGGTGGCAAAAGTAGGTTTAAACAAAATGCTTTCGTTGCCCCTTTTTTCAATGACTTGTAAGTCCGAATTTTCAGGAAAAATGAATTATAATATTCTAATTATAAAAATTTATAACTATAGCCGTTTAGACACCTCTGTCAGGGCAATTTTTCTGAATGTGTCCGATTCCCCCCCAATTGTTTATATCCCCGGAAATAATTTAAAAAAATTTTATTACGAAGAAATCATCTATGGAGACAGCCGGGCCCGGGGTCAGAAAGAGGTTTGGCATTTCATTTGTGGGTGAACAAGCCCTTTCCTTAACCCCTGCACGGGCCCTTCCCTAAAATACTTTTCAAATGGGCTGGAAAACCCCCATCCGAGGGGGAAAATGGTTTGAAAATCAAAGGCGCAACCAAACGAAAAAAAAATTAATTACGAATTTTTTAGAAAGCCCCAAAAAACCCCAGAGGAGTCCGCGTGTTTTTCCCTCAAAACACCAAAATTTTTTTAAAACAGACATGTTTTTTTTTGTTTTTATATGTAAATGAAAGAAAAAAGTCGATGATCAAAAGATTTGTCTCCCTGTCATATAATATGGAAAGGTATACAACGAGACCCCTAACGCTATGGGGTTTACTCGTAATATTGTAGAACCGTATTATAAACAAGTGACAAAATTTTTGATCATCGATTTTTTTCTTTCATTTCGTTTTCCACAACATTTTCAACAGGCGTAGCATCTAAGGCTAAAAAACTTTTCTTTATATTTTTACTTATCAATGGGCACGAAATTTTGGGGTTTTTCCCCTGTACAAAACCCTACCCCAAGCCATGAAAACCTTTGGGGAACGAATGATATTTTTCGAATTTCATTTTTCTCTAAATTTTTCTCCCTTTTCTCAAAAAAAAAACTTTCGACTCAAATGAAATACCCAGAAAAAAAAAGTATCGTCAGAAGTAACAATTCTTTCCCTCTTTTCCCCCGAAAAGTAAAAAAACAGCCTTCATGAAACTAGCCCCACTTTTTAATTTGGCCCCGTTAGCTTGTGACTTTGCACTTTATTAAGTTTACCCACAAATCTTTGTGATCACGTTTTGGGCAGTCCTTCGAGATGCCTAACTTTGAAGTATTTCTTTTTAAGTCGGTTGATTGCCTTTTAATATCAGCGAAAATTTATCTGGAAAAAAAGAAAAATAGTTTTTGGATAAATTAAAACAATTTCATAAAGAGACAGCAATTTTATTAATCCATAAAACGATTTTTTGGGTCATTCAAAATTACTCTTTATTAATATAAAAGGGAAATAAATTTGAAAAATGTGACATTTTATTTGACGTTTTCCCGGGTAGATGCTGAAGATTGATCTCATAATTCCAGATTTTTTTCCCCGTTGGGGTTGCTATTTTTAGATACTTTTCATGAATAAAGCATCATTTACTCTTGTGTGCGACTTAATTGTTACGTATTTCAAAAAATTTTCAACTCGTTATGTTGAAATTTTTTAAAACCGTGCCTTACTGAGTTTGTCGCGTTTTTTATAATGTCAATGGTTATTTGAAAAAAAAGTACAATTAAAACATATTCTACTGCAAGACTAAAATTTTTTTGTTCAGTTATTTTCCCTTTTTCTGGTTATCTTAGTACTGATTATATCCGAATTCTTGCGTATACCCTTGCCGTTGAAACAATTTAATTAAAATTATATTAAATTTACAGCTAAATTTTCAAGCACAAATGTGTAGTTACGTTTTTTGCTGTTAGACAAATTTAACGCGTTTTTTTTATTGTTCTTTTTTTTTTTTTATTCGGTCGAAAGCGATTTAGTATACTAAGCTTTCCCTTGACATAAATAAAATGTCTGTCTGTCTGTCTGGGTTTTCTTATTGTCAGTCATATTCCCGGGAACCATCACTAAAGATGTTTGTAATGTTTTGATAAAATATCCCCCCAGCACTTCTATGAGAATATGCAAGACTGGAGCTTTAATTGCATAACGATATTTTGATCTAATTATGTTTAAATTTATTAAAAAATTTACGTTCTGATAACAAGAACGTTTTTAAAAGAAACAAAAATGTTTACTCATTAAAAAAAAAAGCGTAAATTACAAGGATTTTTTGATGATTCTGTGATTTTGTCCCTTTTGTACAAATGCGAAGTTACTTTTAATTTTTTGTTGGTATTTGGTCGTTTGCTTTATTTGAATTAAAATTTTCGAATCTACTTAAATTTTAATTATAATTTTTGCAAAAACATTTATTTTTAATTTATTGAGAAGTTTTAAAAAAAAAAATGTTTGATTCAAAAATTTTACTAAATCTAATGCTGTACTGTACTTAAACTCACAACACAAGTTCAAACGGTTTTTTTTTTAAAAAAAAATACATTGTTATTTATTATTGATGTTTTTTTCAAAGCCACTAAATCTAAAGGACATATAAGGCAAATTATTTGGGTTTTTAAAAACCAAAGTTTTTGACAAAATTGGGGGTGGCAAAAGATACTTTTTTTGCGAAATGATATGTAAATTTTGGGGAATTCCAAAAACTTAATGTAATTGTATATCTGTTTTGGAATTCCCAACGCAAAAAAAGTTTCTAATTTACCATGCGCATGACGAAACCTGCGGGGCTGTTTTGTTTTCCCCCTCCGTTAAAATAGTACGAAAATAAAAAAAAATCGAGTAGGTGCTTGGAAAAACCCCAAAATCAAAATTTTTGGGCTAAATTTATTCCTTATTTTTTTATTAAAAACAAATTTAAATAAAAGATGACATCTTTATTCTGTAAAAAAATAATTATTGACTTTATTTTAGGTTGATATCAGGATTTATCAACCCTCAAAAAGTTATATTCACCGAATATCAACCTAAGAAAAAGTCGAAAATTGTATACTATTACATAAACTGACAGAACTTCAAAACTTGCATCAAAGATCTATATATGGCAGACTCGGGAGAACGCAGTGAGTGGCCGTGAGTTCGATCCCCAGGCGGGGCTTATGTTCTCCGTGACGATCTGATAAGACATTGTGTCTGAAATCATTCGTCCTCCACCTCTGATTCATGTGGGGAAGTTGGTAGTTACTTGTGGAAAAGTACAGAATCTTGGAACATTGGTTAGATTAACTGCCCGCCGTTACATAACTGAAATACTGTCAAAAACGTTGTTAAACAAAATCTTTCATTTTAATTTCTCTCCTCAAACTTATTATTATTCCTGGTAGCGTTCTGTTTTCGCCAGGGTTTTTTTTACATTAAATTATCCTTTTGAAACTTTGTATGTCAAACCTTTGTTTGGGATTAAATGTGATATTTCTGGTTATTTCTGTTTAAAAAATGATTTTTGATTCTGAACAAGCTTCATTGATTATGATAACTCAATCATACAATAAGAAGTTATGTTTAAATGCTTACATTTATTGTCTAAAATTGACTTTAACTGCAACCAAATGTAATAAGAAGATCCTTAAAATAAAATTGAGCTATTTCCAATTGCTATATTGCGTGTTTCGCTTGTTTCAGGAGTATCCGACACCGCTCCTTGTTATTAAATGTACATGTATATCATAATCAGAAAATTCAAACACTATTCATCTTACAGAAATTCGAAACGATTGCAAAATGATTAAATTGAACAATTCATTTGCAAATTTATATTGTTAATAAAACATTCTATTGTACATATTTTTTCCCAAACATAAATACACAAATCCTGATTTGGCAAACCTCAGAAACCATTATGAAAAACTAAGCTAAAAGCCAATTTTGTACACACAGAAATAATGAAATGTAATAAATTACAGGGATAAACGCATCTGCGTGTCTGACACTATATCAGTTGAATATAGTTACAAATAAAACCTGCATGCCAATTTTTTAAAGAAAATATGCATTTTCAATTTTAGGACAAAATACTTCTAAAATGTGGCATGTGAATTAATTATTTAGAATGATAAAAACTAAAAGTCGTGGACGATCACTCGGGATGCCTTGGTAAGCGCAAATCCTTGCCTGTCATACCGTCGTCCTAGTGGACGATCACTCGGGATGCCTTGGTAAGAAATCCTTGCCTGTCATACCGTCGTCCTAGTGGACGATCACTCGGGATGCCTCGGTAAGCGCAAATCCTTGCCTGTCATACCGTCGTCCTAGTGGACGATCACTCGGGATGCCTTGGTAAGCGCAAATCCTTGCCTGTCATACCGTCGTCCTACTAAATAATTCAATATAACTTTGGCAAGAAACTTCTCTAGCACTCAGGCACATAAGTATACACATATGAAATGTTACTGTGATATTCATGTCCTTTATAAGACTCATTTTGAAACTTTTCAACTATTTATAAGCTACAATAAAAATTTCTTTCACAGCTAAATTAGATATGTATCAAGATTAAGCTATAGTGCCCTTAGCTTCTTCTAGGGAAACATGGTCAATAAAGCAAGAGTTATACCATTCATTAACCTTTCAAATCGATAGAATGCGATACAAGAACACTGATGTATTACACTCCGGTGCTATATAGAATGTCATTCAAGACAATAGGAGTGTTATCGACGAGTTAAGAAATATTTCTCCGTTTTAGCCAAATCGCTTTTTTATGTTACAAGCGCCAACTGCCTTTTGAGAATCCCTACAACGTATTTAAACCGGCATGCACGCACACACAATCATCTCCGCATAGGAAAATATTTGTTTTTAAAGTTTTCCTAGACTAGTTCAATGTTAAAATACTGACCACTGTGGCGCCAAAATTTGATTTTAAGACATAATTTGGTATTATTTGGTATATCGTGTTATAACATCTGCAGAATTCTGAGGGATAGGTTGGTACCCGAGCCCGTTAGAACGCATAAAACGCGTAAAAACCAGGTAAATTAATATATTGTCCCTCAACGTCATTAAATCTCCATGAAATGCGCGGTAAAGTCTACGTTGGTTTTCACGCTAACGTCATTTCCTTTTGAATTATCCGTTTTGGGGCCGTAATACGTTTACGCTTTGCCACGGAACGTGCATATATAAAAAGGTGTTATAACAGCACGTGAGCGCGAGAATCTCTCTGTTAACACACGTTTTCTCTCCTGTTAAAACATCCCGAAAAATGACAAGAACAGCAGTTTTATGCTAGAATGTAGTGATAACGCATGTGTTTTCATGTAATAACATCTGCAGAATCCTGAGGGATTGGTTGGTGCCCGAACCCGTTAGGGCGAGGGTACCAACGATTCCCGAGGGATTCTGAAGATGTTATAACACGAAAGGAACATGCGCTAACGCTGTTCTAGCATAAAACACGTAAAAATCAAGTAAATGAATATATTGTCCCTCAACGTCATTCAATTTCCATGAAATGCGTGGGAATGTCTACGTTGTTTTTTCACGCTGACGTCATTTGCCACGGAACGCGCATATATAAAAAGGTGTTATAACAGCACGTGAGCGCGAGAATCTCTCTGTTAACACATGTTTTCTCTCTTGTTAAAACACCCCCGAAAAGTGACAATAACAGCAGTTTTATGCTAGAATATTATATTTTATCTTTTTGATAACTTTACACACGGATTGCCGTTAATCATAAACGATTTTCATTTCCAAATACCGAGTCCTGGCTTTATTCCACGTTATCCGGATAAATGATGTTACGCCATTACTTTCAGTTTATCAAGTTAACAGCAATTCTGCAGCACTTGTAATTTTCATTGATATCATGTTTCTTTATCGATGGTGTCAAAATACTGTTTTCTTCAAGGTTTTAATCCGATTTTGTTCAAGTAAAGGATATGTTCGAAACTTTAACATCTGCTCACTAATAATCATTTCTGTTCATACAACGCTTAATACAAGTTAAATTTTTATTAGAATGTTTTTAATCCAAGACTTATTTTGAGTTACATGTATTTTGAGCATAACTGTAAATTTGACAAACATACTTTGCCTAAGGAATGATATTAATGTAAGAAATATTGCACTACATTTGTTATAGACAGTCATTAACAGTTATATATTTAGCTGTAATTCATTAGAAATGCATCTTTGAAACAAGAACTGTCTCAGGATAGCAACGCTCGACTATTCACCAGCCTTGTCAATTGATTAATATAAGTCTTAAAAGGGGCATAAATTTGTAAAAATGCAAAATAGAGTTATGGAACATATGCACTGCGAATTAGGTCATCACGATGAACACGTGAGTGAAGTTTCAATTCATTCCCATCAATGGGTATTGTGATACCAGCTTGCATACAAAAAAAAAAAGTCGAAAAAGGGACACAATTTTGTAAACAAGCAAAATAAAGTTATGGAACCTGTGTAGTGTACGTCAGTTTATCATACAGAATAAATGATTTAAGTTTCAATCCATTCCCACAAGTGGTTATTGAGAAACCATTTTACAAACAAACTTTTAACCAAATCGGGCGGATTATTTTTAGATTCCTACTGAAAATTGAAGATTTCAAAAATTATTCCTCCGACTGAACTTACGTATTGACTATACTGCTATCAGTTGCTGGTATAAATTTAATTTATGCAGTCACACAAAACATGTTTTATCGCACTATTTCTTTGACATTACCGTGGAAAAACGCGCCCTTATAAATCACGCCGCGGGCCAGATACAACGTCGCTGGTCATTATAAAATTTTATGGCCCGGATGACAGCACACTGAGTGAAGAGGAATTATTCAAATAAGGTCTAACATGTCAAAATGAAACATCGGACTTCACTGATAAAATGTCGATGTCACTGCAAGATAAGGAAGAAGAATTTTTTTGTCTCTCATATTAAATAAAAAACATAGCGACAAGTGAAGACTGCAGGCTGGATACCTGGTTCCGAAACAGCGTGTTAATTTCTTTATGTTTACTCATCTAAAATATCATGCTAGTTGATTTTAATTACTAAGTATTGCTTGTAATATTTTGTCACTTCACATGTGCGTATTGCTAGGCAACTAGTTGTCAGTAGTCAAGCAGTTAAAATGCAAAACGCAAAACGTCACGAATGCAGGAATATTTCATACAGGCTACTTCAAGTGTCTAGATTTCATATCATGATTATTTCAGTGTTGGAAATACGCTTCGGGAAATAAACATGTTTCGTCTGCTTTTAACGTATTTGAAGACGAATTCAAAATACAATTCAAACTGCAATTTCTGTTTCAACCAAACTGGTCAATGTAATGTACACATTTTTTATGTAACATCATCATGCTACGCCACTATAAAATGAAAGATGGACACACGTAGTTCAACTTTGCAGACAAATATTCTAGTGTTAAATGTTAATGTTCAGTTTTGCAATATCTCTAACAATTTTCTCATTACTGATATTCATCAATATTTAAGCGCCCTTGTCTGCTTTTCGATATAGGCCAGTTCTGTCTGTTATTAATAAACATACCATACAGTGACATATTAATGTTTGTGTCACGTACCCTGTGACTTCAGCTCTAAGGTATTATAGGTAAATGCTGTTTTAAATCTAGAATGTAAGTCTAGGACTTATGTTAAGCCAAATTGTAAATGATATTTCTGTCGGCGACGGAACAAAGTTGTAAATAATTGATGAAGGAATATAATATTTTATATCTGATACATTATTTATATGGCAAAGTACACAGACCACTGCGGGGTTTCAATAACATGTTTTAGTAACTTTTTACTACATTTGTATTTTCAAAGAGTCACGTAAAATGACAACTATATAAAAATAACATGTCCTTTTAGAGCTTCTTAGAGACACAAACAAATTTTGCAAGGACAATTTTGTAAATACGAAAATGTATATTTATATCAGATTTAAGAAAGCAGTATATCATGTATTGCACTTTTCACTATTTAATTATAACCTGTGCACTTCGTTGAACGCTAAACTGGGCACACTCCGTGGAGCGCTAACCTAGGCACACTCCGTGGAGCGCTAATCTGAGCACACTCAGAGCGCTAACCTTGGAATTCTCCATGGAGAGCTAACTTGAGCACTCTCCTCCTAGTGCTAACATGGGCACACTCCGTGTAAAGCGCTAACTTGAGCACACTCCATGGAGCGCTAATCTAAGCATACTCCGTGGATCGCTAACCTGGTCACACTCCGTGGAGCGCTAACCTGGTAACTATCCGTGGAGAGCTAACCTGAGCACACTCCGCATACAGCTAACATGGGCACACTCCGTGGAGAGCTAACTTGAGCACACTCCATGGAGCGCTAATCTAAGCATACTCCATGGATCGCTAACCTGGTCACACTCCGTGGAGCGCTAACCTGGTAACTATCCGTGGAGAGCTAACCTGAGCACATTCCGCCTAGAGCTAACATGGGCACACACCGTGGAGCGCTAACTTGAACACACTCCGTGGAGCACTAACCTGAGCACTCTCCATGGAGCGCTAACCTGAGCGCGCTAACCTGAGCACAGTCCATTGAGTGCTCCTGATTAATAGTCATTTCTTCCTTGGACTGAATGTTTACGCTGTTATCAAAATAATAAACAATACGTTTTGGTGTTGTTGTTGTTCCGGCCCGTCTCGACGCAACAGACACAAATACAAATGTTCAGCAAAAGTTAAATTTGTCTTGGGACCATAAGAGGCTAATATTATATGTGTTTGATCTGGTGATTGGTCAAAATTGACTATAAGGGTGCATTTATTTTCTGTTATAAAACTAAGTGAAATATCAGAATTCAAAAAGATTGTGAAAAAACTTTCGGCCTTACTAATTTCTTAAAAAGGGTATTTAAAATGTTGCCTGTTTTGGAAAAATCTAAAAAAAAATCACACACATTAGACAGTGATGTAATTCAATGACGAGAAAATGACAGAAACCTATGATCACGGCATAAAAAGAACAATAATTGTGTGTGAAATTGACTTTATTTTGCAGCACCGAACAGTAAAGCTCTGTTAATTTATTTACAGGTTTGTAAGCAGTAGATTTCTGCTTGAAAACGAAAAAAAGGACCTAAAGTTTCGATAATTATATTTTTACCTTGCTTTCTGTGCCTACGGCTCGGTGAATATAACCATATATATATGTAACTCTTTTCGGGTTGATAAATCCTGATATCAACCTATGAAAAAGTCGATAATTGTATAATAACTCCACCTCGAAATCTCTAATGGTCTGATGAATGGAAAATGCCGCTAGTATATTGTATTATCTTGCTGAATATAGTTATGCCAAAACTCATCCATCACACGTTGACTTTTGTGAGGACACTTACAGTGAAAGGCAGCTTATTGAAGAATATACTCCTAGTAAAACAAAGAATTTGTCTGTTGTTTACGAGGAAAATCGTTTGTTGTCGTACTAAAATACGGTCGTTTGTCAGGCATGCAATTGATCATTGTCGCATAAAACTGTGTTTCCACCAGAGTGTGTTTATTTCACTGAACTTTTTTTCTATTTAACTTTCTAAACACTTATTTCACAAATTCTTATATAATTCGCCAGTATGTATATTCAATACATGATTGCTGAAAAATGCTGAAAATTTATATCTGATGTCATGTAATTGATTACTTATTAAATGGCTGTCTATTCAATAGTTTTTACTATATTTTTACTATACCGTAGAAGTGGGCAGATATATGTTTGATCTTTAGATTCATTCCGTAGAGACCGTAAAACTGGGCAGATAGCGCAGACTAACGGTACTGGAATTGAAAGGAATCTGCCCAGATTTACGGAGGCGTGCGATTATATATCTATTCTCTTTATTTCCACCTTTCGGTGATAAATATTTTTATCACATGTTTGACGCCGCGGGAGTGTAATAAAGCCATTACATAAAAATGAATAATACACTAGTGTAATAAAGCTTTGACGTCGACGTTGGTCAAATTAACTTGTTTGTAGGGATAACGCATGTTTTTTCGTGTGATAACATCCTCAGAATCCTGAGGGATTGGTTGGTGCCCGAGCCCATCAGGGCGAGGGTACCAACGTATCCCGAGGGATTCTGCAGATGTTATAACACGAAATGAACATGCGCTAACGCTATTCTAGCATAAAACGCGTAAAAACTGATAAATGAATACAATGTCACTCAACGTCATTAAATTTCCACGAAATGCGCGGGAATGTCTGAGTTATTTTTTACGTTGACGTCATTTTGTTTTGTATTATCCGTTATGGGGCCGAATGACGTTTACACTTTGCCACGGAACGCGCATATATAAAAAGGTGTTATAGTGTTATAACAGCACGTGAGCGCGAGAATCCCTCTGTTAACACACGTTTTCTCTCCTGTTAAAACACCCCCGAAAAGTGGCAAGAACAGCAGTTTTATGCTAGAATATATAGTAAAAGAAAGTAGAATTTTTTATGTTTCGACAGGAAAAGCTAACATGTGATTAGCAGAGCCTCGTATTTTATTATTTTATTCAACTCGTTTAATAAATTCAATAAGAAAAGACACTCATGTAATATCCTCTATGATAATGCATGTATACAATTCATTTTCTTACCACAAACATGTTAAAAAGAAATAGGAAACATATGAACATAAAATAGAAAATGCATTTATAAGTATTAATATACACCTTAGAGTCTTTTTGTTTCTAATATCTAAATGAATAATAATATAATGTTAATAATATACGAGAAAAATATTTACATTACTGCATATTACAGGAGGGATGAACAATATTACATATGATTTCAAAAATTCATACAAAACTAATGTACATTATCCTGTTTTCTCATATTCTCAGGGGCCTAAGGGGTTGTTTTATTCCCAGTAACAGATTAACCATTTCATAAACAGTATTTGGGTGTTATTTTGTAGAAAATTCTCTTGTCTTTCAGATAGAGCCATGAGATATTACAGAAATTATCCCATTTAATTATTTTGTTACAGTATTTGATATCACCCTTAACCACAGAAATGGACCAAGAGTTTCTTGTATTCCTGTGGATTTAGATTTGACACTTCATCACAAATAATTTGTAGAATTTAAAACATTAAAATTACCATTATGTAATAAAAAGATATATTCTATAGTAAAAACATCCAAAAATATGACAATAAATTGCATAATGAATAATTCAAAGCAAATTTGCTAACATCACCAGAAAAAAATAAGGATTTTTTTTGAAAATTCAGTAAAATGCCAATAGTTTCATCAATTTGCGTTCAAATCACTTGAAATTTTCAGTGTGTCAGTTTTGTACCATTCCTGTCTAGAAAATAACAAACATTATATCATTTGACGACTTTAAGACAAAAAGCGAGAACATGAGAAACCCTGAGAATACGAGAAACAAGGATATATGCAAATACAGGATTTTACTAAGCAACTTTGGGTGCCAATAATACATAATGCGTTTTAAGAAAATAGAAACAGATCTGATAGCATCATATTACCCCTTACCCTTTTATGCGAGAACATACCTTTCAAAATATAAAGGGATATTAAAGGGTTTTGCAATTGTTATCTTGATTATCTTGATTAAGGAATTCATTTATTGTTTGTCGAAAGTCGAAATACAAACAATAAGTGTTTCCATTTTGAAGAAATATACAATTGTGTATGTTGATATGACCCCCCCCCCCCCCCCCCCCCCCCCCCCCCCCCTCTTAATTGTTTATGTATTTAGAGTTAAACATATTTCACAGCATGTGTAATTATTGCTCTTGTTTCTTGGCATATAACGCAAATACGTATTACAGTTTTCTGAATTTAAGACATGAGATCAAATATTTATACGAAGCATGCAGAAATGATTTGTGACACTCCATATTGACAAATGATGCAAGAGTTCTTCCTAGCATAACTTGATATAACATTTCATCATTTAACATCTGCATTTCATATATCAATTCATAAATTGCTATTATAAAACATTTGTCTTTTGAAATAGAGTTTACTACACTGAGACGTCTTATGAACATACATATCTTGAACATGCAAGTTACATAAGTCACAGTCACAAATATTTCTGTTTATTACTTCTGTCCATAGTCTAGTAATTTTACAAGCTTTATGTGGCCCGCAAGCCAATAAGTGTATACTATTTCGACAAAGACCTGGAAAGCGGGAAGCTAGTATAATTACATTAAACATACGATACATAACTGAACTTTCGTCATTCATAAATTTTAACCAATGTTTCACCACCCTTTCTTTGTTCAGTATATGCTTACTTCACCAAGAACGGCGGGATTCTTATTCAAAATGTATCGACAATAATTGTTGCGTCGTAAACAACTGTATAATAAATTCTGTTTAAGCATTGTATAAAGAAGCTTGTTTTTTTTTTTTGCATCAGTTTTCAGAGTTGGAAAATTTAATATAACCCATTTATAGCAATAAATCACACTATTAAAATAAACATATTTTTACAGCACAGAATTGTATACACAATAAAATTTTTTTTATTGTACATGTAATAAGACAGACTAATTAACAAACACTCCACGGAGCCAGAAGCGTCCATTGAACTAATTAAGTAAAAATTGTGGTATTGATTAAGACGGTATCAGCAAGTAGTCGTACTCATTTCATGATTGGTTTATCCCTGTAGAACAAATCTTATAAGCAAGCGCGTTAAATTTTAGACTGCAAGTAAAATATTGAAATTACCAATAGGGATATACGATATAAAGTATAATGTTTCATCATTAAGATAGAATATTAATGGAATGCATGTTTTTAAATATCTAAGAATATATTTGTGGTCTTTCATTATTATGTAAAACATGACAAAAATGTACCATAATCAAGAATTCATATTGTATATAATTATCAGTTTCGGGTAGTATATGAATTTGGTCAATATGCCTATATTAGTAACTGAGGTCAAAGGAAAAGAACTTGATACTGGGCCCAAATCATTTTTATCATTATTTCCTAACATATATTGTTGTTGCAAGTTGCTGTGAGAGTGTTGCAAGATGTTGTGCGAATGATGCAAGTTGGTTTGAGAGTGTTGCAAGTTGGTGTGAGAGTGTTGCAAGTTGTTGTGAGAGTGATGCAAGTTGCTGTGAGAGTGATGCAAGTTGCTGTGAGAGTGTTGCAAGTTGTTGTGAGAGTGATGCAAGTTGCTGTGAGAGTGCTGCAAGTTGTTGTGAGAGTGATGCAAGTTGCTGTGAGAGTGATGCAAGTTGCTGTGAGAGTGATGCAAGTTGTTGTGAGAGTGATGCAAGTTGTTGTGAGAGTGATGCAAGTTGCTGTGAGAGTGTTGCAAGTTGGTGTGAGAGTGTTGCAAGTTGGAATGCAAGTTTTTGCAAGTTAGTGAGAGAGTTTTGCAAGATGTTTTGAGAGTTTTGAAAGTTGTTGTGGGAGTGTTGCAAATTGTTGTGCGAGTTTTTCAAGTTGATGAACGAGTTCTGCAAGTTGTTGTGAGAGTGTTGCAAGTTGTTGTTTGAGTTTTACAAGTTGTGGTATGAATTTTTCAAGTTGTTGCGAGAGTGTTGCAAGTTTGGTGTTGCAAGGTGATGTGCGAGTTTTGCAAGTTGTTGTGAGAGTGTTGCAAGTTGTTGTGAGAGTGTTGCAAGTTGCTGTGTGAGCTTTACAAGTTGTTGTTTGAGCTTTGCATTTGTTGCGAAAGTGTTGCAAATTGGTGTGCGGGTGTTACAAATTGGTGTGCGAGTGTTGCAAATTGGTGTTAGAGTTTTGCAAGTTGTAATGAGAATGTTGCAAATTGTTGTGAGTGTTGCAATTTTTTTGTGCGAGGTTTGCCAGTTGTTGTTAGAGCGTTGCAAGTTGTTGTGAGAGTTTTGCAAGTTGTTTTGAGAGTATTTTAAATTTGGTGTGCAAGTGTCACAAGTGAGTGTTAGAGGTGTAAGTTTTGAAAGTGGTTGTGAGAGTGTTACAGTCTGTTGTGAGAGATTTGCCAGTTACTGTGAGAGTGTTGCAAGTTGTTGTGCGAGTTTTGCAAGTTGTTGTGAGAGTGTTGCAAGTTTGAGAGTGTTGCAAGTTGTTGTGACAGTGTTGCAAGTTGTTGTAAGAGGTTTTCCAGTTGTTGTGCGAATGATGTAAGTTGATGTGAGAGTGTTGCAAGTTGGTGTGCAAGTGTTACAAGTGAGTGTTAATGGTGTAAGTTTTGAAAGTTGTTGTGAGAGTGTTACAATTTGTTGTGAGAGATTTGCCAGTTATTGTTAGAGTGTTGCAAGTTGTTGTGCGAGTTTTACAAGTTGTTGTGAGAGTTTTTCAAGTTATTGTGAGAGTGTTGCAAGTTTTTATGAAAGTGTTGCAAATTGTTGTGAGAGTGTCGCAAGACGTGTGCGAGTTTTTCCAGTTGTTGTAAGAGTTTTGCAAGTTGGTATAAGAGTGTTGCAAGTTGTTGTTAAAGGTTTGCCAGATGTGTGTGAGTTTTGCAAGTTGTTGTGAGAGTGTTGCAATTTGTTGTAAGAGTTTTTCCAGTTGTTGTTAGAGTGTTGCAAATTGCTGTGATAGTGCTGCAAGTTTTTGTAAGAGTTTTGCCAGTTGTTGTTAGAGTGTTGAAACTTGTTGTGAGAGTGTTGCAATTGGTTGTGAGAGATTTGCCAGTTGGTGTGAGAGTCTTGCTAGTTGTTGTTAAAGTTTTGCCAGTTGTTGTGTGAGTTTTGCAAGTTTTTGTGAGAGTGTTGCAATTTGTTGTAAGAGTTTGCCAGTTTTTGTTAGAGTGTTGTAAGTTGTCGTGTGAGGTTTACAAGTTGTTGTGGGAGTTTTGCAAGTTGGTCTGAGAGTGTTGCAAGTTGGTGTGCGAGTATTGCAAGTTGTTGTGAGAGTGTTGCAAGTTGTTGTGAGAGTTTTTCAAGTTGTTGTTTGAATTTAACAAAGTTGTTCTTAGAGTGTTGCAAGTTGTCGTGTGGGGATTACAAGTTGTTGTGTGTGTTTTGCAAGTTGTTGTGAGAGTTCTTCAAGTTGTTGTTTGAGTGCTGCAAGTTGTTGTGAGAGTGTTGCAATTTGTTGTGCGAGTGTTGCAAATTGTTGTGATAGAGTTGCAAGTTTTTGTGATAGTTTTGCCAGTTGTTGTGAGAGTTGAGGGTTGCAGTTTGTTGTGCGAGTGTTGCAAGTTGTTGTGAGAGTGTTGCAAGTTGTAAGGCGAGGGTTGCAGTTTGTTGTGAGAGTGTTGCAAGTTGGTGTTAAAATCTTGGAAATTGATGTGCAAGTATTACAAGTGAGTGTTAGAGATGTAAGTTTTGAAAGTTGTTGTGAGAGTGTTACAATTTGTTGTGAGAGATTTGCCAGTTATAGTTAGAGTCTTGCAAGTTGTTGTACGAGTTTTACAAGTTGTTGTGAGAGTTTTGCAAGTTATTGTGAGAGTGTTGCACGTTTTTATGAAAGTGTTGCAAGTTGTTGTGAGAGTGTCGCAAGACGTGTGCGAGTTTTTCCAGTTGTTGTAAGAGTTTTGCAAGTTGGTATGAGAGTGTTGCAAGTTGTTGTTAGAGTTTTGCCAAATGTTTAAGAGTTTTGCAAGTTATTGTGAGATTGTTGCAAGTTTTTATGAAGTGTTGCAAGTTTTTGTGAGAGTGTCGCAAGACGTATGCGAGTTTTTCCAGTTGTTGTAAGACTTTTGCAAGTTGGTATGAGAGTGTTGCAAGTTGTTGTTAGAGTTTTGCCAGATGTGTGTGAGTTTTGCAAGTTGTTGTGAGAGTGTTGCAATTTGTCGTAAGAGTATTTCCAGTTGTTGTTAGAGTGTTGCAAATTGCTGTATGAGTTTTACAAATTGTTGTGAGAGTTTTGCAAGTTTTTGTAAGAGTTTTGCCAGTTGTTGTAAGAGTGTTGACATTTGTTGTGAGAGTGTTGCAATTTGTTGTGAGAGATTTGCCAGTTGGTGTGAGAGTCTTGCTAGTTGTTGTTAAAGTTTTGCCAGATGTGTGTGAGTTTTGCAAGTTTTTGTGAGAGTGTTGCAATTTGTTGTAAGAGTTTTTCCAGTTGTTGTTAGAGTGTTGCAAATTGCTGTGATAGTGCTGCAACTTTTTGTAAGAGTTTTGCCAGTTGTTGTTAGAGCGTTGAAATTTGTTGTGAGAGTGTTGCAATTTGTTTTGAGAGTGTTGCAATTTGTTGTGAGAGATTTGCCAGTTGGTGTGAGAGTCTTGCTAGTTGTTGTTAAAGTTTTGCCAGTTGTTGTGTGAGTTTTGCAAGTTTTTGTGAGAGTGTTGCAATTTGTTGTAAGAGTTTGCCAGTTTTTGTTAGAGTGTTGCAAGTTGTCGTGTAAGGTTTACAAGTTGTTGTGGGAGTTTTGCAAATTTTTGTGAGAGTGTTACAAGTCGTTGTGCTAGTTTAACATGTTGTTGTGATAAGTTTTGCAAGTTGCTGTGATAGTATTGCAAGTTGTTGTGTGAGTGATGCAAGTTGGTCTGATAGTGTTGCAAGTTGGTGTGCGAGTATTGCAAGTTGTTGTGAGAGTGTTGCAAGTTGTTGTGAGAGTTTTTCAAGTTGTTGTTTGAATTAAACAAAGTTGTTGTTAGAGTGTTGCAAGTTGTCGAGTGAGGTTTACAAGTTGTTGTGGGTGTTTTGCAAGTTGTTGTGAGAGTTTTTCAAGTTGATGTTTGAATTTTACAAAGTTGTTGTTAGAGTGTTGCAAGTTGTCGTGAGAGTGTTGCAATATGTTGTGCGAGTGTTGCAAATTGTTGTGATAGAGTTGCAAGTTTTTGTGATAATTTTGCCAGTTGTTGTGAGAGTTGAGTGTTGCAGTTTGTTGTGCGAGGGTTGCATGTTGTTGTGCGAGTGTTGCAAGTTGTAGGGTGAGGGTTGCAGTTTGTTGTGAGGGTGTTGCAAATTGGTGTTAGAGTCTTGCAAGTTGGTGTGCAAGTATTACAAGTGAGTGTTAGAGGTGTAAGTTTTGAAAGTTGTTGTGAGAGTGTTGCAATTTTTCGTAAGAGTATTTCCAGTTGTTGTTAGTGTGTTGCAAATTGCTGTGCGAGTTCTACCAATTGTTGTGAGAGTTTTGCAAGTTTTTGTAAGAGTTTTGCCAGTTGTTGTTAGAGTGTTGAAATTTGTTGTGAGAGTGTTGCAATTTGTTGTGAGAGATTTGCCAGTTGGTGTGAGAGTCTTGCTAGTTGTTGTTAAAGTTTTGCCAGTTATTGTGTGAGTTTTGCAAGTTTTTGTGAGAGTGTTGCAATTTGTTGTAAGAGTTTGCCAGTTTTTGTTAGAGTGTTGCAAGTTGTCGTGTGAGGTTTACAAGTTGTTGTGAGAGTTTTGCAATTTTTTTGTGGGAGTGTTGCCAGTTGTTGTTAGAGTGTTGCGAGTTGTTGTGCGAGTGTTACAATTTGTTGTTAGAATTTTACGTTGTTTTTGCGAGTTTTGCAAGTTGTTGTGAGAGTGTTGCAAGTTGCTCTGAGGGTGTTGCAAGTTGTTGTGAGACTTTTAGAAGTTGTTGAGCACGTTTTACAAGTTGCTATGCGAGTTTCGCAAGTTGTTGTGCGAGTGTTGCAATTTTTGTGTTACAAGTCGTTGTGCTAGTTTAACATGTTGTTGTGATAAGTTTTGCAAGTTGTTGTGAGAGTGTTGCAAGTTGTTGTGTGAGTGATGCAAGCTGGTCTGAGAGTGTTGCAAGATTGTGTACGAGTATTGCAAGTTGTTGTGAGAGTTTTTCAAGTTGTTGTTTGAATTTTATAAAGTTGTTGTTAGAGTGTTGCAAGTTGTGAGAGTGTTGCAATTTGTTGTGCGAGTGTTGCAAATTGTTGCGACAGTGTTGCAAGTTTTTGTGATAATTTTGCCAGTTGTTGTGAGAGTTTTGCATGTTGCTGTGAGAGTGTTGCAAGTAGTTGTGAGAGTGTTGCAATTTGTTGTGAGAGTGTTGCAAGTTGCTCTGAGAGTGTTGCAAGTTGTTGTGAGAGTTTACAAGATGTTGTACGAGTTTTTCCAGCTGTTGTGATATTGATGTAAGTTGTTGTGAGAGTTTTGCCAGTTGTTGTAATAGTGTTGCAAGCAGTTGTGAGAGTGTTGCAAGTTGTAGTGAGAGTGTTGCTAGTTGATCTGTGAGTTTTTCAATTTGTTGTGAGAGTTTTGCAATATGTTGCAAGTTGTTGTGAGAGTGTTGCAAGTTGTGGTGCGAGGGTTGCCGTTTGTTGTGCAAGTGTTGCAAGTTGTTGTGGGAGTGTTTCAAGTTGTGGTGCGAGGGTTGCCGTTTGTTGTGCGAGTGTTGCAAGTTGTTGTGAGAGTGTTGCAAGTTGTGAGATGAGGGTTGCAGTTTGTTGTGCGAGTGTTGCAAGTTGTTGTGAGAGTGTTGCAAGTTCTAGGGCGAGGGTTGCAGTTTGTTGTGCGGGTGTTGCAAGTTGTGAGGCGAGGGTTGCAGTTTGTTGTGCGAGTGTTGCATGTTGTTGTGATAGTTTGTCAGTTGTTTTGAGAGTTTTGCCAGTTGTTGTGAGAGTGTTGCAAGTTTGTGTGTGAGTTTTGCAACTTTTATATGAGTGTTGCAAGTTGTTATGAGAGTGTTGCAAGTTGTGAGGCGAGGGTTGCAGTTTGTTGTGCGGGTGTTGCAAGTTGTGAGGCGAGGGTTGCAGTTTGTTGTGTGGGTGTTGCAAGTTGTGAGGCGAGGGTTGCAGTTTGTTTTGCGGGTGTTGCAAGTTGTGAGGCGAGGGTTGCAGTTTGTTGTGCGGGAGTTGCAAGTTGTGAGGCGAGGGTTGCAGTTTGTTGTGCGGGTGTTGCAAGTTGTGAGGCGAGGGTTGCAGTTTGTTGTGCGACTGTTGCAAGTTGTTGTGAGAGTGTTGCAAGTTTTGGGGTGAGGGTTGCAGTTTGTTGTGCGAGTGTTGCAAGTTGTTGTGAGAGTGTTGCAAGTTCTAGGGCGAGGGTTGCAGTTTGTTGTGCGGGTGTTGCAAGTTGTGAGGCGAGGGTTGCAGTTTGTTATGCGAGTGTTGCAGGTTGTTGTGATAGTTTGTCAGTTGTTTTGAGAGTTTTGCCAGTTGTTGTGAGAGTGTTGCAAGTTTGTGTGTGAGTTTTCCACCTTTTTATGAGTGTTGCTAGTTGTTATGAGAGTGTTGCAAGTTCATGTGTGAAGATATAACTGCTTATACAACTTACCTGCAGTAAGATTTGTTCGTATTGTTATACTGTATAGAATAACTTGTACATAACACAGATGCACTTGTTAAAGACTGAGAACATAACAACCTTTATATAGCCTTGAATAGATAGCTATAATATTCCATTTTTTCTTCAGGAACCTATATAGGAAGCACGCATATTTGTGTCTTATCTGAAAACTTCCGTACCCTATATCGTTGACATAGTTAACAGCCATGTCATGTGCTGGTTGTCACTTGTGTTTTTTCATTTAATCCTTCAGTCAGTAATAAACAAGACATAACTCTGTTTGATCAAATTACATTTTTCACTGTCCCAGATGCCATTTGATTATTGTATTTTTCCCATTAGGGTTAATCTTAAGTTTATGTATACACGTCAAAACTCCGGTTAAATTACTCTATGATTTTTTAAACAATCGTGGGGATAAAACCCCAACCCCTCCACCAAATCTCTTAAAAATATATCAGATACCTGTGTGTTTACATCTGTTTTGTATCATTGCCAGTTAGTAAAAACCTGAGATAAAAGAAAGTCGGGTTTAAAATTAAACAATTACCAAGAGAGTCCGGTATACCCGAACTGTTATAAGAGCACTCCAGTTTATCTCTATCCTCTTTTTTTTAGTTTGTTTTAGGTTTAATGCGGTTTTTCAACCGTATTTTAGAAATGTAACGGCGGACACAACTTAAACAGTGTCCCTGGATCCTGCACCAGTACAAACCTGTTCTCAACAAGTAACTGCCAATATCCACTAATGAATCAGAGGTGGAGGACGAATCATTTATGACAAAATGTCTTTTATCAATTCGTCACGGAGAACATACGCCTCAGCACAACCCCGCAATCCTCCCTATTGAGCTATGTGGGCGAGCCTTCTTCCCTGCTAAATACTATGACTGTAACATATACAATTTATCTAACACACTATTCGACTGGTAAAACATGCAAATGTGATTTAATTAAAACACAGATTAATGTATTTTGATATAGTAACGTTATCAATAAAATGTAACAGTAAGAGGATCAACAAGAATAAATCAAACATTAGACAGTAAGAGGAGGACAGGAATAGACAAAACAAAAGACAGTTAGAGGAGCGACAAGAATAGACAAAACATAAGACAGTGAGAGGAGCGACAAGAATAGACAAAACATAAGACAGTAAGAGAAGCAACAAGAATAGACAAAATATAAGACAGTAAGAGGAGCGACAAGAATAGACAAAACATAAGACAGTGAGAGGAGCGACAAGAATGGACAAAACATAAGACAGTAAGAGGAGACAGTAAGAAGAGCGACAAGAACAGATCAAACATAAGACAGTAAAAAAGCGACAGTACTGTAGACAGTAAGAGGAGGAGCGACATGAAGAGATCAAATATAGACAGTAAAAGGAGCGACAAGAACAGATTAAACTGTAACCGGAAGGATCAATGACAAGACCGATCAAACAGTAACCCAGTAAGAGGACCGACAAGAACAGATTAAACTGTACACGGAAGGATGAATTACAAGACCAGATCAAACAGTAACCCAGTAAGAGGACTGGTAAGAACTGATTAAACTGTACACGGAAGGATGAATGACAAGACCGATCAAACAGTAACCCAGTAAGAGGACCGGTAAGAACAGATTAAACTGTACAATGAAGGATGGACGACAAGACCAGATCAAACAGTAACCCAGTAAGAGGACAGGTAAGAACAGATTAAACTGTACACGGAAGGATGGGCGACTGGACCAGATCAAACATAACCCAGTGAGAGGACTGGTAAGAACAGATTTTCTTGCATACCAGACGGGGATTTCCGGTATTTTTACCGGTGCTGGAAAAATCCATCTTACCCCCCGGGGTGTAAGATGACTCTCGTGCTGTAAATGACGTATTACGAACTACATATATATAGAAAATTTATGTAGTAATTTATATTTTATTTAAAAAACAGAATAAAAATTCAATACCTTGACAGTTCCTATTGGTTCCTGATAATATATTTCTCGATTCAAATCACGTTATTTTATCAAAAATTCACAACGTTACGCTGCAGCTGATAAAACAAAACCGGAACTAAACATTGTTATTTGTTTTGAAACGTCATGACGTCTTTCCTGTTTACGGACACCCGCGCTTTGTTTAACTCAACTGCCATAAGAAATAGTTCTAAAAGAAAAGCCGTTTGTGCCGCCTAAACAGTTACCCTCGAGGCCGGATATTCCCATCTGCACCTACAACCAGTGAAAGAATCTTATAAAACTGTACACGGAAGGATGGACGACAAGACCAGATCAAACAGTAACCCAGTAAGAGGACCGGCAAGAACAGATTAAACTGTACACGGAAGGTTGAACAAAAAGACCAGATCAAACAGTAACCCAGTAAGAGGACCGGTAAAAACAGATTAAACTGTACACGGAAGGATTGAATACAAGACCAGATCAAACATAACCCAGTAAGAGGACCGGCAAGAACAGATTAAACTGTACACGGAAGGATGAACGACAAGAACAGATCAAACAGTTACCCAGTAAGAGGACCGGCAAGAAAAGATTAAACAGTACAAGGAAGGATGAACGACAAGACCAGATCAAACAGTAACCCAGTAAGAGGAGCGACAAGAACAGATTAAACTGTACACGGAAGGATTGAATACAAGACCAGATCAAACAGTAACCCAGTAAGAGGACCGGTAAGAACAGATTAAACTGTACACGGAAGGATGGACGACAAGACCAGATCAAACAGTAACCGAGTAAGAAGACCGGTAAGAACAGATTAAACTGTACACGGAAGGATAAATGACAAGACCAGATCAAACAGTAACCCAGTAAGAGGACCGGCAAGAACAGATTAAACTGTACACGGAAGGATGGACGACAAGACCGATCAAACAGTTACCCAGTAAGAGGACCGGCAAGAACAGATTAAACTGTACACGGAAGGATGGACGACAAGACCAGATCAAACAGTAACCCAGTAAGAGGGGCGACAAGAACAGATTAAACTGTACACGGAAGGATGAACGACAAGACCAGATCAAACAGTAACCCTGTAAGAGGACCGGTAAGAACAGATTAAACTGTACACGGAAGGATGGACGACAAGACCAGATCAAACAGTAACCCAGTACGAGGAGCGACAAGAATAGATTAAACTGTACAAGGGAGGATGGACGACAAGACCAGATCATACAGTAACCCAGTAAGAGGAGCGACAAGAACAGATTAAACTGTACACGGAAGGATGGACGACAAGACCAGATCAAACAGTAACCCAGTAAGAGGACCGGCAAGAACAGATTAAACTGTACACGGAAGGATGGACGACAAGGCCGATCAAACAGTTACCCAGTAAGAGGACCGGCAAGAACAGATTAAACTGTACACGGAAGGATGGACGACAAGACCAGATCAAACAGTAACCCAGTAAGAAGAGCGACAAGAACAGATTAAACTGTACACGGAAGGATGGAGGACAAGACCAGATCAAACAGTAACCCGGTAAGAGGACCGACAAGAACAGATTAAACTGTACACAGAAGGATGGACGACAAGACCAGATCAAACAGTTACCCGGTAAGAGGACCGGCAAGAACAGATTAAACTGTACACGGAGGATGGACGACAAGACCAGATCAAACAGTAACCCAGTAAGAGAACCGGCAAGAACAGATTAAACTGTACACGGAAGGATGAATGGCAAGACCAGATCAAACAGTAACCCAGTAAGAGGACCATTGTCTTGTCTAACCTGTTGAAAATAGGGTATGTGCGAGGTTGGCAAGCCCTAGACCCGTTTAAACCCCCCAAGTTTCATTTATATAGGTCACTGACCGTTCCAAGGCGGTGCCCCTATTTTCAACTTTTTTTTCAACTATTTTCTGTCCGTCTCGTATTTTGTGTTGCGTATGTTGTATTGTTTGTTGTAGGCGTTTCTTTCTTCTTTCTTCTAACACTCCCAATCGCCTCCTCCACCCTTCCCCCTTGCATTTGCACCCCCTCTCCTTCTTTTACTATTAGTGAGTTATCGTGCCCGCCATAATTTTGGCCGCTGCGTCCTTAGACGGTATCCGACTGTTTTTTTCCTGATTGTGCGCGTGTGTGCGTGTGTCTTGGACGGTACCCCACTGTGTTGTTTTTTCTTACTTGCCTGTTTATTTTTCTGTGTATGTTTGTTGTTGTTGTGTGCGTGTGTTTGCCTTTTGTACGTGTGCGTGTCTGCGTTTCTGTGGTTCACTGTATAGAAAGACTACGATTTAGGAACGTGGCTTTCTCTGTTGAATATTCATCCTTGCTCCACTTTCCCCCGAACCCGACCCTTTTATCTTCCCCATCATTTTTTAAGCAAACCATCTACAATATTTTCCGTTACAGCTTCTTTTTGTTGTGGGCCTACTTTGCGATGCATGGCTCTATGGCTGTTTTGGTGTACTCTGTGCTTCCGGGAAATTTACTCATACATTTTATCTTTTTAATCCGACTGCATCATAGCCAACAAGGTGGTGTTGGCGGTTTAAATCAAATAACAACACATCTAGAGAGTCCCCTCACAGAGCGACAGAGCTGTCCTGTAGCATTACGCCGGACGACAGAACGGAAAAGAGCCTCATGTAAAAGCGTTTTACACCAGACACGCAAAAACCAGGAAGCTTCCAGAACTGTATGAGTATTTTCTCCTTACACGCTAAAGAACCAGGGACGCTCCTTGAACTGTATGGGTAGTTTACTACTGACATGTTAAAGAACAACCAGGAACGCTTCTGCAACTGTTTTACATCTGACATGCTAAAGAACCAAGAACTCTCCTGGAACCGTATCAGGAGTGTTTTGCATGCAAACGAACCAGGGAAGCTTCTGGAACTATTTCACATCTGACTCACTAGAAACGTAGGTGTAGTTTACACCTGGCAAGCAGCAGAACCAAGGAAACTTCTGGAACTATTTCACACCTGATATGCTGAAACAGGGAAGCTTTTGGAATGGCATAAGTGTTTTACACCTGACATACGCAAGAACCAGGTGGAGCGTTTGGGACTGATATACACCTAACACGCTAAAAGCACGCAAGCATCTGGAACTACCGGTATTTTACACCTAACAAGCAAAACACAGGAAAGCTTCTGGATTTGTTTTACCCAAGACATGCTATAGAATCAGGTGCATTTTACACATGGCATGCAAAATACAGAGAAGCTTCTGGGATTATTTTATACCTGGTACGATAAAGAAGCAGGGAAGCGCGTGGGACACGCTAAAACACGCAAGCATCTGGACTGTTTTACACTTAACAAGCAAATGAACGAGGGAAGCGTCTGGAACTGTTTTATACATAACACGCAAAAGAACCAAGGAGGCTTCTAGATCTGTTTTGCCACCTCTGAGAATCAGGAACGGTTCTGGAACTGTATGGGTATTTTATACTTGGCATGCAAAAAAACTTGGAAGTTTCTGGAACTTTTATACACCTGACATGATAAAGAACCAGGGATATTCTGAAACTGTATGGGTGTTTTACACCTGATATACAAAAAAACTAAGTGAAGTGTCTGGGAATGTTTTACACCTGACACGCTATAACGCAAACATCTGGAACTGTTTTACACATAACAAGCAAAAGAACCAGGGAAGCTTCTGGATCTATTTTACACTTAACATGCTAAAGAATCAGGAACGCTTCCGGAGCTGAATGGGTGTTTTACATCTGGCATGCAAAATACATGGAACCATTTTACACCTGACATTTTAAAGAATCAGGATTTTTTAAAAATTCAATTGATGTTTTACACCTGATACGCTAGCAAAGATACTGAAACTGAAGCCTCTTTTGCATATATCAACTGAAATCACAAACGTTCTTCTGGAGGTAGTGCCTATAAACTGTCAAAAGAAAACCTTGATAGACACCTTTTTCAAGACCAAAAAAACATTTTTATCTCACGAAACGTCAACTACTTGCCTCTGAAACAGTAAAGTACCTGGGTGCTACACTGGATCAACAGTTATCAGGTGAAACAATTGCTTGGTCTGTAATCAATAAAAACTAACTCTAAGTTAAAATTTCTGTATAGAAAAGGTAAATTTCTTACTATGCACACAAGGAAGTTGCTGGTGATGTCCTTGGTTCAATGTCATTTTGACTATGCTTGCTCTTTCTAGTACCCCGGTTTGAGTCAGAACCTTAAAAACAGACTTCAAAGTACTCAAAATAAGCGTTTTATGTTTGTTTTAAACTTGGATAACAGGTCTCATATTGGGCCAGAACAATTTGTCTACTTGGATTGGTTACCAGTTTCTAAGAGGGTTAATAAGATCATATTGTGTCATGTTCATAACATCAGGTATGGTTCTGCCCCTCTGTTGATTGTGATATGGTAGTTAACTTTACAGGGATACTGGGCGATTTTCCAAACCCAGAGTTCGTGTTTTTTTTTTTTTTGAAAGGTCTTTGGCTTCAAAGGGAGTTTAGTTGTGGAACAACCCCCTCAGTCTATTAGAGATATTCCTGTCCAAAGTAGATTCAAGGCTTCTGTCAAGAAGCATTTGTTGTCCTTTTAGATACATTTTTAACTGATTGGAACATTTTTATTCTAATTACTTTTCATTTTTACTATGTACAGTGCTGGTTTATTTAATTTAAAAATTATTTATTAAATTTCTATCAATAGATAAGTATTTAAAACTTTTATTTAATTTATTATTTTTCTATTTATTTTTATTAAGTACAGTGCTGGTTTAATTAATTTAATAATTATTTATTAAAATTTTATAAAAAGATAAGTATATTTTTTTTATTTAATTTATTATTTTTCTATTCACTTTTATCAGTGCTCAAGGAGTAAGTAAGAATCTCACTCTTATCAATACTTTTTTTATTTTTGATATTGTGTAAGTTTGTGCAATAACTCTGATTCTCTTTCAAGTATCACCATGCATAATGCTCAAATTTTATCTGTACTACACATATTAGAGTTAATAATTTAAGCACTCTGTGATAATTACATTCCTCTATGCAGATAATTTATTATAGCATGCACTTTGTGTTAATTACATTCCTCTATGCAGATAATTTATTATAGCATGCACTTTGTGTTAATTACATTCCTCTATGCAGATAATTTATTACAGCATGCACTTTGTGTTAATTACATTCCTCTATGCAGATAATTTATTACAGCATGCACTTTGTGTTAATTACATTCCTCTACGCAGATAATTTATTACAGCATGCACTTTGTGTTAATTACATTCCTCTATGTAGATTGATATATCTATTATAATTAATACATGATTTTCCCATGGTGCTGCCGCCAATACAAGGACCACAAAATGGAAATAATTGAAAATCATTTTTCACTTTTTTGTGTTATCCTTGGTATTGGTGTGTATGTCAAAAGAAAACCTCTTTAACATGTGTATATTAATCTGCTATTAATTTTGCTGATATTTCTGCATTTTGTTATTGCCATGCTATGTCACTTGTTACCTAAATAAACTCACTCACTCACTCACTCACTTACTTACTTACTTTTAGTATGCAAATAGATGCAAATACCCACAAAAAGCATGTATCTTTCTCTTGAATACGAAACCTAGGAAAACTGAAAACATTTTTAGAGTCTATCTTCAGCGTTAAGAACTCCAGTGTGTTCACAGTTGATTCACGAGCAAATTATAACAGAGTAAATCAATTATCACATTTAGCGTGTGCAGGATTTAGTAAAACAGTCATAGTCATAAAATATTTAATTATCTTTAAAACATACGTTGTAGTAATTAAAATGTATAGGCGATTATCATTAGAATTTTCACATCCATCGGAGATAAAAACAAAAACACAACCTTTCCCATACAAGACAAACAATTAGACTAATTGGCATGGATACTTTTAACTTTCGACAGAGATGTCTTACAGAATTGACGCTGAATTAATTACCTAATCTCCTCCACCATCTTCACTAATATCTAAATTGAAACATAAGCTAACCAATTAATTTAGTCAATGATGTTTGTTTGTGCCCGATGAACTGATATAATGCGCAAGTTGTAATATACAAGACAACTTGATTGTCACTGCTGCTGCATATATCTTACATTCAATCACTGACCTGTAGAACAATGAGATTTCCAGAATTATAAGTTGCTTCTATATTACCTGTAGAACAATGAAATCACCAGCCCCCCCCCCCCCCCCCCCCCCACCACCAAAAATAAATAAGTTCTTCAGAGTTATTAGTTGCCTCCATTACAAATGAAACAGTAAGTTTCACAGAGTTATTAGTTGCCTCAATGACCTTTAGAACTTTGAGATCCCGGGAGTTATTAGTTGCCTCAATGGCTTTTAGAACTGTAAGATCCCGAGAAGTATTAGTTGCCTCAATTACTAGTAGAACAATGAATTTCTCTGAGGTTTTAGTTGCCTCACATTCACATTCCTTAATCAAAGCTGTATATACACCATTCTGAGAATGAAATAATCAGTCTTGGGTGAATATTGTCCAGAAATCACGAGCAATCGAGTTAAGTAGACCCAAGAACAATTTGACATGGGGTTTGTATATCGCTGAACCATACCTTAATATAAAATACTACATATTTACGAGCAAAGCTGAAGAGTAGTTGCTAATTGTTTTAATTAAAAAGTACCCAGTTTTGGCTCTTTGCACTTGGCGGCCAAACTGGTGGTCTGGAGTATTGGTATGTGCAACGTTTGAAATATTGCCGGAAGAATTAATCATATCTGATGTCAAATTGACACAAAATTAGACAAGAGGGCCAAGATGGTCCTAGGTCGCTCACCTGAAAAACACACCATAACAGTGTAAACATGTTTGACCTAGTGATTCCATGGAAAAAAATATTCTGACCAATTATCATTAAAATTGGAGCAAAAATCTTGAGTATAAATAAGTATTTTCTTTGAATTGACCTAGTGACCTAGTTTTTGACCCCAGATAACCCATATTTGAACTTGACCTAGATTTCATCAAGGCAACCATTCTGACCAAATTTTATGAAAATCCAATGTAAAATGCAACCCCTATTGCATACACAAGGTTTTTCCTTGATTTGACCTAGTGGCCTAGTTTTTAAACCCAAATGACCCATATTCGAACTTGACCTAGATTTCATCAAGGCTATCATTCTGACAAATTTCATGAAGATAAGTTGAAAAAATTTAGCCTCTATCGCATACACAAGGTTTTACTTTGATTTAACCAAGTGACCTACTTTTTGACCCAGATGACCCATATTCGAACTTGACCTAGATTTCATCAAGGCAATCATTCTGACCAAATGTCATGAAGATCAATTGAAAAATACACCCTTTATTGCATACAGAAGGGTTTTCTTTGATTTGACCCAGTGACCTACTTTTTGACCCAAGATGACCCATATTCAAATTTGCCCTAAATTACATCAAGGCAATCATTCTGACTTAATTTCAGGAAGATCAATTGAAAAATATAGCCTCTTTCGCATACACAAAGTTTTTCTTTGATTTGACCTAGTGACCTACTTTTTGACCCCAGATGACCCATTTTCAAACTCGGCCTAGACTTCATTAAGGTTATCATTTTGACTAAATTTCAGGAAGATCAATTGAAAAATACAGCCTCAATCGCATATATAAGCTTTTCCTTTGAATTGACCTAGTGACCTAGTTTTTGACCCCAGATAACCCATATTTGAACTTGACCTAGATTTCATCAAGGCAACCATTCTGACCAAATTTTATGAAAATCCAATGTAAAATGCAACCCCTATTGCATACACAAGGTTTTTCCTTGATTTGACCTAGTGGCCTAGTTTTCAAACCCAAATGACCCATATTCGAACTTGACCTAGATTTCATCAAGGCTATCATTCTGACAAATTTCATGAAGATAAGTTGAAAAAATTTAGCCTCTATCGCATACACAAGGTTTTACTTTGATTTAACCAAGTGACCTATTTTTTGACCCAGATGACCCATATTCGAACTTGACCTAGATTTCATCAAGGCAATCATTCTGACCAAATGTCATGAAGATCAATTGAAAAATACACCCTTTATTGCATACAGAAGGGTTTTCTTTGATTTGACCCAGTGACCTACTTTTTGACCCAAGATGACCCATATTCAAATTTGCCCTAAATTACATCAAGGCAATCATTCTGACTTAATTTCAGGAAGATCAATTGAAAAATATAGCCTCTTTCGCATACACAAAGTTTTTCTTTGATTTGACCTAGTGACCTACTTTCTGACCCCAGATGACCCATTTTCAAACTCGGCCTAGACTTCATTAAGGTTATCATTTTGACTAAATTTCAGGAAGATCAATTGAAAAATACAGCCTCAATCGCATATATAAGCTTTTCCTTTGATTTGACCTAGTGACCTACTTTTTGACCCCAGATAATCCATATTCAAACTTGACCTAGATTTCATCAAGACAATTATTCTGACCAAAGTTCATGAAGATTTATTGAAAAATACAGCCTCTAGCGCATACACAAGGTTTTTCTTTGATTTGACCTAGTGACCTAGTTTTTGACCCCAGGTGACTCATTTTCAAACTCGGCCTAGATTTCATCTGACTAAATTTAATGAAGATCAGTTGAAAAATACAGCCTCTATCGCATACACAAGCTAAATGTTGACAGACGACAGACAGACGACAGACGACGGACGCCGGACATCGAGCGATCAGAAAAACTTACCTGAGCATTGCTCAGGTGAGCTGAAAACAAACTAGAATTGTGTCAATAGGACACGGATGCCCCCACATACTGCGACATCCTCTAAATAACAAAGTTACCCGGTATTAGTAATTAAAGCCCTGAAAGGACTGATAGCCAGTGCTTATTGAGTGATATTTCAGGGTAAGGGTTAGGGTCGACTTTCCTAGAATATGACGCCACTTTATGCTGTTAACCAATCAAAACGCAGTCTCTCCATGCTACTAACCTATCAAAGCGCATGGAATTTTATTTATGAGTGTTGCATTACGAGTATAATTTTAGGTATGCGCGAGAGTTGGTTCATGTAGAATCAAAGCGCTGAAAGCACAGAAAGAGTGAAACCCGCATTTGATGTGCAGTAAACCATTCCGCTGCGACAGTTCAAGTCACTTCCATGAAGCAGTATAACATTCAAACCACCATTTGCATCAATGTTTCATTATATACTAGAAATTCTGCTCTGATTAAACCCATCAAGTGTCTTGAAACACACTGACGGGCTGAGCAAGGCAACCCTTCATCGGCTTAATTAAAAATTACTACCATTTTACTGCCATTTTTCTTTGAAACTATTTTTTAATATGAAAATCGGCGCTTTCACAGGCTGGTGGAAAATCAGGGTACCTCTTAGAAATTAGGAAGACAGTAGAAGTGAAGTTGCGTTCATTAGACAAGCACAGAACTAAAACTGAAAGTTATGCAGACATAATGTGGACAATTCATCGGCAAAGACAGATTGAAAATTACAAATTATATCATGATTACATTGAAGAAAGTATAGATGGCCAGTTTAAGCAGGCAGCTACAAAGATGCTGCAGCATCTTGATGAAATGTTTGGTAAAACTTTTATTTAGTCAACTAAGCCACTGGGTCACTAGGTCACTGAAGTTAAACACCTTCTACTGTGAGAACTGATTCTGACAAATTCAAGGCACTACATCAGAAGTTGGAAGCTACATGTACCAAGAGGAGCCAATGCCAAAAAGAATATAAAGAAGTGAAGCAAATTTGTACAACAGAATGAACTTTTTACAACTGAATCTTTCAAAGCAGTTTGTAAGTGAAACATATATTTTTGTTCTATATTTTCATTGTTACATTTTAACAGTTGCTTTACATCCATATTATTCATTTTCACACATTTTATCAGCATTTACACTTGTTATTATTCCTTTTTGTCATTGATTACATTTTTGTTACTTAAATCTTTGTTAATTGTGTCATACTACATTTTTAACAACTTGACAGTTTCAGACGTCTACTTACAAAGAGCTACAGTAAAATTTTGCAGTATAATTCTTTATAAAATTTTACAGTTGAATTTGTATTGGGAATTATTTACATTTAACATCTAAATAATTTGGTTCTTTTGACTGAAAGTCAGTGACATGTATTGCTTTGTTCGAAAATATTTAACACAATTTTTATTTACAGTATATATGTTGTATTGTAACAGATTATGTTTATTAATTTACCAATTTATTTGGCAGTAATTCGTTTTAAAACTTACCAGTTTATTTGGCAGGAATTTACTATTTTACAATTTATTTGGTAGTAGATTCTGCTACATTTTTCTAGTGTATTTCAATTTATTTTACCACATTTTGCAAGCTACTTTGCACAGTGTGTATATTTTTTGTTGAAAGTGCAAAAAATCGGCTTCAGAGTTATTATTATTTATTTATTTATTTATTTATTTATTTATCCTGTTTGAAATTACTGCAGGACACTATTATTTATGCTTAAAGAAATCCAACTCTGTACATGTAAAACGGTGCTGAAAAGGTACATGAAAAAGCGACTACGAATATATCACTTTCTGTTAGTGTGCCCATTTTATAGAGATTTTCGAAACACCTGTCTTTCAACTATTACTTCATTAGGCTGTTCACTAACATTTGGGGTTGAACTAATTCCAACATTAACTTTTTTGGTGTGGAATAAGTAATGTGTAAGGAAATAAAACATAGGAAAAAAGTCCGATTAATGAGCTCGAGGGTTTGTTTAATTTTGTATATTTTGAAGTCATAATTCACTTATTCCGCTATAGCGCTACTGTTACGACGACGGGTAAATGTCTTTTACTGCCGCGGTGGTCCGCCGCGGCCATCTTTTTTTCTTGATTTGGACATTTTAATAAATAATTTTAGAAACAAAAGCTCATATTGTAATGTTCATAGTATGACCAAAATTCAATTTGAGAGAAAGACTGTTTTAGCCAAATCTGGAGATCAGTGTCTTTAAAATGTCTAATGTTCATTCTAAAAAAGTTAAACAAAAACTCGTGCTCATTAATCGGCGAGTTTGTTTTGTTTGTTTTGGGTTTAACGCCGTTTTTCAACAGTATTTCAGTTATGTAACAGCGGGCAGTTAACCTAACCAGTGTTCCTGCATTCTGTACCAGTACAAACCTATTCTCCGCAAGTAACTGCCAACTTCCCCAGATGAATCAGAGGTGGAGGACGAATGATTTCAGACACAATGTCTTTTATCAAATCAATTTGTCGGCCAGTCTAAAGACTCAAATCTCAAAATGGCCGAACTTTTAGCCCTTCTCTTCATAGCAGCTGGCCCATACTAAACTTTTATTCGCAAAAATATTTGTTTTGTTACCATTAACAAAATTCCTTCAACTATCTTGGTTTGTTAAAAACCATGACCATCAAGGGCGGGGCAATTTTTCTCTATATGGCTATTTCGGTATTAGAAAAAAGAAATGGTCGTTAAAGTGGAGCAGGTTTTCTCACTTTGTTATTGTAGAAACTTGCTGGCTTGATTGTCGACCCTCTACTTAACATCTCCAGATCATTCAGCTTCGTTGAAAAGCATGATCTTCGTTCTTTATAAAGCTATAGTGGAGGTCTTCTTATCAGGAACTCAAAATTATTTTACAAACTGTTCACTGGGAGACCATCTACTAAGAGTTTTATTTCCCAAAACTTTTCTCTTCAGAATTTTGAAATAATTCCATACAAATGTTTTTGGTGACCGCCTACAAAGATTACTGAAATTATTCCGATTATTTTCGATAATATGGCCGCCAGAGTTAAAAAATAGAAAAATCTCCTAAACTATACAAAGATTATTTAAATTCTTTTTGTTCTTTATTAAAAGGCTCAAAGAACTAAAAATAGGGAAAATAAATGCATGTCCTCCTAAACCATTGGTTTTAAAATGAGTTCACAGATAAGTTCCCAGGACGACCCTCTACCATTACTGCATTTTTGTCAAAACATGACCATGAGAGTTAAATCCCACAACATCTACCAGCTCCATTTTTACATCATTTCACACAAACGATTCTAGCGGGACGTTGCTCCCAGACTGTCAAAGTAAAAGTTTTGTAAAAATCTTATAATTACTAAAGTTTTTACGGTGTTACAGAGGTGACATATGTGTTTTTATACTAAAACATCAGCGGACATATAAGTAGAAAAAAACATCTGCACACGTATAACTTATTGCGTGCGCACGTAACACTTAAGATACGTGCCCACTTATTAGTTTAAAAAAACATCACCGCACGTATTGGTATAAAAAATACCAGCGCACATATTAGAAGAAAAAACATCTGCGTACGTATAACTTATTAATGCGCACGTAATAGATAATGCGTGCGCACGTATTAGTTTAAAAACATCTGCACACGTATAACTTATTACGTGCGCACGTAATTGCTGATACATGCGCACGTATTAGTTTAAAAACATCTGCACACGTATAACTTATTACGTGCGCATGTATTAGTTTAAAAACATCTGCTACGTATAGATATAAAAAAAACATCAGCGCACATGTAAGTTTAAAAAACATTTATGCACGTACTGATTACAAAAACATTACCAAAATCTTCAAACGACATCGTCCCCTAAACAGCTGGTCCTTATTGAAATAATTTCAGAGAAATATTCCTTTGGTAACCCTGAACTAAAAGTTTGTTCAAATCATGCCGATTTGTCAAAACGTATAGCCATCAAAGGGCGTCAATATAATTATGTATTTTTGAAGAAGAGCACAGGAACACGGAAGAAAAGTTTTTCTGGGTTGCATAAACGTTTCCAGTGGATAGTTGGTACGCATAACTTTATTATCTACAAGAAATATTGTGAGGTCTGTTCTATAAGAACTTAAAATGTCAACAGTTATTCTAAAGATATTTATTATCGAGACCTGGAGTAAAACGTTACAATTCACCGTAAAAAGTAGTAAAACAGCAAATTCTGACGTGTTTCCGCAACATATAGTTTGTCAGTAATGAAAATTATGAATAGATGAAAGAGTCAAGACATTTGAAAAACAAATGGTTCTTTAATTGAATTATTTTGAAAGCTATAGCGCTCCGACTGATCTAAGTCACACTTTGAAATCACTTTCTTAAATAAGTTTCTATTAACGTAGAAGAATACAATGTTTAATATTTTTATTTTATCATGAAATTAAAAGTCGTGTGTACCGTGAATAATCTTATCGCTTATGAAATAAAAATGTAAAAAATATCGTCATTAGCAAATGTGACACACGATATAAGATACAAGTTTATTTCTTTTAATGTCTGAACATCTTTATGATTTAATAGCACTAAACTAGTATGCCTTTGTAACAAAATGTTGTCATCTTGTTCGATAGTACATCTTGTTCGAACTTTCTGAAATTATTCTTGTCAGTTAATAAAATTGCAATATTTTCGATGTAAAACTAAAATGATTTTCAAGTGTAAAAATTGGCAAAACACGCTGTTATCATTTGAGATAGACTCTGTATATAGTATTTGGCAATTAAAGTAGAAAATATGATATAGCTTACCGGTCCGTTTGTTTTTCTGGTGATTTGTAGTCATGAAACGTCCGAGACAGTTCCATACCAGATGTGAACTGTGAACACACGACAAGTGTACTCAATATTGTCAAAGATAAAGTTTGTAAATGCATTGTTTAAAACTGTCTCAAGATGCTTTACCCCTTTAGCGATTGTAGCAATTCTTGGCAAGCTCCGCCACAAACGACGCAAAACAAGATATTAATTTTACAGATCGTCTGATTCCGTTCAAAGGCGATTGTAAGTCTCTTGTAATATTTTTAAAGTATTTTTTAAACTTTTAAAAATTATTTTGGTATGTATCCAAAAGAATTTCCAAGTAAAACTGCCACAGAAATAGCTTATTACCGTTAATCAATACACTAATGAAAAACTGAAGGATTCTTAAGCGCTCGTCGAGAGGTGTATTGAAAACAATAGGAGAGTCCGCGTCTTTATATTCCAAGCATCCCCGCGTAATTATTAATGACACAGGTTATGCCTTCAGTGTTAGAGGTTATTCATGACATGACGTCATTGGTGCACGAGGCTAATGAGACATTTGGGATAGTGTCTGTTCTTTGGTCCCCGATACTGTAGTACTGATTGACAGGCCACTGGCACGGAGAGGGGTTAATTACAGATCTTGTTTGACAGAAAATTTTCGATAATTTAGCAACAAGTTGGAGATAATACAGTCACAATTAGCGAATGTTTAGATATTCGCGAATTTTTAGATATGCTGTAAATAAAGTGCAAATTACATAGGCAGCAAATAAATTTCTATTGACGAGCACAGTTTGTAAAGATGATATGAGATGACAGGAAATTTTATTTTCCCTATATGGCTATATTGTAAATTTCAAAAATCTTCTTCTTCAAAACCACCGAACAGATTTACACTAAACTTCACAGAAATAATCCTTGGGTGGCCCCCTATCAAAATTGCCCAAAGAATTGAAATCCATGCAGAACTCTGGTTGCAATGGCAACCGAAAGGAAAAACCTTAAAAATCTTCTTGTCCAAGACCACAGTAGCTAGGGCTTTGATATTTGGTATGTGGCATCATCTAATGGTCTTCTACCAAGTTAGTTCAAATTACTCCCCTAGGGTCAAATATGGCCCCGCCATGGGGGTCATATGGTTTACATAGACTTATATAGGAAAACCTTTGAAAATCTTCTTGTCAAAAACCACACGGCTTAGAATCTTTGATATTTTGTATGTAATATCATCTAGTGGTCCTCTACTAAGAGTGTTCAAATTATCCCCCTAGGGTTAAATATGGCCCCGCCTCGGGGGTCAAATGGTTTATATAGATTTATATAGGAAAAAACCTTGAAAATCTTTTTGTCCAAAACCACAGGGCCTAGGGATTTGATATTTGGTGTGTAGCATCATCAAATAGTCCTCTACCAAGTTTGTTCAAATTATCCCCCTAGGATCAAATATTGCCCCGCCCAAGCCCGAGTAACATGGTTTATATAAACTTGTATAGGAAAAAACTTTAAAAATCTTCTTGTCTGAAACCACAAGACCTAAGCGTTTGATATTCTGTATGTAGCATTGCCTTATGGTCCTCTACCAAGATTGTTCAAATTGTTACCCAGGGGTGAAAAGAGGCCCTGCCTGGGGGCCATAGTTTTACAGATACTTATATAGGAAAAACATTTAAAATCTTCTTGTCTGAAACTGGAAGGCCTAGGCTTTTGATATTTGGTATGTTGCATTGCCTAGTGGTCCTCTACCAAGAGTATTCAAATTATGCCCCTTAGTTGAAAAGTGGCCCCATCCAGGCGTCCCAAGTTTTAAATAGACTTATATAGGAATTTAAAAAAAAAAAATCTTCTTATCTGAAAGTTCAAGGCCTAGGCCTTTGATATTTGGTATATATAATTGCCTAGTTGATTTTTTACAAGATTGTTCGAATTATGCCCCTGGGGTGAAAAGAGGCCCCGCCCTGAGGGTCACTTTTTGTATGAGTTATATAGGAAAAAATAACCATATTTCCTAGATTGTTTAATTATAATTACCTGATGATCCCAAGTGATTAGGGGTCACTTGACTGTGTCCTTGACCTACTTTCTTGTTTTTTAAGATACAGCCTTAAAATTTGGATGACATGTACAGTTTTGCACACAGATCTTAAAACTGACCGTCAGTGACCATGAATGTGACCTACTGACCTACTTTCTTGTTTTTTAAGATACAGCTTTGAAATTTGGATGACATGTACAGTTTTGCACATCGATCTTAAAACTGACTTTCAGTGACCATGAATGTGACCTACTAATCTACTTTTTTGTTTTTTAAGATACAGCCTTGAAATTTGGGTGACATGTACAGTTTTGCACACTGATCTTAAAACTGACTTTCAGTGACCATAAATTTGACCTACTAACCTACTTTCTTAATATTTTAGCATGAGTTTGACATTTGGTACATGTAGCTCATATTACTCAGGTGAGCGATCCAGGGTCATTATGACCCTCTTTGTTGTATGTATCTTGGTAGGCTATTAACATTTCAATTAAATTAAAGGTCAATAGTTGTGCTTGAAATTGTTCAGTTGAGCTTATGGAAGTCATATAAGAATTTCTATTGTTTAAGTTTATTGTTAGTAATAAGGGTACCAAAAACTGGATCTTAAGGTATAAGAATGGGTAAAGAAAACAATTAGTTTGAATCATAACGTTATTATAGTTTTTTCTGAAACAACAGAATGTGTTTTGTTTTCACTCCGTGGAAATTAAAAACGTGGCACCACCTTAAGTATATTCATTTGTTTCCAAAAAAGTAATAAAGGTATGATTCAACCTTATGTTTTCCTATACCCATTAGAAAGGAACCATTCTTACGGCTTAAGATCGACTCCCAACAATAAACTAAAACAATAGAAATTCTTACATAACTTTATTGGGTTCAACAAAACTACTTCTGACATAACTAGTGTTATGGATTTTATTGTAATGTTACATCCAAGAGACTTACGAAAAAAACATTGCATATGAAGAATGAAGAGATAAAAAATTTGACAGATTGTCAGAATAATTTGTATATTTGATGTATTGATAACGTATCATATAAGCGCAAATAGTGCTTGACTCCCTTTTCATACTTTCATTGCTATAATTATTGTTGAATTACTGTTAACAATAGGATTTGGGTCATTTATGGACGATTTGGGCTAATTACAGTGTTAGCTGGATCCACACATCACACATTATATTATATATAATAGTTAAAGGGAACCAACTATTTGTTAAAGCAAGTACCCGTTGTAAAATACTATGTGTTAATTTGGACCAATCAGAAATAAGTTCTATAAATAGCACCACCCAAAGCTCACTTCTGCTAAGGTATAAATGGTAGATGGATCACAGAGAGATTATTCTGTATCTAGCGATGATGTGAACACATAGAGGATTCAACTAATAATTTATCACAGTACTTTAATGAGGAAGTTATTGCAACTACACTGTCAGGGCGGATAAATTATTAAAAAGAATACTTTTGAAGTTCATAGACGAAAGAAGAGTTGCAGAATTTCAACAAGGTTTTGAGCTATAGGGCCAGTGCATAGGAGTTTTACTTAACGGTAGCTGAATGCTAGAGACGATAGCAAATATAGGCTGAGCATCGGCAAGCTGAAGCAGAGACATAGTGTTTGGTAATTTACAGAGATAGTAGAAGAGTTCCAGCTTTTAGACGAGATTCAGCGTTATTGGCAAAGTACAGCCAAGACATCGGGGTTATACCTATATGGTAGTCGAATGGTATATGTGATAAAATATAGGCGCTGAGCATCCAGGAGTCAGGGCAAAGATACGGAATGGCAGTGCGTTTTGGGTTAGTAATTGATACAGTAAAAAATTACATCTTATATACTAAAAAAAAGAAGTTATTGTGGAAGAAACAAGACGCAGATACCAGATGTCATCTGCGCAGGAATAAATATCAGTAACTGGCAAAGCATTTCAAAAATAAAAAGTATGTATCAAAAGCACGTGATACACGATTTTCTCCCTTTAATACATACCCGGACAAAATGAAAAAAAAAGTTTTATGAAAGAATATCTAGAATGAATTTTAGTAATTATACATATTTCTACAATATTGTTCACAATTATCTTGTAAATATGAAGGGACAATAATGTTGCTAGTTTAAATACAGCAACACAACCATTTAGTACAGTGCCCTTTGACCAGATGACATCCGTTTTAGTTTCTGAAGGCGTTTCAGTCGCTTGATTCTGTATTAACCTACCGGGGTATTTATGCAAAGAACAATTTGATGGAAAGGTCTGTATTGCAGTTTGTCCAGATTGTGGAGCATTAATCAAGATGAGATGTATAAAATCATAGTACACCATCGACTCATTCAACGAATACTAAATAACTCTCATTTGGAAATTACGTCAGACTGGACTACTAGTAATTGCAATAGCTGAGCTGGATCATTTGCAATTTAGAATACTCCAGTTCATTTGAAACCTTGTTTTCAATACTAACCCACAGAGAGGGACCAGAATAAAACTTACAAGTTGTTACCGTTCATCTGTATAGTGATAGTAAAAAGCAATTTCTCATTTACTTCACGCATTTTTATGATTCTGTTGTTGTTATCATACGTGAGTGCCTTTAAGTGTAAGACATTCTATAAGACAGCTCTATCGAACATTCTGGGTAATTGAGTTTTATACAGTTATCTAAAAAATAAAATTTTGTAATAGCTTCAGGGTGTATTTTGTAAAAATAAAATCCACGTCTTAAATATTCTTGTTCGATATTGCTTATCAAAAATTAATGAAATGTTCCCAGAAGCACATCCTTACTACACATGACATTGAACCTCTATGGAACAGCTGCTCGTAACTTGTTTAATATTGACCTTAAGCATTTTAATGTTTTATATTTTTTGTAATATTTTAAGGATCGGTTTCTATGAAAAAATATTTCGTTCACGAAAATTACAGTTTTAGGCATTAATACAAACATTTTTTTTATTAAAACGTTACCAAAGATTTCCAAAACATTTTGTAAAAGCATGACTAATATGAACTTTATCCTTAATGTTAAAGTTATTAACAAACCAAGTAACGGCATGTATAAAAATATATGCATTTGTTTACTAATTTGTTCTGTCAATAAATGATTATGTACATGAGTCGCTCGTCTATTCCGATGCATCTACAGCTGTAAGAAAAGAGAAAGAATGAGCCGTCTACAATTGACGCATAAAAGTGCACGGAAATTAAACAAAGTGCGCTATATTATAAAAACGAATGAAATTTGATGGACAAATAACGGAACAATAGAAGCCGATAAGACGAGATATAAGATACAGCAATCCTACCAAAAATAACAAGCATTTATTTCATAAAAGAACATATTAAATGCATTTATTCGTATATTTAGAAAATGTGAAAACATGGTGGTTTATTCAGTCTGTATCTGTAGAGGTAAAAAAGGTAATAATGGAATTAAAAAGCCCACTCAGATAGACCTTACAGTTACCAAACTATGGGATTAGCGCAACGACGACCCATTTGCTGATTGTTGTTTTCATGTACAATTGATGTGTTTATGACAGACATGTATACAGCTGAGCTTCCGTGATCAAACAGTAATATTTGCTGACTTCGGATCACTTACCCTCTTACCATTATATGTTAAAAACCTCACTTCGGATGTAGAATTCTTTCATGAAAAAAAACACGTCAGCTACACTGGCATATTAAAGGTGGGTGGTTCTACCCAGGTCCCTGCCCGTTCCTAAAATAATATCTTAATATGGCCTTTGTAACATAACTTTGTCTCAATAAATTTTTTTTAAAGAATAAACATTTTCGGTGGCCGCTAGAATATGTCAATGTTTTAAGTCAGACTGGAAGAATATTATATGTCTTATATAATTAAAAGTTACATTCATTAAGTAAAGAGATAGAAGACAGTGATTTATAAATTTGACCATTCATTGTTTAGAAATACGCATAAGCTGTTTGAAATCTGGCATTTAGCATTAAGTATATGGAATAAAGCATACGGTATGTAGCATTTAACGTTACACAATTGGCATTTATCATAAATTGATTGGCATTTAGCATTAAGTATTTGGTATCTGGCATTTTGTGCACCGACCTTCCAAAGTGTCTCCATACAAAACCGTAATAATCGCTTGTATATGTATGGAAAGCTGTAGAAGGCCGATGCGTCATGCTAATTGCCAAATGCTAAATGAAAAATATTTAATGCCAAATGCCAATTACTTAATGCTTAATGCCAAATACTTAATGCTAAATGCTATATATTAAATGTTATATGCCGTATATCGAATGCAAAATACCAAATGCTAAATGCTTAATGTCAAATTGCTAAATGATAAATACCAGTTGACAAATTCTTTCACTTAATGAGTTAATTAATGTTCCGTATCTTTAAACTAACAAATGCTACTTTGAATTATTTGTCAACCTTATGTAATGTTCTGTCAGTCTGAAGGGACCTCCGAGCTGAGTGGTTAAGGTTGCTGACTTCAAGTCACGTGCCCCTTATCGATGTGGGTTTAAGCCTCACTTGGGGTATGAATACTCCGGCTGGCTTACGGAAGGTCGGTGGTTTTACCCAGGTGCCTGCTCGTGATAAAATAATGCACGGAGGGGCACATGGGGTCTTCCTCAACCGTCAAAGCTGGAAAGTCGCCATATGACCTATAACCGTGTCGGTGTGACATTGAACCCAACAAAATAGATAAATCTATTAGTCTGATTCAAAGCTATAACATGTTCTACCTGTCATAGGTACATGGGACTGAAAGTGTTTATTCTAAAATGTTTAGGATACTAGGAACAGTGTATGTAACAAAGGCCAATGACTATTTAAATGTTGAATTCATCAGTCCTATATTTTAAAAAGAGCATTAATCGTTCGATAAATTACTATTTGACAGACACTATTTGACAATAAGCATTTAGCAAAAAGCATTTTGCGGTTACTATTTGTCAATTAGCATTTGGCATTTAGCACGGGGCACCCGCCTTCCATAGAAGGCCACTGTCAAATGGTAAGTTACAAATATGTGAGGCCAAATGCGCATAAATTCAGGCTAAATGCCAAATACTGACTGCTAACTGCTACATAACAAATGCATATACTTAACGCTTAATGTCAAATAACCACTACTTATTACCGGTGTAATGAAATATTTCGACCCCCATAGAATAACGACCCCCCGGTCATTATTCTATAGCAAATGTGACTCCTTTCCTGTAAAATATTGACTCCCCTTATAAAAAACTGACTCCCTTTGAAAACTCTATAGAATAACGACCCCCTGGTCATTATTCTATAGAAAAACTGACCCCTCCAAGTAAAATACTGACTCCCTAAAGATGACTCCCTTCGAATCTCATAGAATAACGACCCCGGTCATTATTCTATAGAAAAACTGACCCCTCCAAGTAAAATACTGACTCCCTAAAGATGACTCCCTTCGAATCTCATAGAATAACGAACCCGGTTATTATTCTATAGAAAAAGTGACTCTTTCCATGTAAAATACTCACCGAAATTACTACATTCGAACTCTCATACAATATCGATTCCCGGACATTATTCTATTTAAAAAAGTTACTCTTTCCGTGTAAAACACTGGCTCCTAAAAAGACTTTCGACGATAATATCTATTAAAAAGTGATCCCCACCAAACCTAACGGACAATTTTACTAGATCTACAACTCTAATACCTTCCATTGCCAATAGTTAACATTTCGATTGTACTACTACTACTGGTGCCGCTACTTCTATTGCTATTACTACATGTACTTCTTCTTCTTCTTCTACTACTACTACTACTTCTACTACTACTACTACAACTGCTACTACTGATACTACTATACCTGCTTCCACTAATACGTCTTGTACCTCTACCTCTTCTTCTCCTGCTGCTGTTGTTGCTGTCACTTATTCCTCTGCTGCTGCTGCTGCTGCTGCTGCTGCTGCTGCTACTGCAACTGCCACTACCACTGCCACTACTACTACTACTATAACGACTACTACTACTTTCTATTGTTGCCGCTACCGTACTTTACTGCCACTGCTAAGTATTGCAACTTCTATTAGACGTTGCGTATGTTGTTGGCGAACATCGGAAATTTTTCAGTTTCGTTCACTTCAATGTTTCATGAAATTCGTTTTAGAAATACGGTTGTTTATCTTCTTATATCACAAGAAAGGCAAAACAATCTCCCTGTTAGTAAATATGATCGCATTTACGTTTAACAATTAGTAAAAATTTAATTCGACATAGAATCATAGAAAACAACACTAAAACGTCATGTAAGATGTAACAGAATTCACCAATGCGCATTATTTAACGGCTTGGTAAATTCATAAAATTATTTTTTTTCGTCAAATAAGAAGACTCGGTGACGTGACGTTAACTATATTTGACGTCATTGCAGTCATTTGCTGTTCAATACTTCCTGTAACAAACAGGAAGCAAAAGACAGATCCAACTTAAAACGTAAGATTTAATGTCTTCCCTCGACAGGATTTGTTAAAATTTCTGTATTTTCTTTAACTATTGTATGCTTTCTATAATATTTATTTTGACAAAAAGTACATAAATTCTACTTTTGAATTAGTAAGTTTTTGTCGTATATTGACTTTGATAATGGCGTTTAATATATGTATACTTTAATCTAGCCGCGATGTCACACTGTCAAAAAAATGCAAAAAATAAAACTACGAAGTTGTTACGTGCCGAAATATTTAAAGAAATATGTATTTGTTTACAAAACAGCGACTACAGTCTGAAAGTACATACAATTGTCTGCAAACTGATATGCATAAGTCTTACGTTGAATATGAATTAAATTTAACACATGAAAATTGCAAAATCTAGCCGAGATGTCACAGCCGTGAAATTAATGTAACGTCGACGTTACGTTTTAAAACTAAATAATGTATATGTATTACAACTGTATCTGAACACCGCAATATAATTCACTGTCTGATAAATAATTATATTGAATAAATATTATATAGTACATCTATATCAAATATTTCCTTAAATATCGAAACGACATGATTTATGAAAACTGTAGTCCAACCACCCCAAGTAATCCCTTTAACGTCTAAACGGCTAAAAACGACGATAACGTCAGTTACGCTAATGTACGCCAACAATGAGCGTAACGTCTTTAATACTAAGTTCTATGCTAGCAGTTTCTTGTGCAGATTTCTTCTGAAGAGTTACTTCATACCGAAGTTTGCAGGGATTATTGACACTGGTGTGTTTTGTGAACGCATTGTGAATTGTTATTTTCCTGAAAAAAAAATGTATACACCAAGATACAGCGTCTAGAAATAGAATCCCTTTTTCCGTTGCGGAATGCTCTGATTTCTGTGTCAAGTGATGGTATCTGGGGCTAATGGTCAAACGGAAGGACGGACGGACGGACAAGGTCAAATCTATATACCCCCCTCCCACGAGTGGGGCATAAAATGCAGCAGTTAGGCCTTAGATACATGAGTTATCACTAAATTTGACCAAATGACCGGGGGTCGTTTTTTTATGGGAGTCAATATTCTTCGTGAGGTTCAGTTTACTTCACGTGGGGGAGTCATAGCACTATGATCTGGAGGTCATAATACTATGACCGGGGGTTCACTTTTTCTATAGAATAATGACCGGGGGGTCATTATTCTATGGGGGTCGAAATACTTCATTACACCGGCTGATAAATGGTAATCATCAAATTCTTTAACTTTATGAGTTAGTGATCTGTAACTCTTGAATCTTTTAATTATTTGAAAACATACAATGTTTTAAGATGTTCTACCGGTCATGGGAACATAATGGACCAAACCTGTTTACTCGAAATTGCTTAAAATGTTTTTAACAGAGACAAAAATAAGTTATGGAGGCCGAAGACTATTTAAAGTATATATATATACAACAGCCAAATATGTAGTGCGCTTGTGTGCAGTAGGAGAGTTAATGTAGGCCAGGACCATAACTTACATACTCCAGAACCATAACTCGGACAATGACTGGCCCTGTGTCAGATGAGCATCGGCACTAGCAGATGATTTGTAATACGTTGTACAAAACACAGTCTTCGTGTCGCGTAGTTGAACATCCTGTTGTGTAACAGGCCTGGATTGTTGCCCGAGCCGATTCCCCCACCCCAAACCCCACCCTTGTTGGCTTACTAGTAACTTATACTCATCAAAGTTGCACCCAACTATTTTGGAAATAATATTTTCTCAAAATGTAGACCTAAAACGCCCCTGAGGCGTTTATACTTATATTTCAAAATTCCCCAGGGGGAAGAACCGTTGACCCCTTAAAATGGGGGGAGTACCCCTCCAGTACCCTAAAATTAAGAAAAAATATGCACCAGAGGCAACCATTTTATACCTGTTTTTCAAACTTTCCCGGGGAGGGACCCTGAACCCTCGAAAATGACAGGGATAACCCCTCCCATACACCGAAATTTTGAACAAAAATGCAATAAAAGTCCAGCATTCCATACTTGTATTTCAAAATTGTCAAGGGGAAAAGACCCTAACCACCTAAAATAAGTGGAGAGCCCCTTTAGTACGTACCTAAAAAATAGACAAAAATGCACCACAGGCAAACGTTTCATATACCTTATATAAAAAACTTTCCTACAAATACGGACAGAGGAACCCCGTACCTACCGCACGTCGCCGGTGACGCTTTTGTTTTAAACTGGCGACATATAACGGTGGGCAAATTTTTGCGACATTTAAAGGAGTTCATCACAATATTTTGTGCGCAGCTCAATCGCGCAGCAAGCGATATCCACTGTAAATTTCAGAATTCGCCGCCGAAAGTGCATAATTGTCGGATATGAGGGCACTCGCGCAAAATATATTGTATGTACTGACAATATAGGTCGTGCATCCATATTTTACCTTTAAAAGTGATGGTGTTTTATTAGAGGAGTAGTTGTAGGAAGTGCTCGAATCGAATACATTGTGGACAGCCAATTTGAAAGTAAACTATTTCGTCCAGTAATGATGCAGCCGACTCCAAGTCAAATAAAATTCCAGAAAATCTTAAAGTAGATATATCTCCTTCAAGTTCAAATGTGACTTCCTAAAAATGTTATACTTTTTGTGCCCCATCCCGAATTTCACGTAGTAAGACCAGAGTTATGGCCCCTGATAGTCAAATTGTACATAAAGGGTCTAAACATTTGTGTCGCATGTACCTCAAAATTATATGCGCCAAGAGTCATGAAACCACACAAGAATTAAATTCAGAATGCGAAATTGTGCACCAGTGTTTTTATTTGAGGTTTCACTCAATAAAAACAGATTTATGTCCCTTGACGTGGTCAAATATATACGTAAATGGGATGTGAAAGCTTGTGTAGCACGTATCTCAAAAAGTATTTGATCTAGAGGCTTGCAACCTTAAAGGAGCATTATTCCGCATGTGAGTAAGAATATTGGTTAAGGAACTGGTAATAACATTGTGCAATTTGTTTTGTAAGAACAAAAAATGTTCATAATTTTTAGGTGGGTGGGGTAATGAAAAATACTTTTGTGGGTGGAGTGAATATTTTTTTATTTTTCTTGAAAACAAGCACGGGTTGATATTATTTTTTTGGTTTAGATTTTTTTGTCTTAGTTCTAGCTTACATAATATAAAATTTGGAAAAAATCTGTACGCTAGATTTTTCATATCATTAAGAAATACTTCGTGTTTTTCTCAGTTTCAGATACTTTCGACATCTGTCAAGAGTAATTTTTCTGAGTTAATATATCCATATGTTGACATTTTATGCATAGTTATAGTGGTGTTATTAATTCGGATACATAAAAAGTAACATCAGAATGAAACTTCGAATAAATAATTGTTTGCAGTAGTTTTATTATAACATGTATGTACTGTTTCTTCAGACAAAAATACCGATTTGGTGTTCTTAATAAACTTTGAATATTGAAAAAAGAAGCACGGGTACCTATTAGTTTCATTTTTTATTTTAACTTGCCATACATCAATCTATAAATAAGCAAAGTTACAAAACATTCTGTCCGCTAGAAATAATTGTGAAAAACACCTTTAACGTTAAAGGTGCGACATTTAGCGGTGGTTGCGACATTTAACGTCAATCTTGCGACATTTAACGGTGGTTGCGACATTTAGCGGCGTTGCGACATTTAACGTTGCCACAATCACTTTAAAATCGGTTTTTCAAGTTTTAGCGGTCAGATTATAGATAGATAGATATATCTTTTATTCCACCATAAGATGAGAAGCATACAATTCACATCATAATAAAGAAATTATATGAACATATAATACATAGACAAAACATATCTATTGAACACAAAAGAAATGAGAAATGATAAAGTGTAAAAGCAATTTACATTGAGATAAATGACAATTTATAATTTCTAATATTGAATGTTTAAGAGCTAGTCCATGATATTATTTTAAGTATACATAAACAACAATAATATTGTAAAACATACGGCATGTAAATATTTATCAATATGCAGTTGTTTAGTTTCACAATTAGTAAGAAAATGTGTATTAAACATATTTTACTGAATTATCATCAATACATCAATTTTGAATGAACATTCATTATTGTCCTTTTGGATATTGTATTATAATTTATAACTGTATTACTTATACGTAATGAAACGTAAAATGTAAATAAATACATCCGCTGCAACCCCTCAAACAGAAAACAGTGTTATTCTATTTATACAAAAAGCACTCAATAAACACTGACCATTACAAACTTATTGATGGCACTGTATCAATCATGCAGACTTTGAAAAAATGTTGAATGTTTCTAATAGTCCATAAATATTTCACGTACTATAACTACATGAATTAAGTTTCGTTTTTCAATTATCTCTAACATATTCATTTTGATAATGACCTAATCTCGAAAGTCGAAAATATTAGACCACATAATGAAAATGTTAAAGAATTTTCTCATTAATCATAAGTATGTCCGTGCCTTATTTGTCTTAGAGCGAAAATGAAAGATTAAAAGGCAAATAATGCAGGAAATGTTTTATCATTCAAAGTTTTTTATCATAATGAAATAGCACAAACATTAATATTTACATAAGATAAGTTAATAGGCACTATAGAACTACACTACATATGATTTTAATTAAAGGATGTTTCATACAGTGTGTCACATATATAACTTTCGAACAGTGTCATTTATAAAACGTAATCATAATATATGTATACTGTCTATATTATGTTTTAATGTATTGCCTTAAGTGAAAGGCACATGGAAATTCAAAGATTTTGTGAGATGATGAGTAAAGCGCACAATTATTTTATAGCAGGAAGTTCTTTGAGAATCGCTGATACTCATAGTTGGGAAGCCAGCTAGCATTTCCAGTATTTGATTTCGGAAATTTAATTGGCAAAGTGTCACAAACAGTTCATTTGGTAGTGATTCATGTATTTTTCTCCAGAAAACTTGCCTCAATGTATCGTTTTCAGTACAGAACAAAATCAGGTGTTCTGCAACAGTTTCTGTACACAGTTTGCAGAGTGGGCAATTTACAATGTATGGCCTTGAAAATAATTTATTAATAACTAATACTACCGTCCTACAATATTTCAATTGATCCCGGTATATTTGACTAAAGTGCCATGAGACACATGGTTTTATTTCACTATGTATACTGAAGAAATCGTGCAAGCTTCTGTCACTTGATGCACGTGCTTCAAATTCTATGTTCGCTAATTTCTGTACTGCATATTTCACTGTCTTTTTCCATGATTCAAATACCGGAAATTCTCCATCACAAATATATCTGTTTAAAGTATCTAACAACTTATATTTGCCCAGAATTCGGTATATGTCTGGTATAAACCCGGTGGTTTTACTCGGGCTTTTTAAAAATATGAATAATCTGTTAAGAAATATCTGTTTTACTTTTTTGCTAGTATCTAGATGACATAACTGACCAAAGAATTGTAATTTTCTTTTATCGATCTCGTGTTCAATAGAGGTGAATCCTAAGCAACAGAGCGCCACGTGGGGGTGGGGGGGGTAGTGGGGGGGGGGGGGGGCAGTACACAGTCGTTTATAGGGTGTGATATCCATTGACTCTAAAATCCAGCCAATAAAGAAAGAACCAAGCTGATAAAGTAAAATCCAGCCAATAAAGAAAGAACCAAACTGATAAAGTAAAATCCAGCCAATAAAGAAAGAACCAAGCTGATAAAGTAAAATCCAATAAAGAAAGAACCAAACTGATAAAGTAAAATCCAGCCAATAAAGAAAGAACCAAACTATAAAGTAAAATCATCAATAAGACTAGTATAAATGCTGAATAAAATTTATGTATTTATTCAAATGGTGACGTTTCAGTTATAAATGCAAATGAGAATTTCACTTGTAGCTACGAAAGAACCGTGGTGACATTTCAACTTCATTATTTCACGATTTCTGCTTCCTGATTTCACGATTTCCACTTCATGAATTCACGAATTCACGATTTCTGCTTCCTGATTTCACGATTTCCACTTCATGAATTCACCATTTCACGATTTCCACTTCATGAAATTCACGATTTCACGAAAAAACTTCACGATTTCTTGATTTCACGATTTCATGATTTCTTGACTTCACGATTTCCACTTCATGAATTCACGATTTCACGATTTCTGCTTCCTGAATTCACGATTTCGACTTCATGAATTCACGATTTCACGATTTCCACTTCACGAATTCACGATTTCGACTTCACGAATTCACGATTTCCACTTCACGAATTCACGATTTCACGATTTCCACTTCACGATTCCAACTTCACGAATTCACGATTTCCACTTCACGAATTCTCGATTTCACGATTTCCACTTCATGAATTCACGATTTCACGATTTCCACTTCATGAATTCACGATTTCACGATTTCCACTTCATGAATTCACGATTTCACGATTTCCACTTCACGATTTCACGATTTCCACTTCACGATTTCAACTTCACGAATTCAAGATTTCCACTTCATGAATTCACGATTTCCACTTCACCAATTCACGATTTCACGATTTCCACTTCACGATTTCAACTTCACGAATTCACGATTTTTACTTCACGAATTCTCGATTTCACGATTTCCACTTCACGATTTCAACTTCACGAATTCACGATTTCCACTTCACGAATTCTCGATTTCACGATTTCCACTTCATGAATTCACGAAGTGGAAATCGTGAAATCGTGAATTCATGAAGTGGAAATTGTGAATTCAGGAAGCAGAAATCGTGAAATCGTGAATTCATGAAGTGGAAATCGTGAAATCAAGAAATCGTGAAGTTTTTTCGTGAAATCGTGAATTCATGAAGTGGAAATCGTGAAATCGTGAATTCATGAAGTGGAAATCGTGAATTCAGGAAGCAGAAATCGTGAAATCGTGAATTCATGAAGTGGAAATCGTGAAATCAAGAAATCGTGAAATCATGAAATCGTGAAATCAAGAAATCGTGAAGTTTTTTCGTGAAATCGTGAATTCGTGAATTCATGAAGTGGAAATCGTGAAATCGTGAATTCATGAAGTGGAAATCGTGAAATCAGGAAGCAGAAATCGTGAATTCGTGAATTCATGAAGTGGAAATCGTGAAATCATGAAGCAGAAATCGTGAAATAATGAAGTTGAAATGTCACCACGGGTCTTTCGTATGTAGCGAACCTATAGTGTTATCCTTAAGAATTGATGGATCAACCTCTCGTAATTATAGCGACCTTAATGATTTAAGACTTGAAAGCTTATCCCTTCGTATACATAATCAATCAAATGAAAGTAGGAAATGTTACCCTAAAACATTAACACATATGCAGGCAATCAGAACCAACAAAAATAATAATCAAACACCTTTAGATAAGCGATTCTACATAAATATCATCAGCGATTCTACCTATTAGGTAATATCATCAGCCGACAATAAATAATAAAGACCATCTATCAAAATTTCGGTAATCCACTGTCGGAACCTTAGTGGCACAGATCGGAATTTGGCCGTCTGACTCTTTGTAAATGCACATGGATGGGAAAGACTTATAATTTTGACTGAAATACGACCAGCTAGATAGAGAATAGTGAAAGTTTCACATATGCAATGTGCTGGACGGAGAAGTGCTACCAGATCTGTGAAACCCCCATCATTTATATATCCAGCTCCAGAACGGAATATGGCTGTGTCTAGGACCGCAAACTAACAATGATCTATTATTTGGACGGGAGTTTAGCTTTTCTGTTCAACTATCTATCTATTTTAAGTTTAATTACGGTCCATCCGCCCTTTCAGGCACAGTATAGCTTTCGCTATGTAGAGTATAGACCCCCAGCATGTCACCAGGCATGCCGTTAAAGATGCTTTTTGAAGCCAAAGTGGTGAGAATTTACCTCTACGCAATTTCCGTAGAGTATATGCCAAAGATAAGTAATTTTGATGCCGAAAGTGGGTCACTGTCGCGGCCAATGAGACCTAAATGACAGCTCCCCCATGGTAGCCAATAGACAATACGAGAAGGTGTGGCAAGGGTGTTATTTTTTTCTGGTTTGGAAAAATGCTTACAAAAAGTTCACAGCTTGAATCTAACAAAACAACTTATTAAAAAGCTCAAAATTACAAAGTTCGAAATATTTTATTGCCCTATAAAGTAAAGAAATTGCATTATACATATCTGTATAAAAACAAGGGAAGTAATAAAATAGTCTTAATACTGTGATACGGTGACGGTGCGTAGCGTGCAAATAGCATAACTTAACAGAGGACTTGAAGTTTACAAGCGAGAAAATCTCGAATTACTTTATAAGTACAGTATGCCAAAATAAAATAGTTGATTACAATGAATAAAAAGACAAAAGCGCTACAATATTTTTGGGCGGAAGTCTATTTTTAGATGATGCATATTCTTTTCATTAATCTCGATTCTACATTATGACATGTAAGCAAAGTTGCGGTAAATTTGCCGCAAATATTTTAGTTCACCAGAATAGAGTAATAAATGTTTGCAGGAGTTTGCCGGTAGCGGCGATCTTTCGGCAAACGTTTCGGTGACTTTGCTGCAAACTCACCACAGACTTTACTGAATGAAGAGTTTGCCAAAACATCGCCAGAAACTTTATCACATGATTTTGTTCACCAAAACGTCACCAGAATCTTATATATATATATATATATATATATATATATATATTCGTCTTCAAAACATTCGCCATAATCTTTTAATTATCTGACCTGGGCCCAGTTGTTCGAAGCTTTAACAGACTGTTAAACTAATCGCCTGTTTAATTTTGATTCAAAATACTAGTCATGATGGGAAACACTAGTATGGTGTTTTAATTTTACTGTAAAGACGTTTTAGTGCTCATAATCCTTGAATCATACATTTGTTTTTCCAAATTTTCTAAAATGTTGAAATATTACTTTAAAAGTTAATCGACTGTTAGCTTAATCAGCTGTTAAAGTTTCGAACAACTGGGCCCAGATGTGAAAGTTCGCCAGACGATTGCCAGAACAGTATCACATGACTTCTTTGTTTTTTTATTGACTGCGTAGGGTTTGGCTCCATTTTCAAACTGCCAAACAATAGCTGAACATCGATGTATTAACATGAATTATTTTTGTTTCCATACTAAATAAAAAAACTTTACAAAAAGATGGATAAATCACGGAAGTTTACTGTGTTTAATTCCGTGAATAAATGTTGCGTTTCACATTATTACGCATGCAAATTAACGGTTAGCTTTTGTTTATTTTAGACTTTTACTACCTGAAGACCACGAGATACAATAGATTGCAATACAGAATTTAGTGAATCTGCAAATTAACTGCGGTTATTCCTTTAGTGAATAACCGTTTGTTATTGGAGTTCGATTAAATTCTGTGAGATCATTGGACCGGGAGGAATTTATGTGAACACCGCCTTGCTTCTTTCTTTAGCAACTGCGAGAAAAGATAGAAGGTCAGTTTTAAGAACGATCAAGATTTTTTTCAAAACTATTTCAAACAACTTCACCCGATCGCTCTAAACTTCTGAATTTTAATGTTTAAATATTAGTTCAAATTTTGATAGATGTTTTTTATTGAGATGTATTGTATTTAATTGGATAATTTAGGATTTGAAGAATGTTAGACGGAGCTGTGTAAATTTGTAGTTTACAATTTCAAGACAAAGATAAAAATTTAGCAATTAGTTTACCCTGTAATTAATTATTTAATTTAATTTTACATACTGAAATAATCATGGGGAGAACAAGGAAGCAGAAGAAAGCCGCGGAGACGCCAATCTTAAGCTTGCCAGATGCTGTGGCGGAGAAACGCTGGAGAAAGGGGGCGTCGGAAGGTGATGCCATACCAATGACGTTGCAAGAAAGAACGACCTCGGCTGCGTCAGATTTGACTGGACCAAGCCTTGCCCAGGTCATGCCACCAGCACTACCAAGGGTAGAAGCTGACAGATCAAGTATCCCTCAGGCTCAGCCTATGGAACGGGATGTTATGAACGGTATTAATTTTGTTAATTATAACGTTGATGATAATGGCCAGTTGGGTAGCGTTCCGGTCGCTGTTTCAATCATACATGCTGATTTGGGGTTTCATGTCGCCGAAAGTGTTAAAAACAAAATAATTTCTGGCCAATTTATTGATTTAGGATCACTTTTCTATTTTCTTAGCGTTTCATTCGCATAGAACTCAAGAAATTTTAAAATACATGAACGTTATTAGGTTAGCGGCTAAACGTCACCCTGGTTTAGGATGGAAAACCTATGACGAGCAGTTTAGGATGTGACTGGCGGCTGACCCAACTGGCATTTCCTTTGCTAGAATTGATGATGAGCTTTGGTTGTTGTATGTAGGTACCCCGCCCATGCAAAGGGACAACAAAAGTGCTAGGAGCAATTTTAGTTTCAAGAAATATTATGATTTTAATTATAGACAGTGTCAAAAAATGCAATGCACATTTAGACATGCTTGCTTAAATTGTAACGGCTCTCATCCATCTAACATGTGTTCTGTTAACAGGCTGCAAGGTCAAGGATATACTGGAGCCCGGCCAGGCAGAGCCTCTGCTACCCAGGGCCAGCGTATGGCCGGGCCTCACTCATTCACAGATGTCCGATCAAGAGCCTGTAACAGAACATTTTGATTTAACTTTGGGCAAATCTCCTATAAATGTTGATTTGTTGATTTCGTATTTAGAAATATATCCAAATAGACGGGATGCTGAATTATTAAAAGATGGTTTTTTGAATGGTTTCCGGCTTGGTTTTGTAGGGAATAGGGTTGCGGTTGACTCAATTAATCTGAAATCTGCACGTTTAAATTCAGTAATTTTAAAACAAAAGATATGTAATGAGGTTGCGATGGGTAGATTTGCTGGTCCATTTAGAGTTTCACTCTTTAAAAATCTAAAAATCTCACCAGTTGGCTTAATCCCCAAGTTTGATGGGGGTTGGCAACTTATAACTCACTTATCTTACCCGGAAGGAAAATTGTTAATGATGGTATTGGTGATGAAATTAGCTCAGTTAATTATACATCATTTGACAGTGTGGCAGATATGATTTTTCGGTTGGGAAGAAACTCGGAAATAGCCAAGCGTGACATTAAATCAGCATTTCGGTTTTTACCTATTTCCCCGGATGATTTCTGTTTACTAGGTTTAAAAGATGATGGAAATATTTATATCGATAAGTTTTTACCGATGGGTTGCAAAAATCATATGCATTGTTTGAAAAGTTTTCAACATTCTTACAATGGTTAGTTCAGTACTTTGCAAAAAGAAATACTATGGATCACTATTTGGATGATTTTATTTATGTTCGCAAAATAAATCATTGTAGAGAGATTGTTTCGTCATTTTCGTCAGTTTGTGCTGCCATTGGGGTTCCTAATGCTGAAGAAAAATCAGTAGGGCCTTGCACAAAGTTGATATTTTTAGGACTGGAACTAGATTGAATTTGCACGATAGTTAGGATTCCCTTGCATAAAGTTGCGTGAATCTATATTTAATGTTCTGCAGAAAAAGAAGGTTACATCAAAAGAGTTTCAGTCATTAGTTGGCAAGTTGTCCTTTTTTAGCCAGGCTATTCGCTCAAGTAGAGCGTTTTTAAGAAGATGCTATGACGTTATGACAGGTGTAAAAAAGCCTCATTACAGGTTACGTATGTCAGTTTCAGTTAAGCTTGATTTAAGTATGTGGTTAACATTTCTTGAGAAGTTCAATGGTATAACATACATACCAGCAGCCGACTGGTTGAACAGTGGTAGTTTGCAGTTATTTACGGATAGTGCAGGTTCTTCTCATTTCGGTTGTGGTTGTTTTTATAGTAACGAGTGGTCGTTTTTTTGCATGGCCTAAAAGCTGGTGGTGTAAGGAAATAATGGCTGATATCACATTTTTAGAAATGGTTCCGGTTATTTTTGCTTTGAGTTTGTGGGGAAAACAATTGCAATATAAAAAAGTTTTATTGAGAATAGATAATGAAGCGTTAGTAGGTGTTATTAATAAACAGACATCCAAGTCCAAACGTCTCATGCAGCTGGTGCGTCAATTTGTATTATTGGCTATGGAATACGGAATAGTTTTTAATGCATTGCATATTTCCACGCACTTAAATTCAGTTGCTGATTCTATTTCCCGTAAGCAGTGGGACCGTTTCCGGAATTTAGCGCCAGATGCGAACCAGGAACCTCAACAGATTCCAGATCGTTTTCGGTCAATGATTTACAATCTGAAGCTGCACGATTATTAAACGCTTCAATTTCGGAAAATACAAATGCTGCTTACAGCACGGGCCTTATCTCTTTTGAGCGCTTTAGGAGGTTATATAGTTTGCAAGACTTTTGGCCGCCAACTATAGAACAAAAAGTTATGTTTATTTCTTGGTTATCGTTACAAGGTTTGGCAAACTCTACGGCACGTTTGTACGTCAGTGTCATCGGATTTCAGTGCAAGATAAAAAAAAATGTTCTTGATATTTCTAGGCATTACATTATTGAAAAAACATTAGGTGTTAAGAGATCTTTCAGCAGAAAGAAGCGGGAACCTAGGTTACCAATATCTTTCAGCAGAGAGAAGCGGGAACCTAGGTTACCAATAACACCTCATTTATTGCAGAATATTTTGGCAGTTATACCTATAGTGTGCTGAAATTTATATGAAAGTCATTTGTTTTCAGCAGTTTATTGCCTTGCTTTCGCTGCTTTCTTGAGAGTAGGGGAACTTGCTGCAAAGAATACAGTATCACTTTCATATGTTCTTTTAATATCTGACGTAAATGTGACTGGTGCACGTTGGAAGATAAATTATCGCTTGTTTAATATACTAGGTACCCATTCACTGAACTGCGCGTTTAAGTTGAGAAATGTACGATTGAAACGGGTTAGTAAATTTTCCCCTTCATGACCATGGTTCTTATAGGATACCTAGGGGTAGAGTATAACATGCACAGAGGCATTTTCTTTCTGGTCTGGTGCCAGTGTTCATGGCATGAAAACGGTGATAACGTAAGAAGTCTACATATTGAATTTTAGGGTGAGTTTCTGCTTGTTTTACTGCAGCTCAAACAAACTAATAGCTTTCCGTATGAGCCAGAAATGCCGAAATCCCATACGGCGGAAACATAATCAAAAGGTAAATGCCAATTATGATTACGGGCGCATTACTTTTAAAGTCTAAATTTGTTTTGATATTTAATTTTAGCGTGAGTTCCTGATTTTTATGGAGGGTTTGAACAACTGATGCAGAAAATGACAACTAAATCTATACTGAACAGCAAAAGAAACTATCCAGATGTATAACTGTTATATTTTGAAATAAAAAAAAATAATTCAAATTTGAATTGTTTCTTCATACCAAACTTACACTTGAACATCTTCACGTGATAAATCTTTAAAAATCAGTCAACCGTGAAGTCAGTAGTCACACAATAGCCGTTTGAAAGGCTATATCTTCTGCGCGTCAGTTGCATTGTAACATCCAAATTTGGCGCTCATGCCAAATTTGATTCAGTCGTGCGGTGCAACCAACAATATTTTTTAAACTTTATGCTGTTTTTCGAGTTAGTCAATTATCAATTTTTCCAATGACAATAAAATTTCACAAAGAAAGTTGTTAATTACAGGCGCACGTGAAATTTGTGCAAAACGGCTATTGTGGGACTACTGACTTCACGGTTGATTGATTCTTTAAAATTTTACACGTGAAGTTCTTCAAGTGTAATGTGATATGAAAAACACAAGTGATTTATAAATTAAAGTTTTTAAATAAGAAATACCCCAGTTATAAAACTGGATAGTTTCTTTTGCTGTTCAGTATATTTGTACATTCACACTATTCACAGTAAAGGAGAAATAAAAATATCAAAAAATGGTGTGCCACAGACACTAAGAAAACTAATGCGATGCGCATTAAAAATTTAGTTTGTCTAAAATTTAAAGTATGACCAATTTCAGTACCTGCATTCCCGCAATATTATCTCAAAATGAACTCATTCACATAATTCTGACACTCAGCTGACAGTAGAAACTTGTAATATCTCATATTGTTTACTTGCAACACTATCAAGACTGTCAAGTTGGGATGGTCTTTTTCCACAATTCTGCGAGGATGTCTGTGAATGTATTACAAAACAACTTTGTTTATCTTATACTCATTATTTTAGTTCGACTACGATGAAAGCTAGAAGCGTATTTGGATCATTCTCGAGTCCACTTCCTGGAAAAAATATATTGGATGAGGTTATGATCAACTTTGATCGAATCAATCTGCTTAAACGTGCCCTAAAATGCATCTTTACTGGTTCTAGCAGTACCATAATTGCTTTTCATTTAAAAAAAATATACCCAAATATGTATCCAAAATAAATTGCACACCTTTGTCAATTTCAGTTTTATGCACACTTGAAATAAATTAAAAGGTATTGATGTTTATTTACCCAGCAAAAAATGACTAAATACAAATGTTTAATATATTTTATTTAATTAAAGATTGGCACAAAATTGTCATGACTGGATTAAGATTACTAGTAAATATATAGCTTAATAAATGCAGTTGAGTAAAAACTTGAATTGAAATTATTCGATATGAATCGACGTTGTTTCTTGCCCCGTCCACGATCGCAAGAGTTTTATGATATTAAAAACGCTGAAACACAACTTTGTCCCGACACCGGCGACAAATGTTTAAAACAGTCTTTTTGTATTTGCACTTTGTTCGTCATTAGTATTCAAAGCATCTGGTTGTAAACCCAAATGTTTCAACTCTCTCCAGTCACGATGATGGGTGATATCCTGCAAATATAAAACAAACACGAGAAAAACGGACAGGGTTGGGAGGGAAGTTTTTAAACTAAAATTTTTGTTTAAAGTATCAATGACTCTACCTCGTTCGGTGGACTCAGAATCGAAAAGACTGGAATCTGGCGAGACGGGCGTTTATATACCTGACCCAGAATTCCCTGGTCACGTGAAGGTATGGTGTACAAGGGGAGTCATTTTTGCCGAGTAAAGAGTTTAACCTTAATTCGGTTAAACTGAATATTACCCAGCAAAAAATGACTAAATACAAATATTTAATATATTTTATTTAATTAAAGATTGGCACAAAATTGTCATGACTGGATTAAGATTACTAGTAAATATATAGCTTAATAAATGCAGTTGAGTAAAAACTTGAATTGAAATTATTCAATATGAATCGACGTTGTTTCTTGCCCCGTCCACGATCGCAAGAGTTTTATGATATTAAAAACGCCAAAAAGGTGAGAGAGAGTGAACGAACGAACCTTCCGCCAAAAGCGGAATATCATAAAACGCTTTCAAAAAGTCATGACAATTTTATGCAACATACGTATACTACTGATTGAAAGTTATCGAAAAATAATAAAAAAAAATAAAAATAAAATAAAATAAATAAATAAAAATAACAACCACAACAACTTAAAAGAAGTTTGGATATTTCCAGTTTCCGGTTAAAAACATTGTAGTCCACGTTAATGTAGCCTTTTTTATTAATCAGTAAACAATTATAAATTCCGTGGAATGGGTTAAGCCGTATCATGTCTCATCTGTGTTGGGAAAATTTGTTCACTATTCAGTTGGAACATATAAACACCACCCGAGATAACGTCAGCCATAATGTCATATCCCAGGAAAACAATGGGTTAACTTTTGCTCGCATTTTGTTTGCTGCAGCATAGTGTGGAATATAACGCAGACTTCTTTGTAATTTTTGGACCTAAGGTCATTTCCCTCACAGTGAATAATCAAAACTTCTAATGTCGGAATAAAAGACGGTATCATATAAGCAACAAATATCCATCGCTTTGACGCTTAACGAAATTATCTAAACCCATATTTGGTTTGCAGCGCCAAAGGGGGGCAAATCATTAATGCTTATTACATCGTGGACAGTTAATTCGAGTGCAAAACTTAAGAGGAAACTATTTTGTTAATCAAAATGAACATGTAAAGATGTTTCAAGGCTATTTAACCTGACAACAGAGTTAAAACAGCATGTATATTATTCTAGGGGACCTACGTATTTAGAAGCCAAAAGGTGTTGCCGGCATTCACCTTACAGCATATGGCAACTGATAACATCACTTTATAATTTTGAAAGTGACACCCCTTTTAATAAACACGGACTGCCTGCCTCCACTTTAAGCTCAGCAGCCCTTTAGCCAAAATTGTATATATCACTTTATTTTTTATTTATTTGGATTTGAATTTAATTAAAATGGGGGCGTCAAATGCAGTTTTGAGCTTTTGGGTGGCTGGATATATATAAATTAGTAAGATAGCCCAAAAATATTTTGTTTATTTATTATATTGATAATCACATTATAAGACAACTTATAAATGGCATAACCTCCAGTAAAGCTCAGTTAGCCGTATTATAAAACATATAACTTTTTTTTCCATATGGCATAACCTTCAGTAAAGCTCAGTTAGCCGTATTATAAAACATATAACTTTTTTCTATATGGCATAACCTTCAGTAAAGCTCAGTTAGCCGTATTATAAAACATATAACTTTTTTCTATATGGCATAACCTTCAGTAAAGCTCAGTTAGCCGTATTATAAAACATATAACTTTTTTCTATATGGCATAACCTTCAGTAAAGCTCAGTTAGCCGTATTATAAAACATATAACTTTGTTTTTCTGTTGTTTTTTTTTTTGTTTTGTTTTTTCTATATGGCATAACCTTCATTGAGTACCGCAGCCCCTTTTGCCTGTTTTCGATGATAGGAAATTAAGTCTACGCATGTTGCTTCCCATAACAATATCTTGATGACGTAGGACATACTTTTTGGAGTTTAATTTGGTAATGCGAGCTCACTAATACGAAGCAGAGCTGAAAGGGAGAAACATGTTGTAACAACATAACCTCGTATTATGATAGGCATGCATACGTCCTAAGGATGTAAATGAGCTTGCTGAGGATTGAGCCTGTGGTGGGTTGTCTACAAACCCAGTTCTTGCGCGTCTTATGCAAACCAACCAGCAAATCTTTGATCACGACATGTTTTGTGTATTCTGGCAATCCATCGATTTTGTTAACATAAATTAAATTAATAGTCGAGTGAGAGTACTGATTCAAGGACAGGTAGACAATGGATTCTGCTATGACGTTAAGTTTTAGGTGGAAAATGATGGTCGAGACCCAAGATGTTCGCAAATGCAGTAGAGTTATCTAATTAATGGCTGTAGCTCTTTTTTGTATAATCCGACAAAGATGCTGCTATTAGGGTATCAATTTTGGATTGAAGATCTTCGCGCAAGAATTTTGGCATGGTTCGGGAAACCAGAGATCTCAACATATATAATCAAAAACTCGAAATTAAATGAAGGCATTTATGCACAGGCGAGTTTAATTTATTTATTTCTAACTTATTTTATTTATCTTATCATTTGTAACCAGTAACCTCCGTCGGGTTTGATATTCAGTTCAAATTCACCCGACCAACCCTTCTTTAGGCCAAAACCTAGTCTGTGGACCATATTTAACTGCATTATGAATATGAGAATAATGGACATTGTTATATTCTGGACATAGTGAATTCGTACACACCGCTATCAAATAGGATGTGAAAAACTTGTAACAAGTCTTTACACCACCAGAATGTTTTGTAACCAAGCCTACTGGATTTATACGTAAATCTGAGATGGGGGTGGGGTGGGAGGGGGAGGGGAGGAAATGTCCTATAGGGTAAAATGGGGTAACTGGGACACTTAAAGAAACACTGTTGTATAATATTGTAGAAACACCAAATAAAAACTTGATTTATTGATATGTCGCTATACACAACATATACAATACATGACGTATATAAAGTTTTGATATAACCTGATAACCTGTGCTGCACTACAAGTCAATTGAAAACTGGCCAAGTGTCCCAAGTTACCCCACCTAGTTGGGGTAACTTGGGACATTTTAGTTGTATTAAACGTGTGTATATTAAAATCACATTTAAGACAAATGTCAACATTCCTGCCCACAGATTAAAAAGGAAGTTTGAATTGAAAATATGAATCGGTAAAATTACAATTTCTGACTTTTTTTTCGTATACTGGTTGCACATGAAGTCAGAAGTCCATTTTAACTCATAATACATCAGTATATGTTTGAAAGCTTGTTTATCATTTAATAATATAAAATAAAAACTGTAATAAGTTTAAATAACTATGTGAAATTCAAACATAAACTTGACATAATACATTATATACTTATACATGTGATTTTTACACATGAAACTGTCCAAACTTTAAAACAGCCTTAAACAAACTTATTTTTTCATCAGATATTAACGGAACATTAAAAACAAGTAAAGACCAAAACTAAATTAGCTTCATGCATTATAAAACAATAGGGAGGAGGATTGGGGTTGGATGAGACAGGATTTAGAAGGGTGGAGATCTAAAAGGATCCATGGGCAAGAACTGCCAGAAAATTTGTGACAACTATTCATAAAAATAGGCAGTCTGACTAATACTGGACGTTTTGTTTAGCCTGAATATTTAAATCAACATCATCTTTTAAAGAAATAATTAACAAAAAGAAATATCAAGATATATAAGACTGCCCGTTGGTCCCTCCGCTCCACCCATTATGAATACTACTAATATAAGTTTTGCAGACAAAGTTCTACTAAAATAATAAAATAGCAATATTAGGCTATCAAAAAAAAGTCTAAATTCGCTGGATTTTAAGGTGAATGAGGGGATGAAGGTCACGGGATCGTCTCTTATTAAATACGATCACAATACTGAACAGTGACTTGGATCATTTTAACTTGGTAACCGGTAGAAAAAATATTCAGTAGTGGTATCCGAGTAAAGCTACATAGATTTTGACCACACCTATGACTAATGGTTTACTTATGAAATATCGGAGTTCCATCATGATCAGATCTTCTTTTTTTTCATTTCATTCCGGTCTTTTAAAATGGAAGTGAATTGAAAGGTTGACCATTTATAGTGGTCAGGACCAGTAATGTACAATACTTTACGTACTGTATACGGAGCATGCCCCCTCCATCTTCCAGCATTGGCTCATCCAAAAATGAAATCATGGAAAACTTTGCCCTTAACGGCAGTGTCCCAGTTACCCTAATACATTTGGGTAAGTGGGACACTTGTGAAAAGGCACGTTCTAAATATAGTATGTTGTATTTTTAAAAACAAATGTCAGCTTATTTAATAGTAATGTTATATACCTACAGTTTGTCAACTTTTCTATAACTTAAGGTATCAAGACATAATAAGATGAATACTCCAAACATGCCATGTTTTGCAAACAAGCACCTGTTTAATAACGTCATTGCCTGACGTCAATACAACAGTTCATGACAGACCACTATATTATGCAAAATGAAGTCATTAAAACAAAATAATTATATTTTTTAATAAGATTTTAAAGAATAATGTCGTGTACTTGATTTGCAATGAACATAATACATATTATTATTTCAAACAAGTTTAGTTCCATATTATATTTGTACAAAAGCTTGCTAACGTCAAATATTATCATGACGTCACATTTATGACCAAGACGTATAAAATTAAATATCATTAAAATATCTAGTTGATTACCGGAAACAAATAAGCTGGATCAACAATAAAAACCAGGCGACAATTTCTTCTGAATGTTTCACTAGACAGCAACATAAGCAAGAATACTTTACTGCACCATCTAAGAAAAATAGATATAATTATATAAAGTATGTAATTTATTGTTTTCTTATTTTTATTTAATATGTAATGTTCACATCAAATAGTTAAAGAAATCGATCCTTGAAGCATTTCGCAATTTCTTCGGGAGAAAATTTTACCATATAAGGCTGTGTTACTGAATGCTCTTTTTACAACAAATGATCTTGTTTTGGGGATGTAACCCGTATTTCCCTAATTTACTGAAAAGTGTAAAGTGTCCCGGTTACCCCATTGTCCCAGTTACCCCATTTTACCCTAAGTCTACCTAGACATTTTCCCTCAAACAACTTGACTGGAAATACAGATATACAGATTTATGTTGTGGCACAGAAAACGAATTTTCAGTCATTACTGGTATTCGGCCGCAACAGTGGAGTTTAAATCCTGAACAAAACCCGTCAACAAAAATTTTGCATCGTCCCCTTTCGGTGGTAAAAGCGTATTCTTTCTTTTAACACGAGTGCTTTATTGAGTGTTCTGGCCAAGTTCTAAAGTTCTATTGCCTTGATAACTAGCAAATGAATTTTGGTTGTTTCTTAGACTTTTATGAAAGTAAAGCGGACAGTAGATCTATAAAGCAAAGTGATCAGTAATCAAGCTCGCGACATAATTATCACTTACAATTCATTTCAGTCTGATATTAAGTCCAAATCAGCCACGTCCAAACACAGGCGAAATCATTAGTGATTAAAATATGAACATAAATAAAAAGCTACACGGTATCAAAAACAAAATAAATATTATAACTTGCTGTAGATTAAACATTTATCCCGTGAACAGAAACGTGATTTGACATGTTCTGTAGAAAAAAATAAAACTATAGAAAAACACCTATCAAATAGATCTATATGCATGAACGTGTTAGGCCTACAACAATTTAGCAAAGTGTGAAGCCGTATTAAATCTAGCTCATGATCTGGTCATCAAATTTTATTCCGATTGTTCTTGAAGAAACAAGCACGTTATATGAATAGATCTCTCCCAATATCTGCTTTGTTTTCAAATTTTGCTATTTAACTTTAGATCGCAGTAAATATACGAAATAATATTTCACTTAAACATTTAGAATTAACTCGAGACGTTGTGCTCATCCGCTACCTATACCTGACTATGAATGAAAATGAATACACTAATAGTGACGTAATAAAGCTGTGACGTCACCAAATATGGAAAACAAATCGATAATGTAGGTCAGTGGGTGACTTTCTTCAAGTACGGAGTGCACACGATATATGTCGTGTTTTTAACAAGACAAAAACAATTCAGAAATATTTTTCTTTCTGTCATTAATTCATCATAATGCTTGCAATCATGTCTGAAAGACTGGGCCTCGATTACGACGATTTTAGATATTCGTTAGGTCTACTTGTTACTCTGTGGACGGACCGTCAGAGGAGGTAGATCTAACTAGAGTTACGGATTGGGGCTAGGTGATCACCAAGACTCCTTAATGGGTCGCGGTACCTGCATAGTCTTTCGTTGCAAAACACTTTGTTAAAAAGGAAACGGCTGTATTAAGGCTTTGAATAGTTTCTGAATATAAATGCAAATGAAAATAAAGAAAGCGTATGCCTTTCCAGCAATATTTTGGTAAAGCTATTATCAGACGGAAAAGTGATCAATTCGCCGATCAAAACATGGATTCACTTAAAACATCAAAGTCCAACCCTGATACTTTTTTAAACAAGATTTGCAATTCTACAATTACTTTAGACTAGTTGGTCCATTATTTATTTATTCATTTATTTATTTATTTATGGACGTTTGTGACAAGCATATAGCCAGAATTACTAAAAATGTTTTCACCTAGTGAATACGATGTAGCTGTAACTGTAAAATCGGTTGGCGTCTCATCTTGTTCCTGGACCCTTTCATCTCCGCCAGGCGGCTTGACCCAGACCTCTGCTGTCTCTGAACTTGTAGTTGCTTGCTCTCAATCATCTTCGGATTTTATCTCAAGCATAAAATAAAAGAAAGTTGTGAGATGAGAGTGTTTCTTGTAAAAATGATTAAGAATGAATGCGAAATTAATTATATAAGTTAAATGCCATTGAATATGTTTTGCGTAATTTTAAAGGCGTTTACTCAAATAAAACAGTTTCAGCTTTATTCAGCTTTAAGTTTGAGAACATTCACACAGGCAGAGTTCGAAACCCGGTTGCTCTGACATTTACACGACCCATCAATTTGTTTACAAATTTATAAGCTTGTAAACACGCTTTACAACTGCACGCGGTCATGACGTCAACAAATTAAGGATGTACGAGCGTTTTTTCAGGATATCCGCCATTTTGAAAAATGTTTCTTCGAATATTGCTCTCTAACAAAAGTTTTGCCAAAAATTAATGCTAAATAATTAAAATATGGCTAATAATGTACCATTTAACCAAATATAGTATGCTTTTTGCGAAAAAAAATATTTTCACCCTTATTTTTGGCTGGCATTTGCCTAAAATTGACGTAAGATTTACAATGGGCTAGGGGTAGGTAATTTCAAATATCTATTAAAGTAGATCAGGTTTGGTTTTGATATTTTTTTGACTGATACATATAATGTTAAGCTATAAATAAAATAAAAGTTTTCAAGATAGCACTTTATATTAGCTAGAAAATATAAATTAAAACAAAAAGAACAAAAAATATCAAAATTCACCACTTTTTAACAGTTTTTTCTTAATAAATCTCTTAGATGCACGGTGACCCCAACTTTTTTTCTTTCCGTTTTGAAGCATTTTCGTGTGTCATTAATGCTGCAAAATATTTTGAAAATCTTAACGTCAGAATTGTTTTTGTAGATCTAAATACGTTTTTTTTCCATTGAAAATAAAGTGGGTGGGGTAATTATGTCAACATTTAAAACTTAAAGAGACTTGTTAGTGACAATTATGCTTATATAATACTGACACCACCATATATTCATATTAACCTGTAAGACCTGAAATCCCTATAAGATTAAGTAGAATATTATATGTTTTATAAAGTACCAACATTTTTTCAATTTTACAAAATTTCAGAAATGCGTAAACAGTGGGTAAAGAAAATACCCTATAAAATTAAAACGAGTTCGGTGACCTATGTTTTTTCTGCTCTTGTTTGTCTTAGAAACTAATGTTCTTCAAGCTCACAGGGTATGAAAAAATTCTTAACGTTAGAAAAAATTCGCTCGTACATCCTTAAATTCTATTATTTATTTTTAGATCAAGATCTAGATGTATTATATACATGCATGCAATAAGATATTTATAAATAATTGATAAAATTTCTTTTTTAAATCTCAATTAGATCTAGATCTATATGTGATCATCTAAAGTTTGACAGACAAGGCTATTAATTTACAATAGTTCACATGTGCTCACCATGATCTTCCACGTGGTCGTATATAAAACCTGTTTTAAACTCATTTTAGATCTGTAAAAAATTGCAAATTTGTAACAGCAACATCTTAAATTAATCTATTATTGTTTGGAAAGAGAATATAAGTCTTAAGAAGTTTTTAAACTGAAATGTTTGTTTAAAGTATCAATGACTCTACCTCGTTCAGTGGACTCAGAATCGAAAAGACTGGAATCTGGCGAGACGGGCGTTTATATACCTGACCCAGAATTCCCTGGTCACGTGAAGGTATGGTGTACAAGGGGAGTCATTTTTGCCGAGTAAAGAGTTTAACCTTAATTCGGTTAAACTGAATATTGTATATGTTATGATTTTCACAGTATTTTAACCTGGTTAAAAGAAGTATTTAATATTAGTTCAAACTTAGAAAAAATAATCACGACACGCTTCTTAATACTTGCCCTGCTAAATAGTCCATCTTTCAATTTTGGACAGTACCATTAACTGTAAAAAGGGGTGCTTACCAGAAAAGAAACTGACTGAGTGGCGAACAGTGCAGACCATGATCAGACTGCACGGATGTGCATGCTGATCTTGGTCTGCACTGGTCGCAAAGGCAGAATCACTTGGCGACAGCAGGCTAAAGGTTAAGAAATGTTATTTCATGATGAAAAATTTGGATAAATGAAATCAAAATCATTCGGTATCAGATTTAAGAAAATTGTTATGCAGTAATGGTTTGGGATGCTTACTGCGAGCAATGTATAGATCAAGAAAAAAACACCTATAGGAACTTTTTAAAGGATTAATACTTTCAAGAATAGCCAGTAAAACAGCGCCGTAGCCACACTGAGGCAAACCGAGGCAGTTGCCTCGGTTAAAATTTGAGGAGCCAAAAAAGTAAAAAGTGGGCCTATCACAATGACGAAAAATTCAGTTAAAAAGTTAAAAAAAAAAATAATATTAATGTTATTAAAATATATCAGAATATCATTTGCCTCATTACATCATTGAGGTAAGGTGAGACAGAAATCCTAGTAGTCATGTTGATAGTTTTGTTAGGCCCGGTTCCAGGGCCGGGCCGAGGATGCCCCCCCCCCCCCCCGCACACACACATACCAAAAACAAGTTGGCTGAGAAATGACCTATACTCATCAAAATTGTACCCAGTTATTGATTATTATTATCAACTTAAAACTCCAAAAATATTATTTCATACCAATATTTCAAAATTTTCCAGGGGAAGAGCCCCCTGGCCCCGAAACATGACAGGATTTCCCACACAGTATCTCAAAAATTAGACCAACAATGCACCATAAGCCACCATTTCGTATTTGCATTTCAAAATGTCCAGGAAGGAAGAAGCACCCTTGGCCCCACTAAAGAATGGGCGGGGTGGGGAAACCCTCCCATACCTTAAAATTAAGACCACAAAATGCACCAAGGCCACCATTTCATACCTATATTACAATTTTTATCAAGAAGGGAGCCCACTGAACCCACTAAAAAAAGGGTGGATACCCCTCCCATATCTTCAAATTTAGACCAAAAATCCGCTAGTCAGAGGCCACCATTTCATATTTGTATTTCAAAATTTTCCAGAGGTGGGGAGCCCCCTGACCCTAAAATGAGGGGTTTCACCCTATAGTACCTCAAACTTAGACCAATAAATGCACAAATAGGCCATTCATTTCGTATCTGTATTTCAAAATCTCCCAAAATTGAGCCCCTGATTTCCTAAAATGAAGTTCCTCAAAATAAAAAAACTGAGGCCACCATTTCATACCTGTATTTCAAAACTTTCTATGGGGAGACCCACTGACCCTCCACCCCACCTAACACAGTCTGAGCCCCCTTCCCGTACCAACCCCCTCTCGGGCTATAACGAATAAACTACTGGTAAAACTGATAATTAGCATGTTGTTTTATGTCTTTACCGATAGTTTTCTATCTACTTGTACTCTCTAGCAAATAAACTGAGTAACATTCATCGACAAGATACGGTTTGTGATTGTGCCCATTTAAAACGCGGACTTACTCACTCCATACCGGCGTCAGGTGTTCAAGAGTGAATTTTGTGAGTACTAATGGAATGGCAGTCCACCGCTCATTGGTTTAAAATAAATTTAAAAATGTATTTATACTAACTGGTGATATTTATTTACATTGTGACATGGTTGTAGACAGCTGTTTTGAAATGTTAAGGCTGTCCGCTGTTGTGATGTTTATTATTAGATGTCCACTGGACCGCAGTTCGTGGAAGAATGAATGTTTATTAAGTCGAGTCTGCAGTGGTGTCAAAAACTTTACACAGTCTGTATATCTTGTTGACAGAAGTGGATGGTATTCAGCTGGAACTGCAACTAACCTTTCAGTTACAAAAATGATTGTGTCCGACCATATTAACTAGGATAATCCCAAAATATCCTGTATGTAATTTTTTTTCTTAAAAATGGAAGTTGATCTAACTGTGATAAATAGGGCTAATTTATTAAAAGGACCATTTTTACTTGATATAACACCGTCTAAGAGTGCTCCAGAACGCACCAGAGACGTCCTGGGGAAAAAATCCGGGATGGGGGCATGCCCCCGGACCTACTTAGATTGCCTCGGTTAAAATTTGTGTCTGGCTACGACACTGTAAAATTACAGATCGATCAAAACTGAGTATAAGTTTTACTCATAAGTCACATTTTGAATTACGTTAATGTTAGGGCAATTAGACATTCTCTTGCTATACTAAGGTCTTCCTCACACAATTTTGAAATTGAGACAGGCATATATAACAAAACTCCGAAAATAAGCAGAAATTGTATATTATTTAGGTGGGTTATATAAACTGAGCTCCAGCTTAATTTTAATCTTCTGCTGAATTAGCAAAATAACATTGTCATCTGCATATAATAGGAGAAAAATCTTAAACATATGAACATCAATACCCTCTGTGCCACTATGAATAAGACGTCTTCTAAATCATTTAAGTGTAAAGAGAAAGGGAGAGAAGCACTCCCCTTGTCTGACCCCGGGCATACATGTATAGTGCATAGGCCCAGTGGCTAAGGCGTCCGCCTCGGGATCGGGAGGTCGAAGGTTCGAGCCCCATGGGGAGCGTTCGTCCGGGGGATGTTTATCATGAGACTCGTTCCGAAAAGGCCGGTTCGTGAGCCGCGAGCTAGTTAAATGAATGGTTACCGTCTTCTATCCGCCTAGCGCCTGGCATAGTGGTAAGAGTTGGGAGGTAATTGGTACGCACAATAAAGGTGTCTCATAAGCCAAATTGGCTGGCCCTTTCAATAGGGGTGACAAGACCTTTACCTTTTGTGTATTCTTCACTGAGTTTCTAATCAAAGTTGGGTTTTTGATAATTAATATAATTACCTAAGTTATTATAATGACTCTAATAATGGTAACAGTCCATGTGGGATCACCTTACTGGGTGAATAGGCTATTGATTCTCGTAACCATCCTGTGCGGTATAATGCCAGAGAAAAGGTAGATTTTTCAAAAGATGATATACAGAATAAGGGAGATGACACGAATAAAATTGTTTCTCTATCAAAATCAAATGTTTTTGAAGAACTTAAGATGCTTTCGTTAAATGTATGTGGCCTGAAATCGAAATTGATTTGTCTAGAGTTTATTGATCTTTTAAATCAGTATAGTATAATAGGTTTGCAAGAAACAAAATGTTGTGACTTAGATTTTGTAAATGTACCGGGTTTTGATATTTTTATGAAAAATCGAATTTCTGCCAGTAGACGTAAATCTTGTGGCATTGCTTTACTTGTTAGAAAGGATATTTCTAAATATATTTCTGTAAAAGAGACAGATAATAAACTGGTTTTATGGTTGACAATTTCAAAAACGTTGTTGAAAACAGAAAAAGATGTAGTTTGTGGCATTGTTTATGTACCACCAGAGTACTCAGAATATTCTATAGAAGACCCGTTTTCAGAAATCCAAAGTGATGTTAACAAGTTTGCACAGAAATACGACACGTATTGTTCATTTGGAGATTTTAATTCCAGAACTAAATGTCTTCAGGATTATATTATAGTAGATACTGAATTTTTTGAAAGCCAAAATTTGGAAGAAATATGCTTAGAATATAACCTCGAAATGAGTATGTTTGACAGGTCTTTAAATGTAAATAAAGTACGTGTAAATAATGATAAATCCTCGAATAATTATGGGCATCAATTTCTTGAGTTTTTGAAACTGAATAATTTTTACATTTTAAATGGGAGAACAAATATGGACATTCCCGGAAAAAAACACATGTAAAGGTACAAGTGTTGTTGACTACTTTGTTTGTAACTCTAGTCTTTTTAAATATGTGTCTTCACTGCAAGTATTAGACTTCTGCCCATTGTTATCAGATGTCCATAACCCAGTTGAACTAAACTTAACATTTAACATAAGTAAAACAACCACGAACATGATGAGGAACAATCGTCTGTTAAACTATGGGATAGAACTAAAGCAAACGAATTTGTAGATAAAATTGATGTACACAAACTGCAAAATATTAATGAAACTCATGATAATCTTACACTAAATATGAATTTTACTCAAGAGAATGTAGACGAAATAGTCAATGATATATCATTACTGTTTTTAAATACATCCAGTGAAACTTTTGGATATACAAAGGTAAATAAAAAATCATACACCGGTAATTCTAATAAAAATTCTTGGTTTGGACCAAAGTGCAACAAGGCTAGAAAAAACTTTCACACAGCAAAGTATCTTTATAAATTAAGAAAGAATAACGAAACAAAAGAGATTCTAAAACGAAACGCTAAAATCTACAAAAATACATTAAACCAATTTGATGATAAAGACACACGTTCAAGTATTAAGAAATTATGGGATGTTAAAAGTAAAGACCCACGAAAATACTGGAAAATCCTAAATGGAAATCCAACACAGAAAAGTGAAGCTGACTTAACAGATCTTTATAATTTCTTCAAAAATGTAAATAACAGCGATGATGAAAATAATGGTAGTGATAAAAATAATAATAATAATAATAATAATAATGTTGAAAATGAAATAAACGAAGAAATAAATGTTCCCATTACTGAAAATGATTTAAAAAATAACAAAGCAAGTGGTTATTATAAAATAGTAAATGAACAAATAAAAGCATCTTTACCATTGATGAAAAATATATACAACAATGTACGTTAAACTCTTTAATCTCATTTATGAAACTGGTGTAATCCCAGACTTTGGACAATAGGTATTATCAACCCAATATATAAAAATAAGGGCGACATAACAAAACCTGAAAATTATAGGCCTATAACATTGTTAAGTCTAGGGAAATTTTTTACCAGTATTTTAAATAAAAGAATAACTGACTATGTTGAATCTAATGACATATTAAACAATATACAAGCGGGTTTTAGAAAGGGTTTCTCAACAGCCGACAATTTATTCGTCTTACACCACATTATTCAATATCAAAATAATAACAAAAGAAAATTATTCTGCTCATTTATTGACTTTAAACAAGCATTCGACACGGTCTGGAGAAATGGTTTATGGGAAAAATTAATGAATACTAAAATCAACGGAAAGTGTCTCCAAGTAATCAGAAACATGTATAATGATATAAAATCCTGTGTTAGAGTTAATTCAAAATTTTCTAACTTTTTCTCTTGTAATATTGGAGTTCGTCAAGGGGAAAACTTATCACCTTTGCTTCTTTCACTATTTTTAAACGATCTTAAGGACTTTTTTTCAAAATAATAGTAATGTACCAGGAATAACAATTTAAAATGAACAAAATACAAATGAACTCTTTAATCTCTTAAAAAAAATTATTTTACTTTACGCTGATGTAATAATGGCAGAAACAGCGAATGATTTACAGGAAGCTTTAAATACTTACGAACAATACTGTGATACATGGAAGCTTAAGGTAAACACCTCAAAAACAAAAATTGTTGTTTTCGCTAAAGGTAGACAACTTATATATAGGGGTTTTGGTAAGCTAGATTTAATAGAGCGTGTACAATTAAAACTTTTAAAATATGTACTAAAATTAAAAAGGTCTACTCCTAATTATTTTGTTTACGGTGAAACGGGATGTATGCCATTGTCAATAGAAAAAATAATTTTACATAGTGGGGCCAGTGCATGTTTGACAATTGCAGACACTGGACACATTTGAAATATTGTTGTAATGTCGTCAGGCTGCGTGGAAAGGACACTTTTTACTGTCCATACCATGGGGTACATTGTACCACCATAGAGGAGTAGTAAACATAAACAAAGACAAAACGTGTAAATATTGTTTCTTTTTGAACGTTTATCTATCATTAATTTTGTTGACAGTTTGAATCTTAATTGTATGCATTTATATACCTACCTTTTAAGATGACATTTCAACTAAAATTCGTAAGATTTATTTACTGCAAAATTTCGGCACATGTTTTGACATTTCCGCGGGAATCGGACTGCATATTACAATTGCCATGCAGTGTGCGAATAATGATGACGTAATTCTGACCTCCGCCATATTGGATAGACAGATTTATGAAAAGCTAGAGGGGGTTTCCCAAGATTTGCAAGGTACGTAAACATTGCTACTGACCACTGGCACCAGATCAGAAAGAAAATGCCTCCGTACGTGTTATACCCTACCCCTAGGTATTCTATAAGAACCATGGTATTTCATACCTAAACCACGCAGTGCGGTAAATGTGTACTATGGATATCAAACAAGTGGTAATTTATCTTCCATTGTGTACCGGTCACATTTTTTCAATACATCTTATCTTAGAAAAACAACTCGTAGTTTATAGCAATTTCAACATTACACAAAAAACTTGCTTGAACTTCCCTGGTGAAGTTCCGTTCTAGATTACAAAACCATTCTGATTGGCTGTTGTGAAAATGTATGTCAATCGTCATTTTACTACACGTGTTCGCTAAAATGTAAAAATGCAGCATTAATGTGCAAAATGAATAAAATAAACAGAACAGATGCAGACCAATGTACGATTTCAGATTAAAGATCATAAACAAGATGCATATCGAATTTCATTCATCATTTCGAGTTTTAGTGTAAAATTGTGATTTTTTAAAATTCTGTTTTTGTTTGTTTACGTTTCGCCAAACATATGCACACTGCCGTGACCTCTAGACTGGATGTTCATTAGGGAAGGTCAAGCAAGTTTTTTTCTGCAACGTTGACGAAAGCATAAAATATGTTGATAATCTCAGCAATATGGAATATTGAGACAATGTGACTGGTGCACGATGGAAGATAAATCATCGCTTGTTCAATATACTAGGTACCCATTCACCGAACTGCGCGTTTAAGTTGAGAAATGTACGATTGAAACGAGTTAGTGCACTTTCCCGTTCATGACCATGGTTCTTATAGAATACCTAGGGGTAGGGTATAACACGTACGGATGCATTTTCTTTCTGATCTGGTGCCAGTGCTACTGACTGAAATATGATCGGCAAAGATAATTAAAATGTAGTATATTTCAGGCCTCCTATTCTTCATTAGAAAATCGATCGCAGATCGTTAGGTGCGCGGAAAACGATTACTCTAGGATACACAATGTTCGATCTATTTTGATTAAATGCGGCCTTGTTAATATTTGAACAGATCAAAAAATTTCCGAATGCAGAATGGTTAATGATGACCGTTAAACAAAAACTACAGGATTTATTCTTAAATAATTCGTATTTTTAGTTGAAAATTCAAGCAAGAGTATTTAAGAAATCTTTTGGTATTGAACCTTATTTATCCAAACTACAATCCTCTTTATTATATAATTTCATTAGATTTAGAACAAGGAATCAACGCTTACCTATTGAAACGGGAAACTGGTCAAGAATACCAATAAATGAAAGGACTTGTAACTCCTGTAGAAACAAAATTGGGAATGAATTTCATTATTTATTCGAACGCGAACAGTTCTCCGATGACAGAAGACAGTTTATCAAACCATATTTTTATCGACGTCCGAATATGTTTAAATTAGGAAAATTAATGTGTACTAGCAACAAATCAGTATTATTGAAGCTTTGTAAGTTTGTAAAGGTTATCCTACGAATTGCTAGAAATTAGAATGTAATCTCTTCTCCATATGTACAGATTATTATTTTCATTAATATGAATTGTGCATATCATGTGTTTAATATTGATTGTTTATAACTAATATACTGTACCTTGATGTGTTTATATATGGTAGCCTCGTAATAGATCATATTGTCTATTGTAAATTCCTCATATTTGCATGTGTGTATATGTATTGAGAGAATAAAAGAGATGTTCTGTTCTGTTCTGTTCTGAGTTTATTTAAATATTTAACGCGTGACTTAACTGATTGGTATATGGATGTTATTATATCTAAAAATTTTACCGCGAAGTGCTAATTGTATCATTTTATACCATAATCTCTAACAACATAATGAAACGCTTTTGTGTAGTCTACAAACACTGTAAAGGGTTGTTTACCCTGATTCAAAACATGATTAATTAAACCGTTAAATTCAAAAATATTGTCAATGGTACTCATATTAGGCCTAAATCCGACCTGTGCCTCTACATATACATTGTAATCTTCAGCCCAACTTTTCAGTCTGTTATTGGACATTTCCGAATTAAGACGAAGACAAACACGGAGGTCGGAAGACAGGTGATAACGAGGGGTCGTTTCAAAATCATTTATTGTCAAGCCCGCTTGCGGTGAGCTCGATATAGTCATCACTTTTGGCGGGTCGGTGTATGTGCGTGCGGGCGACCGTACGTCCGATTATGTCCGAACCATAACTTCGTCATGCATAGACCAGTCTTGTTTATATTTGGCATGAATGTTTACCTCAATGAGAAGGAGTGTCATGTTCCTATCTCAAAGATCAAGGTCACAGTTGGAGGTCAAAGGTCAAATTGAAGTTGAGCCGGAGCACTTCTTCTTCATTCATGGTAGGATTTTGATGTAACTTGTTCACCATTATGAGACGGAGGGTCATGCGCAAGAACCAGGTCCCTAGGTCTAAGGTCAAGCTCACACTTAGAGGCCAAGGGTGCTGGCGGGCTTTGTAAATATATAACAACAGGGACGTATCATGTCTGTCAAATATTTATTAGTTAATACTTTTGCGTCGACAAACAAGCCCAGCACAGATACAAACAACCAGTGGTAATGCTGACCTTCGCCGTCTCCATACAAATGACACTGCCTTATAACACTTCAATTCAACTATAGCTTGCTCGACACATACCCTATACTGTTTTATATAACGATTCAGTGGGAATGAATCGCATGGTATTGTCTATGACCTGAAAAGTACTGTTCCTGTGGTTCTGTAGATGGTTTGTATATTTCATGTGAAGTATCATCCATTGCACCTACTAAGCTGAGCGGACTTGTTAAACAAAGGCCAGATAATATTCAAGACCTTGAAATAAGTTATGAGCTTTTTGTATTTCTCTATGTCTATGCATCCGCCCGTCCGTCCGTCGCGTCCTTCAAGACTGTTCCCGCATCCGGCAATTATTCCGTACGTATATCTGCCTGCTTATCAAATTTAAAAATAAAGTATAGCTCAAAAAATATTTGATGTAAATTCATGAAACCTTGCTGGAGTCTTTATTATGATGTGACCTTGCGCACTTGGCATTTTTCTTGAGAATCTTAGTGCTTATTACAGAGTTATAGCCCTTGAAATAGTCAAAATAGTGGATTTTTTGTTTGTGATGCTCATAGCTCAAAAAGTATATGGCCTAGAATAATGAATCCTTTTCATAAAATGTTTGTTGAGGCTATACCTTATTAAAACTGCAAACATTTAAATTATTTCCCCTTATTTGTGACAAATGTACCAGTGGGGGCTGTGGGGGGGGGGGGGGGGGGGGGGGCACACCCTGTGTCCTACAGACACATTCTAGTTCATATAAAGCGGCGTAGCCACCTGACCAACAATATCTTGAAATTCATTCAAACATGTATCTATATCACTGTGAGAAATACATGACGATATTTCATTTGATATGACAGCGAATTTTTCTGTAATATCAATACCCGCTAATTGTTCAAGAAAATGCTCATTCAAATCAGATTTCCATACATATTTCAAACTGACACTTTCACATTCCTCACTTTAATTACCATCTTATAGTGTATTTTCTAAGCTATTCAAACAAAATGAACATACAAGACAATGATCCGACAAAATATTTGGCTCATCGATCTCAATTTTTTCAATACAATTAAATAATTTTTGTTTGCAATAAGACGTAATCAATAACTATTTATAAAAGTAAATTTACCTATGTCAGAATCGTTTCCTATTCTTCCGTTCAAAACTCTTAAACCAGTCTGTTTACAAAAATCCAGCAATAAGAGACTATTATTATTTAATGACCTTGATCTTGTGATTTTCTTTGTATTTCTGTGTCAGAGATAGAATCATCCGGTAGCATTTCCATATGACTAATATTATCATTTGTTACAGAAGTCCGTGCATTGTAATCACCAAACAGAAAATAACAATTACCATCTGATTTATTTTCAATATTTATAACCGAGTCTGTATGTATTATTTTCGACCAGATTGTCTACTCAGGGTGGCCGACGCACGTGACTTTTGGATATCGAACACGCTAGAAAACGTCTCGATTCAGGTAATATTTTTGCCTATATTTTCCTTATTACTTGACGGATTTTTATAAGATAAAGAGCGTCGAAGACAGCAAAATGAGTGCTTTCTTCCGCACAAAGCGTCTGCCGTCAGTTCTTTATACTTTTCTCAAACACTTCACTGAGAAATCTTGCGAATTGGATATCGTACACACGTGTTATATATGGATATCGTTCACACTGTACTTTATCTATAATAACGTCTGTGCGTTGACATATGATCGATCATCTGTATTTAACAACATGCAAGCGTACTAAAATACAATTACATATAACAATATGAAAAACTTTTGCCTTACTGTTTTCCTTCAGTGTCATTTCCCATGGCAAAGCTGAATATTGATTTAATGGGAAAAAAACTTAAGAAAATGCTAGAATTTTGTTAAAATTCCAGTTTCCTATCTTTTGTTAGCTAAATCTTTGATAACTTTCTTCTTCCCGCACGATGACATGAAAGAAGCCTCATCTGAAATTAAGCCGTCTAAGAAAGAGAAAAAAAGGTTTAGAGAAAGAAGTGGGGTCAACTTCTTCCAAACGTGTTGGACAATTTTGCTGAGGAAGGATTAGACGAGATGCTTTTAGAATTCTTTCGAAAGATTTCCATTATCAAATATAGCGTTTTTGCTCTGGATTTCATAGCGGTGAAAGTACCAGTATTATGCGTTACTCGGAGGATAAAAAGTTCTGGAATTTGGATATAGAACATTTGGAGGCAGATTCATTCATTTTATGTCTGGGTACAAAAGCTCTGAACAAATTGTAAGTGGGAAAGCTCAAAAAGGACTCTGTGCTCCTAGCGAGGCGGATAAGAATTTCGCTGTACCTAGTTTAGACAATGTCCGAAAATTTAATCCTTAGAGTATGTTTGAAGACGACGATTTTTTCAGTAAAACCAGGTATATTTCTCGATACAATTAATCTTTGTCTGAAGCAATGGAAGGAAAACCTTGCTGTTTAACATTCGATGGCAAAAAGCTGCATCAAGGATTAACGAAATTAGATAACCAAGTGTATGTGATTAGTTATGTGAGCTCAGAATGGTACAGGAGTGTGAAAATGTATATTTAGTAGATATAATAAGAACAGTTTATACATTACAATGCAAAACCTTCATATCAGACAATGTACATACATGTACATGTTTATGCACTGATTCCCATTACAAAGACAAGACAGTGTATTCAATATTTTGATTTGTTTACTCCATTAATATGTTTTATTGGTATTATCAAAGTGACGAAATACAATTACAGCACAAATAAGTAAAAATCACAGTTCATCAAACTAAAGATATCCCAAAGTATGATTCGTACCCCTTTTCGGACAAAAGTTTGACTGTTTAAAACTTGCTTAAATACAGTAAAACTACTTTCAGTGTAGTCATCAAAGATATTGTCTTAAATGTAAGTAAGTAAAAATTGGGAGACAATTCACAAAAAGGAAGATAATTCAAAGAAATGAAGGACGTATTACCCAGCAATACGAAACAGCAATACGAAATCCCCTACTGGAAGGTGACTAATTATCTCAACTACAGCATAACCTCTGTCAATGATATACTAATACATGCAAAATTGTACTATATACATAATATGTTATAGCAGACATCGTTTGGATTAAAATTTGCATATATAAAAAGATTCAGTTGTTTACTGCTTATAACATCTACAAATATAAAAAAGCTTTTAATTTCAACTTTAATCTCATGCCATAAAATTATGAGAAAAGAAAATTAGAAATGCAACATATTTAACGGAAGGTCTTCTGAAAAAAAAACATACACCAACAATATTTTAATTCGGCCCATATGACACATGCGCTTCTGTTAAAATATTTTAAAGACTGGATAGGAAAAGCTCAGTTTTGAATTTGACCTTCAAGTGTGACTTTGACCTTTGAGCTAGGGTTTGGGTGTTCTTCATGACAAGTCGTCCCATTTTTTGAAACATGTGTGCTACGTAATATTAAAATCTCTCAATGGATGACAGAGAAATGGGCTCGACAGGAAAAAAAACTCTATTGACCTTTGACCTCAAAGCGTGACTTTGACATTTGAGCTAGGGACCTGGGTTTGCGCATGACAAATTGTCTGATTATGGGAAACTTGCACTAAGTAATATTGTAATTCCTTAATGGATGGCAGAGGTCTGGACCGGATACGAAACAGACACTTTTCATGCAATGTTAACTTTTGACTACCAATTGTGACTTTGACCTATAAGCTAGGGGTATGAACGTTACGCTTAACACATTGTCTCATTAACGATATGCTTGACACATTGTCTTGACTGTTGAGTTACAGACCGGACATTTAAATAGCACTGTTAACGTTTGACCTTCAAGTGTGACCTTGACCTCTAAGCTAGGATCCGAGGTTTGCGCATGACACGTTGTCTCATTATGAAAAACATATTTGCCAAGTTGTATTAAATGACAGACCGGACCGGACAATATATTGAGGACGGACGGAATTACAGAATGACATACAGACGGAAAAGCGCAATCCTACAGTCTCCAAAAATGGTTTTCGACCAGTAGAGGACTAAAATGCTCGGGATAGATATAGATGGGAAATCTAGTAACATTTGAAAATTATACGAGCCGCGCCATGAGAAAACCAACGTAGGCATTTGCGACCAGCATGGATCCAGACCAGCCTGTGCATCCGAGCAGTCTGATCAGGATCCATGCTGTTCGCTTTCAAAGCCTATTGCAATTAGAGAAACCGTTAGCGAACAGCATGGATCCTGACCAGACTGCGCGGATGCGCAGGCTGGTCTGGATCCATGCTGGTCGCATATGCACTATGTTGGTTTTCTCATGGCGCGGCTCATATTACTTTGCTATTTTGCAAACTGATATGAACAATAATCAGTCAATGTTTTTAATATATTATATTAATGATGGCAGCTAACCGAATCACGGAAACTTGTATTACGGAATACAATAATCAAATATAAATGTTAAAACATCACTTGTGTTTTTCTTCATGTGTCGACTGAGACTGCTGCTGTAAGTCAGGTTGCACCTACTACATCTATGTGCCCTCAACTCGATGTGCTTTGATATATGGTATTTAAGTTTACTTGCATCCTCCTCGGTAAAACCACATATGTCACACTTCACACCTAACTTGTCACGCTTTTCCACAATCTATACACAGATGTGATTTAACTTTTTCGTGAACATTGCATTCATGTCTCTTCAAGTTAGCTTTCAAAAAGAAGCTTTTTCCCACAGCATATGTAAGGCACACTATTGTTGTGTCTCTTTTCGTGCTGTTGTAGTGCTTCAGCACTCTTTATGGAATTCCCACAAGCCGAACAGATATAACAATTTTCATTCATTTCTGAAAAAGATGAAGATCCATAAATTGTATATTAATGTAGGCCATATTTTTTTAGGAAAGCACACACAGTTCAGAAAAAAGTGTTTAGATATCCCCTTTGTGTGATTTTTAATTTTGGAAATTTATACCTTACAGACCATTTTATCACCATACACAATTATGTTGAGTAGAAAATACTTTTTGAAATGTTCATCTTGTTTGGAAGTACATTTCTACTTACATGGTCAGTTTCGTACTGAATATATTTCTCACACTTAAACTGTTATTGTGTTTATGATTACTATATATGTAATGTAAATATATTTATCGAGGTAGTAGTTTTAAGGGTGTTGAACATGTTACAAAATAAGCTCCTTACAATCAAATTGTAAAATGAAAGGGAAAATAGAACCACCAACATTACGAAAACACGGCTATATTTCAATATTGATGTTCACTACTTGGAGTACTTAGAATAAATATGTTAGTCACACAAGTAGCCTGTATGGAAGAGCCTGAACCCATAAAATACATAATTTTGAAACAGAAGTTTGATATTTTATACAAATATGACAACAGACATTCGAAGTACATGTAAAATAAGACACCCATTCTTGTTAAAAAAAAAGAGCACTCACTTTATATATAAAGATATATCTTTATGTTAAAGTATGGAAGCGTCCTATTGCCAGGTTTGGAATAATTTTATCTCATAATTAGGAGCTACTAAGTCCTAATTACGAGATAGTAGAATTAAGACTTAATAACTTCTAATTATGAGATAAGACTATTACAATATCATTATTTTTCTAACTTTTTATCAGTTTTTTTTATAATATCAAACTAAACCAACTAATTTGAGAATACTAATTATATATCTTTTTACGAATATGTGTATAATCTACTGTTTTAAATTCTTTTATAGAATGTACAGATGTGGCTTTTAGATATAGTCTCTTATGATTCTGTTTAGAATGATCACATGTTTTAATGGTTTTATATAGTGTGTATAAATGGTATATGTGGATGAGACTTTAATAAACTATAAATCCGCCTGGCACTAGCTTTTTTTTAATAGGTATCTATTTTAGACGGTTTACCATAGAAAATGTATAACTGCAGAAGTGGTAAACTTATGCTCGAGGAGCTTATGGGGGACATGTGACCTATGGAAAGACGCCTGAAACCAAACTAATTTTTTGCGTGTATAAAAGGCGCGTTTGAAAAGTACACCGGCGACTTTGATGCTGTGTTTCAATGGCTGAGCTAAGTCAAGTTTGAACTACATAAAAGATGCCGCAAAGAAAGACGCCGAAACCGCGTATGAAGCGACGTTCTTTTAACCAAAACGAGCGCCAAAGTTCACATTAGCACTTTAGTCTACAAGCACGATGGAGGGTCTGGATAAAATAAAGACGTATATACTTAAGAAAGAATATCCAAGTCGATTAAACAATGTATTTAAGAAAGGAAACTTTAGAAGGCAGTGTGTAGGTTATACCATTGACAAGCCAGGCTTTTTGTTAAAACACGACAAGAGGGTGTTGGACGATTTAGACTTGGACAAGTCATTGGGAAGCACACACAACCAGCCGCATGGCGGTCACTTAGGCATAAACAAAATGCAAGTGCGATTGTAATGATTTTTACATAAAGGTATTGTAATGGTGCTCTTACGCTCTGTCTTATTTGTCGTATCGACACCCTCATTTTCCGCTCTAACGTGTTCTCCTTAAATGCGCCAAAACGACAGAAAGACATGGGAGAAATCAGCCATCGTAAGTAATGATGTGAAATGTGTCATGTATCAATAAAGTAAAGTAAATATAGAATGTTGTAGCAAATGGTTGATTTTTTCGAGCAGATGGGGTCCATTATCTTCAAGGTGTCTGGTGATGTGTCATTTTCAATTGATTTAAGAGTTTTAACATAGATTTATATACTTTAAAATCCAGAGTGTGTCGGGAGGGCGGATCCCATGACCCATCCCCTCTCAGCTTGGGGTTTCCGTGTCATGTAGACATATATGGAGTAGGTTTTGATAAAGGTCAAATTCTCGTCTGCTTCTCACAACTAATTTTGCTTGTTATCAAACTAATGATACAAATGATACAGCAACAATGTTTCAGGTTGCTGGAAAACTATATGATTCTAGCCAGGGCCTCTTTTTATAGAAGTATTCACACCTTATTTAACCTTGATTAGTATTAGAAAATTTCGCATATGTGTTTCAGAGTTAAGCGTATCTTCTCATAGATTAAATGTTGAAACGGGAAGATGGACGAAACCAGTTAGTACTCCGTTAAATGAAAGAATATGTTACCACTGTAGTATTTTAGAAGATGAGTTGTTCCATTTTGTTTTAGAATGTACCATGTATTCTGACTTAACTCAAGAAAACTCTATATACCGACTTACTACTGGAGACGTCCAAATATGATGAGGCTCATAGAATTATTTAATACAGATAAAGTTAAATTAGTAAGGAATTTTGGTATATTTTTAAATAAGGCTCCGAAAATCTTTATAGTGATTCTGACATATAATGATGTAAGCATTCACCTATAGTAACTTAAGTGTTTTAAGTATATATCATGTCCATGTGTTTGATGTTACATTTGTATATATATATATGATATTCTTAAGTTGGTCTTGTATTCCGGTTTTGGCAAGACCAAAACCATATGGATATTATAAATTGGCTGTATGAGTCGCAAATATAAAATTGTAATTGTTGCATACATAATATATTTAGCTATATGTGTCAATTGGCTGAGCCTGATCTTGTTACTTTCGACTCGAAACAAGATAAGATCTATAATAGTGAATTGTATAGAATTGATATAATCATAAGTGATATCTACCCGGCGATAACTAAAATATTATTTGGTATCTAATTACACTGACAAAAATCATTGTCAGCAGCCATTGTCTGCAGCCATTGTCAGCCACTGTCATTGTCGAATTTCTATTTATGTATAATTGTAAGTGTATCATAAATCGCATTTATATATTTATAAGTAATTACAAGTAATAGTGGTTATTTTACCGCAGGTCAATGTCAATAGCCATTGTCATTGCCAGAGATGGTTATAATGTTATTAATCTGGCAATTTCATATTGGCCTTGTTATTTGTCCAAGGATTGTCGTATTGGCACGACTGCCCGAGGACAAATAACTAGGCCAATATGAAATCGCTTGATTAATGATAATATTATTATTCAACTTTCGACTGTTGGCGGTAACACCATAAGAACTCTGTGAGTTACATTATGGCATTCTCATCCATCAGAGGTTCGTCAAAATCCCGAGACGAACCTCTGATTTAAGGTCTATGCTATTCTGAAATTATGAATTAGGTGGGTGGGGTACATGATATTATTTCTGAGGAATTTCGAAGTTACTGTAAAGCAAACTTTATTCCAATGTGTCAATACATTAAACCCAGGAAGTGCTGAACTCTTACTTTAATTGAAAAAGTAAAGAGGGAAACGTTATCAGTATGTTCGTGTCACAATTTTCGGGGTCAGTATTCTGTGTCATACATAATTGCGAAAAACTATAACATACATAATAAAGCTAAATACTATCCGTGTAAATGAGCTGAGAGCTATTTTTCTATTCCGTTTATTACTTTTCTAAAAATCACATTACAATTTACCAGGTGTTGGCAAAATTTGTCATTTTTGTGCACATGCCTTGACACATAAAAGAAGTTCGAACTATAGGTATGGTGTGCGAGAAGGGCATGAGCGCTTACGTAGTGCTCATTTACACGGACTGTACTGCTCAGATAAATATATATATAACTTTATCATAAGTCCGCAAAGTGCAACAAAAGAAAAAGCAATATTAATTTTGTAATGATATTATTCATTTACAAGGTATGTCTGACAAATGACATCGAGAATTCCAACTGACTTTTTAGAAAGCTGCATTTTCAAGTACCTGAAATTTTCCACTTTGGTTAAAAAAAGCATTTTTTACAATAGATAATGACTGACTACAGAAGGTAATAAAAATACCATTGACCTAGAGAATGCTACAACCTACTTATCTTCAAAGTGTAAGTTTACAATTATATTGAACACGTTTACGTTAAAGTGAAAAATAAACTAGAACTCTATGATAAAAATCGAATAGATAATTTCGGACATGTTAGACAGTGAGCAAGCAAACATATCGTACGTATTATTTATCATGGATGATTTGCACTGTGAATACATACTTTTTACACTTAACATTTAATTCCACGAGTACATACACATATACATATATATTTACCTTTACCTTTTATACACCAGGAATATATTTGTTTTACATGTAAGATCAAAGCATTAACCCCTCGTGAAAATATAATGCATGTGGCGTTCACTGTTGATATATAATTGGAATATCATATTTTGACGTTACAATGAAACAAACAAATACCCTTTTCGCATATTCATTTATATAAAAATATAAACAAACAAAAACAAAACGGGAACAACATTTATTTTGTTTGATTGAGAGTAACACCTAAACGACACAATGGACTTTTCCCAGGTTTTGTTAGCGGGGAAAGACTCCAGGTGTCCCATCCAGACATGTTTTGGGGGCACTGACTAGTACCTAGATCGAGACACTCACCTCAGCTGGATGGCTTCCTTACGTGAAAAGTTTTACACTTCAAGTGAGGTTTCGATCCACGTCGGTGATGGACGAGGAATTCGAAGCCAGCGACCATGACCATCAAGTTTTTCTTTTGCAAGTACAAAACTTATTAATAAATATTCAATTAAATTTCGTGAACATAAATGATACTCTCAATGATATTTATCACGTCGGAAATTACAAATGGTTTGCCGAATACGCCATACTTTTAATTACAAAAGCTTACACACTATGTGGGTCGGAAAGCACGAAATTTACGTTCTTAAACGTATATGTGAATCGTCATGTTTGAAATGTAAACAAAGGAATAAAACTAACTGTTTTCATGTTCGTGGTAAAGATCGACTTGTGATTGTCAATGTTCCCGATACGGAATATATATATGAATGTATAAACACGAGCCGTTTCATCTTACAGGACTTACAAGAACATAGTAAGCGATTGTTTATTTATTGTATTTATGTTCTTGTAACTTTTGACACTGATTTCGAGGACAAGCTGGGTTTGTGACATATACATGTCTGCTGTTGGGTTGGAAAAAGATAGGTCCAAAATTTAAACTAAAAGCTATATTGCATATATTCTTCGTTAATGCTATGCATACAATTCGGTTGTTTAAAGGTTAGAATATCAAAAAATTACAGGAAATAAAACATATCTTTGAAAAAGTCCCGATCTGTCATCATTTGTTTGGTTGGCGCATGATTACAAATTTAATGTTAGTAGGCCGTGATGTCCATGAAGCCGTGTAAAGTGATAATTTTGATGACACGTTGGTTTTATTTTGTAATTGTGAGTGATCGTTAAGTGATTAGAAAGATCGGACAGTGGGATGTTTTAAAAAAAGTGATGCTTTATTTAGATTAGAAAGTGAATCGTACTCTACAATAAGAAAATCTAAGGTAAAAATCTCCTTTTATTTCGTTCACTGAAGAAAACATGGCGGACATATTTTTGTAAAAAAGCGGTGCACGTGTGATTTGTGTAACACAGTTTAAAGACGATTTCTTAGAAAACTAACGCTCAGCTCATTTACACTGACATATCCTTGATTGATGAATATATATATTGTATAGATATGAGAGGCTTACGGTACCAAATACTTGCACCGAAAATTTCTATGCATTTTCTTCCAGTGCACTGTTGGGACATGCTTTCGAGTGTCATTAATACATTTATGTACTTAATAATTTACTCGGAGATACATTTTTTTATTATTATTAGTTTCTTTTTGATCCCCGTGCATTTCTCGCGCTGTTACGACAATCTCAGTTTTACAAAGGAATTTTGCATTGTCAAAATAGCATAGGCCTTAATCTAGCGTTTATTTAGTGCGCATGGGCACTCGTAATTATTACTGGGAGTAGTTTCAGCCAATAATTGTTCGCCGCTATTTGGCATGCCGAATTGAAACTTCAAACAACATGTATTCCTGTAATTCGATATAAAGAAATTTACCTCAAGAAATAACAATATTCCTCTAAGTCGGCTTAGAAATTGGAAAGGACGCGGTCACGCTTTTCACGGACGATTTTGATTAGTTCGCTACGATTTGTCGCGAAACGACGCTGATTGGCTGAAACGTTTTACCTGTAATGTAATGCTGCGTTTACACTTAGCCACGATGTCCACGATGTCCACGATTTGAGAGAAGCGTGGTGAGCGTGGGGGCTCGTGGGAACGAATCGTGGTGATCTTAAAGGAACTTGATGGAATCGTGATAATCGTAAGGATCGTGACAAAATTTTTGACAGTCAAAAATTTTGCCACGATTATCCCGATTTATCTTAGATCTTAAGAGAGCGTGACAGAACGTGGAAATCGTTGTAGAGCGTAATGCAGCTTAACAGACCTTAACGTAGCGCATCAGATCTTGATGCTCCATCGTATAGGGATCTTGGTGAACTTGGAAACACGATTCTAAGTTCCACTAGATCTTGAGGCATCCTTACATAGTTGACGTTGAAGCCAACATCTTCACGCCTTAGTTCTGTGTTGAAACGTTGAGGGTAATGTCTCAGTTGGTGCCTTCGGTTTCCACTTAACTATGGTCTCACCCAGCAGGTCTTAGGCTTTCTATTTCTTTTTCTCCTTCCTCTCCCTTCTATCCTGCCCTGTTCCGTCCCTTGTTGCTGCTGCCGACGAGTAACTGTTATAGGCATACACGAAAATTGCAAATTCAACATATTGTTCAGCTCTTTGATGCATAGCTCGTTCCTCTTTGGAATCTCTGCAGAGAATGTGAGGATGACCCATGCCTCCTATTTATACTTCAATCGTGCTGAAAACGTGACACTCTTGATCAAATCGTGGCCATAAATAGGAGGAGAGCTTAACAAAACGTGATAACGTGAATGATCTAAACAGAACGTGTCAAAACGTGATAGCAATTCGTGGATATCGTAAGAGAACTTCAGAGAACGTGATGAAAATCGTGGCAGATCTCGACCAGAATCGTGATGGCTTCGTAATAAAACGCTGCAGGTAGTAACAAAACGTACTGAGAGCGTAAGAAAGCGTAGGAAAGCGTAGTAATAAAAAATCCGTGCAATAAATCGTGGAGCTCCGAGCTTTTCTTTAAATCGTGGACATCATGGCTAAGTGTAAACGCAGCATAACCAAGCCACAAATATCGGCGAAATGTACCAGAGGTACGGGGAACCATTGTAGACCTCTGGTATGCGAGAATGCCTTATGGCAGCTATACATGTTCAGGTGAAAAATCTTGACAAGTTATTTAGACTTATTCAGATATTTTTGATGCGACATAATCAAGAGTAACTTATCATTTGAACTGTGATAAAACCGCTTTAAAAGTCATTTCTTTTTAGGCTGCAGGCAACGAGACACAAAATTGTACACATATGTGTTGATCAAGATAATACAACCAACCAACCACATATTATACGCCCCCATGCCTCGTTTAATTCTTATCCGAAATTGTTTGCAGTTTACAACTGACACTCATACGGAAGCCTATTAATGACATTTTGTCTTAGTTTTTATGCATTACCTCTTATGTATGACATATTATGTGTTACGTGTTATTAATTACCTTTTACATGTTATGCATTACCTCTTAGGTAGTATATCTTGTGTGTTACTTATTAAACGTTAGATTGGCCTTGTTCTCAATGAAGCGGGAAACAAAAGTGACGGACATTAACGATTACGGCTTGTGGCACCTGGCCCCTTTGGTAACCACTATAGCTAAAACAGAAATAGCTTTAAATGACTTATGTTATGAACAGCATGATGGACCTTGATCAAACTTGGTCTGTAGCATCGTTATAAGATCATCTCCCAAATTTATTCAAAAAAGATCATTGCCTCTTTCTTCTCCCCCCCCCCCACCCACCACCCCCCACACACACACCCCTGTAGATTGTTCATGAAGTTTTGCTAGATCTTCATTAAACTTGGTCTGTAGCAAAATGGTCCTTTTTTCTTCACTTGTTTAAACTTGGGGCACTTGGTCCCTTTTGGTGGCCATTAGAGACAGAAATAGAAATACCTTAAAACAACTTCTACATTAAAGCATGAAAAAAGCATATCCTGAATTTGATATTTACCGTTTCAAGAATGGATTATATTAAACCACTACGTTTTTGTGGCTCAATTCTTTTTTGTCGTTGAAGGGATATTTAACATAGAGTCATCAGACATAGGATTGTTCTTAAACATGTAACGCTGTGCATCTGGTGTTTTGATTGGGAGTTCACCATGGCCGTGACTTAGTCAAAAATATGCTTACTATAACAGGAAGTGGGGGTTTGAGTGTACCTAATAATAGAGAATGGCTTAAACTGGTGCAAGAGGGCATAAACAGACTCGATAAAACCCATTTCTTATTTTCTGTGTTTTGTTTGTTTGTGGTCTTTGGATCTGAACAGCCTTGTTCATACAGAATTTTGAACAGCCGAGAATGGGAAAATACACACATTTTGAATCTGACAGTTTTGTACAACATACTGTAAAATTATTGTAATATTTCAAGACTTCAAACTTATGTACGGGTATGGAAAGATTGTTGTTTGCAAATGATCATATCATGACATGTATTTGGAAACAGTTGACAACCCCTGAATCAGGGGGTAGGACGTGTAAAGTATCCATCGGTGGTTTAAGCGAGAAAAATGTGTGTTTCGGTGCAAAATGGCGGAAAAGCGTTTACATGTGTCACGGAAATTTTAAATTTCTTCAAAGTAAGTGTGTTTTTCTTGATTTATATACATAACGAGTACGTCCATGTTGTGGCAAGATTACTTGTCTATCGTCGACTGTCAACCTGGGGTCAATGATTTTCGATGTAAAAAAGTTATTGAAGGGACAGTGGTGAGACACGGCCGTCGAAATCTTTCCAAATTCACTTTATGATTGCTTTTCTTACACAAATCGTGTAGTTTTCGCCACAGTTACGTTGTTGATTGTTGCATTATCATTTATGCTCCATTTGTTATACAAAAAGATTTATGATGTGTAGAAGCTATTTCAGGAAATTAGGCTAAAGATTATAACCTCAAGCTTCTAAATATTACTTATTAATAGACACTAAAAAAAGGGTTTTAGCAGGTTTGGTTCTTTTTGTCCACGGTCAAATGTTACATTCTTAACATTGAAAAAAATGTATTTATTTGTCTGACAGACTAGTGGTAAATTTCTTTTCTCCAATGACGTTTGTCAGCCAGTGTATTTGCTCCAGCCCATCAGTACCAGTTGTCAAAGTTACTGGCACCTTGTTTTACAGGAGGATGATTTTGGCCCATTCCACATGAAACAAAGCAATGCTCAGGATCAAAACTACCCTTCTGCTGAAATCTAGTGTTGGAAAGATTTCAATTGTTAAAGTCCGTTTTGTCGCCTCTTACGATACACATAGGAGTTGATATCCGGTAAGATACATGCAGGGATATTCGGTGGTTACGGTTCCTTCACCACTCTGCCATTAAAGGGAGACCTCAAGGGAAGTACAAAGATAAAAGCTAAAGTCTGTGCAAACATCAAATGCGCAGTTATACTAATAGGGCTCTAGCAACAGATCTTGTGCATCGTCTTTTGTTAACTACGCAGCTGGTGTTCCTTGCACTAACTTATGTCTGTAACTATATACTATATTTATTCATAAAGACGATAGCCACAATAGAAAGTACATAAGTCCTTAGACATAAGATGTAAAATGAAATACCTAATGCAAAATTACGTATATGCAAGAGCTGATACATAAGACGTTGGCCGCACTAAGCACTGAAGTTTTCTTCCAGTGTATTTATAGCATCACCAGTATTAATAGCTACTCCAAACCTTACACAAACATTTAAAAACTAAACTTATATCACTTCGGCAGCTTAGTGTCCCTTTTTCAGCTAAGAATTTCGATGAAAATATTCTTAAAGCGTACGTGCGATTGTTGCTACAAATCAATGTTTTGCGTAAACCCAGGTTAAATTTACATGCAGTTTCCCTAAGGTGTCTCCCAACTAAATCTGTATCATATCCAATATTTTTTTTTCACAGATTTATGTCCCTTTTAAAATCAAAAATGTTGATGTAGTGACTGTTACTACAAGTGAATGTTGTCAAACGTCACACAAGTGTTTCCCCATCCGAACATTTACCACAAGTAACAGTATCCATAAGTCTTGTCGTTACTTTGAAAGATATATTCCCCTTTAGAAATATGACAAAAATAAAACGATAAAAAGGCTGATACAAATGGCAGTTACATCAAACTTGGAACATTTATTTCCACACTTGCAACTGTTTTTTTTTTTTTTTTTTTTTTTTTTTTTTTTTTTGTTGTTTTTTATGTTTTTGCATTTATGTTCCCTTGAACTTGGCGTTTCCAAGCATATACTATTATCGCAAATTGCCATTTTTTTGTTAACCGCTCACGTTTCCCGCTTCACCTATACACTACGTGTATAACCTAAGAGCTAATTTATAATACGTAACACATTATACATTATACATAAGAGGTAAGGCATAAAAACTAAGACAAAATGTCCCTAATAGGCTTCTGTACACTCGTGCTCGCCAATTTATTCATCCATTTTCCAGCATGTGAATCGCTATTTATGATTGCACAAACAGTCCACACTATCAAAATGTCTGTTAAAGATAAGTCTCATCCTTTTAAGGTAGCAGGGTACACTTCGAATTTTGGCCCCCGTCACATCTAAAATTCTGATGTCAGCTGGAAAACTGACTGCTGGTAGCTTTGTATGATCAATGAGACACCTTTTCGCGGACAAATTCAAACCACGGAAGGGTTCTGTGCTTGTTGATTGATACTCAGGAACATTTTCGCTATTTTGTGAAAAAACGAGCTGGATGGGCCCCCATTCCGTTTATATCCTGACGTTTAGTAAGGACTATTAAATTGAGTAATGCAATAAAATTGGGCATGTTCTTGCAGCGGGATCATTGCAGGCTGTTCAGAAAATGCAAAATTGATGATATTGGCATGCTATTTTTCATGGATGGTGTAAACCTTTCGTTTTGATAACTTTCTTTAACCTTGTATGAGAATCCTGATCTTGCCATTAATTAAAAGCACAAAACATGCACGCAATTTATAAAATGGCCACCCTGATTCTGCTCATAAGGGAAGTGCAGTATTGCGACTCGCTACATGTAAGACCGTCCGTGCCCAAAATTTTCGCATCTAAGTGTACCCTGCAACCTAGTTTATCTGAGTTTCGCATATTTTCTCATTATTTTCTTTGAACATTGTCAGAATTTCTGACAGGAAACACTTGTTTGTACACAATACCGAATAAGCGAAAGTATCGTTGTAATCTATAAAGACGTACATCGACATTGTGCGTCCGCTCAATCATACTTGGTTACTACATGAATATGTTAGATGATTTTTTATGTCAAAAATGTGAAAAAAAATTGTAATCTATAACTCTGATGTAATTAAAAATCTAACGGAAGTGACTTCTCCGTACTGGCCCTCTCTTTCGGACCAATCAAAATGCTGGAATTCCGTATTGGCCCTGTTTTCTCATATTGGCCCTGCTTTTCTCATATTGGCTCAGTTATGTTTTGTATTAGCTCTGTATGTTTCATATGATGTTCGCAATTGGTCTAATACAGTGTGTAATATTGTAAAGTTGAATAATAATTAATGTTATTGATTTGTCATGGATATTAATTAATGGCATAATATGATAATAGAGTAGTTTATATTTGTCAAATCCCATGTGTAAAATTGTGTTATATATACCGCCTTATAATGTATCACGTGTCCTCTTGGGTCTACGACCTTCTGGAATTTATATGAATAAACTTGTAAACTTGTATCATACTGATTAATGTAATATTTAGCCGATTGGGCACTTTTAATCCCCATGCTTTTATAAGTTTTAACGTGCAATGAATATACATACCTTTCAGCGGAAAGTAGGACACTTTATGTTTTAAGAGGTGATAAGTTTTGTGATTACAATTCAGCAACCTTTAACGTCCCACATAGGCGATCTCGCTAGAAAAAGGTATGCCAAATTATTAATAGGTCAGAGTTAATGGTAACATGTAGACGTTTTGGCTGTACAATTCCCACAGTATATCATTCTGAAAGTTTCGGAATGTGCGCAATACTATATCTCATTTCACCGAGTCTTCAACTGTGAATGGTTTGACTTGAACCACCCATAATATATTAGGCATTCGTATCAGTTTGTGTTTTATCTTCGGTCATGTAAACGTGGTGTAACGTTATATTTAGACCCCGTCCTGCATCTTGCAATTTGTATCTCTTTTGGAAAGTCGTAATCGACAGAGATTCCCGAAACATTCTTAAGCCTGTTTCACTCTATTCATTATTAATTCTGCGTCACCAAAATCTCTAAACTTTACAATAACTGGTCTCATGTTGTAATTCTTTCCTGGTACTCGTGAACCTAACCTGAGTCGTATATGTCTAACCTGTTTTCAAGAAATTCTTTGATTATAATTTGGCAATTTTCACCTTTGTTTTCAACAAATCCGCGGAAGACTAAATTGTTCCGCCTTGATCTAGCTTCAATGTCTATCGATTTATATGCAACAGTTCGCAACAAAGCTATTTGAGCATTGGTCACATTCGACACTTGTTCAACCTTTTCGTTCATTTGTACTAACGACTTTTGAAATGTCAACATACCTGAGCTACATGATACCTGTTCCTCTCTAATAAATCTTAGTTCATCAAACATCAAAAGAAGTTTTTCATCCATAGATGATGCTACAAAGTTCTTCCTTGAAACACAAGATGACATATTTTCAGGCACAACTTCCATTTCCCGCTCACCAAACATTTTAAAGTGGTTTTGAACAGGTAAAGAAAAATCAGAATTTGACGTCATTCTGCAAAGCAGATTTCCCACCTTATATGTCCTGCCGTTCAGAAAATGTTCTAAAGATATATTCAGTATAAAGTACGACCCTCTCACTAAATTATAAAAATCCACCGAAAATTGAACAGTCAAAAATGAAAACACGTCCACTGTCCGCCATATTTAATTATCAATTTAATGTATATTTCTCCAAAATGGAAACACTTATTATTTGTATTTCGACTTTCGACAAACAATAAATGAATTCCTTAATCAAGATAACAATTACAAAGCCCCTTAATATCCCTTTATATTTTGAAAGGTAGATCTATGTTCTCGCATAAGAGTAAGGGGTAATATGATGCTATCGCCGATGCTATGCCACTCGTGAAAATATCAGTTTTTGATGCTCACTTTGTGAAATAAAATTGATATTTCACTGAAACAAACAAATATCCTCTATTTATTTCATGTTTTCCAGTGAATTATGGAGTTTTCTCAGTGAAATAAAAGTGATAATCCACAGTTTTGAAACAGTAGATTATCATTTTTATTTTTCACTGTTTTTGCCGAACTAGTTCCGGTACTCCATCGCGATTGAAGTCAAATGGTATACCGAGCATTATGAATACCGGGGACCATAATGACGATGACGTCGTTAAAATGACGTCATTTGTGTTATGCTTTCTGCCGACCTTTCCCGCGATTTTCGACATTTTATAAATTACCCGACAAAAGTAGAGTTTTACACATGAAATAAAAAGAAAATTTGTTGGAGCACCAAAAAAAGTCATTTTCACTCGTGGCTACGCCACTCGTGAAAATATCAGTTTTTGATGCTCACTTGTGAAATAAAATTGATCTTTCACTGAAACGAACCAATATCCTCTATGTATTTGCGCATAATGTACATTAGTTTTGTATGTATTTTTGAAATCATATGTAATATTGTTCATCCTTCTTGTAATATAATGTTATTAATGTTTTCTCGTATTGGCCCTGCTTTTCTCATATTGGCTCAGTTATGTTTTGTATTAGCTCTATCTGTTTCATATGATGTTCGCAATTGGTCTAATACAGTGTGTAATATTGTAAAGTTGAATAATAATATGCAGTAATGTAAATATTTTTCTCGTATATTATAAACATAATATTATTCATTTAGATATTTAGAAACAACAAGAGGGTCATGATCACCCTATATCGTTCACCTGTTAAACTTGACATTGGAATCATCAGGACAAACGACCTGACAAATGACCTAGTTTTTGACCCCACATGGCCCAGTTTCAAACTTGGCCTAGAGATCATCAAGATAAACATTCTGTGCAAGTTTGTTTAAAATCAAAGCATAAATGAAACCTCTATGAGATCTTATTTTGACTTAAGTTGAATGTAAGTGTGGTTAAAATTGAATGTAAAATGTCACTTCTATCGTGTTCACAAGGTAAAAATTAACAAATTTTGGCTCTTTCAGGGGTCAATCAGGGACCGTAACTCCAGAACCTATGGTTGGATCTGACGGACTTATCATGGAATCCAAGATCTATTGTTGTTAAAGATATTTTGCAAGTTTGTATCAAATCAAACCATAAATGAAGTCTCTATGTGGCTGCAAAGGCCAAAATAGCAAAGGGGCCATAACTCTGGAACCCATGATGGGATCTGGCCAGTTTTCGAAAGGAACCGAGATATTATGCCAATACAAGTTGTTTGCAAGTATGAGCAAAATTAATTGCAAAATGTGGTCTCTATCGTGTACACAAGAAATTGTGGACAGACGACGACGGACGACGGACGGACGACGGACGATCACAAAAGCTCACATTGTCACTATGTGACAGGTGAACTAAAACACACACTAAGGTGTATTTTTCCTATTTTCATTTTTACCATGTTTGTGGTAAGAAAATGAATTGTATACATGCATTATAGATATTTATCACCAAAAGGTAATAAAGAGAATATATAGAGCAAAAATACCTAAGAAATATTTTGAGAATATAAATTTTCATCACATAAAAATTCTAATGAGCTGCAACTCTGAAAGACATCATAAATAGTTCAGAAAATAAATCTACTCAAACTTAAAATTTTTAAGATGAAATATAGGAAAAAGATATTGACATGTGAAATAATTTCAAATCAGCTTGATATTTACGGATCTCTGTAATTATGGGCAAATATATTGAAACTTAGACTTACAAAGTCTGTTGAGATCAAATAATCTGTAAAAATATTAATTTCTTCATACTGACGCTGATATTTTCTCAGAAAAACATTTTCTCTCTAGGCTCATATAGAAGGTGGTATCAGAGAGGATTGATTTTATGGCCAAGTGCTTTACATTTAATGACTCTAACGACTGATGCCAGTCTAATTGAAACTAAACAAACGCCCATATGCATTTTATTTCACCAAATAATGCAAAAAAATATGAAGATTTATACAGTGGGAAAGTTCATCAAAATATGCATTGTAGGATTTTTTACTATGTGCGAAAATAATAAAAAAAAATAAATTGTGATATTCCTGTAGACAGCCATTATGAAAACTTGCTCGAGGTCCACATGATCTAGCATTTAAAAGCAAGCACACGGACCTACCTTTTTGTCGGCTAAACTTTATTAATGCTACGTTCTGTTTTGAAAATTCACAGTTTAATCAAAGTCTTGTAGAAAATATTTTGTTCCAAACGTGAAAAAAAACTTACTCATGAAACGTAAGTAACAGCTAGATGCAGCTGATAACATCAAGTAAAATATATATAAAGAAAATAATAGCACATTGTTATTGTAAATACCGCTTTTTTCAAGATAAAAAGCAAATCGGACAATATTTCTTTCTGGCAATAAATGAGAAGTATAGTAGAGAGAAGGATAAGTGACAGTACAGAATAAAGTTCAAAATATATATTAAGAATTTTGATGTGCACGCGTTTGAGACTTTCTTAATATTGAATCGGTGTCTTATTAACTGGAAATGTATTTGAAGACACTGACAGAGGTGAATTCATCAGGTCGATATGACGTTACTTGCATAGATAGAAAGAAATACTGACAACCGATCGCGGTTGGCTTACACATCTATTGAAGTATTAAAATATAGATTCAAGAGACCATGAAGGTAGAAGACTGGCACAAAGACGATTTAGATACGAAACCCATGCTACACAGTGAAAGTGATATAATACCACGACAGTAAAATATCACTGATAGAAATAAACCAACTTTTCAGAATAAAACTAGTCTTTTATCCACGTTTCCTATAAACCCCAATACATTAAGAGATTTTAAAACATTCAGGACATAATAGATTACACTGATCTTGAAGATAAAGATGGAGTTATTATTTTTCTGGATCAAACTAAGGCTTTTGATAGAGTGGAATGGGAATGGGTAGATATTTGCTTGCAGGCATATGGTATTGGTGAAAAGTTTAGAAAATGGATTCAAATGTGCCTTATAGGATCGAAAACAACAATACAAACAAACGGTTTACTTGCAGACTACTTTTCAATATCTCGATCTTTAAAACAAGGATGCCCGATCGCGCCCTTCCTATATATTTTACAAGCTGAACCTATGGCGTGTGCTATAAGGCAGGATACTAATATACAAGGTATCACTTTACTCTCGCAAAACGGCCTAAAACTTGAAGCAAAATTAAATCAGTTCGTTGACGACACGCAATTTTTTTGTAAAACTGAAAAGTCAATTTCTGAAATATTTCATAATCTGTGCATATATGAAAAAGCATCCGGAGCAAAAATGAACAAAGATAAAACAACAGGTATTTTTTATCGGTAAATCAAAAGGAAAAACACCAAAATTTAAACATATTAAGTGGACAAAAAATCACGTTAAAACATTAGGTATTTGCCACGGATATAATATTGACACAAATGAAATATGGATGGAAAAAATAAATAAAATAAAAAATTGCCTTCAAATTTGGAAATCTAGGGGATTGACATTTAAGGGTAAGCTTCTTATATTAAAAACATATGTAATGTCAATTATCAGTTTTGAAATAGAAACACGAGGGATTCCAACAAAGTACAATGAAGAACTTGAATCTATCATGAGCAAATTTCTTTGGGACGACAAACGGCCGTTAGTGTCCAAAAACACTATTCTTTTAACTCAATTAGACGGAGGTCTTAATATGTGCAATATATCAAATATGTATGCTAGTTTTAACGTTAAAATGTTATATAAAGTTATACACTCAAAGGAACAAAATTGGAATGCTATAGGGAAATATTTCTTACGCCTTTATGATCGAAAAGTGAATGAAAATTATTTTCTTTGCAAATGCTCGTCTTTTGAATACTTACCTTAGGCCTTTTATTTTTGATCTTTCGGTTTACGGAACCGCCGCTCAAAAAAATGTGTTTTCAGAAAAAAAAATTGGAAAAACGTGATTTTTTTATTTCCTCCGCTATGACATGAAAGCTTGCAGAAGAAAAAATGCATCGCGTATTCCAAAAAGAAAAAAAAGGGTCTCTTTCTTCGAATATCCGTCACGGCGACATTAGGAATCCCTATAATTCTATTTTTAAACTTCATATCTTTAATACAAATTAAAAATAAGTAACTTTTACAAAATCGCTCTTGAACATTGGGTCCGTTTTAGAAACTGTTTCAAACCACTGTCGATATCTGATGTTAAAAATACATACATATTTTGTAATTCTGAAATCAAGTACCGAAATAAACCCCTATTTTTTAGTTCTTACATAAAAAGTAACATGTTGTTTTTAAAAGATATTTGGGGTTTTGAGCGCAATACTTTCGTTAGTACAGACGTGTTGTTAAATATGTTAGAAAATAAACGAAACTGGATCGCTGAATGGCAAATTATCAAATCTAGTATCCCCAAAATGTACATAAATGCTTTGAATGAATGACTTCAATATTGAGAATATTTTACCTATGCACCTAAATGGCACTGAACTAAGTTCCAAGACTGGACACTTTATAAAACCGGAACATTTTAAGATTAAACTAATTTCCAATATTTGGAACCAGAAAGAATCAAAACTTAAGGTAGAATATAAATGGGAAAATAAGTTAGACGTCACGTTGCCATGGAAAAATGTTTGGGCACAAATTTTAAATTCTTTCGCATCTAATAAAGCCAAACAATTCCAGTGGAAATTTGTTCACAATATTGTTTTTACAGAACACAAACTTTCTCTTATGAATCTGTCCGACGGAAAATGTTGCATATGTAAATTATACGAAGAAACGTTAGTTCATTTAATGTGGGAATGCAATTTTGCAGAAAATGTTTGGAAATTTATAGAAGAAAGGCTGAAAAATAACTTAATACAGTTAAATACTGATATCACTTGTTTTAAACTCGCGGTACTTTTTGGATTATATGAACATAATCATACCAACCTTAAGGGGACGCATACTTTGAAATTAGAAAAAAGTGGGTGGGGTATTATAAAATTTACCTGCAAAAAAGTACAAGGTTTTGGTAAATGAAATGAATACTGTTTCAACTGTTATAAGTACACAAAGGATTGCTCACTAAAATAAAAATGAGAAAAACTGAAACAAGAAAGTTATTGTTGAATTACATAAGACTTCTTGTGTACATTCAAAGTCAACAATTAAGACTTTTTGGTGCAAAAATAATAGTGCTTCACTTTGTCCAAACATTTATCAATGTCCTACAGATTCTAATTTAAAGAAAGAATGTGAAATAAGTTCACTGTCTTGCTTTTCATTTGGCATATGTGAGCTAAAACACATTATTTAGTTTGTTTACAAAGTAGTGCATAAGAAAAGATACGGTGGTCAAGGAATGCCACATTACAAAACTAAAAGAGTATATTCCCCTTAATACATTAAACATTTATCATTACAGAAGTCTAGTGGCTTACAATAAAGGCCTAGAAATGTTGCCATTATTAATTTTTAACTTGGTATTCATGAATTGCAATGCACTTAAATATCAAAACACATTCAACAAACTTTTGAAAATGTACTGTCTTAAAAATCCCTAAAATAAGGTATGAAATTTTGTTGAGAGGTCCGATCAATGTGTATATGTGCAAAAGCAACATTCTAATCTTGTTCACAAAAGTTACTAATACACAGCAGGAATGTCAATGATCAAAACTGGACGAATATACAGTTATCCTCATTTTAATGTCATTTATAATTTGTCCTTGAATTCTCCACCATACTTTTCATAACTCTGTTTGCACGAGTTGCACGAGAATGCCGTCATTCACGTAAAAAAATGGGGTCAAATAAGTTGTAAATGCAATATCATGTAAACGTAGTTAATGGATTATGCAGTTCAAGATAAACTTTATCTCATAACGTAACGAACATGTATAATGTTGTAACAACAACTTTACTTACACTAATTTAAGTAGCAGTCGGTTTATAAGTGACTTTATCGATTCATTTTGTGTTTTGTTATTGTTGTCAAAAGTATAACGGAAGTGCCTCACAACTGAAGCGGAAACCAGTTTGATGCGCAAAGTAGTCCACTGTAGGTAATATTTTTTGACAAATGTCCACAGAAATTAATAATTTTCTAATATTAAAGACGAATATCTGAATAGGATTCATTATTTGATAAGAAATTATAATCATCGACATGTTTTTTTTAAAAAGCGTACACGTGCTGACACCTAAGTTGTCTCCCGTTGTTTATTAGAGTTACCTTTCGTCCGGCGCAGTAATACATTTGCAGTGAATCGCCGAGAAGTCGTGGGAAAATTAAAAACCATGTAAACAAACTAAAATTAACCACCTTTTCAAGATGAATTTCAAGTGATCGGCATTATGCATTTAACCCACCTGACCTGTGTAGCATCTTAGATATCTGTTCTAAGGTATTCATTGTGTAGAATGTCATGTTATGCCCTTGCAATGCTAATCCCACTCTGATTTTTTTGTTTACATTTTTTATCAATGAGAAATATGGCGTCCATCCAGAGATGAACTGACGTGGCGTTAAATTTTTACATGTTTAAGCAAACCTGGTGTGTTAGAAAGAAAATCTCATCCCTTCAACATTATTTGGAACACTGTTATTGTAAAAAACCTGTTTTTTCCTTATACAAAAGCTTAATATTTTGTGTTGAATGTACTTTCACAAACACCTCTGTTTTCCTATTACATTCATAGTACCACATCCTTATCCACAAAATACTGAATATTACAGGTGTCCATCAGTATTATATCAGTTTAGGAATATGTTTTTTATTTTCCCACCATCGATTTCTTGAATATGCACCCCTTCCGCATTGCTGTATGAACTGTGAATGTAGCAATATGCGTCCCCTTAATCTACTAATAAACACTGTCATTTTTGAAACGAAATGGGCTATTTGGAAATACCGAAATAATTGCAAATTCAATAATAAGATACATTCAAGAACAAGTTTTTATAGAATACTTTTTGCTTATATCTGTGATCAAATTCATTTCAACTTTTCTGATAAAGAGGACAACATCGTTCCACGATTTTTAAAACTTTTTCAGATAATGTAAGGGAAGTTATTCAAGTCTCAATCGTCTTATCTACCTTGTCATTTTCGCTTTCGGACAAGCATGATTTAAAAGGCGACTACAGATACTGTTTGTTGAAATGATGTTTTTTTTATATATATATAGCTGATACGCTTTGAATTGTTACATTTCAATGTCATTTTTTTCAGAATTACTTAAACATTTCTCTTGGAGATATGAAATTATATGTGTTCCATTTTATTTATGATGTATTTTTCTACTTGCATTATTATGTATGTGTATTGATAATATAGAGGATAATTGTTGGTTTCGGTAATTTCACTCGTGAACACCAAAAGTTGTTATTTTCACTCGTGGCTGCGCCACTCGTGAAAATATCACTTTCGGTGCCCACTCGGTGAAATTATAACGTGATATTACATCGATACCAACAATTTTTCTGTTTATTTTATGTCTAAAACTCTACTTTTGATGTGTTTATTTCAATAAAATGTCGAAATTTGCGGGAAATTTTATCAGGAAGCATCGCAAAGATGACGTCATTTTAACGACGTCATCGTCATATTGTTTCCGGCTTTCAGTACGCTCGGTAAACTTTTTGACGTTAATCCGGGTATCAGATTTGATAATTTTCACTGAGTGGCCAGTGAGTTTATCAGGATATAATTCACCGTTATATTTCGATAAACCACCGAAAAACATAAAATAATTTATTTATTGTAAGGCTGAAAGGCGGCTCCCCGACCCCTATCACGCCATCGACGGGGAAAATAAATGGGGTAACCCCTTTCGAGGGCGCCTGAAAAAAAAAAAAAAAAAAAAAAAAGATTTTAAAACAATAGGTAAAGGAAAGTTTGTGAAGCAGGAGATACGCTAGCTTGCTCACACACACACACGCGCGCGCGCACTAACAAACGCATGCACGGGGGAATAAAACGGCTGTAGATCTTATACGTGGAAAAATACAATGAAACGATTGATCAAAAGAGACTAAGATTAAAAGAAATTTGTAAAATGCAAACGGAGCTCAAGCTGTAAACACAATTCACATAAAAATCTATACTGATCTGAATGAGCATATTTTCCATTTGTTATAGCATTCCTATTTATGCAATATCAAATAACGATGCACTATCTACCTTTTATAACATATTTAGAAATTGTTTTAAAACGCTCTTATGTTCCTCCCATGGCCGACATTCCAAAACATTGACCAGTAGTTTCGGCAAAAGTATATATAGTATCACTTGAATATACACGATCGACCGACTCGATAATGTTTAACGATAAGCAGTTTTACTATAGATTTCAAACATTGAATACGTATATTTATCGTTATTTAACGAAAATTTATACCCTCGTAAAGTAATCTTCATTTTTTGCCCTTTTTTTCAAAGTATTTTTTATCGATGTGGTACAAAAACTTATTGCTTCCATTTTTGTTTGAAGTTGATGACTATCTATGTATTTCTATATAGAAATGAGGATTATTTATTTATTTATTTATTTATTTATTTATTTATCCGTCAGTAGTGCCAATTATATATTTTGTTTGATCTTATGATTAAAGGTTAAACTTTTTTGAATTGGCATCTTTAATTCGATTATTGGTCTTAAAAAGTCCGCATAAAATTAAAGAAGCTGTTAGAATTAATTCTATGTAATTGCTGTAAAAAACTGTGTACCCGGCTGTCTTTACACGTAGCAAAATAAAATAATGTTTAATAATTGTAGTTATGCTCGCCCATATAGTTTAAAACCGGCGGGGAGGGTAAATAACCTCAACACACACACACGCGCGCGCGCACACGCACGTGCACACGCACACATGTAAACGCTACCAGTCGGGCATGTAAGTTATAAATCTACCAACTGGGAACATCTTTATTACTGTAGCTACAGTTATCATATTTCTATCAACTCTTATTCTTATCGTCTTTAAATTATCCGTGGCTTTAGATTAAAGCTATCTTCATTTGTTAAGCAATGAGAGTTTTTACTTTAAAACGGGGAATTTTGTGTTTAAACCAACTGAGGTGAATGTGTAACAAACCGGGTGTTTGTGTATAGACGAAATGCGGAATTGTGTGTTTCAACATATTGGGGTGTTAGTGTAAAGACTAAATGGGGTACAAACGGGTGCGTGTGTATAGTTGAAACGAGGAACTAGCTATTTAAATGATGACGAGAAAGTTGGTTACTTATTCCTTATTCCTTTTTCGAATAAGAATTAAGTAACTAGGTACTTTGTGTTACTTATTCCTTATTCAAATGCGAATAAGTAACAGACACATTAACAACAGATAAAGTCTCATCTCCTACAAAACGTGTTCTGAACACATCTCATATCTATTTCACCGAAAAAATCATAAAAGTCGAATAAAGAACAAGTAACTGGTTTCATTTTGTTACTTATTCCTTATTCAAACGCGAATAAGTAACAGACAAATTAATACCAGATAAAGTCTCATCTCGTTCACCATTTCTTCAACATGATTTAACTACTCACTATAAGACCTACAAAACGTGTTCTGAACATTTGTCATATCTTTTTCGCCAAGAAATGATATAAGTCGAATAAGGAATAAGTAATTAGTTTCATTTTGTTACATATTCCTTAATCCTTATTCAAACGCGAATAAGTAACAGACAAATTAACACGAGATAAAGTTTCACCTTGTTTATGTTTTAGTAACACACCTTTTAACTTACAAAACGTGTTCCGAACACATGGCATCTTTCTTTCACCAGAAAATTGCAATCGTCGAATAATTAGAACTCGAATAAGTAAAAGATGAATGAAAACCAGATAACATCTTATCTCGTTCACCATTTCTTTAACTTGATTTTATTACTCACTACAACACCTACAAAACGTGTTCTGAACACATGTCATTTCTATTTCACCGAAAAATCATAAAAGTCGAATAAGGAATAAGTAACTAGTTTCATTTTGTTACTTCTTCCTTATTCAAACGCGAATAAGTAACATACAAATTAATACCAGATAAAGTCTCATCTTGTTCGCCATTTTTTTTCAATATGTTTTGGTTACACACTTTTTAACATACAAAACGCGTTCCGAACACATGGCATCTTTCTTTCACCAGAAAACTGCAGAAGTCGAATAATTAGAACTCGAATAAGTAAAAGATGAATGAACACCAGATAACATCTCATCTCGTTCACCATTTCTTCAACTTGATTTTGTTACTCACTATAACACCTACAAAACGTGTTCTGAACACATCTCATATCTATTTCACCGAAAAAGCATATAAGTCGAATTAGGAACAAGTAACTGGTTTCATTTTGTTACTTATTCTTTATTCAAACGCGAATAAGTAACAGACAAATTAATACCAGATAAAGTCTCATCTCGTTCACCATTTCTTCAACATAATTTAATTACTCTTTATAAGACCTACAAAACGTGTTCTGAACACATGTCATATCTTTTTTGCCGAGAAATGATATAAGTCGAATAAGGAATAAGTTTACCATTTGCTGCTTTGGAAGCTGATTACGTTTCACACCCTATTTTTGTAAACGTAGGTCAATTATTTTTAAATGCCCTCGTCGATCATTTGACTCAGTTAAATTGGTAATGAATTGTGTGTTGTCCAACTATTTGACGGAATTGCCCTTCCACTGTGTTAATTTTACATTGCAGTAAGTGTTAATGTCTTACTCACGAAATTCATTTTGAAAATTTAGGGATCCTATACATTTTACACTTTCACAGGAAGCGCTGTATCAAGTCTGATGCCGTACCGCGAAATTAGAATTATCTCCCTTGGCGAAAGTGAAGGTCACATGCACCGGAACATGATGGGTTTAAAAGTAAACAAGTCAAATGTTTATCGCGGCCAGAAATTTGTACAAACCGGACAGAAGTTGCGAAATTGTCATTTGTGCAGGAAAGAAGCGTTTACCATAATGTCCAGTACTGGACAGGTATAGTGACCATGCACGAACACAGCCAATTTTCTCAGAGGGGGTCCGATCACATGCGCCCCCCCCCCCCCACCCCCCTCACACCTAGTCCAAATAATTGTACTCGAGAGTTGAATATCGTTATATTTTTTCGACTTGTCGATATCCGCCTCCGAGTACAAACCAGAAAAGGTAAGCACTGTCCTCTTCTTTGTGTAAGTAACACCAAATGGAATCCGTTGGGCGGGAATTATGTTATAATAATGCAACGGATAAAAAAAAGAAATACATACATAGAAAGCCTGTATTTTTTCCTTTTCAATGATGTATATATTACCGAGATTTCTTGAGAAAAATTCAAACTATGGCAGTTAAAAAAAATGCCAAGGTTTAGCACGAGTGTACTACATATTGGAAAATGGCCGATCACCGGTAAACACATTACTACACGAAGCGTTTTCATTGGTCACGCCTCCGACCGCCATTACATGAAGACATTTGAAACGTTAGAGGTTTAAATTTCTTACAACAGAAATTCTTGATAAATATGTCCTGTTCTTATGTTTTTTATTTACTATTTATGATTTAAAACAACAGGCAAGTTGTTAGGGCTAAAGAAAAATCGTGACTACTAATAAATAGTAATTTCAATCGACCACAGTTTCCACCACAGTTTTGATTGTTTCTGGTTGAGACCTCTAGGTAGACAACGTAAAATATCAAAATGTAAAATCGGTCTACCTGAGGTCTTATTATTTAGACTACCCCCCCCCCCCCTCCACCCTGGAAATTTTGAAATTTAGCACTTCATTTTTTGCATTCTGGGACAGTTTTATGGACTAACCTGTTAAATTTGGAAAAAATGATAAAATCAAGCTTTCTTGAAGGTAAAATTCTTAGTTTCTTTTAGATAAATAATATGAATTATGTCGGGGTCGTATGTAGCAGCAGCCGCATATATTTACATGCGGTAGAGATAAGCCACAGTAAAAGGGAGCTACAGAAAATTTGATATATATTTTTAAAAAAAAAATGAATTAAATGGGAAATGTTTAATCTCAACAGACTGTGTAAGTCTAATGCGGTCCTAATGTTGCCTTTTTCGAAAAACATTTTCTTTCCTTCTTGTCTTCTTTCCTCTTTTAAAGATTTTCCAGAGGGGGTCCGGACCCCATTTATGGTTTGATTTGATACAAACTTGCAAAATATCTTCAACAACAATAAATCTTGGATTCCATGATGAATTTGTCACATCCAATCATAGGTTCCAGAGTTGCGGCTCCTGATTGACCCCTAAAAGAGCCAAAATTTGGTAATTTTTACCTTGTGAACACGATAGAAGTAACATTTTCTTGGTTCTTTTCAAAAACCGGCTAGATTCCATCATGGGTTCTAGAGTTACTGCCCCTGAAAGGGGTAAAATTTTCTATTTTGGCCATTTCAGCCATAAAGAGGTTTCATTTATGCTTTGATTTGATAAAACTTGCACAGAATGATTATCTTGATGATCTCTAGGCCTGGATCGGAACTGGATCATGTCGGGTCAAAAACTAGGTCATCAGGTCAGATCAAAGGAAAAGCTTGTTAACAACCTAGAGGCCCCATTTATGACCCTATCTTCATGAAACTTTGTCAAAATGCACAGAATGATTATCTTGATGATTTCTAGGCCAGGTTTGAAACTGGGTCATATGGGGTCAAAAACTAGGTCACCCAGTCAATTCAAAGGAAAAGCTTGTTAACACTCTTGTTCATTTGATGTGCATGAAACTTGGTCAGAATGTTTGTCTGCATGAAATATCGAATGAATTTTTATCTGGGTCATGTGGGGTAAAAAAACTAGGTCACCAGGTCAAATCAAAGAATAAGCTTGTTTACACCCTAGCGGTTACATTTTTTATTCTGTCTTCATAAATTTTGGTCAGAATGTTTATCATGAAGTCTTGGACGATTTCAAATCTGGGTCACGTGGGTCAAAAACTAGGTCACTAGGTAAAATCATAGAAAAAGCGTGTATACACTATGGAGGCCATTTTTGTCCCAATCTTCCCGAAACTTTGTCAGAATGTTTGTTTTCATGAAATATTAGACAAGTTTGAATCTGAATCATGTGGGGTAAAAAAACTAGGTCATTAGGTCAAATCAAAGAAAATGCTTGTTTACCCTCAACAGGCCACGTTTTTTGGTCCAATTTTAATGAAAATTGGTCAGAATATTTGTCTCCATGAAATCACTAGGTAAAATTTGTTTACACCTGTTATGGTGTGTTACACAGGTGAGCGACCTAGGGCCATCTTGGCCTTCTTGTTCAATATGTTTTAGTAACATACCTTTTAACCTACAAAACGTGTTCCGAACACATGGCTTCTTTCTTTCACCAGAAAATTGCAGACGCCGAACAATTGGAACTCGAATAAGTAAAAGATGAATGAACACCAGATAACATCTTATCTCGTTCGCCATTTCTTCAACATGGTTTTGTAACTCACTGTAACACCTACAAAACGTAGTCGAATAAGGAATAAGTAACTAGTTTCATTTTGTTACTTATTCCTTATTCAAACGCGAATAAGTAACAGACAAATTAACACCAGATAAATTCTCATCTCGTTCACCATTTCTTCAACAAGATTTAATTACTCACTATAAGACCTACAAAACGTGTTCTGAACATTTGTCATATCTTTTTCGCCGAGAAATGATATAAGTCGAATAAGGATTAAGTAACTTGTTTCATTTTGTTATTTATTCCTTATTCCTTTTTCGAACGTGATTAAGTAACAGACAAATTAACTCCAGATAAAGTCTCATCTCGATCACCATGTTTTCAACATGTTTTAGTAACACACTTTTTAACATATAAAACGTATTCCGAACACATGGCATCTTTCTTTCACCAGAAAATTGCATAAGTCGAATAATTAGAACTCGTGTTTTTATTCATCGTATGATAACTCTTGTAACAAAAACTAAATTAATACTACTTGAATTATCTCCCTTAGTTTTCTCAAGAACTGTATAATGCATTAGACTATGAAATGTTCCACACTTAAAAATTTCATGTTTTTTATAAGTTGTTTTATTAGATACAAAATGTGAACTTTGTGTAGACATTTGCCAAACCATTTAGATTGTTGTTTCTCAGCTTATTTATAATCTCTTTTTCTGCCCTTATCTAGGAGAAAGTTTAAATCCCGTCCTATGTACGGTGTCAATTCACGGTCCCGGACGGCCATATTCCGTTCTGGAGGCTACATTATAAGTCTCACACTGCATTTAAGAGTGTTTCACAGTTCTGGCAACATTATTCTGTCCAGCGCATTGCATCTGTGAAACTTTCACTTTATTAGCCCACCATCATCAGATGGTGGGCTATTCAAATCACTCTGCGTCCGTGGTCCGACGTCCGTCCTTCCGTCCTTCCGTCCTTCCGTTAACAATTTCTCGTTATCGCATCTCCTCAGAAACTACCTGGAGGATTTTGACCAAACTTTGTCAGAATGATGTATTGGTACCCTAGTTGTGTCCCCCTGAAAATCAGACTGGTTCAACAATTCTTTAGTGAGTTATGGCCCTTTGTTTATTTCTATAATTTACATAGATTTATATAGGGAAAAACTTGAAAATCTTCTTGTCCAAAACCACAGAGCCTAGAGCTTTGATATTTGGTATGAAACATCATCTAGTGGTTCTCTACCAAAATGATTCAAATTATTTCCCTGGGGTCTAATATGGCCCCGCCCCAGGGGTCACATGGTTTATATAGACTTATATAGGGAAAAACTTTGAAAAACCTCTTATTCAAAAACACAGGGCCTAGGGCTTTGATATTTTGTATGCGACATTATCTAGTGGTCTTCTACTAAGATTGTTCAAATTATTCCCCTAGGGTCAAATATGGCCCCGCCGCGGGGGTCACATTGTTTACATAGACTTATATAGGGAAAAACTTTGAAAATCTTCTTGTCCAAACCACAAAGCCTAGGGCTTTGGCATTTGTAATGTAGCATCATCTAGTGGTTCTCTTCCAAGTTTGTTCAAATCATCCCTAGGGTCAATTATGGCCCCGCCCTGGGGGTCACATGGTTCATATAGACTTATATAGGGAAAAGCTTTTAAAATCTTCTTGTCAATAACCTACAACATTCAAGTTTGGACCACCTGTATGGTTTTGAGTGGCAAGATGAACCTTGACACGAGTTGACCTTGATTTTGACCTAGTGACCTACTTTCACATTTCTGTAGCTACAGCCTTCAAATTTGGACCACATGCATAGTTTTGTGCACTGAAAAAAACTTTGACCTTGATATTGACCTAGTGACCTGCTTTCACATTTTTGAAGGTACAGGCTTCAAATTTGGACCACATGCATAGTTCTGTGTTCCGAAATAAAATTTGACCTTGATTTTGACCTAGTGACCTACTTTCACATTTCTCGAGCTACAGCCTTCAAATTTGGACCACATGCATAGTTTTGTGTTCCGAAATGAAATTTGACCTTCATTTTGACCTAGTGACCTACTTTCACATTTCTCAAGCTACAGCCTTCAAATTTGGATCACATGCATAATTTTGTGTACCGAAACAAACTTTGACCTTTACATTGACCTAGTGACCTACTTTCACATTATTGAAGATACAGGCCTCAAATTTGGACCACATGCATAGTTCTGTGTTCCAAACTAAAATTTGACCTTGATTTTGACCTAGTTACCTACTTTCACATTTCTCGAGCTACAGCCATCAAATTTGGACCTCTTGCATAGTTTTGTGTACCGAAATGAACTTTGACCTTAAGATTGACCTAGTGACCTACTTTCACATTTCTGTAGGTACAGGCTTCAAATTTAGACGTACATGCATAGGATTGTGTACCGAAGCAAACTTTGACCTTGACATTGACCTAGTGACCTACTTTCACATTTTTGAATATACAGGCTTTAAATTTGGACCACCTGTATAGATTTGTATTCTGAAGTGTAATTTGACCTTGGTTTTGACCTAGTGACCTACTTTCACATTTCTAAAGCTACAGCCTTCAAATTTGGACCACTTGCATAGTTTTGTGTACCAAAATAAACTTTGACCTTAAGATTGACCTAGTGACCTGCTTTCAAATTGATCAAATTACAGCCTTCAGACTTGATGCACATGCATAGTTTTGTGTACAAAGAACTTTGTCCTTGAAATTGATATAGTGACCTACTTTCACATTTCTCAAGCTACAGGTTTCGAATTTTGACCACATGCACATTGTTTAGTACGGAAATGAAATTTGACCTTGAGCTAGTCAGTAAGTCTTAAAATTTTGGAATTCTCAAAAATGGCACATTGGTGGGCGCCAAGATCACTCTGTGATCTCTTGTTCTATTTAAGCTGGTCATAATTTATAGTCAATTTAGGTTTTCCTATATTAACGCTCATTTGCATTTACAAAGAGGTAAACAGACGGCCAAATTCCGATCTGTGCCACTAGGGAAGGTTCCGACAGTGAATTCCCGAACTTTTTGATAGATGGTCTTCTTAATTATAGTCGGCTGATAATATTTAAGTGCAATCGCTTATCTTAAGGTGTTTTATTATTACTTTTGTAGGTTCTGATTTCCTGCTTATGTGTTACTATTAAAGGGGTCACATTTGTTGTCTTTAAGGGAAATATTCTGTTTGATTATGTAGTTTGTGTATTAAGAGATAAGCCTTCTGTTCTTTAATTATTAAGGTCACTATGGTTGTTTCAGGTTAATCTGTCAAATTTTGTTACTCACTGTAACACCTACAAAACGTGTTCTGAACACATCTCATATCTATTTCACCGAAAAGTCATATAAGACGAACTGGTTTCATTTTGTTACTTATTCTTTATTCAAACGCATATAGGTAACAGATGAACTAGAACCAGATGAAGTTCCAAATCTTATGTTCAACATGATTCATAAAGCTATACTAAAACCGGTACGTTACTTGTTACTTGTTCGGCCGCGAATTAGTAACAGATCAAATACTTCCAAATGAAGTCCAAATAGACCACACTTTTGTTCAGCTTGATTCAGTTAGCTATAATAAGTCATATAAAACTTATTTTGAACATGTCTGGATCGCCGGGATTATATTGTACCCGCACGGATAAGTAAAAGATGTACTAGCACCAGATGCAGTCCAAAATCTTATGTTCAGCATGATTTAGTAGCCTATAACAGTTCCAATAAAACCGATTTTGAACAAGTCTGAATTATATTGAACCCGTACGTTAAGTGTTACTTATTCGGCCGTGAATAAGTAACAGATGAAATACCACCCGATGAAGTCGCAGATCGAACACAGTTTTGTTGTTCATGATTAATTAAGCTGTAACAAATGCTATAAAATTGATTCTGAACATATCTGAATTATATTGATCCCGTTCGTTACTTAATACTGATTCGGGCATGAATACTAGCACCAGCCGAGGTCCAAAACTTTTATGTTCAGCATGATTTAGTAGCCTGTAACAAGTCCTATAAAACCGATTTTGAACATGTCTGTATTATATTGAACCCGTACGTTACTTATTACTTATTTGGGCATGATCAAGTAGAAAACGAACTAGCACCAGATGAAGTTCCAGAATTATGTTCAGCAGGATGCAGTAATCTATAATAAGACCTATAAAACCGATTATAAACATGCCTGAATTATATTGAACCCACACGTTACTTGTTACTTATTCGTTCGCGAATAAGTAACAGATGAAATACCGCCAGATGAAGACGCAAATCGAACACACTTATGCTCAGCATGATTAAGTAAGCTATAACAAGACATATAAATTTGGTTCTGAACATGTCTGTATTATATTAAACCCGCACATTACTTATTACTTATTTGGGCACGAATAAGTAAAAAACGAACTAGCACCAGATGAAGTCCCAACATTATGTTCAGCATGATGCAGTAAGATATAATAAAACCTATAAAACCGATTTTGAACATGTCTGAAATATATTGAACCCGCACGTTACTTGTTACTTCTTCGGCCGCGAATAAGTAACAGATAAAATACCGCCAGATGAAGTCGCAAATCGAACACACGTATGTTCAGCATGATTAATTAAGCTATAACAAGTCATATTAATCTGGTTTTGAACATGTTTGAATTATATTAAACCCGTACATTACTTATTACTTATTTGGGAACGGACCCCTGACGGATTCTAACCTTGACCTCCTGCTCCGTAGGCGGACGCCTTAACCACTCGGCCACGGAGACGGTAATATTTCTATACTTGAGCAGTACTGGCATATCGGTATTGAATTGAATTTGTTTTGTATGTATTGTCCTCTTTCGAAGATGTAAATTGTAAATGCAGGGATTTTTGGTTATGGTTATTCTACCCGTGTATAGACCTTAAACAATGAAAGATATCTTAAAAAAGACTCTTTAAAGAGTTGCTTCAGTTTAATATTGAGCTATTGTCATCACATGATCGTAGTCGTCGGCGTTGTTTGTGTAGAGAATTGCTATAGTTTTTTTCCTTTCATAGAGTTTTTTTCAAATTCACATATATGATAGGAAAATTTGTGCTGAAAACAATGAACAAATAAAAACAATGGGTCACCAGGCTTGAGTAGTATATATTATGATGGTGCGAGAACAGTTTGACTTCATTTTGACACTTGCCCTTGACCCAAACTGACCAATACCGGCAAACTAAAAAAAAAACACAGGTTTTAACAAGTTACTGCGAAAACCTCTGGTTTAACCGAATGAAAACCTTTGGTTTAACCGCAGGTTTAACAAAGTAAAGAAACGTATATTTAAAAATGAAAATATATTTTTATTTAAAATATATTTCATTAAAAACCAGAAGGAAACTTTAAACTCCACACTGAAAAAACAATTTACAATAGTTTTGTCCTTATTGATTAAAATAATTCATAATTGTTTGTTCATTTTTTCTTTGATTATGAATATTTAGTACTTTGTACAGAAAATCTGTCTTGTAACATTTTTATGAAAAATAAACAATAATAACCACACAATACACTTGTTTTGTCTTGATATTGTATGTTATTGTATTTTACATCCGGGATATAACTAATTACTTCTTTTGGTGGAGGAAGTGCGAATGGATCAAAGTAGTTTAGTTTTATTTTTCAAAGTTCCATAAGGCAAAATAGCCCATGAGGAAGAACAAAACATAATACATGGCAGGACAGTGTTTAACAAATGTATACAATGATATGGTTCATCGGAGAAGGTATACAATAAATTGCATATCAATTACAAACATATCAATCATTTAAGAACACATGATGATACAAAAATAATGATTTCATTAAAGTAATATGAATTAGTGCTTAACAGAACTTACTTGTGTCACATTTTGAATATTACACATGTTACAGAATCTCGTCATTTTACATATATATTTGTTTTGTAAATAGTGGATACATGTAATAGCTTTGACTAATACTTATGTTATATTATTGTTTTATACTATGTGGGTAAATGTAGTACCGGTAGCATTCGATCAATAGATATGTTATATCCTGTATGCTTATACAAACACATATATACACATTTTCAATCATATACACATCATATGTATACTATATATACACAATATGAAAGTTGACCTTGCCGAAACGAAACACAAGCTCAACATATCAAATAAACTGTAAATTATAGTTTATCATGGTACTATTACGTTAAACAAAATACACTGCAAAAAAAAGAATTAAACTAGGATTCTTATGGCAGTTTGCCTTAAGAAAATACCAGTTAAAATGACTATAAATGAGAGGTTAGAATATTAGTTTAAAGCATACAGTATACCGTGTCTAGGCGTACATATAGCACTTATGTTCATTTACTAAATTAATTAAATCATTTATTTATCTATACATACTACAGTAACGAAATACATACGTCTGTAATAAAAGAGAGTATCTAATATTAAGAAACATTAACATTATTTTCGTTGACAGCAACTGGGTATAATCTTTCTTTTCTTAAAGCAAAAGCTTTGTTCACAAAATTCCCTAACTTTCGTATTATGCAAACATTTTCAGAATTTAACAGTTCAATAAATTTTGGCATATTTGGTCTTTTCCAGTAATACATGGGAATAAAACGTTTTCTTAGATTATTATATACTTTACATTCCAATACAAAATGGTATTCATCTTCTAAAACATCACAAGAAAAACATTTCCTTTCATTAAGAGGTGTACTGTTTGGCTTAGTCCATCTGCCAGTTTCAATATGCAATCTGTGAGAAGAAACTCTTAACTTAGTAAAATCTGTACAAAAACGTTTGATGTTTATACAATTGAGATATGGTTGAAACTTAAAAATAGCAATATGTCTGTAGAATATAGCCCTGCTTGAATTGTCTAACCTACTTGACCAATTTTGTACAAATTGATCTTTTAATCTTTGTTTTACGTGCCATAAGAACAGGTTAGTGTTACCAACACTTTGCATAAACCATGCATCATAAAAACCTAACGTACATAAAAGATTTTTTACTAGTGAACACCAGTTTGTTTTATTTGGGTAATTTTCACAATCATTTTTCAATAAATTATACACTTTGTTAACAAATTTGTTCTCATTTGTATGCAATATTTTTACCCAGTATTTTATGATGTTATAATAACGCATTGACTGGAAAGATAATCTACCGAGTTCACCATATATGAAATCGTTTTGAGTAGTTTTCTTAACACATAATATGCGTTTGCAGAATTGCATGTGTTCACATTGCATTGCCATGTACAAAACCCCAAACTTCACTGCTGTAGTTAAGAATAGGACTTATTAGCTTATCAAAAAGATCCAACCTATGAGAAGTAGAAATATTTACAAATCTGTAAAGATATTTGTTCATTTTAAATATGGCTTTCATTGCCTGGCCTGCAATTGTATTTTGTGCTTCTGCAAAAGATCCGCCTGTAGTAAAAACGATACCCAAATATGTAAATTTAGTAACAATATCAATAATTTGCTCTTTATAATAAAAATTCATATCTCTAGGTAATCTTCCTCCTTTTCTAAATATCATGATTTTAGTTTTAGACGTATTCACGGTAAGCTTCCATCTATCACAATAATCTGACAGAACATTTAAACCAATTTGCAATTCATCTCTGCTATTTGCAAAAATAACAATATCATCGGCATACATAATTAAAAACATTTTAAACATATTAACATCAATGCCTTCAATTTCACTTTTAATATACTGATCTTCTAAGTCATTTAGAAACATTGAAAAGAGAAAGGGAGATAAGCATTCACCTTGTTTTACACCAAGTACACATTCATATTCATCACTTAATTTGTTGCAATATTTTACTCTTGCTTTCACTGTTGAGTACATAGATCGTATTATATTCAAAATTTTGCCACGTACACCTAATTTTATCATCTTAAACCATAAATTATCACGCACAATGTAGTCAAAAGCTTTAGTAAAATCAATGAATGCACAGAAAAGTTGTCGGCCTTGGTTAAGCATGTGAGTAATAAGGCCATGCAATACAAAAATATTATCAGTAGTTCCCATATTCGGTCTAAACCCTGCTTGCGCTTCTACATATACACCATATATTTCAGCCCAATGAGACAATCTATTATTTAGAATGCGGGTGAAAAGTTTACCCAATACACTTAGTAACGTTATGCCTCTATAGTTATTTACGTCATTAATGCTGCCCTTTTTATGTAATGGAATTACAAAACCTTCAGACCAGCTTACTGGAAAATAACCTTTTTCGAAAATTTTGTTAAATAAAAATATTAATGATGACATAAATACATGTTTACCGTGAATAAAAAATTCGTTCAAAAGGGTATCTGGGCCTCCGCTTCTACCAGGTTTAAGTTGCTTTATAGCTTTGGTAATTTCATACTCATTAATTGTGATGTTTAATTCATCAAACATTACTCCAAATTCATCATTTTCGTAACGTTCAATAAAATATGTAATATCCTCATCTGGTGAGTAAAAATGGCTCTGTGGGTTATTGACAGCTTTAAAGTATTGTTCAAAAGTTTCAATATGTACATTAGACCGTTGAATGCCAGCACTTTTCTTTAACATATTCCAATAAAGTTTTGCATTTTTATGTCTAGCTTGAACAAGTTTTAATGATTCAGCTTTATCGTATTCAAATCTACATTTTCTAATACATGATTTAATCAGATCTTGCACGTACCATATTAATTCTGTTTTCGTCACATTTATTTAATCTGTAAGTATTCAACATTCTATAAAAAACAGTTCTCTTTTCAAAACATTCTTCATTGAACCATGCATTATTATTATCAGAGGATATGACATTATCAGATTTGACATTTATATACTTTTTAAACAAAGGGGACGCAACTTCTTCTATCAAAATTGTAAATTCATCTATACACTCATCAATATCTTGATTGTTTTCCGCAACATTTATATGCTCATTAAAACTGTTTAATTTATCAACAATACACTGTGATGAAACACTCAATAAAATCATTTTTCAGGTCATTGGACCATACATATTTGTATTTCACGTTTTCATACTCAGTATTTGTTTCATGAACACATGGCTTTTCAAATTCAAAAGTAAAAGAGACAACACAATGATCAGACAAAAGATTCGGGTCTGAGACATTAAAACTTTTAATAAATCTGAAAAGACTTTGTGTCCCTATTACATAGTCTACTAGACTGGAACCTCTGTTCCCAACAAACGTGTATTTGCCTAATCCTTTATCACTACCGACACGGCCATTAAAAATACGTAATCCAGTATGCTTGCATAGATCAAGCAGTAAAGTACCATTATTATTCATTCGACCAGTATCTTGAGAAAAGCGTTTCATTTCAGTATCAATAACATAGTCATCAGGCAACATGTTCATATGTATAAAATTATCATCTGTTACATAGTCAGGATAATCTGAGGTACGGGCATTCATGTCCCCGCAAAGTAAAAGATTAAAATCATTTTTATATTTTGCATCTAAACTAGTTATATAATCTATTAACCTATCAAATACATTAGAATCTATCATAGATTGTCTGCTGCTGTCGTCCGGCACAACATAACATAAGCAGATAAACAGATCATTCTCTAATGACAGCTTAAGACCATTAATTTTTATACATATGATATCATCACTACTTTTAAAAACAAGCGTTTCACTAGACACATATTCATTTCTTATATATACAATAATACCCCCTGATGCCCTTTTACTATTTTTCTTATTTTCAGTTCTGTTCAAAACAAAATACTCAAACTGATTGACAGCCAACTGTGAAAAATCATTTGTCCAACTTTCAGTCAACAGTACCACGTCGCTATCTTTAAATATTTGTTGAAATTCTGGGGATTCAAGTTTATTCGTTCTTTTTGAAGAAATACCTTGAATATTTAAAAGCGCGAACCGTAGCGACACCTTCTCCTGTCTGTACTAGTGACCTGTATTGTTGACAGAATGACCTAATCTATTAATAGATTCCTGTTCATCTTCCCAGCAAGGTAATCTATTTTTAGCCACGGGAGAAACCCTGTCATTGTTCCTTGTATTCTCGACGCTTGTTCTCCTATACGGACTAGAAGAGTGCAAGCGCCTCTCCGACCTAGATACTGCACGCATATTTCGTGATCGACCTCTGTCAGAAGAAACCGGTTTTTCCTCACTGCTATTTGACCCACTTTTTGTCGTATTATTTACCTGTTGTGTATTGGGCGGACATACAATAACAGGACCACCGTCTAATGTGACTGTATCTGAATTGGTCACTGATGATTCCGAGTCAAGATTTAAATACACGGGGTCAGTTTCAATCTGTGTGTTTTTATGGACTTGTGAGATAGGTGGTTGGCAGGTAGACGGGGATTTCACTTCCGATATATCTTTTAACTGGGACAGAAAGGACTCGCTATTTGACGGCTGCCCCGCTTCGGACTGGGCGGCAGTAGTGGTGTCACTGAAATGGACATTATCTTGGGTATTCGAGACTGGTGTAACAAAATACGGACTCGCACCAAATAGTGTAGCACCTGTCAGGAACGGATAAGCATTATCAAGTGATTTGACATTTGACAGTTCATGGATATGATGTTCGTTTACTGCCTGAGGATATGCTTGGGACACTGAAGGGAAATTCATTTGTGGGAAAGGACATTGTGTTGTATTAACGGGAGGCAATTGTGCTTGAATAACTGGGGGCAACTGCATTGGCATTGGATTAGCAACAGGAGGGCGGTTACTGACAGAAAATGAAACCGAGTGACACTCATTTACTTGTGGTAAGTCATTTTGTCTGATTGTTGAACCATATGAACCAAAGTATATTTTATTTACATAACAAACCCAATGTGTTCCAGACCCAACAGAGTTATCTAAATTGATTATTCCACATTCGACCTTTGGTAAAGTGTCCTTTTGTTTTTGGTAAATTATTTCTACTAAATACACCCCTAAAGTTTTTAATTTTTAATTGTTTTACCCATTGTTCAATTTTAAAGTTAGAAATTGGTTTGTTTATAAATTTTATTATTTTTTTTATAATAGGAATTCGTCTGTAAGGTCTTCGTTGAGAATCAGTCTGTATACCTGTTCCACTAAGAAGGGATGTAATCAAAGGTATTCCGAGACTAGCAGCCAACATACCTAAGAACCCACCGTCTTGTTTTTGTTTTTGAGTTAGCTTTATTACTCCAGTTCCCACTAGTTGTTTTCTTTGATTGGGTGTAAGATATGGTGATATTATGTTTTTCTTATCATTAGCTACCGAAATCATACCATTTCCAAGTTTTTTTTTTTTTTTGTTTTTTTTTTTGAAATTGTAATTTCTAATCCTATTTTATTCCTAATTGATGTTTCAATTTGATTAATCTGTGTTTTTGTTAAAAATAAAGGAAAGTTTCTACGCAATTGTTCATATTTCAATCTAAAAGTATATGGAATTTTATCATTATAGGCTTTCGCTAAATTTCTTTTTCTGTCCGTCTGTTAAATTTACTTTATATTCGATATAATTTGATGTCATTATATATTATATATATATATATTATTTAAACAATAACTAGTTCATTTCTAACAGTATTTATTTCAACTGTTTCTTCATACAATACAATTGCGTAAACACGGATATTAGCTGCTGGCGGAATATTTAATTTAACTGTTAATGTAATATGCTTAGGATCTTCTGCAATTCCTTCCTTTTTAAATTCTAAGTTAAAATGAACAAATCCAAACAAACTGAAAATTTTTAACATTTAAGAGACTTCCAGCTGTTTTATTAATTTGTTTTTAAGAATAATTAAGAACATCATCATAAATTCTTGTATATTCCGTTTCGGAATAAAAAACACCATTACCAACTTCAAGACGGCAAGATTCCAACCTGCAATTATTATTTGCTGCATTAATTTTAAATGTATCTAATAAATTTGGATTATGTTCTTGTGAATTACTTTTATTAGGTTGTTGTAAATAAACAAACACATGTTCGGGTTTTGTTACACTGGCTATTATTCTAAAAGTAATATTATTTTGTTGTGTATCTGTTGACTGTGTTATCATTTCTCGGAGGTATTTCCACCTTGCTTTCGTGTATCTTTCAGAAATTAAATTTAGTCCATAATCATTGAAAATTAAACGTGGAACCCACAGAATTAATTTAGTTATAATTACCCTACCTGCATCGGCAGCATTAGCTCTGTAAATTAATTCATCATCATTTGTTAATTTAAGTGTTATTTGTATTTGACTTGGAGGTAAAATGTTTTGTTCCAAACCCTGAATTTTAGGAATTACATTATTACCACCCTGGATTGATAACTTCCTTTGAATTTGTTTTTTGTAATTCCTCAGCAATTAAATTACTAATAGCAGGTGTTACAGGTTTTTTTCAAACTTTAGATTGTTTTTGTAATTTTATTAGCAGCTAAATTCCCGACTTGTGTTAAAGTGTCAAAGATACCTGAGCCTTGTATAATTCCTTCTCCGTTCCAAGGATCAACATAAATAAATATTCCTTTATTTCTGTCATAAAATTTTTTGTACATTATATATTTATATTTTCTTTTAAAATTAGTGTAAAACTTGTTTCAACTTCATTAAAATCGATTATTCTACCAAACACATCTGTAATATATATTCTAATTGAATTTATGATATTTTTATTAATTTCAGAATATCCAACTCTTTGTGGTTCTTTTGTAAATGGATAAGCTCTTGTTAAATCTGCAGTACTTTAATAATATCACTAAAATTACCATCAACAACTGAATTATCAATAAGATCACAATGAATGTTATTGTATCCACAGTTAGTTATATTTGGTGTCGTAGTTCCCCATTCGGTATTTCTCAAAGCTTTTTTCTCAAATTCAAGCAATGTATGAAAATTTGATATTCTTAATCCAACATAAAATTATCATGAATTGAAATTAGGATTTTAAAAATACTTAAATCAAATTCCAAACTTATTGGAGCAATTTTTGATTCACCAAATTCAAAATCAGTATTACTTATTAATGTTTCTTCGATATAATTATTGATGTCCGTATAACTGTAAGAACCATTTGTAAATATGATATCTTTCCATTCTTTACCATTATTATAACGAATTCTTTTATTATTATATTCATCACTAATATTATGCCAAGAGTAAGTCATAGTGTTAATACTATCCAAACCAACAGCATAAGTTTTATTTTTATCTAAAATTAAAGGACGACTGAATCTGACTGTAAAATCGCTTAGGGTATTTTTATCATCGTTTTTAACTGCTAGCTTCATTTTTTAGTTCTTCATTATTATTCCCAGCATCAATTGAACCACAAATAAGTTCTAAGTCATTAACCAGTTCTTCTGGATTGCATGGACAAACGTCATAACCTTGACCCCTAATTACTTTTTTAAATTTCATAGATCTTTTATTGATAGGTAATCCTGATTTTTCTGTTAATTCTTTAAATATTTTTCTAGAAAGATATGTAGGAGACACATCAAGAATATTCATCAACCGACCTTTGTACTTTATCAGTTCGTCTTGTTTAAACTTTAATAGTTTAGCTTCTTTTTTATTTGAATCTTTCGATTTTGATTTGCCAGCTATCGGACAATTTAGCTTTTTAATAACTTCATTAACACCATCTATTGTACCCTGGACTGTGTCTTTATCTATTTTATCAGGATTAGATTCATCTGCAGTAAAAAAGTTAAGCATTTCAGACGGTTTGTAATATTTATAATATTTTAAAACATCATTATCCAAATTAACATCTAAATTAACTTTAAATTCTTCTGGCCTTGCTCCCAATTCTTTTTCATAATCTTCCAGTGTTTTTTCAACTTCTTCTTCAATAGGTTCTTAGCTTATTCCCATCTTTTCTCTTCCATAATCTTCTAATTCTTTTAGCTTCTCTGCAGGTATCCATCTAACAGATTTATCTCCCCAATATACTGGTATATATTCTTGTTGTCTTTTGGATTTTCAGCTTTTTTAGGAGACCCTGTAATTGGTTGCAGTTCTCCGAATAGCTGTGGTAAACCTTGATATGTTTGTATGCATGTCTTTTAAATAATCACCGAGTGATTCTAGTTGTTTTTCGATTCCAGGTAATGCTTTCAATTGTCTTGATAATTTTTCTTTTTGACTTTCTATTCCTTCTGTAATTGGTTTATAAATTTCAGTATACATTTCCCGACCAGTAGCTTTTCTGATTTTTTCTCTCATTATTTCATCTCTTTTAGCTCTTACCTTTTTGTCTGACTAAGTTTTTTCTTATTCTTATTTCATTAAGTTTTGATTACATTTATACAATAATGTAAGATAATGTAAGATATTGTAAGATAATGTAAGATAATGTAATATTATTATATAATGGAAATTCCTAACTATGATACAAAAAACGATAAATCTAATAACTTTAAGCAATTTTATCCTTTATGCCAGATTCATGTTTTAGAATGTTAATATGTGGATCTTCCGGATCAGGAAAAACAAATACATTAATACATATGCTTCGAAAACCTCATATATTATGATAAATTATACCTATATGAACTTAGAACAATCTAAATATCAGGATTTAATTAATCCCTTAAATACAATTGCAAAAAAAAAATAAAAAATGGTCCAAATGAAATACTTGAATATTCTAATAATGAAATAATTGATGTTAATGATTTTGAATCAGAAAAACAAAAAGTAGTTATATTTGATGATTTTATATGTGAAGAAAAAAGTTTCAAAATGAAATAACAAATTACTTTATTCAAGGACGTCACAAAACTGTTCTGTTATTTATTTAAGTCAGTCTTACTATAAAACACCAAAAGATATTCGAATTAACTGTTCACATTATATTTTGTTTGAAAGTCCAGGTAAAAGGGAAAATAATATGATTTGTAATGAACAAAATATAGATTACGATTCTTTTGCTAATGCAACAAAACAAAAATATGAAAAAATTTACGGGAATTATATAATAATTATATAATAATTATATAATGGGAGTTTTTAATGATGTAAAACAAATAAGTGAACCCGACAGTATAAGTAAAATTAAATTTGATGTTGATTTAAGTGATTATGCCACTAGAAAACAATTCAAAAAGCTTAAAAAGGACATGGACTCATATCTTCACAAAAATAAGGAACTTGATATCACAATGAACAGACCATTAGATATGGGAGGTAATGAAATAATCAACCTAGGAGATCAACCCGGTGATGCAGTTTCAAGACGGTTTGTGTTTAAAAAAATTCAAAGTGTAATAGAAGACTATAATCTTGATGACATCAAATCTATTAAACAGACACTAGAAGCAGAAGTAAAGTATATTGAAGAATTAACAAAAGACTTAAAAAGCAATGATACATTAATGGTTGAGTTACAAGATAAAATTGAAAAAGAAATGAAAGCTATGTCTGATGCAACGGAAAGAAATCTGATTTAACAGATAGTCAGTTGAAAGAAGTATTCCGGGTTAATGTAACAATTTTACATGAGCAAACTCAGGAATTAAAAGATAGTCTGATTAAACATGAAGAACTAAAAGACAAGATTATTGAAGCTGAGAAAAAGTTACAAAATATGTATCAGTTAGAAATCAAAACAGAAATAAATAAACTAAATACTGGCCTTACAAAAAAGAATCAAGATTTACTTGACACATTTTCAAATAAACTCGCAGAATATAAATCTGAACTTGAAAAGGCAGCTTCACAAAGAGGGGATGACCATGATACATTAGATAACCTTAGGAAAGACTTAAATTCTAACTAAAATTCTAACTCAGAAAATTTGAAGAAACAACTTCAAAACTGGATAAGTACTGTCGACACAGGTCACAATATGAAGTACGCAGAATTAATTACACTTACAGAAATATTACAAAAAGATATTAACGAATTTAATGCTTAAAATTGAAAAAAAATAAAAATGATCTGGACTTTGTAGTTGAAAAATCAGTTAAACAAGGAGAATCAATTACCTCTAATGCTGAAGAAATTACAAGAGTAAAAAATGCTTTTTTGAAACAAGAAACACGATTAGCTAAAACAAAAAATACTGTTGACAATTTGTCTGCTTCTGAAGTTACTACAACAAAACGATTTGATGATTTAGCTGAAGTAATTCTTAAACTAAATGAAAATTATATAAAGCAATAAAAAAAGAAATAGAAAAAGTAAGACGTCAAGTGTTTCTTTTAGAATACTACAATAGCAGACAACTACATGTAAAATATTATCTTGGAAGAAAATTTGATATTGAAGATAAACAGTTACAACAAAAGGTATTAAAAACCTCAGATTTTTATGCATTATTTGGAATACGAGCTAATAAGATAACAGATTATAAAAGTTTTATTCAAGCAAAAGAGGGTGTATTTCAAATCCAACAATATGGGGATTACATAATCGAAATAAATATTATCAATGGTAACTATAATAATAGAAATATTGATTTTATTTATGACTGGCGGGGTAATCGCACAAGCGGACAACATTATATATCATCTGAGGTTAAAAATACAATACTTGTATTTAAGAAAAAAATTGAAATTAATTTAAGCAAAGAAATAACGTTTTATTTTAATCCATCAATATCGGCAATACCTGGTGAACGTTATGCTGAATTTACAATATAACCAGGAAGTTATTTTAGATTCTATCAATATAATTTATTTATTTCCATTTATTTTCATTGTTTTTTATATAATGGGAATATTCAATAATATAAATGAAAAAGTAAATAAACTAAAAAAGCAAATAGTAAGAAAACCTCCTTTGTTTTTAACATCTGCAACAGAAGATGCTGTTGGATTATTTAAATGGAATGTTGGTAATGCTAGTCCTGGTTTAGTTCAAAATGGTAATATTGTAACAATTAAACATAATTGCATCTTAATTATTCTTATAGATACAATTAAATTAGATAAAGGAGAAGCTAAATTGGAATTAAAAAACAAAGAAAATAAAATTCTTCAAAGTTACAATGTAAAAAATAACAGAAAAAAATGAATCTATTTCTATTAATTTTGCTGATCTATTTAAAACAAATGATGTTATTTATACATATGGTTTAAACTTTAAGAATATTTAATTAACAATTTATGGTTCTGCAATAAGCTAATGTACATATACATATTTATATTTATTTAAGTCTCATTCACATGCATACAAACACATATAACACATAAAACAACTTTAACAAATGCATATGACCATTCTTGACATAGAATTATATGAGACTATCTAATCAAACATTAAATGACAACCGTAACATTTCTAGTTAATAACTAAAACAAGATTTACCCTGTGATCACAACACCCTTGTACTTTATGTGAACCAGAGAACATGTATGCAATATACATAAAATACACATACACTGATACAAACAAATACTTGCATCAGCATCCATACATATAAATATACATATATATTTCACACATAAACATAGTACATATGTATGTATATATATATACACATACACACACACATATACATACACATATATAAATGCATACACATACATATACACATATATACATACATATACACACATAAACTAACATACATAATATACCCATATACAAAAAAAACACCTATACACATATAAACACATATACATAAATACATGTATATACATACCCATCTATAGATATATCCACCTACATATACATACATAGGTACCGACCTACATATATACACACACATACATACATACACGCACATAAAAAGTAATATACATACATACACAAATATACAACACAGTATTAAAGAAAGGCAACTCAACAGCCTAAGTAGGCTTAGCTGTTTATATATGCCCAATAGATTTATCTTCCCTTTTCCACAATATTCAAGTTCTATTTACATGATAAAACTAAGGAGTCATTGCTAATCGTTGTATTAAAAACCATATAAAATGTCCAACTGAAACCATAAAAGCTGAATAAGGAAAACCGGCACTATCGCGCACTTAAAAAATGGTCTTTAAAGATCGATTATCACCCCGATCAGATCGTAGATGAACTGATTAGCAATAACTTCTTAGAATCTGTAAAACTGCTAATTAATACTAAAAGAAAATATCTATCCATTATCAACAACGATAAAATAACCTATGTACTAAAAGGAAATAAAAAGACAATTCTTAGGTGTACAGATAGTTTTTCCTACTTTTAAGAATATAGAAACAGGATTTTGCAGCACACTTAACAATTTCTGGATTAGAAAAAATAAATGACATTTTACCTTCATCAGATAAATTGACAAATTGTTCATCTATAGACACTGCCTTGGTAAATAAATCTTTTCTTATATGCTCATACTCCTGACAGTATAATAACACATGTTTTTCATCTTCAATACCATTTCTGCATATTGGGCATATTCTTTGATTTAAAGGTAATCTCTCGTATCTGCCTATTTCAAGTCTGATAGGGGCGACACCACATCTAAACTTTGCAAAAGCTGTTCTATGTTTATAAGGCAACATTGTCTTAACATATGATTCAGTTTCAAAATTAAACTTGAAAGTTCTGTAAGTCCTCAATTTATTTCCTCCACTACCAGTATTACTGTTAATGGTATGTAGTGTCTCAATCCATGTATCAAGATACTCATTTAAATATGAGGTGGTTAATCTATCAATCAAAAACTTTTTATTCAATTCACCATTTATGTTAAAAAATTCACCACAGTTGTGTTTTTCAAAAAGTTCCTTTATTCTATATTGCCAATTTTTACATGCTCTACCAGCAAGGTTAATACAGTATTTATTAACTAAACTATTTATTCTTAAATTACTCATACACGCCAACCTACACCAAGTGCCTGCCACACATTTAAGTTGTTTAACAAATACTGGTTCCCAACCCATGTCACCGGCGACTGCAGCACTTGGTGTATATCGGCCTGTACCAAGAAAAAACCTCATGGCTCGATTCTGAATTGCTTCTATGCAAGAAAAAGTCCTTGTACCCCAAATAGCTGCCCCATACCCAATGACTGGCCATACCATAGAATCATACAATTTCTGATATACATAAAATGGCATACCTCCCAGACTTTTAAATTTTGCAATAAGTAATCCAAGAGCTCTTCCCGCTGCTTTAGCAACAAATTTAGCAGTGAAATTGTAGTCAAGAAATTCATTCAAAGCTAAACCAAGATAAACATAATTATCAGTAATTGCTAAATTGTTTGATCCACATTTAAATTGAAACAATGTCCTTGGTGCAGACTTACTTCTAAAATGTACAATATTGCTTTTCTGGGAATTGATAAGCATATGATTTCTGTCACACCAATCACATAAAATATCTAACATTCTCTGTAAATCTTGTTCATTAAGAGAACAACATCATCTGCATACAATAAAATTGACAAGATTTTACCATCATCTAGTTCAATTCCTAGCCCTACAGCATTGATTTTCACAGCTAGATCATTTATAAAGCAATTAAAAAGAACAGGGGACAAGATACACCCTTGTCTTAAACCCATATTAACATCAAACCATTCTGAAGTATATCCATTTAATTTGATACAAGAACTAACACAAGAGTATAATGATTTGATAACATGTAACATTTTACAGTTAACACCCATGTCAGAAATATGATTCCATAAAATTGAGCGATTGATTGAGTCGTACGCCTTTTTAAAGTCAATAAATGCGGCATAAGTTGGAAGTTTCTTTTTTAACCTAGTTTCTACAATAGAGGTAATGGTGGATAGATGATCAACCGTACTACGCTTTCTACGAAAGCCGTTTTGCTCGTCTACCAATTTTGAATTTTCTTCTAACCAAGATGATAATCTTTCGTTGATAACCGAACAGTATAGCTTATACATTGTTGGTGCCAAAGTAATACCACGATAATTCATTGGATTCAACGGGTCAGTTGTACTAGACTAAGGAATGGGGTTAATAATGCCTTTTCCCCAATCCCGTGGTATTTTACCAGTTTCATAACATACATTGAAAAATACATGCAAAAAAGAAATAGAAGTGTCATTTCTGAAAACTTCATAAGGCAGATTATCAAATCCACAAGATTTCCGTAAACCAGATTTTTCTATGGCTTTCTTAATTTCATAAAATGATATATTATTATCTAATAGAGGGATAAAATTTTCCCTTTCATCCTGAATAAAATCACGAGATAAACCATCAGGGCCATCAGCAGACGGACTATTCAAAAGATCTTTGAAGCTATTTTTCCAGTGTTCTAACACATTATTCTGATCTGTAACCAGTACACCATTTTCATCAACATATTCAAATGGTATTTTGTGATTTTTGTTTTTGGTTATACCAGTCTTGCCAATAGTTTTCCAGAATTTGTTCTGGTCTTTTTCTACTAAACTTAATAATTCCTCCTGCTGTTTAAACCAAAAATTTCTTTTAGCTTTCTGAACTTCCCTGTCAAAATTTTTACGACAGTTTTTATAAATATTATTTAACTCTTTTCTAATACTGTAAGATCGACTATTTAGCCAATTCTTTTCAGATATACAAACATTGTTCCACAGCTGACTTAAATGATCATTCCACCATGGTTTTCCGACCCTTCTCTTTTTATTTATGCGAGAACTATTAAGCACAATACGTTTAAAAGGTATTTTATCATACATATCTTGCTTTATGGTTTTGCATAGTGTCTCATATGCAGCGTCAATATCGACCTGTGAACGAAAACCTTGTTCCAGATTATGTACAGTTTGCAGTAAATCTGAAACAACATCATTATCTTTTAAAAAGCTATTTGAAATATTTTGTACATCCAATTTAATATCTTGTTTTCCTGAATTTACATCAGAATCAACATAATAAAAATCAAATGCTATGTTCCACTGTAAAAAGGAATGGTCTGGAACTCCTACTGGCTGTAAGATATTTGCAGTATTTACTAACTCGGACGATCGAATGACCTTAAATTCAGAATACAAGTGCAGCTCATCATGACTAACAAGGCAGTAGTCCACTACTGAACACCCTTGTGGCCTGATACACGTAAAATCATTTTTAACATAGTTTCTGCCATTTAAAATACAATAATTAGCACCAATTAAAAAGTCAATAAAAACATCGCTATACTCATTACAGGTATAATCAACTACATTTCTAATAGGTAAACAATCAACACCTTCAATATAGTCGGCTTCATCGCCATAACGGCTATTTAAATCACCGCATATACAAATGACACCTTTGTTCTGATATTCATATATGTTACACAAAAGCTTATCATAAAATACAGATGCATCAATTTGCCTAGTTGAGTTCTTTGGAGGTAAATAACATACACACATATACAAAGATTCATTGTTTACCTTATTTTATTAATACCATTATCAAGAATATATCTTTTATCGTCATAACATGATAGAGACGTTTTATTAATAACATAACTGGAAATATTATGCTTATCAGAACGAATAACTTAAAGGTGTGCTTACTTTGGGTTGATTTAAACAAAGTATCTTTGTAATTTTCATGAACTATTGTTTTCTTTACCACTAGATTTTTTTATTCCTTGACATTTTTTGATGTTAACTTCATTTTCTAATAGATATGAATACATCAATCTTAATCCAACAAATTCAACAATAGAAATGCCTGCAGCCTCATCTTTGAATTTTCCAATTACTTTTTTATTAATATCAAAATAAAATTTTGAATTACTATCATAATCACTATTAGGACTAAAAAAATGTTGTGGTTCTGGTAACATTGCCAAAATTGTTAGGTAGGGTAGGGTAGGTCCGTACGAGGTTAACCAAATGGGACCGTTTCGTCTAGCATCAATACCCCTTGCTAGAATGACCTTGATACTAATGCAGATGTAACCTGTGAACATTCCTCATCTTCAAACATCACCTGACCTCAGTTTGAACTTGACCTTGTCCTCATTTTGGACTTAGGTTGCTTTATATGGACCATCTCTTGGTTAACCAAATGGCATTAATACCGCTTACAAGAATGAATTGATACTAATACAGATGTAATCTGTGACCATTCCTCATCTTCAAACATCACCTGACCTCAGTTTGACCTTGACCTCCTTTTAGACTTAGGTTGCTTCATATCGACAAGGATGCCACCGGGGGCATCAAGCGTTTATTGAGCGCAGCTCCTTGTTTTTGAAAGCGAATGTGTAGTATCTCGTATTAACTGACAGGTAAATGTGTCAAACGATAATAGTAGATATCCTACCTCTGTGACCTATTTGCCCTCTAGGAATTTACATTATTGTGAGAAGAATATCTTACATAGTGTCGTGTCAAAAAATAAATGTACAAAGATTCATTTAAAACTTATTAAAAACCACAACGACCACATTTCTATTTACGTCCACGAGGTCACGTAACCTATTCTGCCGCACTTACGAAAATCTGCTAGCCAAAGATCGTTTTACTCCATGTATTTAAATTGCTGCCGCTTTTTCATTATTTAAGATTTTTTAATTCTGTTTTTTTGTACTTTCTGGTCAAAAGTCTGAATTGTATGACCATAGTATGTATCATTTATTTACTTTCAGAAATAAAAAAATAATTAAGATAATTATATGAAAATTCGAACGTTTTTATAGAATTTTGCCTACATTTCTGTCGATATCTATAGAATTCAAACTGTATTACTTCTCAAGCGGTGATGAAAATTTGAAGCGATTATAAGAATTATTATAAGAATGAATGCACTACGCGCGTTTTTCGTGTACGTGTCGATATTTAAAACATAAGTAACGGCGATGTAAATTAGATATTACGATAGGTCGCACGTGCTCGTGGAATGGAAAATTACCGGCATAACGTATTGATATATTTACGATTCGCGGGTAAATCCAGGTAATTTTTCTGGATGTAATTTCTGAATTTGTTATGTTACAACGTAAAAACCACTCGCCCGATCGGCCGAGTATGCCGGACGGTCGGACCGGCCTCGACTCATAAAACGGCGTTCCGCGTCAAAATCTTCCTGTCTTGTCCGTCGGACCGACGAATTTTCGATGTCTGGCGTCGAAAAAAACAGCAGGGTCGGAACCTTTCGCTAGGTAGGGTCGGGTGACCCGAACCACAACATTTTTTTTAGGCCTTATCAAACAGTTCTGAATCTTCATAAAAATCCTCATATGCATCTTCAGTATTTATTTCATAACATAATGAATCAGTGTCAGTAAATAGAAGTTTTGCTGAATCTTTATACTTTTCCTTAATGTAATTATAATGAAAATTATACATTAAATATTTTGATAAATCAAGAATACACTATCCAACATAACAAGGTCTGTTTAATAATAAATTTTCTTTTATTCTATGAATACCAAACAAATTCTTATTAAACATTGTTGAACTAACAAATGAAGGTTTCGCTATATACTTTAATAAAAGATTTTCATCATGTGTTAATTTAATATTGGGTTTTAATATTGGCCAGATGGGTTTTTTTCCGGCATGGGTAAAATCACCGGAAACGCCAGTCCGGTGTGCAAGAAAATTGCAACATAGAATTATAAATGTTAATCGCATTCAACCGCTGTTGAGTTACAGCGAGTTTCAATCACAACCACCGTTTTCTGTCTTTCTTTCCTTTACCCAACCCGCTTAGCTTAGTTTGATCCCTGGGTAGGGCGTGACAATTTGGTAGAAGGTATCTGTCCGAAATCATTCGTCTCCCCCTCCCTCCGATTTTATGTGGTGAAGTTAGAAGTTACTTGTTGAGGAGCACTGGTTAGGTTAACCGCCTATCGTAACAGAAAACAGAGCCAAACCTAAAACAAACAAACAATTTTCTTTCTTTTTTATTTTATGGCAGTGTATTTACTCATATTTGTTATGTTTGATAGGTTTCTAATGTTAGGAAAAATATTATAAATGGAATATGTTTCTATTATATACACATCTCTGGAGAGCTAACACCTCTTTGTAAAGGATGTTGTTTCTATCTAGCGTTGTTAAATAAATTAACCTTTTCAGAGCAACAGCCTCCGTACAACAAATATATTCTGTTTCCCCGTGGCTGCAATTTATTTCGAGTCGGGGTGTCTAATTTATCGAAATATTTCCAAAACGTAAAATTTCTAATAAAGTTAAATAAATTTAAGATGTTTATTCCAACATGATGATATAACGACATTAGGACTTTTAATTTTTCTACAGTTGTATTAACTTCGGCAGTTAGCATTTTTCCAAGTTATATGTTATGCTGAAATGAATATTTCTCATTTTCACATACGCTTTACTTTTTCGCACTGTGCCGAGGTTGGCAAGGTTCTGTATACACCAGTGCTATTTTTTGACACACACACACACACACAATAAGAAGACACATTAGCTGATAAATATTCATAGCATATACATTGTATTACAAGTTCTTTATGTAACCATTTTTACGCATAGATAATTCGTGACGGAAATAGAGGCACGTGAAGTAATTCTATACAGGTACTTGTTACTATAAAAATGGTTGAGATAATTCAAATAAAGGAGTTTCGTTACATTCTGACGTTTTCTTATTATTTTTGTAAATGTTTACAATGTTATGTGCATCAATCATGTATAATCATGAACTTGAGAGATAATTCAAGAAATCCTTGCAAAGTTGTAAAGGCCTCTAAAATAAAGTTTTCATCAGCATATTAGTTTTTAGTCAAATTATATTGTTTGGGTTTTACATTAGACAAGATTAAAGCATTTTTTATTCATAACTCAACCGTTCATATTTGTCGCTCTGACGTAACTTTAACGTAAATATCGACTCTAATGTTAAATGATCACCATAAATTATATACTATTTTAAATGCAGATACTTGTTGACTGAACAGAACGATTTACGAAAACAGTCCGACGGACGTGAAATCACTGTTCATTTAAAATGGACGTCTAAGGTTTGCGGAGGAAAAAAGTGACAGAAATATAAAAAATGTAAAATACGCATTATATGAGGAATAAGCTGGATTTTATATTAAACAAAATGTCGAAACGGAACCCAATAACTTCTGAATTTAGGCGCATTCGACCTTCATTATAGCAAATTTGTCCACTTGACGCATTTAAAGATACCAAACGCTTCGGATTTTTTTGCGCCAGTGGCACATTATATATTATATTGAAATGTACTAAGATTTTACTTATAAATATGCCTTTCATCATTGTTTTATATATAAACGTCTTGCCATGGAACAAAATATTTGTTCTTGTTTTGTATAAAGGTCTTTGAGGAACAGTAAAACACTAAATGGTGCAGCTGATAAGCTTAAACACAATCGCCGAATTATGATGTCTCGAACGTATCTAAAGACGTCGGTTTACGGTACAAAATTTACGCATGGGGGTGGGGGAAATAACATCACATGTACAGAAAAAACTAAGTCGGTGACCCCTCAGTTTTATTTGTCATTTGGACTCGTTATACATTTTAAACACCGTTTATTGAAAAAAATCAAAAGTTTAATTCAGGGATTTTTTAATATGCTGATTTAAAAGCCGAAAAATGCTGCGAAACTGAACGTCAGTTTCAGTTTCAGTTTCAGTTTTTAAGAATTTTTTATGTTGTCATTCTGGCTGCAGACAAATTGAAATTTGGACAGTGTAATATTTTTCATATTTATCAATATTTTGAAGTTGTGGTATTTGGTCAACAGCAAAGCGTGACTCTAATAAATATATACATTAAAAATCATTTTTATGAGATTTTGTTATTTTACCATACTGCTCAAAATAAAGACTTGTTTCTTTAAAGCGAATGTGTTTATATCTTTTCTGCTAGTGTAAGATGGCTTAACTGCAAGTCAATCCAGAACGGGGAAAATTTGTCAAAAATAATTATTTTAAGGTCAGTTGTCAGAACTTATATTGAAAGCTTCTTCTTAAAATTGTACAAATGTACCTGTATCTGTAAGTAAAGTTAACTGTGTTTAGTAAACTGTGTAAAGGGACTATATGTATTTTTGTGTAATCTTTTAACAAAACGTTTTCCAATACATGTATAAGTTCCACCGAGAATACAGACACCTCTTAATAATATTTGTAACATATTTTATCCTACCAATCTAGCAGAAAAATATCGTAGACATATTCACTTTAACCGATATAATACTGCTTAATTTTGAATCAGCATACACTTTTCAACGATACCCAGACTCATTCTCGCCAGACCTGAACAATTCTGGACAAAAAACGTCATTTCCGCCTTTTTTACTTCCACAACAACAACTCCTCACATAAAGACTCCCACAACAACACTTTACGTTCGACCCCCTGTTTATCATTTATATATATTCTTGGGCGAAACGTAGCTTTAAAACTCACACTGAATAACCGGCTATCCTTGACGCCCGCTGGAAAAATAACCCTGCTGTAAATGGGTAAGTAGAGTTTTATCATTTATTCTAACACGATCCGATTCATTTTCCTATTAAACAAAGAAGGCTAAAAACAGTGAATTATTATACAACAATTCATTTTTCTGACGTCACAATTATTACGGCATAGCGTCAAACGGCATAGCGGCGCGCTGGAAAAGAAACCAATTGAAAAAGGGGAAAAATTTAATGAATGTCGTCAATGATGTACTTTAAAATCCTTGAAAATGTGTTAGAACCGAAATAATATATCTCATTTAGTGATCTGCTCTTGAATAAAATCATTGTCGTTCAGATGCGTATTATTACGCTACGCCCTCGTGATATAATTCCTTCGCATCTGAACTCCAAACATTGATTTATTCAGCGACAAATAAATTATTTCTTAAATTTTATCAATACGAAGCTAAAATCCTGGCAATTCAAGGAATCGACATGGCTAACATTTACAACTTTTGAGCTGAAAACGATTGTCATATTTTCAGAAATACCCTAACAATTTCTAAAGTCTGAAAAAATCTAACAAAATTCCAAATGTCTTTGTTAATTAACAATCTGTGAAAACTTTAATCGTTTTTGTTTGACAGATTTATCTTTTCGGAGCATCTGTGTTTTTTCTGAAAAACAATATTAGCCATTAAACATGTATGGATGAAAAAACTATGCAGTCGAAAACGGCCGGTGATACTGTCGCTGAACTCGGCTGTTTACGTTTATGGACTATCCATTAACTCTGATGACTGCAAATGTATATGCATAGCGTATTATGTAAACAGTAAAACGTATTATTTGGTGGTATAACCTAATCAGTTATAGAAATGACTCTGTTTCACTTCAAGCGGCTTTGTCATAAACGACTATATTCCTTCTCAGTCTGACAGAAATTAGCACTCGTATTATTATCATGTCTTCGCCATGCGAAAGATACTACAGTAAGTTTAGTTTGTTGGGTTAATATTCACAAGTACGTAATTTAGATCGTATGGCGACTTCTTTTAGCTTTTGAAAGTGGAGGAAGACCCCAGGTACCCATCCGGGCTACTCTAGAAAGTACTTTTACCACGGTTTTTGCAAGTGTAAATGATTGTTTCTGGTAGTCAGTTCTTATCAAAAGTCTTAATGTCGTACATTTAATATAACAATTCATTTCATTTAATACGATAAGATGAGAGGATTATATCTTTTAATGTATTTCTGTATTTTGAAACAGAACCTCTTACACCAGTTCAAGTTTTCTTTACTTGAGGTTCATTTGAATGAACGTGCAACAAATGATGTGTAATCTCGTCGTTTATTTTTCAACATATACAGTAATAACAATTATACAGTTCCTTATATTTTTCGTTTTTACAGTAATGATTTTTGGTTCTTTTACTGTATCCACGTTTAACCTTGTAGATGTTAGACTTCTTTTTTTCTGTTGTAATGTCGCCGGTTGAATGGGATATAGTACTTGTAACGTTCTGGAATAACAAACTCAAAAACATTCAGTTTTGTATCCAAATTTTCCCGTTTCACAATTCAATTCTTTCATCCAAAATGCAACATTGAGACCTTCGTGAGTCTTACTTTAATGTGTAATAAAGTTTTGCTCCAGACACAAATTATTGCTATATGTATTATCATTTATATTGATGTCTATCAAGCATTTTATGACAAAATTCGAAATTTTGATAGAAATTTATCAAAAGAAAATTGATTAAAAGATATTTCAACCGTATTTTATGCTCATTTGCATCGATACAAACCCTCTTCAGGCATGTACTTATAATACGAGGTAGAAAAATTACTGTGGGTCTAATTTTTCGCGGTTTTATAGAATATTACAGTTGTGGGGTGCTACTTCTGAATGTGTTATAGATTAAGAATGATACTTTTTTCTTCTTCAGGATCTGTTGTTAGATATAAATACTGCCACACAGCATTTATTTCGTCAATTTAAGCAGTCAGTCATATACTAGAGAGGCATCCAAAGAATAAAGTTGCTGTAACAACGTTTAAAAACACAGGAAAGAACATTCAAGCTAACGGGAGAAGATGTCTGTTGTTATATGTCAAGAATCACATGATGATGAACAGTTAAATAAAATTCAGATTCAAACAAAACAAACTATTGACAGTCCAGTTCATAAAATAATAAGCGTCAATACACTAATTAAACATGCTCATAAACAGCTATTTCCAGACACTGATTCAAGCAATCAGAAGTTTATGATGAAAAACCTTAGATTTCCACGATTGATAATCCAACTTATAGAGAGGAAATCTCCTATCCCTTTTCCATGTACAATCTCTAAATACATAGGTTGTTAAAAAACGCAGACTTCTGTCATAATCTCAAAATAATAAATCAACAGACATATTACGGAGCGATATCGAAAGTGTTTCTTATTTATTTATATTCACATAGATTACTTTCGTTCAAATTTAAGAGGATAGCGAGTTACTATGGTTATTAGGTACAGTAATTCCTAATTAATGAATAGACCGAGTTTAATGTGCTCGTGCCAGATAGCGGACATTACAGCTCTGAGACATGCCTTCGAATGACACACAGTCCTGAAAAAAAACCTTTACACCGGCATACAAAGAGAAAGACGCATATAGTTTAAGATGAAAATCCTGAAACATTTAGACATTTTAACTAGGAATTGAGTATAACATCCTCTGTTAAATGATATAGGCTCCTTACTGTGACCAAATCGATTCAATGCTTCAGATCAGCCAATTTAATTGTATATGCTTGCCAGATCTTCATTACGCTGCTTCATATCTGTGTGTAGGCAGCTACGCGCCAGCAAGCAGAAGGTGATTCGGTGGTTGTTCCAACAGTAAATACGTATACATGTTTTCACAGAAAAAAGAACCTTTTGTTATCTGAAATAAAGTTTTATTGCACATGTACGAATTTTCTTTAAAAAGGTCAATTAATTTCTTAAGTTCTCCATTACAAATTCCGAGAGGATATTTTCTTTTAAGCATATTAGTAATTGAAATAGTTGTTAAAGACAAACATTGCCAAGCTCTTCGATTGCTTGGTAGCCTAAACAGGTACTATTTATAAAACGATGATTCAATGCGAATTGAATAATAGAAATAAGCATTTACGTTTGAACCATGTATTTAAAATTGTCCACGACAAATGCCGTTCATACATGAGAGAAAAATTTGTACCTGTCAGAACTCTTATTCTACAAGGGTACAACTTTTTTCTACCTAAATCATTTGGGAAAGAAAATATATCTTTCAGTTTTAGTGCAATAAAAGATTCCAGATGATCTGAAGAAATTAATTAAATTTAATCAATTCAAACTTTCTGTGAAGAAACATCTTTTAGATTTAGACAGGAGAAACAGTGTGCATTGTTGACATGGTCCAATACATAGTTTTGTGTTTTAATCACATTGGCTAGTTAATTGTGTTTAGGATCTACAAATATATTATAGAAACAGTTTTAGTTTCATAGCTTCCAAATCCCAGTCTTTTTTAATTTTTTGTCTTTGATGTGTATTTAATGTATGTTTTCATTATAGACCTTTATCACGGACACGGACATGGAAATGTAAATGTAAACTTACTCTGTACAGCGGTCAAATTTGAGGGGTTTTCTCAAACATATTATTGGAATCAGGGTAACTTATTTTACTTAGTGTGTATCGAGAATATTTATAGGTTATTAGCTTTGTATCGGGAAATATGCACGAGTTCTTCAGTGGAAATATTGCTGGACTTTAGGAGAACCTTTTTATTACATACGCATCTATACGTATAGATATAATGTAAGTATCATAAATTAGTTCAATAGCCTGAATAAGACTAACAAAACTGAACTAAATAGAAAAAGATAGTGAAACAACACACACGGAATTACGTCACGCACCCGATATGAAATTCAGGCGTCAGTGTATGGAAAAATATTGACGATTCCGGTACCAGTGTTAACTTAACGGGGAATAGAAAGGAGTATGTAATAAGTATAATTATAATTACAGCGCATTGTCTTTTAAATTGTGTAGAGGTAAAGTTTAATCCTGTAAAGTTGCATGCTATACATAAACAGTGATCTTTGACGTATTTGTAACTGTTTGGGAAAGGATGGGGTGCTCTAAAACAACTAAAAGATACACAAGGAATTAAAAAAGAAAGGAATATGAATAGAAATTACAAAGATAACTGATGGTCGGTGTAGGAGTGTAATTGGGTGGTTGAAGGATCTGGGTGTTTGGGACAATACTTAAAAATTAGAACAACATAAAATTTATTTGTTTGTTGTCTCATGTTTTGGTAGTCAGGGTGTAAGAGTCAGAGGGATGGAGGAAAATAGATACTTAGAAACAATATCAGCTATAATACAGCATGTAAACACTGGATCCACATATTTTTGTTGACTAGTAAAGTAAGTGGAGGAAAGGGCTAATGATACTTCCGAGGAGGCTCTAAGTAGCAAAACAAAAAGACTACTTTCTGTACCAATTTGGAACCTTATTTCAGTTAAACGTGCAATATAGTTCTAATCACAAATGACTGTAACTGACATTTATAAAGATCGATTATCAGAGATTACCTGTTTTACGTCAGCACTTTCGAGAGTTGTGATATAGAGCCTGTTCAAAACGAAAGTTAAGTTTTGCAATATATTCCGTTCCGGTTGGTAAAACATCAGTATTTCACAGAAATAGTACCTATTTATTTGAGAAGCTTATTTTATTATAAAATAAATAATGTGGTTTACTGTTTGTTCTTACTTACCTATTTGCACTTTTGAGATACGAGATGAAGCCATTGCCAGTTGTACAGGCGTAAAGAGTTGGAGCATATGAGAAATTTATCCTTTAATAAAATCAGTCCTTAAGAAATGTTGCTTTTTTTATTATAGTGATTGTAGTAAGAAGGCACTGAGAAGGTTGACTTAAAAATGAACCAACACTATTACAAAATATGAGGTTTAATGATTATAGGGGCAGTTACTAGAAAAATTTAGAAGGTGGCCAACTTTGACCCGAGAGCGAAGAGCAAAACCGACACAGACGTCGGTGTGAGTACATATTATAGAAATCCTTATTCGCTTAAATTGATTGAGCTTAATTACAGTAAATAACAACGAGATGTTATGACAAAACTTTGTTTATAGGTAGCTTTCTAATATAGAAAGGCTTGGATATATATGGGGTAGCTGCTTGTTTGTTACTGAAAATAGAAAAATGGTTTTCGGTCAAGAGTTTAGAATGACATATTATCATCACCAAACATGAGAAATAACATAGTTAAAAACACCAGCTTGCAATTGCATTAGAGCTGTTTGGATCAAAGTCGCTGTATCTAAATTAGTAGATAATGTTCTGACATAAACTATACTTATTTGAGTGAAAAGACCTAGCAATGGTCTATTTGAGTTGAGGTCAGAATTGTTTTACCTATACAAAAAAAACAGCTACAATCCAATGAATTTAGTTCAAAATGTATCTACTGCCACTACGATGAAATGCTGTAATCGCGTTGCTTGCCGATAGACTGTCAAAATAATTCTCAAAAATTTCAAAAGTAAACAATGGTATTTTATCAAATGACAATAAATAAAATTACAGGTATGTGACGTTTGATTAAACTGAACATGGTATTTTTTTCATCTGATGTATATGTAAATATAAAGTGTTCGTCTGTGTTCTCCTTGAGGACAAGATTTATTCGCAGCAGACGACAGCACTGCCAAGAATTATAAAGATATGTTGTGCCTTGATAATTATAATTACTAGAAAACCTTTATTATATTAATATCTTAAAAAAAATACGAAATCCTGTGGTTACAATTTTTGTGTTTTGAGAAAATCCCCAGATAGTGACCATAGTACATAGTACGATTACATTGTCCGTGTCCGTTATAAAGGTCTTATAGTAAGTATATATAGCCAAGGACCCCATTGGAAATAAGCTTTCTCGCTTTCATGGGCCATCCTAGGTTACTACACACTGCTATAATATATACATGTTGCTTCCAATTTGAACTATCTTAGTCTAATTAACATTTGTTTCTATAATATAAAGGTACACATAGTATTTATAAGCCTAGCTGTGATACAAATTACATTGTGATCTTAGTTAACTAGTTTTACTTATGTGAAACTATAACTTTTTACTTACCCAACTACTGGATATTTTAGCTTAAATTTGTGTAAATTGTTTTAATGTGTGATAAATGTCATTTGTTTAACCTGAATAAACATCTATCTTCTATCTGTCTATCTTTCATTGGTGAATATGGTATCGTATACATTGGATATAGAATACCAGCTTTCAATTGAAAATATTTAATCATTTTAGTAAATATAGATGTTGAAAAAATGCACTTGGTATAATTACAAAAAAAACGCATAATTTATTCTGGTATTGTATATTGTCTAAACGTATTCCAAAAGATATCATCCTAAATCTGTAACACATCCAGAAGTAGCACACCACAACTGTTACATATCTTACTAAACTGTAACATTTTATAAAACCACGAAAAATTAGGCCCACAGTAATTTTTCTTCCTCGTATTGTAAGTGCATGCCTATTGGAGGTTTTTACCGATGCAAATGAGTTTCTTTTTGATAATTTTCATAAAATGCTTGACAGACATCAATATACTGTGTTTCTCATGTTAAGCCATGCCTTAAAAGACATACACACCACTGATGTAGAGATACAATTTTTATTTTTGCAAAAAAAGAGATAAATCTTTACCATTTATTTGGCAAACAAAACACCGCCAGCGATTATTATCCTCTGAATGCTGTAACGTTATCCAAGAATACTGTGACAGTAGCATCCTAAATCTGTAATATGATATCCTCCACAACCGAGTCTCGTGTAACAGTTCCTCCCCCGTGATCTGTGTGTATCTTTAAAAATGGTAACATATCTTTTAAAAAATAAAAATTCATCACGAAAAATCTTTACATGCTTTTGGAAGTCTGAAAACGATCAGGGCGGAGAACTTAATTTTGAATAACAATAACTGGTCTTACAAATTGGCTCACACAGCTCTACTTGTATTGAATTATGGACAAAGACATATGCATGGTAAAAAATAGTATCCTAAAGAAATCAGATAAAACAATAGACACAATTGCTTGACAGTGTCCAAATTGGTCACTGCATCATCTAAATGTGTAAAAAGGAACAAGTCTCCAAATGAAAATCAGTACATCGTGTACTAAACCTATACATACAGCATCTTTTAGATATCAAAACTTACTTGGCAGCGTCAGAAAACGGTCATTGTGTTATTTGTGATGAAGTTTACAATAACCTGCTCCCGAACATCGCCGCAAAATTTTTATCGGCGCCAAACAGCGCCTTTTTTTTCGTGTATATGGTGTATTTCAAACTTAAGAATCTCAGCTAAAACATTACGAGTTGGAAGGATGACAGGGAAAAGATTGATAAAGATATTGGCTTTGTTTTGCAATATTTTCAAAGAAATGTATAACTTTATAATTGGCGAAATTGGCGAAAAGTTTGTTTAACTTCGCCGTCTTTCCTTAAAATGGCATATTTTCAGGATTTTAAATCGGCTTTGGAAACTTCATTTATTACGTGATAAGGCCAGTGAGGTGATTTTACTGGTTATTTGTTTTTACAGACCGAAATGAGGAGAATACTAACCCCACTAAAGTTTTCAAGTCGAAGTATCGATCCTGCGCCTAACAAAGCATTCTTTGCCGAACATATCCGGTTACCTAGTGTGTTGACGGTCAATTTTGGATTTTTGCTCTTCAGACTTGAACTTAATGTACTCTTCTGCTGATGGTGGATTTTGTTGGCAAGTCGGTACCTAAAATGATAATTAGTATCTATGGAGTCTGCTTTATATTTTATTTCATATCTACTTTATTATTTTAAAGAACCATGAAATCATTCCTGTACTTTCGTTAAATTACTGGTACACATTTATATAAAATTGTTAAATTAATACCTACATATTTATACATCATATAAAACTAATACCACTTTAAACTCATTAAGTCACAAAATAGTGACTAAATTGATTTATATATAACGATGTTGATATGGTTTTAGATAATTTTGACACTGAAACCGATCGAGAACCCATGTACGAAGAGTTAGATGTTCCAATAACGGGAACGGAAATTAGAAAGGCTGTAAAAACTTAAATAAAAACAAAGCCACAGGCATCGATAACCTATTAAATGAGTATTTTATAGATAATGATGTGCTCATTAAACCACTAATAGTACTTTTTAATAGGATACTAAACACTGGAAAATTTCCACGTCAGTGGTCGAAGGGAGTAATAGTTCCGGTTCTTAAAAAGCAATCATCGAGTGACGTAAATAATTATCGCGGAATTACTTTGATGTATTGAATGAAAGGTTAAAGTCATGGACACGAAAATACGAAAAAATGTACTGAGCACATGTGGTTTCTTTTCGCAAGGGACTAGAGACCTTAGCTGCTAAATCACTTAAAGCAATGTTTTCTCTAAGAAATTTGACTAAAGATATGGCTTTGCCACTGAAAATTACATTTGATTTATTTGACACATATGTCGCATCCATACTCAGTTACTGTTCGGAGCTATGGGGATTTTTACGGAGAGACTGGAAGGTATCCGCTCAATATTAATAGTCCATGTTGTGAAATATTGGTTTAAACTTATGAATAGCTTTAATTACCAATTGTATTTTATATGCTGTATATAATAATATGCTTTACAGATGTGAAAACAATAAAACTTCCTGGTTAACAAACGTTAAATTGTTACTACAAGAGACTGGTTTTAATGACATTTGGATTAATCATGATTCTGTCATAAATGTGAAAATGTTTTTATCAGTATTTAAAGTCTTAAAGACATTTATATTTCACAATGGAGAGAAAGTGTTCGAGTTTCTAGCTCTCTATCGCTGTTTAATGAGATCCAACCAAACTTTGAATTATCGGACTACTTAAGTGTTTTAGACAATAGTAAACATAGATACGCCTTAGCAAAACTACGTTTGTCGTCGCATAGACTTAATATTGAACTGGAAAGGCACCGAAACATACCACGTGAACAACGGAAATGTGAACTTTGTCAAAAGAATGAATTAGAAGACGAATTCCACTTTGTTCAAAGCCGTGAGAAAACAATACATACCTACATATCATACACGAAGACCTAGTATGGTTAAATTAATAAGAACTACTAAGCAGCAAAAATAAAAAATTCTGTACCGTTTAGCAAATTACACCATTTCGGAACCTATGATCAACGTTATATCATGATAGACTTATTGTGATGGCGCGAGTTAATTGGCGTCTTCTTGGTGAGCTTATTTACGTTTCTTTGTATATATATTACAGTATAACGACTACTCTCTCAGATATCACCTTTCGGTCGGTCGGTCGGTCGGTATGTTGGCCGGTCGGTCAGTCCGTAGACCAATCCGTTTCCGGATGATAACTCAAGAATGCTTGGGCCTAGGATCATGACAGTTGATAAGGAGGTTGGTCATGACCAGCAGATGACCTCTATTGATTTTGAGATCAGTAGGTCAAAGGTCGAGGTCACAGTGACCTTGAACAGTTAAACGGTTTCCGAATGATAACGCAAGAATACTTAGACCTAGGATTATCAAAGTTGATAGGGAGGTTGGTCAATGACTAGCAGATGACCTGTTTTGATTTTTAGGTCAGTAGGTCAAAGGTCAAGGTCACAATGACCCGGAACAGTTAAACGGTTTCTGGACAATAACTTGAGACCCTTGGGCCTAGGATCACGAAACTTAAAAGGAAGTTGGTAATGACCAGTAAATGATCCCTATTGATTTTAAGTCAAAATTAAAGGTCACAGTTACCCAGAACAGTTAAACTGTTTCTGGGTGATAACTCGAGAACGCTTAGGCCTAGTATCATGAAAGTTGATAGGGAGATTGATCATGACCAGCAGATGACCCCTAGTGATTTTGAGGTCAGTAAGTTAAAGGTCACGGTCACAGTGACCCGGACCAGTTAAACAGTTTATGATCAGCAGATGACCTCTAATGATTTTGAGGTCAGTAGGTCAAGGTCACAGTGACCCTGAACAGTTAAACAGTTTCCGGATGATAACTGCAGAACACTTAGGCCTAGGATCATGAAAGTTGTTAGGGAGGTTGATCATTACGAGCAGATAATCCCTTGGGATTTTGAGGTCAGTAGGCCAAAGGTCAAGGTCACATTGACCCGGAACAGTTAAACAGTTTCCGGATGATAACTTGAGAATGCTTGAGCCTAGGGTCACGAAACTTAATATGGAGGTTGATCATTACCAGCATATGACCACTATTTATTTTGAGGTCAATAGGTCAAAGGTCAAGGTCACACTGACCAAGAAAAGTAGTACTTTTGTGTACAGTGACCAAATAATTTCGGTTCCTTGCGCAATTACTGAATGCATCAAGGGGGCATTTCGTGTTCTACGAGCTCTTGTTAATATGCAATTCCTGCCATTTGCATGCTTGGGTAATATTGTAATATGTATGTATTATTGATGATAAGCTGTACATGCTTTAAGTCAAAATAAACCTATTATTATTATTCTATTATTATTATTATTATTATTATCATTATTACTATTATTATTATTATTATTATTCTATTATTATTATTATTATTATTCTATTATTATTATTATTATTATTATCATTATTATTATTATTATTATTATTACCATTTGAGTTTGCAATGTCTAGATCAGTGGAATCGCTGTGTATACTGTGAAATCATTAATATTCGTGGGAGACTAATTTTCGTGGATTTCGTTGTTAAGTCAATCCACGAAATTTAATGCAAATGAACAAGTAAAATTCCCATTCAGATTATGTTCAAAAGTTGAAATCCACGAATTCATATCCCCACGAAATTGCCGTTTTGACCAAAACCACGAAATTTCATGCCCACGAAATTAAATGATTTTACAGTACTTCATCATCCCAGCATTCAATATCCATGGTGTCTGAAATAAGAAATACATGCTGCCATAAGGGGCAATCAGTCAAACAGATTTGATAGAAAGTATTCATAAAGCAAAATAAATCATTTCAAGAAATATTTTTTGATACAACCGATAAGAAGTAATAGAAAGTTATAAAGAAAATAACAACTGTATGCAAAATGACTGATAGAAAGTAAAACATTGTTCGGCAGCCAAAAAGGTTTAACAAATAAATGGTAAAAGAAGCAATATAAACAGAGAAATAATAACACTTTTACAAATATTCATTTACACTACTTGCTTGCATATATATAAATGTACAAGATGTTATGCACTCGAGGACGAATATCATTTCGTTATAGAATGCCAGGATTTCTTAAGCCTCCGAAAACACTATATTAGAAATTATTTCTGGCGCCATCCTAGCTTTTTTAAGTTTTTACAGTTACTTAAAAGTGATAATATCACTGATGTACGTAATTACATCTACATGTACAAAGCTTTTGAAGTAAGAAATAATACGAATAGGGTCTAAAGGTATGTAGACGTACACTTGTGATATACATATAGCTGTCGTCTTAATTTTCAGCTTTCTATTTTTGTACAATATAAATGCATATTAACACTAACCTATGTTAAAACAACTATTTCAAACACTATTTGATCTAATACATGCTGTCTCTCCCGTTTAACAATTTATGTAGACAGTGAAACTTATATCAAATTTGTACTTTTTGTCATCTTGCCATACCATGTTTTAGATTATGAATTGTATATGATGCTATGCTCATGAATCTTGTCAGGTTTATTGCATAATAAAACTATTCTATTCTATCCTATTCTATTCTATTCTATTCTATAATACCTTATGTGTCAGCGGAAACAAAAATAGCAAAAACCTTACCTTTTTAAAGAAGAATCCATTTAAGGTATTAGGCCCATAATAGAGTACCTTCTTTTTGAAGAGTATTCAATTCCTATCATAAACCTACTTTGACTGCAATTTTCAGGGGGGCGTAGGTTCAAGCCCCACTGGGACCAAAAATTTTTTTCCTTATTTTCCTTTTTTTCTAGTAAGTTTTCACTTCTTTCAAGACTTGTTATTGATTTATTGCATAAAAGTGGGAAAAATTATTTGATAAGCGATTTCTTGCTGTTCAAAGTGAATTTACCGCTGAAACAGAAGGGGTAGGAGTTAGACATCTTTAAAAATACTGAGTTACATACGGTAAAAGTTCTTTATTTTGCCTTCAATCTTTAGATTACATATTGTGGAAGAAATGTAGGTAGGTTTTACTTCTGCCCCAAGGTTATTTTTGAATGAAGTGAGCAAAATTCAAAACAGACCCACAGCATTCGACCTTAATTTAGAATTCTGTCGCATTAAACCCGTTTACTTGAGGCACCCTAGAAAAAATGATATTGACAGTTTTATTTTAAGTTTTATAATTGTTTACCAATAGTTTGATGTTTCTTTCATAAAAAATAATGGTATAATTTGTAAACGTTTTAGATAAAGGCCATCACTTTGAAATTTGTCGCCACTTGAGCTTGAGGAAAGACCATAAATTACCCAAAATTTATAAAAAAAAAACGGCACGGTAAAAGTTTTTAAAAATTTGCAACACAATGTAAAGCACGGTCAACTGTAAGAATATACCAAGCAAGTGCCATTTTTAAAACATTACTATTAGGGGCCTAATACCTTAAAAATACACACAGTTTTAATAGAGATTTTCAGCTTACTTCGACGCGTACTGCTGGCCATGGACTACGGACTTACTATAGGGGTTTTCTCAAACTGTATATGAGGTAGTTATGCATAACTGAACAGTTTCATATTTAGCATCCGGTTCTAATGCCGGAATACTGTTTTCATTTAAAATATCTGAGGAAAGACAGCTGTAAGATTTATCAATATCCGTTTTATTGTATATGAATTACCAATATATTTTGTCTTACAAACTTTCTTAACAGTGTGGACGCAATTCTAAAAATTTTCACCCTAAAATATCACTTTTTGATTAATGTATATATTCGAATCTTTCGACTATCGTATTAATGAACAAGAAGCTAGATATCTGAATCGCAAATTTGTTCTTTTTTATTTGAAGTGGTTGGAAAGTAAAACTTGATATATATTTATAAAATGTGGCTCTGCTTGAGTCAGTTAATCTACCAGACCAGTTTTGTAAGAACTGATCCTTAATTCTTTGTTTAACATTACATAAAAACAGCTCAGCATTTCCCACATCTTGAAAAAACCAAGCATCATAGAATCCAAGAGTACTAGTAAATCTTTTAACAAGGAACACCAATTTTTCTTATTTGCGTTAATTTCAATGTCGTCTTTCAGCATAAGATAAACCTTTTTAGTATATTTATTTTCATTCGTTTGTAATAGTTTTACCCAAAATTTAATTATGTTAAAAAATCTATGACACTGAAACGGCATTCTGCCCAGCTCTCCATAAATAAAGTCATTCTGAGTGTTTTTCTTTACTCCAAGTAAAAACGCTTACAAAACTGTAACCTGATTAAAACCCCAAACTTCACTTCCATTAAGAATAGGTGTAATGAGTTTGTCAAATAATTCTAATCTATGTTTAACAGATATTTGCGTAAATTTATATAAGTATTTGTTCATCTTAAAGATAGCCAGCCTTTAAGGCTTGGCCGCTGAGTGTACTTTGTGCCTCAGAGAAAGAACCACCGGTGGTGAACACAATACCTAAATATACAAACTTATTTAATATTTCAACTTCCTGATTATTATAATAAAATTTGCAGGTAAACGACCACCTTTTCTGAAAACCATAATTTTTGTTTTTAATGTGTTACAGCTAATTTCCATCTTTTACAATATTCTGATAAAACTTCTAAACTATTTTGCAGCTCAGCACTGCTGTTTGCAAATATCACTATATCGTCAGCATATAATACTAAAAATACTTTGAACATGTGCACATCTATGCCTGAAAGGCCATTTTTTATAAAACTGTCTTGTATGACATTTAAAAACATGGAAAATAGAAAGGGAGATAAACATTCGCCCTGTCTAACTCCCACCATGCAATCAAAAGAATTACTTAACTTATTACAGTATTTCACCTTAGACTTGACTGCAGAATAAATGGATCTAAGTATCTCTAATATATTTCCTCTGATTCCAAGCTTTATAAGTTTTGACCACAAATTATCTCTAACTACATTGTTAAAGGCTTTACTAAAATCAATAAATGCACAATATAACTGCTTATTGCTATTAATCATATGCGTAATAGGTCCATGTAAAACAAAAATGTTATCTGTTGTACCCATATTTGGTCTAAAACCCGATTGAGCCTCAACATAAACTGAGTTGTTTAAAATTCGTGTAAAATGTTTTCCTAATGTACTTAATAAAGTAATGCCTCTATAGTTGTTTTCATCATTGATGCTTCCCTTTTTATGTAAGGGTACAACAAAACCTTCAGACCAGCTCTCTAGAAAGTATCCAATTTCAAATATTTTATTAAAAAGTGACAACAAAAGGGTGTTAATACATGTTTTCCATGAATGAAAAACTCGTTTAAATACATATCTGGTCCACCACTTTTATTTGAATTTAACTGGCTAATAGCTTTTGATAATGATTGTTCACTAATAGGTACATTTAATTCTTCAAACATTATACTGAATTCATCACGTTCATATCGTTCAATAAAGTACATAATGTCTTCGTCGGGTGTAAAGAAATGATCATCAGGGTTATTTACAGATTTAAAATATTGCTCGAAAATATCCAAAGAAATGTTAGATTGCTTAATTCCGGCAGACTTTTAAGCATATTCCAGTATAATTTTGCGTTTTTATGTTTAGCTAATTTTTGAGTTTCTCTTTTATCGTGATCAGTGCTACACCTTCGAGTACAATTTTTATATTGAGATCTAGCATTAACCATATTTAATCTATTGTTTTCAGATTAATCTAATCTATATATATTTAACATTCTATAAAAAATACATCTTTTTTCATAACATTCATTTGTATACCAATTTTGACCATAATTTATATTTGTATGATCATTTGATGTGCAATTACTTGAAGTACGCTTAAATAAAGGGGACGCAACTCCATCAACAATGTATGCTAATTCCTCTATACAAGAATCAATATCATTCTTACAGGTAGATTTAACAACATTATTATTAAAAGCTTCAAGTTTACTGATGGTCTCTTAATCTTTCCGTTCACTAGTCCAAACATATTTGTCTTTCACCTACTCATTTTCCTCACAAGTAATCTCAATGTTCGATATAGTTTTATTAAAAGTTAGCGTATAGTCAATAAGACAGTGATCCGATAATATATTTATATTATAATGATAAAAGGATAGTCTCGACTTCTAATCTTGTTGTATCAAATGACCACACAGAATTGCTCAAATGGCGTCATAGGAGTTGACTAAGTCAAAAATATAATTTCGTTCACAATTCTATGCATTTACTGGCCATAAAACATTTTTGGAATATGATCGAAATTTTGATCTTGGACGCTTCCCAAGCCCGTTCTTCGCAAAACAATTTTCGGTCTCAGCTGAGTTTTAAATTGACATGTTGACAGCTAGTTTTAATGGTACTTAAAGATTAAATTCCAGTTGAGACAATCCATACTGAATAGTCACTTGAAAATAGTCATGAATTTAAATCTTAAATTTTAACATGCAATATTGATATCAATGACAATGTTTCATTATCAAACTCAGCTGAGACTCAAAATGTTTTGAAAACAGAAGCCCGTGAATTCAGTCTTGGCGTGATCACAGTCCTCAAGTCTCGATCATTTTTCAAAATCTGATATGATTATGTTATGTTAATATGAAGTGGATATTCTTTTATTTAAATTTTCTAACATGCTGATACATAACTAATTCAGGATGTTGCCGCTAATTATGGTAATATATCGGATCTCGTTTCGACGGGGATAAAGATGCATGAACTTCCCGTATGTTTTGACAAAGTGTTGAACTAAATCATTTAAGACATTTCATTCAAACTTTTTAAGATTTTATGTAACATTCTACAGTTATCGAAATTAATGAAAAACAATGACTTTTTCCGTACAGAAGTCTACGAGAACACGGTATTTACGTTCGTTTTATTCAGAATGCTTTTTTTTTTTCACAGTAATATTTTATACTGCTATTTTTCTTATGTTGTTGCTAGGAAATACAAGTCTAGAAATCGTATGGACGGACTCAAATTAAAATCAAACTGTTTTTATAGGAATCGCCGTTATCTTCATGAACATATTTAAGTGAAGTAATATCGTTGCACTGTGGGTTCGAAGTCGTTAGAGTCACGTGGAAGCAATGTCTCAATATCGAAACAAAATGTAAAAGCATACGGATATTTGAAGAAGATGTTAAAGGCAAGTAAAATGCGAGAGAGTAATAAGCTGAATTTAGAGGCATCCTACATGTAGACATTTATGTAGCCGACTCGTAAGCGACATGCACTAAAAAATAATAGAGTATGACATCTGAAAATTGCGATTACATGTGTTAAATGTAGCCTGTTCACTATCCATATCAGGGATGTGCCTAATTATTTCCAAAAATAATTAATTAATTCCAATTACATTGAGAAAATTGCTAATTAAATTAAATTAAATTAAATTACAAGCCATTTTCAAAAAAGTAATTAATTAATTACAATTATTTTGCCAAAAGTAATTAATTATAATTAATTATTTTATCTCTAACAATTCAGTCATTTACAAATCAAAGCTTTTTTGACAAAATGTGCATTAAAGCAGCAAATCAAATCATTTGTTAACATGCATAACGTGCAGTTATCATTTACTTAATACATACAGTTATCAAAGTGATAAAATTTGAAGTGACTGGTAGACTGCCCTTGTATTCCCATGAGCAGTGTCTGCACACTGTCGTATACGTGCAACGGCTGGGATTTTCCGTGAGCCGGAGAGGACACATCAAGATGGTGGGCGAAAGTGACGCTAGAAGGTAGGAGCTTGTTTTTGCATCCCGTTTTATTTAATCCATGCCTTTTGGTTCAAACATTTAGTCGAGAATTATGCAGAAAACCTTCCTCCGCATGCCGTAATTGCTCATATCTCCAGTATTCCTATGTTTTCCCCAAATCGTCCTCCTGAACCTGACATTTTACAGGTGAGAAAAATCGAAGCGAAGGCGGCATGTTTTCAAGGTCACAGTTTCTCATGCAGTAGCAACTCGATCCGTATATCATGTCCTATATGCTGAAAATAAAGCACTCTTCATTTCTGACGCTGATTTTAGTTCGATGCAAGTGCCTAATCTAAGAAAACAATGTACTTTCGATTTCATCACATACCGGCCGGGACACTACGCTCCGGGAATGATTTTCCGGAAAATATTGCACAAAAATGAGCACCGAAATCAGCGATGAAGTTTTGGACCACGTCATCGCTGATTTGTATACCCGACTGGGACACACTTTTTGGAACTTAAAGAACTGCATATATTCATTTAATAACACCCTTACTTTGAACGTTTAAGCATTTGTTCGTCCATTGAAGTCGATTTATTCCACCTTACTTTGAGCACGGCGTGATAATGGTCTATACCACTGAACTTTTAAAGAAGGAATTTGTTTGACAATTGTCAGCTTTATATTGGTCGGTTCTGCAAGCTATCCGAACTCTTGTTCTTAACTGTTAATGTGATACAAACTCTTGCTATGATCTTTTCCTATTTGAGTTGTCAACGTTGGAACTAGTTGTCCAATATGACCAACGCTCCTGAATAATTCACATGTAGATATTTTAGGTTTTTAAGGAGATTATGCAAGAAACAGATAGTGTCCCAGTCCTGATTCTTTTTCATGCAGGATGTATATCGCTAATACTTGGGACATAAGTTTAAGTTCTCGACGGCAATGTTAATAGAGGAGCCGGACACCGAACCTATCACATGGACTTCTAAACCACGGGTCCGTTCCTGTTGGATAATGTAGAGGAAATTGACTGTACAGGGGTCAAGGACATGTTTCTTATAGTTTTAAACCTGCTCCTTGTCCTACCTTTTAACCTTATTGTACTGAATAATCATGAAATACTGACATTGAACAGTTAAACCTTATATACAGAAGCTAATACATAGACTCTATTTCAATGAAATTTCGTTCAATTAACCACGACTATATATATTATTGTTGTAAAATATCACACTACACAGCATAAATGATGGAACACTGAGCATGAAAAAAAAATCAAAACAAGCGCTGTTTTCTTGCATGCAAAAGCGAGGCAATAAACTTTTACCTATTGTGTTCATGAGTTGCATAAATACAACAGTCGTGGAGGTAGAACGGTATACATTAATGTAGTCGGTGTTAAAACACAAAACACGTGAAAAGAATTTTTATTTCAATAGTACCTCCATTAATGTATAGTCTTGGCATTTTATTTAAATATTTTGTAATGAAAAGCCGGTAAAATGTAGAACAGTTAAAAAGAAGTGTTACATTTGTGTATTAGAAACCTGCTTTCCCGACTATTGTGGTTGGCAACCCACGAATACAATATGCAAAAGTTTATTTCCATGAACCACCATTTTACATGCAAAAAAGAGTTTTATTTCTTTTAATTAGGTCCAGGGCCCGTCCATTATATCAGTGATTCCAATAGTTATCATAAATTGATTCCGTATTTGTCATATTTTACAGGTTTGCTGCTTTGGATACGTCATTCAGAGAGGAATTTTTATGTCAACAATGTGGCCTTACATGCAAGACAAGAAGCGGGATTCGAAAACATAAAACCCTTAAAATGTTTGAATCGCAACATGATCGAAGTTATTGTGCAAGAGTACATCCCTGTACCAATATAATATCAATATTATCCCAACAGAAAAATACTTAAAACCATCGAGTATTAATTTCATACGTATACAGATCGAATCTTGCCTGAGGTCTTCCAATCGCTGAGCCACATGTAACATAAAATATTACATGTCTCATTTTAGATTTTTATTTCTATTGGATTAGTATCCTTTTGAAGGATAAAATGTTTGAGAGCTGATGAATTGATGATGTGCACTATGTGTAATACCAGGACAAAATGACAAGTTTCAATATCAGTTTCTCTGTACATTCCTAATTATTAGGTTTAGTGACTAAAATGTTCACCACGTAATCACACTTAACAGAACTGAATAGGGATTAACACCTCTAACACCTGATTGTTGATACAACAATACCTGTCAGCTATTTACTGTCACTGTGAAAATTTCGCACACCCATTGATCAGTAAAAAAGCCAAAGATATTGAAAGTAATTAGATTTAATTGACAATTACAACCCAAAGTCAGTAATTAATTAATTTCAGTTACTTTAATTTAGTTCTTGCTTAATTATTCATTATTTTCAATTAGATCAAAATTTGTAATTAATTATAATTAATTAAATTACAATTATAATTAGGCACATCCCTGATCCATATAGTATGTATTGTATTAACAGATAATTATATCACAATACGCTAATTTCTACAATGAAGGCAAAAGTAACTACACATATAGGTAAAAGAAACATATATACCATAGGTATCTTTTTTCTTGCGGACCTTTAAATATTTTGAGAAAACCCCTACTGTAAGTACGCAGTCCGCTGTCCGCTGTCCGCAGTCCGCGTCGAAGTAAGTTGAAAATCTCTTATATCAGCACCACTTAATTAGAGATTTTCAACTTACTTCACTGCTAGCGAATACTGGCTACAACCTCACGAAATTGACTACAAGCGTATAAATAAGTTGCTACACTTGAAAATCTCTTATATCAGCACCACTTAATTAGAGATTTTCAACTTACTTCACTGCTAGCGAATACTGGCTATACAACTTCACGAAATTGTCTACAAGCGTATAAATAAGTTGCTACACTTCAGATAAAAAAGAACAAGTTTGCGACGGCAGTCGAAAGATTTGAATAGATACATAGATAAAAAAGGGTATAAAAGGTAAAAGGATGTTTTTTTTTTAATCATGCGCCCACGCTGTTAAGAATGCTTGTAAGACAAAATACATGTATACCGGTACTCCATATATACAATACAACGAATATTAATAAATCTTGTAATTGTCTTTTCTCGGATATTTTAAATGGAAAACAGTATTACGGCATTAGAACCGGATGTTAAATATGCCACTGTTCAATTATGCATAAAAAACTTATATACAGTTTGAGAAAACCCCTATTGTAAGTTTGCAGTCCATGGTCCGCAGTACGCGTCGAACTAAGCTGAAAATCTCCAAAGTGTCAGATTACTGCTGGTATTATCAGAACAGTTTGCTGTTGTTAGATGTTCATTTATCGGTCATGAACATCTTATAGAGTAAACAAAATACACATGGTCTATCAGCACATTTTTCTGCTGTTGGAACCTTTTGGCAGCAATGAGCCTACTCTTAGCCCTTTCTGGCATACACAAATAATGGCATTTGCTAATAGACTAATAGTGTTATGTCATCAAGACCACTAATTATTGGAATGTGATTTAAATAATGTTTTTTTTGGAATGTAGAATACATGAAAACAGATTGAAATATGGCGTTAAATAGACGATATACTGTAATATAATTCTACATTAAGACTATTTCACGAATCTTTCTGAATGAGTGAACTCTTTTCTTTATGGTGAAATTTTGTCTTGCTATTAACACAAATGTTAGAATTATACAATTATAGAAAAAAAAAATATAAAATATATCTAATTTCACTTTCACATTTAGAAGTAACTTTCTAATTTCGTTGCTGCTGTTGTTGTGACATTTCAGTTGATGTGTCGCGAAACCCTTTAATCATAAAATATCTCTCTTCTGTAAAATATACATAGCATCCAGTGAAAACTGACATGATGTCTGTGGAGCATTTACAATCGTTTCAAAAATGTTGTAGCCGTCAATGAAACACGTCAATAAATTTGCATATAATGTTTTAACGTCTGTTTGTTGATATATTCTCTGTGTTGTTATCATTATTACAATTGTATTGTTTTATACCTGTTAAGTGTCAAAATATCTGATCAAAACGACAATAAGTAAGCATAACATTGCGCGATATAGAAACTTTGTATGTTATTTCAAAGAGACAAACCCAAACATTTTAGGCGAAAAATGATTACTTTCAAAAATCCATAAAAATGAGTACACTGAGAGTGTTGTACAAACTTATTGACATAAGATTTTTGCAAGATATTTTGATAAGTAATATAAGATATTGCGCCAGAATGCAGTAAACCAATATAACGCTTTTGAAATAATGCAGAAGATTCTTCTTGCATTTTTACCAAATCTACCTTTAAGTTCCACCCACATTATCATTTTCAGTGTCATACATACACAGTGTAGAAACGATTGAACAACCAAAACGGAAACAGCGATGTAATTTCAACCATTTGTTGAAATATGATAAAAAAAGAAAACGTGGTCTAACTTTTTCGATTGTTATTTGGATAATTACCAAACAAAGGTATGTTTATTGCTTGAGATGTCTTCGAAAGGCATGTATCAAGTGTTCCCCAGTCAAAATAAGTCCAGAATGACTTACATGAGCAGTAGGTAAGGTGAAATTAATTGATTAAATGGTGAATGTTTCGGTGTTGCCAACCAAAAGTGAATGAGTTTTATCAAAAATTGAGACAAATTTTCGGAATGCATGTCACATTATAAGAAGTTAGTATATTTTCTTTTTCATTGATCACGATTTCAGCCTTAATTCGTCCCTGATTTCGTTTAAAACACATATTCGAGGTGCTTTGTATTTTATTGTATTGTATTGTACGCCCTATTGAAATGATAGTGAACGACTTATTTTGATTTTTAAACACAACGTTGTACTACTTATTGCAAATATTTTGGTACGATTTTGTCCATATTGAACGACAGATTGTTAATACTAATTAAGATTAAATTCTTATTTCTGCCTGTTCAGGAACAATGAAGTGTTTACAAGTGTTATCATTGCAAAGAAACGACACCAGATTTTGTGAAAACATAGTTAAACACAACTTGATTCAAAACTGACGAAAACATAGAAATAAGAATCGAAACACACGACAACATTAAAACTAAGACAGTTTTATTCACTAAGTGTTTTAAAATAACTTAAATTTTCAAAATGCTAAGCATGATGCATATTTTGTAATACCATTCATATTGAAGGCAATATTACACGAGAATGAGGTGGTACCAGTGTTTACAGTGCGTGTTTTCGTCATTTGATAAAAAGATTAACCCAGGAAGAGAAAGAAAGCTACTAAACCATCAACCCAAAACATTTGATAAAAGATTAACCCAGGAAGAGAAAGAAAGCCACCAAGCCCGCACCCCAAAACAAATAGATGACAAACACACAAAAATACTGTCTCATAACAATGATTATGGACTTAAAGCACAGAAAAGTATCCAAAGTTTACACATTTCAAAACTCAGAAGGTAGTCAGTCGCCTGTTGATAGAATTGTTATTACCGGTTAGATTGTAGGGAACAACAGAAAAGTGAACAATCCGGCCAAAGAATCTTATTGCGATTTTGTTCTTAGATATTTGGTAAACTATAACTATATCCAAACTACACCCAATATAATCATGTAAAATTGGCACTCAAACCAAACAGCTGCCAAATTACAAACAAATACTAGTATTGTACAACTTAATTATTGTATGTGCATCTGTATTTGATAAAACTGCATGTTAATGTTTTAAGTTTCTTTCAGGTCCAATACCACTGGCAATGTCCTCAAAAGTTCTCCCCTTTCAACAATTAAATGAAAAAGAATTACTATAATCACTCGCTATAAATTTTCAATAAAATCGCAACAAATCGTTCACGTCATTTTAGGCAGTTTATATAAAAATGAAACCTTGACTACAGATATCGGTATATTTCTACGCAAATGATAAATATCTTGTAACGTATGAGTTCAAGAACAATTTATTGACAATGCTGGACTTATTTAATATAAATCTTATACACGTCCATTTATCAACTGGAAGGGAAAACTCTGTTTATTCGTGTGACACTTTCTGAAGTTTCAACAGAAATTGGTGATTGCTTTTGATTACTGTAACATAACGACGGTACTTAACACACTTACTTATAAAATCTAAGAGGTATTATCGCTTCAATGTATAAACTATTGACTACTTACAGAAAAAGACTCGTAAACTCCCTTGAAGGGTAAAAATAAATTAAAATAACAGCGGTGTGTAAACCCAGATACTGTGTATGTCATATAATCACATCGCTATTTCCTTTTTGGTTGTTCACTGTTTCTACACTGTGATGTAGATTTTGTGCCAAACTTGATGAAAATGGACAATTTTCCACCAAATTGTCGGCGAGTAGCTTTAAACATACGGCGGCAAAATATGTCCTAGCGCTTATATAACAGTCTTATCTACTATTTGAGAACGTATCTAATATGATGACCGTGATTTCTCTGACAAAGGGTAACTTTGCATCTTGGTAAAGAGATTGTGACAGAGCCGCGGACACAATGGGTCGTGCTAAAATCAGATACGAAACGATTGTTGTTGCTAAAGCAATAAAGTTGAATGTGGCTAGTACTAACTAGAATTTTTAATGATCTTTTTAAGGAAAAAGCCTTTTTGTTTTCTGTCAAGAGAACAATCGCAAATATTAGTTGCTGAAAGATCTTTGCATACATCTTGTGGATGAAAATTTTCAGACGGCAATCGAAAAGACTTACAATATGACTAAATTCTGCAATAAACACAAAATATGCCAAGGCAAATATATCGATATTGTAAAAGCTATTGGCGAAAACATGTTACTAACTACTTAACTTTACAAATAAAAAGTCACCCAGACTTCAGAAATAGAGCTATTGTCGATGAAACAAAATAACAAAGTTTTTTTTAACGGAAAGGTTGGGAAAAATGTAACTCATCCCCTCAGGCTGGTATTAACAGGATTAGTAACATACATTGAACACCAAGAAGTACAGAACTAAAGTACTTCTTAAACGGGTTATATATTTAACAAGACTACTATCAGATAGCTAATAATAATAGACCGTTTTCTAACTAGGGTGTCTATTTTTTAAGAAACTTTGTGAATGGTCGCCATATGGTCTTTGACATTGACGAAAGACGCTTTTGATAGCAAGAATTCTGTCATAGAACTGTTACGATAATTCTTCAAAAATTTTAGTTGATGTTGATCCAGCCCTTTTCACCATTGATAAAATTTTAATTATTTGATTGATAATTATCCCAGAAGAGTTAATCAGAATGCCAGACAATGGCAAATGTTTCATAACCCAGTCGTGAAATCCATCACGAAAAATTTCATTTTTGAAAATTACTTGCCACAGTCTAAATGACGGTAGCAATCAAAACTATGGACTATGGAAGGTTTATTGTTCAAAGACTCCATTATTATTCAATAAAGTTTTGAAATCCTATGGAACATATTTATCCTAACTTTTGAAAGGCTTCTACCAAAAAAAAAAAAAAAATATCTGCCTGAAAAGAAATGTTAAAAGACAGGTAGGGTCTTATTTGCATGGATGCTAATCACTTGCAGATGTTTAAAATCGTTGCGCAGTTCAACGCTATACGAACGTTTGACCAGCAAATTAGTACAGAATAATGTTCATGTTTGGCAGAAACTGAGCTTTGTTCCATTCCAGGCTACATAAATATCGACTTGCATACATAACTTTGAGATAGTTTAAAGCACGCATAAAAAGCTGCAACACTATTTGAATGTGATGATATTCATATATTTAAATTATATTGCATATACCAAACAAGTAAATTCAAAAAGAAAATAATCTGTTGAAATAAAGTGGGTGGGGTAAGATGTAATTTCATTATTTCACATTATTTAATTGTTTATAATATTGTTTTTACATTGACAACAAATATTCCTTGATGGAAAACCAAAGATAATAAGTAAATCATGAGATACGCAAAGTTACATTTTCAACAATGCCATTTTGATGACGTCATAGACCTGTTCAGTCGCGGAACCCTACTTCAAAGTTACAAGTGATATCACATGTGGCTGAGACTTTAACCTAACTAAACAAAAGAGACTCGGTCTTTCGAAAGTGCAATATTCAATTCGTCATAGATCTGTTCAGTCGTAGAACTCGGAACTCTGACTGGCGACATGTTTTTTGTTACCTTCAGACATGGTCTAACAGTTTGGTATGTGTCGCCATTAAATCTTTTTTCCGATCGCACGGGATCCCCGATCCGCATGTACTACATGATAATTTGCTTTATGCAGTGACCCTTTACAACTTCAAGTTACAAGTGATATACTGTAACCTATGCTTTGACCCAAACAAAAGAGACTCGGTCTTCCGAAAGTGCAATATTCACTCAATAACGTACGTTTATGTTAACCAGAGATCAAAATTGCCGAATCATCAGCATATATTAAAACACAACAATAAAACTGACAGAATTGTTATATATAACTTGTAGCTACAGTATGACGGCCGGTTCCATGTAAAATTGGTTGTTCACTAGTGAAATGAAAGTATCTAATAATTTGATGCTGATCTCAATAGTCGGCGATGTAATCTTCGGTAATCAATGCTATAAATAAATATCAATCAGTTATTTTCTCTTGTTTTAATTTATGCCACCTGCTGTAGTAAAAACATAACGTTCCAAGTAGTCATCGGTGAGGACATTGTCTTTGCATAAACCGTTTCTCTGAAATTTACATACACTGTTGTAGTTTGAAATTCATTCGACAGGGTTGAATTCTTGCATAAAAACTGGATCCGCCAGTAAGAATCGTGTACAAACAAGGCAATTCACAAGCTGTGAATTATTTTTTGAATGCCAGGGACGTATAATGGTAAAGTTTCTTGTTTAATGTGGGTAGTTGACGGAAGTCCCCACCTCACCGTGTCCAACGTATACGTCGCATTTACGGCGGGTACGCTAAATACACGGTTTATTGTACATTCCTTTACCGGTTTGTCAACATTCTGCATGATGAGGTAAGAAAAACTACTTTTTATCATTGAAGTTCAACGTGTTTGAAGAAGCGATATTTTCAGTACGAGCGACAGATCATTCACGCTTCCCATGGTAATGTGGTTTTGACTGGTAAATGCTCTAGTTTCTTCAAACATTCGTGTTAACTGACGTGTGGTGTCGGATTCCAACTCGGTCATTCACTTTCAAGTTCACTTTTTGTTTCTCAAAACGTTTCTATTGACTTTTCATCTGTTAAACGAGAGAATTGTATAACAATTTATTAATATAAATATTATATCACGGCATAAATTGCTGTAGGGGCGCTATATGCCAAAATTAGTGTTGCATGTCCCATAAACAAGCGCATCTGTCGAAATACGTCACATAAAAAGGCTGTTCTCTTTTATAGTTATTTATTGTATATTTTTCATTCGCGTTTATCTTTTACTTTTTAACATTTTGAACGTTAACAGCCAGTCACAGATTACATTATGTAATAACAGACATAGTTAGTATTGCTTTATGTAACATTTACTCGTATTAACAACCACGTTTTTTTTTGCTATTTTCAGATAAAATATAAAGAATAATAGTATCTGCACAAGAAAGAGTGCATTTCTATTTGCTCTATTTATTTTTTTTTGTAAAAGACGGTACGCAAAAAAAAAAAATCTGTTAGAATATAATGCTTATATACGATATGCAAGAAAAAATATCAATCATGTGTTTACGAATCGGATAGAAATATCCGTCCCGAGGGCACTTGCAAGGCTAGCCGAGTTACCACCCATGCGCAGGTGGCCAAGGGACGGATATTTCTATCATATCTATATTTCTGCAGATGCGCCGGTTTATGGGACGTACACCAGTAATTTTGGCATGTAGCGCCCTTACATTGGCAATTTATGCCGTGATATATATATTCATATTAGTAAATTGTTATACTATTCTCTTGCTAAACATGAAAAGTCAATAAAATGGTTTTGAGGGACAGAAAGTGAACCTGAATGTGAATGTCTGCATTGGAAACCATAAGTCAGTTAACTCGAATGTTTGAAGAATCTAGAGAATTATCAGTCAAAATCACATTACCATGAAAAGCGTGAATGATCCTACTGAATATATTGCTTTTTAAACACGTTGAACAAGTAGTTTTTCTTACCTCACCATGCAGGATGTTGACAAAATCAACAGGAAATGCCGGTAATGGAAAGTACAGTAAACCGTGTATTTAGCGTACCCGCCGTAAATGCGACGTATATGCTGGACACGGTGCACCTGGAATGGATGGAACAACTTATTTCCAGCCGAGTCCACGGTATGTGTCATATTTACCTCCCCAGCATCCAGTCTAGGCCGATACTGGTGGAAACAGTACCATTCTAAGCCATATCACCCAAGCACTGAACACTAGTCGGGATATCAGCGGCGACTGGGAATCGAACCCGGACCGCTGGCGTTGTAAGTCCAACCTGCTAACCACTGTGCCACTGACTCCTTATAGTCAATTTCATGATATATGTATTACGGCGCAGATAGAAATCTGGTATCTGCGTCAATGGCCTCCTTCCATGATAACCTCATTTTGCAGTATTGAAAGAGATACGAAAGAGATGCGATCTAATCCATGGAATGTTTTGTTGTTTCAACTCCAATCGCACTGCCCTCTCCCCTACCGAGTCAACAATGAGTTTACTGCTGGTAGAGATGTTCAGCGGACTGCTGACTTACAATAGGGGTTTCTCAAACTGTATATTAGACCTTTCTAACTTAAACTGAAACATGTAAACAGCAACTTACTTCGTAATTGCATTGAAAATCGGGGACTTTCTCAACTGTACTTGAATTACGAATAACAAATTACAATCACCACATGGACTTGCTATTTTTTATGCATAAACTTTTTTATGCATAAACTGTCTCACCAAACAATACCAATATTCGAATTTAATGCATAGAATGGCTAGTCCACTTACATTTCTTCAGTCTTTATTTCATAAAGCATTTTCAATGGATATCATTGAGTTATTTTATTGGTACGGGGGCCAATGAGGTCTACATGCACCCCCAACTAGACTTTTTTTCATAGGTACCAAATTGTTCGGCTGGACCGACTCTTTCAAAATAAAAAATGTTCCCATGGAAAAACTCTTTTGAACTATATATGATTTGACTGTTTCCATGGCAACCATTCATTTTTGAAAAGGACGACCATATAGATGATAATCAGTCATATCTTGGTCAGTTTTAGTGATAAAACAATAAAAATGGTGTCAAAATGGAGCTAGGACATTGGCCTTTAAATAGCAGCATTTTTATGTTAATAACTAATTTGCATATTCATGAATATTAATGAGAATATTAAAAAATAACAAAATTTTGTTAAAAAATAACATTTTCTCTAAGTTTCAAATCAATTTAAATGTACTAATCAGCTTTGTTCTGGTCTCTCAGTGTTTTGTGATATATTATTTTGTTACTTTTATGGCACTTTTGTTTACTCAAAACTGGATGTGCTCAGCTAATTTGCATAAAATGAACCAGTGTCACAAACAACGAATAAAATTCTGAAACCCCTTAAACTGAATAAAATGATATAATTAATTGTTATCATGTTTGCAGACAAAGAATTAACACTTTATTAAAGGAAGAATAAAAATGTAACATACATTACACATTTTACGTTACCATTTCAACAACCTTGTTGTATTGCATCAATTATTCAGAAAATATTCCAGAAACATAATTAATATTACTTATTTTGTATTATAATAATACAATATACTTCTTTACTTGTCAGAGAGTGTGATATTTTTCCGTAACACACTTACCACTACCATTGCTTTTTAAAAAGATATTTAAGAAGAAGTTGAAACCCAAATTGTCGCATACTGATTTATTTAAACTGTTAGCTGTTAGTTTTAAGAAGGTTTTCTTCTGTTATTTCAGAAATTGCCTAAAATATATATTGCACCATCCATGTAACTCTAATTTTAGATGGAATTTCAATAAAACATGCAATATTCTAACACGATCCGATTCATTTTCCGTGTTAGAATCGAAATAATATATCTCATTCAGTGATTTGCTCTTGAATAAATCACTGTTTGTCGTTCAGATGCGTAGCATTATATCACTCGGGCTACGCCCTCGTGATATAATTCCTTCGCATCTGAACTCCAAACAGTGATTTATTCAGCGACAAATCACCGATGAGATATATTATTTCTTAAATATCCACTTGTGCTTCCGTAATATCATCATCATACAGCTGATATTTTCAGTCTTCCTGTGAGTAAGAGTCAAGTTTTATAAAAAGTACTTTTTGAATTTTAGAAAAAGTGGCATCAAAAGAACATATACAAAACCAACCCTAGCGTTATAGGATGAATCATAGGGTCCATTTGCTCTCCGTGATGACGGTTCAATAAAGACATCGTGTCTAAAGTCAGCTTAGTAGAAGTAGACGTACACCCACCTGTACAATACGGAGAACTTAGCACTTGCCTGCAGAGAACTGATTAGTTCCAGTACAGAATCCAAAATTGTTTTAGTGATATCAAATCAAGATATAAGAAATATATAAATCGTTATACATATGAAATAAAGAAGACTATTGTAGTAATTTTGAAACATTTACAAGACTGACAGAATGTACAAAATATTTTTTAGGTATTCTAAATTGTACAGACTAGGACTAAATTGTATTATGTTGTGGAATATTCCTGGACATACCGTAACATTAAGAGAAACACTACTAGGAGTAACTATGCATCAATCATAACAAAAAAAGTTTGATTATCAATTAAGTTACATACCAAAGGTTATGATAAAGGCATGACCTCTCTTTGTCAAAAGTTCAAACTGTAGCAAGAAACTCGAGCATATGATATAGATTGCTTCAGAATCAAAGTGTAATCAAATGTCATTCATAAAAAAGAAAGTAATTTTTGAGAGCCTATGATCTTCTTTTGTCATTTGCTTTCTAATTTATAAATGATATGCTATATTAGGTAACATTAAAGTGAAAACATCGTAAGTAACATCTTAATCAAGACGTGCAGAATTCGATTCTTTTAACACTACTGCCTCATATTGTGTGCATTCCATATTTTTCAAACATTTCATCTGATTTTAACTTCAAATTTTAAGTAATCCATAAAATTTTACTATAACAGAACACTGTTTAAGCTAGTGCTAGGGGTGTGAGGGCAGTTTCACATTTCACTACATCTAACAAACAGACATAATCAAATCAAGTCAGCTATTATTTTTCTCGATTGTGTTGTTTTGCTTCCAAAGGATGACCTTAAAAACGATTTGCTATTCCTTAAATAGTCTTTAAGTGCCATATAATGGTTGTAAAACGTCTCCTCGTACTCACTTTCAGTGTTGTTTGATTTTCTGTTCCTTTGAGACCACTGATGATACTTACTAAAATAGAATTCCTCTTAAGCCATTGCTAGGGTGCGTAAGGTGCTTTTCACACTTCATTACCTCTCATAAACAGCCATGATCCAACTGAGTTTACTATTTATTTGCTTGGTTGCGATCTTTGCTTCAAAAGGATCTTCTTAAAGTCTATTGTAAAATGTTTTCAGCATCTCTCAAGTGTCGTTCATACAGTACTCAGTATCTTTCTAGCAGTTTTAAATAGCATTATGAGATTGTTTTCCTAACAATTTGGTTTTCATAGACTTGATATCATTCACATTCTTGACTGCTTTTTCCAATTTTATAAGTTTAAATCTAAAGATTACTTAAAATACCTGAAATTTCATTTTGTTTTTTAGCTTTTGTTCAGTGCAGCTTTTTCAACAGTGAATAATTCATCAATAAGCCCATAAATATCTCAATACAATTCATGTGTTTCTGAAACTAAAACACAATAACACAAAACGAGATAAATATTCCATTAAAACAATTTCCATGAAAGGAAGCCCCAAATTGTAACCCCAGTGTATGGATGTTAGCAGGGATGTATACGTTATTAATATATACAGAATATATACATTAAAATATATAATCAATGTAAAATGTAATTATTGACAACAATTTTGAAACCATCTAAATAAAAGAACAACATATTCAAGAAACAGATATAATATAATTAAACTGATAGATAGGAATATTGAATGCGTAATGAATGTTTCAGATTTTTTTCCTTGTTGACAAAAGTGAAGAAAGTTTTAACAAATCCATGATATCACAATATTGAAAATTATTTCTTCCAAATTTCTTCATATATATTTCTAAATACAGCAAAGTACAGTGGTAACGTATTTTAAAGCGCCGTTATAGAAAAAAGCTCATTGCTTGGAAAGTATGGTGCTGTACTATTTTGTAGGAGTATTTAACAACTTGATAACTAAATATTCCTCTACTGTTTTCTGAGAAAATAACGATACAATAAAACAAGATAAAAATAAAAGGAACTGCGGTAAATCATAAAACCCTAAAACAAAATATCAGATGCACAGATTGAAATGTGGACAAATGCAAATTGAAGTGACCCTCACCTCTGCCCTTTGACAGAAAAACCTATTTATCTTGTGTTTCTTGATGACTCATACCGTACTCATGCTCCTCCCCCACCCCCCTGATGACTCATACCACCAAAGGTGACATAAAAAGTTGACTTATTGTTCGGTTTCAAGGTCAGCAATGTTTTTGTACTTTTAATCATGGAACAGTCCATTATTTAGGTAGTGTTATGAGCGTATCAGCATGATCTTGCCTCACTGAGGTAAAGACTACAATAATGGTTCTTACTTCAGTAAGGCAAGATAAATCATGCTGATTTCCCTAATCGGCAGACGAGTCTATAAATTGAACTCTCAAATGTCAAAATCATTGTCAACAAGTAACATATGACAGTGTCATGATGTTGGAGCACCAGTATGCTTTGGACATATATCTAGAATTTGACTGTAACCGAAAGATCTGCACATATTGAAAATTCCAGATTTGTTTAAAACATCGGTTAAACATTAAAGGTTTCCCATACCTGTATCTTAAAAGTGTTTTAATAAAATGATTGTTCTTAATACAGAGAGACTCAGATTTTATGCAACTTCAGGGCAAAAATGAACGTTCTCTGATTTTATTATACATGTATATCATCACAGGGTTTGTCTATGTTTACCATGCAACAAAGATCAAAAGAAAAAATGCTGCACAATGCGATAATAGCGGGCACATGTCGATTAGATTTTAGAAATTAGGGCAGAAAATGTATGTACAATTATACAATGTCATTATGCATGTTTCGTAAGTAGAACTGTTTCCAAAGCACGCTTTGTTGCTCCGAAAAATGGTTAAGCTTTAAGCGTTGTTATCCCTAATTCTTTCAACTAAAAATAACAAATCTAGGAGCTCAGTGCCATTAAGAGTATGTTCAACGCCCATGCAATGAAATTAATTTCATATGGTAATTATCAAGAAGAAAAGAGAAATACATTGCTGTCTTACATTAATTTACACGAAAAAAATTTCATGTTCAAAGCTGTTGTATTGGCACATATTGTTTGAGAACCTCCCCCACCCCCATCCACCCCCCACCATCAATTATTATTATTTCTGAAGTATGTATTCCGTCTTTTAGGAAATTATGCATAGCTTAATAGGTATTAGACCTAGCGTCCGATTGTAATGCTGTAATACTGTTAATGCAATTTCTATCTAAATTATAATTTTGAGAAGAAAACGCAATTGTCAAGTTATAAAATTTATATATCCCGTTTTGCTATATATAAATTACCAATATACCAGCATTTTACCTTTCAATTCCACAATTTATATCGTTGTTTTTTTTTTTGTTAATGTATCTGATTCTTTCGGAGAGCATTTGAAAAGTAGCGGCAACAGTTCAATATTTTCACCAGTTAACACGTGCACCGGTGTGGCATATCAATGGACTATTGATTTTTCTGTCCAACTGACCGAAAATGTTACTAAAACTACGTGCAAAAACATGTAACATACATTAATTAGCAGTTGAAATACATGTAGTATTTCATACTGGCTGAAAAATGGCTGAATCCTAGCTCTAATTTTCGCGAAGAGCAAGATACGCGGACAAAGACATTGATGCTGTGGAAGTAATAATCGAGAAAGATTCAAGATGCAGTGGAGCAGATAGGGAAAATGTCGAGCCTTAATTCGTCAGCGGTTTTTCTGATTTTAAAAGAAAGGCTAAAACCTGCGTAACATTATACAGTGTCATGTATCTTATTATTTATCTACATAAATGCGAATGATTTTCTCTAAATATTTATCGCAAATTTTGGCTTTTTTGTTCATTTGTAGAAGACGTATTATGAGAAAAACCTGCGGAGGGGCGGCGGCGGCGGGCGCTCCTACAGGTGTTCGCTATCTAACTTGAGCAGTTCTTATCCAATGTTAACCAAAAAAAAAAGTTGTGTCCAGTATACAAAAATACGAGTGACTAACTCGACCAACCTCGGTAACTTTCGATGAATAAATTAAAGAAATAATATATCCCATCCAGTGATTTGTCGTTCAGATGTGTATTATTATATCAATCGAGCTGCGAGTAGGTACAGATTGGGGATGACCCAGGAACCTCCTTAGGGGCAAGGAACCTCCTTAGGGGCAAAGAACCTCCTCAGGGTAAAAGTACCTCCGGCCGTCCATTTTTGTGTGTATGTGTAAGTGTGTGTTTGCAGAAGAGAATCGTTAATGAGTTGAATAAGGACGCCTTTTCAACCAATCGCAGGATAGCATTCTGCTGGACATTTTAGATAGACAATCTAGCTCTTTCGTTTAATCTGACATAGTGTCTGTGAGATTACAAGGCGTAGAAGTGCATTGCATAACATGGCCATGGTTAATAAAGAGACGGAGCAAATTTTACTGGTTCCGATTTCTGAAAGTCTGCGAGTCCTCCTGAAAGTGTTGTAGAACAAGAAAAATGATTTAGAATGAGTAAAGAACCTTTGACATGATGTAATCTCCCTTGGCATCGATTCCTGAAAGTCTGCGAGTCCTCCTGAAAATGTCGTAGACAGTCCTGAATGTTTTTGAAGGACGTAGGGATTAATTTGGATGATGTAATCTCCCTTGGCACTAATTCCTGAAAGTCTGGGAGTCCTCCTGAAAGTGTCGCAGACCAGGAAAAATGATTTTGAATGAGTAAAAAGCCTTTGGCATGATGTAATCTCCCTTGGCACCGATTCCTGAAAGTCTGCGAGTCCTCCTGAAAATGTCGCAGACAGTTCTGAATGTTTTAAAAGGACGTAGGGATTAACTGGACGTTGTTTTCTCCCTTGGTTCTAATTTCTGAAAGTATGTGAGCCCTCCTGAAATTGTCGCAGACTATTTTAAATGATATAAAATGAATCAAGGACTACTGGGACGGTGTTTTCTCCCTTGGCACCGGTTCCTGAAAGTCTGCGAGTGTGTCTGAAAGTGTCGCAGACCGTTCTAAATGATTTTTTTAAAGAACCAGGGACTACTTGGGTGATGTTATCTCCCTTGGCATTGGTTCTTGAAAGTCTGTGAGTCCTTCTAAATGTGTCACAGACCGTTTAAAGGGACTTAAGACGAAACCAGCATGTTAAAATGTGGTTTTTTTTCCCCATCGTTAGAATCAACTCTTTGTACGTGTTATGTCGTTTCATGGAACTAATGGTTGACCTCCAATTAGTAAACTCTCGGGCAAGAGGAGGCCGAGAGGAGGTAGGAAGAGGTAGTGAGGAGGACCTGCCCAAAACCCAGAAACGCAAAAAACGTATAATCAGTCACACGTGACTCCAATCTGCTATATATCTTGTTGATTAGGGTTGTTTTAAAGTGTGGAAGTAAATGTATAAGACTACCGTTTCACGCATTTCTAGACATTTGCATAAGTAAGCGTTACTTTTTTAAAGCACGTTTTAGAAGGACATCATGTTCATGTGTGAGTAGAGGAAACATGGTCGAATAAAGTGAGCGTATGATTAGAATACTTACTTAAGACGTTGCAGCATGGATTTCAGCTCTTTTCCAATCGGAGTACCAGACCATGTGACTAACAGTAAAGTGATAAATTCTATACTCGCAGAAAGTTTCTACTTACAGAAAAGATATGGCTTGTCCAATGCCTGCGGGTTAGTAAATATTGTTTTGAACCAGTGTTTGCGGAACGCAGGTATTCATTCTAAGATCAAGAATTTATATTCACGTATGAAAACGTTTTTTTAATGAGACAGAGCCATCTGGTATAAAAGAAAGTCAAATGCTTCAAAGCATAGGTAATACAGGTCAACATTTTGCTTTTTTTTTTACATCACTAAGAGTTAAACTATCAAAAATTGAAAACAACTGTTTAATAGTAGGAGACTATAACTTGGTTTTTGATCCTGACATGGATTGTTACAATTATTTGAATATTAATAACCCCTTATCACGTGAAGTTGTTTTACAAATGTTACATGAATTCGACTTGATTGACTTGGAGAGAACAGAATATGGAAAAAAAATAATATACATGGTTTAAGAAAAATCCTTTAAAGAAAGCAAGGCTTGATTTTTTCCTGATTTCAAGTAACTTATATACAGATCTAAAAGAAGCTATAATCGAACCGGGGTACAGAACTGACCATTCGCTAATATATTTAAGTATTGAAGGCCGATCATATTGGAAATTTAATAACCCTCTTCTAATAGATATACAATATGTAAAGCAAATAAAAAATGTCATCAAACAGGTAAAAACGCAATATGCTGTAAATCCGATAGAAAACGAAAGTAATGAAAATCTAGAATTTAGTATAAATGATAAATTATTTTTTGAAACTTTACTCATGGAAGTCAGAGCTAAAACCATTTCTTATTCTTCATATAAAAAGAAAAAAGAAGACAATTAAATTTAGAAAAAAATATTTAAGTTTATCGAAGAACAAGAACCCATTGACTACAATCTGTTAGAAAGGAAGAAAAATGAATTAGGGGAACTAAAAGCCAAATAAATGCAAGGAGTTTTTATAAGATCAAGGGCCAAATGGGTATCTGAAGGGGAAAATCCAATTAATTACTTCTGTAACTTGGAAAATAGGAATCATACTTCAAAAATAATGAACTCACTCTATTCAAAATCAAGGACTTCTGCTAAGGAATCAAGAAGAAATCATAAGTGAAGTAGAGAATCATTATAAAGAATTATACTCTCATAAACAGACAGAAAATACAGAACTAGAGAATATTCTAAATGTTGTAGGGGTTGCCTAAACTCAATGAAGAAGAAAAAAATTCATTAGAAGGGCATTTTGAGCTGTTGGCAAGTCTAAAAAAATGTCCAATAACTCATCGCCCGGTAGCAGTGGTTTTACAACAGAATTCAAACAGATAGATATAGGTCATTTTCTTGTTAGGTCAGTTAACCATGCTTTTGGTACAGGTGAACTATCAGTCACTTTAAAATAAGGGGTCATAACTTGTATTCCAAAAGAAAATAAAGACAAACAATATATAAAAAATTGGCGCCCAATATCATTATTAAATGTATCGTACAAAATTGCATCCGCAAGTATTGCCCAACGTTTCAAACTAGTGTTACATAAATTAATTAGTGAAGACCAGACAGGCTTTTTACCGGGCAGGTAGATAAGAGACAACATAAGGTTAATCTATGACATTAATGTACTTTACAGAAAAAAATAATATACCTGGCATGCTTTTACTACTGGACTTTGCTACTGCTTTTGACTCTCTGTCATGGTCATTCATGTATAAAACTCTTAAATTATTTGATTTTGGTGAAAATTTCATCAAGTGGATTAAGCTTTTCTACAATGATATTCAATCCTGTGTAAACGGTCATCTCTCAGACTGGTTCGATATTCATCGTGGATGTCGTCAAGGGGACCCGTTGTCCCCGTATATTTTTATACTCTGTGCTGAAGTTCTTTCAATTATGCTAAACCAAAACCCAGGAATAAATGGCATTAACCTTAATAATTCTGAATTTCTACTGTCACAATATGCAGATGACACAACTGTACTATTAGATGGAGGTGAAGCATCTCTCAGAAACACAATGCTAACATTAAACTTCCATGCCAAAATTTCTGGATTATGTATAAATGTAGAAAAAACAAAAGCTGTTTGGATAGGCGCAATGAAAAATAGTCATTTAAGGTTATGTACTGATCTGGGTCTACTATGGGAACAAGAACAATTTAAATTACTGGGTGTAACCTTTACACTAAAATCTGAATAATATTGTTATTGCTAACTACTATTCAAAAATAGAGGAAATTAAAAACTTATTAACACAATGGTCTAAAAGAATGATCACACCGATAGGCAAGAATATAGTTATTAAGACATTAGCTATGTCAAAATTGAATCATTTAATATTAAGTTTACCAAACCCAAACATAGAAATAACTAAATCAATACAAAACCTATTTTATAAGTTTCTGTGGAATTCTGGACCTGATAAGATAAAGAGGACAGTCTTAACACAATCTTATGAATATGGTGTTAGAAACCTTTATGACATCTCTTAAAATTACATGGCTTAGAAGGTACCTTACCTTAAATACGAAATAATTTAACTTTATCACACAGATATATCCATTTCTTAATACATTTCATAGTTTTGGTGCTGACTTTCTAAAAAAAAAAAAAAATACATAATGATAAAAACCCTTTTTGGAAAGATGTTTTCCAGAGATATATAAAACTCAGCTTGCAATATCCAAAATCATGGAAAGATTTCTGTGTTTTACCAGTTTGGCATAATAGTATGTTTAAGATAGGAGGAGCAAGTTACTATTTTTGAGATTCTTTAAAAAGGGAGTAAAATTGTAAAATTGGTGAATGACTTCTTGGACAGAAATGGAAATCTGTTATCGTTTAACAGTTTTATAAATATATATAATATCCAAACTAACTTTCTTCAGTACCAAGGTATAATTGAATCTATTAGGGTATTTCTAGATAAATTAAGATTACGCCGTCAAAGAGCAAACGTCGATTTTTGTTTGACAAGGTGTTGGACACATTCGAAATTCCAAACACGATGGAAGATACGAATTCAGCCGAAGATAGCGAGTAAATGTGTTAGCATCAAGGAATATATAATCGTTATGGAATGCTGTCGAGTGTTTCGGGAGTGAAAAAAAATCTATACAAGAGCCTTACAAAATGCACGTGCATGGGCTCGCCGTCGCTTCATTGAAAACATAACGTCGATGCAAAAAGTTGATGCCATGTCCGAAATCGTGAGACAATTAATTCAAGGCAATATCGATATGCTACATAGAGATGTCAATATCTTCAAGACAAGAAGTCTTCTTGCCCGAGAGTTTACTCATTTAGGCGTAGGAGGTCGACCATCAGTCCCATGAAACGACATAACACGTACAAAGAGTTGATTGTAACGACGGAAAAAAAGCCCACATTTTAACATGCTGGTTTCGTCTTAAGTCCCTTTAAACGGTCTGTGACACATTTAGAAGGACTCACAGACTTTCAAGAACCAATGCCAAGGGAGATAACACCACCCAAGTAGTCCCTGATTCTTTTAAAATCATTTAGAACGGTCTGCGATATTTTCAGGCACACTCGCAGACTTTCAGGAACCGGTGCCAAGGGAGAAAACATCATCTTAATAGCCCTTGTTTCTTTTTGTTTCATTTAAAATAGTCTGCGACACTTTCAGGAGGACTCACAGACTTTCAGGAATTAGTTCCAAGGGAGAAAACACCGTCCAATTAATCCCTACGTCCTTTTAAAACATTCAGAACTGTCTGCGACATTTTCAGGAGGACTCGCAGACTTTCAGGAATCGGTGACAAGGGAGATTACATCATGCCAAAGGTTCTTTATTCATTCAAAATCATTTTTCTTGGTCTACAACACTTTCAGGAGAACTCGCACACTTTCAGAAATCGGTGACAAGGGAGATTTCATCATGCCAAAGGTTCTTTACTCATTCTGAATCATTTTTTCCTGGTCTGCGACACTTTCAGGAGGACTCACATACTTTTAGGAATTTGTGCCAAGGGAGAAAACACCGTCCCATTAATCCCTACGTCCTTTCAAAACATTCCGATCTGTCGGACACTTTCAGGAGGACTCGCAGACTTTCAGGAATCGGTGACAAGGGAGATTACATCATGCCAAAGGTTCTTTACTGATTCTAAATCATCTTTCTTGGTCTACAACACTTTGGGGAGAACTCGCACACTTTCAGAAATCGGTGACAAGGGAGATTTCATCATGCCAAAGGTTCTTTAATCATTTTTCTTTCAGCAAAATGTATAAGATATCAAAAATTTGCTTGACAGCGTCAATAAAGGTCATTGCGATATTTGCGATGAAGTTTACAATAACCTGCTCCCAAACATCGCCGTAAAATTTTTATCCTGCGCTAAACATCGTTTTTTTTTTTTCGTGCATATGGTGTATTTCAAACTGAAAAATCTTCACCAAAACGCCGATTTAGACATTATGATTTGGAAGGGTTACAGGGAAAAGGTTGATAAATATAGTCCATAAAGATACTGGCTTTGTTTGGCAATATTTAAAGAAATATGCCTATAAACGTTAAAATTGCTGAAATTGGCATAAAGTTTAACATTTAACTTCGCCGTTTTTCCTTAAAATGCCTTCTTTTCAGGATTTTAAATCGGCTTTGGAAACTTCATTTATCACGTGATAAGACTAGTAAGGTGATTTTACTGGTTATTTCTTTTTATAGACCGAAATAAGGAGACTCTTACGCCACAAAAGTATTCAAATCAATGTATCGATCCTGCGCCGAACATATCCGGTTACCTAGTGTGGTAAATAATGAGATTATTATTAATGCCGTTTACATCCAACGCGTTTTGGTACTACAATTGCTGTAAACTACCAAATTCCGTTGAGTGTAACGCATTTTGGTAGTGACTACCGAAATGCGTTGTTACCATTAGACCTTTACAACGGACACGGACAATGTAGACGTACTAAGTACTATGGTCAAAATCTGGGGGATTTCTCGTTGACCGCAGTAATTTTCCCCATAACGCTTGCATACTTGCATATAATCATATGGCTTGAGCGATTTAAGACTTTTGACCCAAATGACACGTCATACAAACATTTGTGCATACCTACCGTGTTTAATATGATATTATTATAGAAAACAATATCTATCTAACTTCGTAGCTTTACTTTTCTGAATAAATAGACTTCTGTTCAAGGCTCTTCTAATTGTTAATGTGCATTGCTTTATTTTTGCAGTGGAAAAATGTTTGCTGCAGGTAGATGTACAGTTTGATAGTGGGGAATATAGCTGTGACTGTAAAGGACCATGCAAGTAATAATCTTTTTTCAGTTCTTGTTTTATAGTAAGTGCGTGAAGTATAGCTAATTTAAGTTTGTTCGACGCCGCCAGGAGGCGGTGTCGAATATATGGGATACACTTTTATTTTGGACCCTGTAAAGATGGTAATGAATAGTTTCGGAATGATAAACTGAACACAGTGAATAGTTTGTAAAAGGCCCCTCGATATTGCACGAGTGAATAAACAAAAAAAATGGCAAAAGAAAACATAAGAAATGTATGTAATGCAATTTATTATGTGATATAAAACAATGTTATGTCTTTCCTCTCCTTATTTGTAGAGCAGAAAATATTTTTTAAATTTACAATTTCGTTAAAATGTTGATCCGATTTATTGATAAGGGAGGGTACTTTGTAAGTCAAGTTTTCTATTTCTGACCTTAGCATGACCTACTTACCTATCTAATTTTCTATAAATAGAACACACCGCAGATATACCATACTGCAACGCGTGATTTGCGGACAATGGAGCGTTCGTGCATTTTACAATAACCTTTCAGTAAACTTCGAAGAGAATATTAAAAAATAAAAATATGGAAAATTACACTTTGCCTGCATAAAATTCCTTGAAAAAACGTATTAACAAATTAAATAAGGAATCAATAAGCATATATATGTTTAAATGAGCGTAGGAAGTGCCGCTGTTAACTTATTGTTAATCTTTTGTCTTATTTTCTTTGTTGATAGGTACAGTGTTGTAATTTCATAATGCGCACATTTTTGCAGATACCTTTTACAGTTGTATATTTATATAATTGTTATGGTTACCTTAACTTTGAAGCATAGAGTTTCCCATTTGTGACCACATGTACAACTGGTCAGAATATTTCTAAATATTTTATAAACTCATCTTGATTCTAACCTTTGACTTTTTTTTTGCTTATGTGTCATATACTTATTGTTTACAGATATTCACTGTCAACTAAGGTGTGCAATAAAGGGCCATCATTTGGATGAATTTGTCAGTGACAAGTTAATACTTCTTTAAAATGTGGTTAGATCGAAAGATCAAAAGCCATGGAACCATAACTTATCAAAGCATCGGTGATTTTCAAATAGATTTCCTTTATTGAATTTATATTTTCATTAATTTTATATGACTAGTCAGTTGCTTCGTTTGTATTATATCTTGTTACTTGTTTCTTTTTTTTTTTTATTCTTTTTTTTTTTTAACTTGTATAGATAGTTTGTTTTTGTATCTGTCCATTCCTGTCTAACTTAAAAATATTTGCATTAAAACATTTTCTACACTTTGGCAGTGGGTTATTATGCTTGCTAAATTTCTTGTAATATTAGATTCGAATCAAGTTTACCGTTGGTCCAAAAAAAAAAGAAGAATTCTTTGATATTCCATAAGTATATAAGAAAGATGCATGACATTTACTTTGTGAATAGGGGCAATATAGAGATTATTCATGTTATATCATTCTTTTCTTGGACAAAATTTTTGGTTGTTTTGGCAACGGAAACTGTATAATCTGCATTCTGAAATATATAATGTAGGTGACTAAGGACCATGAAACTTCATCAGTGAATAGAAAACACTCATTACATTATATGTTAATAAAAATAATGGTTTCTGTGAACCACAACTTTGAAATAATTATCTTTCAACATTTCCTCATTTCCCAACTAACTGCATTTCTATGAAACTTCATACACTTACTCCTGTATATAAGAACTTTTCACAGGTGCTGACCTTAGTTGGTGAAATAAATTCTTTAATTTTGTATGTAAAGGGACCACCTACTCGCAATGTCAATGTCATTGCAGGATTTGTATTGCATGGTAATACTTTTCTATCATGCTTATTTTTCATGCTTTTAACAGTTTATAATATATATTGTATTATGTGCTAATGTTGATAATTTGTAACCAGTCTATAACCTGTCATAACGTGAAACATGCAATCCAAAACTTTACTTACTTTAAACTGCCTCCTCATTGGGTTTTAAAGTTAATCAAATTGATAAAAGAATCCTTCGCGGCCGCAGTACGTATCTATGATGTCATAAAGGATGAATACAAAGTTCAATTATCAATCTCTACATTATCGGGTAGTACATATTGTAGTAGCCGGAAATCTGATGTCCGAACTTTCTGGTATCCAGATACCATTTACTTCACGAAGCAGTACTCACCATGTGTGAAATACAGATCCAGTTTCCTTGAATGTATGTTTAGTACTGACATAATACTTTAATTTCAGCAGAGAATCTTTGCTTGTTTTAAATCACTATTGATACAATTCTCTCCGATAAACCAAACTAGAGACGAATATGTAGCGGTCCAGCATGTTCCAGCATTGCGCGTTCAGTGCAAACAAATAGTTACGCGGAGCGTTCCAAATAATCCTGAATATTAATTGCATACCCGCTTTCAAATAACATTTACTTCAGAAGCAATCAAAGTTAACAAAACATTAAATCCATATATAATAATTCACTGTTTTCAGCCTTCTTTATTTTTTAGGAAAATGAATCGGATCGTGTTAGAATACATTATTTAGTGTACGGATGAGTACGACAAGCTTTCAAGATTTATATGAATTCAGCGAAAAACTAAATAAAATCAAACTGACTGATACTTCCCAAAATCATTGCTACAAACAAATAAAATTAAATTTGAACCTACTAAACCCTAGCGAAACAACCAAAAAGAGCTATCGAATTTTCCGTGGTGCAGCTATCCCCAGTTTCAAACTGTAAATTTTTTTTACTTTGTCTTATTATTTTTTTTTTTGATAAAACTTATTTCAGAAATCGGAGAATGTAGTGCCGTGTAAGAACTTTTTTTTATTACAGGATGACTGTAATTTCATTAAAATATTATAAAAATTGTGGTGTCAAGAGCTTTTCTCCTGATTAGCACTATTGTACATTTTGATATCTGTCTGTATTCGAGCTGTAATTTGATGCATAGACACACTAAAAGAACCATATCGAGCATGCAAATGGTTTAAATATAGGCAAAAACATTAGCAGTAATGAAATCTCCCTTAAAAGAAATCTACCAGTAATTTTTTTAAGTGGTAGCGCTATCGCTACAGTGATGGTGCAGTAGTGGTGGAGCTGTGGCTATAGTAGATCTATGCGTTTTCTGTTCAATTTCGGCTACTTACACGTCTACCTTGTTTAAGATCTGAACAAATTAAACAGTTTTATTTCTCATATAACCAACAAATCTACAAACAATAAAATACACGCAGAAGACAACAGTTCATTGCATTTCCGAAATAAAAGTCTCCACCGCATAATATTTCCTATGGCCATTTTTCCCAGAGAAATGTATTATTATACATAAACAGAGTCTTCATGTCAAAATTAATACAATTGTCACATTCCTTCATTTCGCAAATATTTTTGAGTACCTCTCCATATCCTTTGTCATGATTAGAATCGTTTCATATCTTATAAGTGTTTCTTGATTTGAAAGAAATTGACTTGTCCAAAGTTTTGTTTTTTTTGCAATGTGATTTCAGTTTTATGACCTGTTTTTTTTATCGGTGAACAAATTAAACTTTTCTGAGTGACCGTGTTTTGGAGGAGTATGTGGTCTTGTTGTAGAACTTGCCTTCAATTGTGAACATTTGAATCAATCCCTTCAGAAAAAAGGCTTGGCAAGATTTTGTTCTTCATTCAAGTTTGGAGAGGTTCACCTTTTTGCTTTAGACTTCCCATCTGCAATGGATAAACAGTGTCTGCATGGTACTTGATTATATAAACGTTTTATAATGGGATTGAAAAAATAGTCGTTCAATCATTGTTCACACACATGCTTCTCTTAATTCTAAAATAACTTAAAGACATTTATAACCCTGTAATCGTACCTTATTTCTCATGCATAAAACTACTTATTTATACCACAGTATTTACCCTAAGGGGTACCAAATGTTTAAAGACTCTATAGTTCTCACTCAGTTTTATTAACGTTTCGGCCATAAGGCCTTTATCAAAATGACAAATTCCGAGAATTACATGGCGTCTCATAATATAACAACATTTGAAATACAAAACCGGAACTGACGTAACGTTATTAAACGTCAACGTTAAATCCCGCTAAAAATCGATACACATTTATGATGCACAAAGACTGTCTTCTGGCCTATTGAAGTTATGATTAAAAAATGAAATAAAAGACAATGTGCAGAAACACCTCAAGCTAGTGAAGTCCCAATGCTATCATGGGAGATAAAATTATATCCTAAACAATGCGTTGGTTTGTTTGTTTTGGGTTTAACGCCGTTTTTCAACAGTATTTCAGTCATGTAACGGCGGGCAGTTAACCTAACCAGTGTTCCTGGATTCTGTACCAGTACAAACCTGTTCTCCGCAAGTAACTGCCAACTTCCCCACATGAACCAGAGGTGGAGGACTAATGATTTCAGACACAATGTCGTTTATCAAATAGTCACGGAGAACATACGCCCCGCCCGGGGATCGAACTCACGACCCCGCGATCTAGACCAACGCTCTTACCTACTGAGCTAAGCGGGCGGGCAACAATGCGTTGGTAGGACAATGAAAGTTTATATACCATAGATATATGACAAACAAAAAGCTAAAACAAACAAAGATACTCATAAAATTTTGCACTTAACCATTAGATCATTACTAAAATGAACAAAATTAATTTAAAAACGAATAGTTTATCATCAAACAAAATAGAAACTATAAAAAATAGGCAAAATTTACGTATAAAGGGAAGTAATTACAAAAAAAAAAAAAAAATCTATATAAGTAACGGAACCAGTAAAATATGACAAGTATGTATTCGAAACTCACACAAATGTGCGTTAAAGGCAGAAAAAAGGACATAATATATGAAAGAAATACATATTGAGAACATATTAATGGGTCGCAGGACAAACAACCAAAATTAATACAAAAACGCTTACTTAACCCCAAAATACCTCCGGATATTAAATGTTACTTAAGCATCAATTTGATTGAGTTTATTTATATTCTCTCCAAAGAACCCCAAGTTTCGCTTTCGTGTTAAGTCCATTTGGCGCCTCTGTCTGCAACTCGTGGATCTACTCAAGCTCCTTGATCTGTCGGTAGTATCTACTGTTTTCCTTCATGTGTTCTAACACCGACACCCCGACATCACCTATGCTATGACCAGGCGTATTGAAATGTTCTGCCACTGGTTTCGTACGTTTCAGCCATATGTCCGCTTCATGTTCTCGCAATCTCTCCTTCAGCGATCTTGACGTTTCACCAATATACACAATTTTATCACACTGGATACAGTTTATCCCATATACCAGGTTCCATGCCTGGCAGGTTTGAGTTCGCTCTATCCGTGCCGCAATAGCCTTGTCATTATTGTGCCTCCCTTTGTCTATCATTTCACATACCACGCACTTTCCGTTACATCTTGGTTTCAAATCGCCCGTTTGGTACTGCTTCATAACCTTGTTTGTCTTTCCATGTACCAAAAGGTCAGAAATATTCGTGTCCCTGCGGTAAGCCACAATTGGGGTGTCACTGAATATATGTTTCATTCGTTCTGATTTGTGTAAAGTGTTCATATGTTTACGTACAATATTATGTAAATTCGGGAGATGTCTGGAGTAAGTCACTACTACAGGTACCCTCTTCATTTTCTCTTTTTTGAGTTTCTGTGGTGTTAATAGTTCAGCCCTATCTATCTTGTCTACTCTATCCAGCTGATTTTCAATAAACTTTCCGCTGTAACCCCTCCTCCTTAGCTGGCCTCTTAGTTCCTGTCTGTGTTTGGCGTAGTCTGCTTCCGTCGAGCAAATCCTTTTCAATCTTACTCCTAATCCATACGGAATTGCCTTTTTTACGTTTTGAGGGTGATCTGATTTCCAGTTTAAATATAAGTGTTTGTCCGTCGGTTTCGAATATAAGACTGTTGTAATTTCATTATTTTTTTCAATTCTGACTGTCGTGTCCATTTGTTAAAGGTAGTCCGACTGGGTATGACTGGTATAGTATGACTAATCTTATGGGAGATAACTCTTCGGTAGATGAGACCTATGAGCTTAAGAAAGGAAGTATGGTAAACAATAAGGACATTATTGAACAACCTATGGTTGATGATGTTACTAGTGAAATAAAACCAGAAGATATGAAACATGAGGATTCACAACAACAAAAAAAGTTCGTAAAACCTGTTATAGATAAGTCCAAAATTAGAGCGTTAAAGAGAGAGAAAAAGGTTGTTACAAATCTGTCGTCAAGGATTCTAACGGAAGCAGAGCTGTCCCTCCTTTCAAAAGGCTTATCATTTGTACCAACCAGACATAGAGTAGATATGACAAAAATTCACAGTGACTTGGCTGAATGGGAAAGGAGAATGCGGTTAAAGGAATATTTCCATGACAAGGAAGACACGTATACTGTAGATCTCGATGAAGAACCGTGGTGTGAGAAGAAAAAAAGTGAATTTACACCAGAACCAGGAAGAGATAAGTATTTAGATGCTTACATAGAAGAAGTAAAAAATGCGATTGTCAATGGCATTCATGACAAATGCACATCGAACCTATCCAAGTCAGAAAGGAAAGCGATGAAAGCACTCCTAAATGACAACAATATAATTATAAGACCGGCGGACAAGGGGTCAGGTATTGTAATAGTGGATGCAGAAGATTATATAAAAAAATTAGAAAAGGAAGTAAAGGACAATGCTTCTTATATGAAAACTGATGGCGGAGCACAATATAGAGCGGAAAAAGAAGTAAAGAAGATTACCAACAAGATGTGTAGAGATGGTCTTATTTCCAAGAAGTTGAAAGATTATTTAATACAGAAACATCCAGTTACTGGCAAATTGAAGGGAAATCCCAAAATTCACAAGCGTGAGAATCCATACAGAACGATTGTTAGTGGAATTGGAACTGCAACAGAGCGCATGGCAGAAGTAGCGGAGAAGGAACTTAATGAATATGTTGAAAATAGTCCCAGCTACTTAAAAGATACCACAGATTTCTTAAACAAACTGAAACTGATTCCCCTACCTATCCCAGAAGGAGTGATTTTGTTTTGTTTTGACGTAGTCAAGTTGTACCCATCTATACCCAGACGAGAAGGTTTAACAGCTTGTGAAGAAGCTCTCCAATGCAGAACTAACCCAAATGTCACAACAGAAGCGGTTATGAAAATGATAAATACGGTACTTACGAACAATGTTTTTTCATTCAATAATAGCGAGTATGTCCAGAAGGAAGGAGTGGCGATAGGGTCAAAGCTAGGTCGTAATTTTGCTTGTTGCTACATGCGCAAATGGGACGAGAAGTTGATGGAGAATGAAAAAGTACCAATGTTTTACAAGCGTTACATTGATGACGGATTTGGACTGTGGCAACATGGACTAGAAGATCTGTTAAAATTCAGAGATTTTGCGAATCAGATACACCCGAACATAAAAGTGGAATTAAGGTGGCATACAACAAGAATAGAATTTCTGGACACGACAGTCAGAATTGAAAAAAATAATGAAATTACAACAGTCTTATATTCGAAACCGACGGACAAACACTTATATTTAAACTGGAAATCAGATCACCCTCAAAACGTAAAAAAGGCAATTCCGTATGGATTAGGAGTAAGATTGAAAAGGATTTGCTCGACGGAAGCAGACTACGCCAAACAAAGACAGGAACTAAGAGGCCAGCTAAGGAGGAAGGGTTACAGCGGAAAGTTTATTGAAAATCAGCTGGACAGAGTAGACAAGATAGATAGGGCTGAACTATTAACACCACAGAAACTCAAAAAAGAGAAAATGAAGAGGGTACCTGTAGTAGTGACTTACTCCAGACATCTCCCGAATTTACATAATATTGTACGTAAACATATGAACACTTTACACAAATCAGAACGAATGAAACATATATTCAGTGACACCCCAATTGTGGCTTACCGCAGGGACACGAATATTTCTGACCTTTTGGTACATGGAAAGACAAACAAGGTTATGAAGCAGTACCAAACGGGCGATTTGAAACCAAGATGTTACGGAAAGTGCGTGGTATGTGAAATGATAGACAAAGGGAGGCACAATAATGACAAGGCTATTGCGGCACGGATAGAGCGAACTCAAACCTGCCAGGCATGGAACCTGGTATATGGGATAAACTGTATCCAGTGTGATAAAATTGTGTATATTGGTGAAACGTCAAGATCGCTGAAGGAGAGATTGCGAGAACATGAAGCGGACATACGGCTGAAACGTACGAAACCAGTGGCAGAACATTTCAATACGCCTGGTCATAGCATAGGTGATGTCGGGGTGTCGGTGTTAGAACACATGAAAGAAAACAGTAGATACTACCGACAGATCAAGGAGCTTGATTGGATCCACGAGTTGCAGACAGAGGCGCCAAATGGACTTAACACGAAAGCGAAACTTGATCTAATGGTTAAGTGCAAAATTTTATGAGTATCTTTGTTTGTTTTAGCTTTTTGTTTGTCATATATCTATGGTATATAAACTTTCATTGTCCTACCAACGCATTGTTTAGGATATAATTTTATCTCCCATGATAGCATTGGGACTTCACTAGCTTGAGGTGTTTTTGCACATTGTCTTTTATTTCATTTTTTAATCATAACTTCAATAGGCCAGAAGACAGTCTTTGTGCATCATAAATGTGTATCGATTTTTAGCGGGATTTAACGTTGACGTTTAATAACGTTACGTCAGTTCCGGTTTTGTATTTCAAATGTTGTTATATTATGAGACGCCATGTAATTCTCGGAATTTGTCATTTTGGTAAAGGCCTTATGGCCGAAACGTTAATAAAACTGAGTGAGAACTATAGAGTCTTTAAACATTTGGTACCCCTTAGGGTAAATACTGTGGTATAAATAAGTAGTTTTATGCATGAGAAATAAGGTACGATTACAGGGTTATAAATGTCTTTAAGTTATTTTAGAATTAAGAGAAGCATGTGTGTGAACAATGATTGAACGACTATTTTTTCAATCCCATTATAAAACGTTTATATAATCAAGTACCATGCAGACACTGTTTATCCATTGCAGATGGGAAGTCTAAAGCAAAAAGGTGAACCTCTCCAAACTTGAATGAAGAACAAAATCTTGCCAAGCCTTTTTTCTGAAGGGATTGATTCAAATGTTCACAATTGAAGGCAAGTTCTACAACAAGACCACATACTCCTCCAAAACACGGTCACTCAGAAAAGTTTAATTTGTTCACCGATAAAAAAAACAGGTCATAAAACTGAAATCACATTGCAAAAAAAACAAAACTTTGGACAAGTCAATTTCTTTCAAATCAAGAAACACTTATAAGATATGAAACGATTCTAATCATGACAAAGGATATGGAGAGGTACTCAAAAATATTTGCGAAATGAAGGAATGTGACAATTGTATTAATTTTGACATGAAGACTCTGTTTATGTATAATAATACATTTCTCTGGAAAAAATGGCCATAGGAAATATTATGCGGTGGAGACTTTTATTTCGGAAATGCAATGAACTGTTGTCTTCTGCGTGTATTTTATTGTTTGTAGATTTGTTGGTTATATGAGAAATAAAACTGTTTAATTTGTTCAGATCTTAAACAAGGTAGACGTGTAAGTAGCCGAAATTGAACAGAAAACGCATAGATCTACTATAGCCACAGCTCCACCACTACTGCACCATCACTGTAGCGATAGCGCTACCACTTAAAAAAATTACTGGTAGATTTCTTTTAAGGGAGATTTCATTACTGCTAATGTTTTTGCCTATATTTAAACCATTTGCATGCTGATATGGTTCTTTTAGTGTGTCTATGCATCAAATTACAGCTCGAATACAGACAGATATCAAAATGTACAATAGTGCTAATCAGGAGAAAAGCTCTTGACACCACAATTTTTATAATATTTTAATGAAATTACAGTCATCCTGTAATAAAAAAAAGTTCTTACACGGCACTACATTCTCCGATTTCTGAAATAAGTTTTATCAAAAAAAAAAAAATAATAAGACAAAGTAAAAAAAATTTACAGTTTGAAACTGGGGATAGCTGCACCACGGAAAATTCGATAGCTCTTTTTGGTTGTTTCGCTAGGGTTTAGTAGGTTCAAATTTAATTTTATTTGTTTGTAGCAATGATTTTGGGAAGTATCAGTCAGTTTGATTTTATTTAGTTTTTCGCTGAATTCATATAAATCTTGAAAGCTTGTCGTACTCATCCGTACACTAAATAATGTATTCTAACACGATCCGATTCATTTTCCTAAAAAATAAAGAAGGCTGAAAACAGTGAATTATTATATATGGATTTAATGTTTTGTTAACTTTGATTGCTTCTGAAGTAAATGTTATTTGAAAGCGGGTATGCAATTAATATTCAGGAATATTATGGAACGCTCCGCGTAACTATTTGTTTGCACTGAACGCGCAATGCTGGAACATGCTGGACCGCTACATATTCGTCTCTAGTTTGGTTTATCGGAGAGAATTGTATCAATAGTGATTTAAAACAAGCAAAGATTCTCTGCTGAAATTAAAGTATTATGTCAGTACTAAACATACATTCAAGGAAACTGGATCTGTATTTCACACATGGTGAGTACTGCTTCGTGAAGTAAATGGTATCTGGATACCAGAAAGTTCGGACATCAGATTTCCGGCTACTACAATATGTACTACCCGATAATGTAGAGATTGATAATTGAACTTTGTATTCATCCTTTATGACATCATAGATACGTACTGCGGCCGCGAAGGATTCTTTTATCAATTTGATTAACTTTAAAACCCAATGAGGAGGCAGTTTAAAGTAAGTAAAGTTTTGGATTGCATGTTTCACGTTATGACAGGTTATAGACTGGTTACAAATTATCAACATTAGCACATAATACAATATATATTATAAACTGTTAAAAGCATGAAAAATAAGCATGATAGAAAAGTATTACCATGCAATACAAATCCTGCAATGACATTGACATTGCGAGTAGGTGGTCCCTTTACATACAAAATTAAAGAATTTATTTCACCAACTAAGGTCAGCACCTGTGAAAAGTTCTTATATACAGGAGTAAGTGTATGAAGTTTCATAGAAATGCAGTTAGTTGGGAAATGAGGAAATGTTGAAAGATAATTATTTCAAAGTTGTGGTTCACAGAAACCATTATTTTTATTAACATATAATGTAATGAGTGTTTTCTATTCACTGATGAAGTTTCATGGTCCTTAGTCACCTACATTATATATTTCAGAATGCAGATTATACAGTTTCCGTTGCCAAAACAACCAAAAATTTTGTCCAAGAAAAGAATGATATAACATGAATAATCTCTATATTGCCCCTATTCACAAAGTAAATGTCATGCATCTTTCTTATATACTTATGGAATATCAAAGAATTCTTCTTTTTTTTTTGGACCAACGGTAAACTTGATTCAAATCTAATATTACAAGAAATTTAGCAAGCATAATAACCCACTGCCAAAGTGTAGAAAATGTTTTAATGCAAATATTTTTCAGTTAGACAGGAATGGACAGATACAAAAACAAACTATCTATACAAGTTAAAAAAAAAAAAGAATAAAAAAAAAAAGAAACAAGTAACAAGATATAATACAAACGAAGCAACTGACTAGTCATATAAAATTAATGAAAATATAAATTCAATAAAGGAAATCTATTTGAAAATCACCGATGCTTTGATAAGTTATGGTCCCATGGCTTTTGATCTTTCGATCTAACCACATTTTAAAGAAGTATTAACTTGTCACTGACAAATTCATCCAAATGATGGCCCTTTATTGCACACCTTAGTTGACAGTGAATATCTGTAAACAATAAGTATATGACACATAAGCAAAAAAAAAGTCAAAGGTTAGAATCAAGATGAGTTTATAAAATATTTAGAAATATTCTGACCAGTTGTACATGTGGTCACAAATGGGAAACTCTATGCTTCAAAGTTAAGGTAACCATAACAATTATATAAATATACAACTGTAAAAGGTATCTGCAAAAATGTGCGCATTATGAAATTACAACACTGTACCTATCAACAAAGAAAATAAGACAAAAGATTAACAATAAGTTAACAGCGGCACTTCCTACGCTCATTTAAACATATATATGCTTATTGATTCCTTATTTAATTTGTTAATACGTTTTTTCAAGGAATTTTATGCAGGCAAAGTGTAATTTTCCATATTTTTATTTTTTAATATTCTCTTCGAAGTTTACTGAAAGGTTATTGTAAAATGCACAAACGCTCCATTGTCCGCAAATCACGCGTTGCAGTATGGTATATCTGCGGTGTGTTCTATTTATAGAAAATTAGATAGGTAAGTAGGTCATGCTAAGGTCAGAAATAGAAAACTTGACTTACAAAGTACCCTCCCTTATCAATAAATCGGATCAACATTTTAACGAAATTGTAAATTTAAAAAATATTTTCTGCTCTACAAATAAGGAGAGGAGACATAACATTGTTTTATATCACATAATAAATTGCATTACATACATTTCTTATGTTTTCTTTTGCCATTTTTTTTGTTTATTCACTCGTGCAATATCGAGGGGCCTTTTACAAACTATTCACTGTGTTCAGTTTATCATTCCGAAACTATTCATTACCATCTTTACAGGGTCCAAAATAAAAGTGTATCCCATATATTCGACACCGCCTCCTGGCGGCGTCGAACAAACTTAAATTAGCTATACTTCACGCACTTACTATAAAACAAGAACTGAAAAAAGATTATTACTTGCATGGTCCTTTACAGTCACAGCTATATTCCCCACTATCAAACTGTACATCTACCTGCAGCAAACATTTTTCCACTGCAAAAATAAAGCAATGCACATTAACAATTAGAAGAGCCTTGAACAGAAGTCTATTTATTCAGAAAAGTAAAGCTACGAAGTTAGATAGATATTGTTTTCTATAATAATATCATATTAAACACGGTAGGTATGCACAAATGTTTGTATGACGTGTCATTTGGGTCAAAAGTCTTAAATCGCTCAAGCCATATGATTATATGCAAGTATGCAAGCGGTATGGGGAAAATTACTGCGGTCAACATAAAACTCGTTGCAAACAATATACCTCCTTCAGCTGACGTGTTGCAGACAGGTAAAGCCGTGGAGTTGAGGTGAATTTCATCAGGCGATTCAGCGGGGATACAATCGCAGTCTTGGATTGCTTTCAGAATTCGACAGAACTCATAACATGCCTTAAATAAGCAATATTTTTTTTATATTTTTTAATACAAGACGTTAATTCAATACGTTTAGAAAAAAAGTCAGCGTCCGTTTTGAATTGATATCTTAAGGTTTAATCTTAATCTATAGATTATAGGATGTACTGTAATTAGGTTTTGTTGCAGTAAAAAATCTCAATCAAACCATGTTTTAACATAAAGAATCAAAATATTATAAAATAAAAGCAGTGAATAAAAGATACTTGCAAACTAAAAAAAACAACAAAATAAACGGAAAATCAGCGCGCAAACAGAGATTCATAGAGCCGAATTTAAAGGAATAACATAACTTTGAAATGCCTCATATCAGGAAAAGATATGGCAAAAATTATGGAGGCAGTCAGTTGGTGACTATATTATTTAGGTATGGAACATGAATTCAATAATTAGATGGTATTCATTATCCTGTATAAAATTAAGAAACTTCCAGTGACTGCAGCAAACAACAGGATCTATTGTAAATGTCTATTTTAAACTTACATTTTCTAAAGGAATATTGCTGAATAAAAATATACTGTAAAACTCAGCTGAAATGAGACACCAAATTTAAGTAGTGGTGTATGACCTAAGTTTTACAAATTCTGTAATCCTATTAAGTCATTATGAAAATGCTATTATGTCATTATGAAAATGTTGTCTTACCAAGCATATATATCTGTCATGTGAAAAAATGCAATGAAAATAAATAAGAAAATAGCTTCACAGAGCAAAAAAAGCCATGAGGACTATTTGAATCCGCCATTATGCGACTACAATTTTTCGCGCCATTTTCCTCTTTAGTGCCTGTATACCTTAAAATCAAATAAACATTTGGAAAGAGTTTCTGGATACTGTGAAAAATACTATTATCCTATCATTGCCGATATCTGTTTGCCGTGTAAAAATTTATACAGTGTTGCATTTTCTATTACTGCTCATGAACAGACTCAATCAAACCGAGTCTGCAATTTTCACTCTTTGCCTTGTTTTCGGTGCTTCCGAGGGATCTACTTTTCAGATTTTATTTACTTCCTTACAGCGGGTGTTAAGTGCTGTGTGGCGGCCGTAAAAAGTCGCCCCGACTTCGTCTCAGTGTTGTTATATTTTCTGGTCCTTCGGGATCATTGATTTCAACTCATTTAGATTTGAAGATTGAATACTGCTTAAGCCGGTGCTAGGGGGCGTGGGCAGTGTTGCATTTTCCATTACTGCTCATGAACAGACTCAATCAAACCGAGTCTGCAATTTTCACTGTTTGCCTTGTTTTCGGTGCTTCCGAGGGATCTACTTTTCAGATTTTATTTACACGGTCAATACAACTGACGTACTACTTTTTCAAGTAATTGTCCAACAGGCAGTGTAGACTAGGTCAAGAGTTCGAACTAATTAATCCTTTTGTGAGAACAGCCACGGTAACGAATGAAAAACATATTTTGATTATATAATATTATACCTATTGAGGTATACTTGGATAGGGCAAAATATTTTTTTCATGGTACAGTGACGGTTTCTTTTAAGGTCTGAGAGTTTTGTATTGTAAAAATATATATATCCAGTTTTAAGCAGTCGTTTATTGTAATTCTTAGACCAAAAACCCATTCGTGGTGGAAGGAATTTCATTTACGTCACATGGCTTTATTTTATTCGTGTCAAAACCACTGCTTGTTTTGTATACGAGTACTCTGTTAGCACCTACTATTTATAGAGTACTCTGTTAGCACCTATTATTTATAGAGTACTCTGTTAGCACCTACTATTTATAATACACAGAAGGCAACGTATGATGTAAGGAATAATGTTTTCTTGTAAGGAATTGTGTGTAACTGAATGAAGGAAGGGTGAAGGAATTTACAAATGAGTAAAAACTGTATGGATTATTTTTGTCTCGTCCAAGCCTCGGGTGGATATACTTTTCATCAACTTGGCGGATAAACTTAAGTTAAGAAAGACAGTAACCTAATATTATCTATGTAATATGTATCTCCATCTTTCCTGGCGTTTTTTATTTACTTTTTACTGAAACATAACTAACATACCGCTATACTGTATTTCTTTTTATATCTTTCAGCAAACACCTTTCCATCTATGCAGTCTCCATGCGGCTCTCCAAGCCTTGAAATTCGAACCTAATGTGTAAATTAGATCTTCAAATATTTGTATTGTCTAACTTTGACTTAAAATATTCAAGCTATACAACTCAGACTCATCTAACGCGGGAAAAATTGCAATTGCAGACTTTTACTGTTAAAGTCAACTGAAATAAGTTATTAGTATTTGTAAAAATCTTAACTTGAAAAAAGACAGAAAAAAAACTTTTAAGTGAACATACCATTCGCAAGCCGACATTTGTCTCAGTTCCTGGGCTTAGCGTAATACCTTCGTGTGAAGGTAAGGGATAAGTTCCAGGCTCGTGAAATACTATACGAATTCCATAACCAGTCGAAAAGTTATCAACATATTCGTCGATTTCAACATTTAATGTCAATTTGATTGCTAAAATAAAGAAAATTACGCTGTAAAAGTGAAACTATACATCAAAATATTGTTTAACACGAAAGTTTATGCTAGCGTTTAAAACTGCATTAAGCGTTTAAATCTGCATTAAGCTAGGCTGTTTCAGATCTAATGGAGTCTGCTATTATCTTGCCGGGTTGCGTTTTGTGCTTGCAGTGGATCTTCTTATACAATCTACACGTACTAGGACTCGGTTTGATATATGTTCTGGTCAGTTTACTCAACGTTTCTGTATAATATCGTTTCGCTTTTAAAAGCCGACGCTTTTTAGGGTGTTGCATTTTATAACCTCACAATCACTATTATTTTGTTTCTTCGCGTTCTGTGCCTCTAAAGAATCTTCTTATGAATTTAAAACAGATAATGTTCTGTTTTTGTAGCATAAAAGTCGCAATCTAAACCATAGAATGTTTTCAGTTACCAACGCCAAATGCACTGCCTCCAACATTGTTGGTACACGCTTCTTTCTTTGTTTACTCCCCTTTTACTCCGCGTTGTTTCAGTTTTTATAGATAACCGTGAATGTTTAAGAATCGCGTGTAACTTGTGCAATTATTTGTTTTTAGGAATCATATTTATGAATTTGGTAAGTATCAATATATGTTTTTGTCTAATTTTTCGAAGAATTTATGTAAACAGCTTGAAAGCTTGAGAGATAAAAAAATCGTTTAAAAATCTTCAGTATGTGCTTTGGGTAATGTTGTTGATTTATGGGCCCTGGTTAGGGATATTTATGGATATTTAAAACAATCGTTTCCAAGAACAACAGAATGGTAATCTAAAATATACAGGAATCGTAAAATCATCACATATGAAAACAATACATTTAGTCATCGTGTAATGCATTTTATGCAATGCTTAGCGGACAATACACGTTTGTTTTGTGTATTAACGTCTACAGATGCACTTGGGATATGTTTGTGACCTCGACCTTCGGTGTCGGTCACAAACAATCCTGCGGGCTTCTGCAGACGTTAATACATGAAAAACGTGTATTATCCCTACACAGGCCCCGGGCCAGAGATTCCGCGAAACTGAACTGAGGTTAACTTAGTTGTCTTATGAACAAATAATATATCCTACCGTGTGTAGGTCCGCTGCGCCAGGCAACATATTTTGGTGACTGTATCGTATAGCAGTTCCCATATTCTACGACATAAACTCCTGAAAATGGCTAATGGAAAATTGCACCATTATTGCGTGATATAATATACTTTGTTTGAATAGATTTTATTATTTTGATCAAATGAGTTACTTACATTTTTTTTACTGTTTTATGCAGTTTTTAGCTATGCACTGTTACCACTACACAATAACGTATGCGCTGTTGCTCCTACACAATAGCGTATACGCTGTTATTCCTACACAATAACGTATGCGCTGTTGCTCCTACACAATAGCGTATACGCTGTTATTCCTACACAATAACGTATGCGCTGTTGCTCCTACACAATAGCGTATACGCTGTTATTCCTACACAATAGCGTATACGCTGTTATTCCTACACAATAGCGTATGCGCTGTTGCTCCTACACAATAGCGTATACGCTGTTATTCCTACACAATAGCGTATACGCTGTTATTCCTACACAATAACGTATACGCTGTTATTCCTACACAATAACGTATGCGCTGGTACTCTTTATTCTGTTCCATTACATACGAATTATTTCAGGGCCAAACGGTTGAAAACAACATTTTAAAAACATAATTATGATAAGAAGTCATACTGACTCGTAACTCGTACACACATGATCAACTAACCTAATTTAATGATTCTGTTCTGAAGTTTGCCATTCGGCTACCTACTCGTGTAAGCGATACCGTCCTCGTGTGATTTATATATACAATGGAGGTGTACTGGATATTCACACCTAAAACAGGTATTTTTTCCGTGTTTTACTAAAGATTTGAAAAGTTTACATGGCATTCCCTGTTCGATAGTATTGAATGTGTAAGATCATACCTTTAACTATATCTTAGATATTATTATTAGAGCTCGTCTGATACTTAAACTTTATTAAAATATCATCTTATCTGTCTGTTGTGAATATATGTGTAGATAATGGTGATTATGAATCTAAGGGGAGTAAGTTAAAGTATGAACAAACCAATCTGTGTATATTGTATGCACTTGTAAATAAGTCGCGTAATGAGCACTGCCTTAATGGAGGGTGCACCTATTAACAGAGGCGTATATTACCCCTATACGATATAAGACAAATTGATAAAGCCGGAGCCTCTCCCTATACGCATAGATGCACAGATCAGGAGAGGGGGTCCGAATTTCCTTTCGGGAAGAAAGCACAGGTGCACGGTTCGTCCACAAGTTTTGTCGTGTTTAGAAAGAGACTGAAAAAGAAGAAGAAGAAGAACTTCAAGAAGACGAGAGGATAGAATGTGTAGGAGTAGATGGTGGGTGTTAGGGATGGTTTAATATTGGTGAAATACTGCCAACGCGGTCCACTCTCACTTCTTTACATCTTAAAAGTTAACATTCTAACATATAGATCTACTAAAGGTCGGGTCTCATATGATGTACTCCATCATCTGGTTCTTATAAATTACCAAGCTCCTCACGGCGGTTACCTTCCATTGCGTTCATTTAGTGTACCGTAAGGGGAAGTAATCGTTGTGGGGAGTTTTATTATAAATGTTCATCGACATAACGAGGACGGTGTGTGTTCGGGTTTAACATCTTTTTCAACAATTTTTCAGTCATATAAACGACGGTGTTTACTTGTAGCAGTGAGCACAATGCTCAAACTTTATAGTGCTGCCTCACTGGAATATCACGCCCTACACACGTGAAATGATACCCCACCCAATCACAATTATACTGACACCGGGCTGACCAGTCCTAGCACAACTCTCTTAGCGCCAAGCGGGGAAGCTACTAGTACCATTTTTTACGTCTTTGGTGTATTTATATGCAAACGGGTAGGTATCTTTGTCTATTTTCATCCATCGCCAGAGGTATCATCATAAACAACGACATAATGCATATAATTGAAATTTAATCAACAAAAATAAATTGCGGTATATGATCCATACGTTTTGTAGTTGAGTATAAATAGATCTACCGAAGGCGAGTGGCAAATTCATTTATCTGAACTTTGAACAAAGAAACATACGTGTCAAAACGTCAAAATACACGAATTTCAATACATTTCTTCAAATTTTAGTCATATCAATATTATTAATAACTGATATTTTCACCAGTATGAATTATTGCATTGCCTCGGACGAATCTTTTTACAAAATGTTCAACATCCTTAAATATGTGTCATACGTTGGCATTGTATTTATTTACCCTAGGCAGCCTACAAGTAAATCACACGAGGACGGTATCGCTCACACGAGTAGGTAGCCGAATACCCAGTGTGTTTGCGAGCTGTTAGATTATATAATCTGGTTTCTTTTAGAAGTATTTAAAAAATTCTGATAAAAAAGAATGAATATCTAGATGCTATACGTTCCATTGGCTATGCAACACTTTTTTTAACCATGAGGGTAACAGCATATGACCCGAATGACGTATTACGCTGAAAATGACGTACTGTAAAACGCAAATTATTTGCGTTGTAAGATCGGAATAATAAATATGTTTCAATAATTTTATCAATTAATAAAATATGAGTAGTCGTTTTGGATGCGAACCGAAGTTCGGATGCGAAATCACTCGTGCTTCGCACATGAGCAGTAGTTCGGATGCAAATAATTACTCGTGTGAACTCCTGCCATTATTTCATTAACTGATAAAATATAGGAACTGATCAATTATTAAACAATATAATTTTTCACTGTTACTCCTAACAATAATGTATGAACTGTTACTCCTAAACAATAACTTATGTGATGTTACCCTTACACAGTTACGTTATATGAGCGGATATCCCTACGTAATAACATTGTATGTACGGTTACGCCTATACAAAAATGTTTGCGCTGTAACTCTTACATACTAATAACGTATCCCTGCTGCCAGATAGAGTTATTATCCCCCGCCGATGAAATCGGGAGTGGGTATTGAAATGGCGTTGTCCGTCCGTGCGTGCGTCCGTCCGCAGCCATTTCTCAGTAACTAGCTGGTAGAATTTCATAAAACTTGAAATAAACATGAACCAACATACTACTTCTTTCATTCTTTTCCATGAACATTTATTATAAACATGTGAAGTTGTGTACACCTGGTCACCACCTTGCCTTGGTCACCCCCTCCCCCCCGAAAAAAAATTTCATTCCTTTTCTAATTTTTTTTTCAAACTTCCATGAATATTTATCAACATGCAAAGTTGTACCGTTCCCCTACCTCACTCCAACCCAGTCATGCCCACCCCACCACCCCTCCATTTTTTTTTATTTTTAATTTTCCATCAATGTTTATAATCAACATGTGAAGCTTTGTACCCTCACCCGGTCACCCCGCTGCCCCCCACCCCCTCCCCTCCCCCGCCAAAAAAAAAAACAACAAAAAATCCCCATTCATTTTCAGTAACATCCTTAACTTTTTGCTGGATTTTTTTTTGTCACTCCTCACCACAAACCCTTTCGGCGGGGGATACAAATTCATCGAATTTGCTTGTTAGTACATGTTTCTTCGGTGAATTATCGAAACATTAGAGAGAAACATATCAGGTATTTTCATAGTGAAAAATGTCAAATATATATTTTCACCGGTAAGAAACTATAGAATGGTTCAGTCAAAACATGAATCAGAAAGAAAATTTGTTTGTTTTCCATGTAAGATAAAAGTAACACCATATGTTACATTTCCGCTCGTGGCTATGTCACTCGTGAAAAGTATTGCATCTGTTGTTCACTGGTGAAAGATATTTCAATCTTACAAATAAACCGTAAGTTAATTTGATGTTACTCTCTGAAGTTAAATTATACAAATATGTCAAACTAGTGATCATTATTATGATGGATAAAATCTTCCAAGAATCACACCATTCCATTCCCCCACCTCCCCGAACCAAGTAAATAGTCATTATAGTATAAGTTGATGGTAAGCCGTTTGTTTCTGGTAATAAAGCCACCAATTGGTATAACATGAAGAAATACTCACGATACATTTTGTACTCTGCCAGCAAATGTAGCTGACTGTATCATATCTTCCTTCTGATGGCCAATTTCTTGTCTCAGTTGCCTGATAGTAAAGATAGGAATTTTTAACGTGTTTCTACGAAAATTACAATAGTAGAAATCATCAAACAGTTTCGAGAACGATTACTTAAAGTTATAATACCGGCCAGCGAAGATTACGTAGCGATTTTTGTTGGAAGGTCATTTTTCTACAGCAAAGCATAAAACATCCGTTCACGAAGACACTGACTGTATAAATTTACCTGTAAATTGACAGATTCCACCGATGGAGGCGGATATAAAAAATGTTACTTTCGGTTTCAGTGACACAACCGCCATCATTCGGATACGTCCGTGACTACGCTAAAGGAAGTGGGCTAATCGTACGGTCCCGTATGAATAGTGAAATAAACCGCAGGTGGTTATTCGTACGACAGTTTTGTATTACATTTACTGAAGTCATTCAACTGATATGTTTTCAACCGATTTATTTACTTTTCTTTAATTTTCAGTCGCACATAAACAGGAAATGATTTCGAATATAGAAAAAAGCTAATTTTATGTCTACATACAATATTGTTGTCATCGTATGACACATATGCAGTAAGTGTGAAAAATAAAAATGTCATCTATAGAAGTTCACATCATCGTTTGAGTATCATGTAATATGCTTACTTTTTCATTCATATTTCGGTTGATAAGACTATAACTAATTATTGACAATAATAAGTCTTCTCTCTCTCTCTCTCTGTCTCTCTGTCTCTCTCTGTCTGTCTCTCTCTCTCTCTCTCACTGAAAGACGCTGCTAAATATCTGAGCGTAAAACTAAGTAAATAAATGTACACAATGTATCTCATTTGGTCAGAATATGTTGATAACATCACATCAAAAGCAAAGAATTCACTTAGATTCTTCAGAAGGGGAATAAACAAAAAACAAGAACAAAAAAAAAAAACTCCTTACAACACAATGTCCACCCACACCTTAAACACCTAAAACACTACTCCTCTATAAAAATGAGACTAACATTTACATGTCTTCACTTGGTATCAGCAGTGTTCCACAAGACTGGAAGACGGCTATCATTGTCCCTGTATACATAAAGGGCCCACGAAGCAAAGCCAGCAATCACATACCTACATGTATTCTCTTACTTGCAATTGCTTAATTCCAACTGATAGGGCATGCTTTAGTATCCAATATTATTAATCATCTAGATAATAAAATTTGCTTAATTCCTTCCAACATAGCTTCCGCTCAAAACACAGTTGTGAATCTCATTTTTTATTAAATTTTAGTCAAGAATTTTTTATTACCTTGAAGCTAGTAAATAGACAGACCTAACAGTAATGGACTTTATCAAATCGTTTGTCAAAGTCGATCACAATCGTCTGGTCTATTATTATTATTATTATACCAGATTTATATAGCGCCCTTTTCATTATCAATTTCACGTTCAAATGCGCTTTACATAGTTCAAATGCAGCCACACAGGACGAATAATTCATCTTCAATTAGTACAGACACAGAGCGATATGACCACAGGGACAGAGTGAGACAAAGCCCCCCCCCCCCCCCCCCCCCCCCTGACAGAGAGATCAGAAATCAGATACCTTTAAATACAGTACGAACACAAAAGGTCTTCAATCAGATATGCCACATTTGGTATCAAGGGTACCGCAAGGGTATGTCCTTAGGCCTTGCCTTTTCTTAACATGTCCGTCACCTGCCAGGCTCACTAAAAACACCGTAAGACTCGTTGTTGATGATACAGTAGTTTATCTCACTATAAATATCATGCATGATTGTGAGACTCTCTAGCAGTACCTCCATAAATTAGAGCTGTGGAAAAAGACCCGGTCAAAGGAGTTGAATTCCGATAATGCGAAGTGATTAGGGTATATAAAAAGAAATAAAAAAAACATTGCTTTTCGCTATAAGCTACATATCCATGAATTTAAAACTATAAAAATGCTTAATATTTAGGCGAACCAGCAGTGTTAGATCACAAAAAAAAGACAAACAAGACCCTAAAATACATGAAAAGAAATGATCAAACAAATGATAAATATACAAATTTAAGAAACTCCGTATAAAACATGTCCAACCATAATTGGAATATTGCTCAATTGTTTGGCATTCAACAATCTCTAACACATGGAATTGAAAGATTAAGAAAGGCTGCCGCCAGATATGTTCAAATCAAGTATGTCTGTAGATGAAGCATCACAGAAATGTTAACTGTACTGGCAAATGTTAAAACAAAGAGAAATTTCACATCCTTGCATCCCTGATTCTTTTATATAAAATCCGTCATTCGTCCATTGTTTTTTTTTAGATCAGTACCGGCTAGACTCTCAGGACCTTCACTTTTATATTCCCTTCTCTCGCACCCATTATCAAGAGAACTCATTTTCCCCCCAAGAACCATTAGACTCTGAAACAACCTACCGCATCATGTTAAATCTAGTGCTACTCTTAAAGAGTTCAGGAGTGTTGTATATTGAATGAATTATATGTGAATATATTTAGAATGTTATAATGCGCATGCTCAGTATCATATAGCCGGTAGTCAGTAAAATTTAGAACTATCAACACGTGTTTGTGTTCTCTTTCTAGCACACAATCTGTGGCTATATTAGATCTATAACATAATAAACACCAAATACAACAAGGAATGGCCTAGATTGTTCAAACCTGAAATATCTGTTTTATCACCTTTTAACCTGTAACTTGTAATATAATAGTGCTGATTTTAATATTGCACACTAATTTGTGTTTTCAATGAAGGCTGGATCTAGGTGCTAGGAGGCGTGGGCAGTGTTGCATTTTCCATTACTGCTCATGAACAGACTCAATCAAACCGAGTCTGCAATTTTCACTGTTTGTATTGTTCTCGGTTCTTCCGAGGGATCTACTTTTCAGATTATATTAATCATCGGTGTCGACCAGACAGTCACCTCCCAGTCACAGTCAGTCATTGACAATGGGGACTATCTAGTTCTGGCTAACATAACTTAACTGACACTGTTTTCACATTCATTTAGTTATGGCGAAACCCCATTTTTTAACTAACTAGTATCAAACCGCAACATCTCGCACAGTCTCTCGTGAGAAACTCATGATGTCATGCAACAGTTCAGAGCACGTGGTTATTCTTGAAAATCAGTATCAAAATTTTACCTATTTATATTAATAATAATAATAATAATAAATAACGATTCTCTACAGCCTATTGGTTTTCAAAATGAAGAGTACCCTGACCAGGCGACAACTGAATGACGGACAAAATATTGCAGACAGGGATACCAATTTGAAACTTGTGTTCAAATTATGTTACATGGATTATTTATGCCAGATCAAAAGGAAAATTGAATAGAAATATTGTATAGTAAAAGGTGAGTCCATTGCATTTGATAAAATTATAGCACGACAGACTTCTGGAACGAAGGTGTTAGGCGTCAGTACGGGATTCATTTTAGCTCAGAGATCCGTAACAGCATATTATATAAAAATCTTTGAGCTGAACTTTTAGCTAGGGACTACTGTGCAGATGTAGACAAATTGATTGTGAAACGTACGGGACCGTAATACGAGCCACGCTAAATGATTGTTCGTACGGGACCGTACAAAGAGCCACGCTAATCTATTTTAAGAAACAAAACAACAACATGTCTAGCACATTCGTATCGCATTTTCTGGTAAACTGCCTTTCCTTTTATTTAACAACAGGCTAAATTTTATAGCATTAATGCATTTTTTTGTAGAAATGGCATCGAAAAGCAAAATATTTGTAAATTTCTGCATTTATCCGCCGTTTTACACAAAATCCTATCACGGCCGACCAGCCATTGTTGTTTTCGACGTATTTAAATTTTTGTCACGTGACACTGTCTTCGTTGGTTTACGGAATTCGGCGAAGCCTTGACGAGTGAATTAGTGTAAAGCTGGTCATTAAATATTTCATGGTTTATATCCATTCGTATCTCAACAATATTTGGCCATCCAAGTCTAACTAACGGGCGAATTTGTTCATTAGACTGTCTTCTACAAATCTACAAAGTTATTTGCTTTATTTTAACGGTGATTTTTACCGGTATTATAACTTTAAGAACAATCGTCTTATATTTTATTCTTAATTCTAACACGATCCGATTCATTTTCCTATTAAACAAAGAAGGAAGAAAGCAATGAATTATCATACAACAAATCACTGTTCTGACGTCACATTTATTACGTCACGGCGTCAAGCGGCATAGCGGCGCGCTGGAAAAGAAACCGATTGAAAACGGGCAAATATTTAATGCATGTCATCAAGGATGTACTTTAAAATCCTTTATAACGTGTTAGAATCGAAATAATATATCTCATTTAGTGATTTGCTCTTGAATAAATCACTGCTTGTCGTTCAGATGCGTTTGGCACGGTGTTTGAAATCTACATATGAATTAGGCACGTCGTATACTCGGTCTTTGGAATCTACGCAAAAATTAAGCACGTTGTGTACTCGCTCGGTTTACGGAATCTAGGAAAAAATAAAGCGCCCTGTGTACGCGGTCTTTTGAACCTAGACATAAATTAAGCACACGTATACTCTGTTTATGGAATCTAGGCACAAATTAGGCATCCTGTGTACTCGGTCTTTGGGATGAAATCCTAATCATATTGCATTGCAGTTACAATTACTTTGTTTTGTTATAGCTGTGAATATACAGGATTTTCAATCAAATTCTCAGCGTACGTTCCCTTTTGCAAGGCTCTTATTTAAAACTAATTATTATTATAAAATGTATAGAGTGAAAAAGGGGGAAGTTAAGCAAGGATTATAATAAATGTAAAGCACATCTTGAATTTCTACTTACAAACTTTCGTTCTTTATAACCTGTCTAAAGTTTTCAACCCGCTCATCCCACTTGTCTTTAGCCGCACTGAGCTGATCATAATAGTAACCATAGCTGTAGCCATAACCATTGCTGTAGCCATAACCATAGCTGTAATCATACCAGCCAGACCAACTCCCACCGTAATCATAATAGTCCGAATAGCTCCCAGAGTATGAACCTGAGTAACTCCCAGAGTATGAACCTGAGTAACTCCCAGAGTATGAACCTGAGTAACCCCCGGAGTATGACTTCAAGTAAAAGTTATTGCTACTACTTGTCAAATCAGTCGAATGTGTTTCAAATGAAGAGTATAGATTAGTCATGCTTAGTTGTGAATCGAAAATCGGGTATGGTGTACTCGGTTCTATGGCTATATCAGTTTCTGTGGACATGTAAATCAGTGACGCAGTTTGTTCTATATTTGACATCTCATTGGTGATGGTGTATAGTTCTGACGATGAGGTGTCTAACTGGTTTGATGAGGTACCAGCTTCTCTTTTACGTCTATCAATGCGATCAAATGTAGGTTTTAGCTTTTGCATTGAATCAGGTGGTGAATCAAATATGATTTGATTGAAGCGAACGTGAGTACCAGCATCAGCAGGATCACGAAATGTAACGGGAATTTCATTATCTATTTTTGTTGGAGTTGGTCTGATTGTTTGCAGCATCTTATACAGGTAATCGTTTTTATTATCTGTTAACTGATGATGATCGTTTCCTGAGTAAAATGTAGGCTGCTCTTCAGTCCTTGTTTTAGAATATACTTGTTGGTTATGACTATCTAAATTAGGGCGATGTTGTTTGGGATCACCTGTGCTCACTCTTTCGTTTTCCACATAGATACCTTTTTGTGAGTCATCGGTGTTTTTTCTATCTGGTAGAAACTTTTTATCTTGATATTTTATTTGGTTGAAGCCTTCTTCCTCAGACGTTGCTGATCGTTCTAAATTGCCGACAGGTATTTCCTCTAACGTATCATTGGACATCGGTTTTTGTTCTGTTTTGGCTGCATCTCGACGTCGTCTTTTCATAATCTGGAAAAGAATGTTCACGGTGTCAATCCATAACGGATACCTCGTAGCGCAATTTGCCGTGCCCAGTACTTCGAAGCGTAGGCATCGGAGCCTCGCAACTAAAAACAAGCGAGTTGTCAAGAACCACAGACGTAGAAAGTAAAAGTTTGCCGGGTTTTTTTTACAATAAATATTCGGGAGTGTGCCTTCAAGAAACTTGCTATATATATTTCTTATGAATACATGGCTAAAAATGAAACTTTAACCATTCAATTTCATAAAATAGTGAAAACACTTCACAGGTGTAAGCTGGAGTGGCCGTGAACACGCAGAGTTTTCCACAATATTTCTATACATATCACGTTTTCATCAAGGACATTAGTGCTGACGCCTTCTTCCCGGCTTAATTTGTAATAATAAACGAGCTACAGCAATACGCAAATTGAATCCAAACGAAATGGCAATGGCATATTATATTAAAAATTGTGGAGGTTTCGGTCAATGTTATTATTATCAGGGGGGCCTCCGTGGCCGAGTGGTTAAGGTCGCTGACTTCAAATCACTTGCCCCTCATCGATGTGGGTTCGAGCCTCACTCGGGGCGTTGAATTCTTCATGTGAGGAAGCCATCCAGCTGGCTTACGGAAGGTCGGTGGTTCTACCCAGGTGCCCGCTCGTGATGAAATAATGCACGGAGGGGCACCTGGGGTCTTCCTCCACCATTAAAGCTGGAAAGTCGCCATATGACCTATCATGTGTCGGTGCGACGTTAAATCCAACAAATAATATTATTATCATTTTTGGTTCCTTTTGATACATGCTCTAAAGCTTTTGCTCCAAACATTTACAGTTTGAAGACAAACTGCGAGTTTCTCCTCTGTCGTAATATTATGCATTTTACAAAGTTGGATGACGTCAGAAAAGTTGCATATATAAGAAGTGCATAATGACGAACACTTTGTTTTATTTTGTTTCCAGACCCGGACCCAGAAATATTAAATGGGGAGGAGGGAAGAGGGCACCACTTTAAATACAAAGCCGTCACCAGCGAGGTGCATAGCAGAGAGTGGGTAGAAACAGGGAGGGAGGTCCGTATTTTGGGGAAAACCGGGGTCTCTCCCTGAAAGTTATTTATATATAGGTATGAATTTTCTAAATTTTGATGATTGCAGCGGGTCAGTATTTATGACGTCATCTCGTTTATCATTAGCATATAAGACCCTTAAGTCTTAAATGTATTTACAGCGTAATGGCTTAAAATAATCGTAATCGGTTATATGGTAGGAATTGAATACTCTTCAAAAATGAGGCACACTATTACGGGTCGTCAATTTTCCTAGCCATCGTATTATTTATCTATTTTTAGATTTCCGAAGATTATTTAAGTTTTTCTATGTTCTATTTTAGGCTATTTGCGACTCATGATAAAAGCCATACTGCTCATATGTTTCTCAATCTTACTGTGCTAAGTATATGTATAAAATATTTATAGGAATTTATTCCCTTGGCATTAAATTCACCGTAATATTCTTACACTACCTTCTCAAGTTAATCAAGATGATTCATCACAACAGTACCCTATGCTCGCCTTACTTTGATATGGAAAAACTAGAACATTATTAAAAAATTTGATTGGATTGCGTTCTCGGAACCTGACTTTTTGTTAGAAATTAATCTTTCGTCTTTTAGATTCCCAAGTGAGAATTAAGTGCCGTTTTTCTCACTAAGGCGAAAAAAAATTGTTTGTTTCCGGTATCCTGACTTACCCTAAATTTTTAGCCCAACCCTTTAGCCTTGGAGAATAATTTTTTCAACTTTTTAACAAAAAGTTGCAAAACTTCACTTTTTATGCTTTAGATATGGTCAAGTGATGTAAGAAATGAACTTACTGATGCTCTAAAGGCATAACCCCCTTATCTGTATTCATTTTTTGACATAAAAATAATTTCGGAAAAGAAAAAAATCCGACTTACCTACCCTAATTTTTTTTAGCATGTTACCGGAAACAAAGAATTTTTAGGCTTAATTATCTATAGTCTGTAATATCCTTACACTACCTTGATGATTCATCACAACAGTACCCTATGCTCACCTTACTTTGATATGGAAAAAACCATAATATCTAAGATTTTGCAAACATCTTTCCCGCACAGTGTTCATCTAGTGTTTTGTGGTAGCCAGCCTTTCTGTACTTTCAGTACGTTGATTTGACTTGCTTTCAACACAAGGCCCGGTGCATTAGAGTATACATGGTGTCATTAGATGAGATATGACAATTTAAAGTTAGATAATTTATATAAATTTCTACCGTTCAGATTTTTTAATGTCATATATATATATATTTACATTTACATTCAGTCATAATTATGACACCATGTAAGTTTTCTTTTTTTTTGTTATTTGCTTAACTTAATCTATTATTTCAATATAGATCTAAACTTTCTTTTTCAGTCTTACTTTATTTTTTGGTTTATGCAACCACAGAGTGGACTTCCGTTTTCCTACATTAACTCTAAAATAAAACAATGTTAATGACCTATATCGTTCGAGGACGTATATTTCAGTATAATTATGTTAGAATTTGGACACACCTACATAGCGTTTGTATAATACATGAATTCATACATGAAAACAGCTAGTTAGAATGGACATCTTTTTTTTTCTTGATTTGGTATTTTAAAAATGGTTTAGAAACAAAAACTCATAGACTAATGTTCATAATATGACAAAACTTCAATTTCTAAAAGAACGTTTTTTAGCCAAAATATCGAGGTCAGTGTTTGAAAGATATAACGTTACTTTACGCTAAAAGTCTGTAGATTAAACTGCCAGTGTGTCATAGTTTCTCTTTCAATTTTCTAAAGTTATACACCATTAAGCTTGCGATATGAGCTTTTTAACGATTTATAGTTCAAACATCGTTTTTCTCCAATGATAAAAAAAATAAACCAGGGTGCACGTAGATTCTACTTTGTCTTGTTTTATTTATACATGTAGTTGCTTAAATTGTACTAATAGATCATTACGAGTAAAACCTGCATATTATATTTCCATTGAATAAGAACTAGTGGTCTACTATGTATTTATGATAGCTATATATATATTTTCTTCTATCATGTGCATTGAAATGATTGTTAAACCTGACCAGGACCTTTTACATAGAAATTATGTAGAGAGATAAGCGGTCGGAATACTCGTAAATAATCAACAAAAGTAGTGCGGATTTAATCTGCTTCAGTGAAAACTGTCATTAGGTAGCAGGGTACACTTTCGAATTTTGGCCCCCATCAATATTTGTTATAAAGAGAACATCGTGATTTTGGATGTCTGTAAATTAAGGTGAGAGATAATGATTATTAATTCTTTAGAAAATTTATACAGCCGATACATGTAAAATTCTGATATCAGTTGGAAAACTAACTGCTGGTAGCTTTGTATGATCAATGAGACACCATTGCGCGGAAAAATTCAATTCACGGAAGGGTTCTGTGCCTGTTGATTGATACTCAGGAACATTTTCGTTATTTTCCGAAAAAACGAGTTGGATGGGCCCCCATTCCGTTTATGTCCTGACGTTCAGTAAGGACTATTAAATTAAGAAATGCAATAAAATTGGACAGTGTTCTTGCAGCGGGATCATTGTAGACTGTTCAAAAGGTGCAAAATTGATGATTTTGGAACGCTATTTTTCATGGATGATGTAAACCTTTCGCTTTGATAACTTTCTTTATTCTTGTATGAGAATCCTGATCTTGCCATTAATTAAAAGCACAAAACATGCACGCAATTTATAAAATAGCCACCCAAATTTTGCTCATCCCTATGAGTGCAATATTGCGACTCGCTACATGTAAGACCGTCCGTGCCCAAATTTTTCGCATCTAAGTGTACCTTGCTACCTTATTGAATTCTTACAGTATCCAGAATACGGTTATAATTTTATTATCAAAGCGCTGAAAGCACAGAAAGGTTGAATCCTTTCGATTTATAATCTGAAGAAAAACATGTTGTTCTGGTAAGAAGTGTGTATGTAGCCTTCACTTTCACAGAAGCTGGTATTAAAGGCATGAAGGTAGTTATTCGCCGGATATGCCACCGTGGTCTACTCAAATGTAGTCCATATTAATATATAGTGCAATTCTCCCGACTAATAAAGGCTATTTTCATGTCAAATATCAGCTTTATTGGTGCTTCATTGTAAAGAAGAATGTCTGCTCATGTTTTAAGCTACGTTATATGCTTCAAAAAGTTAGTCGAAGCTATTTGGTAAAAGGAAAGTAAAAGTATGTATTTCCTGATGTACCTATACAATATTAGCGTTTCCATCATGTGTATCAGTGACGTGACCATGGCTTCACTCCCATAAGTAGTCATGTGCATCTCCTCGGATTTTTCTGAGCAGACGATTTAATGAGAAAAATAGAGGGTAAGTCAAGGTATGCTGAACAATAAGAACAATAGAGGGTAAGTCAACGCTTAGGTATGACTTAATCAGTAGCAGACGATGTTTTCCAAACCATGTTTATTCAACAGTAACTACAAACTCATTGTGTACATAAATGCGCTCCCGGTGTTCCCAAACTGCGCTTATCATTTAAGAAAGATGAAACAAACAAGTGTCATTGTGGTCCTACTGCTCACCAGGGTATCAGACGCTATTCTCAAAGTAATCAGATCTCCACCAGGGTATCAGACGCTATTCTCAAAGTAATCAGATCTCCAACAGTTCAACTCCAATATTATTTATGTTTGCTATGTGTCAAGGTTTTTTTCTCTATAATTGTAAGTTGAAACATATTTCTAAATTACTAAATTTTGGTGTTTTATAGTAAATCAAAAGAATTATCACGCGTAAATGAGAAGGATATGAAAGTAATATCGTAAAATCAGACGACTACTGGCAATGCACATCGTACAGTACAAGAATGCACTTACTGTGCATATTATTCTCTAAGTAATCAGATTTCCAAGATTACATATTTGCTCAGCTCCCAAGACTATCAATGTTTGCCAGGTTTCAAGATTTTTTTTTACAATTGCTAAATTGTGAGGCTTAATAGGTAAATTAAACGAGAATTATCAATTGTTCTAGCAGGGTTGGCATATAAGTTAGGCTATAGCGTTTTGAAAAATAACGAACAAATCTACAGTTGGCAGCGGGCAACAACAAATAATATATATTCTTGACCTAATCAATACTTCTTTCTATGTTCACCAGTACATATAATATTTGAGTAAATGTTTGCTTGACAAATGTATTAAATAAATAAGGCTACTTATTAAGAATAGCCATTGTGTCGACTTCCACAAAACAAAAACAATTTTCAGATATACAGAATAATGTTTTGACAAATAAGGATCATGGGTCCCTTTTCTCTTATTCTTAACTTAAGCTAGAAGACATAATTTTAAAAGTATTTCTATGTAGCTAGGTTCAAAGTATCGAGTAGAATAGAAAAATCTAATTATGTTTCAAAATTCAACACGATATCACATAATACACAAACTTTCACAATTCTTGAAGCACGGGTTGAAGCTACACATTTCTGCGAAATCAACTTCTAGTTTAGCCGACCCTAGAAATACAATGTATTGATGTCACGATCGTGACACCAATACATTAAAAGTGTTGCAAACCCCACTTCCTTAATTCATGGGCTGTTGCCTTTAAACTCCGCTACCTTGTTAAAAAAAGTTTCTACAAACGACCGACCCTGCTAAAACAACAGTAAAAGTCAGTGGGGTCCACCAAACTAGAAACTAGACCTATCTACCCCAAAATCCTGCTGTTCCGACTTCCGCAAAATTTTCAGATAAAAAAAAGAACTATACACATGAAAATCGTGTTATGAATGTTTTGACAATTAAGGAATCTTTTCTTTTTTATCAGAAGATATCTATTAAACATATATATAAATGCAAGTCACTATAAGCAAAGCGCTGGCGGGGCACATGAATGGAATGTAGGGTTACATCGAGAGAAGACGCAAATACCCCCTTGCGTTGCTTTCATTCTATTTTGCTTAAATAAAATCAAACAGTTTCATTAATCGGGGACACATATGTACGCCAACATCGAGAAACTTCACATCATGCAAACGCCCTCATGTGATATTCTACATAACTAATCACTCGTTAGTTACTGCTTTGATTCTATTTTGCTTAACAATCTATTTTAAAGACTCTAGTTTTTACTCTGTTTTATTAACGTTTCGGCCTTACGGCCTTTATCAAAATGACAACTTTCAAGTAAATTTTTCAATTCAACAACAATTGTAATTGCATCCGGAACTGATGTAATGTTGTTAAATGTCATCGTCAAGTACCGCTAAAATCGAGACACATTCACGTTTTACAAGGAATGTCAATATCTTGTAAATAGTAAAATATGTCTCTTATATATTACATATTGAAACAAATATGTTATATAAAAAGACGTGCACATGCAGCACGATTGCTTGCTTAACGTATTACTTACATTGCTACAGCTATATTTACATAAAAATAGGAAATCTTAAACAAACATTTTGACTCAATTTTACATCAATCGTGAAAAAATATTAAAATATAAAATTAAATATAGGGAAAGGTAGGAAGAATCGCATGTAGATCTATATACAAGTACAAAAAATGATTCAAATCATATGCTGTTTTATGACGAGTGCATTAGGTAATATCAAGGCTAAATTAAAGAAATCTTTATAATACGTTTTGAACTTTTTTTTTAACGGCACATTTTCATGCGCTTCAGTCACATCCGGGGTTTTTCTGAAATGTTTTAAAGCAATTCACCTTCTCTTTTCAACTTAGCAATGATCGATGGGTCAACAGACCTAAAACATATTTTTAATGCGAAATGACGCATTCTTTAACCTTATTGTATTTACATATGTATGAAAATATCAACGGACTGTAGAACAATGTTGAGAGAACAGTTTACATCAATAAAAATATCTGTCGATTAGCCTGAAAAACGGTCAAAAACCTTACGGCGGATTAATCTGCCTTTCAGTGAAAACTGTCAGTATGATATTTTTGCAAGCTCTGAAATACGGTAGTTATAGGTCTCAACCGCTGCGCGGTTTCAACTTAATAATAATAAAAACTAGATAATTGTAAGATGACTTTCTCTTTATATAGAACGCGTTTAAAGTATGTAAGTACTTGCTATTTATATCAAAATCAGTATTTTTTCAGGAACGCAAATGATAGCGCTTTTTCTGTACAACATATAATGTCAAGTCAATATAATATTATGTGCACGAACTTTCTTTGTGAGTGAAGTAGTGAAAAAAAAAGCTTAGGCCCGATTCTATACATCGTGTTTCTTAGGCTATCAACACAGTCTCAAAATCATATAAAACACGGCATATTACTTATCTAAGTGTTTGACAGCTTAAAGGAGTCCTGTGTCATACATTTTAAACGAGTCCGGTGCCATATATTTTCGATAATTTGCATTTGCCAAAAGGTCTCCCGAGCTTGTGAAAATACAGGTACCTTATAAAACACGCCTTTTCCTCGTTTCATAGAGCACTTGTCTGACTTTTATCCAAATATTTGTCATGTTTTACATAATACGCCATGATCTGGGCAATTTATTTTCTATACAGGACGTTGGCTTGCCCTTAATTGCATTAACTGCATATCTTGCTACAAAAATAAACGTATCAAAAGTTCCGCGAGATATGGCAAGAGTCTTAATAAATCATACTTATGTCATTTTACCCTTTTTTATAAACACTTTTCACCGGAGTCCATCATATTAACTAGTTTGTTTTGAGCTGTGAGGCTCCCGTGCCCTGCGCATCGAGGTATTGGGCACGGTAAAATGCCCGACGAGGTATCCTTTACGGATTGACACCGTGGGGTTTATGAAATTTTACTTCTATGATGATAGTTTGACTAATGCATTATCTTAAAAGAAGCGGATGGGAAAATTTGAAAACCGATACCGCGATTTATCGATTAAAACGTTTTGTTACAAAATAAAAGACGATGTAATAATAAGAAACTCAAAGGCAGATAATTAAAGAGTATCTTTGACTCTTTTTCACCGGGCTTGAGGGGGGATGGGGTCCAACATGAGTACCGCTTTAAATCATACTGGTATGTTGTGCTTCCGGTAGTACATATGTGGTAAACATTTCACAGAAAATAGGTGAGATTTTTTTGTGATTGAATTTTGTGAAAATGACAATATTTTGCCAACATATCGCGATGCAGTGCAACCGAGTATACATTGCCAAGCACGTAAGCGAATTTACATGACCTGTATTTGTAGAAATGATGGAGAAAAACTTATCCTCCGTGAAGCGGTAAGACTGAAAATTAGCAAACAGATAGAAATATGTTGTAATTGCCCTGCGCCTGCTTAAATTTTGTCCTAGAAACCTTCCGTATGCTATAAGCCCCACCTAGAAGAAAAATTATATGGCGATCACTTTGCTAGAAAAATATTTATGGGCGAAAAACCGAATGAGATACATGTGTTGTGGGCTACATATGTTTTAAAACTCCGCAGATCTTGAGCTTAGATGGTACCTCGATAAAGAAACGAACTGAAATACGGGCCAAGTATATGTCACATCATTCAAAATATTTTATATTATATACATATGTTTTAAAGGGTTCACCTGTGACCTCTGGACAATTAGAAACGAACAGCTTTAAGCTTATTAGTCGCCGGTAGGACTATATTTGATACGCTTTAGGAATTTGCCACTGGGATAGAGAAGTTATTAAAAGGTGACAATGAAAAAATGATACTGTAAATAAAAGAAATATAAGGCAATTATTGAAATGCTTACATAAAGGAATTAGGAGTTGAAAACAGCATAAGATTTTTATTATTTCAAAAGATAGCATTTTGTCTACGTCACGTTGCGTATATTTAGAATATACTACTGCAGACGAAAAACAAATATACATGAGCGCAGTAATACAATCTACGTGAGTGGCAGGGGCCAGATACGCATTTGGCCCAGGTACGTATTTTAAATAAAATAGATAGATGTACATATATATTCAGCATGTTATTTATGATGTTTGCAGAACTATGGATTCCTGCTGCGTACGAGTAATTTTTGTGTAAAATAAATATGTACTTGAATCGATTTTCCTAGCTCCGTGTAGAGACGAAATGGAAACGGTCATCTATTCATCCAGATTCAGCTCAAATTTAAAAAGTAAACGGTTATGGGACACTTTTCGTTGTCGTTTTTGACACAAAATTACTGACCTTCAACCTGTAAGAAAAGTCTATAAATTTCGTGATTCTTTTTTACTTTTTTGTCAAACTATGGGCCTTTCATTAGAAGATATATAATATAATATAATATAATATAATTTGTTGATATTTTTCGGTTACAAGAAATCTTTTGCATTCATTATTTGAAAATGTGAAAATGTGAAAAAAATATTTGCCGTCGTAGATTTCAGTTCTTATACGTGATAATGCTGGCACATGGGTTTCAGACCTAGGCTTAGCGCGGGTTTTGTAAACAAAGAAAAAAGATTAAGATGTTACATTATACCAGTTCAATTCCTTATTTATTTCATATTCAGACCTCATTTTCAGCACTTTAGAGCATTTCAATGATATGAAAAAAAAAATATATGGTCTTTTAGTATGACATGTCTTCTTATCAAAAATAGAAAACTATTGACATGTTTCATTGTATATAAAAAAATTAATCTGTTCTGAGAAACATCACCTTCTAAAAATGCGCCCATGAAAACAGCCGTTTGGCAATTACGCGTAGGTAGACATTTTTCGCAAAGAATAAAACTTACTCTAGGAAATTCACAATGAAAATGGTCTTGATCTTTTCTCAATACAAAAAGCAATAAAACTAAGCCAAAATATAACTCCTCATGTCACTTATTATACCAGATTTCATCCATAGCATGGGACTACATTTTGGACTACTTCACATGTAACACTGAGTAGTCACTTCCGGTTTAGTGTAATCCGTCCTTAAGATGGTAAGAGGGTAACTGTTTTAGAGTATGTTTCACTAAAGATGCGACGTTTTTCAGCCTCTTAACGGTAAACAATGCACCGCAATAGCAGTTACAGCTTTTTTTCCAATCCAATCTTCAAAATATTAGCCGACAGCTCTCCGGCGACTTGATGCTCTGCATCAAAATTTTACTTGTATTTACATGTTGTAGAACATCAGCGCGTCTAAGGCGTTTTGTGTTGCTTATGCGTGTTGACCTGTGGAATGTCGGAAATATACACGTATAGTTTGGTGTATAGTATATAAGTTGCCGATACGGTCTGCGTATGTACGTAGATAGAATGATAGAGGAATGATTTATTGGACGGATTGTCGAAGACAATTCCGTCCAGTGGAACCACAATAATATATATACGATTTTCGGCTTAATCGATTTTTTGATAACCACCATAGCTTCCACACTCCGCCGAAAGAAAATAGTTCTCAAATGGCAGCACATAGTACAACTGAAATCACCACGCTTCTCTGCGCGCATTAATTGAATGTAGAGGATTAGTGTAGTATAAACTCGAGCAGACGATGTGACCGCTGACCAATAAACTAAGCACGCTTTATATACGAGACAGTGTTCTTATCGCTAGATGATGTATTTTTCATTGAAGATTTTACATCAATGGAATTCACAAATAGATTAGCTGTACTAAAAATTCAGAATTTAGGGGAAGTAAAAGCTCGGATATTTGTTATTTTTAATCACCACAAAGAAGTGAAGAAGAATAAGTAATAGAAAGAGCATTGAAACTCGAGTGTAAACGATTTGTACGAGGGGGCGTAGCCCCCGAGTATAAGTCGTTTACCCTCGAGTTTTAATGTTCTTTCTGTTTTGTATCATAGCCATCCATATATGGTAGTTCAGTAGGCGTTCCACATACAGCAGTTCAATGAGTACTTAAAGTCCTTGCTTTACAAATGTGTAAAGCTCAGGTAAAATAAACCAATGCGAGCGCAGAAAATCAATAAAATGCAGTTCGCTGTCTTCTGTTAGAGACACGCCCATACACGCTGGCATACTTTCCTATCCAACAGTGCGGTAACTAGCTTGCGGGTATTTAATACCTGCACACTTTCAGTTACCGCACCCTGCATTCAGTGTATACGATTTACGCAGACCGAATTTAAGAAAAAACACCGAGCTATGATACAATAGGACTTTGACAGATGCTTTTGATAATCAAAAGTAATAAAAGACTGTTCCAATGATCTATGATACTTGGAAATTTATTGAGAAAGGAATCTATTATATTGCCGAATACAATATTACTTAGCTCTCGGTAAATCTGTAAAGTTATTACTATTCTAGAGCAAAATCAAAATATTTCATGCCCAAATGATTTGCCTATTGCCTATTACAATCTATGTAATATCTTGAAACTCGAGGGTAAATGATTTGTACGAGGGGGCGTAGAGACACGCCCATGCACGCTGGCATACTTTCCAATCCAACAGTGCGGTAACTAGCGTGCGGGTATTTAATACCTGCACACTTTTAGTTACCGCACCCTGCGCTCAGTGTATACGATTTACCTGCACCAAATTTGTTAAGAAAAAACACCGAGCTATGATACAATTAAATTTGCAACACGGTAATCAGTTATATGTGTATTCCTTAAAAGTCTGATCGTCCCTGCTATAATTAGTGACCTTAAAAATGTGTTTAAGTTATTATAGTTTGATGTATATTTGCCCAATAGTTATTACAAAATGTATGATTGTTTTGTAATTGTGTGTATGTTTCTACATAAACATCTGTGCAGTCTGATAATGATAGTCTGCATTGTTCATATTTAGTCATTAATTTCACAATGAACATAGAAATTTGGCAAGGAAATGGTTACACTGTTGTAAAAAAACAACACTCCAAACAGAAAAGGGATATTGCTGCTCTCGGACCTGACAGATATAATACATTTCAAGACAATCCGTCCTCCAAGTATTTACAATGTAAGTTACCAGTAAATCTATATGAACAATAGATGATCTGCGCTTATCAGTTGTGTATATAGTTGTAGGTTTAACATGGTATGTTTTGTTAATTGACGATACACAAGTTTATATTGTGCTACATTTCTCTTAGGGAAAGCCTGGCTGCTTTTTTTGTCATCTGTTCGCTTGTAATTGCCTTACTGATTAGTGGAACAGACTATAAAATAGCTCGAAAGTGGAACTATACTGGTCGCATAGGCGGAAGTTCAATTCAGGAAGCGCTGGCGGAAACAAAGAATCGGAATAATTTGTTCATTTTGATTTGTATTTTGTATCGTTTTAATTGTTCAATATTTTTTTCTCCTTTACCGTCCCACCATCCACCAGACTACTGACCATAACTGAGTTACTTTAAAATTATGTTTTTCTTCATATTGACAAAACTTTTCCCTATTATTAGATCTAAGATAGAAATATGTTTGTTAATATTGTTACGCGGATTATATTGAATTGTTTTGCTTTACACAAGAGGTGTATTCTTTAGATTGTGCAACATTTCACTGGTATACAGCAATTTAACATTAATATAGACATATCAATTTAAAATTGTTATCAGAGTAAATTTATTACATTGCAAATCAAGAAAGTTAAGGGATGGGACACCCTGCTGTTTGCATAATTTTGAATCCACTACCCTTGCTTTGTTCCAAAAAAATACAAACATAAAAATAAATGAAAAGATGAGGGTAAAGTTAGCTTTGGGAAAGCCGTCTCGCGGTTTCTTAGCTTTCTTGAACATTTTAGATCCTAATGTATTTACAGGAATGTTAATCTTTTGGTTCAAGGTGCTTTTTACATTTTTTGTCAGCATTATGATATTGTCATTTGCTGTTCCAACCTTGAGAGACGAAGTGCCCTTCCCAAACTCTAGATTCCTATCTCAAAGGTTACAGTCACAGTAGGAGGTCAAAGGTCATGTCAGATCTTGTCCAGGTTGTAACTTTGTAATGCAAACTTTTAGAAGTCAAAGGTCAGAACTTGATGCTGTTTGTCTTTTTGACACCTGGCGGGCTCGGCATGTTTGCCTAAGGTCATCTGGTTTGAGTTTTAGAACAATTTCGAAGATATTGCCTTTGGTTTCTCATATGGCATGCATGTATGGGTAACCGGCTGATATTTTAACTCGTCATGATTAAATGAAGTATAAATCTGAAACATTGAAGATGTAGAATCTTGACATCACCCTGCGCCAATCAAAATTTTACATGGTCCAATTTTATAATTATTAATTCTACTAAGCATTATACTTCATAGACACCTTCCTTATTTCTACGTCTAAGACATTCTAAGGAACAAAGAAATTGCAGCTTCTTTGATGCCATGCATCAAAAATTTGTCTTGTTATATGATCTTCAACCATGTGTTCTTTTCCTGTTTGTTTTACACGTTAATGTGTGCTACTCTATATATATCTTCGGCGTTATTTTTCATCATTAACTGTGGAAATTGTCTGTCCATGACTGAGTTATAGAGCCAAATATCTGTGTCTCGGGCAAGCGGTCTCAAAAGTAAAAGGTAATAAATACTCTAGGGTCAGGGTATTTCAGGAGGTAATTTTGGTCTGCCTGATACAGAACTATTGGCCCGGCTTCTCCACTACATAATTATTAACATAATATTGTGGACCTGGCACTTACTTGTGTTAAACTGCATAGTAACATATTTCCCGCAACTCCACATTCTAGGCCTATATGGTTTGTGGCAATATAGGAGGGAGGATAAAGTGCAAGGTACTCGGTCATATAATCAGAAAATAGCTGCGCCTGGGAGGTGACTTAATCACACAAAGAAGGGAAATTAAAGGCACCAGGACAGATTTCATGACCATGCTCAATTATATTTAAGGTGTTCACAAAATTATTTAACAGTCAACAGACAGCGTTTTTCATTGGATCTTCATGAAACTTGGTCAGAATGTTTGTCTAGATAAAATCTAGGTAGAATTCGAATGTAGGTGACCTGGTGTCAAAAACAAGGCCAATAGGTTAAATCATAGAAAAATATTGTGCAAGCCAGACAGATTGCAATTTTTACAGGATCTTCATGAAAGTTGGTTGTTTTGATGGTATCTAAGTCGGGTTTGAATATATGGTCACGTGGGGTCAAAACTAAGTTACGAGGTCAAGCTGTATAAAAACTATAAAAATCTAGGTCACCCGGTCGAATCATATGTCCTGGACAAAGCGGGTAGCTATACATGTATGCTCGCCCTTTTGGGGAGCATAAAAATAACTAAGCTTGCTGTGTACAGCTCGCAGAAGTTTGTTGTCTACTTTGACATTTAAAGGGACTCGCCAAAACATCGCAAACCCGTCACAGAAATGGAAAATTTGAACAAATATGCAAATATTGACAATCTAGAAATATGCAATTCAACATTTTATCCCAAACACACAAAACAAGGGCACCGGGGATCATAAACATTTATCTCTGTCGCAGGCCTATGAACTACTTACAGAGTAACTGTATGTTAGTCCGTTCATTTAAAAATGCTAGTAAATGATTTCTTTTATTAATGTTACGCCTTGAACAAACTGATTTTGATAAAAAGACCAGTATCTCATCAAAACATATTCTTAAACATTGAAAATGTCGTTTCAAAGTTGTTGAACAACATTGACATTAGTCTGAGGAAAATGTGAATGTTAAGAAACGAATTGAAGAACACAAGGCATTCAAGCCTTCATTTTAGCTCAATATCTGCGGAGTTTTAAAACATGCACCACATATGTATCCCATTCGGTTTTCGTTCATAAGATTATTTGCTAATTTTCTGTCATACCGCTTCACAGAGGCTAAATTTTTTCTCCGTCATTTCTACAAATACAGGTAAGGTAAATGCACTTACGTACTTACTAATGTATATTCATGTGCACTGCATCGTGATATTTTGGCAGAACAATGTCATTTTCACAAAATTCAATCACAAATAAAAATCTCACCTGTTTTTCTGTGAAATGTACTCCCGGAAGCACAACATATGATTTTTAGCGGTGCCCATATGTTGGATCCCCCTCCCCCGTGTTTTTGGAAAAATGGCTAAAGATGGTATTTTCCAGACTCATTTTAAATTGAAAATGAATTATTCTCAATATTATTCCCCTTTTGACACGTTGACCGTCAGAATATGATTGGTTCATGCCCATATTCTCTTGCTTAAAAGATTTCACTTTCACTATCGCGTGCGTACAAAAGTAAAATCGTGAAACTGTATTTTCAAAGTAAAAAAAAAAACAACAGACTGACCAGGGGGAAAGAGCACGGACATGCACAAGAAACCGCGACAGCAATGAGAATGTGAACATTATGTTGTCGTTCTTCCTTACATATAGTCGCTATAGCGTCATCAATGCAAAAATTAAGAGAAGAATGACAATCTTACCGATTGTCATATTTTTGAGCGGCAGCTCCTTTTAAGCAAGAGGATATGGGCATGAACCAACTAAGTGTAAGGGCACATTGCATTTGAACATAAACTATTCTAAAAAAATTGATAAAGTCAAATTCGTATTACGAAAAAAGTTTTATGTATGCATTTTAAAATGCCGACTTCTTACCTGATCTGCTAATGGTTTTAGAATAGGCTGTAAAGCATCTGATTTGTGCAGTTCTGATTTGCGTACGGGGTTCATGTTACACAGTGTTATAGCTGGGAAAGCTATTGGACTAAAGTCTAGTGACACTGAAGTCTGAGATGGGTACGAATAGTAGGTCCTGAAATCATATATCAATAACAAAAACTTACTGGCAAATTTTAATTGTTCTTTTCAGTAAAACATACAAAAGGTTAGTTTTGTGAAAAAGATTTTCAGCAGTCCGTTTATTGTTATTGTGTAACATAACCAGAAGATGCAAAGTACATTTCTGGAAAAGAATACCTAGCTTATCAGAGACGACCTATCAAACAGTTTATCAAATTTCATTTTAAATTTAAATGACTAATAACTTTAACCCGTATCCAAACACATAATATATACATGTGTTATAGAAAAATCCAACAATTTTCATTTAAAAAGTGTCTTCGAGTTTAATAATAGTACATTCTTCTCAGCTTGCCAAAAAGTCGCAAAGAAAGCAAGATCCATAGTGGTCCAAAGTCGCTGACCTGACCTTGATTATTTAACCTTAAGTATATGTACGATACACTGAATTATAATTTGTAGCAACTCAGTATATTGTAAGAAATATTTAACAGGTGAAATGCCTCCATTTGACCTTACAAAGATGCTATGGGCCATATTTAATGAAACTCTGCCAAGCAGTTCAAGGCAAAAAGTCATTCAAAGCTATTTTATCTTTAGCTCTAGTGACCCCTTTAAGGAGCCAAGTGCCCACTTTTACAGAACTTTGATAGAAGACATAAAGCTACAGACATGGTTTGATCAAGCACTTCATGAGAAAAGTTTTTTTTAAACGTATTAATATTTTTAGCTCTAAAGGCCCCCGCATTTGAGCAAAATAAAAAGGAACCTTATAATGATACTGTATACAGTTTGGTGAAGACCAATCAAACGGTTTATCTGAAGTATTTCTATTTTTGGCCCTAACGGAAGGTGCCAAGCGTCCCAATTTGAACGCCTGACATTCCAATTTACAATTCAGGTTGAGCTAGAAACATAGTACTAGAAATTCGTTGTTTTCAAAACTCCATTCGTATAATACAGCAAGCAGGAACTCTCTGCAAACACGTTAGAGAATAGAACTTTAATGTACTACAAATTAAGTTGACTTCAAGCTTCATGAGGGACGACCATTTGAAAATCAGGTTGCTGCACTTCGATATTTTTAAAAAACGCCAGCACTAAAGTAAATGTGCAATTATAAAAGTAATCGGTTGGGCTGCACAACTGCGCAAAAGTGGGGAAAACGCCACAGCAGGAGCGCTACGACCATTCTGAATCTACTGTTTTAAGTTTTGATAGGTAATTAAAGTAGCACTGCTGGGCGCAAAGAGAAAATACTTAAGGTAATATGCGCCACCTAACGAAAGTCAACGGACCGTTATGAAATTTTGCCGAATCAAAATTGACGATATTTCCGATTGACTGGTATTTTTTTCATTTTTCTGTTATTCTCCATTTTGCTGCTGTAAATCTTCAAACATAACCACTAACGTAATTTTTTCAGCAGAGCGCAAAATGACGTACTTGACTAGTTTTTCGATTATCGTTTTTATATACCATTTAAATACGGCAAAAATTCTTTATTTTCAAGTTTATATTAAAATTATCTCTCCAATGATATATAATATGTCATGTTTATTTCAACGTCACATCAGAGGCAAGCGATTTATGAACGCAAAATTTCGCGTAAAAACGCCTATATCTTAAAAACTGTGAGATAGTTTTTTGAATAAATTTCAACAGAAGTACAAAATTTCAATCACTATCGATTCCTTAAAAGAAAAATGGGGGTCACCGATTTAGATTTCGCTCTATTTACCGTGTTGCACTTCCCCTACCCCCAGTAAAAATAACGACGTTTTCATACTTATTTCGTAAATTTCCATTAATTCAAATTCAGTGTCTTCTTCTGTTGGTGGATATAATGAAATAATATCAGTTTCTGCTGTTGGATATAATGAAATGATATCACAATAATGATAAAATGAAGACGTTTTTTTGTTTATTAAATTTTTCAAACAGATGAATGTTTTCTAGAAAATGTTCTATACATGACAAACACAGACAATTTTGCCTAAGTGCCTGTGCACTCTATATAGTATTTCGAAGAGTGCGCAGTTAATGATTCCATCTTTACATAGAAACAGTTTACAGAAATTTAGATTACGCATACAGTAATGAGGAGAGAAAGGAATTTGTCCCATAAGTTTATTTAGGGTGTTAAGAATCACATGTACCTCCAAGACGTCCACACTGCAAAGTTTCGCTCGTGGTACTTTTGATTAACGTTTAGTACTTTAACAAAATACTTGTTTTGTTTATATATCCCGGTAAACAAATGTTACAAACAACACCGAGGATAATTGGGCCTGATATCAGAAGACGCAGGTTCATACATGTGCTATATATCCCGACAAAATTATAAACGTCTGCTGGAAATTAAGCAGTAAATTGAATAAAATGCTCACAAAACGTGAGCACGGCTTTATATATTACCCTATTTTATAATTTATCCCCCCGCCAAAGGCGAAGGGGATATTAGAAATGCTCTCCGTCCGTGCGTGCGTGCGTGCGTGCGTGCGTCCGCAACGATCTTTGTCCGGAGCATAACTCCAAAAGTACTGGAGGGATTTTCTTCAAACTTCATACACTGAAAGAACACATTGGGAGGAAGTGCAGTGTGCAAGAACAATAACTCTATCTTGCCTACTTTTTGAGTTATTTCCCTTTATCATATTTTCTTAAAAAATTTTGTCCGGAGCATATCTCCAAAAGTACTGGAGGGATTTTCTTCAAACTTCATACACTGATAGAACACTTTGGGAGGAAGTGCAGTGTGCAGGAACAATAACTCTACCTTGCCTATTTTTTGAGTTATTCCCCTTTATCATATTTTCTTAAAACATTTTGTCCGGAGCATAACTCCAAAAGTACTGGAGGGATTTTCTTCAAACTTCATACACTGATAGAACACATTGGGAGGAAGTGCAGTGTGCAAGAACAATATCTCTACCTTGCCTATTTTTTGAGTTATTCCCCTTTATCATATTTTCTTTAAAAAATTTGTCCGGAGCATATCTTTTTCGTGCATGGAGGGATTTTGATATAACTTGGCACAAATATTCACCACCACGAGGTGGAGTGTCATGCGCAAGATCCAGGTCACTAGGTCTAAGGTCAAGGTCACACTTAGAGGCCAAAGGTCAGATACAAGAATGACTTTGTCCGAAGCATTTCTCCTTCATGCATGGAGGGATTTTGATGTAACTTGGCACAATTATACACCAACATGAGACGAAGTGTTATGCATAGTTCCCTTCTTTAGAATTACTTCCCTTTGTTGTTACTTTAAATAGCTTTCTACCTGATAAAGATTTTTGTGTGGACTTGCAATTTTTTTTTTTTTTTAAAGATTAACTTCCCTTAGTTGTTACTATAAATAACTTATATTGTAACATTTTTATAATTGACCGTAGGGAAAAAAACAAGACCACTTTTCTGTGGTACAACATAGATGTTACTCTCCAATTTTAGGTGTATTTTATTATATATAAGGTATCTCTACCTGGTAAGGAGTTTTTTTGTGGACTTAAAAAAACAAAAGACTTACAATGATTACTAAACAACCACAAAATTAACATTCCATTTGCAAATACAGCTGCTAGAGTAAAGAAATTTGCTGCGACGGGCATATATTGTAACATTCTGGCACTCGTGTTCCCTGTTAGCTTTCCATTCCTTCTTTTTACAGTAGCCATATAGGAAAACATCATAGCTATACTGTTCATGAAAATTAATAAAATTTAGCAGTAAACCACCTCAATACTGACTTATTCTTTCTTCCACATCTTTAAAACCCTGATGCGGACCACAACTAAACGGTTCTTCAAAGCTTTCCCCAAAATTAATACTTTCAGACACTAACTTCCCAGGAACTTTAGCCTTCAATTATAATATGCCCGGCGGGGGGATTAGCTATGTGTAACATGGCTCTTGTTTAATTTTATACTACAGTCATGTTTTACAAAGTCTCCATTTTATTTTCTGGCCACATTTGGTTAATTAAACTATCTACCGTGCGCATGCTTTCAATGCCTTTAAAATGAGACATTTAAAATTGTGGCATTTATATGGTTTGAACCTACGTCTCCTGATATCAGACGCAAACTTTCATCGGTGTAGTCAATCTAGATGACGATCTTAACATTTGAGCCAAGCCATGAGAAAACCAACCAAGTGCGTTTGTGACCAGCATGGACCCAGACCAGCCTGCGCATCCACGCATTCTGGTCATGGTTCATGCTGTTCGCTAACAGTTTCTCTAATTGCAATAGGCTTTGAAAGCGAACAGCATGGATCCTGACCAGACAGACTGCGCGGATGCGCATGCTGGTCGCAAAGCCACTATGTTGGTTTTCTCATGGCGCGGCTCATTTATGTTTTGACGTTTAAGTGACAGATATTGAACAGTCACTGTAGTAGCAACTAAAATATATAAAAGATTGTGTAAGAACAAAGAATCAGTCTTTATATTTCCAAACTGCACTTTTAGCCCCGTTATCTATTGTTTTAATAGAACCTATGTAAAAACTGCACTCCATGTATCGAAATAACTGCATTTTTATTAAGACCGCACCGTCTTCTGCGTTTTCTTATAAACCATTTTATCTTGTTTACCTCACACGAACCGGCAAACTGAACTTCCGGCGGGATAGTTCGAACTTGTACCTGTTTCCTCTCCAGATAACGGTTTGTGCACACAAGTCACGTGCAGAATTATTTTCTAGAACGGTTCCTTTTGTCCCTATCATGCGTTCGACAGAATAACAAAGTAAGATAAAAATACACTGACATGGAAATATCCAGTACTGGCATGAAGCATACCTGCGTGAACATAAATTTAAAAGTTAACGAAGTCTAAGATGAACACCAAAATATCCGGTAATAGAATCTCTTTAAGATTGACTACAAACATTTTGCTTAGAACTTTAACATTTGATGTGCTTCACTTTTCTGCTAAGGTTTTAGCGTTTAATTTTATTAAATTTAAACAAAGTTTTGCTTAAGAATTGAAGCTGCAACTACAAATAAAAATCAGCGTATTCTAGGTGAATACAACTTTCGGCTAAAATGCACTTTACCGATACCTATATCCTGTTTCAATAAAAAGGACTCTTTGTGTTTCTGTGTCATGTATAGGAGAGCAATTTCCTGAAATTATTCATTTATTTCAATAATTTCATTTAATCATATCTTCTTTTTATCATTACTGGAATTTAATAGCATTATATCCACTAACAGAAAAAGAAACGGAATTAAAATTTATGAAAATTTACGAAATATGAATAAAAACGTTGTTATTTTTTACTGGGGGTAGGGGTAGCGCCACGGTAAATAGAGCGAAATCTAAAACGGTGACCCCCATTTTTCTTTTACGGAATCGATAGTGATTGAAATTTTGCACGCCTGCTCAAATTTATTCAAAAAAAATCTGACAGTTTCTGAAATATAGGCGTCTTCACGCAAAATTTTGGGTAAAGCTCGACGTCAGTTTTGCGTGTTTTGCGTTCATAAATCGTTTGCCTCTGATGTGACGTTGAAATAAACATGACATATTATATATCATTGGAGAGATAATTTTAATATAAAATTGAAAATAAAGAATTTTTGCCGTATTTAAATTGTATATAAAAACGATAATCGAAAAACTAGTCAAGTACGTCATTTTGCGCTCTGCTGAAAAAATGACGTTAGTGGTTATGTTTGAAGATTTACAGCAGCAAAATGGAGAATAACAGAAAAATGAAAAAAATACCAGTCAATCGGAAATATCGTCAATTTTGATTCGGCAAAATTTCATAACGGTCCGTTGACTTTCGTTAGGTGGCGCATATTACCTTAACTATTTCCTAGTTAAAGTAGCATTTTCACGTCTTATGTAAGTCAGTCTATGCTTTTATGTCATTGTGAACCTAAACTTGGCATTTTGGTAGCATTTTCAAGAAGAGTGTTTGCATTTATAGAAATGTAAAAAAAACATGTGTGTTATGTAGTTGTCAGTTTGGAAGATATTCCATAGTGTTGACCTGTCAACACTCCTACTTAAATGTCCAAGATTTCAATTTCTCCCAGAATTTCTGTTCAGAGGGTTAATGATTGGTCTGAAATTAGGGATCCTGGAAAACGTGGGATGGGCTCATGGGATGGGCTCGTGGGATGGGATGGGATGGGCTCAAGGACATGGGCTGAACTTATTTGCCCCTAACATTTTCTCAGATTCTTGAAGGTTTCTTAAGGTGAACAATTCTCTATTTATAAATAAATGATACTCCTGGGAATTCATGCCATACTGTCAATAAGATCTGGTCGAGAGTAACAAAATGGTTTAATGTCTGATTCTATAGGCTAATAACTGTAAATACATTTTCTTATTATTGTTACCATTATTATTGTTAATTCTCTTGATCCAGTCAGTAGTGCACTTAATAAAACAGTAATAATTTTAAAGTAATATTATGAAAAATAAAAACACGTAAAATGTATTTGAATATTAAAACAAAACAATTCGGTAGAATGAAGAATTATGAAGATAAAGGGTAAAATTACATGTATATATGTCACAGGGAGAAAAATGATGAATTCAGCAGTTGATCTCTTATAACCCAAGTCAGAGAATGAACCTACAACATTAATTTGTTTGATGAAATTAATTTTGAGAGAAAATATGAAATGGGAACTTATGATAAATCATTTTGAAAATAAAAGTTACTGAAAATAAAAAGAAAACAATATTTGACAAATTTCAATATAAAAAGATAACAGAAATGAATTTATTATATTAGACATATTATAATATATGAAAAGGGAGATTCTCAAACATATGGCAATTTTCAATTTATTGGTAATAGATTTTGATGTTTACATTAACACAAAATGGACAATAAATGACCATATGTGACGCACCATGACATTTTGGGTCCAAATTCGGCGTTACGTCATTTGAGAAAACATCGATTAAAGTTACGTCACAAAAAAAATGGTGGACGTTACCACGTGTTCGCGGCAATTAATGCATTTCTTGTTTTCAATAATACTCTACCTTGCCACAAGAAAAAAAATGAAGTGACATTTATCAACATTTCCGTGTTTTGCAATTCCGTTTCTTTAAAAAATTTAAATGATTGATAATTTATCGCCCTTTGAATCGACACGCCATTTGTAAACATCGAAGGCCGGAGAAAATGAAACTACCAAAAACAATTATTTGATGATTTATTCCGATTGTATAAAGAATGAAAGTTAGCGAATCTCAAGGTAAGTAAGTATTTAAGCGATATATAGTGTTAAAAATATTATTTGAGTTCATATCGTCAGTTTTGTCCGATATCTTTTCCAAAAATAGCCCGGATTTGACACTCATGACAGATTCGAGGTAGATTTAGCGCAGTTCACATTTTATTTACAAGTGTCAATATATTGTAGACTATATTTTATTTACTAAATCTGCCATGAATTCAACTTTTTTAAATCGGTTTTGACTCTTATTCAGTAGAATCTGTATGCAAGACAATTACATAAGACCTTGTGACTCTGGTGCCAGACAAAATTACAACAGTCAGTCATAATGTTATGTTACATATTAAAGTTAAAGCCCTGATCATTTTATAAATATAGCGATGCCATGAAAGTGACTGATTAGGAATACTTGAAACACATCTATTGTCAGATTCAACCACTAGTTTCTTACATGTAATTCAAATCAGTCCATACATAAAACTTCTACAAGGCATAAATATTGTTTTTACTTGGAAAGAGACAGTTTTTTCCAAAGCTTTTTCCAAAGCTTTTCATGTTAAATTTGCATACTGTTCACTTGGCCATTATTTCTGGATTCCTCACCATTTTGTACTGTTCTTGACAAGTGACTAAAAACCACTTAGTAAAATAAATAAACTTTAGATACATTTTGTTTTGAAAGCCTTGCCAGGAATTCAAACCTATTACTCTTTTTATAGAAGTCTTTGTGCTAAATATGTACTGAGCTAACTGCCCAGGACATTTTATCTCACATTTCAGCCTTTTTCAGTATTTTTTTCATTTTACAGATCAAACACTGAGGATTGTTTGGCTTGATGCAATGACCTTAAACAGTGAAATGATTTTCCACAAGCTGGATTTTATGGGGGTTTGTAAATTTCTTCATACATTTTTACAGTTACTATACTGCTAATCTAAGAAAGATAAAGACATTAAAGTAGCATAAACATAAATGATCTATTTCATTCATAACATTTTAAGAGAAATGATTTTGATTATAGACCCATTCAACAAATATGTGTAATATATTAAGAAGTGAATAAGTAATGCCATACAATAATTGAATATATCATGTATGTATTTTTTCATATTTTCAAAATTATTTTTACAGTATTTGTGTTTACATTAAGTTTGATTGCATGAATTGTATGTCTAGTCTGTAGGAATCTTAGCTAGTTTATGTATTCTTGAAAAACTACTTTTTCTGCATGAATACTGTAAGATTCTTGGATGAGTTTATACTTATCAAATCTGCTTTCATTCAGCTTCTAACAAAAATACTCTCTTAAGCTTAAAAGATGCTTTACAGTCTTATATTCTGTAACCTTATACTAATCTTATTAAAATGAAGTTCTAATGTTGATGAATTTTTGTTTTGCAGTGATGAAAGAACTATGAATATGTAAATGGGAATGAAACAGAAGGAATTGATATGTTCTACTGATCATCCAGCTGAAATCATGCCTGTGGAATAGAGTGCATGTCACAAATACTGATATGAGCAAATAACTCCATATTGCACAAATAATGTCATGTTTCCTGCCCTCATGACCTGAAAAAGTTAAAAAATTCTAGTTCAAATTACAAATGTGTTTCAAGAAAAAGTAAAACATAGTCAAGTGTGAGAAATATTGGGTAAAAGTAGTGTTTTGATGTCAGGACAGCTGTGAAGTTTTATGAGAAGCACTATCCTAATACAGAATTTAACTTATAAATTTTCCAAAACTGCATGCATGAAATACTAAGACATGTCTGTTGAATGAATCCTAGTTGTTTCAAAACTACAACATGTGTGACATTAAAGCACAACCTTTGGAGGAAACATTTTTAAAATCAAAACTGCCTTGCCAGTGTGAGTGTTGGAAGAATATTTCCAGAAATGGCAGAAAACTACCAATATAGCAGAAAATATTTGTTACTGGCTGAATATAATATATCTCATTTCAAGAATCAATCATGTTAATCCATGGTTATAGTTGTGTTAAAAGATATTTTTACATGACATGACCTTTGCAGAAATAGCTAATTGTTTTGCAAAACATTGTGAGTTGCCATGGTAACACAAATTTGACTTAAATTTAGATTTGTTTGATTATGTAAACAGCATGTGTCTTGTTTATATTCTGCTAATCAGACTATGTTCTGCAAGAAAATATCTTTTATGTGTAACCATCAACAAAACATGTTATAACACAAATCTGCCATAAAATGGCAGAGCTGTAATGCAGGTAGGCATATCAGGAAAATATGTAGTTCTGGAAGACAAGTTATATTACATAAAATGATGTTTGTTTTTTATAAATGATCATAATTGACCATTTGTGGTGTAAAACAAATGTATACTGAACAGATGCTAAATGAATGTTCTGATTCTCTCTGGAAAATTTACAAAAAACTACTATTTTAAGAAAATACTGCATTGTTGCCATGGTAACATTAATTTAACTTTTAAATTATTTTGAATATCATCATATGTAAACAACATCTTTCTTGTTTATATGTTATAGTTGTTAAGCTGTATTATGTTAGTGAATATATTTATCATATTCAATAATTGCATCAACAAAGCACTATGTTATTACACAAGCCTGCCTTAAAATGGCAATAGTTGTAAGTGAGAGAGGTGTATCTGAAAATTATGTATTTCTCAAACCATACTACATTAATTTTCACGGAATGATGTCTACTCTCTTACTTTTAAATAAGAAAACAGACAGCTTTTGATGTAAATATATGGAAAAACACTTCCAATATTCAATTTATTACAAAGAAGTTGCCAAAAATGTTAGTATTTGTGTAAGAAAATACCACATTATTGCCATGGTAATGTTAGTTTTTAGTTAGAAAATACCACATCGTTGCCATGGTAATGATTCACAGATCAGTATATCTAAGTCTTTTGAAATTTTAGCAAACTCACAGTTGATAATAACAGTCTAATAATCATATCTTCTTGCCTGATTTTCTTTCTTACTGTTTAATAGATAAGGTGTCTATAATAATAAGATTAATGTCCTAGTTTTTGGGATGTTGTCTAATTTGATATCAAATAAATTCTGTATCTTGTTCAAAAGAATGTCATAAAACAGTTGTCTGTAAACTGTTAGCACACTAGAAAAAGTAAATTGTGTATTTATTTCACATTCTATGTAATTTATTGCTAGATTCATCAAGAGACTGTTAAAAAAAGAGATTAAACAACAGTGTTGCTATAGAAACGATTTTTAGAACATAAATATTTTTATACTACATGAAAGAAAGAGACAAAAAGAAATACATTCCATTAATTGCATGTTGCTTTTGTTATTTTATCATGTATTTTATCTTGATATTATTAAAATATGGTGTCATTATTAAGATATACTGCCTCAATTTTGATACAGTTAGACAAAAACATGGTGTCCGAAAAGTGGTAATATCTCCATGACAACGACTGATTTGTGTTGTCAAATTGAAGATTTTTACTCAGAACGGATCAGTCTGTCAGATTAGCCCAAAACCCCATTTTTGACCAAAATTGCATTTGGACCCAAAATCTCATGCTCTGTCACATATATTTTGTTCCAAATAATTGCTTTTCAGTTCTACTTATCATAAAAAAAGATGTTTACATTAACACAAAGTGGACAATAAATGATTATATTTTGTTCAAAATAATTGCTTTTTTGCTTTACTTATAATGAGAAATGATGTTTACATTATCACCAAGTGGACAATAAATGATTATATTTTGTTCAAAATAATTGCTTTTTTGCTTTACTTATAATAAGAAATGATGTTTACATTATCACCAAGTGGACAATAAATGATTATATGTTGTTCAAAATAATTGCTTTTTTGCTTTACTTATGATGAAAAATACAGTCCATAAATTTTTCATCACTTATATTGGAACCGTAGAAGTACATTCTAACAAGTTAGAGGATTAAATGTTGGTATTTTCTTTCTTTGTTTTCCCTTCTTGGCGGCCAATACAGTGTGAGTCTCACTCTGGGAATTGTAATTACAGGCTGTGTCCCTGTTATCCTTAGCTGACCTCTTAATTGCCCAGTTGAACTTTTAATTCATGTTCCTCACTATATATTTCTCTGACCTTGGGCCCACGATCCCATGACCTTCAGCCCATCCCATCCCATCCCATGAGCCCATCCCACGAGCCCATCCCAGGTTTTCCAGGCTGCCCTGAAATTATAATAACATGGAATGCCAGAGAGTAACAGATAGCATCTTTAGATTGGCTTTTAATAACCCTAACAAATTACCAGCACCCTTCTCCACGGTCAGCTTTTGATATTGAGATGAACATTAGGTCAGTGGGTTTCATTGTATGAGGAATCAATGTTGTATTACTAAAGATGTATTTTGAAAGAGGAAATTTAATACACTTGAAATTCAAGTAAAGCATGTGAACCTATTTTGAAAGTTAAACAAATTAATCTTTACAATTAGAAGTTCATATTGGAGTTATAGTAAGAAATTGTTTCAAGGTACAGTAATACTTTGGATGTAATAATTACAAGTGACATTTAATATTTACCTAGAAAGTTATAAACTTTCTGACGAAATTGGCCTTTATTTGCCTAGAACATGACCTTAGTGTTGCTTTTGTAAGTTGAAATTATACATCAGAAATATAGCATGTAGTATTTTTATTTCAATGATATTGCAAAACAGAGAGAAATGTCTTCTGTGTGTACAATAGGTAACAGTTAAAGGCCACGCTCTACACTTTCGCACGCAAAACCACTGGTATCTTATATAGAATTTTATATCAAATAAACTCTATTTTGACAGGCGCCACTGTTCATTGTCAGGATTTTCATGCATTTTCATTGACAATTTAAGGTTGAAAGGTAGGACTGGAGCAGGTCTTTAACTGTTTTCTATGTAGAAACAACTAAATGTCACAGAAAAATATATGGTAACATGCTTTAAGTTAAATCCAACTTCAACTCATCGCCTAGCATTTTAAAAGAACTGTCTAATGATGGCACGGACCGTAGGATGCAGTTTTCAAGTCGATAGTACATGTATATCATTCGGTATCGCATGTTAACGTAAAGGGAAATTGAATATCTTTAGTAAGTTACAGAGAATACGGTATGTACTTGCACGCAAAACTTTAACTTGAATTTATTTTCTAAGTATAAAAGGGACATAAATCTGCTAATATAAAGGCTACAGTTATGGGACTTTTTCAATTTATTGCAAGAGCTGTTTTATTAAAGTTTTCTCATGACAAGGCACAAAAATTGCAAAAATTAAATATGTTCCTCCTATCAGTATAGCTAGTGACAATAACCTACCATATACTTTCTAAGACATTTCAGGATATGGTTTCTTACATTCGCATAACTGGCAAATACAAAATGCATGCATTTTCACCTGATTTTTTTTATAACATATAGAAAGTTTCATTAAATAAGTTCAAGCTATTGCATCATCCTTTCTTTTGTACACTTATTGAAACAATTAGACGGACGTGGACGGAATTAAGTCACCTAAAAGAAGTTTTAGTCACTTAATAAGAATTAGGGAATAAATTGAATTTACTATTACGTATTGTCTCCTGTAGCAACATAAGTACGGATTCGTATTAAAGCATGGACAGACAGACTGATGGAAGTAGTAAAACTATAAAAACCCTCTGGCGAAACAGGTAGAGACTAATACTAAATTTTCTTAGTTTCTTGTGTATAATAATTAAAAAAAACTTTCTCGAAAACAACTGTACTGTACAGTACTGTATACTGTACTGCCAATTGTTTTGCCAGATAAATTTTGCTTCAAGAATATAACTGATAAATACAATAAATTTATTTCGTAACTCTTTGGAAATGATGAAAAAGGCATAAAACATGTGGTCAGTAATTTATGTGAGATAAGGTCAAATAGCAGGCATACTATTCCATTTCTCGTGTTGATCAACACGGGCTTTGGCCGTGACAAGGGCTCTAGCGCAACAAAGATCATCATTATTTCTAATGCGAATAATGCACTGCTTTTCTGCCAGGAATTTTTCTGTGTTGACAAATTTACACCTTTTTCGAGTTCCCCCATCAGGCATATCCACTAGAGTCACTTCAAACAGCAAAGTTTCATCAATGGCAAAATCTTCGTTGGACTGCAGGACTCTCTCGATCTCGGACATAAATCTATCCGCAGTCAATTCTGTTAATTTTAAGAACGGGATGACAATGGAATAATCCAACGAGGGACTCTGTACTGTGAGTCTCATCAAATCCTCTGATTTAGTTCCCTTGGTAAGATCTTTGATGATCGCTGTAAATAATTTTCTGAGAGTAGACAGTACATCTTCCGTTACTTCAATATCTTTAAATGAGACATTGTATGTTGACGCAGTCGTTCTAAATTTTGGAATACGCTGTTCTTTCATCTTTGATATAGCGTAAACAACGGCATACATATAACATCTTGTAAAATTAATGACAAAGTTTTAACACAATACCGCTTATAAAGTAATGTTTACAATAATCAGACCATGTACATGTCAACTCATTCATTTCTATAGTATACTAGTCAGTCAGGTGTTTATCCGTCACACAATTTCGTGTAAGTTAGGTTTTTATCCATTCCTCATGTAAAGTGAGTTCGGTTATTTTCGAATAAAAGTTAGGTTTTTATCCCTTTTCTCGCTGTCAGTACATTTGAACATGCATTGTGTCAACATGTAGTGGGTTAACGACATAGTGTAAACGGGCCTATAAAGCAGTATATCTTTGCTTTCAAACAACAAAATAGTCGAGGCATCAAAAGCATAGAAGTATTTTTAAAGATTTTTTATAAATGTTTTCATTGAAAAAGTTGCCTTGTTCGTCGTTTTTCTACCTGAAAACACAAGGGCTGATATATTTAACATGGTAGATAGATATAACAACAGAAACATTCCTTTATACATCGTAATTACACAGAAAACAAAGTTGTATCGGCTTTACATCCGCCATGTTGGCACTGAGTTAGGGCCGCTGAACAGAGTTAAGATTATCCGGGTACATGGCGTGAGGTACATTTTCGTTCTTAATTTTTGTACATCTTTCATCAAAATTCAAAAAGGAAAAGTTTATTTGTAAAAATCATATTGCATCGTTAAACAAGAATATCTATGTCACATTTTCATCGTATTTTAATTACGGATTAGTTGAAGATTTTTCAGTAATATGATGGATTTTCTTGCATTTATCCATCGTCTGTGTACCGCTGAAAGAAAATGGCCGAATTTAATTTCAAGTTATTCTACAACTCTCTAATTTTTACTGAGATGTTATATAAATATTGTTTATTGATGCGAATCCTATTTTAATTCTTTATTTTGCCATTATTAAATGCATTTAGTTGTGGTAAAGAGTCTGGAGTCGATAATATGACCCAGTTTATATGTGTATCATGGAAGTCGTGTTATGTATACTGTATGCTTAGATCTGATCTACACAGTTGATCGCATATAACGACGTTTAACTGAAGTTCGGCATACTTTTGCAGATTAATGAATCCAACTAATTTTTCGTGATCCTGGGAAATATTGAGATAATTTATTTATATAGACAGTGTCCCCACTCGCTATCGACACTCGAAAGACCAAAGTGGTGGGGGCAATTTCCGATGAAATATTCATCGATGCCGACTGTTTACGTGCTACTGGCTAGCGTCCACCAAATGCGGACAACCACCAAACCGGACAGTCCTGTAAACGCTTTTTTTGGTCTTTAACCTTTTTAATCTGTTTACGATCAAATGGATGCTTGATTTTCAACAACAGGGCAAAGTTACAACAGTTAAATTTAAGTATTTTACAAGAAATGCTACATTTCATTTCGTCTGCACTCACGAAGCATGTTAACATGTTGGGGAAGTCGGAAGTGGCGCGATGCGCATGCGCAGTATTTCCGTGAGGTCCCGCCATAAAATCTAAAGGTCCCATGCAAATTTGAGGTAAGCAGACGAGACGTTTAGTAAACACTTACATCGGGAAAATACAGCTTTGATAATTTAGTGCATGACTTTTACACACCCTAAAACACATTTTCATATCAAAATATTCATTTCGAAAAGTGAAATTTTAAAATATTTGGTTGGGAGAGATACGATCAAATTTATAGATTCAAGAGAGGTAATTCGTACAATTCTTGGACTCAGACACTGTACGACTATTTTCCATTGGTTGAAAATAAAGTTTAATTCAATGTTGAATGTAAATTGAAAATCAATAAAGTGACAACTTGCTGTCCAGAAACATGGTACTGTTAGACCTTAAAATAACGTGATTCGGTGGCCCTTTGTGCGGGCCGCAAAAAGTACTTGACCTAATTTTAGAAGTAAACAAATTAGCTCTTTAGGTAGGAGGAGAAACTAGCTTTGTTCACATGAAATTTCAACCACTAGATATATCTATTTCCCGAGTTATCGTGAAAAATATTCCAAAAGTGTCCGGTTGTAGGACGCTAGCCAGTATGGGTTTAAATGCCGATAGTTTCATAAATTGTTCAGAATTTTCACATAAACTTGTATTTATCGAAAGGGGACTCGTTTCCTCCTCATTGTTTTATGTAAAAAATTTATCAAGTGATATCCAAAATTACGAATTTTCTGATGAGTTTAACTGTGTATGTGCTGTATCACGCGCGCGCTATAAAACCCAGCGCTATATATGAATGTGTACTGTGATTTATCCTCCATTGTTTTTGGTCTATTCAAATTTTTGACGTTTAGATTGCCAGTCCCAAACTTAAATTAATCGAGTGTTGAATTATTTTGACTATATGAATGCTAATGAGCCAAACAACAAGTTGTTGTCTAATTATTTTAATTATATATATGTATTTGCCGTGCTTAAAAACAAAAACAAAACAAAAAATATCCATAATTATGCCCTGTTTGGTGGGCTTTAGAATATTTGTATTTGCCTAATGGGCTGTTTGTCTGGCCATTGTACTGAATTGGTGCCAATCAACAAATTTTATCCATAATTATGCCCTGTTTGGTGGGCTTTAGAATATTTGTATTTGCCTAATGGGCTGTTTGTCTGGCCATTGTACCGAATTGGTGCCAATCAACAAATTTTATCCATAATTATGCCCTGTTTGGTGGGCTTTAGAATATTTGTATTTGCCTAATGGGCTGTTTGTCTGGCCATTGTACCGAATTGGTGCCAATCAACAAATTTTATCCATAATTATGCCCTGTTTGGTGGGCTGCAGAATATTTGTATTTGCCTAATGGGCTGTTTGTCTGGCCATTGTACCGAATTGGTGCCAATCAACAAATTTTATCCATAATTATGCCCTGTTTGGTGGGCTGCAGAATATTTGTATTTGCCTAATGGGCTGTTTGTCTGGCCATTGTACCGAATTGGTGCCAGTCAACAAATTTTATCCATAATTATGCCCTGTTTGGTGGGCTTTAGAATATTTGTATTTGCCTAATGGGCTGTTTGTCTGGCCATTGTACCGAATTGGTGCCAGTCAACAAATTTTATCCTTAATTATGCCCTGTTTGGTGGGCTGCAGAATATTTGTATTTGCCTAATGGGCTGTTTGTCTGGCCATTGTACCGAATTGGTGCCAGTCAACAAATTTTATCCTTAATTATGCCCTGTTTGGTGGGCTGCAGAATATTTGTATTTGCCTAATGTGGGCTTTGTCTGGCCATTGTACCGAATTGGTGCCAATCAAAAAATTTTGTCTGCAATTATATGTTTGTATATAATACTTCCGAATTTCCTTCCGGGGATACAAATATATAATACATGTATATATTGTTTCCGATTATCCGGAATGATCACAATATTGTTGACTTGCCATTATGCCTTGCTGGCGTGCAGTCAAATGTTTATATACAGGCTTTATCTGGCCATGATCACAATAATGTTGACTTGCCTTTATGCTTTGCTGGCGTGCAGTCAAATTTTATATACAGACTTTGTGGTGCCGGCAAAATTATCTTTTTTTATATCATCGTTATATTTATATATTATACGATATTACAAAATTTACATATATATTATTTATTAAATTGTTCGGATTGATTGTTGTAATATTGGTATGTCATTATCCAATTTTGAGTGTAATGTTGGCTTTCTATACGATACTCATTAAATTTCCCAATTTCTACGGACTAGTAGACTTTACAACACGTACCCTTGTTTTTTACCGCATTTATTAATTTGCAGGTTATATTAATTTGTATAATTTGAATTTTATTTTTCAATTTTCAAGAATGTTCCCTATAATGCTTTAAATTTATTTTCAGTATGTACGATAGGTATATAATAGTTATCAACTATATTTGCCACTTAGCCTCTCCTCCCCCCTTCCCCCATCCTCCCCAAAGAAATTAGTATATTAGAATTATAATTTTCCTTTCATGTTGATTGACATCATGCCTCGAGCGAGACGTGGTCGTGGGAGAGCACTCCGAAATCAAGTACAGTATATGCGGCAGAGGCCAGACCACCACCACTTCCACAGCAACCACCACAAATTCCACCAGACCTGAATCTACCTTCACAACATCTCCCACATCAAAACATGTTACCTCATCTGCAAGAAGACATCCCTCAACCCCAACCACCTCATCTGAATCTACATGACATCCACCAACAGCCGTTGGAACCAGATGACATGCAGCCTGCACTTCAAGCTATTCCACAACAGATGCCGCCATTGCCTCAGCCTGGTAATGTTTTTAACTCTGTTTGTAACGATATATCGTTACATGTTTCAAATCAATTAAAGCAAAAAATATGGAATGGTGAATTTGTAAATTTAGCTCTGTTATCGTTCAAACAGCCCGAGCCGGAACAAGAAATCATTCCGTTAAATAATGGTCTTCTTGGATTCAAACCAAACACAAGTAACGAAAAAGTAATTTCCATTGAAAAATGGACTGATTTATTTCTGATATATTTTAACATATATATTGATCGTCATCCTACCCAGTCTAAGTCTTTACTGCATTATATGCATACAATACGTTTAGCCTCAAAAAGGCATCCAACAGGCTGGGTCTCTTACGACCAACAGTTTCGCATCCGCAAAGCTAGTAATCCGGCCTCAGATTGGGCCACCGTTGGTGCGGAACTGTGGTTGATATGCATGGTTTCGCCACCGTCCAATCAGCCCGCTACCAACATAAATGTCAAAAATGTAAGGCTCAGCATCCACCTGTTTCCTGTGCCAAATTAGTTAATTTTGCTAATTTCAGAGGAAGATCTCAAGGACCAAGACGGCGATTCATTTCTCCGCAAAAGTCTATGGGCATTAGGCCATACTCCGGTCAAAACTGACATAATAAAAATATATTTGGATTTATATACAAATAAAAAAGAATATAATTCTTTTCGCTTAAACGTAGTGAATTAGAAAAGAATTGTTTCCCCTCGTATTGTTCCTGACGGACCACTGCGGGGCGCTATTTCGCGCTCTGTTGAGCACGATTTTCTCACATTGCGGAGTGGTTAGTTCACTTCAGCGCTTTGTCACTCGACTGTCAACATGTCCGTAGAAAATTTTTAATATTAAGTTTTAATACTTTAAATGTGCGTGTTCCACTTTGTATATAAATATTATACACTGAACGGATTTCGAGGCGCGATAATTGTATGTCGATTAGCTATATAGAAAATCACTTGGATTTTTAAAAATCGGTTCAGTGTATACGAGAAGTGAATGTAATTTCATGGTATTATTTTCATTGGGTACATAAAGTAACCTGTCGATTATAGTTAACTTAATATTATGAGTGAAATGAAAAATATTCGTCAATTTATTTTCGAATAATATGCATAATGTTGTATTTATATTTATGATGATTATATACGAATGTTTTGTACATGTTCAGTTGACAACCAAGTCGCTTACAACAAATTAAACTATTATTCATTGAAATGTTGTTCGTATTATATTATGATACTTAACATTATGGTAACGTTATATTGTGATAGCTCATGTCCGTTGGGTACGATTTGAGGGGATGCAATTTACTTATATAATGGTTTCAAATCAGGATTTCATCTTAATTATTCTGGCCCACGGATCCCTATTTTTTCCAAAAATTTAACATCTGTTAATAATCACCCAGAAGTATTGAAAGACAAACTTCAAACTGAGGTTGATCTAGACCGTATTTTAGGCCCCTTTTCTAAATCAAAATCAAAGCCTTGAGATGTCTGATGGTTGCTGGTTTTGCTAGATTTATTTTCTGTATTAATTCCAATCTATAAATATACATGTATAAGACCTTACATGACCTAATCTAAATTGACAGCTGGAAGTCAGTGATGTAACAATGAGCTGGAATACCTTATCTTTGATAGATCTTGTATAATCTAAATGGTCAGTGTGAATGGATAGAGGTTGGATAAGAACTGCTTGATCATTGATAATTTATCCGCATTGTTCATGAATGGGACTACTTTTTGTAGCACATGAACATGCATCCTTTGGATGTAATTTGGAATCAAATAAAGATGCTATATGATTGTCAAAAATACACTTAACTTTGGTAGCGGGATAAACCCGCAACCAAAAACCATTATCTAATCTGAGAATTAATCCAGTTGGCCTAGTGCCAAAGAAAACTGGAGGTTGGCGTCTAATTTCTAACCTCTCTTATCCGGTAGGTTTTTCTGTAAATGATTTTATTGACCCTGAAATTTGTTCAGTACAGTACTCTAAATTTGATAATGCCATAGAAATTATACAGCGTTTAGGAAAATCTGCCCTTATGGCAAAAAAGAATACTAAATCAGCTTTCAATCTTTGCCCCGTGTACCTAGGTGATTTTGATCTTTTAGATATTTATTTTGATAATAAGTACTATATACAAAAAATGTTACCGCAAGGAGCTTCCAATTCCTGTTCAATTTTCGAAAAGTTCGCAACATTCATTCAGTGGTCTGTTTCAAAAAAAGCAAATTCAAAAAACATTGACCATTTTCTGGATTATTTCTTTTTCGCTTCAGTGAATAACAGCAATAACTGTCAAAAACTTTTAGATATTTTCGATTTCATTTGTCAGGACATGGGAGTGCCTGTAAATGATGAAAGACTGAAGGTCCAACTACAAAAATGGTATATTTAGGATTAGAAATTGACACAATTGAAGGAACAATAAAAATTCCAAAAGACAAAATTAAGACAGCTAAGATTTTATTGACAGACGCCTTTCATTCTAAAAAATGACACTTAAAAAACTACAGTCCATGGTTGGTCTTTTAAATTTTTTCGCTAAAGCTATTCCATCAGGAAGGGCTTTCAACTGTAGGTTTTATGAGGCTATGTCTCGTGTTAAAAAACCTTTTCATTTAATTAGGATATCTTTGGGAATGAAAGAAGACTTAAAAGTCTGGCTTATTTTTATTGATCAGTTCAATGGACATACCATATTCAGTGACCTTCAGTGGTTTTCCAGTGTTACATTGGAATTATTTACAGACGCATCAGGTTCAAGATCTTTAGGATGTGGGGCATATTTTCAAGGAAGCTGGTTATATTTTCAGTGGCCATCTCATTGGGATGATAATATCTTTAAAGATATCACTTACTTAGAATTGATCCCTATTATCTTAGCATTTTTCACATGGGGGACTCATTTACAAGGGAAGAAAATAACACTGAGGTCAGACAATAATTCAGTGGTAGATATTATTAACAAAAAATCATCCCGAAATAATAGAGTAATGTTTTTGATCCGCCAGTTAACTGTATCTCTCCTTCTGAACAATATACAGGTTAAAGCTGTACAAATATCTGGTAAAGTTTAATCAAATATTTGATGCTATAAGTCGATTTCAGTGGACCCGCCTGTGGAGCCTTCTTCCGGATCAGGCATCCAGAATTTCTACGCAAATCCCAGAAACATTTCTACATATTTTCAACCTGAAATAAACATTCTCATCCTGGCTTCTCTTTCGGAAAATACCCGCAAAGTCTACAATAGCGGAAAAGCTTCATTTGAACATTTTAGATCAAATATGTTTTATGAACGAATTTAGCTCCCGCCTTTATATCACTTCGTTGAATACATAGCTTTTATGTCCCAGAATAATTACTCATTTAAAACTGTCAATTGTCATATTGCGGCAATCAGTTACTACAATAAAATTCATAGTTTTACTGATCAAAATGAATCATTTATTGTTAAGCGTATGCTTACTGGTCTGACTAGGCTTCAAAGGCATAAAGACAATAGATTACCTATTACCCTTCCTATGCTTTCGCAAAAAAATTGCCAAATTTAATTCATGTATGTTCATCTCGTAATGAAGCGTGCTTGTTTTCAGTTGCATATTCACTAGCATTTAGTGCTTTATTAAGAGTAAGTGAAATATCGTTACCAAACAGATCAACTAACAATTATGCCCTACAATTCAATGATGTTAAAGTAACGCCTTCCAATGTAAGGCTGTTACTTCGCGGTTCAAAAACTGACCAACTAGGTAAGGGTGCCGAAATTGTCATTCAGTTTTCACAAAGAAACAAATTTCTTCATGATGCCTTACAAAGTTATTTATTATGCAGACCACTCTTTCAAGGATTATTTCTTTGCCATTTCGATGGCTCCCCTGTTACATCCTACCAGTTTAATCAGATCCTTAAAAAAGTTTTCGGGAATGCCGACCACTTACTTCAAATCACATAGCTTTCGAATTAGCGGAGCAACATATTTGCATAGTTTAGGCCGATCGGATGATGAAATCAAAGCTTTAGGTCGTTGGAAAACAAATGCATACAAAAGTTACATACGTTTAAACATTCCAGACATGAATATTAGTATTTAATCTATTTATTATAAAAGTCAATAAGACTCTTTTTAGATCACTTCAAAGTCTGGGTGACTGGCTCCTCATTGATCAGAGATGCATTTTGGAGGTCTCAGCACAGACCGGACGGTGTACATTTAGGCTTAGAGTGTATAGGCGGCTCCATTCTTTGGGATTTCCAGCCCGGAATGAAAATCGAACACATTTGTCTCGGGTTAAACGGCTTAATTACAACTCCCCATCCTTTACCAAAATTTTTTGTTACTCACTGCGCTGGAAACGATATTGGACAGACACGTTTATCTTTTATTGTTAGGTATTTAAAAACCTTATTTCATGATCTTGTTTCCAATTATCCTGGAATATTATTTGTTTGGTCGGCCATTTTACCTCGTATCGCTTATCGAAATGAAACTGGCATCTCATTATAAGCTTGAGAAGGCCCGAAAAAGAATTAATAGTTGCACAGGTACTTACCTTACGAGACAAAGCGGGGCTTATATTCAGTATCCTGATATCATTGAAAATTCCCCAGAACTATTTAGAGATGGCATTCATCTGTCAGACATAGGAAATGACATTTTCCTTAATATTTTACAAGGTGCTCTCTTCCATTTTGCAACGACACCTAATAGGTTTTTTCCTTCTAATTCCTGGTATTTCGTCAATCAGATTGGCATTTTTTGTTTGTGGCTTCATCTTTGACAACGTTCTGTTCCGCATATATCTTGGGGATTTATGGCGGGTCACGAACATAAATGGTTATGGACTCATTTGTGTTCGTGCCTTGGCATTTGCCAGCACGTTGTCTGTTTTTCAATTCATAGTAGATGTGAATAACATATTATACTTCCGATATCCGGAGTGTAATTTTTGTTTCTTTTCAACATGTTTCCGAAATTCCGGAGCAAACAATTATATCAATACATTATTTCCGATAATTCCGGAATAAATATTCACATTGCATAATATTTCCGATTTTCCGGAATTTATACAAACTACAAATGTTTTCTATATTATTTCCGATTTTTCCGGATTTCCTACATGTCATTATTTCCGATTGTCCGGAATGACAAACTATTTTACAATCTTTCATGTTGTAAAAAGCCATGAACAATCAATGCCAAAACATCAAGATTTACATATATCAATTAATAAATTGTTTTTAACTGATCGAAAGCTTAATGTTTTTTTTATGTGCTACCTCCCTTTTCTGATAAGTAGTATTATGGAAATCTTCAGTATTTCTATAGTGCATGTTATTCGAAAGGGAGCCAACTCCGTCGTCCTTACCTACCAATTAACGATTATCCAACCTTCCCCCGTCACTGTTGGACAATTTGTTGAAAACAGGTACGTTTTCGTTCTTAATTTTTGTACATCTTTCATCAAAATTCATTGGAAAGGAAAAGTTTATTTGTAAACCCACCCACCCTCTCCTTGTATCATATACTTCTTTCTGCTGCTGTTTTATATCTATTTCCAGCTTTCATTCTGACGATATGTACATGAAGCAAAAAACTTGATACACTCTCAACGTCATGGCTGTCTGGACAACCTGTGCTGATCCTGTTTCATAGTGGACACTTAAAGACATTCCGTGTTGTTACAGACTGGAATTTTTCTATAACTTTATTTCAGTGTTAAATTGAAGCAGGGATATTAACTCTAAATAATGGGCATTTGCCAGCACGTTGTCTGTTTTTCAATTCATAGTAGATGTGAATAACATATTATACTTCCGATATCCGGAGTGTAATTTTTGTTTCTTTTCATGTTTCCGAATTTCCGGAGCAAACAATTATATCAATACATTATTTCCGATAATTCCGGAATAAATATTCATATTGCATAATATTTCCGATTTTTCGGAATTTATACAAACTACAAATGTTTTCTATATTATTTCCGATTTTTCCGGATTTCCTACATGTCATTATTTCCGATTGTCCGGAATGACAAACCATTTTACAATCTTTCATGTTGTAAAAAGCCATGAACAATCGATGCCAAAACATCAAGATTTACATATATCAATTAATAAATTGTTTTTAACTGATCGAAAGCTTAATGGTTTTTTTTATGTGCTACCTCCCTTTTCTGATAAACAATATTGTAACCATATTATTGGAATCAAAACATTAAAGATAGGATCGAATTCCATTTAAAATATTAAAGGGCAAGAACTTACTTCGTTTAAACAGTGAAGGACAAGAACAAAACGTTGAATGAAAGGCAGATACGAATTTCGTTTAAAATATTAAAGGCCAAATCCACACTTTGATCAAACATTTAAGGACAGGAACATATTTTGATCAATGAATTTCAGTTGAAACATCGGGCCAGGCTATATTTACATCTGATAGAAATACATTTGTGATGTTTCTTAAAATTTCAAACATATTTTAACAAACGATTGGAGAGAGAAACAAGAAAAAAGAAAATAATAAAACGGAATGAAATAACAGAAAAAAACTAAAGAAATGGATGAACAAGAAAAGAGACAAAATACATCTATTAATTGATTTATGTAAATATTATGTTATACTAGTACATGTATATTTCGCATATGATAAAGTTATACTGACCTGAACAGATAATAAAGTTGAATGGTAAATACTGAGAAAGAGGTGAGGACCAGTAAACTCCACAAGACTTTGACAATAACCTGGCGTGACGTCACAATTTTTGTTATACCGTGCAATGAGCTCGACTCGGCCATATCCTGAAACGTTATCAGATGCAACGAAGTTTTAATTAAGAGGTATGTAATTATGACGTAAGTAAGATCATGTTATTATGTATAGGTTAAAAATATTTTATAAACCCTCTAACATTTGCGCTAAGGGTGGAGAAATCAACAAACATAAAATGTGGTTAAATGGTCATATGAAATGACCTTGTTTTTTTTTCACATCAGAAAAGTAGAAAAAAACATATAATATATGTTTATTGTATGAAAGAAACAGGTTTCTGATGTTTTTTTACAAGTCAAAATAAATTTACAAACGTAAATAAAATGTGAAAGTTCCTTTAGAGATGGCATTGGCAAAATCAGATTATTATTAAAATAATTATGAGCAAGCTATGTCGGTTCTTGTATATCCATGCATCCCAACAGAACAATTTTAGGTAACCATATCCAACAGAAACAAATTTTCAAAATTTCAAGTTTCATTAGCAAAATTAAAGCTTAGAATAAAATAAAATCACGTCCCTCAAGAAAAACTTTCCCCAAGTTACTGTTTTAACGGTTGTTCAACGTTTCAAAAGATACGGCATTAAAAACAGAATTCAACAATTAATTCATTTTATTTGGTCTAATTACAATCCCATTTTTTATAAATGTGAAATTGCCTGCAATCCGATATAGAATGATAAATGCAAACCAGATGCTAGCAGACGACAATATTTTACGAAACAGCTTCCGAGTACCTACGGGTAGCCGCGGAAAAAGCCGGAATATTGGAAGAAATGCTCACTGTACTCACTAAAATGCAAAACCAGTATTAATTTCAAAACAATTAACACGTAACAAAAATTTAATAATTTAATTACATTTTTAGGGGTACCGTTTTTTATATTTGTAGAACATTTTATCTGTAATATTCGAAGAAGTCATTTTTGTCCCGCTTCCTACAGAGTCTATATGAACTGAGATGGGTCTATTTAAAGACAAAAAGGACTAACCAAACATAAAAATATTAAAAAGAAAGTATTCATCAGATCCAGAAAAAAATAAACTTCGTTGGGTACCGTTTTTTTTTAAATTTCCAAATAGGCCCTTTTCTATTTAAGTTTAATGTTGTCCGGCAATGTATTAATTATAATCAGGTTGTTTTTTGTGATTGTTTTGTTTGTTATTTATCCTTTAATCCAATTTAGTATTAGCAAGTTTGCATTAGATTATCAATAATTAGCCTAAAACAGTGTTCAAGTTTTTCAATATAACACTTGATAAGGACGAAATATATTTCTGTTTGACGGAGTAAAGATCTGCCATTTATGATTTAACTGGTAAATTTTTCTTCTCGAAACACATTCATAATGACGTATTTACGTTTTATATTATTTCTTTCCCCTTTCGAACCCTCTAAAAGAACCATGGATGTAATGACAATATAGACGTCCTACACAGATACAAAATGTAGTCCCAGATAGGCGATATCTTTAAGTCGAACTCCGGATACGTCGATGCTATTTTTGCAGTCCCTTGAATATCGAGGTAACAGTATTCGCCGGAAAACAGAAAGATGAATGTGAATGGGTCATCCTCAGATCTTCCCTTAGAAGATCAAGTACTTTAGTCGGATTGCTTAAGATAGACTATCCCACAATCTAAAAATAAATTTGTTTCCATACACAATGGAAAACAGTCTTTACAAGAATGAATGAACAAGCAGAATGACGTCACACCAGCTTTAGTAAGTTTGAATATGTAATTAGGACGCCTTTATAAACGTCTGTTTTTACGTTCAAATCTTTTTCTTTAAAAGAAAACACGATTATAAAATGGCTGAAAAAAATGGTTTTATTGAAACAGGAGAGTTTAACAGTCTTTAAACAAATCTGATACTGGTAAAACGGATATATATTGACGGAACTATTTGAATTGTGCATGGAATGATTTTATGTTGTCAGTCTCAGCAGTTGACTGATCACTGTGGTAATAAGACTAAAATGTCACTGCTGAATTGTGAAAGACACACAGATATGTAAATGTTGAACCATTGTGGATGTGTAGTGCAATGCGGTTGTATATATTAAACTTATTCGGTTATTTGACTTGTTGTAGAATGTGCACGCTCGTTTATGTTGCTAGGCGTTTTGCCGTAATTGGTCTAATAAATTAGTACGTATGAATATTCTCTAATGTAATAGGGTTATTAAAACAGTAGCTCGGTCTGGGAGGTTGTATTCGGCTCGAGTGGATTTTGCAAGATCAGATCTCACGAGGCGCGCTAATCTGGCTACCGACTAGATAATCATTTTTTTAGAAAAAAATAAATCTGTAAAAAATTCTGACTTCATCAGTTTTGCTGATTATCTAGTCTGGTAAAATCTGGTCAGAGCTTGTGACCGATATCTCATGATAAACCGTTAGCTGACCGATCACAAGTATGGTACACTGCAATAAATTTCTCCTGTGGATAGAGATCGTAATCAGCATTTACTTTACATGAGGTCAGCACTTCTTGGAAGAGTCAACACTTCTTCATGAGCTGAGATTCAGTTTTGTGTTACATGTTAATCTGGCTAGTTTTAATCATACAACAACAAAAATCAGAAAGGTCTGAATTGTCCTTAATCTTAAATGCTAATTATGTAAAAACTATACTGTAATACCTATATGAAAACATATTAAATAGTCTTCTTATTGGTTTGATTAATAAATATGATACTTAGATGTGCATTATGTTACTTTGATACCAGTAAGTCTTATTTAACAGCACATAGACTGGCATCAGTCGTTAGAGTCATTAAAAGTAAAGCTCTTGGCCATAAAATCAATCCCCTTTGATAGCACTGTGGGAACGCTAAATGATACAACTTCGCTAAATGATACAACTGACGGTTGACGCTAAAAGATACAAATTTTCTATAGGGATGCATAGAGAATTTGTATATCTGTTGACGTTTTCACGAAATTATTATCTCATTTTATGCACGACATGTCAAACGGAAATTTAAATATAGTTTTGTTTGTTTCATACATGATCCCAATTGTATTTTCCTGGAGTGCTCGCCAGTAACATCCGTGCATTCATTTTATTATGTGAAAATTGAAAAGAAGTTGATGACACAGGGATATAAGCCGGTAACACATGTCATATATATGACATTTCGTCTCTTCTTTGTATGAGCGCACCTTTCAAAATAAACGTGCACTTTTATAGAGGATATTACCTGAGTGACTTGTCATATTGAATTTATTAAATGAGTTGAAGAAAAAAAATTGCGAGGCTTTGTCGAGCATTTTATCAATTTTATTCAACAAGTTTTACAAATTCAGTGTGGAAAGACCCAAACGTAATATATTTTTTATCACATGTAACCTTTTTTCTGTTGAAGCATCAAACTCTATTCTTTCTTAACCTATTATAGACCAAGTAAATTCGACCAACGTCTCCTATTAGCCAGGGAGCCAAAGATGCGAAAAGTGCCTAGAAATTGGATTTACCTGTCCGGTCATGCTATAGTCTGTATCTATACATATTATGAAAGTACAATGTCTTGCGGATTAGAAAAATCGGGCCTGCAAAAAAAAAGCTCTTGCGAAATATGAGAATACTAAGGGGAGATAACTCTGAGTATTTGCAGTTTTTTAAGATTCAAAACGCTTCTTTACTGACAAAACATGACAACACATTTATAAAATAAGTTCAAATATGTTTATTTCACCATGGATTATACGTATTTGGCATATGGTATAATAATATGCAAAATGTACTCATTTTATGTACATTTTAATACAAGATTTTACATGTAATATACGAGAGAATAAAATAAAGATGTTATTGTTAAAATTTCAGTATGAAGAAGTAACCTTTAAAATGGTCTTATTTCTCAAAGTCATTTATGATTACCGCTGAGAAATAGCCCGTAAGAATAGAAAATCATCTAGATACTCTAATTCAGGTTTGGCTAAGAAATACGAAAATTCGGGGTATTTTATGTACCCCACCCACTTTATATAAAGCAAAAAATGTAAAATGAAAATATTCGACCACAAGTCGAGGAGAAATATTTTTTAATCGTTAATACAATATAAGATATAATTTTTCACCATTTAAAGATGGATAAGGTTTTTAAAATATTTTAGATAGAAAAAGGGGGATAGGAAAAACTATGTATTTTACAACCGATAATTAGAATTAACAACCCGTTATTTAGAAATTGATAAATACGAGCAAAACTAATGGCAGGCAATTAAACTTTTACTTGCATTTTTTTTCATTTGGCAAGTAATTTATTTCAATTCTCTTACGTGCAATTTTGTCAAAATCAACCAACTTTAGGGGTAATAATATTACCCCACCCACCTAAAAATGTGCACAAAATGTGATCGATCGTTTGCTACAATTAACGAAGTGTAAATGCTCGCTATTGTGTTGTATTCATTTGGTTTTATCTTTCTGATGTGTAATTGTAATGTTTACGATATCTAAAATATTTTAGATAGAAAAGGGTTTTGGGGGTAGGAAAAAGTACGTATTTTGCAACCGATAATTAGAATAAACAACCCGTTATTTACCATTTGATATATACGAGCAAAACTAATGACAAGCGATGAAACCTTTACCTGCGAACTAATCATTTGAAAAATAATTTATTCAAATTCTCTTACGTGCAACTTTGTCAAAACAAACCAACTTTAGGGATAAAAACATTACCCCACCCACCTAAAACTATGTATAAAATGTGATCGATCGTTTGCGACAATAAACAAAGTGTAAATGCCCGCTATTGTGTTGTATTCATTTGATTATACATTTCTGATGTGTAATTGTAACGTTTACGATATTCAAAAGATTCTAGACAGAAAAATGTGTGGGGTAGGAAAACGTATGTATTTTACAAGCGATAATAAGAATTAACAACCCGTTATTTACCATTTGATAAATACGAGCAACACTTATGACAGGCGATGAAACCCTTACTTGCTAACTTTTCATTTGAAAAGTAATCTATTTAGATTATCTTACGTGTAATTTTGGGAAAACCAACAAACTTTAGGGGTAATACTATTACCACACCTACCTAAACCTATGCCAAAAAATGTGATCGATCGTCTGCGACTATTGACATACTGTAAATGCGCATAATTTTAACAATTGTAGGTCAAAGTCATCTTTATTTATTGAGCAGAAATTTTTTTCGGAATCAATTTCCTGTAACTCTGACCTTTCAACTACTGACCAATAAAACAATAGGGGTCTTCTACTGATCACATGCAACTATCCTTTTAAGTTTAAGTATTCTTTTGTCCCCCGGGAAATATAAAGGAAGACGTATTAAAATAATCATTCATAATATACATGTATATGCATTTAATATAATTTGCAATGTTATAATTCAAACAATTGGATCTACTGCAATAAAGCATAGGTTTGTTCATTTGTGTATGGACGTCAATTATTTTTCAAACGTACAAATGACGTCAATTTGACGGTGTATCATTTTATGACGTCACATGCGATTTCGTGACGTCAGACTTGTCATACAGCGTTAAATTCTGTTAGGAGGAATAACGTTGCTGTTTATCATCGGATTATAAGCCAATTGTTATGGATATCAAGAGGATATGAGTCAGGTAAGCCAGATTGATATAAATGTAGTATTTAGTAACAATAATGACTTAAGATGATACGTTTTCATGCCCCTGGTTTCGAAGAAATTGTTTTTGACTGCCCATCAATCAGAGGCTGACAGAGCTGCATTTCATTTCCTTGTGTGCTCAACTACTTCAGCATGAAATAAGAGTGCGCATATAGCTGGAACTTTCGTAGCTATTTTTAGACATGTCCCTTTATCAAATTCGATAATGTTATATATTAAAAGCAGTCTTATTTTACGGCAACTTTAATTCAATTTAGTGAGGTCTTTAACTCTTTTTTTTATTTCCTTTTGCAAACACAATTTTGATTTTTAGAAAATTTTACGAAGAATTAATGATATCATGAATAAGAACAATTTCATGGTAAAACAAATCCTATTATATAGCTCTAATATCATTTGATAAAATACAGATATCATAATTTATATTCATGATATCGTTGAATGAATTATTGATATCCAAAATAAGATTATATTTTGTTAACTTTAAAACGATTAAATCAGTACACATTGTACAATAATTGTGTTTGAAATATTTAGATTAATAAATAGAATTAAGGCTTTCATTCATTAAAACGGACGCATTTTTTTCTTTAACTGAATTAATTAATATCCTAAAATGTGTTTTCGTTTTTCAGACCAGTATGAATATTAGATAACTTTAAACCTAATCAATGATTGTAGGACCGCGCATAATACATTTAATGATATGATATCAATAAGATACCATTATGCTATCTAAATGATACCATTAAATGAATTAAGGATATAACAGAATAGATAAAACATATTCTAATATGCTTTTCGCTGTTAAAGCACTCTTACGCTAGAATGACGTCACGTTAACGTGCGGTGAGGTTAATGCTTTTTATTGCGACCAAGAAATAACGCTACTATATTTTATCTACTGTTTTAGATTAGGGGCATATTAGAATCGAAATAATTTATAGCAAAACCGTGTTTTAACACTATTTACACACTCGAGCGGTAATGCGTCGTACAAATAATTTCACTCGGGCTGCGCGCTCGTGAAATTATTACGCTCGACGTATAACCGTCCATCGTGCATAAATAGTGTTAAAACACTCTTTTGCTATAAATTATTTCTGAACTGAATGACCTGACAGACAGTTAAACATATATTTAATTATTTTCAGAGTCATAGATATTGAAAGGTTGTATGGTTTAGACACATCAGCCAGTGCAACATGTGTTTGTGAAAGGGCATACAGTAACACGATACCGATTGTAAAGCAAGAAGATACAGTGTTATATTCAACATAAAGTAAATGAATACGTAAAACAAATATCTTTCATTATCATCTTACACCTTTCATTGATCATCATTTAATCAGTTCATTTTTGAACATATTTATGGTCATTTAAGACCGATGTTACAGGTATTATTCAAAATAATTTACTTTTACCGACCACACAATTGCCTAGAATGGCACGTTAACGTCAAACATATAATTTGTAGCATCAAAATAAGTAACGTCAACATGGGTTGTGAAACTATATATATCAATCTGCATTTATAACGTTGAAAACTGAAGGACAGAAATTATTGTGATATTCTATCATTGCAGAGAGGTATCACAATTAGTGATTATAATATTATTACATAGATTAGAAAGATATTGTATAAAGGAATACCTTATGTCATTCCCTTGAAGACATTTCAGTGGACCATGTTTAAACAAGTAAATATTTCCGAAAGTACAAATTCTTTCTAGAACATACAGAATCGGAGATTGAGAAATTCAGATGGGATATTCATTTGCATCGGAATTGATGATGTCTTTACGAAGAAATACAGGTAGAGCATGCACCTTTTGTTAGAAAATCGATTTGTTGTAAATGTTGATTGTTAAAATATACATTTTAAATCTTCCAGTATAAATCAATTGTAAAATCCGTTTCATGATTAAATTTAGTGTTTCATTTTTTGATTAAAGAAACAAGAGGGCCAAGATGGCCCTAGGTCGCTCACCTAAGAAACACTCCATAACAGTGTAAAACATGTTTGACCTAGTGATTTCATGGAAACAAATATTCTGACCAATTTTCATTAAGATTGGACCAAAAAATCGGTCTCTTGCGATAAAACAAGCATTTTCTTAGATATGACCTAGTTTTTGACCCTAGATGACCCATGTTCAAACTCGACCTAGATTTTATCAAGGCAATCATTCTGACCAAAATTCATGAAGATCAACTGAAAAATACAGCCTCTATCACATACAGAAGTTTTTTCTTTGATTTGACCTAGTGACCTAGTTTTTGACCTCAGATGACCCATATTCAAATTCGACCTAGATTTCATTAAGGCAATCAACCTGACCAAATTTCATAAAAATCAATTGAAAAAAACAGTCTCTATCGCATACACAAGATTTTTCTTTAATTTGACCTAGTGACCTAGTTTTTGACCTCAGATAACCCATATTCAAAATCGACCTAGATTTCATCAAGGCAATCACTCTGACCAAATTTCATGAAGATCAATTGAAAAATACATCCTCTATTGCATACACAAGGTTTTTCTTCGATTTGACCTAGTGACCTAGTTTTTAAACCCAGATGACCCATTTTCAAATTCGGCCTAGATTTTATCAAGGTAATCATTCTGGCTAAATTTCATAAAGATCAGTTGAAAAATACAGCCTCTATTGCATACACAAGGTTTTTCTTTGATTTGACCTAGTGACCTAGTTTTTAACCCGAGATGACCCATTTTCGAACTTGGTCTAAATTTTATCAAGATTATCATTCTGACCAAAATTCATGAAGATCAATTGAAAAATACAGCCTCTATCGCATAAACAAGGTTTTTACGTGATATGACCTAGTGACCTAGTTTTTGACTCCAGATGACCCATTTTTAAACTCGGCCTAGATTTCACCAAGGTAATCATTCTGACCAAAATTCATGAAGATCAATTGAAAAATACAGCCTCTATCGCATACACAAGGTTTTTCTTTGATTTGACCTAGTGACCTAGTTTTTGACCCGAGATGACCCATTTTCGAACTCGGCCTAGATTTCATCAAGGCAATCATTCTGACCAAAATTCATGAAGATCAATTGAAAAATACAGCCTCTATCGCATACACAAGGTTTTTCTTTGATTTGACCTAGTGACCTAGTTTTTGACCAGAGATGACCCATTTTCGAACTCGGCCTAGATTTCATCAAGGTTATCATTCTGACCAATATTCATGAAGAATAATTGAAAAATACAGGCCTCTATCGCATACACAAGGTTTTTCTTTGATTTGACCATGTGACCTAGTTTTTGACCCGAAATGACCATTTTCGAACTCGGCCTAGATTTCATCAAGGTTATCATTCTGACCAATATTCATGAAGATTAATTGAAAAATACCGCCTCTATCGCATACACAAGGTTTTTCTTTGATTTGACCTAGTGACCTAGTTTTTGACCCGAGATGACCCATTTTCGAACTCGGCCTAGATTTCATCAAAGTTATCATTCTGACCAATATTCATGAAGATTAAATGAAAAATACAGCCTCTATCGCATACACAAGGTTTTTCTTTGATTTGACCTAGTGACCTAGTTTTTGACCCGAGATGACCCATTTTCGAACTCGGCCTAGATTTCATCAAGGTTATCATTCTGACCAATATTCATGGAGATTAATTGAAAAATACAGCCTCTATCGCATACACAAGCTAAATGTTGACAGACGACGGACGACAGACGACAGACGACGGACGACGGACGCCGGACATCGAGCGATCAGAAAAACTCACCTGAGCATTGCTCAGGTGAGCTAAAAACGTCAAATGAGGACTATCTTCCTGCTGCGAAAGTGAATATAACATTTAACTGTTTTACAATGAGTGATTATGTTACATTGAAGAAACCACAGCAATTAAGCAGATATTGTATAGCAAAAATGTGATAACTTTTTTCATTCTTTTGAATACATTTTGTCTAACCATGATTAAATAAGTAAATTATTTCTGAAAATACATTCTAATATGCTTGTTTCTGTTAAAACACGCTTACGCTAGAATGACGTCTCGTTAACGTGCGGTGACGTCAATGGTTTTGTTGCGACCAAGAAAGAGTGCCACTATATTTTATCTACTGTTTTAGATTACGGGCATGTTAGAATCGAAATAATTTAAAGCGAAATCGTGTTTTAAGACTATTTATACACTCGGGCGGTAATACGTCGTACAAATACTTTAAATTATTACGCCCAACGTAAAACCGCCCATCGTGCATAAGTAGTGTTAAACGCTTTTTTGCTATAAATTATTTCTTAAATATGTTTTAGAACATAAAGAAAAGAAGAGGGAGAAAATGCGATGGGATATTCAATGACAATGGAATTGATGTTTTCATTTCCAAAACTTACAGGTGAGAGTAAGTATGTTTTATTAGAAAGTCATTTTTTAAACGTTGATTGTTCAAATATACATCTCAAATCTTCCAATATCAAGCAGTTGTAAAATTAAGAATCTTTCATATGAAATTACTTAGCTTTTCAAATTCTTGACTAAAGAATCTAGATCAGATGAAGGACGTAATTTCCTGCTGCAAAAGTGAATATAACATTTAACTGTTTCAAAAAATATAACATATGTATTTCATTTAGACAAGATATTGAAGGTATGCATATAGTTAGGAACAGGCTTGTGTCATATTTTGCATCCGCCTTTTAAATAACTTATGAAGTTGTTCTCTATAAGTTTGTCATTTGCAAACTTTAAGCATAGTGAAATATTTAGATGTACTAAGTAGAGTTCTTTATAACTCATATGAAATACTTAAAGGTCACAGCTTGGACGTTTCCAGAAGATGGAGCCGATAGTCGCATTACCGAAACGTGCACGATATAACACAGACTTTGCAAAGTGTGTTATATGTCAGAAGAGTACAGAGAACAACAAGCTTTTAAACATTACCGAACACGGTTATACGTCATTACGCTTCTCTGTTGAAAATAGATGTGATGATATAGCCACACGCCTGATTAATATTATAAGTCCTAAGGACGAGTTTTTACAAGATGCACCAAAGTGGCATAAGAACTGCAGAAATATTTACACAAACAAAAAAACGGTTGACCAGCATATTGCAAGAAAATACTCTAAGAATGAGTATAGAATACAAACTGTACCATTTGCATGCATGAAAAAAACTTCGAATCAGTGTAATTCAGTTATCAAAGACGTCTGTTTCATATGCGGTAAGGTCAGAGACACTAAAGGCGATTGGACTTTATATTCAATTACATCAAGAGAGAGAGAGAGAGTTCATTGCTGAAGAAGGTTGAGGAACTTCAAGATAATGCCATGTTTTTAAAATTGGGAGGTAGTGACAACAGTTACTCAGACAACGTTTTACAAGAATGTAGATATCATCCAAAATGCATGAATAAATATCTTACCAGTAGACCATTAACTGGAAAAAGTCCAGGACATCAAAAGTATGACAAGGCGTTTGGTACACTTATACCGGAAGTACAGTATGGTATATTTGAAGAAAAACATGTTTTGTGTAAATCTGCTGTACGCGCAAGGTATGTTGAACTGCTTAAATCAGAAGGTGTGAACGGTCCAGAATCATACAAAAGCACACGTCTTTTGCAACGTATACAGTCATATTACGACTCTAATCAAGACAATAAAATCACTATTCTACAACAGAAAGGACTGCCCAGTATTCTGTGCTCATCTGAACTTGCAATTGTAGATTTGATAAAAGCAATTAAAAAGATCAGAGCTGAAAATGAGGAAAAGGAAAATGAAGACATACAATTTGAAACAGAAACTTTTGACCAGGAGACAGAAGTAACAAGAGTAACGTTTAATACGGCTAAATACCTTCGACATAAAATGAAAACACAATGCGCACAGGAAAAAATACAAAGAACACAGAACAGAGAGACAAACATGAATGTAGAGAACGATTGTAATAATGATGAAAATGTTAATGTTATTGATGTAGACAAAATGGATATTTCATTTGAAGAGGCTCAAAAGCGGATAAACAAAAACCTATTTAACTTTGTAGCATGGCTTGTGACAGACAGTGGTCCTGATCTAAGTGAAGATGGGAAAGTGTTAGTGAGTGAAAAAGAAAATGAAACTATTTTAAATCTGGCTCAGGGCATTTTAACTTGTGTGGTTAAAACACCAACACCAAAGCATGTTGGACTTGCCCTTTACATCTTAAAGGAAACGCGCAACAAGGAAGTAGTTACCCTCCTTAACAGATTTGGAAATTGTATAAGCTACACAGATGCACAGCACCATATTAATACTATTGCCGAAGATGCAGATTCTCAAATAACACAGGATGGTTTCTTTCTTCCTGGAAATATAAAGAAGGGCGTATTCACACAATTTGCCATAGATAACTTAGATTTCCATGAAAACACTAAAGATGGCGGGTGTATGCATTCCAACATTTGAATCGGATGAATCATCCGATATTGACAAAGTGAGTCTTATCTGGCATCTTATGAGAATGTCACCAACAGAACATATCAGTGGATCACACGAAATCTTTCCAGCCCCGACCTGGAGCGCATTCAACGACATGATAACAAAGGACACATTCGAAATCCACTGTAATTGGATATGGTCCGATATTTCCAAAGTCTCCAACAGATCCTGCTGTAGTTGACGCATCGCTCACTTACTGTATGAATGTTGCGCTGAAAGTTGGTCAGAACAAGACAGTTGTTACATGTGACCAAGCAATTTATGAAATTGCCCTTTCCCTCAGAAAGAAATATCCGGAAAAGTTTAGCAACGTAATACTTCGAATGGGGGGCTTTCATATAGCCAACAATTTCCTAGGTGCCATTGGCTTTTTCATGCGTTCAAGTGGAATAGAAGACATGATTGTCCAAGCTGAAATACTACTACCTGGTACAACGAAGAAAGTGATGGCGGGAAAAGACTATTATTTAATGGTGCGTGTCCACAGTTTGGTTATCACTGCCATATTCGAGCTATTATGGGAGTCATTTGAAAAATGGTTGCTGCTGTTTCAACACGATTCTCTGTTACCTCAGCTAAATGTAACTGTGTGTGAAGTTATTGAGGAACTTCAGAATAACAACAGTATATCTACATTCAACATAAATGAGAATGAAAGCTTACAAAAGGCCATACATCTAATGCGTGAATACAGGGATACAGAATGTACAAGTCCAACCGCAAAGTTCTGGTTAATGTATATTGATATGGTTCTTATACTTAAGAAATATATACATGCAGAGAGGACTGGATCATGGCAACAACACTTACTGGAAACAGAGAAAATGTTACCGTACATGGCTGCCGCGGGACATCTTAAATATGTCAGTTGTTTACCACAATACATTCAAGAAATGAAGATGTTGCCATATATTGCCCCAGAAGTAGAAGGAGAATTCCAGATGGGCAATTTTACTGTACGGAGAACAGCCGGACAATACAACGGTGTGTGGACCGACATGGGTCTTGAGCAAACGTATAATCGCGATGCGAAGACGGAACTATTCCATGGCATATCCCAGAAACAAGAAACAATGGACAAAAATCTGAAAGTAATACCTAGACTGACTTCAATAGCAGAAAATACAAAATCAATGGTTTGCAAAGAAAAAATGAGAAAACACCATGAAAATTCAAATACACTTACGAGAAAGGAAAATGAAGGTGTCGAGAGACTTAAAGAAGTGATTAGAGAAAAAATGATAAATCCGTTTACTACAACAAATTCGACGGACCTCTTGAATATCAGTACCGGGGAGAAGGCAGTTGCTTTAGATCTGATTGAAGCGAAAGAAAGAGGATTAAAAGTATTGAAAGATGCAAATAAATATGACTCTGACAAAGTAAATACCGTAAAGCTGAAAACATTCGAACACAAAACACCGAAATCAGAAAATACACTACAGAAAGTTCAACGTGTATATGCACAAGAATCGTAAGTCACGAGAAGTTTATACTTCCTTGACCAAATGACAGATGAGAAAAAACTTGAAGCATTGAGTCATGAATGGACTGATCATCCTTCTTCATTGTTTCAAAACAATCAGCTAGTACAAGGGGCTTTGCAATGCGGAAAGGAGCTAAATCAGATTTTGTTACAGGCTTAATCAGTTTTCTTGGAGATTTATGGATTGAAGAAACCAAATTGCAATGCCCAGTAAACAACTGTGCATACATAATTGATGCCATGGCATTTATACAGCGCCAACAAAGACATGGATGTTGTAATTTTCAAGAACTGCAGGAAATGTATCTTGATAAACTTCTTTCCAAGACACCTATTGGTTGTAACGTGATTCATTTTGTGGCAGATCGTTATGATTTTGGACCCGACAGAAGTTTGAAACTGGAAGAGAGACAAAAACGTATTGGTATACAGAATAGCAGCTTTAAGACTTATGATCCGCATGGCAATTTGGAAATACCCGAATGGAAGAATTACATCAGACATGACACCAATAAAGAGAACTTGCTGCGATATATCGGTGGAAAATGGAAAGAATCGACTGAAAGAATTCCAGACAGTACGATGCTAGTAATCGGTGGTATGCTCGAACACCCTGGGACAACCATAGGCATAACGCAAGACGAAGCAAGTTTGATTGAGACTCTGGTTTGTGAAAATCATGAAGAGGCAGACACTCGCATGTTTGCTCATCTGGCTTACTGCGTTGACCAGCTTGGATGTGAACGTGCAGTTATAGAATCAACAGATACAGATGTATTTGTATTAAGCATGTATTATGCTTCTCATATAGTTGGGTTGAAGGAATTGTGGATACACAAATTTGACAAATATATTCCAATACATGTAATTGTAGCTAATCTTGCTGAAAAAGTAAACGCTGATCCTAAACATCTTACCAGTATTTTGGTAAGCACATATGTGCTTACTGGTTGTGAGACTGTGAGCTTTCTATATACTAAACGTAAACGACGTGTTTGCAAAGCAACAATGGACAGCATCTCTCATCTTTCAGCACTAGATTCTTTTGGTCAAGCAGGTCGTGCTGTTCATGTCAATGATGAGGAACATGCAACATGCAGATTGTTTGTTGCGTTATTGTACGGAAGGAAAGAATTTCGTGGAAGTGCAGGTGAACTTAGAGCTCATTTATTTGCCTTAACGAAAGGAGATCTTAGATGTCTTCCACCAACAGAAGATTCTCTTAGACTTCATGTTTTACGAGCGGCGTATCAGATATCCGTTTACAAATCTGCACATTTTTCGCGTTTGATATTGCCAGACCCTCTACAACTTGGACGTCATCTATGCTGCGGCCAGCTTGTCCCAACAAGGATGACGAAGCCTTCAAAACCAGACATTGTAAAACAAACCTTGTTCTGTAAATGTACGAAAGGAAAGTGTTTAAGAAATCTGCGCCAAATCTAATATAAAATGCACTGTATCATGCTTGTGCAATGCAATGCCTGAAAAGTGTCCCAGAATAAAACACATTCTGTTTGACACAGAATTAGATGAATTTGATTGATACTGGTGCATAAGTTGTGAATAAGACATATTGAAGTGTTGTAGTAAAAAAATGCAGATATACAACATAAAGAGTTTAGTTGTAAGATAACCATATACACTAAGGTATATGTAAACAGTATGCTATTAAATCGATTTCTTGCAATAGCCGTAACAAATAAATTGATCACATGTATTTGTAAAATATATATATATTCAGACTGGAAAGAAATAGTTACGCATGATATTATACAGTTTTGTATTCATGGATACTTAAATGCATATACAATGTAACTATTTGTCGTTAGTACTGCAGGATATTTGTCGTTAGTACTGCAGGAATGTGTAACTAAAAATGATTGTTTGTGCTCCAGATGGACCACTTATAAATAAATAATTTATTGAAATTCAAATCACAGTTTTAGCCTTTAGTGGCAAACCAGTAAATGTAATTTAAAATTACATAATTTCTTATATAAATACACGGTTCATGGTTTATGCTATTAGCCGGTCTATAATTCAACACAAAACGAATGTTTAATTATGACGACATGTAATAATACACTTAGTGAGCGTTAACAGCTTGTTATTTATCGTCAGTCATACATGCCATTCAATAAGTGTATGATTTAGATGATTTCAAAACTGATAGAATCTATTTGCATTTTAAAAATTTGGAGGAGTAAATTTAATGTAGAAGTTGCAAAATTTCTTGAAGAGTGTTATAATGAATTATCACTACATCATATAGTTTTAAGTATAGAAGCATTTTTTCCCTTCTATATAGAAAAGATTATTCAATCAATGTCTCATTTTATAAACATTAAAACTACACATTAGAAATGTAAACGAAAGGTTTCATCGCATGTCATAAGTGTTGCTTGTATATATCAAAATGGTAAATAACGGGTTGTTAATTCTAATTAACGGTTGTAAAATACATATTTTTCCTACCCCACACACATTTTTCTGTCTAGAATCTTTTGAATATCGTAAACATTACAATTACACATCAGAAATGCAAAACCAAATGAATACAAAACAATAGCGAACATTTACACTTTGTTAATTGTCGCAAACGATCGATCACATTTTGTGCACATTTTTAGGTGGGTGGGGTAATATTATTACCCCTAAAGTTGGTTGATTTTGACAAAATTGCACGTAAGAGAATTGAAATAAATTACTTGCCAAATGAAAAAAAATGCAAGTAAAGGTTTCATTGCCTGCCATTAGTTTTGCTCGTTATTATCAAATTCTAAATAACGGGTTGTATAATTCTAATTATCGGTTGTAAAATACATAGTTTTTCCTACCCCCCTTTTTCTATCTAAAATATTTTAAATAACCTCATCCATCTTTAAAAGGTAAAAGATTATATCTTATATTGTATTAACGATCAAAAAATATTTCTCCTCGACTGGTGGTCGAATATTTTCATTTTACATTTTTTGCTTTATATAAAGTGGGTGGGGTACATAAAATACCCCGGATTTTCGTATTTCTTAGCCAAACCTGAATTAGAGTATCCAGATGATTTTCTATTCTTACGGGCTATTTCTCAGCGGTAATCATAAATGACTTTGAGAAATAAGACCATTTTAAAGGTTACTTCTTCATACTGAAATTTTAACAATAATATCTTTATTTTATTCTCTCGTATATTACATGTAAAATCTTGTATTAAAATGTACATAAAATGAGTACATTTTGCATATTTTTACACCATATGCCTAATATGTATAATCCATGGTGAAATAAACATATTTGAACTGATTTTATAAATGTGTTGTCGATGTTTTGTTAGTAAAGAAGCGTATTGAATCTTAAAAAGCTGCAAATACACAGAGTTATCTCCCCTTAATATTCTCACATTTTGCAAGAGCTTTTTTTTTGCAGGCCCAATTTTTGTAATCCGCAAGACATTGTACTTTCATAATATGATAGATACAGACTATAGCATGACAGGTAAATCCATTTTTTCAGGCCTTGGCTCCCCGGCTATATACTTAAAACGACGTCAACGTAAAAGCTTTATTACATTAGTGTATTATCAAATTCATGTGGTGGTTTTATTTCCCTTTCGTGACATCAAACATGTGATAAAAATACATGTGCAAATGTAAATATGTAGGTACATGCTTATATGGACGTGCACGTGTGTATAAATTTACCCGTGCATGTCCATATATGCGTGCACATGTATATATACGTATACCTATAATAGCAAATGTACATATAAATATACGCTTGCATGTAAATTTCTAAATATACAAGCATCAAGAATTAGCCGGGCTTATAAATTCTAAAATATGGCCGAACCTTGCACATTTTAGTAGAGACTTAAGATAATACATTTCTTAAAGAACAATACCAGAAGATAAATTCTGGATATGGAACACTCGAATCAGTCAACCATGACAGCCGGGGCAAACTGTTTTATGACGTCATCTTTAGAACTATTGAATTCGTAAAAATAATTTGATCATGTTCAGCAACGTTTAAAATTGTATCGCCCTTTTCGAAATTTCTAATAATCTGGTGATAAAACAATTGGGCTATGTAGAGCTTCTCAAAGTTACATTATTTTAAGAAATATCAAAGAAAGGTTACTTTTGGAATAATTTGCATGAACAGGGATAAATTATCTAAAACGACGTATCACATTTCTTAAACTTTACATCCTGTTTTCAAACAATGACAAAATTTTTATAAAATAGTGTTATAGAAAAGAGGAAACATGTGTTCATAATTAGATTATATCGCTTTAGAATTCTTCCGACTATAAATGCCTTTTCGGGTCATTTTAAACTTGTCCACACATACGGCAGAGATGCCTCATATTTTGCTCATTCTAAATGTTGTATATTTCTTTCTTGTGGATACGAACTAAACCTCGTATTTATGTAATAATCAATTCATACGTAGATCTTAATTTGAATTAAATACTTTTCTATACTTTTGCAGCGATATATTACTTGATATAACATAATGAAGAACAATGTAGAGTGGTTAATTTCATAACTATTTCGCAATAGAGATAGGCTAAGGGATGGCATATAAAATACTAAGAAAAGCAGACCCTTTCTAATTGTTAAAAAGCAAGAAACGTATATAAAACTGAAAGAAGAAATATTCCCTTAAAGAATATTTGTAGGGATAGGTCAGAGAGATTTTATTTGTACCGCGATGTTGCATACAGCTGCAAACTGTATGACAACATGCACGTACCAAATCTCATAGCCTCATACTTAGACTTTTTCAAATACCTTTTAAATTACTACATGCACATATTTCAACTCATTTAGAAAAGTATATTGTTAGTAAAATTTCAAAATTACAGGTAACTGAAACATGCAATATCAAATACTTTTATTCACATCAATGCCTCAATTTTGCAACCCATTTAGAAGCGGCTCAATAAAGAATTTAATATATTTAAGTATCTAGCTCATATTTTATTGTTTATTGTAGTCATTTTAAACATTTGTTTAGAATTCCATTTTTAAAAGTGGCACGCGAGATAATGTTTTGACACGAACTAATGCAAGTTGATCCCGATAAGGTAAAATATCCGGAAAGAAGGTATGTTGTGTGTGTGGGGGGGGGGGGGGGGGGGGGTAAGAGAGGGGGGTTCTCATCCGAATATACTTTTTAACTGATGAATAAAACTGAACATTTGCGCATGTTTGAAACAATTTCCTTACTAAATTTCATTTTTGGGTTGTTTTTACCTGTCAGAGATACATTAGTCTATTATATAAATTAATGAGAAAAAAATGTATGATTGCCTTATAGTGTGGCGACTTTGATCTAACATATTTATATCAAACTGCATTTCACCAGTGAGATGATATACTGTGCTAGTCTGTCGTATGACTGTAGACAAAATATTTATAAATGTACTTTAACATATGTTTCTAAGTCAACAAAGTACATTACAATTTGGACAGACTACCTCATTAGTATATGTTAAAATTGCTTCTGCATTATAAACGATAAACCTATGTACCATTACTATGACTTTACGTAAAGGTGGAACAACTGCGGTATGGTAAATGTGTACGTTACCGGATGTGACCAATGGGAAAACTGCATTGTGACACCGCATTAATACATTTACTGTAGGGTTCCAGAGAAGTATAACTCCCAAAATATGTAAAATTAGACTGAATATTTCAAGTAGTAGCTATGAGATACACATCACCAACGTGGTTTACAAATTTATATTTTGGTATGAAATACATGATTTTTATTTGTGTGAAGACTACCGCCTCCTGTAAGCTAAACACGTCCATATGTTTCATACCCAATTGTGAACCACTAAACCACAGTCTATTTCTTAATGAAAGGGAGTGTAAGATGAACATAAGCATTTTTACACAACTTAATACTCTTTAACGATTACATTTGATGAAATGAAATGAAATAAATAGTTCTACAGAAGTTAATTGGCTTTCCAAAACGGGGCTACAAATATCAGAACGTTTGGATGTACGATTGCTTACAGACGTCGCGTCGTCATTCTTTTGTGATTACGCTAGACATTAGTCATAAGACACTTTCATGATGATGCATGCTAGTATAAATATATGTTGTAAGTTGAAAAGTTTATCTATAAAAACAGTGAAAGTAATGCATAACTGAATCAGTGTAAACAATGTTAAAAAAAGACAAATAAAAAATGTGCTTATATGATATAAATAGCAAATTAGCAGTTTCCATTTTGGTATGTACTACATTGATGCGTTCGAAATACACACCCCTTAACATTTAAAACACGAATATATTTAGCTGATTTTTATTTTACACTATGGCCATAGATCTTTAGGATGATAGGTCAATAACAACTCTGTAAGACTTTTTCATGCTTTGTGTGAATAAATTATGTTTTAATGTCAATTTTCTTTCAATCTAAAACATTCATTTGTCAGATATAAATACAGTTTGGCTAGCGTAAGAAATAAATCGCGATTTAGTACTGTTCATTTGAGTATATCTTTAATTACGTTAGTTTGCAAAAATATACAGAATGATACACACATCATGCCGTTACAAAGAGTAAAACAGCTTTGTTAGATTTATAGAAACATTTCACTTAAAATATCACACCCATGTCTTTATATAAATCACGCTGTTAAAAATATCGCATTTTAATTAGATATATCAAAAACATTTTGGTTCAATTCCTGCGCATCTGAGCTCTGAACTGTGATAAATCAGGTGAAAAACGACTCGACAGCCTTCTTTATTTTTATTCTTACATGGTCATTGAAATTTCATGATAAAATTTTGCTGGGCTTCATTTATCCAAGTAGTAATAAACCGGACGTCATGTCACCATTTGATGTCAAAATGGACTTCATAATGCTGTCTTACCGGTCCGCGCGTCAACCGTTGTTTATCGCAGATTCTAACACAACCGAATTCATTTTCCTAGCTGATTATTGTGTATTTTCATATATCAATACATTTTCCTGACGTCACAATTATTACGTCAGTCGCACAGGAAAAGAAATCAACACAAAATAGAAAATAGGCAAATACTAGCATTTGATGGATGTCGTCAAGGATGTACTCTAAATTCCTTCGTAACGTGTTAGAATCGAAATAACATATCAAATTTAGTGATTTGCTCTTCATTGTTTGTCATCTGATGCGTATTTTTATATCACTCGAGCTGCGCCCACCTGATATTAATTCTTATTTCTTAAATATACAGAGATTGACTACTTTCTTCTTTGTTTAACTGCAACCAAATCCAGATATGTCAGAATGTGCAATTTATTTAATGGTAAATCGCCATGAATTATTCCACTCAATTATTCTTTATGAGACCACGAACCTTTTAATCTAAATACATTACTTGTAAGTAACCAATATTATAACACATAAATCATGGTAATGCGACAAATATGCACAATCTATTTCCATTTACCGATTACCTCCCTTTTAATTGCGTTAACTGGTTTTTTCCCCAGGATATTGATATATTCGATCGCGGATAATGTCACAAAAGTGTAATAAGTGTTGTTTTAAGGGTTTTGTATTGAAAAATGAGTATTATATTACAAACATTTTACGGTAAATTTGATAAAAAGGAAGGACCAGTAGCTGTTTATAAACCACAATGAATATTTTTGTCTTTTTCTGAAATATATTATTTATTTACATTATTTCAATTTTGCATTCCTATAAAGATAAATTATATAACAAACTGTCAGGATTCATTAAACAATATAACTACTAAGAGCATTTTTATCAAAATAACGGAAGTCGTTGCGCATGAATAAACTTTACAGTAAACCTGCTTTTGATACTATAAATAGAAATATATTAGCACAAAACTCTTAAATCCCAAAAATCTTAAAGTTTTATTAAAAATTGAGCAAAATATGACGATTTAAAAAGAAATTTGCTGAAAATATCCTTTATATGAGTTGTCTGCCCCTGACAAGAGAAGGTGCGAAAAGTCAGTGGTCCATATCCAGATTTCTATTTGTCATAACCTTCAATCATTTTATGTTCATGGCTTGTCTCTACTAAAAAGTGCAAGATCGAATGACTTATAAGCCGGGCTAAATCAAACGTGCACGCATAATATTATCACGGTGCCTATACCACGTGACTTTTATGGCTATGTGTGGGTATAAAAAACATAAACAGTCGTCGATTCAGGTAACATTTTTCATGATAACTTTCTTAATCCTGCACCAATTTTATTCAAATAAAGACGAGGGCCCGGCCATAAGAAAGATACAATCACGGCTCATCAGTTTGAGAAGAATAAATTCGTATTTTTGTCGAAAAGTGCAGCCGCGCATTTTTTTGTCAGATTGCCGACGTGCTATGTGTGGGTGCATTCTGTTAAAATCGTTTATAAAACTCTTAAAAATGCGTTCAGCGACAGGGCAAATGGAACCGAGAATGTAATTTTACCTTGTTTGACAGTTGCAAAATGATCGTTAAGAAATATAGCGTATTCCTCTCGTTTTTTAAATAAATAAAAAAATGCTATGTGTGGGTGCCGCTAAATTTATGCTATGTGTGGGAGTAAACTCATAAAAATGATACCGTTGCTTGAGATACTTGCACTAAGTGAGTTTTAACTTACTCGTATTACATTCATAGAAGAAATGAGTATCCATCTAGCATAACTGATCTTTTTTATATTTATTTAGAAAGTCGCTGTGTTATACGGAATAGCGCGTCAGATTCATTGTTGTTATTGATTACGAGCGCGTGTTATCAAACAACTTTGTAGGGATAACGCATGTTTTTTCGTGTTATAACATCTGCAGAATCTCGAGGGATTGGTTGGTACCCGAGCCCGTTACGGCGAGGGTACCAACGATTCCCAAGGGATTCTAAAGATGTTATAACACGAAAAGAATATGCGCTAACGCTATTCTAGCATAAAACGCGTTAAAAACGGGAAAATGAATATATTGTTCCTCAATGTCATTGAATTTCCATGAAATGCGCGGTAAAGTCTACGTTGTTTTGTCACGTTGACGTCATTTCATTTTGAATTATCCGTTTTGGGGCTGTAATCAGGTAATGCGTTACGCTCTGCCATGGAACGTGCATATATATAAAGGTGTTTTAACAGCACGTGAGCGCGAGAATCTCTCTGTTAACACACGTTTTCTCTCCTGTTAAAACACCCCCGAAAAGTGACAATAACAGCAGTTTTATGCTAGAATAAACGTTAAAACTCTGATATATGTTTGAAGTAAAATTTATGAAAAAGTTATTTCCAATCTCCTTCAGTTGTGTTGAAGTGTTTTTTTTATCTTGATGCATAAACAACGTTTTTCATAAACACGCAATTGAATCAGTGTCCCTAAGGTAGTTTTAAAGGGCAGTATGTGTGACAATATAGTGTAGAGCATAGATCGTAGCCTTGGATGCTGCTCCATTGTAAATTCCACTGCTCACCTAGTTCGTGGTTAGTTGCAGCTAAAATGGCATTTATTGTAGCTTTGCGCTATACGTTTGAAACAACACAAATTACTACTACTTCAGGGTTGTAGTTCAAACCACTTTTCAAGCATAAAGAAAGGGCTTCAATCCCTCGAACGAAAGTAAAGTACCTGCGGTAGTGCATGTAAAAAACTGCTATTAAATTCATACCACACACATAACACATGGAGTCATTTCATCAGAGCCGCTAGCCTATTTAAGAAATAATATATCTCATCCAGTGATTTGTCGCTGAATAAATCATTGTTTGGAATTCAGATGCAAAGGAATTATATCACGAGGGCGCAGTCTTGTTAGAATGAATGTAGGCGCTTACAAAACCAAACTGTAGCGCGTCTGTCGCTAAAAGTACAGCCAAATAATTTTAAAGAAACACTCAATCAATTACATTTCTTGATAATTAAAATTTCAGTTTGTGATTTTAGAAGAGTTCGTCACAGGTCTGTTGTGAGATAATATCTATCATAGCTTTTGCTTTTTTTGTGTTGGTTTTGTAAGCGCCTACATTCATTCTAACAAGACCATTGCAGAAAATAAGGCTCCAAAGAAATTATCAAACAAATTAAGAATAAAATTGTATGTTACGAAGGGGGTGAACTGTCCAAGGAACTTCTCTTAAAATGATCTAACAGACATAATTTTACCAGTATTTTGATTGTCTTCTACTTTGTTAGTGATAAAGGACACTCCATTATACTTATCAACTGTGACCTGCCTCCGTGGTCGAGTGGTTAAGGTCGCTGACTTCAAACCACTGTAACCTCTCATTGATAGAGGACCGTAGGTTCGAGCCCAGCTACCCACTATGTCTCTATTTGTGAGAAAGTATGCAGTTGCTTACGGAGGATGGGAGTCTAGTATACTAGTACTTCCCAGGAACGATGGTTAGGTGAACTGCCCGCCTCATATGTCATAATTATAATTATATTTGAGTTGTAAATAATTATGTATATGGAATTCATTAAATATTTGTGAAAATTATGTTTGTCTTACTTTCCCCATATATATTGTATATCACCACTGTTCGTTTATATTATGTATATGTGTGCCACCGTTGGCTTATAGCCCAGTGGAATATATTTGAATAAACTTCAAACTTCAAAAACTTCATATGACTCCGACTGTTGAAACAGGGCGTTGAAATCAAACGAATAAACAAACAAACTTACTGCATCACAACATACATGTCAGTCCTAATATTAGTTATATTCACAGACGATATTTTGAACATTGTTTATATACAAAATATTTTCAATAGTAAAATGGGTAATCAGGAAAGTAAACTCTCCATGCAATATGATTCACCTTGTTGTTTGGCACGGAAGAGTTCACCATATTGTCTTACCTTTTTACTGTTTCTGTATATAAACTTTTGTCAAAATATCATTTCTTAACTATGTGTTTATATTTTCGTGTGAACAGTTAAGACGCAATACTGACGTACAGTGATCTAAGTATGAATAACGACTCTGATGAAATGACTCCATGTGTTATGTGTGTGGTATGAATTTAATAGCAGTTTTTTTACATGCACTATCGCAGGTACTTTACTTTCGTTGGAGGGATTGAAGCCCTTTCTTTATGCTTGAAAAGTGGTTTGAACTACAACCCTGTAATAGTAGTATTTTGTGTTGTTTCAAACGTATAGCGCAAAGCTACAGTAAATACCATTTTAGCTGCAACTAACCACGAACTAGATGAGCAGTGGAATTTACAATGGAGCAGCATCAAAGGCTACGATATGTGCTCTACACTATATTGTCACACATACTGCCCTTTAAAACTACCTTAGGGACACTGATTCAATTGCGTGTTTATGAAAAACGTTGTTTATGCATCAAGATAAAAAACAACACTTTAATACAACTGAAGGAGATTGGAAATAACTTTTTCATAAATTTTACTTCAAACATATTTCCGAGTTTTAACGTTTAAATAATTATGTTTGATAACACGCGCTCGTAATCAATAACAACAATGAATCTGACGCGCTATTCTCTATAACACAGCGACTTTCTAAAAAAAAATAAAAAAGATCAGTTATGCTAGATGGATACTCATTTCTATGAACGTAACACGAGTAAGTTAAAACTCACTCAGTGCAAGTATCTCAAGCAACGGTATCATTTTTATGAGTTTACTCCCACACATAGCATAAATTTAGCGGCACCCACACATAGCATGTTTTTATTTATTTAAAAAACGAGAGGAATAAGCTATATTTCTTAACGATCATTTTGCAACTGTCAAACAAGGTAAAATTACATTCTCGGTTCCATTTGCCCTGTCGCTGAACGCATTTTTAAGAGTTTTATAAACGATTTTAACAGAATGCACCCACACATAGCACGTCGGCAATCTGACTGAAAAATGTGCAGATGCACTTTTCGACAAAAATACGAATTTATTCTTCTCAAACTGATGAGCCGTGATTGTATCTTTCTTATGGCCGGGCCCTCGTCTTTATTTGAATAAAATTGGTGCAGGATTAAGAAAGTTATCATGAAAAATGTTCCTTGAATCGACGGCTGTTTATGTTTTTTATACCCACACATAGCCATAAAAGTCACGTGGTATAGGCACCGTGATTATACGCGTACAATGGTAAAAATATATGTGCAAGCGTATATATAACATTACCAGAATTACGCATGCACGCGTTAAATTACACGTGTACGTATATATTAACGCGTACACTTGTAAATGTATAAGTACAGGCGTATATGTAATTGCAGCTAGAATGTGTATATTTTTAAACGCACGTTTTAAGATACATGGGTGTTTACGCGTGCATGTATAAAATATACACGCGGACGTATATATCTACACGTGTACACATGTTTTTATACGTGCATGTATAATATGAAACATGTGCATTTTAAACATCGACCCAGAATGTCATATTTCTCTGAATGTTTCCTGACTTTTCTCATATTTCATTTTCACTGACTATTATCAAGATATCCCTGACAATTCACTGATCTTGAAAAAAACACAACGTCATTTTCGTCTGACTTTTCAAGGTAAGTGGCAAGCCTGTAGCAGGCTATTGTTGGCTCTGGAGATATATCATCTGGGAGTTTGTGAGTTTATGTTACAAAATAAGGGCCATGACTCCAGGGAAAATCATTTAACCGTAACATTTAAACTATATACACCACTAGCCCTGGAAGGGCGGTGTGCCATGCCAATTTCCAAATGCTAAAATGTCATGTTCAGGAGATGAGATGTCGTGAGCAGGAGATAAAATGTCGCACGCTCGAGATAAGGTGTCGTTCACTGGAGAAAAGATGTCGTGCAGCCGAGATAAGATGTCGTGCGCACGAGTTAAGATGTCGTGAACAATGATAAGATGTCGTGCGCTCGAGATAAGTTGTCGTGTGCACGAGATAAGATGTCGAGAGCATAAGATAAGATGTCGTGCGCAATTAATAATTTAATTTTAAACAAACAAAAAATGCATGTCCTAAACATACCATTGTAAGTACGCACACATTGAGTGTGTTCTACTCTGAAGAAGCGGTTTGGATTAGGTTTAACCTAGGTTTGTAAGTGTACATTCAATGCATGTGTGCGGTCAATTTACAACAAAGTCTATGAAAGTGTTTTCTCACTTATCGGACAGAAAAATCTCTATTTTTAGAAGTGCTGGAAAATCTTATCTCACATGGGTTATCCCACACTCCTGTGACGGACTCCTTCATGCGCTGAATATACATATTATTTATGTAAAATAATTAAAAATCAGGTACCTTTATCTTTTCTCTCCGTTCCTTATAGTGTATTTCTCGATTCAAAATTCATTACTTTATGATAAGAACGTACCGTTACGTTACAAACGATAAAACTAAAGCGGAACTTTGTTATTGTGCGTCACTGAAATATCACGACGTCACTTCTGCTTACGGACGCGAATTTCCCGCGTTTTAAGTAGTTTCATATTTTTATGCTTGTTTTTATTGTTTCTGTTGTGGTAAGTGAGAAATAGAATCCATCATTGGTGTTCGGTGAAGATCGGAAATCCCAACCCTCGGGCGCACCGCTCAAGTCTTAAACTCGGCTCAGCCTCGTTTAAGACTTGAGCGGTGCGCCCTCGGGTTGGGATTTTCTGATCTTAACCGAAGACCAATGATGGATTCTCTATATCCGCGTGTTATTAGAATGGACTAATTCTCCCACATTGTAGGTTTAATGAACTTGAGAGATGCATACGGATAGACAAGTGATAATGTCATTTACTACTATAAAATAACAATAAAAGGTATGAGATGTTTTACAATATTAAGGCATATTTGGAAGGAAATGATGTTCTTTTTTTTTCTTGATTTTTTAAGATAGTTTGGAAACAAAAACTCATTTTCTAATGTTCTTAATTAGACCAAACAACAATTATAAAGAAAGATCATTTTTAGCCAAAATCTGGAGATTCAGTCTTGCACATTTGTTATTGTGATAACTTTGATTTAAAAGAAGAATAATTTTCTTTGTGTGGGAACGAAAGAAGTATGTGTGTGACTTTTGCAAAATAGGCACCAATTCACACCCCGTGTATCCGGAAAAGACGTGTTGCGGTGAAAATGACAAGTGACAAGAGGTACGTTATTTTGAGTCTGTTTTATTCATTTCATAGCTACACGAGTAAAACGATGAACTGTAGTAACAGTTTTTGTTGTTGATAAGTGGACACTAATGAATATCAATATAGGCCTACCAGATGTTGCCTGGACAGGTTACAATAGTCAGATTAATTTTTCTAATAACAAGAGATAACTTAACTATTGGAAACAGTTAATATTGTTGATTGTTCTAGCTGACATTTATTAATACTGTACTTTTTCTCTTATAAATAGATAATAGAATTTATCAAACTGTTAGTAACAATGATACTATTATACAAAATTGTGCTAATGGTGACATAACTTCCATTTGTCCAACTAGAGTTCTATTGCCACCTAGAAATACATTATTAAAACAACATCATCTGCCCATCTGTATCTTGTCTATATAAGCAGAATCTCAGAACTGAAGGACAAGTCACATTTATGCAGTTACATGACTGACTTGTTCCTTGGATTCTGCAGGTAAGATATTTTGTTATATTTTTGAGAAAATTACTATCATTTTATTTACTTCAGTATCTTGTATATTGCGGTTAAGTATTATTAGGTATTTGAATAATTCGTTGTAATGTAATGATAATTCATATTCATAATTCGGTAAATGAAGTGTTCAATTGCTATAAAGAAATGTATTACGTGTATTTTATGACTATAATTTCTTATTCACATACATTCAGTCATTTCCTTCCAGACATTGTATTTTGAATATTCATTTAATTATAATTGAAGTTATATTAGGGTAATCTGCGCGAAAAAAGGTAGTTCAAGTGTAATGAATTTCTTACTAATCATTTTGAAAGAATATTGTAATGATAGATAAATTGTTTATTATTAGAGTATCATACTTCTTGTTTGCTCGTAATATATTCAGCATTTTACTTGTTTGCCTCATGTTATTGGTAATTTATGACAAATAAATACCTTTCTTTTAGCATTCATATTTTTTCATATACTAGTTCACTGAATACTATTATACTTTGTATTCTTGTTGTTTTGTATAAAATAAAGTCACATTTATGCAGTTACATGACTGACTTGTTCCTTGGATTCTGCAGGTTTTATCCCAGTGGCTTCCGTAACCCCAAATTATAACGGTTACAGAACAGGTATGTATGCAGTGGTCCTTCCTCTACACAGAGATGTAAATTTTTCCTATCATAAAAGTCGGATCAGATTTAAAACTTGAAAAACGTGTCCAAAAATAAACAGTTCAATCAATTAAAAACAAGCAAATTCGATGAATTGGTATCCCCCGCCGAAAGGGTTTGTGTTGAGGAATGGCAAAAAAATATATCCGGCATAAAGTTAAGGATGTTACTAAGAAGCAAATAATTTCATTAGTCAAAATCAATTTAATAGAAAACAAATGTTTAACTAGAAATTGCTTTTGTAAAAAAGCGCATGTCTCCCCCAATGCAAAGTCCTATAGGCAAGAAGTCAATAGGGGTCAGGAGCGAAAGTCAAAGAGACACTGATGGTTTGCTGCAGTAGGGATCATCTACTTGGCATGTCCAGTCATCCCGCTAAATTTCAACACTCTTGGCCTAGTGGTTCTCAAGTCACTGTTCAGGCTCCTGTGACCTTGACCTTTGATCAAGTGACCTCAAAATAGATAAGAGTCATCTACTCTGCATGTCCAATCATCCTATTAAGTTTCAACATTCTAGGTCAAATGGTTTTCAAGTTATTGATCGGAAATTGTTTTCAATGTTCAGGCTCCTGTGACCTTGACCTTTAACAGAGTGACCCCAAAAACAATAGGGGTCATCTACTCTGCATGTTCAATCATCCTATGAAGTTTAAACATTCTGGATCAAGAGGTTCTCAAGTTATTGATCGGAAACGGTTATCAATGTTCAGGCCCCTGTGACCTTGACCTTTAAAGGAGTGGCCCCAAAAACAATAGGGGTCATTTACTCTGCATGAACAATCATCCTATGAAGTTTCAACATTCTGGGTCGAGAGGTTCTCAAGTTATTGATTGGAAACGGTTTTCCATGTTCAGGCCCCTGTGACCTTGACCTTTAACAGAGTGACCCCAAAATCGATACGAGTTATTTACTCTGCATGACCAATCATCCTATTAAGTTTCAACATTCTAGGTCAAGTGGTTCTCAAGTTACTGACCGGAAAGGGTTTTCAATGTTCAGGCCCCTGTGACCTTGACCTTTAACAGAGTGATCCCAAAATCAATAAGGGTCATCTACTCTACATCTACAATCATCCTACGAAGTTTCAATATTCTGGGTCAAGTGGTTCTCTAGTTATTGATCGGAAATTGTTTTCCATGTTCAGGCCCCTGTGACCTTGACCTTTGACAGAGTGACCCCAAAATCAATAGGGGTCATCTACTCTTCATGACCAATCATCCTATGAAGTTTCAACATTCTGAGTCAAGTGGTTCTCTAGTTATTGGTCGGAAATGGTTTTCAATGTTCAGGCCCCTGTGACCTTGACCTTTGACGGAGTGACCCCAAACACAATAGGGATCGTCCACTCCAGCAGCCCTACAACCCTATGAAGTTTGAAGGTTCTAGGATAAATGGTTCTCCAGTTATTGATCGGAAATGAAGTGTGACGTACGTACGGACGGACAGGGCAAAAACAATATGTCTCCCCCAGAGGGGAGGGGGGGGGGTAGGGGGGGGGAGGGGAGGGAAGACATAATTAAAGAGTACATAATAAATGTATGATACTTTGATCCTGACTAAAGAATTTATCTTAAATGGAATATGCTTACTGTAATAAGCTTAGCTTTTAAAATTAAATGCAGTTAATTGAAATGTGAGCTTGAAGTTTAACTGGAACGAAATATTGTCTTTGAGTGGTTTGGCACCAAGTGTTGCTGTTTAACATGTACATTTGAACTTAAAAGAACAGATGTACAATCAAGTAAGATATCTTGAACATGGCTGTGGGCAAGGTTGGTGCAGTTACAACTTAACATGTTGAAGGTTTGAACATTTAAAAAAAGAAGAAGAAATGGAAATATGTATATATGTTTATATAGTTTTTTGGGGGCAATGCCCCCAGATTTAACAAACCGTCTTTCAATTTTCTTGTCGAGCTTATGACCAAACTGACAACACACAGAAAACAAGTTCCAAAGTATTTACCAAACATAACTTTCATATTGCATTTAGCAATTATATATTCGATCCAGATATTATTAAATAGATCTACACATTTTATATCAACAACAGTATGTGAAGAAAACTAAACTGCATTATAAATATAAATTATAATAGATCTTCTTAAGCGTAAGAATAATAAAGACGCTTGATTTAATCACGTGATCGATTCTGAAAACGACACTTGTTTTGATCATGTGACCTATTCTGAAATCCAATAACCAGCGGTGTGGAATTCCTATGTCCGACTTGGGACTTTTTGACGGCGGACAAGTGAGTTTTCGCATTCCGTTTGTCCGTGGACAAGCACAAATTTTCTGGTTTGAAATAAAAAAAGGAAAGAAAAATTTAGAAACGCTGAACAGTGCTTCAAGTTTATGGAGTTTATAAAAGAATTTGACGTATGAAACGGATGTTTCACCCGCCGAGGGCCTCTTGATTTCTCCAGTTTTGGGAAAACAATACTGCGTCTAAATTTAGCAGCTCTTTCACTGCATTCTGATTGGTTCCCTGTCACGATCTCGCGTGATTTTGCACACGGTAATTTGGCAAATAGAAATCGGAAACGTAAACAATTATCACAAAGTTTTGGATAAATTTGTTGTTAAAACTTCGTCTGCAAACAAAAATGGAAGTCAACAGTCAAAGCACAAAGAGCTAGCTAATACTAGTCAGGAAGTTTCATGTTTTTTTTTCTCCAACAGTCAGAAAGTGTCATGCTTTCTCACATGGTTTCACATGGCATGAAGAGCAGTCTTTTAGGTATTTCTGTTGAATGTTCGATGGCCTCGCAGACGAACATAAGCTAAAGTGTCGGAAGCTTATTTTTAAAACAGCTACAGTATTACACTTTATTATGTTTGCTTTTGTTACTACTTGTAGATTATTGTCCAAAATAATTATTTGCATGCTAAAATGTTGAAAATCCGTGCAAGTAAGTTTTGACTGCGGACAAGTAGATTTTTAAGTCTTGTTTGTCCGTGCACAAGTGAAAAATATTCGGATTTCCAAACCCCTGCAATAACTAGTTTCATTACGCTAAAAAAATGTGTTCATGATTCTGCGTGAAAATAGCAACTACTAAGGAATTGCAACGCCACTGATAAGCCGACAGATTATTGATTTTTTCATCACCGTGCCTCGACACTGTTGTGTATGTGGAGAAACTTTATCAGTTTGCGGCGATCAGTACCGTTTATCAGTAGGCGAATCTATAAATATGCGGCAACATCCTATAGATCCCGATTCGCAATCTGTTAAAATATCTTTTCTGTGTAGGTGTTACTTCTAAAATATTATTTCAGAAAATAGAGTGCTGAAATGAAATACTTTTCGCATGTCTAAGAAAATATTTTCAAGAGATGTTATTTATAAAAATTAATACTATATAAAAGATAATAATAATAATAAAAATAAAATAAAAAAAACAATGGTTTACTTGAAATATAATAGGTAGAAAAAATTTATTACTTATTCGTCAGTTTGAATTTATGACTTATTTGGTTCGAAGGGGGGGGGGGGGGGGGGGGGGGGGGGGGGGGGGGGGAATTATTTTGACAGTTTGATTTTTTGTAATTATTATCTAATCTAATAACCGTCAGTAGATTTTTTCTCTCATTGTTCGAATTCGTAAAATCATCTATGAACAGATTACTTCTGTTTTACACCAACTATTAAGAACATTTTAAAGCTTACATATTTATGTACTTGGTCGGACCGTCCTTATTCGTGATTGTTTATTATGTATAATTATATTTTGATCTCGAAATCAGCTGTAAATCGTTAATCAAAATGTCTTGTCCACAGAAGTTGCATAAAAATGAATTGAATTTCGAATAGTAACTAAAACTTAAAATACACAATTGCACGGTGCATATCCATATTGGCGGACTCTTTGCGAAATATGCTTTGCAGTTATAAAAAGTCAGATAAACACACCTAATTAATTAAGCTATAATGTTTCCAAATAGTCATTAGCCTAGAGCCTCTCTGTGCGTAGTGCAGAGAGCCTGCCTGTGCATCAAAAAAAAAAAAAAAAAAAAAAAAAATATTGATAAATGAATACAAACAGCGCGCTTGATATGTATGATATCAAAGCAAAAACTGGTTAAAGACTGTGGAAAAAGTCGGGCTAGTGTTCCACAACAAATTTCATCGAGTTGCGAGCAAAATCGCTGATAATTAAAAAATAAACACTATAAAATATAGAAAAGACAATCTTATGTTCCGTGCTCTACTTATTTTGAGCAACATACGTTATGATCATGGATGGCAGCTGGATTTTTCGCCTTCCCATACCAACCTGGGCACTGTTTATAGCAAAATAAAGCCGGTGCAGACGCAAAGAAACCGCCGATATAGCAGATTTCGCAAAGAGTGCGTCGATATGGATATGTACTGTGAATTGGAGAGAACATCCTGGATATACATGTCATCTAGGGAAGGTTTGAATCCATGGGTCAAAAGTTATGGTATCAGAATCTTGCGGGCATGCAGTAATTTCAATTGGAACCACCACGCCATCGCAAATTAGGAGATATTTTTTTTTACTTTTTCCTGAAATCCGACCTCACAATAGGGCCAATAGAACCGCGCTTATTCTGGAAAAGTACAACATTTCCCAAACTGAACATGTGCCCGATTCTTTAGTCTAAAGATCAGAACAGTCATTATGTATATGACGTGTTTAACATAATTATTTTTTGCAGGTGTTTGTGTGTTAACTAATGACGACTCCTTATTAAAATGATGCTTATTTGTAACAAAAAAAAAACAACAAAAAACATTCCTTACTTTTTTAATTGATAAGTATTGTACACATTAGAAAACAGCGCCTAGATTTTTTCAATGTCAGTTCAAGGAAATCCTGTTCCTTTAAACTTTCACATACTGGAATATTTTGACTTTCTTTCAAAACTTTCATAAAGTGTTACAAAGTTTGCCTGTTTCTGTTAGACTCTCAAGAACACATGATGTCAGGACATAGAGTGCAAACAGAAGTATTGAAGAAATTGAAATACATTGTATAGCTTTATCTTTTTCATTTTATCAATAGCAATGAAAGGTTTTTGTTTGTCGATGAACAACTGCTATTGAACAAGACTAGACTTTTATCTTTACCTTTTGAACAAAATATAGAAGTGTATTGAACACAAAGTTAATAAATTTTATTGTTGTGCACTGTTAAAGTTGTGACCACTCCATTTCTTGCCACACACAAGTGCATTACATAATGCCTGCATGTACTTCCCTGACATGAATGGGTTACATCAAGTCTTGAAACTGCAATGCATTGCCCCCATCAGTCCTCTCAGTACTTTGATTTGTAGATGGAGGAGTGGGGAGTGGGGGTGGGGGTGTTGAACGGGTGAGGAAACAAAACTTCACATGCTGATTATAAATACTGATGAAAAATTAAAAATGAAAAAAAAAATGGGTGAAGTGGGGGGGGGGGGGGGGGGGGGGGGGCAGAGGATACATGATCGGTGGTGGGCATGACTGGGTGGACAACATCTTTGCGAGTAAATATTCTAATATTGTTCCACTACATATTCACGAAATCTGAGTTTCCGCTAGGGCCTGTAAGTATTTTTAATTATTTTTAACTGATTGAACTGTTGATTTTTGGACACGTTTTTCAACTTTTAAATCTGATCCGACTTTTGTGATAGGAAAAATTTACATCTCCGTGTAGAGGAAGGACCACTGCATACATACCTGTTCATCGTTTTACTCGTGTAGATAGGAAATGAATAAAACAGACTAAAAATAACGTACCTCTCGTCACTTAGTCATTTCCGCGGCAACTTAATACGTTAGCAACCAACATAACACGTCTTCTCCGGGTACACGGGTGATTTATCAGGTTTGCACATATGACAAATTATAGAGGTATAAAGTCCTAATATTCCACCGCAGATAATCCCTGAATGGCCACGTTGAAATTAGCATAAGATGGTATTAAGGATTTAAAAACCTTAAATCGGGAAGATTTTCGACCCGTGCAAAAATTATAATCAAGTTATATTTCACATTTCAAAACGTCTGCTAACAGGAAAAAAATATTTTTACATAACAGTTATCATACATGTAGTAACAATTTCTTTTCAGTGATGCAGTGGTATAAATTTACATTTTGTTACAAATGCTGTTGCTAGTAGCTGCTGCCCTGGAGTGCACATGGGTTCAAAACAGAACTCGGGTTAAAAATAAAGTATTTTTATACAGAAAGAGTTAAATGAAGTAACTTCTTCACAGAAAAAAAAGTATACCACAAAATAGAAAAAAAGTATATGCAGTATGCTATACATGTATTTTATGATGTATTTTAAGTATTGTATTTCTAGTTTGAAAACTTCTTAATGTCTCAGATTTGGTCAGTTTTAAGGGGCGGAAAACACACTGAAAAACATGTTTTTGAATGTTATATCCCTATTATTGACTGGTTTGCAGGCACTTTCTGTTGCTGAAAAAGAGACTTAGGAAATGACTTTCTCCTTTTTCCAGATGTTTTCTCTAATATTTGTTTCCTTTTCATGGGAGTTGTACATAATAAGTCCAAGAAAACCGAGAAAGTTAGAAATTCAAAGCAGACTATTTACAGATCATGCTTTTTATTTTAATATTGAATAGTAGGTTTAGAATAAATGGCTTTGAAATAGATCGGTGACATTTTTCAGTCGTTTTATAAGACACCTAAATCATTCTTTTGGTTGCCAGTTGTCAGTTTTTTTCTGTCCCTTGGGAGCATTGTAGAAGGTGTTAGTTTATACTAATTTGTTTTAGCTCGATTGTTATGAAAGCTTCAAGCTTATTGTAACCACTCGCGAGTCCGCTTCCTGGAAAAACAAGTACTGGTGTCATTAAAGAAGTCATGGTTGTGACCCCAGTGGGGCTCGAACCCACGATAATAAATATATTTATTTTATGCTTGATGAAATACTTTGTTTATCAGTGAAATATAATCCATATCACTCAGTGCAATATCACTCACTGTAAATGCTATAGCTTTGCCGATCTACTTGTACATTGTGTATAAATTTTAAATTATCTGCTTAAAACAAGATGAAAATTGTAGTCGCACTTTGTTCTTTATAGTATATTTCCCGATTCAAATTATTTTACTTAAGGAGGTAGGATACCTTGTTACAAGGGTAAATTCAAATTAGTTGAACCGCAGCATGTTTTTGTATTTCGTGTAATATGATGTTTAAACTGCTACAATCTCAATTTCATTTGTCTCTGTCCCTTCAAGTTCAATTTTTTATGCAGGTTTGAAGAACATGACCCTCTAAAGGTATTTCATATTGAAAGAAGAAGGAAAATGCGGATATTTAACACTTTTCAGTGTATTTATTTTCGTTTCATTGATATCCGTAGATGTCTGCATAATTGATAATTTTACTGGTATGCACGTTATCTTTCTAATATAAGCTTAAAATGTATATGTCGCGGGGCTCGTGTTTCCGTGGTAACGCATTTTCTCTCATTTTTAAACAACTATGTATAAAAATAGGGGGTTTAGACGGCTTCAGTGCCATTCTGTTAATGACCAACATGAAATATTTGGGTAATATTATTAGCAAAATACCAAGCACTTTACATGGTACCCTATTTTTCTTAAATTTTAAAGTAACCATGGCAACAGAGATGTTTAAAATAGCTTATATCTTGCTGTTTGTCGCAATTTCTTTAAAAACATATAGAATAAGATTATCTTTCTAGTTGATATAGCTTTAAAACATATTATTTCTAACGTAAGTTATATTTTCGTGTTATTTGCATTTATTCAAACAAATTTCACAGCTTAGAATAGGTACAGTAGTACCCCTCGTCTGCCATTTTTCATGGAAAAATCGTTCAGCGTGCTGCTATTATTCTCATGGATATTGTTGAAATGAAAATAAAAAGCCGAAGCTGTGTTTCTTAAATAGACAAGTGTCAACGCTATTGAATTTTACATTTAGATACATATGTCACGGGCTTCGTTTCCATGGTAACATCAATTCAATTCAAGAAACCACAATTTTCTACTGAAATTTGAACAATTTTAGATCTTAGTTTTAGTATGTAAGTAACAAATTATCAATGGAACCTGAAAAATAGGTATTACAAATCAAACTGCTAGACTTTTTATTTGAAAATGGCCGTAACAAGTAACCTTTCACCCAACTATATTCCAAATAACATTGGTTGCCATCATCCATTTTCTTACATTCCGCATAACATTTCAATATAACTACATAAAAGAAGCAAAATATTGATTATTATTCAGAGCAAAAGACTCATAAAAAATATTTCAGCAAATAATGATTATTTAAAAATAGTTAAAATAAAGAAAATGTACAGAATTACGTACTTTCAAGATAAAAGCTATTAATTTTGCGCGGTAACTGACACTTAACGTCATGACGTCAATGACGTCATTTTAAGGCAACATTGTTTTGAAGCGTTTCGGCAATTTATTCATTATTTCTGCATTATTAAACCATAAAGCATCAGATCGAAGACAAGTACATGATTTGTTTTCAGAAGAATGAATATACAAACACATTTAGTTTGTCGTAAACGTCGTCGTAAATCGTCACGTTAGCTTCCGGTTGGACATGCGCACATACAAATATGAAGGTAACCTACCTCCTTAATGAGAATTTCATAACGTTATGCAGCAAGAAATAAAATAAAATGGAACTTTATATCGTGTGCGTCTTTCTAACGCCACAACACGTTTGACGTCATGTTCGTTTACGCGCGCTGAGATTAAAACTTGTTGCAAAATGCACATCTCAACGTAATTAAGCATAAAATAAAAAGAAAATTTGTTTGTTTTTCGTGAATATAGAATATCTCACCTCAAAGTGAGAAAAAAATAAGCATGTAATAAAAAGAAACATGTGTCTTTCTTTCGATGTTGCAAAATTAGTTTGATAAATTTATTATTATTTTAAACAATCCTGTTTGTGTTATTGAGAAAGGCCAATTAAATATGTATGTGGCACCGTTAAATGTGGCAACCACCGTTGAATGTCGCAAGGTTGACGTTAAATGTCGCAACTACCACTAAATGTCGCAAAATCATCTGCCGCTAAATGTCGCACCTTTAACATTAATTGTCGCAAAAATTTGCCCACCGTTATATGTCGCAACACCAACGCTAAATGTCGCACAGCAAAATAAGGTAAGTTCAACAGTCTTTACAACTAAGAGATAAGATTGTGTGAGTGCATGCTTGCATGCATGTGTATGCAACGTGTTGATTTGGGAAGGGCTGAAATGACATACCGTTATGAACTGCACGTTTGCTTTTCAATGGTCCTGTGCCATACATACGTTATATATTTAATATATATTTACATTCGCCCTATTCCTTTCCTTTGAAAATTATGACGTTCATTTTGTATGAACAGCAAAAGGAAAGGCGCCAAAGTAACGTCAATGATGCTTAGCGATAACGGACCGCTGTTCTGACAACGCGCGCGTAAAGTCAGGGAGAACGTTCCCTAGATGACGTCGCAGTTGTTCCGTCTGGTGAACGGAATGGCCGGGAAGCCGATTTTTATGTTAAATACAACAAAATATGTGTGCAGTTGATTGTTCCTTCTCTTGAGAAAGAACACTTAGATTCGGTAAGTCACACTTGACTGAGCAACTGATCTCGAAAGCTGTTGTCATTACAAGCTGGCCAATCAAACTCTGTGACCTTAGCAATAACCTCTGACATTAGAATTATTCTTCCCTTATTGAGGCGACTCTCTGACTGAACGCGCTCTGCGGATTACACATTACTAAACCCGAGGATGGAAAAGTGGTGTTGTTGAAACAGGCCAAACATCTTATTTGTCACAAAGGTTAAAATATGTCGTTACCTTCGAATGCATGTTTAATATGTGATAATAAACCCCACTGCGACCCTCTCATTGTGTGCAACAAATTCACGAATCGAATGCACGGATGTCACATTCAGGAAATTTAGGACAGATACTACTAAATTACAGCCGTGAATTACTTGATCAATGACCACTAAGTTTGTTGTGTGCGAGGTCTTAACCTGTTAGCGCATCAAATCACTAGTACATTAGGATCCCACCATATATCTAGCACAAAAATGACTTACCAGCTTTGAAGGGGTGAAGAACTCAGGCAAAATGTAACTGATTAAAATCAGACACTTCCGTGAAATATCCATTTTACATGTTAGTTAAAAACAAGTTCCGGAAAATGTTCCACTATTCACTTTTAATGTCCCCTACTGTCATAGTCTGCTATCATCTCTATAAAATTCTCAAAACACTTTACCAGTAACACATTGACATTTTTGGACTGAGTTTAAATCGGGTCAATGTGTACAGCCAGTGTTTCTTAATTGCCGTATTTACTCAACTAAAAGTGGTAACGGATTTACTTTGTTGTTGGATTTAACAACTTATGTTAGCGTACATACTGTGGAAATAGCGGACTTGACATTTTTCAGGCAATAGAAAACAACATAGATCTTTTTCAAAATTTTAGTGTTTTTTTTTGTTTTTTTTTTGTATTTTGGTGCAGAAATAAACGCCTCCTTGGTGCAAAATGTATCACCCCCTTCCCGGGGCGCTTAAACGGGTGATACGGAATGTCAATAAGGTAGAATGGTCTTGTCATTGCGTCCTATCCTAGGGTTCCACATATTTAAAACAGACATTGCAACCAAAATTTTACAAGATGATCATTATATATTTATATAGATGTGCCCTAGAAGGAACTTTTGCTATGCTTTAACTTGTAATATTATCTCATTTACAAATGGAAAGGAAATATAATGTACATGTATATAAGAAATGAAACTTTTTTTTTTGGTGTTCATGCGAAATAAACGACAGAATAGGTTAGGCAAATTAATCCTGTCGTTCATTTCGCATGAAAACTGGAAAAAAATATTTCATTTCTTAATTAAAGGTTTGAGCACTAACGCGGTACTCGCACAGTACTAAAATTATTTCAGGTCTATACTACGTAATTCTATGGAGTCCTGTTTAGCTCATGGGAGTGGAGAGCTCTGTCCGTATTGGGGGGAAAGTTTTTTATGTACAGGTATGAAATGTTGGCCTGTGGTACATTTTAGGTCTAATTTATGAGGTACTGGAGGGGTACTTCCCTTATTTTAAGTGGTAAGGGGGGCTCTCTCCCTTGAAAACTTTGAAATACATGTATGTATGTATGTTGGGCTTTAAGTGCATTTTTTTTCTATATTTTGATGTATGGGAGGGGGTACCCTTGTCATTTTAGGGAGATGAGGGTCAGGGTGCTCTCCACCTGGGAAATTTTGAACAACAGGTATAAAATGGTAGCCTCTGGTGCACTTTTTTTGTTTTAATTTTAAGGTACTGGAGGGGTACTCCCCTTATTTTAGGGTGATTAAGGGGCTCACCCCCTTGAAAAATTTGAAACACAGGTGTGAACTGTTGTTTTTCAGTGCATTTTTTGTTTTAAATTTTGATGTATGGAAGTGGGTACCCCGGTCATTTTTAGTGCATTATTTGTTTTAAATTTTGATGTACGGAAAGGTTTTTTTTTCGGGGGGGGGGGGGGCGTCAGGGGGCTCTCCTCCTGGGAAATTTTGAACAACAGGTATAAAATGGTGGTCTTAATTTTAAGGTACTGGAGGGGTACTCATTTTAGAGGGGTCAGGGTAGGTATGAAATGTTGGCCCTGGTGCGTTTTGGGTCTAAATTTTGAGAAAATATTATTTCTTTGCTAAAATAGTTGGGTGCAACGTTGATGAGTATATGTCACTTCTAAGCCAAGGGGAGGGAGGAGGGCTCGGCCCGGGCCACGATCCGGGCCTGTTACACAACACGATGCTTAACAATGCGACACGACGCACGTAACATGAAAAGACTATGATTAAAAACAGATCTGGTCTCATCCCCCTACCCGCATTACCACCCTTTTCCGCCACCCTACCACAAACACATAAACCCCCATCCCTCTACCCCTTCAAAATATGTAAATAGATTTTCTGTTAAGTTTCTTGGTATTTGTGTCTTATATTTCTATGTCATCATTCACCCCGTTCCCCATCCATACCCAACCCCGACAAACATACAACACCATTACCAAATCGTATTTATTTAGTAGAAACTTTAAAATATTTCTGTTCAAAAACACTGGCCCTATTACAAAAAATTCACAGATATTTTTCTTGCGTGACTGTTAAAGCAAGATGCGGAACTCAGGTGAGCTATCTAGGGCCACCAAGCCCCTCTTGTTTCTATACGTAACACCACTTATTATTAAGATAATTATTTGTATAACATAAATCTGTTAATTCTCTTCCCTCGAAAAAGTATACAAGAATGTGACCTCCGTCAGGCTTGAAGCTAACACATTATTTTATCATTGAAGATTCACGTTAATTACGTAAATTATCAAATAGGAAGTGCGACATTTAGCGTTGGTGTTGCGACATATAACGGTGGGCAAATTTTTGCGATATTTAACGATAAAGGTGCGACATTTAGAGGCAGATGATTTTGCTATATTTAGCGGATGTTGCGACATATAACGTCAATCTTGCGACATTTAACGGTAGTTGCGACATTTAATGGTGTTACGACATTTAACAGTGCCACATACCGTTATATGTCGCAACACCAACGCTAAATGTCGCACTTCCTATTTGACACTATGACATATAATATGAAAAAGGCAAAGCCTCTGAGCGAGCGTAGCTTAAACGACAAAGAAACTGTTCACTGCTCAAAATAATTCGCGAGAACCTATTCACTTGATTAGAAAAAAATAGTGTTATCTTACCTGTAACAGCGAATATCATACGTTGCAAAATTTATGGAAAGCCGGTGTCACGGTGACGGCATTACCTATTTGCCGCGTTCATGTGGCTTTATGCTTATTAATGACATTTTTCCCCATTTTCTGGCCAATGCTTGATCTTTTAAAAGAAAATAATATTTTTTTTCTACCAACTGGAAATCTTTCTTGCATTATTTTTGAGTAATGGATACTATTCAGCAATCAAATGAAGTTCTGATTTCACTGCGAACAAAACATTTCCTGTGAGCACCTGTCCGCTAGGGTGCGCTTTTCGTAAAATAAAAGCAAAATTGAAATTATTTCCATAACATAACTTTTTAAAAATAAAGACACCTAAATGAATATAGAGATTGTATCTCAAATATGAAGTAGAAAAAATGACGGCCCCCTGACGTCGACGAAGGTTTTTCAGCTACATCACTTTGCCTCATTCGGCACACTTTTGTTATATTCGCCTACACATTGCCGTAAGGCGAGCTATGCGCTCGCGCAATTGCTCGCGAGCTACGCTCGCTATAAACAATTCCTTGTGTATATTTCAAAATTTGTTTTACGTAATTAACGCGAATCTTCAATAATAAAATGTGGTGTTAGCTTTAAGCCCGACGGAAGTCATACTCATAATTCTTATATACTTTTTCGAAGGAAGAAGAATTAACAGGTTTATGTTGTACAAGTAAGTGCTGTTAGGTATAGAAACAAAAGGGCCTTGGTGGCCCTAGATCGCTCACCTGAGTTCCACACCTTGCTTGAACAGTCACGCAAGAAAAATATCTATGAAATCATTTTGTAACAGGGCCAGTGTTTTAGAACAGAAATATTTTGAGTTTCTACTAACTAAATATGATTTGGTAATGGCATTGTTTGTTTGTCGGGGTTGGGTATGGATGGGGAACTGGGTGAATGATGACACAGAAATCTAAGACACAAATACCAAGACAATTAATAGAAAATATATTTACATTTTCTGAAGAGGGAGAGGGAGAGGGTCTATGTGTGGGGGTGGGGTGGTGGAGAGAGGAGGACAATGTCGGCAGGGAAAATGAGACTAAATTAAAACAAATGCCCGCTCGTACCTGAAATAATGTACAGAGGGACACATAGGATCTTCATCCGCCACTGAAGCTGGATAGTCGCCATATGACTTTAAATGTAAACCTCCAACAAAGAAATAGAACCCATGACTGATTACATGAAAATCTTCGTTTTCTACAGCTACACTGGTACAAAACACCGTAACACTGTTTATGTTAACTGACTGCGGGTATATAATAAGTGACACAGACATGTTTAAGTCTCTCGTGTGCACCCCTTTATATGAACTGGCTTAACAAGATCGTGCAGTTCACATTACTTGCATGTGCATCAAATTGCGATTGAATGTCTGTCAACCTATCGGGATTCGATCCTTTGGTGGCAAGGCTATTTTAATGTCGCATATAACTTATAACTTACGTTTTCTCATTACAAAAATATATTTTGTAGCAGCTTTTATTGAAATGAAACAGATTGGGCTGGGCTGGGCTGGGCTAGTTTAGCTTATATATTTGATCGATATACGCCCGAAGGGACGTATTATATTATGACTCCGGTGTCCGTCCGGAAGCAATTTCGTGTCCGCTCTGTAACTCTTGAACCCCTTGATGGATTTCGAACACAAATGTTCACCATATCGAGACGACGTGCAGAGCGCATAATTTGGATGGCTTGCTTCAAGGTCAAGGTCACACTTAGGGGTCAAAGGTCATATAACTTTGTTTCGTGTCCGCTCTGTAACACTTTAACTGCTTGACGATCCGAACAAAGCAGAAGTGGTATTTTTTACACTCGGATCTGAAGTTAAACCTTCTCTTTACTTTGATAATTGATCGCGGCCGATGAGGCCGCGATCATTTTGAATAGGACAAGTATATACGCGCTGGGGAAAATATTTCATGATGGACCTGTGAATTCTTTACTTATGGGTGAAACAGGTCTCATAAGCGTAAATACGACTAGCTTCTACTGATTATAAAACATACCGTACGATTTGTTGTGAATTAACTGTTGTTGTACTTTTAGTAGTTCAACCGCCACCCTTGTTTAAGAGCAACATTTAAAAAACACGTTTTTTTTTCATCCTCAAGTAATAAGTAAGTAGACTCGCCCAGTTTAATCAATCTAGACGCACAATCTAATTTTATACATAGAGCGCGTACTTCACCCGATTTACATTCGGAACATTTTCACGCGTTTCGGGCTTTATCGTATGTTTAACATGGAATTTTTGAACCGTCCAAAGATGTTGGAAATGTTTGTCTCATTGTTTATTTTTTTTAATAAAACTGTTACTGCTTTCATTGTCTACCACTTTTTTTCCACCCTTGCCTGAAAAAACAGTAATGAGTTTGTACACTGTTCAGACAATTGTGCTCTGTTGAAATTTAACCAAACACAAGTTTACCTGCATAAACAGAAAGCATGATATGTCACCATGCGCGGATCCAGAAGGGGGGACCGGGGGTCCGGACCCCCTCTGGAAAATCTTTAAAAAAGGAAAGAAGACAAGAAGGAAAGAAAATGTTTTTCGAAAAAGGCAACATTAGGACTGCATGTAAAGTATATGCGGCTGCTGCTACATACGACCCCGACATAATTCATATTATTTATCTAAAAGAAACTAAGAATTTTACCTTCAAGAAAGCTTGATTTTATCATTTTTCCAAATTTAACAGGTTAGTCCATAAAACTGTCCCAGAATGCAAAAAATGAAGTGCTAAATTTCAAAATTTCCAAGGGGGGGGGGGGGGCAGGGGATCGGACCCCCTCTGAGAAAATTGGCTGTGTCCGTGCATGGTCACTATACCTGTCCAGTACTGGACATTATGGTAAACGCTTCTTTCCTGCACAAATGGCAATTTCGCAACTTCTGTCCGGTTTCTACAAATTTCTGGCCAAGGGATTGGTTGGTGCACGAGCCCGTAGGGCGAGTGCACCAACATAGCCCGAGGGATTCTGCAGATGTTGTTTCACGAAACAAACGTGTGTTATCGCTATTCTTGCATAAAACACAACGAAAGTGCTGGAAATATCGAAAAAAAAACAAGACTATTCAGCTGACATTAGCCGATCGAAGCCGGCCGTTTCAGGTTGTTATGGACACATGTTTTATTTATGCATTTCCAGGGCCTACAGAAACAGTGCATATTTTATACATGTCGAACGGACATTCTTGTTGTGGTAATTTCTTTAATATTAAATTAAATATATGTAAACTAAGTACGACTCCCCCTTTTTCCGATATATCGGTAGGAACCACAGCTTTAGAGGCTCGGAATTATGAGAAAAGGGCATACACGGCATCCTGTCTTTACACAATTTGCAGGTGAGGTGCCGACTGAACACAATTCTGCGTTTAATAGAAATTGGTATCAATAACTATATTCTTCATATCGTTAAAAATGAAATCTCTAGGCCTATAACTAGAAAATTTTGCTTTGCACCCCACCCCATCGCGATCAAAGTTTGATAAACACAAAAATTTGAATTTTTCCAACATCGATATAATCAACTTAGATTGGATTTATAAACTCAAACATGGTTGGTGAGATCTACAAATAAATTGAAAAATATATAATAAATACCTTCTGTTCATCAAATGTTCATTAACCATGGAAAAATCCTTCAAACTTAGCGCTCCGTCATGTTTATGCTTTACATTACACACCATCACTACATCAGTAGACTGCATAGATGTGTAAAGTAGACACAAACATTTGTTAAAAGTTTTAGTGTAAGATTTAAAGTTAGCATGTCAACTTTCTCGACTCAAATTAATTTGGAAAACGAAATTGTATTTTTGTAAATGTTGTTTGCCTATCATTTTCAGGGATTAAATCGCGGCGTGTAAACTTACTTTGAGTCAAATACGCGTAATAATCATGTGACAATAATACGGAACGTCAATGCAGTCGCGTATCAAGAGAGGTAGCACTTATTACAAGTTAAAGTAAAGTAAGGCTGAAAAATGATATTTTTAATAAAAATGCAGATGAAAAGATTTCATAAATCTCGGCCCCTTCGACTTCGGCCAAAACTGATTCGGGATCCATAATTTGCTTACGTAATGTACCCGCAACAGCATATTCAAAACGTTCACCAACAGCGCGTGCTCACGAGAATCTCCTTGTTTGTACACGTTTTTTCCCCTGTTTGTGTATGCCCGAAATCGGCAAAAAACAAAGGTTTTATGCAAGAATGATAGTTCGTCATGTGCATTTTCCAATATATTCGGTACGAATTATAATTTGTCTTGTAGATAAAACAGTTTGTTATGTACATTTACTAGTTTGTCCGGTAAGTTTCCTAGTTTGTGCTGTGCATTTACTAGTTTGTGCTGTCCAATAGATAGTTCGTCATGTGCTTTTCTTAATATGTTCGGTACTAATCATAATTTGCTGTGTAGATAAAACAGTTTGTTATGTACATTAACTAGTTTGTCCGGTACATTTCTTACAGAAATCGAATTATTGATATCAAAAAATAGTCCGTTTTTCTAGATATCATGATGATTTCTTGATATCAAGAATTCAGTTTCCTGATATAATAAATATAACTAATTTTTTGATATCAAGAAATGATTTTCTGATGTCAAGAAATCGAATTCCTGATATCAAGAAATCGTTTTTTGATATCAAAAATTCATTTCCTGATATCAAATATTCGATTTTTTGAAATCAAAAAAATAGACAGCATTTCTTGATATCAAAAAATGAATTCCTGATATCAAGAAATCGGTTTCTTGATATCAAGAAATTCATTTTTGATATCAAGAAATGATTTCTTGATATCAGAAAAATCGAATTTCTGATATCAAGAAATGATTTCTTGACGTCTTAATTTCTAGGCATTTTTTGATGTTTTGATATCAAGAAATCATTTCTTGATATAAAAAAATGCCTAGAAAATAGTAAAACGGCGCCCCATATGGGATGGCTGTGCAGATTACGAAAAACATTCTCTTGAAAGACTCCAGTATGAGGCTGCACGTATTGTCACTAGTCTTACGAGGTCTGTTTTCTATCGGACGTCTTCTTACTGATGAAATTAGCTGGGTATCTCTGTCCGATAGACTGAACATTCAGAAACTTGTTTCCATGTATAAAGCCAAACATCGTACATTACCGGACTATCTATTAAATTTAATTCCAGAAACAGTTGCCAATGAGGTGCCCTATCTTCTAAGAAACAGGAATAATTATATATCAGTTTGAACTATAAAGAAATCATGTGAGAAACAATGCTGCATGTGATTGTGGTCATGATATTGAAGATGCTGAACATTTTCTCTTTAAATGTAGACATTATGCTTTACAAAGAATACAGCTTTTAACACCACACGTATATATTTTGCATCCACTGAATACGCGTACTCTTTTGTTTGGTGAAGAAAGTTATACTGAAGAAGAAAATTCACTAATATTTTTAGAAGTACAAAAATATATCAAACATACAAATCGTTTTCGTTAAGATTGCTGCCGAATTATAAGCTTAACGCAGTTGTACCTCACCAAGTTACGACCCGAGACTCCGGACTCTCCCTCTTCTTAACTTTCCATCTATCTCGCTTTCTCTAAATGTCTACAGTTAAGTCATTTCTACTTCTTCTCCAACATTGTTGTTATTCATTTCGCTTAACTTCGTACTCTTCCAATTACATTTTGTCATTTTTCATAAAAATACAATGCAGTAAATAAAACTTAAATGTTCCTTTAAATATACCTTCGGGGACGGACCGAACTACTAATGTTATATGAACTTGTGGTCCAACCCTTTTACCTCTCTTAGAATGTTTTGTATATGTTCTGTATATGTACATTGTATATGTTGTCATAAAAAAAGGATAGAATAAAATATGTTTAAATCAAATCAAACTGCTTGACGGATTTTAAAGAAACTTGGCACAAAGTTAACCACATCGAGACGACGTGCAGAGCGTATGTTTTGGATGGCCCTTCACAATCGACCTAAAATAAATTATGTATAAACTAATCGAAATAAGATGTGCGATCGAAATAAGGAGCCGCGGGCTCGAGACAAGATATTGAGCTCTCAAGATAAGATTACGTGTGATCGAGATAAGAAGTTGTGAACTCGAGATAAGAAGTTGTGCTCTCGAAAAGAGTTGTCGTGTAATCGAGATTTGATGTCGTGAACTCGTGATTAGATGTCATGCTCTCGAAACACGCCAATGCGACACGAAGCATGACAGTATGACATGACACACGATAATCTCACAGTTGGCTGAAAAGTGACATATTCTCATCAAAGTTGCACAAAACTTTTTTGAAATAATATTTTCTCAAAATTTAGACCCAAAACGCACCAGAGGCCATCATTTCATACCTATATTTCAGAATTTCCGAAGGAGGAGAACCCTCTGACCCCACTTAAATTCTGACCCCACTAAAATGAAGGGAGTACCCTTCCAGTACCTTAAAATTAATACAAAAATGCACAAGAGGCTACCATTTCATATTTCGTATTTCAAAATGTCCCAGGGGTAGAGTCCCTTGACCCCCACCCCCGCAAGACATGCGATACAACACGCGACAATACAACGCGCGGCACGACGTGCGATATTAATGTCTCATGAGCTAAACATAGAATTACGTAGTCCTGAAATAATTTTAGTACTGTGACGAGTACCGCGTTATTACTCAAACCTTTCAATATTAAATATATAACGTATGTATGGCACGGGACCATTAACAAGCAAACGTGCAGTTCAAAACGGTATGTCATTTCAGCCCTCACTGCATACACATGCATGCAAGCCTGCACTCACCCAATCTTATCTCCAAGACTGTTGAACTTACCTTATTTTGCTGTGCGACAGTTAGTGTTGGTGTTGCGACATATAACGGTGGGCAAATTTTTGCGACATTTAACGTTAAAGGTGCGCCATTTAGCGGCAGATGACTTTGCGACATTTAGCGGTGGTTGCGACATTAAACGTCAACCTTGTGACATTTAACGGTTGTTGCGACATTTAGCGGTGTTGCGACTATGGAATGATATTTAGGTAAATATTACATAATGCCTGCTGACTGTTACAATTTACTCACTGACACTCCCATTGTGCTTACTGGTATAGTAATCATGCATGCTGGCACCTTTAACACGCTTGTTGACAATGATACCACGCTTGTTGACAATGATACCATGCTTGCTGACAATGATACCATGCGTGCTGGAAGTTACAACTTCTTTGCTGCTTAGACCCTGATGTCTATATCATAATTTCATTTGGCAAAATGACAGTGCCGTGTACCGTATTGGAATATTTCAACATGCTATGGTTATACTGGTTAATCTGGTGCATCCAAGAACAAAATTCACGAAGTGATCAACCAGTAAGGAAAATGTAATCAGGCACTAGGCAAAATAGGAGTAAGCATAATGTCATTTCAAAAGTATATGTCACATTTTGATAACAGGGGGCGCTATGTTCAAGTGGTCGTGTTTTTTAATCCCCCGCCACAAGTGGTGGGGGTTATATAAATGATCTCCGTCCGTCCTTCCGTCCTTCCTTCTGTCCTTCCGTCCGTCTGTCCGTAACACTTTCGTGTCCGCTCCATATCTCCTAAACCCCTTGAAGGATTTTCATGAAACTTGGGTCAAATGATCATCTCATCAAGACGATGTGCAGAACCTATGAGTCAGCCTTGTCCGTCCAAGGTCAAGGTCACAACTCAAGGTCAAAGGTTTGAGCCTTCCATTTTGTGTCCGCTCTACATCTCCTAAATCCCTTAAATGAATTTTATAAAACTTGGGTCAAATGATCACCTCATCAAGATGATGTGCAGAACCCATTAGTCAGCCATGCCGGCTCAAGGTCAAGGTCACAACTTAGGGTCAAAGGTTAGAGCCTTCCATTTTGTGTCCGCTCTATATCTCCTAAACCCCTTGAAGGATTTTCATCAACTTGGGTCAAATGATCACCTTATCAAGGCAATGTGCAGAACTCATGAGTCAGCCATGCCGGCTCAAGGTCAAGGTCACAACTGAAGGTCAAAGGTTTGAGCCTTCCATTTTGTTTCTGTTCTGTATCTCCTAATTCCATTGGAGGATTCATTTTAAACTTTGGTCAAATGATCACCTCATCAAGGCGATGTGCAGAACTCATGAGCCAGCCATCATTGTCAGCAAGCATGGTATCATTGTCAACAAGCGTGGTATCATTGTCAACAAGCGTGTTAAAGGTGCCAGCATACATGGTTACTATACCAGTAAGCACAATGGGAGTGTCAGTGAGTAAATTGTAACAGTCAGCAGGCATTGTGTAATATTTACCTAAATATCATTCCATATGCGACATTTAACGGTGCCACATATATCTATAATAAACAAGCAAATTCGGTGAATTGGTATCCCCCGCCGAATGGGTTTGTGGTGAGGAATGGAAAAGAAATATATTCTGCAAAATGTTAAGAATGTTACTAAGAAGCAAATAATTTCATTAGTCAGGATCAATTCCTAACAGGGGGTGGGGGTGGGGGTGGGGTGGGGTGGGGGATGGCCGGGTGAGAGTACAAAACTTCACATGTTGATAATAAATGTTGATGGAAAATAAAAAATGAAGAAAAAAAAAAAATGTCGAGAAGGCGGGGAGAAGTGGGGGTGGGGGTGTGGGGAGGGGGGGGGGGAGGAGGAGGGGATGCATGATCGGGGTGGTGGGGGTGACTGGGTGCAGGTGCCAGGTGGGGGAAGGGTGCAACTTTGCAAGTTGATAAATATTCATGGAACGTTTGAAAAGAAATTAAAGTAAGGAATGTGATTTTTTTTTTTGGTGGTGGGCGGAGTGGGTGTGACCAAGGCGGTGGGGGTGACCGGGTGTGGGTACACAACTTCACATGTTTACAATAAATGTTCATGGAAAAAATGAAATAGGTTTAATGAAATTCTACCAACTGGTTAGTTTGTTATGTAAAAATATGTGGATTTTTAAACAATTAAAGGGCAATAACTCTGAAGTTACTAAAGAGATCCTGACGAAATTGTGTGTGCAGTACCACATTATGGTGATCTAAATTCAATAAGTTTCATAGTTCTGGGTCAAATATATCACAAGTTATGAAGCATAAATTGCCATATTTATAGTACCCTATATAGTTAACACTAGAAACTTCTAAGGGCCATAACTCTGGTGTTACTAGGGCAATCTGACTGAAACTTGACGGGCCGCATAACCCCATAGTGGTGAACAGGTATATGAAGTTTTATTTAAATATTCCAAACCACTTCCTAGATATGGCTCCGGAGGGACGGACGGACAACGCCAAAACTATGTCCCTCTGCCTTCGGCGGGGGATAATAAAAGCATACACAGTAGTGTTTTTCTCGATAAATTAAAAGATGCGTACGTTATTCCAATTTTTTAAAAAAGGAAATAATTAGAATCCAGGTAATTATAGACCTATCTCAATTTTACCTACCAGTTCTAAGATATTTAAAAGGCATATTGCTTCACAGTTGCAATTATATTTCAAAAAGACAAATATTTTACACAAAAAAAACAATCAGGTTTTCGTCCTACTCATTCATGCCACACTGCTTTAACACTTTTAATTGAAACTTGGTTGAAAGATGTTGACAGTGGTAAATATGTAGGGTTTGTAATTCTTATTCTTCGAAAAATATTACTACAAAAACTAAAGCTTTATCACTTCACAGATATCTCACTGAAATTATTTGAATCATACCTGTCGAAAAGAAATCAGCTAGTTAAAATTAGAAATTTATATTCTAAAAAACTGTTTGTAAAGTCTGGAGTTCCACAAGGCTCGATTTTAGGACCTTTACTATTTATTTTATATATAAATTTGATTGCCATTATACAAGTATTTAAACCCAATATATTTCTCTAAAATTGAAGAGTGGTTCGCAAAAATAAAAATGTTGAAAGTACAAACTACAGTTTTACAGCTGACACTAAGATACTGCCCATGACTATATATATTTTTCCAGTAAACATTTGCCTCCGGCATACCAAAACAGGCAATTATCGGCTGGTATATGTTCGCACATGATAAAATTTGAATATGACAATTTATATATTGAAATTTTATAGCGCGGATTGCCACATACAATTTGTAACGGATGGACGAAAGAACTGTTCAGATATTTCACAGATAACTGGCCTGGCGATAACCGTGTCATACATTAGGTATTGTTCAATCATATAACAAGTGATGTGAATTTAAAGTATACTTACTTTTGGGTTTAAAGATATGTAAATGTTGCTGAGTGTCAATATATAGTGTCATGAATGTTTACACTGACAGGAAAACTGCGCATTCGAAACTAAGGGAAGTTACTCGGACTAGCTACCAATTTCGAAAAAGAAAACCGATATTAATAAATGCAGTTCTGTTTTAGTTAAAACCATCATTTATTCTATTTCAGACCTGTTAACCCCTTCAAAACCATGTCAGTAGTCCCCAAGTCCATGCACTTTCAATTATCCATTTTGATTCATGTAGACAGACAGGCCCAGACTGGGCTGAAAAATATTTTAGCCATTTTTACGTGGTCGGTAGCAAGGTGGGTGTGGGGAGGGGTGATCCTTTAAATTGCAGTCAGATTTTGAAATGGGCATTGTGGCAGGTGGTAAAAGGGCAAATGTATCAAACTGTAAAGTGGCAATATGGGGTGTGGGAGGATACCTCCTCCTGCAAGTAGGGTTTGGGGTATCACCACAAGAAAATTTTGAAAATGTACACCCTTGATACAGCCTTTGGTGCGATTTCTAACTGAAAATTTTATGTTTCAATTTCTAAATATTACCTAGATTCTTTTTAGTATTACAATATCCAAAGTATGAATGACTGTCACTTCATATTTTTACTTTCAGGTCATGCCTCAGGACTAGAATATAAGTCTGATATAGATTCTATATATGTGTTATAAAAATAAATTCTAGAATCATTTCTGTTACAATAATATCTATCATGTCTGTTACTTGAATGTTAAAATTTCATAACACACCGCGATTATGTCTGATAAAAGTTTTCTTCGTAATATCCCCAAACCGGTCTGGCGTGATAACTACAAGGACAAGTTCGTCCAAAATATAAACATGGATGACGTGAACTCTATCTTAAACTCGCTTGACATGCCGCATACAGACTTATCGGTTGAAAATGCTACATTAGAAATACAGCACTTGTTTGAAAACGCTGCATTTGACTCTCCAAAAAAATCAATCGATACAATCAAAAACTACTTTCTCGCGCAATCATAGACCATGGTTCGGTCTCAAGTGCTATAAAGCCAGGAAAAGTTATCATAATGCTAAATCGTCTTATCGAACAGACCGCTCTAGTGATAATAAATTAAGGTTAAAAATGCCAGTAAAGAATACAAGCGGACAATGCATTATTTGGTTGATTCCGCATAACACTCAGTCCTTCTTACGTATGTAGAGTTCCAGTTCAACGAGTACTGGGTAAGTCACGTCATCTATCTGTGAGGGTGATTTAATTCCCGTTATCATCGCTTTTCCACTACGAAAACAACAGGAGTTGACTCCATCTCTTTTAGAATTAAGGGCGGGAAACAACTCTGGTTCATACACGACCCATCTTTCTTTTGCCAACAACTCCATGTCTAACTCGGCACTCAAGGTGTGACTGGCGGATAAAGTAAGACATTTGATATCTTTAAAACGCACCTTATATACGAGTCTGTGTATACGTCTGACATATTGCCTCTGTCGGTGACGTCCCTCTCTTTGATTTAAAGCTTTTCTATTGCAGTTAATGACACCGTTGGAGAATACTAAGCAATTTCCACCAATAGCCAGATTAGTTCGGGAAATGTTCTAGGATGGTAACGTACGTTTGCTATACGATAGCATTAGTGTCTCAGATCAATAGGACAACCCAAGAGGGCGCTGTACACAACGTTGGTGATAATCATGATGTGGAGTTAGATCTCTCAGTCGTAAACGAAAATTAATTGGCTTACATCAGCTGTATAAAGACTAGTCTGATCACGTGATTTAAGATTAGTGCGTCATATCTTTTTCTGGGATCCAACTATCGTATTTCTTAGGGCAATGTAACCACCTTACAAGTACTTCTCTTTGTTTGTTTCGTACCATTTTCTTTAGTATTTTTTCAATATGGTACTCTGTGGTCTCGTCCACATTGACCGCTGGTAATTCCTGTTCGTAAAATGTTCCGTCTACCTGATCGTTATTATCCCAGTCAATCAGAGTATACACAGGAATACCTTCGCTTCTGAATTGCATTTTAATTTTAAATATCTCGCCCGTCCACTTTTGAGAGTATTCCCCTTTCGAACACATTTTTCACGTGAGATACGCGCACCGTTTGATTTATTTTAAACTTTATTTTTTCTTGATAAGTTTTCAGGGATTCCCTTTGGTCCTCAGTAAATATTGCTGAAGTCTACTTTCTCCTTCGTTCTCTTTAGTTATATCTATCGGTCTCTTCTATAGGCTCCTATGAATCGTACTGTTACATCCTTTCAATATTATTTCTTATATTCTCTTATGTAACATGTACCTGAACAGTCTGTGTTTCAAATTTGATCAACGATTCAGCGTGGTTGGCCTTTGTCTCAGTGTTTAAGGCATAGAAATGATGAATTCCCTCATGTTGAAGATACTTATTGACCTCCTTGCTTCTACACATCATACAGTTGTCGGTTCTCGCCGTTCGGTTTTCTTGGGCCCGATAGTATTCGCTCTAACGCGTTAACTACTTCAGTTCCTTTTTGGATTGTGTCTCACAATCGATCCAAAGTTAACAATGTAGAAATTTCTTTACTGCAGACCGAACAAAAATAGTGCCATATGTACAAACAAATAGTTCCGTGCCATACATTTATTTAACCATCAAAATATAATTATTTTGCCACGACGGTATTTTCAGCTGTCGAACGCCAGTTTTAACGTACTAGTATTTTACAATCAGTATAACATACATTTGTGTTGTTTTTTGTTCTGACTGCAGTAGCATATTAATGCGCGAGAACTAGGTCACCGGACAAACGCCGAAGATATAAATAGATTTATTGGCTAATATATTTACAACTATTTTGGATTCTGGCTATTAATACATTTACGATTATAGTCGCTATAGCATAGCGAGACACGGGAAAGTTTTTGAGTTGTAAATATTTGAGAAATATTTTTGTTCGATTTTATAGATGTTTTGTTTTGTTTTTTTCTTAATTATTCATTCCGTCAGTAGCGTTTAAATACAAATGTACATGTGTGTAAGATATGATTAAAAATCCCCTCAGTCAGTACCTAACCATTCATATATGTCGATATGTTAAACACATCAAAAACATCAACGGTCAAGTATTGGCCAGATGTCGTAAGAAATGCAACTTAAATGTAATAAATGTAAGCTGTTTGGCAATTTGCCGATTTCAACGTTGATGATTTTTTTTGTCAATAACAGTGAACTGCGTAAAAGACGGAGTATCCCCAGTTTGATACCTGATCGATATCGGACCTAGACATGATATCGGTCCGACTTAAAACCAGTGAGCAAAACGATAATGGTCTGACATTATTTTACGATATCTATCCTATATAAAAGAGATATTGGTCCAAGGATGGTTAGATATGGACTGGATTAGATAACACTTTTATAAAGTGCTGAAACTTTTTCAAAACGGAACAGAAATTATTACAGGGACTACATGTACATCTTCCGCTGGCTTTACAGACCTTCATTTTGGAAATTTCTTTTATTTTTTGAAAAATATATTACGTAATAGTAAATCAAACTATAATTTGTTTCTAAATGCTTAAAAGCACCAAGTTCAGTTAAACGGTAAAAAGTATTCATGAATGCAATTACAGGCTAATACTGTTGTCGGGTTATGGTTTTATCGGTCATGCAAAATATTGCAAAGGGCTCTGTCTCAACTAACTTGCAGTACTTTTCAGTAATTCATATGTACACAGGGTATAGCAGGCTAATAAATTATATGTTTCGAGGAATAATTGACGAGGAGTATATGTATTAAACAGTCATATTTTTACATGCGGAGAAGGCATTGGCTAGGTAGCCGGTTCCGTCAATGTCAAATAGCTAATGTTAGTTATAAATGATAAATGCTAATCGTCAAAATCTAGTACAATCTGTGTTGTTCAAAGACAATCGATCCTCCAGTACTTTCGATCCTTTGATTTTACTTTTGATGGGTTGACAATAAGGGAAACGGGAGAAAATGTCTATGGACACCAATACATATTTGTAGCCGTCATTTTGTTTGGCTAAGTCAATCATATCCATTAAATCCATATCCTATTGGCTGTCTACTCCTTGTACAATTACACGAGATCGAGGAAATTTATGTCTGACTCCTCCAGTCAGGGAAAAAGACTGTTGACTTTGAAGCCATTTCCTTATTCCATGTCTGACCAGCAGGAAGTTGCCAGTTAGCAGTTGAAGCAGTTACCTTCTAGAACTGCCAGCAGTTACAGCAGTAAAACATTGCGAATATATGAATTGTCAATAATTACAAAGCTGAAAAGTATCAAAGCTTTTAGTAAGAATGTAACATCTATATACAGTATGAAGTAGCATAAACCTACGGATCACCGGAACTTTGCACTGGAGTAGTACTTACAGTTTTGCTGCTGTTAGGTTTTAAAAGCGGTAACAACATTTTTTATTCTATTGCTGTTGCAACAACAAACACTAAATTAATAGAATCCATGTTACTACTGTATTTCCAGTTTTGAGGGCGAACCAAATGTAGCTACGTTTATTTTGGAAATAATATCTAGCATAAACACATTATGTATAAACAATACGCAGAGTATAGGGCCTACACCTGCGGTCTTGTTCGAGTGAATTAACCACACAGCGTGTAACTGACTAGTATTGTTGGGATAATTAAAACATGCTTCTGCTGTTTATTATTTCGATCGATTCTAATATGTTTTTTTATGTAAAGACGTAGATAGAAGAATGGGGAAGCACTTTTTCACGTCTCATTTAAGGCGCCAAATCTTGTAGGTGGAAACGTCGCCGTGCAACTTGTAATTGTGCTAACAACGCTGAAAAAACGTAGGAGTGCGTAAAGTGAGTTATATTCTGCGTGCCTAGTAATCCATACTCTGTGCGTAAATTAGCTTTTAAGTGTAACAAGCCTTTCATATGAAATACTAGATTAAATGTATATATAGCAGACCTCTTTATTTGTAACTGTTAAAAGTAATTTTCATATTAGAATCAAACTACCATTTATAGCTTCACCAACGGATTGTCAGTATGCCAGAGACCTAATTACAAAATGTGCACAATAAATATGATAATGGCTGTTCCACTTCTTTCAGCATTCACAGATGAGGGCATGACTTTGGAGTAACAAATTAATATTTACAGAGCAACTGTTACTGTAGGTTGCGTATAAAAGCCATATTACACTTGTTAATCTTTTATCAGCTTTTCAAAAAACGCATCCGTATTCGACTCAACGCAGCTAATATAGGAATCGCATAACAAGCATGTTTTAATATCGGGCTGCTCTGACTTTTCTGTGTTGCCCCTCTCTACCGCTGAATATATATCTTAGAAATATGTGGTGCGATCCACATTTTGAGGGGTCACACTGCCGATTCGGTTCACTGGTTAGGGCAGGGTGACGGTATCAATCTGGAGAAAATTTAAGATTTACAGAGCTAACGTTACTATACGCTGCATTCGAAAAAAATATATATGATAATGGCTGTTCCACTTCTTTCAGCATTCACAGATGAGGGCATGACTTTGGAGTAACAAATTAATATTTACAGAGCAACTGTCACTGTAGGTTACGTATGAAAGCCATATTACACTTGTTAATCTTTTATCAGCTTTTCACAAAACGCATCCATATACGACTCAGCGCAACTAATATAGAAATCGCATTACAAAAAGGTTTTAATATTGGAATGCTGTGACTTTTGTGTTTGCCCCTCTCTACCATGGAGAAGATATATCTTTGAAATTAATGGTGTGATCTACATTTTGAGGGGTCACACTGACGATTCGGTTCACAGGTTAGGGCAGGGTGACGGTATCAATCTGGAGAAAATTTAAGATTTACAGAGCTAATGTTACTATACCCTGCATTTGGTTAATTAATGGTGTGATCTACATTTTGAGGGGTCACACTGACGATTCGGTTCACAGGTTAGGGCAGGGTGACGGTATCAATCTGGAGAAAATTTAAGATTTACAGAGCTAATGTTACTATACGCTGCATTTGAAAAAATATATCTGATACTGACTGTTCCATTTCTTTCAGCTTTCACAGATGAAGGCATGACTTTCGAGTAACAAATTAATATTTACAGAGCAACTGTCACTGTAAGTTGCATAAGAAAGTCATATTACACTTGCTTTCTTTTATCAGCTTTTCAAAAAGCGCATCCGTATACGGTCCTACACAGCTAACATAGAAATCGCATTACAAACATGTTTTAATAACAGGCTCCTGTGACTTTTATGTTTGCCCCTCTCTACCATTGAATATATATCTTTGAAATTAATGGTGTGATCTACATCTTGAGGGGTCACACTGCCGATTCGGTTCACTGGTTAGGGCAGAGTGACGGTATCAATCTGGAGAAAATTTAAGATTTACAAAGCCAATGTTACTATACGCTGCTTTTGAAAAAAATATATATGATATAATGGCTGTTCCGTTTCTTTCAGCTTTCACAGATGAAGGCATGATTTTTTGAGTAACAAATTAATATTTACAGAGCAACTGTCACTGTAGGTTCCGTAAGAAAGTCATATTACACTTGCTAATCTTTTATCAGCTTTTCAAAAAGCGCATCCGTATACGATCCAACACAGCTAATATAGAAATCGCATTATAAACATGTTTTAATATCGGGCTCCTGTGACTTTTGTGTTTGCACCTCTCTACCATTGAAGATATATCTTTGAAATTAATGGTGTGATCTACATCTTGAGGGGTCACACTGCCGATTCGGTTCACTGGTTAGGACAGGGTGACGGTATCAATCTGGAGAAAATTTAAGATTTACAGAGCTAATGTTACTATACCCTGCATTTGAAAAAATATATCTGATACTGGCTGTTCCATTTCTTTGAGCTTTCAAAGATGAAGGCTTGACTTTGGAGTAACAAATTAATATTTACAGAGCAACTGTCACTGTAGGTTGCGTAAGAAAGTCATATAACACTTGTTAATGGAAGATATATCGTTGAAGTGTATGGTGTGATCTACATTTTAGGGGTCACACTGCCGATTCGGTTCACCGCTTAGGGCAGAGTGACGGTATCAATCTGGAGAAAATTTAAGATTTACAAATCCAATGTTACTATACGCTGCTTTTGAAAAAAAATTATATGATATAATGGCTGTTCCGTTTATTTCAGCTTTCACAGATGAAGGCATGATTTTTTGAGTAACAAATTAATATTTACAGAGCAACTGTCACTGTAGGTTCCGTAAGAAAGTCATATTACACTTGCTAATCTTTTATCAGCTTTTCAAAAAGCGCATCCGTATACGATCCAACACAGTTAATATAGAAATCGCATTACAAACATGTTTTAATATCGGGCTCCTGTGACTTTTGTGTTTGCACCTCTCTACCATTGAAGATATATCTTTGAAATTAATGGTGTGATCTACATCTTGAGGGGTCACACTGCCGATTCGGTTCAATGGTTAGGACAGGATGACGGTATCGTTCTGGAGAAAATGTAAGATTTACAGAGCTAATGTTACTATACGCTGCATTTGAAAAAATATATCTGATACTGGCTGTTCCATTTCATTCAGCTTTCACAGATGAAGGCATGACTTTGGAGTAACAAATTAATATTTACAGAGCAACTGTCACTGTAGGTTGCGTAAGAAAGTCATATTACACTTGTTAATCTTTTATCAGCTTTTCACAAAACGCATCCATATACGACCCAACGCAGCTAATATAAAAATCGCATTACAAGCATGTTTTAATTTCGGGTGACTTTTGTGTTTGCCCCTCTCTACCATGGAAGATATATCTTTGAAATTAATGGTGTGATCTACATTTTGAGGGGTCACACTGCCGATTCGGTTCACAGGTTAGGGCAGGGTGACGGTATCAATCTGGAGAAAATTTAAGATGTATATAGTGCTCTGTTGATTTACAACATTAAAAAGCTTTTTTAAAAGAAACATGTTGGTTCATGTTGAAAAAATGTCACAGTTTTAAATTGTTGCGTCAACCATTTCTGTCAATTCAGCATACAACACCATTTATCATGTCTCTGGTACTGAATTAATATAATTATTGGGTCTATAATGCCTTTTTACAGAATAAAACTTACAGTCATCAATATGTTTAAATTGTACTTACATTAATGTAACTGTTGTGATATTACATTGGTATAGTACATAACTTATACCTTGTCAGAACAATGTTTTCTTTTTTTCTAGTATCGTTTGCACGGAACTAATGTGTCAAGGTTCCAATTTCATTGGTTGCAGTTCCAATGTGGTTTTGTCTTTTACCTAGCATTAAAAGATTGTCACGAGTAGACATCACATGGAGTTAATTTTGGCTAGTGATTGATTAAAAAACTTGAAACGGGGTCAATGTTAAGCTGTCTGCCTTTCGATCCTGGGGTTGTAGGTTCAAGCTCTTCTGTGGTCGCGACCTTAATCTTCCTTTTTTTCCCAGGAAGTGGACTGAAAAAAAAGTGTGAATCTTCATCAAAACTAGGGTGAAATCAATAGATAAAACGGGAGACCATGTGAAATACAGTAGGAAATCATTGCAAAATCTAACGTAAATTATACTTTGGTGATGACATCTGTCATCATTCTATTTACCTACACTCATTTTATCTTATATTTTTTTTTTTTTTTTTTGTGGGGGAGGGGGGTAATATATGAACCCACTAGCCTGTTTATTTTTTTTTACGTCTCCTTTGTTCTGTTATAATGATAAATAACTACTTGAATAAACATGCATGTAAAATGCATATACGCCTTATATATAAATTTAGTGACCGGGACACATACGAAACTATTAAAATCTTTTCAATTCCACTTTAAGGTGGCAGGGGAGTGCAGATTTGCGAATTCCACATTGACGTGTGGGTACCAGTGTTGAAATATCCATAGAAATCTCGTTTTTGCTTATTTTTCTTTGAAACTACTATGGACCATTGCAGATACTATAGACTACATAAAGACGACTCTCCGGTCCTATGCACCTGTCGCTTTCCATGCCAGATGTAGTGAAAATTGGCCAAATCACCCAAATTTTATAGACCAAAATTAGCCTAAACGGGCCTCACTTTGAACTCTGCCATTCATCCATTTTATATTTTTAAATCCAATTTCGTAGCATATATGTATAGTGCGAACATAGATGCATACCCAGGTGGTGTGGAATGTGTCTCCCAACCACCACTTTATTTCCCTAATTTTCACTTGAAAAAAAAGTGGATGGATGACAGCCGAGCGTCTGGCCGACTTTTTGTTCTGATGTTTATGTTTTAGCCTCAACCGGAAGTACGGAGCTAGGAATTTTAAAACACCCGCCATGTAGAATAATTAACCGTTCCTCATTCCCCAGATATATTAAAGAATTGATAATGATAGATAACCAGTAAGATAGATATGCCTTTATATCTACCCTGTCCTGTTTATACAGAAAATCGACCGGGGCCAAACTACGAAACCGCTCCCCTGCCACCTTAAGTTTTTAAGATGTTTAAATAAAATAAAATGTAACCTGTCCTGAATCCTAAGACACTTATAGTGATATCAACTGAACAAAAAGTGTTGCCGTACCTTACAAGAAAAAAAAGTGCCCACCCCTCCACGCAAAAATCAGCCAAAATTTGCATTCTGAATTAAAGTAACCCCGAAAAACTATTTACTGCCTTTAAAGTTAATTTATCATGATATTTACATTTTAAAGCTTTTCAAATGTTAAAACCTTGCAATTTTAACATAATTTTGGTATACAAATGCAGATTACCGTACTTATCCTATCGGGACACCCCTTAAAGGCAAAGAAAATCTCCTATATAAGTGACCCCCCCCCCAAATACCAGACTTTTTAATCCCCAATATACAAGATCCTGTCTGGTCCAGTCTGATAAGGGTCCATAAAACCCATGTAGACTTGACATCTAGCCTAATTATTGTCAGAGAATCATAAATTTTATTGCCTACAGATAAATTGGTTATTTCCTGTGTTTTGCATTTTATTGATTAAAATGCTGGTTTTTTTGTTGTTGTTGTTTTTAGAATGTACACAAAATTATTTTAACTGATGTTGAGTAATGTCCCGACCAATTAAATAATAACTCTTATAGCGACTCTGAATAAAAGTATTGACTTGACTTGAGCAATTCTTCTCACTCCTTAACAAGTCAAAATAAAATGTACAAGTCAAAATAAAATGTATGTTCTGTTCTGTTCCTTAACAATTAAATAATTACTTAAAATTTAATAAAAGAAATTCAAAGTTTGTTTATTCAATGATTATGATCTTTTTATCAAAAGTAACAAAATAAAACCAGGAAAAGAAATAAAGAGATATCATTGTTCAAAATACACATAATTTATAATTTCTAAAAGCGATGTGCCTGAATGCATTTTTTGTATTTTTGATTAAAAACAAAAACAAAAAAAAAAACAAGCAAAAAAAAAAAAAAAAAAAACCACAACGATGAAATTTAATTGTAAAAAAACTTGATTATTGAAAATATAAAAAAAAACACTGTTGTATCATATCACTTTGTTTATTTAGCCGTAATCCAATCAAGCTTTCTAAACTCGTTATAAAGGTGAGAACTGTTTTTCTATGCAGGTGAGAAATATCACCTGTAATTTATGTACTGCACAGTAGCTATACAGTAGCTTATTATGATAAACAGAAGCAAGTCTATCAGTGGTCCAGTCTTGTGTATTGGCCCTTACCACCAATACGCAGACCTTATCATTCCCATAGGCCACATACCTGGCATACCAGAATCAGTGTCTTTAAAGGCCACCCATCCATCCTTTGGGGCCACCCCAGCCACTATATAGCTTAATGGCATTGCTAGATATAGACACATGTGCTGCTTTTAAACAAAATGGCATGAATAGTCATTATCTAGGCACTAATTTCTTCTTTTGGCCGTTTTATGATACGAATCCTACTGGCTGGGGGTCCTTAGCTTCATTATTATATGGCCACCTACTGCCATTTTGGGACTCGCTAGGCCGAATTTAGTACTCAGAAATGAATAAAAACCACTATAGGTTACAGTTCATTCCGTAATGGGTTTAAATAAATGCAAAAAGTCAATATTTGTGTGGTTTGAAAATTTGTCTATTTTCCTTAAGGTGGCAGGGGAGTGCAGATTTGCGAATTCCACATTGACGTGTGGGTACCAGTGTTGAAATATCCATAGAAATCTCGTTTTTGCTTATTTTTCTTTGAAACTACTATGGACAATTGCAGATACTATAGACTACATAAAGACGACTATCCGGTCCTATGCACCTGTCGCTTTCCATGCCAGATGTAGTGAAAATTGGCCAAATCACCCAAATTTTATAGACCAAAATTAGCCTAACCGGGCCTCACTTTGAACTCTGCCATTCATCCATTTTATATTTTTAAATCCAATTTCGTAGCATATATGTATAGTGCGAACATAGATGCATACCCAGTTGGTGTGGAATGTGTCTCCCAACCACCAATTTATTTCCCTAATTTTCACTTGAAAAAAAAGTGGATGGATGACAGCCGAGCTTCTGGCCGACTTTTTGTTCTGATGTTTATGTTTTACCCTCAACCGGAAGTACGGAGCTAGTGATTTTAAAACACCCGCCATGTAGAATAATAAAACGTTCCTCATTCCCCAGATATATTAAAGAATTAATAATGATAAATAACCAGTAAGATAGATATGCCTTTATATCTACCCTGTCCTGTTTATACAGAAAATCGACCGGGGCCAAACTACGAAACCGCTCCCCTGCCACCTTAATAATTGGAATTCCCTACTTTCGTTTTAGTGAAAGATAATTATAAGGGGATGCAATTCCGAGGAATTCTTTCTGATTAATTTCCCTTTTATTGACAATAACTGACAATTGTACCTGTAAACTGCTGCAACTGCCAGCAGTTGTAGCAGTTAACTGCTGTAGCTGCCAGCAGTTGTAGCAGTTAACTGCTGTAAATGCTAGCAGTTGTTGCAGTTAACTGCTGTAAATGCTGCAACTGCTAACTGCTCACTTCCCACCGATCTATGTCTGCCGATTTTAAATTTACCCTCGGACTTGACATACTGATGCATTTTTTCAACACCCGAAAAACTAGCGGGATTATTAGGGTCAAAATACAAAGAAGACAAATACTGTTTCCAGTTTGACATCATTATTGACATATTAACAAACACGTATTCTTACAATACTATAAAATAATAACATTATAATACATTGGAGTACAAAGAAGGTGTCATTCTAGAACGTTCTTCCACTAAATGGTTTCCAATATGTCAAGTAAATCTTCCGTAGCTTCACGATATTCTCGCCTAAACTGACAGTGTCTAATCCAACATTCTAATATACAAATATTAACATATTTAATTCGATTGATCTGTTGAGTTATTTCTAAAGTTTTTTTTATTAACGAACACATTTTCTCCCGTCGTAGATGCGCTAAGGTGATCTGGTAGTCGAATTACCGTAGATAAACCCGGTTTTTGCCTGCTGTGCTCCACAGTTTTGACCTACTCGCAGTTAGGTGACCACGGTGCAGTCCGTTCTTTCCCAAGCGTTCAATTTCACGTGACATCAAAAACATTTGCAGGCGTCTGACTTTCCGCTGTAGAACAATCCCGCACTTGTTGCCAGCTGGTATTAAATGGGTAGCATCTGCTTTAGGATAGGTTTCAAACATCTTAAGCCGGTTTTCGTAATACTCCATATTTATGTTAGGTGATCTTTATCTTACTTATGCTAACTGTCTTATAAACATTTCATTTATATACACAACCAGTTTTCGTAATCGGTAGGGTTGCATTCTGGATACTGTAGCGCTCCTAACTGGTTCATGTAATCGCTTTGTAGAAAACAGAGCACCACTGAATCTAATTCGAGCAACGTCCTTCTGATGTCTGGCACCAACTCCTTTAATCGTGAATATCCTAATGGTCTTAAACATATACCCTTTTTGGTTGGTACTACTTCATTCATTCTCTGGCTTCCAATACTTCCTTATGTCAACGCACACGCTGTCTTCGGTGATATTGCAGTAAACATTGCCTCCGAGATGACTCCAGTAGTAATATTTGTCTTGTAGGGCTTTGTCCGCGTATTCCAACTGATGTATCCAATTTTTCCATCGTAGCAAGGTTAAAGTGATACCCTTCTTTGTCGGTTTGTCGCCCTGCCACTCTTTGATACGACTCTGGTCAAGATCTGCCACGATTTTTATCGCGTTCTCTCAAGTTCTCTCAAGATGTCTTACGATTACCACAATATGCTATCACGTTTTGTCACGTTCTGTTTCGATCCAGCCCGCCCGCTTAGCTCAGTAGGTAAGAGCGTTGGTCTACGGGTCGCGGGGTCGTGAATTCGATCCTCGGGCGGGGCGTATGTTCTCGGTGACTATTTGATAAACGGCATTGTGTTTGAAATCATTAGTCCTCCACCTCTGATTCATTTGGGGAAGTTTGGCAGTTACTTGCGGAGAACATGTTTGTACTGGTATATATTCCAGGAACACTGGTTATGTTAACTGCCCGCCGTCACATGACTGAAATACTGTGGAAAAACGGCGTTAACCCCCCCCCCCCCCCAAAAAAAAAGAAACTGTTTCGATCCCTCATGTTATCCTCTCCTGCGATTTATGGCCACGATCAAGATTGTCACGTTTTGAGCATGAGTGGAGTATAAATAGAAAGCATGGTTCATCCTCTTATCTCCAGAGATTCCAAAGAGGAACGAGCAATGCATCCAAGAGATGAAGAAGATGCTGATTTGGCAATTTTCATGTATGCCTAAATAGTTACTCGTCGGCAGCAGCAACATTGGACGAAACTGGGCAGGATAGAAGAGAGAGAAAGGGGAAGAAGAAATAGAAGTCCTAGGACATGCTGGGTGAGACCATGGTTAAGTGTAAACCAAAGGCACCAATTGGGACAATACTCTCAACTACTCAACAAAAAACTCAGGCGTGAAACTGTTGGCTCCTACGTCAACTACGTAAGGATGTCTCCAGATCTAGTTGATGAGATCCTGGAAAGAATAGCACCAAGCATAGAGAAGCAAAGTACCAGATGAGAACCTCTATCACCTGGATTGAAGCTGGCCCTCACCCTCGGACATCTGGCCACTGGTGATAAATATCCTTCACTATCTTATGTCTTATTCGAGGGGTTAAAGAGGAATTCCACCAAGAATGGAATAAATTTATATTAAAAGGAAAAAAGGTATGTTCAATATGACCTTTGTCGCTCTGCCTTGTCATCCACATCGTGCAAGACCTGCTGGATGCGGTGTTCGGCTTCCCTCCTGAGTGCCCCAGACAGCTGCTTAAGGGTGTTCTCGACATAAAAAAAAACTGAAACTGTTTTATTTGATTAAACGCCTATTTTTACGCAAAACATATTCAATGGCGTTTACAAATACATAAAAAATACGACAAAAATTAAGATATTTTAAATGACATATGACATAAATGAGCATAAATATGATTGTGAATAAACTATTTAGTAAGCATTAAAAAAAAAAGATCAGGCATCAGATAAGATTAATAAAATATTAGAATATTAAGATACAGTAAGACAGCTGTTTGTTATTAAGTAAGAATAAGTGGGTTATTGCGACATGTCCAGAAGTTATTACAAACAACTGTATTTTGTATTTGTTATAATATAGTTCATATTCGAATGTATTTACACAATAAAATCATCCAGTTCACGTTACTTAGAGAGCGAAAAGTAGCTTGCACCAGCAGTAGATGGAGAAGCAGTGAATTTCTTAGCCAGGAACTCCGTTAGCATGTTCCCTGTGAATAAAATAAAGTAAAAGTAAGAAAATGTTTTCTATGATTTAAAGAAAGTTTAAACAATTCAAATTCCAATTCTATAAATAACAAAAATAAATAATTATACATAATGGAGAACACTTGCCTATTGCAACAGTTTCATCATGCACAGGGGTGGGTAACGTCGGAGGAACTTGCAGAGATGGATTAGGAGCTGGAGTATCACCTTCTGCTTCACTGAATGATTGAAGCACAACAGGAGCTGCATTAGAAGTATAGGGATCAGTATCTGAGTTCAACTTGGACTTAAAGCTAACAACATTCCTGCGTTCGGTTTCGACAATATGGGGTACCAGGAAGAGGAAATTGTCCCACACCCACTTATCGGTTGCACACAATCCCTTAGCCCCCTGTCCAGATTTCTTTATCGCCTATTTCAACCTTAAAGATAAATAATAAAAGACATATGACGCGGTTTCAATAAAACACATACCTTAACCATAAAGTCAAAAGCATATTGTTTTTATTGAATTTCCTTTTATTTGAACTGATCTATGACATTCTTTCCTACTTTCCACCAAAGATTAAGATTAAAATGGTCGCAAGATGTTTTGATATTATATACAAAAAAAAATGTAGTTTAAAAAGCAGTTTTGTATATCACATAGTTAATTAAAATTACATGCCTTCTACCATGACATTGTGTCTCCCAAATTCCTCAACTCTTAAAATCGCACTAGATCTACTAGTAATAATAAAAATTAATAAAAATATAAAATGTATATTTACCTGCCAAACATTTTCCTCTGGCTGTTATACCAGGTTTTGAGCTCATTGACGGCTGTGTCCATCATGTCTGCCTGTTGTTGCCACAAAATCTCCTTGGCCTGGATGTTTTTGTAGTCGGTTCTGCGCTTTTCATAGATGGAGGGGTTGGCCTTCAGGAACTCGATGATATTCTCCTTTTGTAAATCACTGTAGGAGGTTGTGGTCCTCAATACCCTGGCCCTCTTCTGGGTGGTTGTCTGAGCTGGGAGTTGTTCCTGTGGATATGCGGTAGGTGCTCTTTCCGCTTGCTTCACAGGGAATCGTGATGATCGTAAGGATCGTGACAAAATGTTTGACAGTCAAACATTTTTTCCACGATTATCCCGATTTATCGTTAAATCTTGAGAGAGCGCGATAGAACGTGAAAATCGTAGTAGAAAATCGTATGCTTTTGACTTTATGGTTGGGGGAGGTGGGGGAGGTGGGACAGCCTTGTCTTTCCTATCAGAACATTTTTGTCCTCTTTTGGCTGGCATCTTTGTAGAGTGTTGAAAACGCCAAGAATCTTGCAGAGCGTGTAGCCACAATCTGGAAACCGCGCCGGAACTTATCGGAACGTCACAGAGCGTGGGAGCCAATCGGGATGATCGTATCAGAACGTACCGCAGCGTGATGGAATTACTGATACTACTCGATATATCTTGACGAATCGTAGTAGAGAGTGAAAGAGCGTGAGAGAAACGTAGTTGAATCGTAGTGGAACTTAGAGAATCGTATTTCAACGTTCACCAAGATCCCCTACGATGGAGCATCAAGGTTTGATGCGCTACGTTAAGGTTTGTTAAGCTGTGCTACGCTCTACTACGATTTTCACGTTCTATCGCGCTCTCTCAAGATTTAACGATAAATCGGGATAATCGTGGAAAAATGTTTGACTGTCAAACATTTTGTCACGATCCTTACGATCATCGCGATTCCACCAAGTTCCCTCATGGGAAACTGTTGTCGATTATACGCTCTATGTACGATGATGTGAAACTATGTGTCAGACATATAAACAGCTTATCAGATTTTTTTCAGCTGTGAAATAGGTCTCTTTCAAGGGGAAATAACTTCGCCTATAATGTTTTCTTTGTTTTAGAATGATATTGAATTGTATTTACAAGAAGATTTGAATGGCGGTATAACGCTTGGTCAAATATCTATTTATCTGTTGTCATTTGCTGATGATGCTGTCTTATTTTCCGAAACAAAAGAAGGTTTACAAAATTCTCTTGACAACCTGGAAACATATTGTAAAAAATTGGAATCTCACGGTTAATGTTGACAAAACAAAAATAGTTGCTTTCAGAAAAGGTGGGAAACTAAATAGAGATTTCAAATGGACATATGATGGTAAATATATATTGAAATAGTTAAGAACTTTAATTATTTAGGTATCGTTTTTTTCAAGTGGTGGTTCGTTTATACCAGCAACAAATACCCGTAGTGGTAAAGGCCTAAGGGCAATGAATTCATTGTGTAACATTACAAAAGAGTTAGATTCCATCGTAGAAATAATGTTAAATATTTTTTATGCTTATGTCTTATATCGATTTTTAAATATAGCTGTGAAGTATGGGGCTTTGCTAAAGCAGAAAATGTTGAACGTGTACATAAGAAATTTTGTAAATGGTTACTGAATGTTAAATTGTCGACGAACACATTGTCGTTGTACTCAAAACTAGGTGGATTCCCACTGTATATTGAAATGTATGTAAGGATAGCTAAATACAAGTTAAAATTACATGGAAATAAAAGTCAAAATTGTATTTTGTCATCGATTGTACAAAGTCAAAGAAATAAAAAACCAAGCTGTTGTAAATTCGTTTTCCAAAGTTCGGGATATGTTACAAAATGCAGGTTTCCTAGATGTGTGGTTGTTTCCAGAATCTGTTATTATATATCAGTTCATTCCACTGTTTAGATTACGACTTCGTGATATCTATATTACGCAGTGGCGTATAGGTATGGCACTATGTTCATCGCGCTACAAATATATAGAGAATTGAAAAGTTGATATGAAAAATCCAAATATCTTAGTGTATTAAAAAATGTTAAACATCGAAATATGTTAGCCAAAATAAGATTGAGTTCTCATAAACTATTAATTGAAACAGGAAGGCAAAGAGGAATAGACAGAAGACAAAGAATATGCACATTATGTAATACGGGTGACATAGAAGATGAATTTCATTTTATATTGTTATGCCCGATTTATAGTGATTAGAGAAATATATATATTTCAAGGTACTTTAAATACTACTAATCCTAGTGTTTATAAATTCATACAATTGTTCATCACTACTGCCAAAATTGGCACTATTTTGTATTAGAGCCTTTGAAAGACGAGACAATGAATTAGATTAATGTTTCTGTGCATATTATTTGTATCAACTGTGTGGTAGCAGTGCGGCCATTTTCTTAGCCTGCGCAGATATTTAAACCTTAGTATTAATGATTATAGATCAATCAAGCCTTTGGTTATTAATCATTATAGTTATTTAATGCCCTCAGTTATTTGATGCTACGGCATTGTTGATCGCGGCCGCGATCATATTGAATAGGTAAAGTATATGCGCGCTGGGGAAAATATTTCATGATGAACCTGTGAATTCTTTACTTATGGGTGAAACAGGTCTCATAAGCGTAAATACGACTAGCTTCTACTGATTATAAAACATACCGTACGATTTATTGTGAATGAACTGTTGTTGTACTTTTAGTAGTTCAACCGCCACCCTTGTTTAAGAGCAACATTTAAAAAACACGTTTTTTTTTCATCCCCCAGGGAGAGGGAGAGGGATAACGACAACAGGCCGCGCATGGTATTGTTATGCGCATGTGCAAATATCGTGTAAAAATAGCCATCTAAAAATAGCCATCCCAAATAAAAGTCTATTTTTAGATAACTAGCCTATTTTCTGTTTTCAATTAACATCATGGAATGGGATGAGGAATTCACTATGAAGAATGACTCTTATTACGGTTCATTTGTGTCTATTGAGGCAGCAAAAAATGCCATTGACGACTTTGAATATTTACTTCTTCCTCATTTTCGGAAACAAGATCGACAAGATACTTCGGACAGTTTTGTACAGAAGGGAAAGAAATTATTGTTAGAGTTCAACACTAATTTCAGACCCGAAGCCGCACAAGTCATGAAGTATGTTAGTAAGTCGTTTTTACGGCAATAGTGCATTGAAACAAAACAGCTATATAGCATGCTCTGTATTAGTAGTCTTACTCTATGTAAACATTCACGACTGTTATCAAAACTAGAAAGAAACAGTAACTTAAGTGCAGACAAGTATGGTTTGAGGCTGCGTTTTTTGGAACATGGCTTTCCCTGTTGGATATTCTTCCTTGTTTGTATCAGTATTATAGATAACCATGCCCTAACTGTTGTCATGGTTCGATAGCTACGGCTGACCCATGGAATCTGTGAGTACTATGGATAACATGCTCCGCATATTTTTGTACTTCAAAAGCATCCTGTAGCTGGAACATGGTATATATGAGTATTTTAGATAGCTATGCTCCGACTGTTGTCCTGGTTAGATGACAACAGCTGGGGCATGGTATATATCATTTACTATGCTCCAACCATTGTTGTGTTTCTGTTACCTCAGCGGAGCATGGTAAATACCATTACTATTGTTATCCATGCTCCAACTGTACTGATGGTTCAGTAACAACAGCTTGAGGACGGTATACATAAGTAATATAGATAACCATGCCCAAACTGTTATCATGGTTTATATATTATATATCCATGTTCTGTCTGTTGTCCCGTAAACCCAGCTGGAGAATGGTAATTACCAAAAGAATTTGTATCCATTTCCAAACTGTACTAATTCGATAACAAAAGCTGAAACACGGTATATATCAATATTATAGTTCCCAATGCCTCAGGTGGTGCATAATATATATGAGTATTTTGGATAACTATGCCGTGACAGTTGAGTTGGTTTGAACCCGTCTGAAATATTTTTCCATTACAGCTTATTTTTGTTGTGGGACTACTACGCAAATGCGTAGCTCCTGGGTTGTGTTTTGATGCTCTGTGCTTCTCAGAAATCTACCGTTACCTATCATCTTTTGGTTCCGACATCTGGATCTTGGATTTTGTTAGTGCTATAATCATCCATGCTCAAACTGTAGTTATGGTTCAGTAGCAACAACTGTAACATGATATATGGGTACTATAGATAACCATGTTCGACTTGTTGTCGCGGTTCGGTTAAGTACAGTTGGAGCATGGTATATATCAGTACTAGATTTAACCATGATACAACAGTTGTACATAATGCACCAGAAGCAACAGACGAAACATGGTATACATGAGTAATATAATTAACCATGCACCGACTCTTGTCGTGGTTTGATAACAACAGCTAGAGTTTGCATATATCCGTTCATGCACTGTAGTTAACAATGTCCCAACTGTTGATATTATTCGATAACAAAAGCTGAAGCCTAGTTAACTCTAGCAGTAGCATGGTATATATCAGTACTATAGTTATTCATGCCCCAACTGTAGTGATGGTTTGATAGCGACAGTGGAAGCACGATAAGTATGAGTACTATCGATAACCATGCCCCAACTGTTGTCATGGTTAAGTATCAACAGAAAGAGCACGGTATATATCAGTATTACAGATAACCATGTTCTGGCGGTTGTTGTGGTCCAGTGATAACAGCTTGAGCACGGTAAATATGAGTATTGTAGAAAACAAGATAACCATGCCCCAGTTGTTGTCAAGGTTTGGTATCAACAAGAAGAGGTATATACCAGTATTACAGATAACCATGTTCTGGATGTTGTTATGGTTGAGTAAAAACAGCGGGAGCAGGGTAAATATGAGTACTATAGATAACCATGCCCAAACTGTTGTCATGGTTTGGTATCAACAGGAAGAGCATTGTGTATATCAGATTTATAGATAACTATATTCTGGCTGTGGTTCAGTAGCAACAGCGGTATATATGACTTCTACAGATATCAGTATCACAGATAACCATGTTCTGGCTATTTTTGTTGTTCCGTAACAACAGCGGGAACATTGTAAATATGAGTACTATAGATAACCATGCCCCAACTGTTGTCATGGTTTGGTATCAACAGGAAGAGCATGGTTGATATCAGTATTCATGCACCAACTATAGTGATAGTTTGATAGCGATAGTTAAAGCACGGTAAGTATGAGACTATTAATAACAATGTCCCAAATGTTGTCATGGTTTGATGTCATCAGAAATAACACGGTATATATCAGTATTACAGATAATCATGTTATGGCTGACAACAACGGGAGCATGGTAAATACAAGGACTATAGATAAACAAACCCCAACTGTTGTTATGGTTTGTTAACAGGAAGAGCATGGTATATATCAGTATTCATGCACTAACGGTAGTGATGGTTTGATAGCGATAGGTGATAGTTAAAGCACGGTAAGAATGATTACTATAGATAACAAGGTCCCAACAGTTGTCTTGGTTTGATATCAACAGAAAGAGCACGGTATATATCAGTATTACAGATAACCATGTTCTGGCTGTTGTCGTGGTTCAGTTACAACTGCCCTAACTGTTATCATGGTTTGGTAACAACAGGACGAGCATGGTTTATATTAGTATTACAGATGCATATGTTCTGGCTGTTGCTGTCTTTCGATATATATGAGTACCACAGATAACCATGCCCTAACTGTTGTCATGGTTTGGTATCAACAGGAAGAGCATGGTATATATCAGTATTACAGATAACCATGTTCTGGTTGTTTTTGTGGTTCAGTAACAGCAGTGGGAGCATGGTAAATATGAGTACTTTAGATAACCATGCCCCACTGTTGTCATGGTTTGGTAACAACAGGAAGAGCATGGTATATATAAGTATTACAGATGACGATGTTCTGGCTGTTGTTGTGGTTCAGTAACAACAGAGGGATCATGGTAAATATGAGTACTGTAGATAACCATGCTCCAACTGTTGTCATGGTTTGGTAACAACAGGAAGAGCATGGTATATATCAGTATTACAGATGACCATGTTCTGGCTGTTGTTGTGGTTCAGTAACAACAGAGGGATCATGGTAAATATGAGTACTGTAGATAACCATGCTCCAACTGTTGTCATGGTTTGGTAACAACAGGAAGAGCATGGTATATATCAGTATTACAGATGACCATGTTCTGGCTGTTGTTGTGGTTCAGTAACAACAGTGGGAGCATGGTAAATATGAGTACTATAGATAACCATGACCCAACTGTTGTCATGGTTTGGTAACAACAGGAAGAGCATGGTATATATCGGTATTACAGATAACCATGTTCTGGCTGTTGTTGTGGTTCAGGAACAACAGTGGAAGCTTGGTAAATATGAATACTATAGATAACCATGCCCCAACTGTTGTCATGGTTTGGTAACAACAGGAAGAGGATGGTATATATCAGTATTACAGATAACCATGTTCTGGCTGTTGATGTGGTTCAGGAACAATAGTGGAAGCTTGGTAAATATGAGTACTGTAGATAACCATGCTCCAACTGTTGTCATGGTTTGGTAACAACAGGAAGAGCATGGTATATATTAGTATTACAGATGACCATGTTCTGGCTGTTGTTGCGGTTCAGTAACAAAAGTGGGAGCATGGTAAATTTGAGTACTTTAGATAACAATGCCCCAACAGTTATCATGGTTTAATAACAACTGGAAGAGCATGGTATATATCAGTATTACAGATGACCATGTTCTGGCTGTTTTTGCGGTTAAGTTACAACAGTGGGAGCATGGTAAATATGAGTACTTTAGATAACCATGCCCCAACAGTTTTAATGGTTCAGTAACAACAGGAAGAGCATAGTATATATCAGTATTACAGATGACCATGTTCTGGCTGCTGTTGTGGTTCGAAAACAACTGCTGGATCACGGTAAATATGAGTACCATAGATAACCATGCCCTAACTGTTGTTATGGTTTGGTAACAACAGGACGAGCATGGTATTTATCAGTTTTACAGATGGCCATGTTCTGGCTGTTGTTGTGGTTCGATAACAACTGCTGGACGACGGTAAATATGAGTACTATAGATAACCATGCCCTAACTGTTGTCATGGTTTGGTATCAACAGGAAGAGCATGGTATATATCAGAATTACAGATAACCATGTTCTTGTTGTTTTTGCTGTTCAGTAACAGCAGTGGGAGCATGGTAAATATGAGTACTGTAGATAACCATGCCCCAACTGTTGCCATGGTTTGGTAACAACAGGAAGAGCATGGTATATATAAGTATTACAGATGACGATGTTCTGGCTGTTGTTGTGGTTCAGTAACAACAGAGGGATCATGGTAAATATGAGTACTGTAGATAACCATGCTCCAACTGTTGTCATGGTTTGGTAACAACAGGAAGAGCATGGTATATATCAGTATTACAGATGACCATGTTCTGGCTGTTGTTGTGGTTCAGTGACAACAGTGGGAGCATGGTAAATTTGAGTACTATAGATAACCATGACCCAAATGTTGTCATGGTTTGGTAACAACAGGAAGAGCACGGTATATATCAGTATTACAGATGACCATGTTCTGGCTGTTGTTGTGGTTAAGTAACAACAGTGGGAGCATGGAAAATATGAGTACTTTAGATAACCATGCCCCAACAGTCATTATGGTTCAGTAACAACAGGAAGAGCATGGTTTATATCAGTATTACAGATGACCATGTTCTGGCTTCTGTAGGGTTCGATAACAACTGCTGGATCACGGTAAATATGAGTACCATAGATAACCATGCCCTAACTGTTGTTATGGTTTGGTAACAACAGGACGAGCATGGTATATATCAGTTTTACAGATGGCCATGTTCTGGCTGTTGTTGTGGTTCGATAACAACTGCTGGATGACGGTAAATATGAGTACTGTAGATAACCATGCCATAACTGTTATCATGGTTTGGTAACAACAGGAAGAGCATGGTTTATATCGGTATTACCGATGGATATGTTCTGGCTGTTGTTGTGGTTCGATATATATGAGTTCTATTGAAAACAATGCTCTAACTATTATCATAGTATATCAGTGCTATATTTTACCATGACCACCAGTAGCAACAGCTGGAACATGGTATACAAGAGTAATATATATAACCATGCACCAACTCTTTTCGTGGTTTGATAACAACAGCCGTGCTGTAGTTATGGTTCGGTAGCAGCAACTGTAACATGATATATGAGTACTATAGGAAGAGAGTAGTATTTATCAGTACTATAGTTAAACATGACCAAACTGTAGTGGTGGTTCGGTAGCAAAAGAGTGAGTACGGTATATATGAGTTATATAGATAACCATGCTCTACCTGTTGTCATGGTTTGGTAACAACAGGAAGAGCATGGTAAATATCAGTATTACAGATGGCTATGTTCTGGCTGTTGTTGTGGTTCGATAACAACTGCTGGAACAAGGTAAATATAAGTACTAGAGATAACCATGCCCTAACTGTTGTCATGGTTTAAATGAACAGGAAGAGCTCGGTATATATCGGTATTACAAATAACCTTGTTCTGACTGTTGTTGTAGCACATTTACCAGTGAGAGTTTTTCTTTCAATAAAGAGCATTGCAACGTGAATGAATTCAAAAAATGCTAAGATAAAAAGGGACAGAATTTTATTTTATTATTATTATTATTATTATTATTTACCAGATTTTTATAGCGCTCTTTTCATCTATAAAATAAACGTTCAAAAGCGCTGTACAAACTGCATGATATGGACATACAATACAACACAAAAAATATATCAACAATAAAAGGTATTTAGCTTGAATCAGGTTTTACTCTGCATTTTAATTGTACTAGATATTTTAAAGAACAATAAACAATAGGAAATAAGTTGTTACATAACCATGAAAACAGTTGGGGCCTGGTTATTTATAGTACTGATACAAACAATGCTATGTCTGTTGTTACCAGTCCATGACAACAGCCGGGACATCTTTATCTATTGTACTAATATAGACCTTGCTCAAGCTGTTGCTTCCGGACCTTGACAACAGCCGTAGCAGGTTATTGTACTGATACAGACCATCCTCTGGCTGTTGATACACAACCATGGGGGAAGTTGGGTCCTAGGTATCTACTAATACAGACCATGCTGTAGCTGTTGTAACCGGACCATGACAACAGCCGTAGCTTGTTCATCTATAGTACTGATACAGACCATGCTCCAGCTGTTGTTTCCGGATCATGACAACAGCCGGTGCATGTTTAACTATAGTACTGATACCTATCATGCTACAGCTGTTGTAACGCAACCTTGACAATTGTTGGGGCCTGTTCATCTATAGTACCAATACAGACCATGCTCCAGCTGTTGTTACACAATCATGACACCATTTGGGGTCTGATTATCTATAGTACTGGTACAGATCATGCTCTAGCTGTTGTTACCGGTCAATGACAACAGCCGAAGCATGTTTATCTATTGTAATGATATAGACCATGTTCTAGCTGTTGCTACCGGACCATGACAAGAGCCGGAGCATGTTTATCTATTGTACTGATTTATACCATACTCCTTGCTGTTGTAACACAACCATGACAACAGTTGGGGTCTGGTTATCTAAAGTAATGATGCAGACCATGTTGTACCTGTTGTAACACAACCATGACAATAATTGGGGTCTGGGTATCTAAAGTACTGGTACATGATACATGGTACATGAAGTACATGATGTAGCTGTTGTAACACAACCATGACAAATATTTGGGCATGGTTATCTAAAGTACTGATACAGACAATGTTCCAGCTGTTGTAACACAACCATGAAAGCAGTTGGGGCCTGGTTATATTTAGTACAGATACAGATCATGCTCTAGGTGTTGTTACACAACCATGAGAATAGTTTGGGCCTTGTTATCTACATTACTGATTCAGACCATGCCTGAGCATGTTTATCTATAGAACTGATACATACCATGCTCCAGCTGTTGTAACCGATACATGACAACAGCCGGAGCATTTTATCTTTTGCACTGATATAGACTATGCTCTAGCTGTTGTTTCCGGATCATGACAACAGCCGGAGCATGTTCATCTATAGTACTGATACAGACCATGCTCCAGCTGTTGTTTCCGGATCATTACAACAACCGGAGCATGTGTATCTATAGTACTGAAACATATCATGCTCCAGCATATCATGTAACGCAACCTTGACAATTGTTGGGGCCTGTTTATCTATAGTACTAATACAGACCATGCTCTAGCTGTTGTTACACAACCATGACATCAGTTAGGGTCAGGTTATCATTAGTACTGAAACAGATTATGCTCCAGCTGTTGGTACCAGACCATGGCTTCAGTAAGAGCATGTTTACCTATAATACTTATACAGAACATGCTCTAACTGTTGTTACCCAACCATGACAACAGTTGGGGTCTGGTTATCTATATTACTGATGCAGACAATGCTGCAGCTGTTGTAACACAACCATGACAACATTTAGGGTCTGGTTATCTAAAGTAATGATGCAGACCATGCTGTAGCCTGATTATATTTAGTACTGATACAGACCATGCTCTAGCTGTTGTTACCAGTCAATGACAACAGCCGCAGCATGTTTCTATTGGAATGATATAGACTGTGCTCTAGCTATTGCTACCGGACAATGACAACAGCCTTAGCAGGTTTATCTATTGTACTGATACAGACCATGCTCTAGCTGTTATAACACAGCCATGAGAAAAGTTGGGTTGTTGGTATCTATCGTAATAATACAAACCATGCTCTAGCTGTTGTAACACAACCATGAGAACAGTTAGGGGCCTTGTGACATTACTGATACAGACCATGCTGTAGCTGTTGTAACCGGATCATGACAACAGCCGGAGCATGTTCATTTATAGTACTAGTACAGCCCATGCTGTAACTATTGTTACCCAACCATGACAACGGTTGGGGTCTGGTTATCTATATTACTGATGCAGACAATGCTGCAGCTGTTGTAACACAACCATGACAACATTTGGGGTCTGGTTATCTAAAGTAATGATGCAGACCATGATGTAGCCTGATTATATTTAGTATATTGAGAATAGTTGGGGCCTTGTTACATTACTGATACAGACCATGCTGTAGCTGTTGTAACCGGACCATTACAACTGCCGGAGTATGTTCATCTATAGTACTAATACAGACAATGCTGTAGTTGTTGTTACACAACCATGACAACAGTTGGGGCCTGTGTATTTATAGTACTAATACAGACCATGCGCCATCTGTTGTTACCAGTCAATGACAACAGTCGGGGCATTTTAACTTTTGCACTGATATAGACCATGTTCTAGCTGTTGGTACCTGACCATGACAACAGCCGGAGCATGTTTATCTATTGTACTAATTTATACTATACTCCAGCTGTTGTAACACAACCATGCGAACAGTTGGGGTTTGGTTATCTATAGTACTGATACAGACCATGCTCTAGCTGTTGTTACCGGTCAATGACAACAGCCGCAGCATGTTTATCTATTGTAATGATATAGACCATGTTCTAGCTGTTGCTACCGGACCATGACAAGAGCCGGAGCATGTTTATCTATTGTACTGATTTATACCATACTCCAGCTGCTGTAACACAACCATGAAAACAGTTGGGGTTTGGTTATCTATAGTACTGATACAGACCATGCTCTAGCAGTTGTTACCGGTCAATGACAACAGCCGAAGCATGTTTATCTATTGTAATGATATAGACCATGTTCTAGCTATTGCTACCGGACAATGACAACAGCCTTAGCAGGTTTATCTATTGTACTGATACAGACCATGCTCTAGCTGTTATAACACAGCCATGAGAAAAGTTGGGTTGTTGGTATCTATAGTAATAATACAAACCATGCTCTAGCTGTTGTAACACAACCATGAGAACAGTTAGGGGCCTTGTGACATTACTGATACAGACCATGCTGTAGCTGTTGTAACCGGATCATGACAACAGCCGGAGCATGTTCATTTATAGTACTAATACAGCCCATGCTCTAACTATTGTTACCCAACCATGACAACAGTTGGGGTCTGGTTATCTATAGTACTGATGCAGACAATGCTGCAGCTGTTGTAACACAACCATGACAACATTTGGGGTCTGGTTATCTAAAGTAATGATGCAGACCATGATGTAGCCTGATTATATTTAGTATATTGAGAATAGTTGGGGCCTTGTTACATTACTGATACAGACCATGCTGTAGCTGTTGTAACCGGACCATTACAACTGCCGGAGTATGTTCATCTATAGTACTAATACAGACAATGCTGTAGTTGTTGTTACACAACCATGACAACAGTTGGGGCCTGTGTATTTATAGTACTAATACAGACCATGCGCCATCTGTTGTTACCAGTCAATGACAACAGTCGGGGCATTTTAACTTTTGCACTGATATAGACCATGTTCTAGCTGTTGGTACCTGACCATGACAACAGCCGGAGCATGTTTATCTATTGTACTAATTTATACTATACTCCAGCTGTTGTAACACAACCATGCGAACAGTTGGGGTTTGGTTATCTATAGTACTGATACAGACCATGCTCTAGCTGTTGTTACCGGTCAATGACAACAGCCGCAGCATGTTTATCTATTGTAATGATATAGACCATGTTCTAGCTGTTGCTACCGGACCATGACAAGAGCCGGAGCATGTTTATCTATTGTACTGATTTATACCATACTCTAGCTGCTGTAACACAACCATGAAAACAGTTTGGGTTTGGTTATCTATAGTACTGATACAGACCATGCTCTAGCAGTTGTTACCGGTCAATGACAACAGCCGAAGCATGTTTATCTATTGTAATGATATAGACCATGTTCTAGCTATTGCTACCGGACAATGACAACAGCCTTAGCAGGTTTATCTATTGTACTGATACAGACCATGCTCTAGCTGTTATAACACAGCCATGAGAAAAGTTGGGTTGTTGGTATCTATAGTAATAATACAAACCATGCTCTAGCTGTTGTAACACAACCATGAGAACAGTTAGGGGCCTTGTGACATTACTGATACAGACCATGCTGTAGCTGTTGTAACCGGATCATGACAACAGCCGGAGCATGTTCATTTATAGTACTAATACAGCCCATGCTCTAACTATTGTTACCCAACCATGACAACGGTTGGGGTCTGGTTATCTATATTACTGATGCAGACAATGCTGCAGCTGTTGTAACACAACCATGACAACATTTGGGGTCTGGTTATCTAAAGTAATGATGCAGACCATGATGTAGCCTGATTATATTTAGTATATTGAGAATAGTTGGGGCCTTGTTACATTACTGATACAGACCATGCTGTAGCTGTTGTAACCGGACCATTACAACTGCCGGAGTATGTTCATCTATAGTACTAATACAGACAATGCTGTAGTTGTTGTTACACAACCATGACAACAGTTGGGGCCTGTGTATTTATAGTACTAATACAGACCATGCGCCATCTGTTGTTACCAGTCAATGACAACAGTCGGGGCATTTTAACTTTTGCACTGATATAGATCATGTTCTAGCTGTTGGTACCTGACCATGACAACAGCCGGAGCATGTTTATCTATTGTACTAATTTATACTATACTCCAGCTGTTGTAACACAACCATGCGAACAGTTGGGGTTTGGTTATCTATAGTACTGATACAGACCATGCTCTAGCTGTTGTTACCGGTCAATGACAACAGCCGCAGCATATTTATCTATTGTAATGATATAGACCATGTTCTAGCTGTTGCTACCGGACCATGACAAGAGCCGGAGCATGTTTATCTATTGTACTGATTTATACCATACTCTAGCTGCTGTAACACAACCATGAAAACAGTTTGGGTTTGGTTATCTATAGTACTGATACAGACCATGCTCTAGCAGTTGTTACCGGTCAATGACAACAGCCGAAGCATGTTTATCTATTGTAATGATATAGACCATGTTCTACCTGTTGCTACCGGACCATGACAAGAGCCGGAGCATGTTTATCTATTGTACTGATTTATACCATACTCGAGCTGTTGTAACACAACCATGAAAACAGTTGGGGTTTGGGTATCTATAGTACTGATACAGACCATGCTCTAGCTGTTGTTACCGGTCAATGACAACAGCCGAAGCATGTTTATCTATTGTAATGATATAGACCATGTTCTAGCTGTTGCTACCGGACCATAACAAGAGCCGGAGCATGTTTATCTATTGTACTAATTTATACCATACTCCAGCTGTTGTAACACAACCATGAAAACCGTTTGGGTTTGGTTATCTATAGTACTGGTACAGACCATGCTCTAGCTATTGTTACCAGTCAATGACAACAGCCGAAACATGTTTATCTATTGTAATGATATAGACCATGTTCTAGCTGTTGCTACCGGACCATGACAACAGCCGGAGCATGTTTATCTATTGTACTGATTTATACCATACTCCAGCTGTTGTAATACAACCATGCGAACAGTTGGGGTTTGGTTATCTATAGTACTGATACATACCATGCTCTAGCTGTTGTTACCGGTCAATGACAACAGCCGCAGAATGTTTATCATTTGTAATGATATAGACCATGTTCTAGCTGTTGCTAGCGGACCATGACAAGAGCCGGAGCATGTTTATCTATTGTACTGATTTATACCATACTCCAGCTGATGTAACACAACCATGAAAACAGTTGGGGTTTGGTTGTCTATAGTACTGATACAGACCATGCTCTAGCTGTTGTTACCGGTTAATGACAACAGCCGAAGCATGTTTATCTATTGTAATGATATAGACCATGTTCTAGCTGTTGCTACTGGACCATGACAAGAGCCGGAGCATGTTTATCTATTGTACTGATTTATACCATACTCCAGCTGATGTAACACAACCATGAAAACAGTTGGGTTTGGTTATCTATAGTACTGATATAGACTATGCTCTAGCTGTTGTTACCGGTCAATGACAACAGCCGAAGCAGGTTTATCTATTGTACTGATACAGACCATGCTCTAACAGTTATAACACAGCCATAAAAAAGTTTGGTCGTTGGTATCTATAGTACTAAAACAGACCATGCTCTAGCCTTTGTTACACAACCATGCCAACAGTTGAGGTCTTGTTTATCTATAGTACTTATACACACCATGCTCTAAGTGTTGTTACACAACCATGACAACAGTTGGGGCCTGGTTATCTATAGTACTTGTACAGACCTACTTTAGATGTTGTTACCGGACCATGATATCAGTTGGAGCCTATTTATCTGTATTTATGATACAGATCTTGCTCTGACCATGACAACGTGGGTGCATGGCTAAAGTAATTTCAAAACAGTACAAATAACGTTTGTAGAAAACAAATGATGCAAATATGATCAAATTTTGCACAGTTAACTTTTGTGTATACCATTCGATATAGCATTAATATTTCAAATGGTGCGTGCCGTAGAAAGAATTGTAAGACCTTACACTTATCTTCATATATATGTCAAATATTGAAGCAGCCATTTCTATGTATGTTGCCACAAAAAGAAAACTTATGATACCACGTTTCTTGCCTCGTATATGACTTATAGGCTGCTCCGTGAGGGACATGTCACTGGGTGAAAAAAATGTACAGCGTGACTAGGACTCGAACCCGGGACCTTTCGGTTACAGGACGAACTCTTTTGACAGAGCTATCCGGTCCCTTACACATTTTATCCGCTCCAAACATAGTTTGAATTTTAGAGAACAGCATTCATTTTTCTCGTTAGTTATTACAAGGGCAGTGACTGTGAAAGGCTGCAATAACTCTAAAAGGGATATGTAAGATAAGAATTTTAATCAAATAAACATCACAATTAGATTCAGGAAATGCATGCTGTTTTGCTTCCTCTGAAGTGCATGTCTAACTAACAATTTTAACTTGAAAGCAATGATGTCTACAAAAGGAAACACTAAGTTACAGGGAGATTTGTTGCATATGTTTTATATTGAAACATTATTTTAAATGTTCTGCTGGCGATTTTTGTTTATTTGTATGTCTGTCTACTTGCTTTGCATGAATTAAATATTTTGAACCATACCTGAAAACTTTCTATTTCAAGGTAATTAATTATTTTGAACAAAATTGCATTAAACGTTGCAGTTTCATGGGGTAAGTGTATATAAGAAAAAATATACGAATTCAAATGACACTACTACATTGTTATTTCATCCGCAGACGTGTCCACTTGATAGTTTTCAAGGCCACATAAACGGAAATAAATGAGACATATCAGGCTAATAATCATTCTGTTGTATGTTACAAAACGTTGACAACCCTGCTAAGTCATACTGTACGGTAGGATACGTCACAATATGGAACTTAAATGATATGTAAATGTTGGAATTTCCGACATCTATAAAAAGTAACTAATTGACGCATGCGCATTTTACAACCATGCGCGGCCTGTTGTCGTTATCCCTCTCAAGTAATAAGTAAGTAGACTCGCCCAGCTTAATCAATCTAGACGCATAATCTAACTCTATACATAGAGCGCCTACTTCACCCGATTTACATTCGGAACATTTTCACGCGTTTCGGGCTTTATCGTATGTTTAACATGGGATTTTTGAACCGTCCAAAGATGTTGGAAATGTTTGTCTCATTGTTTATTTTTTTTAATAAAACTGTTACTGCTTTCATTGTCTACCACTTTTTTTCCACTCTTGCCTGAAAAAAACAGTAATGAGTTTGTACACTGTTCAGACAATTGTGCTCTGTTGAAATTTAACCAAACACAAGTTTACCTGCATAAACAGAAAGCATGAGCATGATATGCGCAGGGGATCGGACCCCCTCTGAGAAAATTGGCTGTGTCCGTGCATGGTCACTATACCTGTCCAGTACTGGACATTATGATAAACGCTTCTTTCCTGCACAAATGACAATTTCGCAACTTCTGTCCGGTTTGTACAAATTTCTGGCGGCGCGCGGAGCTGATAAAACTGGTCTGTATTGGGTATTACACCGGTGCTATATGACTTTGTTATATTGTATTATTGACATGCTCGGGTCCCTTTATTTTTATTATTATTATTATTATGTATTCGTTCTCTCTCAACGCATACATTGTTATTTACATGTATACAACATGTTGTTATGACGATGAGTATTGTGCTTAAATCGAAATAAACTATATGTTCTGTTCTGTTCTGTTCTGTTTATCAATATATCACATATATACTAACTGCCCATTTCCATAGTGATTCAAATGACTTGTGATTTAGGCAACTGGAATGAATGCATTTTGTGGTATGCAAAAGCAGTCTATTGTGACAGCCTTACACTTTACAAAAAGTAGAAATACTGAAAAATATAATGAACATGATTTTAATAATTATAGATCAGGAACCTAAACATTTTTCCATTGTTTCAAAAACGCTTTCAGCAGAGCAGAACAATTTGTGCTGGTTTCGTCGAAAACCAGTCTCTTTCTATGTTCCAGTAAAAAGTTGTATATTGCTTTTAAGTTTTTCCAGTCGAAAAAGAAAAAAGGAAAGAATTGGCATTTACTTTTACCTCCGCTTGTTGCTACGCAACGTACCTATTTTCAAACCCCACTTCTTTTCAAACCTTTATATTACTATCAGATCTAGCTTACTAGACTAGACTAGATAATCTTTTTTTTAGAAAACAATTGTTCTGTTATATATATAGTCTGGTTAAATCTGGTCAGTTAGCTGACCGATCATAAGTACAGCACTCTGCAAAAAAATTCTCCTGTGAATAGAGATCTTAATGTGTTTTGAGAAGAAAATGGACATAATTATACAAAATTACAGAATAGACTCAGGAGTTATCTCCTGTGAACAAAACACAGGACCTGAACACAGACTATATCAGGTTATGAATGATATTAGTACTGGCACTTGCAGGTACTTAGTATATAAGGTACCTGCTTATAGCTGTCAAAATTAAAAATGCATGAAAAACAAATACTTTATTTAATTAAATTCAAGGGGATGTGCAAAAATGCTGTTTTTCACTATTACTTTTTGCATGCTTCAAATATATCCATATCAAGTAATTTCTGTTTTATGTAGAGCAATGTCTTTTTTGGGGGAAATTTCTTACTGTCTCTTCTTCAAAGTTATATATTTACATTCGCCCTATTCTTTTCCATTGAAAATTATGACGTTCATTTCGTATGAACAGCAAAAGAAAAGGCGCGAAAGTTACGCCAACGCTGCTTAGTGATAATGGACCGCTGTTTTGACGGTGTCATGTTGCTTGTGTTTTAATTGAGAAAATATGTTTCTAAAGTGTTAGTATACTTAGCCTAATTAAACACCACTTAAAGATAAAAGTTTTCAGACTTTATTCTTAATTTTTCTGTCATTACATATTTTATCTGGCTTTGCGAAATGGCAGCTCTGTATTTCTAAAGTTAATCATTTTTCACTAAAAAAGAACTGGCATCAACAATGAACTTTTTCAGTCTAAGGAATCTTGGTAAGATACAAAAAATATCTGTGGTTTGCTGCCCAGCATGTTGTCTCATTATCACTGACAAGCTAACTGACCACAGTGAATTATGACCCAACACTGGAGGCTGATATAATGTTGAACATCTTGGTAAATTGTAATCTAAAAATCTGTAACACATTAACTTTCTATTTTTTTCTGGATCAAAACTTGAAACCCTTTGTCTGAAGAAAAATTAAAATGGTGATGTGTACAACTTCAGTCCAGATGCACATTTTACAATATCAGTGAGCTTTCAAGCATGTCTAAAAAGCACAAAAACACAGCATTCATGAAAGCACCACACAAAAAGGTCTCAGACAGAAGCAACCTCTTAGTTAACCCCTAAGTCTATCATATATTACGTAAATTGATTATGGAAGTGCATGTTACACTGACACTACAATTTGTGCAAATATAGTAAATGTATCATTTATTGGACATACTAGGCAGAGGGAAGGGAGTAGGGCATCGGACCAGGGCTTGGGAGAGTGTGTAGTTTGCCCCCACCTCCAACAAGTTTAGTGTTGATATGATGTAAGCTCAGGATCTAAACGGCTTATACTAATTTCATCTGTGGATATATTTAATTTTATTATAAGTTTGAACCCATACTTCCTGACTCATATTTGTGTCCTCCCTGTACCCATGATAATAGGACCCCGCCCTCCTTGTTGAAATGGTTTCTACATGGGTATGACGTATGTATATAATTAACATATTACATATTTATACATGTACAAATTGTATATATGTAATTGTTACGTGTTATTAATGCATTTTTACTGAAACAACTGATACGTATTAGACCTTCCTGATTTTTATTTCGATTGTGAAGAAAGCTTGTAACTAAATTATTGTTCAAGCAAGGTCAAAAGTTCAAAACTATGTACTTTAAATAATTCTAACTCTAAATATTATGCTAGCGGCAATTGTAGTGGCAATTGTATTTGCCTCTGCGACCATTTCAGATCAAGATCTTAATCTAGACTGTTTGCAATTCAGTTAGTAAGTTTTCAAATAATACCCCTATAAACTATAAATGGTACTGTCAATTTTGAAAGATGGGCAAGTTTATATTGTAGAAACTTAACACAAGGTACATAGTAAGAGCTAAAGCTTCAAAAGATTCGAATAAAATATTTAAGAAATCATGCTCATTAATATTCTACAGCTGAATATAGAAAAAAATGTATTTTGTGTTGACTAAATTTAAAATATACTCAAGAACACCAAATTTATTTCTTTCCCGTCTGACGTTATACATGTAATAAGACATTATAAGACATGTGCATCCTTCTTATTATGCCTATTCAAATGTCAGGCTGGTCTAGATCCATGCTGATCGCAAAGCCACTATGTTGTTTTTTTTCATGGCGCGGCTCATATTTTGTTTCCTTTTCATAAAATGTTACTAATTGTTATCGATATATATTTTGTTACAGAGACTCTGCATATTATAATTAAAAACTATAACTATTTAGGGCCTTTGATTGTTAGCAATGTTTTACCTATATTTGACATTGAAAAAAAAAACTTAAAATATAACAGAATTTAAAATGATAATTTAAAATTATACTTTAATTTTGACACCCTATTTTTAAGCAGCAAAAATCATTTACTAGCAATAACTGTATATACAAAATCAATTTTCAAATAAAGAAACCATGAGATAATTGTTGCTAAACTGATGTATAAATTATGCCCATAGGTCTTCTTTAATATTGTTTAGCTTCTGCTGTGTGCTTGTAATTTTCATCAGCCCCACTCTATCCCTTTGATTGCTGACCACCAGCTTACTGTCATGGTATATTAGATCAAAGGGTCTGTAGAGTAATTATAACTGTATTCCTGCTGAGGTGTTACTGCTCAGAGCTGAGCAGTTTCTTGTCAAGATTCCTTAGACTGTTTTATTTTATATTTCAATGTTTACAATCACTGTTGAAATCTTCATACGCATCTGTCACGGTCGTCTGGTCCGGAGTACTTTTTTTAATCCTTCCGCAGAGAAATGTGCTTCTGCAGAAAACAGACAAAAGAACATTTCCGAGTCTGTGATTATTCTTCTTGGTTGCATTCTTTGCTCCCAAAGGATCTTTTTACAGATTTTATTAACTATCACAACAGCAATCTTTAAGTGCCGTGTGGCGGCTGTAAAAAGTCTCCCCGTACTTGGATTCAGTGTTGTTTTTATATTTTCTGGTCCTTAGGATCATAGAGTCCATTCAACATATGTGTAATCAAAGAGCTATAAAAAGTATTTCTTTGGTGTAAAAGAGTTCCGCTTAAGCCAGTGCTAGGGGGCGTGAGAGGTTTTGCACATTTCATTATCTCTCATGAACAGACTCAATCAAACCGAGTCTTCTATTATTCTTCTTGGTTGCATACAGATTTTATTTACACAATGTCAATAAATACATTTCAGATGTAACCAGTCACAATAGGGATGTCAAAATGGAGACTTTACAATTTTAACTTTCAGCTTTAATTATTGTCCTTTAATTCTGTAGCAAAAGTAATACAGAAAAAAAGGAAAAACTTCAATATAGAGCAATTGGGATTGTTTTTGATGATTATTCTTCCTCATACGAGGCATTATTAAACAAAGTTCAAATGAGTTAGGTAGGCTCAGAACTATTGCCACTGAAACATTTAAATTAATTCATAATATGTCACCAGAAAACTTAAGATCTTTAATAAATGTTAAAGGTTCTTCTTATAATTTCAGGTATGTAAATACGTTTGAAGACTGTCAGGTATGGCAAAAAATTCATCTAGGTTTGAGGCTGTCAGGGTGTGGAACAGTCTGCTAAATGAGATCAGGATCATTGGTAATCACAAGGAATTTGTCAGACTGGTCCGCACCTGGACTGGACCCAAATGTAAATGTGCCATGTGTTTATAGTTTCTGCTTTAGTTGCTTCCCCTGTGTTTTCTAATTTTTTCTTAGTTTTTTTTTTTTTTTTTTTTTTTTTTAGTTTCTTTTGTGCTTTGCTTGCGTTGTCATTGTGATGCATGTATATAATACCAGTGCCTTTAAATGTACTTTTTTTATTTCTGAGTGTGTAATCCTTGTTTTCTTTTCTTGTTTAGCTTAGTTACAGATGTTGTATGCTGGTAATGTCAATGTCTTCGTCAGTTTTTTTTTTTAGTTATTTTTATGGTGCTTTAACATGTATGTGATTTCTTCTTTTATGTTGCTATAATATGTATGTCGTAAATTGTGATTTTTCTTATTTGCTTCCTTTTCTTCTAAATACTACACTCCCTCATAATAATGAAGATTATGTGTAGGCGCTGGTTAATTTAAAATAACTAAAAATATAGTGTTTGTACATACGGAAATTATAGTACAAGAGCTAAAAGTTTTTTTGTTTTTTTTTCTTTTACAAAATTAGAATAAAATATTTGTACAGTAGAATGAATAGTTGCTGTTTAATATCCTATGGTTGAGATAATAACAGGCACAGTGACGATGGTTTTAAACGTGTCAACTGTGGCTGCTTCATGAGCTGTAATAGGCAACATGTTCCACTGGCTAACAGTTCTTGGATAGAATGAAAATTTATAGGAGTCTTTGGATGTTCCGATGTGCCTGAATGTGTATATGTTACCATACCTTGTTCTTAAGCCTGTAGGGACCAATAAATTATTTTCAGGGTAAATAGCTACAATATGATGGACTATTTTATAAAACATGATGAGTCTTGCTTCAGTTCTTCTGATTTCTAGGGTTGGCCAATTCAAACTATTTAGCATGTCTGAGACCGGGCTAGTGTTATGACAACGGCTGGTGACAAATCTTGCGGCTCTTCTCTGGACACTCTCAATCTGATTTATATGATTTTTAGTGTGTGGGTCCCAGACTGTCGAAGAGTATTCTAATTTGGGTCTAACTATGGCTTTATAGGTATGTTCTTTCACATTTGAGGAACTAATGTTTAAATTTCTACGAAGAAAACCAAGTGACTGATTTGCCTTATTTGTAATGGAATTAATGTGTTTGTCCCATTTTAAATTATTCTGGATTGTGACACCCAAGTATTTTGAAGATTCAACTTTTTCTAAAGCATGATTATGTAATTTATAGCAAAACTTGATGGGGTTCTTTTTCTGTGTGATGCTAAGAATATTGCATTTATTTGGATGGAAGTGCATTACCCAATCCTGTTCCCATTTACCAGCAGCTTCTAAGTCGGACTGAAGCAGTTTTGCATCCGTTATGTTTTTAACTTCTCTATAGATAATGCTGTCGTCTGCAAAAAGTCTAAGGGCACTAAGTTTAATATAATCGGCAAAGTCATTTATCTAGATTAGGAAGAGGATTGGACCCAGAACAGTGCCCTGGGGGAACGCCAGAGGTCACAGGCACTTTCTCGGACATCTGACCCTCCAGGACAACTGTCTGGGTTCGATCATCCAGAAAATCTGATATCCAGTTCCAGGCATTACACGTTACACCATAGTATTTTAATTTATATAAAAGATGTCTATGAGGTAATTTGTCAAAAGATTTGGCAAAATCCATAATGATGATATCTGTCTGAATGTTTTTATTATTAGACTGGTTAATATTTTGGATGAAGGAGATAAGCTGGGTTTCACATGAGTGTGCTGATCGAAAGCCATGCTGCAGGTCATAAAGAATGTTGTTACTTTCCAAGTGAGACATTATATTACTGGAAATCACATGTTCCAAGAGTTTACAACAAATACATGTTAAGGAGATTGGTCTGTAGTTAATAGCTTCATGCTTATATCCATTTTTAAAAACAAGACATACATTAGCATGTTTCCAGTCTGATGGAATTCTGCCTAAAGCAAGAGACCTATTAAAAATAATTGTAAGAATTGGTAAAATACTATCCTTACATTCCTTTAAAATTCTTGCATGGATGTTATCTGGACCCGAAGTTTTGTGGGGGTTGATATTACCAAGTAATTTATTAATACCATTTTGGCTGATGAAAATATTTGGCATTTGCGGATTGGGACTCGGGCCTTTATCTGGTATTTGTTGGGAATTTTCAGGTGTAAATGCCTTTTGGAACTGGTCATTAAGGATGTTTGCTTTTGTAATTGTTTCTGATTTCAGTATTCCGTTTTCACGAAGAGGTGGTATAGTAGAACTTTATGTTTTCTCTCCTTTTATACAAGAAAATAATTTTTTTGGCAATTTATTTGTTTTTGAATTTTCTTGGTCAGGGATTTTGATGTTAAATATCATATTCTCAACATAGGACCAGTACGCTTTACGCTGTTCGTTTTGTATTTCTGATTTCAAGCGTCTTAGATCATCGGGTTTGCAATGGTTTTTATTTCTTTTTGTTAATTTACGCTTGTATATATTCATTTTCTTTCTTAGTTCATTTGATCCAGGGTACTTTATTACTTTGTTTGCTCATTTTTGATGGAATATTTTTAGAGATAGAGTTTTGGAGGTTTAATTTAAATTTATTCATAATTCATCAACATTTTTAGAATTTTGTTCCTGCAGTATCTCAATATGAGTAGTATTTAGATCTTCGTTTATACCTTCCCAATTTGCTTTTGAATATAATATAATTTTTCTAGGTTTTGGCTTGCATCTACGAAGGGAAGTATTACAAGTTGACATGATAATATCGTGATCTGCTTCACCAATTGGGGTATTGTCTCAATGTTATCTGCAATATTTTTGGTAATTTGTGAAAAGGAGGTCTACATTTTTAGTCTTATCATTTCTTGGTTTATCTACCAATTGTGTGCGCGAATGATCTGCAGCAATATCAAGAAGCTCTTGCCTAGTGTCAGCTATGTTTATGTTGCTTTAAATGTGTTTTTAACATGTACATGTATGTGGTAAATTGTGATTTCTTCTTATTTGCTTAGTGACTGTGTTATCTATGTCCTATAGTATGTTGCTTTGATGTGCTTTAACATGTATGTGGTAAATTGTGATTTCTTCTTTAAAAAACTATTTGCTTAGTGTCTGCTATGTTTTATGTTGCTTTAATGTGTTTTAACATGCATACTGTGGTAAATTGTGATTTCTTCTTATTTGCTTAGTGTCAGCTATGTTTAATTTTTTAATGTGCAATAACGTGTATGCAATTCCTTACAGCTGTTTTACTTATGTTGAGCTTATTTACTTGTGTTTGTCTGAAAATAGCTTTAAGCTAATGTTATATGTAATGTTATGTATAAATAATTTTTCTTGTATACAGGCATACAGACACTAAATAGGAAAATGGTGCGAAAAACAATATGATGTGTCCTGATGTGTGCTGCGGTCATTGGAAATATGTCAATTTTATATAGAATAAAAAAGAACAGCTTAATTTAGTGTGTTGTAACCTATAAGGTGACATTGGTGAAAATTGAAATCTGGCCAGATGAGGGTGGAAATGGGATACTTTAATTAGAATTTGATAGAAAATGACAAACTAATTGCAGTTTCGTTGTAAATGAGGATAAAACCCAAAAATATCACATTTTCACTGTTTTGGGTGTACTTTTTTCAAAAACTGCATATTTATAGCCTAAAGATTGCTAATTTCTGGCAATTAGAGGTAAAAATGAACAAAATCAACAGTTTAAATGTGTAATTTGTATGCATGCAGATCAGTGTACAAAATGACAAAACAGGGCAAAAGAAGGCTACAGTGAGGGTAACTGCTTGAAAATTATGTCACGACAGCTATTTTTGGCAAAATCTGACGTGTTGTCTTATGTTACTTAAAATGCCATAAAACCTTAGAAACTGTTGATATCAAGCTAAAACCTTGTATTTTTTTCATGCATTTGTGTTGTTTGTACATTTCAAATGAAACTGACACAATGTCAGAGAAAAACAATTTTCTTATAGGCATACAGACACTAAATAGGAAAATGGCGCGATAGGAATAGTAGTCGCATAATGGCGGATACAAATAGTCCTCAGTTTTTTGTGTGTGTGTTTGTTGTTTTTTTTTTTTGTTTGTTTTTTGCTCTGTAGAGCTATTTTCCTTTTTTTCTTTGCATTTTCTTTGCTAAAATCACATGGCAGATCTATGCTTGACATGTAGACAGCATTTTTATAATGAAGGTTAGAGACCACCAATTGTTTTCCCATAGACTTACATTGTAACATTATGGCGTGTACGGCCTTCCATACATCGAAACATGTATATCTAATTACAAGTTTTTCAAGAATTATCTTAGTTCTACCAAATATCGGACGAAAAACATATGAATAGTGATACTTTATTTAAGTAATTTTCGTGTGAATGAGATGACCCCCTGTTTACATCATTGACATGGCGGGAGAAATTCGTTTGATAAAACTGTTTTCAATACACATAAAATGTAGCAAATTTTGTCAAAATGTATAATAAAATACTGTAAATGCAGTGAAAAAAATGTCAATTTTGAAAAAATAATCACTTCCTGGGTTTGTTTACATGACTGACCAATCAGAACGCACAGACGTTACCTTATTCCCAGGTATACACTTACCTCATTCCCAGCAAGTTCCCTGTACTTTTTTGAATTGGTGGTCTCTGACCTGAAATAACAACATGACAGAATTTTTCATGGAAACTTAGATCATACACCTCCAATACAATTTAGGGTCTCATTTTAGCTCATTTTGCAGTTTGTGTGTTTGACTGAAAATATTTTTCTTGCATCAAACATGATCCCGACTTTTCTTTTAATTTTTATTCAGCACTTACAATATTCTTCAAGTAAATGTAAGTTACAGACATTTAAAATGGGTCCTGCTGCGGCCATTGGAAATATGTCAATTTTATATAGAGGTTAGAGACCACCAATTGTTTTCCCATAGACTTACATTGTAATATTAGGGCGTGTACGGCTTCCATACATCGAAACATGTATATCTAATTACAAGTTTTTCAAGAACTATCTTAGTTCTACCAAAATATCGGACGAAAAACATATGAATAGTGATACTTTATTTAAGTAATTTTCGTGTGAATGAGATGACCCCCTGTTTACATCATTGACATGGCGGGAGAAATTCGTTTAATAAAACTTTTTCCATTACACATAAAATGTAGCCAATTTTGTCAAAATGTATAATAAAATACTGTAAATGCAGTGAAAAAAAATATCAATTTTGAAAAAATAATCACTTCCTGGGTTTGTTTACATGGTTGACCAATCAGAACGCACAGACGTTACCTTATTCACAGGTATACACTTACCTCATTCCCAGTAAGTTCCCTGTACTTTTTTGAATTGGTGGTCTCTGACCTATAGATGAATGTTTCGCATCACGTTTTCCTATTTTACAGTGATATTGTGAAACATGATCCAATACCAAATGTCTTACAAAGTTTCATCAAGAAATGTTCAGTTTTAAGAAAGATATGGACAGTTTACTGAGGTCACCCCCTGTCGATTTATATGCCCAGACTCAGTCCCTGTCGTCGTCAGATTGCATTTTTTCGTGAAAATTTCAGTTATCTGCATTTGATTTGACTTGGAAGCTGAAATACGATTCATTCCGTAAAATATAGACAAAAGGTCTAATAATTTTGATCATTTTCTAACATTACAGAGATAAAAATGATTCTTTCTGGCCCAAAAGCTCATATAAAAATGGGCACACCTGTTAAAAAAAGAGGCCACAATTTTAAAAAATCAAATTTCACGCTTATTTTTGCACGAAAACGTCTTTCTACATAATTTACGACAGATTTATGGCCATTTACATTACCTGTGATGGCTTCCGACGAAAGTCATATTTTAGCTCTATTATAGGTTAGAGACCACCAATTGTTTTCCCATAGACTTACATTATGGCGTGTACGGCCTTCCATACATCGAAACATGTATATCTAATTACAAGTTTTTCAAGAACTATCTTAGTTCTACCAAAATATCAGACGAAAACATATGGATATTTTATATTTATACTTTATTTAAGTAAGTTTCGTGAGAATGAGATGACCCCCTGTTTACATCATTGACATGGCGGGAGAAATTCGTTTGATAAAACTTTTTTTCATTACACATAAAATGTAGCCAATTTTGTCAAAATGTATGATAAAATACTGTAAATGCAGTGAAAAAATATCAATTTGTTTACATGGCTGACCAGTCAGAACGCACAGACGTTACCTTATTCACAGGTATACACTTACCTCATTCCCAGTAAAGGTAGCAAGGTACACTTAGATGCGAACATTTTGGGCACGGACGGTCTTACATGTAGCGAGTCGCAATATTGCATATGAGAAAAATTTGGGTGGCTATTTTATAAATTGCGTGCATGTTTTGTGCTTTTAATTAATGGCAAGATCAGGATTCTCATACAAGAATAAAGAAAGTTATCAAAGCGAAAGGTTTACATCATCCATGAAAAATAGCGTGCCAAAATCATCAATTTTGCACCTTTTGAACAGTCTACAATGATCCCGCTGCAAGAACACTGTCCAATTTTATTGCATTTCTTAATTTAATAGTCCTTACTGAACGTCAGGACATAAACGGAATGGGGGCCCATTCAGCTCGTTTTTTCGGAAAATAACGAAAATGTTCCTGAGTATCAATCAACAAGCACAGAACCCTTCCGTGAATTGAATTTTTCCGCGAAATGGTGTCTCATTGATCATACAAAGCTACCAGCAGTTAGTTTTCCAACTGACATCAGAATTTTACATGTATCGGCTGTACAAATTTTCTAAAGAATTAATAATCATTATCTCTCATCTTAATTTACAGACATCCAAAATCACGATGTTCTCTTTATAACAAATATTGATGGGGGCCAAAATTCGAAAGTGTACCCTGCTACCTAAAGTTCCCTGTACTTTTTGAATTGGTGGTCTCTGACCTATAATACAAGGACGGATTACACCAAACCGGAAGTGACTACTCAGTGTTACAGGTTAAAGGTCAGTAATTCAAATCCTTCTTTGTTTCATATAAAAAACGACAACTTCATGTCGTCGTTACCTTTAGAGAACATCACTTTTTCCTACACCAATTTTTCATGAAAGTTCTATCACAAATTAACGAAAAAATGAAAAGAAATCGGGGGTTGAATAGTTCCTAGTGAAATGCCAGTCAGTTGTGGTCTGCTACCCTAAAAATGGCGCATATTTGCTCTCCTCCCAAACTCCAACGCAGTGATCTCCCTTACCGCTTCGCTCATTGATCACTGCCAACACAATGTTTTTATCTAAAATTCAGCTAAGTGGACTTCTTTTAGTTATATAATTATTTATTTTTTCCCCTAATGTTTTCGAAGTTTACACTTCTTTCAGCACATGCGAATGTTCCATAATAAAAAAAAATGATTCTGAATGAAAATAGGTAATTATTTACATGATAGCTAAGTATCCTGAAACGAAACTGAAAGTAAACAAACGAGTATGTCGACGTTAATCTTTGACGCCGTTCACTATTATAATGCTGCTATTTGACCCAAGCCGAAACAGATGGAGGCTTTTGAATATTTTCCTGCTGGCCAAGATATGTTATTGTCAAAAGTTTAGTATATCATACTAATAAGTAAATTAATTTTTAAAACGATCATCACGTGATGAACCATGGTCACGTGAATGTTGTGGTGGCAGTGATCAATGAGCGAAGCGGTAAGGGAGATCACTGCGTTGGAGTTTGGCTCTCCTCCGCGCATTATAAACACCTACTTCCGGTTTCGATCTGCAAAACTTGCCATGTGGGTTGTATGAACATGAAAACCGTCTCATTTCATGCAGAATGTATTCTAGTAGCGAAAAAGTGTGATTAAAGCACTCGTTCTACACGAATTTGCGCAGAAAATGGGAAAATTAGAATCTATTTATTATGGACTTCTTTCGACCACGGAAGCACATTTTCGACCGAATTAATGACCTTATTCCTACAGTAGTCCAAAATGTAGTTCCATGCTATGGATGAAATCTGGCATAATGAGTGACATGAGGAGGTGACAGTTAAAGTTTTGGCTTATTTTTATTGCTTATTGTATTGAGAAAAGATCTAGACCATTTTCATTGTGAATTTCCTGGAATAAGTTTTATTCTTTGCGAAAAATGTCTACCTACGCGTAACTGCTAAACGGCTGTTTTCATGGGGGCATTTTTAGAGGGTGATGTTTCTCAGAACAAATTATTTTTCTTATATACAACATAACATGTCAATATTTTCCTATTTTTGATAAGAAGACATGTTATACTAAAAGACCATATATGGTTTTCATATTATTGAAATGCTCTAAAGTGCTGAAAATGAGGTCTGCATGTTTTGTTATTAATATGAAATAAATAAGGAATTGAATTGGTAGAATGTAAGAACAAGAAGAACAGCTATTTAGTGAGTTGTAACCTACATACAACCCGGAAGTAGAATACAGCGGTATGATTAAATCACACCTCAGTGGTGTGTAATAAAGGCAAAGTGCGCAATGGACTTATTATTTACTTTTTAGAAACGATTATTGGGTAAACTTGTCAGCTAAAGTTAACGGAAATGTTGTTAAAATGCTAAGAAATGAAAATGGCACACAAACAGCAGATATTTGTGCTAGGTCAATGGTGCGCAATGGAGATATAGTGCACACGCAATGGAGATAAAGTGCACAATGGACTCAATTTTTTAGGAGCGATAATTGGGTAATTATTTAGAAAGATAATCCTAGCTATCGTTTGAAAACTGTTTTTACTATCGGTAAATGCTATTGAAATGAAATGATAGCTACATCATAATTATGATCGTAACGAATTTTAATAACCCTTTTATTGCCCTGTCTAAAATAAGCTGCCGACTGATTAAGGTGTATAATTGGATTATCAGTATTATCACACCTATGCAAACTGATTAAATCACGCCTCAATGGTACGTAATGAAGGTAAAGTGCGCAATGGACTTGTTATTTATTTTTTTTAAAACATAATTCATTTATTTTAATTCAGTTGTTAGTTGTTTTTAACTTAATATATATATATATTTTATTTCAATTCTCTTGTTTGAGTTTCAGGAAAATTTGATATAGAAAGCCTCATTTATAATTTGTTATCACGTTTGAAAAATACTTAGAGCTGCGTGTTTGTATTTATTTTCTAACACTGACACCTACATTTATATAAAAAAATTCTAATAAAATCTACATGTGTTAATATGTTTTCACCGCATTGTTTCTTTTAAATATGTTATTAGAGAAATTTGATATTAAACTGTTTTACAACTTAGTATGTTGTAATAATTCGTTTCAAATGTATTATATTTTATAAATTTACGTCTTTGTATATTTTTAACATTATTTATATCTTTTTGTTTGTATATTACTAACATAATTTATATCTTCTTTTGTTATTTATGTTTAAGAGAAAATTGATATTAAACTGCTTTTATGAAAATTTTAGCATAACACTGAATTTGTAGGGTATATCGAAATTAAACTTGAGTTAATATGCGAATCAATTCAAGATAGAAATAACAATGAAGGCTTATTCCAAAGAGCTGTAAAAATGTATTTTATACTTCTTTGCTTATTCCTAAGGATAATATTATAAAAGAAAATGTAAGTACATCCCATTTTTTAAAAAAAAAATGCAATAATTATTTTACGTAATATTACGATTATTTATAGTCGTGTAATAATTAGTTTCAATTGTATTAAATTAACCAAAGAAGTATAAAATACATATTTTTTATTTTTATAGCTCTTTGAATTAACGCATTAGTATATGTTTCCAACAAAATTTAGATACTTAACAGAAATCTAAAAAAATAACATGTAAAAATATAAAGGATATCTGATGTTTGTGTTTCCTTTATATCATTTAATTACTATTCCAGTGACATATTCTTAAGATAGATATTAAATCGTTACTAAAAAAAAAAAAAAAATTGGTTCCATTGCGCATTTTACCTCCATTGCGCACCATTGCGCACTTTACCTCCATTGCGCACTTTAGGCGTACCCCGGATACAGTACGGTACGGAGAACAGAACTGAGGAACCAGCCAATTATATTTCCGGATATAAAAGTTAATTATTGTCTATCTATTTCGTGAACGAAGTTTCATGAAAATGGCTGGAGTAGTTTTAGAAACTTTGAGTTGGAAAAAGTTGATTATTTTAGGACTATTTTTGTTATTTCTTTTGGTATCATTTTTCCTGATTGGTGGATTGATAGGTATGAGTAAATAATTTATCATTATTTTATCTGGTCTAGGATAATTCAGTAGGAAAGTGTTTGAAAACTGTTAAACAAGATTTTAGCTTACCAAAAGGATCCTTCTAGCGCATATAAGATAGTTTTTAAGGGATATTATTAAATTAGCATACTGTTACAAATGTTTAATACTAGTCGGGTCCCAGAAAAGTCACAAATTGGCTATATAGCTAGAATTAGCTATAAAACCAATAACAATAATGCAACATAATTTTATTATGTCAAAATCAAATGCAAAATGGTCATAATCCCGTCCCAGTGGTTTATAAGATGAAAGACAATTCATAATTTTAACATGTCCACAACATTGCTGAATGATACTTATTTCACTTGGGTATTGATTAAATTTTACTCGGACTTTATCATAGACTCCATGTGTAAAATCGCAAACTTTTAACTAAAATAAAGGTATTTAATCGATACTATATTTCAAAGAAACTTCAAGGTTTTGTTGTTTGTAGCATCATCTGGGGCATGTGCAGTGAAAAATCTTAATTTGATTTCTAAAATAGTGTGATATTTATTTCTAAAGTCACTATATGTTCATTGTAAATATACTTCGCTATACCCAAGTGGAAACTGGCAGGTACTTGAAAATGCAGCTCTCTGATTGGTCAATTAGAACCCCTAATGTACTGTGATGTCATGATAAAGTTATGAATAACAGAAAACCAAGATCTTTGCGGTCACATTTTCAATAAATGCAGCAATATTTTGCGATAAATCATTGAAGAATGTGTCTCTTATGAGAATCATCATTGAATAAGACAAATGTTATAATGACTTATCGTAGAAATTCGCAACATGTACTGAAACGGAAACTGCATAGATCTCCGTTCTGTGTGATTGTCTTTTGTCTCATAAACCATTTGGATGGGATAAGAACTGTTTTATATTTGATATTGACATATCTTTAGTATGCAATAGAGGCTGTATTTTTCAATTATTCTTCATGAATATTGGTCATCTCGGATCAAAAACTAGGTCACTAGGTCAAATCAAAGAAAAACCTTGTGTATGCGATAGAGGCGGTATTTTTCAATTGATCTTCATGAATTTTAGTCAGAATGATTACCTTGATGAAATCTAGGCCGAATTCGAAAATGGGTCATCTGGGGTCAAAAACTAGGTCACTAGGTCAAATCAAGGAAAAACCTTGTGTATGCGATAGAGGCTGTATTTTTCAATTGATCTTCATGAATTTTGGTCAGAATGATTACCTTGATGAAATTTAGAGCAAGTTCGAAAATGGGTCATCTGGGGTCAAAAACTAGGTCACTAGGTCAAATCAAACAAAAACCTTGTGTATGCAATAGAGGCTGTATTTTTCAACTGATCTTCATGAAATTTAGCCAGAGTGATTACCTTGATAAAATCTAGGCAGACTTCGAAAATGGGTCATCTGGGGTCAAAAACTAGGTCACCAGGTCAAATCGAAGAAAAACATTGTGTATGCAATAGAGGATGTATTTTTCAGTTGATCTTGGTCAAATCAAAGAAAAAACTTGTGTATGTGATAGAGGCTATATTTTTCAATTGATCTTCATGAATTTTGGTCAGAATGATTGCCTTGATAAAATCTAGGTCGAGTTTGAACATGGGTCATCTAGGGTCAAAAACTAGGTCATGTCTAAGAAAATGCTTGTTTTATCGCAAGAGACCAATTTTTTGGTCCAATCTTAATGAAAATTGGTCAGAATATTTGTTTCCATGAATTCACTAGGTCAAACATGTTTTACACTGTTATGGAGTGCTTCTTAGGTGAGCGACCTAGGGCCATCTTGGCCCTCTTGTTTAAACATTACTATTAGTGGTCCAATACCTTATAATAACTTTTTAGTCGTTAATGTGCATATAAATTCATTTAAAAAAAAAAGAAACCTAGCAACTTACCTCTATAATAATCTTTTAATTTTATGCCAAATTGCGAACAAAGATAAACCGTTAGATGCTAAAAAACATATAACTGTTAGGTATTTTTAGTATAAGAACATAAGATTGCAACGAAAATAAATTTAACAAAGTACAAAAATATATATATGTTGCATGACAATGGCTGTACCTGCAAAATATATAAAAATCAATGTGTTACAAGACTGAAACAATTGCTCAGATCCCCTAGCTAATACAAGAGAAAAAATAAAAATATGTTTCTAAAGTGATATACTTTGAGATTTGATTTTGAGACAATATCTTACTTGATACCGATCGACGGATTAATTATTTCTTACATGAATATTGTGGTCTGACTGTATCTAGATTTTGTAACAGTTGAGAAATGGAGAACAAAAGTATATTCACTCATAGATAACATACTTTTATCGGCTATTTTATTTTGTTATTAACACTTACGATTATGCGCGAGCCCTTTCAGTTTAAAACACGCCGACAACGTGTCAGAATTTGACATGTGTAAATAACAGGCAATAAATATCTTGTGAATGTAATCAACATATCACAATTCGATACATTGTATACATGTGTAAAACATCCCTTTACATAATTACTTACAATTTGGATATAATTTATCGAAAAGGGTATTATTGTCAATGACAATAAACTAAAATCAAAACATTGAAAATATCGGACACAGATAACAACAGTTCCTATACTGTAGGTTAGAGACCACCAATTGTTTTCCCATAGACTTACATTGTAACATTATGGCGTGTTCGGCCTTCCATACATCGAAACAGTATATCTAATTACAAGTTTTTCAAGAACAGTCTTAGTTCTACCAAAATATCGGACGAAAAACATATGAATAGTGATACTTTATTTAAGTAATTTTCGTGTGAATGAGATGACCCCCTGTTTACATCATTGACATGGCGGGAGAAATTCGTTTGATAAAACTTTTTTTCAATACACATAAAATGCAGCAAATTTTGTCAAAATATATAATAAAATACTGTAAATGCAGTGAAAAAATATCAATTTTGAAAAAATAATCACTTCCCGGGTTTGTTTACATGACTGACCAGTCAGAACGCACAGACATTACCTTATTCCCAGGTATACACTTACCTCATTCCCAGTAAGTTCCCTGTACTTTTTTGAATAGGTGGTCTCTGACCAAAAGAAAGGCGCGATAAATGTAGACGAGTAAAATAAGTAAATGTTATAGATATATTTATAATAAATACATTATAGATAATAAATTTAACAATTAACTGCTACAATACACTGTTATACAGTTAATGTTATTATAAAACGTTGACCGTGATTGTCCCTCGCATGAACACTGCGATTCCTCGCAGCCGTCCACCGTGAAACGCTGTGATCATGACCGCGAGGGCCAATCGGCCATCGCGACTGAACACCCATAATTTTTTTACCGCGGGAGTCGAAGGGTTTTTGAAGGTTCCACGCTGGTTGTACTGTAGATGACCCCTATTGATTTTTGGGTCACTCTATTAAAGGTCAAGGTCGCAGGGGCCTGAACATCGAAAACCATTTCCGGTCAGTAACTTGAGAACCACTTGACCCAGATTGTTCAAACTTCATAGGATGATTGATCATGCAGAGTAAATGACCCCTATTGATTTTGGGGTCACTCTGTTAAAGGTCAAGGTCACAGGGGCCTGAACATTGAAAACCATTTCTGATCAATAACTTCAGGACCACTTGACCCAGAATGTTGAAACTTCATAGGATGATTGGACATGCAGAGTAGATGACCCCGTTTGATTTTTGGGTCACTCAATTAAAGGTCAAGGTCACAGGGGCTTGATCATGTAAAATCATTTCCGGTCAGTAACTTGAGAACCACTTGACCCAGAATGTTGAAACTTCATAGGATGATTGGACATGCAGAATAGATGACCTCTATTGACTTTGGGGTCACTATTAAAGGTCAAGGTCGCAACAGACAGAAAATGGAAATCTATTTCTGGTCAATAACTTGAGAACCATTTGACCTAGAACCTTCAAACTTCATAGAGTGATAGGACTTACAGAGTAGATGACCCCTATTGATTTTGGGGTCACTTGATCAAAGGTTAAGGTCACAAGGGCCTGAACATAGAAAACCATTTCCAATTCATAACTTGAGAACCACTAGGCCCAGAATGTTGAAACTTTGTGGGATGACTGGACATGCCAAATAGATGATCCCTATTGCAGTCAGCCATCAGTGTCTCTTTGACTTTTGCTCCTCTCCCCTATTGACTTCTTGCCTATATGACTATGCATTTGGGGGAGACGTGCGCTTTTCTACAAAAGCATCTTCTAGTTCAAAATTAAAAAAAATAAAAATTCTTTTTTAAATTTAATACTTTGTCACAAGCAAGATCTAACAGGTCGAAGTCGGTCTCAGGTGAGCAATTGCTTGTTTGTGTTATCCTTTGTATTGATGTGCATAACATGGTTCAACACTTGTGTATACATCTTAATGTATTATTATCCCCCGACGAAAGCCGGAGGGATATAGTTTTGGTGTTGTCTGTCTTTCCGTCCATCCTTCCGTCCATCCTTCCATTCGTCCGTCCGTCCGTCCGGAGCCATTTCTAGGAAATGGTTGGGAATATTTATATACAACTTCATATACATGTTCACCACTATGAGTTCTTGCGGCGCGTCAAGTTTCAGTCAGATTGCCCTAGTAACACCAGAGTTATGGCCCTTAGAAGTTTCTACTGTTAACTATATAGGGTACTATAAATATGGCAATTTCTGCATCATAACTTTTGATATATTTGACCTAGAACTATGAAACTTAAACAGAATTTAGATCACCGTAATGTGGTTGTGTACACACAATTTTGTTCGCATTTATTTGTAAATTAAGAGTTATTGCCCTTTAATTTTATAAAAATCCACATATTTGTTCATAACAAACTTACCATCTGGTAGAATTTCATTAAATTTCTTTCATTCTATTCCATGAACATTTATTGTAAACATGTGAAGTTGTGTACCCACACCTGGTCTCCCCCTTACCTTGATCACACCCCCCCCCCCCTCCCCCCCCCCCCCCCCACCAAAAAAACAAAAAAAAATCCTTATTTTAGATTTTTTCAGACAAACTTCGTATACATGTTCACCACTGTGAGGTTATTGGGCCCATCAAGTTTCAGAGTTTCAGTCAGATTGCCCTAGTAACACCAGAGTTATGGCCCTTAGAAGTTTCTAGTGTTAACTATATAGGGTACTATAGATCTATAGATATGGCAATTTCTGCAACATAACTTTTGATATATTTGACCTTGAACTATGAAACTTAAACAGAATTTTGAGCACTATAATGTGGTTGTGCACACACAATTTCATAGGTATTTCTTTTGTAACTTCAGAGTTATTGCCCTTTAATTGTCTAAAAATCCACATATTTGTATATAACAAACTTACCATTTGGCAGAATTTCATTGAATTTCTTTCATTCTTTTCTATGAACATTAATTATAAACATGTGAAGTTGCACACCCACACCTGGTAACCCACTTGCCTTGGTCACACCCCCTCCCCTCCCCACCCCACAAAAAATTGTTTTTTTCATTCCTCATTTTAGATTTTTTTCAAACCTTCCATGAATATTTATCAACATGATGCAAGTTGTAGGTCCATTCCCCCACCTCCACCCACCACTGATCATGCATCCTCGGCCCCCCATCCCCCACCCCTCCCCCACTTCACCCATTGTTTTTTATTTTTTTATTTTCATTTTTAATTTTCCATCAATATTTATAATCAACATGTGAAATTTTGTTTCCTCACCCATTCCCCCGCACCCCACCCCCCTTAAAAAATAAATATATACATATATATACATATATATATTTCCATTCCTTTTTTTTTTTAGATGTTCAAACCTTCAACATGTTAAGTTGTGACTGCACAAACCTTGCCCTCAGCCATGTTCAAGATATCTTACTTCATTGTGTTCTCTTAAGAACATCTGTTCTTTTAAGTTCAAATGTACATGTTAAACAGCAACATCTGGTGCCAAACCACTCAAAGACAATATTTCGTTCCAGTTAAACTTCAAGCGCACATTTCAATAACTGCATTTAATTTTAAAAGCTAAGCTTATTACAGTAAGCATATCCCATTCAAAATAAATTCTTTAGTCCGGATCAAAGTATCATACATTTATTATGTACTCTTTGATTAAACATTTGTTTTCTGTTAAATTGATTTTGACTAATGAAATTATTTGCTTCTTATTAACATCCTTAACTATTTGCCGGATATATTTTTTTGCCATTCCTCACCACAAACCCTTTCGGCGGGGGATACCAATTCATCGAATTTGCTTGTTTATGCATTATATTTGTTTTAACCATGTCTGTACATCTGTGATATACCGAAATAAATCTATCTATCTATCTATCTATCTATCTATCTAATCTATCTATCTATCTATCTATCTATCTATCTGTCTAATCTGTCTAATCTATCTATCTATCTATCTATCTATCTATCTATCTAATCTATCTATCTATCTATCTATCTAATCTATCTAATCTATCTATCTATCTATCTATCTATCTATCTATCTATCTAATCTATCTAATCTATCTATCTATCTATCTATCTATCTATCTATCTATCTATCTATCTATCTATCTATCTATCTATCTAATCTATCTATCTATCTATCTATCTATCTATCTATCTAATCTATCTATCTAATCTAATCTAATCTAATCTAATCTAATCTAATCTAATCTAATCTAATCTAATCTAATCTAATCTAATCTAATCTAATCTAATCTAATCTAATCTAATCTAATCTATCTATCTATCTATCTATCTATCTATCTATCTATCTTTGCTCTGATATAAAAGCTTACTATAATCAACTGGTACTCTTTGAAAATATCATACCATCATAGACTTTCTCTTTTGTATTTGCAGCACCTAATCCTTCTAATGTCATCAACATTCTTGGTACAAAATGTGTGAATACTGGTGGGATAGGTAATAAGGAATGGTTTATCCCAAGAGGCTCCGGCTTAGAAAAGTGTATTCAATATGACAGTCTTGATGATCCAAGGATAGAGGATGACAGAGTCTCAGCAAATCAGGTAACAGAATATTGTGTCAGTGGAAGAGGTGAATATTCAAAGAAGTTTAAGGAGCGGTTTGGGGGTCTCCATTTCAGAAGAAATTGTGGAGCAATCTTCCATGGCTTTCAAGGGATTCCAGTGAAATTCAGTTTTCCAGACAGTTCGCTGCTAAGACATTTCAGCCCCACTTCTTTGGTTCAAAGCCTTTTTACCCACCACTTTTAAGCTCAACTATTCAAAGAATATGTAGAGCTATACTACTCGGGTCGGCGTCTGCATTGGTTTAAGTTTTTATGAAATGGTAATAATCTGCTATACTATCAAAGATATTTAGTTCAAACTTGGAAAACTTGTTTATTGTGTAGGCAAGAATACATAACTGTGTCAAGTGTTATGGCTGAATTATGGCCCCCTTTGGATATGGAAATTGGTTCAGATTTCGAAGTCCATGTTTTGTAAAACTAATTGACATGTTGCTTTGAAACTTTTAACACTTGTATATTCTCATGATCTCCATCTGTAGGCAAGAATACATAACTCTGTTAACTTTTTCTATGGAACTTGGTCAAAATGTTAATCTTAATGATATTTATGTCAAGTTAAAATTGTGATCAGGTGGGGTCAAAAACTTGGTCACCAGGTCAGATCAAAGGAAAAGCTTGTTAACACTCTAGAGGACACATTTATGACTGTATCTTCATGAAACTTGGTCAGAATGTTAACCTTGATGGTCTTTAGGTCAAATTGGAATCTGGGTCATGTGGAATGTGACCTACTGACCTATTTTCTTGTTTTTAGCTCACCTGAGCAAATCAGGTGAGTTATTATGATTGCTGGATGTCCGGCGTCCGTCTGTTGTCTGGCGTCTGTCAGCATTTAGCTTGTGTATGCGATAGAGGCTGTATTTTTCAATTGATCTTCATGAAATTTGGTCAGAATGATTGCCTTGATAAAATCTAGGCCAAGTTCGAAAATGGGTCATCTAGGGTCAAAAACTAGGACACTAGGTCAAAACAAAGAAACACCTTGTGTATGCAATAGGGGCTGCATTTTACACTGGATTTTCATAAAATTTAGTCAGAATAGTTGCCTTGATTAAATCTAGGTCAGATTTGAAAATGGGTCATCTGGGGTCAAAAACTAGGTCTCTAGGTCAAAACCTTGTGTATGCAATAGGGACTGCATTTTACACCGGATCTTCATGAAATTCGATCAGAATAGTTTTCTGGATGAAATCTAGGTCAAATTCAAAAATGGGTCATCTAGGGTCAAAAAATAGGTCACCAGGTCAAATCAAAGAAAAACCTTTTATATGCAATAGGGGCAACATTTTTAGCTCACCTGTCGCGTAGTGACATGGTGAGCTTTTGTGATCGCCCTTCGTCTATCGTCTGTCGACAATTTCTTTGTGAACATGATAGAGACCACATTTTATATTTGATTTTAATCAAACTTGCACACAACTTGTATGGGCATAATATCTTGGTTCCTTTCGAAAACTGCCTGGGCAGATCCCATAATGGGTTCGAGAGTTATGGCCCCTTTAAGGGCCAGAATTTGCCATTTTTGGCTTGTGAACATGATAGAGACCATATTTTGCAATCAACTGGCCAGATTCAATCATGGGTTGCAGAGTTATGGCCCCTTAAAGGGCCAAAATTTGCTGTTTTGGCTTTTGCAGCCATATAGAGACTTCATTTATGGTTTGATATGACACTTACTTGCAAAATATCTTCAACAACAATAAATCTTGGATTCAGTGATGAATCTGTCAGATCCAATCATAGGTTCCGGAGTTATGTCCCCTGATTGACCCTAAAAGAGCCAAAGTTTGTTAATTTTAACCTTGTGAACACGATAGAAGTAACATTTTTTATTTGATTTTAACCACACTTACACACAATTTAGGTCACAGTAAGATCTTGGTTCCTTTCGAAAACCGGCTAGATTCCATCATGTGTTCTAGAGTTACTGCCCCTGAAAGGGGCAAAATTTTCTATTTTGGCCCTTTCAGCCATATAGAGGTTTCATTTATGCTTTGATTTGATACAAACTTGCACCTTATGATTATCTTGACGATTTCTAGGCCTGGATCGAAACTGGGTCATGTCAGGTCAAAAACTAGGTCATCAGGTCCAATCAAAGGAAAAGCTTGTTAACAACCTAGAGGCCACATTTATGACCTTGTCTTCTTAAAAATTGGTCAGAATGTTTATCTTGATGATTTCTTGGCCAAGTTAGAAACTGGGTCATATGAGGTCAGAAACTAGGTCATCAGGTCAAATCAAAGGAACAGCTTGTTAACACTCTTCAGGTCACATTTATGAACCTATCTTCATGAAACTTGATCAGAATGTTTATCTTGATGATCTTTAGGTCAAGTTTAAATCTGGGTCATATGGGGTCAAAAACTAGGTCACCCATTTTTATCTGGGTCATGTGGGGTCAAAAGGTCACCAGGTCAGATCAAAGAATAAGCTTGTTTACACCTTAGGGGGCACATTTTTTATTCTTTATTAAGTTAACATGGAAGGCTTTTTTTACTTTAGCTTGAACGTGGATAAAAATGGCACTAGCTATTTTAAGCTAATAGAATATTTTTTTTTGTGACTGGCTACTTACAGATATTAATCAGTAGGTTTTGGCCAGTAAAATATTAATAAAGTAATTAAATATTATTGTTTAACATTAGCTAGTATCTTTATATTTTAGCCAGTGAACAAAAATGGCACTAGCTACTTTTAGCTAGTAGAAAATGTTGCTAAATTTGAGCATACATGTGATAAGTTCAGAATCCCAAAACTGGAGGTTTGCCATTTTTCAGCTGGAGTTGGGGTCTCAAAACTGGAGGTTTTTTATCGACATAAATTAAGCGCGCAGACACATAACTTAGAGACAAAATCCAACATTTTTGGCCACACAATAACGTATATAAGTTTACACCAGAAGAAACAATTCTCATAACTCTTGATTTGAATTTTGACAGAGTTATGCCACTTTTTAACTTACATTTTTTTTTGGTTAAAGTTTTATATAATGTCTAATATCTCTGTTACATTCAAAGCTATTGACTATTATGCCCCTTTTACTGGCAAAGCTATAATTGCCCCTTTTACTGGCAAGCTTTAATTCAGAGTCAGTCACTGAGAAAAGTCGAGCATGCTGTCTTACATAAGCCCCCTCCTGTTCTAACTTTAAATTTTCTTAACAGATTAAATTTGTAGAAACAAAGTCTCAATTTAGGTCTGAAATGGTGGTGAACATGCATTAACATTATTCTTCTCGAGGACTGAAAAAAAAGAAGCTCTAAATTGGTCTGAACACAACTCATAAATTATCAGTTATTATGTAAATTCCTCACCCCACCCACTTCCGTATAAAAATACTGATGATTTTGACATGAAAAATAGAAAAAAAAATGCATCAACATGTATTTATCCTTACCAAAATAATGTAGATTGATGATATCAAATAAATGAGTGTGTATTTTCATCCAATTTCAATGAAATAAGTCCAATTTTAGTAGCAAATTAATTTGGTAAACATTGGAAGAAAATGGCGTAACTGCATAAGGGGAAATAACACTCCTGTTCTAAAAATAGTAATGGGTTGGTTTTTCCAACAATTATTTTTGTGATTTTATTACCGAACAAAACTTTTCTTTGAATAATCATAATTCATTTCAGTTGGGAATTATTTCTTATGACTGGGAGTTTTTTGCTTCAAAAAATGGAGCCTAATTGGCATTGAGAATGGGCCGATTTTCGGCCCCGTGAGACAGGTGGAAAAGGCCCTGCTTGTCTAATCCCTTATCAAAACAAACCATTAATAATTCACCTGTGAAAAACAACTCTTTCCTCCAGCTACATGTGTGTCAAACATGTATAATACACAACAGTCGGTGACACTTTGATTTACTGTGTAAACATGTTTGGCACTCCTCGGTAATTATCAACCCCGTCATAATACTGATTTTTTTTTTTTTTTTTTTTTTGAAAAGCGGGAGAAATATGGTTTCGGTCGGGAGACGGGAGGATTTTGACCCTCCCGCGCAGGAGATCACATGTATGAATTTGAGCCCTGGTGATCGCGCGATGTCTGGCATCCGTCGTCTGTCTGTCATCTGTTGTCCGTCAACATTTAGCTTGTGTATGCGATAGAGGCTGTATTTTTCAACTGATTTTCATGAAATTTTGTCAGAATGATTACCTTAATGAAATCTAGGCCAAGTTCGAAAATGGGTCATCTGGGGTCAAAAACTAGGTCAAATCAAAGAAAAACCTTGTGTATGCGATAGAGGCTGTATTTTTCAATTGATCTTCATGAATTTTGGTCAGATTGATTACCTTGATGAATTCTAGGCCAAGTTTGAAAATGGGACATCTGGGGTCAAAAACTAGGTTTCTAGGTCAAATCAAAGAAAAACCTTGTGTATGCAATAGAGGCTGCATTTTACTCCGGATCTTCATGAAATTTAATCAGAATGTTGATCTATATGAAATCTAGGTGGAGTTTGAATATGGGTCATCTAAGATAAAAAACTAGGTCACATGGTCAGATTAAAGAAAAACCTTGTGTACGCAATAGGGGCTGCATTTTACACTGGATATTCATAAAATTTAGTCAGAATGATTGCCTTGACGAAGTTAGAATATGGGTCATCTGTGGTCAAAAACTAGGTCACTAGGTCAAATCAAAGAAAAACCTTGTGTATGCAATAGAGACTGTATTTTTCAATTGATCTTCATTAAATTTGGTCAGAATGATATCCTTGATGAAGTTAAGGTCAAGTTTGAATATGGGTCATCTTGGGTCAAAAACTAGGTCGCTAGGACAAATCAAAGAAAAACGTTTTGTATGTGATAGAGGCTGTATTTTTCAATTGAGGTTGATGAAATTTAGTCAGAATGATTGCCTTGATCAAATCTAAATCAAATTCGAATGTAGGTCATCTTGGCTCAAAAACTAGGTCACTAGGTCAAATTGAAGAAAATACTTGTTTACACTTAAGAGACCACATTTTTGGTCCAATCTTAATGAAAATTGGTCAGAATATTTGTTTCCATGAAATCACCAGGTCAAACATGTTATGGTGTGTTTCTAAGGTGAGCGACCTAGGGCCATCTTGGCCCTAGAGAGTGAACTTTGAATCACATCTGCTAATATCTAACTGGTTACAATCTTCATGGCTGCATTACGCTGCGCAACTGAACACGATATTGCATACAAAAAAGTTTATCGTCTTTAAACTTAATCTTAAAATAAACGTATTATTTTGAAAATGACTAACTTACTAAGATGTCTGTGTTACAACAACAGGCAAGCAGCAGTTTAAAAACACTGCAACCTCCAAAGACTCTGGAAAACAAACATAGCTTGTAGAAACGTTAACGTCAATCTAATGTGGATGTTTTGTAATATCTGGCAACAACTTGCAGCTGGTGAACGACATAATAGAAATGTTCGTTCAAAGAACTGTTTAGGAAAACGTTCGTTGTATGAATCCAAAAAGTTTCTATAGCAGTTCCTTTTTATTATGCCCCCGGCATCTACTGATGCGGGAGGCATATAGTGATTGTCCAGTCTGTCCGTCCATTCGTTCCTCCGTCTGTCCGTCCGTCCGAGCTCACATTTGCATACTTAGGTGGCTATAGGAACAATAGGTAACTGTACTTTTTCTTTGATGTCATTTATTCCGTGAGGCTTTTATGTGGCTATTTTTCCCTTACGTGGCTAAAAGAACAATAGAGAGAACAAAAGAGTAGCCACATAAGTATCCATATGTAGGAACGTCCGTTCGTCCATCCATATGAGGTTAACCAAATGGGACCGTTTCATCTAGTATCAATACCCCTTACTAGAATGACTTGATACTAATGCAGATGTAACCTGTGACAATTCCTCATCTTCAGACATTACCTGACCTCAGTTTGACCTTGACCTCATTTTGGACTTAGGTTGCTTTATATGGGCCATCTCTTGGTTAACCAAATGGGACCGTTTCGTCTAGCATCAATACCGCTTACTAGAATGAATTGATACTAATACAGATGTAACCTGTGACCATTCCTCATCTTCAAATATCACCTGACCTCAGTTTGACCTTGACCTCATTTTGGACTTAGGTTGCTTTATATGGGCAATCTCTTGGTTAACCAAATGGGACCGTTTCGTCTAGCATCAATACCGCTTACAAGAATGAATTGATACTAATACAGATGTAACCTGTGACCATTCCTATAATAATAATAATAATAATAATAATAAAATCTTTATTTAATGAAGGTAACATACAAAGTGTACATAACATGAAAATGAAACGTAAACTTATTTTCAGTATGGCCTTCAGTTAACAACAATACACATGTATACAAACATTTACGATAAATTTCACAAAATCATATTTAAAAAAAATAAATGTATCAATATCTTCAAACATCACCTGACCTCAGTTTGACCTTGACCTCGTTTTGGACTAAGTTTGCTTTGTATCGACAAGGATGCCACTGGGGGCATCAAGCGTTTATTGAACGCAGCTCCTTGTTATACATATACTTTTCACCCAAGCTTAGCATGCAGACATGTTTTGTTTCAATGGAGGAAAGCATTTTTACACTTTTGGTGTGTCAGCTAAGCCACTTACCAGCAAAACAGCTGAAAAGTACAGTGAGTTCGGCTTTCAGTAAAAAACAAGAGGGATTCATGACAAAAGAAAGATATATTCTGGAAGCACAAGGAACGGCACATTCCATAAATGTACTGTTTTTTTCGATACATAAATAAATAAAGAGAAACTTACTAGTTTTTAGGTTGAATCGAGAAGAAAATGTTCGTTGCAGGAACTCTCCAGGTCACGTGATTATCTGCACTGTTAAAAAATGGAATTAGACGCTTCCACTGGAATTATCTGCGCTTATCAGTTGTGTATTGTTTAAACCTTGATAGTTGTAGGTTTAGCAAATTATGTTTATTAACTGACAATATGCAAGTCAAGTTCTTTGCTTTTGATGATTAAGACAATTTTCTATGAGCATTCAATACCAAGGTTTATATTGTGCTACATTTCTCTTATGGTTGAAACACAATATAGGGAACAGCAGTGTTGCACATGGAGGTGAAAAAAAATTCTTAATTTTGGCAAAAAAGTATTTTTCTACAGAGTAGAGTGCTTGAAGTATAAGCAACTTAAGTGGTTTGCTGGTACTTGCATCGGAAATGTAATTTTTAAAGGCTGATAAAATGCATATTTTTGCTGGTTACGGACACTACAAGTGGTACATTTTGTAAAATAAAGCTTCAAATTTATGATAAACTTGAACTATTTTTACTGTTTTGTAGGACATACACATGGAAATACATAATGCAAGGCAAAAATAGGACTGGGAAAGGTATAGATACTGAAAAAAGAAACATATTGTTGGATATTAATTTGTTGCTAAAAAACATGTATATTTCAAATCATCTGACATCTTCAATTTCAGTGTTAATGATGAAAACTTAATGAAAAATCAACACAAAGTCTGTCTTTGTTGAAACAAAATGACTTAGATTAAAGGGAAAGTGATTAATTTTCAAAAAAATCCTAAATATTGATAGATACCAGTAATTGGTTACGGACGTAGTACTACAAAAAAAAGCCTCAAGAATGGTTTTGCATTAGATTATTTTAAAACATTAAACCCACTCATGAATTATTTGGTATATTGTTAAAATGATATCTGAATGAAAAGTGTATTTAAATTTGATATTCTTCAAACAAAAATATACAACTTGCCAAATTAAAACCAATGAAAAAGAAAACAGAACAACAAAATCTGAAAACTTCCTGTTTTCATGAAATCTTGTAACTTAATAAGCAATATTAAGTTCTCTAAATGATACATTATTATCAATACTTTGTATTCATATCACACAACTAACACTTACACTTTTTTACTCAAGAATGTCACTAACCAGAAAAAAGAAATTAACTTCATGGTTATGGACACTACACAATGAATTATCTAACGAAAGTACACATATCTAAAATATTTTTGTAACTTTTTTTTTCCAAATTTTCAGAGGTCTTGGTGTTGAAAATGTAGCCCTATTATCAGTCATAGTAGATTCATCTATAAATGCAACAACATTGTCTCTTATCTCCTATGACAGATTCTGTTTGTGCAGACACATAAATTTCTTTCCACTCTTTTTCCTTCATCATGTGATTTTGATATTAGTTCTGCTTTCTTAACTAATCTAGTTTTGAGTTACTCTTCTCTACTTCTTGTTGCTGTCTCATTCTACAATCCTTCTTTCTTTCTCTCTCATTTTTAGCTCACCTGAGCACAAAGTGCTCAAAGGTGAGCTTTTGTGATCGCCCTGTGTCCGTCGTCCGTCCGAGCTCACATTTGCATACTTAGGTGGCTGTAGGAACAATAGGTAACTGTACTTTTTCTTTGCTGTCATTCATTCCGTAAGGCTTTTATGTGGCTATTTTTCTCTTACGTGGCTAAAAGAACAATAGAGAGAACAAAAGAGTAGCCACAAAAGTATCCATATGTAGGAAATTTCCATCTGTCCGTCCGTCGTCATCAACAATTGGACTGTTAACACTCTAGAGGTCACAATTTTGGCCCAATCTAAATGAAACTTGGTCAAAATGTTACTCTCAATAAAATCTTGGATGAGTTCGATATTGGGTCATCTGGGCTCAGAAACTAGGTCACCAGGTCAAATCAAAGAAAAAGCTTGTTAACACTCTAGAGGTCACAATTTTGAACCAATCTTAATGAAACTTGGTCATAATGTTACCCTCAATAAAATATTGGACGAGTTTGATATTGGGTCATCTGGGTTCAAAAACTAGGCCACCAGGTCAAATCAAAGGAAAAGCTTGTTAACACTAGAGGTCACAATTTTGGCCCAATCTTAATGAAACTTGGTCAGAATGTTCCCCTGAATAAAATCTTGGACAGGTTCGATATTATGTCATCTGGGGTCAAAAACTAGGTCACTAGGTCAAATCAAAGGAAAAGCTTGTTAACACTCTAGAGGTCACAATTTTGGCCCAATCTTAATGAAACTTGGTCAGAATGTTCCCCTGAATAAAATCTTGGACAAGTTCGATATTGGGTCATCTGGGGTCAAAAACTAGGTCACCAGGTCAAATCAAAGGAAAAGCTTGTTAACACTCTAGAGGTCACAATTTTTGTTCCAGTCTTAATGAAACTTCTTGGTCAGAATGTTACCCTCAATAAAATCTTGGACAAGTTCGATATTGGGTCATCTGGGGTCAAAAACTAAGTCACCAGGTCAAATCAAAGGAAAAGCTTGTTAACACTGTAGAGGCCACATTTATGACTTTATCTTCATGAAACCTGGTCAGAATGTTAATCTTGATGATCTCAAGGTCCAGTTTGAATCTGGGTCATGTGGGATAAAAAACTAGGTCACCAGGTCAAAGCAAAGGAAAAGCTAGTTAACACTGTAGAGGCCACATTTATGACCGTATCTTAAATGATACTTGGTCAGAATGTTAATCTTGATGATCTATAGGTCACTTTCAAATCTGGGTCAGGTGGGGTAAAAAACTAGGTCACTAGGTCAAATCAAAGGAAAAGCTTGTTAACACACTAGAGGCCACATTTATGACTGTATCTTCATGAAACTTGGTTAGAATGTTAATCTTGATGATCTTTAGGTCAAGTTCGAATCTGGGTCATGTGGGGTCAAAAACTAGGTCATCGGGTCAAATCAAAGGAAAAGCTTGTTAACACTCTAGAGGCCACATTTATGACTGTATCTTCATGAATCTTAGTCAGAATGTTAATCTTGATGATCTATAGGTCCAGTTTGAATCTGGGTCATGTGGGGAAAAAAAGCAAAGGAAAAGCTAGTTAACACTGTAGAGGCCACATTTATGACCGTATCTTAAATGATACTTGGTCAGAATGTTAATCTTGATGATCTATAGGTCACTTTCAGATCTGGGTCAGGTGGAGTAAAAAACTAGGTCACTAGGTCAAATCAAAGGAAAAGCTTGTTAACACACTAGAGGCCACATTTATGACTGTATCTTCATGAAACTTGGTCAGAATGTTAATCTTGATTATCTTTAGGTCAAGTTCGAATCTGGGTCATGTGGGGTCAAAAACTAGGTCACCGGGTCAAATCAAAGGAAAAGCTAGTTAACACTTTAGAGGCCACATTTATGACCATATCTTAATGAAACTTGGTCAGAATGTTAATCTTGATGATCTTTAGGTCAGTAGGTCAGGTGAGCGATACAGGGCCTTCATTGCCCTCTTGTTCTTTTAATTTTCACATTGGCCTGGATTGAGTTTCTGCCTTTCTTGCCATTTAACCTCTTCTAACCTTTTCAGCATTTTTGTGCTTTTTAAGTTTCAGTACTGCAGCAACCTCATCAGATCAAAACTCTTTATCTGAATCACAAATGCAAAATGAAATCAGACATACTTCTACGTATAAGCAATTCAATTGCACTGTAAAATTAGATATTATAACCATACGACACAGATGCGCACACATACTGTGCCATTCTCAATAAAGCAAAAATTATCATAACTGCCACCAGTAAAAATATCCTCAGAGAAGATTCCTTCCCCTATGGTCATCTGCACATAAAGCTTGTTCATCTGTTAAAGTTTGAAGCAAATCAGGCTAAAAACTTGGGAAACCGTTGGACACACAGGATTTTCCCCTATCATACTATATTCCATATAGCAAAAATTATCAAAGGGCCATAACTAAAGTAAAAACAGTCACAGAAAGAATTTCTCCCTATATGGTCATCTGCACATCAAGCTTGTTCATCTGTGAAAGTCTGAAACAAATCAGGCTACTAGTGTTGGAGGAGTTAGACACATAAAAATGTTTCTCTATATTCCTTATGATTAAAACAGAAACTATCAAAGGGCCATAACTGTTGTAAAATAGTCACAGAAAAAATTCCTTGCTTTATTGTAATATACACATCTTGAGCTTGTTCATCTGTGAAAAGTTTGAATCAAATCAGGCTAATAGTGTGGGAGGAGTCGGACACACACGATTTTTCTAGATGTATTCTATATTTCTATATAAAAATATCATAACTGTGGTTAAAATAGTCACTGAGAAATTCCTTTTATGGTTATCTACACATCAAGGTTGTTCATCTATGAAAGTTTGAAGCAGAGCAATCTAATGGTGGGAGGAGTTGGACACACAAGATTTTGAACGAACTGACAGACGTACATACATAGAGCAGCAACACTATATGCCCATCACATAAATATAAAATCTCATCTAAATGAATATACATGTACCTTTCATCACATGGTTTGTACTTTGTACTTCTTGAAGAGATTTTTCTTTCATTTGCAAGTTTTTAGCTCGATTATTCGAAGAATAGTCTAGCTATTCTACTCACCCTGGTGTCGGTGTCGGCGTCGGCGTCGGCGTCACACCTTGGTTAAGTTTTTGCATGCAAGTACATACAGCTATCATTTAAAGGCATATAGCTTTGAAACTTATTTATTCTTTTTCTAGGTCAATTACCAACCTCACTGGGTCAAGTTCCATAACTCTGACATGTATTTTGAGCAAATTATGCCCCCTTTTGGACTTAGAAAATTCTAGTTAAAGTTTTACATGCAAGTTACTATCTCCAAAACTAATGCAGATATTGAATTGAAACTTCACCTTGGTTAAGTTTTTGCATGCAAGTACATACAGCCATCAATTAAAGGCATATAGCTTTGAAACTTATTTTTTCTTTTTCTAGGTCAATTACCAACCTCTCTGGGTCAAGTCCCATAACTCTGACATGTATTTTGAGCAAATTATGCCCCCTTTTGGACTTAGAAAATTTTGGTTAAAGTTTTACATGCAAGTTACTATCTCCAAAACTAATGCAGATATTGATTTGAAACTTCACGTGTGTCTTCGGGGTTATAAAACTAGTTGATAGCAGCAAGTCCCATAACTCTGACTTTCATTTTGGCCAAATTATGCCCCCTTTTGGACTTAGAAAATTCTGGTTAAAGTTTTGCGTGCAAGTACATACAGCTATTTCTAAATAGCATATAGATTTGAAACTTATTTTTTCTTTTTCTAGATCAATTACTTACCTCACTGGATCAAGTCCCATAACTCTGGCATGTATTTTGGGCAAATTATGCCCCCTTTTGGACTTTGAAAATTCTGGTTAAAGTTTTACATGCAAGTTTCTATCTCCAAAACTAATGCAGATATATTGAATCGAAACTTCACATGTGCCTTCGGGGTTATAAAACTAGTTGATAGCAGCAAGTCCCATAACTGATATGCATTTTGGTCAAATTATTCCCCCTTTTGAACTTAAAACTCTTTTGATATTTAACCTTTTTGGGTAATATTTTCCTGCTTCTGGGACAATATTTCGAATAGTCGAGCTTGGCTGTCTTACGGACAGCTCTTGTTAATATAAATCTGTGCAATTAAGATGATAAACATGATTTTTAGCACTTTTGAACTATCTATATTTTTATATCTGAAAATATTTGTCAACAAATACATATATTTGTTTTTTCTCAATAATAATAAACTTTGAAATGATAATTTTTTATTTTTCTGTAAAAAAGATGCAAGTTTTAATTTTTTCAGCTCTGGTTAGGGACACTACAGTTTCAAGTAGCATTATTAAATAGACAAAATTTACCTTTTGTAGTGAAATTATTAAAAGACTTTGTTAAATTTGTCATCAGTGAACCTTCCATATTGAAAAAAAAACAATGATTCTTTATCTCTCGTCGCTTCCATGTTTGCTATGACATCTTTCAATTTCATGCTGCAGCAACAGAAAATGATGCTGTATATAAAGATGCCGCAATAAGGGTTTTCCAGTGTGGTTGCAACATCAACAAGTTGATAAAAAATAAAGTTGATTAACTTGTGAAATCAGTTATTACTTTCATAAGAATAACTATAAATAAAATTTAAAAAAATGTTTATTTTAGGGATTTTTCTAGACCTCCAAAAAGGGCAGGGAGCTGCTAAAAAGGGGCAGGGTGCATTTTGCGCGTCGCGCAACTTTATCTACAATGATCTTAAGGTAGATGTCCATGGTTGTAGATAATGCAATACAGTCTTTATGCAGAACTTAACAGTTTATGGTATTTTAAATCTAGAAGACAAAATAAATGCAAACATAAAACAAACTGCATGTATTTATTAAGATAAGCATGTTCAATATACAAACATTATACATTCATTATAATACTGAACATATACAAACATAAAAAAGTTTATGTTTTTTTTCAGAACAGAAGCCTCACTTATGCAATATAATAGACAACCAATATACTCATTATTATACTGAACATATACAAACATAAAAATGTTTTCTTCTAGAACAGTAGCCTCACTAATGCAATATAATATAACAGACAACCATTATACACTCATTATAATACTGAACATAATTATACAAACTTACAAATGTTGTTTTTTTCCAGGACAGTAGCCTCACTAATGCAATATAATAGACAGCCATTATACATTCATTACAATACTGAACATATTATACAAACATGAAAATGTTGTTTTTTTTCAAGAACAATAGCCTCACTAATGCAATTCTTAAATGAAAAATAAGATGCATATACATGTAAATCAGCATTTGTTTCAGTTCTTAAACATTTTATATCATAATTATATAGTACTGAGTTTATTAGTATTTCTACCTGATTACCAGTTTTTCCTTTAATGATTAAATTAATATCTTAGAGTAAATTACTCATAACTACCACAGAGATAGATTCACTATTGAGCACTACAATGGTATTCACTGATACTCAGATTCTTCTGGGTTTTTTCCCATGCCACCTTTTAACTGTCCTTTCAAAATCAAGGTATTTCTCATTTCTATGAATCATGAGAAGCTGATGGACTGTTGTAACATCCAATCTATTTCTAATGTCTGTCTTTGTGCGATTCACCTCAGAGAATACTCTCTCAACTTCTGCTGTGCTTACCGGTAGTACAACAGCAGCAGTGCAGATTTTCTCCAGATTGTCACATGAATTTCCAGTGAAATGTCTTACTTTGGGAAACACTTTCATGAGCTTTGATGGTCCACTGATTTCATTTTGTTCAACATTTGACACTGCGTTTTTCAAAGTATCCCATTCCTGAACAACAGTGTCTGGGTCCATTCCAAAGTGTTCTGCAAGGGACATTACTTCATCATTGCCGTAAAATGTTGAGGCATCCTCCATGTTAAACACACCCATGTTGTCAATGACATCAGACGATTCAAGTCTTACTTCAATATGTTCAATTAAATTGTTCAGGAACTGGTGTTCAGCTGTTTTTACAGATTCTACTTGTTTCTCACTTGGTTCAATTCCATTTTCAGTCAAGATTTTTCTAGCTTTCTTCATACTGATTCCCTCAATGTCTTTTAGTTTATTGAGTGCACCTATGGTTGCCTCCTTTCTTGGTTTCACTACAGACAGATCAATGTCATTTTTCTCAAAAGTCATGGCCAGTGTTGTCAAGGGTTTAAGAGCATGACAGAGAAAGTGAATGATGTGCACAGATTCATATGACTTAAGTTTCTTTGCTAGTCCATTAGCACTAGGACCACTACCTATGCGCACTCTGTCATTTCCTGTCTCAATAGCATTCTCTAGATCCATGATCACTGCTTGATAGGTGTCTCTTAACGAGGTGACAGCATCCTGATGTGACAGCCACCGTGTGTGTGCTGCCTGTTCAACCTTTTTGGTACCAGCGTCATCTAGCAGCTTCTGAATACGTTCAAGGGAACTGCTCCTATTACTAGAATAGTGGTAATATTTGAAGATGTGAGTGAGCAATTCATCTGTGTCTCTCAATATTTTTATAGACTCGAAACTGTCTTTGGCTGCTAAGGCTAGACGATGGTTATGACAATGCACCGTGACAATTTCAGGTTTCATCTCTTTAAGTCTGGTAGCCACACCACTCTTCTTCCCGATCATAGTGTTACATCCATCAGAGGCATATGCGACAAACTTATCTACACTCAAGTCCTCAATTACAGTCTTTGTCTCATTGAATATTGTTTCTGCTTTCCCATCAGGCACTCTCACGTCTTTAAGATAATCAACACAAGCTTCCCCACTGTCCTTATCAATGTATTTGACACAGAATGCAAGATGTTTCTTATTGGAAATGTCACTAGTCTCACCATTCATAATGGCATAGCCTTGACTCTCTTTTACCTTTCCGTGGAGAGTTCCTTCTATATCCTCAACTATACTGTCCATGAGTTATTGAGCAGTGGTATTGCTGGTGTATGTGGCATTTTTACCTTGTTGGAGATACTGAAGATCAGGGCACTAAAGTTTTTTAAAGCAAAATTAACTAAGTCCTTAAAGACAGTTGTGTGCACGTGAGCTATGTTGTGGGTGACCAGGAAATTGAGAATCTTGGCTGCACATGTTACCGCCCTGAATTCATTGTCTCCCATGGGTAGTCTTTCCTCTCAGAATGCTGAGCTGATATCTAGCTGAACCTCAGTCTCTATGCGAATAGCTGTTCGATGCATTTCAGACTTTTCATGGTCAAGCACTTTGTCATGTCTGAGAGTAGCACAACCTTTCTCATTCCATGTTACACTACCATTCATTCCTTTGGTTTTGTGTTTTTGGCACAGTTTACAAAACATCACTACAGCACTACCATTTTCTGTTTGTTCAGTTTTCACATATAACCATGGTCTAGTGTCCTACCACTTTTCATCAAACCCAATTTTGTGTTTAGCTTGAGATTTTCTTCTGACAGGTGTTTTTGATTGTTCTGACTGAGTGTTTGGTTCACTTTCTAATGGTTGTGCTGTGGAAGTTGTCTGAACTAGTGGATTGCTTTCACTAAAAGAAAAATAAGTATGTCAAGTGCTTTGGTATTAAAATTATCTATGAAGTCAAGTCAAATATATTATCCATACACACACCTTTCCTACCCAGTTTTTCATTTAGTTGTGTATTTTATGGTAGCCAGCCTTTCTGTACTTTCAGTACTTTGATTTAAATTTGGTTGCCGTCGTAAAATGAATCAAATTTTATCATCGCATCAATCGATTTGGTTAAACTTTCGACATTTTATTAACAACATATGTTTATAAATGTGTGAGAAATACATAAAACATTTCTTGTAATATGAAAGATACTGCCAAAATGGAGAAATTGACAGTTTTGTATTGTATATCTTTTGTAACTGACGGGCGGACGGACTGACTATACATAAAGTCAAATTTGAATGATGTGCAAAGTCTTCATATTGCCATCCGTCTGTATAGAAGGTTTCATGAAAAAAACTTCTGCACTTTTTAAGTTACGACAGGATCCGGAATTTGCAATTGTGTAACTCCCCCATCATCATTTCTAACAGATTTCCGTTTTACTGATCGCTAATCAAACAAAAACATATTTTTCTTTCAAAGAAATATTTATTACCATAAAAAACTTTAGTTCAACAGGTTTTACTACGTTCAAATCATTTCAATTAAATGTTTTCTGCCCACGCGTACATGGCGCGGGAAAAAGCGCGGACGCTTAAGAAACCATCGGACACGTGCAAAGAATCTATTTGATTTCTCTCAATAGTTTTGGACTTACGTATGTTAGGAAGATTTTCATACATGTACACGTTATCTTAAATATTTTTTTGTAATGAAGAAACATTTTCTTCTTAATATGCATATATCTCGCACACATGGGTTCTTTCCGTATACGTTAATTCTGTTCTTATAATACATTCTTTTGGTAATTGAGAAATCCGTAAACAAAGAAACAAAATAACGATAAAACTAAGGTCAAATATTTTTTTCGCATCATACATACGATGTTAATCAAGTTTTGTCAACAAAAGGCATACTTTATACTTTTTTTAACAACATTATTCGTAAGCTTGTGTACCAGGGCTCCGGAAATTTTGATAACTCAATCGGTCCGAAACGAAAATCCTGACATCGGCGCTACCCCTCCCACCGCATTCCCAATATTACATATTTTGTAAAACGTGATAGGGTAAAGAAATAAGCATGTCATGCATTAAAACTGAGTTACCAGTCACCGCGCGTTACCATACAATGAAGACAGTTATTCAGTGTTATGTGTGATCGTTACTTTGTTTAAATTTCGATGTTTTTCCGAGATGATACGAGGCATTGACACCGTGTGCGTAACTAGTCTAAAAGCCAACGCACGTGACTTCGATACCGTATACACGGCAGATACTTTGTGATGTTTCCTCATTCTTTGACGGAATTCTATAAAATACAATGCGTCAGAGTGAGTTACACGACACATATTCTCTGCTAAACAGCCTCAGTATTTAAAGAATACTCTGCCGCGGACCGAATGTGTACATTATTTGAACGCCGAGATCGAATTTCCCGCATGTATGGTACCAAAACGTCAAGCGGGTTGGCCACGGATATTTCATTTCACTTACGTTGTACTTCAATAAGCAACTACATTTTATAAAGTTATATGTTCTCTTCTGATGTAAACAAAATTTCATTTTGAAACGTTTTTTAAAAGACCGATTTGATAAACAATGCCACTCCGGTTTTCTTTATCATTCGTGGTTGCCCGTCCATTTTTTTCTTTTTTGTACAGTCAGGTTGCAAAGAGGATTTTCTGCATTTGTTTCAACTGGAGCCCCAACAAATGAATCATGTATTTTTTTCAAATCAAGTAATTATAAAAATTATTTTTATCGGTTTTCCGTGTGATGTCTCATTAAATCAAAGACCTATAATGTACAATTATAGCTCTAAATGCAGCGACCATTTGTTTGTTACCGTGATCAAACATAGCCTTTTTAAATAAACCATCCGTCGGATTCTAAATAAAAGAAGTGGATCCCCGTCGAAATGATTTGGATCCAGTCAGAAACGTTAGGAAACCAGTCAAAAATATTTAATACACCGCAGTCGGCTGTCTGCAAACATTAAAGGATGTGCCGCGCGAGCACTGATTGCGTCACGCGCTAATTACGGACCGATTATCAAAGTGACAATCAGACCGATTGACACGTTTATTGATTATCTGAAGGTGCGACCAACAATTTCCTACTTGGCAGGTGATCGTGTATTGAGATATCAGATCGAAATTTATACTTTTCTCCATTTTTACGGGACCGATTTTTTTCGTTTTTTCACTTCACGAATCGGTCTGAAAAGTCAAAAATCGGTCCAAAACCGACAAACCGGCAAATTTCCGAAGCCCTGTTGTGTACAATAAAGAGAGTACTTACCACTCGGAGAATAGTCCAATCAAACACATAACTATTAATTAAAAGAATCCTTTAAAATTATTTCACTTGTTCACAAACATCGAACACTGAAAATAATATTTTAATCCATCATTACCTTTCTTTCATAACAACAAATGATGCAATGCTGTGATTTGTTTTCCTAATTTTTGCACATTCTTTTTCAAGATCGGCAAGCTTGCGTTTAACAGACGGCATTCTGACAATACTTAATATGATATTCAGATTGAATGGAAAATTGCAAGAAAACGCACATTTTATACGGGAAAGAAACAAACAAATACAGTAAATATAATTAACCTTTTACAGTTGGATTTGAGAAAAGTTTTGTTTTTTTCAAAACCTTTGTCGGTATATAAATTATCGGCATTTAATAAACGGCAGACTTTGTTTTAAAATATGTGTTTTTTTTTCTCCCTTTTTATTATGTTTTGCAGTTTGCTTTAATTGCAGACCTCTCTAATTGTTGTTTGTTACGATTCGGTCGGTCGCCGTCTTTTAATCATCTTTACTTACTGTTACTGCATACATGCCTCGGGCAAATACACAGCACCTGTGTAATCGGCGCGTGTCATAACTGCATATCGATAACAATTATTTTGGGCGGATATTTTGACAGATGATTGACGGGCGGTTTGTTTATAAATAATTTCTGTGGAATGGTCAAAGGGGCGGTGCTAAAAGGGCAAAAGGGCGCTGATGAAAGACAAAAGGGCGGCAATTTCGGGCAGAAGGGCGGCGCTAAAAAAGGGCAGGGCGCTGCGCCCTGCTATTCCGCTCTAGAAAAATCCCTATATTTACACCATTGAAAGACAGGTTACGGACACTACAGGGTTTTTGTAGTGTCCATAACCATATTAGTGGTGCTACAGCAAAAATGTAGTTAATGATAAAGGAAATAGCATGAAAAATTAATGTCAGCAGTTAAATTTGATAAGAAAAAATCAATAAAGACTCTCATAATATCTTACAAATCGACAAAATACAATTGGTTATGGACTCTACATCTTTTCGTAAAAACCTGATTTTCAATTTTAAAAATTCATATGTAAATTTCAGAAATACATGATTTTGATTTTTTTTCTTTAAGTACTATTACAACAGAGAAATGATTCTGGACCAAAATATTAAAGAAAAAATAATGTTACATTGCAGTTATTCATTATAACAAAAGGAAGGAATTTCAGTGAAAAACTGCATAACATCTAACCCATTTCACATTTTTCTTGACAGCTTCAACAATTTTCATCCGATCATGACAAATCAAACACCAAAATAATCCTTAAAAAATTGTCTTTATGCTGATAACACACATTTACATGGAAATATATAATATCATACCATTATTTTATTTGAAAAATATGGAAAATTCTAAGTGCAACAACATAACGCTTCCAAAGATGCGTTTTTTGCCACTGCTTGAAAACTGAGCTAGATCAATAAAATTTGGCACAGAACTTCTTCATATTTAGTGTTATGAAGTGTAAATGTTAAATTGCAATAAAGGGTTAGGAAATTTATTATCTCAAAGGTCAAGGTCACACTTACAGGTCAAAGGTCAAATTCTTTGGCAAGAATGTTAACCTCAGTGAGACGGAGTGTCATGCGCAAACCCCAGGTTCCTATCTCAAAGGTCAAGGTCACAGAGGTCAAAAGTCAGATACAAGAATGACTTTGTCTGGAGCATTTCTTTTTGATGCAAAGAGGGATTTTGATGTAACTTGGCACAATTGTCCATCATCATGAGACGGAGTGTCATGCGCAAGATCCTAGAATTACTTCCCTTTGTTGTTACTATAAATAGCTTATATTCATAACTTTTTTATTACTGGTTGTAGGGAAAAATCAAGACCACTTTTCTGTAGTACAACATGCATGTTACATCCAATTTTCAGGTGCATTTTGACCTATCTCTACTGGTGAGGATTTTTTTGTGGACTTAGATTTTTTTTTTTTTTTAAAGATTTATGTCCCTTAGTTGTTACTTTAAATAACTTATATTGTAACTTTTTGCAATCTCTTTTTTATTTGGCATAAATGTTTGCCTCAGTGAGACAAGGAGTGTCATGTGCAACTCCAAGTCCTTTTGACAGCTGGCGTGCTTGACATGTTGCCCGTGGGCATCTAGTTTAAGATTTTCTTTTAATTTCCTTGTAGTACGCGCTTATAAGATGCGTCCCACTCTTTGGACTGGAAATATGACTCCTAAAAATGCGTCTTATAAGCGATTATGTATGGTACTTCAGTTTCCATAATTGTTGACACTATAAAAAGCAATGACAAAAAATATTGCTGTCACTTAGCATGCTTAGGCTGCCCTTGTTAGTATAACAAAATATCTTGTTTTACTCTGTTCAGATTGTGTTTGCATTCTGGTTGCCTCACGTGAGGGAAGGAAAGCAACTGGACTTTAGTCGTTGGCAACAAACAATGATAGGAGTTCTTCAGCTTGAAATTATATATGATGAGAAGGTTCAAGTAGGTGAGTATTTCATCTTGATAAAATAGTAGTGCATGATATTTTAGATGAAGAAATAATTAATTGGTGGTAACCACTTTTGTGGATACCTCATTAAGTGGCAGGGGCCAGTTTCGAATAGTGGCACGGGTACGTTTTTAGCTCACCTGAACACAAAGTGCTCAGAGTGAGCTATTGTGATCGCTCACCATCCGGCGTCCGTGTGTCCGTCAGTCTACCCACACTTTACTTTCAACAACATCTCCTAAACCACTAGGCCAATTTTGATGAAACTTCACAGGGATGTTCCTTGGATGATCTTCTTTAAAACTTGTTCAAAGAATTGAATTCCATACAGAACTCTGGTTGCCATGGCAACCAAAAGAAAAAACTTTAAAAATCTTCTTGTCCAAAGCCACAGGTTCTAGGGCTTTGATATTTGGTATGTAGCATCATCTAGTTGTCCTCTACCAAGATTGTTCAAATTATCCCCCTAGGCTCAAATATGGCCTTGTTTATGTCTGTAGTATTTTACATGCCTAACTTTGGTTGATGTCTGTATTATTGTACATGTCTAACTTGTTTATGTCTGTAGTATTTTATATGCCTAACTCTGGTTGATGTCTATGATATTTTCTGTCTTTATATATATTGTAGAAGAGGATGCTGTTATTCAGTTAGATGCAAGAATAGGATACAGAAATGAAGAAGACGATGTAAATGACTGGAAAGAACTAGCAAGCTCCCTTGAGGAAAGACATCTTAACTGTAAAATGGAAGGAAAGGTAGATTTTCTTCTAAAAGTTTTGCTTCAGGCAAGTTTGACTTGTTCTTGACATCCTTGTTTTAAAGGTGGTTACTCAGATGTTGGTTAACTAATGGATTTGTTCAAAACTTAACCAGCTGATCATTTACACTTATTTGTATTCACTGAGTTTTTAATACACATCAGATTTTCACTAGAAGTATCTTTAAAATTTGATTTCCCTAACCTGGTTGTTCAGCGAAGATAGCATTATTTTAGCATAAGTATAAATGAAATAAACATATTTTGCCTAAAGAATAATATAAGCACTATTGTATGAAAGTGGCATTATGCGCATCTTACTTCACCTAGTGTCTTTTTTATCACTGTTTTATAAAAGCAATTTTCAGTTGCTGTGCATTTAAATGTGTTAAATTAACGATAATGCAGCATAAGTATTTGAAGTTGATGCTTTGGAAAAAGAGAAATCAGACTTACAAAATAATAGTTCTTTTTAGCTCGACTATTCAAAGAATAGGTAGAGCTATTGGACTCGCCCTTGCGTCGGCGTCCACGTCCGTGTCGCTTCCCGAGTTGGTTAAGTTTTTGTATGTAAGCTGGTATCTCAGTAACCACTTGTGGGAATGGATTGAAACTTCACACACTTATAACCCACCATCATCAGATGGTGGGCTATTCAAATCACTCTGCATCCATCGTCCGTCCGTCTGTTAACAATTTCTCATTTATCGCATCTCCGCAGAAACTACTGGGGGGATTTTGACCAAACTTTGTCAGAATGATGTATTGGAACCCTAGTTGTGTCCTTCTGAAAATCAGACTGGTTCGACAATTTTTGAGTTTGTTATGGCCCTTTGTTTATTTTTAGCTCACCTGAGCACGAAGTGCTCAAGGTGAGCTTTTGTGATGGCCCTGTGTCCGTCGTCCCTCTTCAGTCGTCCGTCCGTCTGTCGTCAACAATTTGACTGTTAACACTCTATAGGTCACAATTTTGGCCTAATCGTAATGAAACTTGGTCAGAATGTTACCCTCAATAAAATCTTGGACGAGTTCGATATTGGGTCATCTGGGTTCAAAAACTAGGTCACCAGGTCAAATCAAAGGAAAAGCTTGTTAACACTGTAGAGGCCACATTTATGACTATATCTTTATGACCAGCTACAGCCTTCAAATTTGGACCACAGTCATAGGTGTATGTACTGAAATAAACTTTGACCTTGTCATTGACCTAGTGACCTACTTTCACATTTTAAGGTACAGGCTTCAAATTTGGACCACATGCATAATTTTGTGTTCCGAAAATGAAATTTGACCTTGATTTTGACATAGTGACCTACTTTCACATTTCTGAAGCTTCAGCCTTCAAAGGGCTTATAGGTGAAAATGGCACAACATCAAATGTTGTTGAAATATTATTATATTGAATGATCAACAACTCATAATGCAAAATCACATACTTTAATTCATTTGAAATTCCGTTGTTGCCATGGCAACCTATTGATTTTTAGCTCGACTATTCATAGAATAGTAGAGCCATTGGACTCGCCCATGCGTCGGCGTCCGCATTGGCGTCTGTGTCCCGATTTGGTTAAGTTTTTAGCTCGACTATTCGAAGAATAGTCTAGCTATTCTACTCACCCTGGTGTCGGCATCGGCATCACACCTTGGTTAAGTTTTTGCATGCAAGTACATACAGCTATCATTTAAAGGCATATAGCTTTGAAACTTATTTATTCTTTTTCTAGGTCAATTACCAATCTCACTGGGTCAAGTTCCATAACTCTAACATGTATTTTGAGCAAATTATGCCCCCTTTTGGACTTAGAAAATTCTGGTTAAAGTTTTGCGTGCAAATACATACAGCTATTACTAAAAGGCATATAGATTTAAAACTTATTTTTAGCTCACCTGTCACATAGTGACAAGGTGAGCTTTTGTGATCACCCTTCGTCCGTCGTCTTTGCGTCCGTCCGTGTGTCAGCAATTTCTTGTCTGCACGATAGTGGTTTCATTTATGATTTTATTTTAACCAAACTGGCACACAACTTGTATCACCATAAGATCTCGGTTCCTTTCTTGAACTGGCCAGATCCCATTATGGGTTTCAGAGTTATGGCCCCTGAAAGGGCCAAAATTAGCAATTTTGACCTTGTCTGCACAATAGCAGCTTTATTTATGATTTGATTTTTACCAAACTGGCACACAACTTGTATCACCATAAGATCTTGGTTCCTTTTTTGAACTGGCCAGATTCCATTATGGGTTCCAGTGTTATGGCCCCTGAAAGGGCCAGAATTAGCTATTTTGACCTTGTCTGCACAATAGCAGCTTCATTTATGATTTGAATTTAATCAAACTTGCACGAAACTTGTGTCACCATAAGATCTCAGTTCCTTTCTTGAACCAGCTAGATCCCTTAATGGGTTCCAGAGTTATGGCCCCTGAAAGGGCCAAAATTAGCTATTTTGACCTTGTCTGCACAATAGCAGCTTCATTTATGATTTGATTTTAACCAAACTTGCACACAACTTGTATCACCACAAGGTCTTGTTTCCTTTCTTGAACTGGCCAAATTCCTTCATGGGTTCCAGAGTTATGGCCCCTTAAAGGTCCAAAATTGGCTATTTTGGCTTTTGCAGCCATATAGAGACTTCATTTATGGTTTTATTTGATACAAACTTCCAAAATATTTTCAACAACAATAAATCTTAGATTCCATGACAAATCAGATCCAATCGTAGGTTCCAGAGTTATTTCATACCTGATTACTTCCCCTGATTGTAATCAAAATGGATTTATATCAGTAAGTACTTATAGGACTTATTTGAAATTTCATAATTGTCATTAGTTCGACTGAGACAATCAGGGTAGATAACTATGGACTGATTTTATGTCAAATTACCTCCCTTTATTTGAAATTAAAATGAGTATATCTCCGTAACTAATGAAGATACTGATCTGAAATTTCATTTATGTCAACAGATTTATTTGGCAGAGCCTTCTTTTGTTCACTTACAATACTTTTTTTTTAATTACTTCCCTTTTACGTTACTATAAATAGCTTATTTTTAGGAACTTTTTTATTATTGGCCGTTGGGAAAAACTGAGACCACTTTTCTGTGGTACAACATGGATGGTACCTCCAATTTTTAGGTGCATTTTGACATATCTGTACCTTGTAAAATTTTTTTTTTCTTTTTGGTTAAATTTCTTCCCATTGTTGTTCCTGTCCTTTGGACTTAAATATTTTTACTGAGGACCTTCTTGTCCTCAAGTGCAATGATAACAGGTGAGCGATATAGGGCCATCATGGCCCTCTTGTTTCTTTTTCTAGATCAATTACCTACCTCACTGGGTCAAGTCCCATAACTCTGACATGTATTTTGGCCGAATTATGCCCCCTTTTGGACTTAGAAAATTCTGGTTAAAGTTTTACATGCAAGTTACTATCTCCAAAACTAATGCAGATATTGAATTGAAACTTCACATGTGTCTTCGGGGTTATAAAACTAGTTGATAGCACCAAGTCCCATAACTCTGACCTTCATTTTGGCCAAATTATGCCCCCTTTTGGACTTAGAAAAATTCTGGTTAAAGTTTTGCGTGCAAGTACATACAGCTATTACTAAAAGGCATATAGATTTGAAACTTATTTTTTCTTTTTCTAGATCAATTACCTACCTCACTGGGTCAAGTCCCATAACTCTGACATGTATTTTGGCCAAATTATGCCCCCTTTTGGACTTAGAAAATTCTGGTTAAAGTTTTGCATGCAAGTACATACAGCTATTACTAAAAGGCATATTGATTTGAAACTTATTTTTTCTTTTTCTAGATCAATTACCTACCTCACTGGGTCAAGTCCCATAACTCTGACATGTATTTTGAGCAAATTATGCCCCCTTTTGGACTTAGAAAATCCTGGTTAAAGTTTTGCGTGCAAGTACATACAGCTATTACTAAAAGGCATATTGATTTGAAACTTATTTTTTCTTTTTCTAGATCAATTACCTACCTCACTGGGTCAAGTCCCATAACTCTGACATGTATTTTGAGCAAATTATGCCCCCTTTTGGACTTAGAAAATCCTGGTTAAAGTTTTACATGCAAGTTACTATCTCCAAAACTAATGCAGATATTAAATTGAAACTTCACATGTGTCTTCGGGGTTATAAAACTAGTTGATAGAATCAAGTCCCATAACTCTGACATGTATTTTGGGCAAATTATGCCCCTTTTTGGACTTAGAAAATCCTGGTTAAAGTTTTGCGTGCAAGTACATACAGCTATTACCAAAAGGCATATAGCTTTGAAACTTATTTATTCTTTTTCTAGGTCAATTACCAACCTCATTGGGTCAAGTTTCATAACTCTTAACATGTATTTTGAGCAAATTATGCCCCCTTTTGGACTTAGAAAATTTTGATTAAAGTTTTACATGCAAGTTACTATCTCCAAAACTAATGCAGATATGGAATTGAAACTTAACATGTTTCTTCGGGGTTATAAAACTAGTTGATAGCATCAAGTCCCATAACTCTGATATGTATTTTGGTCAAATTATGTCCCCTTTCGAACTTAAAACTCTTTTGATATTTAACATTTTGGGTAATAATTTCCTGCTTCTGTGACAATATTTCGAATAGTCGAGCTTGGCTGTCTTACGGACAGCTCTTGTTGTATGTAAGCTGGTATCTTAGTAACCACTTGTGGGAATGGATTGAAACTTCACACACTTATTTACTGTGATAAACTGACTTACATTGCACAGGTTCCATAACTCTATTTTGCTTTTTTACAAAATTATGCCCCTTTTTCGACTTAGAATTTTTTGGTTAAGGTTTTGTATGTAAGCTGGTATCTCAGTACTCACTAATTGGAATGGATTGAAACTTCACACACTTATTCACTGTCATGATCTGACATGCACAAAGCAGGTCCCATAACTTTATTTTGCTTTTTTACAAAATTATGCCCCTTTTTCAACATAGAAATTTTTGGTTAAGTTTTTGTATGTAAGCTGGTATCTCAGTATCCACTAATGGGAAAGGATTGAAACTTCACACACTTGTTCACTGTCATGATATGACATGCAGTGCAAAGGGTCAATAACTCAACTTTGCATTTTACAAAATTATGCCTGTTTTTAGCTCACCTGTCACAAAGTGACAAGGTGAGCTTTTGTGATCGCGCGGTGTCCGTCGTCCGTCGTCCGTCCGTGCGTCCGTAAACTTTTGCTTGTGACCACTCTAGAGGTCACATTTTTCATGGGATCTTTATGAAAGATGGTCAGAATGTTCATCTTGATGATATCTAGGTCAAGTTCGAAACTGGGTCACGTGCCATCAAAAACTAGGTCAGTAGGTCTAAAAATAGAAAAACCTTGTGACCTCTCTAGAGGCCATATATTTCATAAGATCTTCATGAAAACTGGTCAGAATGTTCACCTTGATGATATCTAGGTCAAGTTCGAAACTGGGTCACGTGGGTTCAAAAACTAGGTCAGTAGGTCTAAAAATAGAAAAACCTTGTGACCTCTCTAGAGGCCATATTTTCCATGAGATCTTCATGAATATTGGTCAGAATGTTTACCTTGATGATATCTAGGTCAAGTTCGAAACTGGGTCACGTAGGGTCAAAAACTAGGTCATTAGGTCTAAAAATAGAAAAACCTTGTGACCTCTCTAGAGGCCATATTTCTCAATGGATCTTCATTAAAATTGGTCAGAATGTTCACCTTGATGATATCTAGGTCAAGTTCGAAAATGGGTCACGTGGGGTTAAAAGCTAGGTCAGTAGATCTAAAAATAGAAAAACCTTGTGACCTCTCTAGAGGCCATATTTTTCATGAGTTCTTCATGAAAATTGGTCAGAATGTTCACCTTGATGATATCTAGGTCAAGTTCGAAACTGGGTCATGTGGGGTGAAAAACTAGGTCAGTAGGTCTAAAAATAGAAAAACCTTGTGACCTCTCTAGAGGCCATATTTCTCAATGGATCTTCATGAAAATTGGTCAGAATGTTCACCTTGATGATATCTAGGTCAAGTTCGAAACTGGGTCACGTGCGGTCAAAAACTAGGTCAGTAGGTCTAAAAATAGGAAAACCTTGTGACCTCTCTAGAGGCGATATTTTTCAATGGATCTTCATGAAAATTGGACAGAGTGTTTACCTTGAAGATATCTAGGTCATGTTCGAAACTGGGTCACGTTGGGTTAAAAACTAGGCCAGTAGATCTAAAAATAGAAAAACCTTGTGACCTCTCTAGAGGCCATATTTTTCATGAGATTTTCATGATTATTGGTCAGAATGTTCACCTTGATGATATCTAAGACAAGTTCGAAACTGGGTCACGTGGGGTTAAAAACTAGGTCAGTAGGTCAAAAATAGAAAAAACCTTGTGACCTCTCTAGAGGCCATATTTCTCAACGGATCTTCATGAAAATTGGTGAGAATGTTCAGCTTGATGATATCTAGGTCAGGTTTGTAACTGGGTCATGTGCGGTCAAAAACTAGGTCAGTAGGTCGAAAAATAGAAAAACCTTTGACCTCTCTAGAGGCCATATTTTTCACGAGATCTTCATGAAAATTGGTGAGAATGTTCACCTTGATGATATCTAGGTCAAGTTTAAAAGTGGGTCATGTGCCTTCAAAAACTAGGCCATTAGGTCAAATAATAGAAAAACCTTGTTACCTCTCTAGAGGCCATATTTTTCAATGGATCTTCATGAAAATTGGTCAGAATTTTTTATCTTGATGATATCTAGGTCACATGTGCTCAAAAACTAGGTCACTATGTCAAATAATAGAAATAATGACGTCATACTCAGTTCAACACTGGGTCATGTGGTGATAGGTGAGCGATTCAGGACCATCATGGTCCTCTTGTTAAACTTAGGAGTTTTGGGTTAAATTCTTATATGTAAGCTGGTATCTCAGTACCCACTAATGGGAATGGAATGAAACTTCACACACTTGTCCACTGTCATAAGCTGATAAGCACTATGCAGGTTCCATAACCCTATTTTGCTTTTTTATGCCCCCACCACTTTGGGGGGGGGCATATAGATTTGCTCTTGTCCGTCCGTCCTTCCGTCCGTCCGTCCTTCCGAAAATGTTGTGTCGCGCGTAGCTCTGAAAGTATTTGACGTAGAGTCACAAAACTTTACAGGAATGTTGGTCAGCATGTGTAGTTGTGCACCTGGGGTTTCGCGTCCGGATTCATTCAGTCATGTAGAAGTTATGGGCCCTGACTTTATAAAAATTGGTCATTTTAATGTTGTGTCGCGCCTAGCTCCAAAAGTATATGACCTAGAGTCACAAAACTTTACAGGCATGTTGGTCAGCATGTGTAGTTGTGCACCTGGGGTTTCGCGTCTGGATTCATCCAGTCATGTAGGAGTTATGGCCCCTGACTTAGTAAAAAAATGGTCATTTTAATGTTGTGTCGCGCATAGCTCCAAAAGTATTTGACCTACAGTCACCAAAGTTTACAGGAATGTTGGTCAGCATGTGCAGTTGTGCACCTGGGGTTTTGCGTCCGGATTCGTCCAGTCATGTAGGAGTTATGGCCCCTGACTTAGTAAAAAATTGGTCATTTTAATGTTGTGTTGTGCGTAGCTCCAAAAGTATTTGACCTAGAGTCACCAGAGTTTACAGGAATGTTGGTAAGCATGTGCAGTTGTGCACCTTGGGTTTCACATCCGGATTCATTCAGTATTATAGGAGTTCTGGCCCCTGACCTGGGAAAAAATTGTCATTTTTGGCCCCTGACCTGGGAAAAAATAACATGACTGAAATACTGTTGAAAAACGGCGTTAAACCCAAAACAAACAAACAAACAAATCATTCAATCGACAAGGCTGTTGAATAGTCGAGCGTTGCTGTCCTCCGACAGCTCTTGTCTTACTGACAGCTCTTGTTAGCTCACCTGTCACATAGTGACAAGGTGAGCTTTTGTGATCACCCTTCGTCCGTTGTCAGTCTGTGCGTGCATGCGAGCGTGTGTGCGTCCGTCAACAATTTCTTGTCGGCACGATAGAGGTTTCATTTATTATTTTATTTTAACCAAACTTGCACACACCTTGTATCACCATACGTCGGCGTCACACCTTGGTTAAAGTTTTGCATGCAAGTACATACAGCTATCATTTAAAGGCATATAGCTGTGAAACCTATTTTTAACTCACCTGTCACATAGTGACCGGGTGAGCTTTTGTGAGCGCCCTTCGTCCGTTGTCCGTCTGTCCATCCACAATTTCATTGTGAACACGATAGAGACCACATTTTGTATTTGATTTTAATCAAACTTGCACACAACTTGTATGGGCATAATATCTCGGTTCCTTTCAAGTTATGCAATGGACACTTAAAGGAATACGATAGAGACAACATTTTGCAATCAACTTTAATCAAACTTGCACACAACTTGTATTGGCATTATATCTCGGTTCCTTTCGAAAACTGGCCAGATCCCATCATGGGTTCCAGAGTTATGGCTACTTAAAGGACCAAAATTTGCCATTTTTGGCTTGCGAACACAATAAGAGATCACATTTTACAATCAACTTCAATCAAACTTGCACACAACTTGTATTGGCATAATATCTCGGTTCCTTTCGAAAACTGGCCAGATCCCATCATGGATTGCAGAGTTATAGCCCCTTAAAGGGCCCAAAATTTGCTATTTTTTGCTTGTGAACATGATAGAGACAACATTTTGCAATAAACTTTAATCAAACTTGCACAACTTGAACTAGCATAATATCTTGGTTCCTTTTGAAAACTGGTCAGATCCCATCATGGGTTCCAGAGATATGGCCCCGTAAAGGGCCAAAATTTGCTATTTTGGCTTTTGCAGCCATATAGAGACTTCATTTATGGGTTGATATGATACAAACTTGCAAAATATCTTCAACAACAATAAATCTTGGATTCCATGATGAATTTATCAGATCCAGTCATAGGTTCCAGAGTTGTGGCCCCTGATTGACCCCTAAAAGAGCCAAAATTTGGTAATTTCTACCTTGTGAACATGATAGAAGTGACATTTTAGAGGCTGTATTTTTAGCTCACCTGTCACAAAGTGACAAGGTGAGCTTTTGTGATTGCGCGGTGTCCGTCCGTCCGTGCGTCCGTAAACTTTTGCTTGTGACCACTCTAGAGGTCACATTTTTCATGGGATCTTTATGAAAGTTGGTCAGAATGTTCATCTTGATGATATCTAGGTCAAGTTCGAAACTGGGTCACGTGCCGTCAAAAACTAGGTCAGTAGGTCTAAAAATAGAAAAACCTTGTGACCTCTCTAGAGGCCATATATTTCACAAGATCTTCATGAAAATTAGTCAGAATGTTCACCTTGATGATATCTAGGTCAAGTTCGAAACTGGGTCACGTGCCTTTAAAAACTAGGTCAGTAGGTCTAAAAATAGAAAAACCTTGTGACCTCTCTAGAGGCCATATATTTCACAAGATCTTCATGAAAATTGGTCAGAACGTTCACCTTGATGATATCTAGGTCAGGTTCGAAATTGGGTCATGTGCGGTCAAAATCTAGGTCAGTAGGTCAAATAATAGAAAAACCTTGTGACCTCTCTAGAGACCATATTTTTCAATGGATCTTCATGAAAATTGGTCAGAAATTTTATCTTGATAGTATCTAGGTCAAGTTCAAAACTGGGTCACATGAGCTCCAAAACTAGGTCACTATGTCAAATAATAGAAAAAACGACATCATACTCAAAACTGGGTCATGTGGGAAGAGGTGAGCGATTCAGGACCATCATGGTCCTCTTGTTCAATTAATCTTCATGAATTTTGGTCAGAATGATTGCCTTGATGAAATATAGGCAGAGTTCGAAAATGGGTCATCCGGGGTCAAAAACTAGGTCACTAGGTCAAATCAAAGAAAAACCTTGTGTATGCGATAGAGGCTGTATTTTTCAATTAATCTTCATGAATTTTGGTCAGAATGATTGCCTTGATGAAATCTAGCACAAGTACGAATACGGGTCATCTGGTGTCAAAAACTAGGTCACTAGGTCAAATCAAAAGGAAAGCTTGAATATGCGATAGAGGCTGTTTTTTTTTTCAATTGATCTTCCTGAAATTTAGTCAAAATGATAACCTTAATAAAGTCTAGGCAGAAATTGATAATGGGTCATCTGGGGTCCAAAAGTAGGTCACTAGGTCAAATCAAAGAAAAACCTTGTGTATGCGATAGAGGCTGTATTTTTCTATTGATCTTCATGAAATTTGGTCAGAATAATTGGATTGATGTAATCTAGGTGAAGTTTGAATATGGGTCATCTAGGATAAAAAATTAGGTCACTAGGTCAAATCAAAGAAAAACTTTGTGTATGCGATAGAGGCTATATTTTTCAATTGATCTTCCTAAAATTAAGTCAGAATGATTGCCTTGATGAAATCTAGGTCAAGTTTGAATATGGGTCATCTTGGATCAAAAAGTAGGTCACTAGGTCAAATCAAAGAAAAACCTTGTGTATGCATTTGAGGCTGTATTTTTCAATTGATCTTCATGAAATTTTGTCAGAATGATTGCCTTGATAAAATCTACTTAGAGTTTGATTATGAGTCATCTGGGGTCAAAATGTAGGTCACTAGCTCAAATCAAAGAAAATCCTTCTGTATGCAATAGAGGCTGTATTTTTCAATTAATCTTCATGAAATTTGGTCAGAATGATTGCCTTGATGAAATCTAGGTCATATTCGAATATGGGTCATCTGGTTTCAAAAACTAGGCCACTAGGTCAAATCAAGGAAAAACATTATGTATGCAATAGGGGCTGCATTTTACACTGGATTTTCATAAAATTTTGTCAGAATGGTTGCCTTGATGAAATCTAGGTCAGGTTCGAATTTTGGTAGTCTGGGGTCAAAAACTAGGTCACTAGGTCAAATCAAAGAAAAACCTTGTGTATGCGATAGAGGCTGTATTTGTCAGTTGATCTTCATGAAATTTAGTCAGAATGATAGCCTTGATGAAATATAGGTCAAGTTTGAATATGGATCATCTGGGGTCAAAAACTGGGTCACAAGGTCAAATCAAAGAAAATACTTATTTATACTCAAGATTTTTTGCTCCAGTTTTAATGATATTGGTCAGAATATTTTTTTCCATGAAATCACTAGGTCAAACAGGTTTACACTGTTACGGTGTGTTATGGTGTGTTTCTCAGGTGAGCAACCTAGGGCCATCTTGGCCCTCTTGTTTGTCTGGCTCCACCCCTATTTCCAGAGTTATGGCCCCTGAAATAGTCAGAAATGCACATTTTCTCTTTGTGACGCACCTAGCTCATAAAGTGTTTCATATAAATTGATGAAACCTTGCATGAGTCTTTATCATGATATGAACTTGTGCACTTCCTATTTTTTGTCTGGCTCCGCCCCCAATTTCAAGGGTTATGAACCCTGAAATAATGAAAAATGCACATTTTCACCATGTGACACGCATAGCTCAAAAAGTATTTGATATAAATTGATGTGACCTTGCACACTTGGCATTCTTGAGATTTTAGCACCAATTACAGATTTAGGGCCCTTGAAATAGTCAAAATGATGGATTTTTTGTTTGTGATGCTCATAGCTCAAAAAGTGTATGGCCAAGAATAATGAATCCTCTTATAAAATGTTTGTTAAGGCTATACCCCTCTTAATACTGGAAACATTTGAATTATTGCCCCTTGTTTATGACAAATGTACCAGTGGGGGCACACCCTGTGTCCTACAGACCCATTCTAGTCTTGAACATAACTTAATAACCATTCAAGGTATTGCCTTCAGTTTTGGCATATAGGTAGGTGGAGATGTGACGAAGTGCCAAGTGCATGAACCAGGTCTGTAGATCAGAGGTCAAGGTCACAGCATAGTCAAATCTGTTTATATTTGTCCTTCATATTTATTGTGCCCCCCCATGAGTGGTGGGGGCATATAGATTTGGTCTTATCCGTGCGTCCGTCCGTCTGTCCGTGCGTCCGTCCGTCCGTCCATCCATCTGTCCGTCCGTCCGTCCGTCCGTCCGAAGTTCGTGACACGCCTAGCTCAAAAAGTATTTGATATAAATTCATGAAACCTTGCATGAGTCTTTATCATGATATGAACTTGCGCACCTCCTATTTTTCGTCTGGCTCCGCCCCCTATTTTTAGAGTTATGGCCCCTGAAATAGTCAAAAATGCACATTATATCCTTGTGATGCGCCTAGCTCAAAAACTATTTGATATAAATTCATGAAACCTTGCATGTGTATTAATCATGATATGAACTTGTGCACCTCCTATTTTTCATTTTGGTCCGCCCCCTATTTTCACAGTTATGGCCCCTGAAATAGTCAAAAATGCACATTTTCACCTTGTGACATGCCTAGCTCAAAAAGTATTTCATATAAATTGATGAAACCTTGCATGAGTCTTTATCATGATATGAACTTGCGCACCTCCTATTTTTCATCTGGCTCCGCCCCTATTTTTAGAGTTATGGCCCCTGAAATAGTCAAAAATGCATATTTTCACCTTGTGACACGCCTAGCTCAAAAAGTATTTGATATAGATTCATGAAACCTTGCATGTATATTAATCATGATATGAACTTGCGCACCTCCTATTTTTCATTTGGGTCCGCCCCCTATTTTCAGAGTTATGGCCCCTGAAATAGTCAAAAATGCACATTTTCACGTTGTGACACGCCTAGCTCAAAAAGTATTTCATATAAATTGATGAAACCTTGCATGATTCTTTATCATGATATGAACTTGCGCACCTCCTATTTTTCATTTTGCTCCGCCCCCAATTTTTTTAGTTATGGCCCCTGAAATAGTCAAAAATGCACATTTTCACCTTGTGACGCGCCTAGCTCAAAAAGTATTTGATATAGATTCATGAAACCTTGCATGTATATTAATCATGATAAGAACTTGCGCACCTCCTATTTTTCTTTGGGTCTGCCTCCTATTTTTTGAGTTATGGCCCCTGAAATAGTCAAAAATGCACATTTTCACCTTGTGACACCCCTAGCTAAAAAAGTATTTCATATAAATTGATGAAACCTTGCATGAGTCTATATCAAGATATGAACTTGCGTACCTCCTATTTTTTCGTCTGGCTATGCCCCCTATTTTAAGAGTTATGGCCCCTGAAATAGTCAAAAATGCACATTTTCACCTTGTGACACGCCTAGTTCAAAAAGTATTTAATATAAATGGTTGAAAACTTGCATAAGTCTTTATCATGATATAAACTTGCACACCTCTAATTTTTTGGCTGGTTCCACCCCTATTTTTAAAGTTATGGCCCCTGAAATAGTAAAAAAATGCACTTTTTCACCTAATTATGTGCCTAGCTCAAAAAGTATTAGATGTAAATTCAGGAAACCTTGCAGGAGTCTTTATCATGATGTGGCCTTGCACTCTTGGCATTCTTCTTGAGAATCTTACTCTTATTACAGAGTTATGGCCCTTGAAATAGCCAGAATAGTGGATTTTTTGTTTGTGATGCTCATAGCTCAAAAAGTATAGGGCCTAGAATAATGAACCCTTTTCATAAAATGTTTGTTGAGGCTATACCCCATTAAGACTGCAAACATTTGAATTATTGCCCCTTATTTGTGACTAATGTACCAGTGGGGGGCACACCCTGTGTCCTACAGACACATTCTAGTTTTAAATCACTCTGCGTCCATGGTCTGTCGTCCTTCCGTCCGTCTGTTCGTCCGTCCATTAACAATTTCTCGTTATCGCATCTCCTCAGAAACTACTGGGGGGATTTTGACCAAACTTTGTCAGAATGATATATTGGTACCCTAGTTGTGTCCCCTGAAAATCAGACTGTTTCAACAATTTTTGAGTGAGTTATGGCCCTTTGTTTATTTTTAGCTCACCTGTCACGAAGGTGACCTATTGTGACTGCTTGATGTCTGTCGTCCGTCGCGCGTCGTCCGTCGTGCGTCAACAATTTCTAAAAAAAATCTTCTTCTTGAAAACCACTGGGCAGAATTACACCAAACTTCACAGGAATGATCCTTGGATGGCCCCCTTTCAAAATTGTTCAAAGAATTGAATTCCATGCAAAACTCTGGTTGCCATGGCAGCCGAAAGGAAAAACTTTAAAAATCTTCTTGTCCAAAACCACAGGGTCTAGGGCTTTGATATCTGGCGTATAGCATCATCTAGTGGTCCTCTACCAAAATTGTTCAAATTATCCCCCTAGGGTCAAATATGGCCCCGCGCTGGGGTCACATGGTTTATATAGACTTATATAGGGAAAACTTTGAAAATCTTCTTGTACAAAACCACATGGCCTAGGGCTTTGATATTTGGTATGTAGCGTCATCTAGTGGTCCTCTACCAAGATTGTTCAAATTATCCCCCTAAATATGGTTCCACCCTGGGGGTCACATGGTTTATATAGACTTATATAGGGAAAACTTTGAAAATCTTGTACAAAACCACATGGCCAGTGTAGGGCTTTGATATTTGGTATGTAGCATCATCTAGTGGTCCTCTACCAACTTTGTTCAAATTATCCCCCTAGGGTTAAATATGGCCCCGCCCTGGGGGTCCCAAGTTTAACATAGACTTATATAGGAAAAAAAGTTTAAAATTCTTCTTGCCTGAAACCACAACACATAGACCTTTGATATTTGGTTTGTAGCATTGTCTTATGGTCCTCAACCAAGATTGTTAAAATTGTACCCCTGGGGTCACTTAGTTATTATGTGAGTTATATAGGAAAAATACTTAAAAAAATCATCTGATCCTATTTCCAAGACTGTTTAATTATAATTACCTGATGACCCCAAGTAATATGATGTCACTGGACTGTGACCTTGACCTACTGGCCTACTTTCTTGTTTTTAGCTCACCTGAGCAATGCTCAGGTGAGTTTTTCTGAGCGCTCGATGTCCGGCGTCCGTCGTCTGTCGTCTGTCGTCCGTCAACATTTAGCTTGTGTATGCGATAGAGGCTGTATTTTTCAATTAATCTTCATGAATATTGGTCAGAATGATAACCTTGATGAAATCTAGGCCGAGTTCTAAAATGGGTCATCTCGGGTCAAAAACTAGGTCACTAGGTCAAATCAAAGAAAAACCTTGTGTATGCGATAGAGGCTGTATTTTTCAATTAATCTTCATGAATATTGGTCAGAATGATAACCTTGATAAAATCTAGGCCGAGTTCGAAAATGGGTCATCTTGGGTCAAAAACTAGGTCACTAGGTCAAATCAAAGAAAAACCTTGTGTATGCGATAGAGGCTGTATTTTTCAATTATTCTTCATGAATATTGGTCAGAATGATAACCTTGATTAAATCTAGGCTGAGTTCGAAAATGGGTCATCTCGGGTTAAAAACTAGGTCACTAGGTCAAATCAAAGAAAAAACCTTGTGTATGCGATAGAGGCTGTATTTTTCAATTGATCTTCATGAATATTGGTCAGAATGATTGCCTTGATGAAATCTAGGCCAAGTTCGAAAATGGGTCATCTCGGGTCAAAAACTAGGTCACTAGGTCAAATCAGAGAAAAACGTTGTGTATGCGATAGAGGCGGTATTTTTCAATTGATCTTCATGAATTTTGGTCAGAATGATTACTTTGATGAAATCTAGGCCGATTTCGAAAATGGGTCATCTCGGGTCAAAAACTAGGTCACTAGGTCAAATTAAGGAAAAACCTTGTGTATGCGATAGAGGCTGTATTTTTCAACTGATCTTCATGAATATTGGTCAGAATGTATGCCTTGATGAAATCTAGGCCGAGTTCGAAAATGGGTCATCTCGGGTTAAAAACTAGGTCACTAGGTCAAATCAAAGAAAAACCTTGTGTATGCGATAGAGGCTGTATTTTTCAATTATTCTTCATGAATATTGGTCAGAATGATAACCTTGATGAAATCTAGGCCGAGTTCGAAAATGGGTCATCTCGGGTTAAAAACTAGGTCACTAGGTCAAATCAAAGAAAAACCTTGTGTATGCGATAGAGGCTGTATTTTTCAATTGATCTTCATGAATATTGGTCAGAATGATTGCCTTGATCAAATCTAGGCCGAGTTCGAAAATGGGTCATCTGGGGTCAAAAACTAGGTCACTAGGTCAAATCAGAGAAAAACGTTGTGTATGCGATAGAGGCGGTATTTTTCAATTGATCTTCATGAATTTTGGTCAGAATGATTACCTTGATGAAATCTAGGCCGAGTTCGAAAATGGGTCATCTGGGGTCAAAAACTAGGTCACTAGGTCAAATCGAAGAAAAATCTTGTGTATGCGATAGAGACTGTTTTTTTCAATTGATTTTTATGAAATTTGGCCAGGATGATTGCCTTAATGAAATCTAGGTTGAATTTGAATATGGGTCATCTGAGGTCAAAAACAAGGTCACTTGGTCAAATCAAAGACAAAAGTTGTGTATGTGATAGAGGCTGTATTTTTCAATTGATCTTCATGAATTTTGGTTAGAATGATTGCCTTGATAAAATCTAGGTCGAGTTTGAACATGGGTCATCTAGGGTCAAAAACTAGGCCATATCTAAGAAAATGCTTGTTTTATCGCAAGAGACCAATTTTTTGGTCCAATCTTAATGAAAATTGGTCAGAATATTTGTTTCCATGAAATCACTAGGTCAAACATGTTTTACACTGTTATGGTGTGTTTCTTAGGTGAGCGACCTAGGGCCATCTTGGCCCTCTTGTTTAAGATACAGCTTGAAATTTTGATAACATACACAGTTTTGCACACAAATCATAAAACTGAATTTCATTGACCATGAATGTGACCTACTGACTTTCTTAATATTTTATCATCAGTTTGACATTTGAAACATGTAGCTCATATTACTCAGGTGAGCAATCCAGGGTCATCATGACCCTTTTGTTATAATTTACATAGATTTATATAGGGAAAAACTTTGAAAATCTTCTTGTACAAAACCACAGAGCCTAGGGCTTTGATATTTGGTATGTAGCGTCATCTAGTGGTCCTCTACCAAGATTGTTCAAATTATCCCCCTAAATATGGTTCCACCCTGGGGGTCACATGGTTTATATAGACTTATATAGGGAAAACTTTGAAAATCTTGTACAAAACCACATGGCCAGTGTAGGGCTTTGATATTTGGTATGTAGCATCATCTAGTGGTCCTCTACCAACTTTGTTCAAATTATCCCCCTAGGGTTAAATATGGCCCCGCCCTGGGGGTCCCAAGTTTAACATAGACTTATATAGGAAAAAAAGTTTAAAAATCTTCTTGCCTGAAACCACAACACATAGACCTTTGATATTTGGTTTGTAGCATTGTCTTATGGTCCTCAACCAAGATTGTTAAAATTGTACCCCTGGGGTCACTTAGTTATTATGTGAGTTATATAGGAAAAATACTTAAAAAAATCATCTGATCCTATTTCCAAGACTGTTTAATTATAATTACTTGATGACCCCAAGTAATATGATGTCACTGGACTGTGACCTTGACCTACTGGCCTACTTTCTTGTTTTTTAAGATACAGCTTGAAATTTTGATAACATACACAGTTTTGCACACAAATCATAAAACTGAATTTCATTGACCATGAATGTGACCTACTGACTTTCTTAATGTTTTATCATCAGTTTGACATTTGAAACATGTAGCTCATATTACTCAGGTGAGCAAGCCAGGGTCATCATGACCCTTTTGTTATAATTTACATAGATTTATATAGGGAAAAACTTTGAAAATCTTCTTGTCCAAAACCACAGAGCCTAGGGCTTTGATATTTGGTATGTAGCATCACCTAGTGGTCCTCTACCAAGATGATTCAAATTATTACTCTTGGGTCAAATATGACCCCGCCCCGGGGGTCACATGGTTTATATAGACTTATATATGGAAAAACTTTGAAAATCTTCTTGTCCAAACCACAAAGCCTAGGGCTTTGATATTTGTAATGTAGCATCATCTAGTAGTTCTCTACCAAGTTTGTTCAAATGATCCCCTTAGGGTCAAATATGGCCCCGCCCCAGGGGTCACTTGTTCATATAGACTTATGTAGGGAAAAGCTTTTAAAATCTTCTCATTAATAACCTACAACATTCAAATTTGGACCACATGTAGTTTTGAGTGGCAAGATGAACCTTGACATGAGTTGACCTTGATTTTGTCCTAGTGACCTACTTTCACATTTCTGTAGCTACAGCCTTCAAATTTGGACCACATGCATAGTTTTGTGCACAGAAAAAAACTGACCTTGATATTGACCTAGTGACTTACTTTCACATTTTTAGCTCACCTGTCACATAGTGACAAGGTGAGCTTTTGTGATCACCCATCGTCCGTCGTCCGTCGTCAGTCCGTCCGTCCGTGCGTCCGTGCGTCAACAATTTCGTGTCTGCACGATAGTGGTTTCATTTATGATTTTATTTTAACCAAACTTGCAAACAACTTGTATCACCATAAGATCTGGGTTCCTTTCTTGAACTGGCCAGATCCCATAATGGGTTCCAGAGTTATGGCCCCTGAAAGGGCCAAAATCAGCTAATTTGACCTTGTCTGCACAGTAGCAGCTTTATTTATGATTTGATTTTTACCAAACTGGCACACAACTTGTATCACCATAAGGTCTTGGTTCCTTTCTTGAACTGGCCAGATTCCATTATGGGTTCCAGAGTTATGGCCCCTGAAAGGGCCAGAATTAGCTATTTTGACCTTGTCTGCACAATAGCAGCTTCATTTATGATTTGATTTTAACCAAACTGGTATACAACTTGAATCACCATAAGATCTTGGTTCCTTTCTTCAACTGGCGAGATTCCATTATGGGTTCCAGAGTTATGGCCCCTGAAAGGGCTAGAATTAACTATTTTGACCTTGTCTGCACAATAGCAGCTTCATTTATGATTTGAATTTAATCAGACTTGCACAAAACTTGTGTCACCACAAGATCTTGGTTCCTTTCTTGAACTGGCCAGATTTCTTCATGGGTTCCAGAGGTATGGCCCCTTTAAAGGTCCAAAATTGGCTATTTTGGCTTTTGCAGCCATATAGAGACTTCATTTATGGTTTTATTTGATACAAACTTCCAGAATAACTTCAACAACAATTTTTCTTGGATTCCATGACAAATCAGATCCAAGTGTAGGTTCAGAGTTATTTTATATCTGATTACCTCCCCTGATTGTAATCAAAATGGATTTATATCAGTAAGTACTTATCTATATATAGGACTTATTTGAAATTTCATTATTGTCATTAGTTGGACTGAGCCAATCAGGGTAGATAACTATGGACTGATTTTATGTCAAATTACCTCCCTTTATTTCAAATTAAATGGGTATATCTCCGTAACTAATGAAGATACTGATCTGAAATTTCATTTATGTCAACAGATTTATTTGGCAGATCCTTCTTTTTTTCACTTACAATAATTTGTTTTTAATTACTTCCCTTTAACTTTACTATAAATAGCTTATTTTTAGTAACTTTTTTATTATTGGCCGTAGGGAAAAACCGAGACCACTTTTCTGTGGTACAACATGGATGGTACCTCCAATTTTTAGGTGTATTTTGACATATCTGTACCTTGTAAGAATTTTTTTTTCTTTTTGGTTAAATTTCTTCCCTTTGTTGTTACTGTCCTTTGGATTTAGATATTTTTTCTGAGGACCTTCTTGTCCTCAAGTGCATTGATAACAAGTGAGCGATATAGGGCCATCATGGCCCTCTTGTTTAAGGTACAGGCTTCAGATTTGGACCAACATGCATAGTTTTTTGTTCAGAAATGAAATTTGACCTTGATTTTGACCTGGTGACCTACTTTCACATTTCTCAAGCTACAGCCTTCAAATTTGGACCACATTCATAGTTTTGTGCACAGAAAAAGCTTTGACCTTGACATTGACCTAGTGACCTACTTTCACATTTTTGAAGGTACAGGCTTCAGATTTGGACCACATGCATAGTTTTGTGTACCAAAATGAACTTTGATCTTGAGATTGACCTAGTGACCTACTTTCACTTTTCAAGAATAATTTGGACCACATGCATATTTTTATGTCTCCCCAGGAGACATATTGTTTTTGCCCTGTCCGTCCGTCCGTCCGTACGTCACACTTCATTTCCGAGCAATAACTGGAGAACCATTTGACCTAGAACCTTCAAACTTCATTGGGTTGTAGGGCTGCTGGAGTAGACGACCCCTATTGTTTTTGGGGTCACTCCGTCAAAGGTCAAGGTCACAGGGGCCTGAACATTGAAAACCATTTCCGATCAATAACTAGAGAACCACTTGACCCAGAATGTTGAAACTTCATAGGATGATTGGTCATGAAGAGTAGATGACCCCTATTGATTTTGGGGTCACTCCGTCAAAGGTCAAGGTCACAGGGGCCTGAACATTGAAAACCATTTCCGATCAATTACTAGAGAACCACTTGACCCCGAATGTTGAAACTTCATAGGATGATTGGTCATGAAAAGTAGATGACCCCTATTGATTTTGGGGTCACTCCGTCAAAGGTCAAGGTCACAGGGGCCTGAACATTGAAAACCATTTCCGATCAATAACTAGAGAACCACTTGACCCCGAATGTTGAAACTTCATAGGATGATTGGTCATAAAGAGTAGATGACCCCTATTGATTTTGGGGTCACTCCATCAAAGGTCAAGGTCATAGGGGCCTGAACATGGAAAACCATTTCCAATCAATAACTAGAGAACCACTTGACCCACAATGTTGAAACTTCATAGGATGATTGTACATGCAAAGTAGATGACCCCTATCGATTTTGGGGTCACTCCATTAAAGGTCAAGGTCACAGGGACTGAACATTGAAAACCATTTCCGGTCAATAACTTGAGAACCACTTGACCCAGAATGTTGAAACTTAATAGGATGATTGGTCATGCAGAGTAGATGACCCCTAACGATTTTGGGGTCACTCTGTGAAAGGTTAAGGTCACAGGGGCCCGAACATTGAAAACCATTTCCGGTCAGTAACTTGAGAACCACTTGACCCAGAATGATGAAACTTCATAGGATGATTGGTCATGCAGAGTAGATGACCCCTAACGATTTTAGGGTCACTCTGTTAAAGGTCAAGGCCACAGGGGCCTGAACATGGAAAACCATTTCCAATCAATAACTTGAGAACCTCTCGACCCAGAATGTTGAAACTTCATAGGATGATTGTTCATGCAGAGTAAATGACCCCTATTTTTTTTGGGGCCACTCCGTTAAAGGTCAAGGTCACAGGGGCCTGAACATTGATAACCAGTTCTGATCAATAACTTGAGAACCACTTGACCCAGAATGTTGAAACTTCATAGGATGATTGAACATGCAGAGTAGATGACCCCTATTGATTTTGGGGTCAGTCTGTTAAAGGTCAAGGTCACAGTGGCCTGTTCATGTAAAATCATTTTTTGGAAATAACTTGAGAACCACTTGACCTACAATGTTGAAACTTAATAGGATGATTGGACATGCAGAGTAGATGACCCCTGTTTATTTTGAGGTCACTTGATCAAAGGTCAAGGTCACAGGAGCCTGAACAGTGACTTGAGAACCACTAGGCCAAGAGTGTTGAAATTTAGCGGGATGACTGGACATGCCAAGTAGATGATCCCTATTGCAGCCAACCATCAGTGTCTCTTTGATTTTTGCTCCTGATCCCTATTGACTTCTTGCCTATAGGACTTTGCATTGGGGGAGACATGCGCTTTTTTACAAAAGCATTTTCTAGTTGTGTTCTGAATTGAAATTTGACATTGATTTTTACCTAGTACAGTAGAAACTCCAAAAACCGGACCCTGTCCGGACCAAGTCAAAAGTCCGTTTTTTTGAGGATTCCGGTTTTCAGAGGATTTTGCACAAATTTCTGAGAGGATTTATATATTCTTATTCATTTCATCCTATTGTATCACATTTAATGTCTTGTAGGTTTTTTCTTTTCCCAAATCTGCTTTGTACATCTCTGTTATATATTAAAACTGAATTATTTTTAAACAAGAAAAAAAAAACGTCACTTAAAATGATACTTTATAATGAAAAAAATGTTTTGCTTATCGTTAGGACATAAATAGTCTAGCTTTGATAAATCAAGGAACATGCATCATGTGGATATCAATATTTAATAATTAATACCAATACCAATAATAATTAATAAGAATAAGAACTTTTTCATATTAAAAAAAAGATGTATGAAAAATCACGTATACATTAATAGATCAATTTAATTTCTCCTTATTATATTAAAATGTTTTGTACTTTATAAACTTATCTTTTATAGCTATATACAAAATACAAACACACAGACAAATGTTTTTCACACCTACTTAGGTAACATTTGTGATTGTTAGTTGGTAAACAAAAATTGTCACCTGCTTGAGATTATGTTTTTAAAATCAATTCAAAGTGATTTACACATAAGTTTTGACACTTGCTGTCCAGTTTTCAGAGGATTTTTTATGTACAATATTTCTTTTTGGCTATGAAAAACCGTCCAGTTTTCAGAATTTAGAGTTTCCGGTATTCAGAGTGCTTTTTAGCTCACATGTCACAAAGTGACAGTGTGAGCTTTTGTGATCGCGCAGCGTCCGTCGTCCGTCCGTGCGTCCGTCCGTCCGTGCGTAAACTTTTGCTTGTGACCTCTCTAGAGGTCACATTTTTCATGGGATCTTTATGAAAGTTGGTCTGAATGTTCATCTTGAAGATATCTAGGTCAAGTTCGAAACTGGGTCACGTGCGTTCAAAAACTAGGTCAGTAGGTCTAAAAATAGAAAAACATTGTGACCTCTCTAGAGGCCATATTTTACACAAGTTTTTCATGAAAATTGGTCAGAATGTTTACCTTGATGATATCTAGGTCAAGTTTGAAACTGGGTCACGTGCCATCAAAAACTAGGTCAGTAGGACAAATAATAGAAAAACCTTGTGACCTCTCTAGAGGCCATGTTTTTCAAGGGATCTGTATGAAAGTTGGTCTGAATGTTCATCTTGATGATATCTAGGTCAAGTTCGAAACTGGGTCAGCTGCGGTCAAAAACTAGGTCATTAGGTCGTAAAATAGAAAAACCTTGTGACCTCTCTAGAGGTCATACTTTTGAATGGATCTTCATGAAAATTGGTCAGAATGTTCACCTTGATGATATCTAGGTCAGGTTCGAAACTGGGTCACGTGCCATCAATAACTAGGTCAGTAGGTCAAATAATAAAAAAACCTTGTGACCTCTCTAGAGGCCATATTTTTCATGGGATCTGTATGAAGGTTGGTCTGAGTGTTCACCTTGATGATATCTAGGCCAAGTTCGAAACTGGTTCAACTGTGATTAAAAAGTAGGTCAGTAGGTCTAAAAATAGAAAAACCTTGTGACCTCTCTAGAGGCCATATTTTTCACAAGATCTTCATGAAAATTGGTCTGAATATTCACCTTGATGATATCTAGGTCAAGTTCGAAACTGGGTCATGTGCCTTCAAAAACTAGGTCAGTAGGTCAAATAATAGAAAAACCTTGTGACCTCTCTAGAGGCTATATTTTTCATGGGATCTGTATGAAAGTTGGTCTGAATGTTCATCTTGATGATATCTAGGTCAAGTTTGAAACTGGGTCAGCTGCGGTCAAAAACTAGGTCATTAGGTCTAAAAATAGAAAAACCTTGTGACCTGTCTAGAGGCCATACTTTTGAATGGATCTTCATGAAAATTGGTCAGAATGTTCACCTTGATGATATCTAGGTCAAGTTTGAAACTGGGTCACATGCCCTTAATAACTAGGTCAGTAGGTCAAATAATGAAAAAACCTTGTGACCTCTCTGGAGGCCATATTTTTCATGGGATCTGAATGAAGGTTGGTCTGAATGTTCATCTTTATGATATCTAGGTCAAGTTCAAAACTGGGTCACATGAGCTCAAAAACTAGGTCACTATGTCAAATAATAGAAAAAAAAACGACGTCATACTCAGTTCAAAACTGGGTCATGTTGGGACAGGTGAGCGATTCAGGACCATCATGGTCCTCTTGTTTAACTGTACTTATAAGGGAAAAACTTGGACTTTGAAAATCGGATGATTTTCAGAGGATTCTGGTTTTTGGAGGGTCCGTTTTCGGAGTTTCTACTGTACCTACTTTCACATTTCTCAAGCTACAGCCTCCAAATTTGAAGCACATGCACAGTTTTGTATACCAAAATGAACTTTGACCTTGAAATTGATCTAGTGACCTACAGCTTTCAAATTTGGACCACATGCATGGACCACATGCACAGTATTGTGTACCGAAATGAATTTTGACCTTAATTTTGACCTGAAATTGATCTAGTGACCTACAGCTTTCAAATTTGGACCACAAGCGTGGACCACATGCACAGTGTTGTGTACCGAAATGAATTTTGACCTTGAGCTAGCCCGCCCGCTTAGCTCAGTAGGTAAGAGCGTTGGTCTACGGATCTCGGGGTCGCGAGTTCGATCCTCGGGCGGGCATATGTTCTCTGTGACTGTTTGATAAACGACATTATGTCTGAAATCTTTAGTCCTCCACCTCTGATTCCTGTAGGGAAGTTGGCAGTTACTTGCGGAGAACAGGTTTGTACTAGTACAGAATCCAGGAATACTGGTAAGGTTAACTGCCCGCCGTTACATGACTGAAATACTGTTGAAAAACGGCGTTAAACCCAAAACAAGCAAACAAACAAACATTGACCTTGAGCTTGTCTTGAAATTTGGAACATTAAAAAATTTGCTCAATAGTGGGCACCAAGATCACTCTGTGATCTCTTGTTTGTCCAGAGCACTATTCAGCACTATTCAAGATATTGACTTTACAGTTACATGGTGATGAGGTGATTTGAGGAGTGCAGCAGTGCACTTTCTCCGACCCTGCACTACTGAGCCTCCTGTCTCCCCCTCCTCAACCCCCCCCCCCCCCCCCCCCCCCCCCCCCAAAAAAAAAAAAAAAAGAAAGAATTCTTTACACGTTTTAGCTCATCTGAACACATGGCAGTTGTCCAAGCATCTGTCCTTCCGGTCGTCCATCCGTCATCAACAATTTCTTTAAACGACATCTTTTCAAAAACCACTAAATGGCCTGACTGTTCCTATGGGGTCTTCTTTGAAAGTTGTTCAGATGGTTCTGCTTAGTTGCACATAGCGGCCACCAGAGCTAAGAATAGAAAATCTTCAAACGACTTCCTCCTAAACGAGTGGTCGGATTTTAAATAATCATTCTTAGTATTCCATCACTGCTGCCATACCAAACCCCACAATCCCTCACCCTCTGTCACATTACATCTCCCCTCGCCCCCACACACCCTCTAATGTAGTACTGCGGGCGCATATTGCCCCCTTTGTGGAACTCTGGTTGGAAAATACACTGATGGTGTGGGGATAAGGGGTTTGTCATTTATTAAGGGGATGGTGTTAATTAATGAATATGTAGTAGTTATGTTTTGTACACATCACATTATCATTTGGTAATATTATTTAATGTAACATTTTTTTGTAATTTTAGAAAGAAAATGGATATGCTTATGAATGTGACTTGCTGTCATTTTTTGAACTGGGCAGTATTCACCATGACTACTACCTTGTAAATATCAAAGTTCCAGTAGAACCATACAAAGGGATCAACATGGGAATAGGAAAACTCAGGGACATTACCCTTGTTGTAAGTATTAATATGTTAATAGTTTTTAGCTTGACTATTCAAAGAATATGGAGAGCTATACTACTCGCCCCGGTGTCAGCATTGGTTAAAGTTTTTAGCTCACTGAGCACAAAGTGCTCATGGTGAGCTATTGTGATCACGCTGTGTCCGTCCGTCGTCAACAATTGTGTTTAAACAACATCTCCAACACCACTGAATGGATTTTAATGAAACTTGGCATGGATATTCCTTGGATGGTCTTCTACCAAAGTTGTTCAAACGGTTCCCCTTGGTTGCACATATTGGCCGCCAGAGCTAAAAATAAAAAAATTATCTCCTCCTAAACCAATGGTTCGATTTTGAAATAATTTCACACAACCCTCTACCAAGATTGTTCAAATTATTCTGATTAGTCAAAAAACATGGCTGCCAGAGGACGTGGTCACTTTTCTCTATATTCTTGAATATTCATTCTTTATTGCATAATAAGGCCTCCGGCCCATACACAAGAGAAATACAGAACATATAACATCTAATTACATGTGTGAAGCAAAGGTCATTTACATTTACATAATAATATTATAAGGTACTTGTCAATTAGTATTGTACAGTAAACACATATCAGTATATTTTGTACCTGTTACCAAATACATGTTCAAGTAAAGTCTGAAATTAGCCAACTTCTTTCTTTAAAAGCATGATATATATACATTGCTAGGTTTCTAATAATTTCATCACTTTCTTTTGACATTAGGTCATAAAATTTTTGTATTTTAGCATTGTTAACAAAGTGGTATGGAATGTATAATGACCGAATATTTGAATACAAAGGACATATAAGTACAAAATGAAATTCGTCTTCAATAACAGCTTCACAATATGGACAGTCACGATGTTCTCTATCTAAACCAATATGTCAACCTTTTTAGCTCACCTGTCACAAAGTGACAAGGTGAGCTTTTGTGATCGTGCGGTGTCCGTCGTCCGTGCGTGCATCCGTGCGACCGTGCGTCCGTAAACTTTTCCTTGTGACATCTCTAGAGGTCACATTTTTCATGGGATCTTTATGAAAATGGGTCAGAATGTTCATCTTGGTAAATTCTAGGTCAAGTTCGAAACTGGGTCACGTGCCATCAAAAACTAGGTCAGTAGGTCTAAAAATAGAAAAACCTTGTGACCTCTCTAGAGGCCATAATTTTCAATGGATCTTCATGAAAATTGGTCAGAATGTTCACCTTGATGATATCTAGGTCAAGTTCGAAACTGGATCACGTGCGATCAAAAACTAGGTCAGTAGGTCTAAAAATAGAAAAACCTTGTGACCTCTCTAGAGGCCATATATTTCACAAAATCTTCATGAAAATTGGTCAGAATGTTCACCTTGATGATATTTAGGTCAAGTTCGAAACTGGGTCATGTGTCATCAAAAACTAGGTCAGGAGGTCTAAAAATAGAAAAACCTTGTGACCTCTCTAGAGGCCATATTTTTCACTAGATCTTCATGAAAATTGGTCAGGTCGTTCACTTTGATGATATCTAGGTCAAGTTCGAAACTGGGTCACGTGCGGTCAAAAACTAGGTCAGTAGATCTAAAAATAGAAAAACCTTGTGACCTTTCTAGAGGCCATATATTTCACAAGATCTTCATGAAAATTGGTCAGAACGTTCACCTTGATGATATCTAGGTCAAGTTCGAAACTGGGTCACGTGCCGTCAAAAACTAGGTCAGTAGGTCAAATAATAGAAAAACCTTGTGACCTCTCTAAAGGCCATATTTTTCATGGGATCTGTATGAAAGTTGGTCTGAATGTTCATCTTGATGATATCTAGGTCAAGTTCGAAACTGGGTCACGTGCGGTCAAAAACTAGGTCAGTAGGTCTAAAAATAGAAAAACCTTGTGACCTCTCTAGAGGCCATATATTACATGAAATCTTCATGAAAATTGGTCAGAATGTTCACCTTGATGATATCTAAGTCAAGTTCGAAAGTGGGTCACGTGCCTTCAAAAACTAGGTCAGTAGGTCAAATAATAGAAAAACCTTGTGGCCTCTCTAGAGGCCATATTTTCCATGGGATCTGTATGAAAGTTGGTTTGAATGTTCATCTTGATGATATCTAGGTCAAGTTCGAAAGTGGGTCACGTGCCATCAAAAACTAGGTCAGTAGGTCAAATAATAGAAAAACCTTGTGACCTCTCTAAAGGCCATATTTTTTAATGGATCTTCATGAAAGTTGGTCTGAATGTTCATCTTGATGATATCTAGATCAAGTTCGAAACAGGGTCATGTGCGGTCAAAAACTAGGTCAGTAGGTCTAAAAATAGAAAAACCTTGTGACCTCTCTAGAGGCCATACTTGTGAATGGATCTCCATAAAAATTGGTCAGAATGTTCATCTTGATGATATCTAGGTCAAGTTCAAAAGTGGGTCACGTGCCATCAAAAAGTAGGTCAGTAGGACAAATAATGAAGAAACGTTGTGACCTCTCTAGAGGCCATATTTTTCATGGGATCTGTATGAAAGTTTGTCTGAATGTTTATCTTGATGATATCTAGGCCAAGTTTGAAACTGGGTCAACTGCGATCAAAAACTGGGTCAGTAGGTCTTGAAATAGAAAAACCTTGTGACCTCTCTAGAGGCCATACCCTTGAATGGATCTTCATGAAAATTGGTCAGAATGTTCACCTTGATGATATCTAGGTCAAGTTTGAAACTGGGTCACGTGCCTTAAAAAACTAGGTCAATAGGTCAAATAATAGAAAAACCTTGTGACCTCACTAGAGACCATATTTTTCAATGGATCTTCATGAAAATTGGTCAGAATTTTTATCTTGATAATATCTAGGTCAAGTTCAAAACTGGGTCACATGAGCTCAAAAACTAGGTCACTATGTCAAATAATAGAAAAAACGACGTCATACTAAAAACTGGATCATGTGGGAAGAGGTGAGCAATTCAGGACCATCATGGTCCTCTTGTTCAATCATGAGATTATGTGAAGAACGTCGAAAATTTGCCATACAGGATCGGAATTTTGCTATATCTACAACAGTAACATACTTCTCAACATTGTACATAGGTTTTAAATGTATATAGTGACAAAGTTTACTACTTTCATTGCATCTAGTCCTCCAGTTTTGAACATATTGGTCTTTCAACCTTTGTTCAAATTGAAACAGAAAATAGCGTGGGTTAGCGACTTCTTGGCGTTCCGAAATATATCCAAATCCGTTAGTATATAAATATTGTTTTACATCTGTAACCCAATTTATATAACCTAAATTAGCATATAGGAATAAGGTCAGTAATTCGGTCGAAAATGTGCTTCCGTGTTGTATCGAAAGAAGTCCATAATAAATAGATCCTAATTTTCCCATTTTTTGCGCAAATTTGTGTAGAACGAGTGCTTTAATCACCATTTTTCACTACTAGAATACATTCTGCATGAAATGAGACGGTTTTCATGTTCATACACCCCACATGGCAAGTTTTGCAGATTGAAACTGGAAGTAGGTGTTTACTGCGCGGACGAGAGCAAATATGCGCCATTTTTAGGGTAGCAGACCACAACTGACTGGCATTTCACTAGGAACTACATAACCCCCTATTTTCTTTTTATTTTTTCGTTAATTTGTGATAGAACTTTCATGAAAAATAGGTGTAGACAAAAGTGATGTTCTCTAAAGATACGTCAAGACGACCTGAAGTTGTCGTTTTTTATATGAAACAAAGAAGGATTTGAATTACTGACCTTCAACCATAACATAAAAGCATTTCATAGCACAGTTTGATATATCTGTTTCTAGGCAAAGTTAGCAAACGCATCCAGTATTTGATACAACGTTTAGCTGAGTATATATACATGGGGAACCTACCAACATCCTCAAGAACAGCATCGTTACATGCACTTCTGTTCACTTTAAGAAAGCGTTTGCACGCATATACCTGTATTGATTCGACACATTGCATATGTTTTAGTCCCCATAGTTCTGAACCATATAGTAACACAGCCGCAACTTTTGTATCAAATATTTTAAAGAACGTTTTATAAGGTAAACATTGCAAATTTTGTAGAGAATTAAAAATATATATCAGAACTTTTTTCGCTTTAACCGACATAGCTTCAGCCATTTTGTATAAAGACAGTCTGTTAGAAAAATATATGTATTTAGTGGAAACATTAAAAATCTTCTTCTGTGAAACTGCTAGCCCGATTTTAAAATAATGAAATAGTAAAAAATGCATATTTTCACCTTGTGACGCACATAGCTCAAAAAGTATTTCATATAAATTGAAACCTTGCATCAATCTTTATCATAATATGAACTTGCGTACCTCCTATTTTTACCTCCTATTTTTCATTTAGCTCATAAAGTATTTCATATGAATTGATGAAACCTTGCATGAGTCTTTATCATGATATGAACTTTTGCACCTTCCATTTTTCGTCTGGCTCAGCCCCCTATTTCCAGGGTTACGGCCTCTGAAATAGTAAAAAATGCACATTTTCACCTTGTGACGCGCCTAGCTCAAAAAGTATTTGATGTAAATGACCACTGCCTTGTAAATATCCAAGTTCCAGTAGAACTATACAAAGGGATCAACATGGGAATAGGAAAACTCTGGGACATTACCCTTGTTGTAAGTATTAATATGTTAATAGTTTTTAGCTTGACTATTTAAAGAATATGGAGAGCTATACTACTCACCCCGGTGTCAGCATTGGTTAAAGTTTTTAGCTCACTGAGCACAAAGTGCTCATGGTGAGCTATTCTGATCACGCTGTGTCCGTCATGCATCTGTCCGTCGTCGCCATCGTGTTTAACCAACATCTCCAAAACCACTGAATGGATTTTGATGAAACTTTTGTGCACTTTCACTTTATCTCAGTCATTACTGAACGGATTTGATTCAAACTTAAGATAGTTGTTCCACATCATCACAAGGTTCGTAACTCTGGCACCAATTTTTCATGAATTATGCCCCCTTTTTAGCTCACCTGAGCACAAAGTGCTCAAAGGTGAGCTTTTGTGATCGCCCTGTGTCTGTCGTCAGTCGTCAACAATTTGACTGTTAACACTAGAGGTCACATTTTTGGCCCAATCTTAATGAAACTTGGTCAGAATGTTATCCTTAATAAAATCTTGGATGAGTTTGATATTGGGTCATCTGGGATCAAAAACTAGGTCACCAAGTCAAATCAAAGGAAAAGCTTGTTAACACTCTAGAGGTCACAATTTTGGCCCAATCTTAATGAAACTTGGTCAGAGTGTTATCCTCAGTAAAGTCTTGGACCAGTTCGATATTGGGTCATCTGGGGTCAAAAACTAGGTCACCATGTCAGATCAAAGGAAAAGCTTGTAAACACTGTAGAGGCCACATTTATGACTGTGTCTTCATGAGACTTGATCAGAATATTAATCTTGATGATCTCAAGGTCCAGTTTGAATCTGTATCATGTAGGATCAAAAACTAGGTCACCAGGTCAAATCAAAGGAAAAGCTGTAGAGGCCACCTTTATGACCATATCTTAATATAACTTGGTCAGAATGTTAAATTTGATGATCTTTAGGTCAAGTTCGAATCTGGGTCATGTCGGGTCAAAAACTAGGTCACCGGGTCAAATCAAAGGAAAAGCTAGTTACCACTTGAGAGGCCACATTTATGACCATATCTTAATGAAAATTGGTCAGAATGTTAATCTTGATGATCTATAGGTCAAATTCAAAAATGGGGCAGGTGGGGCCAAAAACTAGGTCACTAGGTCAAATCAAAGGAAAATCTTGTTAACACTCTTGAGGCTACATTTATGAATTTATCTTCATGAAACTTAGTCATAATGTTTAACTTGATGATCTTTAGGTCAAGTTCGAATCTGGGTCATGTCGAGTCAAAAACTAGGTCACCGGGTTCTAATCAAAGGAAAAGCTAGTTAACACTTGAGAGGCCACATTTATGACCATATCTTAATGAAACTTGGTCAGAATGTTAATCTTTATGATCTTTAGGTCAATAGGTCAGGTGAGCAATACAGGGCCTTCATGGCCCTCTTGTTACTTAAAATTTTATGTTAATTTTGATGCATTTTCACTATATCTTTGTTATTTCAGAAGGGATTTGATTCAAACTTAAAATAATCGTTCATCATCATCACCTACATCATTTGACACAAGGACCATAACTGTGACTGTATTTTATGAGGTATCCCCCTTTTTTCATCACCTACATCATTTGACACAAGGACCATAACTGTGACTGTATTTTATGAGGTATCCCCCTTTTTTAGCTCACCTGAGCCAATAGTCTCCTGTGACAGCTCTTGTTTGGGTCATTTGATCAAAGGTCAAAGTCACAGGGACCAGAACATGGAAAATGGTTTTCAATCAATAACTTGAGAATCATTTGAACCAGAACCTTCAAACTTCGTAGGATGATAGTACTTACAGATTAGATGCCCCTTATCGTTTTTGGGGTCACTTGAGCTAAGGTCAAGGTCAAAGGGACCTGAACATGGAAAAACCCTTCCAATCAATTACTTGAGAAGCACTTGACCCAGAATGTTGAAACTTCATAGGATGATTGGATATGCAGAGTAGATGACCCCTATTGATTTTTGGGTCCCTCGATCAAAGGTCAAGGCCACAGGGGCATGAACATGGAAAACAGTTTCAGATCAATAACTTGAGAACCACCTGACCCAGAATGTTGAAACTTCATAGGATGATTGGACATGCAAGGTAGATGATCCCTACTGCAGCCAACTATCAGTGTCTCTTTGACTTTCACTCCTGTCCCCTATTGACTTCTTGCTTATTACGACTATGCACTGGGGTAGACATGAGCTTTTCTACAAAAGCATCACCTAGTTACACACAAATGGTCCTTATGTCACCCTCTACCAAGATTTTCCAAATTATTCTGATTCGTCAAAAAATATGGCTGCCATAGGGCGTGGTCACTTTTCCCTACATGTATTTAGTGTAAACTTTAAAAATTTTCTTCTGTGAAATTGCTAGCCTGGTTTTAAAATAAATAATTTTACACAAATGGTCCTTGTGTGACCCTCTACCAAGATTGTTCAAATTATTTCCCTAGGGTCAAATATGGCCCCGCCCCAGGGGTCACATGGTTTATATAGACTTATATAGGGAAAACTTTGAAAATCTTCTTGTACAAAACCATATGGCCTAGTGCTTTGATATTTGGTATGTAGCATCATCTAGTAGTCCTCTACCAAGATTGTTCAAATTATCCCCCTAGGGTCAAATATGGCCCCGCCCAGGGGTCACATGGTTTATATAGACTTATATAGGGAAAACTTTGAAAATCTTCTTGTACAAAACCACATGGCCTAGGGCTTTGATATTTGGTATGTAGCATCATCTAGTGTTCCTCTACCAAGATTGTTCAAATTATCCCCCTAGGGTCAAATGTGGCCCCACCCCGGGTGTCGCAAGTTTTACATAGACTTTTATAGGAAAAAAAGTTTAAAAATCTTCTTGTCTGAAACCACAACACTTAGACCTTTGATATTTGGTTTGTAGCATTGTCTTATGGTCCTCAACCAAAATTATATAAATTGTACCCTGGGGTGAAAAGAGGCCCTGCCCTGGGGGTCCCAAGTTTTATATAGACACTTTAAAAATCTTGTCAGAAACCATACGACCTAGGCTTTTGATATTTGGTATGATGCATTGTCTAGTAGTCCTCTACCAAAATTGTTCAAATTATGCCCCTGGGGTTAAAAGAGGCCCCGCTCTGGGGTAACTTAGTTATTATGTGAGTTATATAGGAAAAATGCTTAAAAAATCATCTGATCCTATTTCCAAGACTATTTAATTATAATTACCTGATGACCCCAAGTAATATGATGTCACTTGATCGTGACCTTGACCTACTGACCTACTTTCTTGTATTTTAAGATACAGCCTTGAAATATTGATGACTTACACAGTTTTGCACACAAATCGTAAAACTGAATTTCATTGACAATGACCTACTGACTTTCTTAATATTTTATCATCAGTTTGACATTTGAAACATGTAGCTCATATTACTCAGGTGAGCGATCCAGGGTCATCATGACCCTCTTGTTTAATAATTTTACACAAATGTTTCTTCGGTGACCCTTTATGAAGATTGTTCAGATAATTCTGATTTGTGAGTAACATGTCTACCACTTTTCCCTATATTTATATAGTGGAACCTTAAAAAATCTCATTGTCAGAAACTGCTGGCCCTTTATGAAGATTGTACAAATATACTATTTCATAATAATTTCACAGACATTTTCTTGCATGAATTTTAGCTCACCTGAGCAATGCTCATGGTGAGCAATTGAGATCAAGCTGTGTCTGTTGTCCGGCGTGTGTCTGTCCGTCCGTCATCAACAGTTGTGTTTCAAAGACATCTCTAAAACCACTGAATGGATTTTGATGAAACTTGGCATGGATGTTCCTTGGATGGTCCTCTACCAAAGTTGTTTGGTTGCACATGGGGCCCGCCAGAGCTAAAAAAAGAAAAATCTTCAAATGACATCTCCTCCTAAACCGGTGGTGCGATTTTGAAATAATTTCACAGAAATGGTTCACAAAATTTCACGCAAATATCAGCTTCTACCAAGATTGTTCAAATTAAACAGATTCTTCAAAAAACATGGCCGCCAGGAGATACGTGTGATCACTTTTCCCTATATGTATATAGTGGAAATTTAAAGTCTTCTTGTATGGAACTGCTGGCCCGATTTTAAAATAATTTCACACAATTGGTCCTTGTGTGACCCTCTACCGAGGTTGTTCAAATTATTTTGTTTTGTCAAAAAACATGGCCGCCAGAGGGCGTGGTCACTTTTCCCTTCATGTGTATAGTAGAAACTTAGGAAATCTTCTTGTATGAAACTGTAATTGTAATGTCTACTGTAATTGTTCAAATTATTGCCCTAGGTTCAAAAATGTGTGTGACATGACTGTATATAATATAGGCTAACATAGAAGAAACCTAACTCTGTACAAACACACATGCAGCCTTGTACACAGGTGAGAGCTTTAGGGTCAATGACCCTCTTGTTTTCCAAAACTGTTCAAGCAAGCAGTGTAATTCAGGTGAGTGATCTCACTGGCACCAGAACAGAAAGAAAATGTCTCTGACTTGTTATACCTTACCCCTAGGTATTCTATAAGAACCATGGTCATGAAGGGGAAAATATACTAACCCGTTTCAATGGCGCATTTCATACCTAAAACGTGCAGTTCGGTAAATGTGTACTATGGATATCAAACAAGTGGTAATTTATCTTCGATTGTGTACTGGTCACATTTCTTCAATACATCATTCTGATCTTAGAAAAACAATGCGTAGTTTATAGTTATTTAAACGTTACACAAAAAACTTGCTTGAACTTCCCTGGTGAAGTTCCGTTCTAGATTACAAAACCATTCTGACTGGCTGTTGTGAAAATGTATGTCAATCGTCATTTAACTACACCTGCTCGCTAAAATTTGAAAATGCAGCATAAATGTGCAAAATGAAGAAAATAAACAGAACAGATGCAGACTAATGTACGATTTTAAATTAAAGATCATATATAAGATGAATTTCATTCATCATTTCAAGATTTTGTGTAAAATTGTGATTTTTAGCTCACCAGAGCCAAAGGCTCTGGGTGAGCTATTCTGATCACTCACCGTCCGGCATCCGTCGTCTGGCATCCGTCGTTCGTTGTCTGGCATCCGTCGTCCGTTGTCCGTCGTCCGTAAACTTTTACTTTAAACGACAGCTCCTCTTAAACCGCTAGGCCAATTTCATCCAAGCTTCACAGGAATGTTCCTTGGGTGAAGCTCTACAAAAATTGTTCAAAGAATTGAATTCCATGCAGAACTCTGGTTGCCAAGGAAAAACTTTAAAAATCTTCTTCTCAAAAACCAGAAGCCTTAGAGCTTAGATATTTTGTGTGAAGCATTTGCCTAGTGGACCTCTACCAATTTTGTTCAAATCATGACCCCGCCCCAGGGGTCACTTGATTTTACATAGGAAAATCTTAAAAAATCTTCTTCTCAAAAACCGGAAGCCCTAGAGCTTAGATATTTGACATGTAGCATTGCCTAGTGGACCTCTACTAAAGTGTTCAAATCATGACCCCGGGGTCAAAATTGACCCCGCCCCAGTGGTCACATGATTTTACATAGATTTCTATAGGAAAATCTTTAAAAAAATTTAAAAAATAAACCAGAAGGCCTAGAGCTTAGATATTTGACATGTAGCATTGCCTAGTGGACCTCTACAAAATTTATTCAAATCATGACCCCTGGGGTCAAAATTGACCCCACCCCAGGGGTCACTTGATTTTACATAGGAAAATCTTCAAAATTTTTCTAAATATAAACCAGAAGGCCTAGAGCTTAGGTATTTCACATGTAGCATTGCCTAGTGGACCTCTACAAAATTATGCAAATCTTGACCTCCGGGGTCAAATTGACCCCACCCCATGGGGTTACTTGATTGTACATAGAAAAATCTTCAAAATTTCCTAAAAATAAACCAGAAGGCCTAGAGCTTAGATATTTGACATGTAGCATTGCCTAGTGGACCTCTACAAAATTTGTTCAAATCATGACCCCCGGGGTCAAAATTGACCCCGCCCCAGGGGTCACTTGATTTTACATAGAAAATCTTCAAAATTTTTCTAAAAATAAACCAGAAGGCCTAGATCTTGGATAATTGACATGTTGCATTGCCTAGTAGACTTCTACAAAATTTGTTCAAATCATGACCCCTGGGTGCAAATTGACCCCGCCCCATGGGGTTACTTGATTGAACATAGAAAAATCTTCAAATTTTCTAAAAATAAACCAGAAGGCCTAGAGCTTAGATATTTGACATGTAGCATTGCCTAGTGGACCTCTACAAAATTTGTTCAAATCATGACCCCCGGGGTCAAAATTGACCCCGCCCCAGGGGTCACTTGATTTTACATAGAAAATCTTCAAAATTTTTCTAAAAATAAACCAGAAGGCCTAGATCTTGGATAATTGACATGTGGCATTGCCTAGTAGACTTCTACAAAATTTGTTCAAATCATGACCCCCGGGTGCAAATTGACCCCGCCCCATGGGGTTACTTGATTGAACATAGAAAAATCTTCAAATTTTCTAAAAATAAACCAGAAGGCCTAGAGCTTAGATATTTGACATGTAGCATTGCCTAGTGGATCTCTACAAAATTTGTTCGAATCTTGACCCCCCAGATCAAATTGACCCAGCCCCAGGGGTTACTTGATTGTACATAGAAAAATCTTTAAAATTTTCTAAAAATAAACCAGAAGGCCTAGAGCTTAGATGTTTGGTATGTAACATTGCCTAGTAGACTTCTACAAACTTTTTTCAAATCATGACCCCCGGGGTAAAATTGGCCCCGCCCCCGGAATCTCTTGATTTTACATAGGAAAATCTTCAAAAATTTTCTAAAAATAAACCAGAAGGCCTAGATCTTAGATATGTCAAAAGTAGCATTGCCTAGTGGACCTCTACAAAATTTGTTCAAATCTTGACCCCCCAGGGTCAAATTGACCCAGGCCCAGGGATTACTTGATTGTACATAGGGAAATCTTCATAAATTTGCTAAAAATAAACCAGAAGGCCTAGATCTTAGATATTTGATATGTAACATTACCTAGTAGACTTCTACAAACTTTGTTCAAATCATGACCCCCGGGGTAAAATTGGCCCCGCCCCAGGGGTTACTTGATTGTACATTGGAAAATCTTCCAAAAAATTTCTAAAAATCATCAGTTTGACATTTGAAACATGTAGCTCATATTACTCGGGTGAGCGATCCAGGGTCATCATGACCCTCTTGTTTTTAAATTCTGTTTTTGTTAGCTCACCTGTCACATAGTGACAAGGTGAGCTTTTGTGATCACCCTTCGTCCGTCGTCCGTCGTCTGTGCGTCCGTCAACAAGTTCTTGTCTGCACGATAGTGGTTTCATTTATGATTTTATTTTAACCAAACTTGCACACAACTTGTATCACCATAAGATCTCGGTTCCTTTCTTGAACTGGCCAGATCCCATTATGGGTTCCAGAGTTATGGCCCCTGAAAGGGCCAAAATTAGCTATTTTGACCTTGTCTGCACAATAGCAGCTTTATTTATGATTTGATTTTTACCAAACTTACACACAACTTGTATCACCATAAGATCTTGATTCCTTTTTTAAACTGGCCAGATTCCATCATGGGTTCCAGAGTTATGGCCCCTGAAAGGGCCAGAATTAGCTATTTTGACCTTGTCTGCACAATAGCAGCTTCATTTATGATTTTATTTTAACCAAACTTGCACACAACTTGTATTACCATAAGATCTTGGTTCTTTTCTTGAACTGGCCAGATTCCATCATGGGTTCTAGAGTGATGGCCCCTGAAAGGGCCAAATTTAGCTATTTTGACCTTGTCTGCACAATAGCAGCTTCATTAATGATTTGAATTTAATCAGACTTGCAAAAAACTTGTGTCACCATAAGATCTCGGTTCCTTTCTTGAACTGGCCAGATCCCATAATGGGTTCCAGAGTTATGGCCCCTGAAAGGGCCAAAATTAGCTAGTTTGACCTTGTCTGCCCAATAGCAGCTTCATTTATGATATGATTTTAACCAAACTTGCACACAACTTGTATCACCACAAGATATTGGTTCCTTTCTTGAACTGGCCAGATTTCATCATGGGTTCCAGAGTTATGGCCCCTTAAAGGTCCAAAATTTGCTATTTTGGCTTTTGCAGCCATATAGAGACTTCATTTATGGTTTTATTTGATACAAACTTCCAAAATATCTTCAACAACAATAAATCTTGGATTCCATGATAAATCTGTCAGATCCAATCGTAGGTTCCTGAGTTATTTTATATCTGATTACCTCTCCTGATTGTAATCAAAATGGATTTATATCTGAGTGGCAGTGAGTAAGTCCTTATAGGATTTATTTGAAATTTCATTATTGTCATTAGTTGGACTGAGACAATCAGGGTAGATAACTATGGGCTGATTTTATGTCAAATAACCTGTCTTTATTTCAAATCAAAATGGGTATTTCTGCATAACTAATGAAGATACTGATCTGAAATTTCATTTATGTCAACAGATGGACATGGACAATCAGTGAAGATACATATTGACTGAATTTATGACAAATTACCTCCCTTTATTTTTTATCTAAATGAATATATACACCTTAGCAGCTCCTAATGAGATTGGTTTGAAACGATCATATCATTTTGAGCAATGGTACTCAGGTGAGCGATGCAGGGCCATCATGGCCCTCTTGTAATCAATTTTAATCAAACTTGCACACAACTTGTACTGGCATAATATCTTGGTTCTTTTTGAAAACTGGCCAGATCCCATCAAGGATTCCAGAGATATGGCCCAATTTGCTATTTTTAGCTCACCAGTCACATAGTGACAAGGTAAGCTTTTGTGATCACCCTTCGTCCGTCCATCAACAATTTCTTGTCTGCACGATAGAGGTTTCATTTATGATTTTATTTTAACCAAACTTGCACACAACTTGTATCACCATAAGGTCTTGTTTCTTTCTTGAACTGGCCAGATCCCATTATGGGTTTCAGAGTTATGGCCCCTGAAAGGGCCAGAATTAACTGTTTTGATCTTGTCTGCACAATAGCAGCTTTATTTATGATTTGATTTTTACCAAACTTGCACACAATTTGTATCACCATTAGATCTTTGTTCCTTTCTTGAACTGGCCAGATCCCATTATGGATTCCAGAGTTATGGCCCCTGAAAGGGCCAGAATTAGTTATTTTACCCTTGTCTGCACAATAGAAGCTTCATTTATGATTTGAATTTAATCAAACTTGCACAAAACTTGTGTCACCATAAGATCTCAGTTCCTTTCTTGAACTGGCCAGATCCCTTAATAGGTTCCAGAGTTATGGCCCCTGAAAGGGCCAGAATTATCTATTTTGACCTTGTCCGCACAATAGCAGCTTCATTTATGATCTGATTTTAACTATACTTGCAGGGCCCTCGTTTGCCGATTTTTGGGGCCAATATTCGGCCCCATTCCCCCCTCGAAATAGTATGTTTTTTTCCCCCCAAGTATAGAAAAATTCCCCCTCGAAAGAAAAAAAAAATCAAGAAAAAAATCGATACCCGATAGTCTTAGGAGCCCGGTCCGGGAGATTTTCAAAAGACGCTCAAAGGACCCGGCATGATAATTGCCTGTGCGTCACTTGGGACCCGGAGACATTTTCCTTTGATAATCCTTCCTCTTATCAGTCATTTCCTAAAGTAAAACTATGTCCATGATAAACATGTGTATAAAAAATAAACACTCGCGGTCATGCCCTCCTGCCTTTGATCTTCTGCTAAATTCCCGCCCTTTATCCTGTGGACATGCCACGCTGATTTTTCTTTATCAGCAAGTTACGTCACGGCGAGTGCACATAGGTAATGAGAATCAATGAAGTGTTAACATTAATTGATAAAGCGTTACCCGTATTGAGCCTGCATACTGTCAAAAAAGGCGCCAATTATTAAATTATCGTAATTAAGAGACCAGCTGATTACCGAGCATGTGAAAAGTGTCCTGCAAGATTTCTTCATGCAAACTTTAAATTAGATCATTGTTTAATGATTGTACCTTAACTTCAACGAGAAAATCCACAAATTTAAATGAATTTGGAAAGTAAAAATAAGTTTAGAATGTCCATTCACGATTCTAATTACACCCGATGACATATGCAATTTTTCCAAAATTCACTAAAAAAACTGGACTTTCAATGCAATTTTTAATGAAAAGTAGCATCATTATTTGAGGAACTATCTCTGGTTTACCTTAGTGGACCAAGTAACTGGCAAAAAACAACATTTCAGACGACATTCCAAAAGTGTACCAGTATCCGGATAGTACGTTTTTGGATACATTTTTACAGAGTGTTTTAGCACTTTTCTGCTAACAAACAAAAATATTGAAGAAAAACCTCATCAAATTAAAATGAATTTGATAAAAATTTATTTACAATATGAGATTATATGACCTGAAACAGAAATTGTTATTATGCTGTAACATGTTCTTGGTTGTAGTAGCTATTAATTACGTAGTATTACTTTATAAGAAAATATAGTCAATTGTATCGATGTGTTGGGGCAGGACTCTTGTATTTTGAAAAAGGACCCTTCAAAATTTGGACCCAAGGGTCCCGGGACTCTTGGGTTTTCAGGTCTAGTGGAACCCCTGGTTTTACTGATCCGTATAATACGCTCGTTTTTCAGTTCCCCGGATGCGTGTATGCAAAGTTACTTCCCTTTGAAAAAAAATGTTGCATAATGCACATCATACAGTAAAAAGATCACAGATGCAACTGGGGCGAAATGCGCAAAAATAGATTTGCTTTTTAAGCAGCATGCTCTCAAAAAACAAACTACTGTCACGGACACCGCTGTTTCATCAGGGCCAGACATGCACAATCAGGTAGATACGATGAAGGGAAGCCCTGCTCTGGCTGCTGCTGAGACAATGTCCGTGGATACTGCTAGTGCTTCCGTTAATGACGACATGTGAACCTCGATTGGATGTCACCTAACTGATTTAATAAAAGAAAATAAAAGTTGCCTGTTTTCAATAGATTATGTTCTGTACAATACTTCAGATATATTCACATTAGTTTGATATCTGTAATACTCAATTGACCTTAATTTAAGGGGTTATGATCAGATGTCATATCTCCAGAATGAATTCCCCCCTCCCTTGAAAACGACGCAAAATTCCCCCCTCTAAGGGCCTCGGCCCCAATCCCCCAAAATGTAGAGAGGGCCCTGACTTGCACACAACTTGTATCACCATAAGATCTTGGTTCCTTTTTTGAACTGGCCAGATTCCATCATGGGTTTCAGAGTTATGGCCTCTTAAAGGGCCAAAATTTGCTATTTTGGCTTTTGCAGCCATATAGAAACTTCATTTATGGTTTGATTTGATGCAAACTTCCAAAATATCTTCAACAACAAATCTTGGATTCCGTGACGAATCTGTCAGATCCAGTCGTAGGTTCCAGAGTTATATTATATCTGATTACCTCCCCAGATTGTAATCAAAATGGATTTATATCAGTAAGTCCTTATAGGACTTATTTGAAATTTCATTATTGTCATTAGTTGGACTGAGACAATCAGGTTAGGTAACTATGGACTGATTTTATGTCAAATTACCTCCCTTTATTTCAAATTAAAATGGGTATATCTCCGTAACTAATGAAGATACTGATCTGAAATTTCATTTATGTCAACAGATGAACTTGGACAATCAGTGAAGATACATATTGACTGAATTTATGACAAATTACCTCCCTTTGTTTTTTATCTAAATGAATACACCTTAGCAGCTCCTAATGAGATTGGTTTGAAACTTTATTTATGTCTTCCATGGTAAAAAATAGTCATATTAGATAACTCTTGATTGAACATTTATAGATATGAATACTTTACTAATATATTGTTGTAAAGGCTTGTACTCTGTATCTTTTACATGCATATACCAATGCATGATTACCTCCCCTGATTTTAATAAAAATGGATTTATCTCGGTAAATATTTATAGAACTCATTTGAAATTTCATTATTGTCTTTAGTTGGACTGAGGCAATCAGGGTACGTAGCTATGGACTGATTTTTTGTCAAATTACCTCCCTTTGTTTCAAATTAAATTGGGTGTATCTCAGTAACCAATGAAGATACTGATTTGAAATGTCATTTGTGCCATCAGATTGACTCGGACAATCAGGGTAGATAACATTTGACTGAATTTATGATAAATTACCTCCCTTTATTTTATGTAAATGGATTTATATCAGCAGCATCTAATGAGATTGGTTTTAAATGTTATTTAAGTCTTCCAGGGTACTGTAGGCTTACTTATTTTAGCGGTGTACTAGTAACAGCGCTTTTAGCGCTGTCGCATGTGTGCTAATTCATGGCCGCGCATTAATTTGTCCAAGCATTTTCATGTACATTTTCATTTGATGATGTTTTCTTCGAACTTTTGCAAATAAATACTCTTGCGAGTTTGCACTAGTTACACTGCTTGCTACTATTTTAAGGTTCGTATGATATTCCTGTTTATTAGCCCACCATCATCAAATGTAGGGCTATTCAAATCACTCTGCGTCCATGGTCCGTCGTCCTTCCGTCCGTCAGTCAGTCCGTCCGTCAGTCAGTCCGTCCGTCCTTCCGTCCGTCTGTTAACAATTTCTCGTTATCGCATCTCTTCAGAAACTACCAGGGGGATTTTGACCAAAGTTTGTCAGAATGATGTATTGGTACCCTAGTTGTGTCCCCCTGAAAATCAGACTGGTTCAACAATTGTTTAGTGAGTTATGGCCCTTTGTTTATTTCTATAATTTACATAGATTTATATAGGGAAAAACTTTGAAAATCTTCTTGTCCGAAACCACAGAGCCTAGGGCTTTGATATTTGGTATGAAGCATCATCTAGTGGTCCTCTACCAAGATGATTCAAATTATTTCCCTGGGGTCTAATATGGCCCCGCCCCAGGGGTCACATGGTTTATATAGACTTATATAGGGAAAAACTTTTAAAAACCTCTTGTTCAAAACCACAGGGCCTAGGGCTTTGATATTTTGTTTGTGACATCATCTAGTGGTCTTCTACTAAGATTGTTCAAATTATCCCCCTAGGGTCAAATATGGCCCCGTCCCGAGGGTCACATGGTTTACATAGACTTATATAGGGAAAAACTTTGAAAATCTTCTTGTCCAAACCACAAAGCCTAGGGCTTTGGCATTTGTAATGTAGCATCATCTAGTGGTTCTCTACCAAGTTTGTTCAAGTTATCCCCCTAGGGTCAAATATGGCCCCGCCCTGGGAGTCACATGGTTCATATAGACTTATATAGGGAAAAGCTTTTAAAATCTTCTTGTCAATAATCTACAACATTCAAATTTGGACCACATGTATGGTTTTGAGTGGCAAGATGAACCTTGACATGAGTTGACCTTGATTTTGACCTAATGACCTACTTTCACATTTCTGTAGCTACAGCCTTCAAATTTGGACCACATGCATAGTTTTGTGCACTGAAAAAAACTTTGACCTTGACATTGACCTAGTGACCTACGTTCACATTTTTGAAGGTACAGGCTTCAAATTCGGACCACATGCATAGTTTCGTGTTCCGAAATGAAATTTGACCATGATTTTGACCTAGTGACCTACTTTCACATTTCTCAAGCTACAGCCTTCAAATTTGGACCACATGCGTAGTTTTGTGTACCTAAACAAACTTTGACCTTTACATTGACCTAGTGACCTACTTTCACATTTTTAAAGGTACAAGCTTCAAATTTGGACCACATGCATAGTTCTGTGTTCCGAAATAAAATTTGACCTTGATTTTGACCTAGTGACCTGCTTTCACATTTCTGTAGCTACAACCTTCAAATTTAGACCACATGCATAGTTTTGTGCACTGAAAAAACTTTGACCTTGACATTGACCTAGTGACCTACTTTCACATTTTTGAAGGTACAGGCTTCAAATTTGAACCACATGCATAGTTTTGTGTTCCGAAATGAAATTTGACCTTGATTTTGACCTAGTGACCTACTTTCACATTTCTCAAGGTACAGCCTTCAAATTTGGACCATATGCATAGTTTTGTGTACCGAAACAAACTTTGACCTTTACATTGACCTAGCAGTCTTCGCCTTAATTTTTTTCAGCACTTGTCCTTTCGGGCAAGTAAGTTAAGAAAACCACTTGCCCGAAAACATTTTTACTTGCCCGAAATCATTTTGTTTATAAATATGATGTATTTTGGTTTATGCTTAATTCAACATTCAGTTATTTAAATGGTAGTCAACTAACCTACCCACACTATTGATGGGCAGGCTAAGCCAACATAAGTGGATAACCATGTTGCAAAATTCAAGTAACTAGCAGACAAAAATTATGGGAGAAAACTGTAGAAAAAAAGTAAAACCTATACCAGTATCTAGTTATATGCCAGATGTGGGGTTCAAATTTACACTACCCTTCTAAAAATTACTTTTTTAATCCAGGGCCTTTAAAATATAGTGTAGTTGTTAAAATTTAACTGCAATAATGGATCAGCCTGGTTAGGCGCCCCCCCCCCCCCCCCCCATCCCAAAAAAAAAAAAAAATTTGTTGTGTTTCTGGTGGCATGGCCAAAAAAAGTTGAATCATTATTATCAAGTAAATATCACAGTCCAAGGCAACGTATCCAAAAAATATGGACACAATAATCATTATCAACCCACCCATGTTTAAAGCGAAAAAAAAAAACATTAACAATTATCGGTAATTATTCTGTTGATAAACAAGTAATTGGCCTTGTTTTCATCATCAATTAAAACCCCCTCAAAGAGCTAAAAGAAGTGTGTCGGTATCATGGCATTTGAAGTGGAGATCAAAGCGGTATAGTTGCCCGAGATTGTCATGGCATTATGTCATGTTTTCGCGCCATTTCACTGTCTCGGTTCTTTAATGCTGAGAAGAAATCAGTAAAAAAGTATCTTCTTTAATTTTTTTAAAAGCGAATGTGCAATATCCGGTATAAACTGACAGGTAAATGTGTCAAACTAAAATAGTAGTTACACTCTGTGACCTATTTGCCCTCAAGGAATTACGTTATTGTTAGAAAAGAATATCTGACATAGTGTGGAGTCAAAAAAGACATGTACCAAGATTCATTTACTTATTAAATTTATTAAAAACCACAGCGACATCAGACTGCTTTATTTTAAAACAATTTTTTATTTACGTTCACGAGGTCACGTAACCTATTCTGCCGCACTTGCAGAAATGTGTTTGCCAAAAAACGTTTTACTCGATGTATTTAAATTGCTGCCGCTTTTTCATTATTTAAGATTTTTTAATTCTGTTTTTTGTACTTTCTTGTCAAAAGTCTGAATTTTATGACCATAGTATGTATTATTTATTTACTTTTAGAAACAAATAAATAATTAAGATCGCGCTGTTTGAAATTTTACAAATAATTGTATGAAACGATCATTTTTATAGAATTTTGCCTACATTTCTGTCGATATCTTATTAAAATTGTTATAGAATTCAAACTGTTTTACTTCTCAAGCGGTGTTGAAAATTTGAAGCGATTATAGTAAAAAATGAAAGCACTACACGCGTTTTTAGCTCACCTGAGCACGAAGTGCTCAAAGGTGAGCTTTAGTGATCGCCCTGTGTCCGTCGTCCGTCCGTCGTCAACAATTTGACTGTTAACACTCTAGAGGTCATATTTTTGGCCCAATCTTAATGAAACTTGGTCAGAATGTTACCCTTTAATAAAATCTTGGACGAGTTCGATATCGGGTCATCTGGGGTCAAAAACTAGGTCACCAGGTCAAATCAAAGGAAAAGCTTGTTAACACTGTAGAGGTCACAATTTTGGCCCAATCTTAATGAAACTTGGTCAGAATGTTACCCTCAATAAAATCTTGGACGAGTTCGATATTGGGTCATCTGGGATCAAAAACTAGGTCACCGAATCAAATCAAAGGAAAAGCTTGTTAACACTGTAGAGGTCACAATTTTGGCCCAATCTTAATGAAACTTGGTCAGAATGTTACCCTCAATAAAATGTGGGACGAATTTGATATTGGGTCATCTGGGATCAGAAACTAGGTCACCAGGTCAAATCAAAGGAAAAGCTTGTTAACACTCTAGAGGTCACATTTTTGGCCCGATCTTAATGAAACTTGGTCAGAATGTTACCCTTAATAAAATCTTGGACGTGTTCGATATTGGGTTATCTGGGGTCAAAAACTAGGTCACCAGGTCAAATCTAAGGAAAAGCTTGTTAACACTGTAGAGGCCGCATTTATGACTGTATCTTCATGAAACTTGGTCAGAATGTTAATATTGATGATCTTAAGGTCCAATTTGAATCTGGGTCATGTAGGGTAAAAAACTAGGTCACCAGGTCAAATCAAAGGAAAAGCTAGTTTACACTGTAGAGGCCACATTTATGACCTTATCTTAATGAAACTTGGTCAAAATGTTAATCTTGATGATCTATAGCTCAAGTTCAAATCTGGGTTAGGTGGGATCAAAAACTAGGTCACCAGGTCAAATCAAAGGAAAAGCTTGTTAACACTCTAGAGGCCATATTTATGACTATATCTTCACGAAACTTAGTCAGAATGTTAATCTTGATGATCTTTAGGATAAATTTGAATCTTGGTCATGTCTGGTCAAAAACTAGGTCACCAGGTCAAATCAAAGGAAAAGCTAGTTAACACTGTAGAGGCCACATTTATGACCATATCTTAATGAAACTTGGTCAGAATGTTAATCTTGATGATCTTTAGGTCAAGTTTAAATCTGGGTTAGATGGGGTCAAAAACTAGGTCACTAGGTCATATCAAAGGAAAAGCTTGTTAACACTCTAGAGGCCACATTTATGACTGTATCTTCATGAAACTTAGTCAGAATGTTAATCTTGATGATCTTTAGGTCAAGTTCGAATCTGGGTCATGTCGGGTCAAAAACTAGGTCACGGGGTCAAATCAAATGAATAGCTAGTTAACACTTTAGAGGCCACATTTATGACCATATCTTAATGAAACTTGGTCAGAATGTTAATCTTGTTGATCTTTAGGTCAATAGGTCAGGTGAGCGATACAGGGCCTTCATGGCCCTCTTGTTTGTTTACGTGTCGATAAACAAAAGTAACAGCGATACGATAGGTCGCACGTGCTCGAGGAATGGAAAATTACTGGCATGACGTTTTGATATCTTTACGATTCGCGGGTAAACTCCAGTCATAGGGATGTAATTTCTGAATTTTGTAAAGCAACTTTATATATTGCAAATGTGAAGTCATCAATTCATGCATAAATATACGAAAGCTAGTATTTAGGATGTTCATTTCAGATTCATGAAATTCTTTTTTGTAATTATTGTGAAAATTAAGGGAAAAGCACTTGTCCGTTCGGGCAACCACCTGAAAACTTTGGCTTGCCCGAAACAGGATCTACTTGTCCCGGACTTCGGGCAACCCAGTTACGACGAAGACTGACCTAGTGACCTACTTTCACATTTTTAAATGTACAGGCTTCAAATTTGGACTACATGCATAGTTCTGTGTTCTGAAATAAAATTTGACCTTGATTTTGACCTAGTGACTTACTTTCACATTTCTCGAGCTACAGCCTTCAAATTTGGACCACTTGCATAGTTTTGTGTACCGAAAAGAACTTTGACCTTAAGATTGACCTAGTGACCTACTTTCACATTTCTGTAGCTACAGGCTTCAAATTTAGACCACATGCATAGGATTGTGTACCGAAACAAACTTTGACCTTGACATTAACCTAGTGACCTACTTTCACATTTTTAAAGCTACAGGCTTTAAATTTGGGCCACATGCATAGATTTGTGTTCTGAAGTGTAATTTAACCTTGATTTTGACCTAGTGACCTACTTTCACATTTCTCAAGCTACAGCCTTCAAATTTGGACCACTTGCATAGTTTTGTGTATCGAAATAAACTTTGACCTTAAGATTGACCTAGTGACCTACTTCCAAATTTCTCAAACTACAGCCTTCAATCTTGATACACATGCATAGTTTTGTGTACAAAGAACTTTGTCCTTGAAATTGATCTAGTGAACTACTTTCACATTTCTCAAGCTACAGCTTTCGAATTTGGACCACATGCACAGTGTTGTGTACGGAAATGAAATTTGACCTTGAGCAAGTCAGTAAGTCTTGAAATTTGGAACACTCAAAAATTGCACATTGGTGGGCGCCAAGATCACTCTGTGATCTCTTGTTGTTCATATTATTATTAGCTCACCAGTCCTGTCATATAGTGACAAGGTGAGCTTTTGTGATCACCCTTCGTCCATCGTCCGTCCGTCAACAGTTTCTTGTCTGCACGATAGTGGTTTCATTTATGATTTTATTTTAACCAAACTTGCACACAACTTGTAACACCATAAGATCTTGGTTCCTTTCTTGAACTGACCAGATCCCATTATGGGTTCCAGAGTTATGGCCCCTGAAAGGGCCAAAATCAGCTATTTTGACCTTGTCTGCACAATAGCAGCTTTATTTATGATTTGATTTCAACCAAACTTGCACACAACTTGTATCACCATAAGATCTTGGATCCTTTCTTGAATTGGCCAGATTCCTTTATGGGTTCCAGAGTTTTGGCCCCTGAAAGGGCCAGAATTAGCTATTTTGACCTTGTCTGCACAATAGCAGCTTCATTTATGATTTTATTTTAACCAAACTTGCACACAACTTGTATCACTATAAGATCTTGGTTCTTTTCTTGAACTGGCTAGATTCCATTATGGGTTCCAGAGTTATGGCCCCTGAAAGGGCCAGAATTAGCTATTTTGACCTTTTCTGCACAATAGCAGCTTCATTTATGATTTGAATTTAATCAAACTTGCACAAAACTTGTGTTGCCATAAGATCTCAGTTATTTTTTGAACTGGCCAGATCCCTTAATGGGTTCCAGAGTTATGGCCCCTGAAAGGACCAAAATTAGCTATTTTGACCTTGTCTAGCAACTTCATTTATGATTTGATTTTAACCAAACTTGCACACAACTTGTATCACCATAAGATCTTGCTTCCTTTCTTGAATTGGCCAGATTCCATCATTGGTTCCAGAGTTACGGCCCATTAAAATTCCAAAATTGGCTATTTTGGCTTTTGCAGCCATATAGAGACTTCATTTATGATTTTATTTGATACAAACTTCCAAAATATCTTCAACAACAATAAATCTTGGATTCCATGATAAATCAGATCCAATCGTAGGTTCCAGAGTTATTTTATGTCTGATTACCTCCCCTGATTGTAGTCAAAATAAATGGATTTATATCAGTAAGTACTTATAGGACTTATTTGAAATTTCATTATTGTCATTAGTTGGACTGGTCAAATCAGGGTAGATAACTATGGACTGATTTTATGTTAAATTTCCTCCCTTTATTTCAAATTAAAATGGGTATATCTCCGTAACTAATGAAGATACTGATCTGAAATTTCATTTATGTCAACAGATTTATTTGGCAGATCCTTCTTTTGTTCACTTACAATAATTTTCTTTTTAATTACTTCTCTATTACGTTACTATAAATAGCTTATTTTTAGTAACTTTTTTATTATTGGCCATAGGGAAAAACCGAGGCCACTTTTCTGTGGTACAACATGGATGGTACCTCCAATTTTTAGGTGTATTTTGACATATCTGTACCTTGTAAGAATTATTTTTTCTTTTTGGTTAAATTTCTTTCCTTTGTTGTTCTTGTCCTTTGGACTTAGATACTTTTTCTGAGGACCTTCTTGTCCTCAAGTGCAATGATAACAGGTGAGCGATATAGGGCCATTATGGCCCTCTTGTTTTAAATATATGATCATGCAAAATAAAATATTTAAGCTTGTAGTTTGTGTTTTGTTTGTCATTTGATCAAGTTGTTATCGATTTCCGTATCACCTTCGGGCATGTCCGTTGTTGCAGTTGTTCGTTTACGGAAAGGTGTGAACGTTTGTATTAAGACACAATGCATGTAGGACAAAGGGGATTCAATGATTAAAATGTGTGACAATCTCGTTTTATTTCAGCAATTATAACTAGTATACAGAATATAAAACACACATATTATTATAATAAAATACAAGAAGACAATACGGGCAATATTATACTTTATGTACTGTACGTAAACATAAAGCTACATCACAGCTGAAAGTATCATTGAAAAAATACAAGTATCATCACGGCACACTATCTTAAAGTCATACTTGGTACATGTTTTAAAGTTTTTAGCTAACGGATTTTTTCGATTGCGTCCATTAGACCTATAAGGCGCCACCCTGTCATGACTGATTCTTTTTTTCACATTTTTGTGTGCATCGACCAGAATGAAAACTGAATTTTATTAGACTTTAATCAATTATCAGATATTTACTAGTAGTAACTAGTATTCACAATACGTTCACTGACCAATTATCGCATTTTCGAGAGATTTACGGTATAACACTTGAGTAAATAATTTCAAAGAAATCGTACTTTCTTTAGCCCGCTGACAGTGAAAAAAATTGATTTCATAATCAGTATGACGTATAATTACAGCAGAAACACATTACATAAAAATTACCGACGGTTAAGTTTATTTCCGAAAATCTTCGTGAATGTCTGTAAATCTCCGAGAGCCTCATCTCGGACAGCGCTAAAATTAGAAATTAGCGGTCTCGCGAGAGCGCTAATTCACGTCCACGCATTAATTAGGTATTTCACCAAAAATTGCGTTTGCGCTAAATTTTTGCCGTGCTAATAAATGTACACCTACAGTAAGGAATAGTCATGTTAGTACAAAAATGCAGCATTTGAGCCTAGGACCCTCAAACTTGGTATGGAAATTGGCCCTTACTAGGCCAAAAGGGACTGTTACAAGAAAATGTTTACCCTGATGATATTTAATGTGTATGCCTATGTGCTCTATGTCAAAACTTGATCATATCATTTTTGAGCAATGGTACTCAGGTGAGCGATACAGGGCCATCATGGCCCTCTTGTTTGTTTACATTTCGCCAAACATGTGCACACTGCCGTGGCCTCTAGACCAGATGTTCATTAGGGAAGGTCACACTCGTTTTTTCTGTAACGTTGATGAAAGCATAAAATATGTTGATAATCTCAGCAATATGGAATATTGAGACAATGTGACTGGTGCACGATGGAAGATAAATTATCGCTTTTCAATATACTAGGTACCCATTCACCCAACTGCGCGTTTAAGTTCAGAAATGTACGATTGAAATGGGTTAGTATATTTTCCCCTTTCATGACCATTCTTCTTATAGAATACCTAGGGGTAGGGTATAACATGTACAGAGGCATTTTCTTTCTGTTTTGGTGCCAGTGAGTGATCTAGGGCCATCATGGCCTGCTTGTTTATTCAAAACCCAGTGTTCTGTTTGAGATTTCACTTAGCCAGATTGGAGTTATGGTTCTTGACTTATTGCAAAAATATACATAAAGAGCTTGTGTTGCATATTTCTTAACAAAAATACACCTAGAGTCATGAAATCATGTAGAAATATTATCCAGCATGTGAATTTGTGCACCAGAGTTTTTCTGATCGCTCGATGTCCGGCGTCTGTCATCAGTCTGTCATCTGTCGTCCGTCATTATTTAGCTTGTGTATGCGATAGAGGCTGTATTTTTCAACTGATCTTCATGAAATTTGGTCAGAAGGATTGCCTTGATGAAATCTAGGCCGAGTTCGAAAATGGGTCATCTGGGGTCAAAAACTAGGTCACTAGGTCAAATTAAGGAAAAACCTTGTGTATGCGATAGAGGCTGTATTTTTCAATTGATCTTCATGAATTTTGGTCAGAATGATTGCCTTGATGAAATCTAGGCCGAGTTCGAAAATGGGTCATCTGGGGTCAAAAACTAGGTCACTAGGTCAAATTAAGGAAAAACCTTGTGTATGCGATAGAGGCTGTATTTTTCAATTGATCTTCATGAATTTTGGTCAGAATGATTACGTTGATGAAATCTAGGCCGGATTCGAAAATGGGTTATCTGGGATCAAAAACTAGGTCACTAGGTCAAATCAAAGAAAAGCCTTGTGTATGCGATAGAGGCTGTATTTTTCAATTGATTTTCATGAAATATGGTCAGAATGATTGCCTTGATGAAATCTAGGTCCAGTTTAAATATGGGTTATCTGGGGTCAAGAACTAGGTCACTAGGTTAAATAAAAGAAAAACCTTGTGTATACGATAGAGGCTGTAATTTTCAGTTGATCCTTATGAAATTTGGTCAGAATGATTGCCTTGATGAAATCTAGGTAAAGTTCAAATATGGGTCATCTGGGATCAAAAACTAGGTCACTAGGTCAAATCAAAGAAAAACCTTGTGTATGCGATAGAGGCTGTATTTTTCAGTTGATCTTCATGAATATTGGTCAGAATGATAACCTTGATGAAATCTAGGCCGAGTTCGAAAATGGGTTATCTGGGTCAAAAACTAGGTCACTAGGTCAAATTAAGGAAAAACTTTGTGTATGCGATAGAGGCTGTATTTTTCAGTTGATCTTCATGAATGTTGGTCAGAATGATTTCGTTGGTGAAATCTAGGCCGAGTTCAAAAATGGGTCATCTGGGGTCAAAAATTAGGTCACTAGGTCAAATCAAAGAAAAGCCTTGTGTATGCGATAGAGGCTGTTTTTTTTCAATTGATTTTCATAGAATATAGTCAGAATGATTGCCTTGATGAAGTCTAGGTCGAGTTTAAATATGGACCATCTGGGGTCAAGAAGTAGATCACTAGGTCAAATCAAAGAAACACCTTGTGTATGCGATAGAGGCTGTATTTTTCAATTGATCCTTATAAAATTTGGTCAGAATGATTGCCTTGATGAAATCTAGGTCAGGTTCAGATAGAGTCGTCTGGGGTCAAAAACTAAGTCACTTGGTCAGATCAAGGAAAAACCTTGTGTATGTTATAGAAGCTGTATTTTTCAGTAGATCTACATGAAATTTGGTCAGAATGATTGCCTTGGTGAAATCTAAGTCAAATTTGAATATGGGTCATCTGGCTTCAAAAACTAGGTCACTAGGTCATATCATATAAAATACTTGTTTAAACTCAAGGGACCACATTTTTGGTCCAATTCTAATGAAAATTGCCCAGAATATTTGTTTCCATGAAATCAGTAGGTCAAACATGTTTAAACTGTTATGGTTTGTTTCACAGGTGAGCAACCTAGGGCCATTTTGGCCCTCTTGTTTGTTTTTTTTTCACTGCAAGAACAGAGTTATGGCCTTTGACTTAGTCAAAAAATGAAAGTTTGTGCTGCATGTATGTCAAAATATACTGGACCTAAAATATTAGAAATTTTGCACCGGGTGTCCTCTTTGGGATTTTACTCAGCTAGGCCAGAGTTATGGTTATGCACTAAGTGAAAAATACACATAAAGTTCTTAAAAGTTTGTGTTGCAAATATCTTAAAAAATGTTTAAGCTTGAGTCATAAAACTATGTACAGTGACAGGAATGGAGTGGGGGAGGGGTGGGGGGGGGGGTGCATCTGTGTCCTATGGACACACATCTAGTTTTCAAACAAAATGTCCTCTGAAACCATTTGGTGGAAAATGAATGAAGTTGGACTGGATGTTCCTTGGGTGGTCCTCTTTCAAAATTGTTCGAACAGTTTTGCTTGGTTGCTCATAGGGTCACAAGAGCTAGAAACAGAAAATTCTTTTAACAACATCTCCTAAACTTCTGGCTGCAAGAGCTAAAAATAGAAAATTCTTATAATGACATCTCCTAAACCGCTGGCTCGATTTTGAAATAATTTCACATAAATTGTCCTTGTATGACACTCTACTAAGAGTGTTCAAATGATTACAGTTTGTCTAAAAACATGGCTGCCAGGGGGCTGGCCACTTTTTCCAGTATGTATATAGTAGAAAATCTTGTATGAAACTGCAGGCCTGATTTTGAAATAATTTCACACAAATGGTCCTTTTGTGACCCTCTACCAAGATTGTTCAAATTATTTTGATTGGTCAGAAAACATGCCGTAAGGGGGTGTGGTCACTTTTTCCCTATATAAATATACAAGATTTTAAAAATATTCTTGTCAGAAACAGCAGGCCCAATTTTAAAATGATTTTACAGTAATGATTCTTAGGTTACTCCTTACAAAGATGCACAAATTTTTCTGTTTCATAAAAAAAAACATTGCCGCCAGGGAGTGTGGTCACTTTATCCCATATGTATGTAGTGGAAACTTTAAAAATCTTCTTGTTTGATATTGTCATATCACATCATTCCCAAGCGTCTTACCCTCCCCCCCCACACACACACCCTTATACACACATACACATTTTCTGCCTGTATTTATTTAGTAGAAACTAATAAAATATTCTTGTTTGAAAACATTGGCACTACTTCAAAGTAATTTCACAGACATTTTCATTGCAAATTCATCTACAAAAACTGTTCAAGCAAGCAACTAACTAGCAGGGAAGCCATCATGGCCCATTTGTTTGCATTATTATCAACCTTTAAGGATCTATATATTTGTGAATCGAAATAAATTCTTTTTGATTTCAAAATAATGTAATAATAAAATGTTCTACTCTTCGATACTTAATTAGGAATTTTGCCTAACTGAATGTTGACAATATGCCTTTGTTGGTCCGTTTGTTTGGGTCATGCGTATGTATTTCAACCTAGATTCATTATGTATACATACTGTTTTTACCCTGTCCATCCATCCTTCCGTCTGTCCGTCCATCCAAGCTTACATTTGCATACTTAGGTAGCTATAGGAACAATAGATAACTGTGCTTTTTATGCCCCCGAAGGGAGGCATATTAGTTTTCAACTGTCCATCCTTTCGTTAGTTCATTCGTCACAACGTTAACTTTTTGCATGAAGGCACTTTACTCGTGAACCACTGCACCCAGGACCTTCAAACTTCACATGCTGATAGTACTTATTGAGTACACAACCCCTACTGACTTTGGGGTCACAGGTCAAAGGTCAAGGTCACCAGGTCAAAGGTCAAGGCACTGCGGGGGCATTTGTCACCATTAGTGACATCTCTTGTTCTTAGATGTCATTCATTCCGTAAGCTTTTATGTGGCTATTTTTCTTTTATGTGGCTAAAGGAGCAATAAAGATAACAAAAGAATAGCGCTGAAGGAACTTTTGTCCGTCTGTTACACTTCATTTCCAATCAATAACTGGAGAACTGTTTAACCTAGAACCTTGAAACTTCATAGGCTGATAGGGATGATGGAATAGACGACCCCTATTGTTTTTCGGGTCATTCCTTCAAAGGTCAAGCAAGGTCACAAGGGCCTGAACATAGAAAACTGTTTCCGATCAATTACTTGAGAACCACTTGACGCAGAATGTTGAAACTTTGTAGGATGATCGTACATGTTGAGTAGATGACTCCTTTGATGTTGGGGTCACCTTGTCAAAGGTCAAGGTCACAGGGGCTGGAATCTGTCATACTTCATTTCAGATCAATAACTGGAGAACCATTTGACCTAGAACCTTGAAACTTTATCAGTGATAGGGCTTATGGAGTAGGCAACCCCAACTGTTTTTGGGGTCATTCTGTCAAAGGTCATGGTCACAGAGACCAGAACATGAAAAACTGTTTCTGATCAATAACTTGAGAACCACTTGACCCAGAATGTTGAAACTTCATAGGATGATTGGACATGCAAAACAGATGAACCCTATTGTTTTGGGTCACTCCATCAAAGGTAAAGGTCAAGGGGGCCTGAACAAATAGTGATCTCTGTCACCTCAGGACCAAAAGTGATCACTGTCTCCTCAGCACCAAAAGCCATCACTGTCATTTCAGCACAAAAGTGGTCACTGTCACCTCAGCACAAAAAGTGATCACTGTCACATCAGCACAAAAAGTGGTCGCTGTCACCTCAGCACAAAAAAGTGGTCGCTGTCACATCAGCACAAAAAGTGATCACTGTCACCTCAGCACAAAAAGCGGTCACTGTCACCTCAGCACAAAAAGCGATCACTGTCACATCAGCACAAAAAGCGATCACTGTCACATCAGCACAAAAAGTGGTCACTGTCACCTCAGCACAAAAAGCGGTCACTGTCACCTCAGCACAAAAAGTGATCACTGTCACCTCAGCACAAAAAGCGATCACTGTCACATCAGCACAAAAAGTAATAATTGTCAACTCAGCACAAAAAGTGGTCACTGTCACCTCAGCACAAAAAGTGATGATTGTCATCTCAGCACAAAAAGTGGTCACTGTCTCAGCACCAGAAGTGGTTACTGTCACTTCAGTACAAAAAGTAGTCGCTGTCACTTGAGCACAAAAAGTGATAAGTAGTTTGAGAACCAGTTGACCACTTGACCCAGAATGTTGAAACTTCATAGGATGATTGAACATGCAGAGTAGATGACCCCTATTGTTTTGGGGATCATTCTATTAAAGGTCAAGGTCACAAGGCCCTGAACATGGAAAACAGTTTCTGATCAATAACTTGAGAATCACTTGACCCAGAATGTTGAAACTTCATAGGATAATTGGACATGCAGAGTAGATGACCCCTATTGTTTTTGGGTTCATTTTATCAAAGGTCAAGGTCACAAGGCCCTGAACATGGAAAATAGTTTCCAATCAGTAACTTGAGAACATCTGGACCCAGAATGTTGAAACTTCATAGGATGATTGGACAAGTAAAGCAGATGAACCCTATTGTTTCTTGGGTCACTCCATCAAAAGGTCAATACACCTCGGTAGCCTAGTGGTAGAGTGTCCGCTTTGAGTGCAGGAGGTTGTGGGTTCAGTCCCCGACCGCATCATACCAAAGATGTAAAAAATGCTACTAGTAGCTTCCTTGCTTGGCGCTCAGCATTAAGAGAGGACTGGTCAGCCCGGTGTCAGTATAATGTGACTGGGTGGGGTATCATGCCACCTATATTCCAGTGAGGCAGCACTATAAAGTTGGGCATTGTGCTCATTACTACAAGTAGCCACAATCGTTTATATGACTGAAAAATTGTTGAAAGCACATTAAACCCGAACACATACACACACACACAAGGTAACAGGGGCCTGAACAAAAAGTGATTACTGTCACCTCAGCACCAAAAGTGATCACTGTCTCCTCAGCATAAAAAGTGGTCACTGTCACCCCAGCACAAAAAGTGATCACTGTCACCACAGCACAAAAAGTGATGATTGTCAACTCAGCACAAAAAGTGATCACTGTGTCCTCAGCACCAAAAGTGATTACTCACTTCAGCAAAAAAAGTAGTCACTGTGACTTGAGCACAAAAAGCAATCAATAGTTTGAGAACCACTTGATCCAAAATGTTGAAACTTCATAGGATGATTGGACATGCAGAGTAGATGACCCCTATTGTTTTGGGGTCATTCTATTAACGGTCAAGGTCACAAGGCTCTGAACATGGAAAACAGTTTCGGATCAATAACTTGAGAATCACTTGACCCAGAAAGTTGAAAGTTCATAGGCTAATTGGACATGCAGAGTAGATGACCCCTATTGTTTTTGGTGTCACTCCATGAAAGGTCAAGGTCACAGGGCGGTCTGAACAAATAGTGATCTCTGTCACTTCAGCACAAAAAGTGGTCACTGTCACCTCAGCACAAAAAGCATTCACTGTCACCTCAGCACAAAAAGTGATGATTGTCACCTCAGTACAAAAAGTGATGATTGTCAACTCAGCACAAAAAGTGGTCACTGTCTCCTCAGCACCAAAAGAGACCACTGTCACTTGAGCACAAAATGTAGTCACTGTCACTTGAGCACAATAAGTGATCAATAGTTTGAGAACCACTTGACCCAAAATGTTGAAACTTCATAGGATAATTGGACATGCAGATTAGTTTATACATAATTTATTTTAGGTCGATTGTGAAGGAAGTTCTACAACTTATATTAATCACTCTTGACACCTCATTCCTGATGGAATCCATCGCCACGAGGGTATGAGAGAAGAGGCCAGTTTCTGCCCTTTTAATGCTGAGCGCCAAGCAAGGGAGACACTGGTACCATTTTTTACGTTTTTGGTATGACGCGGCCGGGGATCGAACCCACGACCTCCCACACTCGAAGCGGACGCTCTACCACTAGGCTATCGAGGCGGTTAAAAAAGTGCAGATTAGATGACCCCTATTGTTTTTTGGGACACTCCATCGAAGGTCAAGGTCACTGGGGCCTGAACAAATAGTGATCTCTGTCACCTCAGGACCAAAAGTGATCACTGCCTCCTCAGCACCAAAAGTGATCACTGTCACTGCAGTACAAAAAGTTTTCACTGTCACCTCAGCACAAAATGTTGTCACTGTCACCTCAGCACAAAGAGTGATCCCTGTCACCTCAGCATCAGAAGTAATCACTGTCACATCAGCACAAAAAGTTATCATTGTCACCTCAGCACAAAAAATGAGCACTGTCACAGCATAAAAAGTGGTGGCTGTCACCTCAGCACAAAAAGTAATCACTGTCACCTCAGCACCAAATGTATTCACTCGCACTTCAGCACAAAACGTGATGATTGACAACTCGGCACAAGAAGTGGTCACTGTCTCAGCACCAAAAGTGATCATTGACACTTTAGCACAAAAGTGATCACTGTCACCTCAGCACAAAAAATAATCACTGACACCTCAACACAAACACTGATCACTGTCACTTTAGCACAAAAATGATCACTGTCACCTCAGCACAAAAAATGACCACTGTCACCTCAACACAAAAAGTGATGATTGACAACTTGGCACAAAAAGTGGTCACTGTCTCCTCAGCACCAAAAGTGATCATTGTCACTTCAGCACAAAAAGTGATCACTCTCACTTCAGCACAAAAGTGATCACTGTCACCTCAGCACAAAATGTGATCACTCACTTCAGCACAAAAAGTGATCACTGTCACCTCAAAACAAAAAGTAATCACTGTCAACTTGGCACAAAAAGGACATAAAAAGCAGTTAATCAATTACGCGCTGAGTTGAAAATATGATACTAGAAACACTGTAAGGTCCACCGAATTTTACATAGAAACCTATCTATAAATTTACACTGGTTATATTTTTCTCTTTATAGGCTATTCATCAGAATGGAGGTTTTACTAGGGTATGGTTGTCTATAAAGACGGTTATGTTCCCAATGATACTGGCTGTGCTGGTCTGGTATTGGAGGAGAATATCTTTTCTTACAAGACCTGCAAACTTACTGGAAAGGTAGGTAAAGATACCAGCATGGTTTTCCTGTATAGATTATGGTTTGTACCCAGTAGACCACTATACTTCCAATCACAAGTTGGAATGGCATGCAGACATGTGTTCTTCATAGGATTGACTGAAGTCAGTATGTTTAAGATAAGATCAGTCTTCTTCTGTCTTCGATGTCTTGTTGGAATTGTCCCATTGGTTACTACCAGTTACATTGGTTACTACCAGTTACATTAACTCAAAAACCAATATGTACTTGTAATGCTGCAAAATTCTAGCAACCAAAAGAAAAAAATCATAAATGATCTTGTGTGATCAGGATGTGACATAACTTAAAAGAAGTTGGCCTCCATCAGCTGTGTGATCCAGTAAAAACAAAACCACTAAGGCAAGTGCCAGTTTTCCTATAAAACTATATGTATATACAGCAGAAACACTCAAAACTGTTCCTTTTGTAAATTATATACTGTTCTGAACTGGTGGCATTGTCCAGTCCCATTTTAGCTCACCTGAGTACAAAATGTTCCAAAGTAAAATTGTTTCCACTCCATAACTTTTATGTGCTTGAATGGAATTTCTTAGTACTTCACACAAAATGTTCCCCATGATGAGACAGTGTTCGACGTACATGATCTATGCTAGTAGGTCAAGGTCACTATTGAAATTTAAGTAAAAATTGCTTTGTTTTTTAGCTTTTAAATGCCTTGAAGCATTTTTAGTCCTAACACAGTTGCCAACAACAAACACTAACAAAGTTTTCAACTGGTAGGGGATTTCTGTATTGCCACTGCAATACTAAGTCTTGGTCACTTGTTTCTCAAAGAAATTCAATAAACATCAGAGAAATTCTCTACTATTGAAAAAGATTATAATTATAACTTATTTTTGCAATTCAGGTCTTTGAAGTATGTATTTTTGAGTGTGACCATGTTCCCTATTATTGTCTACAATGACCATAATCCTCTCACTTACATTAACAAAATGGAGAATAAAAATCAAAATAAAGACTTTTGAGATGGAGCCTTTTACTCCAAGAGTATAACTTAGATATTCAATATATCAAGGGCAAAGATAACAATATACCAGATGCCCTATCTAGGATTTGAGCCAATTGCTCTGCACTTTATAAAACTTAATGTTATTTAATATATGTGTTATAATTGTAAGTATGATATATTGAAGCATTCATATCTTTTTCATCTCTTATGTGTGTTTCATTTGTATCATGTAGTAACATTAAAAGAAAGTTTTATTGCATAAAACTCTTACGTCAGGTGGTTATGTACATGTCATTCTCCCTTGTATTCTCTTTATTATGCCCCCCTTCAAAGAAGGAGGGGTATATTGTTTTGCAGATGTCAGTCGGTCGGTCTGTTGGTCTGTCGGTCGGAATGTAGACCAATCCGTTTCCGGATGATAACTCATGAACACTTGGGCCTAGGATCGTGAAAATTGATAGGGAGGTTGGTCATCACCAGCAGATGACCCCTATTGATTTTGAGGTCTGTATATCAAGGGTCAAGGTCACAGTGACCCTGAATAGTAAAACGGTTTCCGGATGAACACTCAAGAACACTTGGGCCTAGGATCATGGAAGTTGATAGGGAGGTTGGTAATGACCAGCAGATGACCCCTATTGATTTTGAGGTCAGTATGTTAAAGGTCAAGGTCACAGTGACCCTGAACAGTAAAACGGTTTCCGGATGGTAACTCAAGAAGTCTTAGACCTAGGGTCACGAAAGTTGATAGGGAGGTTGATCATGACCAGCAGATGACCCCTATTGATTTTGAGGTCAGTATGTCAAAGGTCAAGGTCACAGTGACCAGGAACAGTAAAATGGTTTCCAGGCAATAACTCAAGAAGGCTTGGGCCTAGTGTCAGGAAAATTGATAGTTAGGTTGGCCATGACCAGCAGATGACCCTTATTGATTTTGAGGTCATTAGGTCAAAGGTCAAAGGTCAAGTCATATTGGCCAGGAACAGTTAAAACGGTTTCTGATCTTCTTGTCCAAAAGCATAGGGCCTAGGGCTTTGATATTTGGTATGTAGCAAAATCTAGTGGTCCGCTACCAAGATTGTTCAGATTATTTCCCTGGGGTCAAATATGGCCCCACCCCGGGGGTCACATGGTTTATATAGACTTATATAAGAAAAAACTTTGAAAAACCTCTTGTCCAAAACCACAGGGCCTAGGGCTTTGATATTTTGTGTATGACATCATCTAATGGTCCTCTACCATGGCAACCAAAAAGGAAAAACTTTAAAAATCTTCTTGCCCAAAACCAAAGGGCCTAGGGCTTTGATATCTGGTGTGTAGCATCATCTAGTGGTCCTCTACCAAAATTTTTCAAATTATCCCCCTAGGGTCAAATATGGCCCCACCCCCGGGGGTCACATGGTTTATATAGGGAAAACTTTGAAAATCTTCTTGTACAAAACCACATGGCCTAGGGCTTTGATATTTAATATATAGTATCATCTAGTGGTCCTCTACCAAGATTGTTCAAATTATTCCCCTAGGGTCAAATATGACGCCGCCCCGGGTGTCACATGGTTTATATAGACTTATATAAGGAAAACTTTGAAAATCTTCTTGTACAAAACCACATGGCCTAGGGCTTTGATATTTGGTATGTAGCATTATCTAGTGATCCTCTACCAAGATTATTCAAATTATCCCCCTAGGATCAAATATGGCCCCGCCCCGGAGGTCCCAAGTTTTACATAGACTTATATAGGAAAAAAAGTTTAAAAATCTTCTTGTCTGAAAGCACAACACTTAGACCTTTGATATTTGTAATGTAGCATTGTCTTATGGTCCTCAACCAAAATTGTTCAAATTGTACCCCTGGGGTGAAAAGAGGCCCTGCCTTGGGGGTCCCAAGTTTTATACAGACTTATATAGGAAAACGTTTAAAAAAATTTCTTGTCTGAAACCATACGACCTAGGCTTTTAATATTTGGTATGATGCATTGTCTAGTAGTCCTCTACCAAAATTGTTCAAATTATGCTCCTGGGGTTAAAAGAGGCCCCGCCCTGGGGTCACTTAGTTATTATGTGAGTTATATAGGAAAAAAAACTAAAAAAAGTTGTCTGATCCTATTTCCAAAATTGTTTAATTGTAATTACCTGATGACCCCAAGTAATATGATGTCACTTGACTGTGACCTTGACCTACTGACCTACTTTCTTGTTTTTTAAGATACAGCCTTGAAATTTTGATGACATACACAGTTTTACACACTAATCATAAAACTGAATTTCATTGACCATGAATATGACCTACTGACTTTCTTAATATTTTATCATCAGTTTGACAATTGAGACATGTAGCTCATATTACTCAGGTGAGCGATCCAGGGTCATCATGACCCTCTTGTTGTTTTTAGGGTCACTACATCAAAGCTCAAGATCACAGGGGCCATTTGTCAATCACACTTCGTTTTTGATCAATAACTGGAGAACCATTTGACCTAGAACCTTCAACTTCATCGGGTGATAGGGCTTACAGTGTAGATGACCACTTTTAGTTTTGGGGTTACTAGATCAAAGGTCAAGGTCACAAGGGCCTGAACATGGAAAACAGTTTCTGATCAATAACTCGTGAACCACTCGGCCTAGAACATTTTTTTTTTTTTTAGCTCACCTGAGCTTTTGTGACCGCTCAGTGTCCGTTGTTCGTCGTGTGTCAGTCAACATTTAAAAAAAAAAATCTTCTTAAAAAACACTGGGCAGAATTACACCAAACTTCACAGGAATGATCCTTGGGTGGTACCCTTTCAAAATTGTTCAAAGAAATTAATTCCATGCTGAACTCTGGTTGCCATGGCAACCGAAAGGAAAAACTTTAAGAATCTTCTTGTCCAAAACCGCAAGACATAGAGCCTTGATATTTGGCATGTGACATCATCTTATGGTCCTCTATCAAGATTGTTCAAAGTGTGCCCCTAGGGAGAAAAGAGGCCCCACCCCGGAGGTCACAAGTTTTACATAGACTTATATAGGAAAAAACTTTAAAAATCTTCTTGTCTAAAACCACAAGACCTAGACCTTTGATATTTGGTATGTAGCATTGCCTTGTGGTCCTCTACCAAAATTGTTCAAATTATTACCCTGGGGTGAAAAGAGGCCCTGCCCCGGGGGGGGCCTCAAGTTTTACATAGACTTGTATAGGAAATTTTTTTTAAAATCTTCTTGTCTGAATATACAAGACCTAAGCCTTTGATATTTTGTATGCAGCATTGCCTTGTGGTCCTCTTTGAAGATTATTCAAATTGTGCCCCAGGGTCTAGGCTTTTGATATTTGGTTTGTTGCATTGCCTTGTGGTCCTCTACCAAAATTGTTCAAATTATTACCCTGGGGTGAAAAGAGGCCCTGTCCCGGGGGTCCAAAGTTTAACATAGACTTATATATGGGAAAAAAATAAAAATCTTTTTGTCTGAAAGTTTGATATTTTGTATGTATCATTGCCTAGTGGACCTCTAACATGATTGTTCAAATTATGCCCCTGGGACTATAAGAGGCCCCGCCCTGGTGGTCACTTGTTATATGACGTTATATAGGAAAAATACTTCAAAAATTATCAGATCATATTTCCTAGACTGTTTAATTATATTTACCTGATGTACCAAAGTGATTACATGTCACCTTACTGTGACATTGACCTACTGACCTACTTTCTTCTTTTTTGAGATACAGCCTTGAAATTTGGATGACATGTACAGTTTTGCATACTGATCTTAAAACTGACTTTCAGTTACCATGAATGTGACCTACCGACCTACTTTCTAGTATTTTAGCATCAGTTTGCCATTTGAAACGTGGCTCATATTACTCAGGTGAGCGATTTAGGGTCATCATGACCCTCTTGTTTTTATTTCGATGTAGTTTTTTTGTTTGTTTTTTTCGATGTAAATGAGAAGTGAAACCAAAATTTGTAGTCCTGTTTGGCGCCATATAACTTATACTGTGTTGGTGCACCGTAAAACCCAAAATAAATAAATAAATAGAACATTTAAACTTCATAGGATGATTGGACAAGTAACGTTTATGACCCCTAATGATTTTGGGTCACTTGATCAAAGGTCAAGGTCACAGGGACCAGAACATGGAAAACGGTTTTCGATCAGTAACTTGAGAACCATTTGACCCAGAACTTTCAAACTTTATAGGATGTTAGGACTATCAGTTTTTTTGGGCCACTACAGCTAAGGTCAGGGTCACAGGGGCCTGAACATGGAACACCCTTTCCGATCAATAATTTGAGAATCACTTGACTCAGAATGTTGAAACTTCATAGGATGATTGGACGTGCAGAGTAGATGATTTTAGGGTCACTTGATCAAAGGTCATACATGAAGGGATTTTGAAATTACTTTGCACAAATGTTAACAATAGTAAGACAACGTGTCATGCGTAAGACCCAAAAATCCTAGCTCTAAGGTCAAAGTCACACTTAGAAGTCAAAGGTTAACAGGTCTGTTTCTTGTCTGGTCCATAACTCTGCCATTCATCAAGGGATTTCAAAAATTACATTGCACAAATGTTCCCTATAATGAGTTGATGTGTCTTGTGCAAGAACCAGACCCTAGCTCCAAGGTCAAGGTCACACTTAGAAGTGAAAGGTTAACATGGTCTGTTTTTTGTCCGGATGATTAATTATATCTGAGCCATTCATCAATGGATTTTAAAATGACTTGGCACAAATGTTCCCCATAATGAATTGATGTATTATGTGCAAGACCCAGACCCCTGGCTCCAAGGTCAAGGTCTCTTTTGTCTGGTCTGTATCTTTTTAGCTCAAGGTGAGCTTTTGTGATCGCCTTTTTTTCCGTCGTCTGTTGGTGTCGTCAACAATTTGACTGTTAACACTCTAGAGGTCACAATTTTGGCCAAATCTTAATGAAACTTGGTCAGAATGTTACTCTCAATAAAATCTTGGACGGCTTTGATATTGGGTCATCTGGGGTCAAAAACTAGGTCACCAGGTCAAATCAAAGGAAAAGCTTGTTAACACTCTAGAGGCCACATTTATGGCTGTATTTTCATGAAATTTGGTTAGAATGTTAATCTTGATGATCTTTAGGTCAAGTTCGAATCTTGGTCATCTGGGGTTAAAAACTAGGTCACCAGGTCAAATGAAAAGAAAAGCTAGTTAACACTAGAGGCCACATTTATGACCATATCTTAATGAAACTTGGTCAGAATGTTAATCTTAATGATCTTTAGGTCAGACCCAAATCTGGGTCAGGCGGGGTCAAAAACTAGGTCACCAGGTCAAATCAATGGAAAAGCTTGTTAACAGTCTAGAGGTCACAGTTTTGACAATATCTGTATGAAACTTGGTCAGAATGTTAATCGTGTTGATCTTTAAGTCAGATTCAAATCATGATCACCTGGGGTCAAAAACTAGGTCACCAGGTCAAATCAAAGGAAAAGCTAGTTAACACTTTAGAGGCCACATTTTATGACCATATCTTAATGACACTAGGTCATAATGTTAAGTCAAAGGAATAGCAGGTGAACAGTCTATAGAGGCTAATTTATGACCACATCTTAATGAAACTTTGTCAGAATGTTGATCTTGATGATCTTTAGGTCAAGTTTAAATCTGGGTCAGATGGGGTCAAAAACTAGGTCACCAGGTCAAATCAAAGGAAAAGGTTGTTAACACTCTAGAAGCCACATTTACAACTGTATCTTCATGAAACTTGGTCAGAATGATAACCTTGATGATCTTTAGGTCAAGTTCGAATCTGGGTCATGTGGAATGTGACCTACCGATCTACTTTCTTGTTTCTTAAGATACAGCCTTAAAATTTGGATGACATGTACAGTTTAGCAAACAGATCTTAAAACTGACTTTCAGTGACCACGAATGGACCTACTTACCTAATTTCTTGTTTTTTACTCACCTTAGCCAAAGGCTCAGGGTGAGCTATTTTGATCGCTCATCATCAGGCATCCGTCAAGCCTCTGTCTGTCCGTCCACACTTTCACTTAAACAACATCTCCTCCTAAACCACCAGGCCAATTTTGATGAAACTTCACAGGAATGTTCCTTGGATGGTCTTCTTTAAAAATTGTTCAAAGAATTGAATTCCATACAGAACTCTGGTTGCCATGGCAACCCAAAGGAAAAACTTACAAAATCTTCTTGTCCAAAACCACAGGTCATAGGGCTTTAATGTTTTGATTGTAGCATCATCTAGTTGTCCTCTACCTAGATTGTTCAAATTATCCCCCTAGGGTTAAATATGGCCCCGCACAGGAGGTCACATGGTTTACATTGACTTATGTAGGGAAAACTTTGAAAATCTTCTTGTACAAAACCACAAAGTGTAGAGTTTCAATATTTGGCATGTGACATCATCTAGTGGTCCTCTGTATACATTGTTCAGTTTATGCTCCTGGGATGAAGAGAGGCCCAACCCCGGGGGTCCCAGGTTTTACATATGTTTATATAGGAAAAAACTTTAAAAATCTTCTTGTCTGAAACCACAAGGCATTTGCTATGTAGCATTGCCTTGTGGTCCTCTACCAAGATTTATCAAATTATGCCCCTGGGGTGAAAAGAGGCCCCGCAACAAGGGTCCCAAGTTTTACATAGACTTATATAGGAAAAAAAATTAGAAATCTTCTTGTCTGAAATTGCAAGACCAGGGCTTTTGATATTTGGTTTGTTGCGTTGCCTAGTGGTCCTTTACCAAGATTGTTCAAATTATGCCTCTGGGGTAAAAAGAGGCCCCGCCCTAGGGGTCCCATGTTTTACATAGTTTTACATCGGAAAAAGCTTTTTAAAATCTTCTTGACTGAAAGTTTAAGGCCTAGGCTTTTGATATTTGGTATGTAGCATTGCCTAGTGGTTCCTTATCAAGATTGTTCATATTATGCCCTTGGGGTAAAAAGAGGCCCTGCCCTGAGGGTCACTTAGTTTTTATAAGAGTTATATAGGAAAAAATACTTCAAAAATTATCTGATCATAATATTTCCTAGACTGTTTAATTATAATTACCTCATGACCACAAGTAATTAGGAGTCACTTCACTGTAACTTTGACCTACTGACCTACTTTCTTGTTTTTAGCTCACCTGTCATGTAGTGACATGGTGAGCTTTTGTGATCGCCCTTCGTCCGTCGTCCGTCCGTCTGTCCGTCGTCGTCAACAATGTCTTGTCTGCACGATAGTGGTTTCATTTATGATTTTATTTTAACCAAACTTGCACACAACTTGTATCACCATAAGACCTTGGTTCCTTTCTTGAACTGGCCAGATCCCATTATGGGTTCCAGAGTTATGGCCCCTGAAAGGGCCAAAATTAGCTGTTTTGATATTGTCTGCACAATAGCAGCTTTATTTTTGATTTGATTTTTACCAAACTTGCACACAACTTGTATCACCAGAAGATCTTGTTTCCTTTCTTGAACTGGCCAGATCCCATTATGGGTTCCAGAGTGATGGCCCCTGAAATGGCCAGAATTAGCTATTTTGACCTTGTCTGCACAATAGCAGCTTCGTTTATCGTTTGATTTTAACCAAACTTGCACACAACTTGTATTACCACAAAATCTTGGTTCCTTTCTTGAACTGGCCAGATTCCTTTATGGGTTCCAGAGTTATGGTCCCTGATATGGCCAGAATTAGCTATTTTGACCTTGTCTGCAGAATAGCAGCTTCATTTATGATTTGAATTTATTCAAACTTAAACAAAACTTGTGTCACCATAAGATCTCTGTTCCTTTCTTGAACCAGCCAGATCCCTTAATGGGTTTCAGAGTTATTGCCCCTGAAAGGGCCAAAATTAGCTGTTTTGACACTGTCGGCACAATAGCAGCTTCATTTATGATTTGATTTTAACCAAACTTGCACACAACTTGTATCAGCACAAGATCTTGGTTCCTTTCTTGAACTGGCCAGATTCCTTTATGGGTTCCAGTGTTATGGCCCCTGAAAGGACCAGAATTAGCTATTTTGACCTTGTCTGCACAATAGCAGCTTCGTTTATGATTTGATTTTAACCAAACTTGCAAACAACTTGTATCACCACAAGATCTTGGTTCCTTTCTTGAACTGGCCAGATCCCGTTATGGGTTTCAGAGTTATGGCCCCTGAAAGGGTCAAAATTAGCTATTTTGACCTTGTCTGCACAATAGCAGCTTCATTCATGATTTGATTTTAACCAAACTTACACACAACTTGTATCACCACAAGATCTTTGTTCCTTTCTTGAACTGGCCAGATTCCTTTATGGGTTCCAGAGTTATGGCCCCTGATAGGGCCAGAATTAGCTATTTTGTCTTACTTTTCCTACTTTTTAGGTCTGTTCCTACTTTTTTTCCTACTTTTTTTGAAAAAACTCCTACTATTCCTACTCTTTTATCTAAAGAAGAAGAAATATGTTAACAAATGTTGTTAGTCTGTATAATGATTTTTTTTTACATAATATAAGGACTGATGGTGTACTGGTGAGGCTCTAGAGACCTTTGACATGCTGCTAGTGACCTCTTATGCATGCAGAAACCTGCTGACAGTCTGTTATGGGAGTTGAATACATGTACTGACATTTATATTGCAGCATAAGAGGTAACAGGTAGCTATGTACATTGAGGACCTCAGAGCATCATGAAAATAGACAGACCATATATTTTGTGATTTAAGTCCAGCTGTGTAAATATAAAAGATTCAGACTCAGGTCCAGGACTGGGCAGAGGGTGCACCCCCCACCCCTCCCACTTGTAGTTTGCTGAGAAGTGACCTATACTCATCAAAGTTGCACCCAATTATTTTGGCAAAGGATTAATATTTTCTCAAAATTTAGACCCAACAGTACACCATATGTCTCTGTTTCTTACCTATATTTCAAAATTTTCCAAAGGGAGAACACTCTGACCCTCCCCCCCACTAAAAAATGAGGAAAGTACCCTCCCAGTACCTCCCTCAAAGAAAAAAAATGCACCAGAGCCCACCATTTTGTACCTGTTTTTCAAAATTTTCTTAGGGGTGGGGAGGGGGTACCAAAACGTTTGTGGAGGAGGTACCAAAATCCACAGGACTATGAAATTTTCAAGACTGCTCTTAATAAATATCACCATGAACTGAAACTAGAAAAACAGAGAACTCTTAGCCATAAAGTGCTCGAATACAAAGGTGATTCCAAAAAACTTTACAAATTTGTGACAGATCTCACCGGCGGCAAGTCGGAGAATCCAATGCCTGTTGTTGAAAATGAAAATACGCTAGCTGACAAATTTGCTGACTTTTTCATGGAAAAGATTCAGAAAATACGGGACAGCTTAAAAGATTTTGAAAACTATAAACCATCAATGAGAAATGTGCCGGAATTTGGAAAATTTGATGAACTTAGTGAGGATGAAGTTAGAAAACTCATTAACCAGTTACAAACAAAGTCGTGTGAAATTGATGTTATTCCAACAAAAGTGTTGCAGTCATATTTAAACGAGCTCCTCCCAATTATAACTAGACTAGTGAATCTTTCATTGACTCAAGGAGTCTTCCCAGTGCAGTGGAAACAGGCAATAGTTAGACCTCTGTTAAAGAAAGCTGGTCTCGAACTTATATTCTCAAACTATAGGCCAGTGAGCAACTTATCATTCTTGTCCAAATTGATAGAGAAAGCAGCACTGTATTTACTTAATAAACATGTAAATGAACATAATCTCCTTCCGAAAAATCAGTCCGCATACAGGCAACATCATTCGTGCGAATCGGCTTTATTGAGACTTATCAATGACATCTTGGACGCTATGGAACATCAAGAAGTGACTGCATTGATAGCATTAGACCTTAGTGCAGCTTTTGATACGGTAGATCACGATATTCTTTTGGACGTTTTGAAATGTCAGTATGGTGTCTCTGGTGTTGCATTGGACTGGTTGAACTCATATCTGAGGCCACGGAGCTGCCGCGTGAGTGTGAATCAAACAGTGTCATCAGCACGTGAGCTTACGTGTAGTGTCCCCCAGGGAAGCTGTTTAGGGCCGTGGCTCTATCTCACGTACGCAGGAACGATTTTTGACATTGTTCCCCCGTCCATTTCCGTCTTTGGCTTTGCCGACGACCACACCGCAAGCACACGTTTTAAGCCCGAACCATCCATCGAGGCTAAATCCATTGGTGAACTAGAGGAGTTTGCTACAGATTCAAATGAGTGGATGAACAGTAACAAACTAAAAATGAATTCCTCAAAAACTGAACATATTGCCTTTGGAAGTGCCCCTCAGTTGAATAAGTTAAACATTCACGAGATAGATATTTGTGGTGATAAAATCAAGAGACAGAGTAACATCAGATATTTGGGGGCCTATTTGGACGAAACTTTAACTTTCAAAGAGCATATAAAAATAAAGTGTAGAACGGCAATGTTGAATTTTTTCTGAATCAAAAACATTCGCAAATATTTGACTCAGGATGCAACTGAAACCTTAGTGCTATCGCTGGTTATTTCGCATTTAGACTACTGTAATGTTATTTTATACGGTATTTCTGATTGTGACATCGCAAAACTGCAACGCATTCAAAATATGTGTGCGAAGTTAGTTCTGAATCGTAGAAGAAGAGACAGTTCTAAGCAGGCACTCTACGATTTGCACTGGCTGCCGATCAAAGCCAGAATAAACTTTAAGATCTTGACGTACATGTTCAATTGCCATGTTGGAAATGCGCCTGCATATTTGATTGAACTCTTAACACCGAAAATCTCCCAGCGCTCCCTCAGATCCTCGGAGTCATCAGTTGACTGTTACATCGTCCCTTTCAACAAGCGAAAAACTTTTAGTGATAGAAGCTTTAGTACTATAGGGCCAAAGTTGTGGAACAATTTGCCGTTGAACATCAGACAAAGTTCTTCAATTGACTGCTTTAGGAAAAAGTTGAAAACGCATTTCTTCAGAGACTACTTTGCATTATTCTAAGTTTTGACTGAGTTTTAAACAGTGATGCTGGTGACAGTGATAGAAATTTAATGTTTGTCTGTGATAATTGTATGTTAGTAATATTTTAAAATATAGTATTATCATTGACTTTAAATTAATAATTGCTATTTTGATTCGTTTTAATTAATCTTATTTAAAATATTTTATATTTAATATTTTATTTCAACTTGTATTGTAAAACGCCATTGAATATGTTTTAAATGTAGAAATAGGCGTTTAAGCAAATAAACCAGTTTCAGTTTCAGTTTCAGAGGGGAGCCCCATAGCTCCCCTCAAAGGACTGGGATACCTCCTCCCATACCTCAAAATTTACAATAAAAAAATGTACCAGAGCTCACCATTTCGTGCCTGTAATTCAAAAGTTTCCAGCGGGGCAGCCCCCTGACCCACCAACACATAAAATTAGGAAATTACCCCTCCCAGTACCTCAAAATTAAGACCAAAAAAATGCACCAAAGCCCACAATTTTGTACCTGTTTTGTCAAAATTTTCCAGGGGGAGAGCTCCCTGACCCACCTAAAATGACTGGAATACCTCCTCCCATATCTCAAAATTTACACCCATAAAATGCACCAGAGCCCACCATTTCATATACCTGTATTTCTGGAGTTCCAGGGGTCAGCCCCTTGACCCCCCCCCCCCCCCCCCCCCACTCATAAAATGAGGAGAGTACCCCTCCCAATACCTCAAAATTAAGACCAAAAAATGCATCAGAGCCCACCATTTCATACCTGTATTTCAAAAGTTTCCAGGGGGACAGCCCCCTGACCCACCAACACATAAAATTAGTAAATTACCCCTCCCAGTACCTCAAAATAAAACCAAAAAAAATGCACCAAAGCCCACAATTTTGTACCTGTTTTGTCAAAATTTTCGAGGGGGAGAGACCCCTGATCCTGCTAAAATGACTGGAATACCTCCTCCCATACCTCAAAATTTACACCCATAAAATGCACCAGAGCTCACCATTTCATACCTGTAATTCAAAAGTTTCCAGGGGGAAAGCCCCTGAACCCCCACTCATAAAATGTGGAGAGTACCCCTCTAGTTCCTCATCCCTCCCCCTCACACACACACATATAGAGACTCTCCTCCCATACCTACCCTCTCTTGGCACTGTGCACCTTGCTGGTGTACTAAAACTATCAAATATTTCTGAATCCGGTCCCGAGTTTGTTCTCAGAAGTTCCTACTTTTTGTGCCCCCCCTATGAGTGGTGAGTTATGGCCCCTGAAATAGTCAAAAATGCACATTTTTACCTTGTGACACGCCTAGCTCAAAAAGTATTCGATATAAATTGATGAAACCTTGCATGAGTCTTAATCATGATATGAACTTGCACACCTCCTATTTTTCATCTGGCTCCGGCCCCTATTTTTAGAGTTATGGCCCCTGAAATAGTAAAAAATGCACATTTTCACCTTGTGACATGCCTAGCTCAAAAAGTATTTGATATAGATACATGAAACCTTGCATGAGTCTTGATTATGATATGAACTTGCTTACCTCCCATTTTTCATCTGGCTCCGCCCCCTATTTTCAGAGTTATGGCCCCTGAAATAGTAAAAATGCACATTTTCACCTTGTGACATGCCTAGCTCAAAAAGTATTTTCACCTTGTGACACGCCTAGCTCAAAAAGCGTTTGATATAGATTCATGAAACCTTACATGAGTCTTAATCATGATATGAACTTGCGCACCTCCTATTTTTTATTTGGGTCGGCCCCCTATTTTCAGAGCTATGGCCCCTGAAATAGTCAAAAATGCACATTTTCACCTTGTGACATGCCTAGCTCAAAACGTATTTGATATAGATTCATGAAAAACTTGCATGAGTCTTAATCATGATATGAACTTGCGCACCTCCTATTTTTCATTGGGTCCTCCCCCTATTTTTAGAGTTATGGCCCCTAAAATAGTCAAAAATACACATTTTCACCTTGTGATGCACCTAGCTCAAAAAGTATTTAATATAAATGGTTGAAAACTTGCATAAGTCTTTATCATGATATAAACTTGCACACCTCTAATTTTTTGGCTGGCTCCACCCCCTATTTTTAAAGTTATGGCCCCTGAAATAGTAAAAAAATGCACTTTTTCACCTAATTATGTGCCTAGCTCAAAAAGTATCAGATGTAAATTCAGGAAACCTTGCTGGAGTCTTTATCGTGATGTGAACTTGCACACTTGGCATTCCTCTTGAGAATCTTAGCTCTTATTACAGAGTTATGGCCCGTGAAATAACCAAAATAGTGGATTTTTTGTTTGTGATGCTCATAACTCAAAATGTAAAGGGCCTAGAATAATGAATCCTTTCATAAAATGATTGTTGAGGCTATACCCCATTAAGACTGCAAATGTTTGAATTATTGGCCCTCATTTATGACAAATGTACCAGTGGGGGGCACACACTGTGTCCAACAGACACATTCTAGTTATCACCAGATTCCTACTTTTTGCCTACTTTTCTCTACTTTTTAGCTCACCTGTCACATAGTGACAGGGTGAGCTTTTGTGATCGCCCTTCGTCCGTCCGTCCGTCCACAATTTCTTGTGAACACGATAGAGACCACATTTTGCAAGCAATTTTGATCAAACTTTTACAAAACTTGTATTGGCATGATATCTCGGTTCCTTTTGAAAACTGGCCAGATCCCATCATGGGTTCTAGAGTTATTGCCCCTTAAAGGGCCAGAATTTGTGTGCGTGCGTGCGTCAACAATTTCATGGCTCCAGATAAGATGCGTATTAGCGTAAATTACGCTTTGAAATAATGCATATACGCATATCTGATGATTTTTAAGCGTATAAAAACGTATATGGAATTACAGAAACGCATTCAATTACTTTTTACTAGCGTAAACAAAATCTGATTCGTCTGGGTGCTTTATGTAACAGAACACGGTAGGCATTCTTCCACATTGAACGTACCCACTCATTGAATGGTACTCTATAGACCTATGTTAAACTTTATTATACACTCAATGCGTGTGTAAATCAAATAGTTGGGAAAAAAGCAGCGTCGATTTAAAACATCAACTTCCTCTGCAGAGTAAACAACAAAAATGTCTTTTTCTACGAATGGGAAAGTGAACAAACACTGAATTCTTTAAAGCAACAAAAATGATCCAAAAATTATAACTAAAGGTAGATATCTATTGAAAATTGAAATTTCATATTTTTTGGTGAATGAAGCCAAAGCATGCCAAGAGAGAAAAAAAAAGGAAGCAAAAACTTGAATACTGAATTGAAACTGAACTGCAAACAAATTCATGGATGTTATGTATCCAATAAATATGTTAGAAAACTCATTTCTGGTTGTTGTTTTTTTTTCACATTCATTATAAATTTTCAGGAGTAAAATTTTACTCTTTCACAAAAATATGATGAGTAAATACTCATTGGCCAAATAAATTATCTGGAGCCCTGCAATTTCTTGTCTGCACGATGGTTTCATTTATGATTTTATTTTAACCAAACTTGCACACAAATTGTATCACCATAAGATCTTGGCACCTTTCTTGAACTGGCCAGATCCCATTATGGGTTCCAGAGTTATGGCCCCTGAAAGGGCCAAAATAAGCTATTTTGACCTTGTCTGCACAATAGCAGCTTTATTTATGATTTGATTTTTACCAAACTTGCACACAACTTGTATCACCATAAGATCTTGGTTCCTTTCTTGAACTGGCCAGATTCCATTATGGGTTCCAGAGTTATGGCCCCTGATAGGACCAGAATTAGCTATTTTGACCTTGTCTGCACAATAGCAGCTTCATTTATGATTTGAATTTTTATTAAACTTGCACAAAATTTGTGTCACCATAAGATCTTGGTTCCTTTCTTGAACCGGCCAGATCCCATAATGGGTTCCAGAGTTGTGGCCCCTAAATGGGCCAAAATTAGCTATTTTGACCTTGTCTGCACAATAGCAGCTTCATTTATGATTTGATTTTAACCAAACTTGCACACAACTTGTATCACCATAAGATCTCGACTCCTTTTTATGCGCCCGAAGAGACGTATTATGTTACCGCCTTGGTGTCCGTCTGTCTGTCTGTTGGTTAGCAATTTCCCTTCCGCTCTGTAACTCTTGAACCCCTTGAAGGATTTCAAAGAAACCTGACACAAATGTTCACCTCATTAAAACGACATGCAGAGCACATGTTTTTGGATGGCTCACTTCAAGGTCAAGGTCACACTTCGGGGTCAAAGGTCATATGATTTTATATGTGTGTATATTACCGGTACTCTGCATTTGCGTTGCATTGCAGTGCTCTTGTTTTTATTTGGCAGATCCTTCTTTTGTTCACTTACAGTATTTTTTTTTTTTTTTTTTAAATACTTCCCTTTTATTTTACTATAAATAGCTTATTTAGTAACTTTTTTATTATTGGCCGTAGGGAAAAACCGAGACCACTTTTCTGGGGGTACAACATGGATGGTACCTCCAATTTTTACCAAACTTGCACACAACTTGTATTAACAGTTTTTCTGATCGCTCGATGTCCGTTGTCCGTCGTCTGTCGTCTGTCAACATTTAGCTTGTGTATGCGATAGAGGCTGTATTTTTCAATTAATCTCCATGAATATTGGTCAGAATGATAACCTTGATAAAATGTAGGCCGAGTTCGAAAATGGGTCATCTCGGGTCAAAAACTAGGTCACTAGGTCAAATAAAAGAAAAACCTTGTGTATGCGATAGAGGCTGTATTTTTCAATTGATCTTCATGAATATTGGTCAGAATGATTACCTTGATGAAATCTAGGCCGAGTTCGAAAATGGGTCATCTTGGGTCAAAAACTAGGTCACTAGGTCAAATCAAAGAAAAACCTTATGTATGTGATAGAGGCTGTATTTTTCAATTATTCTTCATGAATATTAGTCAGAATGATAACCTTGATGAAATCTAGGCCGAGTTCGAAAATGGGTCATCTCAGGTCAAAAACTAGGTCACTAGGTCAAATCAAAGAAAAACCTTGTGTATGTGATAGAGGCTGTATTTTTCAATTGATCTTCATGAATTTTGGTCAGAATGATATCCTTGATGAAATCTAGGCCGAGTTTGAAAATGGATCATCTCGGGTCAAAAACTAGGTCACTAGGTCAAATCAAGGAAAAACCTTGTGTATGCGATAGAGGCTGTATTTTTCAACTGATCTTCATGAAATTTAGCCAGAATGATTACCTTGATAAAATCTAGGCCGAGTTCGAAAATGTTTCATTTGGGGTCAAAAACTAGGTCACTAGGTCAAATCGAAGAAAAACATTGTGTATGCAATAGAGGATGTAGTTTTCAATTGATCTTCATGAAATTTGGTCTGAGTGATTGCCTTGATGAAATCTAGGTCGACTTTGAATATGGGTTATCTGAGGTCAAAAACTAGGTCACTAGGTCAAATTAAAGAAAAATCTTGTGTATGCGATAGAGACTGTTTTTTTCAATTGATTTTTATGAAATTTGGTCAGGATGATTGCCTTAATGAAATCTAGATCGAATTTGAATATGGGTCATCTGAGTTCAAAAACTAGGTCACTTGGTCAAATCAAAGAAAAAACTTGTGTATGTGATAGAGGCTGTATTTTTCAATTGATCTTCATGAATTTTGGTCAGAATGATTGCCTTGATAAAATCTAGGTCGAGTTTGAACATGGGTTATCTAGGGTCAAAAACTATGTCATATCTAAGAAAATGCTTGTTTTATCGCAAGAGACCAATTTTTTGGTCCAATCTGAATGAAAATTGGTCAGAATATTTGTTTCCATGAAATCACTAGGTCAAACATGTTTTACACTGTTATGGTGTGTTTCTTAGGTGAGCGACCTAGGGCCATCTTGGCCCTCTTGTTAGATGTATTTTGACATATCTGACCCTTGTAAGAATTTTTTTTTCTTTTTGGTTAAATTTCTTCCCTTTTTTGTTCCTGTCCTTTGGACTTCCTGTGTTCTTCCTGTCCTTTGGACTTAGATATTTTTTCTGAGGACTTAGATTTATTAGCTCATCTGATTTTTTGAAAAAAAATGATGAGTTATTGTCATCACTTGAGCGGTTGTCGGCGTCGGCGTCGGCGTCTGCGTCGGCGTTGCCTGGTTAAGTTTTATGTTTAGGTCAGCTTTTCTCCTAAACTATCAAAGCTATTGCTTTGAAACTTGGAATACTTGTTCACCATCATAAGCTGACCCTGTATAGCAAGAAACATAACTCCATCTTGCTTTTTGCAAGATTTATGGCCCCTTTTGTACTTAGAAAATATCAGATTTCTTGGTTAAGTTTTATGTTTAGGTCAACTTTTCTCCTAAACTATCAAAGCTATTGCTTTGAAACTTGGAATACTTGTTCACCATCATAAGCAGACCCTGTACGTCAAGAATCATAACTCCATCTTGCTTTTTGCAAGATTATTGCCCCTTTTGGACTTAGAAAATCAGTTTTCTTGGTTAAGTTTTATGTTTAGGTCAGCTTTTATCCTAAACTATCAAAGCTATTGCTTTAAAACTTGCAACACTTGTTTACCATCATAAGTTGACCCTGTATAGCAAGAAACATAACTCCGTCCTGCTTTTTGCAAGATTTATGGCCCCTTTTTGACTTAGAAAATATCAGATTTCTTGGTTAAGTTTTATGTTTAGGTCAACTTTTTCTCTTAAACTATCAAAGCTATTGCTTTGAAACTTGCAACACTTGTTCACCATCATAAGCTGACCCTGTACAGCAAGAACATAACTCCATCCTGCTTTTTGCAATAATTATTGCCCCTTTTGGACTTAGAAAATCATTTTCTTGGTTGAGTATTATGTTTAAGTCAACTTTTCTCATAAACTATTAAAGCTATTGCTTTAAAACTTGCAACAGTTTTTCACCATCATAAGTGGACACTGTACATCAAGAAACATAACTCTATCCTGCTTTTTGCAAGAATGATGGCCCTTTTTAGACTTAGAAAATCATGGGTAGGACAATATTTCTATTACACAAAAAAAATCAGATGAGCGTCAGCACCCGCAAGGCGGTGCTCTTGTTTTTAATTGCTTCCCTTTTGGCCAGGTTTGAAAATAATTTTATTTGAAGTTACTTTAAGAAAATTTCAATTATATTTTCTCATAATTCTTTTGATTGATTTTGATTGTGATTTTTTGACCTTCTTGTGCGCTTTAGGGTCAATGACCCTCTTGTTCTGTCATATCATACTATTGCTTATATCTAATACTGTAACTTCACATAAACATTGTCCAGCATACACTGCCTCGGTAGCCTAGTGGTAGAGCGTCCGCTTCGAGTGTTGGAGGTTGTGGGTTCGATTCCCGGCCGCGTCATACCAAAGCATAAAAAATGGTACTAGTAGCTTCCTCGCTTGGCGCTCAGCATTAAGAGGATAGTGCTAGGACTGATCAGTCCGGTGTCAGTATAATGTGACTGGGTGGGGTATCATGCCACGTGTCTACGGTGTGATATTCCAGTGAGGCAGCACTATAAAGTTGGGCATTGTGCTCACTGCTACAAGTAGACACCGTCGTTTATATGAATGAAAAATTGTTGAAAAAGACGTTAAACCCGAACATACACACACTTGTCCAGCATACACACAAAGTATATGCAGGGGCTGGGCCCATTATACCCAAGGTCAAGGTCACCAAAGTGTTATACTTAGGTTATTTTTAAGGTTAAAGCTTTTTGGCAACCTTTGTTTTTAGCTCACCGGAGCCAACGGCTCATGGTGAGCTTTTGTGACCGCTCAATGTCCGTCGTGTGTCGTGTGTCCGTCAATATTGTCTAAAAAAAACTTCTTGAAAACCACTGGGCAGAATTACACCATTTATGCCATTTTGCGAATGTCAACATGTTTAATAACCCAACGCGTCTAAAAAGACAAAAATTGACGGATCGGACTAAGGTATACCAGCACTAAATGACGGTCCCTACCGAACAGTTTTTAGCTCAGTGACAAGGTGAGCTTTTGTGATCGCGCAGCGTCCGTTGTCCGTACGTGCGTGCGTCCGTCCATCCGTGCGTAAACTTTTCCTTGTGACATCTCTAGAGGTCACAGTTTTCATGGGATCTTTATAAAAGTTGGTCAGAATGTTCACCTTGATGATATCTAAGTCAAATTCGAAACTGGGTCACTTGCTTTCAAAAACTAGGTCAGTAGGTCTAAAAATAGAAAACCTTGTGACCTCTCTAGAGGCCATATATTTGCAAGATCTTCATGAAATTGTCAGAAGTTCACCTTATGATACTAAGTCAATTAAACTGGGTCATGCTTTAAAAACTAGGTCAGTAGGTCAAAAATAGAAAACCTTGTGACCTCTCTAGAGGCCATATATTTCACAAGATCTTCATGAAAATTGGTCAGAACGTTCACCTTTATGATAGCTAGGTCAAGGTTTAAACTGGGTCAAGTGCCTTTAAAAACTAGGTCAGCAGGTCAAATAATAGAAAAACCTTGTGACCTCTCTAGAGGCCATATTTTTTATGGGATCTGTATGAAAGTTGGTCTGAATGTTTATCTTGATGATGTCTAGGTCAAATTTGAAACTGGGTCAACTGCGGTGAAAAACTAGGTCAGTAGGTCTTAAATAGAAAAACCTTGTGACCTCTCTAGAGGCTATACTTTTCAATAAATATTCATGAAAATTGGTCAGAATGTTCACCTTGATGATATCTAGGTCAAGTTTGAAACTGGGTCACGTGCCATCAAAAACTAGGTCAGTAGGTCAAATAAAAGAAAAACCTTGTGACCTCTCTAGAGGCCATATTTTTCATGGGATCTGTATGAAAGTTGGTTTGAATGTTCATCTTGATGATTTCTAGGTCAAGTTTGAAACTGGGTCAACTGCGGTCAAAAACTAGGTCAGTAGGTCTAAAAATAGAAAAACCTTGTGACCTCTCTAGAGGCCGTACTTTTCAATGGATCTTCATGGAAATTGGTCAGAATGTTCACCTTGATGATATCTAGGTCAAGTTCGAAACTGGGTCACGTACCTTCAAATACTGGGTCAGTAGGTCTAAAAATAAAAAAACCTTGTGACCTCTCTAGAGGCCATATATTTCATAAGATCTTCATGAAAATTGGTCAGAATGTTCACCTTGATGATATCTAGTTCAAGTTCGAAACTGGGTCAACTGCAGTCAAAAACTAGGTCAGTAGGTGTAAAAATAGAAAAACCATGTGACCTCTCTAGAGGCCATATTTTTCAATGGATCTTCATGAAAATTGGTCAGAATGTTCGCCTTGATGATATCTAGGTCAAGTTCGAAACTGGGTCACGTGTAATCAAAAACTAGGTCAGTAGGTCAAATAATAAAAGAACCTTGTGACCTCTCTAGAGGCCATATTTTTCATGGGATCTGTATGGTAGTTGGTCTGAATATTCATCTTGATGATATCTAGGTCAAGTTCAAAAGTGGGTCAACTGCGGTCAAAAACTAGGTCAGTAGGTCTAAAAATAGAAAAACCTTTTGACCACTTTAGAGGCCATATTTTTCAATGGATCTTCATGAAAATTTGTCTGAATGTTCACCTTGATGATATCTAAATAAAATTTGAAACTGGGTCACATGTGGTCAAAACTAGGTCAGTTGGTATAAAAATAGAAAAACCTTGTGACCTCTCTAGAGGCCATACTCTTCATGAGATCTTCATGAAAATTGGTGAGAATGTTCACCTTGATAATATCTAGGTCAGGTTCAAAACTGGGTCATGTGCCTTCAAAAACTAGGTCATTAGGTCAAATAATAGAAAAACCTTGTGACTTCCCTAGAAGCCATATTTTTCAATGGATCTTCATTAAAATTGGGTCATGTGGAGAAGGTGAGCGATTCAGGACCATCATGGTCCTCTTGTTTACATCATACAAGTAGCCTATTTTCTCCATTTAAGATTAACAGGTTATTTAGTAGGAACAATAGATAGATCTTTATTTTATAAAAGTTTCTAAGAAATGAAGATTAGAGATTTAAATTTCGTAATTACATCCCAGACTTCACAGTCCTTTATGGTAGTTTAAGTCCGTGAGATTAATTATTGTAATGGAGACATAAACATTTTCTGAGGCGGAAATGAAAGGTGGCTTTGTTTTGTTTTTAATGCCGCGAAGTCGTACCCAATTTACACACAGCTACTAATTATGTAACAGAGGCAGATCTGGTCTGGAAAAGAAGTCAGCAAATTCTAGAGTTGTAACACTTTTATTAACTATTCAATTCTGAGCATAAAAATGGTTATCTTAATACAATATACAATACAAAGATGTTACAAGCATTGTATACAGATAATGTTTATAAAGCATCATTGTTTTTAGAAATATATGGGGAATACAATAATATTTTATTTAAACTCGCTTTTTCGTATGAGAGGTTGACCATGTCAACACATTAAGTTTACTATTATAAAAATAATTCTTTAAGAGAGTGAATTTACTTTCATTTAAGTACACAGAATATTTGAACACAATTTGTCTCTACAATTTTCAGATAGAACCTATGTAGATTATGATATTATGAAAACAGTGTAGATTCATAGTCTACAGCTAAACTGTACATGACATATTAACAAGGTGAATATAAAAAGAAATATTTTTATGAATCAATAATTATTGCAATTAAGCATATGAGACATTTTAAATGTACAATGCAACGTAGCATTATGTAATTAAGTATATGAGACATTTTAAATGTACAATGCAACATATCAGTATGTATGCAGACTGTATCACTTAATCAAATCTGTAAACTTTCATATTCAGACAATTCGAACTGTATAATACTAACAAAATTCCAATATCCAGTAATAGCAATTGATCTGAACTGACTTCACTTAATTTCTAATAATAATGTACATAGTTTCTGTAAAATAACATAAAGAGTTACTACCAAATGAAATTAAATATTTTGCTTACAACATTCATTATGAAAAAGAATAAGAAATGACAACAATAATTTTAATTCAACATACCTGGAAAAGAAGTCAGCAAATCCTAGAGTTGTAACAGTTATTAACTATTCAATTCTGAGCATAAATGGTTATGCTGGACTCTAGGTTTGCTTCAGTTTATATGGAAAGGTCAGCATCCCAGGGATTAGGTGCTAAAATCTTGAAAACAAACATTCTTTTGAAGAAGCTAAAAAGTTATCACCAGTAAGAGGATGTTTGCAGTTGTTCTGCAAACAACTTGATGACATTTTACTTGAAAACACATTTTGTTCACAAGCTATCAATTAGTATGTTTTCATAAAACATATGCACTAGACAAAAAGGTGCTAGGCAGTTTTGAAAGTCAAATACTTTAGGCTGATTTCTTAATTTAGCAGGCTATACATTCAAAAGAGGAAGTTCTCAAAATTATATGTAGAATAAGTAACAGCTTAGTACAAAGTGTCATAATCCAAAGTTTGAAAAATATATCTTTATACAAACAACTAAAAATGTTGTTGAAACACAGAAATGTTATAGATTCCATTTCTATTAATCTCCTTTATTTTATTGTTATATTTTTTTTATACATTTTTTTTTACATTTTTAAATGATGAAAGGAAAAACTTTATACAACAATTAAAATTTGTAAATTACATGTTGAAAATTTTATACAATTGAAATTGTAACCCATATGCTTTGTGACATATGAGTATTATCTACACATTATGTAATGTGACAATGCAACATATCATTATGTATGCAGACTGTATCACTTAATCAAATCTGTAAACTTTCATATTCAGACAATTCGAACTGTATAATACAAAATTCAATATCTAGTAATGGCAATTGATCTGAACTATAGGGAATTACTTAAGTGTCAGATTATGTTAAGCTGACTCTCAAAGTCTCAAAAAGATTGTTAAGCCAGGAAGCCAAGCTGTCAACTTGTAAAAATGCTATTATTTGTTTTTCCTGTTCTTCTATTTAATCATTAACCCTTTCCCACACCGAAACGTTTATCACCGTATCTATCGATTACCAAACAGAAACGTATTGACCCGTGTCTATCGGTTCCCCGATAGAAACGTATTATACCGATTAACGGCCATTTGAACAGAATCGTTTTATCCCGTGTCTCATAATCAATCGCTTTATTTTCGTTCTTTTCCTAAAGAAACAAATTCCGGATGTTTACTAACTCAAAATATGGGATTTCGTCATCATTATTTACGTACAAGATCATGTGGTTACTATTTAAATTTATCGAGTACTTTGCAAGGAAATTTCCTACATGTGCACGACGCTACGTCATGGAAAATTACTGAGAAAACTGCTTGCAACTGGCCGGTTCGCGGGCTTTCCTCGTTCTAAAAATAACAACCATTTAACATCAAAGTATTTTTAAATGTGTTAGTTCATGAAGGTCACGCGTGATACATGCAGATTTCCCCTAAACAACAATTTGTGTATACGATGGCTTGGAATTTATGGCCTTACATAACGGGAAGTGTTAATCAAAACAGAAGGACCGCGGCTTTCAAATATTTTATGACACCCCAAGAGTTAATTGCAGCGGAAGTCACCCGTGATGTACCGACGTTTGATCATCAAAATATTACGTAATATTATCCTAAAAATATATTAATTTTTAGCACAAGAATACTGTAGTCGGTTACGAGTCTCGATGTCAGTGATCTTTTTGCACTTTCAGAAATTTTACGATCCGTTATTTTTGTAGTGTTATTCAGTTTGATGGTTGTTGTTATATATAAATACTTACTGATTCCGATTCGGAAGATAAGTCTATTAACTATAAATCAAACTTTCAAACATCATTTTGAAATGAAATTGTATATGAATTTCAATGTGAAAGTAATCCAAAACAGAATTTTATGCCTAAAAATATATATTCCCGTACTTTAACACTTTATATCTTCGAAACTCAAAGAGAAACTACAATAAATTTTGTATCATCGGAAAGAGAATTTAAATTGCTATAAACTTTATATTGACAAAAATAATGTCAAACTTACAGAAAATATTAAAATAATGACATTTTTAACATAAGTGTGTGTAATCACAAAATAATGCCAACACCTCTGTTCAGATAAGACAGTCACCTTTATCAGCCATATACCGATTATAGATTATTGATTATCACTTATCAGTGTTGTGTAAAAGAGGTTACTTTGGCTTCTGTTCTGTGTGGTAAAGGGTTAACCCTTTCCCACATCGAATCGTTTATCACCGTATCTATCGATTACCAAACAGAAACGTATTGACCAGTGTCTATCGATTACCCGATAGAAACGTATATTATCGAGTATCGGCCATTTGAACAGAAACGTCTATCCCCGTATCTCATAATCAATCGGTTTATTTTCATTCTTTTCCTAAAGAAAAGCATTCCGGATGTTTACTAACGCAAAATATGGGATTTCGTCATCAATATTTGCGTAAAATATCATGTGGTTACCATTTAAATTTATCGAGTACTTTGCAAAAATAGACACCGGGTTTTTTTCCTACATGTGCACGACGCTACGTCATGGAAAATTACTGTGAAACTACTTGCAACTGGCCGGTTCGCAGGACTTTTCTCGTTCTAAAAATAACAACCATTTAACATCTAAGTATTTTTAAATGTGTTAGGTCATGAAGGTCACGCGTGATACATGCGGATTTCCCCTAAACAACAATTTGTGTATACGATGGCTTGGAATTTATGGTCTTACATAACGGGAAGTGTTAATCAAAACAGAAGGACCCCGACTTCAAAATATTTTATGACACCCCAAGAGTTAATTGCAGCGGAAGTCACCCGTGATGTACCGACGTTTGATCAGCAAAATATTACGTAATATTATCTAAAAATATTTTAAATTTTAGCACAAGAATACTGTAGTCGGTTACGAGTCTTGATGTCAGTGATCTTTTTGCACTTTCAGAAATTTTACGATCCGTTATTTATGTAGTGTTATTCAGTTTGATGGTTGTTGTTTTTATGCCCCCAAAGGGAGGCTTATAGTTTTTGAACCGTCTGTCCGTCTGTCGGTCTGTCAGTCTGTCCGCAATTTTCGTGTCCGGTCCATATCTTTGTCATCGATGGATGGATTTTCAAATAACTTGGCATGAATGTGTACCACAGTAAGACGACGTGTCGCGCGCAAGACCCAGGTCCCTAGCTCAAAGGTCAAGGTCACACTTAGACATTAAAGGATAGTGCATTGATGGGCGTGTCCGGTCCATATCTTTGTCATCGATGGATGGATTTTCAAATAACTTGGCATGAATGTGTACCACAGTAAGACGACGTGTCGCGCGCAAGACCCAGGTCCGTAGCTCAAAGGTCAAGGTCACACTTAGACTTTAAAGGATAATGCATTGATGGGCGTGTCCGGTCCATATCTTTGTCATCCATGGATGGATTTTCAAATAACTTGGCATGAATGTGTACCACAGTAAGACGACGTGTCGCGCGCAAGACCCAGGTCCATAGCTCAAAGGTCAAGGTCACACTTAGACTTTAAAGGATAATGCATTGATGGGCGTGTCCGGTCCATATCTTTGTCATCCATGGATGGATTTTCAAATAACTTGGCATGAATGTGTACCACAGTAAGACGACGTGTCGCGCGCAAGACCCAGGTCCGTAGCTCAAAGGTCAAGGTCACACTTAGACGTTAAAGGATAGTGCATTGATGGGCGTGTCCGGTCCATATCTTTGTCATCCATGGATGGATTTTCAAATAACTTGGCATGAATGTGTACCACAGTAAGACGACGTGTCGTGCACAAGACCCAGGTCCGTAGCTCAAAGGTCAAGGTCACACTTAGACGTTAAAGGTCATTTTTCATGATAGTGCATTGATGGGCGTGTCCGGTCCATATCTTTGTCATTCATGCATGGATTTTAAAATAACTACTCATGAATGTGTGACACAGTAAGACGACGTGTCGCGCGCAAGACCCAGCTCCGTAGGTCAAAGGTCCTAAACTCTAACATCGGCCATAACTATTCATTCAAAGTGCCATCGGGGGCATGTGTCATCCTATGGAGACAGCTCTTGTTTATATAAATACTTACCGATTCCAATTCGGAAGATGAGTCTATTAACTATAAATCAAACTTTCAAACATCAAAATGAAATTGTATATGAATTTCAATGTGAAAGTAATCCAAAACAGAATTTTATGCCTAAAAATATATTTCCCTTACTTAAACACTTTATATCTTCGAAACTCAAAGAGAAACTACAATGAATTTTGTATCATCGGAAAGAGAATTTAAATTGCTATAAACTTTATATTGACAAAAATAATGTCAAACTTACAGAAAATATTAAAAGAATGATATTTTTAACATAAGTGTGTGTAATCACAAAATAATGCCAACACCTCTGTTCAGATAAGACAGTCAGGCTTATCAGCCATATACCGATTATTGATTATTGATTATCACTTATCAGTGTTATGTAAAGGAGGTTACTTTGGCTTCTGTTCTGTGTGGTAAAGGGTTAAGCCTGCCAAATATTGTGTTGTAATAACTAAGTAATTACTTAAGCCATATGTGTAAAAATGTCACATGTTATTTCACATAACCAATGAGAATCCTTCACATATTTTAGCATAATGTTTTCTGAATTTAAAATAGCATAATGCTGGCACTTTTAGATGACAAAGTAGGTGTTCCTTCATAAAGATTAACTTTACTATTTTTATTTGTGGTGTTCCACATGGAATTTAGCATTTAAATTTGTGTTTGGTGTTCCAACATATTCTGGGGAACCAAATAAATTTCTGTTGTGTTAAAATATTGGAACTTTATTCAATTAAAACAGATAAACTACACAGGACTCGAATTATTTTTAATGTAGTGCGAATCGCTGCATAATACTTTGGTTATAAATTATTAATTATTTCTATATTTACTAAAATTTCAAAACTATCGAAACTATCGATTGTTGAAGGAACTATCGGCGATTGTTATTGGATCGTGACTTTTCTATCGATGCATACAATCGGGACACTCAGTATCGCAATGCATCGATAGTTCGATGTATCGTTACACCCCTATTTAGTACAATATAAGATAAAATCTTGAAACTTAAAATGTATCTTTAGCATCATCATCTGCATGTGTGGTAACAGTCCCCAAAACTCTGATTTGTATTTTTGACCAAATTATGCCCCTTTCATACTTAAATTTTTTGAAAAACTTCGTTTTCTGTACTATATAAGGTAAGGACTTAAAACTCAAAATATATTTTTATGCCACCGAAGGGAGGCATATAGTTTTTGAACCGTCTGTCCATCTGTCGGTCTGTCGGTCCGTCGGTCCGTCGGTCTGTCGGTCTGTCAGTCTGTCGGTCTGTCAGTCTGTCCGCAATTTTCGTGTCCGGTCCATATCTTTGTCATCGATGGATGGATTTTCAAATAACTTGGCGTGAATGTGTACCACAGTAAGACGACTTGTCGCGCGCAAGACCCAGGTCCGTAGCTCAAAGGTCAAGGTCACACTTAGACATTAAAGGATAGTGCATTGATGGGCGTGTCCGGTCCATATCTTTGTCATCGATGGATGGATTTTCAAATAACTTGGCATGAATGTGTACTACAGTAAGACGACGTGTCGCGCGCAAGACCCAGGTCCGTAGCTCAAATGTCAAGGTCACACTTAGACTTTAAAGGATAGTGCATTGATGGGCGTGTCCGGTCCATATCTTTGTCATCCATGGATGGATTTTCAAATAACTTGGCATGAATGTGTACCACAGTAAGACGACGTGTCGCGCGCAAGACCCAGGTCCGTAGCTCAAAGGTCAAGGTCACACTTAGACGTTAAAGGATAGTGCATTGATGGGCGTGTCCGGTCCATATCTTTGTCATCCATGGATGGATTTTCAAATAACTTGGCATGAATGTGTACCACAGTAAGACGACGTGTCGTGCACAAGACCCAGGTCCGTAGCTCAAAGGTCAAGGTCACACTTAGACGTTAAAGGTCATTTTTCATGATAGTGCATTGATTGGCGTGTCCGGTCCATATCTTTGTCATTCATGAATGGATTTTAAAATAACTACGCATGAATGTGTGACACAGTAAGACGACGTGTCGGGCGCAAGACCCAGCTCCGTAGGTCAAAGGTCCTAAACTCTAACATCGGCCATAACTATTCATTCAAAGTGCCATCGGGGGCATGTGTCATCCTATGGAGACAGCTCTTGTTTCCATCATCATCTGCATGTGTGGTAACAATCCAAATAACTCTGATTTGTCCCAATAACTCTAATTTAATGTGTTTTTGACAGAATTATGCCATGCCCCTTGGTCTGTATAATTGTTGTAAGGTCCTCTCCCAAATTTTATCAAATGGGGGCACTTGGCCCCAAGTAGGGGCCGCTAGAGCTAAAAATAGAAAACCCTTTAAACAACTTCTTTTCATGAACCCCTTGATGAACCTTCATCAAACTTGGTCTGTAGCATCATTATATTATCCTCTCCAAATTTATTCAAATGAGGGCACTTGGCTCCTTTTAGGGGCTGCTTTAGCTAAAAATAGAAATACCTTTAAACGACTTCTTCTCATGAACCGTTTGATGGATTTTCATCAAATTTGGTCTGTAGTGGCACTTAGTGGCCCCTTTAAGTGGCTGCTAGGGCTAAAAATAGAAATGCCTTGAAATGACTTCTCCTCATGAACCGCTTAATGGATCTTCATCAAACTTGGTCTGAAGCATCATTATATGGTCCTCTCCCAAGTTTGTTCAAATGGGGGCACTTGGCCCCTTTTAGGGGCCGCTAGAACTGTAAATAGAAATACCTTTTAAACAACTTCTTACCATGAACTGCTTGATGGATCTTCATCAAACTTGGTATGTAGCATAATTATATAGTCCTCTCCAAAGTGTGTTCAAATTTTAGGGGCCGCTTAAGAGCTAAAAATAAAAATACTTTTAAAAGTCTTTTTTAATTTAAATTTTTTTTTAAATTCTTTTTAGCTCACCTGTCACAAAGTGACAAGGTAAGCTTTTGTGATCGCGCGGCGTCCGTCGTCCGTCGTCCGTGCGTGCGTGCGTGCGTGCGTCCGTCCGTCCCTAAACTTTTGCTTGTGACCACTCTAGAGGTCACATTTTTCATGGGATCTTTATGAAAATTGGTCAGAATGTTCACCTTGATGATATCTAGGTCAAGTTCGAAACTGGGTCACGTACCGTCAAAAACTAGGTCAGTAGGTCTAAAAATAGAAAAACCTTGTGACCTCTCTAGAGGCCATATATTTCACAAGATCTTCATGAAAATTGGTCAGGATGTTCACCTTGATGATATCTAGGTCAAGTTCGAAACTGGGTCACGTGGGGTCAAAAACTAGGTCAGTAGGTCTAAAAATAGAAAAACCTTGTGACCTCTCTAGAGGCCATATTTTTCATGAGATCTTCATGAATATTGGTCAGAATGTTCACCTTGATGATATCTAGGTCAAGTTCGAAACTGGGTCACGTGCCGTCAAAAACTAGGTCAGTAGGTCTAAATATAGAAAAACCTTGTGACCTCTCTACAGGCCATATTTTTCATGAGATCTTCATGAATATTGGTCAGAATGTTCACCTTGATAATATCATGGTCAAGTTCGAGACTGGGTCACGTGGGGTCAAAAAGTAGGTCATTAGGACTAAAAATAGAGAAACCTTGTGACCTCTCTAGAGGCCATATTTCTCAATGGATCTTCATGAAAATTGGTCAGAATGTTCAGCTTGATGGTATCTAGGTCAAGTTCGAAACTGGGTCACGTGGGGGTAAAAACTAGGTCAGTAGATCTAAAAATAGAAAAACCTTGTGACCTCTCTAGAGGCCATATTTTTCCTGAGATCTTCATGAATATTGGTCAGAATGTTCACCTTGATGATATCTAGGTCAAGTTCGATACTGGGTCATGTGGGATCAAAAACTAGGTCAGTAGGTCTAAAAATAGAAAAACCTTGTGACCTCTCTAGAGGCCATATTTCTCAATGGATCTTTATGAAAATTGGTCAGAATGTTCACCTTGATGATATGTAGGTCAAGTTTGAAACTGGGTTATGTGCCTTCAAAAACTAGGTCAGTAGGTAGAAAAATAGAAAAACCTTGTGACCTCTCTAGAGGCCATATTTTTCAATGGATCTTCATGAAAATTGGTCAGAATGTTTACCTTGATGATATCTAGATCAAGTTCGAAACTGGGTCACGTGGGGTTAAAAACTAGGTCAGTAGATCTAAAAATAGAAAAACCTTGTGACCTCTCTAGAGGCCATATTTTTCATGAGATCTTCATGAATATTGGTCAGAAGGTTCATCTTGATGATATGTAGGTCAGGTTCGAAACTGGGTCACGTGGGGTCAAAAACTAGGTCAGTAGGTCTAAAAATAGAAAAACCTTGTGACCTCTCTAGAGGCCATATTTTTCATGAGATCTTCATGAAAATTGGTGAGACTGTTCAGCTTGATGATATCTAGGTCAGGTTCGTAACTGGGTCATGTGCCGTCAAAAACTAGGTCAGTAGGTAGAAAAATAGAAAAACCTTGTGACCTTTTCTAGAGGCCATATTTTTCACGAGATCTTCATGAAAATTGGTGAGAATGTTCACCTTGATGATATCTAGGTCAAGTTTAAAAGTGGGTCACGTGCCTTCAAAAACTAGGTCATTAGGTCAAATAATAGAAAAACCTTGTGACCTCTCTAGAGGCCATATTTTTCAATGGATCTTCATGAAAATTGGTCAGAATTTTTTATCTTGATGATATCTAGGTCACATGTGCTGAAAAACTAGGTCACTTTGTCAAATAATAGAAATAACGACGTCATACTCAGTTCAACACTGGGTCATGTGGGGATAGGTGAGCGATTCAGGACCATCATGGTCCTCTTGTTTAAATTTAATACTTTGTCAAAAGCAAGATCTAATTAGGTCAAATCGGCCTCAGGTGAGCGACTTAGGCCCATTTGGGCCTTTTGTTCTGGTGTGTAACAACTTTTTGTAGAACCATATGACTGTCATGGTTCTCATTTGTTTACAGTCGGCATCCAAAAGCATGTCCGCTCTCTAAGTCAAACAGTTTTCATCCAATCTTCACCAACCTTGGTGACAATGTTTGTGGGCATAATATCTCGGCCAAATTTGATAACAAGGAAAAACGCCTCAGGCACTCTTGAGTTATGTCTCTTGAATTACTCGAATTCTGCAAATTAGTTTTCATCCGATCTTCACCAAACTTGGTGACAATGTTTGTAGGCATAATATCTTGGCCAAATTTGATAACCAGCAAAGTCGCCCCAGGCACTCTTGGATTATGGCACTTGAATTAGGCCAAGTTCGATGACGGGCGTATTTTGTGACAGTCTGCCAATCTTGTTTATTTCATATTTTTCCAATGTAAAAATAAAATCATATTAAATCTTTAAAATACAGATATTAGCATTTGAGAGCATCCACCAATTATAGATTGCCAGACGTTTGTCTCCATGAATTATGTGATATATATAGTTATGATTTATATACATTGTTAGTATGTTGCTCTATTTAATACTTGGAAGATGTTGTAATGGTATGCAGTATGTTTTGTGAAAAATATCCCTAGGTGGGGGACAGTAACTCTGTTACAAATTCTTCTTCAAATTGTTTCATTTAACTTCCTTTAGGGGCTGCCAGAGCTGAAAAAAAGAAAAACGTTAAAAGATCTCTCATGAACTACTTGATTGATCACCAAACTTAATCTGCAGCACACAGCATTAAACAAAACATTTATATAGTTTAGTGAACTTCTCAGAAGCTTTGTCCAGAGGTCAAGGTCCTTCTCGAGTGAGAGACTTAATTATGTCCCCCCCCCCGGAGTGGGGAGACATATTGTTTTTGCCCTGTCCATCCGTCCGTCCTTCTGTACGTAACACTCCATTTCCGATCAATAACTGGAGAACCATTTGACTTAGAACCTTCAAACTTCATAGGGTGGTAGGACTTATGGAGTAGACAACCCCTATTGTTTTTGGGGTCACTCCATCAAAGGTCAAGGTCACAGGGGCCTGTACATGGAAAATCATTTCCGATCAATAACTTGAGAACCACTTGACCCAGAATGTTGAAACTTCATAGGATGATTGATCATGCAGAGTAGATGACCCCTATTGATTTTGAGGTCACTCTATTAAAGGTCAAGTTCACAGGGGCATCAACATGGAAAACCATTTCCGGTCTGTAACTTCAGAACCACTTGACCCAGAATGTTGAAACTTCATAGGATGATTGGATTGTGGCAGAGTAGATGATCCATATTGATTTTGGGATCACTCTATTAAAGGTCAAGATCGCAGTTGACAGAACATGGAAATCCATTTCCAGTCAATAACTTGAGAACTATTTGACCTAGAACCTTCAAATTTCATAGGGTGATAGGACTTACAGAGTAGATGACCTGTATTGTTTTTAGGGTCACTCCATCAAAGGTCAAAGTCACATGGGGCTGAACATAGAAAACACTTTTCAATCATAAACTTGAGAACCACTTGACCCATAATGTTGAAACTTGATAGGATGATTGGACATGCAGAGTAGATGAGCCCTACTGCTTTTGGGGTCACTTGGCCAAAGGTCAAGGTCACAGGGGATTGAACATGGAAAACCAGTTCCAATTCATAACTTGAGAACCACTAGGCCCAGAATGTTGAAACTTGGTGGGATGATTGGACATGCCAAGTTGATGATCCCTACTGCAGCCAACAATCAGTGTCTCTTTGACTTTCGCTCCTGTCCCCTATTAACTTCTTGCCTTATATGACTATGCATTGGGGGAGACATGCACTTTTCTACAAAAGCATCTTCTAGTTAGGTCCATATCCTCTTGTCTTATTTTCAGAACACTGTTTTCACTGGGAATTGCCATGTCAGTTTTGAATTGTAAGTATCATTTTGAATTATTCATGTTCTTTTTGTCAGCACAAGTGTATTCAAATATATTTTTGTGACTGTTTCTATACATTCATTTTTGATATCATAAATAGAGAATACTCATTTGTTTTAATGTAAGATTGAAATATATCTTTGCCCCCACCTTAACATAAGCACATAAACTGTGTTGGCAGGAGAGGGTCACAAGTGGAGCTCAAATGTCATATCTATCCATCACATTTTATGTCTGGAGCACAACTAAAAAAAACATTCAGGGTCTTGACTTGAAACTTGGATTATAGGTAGGTGATGATGACACAATGTGCAGAATGCAGCAATCCAAATTACTCACCCCTATCCCCACATTAAACTCCCCATTCTCCTTCCATAATTAAAAAAAAATTGTGTAGTTTCTTGTGCCTTAGTATCCAGTCTCTGCAGCCAAACAACCTCCTCCCCTTGCCTCCAAACACACACACATGTAAATTTTACTTCCCCTCTCATCTATATCTTTGGGCATATCTTTCCTTGATTCATTCTTATTGAAAACTGTTTTTATGCCCACGAAGGGAGGCATATAGTTTTTGAACCGTCTGTCGGTCTGTCGGTCTGTCAGTCTGTCAGTCCACAATTTTCGTGTCCGGTCCATATCTTTGTCATCGATGGATGGATTTTCAAATAACTTGGCATGAATGTGTACCACAGTAAGACGACGTGTCGCGCGCAAGACCCAGGTCCGTAGCTCAAAGGTCAAGGTCACACTTAGACGTTAAAGGTCATTTTTCATGATAGTGCATTCGTGTCCGGTCCATATCTTTGTCATCCATGGATGGATTTTCAAATAACTTGGCATGAATGTGTACCACAGTAAGACGACGTGTCGCGCGCAAGACCCAGGTCCGTAGCTCAAAGGTCAAGGTCACACTTAGACGTTAAAGGTCATATTTCATGATAGTGCATTGATGGGCGTGTCCGGTCCATATCTTTGTCATTCATGCATGGATTTTAAAATTATTGGGCTTGAATGTGTACCACAGTAAGACGACGTGTCGCGCGCAAGACCCAGGTCCATAGGTCAAAGGTCCTAAACCCTAACATCGGCCATAACTATTCATTCAAAGTGCCATCGGGGGCATGTGTCATCCTATGGAGACAGCTCTTGTTCTCTTTGAAATTATCAGATGTAGTTCACTGTAATGTTTCAGTTATGTAAGATTAAATTATATTTTTCCCCCATCTACCCACCGTAACACCAGATGCCATATGGCACTTGTGAAAATGTAAATTCTTGCTTAATATTAACCTTTCATTTTTAGATATAATTCACTAAGTAATGTTTCAGTTTTTCACTTGGGGAGACATATTGTGTTTGCCTCGTCCATCCGTCTGTTACACTTCATTTCTGATAGAAAACTGGAGAAGCATTTGACCTAGAACCTTCAAACTTTATAGAGTGATAGGGATTACGGAGTAGATGATCCATAGAATTTTTGGGGTCACTCCATCAAAAGTCAAGGTCACAGGGACCTGAACATTTAAAACTGTTTCTGATAATAACTGGGGAACAACTTGACCTAGAATGTTGAAACTGCATAGGAGGATTGAACATAGATGACCCCTATTGATTTTGGTGTCACTCAATCAAAGGTCAAGGTCACAGGGGCCAGAATATAAAAAAAAAAACATTTCCGATCCATAACTTGAGAAACATTTGACCCAGAACGTTGAAACTTAATAGGATGATTGTACTTGCAGAGTAGATGACCCTTTTGATTTTGGGGTCAGTAGGTCAGATGTCTAGGTCACAGGGCCATAACATGAAAAAACTTTTTCGATCAAAAACTGGAGAACTATTTGATCAAGAACCTTCATATGATGATACAGCTTCTGAAGTTGATGACCCCTATTATTTTTAAGGGTCACTCCATCAAAGGTCAAGGTCACAGGGACCTGAACATGGAAAACTGTTTTTAATAAATAACTTTAGAACCAGTTTACCCAGAATGTTGAAACTTCATAGGATGATAAGATATGCCACCCCTACAGATTTTGGGGTCAGTCAGTTTAAGGTTAAGCTAGGTCACAGGGGCAAGAACATGGAAAACTATTTAAGGTCAATAATTTGAAAACATGGAAAACCACCGATCAATGACTTGAGAACAACTTAACCAAGGAAGCTGTAACTTCATAGGATGATTAGACATGCAGAGTAGATGGCCCCTTTCAAAGGTCAAGGTCAAAGGGGCAGAACGTGGAAAACCAATTTCGATTCCTTTCTTGAGAACCACTTGACCCAGAACCTTGAAACTTTGCATGATGGTTGGACATGCTAGGTAGATGACCACTCTTGATTTTGATGTCACTCTGTTAAAGTTGAAGGTAACGGGCTAGACATGGAAAATTGTTTCTGATTACATAAAAACTGTTTGACCCAGAACCTTCAAACTTCATAGGGTGATAGGGTTATAGGGTTTGTGAAGTGGATAACCCCTACTGTTTTTAGGGTCACTCCGTCATAGGTCAAGGTCACAGGGGCCTGAACATGAAAAACCTTTTCTGATCCATGACTTCAGAACCACTCTACCTAGAATGTTGAAACTTCATCGGATGATTGGACATGCCAAGTAGATAACACCTTGTAGTGTTTGGGGTCACTAGGTTGAAGGTCAAGGTCACAGGGGCAAGAACATGGAAAACCTCCGTTCAATGACTTGAGAACAACTTGACCCAGAAAGCTGAAACTTAATAGGATGATTGGACATGCAGAACCCCTATTGATTTTTAGGTCATTTTTCAAAGGTCAAGGTCACAGGGGCCAGAACACAATTCCAATTCATACTTTAGAATCACTTGACCCAGAACATTGAAACTTCACATGATGATTGGAGATGCCAAGTAGATGACCCATCTTGATTTCGAGGTCACTCAGTCATGGGGCTTGAACATGGAAAATGGTTTTCGATCGGATCAATAACTTGAGAACCTCTTGACTCAGAACCTTGAAACTTCAAAGGATTATTGGGCATGCCAAGCAAGCAGATAATCCCTAAAGATTTTTGGGGTCAGTAAGTCGAAGGTCAATACCACAGGGACCTGAACATTGAAAACCATTTCCATATAGATGACCTAGATGATCTCTATTGCATTTCATTCGCTTAGCCAACCATCATGGTCACTTTGACTATGCTTTCAGGGGACACAATGTGCTTTTCTACAAAAGCATCTGCTTATTGGATCAGCTGCTATTTAATAATTTGTAGATATTATGAACTTATCATTATTACAGGTCCACTGGAATGGTTCACATTAGTTCTAGATATGCCATTCATGTTACTCATCACTGATATGAGACAGGGTGCATTCTATGCCATGTTACTCAGCTTCTGGATTATTTTTACAGGAGAACATATCATGGTAAGTCAGAAACTGATATTTTTCCTACATTCTTATAGACTACCTTTGTAAAACCCGCCCTCTTTGCTCAGTAGGGAGAACGCATCTCTATGGGTTATGGGGTTGGAGTTCCATTCCTGGGTGGGACGTATGTTCTCCGTAACAATTTGATAAAAGACATTGTGTCTGAAATCATTCATCCACCTCTGATATATGTGGGGAAGTTGGCAGTTACTTGCAGAAAACAGGTTTTTACTGGTACAGAATCCAGGAACACTGGTTAGGTTAACTGCCCTCTGTTACATAACTGAAATACTGTTGAAAAATGGCGTTAAACCCAAAACAAACAAACTACCTTTCTGAAAACTTTCCTCAAAAAATATTAGACATAAATGAAGCCCACAGTGCACAAACTTCAGCTCCTTCTGCATCTAATGTAATCAGCATCGCATTGTGACGTAATATATGGGTTACATGGGGCCTCAAATGGGGTCACAGAAAGAAGTTATTTTCTCCGTGAGGTAAACCAGTAACCGGACAAATATTTTGACGATGTTTTGCTGTTATTTTGATATCAAAATAAACTATTTTTACACATTTCTTTATCATAAATCTCTCCAAAAACGCACATGAAAGATAACCTGACTTTCAATAGCAGCTACGAAAGCAAAGTGAGGTTATACCTATAAAAAAAACTCTAATTTCGTCAAACACGAATTCTTGATTATTCCAATAGATACAGAAAAAAATTAGTGCAAAAATCGATAGCCCTGGCTCAGGTGAGCTATTGTGATCGCTCACCGTACGGCATCCGTCCGTCCATCCGTCATCCGTCCGTCCACACTTTCCTTTAAACAAATCTCCTCTTAAACCATCAGGCCAGTTCTGATGAAACTTCACAGGGATGTTCCTTGGATGGTCTTCTTTAAAAATTGTTCAAAGAATTGAATTCCATAAAGAACTCTGGTTGCCACGCACGGCAACCAAAAGGAAAAACTTTAAAAATCTTGTTGTCCAAAGCCACAGGTCCTAGGGCTTTAATATTTGGCATGTAGCATCATCTAGTGGTCCTCTACCAAGATTGTCAAATTATCCTCCTAGGGTCAAATATGGCCTTGCCCTGGGGGGTCACATGGTTTACATAGACTTGTATAGGAAAACTTTGAAAATCTTCTTGTCCAAAACCACAGGTCCTAGGGCTATGATATTTAGTGTGTTACTAAGCATCATCTAGTGGTCCTCTACCAAGATTGTTCAAAGTTTCCCCCAAGGGTCAAATATGGCCCTGCCCTGGGGGTCACATGGTTTACATAAACTTATATAGGGAAAAACTTCTTGTCAAAAATCACAGTGGCTAGGGCTTTGATATTTGATAACAAAATTTGTCATGTTTTTAGCTCAGCTGAGCCAAAGGCTCAGGGTGAGCTATTCTGATCACTCACTCGTCCGTAAACTTTTACTTTAAACGACATCTCCTCATAAATCGCTAGGCCAATTTCATCCAAACTTCACAGGAACGTTCCTTGGGTGAAGCTCTACAAAAATATTCAAAGAATTGAATTCCATGCAGAACTGTGGTTGCCATGGCAACCGAAATGAAAAACTTTAAAAATCTTCTACTCAAAAACCAGAAGCCCTAGAGCTAAGATATTTGGTGTGAAGCATTGCCTAGTGGATCTCTGCCAAATCTGTTCAAATCATGACCCCGGGGTCAAAATTGACCCCGCCCCAGGGGTCACTTGATTTTACATAGGAAAATCTTAAAAAAATCTTCTTCTCAAAAACCAGAAGCCCTAGAGCTTAGATATTTGACATGTAGCATTGCCTAGTGGGCCTCTACTAAAGTTGTTCAAAGCATGACCCTGGGGTCAAAATTGACCCCGCCCCATGGGTCACTTGATTTTACATAGATTTCTATAGGAAAATCTTCAAATTTAAAAATAAAATAAACCAGAAGACCTAGAGCTTAGATATTTCACATGTAGCATTGCCTAGTGGACCTCTACAAAATTTGTTCAAATCATGACCCCCGGGATCAAAATTGACCCCGCCCTAGGGGTCACTTGATTTTACACAGGAAAATCTTCATTAATTTGCTAAAAATAAACCAGAAGGCATAGATCTTAGATATTTGATACATAACATTGCCTAGTAGACTTCTACAAATTTATTCAAATCATGACCCCCGGGGTAAAATTGGCCCTGTCCCAGGGGTCACTTGATTTTATATAGGAAAATCTTTTCAAAATTTTTAAAAAAATAAACCAGAAGGCCTAGAGCTTAGATATTTGACCTGTAGCATTGCCTAGCGATCCAGGGTCATCATGACCCTCTACAAAATTTGTTCAAATCATGACCCTCGGAGTCAGATTGACCCTGCCCCATGGGGTTACTTAATTGTACATAGAAAAATCTTCAAAATTTTCTAAAAATAAACGAGATGGCCTAGAGCTTAGATATTTCACATGTAGCATTGCCTAGTGGACCTCTACAAAATTTGTTATCCCCCGCCGATGAAATCGGGAGGCGGGTATTGAAATGGCGTTGTCCGTCTGTCCGCAGCCATTTCTCAGTAACTACTTGGTAGAATTTTATGAAACTTGAAATAAACATGAACCAACATACTGCGATGATGCCCGTCAAGTTTTTTTTTTGATTGGTCAATTTCCCTCATAGTTATTGCCCTTGATTTAATAAAAAATGTCCGTCTGCAGCCATTTCTCAGTAACTAACAGGTAGAATTTCATCAAATTTGAAATAGACATGAACCAAGATACTGTGCTGATGCCTGTTAAGTTTTTTTTTGATAAGTCAATTTCCCTCAGAGTTATTGCCCTTGATTTAATGAAAAATGTCCGTCTGCAGCCATTTCTCAGTAACTAGCAGGTAGAATTTCATCAAACTTGAAATAGACATGAACCAAGATACTGCGACGATGCCCTTCAAGTTTTTTTTCGATTGGTCAATTTTCCATATAGTTATTGCCCTTTAATTGTTAAAAAAATCCACAGATCTGTACATAACAAACCAACCAATTGGAAGAATTTCATTAAACTTCTTTCATTCTTTTCCATGAACATTTATTATAAACACGTGAAGTTGTGTACCTACACCTGGTCACCACCTTACCTTGGTCCCCCCACCCCCCCCCCCAATTTTTTTTCATTTTTTTTTCATTTTTCGTTTTCTATCAATATTTATAATCAACATGTAAACTGTTGTATCCTCACCCCACCCCCCACCCAAACAAACCATTCATTTTCTTTTAATTTGATTTTGACTAATGAAATTATTTGCTTCTTGGTAACATTCTTTACTTTTTGCTGGATATATTTTTTTGCCGTTCCTCAACTCTGACCCTTTTGGCGGGGGATTCCAATTTATCGAATTTGCTTGTTCAAATCATGACCCCCCAGGTCAAAATTGACACTGCCCCAAGGGTCACTTGATTTTACCTAGGAAAATCTTCAAAAAATTTCTAAAAATAAACCAGAAGGCCTAGATCTTAGATATTTGACATGTAGCATTGCCTAATGGACCTCTACAAACTTTGTTCAAATCATGACTCCCGGGGTCAAAATTGACCCCACCCCAGGGGTCACTTGATTTTACATAGGAAAATCTTCAAAAAATTTCTAAAAATAAACCAGAAGGCCTAGATCTTAGATATTTGACATGTAGCATTGCCTAGTAGACTTCTACAAAATTTGTTCAAATCATGACCCCTGGGGTCAAATTGACCCTGCCCCATGGGGTTACTTGATTGTACATAGAAAAATCTTGAAAATTTTCTAAAAATAAACCAGAAGGCCTAGATCTTAGATATTTGACATGAAGCATTGCCTAGTCGACCTCTACAAAATTTGTTCAAATCTTGACCCCCCCGGGGTCAAATTGACCCAGCCCCAGGGGTTACTTGATTGTACACAGGGAAATCTTTTCAAAATTTGCTAAAAATAAACCAGAAGGCCTAGATCGTAGATATTTGATATGTAACATTGCCTAGTAGACTTCTACAAACTTTATTCAAATCATGACCCCCGGAGTAAAATTGGCCACGCCCCAGGGGTTACTTTATTGTACTTTGGAAAATCTTGCAAAAAGATTCTAAAAATGATCAGTTTGACATTTGAAACATGTATCTCATATTACGCAGGTGAGCGATCCAGGGTCATCATGACCCTCTTGTTGGACTTTAATATTCATTCAATTAATATGGCTGTTGAATAGTCAAGCGTTGCTGTCCTCCGACAGCTCTTGTTGTACTTTACTGAAATGCATTGTGGGAGTATGGAAATTTTGAAAAATGTTCAAAATAGCATCATATCTGGGGGCATATAAAACAGAAACAGTGCTGGTGACTTAATATTTTTATTATGCCCCCCTTCGGAGAAAGAGGGGTATATTGTTTTGCAGATATCGCCCGGTCGGTATGTCGGTCGGTCCTGATTATAATTGATACATTACCTGACAAAATAGGATGATTTTCTCAGCTTACAAGTAACATGGGTATTTTTGTGAAGCTGTGATATCGACGAAACCAGGTGTAAAAACAGTACAGGTAAGTTGACGGGACTGAAAAATCCCATCGAGCTAAACCAAATCTCGTGCTAATAATATGAGACTAGACCAATCCGTTTCTGGATGATGACTCAAGAACGCTTGGGCCTAGGATCATGAAAGCTGATAGGGAGGTTGGTCATGACCAGCAGATGACCCCTATTGATTTTGAGGTTAGTAGGACAAAGGTCAAGGTCACAGTGACCCGGAACAGTTAAACGGTTTCGAGATGATAACTAAAGAATGCTTGGACCTAGGATCATGAAAGTTGATAGGGAGGCTGGTTATAACCAGCAGATGACCCCTATTTATTTTGAGGTCAGTAGGTTAAAGGTCAAGGTCACAGTGACCTGGAAGAGTTAAAATGTTTCCAGATGATAACTGCAGAACGCTTGGGCCTAGGATCATGAAAGTTGATAGGGAGGTGGTCATGACCAGCAGATGATCCCTATTGATTTTGAGGTCAGTAGGCCAAAGGTCAAGGTCACAATGACCCGGAACAGTTGAACGGTTTATGGACAGTAACTTCAGAACCCTTGGGCCTATGATCACGAAACTTAATAGGGAGGTTGGTCATGACCAGTAAATGACCCCTATTGATTTTAAGGTCAGTAGGTCAAAGGTCAAGGTCACAGTGACCCAGAACAGTTAAACCTTTTCTGGGTGATAAAATCGAGAATGCTTTTGCCTTGGATCACAAAACTTGATAGGGAGGTTGGTTATTATCAGCAGATGACCCCTATTGATTTTGAGCTCATTAGGTCAATAGTGACCCGGAACAGTTAAACAGTTTCCAGATGATAACTTGAGAATGCTTGGGCCTAGGATCACGAAACTTGATAGGGAGGTTGATCATGACCAGCAGATGACCCCTGTTTATTTTGAGGTCAATAGGTCGAAGGTCAAGGTCATATAGACCCAGAACAGTAGAACTTTTGTGTACAGTGACCAAATTATTTCTGTTCCTTGTGCAATTTCTGAATGCATCAGTTTTGTGTTCTACGAGCTCTTGTTCCATTTTTCAATACATGTAACACAGAACATTTCATCAAAATCTGTTATTGCAAACAAATCACGGAACTGCCGCAAGTGTCTTTAAGTGGTTGTAGACATGTGGGTTTCCTGAAAAACAAGTTCTAGTTTTGCCATAAATGTTGTAGTAAATTCAGATTTCAGAGAGGTGGCCTCTGTGATTAAGGTTGCTGTGAGTTCGAAACTTTGCATGGGGTGTAGAATTCCTTCATGTGAGGAAGCAAGCCAGTTGGTTTAATGAAGGCTAGTGGATCTATTAAGGTGGTCCCCTGTGATGAAATAATACATAGAGGAACACCTCAAGCTTTCCTCCACCCATTAAAAGGTTGTAGGTTGCCATATGACCTGTAGTTATGTGTCATTAATTAACTAAACTCAACAAAAACAAAATTAAATTTTAGAGTATACCACATCCTTTAACAGTGTAAACTTGTGTTTTAGGACCAGACTGAAAGGAACAGACTGGCTCTGTACTGGAAACATCTGCTTGCTGTTGTGATTGGCTGCTTCTGTCTGCTACTCTTTGAACTCTCAGAAAGGTAAATAGTTAGTTACACTTGATGCTGTATATTTTAATTTCTTCATAGAGGACCATTAGATGATGTCCTATTAATAAATAGCTTGTATGTTTGTGTCTGATTGCATGATATCATCAGTGCACCTGGTGTTCTGCTCGGATTTCACTCAATCAGACCAGAGTTATGGAAAAGTTCATTTTGCAGTAACCCTAGAAAATATTTCACTTGAGTCATGAAAACATGTACAATGACAGGAAGTGAGGGGGGAACCGGTGTCCTATGGACACACCATACATGTGATCTCCCGCGCTGGAGGGTCAAAATCCCAATTTTTAGCTCACCTGTCACAAAGTGACAAGGTGAGCTTTTGTGATCATGTGGCATCCATCGTCCGTGCGTGCGTAAACTTTTGCTTGTGACCACTCTAGAGGTCACATTTTTCATGGGATCTTTATGAAATTTGGTCAGAATGTTCATCTTGATGATATCTAGGTCAAGTTCGAAACTGGGTCATGTGCGGTTAAAAACTAGGTCAGTAGGTCTAAAAATAGAAAAACTTTGTGACCTCTCTAGAGGCCATATTTCTCAATGGATCTTCATGAAAATTGGTCAGAATGTTCACCTTGATGATATCTAGGTCAAGTTCGAAACTGGGTCACGTGGGCTCAAAAACTAGGTCAGTAGGTCTAAAAATAGAAAAACCTTGTGACCTCTATAGAGGCCATATTTCTCAATGGATCTTCATGAAAATTGGTCAGAATGTTCATCTTGATGATATCTAGGTCAAGTTTGAAACTGGGTCACATGCGGTCAAAAACTAGGTCAGTAGGTCTGAAAATAGAAAAACTTTGTGACCTCTCTAGAGGCCATATTTTTCATGGGATCTTTATGAAAATTAGTCAGAATGTTCACCTTGATGATATCTAGATCAAGATCGAAAGTGGGTCACGTGCCATCAAAAACTAGGTCAGTAGGTCAAATAATAGAAAAACCTTGTGACCTCTCTAAAGGCCATATTTTTCATGGGATCTGTATGAAAGTTGGTCTGAATGTTCATCTTGATGATATCTAGGTCAAGTTCGAAACAGGGTCATGTGCGGTCAAAAACTAGGTTAGTAGGTATAAAAATAGAAAAACCTTGTGACCTCTCTAGAGGCCATACTTTTGAATGGATCTCCATAAAAATTGGTCAGAATGTTCACCTTGATGATATCTAGGTCAAGTTTGAAACTGGGTCACGTGCCTTAAAAAACTAGGTCAGTAGGTCAAATAATAAAAAAACCTTGTGACCTCTCTAGAGGCCATACTTTTCTGGGATCTGTATGAAAGTTGGTCTGAATGTTCATCTTGATGATATCTAGGTCAACTTTGAAACTGGGTCAACTGCGGTCAAAAACTAGGTCAGTAGGTCTAAAATTATTAAATTCTTTTGACCTCTCTAGAGGCCATATTTTTCAATGGATCTTCATGAAAATTGATCTGAATGTTTATCTTGATGATATCTAGGTCAATTTCGAAACTGGGTCACGTGCGGTCAAAAACTAGGCCAGTAGTATAAAAATAGAAAAACCTTGTGACCTCTCTAGAGGCCATATTTTTCATGAGATCTTCATGAAAATTAGTGAGAATATTCACCTGGATGATATCTAGGTAAAGTTCAAAACAGGGTCACGTACCTTCGAAAACTAGGTCAAATGGTCAAATAATAGGAAAACCTTGTGACCTCTCTAGAGACCATATTTTTCAATGGATCTTCATGAAACAGGGTTCGCACAGACTTGAAAACTCCTTGAATTTCAAGCTGCTAGATGAAAAGTGCTTGAATTTGCAAAAACCTCCTTAAAACTCCTTGAATTCGTTTCTTGCCCTGAAAACTGCTTGAAAAGTGCTTGATTTTATGATTAAAGTCTTTGAATTTCCTTCTTCAGAAATTTTGGTCGGCTTAATAAAAATAGATCGTAAAAGACGGTTTGTTATATGTACGCATCGCCATGTTTTATGTCTACATAACCTATGTGTACCGTACGATACGGGTTTTAAACAGACTGGGATTAGGAAAATTACGACGTGTAAAAATTACGGACACCATTTCCGTTACCGATATTGAAGAAAATGTCATGTATTTTCAACAAAAAGTGGCTTGTATCCTATCCATGGCTGGTCGAGCACGAAAACAAACGGAAAGCCATGTGCAAATATTGTAACAAAGATATTGACATTAGTTCAATGGGTGAATCGGCGCTGAAATCGCACGTCAAGTCTGAGAAGCACAAGAAAAATGTACCTGATCGAGAGTCACCCACGGCTACTCTTGATGTGTTTACTATTCCACCTTCGCCCCCAGCAGCCAGATGCACCTAAAACTTGATCTTATATGACATGATAAGTCGCTGTTGATGTAAGAAGTGTTGATTAATTGTTTGCCAGTCATTTTGTGTGTGATAAAGTGTTGATCAATTGCAGATTAGAACTTTATAGAAAAACTTATATCACGTGATAGTCATTTTGGATGTAAGAAGTGTTCACCAATTGTAAGCCAGTCATTTCGTGTGTAATAAATGCTTGTTCAATTTTTTGTTTATCCTTGAAAACGTAATAAAAGTCCTTGAAAACTCCTTGAAAACCCCTTGAATTTTTTGTCAGTCTGGCTGTATGAACCCTGTGAAAATTGGTCAGAATTTTTATCTTGATAATATCTATGTCAAGTTCAAAACTGGGTCACATGAGCTCAAAAACTAGGTCACTATGTCAAATAATAGAAAAAACGACGTCATACTCAAAACTGGGTCATGTGGGAAGAGGTGAGCGATTCAGGACCATCATGGTCCTCTTGTTTAAGTATAGTTACCTGATAAACCCAAGTGATTACGGGTCACCATACTGTGACCTTGACCTGCTGACCTACTTTCTTGTTTTTTAAGCTACAGTCTTGAAATTTGGATGATATCCACAGTTTTGCATCTTAAAACTGACTTTCAGTGACCATGAATATGACCTCCTGACCTATTTTCTTAATATTTTAGCATCAGTTTGCCATTTGAAACATGTGGCTCATATTACTCAGGTGAGCGATTCAGGGTCATCATGACCCTATTGTTCATGGTTTCCAAACAATAACTCGTGAAAGGCTTGGCAGATTTAAATATTTTTTGGTACAGTGGTGTAACATCATAAAATACAGGTCAAGTTTGACTTGAGGTCATTAGGTCAAGGTCAAGGTCACAATGACCCGGAAAAGTTAAACCATTTCCGGACGATAACTTGAGAATGCTTGGGCCTAGGATCATGGAAGTTGATAGGGAAGTTGGCCATGATCAGCAGATGACACCTAATGATTTTGAGGTCAGTAGGTCAAAGGTCATGGTCACAATGACCCAGAACAGTGAAACCGTTTCTGGATGATAACTTGAGAATGCATGGGCCTAGGATCACACAACTTAATTGGGAGGTTGATCATGATCCAGGCTAACTTCTGTGATAAGGCCATTTTGGGGGTATAATTAGTCATTCCTGTGACAGCTCTAGTTACTGATATCCTGTCCCAAGTTTGTTCTTGATCCCTGTTAGTGGAGCTAAAACCAGTAATACCTTGAAATGACTTCTCATGAACCACTTAATGGATCTTCATTAAACTTGGTCTGAGCATCATTACTAGGTCAAATGAAGAAGGCTTTTAGCCACTTTTTGTGGCTGCTAGAATTAAAAGTAGAAATTGGGAGAGGGGGCACTTGGCTTGGAATTGCCATTGTCCATCCGTCCGTCCGTCCAGAATTTGTGTCATTCTTATCTCAAAATGAATTTGACCCAGTCATCAAACCTCACAGAATTGTTACTCAGCATGGGAAGTTGTGCACCAGGGGTTTTGATTTGAATCTCACACAGCCAGACCAGAGTTATGGCCCTTGACCGAGTCAAAAACATGCATAAATAGGGCCTAAGTTTGAGTCCCATGTATCTGAAAAAGTATTTGATCCAGTATTATGAAACATTACAGCAATATGATACAGCATGTGAAGTTGTGCACCTAGGGTTTTGTTTGAGATATCACTCAACCAGACCCGAGTTATGTCCCTTGACTTAGTCAAAATTATGCATATAAAGGCATGAAAAGTTAAATTAAATTTAGATCTTGGTTCATGAAACATGATCAAGATATTATTCAGTGAATTTGTGCTTCTGGGATTTTGTTTCAGATATCTATTAGTCAGACTAGAGTTATGGCCCTTGTCAAAATATGCATAAATGGGATACAAGTTTGTGTTGCATGTATCTCAAAATGTATTAGACTTAAGAGTCATAAAACTTTAGGCTGGTATATAGCATGTGAAGTTGTGCGCCTGGTGTACTGTTCGGGATTTCACTCAACCAGACTGAAGTCTTGACTCAGTGAAAAATACACATAAAGTGCTTAAAAGATTGTGTTTCAAATATCTTAAAAAATATTTCACCTAAGGGTGAAATAATCAATCAAGTAGGAATATTATCCAGCATATGAATTTGTGCCTTTGAGTTTTTTAGCTGACCTGAGCCAAAGGATCATGGTGAGCTTTTTTGACCGTCCGTCCGTTAACATTTTCTAAAAAAATCTTCTTCTTCAAAACCACTAGGCAGATTTACACCAAACTTTTCAGGAATGATCCTTGGTTGGCCCCATTTCAAAATTGTTTAAAGAATTGAATTCCACACAGAACTGCCATGGCAGCCGAAAGGAAAAAATCTTGTCCAAAACCGCAAGGCATAGAGCATCAATTTTGGCATGTGACAGTCTAAAGGTCCTCTGTGAAGGATCTTCAGCTTATGCCCCTGGGTGAAAACAGGCCCTGCCCTTGGGGGCCCAAGTTTTACATAGACTTATATAGGAAAAAACTTCTAAAATCTTTTTATCTGAAACCATAAGACATAGGAACTGAAAAAGTTGTCTGATAATGAAAATGGTCTCTTAAACAGACATGGTCTCCTTAATATGCAATATTTGATATTTTCTTACGTGGTATATTTCAGAGGTGTGCAGTTAGCCAACCCATTCTTCAGCATCTGGGTAACTGGTATTGGATCAAAACTGGCTGTATCCTTTAGGCATATCCGAAGTTGATGTCAAGTTGGTACTTACTAGCTCAGTTATTCAAAGGAAAGGCTATTTCACTCACCTGTTTCGTGCCTGCATCCTGATTTGGTTATGTTTTTGTATGCAAGCTGGTATTATGTGGAATCTTCACCCTCTTCTTGCGAGCAATGCACAGGTTCCATAACTCTACTTTGCTTTTACACAACATTTTACACACTTTTTGCTATTCTAAACTTTGTTCATGGTGACCTATTTGTATAGGTGGGTGAGCTATTATTATCCTAAGGTGGATGGTCTGTCATTCATCATCAATTGTCCTTTTACATATATTTTACATCTTCATCTCTAAAAGTAATAGGAATTATAAGGTCCTCTCTCAAAATTGTTCAAATTGGGATGCTGGTGCCGCTAGAGCTAAAATTAGAAAAACCTTTAAACCATTTCTTCTCAAGCACTGCTGGATGGATCTTCATTAAACTTGGTTTGTAGGATCATTATAAGGTCCTCTCTCAAATTTGTTCAAATGGGGATGTTGGAGCAATAGAGTTAGAAAACAAACTTGGTATCTAGCATTATTAAAAGGTCCTTTCCCAATTTTGTTCAAATGGGAGCACTTGGCCCCATTTTAGGGACTGTTTTAAAATTGAAAAACCTTTAAATGACTTCTCGTGAACTACTTTTTTTTATCTACATCCAACATAGTCTGTATCATCACTGTAAGGTCACCTCCCAACTTTTTGTGCCCCCCATGAGTGGTGGGGGCATATAGATTTGGTCTTGTACGTGCGTCCATGCATACGTCCGTCCTTAGTTCGTGGCACGCCTAGCTCAAAATGTATTTGATATAAATTGATGAAACCTTGCATGAGTGTTTATCATGATATGAACTTGCGCACCTCCATTTTTTCGTCTGGCTCTGCCCCCTATTTTCAGAGTTATGGCCCCTGAAATAGTCAAAAATGCACATTTTCACCTTGTGACGCACCTAGCTCAAAAAGTATTTGATATAAATTGATGAAACCTTGCATGAGTCGTTATCATGATATGAACTTGCGCACCTCCTATTTTTCATCTGGCTCCGCCCCCTATTTTCAGAGTTATGGCCCCTGAAATAATCAAAATTGCACATTTTCACCTTGTGACACGCCTAGCTCAAAAAATATTTGATATAGATTCATGAAACCTTGCATGAGTCTTAACATGATATGAGCATGTGCACCTCCTATTTTTTATTTTTGTCCGCCCCCTATTTTCAGTGTTATGGCCCCTGAAATAGTCAGAAATGCACATTTTCACCTTGTGATGCACCTAGCTCAAAAAGTATTTAATATAAATGGTTGAAAACTTGCATAAGTTTTTATCATGATAATTACTTGCATACCTCTTATTTTTTAGCTGGCTCCACCCCCTATTTTTAAAGTTATGGCCCCTGAAATAGTATAAAAATGCACATTTTCACCTAATTATGTGCCTAGCTCAAAAAGTATTTGATGTAAATTCATGAAACCTTGTTTGAGTCTTTATCATGATGTGTCCTTGCACACTTAGCATTCTTCCTGAGAATCTTCGCATTTTTAGCTTTTGTGATCGCGCAGTGTCCGTCGTCCGTCCTTGCGTCCGTCCGTGCGTCCGTAAACTTTTGCTTGTGACCACTCTAGAGGTCACATTTTTCATGGGATCTTTATGAAAGTTGGTCAGAATGTTCATCTTGATGATATCTAGGTCAGCTTCGAAACTGGGTCACGTGCGATCAAAAACTAGGTCAGTAGGTCTAAAAATAGAAAAACCTTGTGACCACTCTAGAGGTCACATTTTTCATGGGATCTTCATGAAAGTTGGTCAGAATGTTCATCTTGATGATATCTAGGTCAAGTTTGAAACTCGGTCACGTGCAGTCAAAAACTAGGTCAGTAGGTCAAATAATAGAAAAACCTTGTGACCTCTCTAAAGGCCATATTTTTCATGGGATCTGTATGAATGTTCATCTTGATGATATCTAGGTCAAGTTCGAAACTGGGTCACGTGCTATCAAAAACTAGGTCAGTAGGTCTAAAAATAGAAAAACCTTGTGACCTCTCTAGAGGCCATATATTTCACAAGATCTTCATGAAAATTGGTCAGAACGTTCACCTTGATGATATCTAGGTCAAGTTCGAAAGTGGGTCACGTGCCGTCAAAAACTAGGTCAGTAGGTCAAATAATAGAAAAACCTTGTGACCACTCTAGAGGCCATATTTTTCATGGGATCTGTATGAAAGTTAATCTGAATGTTCATCTTGATGATATCTAGGTCAAGTTCGAAAGTGGGTCACGTGCCATCAAAAACTAGGTCAGTAGGTCAAATAATAGAAAAACCTTGTGACCTCTCTAAAGGCCATATTTTTCATTGGATCTGTATGAAAATTGGTCTGAATGTTCATCTTGATGATATCTAGGTCAAGTTCAAAACAGGGTCATGTGCGGTCAAAAACTAGGTCAGTAGGTCTAAAAATAGAAAAACCTTGTGACCTCTCTAGAGGCCATACTTGTGAATGGATCTCCATAAAAATTGGTCAGAATGTTCACCTTGATGATATCTAGATCAAGTTTGAAACTGGGTCACGTGCCATAAAAAACTAGGTCAGTAGGTCAAATAATAAAAAACCTTGTGACCTCTCTAGAGGCCATACTTTTCATGGGATCTGTATGAAAGTTGGTCTGAATGTTCATCTTGATGATATCTAGGTCAAGTTTGAAACTGAGTCAACTGCGGTCAAAAACTAGGCCAGTAGGTATAAAAATAGAAAAACCTTGTGACCTCTCTAGAGGCCATATTTTTCATGAGATCTTCATGAAAATTAGTGAGAATGTTCACCTTGATGATATCTAGGTAAAGTTCAAAACAGGGTCACGTACCTTCGAAAACTAGGTCAATAGGTCAAATAATAGAAAAACCTAGAGACCATATTTTTCAATGGATCTTCATGAAAATTGGTCAGAATTTTTATCTTGATAATATCTAGGTCAAGTTCAAAACTGGGTCACATGAGCTCAAAAACTAGGTCACTATGTCAAATAATAGAAAAAACGATGTCATACTCAAAACTGGATCATGTGGGAAGAGGTGAGCGATTCAGGACCATCATGGTCCTCTTGTTTACAGAGTTATGGCCCTTGAAATAGCCAAAATAGTGGATTTTTTGTTTGTGATGCTCACAGCTCAAAAAGTATATGGCCTAGAGTAATGAATTTTCATAAAATGTTTGTTGAGACTATACCCCATTAAGACTGCAAACATTTGAATTATTCCCCCTTATTTGTGACAAATGTACCAGTGGGGGCACACACTGTGTCCTACAGACACATTCTAGTTTTAAATGGAGATGCTTGGTTTTGGGGGCTGCTAGAGCTAAAAATGGAAAACTCATAAACAACTTCTCAGGAACCTCTTGATGAATCTTCATCAAACTTGGTTTGTAGCATCATTATAAGGTTCTCTCTCAGATTTGTTCAAATGGGGATGCTGATTAACAAAGATCCAACAGAAAGCAAAGTTTTCAATCCATTCATCTCTGTCAGCATGCGTTTCTTGTCTGTTTCTCATTTGGGGAATGCCCTCCTCCTCAGACGAGGTCAGTAAAATCCGGTGGAAGATTTTGATATTGAAACGGATTCCTCTGTCCACAGATGCCAGCTGAATGTATGGTAGCTTTATGATGGCATGAATTTTGTTTGGAACTTGTGTGTTCCTTGTCCAGTTTGCGTCTGTTGATGTCCAATGAACCTTATTCATGATTGGGCTACTACCTGGCATGCAACAGGTCAACTGGAGGTGTTTTGGACACTGGCCGCATGTTCAGCTGAAGATTTCTGACAAGGAAACTGATGAACCACAGACGATTAAAGCGTGGACCTACATCTGGAGAACAATTGGAAGTGCCTAGCTGGCTGGTATCCTGACACCTAGCCTGCATTCTAGTCATCCAGTAACTGGACACCTAGCTTGTGCTCTAGGGGTAATGTCCAGAAATTAGTTTATTTAAGAATCATGTATTTTAGCTCACCTGAGCACGAAGTGCTCAAGGTGAGCTGTTGTGACCGTTCATTGTCCAGTGCCATGTGGCATCTGTCAATATTTGCCTTGTTAACATTTTAGAGGCCACAGTTGTGACCCAATCTTTATGAAACTTGTTCAGAATGTTTGTCTTGATGATCTCTAGGTCAAGCTTGAAACTGGGTCATGTAGGGTCAAAAAGTAGGTCAGTAGGCCAGATCAAATGAAAATCTTGTTAACACTCAAAGTTAAAGTTTGAAACTCATGAGAGTTGGTCAGAATGTTTGTCTTGATGACCTCTACGTCAAGTTCCCATCTGGATCATGCGAGTTCAAAAACTAGGTCACCCTGTCAAGTCAAAGGAACAGTTTGTTAACATGCTAGATGCCACATTAACCTTTTCCCCTATATCTACGCCATTTTTGTACTCTAACGGCGGCCATGCTCTTTTTGTAGTTTATCGATTACCGTATAGCTACGCTTACATACGCTAATACCTAAGTTTCGATAAATACGCATTTCTCAGACCTCATCTTTAATTTCCAAAATGAAACTAAAATATTGCAAATAAGACTGGCGGAAGTGTTTCAATGTCAACTTTAGTTATTAATAAATCGCTTACGATAAAAAAAAAAATATAACAAAATAAAAATTCGTTGTTTAATTTAACTATGGTTACTATTTAAAGTTTTTGACAAAAACGCATCCAGTCATTGATGCCTACAGTGGGATTTTCCGAAAACGTCACAAGGTTCACGGAGATCGCGCATGCTTTTAGCGTTTATTTTATGGAAAATGTTGCTGGGCTCCCAGACACAGGTGCTCGTCAAGGTCGTATGTAAAAATAATTAGCCAATGAATTAAAGGAATTCCATAGGTCACACGTGTATATTCAATAATGCACATGATGTATGGTCAGTGGCTGTTTGATGTAAGATGTCAAAACAATATCTGCGTCCGGTGTATATTGGGGATTAGCAAAGCGGTAAAGAACATAAGATTAATTAATTTTAGGTTACGTAAGATTACTTAATACTTCAATAAAGATCCATCTCTTGGAGCATACTTGTAAACGCCCAATTAAAATTTAATATGATCGACCTAATTTACATACATGTACATGTTACTGAAAGTTACATGAATAAAAAAATCATTCAGTTCGTACGAGAACACCCACCAATTAACGTCTATCTAATTTTTATTCATCTTTGCAATTTGATAATTCTATACTGTGGCACATCTCTATGACAGCGATTCTGGGGATGAGTCCGATTTTTCGGGCTTTGGTCCCGAAGATATTGGGTCTGATATTGAGGTTCCTTTGGTTCATGAGGAATCCTCAGATGATGATGATGATGAGGTGCCTTTGAGAAATGACGAATGGACATCTGATTTTACTGCTCCTAGGGTACGTTGATCAAACTGTTGGCTAAATAAAATCATCAAAATATTCCGAGTTGATTGAAAGGAAAACATATATTTTTGAATTTTTTATTCATAATTTATTTAGATCTATTTATTTACTTATTTATTTTCATATTAGATCTACATAGATTCTAAATAATTTTTGTACAGCTTTGAAAAAAAAATTGAAACATTTGAAATAATAATTTTTCTTCTTTTCATTTCTAGATTGATGACTTTGTAGAACAACCCGGTCCGGTACTTCCAGATTGATACCGCAACACCCCTCGACTACTTTTGGTTGATGTTTCCGGTTCAACTGGTAGCAACCATAGTTCCTTACACCAACCAGTATGCAACCAGGCAAGGGATGGTCCAGATACACACTGGCAGGATGTCACAGAACCAGAGATTCGCGCTTTCCTTGGCATCAACATCTTGATGGGTATCAACCAGCTTCCGCAGATGGAGATGTTCTGGTCTAGTGATCCATTTATTTGGAATGCAGGAGTTCAGAAGACTATGACCTGTAACCGTTTCATGAAAATATGCCAGTACTTTCATGTGTCTGTATAAGGTCCGTGAATTTATGGATATTATAATTGACACTTTCAAGGCAGGATATATACTTTCGAGAGAAACATCTGTGGACGAGGCTATGATCAAGTACACTGGTCGCCTTTCATTTAGCCAATATATGCCTGCCAAACCAATAAAAAGGGGTGTAAAGGTCTGGATGTTATGTGACGCTAACAGTGCTTACCTCTCCAAGTTCAAGTTCTACCCAGGAAGACAGTACAACCAGAGAGAACATGGTCTTGGACACAATGTTGTTGCCGACATAACATCCCACATTCAGAACACTAACCGATGGATTTTCTTTGATAATTTTTTTACTGGAATTCCTTTGGTGCAGAGTTTACTTGACAATGGATTATTATTCATGTGGCACCATAAGAACAAACTGTCTTGGATTTCTGCCTGAGTTGAAAACACCACGTGACATTACAAATAGGGGTGAAATGAAAATAATGCAGAAAGGACAGACAAATATTACTGCAAGTGTGTGGAAAGACAAAAAACTAGTGCACCATGTTTCATCATTGAGTGATGCAACGGATATACGGGATGCTACAAGGAGAGTTGGCTGAGACAGGATTGCCGTTCGCCAACCACATAGTGTCTGGGCGTACAACAGGTTCATGGGAGGCGTAGATCGTCATGACCAGTTGAGAGCAAACTTCGGTGTTGGACGTAGTGGAAAGAAGTAGTGGTGCTACCTCTTTTGGTTCATGCTGAACTGCAGCATTGTGAATGCATATGTCATCTATAAGGACATATCAACAAGAGTAACAAGCAAGAAGCGATACCGACATGTAGACTTCAGGAGTGAATTAGTGAGATTGCTCATTGGAGGGTTCGCTAAGAGAAAGAGGTCAGTTGGGGACCTGCAGGGAAATGGAGTCGCACTGGTTCAGCAGGAAAACATGGGTGTTCATCTAAACGTTTGGCTGCCTGGACGCAGAACTACATGCAAATTCCACATGCGTGTACATAACAAACGGCGTGAAATTGTTTGCGGTTGCGCAGTATGCAACATTCACTTGTGTAAAGAGGGATGTCATGCACAGTACCATGCACAATAGTAGAAACACTGGATTATTGAGTGAATATAACATTTTAGTACTGGTTAGAAACCCAGGAGAATAAAACTGTTTCATGGGAAACTGAACACCAAATCTTAAAAAATATTTAGATATTTGGAGAAGATAAATTAGTGTATTCGTACAAGTATGCATTCATTTTGTGTAAATGGAATTTGTTTTCAAAACAGTGAATAAACTTCACACCATTGGAATTATTTTTCAAAGTTAGAAAGCTGGATTTTAGTTCAAGAATAAATAATTTGTGCACTTGGATTTATTTTGAACAGTTAGAACATTAGTTTCACTAAGGATAGACAGACATTCAGCCTAAAAGATGGACTTATTTATGGATATATCCATTTTCTGTGTTTATCATAAAAAGTTGTTATTATTTTGTTTTAAAATTTATTAAGTTTTGTACATATATTACTATTTATTTTGTATAAATAAATTAAAAACAAATGATTTCCATTCATGAAAATATAAATCTGTCTCTTTTATTGCCCAGCATCAATGGTGTAAATTAAATTAAATTACTGATTTTGGTATCACTGGAAATTTAATTCTCTACAAGTTTTATATTGGTCATAAAATGATTAAATGAAAACTTAACTATGAAACACTGGTGTAAACAGAACTGGTATAAATTTATTGGATTTTCCCAATATACCCATATATGGACAGTGTATAGGCACTGACAGATTATCTATTGGTTATTGATTACAATATAGAGTTATCTCTATATGTATGAAATGCATATAGTTACTGTTGTTTCATGGGGGAAAGGGTTAAGGACCCTGTCTTCATGAAATTTGGTCAGAATGTTTAATATTGATGATCATCAGGTAAAAAATTGGAAACTTGGTCATGTGGGGTCAAAAACTAGGTCACCCACTCAAATCAAAGGAAAAGTTTGTTAACACTCTTGAGGTCACATTTATGACCCTATCTTCATGAAACTTGTTCAGAATGTTTATCTTAATGATTCCTAGGCCAGGTTTGAAAATTTGGTAGTGTGGGGTCAAAAACTAGGTCATCTGCTCAAATAAAAGGAAATCTTGGGACCCCATTGGAAATAAGTGATTAATTTTACTTTGATTGGTCATCCCAGGCAGGGCTCCGGAAATTTTGATAACTCAATCGGCACGAAACGAAAATCCTGACATCGGCGCTACCCCACCTTCCGCATTCCCAATATTACATATTTTGTAAAACGTGATAGGGTAAAGAAATAAGCATGTCATGCATTAAAACTGAGTTACCAGTCACCGCGCGTTACCATACAATGAAGACAGTTATTCAGTGTTATGTGTGATCGTTACTTTGTTTAAATTTCGATGTTTTTCCGAGATAATACGAGGCATTGACACCGTGTGCATAACTAGTCTAAAAGCCAACGCACGTGACTTCGATACCATATACACGGCAGATACTTTGTGATGTTTCCTCATTCTTTGACGGAATTCTATAAAATACAATGCGTCAAAGTGAGTTACACGACACATATTCTCTGCTAAACAGACTCAGTATTTAAAGAATACTCTGCCGCGGACCGAATGTGTACGTTATTTGAACGCTGAGATCAAAAAGACCGATTTGATAAACAGTGCCACTCCGGTTTTCTTTATCATTCGTGGTTGCCCGTCCATTTTTTTCTTTTTTGTACAGTCGGGTTTCAAAGACGATTTTCTGCATTTGTTTCAACTGGAGCCTCAACAAATGAATCATGTAATTTTTCAAATCAAGTAATTATAAAAATTACTTTTATCTGTTTTCCGTGTGATGTCTCATTAAATCAAAGACCTATAATGTACAATTATAGCTCTTTGATTAAATGCAGCGACCATTTGTTTGTTACCGTGATCAAACATAGCCTTTTGAAATAAACCATCCGTCGGATTCTAAATAAAAGAAGTGGATCCCCATCGAAATGATTTGGATCCAGTCAGAAACGTTAGGAAACCAGTCAAAAATGTTTAATACACCGCAGTCGGCTGTCTGCAAACATTAAAGGATGTGCCGCGCGAGCACTGATTGCGTCACGCGCTAATTACGGACCGATTATCAAAGTGACAATCAGACCGATTGACACGTTTATTGATTATCTGAAGGTGTGACCAACAATTTCCTACTTGGCAGGTGATCGTGTATTGATATATCAGACCGAAATTTATACTTTTCTCCATTTTTACGGGACCGATTTTTTTCGTTTTTTCACTTTACGAATCGGTCTGAAAAGTCAAAAATTGGTCCAAAACCGACAAACCGGCAAATTTCCGAAGCCCTGATCCCAGGTATTAAGATCATATTTTTATTAGCTCACCTGAGCAATTTTTCTGATCACTCGATGTCCGGCGTCTGTCTGTCTGTCGTCTGTCAACATTTAGCTTGTGTATGCTATAGAGGCTGTATTTTTCAACTGATCTTCATGAAATTTAGTCAGAATGATAACCTTGATGAAATCTAGGCCGAGTTTGAAAATGGGTCATCTGGGGTCAAAAACTAGGTCACTAGGTCAAATCAAAGAAAAACCTTGTGTATGCGATAGAGGCTGTATTTTTCAGTTGATCTTCATGAATTTTAGTCAGAATGATTATCTTGATGAAATCTAGGCAGAGTTTGAAAATGGGTCATCTGGGGTCAAAAACTAGGTCACTAGGTCAAATCAAAGAAAAACCTTGTGTATGCGATAGAGGCTGTATTTTTCAATTAATCTTCATGAATTTTGGTCAGAATGATTGCAATGATGAAATCTAGGTCAAATTCGAATATGGGTCATCTGGGATCAAAAAGTAGGTCACTAGGTCAAATCAAATAAAAACCTTGTGTATGCAATAGAGGCTGTATTTTTCAATTGATCTTCATGAAATTTGGTCAGAATGATAGCCTTGATGAAATCTAGGTCAAGTTCGAATATGGGTCATCTGGGTTCAAAAACTAGGTCACTAGGTCAAATCAAAGAAAAACCTTGTGTATCCGATAGAGGCTGTATTTTTCAATTGATCTTCATGAAATTTGGTCAGAATGATTGCCTTGATAAAATCTACGTTAATTTTGATTATGGGTCATCTTGGATCAAAAAGTAGGTCACTAGGTCAAATCAAAGAAAACCCTTCTGTATGCAATGAGGCTGTATTTTTCAATTGATCTTCATGAAATTTGGTCAGAATGATTGCCTTGATGAAATCTAGGTCAAGTTCGAATATGGGTCATCTGGGTCAAGAAGTAGGTCACTAGGTCAAATCAAAGAAAAACCTTGTGTATGTGATAGAGGCTAAAATGTTTCAGCTGATCTTCATGAAATTTTGTCAGAATGGTTGCCTTGATGAAATCTAGGTCAGGTTCAAATATGGGTAGTCTGGGGTAAAATACTAGGTCACTAGGTCAAATCAAAGAAAAACCTTGTGTATGTGATAGAGGCTGTATTTTTCAATTGATCTTCATGAAATTTGGTCAGAATGATAGCCATGATGAAATCTAGGTCAAGCTCGAATATGGGTCATCTGGGATCAAAAACTAGGTCAATAGGTCAAATCATATATGTTTCCCATAATAAGACGACATGTCATGCGCAAGACTTAGACCCTACCTCCAAGGTCAAGGTCATATTCAGAGGTCAATAACATGGTCTGTTTCGTGTCAGGTCCACAACTCTGTCATCCATGAAGGTATTTTGAAATAACTTGGCGTAAATGTTCACCATAGTAAGACAACATGTCCTGCGCAAGATCCAGACCCCTGGCTCCAAGGTCAATGTCACACTTAGAGGTCAAATGTTACCTGGGTCTGTTTAGTGTCCGGTCCATAACTGCTATCTATGAAGAGATTTTGAAATAACTTGGCAAAAATGTTTACCATAATGAGACAATGTGTCGTGCTCAAGACCCAGACCCCTATCTCTAAGGTCAAGGTCACACTTAATGGCCAAAGGTCAGATACAAGAATGACTTTGTTCGGAGCATTTCTTTTTCATGCATGGAGTGATTTTGATGTAACTTGGCACAATTAATCATCATGATGAGACAGAGTGTCATTTGCAAAAACCAGGTCCCTAATTATGTCTCCCACCACACAGTGGCGTGGGAGACATATTGATTTATAGTATGCCTAGAGTTTTCAAAATTGTGCCGTCTAATGCATACTGAAACCGTGTTGTGTGATTTGGAGCGGCGTATCAAAATTTGATGCCATGTAGCCAAATGTGAAGCCATTTAACGAAACACGAGTACGTGCATTGTAAAAGGTTAATAAGACTATCAGTTCATAAGTTTGCCCTGTTATAAATATAGATTCTGGATCAGTTTTACATAAGAATATCTTAAAATGTGTCCTAAAACCGACCTTGTGGTAAAATTCTAACGTTCCAAATCACACAACACTGTTTCAGTATGCATTAGACGGCGCCAAGCTTTAATGAATCGTTTCATTTTACACTGCACGAACTCATGTTGCGTTAAACATCTTCACATTGGACTGCATGGCATCAAGTTATTATACACCGCTCTTAATTACACAAAGCGGTTTCAATATGCATTAGATGGCGTCAAGTTGTAATAAATCATTTCACTTTACACTGCACGTACTCATGTTGTGTTAGACGGCTTCACATTGAGCTGCATGGTGTCATGTTTTGTCGGATGATTTCATAGTACGGTGCATCTCAACAAGTTTTTCAATGCATCGTTCCATGTTTAGATGGGTGGAATAAAGTTTTGTGTTAAATGGTTTCAAAATACAATGCGTTGAATGCAAATTTATTGGACAGGATTGAGTTTTAGACTAGATGGCGTTGGACTGACTTGTTTATGAATGGATTGTATATTTACTAATTTTGGCGGTAACCGCCGCCCATATTTGTACATTTATTTACAAACACTTAATCAAAAAATTTCTCATTTAGTTAATACATACTTAAGAATATTCATGAAAACTTAAAAAATGGGCAGATAATTCGTTAAAAATGATATTTTAAAATAATACAAAGATCAAATCTTCACTATTTATGTTTATAAATGGACAAAAATAAGCAGTATTACATTTAAACATTACTTTATATAAATATATATATGTTTGTAGCATTATTTATTGTTTGCAAGAGTAAATACTGTCAAAAGTGGGTGGGGTATATTAATCATTAAAAAACAAATATTAAAAAAACTGACAATATTTACATATCTCACATATAAACCATATTTTGAGAGAGTAAGATGTTTTGATTTTGGAATAATGTTCTTCATAAATATTAATTAAGAGTTTCTCAGTTCATTTGCATACTCATGAATATTAATTAAAATGTATCAAATATGCATTTAAAATGTTCATTTAGTACACATATATCTGTTCTTAACCATTGATAAGAAAATCTTATCAGTTTTATAAAATTAATGTTCAAGTAAAGCTTGTAAATATTCCATGCATTAAGAATATAATTAGTATTTAACACTCATTCAAATACTGCACAACGTAGTTCACACAGTTCAGTCTTGCTCATAGTCTTTTCTCTATACACAATACCAGAGGACATTGTTTTAAAAAATGTCACAACTTTATTGTCCTCATTGCCATGTACATTTCTACAGTTGGTATATAAATAGCCTCGCATGCACATTCAAACATGCAAACCTGGTTGGATCGGTAGCATTTGCACATTGAACTGCCACATTTCGTCTTGCAATCCACATTAGTATATGATATATTACTTTGGGTATTATAGGAATGCATTCATACATGTCACCCATGGTATCCTTTGTATGCATGCAAACTTAGATCCATTATTTTACGCTATCGATGCAAAGTTGTGAAGCGTAATTAGTATAATTGTCCAAACTGGCATATATGTATAGCTGTGATGGTCTGTCTGTATAACCCTGATACCCAAAATGGCCTGCATCTATAATTAAGGTACCGATAGTTGCCTCTTTGTATGCCACGGACACTCAATAGTGTATCTGTATGTATCGCTAACCTGACCTGTATGTATATCCATGATACCCAGAGTGACTACATTTTGGTGATCTTTCTGTATACCAAGGATATCCGTATTGGCATACATATATAGCCCTGATAGCCTGTATGTATACAATGGATACAACAAGAGGCCTTTTTGTACACCTAGGATACCCATAGCTTTCTGTATATATAACCAGGAAGACCTATAATATAGCAGTATACCCAGAGTGGTCTTTATGTATAGTAAGTTTACAAATAGCGGTACCCAGGATCCAGTTATTTAATAGTGGCCTCTATTTATAGCTAAGAAGAGCTGACAGTATACAAAGGATACCCAGATAGACCTGCCTCTATACCTAGGGTACCACGGTGGCATGTATTTATATATACTGGCCTAGTGTATAGCAACTATGGTCTGCCTGTTTTTATGCCCCCGAAGGGAGGCATATTAGTTTTCAACTGTCCGTCCGTTAGTTCGTTCGTTCGTTCGTTCGTTCGTTAGTCACAACGTTAACTTTTTGCATGAAGGCACTTTACTCGCGAACCACTGCACCCAGGACCTTCAAACTTCACATGCTGATAGTACTTATTGAGTACACCAACCCGACTGACTTTGGGGTCACCAGATCAAAGGTCAAGGTCACAGGGGCCAACGTTAACTTTTTGCATGAAGGCACTTTACTCGCGAACCACTTCACCCAGGACCTTCAAACTTCACATGCTGATAGTACTTATTGAGTACACCACCCCTACTGACTTTGGGGTCACCAGGTCAAAGGTCAAGGTCACAGGGGCCAACGTTAACTTTTTGCATGAAGGCACTTTCCTCGCGAACCACTGCACCCATGACCTTCAAACTTTACATGCTGATAGTACTTATTGAGTACACCACCCCTACTGACTTTGGGATCACCAGGTCAAAGGTCAAGGTCACAGGGGCCAACGTTAACTTTTTGCATGAAGGCACTTTACTCGCGAACCACTGCACCCAGGACCTTCAAACTTCACATGCTGATAGTACTTATTGAGTACACCACTCCTATTGACTTTGCGGTCACCAGGTCAAAGGTCAAGGTCACAGGGGCCAACGTTAACTTTTTGCATGAAGGCACTTTACTGGCGAACCACTGCACCCAAGACCTTCAAACGTCACATGCTGATAGAACTTATTGAGTACACCACCCCAACTGACTTTGGGGTCACCAGGTCAAAGGTCAAGGTCACAGGGGCCAACGTTAACTTCTTGCATGAAGGCACTTTACTCGCGAACCGCTGCACCTAGGACCTTCAAACTTTACATGCTGATAGTACTTTATGAGTACACCAACCCTACAGACTTTGGGGTCACCAGGTCAAAGGTCAAGGTCACAGGGGCCAACGTTAACTTTTTGCATGAAGGCACTTTACTCGCGAACCACTGCACCCAGGACCTTCAAGCTTCACGTGCTAATAGTACTTATTGAGTACACCACCCCAACTGACTTTGGGGTCACCAGGTCAAAGGTCAAGGTCACAGGGGCCAACGTTAACTTTTTGCATGAAGGCACTTTACTCGCGAACCACTTCACCCAGGACCTTCAAACTTCACATGCTGATAGTACTTATTGAGTACACCACCCCTACTGACTTTGGGGTCATCAGGTCAAAGGTCAAGGTGCTGTGGGGCATTTGTCACCATTAGTGACAGCTCTTGTTTTTTACCCAGAAAGGCTTATATGTAAAACCGGGATATCCATAATGGCCAGTATATATGGCCATGATGACATGTTTGTATATCCAGGCTACACAGAGTGGTATGGCTCTATACCTTGGATACATAGGTAACCTGTCTGTATACCAATGCCATCCAAAGTGACCTGAATATATAGCCATGATTGCATGTCTATATACCCAAGATACCCAGAATGGTGTGTATGTATATCTAAGATACCCTTAGTAGCCTATATATACAACTGTATAGCCAGGATGACATGCCTGTATACCCAGAATATCCAGAGTTGCAAGGAAACTCGGTTGGCCCTTCTATATGTCCAGAATACCCAGAATTGCCTGTCTGTATATTCAGTATACCAGTATTTGCCAGTGTGTATACATGTGTAGCCAATATGACCTGTCTGTATGCACAGAATACCCAGATAGGCCTTTCTGTATACCCATTATACCCATAGCGGACTGAATGTATAGTCAGGGTGTATGCACAAAACACACGGAGTGAATGATTGTATAACTAAGATACCCATAGTGAAATGTACATGTATGTATACCAAGGATAATTTTCCTGTATAACTAGGATACCCATTTTATGTCTCTATATCCAGGCTACCTATTGTTGCCTACATGTATAGCCAGGTTTTCCCTAGATGTCTGTATGTATAGCAAGAAGGGCCAGTCTGTATACACAGGATACCCAGAGTGGCTTGTCTGTATACCCTCGATACCGATAGTGGCATCAATATTTAGCCCGGATGGCCTGTCTGTATACAAATGATACCAAAAATGGCCTGACTATATATCACTGATACACAGTTTGCCTGTCTGTATCCTAAGAATATCCATAGTGGCCTGTATGAAAAGCAAGTTTGTCTGCCGATATATCGAAGATATCCATAGTTGCCTTCTCTATACTTCTAGATACATTGGGTGCCCAGTTGTTATACCAAGTATACTATTTATACCAATTTAGACTATCCTGTCTGTAAACCCAATATATGTTTTAAATAGTATATTGTTTAATTATTAGTCAAAATACTGCAAAACCTTACATAAAACCTTTTGTACATTCTCCAGTATATTAGAAAAACTGAACATACTGACTTCTTGACGGCCATTGTGAAAAGTGGCTGTCTTATTGGATGTCTGAGATGGTGTCAACCTGATTTAAGTAGTAATGTTTTTTTCAATCACAATACTATACTAAACTACAGAAAACAACTCTGTAAACTCTATAATGTATGCAAAGAAACCTTAACATTATATATTATAATTGACTTTTGGCAGCCATTTTGAAAAATGAGCGCCATATTGGTTATCTGAGGTTGCCTACATGGCGTATGGTCTTATTATGTCTCCCCCCCTCTGGGGGAGACATATTGTTTTTGCCCTGTCCGTCCGTCCGTCCGTCTGTCTGTGCCCGCGAAATGATGGTTAAGTGACTTCATAACGGTACTTTCTCTTTGATGTCATTCATTCCGTTCTGTTTATGTGACTTTTTTCTTTTTATGTGACTGATAGAACAATAGAGAGAACAATGGGTGTCACATAAATACCGTTTCTTTAGAACGTCCGTCCGCCCGTGCCTGCGAAATGATGGTTAAGTGACTGCATAACGGTACTTTCTCTTTGATGTCATTCATTCCGTTCTGTTTATGTGACTATTTTTCTTTTTATGTGACTGTTAGAACAATAGAGAGAACAATTGGGGAGTCACATAAAGACCGTTTCGTAAGAACGTCCGTCCGTACGTCACACTTCATTTCCGAGCGGTAACTGGAGAACCATTTGACTTAGAACCTTAAAACTTCATAGCTTGTAGGGCTGCTGGAGTAGACGACCCCTATTGTTTTTGGGGTCACTCCGTCAAAGGTCAAGGTAACAGGGGCCGGAACATTGAAAACCATTTCCGATCAATAACTAGAGAACCACTTGACCCAGAATGTTGAAACTTCATAGGATGATTGGTCATGAAGAGTAGATGACCCCTATCGATTTTGGGGTCACTCCATCAAAGATCAAGGACACAGGGGCCTGAACATTGAAAACCATTTTCGATCAATAACTAGAGAACCACTTGACCCAGAATGTTGAAACTTCATAGGATGATTGGTAATGAAGAGTAGATGACCCCTATCGATTTTGGGGTCACTCCGTCAAAGGTCAAGGTCACAGGGGCCTGAACATTGAAAACCATTTTCGATCAATAACTAGAGAACCACTTGACCCAGAATGTTGAAACTTCATAGGATGATTGGTCATGAAGAGTAGATGACCCCTATCGATTTTGGGGTCACTCCGTCAAAGGTCAAGGTCACAGGGGCCTGAACATTGAAAACCATTTCCAATCAGTAACTTGAGTACCACTTGACCCAGAATGTTGAAACTTCATAGGATGATTGCACATGCACAGTAGATGACCCATATCGATTTTGGGGTCACTCCGTTAAAGGTCAAGGTCACAGGGGCCTGAACATTGAAAACCATTTCCGGTCAGTAACTTGAGAACCTTTTGACCCAGAATGTTGAAACTTAATAGGATGATTGGTCATGAAGAGTAGATGACCCCTAACGATTTTAGGGTCACTCTGTTAAAGGTCAAGGTCACATGGGCCCGAACATTGAAAACCATTTCCAGTCAATAACTTGAGAACCTCTCGACCCAGAATGTTGAAACTTCATAGGATGATTGTTCATGCAGAGTAAATGACCCCTATTGTTTTTGGGGTCACTCCGTTAAAGGTCAAGGTCACAGGGGCCTGAACATTGATAACCAGTTCCGATCAATAACTTGAGAACCACTCGACCCAGTATGTTGAAACTTCATAGGATGATTGAACATGCAGAGTAGATGATCCCTATTGATTTTGGGGTCAGTCTATTAAAGGTCAAGGTCACAGGGGCCTGGTCATGTAAAATCATTTTTTGGAAATAACTTGAGAACCACTTGACCTAGAATGTTGAAACTTAATAGGATGATTGGACATGCAGAGTAGATGACCCCTATTTATTTTGAGGTCACTTGATCAAAGGTCAAGGTCACAGGAGCCTGAACAGTGACTTGAGAACCACTAGGCCAAGAGTGTTGAAATTTAGCGGGATGACTGGACATGCCAAGTAGATGATCCCTATTGCAGCCAACCATCAGTGTCTCTTTGACTTTCGCTCCTGACCCCTATTAACTTCTTGCCTATAGGACTTTGCATTGGGGGAGACATGCGCTTTTTTACAAAAGCAATTTCTAGTTATCAGTTGTATTTATCAATCTTAATACTGCAATAATTTACATTAAAACATACGTAAACGCTCATATATATGCATACTTTTGAACATACTTACCTTTGGTGGTCATCTTCGTCGCCATTTTAAAAAAATGGCAGCCAATTTTTATTGGCTGTTTGACATAGGTTCACATTTTGAAATACCCGGCAGATATGTACCTAATACAAAAGAAATGCCTTACTTTTGTGAAAACAAATACACAATTGTGCTAAAGATAACCCTTGGTCAGACTTTACTTAATTAGTCAACTCACCCCACCCACTTCAGGCAGTATCTACACATAAAACACATATGATGGCGATATAAACAGTTGCATTTATCAATAGATAAGTATCCCACATATCTTTTGATACCTTTCTATTTTTCTGATCATGAAAATTATATATAAAACAATAAATATTGTACAGCTGTACATGCATGCCAACTTTTATCGTAATTTTGTAAGATTTTGCCGCTTTCATAAATAATATGAAATTAGGTGCTACCAAAAAGGCAGAGCTCCCTTGAAAAATCACAGTGCCCCTTTAAAATTAAAGGAGTGGTGTTGGAATTGTCTGGAATTATGGATTCGTTTATGAAGTTTATGTTCTATTAGATCTATTAAAATTATAAGTATTAATGATAATCCATGATTTCTGAATGCATGTTTTAGACTGCATCAAATTTAATTCTTGACATGTGAAATACTCGAAAGTTATTCTGTATATAATCAAAAGAAAGTTCGATATAGATTAAAATCTGCACCAAGATAAAGAAGAAAACGTATTTGAATAGTTTCTGTTATTCTTATTAAAGCGTACTGCATCAGCAATTTTACATATATTATTATCATACTGGAAACCAGTCTCAAATGATAACTCCTTCAAATTGAAAAGCTTCAAACCTAACAGAATCTCATTAGGCCAATAGCCAAAGGAATTCTGTCTCTTTGCATGTGAATGTTTGGCAATAAGGACTTAATGTAAAAAGTTAATGTTTTAATTCCACAGTTAATAGAAATTAGAATTTACGTACTCCTGGAAATGACTATTGTAATTCTTTTAAATGTCATTATTGTCAAATTTTGGTTCTTTCTGAAAGGTAGAATGATTGTGTCCAACTTTCAGTCAAAAATACTGTTATAATAGACACCTGGTATGGGAAAATTACAATCATTTACATGACTGTACAAAGCTTGTTTTAAACCCAAAAGACTAGCACTTTTTAAAAGTTAATGATCAGAATTTTACCTGAGAAAAAACAGTGTTTGCCGAAATTCTCGAAAAACCCTGTTTATTTAATGATAAGTTAACATTTCTATGGCTTTTTATGGTTAATCTTTTAGCACTATAAAATATGGATGGTTGTAAGAACCTTTTTGATGTTTATTGATAAATCATCGCCAATAGTTTTAGTTTTTTTATAAACTCTGGTCAGTGATTTTAAAGTTAACGGATGAAATATATGCGAACGGGGAGAAGAGCATTATTTGCTTTTCACAGTTCAATGCCTGTATATTTTGATCCTAAAGCTGATTTTGTTTTTAAAGTTATGTCTACTGACTACTGCACAAGCACTACATTAGAACCTGACATCAAAACTAAACACTTGTTAAATTTCACATGAATGACTTTAGTTATACAATATTTTCAAAACTCATAATAATAGAAAAAAAACTCGCGACCTCTGGTTTTCAACGCGAACTCGCTAACCACACTGTGGAGTTATGACATCATCAGGACAAACATATGTGTATATAATAAAGTTTGGTAATGGCAGCGTGATGAAAGTCGTTTCAAAATGAAAATATTGTCTTTTATTTCTTTTTTCTTCGTACAAAATGTATTTAGCACTAATTTTTTATTATCAAACGAACGCATTTACATTTTTATTCAATATTCAAAGCAGTAAGCGAGACGCTTTTTTCAACCGTAAACAGTAAGCATCTACTGACGTCTTTACTGATTAATTACTATGTGCATAGAGCACATGAAAAAATCCGAACAACACCGATTCCAAAAAGTACCACAAATTTTCAACTCGATAGTATACACAGTTAGATCTCTCTATTTGTTTTCTTGTTCATACGCCTAACCGTAATGCGGCGCCAGTAGCTCTGCTATTAATTAATATGCAAATGAGCTAATTTGCATATAGTGATTTTATTTCATAGTTAAATACATTGGCTTCAATTAAATATCAATTTTGCTCACTTATTTCATCAAATGGCGAAGATATGATGCCATATAAGTGAAATTTGTAAAAACTGCACTTAATGACCTTTGACCTAATTTTTTTACCTTAATTTGACCTTAGGATTGTGACTACCGGCTTCAATGAACTACTTATATCATATACTTCACATATAACACATAAAAGTTGCATCTTCACAAAATGCCTACGTAGGTGTTATCCAGCCACAAATTATATGAAAATAATTGGTAAACTATTACTCCTGTCTGTGTGTGTCCGTCTGTCTGTCACAAATCTTGTCCGCCCTCTAAGTCGAACATTTCTCATCCGATCTTCACCAAACTTGAACAAAATGTGTTTGACCATAAGTCCTCGGCAAAGTTTGATAACTAGCCAAATTGACCCAGGCACTTCGGAAGTAAGGCCCTTGAATTCCCGAAAATCAGCCGTTTCACTCTTGTCCGCGCTCTAAGTCGAACAGTTTTCATCCGATCTTCACCTAACTTGAACCAAATGTTTTTGACCATAACTCCTTGGCCATGTTCATTAACTAGCCAAATCATCCGAGGCCCTTCAGAATTAAGGCTATTGAATCAGCCTTTTTACTCTTCAAAGGTATATTTGTAGTGGGTAAACAGTATATAAAGAATGACTTACTATTTAGATGATTAGGCAGTTGTGGGAGACATGCGCTTTTCTCAAAAGCAGTTCTATAGTTATCTTTGTCTAAATTAAACAGTTTGGTACATTTACCCATCAGTCAATGCGTAATTTGACTATTTACCCCCATGCTGTGAAAAGTTGGTGTATTTACCCATATGGTCAAAAAATTATCTACAATGCTGTAGACCCCATGAACCTAATTAAAAAATACTGGTGTATTTTCTTCAGAATTACTTCCCTTTCTTATGATGATTTCTTATATTATTCTATTATATTTTTTAGCTCACCTGAGCCAAAGGCTCATGTTGAGTTTTTTGTGACTGCTCAATGTCCGTCATCCATCGTGCATTGTCTGTCCGTCAACAATTTCTAAAACAATCTTCTTTGAAACCACTGGGCCGATTTACACCAAACTTCAAGGAATGATCCATAGGTGGCCCTCTTTCAAAATTGTTAAAAAAATTGAATTCCACTTAGAAATCTGGTTGCCATGGAAACCGAAAGGAAAAACTTTAAAAAATCTTCTTGTCCAAAGCCGCAAGGCATAGAGCCTTGATATTTTGCATGTGACATCATGTAATTGTCCTCTATTAAGATTGTTGTTCAAATTATGCCCCTGGGATTAAAAGAGGCCCCGCCCCGGGGGTCCCAAGTTTTACATAGACTTACATAGGAAAAAAAATATTCTTCTCTGAAACCACAAGACCTAGGCCTTTGATATTTAGTATGTAGCATTGCCTTGTGGTCCTCTATTAAGATTGTTCAAATTTATTACCCTGGAGTGAAAAATGGCCCCGCACCGGGAGTCGCAAGTTTAACACAAACTTGTATAGGGGAAAAATTCTTGTCTGAAAGTTCAAGGGCTAGGCCTTTGATATTTAATATGGAGCATTGCCTAGTGGTTCTCTACCAAAATTGTTCAGATTATGCCCCTGGGTCAGAAGAAGCCCTGTCCTGGGGGTCCCAAGTTTTGCATAGACTTATATAGGAAGAAACTTAAAAAAATTTCTTGTCTGAAAGTTCAAGGCCTTATAATAATGCCTTTGATATTTTTTATGGAGCTTTGCCTAGTAGTTCTCTAACAAGATTGTTCAAATTATGCCTCTGTGGTGAAAAGAGGCCCGGCCCCTTGTTATATGAGTTATTGGCTCACCTGAGCACAAATTGCTCAAGGGTGAGCATTTGTGGTCGGTGATTGTCGGGCATCCTTTGTCATCTGTCGTCCATCAACACATCTGCAACTAAACCACCAGTCCAATTTTGATGAAACTTCACAGGGATGTTCCCTGTGTGATCCTCTTTAGAAATTGTTCAAAGAGTTGAATTCCATACGGAACACTGTTTGCCATGGCAACTGAAAGGAAAATCTTTAAAAATCTTCTTTTCCAAAACCACAGTAGCTAGGGCTTTGATATTTGGTATATGGCATCATCTAATGGCCCTCTACCAAGTTAGTTCAATATCCCGCTAGGATCAAATATGGCCCTGTTCAGATACACTTATATAGGGAAAACTTTGAAAATATTCTAGTCCAAAACCACAGGGCTTAAGGCTTTGATATTTTGTATGTAGCATCATCAAATAGTCCTCTGCCAAGTTTTTTAAAACTAACCCCCTAGGTTCAAATATGGCCCCACCCCAGACGTCACATGGTTAATATAGACTTATAAAGGGAAAAACTTTGAAAATCTTCTTGTCGAAAACTGCAGAGCCTAGGGCTTTGATATTTTGGTATGAAGTATCATGTATTGGTCCTTTATGAAGTTTGTTCAATTTATCCCCCTAGGCTCAAATATTGCCCTGCCCAGGCCCGGGTCACATGGTTTATATAGACTTGTGTAGGAAAAATCTTTGTCTAAAACCAACAGAACTAGGCCTTGATGTTTAGTAGTAATTGCCTTATAGGTCCTCTACCAAGATTGTTCAAATTATTACCCTGGGTGAAAAGAGGCCCTTCCCTGGGGGTCCATAGTTTTACATATACTTATATAGGAAAAACTTTAAAAATCTTCTTGTCTGAAACTGGAAGGCCTAGGCTTTTGATATTTGGTATGTTGCATTGCCTAGTGGTCCTCTACCAAGATTATTCAAATTATGCCCCTTAGTTGAAAAGAGGCCCCACCCAGGGTTTCCCAAGTTTTACATATATAGGAAAAAAATATATATTCTTGTCTGAAAGTTCAAGGCCTAGGCCTTTGATATTTGGTATGTATCATTGCCTAGTTGATTTCTAACAAGATTATTCGAATGATGCCCCTGGAGTAAAAAGAGGCCCCACCCTGACCTACTTTCTTGTTTTTAGCTCACCTGAGCACAAAGTGCTCATGGTGAGCTGTTGTGATCACGCTGTGTCCGGCGTCCATCGTGCATGTGTGCGTGCGTCGGTCAAATTGTCTGTCCGGCCTCAACATTTGTGTTTAAATGAATCCCCTCCAAAATCAATGAATGGATTTTGATGAAACTTGGCCATGATGTTTCTTGGGTGGTCCTCTACCAAAGTTATTTAAACGGTTCTGCTTGGTTGCACATAGGAGCTGCCAGAGCTAAAAATAGAAAATTCTCATACCCTCATGGCGATGGATTCCATCAGGAATGAGGTGTCGAGAGTGATTAATATAAGTTGTAGAAAAAACATGGCCTCTGGAGGGCGTGGTCACTGTATGTATATAGTGGAAACTTTAAAAATCTTCTTGTATGAAACTGCTAGCCCGATTTTAGAGTAATTTTACACAAATGGTCCTTGTGTGACCCTCTACCAAGATTGTTCATATTATTTTGATTCGTCAAAAAACATGGCCGCCAGAGGGCATGGTCACTTTTCCCTATATGTAAATAGTGGAAACTTTAAAAAAAATTCTTGTGTGAAACTGTTAGCCTGATTTTAAAATGATTTTACACAAATGGTCCTTGTGTGACCCTCTACCAAGATTGTTCAAATTATTTTGATTTGTCAAAAAACATGGCCGCCAGAGGGTGCGGTCACTTTTCCCTAAATGTATATAGTGGAAACTTTAAAAATCTTCTTGTGTGAAACTGCTAGCCCGATTTTAAAATAATCGATTTTAAAATTTTACACAAATGGTCCTTGTGTCACCCTCTACCAAGATTGTTCAACTTATTTTGATTCGTCAAAAAACATGGCCGCCAGAGGGTGCGGTCACTTTCCCTATATGTATATATAATGGAAACTTTAAAAATCTTCTTGTGTGAAACTGCTAGCTCGGTTTCAAAATACTCGATTTTAAAATAATCGATTTTAAAATTTTACACAAATGGTCCTTGTGTCACCCTCTACCAAGATTGTTCAAATTATTTTGATTCGTCAAAAAACATGGCCGCCAGAGGGTGCGGTCACTTTTCCCTGTATGTATATATAATGGAAACTTTAAAAATCTTCTTGTGTGAAACTGCTAGCTCGATTTCAAAATACTCAATTTTAAAATTTTACACAAATGGTCCTTGTGTCACCCTCTACCAAGATTGTTCAAATTATTTTGATTTCGTCAAAAAACATGGCCGCCAGAGGGCGCGGTCACTTTTCCCTATATGTATATATAATGGAAACTTTAAAAATCTTCTTGTGTGAAACTGCTAGCTCGATTTCAAAATACTCGATTTTAAAATTTTACACAAATGGTCCTTGTGTCACCCTCTACCAAGATTGTTCAAATTATTTTGATTTCGTCAAAAAACATGGCCGCCAGAGGGCGTGGTCACTTTTCCCTATATGTATATAGTGGAAACTTTAAGTCTTCTTGTTTGAAACTGCAAGCCCGATTTTAAAATAATTTTACACAAATGGTTCTTGTGTGACCCTCTACAAAGATTGTTCAAATTTTTCTGATTTGTCAAAAAACTGGGGGCGTGGTCACTTTTCTTCTCTGAATCAATAATAGCTAGAGCCTTGATATTTGGCATGTAATATCAGATTTGTAATGTCTACCATAATTGTTCAAATTATTTCCCTAGGTTCAAAAGTGTGTGTGACATGTATATAATATAGGCTAACATAGAAGAAACCTAACTCTGTACTTATACAAACACACTTGAAGCCTTGTACACAGGTGAGCGCTTTAGGGTCTATGACCCTCTTGTTTAAGATACAGCCTTGAAATTTGGTTGACATGTACAGTTTTGCACACTGATCTTAAAACTGACTTCCAGTGACCATGAATGTAACCTACTGACCAACTTTCTTAATATTTTAGCACAAGTTTGACATTTGATACATGTAGCTCATATTACTCAGGTGAGCGATCCAGGGTCATTATGACCCACTTGTATAGACATATACAGTCAAACCTGTGAACAAAGACCACTCTTCGGAACAAGCAAAAGTGGTCTTTGTTCACAGGTGGTCTTTATTCGGGGGGAAGGGTCACTTCTCAGTTAGCCATTATCATGCTGATAAAAAGTATTTTTACAGCTTCTTTCTTTCTTTATGTTCTGTGTATAAATTCGGCCGGTGCAAACTTGCAAATTTTCATTCAAGCAGTTATTATTATCGTTGCTATAATGAGAAAGTCATGAAAATTCGGCGGATTTCAAATATTTTCATGCCGGAACGGTCCAGCTTGGTCGTTATTGGTGGGCAAATATGACCCTTGGGAATGAATTAGGCCGGTCGCTGGTCACGGTCGCCAGGTGGTCGCTATTCACGGCCTTTTTATGAGCATTTTTCTATGGGGGGACCAGAGACCGGTCATTGTCGACAGGTGGTCGCTATTCACGGGTGGTCGCTAGCACAAGTTCGACTGTATAGGAAAAAACTTTGAAAATCTTCTTGTCCAAAACCACAGGGCCTAGGGCTTTGATATTTGGTAAGAAGCATCATCTAGTTGTCCTCTACCAAGATTGTTCAAATTATTCCCCGAGGGTGAGATATGGCCCTGTCCCGGTGGTTACATGGTTTATATAGACTTATATTATTATTATTACCGTAAAAATTTAAATATATGACGCAGTTTTTTTACGATTTTTTTCCTTTTCTTAAAGGGATGCGTAATATATACCAAGATAGAGCTTCAAACATTTTTTTCCAGCTTGAAAACCCGAAAATATCGGCGAAAATCGAACAATTTTGTCAACTGTCATGTGTTTACATTTTGGGCCGTGCTTTTTTAACCTCCTCTTGAAGAGCGTTTTATTGGGCGGGTCTAAAAACACGTACGGAACAGAACCTCTGATGATATACGGTAAAGTTGATTTTATTTGTGAGTTTAAATTTTTTGTATTTGTAAATTTAATTAGTAAGTATCGTACATATCCAGAGCACCGGATAATGTGTCAGTTTAATAATTAGGCAAAATACAAAATTTCGCAGTTCCGGGTTGTTGGTGTTTGATCATTAAAATCATTATCTTTCAAGGATGCTCAAATAAATTGCAATTAAAACAGATCGTTTGTTATTTCTTTATTTCCAGCAAATTATTACTGATCAATATAGCAGCTCGTACATTGTTAAACAAACACGCTAATTAGCCGCGATTTTCTCGTTTGATGTGCCCATAATTATGAGATGTTTGTTCGCACGTCTGTTAAAGTGCTAAGGTGTTGACAGCTTGAGAAAGTTCTCAAATACTTTAGAAAGAATTTGTCTGTCAGTTATTGTCACTGTTGTCTGTAACCGATTATGCAGCAATTGTGATTTTCACGAGAAATTGTTTTTACGCATACCGCTAATGGCCGATTTCGACATTGTAAACAACGTTTTCGACTGATTTTTCGGTGCGTGATATATTCCAATGTAAACATTTTTCCCAAGATTTTGATACAAGATCGGGGGTGCATCGTATACATGCTAGCGTGATATATTCGAGTTTTTAAGGTATTATTATTATTATTTTACCAGATTTATATAGCGCCCTTTTCATGATAAACACGTTCAAAGGCGCTTTACAGCAACTGCAGCCACACAGGTCGCGAAATCATCCTCTCCTAGTACAGACACAGAGCGATCTGACCAGAGGGACAGAGTGAGATAAAGCCCCCAGAAAAGACAGAGAGAACTTTTCAGATACAGACGTGTCCGGGTAACTTAGCCTAGCTCTTTTCGAATAGACAGTCTGGTTCTTTAACGTGCCCGGTGTATAGCACCGATACACGCGAAGCCGTCTTTCCTGGGAAGAACCAGTACAGGCCTCTAGTTAGGTGGGAGACACTCAAGAGCATCTCAGAAATTTCCAGTGCCTGGACCGGGATTCGAACCCCGGACCTCTGGATTGACAGTCAAGCGTGTTACCACTAGACCACCGGCCCACCTCAGGGATATATTTAGGGCTTTGATATTTTGTATGTGACATCATCTAGTGGTTCTCTACTAAGATTGTTCAAATTATTGCCCTAGGGTCAAATATGGCCCCACCCTGGGGGTCACATGGCTTTAAATAAAGACTTATATAGGTAAAACTTAGAAAATCTTCTTGTCTAAAACCATAGTGCCTAGGTCTTTGATATTTGTAATGTAGCATCATCTAGTTGTTCTCTACCAAGATTGTTCAAATTATCCCCCTAGGGTTTAATATGGCCCGGCCCCAGGGGTCCCGTGGTTTATAAAGACTTATATAGGGAAATACTTCAAAAATCTTTTTGTTCAAAACCTCAGGGTCTGGTGCTTTGATATTTGGTATGTGGCATCATTTAATAGTCCTCTACCAAGTTTATTCAAATTTTCCCCCTAGGGTCAAATATGGCCCTGCCCTGGAGGTCACATGGTTTATATAGACTTATATAGGAAAAACTTGAAAAATCTACTTGTCCAAAACCGCAAGGCCCAGGCTTTTGTTATATGGTATGTTGCATGGCCTAGTGGTCCTCTACCCAGATTATTCAAATTATGCCAATAAGTTGAAAAGAGGCCCCACTCAGGGGGTCCCAAGTTTTACATAGACTTATATAGGGGAAAAAATCTTCTTGTCTGAAAGTTCAAGGGCTAGGCCTTTGATATTTGGTAATTATCATTGCCTAGTTGATCTCCATCGTCTTGTGGTCCTCTACCAAGATTGTTCTAATTATGCCTCTGGGGTGAAAAGAGGCCCCTCCCGGGGGGTTTACATAGACAGTTTTAGGAAAAAACTTTAAAAATCGTCTTGTCTTAAACAACAAGACATAGGCCTTTGATATTTGGTATGTAGCATTGCCTGGTGGTCCTCTACCAAGATTGTTCAAATTATTACCCTGGGGTGAAAAGAGGCCCTGCCCCGGGAGCCCAATTTTATAGACTTATATAGGAAAAAAATATTAAAAATCTTATTGTCTGAAACCACAAGACCTAGGCCTTTGATATTTGGTATGTAGCATTGCCTTATGGTCCTCTACCAAAATTGTTCAAATTAAGACCCTGGGGTGAAAAGAGGCCCCATCCCGGGGGGTCCCAAGTTTTACATAGAGTTATATAGGAGAAAACTTTAAAAATCTTCTCGTCTGAAACCACAAGACCTAGGCCTTTGATATTTGGTATGTAGCATTGCCTTGTGGTCCTCTATTAAGTTTGTTCAAATTATGTCCCTGGGGTGAAAAGAGGCTTGCCCCGGGGATACCAAGTTTTACATAGACTTATATAGGAAAAAACTTTAAAAAAATCTTTTGTTCTGAAACTCCAAGGCCAAGGTTTTTGATATTTAGTATGTTGCATTGCCTAATGGTCCTCTACCATAATTGTTCAAATTATGCCCCTTGGGTAAAAAGAGGCCCTGCCCCGGGGGCCCCAACTTTAACATAGACATACAGGAAAAAAAATTAAAACTCTTCATGTCTGAAAGTTCAAGGCTTAAGCCTTTGATATTTGGTATGTAGCATTGCCTAGTGGTTCTCTAAAAAGATTGTTCAAATTATGCCCCTGGGGTGAAAAGAGGCCCTGCACTGGGGGTCACTTGTATATGAGTTATACAGGAAAAAATACTTCCAAAATTATCTGATCATATTTCCTGGATTGTTTAATTATAATTACCTGATGATCCCAAGTAATTAGGGGTCACTTGACCTACTGACCTATTTTCTTGTTTTTTAAGATACAGCCTTGAAATTTGGATGACATGTACAGTTTGCACACCGATCTTAACAGCATAGAAATTTTGACCACGTCAATAACTTTCGATAAAGATTTTAATACTCATCTTTAATGTTCTTAGCCCTGACCTACTGACCTACTTTCTTGTTTCTGAAGCTACAGCAAAATGATTTGGATCACATGTATAATGTTTGATACAGTTTTCAATACTCCTCTTGAATAGTCTTAATCATGTTCTGCTGACCTACCTTTTCATTTTTGAAGTTACAGTATAGAAATTTGGACCACTTGTATATTTTTTTTATACAGATTTCAATACTCATCTTGAATAGTCTTAATCGTGACCTTCTGATCACTTCCTTGTTTTTGAAGATACAGCATTGAAATTTGGACCACATGTAGAACTTTTGATACAGATTTCAATACTCATCTTAAATATTATTAACCCTTACTTACTGACCTACTTTCTTGTTTTTGAAGATACAGCAAAGAGATTTGGACCACATGTACAATTTTTTAACAGATTTCAGTACTTGAAGAATCTACACCATGACTTTCTCACCTAGTTTTTGTTTGTTTTTGAAGCTTTAGCAAAGAAATTTGTTCAAGCTAGCAATTAAACTCAGTTGAGTGATATAGGGCCGTCATGGCCCTCTTGTTTTGTTTTTGAAGCTTTAGCAAAGAAGTTTGTTCAAGCGAGCATTAAACTCAGGTGAGTGATATAGGGCATGGCCCTCTTGTTTATATTTATTTTTTGACACAAAAATAATTTCCGAAAAGTCTCACTTAATAAAAAAACAAATAAAAAAAAAAAAATTCCGACCTACCTACCTTAATTTTTGTTGAGCTGGATATAGTCGGTGGCGGGTCGGTGCGTGTGTGTGTCTGTGCATGCGTTAGTCAGATTTTGTTCGGACCATAACTTTGACATGCATGGACCAGTCTTGCTTATATATCTGGCACGAATGTTTACCTCAATGAGAAGGAGTGTCATGCGCAAACCCCATGTTCCGATCTCAACATTTTCACCTTTTGACATGCCTAGCTCAAAAGGTTTTTGATATAAATTCATGAAACCTTGCATTAGTCTTAACCATGATATGAACTTGCGCACCTCCTATTTTACATCTGGTTCTGCCCCCTATTTCCAGAGTTATGGCCCCTGAAATAGTCAAAAATGCACATTTTCACCTTGTGACACGTCTAACTCAAAAAGTATTTCATGTAAATGGATGAAACCTTGCATGAGTCTTTATCATGATATGAACTTGCACACCTCCTATTTTTTGTCTCCAAATTTGAAGCCTGTACCTTCAAAAATCTGAAAGTAGGTCACTAGGTCAATGTCAAGGTCAAGTCGCCATATAACCTATAATTTTGTCTGCGACGTTAAACCCAACCAAAAAAAAAAAAAAAAAAAAGTTTTTTTCGGTACACAAAACTATGCATGTGGTCCAAATTTGAAGAAAAAACTTTGACCTTGACATTGACCTAGTGACCTACTTCCACATTTTTGAAGGTACAGCCTTCAAATTTAGACCACATGCATAGTTTCGTGTTCCGAAATGAAATTTGACCTTGATTTTGACCTAGTGACCTATTTTCACATTTCTCAAGCTACAGCCTTCAAATTTGGACCACCTGCATAGTTTTGTGTACCGAAAAAAAACTTTGACCTTGACATTGACCTAGTGACCTACTTTCACATTTTTGAAGGTACAGGCTTCAAATTTGGACCACATGCACAGTTTTGTGTTTTGAAATGAAATTTGACCTTGATTTTGACCTAGTGACCTACTTTCACATTTCTCAAGCTACAGCCTTCAAATTTGGACCACATGCATAGTTTTGTTCACCAGAAAAAACTTTGACATTGACATTGACCTAGTGACCTACTTTCACATTTTTGAAGGTACAGGCTTCAAATTTGGACCACATGCATAGTTTCGTGTTCCGAAATGAAATTTGACCTTGATTTTGACCTAGTGACCTTCTTTCACATTTCTCAAGCTACAGCTTTTAAATTCGGACCACATGCTTAGTTTTGTGCACCGGAAAAAACTTTGACCTTGACATTGACCTAGTGACCTACTTTCACATTTTTGAAGGTACAGACTTCAAATTTGGACCACATGCATAGTTTCATGTTCCGAAATGAAATTTGACCTTGATTTTGACCTAGTGACCTACTTTCACATTTCTCAAGCTACAGCCTTCAAATTGGACCACATGCATAGTTTTGTGTACCGAAAAAAAACTTTGACTTTGACATTGACCTAGTGACCTACTTTCACATTTTTGAAGGTACAGGCTTCAACTTTGGACCACATGCATAGTTTGTTTTTTGAAATGGAATTTGACCTTGATTTGACCTAGTGACCTACTTTCACATTTCTCAAGCTACAGCCTTCAAATTTGGACCACATGCATAGTTTTGTGTACCGAAATGAACTTTGGAAATGAACTTTGATCTTGAGAATGACCTAGTGACCTACTTTCACATTTCTGAAGCTACAGGCTTCAGATTTGGATCACATGCATATTTTTGTGTTCTGAATTGAAATTTGACATTGATTTTTACCTACTTTCACATTTCTCAAGCTGCAGCCTCCAGATTTGAAGCACATGCATATTTTTGTATACTTCGACCTTGAAATTGATCTTGTGACCTACTTTCACATTTCTCAAGCTACAGCTTTCAAATTTGGACCACATGCATGGACCACATGCACAGTGTTGTGTACCGAAATGAAATTTGACCTTGTGCTAGTCTCGAAATTGGAACATTCAAAAATGGTTCAATGGTTGGCGCCAAGATCACTCTGTGATCTCTTGTTTGTAAAGCATCTCTTTTTAGCCCACCATCATCAGATGGCGGGCTATTCAAATCACTCTGCGTCCGTGGTCCGTCGTCCTTCCATCTGTCCGTTGACAATTTCTTGTTATCGCATCACCTCAGAAACTACTGGGGGGATTTTGACCAAACTTTGTCAGAATGATGTATTGATACCCTCATTATGTCCATCTGAAAATGAGACTGGTTCAACAATTTTTGAGTGAGTTATGACCCTTTGTTTATTTTCATAATTTACATAATTTATATAGGGAAAAACTTTGAAAATCTTCTTGTCCAAAACCACAGGGCCTAGGCCTTTGATATTTGGTATGTAGCATCATCTAGTGGTCCTCTACCAAGATTGTTCAAATTATTTCCCTCACCAAAGCGGTTGTACACTACACCGATCTGTCCTGATGTTTTTAACATCCGTTTTGTTAATAGTTTAGACATATCCAGTTACTATATTCCGTTTCCTGTTTCACTTTAGACAAATGCTGTTTCAGTGCATCATGTGTGTATATGATTTTCTATTTGTTTTGCAAGGATATTTCAGTAGGAGTTAAGGATTTTTCCTGTAAAAATGTTTTAAGTTCCGTTATTGATAGAAATTTCTCCATTTTTCACAGAATTTCTATCTGATATTAACGAAGAAAAAAACTTGGATATGTTTTTGATCCACTTATTCTGACAATTTTGGGTCTTGGTTTTGCACTTGCATATAAGACGAGTTGGAAATTAAAGGTAAAAAAGTAAGCCTCAAAAGGTCGTCTTATAAGCACAGACGGATGGTATACAAACACACTTGAAGCCTTGTACACAGGTGAGCGCTTGTTGGAAATAACGTACATTTATGTCTTGTACACAGGTGAGCGCTTGTTGGAAATAACGTACATTTATGTATCACAACATTTAATGCTATTTATATGTATTACATTTTGGCATCATTGTTGTCACTTCTCTATATTGTAAACATTTTTAGTTCGAATAATAGATTCATATGAACCAGATGTGCGTTCTTATATAGTTTACCTGCAATACCCAACAGCGCTTTAGGGTCAATGACCCTCTTGTTTAAAGAACATGTTGGCGTGATGCAAAGTTTGAAAATCTGGTTTTCGTGGAATTTCCACTTTTCTTGTTCTTAATGTGTTACCTTCTCTTTTTAACTAAAGATATTATTACTGTTATTGTAATTTTCCTTAACACACAATCAGCTGTCTTTCATCATTGTAGCAGCCATTGCAGCATCATGTTATTTCTTCTTCCTCTGCTACATGATCTTCTTGGTGTTTAGAAACATAAGTGCTAAAAAGACTGCCTTACCTGCAATGAGTAGCGGAAGGAGGTTATACTATATGGTGAGTAAACTCTACTTTTATCTCTTGTGACTAAAGGTTATTGTGATTGTGCTGTGTCTGTTTCTGGTGTTTAGCTTTCTAGCTCATCTATACAAAGTATATGGAGAACTGTTTTAATCACCTATGTGTTTGTGTCAATGTTCACATCTTGGTTAGGTTTTGATGTCACTTTATCTCTATTATTTCTTGATGGATTTGCTTCAAACTTAGAATAGTTATTTCTCAACATCACCCACATCATATGACACAATATATATCACCATTTTACTTAGAATTTCTGGTTGAAGTTTTTGTGCACTTTCACTCTATCTATTTTTTGCCCACCAGAGCCAAAGGCTCAGGGTGAGCTATTCTGATCGCTCACCGTCCGGCGTCCATAACAACATCTCCTCATAAACCGCTAGGCCAATTTCAACCAAACTTCACAGGAATGTTCCTTGGATGAAGCTCTACAAAAATTGTTCAAAGAATTGAATTCCATGCAGAACTCTGGTTGCCATGGCAACTGAAAGGAAAAACTTTAAAAATCTTCTTCTCAAAAACCAGAAGCCCTAGAGCTTAGATATTTGGTGTGAAGCATTGCCTAGTGGACCTCTACCAATTTTTTTCAAATCATGATCCTGGGGTCAAAATTGACCCCGCCCCAGGGGTCACTTGATTTTACATAGGAAAATCTTAAAAAATCTTCTTCTCAGAACCCAGAAGCCCTAGAGCTTAGTTATTTGACATGTAGCATTGCCTAGTGGACCTCTACTAAAGCTGTTCAAATCATGACCCCGGGGTCAAAATTGACCCCGCCCCAGGGGTCACTTGATTTTACATAGATTTCTATAGGAAAATCTTCAAAAAAATTTAAAAAATAAACCAGAAGGCCTAGAGCTTAGATATTTGACATGTAGCATTGCCTAGTGGACCTCTACAAAATTTGTTCAAACCATGACCCCCCTCAGGGGTCACTTGATTTTATAGGAAAATCTTCAAAAAATTTCTAAAAATAAACCAGAAGGCCTAGATCTTAGATATTTGACATGTAGCATTGCCTAGTAGACTTCTACAAAGTTTATTCAAATCATGACCCCCGGGGTCAAATTGACCCCGTCCCATGGGGTTACTTGATTATACATAGAAAAATCTTCAAAATTTTCTAAAAATAAACCAGAAGGCCTAGAGCTTAGATATTTGACATGTAGCATTGCCTAGTGGACCTCTACAAAATTTATTCAAATCATGACCCCTGGGGTCAAAATTGACCCCCGCCCCAGGGGTCACTTGATTTTATATTGGAAAATCTTCAAAAATGTTCTTAAAATAAACCAGAAGGCCTAGATCTTAGATATTTGATATGTAGCATTGCCTAGTGGACCTCTACAAAATTTATTCAAATCATGACCCCTGGGGTCAAAATTGACCCCCACCCCATGGGGTCACTTGATTTTATATTGGAAAATCTTCAAAAATTTTCTTAAAATAAACCAGAAGGCCTAGATCTTAGATATTTGATATGTAGCATTGCCTAATAGACTTCTACAAAAAAGTTTCAAATCATGACCCCCGGGATCAAATTGACCCTGCCCCATGGGGTTACTTGATTGTACATAGAAAAATCTTCAAAATTTTCTAAAAATAAACCAGAAGGCCTAGAGCTTAGATATTTGACATGTAGCATTGCCTAGTGGACCTCTACAAAATTTGTTCAAATCCTGACCCCCCAGGGTCAAATTGACCCAGCCCCAGGGGTTACTTGATTGTACATAGTGAAATCTTCATAAATTTGCTCAAAATAAACCAGAAGGCCTAGATCTTAGATATTTGATATGTAACATTGCCTAGTAGACTTCTACAAATTTGTTCGAATCATGACCCCCGGGGTAAAATTGGCCCTGCCCCAGGGGTTACTTGATTGAAAATCTTCCAAAAAATTTCTAAAAATCATCAGTTTGACATTTGAAACATGTAGCTCATATTACTCGGGTGAGCGATCCAGGGTCATCATGACCCTCTTGTATTATATAAAAGCACGGGGGAGGATTGTGTTACACGAAGGACGGAGTTTTTCTGATAACCTGTCATGTTTTCTTCTGATAACTGTTACGGAATTCCTGGAAAACGTTGAGTTCTTCTGATATCTGTATGACAAAACAAGGAATTGGTCGACAAAATGGTAATTATTTATCTTTAAAAAGAGAGAATGGGGTGTAAAACTAAAGTTTGATGATCAAGGTTGCCTAATGTTTTGTGCTATGCGTCAGAAAAAAAAACGTTCAGTCTAATAATCAGCGCCACTTCTTTGAAATCAAGACATTTTGAGTAAAATATCAAATTATTTGCTTATTCATACATATTAATCTACTCATTCAGCTTCTTCATCCTCACCACATGCAATAGCCTAATTTTAGTGCAAAGTTGCAAACATAAACCACTATCTAACAATTTTATGTCAGATTTTTCAAGTGTTACGGAGTTCAGGTGATAACTCTGAAGATGTCACAGAGTTCTAATGACAACTTTTGTTACTGCCTAAATATTTTATTTTTTAGCACAAGAGTACTGTAGTCAGTTACGAGTCTCGATCTCAGCGATCTTTTTGCACTTTCAGAAATTTTACGATCCGTTATTTTTGTAGTGTTATTCACTTTGATGGTTGTTTTTTTATATAAATACTTACCGATTCCGATTCGGAAGATGAGTCTGTTAACTATAAATCAAACTTTCAAACATCAAAATGAAATTGTATATGAATTTCAATGTGAAAGTAATCCAAAACAGAATTTTATGCCTAAGAATGTAATTCCCTTACTTTAACACTTTATATCTTCGAAACTCAAAGAGAAACTACAATAAATTTTGTATCATCGGAAAGAGAATTTAAATTGCTATAAACTTTATATTGACAAAAATAATGTCAAACTTACAGAAAATATTAAAATAATGACATTTTTAACATAAGTGTGTGTAATCACAAAATAATGCCAACACCTCTGTTCAGATAAGACAGTCACCTTTATCAGCCATATACCGATTATTGATTATTGATTAACACTTATCAGTGTTATGTAAAAGAGGTTACTTTGGCTTCTGTTCTGTGTGGTAAAGGGTTAAACTTCTTTTGTTTTCAACATATATAAGGCACTTACTGTAGCTAATACCATGCAATTCACATAAATCTGGTCCAGAATTTCAAACTATATAAAAACCATCATTTTTTGGCCAAAACTGGTGCTATTTTATTCACAAATCATGAAATTCAGTTGAGTGGAATTCCACTTGTACTGGTATTCCAAATTCAAATTCCAGTGGAATTCCACCTGTACTGGTATTTCAAATTCAAATTCCAGTGGAGTTCCACCTCTACTGGTATTTCAAATTCCAGTTCCAGTGGTATATTTGGTAATTCTACTGGTATTCCAGTAACATAGCAGATTCCAGTGGAATTTATGTAGCATTCCACTGGAATTCCATTGATTTTTTCACTAGGGTTGGACTTAGAAAATCCTGGTTAAGTTTTACATACCAGTTACTATCTCCAAAACTAATGCAGATAATGAATTGAAGGTTCACATGTGTCTTCGGAGTCATAAAACTAGGTGATAGCATCTAGAGCCATAACTCTGACATGCATTTTGGCCAAATTATGTCCCTTTTTATACGCCCGTTTGAAAAACGGGACATATTATGGGAATGCCCCTGGCAGCCGTGTGGGCGGGCGGGCGGCGTCCACAGACTTTGTCCGGAACATGTCTTCTTCATGCATAGAGGGATTTTGATGAAACTTGGCACAATTGTTCACCATCATGAGATGGAGTGTCATGCACAAGAACCAGGTCCCTAGATCTAAGGTCAAGGTCACACTTAGAGGCCAATGGTCAGGTATAAGAATGACTTTGTCCGGAGCATTTCTTCTTCATGCATGGAGAGATTTTGATGAAACTTGGCACAATTGTACACCATCGTGAGACAGAGTGTCATGCGCAGGTTCCTTCTTTGGAATTACTTCCCTTTGTTGCTACTATAAATAGCTTATATTGTAACTTTTTCATTACTAGTCGTAGGGAAAAATCGAGACCACTTTTCTGTAGTACAACATGCATGTTACATCCAATTTTGAGGTGTATTTTTACCTATCTCTACCTTGTAAGGATTTTTTTATGGATTTTTTTTTTTAAAGAATTACTTCCCTTAGTTGTTACTGTAAATAACTTATATTGTAACTTCTTTATAATTGACTGTAGGGAAGAACCAAGACCACTTTTCTGTGGTACAACATAGATGTTTCTTTCAAATTTTAGGTGTATTTTAAGGTATCTCTACCTATTAAGGAGTTGTTTTTTTGTGGACTTAAAATTAGTACAATAATTACTGCACAACCACAGAATTAAAATTCCATTTGCAAATACAGGTGTTAGTGTAAAGAAATTTGCTATGATGGGTGTATATTGTGACATTCTAGCACTCTTGTTGGACTAAGAAAATTCTGGTTAAAGTTTTGCATGCAAGTACATATAGCTATCATTTAAAAACATATAGCTTTGAAACTTATTTTTTCTTATTTTTAGGTCAATTACCAACCTCATTGGGTCAAGCCCCATAACTCTGACATGTATTTTGGCCAAACTATGCACCCTTTTGGACTTAGAAAATCCTAGTTAAAGTTTTACATGCAAGTTATTATCTCCAAAACTGTTGCCGATATTGAATTGAAACTTTACTGTATCTTCATGGTTATAAAACTAGGTGATAGCATCAAGAGCCATAACTCTGACATGCATTTTGGCCAAATTATGCCCCCTTTTGGACTTAGAAAATCTTGGTTAAAGTTTTGCATTCAGGTACATATAGCTTTTACTAAAAGTCATATAGCTCCGTAAATGCTCAGGTGAGTTTTTCTGATCGCTCGATGTCCGGCGTCTGTCGTCTGTCGTCCGTCAACATTTAGCTTGTGTATGTGATAGAGGCTGTATTTTTCAACTGATCTTCATGAAATTTGGTCAGAATGATTACCTTGATGAAATCTAGGACGAGTATGAAAATGGGTCATCTGGGATCAAAAACTAGGTCACTAGGTCAAATCAAAGAAAAACCTTGTGTATGCGATAGAGGCTGTATTTTTCAGTTGATCTTCATGAATATTGGTCAGAATGATTACCATGATAAAATCTAGGCTGAGTTCGAAAATGGGTCATCTGGGGTCAAAAACTAGGTCACTAGGTCAAATCAAAGAAAAACCTTGCGTATGCGATAGAGGCTGTATTTTTCAATTGATCTTCATGAATATTGGTCAGAATGATTACCTTGATGAAATCTAGGCCGAGTTTGAAAATGGGTCATCTGGGATCAAAAACTAGGACACTAGGTCAAATCAAGGAAAAACCTTGTGTATGCGATAGAGGCTGTATTTTTCAATTGATCTTCATGAATATTGGTCAGAATGATTACCTTGATGAAATCTAGGCCGAGTTCAAAAATGGGTCAACTGGGGTCAAAAACTAGGTCACTAGGTCAAATTAAGGAAAAACCTTGTGTATGCGATAGAGGCTGTATTTTTCAATTGTTCTTCATGAATATTCGTCAGAATGATTACCTTGATGAAATCTAAGCCGAGATCCAAAATGGGTCATCTGGGGTCAAGAACTAGGTCATTAGGTCAAATGAAGGAAAAACCTTGTGTATGCGATAGAGGCTGTATTTTTCAATTGATCTTCATGAATATTGGTCAGAATGTTTACCTTGATGAAATCTAGGCCGAGTTTGAAAATTGGTCATCTGGGGTCAAAAACTAGGTCAAATCAAGGAAAAACCTTGTGTATGCGATAGAGGCTGTATTTTTCAATTGATCTTCATGAATATTGGTCAGAATGATTACCTTGATGAAATCTAGGCCGAGTTCCAATTTGGGTCATCTGGGGTCAAAAACTAGGTCACTAGATCAAATCAAGGAAAAGCCTTGTGTATGCGATAGAGGTTGTATTTTTCAATTGATTTTTATGAAATATGGTCAGAATGATTGTCTTGATGAAATCTAGGTCGAGTTTAAATATGGGTCATCTGGGATCAAGAAGTAGGTCACTAGGTCAAATCAAAGAAAACCTTGTGTATGCGATAGAGGCTGTAGTTTTAGCTCACCTGTCACATAGTGACAAGGTGAGCTTTTGTGATCACCCTTTGTCCGTCGTCGGTCCTTCCGTGCGTCCGTCCGTCCGTGCGTCAATTTCTTGTCTGCACGATAGTGGTTTCATTTATGATTTTATTTTAACCAAACTTGCACACAACTTGTATCACCATAAGATCTTGGTTCCTTTCTTGAACTGGCCAGATCCCATTATGGGTTCCAGAGTTATGGCCCCTGAAAGGGCCAAAATTAGCTATTTTGACCTTGTCTGCATAATAGCAGCTTTATTTTTAATTTGGTTTTTACCAACCTGGCACACAACTTGTATCACCATAAGATCTTGGTTCCTTTCTTGAACTGGCCAGATTCCTTTATGGGTTCCAGAGTTATGGCCCCTGAAAGGGCCAGAATTAGCTATTTTGACCTTGTCTGCACAATAGCAGCTTCATTTATGATTTTATTTTAACCAAACTTGCACACAACTTGTATCACCATAAGATCTTGGTTCCTTTCTTCAACTGGCGAAATTCCATTATGGGTTCCAGAGTTATGGCCCCTGAAAGGGTCAGAATTAGCTATTTTGACCTTGTCTGCACAATATCAGCTTCATTTATGATTTGAATTTAATCAAACTTGCACATAACTAGTGTCACCATAAGATCTTGGTTCCTTTCTTAAACTGGCCAGATCCCTTAATGGGTTCTAGAGTTATGGCCCCTGAAAGGGCCAAAATTAGCTATTTTGACCTTGTCTGCACAATAGCAGCTTCATTTATGATTTGATTTTAACCAAACTTGCACACTACTTGTATTACCACAAGATCTTGCTTCCTTTCTTGAACTGGCCAGATTCCTTCATGGGTTCCAGAGTTATGGCCCCTTAAAGGTCCAAAATTGGCTATTTTGGCTTTTGCAGCCATATAGAGACTTCATTTATGGTTTTATTTGATACAAACTTCCAAAATATCTTCAACAACAATAAATCTTGGATTCCATGACAAATCAGATCCAATCGTAGGTTCCAGAGTTATTTTATTTCTGATTACCTCCCCTGATTGTAATCAAAATGGATTTATATCAGTAAGTACTTAACGTTACGCTGTCGGCACATATCATACAGTGCGTTAGAAGGGATCCAGACATTGGAGTCAGTCATAGATTACTTATTGTGTGTATACATATATATATATAAATGCAAAAGTCTGTACCGGATCAAGTATATTATAAAGAAAAAATAAACAACATTACATGAGTAACATAATATAATAATATAAATATAATGTTACTCATGTAATGTTGTTTATTTTTTCTTCCTATACATGGCATAATTATTTAAAAGGTATATATATATAATTATGCCATGTCTACACTCAGCTGGATTTCCTTACCGCAAAAAGTTCAATACAAATGATGATCTTTAACCTAAGGATTGTCCCGGTATTATGTCTCCCCTGTAGGTGGAGGAGACATAATTGTTTTTGCCTTTGCCGTCTGTCCTGTCCATCCGCATTAAGCTTGTCCAGCTAAATTTCTCAGGTTAAACTGCTCACTGGATTTCGATGAAACTTCACAGGAGTGAGCAGTACCAAGTCTAAGTTTGCATATCGCTGGCATGTTCCGCTTCGCTGCACAAAATGGCCGCAACAGCTAAAATTAGAAAATCTTGTCCGGCTTTCACAGGTCAAACTGCTGGCCAGATTTTGACAAAACTTCACATGAATGATCAGTACCAAGCCTAGTTGTGCATGTCACAGACATGTTCTGCTTCGCTACACAAAATGGCTGCCAGAGCTAAAGATAGAAAAATCCTTTCCGGCTTTCACAGGTCAACTGATGCTGAATTTTGACGAAACTTTACAGGAGTGATCAGTACCAACCCTAGTTGTGCATGTCCCTGGCACATTCCGTTTTGCTGCACAAAATGGCCACCAGAGCTAAAAATAGAAAAATCTTGTCCGACTTTCACAGGTCAAACTGCTGGACAGACTTTGACGAAACGTGACAGGAGTCATCAGTACCAAGCCTGGTTATGCATTTTGCCAAGACATTCCGCTTCGCTGCACAAAATTGCCAGCAGAGCTAAAGGTATACGAAGGGGAAGACATATGTTTTTGTGACAAAAACACCCCCTAGTTTTATACTGATATTATGATTGCAGGGTCTGATATACAGATTTAAGTTTTTGATGTTGACAACACTAGTTTGTGCAGCTTTGACTGTTGTGTTCTTCATCATGAGCCAGTTAAGTGAGGGTCAGTGGAAGTGGGGAGATGAAGATCCTAACCTTGAGTATACAAGTGCTTTCTTCACTGGTAAGTCTAGACTGATAGAGTTTTTGGTAACCCCAAGCAAAACTTGTTTTTATGGGAATTGGGGCGAGGTTGTATAGGAACCTCTTTGTTCCATCTCATCTGTCCCTGTCTGATCCTGTCCCATTTTTGGGGCCAGTACAGATATCATATTGAACTTAATGTGCTTTAATGATCATACAACATACTATAACTGTAATTTTTGCTTCACACTTTTTTGGGGTGGAGTATCCGTCTCAATGTTAATACAGACTTTCAAAAATCAAGTCATTTCTTAATGCAAAATGCCTAACAAAATAGTGTGTAAAAGTAGTTCTACCTCCTTCACTTAATAGTCTTTTTGCATAATTACTTTATCATACTTAACCTAGCCGAGACATATCTAACAAAGTGTGTATCATATAAAACAATGCGTTTCATATCGACAATATTTATCAGAAAGCGCAATAATACAGCCTTGTGTGCTAAAATAACCTTGTGGACTAAAAATAACCATTACAGAGATTTGACATGAATTGTGTGCTTCTGCTTTTCTGTGTGACCGAATTACAATGCTATTATCCCTAGCCTGGAAATCCAGGCTGACAATTTCTAACTTTTTTTCTACCTGCAAATTGACAGCCTGGGGAAACCTGTTTTCCGACCGCAGCGCCACCTATATTACACCCGAAATATGCGGGTGTTTGATAAAGAACGGTAACTTCCGAAAGCAATAATCCATGGCTAAAAATAGAAACATAATTCTCACGGACAAGACAGATCGGAATCACGTGCTTCCATCAAGGTTTCCGAACATTTCCGCGCCAAAGACAAATACCAGTTTGTACCTCCCATAGCTTTTCCAGCAAGTTTAACAAATTTTTAGTATGTCAGAATGAATTTAAATGTGCATCATAGCTATCAAGATGTTATATCAATGCAGACCTAGTGATTTACAAAAATTGCCAAATTTTCGGCAGCATTGCCTCATTTTCGTTTCAAACAAGCGCAAATATGATCACATGTTAATTAGGCTATTTATAGAAAATCGATAATCAGTAGTGACATGGAAACTCCTTCAGATTTCAGGCGTTGATAATATCAGAAACTCGATGAATGCCAATAATTAAAATAACACTATAATTAGTGCAAATTAAGTGGGATCTTAATGCATAGATATTAGGTATGATTTCTTCTGACAAAGCATGAATATTATCAACGGCTTCCCAGGTATATTATCCCTTGAAACTATAGGTATCATTACCTTGCATGTGTAATGCAAATTATGCGTTTAGCCGAGACAATTCCACAATGCATTGTTGGAAAAAAACGACTGGAAGCAAATAATAGCACGCTCTTGTGTTCTATTAATAGAACATATATCAGTTATAACATAATGCAATGCGCGAGTTTCTTTCTAAGTACAGTAAACCTCGCTTATAAGGAACAGCTTGGGACCTTTAAAAATTGTTCCTTATAACCCAGGTTTACGAGCGTGAACTATGGTTTACGATGTTATCCTATGTTTTCGCTCGAAAAAGTAGGTTAGTATTTGAAAAACCAGGTTTTACGTTCGAAAAATCTGGTTTATCGAATGTAAACCTAAATTCACGCTCGTATACCCAAGTCCATGTTCGTAAACATAGGTTAACGTTCGAAAATACAGGTTCACGTCCGTAAACTATGGTTCACGGTCATAAACATAGGTTCCGTAAACATCCGTAAACATAGATTCATGGCAGTAAACCCATGTTCACACCCGAAATTCATTGTTGATTCTATAATCCTAATATATCGACCGTAAACCATGGTTTACGTTTGATAAACTTGGTTTCTCGATTGAACTAATAAAAAGTATGAGTTTCGGTTGTTATCCTATGTTTAGGATCGTTATCCTGTGTTTACGCTTGTAAAACCCAGTTCACGCTCGTAAACCATAGTTTACGAACGTGAACCTATGTTTAAGACTGTGAACTTGGGTTTAAAATCGTGAACCTACATTTACGAGCGTGAACTATGGTTCATGGCGTTTATCCTATGTTTTCGCTCGAAAATATAGGTTAGTTTTCGAAAAACCTGGTTTTATGTTCGAAAAACCTGGTTTATCGATCATTAATCCTAGTTTTTCGACCGTGAACTAGGGTTCACGTAATAATTGGACAATTGGCGTGCCATATGCTGGGAATGTTTTTGCACATGTGATTCAGCAATTTTTGAGAAGTTTTATAGCAAATAAGAAGGAAATATTTATCATACTACAGTAAGGAATGGTTTAAAAGGAACATGAGTGCACTGAATATTGAATAAGTAATTACTGTGTTGTCTTTATTATTCATTTTGAAAACTATAGGATCCTTTTGAAATGTCACAAGTTTTCACAACCGTGAAGCAAGGCAAAGTTCTGAATTTCAATCTTGAGGAGACTAAAGTAAATTATACATTGTTTTACGTAATGTTTTGTATTTTATGCAGAAAATGTTTACTTCTTATTTTGCTCCGAATCCCACTTCGAGTTTACTGTCTTACTGATGTGTCATTTGTTGATGGTGTAAAATGTCATTGTCACAGTGACTCAGAGACTAAAAAAACAGTTTCTGGCTACTACTTCAGTTGTCAGATTTCATTGGATGTGGTATTGGCTTAGATGGTCACTCTGCTAAATAATTGTATTTTCAAAACATTTTATGTTGTTTGTGGCCCCTCCCGTGCGAAAAATGAACAGGAAATCCTGGGATTATCCCAGGAAGTCCAAGGACTATCCTGGGATAATGTCCTGAAAATATCTCAGGAATTCCTGGGATAGTCCTGGGACTTTTCATGCCGTTAAATGGGAATGGGACAATCCCAGGATTTTCCTAGGAACAGGAAAAAACAGGACACCAGAACTCTAAGAAACCTTATATAATATATATATAATGCTGTCCTGCTATCATGAAAATCCCAGGAATGTCCTGGGATTTCCTGATGTCAGGAAATGAAAGTATATATTGTCCTGTTCTCAGGAAATCCCAGGAATGTCTTGAGAATTCTTGAAGTCAGGATATCCCAGGACAATTTCCTGTCTTCAGGAAATCCCAGGAATTCCTGATGTCAAGAAATTTCAGCAGAATTGTCCTGTCTTCAGGAAATCTCAGGACAATATTCCTGTCTTCAGGTAACCCCAGGACATGTAATTGAATACCTTGTAAACATGATTTGAAATTCTCTTTGGCGGGAAATACAGTTAACAAATTGTATTTACAGTAAGAATAATAAAGATTATCATTTCCAAATATTAAAAAATGTTTTCTAGTTAAAAAGCATACATCATGTACATTGAAACAATACAACCTGTCATAGCAGAAATATCAGTTTCTTGGCACATCATAAATCAGCTCAAATATGTACATACATGGCAAAAAAACTAGGTGTAAATACTACTATTTATAGAAACATAAAATTATGAGCTTCATATTGAGCAAAAAGCTCTTATCATTCTATGATCTGTTCACTTTTAAGAGTGAAACTGTCTTTGATCAAACATGTACAGATAATCTAAAGAGTACTAACACATCTGACTGAGTTTAAAGAAAAAATACTTTCTAATAACTTACCAGTATTGTTTTATAAAATCATTAAATGAAGGAATATATTTTGTATTATTTCTAAAAGATTATACAGAAATAATTTGCTAAACTTACCACAAATATAGAATATATTCCTGTTACACCAACAACACCACAGCACAAGTGCTTAATGATACAGTTTCTACCAAAACATGGGTCTTCAACACCAGGATGTAATTAACTTACTAGACCATAACAAGATCATGTTTCAAATTAATTACCATCTTTCAATCTGTATCTTTTAGAAAAAGTCCTGTGTTTTTCCTGTGAACAAGACAATTTTTCTATCAAAAGTCCTGTCTTTTAGTGTTAAAAGTCCTGTCTTTCAATGTTAAAGTCCTGTCTTCAGTGATTAAGTCCTGTCTTTTAGTGTTAAAGTCCTGTCTTCAGGACTTTTTTGCAGCCTTGCTAAAAGAATCTCAGGAAAATATTTCTGCACGGGCTCACTTAGATCTGCATGAGGTTCATAGTATAATACCAGTACCAACCCTGTTCTATTATATATCTTTATATCTGATTTATAATGTTCATGAATTATTCAAGGACATCCAGTTCAAGAATAGCCCTTGAAGTAGATATAAAAAGTTTTGCTTGACTAGTTCATGAACTGTTGAAGAACATTTTTCAGAAAATTCATGATGAGAATATACAATTACATAGCAAAAAGTTCATGAACTATTCAAGGACAACAAGTTCAAGAATAGGTAATGAACTGTTCATAAAATGTTGTGCTTGACTAGTTCATGAACTGTTTAGGAATATTTAAAATGTTCTTGAAATATTCATGATCACAGTTCATGTACAGTTCATAAACGGCTATTTTTAAGAACCATTCAAGATTTTTCTCATTTAGCAATGATGAATTTTTCATGATTTTTCATGAATTGTGTATGTGAACTTGCAATGAACAAATCATGAATAGTTCGTGAACAGTAATGGTTCATTTCGCAAAGGCTGTGACCTTTAACAGAGTGACCCCAATATCAATAGTGGTCATCTACTCTGCATGTCCAATCATGCTATGAAGTTTCAGCATTCTGGTTCAAGTGGTACTGACATTACTGACAGGAAACGGTTTTACATTTTCAGGCCCCTGTGACTATGACCTTTAATAGAGTGACCCCATAATCAATAGGGGCCATCTACTTTGCATGACCAATCATCCTATGAAGTTTCAACATTCTAGGTCAAGTAGTTCTCAAGTTATTGATTGGAAATGGTTTTCAATTTTCAGGCCCCTGTGACCTTGACCTTTAACAGAGTGACTTCAAAATCAATAAGGGTCATCTTAACCCGGCTGTACATATTCCAGAGTAACTGTGAAAAAATTTCAGACAAATGCAAAACTTCCATGGAAAGTAGGTACTTTCCATGGAATAGTCCGGAAAAGTCACCTGTTATATAACATGTCCAGAGTGATTGTAAATGTTTTCCACGGACATCTCTGGAAATTACTCTGGACATCTATCAAAATGTTCATGGAATATTCACCGACACTGCGGAAATGTAGCACTTTGAAAAAATTCTGGTCATTTAACTCTGGAAAATAACTCTGTCATTTTCTAAGGGATTTTAAACACATCAGAAAACAAGTAGCATCAGACTGGGAATACCATGTGATCAAGCTCAGCCAGTTAGATCAACTCTGCATGATCAATCATTCTACGAAGTTTCAGTATTCTGGGTCAAGTGGTTCTCAAGTTATTGATCAGAAATGTAAATAAATATACCTTAGCAGCTTCTAATGGGATTGGTTTGAAATGTGATTTATGTCTTCCATGGTTAGAAATAGTCATGTTAGATAACTCTTGATTGATGATATTTAATGTGCATGCCTATGTGATCTATGTCAAAACTTGATCTTATCATTAAGAGCAATGGCACTCAGGTAAGCGATATAGGGCCATCATGGCCCTCTTGTTGTGTTATATAATATGCTGTTTCCTATTAAGGGGTTTTAATGCCAGTTTTGTCAAGTAGTTTTCGGTTTATTTCAGGTGTGTATGGTATGTGGAATGTGTATGTGATTGGACTACTCTCACTGTATGCCCCATCCCATAAACAGTTTGTTCCTCAATGTAAGTTTTGTAGTTTGAAATTTAGCTTGTCTTGAATGTTTAATAGAAACTCTGCAAGTGATCTCTACCTCACAATACAGTGTACAGTAAACACAGCATTTTCTAATCTCTCACCTGGCCTTTTAAGCCTATTTTTGGCTGGACTAGGCGAGGCCATAGTTTTCAATGTATCAAAGGTGATGCCAGTTTTTAGCTCGACTATTCAAAGAATAAGTAGAGCTATCCTACTCACCACGGCGTCGGCGTCGGCGTCACACCTTGGTTAAGTTTTTCGTACCAGTCCACATTTTGACAAAGTCTTTTGAGATAAAGCTTTGAAACTTTCAACACTTGTTTACCATCACCATGGCCAGTTATAGGCAAGAGTACATAACTCATCAGGGATTTGGCTGAATTATGGCCCCTTTTGACTTAAAAAATCATGGTTAGTTTTTCGTACCAGTTCATATTTTGACAAAGTCTTTTGAGATAAAGCTTTGAAACTTTCAGCACTTGTTTATCATCACCATGTCCAGTTATAGGCAAGAGTACATAACTCCGTAAAAGGATTTTGGCAAATTTTATGGCCCCTTTCGACTTAGAAATTTTCGTACCAGTTCATATTTTGACAAAGTCTTTTGAGATAAAGTTTTGAAACTTTCAACACTTGTTTACCATAGCCATGTCCAGTTATAGGCAAGAGCACATTACTCCATCAAGATTTGGCTGAATTATGGCCTTTTTGACTTAGAAATCTGGGTTAAGTTTTTCGTACCAGTTCATATTTTGACAAAGTCTTTGAAGATAAAGCTTTGAAACTTTCAACACCTGTTTACATCACCATGTCCAGTTATAGGCAGAGTACATAACTTCATCAAGGTTTTTGGTTTGAATTATGGCCCCTTTGACTTAAAAATCTTGGTTTAAGTTTTTCGTACCAGTTATATTTTGTGTAAAGTGTTTGACATATGGTTTTGAAACTTTATCACTTTTCAGTATAATAGTCTCATTGTGGAAAGAGTACATAACTCTGTCAAAATTTTGGCTTAATTATTGCCCTTTTTGGACTTGGAAATTGGTTCTGATTTCTTTACAAGTCCACGTTTGTCAAAACTATTTGACATATGGCTTTTAAACTTTGGAACACTTGTTTATCATCATGATTTCCCATCTGTAGGGAAGTGTACATATCTCTGACACTATTTTGGCTGAATAAGGGCCCCTTTTGGACTTTGAAATTGGTTCACACATTGCCATTTAGTGCAAGACTTATAAAAATCCACAAATAGGGGAAAACATGTTGTCTAATGTATTTTTTTTTTGTCTGAATATCTGTAAAAATTATTTTGACCCATTCTTCAATCAATTCTTCGAATAGTCGAGCGCGCTGTCATCCGACAGCTCTTGTTAGCTCACCTGTCACATAATGACAGGCTGAGCTTTTGTGATCGCCCTTTGTCCGTCTTCAGTCCATCGTTGTCTGTCCAAAATTTCTTGTGAACATGATAGAGACCACATTTTGCAATCAATTTTAAAAAACTTGCACACAACTTGTATTGGCATAATATCTCGGTTCTTATCGAAAACTGGCCAGATCCCGTCATTGGTTCCAGAGTTATGGCCCCTTAAATGGCCAAAATTTGCTAATTTTTGCTTGTAAACACAATAGAGACCACATTTTGCAATTGATTTTAATCAAGCTTAAATATAACTTGTATTGGCATCATATCTCAGTTCCTTTCTAAAACTTGTCAGATCCCATCATGGGTTCCAGAGTTATGGCCCCTTAAAGGGCCGAAATTTTCTATTTCTAGCTTGTGAACAAGATAGAGACTACATTTTGCAATTGATGATTATAAAACATGCACACAACTTGTATTGGCATAATATCAGGGTTCCTTCCGAAAACTGGCCAGATCCCATCATGGGTTCCAGAGTTATGGCCCCTTAAAGAGCAAAAAAAATGTTATTTTTGGTTTTGGCAGCCATATAGAAACTTACTTTATGGTTTTATTTGATATACAATTGCACAGAATGTTTATCTTGATGATCCCTAGGCCAAGATCGAAACTGGGTCATGTGGGGTCAAAAACTAGGTCACCAGGTCAAATCAAAGGAAAAGCTTGTTAACACTCTTGAGGCCACATTTATGACCATATCTTCATGAAACTTGGTCAGAATGTTCATCTTGATGATTTCTAGGCCAAGATCGAAACTGGGTCATGTGAGGTCTAAAAGTAGTTCACCTGCTTAAATCAAAGGAAAAGTAGTTAACACTCTAGAGGCCATATCTTTGACCCTGTCTTCATGAAACTTGATAAGAATGTTTATCTTCATGATTCCTTTGCCAAATTGGAAACTGGGTCATGTGGGGTCAAAAACTAGGTCACCACTCAAAGCAACAGCTTGTTAACACTGTAGAGGCCACATTTATGGCCCTGTCTTCATGAAACTTGGTCTGAATGTTTATCTTGATGATTCCAAGGCCAAGTTTAACAGGTGAGCATTATAGGGTCATCATGACCCTCTTGTTTAGAAACTGACATCAGGGACTACAGGAGTTGGTGTTTTCTGACCAAGGGCTGATTTGTGCTTCCTGCAGAGGGGGAGGATATAGTTACCACCTCGTCTTTCTGTCCATTTGTCTGTCACACGTCTTGTCCAGAGGATAACTCAAAAAGTATTGCAGGTAACAAGTTGTAACTTTATACAATGATAGAGCTCATTGAGAGGAAATGCAGTGACAAGAAACCATAACTGTAAGTGGCATAACTTGAATACTATGTAAAGTATTGACTTCATACTTTAAATATTGATAGAGGTCAGTCAGAGGGAGAGCAGTGACAAAGAATCATAACTCTAGATGGTCCCATTTTTAGCTCACATGTCATGTAGTGACAAGATGAGCTTTTGTGATCGCCATTTGTCAGTCATCCATCCACAATTTCATGTGAACATGATATAGACCACATTTTGCAATCAATTTTAATCAAACTTGCACAAAACTTGTAGGGACATAATATCTCGATTCCTTTCGAAAACTGGCCTGATCCTGCTATAGGTTCCAGAGTTATGGCCCCTTAAAAGGCCAAAATTTGCTATTTTTGGCTTTTGAACACGATAGAGACCACATTTTGCAATCAACTTTTATCAAACTTGCACACAACTCGTATTGGCATAATATCTCGGTTCCTTTCGAAAACTGGCACAATCCCATCCTGTGTTCCAGAGTTATGGCCCCTTAAAGGGCCAAAATTTGCTACATTTGGCTTGTGAACACGATAGAGACAACATTTTGTGATCAACTTTAATAAAACTTGCATACAACTTGTATTGGCATCATATCTCAGTTCCTTTCGAAAGCTGGCCTGATCCCATCATGGGTTCCAGAGTTATGGCCCCTTTAAGGGCCAACATTTGCTACATTTGGCTTGTGAACACAATAGATACCGCATTTTGCAATTGATGATTATAAAACTTGCACACAACTTGTATTGGCATAATATCTTGGTTCCTTTGGAAAACTGGCTAGATCCCATCATGGATTGCAGAGTTATGGTCCCATAGAGGGCCAAAATTAGCTACTTTCTTGTTTTTAGCTCACCTGTCCATCATCCGTCCGTTCACATTTTCTTGTGAACACAATAGAGTCCACATTTTGCAAACTTGCACACAACTTGTATTGGCATAATATTTCGGTTCCTTTCGAAAACTGGCCAGATCCCATCTTGGGTTCCAGAGTTATGGCCCCTTAAAGGCCAAAATTTGCTATTTTTGGCTTGTGAACAGGATAGAGACCACATTTTGCAATCAACTTTAATCAAACTTGCACACAACTTGTAGGGGCATAATATCTCAGTTCCTTTTCAAAACTGGCCAGATCCCATCATGGGTTCCAGAGTTATGGCCCCTTAAAAGGCCAAAATTTGCAATTTTTGGCTTGTGAACAGGATAAAGACCACATTTTGTGATCAGCTTTAATAAGACTTGCACACAACTTGTATTGGCATAAAATCTAGGTTCCTTTTGAAAACTGGCACAATCCCATCGTGGGTTCAAGAGTTATGGCCCCTTAAAGGGCCAAAATTTGCTACATTTGGCTTGTGAAAACGATAGAGACAACATTTTGTGATTAGCTTTAATAAAACTTGCACACAACTTGTATTGGCATCATATCTCAGTTCCTTTCGAAAGCTGGCCCGATCCCATCATGGGTTCCAGAGTTATGGCCCCTTTAAGGGCCAAAATTTGCTACATTTGGCTTGTGAACACAATAGATACCACATTTTGCAATTGATGATTATAAAACTTGCACACAACTTGTATTGGCATAATATCTTGGTTCCTTTGGAAAACTGGCTAGATCCCATCATGGATTCCAGAGTTATGGCCCCATAGAGGGCCAAAATTAGCTACTTTCTTGTTTTTAGCTCACCTGTCCATCATCCGTCCGTTCACATTTTTAGCTCACCTGTCACAAAGTGACAAGGTGAGCTTTTGTGATCGCGCGGTGTCCGTCGTCCGTCCGTGCGTCCGTAAACTTTTGCTTGTGACCACTCTAGAGGTCACATTTTTCATGGGATCTTTATGAAAGTTGGTCGGAATGTTCATCTTGATGATATCTAGGTCAAGTTCGAAACTGGGTCACGTGCCTTCAAAAACTAGGTCAGTAGGTCTAAAAATAGAAAAAAACCCGTGACCTCTCTAGAGGCCATATATTTCATAAGATCTTCATGAAATGGTCAGAATGTTCACCTTGATGATATCTAGGTCAAGTTCGAAACTGGGTCACGTGGTTCAAAAACTAGGTCAGTAGGTCTAAAAATAAAAAAACCTGGTGACCTCTTAGAGGCCATATTTTCATGAGATCTTTATGAATTTTGGTCAGAATGTTTACCTTGATGATATCTAGGGTCAAGTTTGAAAGGGTCACGTAGGGTCAAAAAACTAGGTCAGTAGGTCTAAAAATAGAAAAACATGTGACCTCTCTAGAGGGCCATATTTCTTGATGGATCTTCATGAAAATTGGTCAGAATGTTCACCTGATGATATCTAGGTCAAGTTCGAAATGGGTCACGTGGGGTTTTAAAAAAATAGGTCAGAGATCTAAAAATAGAAAAACCTTGTGAACGCTCTAGAGGGCCCTATTTTTCATGAGATCTTCAGAATATGGTCAGAATGTTCACCTTGATGATATCTAGGTCAAGTTCGAAAGGGTCATGTGGGGTCAAAAACTAGGTCAGTAGATCTAAAAATAGAAAAAAAACCTTGTGACCTCTCTAGAGGCCCATATTTCTCATGGATCTTCATGAAAAAAGGGCAGAATGTTCACCTTGATGAATCTAGGTCAAGTTCGAAACTGGGTCCGTGGGGTTAAAAACTAGGTCAGTAGATCTAAAAAAAAAGAAAAACCTTGTGACCTCTCTAGGGCATATTTTTCATGAGATCTTCTGAATATTGGTCAGAATGTTTACCTTGATGATATCTAGGTCAAGTTCGAAACTGGGTCACGTGCGGTCAAAAACTAGGTCAGTAGGTCTAAAATAGGAAAACCCTTTTGACCTCTCTAGAGGCGATATTTTTTCAATGGATCTTCATGAAAGTTGGTCAGAGTGTTTACCTTGATGATATCTAGGTCAAGTTTCGAAACTGGGTCACGTGGGATAAAAACTAGGTCAGTAGATCTAAAAATAGAAAAACCTTGTGACCTCTCTAGAGGCCATATTTTTTATGAGATCTTCATGATTATTGGTCAGAATGTTCACCTTGATGATATCTAAGTCAAGATCGAAACTGGGTCACATGGGTTAAAAACTAGGTCAGTAGGTCTAAAATAGAAAAAACCTTGTGACCTCTCTAGAGGCCATATTTCTCAACGGATCTTCATGAAAATTGGTGAGAATGTTCAGCTTGATGATATCTAGGTCAGGTTTGTAACTGGGTCATGTGCGGTCAAAAAACTAGGTCAGTAGGTCGAAAAATAGAAAAACCTTGTGACCTCTCTAGAGGCCATATTTTTCACAAGATCTTCATGAAAATTGGTAAGAATGTTCACCTTTGATGATTTTTAGGTAAAGGGTTTAAAAAGTGGGTCACTTCCCTTCAAAAACTAGGCCATTAGGTAAAATAAAAAGAAAAACCTTGTGACCTCTTAGGGGCCCATTTTTTTCAATGGATTTTCATAAAAATTTGGTCAAAATTTTTTTTATTTTGATGTTATCTAGGTCACTTTGGCTAAAAAAACTAGGTCCTATTAAAAATAAAGAAAAAATGCGTCATTCGGGTTAAAACCTGGGTCATGTGGGGATGGGTTTGAGGGGTTTTAGGACCATCTGGTCCTCTTGTTTTGTAAACAGGGTTTGGGGACCACATTTTGCAAATTGAAAACCAACTTTTTATTGGAAAATTTATTTGGGTTTCCCCCCCCAAAAAAAAACTGGCCAGACCCCATCAGGGGTTTTCCATTTTTTTGGGCCCCCTTTAAAAGGGCCCAAAAATTTATTTTTTTTGGGCTTGTAAACAGGTTAGGACCCATTTTGCAATAAAACTTTAATAAAATTGCCCCAATTTGGGGTATTGGCATAATATCTCGGTTCCTTTAGAAAACGGGCCAGACCCCATCAGGGGTTTTTCTAGAGTTAGGGGCCCTTAAAAGGGGCCCAAAAATTTGCTATTTTTGGTTTGTAAACCCGGATAAAGACCAATTTTGTGCCCAGCTTTAATAAGATTGCACCAACTTGTATTGGCAAAATATCTGGGTTTCCCCTTTTAAAACGGGCCCGATCCCATCATGGGTTCTGAGTTTTGGGGCCCCTTTAAAAGGGGCCCAAAAATTTTTGCTACTTTTGGCTTGTAAACACGATAGGGGACAAAAATTTTTGACAACTTTAAAAAAAACTTGCCATAATTTTATTTGGGCATCATATCTAAAGTTTTTTTTCGAAAGCGGGCCCGACCCCCCATGGGTTCCAAGGTTATCCCCCCTTTTAAAGGGGCCCAAAATTTTGTACTTTTGGGCCCTTGTAAAACACAATAGATACCACATTTTGCAATTGATGATTAAAAAACCCTTGACCCCAACTTGTTTTGGGCATAATATTTTGGGTTTCCCTTTTGAAAAAAACGGGCTAGTTTCCCATCATGGTTTTCCAAAAGTTAGGGCCCCCATAGGGGGCCCCAAATTAGTTATTTTTTGCTTTAAGCTCCCCTGTACTTTGGGGAAGGGTGAGCTTTTGTGATCGCATTTTGTCCATCGCCCGCCCGTTCAATTTTCTTGTGAACATGATAGAGCCCACTTTTTTCCCCCCCCCTTCCCAAAAAACCTTGTATTGGCATAATATTTGGGTTTCCCTTTTAAAAAAAGGGCCCGGACCCTATCTTGGGTTCCAGTTTTTGGGCCCCCCTTAAAGGCCCAAAAAATTTGCTTTTTTTGGGGTTTGGGGGTACAGGATAGAGACCACTTTTTGGGCAATAAACTTTAATCAAACTTGCACCAACTTGTTTTGGGATAATATCCCCCCCGGTTCCGAAAAATGGCCAGATCCCATCAGGGGTTCCAGAGTTATGGCCCCTTAAAGGGCCAAATTTTGCTTTTTTTGGGCTTGTGAAACAGGATAGAGCCCCCTTTTTGGGGAAATCAGTTTTTAATAAAACTTGAAACAAACTTGTTTTGGCAAAAATTTTCCCCGGGTTTCCTTTCGAAAATTTGGAAAGGATCAAAAATTTTCATTAAGTTTGGGGCCCAAAAAATTGACCTCTAAAGTTTTAAAAAGTTTTTCCTTTGATTTGACCGGGTGCCCTTTTTTTTGGGCCCTATAGCCCCCAAAATGAATTCGCCCAAATTTTTAAATTGAGGGTAACTTTTTTACCAAGTTTAAATTAATTTTGGGAACCAAAATTTTAACTTTTAAATTAAAAAAAAATTTTTCCTTTATTTTACCTTACCAAAAAACCTTTTCCCCCAAACCCCCTAAAACCCCTTCCTTTCCCCAAATAAAATTCAAACCCCCAAAACCCTTAAATTTCCCAAAAAAATTTTTTTCCCCAAATTTAAAACAATTTTTTCCCCCTTTTTTTAAAACCCCCTTTTTTTCCCCAAACCAATATAACCCCTCCAAAATTTTTTTTTAAAAAACCCTTTCATCCCCAAAAACCCCCAAAAATTTAAAACCTTTTATTTTCCCAACAAAAAAAACCCCCAACCCAACCCCCACAACCCCCAAACCCACACACACCCAAACACCCACACATCCCCACCCCCCCCCTAAAAAAAACCCCAATACCCCAAAAAATCCCCCACCTCCCAAAAAAAACAAAAACAACCAAATAAAATCTTAAAAACCCAAAAATTTTCCAAAAAAAAAATAAAAAATTATTCCAAAACAAAATTTAAAAACCCCAAATTTACCCTTATCAAAACCCCAAACCCTAAATTTCCCAAAAAAATTTTTCCCCCCCCCCCCAATTTTCCCCCCCCAAACCCCCCCCCCCCCCAAACCCCCCAAAACAAAAAACCCCAAAAGCCCCCTTTCCCCCCCCCCCCCAAAAAATTTCCCCCAAAATAAATCAATAAATTTTAACATTTTTTTTTTTAATAAAGGGGTTTATGTAAAATTTTCCAAGTTTCTTTTTTGGATTTTTAAAAAAAGATTAAGGGAAAAAATACTTCCCAAGTTATTTCTTTTCCCAAAAACTGAGAGGGCCCTAGTTTTGGGTTTGTAATAAAAGTCAAACTTGCTCCAAAAAACGGTGTGAAAAGGGACCCATTTTTCCCCGTTCCTTTTTTTTTGCCAACAAGTGCGGAGTCCCCCAGTGGCAATACAAAATTTTTCCCTACCGGTATAAAAACTTTGTTAGGGGTTTGTCCCATGTGGTTTTTGGGCCCAGCTTTAAGACTTAAAATTCTTAAATTCAAAAATTATAGTAGCAAAGAAAAAAAAAAATTTTTAAAAAATTTCAGTAGGGACTTTGACTTAAAAGGGCTGGGATCATGTCAGGACCATTGTTTTATAAATCAGGAACATTTGTGACCCAAAATTTACTTTTAGACATGATCAAAGGAAACCTTTTTAACACGCCAGAATTTCCACAATTTTGGCCCAATCTTAAAAAACTTAAATCAGAAGTTACCCCCATAAAAATTTTGGACGAGTTCGATATAGGTTTATCTGGGGTAAAAAAAATAGTCACCGGGTTAAAATCAAAGAAAAAAAGCTTTTTAAACACTCTAGGGTCCCCAATTTTGGCCCAATGTTAAAAAACCCCCCTTGGTCAGAATGTTACTCTCAATGAAATCTTGGATGAATTCGATTTTGGGGTCACCCGGGGGTAAAAATCTGGGTTTACCAGGTCAAATCATGGGAAAAAGCTTTTTTAAAAAACTGTAGGGGCCCACTTTTAGGACTGTATCTTCATGAAATTTGGTCGAATGGAAATTTTGTGATCTCAAACCCCCCAATTTAAATCGGGGTTTAAATGAAAGGAAATCAAAAACTAGGTCCCCTGTCAAAAAAAAAGGAAAAAGGGTTGTTTACACTTTATTTTAAAATAAAAATTTGGGTTTCAGAATGTTTTTTATTTTGTTTCAAAAAGGTCATGTTCAAATCTGGTGGGGTTCAAAAACTAGGTCACCGAGTAAAATAAAAGGGAAAAAAGCTTTTTTAAACACTGTAAAAGGCCACATTTATGACTATATCTTCTTAAAAAATTTGGGTTTCAGAATGTTAATCTTGATAAACCTCAAGGCCAAGTTTGAATTCTGGGCCCAGGGTTCGGGGTCAAAAACTGGGCCCCCAGGTCAAATAAAAGGGAAAAAAGCTTTTTAAACCCCTTTAGAGGCCCATTTAGGGGACCATATCTTAATGAAACTTGGTCGGAATGTTAACCTGAGATCTTTAAGTCAGTAGGTAAGGTGAGCAAACGGGGCCCTTTCAGGGCCCCCTTTTGGGTTTTTAATTTTACATAGTTTTGTATAGGGAAAAATTTTGAAATCTTCTTGCCCAAAAACCGCGGGGCCCTGGGGTTTTTGATATTTGGTATTTTGCATCTCCGTGGCCCTTTACTAAGATTACCCAAAAATTATTCCTAGGGTCAAATAGGGCCCCTGCCCGGGGGGGTCACATGGTTTATCGGAACTTATATAGGGAAAAGTTCTTGCCCAAAACCCAAACAAAGCCTAAGGCTTTAAATATTTTTTAAGGTGGGCCTTTCATTTTAAGGGTTTTCTCTACCAAGATTGTTCAAATTTTTTCCCTGGGGCCCAAAATTTTGGGCCAAACCCCCGGGGGGGCACATAGTTTACATAGAATTATATGTTTTTAAAAAAATTCTTCTAGCCTTAACCTACAACATTCAAGTTTGGACAATTTTAAAATTTTGGGGTGGCCAGTTTAAACCCTTTGGGACATGATTTGGACCTTGATCTTGCCAGTGCCCTACTTTTAATTTCTGTAGCTACAGCCTTCAAATTTTGACCCCCTTGCATAGGTTTGTTTTCCCGAAAATAAAGTTTGACCTTAAACATTGCCCTAGAGCCCTACTTTCCTTTTTTGAAGGTACAGGCTTTGAAATTTGGACCAATACATAGTTTTGGGGTTTTAAAATGAAATTTGACCTTGTTTTTTGACCTATTGACCTGTTTTCACATTTCTCAAGCTACACCCTTTAAATTTTTGACCCATGCACATTTTTGTGAAACCAAAATGTTTTGGGACCGGGAGATTGCCCTAGTGCCCTATTTTCACATTTCTAAAGTACACCCTTTAAAATTTGGACCAATGCATGGGTTTGTGTACCGAAAAAAACTTTGCCCTTGACATTGATCTAGTGCCCTCCTTCCTTTTTTTTTAAAAGGGTTCAGGTTCAGTTTTGGACCACATGCAAAGTTTTGTTTTTCCGTAAGGGGAAAATTTGCCCTTGATTTTGCCCTAGTGACCTACTTTCCATTTCTTTTAGCTACAGCCTTAAAAATTTGGACCACTTTGCTTTGGTTTTTTTGTCCCAAAAAAAAAATTTGGGCCTTTCCATTGACCATGGACCTATTTTAATTTTTAAAGGTACAAGTTCAGTTTTGGACCACTGCTTTGTTTTGTGTTCTGAAATAAAAAGTTCCCCCTTGATTTTGCCCAAATTTGCCCAGTCCTTTTTTCCCAACTTTTCTCAGTACATTTTCAAATTTGGACCTCATGCATGGGTTTTGTGTACTAAAAAGAATTTTGGGGCCCTTGAGATTGCCCTTTCTTGACCTATTTAAATTTTTTCAAGCTAAGGCTTAAAAAAATTTTGGACCAATGTTATTTTTTATGTTCTGAAAAAAAATATGCTTGATTTTTACCTAGTCCCTACTTTCACTTTTTCCCCCCAGTTTACACCCTTTAAAAATTTTGAAGCACATGTTAGTTTTGTGAAACCAAAAAGGAAACTTTGACCTTAAAAGTAGATCTAGTAAAAAACTTTATTTTCAAATTTCTAAAAGCTACAGCTTTAAAATTTGGCCATGTGGGGGACCACATGCACTTTTTTTGTGTTCGAAATGAATTTAAAACCCTTTAAATTTTGATTGAGCTAGTCTTGAAATTTGGAACATTCAAAAATGGCTCAATGGTTGGCACCAAGATCACTCTGTGATCTCTTGTTCTTGATGATCAATAGGTCCCAAATTTGAAAAAAGTGTCATGGGGGGATCAAAAACTAAGGCACTTGGATAGATCAAAGGAAAAAACTTGTTAAAAACTCTAGAGTCCCACAGTTTAAATTTTAAATCAAAGAGAATAGGTAAAAGGGTTTTTTTGATGAATGCTAGGTCAAGGGCCCAAAACTGGGTAAAGTTTGGGGTTTAAAAAAAATAGGTATTCCCTCAAATCAAAGGAAAATCTTGAAAAACACATCAGGAGGCCATGTTTATGGGCCCTTTCCATGAAATTGGTCAAATGATGATCTTAATGATTTTTTAGCCCAGTTTTGAATTTTGGATATTGGGGGGCAAAAACTAGGGCACCCGGTTTAAATCAAAGAAAAACCCTTTTGCATACAAAAAGGGGCTGCATTTTTTTATTTGATGTGTATTTTAAAATTGGTTTGAATGTTTGTCTACGTGAAAACCGGAATAATTTCTATTTTGGATCACGTGGTGTCTGAAAAAATAGGTCCAAGGGCAAAACAAAAAAATAAGGTTTTTTACACTCTAGGGGGCCATTTTTTTTTCTTTTTTCTTCATAAAAAATTGGGGCGAATGTTTGTTATCATGAAGTCTTGGATGATTTTTAAATTCCCGGGGCCAAAGGGGTCAAAAAAATGGGTCACTTGGGGCAAATTTAAAGGAAGACCCTTTAATTTCACTTTTTAGGCCATTTTTTCCCCCCAAAAATTCCCGAAACTTTTTCAGAATGTTTTTTTTCATGAAACCTTGAATTAGTTCTAATCTGGATCATGTGGATACAAAAACTAGGTCACTATTTCAAATAAAAAAACAATCTTGTTTACATAAAGAGGGCCCCATTTTTGCTCCAATCTTTAAAGAAAAATTTTTTTAGTCAGAAAATTAGGGGAAAAATTTTTTCCGGCGGGTGTTTTTTTTTTTTGGGGTTACTCAGGTGAGGGGGACCCGGGCCTTTTCGGCCCTCTTGCTTTTTAATCTCCCCTTTTTTGGGGGACCCTGGCACGTAGTGACAGAGTGAAACTTTTGTTTATCACCCTTCATCCCTGTCCCTCCGTCCCTCCGCCACAATTTTCTTTGTGAAAAGATAGAGACCCCAAATTTTTTAAGCAATTTTGATCAAACTTGTACAAAAAATTGTATTTGGGATGATATCTCAGTTCCTTTTGAAAACTCAGGCTGGATTTCCCCTATGGGGGTTTTAGAGTTATTGCCCCCTTTAAAAGGGGCCCGAATTTTTCTATTTTTGGCGTCAACAATTTCTTGTCTGCACGATGTGGTTTCATTTATGTTTTATTTTTAAAACCCCTTGCAACAAATTGTATACCATAAGATCTTGGTTCCTTTCTTGGAACCCGGGCCCCGATCCCAATTTTTGGGTTCCAGGTTTGGCCCCTGAAGGGCCCCAAAAATTTGTATTTTTTACCCTTTTCGCCACAATGCAGCTTCATTTTTTGATTTGTTTTTTCCCCTTGCACAATCTTGTATCCCCTGTGAGATCTTGGTTCCTTTCTTGAAATGGCCAGTTCCCTTTATGGGTTCCAGAGTTTATGGGCCCTTTAAAAGGGGGGAATTTGCCCTATTTTTACCTTGTCTGCACAAAAGCAGTTAAATTTTTTGATTTGAAATTTTAAACCCAAAATTAACAATGGGGCAAAAATAAGTCTTGGTTTTTTTCTTCAACTGGCCGGGTTCCAAATTTTGGGTTTCCCGAGTTATGGCCCCGAAAAAGGGCCCAAAAAATTAAACTATTTTGAAAACCCTTTTCTGCCAATAGCAGGGGTATTTATGATTTAAATTTTTTTTTAAAATTGCAGAAAAAATTGTGTCACCTTTAAAATCTCAGTTTCCCTTTTTTGAAAACCGGGCCAGATCCCTTATGTGTTTTCCCGAGTTTGGCCCCTGAAAAGGGCCCAAAAATTGCTATTTTGACTTGTCTGCAAAATAGCAGCTTCATTTATGATTTTTTTTTTAATTAAACTTGCACAAAAAATTGTGTCACCCTAAGGTCTTGGTTCCTTTCTTTGAAAAGGCCCGAAACCCATTAAGGGTTTTCCCGAGTTTTTTGGTACCCGAAAAAGGGGCCCGAAAATTTGCTTTTTTTGACCTTTTCGGATAATAGTAGCTTAATTTTTAAAATTTGAAATTTTAAACCCAAAATTGCACCAATTGTTACCCTAAAAATCTTTATTTCCCTTTTATACGCCCCAAGGGGGCATATTATGTTTTCGCCTCGGTGTCTGTCAGTCTGTATGTAATGTTTTCCCCTTTGGCTCTGTAAAATGTTGAACCCCCTTTAAAAGGGTTTCCCAAAAAAATCTTGGGTTTAAAATTTTTGTACCAGTTCATATTTTGTTTTAAAGGTTTTAAAATATGGCTTTTTAAAAATTTTATAACTTTTTCATTATAATTTGGGCTCCCATCAGTAGAAAAAGTAAATTAAACCCGTCATTATTTTGGCTGAATTTAAAGGGCCCTTTTTGGGGTTTGGGGAAATTTGGTTCTGTTTTCGTTTCTGCCCCCGTTTTGTCAAAATTTTTGACTATGGCTTTTAAACTTTAAACATTGTTTATCATCATTTATTTCCCTTGTAGGCAAGAGTACATAACTCTGAAAATATTTTTGGGTGAATTATGGCCCTTTTTTAATTTGAAATTTTTTTTAGGTTTTCTTTCAAAATCAGGTTCTGTCAAAACTATTTGAAATGTGGTTTGAAACTTTTCACTGGTTTATCAATATGTATCCATCCGTAGGGGAGAGTACATAACTCTGTCAATATTATGACGAATTTGGCCCCTTTTTTGGAAATTGGAAATTTTTTTAAATTTTTTTATAGAAGTCCCATTTTTGCCTTTTAAAATATTTAAAAATAACATATTTGCCATCATGGTCAAACATTGCCCTTTAGTGCCAAAATATTTGATTTAAAACAAAATTCACAAGTACAAGGGTTTTTTTGTGTTTAATCAATTTTTTTTTTTTTCTGAAAAAACTTGGTAATATTTTGACCCCTTTTTTTCAATCAATTTTTCGAATGTCGAGCCGCTGTCATTCCGACAGCTCTTGTTTCAGTTAAATTCCCCTTTTTTGTCACTATAAAAAAGCTTAAATTTAAATAAATTTATTATTTTTGGCCCTAGGGGGAAAAAAAAGACCATTTTCTGGGGTACAAACTGGGTGGGGACCCCAAATTTTTAGGTGTATTTTGACAATCTGTACCTTGTAAGGGAAATTTTTTATTTCTTTTTGGTTAAATTTGCCCCCTTTTTTGTTCCCGTCCTTTGGACTTTTATCAGTCAAAATATTTTTTCTGAGGGGCTTAGATTTTTTTTTAATTTTTTCCCTTTGTTGTTTCCCGTCCCTTTTGGGGTTCATTTAGTCAAATTTTTTTCTCGATGTAATCCCTTTGGGCATGAAATACTGGTGTTTTTAAAAAAATTTTTTTTGAAGTAAAATTTAAAAAATTTCAGCTTTTATTTTCTCATAATTTTTTTTGATTGATCTTTATGTTTTATTTTTTGACCTTCTTGACCCTTTAAATGCAATGATAACAGGTTTAGCGATATAGGGCCATTTTGGCCCTCTTGTTTTTGCTCTACTGTACGAAGAATTTTGGAGAGCTATCCTAATCACCCCCCCGGGTCGGGGCTTTCAGCGTTTAACCTTTGGGTTTAAAATTTTTTTTAAAATTCCTCTTTTTTTCCTTATCTCTGTAATTAAATTCATTTGGTTTGTTCAAATTTTTTAAAAAAGTTTTTCTCATATCACCCCCCTCATAAGGCAGAAGGGGCCCTAAATTCACACCAATAAATTTTATGAAATTTTCCCCCTTTTTACTTTGACTTTCAGGTTAAATTTTTGGTGCATTTCACTTTTTCAGTTATTATCCCCTGCCATGAAATCGGGAGGGGGGGAATTTTAAATTTTCGGTTTTTCGGTTTTGGTGTGTCCGCCCCCAAACCATTTTCAGTAAAAAGGGAAGGGGGGAAAATTTTATAAAATTGAAGTAAACAGAACAAAAAAACTGCGATGATGCCCCTCAAGTTTTTTTTTTGGTTGGTCAAAAATTTTCCCCTTTGGATCTATTGCCCCCGATTTAATGGAAAATTCCCCCGTCCGCCCGCCTTTTTGTGAATTTCATTAAAACTTTTTCATTCTTTTCCAAAGAACCCTTTTAAATTTTAAACTGTGGAAATTTTGTACCCAAAACCTTTGGGGACCCCCCTTTCCTTTGGGCCCCCCCCCTTCCCCCCAAAAAAAAAAAGGGAAAAGGGGTGGGGATTGAAATGGCGTTTTTCCATCCGTGCGTCCCCTCCCTCCGTAGCCATTTCTCCCTTAAAATAGCAGGTGGAATTTCATAAAAATTTAAACCAAAAATGAACCAACATATTGCGATGATGCCCCCAAGTTTTTTGTTTTTTGGGTTGGTCCCAAATTTTCCCCCGAGTTATTGCCCCCTTTATTTAATGAAAAATCCAAGTTGCAGGGCCCTTTCTCCCGTAACAAAACTGGTAGAATTTCATGAAAATTGAAAAAAAATTTGAAACCCAAATTACTTTGATGATGCCCCTATTTTTTTTTTTAATTTGGGCAATTTTTCTTAAGATTTATTGCCTTATTAAACTTTTTCATTTTTTCCTTTAACATTTTTTATAAACATGTGAAGTTGTGTACCCCCACCTTTGGGGACCCCATTGCCCTTTGGGCCACCCCCTTCCCTCCCCCCCACTTCGTACTCGTTACTCCCAAACCAGTCATTTCCCACCCGTTTGCATTCTCCACCCCCCCCCCCACAAAATTTTTTTTTTTTTTTTTTTCATTTTTTATTTTCCAAACAATATTTTTAAAAACATGTGAGTTTTGTACCCTATTTGGTTTCCCCCCCCCTCTTTCATTAAAACCCCCCCCCCCCCCCAAAATTTTTTTTTTTTTTATTTTTTTTTTTTCCATCAATATTTATAATCATTAAAATCAACTTGTGAAGTTATGTACCCTCACCCGGTCTCCCGCCACCTCCGCCCACCTCCCCCACCCCCAAAAAAATATTTTTTTTTTCCATTCCTTTTTTGTGCCCCCCCCCATGAGTGGTGGGGGCATATAGATTTGGTCTTGTCCGTCCGTGCATCCGTGCGTCCGTCCGTCCGTCCGTCCGTCTTTCCGTCCAAAGTTCATGATGCGCCTAGCTCGAAAAGTATTTGATACAAATTGATGAAACCTTGCATGAGTGTTTATCATGATATGAACTTGCGCACCTCCTATTTTTCGTCTGGCTCCGCCCCCTATTTTCAGAGTTATGGCCCCTGAAATAGTAAAAAATGCACATTTTCACCTTGTGACACGTCTAGTTCAAAAAGTATTCAATATAAATTGATGAAACCTTGCATGAGTCTTAATCATGATATGAACTTGCGCACCTCCTATTTTTATGCCCCCTAAGGGAGGCATATAGTTTTTGAACCGTCTATCCGTCTGTCGGTCTGTCAGTCTGTCCGTCTGTCAGTCTGTCCGCAATTTTCGTGTCCGGTCCGTATCTTTGTCATCGATGGATCGATTTTCAAATAACTTGACGTGAATGTGTACCACAGTAAGACGACATGTCATGCGCAAGACCCAGGTCCATAGCTCAAAGGTCAAGGTCACACTTAGACGTTTAAGGTCATTTTTCATGATAGTGCATTCGTGTCCGGTCCATATCTTTGTCATCCATGGATGTATTTTCAAATAACTTGGCATGAATGTGTACCACAGTAAGACGACGTGTCGCGCGCAAGACCCAGGTCCGTAGCTCAAAGGTCAAGGTCACACTTAGATGTTAAAGGTCATTTTTCATGATAGTGCATTCGTGTCCGGTCCATATCTTTGTCATCCATGGATGGATTTTCAAATAACTTGGCATGAATGTGTACCTCAGTAAGACGACGTGTCGCGCGCAAGACCCAGGTCCGTAGCTCAAAGGTCAAGGTCACACTTAGACGTTAAAGGTCATATTTCATGATAGTGCATTGATGGGCGCGTCCGGTCCATATCTTTGTCATTCATGCATGGATTTTAAAATTATTGGGCATGAATGTGTACCACAGTAAGATGACGTGTCGCGCGCAAGACCCAGGTCCGTAGGTCAAAGGTCCTAAACTCTAACATCGGCCATAACTATTCATTCAAAGTGCCATCGGGGGCATGTGTCATCCTATGGAGACAGCTCTTGTTCATCTGGCTCCGCCCCCTATTTTTAGAGTTATGGCCCCTGAAATAGTCAAAAATGCACATTTTCACCTTGTGACATGCCTAGCTCAAAAAGTATTTGATATAGATACATGAAACCTTGCATGAGTCTTGATTATGATATGAACTTGCGCACCTCCTATTTTTCATCTGGCTTTGCCCCCTATTTTCAGAGTTATGGCCCCTGAAATAGTAAAATGCGCATTTTCACCTTGTGACATGCCTAGCTCAAAAAGCGTTTGATATAGATTCATGAAACCTTGCATGAGTCTTAATCATGATATGAACTTGTGCACCTCCTATTTTTCATTTGGGTCGGCCCCCTATTTTCAGAGTTATGGCCCCTGAAATAGTCAAAAATGCACATTTTCACCTTGTGACATGCCTAGCTCAAAAAGTATTTGATATAGATTCATGAAAAACTTGCTAGAGTCTTAATCATGATATGAACTTGTGCACCTCCTATTTTTCATTTGGGTCCGCCCCCTATTTTTAGAGTTATGGCCCCTGAAATAGTCAAAAATACACATTTTCACCTAGTGATGCACCTAGCTCAAAAAGTATTTAATATAAATGGTTGAAAACTTGCATAAGTCTTTATCATGATATAAACTTGCACACCTCTAATTTTTTGGCTGGCTCCACCCCCTATATTTACAGTTATGGCCCCTGAAATAGTAAAAAAATGCATTTTTTCACCTAATTATGTGCCTAGCTCAAAAAGTATTTGATGTAAATTCAGGAAACCTTGCTGGAGTCTTTATCGTGATGTGAACTTGCACACTTGGCATTCCTCTTGAGAATCTTAGCTCTTATTACAGAGTTATGGCCCGTGAAATAACCAAAATAGTGGATTTTTTGTTTATGATGCTCATAGCTCAAAAAGTAAAGAGCCTAGAATAATGAATCCTTTTCATAAAATGATTGTTGAGGCTATACCTCATTAAGACTGCAAACATTTGAATTATTGGCCCGAATTTATGACAGATGTACCAGTGGGGGGCACACCCTGTGTCCTACAGACACATTCTAGTTTTAAAAATGTTCAAACCAACAACATCCACACCCACCCCGCCACCAGCCATGTTCAAGATATCTTACTTGATTGTGCACTCTTAACGACATCTGTTCATTTAAGTTCAAATGTACTTGTTAAATAGCAACACTTGGTGCCAAACTACACGAAGACAATATTTCATTCTAGTTACACTTCAAGCTCACATTTCAAATAACTCCATTTAATTCTAAAAGCTTAGCTTATCCATTCAAAATAACTTCATTAGTCAGGATCAACATAACATACCTTTATCATGTACACTTACAACATTCATTTTCTGTTAAATTGTTTTTGACTAATGAAATTATTTGCTTCTTAGTAACATCCTTAACTTTTTGCCAGATATACTTTTTTGCCATTCCTCACCACAAACCCTTCCGGTGGGGGATACTAATGCATCGAATTTGCTTGTTACTATAATTATGGATTTGATTCAAATTTAAAATAGTTTTTCCACATCATCACCCACATCATATGGCACAATGTTCATATCTCTGGCACAAATTTTTCATGAATTATGCCCCTTTTTGTGCCCCCCATGAGTGGTGGGGGGCATATAGATTTGGTCTTGTCCGTGCATCCGTCCGTCTGTCCTTCCGAAGTTCGTGACGCGCCTAGCTCAAAAAGTATTTGATATAAATTGATGAAACCTTGCATGAGTCTTTATCATGGTATGAACTTGCGCACCTCCTATTTTTCGTCTGGCTTCGCCCCCTATTTTTAGAGTTATGGCCCCTGAAATAGTCAAAAATGCACATTTTCACCTTGTGACACGCCTAGCTCAAAAAGTATTTGATATAGATTCATGAAACCTTGCATGAGTCTTAATCATGATGTAAACTTGCGCACCTCCTATTTTTCATCTGGCTCCGCCCCCTACTTTTGGAGTTACATCCCCTGAAATAGTCAAAAATGCACGTTTTCACCTTGTGACACACCTAGCTCAAAAAGCATTTAATATAAATGGTTGAAAACTTGCATAAGTCTTTATCATGAAATAAACTTGCACATCTTTTATTTTCTTGGCTGGCTTTTAGTAACCTCCTATTGTTAAAGTTATGGCCCCTGAAATTGTAAAAAATGCACATTTTTACCTAATTATGTGCCCAGCTCAAAAAATATTTTATGTAAATTCATGAAACCTTGCTCGAGTCTTTATCATGAGGTGACCTTGCACACTTGGCATTCTTCTTGAGAATCTTAGTGCTAATTACAGAGTTATAGCCCTTGAAATAGCCAAAATAGTGGATTTTTAGCTCACCTGAGCAATGCTCAGGTGAGTTTTTCTGATCACTCGATGTCCGGCGTCCGGCGTCCGGCGTCTGTCGTCTGTCGTCTGTCTGTCAACATTTAGCTTGTGTATGCAATAGAGGCTGTATTTTTCAATTAATCTTCATGAATATTGGTCAGAATGATATCCTTGATGAAATCTAGGCCGAGTTTGAAAATGGGTCATCTCGGGTCAAAAACTAGGTCACTAGGTCAAATCAAAGAAAAACCTTGTGTATGCGATAGAGGCTGTATTTTTCAATTAATCTTCATGAATATTGGTCAGAATGATAACCTTGATGAAATCTAGGCCGAGTTCGAAAATGGGTCATCTCGGGTCAAAAACTAGGTCACTAGGTCGAATCAAAGAAAAACCTTGTGTATGCGATAGAGGCAGTATTTTTCAATTAATCTTTATGAATATTGGTCAGAATGATAACCTTGATGAAATCTAGGCCGAGTTCGAAAATGGGTCATCTCGGATCAAAAACTAGGTCACTAGGTCAAATCAAAGAAAAACCTTGTGTATGCGATAGAGGCTGTATTTTTCAATTGATCTTCATGAATATTGGTCAGAATGATTGCCTTGATGAAATCTAGGCCGAGTTTGAAAATGGGTCATCTCGGGTCAAAAACCAGGTCACTAGGTCAAATCAAAGAAAAACCTTGTGTATGCGATAGAGGCAGTATTTTTTAATTGATCTTCATGAATTTTGGTCAGAATGATTACCTTGATGAAATCTAGACTGAGTTTGAAAATGGGTCATCTCGGGTCAAAAACTAGGTCACTAGGTCAAATCAAGGAAAAACCTTGTGTATGCGAATGAGAATGTATTTTTCAATTGATCTTCATGAATTTTGGTCAGAATGATTACCTTGATGAAATTTAGACCAAGTTCGAAAATGGGTCATCTGGGGTCAAAAACTAGGTCACTAGGTCAAATCAAAGAAAAACCTTGTGTATGCAATAGAGGCTGTATTTTTCAACTGATCTTCATGAAATTTAGCCAGAATGATTACCTTGATAAAATCTAGGCCGAGTTCAAAAATAGGTCATCTGGGGTGCAAAACTAGGTCACTAGGTCAAATCGAAGAAAAACATTGTGTATGCAATAGAGGATGTATTTTTCAATTGATCTTCATGAAATTTGGTCAGAATGATTGCCTTAATGAAATCTAGGTCGAATTTGAATATGGGTCATCTGAGGTCAAAAACTAGGTCACTTGGTAAAATCAAAGAAAAAACTTGTGTATGCGATAGTGGCTGTATTTTTCAATTGATCTTCATGAATTTTGGTCAGAATGATTGCCTTGATAAAATTTAGGTCGAGTTTGAACATGGGTCATCTAGGGTCAAAAACTAGGTCATACCTAAGAAAATGCTTGTTTTATCGCAAGAGACCAATTTTTTGGTCCAATCTTAATGAAAATTGGTCAGAATATTTGTTTCCATGAAATCACTACGTCAGACATGTTTTACACTGTTATGGAGTGCTTTTTAGGTGAGCGACCTAGGGCCATCTTGGCCCTCTTGTTTGTTTTTGATGCTCATAGCTCAAAAAGTATATGGCCTAGAATAACGAATCCTTTTCATAAAATGTTTGTTGAGGCTATACCCCATTAAGACTGCAAACATTTGAATTATTGCCCCTTATTTGTAAATTTGACAAATGTACCAGTGGGGGGCACACCCTGTGTCCTACAGACACATTCTAGTTACTTAGAATTTCAGGGTAAAGTTTTGGTGCACTTTCACTCTATCTCAGTTATTACTATATGGATTTGATTCAAATTTAAAATAGTTGTTCCAAATCATCACCCACATCATATGACACAAGGTCCATAACTCTGGCACAAATTTTTCATGAATTATGCCCCCTTTTTACTTGATATTCCAGGTTAAAGTTTTGGTGCACTTTCACTCTATCTCAGTTATTACTATAATTATGGATTTGATTCAAATTTAAAATAGTTGTTCCACATCATCACCCACATCATATGGCACAATGTTCATATCTCTGGCACAAATTTTTGATGAATTATGCCCCCTTTTTACTTGAAATTCCAGGTTGAAGTTTTGGTGCACTTTCACTCTATCTCAGTTATAACTATATGGATTTGATTTAAACTTAAAATAATTGGTCAACATCATCACCCACATCATGTGACACAAGGTTCATAACTCTGGCACAAATTTTTCATGGATTATGCCCCCCTTTTACTTAGAATGTCAGGTTAAAGTTTTGGTGCACTTCCACTGTATCTCTGTTATTACTAAATGGATTTGATTCAAACGTTAAATAGTTATTCCTCATCATCACCCACATCATATGGCAGAAGGGCCATAACTCTCACACCAATATTTCATGAATTATTCCCCCCTTTTACTTTGAATTTAAGGTTAATTTTGATGCATTTTCACTCTATCTCAGTTATTACTATATGGATTTGATTCAAACTTAAAATAGTTGTTTTACGTCATCACCCACATATTCATAGAGATCAGTGAGACAGAGTGCATTGTTAAATAAACACAACTCAGACTGACCACATTTTATGCCCCCCTTCAAAGAAGGAGTGGTATATTGTTTTGCAGATGTCGGTCGGTCAGTAGGTTGGTCGGTCTGTATGTAGACCAATCCGTTTCCGGATGATAACTCAAGAACGCTTGGGTCTAGGATCATGAAAGTTGATCGGGAGGTTGGTCATGACCAGCATTTGACCCCTATTGATTTTGAGGTAAGTAGGTGAAAGGTCAAGGACACAGTGACCTGCAACAGTTAAATGGTTTCCGGATGATAACTCAAGAACGCTTGGGCCTAGGACCATGAAAGTTGATAGGGAGGTTAGTCATGACCAATAGATGACCCCTATTGATTATGAGATCAGTAGGTCAAAGGTCAAGGTCACAGTGACCCAGAACTGTTACATGGTTTCCGGATGATAATTCAAGAATGCTTGGGCCTAGGATCACGAAAATTGATAGGGAGGTTGGTCATGACCAGCAGGTGACCCATATTGATTTGACATCAGTAGGTCAAAGGTCAAGGTCACAGTGACCTCGAACAGTTAAACCGTTTCCGGACGATAACTTCAGAGCGCTTGGGCCTAGGATCAGGAAACTTGATAGGGAGGTTGGTCATGACCAGCAGATGACCCTTATTGATTTTGAGGCCAGTAGGCCAAAGGTCAAGGTCACAGTGACCCGGAACAGTTAAACGGTTACCAGATGATAACTCAAAAATGCTTGGGCCTAGGATCACGAAATTAATAGGGAGGTTGATCATGACCAGCAGATGATCCCTATTGATTTGAGGTCAGTTGGTCAAAGGTCAAGGTTACATTGACCCAGAACAGTAGAACTTTTGTGTACAGTGACCAAATAATTTCTGTTCCTTGTGCAATTACTGAATGCATCAAAGGGGGCATTTCGTGTTCTACGAGCTCTTGTTGTAACACAACCTCCATGACTGAAAAGACCCTTGTGCTACAGTACTTTTGGGAAGCATCCATCAGTGTTACCGATAACCTTATTTCATTTAGTAAATCAAAAATATCTGTCATCTACAATTTCACTTCAGGGACTATGTCTGATGTAAATAAAATTTCAATTTAACATATTAAACAATTAATGAGTGTTTTTAATTAAGTACAAAATATTTATACAAATGTTGATGCTGGAAAAGAGATTCACTGGCAGCAGAAGGTTAAAATAATTGCCATTAATATTTGGAATGGACAGCTCCAATCTTATTTTGTCACAAGGTCCATTCATTTACGTTGTGTTAATTGATTTATTAAGAAGCAGCACATCCAAATATTCAGACATAAACAAGCAGGTTATAATGTTTAATAAGGTAATTAATATTCATGAGGATAATGTTATTATAGAAAAAAAGGTTTTGGTACTTTTCAACATTGCATGACCCAGGTCACCAGGGTCAAAGTCAAGGTTACACTTGAAGGTCATGATCACATTATTATACCCCCACAAAACGAAGTTTGGGTGTGGGGTTACGATATAGGAGTGAGCTAAATGTCGGTCTGCCGGTCCGTTGGTTTTCATTGGATGATAACTCTTAAAAGGCTTGACTGATTCAAATAATTTTTGGTACGTAATTGTAACATCAGAAAATACAGGTCAAGTTTGACTTTTGGGTCAGTATGTCAAAGGTCAAGGTCACAGTGACCCTGAACAGTTAAACAATTTCCAGATGATAACTTGAGAACGCTTGGGCCTAGGATCATAAATTTTGGTACACAGGTGTAACATCATGAAATACAGGTCAGGTTTGACTTTGAGGTCAGTAGGTCAAAGGTCAAGGTCACAGTGACTCGGAACAGTTAAACAGTTTCCGGATGATAACTTGAGAATGCTTGGGTCTAGGATCATAAATTTTTGTACACAGCTGTAACATGGTAAAATACAGGTCAAGTTCGACTTTGAGGTTAGTAGGTCAAAGGTCAAGGTCACAATAACATGAAACAGTTAAACGGTTTCTGGGAGAACACTTGGGCCTAGGATCTTGAAAATTTATATGGAGGTTGTTTATGACCAGCAGATGACCCTTAATGATTTTGAGGTCAGTAGGTCTTAGGTCAAGGTCACAGTGGCCTGGAACATTTAAACGGTTTTCAGACAATAACTTCAGAACCCTTGGGACTAGGATTAGGAAACTTTATAGGGAGGTTGGTCATGACAAGCAGATGACCTGTATTGATTTTGAGTTTTGAGTGAGCCAGAACATTTAAACCTTTTCTGGACAATAACTTGAGAAAGCTTAAGCCAAGGATCATGAAACTTCATAGGTTGGTCATGACCAGCAGATGACCTCTATTGATTTTGAGGTCAGTAGGTCAAAGGTCAAGTAAGTTTGGCTTTGAAATTGGGTTAGTTCTGTGACAAGGCCATATTGTGGGGGTATGTAATTCGTCACTCCTGTGACAACTCTAGTTTTACTTTCCCAGTATCAAAGCATCTTTTGGGGGTATTGATCACCTTAATTGATAGCTCTAGTTCATTTTGTTGTATATTTTTCTTAATAGCTACATCAGACAACAGTCAAGAAGAGGAGGTTCAACTGACATACATGCCATCTACTTCTGAGGCTTCAACCTTCCAGACTTTCGCTGCTAAGGCTGCTGCAGATTAAACACATCTCAACACATATATACAAATTATTCTCATGTAGGCAAAGATACTTTCTGCATAATACTGCTTTAGTGACAACTGAAGAAAGTGTTAATATAAAATACAATATTAGATGTGTGGAATCATTCAAATGTGCAGTTAAGCAATAATTCCTATCAAGACTGCTGATAATTATTTATAGGACCTATATAGATGTCACTACTCCCACAAGCAATAAGCAGTTCAAACAACTACTGCAGCTCTTCATTTTAGCACAGGTGTTTGAAGCTCTATCAGTGAAATATATATGAAGGTAAGATTATAGATCTCTGAAAGAGATCCAGGTTGGCAATCTCACACTTCAGTTGGAGGAATGGTGATTTTGAAAACAAATGATGACTGATTGTTCTCGGTTAAACACCATTTCAGAAATGTTAACTGCTGTATAAAAATGCAACCATGCAAGTTTTAGTTGGATTGTTTGAGGAAGATTAGATTTATGGCCCTTTGTTCTTATTTATAGTCCTTTTTTCTGTCTGTCTGAAGTCATATCTCAGAAATGGTTGAAAGGATTCCAATACAACATTGTAGAAATGATAACTGCTATAGGGCAATGTGACCCTGCAAGTTTCAGTAAGATTTGTAGATTTATGGCCCTTTGCATTTATAGATAAGGTACATAAATAATGTTTTATTCAAGTTTTTCTCAGTCTGGAGTCATATCTCAGAATTGTTTTGTAAGATGTCAGTAACAGATGGTAGAAATGTTAAATGCTCTAAGGAAATATTGTCCTGCAAGTTTCAGACAGATTGCTATATTAAAACGAGATTTATGGCCCTTTATACTTACATTACATAAATAGCATTTTCATTCCATTTTCTGTGCATCAAGAGTCATATCTCAGACATGGTTTGAAGGATTTCAATAAAACATCGCAATAATGCTAATTGCAATTGGGTGGCCCTGCAAGATTCAGTTAATTACACTGGTTATGGCCTTCAGTAGTTATATAACGCATTCCTTTGCAAATTTAATGTCATTTTATGGTCAATTTTTGCTGTGGAATATTGTGACCAGACTTAGTAGATATATAGCTTTTTTGGAACCACATGTACATTGTGCATTCTGGTCACTGGGGTCAAGGTTGTTCTTACTAAAAATAGAAAATTATTTCTAAAAGGGATAGAGTATTACGTCCAAACTTGGAATTTAGGAAGCTTGCATGGAGGCAATGGTTTTAGATCTATTTTGGGTTGCTTAGGTCAAGATTAGGATAGGTAAGTGGTTTTTAGCTCACCTGTCACGTAGTGACAGGGTGAGCTTTTGTGATCTCCCTTTGTCCATCGTCCGTCCGTCCACAGTTTCCTTGTGAACACGATAGAGACCACATTTTGTACTTGATTTTTAGCTCACCTGTCACAAAGTGACAAGGTGAGCTTTTGTGATCGCGCGGTGTCCGTCGTCCGTGCCTGCGTGCGTCCGTCCGTAAACTTTTGCTTGTGACCACTCTAGAGGTCACATTTTTCATGGGATCTTTATGAAAGTTGGTCAGAATGTTCATCTTGATGATATCTAGGTCAAGTTCGAAACTGGGTCACGTGCCATCAAAAACTAGGTCAGTAGGTCTAAAAATAGAAAACCCTTGTGACCTCTCTAGAGGCCATATATTTCAAAAGATCTTCATGAAAATTGGTCAGAATGTTCACCTTGATAATATCTAGGTCAAGTTCGAAAGTGGGTCACGTGCCATCAAAAACTAGGTCAGTAGGTCTAAAAATAGAAAAACCTTGTGACCTCTCTAGAGGCCATATTTTTCATGGGATCTGTATGAAAGTTGGTCTGAATGTTCATCTTGATGATATCTAGGTCAAGTTCGAAACTGGGTCACGTGCGGTCAAAAACTAGGTCAGTAGGTCTAAAAATAGAAAAACCTTGTGACCTCTCTAGAGGCCATATATTTCATGAGATCTTCATGAAAATTGGTCAGAATGTTTACCTTGATGATATCTAGGTCAAGTTCGAAAGTGGGTCACATGCCTTCAAAAACTAGGTCAGTAGGTCAAATAATAGAAAAACCTTGTGACCTCTCTAGAGGCCATATTTTTCATGGGATCTGTATGAAAGTTGGTCTGAATGTTCATCTTGATGATATCTAGGTCAAGTTTGAAAGTGGGTCACGTGCCATCAAAAACTAGGTCAGTAGGTCAAATAATAGAAAAACCTTGTGACCTCTCTAAAGGCCATATTTTTCATGGGATCTGTATGAAAGTTGGTCTGAATGTTCATCTTGATGATATCTAGGTCAAGTTTGAAACAGGGTCATGTGCGGTCAAAACTAGGTCAGTAGGTCTAAAAATAGAAAAACCTTGTGACCTCTCTAAAGGCCATATTTTTCATGGGATCTGTATGAAAGTTGGTCTGAATGTTCATCTTGATGATATCTAGGTCAAGTTTGAAACTGGGTCACGTGCCTTAAAAAACTAGGTCAGTAGGGCAAATAATAAAAAAACCTTGTGACCTCTCTAGAGGCCATACTTTTCATGGGATCTGTATGAAAGTTGGTCTGAGTGTTCATCTTGATGATATCTAGGTCAAGTTTGAAACTGGGTCAACTGCGGTCAAAAACTAGGTCAGTAGGTCTAAAATTATTAAAATCTTTTCACCTCTCTAGAGGCCATATTTTTCAATGGATCTTCATGAAAATTGATCTGAATATTCACCTTGATGATATCTAGGTCAGTTTCGAAACTGGGTCACGTGCGGTCAAAAACTAGGCCAGTAGATATAAAAATAGAAAAACCTTGTGACCTCTCTAGAGGCCATATTTTTCATGAGATCTTCATGAAAATTAGTGAGAATGTTCACCTTGATGTTATCTAGGTAAAGTTCAAAACAGGGTCACGTACCTTCGAAAACTAGGTCAAAAGGTCAAATAATAGAAAAACCTTGTGACCTCTCTAGAGACCATATTTTTCAATGGATCTTCATGAAAATTGGTCAGAATTTTTATCTTGATAAGATCTAGGTCAAGTTCAAAACTGGGTCACATGAGCTCAAAAACTAGGTCACTATGTCAAATAATAGAAAAATTGACGTCATACTCAAAACTGGGTCATGTGGGAAGAGGTGAGCGATTCAGGACCATCATGGTCCTCTTGTAATCAAACTTGCACTCAACTTATATGGGCATAATATCTCGGTTCCTTTCGAAAACTGGCTGGATCCCATCATGGGTTCCAGAGTAATGCCCCTTAAAGGGCCTAAATTTGCTATTTTTAGCTCACCTGAGCAATGCTCAGGTGAGTTTTTCTGATCGCTCGATGTCCGTCGTCCGTCGTCTGTCGTCTGTCTGTCAACATTTAGCTTGTGTATGCGATAGAGGCTGTATTTTTCAATTAATCTTCATGAATATTGGTCAGAATGATAACCTTGATGAAATCTAGGCTGAGTTCGAAAATGGGTTATCTCGGGTCAAAAACTAGGTCACTAGGTCAAATCAAAGAAAAACCTTGTTTATGCGATAGAGGCTGTATTTTTCAATTAATCTTCATGAATATTGGTCAGAATGATAACCTTGATAAAATCTAGGCCGAGTTCGAAAATGGGTCATCTCGGATCAAAAACTAGGTCACTAGGTCAAATCAAAGAAAAACCTTGTGTATGCGATAGAGGCTGTATTTTTCAATTAATCTTCATGAATATTGGTCAGAATGATTGTCTTGATGAAATCTAGGCCGAGTTTGAAAATGGGTCATCTCGGGTCAAAAACTAGGTCACTAGGTCAAATCAAAGAAAAACCTTGTGTATGCGATAGAGGCTGTATTTTTCAATTGATCTTCATGAATATTGGTCAGAATGATTGCCTTGATGAAATCTAGGCCGAGTTCGAAAATGGGTCATCTCGGGTCAAAAACTAGGTCACTAGGTCAAATCAAAGAAAAACCTTGTGTATGCGATAGAGGCGGTATGTTTCAGTTGATCTTCATGAATTTTGGTCAGAATGATTACCTTGATGAAATCTAGGCCGAGTTCGAAAATGGGTCATCTGGGGTCAAAAACTAGGTCACTAGGTCAAATCAAGGAAAAACCGTGTGTATGCGATAGAGGCTGTATTTTTTAACTGATCTTCATGAAATTTAGCCAGAATGATTACCTTGATAAAATCTAGGCCGAGTTTGAAAATGGGTCATCTGGGGTCAAAAACTAGGTCACTAGGTCAAATCAAGGAAAAACCGTGTGTATGCGATAGAGGCTGTATTTTTTAACTGATCTTCATGAAATTTAGCCAGAATGATTACCTTGATAAAATCTAGGCCGAGTTTGAAAATGGGTCTTCTGGGGTCAAATACTAGGTCACTAGGTCAAATCGAAGAAAAACATTGTGTATGCAATAGAGGATGTAGTTTTCAATTGATCTTCATGAAATTTGGTCTGAGTGATCGCATTGATGAAATCTAGGTCTAGTTTGAATATGGGTTATCTGAGGTCAAAAACTAGGTCAGATTAAAGAAAATTATTGTGTATGCGATAGAGACTGTTTTTTTTCAATTGATTTTTATAAAATTTGGTCAGGATGATTGCCTTAATGAAATCTAGGTCGAATTTGAATATGGGTCATCTGAGGTCAAAAACTAGGTCACTTGGTCAAATCAAAGAAAAAACTTGTGTTTGTGATAGAGGCTGTATGTTTCAATTGATCTTCATGAATTTTGGTCAGAATGATTGCCTTGATAAAATCTAGGTCGAGTTTGAACATGGGTCATCTAGGGTCAAAAACTAGGTCATATCTAAGAAAATGCTTGTTTTATCGCAAGAGACCAATTTTTTGGTCCAATCTTAATGAAAATTGGTCAGAATATTTGTTTCCATGAAATCACTAGGTCAACCATGTTTTACACTGTTATGGTGTGTTTCTTAGGTGAGCGACCTAGGGCCATCTTGGCCCTCTTGTTTGCTTTTGAACATGATAAAGACAACATTTTGCAATCAACTTTAATGAAACTTGCACACAACTTGTATTGGCATAATATCTCGGTTCCTTTCGAAAACTGGCCAAATCCCGTCATAGGTTCCGGAGTTATGGCCCCTTAAAGGGCTAAAATTTGCTATTTTTGGCTTGTGAACACAATAGAGACCACATTTTGCAATCAACTTTAATAAAACTTGCACACAAGTTGTATTGGCATAATATCTCGGTTCCTTTCGAAAACTGACCAGATTCCATCATGGGTTTCAGAGTTATGGCCCCTTAAAGGGCCAAAATTTGCTATTTTTTGCTTGTGAACACGATAGAGACCACATTTTGCAATCAACGTTAATCAGACTTGCACACAACTTTTATTGGCATAATATCTTGGTTCCTTTTCGAAAACTGGCCAGGTTCCATCATGGGTTTCAGAGTTATGGCCCCTTAAAGGGCCAAAATTTGCTATTTTTGGCTTGTGCAGTCATATAGAGACTTTATTTATGGTTTGATTTGATACAAACTTGCCAAATATCTTCAACAACAATAAATATTGGATTCCATGATGAATCTGTCAGATCCAATCATAGGTTCTGAAGTTATTTTATATCTGATTACCTCCCCTGATTTTAATCAAAATGAATTTGTATCAGTAAGTACTTATAGGACTCATTTGAAATTTTATTATTGTCATTAGTTGGACTCAGACAATCTGGGTAGATAACTATGGACTGATTTTATGTCAAATTACCTCCCTTTATTTCAAATCAAAATGGGTGTATCTCCATAACTAATGAAGATACTGATCTGAAATTTCATTTATGCCATCAGATGGACTTGGACAATCAGTGATGATACATATTGACTGAATTTATGACAAATTACCTCCCTTTATCTTTTATTTAAATGAATATACCTAGCATCTTCTAATGAGATTGTTTGAAACATTATTTATGTCTTCCATGGTAAGAAATTTCTACTATTTCTTACTTTTCTAATATATTGTTGTAAAGGCTTGTACTCTATAACTTCTACATGCATTTACCAATGCATGATTACCTCCCCTGATTTCAATAAAAATGGATTTATCTCAGTAAGTATTTATAGGACTTATTTGAAATTTCATTATTGTCATTAGTTGGACTGAGACAATCAGGGTAGATAACTATGGACTGATTTTATGTCAAATTACCTCCCTTTGTTTCAAATTACCTCCCTTTGTTTCAAATTAAAATGGGTGTATCTCAGTAACCAATGAAGATACTGATTTGAAATGTCATTTATGCCATCAGATGGACTCTGACAATCAGCGTAGATAACTTTTGACTGAATTTATGACAAATTATTTCCCTTTATTTTATGTAAATGAATATACCTCAGCAGCATCTAATGAGATTAGTTTTAAATGTTATTTAAGTCTTTAAGGGTAAGGAATAGTCATGCTAGTACAAAAATGCAGCATTTGAGCCAAGAACCTTCAAACTTGGTATGGAGATTGGCTATGACTAGTATGTGACCCATAGGTCAAAAGGGACTGTTACAAGAAAATATTTATCCTGATGATATTAAGTGTATGCCTATGTGATCTATGTCAAAACTTGATCTTATCATTAAGAGCAATGGTACTCAGGTGAGCGATATAGGGCCATCATAGCCCTCTTGTCTCAGGATAATGTTAGATATGATGTAAGCAGACCAAAGCTAATAAATGGGTTGCTTTCTTAGAAACTTTTTTTATAAACCCATTTGAAAAATGGGACGTAATATGGGAATGCCCCCCCAGTGGGCATTCGACGTCGTAACGACGTTGATACGATGTTGGATATGGACGTTCATTCAACATTGCATTTTGGTTGAAAATGGAAGTTTTTTAGACGTCGGATTCTGACATTGATTCAACGTTGGTTTTCTGACGTTGGTTAAATGTCATATTTCTGATATTAATTAAATCGGTTTTTTGTTTCAAAGAACCAACATTAATCATTTCATCTTTATTAATCATTTTATTAATAATGTAACACTAAAATTCCTTTCAATCGACATCTATCGTCATGATATATAAGGCCAACATAAATTCGGTGTAGTCAGTGGAGAACTTTCTGCTTTGTTGAATCTCTCAAAATCTTCACAATTATTTGTGCAAACTTCATCTGAAATATATAAAATTTGAATGTTCAGTAATTTCAAAGGCATTCTGAAAGTTTAAATTTTAAACATTCTATTCAAAGTTATCTCTATTATTATTAATGTATGTTTATAATCATTATTTTATGGTTAAAGTTATTTATCTTGTTCTTACGAATTGTATGAATTTTTCAAAGACAGAAAATAATTGACCTGTAAAGTCAATTAATTAAGAAATGAATATTAAAATACTCACTTTCTACAAATTGTGTTGAATAATAATCCATACACTTGCTCTAAATGTCTGCAAATGTATCGAATTACCATGAGAATGTGTAAACATTTCTGCGAGTTGCTTGTGTCTGACTGAGCTACATGTGTAAAGTTTAACACTGGGTCAGATTTCGTAACTAATATCCAAGTATTCATCTGACATCATAGTTTAAAATTGAGCCAAAATGAAAATTCTTGCGCCAGACCAATTTAATCTGATAAATGCTTACTAGAAAACACTAGCCTACATTTAACAATATCACCATGTACAAATGAAATTGAAATTATGATTTTGTTTTAAACTCAAGATTTCATCATAGCAAAATATAATTATGTTTTGTTGCAAAGTATTTAAAAAATCCAACATGTATCCAACGTCGCTTAGACGTCTTCTACCGACGTCTGTTAGACGTCCTAGTTTCAACGTCTATTCGATGTTGCATTTAGGTCGCCGACATCGCGACCTAAATCCAACCAATGACCGACGTCGATTTGACGTCGTATACTTGCTGGGCCCTGGCTGGCGGAAGGGCTGGCAGGCGTCATCCACAAACTTTGTCCAGAGCATTGTCTTCTTCATGCATGGAGGGATTTTGATGTAACTTGGTACAAATGTTCACCATCATGAGACGGAGTGTTATGCACAAGAACCAGGTCCCTAGATCTAAGGTCAAGGTTACACTTAGAGGTCAAAGGTCAAATTCAGTAATGACTGTCTGGAGCATTTCTTCTTCATGCATGGAAGGATTTTGATGTTACTTGGCACAATTGTTCACCATCTTGAGACGGAGTGTCTTGTGCAAGATCCAGGTCCATAGGATTAAGGTCAAGGTCACAGAGGTCAAAGGATTCAAGAATGACAACTTTGTCCGGAGCATTTCTTCTTCATGCATGCAGGGATTTTGATGTAACTTGGTACAATTGTTCACCATCATGAGAGGGAGTGTCATGCGCAAGAACCAGGTCCCTAGTTTAGAATTACTTCCCTTTGTTGTTACTATAAATAGCTTATTGTATTGTACCTTTTTATTACTGGTCGTAGGGAAAAATCGAGACTACTTTTATATAGTACAACATGCATGTTAGATCCAGTTTTGAGGTGTATTTTGACCTATCTCTACCTGGTTAGGATTTTTGTGTGGACTTAGATATTTTTTAAAATTATCTTCCCTTTGTTGTATGAAAAATAACTCATATTGTAACTTTTTTATAATTGACTGTAGGGAAAAACCAAGACCACTTTTCTGTGGTACAACATAGATGTGACTTTCAAATTTTATGTGTATTTTAAGGTATTTCTACCTGGTAAGGAGTGTTTTTATGGATTTTACAAGAATTACCACACAACCACAGAATTAAAATTCCATTTGCAAATACATGACTGTGCTAGTGTAAAGAAATTTTCTATAACGGGTGTATATTGTGACATTCTGGCACTCGTTTGTTTCATTTTAGGCCAAGGTCATTGTTGCTAGATATATAGAAAAATGGTTTTAGATCAATAATTTTGAATGTCTAGTTTTCAAAAAGACTGACATTCAATTGCATTTAAGTGTTTTGAGGCAGAGAATGCTTCTTCATGGCTGTTCGGTGGGGGATACCAATTCAGTTTTACAGATTTTCTTTCCATATATTACCCTCTATCAAGGGAGTGATCTAGCACCATCATATACCTCTTGTTATTATAGCTATGACCAGTTGAGAGCTATTCCTGTACTATGTAATATGCACATGTTTGATCGAATTCAAGGCAGTCATTTTGAAAATGGTGGTCATCTTATTTGGATAGCTTTGTAACCAAATAATATACTCTGTTAATAAGTTACTAAGTACAGCAATGGCTACATGAAATTAGACTAGAACTATCCTACCAATGATTTAAAGGCAGTGAACACTCATATTTTGTTGACTTTAACTCATTTATATGACAGTATTGGAAAAATTTCAGGTAGCTATTAGAAATGGCTGCCCTAAAAAATAAAATTTATACTTTTTGCTTTGTTTCTCCTTTCATGTTGTTGTGGACCGCTGATGATTTCTTGAAATTTCATAATTTGTACCCCACTTATAGTCTTTCAGATTGCAAATTTCCTTGAAATAAAACGTGAACCATTGTTAAAACTGACTGATATTAGAATGTAAATGTATTTTTATGCTCCCCGAAGGGCGAGCATATAGATGTCGCTTTGTCCATCTGTCAGTCTGTCACCCTTTAGTCTGGAGTATAACTTGAAAGGTATTAATGGTATTTGATTGGATTTTCACTTAATCATAGTATACAAAATAAGGCTTGTCCACAGCAATACTTGAAAAGTATTAATAGCATTTCATTGAAACTTCACAAAATGATAGAGGCCATTGACAGGAAGTGCACTGTCAAAGAACCATAACTCGACTCTACCTAGTTTTTGAATGATCTCCCTTTATTATACAAAATAAGGCTTGTCCGGAGCATTACTTGAGAAGTATTAATGGCATTTCATTAAAACTTCACAAAATGATAGAAACAATAATTACACTTAATGATATGTCCCTTGCTTTAATTATCTCCATTTATTCAATTTTCTTCTTTTTATTATCTCCATTATTGTTTTGTTTCCAATACGTTTTTCCCCATATGGCCATAATAAATTAATTCCTAGATTATCATCCCCGCCCGCCCCTCTTTTTTATGCCGCCCTGTATATTTGTTTTAATGCTGCTGCAAAATAAACATGATAAAGTGTGTCACAAATTAAACTCACGCTCCCCCCGATTGAAGAGCATTGTTGTAAAATAACAACTTTCACTATGGTTTCCATAATCGTAGCGGTTTTTCAATGTGAAAAAACTCTCAAAGACTGGTTTGGGTGCAATTATTTTGATGCTAACTCGTCACTGGACCTATACAATGACTTTATTTCGGGCAGTCTAGATCATAAAGCGCCGAATGATCGTGGCGAAACCAGCTGTATACAAGCGTTTGTTGGTCGATCTAAAGTTGGTCCATCACAAACGCAGGTCGATCCAGCTACTAAATAAAATGTTGATAACATGTAATATGAGTGAAAAAAAGGAAGTCTACAAGTTTGTTTTTACTTTATTCTTTTTTTGCAGTTTCTCTTGACTTGTACTCAGGGGTTCGATTTATAGAAAAATAGTTGTCATTTTGAATATAAAAGGCTTGATTTTGTCAGTTTAAACTGAAATATATCTCATGTTGATAAAAAGGACCCTTCAGTTGAAATCATAGGAGTCTGTATGTACACTTTTGCTAATTTCAAGAGTCAAAATCCCTACTCCTGGGTCAAGTGGAACCCCTGCATAGTTGTTTTAAAAATAAAAAATAAAATTCTCCCCCCCCCCCCCCCCTCCTTTTTAAACAAAATTTGGATGATAATCTAGGAATTAATTTATTATGGCCTACTGGGACAAGCACATGCATTTGGGAGCATCATTCAGTTTCACCAATTCCTTGGCGTTTTTTTGTAAATAATTACTTTATTTTGTTTTCTTTATTAAAAACAGGAGAAAAATGTTTCTGTATAGATGATTTCTCCTTTACAAACATACTATCAATGAACTGATTTCTGTGTAAACAATATTGTACAAAAATGTTCAGTTAACACACTGTTGATGGAGAAATCAGTGGGTTTTGCCATAACAGCCATTATAATTGGAAAAATATGTATGAAAAAAATTGGAATCCTTATTAATATAAATATTAATTATTGTTTTAGTGTAAAGTATTCGTCAATTTAGAAAATTAGTTCTGCCAACAAAGAAAACATTGTGAAGACTACATTATACATTAAATATAGCTGTTTCTTTTTGAATTAATGTAACTATCAGTTACTTAGTTAAAACACCAATTGGCCATACAGTACTTTCGATTTGTTAAGTCTTGCACAATTTATGCAATAACTCCTGCAAGCAGTATAGCTTTTTATGTGTAACTCGTTTTGAATTTTAGAATAGATATAGTATAGAAAGATAAATATATGGTATTATAAATACATGTGTTTTGTTTTCATTGGCAACTTTGCCAGCATTTGATAGTGGAGAATGACCCTAGGTGCCCCTCTGATAGTGGAGAATGACCCTAGGTGCCCCTCTGAACATTGTTTCATGCATGGGCAGGGAACCTGGATAGACCCATTGACCTTTCGTAAACCAGCTGGTGGGGAACCTGGATAGACCCATTGATCTTTCGTAAACCAGCTGGGTAGCTTCCCCTTATAATAAATTCAACACCTAAATCTAGGTTTTGAACCCACACAGTGACAAGTTATCCGAAGTGAGCGATTCATGCCCCCACAGAGGCACTGAAGTCACTTTGAAACATTGGAAAATAGAGATAAAAGATATTACTAATTACCATAATGATATGTTGTAAAACATACAGTCACTCACTACCCAGCTCGCATTATATAGCACACTCCCGTGTTCTATAAATAGAACATACAACAGTTATACCATAATGCAATGCGCGAATTGCGGACAAGGGAGCGTTTTCTATATATGACGAATCATCAACTATCTCAGTAAACTTCGAACGGAATTAGAAAAAGTTATATGCCACCTGTATAAAATTTTCGCACCTGTTAACAGAATAATTAAAAGAGATGAAACAATAACTAATTAAAGAAATAGTTTAGAAATGAAAGGAATATACAAAATATACAGACATATCATTTTAACAGGACGATTCAAAACGGGTCGACTAAGCAAATAAAGAGCATTGTGTAAAAGTGTGCTGCATGCACATTACCCCATATTCTGCAATAATACTATTAAAATCTTGCATCAGAAGAACGGTTTACAGTCTTAATAACAAATTACAATATTTTCGAATGGGACACACCGAAGAGCACTTTTGTCAAAACTTTTAATGCTAAATCATTTTGATTCATGACGTTCAAAGAACGTATCAGCACTTTTAAAATCATAACTACAATAAGTACATGTATTTCATTTTGAACAATTTATTCACACAACGCAAGACGCAAACCTGATGATGATCCCCGATGTCAGCTGTGGTCGGTGTCCGTTAAATATTTCCTTATTAAAAATACATATATTAGCATGGTTTGGTAGAAATAATGGTGTTGCATTAGATTAGCAACATGTTTCATCAGATAACATCTAAATATAACTACTAAAAGTCAGATTTCTACATGTCACACTAAGTGGTCATTTGTAATAAAACACAACATAATGTATATCACAGAGGTGTAAATTGTTTCAATGAATAAATGAATATCTCGCCGAAAATAACAATGTAGGCCTATATGACAGTTTACTTTAAAATATACATGTTGTTCATCATATTTCGAAATCTCAGTAAATCTAAATTATGTGATCATAAGATTTCCTTTTACATTCACAGGTGGATCTATTAAATTTATAAACACTTACAGAAGAATTCTTTACAAGACTATAATGCTAATATATGACGGTAACTAAGAAGAATAATGTAGAATTTTTTCTGTTCTGTGAATACCTTTCTGTTTTAATTAACGCTTTCTATTGGGTTTTAATACATTTTCCCCGAGTTATTCTTTTTTTTCTAAATATTCTTTTTTAAAACTGGATGTGTCACAAAATGAACAGAATATTATTATAACATCATCCATTCATCCATATATATACTGATGAAAAAGCGATATGTTATTTCTAACATGGATATAAATGAGGAGTTTTTCGGCTAGTTACATTTGTTTGCGAAGTGCAGGCTAGAAACCTGAACAAAAATAACGAAATTAATGCAAAATCTATGGTTTACTTATGCTATTGTATTATGAATGCACTGACTGTTTGTCCGCAAATTGAGTCCTGTGCTATTTTTAGATAGCAGACCTTATCGGTGACGTCACAGATCCTTACATACGGGAGTGTGCTATTAAGTATAAAGATATCATGATTACCAAATTTATTCTAAGTCATTCTAGAATGATGAAATATTTTGGAAAAGAAAGAAATAAAAAGAATATTGTTTAGAACTTTCATGAACATACTGATAGAACCTTCTAAATGATATTCAAACTTACTGAAAGCAATTTGAAATTATAATAATAAGCTGGTTATAATCTGAACCTTAAAACGGATACAATATACCTGCTTTCTTGTTAAGTTTTCAGAAATTGTAAATTTGCTTTTTAACATAGATTTTAGTAAACATGTAAAATGACAAAGAGGTAGTATATATATGCTACCAAAATGGTGAGTCATTTCATTGTCACAATTCAGCAGGTATAGAGTCCGGAGCATTTACAGGGAGGATATAAATTATATTGTAAATAAATATGAAAGAATACATAATGCTTCACAATTAAGTTTAATGTAAATTGACAACAATCATGAGATTGTTAAAATGAATGTCAATACTGACAAGATGGTTGGTTAAGAGTTCCATAAGGCTTTCAATTTTTATGTTAAAAACAGATGAAACTTCTGTCAAAATAGATGCTATTTACTGCTTTCATTACTGCACATGAACTTATTCAGTTAGAGCTATAAAGGGAGATAATAAAAAATAATGAATTCAGTAACATTTTCTACTATGTTGAAGCCACAATTGTAGTGTGTAAAGGTAATTTTTAGCTCTAGCTATTCTACTCACCCTGGTGTCGGCGTCACACCTTGGTTAAAGTTTTGCATGCAAGTACATACAGCTATCATTTAAAGGCATATAGCTTTGAAAATTTTTTTTTTCTTTTTCTAGGTCAATTACCAACCCCACTGGGTCAAGTTCCATAACTCTCACATGTATTTTGGGCAAATTATGCCCCCTTTTGGACTTTGAAAATCCTGGTTAAAGTTTTACATGCAAGTTACTATCTCCAAAACTAATGCAGATATTGAATTGAAACTTCACATGTGTCTTTGGGGTTATAAAACTAGCTGATAGCATCAAGTCCCATAACTCTGACCAGCATTTTGGCCAAATTATGCCCCTTTTTTGGACTTCGAAAATCCTGGTTCAAGTTTTGTGTGCAAGTACATACAGCTATTACTAAAAGGCATATAGATTTGAAACTTATTTTTTCTCTTTCTAGATCAATTACCAACCTCACTGGATCAAGTCCCATAACTCTGACATGTATTTTGGGCAAATTATGTCCCCTTTTAGACTTAGAAAATTCTGGTTAAAGTTTTGCATGCAAGTTACTATCTGCAAAACAAATGCAGATAATAAATTGAAACTCACATGTGCCTTCGGGGTTATAAAACTAATTGATTGCATCAAGTCCCATAACTCTGACATGCATTTTGGTCATATTATGTCCCCTTTTGAAAATAAAACTTCTGGTTAAAGTTTTGCATGCAAGTTACTATCTCCAAAACTAATGCAGATACTGGATTGAAACTCTATAGATAGGGTCATTTTCCTGCTTCTGGGACAATAATTTGAATAGTCGAGCATTGGCTCTTATGGACAGCTCTTGTTAGAAAATCAGGTATTTTTATCATTGACAAAGATTGGAGAAAACAATTACCGAAAATAGGTCTTAACAAGTAATTTATGTAGTTTATTTTTAGCTCAAAGGCTCGGTGTGAGCTGTTTTGATCGCTTGATGTCCGTCATGTGATGTCGAGACTGTTGTGCATCCGTCAACAATTTCTATAAAAATCTTCTTCAAAACTACTGGGCAGATTTACACCAAACTTCACAGGAATGACTCCTGGATGGTCCACTTTCAACATTGCCTAAAGAATTTAAATCCATTCAGAACTGTGGTTGCCATGGCAACCGAAAGGAAAACCTTTAAAAATCTTCTCAGAAAATGTTAACTGCACCATGGAATTCAAAAATATTTTGTAGAAATGATTTCTAGGTGATCCTCTACCAAAATTGCTTAAGCTGTTGTATTTCCTTAAAAAACATGGACGCCAGGGGGTTGGGCTTATTTTCCCTCAATAGCTATATTGTAAATTTCAAAAATCTTCAAAACCACTGGGCAGATTCAGAAATGAATCTGGGGTGGCCCCCCTTTCAAAATTGCCCAAAGAATTAAAATGTATTCTGAACAACAGTAAAGAAAATCGGTAAAAATCTTCATCTCAGAAACTGTTAGCCGGATTTCAAAAATATTTTGGAGAATTGATCACGACAATAGTCAATTGTAAAAGAATTTTTAGCTCGACTATTCATAGAATAGTAGAGCTATCGCCCATGCGTCGGCGTCCCGATTTGGTTAAGTTTTTGTATGTAAGCTGGTATCTCAGCAACCACTTGTGGGAATGGATTGAAACTTCACACACTTATTCACTGTGATAAAATGAATTGCACAGGTTCCATAACTCTATTTTGCTTTTTTTACAAAATTATGCCCCTTTTTTGACTTAGAAATTTTTGGTTAAGGTTTTGTATGTAAGCTTGTATCTCAGTACTCACTAATGGGAATGGATTGAAACTTCACACACTTGTTCACTGTCATGATCTGTGTCAGAATAATTTGTATAATTAATGTATTGCTAACGTAACACATAAGCACAGATAGTGCTTGACTCCCTTTTCATGCTATTTTTGCTATAATTATTGTTGAGTTGCAGTTAATAATAGAATTTGGGTCATTTATGGCTGATTTGGGTTTATTATATGGATGGCTGGGTCCCTGCTTCGCACATTATGTCATATACAAAAGTTAAAAGGGAACCAGATAGTTAATAGAGCAGGTACTCGTTGTAAGACGTTGTGTTTAAATTTGGACCAATCAGAAATAAGTTCTATAAATAGCACGTCTAAAAATAGCACGTCTGCTGGGGTATAAATAGATGGATGGATGACAGAGAGGTCATTCGGTATCCAGCGGTTGAAGAAGACACATCGAGGATTCAACTAATAATTTATCCCAGTACCTTGAGAAGGAGACTATTGCAGTCACCCTGTCAGGGCGGATAAATTATTAAAAAGAAGACTTTGGAAGTTCTTAAACTAAAGAAGAGTAGCAGAATTTCGATAAGGTTACGAGCTATAGGGCCAGCGCATAGGAGTTTTACCTTAAGGGTAGTTGAATGCTATAGACGATAGCATATATAGGCTGAGCATCGGGAAGCTGAGACAGAGACCCAGAGTTTGGTAATCTACTGAGATAGTAGGAGAGTTCCAGCTTATAGACGGTTCAGCATTATTGGCGAAGTACAGCCAAGGCATCGGGGATAACACCTATATGGTAGTTGAATGCTACATATGATAGCATATAGGCGCTGAGCATCCAGGAGTCAGGGCAATTATATAGAGTTTGAGAGGACAGAGGCCGAACATCTATGCGATAGGACTCGTATGTTGTTGATTCAAAGACATTGTCTGACAGGAACTTCAACAAAAAGACCAGTCAAGTATAGAGTCTCCAGCCTATAGGAGTTTGAGCTAATCATTTTTAATTGAAGATTGATAGTTTGAAACATTTAGTGATTTGCCTGATCCCTGAAATTGTCTAGCTCATAATAGAAATCATTTACGAATCATTGGTACACGAATCATTTAGGCAAGGTAGCCAGAGGAAAATTCTATATATGAGATATTTGGTCTCACCAGCTCTACGTTTTAACAAAGGACATTCTACATCGTTTGTCAGCTAGTCTAAGACATAGTCACCTTAGCGATTGGACCCAAATCATTGTTCAAGATACTAAAGGCGTAGGCAATTCCCTGGGTCATATAACCAGTATCCTGACAATTTGGGGGCTCGTCCGGGATCTACATCCAAGGAGGTACAGAGACTAGTGGTTTTAACGTTCTTTTGGTGTACCAAAAACAGCTGTGACTGAGGGTAGCCTGAGCTATATATATTTTAGTTCCAGCATTAGTTCAAACGTAAGATTTTAAGATGGACTACGATAGATGGGTGGCGATGGGAGAACGATTGGGCTTTTCAGGTTCCGAGCTTAGTGATTATGTGGATAGAAAAGAAAAGGAGTATACTGAACGTGAGGAACGTATGTTGAGACGGGAAGACGAGAGACACAGACGAGATGAAGAAAGGCGGCATCATGAGGATGAACAACGGAGGTTTGAGGCTCAAGAAGCTGAAAAGAAACGACTGTTTGAGCTTGAACAGGCTGAGAAGAAACGATTGTTTGAGATTGAACGTTTGAGGGAAGAACGAGCTTTGGAAGGAACAGGAGTTGGAAATGCTTAAAATAAAGGCTGATGCCGGAGCTCTGGGAGATGATAAAGGTGCTGAACACCATAATAGTAAGACACTGCGGCCGAGACTCCCAAAGTTCGAAGAAAGTAAAGATGATATGGATGCATACCTCGAGCGATTTGAACGGTTTGCAAAAAGCCAGGGATGGAAAGAAGAGACATGGGCTGTGAGCCTCAGCTCATTACTTACAGGAAAAGGCCTGGACGTATACACAAGCATGCCTCCAGACCATGCCAATGACTACCCAGCATTGAAGAAAGCAGTGCTGAAACGTTATCAGTTGACAGAGGAAGGTTTTAGATTGAAGTTCAGGGAATGCAAGCCAGAGCGTGGAGAAACTGTTTTTCAGTTTATGGCAAGGCTGGACAGGTATTTCAGTCGATGGACAGAAATGGCAGAAGTTGACAATACGTTTGAAATGCTGAAAGACCTTATGATCAGAGAACAGTTCATCCAAACATGTTCCACAGACCTTGCTTTGTTCTTAAAGGAAAGAGTTGCAAAGTCGAGAGCTGAGATTACACAGTTGGCAGAACAATATATTGAAGCTCATGGTGGCTCTATCACATCTAACCGGTTGAATAGAAGTAATTTGTCATGCAGCAAAGAGCCACAGCCTTCGACCGAGGTTCAGCCAGTGTCCCAGCCTACACAAAGAGAAAAGCCAGCTTTTAAGAAGCCAATATGTTTCATATGTAATAAGGAAGGTCATATAGCACGAGAATGCAGAGACCTATCCAAGAGGAAGGTAAGCGGTGCAGCTTTAGCTAGTAGGGGATCCTACGAGGAAAGACAGAGAAATAGGCCTGGAACGCAAGAGTCTACGCCTAAAGACTGGAGAAAGGAAGGCCAAGCACAGAAAAACAGACAGTCGGATGAAAGAAAAGTTGCAGCCTCAGTTATAGCAATATCATTAGATGACGAACGGTTAAAAGACTGCATAGAAGATGGACGACTTATGTTAGCACATGGAAAATCCATTTCGATTATAGCAAGCACCTGTACCATTGATTCAACAAATGGTGAAAGGAACTTGATATTGAAGAAAGGCTATATAGATGATAAAGAAGTTCAAGTTTTGAGAGATACAGGGTGTGAATTGGCAGCTGTCATGAAAGATCATGTATCAGAGAATCAAATGTTGGATAAGACGTATCTTATGGTTGCGATTGATGGACGTTCAAGGACAGTTCCTGCAGCAAAGATACAAGTTGATACACCATATTTTACAGGTGAAATTGAGGCAATGGTGGTGTCAAATATGATATGCGATTTGATAATCGGTAATATAAATGGAGTTTCAGATAAGCCAGACATAAACTGGAAAACCCGAGATGAAAGACAGTCTTCATCCGGCGAAGATATTGCTGCAACTGGGATGACGAAAACCCAGCACGCAATAAATGTAGGTATTACAGAACCCTCTGAGGTTTGCGAAGTCAAAGAGCAAACGTTTAATGTTGAGCAAATGAAAATTGCTCAGAAAGATGATGAGACGTTACAGAAACTTTGGATTTATGCTAAGGATAAGGCGAAACTGAAAACAAAAAGAGGTTTCAGGTTTCATTATGAAGTGAGGAAAAACGTATTATATAGGATCTTCGAGGAGAAGAAGAGCAGAGTTGTTAAACAGATAGTAGTCCCAACACAGTTCAGGAGAAGTGTTATGACATTAGCTCATAAGTCAATAGCCAGGGGACACTTATCAGCTAAAGAGACACTTGATAAAATACGAACGAGTTTTCATTGGCCAGGCATCACAAATGAAGTTACAAGATTTTGCCGGTCATGTGATGTATGCCAGAAAGTAAAGACTGACCTGGCATCAAAGAGCAGTTACGGTAGACACGGTTTGCAAGAATACAGGCATCATGATAGAACAGAAAGAAACTGGAGACAATCTGATGACAGACCAAATTTTGATGATCAAGGATTCAACCTGTATCATGAGAAGTCATCTATTAAGTACGCGAACAGAGGATCACGTTGGCATAACAGAAAGAATATATATGATAGAGATCATAACAGACGAGATGATAAGGGTTATAAAGTCTATGGCTCAAATAAATCTGAGCATAAGAAGTCATGGAGACAAAATGACATGAGAAATGAACTCAGAAAAGGGTTTATACGTAGGTCTGACGGGAGTTATCATGTAAAAGGAGGTTTTGGTGATAACAATTATCATGTCAACAGAAAAGATGACAAGTACTCTTACGATCAGAGAAACAAATGAATATCATTCATGATGATAGAAATATAAAGGTCAGATGAATGTTGTATGATTTTCTTGAAATCATATACTTTATGTTGAGTCTTTTAGACATGTTTGATCTTTGATACTAATTTAATAAGTATATTACTGAGTGTATGTTAATAATAGCAGTGATACATGATTTGTAAAAATAGAGAAATAGTAAAAAGAAAACGAGATTTTTGTATACAAATTATTCCTTAAGTGTTTGAAAAACTGAAAGTATTTTCTTGAGAAGGGGGCTGTTGTCAGAATAATTTGTATAATTAATGTATTGCTAACGTAACACATAAGCACAGATAGTGCTTGACTCCCTTTTCATGCTATTTTTGCTATAATTATTGTTGAGTTGCAGTTAATAATAGAATTTGGGTCATTTATGGCTGATTTGGGTTTATTATATGGATGGCTGGGTCCCTGCTTCGCACATTATGTCATATACAAAAGTTAAAAGGGAACCAGATAGTTAATAGAGCAGGTACTCGTTGTAAGACGTTGTGTTTAAATTTGGACCAATCAGAAATAAGTTCTATAAATAGCACGTCTAAAAATAGCACGTCTGCTGGGGTATAAATAGATGGATGAATGACAGAGAGGTCATTCAAACATTTAAAAACAATATAATAACAATAAATACTCCAGCCAAGATCCAGACATGTTCAAAAATAACACCCGGGCCTTGAATTAAGGTCCCTTTTTAAATATATCATATGAATCTAATTCTTTGGAATCGATCCAGGCGCCGACCTGTATCTGGCAACAGGTCTCAAAATTCAAATATCGCTGGGCCTACGATTGATTAGTTAGACTGGAAACAGTCATAACTACGCAGCGCAGCGTAAACAAATAAGAATGAATAAAACAAAACAAAACAAGAGAGGTCATTCGGTATCCAGCGGTTGAAGAAGACACATCGAGGATTCAACTAATAATTTATCCCAGTACCTTGAGAAGGAGACTATTGCAGTCACCCTGTCAGGGCGGATAAATTATTAAAAAGAAGACTTTGGAAGTTCTTAAACTAAAGAAGAGTAGCAGAATTTCGATAAGGTTTCGAGCTATAGGGCCAGCGCATAGGAGTTTTACCTTAAGGGTAGTTGAATGCTATAGACGATAGCATATATAGGCTGAGCATCGGGAAGCTGAGACAGAGACCCAGAGTTTGGTAATCTACTGAGATAGTAGGAGAGTTCCAGCTTATAGACGGTTCAGCATTATTGGCGAAGTACAGCCAAGGCATCGGGGATAATACCTATATGGTAGTTGAATGCTACATATGATAGCATATAGGCGCTGAGCATCCAGGAGTCAGGGCAATTATATAGAGTTTGAGAGGACAGAGGCCGAACATCTATGCGATAGGACTCGTATGTTGTTGATTCAAAGACATTGTCTGACAGGAACTTCAACAAAAAGACCAGTCAAGTATAGAGTCTCCAGCCTATAGGAGTTTGAGCTAATCATTTTTAATTGAAGATTGATAGTTTGAAACATTTAGTGATTTGCCTGATCCCCGAAATTGTCTAGCTCATAATAGAAATCATTTACGAATCATTGGTACACGAATCATTTAGGCAAGGTAGCCAGAGGAAAATTCTATATATGAGATATTTGGTCTCACCAGCTCTACGTTTTAACAAAGGACATTCTACATCGTTTGTCAGCTAGTCTAAGACATAGTCACCTTAGCGATTGGACCCAAATCATTGTTCAAGATACTAAAGGCGTAGGCAATTCCCTGGGTCATATAACCAGTATCCTGACAATCTGACATGCACAAAGCAGGTCCCATAACTCTATTTTGCTTTTTTACAAAATTATGCCCCTTTTTCAATATAGAAATTTTTGGTTAAGTTTTTGTATGTAAGCTGGTATCTCAGTATCCATTAATGGGAAAGGATTGAAACTTCACATACTTGTTCACTGTCATGATATGACATGCAGTGCAAAGGGTCAATAACTCAAGTTCGCATTTTACAAAATTATGCCCTTTTTTTCGACTTAGGAGTTTTTGGTTAAATTCTTTTATGTAAGCTGGTATCTCAGTACCCACTAATGGGAATGGATTGAAACTTCACACACTTGTTCACTGTCATGAGCTGATAAGCACTATGCAGGTTCCATAACCCTATTTTACTAAATTATGCCCCTTTTTCGACTGTCGTATTCATTCAATCGACAAAGCTGTTGAATAGTCAAGCGTTGCTGTCCTCCGACAGCTCTTGTTTTGCTCATGTTGGTCTAGTCTGGTTACTGACTCCTACTGGTTGAAAACCACTTTCGTGCACTTTTCCATCTGTCCGTCATTCCATCTGTTCGTCCGCAATTTCGTGTCCGGTCCATTAACTCTGTCATCCATGAAGGAATTTTAACATTTGGCACAAATGTTCCCCATGATCAGACGATGTGTCATGCAGAAAATGCTGACCCCTCGCTCAAAGGTCAAGGTCACAATTGGAGGTCAAAGGTCAGCAGGGCTTTTCTCCTGTCCAGTCCATAACTCTGCCATCCATGAACGGATTTTAATATTACTTGGCAAAAATGTACCTCATAATAAGACGATGTATCATGCTCAACTTTTAAACCCCTAACTCAAAGGTCAAGGTCACATTTGGCAGTCAAATGTTAACATGGCATGAACAAGATATGTTTCGTGTCCAGTCCATAACTCTGTCATTCATGAAGGGATTTTAATAGCACTTGGCACAAATGTTACTCATGATGAGACGTGTCATGCGCAAATCCTGGACCCCTGGCTCAAAGGTCAAAGTCACAATTGGAGGTCAAAGGTCAGCAGGGCTTTTTCCTGTCCGGTCCAGAACTCCATGAAGGGATTTTATTATAACTTGGCACAAATGTTCCCCATGATGAGACAACATGTCACCCACAAAACCCGGACCCCTAGCTCAAAGGTTAAGGTCACAATTGGAGGTCAAAGGTCAGTAGGTTTTTTCCTGTCTGGTCCAGAACTCTGTCATCCATCATTAAGGGAATTCAATATTACTTGGCATAAATGTTCCCATGATGAGACGATGTGTCATGCACAACACCCAGAACCCTAGCTTAAAGGTCAAGGTCACACTTGGAGATCAAAGGTCAATAGAATTTTTTTCCTCTCCAGTCTGTAACTTTGTCATGCAAAACAGAATTTAAATATCAGTTTGCACAAATATTCCCCTGAATGAGATGTGTCATGCGCAAATTTTAATATTAATTGGCACAAATGTTTACCACCATGAGATGTCCGTAGATGTAAGGTCAAGCTCACACTTAGAGGCTAAAGGTCAGATATAAGGTCTTCATGCATAGAGGGATTTTGATATAACTTTGCACAAATGTTCACCACCATGAGACCGAGTGTCATGCGCAAGAAACAGGTCCCTAGGTCTAAGGTCAAGGTCACACATAGAGGTTAAAGGTCAAATTCAAAATTGACTGTCTGGAGCATTTCTTCTTCATGCATGGAGAGATTTTGATGTAACTTGGCACAAATGTTCACTATCATGAGGCACCCTTGATTTTAGAATTATGTCTATTTGTTTTTACTATAAATAGATTATATTGTAACTTTTTGTACCCCCCGACAACAAAGTTGTAAGGGGGGGTATACTGGTTTCAGGTTGTCTGTCTGTCTGTCTGTCTGTCTGTCCGTCTGGCCGTCTGTCCGTAGACGCAATCTTGTGCGCACCATCTCTCCTTATCCCCTTGACAGAATTTAATGAAACTTGACACATGTTATCAGTACCAACAGTAGTTGTGCATGGGGCATGTTAGGTTCTTTTAGAAAAAAAATTTGCAGAGTTATGGGACTTTGTTTTTTTGTTACTATACTATATACATAGACACAATCTTGTGCGCACCATCTCTACTCATCCCCTTGACACAATTTAATGAAACTTCACACAAGTGATCAGTAACAACAGTAGTTGTGCATGGGACATGTTAGGTTCTTTCAGAAAAAAAATTTGCAGAGTTATGGGACTTTGTTTTTTTGTTACTATACTATATACATAGACACAATCTTGTGCGCACCATCTCTCCTCATCCCCTTGACACAATTTAATAAAACTTCACACAAGTGATCAGTAACAACAGTAGTTGTGCATGGGGCATGTTAGGTTCTTTCAGCGACAAAAATTGCAGAGTTATGGGACTTTGTTTCTTGTTAACATACTATGTACATACAGTCTGCATAATGCAATCTTGTGCGTGCCTAATCTACCAAACCCTTACACACAATTTAATGAAACTTCACACAAGTGATCAGTACCAACCCTAGTTGTGCATGGTGCATGTTACATTCTTTTAGATAAATATTCTGCATAGTTATGGGACTTTGTTTTTTGTTACTATACTGTATACATACAGTCTATATACATACAGTCCACATAATTATGCAATCTTGTGTGCGTCAAATTGCAGTGTACTGTGTCAGTGCATGTGGGGGGTACATTCATCACCTTTAGTGATAGCTCTAGTTTATTACTGGCCGTAGGGAAAAATCAAGTTGTCTTTTCTGTGGTACAACATACATCTTACATCCAATTTTGAAAACTGGTCAGATCCCATCATGGGTTCCAGAGTTATGGCCCCTTAAAGGGCCAAAATTTGCTCTTTTTGACTTCATTTATGGTTTGATATAATACAAACTTGCAAAATATCTTTAACAACAAAAGATCTTGGATTGCATGATGAATCTGTCAGATCCAATCATAGATTCCAGAGTTACAGCCCCTGACTGACCCCTGAAAGAGCCAAAATTTGTTAATTTTTATCTTGTGAACACGATTTAAGTGATATTTTACATTTAATTTTCACCACACATACACACAACTTAAGTCACAATAAGATCTCAGTTCCTTTTGAAAACTGGCTAGATTCCATCATGGGTTCTAGAGTTACTGCCTCTGAATGGGTAAAAAAAATTTATTTTGGCCCTTTCAGCTATAAAGAGGTTCATTTATGCTTTGATTTGATACAAACTTGCACAGAATATTTATCTTGATGATCTGAGTCTGGCCAAGTTCGAACAAGAGTGCCAGAATGTCACAATATACGCCCGTCACAGCAAATTTCTTTACTCTAGCACCTGTATTTGCAAATGGAATTTTAATTTTGTGGTTGTTTAGTAATCATTGTAAGTCTTTTGTTTTTCTAAGTCCACAAAAAATCTCCTTACAAGGTAGAGATAACTTAAAATACACCTAAAATTGGAAAGTAACATCTATGTTGTACCACAGAAAAGTGGTCTTGGTTTTTCCCTACGGTCAGTTATAAAAAAGTTACATTATTAGTTATTTATAGTAACAACTAAGGGAAGTTAATCTTAAAAAAAAAAAAAAAAAAAAATTGTAAGTCCACACAAAAATCTTTACCAGGTAGAGATTGGTTAAAATACACCTCAAAATTGGATGTAGCATGCATGTTGTACTACAGAAAAGTGGTCTCGATTTTTCCCCAACGACTAGTAATGAAAAAGTTACAATATAAGCTATTTATAGTAACAACAAAGGGAAGTAATTCTAAAGAAGGGAACTGCGCATGACACTTTGTCTCATGATGGTGTATAATTGTGCCAAGTTACATCAAAATCCCTCCATGCATGAAGAAGAAATGCTTTGGACAAAGTCATTCTTGTATCTGACCTTTGGCCTCAAAGTGTGACCTTGACCTTAGACCTAGGGACCTGGTTCTTGCGCATGACACTCCGTCTCATGGTGGTGAACATTTGTGCAAAGTTATATCAAAATCCCTCTATGCATGAAGAAGAAATGCTCCGGACAAGGTTTTCATTCTTGTATCCTTTGACCTCTAAGTGTAATCTTGACCTTAGACCTAGGGACCTGGTTCTTGCGCATGACACTCCGCCTCGTGGTGGTGAACATTTGTGCCAAGTTATATCAAAATTCCTCCATGCATGAAGAAGAAATGCTCCAGATAAGGTTTTCATTCTTGTATCCTTTGACCTCTAAGTGTGAGCTTGACCTTAAACCTAGGGACCTGGTTCTTGTGCATGACACTCCGCCTCGTGGTGGTGAACATTTGTGCCAAGTTATATCAAAATTCCTCCATGCATGAAGAAGAAATGCTCCAGACAAGGTTTTCATTCTTGTATCCTTTGACCTCTAAGTGTGACCTTGACCTTAGACCTAGGACCTGGTTCTTGCGCATGACACTCCGTCTCATGATGATGAACAATTGTGCCAACTTTCATCAAAATCCCTCCATGCATGAAGAAGATATGCTCCGGACAAAGTCATTCTTGAATTTGACCTTTGACCTCTAAGTGTGACCTTGACCTTAGACCTAGGGACCTGGTTCTTGCGCATGACACTCCGTCTCATGATGGTGAACAGCTGTGCCAAGTTTCATCAAAATCCCTCCATGCATGTAGAAGATATGCTCCGGACAAAGTCTGTGGAAACCGCCCGCCCGCCAGGGGCGTTGTTTTTCAAACGGGCGTATAAAAACTGGGTTATGTGTGGTCAAAAATTCACCAAGTCGGATCAAAGAAAAAGCTTATTAACACCTTTGATGCCACATTTATGACCCTGTCTTCATGAAACTTGGTCAGAATGTTTATCTTGATGATTTCTAGGCCAAGTTCGAAACTGGGTCATGTGGGGTCAAAAACTAGGACACCCACTCAAATCAAAGGAAAAGCTTGTTAACACTCAAGTGGTCATATTTATGACCCTATCTTCATGAAACTTGGTCAGAATGTTTATCTTCATGATTTCAAGGCCAAGTTTACAGGTGAGCCTTGTAGGGTCATCATGACCCTCTTGTTCTTTTTTTTTTATTAACAGTGATCCCAAAAACAACCCAAAAGCTGTTGCTCATATAAGGTTGCTAATAAGTTTGGCGACAGTAAATCAATCATAACTAAAGTTATAAACCGGAAATCATCCATGCGATGATCACAGTTAAAAATAATATATACCGTAAGTAACTGTGGCCTCGACATTGACCCTATGGCATCCATATTATAGCATTATGATTAGCATTTTTATAATGATTTGAATCGCATCTGCCCATTCACATTTAGTTTGTTTACACTCTAGCATCCACAATTTTGAAGCAATCTTGGTCACAATGTTTTTGGGCACAATACCTCGGACGAGTTCGATTATGCGATAAATCGAATCAGTATGTCCAGAGTTATGTGCCCTTGATTGACAAAATTTGCTATATTTCACTTTGTTTACACTCTAGCATCTTCATTTCTTCACCAATCCTAAGCATATTTACATAGAATGTGTATGACCTAATGGCCCTCAGCCACTCTCCTGAATTTTTTAGCCCACCTTTGCAATGCTCATGGTGAGCTATTGTGATCACGCTGTGTCTGGCGTCCGTCGTGCGTCTGTCGTCAACAATTGTGTTTAAAAGACATCTCCTAACCACTGAATAGATTTTGATGAAACTTGGCACGGATGTTCCTTGGATGGTCTTCTACCAAAGTTGTTCAAAAAGGTTGCACTTGGTTGCACATAGGGGCTGCCAGAGCTAAAAATAGAAAAAATTTCAAACGACGTCTCCTCCTAAACTGATGGTCCAGTTTTGAAATAATTACAAAGAAATGGTCCTTAATTATGTCACCCTCTACCAAGACTGTTCAAATTATTTTGATTCATCAAAAAACATGGCCACCAGAAGGCATGGTCACTTTTCCCTATTTAGTGGAAACTTTAAAATTCTTCTTGTGTGAAACTGCTGGCCCGATTTTAGAATAATTTCACACAAATGGTCCTTGTGTGACCCTCTACCAAGATTGTTCAAATTATTTTGATTTGTCAAAAAAACATGGCTGCCAGAGGGCATGGTCATTTTTCCCTATATGTATATAGTGGTAACTTTAAAAATCTTCTTGTGTGAAACTGCTGGCCCGATTTTAGAATAATTTCACACAAATGGTCCTTGTGTGACCCTCTACCAAGATTGTTCAAATTATTTTGATTTGTCAAAAAAACATGGCTGCCAGAGGGCATGGTCATTTTTCCCTATATGTATATAGTGGTAACTTTAAAAATCTTCTTGTGTGAAATTGCTAGCCTGATTTTAAAATAATTTTACACAAATGGTTCTTGTGTGACCATCTACCAAGATTGTCCAAATTATTCCGATTCGTCAAAAAACATGGCCAGGGGCGTGGTCACTTTTCCCTTTATGTATATAGTAGAAACTTAGAAAATCTTCTTGTATAAAACTGTTAGCCATATTTTAAAATAATTTCACAGAAATTGTCCTTGTGTCTACAAATACTGTTAAAAATTTTCTGATTCGTCAAAAAACATGGCTGCCAGAGGGCAGGTCAATTTTCATCAACAATTTCTTTAAACAATATCTCCTCCAAAACTACTGAATGTATTTTGATGAAACTTTACACAAATGATCTCTGGGTAGCCCTCTTTCAAAGTTGTTAAATGGTTCCAGTTCATTGAACATATGGGTTTGCTTGGTTAAAAATAGGTTTTCAGCTATCAGACTTTAAAAATCCTTTTCTCTACAGCTTTGATATTTGGCATGTGATATAAGGGTTTGACTTTTAACTCTCTACCATAATTATCCAAATTATTACCCCAAGGTCAATAAAATGGCCATGCCCGTGTCTGACATGTACTTACTACAGGCTTATATGTAAGAAACTTTGAAAATCTTCTCTGAATCAATAATAGCTAGAGCCTTGATATTTAGTGTGTGATATTAGATTTGTAATAAATTATTGCCCTAGGTTCAAAAATGTGTGTGACCATGTATATAATATAGGCTAACATAGAAGAAACCTAACTCTGTACTTATACAAACGCACTTGAAGCCTTGTACACAGGTGAGCGCTTTAGGGTCAATTACCCTCTTGGTTTTCTTTGGCACCACGTTTAAGGCCCGTTTATTTATCACAACATATTTACATTACATTTGAATATACAAAAAACATTTTGTTCTACTTTTAACATGTATATATATAGTAGTTTTGGCCATTTCCTGAAAACGTAGTTGTTAGAAATAACAATATGTCGATAGGTTAGTAAACTGAGAAGAAAAAAACATTTAAGGAAGGAAAAGAAATAAGAAGTAAGAAATTGTCTGAATTGAACTCCAATATTTTTTTCACATATTGGGGTATAAGGAGATAGATAAATCTGCAAAAAAATCATTTTAGGCCAGAATGTCAGTTGTAATAGTTTTGCACTCACTTCAACGGAGCCCATGATTTGTTTAAAATATGTGTTACACAAACTTCAAAACCTCAAGTGCACAACTTCACATGCTGATTAACATTCCTATGTGGTTTGACGACTTCTAGGTCAAATACTTCTTGAGATAAGCACAACACAAATTTGGACAGATGAATGGATATCAGGATGTACCAACAAGGGCAAATTTAAGTGCCCAACCAAAATTTGGGGTGGGGGCACACAGTCTTCGACTTAAACCGCTAGCCCGAAGCCCGAGTCGAGTGATTTGCATATCGGCCGAGTATAAAATCCAACCTTCACGCCAGACCAATCAAGTGAATTTCACAGGATGACTTTACCTTTAAAACCCCTAATACCCAATATATGTCAATTGAGTACACTTTTCAATACACATTCTGCCATTTTTATGTACATTCAGCAGAGAGGACTTCCGAAATTTTCGAAGGACGACAAAATCAATTCACCATGACGTAACTGCAGTTAGTGATGTGATTGACAGCCTCCTAAAGACTGTCAGACTGTCGGCATTCTTTAGATGTCATGTTTGGAGTGTGTAAGCATCGTGTTTTAAAGAGACCGTCGCTAAATGTAAACCGTCATTCAGATCAGTTGACATGTTGAGAAGGCGCTAATATTGCCAATAATAAACAAGAGGGCCATGAAGGCCCTGTATCGCTCACCTGACCTATTGACCTAAAGATCATCAAGATTAACATTCTGACCAAGTTTCATTAAGATATGGTCATAAATGGGGCCTCTAAAGTGTTAACTAGCTTTTCCTTTGATTTGACCCGGTGACCTAGTTTTTCACCCCACATGACCCAGATTCAAACTGGACCTAAAAATCATCAAGATTAACATTCTGACTTAGTTTCATGAAGATACAGTCATAAATGTGGCCTCTAGACTGTTCACAACCTTTTCCTTTGATTCGACCTGGTGACCTAGATTTTGACCCCGCATGACCCAGATTCGAACTTGACCTAGAGATAATCAAGATTAACATTCTGACCAAGTTTCATGAAGATACAGTCATAAATGTGGCCTCTAGAGTGTAAACAAGCTTTTCTTTTGATCTGACCTAGTGACTTAGTTTTTTATCCCACCTGACCTAGATTTGAACATGAACTATAGATCATCAAGATTAACATTCTGACTTAGTTTCATTAAAATATGGTCATACATGTGCTACAGTGTTAACTAGCTTTTCCTTTGATTTGACCTGTGACCTAGTTTTTGACCCTACATGACCCAGATTCAAACTGGACCTAAAGATCATCAAGAGCAACATTCTGACCATGTTTCATGAAGATACAGTCATAAATATGGCCTCTACAGTGTTAACAAGCTTTTCCTTTGATTTGACCTGGTGACCCTAGTTTTTGACCCCAGATGACCCAATATCGAACTCTTCCAAGATTTTATTTAAGATAACATTCTGACCAAGTTTCATTAAAATTGTGACCTCTAGGGTGTTAACAAGCTTTTCCTTTGATTTGACCTGGTGACCTATTTTTTGAACCCAGATGACCCAATATCGAACTCCACCAAGATTTTATTGAGGGTAACATTCTAACCAAGTTCCATTAAGATTGGGCCAAAATTGTGACCTCTAGAGTGTTAACAAGCTTTTCCTTTGACTTGAACTGGTGACCTAGTTTTTGACCCCAGATGACCCTATATCGAACTCATCGAAGATTTAATTGAGAGTAACATTCTGACCAAATTTCATTAAGATTGGGCCAAAATTGTGACCTCTAGAGTGTTAACAAGCTTTTCCTTTGACTTGACCTGGTGAGCTAGTTTTTGACCCCAGATGACCCTATATCGAACTCATCCAAGATTTAATTGAGAGTATCATTCTGACCAAATTTCATTAAGATTGGGCCAAAATTGTGACCTCTAGAGTGTTAACAGTCAAATTGTTGACGACGACGGACGGACGACGGACACAGGGCGATCACAAAAGCTCACTTTTGAGCACTTTGTGCTCAGGTGAGCTAAAAAGTACATGCATTTGGCTCGGATTAAGTTGGTAAGTTGTTTGCTCCAGTCAGAGGACAATAGAACTAATTGTCGCAATGATATGGACAATTTCAGCACAAAAGAATAAATGAATAAATTTTATTTGCAAATTGTTGAGTAAAATAGAAAGTTCAAAGTCAAAAGCCTTTCCTATCAGTAATAAATTTGCTACTTACCTTGGATTTTCGAAATTTATATATCCTACTTTTTCAGTTACTAAAAAAAACACACAAAAAAAACCACTTCAATCTGTCTCCTATTTAGGTTACGTAACTGATATCTATGACACATTTTGACCAATAGCCTGAAATAGACACCAGCACATGGCAGCTAAACTTCAAAGGAGTGTCACAAATTTTCCTTTATTGATTTTCGGCATTGTTCTTTGACCTGGGATGAAAGTTAACTGGTTGGACATTGCCATGTGACTGATGTAATTTGACATAATTCTATGTCAAGTGTGTATAAAAATGTACTTTAGATTTTTTTGTGGATTTTCATTAACTAGAGGAAGAACAGTAAGTTTGTTGATTTTAATAAAATGCTGACTGTTGCTATACCTATAATAAAACAATAAAATATTTTTTGTTCAATATAATGTTTTCTTATCATTCTAGTTGGTCCTTTTCTCTAAATTTTATTACTTTACACATTGTTTTGAACCAATTAAATATGACAATGATAGTACTGATGATGATGATGATGTCAAGTGATAATGATGATGATTCATCGATAAGGGTCATTGCACTGGCACCAGAACAGAAAGAAAATGCCTCTGTACATGTTATACCTTACCCCTAGGTATTCTATAAGAACCATGGTCATGAGGAGGAAAATTCACTAACTCATTTCAATCGCGCATTTCATACTTAAAACATGCAGTTCGGTAAATGTGTACTATGGATATCAAACATGTGGTGATTTATTATCCATTGTGTCCGGGTCACATTTCTTCAATACTTCTTATCTTAGAAAAACAACGTGTAGTTTATAGTTATTTCAACGTTACACAAAAAACTTGCTTGACCTTACCTGGTGAAGTTCCGTTCTAGATTACAAAACCATTCTGATTGGCTGTTGTGAAAATGTATGTCAATCGTCATTTTAATACACGTGTTCCCTAAAATGTGAAAATGCAGCATAAATGTGCAAAATGAATAAAATAAACAGAACAGATGCAGACCAATGTACGATTTCAAATTAAAGATCATTTACAAGATGAATTTCATTCATCATTTGCAGTTTTAGTGTAAAATTGTATTTTTTTTTAATTCTGTTTTTGTTTGTTTACATTTCGCCAAACATGTGCACACTGCCGTGACCTCTAGACCGGATGTTCATTAGGGAAGGTCAAGCAAGTTTTTTTCTGTAACGCTGACAAAAGCATAAAATATGTTGATAATCTCACCAATATGGAATATTGAGACAAGGTGACTGGTGCACGATGGAAGATAAATTATCGCTTGTTCGATATACTAGGTACCCATTCACCGAACTGCGCGTTTAAGATGAGAAATTTACGATTGAAACGGGTTAGTATATTTTCCCGTTCATGACCATGGTTCTTATAGAATACCTAGGGGTAGGGTATAACATGTACAGAGGCATTTTCTTTCTGATCTGGCGCCAGTGGGTCATTGTACAAAGTAATACCGGTACTAGGACTCCAAGAAAATTTAATCTGAATGTTAGGCAGTCCTGACTCCATGAAATTGAATCCTAATTGAAGCCCTGCTGTGAATGAGAAATATGACTTTGATGATGAGGATGATGATGATGATGAGCCAGAGTTATCAGAGGATGCCGTGTTTTCATTTGTTCACCCTTCAGAGAATAAATAATAAACATCAACCTGTTAAAGAGTTATGACTATTCATTTACAGGAAAGTATTGCTGTTATGACTATTCATTTACAGGAAAGCAGTGCTGTTTCATTTCATACAATGCCGAAATATGAATTATTTTTTGGGCTAGCAAACTTGGATTCAGGCTAGTACTATTTCAAAGGCACTAGCCCCAAACGGGCTAGTGCTTCGAAAAAATTAAGTTGAAGACTGGGCACAACACAATTCTGGCTCTCAGATAATTTCAAGCTCCCCTCTCCCCCACTTAAGTTCAATTGTTTGGCTACTAATAACCTGTCAAGTGATTCATGATAAGTTGTTGTTGTTTTTAGCTTTTTTTTGAGCTTTTGTGATCACCCTTCGTCCGTCGTCTGTGCGTCCGTGCATGCGTCAACAATTTCTTGTCTGCACGATAGAGGTTATATTTATGATTTTATTTTAACCAAACTTGCAAACAACTTGTATCACCATAAGATCTCGGTTCCTTTCTTGAACTGGCCAGATCCCATTATGGGTTCCAGTGTTATGGCCCCTGAAAGGGCCAAAATTAGCTATTTTGACCTTGTCTGCACAATAGCAGCTTTATTTATGATTTGATTTTTACCAAACTTGCACACAATTTGTATCACCATAAGATCTTGGTTCTTTTCTTGAACTGGCCAGATCCCATTATGTGTTCCAGAGTTATGGCCCCTGAAAAGGCCAGAATTAGCTATTTTGACCTTGTCTGCACAATAGCAGCTTCAATTATGATTTGATTTTAACCAAACTTGCACATAACTTGTATCACCACAAGATCTTGGTTCCTTTCTTGAACTGGCCAGATTCCATCATGGGTTCCAGAGTTACGGCCCATTAAAGGTCCAAAATTTGCTATTTTGGCTTTTGCAGCCATATAGAGACTTCATTTATGGTTTGATTTAATACAAACTTCCAAAATATCTTCAACAACAATAAATCTTGGATTCCATGACGAATCTGTCAGATCCAATTGTAGGTTCCGGAGTTATTTTATATCTGATTACCTCCCCTGATTGTAATCAAAATGGATTTATATCAGTAAGTACTTACAGGACTTATCTGAAATTTCATTATTGTCATTAGTTGGACTGAGACAATCTGGGTAGATAACTATAGACTGATTTGATGTCAAATTTCTTCCCTTTATTTCAAATTAAAACGGGTATATCTCCGTAACTAATGCAGATACTGATCTGAAATTTCATTTATGTCAACAGATGGACTTGGACAATCAGTGAAGATGCATATTGACTGAATTTATGACAAATTACCTCCCTTTATTTTTTATCTAAATGAATACACCTTAGCAGCTTCTAATGAGATTGGTTTGAGCCTTATTTATGTCTTCCATGGTAAGAAATAGTCATATTAGGTAACTCTTGATTGAACATTTATCGATATGAATATTTAACTAATATATTGTTGTATAGGTTTGTACTTTGTACCTTCTACATGCATATACCAATGCATGATTACCTCCCCTGATTTTAATAAAAATGGATTTATCTTGGTAAATATTTAAAGAAGTTATTTCAAATTTCATTATTGTCTTTAGTTGGACTGAGGCAATCAGGGTAGATAGTATGGACTGATTTGATGTCAGATTACCTCCCTTTGTTTCAAATTAAAATGGGTGTATCTCAGTAACAAATGAAGATACAAATTTGAAATGTCATTTGTGCCATCAGATGGACTCGGACAATCAGGGTTGATAACTTTTGACTGAATTTATGACGAATTACCTCCCTTTATTTTATGTAAATGAATATATATCAGCAACATCTAATGAGATTGGTTTTAAATGTTATTTAAGTCTTCCAGGGTAAAGAATAGTCGTGTTAGTACAAAAATGCAGCATTTGAGCCTAGGACCCTCAAACTTGGTATGGAAATTGGCCCTGACTAGGTCAAAAGGGACTGTTACAAGAAAATATTTATCCTGATGATATTAAATGTGTATGCCTATGTGCTCTATGTCAAAACTTGATCTTATCATTAAGAGCAATGGTACTCAGGTGAGCAATACAGGGCCATCATGGCCCTCTTGTTTTCTATTGTTTGCTCTGGCTACCCCTAAAAGGGTTAAGTGGAATCATTTAAACAAAACTGAGAAGGGACCTTGTCAGGACAGGAATTTCAGAGAAGATATTAAACTTAAAATGTTAATGATGAACCATCCACCTATACTTAAAGTTCACCCTAAACCCTTCGAATTTGTTTATGGTAAACTAAAATGCTTCAATTCTTGTACATGTTAACAAAATGAAAGATTCTCTTAATCTGGTGTTTGTGGACAGAAACATATGGTAAAGAAATTCTACATAAATCAGGAAGTATAGAGACACAGGAACACTTCATATGCAAGGTAAGATTTATTGATTATTGTATTTTTAAGCCAATGAGTTCTCAGTCTTCTAAAGTGAAGTCATATTTCTTGAACTTTGATTTAAATTCTGCAGCTAATGATGCTTCTTGGGTCTTTGACATACTACAAACTTTCCAGTCCGCTCTCTCTGGCATATTCAATACACCATGACTTGCTAAAACCTCTCTGGAATAGATAAATGCATGGAAAGCAATATATTAGGCTGATATCCTAGGGTCAAAGTATCTCTTAATGTAATCATAAACAAAATGTGTACAAAAAATTATTATTTAATTGCATGATACACTTAAGGGTACACCTTTAAAATGTAATATTTCGGTTTCTCCTCATGAACGGCATTTTGGAAGTGTGTGAAATTGCAGAATGACTTTATATTCATAACAAGCATACCTATGATATGGCAATATCTCTACTGGCTCTGTGTAAACATCTACATTTTTAAGGTCCTTCTGACCAAGAAACAGTTCTGTAAAACTATTTCAAGATCAGACCTGTGGTTTTAAAGGAGACATATACACAGATATAAAAACATTTCTATAAAATTACTTTGAAAACTGGCCTTCTGATTCAGCAGAGATTTTCAATGTTTTCCATTGAACCATACAGGGAAAACTGGCCTTCTGATTCAGCAGAGATTTTCAATGTTTTCCATTGAACCATACAGGGAAAATTAAACCACCATCCCCAACCACAAAATAAATCAAGTTTGTTTTTAAGAATTTAGAAGATAATCACCAAAGAAAAAATTCCATAAAATTACTTCAAAATTATACCTTCGTTTTAGAAAGCATGTCAGTGGAGATTTTTTTTTATATTTAGCTTAGTCATGTTTGCTGGATGAATCAGAATAATTTGATCAATCTTAGTAAAGGGTCAACCTAGGAATAAATTGGTTTAAAATCTGGCAAGCAGTTTCTGACAATAGAGTTTTTAAAGTTTCTGCTATATACATAGAGGGAAATTTGAACAGGCCCTCTGGAGGCTATGTTTTTTGAAGAATCAGAATAATTTTAACAAACTTAGCAGAGTCACCCAATGATCATTCATGTAAAATTATTTAAAAATTGGGGCCAGAAGTTTTCTGATCAGAATATTTTTTTCCACTACATACATATAGAAAAAGTGACCACACCTGCTGTGGCCATAATCTTTTATGAATTGGAACTGTTCAAAAACTCTTAATAGAATGTCACCCGAGGAACAACTAGAAGATGCTTTTGTAGCCCCTTTAATCAGTCAAGCACAACAACTTGAATAAAACTGAGAGAGGATCTTACAAGGATGCTACAGACCAAGTTTGGTGATGATCCATCAAGTAGTTCTGTGATTACAGAAGTGGTTTAAATGTGTTTTTTTTTTCTGTTTTTAGTTTAAACATATTTTATTTCAGTAATACATGAAACATTTACAAAACATTAATTAAGGAATTGGACAGAGAGCTTTTTTCTGTTTTTAGCTCTAGTAGTTCCTAAATTCGGTCAAGCTGATCCATTTGAACAAATTAGGCCCTTGCTTGGATGCTATAGACAAAGTTTGGTGATGATCCATCAAGTGATTGGCAAGTAGAAACCTTTTAAAGATTTTTCTATTTTTAGTTCTAGTGGCCCCTAAAATTGCAAAACCACTTGAACAAATCTGAGAGAGGACCTTCCTAGGATGCAACCAAGTTTGGTGATGATAAATCAAGTGTTTGATGAGTAGAAATCATTTAAAGCTTTTTCTATTTTTAGCTCCAGAAGCCCAAAATATCAGTACACGAGAACCATTTGAACAAACTTAGACACGACCATACAAGGATGCTAAATTCCAGGTTTGGTGATGGTCCATCAGGTGGTTCATGAGAAGCCCCTAAAATCAGTCAAGCCTTTTTTCAACAAACTTTCGAAAAGACTTTGTCAGGATGCTACAGACCAAGTTTGGTGTAATTCTGACCAGTAGTCTCAGAGGAGAAGATATTTTAGACACCTCAGCAAAATGTTAGGATGAATTAACAAGAGCTGTCACAGGAGACATTGCGCTCGACTATTTCAATGCTGGATAGTGAAAATGGGCACATCTGTGGAAACTGGAGTTGTCACTGGAGTGTTTAATGACTCCAATGGTGGATGAAGATATTGCACAAATAGCTTGAGTCTGTGTCAAAAATATTAAGTAATAAGAGAGGTAAAAATAAAATGTATCAGAACACTAAATAAGTATAATTCTAAGCAAAAAGGGGGCATAACTCATAAAATATTGGTGCAAGAGTTATGCACCTTGTGTCATATGACGTGGAACATCTACTTAAAAAAAAAACAAAGACAAATATCAAACAGGGAATGCCATGTACCAAAAACGCAGCCTCCCCAAAACGAAACCCACAGCACGCAGACACATACACATACACGCGCACACACACAAAGCCAACACATTAGGACAAAACGAACAAACAAAGGAACACAGTGGGGCACCGCCTTGGAATGAAGTTTGAATCAAATGCATTTTGTATTAACTGAGATATAGTAAAAATGCATCATAATTGACCTTAAATTCTAAGTAAAAGGGGGCACAATTCATGAAAAATTGGTGCCAGAGTTATGCACCTTGTGTCATATGATGTGGGTGATGATGTTGAACAATTATTTTAAGTTTAAATCAAATCCATTCAGTAATAACAGAGATAGAGTGAAAGTGCATCAAAACTTTAACCTGAAAATCTAAGTGAAAAGAGGGGATAAATCATGTAATATTGTGCCAGAGTTATTGCCCTTATATCAGATGATGTGGGTGATGATGAGGAATTACTGTTTTAAGTTTGAATCAAATCCATCAAGTAATTACAGAGATAAGAAGAAAAAAGAGAAAGTGTAAAAAAAAACTTTAACCAAGGTGGGGACGCGGGAAGACACCGACGCCGGGTCGAGAAGGATAGTTCTCCCTATACTTCGTATAGTCAAGCTAGAAAGTGATCGCCACATCTGGTGGCATTGTTTTCAATAAACTGGAAAAACTTGGTATAAGTCACAGAAGAAACATTTCTGCGACATTATCTAAAGTAGATTTCATAGAGACAAACATTACAACCACATTTTATGTAAATCAGGCAGATCATTAAACAAGATTTTCACAAGAGTGAATAAGTTACAAAATTATCCTAAATTTTAAACAGGCAAACATTCTGATTAAGTATAATGAAAATCAAGCAGACAATGTGGCTTCTAGTGTTAAAACAAGGTTTTCCTATGATTTGACCCAAAGAACTATAAAATAAATAGATTGGCAACTTGAAAGGCATATAGAGCAAATCTCGCCAACCTCCCGTGACAAAAAAACGAGATCTCGTTACCGGAAGTGGCGCTTTCTCCACGCGCCATTTTGTATGCGAAAGCAATTATTCATCGGTAAAATAATTATCACCGTATGACCACGCTTCTTTCGATGGCAAAAAACCCCCTGTACTTCGTGTCTTAAGACCATTTCTCATTAAACTAATTTTGTTTTAGAAGCTAACATGTATTTTAAATGTAGTTTTAAAGGTACAAATTGTAACTGCATGCTCGCCGATGTTTGTTTTTAGTAAGATAACGCCGAATCACGCTCTGACACGAGCTCACGCGAGATTACAGCCAGTTGCCATTCTGTGTATTTATACTTCTTTGTTTGACCTATTGACCTAGTTTTTGACTACAGGCACCTCACTTTTCAATTTCATAGAGACAAAACATTCTCACAAAGTTTAATGAAGATCAATTAGAAAATGTGGCCTTTAGAATGCTAACAAAGTTTTTGAACTCACTTGTGACCGCTAGAGTGTTAAGAGTCAAACTGTTGATGTCATGCAGGGTGATTTTCAATGTTTTCCATTTTGTGCTCAGGTGAGCTTAAAACAAGAACAACAAGAGCTGTCCGTAAGACAACATGCTCCACATTTTGTGGATTGGACAGTAAAATGAATATATGTCTGAATAAGAGACCTCTACTATAAAAGGAAGATACACCAAGGGGCATAATTCCATCAAATACACAAATTAGAGTTATTAGGATTGTTACAACAAATACAGATGATGATGGTAAAGATATATTTTGAGTTTCAAGTCATTATCTTATATAGTACCAAAAGTATGTCCAGAAAACAAAGTTTGTTAAAAAAAATTAAGTATAAAAGGGGCATAATTTGGTCAAAAATACAAATCCGAGTTATGGGGATTGTTACCACACATGCATATGATGGTGATAAAGATACATTTTAAGTTTCAAGTCTTTATCTTATATTGCATTAAAGTAATATCCAGAAAGCGAAGATTGCAAAAAAAGTTTAAGTACAAAAGGGGCATAATTCTGTCAAAAATACAATAAGAGTTATGGGGTATGTAACCACACATGCAGATGATGATAATTAACAAATATTTTTAATTTCAAGTCATTATCTTTTAAAGTACCAAAGATAATATGTCTATTAATAAAGCTTTCGAAAAAATTTAACATGAAAATAATTCCAAGTATAACTCCTTTGTGACATTGACCTTGGGTATAATGGGCCCAGCCCCTGCATATACTATGTTTGTATACTGGACAATGTTTATGAGAACTTACAGTAAGATATAAGCAAAAGTAACAAAGTTATGACAGAAAAACAAAGGTTGCCGAAAAACTTTAACCTTAAAAATAACCTAAGTATAACACCTTGGTGACCTTGACCTTGGATAAAATGGGCCCAGTCCCTGTACATACTTTGTTTGCATACTGGACAATGTTTATGTAAAGTTACAGTAAGATATAAGCAATAGTAACAAAGATATGACAGAAAAACAAAGGTTGCCGAAAAACTTTAACCTTAAAAATAACCCAAGTAGAACACCTTGGTGACCTTGACCTTGGGTATAATGGGCCCAGCCCCTATACATACATTGTTTGTATACTGGACAATGTTTATGTGAAGTTACAGTAAGATATAAGAAATAGTAACAAAGATATGACAGAAAAACAAAGGTTGCCGAAAAACTTTAACCAAGAAGGGTCATGCCGACGCCGACACAAGTAGTATTGACCCCTATTCTCCGAATAGTGGAGCTAAAAATTTACATGGTGACTTATATTCCTACATGATTAGGCAACTAATTTCTATGACATGTGCAACACCTTCAAGTACTTTATGTACTTTTCACTAAGTCACTGAGGATCATACTCCTAGTCGTTTGAATGAAATCCCAAATAAAACAGCAGGTACACATCTTTGTTTGCTAAACATCAATCCTCTAATGTTTTATGACTCCAGGTCAAATACATTTTAATAAAGAAATAGTGGACACAATCTCTTATGGTCTTTTATGCATTTTTGACTAAGTCAAGGGCTATAACTCTTGGCTGACAGAGTGAAATACCAAACCACAGGTGTACAACTTCACATGCTAAATAAAATTCCAATGTTTCATGACCGTAGGTCAATTATTTTTGAGATACATGTGACACAAATTTTTAAGGCCCTTTTATGCCTATTTTTGACTAAGTCAAGGGCCATAACTGTGGTCTAGATGAGTGAAATCCAAAGCAAATTCACATTTTATCAACAATCCTATAAGGTTTGATGACACTAGGTTAAATACTTTTTGATATGCACAACACAAAATCAGACAGACAGACATCCTGACAATCAACAAAGGCAAATCCCTCCCACAAAAACAGAGGGCCATGATGGCCCTATATCACTCACCAGAGTTGATAATTATGGCCTACTGACCTAGTTTTTGACCACACATGACCAAGTTTCAAATTTGATCTAGAGATCATCAAGACAAACATTCTGTCCAAGTTTCATAAAGATTGGGTCACAACTGTGGCCTCTAGAATGTTAACAAGTTTTTCCTTTGACCTGACCGGGTGACCTAGTTTTTGACCCCACATGATTCAGTTTCAAACTTGACCTCAAGAAAAACATTTTGACAAATTCTCATGAGTTTCAAACTTAAGGACTATGCTGGATCGAACTCCGCCTGGATACTGCCGGTCCCAAGCCCAGATAAAGGAGGAGGGTTGGGCATGGGGTTAACGCCCCCATCCTGTAAAACAAAATCTGTTACGGAAACGTCAACAAATACAAATGCATACCAAACAACTAGCCCACTAATAGACTTGAGCCAACTGAACGGCAACATGACTACTCTAGATGAAAGCCTACAGCAGGAAGTCAGGAGTACGACAGATAGTTTACTTGGCCAAAATCAAAAATTCGTACTGGCACGTGGAATGTTCACACCATGTTTGAACCATCTAGATCTGCTCAAGTATTGCGAGAGATGGAAAGGTATCGACTGGACATACTAGGGGCCAGTGAGTGTCGCTGGACAGGATCGGGAAAACAAATCACCAGCAATGGGTCGGTCATCCTACACTCTGGGCATGACAACAAACATATACATGGTGTAGCCCTCATAGTAGCCAAGAAACAGGTACATACTCTGTTAGAGTGGGAACCACTTGGCGAGAGAATGATCAGAGCACGCTTCAACTCCAGACACTGCAAACTCACTGTCATACAGTGTTATGCACCAACAAATGAGGCGGAGGAGGAAGACAAGAATGACTTGTATGAGGCTCTGCAGCATACAGTCTCTAAAGTTCCCCAACATGATATGCTACTGGTCATCGGAGACATGAATGCCAAAGTCGGTTCAGAGAACGAAGAAAGAGAACGCGCTATGGGCAAACATGGCTGCGGAACAATGAACGATAATGGGGAACGTCTCATTGATTTTTGCCTGGATAACAACTGTGTGATATCCACAAACTTACCTGGAAGTCGCCTGACAGTAGCACTGTCAATCAAATTGACCATGTCATCATTGGAGGCAAGTGGAGGAGATCGCTTAGAGATGTCAGAATTCATCGAGGTGCAGATGTCTACAGTGATCACTACCTGCTCACTTCCACAATCAGACTGAGGCTACAGTGGACTGCCATACAGACCCAACCCAGGAAGCGCCTGAACAACAGGCTAAGATCTACAAACTTCAAAGAGGAGTTCACCATTGAGCTTAGAAACCGCTTTGCTGCTCTGGAAAGTATGGAATCCGATCTTAACACCAAATGGGAGAACATAAAAAAGTCCTTTGTAGAGACAGGAACAGCCATCTTGGGGTACACAAAAAGACGAAATAAGGAATGGATAACACCAGTGACATGGCAAAAGATAGATGACAGAAAGGTCCTGAAAGCCAAGATGCTGGGAACCAAGTCTCCGAAACTCCACAGCAGAGCCCAGGAGGCATACAAAGCTAAGGACAAGGAGGTCAAGAGAAGCGCCCGGAATGATAAGAGAGCATACGTGGAGGAGCTAGCTGGTGAGGCGGAGCAGGCAGCACAAAGAGGAGAGATGAGCGTGGCGTATAGGATAACCAAACAGCTTACTGGTACATCATCAAACCACTCCATGCCAGTCAAAGATAAGCAAGGCAACAATCTTTCCTCTGAACAAGAGAAAGCGGCAAGATGGGTACAACATTTCCAGGAGGTACTAAACCGACCGGACCCAGACGACCCACCTGAGCTACAGCCTGCCACCGAACTACTAGACATAGATACCAGCCCACCAACAAAGGCTGAAACCAGAGCTGCCATGAAAGCGATGAAGAACGGGAAAGCAGCTGGTAACGACTCCATCCATGCAGAAATGCTGAAGGCTGACATCAACACTTCCAGTAAGGTGCTGACTGACCTCTTTCGGAAGATCTGGGAAGAGGAAACTGTCCCCGATGATTGGACCAAAGGCCTGATTGTCAAGCTCCCCAAGAAAGGTGACCTCCAAAACTGTGACAACTGGCGTGGCATAACGCTCCTATCAGTTCCATCCAAGGTCTTTTGTAGAGTTCTTCTTGGCAGAATCGACAAAGCCATAGACAACATACTCAGACAGGAGCAGGCTGGCTTCAGAAGAGGTAGAGGGTGCATTGACCAGATATTCACACTGCGGAACATCACAGAGCAATGCATAGAGTGGAACACCCCAGTGCACATCAACTTCATAGATTTCCAGAAGGCTTTTGACAGTGTACATCGAGAGACCCTATGGAAGATTCTAGCAAACTACAGAATCCCCCCAAAGATGGTCATACTGATACGACTCTTCTACCAGAAGTTCGAATGCAGTGTCATTGTCGATGGACGGTTGTCACAGTGGTTCCCTGTGAAGTCTGGTGTGCGACAGGGATGCACCATCTCACCGATCCTCTTCCTAATCACCATTAATTGGGTTATGAAGAAAACCTGCGATAGGCCCAGAGGTATCCAGTGGACCCAATTCTCCCAGCTTGAAGACCTGGACTTCGCTGATGATCTGGCGGTGCTATCTACCAAGGCAAACAATCTTAAACAGAAAACTGACAGGTTGAACAACTTTGCCAATCAAGCTGGGCTAACCATCAGCTCTTCCAAGACCAAAGTCCTAAGCGTCAACAGTACTGATGAAACCTCCATAACCGTAAACGACGCCCCTCTTGAACAGGTCAGTAACTTCACGTACCTTGGAAGTGTCATTAGCAACGATAACGCAGCACACAAGGACATTGAAACAAGAGGGCCATGATGGCCCTATATCGCTCACCTGTTATCATTGCACTTGAGGACAAGAAGGTCCTCAGAAAAAATATCTAAGTCCAAAGGACAGGAACAACAAAGGAAAGAAATTTAACCAAAAAGAAAAAAAATATCTTACAAGGTATAGATATGTTAAAATACACCTAAAAATTGGAGTTACCATCCATGCTGTATCACAGAAAACTGGTCTCGTGTTTTCCCTATGGCCAATAATAAAAAAGTTACTAAAAATAAGCTATTTATAGTAACGTAAAAGGGAAGTAATTAAAAAAAAAAATATTGTAAGTGGACAAAAGAAGGACCTGCCAAATAAATCTGTTGACATAAATGAAATTTCAGATCAGTATCTTCATTAGTTATGGAGATATAACAATTTTAATTTGAAATAAAGGGAGGTAATTTGACATAAAATCAGTCTATAGTTATCTACCCTGATTGCCTCAGTCCAACTAATAACAATAATGAAACTTCAAATAAGTCCTGTAAGTACTTACTGATATAAATCCATTTTGATTACAATCAGGGGAGGTAATCAGATATAAAATAACTCTGGAACCTATGATTGGATCTGATTTGTCATGGAATCAAGATTTATTGTTGTTGAAGATATTTTGGAAGTTTGTATCAAATAAAACTATAAATGAAGTCTCTATATGGCTGCAAAAGCCAAAATAGCCAATTTTGGACCTTTAAGGGGCCATAACTCTGGAACCCATGATGGAATCTGGCCAGTTCAAGAAAGGAACCAAGATCTTGTGGTGATACAAGTTGTGTGCAAGTTTGATTAAAATCAAATCATAAATGAAGCTGCTATTGTGCAGACAAGGTCAAAATAGCTAATTTTGGCCCTTTCAGGGGCCATAACTCTGGAACCCATAATGGGACCTGGCCAGTTCAAGAAAGGAACCGTGATCTTATGGTGATACAAGTTGTGTGCAAGTTTGGTTAAAATAAAATCATAAATGAAACCACTATCATGCAGACATGAAATTGTTGACGGACGGACGACGGACGAAGGGTGATCACAAAAGCTCACCTTGTCACTATGTGACAGGTGAGCTAATAAAACAACGCAGAATGAGATGGCTAGGTCACGTCCTCAGAATGGTCCAGTCCTGACCACCAAAAATAGCACTGAAATGGACAGCACCTGGAAGAAGGAAACAAGGGCGCCCAAAAATAACATGGAGGCGCACCATTACTCAAGAATTAAGAGATGGGGCTCTCATGGGGCGAGGCACAACATGCTGCCAACGACAGAGACAGGTGGAGATGTACTGTTGACGCCTTATGTCCCGTTCGGGACGAAGAGGACTAAGTAAGTAAGTAGTATTTTGACAATGTAAAATTCCTATGTAAAACTGAGATTGTCGTTACAACACGAGAAATGCACAGGGATCAAAGAGAAACTAATAATAATGAAAAAATGTATCTCCGAGTAAATTATGAAGTATCAATGACACTCAAAAGCATGTCCCAACAGTGTACTAGAAGAAAATGCATAGAAATTTTCAATGCAAGTATTAATTGGTACCGTACATCTCTCATATTTATACAATATATATATTCATCAATCAAGGATATGTCAGTGTAAATGAGCTGAGCATTATTTTTCTAAGAAAACGTCGTTAAACTGTGTTACATAAATCACACATGCACCGCTTTTTTACAAAAATATGTGCACCATGTTTTCTTCAGTGACCGAAATAAAAGGAGTATTTTACCTTAGACTTCCTTATTGTATAGTACGATTCACTTTCTAATCTAAATAAAGCATCACTTTTTTATAACATCCCACTGTCCGATCTTTCTGATCACTTAACGATCACTCACAATTACAAAATAAAACCAAAGTGTCATCAAAATTATCACTTTACACGGCTTCATGGACATCACGGCTAGGGCTGTGGATCGTCGGACAAGTGGCGATCCGATCCGATTCGCGAGTCGGGGCTGACGATTCACAGTTCGAATCACAAATCACCAGCAACAACTTATAATGATACAAAAATGCAAGACTGTTATATAAGTACCGTTTTTTTTTTTATGGAATTTAAACTCTGCAGTTCTCATAGTGCTCAATTTAATAGTTATGAATATGTTTAATGTTTTGCTCATTAATTAAAGTCAGGTTTAACTGGTGAACTTCTGTAATGTTCGGCCATTCTTGTTCTTGCAGATGAACGATATGATGTCGGTCATTAATATCACAATATTTAGTACTGGCTAGCGACCATCAAATCCGGACTACCACCAAACCGGACACTCCTGTAAACACTTCTTTTTTTTTGTGGTCTTTAACCCTGTTAATCTGTTTAGGATCAAATGGATGCTTGATTTTCAACAACAGGGCAAAGTTACAACAGTTAAATTTAAGTATTTTACAAGAAATGCTATATTTCATTTCGTCTGCACTCACGAGGCATGTTTACATGTCGGGGGAAGTCAGAAGTGGCGCGATGTGCATGCGCAGTATTTCCGTGAGGTCCCATCATTAAATCTAAAGGTCCCATGCAAATTTGAGGTAAACAGACAAGACGTTTAGTAAACACTTATATCGGGGAAATACAGCTTTAATAATTTAGTGCATGACTTTTACACACCCTAAAACACACTTTCATATCAAAATATAATTTCTCTTCGAAAACTGAAATTTTAAAAGATTTGGGTGGGAGAGATACGATCAAATTTATAGGTTCAAGAGAGGTAATTCATACAATTCTTGGGCTCAGACACAGTACGACTACTTTCCATTGGTTGAAAATAAAGTTTAATTCAATGTTGAATGTAAATTGAAAATCAATAAAGTGACAACTCGATGTCCAGAAACCTGGTACTGTTAGACCTTAAAATAACGTGATTCGGTGGCCCTTTGTGCGGGCCTTGAAAAAGTACTTGACCTAATTTTAGAAGTAAACAAATTAGCTCTTTAGTTAGGAGGAGAACCTAGCTTTGTTCACGTGAAATTTCAACCACTAGATATATCTATTTCCCGAGTTATCGTGAAAAATATTCCAAAAGTGTCCGGTTGTAGGACACTAGCCAGTAACAGTTTCAAATTTTTTGATAAGAAGACGTTCAATGTGGCTTTTATTTAGATTTATTGATCGAATTTTACATATTGCATGTATTAAAGAAAAAGATCACGATCCAACGATCTCGACAATGACGAATATCCGTACTCGAACTTTTGGTTAAATTCGTGGATATCCGAGTACTGGGATACTCATTACAGCCCTAATCACGGCCTACTAACAATAAACTTGTAAACATGCGCCAACCAAACAAGTGATGAAAGATCGGGACTTTTTCAAAGATATGTTTTATTTCCTGTAATTTTCTGGTATTCTAACGTTTAAACAACCGAATTGTTTGATTTTGATTTCAAAGCCTTCCAGCCACAATAACACATTGTTGTCATCTCCGTCTCTGTTAAATGTCTTGCAATGTAAACGTCTCTCAGGTAGTGTTTTGAAAATTTACATATTATTTTTACATTCAAGCATTTTTAGTGGAGTCCGGTTGTGTGATCGGCCAGAACTGGCTTAACAAATCTTTTTGATTTATCAATAAACTGGCTAAGTTCGTCCATTATAACTGATCTTATATCTTTCCATGAGTCAATTTCTCCTGAACTTAACAGCATTTTCAATTCAAGGTCGCGTACACCTGTTCTGAGATTCAAATTTGTTTTCATTATTTCTCTGTGGTTCTCTGTAATTGGGCATTCCAGCAAGTAATGCTCTACTGATTCTGGGTCACCACATTCACAATGGGGATTACTGTCCAGTCCAACCTTGTATCTATGCTCTTTTAAATTACAATGGCCACTTTGTAACTGTATGAGGATTCTTTGATTTGTATTTTTGCTGTAATCCAGTTGTTTAAGTTTGACTCTTGGTTTCATCTCATACAACGTCTTTCCCTTTCCTGAGGGGTCCCATCGTCTTTGCCACAGCATTGTTACTGTTTCTTTTGTTGCCTTCTTTATATCCTTTTGAGTGATGGGCTCTTGTGCCTCCCCTTTCATGTCTTCAGCCTGTAGCACAGCTTCCTTTGCTAAACAATCTGCAACTTCATTCCCAGCAATTTCGGCATGCCCTCAGGTGACCAGTCAAGTTTTATAGTGGTTCCATCCTGCTCAACAGCTTTCCAGATGCTTTTAACGTCTTGAATCGCCCTGATATGTAACTTGTTGTCCCATCCTAATGTCATAATACCAATTACTGATAGGCTGTCAGAGAATATTTGAAGAAGAGGTATTTTGTATTTTGTTTGCTCCCTTAAGATGAATTCAAGTGTTATCTTTATTGCTATAAGTTCACCAAGGAGAACTGAAGCTAATTTTGAAACTGGCTGCTTTAATTCCATCTGTTCTCCACTTGGTAAAAGCACACATGATCCTGCCCCACATAATCCAGGATTTCCTTGGCACCATCCGTCAGTAAAAGCTATTACAGCATCTGGGTCTATGTCTTGTAATAGCTGGTTGATAACCTGTCTGGCTTGTACTTGTTGTTCAACAGTTCTGTTTTTTGAAGAGCCAAGGTTGTTCCAGTAGGTTGTTTCAAAGGGTGGTTTACGCTTTTTTCCATTAATTTAGTGCACTCTCTTATTGCTAATTCTGTTCTTCGCAATTCTAATGGTGGTAATCCGGATTGTATTTCTAAGCTTTCGCAGCTGCTTGTGGCCATTGCTCCCATACAAAGTATCAGACCTTTTCGCTGGACTTTTTCTAATATTTGTACTGAAATACTTGTTTGCCAAACTGAAGACGCATACTCTAGGTAAGGAACAATTAAACTTTGATATAGTTTAATCATATTCTGTGGAGATACCTTTTCTGATTTTGCGACACATGACAGTAATCCGAGTGATCTTAGTGCTTTTGTTTCTGTATATTGGACATGTTGATTGAAGGTGAGCTTTTCATCTAGTACAACACCAAGAACCTTTGACTGCTTAACTCTTGTCAAACTTGCTCCATTTAGCTCGAGTTGTATGTCTGGTGTGTTATCTGGGTCCTTCGAAAACATGCAGTATTCTGTTTTACCTGTTTCATGCGCCACTTATTTGTCCATTCTGATATCGAATTCAAATCTTCTTGTAGTTGTGTCTCTAGTGTTTTTATGTCTGTATCAGTACGCCACACTGTACCATCATCAGCGAATTTCACCTGATGACTAATAACTTGTTTTAACATGTCTGTCAAATATAAGTTAAACAACAGAGGTGAAAGTACTGAGCCCCGAGGTAGCCCAAGGTTTGTCTGGTGGCTGTCATCCCTGTAACCTTGTCAGCATGTTGCGGTGTGGTTTTGTAGGAAATTGGATATCCAATTCCAGATAGGGCCTTTTATTCCTAATTCATACAATTTCACTAATAAACCATCTCTCCAGACACTATCAAATGCCTTCTCATTATCTTGGAATATGGCTACTGTAACCTGTTTATTCTTTAAGTTTGTTGCAATATCTTGTGTAAGGCACAGAACTGCATGTGTAGTACCTCTTCCTTCTCTAAACGCTTCTTGTTCTTGGTCTAACAGGTCATGGTGTTCAACAAAAAAATATAATCTGACACTGATGATCGTCTCAAGGCACTTTCCTAAAACACTTGTTAGACTAACTGGTCTATATGAATGTGGAACATAGTAGGTTTCTTTCCCAGGTTTTTTTAAAAATTTAACATCTGCTGCTTTCCATTCATGAGGGAGTATACCTTGGTTGAAGGACATCTGAAACAATGTTGTTACTGCTGTTATCAAAGCATTGTTAGCTTTTCTGACCAAATCAGTGTATATATTGTTTGGACCGGGCGCTTTACCCTTTTCTAGTCTTTGTAAGGCAGCTTCAACTTCACTTCTAGTTATTTCATGATTCAAGAATTCATCAACTGGTTCCTCCGCTATTCCATTTCTGATGTTGTTAAGCTTTAATTTGTCATTGAAAGTCTCATTTTTAACATGTTCTCCCTTCAAAAAGGTATTTCTCAGTATTCTACATTTTCCTTCTTTGTCAAATACTGGTTTTCCTTCATCTGTTAATGGCAGCATAATACCCGCATCAGACTCTTCATAGGATGTTAGTTTGTGAAATGTTAGCCACTTTTGGCCTGGGTCAGTGTGTCTATCAATTTGGGTGCATGTTTCATCATTCCATTTTGATTTCGCATCTTCACACACTTCTTTATATATTTGTTCTTTGTTACGTAGGTTCTAACAGAAGTGTTCGGTGTTTTCCTCATCCTAAAGTGCTTTTTAGCAGAATTTAAATTTCTTTTAGCTGTTTTCACCTCTTCATTTGTCCATGGATAAGTGGTTCTCCTATGATTAATTGGAACCCTAACCTTAGGTATACATTTATCCATACAATCTTTGAATACTCTTAAGGAGTCATACAGTTCATCCATACTTGTTTTTGAGTTATCACTCACATTCCAATCATTGAATTTTACTGTAGTTTCTTCTTTCCATGCTTTCCAATCTACTTTTCTTAAATTGTATTTTTCAATATATTCATTTTGCCCTCTAGGTATGCCATCTTCAATTTTCACAAGCACAGCTATGTGGTCAGATCTCACATTTTCATGATCTAATGTTTGACAGCATGCAATTTTTCTCCTTAAAGTTGGTGTGATTAAGATCAAGTCAATTACACTGTCACTGTTGCGTCTAGTTGGAATGCCATCATTAATGCACATAAAGTTACTTTTTAAGACAAAATTCTCTAAGAGTTCACCTGCATAGTTATCTGATTGATTCCCCCAAAGTTTACTTTTTGCATTGAGATTTTACTCTTTGCATTGAGATCCCCAGTTACAAGGATATTTTTAAATGATTTTCTGTAGTCTTCAAGCATAGAAATAAATGTTTTCATGTCATCAGTTTTTGTCGGTGGAATATAGCAGGCCAACAGTATTATTTCTTCCATTTTTTCCATTTTCACAGTAGCACACAAAACTTCTATGTTTTCTTGTTCTAGATGTTGCTGTCTTTCAATTAAATAATTTTCAGATTGTCTACTGTAAATGGCAACACCACCATGACCACCTTGCCCTCTAGGTTTTGATAAAATATTCCAGTTTTTGAAAGATAACTTCTGAGTTTTTGATTCCCAAGTTTCACTTAAACATAAAATGTCAATTTCATTATTTTTGACAAGTGAAAGTAAATCTTTTTTAGCAGTATAATAGGACTGACAGTTAATGGAAATGATTTTCGTGTTAGTTTAGATAATATTTTGAATTTTTAGCTGCTGTAATTTTGCTCTATATTCCTTACAACCAGATGAGGATGCTCTATGAGGTTCGTTGCAGTTTGCACACTTAGTACAATTGTTGCACTCTTCTAATGAGTGATTCTTTTCACCGCAGTTCTCACACTTTTTCTCAAAAGTGCAATGATTTGCGATATGTACAAATCTCATACAGTTATAACATCTGATGATATGTTTTTGTCTCTTTTTTTCTATGAAAGCTTCTCTTTTATTGTAGTATATATCTAGCTTGATACTTACACTTTCTTCTAAATGACTGCTAGTTTCAAACTCCAATCTTACTATAGGCATAGGTCGTCTGCTGCTCCTATGATAACAACGCTTCACTTGTTTAACTTGGAAGCCTTTATTCTGTAGTAGTCTTAATACTTGTCTTTCTGAATATCTAGGATCTATATTTTTCATAAACCCAACAGTTTCTCCATCTCTCTTTCTTGGAGGGTGCAGAACTTCTTTTTCACCAAAGATTTTACCGGGCCAACTATCTAATAAATCTTGCTTTTGGCTTCTGCTATCACACTGCAAAACAATTCCGCCCCTTGGCAAGCTATATGAAAATTCAACGCCTTGAATATTTTTTCCTCTAATCTCTTACTTATAGCTACAGATGAACGCAATAGTTTCAGATTATCAATGTTGTCAATTACAACAAATTGTTTTCAGAATCAAGAAGATTATCTTGACTTATTTTAGACTTTTCACTAATTTCTTCACCACTGCTCTCTTTGTTTTTATTTTTGATATGGTTCACTTGACTAGTGTCTGTTACAATTTTTTTTGCCAACTGTGAATGTATTTCCTCAGAAATCACTATCGTATCAACTTGATGAAATTGACTTATTTCACTACAGCTGGAATTTGTTGGATTTAACCCTGTTTTATTTACAGGTACAGTATCTGATAATCTTTCTTTCAGCCATGGCGAATTCTTAAAGACACAAAAAACACAGGGATACTTGATGAATGAGATTACTCTAGCACTTTCCCGGATCCAATGCTGCACATTCTAAGTGCCACCATTTTTTGCAGAAATCACACTTCAACCAAGTAGCATCTGAATATTTTGCTTCTGGTGGGTCTTCCTGTAAGCAACCAGCACACTTAAACTGTTTAACCTTAATTTCTTGTTGTTTTTTTCAGATCTTGAGAAGACTTATCTGGTTCTCCTATATTGGATTCTAATGATGATTTATTTGTATTATTTTTTGCAGGCTTGCTCTCAATTTTCTCTACATGATTCTGGTTAGAAATTTCAGCTGAAATACTATCATTAAACTTTTTCCGCAATTTAGTTGATAGTCTCTTTCTTCTCCTCATTTCATTTGAATTGCATACTTCTGCAGACTAAGTAGGCATAAAAAACATTGATATACAATAATAAAGTTTACCTTCGAATCAGGAAACAAATGTTTACAAAAAGCTGACCTTGAACTTCGTTTGAACGGTGTCAGTTGAAGTTTTATTCATGTAGAACATTTTACGGTTGATTTCCACTAACAGACCGGAAGTTCATAAAAAGTTGTTTACCGACCATAGCAACCTGTTGTTAGGGAGATTTTCTCAATTCCTCTTCATAAAACCTCTTTTCATACAAAAAGTTTCCTTTTGAAACATTGATTTTACCACAGGTATAAAGATTCTTGTGTTTGATTCGTTCAAATAGCGTCTAAACTCCTGAAAATTACACACGGCTGTACATCAAGTCTCTGAGGCTCCGTAACTGTCAAAACTGTCGAACGTTAAAAAACTTTTTTTAACAGCGGAATTGTAAGAAAGTTGTTCCAGTTGATTGTAAAACACTCTTTTACGATCGATTGACTAAAATTTCCAATATACTTCATTCAAAAATATTGTAAAATTTATAATTTTAAGCTTCAATTAATCGCTGTTTTGAAAAACACGTCCAAACTCCACGCACGCTCATATGCACAGAAATAACGAAGAAGTTTTACAAAATAGCTTTTAGTTTAAATTTTGGACCTATCTTTTTCCAGCCCAACAACAGACATGTATGTGTCACAAATCTGGCTTGTCCTCGAAATCAGTGTCAAAGGTTACTAGAACATATAACCAATAAACAAACAGTCGCTTACTATGTTCCTGTAAGTCCCGTAGGTTGAAACGGCTCGTGTTTATACATTCATATATATTCCTTATCAGGAACATTGACAATCACAGTTCGATCTTTTCCACGAACATGAAAACATTTACTTTTATTTCTTTGTTTACATTTCAAACATGATGATTCACATATACGTTCAAGAACGTAAATTTGTGCTTTCCGACCCTCATGGTGTGTAAACTTTTGTAATTAAAAGTATGGTGTATTCGACATTTGTAATTTCTGACGGTAAATATCATTGAGAGTATATAATGGTAAATATTTTAAACGTTACTTCTATAGGTGTCTCCATGACCAGATGGCCAAGGTTGCTGACTTCAAATTCTTTGCCACCGACGTGGGATCGAAACCTCACTTGAGGTGTAAAATTCTTCACGTAAGGAAGTCATCCAGCTGACTTATCGAAGGTTGGTGTCTCTACCTAGGTATTCGCCTGAGCCCGAAAAAAATGTCTGGAGGGGCACCTGTAGTCTTTCCCCACCAGCAAAACCTGGGAAAACTTAATTGTGTCGTATTGATGTTACTCTAAACCCAACAAAATAAAATAGATAAACATTGTTCCCATTTTTGTTTGTTTGTTTTAAACTTTATATTTTTATATGAATGAATATGCAAAAGGGTATTTGTTTGTTTCAGTGTAACATCAAAATGAAATATTACAATTATACATCAACAGTGAATGCCACATGCATTATATTTTCACGAGGGGTTAATGCTTTGATCTTACATGTAAAACAATTCCTAGTGTATAAAAGGTAAACGTAAAGGTCTTGTTTATTACAGTGTCACCCCTATTGAAAGAGCCAGCCAATTTGGCTTATGAGACACCTTTATTGTGCTTACCAATTACCTCTCAAAACTCCTACCACTATGCCAGGTGCCATGCAGATAAAAGTCAGTAACCATTCATTTATTAACTAGCTCGCGGCTCACGTACCGGCCTTTTCGGAAGGAGTCGCATAACCCCCCCAGCCTATATATATGTATATGTACTTTTGGAATTAACTGTTAAGTGTAAAAAGTATGTATTCACAGTGCAAATCATCCATGCTAAATAATACGTACGATATGTTTGCTTTCTCACTGTCTAACATATCCGAAACGATCTATTTGATTTTAATCATAGATTTCTTGTTTATTTGTCACCTTTAATTAAAGCGAAAGTGTTTATTATTTTAAACTTAAACTTTGAAGTTTAGTAGGTTGTAGCATTCTTTAGGTCAAGCGTATTTTTATTACCGTGATATTCCTTCTGTAGTCAGTCATATAATTGTAAAAATGCTTTTTTCACCAAGTGGAAAATATCAGGTACTTAAAAATGCAGCTTTCTAAAAGGTCAGTTAGAATTCTCGATGTCATTTATCAAACATACGCTTGTAAATAAATAATATTATTACACAAGAGCTGTCCATAAGACAGTGCGCTCCACTATTTGGGGATTTGACAGTAAAATGAATATATGTCTGAATAAGAGACCTTTACTTTAAAAGGAAGATACACCAAGGGGCATAATTCTATCAAATACACAAATTTGAGTTATTAGGATTGTTATAACACATGCAGATGATGATGATAAAGATATATTTTGAGTTTCAAGTCATTATCTTATATAGTACCAAAGTTATGTCCAGAAAACAAAGTTTGTAAAAAGTTTAAGTATAAAAGGGGCATAATTCGGTCAAAAATACAAATCCGAGTTATGGGGATTGTTACCACACATGCAGATGATGATGATAAAGATACATTTTAAGTTTCAAGTCTTTATCTTATATTGCATTAAAGTAGTATACAGAAAGCGAAGATTTGCAAAAAAGTTTAAGTACAAAAGGGGCATAATTCTGTCAAAGACACAGTTAGAGTTATGGGGTACGTAGCCACACATGCAGATGATTATAAACAAATACTTTTAATTTCAAGTCATTATCTTTTAAAGAACCAAAGATATGTCTATAAATGAAGCTTTCAAAAAAAAATTTAACATGAAAATAATTCAAAGTATAACTCCTTGGTGACCTTGACCTTGGGTATAATGGGCCAAGCCCCTACACATACTTCATTTGTACGCTGGACAAAGATATGACAGAAAAACAAAGGTTGCCGAAAAACTTTCTTAAAAATAACCTAAGTATAACACCTTGGTGACCTTGACCTTGGGTATAATGGGCCCAGTCCCTATACATACTTCGTTTGTACGCTGGACAATGCTTATGTAAAGTTACAGTAAGATATAAGCACTAGTAACAAAGATATGACAGAAAAACAATGGTTGCCGAAAAACTTTAACCTTAAAAATAACCTAAGTATAACACCTTGGTGACCTTGACCTTGGGCATAATGAACTCAGCCCCTACACATACTTTGTTTGTATACTGGACAATGTTTATGTGAAGTTACAGTAAGATATAAGCAATAGTAACAAAGATATGACAGAAAAACAAAGGTTGCCGAAAAACTTTAACCTTAAAAATAACCTAAGTATATCAGCTTGGTGACCTTGACCTTGGGTATAATGGGCTCAGCCCAAACACATACATTGTTTGTATACTGGACAATGTTTATGTGAAATTATAGTAAGATATAAGCAATAGTAACAAAGATATGACAGCAAAACAAAGGTTGCCGAAAAACTTTAACCTTAAAAATAACCTAAGTATAACAGCTTGGTGACCTTGACCTTGGGTATAATGGGCTCAGCCCCTACACATATATTGTTTGTATACTGAACAATGTTTATGTGAAGTTACAGTAAGATATAAGCAAAAGTAACAAAGATATGACAGAAAAACAAAGGTTGCCGAAAAACTTTAACCAAGAAGGGTCACGCCGATGTCCGAATAGTGGAGCTAAAAATTAATACTGCTATTTCTTTTGTTGCACTTTGCGGACTTATGATAAAGTTATTTATGTATTTATCTCAGCAGTACAATCCCTGTAAATGTGCACTATGTAAGCGCCTCAGGCCCTTCTCACACACCATACCTATAGTTCGGACTTCTTTGATGTGTAAAGGTATGTGCAAAAAATGACAACTTTTGCTGACACCTGGTTAATTGTAATGTGTTTTTTAGAAAAGTAATAAATGGAAATAGAAAAATAGCTCTCAGCTCATTTACACGGATAGTTCAGCTTTATTATGTATGTTATATTTTTTCGCTTTTATGCTTGATGACATAGAATACTTGTACCGAAAATTGTGACATGAACATACCGATAACTTTTCCAAATTTAGTCTTTTAATTAAAGTAAGAGTTCAGCACTTCATGGTTCTACTGTATTGTCACATTGGATTAAAGTTTGTTTTACAGTAACTTCAAAATTCCTCAGAAATAATATCATGTACCCCACCCACCTTCATAATTTCAAAATAGCATAGTCCTTAAACCGTGGAATCCTTGAGTGTCAATAAGATTTTACTCTGATCTGGGCTACTGACCTAGTTTTTGACCCCACATGACCCAGTTTCAAACTTGACCTAGAGATCATCAAGACAAACATTCTGACTAAGTTTCGATAAAGATTGCCATACAACTGTGGCCTCTAGAATGTTACCAAGTTTTTCCTTTGATCTGACCAGGTGACCTAGCTTTTGATCCCACATGACTCGGATTCAAACCTGACCTCGAGATATTTTTTTTGACAAATTCTCATGAGTTTCAAACTTAAACCATTGACTCTGAGTGTCAACAAGATTTTGCTTTGATCTGGCCTACTGACCTAGTTTTTGACCCCACATGATCCAGTTTCAAACATGACCTTGAGATCATCTATACAAACATTCTGACTAAGTTTCATAAAGATTGCCGCATAACTGTGGCCTCTAGAGTGTTAACAAGCTTTTCCTTTGATTTGACCGGGTGACCCTAGTTTTGACCCCATATGACCCAGATTCGAACTTGACCTAGAGGTCATCAAGACAAACATTCTGACCAATTCTCATGTGTTTCAAAACAATAACCAGTCACAATAGCTCACCTTGTGGGGGGGGGCACAAAAATATATCAATTCATGTTGATCTCATTTGTCAGTTCTATGCAAACAGCTATAAAACGTTATGCAAACAACTACAAAATATGCATTGTAAGAATGGTTTTGTTTGTGGTTTGGCTTTAGCACCATGTTTTAACAGTCCTACAGTAATTTAACTGTAGACTTTTAACCTAACCAGTGAACCTGGATTCGAACCAGTACAAACCTGTTCTTCATAGAAAACTGCCAATCCACCATATATGAATCTGAGGTGAAGGAGTGTGATTTCAGACACTTCTTTTATCAAACTGTCATGGATAACATATATCTGGCCCCAGATCAAACTCATTTCATGATCCATAGATCTGCGCTCTCCCTATTGAGCTAAGCAGTCGGGCTGTAACACAGTAACAACTGTGATATTATTCCACTGAAATGTGGTTATTCTTTGTAGAAATCAGGGAAAAGCAAAACTGAATCAAGTGGCATCTTAAGAAGCATAATAGGCATATTGTCTGAAGCAAAAAAATGCTGCTCTGACATGGCATCTAACCAAGCATTAAGTGCTTCTAAAGTTTAATATATTGATTCATTAGTAAAGATAGTACTACCTGCCAAACTGCAGAGGAAACTTAGGAGATCCAGAGATTCTGCAGTAGAGTTTCTCACCAGTTGGTACCTCAGCATAGAAATAGGGTACTCCTATCTGAACTATCTGAAATAAGAGAAACTATATAATAACAAGTGACCGAGTATTACAGTGGCAATATAGAAGAAGTCCCCTACTGGTGAAAAAATAATTTTACTTGACCTTCAATAGTGACCTTGACCTTTGACTGACAACCATGGGTCATGTGCATGACATATAGTCTAATCATGGGGAACATTTCTGTGTAGTACAAACATGACCCTGGATCGCTCACCTGAGTAATATGAGCTACATGTTTCAAATGTCAAACTGATTTTTAGAAATTTTTTGGAAGATTTTCCGATGTACAATCAAGTAATCCCTGGGGCGGGGCCAATTTTACCCCGGGGGTCATAATTTGAACAAAGTTTGTAGAAGTCTACTAGGCAATGTTACATATCAATATCTAAGACGTAGGCCTTCTGGTTTATTTTTAGCAAATTTATGAAGATTTCCCTATGTACAATCAAGTAACCCCTGGGGCTGGGACAGTTTGACCCTGGGGGGTCAAGATTTGAACAAATTTTGTAGAGGTCCTCTAGATAATGCTACATGTGAAATATCTAAGCTCTAGGCCTTCTGGTTTACTTTTAGAAAATTTTGAAGATTTTTCTATGTACAGTCAAGTAACCCCACGGGGCAGGGTCAATTTGACCCCGGGGGTCATGATGAAAAATTTTTGTAGAAGTCTACTAGGCAATGCTTCATGTCAAATATCTAAGCTCTAGGCCTTCTGGTTTATTTTTAGAAAATTTTGAAGATTTTCCTATGTAAAATCAAGTGACCCCAGGCATCATGATTTGAACAATTTTGTAGAGGTCCACTAGGCAATGCTACATGTGAAATATCTAAGCTCTAGGCCTTCTGGTTTATTTTTGGAAAATTTTTAAAGATTTTCCTATGTAAAATCAAGTGACCCCTGGGACTGTGTCAATTTTGACCCCGGGGGTCATGATTGAACAAATTTTGTAGAGGTCCACTAGGCAATGCTACATGTGAAATATCTAAACTCTAGGCCTTCTGGTTTATTTTTAGAAAATTTTTGAAGATTTTCCTATGTAAAATCAAGTGACCACTGGGACGGGGTCAATTTTGACCCGGGGTTCATGATTTGAATAAATTTTGTAGAGGTCCACTAGGCAATGCTACATGTGAAATATCTAAGCCCTAGGCCTTCTGGTTTATTTTTAGAAAATTTTTGAAGATTTTCCTATGTAAAATCAAGTGACCCCTGGGGCGGGGTCAACTTTGATCTCGGGTGTCATGATTTGAACAAATTTTGTAGAGGTCCACTAGGCAATGCTACATGTCAAATATTTAAGCTCTAGGCCTTCTGGTTTATTTTTAGAAAATTTTGAATATTTTTCTATGTAAAATCAAGTAACCCCATGGGGCGGGGTCAATTTGACCCCGGGGGGGTCATGATTTGAACAAATTTTGTAGAAGTCTACTAGGCAATGCTACATGTCAAATATCTAAGCTCTAGGCCTTCTGGTTTATTTTTAGAAATTTTTTGAAGATTTTCCTATGTAAAATCAAGTGACCCCTGGGGCGGGGTCAATTTTGACCCCGGGAGTCATAATTTGAACAAATTTTGTAGAGGTCCACTAGGCAATGCAACATGTGAAATATCTAAGCTCTAGCCTTCTGGTTTATTTTTAGAAAATTTTTGAAGATTTTCCTATGTAAAATCAAGTGACCCCTGGAGCGGGGTCAATTTTGTCCCGGGGGTCATGATTTGAACAACTGTAGTAGAGGTCCACTAGGCAATGCTACATGTCAAATATCTAAGCTCTAGGGCTTCTGGTTTTTGAGAAGAAGATTTTTTAAGATTTTCCTATGTAAAATCAAGTGACCCCTGGGGCGGGGTCAATTTTGACCCCGGGGTCACACACTGGATAACCGGCTATCCTGACGCCCGCTGGAAATGTAACCCAGCTGTAAATCGGTAAGTTTTTCATTTATTTCTATTAAAACGAAGCCAATTCTTGCAAATCAACTTGACAGTTTTGTCAAGGAATGACCATGGCTTACATTTACAATTTCTGGGCCAAATACGATCTTTATGTTTTGAGATATTTGCTAACAATTTCTTCAGTTTGAAAAAATCGAGCAAAAATCCAAAGTTTTGCGCAAATTGTTTTGTTTATGAACAACCTGTGAAAACTTTTATCATCTGGTTTAACAGATGTGTCCTTTCGGAAAACCTGTGTAAAGTTTCAGGGTTCTACGTTATTCCTGAAAAAGTATATTAGCCGTTAAATAGGCATGGTCGAGAAAAAAAGACTGTAGAAAATGGCCGCTAGTGCTGTCGTTGAACTCGGATGGTAACATTTATAGACTATCCATTAACTCCGATGATTTTGAATAATTTTGTATGTAAAAAGTATTACTGGCAGTGATTTGACGGAAACAAAATTATTTTTTAAAATGGCATTTTCATTTCAAGAGACTTTAGGACTATATTCATTCACACCCGGGCTGAAGTTTAAACTAGTTCACGCGTTCTTGCCATTTTCCGCCATGCGAAAGCCAGCCATATTTTTGCAGTTACGCCGAAGCATTATAGTACATATTGCCATTTTGCCAGCTTTTTTGATGGTGGAGGAAAACCACTACAGGTGCCTCCGGGCTACTGCAGAAGGTAATTTCACCTCGGGTTTTGCAAGTGCAAATTGCTTCTGGTCGTCAGTCCTTTGAATTTCGTTTGAAGAATTTAGTATCTTTAATGAATCTCAAATGCCCGTTCTTGTTTTGAAAGCGGTGCTTGATAGGTGTATAATCTTATTTGCTCATATTTAATTGCTCCTAATGTAAATCTGCCATTTTGTTTTATTCATAATTACATTTTCAACAAATACCAGTTTATTCATGGTCTAAAACTGCAAGTTGTTGATGTATACGCAAACGATTGAAAACGATTGTTTCAAATCTAAATGAGCAGAACTTTGCAAAATGTCACATGACTGTTAATCAGTTATTTCTTAACATGACAGCCACATGTAGCTTTAATTAACATATAACAAGGTAGATCAGAACTCTTCTTTGCTTGTTTACGATCTTACACAGTCAGCTATCAAATAAAACCGCATGAAAATAAAAGTTCTACTATACGACACAATATATTTGAAATTTTGTCTATGTATGTAGGAATTGCCAGCCTGACACAAAATACTTATTTATAGCTCTGTGTTAAAGATTTTTTGTTATACTGACACTGGAGGTGGTCAGTAACAAGAGATCACAGAGTGATCTTGGCGCCCACCAATGTGCCATTTTTGAGTGTTCCAAATTTCAAGACTTACTGACTAGCTCAAGGTCAAATTTCATTTCCGTACACAACACTTTGCATGTGGTCCAAAAACGAAAGCTGTAGCTTGAGAAATGTGAAAGTAGGTCACTAGATCAATTTCAAGGACGAAATGTGAAAGTAGGTCACTAGGTCAAAATCAAGGTCAAATTACACTTCAGAAAACAAATTTATGCATGTGGTCCAAATTTAAAGCCTGTACCTACAAAAATGTGGAAGTAGGTCACTAGGTCAATGTCAAGGTCAAAGTTTGTTTCGGTACACAATCCTATGCATGTGGTCTAAATTTGAAGCATGTAGCTACAGAAATGTGAAAGTAGGTCACTAGGTCAATCTTAAGGTCAAAGTTCATTTCGGTACACAAAACTATGCATGTGGTCCAAATTTGAAGGCTGTAGCTCGAGAAATGTGAAAGTAGGTCACTAGGTCAAAATCAAGGTCAAATTTTATTTCGGAACACAGAACTATGCATGTGTTCCAAATTTGAAGCCTGTACCTTCAAAAATGTGAAAGTAGGTCACTAGGTCAATGTAAAGGTCAAAGTTTGTTTCGGTACACAAAACTATGCATGTGGTCCAAATTTGAAGGCTGTAGCTTGAGAAATGTGAAAGTAGGTCAGTAGGTCAAAATCAAGGTCGAATTCCAATTCAGAACACAAAACTATGCATGTGGTCCAAATTTGAAGCCTGTACCTTCAAAAATGTGAAAGTAGGTCACTAGGTCAAAGTCAAGGTCAAAGTTTTTTTCAGTGCACAAAACTATGCAAGTGATCGAAATTTGAAGGCTGTAGCTACAGAAATGTGAAAGTAGGTCACTAGGTCAAAATCAAGGTCAACTCATGTCAAGGTTCATCTTGCCACTCAAAACAATACGTGTGGTCCAAATTTGAATGTTGTAGGTTATTGACAAGAAGATTTTAAAATCTTTTCCCTATATAAGTCTATATGAACCATGTGACCCCCCAGGGCGGGGCCATATTTGACCCTAGGGGGATAATTTGAACAAACTTGGTAGAGAACCACTGGATGATGCTACATTACAAATGCCAAAGCCCTAGGCTTTGTGGTTTGGACAAGAAGATTTTCAACGTTTTTCCCTATGTAAGTCTATGTAAACCATGTGACCCCCAGGGCGGAGCCATATTTGACCCTAGGGGGATAATTTGAACAATCTTAGTAGAAGACCACTAGATGATGTCATATACAAAATATCAAAGCCCTAGGCCCTGTGGTTTTGAACAAGAGGTTTTTCAAAGTTTTTCCCTATATAAGTCTATATAAACCATGTGACCCCCGGGGCGGGGCCATATTAGACCCCAAGGAAATATTTTGAATCATCTTGGTAGAGGACCACTAGATGATGCTTCATACCAAATATCAAAGCCCTAGGCTCTGTGGTTTTGGACAAGAAGATTTTCAAAGTTTTTCCCTATATAAATCTATGTAAATTATAGAAATAAACAAAGGGCCATAACTTACTAAAAAATTGTTGAACCAGTCTGATTTTCAGGGGGACACAACTAGGGTACCAATACATCATTCTGACAAAGTTTGGTCAAAATCCCCCAGGTAGTTTCTGAGGAGATGCGATAACGAGAAATTGTTAACGGACGGAAGGACGGACGGACTGATGAACGGACGGACGGAAGGACGACCGACCACGGACGCAGAGTGATTTGAATAGCCCACCATCTGATGATGGTGGGCTAATGAATGGGCCTTACTAATACTTGTATCATCGGTAACACATATTTGAAGTTTAACAAAAGATCACAGAGTGATCTTGGCGCCCACCAATGTGCCATTTTTGAGTGTTCCAAATTTCAAGTCTTATTGACTAGCTCAAGGTCAAATTTCATTTCCGTACACAACACAAATCTATGCATGTGGTCCAAATTTGAAGCCTGTACCTTCAAAAATCTGAAAGTAGGTCACTAGGTCAATGTCAAGGCCAAAGTTTGTTTCAGTACACAAAACTATGCATGTGGTCCTAAATTTGAAGCCTGTAGCTACAGAAATGTGAAAGTAGGTCACTAGGTCAATCTTAAGGTCAAAGTTCATTTCGGTAAACAAAACTATGCAAGTGGTCCAAATTTGAAGGCTGTAGCTTGAGAAATGTAAAAGTAGGTCACTAGGTCAAAATCCAGGTCAAATTTTACTGCGGAATACAAAACTATGCATGTGGTCCAAATTTGAAGCCTGTACCTTCAAAAATGTGAAAGTAGGTCACTAGGTCAATGTAAAGGTCAAAGTTTGTTTCGGTATACAAAACTATGCATGTGGTCCAAATTTGAAGGCTGTAGCTTGAGAAATGTAAAAGTAGGTCACTAGGTCAAAATCAAGGTCAAATTTTATTTCGGAATACAAAACTATGCATGTGGTCTAAATTTGAAGCCTGTACCTTAAAAATGTGAAAGTAGGTCACTAGGTCAATGTAAAGGTCAAAGGTCATTTCAGTACACAAAACTATGCAAGTGGTCCAAATTTGAAGGCTGTAGCTTGAGAAATGTAAAAGTAGGTCACTAGGTCAAATTCAAGGTCAAATTTTATTTCAGAATACAAAACTATGCATGTGGTCCAAATTTGAAGCCTGTACCTTCAAAAATGTGAAAGTAGGTCACTAGGTCAATGTCAAGGTCAAAGTTTTTTTCGGTACACAAAACTATGCATGTAGTCCAAATTTGAAGGCTGTAGCTTGAGAAATGTGAAAGTAGGTCACTAGGTCAAAATCAATGTCAAATTTCATTTTGAAACACGAAACTATGCATTTGGTCCAAATTTGATGCCTGTACCTTCAAAAATCTAGGTCAATATAAAGGTCAAAGTTTTTTCCAGTGCACAAAATTATGCATGTGGTCCAAATTTGAAGGCTGTAGCTACAGAATTGTGAAAGTAGGTCACTAGGTCAAAATCAAGGTCAACTCATGTCAAGGTTCATCTTGCCACTCAAAAATATACATGTGTTCCAAGTTTGAATGTTGTAGTTACTGACAAGAACATTTTAAAAGCTTTTCCCTATATAAGTCTATATGAACCATGTGACCCCCGGGGCGGGGCCATATTTAACCCTAGGAGGATAATTTGAACAAACTTGGTAGAGAACCACTAGATGATGCTACATTACAAGTGTCAAAGCCCTAGGCTTTGTGGTTTGGACAAGAAGATTTTCAAAGTTTTTCCCTATATAAGTCTATGTAAACCATATGACCACCAGGGCGGGGCCATATTTGACCCTAGGGGTATAATTTGTATAATCTTAGTTAAAGACCACTAGATGATGTCACATACAAAATATCAAAGCCCTAGGCCCTGTGGTTTTGGACAAGAGGTTATTCAAAGTTTTATATCCCTATATAAGTCTATATAAACCATGTGACCCCCAGGGCGGGGCCATATTTGACCCCAGAGAAATAATTTGAATCATCTTGGTAGAGGACCACTAGATGATGCTTCATACCAAATATCAAAGCCCTAGGCTCTGTGGTTTTGGACAAGAAGGTTTTCAAAGTTTTTCCCTATATAAATCTATATAAATTATAGAAATAAACAAAGGGCCATAACTCACTCATAAATTGTTGAACCAGTCTGATTTTCAGGGGGACACAACTAGGGTACCAATACATCATTCTGACAAAGTTTGGTCAAAATGCCCCCAGTAGTTTCTGAGGAGATGCGATAACGAGAAATTGTTAACGGACGGACGGACGGACTGACGGACAGACGGAATGACGGACGGACGGACCACGGACGCAGAGTGATTTTAATAGCCCACCATCTGATGATGGTGGGCTAAAAATAAATACTTAAAGCCCTGCTCCCGTCTTACCTTTTAACCGTGAATTGTCACTGAAAAAGCATGAAAACCCTGACTATGAACAGTGACACTTGTTAAAATAGAGTCTATTTTATATAAAATTCTATATGAAATACCTGTAGTTTTGGTGCTAAAGTGTGGCACGTGGCCGTTAACTGTTACCTATTGTAATCATGGGTTGCATACACACAAAAGAATTTGAATAGCCGGGGAGCAGGGCTTTAACAAGAGGACCATGATGGTCCTGAATCGCTCACCTGTCCCAACATGACCCAGTTTTGAACTGAGTATGACGTCGTTTTTTTCTATTATTTGACATAGTGACCCAGTTTTTGAGCTCATGTGACCCAGTTTTGAACCTGACCTAGATATCATCAAGGTGAACATTCAGACCAACTTTCATGAAGATCCATTGAAAAATATGGCCTCTAGAGAGGTCACAAGGTTTTTTCATTATTTGACCTACTGACCTAGTTATTGACGGCACGTGACCCAGTTTCAAACGTGACCTAGATATCATCAAGGTGAACATTCTGACCAATTTTCAGGAAGATCCATTCAAAAGTATGGCCTCCAGAGAGGTCACAAGGTTTTTCTATTTTTAGACCTAATGACCTAGATTTTGACCACAGCTGACCCAGTTTCGTATTTGACCTAGATATAATCAAGATGAACATTCAGACCAACTTTCATACAGATCCCATGAAAAATATGGCCTCTAGAGAGGTCACAACGTTTTTCTATTATTTGACCTACTGACCTAGTTTTTGACGGCACGTGACCCAGTTTCAAACTTGACCTAGATATCATCAAGGTGAACATTCTGACCGATTTTCATGAAGATTTTGTGAAAAATATGGCCTCTAGAGAGGTCACAAGGTTTTTCTATTTTTAGACCTACTGACCTAGTTTTTAAACACAGTTGACCCAGTTTCGAACTTGACCTAGATATCATCAAGATGAACATTCAGACCAACCTTCATACAGATCCTATGAAAAATATGGCCTCTAGAGAGGTCACAATGTTTTTTTATTATTTGACCTACTGACCTAGTTACTGAAGGCACGTGACCCAGTTTCAAACTTGACCTAGATATCTTCAAGGTGAATATTCTGACCAATTTTCATGAAGATCCATTCAAAAGTATGGCATCTAGAGAGGTCACAAGGTTTTTCTATTTTTAGACCTAATGACCTAGTTTTTGACCGCAGCTTCCCAGTTTCGAACTTGACCTAGATATCATCAAGATGAACATTCAGACCAACTTTCATACAGATCCCATGAAAAATATGGCCTCTAGAGAGGTCACAAGGTTTTTCTATTATTTGACCTACTGACCTAGTTTTTGATGGCACGTGACCCAGTTTCGAACTTGACCTAGATATCATCAAGGTGAACATTCTGACCAATGTTCATGAAGATCTTGTGAAAAATATGGCCTCTAGAGCGGTCACAAGGTTTTTCTATTTTTAGACCTACTGACCTAGTTTTTGACCGCAGTTGACCCAGTTTCGAACTTGACCTAGATATCATCAAGATGAACATTCTGACCAACTTTCATAAAGATCCCATGAAAAATGTGACCTCTAGAGTGGTCACAAACAAAAGTTTACGCACGGACGGACGGACGCTGCGCGATCACAAAAGCTCACACTGTCACTTTGTGACATGTGAGCTAAAAATCAGTCCATGCATGTAGAATCAGAGCCCGGACAAGACACTGCGGGAGGACGGACGGACGAAAGAAACAAAGCAACTTCTAGACTCTAAACCAAAAGGACAATGATCGTAATGAAATCAACCAGAATTACTCGACATGGCAATAAGGACCATACATAAGTACAAACTGTTTACTGACTGCAAGTATACACATTTTACACGAATGAAAGATGAAAGAAATCACAAAAACGCTGACAGACTAAATAGATACAAAATATACATAAAGAAGAGATACAACGGCGCATATAACATGCCTACAAGACCGTTTTTTTGCTTTTATACAGCTGTATTCTCAATAGCCGACAGCTGACTTCAACGACTGACTATTTCAAATACAGCGGCCATTTTCGACAGTCTTTTTCTCTCGACCATGCCTATTTAACGGCTAATATACTTTTTCAGGAATAATGTAGAACCCGGAAACTTCACACAGCTGTTCCGAAAGGACACATCTGTTAAACCAGATGATAAAAGTTTTCACAGGTTGTTCATAAACAAAACAATTTGCGCAAAACTTTGGATTTTTGCTCGATTTTTCAAACTGAAGGAATTATAAGCAAATATCTCGAAACATAACAATCGTTTTTGGCCCAGAAATTGTAAATGTAAGCCATGGTCATTCCTTGACAAAACTGTCAAGTTGATTTGCAAGAATTGGCTTCGTTTTAATAGAAATAAATGAAAAACTTTACCTACAGATTTACAGCTGGGTTACATTTCCAGCTGGGTTACATTTCCAGCGGGCATCAGGATAGCCGGTTATCCAGTGTGGGTCATGATTTGAACAAATTTGGTAGAGGTCCATTAGGCAATGCTTCACACCAAATATCTAAGCTCTAGGCCTTCTGGTTTTTGAGAAGAAGATTTTTTAAGTTTTTCCTTTCGGTTGCCATGGCAACCACAGTATGCATGGAATTCAATTCTTTGAATAATTTTGAAAGGGGGCCACCCAAGGATCATTCCTGTGAAGTTTGGTGTAATTCTGCCTAGTGGTTTTCAAGAAGAAGATTGTTTTAGAAAATGTTGACGGACGGACGACGGACGATGCACGACTGACGACTGACCTCTAGGGTGTTAACAAGCTTTTCCTTTGATTTGACCTGGTTACCTAGTTTTTGACCCCAGATGACCCAATAACGAACTCGTCCAAGATTTTACTGAGGGTAACATTCTGACCAAGTTTCATTAAGATTGGGCCAAAAATGTGACCTCTAGAGTGTTAACAGTCAAATTGTTGACGACGGACGACGACGGACACAGGGCAATCACTAAAGCTCACCTTTGAGCACTTTGTGCTCAGGTGAGCTAATAAGGCAGTAAAATTTACTAAAACAACAGACAATAAGTGACCACTTCAAATATGTTGATTTTAACACTACTTTAATACGCATTTAACCTGTAATACAAAGAAAATTACCATTCTGTGTTTAACTTTTTTATTATCTTGAAATAAAATTGATGATTTCAAAAACCTCGAAATCACTCTGAGGTTATGGGTACTATTTGCCCTTGGTCATAACATCTACGGCAAGTATTAAATTGATGACAAACCAATTGTCATTTTCAATGGTCTGATTGGCTGGTTTCATTTTTAGCATGTACATACTTTTATTTTTAATTCACAAACTTTTCTGACCAAGATCTTTATTTAATACATTTTAATATTTATTTGCTGTGTTTTAAGTCACACTGACACAATTTTATAGGTTGTATGGTGACAGATTTAAATGGTGCAGGAAGACCCCAGAGGTACCACTCCAGGCATCATCTCAGGCAAGAATGGGCCTCTGGGTAGAATGGCCTACCTTCCGTCAGCCAACTGGATATCTTTTTCACATGTTGACCTGAGTTGGGCTCGATCCCACAGTGGTTAGGGGCAAGTGATTCAAAGTCGGGCCACTCTTTATTTTATACTCGATGGTCAGAAAATGACTGAAAGCATATTAGCTAGATAGGTCCCTGAAGGGGATATATATTCAATGGAATATATAGATAAATACCTCCAATCAGGCAATTTGTAAACTGTCTTCATAAGCATATCACAGGGTTTTTCCACTTCATAATAGGGTCCTTGCCTCAGAAAATATCTTTTAAATTATGCAGTTTTCCCCAAAAACTGACTTTACATCAGGTTTTTTATTCCCCTTTGCCCAAATACCGAGCTATTTTTGCCCCAAATCTCAGGCCTAGGCCCCTTTCCCTCCTGGTTAAAAATACCAACCCAAAATCTGAAACGGATGACTCCTTTGTTTGGCAGCACTTTGTTGCTCCTATATCTCATCTCCATGTAATATATAACTGCCAAATGCATGTCAAATTCACATTCAATGTTGCCGTTGTTATTTACGTCGGGTAAATCTATGTTTTTCTAGCATTTTGAGACATCGTTACTGACTGTAACCATTTCGTTACCTAAATTTCGCTAAGTTTTTTCTAGCTTTCATCTTCTTGGCCTTTACAGAATTTGTTTTTCGTTGTTTTATTGTCTATATACTAGATCACAAACCAAATATTCCACTTTTCCATCGCGCATAAATTGTTCAAAGACAATCTCAAATTTCATATAAGTTTTTGTTTACGTACGGGAGATGCTTCCATTTGAGCGGAAATGGGCATGACTAGATACCGGAAAGGGCCCTTTCCGTGATATTTGATCGGAAAGGACCTAACATGATCGGAAAGGGCCTGCCATATGTTTATTATTGGAATTTATTTAACTATTTCTTCATATTTCATTATGGCATAATAAAAGAAAATAAATTAAGAAAAAAAAGTTATCAATTTGTTATTTTTAAATGAATTATAGACAAAATACAAGTCATGGCATAAACCGCGCTGATCGGAAAGGGCTTAACATGATCGGAAAGGGCCTGCTTTATGTTTATTATTGGAACTATTATTTCTTCACATTTCATTTAACAAATGAAAAAGGAAATAAAAAAATATCCATATTCGATTTTTAAATGAATTATGGACAAAATACAGGTCAAGACATAAACCGTGCTGATCGGAAAGGGCTTAGCATGATCGGAAAGGGCCTGTCATATGTTTATTATTGAAAATTGTTTATTTATTTCTTCATATTTCATTTATCATAACAAAAAGAAAAGAACATACGGTAAAAAAAATATCAATTTTTGGCTTTTAAATGAATTATAGGCAAAATACGCGCCAGTACATGAAGCGCGCTGATCGGAAAGGGCTCAACATGATCGGAAAGGGCCTGCCATATGTTTATTATTGGAAATTATTTATTTCTTTCTTCATATTTTATTTATCAAATCAAAAAGAAAAGAACCTAAGAATAAAATAACATTTTTTTTATAATTTTTAAATGAATTATTGTCAATATACGCGCCAGTACATAAAGCGCGCTGATCGGAAAGGGCTTAACATGATCGGAAAGGGCCTGTTATATGTTTATTATTGGAAATTATAAAGAATAGATTAAGATATATATATATATATATATATATATATATAATAGATTTTAAATGAACTAAAGACAGAAAACCTATTAGTGAATAAAAGCGCTGATCGGAAAGGGCCTTACTTGATCGGAAAGGAAATGTCTTGTGTTTCCTATAATAAACAACAGTTGTGTTTCCTATAATAAACAACAGATAAAAAGGTTTAAAATTTATTATATAAATATTTCACATCTTAATAAATAGGCAATGTAACACAAGAGAAGTATAGTATAAATTATCACATAATCAAACAAATCAGGGAATATGACGAATTCATTTAACTTTTTCAAAATTCAGATACATTTAATGTGTTGCTATTTTCTGTTTTATCTAATTATTATAACTTATCAAAAGAAGGTTCAATATTAACAAGAGCAAAGTACAACATGAAATAGAAATTTACAAAGAAATGTGATCAAGTTAGAATCTCATATATCAAGTCACATAAAAAGATCAATATATTGCAGATTAAAACAACAACGTGATATAGCGTCTTAATGAATGCGTTACAGCATATGCATTATTCACATTATTTACATAGTACGAGCCAAGTACAGAATGAAACATAATTTACAAAGAACGGTAATGAAGTTGGAATCTCATTGTTTAATTCACATACAAAAATTGAAAGATTAAATACCAACATGCTAAATCTTCTCAATGAATATGTTACAGCATATACATCTATTAACATTATATTAACATGGTATGAGCAAAGTACAACATATGTAAAGTGAATTATAATATTTTTATAATATAAAGACATTATTTGTCACATGGCACTTGTGTGTGTTTACAATTATACTGATTAACTGATGTAATCAATAGGTGTGATAATCCAATCATACCTTATCAGGACTAATCAGAGGCACGTGTTTGTTACGCCGCATATATTCAAAGACCGGTCCTCTCCGATCAGCGCGGTTTATGTCATGATCCGTATTTTGTCTATAATTAATTTAAAAATCGTAAATTGCTATTTCATAATTCATATTTTATTTTCTTTTTATTGGTTAAATGAAATATGAAAAAAAAAAAAAATAATTAAGTTCCAATAATAAACAAATAGCAGGCCCTTTCCGATCATGCTAAGCCCTTTCCGATCAGCACGGTTTATGTCATGACACGTATTCTGTCTATAATTCATTTAAAATTCGAGTATTGATATATCTTTTATTTTAAATTATTTTCTTTTTTATTTGTTAACAGAAATATGAAGTAATAATTAAATAATTTCCAATAATAAACATATAGCAAGCCCTTTCCGATCATGTTAAGCCCTTTCCGATCAGCGCGGTTTATGTCATGATCCGTATATTGTCCATAATTCATTTAAAAATCGAATATTGATATTTTTTTTATTTTAAATAATTTCCTTTTTCATTTATTAAATGAAATGTGAAGAAATAATAAAATAAGTTCCAATAATAAACATGTGACAGGCCCTTTCCGATCATGTTAAGCCCTTTCCGATCAGCGCGCTTTATGTCATGACTAGTATTTTGTCTATAATTCATTTAAAAATAACAAATTGATAACTTTTTTTTCTTAATTTATTTTCTTTTATTATGTCATAATGAAATATGAAGAAATAATTAAATAAATTCCAATAATAAACATATGGCAGGCCCTTTCCGATCATGTTAAGTCCTTTTTGCGAAAAGGGCCCTTTCCGGTATCTAGTCATAGCGAGCGGAAATTGCGCCTATATGACACTGACTGATAATGCGCTGACGAATATCGACGTTGTTGTCATCAGAATGCAGCAAAACATCGATTGTCGCCCAAAAATAATTAATTTTTTTTTGAAATTTCATTCCCCCCCCCCCCCGAAAATGACGGATTATTAGAGTCGGCGGGTCTGAGTAATGAAAAATCAACGAACTCTGGCCTAAATCAATCAAGCGAAACTCGTTATTAAGCGGAAACTGATTTATCTATTTTTAGTAACAGTGACCTTGACTATGAGTCCACTGACCCCAAAGTCAATCCCTTGGTGTTACTATAAGCTACCTATAGGCCAAGATTAGTTTCAATTTCTCAACCAAAACTAAAGTTATTGAATGGAAACCAAATTTTGACACCTTAAGGTCCCCTTAAGTACTTTGTACTAAGGTGCACTAAAAGGATATAGCAAAATTAATGTAAAAGGGTGTTGTATCTCTTTACCTGTCTAATATCAGAATGCACAGGTATTTCATTCAGTTCTATTGATTCACTCTCAGCACATTCAAAGAACATATCTTTAATGTCCTGGACACTGTCCTGTGGGATTGGCACAGCCTGAAATATAACAAGCAAATTCAGTGAATTTAATTCCCCCACCAAAAGGTTGTTTTGTGAATGAAGGGAGAAGGGACTATATTTTGAAAGATAAATATAGGTTCCAGATATTATACACAAGTTAAACACAACAGGACTGTGTCATGGTGTCTTAGTTCACTGAGTGTTATTTATGTTTTAATACAGAAACATGCTTAAAGTCACTACAAAGGTCTGAATGAGGTGTATATTAACAACAAAAACACCCACTGTTTGTCGTCAAATACATATCTCTATAGTTATAATGGTCTCTATGGGTAAGTGTAATATAAACTAAATCATTTTAACTGTCCAATTATTCAACCTGTTGTTGATGTGCTTTTACAACTTCATCTGCAAACTTTATTCAGTCAGTCTCTTTTTTATATAGGTTTAAAAACATAGATGAATAACTTTCTTACCCTGCAAAAACAAAATGTGGTCTTAACTCAGCTTAATATATCAAATAATGTGCAAAGTACTACATTCATTCAAGCCCACCCACTTAGCTCAACAAGGAGAATGCAGATCTACGGATCACATGGCAGTGAGTTCAATCCCCGGGCGGGGCGTATGTTCTCTGGACAATTTGATTAAAGACATTGTGTCTGATATATCATTCATCCTCCACCTCTGATTCAAGTGGGGAAGTTGGCAGTTACTTGCGGAGAACAGGTCTGTACTGGTACAGAATCCAGGAACACTGGTTAGCTAGGTTAACTGCCCACTGTTACATAACTGAATTACTGTTGAAAAAATGGCATTAAACCCAAAACAAACAAACAAACATTCATTCAATAAAATATTAAGACATTAAACATAAATGTCTTGGCCCAAAATATATCACAGTCAATTTGTTCTTTAAAGACACGCCACAAAATAACTGTATTCTTTTGTATTTCCGTGATGGTAATTATACATGCACCCACCACTGAACCATTTTTGAATGTTCCAAATTTCAAGACTAGCTCAAGGTCAAAATTAAGGTAAAAGTTCTTGTATCATAGCTCGGTGTTTTTTCTTAACAAATTTGGTGCAGGTAATTCGTATACACTGAGTACAGGGTGCTGTAACTAAAAGTGTGCGGGTATTTAATACCCGCACGCTAGTTACCGCACTGTTGGATAGGAAAGTATGCCAGCGTGTCTGGAACAGTAGACAGCGAAGTGTATTTTATTGATTTTCTGCTCCACGGTGCACAATCACGTGGTCTATGACGTCAAGCTATAGGTATCGCGCCAAGCATTTTTTGTCAACAAAGCGTCGATTCAAGAAGAAAATTCGTCGTAAGTATTTTGTTATGAATTTTTGTAAAATGTCTTTAGTATGTTGCAAGTCCTTTTATAGATGCGTACCTCCGATCACACAGCATCTGCCCGTGTCTGCTTTAGTTTGGCTGGAAAACGGGACAAACTGACCAAAATCTCAAAATCGCTCATGTTATTGCTCCAAGCTGATTCCAGAACCGCATTAAAACCAGCTTTCTCTTGCTAAAGTCTTCAAATGGCTGTTTTGGTTTGGTACTTTTTGTCTTCAAACATCTGCTGATTGATTATTTTTCACGTTAAAGGTGTTATTTTCAGGTATAAAAAGATATGATATTGCGGCAAGTTCTAAAAGATAAATGCTATCGCAACAAGCTGAAACGATAATCTTATTTTAAGTCCGTTTTCCCATCAGTTTTCATACGTAAATCAACGCATATCACTCTTTTATCTAAACACGATCTATAAGTCGAATTTATGTTGTGTATAATGCGAGTTTATAGACAAAACACGGAGCAAAAAATATGCCATCGCGGCTAGTTTTAAAGATAAATGTTACAACAATCTAAAATTTTAACTTGGAATTTAAGGCATTGCTCCCATTAATTTCCACAATTACCGCTTGGTACTCTTACATTGAAATACAGCTACTGGAAATAAAATTTTTAGGCAAAAACAGGGAGCTAAGATTATGCTACTGAGAAAGATCAATGATATATAATCAAATATCGCATAGAAAGTACTGTACAGATTATGACAAATTTCAATGGCTAATCAATACATCTGAGAAAATAATTATTTTAAGATACATGTATTGGGTCCCAAGAAAGAAAGAAACTGGTTAAATGATAATGCAAATGCTAAATTTATTTTAAGAAAATATAAGACATTCGATTATACGAGCTGTTCTTGTTTTACAGGTTCTTTTACTATCGAACTAGCCGGGAGACTGTTTTCAATCTTGTGGACAAATATGAGCGCCGAGCAGATGACAGGTCCATACAACGTGTGCCCACTAATAAACGCTGTATATTGGTAGACAGGTAATACAATGCAACCTCTGTGAGCAAGACCCTTTAGATACAAATATTGACTGTTATGTAGAGGTTGTTCTGGAGAGGTAAATTTGATAGTATATTTCAGCTGAGGGAAATTTTGATATGTTGTTATAGAGGGGGTTTTGCTTAACAGAGTGCCGCTCAGGAGAGGTTGTTCTGTAACCTATATTCATTTGAAAATAATAATAACAATAATAATAATGATAATAGTAATAATAATACCATTAACAAAATTATTATCTATAATGATAATAATAGGGGAAATTCTAGTCTGTAAACTCACTTTGCACCGGCAAAACAAACAAACTTCATAGGAAACGGCGTCATAGTACAAAATAATTGAATAAACTCTGGAGAGACCAGTCGAAAGCAAGACAAACAAAACCAACACTCGAGTTGAGTCTGTTCATAAGGAACTATGAGCAAAACAAAACTATCGACGCTCTTGGCCATGCCGTAAACAGTACATGTATGTATTCATTTGCTTTGGGATTAAATACGTGGCGATATGTTATAGCAGGCACACGACACGTCACATCTGCATTTATAATAAGTCTTATTTGAATCTTATAAGACTTACCAGTTTTTGTCTTTACTTTTTTGCTTGTTACAGGCACTATGACTTCGATCGCTCAAAGAGAACTAGGGCCTTGTGCCTAAAAAAGGTAGCTACTATAAGCATATACAGGAATGCTGTTAAAAGGATCCCTTGGTGTTTCGTGGGACAGCAGTACTAGTGCAAGGCGGAATGAAATTAGCGTAAGAATTGGACTCGACAACAGATGATACACAGCATGTTGGCGTGTTAATTGACATTTCTTCTTTTCGACTAAAAATTCAGACTGCTGACATCAGAAGTTTCTTTCAAAATGCTATTTCAGACATTATCATGAGTCAACAGACAAAATTTGAAGAATTTCTTTATGTTAAAAAATTTAGTTATTACACAGTTATTTCTCTTAAGCCTTTAAGGCCATGTATCATGATGTAGATTGAACTTTACGTTTAAACATTTGTAACATTTTACAACTAACACATTCCAGAACTGTCAGCTTCAATTTTATTATTTTTAAAGACATGTAACTTCATGTATAATAATACATAAACAATGATTGTAAAATAATGTATTATGTCCCGAAAATTCAGAAAAGTCAGAAAATTAGATACTAACAGCGATATTTGACTTTATCAAAATCTTTAACCAAAACATTCTTAGTTGAAACGGACATAACTCTGTCAAATTCAAACAAAGAAGCAGGAATCGTTTCATTGGTGTAGACTTTGATAGCAAATAACTATTTAATGTTACAAGTCAATGGCTTTGATAGTAACAGATATTTAAATTTGAAAGCCGCTTAAGAACAAAAAAATAGAGAGGCACGAGGGTTGCATCATGCCAAAAATGCTATTTGACACAATGACCAGAATGTACCACAAAAAATTAAGATCAACATGTCTTCATCAATTTTTCAAAGTATTCACTGGTTTAAATTACACAAACATTCCTGCGACGTTGCCTTATATCCCGATTCAGGAATGGCCTGTGCTTAATCAATGCACCACATTGTATGCAGGCAGACTCCAGCTGTCTTCATGACTGCGCATGTGCTCGGTGAGTTCGTAACGGGTCATCACCAGATAGCCGGAAATGTCAGAACTGAAAGTGCGAGGATTGTTCCCTCTCCTGTCGTGAACGTTTAAGTGTGAACTTATGCTCTCTTCATCTGAAAATTAATAGAAATAATGCTGTGATACTTTCCAAATTTTAAATAAAATATATTATGCACTTTTGTCATAATTATCTGCATATTTGGGAACCATGTTTTAGATATATACCAAACTTACAGTCATTTTCTTCAGAATTGTTGTATTCACAAGAGGAGAGGCCAAGAGCTTGTATGGCGGCCGTCCTCTGAATGTGCTGATGCTGATACAACTGAGCATAGGATAAACAGATCAAATATTTCGTAAATACACTCAAAAAACGTAAAGGATCGGTTGATAATTTTCCATTGATTTACAAGTAAACTGTTTCATTTTTTACCAGCTGTAATTTCAGTATTTATTTTCCTGTAATAAACTGATTCATACACTACAGTTCTTCGGTCATTAAGTTATTCCTACAGGAGTTTAGTGTGTCACACGTCTTCGAGATTCCAAGGTATAAAATTTATAAAGTTATAATTTTAAAGAAAATGCACATTATTTTCAAAAGCTTCTGAATGTTATCAAAACTAAAAAGTTCAAACTTCGCATATATGGCCCATTTTCTGTCCATTTGCTACACAGATATAAAATTACAGAAAATAGTTACCAATGTCTATCGAGAGCTGAAACCCCTAGGGAAACGTTTCTGTGTGACTTTTCTCGAGCGTATGCAAATTTCGCCTCTGGCGGAAAGCATTGCCACTCTGGCTGCACACGTTTGTCCTACCTTCATCAGCCATTCTGCGTTTGAATCTGCAAATAAAAAACACCGTTAGCCATCTTATTTATTATGATTGAGAAAAAAAGCTAATTTGAAAATTGAATACTAAAGCTATAAACTGCGTTGATTTTGCGTAGGTAATCTTTTCGAGATTTTTAAAATTTGAATATTTAGCGGTGCGTTAAGCAAGAAATAATTATTACGCTTGTGTCTTGAATGTGTGCTTAAGTGAAAATCGCGTATATAAAAAATAATAGCCTCGCGAATATACCGCTCTATATCAACACATAAACATATTTATCATGCTTTAAAGCCTTTGTTTTAACCGGTACAAACCTTTCAAGCCACCGTCATTGCACACAACAGTTTCAACTTGTTGCGATAGCATTTATCTTTTAGAACTTGCCGCAATATCATATCTTTTTATGCCTGAAAATAACACCTTTAACGTGAAAAATAATCAATCAGCGGATGTTTGAAGACAAAAAGTACCAAACCAAAACGGCCATTTGAAGACTTTAGCAAGAGAAAGCTGGTTTTAATGCGGTTCTGGAATCAGCTTGGAGCAATAACATGAGCGATTTTGAGATTTTGGTCAGTTTGCCCCGTTTTCCAGCCAAACTAAAGCAGACACGGGCAGATGCTGTGTGATCGGAGGTACGCATCTATAAAAGGCTTTGCAACATACTAAAGACATTTTACAAAAATTCGTAACAAAATACTTACGACGAATTTTCTTCTTGAATCAACGCTTTGACAAAAAATGCTTGGCGCGATACCTATAGCATGACGTCATAGACCACGTGATTGTGCACCGTGTGCTCTAGCATTGGTTTATTTTACCTGGGCTTTACACATTTGTAAAGCAAGGATTTTAAGTACTCACTGAACTGCTGTATATGGCAATGTGGAACGCCTACAACTACCATATATGGATGGCTATGATACAAAACAGAAAGAACATTAAAACTCTCAGGTAAACGATTTATACTTGGGGGCTATGCCCCCTCGTACAAATCGTTTACCCTCGAGTTTCAATGCTCTTTCTATTACATACCGGTACACAAAATGGTGCATGTGGTCCATGCATGTGGTCCAAAATGTGAAAGTAGGTCACTAGATCAATTTCAAGGTCAAAGTTCATTTCTGTATACAAAACTATGCATGTGCTTCAAATTTGAAGGCTGTAGTTTGAGAAATGTGAAAGTAGGTCACTAGGTCAATCTCAAGGTTAAAGTTTATTTCGGTGCCTAAAACTAGGTATGTGGTCTAAATCTGAAGGCTGTAACTTGAGAAATGTAAAAGTAGGTCACTAGGTCAAAATCAAGGTCAAATTTCATTTCGGAACACAAAACTATGCATGTAGTCCAAATTTGAAGTCTGTACCTTCAAAAATGGGAAAGTAGGTCACTAGGTCAATGGCAAGGTAAAAGTTTATTTCGTTACCTATATACAATATGTTATAACAAAACACTTGGATTAAAATTTGTATATATAAAAACCTATAGTTGTTTTCATTTTCTGCATTTTTTTTGGCCGATTATCAAAAAGGTATCATATAAGTTATTTATAGTAAAAAAAAAAAAAAATTCTATATAAGTCCTGAATCACTCACCTGTCCACATGCAACCCAGTTCATTGTGGCTAAGTTTCATTGAAAACCACCAAGTAGTTTCACTATTTTTAGACCTACAGATCTAGTTTTTGAAAGCATGTGACCCAGTTTCGAACTTGATCTAGATATCATCAAGGTGAACATTCTGACCAATTTTCATGAAGATCCATTGAAAAATATGGCCTCTAGGGAGGTCACAATGATTTTCTATTTTTAGACCTACTGACCTAGTTTTTGACCGCACATGACCCAGTTTCAAACTTAAACTAGATATCATCAAGATGAACATTCTGACCAACATTCATAAAGATCCCATGAAAAATGTGACCTCTAGAGTGGTCACAAGCAAAAGTTTACGCACGGACGATATAGACCTACTGACCTAGTTTTTGACCGTAGTTGACCCAGTTTCAAACTTGACCTAGATATCATCAAGATGAATATTCAGACCACCTTTCATACAGATCCCATGAAAAATATCGCCTCTAGAGAGGTCACAAGGTTTTTGTATTATTTGACCTACTGGCCTAGTTTTTGAAGGCACGTGATCAAATTTTGAATTTGAACTAGATATCATCAAGGTGAACATTCTGACCAATTTTCATGAAGATCCATTGAAAAGTATGGCCTCTAGAGAGGTCACAAGGTTTTTCTATTTTTAGACCTACTGACCTAGTTTTCAACCGCACATGACCCAGTTTCAAACTTGACCTAGATATCATAAAATTGAACATTCTCACCAATTTTCATGAAGATCCATTGAAAAATATGGCCTCTAGAGAGGTCAAAAGGTTTTTCTATTTTTAGACCTACTGATCTAGTTTTTGAATGCAGTTGACCCAGTTTCGAACTTCACCTAGATATTATCAAGATGAACATTCAGACCAACTTTCATACTGATCCCATGAAAATTATGGCCTCTAGAGAGGTCACAAGGTTTTTCTATTTTTAGACCTACTGACCTTGTTTTTGACCGCACGTGACCCAGTTTCAAACTTGACCTAGCTATCATAAAGGTGAACATTCTGACCAATTTTCATAAAGATCCCATAAAAATTTTACCTCTAGAGTGGTCACAAGCAAAAGTTTACGCACGGACGATGGACGCCGCGCGATCACAAAAGCTCACCTTGTCACTTTGTGAAAGGTGAGCTAACAAGACTGCCTCATGGTTGTGAACATTTGTGCCAAGTTACATCAAAAACCCTCCATGCACAAAGAAGAAATGCACCGGACAAAGTCATTCTTGAATTTGGCATTTGACCTCTAAGTGTGACCTTGACCTTAGACCTAGGGACCAGGTTCTTGCGCATGACACCTGGTTCTTGGGCACAACCATCCGTCTCATGGTCGTGAACATTTATGCCAAGTTACATCAAAATCCCTCCATGCATGAAGAAGTGTTCTAGACAAAGTCATTCTTGTATCTGACCTTTGGCCTCTATGTGTGACCTTGACCTTTGACCTAGGGACCAGGTTCTTGCGCATGACACTCCATCTCATAGTGGTGAACATTTGTGCTAAGTAATATTCAAATCCTGTTTTGCATGACAAAGTTATACACCGGACAGGAAAAATGTCCCATTGACCTTTGATCTCCAAGTGTGACCTTGACCTTTAAGCTAGGGTTCTGGGTGTTGCACATGAGACGTCATCTCATCATGGAGAATATTTATGCCAAGTAATATTAAAATCCCTTGATGGATGACAGAGTTCTGGAGTGGACAGGAAAAAAACCCTATTGACCTTTGACCTCCAACTGTGACCATGACCTTTGAGCTAGGGGTCTAAAAGTTGTGCATGACACATCGTCTTATTATGAGGTACATTTGTGCCAAGTAATATTAAAATCCCTTCATGGATGGCAGAGTTATGGACCGGACAGGAAAAAGGCCCTGTTGACCTTTGACCTCCAATTGTGACCTTAACCTATAAGCTATGGGTCCGGGTTTTGCGCATGACATGTCGTCTCATCATGGGGAACATTTGTGCCAAGTAATATCAAAATCCCTTCATGGATGACAGAGTTATGGACCGGACACGAAATTGCGGACGGACAAGGACGGACGGAAAGACGTACGGACGGGCGGACGGACGGACGGACAGGGCAAAAACAATATGTCTCCCCCAGAGGGGGGGAGACATAAATATGAAGTAAAACGATTTTTGGCAAACATTTCTGTTACGTGACCTCGTGAACGTAAATAGAAAATGCGGTTAAAAAAACAAAAACAATAATGATGTTGTTGCGTATCTTTAGTAAGTTTTGAATGAATCTTTATACATGTACATGTATTTTTTGACATGACATTGTATAATAAGATACAAACCATTTTGTAATTTCCTTGAGGGCAAATAGGTCACAGAGGTAAGATACCCGCTATTATAGTTTGACACGTTTACCTGTCAGTTTATACGGGATATTGCACATTCGCTTTAACAAATTAAAAAGTTGTTTTTTTATTGATTTTTACAACACTAGATCAAGAAGGTCTAATACCTATCAGTTGTTCCAGACTAGATCTACTTCTCAGCACTTTAAAGAACCGAGGCGGTACGATCAAACAGTGATGTGCAACATGGCGTAATGCCATGAAAATCTCGGGAAAACTATGCCGCTTTGATCTCCACATGATACCGACACACTTCTTAGCTCTTTGAGGGGGGGGTAAATTAATGAAGAAAACAAGGCCAATGCATTGCTTTGTTTATCAACAGAATAATTACTGATAATCGTTAAGGTTTTTTTTTTCGCTTTCAATACGGGTGGGTGGGGGATGTTACCCGATGACGATTATTGTGTCCATATTTTTGGGACACTTTTCAAAATAATTATTTTTCGGGAAATAAGTCTTGGGACAGTGAAAAAAATTATTATTTTATGCTGTCCCAAGACTTAGGGAAAATACGGTATATCATATTACTGTCTTTCTGTAATTAAGTTTTTCCAGCTTGTCTCCAAAAGTTGGCACAGCCTCAGGAAGGATAAACTTTTCTCCGACTTGTCAAATAAAATTAAATTTGGAAAGACCTAATATTCTTTATGAGAAAAAGTCATATTTATGATCTACCAAAACTGCACATAGCACCTTGATGCACTATGAGGGGAAAAAATTTACCTGAATCTGTAAATGTTGAGTTTTGTAGTTCCTCTCAAAAAATACCACTGCTTTACCCTGCTTCTTCAGATATTTCTTTATTGCCTTCTTGTATCTGAGAGATGTTAAAAAATGAATAGATTAACATAGCCAGCTGGGGTTAAAAACAGAATAATGCCATTAAAGATCAAATTTCTTGTTAGTAGTTAAGCTTCCCATGAAGTTTCCTTAAAAACCTGCAGGCTAAAGTATGACAGATGGATAAACAGAATCTGTGCTTCAAACATTTTGAAAACTCAATAGGTCTGTAATGAAATCACATCCTATTACACTTCCAGTCACCGATACCCCACCCATTGTATTTGTACATAGTACTTTATTTGCAAATACTTGTATTAGTTTTTGAGATAGTAATTTGCATGCAAAACTTTAACCAGGATTTTCTAAGTCTAAAAGGGGGCATAATTTGGCCAAAATAGATGTCAGAATTATGGGACTTTTAGAACCCCAAAGACACAAATGAAGCTGCATTTAGTTTTGGATATAAACTTGCATGAAAACTTTAACCAGGATTTTCTAAGTCCAAAAGGGGGCATAATTTGCCCAAAATATGTCAGAGTCATAGGACTTGATCCTGTGAAGTTGGTTATTGACCTAGAAAAAGAAAAAAATAAGTTTCAAACTATACGCCTTTAAATAATAGCTATTATACTTGCATGCAAAACTTCAACCAGGATTTTCAAAATCCAAATACGGGCATAATTTGGCCAAAATGCATGTCAGAGTTATGGGACTTGATGCCATCACCTAGTTTTAACACCCCGAAGACATAAGTGAAGTTTCAATTCAATATGTGCATTAGTTTTGGAAAACTTGATGCAAAACTTTAACCAGATTTTCTAAGTACAAAAGGGGGCATAATTTGGCCAAATTACATGTCAGAGTCATGGAACTTGACCCAGTAAGGTTGGTTATTAGCCTAGAAAAAGAAAAAATAAGTTTCAAACCTATATGCCTTTAAATGATAGCTATACCTACTTGCAAGCAAAACACGGATGCCAATGCCAACATCAGGATGAGTAGAATAGCTCAGACTATTCTTCAAATAGTCAAGCTTAGAGTCATATACCAGTCACCATGAGTAATTATACAATGCTAAAGGTCATTCAGTGTTCTGACTTACTTTGTTTCATGTTTTCCTGAGAAAATGTTTGCAAAGACAAACTTGTCAAGGCATTTTTTCCCAGCACAGTGTTACCTGAAAAATCTTAAAGCCAACGCACATGACATTAGGTACCATGTACATAGCAGGTACTTGATTATATTTTCCTTATCACTTGATGGATTTTGATAAAATACAATGCAATGCAGACGTGAAATGAGTGATTTATTGGCAAAAAAAGTCTACCAAACATTCTCAGTATTTTTCTCAAACACTTTGCCACAACAAAATATGATGGCAAATTAAACATAAATCACTAGGGCGATCCATGGATTTGCTGATCCTATTCTGTTGTTCATTTAATTCATTTCGCATGAACACCGAAAAATTTTTTTTTCTTAAATGTCAATCTCGGACATGTTTGCCACCCCTGTTGTTTTTTTTAAATCAATTGTTTTGATAACCCAATTAATTGCCAAGGGAATTTTCTGTACTAGTTTGTGCTGGGTTGTAGGGGTGTACCAGTTCTCGATATGTATCGAATACTGGTATTCAGGGTTCAATTGATACATCGGATCGAACGTTCCTGTATCGATCAAAAACTAACTACATGATAAATGGCCTCATTACCGTAGATACCCATGTATAATGCGCAGTTTTTTGACCCCCGGGACCACCCCTGAGTCATGGGTGGGCAGATTATACACAGGTATATACGATTTTCCAACTTAAAAACAAGTTTTGTTTCCGATCGTCGCCATTTTGGTAAAGGGAAACTCCTCTCCGCGCTAACTGTCATGGCTAAAATCTAAGATTGCCGTTATGTTCCGTAAAAAATCGAATGGTTTAATTTTCTTTCAAACAAAATTAATTTCATATAAACTTAAAAGTATGTTGATCAAAGAAATATTAATAAATCACAAAATTTATGATACTAATTAAAGATCGAGTATTATCTTTAACCGAGATCAAACTGTGAACAACAAAATTGACAGAGGTGACATGCTAATTGCCGGTAATTACTGGCTATTTGATCGTAACAAAAAGACTATCACACCTTTTGTTGTCGGTTTGAATTGAGAAGCTCATGTCATTTTGAAAGATACCATTCCGAAATAATGAATCAGCTGCTAGTTATTTCTTCAAGATAGTTAATTAAAACAAGAGGACCATGATGGTCCTGAATTGCTCACCTCTTCCCACATGATCCAGTTTTGAGTATGACGTCGTTTTTTCTATTATTTGACATAGTGACCTAGTTTTTGAGCTCATGTGACCCAGTTTTGAACTTGACCTAGATCTTATCAAGATAAAAATTCTGACCAATTTTCATGAAGATCCATTGAAAAATATGGTCTCTAGAGAGGTCACAAGGTTTTTCTATTATTTGACCTATTGACCTAGTTTTTTAAGGCATGTGACCCAGTTTCAAATTTGACCTAGATATCATCAAGGTGAACATTCTGACCAATTTTCATGAAGATCCATTCAAGGGTATGGCCATTTAGAGAGGTCACAAGGTTTTTCTATTTCAAGACCTACTGACCGAGTTTTTGATCACAGTTGACCCAGTTTCAAACTTGACCTAGATACCATCAAGATAAACATTCAGACCAACTTTCATACAGATCCCATGAAAAATATGGCCTCTAGAGAGGTCACGTTTTTTCATTATTTGACCTACTGACCTACTTTTTGACGGCACGTGACCCACTTTCGAACTTGACCTAGATATCATCAAGATGAACATTCTGACCAATCTTTATGGAGATCCATTCACAAGTATGGCCTCTAGAGAGGTCACAAGGTTTTTCTATTTTTAGACCTACTGACCTAGTTTTTGACCGCACATGACCCTGTTTCGAACTTGACCTAGATATCATCAAGATGAACATTCAGACCAACTTTCATGAAGATCCATTGAAAAATATGGCCTCTAGAGAGGTCACAAGGTTTTTCTATTATTTGACCTACTGACCTAGTTTTTCATGGCACGTGACCCACTTTCAAACTTGACCTAGATATCATCAAGATGAACATTCAGACCAACTTTCATACAGATCCGATAGAAAATATGGCCTCTAGAGAGGTCACAAGGTTTTTCTATTATTTGACCTACTGACCTAGTTTTTGATGGCACATGACCCACTTTCGAACTTGACTTAGATATCACCAAGGTGAACATTCTGACCAATTTTCATGAAGATTTCATGAAATATATGGCCTCTAGAGAGGTCACAAGGTTTTTCTATTTTTAGACCTACTGACCTAGTTTTTGACCGCACGTGACCCAGTTTCGAACTTGACCTAGATATCATCAAGATGAACATTCAGACCAACTTTCATACAGATCCCATGAAAAATATGGCATTTAGAGAGGTCACAAGGTTTTTCTATTATTTGACCTACTGACCTAGTTTTTGAATGCAGTGGACCCAGTTTCGAACTTGACCTAGATATCATCAAGGTGAATGTTCTGACCAATTTTCATGAAGATCTTGTGAAATATATGGCCTCTAGAAAGGTCACAAGGTTTTTCTATTTTTAGACCTACTGACCTAGTTTTTGACCGCACGTGACCCAGTTTCGAACTTGACCTAGATATCATCAAGAACATTCAGACCAACTTTCATACAGATCCCATGAAAAATATGGCCTTTAGAGAGGTCACAAGGTTTTTCTATTATTTGACCAACTGACCTAGTTTTTGATGGCACATGACCCAGTTTCGAACTTGACCTAGATATCATCAAGGTTCTGACCAACTATCATGAAGATCTTACGAAATATATGGCCTCTAGAGAGGTCACAAGGTTTTTCTATTTTTAGACCTACTGACCTAGTTCTTGAAGGCACGTGACCCAGTTACGAACTTGACCTAGATATCATCAAGGTGAACATTCTGACCAATTTTCATGAAGATCCATTGAAAACTAGAAAATGCTTTTGTAAAAAAGCGCATGTCTCCCCCAATGCAAAGTCCTATAGGCAAGAAGTCAATAGGGGTCAGGAGCGAAAGTCAAAGAGACACTGATGGTTGGCTGCAATAGGGATTATCTACTTGGCATGTCCAGTCATCCCGCTAAATTTCAACACTCTTGGCCTAGTGGTTCTCAAGTCACTGTTCAGGCTCCTGTGACCTTGACCTTTGATCAAGTGACCTCAAAATAAATAGGGGTCATCTACTCTGCATGTCCAATCATCCTATTAAGTTTCAAGATTGTAGGTCAAGTGGTTCTCAAGTTATTTCCAAAAAATGATTTTACATGAACAGGCCACTGTGACCTTGACCTTTAATAGACTGACCCCAAAATCAATAGGGGTCATCTACTCTGCATGTTCAATCATCCTATGAAGTTTCAACATTCTGGGTTAAGTGGTTCTCAAGTTATTGATCGGAACTGGTTATCTATGTTCAGGCCCCTGTGACCTTGACCTTTAACGGAGTGACCCCAAAAACAATAGGGGTCACTTACTCTGCATGAACAATCATCCTATGAAGTTTCAACATTCTGGGTCGAGAGGTTTTCAAGTTACTGATTGGAAATGGTTTTCCATGTTCAGGCCTCTGTGGCCTTGACCTTTAACAGAGTGACCCTAAAATCGTTAGGGGTCATCTACTCTGCATGACCAATCATCCTATGAAGTTTCATCATTCTGGGTCAAGTGGTTCTCAAGTTACTGACCGGAAATGGTTTTCAATGTTCAGGCCCCTGTGACCTTGACCTTTCACAGAGTGACCCCAAAATCATTAGGGATCATCTACTCCGCATGACCAATCATCCTATTAAGTTTCAACATTCTCGGTCAAGTGGTTCTCAAGTTACTGACCGGAAATGGTTTTCAATGGTCAGGCCCCTGTGACCTTGACCTTTAATGGAGTGACCCCAAAATCGATAGGGGTCATCTACTTTGCATGTACAATCATCCTATGAAGTTTCAACATTCTGGGTCAAGTGGTTCTCTAGTTATTGATCGGAAATGGTTTTCAATGTTCAGGCCCCTGTGACCTTGACCTTTGATGGAGTGACCCCAAAATCAACAGGGGTCATCTACTCTTTATGACCAATCATCCTATGAAGTTTCAACATTCTGGGTCAAGTGGTTCTCTAGCTATTGATCGGAAATGGTTTTCAATGTTCAGGCCCCTGTGACCTTGACCTTTGACGGAGTGACCCCAAAATCAATAGGGGTCATCTACTCTTCATGGCCAATCACCCTATGAAGTTTCAACATTCTGGGTCAAGTGGTTCTCTAGTTATTGATCGGAAATGGTTTTCAATGATTAGGCCCCTGTGACCTTGACCTTTGACGGAGTGACCCCAAAAACAATAGGGGTCGTCTACTCCAGCAGCCCTACAACCCTATGAAGTTTGAAGGTTCTAGGTCAAATGGTTCTCCAGTTATTGCTCGGAAATGAAGTGTGACGTACGGACGGACGGACAGGGCAAAAACAATATGTCTCCTGGAGGAGACATAATTACAGTTCCTTTTTTTTGAGCATAGTAATATACTTAGAACTCTAAGCAAAACTCTAAAAAAAATTGCTTTTAACTCATTTCAGCTCTAAAGCATTATCTCCACTTCTTTATCTTTCAGCCACCTAGGAGGCTGATAAGCCAATCTACCCCTGAATTCATAGATGTTTTGGGAGATAACATGAATTTTGTAGTTTTTGGGGCAGGACTTTGCTCTGCTTCCAATGGAATTAGAGACGGGAAAATGAAACTCACTGCACTTTCTAGTGCAAAACAGCAAATTCCATCCTCTAGATTCTACATCCTCTTGAAAAAGTGCAACTACAACAAAGCGCACGAACATGGCATATTTACGGCTATTTTTAGAAACCGAATAACATTACAATTGCTAGTGATGTCATCAATACATGTTATGTGTACCAGGTGATATACACAACAAACACGATGGAAGCTTCTCAATAAAATAGATGGAAACCGATGTTCCAAGGGCGAAGTTTTGCTCAAGTGATATAAATGAGCATTCAGTATTTGAGCTGAAACATTATCTTGAATACCAAGGATTATCAACCAGTGGAAATAGAAAAGGTTCGTAAAGTATAACGTCCCTTTTTCATAGTTTATGTACTGTATCGATACATCATCTATAATTTGTTTTTATACTGCAAACACATACTTAGTTTGCACAATATGTTTTCCTCTTATAAAAATAGAATTTATGTGTAGCCAGCATGTGAACGTACTTGTTAACACAGTTATATTGATTAGTTTTATTACATGCAGGCTAGGGGTCTGGTAACGGACCTAGGTGGTAATCAAATTATATACTTGTACTGTTATGTACTATGTTACCAATATATATGATAATTATATAATGGCTGAGGAAAAGCTATAATTTAATTGTCATAAACACAGTTTTTGTTAAATATTTTTGTAAACAGCTCTCAGACAGGTTGGAGACATTAGTCACTGTTATAAACTGGAAGTGGCTAGGGGTCCGGTAACCGGACCTCTAGACACGGAGTCTAGAGGTCCGATATTAATCAATATATATATACTACCATATAAGAACTTTTTTCTATGGGCTTAATATTCTGAGATTTGTTCAAAAATGAGGTGGTATTAAATTTCTGCGTACCTTATTAATTACGTAATTTTTTGATGATCAATCGCCGGTAAACCACGGGTGACTTCCGCTGCAATTAACTCTTGGGGTGTCATAAAGTATTTGGAAGTCGCGGTCCTTCTGTTTTGATTAACACTTCCTGTTATATAAGACCATAAATTCCAAGCCATCGTAAACACAAATTGTTGTTTATGGGAACTCTGCATATATCACGTGTGACCTTCATGACCTTACAAATTTAAAAATACTAAGGTGTTAAATAGTCGTTATTTTTAGAACGAGGAAAGACCCGCAAACCGGCCAGCTGCAAGTAGTTTTCGTAGTAATTTTCCATGACGTACCGTTGTGCACATGTAGGAAAACAAGAGGGTCATGATGACCCTGGATCGCTCACCAGAGTAATATGAGCAACATGTTTCAAATGTCAAACTGATGATTTTTAGAAATTTTTTGGAAAATTTTCCGATGTACAATCAAGTAACCCCTGGGGCGGGGCCAATTTTACCCCGGGGGTCATGATTTGAACAAAGTTTGTAGAAGTCTATTAGGCAATATTACATATCGAATATCTAAGATCTAGGCCTTCTGGTTTATTTTAAGCAAATTTATGAAGATTTCCCTATGTACAATCAAGTAACCCCTGGGGCTGGGTCAATTTGACCCTCGGGGGGTCAAGATTTGAACAAATTTTGTAGAGGTCCACTAGGCAATGCTACATGTCAAATATCTAAGCTCTAGGCCTTCTGGTTTATTTTTAGAAAATTTTGAAGATTTTTCTATGTACAATTAAGTAACCCCATGGGGCGGGGCCAATTTGACCCTGGGGGTCATGATTTGAAGAAATTTTGTAGAAGTCTATTAGGCAATGCTACATGTCAATATCTAAGATCTAGGCCTTCTGGTTTATTTTTAGAAATTTTTTGAAGATTTTCCTATGTAAAATCAAGTGACCCCTGGGGCGGGGTCAATTTTGACCCTGGGGGTCATGATTTGAACAAATGTTGTAGAGGTCCACTAGGTAATGCTACATGTGAAATATCTAAGCTCTAGGCCTTCTGGTTTATTTTAAGAAAATTTTTGAAGATTTTCATATGTAAAATCCAGTGACACCTAGGGCAGGGTCAATTTTGACCCCGGGGTCATGATTTGAATAATTTTAGTAGAGGTCCACTAGGCAATGCTACATGTCAAATATCTAAGCTCTAGGCCTTCTGCTTTTTGAGAAGAAGATTTTTTAAGATTTTCCTATGTAAAATCAAGTGATCCCTGGGGCGGGGTCAATTTTGACCCCGGGGGTCATGATTTGAACAAATTTTGTAGAGGTCCACTAGGCAATGCTACACGTGAAATATCTAAGCTCTAGGCCTTCTGGTTTATTTTTAGAATTTTTTTGAAGATTTTCATATGTAAAATCAAGTGACCCCTGGGGCGGGGTCAATTTTGACCCTGGGGTCATGCTTTGAACAACTTTAGTAGAGGTCCACTAGGCAATGCTACATGTCAAATATCTAAGGTCTAGGGCTTCTGGTTTTTGAGAAGAAGATTTTTTAAGATTTTTCTATGTAAAATCAAGTGACCCCTGGGGCGGGGTCAATTTTGACCCCGGGGTCATGATTTGAACAAACTTGGTAGAGATCCACTAGGCAATGCTTCACACAAAATATCTAAGCTCTAGGGCTTCTGGTTTTTGAGAAGAAGATTTTTAAAGTTTTTCCTTTCGGTTGCCATGGCAACCAGAGTTCTGCATGGAATTCAATTCTTTGAACAATTTTTAAAGAGGACCATCCATGGAACATCCCTGTTAAGTTTCATCAAAATTGGCCTGGTGGTTTAGGAGGAGATGTTGTTTAAAGGAAAGTGTGGACGGACGGACGGACGACGGACGGACGGACGACGGACGGACGGACGGACGCCGGACGGTGAGCGATCACAATATCTCACCCCGAGCACTTTGTGCTCAGGTGAGCTAAAAAACCGGTGTCTTTAGTTGCAAAGTACTCGATAAATTTAAATAGTAACCACATGATCTTTTACGTAAATAATGATGACGAAATCCCATACTTTGCATTAGTAAACATCCGGAATTCATTTCTTCAGGAAAAGAATGAAAACAAGAGCGCCGCCAAGCGGGGCAATATATGCCTGAAGGGTTACACCAGAGGATGGGAGCAAAATTTAAAGAACTTGACTGTTTAAGCCCAAAGGACAGGAACAACAAAAAGAAGAAATTCAAAAAAAAAAAAATTCTAAGTCCACAAAAAAATTCTTACCAGGTAAAGTTATGTCAAAATACATCTAAAATTTTGATGTACCATCCATGTTGTACCACAGAAAAGTGGTCTCGGTTTTTCCTTACGGCCAATAATAAAAAAGTTTCAAAATAAGCTATTTATAGTAACAAAAAAGGAAAGTAATACAAAAAAAATTATTGTAAGAGAACAAACAAGAGGGCCATGATGGCCCTATATCGCTCACCTGTTATCATTGCACTTGAGGACAAGGTCCTCAAAAAAAATATCTAAGTCCAAAGGACAGGAACAACAAACGGAAGAAATTTAACCAAAAAGAAAAAAAAATCTTACAAGGTATAGATATGTTAAAATACACCTAAAAATTCGAGGTACCATCCATGTTGTACCACAGAAAACTGGTCTCGTGTTTTCCCTATGGCCAATAATAAAAAAGTTACTAAAAATAAGCTATTTATAGTAACGTAAAAGGGAAGTAATTAAAACAAGAGCTGTCACTAATGGTGACAAATGCCCCTCGCAGCACCTTGACCTTTGACCTGGTGACCCCAAAGTCAGAACGAGTGGTGTACTCAATAAGTACTATCAGCATGTGAAGTTTAAAGGTCCTGGGTGCAGTGGTTCGAGAGTAAAGTGCCTTCATGCAAAAAGTTAATGTTGGCCCTTGTGACCTTGACCTTTGACCTGGTGACCCCAAAGTCAGTAGGGGTTGTGTACTCAATAAGTATTATCAGCATGTGAAGTTTGAAGGTCCTGGGTGCAGTGGTTCGCGAGAAAAGTACCTTCATGCAAAAAGTTAACGTTGGCCCCTGTGACCTTGACCTTTGACCTGATGACCCCAAAGTCAGTAGGGGTGGTGTACTCAGTAAGTACTATCAGCACGTGAAGTTTGAAGGTCCTGGGTGCAGTGGTTCGCGAGTAAAGTGCCTTCATGCAAAAAGTTAACGTTGTGACGAACGAACGAACAAACTAACGAACGAACGGACGGACAGTTGAAAACTCATATGCCTCCCTTCGGGAGTATAAAAATAAATATTGTAGGTGGACAAAAGAAGGCATCTGCCAAATAAATCTGTTGACATAAATGAAATTTCAGATCAGTATCTTCATTAGTTAGGGAGATATACCCATTTTAATTTGAAATAAAGGGAGGTAGTTTGACATAAAATCAGTCCATAGTTATCTACCCTGATTGGCTCAGTCCAACTAATGACAATAATGAAATTTCAAATAAGTACTATAAGTACTTACTGATATAAATCCATTTTGATTACAATCAGGGGAGGTAATCAGATATAAAATAACTCTGAACCTACGCTTGGATCTGATTTGTCATGGAATCCAAGAATTATTGTTGTTGAAGTTATTTTGGAAGTTTGTATCAAATAAAACCATAAATGAAGTCTCTATATGGTTGCAAAAGCCAAAATAGCCAATTTTGGACCTTTAAGGGGCCATAACTCTGGAACCCATGAAGAAATCTGGCCGGTTCAAGAAAGGAACCAAGATCTTGTGGTGATACAAGTTGTGTGCAAGTTTGGTTAAAATCGAAACATAAATGAAGCTGCTATTGTGCAGACAAGGTCAAAATAGCTAATTTTGGCCCTTTCAGAGGCCATAACTCTGGAACCCAAAATGGGATCTGGCCAGTTCAAGAAAGAAACTGAGATCTTATGGTGATACAAGTTGTGTGCCAGTTTGGTAAAAATCAAATCATAAATAAAGCTGCTACTGTGCAGACAATGTCAAAATAGCTAATTTTGGCCCTTTCAGGGGCCATAACTCTGGAAACCATAATGGAATCTCGCCAGTTCAAGAAAGGAACCAAGATCTTATGGTGATACAAGTTGTATGCCAGTTTGGTTAAAATCAAATCATAAATGAAGCTGCTATTGTGCAGACAAGGTCAAAATAGCTATTTCTGGCCCTTTCAGGGGCCATAACTCTGGAACCCATAATGGAATCTCGCCAGTTCCAGAAAGGAACCAAGATCTTATGGTGATACAAGTTGTGTGCAAGTTTGGTAAAAATCAAATCATAAATAAAGCTGCTACTGTGCAGACAAGGTCAAAATAACTAATTTTGGCCCTTTCAGGGGCCATAACTCTGGAACCCATAAAGGAATCTCACCAGTTCAAGAAAGGAACCGAGATCTTATGGTGATACAAGTTGTGTGCAAGTTTGGTAAAAATCAAATCATAAATAAAGTTGCTATTGTGCAGACAAGGTCAAAATAGCTAATTTTGGCCCTTTCAGGGGCCATAACTCTGGAACCCATAACAGGATCTGGCCAGTTCAAGAAAGGAACCGAGATCTTATGGTGATACAAGTTGTGTGCAAGTTTGGTTAAAATAAAATCACAAATGAAACCTCTATCGTGCAGACAAGAAATTGTGGACGGATGACGGACGAAGGGCGATCACAAAAGCTCACCCTGTCACTACGTGACAGGTGAGCTAAAAAGGGATCTGCCAAATAAAAACAAGAGCACTGCAATACAGAGCAATATACACAAAGCAAAGTCATATATGACCTTTCACTCCCAAGTGTGACCTTGACCTTGAAGCTAATCATCCGAAACAAGCGCTCTGCACGTCGTTTCAGTGTGGTGAACATTTGTGCCAAGTTTCTTTGAAATCCTTCAAGCGGTTCAAGAGTTACAGAGCGGACACAAAACACACTCATATGAGCACTGCAATGCAGAGCAATATACACAAAGCAAGTCATATATGACCTTTGACTCCTAAGTGTGACCTTGACCTTGAAGCGAGTCATCCAAAACATGCGCTCTGCATGTCGCCTCAGTGTGGTGAACATTTGTGCCAAGTTTCTTTAAAATCCTTCAAGCAGTTCAAGAGTTACCGAGCGGACACAGCAAAGTCATATATGACCTTTCACTCCTAAGTGTGACCTTGACCTTGAAGCTAATCATCCGAAACAAGCGCTCTACACGTCGTCTCAGTGTGGTGAACATTTGTGCCAAGTTTCTTTGAAATCCTTCAAGCAGTTCAAGAGTTACAGAGCGGACACGAAACACACTCATATGACCTTTCACCCCTGTGTGACCTTGACCTTGAAGGTAGTCATCCGAAACAAGCGCTCTGCATGTCACCTCCGTGTGGTGAACATTTGTGTCAAGTTTCTTTGAAATCCTTCAAGGGGTTCAAGAGTTACAGAGCGGACACGAAATTGCTGACGGACGGACACCGGCGTCATAACATAATACGTCCCTTCGGGCGTATAATAAAGCGATTGATTATGAGATACGGGGATATACGTTTTTGTTCAAATGGCCGATACTCCATAAATTACGTTTTTATCGGGTAATCGATAGACACGGATCAATACGTATCTGTTTAGTAATCGATAGATACGGGGATAAACATATGTGTGGTAAAGGGTTAATTAAAGAAAATTACTTACAAATTTAAAGGAAAGTTTAGTAAAACTCTTAGGTTAAATAAATAACCAAAAATAAATACAAAATTAATAAATTATTAATTACTAAACCCTAAGAGAGTTTTTTAAGACGTTGCCGGTCCAAAAATTCCTTACAGAGTGAAGAAATGGCTCTGAAATTCTACTGAGGTAAACTCTTCCAGAATGCAGTCAACCATGAAGGATGTAAAGTACATTCTGATTGGTCAGCATTTTTCTGGTAAGCCATTCAACATTTATCTTACATATCAGCTATGACCTTGACAATGTTTATGTAAACTCTTTGTCTATAATCTAAAAATAGCTCAAAGTTCTTTCATAACTGGTATTACTAAAAATAGTTGATGAATATACAAAATGAAAATATTAGGGATGGGAACGAATATTCGAAAATCGGTCGAATATTCGAATATGAAAATCAAATTCGAATATTCGTAAATTATTGTTGTTTTTTTTTTTCAAAATAAGTATCACTGATTTTTGGCAATATTAGCATGCTAATTCTACAGAATAAAACCATGTCATGTTTGTTTATCGCGTATCAAAAGATGTCCAATTAACAAGAAAATATCAAATTGAATGCATAATTGGCAGGGGCCATCGTTACAGATTAACAGTTTGCAACAGGCGTCAATGTGTCAGATGCATGTCAAAAGATGTCCAATTAACAAGAAAATTGCAATTCATAATTACCTGGGGTAATCGCTATGGATTAACAGTTTGTATTAGGCGCAAATGTGATATCTTTTGTTCATTTTTATTGGCGCCTGTTTTATGTAACAAGTTGTAGAGTTGTTTTTTCGAAAACAATACCATATTTGTAGATACTGTCGATCTTTTCACAATATTTTGTACGACGTTTCAGACCATCCACAGAATCGGTTTTCATCTTCAATCGGCCGTATTCGAATTAAATTCTGAAGTCCTTTATAATAAAATCAAGAAATAACATATGATTGATGCATAAGTTCATGTTGAAGGAGGTTTAAGTCTGCCTTACTTGCTTTTTACACGACGATTTTTACATGCCGATTGAAAATTTTCAAAATGGCGGCGGTAATACAACAGCGCGTCACGTGTTTAAATTGGACGAGCTGCTATTTTTAGATAAAATTGCGACGGTCTAAATTATAATCGTTTTGATTTTTTTGTATCATTTTGAAGCTAAAACACTGAATTAGTTAAATATGTTCATGATTATACTGACAGAATCGTGAAATAAAACGCTAGGATCGGCGGGTTTTGCTAGGTAGGATCGGGTTACCTGAAACAAACATTTTTTGGCCTTATTATGTACGATGATCCACGCTTTAAACAAATGAATACATTGTGTATATGCCAATCACTTAATAAGAATTTAAAGCTTCCACTAAAACAAACCGAATATTCGAATATATTCGAATATTGCAAACCGAATATTCGAATAACTGTCTAAAAGGACCATTAAAGAACAACAAGAGCTGTCCGTAAAACAGCCAATGCTCGACTATTTAAATTATTGTACCAGAAGCAGGAAAATATTACCCTAAATGTTAAAATATCTATAGAGTTTCAATCCAGTATCTGCATTAGTTTTGGAGATGGTAACTTGCATGCAAAACTTTAACCAGAAGTTTTATGTTCAAAAGGGGGCATAATTTGACCAAAATGCACGTCAGAGTTATGAGACTTGATGCAATCAACTAGTTTTATAACCCCAAAGACACAAATGAAGTTTCAATTTAATATCTGCATTTGTTCTGCAGATAGTAACTTGCATGTAAAACTTTAACCAGGATTTTCTATGTCCAAATGGGGGCATAATTTGGTCAAAATACAGGTGAGAGTTATGGAACTTGACCCAGTGAGGTTGGCAATTGACCTAGAAAAAGAAAAAATAAGTTTCAAAGACATATGCCTTTAAATGGTAGCTGTATGTACTTGCAAGCAAAACTTCAACCAAGGTGTGAGGCAGACACCAGGATGAGTAGAATAGCTAGACTATTCATCGAATAGTGAAGCTAACAAGAGCTGTCTGATGACAGCGCGCTCGACTATTCGAAGAATTGATTGAAGAATGGGGTCAAAATATTTCCACGGATATTCAGACAAAAGAAATAAATAGATTAGACAAACAATGTTCCTGTATTACTTTGATTTCGATAAGTCTTGCACTAAATGGCAATATATAAGCCAATTTCAAAGTCCAACAAGAGCACCGCCTTGCGGGTGCTGACGCTCATCTGATTTTTTTTGTATAATAGAAATATTATCCTACCCATGATTTTCTAAGTCTAAAAAGGGCCATCATTCTTGCAAAAAGCAGGATAAAGTTATGTTTCTTGATGTTCAGTGTCCACTTATGATGGTGAAAAACTGTTGCAAGTTTTAAAGCAAAAGCTTTGATAGTTTAAGAGAAAAGTTGACTAAAACATAATATTCAACCAAGAAAATGATTTTTCTAAGTCCAAAAGGGGCAATAATTATTGCAAAAAGCAGGATGGAGTTACGTTGCTTGCTTTACAGGGTCAGCTTATGATGGTGAACAACAGTTGCAAGTTTTAAAGCAATAGCTTTGATGGTTTAAGAGAAAAAGTTGACCTAAACATAAAACTTAACCAAGAAATCTGATATTTTCTAAGTCCAAAAGGGGCCATCATTCTTGCAAAAAGCAGGATGGAGTTATGTTTCTTGCTGTACAGGTCCACTTATGATGGTGAAAACTGTTGCAAGTTTTAAAGCAATAGCTTTGATAGTTTAGGATAAAAGTTGACCTAAACATAAAATTTAACCAAGAAAACTGATTTTCTAAGTCCAAAAGGGCAATAATTCTTGCAAAAAGAAAGATGGTTTTATGTTTCTTGATGTACAGGGTCTGCTTATGATGGTGAACAAGTATTCCAAGTTTCAAAGCAATAGCTTTGATAGTTTAGGAGAAAGTTGACCTAAACATAAAACTTAACCAGAAATCTGATATTTTCTAAGTACAAAGGGGCCATAAATCTTGCAAAATGCAAGATGGAGTTATGTTTCTTGCTATACAGGGTCAGCTTATGATGGTGAACAAGTATTCCAAGTTTCAAAGCAATAGCTTTGATAGTTTAGGAGAAAAGCTGACCTAAACATAAAACTTAACCAAGCAACGCCGACGCAGACGCCGACACCGACGCCGACGCCGACGCCGACAACCGCTCAAGTGATGACAATAACTCATCATTTTTTTTCAAAAAATCAGATGAGCTAAAAAGGGCCATAATTCAGTCAAAATAGTTATGTACTCTTGCCTACAGATGTAAATCATAATGATAAGCAAGTGTTCAAAGTTTAAAAGCCATATGTCAAATAGTTTTGACAAAACATGGACGTATGAAAACAGAACCAAGTCCAAAAAGGGCCATAATTCAGCCAAAATAGATGACAGAGTTAATATGTTCTCTTTCCTACAGATAGAGACTATTATACTAAACAAGTGATAAAAGTTTCAAAGCCATATGTCAAACACTTTACAAAAAATATGAACTGGTACGAAAAACTTAACCAAGATTTCTAAGTCAAAAGGGGCCATAAGGATAGCTCTACTTATTCTTCGAATAGTCGAGCTAAAAATGACATAATGACCATTTTCATTTGATTAAATACTTTAAGTGCATGTATTTCATTAGGGAATAGATCTACTTTATATTTAAATATGTATAAAGTGTTGCAATGGTGTTTACATTATTTAGTACATAGAGCCGACTTTAACAAAGCTGCTGAATGTCTTCCAACAGTTGCAATGGGCGGACAATGTGTCCCAAGTTGCCTAATATTTCTGATTACTGTGAATGACAAAAAATCCTGTTCTGATACTAGAACTGAAGATCTAAATGACATTCTCTTTGCTGCCAGCCACCTTTATTGTACAATGTCCTCAATAAATCCAACTTTGGAATTGAAAGATCCTGTCAGTTTGCCACAAAGTATTTCACACAAAGGTACAATAGTGTTTATTAGGCACAAAGAATTATTCTCTGGGTTTTTAAATAAAAATCTGCTTGCAGATGGATATACTCATCATATCCTTGAAGGTGCTTTTTTAGCTCGATTATATGTAGTATGGAGAGCTGTTCTACTTGACCTGACGTCAGCGTCCTTCCGCGTCCGCACTTTTAGTATAGTTTTAAATAAACTTTCTCTTTATCTCTGTAATTACTTGATGGATTTGTTTCAAACTTAAAATAGTTACTCCTCATCATCACCCACTTCATATGGCACAAGGCTGTAACTCTCACACCAATATTTCATGAATTATCCCCCTTTTACTTAGAATTTCAGGTTAAAGTTTTGATGCACTTTCGCTATATCTCAATTATTATTAAATGGATTTTATTCAAAACTAGAGTTGTCACAGGAGTGACGAATTATACCCCCACAATATGGCCTTGTCACAGAACTAAGCAATTGTCAAAGCTGAACTTGCTTGACCTTTGACCTACTGACCTCAAAATCGATAGAGGTCATCTGCTGGTCATGAACAACTTCCCTATGAAGTTTCATGATCCTCGGCCCAAATGTTCTCAAGTTATTGTCCGGAAAAGGTTTAAATGACCTTTGACCTTTGGAACCCAAAATAATTAAGGGTCATCTGCTGGTCATGACCAACCTCCCTATTAAATTTCGTGATCCTAGTCCCAAGCGTTGTGAAGTTATCATCCGGAAACCATTTAACTGTTCCGAGTCACTGTGTCCTTGACCTGTGACCTGCTGACCTCAAAATCATTAGGGGTCATCTGCTGGTCATAACCAACCTCGCTATCAATTTTCATGATCCTAGGCCCAAAGGTTCTCAAGTTATCATCTGGAAACCATTTAACTGTTTTGTGTTATTGTGACCTTGACCTTTGACCTACTAACCTCAAAGTCAAACATGACCTGTATTTAATCATGTTACACCTGTGTACAAAAATTTAAGATCCTAGACCCAAGCCTTCTCAAGTTATCATCTGGAAACCGTTTAACTGTTCCGAGTCATTGTGACCTTGACCTTTGACCTACAGACCTCAAAGTCGAATTTGACCTGTATTTCATGATGTTACACCTGTGTACCAAGAAATTATGATCCTAGGCCCAAGTGTTCTCAAGTTATCATCCGGAAACCATTTAACTGTTCCGAGTCACTGTGACCTTGACCTTTGACCTACATACCCCAAAGTCGAACTTGACCTGTATTTCATGATGTTACACCTGTGTACCAAAAATTATGATCCTAGGCCCAAGTGTTCTCAAGTTATCATCCGGAAACCATTTAACTGTTCCGAGTCACTGTGACCTTGACCTTTGACCTATTGAGCCCAAATTCGAACTTGACCTGTATTTTCTGATGTTACACCTGGGTACCAAAAATTATTCAAATCGGTCAAGCCTTTCATGAGTTATCATCCGGAAACCACAAAAACCAACAGACCGACCGACCGACCAACCGCCAAGCTCACTCCTATATACCCCCCCCAAACTTCGTATAATTAAAACAGTTGTTCCACATCATCTGACAAAGGTCCATAACTCTAGCAGCAATTTTTCATGAATTATGCCCTTTTTTAGCTAGAATGTAAGGATAATTTTGTTGCATTTTCACTATTATCTCTGTTATTATACAGAGAGGATTTGATTCAAACTTAAAGTAGTTATTCCACATCATCACTCACATCATATGACACAAGGGCCATAACTCTTGCACCAATGTTTCATAAATTATGCCCCCTTTTACTTAGAATTTCAATTTCAATTTTGGTGCAATTTCACTCTATCTCAGTTATTACAAAATGGATTTGATTCAAACTTAAAATACTTGTTCCACCTTATTATAACAGAGAAGATTTGATTCAAACTTAAAATAGTTATTCAACATCATCACTCACATCATATGACACAAGGAACCAGTATTTCATGAATTATCTCCCCCTCTTTACTTAGAATTTCAGGTTAAAGTTTTGGTGCAATTTTCACTCTATCTCAGGATTTGATTCAGACTTAAAGTAGTTGTTCCCCTACATGAAAGTCATAAATGAAACATTAATTAATATCTACAATTTTTATCAATACTCAGCTCCTTGCTACCAAAAACTTAAAACTTCAAAAAATTATAAAGAAAAATGTTAAGCATTTCAGAAAGCCAACCCAAGTACGCTGGCTTTCATTGTGTGAGGCTATCAACTATGTACATGACTCATTCTCTTGTTTAATTTTGGGTTTTGAACAAGAAATTTCTTCTAATCCAAGTGGGGATGAGTCCCAAAAAGCTAGAGGTATCTTATAAAAGATTAGAAATTTCAAATTTGTTTCTGTTCTTAGCCTTCTACGGGACATTCTGCAAGAGCTAAACAGGGTTTCAGTCAGATACTTTGGACACTGCTGCATTGAAAACAAACATTCAGGCTCTAAAGCAAATGTAAGATCACATGCAGATGATGATCCTTCCTATGCTGAACAGGCAACTGAGCAGATAGAAGAGGTGTCTCACTTTCAATGGATCCATATCTCAACCAATCTGTTACTTAAAGGCGTCATTATGTTGGTATCAGGAAAAAAAGTCACAAAACCTGATAAGTGAATTTGAAACAAGACTTCCTTTACAGAAGATATCTATTTTGAATGACCTGAACAAACTTCTGAATCCAAGTCTCCTTCCAGTAGGTAACACTCTTGCAGAACATGCCTTAGATAGCTTACAGAGATGTATTGAATTCTAGGGTAATGGTCCAGTACCACCTGTGAATGCAAATGAACTTAGGTGCTCATTTAGCCAATTTAAGAATGTGATGAATGAAAACCGAAACCTTGGATTGAAAGAATTTTGCATCAAGGTTATATATGACTATAACGAGGCATATCTGGATTTTGCAACTTATGTACATGCCCTTTAACATCAGTGCCCTGTGAAAGAGGGTTTTCACTACAAAGTAGGCATCATACAGCAAGTTCTTGTAGATATGCTGTTGATAATGTGCAGAACAGAATTGTCATCGAGTACTACTGTAAGCAAAGGCCCAAGCCAAAGAAAAACTAGAGCTATCACTAAAGGTGATGAATGTACCCCCCGCATGCACTGACACAGTACATTGCTATCTGACGCACACAAGATTGCATAATTATGTGGACTGTATGTATATAGACTGTATGTATACAGTATAGTAACAAACAAGAGCTGTCGGAGGACAGCAATGCTCGACTATTCAACAGCCTTGTCGACTGAATGAATACGGAAGTCGAAAAAGGGACATAATTTAGCAAAAAAGCAAAATAGGGTTATGGAACCTACATAGTGCTTAACAGCTCATGACAGTGGACAAGTGTGTGAAGTTTCATTCCATTCCCATTAGTGGGTACTGAGATACCAGCTTACATATAGGAATTTAACCAAAAACTCCTAAGTTGAAAAAGGGGCATCATTTTGTAAAATGCGAAGTTGAGTTATTGACCCTTTGCATTGCATGTCATATCATGACAGTGAACAAGTGTGTGAAATTTCAATCCTTTCCCATTAGTGGATACTGAGATACCAGCTTACATACAAAAACTTGACCAAAAATTTCTATGTTGAAAAAGGGGCATAATTTTGAAACAAGAGGGCCATGATGGCCCTATATTGCTCACCTGTTATCATTGCACTTGAGGACAAGAAGGTCGTCAGAAAAAATATCTAAGTCCAAAGAACAGGAACGAAATTAAACCAAAAAGAAAAAACTAGAAATGTGTCCATGGGACACAGATGCCCCCACTACATGACATTAGTCAGGGGCCAGAACTCCTACAATACTGAATGAATCCGGATGCGAAACCCCAGGTGCACAACTACACATGCTGACCAACATTCCTGTAAACTTTGGTGATTCTAGGTCAAATACTTTTGGGGCTATGCGCGACACAACATTAAAATGACCAATTTTTACAAAGTCAGGGGCCATAACTCCTACATGACTGGATGAATCCGGACGCGAAACCCCAGGTGCACAACTACACATGCTGACCAACATGCCTGTAAAGTTTTGTGACTCTAGGTCATATACTTTTGGAGCTAGGCACGACACAACATTAAAATGACCAATTTTTACAAAGTCAGGGGCCATAACTTCTACATGACTGAATGAATCCGGACGCGAAACCCCAGGTGCACAACTACACATGCTGACCAACATTCCTGTAAACTTTGGTGATTCTAGGTCAAATACTTTTGGAGCTATGCGCGACACAACATTAAAATGACCAATTTTTTACTAAGTCAGGGGCCAGAACTCCTACATGTCTGGATGAATCCGGACGCGAAACCCCAGGTGCACAACTACACATGCTGACCAACATGCCTGTAAAGTTTTGTGACTCTAGGTCATATACTTTTGGAGCTAGGCACGACACAACATTAAAATGACCAATTTTTACAAAGTCAGGGGCCATAACTTCTACATGACTGAATGAATCCGGACGCGAAACCCCAGGTGCACAACTACACATGCTGACCAAAATTCCTGTAAAGTTTTGTGACTCTAGGTCATATACTTTCAGAGCTACGCGCGACACAACATTTTCGGAAGGACGGACGGACAGACGGACGGACAGACGGACGGACGGAAGGACGGACGGACAAGAGCAAATCTATATGCCCCCCCCAAAGTGGGGGCATAAAAATTCTTACAAGGTACAGATATGTTAAAATACACCTAAAAATTGGAGGTACCATCCATGTTGTACCACAGAAAAGTGGTCTCAGTTTTTCCCAACGGCCAATAATAAAAAAGTTACTAAAAACAAGCTATTTATAGTAACGTAAATGGGAAGTAATTAAAACAAGGCAGTCTGAAAGACAGCTAAATCCCCCGCCACTGCTATGGATAGTGAAAGGGTAAACCTTTGATTTTAGCTGTGACCTTGACCATCAACTGACATGGCTGACTCATGAATTCTGCACAATGTCTTGATGAGGTGATCATTTGACCCAAGTTTCATGAAAATCCTTCAAGGGGTTTAGGAGATACAGAGCTGAAACCTTTGACCTTCAGTTGTGACCTTGACCTTGAGTTGACATGGCTGACTCATGAGTTCTTGATGAGGTGATCATTTGACCCAAGTTTGATGAAAATCCTTCAAGGGGTTTAGGAGATACAGTGGACACAAATTGGAAGGCTCAAACCTTCGACCCTTAGTTGTGACCTTGACCTTGAGCTGGCATGGTTGACTCATAATTTCTGCACATCATTTTGATGAGGTTATCATTTTACCCAAGTTTTATAAAATTCCTTCAAGGGGTTTAAGAGATATAGAGTGGACACGAAATGGAAGGCTCAAACCTTTGACCTTAAGCTGTGACCTTGACCTTGAGCCGGCATGACTGACTCATGGGTTCTGCATATCGTCTAGATGAGGTGATCATTTGACCCAAGTTTGATAAAATTCCTTCAAGGGGTTTAGGAGATATAGTGCGGACAGAAAATGGAAGGCTCAAACCTTTGACCTTGAGTTGTGACCATGACCTTGAGCCGACAAGGCTGACCCATGGGTTCTGCACATCGTCTTGATGAGGTGATCATTTGACCCAAGTTTCATGAAAATCCTTCAAGGAGTTTAGAAGATATAGAGCGGACACAAAATGGAAGGCTCAAAACCTTTGACCCTAAGTTGTGACCATGACCTTGAGCCGGCATGGCTGACTCATGGGTTCTGCACATCGTCTTGATGAGGTGATCATTTGACCAAAGTTTTATAAAATTCCTTCATGGGGTTTATGAGATATAGAGAGGACACAAAATGGCAGGCTCAAACCTTTGACCTTGAGTTGTGACCTTGACCTTGAACCGACAAGGCTGACTCATGGGTTCTGCACATCGTCTTGATGAGGTGATCATTTGACCCAAGTTTCATGAAAATCCTTCAAGGGGTTTAGGAGATATGGACCGGACACGATTTTGTTAAGGACGGACGGACGGAAAGACGGAAGAACGGACGGACGCAGACCATTCCTATAATCCCTCCGCCACGGCGGGGTATTAAAAAAAAATGATTGTAAGTTAACAAAAGAAGGATCTGCCAAATAAATCTGTTGACAAAAATGAAATTTCAGATCAGTATCTTCATTAGTTACAGAGATATACCCATTTTAATTTGAAATAAAGGGAGGTGATTTGACATAAAATCAGTCTATAGTTATCTACCCTCATTGACTCAGTCCAACTAATGACAATAATGAAATTTCAAATAAGTCCTATAAGTACTTACTGATATAAATCCATTTTGATTACAATCAGGGGAGGTAATCAGATATAAAATAACTCTGGAACTTACGAGTGGATCTGATTTGTCATGGAATCCAAGATTCATTGTTGTTGAAGATATTTTGAAAGTTTGTATCAAATAAAACCATAAATGAAGTCTCTATATGGCTGCAAAAGCCAAAATTTTGGACCTTTAAGGGGCCATAACTCTGGAACCCATGAAGGAATCTGACCAGTTCAAGAAAGGAACCAAGATCTTGTGGTGACACAAGTTTTGTGCAAGTTTGGTTAAAATCAAATCATAAATGAAGCTGCTATTGTGCAGACAAGGTCAAAATAGCTAATTCATTATGGGATCTGGCCGGTTCAAGAAAGGAACCAAGATCATATGGTGACACAAGTTTTGTGCAAGACTGATTAAATTCAAATCATAAATGAAGCTGCTATTGTGCAGACAAGGTCAAAATAGCTAATTCTGGCCCTTTCAGGGGCCATCACTTTGGAACCCATAATGGAATCTGGCCAGTTCAAGAAAGGAACCAAGATCATATGGTGATACAAGTTGTGTGCAAGTTTGGTTGAAATAAAATCATAAATGAAGCTGCTATTGTGCAGACAAGGTCAAAATAGCTAATTCTGGCCCTTTCAGGGGCCATAACTCTGGAACCCATAATGGAATCTGACCAGTTCAAGAAAGGAATCAAAATCTTATGGTGATATAAGTTGTGTGCCAGTTTGGTAAAAATCAAATTATAAATAAAGCTGCTATTGTGCAGACAAGGTCAAAATAGCTAATTTTGGCCCTTTCAGGGGCCATAACTCTGGAACCTGTAATGGGATCTGGCCAGTTCAAGAAAGGAACCGAGATCTTATGGTGATACAAGTTGTGTGCAAGTTTGGTTAAAATCAAATCATAAATGAAACCACTATCGTGCAGACAAGAAATTGTGGACGGACGACGGACGAAGGGCGATCACAAAAGCTCACCCTGTCACTATGTGACAGGTGAGCTAAAAAAGCAAAATAAAGTTATGGGACCTGCTTTGTGCATGTCAGATCATGACAGTGAATAAGTGTGCGAAGTTTCAATTCATTCCAATTAGTGAGTACTGAGATACCAGCTTACATACAAAACCTTAACCAAAAATTTCTAAGTCGAAAAAGGGGCATAATTTTGTAAAAAAGCAAAATAGAGTTATGGAACCTGTGCAATGTAAGTCAGTTTATCACAGTAAATAAGTGTGTGAAGTTTCAATCCATTCCCACAAGTGGTTACTGAGATACCAGCTTACATACAAAACCTTAACCAAAAATTTCTAAGTCGAAAAAGGGGCATAATTTTGTAAAAAAGCAAAATAGAGTTATGGAACCTGTGCAATGTAGGTCAGTTTATCACAGTGAATAAGTGTGTGAAGTTTCAATCCATTCCCACAAGTGGTTACTGAGGTACCAGCTTACATACAAAAACTTAACCAAATCGGGACGCAGACACGGACGCCGACACATGGGCGAGTCCAATAGCTCTACTAGTCTATGAATAGTCGAGCTAAAAACAAAGTCCCATAACTATGCAGAATATTTATCTAAAAGAATGTAACATGCACCATGCACAACTAGGGTTGGTACTGATCACTTGTGTGAAGTTTCATTAAATTGTGTGCAAGGGTTTGGTAGATTAGGCACGCACAAGATTGCATATGCAGACTGTATGTACATAGTATGTTAACAAGAAACAAAGTCCCATAACTGTGCAATTTTTGTCGCTGAAAGAACCTAACATGCCCCATGCACAACTACTGTTGTTACTGATCACTTGTGTGAAGTTTCATTAAATTGTGTGAAGGGGATGAGGAGAGATGGTGCGCACAAGATTGTGTCTATGTATATAGTATAGTAACAAAAAAAACAAAGTCCCATAACTCTGCAAAATTTTTTTCTGAAAGAACCTAACATGCCCCATGCACAAATACTGTTGTTACTGATCACTTGTGTGAAGTTTCATTAAATTGTGTCAAGGGGATGAGGAGAGATGGTGCGCACAAGATTGTGTCTATGTATATAGTATAGTAACAAAAAAACAAAGTCCCATAACTCTGCAAATTTTTTTTCTAAAAGAACCTAACATGCCCCATGCACAACTACTGTTGGTAATGATCACTTGTGTGAAGTTTCATTAAATTCTGTCAAGGGGATAAGGAGAGATGGTGTGCACAAGATTGCGTCTACGGACAGACGGACAGACAGACAACCTGAAACCAGTATACCCCCCTTACAACTTTGTTGTCGGGGGGTACAATTATATTATATCAAAAGCTGCTGTAGCATTTAGGCCTCTAAGTCTTAAGTATACTATTGTCTTTATGTCACTGTCAGATAAACATTAGGCTATATAACTTCATGAGTTTACTGAATAAACTCTGTAAACACATAATTACCTATTTTAGTTTTAATACCAGGTATCTACATGTTTCAGAAAATTAGTAACAGTCTACCCAGATTTTTAAGCTTTGCCCACTTTTTTCAAAACTAGTGGGTATAGGTACCCACTTTTTAAAATTCCAGTGAGTGTGCTGGGTATGTGAAACTCAACTAATTTCTATGTCAAAAAAGGGCCATAACTGATCGAGCTAAAGGTTTTGTCCTAGTTATGTAGTTATGCCTACATATATAGACTATGATGGTAAACAAGTGGTCAAAGTGTCAAAGGCTTTTGGCAAACAGGATTATATAAGGCAAAATATGAACTGGTATGAAAAATTCAACTGATTTCCAAGTCCAAAAAGGGCCATAATTCAGCCAAAAAAGATGACAGAGTAATGTATTCTTGCTGCCTACAGATGGAGATCATGACAACAAGTGTTCAAAATTTCAAAGCCACATGCCAAATAGTTTTGACAAAACGTTGACTTATAAGAAAACTGAATCGAGTTCCAAGTCCAAAAAGTTTCAAAGCCACATGTCAAATGGTTTTAACAAAATGAGGACTTGTATAAAAGTTGTACCAATTTCCAAGTCCAAAAAGGGCCACAATTCAGTCAAAATAGTCAACAGAGTTATGTACTTTTGCCTACATATAGAGGCTGTTATAATAAACAAGTGATAAAAGTTTCAAAGCCATATGTCAAATAGTTAACACAAAATATGAACTGGTACGAAAAACTTAGCTAAGATTTTAAGTTAAAAGGGGCCATAATTCAGCAAAATCCTTTGGTTGCTTACAGTCCACTGGACGTTTGACGTACTGTTCTCAAATCAATAATTATGGGTCTTTTACCAATCATAAGTGACTTCCGTATCAAATGTGATCTTAAACCAAAGCATTCTCTAGCTATTGGGCAAAATAAGTGTTCTGGGTCAATGTGACCTTTGACCTACTGACCAAAATCAATAGGGGTCATCTGCTGGTCAAGATCAACCTCCCTATTAAGTTTCATGATCCTAGGTCAAAGCCTTCTCAAGTTATCATCTGGAAATGGGTCACCTTGACCTTGACCTTTGATTTAGGGGTCATCTACTGGTCATGATCAACCTCCCTATTAAGTTTTATGATCCTAAGTCCAAGCATTCTCAAGTTATTGTACGGAAACGGTTTAACTGTTCCGGGTCACTATGACCTTGACCTTTGACCTACTGACCTAAAATCAATAGGGGTCATCTGCTGGTCATGACCAACCTCCCTATTAAGTTTCCTGATCCTAGGACCAAGCGTTCTCAAGTTATCCAGAAACGGTTTAACTGTTCCTAGTCACTGTGTCCTTAAACCTTTGACCTACTGATCTCAAAATCAATATGGGTCATCTGCTGGTCATGACCAACCTCCCTATCAACTTTCATGATCCTAGGCCCAAGCATTCTTGAGTTATCATCTGGAAACCGTTTAACTGTTCAGGGTCACTGTGAAATTTACCTTTGACCTACTGACCTCAAAATCAATAGGGATCATCTGCTGGTCATGACCAACCTCAATATTAACTTTCATGATCCTGGGCCCAAGCGTTCTCGAGTTATCATCTGGAAACTGATTGGTCTACATACCGACCGACATACCGGCTGACCCACAACCAACAGACTGACTGACATCTGCAAAACAATATACCCCTCCTTCTTCGAAGGGGTGGGGCATAATAACTATTTTAAGTTTCAAGTCAAAACCTTTGATAGTAACAGAGATATATGACTTTATCAAAAACTTAAACCAACAGCAACGGCGATGCTGGGGCGAGTGCAATAGCTCCATTTTAACTTTGAAAAGTCAAGCTAAAAAGGGGGCATAATTCATTAACAAGTATGCCCACAGGCAGAATGTCGAGCCTGCCAGCTGTCTAAGTGTGACCTTGACCTTAGACCTAGGGACCTGGTTCTTGCGCACGACACTCCGTCTTATAATGGTGAACATTTATGCCAAGTTACATCAAAATCCCACCATGCATGAATAAGAAATGCTCAGGACAAACTTCAATTTGACCTCCAACTGTGACCTTGACCTTTGATATAGGAACATGGGGTTTGCACAAGACACTCCTCATTGAGGTAAACATTTATGCCAAATATAAACATTGGTCCATGCAATGTAAAAGTTATGGTCCGGACAAAGTCAGACGGTCACACACACGTACGTATGGACGCACGTACATACACCGACCCGCCAAAAGTGACAACTAAGTCGAGCTGACAACAAGCGGGCTAGACAAAACTTGGTGCCACAGTAATGAACCTTGTGTCAATTGATTTTGTGTTGTTTTTGCTGATGTCAACGTCGCGCCAACACAATTATAGGTCTTATGGCGACTTTCCAGCCTTTATGGTAGAGCAAGACCCCAGCTGCCCCTCTTTCATTACGAAAGGACACCAGGGTAGAACCACCAACCTTCCGTAAGCCAGCTAGATGGCTTCCTCACATGAAGAATTTAATGCCCCGAGTGAGGCTCGAACCAACATTGGTGACGGGCAAGTGATCTGAGCAACCTTAACCACTCAGCCACGGAGGCCCCCTTGTGCCAATTGATGTTGGTGATGATGTGGAACAAATGTTAAAATCTTTACCCTGCTAAAATTCTAAAATGGACTGGTCCATCATTCAATTTGGACCATACCATTTATTTTTTGAAGGGGTGTTCACTAAAAATCTACTGACTGAATAGCGAACAGTGCAGACCATGGTCAGACTGCACGGACATGCAGGTTGATTTTGGTCTGCACTGGTCGCAAAGGCAGAATCACTTGCCACCAGGTTATGTTTGAATCAAATCCATTCAGTAATAGCTGAGATAGAGTGAAAGTGCACCAAAACTTTAACCAGAAATTGAACGTAAAAAGGGGGGATAATTCATGAAATGTTACTGCAAAAGTTATGACCCTTGTGTCATATGATGTGTGTGATGATGAGGAATAACTATTTTCAGTTTGAAACAAATCCATCAAGTAACAAGACAGCCAGACTGACACAAAATACGCCCGTCATCAAATTTGGCCTAATTCAAGGGCCATAATCCAAGAGGGCCTGGAGCGATTTGGCTGGTTATCGGACTTGGTCGAGATGTTATGCCCACAAATATTGTCAGTAAGTTTGGTGAAGATCGGACAAAAAGTGTTCGACTTAGAGAGCGGACAAGGCTAAATTCGCAGTTTTTCGAGTAATTCAAGGGCCATAATCCAGAGTGCCTGGGAAGATTTGGCTGGTTATCGAACTTGGCCAAGATATTATGCCCACAAACATTGTCAGTAAGTTTGGTGAAGATTGGATGAAAACTGTTTGACTTAGACAGCAGACATGCTTTGGACGCCGACCGCCTGCCGCCACAGGTATTCACATAATACACACCGCTCTTTCAGAGATGGGCGTATAATTAGATAAGATAAAGAGATATGAGCATTCAAGAAAATTTATTTTAAATCTTTGACCACAAAGTATGACCTCGACATTTGAGTTATTGGGTCTTGCATGTGGCATGTTGTCTTGTTACAGTGGTTAATTGTACAGTGTAATTTTAAAATCCAACTATGCACAACAAAGCTACCGACCAAACAATCACAAACATACATACAAAGACATGCACACAAACATAAACAGGCAGGTGTAACACTAAATGACTTCCCCAACACCACATTTAAAATGACAGGGACTTTACTTGATGTTCCCCTGTTCTTTGAGTGCCTACACTAGACAGATCCAAACATGGATAATGGTACAGTGAGTGATTATCAACGTATGTGCTTGGTGGGGACATAGATAATGTTGTCAAAACTAAAAATTTATCTGTATGATTATTTTGCTTTGATAACTATCATTATATCAAGTTACATTAAACAGTAGGTCTCAATTTCCCAACTAAATGAGGTTTGAAGTTTAATATCTACCTATATACTTGTGTGCATGTTTTACCTTTCAATTTCTTCTAAAACCTCCTCTGGTACAGTAACAGTAGACTGATAATGTCCAATGGGTAATATGAGAATGTGTTCATCTACTAATGCACCTTTAGCTAATGCTAAATATGTCTGAAATATAGAACAACATGTATAGCTGTGTAGAACTCACATGAGATTACTGTAATTGCAAATGGTACTAGAACATCAGACATAAGAGCTTTGGTCAAATCAACGCATTTCACAATATATATCTGTCTATTATAAGTGCAATATATGACCCAATACCAAAACCTTGAATCACTCTGACTTTATAGATCATGTCAATGCTCTACAGTTCTAGGATTCTCATTGATACTTCTCCAAAATTAAAGTAAAATTGGAAACTGACTTCTGTGACATTGACAGAAGGAGGCACAATTTTGTTAAAAAGCAAAACAGTTATTGAACCTGTGCAATGCAAGTCAGTTCATCGCCGTGAAAATGTGCGTGAAGTTTCAATCAATTCCCACAAGTGATTACTGAGATAACAGATTACATACAAAAACAAGAGCTGTCGGAGGACAGCAACGCTCGACTATTCAACAGCCTTGTCAATTGAATGAATACAAAAGTTGAAAAAGGGGCATAATTTTGTAAAATGCAAAGTAGAGGTATTGAACCTCTGTACTGCATGTCATATCATGACAGTGAACAAGTGTGTGAAGTTTCAATCCTTTCCAATTTGTGGATACTGAGATACCAGCTTACATACAAAAACTTAACAAAAAACTGCTAAGTCAAAGGGGCATAATTTTGTAAAAATGCCAAGTAGAATTATGGGACCTTCACAGTGCATGTTAGATCATGACAGTGAACAAGTGTGTGAAGTTTCAATCCATTCCAATTAGTGGATACTGAGATATCAGATTACATACAAACATTTAACCAAAAACTGCTAAGTCGAAAAAGGGGCATAATTTTGAAAAAAAAGAGAGTAGAGTTATGGGACTTGCTTAGTGCATGTCAGATCATGATAGTGAACAAGTATGTGAAGTTTCAATCCATTCCCATTAATAAGTACTGAGATACCAGCTTACATACAAAACCTTAACCAAAAATTTCTAAGTCGAAAAAGGGGCATAATTTTGTAAAAAAGCAAAATAGAGTTATGGAACCTGTGCAATGTAGATCAGTTCATCACAGTGAATAAGTGTGTGAAGTTTCAATCCATTCCCACAAGTGGTTACTGAGTTACCAGCTTACATACAAAACCTTAACCAAAATCGGGACGCGGACGCGGACGCCGACGCCGACGCATGGGCGAGTGCAATAGCTCACTATTCTATGAATAGTCGAGCTAACTAGTTTGCAGTCAATACCTTATGCTTTGGACACTAAATATGATGGATAGATTTGACCTTTGAGCTCAATCTGTGACCTAGACCTTAAACCTACAGACCAGGTTTTTGTTCTCTGCACATCATCTCATCACACTACCTACCTACATGCCAAGTTTGAAGTCAATATCTGAATGGTTAATAAGATTAATAAGTTGTGCTCTGGACACAGAATACAACGGATAGATTTGACCTTTGCACTAAATTTGCGATCCTGACCTTTGACCTTCAGAGCCACTTTAAGTGCTCTGCACATCCCTCTCATGGCCATCTACCTATATGCCAAGTTTAAAGTCAATACCTTTAATGGGAAGATGCATGCGCTATCGCATAATACCTCCCATTCTTCCAAAATGGGCATATAAAAATGACATCTTATCTTTAACTTCTAAGTGTGATTTTGACCTTGGACTGGGGTCTTGCATGTGACATCATGTCTCATTATTGGGAACACAACTGTGCCAAGTAATTTTGAAATCCCTTGATGAATGGATCCGACTCCAAGTGTGACCTTGACTTTGGAGCTATGGGTCTGAGTTTTACATTTGACATGTTCTCTCATTATGGGAAACATTTCTGCCAAGTAATTTCTAAATCCCAAGATGAATGGCAGAGTTATGGACCTGACATGAACTAGAACTGTCACGAATAATACCCCTACAATAAGGCCTTGCCACAGAAGTATTGCATATATATTTCATCAAAATCTGGCCATTAGTTTAAAAATTAGAAAAAGCCTGGACAAGCGTAAAAAATTACTCATGGCCATGGTTGATAACTATGTGAACAATTTGTGGTTTGTAGCCAATGTCAAAGTCAAACTTGTACTTTATTTGATGATGTTACACCTGTGTATCAACAAGAGTGCCAGAATGTCACAATATACGCCCGTCATAGCAAATTTCTTTACACTAGCATCTGTATTTGCAAATGGAATTTTAATTCTGTGATTGTGTAGTAATTATTGTAATTCTTTTGTTTTTCTAAATCCACAAAAAAACTCCTTACCAGGTAGAGATACCTTAAAATACACCTAAAATTTGAAAGTAACATCTATGTTGTACCACAGAAAAGTGGTTTTTCCCTACGATCAATTATAAATCAAAGCCCCAAGAGGACTGTAGAGAAGCGTAGCTGAATCCGTATGCATTTTAATGGAGAAGCCAGGCAAGAAAAGATTCCATCATTTTGCAATATTTTACTAAATGCTTCCAGTTTCTTCAATGCATTGAACCCAAAATGTAACCCACATCCAGATCAAAGTCAGTAAGGTTACTCAGATCATAATCTTTGACTTGACTCTAGATCTAATAGAAAACCAATGTCTGTATGTATGAAGTCTGATCATCAGTAAAAGCAGACTAAGGCTTTAAAGGTTGCTTTGACCTCGACACCAAAATCAAAAGTTTTTTATGTCTTTGGCAAGGTTCTAAGAAATCAAATGGACTAGACTGAAAGCAGGTTCGATATCATGACAGGATCTTCAAATGCATAAAACCAAGAGAACAATTAAACTGAGAAAATGTTAAAATTTCTAAACAGTATAACAAATTTTTAAAAATCTTACAAACCTGTGTAACAATTTTTTTAAAATCTTACAAAACTGTTTAACAAATTTTTAAAAATCTTACAAAAAAACCCAACAAAGTGAGATAAACAAGAGGGCCATGAAGGCCCTGTATCGCTCACCTGACCAATTGACCTAAAGATCATCAAGATAGTTTCATTAAGATATGGTCATAAATGTGGCCTCTAAAGTGTTAACTAACTTTTCCTTTGATTTGACCTGGTGACCTAGTTTTTGACCCCATATGACCCAGATTTGAACTTGACCTTAAGATCATCAAGATTAACATTCTGACCCAGTTTCATGAAGATAAAGTCAGAAATGTGGCCTCTAGAGTGCTAACAAGCTTTTCCTTTGATTTGACCCAGTGACCTAGTTTTTGACCCCACCTGACGCAGATTTAAACACGACCTATAGATCATCAAGATTAACATTCTGACCAAGTTTCATTAAGATATGGTCATAAATGTGGCCTCTAGAGTGTTAACTAGCTTTTCCTTTGATTTGATCTGGTGACCTAGTTTTTGATCCTACATGACCCAGATTCAAACTGGATTTTGCGATCATCATGAGTAACATTCTGACCAAGTTTCATGAAGATACATCATAAATGTGGCCTCTACAGTGTTAACAAGCTTTTCCTTTGATTTCACCTGGTGACCTAGTTTTTAACCCCAGATGACCCAATATCGAACTCATCCAAGATTTTATTAAGAGTAACATTCTGACCAAGTTTCATTAAGATTGAGCCCAAATTGTGACCTCTAGAGTGTTAACAAGCTTTTCCTTTGATTTGACCTGGTGACCTAGTTTTTAACCCCAGATGACCCAGTATCGAAATTGTCCAAGATTTTATTGAGAGTAACATTCTGACCAAGTTTTATTAAGATTGGGCCAAAATTGTGACCTCTAGAGTGTTAACAAGCTTTTCCTTTGATTTGACCCAGTGACCTAGTTTTTGACCCCAGATGACCCAATATCTAACTCATCCAAGATTTTATTGAGAGTCACATTCTGACCAAGTTTCATTAAGATTGGGCCAAAATTGTGACCTCTAGAGTGTTAACAGTCAAATTGTTGACGACGGACGGACGACGACGGACACAGGGCGATCACAAAAGCTCACCTTGAGCACTTTGTGCTCAGGTGAGCTAAAAATTCAGTATGTTGAATGCCCAATATTTTCTACATGTCAAGAAAACCAACTGATTCACTTAATAGTATTGTGTGCGCACTTGAAAATAATTGGGCCAGACTAGCAGCATATCAACAAGGCAGTCTGAAAGACAGCTAAATCCCCCGCCACTGTTATGGATAGTGAAAGGGTAAACCTTTGACCTTCAGCTGTGACCTTGACCTTGCACTGACATGGCTGACTCATGTACTCTGCACATCGTCTTGATGAGGTAATCATTTGACCAAAGTTTCATGAAAATCCTTCAAGTGGTTTAGGAGATACAGAGCTCAAACCTTTGACCTTGAGTTGTGACCTTGGCTTTGATTTGACATGGCTGACTCATGAGTTCTTGATGAGGTGATCATTTGACCCAAGTTTGATGAAAATCCTTCAAGGGGTTTAGGAGATACAGAGTGGACACAAAATGGAAGGCTCAAATATTTGACCCTAAGTTGTGACCTTGACCTTGAGCTGGCATGGCTGACTCATAAGTTCTGCACATTGTCTTGATGAGGTGATCATTTGACCAAAGTTTTATAAAACTAGAGATGCTTTTGAGAAAAGCGCATGTCTCCCACAACTGCCCCTATGAAAAATGTTAGTTTCTCTAGATGTTTTAGACGAGTGGATCCAATTAGATGGTCTGGATGAGTGGATCCAATCAGTAATTCAAGGGCCATAAATCAAAAGTGCCCCGGCGGATTTGGCTAGTTATCGAACTTGGGTAAGGTCTTATGGCCAAACATATTTTGTTCAAGTTTGGTGAAGATCGGATGAGAAATGTTCGACTTAGAGAGCGGACAAGAGTAAACAGACGGATTTTTTCGGTAATTCAAGGGCCGTAACTCTAAAATGCCTGGACCAATTTGGCTAGTTATCGAACTTGGCCGAGGTCTCATGGTCAAACACATTTTGTTCAAGTTTGGTGAAGATCGGATGAAAAATGTTCGACTTAGAGTGCGGACAAGAGTAAAAAGGCTGATTTTTCGATAATTCAAGGGCCGTAACTCCAAAATGCCTGGACCGATTTGGCTAGTTATCGAACTTGGTTGAGGTCTCATGGTCAAACACATTTTGTTCAAGTTTGGTGAAGATGGGATGAGAAATGTTTGATTAAGAGTGCGGACATAAGTAAAAAGGCCAATTTTTCGATAATTCAAGGGCCGTAACTCCAAAATGCCTGGACCGATTTGGCTAGTTATCGAACTTGGCCGAGGTCTCATGGTCAAACACATTTTGTTAAAGTTTGGTGAAGATTGGATGAGAAATATTCGAATTAGAGTGCGGACAAGAGTAAAAAGACCGATTTTTGGTAATTCAAGGGCCATAACTCCAAGACGCCTGGACCAATTTGGCTAGTTATTGAACTTGGCCGAGGTCTTATGGTCAAACACAATTTGTTCAAGTTTGGTGAAAATCGGATGAGAAATGTTCGACTTAGAGTGCGGACAAGCTTTGTGACAGACACACACACACACACACACAGACTGGAGTAAATCAATATGTCTCCCACACCACTGTGTGGTGGGAGACATAATTCCTTCAAGGGAATTAAGAGATAAAGAGCGGACACGAAATGGAAGGCTAAAACCTTTGACCTTGAGTTGTGACCTTGACCGTGAGCCAGCATGGCTGACTCATGAGTTCTGCACATCATCTTGGATAGGTGATCATTTGACCCAAGTTTCACATGAATCCTTCAAGGAGATTAGGAGATACAGAGCGGACACAAAATGGAAGGCTCAAACCTTTGACCCTGAGTTGTGACCTTGACCTTGAGCCAACATGGCTGACTCATGAGTTCTGCACATCGCCTTGATGAAGTGATCATTTGACCCAAGATTGATGAAAATCCTTCAAGGGGTTTAGGAGATACAGAGCGGACACAAAATGGAAGGCTCAAACCTTTGACCCTAAGTTGTGACCTTGACCTTGAGCCAACATGGGTGACTCATGGGTTCTGCACATCGTCTTGATGATGTGATCATTTGACCCAAGTTTTATAAAATTCCTTCAAGGGGTTTAGGAGATATAAAGCATACGCAAAATGGAAGGCTAAAACCTTTGACCTTGAGTTGTGACCTTGACCTTGAGCCGACAAGGCTAACTCATGAGTTCTGCACATCATCTTGATGAGGTGATCATCTGACCCAAGTTTCATGAAAATCCTTCAAGGGGTTTCGGAGATATGGAGTAGACACGAAAGTGTTACGGACAGACGGAATGACGGGACTGAGACCATTCCTATAACCCCCAACCACTCGTGGTGGGGGATCAACAAAATATCACAAGAGTATTGGCAAGACTAGCATCATATCAGTGTTATATAAGAAAAGGGCCCAAATGACATTTTTAAATATGAGTGACTACTATTTTTTTTGCAAATACTTCAATTTACTTTAATTTTGTTGCATTATCTAGGAAGTCTAGAAGGTGAATAAGTTTGTTATCATAAAAAGCAGTTATGAAATTTAATGGAAAATCAGAGGTCTGTGTGAAGTTTCATTATTTGGAAAGAAATGTCAACGTTTGGACATTTTCCATGTTAAAAGAGAAAATACATTTGTCAATACAAGTCAGGGTTATAATGCATGGCATGTGTACTTAATTCATATTTTTTTTAAATTGACATCTCACAGATGTGACAGGATTGATAGAATTACAGTAAACCTCGCTTATAAGGAACAGCTTGGGACCTCTAAAAATTGTTCCTTATAACCGAGGTTCCTTATATCCGTATAGCTAACTAGTTCCTTGTAACCGAGGTTTGTATAACGAACACGATTTGTATAGTGAACACTATTTGACTAACGTTCGAAAAGGGCTCACTCTCACACTTCGGACTTCGGACCGACCATGAATCTTTATTTGAGAAAGTTGCAAGTCTAGTACAGGTCCTTTCCTGGAGAGATGGTAAGGTCTGTATGTATGTGGCTGAGATACTGTTGAAAAACCGCTTTAAACCAAATGTACGTCGGTAAGAATGACCGTAATTTGTGTTTACTTTTTGTCGGTTATTTCTATCTTCTTTTAAGAGAGGGCTTCATTATGACTATAAGATATGTTGCAGTTACTCCCCTTACCTTGCTCTATTGCATGTTATGTGAATAGGCATCAATACTAATATAAAAGAAATGTTCAAATTTTTATGACAAAAATGTTAAATTAGACTACCCATTAAGATTAAAGTAGAGTGTTTTGACATACAGTTTATTGTGACTAGACAACGGCGCCATACATACGGATTAAAGTGTAAATTATACCTGTAGTTTCTTACTGTCCATTTTAACACCTGCCTAATTTTTTTACAATTGGAAATTTGGTAAACTGGACTGTTTGCCATTAATAATCACGCGTAATTAGCACATTTGTTTAGGATAGTATGACCGTGACCGTGACCGTGACTGATTTTCGTTCACTACTGTTAACATGAAATACCCTAATACATGTAGCTCTGGTACATAATTTTGAGTAAATATAAGTCTACTTTCTTCTAGTATTTGGTAAATGTTAATGATGCTATTATATATTTTCTTTTAATCGTATCCATGAATATCATAGAAATGAAATAATTTGTGTTTATTCATGTGCAATAAAGCGCATGAAAGTGCTGGCGTTACTCTGACGTCATCAGCGATTCTGCTGTTTATTTCCGGTTTTCAATTCTTTTATTTTTTATGTCTGTTCGCTATAACCGAGGTGTTTTCCATTGAATTTCATACTTTGGGACTGGAAAAAGTGTTCCTTATAACCGAGTGTTCCTTATAACCGAGTTCCCTATAACCGAGGATTTTTACATTGAATAAAGAAGGAATTAGATCGGGGAATTGAAAACTGTTCCTTATAACCGAGTGTTCCTTATATCCGAGTTCCTTATAAGTGAGATTTACTGTATAGTCATTAGAGTGTTAGCAAGTTTTTTTCTGTGACTTTACCTAGTGATCTAGTTTTTGACCTTAGATAATCCAGTTTCAAACTTGACTAGATGTCAAAAGGACAAACATTCTTACAAAGTTACATAAAGCTGATTTGGAATATGTAGCCTCTGGAGTAAAGTTTACCTATTATTTGACAGTGACAATCCTAACCCTGGAGATTTGTAGAGCCAATTATTCTGACAAAACACTTAGGATGATCACAAATAAGATATAGCCGCTAGAGAGTTGACAATATTTCTCTTCTATTATGTGACCTAGTGACCTAGTTTTTGACCTATGATGCCAAAATTTCAGTCTTGACCTACATTCTGACAAAGGTCTATGGAGATCAGATAGAAAATGTGGCCTCTAGAGAGGTTACAATTTTTTTTGTAATATTTGACTTATTGACCTAGTTCTTTTTACTCCAGATGACCAGTTTTGAATTGTCTGAGATTTCATATAGACAAACATACTGACCAAACAATAGTGTTAGAGTATTAGTTGATGACACTGTATCATAATAACTCACCTTGAGCACTTTGTGCTCAGGTCAGCTAAATATAGGAGGGGGGAGGGGCATCTTGACAAAAGTAAAGGAGGTCTGTTTAAAGAAACTGAGAAACTAAAGTGTTTTCCTACCTCTGAGCCCACACTAACTACAAGATGTTTTTCTACTTCGGGACTACCAAGACAAAACCAACATGGTCCAGTAGGGACAGCTAAAAAGTAAAATACGATCAACATAAAATAAAACAATGCCAGTGTAACATAATAAGTGTGTATGACAACAACCTTCATGAAAAAAAGCTAAGCTCAAGAGGCAAAACTTAACTAACAGGCAAGCCATGATGACCCTACATTACTCACAGAGTTTCATAACTCAGACAAACTAGAGTTGTCACAGGAGTGACGAATTATACCCCCACAATATGGCCTTGTCACAGAACTAAGCAAATGTCAAAGCCGAACTTGCTTGACCTTTGACCTACTGACCTAAAAATCAATAGAGGTAATCTGACAGTCATGATCAACCTCCCTATGAAGTTTCATGATCCTCCGCCCAAGCGTTCTCAAGTTATTGTCCGTAAAAGGTTTAAATGACCTTTGACCTGTGGAACTCAAAATCAATATGGGTCATCTGCTTGACATGACCAACCTCCAGATTAAGTTTCCTGATCCTAGTCCCAAGCATTCTCAAGTTATTGTCCGAAAACTGTTCCGGGTCACTGTGACCTCGACCTGTGACCTACTGACCTCAAAACCATTAGGGGTCATATGCTAGTCATAACCAACCTCCCTATCAATTTTCATGATCCTAGGCCCAAGCATTCTCAAGTTATCATTCGGAAACCGTTTAACTGTTCCGAGTCACTGTGACCTTGACCTTTGACCTACTGACCTCAAAGTAAAATTTGACATTATTTCATCATGTTACACCTGTGTACCAAAATTTATGATCCTAGGCCCAAGCGTTATCAAGTTATCATCGGAAACCATTTAACTGTTCCGAGTCACTGTGACCTTGACCTTTGACCTACAGACCGCAAAGTCGAACTTGACCTGCATTTATGATGTTACACCCGTGTACCAAAATTTATGATCTAGGCCAAGCGTTCTCAGTTATCATCCGGAAACCATTTAACTGTTCCGAGTCACTGTGACCTTGACCTTTGACCTACAGACCTCAAAGTCGAACTTGACCTGCATTTTATGATGTTACACCTGTGTACCAAAATTTATGATCCTAGGCCCAAGCGTTCTCAAGTTATCATCCGGAAACCATTTAACTGTTCCGAGTCACTGTGACCTTGACCTTTGACCTACAGACCGCAAAGTCGAACTTGACCTGCACTTCATGATGTTACACCTGTGTACCAAAGTTTATGATCCTAGGCCCAAGCGTTCTCAAGTTATCATCCGGAAACCATTTAACTGTTCCGAGTCACTGTGTCCTTGACCTGTGACCTGCTGACCTCAAAATCATTAGGGGGTCATCTGATGGTCATAACCAACCTTGCTATCAATTTTCATGATCCTAGGCCCAAAGGTTCTCAAGTTATCATCTGGAAACCATTTAACTGTTTTGTGTTATTGTGACCTTGACCTTTGACCTACTAACCTCAAAGTCAAACATGACCTGTATTTAATCATGTTACATCTGTGTACAAAAATTTAAGATCCTAGACCCAAGCCTTCTCAAGTTATTATCTGGAAACCGTTTAACTGTTCCGAGTCTTTGTGACCTTGACCTTTGACCTACAGACCTCAAAGTCGAACTTGACCTGTATTTCATGATGTTACACCTGTGTACCAAAAATTATGATCCTAGGCCCAAGTGTTCTCAAGTTATCATCCGGAAACCATTTAACTGTTCCGAGTCACTGTGACCTTTGACCTACAGACCCCAAAGTCGAACTTGACCTGTATTTCATGATGTTACACCTGTGTACCAAAAATTATGATCCTAGGCCCAAGTGTTCTCAAGTTATCATCTGGAAACCATTTAACTGTTCCGAGTCACTGTGACCTTTGACCTACAGACCCCAAAGTCGAACTTGACCTGTATTTCATGATGTTACACCTGCGTACCAAAAATTATGATCCTAGGCCCAAGTGTTCCCAAGTTATCATCCGGAAACCATTTAACTGTTCCGAGTCACTGTGACCTTGACCTTTGACCTATTGACCCCAAATTCGAATTTGACCTGTATTTTCTGATGTTACACCCGTGTACCAAAAATTATTCAAATCCGTCAAGCCTTTCATGAGTCATCATCCGGAAACCACAAAAACCAACAGACCGACCGACCAACCGACCGACGGACCGACCGCCAAACTCACTCTTATATACCCCGCCCCCAAACTTCGTTTTGTGGGGGTATAAATACAAGATTGCCATAAAGGTGCTAAGTTGCTCATCTGATATTAACCATCTGACCTTTAATATCACAACACACTGTATCATAAAAGGTGACACCAAGTGGTTCAAAAGAAGTCATATACTTTTTTTTCTATTTTTAGCTCTGGCAGACCCTAAAACAAGGCAATCGGTAACACCAATGGATGCTCCCCGATATTACTGTAGTATAAGGGACTTTTCAGTCACTTAGGTAGTGTTAAGGAGAAATGTTCTAACAAGAGTTGTGGTTCCTTAACACTGCACTCCCTCTCACTGACCTCTATCAATAAGTAAGGTATGAAGTCAATACCTTACATAGTATTCAAACTTTGCCCCAGACAAGGTTTTCAAAAAAGGGGAGATAATTCAACAAGAGGGCCATGATGGCCCTATATCGCTCACCTGTTATCATTGCACTTGAGGACAAGAAGGTCCTCAGAAAAAATTATCTAAGTCCAAAGGAAAGGAACAACAAAGGGAAGAAATTTAACCAAAAAGAAAAAAAAATTCTTACAAGGTACAGATATGTCAAAATAAAAATTGGAGGTACCATCCATGTTGTACCACAGAAAAGTGGTCTCGGTTTTTCCCTACGGCCAATAATAAAAAAGTTACTAAAAATAAGCTATTTATAGTAACGTAAAAGGGAAGTAATTAAAAAGAAAATTATTGTAAGTGAACAAAAGAAGGATCTCCCAAATAAATCTGTTGACATAAATGAAGTTTCAGATCAGTATCTTCATTAGTTACAGAGATATACCCATTTTAATTTGAAATAAAGGGAGGTAATTTGACATAAAATCAGTCCATAGTTATCTATCCTCATTGGCTCAGTCCAACTAATGACAATATTGAAATTTCAAATAAGTCCTATAAGTACTTACTTATATAAATCCATTTTGATTACAATCAGGGGAGGTAATCAGATATAAAATAACTCTGGAACCTACGACTGGATCTGATTTGTCATGGAATCCAAGCTTTATTGTTGTTGAAGATATTTTGGAAGTTTGTATCAAATAAAACCATAAATGAAGTCTCTATATGGCTGCAAAAGCCAAAATAGCCGATTTTGGGCTTTTAAGGGGCTATAACTCTGGAACCCATGATGGAATCTGGCTGGTTCAAGAAAGAAACCAAGATCTTGTGGTGATACAAGTTGTATGCAAGTCTGGTTAAAATCAAATCATAAATGAAGCTGCTATTGTGCAAACAAGGTCAAAATAGCTAATTTTGGCCCTTTCAGGGGCCATAATTCTGGCACCCATTACGGGATCTGGCCGGTTCAAAAAAGGAACTGAGATCTTATGGTAACACAAGTTTTGTGCAAGTTTGATTAAATTCAAATCATAAATGAAGCTGTTATTGTGCAGACAAGGTCAAAATAGCTAATTCTGGCCCTTTCAGGGGCAATAACTCTAGAATGCATAAAGGAATCTCACCAGTTCAAGAAAGGAACCAAGATCTTATAGTGATACAAGTTGTGTGCAAGTTTGGTTAAAATCAAATCATAAATGAAGCTGCTATTGTGCAGACAAGGTCAAAATAGCTAATTCTGGCCCTTTCAGGGGCCATAACTCTAGAACCCGTAATGGAATCTGGTTAGTTTAAGAAAGGAACCAAGATCTTATGGTGATACAAGTTGTGTGCAAGTTTGGTTAAAATAAATTCATAAATGAAACCACTATCGTGCAGACAAGAAATTGTTGACGCACAAAAATAGCAAATTCTGGCCCTTTAAGGGGCAATAACTCTAGAACCCATGATCGGATCTGGCCAGTTTTTGAAAGGAACTCAGATATCATGCCAATACAAGTTTTGTACAAGTTTGATCAAAATTGCTTGCAAAATGTGGTCTCTATCTTATTCAGAAGAAATTGTGGAAGGACAACAGACGGACGGACGACGGATGAAGGGCGATCACAAAAGCTCACCCTGTCACTATGTGACAGGTGAGCTAAAAATGGGACCTCCTAGAGTTATGGTTCCTTGTCACTGCACTCCCTTTCACTAACCTCTATCAATATGTAAAGTATCAAGTTATGCCCTGGACAAGGTTTTCAAAAAAGGGAGTTAATTCAAAAACTGGACCACCAAGAGTTATGGACCATTCTCACTGCACTTCCTCTCAATGAGCTCTATCATTGTATAATGTTACAACTTGGTATCCTGCTACTACAAGAATATAGATCCCCTGCTACTGTTTAACTTGTATACGCTATGTTTTTGGAGTTTTTAAAAAAATATATATTATGCACCTACTCAAAAACATGAATAACATCAACTGGGGTATCAATATCAAAATTATCCCTGGAAACCCATCCGATCAGTACATGTTCATCTTCTAAAAATTCGCCAAGATAACGCCCTATCGAATAATGTAGTTGAATCTTGCATATTTGGTTCTTTTTCCAAACGTTTTTAACAGGCTTTACAGAGACTTTGAAGTATGCCGCAGAATAACATCTTATGATATTTCTAATCAAGAAAACTTGCAAGACAAAAATAATGAATGCAATCATAAAACAAACAGTAGATCTATGTATTTATTAATGATAAGCATGTTATATAAACAAACAGGAATAATGCTTTATGTTGTTGTTGTTTTTACCGCAAAAGACCCAGTTTCAAATTTACCTAAATATCATCAAGGTGAACATTCAGACCAATTTTCATGAAGATCCATTGAAAAATATGGCCTCTAGAGAGGTCAAAAGTTTTTCTATTTTTAGACCTACTGACCTAGTTTTAAACCGCAGTTGACCCAGTTTCGAACTTGTCCTAGATATCATCAAAATGAACATTCAGACTAACTTTCATACAGATCCCATGAAAAATATGACCTCTAGAGAGGTCACAAGTTTTTTTTATTATTTGACCTACTGACCTACTTTTAGATGGCACGTGACCTAGTTTCAAACTTGATCTAGATATCATCAAGGTGAACATTCTGACCAATATTCATGAAGATCCATTCGAAAGTATGGCCTCTAGAGGTCACAAGGTTTTTCTATTTTTAGACCTACTGACCTAGTTTTTGACCGCAGTTGACCCAGTTTCGAACTTGACCTAGATATCATCAAGGTGAACATTCTGACCAACTTTCATACAGATCCCATGAAAAATATGGCCTCTAGAGAGGTCACAAGGTTTTGCTATTATTTGACCTACTGACCTAGTTTTTGAAGGCACGTGACCCAGTTCCAAACTTGACCTAGATATCATCAAGGTGTACATTCTAATTTTCATGAAGATCCATTGAAAAGTATGGCCTCTAGAGAGGTCACAAGGTTTTTCTATTTTTAGACCTACTGACCTAGTTTTGGGCCGCACGTAACCCAGTTTCGAACTTGACCTAGATATCATCAAGCTGAACATTCTGACCATTTTTCATAAAGATCCCATGAAAAATGTGACCTCTAGAGAGGTCACAAGTTTTTTTTTTATTATTTGACCTACTGACCTAGTTTTGGATGGCACGTAACCCAGTTTCAACTTGACCTAGATATCATTAAGATGAACATTCTGACTAATTTTCATGAAGATCCATTGAAAAGTATGGCCTCTAGAGGGGTCACAAAGTTTTTCTATTTTTACACCTACTGACCTAGTTTTTGACCGCAGTTGACCCAGTTTCGAACTTGACCTAGATATCATTAAGATGAACGTTCTGACCAATTTTCATAAAGATCCCAGGAAAAATGTGACCTCTAGAGTGGTCACAAGCAAAAGTTTACGGAAGGACGCACGGACGGACGACGGAGGCTGCGCGATCACAAAAGCTCACCTTGTCACTTTGTGACATGTGAGCTAAAAATAGAAAAACCTTGTGACCTCTCTAGAGGCCATACTTTTCAATGGATCTTCATGAAAATTGGTAAGAACATTCAACTTGATGATATCTAGTTCAAGTTCAAAACTGGGTCACGTGCGGTCCAAAACTAGGTCAGTAGGTCTAAAAATAGAAAAACCTTGTGACCTCTCTAGAGGCCATACATTTCAATGGATCGTCATGAAAGTTAGTCAGAATGTTCATCTTGATAATATCTAGGTCAAGTTCGAAACTGAGTCACGTGCCATCAAAAACTAGGTCAGTAGGTCAAATAATAAAAAAACCTTGTGACCTCCCTAGAGGCCATATTTTTCATTGGATCTGTATGAAAGTTGGTCTGAATGTTCATGATGATATCTAGGTCAAGTTCGAAACTGGGTCAACTGTGGTCAAAAAATAGGTCAGTAGGTCTAAAAATAGAAAAACATTGCGACCTCTCTAGAGGCCATACTTTTGAATGGATCTTCATGAAAATTGGTCAGAATGTTCATCTTGATGATATCTAGGTCAAGATCGAAACTGGGTCATGTGCCGTCAATAACTAGGTCAGTAGGTCAAATAGTAAAAAAACCTTGTGACCTCTCTAGAGGCCATATTTTTCAAGGGATCTGTATGAAAGTTGGTCTGAATGTTCATCTTGATGATATCTGGTCAACTTCAAAACTGGGTCAACTGCAGTCAAAAACTATGTCAGTGGGTCTAAAAATAGAAAAACCTTTTGACCTCTCTAGAGGCCATATTTTTCAATGTATCTTCATGAAAATTGGTCAGAATGTTCACCTTGATAATATCTAGGTCAGGTTCAAAACTGGGTTACATGCCTTCGAAAACTAGGTCATTAGGTCAAATAATAGAAATACCTTGTGACCTCTCTAGAGGCCATATTTTTCAATAGATCTTCATGAAAATTGGTCAGGATTTTTATCTTGATGATATCTAGGTCAAGTTCAAAACTGGGTCACATGAGCTCAAAAACTAGGTCACTATGTCAAATAATAGAAAGAACGACGTCATACTCAGTTCAAAACTGGATCATGTGGGGATAGGTGAGCGATTCAGGACCATCATGGTCCTCTGTGTTCTTAAACAGTTTTAATTTCATATAAATTTAATATTATTTTGATGAAAGAAATATAAACAAGAGGGCCATGAAGGCCCTGTATCGCTCACCTGACCTACTGACCTAAAGATCATCAAGATAGTTTCATTAAGATATGGTCATAAATACCGCCTCTAGGGTTTTAACAAGCTTTTCCTTTGATTTGACCCGGTGACCTAGTTTTTGACCCCGAATGACCCAGATTTGAACTTGACATAAATATCATCAAGATTAACATTCTGACTAAGTTTCATGAAGATACAGTCATAAATATGGCCTCTAGAGTGTTAACAAGCTTTTCCTTTGATTTGTCCCGTGACCTAGTTTTTGACCCCACCTGACCCAGATTTAAACTTGACCTATAGATCATCAAGATTAACATTCTGACCAAGTTTCATTAAGACAAGGTCATAAATGTGGCATCTAGAGTGTTAACTAGCTTTTCCTTTGATTTGACCTGGTGACCTAGTTTTTGATTCCACATGACCCAGATTCAAACTGGACATTGAGATCATCATGATTAACATTCTGACTAAGTTTCATGAAGATACAGTCATCAATATGGCCTCTACAGTGTTAACATGCTTTTTCTCTGATTTGACCTGGTGACCTAGTTTTTGATCCCAGATGACCCAATATCAAACTCATCCAAGATTTTATTGAGGGTAACATTCTGACCAAGTTTAATTAAGATTGGGCCAATATTGTGACCTCAAGAGTGTGAAAAAGCTTTTCCTTTGATTTGACCTGGTGACCTAGTTTCTAACCCCAGATGACCCAATATCGAACTTGTCCAAGATAGTATTGAGAGTAATATACTGACCAAGTTTCATTAAGATTGGGCCAAAATTGTGACCTCTAGAGTGTTAACAAGCTTTTCCTTTCATATGACCTGGTGACCTAGTTTTTGACCCCAGATGACCCAATATCGAACTCGTCCAAGATTTTATTGAGGGTAACATTCTGACCAAGTTTCATTAAGATTAGGCTAAAATTGTGACCTCTAGAGTGTTAATAGTCAAATTGTTGACGACGACGGACGACGACGGACACAGAGCGATCATAAAAGCTCACCTTGAGCACTTTGTGATCAGGTTGCTTTGATTGCAGACCTCTCTAATTGGTGTTTTTTGCGCTTCAGTCGGTCATCGTCTCTTAATCGTTTTAATTACTGTTACTCTGCATACATGCCTCGGGCAAATACACAGCACCTGTGTGAAGTCGCCGAGAGTCATATCTGCATATCGAGTGACAGTTTTTTGGGACGTCTCCTATTTTGACAATGACTGGCAGGTAATTCAAAGGGGCAGTGCTGAAAGGGCAAAAGGGTGCTGAAGAAAGGCAGAAGGGCGGTGACTCGGGCAGAAGGTCGGTGCTAAAAAAGGGCAGGGCGCAGCGCTTTTAGCAAAACAAATGAAATGGCCGTTTACAATTTTATTTTCGCTTGTGTTCACTCCAGACTATTGGCGGGGAAAATAAAAATAAAATTAGCGAAAATCACTTTTAATTTTATTTCAAAATCGAAAAATTGGGTCGGCACTCCCTGAGAACCAGAAAATAAAAAAATTCTGGCCTAAACTTGATAAATGTTACAATTTTTTAAACTTGTTTCCTGTTCAATTCTGGAAATAAATCGCCAAAGACTTATTTAGAAATGGAATTGTTTAATTTGACTCACCTTTTTGGGGTTTTACAACAACATATTTTGGGTTGCAGCATTTTTTCTGGTCGGGCGTGAAAAGGGAAACAAACAATATTTTATTTTAGGCCTGATTCTGTGAGGGACTAATTTCCATGGATTTCCTTGTTCAGTCAATCCAAAACATTTAATCCCAACAAAGCAGTAAAATTCAATTCATTTTATATTCAAAAATAAAAATTCACATATTTATATTCCTATGAAAACTTACACACACAGGCACCCACCCACCAACACACGCACACTGACACAAACACCCACAAACATGCACACACCCAGTTCAGTATGATTTTCAGACAGTATCATGATAGATGCATAAAACAAGAGGGCCAAGATGGCCCTAGGTCGCTCACCTGAGTAACACACCATAACAGTGTAAACATTTTTGACCTAGTGATTTAATGGAGACAAATATTCTGACAAATTTTCATTAAGATTGGACCAAAAATGTGGTCTCTTGAGTGTAATTAAGCATTTTCTTTGATTCGACCTAGTGACTTATTTTTGATCCCACAGGACCCAGATTAGACCTCATCCAGGATTTCATGGAGACAAACATTCCGACAAGGTCTTTTTTGACCCCACATGACCCAGTTTCGAGCTTGGCCTAAAGGTTATCAAGATAAGCATTCTGACCAAGTTTCATGAAGATAGGGTCAAAAATGTGGCCTCTAGCGTGTTAACAAGCTTTTCCTTAGATTGGACCAGGTGACCTAGTTTTTGACCCAACATAACCCAGATTCGAACTTGACCTAGAGGTCATCAAGACAAACATTCTGACCAATTCTCATGAGTTTCAAACCTAAACTGTGGACTATAGAGCTTAACAAGATTTTCCTTTGATCTAGTCTACTGACCAAGTTTTTGACCCCGTTATGAACTTGGCCTAGAGATCATCAAGATAAACATTCTGACCACGTTTCAAGATTGGGTCAAAACTGTGACATCTAGAGTGTTAATAAGGCAAATGTTGACGGACGATGACCGGTCACCTCAGCTAAAAATACACATACGTTTATGCTTTTTCTGCTGTTTGTCTGCCCCACCTTCAGCTCTTCTTTTCTTCCCACCACTGTCATCCTTAACATCATAGAAATACTGGTCCTGAAGGTATCAAAGAAAACATTGATATATTTAGTAAAACCATAGGGTCATGATAGCCCTGAATCACTCACCTGATATTCACAGTTGAAATATAATTCTATCATCATGGCAGCATAATTTTTGAACAAATCAACATGTTAGCAATTTTAGTACTTGTCAAAAGAAACAGTGTTTGCACAGTTCGAAATTACAAATTGCTGGTGATATTTTGCCAAATTTTCGACTTGGTTTTTTTTTTTTGCAATTAGTATTTTTATCTACTTGTTAAATGAAACAAGAGGGCCATGATGGCCCTATATCGCTCACCTGTTACCATTGCACTTGAGGACAAGAAGGTCCTCAGAAAAAATATCTAAGTCCAAAGGACAGGAACAACAAAGGGAAGAAAATAAACCAAAAAGAAAAAAATATTCTTACAAGGTACAGATATGTCAAAATACACATAAAAAGTGGAGGTACCATCCATGTTGTACCACAGAAAAGTGGTCTCGGTTTTTCCCTACGGCCAATAATAAACAATAGGACCATGATGGTCCTGAATCGTTCACCTATCCCCACATGACCCAGTGCTGAACTGAGTATGACTTCGTTATTTCTATTATTTGACATACTGACCTAGTTTTTGAGCACATGGGACCTAGATATCATCAAGATAAAAAATTCTGACCAATTTTCATGAAGATCCATTGAAAAATATGGCCTCTAGAGAGGTCACAAGGTTTTTCTATTATTTGACCTAATGACCTAGTTTTTGAAGGCACGTGACCCACTTTTAAACTTGACCTAGATATCATCAAGGTGAACATTCTGACCAATTTTCATGAAGATCTCGTGAAAAATATGGCCTCTAAGGAGGTCACAAGGTTTTTCTATTTTTCGACCTACTGACCTAGTTTTTGACCGCACATGACCCAGTTACGAATCTGAACTAGATATCATCAAGCTGAACATTCTCACCAATTTTCATGAAGATCCATTGAGAAATATGGCCTCTAGAGAGGTCACAAGGTTTTTCTATTTTTAGACCTACTGACCTAGTTTTTGACCGCACGTGACCAAGTTTCGAACTTGACCTAGATATCATCAAGGTGAACATTCTGACCAATATTCATGAAGATCTCATGAAAAATATGGCCTCTAGAGAGGTCACAAGGTTTTTCTATTTTTAGATCTACTGACCTAGTTTTTAACCCACGTGACCCAGTTTCGATCTTGACCTAGATATCATCAAGGTAAACATTCTGACCAATTTTCATGAAGATCCATTGAAAAATATGGCCTCTAGAGAGGTCACAAGGTTTTTCTATTTTTAGACCTACTGACCTAGTTTTTGAGCGCACGTGACCCAGTTTCGAACATGACCTAGATATCATCAAGGTGAACATTCTGACCAATTTTCATGAAGATCCATTGAGAAATATGGCCTCTATAGAGGTCACAAGGTTTTTCTATTTTAAGACCTACTGACCTAGTTTTTGACCCCACGTGACCCAGTTTCGAACTTGACCTAGATATCATCAAGGTGAACATTCTGACCAATATTCATGAAGATCCCATGAAAAATATGGCCTCTAGAGAGGTCACAAGGTTTTTCTATTTTTAGACCTACTGACCTAGTTTTTGACCCCACGTGACCCAGTTTCGAACTTAACCTAGATATCATCAAGGTGAACATTCTGACCAATTTTCATGAAGATCTCATGAAATATATGGCCTCTAGAGAGGTCACAAGGTTTTTCTATTTTTAGACCTACTGACCTAGTTTTTGATGGCACGTGACCCAGTTTCAAACTTGACCTAGATATCATCAAGATGAACATTCTGACCAATTTTCATAAAGATCCCACAAAAAATGTGACCTCTAGAGATGTCAAAGGAAAAGTTTACGCACGGATGGACGGACGCTGCGTGATCACAAAAGCTCACCTTGTCACTATGTGACAGGTGAGCTAAAAAGTTACTATAAATAAGCTATCTATAGTAACGTAAAAGGGAAGTAATTAAAAAAAAAATTATTGTAAGTGAACAAAAGAAGGATCTGCCAAATAAATCTGTTGACATAAATGAAATTTCAGATCAGTATCTTCATTAGTTACGGTGATATACCCATTTTAATTTGAAATAAAGGGAGGTAATCTGACATAAAATCAGTCCATAGTCATCTACACTCATTGGCTCAGTCCAACTAATGACAATAATGAAATTTCAAATAAGTCCTATAAGATCTTACTGATATAAATCCATTTTGATTACAATCAGGGGAGGTAATCAGATATAAGATAAAATAACTCTGGAACCTACGAATGGATCTGATTTGTCATGGAATCAAGATTTATTGTTGTTGAAGATATTTTTGGAAGTTTGTACCAAATAAAACCATAAATGAAGTCTCTATATGGCTGCAAAAGCCAAAATAGCCAATTTTGGACATTTAAGGGGCCATAACTCTGGAATCCATGAAGGAATCTGGCCAGTTCAAGAAAGGAACCGAGATCTTGTAGTGATACAAGTTTTGTGCAAGTTTGGTAAAAATCAAATCATAAATGAAGCTGCTATTGTGCAGACAAGGTCAAAATAGCTAATTTTGGCCCTTTCAGGGGCCATAACTCTGGAATCCATTAAGGGATCTGGCCAGTTCAAGAAAGGAACCAAGACCTTATGGTGACACAAGTTTTGTGCAAATTTGATTAAATTCAAATCATAAATGAAGCTGCTATTGTGCAGACAAGGTCAAAATAGCTAATTCTGGCCCTTTCAGGGGCCATCACTCTGGAACCCATAATGGAATCTGGCCAGTTCAAGAAACGAACCAAGACCTTATGGTGATAAAAGTGGTGTGCAAGTTTGGTTAAAATAAAATCATAAATGAAGCTGCTGTTGTGCAGACAAGGTCAAAATAGCTAATTCTGGCCCTTTCAGGGGCCATAACTCCCGAACCCATAATGGAATCTGACCAGTTCAAGAAAGGAACCAAGATCTTATGGTGATACAAGTTGTGTGCCAGTTTGGTAAAAATCAAATCATAAATAAAGCTGCTATTGAGCAGACAAGGTCAAAATAGCTAATTTTGGCCCTTTCAGGGGCCATAACTCTGGAACCTATAAAGGGATCTCGCCAGTTCAAAAAAGGAACCGAGATTTTATGGTGACACAAGTTGTGTGCAAGTTTGGTTAAAATAAAATCATAATTGAAACCACAATCGTGCAGACAAGAAATTGTTGACGCATGAGACGCCGGACGGACTGACGATGGACAACGGGTGATCACAAAAGCTCACCTTGTCACTATGTGACAGGTGAGCTAAAAAAAACAAAACAAGAGGGTCATGATGACCCTGGACCGCTCACCTGAGTAATATGAGCTACATGTTTCAAATGTCAAACTGATGCTAAAATATTAAGAAAGTAGGTCAGTAGTTCATGGTCACTGAAAGTCAGTTTTAAGATCGGTGTGCAAAACATTATTTGTCAGCCAAATTTCAAGGCTCTATCTTAAAAAGATCCCTTGAAAAGTATGGCCTCTAGAGAGGTCACAAGGTTTTTTTTATTATTTGACCTACTGACCTAGTTTTTTTAGGCACGTGACCCAGTTTCAAATTTGACCTAGATATCATCAAGGTGAACATTCTGACCAATTTATTATGGAGATCCATTCACAAGTATGGCCTCTAGAGAGGTTACAAGGTTTTTCTATTTTTAAACCTACTGACCAAGTGACCCTTAATTACTTTGGGTCATCGGGTAAATATAACAAGAGGACCATGATGGTCCTGAATCGCTCACCTCTTCCCACATGACCCAGTTTTGAGTATGACGTCATTTTTTCTATTATTTGACATAGTGACCTAGTTTTTGAGCTCATGTGACCCAGTTCTGAACTTGACCTAGATATTATCGAGATAAAAATTCTGACCAATTTTCATGAAGATCCATTGAAAAATATGTTCTCTAGAGAGGTCACAAGGTTTTTCTATTATTTGACCTATTGACCTAGTTTTCGAAGGTACGTGACCCTGTTTTAAATTTTACCTAGATATCATCAAGGTGAACATTCTCACTAATTTTCATGAAGATCTCATGAAAAATATGGCCTCTAGAGAGGTCACAAGGTTTTTCTATTTTTATACCTACTGGCCTAGTTTTTGACCGCACATGACCCAGTTTCGAAACTGACCTAGATATCATCAAGGTGAACATTCAGATCAATTTTCATGAAGATCCATTGAAAAATATGGCCTCTAGAGAGGTCAAAAGATTTTTCTAATTTTAGACCTACTGACCTAGTTTTTGACCGCAGTTGACCCAGTTTCAAAATTGACCTAGATATTATCAAGATGAATATACAGACCAACTTTCATACAGATCCCATGAAAAGTATGGCCTCTAGAGAGGTCACAAGGTTTTTTTATTATTTGACCTACTGACCTAGTTTTTTAAGGCACGTGACCCAGTTTCAAACTTGACCTAGATATCATCAAGGTGAACATTCTGACCAATTTTCATGAAGATCCATTCAAGGGTATGGCCTCTAGAGAGGTCACAAGGTTTTTCTATTTCAAGACCTACTGACCTAGTTTTTGATCGCAGTTGACCCAGTTTCAAACTTGACCTATATATCATCAAGATAAACATTCAGACCAACTTTCATACAGATCCCATGAAAAATATGGCCTCTAGAGAGGTCACAACGTTTTTTCATTATTTGACCTACTGACCTACTTTTTGAGGACACGTGACCCACTTTCGAACTTAACCTAGATATCATCAAGATGAACATTCTGACCAATTTTTATGGAGACCCATTGACAAGTATGGCATCTAGAGAGGCCACAAGGTTTTTCTATTTTTAGACCTACTGACCTAGTTTTTGATCGCATGTGACCCAGTTTCGAAATTGACCTAGATATCATCAAGATGAACATTCTCACCAACTTTCATAAAGATCCCATGAAAAATGTGACCTCTAGAGTGGTCACAAGCAAAAGTTTACTCACGGATGCACGGACGACGGACGCTGCGCGATCACAAAATCTCACCTTGTCACTATGTGACAGGTGAGCTAAAAACAAACAAGAGGGTCATGATGACCCTGAATCCCTCACCTGAGTAATATGAGCCACAAGTTTAAAATGGCAAACTTATGCTAAAATATTAGAAAGTAGGTCAGTAGGTCAAATTCATGGTCACTGAAAGTCAGTTTTAACACTGGTGTGCAAAACTGTACATGACATCCAAAATTCAAGGCTGTATCTTAAACAAGAGGGCCATGAAGGCCCTGTATCGCTCACCTGACCTATTGACCTAAAGATCATCAAGAATAACATTCTGACCAAGTTTCATTAAGATATGGTCATAAATGTGGTCTCTGAAGTGTAAACTGGCTTTTCCTTTGATTTGACCCAGTGTCCTAGTTTTTGACCCCACATGACCCAGATTCGAACTTGACCTAAAGATCATCAAGATTAACATTCTGACTAAGTTTCATGAAGATACAGTCATAAATGTGACCTCTAGAGTGTTAACAAGCTTTCCCTTTGATCTGACCTAGTGACCTAGTTTCTGACCCCACCTGACCCAGATTTGAATTTGACCTAAAGATCATCAAGATCAACATTCTGACCAAGTTTCATTAAGATGTGGTCATAAATGTGGCCTCTACAGTGTTAACCAGCTTTTCCTTTGATTTGACCTGGTGACCTAGTTTTTGATCCTACATGACACAGATTCAAACTGGACCTTGAGACCATCAAGATTAACATTCTGACTAAGATTCATGAAGATACAGTCATAAATGTGGCCTCTACAGTGTTAGCAAGCTTTTCCTTTGATTTGACCTGGTGACCGAGTTCATTAAGATTCGGCCAAAATTGTGACCTCTACAGCAGTCAGGGGTGTAACTGTTTTAAGTTATGTAACCTATTTCAGTTACTTTTTCAAGCATTTTATAACCTGTATTAGTTATAAAATATAGTTAACTCAGGTAAGTTATTCAAAAAAAGTATTTTTGCTGTTCTCACAAAGTGACCTTTAAAGTGAAATTAGTAGCAAACTGTGGTTAATCAAATTCTCTTTTAGTCTGATCATGACCTGATAAGCATAATGGGATGTTAAGAGTTTTATAGCTTTATATCTTTTGCGTAAAGCTTTATCAGCCTTGCATAAAATTTTTTACTGCATAGCTGGAAAGATAGAAGTTGAAGAAAATGAGGAATTGGCACAGGAGGGCTTTGTAATATCTAATGATAACTGAAACGAGTTATGAAAGAATAAGCAGTAACTCAAATGGGCTATAAACTGCAATAACTTGAAACAGTTACACCCCTGACTGTACAGTGTAAACAAGTGAATGAAGTATTGCCATGCAATACAAAGTCCCCTACTGGAAGGCACCTAATTTTCTCTACTGCAGTACAGCATAATGAACTGATATCTGTCAATGATGTATAAACAATATTGTACTATATATACAGTAAAAATCCATATAAGTCCACACAAAACTCTTTACCAGGTAGAGATAGGTCAAAATACACCTAAAACTTGGATGTAACATGCATGTTGTACCACAGAAAACTGGTCCCGATTTTTCCCTACGGCCTGTAATAAGTAAGTTACAATATAAGCTATTCATAGTAACAACAAAGGGAAATAACTCTAAAAAACAAGAGTGCCCCATGGTGGTGAACATTTGTGCCAAGTTACATCAAAATCCCTTCATGTATAAAGAAGAAATGCTCCGGACAAAGTCATTCTTGAATTTGGCATTTGACCTCTAAGCGTGACCTTGACCTTAGACCTTGGGACCTCGTTCTTGTGCACAACAATCCGTCTCATGATAGTGAACATTTATGTCAAGTTACATCAAAATCCCTCCATGCATGAAGAAGAAGTTTTCCAGACAAAGTCATTCTTGTATCTGACCTTTGGCATCTGAGTGTGACCTTGACCTTCGACCTAGGGACCAGGTTCTTGTGCATGACACTCCCTCTCATAGTGGTGAACATTTGTGCCAAGTAATATTCAAATCCTTTTTGCATGACAAAGTTATACACCGGACAGGAAAAAATGTCCCATTAACCTTTGATCCCAAGTGTGACCTTGACCTTTAAGCTAGGGTTCTGGGTGTTGCGCATGACACGTCATTTCATCATGGGGAACATTTATGCCAAGTAATATTAAAATCCCTTGATGGATGTCGGAGTTCTGGACCGGACAGAAAAAAAACCCTATTGACCTTTGACCTCCAATTGTGACCTTGACCTTTGAGCTAGGGGTCAGGGTTTTGCGCATGACACATCATCTCATCATGGGGAACATTTGTGCCAAGTAATATTAAAATACCTTCATGGATGGCAGAGTTATGGACAGGACACGAAACTGACACTGTTCATGCCATGTTAACATTTGACTGCCAAGTGTGACCTTGACCTTTAAGCTATGGGTCTGAAAGTTGAGCATGACACATCGACTTATTATGAGGTACATCTGTGCCAAGTAATATTAAAATCCCTTCATGGATGACAGAGTTATGGACCGGACACAAAATTGCGGACGGACGGAAGGAAGTTCCAACGAAAAGACGGACGGAATGACGGACGGACGGAAAAGCGCATTCCTATAGTCCCCGAAACTGGTTTTCAACCAGTAGGGGACTAACAAGCTTTTCCTTTGATTTGACCTGGTGACCTAGTTTTTGACCCCAGATGACCCAATATCAAACTCGTCCAAGATTTTATTGAGGGGAACATTCTGACCAAGTTTCATTAAGATTGGGCCAAAATTGTGACCTCTAAAGTGTTAACAAGCTTTTCCTTTGATCTGATCTAGTGACCTAGTTTTTGACCCCACATGACCCAGATTTAAAATGGACCTATAGATCATCAAGATCAACATTCTGACCAAGTTTCATTAAGATATGGTCATAAATGTGGCCTCTACAGTGTTAGCAAGCTTTTCCTTTGATTTGACGTGGTGACCTAGTTTTTGACCCCAGATGACCCAATATCAAACTTGTCCAAGATTTTACTGAGGGAAACATTCTGACCAAGTTTCATCAAGATTGGGCCCAAATTGTGACCTCTAGAGTGTTAACAAGCTTTTCCTTAGATTTGACCTGGTGACCTAGTTTTTGATCCCAGATGACCCAATATCGAACTCGTCCAAGATTTTATTCAGGGGAACATTCTGACAAAGTTTCATTAAGATTGGGCCAAAATTGTGACCTCTACAGTGTTAACAAGCTTTTCCTTAGAATTGACCTGGTGACCTAGTTTTTGATCCCAGATGACCCAATATCGAACTCGCCCAAGATTTTATTCAGGGGAACATTCTGAGCAAGTTTCATTAAGATTGGGCCAAAATTGTGACCTCTAGAGAGTTTGATTTGACCTGGTGACCTAGTTTTTCACCCCAGATGACCCAATATCGAACTCGCCCAAGATTTTATTCAGGGGAACATTCTGACCAAGTTTCATTAAGATTGGGCCAAAATTGTGACCTCTAGAGAGTTTGATTTGACCTGGTGACCTAGTTTTTTACCCCAGATGACCCAATATCAAATTCGTCCAAGATTTTATTCAGGGGAACATTCTGACCAAGTTTCATTAAGATTGGGCTAAAATTGTGACCTCTAGAGTGTTAACAAGCTTTTCCTTTGATTTGACCTGGTGACCTAGTTTTTGACCCCAGATGACCCAATATCAAACTCGTCCAAGATTTTATTGAGGGGAACATTCTGAGCAAGTTTCATTACGATTGGGCTAAAATTGTGACCTCTATAGTGTTAACAAGCTTTTCCTTTGATTTGACCTGGTGACGTAGTTTCTGACCCCAGATGACCAAATATCAAATTCGTCCAAGATTTTATTGAGGGTAACATTCTGACCAAGTTTCATTAAGACTGGGTCACAAATATGGCTTCTAGAGTGTTAACAAGGCAAATGTTGACGCACGACGCATGATGCATGACGCACACCGCATGCTGACGGACGCTGGACAATGACCGGTCACAATAGCACACCTTGAGCACTTCGTGCTCTGGTGAGCTAAAAACAAGGAAGTAGGTCAGCAGGTCAAGGTCATAGTCAAGTGACCCCTAATCCCTTGGGGTCATCAGGTAATTATAATTAAACAGCCTAGGAAATATGATCTGATACTTTTTAAAGTATTTATTCCTATATAACTCGTAAAAGAAGTGACCCCCAGGGCGGGGCCTCTTTTCACCACAGGTGCATAATTTGAACAATCTTATTAGAGATCCACTAGGCAATGCTACATACCAAATATCAAAGGCCTAGGCCTTGAACTTTCAGACAAGAAGATTTTTATTTTTTTCCCTATATAAGTCTATGTTAAATTTGGGACCCCCAGGGCAGGGCCTCTTTTCACCCCAGAGGCATAATTTGAACAACTTTGGTAGTTTCAGGCAAGATCTTTAAAAAAATTTCCTATACAAGTCTATGTAAAATTTCAGACCCCCTACGGCAGGTCCTCTTTTCACCCCAGGGTTACAATTTGAATAATTTTGGTAGAGGACCACAAGGCAATGCTACATACCAAATATCAAAGGCCTAGGTCTTGTGGTTTTAGACAAGAAAGTTTTTAAAGTTTTTTCCTATACAAGTCTATGTAAAACTTGTGACCCCCAGGGCGGGGCCTCTTTTCTCCCCAGGGGCATAATTTGAACAACTTTCATAGAGGACCATTAGATGATGTCACACGCCAAATATCAAAGCTCTACAACTTGCGGTTTTGGACAAGAAGATTTTTAAAGTTTTTCCTTTCGGTTGCCATGGCAACAAGAATTCTGCATGGAATTAAATTCTTTGAACAATTTTGAAAAGGGGCCACCCAAAGATCATTCCTGTGAAGTTTGCTGTAATTCTGCCAAGTGGTTTTCAAGAAGAAAATTTTTTTAGAAATTGTTGACGGACACACGACATATGTCACATGACGGACGACAGACATCAAGAGGTCACAAAAGCTCACCATGAGCCCCTGGCTCAGGTGAGCTAAAAAGTAGGTCAGTAGGTCAAGGTCAAAGTCAAGTGACCCCTAATTACTTGGGGTCATCAGGTAATTATAATACAAGAGATCACAGAGTGATCTTGGTGGCCACCATTGAGTCATTTTTGAATGTTCCAGATTTCAAGACTAGCTCAAAATCCTAAAAGTTGGTAACTATTTCAGAATCCAGGTCATCACAGTCTTTGGATCCAATGACCTCTAATACCAGTTGGTAATTTTGGCTCCATACAAGGTACTTACATACCAAATATCAAAGAGATTGGTCAATATATGAATGTGCTATGAGGTCAAAATCAAGGTCAAAGTTCATTTCGATACACAAAACTGTGCATGTGGTCCATGAATGTGGTCCAACTTTGAAAGCTATAGCTTGAGAAATGTGAAAGTAGGTCACTAGATCATTTTCAAGGTCAAAGTTCATTTCGGTACACAAAACTATGCATGTGCTTCAAATTTGAAGGCTGTAGCTTGAGAAATGTGAAAGTAGGTACTAGGTAAAAATCAAGGTCAAATTTCAATTCAGAACACAAAACTATGCATGTGGTCCAAATTTGAAGCCTGAAGCTTGAGAAATATAAAAGTAGGTCACTAGGTCAATCTTAAGGTCAAAGTTCATTTCGGTACACAGAACTATGCATGTGGTCCAAATTTGAAGGCTGTAGCTTGAGAAATGTGAAGTAGGTCACTAGGTCAAAATCAACGTCAAACTTTATTTCGGAACAAAACTATTCATGTGGTCCAAATTTGAAGCCTGTACCTTCAAAAATGTTAAAGTAGGTAACTAGGTCAATGTCAAGGTCAAAGTTTATTTCGGTACACAAACCTATGCATGTGGTCCAATTTTGAAGGCTGTAGCTACAGAAATGTGAAAGTAGGTCACTAGGTCAAGATCAAGGTCAACTCATGTCAAGGTTCATCTAGCCACTCAAAACTATACATGTGGTCCAAATTTGAATGTTGTAGGTTAAAAACAAGAAAATAGGTCACTAGATCAAAACAAGTGAATGAAGTATTGCCATGCAATACAAAGTCCCCTACTGGAAGGCACCTAATTTTCTCTACTGCAGTATAGCATAATGAACTGATATCTGTCAATGATGTATAAACAATATTGTACTATATATACAGTATGTTATAAACAAAAGACTTGGATTAAAATTTGTATATATAAAACCCTATAGTTGTTTCATATAGCATTGTTGGCCGATTATCAAAAAGGTAAATTTTTATTAATAATAAAAAAAAAAATCCATATAAGTCCTCACAACACTCTTTACCAGGTAGAGATAGGTCAAAATACACCTAAAAATTGGATGTAACATGCATGTTGTATCACAGAAAACTGGTCTCGATTTTTCCCTACGGCCTGTAATAAGTAAGTTACAATATAAGCTATTTATAGTAATAACAAAGGGACATAATTCTAAAAATCAAGTGTGCCTCATGGTGGTGAACATTCGTGCCAAGTTACATCAAAATCCCTCCATGCATAAAGAAGAAATGCTTGAGACAAAGTCATTCTCGAATTTGGCATTTGACCTCTAAGCGTGACCTTGACCTTAGACCTAGGGACCTGGTTCTTGCGCACAACAATCCGTCTCATGATAGTGAACATTTATGCCAAGTTACATCAAAATCCCTCCATGCATGAAGAAGAAGTGTTCCAGACAATGTCATTCTTGTATCTGACCTTTGGCATCTGTGTGTGACCTTGACCTTCGACCTTGGGACAAGGTTCTTGTGCATGATACTCCCTCTCATAGTGGTGAACATTTGTGCCAAGTAATATTCAAATCCTTTTTGCATGACAAAGTTATACACTGGACAGGAAAAATGTCCCATTAACCTTTGATCTCCAAGTGTGACCTTGACCTTTAAGCTAGGGTTCTGGGGGTTGCGCATGACATGTCGTTTCATCATGGGGAACATTTATGCCAAGTAATATTAAAATCCCTTGATGGATGTCAGAGTTCTGGACCGGACAGGAAAAAAATCCTATTGACCTTTGACCTCCAATTGTGACCTTGACCTTTGAGCTAGGGGTCGGGGTTTTGCGTATGACATGTCGTCTCATCATGGGGAACATTTGTGCCAAGTAATATTAAAATATCTTCATGGATGGCAGAGTTATGAACCGGACACGAAACAGACCCTGTTCATGCCATGTTAACATTTGACTGCCAAGTGTGACCTTGACCTTTGAGGTAGGGGTCTGAAAGTTGTGCAAGACACATCATCTTATTATGAGGTACATTTGTGCTAAGTAATATTAAAATCCCTTGATGGATGACAGAGTTATGGACCGGACAGGAAAAAAGCTCTGTTGACCTTTGACCTCAAATTGTGACCTTGACCTTTCAGCTAGGGGTCTGGATTTTGCGCAAGACATGTCGTCTCATCATGGGGAACATTTGTGTCAATTAACATTAAAATCCCTTCATGGATGACAGAGTTATGGACCGGACAGGAAACAGACCCTGTTCATGCCATGTTAACATTTGACTGCCAAGTGTGACCTTGACCTTTGAGGTAGAGGTCTGAAAGTTGTGCACGACACATCGTCTTATTATGAGGTACATTTGTGCCAAGTAATAGTAAAATCCCTTCATGGATGGCAGAGTTATGGACCAGACAGGAAACAAGAGGGCCATGATGGCCCTATATCGCTCACCTGTTATCATTGCACTTGTGGACAAGAAGGTCCTCAGAAAAAATATCTAAGTCCAAAGGACAGGAACAACAAAGGGAAGAAATTTAACCAAAAAAAAAAAAAAAATTCTTACAAGGCACAGATATGTCAAAATACACCTAAAAATTGGAGGTACCATCCATGTTGTACCACAGAAAAGTGGTCTCGGTTTTTCCCTACGGCCAATAATAAAAAAATTACTAAAAATAAGCTATTTATAGTAATGTAAAAGGGAAGTAATTAAAAAAAAAAATTATTGTAAGTGAACAAAAGAAGGATCTGCCAAATAAATCTGTTGACATAAATGAAATTTCAGATCAGTATCTTCATTAGTTACGAAGATATACCCGTTTTAATTTGAAATAAAGGGACGTAATTTGACATAAAATCAGTCCATAGTTATCTACCCTGATTGACTCAGTCCAACTAATGACAATAATGAAATTTCAAATAAGTCCTATAAGTACTTACTGATATAAATCCATTTTGATTACAATCAGGGGAGGTAATCAGATATAAAATAACTCTGGAACCTACGATTGGATCTGATTTGTCATGGAATCCAAGATTTATTGTTGTTGAAGATATTTTGGAAGTTTGTATCAAATAAAACCATAAATGAAGTCTCTATATGGCTGCAAAAGCCAAAATAGGCAATTTTGGACCTTTAAGGGGCCATAACTCTGGGACCCATGATGGAATCAGGCCAGTTCAAGAAAGGAACCAAGATCTTGTGGTAATACAAGTTGTGTGCAAGTTTGGTTAAAATCAAATCATAAATGAAGCTGCTATTGTGCAGACAAGGTCAAAATAGCTGATTTTGGCCCTTTCAGGGGCCATAACTCTGGAACTCATTAAAGGATCTGGCCGGTTTAAGAAAGGAACCGAGATCTTATGGTGACACAAGTTTTGTGCAAGTTTGATTGAATTCAAATCATAAATGAAGCTGCTATTGTGCAGACAAGGTCAAAATAGCTAATTCTGGCCCTTTCAGGGACCGTAACTCTGGAACCCATAATAGAATTTCGCCAGTTGAAGTAAGGAACCAAGATCTTATGGTGATACAAGTTGTGTGCAAGTTTGGTTAAAATAAAATCATAAATGAAGCTGCTATTGTGCAGACAAGGTCAAAATAGCTAATTTTGGCCCTTTCAGGAGCCATAACTCTGGAACCCATAATGGGATCTGGCTGGTTCAAGAAAGGAACCAAGATCTTATGGTGACACAAGTTTTGTGTAAGTTTGATTAAATTCAAATCATAAATGAAGCTGCTATTGTGCAAACAAGGTCAAAATAGCTAATTTTGGCCCTTTCAGGGGCCATAACTCTGGAACCCATAATGGGATCTAGCCAGTTCAAGAAAGGAACCGAGATCTTATGGTGATACAAGTTGTGTGCAAGTTTGGTTAAAATAAAATCATAAATGAAACCACTATCGTGCAGACACGAAATTGTTGACGCACGCACGCACGGACGGACGCACGGACGCACGGACTGACGACGGACGACGGACGAAGGGTGATCACAAAAGCTCACCTTGTCACTATGTGACAGGTGAGCTAAAAAGCCGTGTTGACCTTTGACCTCAAATTGTGACCTTGACCTTTAAGCTAGGGGTCCGGGTTTTGCGCACGACACATCGTCTCATCATGGGGAACATTTGTGCCAAGTAATATTAAAATCCCTTTATGGATGACAGAGTTATGGACCGGACACGAAATTGCGGATGGACTGACGGACGGACAGAATGACGGACGGACGGAAAAGCGCATTCCTATAGTCCCTGAAACTGGTTTTCAACCAGTAGGGGACTAACAAGCAAAGTAAAGGCCTGAAGAAAGAAATGTTTCCTGTAAATAAGTGGTGAAACCAGTGTTTCCTGTAAATGACTGCATAATCCAATGTTTCCTGTAAATAACTGAAGAAACCAATGTTTCAAGTAAATATGTGGAGAAACCAGTGTTTCCTGTAAACAAGTGGTGAAAAGTATTTCCTGTATAAACTAAGGCAAAACCAGTGTTTCCTGTAAATATATGGAGAAACAAGTGTTTTCTGTAAAAAAACTGAAAATAGAAGCTTTTCCTGTAAATAAATGGTGAATCAATTAAGTGTTTTCTTTAAATATCTGGACGTGTATTCACAACAAAATTTCTCAAAGTTAAGATAAAACAAATACAGTCAAACCTGTGAACAAAGACCACTCTTCGGAACAAGCAAAAGTGGTCTTTGTTCACAGGTGGTCTTTATTCGGGGGAAAGGGTCACTTCTCAGTTAGCCATTATCATGCTGATAAAAAAGCTTCTTGCTTTCTGTATGTTCTATGTATGAATTCGGCCGGGGCAAACTTGCAGATTTTCAGTCAAGCAGTAATTCTTATGTTTGCTATAATGCAAAAGTCGTGAAAATTCAGCGGATTTCAAATATTTTCATCCCGGAAAGGTCCAGCTTGGTCGTTATTGGGGGACAAATATGTCTCTTGGGAATCAGTAAGGCCGGTCGCTGGTCGCAGTCGCTAGTTGGCCGCTATTCACGGCCTTTTTATGAGCATTTTTCTACGGGGGGACCAAAGACCGGTCATTGTCGACAGGTGGTCGCTATTTACGGGTGGTCGCTAGAACAAGTTTGACTGTAAGTGGTATTCCCAACCATTTTTAACTTAAGTTTTGTGTTAAAATAAGCCATTTTCTTGCTTAAAGTTAAGTCAGCTCATATCTTGCCTTAACCCTTAGCCTGCTGCAGGCTAATTTAACAGCCTTTGCAAACAGCTTGGAACCAGATCAGACGCCGATTAAATCGGCGTCTGATCAGGTTCCAAGCTGTTTGCTATTCTGACAATATTTCTTCCAATTTTGGAGCAAATTGAATGAACTTTACAATTTTAGCAGACGGCATTTCCAGCAGACGACAATTTATCTAGCATGCTAAAGGTTAAAGTAAAGACATTTCTTAAGCAGAAAAAAAATCTTAATCAAAGGCCTGAAGGGCCTGAGAGTCAGCTAATGATTGATGTACTGGTAGTATAGTCTACCAGTTTCAGTTTGTTTTTAGTTTTTTTTCCCCAACAGAACAGAGATTTTGTTACAATAGATGAAATGTACATTCAATCGATGCCTAGTAAAACTTTGATTGACATTATACAAGTATTTAAACCCAATATATTTCTCTAAAATTGAAGAGTGGTTCGCAAAAATAAAAATGTTGAAACTACAAACTAAAATTTGACAGCTGACACTAAAATGTTTTCCAGTAAACATTTGCCTCCGGCATTACCAAAACAGGCAATTATTGGCTGGTATATATTCGCACCTGATAAAATTTGAATATGACAATTTATATATTGAAATGTTATAGCGCGGATTGCCACATACAATTTGCAATGGATGGACGAAAGAACTGTTCAGATATTTTACAGATAATGGGCCTGGCGTTAACCGTGTCATACATTAGGTATTGTTCAATCATATTATAAGTGATGTGAATTTAAAGTATACTTACTTTTGCATTTAAATATATGTAAATGTTGCTGAGTGTCAATATATAGTGTCATGAATGTTTACACTGACAGGAAAATTGCGCATTCGAAACTAAGGGAAGTTACTCGGACTAGCTACCAATTTCGGAAAAGAAAACCGATATTAACAAGTCCATGAAGTATTGCCATGCAATACAAAGTCCTCTACTGGAAGGCACCTAATTTTCTCTACTGCAGTATAACATAATGAACTGATATCTGTCAATGATGTATAAACAATATTGTACTATATATACAATATGTTATAACAACACACTTGGATTAAAATGTGCATATATAAAAACCCACAGTTGTTTTCATATTGAATTGTTTTGGCTGATTATAAAAATGTTATCATATAAGTTATATATAGTAACAACAAAGGGAAATTAATCTTTACAAGAGGGCCAAGATGGCCCTAGGTCGCTCACCTGAGAAACACACCATAACACACCATAACAGTGTAAACATGTTTGACCTAATGATTTCATGGAAAAAATATTCTGACCAATTATCATTAAAATTGGAGCAAAAAATCTTGAGTATAAACAAGTATTTCCTTTGATCTGACCTAGTGACCTAGTTTTTGACCCCAGATAACCCATATTCAAACTTAATCTAGAGTTCATCAAGGCTATCATTCTGACCAAATTTCAAGAAGATCAATTGAAAAATACAGCCTCTATCGCATACAGAAGGTTTTTCTTTGATTTGACCTAGTGACCTAGTTTTTGACCCCAGACTACCCATATTCGAACTTGACCTAGATTTCATCAAGGCAACCATTCTGAACAAATATTATGAAATCCAGTGTAAAATGCAGCCCCTATTGCATACACAAGGTTTTTCCATTATTTAACCTAGTGACCTAGTTTTTAAACCCAGCTTATCCATATTCAAACTTGACCCAAATTTCATCAAGGCTATCATTCTGACAAAATTTCATGAAGATCAGTTGAAAAATACAGCCTCTATCACATACACAAGGTTTCTTTGATTTGACCTAGTGACCTACTTTCTGACCCCAGATGACCCATAATCAAACTCAACGTAGATTTTATCAAGGCAATCATTTTGACCAAATTTCATGAAGATCAGTTGAAAAATACAGCCTCTATAGTGTACACAAGTTTTTTCTTTGATTTGACCTAGTGACCTACTTTTTGATCCAAGATGACCCATATTCAAACTTGACCTAGATTTCATCAAGGCTATTATTCAGACATAATTTCATGAAGATTTATTGAAAACTACAGCTTCTATTGCATACACAAAGTTTTTCTTTGATTTGACCTAGTGACCTAATTTTTGACCCAAGATGACCCATATTCAAACTTGACTAATATTTTATCAATGCAATCATTCTGACAAAATTTCATGAAGATCAGTTGAAAAATACAGCCTCTATCACATACACAAGGTTTTTCTTTGATTTGACCTAGTGACCTACTTTTTGATCCAAAATGACCCATTTTCAATCTCGGCCTAGATTTCATTAAGGTTATTATTTTGACTTAATTTCGGGAAGATCAATCGAAAAATACAGCCTCTATCGCATATACAAGCTTTTTCTTTGATTTGACCTAGTGACGTAGTTTTTGACCCCAGATGACCCATTTTCGAACTCGACCTAGATTTTATCAAGGTTATCATTCTGACCAAAATTCATGAAGATTAATTGAAAAATACAGCCTCTATCGCATACACAAGGTTTTTATTTCATTTGACCTAGTGACCTAGTTTTTGACCCCAGATGACCCATTTTCAAACTCGGTCTAGATTTCATCAAGGTTATCATTCTGACCAAAATTCATGAAGATTAATTGAAAAATACAGCCTCTATCGCATACACAAGGTTTTTCTTTGATTTGACCTAGTGACCTAGTTTTTGACCCCAGATGAACCTATGGGTGTCTCAGGGTGAGAAAAATGTGCAGCCAGACCGGGACTCGAACCTGGGGCCACGGAATACCGTTCCGATGCTCTACCGACTGAGCTACCCGGCCGCCTACACACTTTCTCCCCGTTTTAATATATTTCAAGTTCTATACCGTGACATATTTCCCCACCATTTTGAAATTCGTCCTCGAATTTCAGCGGGTACTTTATATATAAGCAATTACAGGCGTCGGAGACTAACCAGTGTAATGCCGTCACGGTCCCATGTTGGGCGCCAAATGTTTCAGGGTGAGAAAAATGTGCAGCCAGACCGGGACTCGAACCCGGGGCCACGGAATACCGTTCCGATGCTCTACCGACTGAGCTACCCGGCCGCCTACACACTTTCTCCCCGTTTTAATATATTTCAAGTTCTATACCATGACACAGAAAAGTGGTCTCGATTTTTCTCTACTGCCAGTAATAAAAAAGTTACAATAAAATCTATTTATAGTAAAAACAAAGGGATGTAATTCTAAAAACAAGGGTGCCTCATGGTGGTGAACATTTGGACCAAGTTACATCAAAATCCCTCCATGCATGAAGAAGAAACGCTCTGTACAAAGTCATTCCTGAATTTGACCTTTGACCTCTAAATATGACCTTGACCTTTGACCTACGGACCTGGTTCTTGCGCATGACAATCCGTCTTATGTTTGTGAACATTTGTGCCAAGTTACATCACAATCCCTCCATGCATGAAGAAGAAATGCTCCAGACAAAGTCATTCTTGTGTCTGACCTTTGGTCTCTAAGTGTGACCTTGACATTAGACCTTGGGCCTGGGTTTTGCACATGACATGTTGTCTCATCCAGGGGAATATTTGTGCCAACTAATATCTAAATCCTGTGTTGCATGACAAAGTTATAGACCGGACAGGACAAAAATCCTCTTGACCTTTGATCTCAAAGTGTGACCTTGACCTTTAAGCTAGGGTACTGGGTGTTGCGCACGACACGTCGTCTCATCATGGGGAACATTTATGCCAAGTAATATTGTAATCCCTTGATGGATGACAGAGTTCTGGATCGGACAGGAAAAAAACCTTATTGACCATTGACCTCCAATTGTGACCTTGACCTTTGAGCTAAGGGTCTGGGCTTTGCGCATGACATGTTGTCTCATCATGGGGAACATTTGTGCCAAGTAATATTAAAATCCCTTCATGGATGGCAGAGTTATGGATGGGGCAGGAAAAAAACTCTGTTGACCTTTGACCCCCAATTGTGACCTTGACCTTTGAGCTAGGGGTCCGGGATTTGTGCATGACAGGTCGTCTCATCATGGAGAACATTTGTGCCAGGTGATATTAAAATCCCTTAATGAATGTCAGAGTTATGGACCGGACACAAACAGACCCTGTTCATGCTATGTTAACATTTGACTGCTAAGTGTGACCTTGACCTTTGAGCTAGGGGTCTGAAAGTTGTGCATGACACATCGTCTTATTATGAGGTACATTTGCGCCAAGTAATATTAAAATCCCTTCATGGATGGGAGAGTTATGGACCGGACAGGAAAAAAGCCTTGTTGACCTTTGACCTCCAATTGTGACCTTGACCTTTAAGCTTGGCATCCAGTTTTGCGCAGGACAAGTCGTCTCATCATGGGGAACATTTTTGCCATGTAATATTAAAATCCCTTCATGGATGGGAGAGTTATGGACCGGACAGGAAAAAAGCCCTGTTGACCTTTGACCTCCAATTGTGACCTTGACCTTTGAGCTAGGGGTCCGGGATTTGCGCATGACACGTCATCTCATCATGGGGAACATTTGTGCCAAGTAATTCTAAAATCCCTTCAAGGATGGGAGAGTTATGGACCGGACAGGAAAAAAGCCCTGTTGACCTTTGACCTCCAACTGTGACCTTGACCTTTGAGCTAGGGGTCCGGATTTTGCGCATGACACGTCGTCTCATCATGGGGAACATTTGTGTCAAGTAATATTAAAATCCCTTCATGGATGACAGAGTTATGGACCAGACACGAAATTGCGGATGCAGGGACGGACGGACAGAATGATGGAAAAGCACATTCCTATAGTCAACCAGCAGGGGACTAATAAATGCAGTTCTTTTTTAGTTAAAACCATCATTTATTCTATTTCAGACCTGTTAACCCCTTCAAATCCATGTCAGTAGTCCCCAAGTCCATGCACTTTCAATTATCCATTTTGATTAATGTAGACAGACATGCCCAGACTGGGCTGAAAAATATTTGAGCCATTTTTACGTGGTCGGTAGCAGGGTGGGTGTGGGGAGGGGTGTTCCTTTGAATTGCAGTCAGATTTTGAAATGGGCATTGTGGCAGGTGGTAAAAGGGCAAATGTATCAAACTGTAAAGTGGCAATATGGGGGGAGGGTGTGGGAGGATACCCCCTCCTGCAAGTAGGGTTTAGCGTATCACCACAAGAAAATTTTGAAAATGTACACCCTTGATACAGCCTTTGGTGCGATTTCTAACTGAAAATTTTATGTTTCAATTTCTAAATATTACCTAGATTCTTTTTAGTATTACAATATCCAAAGTATGAATGACTGTCACTTCATATTTTTACTTTCAGGTCATGCCTCAGGACTAGAATATAAGTCTGATATAGATTCTATGTATGTGTTATAAAAATAAATTCTAAAATCATTTCTGTTACAATAATATCTATCATGTCTGTACATGAATGTTAAAATTTCATAACACAGCTCGATATTTACCCAAAATATTATATCCGGATACGTACACTTTTCTTAACCCTTTTCCAATCATATCACCCCAATCCGCGCTTATCCAACGAAACGCCTCAATCCGCCCTTGCTGTCTACAAACGAATCGCCTGAAACCGCCCGGATAATGCACTGTTTAATATTTGTCTTTTTCCGATTGAAAACGACAAAAACTTATTGGTTTAAAAGTTTAATTCGGTTGAGAAAAGTTCATTTTACGATCATGCCCGAGTCTCGCTTTCAAAACGTTACTATTTATACAGCAAATTTTGGAAATCCCCAACTCGTTTTCGGAAAATAAAATTGTACATGTACCAAAATGGCGGATAGCGATAGTGAATTCGAAGGATTTTCTCCAGAAGATATTTATGAAATTCCACGTCGGGATCCAGATTCAGATGTAGATATTAGTGATAGTTTGTCGGATGATTTATCAAGTGACTCCGATTCGTCAGAAATACAGGAATTATATGTGTGACAAGTAGAAAATGACTCGGAAAGTGACACCCCTTTGGAAGACCTACGACCGTTGATGAATTACAGAAATTTGACTCGTAATATTTCATCGAGGTATGTTAGGGACTTTACTGGTGATGGCGAACCAAATTTGACTGAAATTTCAAACAGATTTTATAAATTCGATCCAATTTTTTTTTTAATGATTGCTGAAGAAACCAAATTTTTTATGGATATACCAGGCAACAACAGTTGGACGGAAGGGGTGATGATGTTTGGGAGGCTCAGGGAGAAACAACGGCAAATGAAATGCAGACTTTCTTCCTCGGTAATGATAATCATCGGAATACATAACCTCGTGTGGATGATTTCTGGAGCTCCGATGACCGACTTCGAGTAGAGGGTTTTACCAAAATCATGCCTATTCAACGTTGGCCTAAGTTGAAAAATCATCTCAAATAACTGTGATCAGCCTCATCCGACTGACAATATCGCAACAGGTTATTCAAAGTCCGGCCACTTATACACATGTGTAACAGAAATTTCAAGAGTGATATTACCCGTCCAAGTCGTAATTTGTCTGTTGGTGAAGCAATGATTGGTTTCAAAGGCCGGTTTTTGCTGAAACAGTAAATACCTAACAAGCCAACAAAATGGGGACTGAAATCGTGAATGTCAGCAGACTCTATATTTATTTATTGATTTATATATTTATTTATTTATTTATTTATTTATTTATTTATTATAGTTTTCGTTCAGGTAATCTCATAGCTTTTCAAAGAAACATTTGGTCTGGTGTCAAACTGAACTACTTGCATATGAATAAAATTTGTATTAATTTTGTGATTTGTAAATAGTAGCTGTTGATTTTTTTTTTTAATTTAATAAAAAGTACAAAAAAAAAATAAAACAGTAAACAAGAGGGTCATGATGACCCTGGATCGCTCACCTGAGTAATATGAGCTACATGTTTCAATTTTGACCCCGGGGGGTCATGATTTGAACAAATTTTGTAGAGGTCCACTAGGCAATGCTACATGTTAAATATCTAAGCTCTAGGCCTTCTGGTTTATTTTTAGAAATTTTTTGAAGATTTTCCTATGTAAAATCAAGTGACCCCTGGGGCGGGGTCAATTTTGACCCAGGGGTTCATGATTTGGACAAAAGAATGTAGAGGTTCACTAGGTAATGCTACATGTGAAATATCTAAGCTCTATGCCTTCTGGTTTATTTTTAGAAAATTTTTGAAGATTTTCCTAAATATCTAAGCTCTAGGTCTTCTGGTTTTTGAGAAGAAGGTTTTTAATATTTTCCTATGTAAAATCAAGTGACCCCTGGGGCAGGGTCAATTTTGATCCTGGGGTCATGATTTGAACAAATTTTGTAGAGGTCCACTAGGCAATGATGCATGTGAAATATCTAAGCTCTACGCCTTCTGGTTTATTTTTAGAAAATTTTTGAAGATTTTCCTATGTAAAATCAAGTGACCCCTGGGGTCATGATTTGAACAATTTTAGTTGAGGTCCACTAGGCAATGCTACATGTCAAATATCTAAGCTCTAAGGCTTCTGGTTTTTGAGAAGAAGATTTTTTAAGATTTTCCTATATAAAATAAAGTGACCCCTGGGGCAGGGTCAATTTTGATCCCAGGGTCATGATTTGAACAAACTTGGTAGAGGTCCACTATGCAATGCTTCACACCAAATATCTAAGCTCTAGGGCTACTGGTTTTTGAGAAGAAGTTTTTCCTTTCGGTTGCCATGGCAACCAGAGTTCTGCATGGAATTCAATTCTTTGAACAATTTTGAAAGGGGGCCACCCAAGGATCATTCCTGTGAAGTTTGGTGTAATTCTGCCCAGTGGTTTTCAAGAAGAAATTTTTTTTACAAATTGTTGACGGACGACGCACGACAGACATCAAGCGGTCACAATAGCTCACCTTGTCACTTCGTGACAGGTGAGCTAACAAATCAAGGAAGTGTTAAATGTAAATTTTTTATATTAATGGGAGATATTGTTTAGTCATGTATATAGACAAATATTTCAACTATAATGTATATAATACAATTTCATTTACAGTAATATATTTTATGTGTTTAATATATAATTATGAATGTATTGCAAGTGTTGTACATAATCAGAATTTAATTGTGCATAAATAATGTCAGTGTAAGATGTGATAAAATGGAAAACAAGAGCTGTCACAGGAGACAGCGCGCTCGACTATTTCGATGCTGGATAGTGAAACTGGGCACATCTGAGGAAACTAGAGCTGTCACTGGAGTGTTTAATGACTCCAATAGTCTGAGTCTATGCCAAAAATATCAACTTAAAGTAATAAGAGAGGTAAAGATAAAATGTATCAAAACACTATATAAGTATATCCTAAGCAAAAAGGGGCATAATTCATTAAATATTGGTGCCAGAGTTATGCAGCTTGTGTCATATAGTGTGGGTGATGATGCTGAACAACTATTTTAAGTTTGAATCAAATCCATTCAGTAATAACAGAGATAGAGTGAAAGTGCATCAAAACTTTGACATAAAATTCTAAGTAAAAAGGGGGAATAATTAATGAAAAATTGGTGCCAGAGTTATGCACCTTGCGTCATATGGTGTGGGTGATGATGTTGAACAACTATTTTAAGTTTGAATCAAATCCATTCAGTAATAACAGAGACAGAGTGAAAGTGCATCAAAACTTTAACCTAAAATTCTAAGTAAAAAGGGAAATAATTCATGAAAAATTGGTCCCAGAGTTATGCACCTTGTGTCATATGATAAGGGTAATGATGCTGAACAACTATTTTAAGTTTGAATCAGATCCATTCAGTAATAACAGAGATAGAGTGAAAGTGCATAAAACTTTAACCTGAAATTCTAAGTAAAAAGGGGAATAATTCATGAAAAAGAGTTATGCAGCTTGTGTCATATGATGTGGGTGATGATGCTGAACAACTATTTTAAGTTTGAATCAAATCCATTCAGTAATAACAGAGGTAGAGTGAAAGTGCACCAAAACTTTAACCTGAAATTCTAAGTAAAAAGGGGGAATAATTCATGAAAAAATGGTGCCAGAGTTATGCACCTTGTGTCATATGATGTGGGTGATGATGTTGAACAACTATTTTAAGTTTGAATCAAATCCATTCAGTAATAACGGAGATAGAGTGAAAGTGCATCAAAACTTTAACCTGAAAATCTAAGTGAAAAGGGGGATAATTCATGAAATATTGGTGCCAGAGTTATGGCCCTTATGTCAGATGATGTGGATGATGATGAGGAATAAGTATTTCAAGTTTGAATCAAATCCATCAAGTAATTACAGAGATAAGTTGAAAAAAGAGAAAGTGCACCAAAACTTTAACCAAGGTGGGGACGCGGAAAGACGCCGACGCCAACGCTGGGGCGAGTAGGATAGCTCTCCTTATACTTCGTATAGTCGAGCTAATAAAGCAATAAAAAAGGAATTCTGATCTGAGGAAATCAGCAAATATCAACTAAGTGTCAATGACTGGAAATTATTAGTGTTAATTGAGTGGGGATTAAATAGACATACTCCCCACTAAGATCTTAGCAAGTGTCATCTTCTGTAAGTTTATTTAATTATCTCCCATCCTGTGCATGTGTTGTTATGTTTTTTGCATGGCCTTTGTTACTTTGAATAGTTTTAAGTGACACACCCCATCATTTTTATGTGAATAACTGGCAAAATATTATCATAGGCAAATATCTCTGTTCAGACAGGCTTATCACATCAAACATATCTATGTTCCCAGTAGGTATAGGTTTCCAGTGGAGTACTGATTGGAAAAGGGTTAATACCGCCAAAATCTCCAGTTTCAACAATATGTTTTACAAATTTTGATGATACGAAGACAGTTTAGCAGCAATTGGCAGTACCTGACATTGAAGTTTATGGTGAAATTACCTCTTATTTAAATCATTTCATAAAAAAGTTGTTTCGTTTCGTCAAAGCAGTCTAACATAGACGATCTACTTTCGATTTCGAAAACTACAAGAAAATACAATTTAATGTTTCGCCGATTGCTTATTTCTCGAAAAATAAGAAATAAAATCATTTTTAAAATCAGTTGTAATTAAACAAACCAGTAAGAGCTTCTTCTCTCGATAATTTTTTCCGCTTACTGACTGCAAAATTCAACCCATGTGTCATCATGAATGGGTAACGGTTTCATTTTTTTGCGACCTGAATCCTAAGCAAATTATCCGAACCATTCTAAATTCCAGAAAGGTTATGATTTAGAACGAAGTTATAGATGTTTGCATTTTCGCCACTCACGATTTTGCATCATTTTTATCTGGCCAATCTTCGTAGTATTTTTTCGGTAAACCGAAGTCTGTATTTTCAAACGCAAAGTCGTAGAAGCGTTGTTATAAACAGGTCACGTGTGTTTGCCGACAAGTGCCCAGAATGTAGTTAGGATTCATCCGCGAAGTCTCGCGGAAGAATTAACGTACTGCACATATCTTATTCGGGTCATTTAAAATGAAGCTGTCATAATTTAATTTCATCGATGTGGTAAACTCTTTGATAAAGAGACATTCCAATGCTTTCAGAGGTACCCGACTCAATAAAATACTAGCAGTATGTTCTGGAACTATATTTTGTCTTTTGCTGGATGTTACGCAAGCTTGGCAAGCCTGCGCAATTCATGAAATGCACAGCGCAATAAACTTGTTATTTGCGCAATGATTTTAAAGATTATTTTTTGAAACGGACAGGGTAACAAATGGATAATTTGGCTAATAAGTTAATATGCAGTTTTTATTTGAATTTGTGAACATCATATTTGCTATTTTCTGACAAAAGGGCATAAAATTAGTCACCATAATCATATGCGCAAATGTATTACCAAATCCCGCAGAATCGTTATGCGTGTTTATGCTTAATGAGTTACCGCGGAAGAAAATATGTGGCTTTATTCGAGTATTGCACAATTACACTTAATGAATTTGACAGATTACATCGTATATTGGTCATAGCAAATGGGATTGACATAACTGAACTTCATCGGATCAATGAACTCTTTGAAATTAAAGACAATCTAATGGAACTACATCAATTCGCTGTGTTGTGAGGCCATTTAATGTGAATGAGAAATCGGGCGATAGCAAGGACTCGTCAAACACTTTCAGCATTTAGCCGACTCAAAAATGGCCGACAGACGATTGCCGCTTCGATAAAAAAAGAACATTTTATGACAGTTTAAACCACTCATATCGAAAGGAAACAAAACCTTGATGAAGGTATATTAATTTTGGAGAGTATACTGGAAACCAAACTGTCTATGGATGGACAAAACAATACAAGCAAAGCACAAACCTGTCTTTCAGCCTGAACTGATACAGAGGAGTTTTCCTTATATGGGCATTCTGTGACATCCAGTGGTTGTGAAACAAGTTCTGCAGCATCCATCTGTGACATAGGCATCATACTAAATGCATACAGATACTGAAATTAAAATCGAGAAAATGAATGACAGAATCTAAGATGATGGACATATTTAACTGCATTAATACATCTAGAACTGAGATTTCATTTTTGGGGCTGAACATATTTCCACTGATAAAAGCTACTAGTTACAAGAATTACGATAAGAAATATCATCAAGATATGTGCACTTCTGTTCATTTTCCAACATTAGGTCAAAATTTTACATCTTCACTTTTTGTTGAATTGCTTTTAATCGAGTATTTCCTATTCTGAAAATTTATATAGATAAAGTAAACAAGAGTGCCAAAGTGGCTCTCCTGAAATTGACTATTTGACCTTGAATAAATGTATGACACACTGAATCATAAAGGTAGCAACTGTGTTTATCATAAACAAGAGGGTCATGATGACCCTGGATCGCTCTCCTGAGAAATATGAGCTACATGTTTCAAATGTCAAACTGATGCTAAAATATTAAGAAAGTAGGCCAGTAGGTCACATATATGGTCACTTAAAGTCAGTTTTATGACCGGAATGCAAAACTGTACAAGTCATCCAAATTTTAAGACTGTATCTTCAAAAACAAGAAAGTAGGTCAGTCTAAGGTCATATTCATGGTCACTGAAATTCAGTTTCAAGATCAGTCTGCAAAACTGTACATGACATCCAAATTTCAAGGCTGCATCTTAAATGAGCCCGCCAGCTGTCAAAAGGACTGGGAGTTGCACATGACACTCCTTGTCTCATTGAGGCAAACATTTATGCCAAATAAAAAAGAGATTGCAAAAAGTTACAATATAAGTTATTAAAAGCAACAACAAAGGGACGTAAATCTTAAAAAAAAAAAAAAAAAAAAATTCTAAATCCACGCAAAAATCCTCACCAGTAGAGATAGGTCGAAATACACCTAAAAATTGGATGTTACATGCATGTTGTATTACAGAAAAGTGGTCTTGATATTTCCCTACGACCAGTAATAAAAAAGTTTCGGAAATAAGCTATTTAAAGTAACAACAAAGGGAAGTAATTCTAGGATCTTGTGCATGACACTCTGTCTCGTGATGATGAACAACTGTGCCAAGTCATTCTTGTAACTGACTTTTGACCTCTAAGTGTGACACTGACCTTAGACTTAGGGACCTGGTTCTTGCGCAGGACACTCCATCTCATGGTGGTGAACATTTGTGTCAAGTTACATCAAAATCCCTCCATGCATGAAGAAGAAATGCTCCGGACAAAGTTGTCATTCTTGTATCCTTTGACCTCTAAGTGTGACCTTGACCTTAGACCTAGGGACCTGGTTCTTGCGCATGACACTCCGTCTCATGATGGTGAACAATTGTGCCAAGTTACATAACAAGAGCTGTCGGAGGACAGCAACGCTCGACTATTCAACAGTCTTGTCAATTGAATTAATACAAAAGTCGAAAAAGGGGCATAATTTTGTAAAAATGGAAAAAAGGGTTATGGAACCTTCACAGTGCTTATCAGCTCATAAAGTGAACAAGTGCGTGAAGTTTCAATCCTTTCCCATAGGTGGATACTGAAATACCAGCTTACATACAAAAACTTAACCAATAACTGCTAAGTTGAAAAAGGGGCATAATTTTGAAAAAAATGCAAAGTAAAGTTATGGGACCTACACAGTGTATGTCAGATCATGACAGTGAACAAGTGTGTGAAGTTTCAATCCATTTTCATTAGTGGGTACTGAGATACCAGCTTACATACAGAACCTTAACCAAGAATTTCTAAGTCGAAAAAGGGGCATAATTTTGTAAAAAAGCAACATACAGTTATGGAACCTGTGCAATGTAGGTCAGTTTATCACAGTGAATAAGTGTGTGAAATTTCTGGTTACTGAGATACCAGCTTACATACAAAACCTTAACCAAGAATTTCTAAGTCGAAAAAGGGGCATAATTTTGTAAAAAAGCAAAATAGAGTTATGAAACCTGTGCAATGTAGGTCAGTTAATCACAGTGAATAAGTGTGTGAAGTTTCAATCCATTCCCACAAGTGGTTACTGAGATACCAGCTTACATACAAAACCTTAACCAAATTGGGACGCCGACGCAGATGCTGATGCCAACGCCGACGCATGGGTGAGTCCAATAGCTCTACTATTCTTTGAATAGTCGAGCTAAAAATCCCTCCATGCATGAAGAAGAAATGCTCCGGACAAAGTCATTTTTGAATTTGACCTTTGACCTGTAAGTGTGACCTTGACCTTTGAGATAAGAACCTGGGGTTTGCGCATGCATGACACTCCATCTCACTGAGGTTAACATTCATGCCAAATATAAACAAGATTGCTCCATGCAGGACAAAGTTATGGTCCGGACAAACAAATCCGGACGGACAGACGCATGGACGGACGCACGCACATACACCGAACAGCCATTTGGACAACTATGTCTTCGCATCCGCAAGCAAGCTCGACAAAAACAAGAAAGTAGGTCAGTAGGTCATATTCATGGTCACTAAAAGTCAATTTTAAGATTGGTGTGCACAACTGTACATGTCATCCAATCTTCAAAAACAAGAAAGTAGGTCAGTAGGTCACATTCAAGGTCACTGAAATTCAGTTTTAAGATCAGTCTGCAAAACTGTACATGTCATCCAAATTTCAAGGCTGTATCTTCAAAAACAAGAAAGTAGGTCAGTAGGTCACATTCCACATGCCCAAGATTCGAACTTGACCTAAAAATCATGAAGGTTAACATTCTGACCAAGTTTCACGAAGATACAGTCATAAATGTGGCCTCTAGAGTGTTAACAAGCTTTTCCATTGATCTCACCTTGATGACCTAGTTTTTGATCCCACCTGACCCAGATTTGAACCTGACCTAAAGATCATCAAGATTAACATTCTGACCAAGTTTTATTAAGATATGGTCATAAATGTGGCCTCTAGAGTGTTAACAAGTTTTTCCTTTGATGGGACCTGGTGACCTAGTTTTTGACCCCGCATGACCCAGATTTGAACTCGACCTTAAGATCATCAAGATTAACATTCTGACCAAGTCTCATAGAGATATTATCAAAACGGACGACGATGACGGACAACGAAGACGAACACAGGGCGATTACAAAAGCTCACCTTGAGCACTTAGTGCTAATTTCAAGATATCTCTACATTTAGCTAATGTGTCCCCCACAAAAGGGAAAAGTGCTCTCATGAAGAAATTTAACAGAGGACATTATAAGAATGCTTACAGACCAAGTCTGATGAAGATCGATCAAGCACTTCATGGGAAGAAGTTGTTTCAATGTGTTTCTATTTTCAGCTCCAGCAGCCACTAAAAAGGGCCAAAAGAACCCATTTAATGGATCGGGAAGTGAACCTTATAATGAAGCTACAGATCAAGTTTGATGAAGATCCATAAATGGGCCAAGCTAAACCATCCCAAATGGGCCTAAGTCACTCACCTGAAGTAAACTTTAACCATCTGACTTTGCTTCTAACTAGGTTTGGTGAAAATCTTTTAAGCTGTTTGTTAAAACGAAAGTTATCTAAAAACAAATTCAATATTTTGTTGTCATGCACCAAAAAACACATAACCATCAGAAGAAATCATTTAAAGGTATTTCTGTTTAAACTCTAGTAGCCCCTAAAAGGACACAAGTGCCCCCATTTGAACAAATTTGACATAAGACCTTATAATGGTTTATTGTTGCTATTTATATATATCCAAATTTTCCTATTGTTCATTAAATTCAAAGGTATATCATTAAATTCAAAGGTATACCACCGGTCAATGCTGCATTAATTTGTGGAGATTAGACAAAGAGTGAAGGTGCAGAAAGGTAAAACTTGAACTTATAATGAAAGTACAGCTTGCATGTTTTTTCAAACCATCTAGAAAATAGATGAGAACAACATTACCAATTTCAAGGTTTTGAAAAAGATGCACATCCAAAATACACACACAAAACATTACATAGAGTACTTATATCAGGGAACTGAAGCAAAATCATCCCAAAATCGCTTAGCGTCAACTTAGCACAACAAGTGACAGTAAAAAATTCATCACTAAAATCCAATGGGATGAAGCTAGCTATGCAGTAATCTTCATGGCAAACTTCAAGAACATATTCCTACAAATGAGGCAACCCAAACCGTTAGTCTGGTGGGACGACATCTTCATGGAGAGAGGAATTGAATTCCTTCGTGCAGGCCCTAAACAGTTCCAATGACTCTATCAAATTCACATCTGATATGGATGATCAAAACACAAAATTTATGTTCTATATATTACAGTCCTAAAAGATTGCCAGTGCACATCAGAAAGCTCCAGTACAGAAACACTATGCCGGATGAGTATGGACAATTTAGCAATCTTACAAATCTATCACGTTTACAGGATTTTCAAAAACAAGTAACACACAATAAAATGTTTGTAATAGACTATTAGGCTGGCGAACTCATTGGCCAGACTACTGTAAGTGTATTAATATTAGCGGAGTACTAATTTTCGCGCTATTAGAGGGAACGGGCATGCGCTAATTCATGTCTAGCGCTAATATTAGACTGAAATGAAAGGCTTTCCTAATAAAAATGTAACAATTATCTATCGATAATACCGTAATTACAATGCAAGAGAACACAGAGATTTACATATTTATTGCGTAAATATGACAATAACTGCATTCCTAACTAATATTCTGCAGAATGTTTCAAATAGAATAATCAAACCTGCTTGAACATTAGTGCAAAAGTCATCTATTATTGTAAATTAAGTTGCATTTATTTTTATCTTCGCCATTGTCCGTAAACATCGTATATAACACCTTCGGAGTAGATCGCCAGTTTGTCTGGTCGCGCTAATTACGAGTGTTACCGTAACATTTACTGCTTTGAAAACCAAGTGTGAATTTGAAATAAACAATAATTATTATCACCATTCTGCACTGTATACATGTACAAAGTGTAAATAAAATATAATTGAGATAATAACATTTATTTAATACTAGTACGAGATTTTTCCACAGTATAAGAAGAAAGAAAAAGAAAACATGCTTTTTATTTAAAAAAAAGACTTAATACATAATTATGCAAACTTTATTAAGTAATATTTTTTTAAAGACAAAAAACGTATATAATTATATAGTCCCGGGCAGAACAGTTTCATACAACAGTCACATTCGGGCCATTCCGTATTTGATTGGAAATTTGTGTTTCAGCTACCGCCAATTGGCTATTTTAGCGCTGCTGATACTGCGCTAATACACGTACGCGCTAATATGTCGAAACTACTCAATTTAAGGTGTTTGCGCTAAAATTTAGCTGCGCTAATATACCGTATTTTCCCGTATTAACGCCCCCGGGGGCGTTACATTTTCCAAAGAGGGGGCGTTTATTTGAGGTAAAAAAATAAAAAATGAAAATTTTTACAAAACTTAAAAACATCATTCAAACTAGCTGTAAAGTGTTTCTGTGTTGTTTAATCCCCCTAAAACGAAATTATTTGGCATCCAATTTAATGCAGTGTGTCTTTTATGCATTTAAATACGGTACCTGGTGTATTCCATGTCTCGCTTTTTGACACGCTCGCGACACTACACATTACGTCATGACCCAAACAGCTGTGTACTCCGATAACATTTTCCTTAGTACATGCGGGTAGCTAATAGTGCAATACACAATGTTCATGGTTTGACACGCTGCTGTGCCTGCTTTTAAATTAAAAGTTCTTAAAACTGCCGAAGAAAAGGGTATATCGTAAACACATTGCTGCAAGTTTGTTTAAAGTCGGCAGGAAGCGTGTGCGCGAGTGGTGTAAAAACAAATCAAAAATGTATTTACTGTTTAACTTTCTGTTACGTACCGTACTTAGTACAAATGTTTTGGACTTACGGTACATGGACTGTTTAAAAGTGTGTTTAATTTTTAATACATTGGACTTTAGTACTGTAAATCACTTATTATGTGGACTTATAAAAATGAGGTAGGTGATTTTTTCCCATTCTTGTTGACTTTTTTTCCCCCTCCAAAATGGGTGGGGGGCGTTAATTAGAGGGGGGGCCTTAATTAGGGAAAATACGGTAAGTACACTTACAGTATTATTACCACAAATCGAAAGCCACAAAGATCAACCAACTGTTGAGACTGACAACATAAAATCATTTCATGTGCAATTCAAATAGTTCTGTCTTGTATATCAGTTTTACCATGGATTTTTTAAAGATTGTTAAACTCACCTGTTTAAAAAAAACAAACAAGAGGGTCATGATGACCCTGAATTGCTCACCTGAGTAATATGAGCAACAAGTTTCAAATGTCAAACTGATGCTAAAATATTAAGAAAGTCAGTAGGTCACATTCATAGTCAATGCAATTCAGTTTTATGATCCGTGTGCAAAACTGTACATGTCATCCAAATTTCAAGGCTGTATCTTAAAAAACTAGAAAGTAGGTCAGCAGGTCAAGGCCACAGTCAAGTGACATCATAATACTTAGGGTCATCAGGTAATTATTATTAAACAGTCTTGGAAATAGGATTAGATAATTTTTCAAGTATTTTTCCTATATAACTCATATAATAATTAAGTGACCACGGGGCGGGGCCTCTTTTAACCCCAGGGGCATAATTTGAACAACTTTGGTAGAGTACTACTAGGCAATGCAACATACCAAATATCAAAAGCCTAGGTCGTGTGGTTTCAGACAAGAAGATTTTTAAAGTTTTTTTCTATATAAGTCTATATAAAACATGGGACCCCCAAGGCAGGGCCTCTTTTCACCCCAGGGGTACAATTTGAACAATTTTGGTTGAGGACCATAAGACAATGCTACAAACAAAATATCAAAGGCTTATGTCATGTGGTTTCAGACAAGAAGATTTTTAAACTTTTTTTCCTATATAAGTCTATGTAAAACTTGGGACCCCCGGGGCGGGGCAATATTTAATCCTAAGGGGATAATTTGAAAAATCTTGGTAGAGGACTGCTAGATGATGCTACATACCAAATATCAAAGCCCTAGGCCTTGTGGTTTTGTACAAGAAGATTTTCAAACTTTTCCCTATATAAGTCAATATAAACTATGTGACCCCCGGAGCGGGGCCATATTTGACCCTAGGGGGATAATTTGAACAATTTTGGTAGAGGACCACTAGATGATGCTACACACCAGATATCAAAGCCCTAGGCCAGCGTTCGACACTAACTTTTTTGCAGGTATCCCGAAGGAATACCTGCTGGGAAATTTAGGAATCCCTGCTGAAATTAGGAGTCCCTGATAACCAAAATGTGGTAAGAACATGAAAAAATAAAATCTAACAAACACAACTGTTACAGTACTACATGTATTTTATTTCCACTTTATTTCCATTTTACATCAATGAAACATTAGCTTGGATGATTTTTGCTGTAAAAGATAATGTCATTTCTGTTCCAAGTCCTCTTCCCCTCACTCACTACTATCGCACTCCTCTACATTTGTTGTAGTTCGTCTAAATGTATGCCGCCTAGTTCATTTCCCCTTATAACCCCTTATTTGTAATCATTTTTTGACATAAAAAAAAATTCCGAAAAGTCTCAAAAAAAAATTCAAAAAAAAAAAAATTTACCGACCTACCTACCCTAATTTTTTGAGCATGATTACCAGATACAAAGATTTTTAGGCCTTATTAATGCAACTCCCACAGACTTTATCTAAAGTAGTATAATTGGTCATAACAGATTTTCTTAAACATTTCTATATTTTAGTTGTTTTATTTTGCACATGCCTAAAAGTGGGTGGGGTTAGTGTTTGCATGCTTTTATTATCAGCAAATTCTTCTAAATAAGAGCAGCTTTGGCAACGTGATCATATTTTCGTAAATGCAGACGTTTTATTGGCTTTTTATTATAGTTTGTACTAGAAAAATCTTGTAAGAAATGATAAAAATGTTTAAAAAATGTCGGTCTAGAAACGAGTGACCAAATACGAAAAACAAAAGTTACAGTTAAATTCTGAAAAAGAAACTGTTTAACTTTATTTTCTCATCATACCAGTTAATTTCTGTCATATTAATTTGTTTTGTCCAAACAAAGCCTCGGCAATGATATTAAATTTGTTATCGACCGTAGGACGCCGCCGCTCATGTAATCGTATTGAGCACACAAAATTAGGTATAAACACGATTATCAAGGCTGCATTGTTATCAATTAACTTGTAAACATTGTTCAATAAACACCTTTGATAATGACAAGGCATATTGTACTGAAATACAAACCGCGAGGATAAGCATGACATTTGGCGGCGTGGCGTGACTAACATCTGTCGGTAGCTAATTAACATACGACGCTGCGCCTACTGCCATATTTCCGCTTGTGCCGGCGAACAATATTGAAATTCACTGGGATTTTGATTGACAGGGGGCAGAACTATCGAACTTGGAAACGCATCTAAGTAAATTTCCGCGAGTCAAGCCAGAGCACTGCCGTAATTTATGCGGGTAAAATACGAGTTATTCTCGATTTTCGCGGGGCAAAACCCGGGAACCATCGGTCAAACTGAACGCCTTAGCATAAAGACCGATGTTTGATGCGAACAAGACCTGGGGAATTTTCATTGTTTAGAATCATATTTTATCTGAAAATACAAGAGTCCCCGACGGAACACCGAAATTGTGAACTTTAGGATCCCTTGCGGATTTTTGGTGTCCTCGGGATCCCGGGACACCGTTAGTGTCGAACGCTGTAGGCCCTGTGGTTTTGGACAAAAAGATTTTTAAAGTTTTTTCTTTCGGTTGCCACGGCAACCAGAGTTCTGCATAGAATTCAATTCTTTGAATAATTTTGAAAGGGGGCCACCCAAGGATCATTCCTGTGAAGTTTTGTGTAATTCTGCCCAGTGGTTTTCAAGAAGAAGATTTTTTTAGAAATTGTTGACGGACGACGGACAGCAAGCGGTCACAAAAGCTCACCTTGTTACTTCGTGACAGGTGAGCTAAAAACATTATTTCAACCATCTTATAATTGTGTTTTCTTTTAAAGACTAGAAATGTGTCACAGACATGGATGCCCCACGCAATATAAGAAAGGTCACAGGCTTGGTACTACTCACATACTAAAAGGACCCTTGGCCCTATTTATTTACAACAAGAGTGCCAGAATGTCACAATATACGCCCATCATAGCATAATACACTAGCACCTGTATTTGCAAATGGAATTTTAATTCTGTGGTTGTGTAGTAATTATTGTCATTCTTTTGTTAAAATTCTAAGTCCACAATAAAAACTCCTTACCAGGTAAAGATACCTTAAAATACACTTAAAATTTGAAAGTAACATCTATGTTGTACCACAGAAAAGTGGTCTTGATTTTTCCCTACGGTCAAGGATTTTATAGTAACAACTAATCTTGAAAAAGAAATTTTTAAAAAAATTAAAATTAAACAAGAGAGTCATGATGACCCTGGATCGCTCACCGGAATAATATGAGCCACATGTTTCAAATGGCAAATTGATGCTAAAATATTAAGAAGGTAGATCAGTAGGTCACATTCATGGTAACTGAAAGTCAGTTTTAAGATCGGTGTGCAAAACTGTACATGTCATCCAAATTTCAAGGCTGTATCTTAAACAAGAGATCACAGAGTGATCTTGGCGCCCACCAATGTGCCATTTTTTAGTGTTCCAAATTTCAAGACTTACTGACTAGCTCAAGGTCAAATTTCATTTCCGTACACAACACAAAAGCTGTAGCTTGAAAAATGTGAAAGTAGGTCACTAGATCAATTTCAAGGACAAAGTTCTTTGTACACAAAACTATGCATGTGCATCAAGTTTGAAGGCTGTAGTTTGAGAAATTTGAAAGTAGGTCACTAGGTCAATCTTAAGGTCAAAGTTTATTTCGGTACACAAAACTATGCAAGTGGTCCAAATTTGAAGGCTGTAGCTTGAAAACTGTGGAAGTAGGTCACTAGGTTAATGTCAAGGTCAAAGTTTGTTTCGGTACACAATCCTATGCATGTGGTCTAAATTTGAAGCCTGTAGCTACAGAAATGTGAAAGTAGGTCACTAGGTCAATCTTAAAGTCAAAGTTCATTTCGGTACACAAAACTATGCAAGTGTTCCAAATTTGAAGGTTGTAGCTCAAGAAATGTGAAAGTAGGTCATTAGGTCAAAATCAAGGTCAAATTTTATTTCGGAACACAGAACTATGCATGTGGTCCAAATTTGAAGCCTGTACCTTCAAGAATGTGAAAGTAGGTCACTAGGTCAATGTAAAGGTCAAAGTTTGTTTCGGTACACAAAACTATGGAGGTGGTCCAAATTTGAAGGCTGTAGCTTGAGAAATGTGAAAGTAGGTCACTAGGTCAAAATCAAGGTCAAATTTCATTTCGGAACACGAAACTATGCATGTGGTCCAAATTTGAAGCCTGTACCTTCAAAAATGTGAAAGTAGGTCACTAGGTCAATGTCAAGGTCAAAGTTCTTTTCAGTGCACAAAACTATGCATGTGGTCCAAATTTGAAGGCTGTAGCTACAGAAATGTGAAAGTAGGTCACTAGGTCAAAATCAAGGTCAACTCATGTCAAAGTTCATCTTGCCACTCAAAACCATACAAATTTGTATGTTGTAGGTTATTGACAAGAAGATTTTAAAAGCTTTTCCCTATATAAGTCTATATGAACCATGTGACCCCCAGGGCGGGGCCATATTTGACCCTAGGGGGATAATTTGAACAAACGTGGTAGAGAACCACTAGATGATGCTACAATACAAATGCCAAAGCCCTAGGCTTTGTGGTTGGGACAAGAAGATTTTCAAAGTTTTTCCCTATATAAGTCTATGTAAACCATGTGACCCCCGGGGCGGGGCCATATTTGACCCTAGGGGGATAATTTGAATGATCTTAGTAGAAGACCACTAGATGATGTCACATACAAAATATCAAAGCCCTAGGCTCTGTGGTTTTGAACAAGACGTTTTTCGAAGTTTTTCCCTATATAAGTCTATACAAACCAAGTGACCCCCAGGGCGGGGCCATATTAGACCCAAGGGAAATAATTTGAATCATCTTGGTAGAGGACCACTAGATGATGCTTCATACCAAATATCAAAGCCCTAGGCTCTGTGGTTTTGGACAAGAAGATTTTCAAAGTTTTTCCCTATATAAATCTATGTAAATTATAGAAATAAACAAAGGGCCATAACTCACTAAAAAATTGTTGAACCAGTCTGATTTTCAGGGGGACACAATAAGGATACCAATACATCATTCTGACAAAGTTTGGTCAAAATCCCCCTAGTAGTTTCTGAGGAGATGCGATAACGAGAAATTGTTAACGGACGGAAGGACTGACGGACGGAAGGACGACGGACCACGGACGCAGAGTGATTTTAACAGCCCACCATCTGATGATGGTGGGCTAAAAACAAGAAAGTAGGTCAGTAGGTCAAGGTCACAGTCAAGTGATCCCTAATCACTTTGGGTCATCAGGTAATTATAATTAAACAGTCTAGGAAATATGATCTGATAATTTTTGAAGTATTTTTTCCTATATAACTCATAATTATAACGAGTGACCCCCAGGGCGGGTCCTCTTTTCACCCCAGGGTCATAATTTGAACAAACTTGTTAGAGATCCACCAGGCAATGCTACATACCAAATATCAAAGGCCTAGGACTTGAACTTTCAGACAAGAAGATCTTTATTTTTTTCCCTATATAAGTCTATGTTAAACTTGGTACCCCAGGGCGGGGCCTCTTTTCACCCTAGGGACATAATTTGAACAAATATGGTAGAGAAACACTAGGAAAGGCAACATACTTAATACCAAAAGCCTAGGCCTTGCATTTTCGGGCAAGAAGATTTTTAAAGTTTTTATCCTGTATAAGTCTATGTAGAACCTGAGACCCCCCGAGGCAGTGCCTCTTTCACCCCAGTGGCATAACTTGAACAATTTTGGAAGAGGACCACAAGGCAATGCTACATACAAAATATCAAAGGCCTAGGTCTTGTGGTTTTAGACAAGAAGATTTTTAAAGTTTTTTATTATATAAGTCTTGTAAAACTTGTGACCCCCGGGCTGGGGCCTCTTTTCACCCCTGGGGCACAATCTGAACAATCTTGATAGAGGACCATAAGATGATGTCACATGCCAAATATCAAGGCTCTACATCTTGTGGTTTTGGACAAGAAGATTTTTTAAGTTTTTCCTTTCGGTTGCCATGGCAACCAGAGTTCTGCATGGAATTCAATTCTTTGAACAATTATGAAAGGGGACCACCCAAGGATCATTCCTGTGAAGTTTCGAGTAATTCTGCCCAGTGGTTTTCAAGAAGAAGAAATTTTTTGAAAATGTTGACGGACGGACGACACACGACGCACGACACACGACGGACATCAAGCGGTCACAAAAGCTCACCCTGAGCCTTTGGCTCAGGTGAGCTAAAAATAAAATAAAATTTCTAAGTCCACACAAAACTCCTTAGGCCAAAGTTCTTTGATTTTATTGTTACTCAGATCCGCCGACCCTATTTTCCGTCATTTTCGAAAAAAATAAAAATTGAAATTTCAAAAATTTCAAAATTATTTTCGGGCGACGATCGATGTTTTGCTGCATTCTGACGATGACGACAACGTCGATATTCGTCAGGGCATTATCCATCAGTGTCATATAGGCGCAATTTCCGCTCAAATGGAAGCGTCTCCCGTACGTAAACAAAACTTGAGTGAAATTTAAGATTGTCTTTGAACGATTTATGCGCGATGGAAAAGCGGAATATTTGGTTTGTGATCTAGCATAGACAATAAAACAACGAAAAACAAGTTCTGTAAAGGTTACGGTCAGTAAAGGTGTCTCAAAATGTTAGAAAAACATAGATTTACCCGACGTAAATAACAACGGCAACATTGAATGTGAATTTGACATGCCTTTGGCAGTTATATATTTACATGAGAATGACGTATAGGAGCAACAAAGTGCTGCCAAAGGAGTCATCCGTTTCAGATTTTAGGGGGGGGGGGGGGGGGGTTTAACCAGGGGGGAAAGGGGCCCAGGCCTGTGATTTGGAGCAAAAACAGCTCGGTGTTTGGGCAAAGGGGAATAAAAAACCTTATGTAAAGTCAGTTTTTGGGGAAAACTGCATAATTTAAAAGATATTTTCTGAGGGAAGGACCCTATTATGAAGGGGATAAAACCCTGTGATATGCTTATGAAGACATAATAATATATATATAATATATATATATATATATATATATATATATATTATATATTATATAATATATATAATATAATATTATATATATAGATATATAATTACAAGTTGCCTGATTGGAGGTATTTATCTATATATTCCATTGCATACGAATCCTTTTCAGGGACCTATCTAGCTACTTATGCTTTCAGTCATTTTCTGGCCATTGAATATAAAATAAAGAGTGGCCCGACTTTGAATCAAGTGCCCCTGACCACTGTGGGATTGAGCCCCACTCAGGTCATCATGTGAAAAAGATATCCAGCTGGCTGACGGAAGGTAGGCCATTCTACCAAGATGCCAATTCTTGCCTGAGATGATGCCCAGAGGAGTACCTGGGGTCTTCCAGCACCATTTAAGTCTGGAAAGTCACCATATGACCTATAAAATTGTGTCAGTGTGACTTATAACACAACAAATAAATATTAAAATGTATTAAATAAAGATCTTGGTCAGAAAAGTTTATGAATTAAAAATAAAAGTATGCACATGCTAAAAATGAAACCATCCGATCAGACCATTGAAAATTGCTATTCAATCATCAATTTAATACTCGTCGGAGATGTTATGACCAAGGGCAAATAGTACCCATGCCCAAAGAGTGATTTTGTTAAAGTTTTTGAAATCATCAATTTTATGTTCAAGATAATAAAACACAGAATGGTAATTTTCTTTGTATTACATGTTAAATGCGTATTAAAGTAGTGTTAAAATCCTTTCAGGCAACACATCTGAAGTGATCACTTATCGTCTGTTGTTTTAGTAATTTTACTGCCTTTTTGTTTTTATTTTTTTCCCTCCTCCTGTCAACATTTTTCTGCCCAAAATCCGAGTAACAAAAAAATAACAAGAGGACCATGATGGTCCTGAATCGCTCACCTCTTCCCACATGACCCAGTTTTGAGTATGACGTCGTTTTTTCTATTATTTGACACAGTGACCTAGTTTTTGAGCTCATGTGACCCAGTTTTGAACTTGACCTAGATATTATCAAGATAAAAATTCTGACCAATTTTCATGACGATCCATTGAAAAATATGGTCTCTAGAGAGGTCAAAAGTAAATTTTAGACCTACTGACCTAGTTTTTGACCGCAGTTGACCCAGTTTCAAACTTGACCTAGATATCATCAAGATGAACATTCAGACCAACTTTCATACAGATCCCATGAAAAGTATGGCCTCTAGAGAGGTCACAAGGTTTTTCTATTATGTGACTTACTGACCTAGTTTTTGATGGCACGTGACCCACTTTCAAACTTGACCTAGATATCATCAAGATGAACATTCAGACTAATTTTCATACAGATCCCATAAAAAATATGGCCTCTAGAGAGGTCACAAGGTTTTTCTATTATTTGACCTACTGACCTAGTTTTTGAAGGCACGTGACCCACTTTCGAACTTGACCTAGATATCATTAAGGTGAACATTCTGACCAATTTTCATGAAGATCTCATGAAATATATGGCCTCTAGAGAGGTCATAAGGTTTTTCTATTTTTAGACCTACTGACCTAGTTTTTGACCGCACATGACCCAGTTTCGAACTTGACCTAGATATCATCAAGATGAACATTCAGACCAACTTTCATACAGATCCCATGAAAAATATGGCCTCTAGAGAGGTCACAAGGTTTTTCTATTATTTGACCTACTGACCTACTTTTAGATGGCACGTGACCCAGTTTCGAACTTGACCTAGATATTATCAAGGTGAACGTTCTGACCAATTTTCTTGAAGATCTTGTGAAATACATGTATATGGCCTCTAGAGAGGTCACAAGGTTTTTCTTTTTTTAGACCTACTGACCTAGTTTTTGACGGCACGTGACCCAGTTTCGAACTTGATCTAGATATCATCAAGGTGAACACTCTGACCAAGTTTCATGAAGATCTTGTGAAATATATGGCCTCTAGAGAGGTCACAAGGTTTTTCTATTTTTAGATCTACTGACCTAGTTTTTGATGGCACGTGACCCAGTTTCGAACTTGACCAAGATATCATCAAGATGAACATTCTGACCAACTTTCATAAAGATCCCATGAAAAATGTGACCTCTAGAGTGGTCACAAGCAAAAGTTTACGGACGGACGGACGGACGGACGACGGACACCGCGCGATCACAAAAGCTCACCTTGTCACTTTGTGACAGGTGAGCTAAAAAACTCTGGCCTTATCAGGTAGAGATAGGTCAAAATACATCTCAAAATTGGATGTAACATGCATGTTGTGTACTACAGAAAAGTGGTCTTGATTTTTCCCTAGGACCAGTAATAACAAGAGCGCCACCAAGCGGGGCAATATACGCCCAAAGGGTTACATAAGAGGATGGGAGCAAAATTTAAAGAACTTGACTGTTGAAGCCCAAAGGACAGGAACAAAAACAAGAGGGTCATGATGAACCTGGAACGCTCTCCTGAGTAATATGAGCTACATGTTTCAAATGTCAAACTGATGATTTTTAGAAATTTTTTGGAAGATTTTCCGATGTACAATAAAGTAACCCCTGGGGCAGGGCCAATTTTATTCCGGGGGTCATGATTTGAACAAAGTTTTTAGAAGTCTACCAGGCAATGTTACATATCAAATATCTAAAATCTAGGCCTTCTGGTTTATTTTTAGCAAATTTATGAAGATTTTCCTATGTACAATCAAGTAACCCCTGGGGCTGGGTCAATTCAACCCTGGGGGGATCAAGATTTGAACAAATTTTGTAGAGGTCCACTAGGCAATGCTACATGTCAAATATCTAAGCTCTAGGCCTTCTGGTTTATTTTTAGAAAATTTTGAAGATTTTCCTATGTAAAATCAAGTGACCCCTGGGGCGGGGTCAATTTTGACCCCGGGGGTCATGATTTGAATAAATTTTGTAGAGGTCTACTAGGCAATGCTACAAGTTAAATATCTAAGCTCTAGGCCTTCTGGTTTATTTTTAGAAATTTTTTGAAAATTTTCCTATGTAAAATCAAGTAACCCCATGAGGCGGGGTCAATTTTGACCCGGGGGTCATGATTTGAACAAATTTTGTAGAAATCTACTAGGCAATGCTACAAGTCAAACATCTAAGATCTAGGCCTTCTGGTTTATTTTTAGAAAATTTTTGAAGATTTTCCTATGTAAAATCAAGTGACCCCTGGGGCAGGGTCAATTTTGACCCTGGGGGTCATGATTTGAACAAATTTTGTAGAGGTCCACTAGGCAATGCTACATGTTAAATATCTAAGCTCTAGGCCTTCTGGTTTATTTTTAGAAAATTTTTGAAGATTTTCCTATGTAAAATCAAGTGACCCCTGGGGCGTAGGGGTGACTATTGAGGCCAATTTTGACTATTGCAATACTATTGATATTGCTGAAAAACTATTGCGATACTATTCTATTGCAGGTTACTATTGCGATACAATTGCAATAGTTATCGGCCACCATGTTTTATACAGTAAATCTACCAACTGGCATTGTTACACAGTGTAAGACACGGCACTGTTTATAATTGCTGTAAATACACACAGATGTTTGTATAACTGAAATGGACAGAAATAAATCTAACATTAAATATTTTTAACATTTTTTCTATTTCTTGCCTTCCTTGGCTTTGAAACAATAAGTAAAACAATAAACCTATGCAAGGTATACTCAAACAAATCGGCTATTTTGTTGCGAATGTCAACATGTTTAATAACCCAAAGCATTGAAAAAGACGAAAATTGACGGATCGGACTAAGGTGTGCCAGCACTAAATGTAGGGCCCTACCAAACAGTTTGCTATATCATACAAGTAGCCTACTTTCTCTATGTCCATAGTACATTTTCTCATTTAAGATTAACAGGTTATTTAAATATATTTAATCAAAGTTTCTAAGAAACTAAACTTATTAATTATCTCCCAGACTTCCCAGTCCTTTGTGGTAGTTTAATTCCGTGAGGGTAATTATTGTAATGGAGACGTAAACATTTTCCGAGGCGCAAATGAAAGCTGGCTCTGTTTCTTTGTTTATGAATTATAAATTATTTCTGTATTTACTAAAATTTCAAAGCTATTGAAACTATCGATTGTTGAAGGAACTATCGGCGATTGTTATTGGATCGTCGTGACTTTTCTATCGATGCATACTATCGGGACACTCAGTATCACAATGCATCGATATTTCGATGTAACGTTACACCCCTACTGGGGCGGGGTCAATTTTGACCCCGGTGGTCATGATTTGAAAAATTTTTGTAGAGGTGCATTAGGCAATGCTACATGTCAAATATCTAAGCTCTAGGCCTTCTGGTTTATTTTTAAAAAAAATTGAAGATTTTCCTATAGAAATCTATGTAAAATCAAGTGACCCCTGGGGCGGGGTCAATTTTGACCCTGGGGTCATGATTCAAACAACTTTAGTAGAGGTCCACTAGGCAATGCTACATGTCAAATATTTAAGCTCTAGAGCTTCTGGTTTTTGAGAAGAAGATTTTTTTTTAAGATTTTCCTATGTAAAATCATATGACCCCTCGGGCGGGTCAATTTTGACCCCAGGGTCATGATTTGACTGCTAAGCAGAAAATGGGGCATAATTTTGTAAAATGCATAGTAGAGTTATTGAACCTTTGCACTGCATGTCATATCATGACAGTGAACAAGTGTGTGTAGTTTCAATCCTTTCCTATTAGTGGATACTGAAATACCAGCTTACACATGGTTCATACAGACCTTCCCAAAAAAAATTCAAGTAGTTTTCAAGGAGTTTTCAAGTAGTTTTCCTCCATTTTCAAGGACTAAAATGGGCGCAATGTCACTGTTGCTGAGACATGAAATAACCAATTTAAATCCAATTTAGGACAAAATTAAACAATGTAACACAAGATTTACCTTCAACGCATCGCGGATAAATTACACAGTGTGAAAATTACTTGAAAGAGCATAAAACCTGTAAAGTACAGTACCGTACCGTACTATCGCCGACTCCGTGGCAGGCTCGAATGGCGGTAACGGTTTTTTTTTTTTTCGTCGTTTTTTTTTGTTTATTTTGGTCCGTTTATAATGTTTGTCCGTTTTCACTTCGCACCCGACGAATTTAAGGACTATTTGCCATCTTTTGTATGGTCAGTAGGTCACATTCATGGTCAATGAAAGTCAGTTTTATGATTGGTGTGCAAAACTGTATATGTCAATCAAATTTCAAGGCTGTGTCTTAAAAAACAAGGAAGTAGGTCAGTAGGTCAAGGTAACAGTCAAGTGACAACTTCTCATTAACTTTGGGGTCATCAGGTAATTATAATTGAACAGTCTAGGAAATATGATCTGATAATTTTTTAAATATTTATTCCTATATAATTCATATAACAAGTGACCCCAAGGCGGGGCCTCTTTTCACCCGAAGGGCATAATTTGAACAATCTTGTTAAAGATCCACTAGGCAATGCTACATACCAAATATCAAGGCCTTGACGTTTTCAGACAAGTTTTTTTTCCCCCCTATATATGTCTATGTTAAATTTGGGACCCCCAGGGCAGGGCCTCTTTTCACCCCAGGGGCATAAGTTGAACAATTTTGGTAGAAGACCACAAGGCAATGCAACATACCAAATATCAAAAGCCCAGGCCTTGCAGTTTCAGGCAAGAAGATTTTTAAAGTTTTTCCTATATAAGTCTATGTAGAACTTGAGACCCCTCGGGGCAGGGCTTCTTTTCACCCCAAGGTTATAATTTGAACAATTTTGGTAGAGGACCACAAGGCAATGCTACATACCAAATACCAAAGGCCTAGGTCTTGTGGTTTTAGACAAGAAGATTTTAAAAGTTTTTCCTACATAAATCTATGTACAACTTGTGACCCCCAGGGCAGGGCCTCTTTATACCCCAGGACCACAATTTGACAAATCTTCATAGAGGACCACGAGATGATGTCACACGCCAAATATCAAAGCTCTACACCTTGTGGTTTTGGATAAGAAGTTTTTCTTTTTGGTTGCCATGGCAACCAGAGTTCTGCATGGAATTCAATTCTTTGAACAATTTTGAAAGGGGGTCATCCAAGGCTCATTCCTGTGAACTTTGGTGTAATTCTGCCTCATGGTTTTCAAGAAGAAGATTTGTTTAGAAATCGTTGACGGACACAACCCACGACAGACATTGAGTGGTCACAAAAGCTCACCATGAGCCTTTGGCTCAGGTGAGCTAAAATGGGGCATAATTTTGAAAAAAAACAAAAAGGAGAGTTATGGGACCTTCTTAGTGCATATCAGATCATGACAGTGAACAAGTGTGTGAAGTTTCAATCCATTCCCATTAGCGTGTACTGAGATACCAGCTTACATACAAAACCTTAACCAAAAATTTCTAAGGGGCATAATTTTGTAAAAAAGTGAAACAGAGTTATGGAACCTGTGCAATGCAAGTTAGTTTATCACAGTGAATAAGTGTGTGAAGTTTTAATCCATTCCCACAAGTGGTTACTGAGATACCAGCTTACATACAAAAACTTAACCAAATTGGGATGCCAACACCGACGCGGACACCGACACACAGATGAGTCCAATAGCTCTATATTCTATGAATAGTCGAGCTAAAAAGCAGAAAAATTTGAAAATGTTAAAAAAAAAAAACGCTTGGAATTTCAGCAACAGTGGGTATGTTCAAAACAATTTTTCACAAAAACAAGCCTGGTGACCCATTGTTTTTATTTGTTCATTGTTTTCAGCACAAATTTCCTATCATATTATGAGAATTTGAAACAAAAGGGTCATTGACCCTAAAGCGCTCACCTGTGTACAAGGCTTCAAGTGTGTTTGTTTAAGTACAGAGTTAGGTTTCTTCTATGTTAGCCTATATTATATACATATCACACACACTTTTGAACCTAGGGCAATAATTTGAACAATTATGGTAGACATTACAAATCTGATATCACACACCAAATATCAAGGCTCTAGGTATTTTTGATTCAGAGAAGAAAAGTGACCACACCCCCTGGCAGCCATGTTTTTTGATGAATCGGAAAAATTTGAACAATCTTGGTAGAGGGTCACACAAGAACCATATGTGCAAAATTATTTTAGAATCGGGCCAGCAGTTTCACATAAACAAGAGAGCCAAGATGGCCCTAGGTCGCTCACCTCAGAAACACACCATGACAGTGTAAACATGTTGGACCTAGTGATTTCATGGAAAAAAATATTCTGACCAATTATCATTAGAAATTGGAGCAAAAATCTTGAGCATAAACAAATATTTTATTTGATTTGACCTAGTGACCTAGTTTTTGATCCAAGATGACCCATATTTGAACTTGACCTAGATTTAATTAAGGCTACCATTCTGACCAAATTTCATGAAGATCAATTGAAAAATACAGCCTCTATTGCATACAAAAAGTTTTTCCTTGATTTGACCTAGTGACCTAGTTTTTGAACCCAGATGACCCATATTCGAACTTGACCTGGATTTCACCAAGGCTATCATTCTAACAAAATTTCATGATCAGCTGAAAAATACAGCCTCTATCACATACACTAGGTTTTTCTTTGATTTAACCTAGTGACCTACTTTTTGACCCTAGATGACCCATATTCAAATTCTACATAGATTTCATCAAGGCAATTATTCTGACTTAATTTCAGGAAGATCAATTGAAAAATACAGCCTCTATCGCATACACAAGGTTTTTTTTATTTGACCTAGTGACCTAGTTTTTGACCCCAGATAACCCATTTTCGAACTCGGCCTAGATTTCATCAAGATAATCATTCCGACCAAAATTCATGAAGATCAATTGAAAAATACAGCCTCTATTGCATACACAAGGTTTTTCTTTGATTTGACCTAGTGACCTAGTTTTTGACCCCAGATGACCCATTTTCAAACTCAGCCTAGATTTCATCAAGGTTATCATTCTGACAAAATTTCATGAAGATCAGTTGAAAAACACATCCTCTATCGCATACACAAGCTAAATGTTGACAGACGACAGACAGACGCCGGACATCGAGCGATCACAAAAACTCTGCTCAGATCAGCTAAAAAGATTTTTAAAGTTTCCACTATATACATATAGGGAAAAGTGACCACGCCCTCTGGCGGCCATTTTTTTTGACGAATCAAAATAAGTTGAACAATCTTGGTAGAGGGTCACACAAGGACCATTTGTGTAAAATTATTCTAAAATCGGATAAGCAGTTTCATACAAGAAGATTTTTAAAGTTTCCACTATATACATATAGGGAAAAGTGACCACGCCCTCTGGGGGCCATGTTTTTTGACGAATCGGTATAATTTGAACAATCTTGGTAGAGGGTCACACAAGGACCATCTGTGTAAAATTATTCTAAAATCGGACAAGCAGTTTCATACAAGAAGATTTTTAAAGTTTCCTCTATATACAAATAGGGAAAAGTGATCACGCCCTCTGGCGGCCATGTTTTTTGACAAATTAGTATAATCTGAACAATCTTGGAAGAGGGTAGCATAAGGACCATTAGCGTGAAATTATTTCAAAATCAAACCATCGGTTTAGGAGGAGATGTTGTTTGAAGTTTTTTCTATTTTAAGCTCTGGCAGCCCCTATGTGCAACCAAGCAGAACCATTTGAACAAATTTGGTAGAGGACCACCCAAGGAACATCATGGCCAAGTTCCATCAAAATCCATTCAGTGGTTTTGGAGGAGATGTCGTTTAAACACAAATGTTAACGAAGGATGGCTTGACGCACGGACGAACGACGGACACTTTGTGCTCAGATGAGCTAAAAAATCTATGTAAGGAAAAAAAACTATAGGAATTCTCTGGCCAGTTTTCAAAAGGAACCGAGATATTTGCCATTACAAGTTGTGTGCAAGTTTGATTAAAATTGATTGCAAAATGTGGTCTCTATCGTGTTCACAAGCCAAAAGCCAAAAATTTAATTAGCAAATTTTGGCCGTGTAAGGGGCCATAACTCTGGAACCCATGATGGGATCTGGCCAGTTTTCGAAAGGAACCCGAGATATTATGCCAATACAAGTTGTGTGCACGTTTAACTAAAATTGACTGCAAAATGTGGTCTCTATCGTGTTCACAAGAAATTGTGGACAGACGATGACGGACAACGGACAACGGACAGATGGACGACGGACGAAGGGCGATCACAAAAGCTCATCTTGTCACTACGTGACAGGTGAGCTAAAAATATTTGTCAAGGTAAAATTTAATGTCAGATACTGTCAAATGTTGTTGAACTGTCTTAGTATAATCACAATTTGATACAAGATGGCCATCATGGCCTATGTCACTCACCCGAGTTCAGTTGCTTGCTTGGACATTTAAAAGTTACTACTAAATATAAACAGGCAGGTACTGTGTATGTGTGTGTTGAGGGACTGGGTGAGGGTACACAACAAAAATGTGGCCTCTTGAGTGTAAACAAGCATTTTATTTGATTTGACCTAGTGACCTAGTTTTTTAACCCCTCATGAAAACAAACATTCTGACCTGACAAAGTTTTGGAAAGATTGTAGCCAAAAAGAGTGAATACAAGCTTTTCCTTTGATCTGACCTACTGACCTAGTTTTTGACCAACATGACCGAGACTTAAAATCATCCAATACTTCATGATAACAAAGTTTAACATTCTAACCAAGTTTTATGAAGATAGAATAAAAAATGTGGCCCCTAGAGTGTAAAAAAGCTTATTATCTAATTTGACCTGGTGACCTAGTTTTTGACCCCACATGACCCAAATAAATATTCATCCAAGATTTCATGCAGACAGACATTCTGACCAAGTTTCGTGCACATCAAATGAAAAATGAAGCCACTATTGCATACGCAAGGTTTTTTTTTATCAGGTGACCTAGTTTTTGATCCCAGATGACCCAGATACAAACCTGGGCTAAATATCATTAAGATAAACATTTTGACCAAGCTTCATGAAGACAGGTTCATAAACGCAGCCTCAAGAGTGCTATCATGATTTTCCTTTGCTTTGACTGGATGACCTAGTTTTTGACCCCACATGACCTAGATTCGAACTTTACCTAGAGGTCATCAAGACAAACATTGCTAAAGCTTCCAAACCACCCCCAGTACGAAAAACTGTGTCGTACAGGAAATTACGTTCGATCGACATTGACTCATTTCGAGAAGACATACGAAGAATAGATTTCTTTAACACACAATGCACTCCATCTGATACTGATATCGATGAATTTGTGGAGGAATATTCAAATCAGTTAATTTCTATAGTAGACAAACACGCCCCTTTGACTACCAAGACTATTGTGTTAAGACCTTCATGTCCTTGGTATACCGAGCAACTCCACAAAGCAAAACATCAGAAACGAAAATTAGAACGGAAATGGCGTGAAAGTAAGCTCACAATCGATCACCAAATTTACCGAACACAGTGTGCTGAAGTGAATAAGATGCTAAAACAAGCTCGTGTTGAATACTATACAGGCAAAATTGACTCATGTGGCAGTGATCATAAGAGTTTATCAAAGATTACCAAAAATCTTCTTGGCGATACAAATCAGGTGATTTTACCATCACAATCATCTCCACAGCATCTCGCACAAGATTTCAGTGACTTCTTTATTGGAAAGATCGAAACAATCAGAAACGATATAGCATCGCAAACACAATCTGTATCTGATTTAGATGACATAGAAACTGAATACACAGGTGTCAATTATGTAGAGTTTACTCAAGCCTCAGAAGACGAAGTGAAATCAATTATCAAAAAGTCAGCGAACAAATCATGCGAACTAGATCCTATCCCAACATGGTTATTAAAAGAATGTCTTGACGAACTAACACCAGTGATAACAACAATTATGAATGCATCTCTAGATGCTGCGTATGTGCCCAAAGCGTTCAAACATTCACGAATAAGACCTCTTCTAAAAAAGCCAAGCCTAGATTCTAATGTCCTAAAAAACTATAGACCTGTGTCAAACTTGCCGTTTCTGTCTAAAATCTTAGAAAAAGTGGTAGATGTTCGAATTGAAAATCATCTGAGGAACAACGAACTTCATGAAGTTAATCAATCTGCTTATAAAAAATTCCACTCAACCGAAACCGCCCTATTAAAAGTTCAAAATGACATTCTTCAATCGTTGGATAAGAACAATGTGACTATTCTTGTGATGCTTGATCTCTCTGCAGCATTTGACACTATTGACCACGGGACGTTGATTCATCGCCTTGAACGTCACTTTCGTGTTACAGGCAAGCCACTCGCATGGATGATGTCATACCTTAGTGACCGCTACCAGACCGTATGCATAGATGGCGAGCTATCACAACCAGTGCTAATGAAGTACAGTGTACCCCAAGGGTCTGTCCTGGGGCCAAAGAACTACACAATGTACACAAAACCAGTCGGAGCTATCTGCAGAAAGCACAGACTGAACAATCATTTCTATGCGGACGATTCGCAGTTATATCAATCCTTCAAACCAATAAATAAAATGTCTATTGAAGAGACCATTCATCGCGTTGAAAGTTGTTTAAAGGATATAGTAAGTTGGATGAATACTAACATGTTGAAACTCAATGCTGAAAAAACAGAATTAATCATATTTTCATCTGAACACAAGACACAATCTGTTTCAAACATATCTGTGAAAGTGGACGGCTCTGAAATCAAACAATCAGGCAGTGTCAGGAACCTCGGTGCTTTCCTGGATTCGAACATGAGGATGGAGCAACATGTGAATAGTGTGTGTAGGAATTCCTATGCACAGTTGCGGCAAATTAGTCACATCAGACAATATATAACCGCAAACGCAACCAAATCTCTAATCAACTCTCCTGTTATATCACGTTTGGATTATTGCAACTCTCTTCTATATGGAATTCCAAAACGGTCAATGAACAAACTGCAATATGTCCAAAACACGGCAGCTAGAATCGTAACCAGAACATCCAGATACGACCATATAACGCCTGTTCTGCGTGAACTCCATTGGCTTCCTGTGCAATGTAGGGTAGAATACAAAATTATAACACATACATATAAGGCACTCAAAGATCAATCACCAGCTTATGTAGCGAACATGCTAGAAATATATACACCATCCAGAAATCTGAGATCGCAGAATAATGCATTAAAACTAGTGGTGCCCAAATGTCGAACAATACGATTTGGTGACAGGAGCTTTCAGACAGCTGCTGCGAGGTTATGGAATGCCCTCCCATCTGGCATAAGAGAGTGCAAGACCGTGCAAAGTTTCAAAAAAGCGCTAAAGACGCATTATTTCATACAATTCTTTGGCAACTAACATCTCACTGATTACCTGATTTATAATGTAGGTACTTTGCCGGCCAATTAATTACTTTAATTAAGAACTCCAGTGTGACAGAATAATATTGGCGGTGTTTTTTTTCTGTGGGATGTATCGTGGATGTTCTCCGGACCGTTTAGGTAGGGATTGGCCCAGTCATCCGGGACGGTTTGCATGCTGTGATGCATTTCGCAGACATCATGCCGTTTAATTCTGTCTGTTCAAAATGTAAGATATCTTCTGTTCTATTCTGCTCTGACCTGTATCTTTGATAGGTCAGTTAATGTTTTATGATATTGTATTTTGTTTCATGTTTTGATCTGCCTACCTTCCAATTTAAAATGCTTGGTATCTTATTACCGTAATGTAATTTTAATTTCTTCTATAATAGTTCAATTCCCATTTTTTATTGAACATTATATAAATGTTTTTATGTAAAGCACTTTTGAACGTATTTTTATATGAAAAGAGTGCTATATAAATGTGGTATATAATAATAATAATAATTCTCACCAAAATTTCATCATCTGTGGACTCTAGAGTGTTAACAAGATTTTCCTTTAATCTGGCCTGATGACCTAGTTTTTGACCCCACATGACCCAGTTTCAAACTTGACCTTGAAATAATCAAGACAAACATACTGACCAAGTTTCATAAATTTTCAAACTTGACCTTGAAATAATCAAGACAAACATTCTTACCAAGTTTCACAATGATTGAGTCACTAGACTGTTCACAAGCGTTATCTTTGGTTTGACCGGGTGACCTAGTTTTTGACACCACATGACCCAGATTTCAACTTGACCTAGCGGTCATTAAGACAAACATTCTGACCAATTCTTATGAGTTTCAAACTTAAATTGTGGTTTCTAGAGTGTTAACATGATTTTCCTTTGATCTGGCTTAGTGACCTAGTTTTTGACCCCACATGACCCAGTTTCAAACCTCAACTGGAGATCATTAAGACCAACATTCTGATCAAGTTTCATAAAGATTGAGTCAGAACAGTGGCCTCTAGATTGTTCACAAGCTTTTCCTTTGATCTGGTCTACTGACCTAGTTTTTAACCCCACATGACCCAGTTTTGAACTTGACCTAGAGATCATCAAGACAAACATTCTGACCAAGTTTCATAAAGATTGGATCACAACTGTGGCCTCTAAGAGTGTTCACAAGGCAAATGTTGACACAAGACGAACGACGGATGCTGGACAATGACCGATCACAATACCTCACCTTGAGCACTTCGTGCTCAGGTGAGCTAAAAAACTAAAAGAAGCTTTTGTAGAAAAGTGCATGTCTCCCCCAATGCATATTCATATAGGCAAGAAGTCAATAGGGGACATGAGCGGAAGTCAAAGAGACACTGATGGTTGGCTGCAATAGGGATGATCTTCTTGGCATGTCCAATCATCCCAAAAAGTTTCAACATTCTGGGCCCAGTGTTCTCAAGTTATGAATTGGAAATGGTTTTCCATATTCAGTCCCCTGTGACATTGACCTTTCATCGAGTGACCCCCAAAATCATTAGAGTCATCTACTCTGCATGTCCAATCACCTAAGCAAGTTTCAACATTCTGGGTCAAGTGGTCCTCAAGTAATTGATTGGAAAGTGTTTTCTATGTTCAGGCCCCTGTGACCTTTATCTCAGCTCAAGTGATCCCCAAAAACGATAAGGGTCATCTACTCTTTAAGTCATATCATCCTATAAAATTCGAAGGTTCTAGGTCAAATACTTCTCAAGTTATGGACCAGAAATGGATTTCCATGTTCTGTCCGCTTTGACCTCGATATTTAATAGAGTGACCTAAAAATCAATAGGGGTCATTTACTCTGCATGTCCAATCATTCTATCAAGTTTCAACATTCTGAGTCAAGTGGTTCTCAAGTTTTTGATAGGAAATGGTTTTCCATGTTCAAGCCCTTGTGACCATGACCTTTGATGGAGTATCCCCAAAAACAATAGGGATCGTCTACTCCATAAGCCCTGCCACCCTATGAAGTTTGAAGGTTCTATGTTTAATGATTGTGGGGGTGACTGGGTGTGGGTTCACAACTTCACATGTTGATAATAAATTTTCCGATATAAGTCAATGTAAAACAAGGGACCCCTCAGGCATGCCATATATTGACCCCAGGGCATACATGTGATAAGTTCAGAATCCCAAAACTGGAGGTTTGCCATTTTTCAGCTGGAGTTGGGGTCTCAAAACTGGAGATTTTTTATCGACATAAATTAAGCGCGCAGACACATAACTTAGAGACAAAATCCAACATTTTTGGCCACACAATAACGTATATAAGTCTACACCAGAAGAAACAATTCTCATAACTCTTGATTTGAATTTTGACAGAGTTATGCCACTTTTTTTTTAAATGGTGGTGAACATGCATTAACATTATTCTACTCGAGGACTGAAAAAAAACGAAGCTCTAAATTGGTCTGAACACAACTCATAAATTATGTAAATTCCTTACCCCACCCACTTTCGTATAAAAATACTGATGATTTTTTACATGAAAAATAGAAAACAGCATACATGCCATATCTCCCGCCGGGAGACTTTTTCTCCCGTATTTTCAGTATATCTCCCGGTCTCCCGCCGGGACATGAAAACCTCCCGTAAAAAATAAATTCAGAAAAAAAGTCCTCTGTCGAAAAATCGTATCTCACCGAGAGATTCTCGGACCACATGTAGACCTTTAGAAAATACTTGAAATTCAATATCGAGTAGCCCGGAAATACTCTTCAAACATAATTTTCATAGCTGTCTATAATCCCTAGCTTGTTTACCGAGAGATACACGCCCGAGGCATTAATTATCTTACCACCTACTGTCACCATCTGCAAACAATTAACCATTTAATCTTACCGTAGGCAATTGTAAACATGTGCATGCAAGATTTTAGACTGATTCAATAACATCAAAGCCACTGATCCGTAGTTTTTCAAAACAATATGTAAACCAGTCTTAAAATTACGTCATTTTACCGCCACCTGCCAAAGTGTACTTTCGTTTTCGCTGACCTCAATATTTATCGGGAAACACTCTTTTCCCATATTTATCGAGTCATCAGAGGATGCGACAGGTTAGTGCTAACACCGAGTTTATGTTTCTCAATTTAAATACTTGCACAACATGCAAAAAAACCCAACAACGACTTAAATTGGCGAGTTAATGTCAGACTACACATGTTTCGGACAAACATGAATTCGGATAAGTGAATTTTATGAAATAAATTGCAATTCATACTGCCCGAATAATTGACTGCCATTCCTTTGTGATATTGTCATGCTGCAATAATTAACGGGAGAAGAATTCCCAGGTTAAATACATGTAGTTTTAATCTAAATATGGACAATCCAGCAAATGAACGACTTTCATTTTTGTTTTAACAACTTCATTTATGAAAAGAAATGACTGCCCTTAAAAGACTGTTTTGACATAATATCTCCGCAATCTTTTGAGTATTGTATGCTTAAACATGTCAAAAAGATCACTCTCTCCAGATGCAGAAGCATCAACACATAAAGCAAAAACAAAGTTCCTGGTTCAATCTTTTATGGTATTCTGAATTTCCTTGGATTAAGTTAAGTGCTATAAGTAATAATCATGCATTCTGTACACAACTGTTGGCTCCACTCATCAATTAACTTGACGATTTTTTCATGAAAACGGCTTTTAGCGCGTAAAAAATGTGCAAATAAAAGTCTCCCTTATTTTTACCCAAATCTCCCTTAAAAAAGCCCTGCTGAGGCAAATCTCCCTTATTGACTGTCTGAAAATATGGCATGTATGAAACAGAAATGCATCAACATGTATTTACCCTTACCAAAATAATGTAGATTGATGTTATCAAATAAATGAGTGTGTGTTTTCATCCAATTTCAATGAAATAAGTCCAATTTTAGTAGCAAATTAATTTGGTAAACATTGGAAGAAAATGGCGTAACTGCATAAGGGGAAATAACACTCCTGTTCTAAAAATAGTAATGGGTTGGTTTTTCCAACAATTATTTATGTGATTTCATTACCGAACAAAACTTTTCTTTGAATAATCATAATTCATTTCAGTTGGGAATTATTTCTTATGACTGGGAGTTTTTTGCTTCAAATTGGTAAAAAATGGAGCCTAATTGGCATTGAGAATGGGCCGATATTCGGCCCCGTGAGACAGGTGGAAAAAGCCCTGCTTGTCTAATCCCTTATCAAAACAAACAATTAATAATTCACCTGTGAAAAACAACTCTTTCCTCCAGCTACATGTGTGTCAAACATGTATAATACACAACAGTCGGTGACACTTTGATTTACTGTGTAAACATGTTTGGCACTCCTCGGTAATTATCAACCCCGTCATAATACTGATTTTTTTTTATTGATTTTTTTTGAAAAGCGGGAGAAATATGATTTTGGTCGGGAGACGGGAGGCAAAGTGAAAAAAAAAACGGGATTTTTACCGTCCCGTGCGGGAGATCACATGCCCCAGGGTAATGATTTGAAAAATCTTGGTAGAGAACCCCTAGAGCATGCCACATACTAAATATCTAAGCTCTGGGCCTTATGGTTTGAGACAAGAATTTAAGGATTTTCCCTATTCCCTATACAAGTCTATTTTAACCATGCCCCCCACCCCCGCAGTTTTAATCCCAGGGGATAATTTGACCAATCTTGGTAAAGGAGTACTACACAATGCTATACACATACCAAATATCAAAGCTCTAGGCCATGTAGTTTTGTAAAAGAACATTTTCAAAGTTTTCCTTATATAAGTCTATATGAACCATGTGACCCCAAGGGCGGGGCCATATCTGACCCTAGCAGGATAATTTAAACAATCTTGCTAGAGGACTACTAGATGATGCTACACACAGCCCAAGGCCCTGTGGTTTTGGACAAGAAGATTTTCAATGTTTTTCCCTACATAAGTCTATATAAACCATGTGACCCCCAGGGCCCCGTTATATTTGACCCTAAGGGGATAATTTGAACAATCTTGGTCGAGGACCACTAGATGATGCTTCATACCAAATATCAAAGCCTTAGGCTCTGTGGTTTTGGACAAGAAGACCCATATAAGTCTATATAAATCATGTGACCCCCAGGGTGGGGCTTATATATTTGACCCTAGGGGGATAATTTAAACAATCTTGGTAGAGGACCTCTAGATGATGCTACATACCAAACAAGAGTGCCAGAATGTCACAATATACGCCCGTCACAGCAAATTTCTTTACACTAGCACCTGTATTTGCAAATGGAATTTAAATTTTGTGGTTGTTTAGTAATTATTGTAATTCTTTTGTTTTTCTAAGTCCACAAAAAAAACTCCTTACCAGGTAGAGATACCTTAAAATACATGCACCTAAAATTTGAAAGTAACATCTATGTTGTACCACAGAAAAGTGGTCCTGGTTTTTCCCTATGGTCAATTATAAAAAAAGTTACAAAATAAGTTATTTATAGTAACAACTAAGGGAAGTTAATCTTTAAAAAAAAAAAAAAAAAAAAAAAAAAAAAAATCAAACAAAAAAATTGTAAGTCCTACCATACCAGGTAGAGATAGGTCAAAATACACCTCAAAATTGGATGTTGTACTACAGAAAAGTGGTCTCGATTTTTCCCTACGACTAGTAATGAAAAAGTTATAATATGAGCTATTTATAGTAAAACAAAGGAAAGTAATTCTAACGAAGGGACCTGTGCATGACACTCAGTCTCATGATGGTGTACATTTGACCAAACGCCGCCTGTCAATCATATCAATATGATCGATAAGCGATCAACCAACCAATGCGCTTGAACTGACGCACACCTCCAGGCGGTGTTAATGTAAATATTACCCTCCGACATTGCGATCTCGACACCGATAAAAACAACTGATTAATTACTTTTGGAAATGATTATATATACGTGTAAAACTTATTTGAAATGGTAAAAAGGTGTCAGTGGGGACATTGCAAGTCTGACAGTCGCTTCCCAGAACGCCTAGAGGGCGGTGTAAAGTTTATCCCTTTTCCAAATCCTAAGAAAAGTCTGTAGAAGTGTCTACATTTATCTATATCTACGTTGCTGGACTGATTTCATTTAATCATATTTTATTACTCTTTGATATGGAGTTATTCAGTAACAATTTCAACATATAAAACAAAAGGACAAAAGGGTCGGACACCATTAGAGACTATCCTGCCCTTTAGATGTATATAAAACAAGAGCTGTCTCCATAGGATGACACTTTGAATGAATAGTTATGGCCAATGTTAGAGTTTAGGACCTTTGACCTATGGAGCTGGGTCTTGCGCGTGACACGTCGTCTTACTGTGTCACACATTCATGCATAGTTATTTTAAAATCCATGCATGAATGACAAAGATATAGACCGGACACGCCCATCAATGCACTATCATGAAAAATGACCTTTTACGTCTAAGTGTGACCTTGACCTTTGAGTTACGGACCTGGGTCTTGTGTGTGACATATCGTCTTAATGTGGTACACATTCATGCCAAGTTATTTGAAAATCCATCCATCGATGATAAAGATATGGACCGGACACGCCCATCAATGCACTATCCTTTAACGTCTAAGTGTGACCTTGACCTTTGAGCTACGGACCTGGGTCTTGCGCAAGACACGTCGTCTTACTGTGGTACACATTTATGCCAAGTTATTTGAAAATCCATCCATCGATGACAAAGATATGGACCGGACACGCCCATCAATGCACTATCCTTTAATGTCTAAGTGTGACCTTGACCTTTGAGCTACGGACCTGGGTCTTGCGCGCGACACATCGTCTTACTGTGGTACACATTCATGCCAAGTTATTTGAAAATCCATCCATCGATGACAAAGATATGGACCGGACACGAAAATTGCCGACAGACCGACGGTTCAAAAACAATATGCCTCCCTTCGGGGGCATAAAAACGAACACGAAAGTAACATCCTATAATATCGAGCAATAGTAAACTATAAATGATGGATATTCAAGCATTTACAAACTAGATGTGTGTCCATAGGACACAGGTGCCCCAACTCCTGCCACTGTAACATGGTTTAATGACTCAGGTTTAACAATTTTTAAGATGTTTGCAACACAAACGTTTAAGAATCTTATGTGTATTTTTCACTTTGTTGGCCATAACTCTGGCCTAGCTGAGTAAAATCCTAAAGAGAACACTTCATAGGCTATAAAACAATTATCCTCTAATGTTTTATGATTCTAGGTCAAGTACATTTTAACATACATGTTTCACAAACTTTTTTTTCTGAGTACTTTAGTCTGGACAAGAAGTCTGGTCTTGTGTAGTGAAATAATGACTGTAGGTAAAATATTTTTGGAGCTACGCGCGACAAAACATTAAAATGACAATTTTTTCCTAGGTCAGGGGCCATAACTCCTACAATACTGAATGAATCCGGATGCGAAACCCCAGGTGCACAACTGCACATGCTGACCAACATTCCTGTAAACTTTGGTGACTCTAGGTCAAATACTTTTGGAGCTACACGCGACACAACATTAAAATGACCAATTTTTTACTAAGTCAGGGGCCATAACTACTACAAGACTGAATGAATCCGGACACGAAACTCCAGGTGCACAACTACACATGCTGACCAACATTCCTGTAAAGTTTTGTGACTCTACGTCAAATACTTTTGGAGCTAGGCGCGACACAACACTAAAATGACCAATTTTTACAAAGTCAGGGGCCATAACTCCTACACGACTGAATGAATCTAGACGCGAAACCCCAGGTGCACAACTACACATGCTGACCAGCATTCCTGTAAAGTTTTGTGACTCTACGTCAAATTTTGGAGCTAGGCGCAACACAACATTCTCGGAAGGACGGACGGACATATGGACAAGAGCAAATCTATATGCCCCCACCACTCATAGGGTGGGGGGGGTGGGGGGGGGGGGGGGGGGGGGGTTGTGCACAAAAACACACTATTTCATGATGAAAGAAAAAAAGTTCAATGTGATGGAATGGGTCTATCTGTCTGTCTGTTTGTATATATAATTTTGAATAACGGTGGACAAATCTAGTCAAATATTAGTAAGATGTATGTTCAATGTCATTTAATCTGTTGTTAATACTATATATTACTTGAACCTTTCTGCATGTTTTACTAGCTTTTGGAATTCGTTGAGTATCAGTGAGTTTTCCTCTACTTGTCAAAACTTCTTTACCAAATAATAATGCATTAGTACGTATGGGATAATAGGAGCGTGTGACTATAAACAGCTGATGTATTTGATCTCGGAAACGATTGCATTTAAAAAAGAAATGCTCAGCATCTTCAATGCCATAGCCACATTCACACTGAAATGAATCTCTCAAATGATTTTTAAAAAGATCAACATTCAAACAACTACACCTTTTTCTAAGTCTGGATTAAGGCTGGTTGGACGTCCTCACGAATTGAATGTGGAAAAAAAATCGACGGAAGCTACCACATGTTTGTATGTACAAAGGTATGAATGGATCTAGCTTTGTTGGTATATTTCTCAGCCACAACAATTCTTATTGGGCATTTGCGGAAACCTGTGAAGAGAAACTGCCAAAATAGCTAAAATAATATGTGCCCTAACTCTTCAATCACTTGGTTACCTTGATCAACATGTATGCGGAAAGGCGTCGGTGATGTAAATTCTTTAAGGCTGAGGGAGACGGGCTTAGGTTATACCTAAAGTCAAAGAGCTATAAAAATAAATAGAAATACTTTATACTTCTTTGATAAAGTATAAGTGTAACATTATACTTCATTGCACTTTTTCCAGTTTTGCACACGGGGCATAATTACTGATTGAGTACAAGTCTAGAAAATACTGAGAAAATGTCTAACTGATTTGTAAACAAATATTTTTATAATAATAAAAACACGCATACACTTGTTAGTGATTTATTAAAGAAGCAACATAAAATTTTCAAGAATAAATATCAGTGATTGTCGTCGTGCAATCTTCTTCCGTCTCCTTTTGATTACTGAATATACACACTTTCTCAATAAATTCCATCTCCGAATGTAGGAAAATCTCGACACAATTAATGTAAGACTCCTTACAGTACTTTCTCACATCCCGTCCTAGTCTTAAAGACATATTATACGGCAGAAATTTCTCGCAAATCTCTTCAGGAATATCGCGCAATGTTGCAGCAGCAGCCAAAAATGTCGGAGGTTAGGGTTTTGCGGTACCACGTGACCTGTAGGCGGAGCATGGCGTATGGTCAATTGTGCCAAGTTACACCAAAATCCCTCCATACATGAAGAAGAATATGCTCCAGACAAAGTCATTCTTGTATCTGACCTTTGGCCTCTAAGTGTGACCTTGATCTTAGACCTAGGGACCTGGTTCTTGCGTATGACACTCCGTCTCGTGGTGGTGAACATTTGTGCCAAGTTATATCATAATCCCTCCATGCATGAAGAAGAAATGCTCCGGACAGTTTTCATTCTTGTATCCTTTGACCTCTACTGGAGTGTGACCTTGACCTTGGACCTAAGGACCTGGTTCTTGCGCATGACACTCCGTCTCATGATGGTGAACAATTGTGCCAAGGTGCATCAAAATCCCTCCATGCATGAAGAAGATATGCTCTGGACAAAGTCTGTGGACGCCGCCCTCCTGCCCCACCGCCCGCCAAGGGCGTTCCCATAATACGTCCAGTTTTTCAAACGGGCGTATAATATCAAAGCCCTACGCCCTGTTGTTTTGGACAAGAAGGTTTTTAAACTTTTCCCTATATAAGTCTATATAAACCAAGTGACCCCCAAGGGTGGGGCCATAGTTGACCCCAGGGGGATAATTTGAACAATCTTGGTAGAGGACCACTAGACGATGCTACATACCATATATAAAAGCCCTAGGACCTGTGGTTTTGGACAAGAAAATTTTTCTTTCAGTTGCCATGGCAACCAGAGTTCTGTATAGAATTCAATTCTTTGAACAATTTTTAAGGAAGACCATCCAAGGAACATCCCTGTTAAGTTTCATCAAAACTGACCCAGTGGTTTAGGTGGAGATGTTGTTTAAAGGAAAGTGTGGACGGCCGGACACCAGACGGTGAGCAATCTCAATAGCTAGCTAAAAATATATTCTTTAAACTGGTGATTTCGGCTATTCTATGAGAGTAACAGTATCAAGATATGAAATTTTGGACACCCATAGTATGTTTTATTATTTCTGACCATTAAAAAATACTCGGGCGAGTTTTTTAAGATGGGGCAGGCCGGTATGTGAATCTAAAAATTAATTTTCTAAGGCCTACATATATATCGTATACAATAAACATGTATATTTTATGCTGTAGGTCTGGCATAACTATGTTCCATTACCACAAGAAAAATTGGCTTTTCCTCAAGAGGTTTTTTTTCAGTTTGTTTCTGAAACATCTTCTTATTGGAAGAAACTTTGCTGATAACAAAAAACTTTGCTGATAACAAATACAGAAACTAGATGCCCACGGGCAACATGTCGAGCCCACCAGCTTGCAAAAGGACTGGGAGTTGCACATGACACTCCTTGTCTCATTGAGGCAAACATTTATGCCAAATAAAAAAGAGATTGCAAAAAGTTACAATATAAGTTATTTAAAGTAACAACAAAGGGACGTAAATCTTAAAAAAAAAAAAAAAAAAAATTCTAAGTCCACACAAAAATCCTCACCAGTAGAGATAGGTCAAAATACACCTGAAAATTGGATGTAACATGCATGTTGCACTACAGAAAAGTGGTCTTGATTTTTCCCTACATCCAGTAATAAAAAAGTTAAAAATATAAGCTATTTATAGTAACACCTGAAAATTGGATGTAACATGCATGTTGTACTACAGAAAAGTGGTCTTGATTTTTCCCTACGACCAGTAATAAAAAAGTTACGAATATAAGCTATTTATAGTAACAACAAAGGGAAGTAATTCTAGGATCTTGTGCATGACACTCCGCCTCATGATGATGAACAATTGTGCCAAGTTACATCAAAATCCCACTATGCATCAAAAAGAAATGCTCCAGACAGTCATTCTTGTATCTGGCTTTTGACCTCTAAGTGTGACCTTGACCTTAGACCTAGGGACCTGGTTCTTGCGCAAAATCCCTCCATGCATGAAGAAGAAATGCTCCGGACAGTCATTTTTGAATTTGACGTCATTTTTGAATTTGACCTTTGACCTGTAAGTGTGACCTTGACCTTTAAGATAGGAACCTGGGGTTTGCGCAAGACACTCTGTCTCACTGAGGTTAACAATGCTCCGGACAAACTTCAATTTGACCTCCAACTGTGACCTTGACCTTTGATATAGGAACATGGGGTTTGCACATGACACTCCTCATTGAGGTAAACATTTATGCCAAATATAAACAAGATTGCTCCATGCATGTCAAAGTTATGGTCCGGACAAACAGATCCGGACGAACGCAAGGATGCACGCACATACATCGAACAGCCATTTGGACAACTATGTCTTCGCTTCCGCAAGCGGGTTCGACAACTACATTTAATCAAAAGTCTATCAGCTAATTACGAAACTCTAAATACATGCAAACTATACACTATATTGCAATATACCTTTTTTCTGTTTTCGTTTCCAACGTTTGCGAGAGCTATAAATCTAGTCACATGTCTAGCAGGTTCTGCGAGCACCTTGTGGTTCCTGTAAGGCTGACGTTCATAATGCACACCTTCCAAACCACAGAAATGGTAGCGGGGCCTCAATCTTATTGCCAGTTCATTCAAGGCCTCTGACCCACAATCACTTGAACTGAACCCTTCCTAAAATACAACAAGAGGGTCATGATGACCCTGGATCATTCACCTGAGTAGTATGAGCTACATGTTTCAAATGTCAAATGATGCTAAAATATTAAGAAAGTAGGTCAGTAGGTCACATTCATGGTCACTGAAAGTCAGTTTTAAGATTGGTGTGCAAAACTGTATATATCATCCAAATTTCAAGGCTGTATCTTAAACAAGAGGGTCATGATGACCCTGGATCGCTCATCTGAGTAATATGAATTACATAAGCAAGTGTAAGAGATCAGGTGAGAAAGTCAAATAAAAGTAAGCATTGAAATCTTTTCCCAGTTGTGTGAAGATGTTTCAAATGTCAAACTGATGCTAAAATATTCAGAAAGTAGGTCAGCAGGTCACATTAATGGTCACTGAAAGTCAGTTTTAAAATCGGTGTGCAAAACTGTATATGTCATCCAAATTTCAAGGCTGTATCTTAAAGAACAAGAAAGTAGGTTAGTAAGTCATATTTAAGGTCAATGAAAGTCAGCTTTGAGATCAGTGTGCAAAACATTATATGTGGTCCAAGTTTCATGGCTGTACCTTAAATAACAAGAAAGTAGGTCAGTAGGCCAAAGTCAAGTGACCCCTAATTACTCAAGGTCATCAGGTATATAATTATAGTTAAACAGTCTATGTTAACTATAAACAGTCTATGTCATGAAAACCTGCTTAAGGTGGAATGCGCCTAATTTGAAGTTATTGGGTTCCGTTTCAACATTTTGTTTAATATAAAATTCAGCATATTCCTCACAGAATGCGTATTTTACTTTTTTGATATTTCTGTAACTTTTTTCTCTGCAAACCTTCAAATACGACCATTGACATCCATTTTTTATGAACTGCGATTTCACGTCTGTCAGATGGTTTTCGTAAATTGTTCTATTCATTCTACAAGAATCGATTTGCTTGTTACTCATCATATTTTCATTTTAAAATGTCTTTAAAATGGTATATAATTTGTGGAGATCATTTTAACGTAAAAGTCGATATTAACGTTAAAGTGACGTCAAAGCGACAAATATGACGTTGAGTTTTGAATAAAAAGTTTGCTTTAATCTTGTCTCATTTAAAACCCAAACGATAGAATTTGACCAAAAACTAACATAATGATGAAAACTTTATTTTCTGTTGATTGAAGGAATAAAATAATTATGGGGTCACCGAATTCATTTTCGCGTAAAATTACATTACGCTACCCCTAACCCCAAACTAGAACTGTCACAGGAGTGACTCATACCCCCACCATACGGTCTTGTCACAGAAGAATGGCAACCATAAGAAATCTTAAAAATACTTAGTCTTTGGAGTACTTCATCCTGGGCTTCCACATATAAGTAATACTAGTATAATACTAGTATAGTAATACTAGTAAATATAAAAAATCTCTAATATTAGAGATACACTGAAAGTGAATACAAAAAAAAATGTCTTACCGACCCATGTTACCACAGAAAAATGTATTTACTTTTTACATAGGACTTATAATAAAAAAGTTAGAAAAATACCTAACATATTGAAAATCTAAAAATAGGATTTCTAAAAATAGACTAATTCCTTGAATTTAAGAGGAAGAAACTCAGTACAAAAGTTAAAAAAAGGTTACTTCCCTCTGGCTCTAAGCCAATCAGAATAAGATATAGTGAAAATACATCAAAATTAACCTTAAATTCTAGGTAAAAGGGGACACAATTCAAGAAAAATTAGTGTCAGAGTTATGCACCTTGTGTCACATGATGTGGGTGATGAGGTGGAACATCTATTTTAAGTCTGAATCAAATCCATTCAGTAGTAACTGAGATATAGTGAAAATACATCAAAATTAACCTTAAATTCTAAGTAAAAAGGGGCATAATTCATGAAAAATTGGTGTCAGAGTTATGCACCTTGTGTCACATGATGTGGGTGATGAGGTGGAACATCTATTTTAAGTTTGAATCAAATCCATTTTGTAATAACTGAGATATAGTGAAAATACATCAAAATCAACCTTAAGTTTAAAGTAAAAGGGGACATAATTCATAAAAAAAAATTATGTCAGAGTTAAGCACCTTATGTCACATGATCTGGGTGATGAGGTGGAACAACTATTTTAAGTTTGAATCGAATCCATTTAGTAATAACTCAGATATAGTGAAAATACAACAAAATTAACCTTAAATTCTAAGTAAAAGGGGACATAATTCATGAAAACTTAGTGTCAGAGTTATGCACCTTGTGTCACATGATGTGGACACATGATGTGGGTGATGAAGTGGAACATCTATTTTAAGTTTGAATGAAATCCATTTTGTAGTAACTGAGATATAGTGAAAATACTTCAAAATCAACCTTAAATTCTAAGTAAAAAGGGGCATAATTCATAAAAAAATGGTGTCAGAGTTATGCACCTTGTGTCACATGATGTGGGTGATGAGGTGGAACATCTATTTTAAGTTTGAATCAAATCCATTTAGTAATAACTGAGATATAGTGAAAATACAACAAAATTAACCTTAAATTCTAAGTAAAAGGGGACATAATTCATGAAAACTTGGTGTCAGAGTTATGCACCTTGTGTCACATGATGTGGGTGATAAGGTGGAACATGTATTTTAAGTTTGAATCAAATCCATTTGGTAATAACTGAGATAATAGATTTCGGGACGCGACGGGACGGGACGGGACGCGACAAAACTGACTCCTATATACCCCCCTCAAACATGTTTGGTGGGGGTATAATCATAAGATAGCGCAACTGAGTATTTTTTCCAGTATCTCCTCTTTTTTCGATAAATCCACTATTTTATTTTTCTTATTACAACTAAATGAAATTACGCTTTAAAACTCTGCTACATTCGGCGAAAAAATTTCAGTGATGGACTCGGATTTTAATGTTTAGATTATATTCAGTTTAACAAAATGCGACAAAATCGACACCGCATTACCGTTGCTCTGAATTACATTGCTCTACCCCTATCCCAGATATAAACAAGAGGACCATCATGGTCCTGAATCGCTCACCTCTTCCCACATGACCCAGTTTTGAGTATGACGTCGTTTTTTCTATTATTTGACATAGTGACCTAGTTTTTGAGCTCATGTGACCCAGTTTTGAACTTGACCTAGATATTATCAAGATAAAAATTCTGACCAATTTTCAAGAAGATCCATTGAAAAATATGGTCTCTAGAGAGGTCACAAGGTTTTTCTATTATTTGACCTATTGACCTAGTTTTCGAAGGTACGTGACCCTGTTTTGAATTTTACCTAGATATCATCAAGGTGAACATTCTCACTAATTTTCATGAAGATCTCATGAAAAATATGGCCTCTAGAGAGGTCACAAGGTTTTTCTATTTTTATACCTACTGGCCTAGTTTTTGACCGCACGTGACCCAGTTTCAAAATTGACCTAGATATCATCAAGGTGAACATTCAGATCAATTTTCATGAAGATCCATTGAAAAATATGGCCTCTAGAGAGGTCAAAAGATTTTAATAATTTTAGACCTACTGACCTAGTTTTTGACGCAGTTGACCCAGTTTCAAACTTGACTTAGATATCATCAAGATGAACATTCAGACCAACTTTCATACAGATCCCATGAAAAGTATGGCCTCTAGAGAGATCACAAGGTTTTTTTATTATTTGACCTACTGACCTAGTTTTTTAAGGCACATGACCCAGTTTCAAACTTGACCTAGATATCATCAAGGTGAACATTCTGACCAGTTTTTATGGAGATCCATTCACAAGTATGGCCTCTAGAGAGGTCACAAGGTTTTTCTATTTTTAGACCTACTGACCTAGTTTTTGACCACACATGACCCTGTTTTGAATTTGACCTAGATATCATCAAGATGAACATTCAGACCAATTTTCATACAGATCCCATGAAAAATATGGCCTTTAGAGAGGTCACAAGGTTTTTCTATTATTTGACCTACTGACCTAGTTTTTGATTGCACGTGACCCACTTTCGAAACTGACATAGATATCATCAAGATGAACATTCAGACCAACTTTCATACAGATCCCATGAAAAATATGGCCTCTAGAGAGGTCACAAGGTTTTTCTATTATTTGACCTACTGACCTAGTTTTTGAAGGCAAGTGACCCACTTTCGAACTTGACCTAGATATCATCAAGGTGAACATTCTGACCAATTTTCATGAAGATCTCCTGAAATATATGGCCTCTAGAGAGGTCACAAGGTTTTTCTATTTTTAGACCTACTGGCCTAGTTTTTGACCGCACGTGACCCAGTTTCGAACTTGACCTAGATATCATCAAGATGAACATTCAGACGAACTTTCATACAGATCCCATGAAAAATGTGGCCTTTAGAGAGGTCACAAGGTTTTTCTATTATTTGACCTACTGACCTAGTTTTTGATGGCACGTGACCCAGTTTCGAACTTGACCTAGATATCATCAAGATGAACGTTCTGACCAATTTTCATGAAGATCTTGTGAAATATATGGCCTCTAGAGAGGTCACAAGGTTTTTCTATTTTTAGACCTACTGACCTAGTTTTTGATGGCACGTGACCCAGTTTCGAACTTGACCTAGATATCATCAAGGTGAACATTCTGACCAATTTTCATGAAGATCTTGTGAAATATATGGCCTCTAGAGAGGTCACAAGGTTTTTCTATTTTTAGACCTACTGACCTAGTTTTTGAAGGCACGTGACCCAGTTTCGAACTTGACCTAGATATCATCAAGATGAACATTCTGACCAATTTTCATAAAGATCCCATGAAAAATGTGACCTCTAGAGTGGTCACAAGCAAAAGTTTACGGACGCACGGACGGACGACGGACACCGCGCGATCACAAAAGCTCACCTTGTCACTTTGTGACAGGTGAGCTAAAAAAACTGCGTAACTTAATGGATTTTCTTGTGATAAAGACAAACTCATTTTTAATATTTTAGGCAATACCAAATTGATTACCGTATTTTGGTGTGTATAGGTCGCGGTAATGTATAGTCCGCATCTAATTTTTGCTCTGGAAATGGTCGGAAAATTTAACTTCTACCGTATTAGTCGCAGTTAAATTTCGGATTTTTTCCCCAGCAATATTTAATATTTACCAGCAAAAAAGTTATGGCGGCGGCCATATTGATGCCGCGGACTGAATTATTATCAGAACCTGATTGGTGGAAATCGGACAGTGTTATTTTTGTTCCCAACCGTTTCGTACCAACAGTAGTATCGGTAACAGAAGCGGCTTTTTGACACTAATTGGCAGCAGACGGTTTGCGTTTACATTCTGTTATCATGCAAGTTTAAGTGTGAATTGTTTGCACAGCAATTATAACACCTTTCCGTGTCATGTAATTAACCGCGTTCTTTTGATTCTGAGTAAAAAGATTAACAAAATATCTCTTTTTGGATTTTTTTCTTGTATTTAAAAATCAAAAGTAAAAAATTATCTTTCAAGTTTTTTAATACGCGAAGAATTAGTATAAACAATGTTTGGAATGGAGGATGGATCTGTCCAGATTTTATCCAACCCGGAGTACATGTCAATGGCGTCCAGTAAAACGAAAGTAGAAACAAACGTAATTCAGACTGCAAAAACATCTTTGAATTAAAGTCATTCGTAATTTTAATAGTCTGTATGGGTTATTTACGATATATTTTATTGAAAGTAACCGCTATTGGTTGAAAAGCCGCCGATATTGATATTTTTTATCCATTTTGTTCGTTCGTAACAGATGCACGTAATTTTGCGAGAGCTACCGTCAGAAAATTGGCTCGAAAAAAAAACTGCTGGCAATGTTCTGTCGTATAGGTCGCAGGAACTTTTTCAGGCAGCAGAATGGGTAGAAAAAGTGCGACCTATACACACCAAAATACGGTAATAGTTCTTCGGAAAATTTTCCAAAAAAATGGGAGCGATTTTTTCAGAGGCGGGTAGCTTTTACATGGAGCGAGCGGGTATTTTTTTGTTTTGGCAGTTATGATTATACATTAAGTTAACATTAAATAACACAAAACTTAAACATTTACAGTGTGACTAAGACAGTAGATAGCTTTTCTATATGTTTTAAAGACTACATGAATGGTTTTGCAAATAAATTCTTGCTAAAACTCACTGAATCACTTTGTTTTTATTTTGTATTTATAATTACTAAGGGATGAGTGTCTTATTTTTAATTTTGACTGTTCTACATTAATCTGAAGGCGTGCCCATTTAATGGCAGAGGATGAGGAATATTTAAGACAAAACGGGCACCCAAGTGGAATAATATATCTTCTGAAACCCAGTTAGATGGCTTCGACACATGAGCAACTTTGTGCCCCTAGTGAAACTCCAAACGGTAGAGGTGAGGGGAAGTAATAAATCACTTGACCAATGAGACCAAACGGAGTTGGGCACACAAATGCTTCGACATCGCTCAAATCCCATTGGAATAATTTCTTAACAGATCAGGCTAGCTTAAGTTTTTGTGGTAGAGGTTCATTTCAGTCAAAAATGATAATAGACGGACAAAAAATGATCCTAATATGGCCACTCTTAAAAGTGTTATTTGTTGTGCTTTGATTGACCAAGAAATTTTGAGTTGGGAAGGTCTGTTTTTTCAGTTTCTTTCTTTCAATCAATTCACAGCCAATTAATATACAAACAGGGAAAATTGGGGTTACAGTACGACAGAAATTATTTTTTATATCTACACTACTTATATGAAAAGCTAAACATTTTTTTTAAATTGAATATTATGCATTTTGATAGAATATCTGACTGCCGTACTAAAGAAGTTAGGTTCAAAACGATTTGGGCCCGAGACAATTAATGTGATGGATCAGTCATGATCTGTGAACAAACTTTTTTTTTTTAAGAAAGCACTCGGCTTTGGCTCTAGATATAAAATATTGAACTAAACAACTGATAACAAATGGTTTGAAAACTTTATCTGAACAATATTTCTATGTTTAATCCAAATATTTTTAATTGAATCCCCGTGCACGTCTTACAAGTCGGGCTTTGTTCTTTTCACTGTATTGAACAATCGTAGAACGTGCCTACTTCATCACCTACCGGCACATCAAAGGCCATGTGTGGCACTAGCACAGACACTCCAGATTTAAAACAAATGATGAACAACACCATAATTCCTGACTTTTTGAGTTTGAGTCATCAGCTACATGTATTACGAATGCATGAATTCCGATCAATATCACTTTGACACATTAAAACAGCGATAAAACCTGTTTTACCGTTATCATTCCGGACCGCGTAATCAGAAAAAAAAAAAAAATTTGTGTAGATATTTATGTACGTGCGGGCAGGTGAATTTTTTTCTCTTTTTCTCGAGAATGAAATCATTGATGCGGTAGTTCCGACAAACAACGAATCAATTTGGTATGGCCTTAAGTAGAATTTAATCAAAGTGTGCAATGATTTCATTGAATTTCAACATTAAGATTGAAATGATTTATCTCGCAAGTTAATGATAATACATGAACAGTCATGTATCGATGCACATTTACAAAAATAAATAAGAAAACGACAGAATATAATTAAAATTCTTTATTTGAATTATCTCAACCTTTTTATTTTAACAATTACCTGTACAGAAATCCACCACAGGCCGCTATTTCCGTGACTTATTATCTGTGCGTAAAAATGGTTACATAAAGAACTTAATTTTATGGAGGCAAATAAATATAATACAACTTTAGAAAATTTAAAAAAAAAAAACTCATGTAATTATATCATCATGTTTGTATAAACATTATTTATTTATTTAACTTCACTACAAATTTTACGCTTGGGAGATATTTCGATCCGAATAAAGTGCATCCTTTGTGAATAACTGTGGGGAAACAGAGTATATTTGTTATACGGAGGCTGATGCTCTGAAAAGGGTAATTTATTTAGCAACTTGGCAGATAGAAACTCCATCCTTTGCAAAGAGGTTTTAGCTCTACAGATATGTGTGTAAAGAAAGGTTATCCTTGTATTCATAGGCACGTAATAGAAACAAATTTCATATGTAATATTGTTTCGTTAACATTAGAAACCTATCAGACATCACAAATATGAGTAAACATTCTGGTAAAACTGTTAGATATTCCATGAAATAAAAAAAAAAATTGTTTGCTTTGGATTTAGCCCTGTTAACGGGCAGTTAACCTAGCCAGTGTTCCTGGATTCTGCATTCTCAACAAGTAACTTCCAACTTCACCATATAATTCAGAGGTGGAGGACGAATGATTTCGGACACATGCCTTTAGGCCCTACTCGGAGATCGAACTCATGATTCATAGATCTGCGCTCCTTCACTGACCTCAGCAGGCGGGGTAAAGAAAGAAAGAAAAACAAGAGGGCCATGATGGCTCCATATCGCTCACCTGAGTACCATTGCTCTTAATGATAAGATCAAGTTTTGACAAAGATCATATAGGCATACACATTAAATATCATCAGGATAAATATTTTCTTGTAACAGTCCTTTTTGACCTATGGGTCACATACTAGTCAGGGCCAATCTCCATATCAAGTTTGAGGGTCCTAGGCTAAAATGCTGCATTTTTGTACTAGCATGACTATTCCTTACCCTGGAAGACTTAAATAATATTTAAAACCAGTCTCATAAGATGCTGCTGAGGTATATTCATTTACATAAAATATTTGTCATAAATTCAGTCAAAAGTTATTTACCATGATTGTCCGAGTCCATCTGATGGCATAAATGACATTTCAAATCAGTATCTTCATTGGTTACTGAGATACACCCATTTTAATTTGAAACAAAGGGAGGTAATTTGACATAAAATCAGTCCATAGTTATCTACCCTGATTGTCTCAGTCCAACTAATGACAATAATGAAATTTCAAATGAGTCCTATAAATACTGAGATAAATCTATTTTTAATAAAATTAGGGGAGGTAATCATGCATTGGTATATGCATGTAGAAGATACAGAGTACAAGCCTTTAAAACAATATATTAGAAAAGTATTCATATCCGTAAATGTTCAATCAAGAGTTATCTAACATAACTATTTCTTACCATGGAAGACATAAATAACATTTCAAACCTATCTCATTAGAAACTGCTAGGTATATTCATTTACATAAAAAGGGAGGTAATTTGTCATAAATTCAGTCAATATGTATCTTCACTGGTTGTCCAAGTCAATTTGATGGCATAAATGAAATTTCAGATCAGTATCTTCATTAGTTACATTGAAATACCCATTTTAATTTGAAATAAAGGGAGGTAATTTGACATAAAATCAGTCCATAGTTATCTTCCCTGATTGTCTCAGTCCAACTAATGACAATAATGAAATTTCAAATGAGTCCTATAAGTACTTACTGATATAAATCCATTTTGATTAAAATCAGGGGAGGTAATCAGATATAAAATAACTCCCGAACCCGAGATTGGTTCTGACAGATTCATCATGGAATCCAAGATTTATTGTTGTTGAAGATATTTTGCAAGTCTGTATCAAATCAAACCATAAACGAAGTCTCTATATGGCTGCAAAACCAAAATAGCAAATTTTGGACCTTTAAGGGGCCATAACTCTGGAACCCATGAAGGGATCTGGCCAGTTTTCGAAAGGAACCAAGATATAATGCCAATACAAGTTGTGTGCAAGTTTGATTAAAGTTGATTGCAAAATGTTGTCTCTATCGTGTTCACAAGCCAAAAATAGCAAATTTTGGCCCTTTAAGGGGCCATAACTCCGGAACACATGATGGGATCTGGCCAGTATTCGAAAGGAACTGAGATATTATGCCAATACAAGTTGTGTGCAAGTTTGATTAAAGTTGATTGCAAAATGTTGTATCATGTTCACAAGCCAAAAATAGCAAATTTTGGCCCTTTAAGGGGCCATAACTCTGGAACCCATGATGGGATCTGGCCAGTTTTCGAAAGGAACCAATATATTATGCCCATACAAGTTGTGTGCAAGTCTGATTTAAATCAATTAAAATACAAAATGTGGTCTCTATCGTGTTCACAAGGAAATTGTGGACGGACGGACGGACGACGGACAAAGGGCGGTCACAAAAGCTCACCCTGTCACTACGTGACAGGTGAGCTAAAAACAGTGGTTGTGAAACTCATTGTAATTCAACAGCGGTTGAATGTTAAACAGTGTAATTCTATGTTACCTTTATCTATATGTGCGACTCAAGAATCGTAATTTTGTACGGAGGACCGGAGGCTCAAACATGTAACCCCTGCCTTCGTATCTACGATATATTAGGATTTGTACGAGTACGTGTATATGTGTAAGGTTTCACTTTTTATTTTAATAAGCATCTGAGTTGTCAAAATTCAGAATGTAACACTTTTCAAACAATTTAGCAGTGCTCTCATAGAAACTACAATGTATACGCTAACGCGTATATGTAACTTTGGGATAGTATCTCTTATATCATGATTACGGAAATTATAGAAGTTATAATTTATTTCAAATAGCGCCTGTGGTATAAAATTCCACCGTCAATATAATATGTGAACATATGCGTGGCAATTAACCTGGCAAGCCTGTGGTAACTAATTTTATGGGCTGAGGAAGTAAGAAACGAAATAGTAAAAATGTATGACATTGGGATGTGCGTGCGTGTGTGCATGCATGCTTAGGGAAGGTTTGGGATCATAACAAGCATGAATAACAAGATTCAAACAACCTTTACTGCAGTGGCGGGGCGGCTAATGCATGGTCATACTTCTGAAATTACAAACCTCAAAATATTTGAACTTGTCGTATAATATTGAACTACAGTCAAACTTGTGTTAGCGACCACCCGTGAATAGCGACCACCTGTCGACAACGACCGGTCTCTGGTCCCCCCGTAGAAAAATGCTCATAAAAAGGCCGTGAATAGCGACCACCTGGTGACCGCGACCAGCGACCGGCCTAATTCATTCCCAAGGGTCATATTTGCCCCCAATAACTACCAAGCTGGACCGTTCCGGCATGAAAATATTTGAAATCCGCCGAATTTTCATGACTTTCGCATTATAGCGAAGATAATAATAACTGCTTGATTGAAAATTTGCAAGTTTGCACTGGCCGAATTAATACATAGAACATAAAGAAAGAAAGAAGCTGTAAAATACTTTTTATCAGCATGATAATGGCTAACTGAGAAGTGACCCTTCCCCCTGAATAAAGACCACCTGTGAACAAAGACCACTTAGGTTTGTTCCAAAGAGTGGTCTTTGTTCACAGGTTTGACTGTATGATATTTTACAATAATGATGTTTCAAGTGTGAAAACTACGAACTATATATACAATTGCATATGCGTAAATTCTTCATTTTAGCAGTGTATTACAATGGAAAACTTGTTAATTGGTATTTTGAATAAGGAAAAGATGAAAAAAAAAAAAATTATATAGAAAATATATTTAAAGCGATTTTCAAAAATAACATGATCAGTATTTTACGCAAAGTTGTGGCATTGGCGTATATTAAACATTCTGCATTGAAACCATTTCGCACTGAAGTCGCCAGTTTTACAGTTATAAAGACCTCTTTTTAAAAGAAAAACCCACTTTCTCACGTACCACGATTCGTTTCACGTCTGTGGTGAGCCTCCGGTGAATAAGAGTGTAAAATACTAAGATTTGAAAAGAGATATATATCAGAAAAACACGTAAACTAAGCTACGTTGTGATTTGGGGGTAGGGGTAAGGTAATGCAATTTTACGCGAAAATGAATTCGGTGACCCCATAATTTTATTCTTTCAATCAACAGAAAATAAAGTTTTCATCATTATGTTGGTTTTTGGTCAAATTCTATCGTTTGGATTTTAAACGAGACAAGATTAAAGCAAACTTTTTATTCAAAACTCAACGTCATATTTGTCGCTTTGACGTCACTTTAACGTAAATACAGACTTTTACGTTAAAATGATCTCCACACCATTTCAAAGACATTTTTAAAAGAAAATATGATGAGAAACAAGCAATTTGATTCTTGTAGAATGAATAGAACAATTTACGATAACCATCTGACGGATGTGAAATCGTGGTTCATAAAAATTGGATGTCAATGGTTGTGTTTGAAGGTTTGCAGAGAAAAAAGTTACAGAAATATCAAAAAAGTAAAATACGCATTCTATGAGGAATATGCTGAATTTTATATTAAACAAAATGTCAAAATGGAACCCAATAACTTCAAATTAGGCGCATTCCACCTTAATACGGCTGTGCTGAAAAAAGCCAAAATATTTTGAATCAATTTTAAGTACAGTACGTAAGACATCTGTACCCATGGCTCTTTGTTTTGTAAATGATTGCCGTGGTAACACCACTCTAATTTTGTTCATTAATTTGAAAATCAAACAAGAAGCACAAAAGCGATAATAATTTGCAAAACTACATTTTAAGAGTACATTTGTATCTCCTATTTCGACTATCCATATACCTAGCAAATAGGATGCCATTAAACAATCAGTAAAAAATCATATGTACATAAAAATAATTTTCTGATCAGACCAATAGGCTTCCAATGTCACTACTCCTTCATCCAAATTTGACAATACCAAATCCAAAGTTGACAGGTAATCTGTTGTAGGTTCCTTGTTTTTAATACTGCATGACAACACATCATTAAGTTTTCTGAGAATTGTTTGATAAATGTCTAAATTGACAATGTTGAAATCATCCATGACAACCAATGGTTTTGTAAAGTTCAAATGCTGGATAAGATGTTTTTCTATAACTGTAAAGCAATCTTTATTTTGCATATAGGCGCACAAGAGGGTCACGATGACCCTGAATTGCTCACCTGAGTAATATGGGCCACAAGTTTAAAATGGTAAACTGATGCTAAAATATTAGAAAGTAGGTCAGTAGGTCAAATTCATGGTCATTGAAAGTCAGTTTTAAGATCAGTGTGCAAAACTGTACATGTCATCCAAATTTCAAGGCTGTATCTTAAACTAGATGCCCACGGGCAACATGTCGAACCCGCCAGCTGTCAAAAGGACTAAGAGTTGCACATGACACCCTGTCTCATTGAGGCAAACATTTATGCCAAATAAAAAATGACTGCAAAAAGTTACAATATAAGTTATTTATAGTAACAACAAAGGGAAGTAAATCTTTTAAAAAAATGTAAGTCCAAACAAAAATCCTTACCAGTAGAGATAGGTCAAAATACACCTCAAAATTGGATATAACATGCATATTGTACTACAGCAAAGTGGTCTTGATTTTTTCCTACGACAAGTAATAAAAAAGTTACAATATAAGCTATTTATAGTAAAAACAAAGTGAAGTAATTACAGGTTCTTGCACACGACACTCCGTCTCATCATGGTGAACAATTGTGCCAAGTTACATCAAAATCCCTCCATGCATGAAAAAGAAATGCTCCGGACAAAGTCTTTCTTGTATCTGACTTTTGACCTCTAAGTGTGACCTTGACCTTAGACGTAGGGTCCTGGTTCTTGTGCATGACACTCCGTCACATGGTTGTGAACATTTGTGCCAAGTTACATCAAAATCCCTCCATGCATGAAGAAGAAGTAACTGCTCATCATTATTGTATTTAACCTTTGACCTCCAGTGTGACCTTGACCTTTGAGACAGGGAACTGCGGTTTGTGCATGACACACCAAACAGCCATTTGGACAACTATCTCTTCACTTCCACAAACGGGCTTGACAAAAGAAAACAAGAGGACCATGATGGTCCTGAATCGCTCACCTGTCCCAACATGACCCAGTTTTGAACTGAGTATGACGTCATTTTTATTATTTGACATGGTGACCTAGTTTTTGAGCTCATGTGACCCAGTTTTGAACCTGACCTAGATACCATCAAGATGAACATCCAGACCAACTTTCATACAGATCCCATGAAAAATATGGCCTCTAGAGAGGTCACAAGGTTTTTTCGTTATTTGACCTACTGACCTAGTTATTGATGGCACATGACCCAGTTTCAAAACTGACCTAGATATCATCAAGGTGAACATTCTGACCAATTTTCATGAAGATCCATTCAAAAGTATGGCCTCTAGAGAAGTCACAAGGTTTTTCTATTTTTAGACCTAATGACCTAGTTTTTAATCGCAGCTGACCCAGTTTTGAAACTGACCTAGATATCATCAAGATGAACATTCAAACCAACTTTCATACAGATCCCATGAAAAATATGACCTCTAGAGAGGTCACAAGGTTTTTCTATTATTTGACCTACTGACCTAGTTTTTGAAGGCACATGACCCAGTTTCGAACTTGACCTAGATATCATCAAGGTGAACACTCTGACCAATTTTCATGAAGATCTTGTGAAAAATATGGCCTCTAGAGAGGTCACAAGGTTTTTCTACTTTTAGACCTACTGACCTAGTTTTTTAACACAGTTGACCCAGTTTTCAACTTGGCCCAGATATCATCAAGATGAACATTCAGACCAATCTTCATACAGATCCCATGAAAAATATGGCCTCTAGAGAGGTCACAAGGTTTTTTTATTATTTGACCTACTGACCTAGTTATTGAGGGCACGTGACCCAGTTTCGAACTTGACCTAGATATCATCAAGATGAACATTCTGACCAACTTTCATGAAGATCCATTCAAAAGTATGACCTCTAGAGAGGTAACAAGGTTTTTCTATTTTTAGACCTAATGACCTAGTTTTTGACCGCAGCTGACCCAGTTTTGAACTTGACCTAGATATCATCAAGATGAACATTCAGAACAACTTTCATACAGATCCCATGAAAAATATGGCCTCTAGAGAGGTCACAAGGTTTTTCTATTATCTGACCTACTGACCTAGTTTTTAAAGGCACGTGACCCAGTTTCGAACCTGACCTAGATATCATCAAGTTGAACATTCTGACCAATTTTCATGAAGATCTTTTGAAAAATATGGCCTCTAAAGAGGTCACAAGGTTTTTCTATTTTTAGACCTACTGACCTAGTTTTTAACCGCACGTGACCCAGTTTCGAACTTGACCTAGATATCATCAAGATGAACATTCTGACCAACTTTCATGAAGATCCATTCAAAAGTATGACCTCTAGAGAGGTAACAAGGTTTTTCTATTTTTAGACCTAATGAACTAGTTTTTGACCGCAGCTGACCCAGTTTCGAACTTGGTCTAGATATCATCAAGATGAACATTCAGAACAACTTTCATACAGATCCCATGAAAAATATGGCCTCTAGAGAGGTCACAAGGTTTTTCTATTATCTGACCTACTGACCTAGTTTTTGAAGGCACGTGACCCAGTTTCGAACTTGACCTAGATATCAACAAGTTGAACATTCTGACCAATTTTCATGAAGATCTTTTGAAAAATATGGCCTCTAGAGAGGTCACAAGGTTTTTCTATTTTTAGACCTACTGACCTAGTTTTTGACCGCACGTGATCCAGTTTCGAACTTGACCTAGATATCATCAAGATGAACATTCTGACCAATTTTCATAAAGATCCCATGAAAAATGTGACCTCTAGAGAGGTCACAAGCAAAAGTTTACGCACGGACGGACGACGGACGCTGCGCGATCACAAAAGCTCACACTGTCACTTTGTGACATGTGAGCTAAAAACTGGTCAGTAGGTCAAGGTCTCTTTTCACCACAGGGGCATTAATTTGAACAATCTTGTTAGAGATCCACTAGGCAAGGCTACATACCAAATATCAAAGGCCTAGGCCTTGAACTTTCAGACAAGAAGATTTTTTTTTTCCCTATATAAATCTATGTTAAATTCGGGACCCCCAGGGCAGGGCCTCTTTTCACCCCAGAGGCATAATTTGAACAATTTTGGTAGAGGACCTCAAGGAAATGCAACATACCAAATATCAAAAGCCTAGGCCTTGCAGTTTCAGGCAAGATATTTAAATTTCTTTCCTATACAAGTCTATGTAAAATTTCAGACCCACTGGGGCAGGGCCTCTTTTCACCCCTAGGGTTATAATTTGAACAATTTTGGTAGAGGACCACATGGCAATGCTACATACAAAATATCAAAGGCCTAGGTCTTGTGGTTTTAGACAAGACGATTTTTGAATTTTTTTCCATACAAGTCTATGTAAATCTTGGGACCCCTGGGGCGGGGCCTCTTTTCACCCCAGGGGCATAATTTGAACAATCTTCATAGAGGACCATTAGATGATGTAACATGCCAAATATCAAAGCTCTACGCCTTGTGGTTTTGGACAAGAAATGTTTTTAAGTTTTTCCTTTTGGTTGCCATGGCAACCAGAATTCTGCATGGAATTAAATTCTTTGAATAATTTTGAAAGGGGGCCACCCAAGGATCATTCCTGTGAAGTTTGGTGTAATTCTGCCCAGTGGTTTTCAAGAAGAAGATTTTTTTAGAAATTGTTGACGGACACACAACACATGTCACCAACACGCGAGGCACAACACACGACGGACGACGGACATCAAGCAGTCACAAAAGCTCACCATGAGCCTTTGGCTCAGGTGAGCTAAAAAGATTTTTATAGATAAAAATAAAATTACTCATCTCATGTGTAAATTTTATAACCTTTAAATGACTGAACTTGAATCTAATTTAAGGGACTCTTCTTGAACAACAGTACACAATTTTGTGATCTGACCAGTAAGTTTCTACTGTCCCCACAGTGGCATCAAAATTTGTAATTAGTAAGTCTAATGTAGACAGACTATCAGTTGTAGGTTAATTTATAAGTAATCTAGTCATACAAATACTGCAAAACACCTCCACGACATTTTGAAGCATCTATAGTAAAATCCACCAGAAAGATTAAAGGTTTATGATGTACCAAATGTGGGAAAAGTTTATCTGTCAGAACAGAGCGAAGAGCAGTATCTGACATTTTTGGTGACTTATACAACACAATAATTTGCATTTCATTCTCCTGCAATATTCAGAAGAACAAATTCAAAATATGCAGAGCTAAATTTGACTGAAGATGTTATAACAACATCATCTTTGATATAAATAGCCAACCCATGTAAAGGTCTTTCTGATGTTGATCTGGCACACTGATCATTGCGTACTAAATGGTATCCTTGTATCTGATAATAAGTATCATCATCATTCTCATGTAATCAAGTTTCTGCAAATCCAATGATATCACAAGACATCAAGCCCTCTATCATGTCCCACATCAATGAAATGCTTATGCAGTGATCTGCAATTATTGAAAGCTATTTTGAAATACATGCTCGAATGAATAGATTCCAAAGAAACATAACAAAATTCTAGGAAAGCATCTTTATGCAGTCTCTCCATTTCAGTTTTAACTTGTTCATCAACTTGTAAAGCATGTTCATTAAAATTGAGAATCTGAAGCTTTTTCAGGGATCTTACTCTACTCAGTGCAACGTAGTGAAGATGTGGAACTTTTCATGTTCTCTGTTGTGATAAGTCAATAACAACACTATCAAGGGTAGTTCCTTGTGCTCTATGAACTGATCGTCCTGCAGATGGTTGTAAAGGAAACTGAATTCTTTCAAAAGTCTTCTTGTTGTACATAAAGGTACTTTCAATATCAAATATAGGTGTCCAGTTTTCATCTATCTGATTATGATACAGGTCTCTATTTTTATATTTCAATCTTGTTTCTATGCCTGCTTTCAAATCCTCAAGTTGTATCCATTTAATACTAGGACATTGTGTTTATCTCTGTTTGTACTCAATGAGTTTTACAACACATGATGCACCATTTGCAAGGCCATCTTCAGTATTTGTATTTACAGTAAGATCATAAAACAACCCATGAATGACATCCAATGAGCAATGAAGATTTGCAGTTCTGTTTGGATCTGTTGGTAACCATTTTTTTTCCTTTGATAACTTTGGTGAAAGAACAGAATCATGACAGAGAACCAAAACCTTACCTTTGTTTGAACTGTTTATGAGTGTCTCATTGAAAATATGCATGTAATACAGTCGAGACTGTTTTAAGAGACCGACTTTGGGAAGCAGCGAAAAAGGTCACATATGACAGGGAGTCTTTTAAACAGTCTCACTTAACAGGATGACGCTGGTTTCATATATTTTTCCAATTAAAGTACATGAATATCGGATACTTATATATTGGTCTCTTTTAAGGTAGGAGTGGAAAATGATTAAATACTATTTCTTTAATTGCATATTGATAAAATATAAATTTCAAATAATTTGCATCATTCGTATGATCTTGATAAAACAAATTTAAGATCATGATCTGGCAAGAAAATAAAGGGGAGCAGTAAAATATAAATGTTCCATTTGAACTATTTACACACTGAGGTTTTATGATACTTATATTTTTGTGTACTAATTGTTCATTGACATTTATTTGATTATTGACTGCATCTTTAATCTGTGTTTACTTCGTCGTTTCCTGTTAAATACTGCCATATTTTTGTTTCACCAGGAATAAAGTTAATTTATGCACCGACTCCGAATTCTTCAGCGACTTTATACGCTGGTTTTCCCTAATCGAGCAATTCAAGTGCCTTAACACGCTGTTTTAATGTCAAAACAGTTCTTTTTTATGTTTTTCATCAGTCATTTTTTGTAAACAAGTAAGTTCTTGTCTCAAACAACTTTACGCGAGATAAAGAACGGTAACTCTATCGTGTAAAATCTTGCGAGGGAGCGTCTCAAAGTCGCTGAAAACGGTCTAAATATCGATTCGGGAGCCTGATTTCACAGTTGCTTGTCGCGTAAGGCAGGGGGTTGCTTAATTCAGACTCTTTTAATGGTAAATTGCATCCGGAGCATAAAATAGGGTCGCATATGACAGGGAGTCGCTAAATTCAGGGGGTCGTTAAGGCAGTCTCGACTGTAGTTTTCAGCAAATAAATGTGGAGAATTCTCCTGGTAATTGTTTGCACCAAAATCAATTTCACACCCTTTAAGCACTTATCTTCAGCTGTTAGTGTGTTAGTTCTCAGTCTGTTTAATAATTCTGCAAATGGTAAATCATCCTTCTGTCTCATTACTTCTGTTAACTCGTAAATAACAAACAGTTCTTTCCACATGTTTATTGATAATGATGCAGCACCACCAGTTAACCCATTAATAAAAACAAGAGCACCGCCTTGCGGGTGCTGACGCTCATCTGATTTTTTTTGTGTAATAGAAATATTGTCCTACCCATGATTTTCTAAGTCTAAAAAGGGCCATCATTCTTGCAAAAAGCAGGATAGAGTTATGTTTCTTGATGTACAGTGTCCACTTATGATGGTGAAAAACTGTTGCAAGTTTTAAAGCAATAGCTTTGATAGTTTATGAGAAAAGTTGACTTAAACATAATACTCAACCAAGAAAATGATTTTCTAAGTCCAAAAGGGGCAATAATTATTGCAAAAATCAGGATGGAGTTACGCTGCTTGCTGTACAGGGTCAGCTTATGATGGTGAACAAGTTTGCAAGTTTCAAAGCAATAGCTTTGATAGTTTAAGAGAAAATTTGACCTAAACATAAAACTTAACCAAGAAATCTGATATTTTCTAAGTCCAAAAGGGGCCATAAATCTTGCAAAAAGCAGGATGGAGTTATGTTTCTTGCTTTACAGGGTCAACTTATGATGGTGAACAAGTGTTGCAAGTTTTAATGCAATAGCTTTGATAGTTTAGGATAAAAGCTGACCTAAACATAAAACTTAACCAAGAAAACTGATTTTCTAAGTCCAAAAGGGGCAATAAATCTTGCAAAAAGCAAGATGGAGTTATGTTTCTTGCTGTACAGGGTCAGCTTATGATGGTGAACAAGTATTCCAAGTTTCAAAGCAATAGCTTTGACAGTTTGGGAGAAAAGTTGACCTAAACATAAAACTTAACCAAGAAATCTGATATTTTCTAAGTACAAAAGGGGCCATAAATCTTGCAAAAAGCAAGATGGAGTTATGTTTCTTGCTATACAGGGTCAGCTTATGATGGTGAACAAGTATTCCAAGTTTCAAAGCAATAGCTTTGATAGTTTAGGAGAAAAGCTGACCTAAACATAAAACTTAACCAGGCAACGCCGACGCAGACGCCGACGCCGACGCCGACGCCGACAACCGCTCAAGTGATGACAATAACTCATCATTTTTTTTCAAAAAATCAGATGAGCTAAAAATGATTGGAATGACATTTTTTTCTTTAATTTCACTGCTACAGTAATGTTTTCATCAAAAGGTCTTGGCAGTGCATTCACAACTGGCTGCATATCAACAGGAACATTAACAACATTTCCTTTAATTGATAATTGACGACCCCTTGGTAGTTCTCTCATTTGCATAAATGGAATATGTAAAGCAATTAAACGCTCTTCAAGAGGAAATAATTCCAAATCTTTTGGTTTTTCTGGCCATTTCATACCATTAAAGACAGACAATCTAGGAACTTTACCAGCGACAACGTTACTTTTACCAGTAATGCATACCCACTGCTTGTCATCAACAGATGTACGTAATACTAGTCAAGTATTTTTTATATTTCTCTGGGGAAGATGGTTTAACTTCACATACATTTTGTTTAAACCATGTTTGATAACAACAACTGCAGATGTAAACTGGTCCAACTGATATATGCTCATGAAAAAGTTCAATAAATGCATCTATATCATGACCATACTTTCTGCATTTTGAGGAGCCTCACTAAAGGATTGATCTTTACGCTTACCCGCTTGTAGATTGCAATCATACATCTTTTCAGAAGTTTTATTTCTTGTATCCAGCTGCCAATGTTGCTTAGCCACTCATTCTTTCTCTAAATTGTAAAGGTCAGATCTTGCTTTTCTCTTTGATTTATTTTGCATTTCAACTCATTTTGTTTAAACTCAAATGATTCTCGTGCATTGCTCTTTGCTTCTTTTTCCTTTTTCCTTCTCTAGGTATTCCACTGATTCTCTGGCTTTCCTCTTTGAATTTAATGAACTTCTTTATCTTTCATTTTCACTTCAACAGATTGTCTCGCAATACTCTTTGCTTCTCTTCCTTTCTAGGTATTCCAAAGATATTTCTCTTTGATTTCAATGTACTTTCTTTATCTTTCATTTTTGCCTCTACAGACTGTCTTGTAATCCTTTTAGCTCCCTTTTTGTTCTCTTTCTCCTTTTCTCTGAACAGTTTTTCCTGTCTTTGTTTTTGTTAGTAGAGTTTCTGATAGTTTTATATCACAAACCCCTTTTGCATTCAGTTTTTTAGATTCATGCCTCTGTAACTGATCTTTCATGTATTTGCCAATCAGAGTTGTATGATGATCACAACTGAAGGGATTTATTTGATTCTAATTTTTTGTTTCACGAGTATTCAGAGTGGACAAATTTAGCTCTTTCTTCCTTTTTAAACTTTTTGGTATTTTTAGTTTTCCATTCAGTGTCAGTGGTCACCTCCGAAACATTACTTCTCAATGTTCCTTTTGGTTGTTTATCAGTTGGACAAGAAGATTTTCAAAGTTTTACCCTATATAAGTCTATATAAACCATGTGACCCCTGGGGTGTGGCCATATTTACCCCTAGGGGGATAATTTTAACTATCTTAGTAGAGGATCACTAGATGATGTTACATACAAAATATCAAAGCCCTAAGCCCTGTGGTTTTGGACAAGAAGATTTTCAAAGTTTTTTCTATACAAGTCTATGTAAACCATATGACCCCCAGGGTGGGGCCATATTTGACCCCAGGGGGATGATTTGAACTAACTTGGTAGAGGACTATTAGATGATGCCACATACCAAATATCAAAGCCCTAGCTACTGTGGTTTTGGACAATAAGATTTTTAAAGTTTTTCCTTTCGGTTCCCATGGCAACCAGTGTCCTGCATGGATTTCAATTTCTATGAAGTTTAATGTAAATCTGCCCCGTGGTTTTGAAGAAGAAGATTTTTGAAATTTACAATATAGCCATACAAGGAAAATAAGCCCCGCCCCCTGGTGGCCATGTTTTTTTACCAAAACAAAATGGCTTAGGCAATTCTGGTAGAGGGTCACCTAGAGATCATTTCTACAAAATATTTTTGAAATCCGGCTAACAGTTTCTCACAAGAAGATTTCAAAGTTTTTCCTTTCAGTTGCCATGGCAACCAGAGTTCTGCATAGAATTAAATTCTTTGGGCAATTTTGAAAGGGGGCCTCCCCAAGGATCATTCCTGTGAAGTTTGGTGTAAATCTGCCAAGTGGTTCTGAAGGAGAAGATTTTTTTACAAATTGTTGACACACGACACACAAGAGACATGGAACAGTCACAAAAGCTCACTTTGAGCATTTGTTGAGGTGAGCTAAAAAGAAAGTGTAAACAAGAGGGCCATGATGGACCTAATAGTATATCACTCACCGGAGTTTAATTGCTTGCTTGAACAAATTTCTTTGCTAAAGCTTAAAAAAAAACAACAACAGGGCCAAGATGGCCCTAGGTCGCTCACCTGTGCAACACACCATAACAGTGTAAACATGTTTTACCTAGTGATTTCATGGAGACAAATATTCTGACCAATTTTCATTAAGATTGGACCAAAAACCGTGGCCTCTTGAGTGTAAACAAGCATTTTCTTTGATTTGACCTAGTGGCCTAGTTTTTTAACCCACATGACCCAGATTCGAACTTGCCCAAAATTTCACGAAAACAAACATTCTGACAATTTTCAGGAAGATTGGGACAAAAAACAGGCCTTTAGTGTATACAAGCTTTTCCTATGATTTGACCTAGTGACCTAGTTTTTGACCCCACATGAACCAGATTTGAAATCTTCCAAGACTTCATGATAACAAACATTCTGACCAAAATTTATGAAGACAGAATACAAAATGTGCTCCCTAGGGTGTAAACAAGCTTATTCTTTGAATTGACCTGGTGACCTAGTTTTTGACCCTGCATGACCCAGATAAAAATTCGTACAATATTTCATGCAGACAAACATTCTGACCAAGTTTCATGCACGTCAAATGAACAAGAGTGTTAACAAGCTTTTCCTTTGATTTGACTGGGTGACCTAGTTTTTGACCCCATATGACCCAGTTTCAAACTTGGCCTGGGAATCATCAAGATAAACATTCTGACCAAGTTTCATGAAGATAGGGTCATAAATGTGGCCTAAAGAGTGTTAACAAGCTTTTCCTTTAATTTGACCTGATGACCTAGTTTCTGACCCCATATGACCCAGTTTCAAACTCTGCTTAGAAATCATCAAGATAAACATTCTGACAAAGATTCATGAAGATAGGGTCATAAATGGGGCCTCTAAGTTGTTAAGAAGCTTTTCCTTTGATCTGACCTGATGACCTAGTTCTTCACCCAACATGACCCAGTTTTGATCCAGGGGTAGAGATCATCAAGATAATCATTCTGTGCAAGTTTTATCAAATCAACGCATAAATGAAACCTCTATATGGCTGAAATGGCCAAAATAGAAAATTTCCTTTTCAGGGCAGTAACTCTAGAACCCATGATGGAAACTAGCCGGTTTTCGAAAGAAATCGAGATCTTATTGTGACTTAAGTTGTGTGTGAGTGTGGTTAAAATCAAATATAAAATGTCACTTCTATCGTGTTCACAAAGTAAAAACAAGAGTGCCAGAATGTCACAATATACGCCCGTCACAGCAAATTTCTTTACACTAGCACCTGTATTTGCAAATGGAATTTTAATTTTCTAGCTGTTTACAATGTTTTTGTTTTTTTAGAAATTATTGTAATTCTTTTATTTTTCTAAGTCCACAAAAAAAAATCTTTACCAGGTAGAGATACCTTAAAATACACCCAAAATTTGACAGTAACATCAATGTTGTACCACAGAAAAGTGGTCTTGGTTTTTCCCTACGGTCAATTATAAAAAAGTTACAATGTAAGTTATTTATAGTAACAGCTATGGGAAGTTGATCTTTAACCCTTTACCACATCGATACGTTTATCACCGTATCTATCGATTACCGAACAGAAACGTATTGACCCGAGTCTATCAGTTCCCCGATAGAAACGTATTATACCGATTAACGGCCATTTGAACAGAATCGTTTTATCCCGTGTCTCATAATCAATCGCTTTATTTTCGTTCTTTTCCTAAAGAAACAAATTCCGGATGTTTACTAACTCAAAATATGGGATTTCGTCATCATTATTTACGTACAAGATCATGTGGTTACTATTTAAATTTATCGAGTACTTTGCAAAGAAAGGGTTTTTTCCTACATGTGCACGACGCTACGTCATGGAAAATTACTGAGAAAACTGCTTGCAACTGGCCGGTTCGCGGGCTTTCCTCGTTCTAAAAATAACAACCATTTAACATCAAAGTATTTTTAAATGTGTTAGGTCATGAAGGTCACGCGTGATACATGCAGATTTCCCCTAAACAACAATTTGTGTATACGATGGCTTGGAATTTATGGCCTTACATAACGGGAAGTGTTAATCAAAACAGAAGGACCGCGGCTTTCAAATATTTTATGACACCCCAAGAGTTAATTGCAGCGGAAGTCACCCGTGATGTACCGACGTTTGATCATTAAAATATTACGTAATATTATCTTAAAAACATTTTAATTTTTAGCACAAGAATATTGTAGTCGGTTACGAGTCTCGATCTCAGCGATCTTTTTGCACTTTCAGAAATTTTACGATCCGTTATTTTTGTAGTGTTATTCAGTTTGAGGGTTGTTTTTTTTATATAAATACTTACCGATTCCGATTCGGAAGATAAGTCTATTAACTATAAATCAAACTTTCAAACATCAAAATGAAATTGTATATGAATTTCAATGTGAAAGTAATCCAAAACAGAATTTTATGCCTAAAAAAATATATTCCCGTACTTTAACACTTTATATCTTCGAAACTCAAAGAGAAACTACAATAAATTTTGTATCATCGGAAAGAGAATTTAAATTGCTATAAACTTTATATTGACAAAAATAATGTCAAACTTACAGAAAATATTAAAATAATGACATTTTTAACATAAGTGTGTGTAATCACAAGATAATGCCAACACCTCTGTTCAGATAAGACAGTCCCCTTTATCAGCCATATACCGATTATTGATTATTGATTATCACTTATCAGTGTTATGTAAAAGAGGTTACTCTGGCTTCTGTTCTGTGTGGTAAAGGGTTAAAGAGAAAAAAAAAACAAAAAAAAAAACAAGAGGGCCATGATGGCCCTATATCGCTCACCTGTTATCATTGCACTTGAGGACAAGAAGGTCCTCAGTAAAAATATTTAAGTCCAAAGGACAGGAACAACAAAGGGAAGAAATTTAACCAAAAAGAAAAAACAATTCTTACAAGGTACAGATATGTCAAAATGCACCTAAAAATTGGAGGTACCATCCATGTTGTACCACAGAAAAGTAGTCTTGGTTTTTCCCTACGGCCAATAATAAAAAAGTTACTAAAAATAAGCTATTTGTAGTAACGTAAAAGGGAAGTAATTAAAAAAAAAAATTGTAAGTGAACAAAAGAAGGCTCTGCCAAATAAATCTGTTGACATAAATAAAGGGAGGTAATTTGACATAAAATCAGTCCATAGTTATCAACCCTGATTGTCTCAGTCCAACTAATGACAATAATGAAATTTCAAATAAGTCCTATAAGTACTTACTGATATAAATTCATTTTGATTACAATCAGGGGAGGTAATCAGATATAAATGAAGTCTCTATATGGCTGCAAAAGCTAAAATAGCCAATTTTGGACCTTTAAGGGGCCATAACTCTGGAACCCATGATGGAATTTGGCCAGTTCAAGAAAGGAACCAAGATCTTGTGGTGATACAAGTTGTGTGCAAGTTTGGTTAAAATCAAATCATAAATGAAGCTGCTATTGTGCTGACAAGGTCAAAATAGCTAATTCTGGCCGTTTCATGGGTCATAACTCTAAAACCCATAATGGAATCTAGCCAGTTCAAGAAAGGAACCAAGATCTTATGGTGATACAAGTTTTGTGCAAGTCTGATTAAATTCAAATCATAAATGAAGCTGCTATTGTGCAGACAAGGTCAAAATAGCTGATTTTGGCCCTTTCAGGGGCCATAACTCTGGAACCCATTATGGGATCTAGCCGGTTCAAGAAAGGAACTAAGATCTAATGGTGACACAAGTTTTGTGCAAGTTGATTAAATTCAAATCATAAATGAAGCTGCTATTGTGCAGACAAGGTCAAAATAGCTATATAATAAAGGAATCTCGCCAGTTCAAGAAAGGAACCAAGATCTTATGGTGATACTAGCTGTGTGCAAGTTTGGTTAAAATAAAATCATAAATGAAGCTGCTATTGTGCAGACAAGGTCAAAATAGCTAATTTTGGCCCTTTCAGGGGCCATAACTCTGAAACCCATAATGGGATCTGGCCAGTTCAAGAAAGGATCCGAGAACTTATGGTGATACAAGTTGTGTGCAAGTTTTGTTAAAATAAAATCATAAATGAAACCACTATTGTGCAGACAAGAAATTGTTGACGCACGGACGGACGCACGCATGAGACGCACAGACGACGGACGAAGGGTGATCACAAAAGCTCACCTTGTCACTATGTGACAGGTGAGCTAAAAAAAAAAAAAAATTACAAGTCCACACAAAAATCCTTACCAGGTAGAGATAGCTCAAAATACACCTCAGAATTGGATGTAACATGCTGTACTACAGAAAAGTGGTCTCGATTTCACAATATAAGCTATTTATAGTAACAGCAAAGGGAAGTAATTCAAAAGAAGGGACCAGTGCATGACACTCCGTCTTATGATGGTGTACAATTGTGCCAAGTCAAAATCCCTCCATGCATGAAGTAGAAATGCTCCGGAGAAAGTCATTCTTGTATCTGACCTTTGGCCTCTAAGTGTGACCTTGACCTTAGACCTAGGGACCTGGTTCTTGCGCATGACACTCCGTCTCATGCTTGTGAACATTTGTGCCAAGTTGTATCAAAATCCCTCAATGCATGAAGAAGAAATGCTCCGGACAAAGTTTTCATTCTTGTATCCTTGACCTCTAAGTGTGACCTTGACCTTACCTCTAGGGACCTGGTTCTTGCGCATGACACTCCGTCTCATGATGGTGAACAATTGTGCCAAGCTACATCAAAGTCCTTTCATGCATGAAGAAGATATGCTCCGGACTAAGTTTTCATTCTTGTATCCTTTGACCTCTATGTATGACCTTGACCTTAGACCTAGGGACCTGGTTCTTGCGCAGGACACTCCCTCTCATTATGGTGAACAACTGTGCCAAGCTACATCAAAATCCTTCCATGCATGAAGAAGATATGCTCTCTTGAATTTTTCATTCTTGTATCCTTTGGCCTCTAAGTGTGACCTTGACCTTAGACCTAGGGCCCTGGTTTGTGCGCATGACACTCTGCCTCATGATGATGAACAAATTGTGCCAACTTTCATCAAAATCCCTCCATGCATGAAGAAGATATGCTCCGGACAAAGTCATTCTTGAATTTGACCTTTGACCTCTAAGTGTGACCTTGACCTTAGACCTAGGGACCTGGTTCTTGCGCATGACATTCCGTCTCATGATGGTGAACAACTGTGCCAAGTTTCATCAAAATCCCTCCATGCATGTAGAAGATATGCTCCGGACAAGGTCTGTGGACCCCGACCGCCCACCCGCCTGCCCATCCGCCCGCCAGGGGCGTTCCCATAATACGTCCCGTTTTTCAAACGGGCGTATAAAAAGTAGGTCAGTAGGTCAAGGTCACATTCAAGTGACCCCTAATTACTAGGAGTCATCTGGTAATTACAATTAAACAGTCTAGGAAATATGATCAGATAATTTTTGAAGCATTTTTCCTAGATAACTCATATACAAGTGACCCCTGGGGCGGGGCCTCTTTTCACAACAGGGGCATAATTTGAACAATCTTGTTAGAGAACCACTAGGCAATGCTACATACCAAATATCAAAAGCCTAGGTTTTGAACTTTCAGACAAGAAGATTTTTTTTTTCCTATATAAGTCTATGTAAAACTTGGGACCCCCAGGGCAAGACCTCTTTTCACCCCAGGGGCATAATTTGAACAATCTTCATAGAGGACCATAAGATGATGTCACATGCCAAATATCGAGACTCTACACCTTGTGGTTTTGGACAAGAAGATTTTTTAAGTTTTTCTTTTCAGTTGCCATGGCAACCAGAGTTCTGTGTGGAATTCAATTCTTTGAACAACTTTTGAATGGGACCACCCAAAGAACATCCAGGCCATCAACTTCCACCAAATTGTTTCAGAGAAGATGTTGTTTAAAGGAAAATGTGGATGGACCCAGGACGGACGTCCGGACAGATGCCGGACGGACACCGAACAGTGATCGATCACAATAGCTCAGCCTGAGCACTTTGTGCTCAGGTGAGCTACAAAACTTTAACCAAGGTGAGGACGTGGAAGACAATAATGCCGACGCCGGGTCAAGTAGGATAGCTCTCCTGATATTTCGTATAGTTGAGCTAAAAAGTTACAATATAAGCTATTTATAGTAACAACAAAGGAAGGTAATTCTAAAAACAAGAAGGTTATGATGACCCTGGATCGCTCACCTGAGTAATATGAGCTACATGTTTCATATGTCAAACTGATGATAAAATATTAAGAAAGTCAGTAGGTCACATTCATGGTCAATGAAATTCAGTTTTATGATTTGTGTGCAAAACTGTGTGTCATCCAAATTTCAAGGCTGTATCTTAAAAAACAAGAAAGTAGGTCAGAAGGTCAATGTCACAGTCAAGTGACATCATATTACTTGGGGTCATCAGGTAATTATAATTAAACAGTCTTGGAAATAGGATCAGATGATTTTTAAGTATTTTTTCCTATATAACTCACATAATAACTAAGTGACCCCAGGGCGGGGCCTCTTTTAAGCCCAGGGGCATAATTTAAACAATTTTGGTAGAGGACTACTAGACAATTCATCATACCAAATATCAAAAGCCTAGGTTGTATGGTTTCAGACAAGAAAATTTTTAAAGCTTTTTCCTATATAATTAAGTCTATATAAAACTTGGGACCCCCAGAGCAGGGCCTCTTTTCACCCCAGGTGTACAATTTGAACAATTTTGGTTGACGACCATAAGACAATGCTACAAACCAAATATCATAGGTCTAAGTGTTGTGGTTTCAGACAAAAAGATTTTAAAACTTTTTTTCCTATATGTCTATGTAAAACTTGGGACCCCTGGGGCGGGGCCATATTTGATCCTAGGGGGATAATTTAAACAATCTTGGTAGAGGACCACTATATAAGGCTACATACCAAATATCAAAGCCCTAGGCCATGTGGTTTTGTACAAGAAGATTTTCAAAGTTTTCCCTATATTATAAGTCTATATAAACCATGTGACCCCCGGGGCAGGGCCATATTTGATCCTAGGGGGATAATTTGAATAATCTTGGTAGAGGACCACTAGATGATGCTACATACCAAATATCAAAGCTCTAGGCCATGTGTTTTTGTACAAGAAGATTTTCAAAATTTTCTCTATATAAGTCTATATAAACCATGTGACCCCCGGGGCGGGGCCATATTTGACCCTTGGGGATAATTTGAACAATCTTGGTAGAGGACCACTAGATGATGCTACACACCAGATATCAGAGCCCTAGGCCCTGTGGTTTTGGACAATAAGATTTTTAAAGTTTTTCCTTTCGGTTGCCATGGCAACCAGAGTTCTGCATGGCATTCAATTCTTTGAACAATTTTGAAAGTGGGCCACCAAAGAATCATTCCTGTGAAGTTTGGTGTAATTCTGCCAAGTGGTTTTCAAGAAGAAGATTTTTTAAGAAAAAATGTTGACGGCCGGACGCCAGACATTGAGCGGTCACAAAAGCTCACCATGAGCCTTTGGCTCAGGTGAGCTAACAAGGGTGCCTAATGGTGGTGAACATTTGTGCCAAGTAACATCAAAATCCCTCTGTGCCCTCCAGACAGTCATTCTTGAATTTGACCTTTGACCTCTAAGTGTGACCTTGACCATAAACCTAGGGACCTGGTTCTTGCGCATGACAATCCGTCTGATGGTGGTGAACATTTGTGCCAAGTTACATCAAAACCCCTCCATGCATGAAGAAGAAATGCTCTGGACAGTCATTCTTGAATTTGACATTTGACCTCTTATGCGTGACCTTGAGAGACCTAGAGACCTGGTTCTTGCATATGACAATCTGTCTCATGGTGGTTAACATTTGTGCCAAGTATGGAGACATAATTCACAACTGCAGTCCAGTCACTACTGGATAGTTTAGTCTGTATTTTGCAATGGTTTATATGTAAAGTTTAAGAAAAGTATACCGTATTTTACCTAAGTCTTGGGACACCCTAAATCTTGGGACAACCCTAAAATATGGAAAAATAATTTTTTTGACCCTAAGTTTTTGGACATGTATTTTCTCAGCGTATTTTTCGTCCCTAAGTGTTGGGACTATGGTTGTATACTGATTCAAGATGTAACCCAAATACCATTATTATACATTGTATGGTGTTGTATCGATCAAAATATCAAACTAGAGCTATCACTAAAGGTGATGAATGTACCCCCCGCATGCACTGACAGTACATTGCAATTTGACGCACACAAGATTGCATAATTATGTGGACTGTATGTATACAGTATAGTAACAAAAAACAAAGTCCCATAACTATGCAGAATATTTATCTAAAAGAATGTAACATGCACCATGCACAACTAGGGTTGGTACTGATCACTTGTGTGAAGTTTCATTAAATTGTGTCAAGGGGATGAGGAGATATGGTGTGCACAAGATTGTGTCTATGTATATAGTATAGTAACAAAAAAAAAACAAAGTCCCATAACTCTGCAATTTTTTTTTCTGAAAGAACCTAACATGCCCCATGCACAACTACTGTTGTTACTGATCACTTGTGTGAAGTTTCATTAAATTGTGTCAAGGGGATGAGGAGAGATGGTGTGCACACGACTGTGTCCATGTATATAGTATAGTAACAAAAAAACAAAGTCCCATAACTCTGCAAATTTTTTTTCTGAAAGAACCTAACATGCCCCATGCACAACTACTGTTGGTACTGATCACTTGTGTGAAGTTTCATTAAATTGTGTCAAGGGGATGAGGAGAGATGGTGCGCACAAGATTGTGTCTATGTATATAGTATAGTAACAAAAAAACAAAGTCCCATAACTCTGCAAATTTTTTTTCTAAAAGAACCTAACATGCCCCATGCACAACTACTGTTGGTACTGATCACTTGTGTGAAGTTTCATTAAATTGTGTCAAGGGGATGAGGAGAGATGGTGCGCACAAGATTGTGTCTATGTATATAGTATAGTAACAAAAAAACAAAGTCCCATAACTCTGCAAATTTTATTTCTAAAAGAACCTAACATGCCCCATGCACAACTACTGTTGGTACTGATCACTTGTGTGAAGTTTCATTAAATTCTGTCAAGGGGATAAGGAGAGATGGTGCGCACAAGATTGCGTCTACGAACAGACGGACAGACAGACAGACGGACAGACAGACAACCTGAAACCAGTATACCCCCCCCTTACAACTTTGTTGTCGGGGGTACAATAATTATAAGAACCAAAGACTATTTTTTTAACATTTTCGTGTCGTGTTTTTACTAGTAAAGTGTTTTTTTACCATACCAGTTAAGTGTTGTATTTTTTTTTTTTTTTGCTGCAGCCAGGAAGTCCATTTTCCGTTATTTATTTTTATTTACCACTGACTGGAATTTACCCGCAAATCGTACAGATATCAAAACGCCATGCCGGTAATTTTCCATTCCACGAGCACGTGCGACCTATCGTAATGTCTAACTTACAACGCCGTTACTTTTGTTCATCGACACGTATACAAAAAACGCGTGTCACGCATTCATTTTTTGATTTTATCGCTTCAGATTTTCAACACCGATTGAGAAGTAATATAGTTTGAATTCTATAACGATTTTAAAAAGGTATTGGCAGAAATGTTGGCAAAATTCTATAAAAACGGTCGAATTTTCATAAAATTACTTGCAAAATTTCAAACAGCGCGATCCTAAATACTTATTTCTTTCTAAAAGTAAATAAGTGATACAAACTATGGGCATAAAATTCAGACTTTTGACCAGAAAGTACAAAAAACAGAATAGAAAAATCTTAAATAATGAAAAGGCAGCAGCAATTTAAAAATATGAAATAAAACGATTTTTGGCAAACAGATTTCTGTTACGTGACCTCGTGAACGTAAACAGAAAATGCGGTTAAAAAAACAAAAACAGTAATGACGCTGCGTATTTTTAATAAGTTTTGAATGAATCTTTGTACATGTACATGTATTTTTTGACACGACACTTTATAATAAGATATTCTTCTCAAACCATTTTGTAATTTCCTCAAGGGCAAATAGGTCACAGAGGTAAGATATCCGCTATTATAGTTTGACACGTTTACCTGTCAGTTTATACGGGATACTGCACATTCGCTTTAACAAATTAAAAAGAAGCTTTTTTATATTGATTGTTACAACACTAGATCTACTTCTCAGCACTTAAGAACCGAGGCGGTACGATCAAACAGTGATGTGCAACATGGCGCGAAAACATGACGTAATGCCATGAAAATCTCGGGGAAACTATACCGCTTTGATCTCCACTTCTAATGTCATGATACCGATAAACTTCTTTTAGCTCTTTGAGGGGGTGTTAACTGATGATGAAAACAAGGCCAATTACTTTGTTTATCAACAGAATAATTACCGATAATCGTTAAGGTTTTTTTTTTCGCTTTCAACACGGGTGGAAGGGGGATGTTACCTGACGACGATTATTGTGTCCATATTTTTGGGACAATTTCAAAATAATTATTTTTCGGGAAATAAGTCTTGGGACAGTGAAAAAAAAAAATATTTTATACTGTCCCAAGACTTAGGTAAAATACGGTATTGTTCTGAATGACTGATACAACATACACATGATACATACAAACTAAATTACTATTAAAACATAGATAAACTAATCAACACAATGTAATTTAAATATTGAGAGAAAGTATATAAATGAATACCAGTTCAGTACTATACTTCTCCACTCCCTCTGGCCACTGAGAAGTAATTAGGATATCAACACCTTTAAACTTGCTGTCATTTTTCACTGGGTCAGTAAGTGAATTGATATCTAAGGCATTGAAACTTGTATTGTCTGAGATGAAATCAGATTGTGTTCCACTGAGATAGGCAAGCTGTAGTCCAGAGCTGCCATTGTACAGTCCCTTCTTACCTGCAAAATGAACATATTAGTGATGGAAATATTTGCAAATTCAACATATTCACAGAATTAAATTCATGCATAAACTGAAGCCAAATAAACTTTAAATCAGTTGTCATAATTATGTAGAACTTTTGTCATTTCCACCTACTGTGAAATCATAAATATTCGTGGGGGATTAATTTTCGTGGATTTCGTGGTTGAATCAATCCACGAAATTTAATCCCAACGAACAGGTAAATTTCCCATTCATTTTATGTTCAAAAGTTGAAATCCACGAATTCATATCCCCACGAAATTGCCGTTTTGATCAAAACCACAAAAATTTCATGTCCACGAAATTTAATGATTTCACCGTATTTGAAACTAGAGCTATCACTAAAGGTGATGAATAATAATAATAATAATAATAATAATAACTTTATTTTAAGAAGGTGACATATTAAGAGTACATAGTATACATACAACTTATTTCCAATATGGCCTTCTACATAAATGTTAAAACACAGTATCTACAACAATAAGAGTATCAGTAGCACAATTTTAACGACAAACACACTTTAAAAACAAACTCGATTTGAAATGATTTTACCAGGAGAATAAATCAGTGTAATTCATTTTGCATACATGTACATTCATCCATCAATATCATAAAGTTTAAAAGCTACCTTATACGACATAAAATGCATGATAATTGATGAAGATTTGAGAAAAAAAAAATGAATAAATAAAAATCTCAGTATTAGTAACGTTGTTCTTGTAATAAATAATCCTTAATTTTTCGTTTAAACGTTAACAGATTATCTTGAAGTTTGATGTTTGATGGAATGGAATTCCATAAATGTGTGGCTTTGTATGAGAATGTTTGTTTCAAGTAGTTTGTTCGGGGCTTTAACAAAGAAAGATCTTTACGAGTCGAGGAACGAAGATTATATCTATCGTTATGAGCAAAAGATAATAATTCAGACATATATTTTGGTACAAGGTTATGGTCACATTTAAAAACCAGTACAGCCATGTGGTAATTGCATCTGTTTTCAAAAGTGAGCAGATTCAGAGTTTTAAAAAAGCTACCTGCGATACGATTTTTTGTTATTACACGAATTGCCCTCTTTTGTATATTATATATTTTATCAGTATCTGATTTACGGGCAAGCCCCCATACAGTACTGCAATAGTCCATGGTTGATATAATATATGCATTATAATATAACATCTTCATTTTATCGGTCAAAAAGTACGAAATTCTTTTTAAAAGTGCAACCTTTGCGTTAAGTTTATTCACAACATTGCGAACTTGTGCATGCCACGTTATATTATTATCTATACAGATTCCAAGAATATTTTGACTTGTTACATTTTCAATTATCGTTCCATTGATAAACAGTTCAAGATTCCTTGCTTGTTTCGTTTTATAATTTGTACTTAGAAGCATACATTTTGTTTTTTCCGGATGTAATGACATATTATTAATTTTGCACCATGTGTTAATGAGGCTAAGATTACTTTGAAGCTCTTGCTCTATAACTGAAATGTCAGTGTCGGATTTATGCACCGTGGAATCGTCAGCATACATGTCAATATTAATAGTGTCTGAAATAAGTGTCATATCATTTATATATAATATAAATAGTAAGGGTCCTAAAATCGAGCCTTGTGGAACTCCAGACTTTACAAACAGTTTTTTAGAATATAAATTTCTAATTTTAACTAGCTGAGTTCTTTTCGACAGATATGATTCAAATAATTTCAGTGAGTTATCTGTAAAGTGATAAAGCTTTAGTTTATGCAGTAATATTTCATGGTCGACAAGATCGAATGCTTTTCAAAGATCAAGAAATACGGACCCTACATATTTACCACTGTCAACATCTTTCAACCAAGTATCAATTAAAAGTGTTAAAGCAGTGTGGCATGAATGTGTAGGACGAAAACCCGATTGTTTTGTGTGCAATATATTTGTCTTTTTGAAATACAATTGCAACTGTGAACCAATATGCCTTTCAAATATCTTAGATATGGTAGGTAAAACTGAGATAGGTCTATAATTACTTGGATTCTGCTTATTCCCTTTTTTAAAAATTGGAATAACGTAAGCATCTTTTAATTTATCGGGAAAAACACCACTGTGTATGCTTTTATTTATTATAGATGTGATGGCTGGAGTTATGAAATCTCCGCAGTCATGTAGAATCTTTGGGCTTATTCCGTCTATCCCAGTAGCTTTTTTAAGATCAATTTTAGATATGATATTTTTTACTTCCAAAGGAGTAATGAAATCAATCTCAAATTTGTGAAATGATAATTTTTCATCACCCCCGCATGCACTGACACAGTACATTGCAATTTGACACACACAAGACTGCATAATTATGTGGACTGTGTGTATATAGACTGTATGTATACAGTATAGTAACAAAAAACAAAGTCCCATAACTATGCAGAATATTTATCTAAAAGAATGTAACATGCACCATGCACAACTAGGGTTGGTACTGATCACTTGTGTGAAGTTTCATTAAATTGTGTGCAAGGGTTTGGTAGATTAGGCACGCACAAGATTGCATATGCAGACTGTATGTACATAGTATGTTAACAAGAAACAAAGTCCCATAATTCTGCAATTTTTGTTGCTGAAAGAACCTAACATGCCCCATGCACAACCACTGTTGTTACTGATCACTTGTGTGAAGTTTCATTAAATTGTGTCAATGGGATGAGGAGAGATGGTGCGCACAAGATTGTGTCTATGTATATAGTATAGTAACAAAAAAAACAAAGTCCCATAACTCTGCAAATTTTTTTTCTAAAAGAACCTAACATGCCCCATGCACAACTACTGTTGGTACTGATCACTTGTGTGAAATTTCATTAAATTGTGTCAAGGGGATGAGGAGAGATGGTGCGCACAAGATTGTGTCTATGTATATAGTATAGTAACAAAAAAACAAAGTCCCATAACTCTGCAAATTGTTTTTCTAAAAGAACCAAACATGACCCATGCACAACTACTGTTGGTACTGATCACTTGTGTGAAGTTTCATTAGATTCTGTCAAGGGGATAAGGAGAGATGGTGCGCACAAGATTGCGTCTACGGACAGACGGACAGACGACCAGACAGACACACGGACAGACAGACAACCTGAAACCAGTATACCCCCCCTTACAACTTTGTTGTCGGGATGCCCCATGCACAACTACTGTTGGTACTGATCACTTGTGTGAAGTTTCATTAGATTCTGTCAAGGGGATAAGGAGAGATGGTGCGCACAAGATTGCGTCTACGGACAGACGGACAGACGACCAGACAGACAGACGGACAACCTGAAACCAGTATACCCCCCCTTACAACTTTGTTGTCGGGGGGGTACAATTATTTATGTACAAAATATATGATCTTTTTCAGTTATATTCATAATCAAAACAGGTATCATTTTGTTAATAAAGGTGATGAATGTACCCCCACCACCCCCATGCACTGACACAGTACACTGCAATTTGACGCACACAAGATTGCATAATTATGTGGACTGTGTGTATATAGACTGTATGTATACAGTATAGTAACAAAAAACAAGAGGACCATGATGGTCCTGAATCGCTCACCTATCCCCACATGACCCAGTGTTGAACCGAGTATGACGTCGTTATTTCTATTATTTGACAAAGTGACCTAGTTTTTGAGCATATGTGACCTAGATATCATCAAGATAAAAAATTCTGACCAATTTTCATGAAGATCCATTGAAAAAATAAATTGACCTCTAGAGAGGTCACAAGGTTTTTCTATTATTTGACCTAATGACCTAGTTTTTCAAGGCACGTGACCCACTTTTAAACTTGACCTAGATATCATCAATGTGAACATTCTCACTAATTTTCATGAAGATCTCGTGAAAAATATGGCCTCTAGAGAGGTCACAAGGTTTTTCTATTTTTCGACCTACTGACCTAGTTTTTGACCGCACATGTCCCAGTTATGAACTTGACCTAGATATCATCAAGCTGAACATTCGCACCAACTTTCATGAAGATCCAGTGAGAAATATGGCCTCTAGAGACATCACAAGAATTTTCTATTTTTAGACCTAATGACCTAGTTTTTGACCGCACGTGACCCAGTTTTGAATTTGAGCTAGATATCATCAAGATGAACATTCTGACCAATCTTCATCAAGATCTCTTGAAAAATATGGCCTCTAGAGAGGTCACAAGGTTTTTCTATTTTTAGATCTACTGACCTTGTTATTGACCGCACGTGACCAAGTTTCGAACCTGACCTAGGTATCATCAAGGTGAACATTCTGACCAATTTTCATAAAGATCATATGAAAAATATGGCCTCTAGAGAGGTCACAAAGTTTTTCTATTTCCAGACCTACTGACCTAGTTTTTGACCGCACGTGACCCAGTTTCAAACTAGACCTAGATATCATCAAGGTGAACATTCTGACCAATTTTCATGAAGATCCATTGAGAAATATGGCCTCTAGAGAGGTCACAAGGTTTTTCTATTTTTAGACCTACTGACCTAGTTTTTGACCCCACGTGACCCAGTTTCGAAATTGACCTAGATATCATCAAGGTAAACATTCTGACCAATTTTCATGAAGATCTCATGAAAAATATGGCCTCTAGAGAGGTCACAATGTTTTTCTATTTTTAGATCTACTGACCTAGTTTTTGACCCCACGTGACCCAGTTTCAAACTTGACCTAGATATCATCAAGGTGAACATTCTGACCAATTTTCATGAAGATCCATTGAGAAATATGGCCTCTAGAGAGGTCACAAGGTTTTTCTATTTTTAGACCTACTGACCTAGTTTTTGACCCCACGTGACCAAGTTTCGAACTTGACCTAGATATCATCAAGTTGAACATTCTGACCAATTTTCATCAAGATCTTATGAAAAATATGGCCCCTAGAGAGGTCACAAGGTTTTTCTATTTTTAGATCTACTGACCTAGTTTTTGACCCCACGTGATCCAGTTTCGAACTTGACCTAGATATCATCAAGGTGAACATTCTGACCAATTTTCATGAAGATCCATTAAGAAATATGGCCTCTAGAGAGGTCACAAGGTTTTTCTATTTTTAGACCTACTGACCTAGTTTTTGACCCCACGTGATCCAGTTTCGAACTTGACCTAGATATCATCAAGGTGAACATTCTGACAAATTTTCATGAAGATCTTTTGAAAAATATGGCCTCTAGAGAGGTCACAAGGTTTTTCTATTTTTAGATCTACTGACCTAGTTTTTGATCGCACGTGACCCAGTTTCGAACTTGACCTAGATATCATCAAGATGAACATTCTGACCAACTTTCATAAAGATCCCTTGAAAAATGTGACCTCTAGAGTGGTCACAAGCAAAAGTTTACGCACGCACGCACGCACGCACTGACGCACGGACGACGGACGACGGACGCCACGCAATCACAAAAGCTCACCTTGTCACTTTGTGACAGGTGAGCTAACAAAGTCCCAACTATGCAGAATATTTATCTAAAAGGACGTAACATGCACCATGCACAACTAGGGTTGGTACTGATCACTTGTGTGAAGTTTCATTAAATTGTGTGTAAGGGTTGGGAAGATTAGGCACGCACAAGATTGCATAATTATGCAGACTGTATTTACATAGTATGTTAACAAGAAACAAAGTCCCATAACTCTGCAATTTTTGTCGCTGAAAGAACCTAACATGCCCCATGCACAGCTACTGTTGTTACTGATCACTTGTGTGAAGTTTCATTAAATTGTGTCAAGAGGATGAGGAGAGATGGTGCGCACAAGATTGTGTCTATGTATATAGTATAGTAACAAAAAACAAAGTCCCGTAACTCTGCAATTTTTTTTCTGAAAGAACCTAACATGCCCCATGCACAACTACTGTTGTTACTGATCACTTGTGTGAAGTTTCATTAAACTGTGTCAAAGGGATGAGGAGAGATGGTGCGCACAAGATTGTGTCTATGTATATAGTATAGTAACAAAAAACAAAGTCCCGTAACTCTGCAAAAAAAAATTCTGAAAGAACCTTACATGCCCCATGCACAACTACTGTTGTTACTGATCACTTGTGTGAAGTTTCATTAAATTGTGTCAAGGGGATGAGGAGAGATGGTGCGCACAAGATTGTGTCTATGTATATAGTATAGTAACAAAAAACAAAGTCCCGTAACTCTGCAATTTTTTTTTCTGAAAAAACCTAACATGCCCCATGCACAACTACTGTTGTTACTGATCACTTGTGCGAAGTTTCATTAAATTGCATCAAGGGGATGAGGAGAGATGGTGCGCACAAGATTGTGTCTACGGACAGACAGACAACCTGAAACCAGTATACCCCCTCTTACAACTTTGTTGTCGGTGGGTACAATGACAGATCAACCTTAAATTATCATAATCAATTTAAGCTAGTTTCTCACATACTGACAGACATGAACAAGAGCGCCACCAAGCGGGGCAATATACACCCGAAGTGTTACATCAGAGGATGGGAGCAAAATTTAAAGAACTTGACTGTTGAAGCCCAAAGGACAGGAACAACAAAAAAGAAGAAATTAAAAAAAAAAAATTCCACAAAAAATTCTTACTAGGTAAAGTTATGTCAAAATATATCTAAAAATTGGATGTAACATCCATGTTGTACCATAGAAAAGTGGTCAAGGTTTTTCCCTAGGGCCAATAATAAAAAAGTTTCAAAATAAGCTATTTATAGTAACAAAAAAGGGAAGTAATACAAAAACAATTATTGTAATAGAACAAAAAAGGGATCTGCCAAATAAAAACAAGAGCACTGCAATGCAGAGCAATATACACAAAGCAAAGTCATATATGACCTTTGACCCCTAAAGGTGACCTTGACCTTGAAGCAAGACATCCAAAACATGCGCTCTGCACGTTGCCTCAGTGTGTTGAACATTTGTGCCAAGTTTCTTTGAAATCCTTCAAGCAGTTCAAGAGTTACAGAGCGGACACAGCAAAGTCATATATGATATTTCACTCCTAAGTGTGACCTTGACCTTGAAGCTAGTCATCCGAAACAAGCGCCCTGCACGTCGTCTCAGTATGGTGAACATTTGTGCCAAGTTTCTTTGAAATCCTTCAAGCAGTTCAAGAGTTTCAGAGTGGACAGGAAACACACCCATATGACCTTTGACCCCTAAGTGTGACCTTGACCTTGAAGGTAGTCATCCGAAACATGCGCTCTGCATGTCGTCTCCATGAGGTGAACATTTGTGTCAAGTTTCTTTGAAATCCTTCAAGGGGTTCAAGAGATATAGAGCGGACACGAAATTGCTAACGGACGCACGGACGGACGCACACACACACGGACGGATGCACGGACAAGAGCAAATCTATATGCTCCCACCACTCATGGGGGGGGGGGGGGGGGGGGCACAAAAATTATACAGGTGGTCCAAATTTCTATACTGTAACTTCAAAAACGGTAAGTAGGTCAGTAGGTCACGATTAAGACTATTCAAGATGAGTATTGAAATCTGTATCAAACATTATACATGTGGTCCAAATCACGATTAAGACTATTCAAGATGAGTATTGAAATCTGTATCAAACATTATACATGTGGTCCAAATCTTTTTGCTGTAGCTTCAAAAACAAGAAAGTAGGTCAGTAGGTCAGGGCTAAGAACATTAAAGATGAGTATTGAAATCTTTATCGAAAGTTATTGACGTGGTCCAAATTTTTATGCTGTTACGATAGGTGTGCAAAACTGTATATGTCATCCGAATTTCAAGGCCGTATCTTAAAAAACAAAAAGTAGGTCAGTAGGTCAAGGTCACAGTCAAGTGACCCCTAATTACTTGGGGGTCATCAGGTAATTATAATTAAAAAGTCTAGGAAATATGATCAGATAATTTTTGAAGTATTTTTTCCTATATAACTCATATACAAGTGACCCCAGGGCGGGGCCTTGAACATTCAGACAAGAAGATTTTTAAATTTTTTCCTATATAAGTCTATGTAAAACTTCGGGCCCTGGGGCAGGGCCTCTTTTCAACCCAGGGGAATCATTTGAACAAATATGGTAGAGGACCACTAGACAATGCAACATACCAAATACCAAAAGCCTTGGCCTTGCAGTTTCAGGCAAGAAGATTTTTAAAATTTTTGCTATGTATAAGTCTATGTAAAACTTGGTACCCCCAGGGCTGGGCCTCTTTTCAACCTAGGGGCTTAATTTAAAGAATCTTAGTAGAGGAGCACAAGGCAATGCTACATATCAAATATCAAAGGCCTAGGTCTTGTGGTTTCAGACCAGAAGATTTTCAAAGTTTTTTCCTATATAAGTCTATATAAACCATGTGACCCCCGGGGCGGGGCCATATTTGACCCTACGGGGATAATTTGAACAATCTTGGTAGAGGACTACTATATGATGCTACATACCAAATATCAAAGCCCTAGGCCCTGTGGGTTTGGACAAGAAGATTTTTAAAGATTTTCCTTTCGGTTGCCATGGCAACCAGAGCTCTGCATGGAATTCAATTCTTTGAATAATTTTTAAAGAAGACCATCCAAGGAACATCCCTGTGAAGTTTCATCAAAATTGGCCTGATGGTTAAGGAGGAGATGCTGTATAAAGGGAAGTGTGGCTGGACGCCGGATGGTGAGCGATCACAATAGCTCACCCTGAGCCTTTGACATAATCAAAAACTTTAACCAAACTAGAAATACATTCTGCATGCCCACGGGCAGAATGTCGAGCCCGCCAGCACCTTTGGCCTCTAAGTGTGACCTTGACCTTAGACCTAGGGACCTGGTTCTTGTGCATGACACTCCGTCTCATAATGGTGAACATTCATGCCAAATTACATCAAAATCCCACCATGCATGAAGAGGAAATGCTCTGGACAAACTTCAATTTGACCTTTGACCTCCAACTGTGACCTTGACCTTTGAGATAGGAAATGGGGTTTGTGCATGACACTCCTTCTCATTGAGGTTAACATTCATGCCAAATATAAACAAGATTGGTCCATGCATGTCAAAGTTATGGTCTGGACAAACTTCAATTTGACATTTGACCTCCAACTGTGACCTTGACCTTTGAGATAGGAACATGGCGTTTGCACATGACACTCATTGAGGCAAACATTCATGCCAAATATAAACAAAATTGGTCCATACATGTCAAAGTTATGGTCCAGACAAAATTGGACAGACACATGCACGCACATACAACGACCCACCAAAAGTGACAACTGTACTGAGCTCACCACAAGCGGACTCGACAAAAAATTCTAAGTTAAAATGGGGCATAACTCTGTCAAAATTCAAAAGAGTTATGGGGATTGTTTCACCTGTTGTAAACTTTGATAGTAAATAAATAGTTTAAGTTTCAAGTCAAAAGCTTAGACAGTAACAGAAATATCTGACTTTATCAAAAACTATAACAACGGCGACACCTGGAACAAGTGCAATAACTCCACCTGGAACGAGGGCAATATCTCTACTTGGAACAAGGGCAATAACTCTACTTGGAACAAGTGCAACAAGAGCTCGTCGAACACGAAATGCCCCCATTGATGCAATCAGTAATTGCACAAGGAACAGAAATTATATGCTCACTGTAAACAAAAGTTCTACCATTCTGGTTTAATCTGACCTTGACCTTTAACCTATTAACCTAACAAGAGATTACAGAGTGATCTTGGCGCCATCCACTGAGCCATTTTTTACAGAAATGTGAAAGTAGGTCACTAGGTTAATAACAAGGTCAAGGTTTTTTTCGGTACACAAACCTATGCATGTGGTCCAAATTTGAAGGCTGTAGCTACAGAAATGTGAAAGTAGGTCACTAGGTCAAGATCAAGGTCAATTCATGTCAAGGTTCATCTTGCCACTCAAAACTATACATGTGGTCCAAATTTGAATGATGTAAGTTATGGACATGAAGATTCTAAGTTTTTCCCTATATAAGTCTATATGAACCATATGACCCCTGGGGCGGGGCTATATTTGACCCTAGAGGGATAATTTGAACAAACTTGGTAGAGAACCACTAAATGATGCTACATTACAAAATACCGAAGCCATAGTCTTTGTGGTTTGGACAAGAAGATTTTCAAAGTTTTTCCCTATATAAGTCTATGTAAACCATGTGACCCCCAGGGCGGAGCCATATTGGACCCTAGAGGAATAATTTGAACAATCTTAGTAGAGGACCACTCGATGATATCAAAGCCCTAGGCCCTGTGGTTTTGGACAAGAGGTTTTTCAAAGTTTTTTCCTATATAAGTCTATATAAACCATGTGACCCCCGGGGTGGGGCCATATTTGACCCCAGGGAAATAATCTGAACAATCTTGGTAGAGAACCACTAGATTTTGCTATATACCAAATATCAAAGCCCTAGGCCCTATGGTATTGGACAAGAAGATCAGAAACCGTTTTAACTGTTCCTGGCCAATGTGACCTTGACCTTTGACCTAATGACCTCAAAATCAATAGGGGTCATCTGCTGGTCATGGCCAACCTAACCATCAATTTTCCTGACACTAGGCCCAAGCGTTCTAGAGTTATTGCCTGGAAACCATTTTACTGTTCCTGGTCACTGTGACCTTGACCTTTGACATACTGACCTCAAAATCAATAGGGGTCATCTGCTGGTGATGACCAACCTCCCTATCAACTTTCGTGACCCTAGGCCTAAGCCTTCTTGAGTTATCATCCGGAAACCGTTTTACTGTTCAGGGTCACTGTGACCTTGACCTTTAACATACTGACCTCAAAACCAATAGGGGTCATCTGCTGGTCATTACCAACCTCCCTATCAACTTTCATGATCCTAGGCCCAAGTGTTCTTGAGTTATCATCCGGAAACTGTTCTACTATTCAGGGTCACTGTGACCTTGACCTTTGACATACAGACCTCAAAATCAATAGGGGTCATCTGCTGGTGATGACCAACCTCCCTATCAACTTTCATGATCCTAGGCCGAAGTGTTCTTGAGTTATCATCCGGAAACGGATTGGTCTACATTCCGACCGACCGACCGACAGACCGACCGGCCTACCGACCGACCGACATCTGCAAAACAATATACCCCTCCTTCTTCGAAGGGGGGCATAATAACTCTACCAGGAACGAGTGCAATAACTCTACCTGGAACGAGGGCAATAACTCTACCTGGAACGAGGGCAATAACTCTACTTGGAACAAATGCAAATAACTCTACCTGAAACGAGGGCAATAACTCTACCTGGAACGAGAGCAATAACTCTACGTGGAACGAGGGCAATAACTCTACTTGGAACGAGTGCAAGAACTCTACCTGGAACGAGGGCAATAACTCTACGTGGAACGAGGGCAATAACTCTACTTGGAACGAGTGCAAGAACTCTACCTGGAACGAGGGCAAAAACTCTACCTGGAACGAGGGCAATAACTCTACCTGGAACGAGGGCAAAAACTCTACTTGGAACGAGTGCAATAACTCTACCTGGAACGAGGGCAATAACTCTACCTGGAACGAGGGCAATAACTCTACTTTTACTTCGAAAAATCAAACTAAAACAGGAAGTGGGTGGGGGCACAAAATGGTGTGTTAAAAGCACATGTTCTCCATGTTAACATGTGTATTCTCCTGCAGTACTTTTTTTCACTAGAAAGTGTCTAATGTCTAAATACCATTGTTTATCACCTAATTCATACATGTTTATATATCTGACATGTGGACAACTCTATAAGTACAGCTGACTTTCCTTCTCTCTAATTTGAGGGACTGCATTTATGTAGTAAGCAAATATGTTTTAACTGAGTAGAAATTGTCTTTAAATCTTCCTTCCTTTGGTTTTAAACACACAGTGTGCTTACCAGATACCATATGCAAATAACAGCAAACATTACAAGGTATTAAAACATGCACATTTGAAAACAGTTGAACAAAGTTTTAAAAGTTAAGTAAGAGAACAGATTTCTGTCATACCAAGATAAGTGACATTTTCACAGAGGTCTCCTCCTTGCATATCTTTATACCAGTGCACATGTTCTCCTTTGTTTGGACCTAGAATGAGTACTGGTAATGGTACTGAAATATAAGACAACATTTAACTTATATTTGATAGTCCTCAGATCATTTTTTAACAATAAAGTTTGCAGCAAGTTCAATAAGATATTATTTTCATACTTTTTATTCAAGTACTTTTAGATCTATATATCAATTGCAAGGGATCTCAAAAAAAAAATTTGAATGATCTTTGAAAATATGACAGATTTGTTCATATTGATTTATTAAACTAAAAACTGGACATTACACATTTTTTCATGATTTCTAAGGTTACCAAACTTCCCCTTGCTTTCCAATGCTTTTTATCAAACAAAATTAATCAATACACTGCCCTATTACCAGTGCTTCAATCATTCTTGCCATTAAAATAATTATAATGACACCATTAAAAACCTTGTATTTCATCTCACTGGAAATATAACAATTACAATGTCCCCTGCCTTGTACAGACATTTTTCCAATAACATACAACCAGCCAATACCATACAACCAGCCAATAACATACAACCAGCCAATACCATACAACCAGTTAATACCATACAACTAGCCAATAACATACAACCAGCCAATACCATACAACCAGCCAATACCATTGTAACAACCAGTTAACACCATACAACCAGCTAATACCATACAACCAGTTAATACCATACAACCAGCCAACAGAGTACAACAGACATTCAGTTAAGAAAAAAATACAAAATTGATTGTTACATTTTAATTTATTTGATTGTTTGTCTTTTCAAAACTTATTGAGTACCGATCAGATTTAAATAAATATATTCAGATAAAATTCCAACTGGAAATTAACTAAAACTTATCAAAATTATTACAGGAAAATGACAGCCATCACTCTGCCAATTAGTGTTGGTCCAAAACATTGTAATGCACTAATCTCCCTGTCACCAACTATCTTTCAAATCGTGATAACTATTACAGAACTATTGTGTAGCAGACGACTATTGTAAAATAATTTACAAAATAAATAACAAGAGCACCGCCAAGCGGGGCAATATACGCCCGAAGGGTTACATCACAGGATGGGAGCAAAATTTAAAGAACATGACTGTTGAAGCCATAAGGACAGGAACAACAAAAAGAAGAAATTCCAAAAAAAAAAAAAAATTCTAAGTCCACAAAAAAATTCTTACCAGGTAAAGTTATGTCAAAATACATCTAAAAATTGGATGTACCATCCATGTTGTACCACAGAAAAGTGGTCTCGGTTTTTCCCTACAGCCAATAATAAAAAAGTTTCAAAATAAGCTATATATAGTAACAAGAGATCACAGAGTTCTTTGTACACAAAACTATGCATGTGCATCAAGTTTGAAGGCTGTAGTTTGAAAAATTTGAAAGTAGGTCACTAGGTCAATCTTAAGGTCAAAGTTTATTTCGGTACACAAAACTATGCAAGTGGTCCAAATTTGAAGGCTGAAGCTTGAGAAATGTGAAAGTAGGTCACTAGGTCAAAATCAAGGTCAAATTTCACTTCAGAACACAAATCTATGTGGTCCAAATTTGAAGCCTGTACGTTCAAAAATGTGAAAGTAGGTCACTAGGTCAATGTCAAGGTCAAAGTTTGTTTCGGTACACAATCCTATGCATGTGGTCTAAATTTGAAGCCTGTAGCTACAGAAATGTGAAAGTAGGTCACTAGGTCAATCTTAAGGTCAAAGTTCATTTTGGTACACAAAACTATGCAAGTTGTCCAAATTTGAAGCCTGTAGCTTGAGAAATGTGAAAGTAGGTCACTAGGTCAAAATCAAGGTCAAATTTTATTTCGGAATACAGAACTATGCATGTGGTCCAAATTTGAAGCCTGTACCTTCAAAAATGTGAAAGTAGGTCACTAGGTCAATGTAAAGGTCAAAGTTTGTTTCGGTACACAAAACCATGCATGTGGTCCAAATTTGAAGGCTGTAGCTTGAGAAATGTGAAAGTAGGTCACTGAGTCATAATCAAGGTCAAATTTCATTTCGGAACATGAAACTACGCATGTGGTCCAAATTTAAAGCCTGTAACTTCAAAAATGTGAAAGTAGGTCACTAGGTCAATGTCAAGGTCAAAGTTTTTTTCAGTGCACAAAACTATGCATGTGGTCCAAATCTGAAGGTTGTAGCTACAGAAATGTGAAAGTAGGTCACTAGGTCAAAATCAAGGTCAACTCATGTCAAGGTTCATCCTGCCACTCAAAACCATACATGTGGTCCAAATTTGAATGTTGTAGGTTATTGACAAGAAGTTTTTAAAAGCTTTTCCCTATATAACTCTATATGAACCATGTGACCCCCAGGGCGGGGCCATATTTGACCCTAGGGGGATAATTTTAACAAACTTGGTAGAGAACCACTAGATGATGCTACATTACAAATATCAAAGCCCTAGGCTTTGTGGTTTGGACAAGAAGATTTTCAAAGTTTTTCCCTATATAAGTCTATGTAAACCATGTGGCCCCCGGGGCGGGGCCATATTAGACCCCAGGGAATAATTTGAATCATCTTGGTAGAGGACCACTAGATGATGCTTCATACCAAATATCAAAGCCCTAGGCACTGTGGTTTTGGACAAGAAGATTTTCAAAGTTTTTCCCTATATAAATCTTTGTAAATTATAGAAATAAACAAAGGGCCATAACTTACTAAAAAATTGTTGAACCAGTCTGATTTTCAGGGGGACACAACTAGGGTATCAATACATCATTCTGACAAAGTTTGGTCAAAATCCCCCTAGTAGTTACTGAGGAGATGCGTTAACGAGAAATTGTTAACGGAAGGACGGAAGGACGACGGACCACGGACGCAGAGTGATTTGAACAGCCCACCATCTGATGATGGTGGGCTAACAAACAAGAGTGCCAGAATGTCACAATATACTCCCGTCACAGCAAATTTCTTTACTCTAGCACCTGTATTTGCAAATGTAATTTTAATTTTGTGGTTGTTTAGTAATCATTGTAAGTCTTTTGTTTTCCTAAGTCTACAAAAAAAACTCCTTACCAGGTAGAGATAACTTAAAATACACCTAAAATTGAAAAGTAACATCTATGTTGTACCACAGAAAAGAGGTCTTGGTTTTTCCCTAAGGTCAATTATAACAAGAGATCACAGAGTGATCTTGGTGCCCACCAATGTGCCATTTTTGAGTGTTCCAAATTTCAAGACTTATTGACTAGCTCAAGGTCAAATTTTCATTTCCGTACACAACACTGTGCATGTGGTCCAAATTTGAAAGCTGTAGCTTGAGAATGTGAAAGTAGGTCACTAGATCAATTTCAAGGACAAAGTTCTTTGTACACAAAACTATGCATGTGCATCAAGTCTGAAGGCTGTAGTTTGAGAAATTTGAAAGTAGGTCACTAGGTCAATCTTAAGGTCAAAGTTTATTTCGGTACACAAAACTATGCAAGTGGTCCAAATTTGAAGCCTGTACCTTCAAAAATGTGAAAGTAGGTCACTAGGTCAATGTCAAGGTCAAAGTTTGTTTTGGGACACAATCCTATGCATGTGGTCTAAATTTGAACCCTGTGGCTACAGAAATGTGAAAGTAGGTCACTAGGTCAATCTTAAGGTCAAAGTTCATTTCGGTACACAAAACTATGCAAGTGGTCAAAATTTGATGGCTGTAGCTTGAGAAATGTGAAAGTAGGTCACTAGGTCAAAATCAAGGTCAAATTCCATTTCGGAACACAGAACTGTGCATGTGGTTCAAATTTGAAGCCTGTACCTTCAAAAATGTGAAAGTAGGTCACTAGATCAATATAAAGGTCAAAGTTTGTTTCGGTACACAAAACTATGCATGTGCTCCAAATTTGAAGGCTGTAGCTTGAGAAATGTGAAAGTAGGTCACTAGGTCAAAATCAAGGTCAAATTTCATTTCGGAACACAAAACTATGCATGTGGTATAAATTTGAAGCCTGTACCTTCAAAAATGTGAAAGTAGGTCACTAGGTCAATGTCAAGGTCAAAGTTTTTTCAGTGCACAAAACTATGCACGTGGTCCAAATTTGAAGGCTGTAGCTACAGAAATGTGAAAGTAGGTCACCAGGTCAAAATCAAGGTCAACTCATGTCAAGGTTCATCTTGCCACTCAAAAATATACATGTGATCCAAATTTGAATGTTGTAGTTATTGACAAAAAGATTTTAAAAGCTTTTCCCTATATAAGTCTATATGAACCATGTGACCCCCGGGGCAGGGCCATATTTGACCCTAGGGGGATAATTTGAACAAACTTGGTAGAGAACCACTGGATGATGCTACATTACAAATATCAAAGCCCTAGGCTTTGTGGTTTGGACAAGAAGATTTTCAAAGTTTTTCCCTATATAAGTCTATGTAAACCATATGACCCCCAGGGCAGGGCCATATTTGACCCTAGGGGGATAATTTGAAAAATCTTAGTTGAAGACCACTAGATGATGTCACATACAAAATATCAAAGCCCTAGGCCCTGTGGTTTTGGACAAGAGGTTTTTCAAAGTTTTTCCCTATATAAGTCTATATAAACCATGTGATCCCCGGGGCGGGGCCATATTTGACCCCGAGGAAATAATTTGAATCATCTTGGTAGAGGACCACTAGATGATGCTTCATACCAAATATCAAAGCCCTAGGCTCTGTGGTTTTGGACAAGAAGGTTTTCAAAGTTTTTCCCTATATAAATCTATGTAAATTATAGAAATAAACAAAGGGCCATAACTCACTCATAAATTGTTAAACCAGTCTGATTTTCAGGGGGACACAACTAGGGTACCAATACATCATTCTGACAAAGTTTGGTCAAAATCCCCCAAGTAGTTTCTGAGGAGATGCGATAACGAGAAATTGTTAACGGACGGACGGACAGACGGACGGACGGACGGACCACGGACGCAGAGTGATTTGAATAGCCCACCATCTGATGATGGTGGGCTAAAAAAGTTACAATATAAGTTATTTATAGTAACAACTAAGGGAAGTTAATCTTCAAAAAAAAAAAAAAAAAAAAAAATCCAAAAAAAAATTGTAAGTCCACACAAAAATCTTAACCAGGTAGAATTGGTCAAAATACACCTCAAAATTGGATGTAGCATGCATGTTGTACCACAGAAAAGTGGTCTCGATTTTTCCCTACGACTAGTAATGAAAAAGTTACAATATAAGCTATTTATAGTAACAACAAAGGGAAGTAATTCTAAAGAAGGGAACTGCGCATGACACTTCGTCTCATGATGGTGTATAATTGTGCCAAGTAACATCAAAATCCCTCCATGCATGAAGAAGAAATGCTTCGGACAAAGTCATTCTTGTATGTGACCTTTGGCCTCTAAGTGTGACCTTGACCTTAGACCTAGGGACCTGGTTCTTGCGCAAGACACTCCGTCTCGTGGTGGTGAATATTTGTGCCAAGTTATATCAAAATCCCTCCATGCATGAAGAAGAAATGCTCCAGACAAGGTTTTCATTCTTGTATCCTTTGATCTCTAAGTGTGACCTTGACCTTGGACCTAGGGACCTGGTTCTTGCGCATGACACTCCGACTCGTGGTGGTGAACATTTGTGCCAAGTTATATCAAAATTCCTCCATGCATGAAGAAGAAATGCTCCGGACAAAGTTTTCATTCTTGTATCCTTTGTCCTCTAAGTGTGACCTTGACCTTAGACCTAGGGACCTGGTTCTTGCGCATGACACTCCATCTCATGATGATGAACAATTGTGCCAACTTTCATCAAAATCCCTCCATGCATGAAGAAGATATGCTCCGGACAAAGTCATTCTTGAATTTGACCTTTGACCTCTAAGTGTGACCTTGACCTTAGACCTAGGGACCTGGTTCTTGCGCACGACACTCCGTCTCATGATGGTGAACAACTGTGCCAAGTTTCATCAAAATCCCTTATTGCATGTAGAAGATATGCTCTGGACAAAGTCTGTGGACGCCGCCCGCCCGCCCGCCCATCCGCCCGCCAGGGGTGTTCCCATAATACGTTCTGTTTTCCAAACGGGCGTATAAAAAGGGAAGTAATTAAAAAAAAAATTATTGTAAGAGAACAAAAAGGGATCTGCCAAATAAAAACAAGAGCACTGCACTGCATAGCAATATATACAAAGCAAAGTCATATATGACCTTTGACCCCTAAGTGTGACCTTGACCTTGAAGTTAGTCATCCAAAACAAGCGCTCTGCACGTCGTCTCAGTGTGGTGAACATTTGTGCCAAGTTTCTTTGAAATCCTTCAAGCAGTTCAAGAGTTACAGAGCAGACACAGCAAAGTCATATATGACCTTAAACTCCTAAGTGTGACCTTGACCTTGAAGTTAGTCATCCGAAACAAGCGCTCTGCACGTCGTCTCAGTGTGGTGAACATTTGTGCCAAGTTTCTTTGAAATCCATCAAGCAGTTCAAGAGTTACAGAGCGGACACGAAACACACTCATATAACCTTTGACCCCTAAGTGTGACCTTGACCTTGAAATGAGACATCCAAAACATGCACTCTGCAGGTCGTCTCAGTGTGGTGAACATTTGTGCCAATTTTCTTTGAAATCCTTCAAGCAGTTCAAGAGTTACAGAGCGGACACGAAACACACTCATATGACCTTTGACCCCTAAGTGTGACCTTGACCTTGAAATGAGACATCCAAAACATGCGCTCTGCACGTCGTCTCAGTGTGGTGAACATTTGTGTCAAGTTTCTTTGAAATCCTTCAAGGGGTTGAAGAGTTACAGAGCAGACACGAAATTGCTAACGGATGGACGGATGGAAGTTCCTACATATGGATACTTATGTGGCTACTCTTTTGTTCTCTCTATTGTTCTTTTAGCCATGTAAGAGAAAAATAGCCACATAAAAGCCTTACGGAATGAATGACATCAAAGAAAAAGTACAGTTACCTATTGTTCCTATAGCCACCTAAGTATGCAAATGTGAGCTCGGACGGACGGACACCTGGACCATAACATAATACGTCCCTTCGGGCGTATAACAACATACAAAAGTTTCCCCATTAGATTTTCTGTTTTTCTCTAATGGGTTTTCGTGTTTTCAGTTCAAGAGTTACAGAGCGGACACGAAACACACTCATATAACCTTTGACCCCTAAGTGTGACCTTGACCTTGAAATGAGACATCCAAAACATGCACTCTGCACGTCGTCTCAGTGTGGTGAACATTGGTGCCAATTTTCTTTGAAATCCTTCAAGCAGTTCAAGAGTTACAGAGCGGACACGAAACACACTCATATGACCTTTGACCCCTAAGTGTGACCTTGACCTTGAAATGAGACATCCAAAACATGCGCTCTGCACGTCGTCTCAGTGTGGTGAATATTTGTGTCAAGTTTCTTTGAAATCCTTCAAGGGGTTGAAGAGTTACAGAGCAGACACGAAATTGCTAACGGATGGACGGATGGAAGTTCCTACATATGGATACTTATGTGGCTACCCTTTTGTTCTCTCTATTGTTCTTTTAGCCACGTAAGAGAAAAATAGCCACATAAAAGCCTTACGGAATGAATGACATCAAAGAAAAAGTACAGTTACCTATTGTTCCTATAGCCACCTAAGTATGCAAATGTGAGCTCGGACGGACGGACACCTGGACCATAACATAATACGTCCCTTTGGGCGTATAACAACATACAAAAGTTTCCCCATTAGATTTTCTGTTTTTCTCTAATGGGTTTTCGTGTTTTAAGCTCACGCTCACCTGAGTCAAAGGCTCAAAGAGCTATTGTGATCGCTCACCATCTGGCGTCTGTCTGTCCATCCGTCCACACTTTCCTTTAAACAACATCTCCTCCTAAACCATCAGGCCAATTTTGATGAAACTTCACAGGGATGTTCCTTGGATGGTCTTCTTTAAAATTTGTTCAAAGAATTGAATTCCATACATACATGCCATATCTCCCGCCGGGAGCCTTTTTCTCCCGTATTTTCAGTATATCTCCCGGTCTCCTGCCGGGACATGAAAACCTCCCGTAAAAAAATAAATTCAGAAAAAAAGTTCTCTGTCGAAAAATCGTATCTCGGACCCAATGTAGACCTTTAGAAAATACTTGAAATTCAATATCGAGTAGCCCGGAAATACTCTTCAAACATAATTTTGATAGTTGTCTGTAATCCCTAGCTTGTTTATCGAGAGATACATGCCTGAGGCATTAATTATCTTTCCACCTACTGTCACCATCTGCAAACAATTAACCATTTAATCTTACCCGTAGGCAATTGTAAACATGTGCATTCGAGATTTTAGACTGATTCAATTACATCAAAGTCGCTGATCTGTAGTTTTTAAAACAATATGTAAACCAGTCTTAAAACTAGAAAATGCTTTTGTAAAAAAGCGCATGTCTCCCCCAATGCAAAGTCCTATAGGCAAGAAGTCAATAGGGGTCAGGAGCGAAAGTCAAAGAGACACTGATGGTTGGCTGCAGTAGGGATCATCTACTTGGCATGTCCAGTCATCCCGCTAAATTTCAACACTCTTAGCCTAGTGGTTCTCAAGTCACTGTTCAGGCTCCTGTGACCTTGACCTTTGATCAAGTGACCTCAAAATAAATAGGGGTCATCTACTCTGCATGTCCAATCATCTTATTAAGTTTCAACATTGTAGGTCAAGTGGTTCTCAAGTTATTTCCAAAAAATAATTTTACATGAACAGGCCACTGTGACCTTGACCTTATATTGACTGACCCCAAAATCAATAGGGGTCATCTACTCTGCATGTTCAATCATCCTATGAAGTTTCAACATTCTGGGTCAAGTGGTTCTCAAGTTATTGATCGGAACTGGTTATCAATGTTCAGGCCCCTGTGACCTTGACCTTTAACGGAGTGACCCCAAAAACAATAGGGGTCATTTACTCTGCATGAACAATCATCCTATGAAGTTTCAACATTCTGGGTCGAGAGGTTCTCAAGTTATTGATCGGAAATGGTTTTCCATATTCAGGCCCCTGTGACCTTGACCTTTAACAGAGTGACCCCAAAATCCTTAGGGGTCATCTACTCTGCATGACCAATCATCCTATGAAGTTTCATCATTCTGGGTCAAGTGGTTCTCAAGTTACTGACCGGAAATGGTTTTCCATGTTCAGGCCCCTGTGACCTTGACCTTTCACAGAGTGACCCCAAAATCATTAGGGGTCATCTACTCTGCATGACCAATCATCCTATTAAGTTTCAACATTCTGGGTCAAGTGGTTCTCAAGTTACTGACTGGAAATGGTTTTCAATGTTCAGGCCCCTGTGACCTTGACCTTTAATGGAGTGACCCCAAAATCGATAGGGGTGATCTACTTTGCATGTACAATCATCCTATGAAGTTTCAACATTCTGGGTCAAGTGGTTCTCTAGTTATTGATCGGAAATGGTTTTCCATGTTCAGGCCCCTGTGACCTTGGCCTTTGATGGAGTGACCCCAAGATCAATAGGGGTCATCTACTCTTTATGACCAATCATCCTATGAAGTTTCAACATTCTGGGTCAAGTGGTTCTCTAGTTATTGATCGGAAAGGGTTTTCAATGTTCAGGCCCCTGTGACCTTGACCTTTGACGGAGTGACCCCAAAATCAATAGGGGTCATCTACTCTTCATGACCAATCATCCTATGAAGTTTCAACATTTTTGGTCAAGTGGTTCTCTAGTTATTGATCGGAAATGGTTTTCAATGTTCAGGCCCCTGTGACCTTGACCTTTGACGGAGTGACCCCAAAATCAATAGGGATCATCTACTCTTCATGATCAATCATCGTATGAAGTTTCAACATTCTGGGTCAAGTGGTTCTCTAGTTATTGATCGGAAATGGTTTTCAATGTTCAGGCCCCTGTGACCTTGACCTTTGACAGAGTGACCCCAAAAACAATAGGGGTCGTCTACTCCAGCAGCCCTACAACCCTATAAAGTTTGAAGGTTCTAGGTCAAATGGTTCTCCAGTTATTGCTCGGAAATGAAGTGTGACGTACGGACGGACGGACGGACGGACGGAAGGACGGACGGACAGGGCAAAAACAATATGTCTCCTGGGGGAGACATAATTACGTCATTTTACCGCCACCTGCCAAAGTGTACTTTCGTTTTCGCTGACCTCAATATTCATCGAGCCATCAGAAGATGAGACAGGTTAGTGGTAACACCCAGTTCATGCTTCTCAATTTAAATACTTGCACAACATGCAAAAAATCAACCATGATTTAACAAAAATTGGCGAGTTAATGTCAGACTACACAGAATTTCGGACAAACATGAATTCGGATAAGTGAGTTTTATGAAATAAATTGCAATTAATACTGCCCAAAGAATTGACTACCATTCCTTTGTGATATTGTCATGTTGCAATAATTAACGGGAAAAGAATTCCCAGTTTAAATACATGTAGTTTTAATCTAAATATGGACAATCCAGCAATAGAACGACTTTCATTTTTGTTTCAACAATTCCTGAAAAGAAATGACTGCCCTTAAACACACTGGTTATTCGGATACCTACTCGTATGAGCGATACTGCCCTCGTGTGATTAATGTACATGTAGGTTGTTTAGGGTATATAAAAACAATGCCAACGTATGACACATATTTAAGAATGTTGAACATTTTAAAGACAGATTCGTCCGAGGCAATGCATTAATTCGCACTGGTGAAAATATCAGTCCTCAGTAATATTGATATGACTATAAAATTTGAAGAAATGTAGCGAAAATTACGTATTTTGACGTTTTGAGACGTATTTTTCTTTGTTCAAAGTTGAGATAACTGAATTTGCAACTCACCTTGGTAGAACTATACATACTCAACTACTCGTGTGACGTGCGTCGTGTGTCGTCCGTCCGTCAACATTTTTAGCTCACCTGTCACAAAGTGACAAGGTGAGCTATTGTGACCGCTTGATGTCTGTCGTCCGTCATCCGTCAACAATTTGTAAAAAAATCTTCTTCTTGAAAACCACTGGGCAGAATTACATCAAACTTCACAGGAATGATCCTTGGGTGGCCCCCTTTCAAAATTGTTCAAAGAATTGAATTCAATGGAGAACTCTGGTTGCCATGGCAACCGAAAGGAAAAACTTTAAAAATCTTCTTCTCAAAAACCAGAAGCCCTAGAGCTTAGATATTTGGTGTGAAGCATTGCCTAGTGGACCTCTACCAAGTTTGTCCAAAATTGACCCCACCCCAGGGGTCACTTGATTTTACATAGGAAAATCTTAAAAAATCTTCTTAAGAAGCCTAGAGCTTAGATATTTGACTTGTAGCATTGCCTAGTGGACCTCTACTAAAGTTGTTCAAATCATGACCTCCGGGTCAAAATTTACCCCTCCCCAGGGGTCACTTGATTTTACATAATTATGAAAATCTTCAAAAAATTTCTAAAAATAAACCAGAAGGCGTAGAGCTTAGATATTTGACATGTAGCATTGTCTAGTGGACCTCTACGAAATTGGTTTAAATCATGATCCCCAGGGTCAAAATTGACCCCGCCCCAGGGGTCACTTGATTTTACATAGGAAAAACTTTAAAAATCTTCTTCTCAAAAACCAGAAGCCCTAGAGCTTAGATATGTGGTGTGAAGCATTGCCTAGTGGACCTCTACCAAGTTTGTTCAAATCATGACTCCGGGGTCAAAATTGACCCCGCCCCAGGGGTTACTTGATTGTACATAGGAAAATCTTAAAAAATCTTCTTCTCAAAAAGCATAAGCCCTGGAGCTTAGATATTTGACATGTAGCATTGCCTAGTGGACCTCTACTAAAGTTGTTCAAATCATGACCCCGGAGTCAAAATTGACCCCGCCCCAGGGGTCACTTGATTTTACATAGGAAAATCTTAAAAAAAATTCTAAAAATAAACCAGAAGGCCTAGAGCTTAAATATTTCACATGTAGCATTGCCTAGTGTACCTCTACAAAATTTGTTTAAATCATGACCCTCAGGTCAAAATTGGCCCCGCCGCCGGGGTCACTTGATTTTACATAGGAAAATCTTTAAAAATCTTCTTCTCAAAAACCAGAAGCCCTAGAGCTTAGATATTTGACATGTAGCATTGCCTAGTGGACCTCTACTAAAGTTATTCAAATCATGACCCCGGGGTCAAAATTGACCCCGTCCTAGGGGTCACTTGATTTTACATAATGAAAATCTTCAAAAAATTTCTAAAAATAAACCAGAAGGCCTAGAGCTTAGATATTTCACATGTAGCATGGCCTAGTGGACCTCTACAACATTTGTTCAAATCATGACCCCCGGGGTCAAAATTGACCCCGCCCCAGGGGTCACTTGATTTTACATATGAAAATCTTCAAAAATTTTCTAAAAATAAACCAGAAGGCCTAGACCTTAGATATTTGACATGTAGCATTGCCTAGTAGACTTCTACAAAATTTGTTCAAATCATGACCCCCGGGATCAAATTGGCTCCGCCTCATGGGGTTACTTGATTGTACATAGAAAAATCTTCAAAATTTTCTAAAAATAAACCAGAAGGCCTAGAGCTTAGATATTTGACATGTAGCATTGCCTAGTGGACCTCTACAAAATGCTTTTGAAAATGCTGTTAGAAAATATGTAATAAACAACAATGCATAACCTTACACCATACATATCACATACATATGTGACTTGAATATTTACTGCTATGAAAATGTAGCATTCTCAGCTGACTTTACAAAGTTTTTGATACATCAAATATCTATGTGAGTGTTACTAGATCTATTAAAGCTTCTGATTTGAAACTTAGAACAGTTATTTACTGTCAAAGTCTACACTAGGAGAAACAATACTCTTAAGTCTGAATCTAGACAGAGTTATGCCCCTTTTTAACATAGAATATTTTTTATTAAGTTTTATATAAGCAATAGTTATAGTATGTGTGAGAGTGTGTTACCAGGATATATCAGAGCTAGGGGTACATCGAGGGTATTTTTCTCTGCACATATCGTCGAGGCCGGTAGGCCGAGACAGATATGTGAAGTGAAAAATAACGAGATGTACCCCTAGCTCTGATATATCCTCGTAACACACGAGCATTACATATTATAACTGTTTTATCGCATAGTTTATCATTAAAATTTATATATTATTTTCATTTAAATTTGTTTATTATTATTTTTACTATTTTGATTCCCTTTCTGCGCCTCGCTGACTGAAACACTAAAACTTCTGTTTTAGAAAATGTGTTCCCCAGATAAAAGTACCCAACAAATTTCTGCATTAGTTTTAAATCTTTGCATTTCATTGGCCAGACATATTGTAAAACTTGTTGTTTTGTTTGTAAAAAAAATCAAAGAAAAAGAAACATTTGAGAAATCTCAGAATTTCATATATTTCATGTATTTCTGAATTTGGCAATAACTATCAAGTTTTTGAAATATTCTAGTTTATTTATTCTTTTACTTTATAAATGTAGGTGTTTGTGACAATTCTTTCTCTGTGAACTGTAAATTGGAGCTAAAATCATCTTTTCTTTGAAAGGAAAAAATTATACTCCCTTGATAGGACCTCAATAGAGAAAAAGTGTTCCGATATATATCGGAACAGTTTTACTGTGCTGATATATATCGGAACACTTTTTTTCTTATGAAACTCCATAGAGATTTCCGTGTTGATATATATCGCAACAGTTTTGTAAGATATCAGCACAGTTTTGTAGTAATAATGTGTGTTACTATGTATAACATGCTGCAAAGATCAAAGGAAAATTGCCGCACTATGCGATAATGACCAATAGCCCTGTACTTTCAAAGCTTCTGACTATTATGCCCCTTTTACTGGCAAAGCTCTAATTCAGAAAAGTCGACATGATGTCTTATGTACAGTGTTTCAGGGTATAGCGGATAGCTAACTAATTTTTCAAGTTTTCCAATTCATAGAAATGAAACTTAGTAGTTTTTTTGTGTATTTCGGACAGAAAACAGCTATATTTTTGATAACATTCAGCTTTTAATAGAAATTCACGTGTTTTTTCTCCCCATGCCATTGTTTACATATGCGTCGATTTAGGGTGTACAGGATAGCTTTGGTCATTTTTTCCATTTCTAGTTTAAAATCCACATCTAAAAAAACTTCCCAATATTTTTTCACAATAAATAAGAATAATAATGTATTACCTTTTCAAAAACATTCAGCTTTTTAAATTTCTATCAAATACTTTTCATTCGCTGATGTTTTTTACATACACACTGATTTAGTCAGTAGGGGATAGCTTCAATTTTCATTTGATGACATATGAAACAAGAGGGCCATGATGGCCCTATATCGCTCACCTGAGTTAAGTTGCTTGCTTGAACAAATTTCTTTGCTAAAGCTTCAAAAACAAAAAAGTAGGGCAGTAGGTCATATTCATGGTCACTGAAAGACAGTTCTTAGATTAGTGTGCAAAACTGCACATGCCATCCAAATTTCAAGGCTGTATCTTAAAAAACAAGAAAGTAGGTCAGTAGGTCAAGGTCACAGTCGGGTGACCCTTATCACTATGGGTCATCAGGTAATTATAATTAAACAGTCTAGGAAATATGATCTGATAATTTTTGAAGTATTTTTTCCTATATAACTAATGTATCAAGTGACCCCTGGGGCGGGGCCTCTTTTCACCCCAGGGGCATCATTCGACAAACTTGTTAGTGATCAACTAGGCAATGATATAACAAACTTTCAAAGGCATAAGCCTTGAACTTTCAGATTAGAAGATTTTTAAAATTTTTTCCTATATATAAGTCTATGTAAAACTTCGGACCCCCAGGGCAGGCCTCTTTCACCCCAGGGGCATAATTTGAACAATTTTGGTAGTAGTCCACTAGGCAATGCAACATACCAAATATCAAAAGCATAGGCCTTGCAGTTTCCGGCAAGAAGATTTTTAAATGTTTTCCTATATATGTCTATGTAAAACTAGGGAACTCTGTGCCAGGGCCTCTTTTCACCCTGGGGGAATAATATGAACAATCTTGGTAGAGGACCACAAGGCAATGCTACATACCAAATATCAAAAGCCTAGGTCTTGTGGTTTCAGACAAGAAGATTTTTAAAGTTTTTTTCCTATATTTTTCCAAGTCTATATGAACAATGTGACCCCCCTGGGGCCATATTTCATCCTAGGTGGATCATTTGAAGAATCTTGGTAAAGGCCCACTATATAATGCTACATAATAAATAACAAAGCCCTAAGCCTTATGGTTTTGGACAAGAAGATTTTCAAAGTTTTTCCCTATATAAGTCTATATAAACAATGTGACCCCCGGGACAGGGCCATATTTGACCCTAGGGGGATAATTTGAACAATCTTGGTAGAGACCCACTAGATGATGCTACATACCAAATATCAAAGCCCTAGGCCTTGTGGTTTTGGACAAGAAGATTTTCAAAGTTTTTCCTTTCGGTTGCCATGGCAACCAGAGTTCTGCATGGAATTAAATTCTTTGAACAATTTTGAAAGAGGACCACCCAAGGATGATTCCTGTGAAGTTTGGTGTAATTCTGCCCAGTGGTTTTCAAGAAGAAGATTTTTTTAGAAAACGATGACGGACGGACGACCGACGACTGACGACGGACGACGGACATTGAGCGGTCACAAAAGCTCACCTTGAGCCTTTGGCTCAGGTGAGCTAAAAACAAGAAAGTAGGTCAGTAGGTCAAGGTCACAGTCAAATGACATCATATTACTTGGGGTCATCAGGTAATTATAATTAAACAGTCTTGGAAATAGGATCAGATGATTTTTAAGTATTTTTTCCTATATAACTCCCACATAATAACTAAGTGACCACAGGGCGGGGCCTCTTTAACCCCAGGGGCATAATTTGAACAATTTTGGTAGAGGACTACTAAACAATGCATCATACCAAATATCAAAAGCCTAGGTCGTATGGTTTCAGACAAGAAAATTTTTAAAGCTTTTTCCTATATAAGTCTATATAAAACTTCGGACCCCCAGGGCAGGCTTCTTTTCACCCCAGGGGTACAATCTGAACAATTTTGGTCGAGGACCATAAGACAATGCTACATTACAAATATCAAAGGTCTAAGTGTTGTGGTTTCAGACAAGAAGATTTTTAAACTTTTTTTCCTATATGTCTTTGTAAAACTTGGGACCCCCGGGGCTGGGCCATATTTGACCCTAGGGGGATAATTTGAACAATCTTGGTAGAGGACCACTAGATGATGCTACATACCAAATATCAAAGCCCTAGGCCATGTGGTTTTGTACAAGAAGAAGTATCAAAGTTTTCCCTATATAAGTCTATATAAACCATGTGCCCCCCGGGGCGGGGCCATATTTGACCCTAGGGGAATAATTTGAACAATCTTGGTAGAGGACCACTAGATGATGCTACATACCAATTATCAAAGCCCTAGGCCATATGGTTCTGTACAAGAAGATTTTCAAAGTTTTCCCTATATAAGTCTATACAAACCATGTGACCCCCGGGGCGGGGCCATATTTGACCCTAGAGGGATAATTTGAACAATTTTGATAGAGGACCACTAGATGATGCTACACACTAGATATCAAAGCCCTAGGCCCTGTGGTTTTGAGCAAGAAGATTTTTAAAGTTTTTCCTTTTGGTTGCCATGGCAACCAGAGTTCTGCATGGAATGAAATTCTTTGGATAATTTTGAAAGGGGACCACCCAAGGATCATTCCTGTGAAGTTTGGTGTAATTCTGCCAAGTGGTTTTCAAGAAGAAGATTTTTTTAGACAAGAGGGCCATGATGGCCCTTTATCGCTCACCTGAGTAGAGTTGCTTGCTTGAACAAATTTCTTAGCTAAAGCTTTAAGATCTAGGCCTTCTGGTTTATTTTTAGCAAATTTATGAAGATTTCCCTATGCACAATCAAGTAACCTTGGGGCTGGGTCAATCTGACCCTGGGAGGTCAAGATTTGAACACATTTTGTAGAGGTCCACTAGGCAATGCTACATGTCAAATATCTAAGCTCTAGGCCTTCTGGTTTATTTTTAGAAAATTTTGAAGATTTTTCTATGTACAATCAAGTAACCCCATGAGGCGGAGCCAATTTGATCCCGGGTGTCATGATTTGAACAAATTTTGTAGAAGTCTACTAGGCAATGCTACATGTCAAATATCTAAGGTCTAGGCCTTCTGGTTTATTTTTAGAAAATTTTTGAAGATTTTCATATGTAAAATCAAGTGACCCCTGGGGCGGGGTCAATTTTGACCCCGGGGGTCATGATTTGAACAAATGTTGTAGAGGTCCACTAGGCCATGCTACATGTGAAATATCTAAGCTCTAGGCCTTCTGGTTTATTTTTAGAAATTTTTTGAAGATTTTCATTATGTAAAATCAAGTGACCCCTAGGACGGGGTCAATTTTGACCCCGGGGTCATGATTTGAATAACTTAGTAGAGGTCCACTAGGCAATGCTACATGTCAAATATCTAAGCTCTAGGGCTTCTGGTTTTTGAGAAGAAGATTTTTAAAGATTTTCCTATGTAAAATCAAGTGACCCCGGCGGCGGGGCCAATTTTGACCTGAGGGTCATGATTTAAATAAATTTTGTAGAGGTACACTAGGCAATGCTACATGTGAAATATTTAAGCTCTAGGCCTTCTGGTTTATTTTTAGAATTTTTTTTAAGATTTTCCTATGTAAAATCAAGTGACCCCTGGGGCGGGGTCAATTTTGACTCCGGGGTCATGATTTGAACAACTTTAGTAGAGGTCCACTAGGCAATGCTACATGTCAAATATCTAAGCTCCAGGGCTTATGCTTTTTGAGAAGAAGATTTTTTAAGATTTTCCTATGTACAATCAAGTAACCCCTGGGGCGGGGTCAATTTTGACCCCGGAGTCATGATTTGAACAAACTTGGTAGAGGTCCACTAGGCAATGCTTCACACCACATATTTAAGCTCTAGGGCTTCTGGTTTTTGAGAAGAAGATTTTTAAAGTTTTTCCTATGTAAAATCAAGTGACCCCTGGGGCGGGGTCAATTTTGACCCTGGGGGTCATGATTTAAACCAATTTTGTAGAGGTCCACTAGACAATGCTACATGTCAAATATCTAAGCTCTACGCCTTCTTGTTTATTTTTAGAAATTTTTTGAAGATTTTCATAATTATGTAAAATCAAGTGACCCCTGGGTCGGGGTCAATTTTGACCCGGAGGTCATGATTTGAACAACTTTAGTAGAGGTCCACTAGGCAATGCTACAAGTCAAATATCTAAGCTCTAGGCTTCTTAAGAAGATTTTTTAAGATTTTCCTATGTAAAATCAAGTGACCCCTGGGGTGGGGTCAATTTTGAACAAACTTGGTAGAGGTCCACTAGGCAATGCTTCACACCAAATATCTAAGCTCTAGGGCTTCTGGTTTTTGAGAAGAAGATTTTTAAAGTTTTTCCTTTCGGTTGCCATGGCAACCAGAGTTCTCCATTGAATTCAATTCTTTGAACAATTTTGAAAGGGGGCCACCCAAGGATCATTCCTGTGAAGTTTGATGTAATTCTGCCCAGTGGTTTTCAAGAAGAAGATTTTTTTACAAACTGTTGACGGATGACGGACGACGCACGACAGACATCAAGCGGTCACAATAGCTCACCTTGTCACTTTGTGACAGGTGAGCTAAAAATGTTGACGGACGGACGACACACGACGCACGTCACACGACGGACATTGAGCGGTCACAATAGCTCACCATGAGCTAAAAATACACAAAAAGAAAAAAATTAAAACATATGTCAGAGTGTCTGTTTGGATGCCAGTAAAAGAATGATATGAAAATTTATACAATAATTCAAGTCTAAATATAAAATTTACCAAGCTATCCTCTATACCCTAAAATCTGCTATACCCTAAAGCACTGTATAGCTCTTTTTCTAACTTTAAACTTTCATAACATATTAAATTTGTTGAAACAAAGTCTCAATTAAGGTCTGAAATGGAGATTAGTCTACTAAATGATTGGAAAATCTGAAAATCGAAACTGTTCTTAAAACAACTCATAATGTAAATTCCTTACCCCACCAAGTTTCGTATGCAAATGCTGATCATTTGGACAGGAAAAACAGAAAACAGATAAGTGACATGCATCAATAAGTATTTACCCTTACCAAAATAATGTAGATTGATGTTATCAAATAAATCAGTATGTTTTTCTTCATCCAGTTTTCAATGAAATAAATTGATTTTTGTAGCATGTAATTTGGTAAACAGAAAATGGCGTAACTGCATAAAGGGGTAATAACTTTAATGCAACTAAATATAAATGTTATGATTTATTATAGACGATGTGTGCCTAGTATGTATTTATTTTGATTAAAATCCATTTGAGAACAATCTGAGACTGGAATTATAAGCATGTATACACTTTTATGTCCGTAAAAAGTAGCGCACCAAAAAATTTTGGATTGATTTTTTTCAATGGGGCGAGCGCAAGCCAAAAAAAAAATATATATTTTTTTTGTGTTTCTGAAAATATACAAGCGGCAAATCCGATGAACAACTTTTTAATTTGGTGAGGCCTTACCTGTAAAATTTCCAGTTGAAAGCTGGAAAGAAAATGCCTGAAAATTTCCACATGACACGAAAATTGGGGTTCGAAATCGATTAGGTTGATGTTATGTTTTTTGTGTTTCTTTATAAACAGTAAATTGCAGTTACTTCCTTAAACCGCGTCATTGAAAGGCATAATAATGTAAGCGTCTGTTGATTGTGAACATGCCGTTGACAATGATAAGTATATTATACTAGGAATGTCAATAAAAGTAACGCAAAAAGTATGCTAAAACTTGATGTTTGGTTTGTCAGACAGACCTTAAAACTAGACTTGTTTACCAACCAAATTACCACACCAACAACGGCTATGTCCAGTCAATGTGAAACCATAAGTAAAAATATAGAAAGACTAACAGTAACAGCATCAGTGCCTGGAATCCACATGACAGATTCAGACAAAATTTTAGACTAAGGCCATAATAAATTAATTCCCAGATTATCATCCCTGCCCGCCTCCTGTTTTTTATGCCGCCCCGACCTTTTTTATTTCTCTCCCCCCCCTCCTCACCCCAAAAACAACAACAAGAGTGCAAGAATGTCACAATATACGCCCGTCGCAGCAAATTAGCAAATAGCAGCTGTGTTTGCAAATGGAATCTTAACTTTGTGGTTGTTTAGTAATTATTGTAATTCTTTTGTTTTTCTATGTCCACAAAAAAACTTCTTACCAAGTAGAGATACCTTAAAATACACCTAAAATTTGAAAGTAACATCTATGTTGTACCACAGAAAAGTGATCTTGGTTTTTTCCTACGGTCAATTATAAAAAAGTTACAGTATAGGTTATTTATAGTAACAACTAAGGGAAGTTAATCTTAAAAAAAAAAAAAAAAAAAAAAAAATATCTAAAAAAAATTTGTAAGTCCACACAAAAATCCTTACCCTGTAGAGATAGGTCAAAATGCACCTCAACATTGGATGTAATATGCATGTTGTACTACAGAAAAGTGGTCTCGATTTTTCCCTACGACTAGTAATGAAAAAGTTGAATATAAGCTATTTATAGTAAAAACAAAGGGAAGTAATTCTAAAGAAGGGACCTGCGCATGACACTTTGTCTCATGATGGTGTACAATTGTGCCAAGTTACATCAAAATCCCTCCATGCATGAAGAAGAAATGCTTCGGACAAAGTCATTTTTGTATCTGACCTTTGGCCTCTAAGTGTGACCTTGACCTTAGACCTAGGGACCTGGTTCTTGTGCAAGACACTCCATCTCGTGGTGGTGAACATTTGTGCCAAGTTATATCAAAATCCCTCCATGCATGAAGAAGAAATGCTCCGGACAAAGTTTTCATTCTTGTATCCTTTGACCTCTTAAGTGTGACCTTGACCTCACAAAGTCTGTGGACGCCGCCCGCCCGCCTACCCGAGGCGTTCTCATAATACGTCCCGTTTTTCAAACGGGCATATAAAAAATGCACGAACCACGATAGGGTCCTGTATATTTGTTTTAAATTTAATGCTGCTGCAAAATACCGAATATTCCCTTGTATAATGTGCATTTTTTTGACCCCCGGGACCAGCCCCTAATCATTATTAACAGGTAAAGGCGACTTTCCAACTTCAAAACTTATTTGCTTCCGAATTTCGCCATTTTGGTAAAGGGAAACTATTCTCCGCGCTTACTGTATACGCTAAAATCTAAGATTGCCGTTACGTTCCATAAAAGATCAAGTAGTTTATTTTACTTTCAAACAAAATTAATTTCATATAAATCTAAAAATATTTTGATGAAAGAAATATTAAAAATCACAAATATTAGGATACTTATAAAAAATCGAGGACAATTTTAGCCGATTATACTAACAAGCACTGAGAATAGTCGAGCGCGCTGTCCTCTGACAGCTCTTGTTAATGCATGTACTTGATAAACTCTGTAGTAGTAGCAATTGTTTCTTCATGACAGCTTCTTTACCTCAGAAGTCTATCCTGAGTTAAGAGACCACCTGTCTTAAGAGACCACAATCTCAACTTCCCCTGTGCTGTCGCTTAGGACAGGTTTGACTGTATGGAAAACGAAAGATAGAATTAAATTCTTGATAAAAGACCTGTTTTTAATTTCTTTTCTATCACCAAAGCTATTCAATATTTATACAATTTCTACTTATTTAAAGCACTTTTTATTTGTGGGGTCATTTTGGAATAATTATGGTGTTCTAAAACGCACAAAAATGTGCATCAAGGAAAACCCTGGTCTATGTAAAACTTGGAACCTCCGGGGCGGGGCCTCTTTTCAGCCCAGGGACATAATTTGAACAATCTTCATAGAGTACCATTAGTGGAAATATCAAGGCTCTACGCCCTGCCATTTTGAATAAGAAGATATTTTAAGTTTTTCCTTTCAGTTGCCATGGCAACAAGAGTTCTATGTGGAATTCAATTCTTTTGAACAATTTTGAAAGGGGGCAACTCAAGGATCATTCCTGTGAAGTTTGGTGTAAATCTGCCCAGTGGTTTTGATGTAGTTTTTTTTTCAGAAATTGTTGATGGACCATCCAAGGAACATCCCCGTGAAGTTTCATCAAAATTGTTCTGGTGGTGTAGGAGAAGATGTTGTTTAAAGGAAAATGTATACGAGGGATGACACGGACAACACACAATCACTGACCACAATAGCTCACTCTGGAGCACTTCATGCTCAGGTGAGCTAAAAGGAAGTAATTTGATACTTTCATTTCAAGTGAAACTGTGTCAACAATTTAGAACAAGAGTGCCAGAATGTCACAATATACGTCCGTCACAGCAAATTTCTTTACACTAGCACCTGTATTTGCAAATGGAATTTTAATTTTGTGGTAGTAATTATTGTAATTCTTTTGTTTTTCTAAATCCACATAAGAACTCCTTACCAGGTAGAGATACCTTAAAATACACCTAAAATAGCATCTATGTTGTACCACAGAAAAGTGGTCTTGGTTTTTTCCTACGGTCAATTATAAAAAAAGTTACAATATAAGTTATTTATAGTAACAACTAAGGGAAGTTAATCTTTAAAAAAAAAAAAAAAAAAAAAAAAAAAAAAAAATCCCCCCCCCCCCAAAATTGTAAATCCACACAAAAATCCTTACCAGGTAGAGATAGTACACCTCAGAATTGGATGTAACATGCATGTTGTACTACAGAAAAGTGGTCTTGATTTTTCCCTACGACTAGTAATGAAAAAGTTACAATACAAGCTATTTATAGTAACAACAAAGGGAAGTAATTCTAAAGAAGGAACCTGCGCATGACACTTTGTCTCATGATGGTGTACAATTGTGCCAAGTTACATCAAAATCCCTCCATGCATGAAGAAGAAATGCTCCGGACAAAGTCTGTGGATGCCACCTGCCCGTCCGCCCACCAGGGGCGTTCCCATAATACGTCCCGTTTTTCAAACGGGCGTATAAAAAGGATCTTGCCAGGAAGCTACAGACCAAGTTTGGGATAATTCTGACAAATAGTTTTAGTGTAGAAGACGTTTTTTAAACTGTGGATGAAGGATGACGTACGCTGAACGCCAGCCTTCAAACTTATAATACAAACAGCTCACCCTATGTTTTCAGTTCAGGTGAGCTAAAAACTATTCTAATCTAAAAGAAATATTGAATGATAAGTTACCTTTAACAGAACCAGATGAATATTTATGCCATTCTTCAGTTTTGTCACCAAAGAAGTTGCCAACACACAATAGTAACTGAAGAAAAAAGAACAGTAATTAATATGATGTATTCTTCTCAATATGTCCTAGACACTTTGGTGAAAAATTAACTTTTACTGGCCTAGGGTTTTTTGGGGGAAATGGCCTCTGGTCAAACTTGGAATATTTTACCTGGTAAATTTTCAAACTGGGAAAGAAGTATTGACAAATGAAGTAAATTGGGAATTTTTATCATGATTTTTATAATTGTTTAAAATTTTATTAGTCCTCTACTGGTTGAAAACCAATTTCAGGGATAAAAGAATTGTGCTTTTCCATCTGTCCGTACATCTGTCATTCAGTCTGTATGCAATTACGTGTCCTGTCCAGAATTATGTCATTCATCAAGGGATTTTAATATAACTTTGCATAAATGTTCCTCATGAGATGATGTGTCATGCGCAAAACTTGGACCCCCATTACTTTGCACAAATAAGCCCCATAATAAGACAATGTGTCATGCACAATTTTCAGCCCCCTAGCTTTTGAGCTAGGCCAAAGTTAAGTTCACACCTCAGTCAAATGTTAACAAGGCAAGAACAGGGTCTGCTTCATGTCCAGTCCAGAATTCTGTCATCCATCAAGGGATTACAATATTACTTGGCATAAATATTCCACATAATCAGACAACATGTCATGTGCAACAACCAAAACCATAGCTCAAAGGTCAAGGTCACACTTTAAGGTCAAAGTCAGTAGGGTTTGTCATCGATTAAGGGATTTTAATATTACTTGATACAAATGCTTCCCATAACATGACAATGTGTCTTACTAAACACCCTTATCCCTAAGGTCAAGGTCACAGTTGGCGGTCAAATGACTATAGGTTTTTTTTTCCTTTTCTAGTCAATAACTTTATCAGCCATTAAGGGATTTAATACTTATTGACACAAATGTTCCCCATAATGAGACAATGTGTCATGCGCAATACCCAGACCCCTAGCTCAAAGGTCATGGTCAGACTTGAAGGTCAACAGTCAACACTGATCTTTTCCTGGTCAGTCTGTAAAATATTTTAATATAACCTCATGTATTACTGTGAAATCATTCAATTTCATAGTTTTGGACAGAACAACTGTTTTGTGGGGACGTAATTTGTGGATTTCAAATTTTCAATTTTTTTATTTCATATTTCCAAAGGACTAGATCTAGTATATCATTTTGTTCTTACATGTGAAACCTACATGTGTCAAACAGCGCTACCATGGTTACCAAATTTACAATCTATGCCGGGGGAGATTAGCAAGTGATCATGTGCCAATTAATGACCGCGTTATCTTAAACGACCCCTAATTTGCAAAACTTAGTGAAACTGTGAGATATTCAATAAGAAAAGTCGGCGCCAATTAAAAAGTGTCAAAACAGTAGCACCTGGGATATAGTCTTGCACAGTTAGCATTTATAATCATGTTTTCAATGTTGTTAATATTAACGTAGGTGTGTCATCTTCAATGTACCATCCATTACCTGTTTGTTTTTCATCAAAAAAAAGTTATATATGAAAATGTTTTAATTAGCCATTCTCTAGTTGTTTTTCTTTTAAAAATTCTTACAAAATGTCAATTTTCCCAGTCCGATTTCACCAATTTATGTCTTCATAGATCTAATTATATTAAAATAGATACGCAAAATTCCTGTCAAGAAACTTGTAATCTAAATTTGGTAATAATGCATCTAAAAATTAATTTATATTATTTGATAGTCCCAAGTACTAGTAGTTTACTACATGTCAGTAAAAATATAGGCTAGAGTATAAATATTTCAGAGCAGGACCAAATAAATGCAAATTTCAGCCACAGCACAGTGTGGTCTGTCACGTGACGCTATGTCAAAATACTATTTTTAGTATCTACTTTTACCTTGATGAACATGTCGTAAACAAACCATGGGAAAATGTCTATATGAAATAGTTGGGTTTGTTCCTACACATAACTATTATATATCGTTAATGGGGACTCCATAAACTACATGAAAGCTCCAGGTCAGTAGTGCAGCATGCACACAACTACGTATGGACCAGATCGGACAGCTATGGTGTCTTTTTGGTGACATTGACTACAATTTACTTTATCTTGTGCACAATTTGTTTGTTGGGACTTAATTTCGTGGTTGGGCTGAACCACAAAATCCACGAAAATTAATCCCCCATGAATAATGATTTCATGGTGTATGGACCCAACTGAAAAATTTGTTGGTGTATTTTCTTCAGAATTACTTCCCTTTAAAACAATGATTTCTAACATTTTTTTCTCATATATTAAAAATAGAAATTAAATATTTTTTTTATTTATAGATGTTATAAGCAATCACTAGAATATGCAAATTTTAATCCAAATGTTGTGCTATAACATATTGTTGATATACCGTATAGCAGGTTAATTCTGCGGGAAAAAAATTCTGCGGTTTTGTTCTAAAATGGGCCTAGTTTATTTCTACGTTTTTTATTTCTGCGACCTTCGAGAAAAGCAGGAATTAATTTTTGCGGTTTGCATAAACCGGAAGTAAATTCTGTGCATGGGAAATAGCTACCGCATTTACTCCATATCTAATTTACTCATTTACATCATAATTAACGACTCAAATGCATATCGTTCTCGACAGTTATATCTTGGTGGCATTATCTAGGAATATAGGACAGTGAAGTTGGAACAGATGATTTATGTTTAAATCTGATTTCTTTTCATTACCGTGCATGATCAAAAATCCGAGTTGAAAATAAATACTGTACGTCTAGACCTGGTAATTCATTTTGAAAAAAAATTTCATACAAGAGGGCCATAATGGCTCTATATCGCTCACCTGTTATCATTGCACTTAAGGACAAGAAGGTCAAAAAATCATAATCAAGATCAATCAAAAGAATAATGAGAAAAACTAGTTGAAATTTTCTTAAAGGTACAGATATGTCAAAAAAACACCTATAAATTGGAGGTACCATCCATGTTGTACCACAGAAAAGTGGTCTCGGTTTTTCCCTATGGCCAATAATAAAAAAGTTACTAAATAAGCTATTTATAGTTACATAAAAGGGAAGTAATTAAACAAGAGGACCATGATGGTCCTGAATCGCTCACCTCTTCCCACATGACCCAGTTTTGAGTATGACGTTGTTTTTTCTATTATTTGAAATAGTGACCTAGTTTTAGAGCTCATGTGATCCAGTTTTGAACTTGACCTAGATATTATCAAGATAAAAATTCTGACCAATTTTCATGAAGATCCATTGAAAAATATGGCCTCTAGAGAGGTCACAAGGTTTTTCTATTATTTGACCTATTGACCTAGTTTTCGAAGGTACGTGACCCTGTTTTGAACTTTACCTAGATATTATCAAGGTAAACAGTCTCACTAATTTTCATGAAGATCTCATGAAAAATATGGCCTCTAGAGAGGTCACAAGGTTTTTCTATTTTTATACCTACTGGCCTAGTTTTTGACCGCATGTGACCCAGTTTCGAAACTGACCTAGATATCATCAAGGTGAACATTCAGATCAATTTTCATGAAGATCCATTGAAAAATATGGCCTCTAGAGAGGTCAAAATATTTTAATAATTTTAGACCTACTGACCTAGTTTTTGACCGCAGTTGACCCAGTTTCAAACTTGACCTAGATATCATCAAGATGAACATTCAGACCAACTTTCATACAGGTCCCATGAAAAATATGGCCTCTAGGGAGGTCGCAAGGTTTTTTTATTATTTGACCTACTGACCTAGTTTTTTAAGGCACGAGACCCAGTTTCAAACTTGACCTAGATATCATCAAGGTGAACATTCTGACCAATTTTCATGAAGATCCATTCAAGGGTATGGCCTCTAGAGAGGTCACAACGTTTTTTCATTATTTGACCTACTGACCTACTTTTTGATGGCACATGACCCACTTTCGAACTTGACCTAGATATCATCAAGATGAACATTCTGACCAATTTTTATGGAGATCCATTCACAAGTATGGCCTCTAGAGAGGTCACAAGGTTTTTCTATTTTTAGACCTACTGACCTAGTTTTTGACTGCACATAACCCTGTTTTGAACTTGACCTAGATATCATCAAGATGAACATTCAGACCAACTTTCATACAGATCCCATGAAAAATATGACCTTTAGAGAGGTCACAAGGTTTTTCTATTATTTGACCTACTGACCTAGTTTTTGATGGCACGTGACCCACTTTCGAACTTGATCTAGACATCACCAAGATGAACATTCAGACCAACTTTCATACAGATCCCATGAAAAATATGGCCTCTAGAGAGGTCACAAGGTTTTTCTATTATTTGACCTACTGACCTAGTTTTTGAAGGCACGTGACCCACTTTCGAACTTGACCTAGACATCATCAAGGTGAACATTCTGACTAACTTTCATGAAGATCTCATGAAATATATGGCCTCTAGAGAGGTCACAAGGTTTTTCTATTTTTAGACCTACTGACCTAGTTTTTTGACCGCAGTGACCCAGTTTCGAACTTGACCTAGATATCATCAAGATGAACATTCAGAAAACTTTCATACAGATCCCATGAAAAATATGGCCTTTAGAGAGGTCACAAGGTTTTTCTATTATTTGACCTACTGACCTAGTTTTTGATGGCACGTGACCCAGTTTCGAACTTGACCTAGATATCATCAATGTGAATGTTCTGACCAATTTTCATGAAGAAATTTAGAAATATATGGCCTCTAGAGAGGTCACAAGGTTTTTCTATTTTTAGACCTACTGACCTAGTTTTTGACCGCACGTGACCCAGTTTCGAACTTGACCTAGATATCATCAAGGTGAACATTCTGACCAATTTTCATGAAGATCTTGTGAAATATATGGCCTCTAGAGAAGTCACAAGGTTTTTCTGTTTTTAGACCTACTGACCTAGTTTTTGAAGGCACGTGACCCAGTTTCGAACTTGACCTAGATATCATCAAGGTGAACATTCTGACCAATTTTCATAAAGATCCCACAAAAAATGTGATCTCTAGAGTGGTCACAAGCAAAAGTTTACGGACGGACGGACGGCGCACGCACGAACGGACGGACGACGGACGACGGACGCTGCGTGATCACAAAAGCTCACCTTGTCACTATGTGACAGGTGAGCTAAAAAGAAATATTGTACGGGAACAAAATAAGGATCTGCGAATTAAAAAAACAAGAACACTGCAATGCAACGCAAATGCAGAGCAAAATACACACAAAACAAAGTCATATGATCTTTGACCCCTAAGTTTGACCTTGACCTTGAAGATCCGAAACAAGCACTCTGCACATCGTTTCGATGAGGTGAACATTTGTGTCAGGTTTCTTTGAATTCCTTCAAGGGGTTAAAGTGTTACAGAGCGGAAGGGAAATTGCTAACCAACAGACAGACAGACAGACGGACACGGAGGCGATAACATAATACGTCCCTTAGGATGTATAAAAAGGAATCGAAATCTTATGGTGATACAAGTTGTGTGCAAGTTTGGTTAAAATCATATCATAAATGAAGCTGCTATTGTGCAGACAAGGTCAAAATAGCTAATTCTGGCCCTTTCAGGGGCCATAACTCTGAAACCCATTAAGGGATCTGGCCGGTTCAAAAAAGGAATCAAGATCTTATGATGACACAAGTTTTGTGCAAGTTTGATTAAATTCAAATCATATATGAAGCTGCTGTTGTGCAGACAAGGTCAAAATAGCTAATTCTGGCCCTATCAGGGGCCATAACTCTGGAACCCATAATGGAATCCAGCCAGTTCAAGAAAGGAACCAAGATCTTGTGGTGATACAAGTTGTGTGCAAGTTTGGTTAAAATCAAATCATAAATGAAGCTGCTATTGTGCAGACAAGGTCAAAATAGCTAATTTCGGCCCTTTCAGGGGCCATAACTCTGAAACCTATAATGGGATCTGGCCAGTTCAAGAAAGAAACCAAGATCTTATGGTGATACAAGTTGTGTGCAAGTTTGGTTAAAACAAGTGAATGAAGTATTGCCATGCAATACAAAGTCCCCTACTGGAAGGCACCTAATTTTCTCTACTGCAGTATAACATAATGAACTGATATCTGTCAATGATGTATAAACAATATTGTACTATATATACAATATGTTATAACAAAACACTTGGATTAAAATTTATATATATAAAAACCTACAGTTGTTTTCATATTGAATTTTTTTGGCTGATTATAAAAATGTTATCATGTAAGTTATTTATAGTAACAACAAAGGGAAATTAATCTTTAAAAAAAAAAAAAAAAAAAAAAAAATCTATATAATATAAGTCCACAAGAAACTCTTTACCAGGTAGAGATATGTCAAAATACACCTAAAAATTGGGTGTAACATGCATGCTGTACCACAGAAAAGTGGTCTCGATTTTTCTCTACCGCCAGTAATAAAAAAGTTACAATAAAATCTATTTATAGTAAAACAAAGGGACGTAATTCTAAAAACAAGGGTGCCTCATGGTGGTGAACATTTGGTCCAAGTTACATCAAAATCCCTCCATGCATGAAGAAGAAATGTTCCGTACAAAGTCATTCTTGAATTTGACCTTTGACCTCTAAATATGACCTTGACCTTAGACCTAGGGACCTGGTTCTTGCGCATGACATGTTGTCTCATCCAGGGGAGTATTTGTGCCAACTGATATCTAAATCCTGCTTTGCAAGACAAAGTTATAGACCGGACAGGAAAAAAATCCTCTTGACCTTTGATCTCAAAGTGTGACCTTGACCTTTAAGCTAGTTGCGCATGACACGTCGTCTCATCATGGGAAACATTTATGCCAAGTAATATTGTAATCCCTTGATGGATGACAGAGTTCTGGATCGGACAGGGAAAAAACCTTATTGACCTTTGACCTCCAATTGTGACCTTGACCTTTGAGCTAAGGGTCTGGGCTTTGCGCATGACATGTTGCCTCATCATGGGGAACATTTGTGCCAAGTAATATTAAAATCCCTTCATGGATGGCAGAGTTATGGATGGGACAGGAAAAAAACTCTGTTGACCTTTGACCCCCAATTGTGACCTTGACCTTTGAGCTAGGGGTCTGGGATTTGTGCATGACATGTCGTCTCATCATGGGGAACACTTGTGCTAAGTGATATTAAAATTCCTTAATGAATGTCAGAGTTATGGACCGGACACGAAACAGACCCTGTTCATGCTATGTTAACATTTGACTGCTAAGTGTGACCTTGACCTTAGAGCTAGGGGTTTGAAAGTTGTGCATGACACATCGTCTTATTATGAGGTACATTTGTGCCAAGTAATATTAAAATCCCTTCATAGATGGGAGAGTTATGGACCGGACAGGAAAAAAGCCTTGTTGACATTTGACCTCCAATTGTGACCTTGACCTTTAAGCTAGGGGTCCAGGTTTTGCGCATGACACATCGTCTCCTCATGGGGAACATTTGTGCCAAGTAATATTAAAATCTCTTCATGGATGGGAGAGTTATGGACCGGACAGGAAAAAAGCCCTGTTGACCTTTGACCTCCAATTGTGACCTTGACCTTTGAGCTAGGGGTCCGGGATTTGCGCATGACACATCACCTCATCATGGGGAACATTTGTGCCAAGTAATACTAAAATCCCTTCAAGGATGGGAGAGTTGTGGACCGGACAGGAAAAAAGCCCTGTTGACCTTTGACCTCCAATTGTGACCTTGACCTTTGAGCTAGGGGTCCGGGTTTTGCGCATGACACGTCGTCTCATCATGGGGAACATTTGTGCCAAGTAATATTAAAATCCCTTCATGGATGACAGAGTTATGGACCGGACACGAAATTGCGGACGGACGGACGGACGGACAGACGGATGGACGGACGGAATGACGGAAAAGTGCATTCCTATAGTCCCCGAAACTGGTTTTCAACCAGTAGGGGACTAATAAAATCATAAATGAAACCACTATCGTGCAGACAAGAAATTGTGGACGGACGACAGACAATTTTCTAAGGGCGATCACAAAAGCTCACCCTGTCACTACAATTTATTTTCAAATATATACAAATGCAAAATCTAGTACATAGTCCATTCACAGTTCATTCACTTACAACAGTTACAACACACATTAATTAGTTTAACTTTTCATAAACCTAGAGTGTTTTGTGATATACACTTGTAAAAACAGTAACCATTCATTCGTGGACAAAAGATTGATTTTTTTTTTTGGTTGGGTTTAACATCGCACCGACACATTTTAGGTCAAAAGATTGGTACAATAACAAAAGCAATCAACCGCAATTGATACGGTGTGAATAACTTGACAGCAGACGAAAAGATAACAGGTTATTATATTAAGTGAAATATCAAAGTTTATTTCTGCATCAAAAAATTCTGCTGATAGTTTAAATTTATTTCTGCGTGACAGCCTTGACTCGCAGATTTAGCAGAAATAACAAGAGCTGTCTCCATAGGATGACACATGCCCCCGATGGCACTTTGAATGAATAGTTATGGCCGATGTTAGAGTTTAGGACCTTTGACCTACGGACCTGGGTCTTGCGCGCGACACGTCGTCTTACTGTGGTACACATTCATGCCCAATAATTTTAAAATCCATGCATGAATGACAAAGATATGGACCGGACACGCCCATCAATGCACTATCATGAAATATGACCTTTAACGTCTAAGTGTGACCTTGACCTTTGAGCTACGGACCTGGGTCTTGCGTGCGACACGTCGTCTTACTGTGGTACACATTCATGCCAAGTTATTTGAAAATCCATCGATGGATGACAAAGATATGGACCGGACACGAATGCACTATCATGAAAAATGACCTTTAACGTCTAAGTGTGACCTTGACCTTTGAGCTACGGACCTGGGTCTTTCGCGCGACACGTCGTCTTACTGTGGTACACATTCATGCCAAGTTATTTGAAAATCCATCCATCGATGACAAAGATACGGACCGGACACGAATGCACATCATGAAAAATGACCTTTAACGTCTAAGTGTGACCTTGACCTTTGAGCTACGGACCTGGGTCTTTCGCGCGACACGTCGTCTTACTGTGGTACACATTCATGCCAAGTTATTTGAAAATCCATCCATCGATGACAAAGATATGGACCGGACACGAAAATTGCGGACACACCGACAGACTGACAGACCGACAGACCGACAGACGGACAGACGGTTCAAAAACTATATGCCTCCCTTCGGGGGCATAAAAACTCGCAGAATTAACCCGCTATACAGTAGTACAATATTGTTTATACATCATTCAAAGATATCAGATCATATTCTGTAATATTGTGGTAGAGAAAATTAGTGGCCTGCCAGTTAAGGACTTTCTATTGCATGGCAATAGTTTTCATTCTTTTTTCAAGTTTTACAGATAGACATTCAAATGAATCACAAATTTAAATAGAATAGTCAAATTTAGAGAATTTATTTTTGAAGATATTTTCCCCACTTGCTGATTCTTGTCAAACCTTACATTTTCAGTTGTAATTATTTAAAGATCCGCCACGACCTAGTGACCTACTTTTTCCTCCAACATGAACTTCATGCAAATCAGACTGATAATACTGGTATAATACAGCTATTCTACAAGATGACAGGTGAACAATTTTGGCCCTCCCTGAACACGCCATGTACCCGGATAATCCTAACTCTGTTCAGCGACCCTAACTCAGTGCCAACATGGCTGACAGAAAGACGATGTATGTAGTTAATTTCCTTGTCTTTTTTCATGTTTTTATGTGAGTATGCAATGTTAGCTTAAAACTTTTGATAGTCATAATATCCTGTATTGATAACATGTTTTGTGTACTAAATATTTCAATCGAAATGTCACATTATGTGGCTGGAATTCATTAAAATGTACTCAAAAAGTCTTCAAAAAGAACATGTTTTATATGTCTAACTGTTTTAAAGTACCAGAAATTGCAGTAAGACCTTACTTATTAAATGTATTAGTTCCATAAATATCTCTTTGACAATGTTTAACAGTATCAAAGTTTGAAATTGATTTTTATAGCTTAAAAATGTGTATTGATTATGAGGTGGGTTTAAATTTGCGGATAATTCCTAACTGGTATAGGAAACAGTGCTGGATAAATACGAACTTAGAATGGATAAACACCTAACCAAACGAAAACGGCTGTTCGTCTGTGCTTTTTTATGGACTGTTGATGCTCGAAGTTCCTTGATCTACCCACCCCTGCAGGGATGTGGATTCCTATGCCCAACTTATCCGACTCGTGCTTTTTTTTTGCCGGCGGACAAGTGCATTTTTCATTCTGTGTGTCCGCGGACAAGCATACTTTTTCAGGTATAAAATGAGAAAACATAAAATATCATTTAGATTGTGTGTTGCTTCAAGTGTATGGAGGTGATAAAGACAATGGGTTCTTTGACTAGTTCTCGCGCACACTGTAACTCGGTGACTATGATAAAATATCAGAGAAGATTTAGATACAAGAAGATTTATTTAACGTCGGATAAGTATAAACATATAACACTAGCTTAAAGCTATTTTCCGGCAAACACATGTAAATAAGCTCGACATAAGTAAATCAGCTGTAATAAAATGCAAATATGTTTAAGCACATTAAAGCAAATAAAGCATCTGGCTCTAAGTAGATAAGAAACAAATCACAAATTATCACATACATGTTACAGCGCATTAAAACAAAATAGCACATAGGTACTAGCAAATAAAAGGAAAAAGTAATTTACCGCATACAGATTTAGCACATTTAAAGCAACATTAAAAAAGATTAGCTGACACTACACAAAAATAAGAAGAGTCACAATTTACAACATGCATTTAAAAAAAAAACATAAAAGAAGAAATCATATACATGCTAAAGGGAACATAAGAACTACTTAAAGTAGCTGAAGAAAAATATTTGCATCATCAGCATATAGCATTCTGTAACTAAAACTAAAAAAGGAAAACAAGGGTTACACACAGAGAACTAAAAGGACATTTAAAGACATCAGAAACGTAAACAACTTAAAAAAGCATTATGACAAGTTTGTAAGTAGAATTTCAAATGCTGAGACAATAAGTCACTGTCAAAGGAAATATTTGAGCCAGTAGTCAGCCAAATTAAAATCAAAAGCACACAAAGATCGCAAGTATGACTAAAACAAGTCGGAACGTTTTAAGAGTCTTTCTCTGAATTTGCACCATTGCGTGGGTAGTGTTTCGGGCATGACCTCAAAAGATCCCGAACACTGCTTACGCGATTTCAGACTTTTATAAACGTTAAAAGGCAAATATTTCAACAGCTTATTTTTACCACAGTTACTGTGATATGCTTTTTTTTTCATTGTCCTAAATAAAGAACTCGATCTCCAGTCTATTTGCGCTTTCATGAAGTTTTGATATTACAAATCAGAGCAAGTGAAATTTGACTATGGACAAGAGGATTTTTAAGTTCCGTGGACAAGTGAAAAATGTAAGGATACCCACACCCCTGTCCCATCAGTCCATGCATCACTCCCCCACCACACCACACCACACCACACACTTTTCTTCCCTATTTACCGTCCGAAAAATATCGTATTTAATAATTAATCATAAATCTAATCCCATTTAAACAATTTCAAAAATATTCCATTAGCACCTCTATAAAAATCTCTTACACTATACGATATACAAGATTTGAAACAAACACAATTCTTCTGAAACAGTGTGTGTGTGTGTGTGTGTGTGTGTGTGTGCGTGCGTGCGTGCGTGTGTGAGAGAGAGAGGGTTGGGGACTACAGAACTTCGAACATCGGTGGTATTAAATAATTTCTTATATAAATACAATAATTTTGACTTTTATACTGAGTTATTTTTGAGGGTTTATCCAGATTTTTCCAAACATTGCTATTTGCATAATATTAAAATTATGAAAAAATATTTGACTGTAGTGGGCATACATATAACATCTTGTAAAATTAATGACAAATTAATTAATGAAGATTTTTATCCTTACATTTTTAACTTGTCCACGGAACTTAAACCGACAATACCGCTTATAAAGCAATGTTTACAATAATCACACCATGTACATGTCAACTCATTCATTTCTATAGAATACTAGTCAGTTAGGTGTTTATCCGTCACGCAATTTTGTGTAAGTTAGGTTTTTATCCATTCCTCATATCAACTGAGTTCGGTTTTTATCAACTCAAAGTTAGGTTTTTATCCCTTTTCTCGCTGTCAGTACATTTGAACATGTATTGTGTCAACATGTAGTGGGTTAACAACATAGTGTAAACGGGCCTATAAAGCAGTATATCTTTGCTTTCAAACAACAAAATACACGAGGCATCAAAAGCATAGAAGTATTTTTAAAGATTTTTTGTAAAAGTTTTCATTGAAAAAGTTGCCTTGTTCGTCGTTTTTCCACCTGAAAACACAAGGGTTGATATATTTAACATGATGCATTCTGAAATAAATATACACTTGATCAATGGAGATAGATATAACAACAGAAACATTCCTTTATACATCGTAATTACACAGAAAACAAAGTTGCATCGGCTTTACATCCGCCATGTTGGCACTGAGTTAGGGTCGCTGAACAGAGTTAAGATTATCCGGGTACATGGCGTGCTGAATTAATGTTTTTAACAACTTCATCTGCAAACTTATTCAGTCATTCTCTTCTCCGTATAGTTTTATAAACATAGAATAATAACACTATTAATGGATCGCGATAATTTTATTTTAACGGTACTTGGTGAAATCCAAAAACAGGTAAAGCAGGTGTTTTATCCGATAAGTGGTGTTAATTTGTATTGTAGTATTCTTAACTCTAAATACGATGCATTATTTCATAACAGATTTGTAGTCTAGTGGATAGTGTGTCGGACCTCTACTCTTTTTATGTTTGAATGGTGTAGGTTCGAGCCCTTCTTTTTTTATTATTTTTACTTATTCATAATGTTTTTAACGATCGCAACATTGGTTTCATTTTCCTTTCTTTATTTATTTTACAATGTTAATAGATTCAATGTCTATTCAAATATGAGATCCTGTGTAAAATGTCAATAAGTACTCAGTATAAGTGCATGAGAAAATCATGATACAAATAGTTTACTTGTATTCCTTCTCCAGGTAAAACATGCTGGAAAAATAAAAACAAGAAGGTCATGATGACCCTGGATTGCTCACCTGAGTAATATGAGCTACATGTTTCAAATATCAAACTGATGATAAAATATTAAGAAAGTCAGTAGGTCACATTTATGGTCAATGAAATTCAGTTTTACGATTTGTATGCAAAACTGTGTACGTCATCAAAATTTCAAGGCTTGTATCTTAAAAAACAAGAAAGTAGGTCAAGGTCACAGTCAAGTGACATCATATTACTTGGGGTCATCAGGTAATTATAATTAAACAGTCTTGGAAATAGGATCAGATGATTTTTTAAGTATTTTTTCTATATTTATAACTCACATAATAACTAAGTGACCCCAGGGCGGGGCCTCTTTTAACCCCAGAGGCATAATTTGAAAAATTTTGGTAGAGGACTACTAGACAATGCATCATACCAATTATCAAAAGCCTAGGTCGTATGGTTTCAGACAAGAAGATTTTTAAAGCTTTTTCCTATATAAGTCTATATAAAACTTGGGACCCCCAGGGCAGGGCCTCTTTTCACCCAAGGGGTACATTTTGAATAATTTTGGCTGAGGACCATAACACAATGCTACAAACCAAATATCAAAGGTCTAAGTGTTGTGGTTTCAGACAAGAAGATTTTTAAACTTTTTTCCCAAGTTAAGGCTATGTAAAACTTGGGACCCCCGGAGCGGGGCCATATTTGACCCTAGGGGGATAATTTGAACAATCTTGGTAGAGGACCACTAGATGATGCTACATACCAAATATCAAAGCCCTAGGCCATGTGGTTTTGTACAAGAAGATTTTCGAAGTTTTCCCTATAAAAGTCTATATAAACCATGTGACCCCCGGGGCGGGGCCATATTTCACCCTAGGGGGATAATTTGAACAATTTTGGTAGAGGACCACTAGATGATGCTACACACCAGATATCAAAGCCCTAGGCCCTGTGGTTTTGGACAAGAAATTTTTTTAAGTTTTTCCTTTCCGTTGCCATGGCAACCAGAGTTCTGCATGGAATTCAATTCTTTGAATAATTTTGAAAGGGGGCCACCCAAGGATCATTCCTGTGAAGTTTGGTGTAATTCTGCTCAGTGGTTTTCAAGAAGAAGATTTTTTTAGAAATTGTTGACGGACTACGGACATCAAGCGGTCACAATAGCTCACCTTGTCACTTCGTGACAGGTGAGCTAAAAAAGTAACTTGTCCTGTGTACAAACCAGCACCTTAAGCTTACAAATCATACGTGTTAACCACTAGACCACGCTGCAATTAGTAAATAAAGGCCACAGTTATCGTGTTTTGTTAATATCTTACACCGTAGAAACAAAGTATGGTCTAAACTCACCTCAATACACCAAGTACTGGGCATATTACTACATTAACCTTTACCCTGCTAAATTTCTAAAATGGACTGTTCTTTCAAACTTATACAGTCAATCGCTTTTCAGTATAGGTTTAACAAGAGCTGTCCGTAAGACATCAAATGCTCGACTATTCAAACTAGAAGATGCTTTTGTAAACAAGAGGACCATGATGGTCCTGAATCGCTCACCTCTTCCCACATGACCCAGTTTTGAGTATGACGTCGTTTTTTCTATTATTTGACATAGTGACCTAGTTTTTGAGCTCATGTGACCCAGTTTTGAACCTGACCTAGATATTATCAAGATAAAAATTCTGACCAATTTTCATGAAAATCCATTGAAAAATATGGTCTCTAGAGAGGTCACAAGGTTTTTCTATTATTTGACCTATTGACCTAGTTTTCGAAGGTACGTGACCCTGTTTTGAACTTTACCTAGATATCATCAAGGTGAACATTCTCACTAATTTTCATGAAGATCTCATGAAAAATATGGCCTCTAGAGAGGTCACAAGGTTTTTCTATTTTTATACCTACTGGCCTAGTTTTTGACCGCACGTGACCCAGTTTCGAAACTGACCTAGATATCATCATGGTGAACATTCAGATCAATTTTCATGAAGATCCATTGAAAAATATGGCCTCTAAAAAGGTCAAAAGATTTTAATAATTTTAGACCTACTGACCTAGTTTTTGACCGCAGTTGACCCAGTTTCGAACTTGACCTAGATATCATCAAGACGAACATTCAGACCAACTTTCATACAGATCCCATGAAAAGTATGGCCTCAAGAGAGGTCACAAGGTTCTTTTATTATTTGACCAACTGACCTAGTTTTTTATGGCACGTGACCCAGTTTCGAACTTGACCTAGATATCATCAATGTGAACATTCTGACCAATTTTTATGGAGATCCATTCAGAAGTATGGCCTCTAGAGAGGTCACAAGGTTTTTCTATTTTTAGACCTACTGACCTAGTTTTTGACCGCACATGACCCTGTTTCAAACTTGACCTAGATATCATCAAGATGAACATTCAGACAAATTTTCATACAGATCCCATGAAAAATATGGCCTTTAGAGAGGTCACAAGGTTTTTCTATTATTTGACCTACTGACCTAGTTTTTGAAGGCACGTGACCCACTTTCGAATTTGACCTAGATATCATCAAGATGAACACTCAGACCAACTTTCATACAGATCCCATGAAAAATATGGCCTCTAGATAGGTCACAAGGTTTTTCTATTATTTGACCTATTGACCTAGTTTTTGAAGGCACGTGACCCACTTTCGAACCTGACCTAGATATCATCAAGGTGAACATTCCGACCAATTTTCATGAAGATCTCATGAAATATATGGCCTCTAGAGAGGTCACAAGGTTTTTCTATTTTTAGACCTACTGACCTAGTTTTTGACCGCACGTGACCCAGTTTCGAACTTGACCTAGATATCATCAAGATGAACGTTCAGACCAACTTTCATACAGATCCAATGAAAAATATGGCCTTTAGAGAGGTCACAAGGTTTTTCTATTATTTGACCTACTGACCTAGTTTTTGACGGCATGTGACCCACTTTCGAACTTGACCTAGATATCATCAAGGTGAACGTTCTGACCAATTTTCATGAAGATCTTATGAAATATATGGCCTCTAGAGAGGTCACAAGGTTTTTCTATTATTTGACCTACTGACCTAGTTTTTGACCGCACGTGACCCAGTTTCGAACTTGACCTAGATATCATCAAGGTGAACATTCTGACCAATTTTCATGAAGATCTTGTGAAATATATGGCCTCTAGAGAGGTCACAAGGTTTTTCTATTTTTAGACCTACTGACCTAGTTTTTGACGGCACGTGACCCAGTTTCGAACTTGACCTAGATATAATCAAGATGAACATTCTGACCAACTTTCATAAAGATCCCATGAAAAATGTGACCTCTAGAGTGGTCACAAATAAAAGTTTACGGACGGACGAACGGACGGACGGACAGACGACGGACACCGCGTGATCACAAAAGCTCACCTTGTCACTTTATGACAGGTGAGCTAAAAAGCGCATGTCTCCCCCACTGCATAGTCGTATATGCAAGAAGTCAATAGGGGACAAGAGCGAAAGTCAAAGAGACACTGATGGTTGGCTGCAATAGGGATCACCTATTTGGCATGTCCAATCATCCACTAAGTTTCAACATTCTGGGCCTAGTGGTTCTGAAGTTATGAATTGGATATGGTTTTCCGTGTTCGGGCTGCTGTGACCTTGACATTTGATCAAGTGACCCAAAATCATTTTGGGTCATCTACTCTGCATGTCCAATTATCCTATTAAGTTTCAACTTTCTGGGTCAAGTAGTTCTCAAGTTATTGATTGGAAAGAGTTTTCTATGTTCAGTCGCCTGTGACCTTGACCTTTGATGGAGTGACCCCCAAAAACAATAGGGGTCACCTACTCTATTATTCCTACCTCCCTATGAAGTTTGAAGGTTCTAGGTCAAATGGTTCTGAAGTTATAAACTGGAAATGGATTTCAATTTTCTATCCGCTGCGATCTTGACCTTTAACGGAGTGACCCCAAAATCAACAGGGGTCTTCTCCTCTGCATGACCAATCATCCTATGAAGTTTCAACATTCTGGGTCAAGTGGTTCTCAAGTTACTGAATGGAATTTGTTTTCCATGTTGAGGCCCATGTGACCTTGACCTTTGATCAAGTGACCCCAAAATCAATAAGGGTAATATAGTATGCATGTCCAATCAGCCTATGAAGTTTCAACATTCTGGGTCAAGTGGTTCTCAAGTTACTGACCTCAAATGGTTTTCCATGTTCAGCCCCCTGTGACCTTGAACTTTAACTAAGTGACCCCAAAATTAATAGGGGTCATCTACTCTGCATGTCCAATCATCCTATGAAGTTTCAACATTCTGGGTCAAGTGGTTCTCAAGTTATTGATCGGAAATGGTTTTTCATGTTCAGGCCCCTGTGACCTTGACCTTTAATAGAGTGACCCCAAAATCAATAGGGGTCATCTACTCTGCATGACCAATCATCCTTTGAAGTTTCAACATCCTGGGTCAAGTGGTTCTCAAGTTACTGACCGGAAATGGTTTTCCATGTTCAGCCCCCTGTGACCTTGAACTTTAACTGAGTGACACTAAAATCAACAGGGGTCATCTACTCTGTATGTCCAATCATCCTATAAAGTTTCAACATTCTGGGTCAAGTGGTTCTCAAGTTATTGATCGGAAATGGTTTTTCATGTTCAGGCCCCTGTGACCTTGAACTTTAATAGAGTGACCACAAAATCAATAGGGGTCATCTACTCTGCATGAAAAATCATCCTATGAAGTTTCAACATTCTGGGCCAAGCGGTTCTCAAGTTATTGACCAGAAATGGTTTTCCTTGTTCGGGCCCCTGTGACCTTGACCTTTAACGCAGTAATCCCAAAATCAATAGGGGTCATCTACTCTGCATGATCAATCATCCTATGAAGTTTTAACATTCTGGGTCAAGTGGTTCTCAAGTTATTGATCGGAAATGGTTTTCCATGTTCAGGCCCCTGTGACCTTGACCTTTGACGGAGTGACCCCAAAAACAATAGGGGTCGTCTACTCCAAAAGTCCTGCCATCCTACGAAGTTTGAAGGTTCTATGTCAAATGGTTCTCCAATTATTGATCGGAAATGAAGTGTGACGTACGGACGGACAGGGCAAAAACAATATGTATCCCCCAGAGGGGTGGGGAGACATAATTGTTGTCCCAGAAACAGGAATATTATTCTTAATGTTAAAATATCTGCAGAGTTTCAATCCAGCATCTTCATTAGTTTTTAAGGTAGTAGCATGCAAACTTTAAACAGAAGTTTTAAGTCCAAAAGGATGCATGATTTGCCCAAAATACATGTCAGAGTTATGGGACTTGACCCAGTGAGGTTGCATGGTTATTGACCTAGAAAAGAAAAAATAAGTAACAGAGCTACATGCTCTTAAGTAATAGCTATATTAATATATACTTGCATGCAAAAACTTTAACCAGGATTTTCTAAGTCCAAAAGGGGACATAATTTGGCCAAAATACATGTAGGAGTTATGGGACTTGACCCAGCGAGGTTGGTAATTGACCTAGAAAAAGAAAACAAGGGGGCCATGATGGCCCTATATTGCTCACCTGAGTACCATTTCTCTTAATGATAAGATCAAGTTTTGACATAGATCACATAGGCATACACTTTAAATATCATCAGGATAAATATTTTCTTGTAACAGTCCCTTTTGACCTATGGGTCACGTACTAGTCAGGGCCAATCTCTATACCAAGTTTGAGGGTCCTTGGCTCAAATGCTGCATTTTTGTACTAGCATGACTATTTCTTATCCTAGAAGACTTAAATTATAACATTTAAAAACAATCTCATTAGATGCTGATGAGGTATTCATTTACATAAAATAAAGGGAGGTAATTTGTCATAAATTCAGTCAAAAGTTATCTACCCTGATTGTCCGAGTCCATCTGATGGCATAAAGGACATTTCAAATCAGTATCTTCATTGGTTACTGAGATACACCCATTTTAATTTGAAACAAAGGGTAATTTGACATAAAATCAATCCATAGTTATCTACCCCGATTGTCTCAGTCCAACTAATGACAATAATGAAATTTCAAATGAGTCCTATAAATACTTACTGAGATAAATCCATTTTTATTAAAATCAGGGTAGGTAATCATGCATTGGTATATGCATGTTGAAGATACAGAGTACAAGCCTTTACAACAATATATTAGAAAAGTAAGTAAAAGTAGAAATTTCTTACCATGGAAGACACAAATAACGTTTCAAACCAGTCTCATTAGAAGCTGCTAGGTATATTCATTTACATAAAAAATAAAGGGAGGTAATTTGTCATAAATTCAGTCAATATGTATCTTCACTGATTGTCCAAGTTCATCTGATGGCATAAATGAAATATCAGATCAGTATCTTCATTAGTTACGGAGATATACCCATTTTAATTTGAAACAAGAGCCATGTTAGACATGGCCAATCCCCCCTCCGGGCATATTATAATTGAAGGCTAAAGTTCCTGGCAAGTTAGTGTCTGAAAGTATTCATTTTGGGGAAAGCTTTGAAGAACCGTTTAGTTGTGGTCCACATCAGGGGTTTTAAAGATGTGGAAGAAAGAATAAGTCAGTGGTGAGGTGGTTTACTGCTAAATTTTATTAATTTTCATGAACAGTTTTTCTATATGGCTACTGTAAAAAGAAGGAATGGAAAGCTAACAGGGAACAAGAGTGCCAGAATGTCACAATATATGCCCGTCACTGCAAATTTCTTTACTCTAGCAGCTGTATTTGCAAATGGAATTTTAATTTTGTGGTTGTTTAGTAATCATTGTAAGTCTTTTGTTTTTTATAAGTCCACAAAAAAAACTCCTTACCAGGTAGAGATATCTTAAAATACACCTAAAATTGGAAAGTAACATCCATGTTGTACCACAGAAAAGTGGTCTTGTTTTTTCCCTATGGTCAATTATAAAAATGTTACAATATAAGTTATTTATAGTAACAACTAAGGGAAGTTAATCTTAAAAAAAAAAAAAAAAAAAAAAAAAAAAAAAAAAAAAAAAAAAATTGAAAGTCCACACAGAAATCTTTACCAGGTAGAGATTGGTCAAAATACACCTCAAAATTGGATGTAGCATGCATGTTGTACTACAGAAAAGTGGTCTTGATTTTTCCCTACGACTAGTAATGAAAAAGTTACAATAAAAGCTATTTAAAGTAACAACAAAGGGAAGTAATTCTAAAGAAGGGAACTGCGCATGACACTTCGTCTCATGATGGTGTATAATTGTGCCAAGTTACATCAAAATCCCTCCATGCATGAAGAAGAAATGCTTCGGACAAAGTCATTCTTGTATCTGACCTTTGGCCTCTAAGTGTGACCTTGACCTTAGACCTAGGGACCTGGATCTTGCGCATGACACTCTGTCTCGTGGTGGTGAACATTTGTGCCAAGTTATATCAAAATCCCTCTATGAGTGAAGAAGAAATGCTCCGGACAAGGTTTTCATTCTTGTATCCTTTGACCTCTAACTGTGACCTTGACCTCAGATCTAGGGACCTGGTTCTTACGCATGACACTCCGCCTCGTGATGGTGAACATTTGTGCCAAGATATATCAAAATTCCTCCATGCATGAAAAAGATATGCTCCGGACAAATTTTTTAAAGAAAATATGATAAAGGGGAATAACTCAAAAAATAGGCAAGGTAGAGTTATTGTTCTTGCACACTGCACTTCCTCCCAATGTGTTCTATCAGTGTATGAAGTTTGAAGAAAATCCCTCCAGTACTTTTGGAGTTATGCTCCGGACAAATTTTTTTAAGAAAATAAGATAAAGGGGAATAACTCAAAAAATAGGCAAGGCAGAGTTATTGTTCTTGCACATTGCACTTCCTCCCAATGTGTTCTATCAGTGTATGAAGTTTGAAGAAAATCCCTCCAGTACTTTTGGAGTTATGCTCCGGACAAATTTTTTTAAGAAAATAAGATAAAGGGGAATAACTCAAAAAATAGGCAAGTAAGAGTTATTGTTCTTGCACACTGCACTTCCTCCCAATGTGTTCTATCAGTGTATGAAGTTTGAAGAAAATCCCTCCAGTACTTTTGGAGTTATGCTCCGGACAAAGATCGTTGCGGACGCACGCACGCACGCACACACGGACGGAGAGCATTTCTAATATCCCCTTCGCCTTTGGCGGGGGGATAATAAAGGGAGGTAATCTGACATAAAATAAGTCCATAGTTATCTATCCTGATTGTCTGAGTCCAACTAATGACAATAATGAAATTTCAAATGAGTCCTATAAGTACTTACCGATATAAATCCATTTAATGATTGCAAAATGTTGTCTCTATCGTGTTCACTAGCAAAAATAGCACATTTTGGTCCTTTAAAGGGCCATAACCCTGAAACCCATGATGGGATCTGGTCAGTCTTTAAAATGAACTGAGATATTATGCCAATAAAGTTGTGTGCAAGTTTGATTAAAGTTGATTGCAAAATGTTGTCTCTATCATGTTCACAAGTCAAAAATAGCAAATTTTGGCCCTTTAAGGGGCCATAACTCTCGTACACATGATGGGATCTGGCCAGTTTTCGAAAGGAACCGAGATATTATGCCCATACAAGTTGAGTGCAAATTTGATTAAAATCAAATACAAAATGTTGTCTCTATCGTGTTCACAAGGAAATTGTGGACTGACGGACGGACAACAGACAGCTATATGCCTTTAAATGATAGCCATATGTACTTGCATGCAAAACTTTAACCAGAATTTTCTAAGTCCATAAGGGGGCATAATTTGGCCAAAATGCACGTCTGAGTTATGGCTCTTGATGCTATCACCTAGTTTTATGACCCCGAAGAGACATGTGAAGTTTCAATTCAGTATCTGCATTAGTTTTGGAAATAGTAACTTGCATGTAAAACTTTAACCAAAATTTGGCCAAAATTAATGTCAGAGTTATGGGACTTGACCCAGTGAGGTTGGTAATTGACCTAGAAAAAGAAACAAGAGGGCCAAGATGGCCCTAGGTCGCTCACCTAAGAAACACACCATAACAGTGTAAAACATGTTTGACCTAGTGATTTCATGGAAACAAATATTCTGACCAATTTTCATTAAGATTGGACCAAAAAATTGGTCTCTTGCGATAAAACAAGCATTTTCTTAGATATGACCTAGTTTTTGACCCTAGATGACCCATGTTCAAACTTGACCTAGATTTTATCAAGGCAATCATTCTGACCAAAATTCATGAAGATCAATTGAAAAATACAGCCTCTATCACATACACAAGTTTTTTCTTTGATTTGACCAAGTGACCTAGTTTTTGACCTCAGATGACCCATATTCAAATTCGACCTAGATTTCATTAAGGCAATCATCCTGACCAAATTTCATGAAAATCAAGTGAAAAAGAACAGTCTCTTATGGCATACACAAGATTTTTCTTTAATTTAACCTAGTGACCTAGTTTTTGACCTCAGATAACCCATATTCAAATTCGACCTAGATTTCATCAAGACAATCACTCTGACCAAATTTCATGAAGATCAATTGAAAACTACATCCTCTATTGCATACACAAGGTTTTTCTTCGATTTGACCTAGTGACCTAGTTTTTGACCCCAGATGACCCATTTTCGAACTCGGCCTAGATTTTATCAAGGTAATCACTCTGGCTAAATTTCATGAAGATCAGTCGAAAAATACAGCCTCTATCGCATACACAAGGTTTTTCCTTGATTTGACCTAGTGACCTAGTTTTTGACCCCAGATGATCCATTTTCCACCTCTGCCTAGATTTTATCAAGGTCATCATTCTGGCTGAATTTCATGAAGATCAGTTGAAAAATACAGCCTCTATCGCATACACAAGGTTTTTCCTTGATTTGACCTAGTGACCTAGTTTTTGACCCCAGATGACCCATTTTCGAACTCGGCCTAGATTTCATCAAGGTAATCATTCTGACCAAAATTCATGAAGATCAATTGAAAAATACCGCCTCTATCGCATACACAAGGTTTTTCTTTGATTTGACCTAGTGACCTAGTTTTTGACCCGAGATGACCCATTTTCGAACTCGGCCTAGATTTCATCAAGGCAATCATTCTGACCAATATTCATGAAGATCAATTGAAAAATACAGCCTCTATCGCATACACAAGGTTTTTCTTTGATTTGACCTAGTGACCTAGTTTTTGACCCGAGATGGCCTATTTTCGAACTCGGCCTAGATTTCATCAAGGTTATCATTCTGACCAATATTCATGAAGATTAATTGAAAAATACAGCGTCTATCGCATACACAAGGTTTTTCTTTGATTTGACCTAGTGACCTAGTTTTTGACCCGAGATGACCCATTTTCGAACTTGGCCTAGATTTCATCAAGGTTATCATTCTGACCAATATTCATGAAGATTAATTGAAAAATACAGCCTCTATCGCATACACAAGCTAAATGTTGACAGACGACAGACGACGGACGACAGACGCCGGACATCGAGCGATCAGAAAAACTCACCTGAGCATTGCTCAGGTGAGCTAAAAATAAGTTTCAAAGCTATATGCCTTTAAATGATAGCCATATGTACTTGCGTGCAAAACTATACCATCACCATTTTGTTGTTGTTTTCAACCCATGATTACCGGAACTGCTGCCGCGAAGTTCCCAGTATATAATTTTCAGGAAGACATTCAATAGAATAATGGTACTGCCCAAACCGAATGATGGACCAGTCCATTATAGGAATTTAGCAGGCTAAAGGTTAAGTACCGAGTATTCTTTTTTAACCCAAGATAAAACAATCAGCAACAAAACTTACACAAGGTGACTATTACTCGCAAATTCAAATTTGAATACCACATGTTTACATTTCTACACATTTTTCAGTTTTATTTTCTTTCCTTCTTGCTTCAATGGCCAAATAAAATTTCTTCCACAAAATTGAGGCTTGAATATTGGGTGAGCATTACAGATTGGTATTTACAATAACATATCAGTTTATTTTCTGCTCTGTTTCAGTAAATATGTTGATGCCAGGAATTAGTTGCTCAAAAGTTCATCTGCTGATTAAGCTGTTCAAAGACTTCATTTTACAATCTTCTCAAATTAAAATACATCAATGGATAATGTAGAGATGACAAAACAATCTGTTTCACACTGCTAGTTTGATGGTTCTTAAATTTTTTCATCAACTGCTGCAGCGACAAAGAGCAAAGTTATCAAGTGGACCACTTATGCAATGGATAGAAATGAAGATAAAAGTTATTTTTACATAAAACTTACATCAAAGGATCCTGATTTTTGCTGTATACTGGTTATTCTCGAAAAAAGTTGATCAAATCTTCCATTCACATCTCCACTTACCAAACTGCAAAGCAGAAGCATTTATCATCAAGAACAGTCAGCAAATTGCAGTTCACAGCAGAACAAAAGTACAATCTCTAGGGTTGGGGGTGGGGAATGGTGGTATTTTCTGCATGTAGTGTTTAAGTGTGTGTGTGTGGGGGGGGGGGGGGTGGGGGGCAAATAATAAAACAACGGTAATTAGAAAGGCAGATATGGTATATATAATTTTAGCACAATATGCTACATATAATGTTAGCACAAAACGCAACATGACTTTAAACAATAGGGCCAAGATGATCTTGGCCCTAGGTCGCTCACCTGAGTAACACACCATAACAGTATAAACATGTTTGACCAAGTGATTTCATGGAGACAAAAATTCTGACCAATTTTCATTAAGATTGGAGCAAAAAAGTGGCCTCTAGAGTGTAAACAAGCATTTTCTTTGATTTGACCTAGTGACCTAGTTTTTTAACCTATATGACCCAGTTTTGAACTTGGCCAAGACATCATCAAGATAAACATTCTGACCAAGTTTCATGAAGATAGGGTCATAAATGTGGCCTCTAGGTTGTTAACAAGCTTTTCCTTTGATTTGACCTGATGACCTAGTTTTTGACCCGACATAACCTAGTTTCAATCCAGGGGTAGAGATCATCAAGATAATCATTCTGTGCAAGTTTGTATCAAATCAAAGCATAAATGAAACCTCTGTATGGCTGAAAGGGCCAATAGAAAATTTTGCCCCCCAACTCTAGAAGCCGGTTTTCGAAAGGAAGCAAGATCTTATTGCGACTTAAGTTGTGTGTAAGTGTGGTTAAAATCAAATATAAAATGTCAATTCAATTGTGTTCAAAGGTAAAAATTAACAAACTTTGGCTTTTTCAGGGGTCAATCAGGGACTGTAACTCCGGAACCTATGATTGGATCTGACAGATTCATCATGGAATCCAAAACTTATTGTTGTTGAAGATCTTTTGCAAGTCTGTATCAAATCAAACCATAAATGAAGTCTCTAAATGGCTCCAAAAGCCAAAATAGCAAATTTTGGCACCTGAAGGGGCCATAATTCTGGAACCCATGATGGGATCTGGCGAATTTTCGAAAGGAACCGAGATATTATGCAATACAAATTGTGTGCAAGTTTGATTAAGGTCAAGAAGGCGTAATTCAGCTAGAGCTGCAACGATTCACTTAAAGCTCGATTCGATTCGTTTCCGATACCAAATATGTCGATTCGATTATTTTCGATTCGATTCATTTTATACTTTTTGCTGCTATTTAATATTTAGTTGTATATTTAAAGGGTCTTTAAATCATTACAATAAATATGAATCAAAGTACTGAAAGTACAGTAAGGCTGGCTACCACAACACTGAATGAAAACTGTGCGGGAAAGATGTTTGCAAAATATTAGATATTATTGGTTCTCCATATCAAACTAATGCGAGCATAGGGTATTGTTGTGATGAACCACCTTGGTTAACTTGTGAAGGTAGTGTAAGGATATTACAGACTATAGATGGTGTGAAAAAAAATACATTGTGTTTGCTTCATTAGTGATAAAAACCGCACATAATTCTCACTTGGGAATCTGAAACCGCAAAAGTTAAAATCTTACAAAAAAGTCAGGTTCCGAGAACGTAATCCAATCAAACCACATAGGATAACGAGCGAAATTCATTGTTTATTCAAGAAACCTAGTTTTTCAAATGTTAACCATGGTGTACGGTCGATATATTAGAATTAAAAATCGACTATGGAACCTATATTTACGAATTTATGAACATGAACCCCTGTTTACGACCGAGGGCCTAGGTTTATGATCTTGAACCATAGTTTACGGACGTGACATGTATGGAAATTGTCCAATAATAACATGAACGCAGCTTCAGTCGAAAAACTAGGTTTAACAATGGATAAGTTTCGAACGTAAAAGCATGTAAACCTATTCTTTCGAGCAAAAACATAGGATTACTTCGTAAACCATAGTTCATGCTTGTAAGTGTAGGTTCACGTTGTACATCCAAGTTAAAGTTCAATCGAGAAACCTAGTTTATCGGACGTAAACATGGGTTCAAGAGAGTAAACTATAGTTTACTCCCGTTATCCTGTATGTTCACTCGAAAATTTATGTAAGTATTCAATTATCCTAGTTTCTCGACCAAGAATGTAATTATTGGATAATTTGATTGCCGAAAACCATTGTTAACGGACATGAACCTATGTTTACGACCATGAACTTGGGTTTACGAGCGTTAACCATAGTTTAAGAACATGTACCTAGGTTTACACTCGATAAACTTGGTTTCTCGTACAAAACTATGATTATGAACCTAAGTTCTCGATCGTTAACATATGTTCACGTTCGTAAACTATGCTTTACACTCGTGAACCCTGGCCCCACTAGGACCAAACTTTGTTCATTATATTTCTTTTTTCAAGTAAGATAAACTGTTGTTTTTTTTTCTCAAGACTTATTATCATTGATCTGTCGTATAAAAGCGGAAATGTTTTATTTGACTAGCCATTTCTTGCAGTTTAAAATGAATTTAACCAGAAGGGTGAATGATTAGATATCTTTGAAAATACTTAGTTACATTTGTAACAGTTCTTAATTTTACATTTATTCTTTAGTTTACAAAGTCTGGAAGAAATGTAGGTAGGTAGGTTTTACTTCTGCGCTATGGTTATTTATGAATGCAGAGAGCAAGGCCATAATTTTTAAGAGTTGGAGCTTAATTTCTGTCCGATTAAATCCTTTTACTCGAGGTTCCCTAGAAAAATTGTTATCGACAATTTTATTTTGTGTCTTATAATTGTTACGCAATACTTGAGGTTTCATTTAGAAAAAAAATTTGGTAAAATGATTTCTCTTCGATCGTTTTGTGCAATGGCTATCACTTTGACATTTGTCTCTATTTCAGCTGGAAAAAAAAAAGAACAACATAATTTATGCAAAATTAACAAATAAAAACAAAAAAAAGAAGAAAAAAACAACGACACGGTAAAAGTCGTTTAAAGATGAATCACAGTGCGAAAATATGTTACCTTCAGGACTGTATCAAGTTAATGTAATTGTTAAACATTACTAATACGGGTCCATTATCTTAATATAACCTGAAAACAGTTGAAAACGTGTGTTTAAACAAAACTCGCTTACATCTATGCCTCCACCCTTTAAGGAAATTGGTGATAAAGTACTTTTTACATTATATCTTTCAGTATTCGTCAGAATGTTTAAAACGAATTTAGTATAAAAATAGCCTTAAAAAACTGCTGTTAAATCAAGTAATGTTATAGTTTCTATTGTAAATGTAAACATTATTTCTATAGCAAAATATAGCATGTACGCTGTTTAGGTATATAACACGTAGAATGTGGTCATTTGTTTCTTCTCACGTTACTATGGCAATTCCACACAGCGATTTCGTCCCGTAGTACCTATAGCAAATGATCTGAAAGAATAGATTCTTTAAGCCCACAATATAAGACCTGACATAACTCATATCACTATAAGTTCATTTTAATTGATATTTCATATTAATTAATTTACCATCATTATGTAATATTTTCTTATGTTATCTTTCAAGTATTTACGTTGGAAAAATAAAACATTATTATAAAATGTTTGAACAAATAGATCGATTGAAACAGGAAAGTTTAACAATCTTTATACAACTCTATGGCAAATCTGATAAACGTGGCGGACTATTTGAATTGCGCATGAAATTATATTTTGTGTTGTCAGTCTCAGCACCTATTTAACTTTGTGGAAACTCGATATATGGTTATAATAGTCTGGCGAATATCGCCAGCCTAAAAACTAGTATAGTGTTTCATCAAGAACAAATTTTAATTAACAAAACTTCACAAATTCATATAACAGAAACTATCTGCTGATAAAATTTAAATAATAACACAAACAATCTTAAATGTTCATTGGTAAATCCAATTCAATCTACTGCCTGTCTTAATTATTAAAATAGGTCATCTGGAATGACAATGTTGTGTTTGAGGAATACAAGCATATTAATCTGGTCACTAGAGAGACATGCCCGCTGTGCTGTTACCACATCACCTGCAGTGGAGAACACTCGTTCACTTGCAACACTTGTTGCGGGTATGCCAAGTAACTGCTTTGCACATTTTGAGAGCAAAGGATACTTATCCTCCCTTGCCTTTCCACCACAACAGAGGATCACTGACTTCAGAGTCCATGGAAGACAATCTTCTTCTTTGTAAGAAATAATTTCTCCCCTAATTCTTTCAATAGATGATTTGGAGTGCTCAACATTAGTAACAACAAGAGCTGTCTCCATAGGATGACACATGCCCCCAATGGCACTTTGAATGAATAGTTATGGCCGATGTTAGAGTTGAGGACCTTTGACCTACGGACCTGGGTCTTGCGCGTGACATGTCGTCTTACTGTGGTACACATTCATGCCCAATAATTTTAAAATCCATGCATGAATGACAAAGATATGGACCGGACACGCCCATCAATGCACTATCATGAAATATGACCTTTAACGTCTAAGTGTGACCTTAACCTTTGAGCTACAGACCTGGGTCTTGTGGGCGACACGTCGTCTTACTGTGGTACACATTCATGCCAAGTTATTTGAAAATCCATCCATGGATGACAAAGATATGAACCGGACACGAATGCACTATCATGAAAAATGACCTTTAACGTCTAAGTGTGACCTTGACCTTTGAGCTACGGACCTGGGTCTTGCGTGCGACACGTCGTCTTACTGTGGTACACATTCATGCCAAGTTATTTGAAAATCCATCCATGGATGACAAAGATATGGACCGGACACGAATGCACTATCATGAAAAATGACCTTTAACGTCTGTGACCTTGACCTTTGAGCTACGGACCTGGGTCTTGCGCGCGACACGTCGTCTTACTGTGGTACACATTCATGCCAAGTTATTTGAAAATCCATCCATCGATGACAAAGATATGGACCGGACACGAAAATTGCGGACAGACCGACAAACCGACGGACGGACAGACGGTTCAAAAACTATATGCCTCCCTTTGGGGGCATAAAAACATCACCAAACAAGTCAGACCACCACTTGATGTACGTTCATAAATTATAACTTCCTTTTTTATTTTCACAGGGGGTTCACCTTCCTCCAGTGCCGGTAAGGCAGGGACCGGAGGCTCGCTAGTAGAAGGCATTTCGTGATCACTGTCCTCAGGTTCCTCTTTCACAGTCACATTCTGAAGAAAGAAAATAAAAACAAACTCTATTCTAGCTATTCTGTTCAATACAATTAATACTAACTACATGTATCATGATGTATGTCTATACTGAATAAAATAAACTAAATTATCAAGTATGCTTGTTTAATATTTTTTAACACATACCTGAATGGTAGAATCATTCACTGCTATTTTGATACTGTCGTACACATCACATCGGGAAGCAACATCCAGGTAGGCTCTTAAACCGCGGATCAAGGGCTGAAGTCTGCAAAAGGAACCCCAGAATACTTTCGCCAGTGTACCTTAAATAAAAATATGTGAATAATCAATATCTTTGAGTTTTGCTTTTTTTAAATATACAACAATAAACATTGGTGCGACTTTTTTCATACTGTCATATTACTGTGTAATAATACTAATAAACATTGTTGTGTGACTTGTTTTCCGATACTGTGCAGTAACATCTGATATTTATTACATACTGTGCAATTTATTATTTCTTTTCAAAAATATTTAATCATTTCTTAAAAATATGTGAATATCTTTGAGTATATTTTTTTTTCAAAATATACAACAATAAACATTGGTGTGACTTTTTTCATACTGTGCAATAAACATTGTTGTGTGACTTGTTTTCCCATACTGTGCAATAGCGACTGTGCAATAACATCTGATATTTACTTTATACTTTGCAATAATATTTAATTATTTATCTATTTATTTTAGTTCTTTTCAAAAATATTTATTTTTCCTGTTTATAAAGTTTAATTATTTGAACTTACACAGTATGAATTCATGGTGTAAGTTTTGTGCAGCAAAATATAAACAAACCACAATGTAGTTACTTTTCAATTTATCTGTAATTTTGAAACAAAATTTTACCTTGGCTTGAGGTCAGAGCTGATTGCTGTCTTGATATCTGACACCAGTGTGTTGTCAGAGGGTGAGACCTCAAGATGTTTGAGAAGCATTTCTTTCAGAGGGTGTATAAGTGACACTGTCGGCTGGCTACACATCATGGTTGTAACAGTCTTCAGTGGTCTCAGAATTTGTACTAATTCTTCAATGTTCTGTACATCACCTTCTGATAATGTTACTACATCACTGACTTTTTTTCAGTTCAATCACTGCAGCATATACAGGTGCTTGTTGCTCTAAATATCGTTCACACATATCAAAACTAGAATTCCACCTGGTTGGAACATCAAGCAGCAATTTGTGCTGAGCAACATCAAGTCTTGTCTGCATTAGCTTGAGGCAGGCTATGGCTGATGTACTTTTATGAAAATATGTTACCACACGCCGCACCCTACCCAAAAGTCTATCTACTTGTGGAACTTTCAGCCCACGTTGTGTTGCCAGGTTTATGGTGTGAGCGAAACATCCAATATGTGGACCCAAACCCGATTCCTTAACTGCCTGAACGATGTTACTAGCATTGTCAGTGGTAATGGCAGGATCCTTGCCATTGCGTTCAAGTTGCCAGTGGGTAACTGTCTCCTTCAGACCATTGGCCAAATTTGCAGATGTATGAGATTCACCGAATAGTTTTGTTTCAAGGCTGTAGTTTTCAACTTGCCAGTCTTTATTGATAAAATGGGCTGTAACAGCTACATAATTCTCTGTTGCTCTCGAAGTCCATGAATCTGTTGTGATAGCAATGCTGTCAGCATTTTGAAGTTGCCTTTTCACCGGATCTACAACGGTTTTCCAGAGTGCTGGCATGACAGTTTCACTAAAGTGTGTACGACTTGGAAGTTTATACCTTGGCTCCAATATATTCACCATGTTTATGAAACCACAACTTTGAACTGTGCTGTAAGGGCGAATATCTTGCGCTAAACAAGAGGGCCATGAAGGCCCTGTATCGCTCGCCTGACCTATTGATCTAAGATCATCAAAATTAACATTCTGACAAGGTTTCATTAAGATATGGTCAGAAATTTTGTTTCTAAAGCGTTAACTAGCTTTTCCTCTGATTTGACCCGGTGACCTAGTTTTTGACCCCACATCACCCAGATTCGAACTTGACTTAAAGATCATCAAGATTAACATTCTTAAGTTTCATGAAGATAAAGTTATAAATGTGGCCTCTAGAGTGTTAACAAGCTTTTCCTTTGATTTGACCTAGTAACCTAGTTTTTGATCTCACCTGACCCAGATTAAAACTTGACCTATAGATCATCAAGATTAACATTCTGACCAAGTTTCATTAAGATATGGTCATAAATGTGGTCTCTACAGTTTTAACTAGCTTGATTTGACCTGGTGACCCTAGTTTTTGACCCTACATGGCCCAGATTCAAACTGGACCTTGAGACCATCAAGATAAACATTCTGACCAAGATTCATGAAGATACAGTCAAAAATGTGGCCTCTACAGTGTTAACAAGCTTTTCCTTTGATTTGACCTGGTGACCTAGTTTTTCACCCCAGATGACCCAATATCGAACTCGTCCAAGATTTTATTAAGGGTAACATTCTGACCAAGTTTCATTAAGATTGAGCCAAAATTAAGATATCAGGGTTCATACAGATCTTGGATACAAGAATTCCGTGACTTTTCCATGACTTTTCCATGACATTGCCTGGTTTTCCATGACGCAATCCAAACATACGAAACTCGAAATAAATGCAATGATTGATGTGATGTTATTAGTTTCAGTGTCCATAATATTTCAGCCCTTGTTACATCCTCCTTAGACACAAAGGAGTCTATCCCACTGGCACTTTGTCTTGGACATTGTTCTTGAGTGGGTGGGGGAATACACATATCAGACACGACAGTTTCCACAGGTTTGAAAAAAGATTTTAATGTGTCACATGTTTTTGTCGTTTTATCACGGAGTTTAATGCTTGCAACGTGTTTTCCACCTTTCATGTGCGATTTTATTGCAGTTTCGCCCATATTTGACAGATCGATAAGTTTGTCACAGACGGTGCATAAGGCTCTCCTGTTATCCAACTTGAAAGGCTTTAACCATGCTTTGTACTGTTCATTCCTTTCCCAGTTAGTGTTGTATCGGCAACTTCTTTTCTGACTCATATTTTACTATTTTTAGCTATTTCACGCTTAGTTTCGTTTTTAAAAGTACAACGAAAATAAACCTGGAACGGTGCAATAGTAAACTTAACGGTCATTTCGTACCCAACCAGATTCGACCCCAATATTGACGTAAATTACTGATTGTTCGATTACGCGTTTAAATCTGGATTTTTCTGATATTAAATTAAAACAGATGTAATCATTTTATGCACATACAGACTTATTCCTGATCACTTTCCTACTTTCCATGACGATTTTTAAATTTTCCATGACATTTCCATGACAAAATGCAAAAATTCAATTTTCCCTGACTTTTCCAAACAAATCTCGTTTTCCATGACTTTTCCAGACCTGTGCGAACCCTGGATATGGTCATAAATGTGGCCTCTAGAGTGTTAACTAGCTTTTCCTTTGATTTGACCTGGTGACCTAGTTCTTGAACCTACATGACCCAGATTCAAACTGGACTTTGAGATCATCATGAGTAACATTCTGACCAAGTTTCATGAAGATACAAATATAAATGTGGCCTCTACAGTGTTAACAAGCTTTTCCTTTGATTTGACCTGGTGACCTAGTTTTTGACCCCAGATGACCCGATATCAAACTCATCCAAGATTTTATTGAGGGTAACATTCTGACCAAGTTTCACAAGATTGGGCCAAAATTGTGACCTCTAGAGTGTTAACAAGCTTTTCCTTTGATTTGACCTGGTGACCTAGTTTTTGACCCCAGATGACCCAATATCGAATTCGTCCAAGATTTTTATGAGGGTAACATTCTGACCGAGTTTCATTAAGATTAGGCCAAAATTGTGACCTCTTGAGTGTATACAGCCAAATTGTTGACGACGGACGGACGGACGGACGACGGACGACGGACACAGGGCGATCACAAAAGCTCACCTTGAGCATCTCGTGCTCAGGTGAGCTAAAAACCAGCAATGAATTCGGATATCAAGTTTGATCTGTCAGATGTTAGTTTAGTTTTCAAATCAGTCAGTTACATCTGACCAGTGGATGTTGTACATGTCGAACGACTCGAAGTTGACGATCTGTTGGACTTCAATTCTAACACATCAATGGAGTGTTTTCTTTTCATATGCTGCATAAGACTGGTCGTACTGCCGGACTTGGGGTAACTTACATCCGCGTAACACATTTTACATGTGGCTTTTTGTTCTGATCCCTCGCGGAAACCAAAATGTTCCCACACCTTTGATTTTAGATTTTTCGGAGCGTCTTTCAATGTTTGAGACGCCATGTTACTTGTATAGTAAGAATGCAACTCTATTATTAATTGGATGCCAGATTTACTATTGACCAATTGTATGCCGCGTAACAAAAGTCGACATGTGTAGAATGGGGATACAAAGAGCAATTTGCGGCATGCATTTTTAAAATGCGGATCGAATCGAATTTTGAGGTGTCTGTATCGAATCGAATCGGCGAGTTTAAAACCGGTTTTTCGATGCATCGGAGCGAATCGTTGCACCTCTAAATTCAATGCCATCTGACAACGTCACGTCTTTCCGTTCTAAACGTTGACGGTTTGTAAAACAGCTTGTATGCTGAAGATTTCATTTCACATCCAGCTTTACGTCCTAAATAAACAATTAAATATCTACTTGTAGTTCAGAAAAGGAGTAGATATAACTACTGCCTACTTTAAATATATTTTCTGATACATTCTTTTCCATCAAAGCAAAAACAATATATATTTATTTATTTATGTTTAGAGTAAAAATATGGCTAAGTTTTTGTCAGCATTTGACCGCATTCATATCTAACACTCAGATAAAACTTCCACCATTTTTATCAGTATGTGTATTTTTTCAAATTTGAATAACGTGAGTATTATAGCTGGATACAGTCGCTTAATCGCTGTCATTTTCAACTTCAGCTTGAAACAAAACCGGGTGATATGAATGAACTGAAGTATAAAATATGAAAGATCGATGCCGTTTCTAAACTTTTTTGCAAAAATTTAGAACCCAGTCCCTCGAAACATGATCGCTCAGAGTCTGTTTTAAAACGGCACTGTCAAAAATAAAATATAAACAAGAGGGCCATGATGACCCTATATCGCTCACCTGAGTACCATTTCTCTTAATGATAAGATCAAGTTTTGACATAGATCACATAGGCATACACTTTAAATATCATCAGGATAAATATTTTCTTGTAACAGTCCCTTTTGACCTATGGGTCACATACTAGTCATAGCCAATCTCCATACCAAGTTTGAGGGTCCTTGGCTCAAATGCTGCATTTTTGTACTAGCATGACTATTCCTTACCCTGGAAAACTTAAATAACATTTAAAACCAATCTCATTAGATGCTGCTGAGGTATATTCATTTACATAAAATAAAGGGAGGTAATTTATCATAAATTCAGTCAAAAGTTATCTACCCTGATTGTCTGAGTCCATCTGATGGCATATATGACATTTCAAATCAGTATCTTCATTGGTTACCGAGATACACCCATTTTAATTTGAAACGAAGGGAGGTAATTTGACATAAAAACCGGTCCATATTTATCTACCCTGATTGTCTCAGTCCAACTAATGACAATAATGAAATTTCAAATGAGTCCTATAAATACTTACTGAGATAACCATTTTTGTTAAAATCAGGGGAGGTAATCATGCATTGGTATATGCATGTAGAAGGTACAGAGTACAAGCCTTTACAACAATATATTAGAAAAGTAAGTAAAAGTAGAAATTTCTTACCATGGAAGACATAAATAACGTTTCAAACCAGTCTCATTAGAAGCTGCTAGGTATATTCATTTACATAAAAAATAAAGGGAGGTAATTTGTCATAAATTCAGTCAATATAGTCTTCACTGATAGTCCAAGTCCATCTGATGTCATAAATGAAATTTCAGATCAGTATCTTCATTAGTTACAGAGATATACCCATTTTAATTTGAAATGAAGGGAGGTAATTTGATATAAAATCAGTCCATAGTTATCTACCCTGATTGTCTCGGTCCAACTAATGACAATCAAAGCGCTGACAGCACAGAAAGGTTGAAACCCGCATTTGATGTGCAATAAACCACTCCACTGTTAAAGTCACATCCATGAAACAGTATAACGTTCAAACCATTTGCATCAATGTTACATTATATACTAGAAATTCTGCTCTGACTAAACCCATCAAGACTTAGTGTCTTGAAACACACTGATGGGCTGGGCAAGGCAACCCCCCATCTGCTTGATCAAAAATTACTATAATAATACCAATGAGAAATAGTGTCTGTTTCATTAAAACACAAATATTCACAAAGAGAATAAAGATAATAGAACTATTAGATCCATGTCTTTTTTATTCAAATTAAAGAGGCATACCTTACATCTAGCATATTAAAATTTTGTAACCGTATATTATAGGCTAGACATACGAAAAAGAAGAACTTATTACAAGTTTCAAGAAGAACATATATGTATATCAAATTATTAATTTTTGGGCGAATAATCACCTATATAGCGTCTGTCTATAATAAATAGCTATCCACCCAAAATTGTACAACAACAACTTGATAAACAGTAAAACTTATTTTTGCTGGAATGTTTAGCTGAAATTTTGAGAGCTGATGTTGTCTTATGAACAGATGCAGGTGTGTGTAAAATAATCAAGAAAGAAGGTAAAATAGCGTGGTTTTCGCAGCGGCAAATTCGCTTGCTGCTGCGGCGCTGTATGTGTTGTGTTCTGTAAGTACACTGATTGGTGATATTTGATGTTTCTTTGATTCAAAGATTCATTTTACACATGGTTTCTGAAAACATTTAATTGCACTCAGTTATAGTTCGGTATGCTCCTTTAACATTTAACAGTTGTTACTTTACGCTAAAATCTATTTTTAAACTGCCAGTGTGTCATAGTTTCTCATTTGATTTTCAAAAGACACACACCATTAGAAAGTTTGCGATCTGAGCTTTTCAAAGATGTATAATTAATATATTTTCTTTTATCATGTGCATTGAAACAATTTTTAAACCTGACCAGGAACTTTAACACAGAAAATATGTAGAGATTTAAGCGGTCGGTATACTCGTAAATAATCAACAAGCAAATTCGATGAATTGGTATCCCCCGCCGAAAGGGTTTGTGGTGAGGAATGGCAAAAAGATATATCCGGCAAAAAGTTAAGGATGTTAATAAGAAGCAAATCATTTCATTAGTCAAAATCAATTTAACAGAAAACAAATGTTTAATTAAAGAGTACATAATAAATGTATGATACTTTGATCCTGACTTAAGAATTTATTTTGAATGGGATATGCTTACTGTAATAAGCTTAGCTTTTAAAATTAAATGCAGTTAATTGAAATGTGAGCTTGAAGTTTAACTGGAATGAAATATTGTCTTTGAGTGGTTTGGCACCAGGTGTTGCTGTTTTACATGTACATTTGAACTTAAAAGATCAGATGTCCTTAAGAGAACACAGGTAAGATATCTTGAAACGGCTGAGGGCAAGGTTTGTGCAGTCACAACTTAACATGTTGAAGGTTTAAACATTTAAAAAAAAAAAAAAAAAAGGAATGGAAATATATATATCTATATATAGATATATGTATATTTTATTTTTTTAGGGGGTGGGGGTGCAGGGGAATGGGAGAGGAAACAAAATTTCACATGTTGATTATAAATATTGATTGAAAATTAAAAATTAAAAAAAAAAAAAAAAGGTAAAAGGGTGAAGTTGGAGGGGGGGGGGGGGGGGGGGGGGCAGAGGATGCATGATCAGTGGTGGGCATGACTGGATGGGGAAGTGAGGTGGGGGAATGGTACAACTTAGAAGGTTTGAAAAAAATCTAAAATAAGAAATGAAAAAAAAAAAAATTTTTTTGGGGGGGAGGGGGGGGGGGAGGGGGTGTGACCAAGGCAAGTGGGTGACCAGGTGTGGGTGCGCAACTTCACATGTTTATAATAAATGTTCACAGAAAAGAATGAAAGAAATTTAATAAAATTCTGCCAAATGGTAAGTTTGTAATGTACAAATATGTGGATTTTTAGACAATTAAAGGGCAATAACTCTGAAGTTACAAAAAGAAATCCTTACAAAATTGTCTGTGCACAACCATATTATAGTGCTCTAAATTCTGTTAAAGTTTCATAGTTCTAGGTCAAATATGTCAAAAGTTATGATGCAGAAATTGGCATATCTATAGATCTATAGTACCCTATATAGTTAACACTAGAAACTTCTAAGGGCCATAACTCTGGTGTTACTTGGGCAATCTGTCTGAAACTTGATGGGCCCCATAACCCCACAGTGGTGAACATGTATATGAAGTTTGTTTGAAAAAAATCTAAAATAAGGAATGAATTTTTTTTTTTTTTTTTTTGGGTGGGGGGGGGGGGGGGGGGGGTCAGGGGATAAGGGGGGAGGTGTGTGTGATCAAGGTAAGGGGGTGACCAGGTGTGGGTACACAACTTCACATGTTTACAATAAATGTTCATGGAAAAGAATGAAAGAAATTTAATGAAATTGTACCAAATGGTTAGTTTGTTATGTTTCAAATATGTGGATTTTTATACAATTAAAGGGCAATAACTCTTAATTTACAAATAAATCCAAATGAAATTGTGTGTACACAACCACATTATGGTGATCTAAATTCTGTTTAAGTTTCATAGTTCTAGGTCAAATATATCAAAAGTTATGATGCAGAAATTGCCATATTTATAGTACCCTATATAGTTAACACTAGAAACTTCTAAGGGCCATAACTCTGGTGTTACTTGGGCAATCTGACTGAAACTTGACGGGCCACAAGAACTCATTGCGGTGAACATGTATATCAAGTTTTAAATAAATATTCCCAACCATTTCCTAGATATGGCTCCGGACGGACGGACGGACGGAAAGACGGAAGGACGGACGGACGGACGGAAAGACGGACGGAAGGACGGACGGACGGACGGACGGACGACGCCAAAACTATATCCCTCCGACTTTCGTCGGGGGATAATAAAAGTAGTGTGGCAAAAGAATGGCTGATTAATCTGCTTCAGTGAAAACTGTCATTATTGATTTCTTGCAGTCTTCAGAATAAGGTTATAATAGGTTTCACCGCTTCGCGGTTTCAACCTAATAATTAAATTTCAAATAAGTCCTATAAGTACTTACTGATACAAATTCATTTTTATTAAAATCAGGGGAGGTAATCAGATATAAAATAACTCCAGAACCTATGATTGGGTCTGACAGATTCAACATGGAATCCAAAATTTATTGTTGTTGAAGATATTTTGCAAGTTTGTATCAAATCAAACCATAAATGAAGTCTCTATATGACTGCACAAGCATAAAATAGCAAATTTTAGCCCTTTAAGGGGCCATAACTCTGGAACCCATGATGGGATCTGGCCAGTTTTTGAAAGGAACTGAGATATTATGCCAATACAAGTTGTGTGCAAGTTTGATTAAAGTTGATTGCAAAATGTTGTCTCTATCATGTTCACAAGCAAAAAATAGCAAATTTTAGCCCTTTAAGGGGCCATAACTCTGGAACCCATGATGGGACCTGGCCAGTTTTCGAAAGGAACTGAGATATTATGCCAATACAAGTTGTGTGCAAGTTTGATTAAAGTTGATTGTAAAATGTTGTCTCTATTATGTTCACAAGCAAAAAATAGCAAATTTCATAACTCTGAAACCCATGACGGGATCAGGCCAGTGTTCAAAAGGAACCAAGATATTATGCCGATACAACTTGTGTGCAAGCTTTATTAAAGTCGATTGCAAAATATGGTCTCTATCATGTTCACAAGTCAAAAATGGCAAATTATGGCCCTTTAAGGGGCCATAACTCTGGAACCCATGATGGGTTTTGGCCAGTTTTCGAAAGGAACCGAGATATTATGCAAATATAAGTTGTGTGCAAGTTTTATTAGAGTTGATTGCAAAATGTGGTCTCTATCGTGTTCACAAGCCAAAAATAGCAAATTTTGGCCTTTTAAGGGGCCATAACTCTGGAACCCATGATGGGATCTGGCCAGTTTTCGAAAGGAACCGAGATATTATGCCCATACAAGTTGAGTGCAAGTTTGATTAAAATTAAATACAAAATGTGGTCTCTAACGTGTTCACAAGGAAATTGTGGACGGACTGTCGACAGACGATGGACGAAGGGTGATCACAAAAGCTCACCCTGTCACTACGTGACAGGTGAGCTAAAAAGTAAAAAATTAATATGAATAAACAGGAGGGGGTAGAGATAACAATAGCTTTCGCATTTTGATAATTAATTGCTCAATTCATTTTTCATATTTTAATCATATTTGATGGCTCTTTGTTTCATACATAAAAATTTAACGATACAAGCATATCTTTTTAACACAGAAACAAAAACAATTAGGTGGGGCTACAAGTTATTTCAACATCGGCATATACTGCCATTCCCACAATGCTAACTTTCATCTTTTTCAATGAACATTTTAAACAATGGTTAACAAATATGTGCAATTCATATTTTAGAATAATTCCCGTTTTAAAAACATCAAATACAACTTAAACAAGAGCTGTCCGTAAGACAGCGCGCTCGACTTTTCTCAGTGCTTGACTCTGAATTACAGCTTTGCCAGTAAAAAAAAATTCTAAGTTAAAAAAGGACATAACTCTGTCAAAATTCAAACCAGAGTTATGGGAATTGTGTCTCCTGGAGTAGAATTTGATAGTAAATAACTATTTTGAGTTTCAAGTCAAAAGCTTTAATAGTAGCAGAGATATTTGACTTTATCAAATTTTTTTTTTAAAAATTCTAAGTTAAAAAGGGCCATAATTCTGTCAAAATTCAAATCAGAGTTATGGGAATTGTGTCTCCTGGTGTAGACTTTGATAGTAAATAACTATTTTGAGTTTCAAGTCAAAAGCTTTAATAGTAACAGAGATATTTGACTTTATTAAAAATTTTAACAAAAAATTCTAAGTTAAAAAGGGGCATAATTCTGTCAAAATTCAAATCAGAGTTATGGGTATTGTTTCTCCTGGTGTAGACTTTGATGGTAAATAAGTATTTTAAGTTTCAAGTCAAAAGCTTTGATAGTAACAGAGATATTTGATTTTATCAAAAATTTTAACAAAAAATTCTAAGTTAAAAAGGGGCATAATTCTGTCAAAATTCAATCAGAGTTGTGAGGATTGTTTCTTCTGGTGTAGATTTTGATGGTAAGTAAGTATTTTAAGTTTCAAGACAATAGCTTTGACAGTAACAGAGATATTTGACTTTATCAAAAACTTTAACCAAAAATTCTAAGTTAAAAAGGGACATAATTCTGTCAAAATTCAAACCAGAGTTATGGGGATTGTTTCTCCTGGTGTAGACTTTGACAGTAAATACCTATTTTAAGTAGCTTTGATAGTAACAGAGATATTCGACTTTATCAAAAACTAACCAACGGCGACGCCGACGCCGGGGCAAGTGCAATAGCTCTACATTTTCTTCGAAAAGTCGAGCTAAAAAATTGGCTCTTGTCTCATTCATCCATTCAAAAATTACCCCCACCCCTCATATTGGACCGAATGACACACTGGTTGTAGCGTTCACCCGTCAATCGAGCGGTCATAGGTTTGGTGTCCGGTCAGTCACTCTATCCGTGACTAATATTTTTCAATGGGACAGTTGTAAGTTACTGTGGGAAAAGAGTTTAGTGCTTGTAAAAAATAAAATGTTGACGAAAACGGGCGTAAAACCCCAAAACAAACAATAACTAGAATGTGTCTGTAGGACACAGGGTGTGCCCCCCACTGGTACATTTGTCACAAATAAGGGGAAATCATTCAAATGTTTGCAGTCTTAATGGGGTATAGCCTCAAAAAAAAACAAGAGCTCGTCGAACACGAAATGCCCCCCTTGATGCATTCAGTAATTGCACAAGGAACAGAAATTATATGCTCACTGTAAACAAAAGTTCTACCATTCTGGTTTAATCTGACCTTGACCTTTAACCTATTAACCTAACAAGAGATTACAGATTGATCTTTGCACCATCCACTGAGCCATTTTTGAATGTTCCAAATTTCAAGACTAGCTCAAGGTCAAAATCAAGGTCAAATTTCATTTAGGTATAAAACAATGTGTATGTGGTCCAAAATTGAAAGCGGTGGCTTGAGAAATGTGAAAGCAGGTCACTAGATCAATTTCAAGGTAAAGTTCATTTCGGTAGACAGAACTATGCGTGTGCTTCAAATTTGGAGGCTCTAGCTTGAGAAATGTGAAAGTAGGTCACTAGGTCAAAATCAAGGTCAAATTCCATTTCGGAACACAAAACTATGCAAGTGGTCCAAAATTTGAAGCCTGTACCTTCAGAAATGTGAAAGTAGGTCACTAGGTCAATCTCAAGATCAAAGTTCATTTCAGTACACAAAACAATGCTTGTAGTTCAAATTTGAAGGCTGTAGCTTGAGAAATGTGAAAGTAGGTCACTAGGTCAAAATCAAGGTCAAATTTTATTTTGGAACAAAAAACTATGCATGTGGTCCAAATTTGAAGCCTGTACCTTCAAAAATGTGAAAGTAGGTCACTAGGTCAATAACAAGGTCAAAGTTTTTTTCAGTACACAAACCTATGCATGTGATCCAAATTTGAAGGCTGTAGGTAAAGAAATGTGAATGTAGGTCACTAGGTCAGGATCAAGGTCAACTCATGTCAAGGTTCATCTTGCCACTCAAAATTATACATGTGGTCCAAATTTGAATGATGTAAGTTATGGACATAAAGATTCTAAGTTTTTCCCTGTATAAGTCTATATGAACCATATGACCTCTGGGACAGGGCCATATTTGACCCGAGAGGGATAACTTGAACAAACTTGGTAGAGAACCACTAAATGATGCTACATTACAAATTACCAAAGCCATAGTCTTTGTGGTTTGGACAAGAAGATTTTCAATGTTTTTCCCTATATAAGTATATATAAACCATGTGTCCCCCAGGGCGGAGCCATATTTGACCCTAGGGGAATAATTTGAATAATCTTAGTAGAGGACCACTAGATGATGTCATATACAAAATATCAAAGCCCTAGGCCCTGTGGTTTTGGACAAGAGGTTTGTCAAAGTTTTTTCCTATATAAGTCTATATAAACCATGTGACCCTAGGGGTGGGGCCATATTTGACCCCAGGGAAATAATCTGAACAATCTTGGTAGAGGACCACTAGATTTTGCTACATACAAAATATCAAAGCCCTAGGCCCTATGGTTTTGGACAAGAAGATCAGAAACCATTTAACTGTTCCTGGCCAATGTAACCTTGACCTTTGACCTAATGACCTCAAAATCAATAGGGGTCATCTGCTGGTCATGGCCAACCTAACTATCAATTTTCCTGACACTAGGCCAAAGCGTTCTAGAGTTATTGCCTGGAAACCATTTTACTGTTCCTGGTCACTGTGACCTTGACCTTTGACAATCTGACCTCAAAATCAATAGGGGTCATCTGCTGGTCATTACCAACCTCCCTATCAACTTTCATGATCCTAGGCCCAAGTGTTCTTGAGTTATCATCTGGAAACTGTTTTACTGTTCAGGGTCACTGTGACCTTGACCTTTAACATACTGACCTCAAAATCAATAGGGGTCATCTGCTGGTCATTACCAACCACCCTATCAACTTTCATGATCCTAGGCCCAAGCGTTCTTGAGTTATCATCCGGAAAGCGTTTTACTGTTCAGGGTCACTGTGACCTTGACCTTTAACATACTGCCCTCAAAATCAATAGGGGTCATCTGCTGGTCATTATCAACCTCCCTATCAACTTTCATGATCCTAGGCCCAAGTGTTCTTGAGTTATCATCCAGAAACCGTTTAACTGTTCAGGGTCACTGTGACCTTGACCTTTAACATACTGACCTCAAAATCAATAGGGGTCATCTGCTGGTCATTACCAACCTCCCTATCAACTTTCATGATCCTAGGCCCAAGTGTTCTTGAGTTACCATCCGGAAACCGTTTTACTATTCAGGGTCACTGTGACCTTGACCTTTGACATACAGACCTCAAAATCAATAGGGGTCATCTGCTGGTGATGACCAACCTCCCTATCAACTTTCATGATCCTAGGCCCAAGTGTTCTTGAGCTATCATCTGGAAACGGATTGGTCTAGATTTCGACCGACCGACCGACATCTGCAAAACAATATACCCCTCCTTTTTCAAAGGGGGGCATAAAAATTATGAAATGGATTCATTATTCTATACCATATACTTTTTGAGCTATGAGCATCACAAACAAAAAATCCACTATTTTGGCTATTTCAAGGGCCATAACTCTGTAATAAACGCTAAAATTCTCAAGAAGAATGCCAAGTGTGCAAGGTCACATTATGATAAAGACTCAAGCAAGGTTTCATGAATTTACATTAAATACTTTTTGAGTGAGGCACATAATTAGGTGAAAATGTGCACTTTTTGACTATTTCAGGGGCCATAACTCTGGAAATAGGGGGCAGACCCTGATGAAAAAAGGAGGTGCGCAAGTTCATATCATGATGAAGATTCATGCAAGGTTTCATCAATTTATATCAAATACTTTTTGAGCTAGGCTTGTCACAAGGTGTAAATGTGCATTTTTGACTATTTCAGGGGCCATAACTCTAAAAATAGGGGGCGGCGCCAGCAAAAAATAGGAGGTGCGCCAGTTCATATCATGATAAAGACTCATGCAAGGTTTCATCAATTTATATCAAACTTTTTTAGCTAGGCATGTCAAAGGTGAAAATGTGCATTTTCGACTATTTCAGGGGCCATAACTCTAGAAATAGGGGGCGGACCCAGATGAAAAATAGGAGGTGCGCAAGTTCATATCATGATTAAGACTCATGCAAGGTTTCATGAATCTATATCAAATACTTTTTGAGCTAGGCGTGTCACAAGGTGAAAATGTGCATTTTTGACTATTTCAGGGGCCATAACTCTAAAATTAGGGGGCGGAGCCAGACGAAAAATAGAAGGTGCGCAAATTCATATCATGATAAAGACTCATGCAAGGTTTCATTAATTTATATCAAATACTTTTTGAGCTAGGCGTGTCACGAACTTCGGACGGAAGGACGCACGCACGCACGCATGGACAAGAGCAAATCTATATGCCCCCACCACTCATGGGGGGGCACAATTATTCCCGGTTAATTCTGACTTTTAAGTTGGTTGAAATATGCACCGTCAAAACGAAATGAAGTTAACGTCAGACGTTAAAAGTGTACTAAGTTATTGGACTTATGCATATAATAACCATTATTTGTGTTGGGTTTACACCGTTTCTGAACAACCTTAAATTATGTCATGGCGGTCTGCTTTCACAACCTGTCTTTATAGTTTCTAACCAGTAGGTACTCTCCGTAAAAAAGGACAACTTTCTCACTTCATGGTACACTGTAGCTAGTCGGGCTCGAACTTTATAACATCTCTGGATTCCGGGGAAAATTGTATTTAACTATTTATGAAACAGTTGAAACGGATTGAAACCAATTAATAATGCAACACGCCGTTCAATAAAGGCTGCAAATAAATCCTACAAACAGACACTGTTAACTTGGTTGAAAAACGCGGGAAAAGACGTACGTTTTAACTGTGCATAAACTTCCCAACTTTCGTAGCATTGTAACGTGAAAATAAACTCGGTAGTCAAGGAATTTTATAATCTTATTCTATTCAAAAACATTTCAGGAACATTTTCAGAAAATTAAAAAAAAATCTATGGAGGAGAGAATGAGCAGTAAAATGTTTGATAAGAAGTTTCATTTTTTCATTACGCGTTTTTGTGTGTAACATGCATTCATGTATAGAAGTGTGAAAATCAAAATCGGAAAGAAATCGGAAAATGGCTTACAAAATTAGAATACGCTTAAAATGAAATTTATGTTGTTGTACACTTTTTTGTGATTAACGTATTTTTCCCTTAAATACAAACAGTTCTTTGTGAAATTTTGATGCACAAAATCTGCGCGTGAAAATGGGGGTAGGGGAAAAATTAAGACAATACAGCGAAAACGAAGTCGGAGACCCCCGATTTTTTTCACTTATTTTACAGTAAAATAAATTTATATGATAACTTTAGATTTAAACAAGAGGACCATGATGGTCCTGAATCGCTCACCTCTTCCCACATGATCCAGTTTTGAGTATGACGTCGTTTTTTCTATTATTTGACATAGTGACCTAGTTTTTGAGCTCATGTGACCCAGTTTTGAACTTGACCTAGATATTATCAAGATAAAAATTCTGACCAATTTTCATGAAGATCCATTGAAAAATATGGTCTCTAGAGAGGTCACAAGGTTTTTCTATTATTTGACCTATTGACCTAATTTTTTAAGGCACGTGACCCAGTTTCAAACTTGACCTAGATATCATCAAGGTGAACAGTCTGACCAATTTTCATGAAGATCCATTCAAGGGTATGGCCTCTAGCAAGGTCACAAGGTTTTTCTATTTCAAGACCTATAGACCTAGTTTTTGATCACAGTTGACCCAGTTTCAAACCTGACCTAGATATCATCAAGATAAACATTAGGACCAACTTTCATACAGATCCCATGAAAAATATGGCCTCTAGAGAGGTCACAACGTTATTTCATTATTTGATCTACTGACCTACTTTTTGAAGGCACGTGACCCACTTTCGAACTTGACCTAGATATCATCAAGATGAACATTCTGACCAATTTTTATGGAGATCCATTCACAATTATGGCCTCTAGAGAGGTCACAAGGTTTTCTATTTTCAGACCTACTGACCTAGTTTTTGACCGCACATGACCCTGTTTCGAACTTGACCTAGATATCATCAAGATGAACATTCAGACCAACTTTCATGAAGATCCATTGAAAAATATGGCCTTTAGAGAGGTCACAAGGTTTTTCTATTATTTGACCTACTGACCTAGTTTTTGATGGCACATGACCCACTTTCAAAATTGACCTAGATATCATCAAGATGAACATTCAGACCAACTTTCATACAGATCCCATGGAAAATATGGCCTCTAGGGAGGTCACAAGGTTTTTCTATTATTTGACCTACTGACCTAGTTTTTGATGGCACGTGACCCACTTTCGAACTTGACTTAGATATCATCAAGGTGAACATTCTGACAAATTTTCATGAAGATTTCATGAAATATATGGCCTCTAGAGAGGTCACAAGGTTTTTCTATTTTTAGACCTACTGACCTAGTTTTTGACCGCACGTGACCCAGTTTCGATCTTGACATAGATATCATCAAGATGAATATTCAGACCAACTTTCATACAGATCCCATAAAAAATTTGGCCTTTAGAGAGGTCACAAGGTTTTTCTATTATTTGACCTACTGACCTAGTTTTTGATGGCACGTGACCCAGTTTCAAACTTGACCTAGATATCATCAAGGTGAACGTTCTGACCAATTTTCATGAAGATCTTGTGAAATATATGGCCTCTAGAAAGGTCACAAGGTTTTTCTATTTTTAGACCTACTGACCTAGTTTTTGACCGCACGTGACCCAGTTTCAAACTTGACCTAGATATCATCAAGATGAACATTCAGACCAACTTTCATACAGATCCCATGAAAAATATGGCCTTTAGAGAGGTCACAAGGTTTTTCTATTATTTGACCTACTGACCTAGTTTTTGAAGGCACGTGATCCAGTTTCGAACTTGACCTAGATATCATCAAGGTAAACGTTCTGACCAATTTTCATGAAGATCTCATGAAATATATGGCCTCTAGAGAGGTCACAAGGTTTTTCTATTTTTAGACCTACTGACCTAGTTTTTGACCGCACGTGACCCAGTTTCGAACTTGACCTAGATATTATCAAGATGAACATTCTGACCAATTTTCATGAAGATCCATTGAAAATTATGGCCTCTAGAGAGGTCACAAGGTTTTTCTATTTTTAGACCTACTGACCTAGTTTTTGATGGCACGTGACCCAGTTTCGAACTTGACCTAGATATCATCAAGGTGAACATTCTGACCAACTTTCATAAAGATCCCATGAAAAATGTGACCTCTAGAGTGGTCACAAGCAAAAGTTTACGGACGGACGGACGGACGGATGCACGGACGGACGACGGACGACGGACACCGCGCGATCACAAAAGCTCACCTTGTCACTTTGTGACAGGTGAGCTAAAAATCTATGGACCAGTTTTCACACACTACTCAGTCATTCCGCTCGAAAATAATAATTTCGTAGAAAGATTTTGGCATGATTTTTGCATTAAGTAAGCATTCGTTCGGCGAATAGTTGGAGTGCATATTTGAAAATTACATCACCGTATAGGTCTCAACGGGCATGTTATATTAAACGAAAAACAAGAGCTGTCCGTAAGACAGCGCGCTCGACTTTTCTCAGTGCTTGACTCTGAATTAGAGCTTTGCCAGTAAAAAAAATTCTAAGTTAAAAAGGGACATAACTCTGTCAAAATTCAAACAGAGTTATGAGAATTGTGTCTCCTGGTGTAGACTTTGATAGTAAATAACTATTTTGAGTTTCAAGTCAAAAGCTTTAACAGTAACAGAGATATTTGACTTTTAACAAAAAATTCTAAGTTAAAAAGGGGCATAATTCTGTCAAAATTCAAACAGAGTTATGGATGTTGTTCCTCCTTGTGTAGACTTTGATGGTTAATAAATATTTTAAGTTTCAAGTCAAAAGCTTTGATAGAAACAGAGATATTTGACTTTATCAAAAACTTTAACCAAAAATCCTAAGTTAAAGGGGCATAGTTCTGTCAAAATTCAAACCAGAGTTATGAGAATTGTGTCTCCTGGTGTAGACTTTGATAGTAAATAACTATTTTGAGTTTCAAGTCAAAAGCTTTAACAGTAACAGAGATATTTGACTTTTAACAAAAAATTCTAAGTTAAAAAGGGGCATAATTCTGTCAAAATTCAATCAGAGTTATGGATATTGTTTCTCCTGGTGTAGACTTTGATGGTTAATAAGTATTTTAAGTTTCAAGTCAAAAGCTTTGATACAAACAGAGATATCTGACTTTATCAAAAACTTTAACCAAAAATCCTAAGTTAAAGGGGCATAATTCTGTCAAAATTCAAACCAGAGTTATGAGAATTGTGTCTCCTGGTGTAGACTTTGATAGTAAATAACTATTTTGAGTTTCAAGTCAAAAGCTTTAACAGTAACAGAGATATTTGACTTTTAACAAAAAATTCTAAGTTAAAAAGGGGCATAATTCTGTCAAAATTCAATCAGAGTTATGGATATTGTTTCTCCTGGTGTAGACTTTGATGGTTAATAAGTATTTTAAGTTTCAAGTCAAAAGCTTTGATAGAAACAGAGATATTTGACTTTATCAAAAACTTTAACCAAAAATCCTAAGTTAAAGGGGCATAATTCTGTCAAAATTCAAACCAGAGTTATGGATATTGTGTCTCCTGGTGCAGACTTTGATTGTATATAACTATTTTGAGTTTCAAGTCAAAAGCTTTAATAGTAACAGAGATATTTGACTTTATCAAAATTAAAAAAAAAAATTCTAAGTTAAAAATGGGCATAATTCTGTCAAAATTCAAATCACAGTTATGGGGATTGTTTCTTCTGGTGTAGACTTTGATGGTAAATAAGTATTTTAAGTTTCAAGACAATAGCTTTGATAGTAACAGAGATATCTGACTTTATCAAAAACTTTAACCAAATATTCTAAGTTAAAAAGGGGCATAATTCTGTCAAAATTCAAATCAGAGTTATGAGGATTGTTTCTCCTGCTGTAGACTTTGATAGTAAATAACTATTTTAAGTTTCAAGTCAATAGCTTTGATAGTAACAGAGATATCTGACTTTATCAAAAACTTTAACCAATGGCGACGCTGACGCCGGGACGAGTGCAATAGCTCTACTTTTTCTTCGAAAAGTCGAGCTAAAAATTACTTTTTGAATTAAATGGACACCCCGAAATTAATTAATCGCCGTAAAAACGGCAACGTCACAACCAAATAGGGATGGGCTAAAACGTGATTTTTCGACACCATTTGCCTAAAAAGTGTGCATTTGATCTTTTAAATAATTGTACATCGTGTGAAGATCAACTTTTGCTATTATTTAATCATGTTATCAAGGATGCAACTTGTTTTTGAAATTCCCGCATATTACGCCTTCTTTACCTTAAAGTTAATTGCAAAATGTGGTCTCTATCGTGTTCACAAGCCAAAAATAGCAAATTTTGGCCCTTTAAGGGGCCATAACTCTCAAACCCATGATGAGATCTGGCCAGTTTTCGAAAGGAGCTGAGATATTATGCCAATACAAGTTGTGTGCAAGTTTGATTAAAGTTGATTGCAAAATGTGGTCTCTATCGTGTTCATAAGCCATAACACTCCGTCTCATGGTGGTGAACATTTGTGCCATGTTACATCAAAATCCCTCCATGCATGAAGAAATGCTCCGGACAAAGTTTTCATTCTTGTATCCTTTGACCTCTGTGACCTTGATCTTAGACCTAGGGACCTGGTTCTTGCGCATGACACTCCGTCTCATGATGGTGAACAATTGTGCCAAGTTACATCAAAATCCCTCCATGCATGAAGAAGATATGCTCCGTACAAAAAGTCATTCTTGAATTTGAACTTTGACCTCTAAGTGTGACCTTGACCTTAGATCTAGGGACCTGGTTCTTGCGCATGACACTCCGTCTCATGATGGTGAATAATTGTGCAAAGTTTCATCAAAACCCGTCCATGCATGAAGAAGATATGCTCCAGACAAAGTCTGTAAACACCGCCCGCCTGCCCATCCGCCAGGGACGTTCCCGTAATACATCCCGTTTTTCAAACAAGCATATAAAAAGACTAAATAATTATTATTAATACAGTTATACTATTGTGATATAGGGCACACAATGGCCTCCAAAAAATAATAGCCAACTTTTGAACCTATGAAAAAATAATAGCCAAAACTGATGCGGATCTGTGTGCGATTTTTACGATAAAAATAATAAATTTTAACATATATACTTTCTTAATTGCTTCAAAAAGTAGTAGGCCCTAACAGAGGGTGTGGGAATCGGGGATTCAGGGAAATTACCTCCTAATATTGGTGGTGGGGTCCCATACCGACAATAAATAAAATTTGTATTGTATTGTATTGTATTGTAAATTTATTTGTTGATTTTTTTAGCTTGCAGTATCGGCCATGTTTCTAAAATTAGAAACAAGACTTGGTTTCCCGATAATTTCTGGGTTTAATGTGCAAAACAAATATTTATTATGCCAGAATTGTCTTGGTAAAAAAATTAACTATTAAAAATATCTAGCCTGTAAATATTTCAACAAAGTCACGTTCTTTTCAAATTCTGAAAATTCGAAAAAAAAAGAAAAAAAGATTTTGTTCACTTTGAACAATTTCATTTCAGATTAAAAATACATATAGATCTAACCTAGATTCTGATTAAAGATATTTTGAAATCGTCGACAGTTAGGGCAGTTTATAATATGTTTGTAAAGATAATTAAATTAGCGGTAACTGTAGATTGCAATTTAGGTTTTGATCAGGAAACTGCTGGTATAAATTGGTTTAATTGTCGTCTGCCGAATATAGAGTTGTTAAAAATTTGCGTTGGCGATTTCAAATGTTCCCAAAAAGTAGCCTGCCAGTTCAATCTGATTGATAGCTAGATAAGTAAGATTAACTTCCGGTCATAATCGGTTTAATTGTCGTCTGCATCCTACCGCCTTAGGCAATGTGATCGGCATAGTTGACACGAGTTTGGAATACACGAGGTAATAAACAGTCCGCTCTATTGATTTTCTATACTAGCTGATCGCGGGTTACTGTCTCACTTGGCATAATTATTTATGTAGCTTTTGAATAAAATAATCGCCAGCTCCTGTCGCCAAAATGAAAAAATATTCGCCATTTAAATAAAATAATCGCAAATGGCGATAATGGCGACTGACAGCGTGAGCCCTGGTGATCTTAGTTCAGATGTAACAATTGCCTGATGCGCTCTGAGGGAGAAAAAAATCCCTGCTCCAATTTTCGCACGTAATGTACTGACTAATTAATCTTTTTAAAGCTTTATGACACCTATAATTAAATCTTACACAACTGAATTTAGATTAAAGGTGTTGATTTAATTAAATTCGGTGTGAATGAATCAACTTTGACAACACAAGATAAACTAACCTGACATTTAGAACTATTTTTAATGCCAGGCTACAAAGTGAATATACGCGCGAATCAAAGGGCCATTATCAAAAGTATTTTATACTTCTTAATTTTGTGTGAGTGTAGAAACCAAAATATTTTATTTAATTTTAAAGGAGCTCCGATTTATCATATTTTTATTTTCTTTTAGTCTGTCACAAATGTGAATACATGTATATTTTGCAGTGACCGTGCCGCAAACACGGATCTACTTATAACGACGGTCATTGTTGAATATCACGTCTGGAACCCATAGAATGAAAGGTTTCTTTCTCGAAGTGATTACTGGAACACCCAGCAGCATTACACATCACTGACATATAAATAATAAAATATAACTTTAAGCAAGGAAAAACGACGAACACTAGTGAAACATGCAACGCTTTCCAATTCCAAATTGGTGTTTACTTTCACCTCCACTTGTTGCTACACAACGCGATACACTGAAGTGCCCGGAAATACGACCTGATCAATCAATGTTTTATCATTTCTAAAAATAGAAGATCAACTGACTTGTACACAAATACGACTATTGATTAAGAAATCAATTACTGAGGATCTGCTAGCCATCCTGTAACCAGACGGCTAGAACGCAGGCTAGGCGGCTAGACGCTTTCCTTATGGATATTAAGTGAGATTGTTACATATTTTATCAATTTTTCATAACTTTTCAATTTATCTATAAGTTTATATTTAGGATTTTTGTGTATCAGTTATATATTGTGTCAGATGTCTACAGCACTATAGCTGTATCGGAAGGCAGTGGCTAGAGAACCGGAATAGGTTCCCTAGACAGCGAACTTATTCGTCTGGAACCGGTTCTCTAGCCAAAGTACCGTGTATAGACTAGGGAACCGGAATTTTACTTCTATGCATAAAGCTGCCGAAATTCACTTTGTTTCTTTTGGTAAGTATTATGCATGTATCTTAATAAATTTAACATTTCAATTTTCAGCAAGCAAAGCCCTTTCATTTATCTGTGTTTACCGTGTCTCCAAAAGTGTACTCGCCGCATCCTGTCCGCCATATTGGAATGATAAATAATCTAGTGCGAATGAATGCGGAAATAGTCAGCATTGGAGCAAGCCGAAATAACTTGAAATGTAAAATTAAAAGGTATAAAACAATAAAAGAAACATTTGAAACAAATTAAGTAATTTCTGTTAATTAGTATTGATCACATTCTTTGAACGTGAAATGCCGAGGTGTTACAAACTGATCAAAGAATCCGCATGAAGTTTTAATGGCATTAAATAAGTTTGTACATCTATAAACATGTAATGACACAATTACAATTCAATAATATTTTATATTTAAATAATTTTAACATAGTACTTCCCTTATGGAAATATTATAGTTTGCCGCGAACACTTGCTGCGATCATGCCGCGAATATCCGGCGGACATGCCGCAAACACTTTTGATACAATTGGTATAATTGTTCGCGGGATGTTCGTTTGGTGTTCACTTTTCACATGCAAATTAGTTTTGCCGCGAACAAGCTGCCGCGAACAAGTAGCTGTGAACTTCCCGCGAACAAGTTGCTGCGATCATCCCGCGAACTAGTTGCTGTGAACATCCCGCGAACTAGTTGCTGCGAACATCCCGTGAACTAGCTGAAAACCATCTCTACAGAAATTGTGTACAAAAAAAGCATGTACAGAAAAAGTGCAAAAACAAATAAATTAATAGGAATCACAGATATAAATTTATTGAATAAACTTGAACACTGAGGATGTTACAAATTCAAAGTGTCGATGTCTGAACTTTTTCATATCATATTTGGAGCATTTTAAACAATGTTTTAATGATAAAAATATGTTTGAATTTTGACTGTTACTTGTCATTTCAATAACAGTGTCAGAGTGCATGTATTCATTTCATCCCAATGTTTTTCTTCACACTGCTTATAAGTTATATGTATCACTACAAATCTGTCATAGTTTTACATATTAATTATCAGACTTATGAAGCTTAGAAATTGTCAAAATAAGCTAGTTTTATATTTCTTTTTAGATAATCTGATACAGCTCTGCAAAAGGTTAAGCATATTATCTATTTCATTTTCAAAATTCCTTATGTTTACTGAGATATATGAGTATAGATATTAAACATAAATTTTCTGACTTACCACAAGAAAGTATATATTCCTATCAGCCTCTAAGAATCACTTATAAAAACTGTCTGTAATGCACACAGATTTCCTTCTAAACATGTCCAGAATATCTGGTTGTAATTAACTTATCAGACTCATACTGTGACCTTACAGATAATGTTACAAATTAATTGATCTACTATTACCTGCTCTTATAAAAGTTCTTCAGTAACAGTTTACCAAAAGATTATAATCTTCTAAGTTCTTCTCGCGAACATGCCGCGATCTTTGGTCTTCCTGCGAATATCCCGTGAATTAGTATCAAACCAATCGCGGCATGATCGCGGTAGCAGCGAATATCCCGCGAATACTTCCTGTGAATAGGTATGTTCGCGGCATGTTTGCAGCATGTTCGCAGCTTTTTGACTATTTCGTAAGGGTTGTTGAAAGCAAATAACATTTAAAAACAGGAAAGTGAGTTTCACGCATTTATTCGTACTAGTTTATATCATTCCAATATAGCGGACAGTAAACGAAGATAAATGCAAGGGCACGGTAAAATTAATTAAGATAACAATATGCAAGACATTTACCAAGAAACAAAGTGGATTTGGGCAGCATTATGCATAGAAATAAAATTCCGGTTCCCTAGCCTATGCGCGCTATTTTGGTTAGAGAACCGGTTCTGGACGAATAAGTTCGCCGTCTAGGGAACCGATTCCGGTTCTCTAGCCACTGCCATATCGGAAATCTCAGTGGTATCGTTTCTTATTGATAGAATTTCAGACTCCTGCGGATACATAATAGTATCGATACAGCTACATCTACAGTATACTGCCCAACAATCAATACTGATTATAAAATGTATACTGATTATCGGACCTCTACACTCCGGGTCAAGAGGTCCGGTCACCGGACCCCTAGCCACTTCAATTTTGACCCGATGAACGTATCCGGATTTTGTTCCTGTCCGGATACTTGTACCCAACAAAATGATTTACCAAACGCGTATCCTATATTGTTTATTTGAGTGTGATACAAATATCTTACATGCGAAGAGGTTTCGATGTCATTACAACAAAAATCTGCTTGAAGGCCTATCAGCTTGAATGTGAGTTGATTGAGTTGTTGTTCGTTTCGTTTCGTCAAAGCCTTCTAATGGCCGTGTTGTCTCTCCGGTATATACCGTACACGTTATAGGCTGAACACCACTAAATCCAGCTGTTCTTTATTTCATATAAAATCCACTCACTTCATAACGGTGTTTCGACATTTTCTAGCATATCTGATTTTCAGAGACTTATATTCCCATAAAGAACTAGATCGCTACTTTAGAAAAACAAAAAGAAAAGGGGGTGTTAACTTTTATATAAGACAACTACAGTTCGTTAAATACAACCCGCTGAATTTACTACTTTTCGCTTCTTTCAATTTCTCTTTTTGTGACATTAAATTCTTACGCCGCCATTTTTATCTAGCATGCGATAGGAACATGCCGATTTCATTAGAATGCGAAGTGATACATACTGAAACGCGGTAGGGTAAAAGTAAGCACGTTGCTGCCGAGAAAATGCACTAGGAAAGGAAAAAAGATTAGTACTATTTATATTTGGACTACTTGTGACTAGACCTGCGGAGGCTTACATTCTATTTGGTAGTGATCAGCCTTATAAGAGAAATTTTTTGTTTGATTTTTCCATGAATTTGCATTCATTCTCAAGGTACACCTATTTCACAATGATTCTGCTTTGTTTTGGTGCAAAATATTGAGAAAATGCAGAGAAATGACAATTCATTACAGGTCACCCCCATCCCCAAAAATATGCAAAATTTAGCCCTGTGCAAGCAATATTTCAATTAATTTTACCTTATTCGTGATATTTACATTTAACATCCATTTAATCGTTACGATGTTTGTCATTTTCATTCAGAAACATGCTAATTTCAATATTATTTAGACAACTGAAGTGCTAAAATGCGAGAAAAGACATTTACTAGGTCCTAAAACGAACCAAAATAGTGCCACCTGGTCGAAAATTCGATCTAAATTCCAAAAACACAAGAAATTTAAGCGTTTTCAGCCATTTGTTACCGTTTTGCATCATAAAGAATAGATTAATGGCATTTCCATTCATTTTCGAGGGGTTTCAGAAAATAACATGTATTGCCCCTTATAGGCTGAACACCACTAAATCCAGCTGTTCTTTATTTCATATAAAATCCACTCACTTCATAACGGTGTTTCGACATTTTCTAGCATATCTGATTTTCAGAGACTTATATTCCCATAAAGAACTAGATCGCTACTTTAGAAAAACAAAAAGAAAAGGGGGTGTTAACTTTTATATAAGACAACTACAGTTCGTTAAATACAACCCGCTGAATTTACTACTTTTCGCTTCTTTCAATTTCTCTTTTTGTGACATTAAATTCTTACGCCGCCATTTATATCTAGCATGCGATAGGAACATGCCGATTTCATTAGAATGCGAAGTGATACATACTGAAACGCGGTAGGGTAAAAGTAAGCACGTTGCTGCCGAGAAAATGCACTAGGAAAGGAAAAAAGATTAGTACTATTTATATTTGGACTACTTGTGACTAGACCTGCGGAGGCTTACATTCTATTTGGTAGTGATCAGCCTATACGTTTGTTGTTGTTGTCCAGTTCGCTCCGTAGCTTTTGGTTAGAGAACACCAATTGTTTTTCCATAGACTTTCATTATAACATTATGGCGTGAGCGGCCTTCCATAAATTGAAACATGTATATTATCGAATCACATTTTCTTTCAAGAACTGTCTTAGTTCCACCAAAATATCGGACGAAAAACATATGAATAGTGATACTTTATCTCAGTAATTTTCGTGTAAATGAGATGATCCCCCTGTTTACATCGTTGTCATGGCGGGATATATTCGTTTGATGAAACTGTTTTTCAATACACATAAAATGTAGCAAATTTTGTCAAAATGTATAATGAAATACTGTTAATGCAGTAAAAATATTCCATTTTGAAAAAAAAAATCATTTTTTGGGTTTGTTTACATGACTGACCAATCAGAACGCACATGTGGATGCTACCTTATTCCCAGATATACACTTACCTCATTCCCAATAAGTTCCATGTACTTTTTTGAATTGGTGGTCTCTGACCTGTTACCTCGAGTGTAAATGTGATGCCACATCATTGTCATCCTTTGTTCTTTTTAACACGTCACTATTGGCAAAGAGCTATATAAATAATAGTATTTTATACTTCTTTGCTATTGAGAAGGAGTTTATTCTGATTCGCTGCTGAAGCGACCAGAATTTTGTATATATTGGCTGAAAACTTCTATCAATTCTCTCCTTGCCTCAACCCTGATATCAGCCAGTTCTCCTACTAGGGTGACCATTGATATATTTCCACAATTAATGTTTTCCCTGTATAGTATTGTCTCTATGTCTCTTTCAAGCGTCTCTCTCTCTTTTGTAAATCTGGCACATTGAAATATGTCATGTTGTACCGTTTCTGGAACCTTGCATTGGCTGCACATTGCTGATTTTGTTGAATCAATTTTTGACCAGTGTGCGTTTTATCTTGAGTGGCCACTTAATAGCTGATTGATGATACAAAACACCTTCCAGTTTTCCTTTCCTACCAAAGACCTAACTCATGCTTGCTGGTAAACTTCCTGAATATTTTCGATATTTTCTGACAGGCTAGCTCTACTTGTTGTTTCATTTTTCTTTTATTTTTTCTTTCATATTTCTAACAACTTCCCTTGCATCTCTCTTATTTGTGACCTCTGTCTCCTCTTTGGAGCACATTTCTATAGCTGCAGCTTTTGCCTGTGCATCTGCCAACTCACTGCCTGTTATACTTTTATGGCCTGGAATTCAATGAACTTCAATTTTGTACTTTTTGCCTTGTAGGAATGACAAATATTTGGACAGCCCCAAATTTTCTCTACTGTAAGCAAAATCTTTTTCAATATGTTCTAATCTCATATCCTCTCTAACCTCATTAAATCTATTGACTGGTAACTGGAATGTTTTTGGTCTTCGTCTGTGGTTCTGACATTCTGCCATCCATGCATTAAATTCTTCCGTCAAAGGATCTGTCTCTCGTTTCTCAGCTATTCTTATCAACTCTTGACACTGTTTTAATTTTATATGGAGTTCAATAGAGGTGCAGTTAGTCAGGATTTCTAGTGTGTCTGTACTTGTACTTGATACACATCCAGTTGCTTTCAGCATTGCGCTTTTCTGGATTCCATTAAACTGTCTATAATAACTGTCAGTTGCTGTAACTAGTAAAGGTGCTCCATAGTCTATTACTGGCAATACCAAAGATTTGTACAATCGCATATAGTTAGACTGTGAACAACCTGTATTTTGATTAACAAAGATGTCAATATTTCTCGACTTCCCGCCCACTTAGCTCAATAGGGAGAGCGTTGGTCCACGGATCGCGGGCTCGCGAGTTCGATCCCCGGGCGGGGCGCATGATCTCCGTGACGATTTGATAAAAGACATTGTGTCTGAAATCATTCGTCCTCCACCTCTGATCATTCATGTGGGGAAGTTGGCAGTTACTTACGGATAACAGGTTTGTACTGGTACAGAATCCAGGAACACTGGTTAGGTTAGCTGCCCGCCGTTACATGACTGCAATACTGTTGAAAAACGGCGTTAAACCCAAAACAAACTAATAATATTTCTCAGTGCTGCATATCCTGATTTTGTTTTTTCAGCTAATGTTCTTGGAAATTCAGTTAATCATCTAAGGTAACTCCAAGTAGTTTGCTGCTGCGTTTAATACCTATTTTTGTTGTTGTCTAGTTTAATGTTAATTTCTGTATCCTGTAATTCATCTCTATTGTAGCATAAGATCATTGCATGTGTTTTTTCAGGAGCGACTTTCATATTCCACTTACTACACCATTTAAAAAATCTGTCTTGGTCCTCAATTGTTTTCTGCATAACATCTTTTATCTCTGAGGCTTGATTCAGTAAGCTTGCAGCATCAGCATATTCCACATGTTTTCCTTCTACAGCATCAAGGGAGTCATTTGTATGTAAGTTGCATAATGTCGGACTTAAAACAGATACCCTGTGGTATTCCAACCTTTGATGTCAGCTCTTTAGAAATGTAACTGTTAACCTTTAGGTAGTGTTGTCTGTCTGTTTAAAAGTTTTTGAGGTACAACCAAAGTCTGCCCTTAATTCCTAAATCTGAAACTTTCTTCATGAGACCTGCCCTCCATACTCTTTCAAAGCACGACTCGTAGTCCATCAGTACTAATGCTGACTTTTCATTTTTACTGTACGCATCTTCTACAAGATTGATTATTCTAAGTAGTGCTTGTGTACAGGACTTTTTTTTCTGTATGCATATTGTGTCTTTGCTATTCCTCCCTCCACTTCTAGTCTACAGATAAGTTTTACCAATTACACTTTCTAATGTAATTGGATGATATGCTCGGGTCACACTGTAGTTCTCTTTACCTGGTTTGGGAAGTATCACCTGGTGGTCTGTTTTAAAGGCTTTTGGTATTGTTCCTGTACTCTAGCATTTTTTGAAGGTATAATTCAATCCTTGTTCCATTAAGATACCTCCATTTTTCAGCATGATGGCGTATACTTTTTCATCTGGGTTGGGAGCACTGTTGCTGGCAGCTTCTTTAATGGCAGCTGCCACTTCAAGGATAGAGATGGCTGCATTTTCCTATTCACATTTATCACCATAATCCCTTACTGATATGTTCTTTTTCTCCTTAAATTCTTTCTGGACTATTTCACTTTCTACCCTATTATACCAGTCTGTGTGTTTCTCTTTTACATTAAGGTTTTCTGTACCATATTGCTCTTTCATCTCATCAAATATTTTATGGTCTGTAACTGCTAAAGTATTGTAATTTTTCAACATGGGCTGCACTATTGCTTGAGTTTCATTGTTTCTTATATTGTTGGTAACTTTCCAAAACTGACCAGGATTCTTTATATCTATTTCTTTTGTGACTTTCTCCAAGTATTCACTTTTCGCTCACAGCCTAAAATTTGGCCGATTGATCGCTTCATCGGTATCGTCTACATCCGGTAGGATCTCCCAGGTAAAAACACACTTTATCTGGTTACACGAGAAATTTTCTCGGACAACGAGACCCAAAACGCTTGGTGGCTTCAATGTAATCATTAAGTTCTTGATTGAGCACCCGTCACCATTCTTCGTGGGGGTAATTTTCCGCAATGGTAAGGAAAGGCTTCTCACTGAAGACTGATATGCCCGTCAAGAGGAACATCTCTTTCTTTGCTTTCCCTCTTGCGCTGGTGTATAAAGGGCACTCACATAAAAAGTGTTCCACTGTCTCACGACTTCCGCATTCGCAGTATGACAGTAAGTCAAGCCAACTTTGTAACTATAGTCTCTCAAATAGTACCAATAGCGCCAATACGCTTCTTTGATGCGGCAGAACATCGAAGTGTAGCTTGTTTCGGTTGACTCTTGGTTGGTACTGGAATAGAGTTCATCCACTTTCTGTTCTGAAATTTCCCATCTACGTTGCCACTTGCCACAGGTCGCCAGCGATGCTGCAGAACGTATCTCTGTTTGACTGTTGGGCTGATCAAACTCCTCGGCCTCCATGTCTTCAGCCTCCTTGGCCGCTTTTTTAGCAAGGGTGTCAGCTTTGTCATTCCCATGTATGTTTGCATGCACTGGTGTCCACTGTCCAGAGGTTTATTTTGCAGCCAGTTTCCTTCACTTGCCTCCATAGTTGGCGTATTTCGGAACAAAGGTGGGGATATGAATTTTACTCCCAGCCCAAGTATAGGATTCCCACTGCTGATTTGCTATCACTCAGGATCTTTATTTTTTTAATCTGCCGCTTTTTGACTTCTTCTGTGACAAGGATCAGCGTTATCTTAATTGCAACCAGTTCACGTGTTTGGAAACTGGCCGTATCAGCTCTACTGTTTCCCCATATGGCAGAAAAACAAAGGCTCCAGAGCTATCTGTAAATGCTTATATTGATTTGTCATCAGTATCTTCTATCACGGCGGATATCAGTGCGTTTGCCTCATCTTCATGTTGTTTTTTTTTTGCTTCTTGACTTTGAGGAGCCTATGTTGTTCCAGTACTCTAGTCTAGATCTTGTAGTCTAGGGAAAGTTTAAAATCCGGAAAATCCGGAAGGGTATGACTAAACATATTCGGGAATATGAGATCAAATACCGAATATGAGATATATTTTTTTTATTTATGAATTAAATTAAGTTTTGTTTATATCAAACGATAAAAAATATTCATAAAATATTTCAGGCGAAATTTGGGTTGATTCGAAGAATTTATAAGGTATTTAATTAGACGTGAACATATCACATGTAGACATATTTTTGCCTATCTAGAAACTATCAACATCCTCACATCACTCAACCACGGCTTCCGCGCAGGCTATTCCTGCGAAACCAAGCTAGTTACAACAGTGCACGACCTACTTTCCAAGACTGACAAGGGCTCTCAGATCGACAAGGCCATATTAGACTTAATTAAGGCCGTCGATACCGACCCCCACAGGAAGCTACTACACAAGCTGGAACAGTATGGTGTCACCGGCAACATAAACCACTGGTTGAGGGACGTCCTCACAAACAGGAGCATGAAGGTTGTAATTGAAGGAGAGGAATCAGAAACAGCTACCGTCGTCTCAGGCGTCCCCAAGGGTACAGTGCTTTGGCCCCTGCTCTTCATCTGCCATATGAATGACCTCCCTGAATCCGTCAAATCCACAGTGCGCCTTTTTGCGGATGACTGCCTGTTTTACCGCAGCATTCGGAACAACAAGGACCATGAGACCCTCCAAAACGACTTCCGTGTTTTTGGAACATGGTGGGGGTAAGAGTGAGGTTGGGTGCGCACCATAAACCGGTTTAAGCTCCCCAGTGGTGTTTTTGCCACTGACCGTTCCAAGGCGGTGCCCCACTGTGTTCCTTTGTTTGTTCGTTTTGTCCTAATGTGTTGGCTTTTGTGTGTGTGTGTGCGCGTGTATGTGTGTGTATATGTGTGTGTGTGTGTGTGTGTGTGTGTGTGTGTGTGTGTTTGTGGTGTGCGCGTCTGCGTGCTGTGGGTTTCGTTTTGGGGAGGCTGCGTTTTTGGTAGTGGCATTCCCTGTTTGATAGTTGTCTTTGTTTTGAATCAACTAGAAGTGTGGGCAGAAACATAAGGAATGCGCTTTAACGCCAAGAAATGCTATATCATGAGTATAAACCAAAGATCCTCCAAATTTTATCAGCATGACAACCCCATCCTAAAACAAGTCCCAGAAAACCCTTACCTTGGAGTGACAATTTCCGAAGATCTGAAATGGAGCTCCAATATCACCAAAAAAAGCCAGCTCCACACTAGGCTTTCTACGTCCCAACTTAAAACACTGCCCAGCACTATGCCGAAAAACAGCCTTCCTTTCACTAGTCAGATCAACCCTGGAATACAGCAGCATTATATGGGACCCCTATTTCCAGAATGACATTGACACGATAGAAAAAGCCCAAAGACAAGCAGCAAGGTTCATCAAGGGGGACTACACCACTAGAGCAGCTGAATGCCTCACCCGAATGCTACGCGATCAGAAGCTCCCGCCGCTCCAGGACCGAAGAAAAGCGAACCGGCTGATCTTCTATAAGTTGGTCGAGGGCCTGGTGCCAGCCCTGCCATGTCATGACTATTTAACCCCTGTCCGTACAAACAAACGTAAGATAACACCAAAAACATTTATTGGCCGCCGATATAGCTGAGTTCGCACAGAGTCCGCCAATATGGATATGCACCGTGCAACAGGAACTGGGGGAGAACAGTCGTTTACAGGGGGTGGCAGTTAGAATAACACAAATGTATCCACAAAGTATCGAAAATTTGACTTGTTTAACTTACTACCACAAGAGGCCGGGCCCTGCACACTAATGTCATCAAAAGGCACTGGAGTATTTTATTCGTTTATTTCATAACAAATTATAGTAAAATTGATACTGGATTTTGTATATGCATAAATGAGATCAAATAAACAGGTATTAAACAAAAGACGTGTTTAAAATAAAAATTGAGCACATTTCATGTACCTATACTTACGGACCAAACTAAAATAATGTTACAATAACGTAAATTGTTTAAACATCATGTTCGAATGAAAATATGAACAATATGTTCATGTGTACATTTATAGGTCTGAAACTTTAATGTTCTACCTTATGTTACAACAATTTTGAATTTTGGAAAAGTCAGGGAAAATGATTCTTTTTCAAGGTCAGTGAATTGTCAGGGATATCTTGATAATGGTCAGTAAATAAATAAAAAAAAAAATAAAGCAGTTTCAGTGAAAAATGAAATTTTAGAAAAGTCAGAGAAGAAAATGAAATTCTAGGTCGATGTTTAAAATGTTCAATGGCTATGGCAGTCTTCAAGCAATATTTATAAGTATTTCTAAACACATTTGGGTGTAATTGTGTATAAACATAATATAAATATGTTTGAATCAATTTCGTTTTTATGTTAATTTTGGAATTTTGGTATTTGTTAATGAAAGGTTTTTTTTTATATCTGAAACAAAATAAATTCAAAAGGGTGGATTGGACGGCTGTAGGGGAGGAGGCCGAAAACATATGGTGATATTGGTCAGAGAAAAGTATGATTTAGTCAGAGAAAAGTCAGGGAATTTCATTTTCTCAACTAAGTGACAACCTGACCTTACTTGAAAACATTTGTTTGTACTTTCTCTTGTTAATAACTGTTTAATGCTTTTATGCATGGCGTTTTTGAACAAATTGTTTTTCTTATGTTTTTATCATTATTTTGCTTTTATAATTATTAACTGCAATTTATTGTGATATTTCTTAGTTATGTATGTATGATATTTATGCTTTTAAAATTACTGTTCTGTCTACAGTATTCAATTTACAGTATTTTGAATAAAACAAATATATGTTTTGTAATATTGATTAGGTACATTTTACCACAATAAAATTTATGACATTTTAGGATGAAATGGCTAACAAATTGAAAACTCTGATTTTGTGGTGCCGTGTCCTACACGGGGCCGTGTCCTACACAAATTACTTTAAACCGCTACATAACCAGAAATTTAAAAGTTATGTACTCTATACTTATCATTCAAAAACATATCTACACCGGTAAAATATAAATACTCAAACTCCAATGGAAGTAGGAAATCTCCATGGGGGCCGTGTCCTACACGATTTTTGCGGACAGCCCAACTGTTGGTTTTAATATCAAATGTCTTAGTTATATATGTATATAGACCTTCAAAACCGTTGAAATTCTTCAACGGCGGTTTTTATGCTACATTATAACACACTGCAAATTTTCGTAAAGATTACATTTACATGTCAACCGATAGATACCACCATGTACATGTCTTCATTGAGGGAACGTTTTGTATACGCATCACACAACATGCCTTAAGTGCTGTATAGTTTTTATTCTGTTACTTCCCAGGTTTTTCCATATTCTGATATCCCTGTGACAGTAACTGAATAACCAAAGACCAAAATTAGCGTTGTTTTGACCTAGATTTACAATTTCGGCGTCTTTGAATTTTAAGCATTTATAAAAGGTCCCTGCGAAAAAATGTTTGGCCATTTTTAGAGGTATAAACACATCATAAAATGCCTGAATGTTGACCGATTCACTCCCCGTTTGTTGTTTTGGTTAAGGAATTGCAAAAGCTGTAATAAATCACCACAGAATAAACCTTACTTCATACTGTTCATCAGAAATACCATATAACATGCTCAGCCAACAATGTGCGCACTTTATTGTGATCTTGCCGTAAAGGTTGCTGAATTGTAATCACAAAACTTATCACCGCTTAAACACATTAAAACACATAAAGAAATTAAAATGTCTATATGCAAAATTGGCGACTATATGTATAATGTATGGACGGGATGTCTCAAAACTGATCAACTACAGTCGGGTCATTTTTGGGAAGCGTAGCCTTCCCAAAGTCGCCAAACTACGTATACCTGCATTGGGGAAATTGTAGCTACAAATGCCTTACTACCTTTCTCCATACATACGCTATAAAAGTAGTTCATTACTTCTATGAAATTCAACGGTCTGAGAGTAAACAGGTCGGTACCATTTATTTAGCATATGCAATAAATGTGAACACTTATGATTTGTAAATGAAAAATATAGCAGGGATTATAAGTTCTTGTAAAGAACTTTGTCTACGCGTTGTACTACTTTACGATGTAGGTGTTTATCACGTGACCAAGACAAAGAAATCATGGTTCCTGTTCAGCGCTATCTTTCTCCATACATGCGCCGTAAAAAGGCATTTTTTATGTAGTTCAAACTTGACTTAGCTCAGCCAATGAAACAAAACATCAACGGCACCGGTGTATTTTCAAACGCGCCATTTTTACACGACAAAAATGTTGGTGTTTACAAACACTGATCAGGCGTCTTTCCACTGGTGTCCCCCATAAGCTCCTCGAGTATACGTTTACCACTTCTACCAGTTACAAATTTTTCTATGGCAAACTGTCTAAAATAGATACCTGTTTGATAGACTGGAAGCCTGCGATAGTTTCTGTTCTTTCCAGTGTGTTTCTCTTCTACAAACAGACGATATCCGACGTTTAACTTAAATTTAACTAACCGTTAAAAAAAACCCCATAACTGATAAAAAAATTAACGACTGATCAGATTTCAACGGCTTTTTGATCAAAATTTAATGCTGGCGGGGTCAATTCTCAAAGTTGAAAAAAGACCCATGGGGTCAATCTTCAATGGGGTCAATATTTAATGTTACACCGGCAGCCAAAATTAAGATGAGCACAATAACATTTTGAGCCAGGTGGTCACAAGGTGGAAATGTGCATTTTTGACTATTTCAGGGGCCATAACTCTGGAAATAGGGGGTGGAGCCAGACGAAAAATAGAAGGTGCGCAAGTTCATATCATGATAAAGACACATGCAAGGTTTCATCAATTTATATCAAATACTTTTTGAGCTAGGCGCTTCACGAACTTCGGACGGACGGACGCACGCACCACGAATGCAAGGGCAAGACCAAATCTATATTCCCCATCACTCATGGGGGGCACAATTACTGAAAGCTTTCCGTATCTTATGATAATGGTAACCCTGTTGTAATAATTTTTTGGTGATAAGAAGATTTCTATCATTAAAGTCCTCTATCTTTGAGCAAGTCTTGCAAAACGAATAAGTTGTGAAATATAGACAGGGTATGATGTTGCTCTAGGGACATCTCCATCAAGGTGGGGGAAGTGGACAATTTCAAAATTAAAATCGTCTCTTTTATAATATATTTTCGTTTCTAGATTATTATTCACAATTGTTTTTAAGTCCAGAAATGACGCTTCTAAATTGAATTATTAGCCTTGTTAACTCTTTTGGGTAAATGTGTTTCACCATTTCTGAAAAATATAGGTTGTCCATATTTAAAATATCATCAAGATACCTCGAGGTTCCATTAAAAGCTTCAAATCACTCTTTGCGACAACGTTTCGGCCCAGGGCCTTTATTAAGTCACATGCACAAGTCTTAAGTTACATATTTTGTAATTATTCTGCCTAACGAATACATAAGATATATAACGTTATATAGAATCACGGAAATGACGTAAACGTAAACAATACAACTACGTACAACCGCCAAAATAGGGGTATATACTTTCTACTTAGAAAAAAAAAACGCGAAACCCGCGCTACTTGTAGAAAGTTATGGGTTTCCACAAGAAAACTTATCTAGAAATTCAAAAAATTAATGAAGGTAGGTAATAAATCAATGATATATTTCAATTATTCATTTGAAAAACCGTATCTATTTAAGTAAGTCTTGGGTCTTTGTTAATCATAATGAATACAATATGAAAATAAAATTTACAGGAAAAAAATAATATAAAGGATACCTGTGTTTTTGTACAGATAAACCGGTATAAGTCTACTACTAATGAATAAAAGTATTAGTGTTGACAACACTATCCGCTCAACGGAAAGGGTCGCAAGTTTAGCTCTATACGAACGAGAGCTGAAATTGTGTAACATAAAAATGCGTATTATTCTTTGTTTTTACATAAATAATGTCATTGGTAGTAAGTTATAGTACTGTGTGTTAAAACCATTATACTGTCATTTTTAACAACTAGAATATTTAACCTCCGCGGCAACTAACATCTTCAGCATTAATGGAAATCTGAGTTAGAAAATACACATATTAACATAGGGATATTTTTTTGTTTAAACATACTACATTATTCTTTCGTTAATCAAACTTATTACACAGTACGTACGTCTGGAACATAAACATCCATAAAACAGTGCCTTACATTTTTAGTTTTATACGTTGATTATTTTTTTAAGTTACGTGTTTAATGTTTGATATGCATAATTATAGTCAAGCTATTACATGTCACCTAACAATAAGGCAAAAAACTGGCCTTTGACCAAGGTGTATGGAACGCCATAGCTGTCTTCTGATGTTGATTTAGCACTTTATGCTGTATATACATCGGTATATGAAGTGCCTCTACTTGTATGTGCAGTGCTTATACATGTATATGGTGTGCTTAAAACTGTAAAGGCGGTGCTTTCATTTGTATTTATGGTGATTTTAACTGTGTATATTGTTGTTTCAACTGTGTATGTGGTGCTTTTAATAGTATATGCGGTGATTCCATCTGTATTTGTGACCTTTTCAACATTATATGCAGTTCTTTCTACTGTATATTTGGTGCATTCAATTGTATATGTTGTGCTTTCAGCTGCATATGCTGTGCTTTCATCTGTATATGAGGTACCTGCAACTGTATGTGCATTTCATTTGAATTTACATGTGGTGATTTTAACTTTATATGTGGCGCATTGTGTTGCATATGTGGTGCTTTCAACTGTATATACGGTTCGTTTAACTGTATATGCTGTACCTTTATATTTATATCCGGTGCTTTCAACTTTATATGCGGTGCAAATAACATTATGTGCAAACTACATTATGAGATCGGAATATTACGAAAGTTGACGAATATTTCCGAAAACATCCGACTAAGGTTATTTTCGCGAAAATAAGCCATACTTTTTTGTTTTATATCTAATTTAAATTTATTTTATATCATTATACAGATACGATTAGCAGACACTCATAAAGCAAAAATAAATGACTTACGTCCAGGAAATATGAAATAAATAATTGGAATTGCCTCCCTTAATACGTAAATTTTACTTATTTTTCATAGTTTTTATTTTGTTTGATCTAAAACTATTGATTCACTAATTCAATTATGCTGTTTTTAGTAATTGCTTGGTGGTTAAATACAAAATTTTGTGAATATGTTTGTTTGCCATCGCTTTTTTTTGTATACAGTTAAATCCGCTTATAGTTAAAAGACCAATATACATAGTTAGATGTACAGCATATAAAGATAAAGGCGACACATATAAAGATGAAAGCACCACATAAACAGTTACAACGATCGCATACAAAGTTACATATACCGCACAGTCAGATGAAAGCGTTGCATACATCTGAAAGGACCGCATATAAAGCTAAAACACCGCATATACTGATGAAAGCACCCCATATACAGTGTTAAGCAAATCATATACATGTATAAGCACTGCACATACAAGTAGAGGCACTTCATATACAGATGTATGTACAGCATAAAGTGCTAAATCAACATCAGCAGCCAATTGTATAAACAATAATTAAAATATACCACGGTAAAACTATAACTGCGATATATAACGTGATTAGGTAACCATTGATTATTTTCTCTTGTATAAACCAGTTTAACCGCGCGGTATTAAACCTAACCACGTAAAATATCAATTTAACCGCGATAAATTTTCAAATGATGCACTGCGCGTATGACCGGCCTTCCATATAGTTCCTTGAAAAAGGTTCTTTTATGATGTCATCAGTATAATGATGTCATCAATACACGTGTGTACATATTGTGTTTTACCAATTTCAAGGTTATTAAACATTGTAAACATTGCATTAACTAGAGAGAATCTGTGCATTTAAGTAAAAATATGGAATTTTAAAAGTATCTTCGGAATAACGTGTGTTTAAAGTGACGGTAGGACTGTAAAAGGAAATGCTGCTTGAAATGTCTACAGACGCGTTCTGTATTGCTCAATATGGTTTATCAAGTAAGATGGTTGCTTCTTCATTTCACATACTGTATCAATGTAATGTAGAGCTAGTGCACAATGGACGAATGGTGCAATAGCGTTGTTAAATACATACCTTTGTGGTCGCATGTGCCTGGACATTGATACTCAGCTGGTGTTTTCTATTAACAAATGCGGCCTCAATGCGGATAACCGGACGAAAACATTTTAACACGGGTCCCGTCAATACAACCGTTTAGTGAATTACAGACTGGGGCCCTATAATGGCATAAAATCCCCTCATGAGTCGTCGTCGGTCGAGGTTCGTCACAGGAAACTTCATAAAATTGTCTTTGGACAGTCCAAATAGTACGTCGGTCACTGCCCTCACAACTCGTGTCGTAGTCGTGAGACGGTAGAAATGTCTATACGCCAAAGGTGTCACCGATAACTTGCATAAAATTACCTGTAGCAACAAATCTCAATGTTATTAAAATCTGTTGCCGTGGTGTCAGAGCTTGGTTCCGTCGCGTCCGTCGTTCCAAAGTCGGTCCAAGAGTTCCAACAAGTCTGTCTATGTTGTCAACTGAAAACCTGCACCTTTGGCGTAATTTTTCATACGTCAAGTCCGTCAATTGTCTGTCAATACATGAATTGAACGGCGGCCATGTTTGAGTGGTTACTTTGTGGTTACCAAGCTCCCGTAGGTGGGTCAAAATTAACCGTGGTTATATCGCGGTTACCATTTATACAATCTCTTACCACGATGTTACCATGTTGGTTACTGGCACTTAGTGGTTACCGCGCGGTTAAAAGTTTTATACAATTGGCTGCAGAAGACAGCTGTGGCGTTCCATAAAAGTGACTTGCATTTTAAAGTATCCTTGCTCTATTATCATCTCAATGTAGGTTTCTTACAGGCCTTTAGCAATATTAGAACAATGGTCTTTCTTGAGAGGTCGCTGATTGCACAACATTGACAGTTTGTCCTTCCAAAATACCAGTTGATCAGTATATGACTGTATATAGTGGTAAAGGTGTTTATAGTAGTGAACTGTTTAGTCAATATTCATTGCTGCGTATTCAGAAGCTGTTCTTCTAAGGAGGAGGTGAAGAAAACAACAACAACAACAATACCCTCTATGTAAATACACCAAGGTAATCGTCAACATATAATACTTGCGTTATAATTTTCTTGTTCCTTTTAAACTGCGAGTTTCACGCCCTTAGGCGGGATAAAATGATGTTTGTTGTGTATTATTCATTGTACATCTTAGTCCTTCCTCATCATTTAACTTGAAAGTATCATATAGAGCCCACATTCCTGATATACATTTATCAGAACAATGGTCTTGGTAACATCTGAGCTAAGTTTGAAAGTCAGTCATTGCGGATGAACAGCAAGGAAAATCTGAATTTAAGCACAACATTGTGTATGCAATACATTTCATTCCATATACCGAAACTTAGAGGTCAGTTTCGCATATGGGTTATGATCAGTCAATAATTAGGTCACTAAATACACCAACAATAAAAATCCTGCTCACACTACAAAGACAATGTTTTTTTCTCCAACATTCATGAAACCCCATTAGAATGTCTGTTTGCCGAGGGTCTACAACAAAGACACAAATATCGTTATATCATCTCATGTTCTGTCAGTTCTACATACACTGCTTTCTTTGGTTTCTTGAGTTTCCTTTTGCTGTATCTTGCAGAAACTTTTGTACTTGTATTTTATGAACTGAAGTTTAAATTTACTTTTCTTTTTCTATAGCAGCGATATACAGTTCTTTATGGGAATATAAGTCTCTGTAAATCTAGATAAAATCTCCGATTTTGTTTTAGCAAATTCCACTTTTGTAATCGACCGGCGTTAAGCTCCTCCCTCATATTTAGGTTGAAACTATGAAGCGGTTTCAGTCTATTACAGTCGTATTCTGGAGACTGCATGAATATCAATAATGACAGTTTTCAATGAAGCAGATTAATCCGCCGTTCTATTTCGGCACTACAAATGTACTTTTACTGATTATTTACGAGTATACCGACCGCTTATCTGTTTACATAATTTCTATGTAAAAGTTTCAGGTCAGGTTTAACAATCATTTCAATGCATATGATAAAAGAAAATGTATTAAATTATATATCTTTGAAAAGCTCAGATTGCAAGCTTTCTAATGGTGTACCTTTGGAAAATCGGAAGAAAAAGTATGACACACTGGCAGGTTAAAATAGCATTTTCTATAGATTTTAGTGTAAAGTAACGTAACTGTTAACTGTTAAAGGGACATACCCTGAGTGCAAATATATATTTTTATAAACCATGTGTATTAAAAGGAACAAATAAAAGAAACATCCAACATCACCAAGCAGTGTACTTAAAGAACACAACACATTCGTCACCGCAGCAGCAAGCGAATTCGCTGCGAAAACTTGATTATTTTACACGCACCTGTATTGATCCATAAGACAACATCAGCTCTCAATATTTCAGCTAAACATTCCAGCAATAATAAGTGAAATTCACGTTTTACTATTTTTCAAGTTGTTGTTGTTCAATTTTGGGTGGATAGCCATTTATTTATAGACAGACATTATATAGGTAAAATGTTAATCTGCTAGATGTAGGGTATGCCTCTTTTATTTTAATAAAAAAGACATGGATCTAATATTTCTATTATCTGCTAGTATATTTTCTTTGTGATTATTTGTGTTTTTAATGAAACAGACACTGTATTTCTCATTGGTATCATTATAGTAGATTTTGATTCAGCCGATGAAGGGTTGCCTTGCCCAGCTCGTCAGTGTGTTTCAAGACACTTGATGGTTTTAGTCAGAGAAGAATTTCTAGTATATAACGTAACATTGATGCAAATGGTTTGAATGTTACACTGTTTCAGGGAAATGACTTGAACTGTTACATCGGAGTGGTTTATTGCACATAAAATGCGGGTTTCAACCTTTCTGTGTTTTTAGCGCTTTGATTTTTTATCCAATGGCAAGTAAGCGCCATTAACACAAGTAGTAAATGGACCTGTTTTTATAACGTCATCATGTTCTTCATTAGCATATAAGGACATTAAGGCATAAGGCATATTACTCATAAATGTATTTATAGCGTGTTCCATTGGCTTAAAATAATTGTAATCGGTTAACTAAATTATTCCGTCAATAAACGATGAAAACAACGTTCAGCGTTTCTAATCACGCGATAGAAAAACATTCGAATATGTACCGTAACAACGGGTCCACATTTTTCGATAGTGACGTAATGTTTTACACCATCAGAACATGTTTGAATAAACCCGATATAGTAAAACGATGCGGAAATCTCATAGAACTTACAAAAACCTTTACCTACGGCATCGGGTTGTTAAGGTACAACTGTAGACCCTCGAGAAAGATCAGAGTAGTTTATACAATGACCAAAACAGTAACGTTCGTTATAACCGCGTATCCCATTAAATAATTCTAAGAACATGTTTAGACTCGTGAGACTATAAATAGATAATGACGTTAAATTTACCAAATCCAGAAACAACTGACCAATCAAAAACGGCTATGATCTATAAAAGACTCTGTAACTTTAGCTTTCCGTCATTAGAGTTTCTAACACTCTAGTAAAGATATGTCTACTTTTAGATGTTACCCAGCAGGCATTATATATCAAGCCGACATTGGACCGATAATGTTTGTAATATCGGCCCATCATCAGAAGTAGATATCGGCCCACCATCAGATTTGCAAAGTTGATGTAATATCGGACCGACATACTTTCCGACATAAATCCAATATTGGCCCATCATCAGATTTCTATACCGGCCCATCATCAGATTTCTATATCAGCCCATCATCAGATTTCTATATCGGCCCATCATCAGATTTCTATATTGGCCCAGCATCAGATTTCAATTTCTGACCCCCATCAGATGTCTTGTGATCAGCCGACTAAAATACCCCTCCAATATCATTCATAGTGAAAGGTAAAGTGAGGCAGTTCATGTACACTGCACTTCCTCAGTCATCCTAGAGCTTCTTGCCCATACAGTGACACTGAAGATGTGTGAAGTTTCAACCTAATTCCTCCAGTAGTATTGGACTCAAAACTTTCACCAAAGCGTTACGGGAACAGCATTTCAGATGCGCGACGAGTAGAATAGCCCTCCTTTTACTTGAATAGTCAAGCTCAAATACATTTAATAGGACCCTTAACACGTAAAACATTATGGATTCCAAGGTATATATGGATCGAAGTCGCACATGCAACTCATCAGATCTACATGTGCCGCCTTATTTATTACTACGGTGTTTTGAACAGTCCATACATAACATTGTGCATATATTCAATGTTCCCATACTGTTTGAACTTTAAATGTTCCGATGTGTTAAACAACTTTGCTAAGTCATTTCACAATCAACCGCATCATTGACAAAGATGAAGGCAAGACACAAAAAGATGACCGACCGTCCCAATGACAACTATTTACTTCAACTTAAAAGGTTTCTGCAGGGATAGAAATACAATATCAGTGATACAATACATTTTTGAAAATGGTATCTCATTTTATTCAAATTTCACCAGAAATTGTAACACAAAATCCTAAAATCTATAAGCGTCAATAATTATACAATTTTTCACGAATAAAAGGATACTGTAAAACTGGCACCTAAGTTTAAGTGTATAACAAGTTTATTCATAGTTAGACATATATGTACTGTATTAATTAAGTAAAACACAATTTGACTAAAAGGCACTGTCTTGCGGGTGCAGACGCTAATCTGATTATTTTGATTCTGTGTAACAGAATATTGTCTTACCCATGATTTTCCAAGTCCAAAAAGGGCCATGATTCTTTCTTAAAGCAGAATGGAGTTATGTTTCTTGCTGTACAGAGTCAGCATATGATGGTGAACAAGTGTTGCAAGTTTTAAAGCATAGCTTTGACAGTAAAGGAGAGAAGCTGACCTAAACATAAAACTTAACCAAGAAATCTGATTTTCTAAGTCCAAAAGGGGCTATTATTCTTGCAAAAAGCAGGATAAAGTTATGTTTCTTGCTGTACATGGTCAGCTATTCACATGGTGAACAAGAGTTGTAAGTTTCAATGCAACAGCTTTGATAGTTTAGGAGAAAAGCTGACCTAAACATAAAACTTAACCAGGAAATGCTTACGCCGACACCAACCAAGTGGTAACAATAACTCATCTTTTTTTTAAAAAAATCAGACGAGCTAAAATTACGTCATGGCACGTAAATGTGTCATCATTTTAGCATTAGCATGTTTTAACAGAAGCAAATCTTAATGGTGTAGGTAACACGAAACTTAACATCGAAACGGCAAAACCATTCACATGTAACACGTTGATTTAATGTAAACACATTAGCACTTAACTGGCCGATCATTATAATGTGTAAGAAGACGCTTTAATGTAAACATACATTCAATTACAAAATCATAAAAACACACCGTAGTAACTCACAGAACCCCAAAAAGTATGAAAAAAATGACAGTATATTATTAATATAACAATTAAGTTGACATATTGGGGTAAACTAATGCTGTTTGGCACTTATCTGACAAAAATATACAAGTGTTACAAGTCAACCAGTTAAAGTTAACAAAAATGCTGTTTGGCACATAACTTACAATAATATAAACGTGTTACAAGTAAACAATAATGCTGTTTGGCACTTAACTGACAAAAATATAGAAGTATTACAAGTCAACCAGTTAAAGTTAACAAAAATGCTGTTTGGCGCTTAACTGAAAAAAAATATACAAGTGTTACAAGTAAACAATAATGCTGTTTTGGCACTTAACTGACAAAAATATAAAGATGTTACAAGTCAACCAGTTAAAGTTAACAAAAATGCTGTTTGGCACATAACTTACAATAATATAAACGTGTTACAAGTCAACCAATTAATGTTAACAAAAATGCTGTTTGGCACGTAACTTAAAAAAATATAAAAGTGCAACAAGTGAACAATAATGCTGTTTGGCACGTAACTGACAAAAATATACAAGTGCTACAAGTCAACCAGTTAATGTTAACAAAAATGCTGTTTGGCACGTAACTGACAAAAATATACAAGTGTTACAAGTCAACCAGTTAATGTTAACAAAAATGCTGTTTGACACGTAACTGACAAAACTATACAAGTGTTACAAGTCAACCAGTTAATGTTAACAAAAATGCTGTTTGGCACGTAACTTAAAAGAATATAAAAGTGTAACAAGTAAACAATAATGCTGTTTGGCACTTAACTGACAAAAATATAAAAGTGTTACAAGTCAACCAGTTAATGTTAACAAAAATGCTGTTTGGCATGTAACTGACAAAAATATACAAGTGTTACAAGTCAACCAGTTAATGTTAACAAAAATGCTTTTTGGCACGTAACTGACAAAAATATAAAAGTGTTACAAGTCAACCAGTTAATGTTAACTAAAATGCTGTTTGGCACGTAACTGACAAAAACATACAAGTGTTACAAGTGAAAGTAAACAATTATGTTGTTTGGCACTTAACTGACAAAAAAAGTGTAACAAGTTAAAGTAAACAATAATGCCGTTTGGCACAAAACTGACAAAAATATACAAGTGTCGCAAGTAAACAATAATGGTGTTTGGCACTTAACTTTAAAATCATAGTGAAACTACTGTACCTATTATGGTAAAATAATAGTAATTGGTACATGTACTTTACTTAAACTGAGTAAACATAAAAGTGTAACAAGTTGACCTATATTAAGGCAAATGATCACTTTGATTGATTTTGCTTATGAGTATTTTTAGCAAGTAAAAGAAAAAAAAAACATGTACAAAAGAACACAAAATACAACACATGTATATAGGAGAGATCGTGTTTGTATATAAATCCGTTGTATTTTCTATTTTTAGAGCTTATAAGACAAAGATTGGGTGGGCAGTCGCCGAGCATCCATGTTTTTTGTAAACAGTGATGTTTTTCCAACGGCTTAAACTCTCTTAAAACACAAATGATATCAATATTTTTTTTTATCAATGTAAAGGATATAGAACAAGCAATTTATTGATTACTTTTGATTATTAATTTGAAATAAAATGGATTGATTATGAACACTTAACTTAACTTACAGTGTTTTTTTCTAAAAGTCTGGAACATCGCTACGCTGCCATTAAAATCATATGACATTTGAAATGGTTATTCATTTTTAAAAGATATTTGAATAAGAAAATATGAAAATCGGTAGCATTTCAAAACTTTCTGAATTTTTAAAATCCATAAATAAGCGAGTAAGTTATTAAAAATTAAAAATTCTGATCCCATACAGAAACAAGGTAAAAACATTTGTTTTGCCCACCACGAGATAAACAGATGTAAATGTGTGACGTCACGGCGATCTCTCCTATATGCAAGTGGATGTCTTTTCACTACTAGTATCACACTGTAACTGTAATGTTACATCTGTTTCAGTTGTGGTCCTCTTTTTTCTCCCCCCCCCCCCCCCATCTCTGCCCTTGGCACCCCTTAGCCGCTCTTTGACAATGTCCTCAAATTCCTTCACACTTGCAGATTTTGTTGTTGTGTTCTTATGCACACATTCTGTTAAAGTAAAATGATTTTACACTAAGGATGCAGTAAGCAACTTTGTTCACATTTTTCTTTTACAAACAAAAATTCCTACATCCATAACATACCTTCTATTAATATATGGCTATTGACAAGAATTGCATCAAATGATATTTGCATTTTGTACATTTGAGCAGATAAAATCAAAGGTGAAACTAAAGTAGGTTTGGCTGTTCCCTTATCTTCAGGCATGCACTATTGCTTCACCCAATAAACTTTTAAAAATATACCTTTAAATGATAGATATATGTACTTGCATGCTAAACTTTAACCAAGGTGTGACGCTGACGCTAAAGCCAGGGTGAGTAGAATTTAGTCTAATTTAGTCTTGACTAGTCTTCGAGTAGTCAAGCTAATAATCTGATTTATAGATTCATTTACTTTGCCTTCAAACACAAAATTAAGATGCAGTTATTTATATCAATATTTACTTACTGTAAAGAACCGAGGTAAACTTCAGGGAGCCAAACGCCTTTTTCCCTTTTTTTCCTAGAAAGTTGTATTGCTCAGCCAATCGGCTAGATATTGTTTCTCTAAGAAGTCTTTTGACAGTCTGCTTCAGGTTGTGTCCACCAAACATAGCAAGATATGTTACCTATAAGTATATAAGTTATGAATATGTGTAATACATTCACATAAAAATTCTTATCTTTGTTTGTTTTGAGTTTAACACCGTTTTTCAACAGTATTTCAGTCATGTAACGGCGGGCAGTTAACCAGTGTTTGGGAAATGATCGTTACGTGCAAGTGAACGAATGGAATGGCTATGTTAGAGTCGACATTAGAGAGTGGCGAGACGGCAAGCCAACCTAGAAAGGCATTAGTTTAACGTTATTACATGAGTACCTATAAATAGTAACAAATTTGTGCTGTAAATTCTCCCATTATCGCATTGCGTCATGCATTATCACATTATCATAATAAGCCCCGGGGCACTGGCGTTAGCGCGGGAAATTAACGTCCGTAAACAGAAATGACGTCATGGCGTTTCGTGGAGGTAAAACAGCGAATACTTCCGTTTTATTTTATCATTTTGAGCGTAACATCGTGTATTCTTCGTGAAATATCGTATTTTTATCCCTAAATTATGCAATAAGCAAGAAAGTACAACTATCCAGGTATTTGATTTTATACAGTAAATAGAGTCTTATACAAATAATATAGAAACTGAAAAGCTGAAATTTATTGTGCCAGAAGATGCAAGTACCCATAAAAATGACACAAAAATCATTTCTTACTATATTATAGGTAAACATGTAATAAACAGGTAAACACATGGGAGAGCGGTGCCTTTGAGTGATAATGGCCCTGGAAGAAGATAATAGCCCTCGGATCAACTCTGTCATGCGGACAAGGCTTTACAGGACAAACAGTTATACTGGAGTCACCTCGGAGGCAATGTATACTGTTATATCACCGAAAACAGCGTTTGTGTCCCCATAAGACAGTATTGGAAACCCGTAAATGAAGTAGTGCCCACGAAAAAGAGTATTTGTTTAAGACCAAAAGAGTATACTCGTTTAAAGAAGCTGGTGCCAGAAATCGGAAGGACGTTACCAGAATTAGATACGGTGGTACCCTGTTTCTTACATAGCGATCATATGAACCAGTTAGGTTGACCTATCCTGTGTCGGTGCGACGTTAAAAAAAAAAAGAACAAGTTAGGAGCGTTACAGTGTCCAGAATGCAACCCCAATGGCCTTGAAAACTGGTAGAGATTCAGTGACAATACTTCTAAAAACAGACTAACTAAAATAAATATGCTCATGTTTGTATATATGACTGCGACTTTGTTAAAAGATTGGTTTAGACTCTACCAGTTTAGACGGGAATACCGCGAAGCTGCGGAACATTTAATCACCATTTTAGAAAGATATTTAGAAGACACTAGAGTAAGGTCTGCTTTGTACTCTTCTGTATTGTAATACGTTTTCACTTATGTCGTAAGAATACGTTTTGGTATATATTGTCAATAAAAATGACTAACTGGAAGCAGTATTTGTTTTCTTTGTATTTTGACCCAAATAGTCACGTTAACTTTGCTGGCGTTGAAAAAGTGTACCAGTATATCAAGTCTCAGGATAAATTTAAAATCGGTAGACACAAAATTAGGAAATGGCTTCAAAGTCAACAGTCTTTTTCTTTGACTCGAGGAGCCAGACGTAAATTTCCTCGATCTCGTGTAATTGTCCAAGGGATAGACAGCCAATGGGATATAAATTAGATATAGATCTGATGGATATGGTTGACTTAGCCAAACAAAATGACGGCTACAAATACGTATTGGTGGCCATAGACATTTTCTCCCGTTTCGCTTTTTGTAAACCCATCAAAATTAAAAAAGGTACGGAAATAGTGAACGCGCTAGAGCGAATACTATCAGGCCCAAGAAAACCTAATACGGTGAGAACCGACAGGAGTATGGAATTTAGAAGCAAGGAGGTCAATGAGTATCTTCAACATGAAGGAATTCATCATTTCTATGCCCTAAACACTGAGACAATCAAAAATCTAAAGCACAGGCTATTCAGAACACAGAACACAGCGCTATATTAATGTCCTCGAAAAAACATTAAAAGGATATAACAGTACCGTTCATAAGAGCCTTTGGAAAGAGACCCGTAGATATAACTAAGGAGATCGAAGGAGAAAGTAGACTTCAGGAATATCTATTGAGGACCAAAGGACATCCCATCAAACTTATCAAGCGAAAATACAAGTTCAAAATAGATCAAACAGTCAGAGTATCCCACGTGAAAAAAGTCTGTTCGATAGGGAATACTCTCAAAAGTTGACGAGCGAAATATTCAAGATTAAAATGCGTTTCAGAAGGGCGGGTATTCCAGTATATACTGTAAAATCATTTAATTTCGTGGGCATGAAATTTCGTGGTTTTGGTCAAAAGGGCAATTTCGTAGGGATATGAATTCGTGGATTTCAACTTTTGAACATAAAATGAATGGGAATTTTACTTGTTCGTTGGGATTAAATTTCGTGGATGGACTCAACCATGAAATCCACGAAAATTAGTCCCCCACGAATATTAATGATTTCAAAGTAACACATCAGTACTCTGATTGACTGGGATAATAACGATCAGGTAGACGGTACATTTTACGAACAGGAATCACAAGCGGTCAATGTAGACGAGAACACGGAGTACCATATTGAAAAATACTGTATCCGCCAGCCACACTTTAAGTACAAGGATAGATTTAGAACAGTTGGTAAAAGAAAGACAGATCGTGTATGAACCAGAACTATTTCCAGCTGTCAGCTTTAAAAACCGTGGGATTAATTTTTGTTGTTTCTACAGCGGTAAAGTGGTCATAACAGGTATCAAAGTTCAAACTCAAATAGATGATATAGTCTACCCAGTCTTGATTGAACTCGAACTTTACACACCTAAGAATGAAAGAGTGTGACCAAAAAAAACAAAAAAACATAAATCAGTCTCAAGTGTACCTTAAACTAGACTATCTTCTCCAATTGAAGGATGCTGCTATAACAGTCAGAAAAAGTATGGTCACCAATATGACGTTGAGTCAAATGTATGCTATAGCTCAAGAAGCGAAAAGAGTGGCCAATGGAACTATTAATCCAGCGAGAAGATACGTTCAGCTTCTTGAAAGGAAACGACTTTTACTACGATCTCTGGCTTCTGGAAAAGTGTCATTAACTAGAAAGAAAGCGTTGTTAAGACGTCATCATTCACTCATACCCGTATTATTAAGAGCTCCCCATCTTTTTGACACTATTCTGGATGAAGTCTGGACGGCCAGAGAAACGTAAGAAGACACAAATCGCACGAATACAAAGGCAAATATGACCGGCTTTTACCTCTACCTTAGCAGTAAGGACTCGCAAATCATACGTAAGAACAACAATCCCTCAGATTTTTACATTCAGTTTCTAAAGTCATACGCATTAGAGGATCTGCGCTGTGACTGAAGTTACACTTACATGCAATTTTACGCCAAGAAGTAAAAGATTGTATTTATGCTGCAATATTGTGCAAGAGTCTTACGTTAGAGACACTTTATTGCCCGTTCTAAGAAACATAGAAATAGAAACCAGATACAGGAAACTTAAATTCATAGAATATAGTCGTCCTGTGTACCTGCCTGTGACTGTGAATTACTTTATCTCGGTGAGACTCTATTTGAAAGACGAAGATTTACGTCCTGTGGAGTTTAAAGTAAACGATCTTCACTGCGTACTGCATTTTTAAAAGGTATGAGTTCCATAGAGGTGTACGATCATAAACAAGAAAAATGGATACCGTACGTACCGGACCCTGATAAGTTGGTAGAACATTTCAGATCCAGATTATATGGGCCGTTACGTCGTGGGTAGCGGCGCAATTTACAAAAAAAATGGCCGAAAAGAAACAGCAACCAACAGTACAACTGGTATCTCCCGTAGCTCAAGCGACCGAAATCGCAAAGTCAGAAATAAAACGTAAGAAGGAAGAAGAGGGTGAACTTCGTAAGAGGGGCAGTGGAAACACGAAAAAACGTAAGAAAACGTCACCTCTAACGTACACTAAACGAAAGAGACCCCACTTCGGCAATCCTGACTTGAGTTGTCTTTGATTAGTCTACCCCAAACAGACCCGTCATTACAGTCGAGAGAATGGACAACTTATCGTCCAGTGAATCAAGTTACCACCTCATCTGCATTAAAATTTAACATTCCCGGTCATTCTTCTGCGTATTTGGATCTGAACAGAAGCGTGTTGAACCTTAAACTGCAAATTGTGAAAGGAGATGGCACCGCTGTGGGCGCTGACGAAATAGTTGGTCCGATCAATCTACCATTTAACACCGTTTTCAGTCAGTTTGATGTATCTTTACAGCAAACCCCTTTGTCGCATACGGGAATCAATTATCCATATAAAGCTTACATAGACACAATTTTACAGTCAAACAAAGGAACGCAGGAGAATCTGTTAGGAAGTCAACTTTATTATAAAGATACCGGAGACGTTGGTAACAATAATGGTAAAGGAAGTAATAACGGGTTGTATTACAGGTGCGCGCTAACTAAAGGTAGTAAGATTGTGGAACTGGAAGGACCATTACACATCGATTTGTTTCAACAACCCAAGTTACTCATCAATGGAGTCGCTGTAGGCATTAAACTACATCTTAACCGTGACGCCTTCACACTGATCACGGACGCCCCGTCTCCTGACTATCGCGTGAAAATAGTGGACGCTCATTTCAGACTTTGTATTCAACGGTTGAGTAGCGGCGTATTAGTAGCGTACGACAAACTCATTCAAGACACATCAGCCATTTACCCTTACTAACGCAAGGAGATCAAGACAGCGTCCATTGCTTCGGGTCAGTTCAGTTGCAGCGCGGACGATATATTTCAAGGACTTGTACCATGTAAATTAATAGTAGGCCTCGTTCCTAGTGCGGCATTTAATGGCGATTACGCACAGAACCCATTTCAACTTCAAGCATTATAACTGTAATTCCATCGGCCTTTACGTCGACGGACAATCCTTACTTTCACAACCGATGCAACTAAATTATTCCGCGGATCAATACACGGAGTGTTACAGAACACTGACTCTGTTTAGGAACGACATTAACATTTCAAACTCAAGATTATAAGAAGGGATACTGCCTGTACACTCTCGAAGTAGATCCTTACTACTCGTTTAACACTAAAAGGAAAGGACATTGCCGGCTAGAACTCAAGTTTGCCGAGGCTTTACCAGAGAGTGTGACCCTGATTATGTACGCCACCTTCCCAGAAGTACTCCATATCAACAGTGCAAGGGGAGTCTCTTTCAAATGAATAATTTACAACTGAAACGTTTGCTTATAGGATATCCGGTAACAGTATGCGACTCTGATCAAATTAAAGTTCAAAAAGGGCAGTTTGTTATTTCTAACACGGATACGAGTAATGGAACTGGAAAACACTGGGTATCTTTTTATTTTCCTAAGAGAGGACCCTACGAATTTTTCGATTCTCTGGGGAAAATGCCTAGCGACTACAATACAGGCTTTGAAACCGTACTGACCAACAAATACTGGATGATTCGTGATCAAATTTAAGACTCTAGATCGGATACCTGTGGACTTTATTTGCTTGTATTACGTCATGAATAGATATACAGGAATAAACATGAAGGACCTAGTCAAACCTTTTAATGTGTATGATAGAAAATGGAATGATACCTATATTGACAGATTTGTAAATAAAAACAAACCATAGAATATATTTAAATTCGTTTATTCTGTATGTATATGTATAGGAGAGATCACCGTGACGTCACGCATTAACACCTGTTTATCTGGTTGCGGACTAAACAAATGTTTTTACATCGTTTGTGTATGGGATCGGAATTTTTAATTTTTAATAATTTTTTCGCTAATTTATGGATTTTAAAAATTCAACAAGTTTTGAAATGCTTACGATTTTCATATTTTCTTATTTAAATATCTTTTTAAAATTAAAAAACATTTTAGATGACATATGATTTTAACAGCGGCGTAACGATGCTCCAGAGTTTTAGAAAAAACACTGTAAGTTCAGCGTTCATAATTAATCCATTTTATTTCAAAATAATAATTAAAAGTAATCAATAAACTGCTTGTTTTATATCCTTTCCACTGATCAAAAAAAATATTGATATCATTTGTGTGTTAAGAAAGTTTAAGCCGTTAGAAAAAAATCACTGTTTACCAAAAAACTTGGACGCTCGGCGTCTGACCACCCGGCCTTTGTTTATCAGTTCTAAAAATAGAAAATACAACGGATTTGTATACAAACACGATCTCTCCTATAGAACAATAAAATGAAAAAACGAAAATTGTCTTTGTTTTAAAACGAGATCCAGTCTATTTTTGTCTTATGAACTTTCCCAGTCTTTCTATTTTTTTTGCTTGATCTTGACGTCACGTTCACCGGACGGTGTTAATGAGACCTTGGCCCTTTAGGAGGTATGGGCTCATCATCCTTCGTTTCTCCAGATCCTGTATACTTGAACCGCTGCATACGCTGATATTTTTCGTAGGGAACCAAAATAAACTTCTCCATCTTTATTGTAAAACGGGTTCTAAATGCGCAAAAACAATTTTTACCAACTTATACACCAGTCTCTGTTTGCTTCGAATCGCCTCCTTGCGTTTGAATCCATTTTTTCTGTTACCCAAAAAGATGAATGAACCGTCTTTGACGTTTAAGCCGATTTTTTTCGGAAGGTGTCAGACGTATTCTAAACCTGAGAATATTGTAGGCAATCTGAGTGAGAGCTTTCAATTGATTTCTGGTAATCGTACTCAACATATTTTTCTCTGCGCCGCTGTGGTGAACACTAGTAAATTTAAGAAGTGACATTGCTGTTTGATTAATTCAACAGTGGTTACTCTTACGCTGTTTTAGTCCTTCTTACGTTAATCTGTAGACAATAGGGTCTTCTCCCGGAAAAACGTGGGTCCTCAAACGATATTTATCCTCGGCGTTAGGACTCATATCCACCAACAGGTAACCGTGTTTACCGCTTAACGCATCTTGATAGGCTTTCATGAAGCCCTGTGTTTTACCGGAATAGAGTTGATGTCCTAGAATTCCAACCTGCGATATATCTCTCAAATTTTTCATAAGTAGCATATACCACGTATTCAAGGCGATAGTTCTGGGTATAAGTTCTGGGAAATTAATATGACAGATACCTTTCTATGGTGACACCCTTGCGTAAATAGCAACTCCATGTCTTTGTTTCGCATTACTTCGTGCATGAGATCGTCAATAATAATCAGTTTATGCCTCTTGTCACGGGTAAAGTCATCTACCTCCTCTGCCGTGGGCAGTCCTTGTTTACTCTAAAAGTTTGGAATAGACCTCTCCATACGGTCAAACAAGTCTTGGTGTATACCGTAACAGTATAATACGCAGGAAGGCGGATCTCTAGAATACATGTCCTTTACATGTTTCAAAAACTGATACGCCCATTGCGTTTTTCCGCTTCCGGTTTGACCGTTAATAGGTTACACTCTACCAGTTCAATTCCTTATTTATTTCATATTAACAATGAAATATTCAGACCTCGTTTTCAGCACTTTTAAACATTTCAATGACATGAAAACTATATATGGTCATTTAGTATGACATGTCTTCTTATAAAAAATAGAAAAATATTGACATGTTATGATGTATATAAGAAAAATAATCTGTTCTGAGGAGTATCACCCTCTGAAAATGCCCCCATGAAAACAGCCGTTTAGCAATTATGCGTAGGTAGACATTTTTCGCAAAGAATAAAACTTATTCCAGGAAATTCACTATGAAAATGGTCCAGATCTTTTCTCAATACAATAAGCAATAAAAATAAGCCAAATATTTAACTGTCACCTCCTCATGTCACTCATTATAACAGATTTCATCCAAAGCATGGAACTACATTTTGGACTACTTCACATGTAACACTGATTAGTCACTTCCGGTTTGGTGTAATCCGTCCTTAAAGGAAAATTTTTCATACTCAAAAAGTGTTATTTTCACTTAAATTGTAGTAGTAACCTAAATGCATGGAAAAAATACCAGTTTCAGTTTGATACAATCAATTTTCAAGGTTTGATGGCTTTTTCAGTAATGTATGCTAGCGTGCCAAATTTCCTTAAAAATAGCTATCGCGACATCATTTCTGACCACTTTTCCTTGCTGGGGCTTATTTTTGCCATATTTTATCAAGTTTTACCATAAACTGCACTCAAATCACACACTGATACTGTAAAATATACCCAAATCCCCCCCTGACACCTAAAATTTACCAATATTTAGTCAGTAAATATGCATTTTCGGAAAAAAATACACCCAAAACAGTGAAATTGAAATATTATTAGTTTTTGTACTTTTTCTCTGCTAAATTGCACTGAAATTGTCATTTTCTATCATAATCTGGCCAAACTAGCCTATTTACAGCCACATTTAAACAAGTTTCAATTTTTAACCCTGCTCAACTTATAGGTTACACTCTACCAATTCAATTCCTTATTTATTTCATATTAACAATAAAATATTCAGACTTCATTTTTCAGCACTTTAAAGCATTTCAATGACATGAAAACCATATATGGTCATTTAGTACGACATGTCTTCTTATAAAAAATAGAAAAATATTGACATGTTATGTTGTATATAAGAAAAATAATCTGTTCTGAGAAATATCACCCTCTAAAAATGCCCCCATGAAAACAGCCGTTTAGCAATTATGCGTAGGTAGACATTTTTCGCAAAGAATAAAACTTATTCCAGGAAATTCACTATGAAAATGGTCTAGATCTTTTCTCAATACAATAAGCAATAAAAATAAGCCAGATATTTTACTGTCACCTCCTCATGCCTCTCATTATAACAGATTTCATCCAAAGCACGGAACTACATTTTGGACTACTTCACTGAGTAGTCACTTCCGGTTTGGTGTAATCCGTCCTAATACATATACTGAAGCAAGGTTCGAAAGGCAGTAATGATTTCATTATTTCTTTAGCTTCGGACTAGGCAATGCGTACCCGATACAACTACTGAGTAGACTTAACCACAATTCGCTAGTACCGTTTTGAAGAGATAGGTTCACAATGGAGGTTATGATGATTATATAGACAATGAACATTTGACAAAAGTAGACAATTTCTGCTTGCGGGACGCGAGTTCCTAATACGTGCCACCTCTCTCCGTTAGACTGGTTTTCTTCATCATTAGACATAGGAAAACGTATAAAGGTTTCGTTGGTGGGCTCTGTAGGGTTCATATTCTTACGGGGTTTTTTTTACTGACTAATGAAGAGGGAATGGTTTACACTTATCGAGAAAGACAAATAACGTATTTTTACAATAATTTTATTTCATGGCAGAAATTAAAACACGAGTCACAGCTTTTTTCAAACACGAATAAGAAAAAATGTACACGGTCGTAACACTTTTTTGAAACGTTAATGTCACTTTTTAAAACAGTCTAAACACTTTTCGAAACAACGGTAACAAAAATGAAAACTTACCCTATGGGAAATTACGTGTTAATGCGCAAAAATATGATCAAGGTGTTAGAAAAATGAACAGTCATTGACAAATATTAATTAGTCATTAACGAAACGGTGTGCAATTAATGTCTAGACAAACAAGGTATTCGTAGATGATTTTATTTCATGGCAGAAATTAAATTCATTAGTTACAGTTTTTTTTTAATGAACGCGGTCATAACACTTTTTTGAAACGTTAATGTCACTTTTTAAAACAATGGTAACATAAATGGAAACGTACCCTATGGGAACTTACGCGTGTTATTGCGCAAAAATATGATCAATGTGTTAGAAAAATGAACAGTCATTGACAAATACTAATCAGACATTAACGAAACGGTGTACATTTAATGTCTATAAACAAATATTGACAAAACCTCGAGCTACTTAACGCGTGACGTACACTAAAAGCCGTAAGGTAAAGTGTCAAAATTGTCTATTCTTCTACGTTTAGTATAGACCATCTGATACGACTTTTCTTCCTTATTTATTAATTTTCTCTTCCGTTTAAGTCTGGCCCAACATCTAGTAAACGTGGCGAGGTAGATATTGGTTTTGTTATCTTCCGGTTGACAATCGGTTTTGTAAGTCCATTCCATTTGAAGCATGTCGTCCGGGCTAATGTGGAAATTTTGAGGTTGTTTCATGGGATCTGTGAATATTTGGAAAAATGCATCAGCTTCTTGTTCGTGAAAAATTTGGTCTGTTTCATATTGAGCCGCTGACCGAATTTCCCCCAAAAGCTGTTCAGACATAACTTGGCCAGGGCCCTTAATCCGGGGTTCTTGACGACTTTCTGTGAATCTAATAAAACGCCTTCTTCTTGGAAATACTGACGAATATACGTGTTTACATCGTTGTCATTTCGGATCCAGTCTGGCGGACCGCTGGCCTCTTGTTTAAACTTGAGAAAAGTGTTAATGTACTGTGCAAACAGCCCACCTTCTCTTGTGACGGGATCATATTTTGTCGTGGCTTAAAATAAGTGTAATCGGTCAACAAGTTTATTCCTTCAGTAAACGATGAAAACAACGTTCAGCGTTTCTAATCTCGAATATGTACCGTACCGATAGTGACGTAATGTTTCGCACCATGTTCGAATAAACACTATATAGTAATGTTTATCCTTGGCATATAACGGTCTTAAGGCATATATTACTCAGACACGTATTCATAGTGTCGTAGAGCAAATTATCTCACGCTAATTTGTATATTAACTTGTGATTTTGAATAAAGTATACGGTAAAACATAATTAATTAATCAGACATGTTGTTTTTAATTTCATTACTATCCGTTTTATTGAAATACATAACTGGTCTAGGGGAAATAATCAAATGCAGTCCTCCCCGTAACCGCCCACAACCCTCCAATACTCTATTCGTACCTGTATCCAATATAACCTATATGTCCCGTTATAGTATACTAATATCTTACTGACCTGTGACCCGTAGCGTTTATGATGAATGCAACGCTGCATTGCATTCACCTTCGTTATACTGTAGTATTCGCTACGTTATTTACATCTGATACATATATTATAGTAAATAAATAAATTATATCTTGGATATTGTCTTACAGGTTAGTTAGATATTTTACTCATTCATTATACTCTAAATTTGTACTGTAATATATTTAGATAGTTTATCAGTAATTACTTTATTAAAAGGAATCATTGTTTCATTCTCATATACATGTACTTTCATCATGATTATCTAGATTGCATTCACCTTCGTTATACTGTAGTATTCGCTACGTTATTTACATCTGATACACATATTATAGTAAATAAATAAATTATATCTTGGATATTGTCTTACAGTTGTAGTGTCCCGCCAGCCCAAAAGGACCCACGTCCACATACCAACAATAACAAATTTGTTGCCACGTTATAAGGCTGAGGCCATAGCCACCAATGAGGGTGCAAAACGGGCAGCTAATAGCTCTACCGGCTGGAAGCAGGCCGTGACAATAGCATGTACCTTCGGGCAATAATAATTACCATATTCCCCGTGACAATATTAATTACCATATTTTCTTCTTTATTGAATCATAAACTATATTCAAAAAATGTCGCACGGTCCCATAATAGTGCAAGAATACGTACTTATTATTAATAAAACTGGAAGCAATATTTGTCTTTGGACCCAAATTTACTCGCGCAGATCCTTACACTTTGATGTCCAAAATGGCAGTGAATAAATTTTGACGGTAATAAATAAATAAAGTCAAGGCGACGTTCTAAATGGTCAATATAATACGCAACAGCGTTCTGACTGGTTCCATAAGTATCTTATGACAATATGCTTCTCTTAGTACAATGACGAAAGTTCTATAAACAACGATATGACAATATTTCTACAAATAGATCGAAAACGTCATTCTAAATCAGGAATCAAGACGAATATATATAAATACAGTTTGTTATAAGACAGTTATCATTAACAAAATGAACGCCATCGACTGCGCATCTCTCAACCAAAATATGGAATATTACTAAAACCTAAACCCGTGTAAAGATTTGGAAAAGACAAGTTGGTGGTTTATAAAAAGGACACTTGGATAGTTGACCAAACATGGAAGGGAAAAGTGTACAAAATATTATCTTTCAATGTACCAAATGTCATTACATTTTTCTGTATTGGAGGAATCTTCTTCACCACTTGAGAGTGTGGCATACAAATGCGTATTATTCAAATGAATGTGTTTGCTGTTTGGAAACGTTCACTAATCGGACATTATTTTTAAATCATTTGAAACGTAATCTAGCAATAAAACTGTGAGGAAGTTTTTGTTTACACACAATAAAAGATGTCCAACTTTGTTCATAAAGAATAAAAGCTGTACTAGTAACACGATGAACTAACGAAAATAAATACACTCGTATTTGTATATATGACTGCGACTTTGTTGGAGGAGTGGTTTAGATCCTACCAGTTTAGAAGGGAAAGCTCCGGAACATTTACTCGACAATATGTAGAAGACATTAGAGTGACGCATAATTTGTATTCTACCTTTGAATTACCTTTTAAACATACGTTTTGGTATATATTGTCAATAAAAATAACCAACTGATAGCAGTATTCGTCTTCTTTATATCTGACCCTAATTACACTCGCGTAAAATATAACATTTCACCCTTATTTAATGGACGGATATAGCGATATCAAACACTTACCACATCTTTACTCTTCGGTATCCAAAATGGCAGTGAATAAATTTCTACGGTAATAAATAAGTCAAGGCGATGGTCTGATCAATATAATACGCATCAGTGTTCTGATTGGATACCACGCATTCTTGAATTGGATAAAAAAAATTTGTCTTCACCACGAAGCATTAAATGCGTTAATCGATGCTTCAGTCCAGAACTTATCTGGTACATTTATAGCGAAAAAAAAAACCAGCTTATTGTGTACAATATCAATTTATACATGACAACATATCGAAGTTTTAAAAAATGCGGAGTAATAAAAATGATTACTTACTTCTTTAATGAGACAAATCGCCTTCTCAACATCAATGTTCTCGCGTTTTTTTTTTTTTTTTTAACCTGACCTTGTTTTGAAAGCCTCGAGTTTTTTTGTCATTTTTTATTTATAGACATTAAATGTATATTGTTTCGATAATACCTGATTAATATTTGTCAATGACTGTTCATTTTTCTAACATCTTGATCATATTTTTGCGCAATAACACGTAATTTCCCATAGGGTAAGTTTTCATTTTTGTTACCGTTGTTTCGAAAAGTGATTAGACTGTTTTAAAAAGTGACATTAACGTTTCAAAAAAGTGTTACTTTAATCATATTTTTGCACAGTAACACGCAATTTCCCATAGAGTACGTTTTCATTTTTGTTACCATTAGGTATAGACTGTTTCAAAAAGTGACATTAACGTTTCAAAAAAGTGTTACGACCGCGTTCATTTTTTTTTTATTCGTGTTTTTTTTTTAAACAGAAACTAATGATTTTATTTCTGCCACTATTTTTTTTTATGAAAAGATAAAAGTGGCCCCTTCAGTCTTTACAGAATCACAGCAAATGAGATTTTCTTTTTTTTTTTAAACATTTATTAACAACAAATATTCTGTATACATATACAAGAGATGAAAAACATTTTACTTATAGTGTAGGATAGCAGAATTTTTATCAACGGAACTTAAATTAATACCACTTGTAAATGGACAAAAATTTAAAGCTTTCTCTTTCTGTTGAAAACATGTTAAAATTCCCATTAATGACCCACAAGTTTCTAACCATTCAAAATTGTGTTTTTCTTCTGGCAACCACGCATGACTTATTTTGTGTAACAAAGTTGCTATTAGATGTTTAGTACAGTGGTGACGTTTTAGGAATTTTGGATTTTTTTTATAAAGATGTGTAAAACCGTAACACATATTATTTTCTCCATTGATGATTTGTATGTTGAGCGTTTGGAACGTAACTTGTCTGTCAGCACATAACGATTGTAGCGCACCAACAACCTGAAGAAAAAAGTTAAACAGTCATAAATCAAAAAGATCATACTTATGTAAAAATGAAATAGTATAAACGTTCCACGGAATGGTCTAACATATATAGAATTCAGTAACCATATGTTCTAACATCATGAATTTATTACAGATCTGTACAGTACCAGTCAAAATTTATACACGACAACATGTCGAAGTGATATCTATAGCAGTTTAAAATACGGAGCAATAAAAATGATTACTTACTACTTTAGTGAGACAAATCGCTTTTTCTATATCAATGTTCTTGCGTTTTTTAACCCTTAGAGGGCTGACTTCTCGTTTTGAAAATGTCAACTTGGCATGTTGGTCTCTATTTAAAGAGACATGTATGCGATTAATTTTTAAATGGTTGGTTGTCCGTGGTAACAAAGAGGTATGCATTTCCAAATTTAAATGATCCTGTTCCCATAGAACAAATTTTGGATACCAAAATTCTCAATAAAATCATTATTTTAAATCTAATAGTTTTTTCGGTCTCGAACAATCCTTGGAGAATTATTTTGTTCTCATTGACAATAAGATTACGGTTTCTGTTTAAATACCCATCGCTTCTAATTACATCTTGAAGTAGGATATTTTGTGAATTTAATTACCTCGGTTCAATGTGCATATTTTATGTTCCTATAAGAGGTTACACGCGCTCTAGATCTTCACGAGTGTAATTGTAATAAAATGAGCGTATCGATAAAAATGACACTTGCGGAGTTGTCAATTTTGTACCTAAATAGTCCCATTATTCTTAAAACTCATCTTGTTTTGCACCATTTTAGAGGAAATACTTGTTAAATCAGAAAAGAAATCATGCGCAAGGATTGAATTGATTAAGATTTACGCGATATTTCGCTTTGTAAGAGCACACCCAGGTTCTGGCAACTTAATCTTTCATTTAATGTCAAGATGCATTACCACGCGATTTACGAATTTATACCGCTGTCAAATCGGTCAATTCAAATGCGGACAGAATTAAGGGATAATATTCAGAATAGGAAGCCCATATTCATTATGAATAGTATACAAATAGGTCGACATTTTACAGTGAAAAAATGGCAATTAACTGTATTTACTCGTGTCTATATAATTTTGACAAAAAAATGAGATTATCTAATGACAAATTTCTTTGTGAAAAAACATTTTGGTATTCAGTTGGTATCAATGGATATACACAAAAAACAACCAAAACATGTAGATCTGTATACATTGGGGAAAAAAAGGAAAGTACATGTGGTCACTGCGTTTCCTGCTTAGTAAATATAAGATATTGTATGACAAATTTCTTTGTGAAAAAAACATTTTGTTATTCAGTTGGTATCAATGGATATACACAGAAAACAACCAAAACATGTAGAGTTATATACATTGAAAAAGAAGAAAAATACATGTGGTCACTACGTGTCCTAAGTAAGCGATGCATGGTTGCCAGAAGAAAAGCACAATTTTGAATGGTTAGAAACTTGTGGGTCATTAATGGGAATTTTAACATGTTTTCAACAGAAAGAGAAAGCTTTAAATTTTTGTCCATTTACAAGTGGTATTAATTTAAGTTCCGTTGATAAAGATTCTGATATCCTTCACTATAAGTAAAATGTTTTTCGTGTCTTGTATATGTATACAGAATATTTGTTGTTAATAAATGTGTTAAAAAAAGAAAATCTCATTTCGAAACAACGGTAACAAAAATGAAAACGTACTCTATGGGAAATTACGTGTTATTGCGCAAAAATATGATCAATGTAACTCTTTTTTGAAACGTTAATGTCACTTTTTAAAACAGTCTAAACACTTTTCGAAACAACGGTAACAAAAATGAAAACGTACTCTATGGGAAATTACGTGTTATTGCGCTAAAATATGACCAAGGTAACACTTTTTTGAAACGTTAATGTCACTTTTTAAAACAGTCTAAACACTTTTCGAAACAACGGTAACAAAACTGAAAACGTACCCTATGGAAAATTACGTGTTATTGCGCAAAAATATGATCAAGATGTTAGAAAAATGAACAGTCATTGACAAATATTAATCAGGTATTATCGAAACAATGTGCATTTAATGTCTATAAATACAAAATGACAAAAAACTCGAGGCTTTCAAAACAAAAAGTCAGGTTTAAAAAAACCGCGAGAACATTGATATAGAGAAGGCGATTTGTCTCATTAATGAAGTAAGTAACCATTTTTATTACTCCGCATTTTTAACTGCTATAGATGTCACTTCGATATGTTGTCATGTATAAATTGACATTGTACACAATAAGCTGTTTTTTCGATATAAATGTACCAGTGTAAGTTCTGGACTGAAGCATCGATTAACGCATTTAATGCTTCGTGGTGAAGACAAAAAATATTTTTATCCGATTCAAGAATGCGTGGTATCCAGTCAGAACACCGATGCGTATTATATTGATCAGACCGTCGCCTTGACATTATTTATTACCGTAGAAATTTATTCACTGCCATTTTGGATACCGAGGAGTAAAGATGTGGTAAGTGTTTGATACCGCTATAGCCGTCCATTAAATAAGGGTGAAATGTTATATTTTACGCGAGTGTAATTAGGGTCAGATATAAAGAAGACGGATACCGCTATCAGTTGGTTATTTTTATTGACAATATATACCAAAACGTATGTTTAAAAGGTAATTCAAAGGTAGAATACAAATTATGCGTAACTTTAATGTCTTCAACATATTGTCGAGTAAATGTTCCGAAGCTTTCCCTTCTAAACTGGTAGGGTCTAAACCACTCCTCCAACAAAGTCGCAGTCATATATACAAATACGAGTGTATTTATTTTCGTTAGTTTATCTTGTTACTAGTAAAGCTTTTATTCTTTATGAACAAAGTTGGACATCTTTTATTGTGTGTAAACAAAAACGTCCTCACAGTTTTATTGCTAGATTACGTTTCAAATGATTTAAAAATAATGTCCGATTAGTGAACGTTTCCAAACAGCAAACACATTCATTTGAATAATACGCATTTGTATGCCACACTCTCAAGTGGTGAAGAAGATTCCTTCAATACAGAAAAATGTAACGACATTTGGTACATTGAAAGATAATATTTTGTACACTTTTCCCTTCCATGTTTGGTCAACTATCCAAGTGTCCTTTTTATAAACCACCAACTTGTCTTTTCCAAATCTTTACACGGGTTTAGGTTTTAGTAATATTCCATATTTTGGTTGAGAGATGCACAGTCGATGGCGTTCATTTTGTTAATGATAACTGTCTTATAACAAACTGTATATTCGTCTTGTTTCCTGATTTAGAATGACGTTTTCGATCTATTTGTAGAAATATTGTCATCGTTATTTATAGAACTTTCGTCATTGTACTAAGAGAAGCATATTGTCAAAAGATACTTATGGAACCAGTGTATTATATTGACCAATTAGAACGTCGCCTTGACTTTATTTATTTATTACCGTCGAAATTTATTCACTGCCATTTTGGACATCAAAGTGTAAGGATCTGCACGAGTAAATTTGGGTCCAAAGACAAATACTGCTTCCAGTTTTATTGATAATAAGTACGTATTCTTGCACTATTATGGGACCGTGCGACATTTTTTATTATAGTTTATGATTCAATAAAGAAGAAAATATGGTAGTTAATCTTGTCACGGGGAATATGGTAATTTTTATAAAAATTACTATATAGGGTTTATTCGAACATTACGTCACTATCGGTACGGTACATATTCGAGATTAGAAACGCTGAACGTTGTTTTCATCGTTTATTGAAGGAATAACCTAGTTGACCGATTACACTTATTTTTAAGCCATTACGTTATAAATACATGTATGAGTAATATGCCTTAATGTCCTTATATGCTAATGAAAAACGAGATGACGTCATTTACCCCAAAGTGACCCATTTACTACTAACACATTTCACTGGACATAACTATGTTAATATTTCTGGACATTTCTTTAGCGAATTAATATGCTATTGTATTATTTTGTACTTATTATGGACACTGTATTTCACTTAAAATAGATACTAGTACTTTTTAATGATATAAAAATGTGTGGTCACCATCCAGAAACACGAAATTTTGAAAAACTTGTATGTAATAAAAAGAATACTACATGATACTACATGAGTGTCTTCTCACAAAAGAATTTATTAAACTCAATGAATAAAATGCTCGGAAGAGTCTTGCTTCATTTTTATTCAAATCGTTTAATAAATTCATTTGAATTCACAGAAAGGACACATATGTAATATCATCTACACTATATGATTTATAGCATTGAAACTAAAGTCACAGTTAAGAAAATAAAAGTCCATTTTCGTAGAAGTTTGGCAAGACAATATCCATTTCGTAGGACGCGGTCGCATCAAATTGTAATATTTCGGTTATGAATTAGGTAGATATACATTTTGTATTATTAAAAGTGAACAATATTTAGGTTTACCTCTAATCTTTCAAATTTACCTAGAAATACAGATATCATTAAAATTAATCTCACAAATAAGTAAACAAGTAAAATTTTGATGCAGAGCATCAAGTCGCCGGAGAACTGAATCTATTGTGCATAACAAGGAGTGCATCGCGAGTTACTTGTGCTGCGACAGTTATTAATCGTTTATGATAGTGTGACGATGTTATGCTTGGGAGGGGCCAATATTTATCCTGGGGTCATGATTTGAACTTTGACTGGGGTCCACTGGACAATGCTACATACCAAATATATAAGCTGTAAGCCTTGCGGTTTTGGACAAAAATAATTTTAAAGTTTTTCCTTTCCGCTGCAAATGATTATGGCCCAAATATCCAACAAGTGGACTCAATGGTATTTTGATACAGCTGTGTACCTTCAAATAACACCCACCCGATCAATTTGCCTTAATCCCATCCGGCTCCTGCTGAATTCCCGACTGTGCCTTACTTCTACATTGTCATTGTATCGACTAATATTTTGAAGACAAGACTGGATTGAAAAAGGCTAATAAAGCTAAAACTGCTATTGCGGTGCATTGCGTGCCGTTGAAAGGCTGAATAACGTCGATTCTTGATGAAAGTTACCCTAAAACCCTCTTTTTTTCTTTGTTTTCAAAACACACGCTAAGCCTCGTTCTGAAATACAAATCTACGACGGTATATATATTTTTCACATTTTCAAACAATAAATGCAAAAGATTTCTTATAACCGCAACATTTCGACAAATCGTATATATCGTCTAATGAAAGGCCCATAATTTGACAATAAAGTAAAAAAAAAAAATACGAAATTTAATGATATTCAGTGACATGTTTTGAACAAAATAATAAATTTGTTAATAAAAAAAAACTAAATTCCTTATATAGTAGATAAACATTCTAGTAGAAAACAATACATTGTTTTTCAAATTATAGCCAATTTGAAAATTTTCAAAATTGCATAGGCCATATGAGGCTTAAGTGAACTTTTTTCTTTTAGAATTCCACTTAAATTACTCTTTTACAAAGGACTAATATAGCCCATTTCTGAAATTTTCTGTAGAATGTTGTAAAGACTGAGATTAAATTTGGATTCTGTGTAGGTTGATGTTATTAGCGTGATAAGAAATAAGTTAACTGTGGTTATTAATCTGACACGGCTGTAAACCCATTGTAAAGGTTACAACACACTAAATAGCTGTTCTTCTTTATTCTACATAAAATTTACATATTTCCAATGGCCGCAGCACACATCAGGACACATTTTAAAATTCTGCAATTTACATTTTCTTGAAGAATATTGTCAGTGCTGAATAAAAATCAAAAAAAAAAAGTGGGGGTCATGTTTGATGCAAGAAAAATAGTTTCAAACACACAAACTGCAAAATCAGCTAAAAAATGAGACTCCAAATTGTAGTGGTGGTGTATGATCTAAGTTTCCATGAAAAGTTCTGTCATGTTGTTATTTCAGTATGAAAGTGCTACCTACATGTCAAGCATAGATCTGTCATGTGATTTCAGCAAAAAAAAACTGCAAAGAAAATAAGGAAAATAGCCCTACAGAGCAAAACAAAAACTGAGGACTATTTGAATCCGCCATTATGCGACTACCATTTTTATTTTCGTGCCATTTTCCTATTTAGTGTCTGTATGCATATAAAGCATTCTCTTTGCAATGTAGTTAGAATGTTTACCTGTTTCAGATCACGTGATAGAGCTGTCGATACGGAGTATAGTGATAAGTTCTTTATACATTTTTCGTATGTTCCTAAAACGCTATCTTTTGAAATAACAAGAGGGTCATGATGACCCTGGATCGCTCACCTGAGTAATATGAGCTACATGTTTCAAATGTCAAACTGATGATTTTTAGAAATTTTTTGGAAGATTTTCCGATGTAAAATCAAGTAACCCCTGGGGCGGGGCCAATTTTACCCCGGGGGTCATGATTTGAATAAAGTTTGTAGAAGTCTACTAGGCAATGTAACATATCAAATATCTTAGATCTAGGCCTTCTGATTTATTTTTAGCAAATTTATGAAGATTTCCCTATGTACAATCAAGTAACCCCTGGGCCTAGGTCAATTTGACCCAGGGGGATCAGGATTTGAACAAATTTTGTAGAGGTCCACTAGGCAATGCTACATGTCAAATATCTAAGCTCTATGCCTTCTGGTTTATTTTTAGAAAATTTTGAAGATTTTTCTATGTACAATCAAGTAACCCTATGGGGCGGGGTCAATTTGACCTCGGGGGTCATGACTTGACCAAATTTTGTAGAAGTTCACGAGGCAATGCTACATGTCAAATATCTAAGATCTAAGTCTTCTGGTTTATTTTTAGAAAAGTTTTGAAGATTTTCCTATGTAAAATCAAGTGATCCCTGGGGCGAGGTCAATTTTGACCCCGGGGGTCATGATTTGAACAAATTTTGTAGAGGTCCACTAGACAATGCTACATATGAAATATCTAAGCTCTAGGCCTTCTTGTTTATTTTTAGAAATTTTTTGAAGATTTTCCTATGTAAAATCAAGTGACACCTGGGGCGGGGTCAATTTTGACCCCGGGGGTCATGATTTGAACAAATTTTGTAGAGGTCCACTAGGCAATGCTATAAGTCAAATATCTAAGCTCTAGGCCTTCTGGTTTATTTTTAGAAAATTTTGAAGATTTTTCTATGTACAATCAAGTAACCCCATGGGGCGGGGTCAATTTTGACCCAGGGGGTCATGATTTGAATAAATTTTGTAGAGGTTCACTAGGCAATGCTACATGTCAAATATCTAAGCTCTAGGCCTTCTGGTTTATTTTTTTAACAAAATTTGAAGATTTTCCTATAGAAATCTATGTAAAATCAAGTGACCCTTGGGGCGGGATCAATTTTGATCCCGGGGGTCATGATTTGAATAACTTTAGTAGAGGTCCACTAGGCAATGCTACATGTCAAATATCTAAGCTCTTGGGCTTCTGGTTTTTGAGAAGAAGATTTTTAAAGTTTTTCCTTTCGGTTGCCATGGCAACCAGAGTTCTGCATGGAATTCAATTCTTTGAAAAAAATTTGTAGAGCTTCACCCAAAGAACATTCCTGTGAAGTTTGGATGAAATTGGCCTAGCGGTTTATGAGGAGATGTCGTTTAAAGTAAAAGTTTACGGACGACTGACGCCGGACGGTGACTGATCAGAATAGCTCACCCTGAGCCTTTGGCTCTTGTGAGCTAATAAAAATCTAATGCAACTTTCAACTCCTAATTCCTTTATGTAAGCCTTCCATTAACTGCCTTATGTTTCTTTTATTCACAAGATCATTTTTTCATTGTCACATTTTAATAACTTCTCCTACCAGCTGAAGAATCCTAAAGCGTATCAAATATAGTCGCCGGTTTCTATTGGCGACTAATAAAGCCCTTTTCGTAGAAGTTGGGGGAAAATATCCGTTTCGTAGGGTGAGGTCGCATTAAACTGTGATATTTCAGAAATGGAAAATGTATTATTAAAAGTTGCCAACATTTATTTTTACCTCGTTTCTATAAAATTCAATTATAAAAATACAGATAACAGTAACAATTAAGAAAATATTTGTCCATTTCGTGATGGCCAACCTTCGTATCAAGTTTAGAGATCCTAGGCACAAGCTTTCTTGGGTTATAGTCTGGAAACTGTTTTCCTGGTCCACGTCACTGTGACCATGACCTAATGACCTCAAAATCAATAAGTCATCTTCAGGTTATGATCAACATCTGCCAATCCGAGGACTGTAGGTGTAACATTAAATATTGACCCCGTTGAAAATTCACCCTATGGGTCCTTTTTCAACGTTGAGGATTGACCCCGCCAACATTTCACATTAAATTTTGATCAAAATGTCGTTGAAAACTGATCAGTCGTTAAATTTTGATCAGTAATGGGGTCATTTTTAACAGTTATTTAAATAAAAGTTAAACGTCGGAGATCGTCTGTTTGTAGAAGAGAAACACAACAGTCATTCTATAGAAAACGTACATTTTGCATATAGCATCTGACAATCAAGTAATCTGAGAATACTGCCAAAGAAGCCTGTATGTCTTATTATAATATATTTCAGGAGTATAACAAAAGAAACATTTTGCATTGATCTTGTTTTTATTAACTTCTATGTCTGAAGTTTTAACAGAAGCGAACAAAAAAATGTCATTACCGTTACAAATTCAAAATTGGTTATATTTCTCGTATATTCTAATTCATTATTATTCTGGAAAAAATGTATACATAAGGCTCAATAATTGTTTAACACAACATTAAGTATTATTGAAAAAGCGCTTAGATAGATTAAACACGGACGTAGAGAATGAACAATCCTAGATTTAAATACATTATTGTCTCTTGCTTTTGTTTTAACATCAATTATAATACATACAAAAAGTAGTTACTTAGAAAGTTATGTTAATATGTACTGTAACGGTAATGAAAACCTGTAACGGTAATGACTGATAAGTAACAGTAATGACAGCATAGATGAAAACTATTTAAGTAGCCATTAATTAACTGTAACATTTACAAGGATAACAACAAAAAACATTTCTAGCCAACTGAATTGGATACTATTGAAATTACTTCATTTCCTTGTAATCTTTTATCACGATTTCCAGCATAAGTCTAACTATGTTATCTCTCATCATCAGCAATAAGAATTTAACATGACAGCCACCGTTTATAATTTTAAAATATACAGCAGCATAAAAACATAAAATGAATTCATGAGCAACTTCTCTGTAACATCCTTGGTGCATCACTTCAGGTAAATTAATGATAATTTTACCCATAATAAGGAAATACAAAAACTAAATAGAAACTATTCAAACAAGAAAAAAATATTTAAAACCATTAACTCTTTACAACATGCTACACTTCATATTTTATTTCTTAATATCAGTTAGAATGACTTTTTGCCCTGATGACCAAGCTGTAACTCGGTTACTATTGCTGTCCAAACACTGTCCTTGAGGCAACGGTGTAACCTGCAGAAGGGTAATGATTTTATTTTTTTCATACCCTAACCTACTAGTATCCTCAAGAAGTGGCCAAAAATATATTTGGTCCAATACAATTCATTGCCATAACTTCAACACTATTTTCATCAACATCAAGTATCTGTCCTGGATATGGCAAGCCCTCATACTCTACGACACAGTAACTACCAACTAAAGACTCACAAACAACATCCACACACTGTAAAACGTCGTCTCCCGAGATCTGTAATGACAAAATACCATAATCTGCAGCTAGTTAATGGTTGCAGCAAGTTAAATGCTGTTTGCTTATTTATAACTTATACTTGTGTTGCATGTAAGTATATAAGATTATTCTCAGTCTTTCTGTTTTGTCCAAAATTCATTACCACTAAAGATGATAAGCAGGTACTCCGTAAACACAGAGACAGGCAATGTAGCATTAGTTTCACTAAAATCTACAATCCTATGGTCATTAAGTAAATGACTGAACAGCCGTGCCATACAGGTTATATAAGAATTACAAATGCATTAGATTTAGGTTATTTGGTTGGTTTCTTTGAGCTATATACGGCAGTCAAGTAATTAGCACACGCCCTTCCTGGACAGAGATGTCCTTAGTAATTTACCAGCACTAGGTGTGTACATTTTTGCAAGTAACTGACATTTTTCTACATGTTATATGAACAGACGTATTGTACGAACGGCTGTATAAACAATTGCATGAAGTGTTGTGCTGTACCCGGAGATTTAACTGCGATTAATAGCCTCCCACTCTACATACTGTGCTAACCAGACGGGATCCATTAGATTTTGGAATTGTTGTTTTTAATATAACAAATGAGCTGCGCCATGAGAAAACCAACATAGTGCATTTGCGACCAGCATGAATCAAGACCAGCCTGCACATCCGCGAGTCTGGTCAGGATCCATGCTGTTTGCTAACAGTTTCTCTAATTGCAATAGGTTTTGAAAACGAACAGCATGGATCCTGACCAGACTGCGTGGATGTGCAGGCTGGTCTGGGTCCATGCTGGTCGCAGATGCACTACGTTTGTTTTCTCATGGCGCTGCTCAAATATTATAATATAGCTGACTGACGGTCTTTCCTGTCGCTTCTTCAATGGGTATTTCAAAGGAATGAGATTGCCGAGGGGACGAATCGTGTCTGGTAATCACAAATAGAAATGTCTGGCATTGCCTGTGTGAAAGATAATTATTATTTATAGATTAAAATTCGGAAGTGAATATCGTTGATATAAATAGAAAAACTGTAGCGGACTGGTTAGTGGGTTGGCTTCACGACCGTAAGGTCATAGATGTTGTGCCTGTTTTTTGTTGTTGTTTTTTTTTGTTTTTGTTTTTTGTTTTTGTTGTTTTTTGGGGTTTTTTTTGTAAAAATTCACTTTAACTCAGTATTGCTCTCTTCGAAGTGTAGTGAACTTTATTTTTGTTCATCTGTTCGGCAGCATCATGCTTAGTTAGATATGAATAATATCAGCTAGTATTTATGTTCTTTCATATCTGAGCCGATTAAGACAAAATAAAGTAAAGCGTTTTCACTGTACTTACGATTTCTTGATACAGATCTTTAGTAGAAGAAGACTGACTAGAGCTGTTCTCTCTCTCATTGGCAGAAGTCGCCTGTATAAAAAAAAAACGAAACAAATTACGGACAGAAGTAACCGTATATGGCACAGTTTTAGAAAGGGAAGTAACTTATAATAACCTTGCATTTTACTCTATTAACAACAGACTATGATTTTACAGTGTATTTTAAAGATGAGTGAAGTAAAATAATCTTAATATATTGTGACGGATACTCATCTAATGATTTTATATAGGAGTCGTAACATAGTTACTTCCCCTATTAGCTTCTCCGCCATTTGCAGTCTTTACCCGCCAGAAAGGAAATCATCATATATTATATTGATAAAGTTGTATTCTACTGTAAGTGTTTTGGAATCTTGCCTTTAGAATAAGTTATTTAAATGGTATGAATTGATATGTGTTTTCTGAAATGCGTTTGTAAAGTATTTGTCGTTTTATATGCGGGAATCAGTCTTAAACGTTAGACGCTTATAAAAGTATATTGAGTTTGAAGGCGCTCTATGAATTAAGAAGGCTGAGAATTTTAACTAATCAGAATAGCCGAAATATTTGTTGCGGGATATGACTGAGAATTTTAGCCAATCAAAATAGTCGAAATATTTGCTGCGAGGTATGACTGAGGTATAAATAGATCTGTTCAATGCTGTAGAGTCAGTCTGCTGGTTGTCCATGTAAGTGTTGGATCGGAGGATTACTTATATTTACTGATGCACAGAAATAACAGATATCTGGCAATAGAGATATATATTATATAGGAATATATTTAGAGTTCAAAAATAGAGGAGATCTAGATCTATTTAAGATTCCTGAAATACGCATTCGAACGAAGAGTTGTTTGAGAGTTGGGGATATTCTGAAAGTTTGAAATAATTCATAAGTTTATGATTTAATTTGTTCAGATGTTTTGAGACTGAAAATCTAATTGTTTCGAAGATAAATCATTTCTTGGAATATAAGTCAATCATAAGGTTAGGAAACCTGAGGAAAAGTGATACATTTAAACAGTTGAAATCATTAGGCAAAATAGCCCAAGAAAAATTATTATTATACATATTTTAAGGTATTTAGATATTAGAAATAAGGCACGCTCCTGTTGCACGCTACAGAATTGGTGGCAGCGGTGGGATATCATTGATAAATATATCTTTATCACTTACCCACGTATTTTAAAGCTTAAATACACAAATATTTTTAGTTATGGCCGAGGCAAAGGATACAGAAGATTTATCTTTCTATTTGGAAAAAATAGATAGGTTACAGAAAGAGAATGAGAGTTTAAGAATGACATATGAAATTGAACTTTTAGAAAGGCAGTTGGCCGAGTTACAGGCTTCAGGCCTTGAGAATGCTAAATATGATATAACTAGTACCCCTGTATACTCAAAATCAAAACGGCAGTTGCCAAAGGTATCTAGTATAAAACGTGAGATTTTGAGTCAAGGGCAACTTTCGAGCATTTCACCTGGTTATGACCTGAATGTAAAACATTCAACGCCTAAGTTTGAGATACCTTATTTAAGGTTAAGAAATGAATCACAAAATGAAAATGCAGAAGTTGGGATACGTTTGTAACTAGGAAAAAATATTTTCAAAACCAAAGGGAAGCTCAGATGAAACTAGAATGTGTCTGTAGGACACAGGGTGTGCCCCCAACTGGTACATTTGTCACAAATAAGGGGCAATAATTCAAATGTTTGCAGTCTTAATAGGGTATAGCCTCAACAAACATTTTATGAAAAGGATTCATTATTCTAGGCCCTATACTTTTTGAGCTATGAGCATCACAAACAAAAAATCCACTATTTTGGCTATTTCAAAGGCCATAACTCTGTAATAAGAGCTAAGATTCTCAAGAAGAATGCCAAGTGTGCAAGGTCACATCACGATAAAGACTCCAGCAAGGTTTCCTGAATTTACATCTAATACTTTTTGAGCTAGGCACATAATTAGGTGAATAAGTGCATTGTTTTACTATTTCAGGGGCCATAACTTTAACAAGAGAGCCATGAAGGCCCTGTATCGCTCACCTGAACTATTGATCTAAGATCATCAAAATTAACATTCTGACAAGGTTTCATTAAGATATGGTCAGAAATTTTGTTTCTAAAGCGTTAACTAGCTTTTCCTCTGATTTGACCCGGTGACCTAGTTTTTGACCCCACATCACCCAGATTCGAACTTGACTTAAAGATCATCAAGATTAACATTCTGACTAAGTTTCATGAAGATAAAATTATAAATGTGGCCTCTAGAGTGTTAACAAGCTTTTCCTTTGATTTGACCTAGTAACCTAGTTTTTGATCTCACCTGACCCAGATTAAAACTTGACCTATAGATCATCAAGATTAACATTCTGACCAAGTTTCATTAAGATATGGTCATAAATGTGGTCTCTACAGTTTTAACTAGCTTGATTTGACCTGGTGACCCTAGTTTTTGACCCTACATGGGCCAGATTCAAACTGGACCTTGAGACCATCAAGATAAACATTCTGACAAAGATTCATGAAGATACAGTCAAAAATGTGGCCTCTGCAGTGTTAACAAGCTTTTCCTTTGATTTGACCTGGTGACCTAGTTTTTCACCCCAGATGACCCAATATCGGACTCGTCCAAGATTTTATTAAGGGTAACATTCTGACCAAGTTTCATTAAGATTGAGCCAAAATTGTGACCTCTAGAGTGTTAACAAGCTTTTCTTTTGATATGACCTGGTGACCTAGTTTTTGACCCCAGATGACCCAATAGCAAACTCATCCAAGATTTAATTGAGAGTAAAATTCTAACCAAGTTTCAATAAGATTGGGTCAAAATTGTGACCTCTAGAGTGTTAACAAGCTTTTCCTTTGATCTGACCTGGTGACATAGTTTTTGACCTTAGATGACCCAATATCGAACTCGTCTAAGATTAAATTGAGAGTAACATTCTGATCAAGTTTCATTAAGATTGGGCCAAAATTGTGACCTCTAGAGTGTTAACAAGCTTTTCCTTTTATTTGACCTGGTGACCCAGTTTTTGACCCCAGATGACCCAATATCAAACTCGTCCAAGATTTTATTGAGGGTAACATTCTGACCAAGTTTCATTAAGATTGGGCCAAAATTGTGACCTCTAGAGTGTTAACAGTCAAATTGTTGACGACGGACGGACGACTGACGACGGACGGACGGACGACGGACACAGGGCGATCACAAAAGCTCACCTTTGAGCACTTCGTGCTCAGGTGAGCTAAAAATAGGGGATGGAGCCTGCCAAAAAATTAGAGGTGTGCAAGTTTATATCATGATAAACACATTATGCAAGTTTTCAACCATTTATATTAAATACTTTTTGAGCTAGATGTGTCACATGGTGAAAATGTGCATTTTTGACTATTTCAGGGGCCATAACTCTAAAAATAGGGGACTGACCCAAATGAAAAACAGGAGGTGCGCAAGTTCATATCATGATAAAGACTCATGCAAGGTTTCATGAATCTATATCAAATACTTTTTGAGCTAGGCATGTCACAGGTGAAAATGTGCATTTTTGACTATTTCAGGGGCCATAACTCTTAAAATATGGGGCGGACCCAAATGAAAAATAGGAGGTGCGCAAGTTTATATCATGATTAAGACTCATGCAAGGTTTCATGAATCAATATCAAATACTTTTTTGAGCGAGGCGTGTCACAAGGTGAAAATGTGCATTTTTGACTATTTCAGGGGCCATAACTCTTAAAATATGGGGCGGATCCAAATGAAAAATAGGAGGTGCGCAAGTTTATATCATGATTAAGACTCATGCAAGGTTTCATGAATCTGTATCAAATACTTTTTGAGCTAGGCATGTCACAAGGTGAAAATGTGCATTTTTGACTATTTCAGGGGCCATAACTCTAAAAATAGGGGGCAGAGCCAAATAAAAAAAAAGAGGTGCGCAAGTTCGTACCATGATTAAGACTCACGCAAGGTTTCATCAATTTATATCAAATACTTTTTGAGCCAGGCGTGTCACAAGGTGAAAATGTGCATTTTTGACTATTTCAGGGGCCGTAACTCTGAAAATAGGGGGCGGAGCCAGACGAAAAATAGAAGGTGCGCAAGTTCATATCATGATAAAGACTCGTGCAAGGTTTCATCAATTTATATCAAATACTTTTCGAGCCAGGCGCGTCACGAACTTCGGACGGACGCACGGACAGACGGACGGACGCACGGATGCACGGACAAGACCAAATCTATATGCCCCCACCACTCATGGGGGGGGGGGGGCACAATAAGTAATGATAAGAAGTCTGAAATGTCCGTTAAGACTAAAGATACGGTTTCTACTAGAATCTAGTACGAACAAAAATAAATCTGAAAAAGAACCTTCAAAAAATAGAAATATATCTAATAGTGATAAGTCTACAAGTTTAGATACACCTGTAGAATCAAATGTTAAATTTATTCAAACTAAGCCGTCTGTATTAATGAAACCAGCGAAATATGATGGTACAGGGTCTTGGATAGACTATAAAGCACATTTTGAGGCTTTTCAAAAATTTAATTATTGGTCAGATGAACAGAAAGGGTTGTATCTCGCTGTATCGTTAAGAGGGCAAGCTCAGGGTGTATTTGGAAATTTAGGAAAGTCTAGTAGTAGTTATACTGATTTAGTAAATGCACTTCAAGGAAGGTTTGCACCCCCAAATCAGACAGAGCTATACAGAGCGCAACTTCGGGAAAGACGACAGAAAGCCACAGAAACTTTATCTGAAATGGCTCAAGAAATAAGACGTTTGCCTAATTTAGCATACCCTTCAGCCCCTGGAGATGTAAAAGAAACCCTAGCAAAAGAAAAAATTATTGATTCACTTTCAAATTCAGAAATGCGTTTAAGAATAAAACAAGCCAGGCCAATAAATCTAAATGATGCTGTACGCCATGCAGTAGAACTCGAAGCATTTAATAAGGCTGAACGTAAACGTCTAAAATAAAATAACCAAATATATTGTGCAGCAGGTACTAAACCGTTTCAACGCTTTTGAAGTAATGCAGACAATTATTCTTGCATTTTTTCCAATATCTACCTTTTATTTTCACCGACTTCGTCATTTTTTCAATGTCATTTATATATTCTATGCCAAACATGGCGGAAATTAACATATTGAAAATTTTCACCTAAACTATGGGCGAGTAGCTTTAAAAACCAAATTTATCTAAACATATACTTAGCTTTTCATTGCAATTTTATTCTTGAAAACATATCCACCATGTGGTCTACATTTAAGCAAGTCAAAGCTTCTGTGCTAATCACAACATCACACGATTCAAAATCAATCAAATTACAGCATCTTTCGGGCTATTGTTGTTTTCTCTGATTACATATGCTAAAAGCTAATAGCATCATCTGAAAAAGAATAATTAATATATCTAATATTAAATCGAATTGTAAACGCTTTAAAAACGACCGAGCTAAAACTATTGAATCAGTTACGCTCGATAAATTAAAGAACGAATATGTATGCTTCGCTACTACTTACTGATACAATAAGCACACCATTTATTTACTAGTTCACAAAACTCGTCCCAGAAGTATATACATTTAACCGAGATACCAAATTATTAACTTTCCTTCAATAGCATGTTTTTTTTCATGGTGAATTTATATTAAATAATATTAACAATAAAATAACACATAAAGCAAGAAAACATCTGCAAAGTCAAATAGAAAAATAAATAAACGAATCTATAAGATGTATATGTTATACAAACCTTCTTGTACACAAGTACCATAAAACTAACCGATTTGTTTGTTTGTTTTCGGTTTAACGCCGTTTTTCAACAGTATTTCAGTCATGTAACGGCGGGCAGTTAACCTAACCAGTGTTCCTGGATTCTGTACCAGTACAAACCTGTTCTCCGCAAGTAACTGCCAACTTCCCCACATGAATTAGAGGTGGAGGACTAATGATTTCAGACACAATGTCGTTTATCAAATAGTCACGGAGAACATACGCCCAGCCCGAGGATCGAACTCGCGACCACGCGATCCGTAGACCGACGCTCTACCTACTGAGCTAAGCGGGCGGGTCTAAAACTAACTGAAAATATACAAAACAGAGATAACAGATTTTAATATAAAACTTTTCTTTGTTTGAACATTCTGACCAGACGGAGTAATTGTTGCACCATTTGCACGAAAACTTCGTGACCTGACACTACCAAAACCTTCTCTGTGGTTACACGAACCGAATCACAAAGGATTATGTAGTTCGTCACTTACAGTTTTGCTATATAGGTAACTAATCCGCCGCTTACGATATTCAAAATGTTTACAGATAAATTGTTTCAAATTTCTACAGCCAACATTACTAATTCAAGTATTAATGGATCGCGATAATTTCATTTTAACGGTACTCGGTAAAATCCAAAAACAGGTAAAGCAGGTGTGTTATCCGATAAGTGGTGTTAATTTGTATAGTGTAGTATTCTTAACTCTAAATACGATCCTTTATTCCAAAACAGATTTGTAGCCTAGTGGATAGTGTGCCGGTCATCGATTCTTTTTATGTTTGTATGGTGTAGGTTCGAGCCCTTCTTTTTATTAAATGAATTTTACTTATTCTATTTTGCAGGTATTTTTTTTATATCGTCTTTTGTATTTTTTCTTTCATTTTTTTTTCATTTATGTATTTGTTTATGTATTGCAATGTATATAGATTCAATGTCTATTCTAATAAGAGATCCTCTAAAAAAATGTCAATAAGTAATCAATATAAGTGCACAAGAAAGTCATGATATAAATAGTTTTACATGAATTCCTTCTCCAGGTAAAAACATGCTGAAAAAATAAAAAAAAGTAGCTCGTCCTGTATTCGAACCGGCACCGTAAGCTTACAAATCATACGTGTTCACCACTAGACCACGCCGCAACTTGCATTGGTTTTGCGGTATAAGATATTTGTCATTTAATGTGTCCACCTGACTCCCTATTTCATTGTTATGGGTTAATCCGGTATTAGTAAATAAAGGCCACAGTTATCGCGTTTTGTTAATACAGAGTGGGCCAAGATTAAAACAAGATATTTTGTAATACCGTATTAGCATATATCCCATAGCGTTGATGAACCTTACATGGCAATAATCTTCGTACAAGATATTCTAGCCAAAATCAAAACTTTAAACAATATGAAATGTCTCATTTTGTAGAAACAGTATGTTGATAAATTCTAAGACATTCCCGTTACATGTGTCTAAATTTCAAACACATATTCATTTTGACAAAACACTACGGAAAATAGAAAAAAGTAATCAGTCTTTACCTTTCCGAAATTGCCACCTTTTTCGCTGAGTATTAGATTGAAATGTTCCTTTCAAGATGCAGATGTTGTCCAAAAACTGAATATTCATCTGATAAGGGTTTGTCGAGTTTTCTTACGAGAATAAACAAATAATCAAAATACTTGGTTTGCTGTCAAATATTCAACCTCGAGTGAAGAATTATCAGTTAACAATCACGTAAATAGTGCACTGAAAACATGAGAAAATCGTGAATTGTAAGCAGAAAACACGGTAAAATAACTACCGGGAACTGGAGATAAAAATAGTTAGCAGACGATGAAAAACGTGAATAATTTCATATATACTTTTAGTTCAGGTCTTGCAAACTGAGCTGTTTTTGTACTCTGGAACAGCTGCATTTGAAAGCTGATGTTCACTATATTTTCACACCTCAAATGAAGGTCACCCTAAATTCAAGATGGCGGAAGTACCTTAAAGGGAAAGGGAAGGCCTATTCATAAAACAGAGTGGTGATTATAAACACTTTCCATACTTTACCTGTTCAATTGTACTTATAACTGTACAATTTATTGTTAGAAACTGACTAAATGAATTTGAGGACTGTCTGTATTTTTGCAAAAACTGTTTAAGGGGACGCATATTGCTACACAGGTCAGGCGGGTTAAATGCATAATGTCGATCACTTGAAATTCATCTTGAAAAGGTGGTTAATTTTCCCACGACTTCTCGGCGATTCACTGCAAAAAGTATTACTGCGCCGGACGAAAGGTAACTCTAATAAACAACGGGAGATTTTGATATTTAAGTGCACTGTAGTTCATGAATACCAAGTTGAAAATTAATAATGGCAACATTTCTAGGCCCTTATTGTAAGCCACTCGACTTCTGTAACGATAAATGTTTAATGTATTAAGGGGAATATACTCTTTTAGTTTTGGAATGTGGCATTCCTTGACCACCGTATCTTTTCTTATGCACTACTTTGTAAACAAACTAAATAATGTGTTTAAACTTACACATGCAAAATGAAAAGCAACACAGTGAACTTATTTCACTTTTTTTCTTTAAATTAGAATCTGTAGGAGATTGATAAATGTTTGGACAAGGTGAAGCACTATTATTTTCGCACAAAAAAAAGTATTAATTGTTGACTTTGAAAGTACACAATAAGTCTTATGTAATTCAACAATAACTTTCTTGTTTCAGTTTTTCTCATTTTCATTTTAGTGAGCAATCCTTTGTGTACTTATAACAGTTGAAACAGTACCCATTTCATGTACCAAAACTTTGTACTTTTTTGCAGGTAAATTTGATCATACCCCACCCACTTTTTTCTGATTTCAAAGTATGCGTCCCCTTAATATAAGGCAATTTACATACAATTGAAATAGCTATTTACATACCTTTAAAAAATCTCCGTGCCTGGTCATCCAATAAGTGGCTTACTGTCCTTTTCCACAATTTATTTCGGTATCAGTATTTGCTAGATGACTTTTTGTTAGAAATATTCTTATTCCAGTGTATAATTGCAGGACTGGTTCTCATAGTGTAAGCAGAGTCATGCATTGTCCAAATTCTTTTGTTTTGATACATGTTAACAGTGTTATAGAAAGAATCCATGGCATAAACAAAGTTTTGAGCATTTCTGTAAAAACTTGCTTTTAAAGAGTTGCCGCGAAAAACTTGAAAGAAGTACTTGTTTTGCGCTACTATTTTGTGAATTTGTTTAAAAAAATCAGCGGTCGACTATTCGAATCTTTTACACAATGGAATTAACTATTATAATAAAACAAGGGCCAAAGGGCCATAATTTGTATTATATTCAAGAACGAGTTGTCTAACTTTATTATTTTAATATGTTTGATCACTGGGAAGACCTGTGTGATGTTTCAATCAAATACATCCAGTGGTTACTGAGATATGGTCTTGATGTTACTTGCACGCAAAATCTTAACCAGAATTTTTTTAAGTCGAACAAGGGCCATAATTTGAATTACATTCATGCAAGAGTTGTCTAACTTAATTATTTTAATAAGGATGATCACTGGGAAGGCTCGTGTGATGTTTCAATCCAAGACATCAAGTGGTTACTGAGATATGGCATTGATAGTAACTTGCACGCAAAACCTCAACTAAGGTGTGACGCAGACGCCAGGGCCAGTAGAATAGCTCTCCTTAATCTTCGAATAGTCGAGTTTATAAAATGTATGACTATGAATATAGTATTGAAGTTCTATTTTCTTTCAACTCATAAAATGTATCTTCATACGATACTAGAGCTGAAGGAACACAAATTTAGATACTTCACTGATTACAATAACAGGATTGAAACAGTTAACGGTACCCAATCGGATATGATATTATTTGGTTATTTAACATTGTTCTGTACAATACGGAGATATATTTGGACGAGTACCGAGCTGAGAATACCATATTGGACGAGCCGCTAGTTCAATATCGTTTTCTCAGCTGGGTACGAGTCCAAATATATCTCGTATTGTACAGTACAATGTTAAATAATCTTTTTATTCTATATCTATTTTATCTTACTATAATAATAGTTTAAATTAAAAATGTTTCACTGAATATTGTATTCCTGCCTTTTCTAGTTTTTCCCAGCTTGGTATGAGTGCACATATATATTATACAGAACAATGTTAGACCTTAAATAACCTTTTTATTCTATATTTATTTCACTTCATACGTAATATACGCAATTCATTGAATGTTGTTTTTTCTGCGTATCATCATTAAAAAAGTATATGGTGCAACCTCCCTACAACAGCCATTTGGCGATTTGGGTGGTAATAATACTTGGCTGAGATATTATGCCCACAAACATTGTCAGCAAGTTTGGTGAAGATCGGATGAAAACTGTTCGACTTAAAAGAGCGGACAAGGCTAAATTCCCCGTTTTTCGAGTAATTCAAGGACTATAATCAAAGAGTGCCTGGTACAATTTGGCTGGTTATCGAAATTGGCCGGATGTAATGCCCACAAACATTGTCAGCAAGTTTGGTGAAGATCCGACGAAAACTGAATTATAGAGCAGACATGTTTTGGATGCTGACCGCCCGTCCGCTGCCATTCATAATCTTCTCCATTTTGTTTCTTAACCGTTAAATAAAAACTGCTGAGGTATCTATTCAGACAGTCAGGGCTGATACCAATTTCTAGGTTTCGTCCGGAACGGCTTCTTTTAGCGACTTTTCAAATATTCCAACATCTGATGATCCTTTTTACTGTATTTTTAAGTTTTTGATTATTAACGAACGTTTTAATATCTAAATCAGATAGCATTGTTATCCCTTGAATCGTTTTTGTGTGTTGTAAACAAAAAAACTCAAATTAAATCCAGATTTCAAGACGCATAATCAAACTCTGTACATAGAGCGCCTACTTCATCCGATTTACATTCGGAACATTTTCACGCGTTTCGGGCTTTATCGTATGTTTAACATGGGACTGTTGAACCGTCCAAATACAGAAAATACAGGATTTTTTGTACGCGCGTGCGTCCAAATACAGAAAATACAGGATTTTTGTACGCCCGTGCATCCAAATACCGTAATATATTGTACGGTCACGTGTTGCAAATGAACGTTCGCGATTGGATAGATAAAATAGGTATAGAATAATGTTTTATAAATTGTAGATTTACACATAATTTTATCACTTGTGTATATCTGATTATAATCAGAGAAAAGGAAAGTATTTGTTCTCAGTCAAGTTTTCATCTTTTGGTACGTTATTTGGCAAACTATTTGGAAAATATTTCTCTAGTTCACCATAGTTAAGTCAAGTGAAACATAAAATGACTTCTCCAGATTTTTTTTAGATTTTGAAGAAATTATCCGATTGGGCACCTTTAATCCCTATGCTTTTCCCATGCAATGACCATACATTCTTTTCAGCCGGTGATCAGTTTTGTGACTACAACTCGGCAACCTTTACCATCCCACATAGGCGATCTCGCTAGAAAAAGGCATGCCAAATAGGCTTGAGTTAATGGTAACATGTAGAAGTTTTGGCTGTACGATTTCCACAGTATTAAATTCTGAAGAGTGTAGGACAAAATTCCCTGCGGACATAACCCCATTCGCTTATTTTTGCATAGGTGGACAAAACCCTCTTCATCTTTTTTTACAAGGAGGACAAAACCCCCTTCACTGAATTTTACAAGGAGGACAAAAACCCCTTCGCATTTTTTGCAAGGAGGACAAAAACCCCTACGTGTTTTTTACTAGGAGGACAAAACCCCCTTCATCCTAGTATCAAAAGGGTAAATAGTACTCTTAACAACAAGACAAACACAGCAAAATAAATAAATGTTTGACAATATCTTTGATAAATTATGTATCTGTAATTACGTACATCAATTGAATGTGAATAAAAAGGTTTCTTGAAGATAAATAAAATTTGAGAGTATAATATGGATAATTGATGCACTTATTCTTTTATATACAATTAATACATTTTGTTCCTAAATAAGTAAAATTAATCAGACTGAAAAATGAACATTGCCAAAATTACTGCATATACAATTATTAAAGTTTGTTGATTTTTTTTAATTTGTTAGTTGTTTGTTTTTCTCATTGAACTGTTCATTAAAGTAGATTGAATGAAGAGGGTTTTGTCCTCCTTGTAAATAACGCGAAGGGGTTTTGTCCTTCTTGTAAAATACATGAGGGGGGTTTTGTCCTCCTCGTAGAATTCAGAGAAGGGGGTTTTGTCCTCCTTGTAAAAAAGACGAAGGGGGTTTTGTCCGCCTGTGCAAAACTGAGCGAAAGGGGGTTTGTCCGCAGGGGATTTGTCCGGATCCTAATTCTGAAAGTTTCGGAATCTTAGATTCTGTAGTTGCTAAATATATAACTGAAAATGAGTTTTCATGCCAAATAAGTATATAGCACTTCATGCAATATCATCTCATTTTCCAGCCGTACTCTTGCATATTTTTGAGAATGAAAACAACGGTCGCCCCAATTATTTTTCCAAATAAGATATATACAATGTATCACAATAAATGTAATATCATTTGAAAGAATACCTCTGTTTTCTAAAACGGCCGTATGTATGAGGCCGTTTTTGTATAGTAAATAAAGTAGTGGCGAACTTTTCCCTTTGACGCCTGCATTGCAGGACTTGGAAGCTTGTAACGTTCATGTACAGTTCTTTAATTGCTATCAATATTCGCATTAAAATAGTAGGTTATCAAATGCTTGTTTGTCATCCAAAAAACACACGTACAGATTTAAAGAGTTTTCTCTTGAAATATAAACGCATCCGCGCAAGACAAATGAAGTCATAATGCATCTCTGAATGCATCCTAGCTTTTCTTGAAACCCACCTATTGTATGCTTAAGGTCATGATCAGCCTGCCCTTACACCGCGATAAAAGTATCATTGCAAACACTTTGAGCACAACAGACGATAACATAATAAAGCACGATAATATTTAAATTTTGTCGTCTTTTGAAAGTTGCTCGTAAAGTATAAGTTACACCTGACATAAGATATTTTCCTTTTCCATAACTTAAGATGGACATAAGAATCCAGTAAGTAAGTTGATAACTTAATTAAGCAAAATTGTGACAGTTTATAAAAGAGGAAATAACTACCATTTTAAAAGATACACTGAACGAAAATTGTAAGTATGAAATATTTAACCAAATTTGACACCGTCACTCGTTAAATACCGTGGCAAATCATAAACGGATTACGGCCCCGAAACGGATAACACAAAAGGAATGGCGTCAACGTGAAAAAAAAACGTGGACTTCACCGCGCATTTCATGGAAATTTAATGACGTTGAAGGGCAAAATATTCATTTACTTGGTGTTTACGCATTTTATGCTAGAATAACGTTAGCGTATGTCCTTTTCGTGCTCGGGCAACAACCAATCCCTCGGGATTCTGCAGATGTTATATCACGAAAAACATATATAAATATTGATGTCGACAGTATATAAATGTATACTGTAGTTTGATTGTATTATCTTATATAATTAATAGATATCACACAGTTAAAAGTATCTGTGTGTTTATTTTGATAAGTACCTGTTATATATGTATTACCCTATACCTGTTATATTATCAAATAAAATTTAATCCTAAATGATACTGATCAACTCTAATTGTTGTTCGTATCGTCTGCTGAACTTCACCAGTTACTGACTTGACATTGTTACATTTATTTAAAACAAACATTGTACATGTAAATTGATGTTTGTCATTCTCCCATACCAGACTTCTACCATAGCAGAATTTTTGGCAGAAATTTGATCTTATTCTTTCTTCCAAAAAGAACGTAATTTGACAATAATGACATTAAAAGGAAATACATTAGACATAGTCTATTATCCCAGGATTACGTAAATTCTGATTTCTATAAACGTTGGAATTGGAACATAAAAATATTTACATTAGGTCTTTATTTCCAAACATCCACCCGAAAAGAGACACAATGTCTTTAATTAGGCTATAGGCCTAATGAGATTCTATTAGGTTAGAAACATTCACAGACCAACTTTTTAAATTTGAAGCATTTATTATTAGTGATCTGTTTAGAACTATGATAATAAATTATGTAAAATTGTTGATACAGTATGTTTCAGTATGAATAACAGAAATTATTCAAATACGTTTTTCTCTTGATCTTGGTGCAGATGTATATCTATACCTTACTTTTGTTTGTTTAGAACATTTGTCAAGTGGTCACATGTTGAGATTTAATTTTAATGCAGTCTAAGGCATAACAAGCCTATACATCATATATTGCATTCAAAAATTATGGATTATCATTAATACAGTTAATTGTAATAATAAAACATAAAATTCCTAAAACGGATCCATAATCTGAGATATTAGCAGCCAAAGAAGTACAAAATACATTTATTTTATAGCTCTTTGTAGCCTTACTTATTTGGCAAGTTGGGATGACTTATTTTATAGTTGTCATCCCTAGGGACAGCGACAGTCAATCCCAAACGTCCTATTATTTGGACTATGTTGTAGCCATTGCAATAACACCACTTCTTTATTTTTTGTATGGGCACTGGTGATTTTTCAAGGGAGCACTGCCTTTTAAGTATCACCTAATTTCATATTATCTTTACATGTTTGTAAACTACAGATATTAAGCTTTCAAATTATTGATAGATAATTGTCAAATTTAAAGCAATCAGGAAAAAACAGGGATGGCCGTGTTTTCCCACTTATGGAAGCTGATGGTGACAACGGGAAAAAATCAGCAATTTTCAAGTTTTCAAATTGGTATTAACAAGTCATTTGCAGTTGGATTCTACAAATCTTTACATATTTTTAATCTGCATAATATCATCTTTCAAACTACATATATATCGTAGCAAAATATAAAGTAACCAGGAAATAATTAGGGATGGTCGTATTTTATCACCTTCTGAAATAGATTTTGATTACTGTAAAAAAAAACATTTTATTTTAAAATAATATTACCAATTTGTGTATAAGATAAGAGATATAAGATAAGATAAATTTTATTTTAAGTCGGCAAGACAGAGAAACAATACAACATAAGCGACAAGCGCTTTTTAACCGACTATATATAACAAAGATAAACAGAACATATAGTAAGCAAGCTGTAAAATAAGAGATAGTGTTATACAAAAGTTACATGTAGCAGTACAACATGAAGTTAAACCTGTGAAAGACCTGATGCTCTTGACCAAAAGCCTAAGAACTACTTAAGATAAACATGAAATAAAAAACTGAAAGGCAACACTGGCGCAAAAGGCTGAATAAAAAAATATGCTAAACGAGAAAATCACCTCAGATCAGATCTGAAATGAACTGAGCAGCAGCTCCTTTACAGTAGCACATAAAACATAGCATGGAAATAAGATGTAATAATGACAATAGCACATAGAGAACATAAAATGCATGCAAATTATTACTTAAAAGAATAGAAAGAAAAGTGTGCAACTATAGCAACAAAACAAAGAAACCAGCTAAAGCAGCTAAACATGGAGAACAAGGCATAGATATAAGTCGACTACACAAGGAAACAATGTATACAAAAAGTAGCTAAAGCATGCAAATCAAGACAAGTATTGACAACACAATGCAACAAGCACAGCAAGTAACTAACTAAAGCAACTAAACACTGAGAAAAACGCATAAAACTATGTCAACTACACAAGGGAAGCAAGGTACACATACTAATTGTAGCAAACAATGAGGGACAAGGCATACAACCAAAAACAGATAAACAAAGCAAAAACTACCAAGCAAATAAAAATAAAAATATCAAAAATAAAAAAGCAAAAGACCACAATGAAAGTACAAGCATAGAATTAAACTGGTTGGGTGTAATGAAAAGAGATGCCGTCCGGTCCTATAGAACGAGCTGCTAAGTATGTTTGCACATTGAACATTTGCAGTCTTGACCATTCCAGTGTGAAATTAAGCTTTTAAATTGATTAAAACTAGATGTGTTCCTAAAATTTTCTGGGAGCGACATATCTGAAGCTTTGTTTACCATAATTGTTGTTACCCGGGGAACATCTAATAGGTTGGAATACCTAAAATTGTAACCAGCATCATGGACATGAATTAAGTCATTTAAAACAGGTGGAGCGATGTTGTTAAAATTTTTAAATGTTTCTATGGCCATTGCTCTAGTTTTTCTGATATTCAAGCTAGGAAGGTTTGCTTTACTAAGTAGCTGTTCATATGTACTTGAATAATCTTCATAAACAAAACGAAGAGCTCTTTTTTGTATTTTTTCAATCTTATTTGTACTTTTATTGGAACAAAAATGCCATGTCAGAGGACAGAAGCTGAAGTTTGATAAGATAAAGGAGTGAAAAATAGTTAACCTACTTAGTTTACATAAATTTCTGCCTATATTCTTTTCAATATGTTTAGTTGTTGTGCTGCCTTACTGCAAATAGTACTAATATGATTTTATAAAGTGAGAGAAAAGTCTAAGTTTACTCCTAATAGTTTAACTACATCATCGCATTCTATATTGGCATTTTTAATACTGAGCTTAATATTTTTGAAGGTGCAGGTAAAATGCTGACAGGCCTGTAGTTAGATTTTAGAAGAGGGTCATTTTTCTTAAAGATTGGAGTAACTTGAGCTTTCTTTAGTCGATCTGGGAAAACGCCACTGTCAATAGAGCTATTTATAAAATTTGTATAAAATGGAACCAGTGATTGTGAGCCTAGTTTAAGTAATTTTATTGAAATTTTGTCAACACCTGTGGCTTTCTTTGCATTAAAATTGCGTATAATCTTAGAGACTGTAGACTGACTTACATGATTAAAATTGAAAGAGTTTGTTGTAATAATTTTTTTATACTTGGATGACTAGCCTCATCGAAATTGACATCTTTACCAATATCTTTGGCAACATTTGCATAAAAACTGTTAAAAATTTCTGCAACATCTGTATTGTCTGATACTATTTTGTCATATTCGTTTAATATTATTTTGGTCTGATTGCTTTTGCTTTTATTTGACATATAGGGTTTGATCGTTTTCCAAAAATCTTTATTCTTGCAGCCACCTATGCATCTTTCCTGAAAAAAATTATTAATTGAAATACGTTTAAGTTTATTTACATAATTTCTTCTCTTCCTATATTCTTCCCATGTTTTAGCATTTTTATTTTTCAAAAACTTTGTGTGAAACATTTTCTTATTGTAAATTGCTTTTCTTAATTTTCTATTCATATAAGGCAGTTGTACGGGCTTTTTGTAGACTTGTTTAAGAGGTGCATGCTTATCAATAATATTTATTACATCTTTCTCAAAGTCATTATAAGCAGTATCTATGTCAATTTCATCCATGTTCCTACCGTCAGTAATCATACTCAATTCATTATTAAAAGATTCCATATCAAAAATTTTAAAACTTCTAAAATTGACTTTTTGTTTCTCATTTCCTGGTACACTACTATTTATCACAGTACTGATCATATTGTGACAATCACTAATGCCGGTTGAAAAATTCAGAGTTTTGAAACAAAGGTTCTTATGATTTGTTAAAAATACATCTAAAAGAGAGGGGGTACAATCTTTTTTAAAACAGGCGGGGTTTTTTAATAATATTTGATAAATTAAAAATTTCCATAATGTCCAGGAGTGGTCTACTTTTGGTTTCAGACAAGAGATCATAATTCAGATCCCCTAGCACAGCATAATAGTCATAGAGACTAACACATCTATCAAAAGTTTTACAAAAATTTTCATCAAATAAATTATTTTGCATACATGGAGGTCTGTAAACACAGAAAAAAACACCATTTAGATTTGTTCAAATTTACCTCATATATTATGTTTTCAAGATGTTCAGATTCAATATCTTTCCGTCTGCGTGATGGAATGTCAGTACGGATAAAAGACACTAACCCTCCTCCATGAATGTTCCTGTCTCTTCTTTCTAATTTAAATCCTGGTACTTCAAAAATGGCATCACGATAAGTACTGTCCAATTTTGTTTCAGAGATAAATAAAAGATCAACAAGTTTATCAATCAGAATTTCGTAAATTTCATCAAATTTGGATTTAAGACTGTTACTGTACAGATGGGCCACTATGAATTTTTTGGGGTGCATCTTACGGAGTTCAACAAGTTCCTTGAAAGCAGAGCCACATGCAGAATCAGATGATGTGTTGATATCGACTTCCGTCATATCGTCACTGAAGAAAGAGTCTGTAAAGTGAAAGTTTTCACACTGGCTGCAGGTGCAGGGATCAGAACTGTTACCGAGATTAGTATATTCCATTGGTGTAACATTAGCACATTTAATGTGAATCCATTTATAACACGCCTCGCACTCTAGAGCTCTGTGATTGCTAGCTACTGGTCTGTTACATACACCACATGGGTATTTTGTGGGTCCAGGGTTTTGTGCGATATCTCCAGCCATGACTAGTAGATACAGTTTATAACACTGGCTAAGTTTAATGGACAAAGATGGTACACGTCGATTATGTTTTAGGTGGTAAAATATTATGCTGTGTAAGTTTATAATGCTCGAAGTTGGAGCTATTTTGAAATACGTTACATAATCATTCAGGCTGGTATCATGAAGAACTGCACTTTCTGAACAGTTACACTTATGACTGTTAACATTTAATTGAGCTTTATGAGTTAAGTTTGTGCAGCAGCTGAGGCAACTGCAAAATACAAGTATTAACACAACAAAGTTTATGGGCGCTGCCATGTTTGTTACACTCAGGTGAAGTAGAAAAAGATTCCTGTAAATTCCTGTAAATATCGAGTCCAGGATCACTCCGTGGATGGATAAAGTTTATAAAAGCGTTATTAAGATACTCTGATGTAAAAACGAGAGCTTAAAATCGTTTAAAAGCCAAAAATTTCAAATTTTCGGGTGCGCTTTTCAAAGTTGATGCTTTTCCTAGCGCATGCGCACTCTATTAATACTCTATGTATGGTCGGATTATTAATTTCTTTTAATATTCATAAACTGCATAATGTCAGCTTTACAATGATGTATGTATTATTGTTATATGTAAAAAATTGAAGACTCTATAGGACGGATTACACCAAACCGGAAGTGACTACTCAGTGTTACATGTGAAGTAGTCCAAAATGTAGTTCCATGCTATGGAGGAAATCTGGTATAATGAGTGACATGAGGAGGTGACAGTTAAATTTTTGGCTTATGTTTATTGCTTATTGTATTGAGAATAGATCTAGACCATTTTCATTGTAAATTTCCTGGAATAAGTTTTATTCTTTGCAAAAAATGTCTACCTACGCGTAATTGCTAAACGGCTGTTTTCATGGGGGCATTTTTAGAGGGTGATGTGTCTCAGAACAAATTATTTTTCTTATATACAACATAACATGTCAATATTTTTCTATTTTTGATAAGAAGACATGTTATACTAAATGACCAGATATGGTTTTCATATCATTGAAATGCTCTAAAATGCTGAAAATGAGGTCTGAATGTTTTGTTATTAATATGAAATAAATAAGGAATTGCATTGGTAGAATGTAACCTATAAGTTGTGCAAGGGTAAAAATTGAAACTTATTTAGATGTGGCTGTAAATAGGCAAGTTTGGCCAGATTATGATAGAAAATGACAATTTCAGTACAATTTAGCAGAGAAAAAGAAGAAAAACTAAAAATATTTCAATATCACTGTTTTGGGTGTATTTTTTTCAAAAAATGCATATTTATTTGAATAAATATTGGTAAATTTTAGGTGTCACTGGTGAGTTTGGGTATATTTTACAGTAACAGTGTGTGATTTGAGTGCAGTTTATGGTAAAACTTAATAAAATATGGCAAAAATAAGCCCAAGCAAGGAAAAGTGGTCAAAAATAATGTCGCAACAGCTTTTTTCCAGGAAATTTGGGGCGCTAGCATACGTTACTGAAAAAGCCATAAAACCTTGAAAATTGATTGTATCAAACTGAAACTGGTATTTTTTCCATGCATTTAGGTTACTGGTACAATTTAAGTGAAAATAACACATTTTGAGTATGAAAAATTTTCCTTTAAGGACGGATTACACCAAACCGGAAGTGACTACTCAGTGTTACATGTGAAGTAGTCCAAAATGTAGTTCCATGCTATGGAGGAAATCTGGTATAATGAGTGACATGAGGAGGTGACAGTTAAATTTTTGGCTTATGTTTATTGCTTATTGTATTGAGAATAGATCTAGACCATTTTCATTGTAAATTTCCTGGAATAAGTTTTATTCTTTGCAAAAAATTTCTACCTACGCGTAATTGCTAAACGGTTGTTTTCATGGGGGCATTTTTAGAGGGTGATGTGTCTCAGAACAAATTATTTTTCTTATATACAACATAACATGTCAATATTTTTCTATTTTTGATAAGAAGACATGTTATACTAAATGACCATATATGGTTTTCATATCATTGAAATGCTCTAAAGTGCTGAAAATGAGGTCTGAATGGTTTGTTATTAATATGAAATAAATAAGGAATTGAATTGGTAGAATGTAACCTGTAGGCATACAGACACTAAAAAGAAAAATGGCGTGAAAAAAAATGGCATAATGGCGGATTCAAATAGTCCTCAGTTTTTTTTGCTCTGTAGAGCTATTTTCCTTATTTTCTTTGCAATTTTTTTGCTAAAATCACATGACAGATCTATGCTTGACATGTAGGTAGCATTTTCATAATGAAATAACAACATTACAAAATGTTTCATGGAAACGTAGATCATACACCACCAGTATAATTTGGGGTCTCATTTTTTAGCTGATTTTGCAGTTTGTGTGTTTGACTGAAATTATTTTTCTTGCATCAAACATGACCCCCACTTTTCTTTTGATTTTTAGTTAGTACTGACAATATTCTTCAAGAAAATGTAGGTTACAGAAATTTAAAATGGGTCCTGATGTGTGCTGCGGTCATTGGAATTAGGTCAATTTTATAGAATAAAGAACAATAACTATTTAGTGTGTTATAACCTATAGGTATGACGGAAGTAATGCGCCGGTATTCCTCCGTGGTCCACTCGAATGTAGTCCCTGACACTATATAGTTTCAAATTTTTTTGGTGGTAAAAAGGGCATTTTCATGCTAGGTATTGCTTTTATTTTTAATTTGATCAGTAATTATATCCTTATAGAGTATTTTAGAAGAGGTCAGATATATGGAAGTTGGTAATATGTAGTTTAAGGATGTTGCTAAGTGACAGCTGCGGATGCTGGGAAAGTTTGCGGAAGAATACATTGTTTACAATAGGTTAGAGACCACCAATTGTTTTCCCATAGACTTACATTGTAACATTATGGCGTGTACGGCCTTCCATACATCGAAACATGTATATCTAATTACAAGTTTTTCAAGAACTATCTTAGTTCTACCAAAATATCGGACGGAAAACATATGAATAGTGATACTTTATTTAAGTAATTTTCGTGTGAATGAGATGACCCCCTGTTTACACAAAGAGCTATAAAAATACTTCTTTGGTTTACATCATTGACATGGCGGGAGAAATTCGTTTGATAAAACTTTTTTTCAATACACATAAAATGTAGCAAATTTTGTCAAAATGTATGATAAAATACTGTAAATGCAGTGAAAAAATAATCACTTCCTGGGTTTGTTTACATGACTGACCAATCAGAACGCACAGACGTTACCTTATTCCCAGGTATACACTTACCTCATTCCCAGTAAGTTCCCTGTACTTTTTTGAATTGGTGGTCTCTGACCTATATTGATGTCATTCAAAGTTAGCCGGTGCTCTTGCATTATGGTCGACATTTCTGTGTTTCCAATAGCATTTGGATTATTTTGTAAAAGGAACATGGTCTGGCAAGAAGTGAAAGAATGGAAAAGTAAAATAAAACACTGCAGACTTTGACAATTTAATATGACTCAAAGAAGAAATGTTTTTAATACCGTCATACCTATAGCGACGGCCGGACTATCCGGATGGCCGGGTAGCGCTGGATTATACACATTCCCGGAACTGTAGGCACGGGCGCAGACAGATTTGCATGAGAAAAATGGGATAAATAACTTTTAATTGTTGCTTAATTGAATAAATTTAACTAACGGTTAGCGCGAAAAAAATCCTTAATTTAATGTTGCATGTATCCTTATATAAATATCAATTACTGCAGTACTGCTTTGTTTACAAATGGCTGAAGTTTAGCCAAGCTCATTCATGTAAAATTTTATATTGTAACGTCTCTCAAATTTTATTATAATTTGCGTGGCCTATCTTCAAGATGACTGATGCATTTGGCTCAATCACTTGGTGGGGATTTAGTCCTGCAATAGACCTACTTGATGAAGGTAATTTTTTTTCCTGTAACTTTTTTATTTGGAAGTGTGTCTTGGGGTAGGCCCTACGGATCCGTACTTCTAGAATCTGATTCTAGAGGTACGGATCCGTACCTCTAGACAAGCCTGTTAGGGGTTTTTTAGGGGTACGGACCTCCGTTTTTCTAGAGATAAAGGGTCATTTACATTTCAAATTTTGTTGAAAATGAAATAACAAATAACATTTCATCAGAATTCACGATTGTTCCTAGCTGAAATATTTCAGCTCAGAGATGTTTATATGCTGTTAGGATCTCTGAGCTGAAACGAATCCCGTACTGAAACCTAACCAGGAAACGTGCCAGAAGTCTGTCACGCTGTAATTTCATCAAATGAAATGCAATGGACTCACCTTTTACTTTAAAATATTTCTGATCCATTTTTCTTTTGATCTGGCATAAAATAATCTATGCAACATAATTTGAACGGCAGTGGCTACTGGTTGGCGACCCAGATTTGGACAATTTTACAACCTTTTCAGCTGTCATATTTTCATTTTTAATTCAAAATCCATGAAATGTTACCTGAATCAAGTTCAGTTCTTCAGCATGTTCAGTGTCACAAAACGCGAATTTGTTTGTATATAAAAATAAACTGAACACGTCACTGAGGCCCGAAAAAGGGTACGTAAATTTAACGTTTTAAGCGTGTTGCAAGACCCAGAAATCGGACAGTAAGAAAACGCTAATTATCATCATTTCTGTCACGCAGAATCACTATTAGGCCAGCGTAAATGTTAAAAAGACGTGTGTTTACCTTGTTTACATTCAACTATTAGTATATTGATATAAGGCTGTCGAGACTTAGTAATAAAACATTCAGATGGCCTATATATACGACACAAAATTTTAAGTAAAAACATTGGTTTAAACGCATTTAACTGGTGTTATTGACGAGAAAAGCTTGACACTTGTTTTAAAACACGCAATTTTCATGTCTGCATTTAGCAAATTGTAGACAAGTACCCCTTGAATAATGTTGGGGCCTCAAAAGAAGTATGCGCAAGCGCACTGAAAGCACATGCAGCTCCCCCCAGCGAGAGCTGTCACACCATTTCGTGAACAAATGTATATATATTCCAATTTTATTATAAGTTTTACTTACTGATTTGCAATTGTTGCAATGGATGTTGCACATAAAGCAAGCGTCTGTGTACTTGTCAACAAATGACAAAAAAAACAACGCCAAGATAAGCGTTTACGCGACTGTCCGATTTTCTGGGTTGTCCGAAATTCTGGGTCGCCAACCAGTAGAGAACCGGAATCGGTTCCCTAGACTGCGAAATTATTCGTCCGGAACCGGTTCTCTAAGCAAAATACCGTGCATAGGCTAGGGAACCGGAATTTTATTTCTATGCATAATGCTGCCGAAATCCACTTTGTTACTTGGTAAGTGTCATGCATATTAATATCTTAATTAATTTTATCATGCCCTTGCATTTATCTGCGTTTACTGTCTCCAAAAGTGTACTCGCCGCATATATACCGTGTCTGCCGTATTGGAATGATATAAACTAGTACAAATGAATGCGTGAAAACTACTTTGCAGTTTTTAAATGTTATTAAATTTTGCTTTAAACTTGTACTATGTTTAAATTATTTAAATATAAAATAATATCGGTACGTATTTGCGTCATTACATGTTTATAGATGAACAAATTAATTTAATTGCCCTTTAAACTTCATACAGATTCTTTGATCACTTTAAATACTTGTTTGTAACACCTCGGCATTTCACGTTCAAAGATATGTAATCAATACTAATTAACAGAAATTACTTAATTTGTTTTAATCGTTTCTTTTATTGTCTTATACCTTTTAAGTTTAAATTTCAAGTTTATTTAGGCTCCAGTGTCGACGATTTCGCATTCATTCGTACTAGTTTATTTTATTATTCCAATATGGCGGACAGTATGCGGCGATACACTTCTGGAGACACAGTAAACACAAATAAATAAAAGGGCATAGCTAGCTGAAATGGTAAAAATAATTAACTTATTAAGATAAGAATATGCACATGATACTTACCAAAAGAAACAAAGTGGATTTCGGCAGCATTATGCATAGAAATAAAATTCCGGTTCCCTAGTCTATGCACGGTACTTTGGCTAGAGAACCGGTTCCGGACGAATAAGTTCGCTGTCTAGGGAACCGATTCCGGTTCTCTAGCCACTGCCAATTTGAACACAAGTTATACACTCAAGTTTCAAACTGGTACCCCTGTCTGCAATATTTTGTGGGCCATTACAGTTGTCACCTGATCAGGGTACTCTTCATTTTGAAAACCAATAGACCATATAGAATAATTATTTATTGACCTTTTCGGAGAATTTAAACCTTATAAGGTAGGTTTTCTATGAATTTTATTGAAAATGGTCATGTTTATGATTAAATTAAATTCATAAATAGGTGAAATTTTGATCTTGATTTTCAAAAATAACCACGTGCTTTGAACTGTTGCATGACGTCATCAGTTTCTCACGAGAGACTGTGAGAGATGTTGCGGTTTGATACTGGTTAGTTAACCAAATGGGGTTTCTCCATAACTTACTGACGCGACCATCAGAAAATAAAAAACAGCGTCAGTTAAGTTATGGTAGCCAGAACTAGGTTGTTCCTAATCCCCGTACCGTACATCCATATTCGGGAACACTAGGTTTTGTACAGAGAATGGCGGAAAAGTACGGAAACCGCAGTCTACATTTAAAAATATATTTCGCGGTTATTCTTTCATCATACTATGAAATAATGCCGTTAATATAGTGAATGAAATATAATTAATAAAATTATATAAACACATAAAGCTTATTAGATCTACAACAGAGAACTTTCATATAGAAGTTAGAATTACATATACATTGATTTGATTATATAGATGCAAAAATAGCCTTTTAGCAAAGGCATATCTGTTGAAAAATACATTATAATCGATCAGCTGAAATGGGGGGAGACATATTGTTTTTGCCCTGTCCGTCCTTCCGTCCATCAATCTGTCCATACGTCACACTTCATTTCCGAGCAAAAACTGGAGAACCATTTGACCTAGAACCTTCAAACTTCATAGGGTTGTAGGGCTGCTGGAGTAGACGACCCCTATTGTTTTTGGGGTCACTCCATCAAAGGTCAAGGTCACAGGGGCCTGAACATTGAAAACCATTTCCGATCAATAACTAGAGAACCACTTGTCCCAGAATGTTGAAACTTCATAGGATGATTGATCATGAAGAGTAGATGACCCCTATTGTTTTTGGGATCACTCCGTCAAAGGTCAAGGTCACAGGGGTCTGAACATTGAAAACCATTTTCGATCAATAACTAGAGAACCACTTGACCCAGAATGTTGAAACTTCATAGAATGATTGATCATGAAGGGTAGATGATCCCTATAGATTTTGGGGTCACTCTGTCAAAGGTTAAGGTCACAGGGGCCTGAACATTGAAAACCATTTCCAATCAATAACTAGAGAACCACTTGACCCAGAATGTTGAAACTTCATAGGATGATTGTTCATGAAGAGTAGATGACCTGTATTGATTTTGGGGTCACTCTGTCAAAGGTCAAGGTCACAGGGGCCTGAACATTGAAAACCATTTCCGATCAATAACTAGAGAACCACTTGACCCAGAATGTTGAAACTTCATAGGATGATTGATTATGAAGAGTAGATGACTCCTACTGATTTTGGGGTCACTTTGTCAAAGGTCAAGGTCACAGGGGCTGAACATTGAAAACCATTTCCGATCAATAACTAGAGTACCACTTGACCCAGAATGTTGAAACTTCATAGGATGATTGGTCATGAAGAGTAGATGACCCATATTGATTTTGGGGTCACTCGGTCAAAGGTCAAGGTCACAGGGGCCTGAACATTGAAAACCATTTCCGATCAATAACTAGAGAACCACTTGACCCAGAATGTTGAAACCTAATAGGATGATTGGTCATGAAGAATAGATGACCCCTATTGATTTTTGAGTCACTCCGTCAAAGGTCAAGGTCACAGGGGCCTGAACATTGAAAACCATTTCCAATCAATAACTAGAGAACCACTTGACCCAGAATGTTGAAACTTCATAGGATGATTGGTCATGAAGAGTAGATGACCCCTATTGATTTTGGTGTCACTCCGTCAAAGGTCAAGGTCACAGGGGCCTGAACATTGAAAACCATTTCCGATCAATAACTTGAGTACCACTTGACCCAGAATGTTGAAACTTCATACAATGATTGTACATGCAAATTAAATGACCCCTATTGATTTTGGAGTCACTCCGTTAAAGGTCAAGGTCACAGGGGCCTGAACATTGAAAACCATTTCCGGTCAGTAACTTGAGAACCGCTCGACCCAGAATGTTGAAACTTCATAGGATGATTGTTCATGCAGAATAAATGACCCCTATTGTTTTTGGGGTCACTCCGTTAAAGGTCAAGTCACAGGGGCCTGAACATTGATAACCATTTCCAATCAATAACTTGAGAACCTCCTGATCCAGAATGTTGAAACTTTATAGGATGATTGAACATGCAGAGTAGATGACCCCTATCGATTTTGGGGTCACTCTATTAAAGGTCAAGGTCACAGGAGCCTGAACATTGAAAACAATTTCCGATCAATAACTTGAGAACCACTTGACCCAGAATGTTGAAACTTCATAGGATGATTGAACATGCAGAGTAGATGATCCCTATTGATTTTGGGGTCAGTCTATTAAAGGTCAAGGTCACAGGGGCCTGTTCATGTAAAATCATTTCTGGAGAATAACTTGATAACCACTTGACCTAGAATGTTGACACTTAATAGGATGATTGGACATGCAGAGTAGATGACCCCTATTTATTTTGAGGTCACTTGATCAAAGGTCAAGGTCACAGGAGCCTGAACAGTGACTTGAGAACCACTAGGCCAATAGTGTTGAAATTTAGCGGGATGACTGGACATGCCAAGTAGATGATCCCTATTGCAGCCAACCGTCAGTCTCTTTGCTCCTGACCCCTATTGACTTCTTGCCTATAAGACTTTGCATTGGGGGAGACATGTGCTTTTTTACAAAAGCAATTTCTAGTTTTATATTAAAAATAGATTTCAAAATACATAGTCGTATAAATATACATCTTGTAACACATATAAAAATGAACATCACTATTCGTAATTTAATTATCTACATTCTACAATGTAGAGAAATATAATAGATTAATTATGTCTCATTTCAAGTATCTACATGCACGGTAAAACGGATGAAATTCTGCGGGAAAACAAGTATGGCGTCCATTTTTCGTTCAGAGATACAATTACAATTTTAATTGAACGGCTGTCACTGCGTTTCCACGTGTTTTTATGTATCGTGCAAATGATATTAAATTTAAGAAGCATGCTGTTTCTACTTCCAAATTTTAAATGCACTGCCTTTAAAGTCTAGCGAAAAAAAATCATTGTGGATAAAATTTCAAGGTTTTGACAATTTTCATTTTTGCTTACTTGAAACAACGAATGGGGGCAGGTGTGGGAGGGGGTTCCACCTTCAGCAGGTGGAGGTATGGGGGGGTGTCTCCCAGAATTTTTTTTTAAATCAAAAAAATCATTTCGTGCGATTTGGCGTGTATTTGAAAGCTTGCTGATGGGTAGATATGTGACTCCTTTTATCGTTTTTTTTTTGTGAATAGTGTCTTTTAAGTTCAGTTCAATAAGTCAAGATAATGATAATAATACAAACAATTACCAAAAAAGACACACTATTAAAAAAAATGACAGATGCGACGAGCATAGAAAAGGTCATCGTTGTTTATAAAACAAAGATTACATTGTACCATTTAATAGAAAATTAATGTAAACTGAAACTGTCTTTTTTATAGATTCTATTTCATTCCACTATTGTGAAAAGGTATATAGCTATACAGAATCATTTTCGCATAAAAGTAATGCTCTGAGCTTTCTAAAAATCATATTCTATGATACAAAGAATATTTACATGTATATGTACACAGCTAAGAATATTTGGCAAGTAATGCCTAGTTCACATCTGCGGAGCCCGTAGATTGCCCTTATCCTTCTTCAAGTGCAGGAGGCGGCATTTATATTTTCGTACGGATTCACGGGCTCCGCAGCCTCACCGATTTGTTTAGTGAAAAGTTATTTATACAAATTAGAAAAATCGAAATCCCGTAGCTCGTAGACGTGTCGTAGATGACATTGCAAATCCCCGCACGGGCATCTTTAGGAGGCTTGCGCTGATCGTGCAGCAAACGCACGATTTTTCGGTGACATGTTGCCCAAAAGAAATCGTACGGAGATTGTAGGCTCGTCGGACCTTAGCACGGCCTCTCACTTACTGCCCGTGCCATACCCACGAAAATGCACAGATATTAATCAGTCATCGCGCGGCAACTCTACAGCGGCGGCATCATTGCCGCAAACATTTTTCAGATGGTTATATATATATATTGGCCATCTCCAACATGTTTTCATTATTTGTCTTTTCGGAGAAATAATTACCACTAAGATTAAGAGCGGCATACCCACGGTTGCAGTTGAGGCAGGTCAGGAGAAGAGAACATTGAAACGTTAGGTAAAAATCTGTAAAAGGCTGCCGGGGCTCAATCCATTGATCTTTTGCAGGTTTAGACGGTCATCAATAGACTTTATACAAAGGTTACAACGTCAATAGTAGTAAACATATGTAAGCTGGTGAGCATAGCGAGCGGAAAAAATCAAAGAATGGACATTCAAGGGTATTTTGGTGTAATGAAAAATGCAAGCTTTACCGAAAAAGGGGCATCCGTCGCTCCCCCACCCCCTGGTTACGCCCTTGAGATATTAGTAAAAATTATTAGAGAAAGGCCCTTTCGTTCCTTTCAGCATATGAACTTAATGGATCATTTTCAAACTTTATTAGATATACTAGTAAAACATTCTGCTGATGTTATGATTGTTATCATTACGGCTTGAAGATGAAATGCAAAACATAATAAAATTATATATTTTTGAAATGCAAAACATAATAAAATTATATATTTTTATCAAATCCCTTAATTGATTCCAAATATCTTAATAATCTGTTTATGGCACCGGGTTTTTATAAAATAGTATTAATAATAGTAAGAAAAAGAAGAAAAATAGAACAATCTGTAGTTTTATCTCAAGGATTTTCAAATGTTTATTATCAACATTAATTGAACACAGTTAAGTTACATGTCATTTCTACACTCAATTAGAAAACGACAATGCATGTGACAAAAGAGCCTAAGGTTAGCATTTATTTAGATATCATTTATTATTATTATTATTATTTTATTAGCTCACCTGTCACATAGTGACAAGGTGAGCTTTTGTGATCACCCTTCGTTCGTCGTCAGTTCGTGCGTCAACAATTTCTTGTCTGCACGATAGTGGTTTCATTTATAATTTTATTTTAACCAAAATATAAGATCTCGGTTCCTTTCTTGAACTGGCCAGATCCCGTTATGGGTTTTAGAGTTATGGCCCCTGAAAGGGCCAAAATTAGCTATTTTGACCTTGTCTGCACAATAGCAGCTTTATTTATGATTTGATTTTTACCAAACTGGCACACAACTTGTATCACCATAAGATCTGGGTTCCAGAGTTATGGCCCCTGAAAGGGCCAGAATAAGCTATTTTGACCTTGTCTGCACAATAGCAGCTTCATTTATGATTTGATTTTAACCAAACTTGCACACAACTTGTATCACCATACAGGGATCATCCCAGGTCAAAATTTTAGGGAGAAGTGACTTCTCCCTCCACAGAAGTTAGGGAGAAATCAAGGAATTTAAGGAGAAGATTCGTCATAGTATTTAGTTTCCCGCCTATTTATCCACTTTCTATGGGTCTTGCTATAACTTATAAACAGTAATTATTTAAGGAAATTGAATATTGTATTATTATTTTCATGAATTTCTAAATAAAGTACAAACTGAGCTATGAAAAAGTGGCCTTTAAATTTTTATCCGAAATTTACACGTCCGAAACTTGTAAATGTATCAGGTGCACGTTCGAAACGCCGTGAAAATTTTCATTCATATTTCGATTCTCGTGCTTTAATAATGCCCGATTCTTGCATCAACTTGTTCAGATTTATACATTTAATTGATTGATTTATTAATCTTTTCGAAAATAATACCAAACTTGTAGATATTGGCGATCTTTTTACAAGATTTTGTCCGGCAGATCAGACGACTGCGAAATCGCTTTTTATCCACATTGCACGGGCAATTAATTTACAGAAATTGGCCGTATTTGAATTAATTTTCATAAAATCAAGAAATAATATACAACTGATGCATAAGATCATGCACTCGTAACGTTTATCGGCTTTTTATCGGCTTTTTACACGCCGATTGAAAATTTTCAAAATGGCGGCGGCTTACAATATTATTCATAAACTACAGTGGGATATTAACGCCACAACTGGCTGAAGTTTGACAGGCGAGTAGGCGGGGTTGACCATGGATTTATCGGTAATTTAACCTAGAATATGCATCAAGTTTTACAACTTTAAGTAAACAGATTACAACACTCTGAAAAACTCGGCGATTCGGATTTCGCCCGGAGCCGATAATTAGGCGAAGTGGCCTACTTTACAGCGATGATATTGCTCAAATCGCCTTGTAGGATGATCCCTGCCGTAAGATCTTGGTTCATTTCTTGAACTGGCAAGATTTCGTTATGGGTTCCAGAGTGATGGCCCCTGAAATGGCCAGGATTAGCTATTTTGACCTTGTATGCACAATAGCAGCTTCATTTATGATTTGAATTTAATCAAACTTGCACAAAACTTGTGTCACCATAAGATCTCGATTCCTTTGTTGAACCGGCCAGATCCCTTAATGGGTTCCAGAGTTATGGCCCCTGAAAGGGCCAAAATTAGCTATTTTGACCTTGTCTGCACAGTAGCTGCTTCATTTATGATTTGATTTTAACCAAACTTGCACACAACTTGTATCACCACAAGATCTTGGTTCCTTTCTTGAACTGGCCAGATTCCGTCATGGGTTCCAGAGTTATGGACCCTTAACGGTCCAAAATTGGCTATTTTGGCTTTTGCAGCCATATAGACTTCATTTATGGTTTGATTTGATACAAACTTCCAAAATATCTTCAACAACAATAAATCTTGGATATCATGACAAATCAGATCCAGTCGTAGGTTCCAGAGTTATTTTATATCTGATTACCTCCCCTGATTGTAATCAAAATGGATTTATATCAGTAAGTATTTATAGGACTTATTTGAAATTTCATTATTGTCATTAGTTGGACTGAGCCAATCAGGGTAGATAACTATGGACTGATTTTATGTCAAATTACCTCCCTTTATTTCAAATTAAAATGGGTATATCTCCGTCAAGAGATTTATTTGGCAGATCCTTCTTTTGTTCACTTACAATAATTTTTTTTTAATTACTTCCCTTTTACGTTACTATAAATAGCTTATTTTTAGTAACTTTTTTATTATTGGCCATAGGGAAAAACCGAGACCACTTTTCCGTGGTACAACATGGATGGTACCTCCAATTTTTAGGTGTATTTTGACATATCTGTACCTTGTAAGAATTTTTTTCTTTTTGGTTAAATTTCTTCTCTTTGTTGTTACTGTCCTTTGGACTTAGATATTTTTTCTGAGGACCTTCTTGTCCTCAAGTGCAATGATAACAGGTGAGCGATATAGGGCCCTCTTGTTATTATTATTATACCAGATTTATATAGTGCCCTTTTCATGATCAATTTCACGTTCAAAGGTGCTTTACATAGTCCAAATGCAGCCACACAGGGCGCATAATTCATCCTCTGCTAGTACAGACACAGAGCGATCTGACCAGAGGGACAGAGTGAGACAAAGCCCCCACGACAGAGAGATCAGAAATCAGATACAGGCTTGTCCGGCTAACTTAGCCTAGCTCGTTGCGAATAGACAGCCTGGTTCTTTAACGTGCCCAGTGTATAGCACTGATACACGCAAGGATTGCCTGGGTTCCTGACCAGTACACCTCTAGTTGGGTGGGAAACACTGAAAAGCGTTTCTGAAAATTCCCCGAGTAGCTGCCGGGGATCGAACCCCCGACCTCAGGATTGGAAGGCCAGTGTGCAAACCACTGAGCTATCCGTCCACCCACTACATTTACTACGACAATTGTGTTTAATATAATCAGTAATAAGTTGAAATAAAGAAGAAACATTCTGAAAATAAACGAGAAATTTTAGAATAAAATCTATTTGAGGATCGCTGTGTCACAAGTGAAACAAAAATTCCAAGTGAAAATCTTTGTATTTTTCTCTCATTCATCTCATTAAAATATAATTACTTATTATTTCATGTTACACACATAGATCAGGCCCCGACCTTATCTTTTTTCAGCAGTTGCCAGCAGGTCCACGAACTGCTAAAATCTAGTAGACCTGCTCAGACTTTAGTGGACCTCCAATTCTATCACATAAATTGTGATGTTGTAGACGTCATAACTTCATATATGACTCAAAGAAACAGGACTTATTTCTAAAATAATTAAAAATGGAAGACTAGCAATCTGTTATCCCGAAAAATAATTATTTTGAAAAGTGTCCCAAAATATGGACACAATAATCATCATTCACCCCACCCGTGTTGAAAGTGAAAAAAAACAACATTAACAATTATCGGTAATTATTCTGATGATAAACTAAGTAATTGGCCTTGTTTTTATCATCAATTAACACCCCCTCAAAGAGCTAAAAGAAGTGTGTCGGTTATTATGGCATCTGAAGTGGAGATCAAAGCGGTATAGTTGCCTGAGATTGTCATGGCATTACGTCATGTTTTCGCGCCATGTGACACATCACTGTCTGATCGTACTTTCTTGATTCCATAAATTGTTGAGAAGAAATCAATAAAAAAGTTTTTTCTTTAATTTTTAAAAGCGAATGTGCAATATCCCGAATAATCTGACCTGTAAATGTGTCAAACCGTGAATAATGATAGTGGATATCCTACCTCTGTGACCTATTTGCCCTTAAGGAATTTACATTATTGTTTGAGAAGAATATCTTACAAAGTGTTGTGTCCAAAAATACATGTACAAATTATTAAAAACCGCAACAACATCACACTGCTTTATTTTAAAACCACATTTCTATTTACGTTCACGAGGTCACGTAACCTATTCTGCCGCGCTAACAGAAATCTGTTTGCCAAAAATCATTTTACTCCTTGTATTTAAATTGCTGCCGCTTTTTCATTAATTAAGATTTTTTAATTGTGTTTTTTGTACTTTCTGGTCAAAAGTCTGAATTTTATTATCATAGTATGTACCGTTTATTTACTTTAAGAAAGAAATAAATAATCAAGATTGCGCTGTTTGAAATTTTACAAAACATTATATGAAAATTTGATCGTTTTTAAAGAATTTTGCCTACATTCCTGTTGATATCTTATTAAAATTGTTATAGAATTCAAACTGTATTAGTTCTCAAGCGGTGTTGAAAATTTGAAGCGATTATATTAAAAAATGAATGCACTACGCGCGTTTTTTGTGTCAAAAGTAACCGCAATGTAAAGTAAATATTACGATAGGGCGCACATGCTTGTGGAATGGAAAATTACCAGCATGACGTTTTGATATTTTTACGATTCGCGGGTAAATTCCAGTTAATCCAGATAATTTTGCCTGATGTAATTTCTCAATTTGGTAAAGTTACCACGTAAAAATCACTCGCCCGATCGGTGGAGTAGTCTTCTTCTTCTTCTTCTTATCGTTCGCGACTACACTGTCAGACCAGTAGCCTTGATGAAATTTGTGGTTTGCCGCAGAATCTCAATGCCTCCATACAATTTCTGGTGGATTGAGGTATCTATCGGCCAAGTCGCAGCTCGCTCCTGGTCATGCCTTTTACATCTCTGAAGTATATGCTCCGCAGTCTGATCTTCTTCACCACATGGACAAGTTGGCGATGATGTATTTCTTGTACATGCGAGCATTGAGCTTGTTGTGCCCTGAGCGGAGCCTGACCATCATCACTTGTTCAGACCGATCAAGGAGATGAAAAGCATCTTCCTCCATCCTTGGTCTCGTTAGTGCCTTGATGATGGTGACTTTCTCCTTGTAACTCACAGGTTCTGTTGGTTGTTCTGACTGAGCTCCTAGCTTAGCCAGTTTGTCTGCCTCTTCATTGCCTGCAAGTCCACAATGGGATGGAATCCACTGAAGTGCTACTTTGCAGGTTATACTCAGGCTCTGCATTCTCCTGGCTAGCTGCGGAGCTTTATTGTTGATCAGAGCTTCCATGACAGACAGTGCATCTGTGAGAAAGACGACTAAGGAGCTTTCTTCTGCCGAGTGTTCAACCGTTGAGACAGCCTTCATGAGTGCTTCAGTCTCTGCCTTGTAATTGCTGCAGTGTTTTCCTGTGGCTGCATGTAGTGTTTCTCTCTTGCCAGATGGGTATTGAATGAAAACTCCTGCTCCTCCATATTTGACGGCGCATGTGGCTGATCCGTCTGTATAGACACGAGTCCATGATTCCGGAGGATAGTCTTCATTGATCATAGCAAGTGTGAGGCTCTTCCAAATGCCTTCATCCTCTTGCTTCCCGCAGTCAAGACAAGGAACAGCAAGTCTCACAGTCACTGAGGACAGATCATTCGCTAGTGGGTTTATAATGTCTTCACTACCTAGGGGAGTCGTTGGTATGTTCAGCTCAGTTTTGAACTCTCGGTTGAGTTTCTTTGCCTCATGTATGAAGCTGCTACATTTGAGCCGATTCTTTGTGTAGCCATCTAGCTTGGCTTTCATGGGATGGTCTTGAAAAGACCTGAACTTCTCTGCTTGAAGCAGAACCTTTGCATGTCTTCTGTCTTGTAACAGCTGTGTGCCTGTTAGCTTCTCCATGAAGGAGATTGGTGTAGACTTTGTAGGACCTGTCATGATCTGCAATGCTTGGTTCTGGACCTTGTCTAAAGCCTGTTGGTTAGTTTTGGCAGTAGTGGACCAGGCAGTTGAGCTATACTCTAAATGGGGTCTCACTGTTCCCTGGTTTACTGTCTTGAGTATTTGCTCATTTGCTCCCCACGTTGTTCCAGCAAGTTTGCGCATCATGGCAAGCTTCCTACGGGCCTTCCCTTCTGCTTGACTAATGTGGGGCTTCCAGGTTAGCCGTTTGTCAAAGGTCACTCCGAGGTATTTTGCCTCGTCTGCTTCAATCAGCAAAGCATTTCCCATCTTGATTTTTCCCGCCCTCTGCTTTGACGACAGGGAGAATAGTGTGGTGGACGATTTCTCTGTATTGATCGACACACACCGATCTTCAGCCCAAGCTGAAAGCTTGTTGATGGCTTCTTGCATCCTGTATGTGGCTGTAGTGGCATGTTCTTCCTTATACCATAACACCAGATCGTCAGCGTAGAGAGCAGCCTTAACTCCTTTCGGTAGTTCAGACACCAGATCATTGATGAAAAGCAAGAAGAGTGTAGGGGATAAGACTCTGCCTTGTGGGACACCATGACGCAACAGGAACTTCCTACTGCTGGCATGTTCTAAATTGACTCTTGCTCTCCTGTTGTGGAGGTATGACTTAATCCACCTCAGCATGTGACCTCCTACTCCAGTCCTCATCAGCTTGACGAGGAGCCCATCAGTCCAGACTTTGTCAAACGCCCTCTGCAGATCAATCCATGCTTTAAGCACGACTTTCTGCTCTTGGAAGGCATTCTCTATCTCTTGCGATAGGTAAGTGGTCTGGTCCTCAGTGGAGCGGAATTGTCTGAAGCCAGCTTGTTGCGTTGCGAATAGGTTGTTAGTCTCCATGTAGCACTTCAGGCCTGCATTCACAATCCTCTCCATGGTCTTTCCAACACAGCTGGTTAGGCTGATTGGGCAGTAGCTTGCAGCCTTCTTTGGATCCTTCCCTTTCTTGTGGATGGGGATCATGACTGCCTCTTTCCATATCAGTGGAAGCAGTCCTTGTGTCCAGCTGTAGTTGTAAATTTCCAGGAGTTTGCAAATTGCTTCAATGCCTTAAGATGGGTCAGCATTTCATTTGTGACTCCATCTGGTCCAGGAGACTTCTTTGTCTTCAACTGCCTAAGAGCTGTCTGTAGCTCATGCAGTTTAAGACCCTGCTTCATGCATTCTGGTGTCACTTGGCTTGTCTGCCTTTCCCTTTTTTCTCTTCGGGCTTCCCTTTGCCGTTCCCTGTTGATGGGGATGTTGGAAACATCTTTGTAGTTAGAGGCAAAAGTGTTTGCTGCTTGTTTACCCGTCAACAGTTCACCATTCTCTTCCAGAGTTACTGAGCCTCTTCCTGTTTCTTCATCGTTCAGCTGTCGTGTCAATCTGCACAGCTTTTGGCCATCTCGCTCTAGGTTGCGCGAGGCTGTTTTGTTTCTCCAGCTCTTCCTCTGTGCTTCCCGTTTGTGCCTGAGGAATTTGGCCTTGGCTTGCTGTAGAGAGAGGTTACTTTCTTGTGAGGGTTTGTTTTCTGCTTCCTCCCTGGCTCTGATAACTTTGCCTGTAGATTCTCCAACTCATCACTCCAGTAGGGCTTATAGTCTTTTCTTGCTCCCCTTGGAATGGCGCTGTAGGCAGCCTTAAGTATACTGGTGTTGAAGTCTTTGACAACCCGGTTGATGTCTCTACCTTCCACTCTGATGTCTTTACAGAGCTCATCACTCAGACTTTGGTAAAAGGTCCACCTGGCCTTCTTGTAGTTCCATCTGGGGATGTTAGGTGAAGTAGAGGCTATACGGTCCATAGTAAGTTGGACTGGGCGATGGTCGCTACCTCCTAGTTGTTCATTGACTTCCCGCTTGACATGTCCATGTATGTCATCAGTACATAAAGCAAGATCAGGGGTTGATGTTGTTCGCCAGCTTCTGGAGTAAAAAGTTGGGGGATCGTCTGGCTTGTTGATGAGGTTTAGCTTGTTATCATCTTGCCAGGTCTCCACTTCCTCTCCACGTTTATCCAGGTGGTCATATCCCCAGCTTTTTGAGTGACTGTTAAAGTCTCCTACAATGATGAACCTGGTTTCATCAGTTGTAACTTTGTCAAGGGACAGAGCTTTGTCACTTGGAGAGTATATGTTCACAAGTTTCAAACTGAACTCGTTCTTTCTGAGGCTCAGAACTTGGAACTAGGAGTCATCCATATGCGTGTTGGTCTGGACAGTGCTGATGTTGTTCCTGACCAATGTCATGATGCCTCCTTTTCGTCTTCCAATTCTGTCACAGCGGAAACACTGGTATCCTCTGACTTTGAAGGATTTCTCTGGCTGTAGGTGAGTTTCCTGAATGCAACAGACATTGATGTCTTTCTCATGGAGGATATGCTCAAGTTCAGCTTTCTTGTTGAAGACACCCTCCGCATTCCAATGCATCAGCCTGAAAGGTTGATGCGAATTGGTTCTTCTTCTTGGTATGTTCCTCCTTCTTCTCTTTGCATGTTGTGGATTGAAGGAGGGACCCCCAGTAGCTGTGGGTGGACTCTATCGAGGCTCAGAGCCCGGCACTGAATCCCCCTGGTGGGACCTCAGAGATGCAGCACCACATTTTTGAATACCGGATGGCTGTGTAGTCATAGCGATATTCGTGGTGCTGTGGTTCGTTAAGAGAGTGCCAATGACCCAGCACCTCTGTCTTCAACTCTCTAGGTTTCTTTCGGTGTTACCTCACCATTAGTTCCGAGTTAAAACCCTATCCTGGGAACACAGGAGCTATTTGTCCCATAGCTGGGGGTCTGTTCGTAGGCATCAGGGCGTGTCCACACACCGGTGGGCCTGGTATGCCACATGTCTGGGGGCAGACCTCCTCCGAGTCCCCTGCAGTTCTGCCCGAGGCCGCAAGGTGCTCAGTTACCGTGTGGCGCCAACTCGGAGGCACTGCAAAAGTGCTTGTCTGCAGAGAGGCTATGTACTGGCAGGGAAGACTTACGCACTCGGCTCCTTTTTCACCAGAAGGCTAGCCAGCTGTGGAGGCTGAAAGCGGAAGGTGACAAGCACACAGCACACCACACTTGACGCATCAGCAGACCAATTGCCACACGGTGGAGTAGTCCATTCGTGCTATCCTGACTTTAACTCGCCAATGCTTATAACTGTAGAATGCCGTGCTTAAGGTAAAATTAACTTTTGTTTTGTGAATTCGCCGATATGGGTACGATTTTTCGCCCTTATTTTTCACTTTTAAGGGTTTTATTTTATTTGCAGACCGTGACTGAAAATTGGTTGACCGTCGGTCTACCCAACTTTTGATAGTTAGTGGACCTGCCGATATTTTCGTTGCGTCGGTCCAACTGTCCGCCGCTAAGGTCGAGGCCTGTAGATATAACTTACTATCGTACATTTTATACTACCATAAATTTCACAGGTAGATCTATGTTAAAAGTTATCTGCTGTTTGATTATTTAATAAAACTATATTTCATGATTTATCTAAAATATTATATAGGTCTAGATATAACAACCGCGAAATATATTTCTAAAAATAGACTTCAGCTTCCGTACATTTCCCCCATTCTCAGTACAAAACCGAGTGTTCCCGAATATTGATGTAGGGTACGGGTACAGTATGGGGATTAGGAACAACCGAATTCACCTTAAACTTGGATCTAAATGCTTTACAGATAACAACGTTCATCCGATTTGTTACATTTTCTTTCGGAACGTAAATAACCGAGGAACACCAAATAAATCACGAGGATTCGAACTGGCAGAAAAAAAGATATAAAGATTAAACAAAATAATGTTAAATATGTTGGGAAAAAACTATTTTTAATTGATAATTAACCCTTAGTGTATTTATGTTTTTAGCACATTTGGTAGCCGTTACGAGATACATGGGACGTTTTCACAAACAGTTTCTTTTACTTAATGTCGCTTAATTGATTATTAAACAATCTATTCCGTGCCAATTATCATTATACCTTGTTAAATAACAAAATAAATTGGTGCATATTATTAGGAGTTTTATCGTTTGTAGCGTAACGTTATGTTCTTACGGTAAACTAACGTATTTTGAATCAAGAAATATACTACAAGGTACGGAGAGAAACTATCAAGGTACCTGCTTTTTTCGTATTTGTACATAAACAATGTATTATCAGTGCATGAACCACTAGTTGTCATTAACAGCACGAGAGTCATCTGGCATGGGGGTGCCAGATGGGTTTTGCCGGCATGGCTAAAATCACCGGAAACACCAGTCCGGTGTGCAAGAAAACTTGAGAATGCTTGGGCCTAGGATCATGACAGTTGATAGCAGAGCTACCGGCGCCGAGAAGCAGCGCCGACAGCGTCGCATTACGGTTAGACGTATGAACAAGAAAACGAATAGAGAGATCTAACTGTGTATACTATCGAGTTGAAAATTCGTGGTACTTTTTGGAATCGGTGTTGTTCGGACTTTTTCATGTGCTCTATGCACATAGTAATTAATCAGTAAAGACGTCAGTAGACGCTTACTGTTTTCGGTTGACAAAAGCGTTTCGCTTACTGCTTTGAATATTGAATAAAAATGCAAATGAGCGTTTGATAATAAGAAATAAATGCTTAATACATTTTCTACGAAGACAAAAAGAAATAAAACACAATATTTTCATTTTGAAACGACTTTCGTCACGCTGCCATTACTGAACTTTATTATATATACTTATGTTTGTCTCATGACGTCATAACTCCACAATGGTGTAGTGGTTAGCGAGTTCGCGTTGTAATTCAGAGGTCATGAGTGCTCACCTGGACCAGTTTTTTTTTATTTCATTTTTTTTGTATTATTATGAATTTTGAAAATATTGTATAACTAAAGTCATTCATGTGAAATTTAACATGTGTTTAGTTTTGATGTCAGGTTCCACTGTAGTGCCTGTGCAGAACTCAGTAGACATAACTTTAAAAACAAAAACAGCTTTAGAATCAAAATAATGCTCTTCTCCCCATTCGCATGTATTTCACGGGTATGAAACGTTGCCTGTGGCACAAAATGTGCCCCACTGAAATGAAGGCATTGCTCTTCCAACAGCACAGGCAGTGAGCAGGATGTTTACAAATATAATGGACACGGTGAGTAAAATTGCATGTTTTTGGTTAATTTCTTTTTACAGTAAAAACTTTTGAGAAATCGGGGAATGCAGCGGGATGTAGTTGTATCTTGCCGACACATCCATGCCCTGTTAGTGAAGAAATATGTAATATTGTTAGTTTGCGCGTACAGTAACGTTAAAATTACAGAAGCAGTGAATATTTCGAGTCATTTTACCTCCTGGTAAGAAAGGAATTATGTATTTCTGTTGTATGTTATAAATGAAAGTAGGTGCTACCTAAAAGGCAGAGCTCCCATGAAAAATCACCAGTGCCCGTTAAAAATTACAGGAGTGGTGCTGGAATTATCTGGAATTATGGATTCGTTTAGGAAGTTTATGTTCTTTTAAATCTATTAATGAAAATTCATGATTTCTGAATGCATGTTTTAGACTGCATCAAGATTAATTCTCGACATGTGAAAACTCTACAAATATTATGTATATAATCAAAAGAAAGTTTGGTATAGATTAACATCTGCACCAAGATAAAGAAAAAAAAAACGTATTTGAATAATTTCTGTTATTCTTATTAAAACGCACTGCATCAACAATATTACATAACTTATTAGCAGAGCTACCGGCGCCGCTTTGCGGCGCCGACAGCGTCGCATTACAGTTAGACGTATGAACAAGAAAACGAATAGATAATTCTTACTGTGTATACTATCGAGTTGAAAATTCGTGGTAATTTTGGAATCGGTGTTGTTCGGATTTTTTCATGTGCTCTATGCACATAGTAATTAATCAGTAAAGACGTCAGTAGACGCTTACTGTGTACGGTTCACAAAAGCGTCTCGCTTACTGCTTTGAATACTGAATAAAAATGTAAATGTGCGTTTGATAATAAAACATTAGTGCTAAATACATTTTCTACGAAGAAAAAAGAAATAAAATACAATATTTTCATTTTTAAACGACTTTCGTCACGCTGCCATTACTGAACTTTATTACATATACTTATGTTTGTCATGATGACGTCATAACTACACAGTGGTGTAGTGGTTAGCGAGTTCGCGTTGAAAACCAGAGGTCGTGAGTTCGAACCTCACCTAGACCAGATTTTTTTTTCAATTCCTTTTTTTTTTATTTCAGTTTTGTTTTCTATTATTATGAGTTTTGAAAATATTGTATAACTAAAGTCATTCATGTGAAATTTAACAAGTGTTTAGTTTTGATGTCAGGTTCCAATGTAGTGCCTGTGCAGTAGTCAGTAGACATAACTTTAAAAACAAAAACAGCTTTAGAATCAAAATAATGCTCTTCTCCCCATTCGCATGTATTTCATCCCTTAGCTTTAAAATCACTGACCAGATTTTATCAAAAAAACTAAAACAGTTGGCGATGAATTATCAATAAACATCAAAAAGGTTTTACTACCACCCCTATTTTATAGTGCTAATTGATTAACCATAAAAAAGCCATAGAAATGTTAACTTAGAAGTTCAGTAAATAAACAGGGTTTTTCGAGAATTTCGGCAAACACTGTTTTTCTCCGGTAAAATTCTGATCATTAACTTTTAAAAGATGCTAGTCTTTTGGGTTTAAAACAAGCTTTGTACAGTCATGTAAATGATTGTAATTTTCCCATACCAGGTGTCTATTATAGCAGTATTTTTGACTGAGAGTTGGACACAATCATTCTTCCTTTCAGAAAGAACCAAAATTTGACAATTATGACATTTAAAAGAATTACAATAGTCATTTCCAGCATTACGTAAATTCTAATTTCTATTAACTTTGGAATTGAAACATTAACTTTTTACATTAAGTCCATCTTGCCAAACATTCACACGCAAAGAAACAAAATTCCTTCGGCTATTGGCCTAATGAGATTCTGTTAGGTTTGAAGCTTTTCAATTTGAAGGAGTTATCATTTGTGACTGGTTTCCAGTATAATAATAATTTATGTAAAATTGTTGATGCAGTACGTTTTAATAAGAACAACAGAAATAATTAAATAATAAAGAAATAATTAAAACACACTACGTTAAAGCAATTAACTATTCCTGTAGAACAAAGCAACTAACAGATCTACAAAAGCAAGGAATTATTACATTACTACCAAAAGAGGGAAAAGATACATTATCTTTATCAAACTGGCGCCCTATAAGTCTCTTAAATGTTGATTATAAAATTGCAACTAAATCAATAGCGAATCGTCTTAAAAAAGTTATAAATTCCATAATAGATAAAGCTCAAACAGGATTTTTGAAAAACAGATACATCGGTGAAAATATTAGGTTAATATTTGAAACTATGGAATATTTACAAACTAAAAATGAACCCGGCCTACTACTGTTTGCAGATTTTGAAAAAGCTTTTGACAGCATCGATCATACTTTCATGTTTCAGTGCTTATACCACTTGAATTTTGGTGTCTCTTTTATTGATTGGGTAAAATTATTTTACAACGATATAAGTAGCGTAGTTATAAATAACGGAAACTTGTCCGAATCCTTTCCAATAAAGAGGGGTGTAAGACAAGGATGTCCATTGTCATCTCTGCTTTTCATAATATGCATTGAATTTTTAGCAGATTATATCAACACTGATAATTCTATTAAAGGAGTGACGATCAATGGTAAAGAAATTAAACAAACACTTTTTGCAGATGATGCAACCTTCTTAAACAACGGACAAAGAAACTCATTCGAAAAACTTATTGATGTCATCACTAATTTCGGAAACATATCAGGACTAAAACTTAACTTCAACAAATCAACAATTTTAAGAGCGGGATCTTTAGTAAATACAAATATGAAACTGTGTAATGATAAAAAATTTAATTGGACATCTGAATCGGCAAAAACACTTGGTATGACATTCTCGAACAATATTAATAAAAATGTAGACCTTAATCTAGACCCAAAATTAAATAGCTTTAAAAACTGTTTGAAACAATGGGAACACAGAAAACTAACATTACTAGGAAAAATTACAGTGATAAAAACCTTTGCGTTACCGAAGCTTATATATCCTTTTACAGTTTTACCAAGTCCGTCTGAAGAAAAATTAAAGGAAATAATAAAGATAATGTATAATTTTATATGGAACAATAAACCAGAAAAAATCAAAAGAGATGTACTACAACTTGATTACTAGAAAGGAGGACTAAAAATGATAAATATTAAGTGTTTTTTGAACTCGATAAAAGCCTGTTGGATAAAACGATTTATGTGTAACAGTGAAAGTGTAATTTGGGGTACTTTCTATAATACAATTCTAAAACCAGCAGGGGGAAAGTTAGTATTTGAATGTAATTTAAATGATAAAGACATTGAAAACATATGTAAAAACAACACATTTCTCAAAGATGTTCTTATTGCATGGCATACTATTAAGAAGGTTGAATTAAATGACATAAGTGGAAAACAGATAATCTGGAACAACTCTGACATAAGGAATGGGAATAAAACGTTGTATTACAAAGAATGGTATGAAAAAGGAATAAAATATTTAGAACACTTATTTGATTACAGGAAAAAAGATTTTTACTCTTTTGAACAATTCAAGTATTTATACAGTCTAGAAGATAATGAATTCCTAAAATATTATCAAATTATCACCAGCATTAAGCCAGATCTAAAAGAATCACTTAAAAAAGAAAACATTATTTACAATACTACAGACAACCTGCTTAATAAAATTCAAGCAGCAAAAGCACCAAACAAATTACTATACACCAAACAATTAAATGTAAAACTTAAACCAGAAATAAAATCAGAAAAGAAATGGGGATCTACTGTTGAAAACAATAACATAAAATGGAATAAAATTTATGGACAAATTTTTAAAGCAACGATAGACACAAAAATTAGAAACTTCCAGTATAAATTTTTAATGCGAATAGTTCCAACAAATAAATACTTGTACAAAATGAAATTGTCTAGAACAAACTTATGTGATTTTTGTAACATGCAAGTGGAAAGTATAGAACATCTATTTTGGGAATGTAATCATGTTCAAATTTTGTGGAATAGACTAAGTAACTTTCTTGCAGAAAAGGGAATATCGTGCCTGTTCAATCTAGAATGTATAAGTTTTGGCACTGTGCAAACGGGGTTAAAAAGCAATACCATAAATTTCATTATTTTTTTGATGAAATATTTTATTTTTCAAATGAAAAATAGACAAAAGGTTCCCGTATTCAATCAGTTTTTATCCTATTTAAATATCAGAATTTGTCTAGAAAAAGAAATAGCAATAATGCAAAACAAAATTGATTATCATTTAAAGAAATGGTCTTTCTTGAATTTTTAATATGCATCCTTACCACGTACATCACTGAGACACATGAAAAAAAAAAAAATTGAAATAATCTATTTCAAAGGTAATCAAGAGCGCACATGGGTATACTCTATACTCTATACTTTTTTTTTTCTCTACTTTTATTTTATACAGTGTTAACTTTCTTCTCAAATTAAGCGTCTTATCATGCAAAATGGATACTTTTATTTATCTTTTTTTGACATACAAAACGATTTTATAAACAAAACTGAAAGGGAAATAATTGCAATTGTTTTATGTATCTCAAAGATATTATTTCTGTTTTATTATTATTTAGTAGGTCTGCAGAATTGTACAAAACAAGTGTAACGTGTTTGTATGATGTATGTCATAAAAGAGAAAAAAAATAAATTATAAAATAAAAAAAAAAGAACAACAGAAATTATTCAAATACGTTTTCTTCTTTATCTTGGTGCACATTTTAAGCTATATCGGACTTTCTTTTAATTATATGCAGAATATCTTTCGAGTATTTCACATGTCAAGAATTAAATTTGATGCAGTCTAAAACATGCATTCAGAAGTCATGAACTATCATTAATACTTATAATTTTAATAGGTCTAATAGAACATAAACTTCCTAAACGAATCCATAATTCCAGACAATTCCAACACCACTCCTTTAATTTTAAAGGGGCACTGTGATTTTTCAAGGGAGCTCTGCCTTTTAGGTAGCACCTAATTTCATATTATCATACTGGAAACCAGTCACAAAATGATAACTGCTTCAAATTGAAAAGCTTGAACTTTGAAAATTTCAAACCTAACAGAATCTCATTAGGCCAATAGCCAAAGGAATCCTGTGTCTTTGCGTGTGAATGTTGGGCAATGAGGACTTAATGTAAAAAGTTAATGTTCCAATTCCAAATTTAATTACTAACGACTTTAGTTATACAATATTTTCAAAACTCATAATAATACAAAAAAAAATGAAATAAAAAATTAAAATTAAAAGAATCTGGTCCAGGTGAGGTTCGAACTCACGACCTCTGGATTACAACGCGAACTCGCTAACCACTACACCATTGTGGAGTTATGACGTCATGAGACAAACATAAGTAGTATATAATAAAGTTCAGTAATGGCAGCGTGACGAAAGTCGTTTCAAAATGAAAATATTGTGTTTTATTTCTTTTTTCCTTCGTAGAAAATGTATTTAGCATTTATTTCTTATTATCAAACGCTCATTTGCATTTTTATTCAATATTCAAAGCAGTAAGCGAGACGCTTTTGTCAACCGTAAACAGTAAGGGTCTACTAACGTCTTTACTGATTAATTACTATGTGCATAGTGTACTTGAAAAAATCAGAACAACACCGATTCCAAAAAGTACCACGAATTTTCAACTCGATAGTATACACAGTTAGATCTCTCTATTTATTTTCTTTTTCATACGTTTAACTGTAATGCGGCGCCGGTAGCTCTGCTATAAAGTTTAATGATATCTGATCAATTGAGATATAATACATGTCCAGGAAAAGGCATATCCTCTCGTTCTGCCGACTTTTAAGTTAAGTGCTGCAGGCATCTCGAAGGTGTCGCAGGCATCGTGAGGGGCGCAGTCATCTTGAATACTACTGTTGTCAGTCGTACGTGTAATTCAGCGGGGCACATTTTGTGCTGCTGGCAATGTTTCATACCTGTGTATTAATAATGAGGGGATATCTCCCTGTCTCGCCATACATTGCCAGGTTATTCGTAGACATTTTCACATTGAGTGTCTGTTTGAGGAATTTGCGGTGTACCCGCTCGATTTTGTCCGCTTGAGAGAAGCCCCAGATTTCCGAGCAGTAATTCAATATTGATGTTACAAAAGAGTCAAACAGGTCAAATGATATCTTAATAGGCAGACACATATCTTTTGTTAGATATTGCAATGAATACATAGATTTAAGTGCTTTTGCGGCTAAATTATCAATTCCCTTCCTTAAAGCACCACCAGAAGTGAGTACGAATCCCAAGTAATTAAAGTTATCAATGATTTCAATTTGATTTCCATTAAAGGTGAATGAATCATTTCTAGAAAGTTGACCACCTTTTCTGAAAACAACAATTTTAGTTTTTTTGACATTTACACACAAGCTCCATTTTTTAGCCCCCCTTCAAAGAAGGAGGGGTATATTGTTTTGCAGATGTCGGTCGGTCGGTAGGTCGGAATGAATGTAGACCAATCTGTTTTCGGATGATGACTCAAGAACTCTTGGGCCTAGGATCATGAAAGTTGATAGGGAGGTTGGTCATCACCATCAGATGACCCCTATTGATTTTGAGGTCTGTATGTCAAAGGTCAAGGTCACAGTGACCCTGAATAGTAAAACGGTTTCCGGATGATAACTCAAGAACCCTTGGGCCTAGGATCATGAAAGTTTATAGGGAGGTTGGTCATGACCAGCAGATGACCCCTATTGATTTTGAGGTCAGTATGTCAAAGGTCAAGGCCACCGTGACCAGGAACAGTAAAATGGTTTCCGGTAATAACTCAAGAACGCTTAGGCCTTAGTGTCAAGAAAATTGATAGTTAGGTTGGCCATGACAAGCAGATGACCCCTATTGGTTTTGAGATCATTAGGTCAAAGGTCAAGGTCACATTGGCCAGGAACAGTTAAACGGTTTCTGATCTTCTTGTCCAAAACCATAGGGCCTAGGGCTTTGATATTTGGTATGTAGCACAATCTAGTGGTCCTCTACCAAGATTGTTACGTTTATTTCCCTGGGGTCAAATATGGCCCCACCCCAGGGGTCACATGGTTTATATAGACTTATATAGGAAAAAACTTTGAAAAACCTCTTGTCCAAAACCACAGGGCCTAGGGCTTTGATATTTTGTATATGAAATCATTTAGTGGTCCTCTACTAAGATTGTTCAAATTATTCCCCTAGGGTCAAATATGGCTCCGCCCTGGGGAGTCACATGGATTACATAGACTTATATAGGGAAAAACTTTGAAAATCTTCTTGTCGAAACCACAAAGACTATGGCTTTGATATTTTGTAATGTAGCATCATCTAGTGGTTCTCTACCAAGTTTGCTCAATTATCCCTCTAGGGTCAAATATGGCCCCGCCCCAGGGGTCACATGGTTCATATAGACTTATATAGGGAAAAACTTAGAATCTTCATGTCCAGAACTTACATCATTCAAATTTGGACCACATGTATAGTTTTGAGTGACAAGATGAACCTTGACATGAGTTGACCTTGATCTTGACCTAGTGACCTACTTTCACATTTCTCAAGCTACAGCCTTCAAATTTTTACCACATGCATAGGTTTGTGTACCGAAAAAAACTTTGACCTTGTTATTGACCTAGTGACCTACTTTCACATTTTTGAAGGTACAGGCTTCAAATTTGGACCACATGCATAGTTTTGTGTTCCGAAATAAAATCTGACCTTGATTTTGACCTAGTGACCTACTTTCACATTTCTCAAGCTACAGCCTTCAAATTTGAACCATATGCAAAGTTTTGTTTACCGAAATGAACTTTGATTTTGAGATTGACCTAGTGACCTACTTTCACATTTCTGAAGCTACAGGCTTCAAATTTAGACCGCATGCATATTTATTTTTGTCTTCTGAATTGAAATTTGACATTGATTTTTACCTATTACCTACTTTCACATTTCTCAAGCTACAGCCTCCAAATTTGAAGCACATGCATAGTTGTGTCTACCGAAATGAACTTTGACCTTGAAATTGATCTAGTGACCTACTTTCACATTTCTCAGGCCACAGCTTTCAAAAATTTGGACCACATACACATTGTTTTGTACCGAAATGAAATTTGACCTTGATTTGGACCTTGAGCTAGTCTTGAAATTTGGAACATTCAAAAATGGCTCAGAGGATGGCACCAAGATCACTCTGTAATCTCTTGTTAGGTTAATAGGTTAAAGGTCAAGGTCAGATTAAACCAGAATGGTAGAACTTTTGTTTACAGTGAGCATATAATTTCTGTTCCTTGTGCAATTACTGAATGCATCAAGGGGGCATTTCGTGTTCGACGAGCTCTTGTTTACAGTACTCCTCTAGTTGGTTCAAGTGTAACTGTAACCCGTTTGCTGAATCGCTAAGCAATACACAGTCATCAGCAACATAATTAGAAATATTGATAACTGGTCAAGTGTCAATCCAGAAAAAATATTTTGCTGAAGGCAGGTCTCAAGATCATTGATGAAATGACAAAACAAGATTGGCGAAGTTATCTCCCCCTGGAATAGTCCAACATCGCATTTTGAAGAAATCTGATAGCATATTCATGTGTCAGACACATGATTTGAACTCGTCATACATTGACCGCAGTAATTTTAACAGTTTACCATCCATACCTTCCTGAATTTGCTTGTACCATAAACCGTTTCTATATATTAAGTCAAAACATTTTCTGTAATCTATAAAGGCTGTGTACACCTTTTTGGATTTTCCAAGTACATCTGAATGATATTATGAAGAATAAATATTGCGTCCGTTGTACTTTGCCTAGATTTAAATCCAAATTGTGCATCTGTGAGTTTATCATATTTGTCTGACCATGCTTTTATAGTGTTATTAAGGATATTCTGCAAATTGAAATTAGAAATTCAGGTGAAAAATCAGAATCCTCGGAACAGCTTTGGAAATGCAAGGACACTAAAAATAAATGATAAAAGTTTATCGCCAGATCCCATCATGTGTTCCAGAGTTATGGCCCCTTTAAAAGCGGACTTGAAGTATTGTTCCACATCATCACCCACATCATATGACACAAGGTGCATAACTCTTGCACCAATATTTCCTGAATTATGCCCCCTTTTTGCTTAGAATTACACTTATATAATGCTTTGATACACTTTATCTGTACCTCTCTTATTATTTGATATTTTTCAACACAGACTCAAGCTATTGTGCAATATTCATCCACCACTGGAGTCATTAAAAACTCCAATGACAGTTCTTGACAGATTTAAATGTTTTTGGTACACAGGTGTAACATCATAAAATAAGGTAAAGTTCGACTTTGGCTACAAACCACCAATTTTTTAGCTCACCTGTCACAAAGTGACAAGGTGAGCTTTTGTGATCGCGCGGTGTCCGTCGTCCGTCCGTGCGTCCGTCCGTGCGTGCGTCCGTCCGTCCGTAAACTTTTGCTTGTGACCACTCTAGAGGTCACATTTTTCATGGGATCTTTATGAAAGTTGGTCAGAATGTTCATCTTGATGATATCTAGGTAAAGTTCGAAACTGGGTCATGTGCCTTCAAAAACTAGGTCAGTAGGTCTAAAAATAGAAAAACCTTGTGACCTCTCTAAAGGCCATATATTTCACAAGATCTTCATGAAAATTGGTCAGAATGTTCAACTTGATGATATCTAGGTCAAGTTCGAAACTGGGTCACGTGCCATCAAAAACTAGGTCAGTAGGTCTAAAAATAGAAAAACCTTGTGACCTCTCTAGAGGCCATATATTTCACAAGATCTTCATGAAAATTGGTCAGAACATTCATCTTGATGATATCTAGGTCAAGTTCGAAACTGGGTCATGTGCCATCAAAAACTAGGTCAGTAGGTCAAATAATAGAAAAACCTTGTGACCTCTCTAAAGGCCACATTTTTCATGGGATCTGTATGAAAGTTGGTCTGAATGTTCATCTTGATGATATCTAGGCCAAGTTCGAAACTGGGTCACATGCGGTCAAAAACTAGGTCAGTAGGTCTAAAAATAGAAAAACCTTTTGACCTTTCTAGAGGCCATATATTTCAGGAGATCTTCATGAAAATTGGTCAGAAGATTCACCTTGATGATATCTAGGTCAAGTTCGAAAGTGGGTCACGTGCCTTCAAAAACTAGGTCAGTAGGTCAAATAATAGAAAAACCTTGTGACCTCTCTAGAGGCCATATTTTTCATGGGATCTGTATGAAAGTTGGTCTGAATGTTCATCTTAATGATATCTAGGTCAATTTCAAAAGTGGATCACGTGCCATCAAAAACTAGGTCAGTAGGTCAAATAATAGAAAAACCTTGTGACCTCTCTAAAGGCCATATTTTTCATGGGATCTGTATGAAAGTTGGTCTGAATGTTTATCTTGATGATTTCTAGGTCAAGTTCGAAACAGGGCCATGTGCGGTCAAAAACTAGGTCAGTAGGTCTAAAAATAGAAAAACCTTGTGACCTCTCTAGAGGCCATACTGATGAATGGATCTTCATAAAAATTGGTCAGATGTTCACCTTGATAATATCTAGGTCAAGTTTGAAACTGGGTCACGTACCTTAAACAACTAGGTCAGTAGGTCAAATAATAAAAAAACCTTGTGACCTCTCTAGAGGCCATACTTTTCATGGGATCTGTATGAAAGTTGGGCTGAATGTTCATCTTGATGATATCTAGGTCAAGTTTGAAATTGGGTCAACTGCGGTCAAAAACTAGGTCAGTAGGTCTAAAATTATTAAAATCTTTTGACCTCTCTAGAGGCCATATTTTTCAATGGATCTTCATGAAAATTGATCTGAATGTTCACCTTGATGATATCTAGGTCAGTTTCGAAACTGGGTCACATGCGGTCAAAAACTAGGCCAGTAGGTATAAAAATAGAAAAACCTTGTGACCTCTCTAGAATGAGATCTTCATGAAAATTAGTGAGAATGTTCACCTTGATGATATCTAGGTAAAATTCAAAACAGGGTCACGTACCTTCGAAAACTAGGTCAATAGATCAAATAATAGAAAAACCTTGTGACCTCTCTAGAGACCATATTTTTCAATGGATCTTCTTGAAAATTGGTCAGAGTTTTTATCTTGATAATATCTAGGTCAAGTTCAAAACTGGGTCACATGAGCTCAAAAACTAGGTCACTATGTCAAATAATAGAAAAAACGACGGCATACTCAAAACTTGGTCATGTGGGAAGAGGTGAGCGATTCAGGACCATCATGGTCCTCTTGTTTTATGTAGTTATGGCCCCTTTCCAACTTAAAATTTGCCAAACTTATGGTTTCCGGACAATAAATCATGAAAGGCTTGACAGATTTAGATAAATTTTGGTACACAGGTGTAACATCATCAAATACAGGTAGGGGGGGGGGGGGTTTAACGTCGCACCGACACAATGATAGGTCAACTGGCGACTTTCCAGCTTTGATGGTGGAGGAAGACCCCTGTTGCCCCTCCGTGCATTATTTCATCACGAGCGGGCACCTGGGTAGAACCACCGACCTTCCGTAAGCCAGCTGGATGGCTTCCTCACATGAAGAATTCAAAGCCCCGAGTGAGGCTCGAACCCACATCGATGAGGGGCAAGTGATTTGAAGTCAGCATCAAATACAGGTCAAGTTCAATTTAAATTGCACCTTCTTTTGGCCATGTCATTCTTATGGTTGCCATTCTTCTGTGACAAGACCGTATTGTGGGGGTATTCATCACTCCTGTGACAGTTCTAGTTTACACTGACATATTCTTGATTGATGAATATGTATTTTGTATAAATATGAGCGTCGTACGGTATCAAATACTTGTCCTGAAAATTTCTTTGCATTATCTTCTAGTACACTGTTTGGACACGTTTTTGAGTGTCATTGATACTTTATATTGTTTGTTTTATTTGACCTTGAGGGGCAGGGTTTCCCGACGGTCCACTGAATTATTGTACAGGATTTGTAGTACATGTAACCAATGAGGTGTTGAATCTTAGTTGTTTGTTACTGAAGATTATGAAATTAAACATAAAACCTTTAAAATGTAAAATTTCAGGAATATTCAGCAAATTTAACCGGAAGCAATGTCAGATGGTAAAATTCCTCTTCAGGTGTTTATATTGTCACTAGAATTGTCACAAACTAAGGGTTTTCATAAGAAATCTGCTCAAGTGATGAACTTGACACCTTTCTGGCATCTTGTTTGTACAATGAATTGCTAAAGTATAATTCCCGCACGATAACTCAAACAATACATGCTTGATAATTATGATTTTTCTTCATTAAAACGTTTCAATACAGAAAATATTTTTTGTAAAACATTACAGTATGCACTGACAACCTTTTTGAGTTCAGTGCATGAGAACCATAATAATCAAACAATAATATAGATATTTATGCTGTCGTTTAAATTATCGTGCGGGAGTAGTAAGTAAATATTTAGTTTTTCAACTTTATACAATTTAATGTGTTGTTTCTTTCAGATCATATTAGAGCTATGAAAGAGATGAACATGGAAGACACAAAGACGAGTATGTATGATTGAGTGTTAAAAGTTTGACTGGCTGTTTTGTTGCCTTTTTTTAACCAGGTTTTCGTAGAAAACCGGTTATTAGGTATGTTGTTGCGTGAGGGGGGGGGGGGGGGGGGGGGGGGGAGTGCGTCAAACTTGGTTTGTGCACAATTTAGGATTGCATTTGGGGTTATTTGGGTCAACCAGTTATTAAATTGGGGTATGTCATTGGATGGGTGGGCAGACAGGTGTGCGGGTGTCAGACTTGGTTTCCGCAAAAACTTTAGTTTGGAACAAGCTATAGACACCAAACTTGGCCAGTAGATAGATGGTAAGGAGTTGAAGGTTGGGATTGCATTTGGGATCATTTGGGTCATGGTCAAGGTCGCTATTACTAAAAATAGAAAAAATATTTTCCACTCAGTAACTTCAGTTTGCATTGATGTTAAACTTGGCTTAAGGTAGCTTATAGAACAAGGCGATTGGTAACACCGGTGGATGCTCCCTGAAGCAAATATCTAAAACAGGGGCAATTGAAAAACAGGGTCATGTGGAGTTATGTCTTAGTTACTGCACTCCCCCTCAATGTGTTCTATAAGAATTTTAAGTTTGATATAAGTTTCTCTTATAGTTAAAGAGAGATGCTCTAGACAAAGTTTTAAGACAAAGGGAGGTAATTAAAAAAAATGAGGCCAGCTAAATTTATGGTTTTTAGTTACTGCACTTCCTCTCACTGATCTCTGTAAATGTGTGAAATATTGAATCAATCATATATACACTTTTCAAGTAATACACTGGAAACATTTTTTAAACATAAAGGGAGATAATTCAAAAACTGGGTAAATTAGAGCAAAGAAGTATAAAATACACAGAATGGCAACAGGAGATAATCTCACGTAAGCTTGTGTCAGCGCGTTATCTTATTGATGCGTTTGCTGACAAGTGATAACAGACGCTTATTAAAGTATTACAGTGACGATACGGCCGGCACGTAATAAACCGAATCGGGTCCAATTTTCAAACGACAGCTGTTGATTTCTCAGACTTCCAGTCATAAATTCATTCTTTCCACATGTAGAAAATACTAATAACATTAAAAAGACACCATTATTGTTATAAACAAATGATCCGATAGAAAGTTTTCACGACACAAATTTTTATTTTTCTGTTGTCTGTTTCATACACTGGTAAAATGAGATCTCATTCAGTTCCCACGTGATGTTGGCGGGATTTGCTGTATATGCCTTTCAAGTTGCTGATCTATATATTTTTATAGCTCTTTGGCTAGAATTATTGTTCCTTGAAAATGCACTCCCTCTCACTGATTTCAATCAATATGTAAAGTACTAAGTTAATCCTTGATATAGTTTCCAAGTTATGCTCTGGACAAGGTTTTTTCACATATGGGGACATAATTCAAAAATGGGGTCAGCTTGAATTATGGTTCTTTGATATTGCACATCCTCTAACTGACCTCTATCCATATTTACAGTATCAAGTCAATCCCTTCTATAGTTTTGGACTTAGGCTCTGGACAATTTTTTTACATAAAGGGAGATAATTCAAAAATAGGATCAGCTAGACTCATAGGTTCTAGTTATTGCACCTCCTTTCAGTGGTCTCTATATTTGTGTGAAGTATCAAGTCATTCCTTCTTATAGTTTTCAAATTATGCTCATAACAAATTTTTTAGCTCACCTGAGCACAAAGGGTGAACTGTTGTGATCGCTCACCGTCCGGCCGTCTGGCGCACATTTGTCCGCCGTCTGTCCGCACTTTCTTTTAAACAACATCTCCTAAACCACCAGGCCAATTTTGATGAAAATCCACAGGGATGTTCCTTTGATGGTCTTCTTTAAAAATTGTTCAAAGAAATGAATTCCATACCAAATTCTGGTTGCAACCAAAAGGAAAAACTTTGAAAATCTTCTTGTCCAATACTGCAAGGTGTAGTGCCTAGATATTTGGCATGTAACGTCATCTAATGGTTCTCTATGAACATTGTTCAAATTATGCCCCTGGGGTGAAAAGAGGCCTCACCCCTGGGTCCCAAATTTTACTTAGACTTGTATAGGAAAAAAACTACTTGTTTGAAACCACAAGACCTAGGCCTTTGATATTTGGTATGTAGCATTGCCTTGTGGTCCTCTATCAAGATTGTTCAAATTATTACCTTGGGGTGAAATTAGGCCCTGCCCCGGGGGTCCCAAGTTTTACATAGTTTTATATAGGAAAAAAATTGAAAAACCTTTTTGTCTGAAACTGCAAGGGAAAGGCTTTTGATATTTGGTATGTTGTGTTGCCTAGTGGTCCTCTACAAAGATTATTCAAATTATGCTCCCGAGTTGAAAAGAGTCCCACCCAGGGGGTCCCAAGTTTTACACAGACTTGTAAAACTAAAACATTAAAAATCTTCTTGTCTAAAATCACAAGACCTAGGCCTTTTGGTATTTGGTTTGTAGCATTGCGTTGTGGTCATTTTCCAAGAGTGTTCAAATTATGCCCCTGGGGTGAAAAGAAGCCCTACCCTGGGGGTCCCAAGTTTTACATAGACTTATAAAGGAAATATTTTAAAAATCTTCTTGTCTGAAATTTCAAGGCCTAGGCCTTTGATATTTGGTATGGAGCATTGCCTTGTAGATCTCTAATTAGATTGTTCAAATTATGCCCCTGGGGTGAAAAGAGGTCAATTAGAGTTATGGTTCTTTGACACTATACTTCCTCTCCCTGACCTCTATCAATGTGTGAAGTATCAAGTCAATCCCAACACTGTACTTCCTCTCACTGACCTCTAGCAATGTGTGAAGTATCAAGTCAATCCCGACACTGTACTTCCTCTCACTGACCTCTAGCAATGTGTGAAGTATCAAGTCAATCCCTTTCATAGTTTTGGACTTAGGCTCCGTACAAGTTTTTTTACAAAAAGGAAGATAATTCAAAAACGGGACCAATTAGAGTTATGGTTCCTTATCACTGCACTTCCTCTCAATGAGCTCTATCATTGTGTGAAGACACTACTAAGATACTTCAACACTTTTCGAGTTATGCTCTGGACAAAAAGTGTGACGGATGGACGCATGGACGGACAAGGTGGCGATTATATGCTCCCCCTTTGGGGAGCATAAAAATCAAGTTTGGGATTGTATGTGGTCATTGGAGTCAAGTTCAAGGTCAGGATAACTTACTAAATCTTCACACAGTGGGTCTAGAGCGTTGCGCCAAAAGCTACTTTTTAGTGAGTGGGACGGAAAGGTGTCAGGTCAAATGCAAAAAAATCATGGCGAGCTTTTGTGACCGCTCAATGTCCATCGTGTGTCATAAGTCTGTCAAAATTTTCTAATAAAATCTTTTTCTTGAAAACCACTTGGCAGAATTACACCAAACTTGACAGAAATGATTCTTGGATGGCCCCCTTTCACAGTTGTTCAAAGAATTGAATTCCATGCAGAACTCTCGTTGCCATGGCAACCAAATGGGAAAACTTTAGAAATCTTCTTGTCCGAACCGCAAGGCGTAGAGCCTTGATATTTGGCATGTGATATCAACTAATGGTCCTCTATGAAGATTGTTCGAATTGTGCCCCTGCGGTGAAATGAGGCCCCGCCCTGGGGAGCACAAGTTTTGCATAGACTTACTGTATATAGGAAAAAACTTTAAAAATCTTCTTGTCTAAACCAACAAGACCTAGGCCTTTGATATTTGGTATGTAGCATTGCCTTGTGGTCCTCTACCAAAATTGTTCAAATAATAACCCAGGGGTGAAATTAGGCCCTGTCCCGGGGGTCTCTAGTTTTACAGACTTGTATAGGAAATTTTTTTTAAAATCTTCTTGCCTGAAATTGCAAGGCCTAGGCTTTTGATATTTTGTATGTAGCATTGCCTAGTGGATCTCTTACAAGATTGTTCAAATTATGTCCGACAGGAAAGGCCGTACCGGCGACAGTAACCATCAAAACAAATCAACACCCTTTACAATATTTACAAATTTATTTACATAAGATGATTATTAACAATGAATAGATGATATGAAAAAAAAACTGATTATAAGAAAGAAAGAAAAAAAAATCAAAGTTCATTATCACCAGATACAAAGTTCTTACAGTTCCATTTTAAAGTGACGTGACACAGTTCTTTAATTTAATTGCGAACTTTAAGTAGCACAAACAATATATAAACGTATCTGTAAATCAAGTCCCTTTAAACCGTGAATACGTTGATTCCGTTTTGGCACCCTATGGTGGTAGGTGATTGCATCCCTGAGCTGACTTCAGAGGATAACAAAAATCAGCGTCTTTGCGGTTTACGGCACAACCATGGGACGACAGCTCTGCGCTGGGAATATCACATCCAGGCGAGTGAAGACAAGTAAACCTTGGGCATTGTACTTCCGGGTTATGACATCACCAGGTAAAATCGTCTGGCGGAAGAAGCTAAAATATATAACATATGGTAAGCACCATAGCAAAACAAATAAGTCAGGGCATAAAACTGCTCCTTTGGGTACACCATACCTCCGTAGGCTCCTATAAATAATACGTGCTACTTATAAAAAATATATGTGCTACTAAGTTCAGACGTCACGTGATTAAAATACGTCACTAATTACTTCCATTATTACAAAAATTACTTTCTTAACCCTTTACCACATCGATACGTTTATCACCGTATCTATCGATTACCGAACAGAAACGTATTGACCCGAGTCTATCGGTTCCCGATAGAAACGTATTATACCGATTAACGGCCATTTGAACAGAATCGTTTTATCCCGTGTCTCATAATCAATCGCTTTATTTTCGTTCTTTTCCTAAAGAAACAAATTCCGGATGTTTACTAACTCAAAATATGGGATTTCGTCATCATTATTTACGTACAAGATCATGTGGTTACTATTTAAATTTATCGAGTACTTTGCAAAGAAAGGGTTTTTTCCTACATGTGCACGACGCTACGTCATGGAAAATTACTGAGAAAACTGCTTGCAACTGGACGGTTCGCGGGCTTTCCTCGTTCTAAAAATAACAACCATTTAACATCAAAGTATTTTTAAATGTGTTAGGTCATGAAGGTCACGCGTGATACATGCAGATTTCCCCTAAACAACAATTTGTGTATACGATGGCTTGGAATTTATGGCCTTACATAACGGGAAGTGTTAATCAAAACAGAAGGACCGCGGCTTTCAAATATTTTATGACACCCCAAGAGTTAATTGCAGCGGAAGTCACCCGTGATGTACCGACGTTTGATCATTAAAATATTACGTAATATTATCTTAAAAACATTTTAATTTTTAGCACAAGAATATTGTAGTCGGTTACGAGTCTCGATCTCAGCGATCTTTTTGCACTTTCAGAAATTTTACGATCCGTTATTTTTGTAGTGTTATTCAGTTTGAGGGTTGTTTTTTTTATATAAATACTTACCGATTCCGATTCGGAAGATAAGTCTATTAACTATAAATCAAACTTTCAAACATCATTTTGAAATGAAATTGTATATGAATTTCAATGTGAAAGTAATCCAAAACAGAATTTTATGCCTAAAAAAATATATTCGCGTACTTTAACACTTTATATCTTCGAAACTCAAAGAGAAACTACAAAAAAATTTTGTATCATCGAAAAGAGAATTTAAATTGCTATAAACTTTATATTGACAAAAATAATGTCAAACTTACAGAAAATATTAAAATAATGACATTTTTAACATAAGTGTGTGTAATCACAAAATAATGCCAACACCTCTGTTCAGATAAGACAGTCACCTTTATCAGCCATATACCGATTATTGATTATTGATTATCACTTATCAGTGTTATGTAAAAGAGGTTACTCTGGCTTCTGTTCTGTGTGGTAAAGGGTTAAAAGACTAAAATTGAAGTATGAAAAAGATATGAAACTTTTATGATGAAAAATATAGATACGGAAATGATTAACTGCAGCTATTATTTACAACTACAAATTAACAAAATTCAATGTAAATCAGACGTTATATCATAGTTTGCATCCATATAATATCTAATGCCATATAACAAAACGGACATTGTATGTATATGCAATAGACTGGCACACAATTTCATATTACAATAATATATAACATACATGGTACTAGACTTGCCATATAGATTTATACATAACAATACAATGCAGTAATGGCATTCCATAACGAAATGTTTGACATAAGTTTTTGAAACAAAGTACTTTATAAATATCATGTTACAAATTTCAGTACAAATTTTACATCTTATATAAACGAAACATTTTAGACTCCTCTTTCGAAATAATTTACAAAAGTCTGAAAAAATTAATAAATAGTCCTGACATACCGAAACTAGCCAAAATCATATGCCGAAAAGTAAATGTTACAGAATTCTGTAGAATGCACAAAAATTTACCAAATAAAAATCGTAATGCAAAATCATACAAAAATCTAACAAATAAATTTCTTACCTCGATCGAGCATCAATTTCTAGCAAGAAAATTAATCAGACATAGATTCGTCTATAATGTCGGAAGGTGGTGTGCGCAAGGCATATCTAGTCCAGTCTATTTAAAGGGTAATGTCCCGCCAAATACTAAATTTCATGGGATTCACTGCCTATGCGTAAACTCTTGACTATTTGTATTTCCACGGGATTCACGATATAGCCGGGGAATCTAACTACTTTGGCGCGGATTGAAATTGACAATTTGAGGCCCATTATAGTGGTTTTGGGGATAAAAACATAAATTACTGAAGTTTATAAAATATCAACTTTCTTATTACTGAACCGAATTTAATGAAATTTACATGGAAATTTAAGTTATGAAATACAGAAAAACATGAGAGGTATTTCATGCGTGAAATCTAACATTTACCCCAATAACTCAAAAATTTACAAAAAGATGATGCAATACCTGCATTTACAATACAGATAAAATAAGGCCCGTATGTCAATTTGTGACACTGGGGTAAAAAAAGGGGCCCTGCCAAGGGGGTCACTTGTTATATGAGTTGTATAGGAATAAATAGTTAAAAAATTATAAGATCATATTTCCTAGACTGTTTAATTGTAAATACCTGATGACCCCAAGAGATTAGGGGTCACTTGACTGTAACCTTGACCTACTCACCTACTTTCCTGTTTTTAGCTCACCTGAGCACAAAGTGCTCATGGTGAGCTTTTGTGTTCGATCTGTGTCCGTGGTCCGTCGTCGTCCTTCAGTCGTCGTCAACAATTTGACTGTTAACACTCTAGAGGTCACAATTTTGACCCAATCTGAGTGAAACCTGGTCAGAGTGTTACCCTCAATAAAATCTTGGACGAATTCAGTATTGGGTCATCTGGGGTCAAAAACTAGGTCACCAGGTCAAATCAAAGGAAAAGCTAGTTAACACTCTAGAGGCCACATTCATGACCATATCTTAATGAAACTTGGCCAGAATGTTAATCTTGATGATCTTTAGGTCAAGTTTAAATCTGGGTCAGGTGGGTCAAAAACTAGGTCACCAGGTCAGATCAAATGTAAATCTTGTTAACACTCTAGAGGCCACATTTATGATAATATCTCTATGAAACTTGGAAGAATGTTAATCTTGATGATCTTTAGGTCAAGTTCAAATCTAGGTCAAATGGAGTCAGAAACTAGGTCACCAGGTCAAATCAAAGGAAAAGCTTGTTAACACTAGAGGCCACATTTATGACTGTATCTTTATGAAACTTGGTCAGAATGTTTACCTAGATGATCTTTATGTCAAGTTCAGATCATGGTCATATGGGCTCAAAAACTAGGTCACCAGGTCAAATCAAAGGAAAAGCTAGTTAACACCCTAGAGGCCACATTTATGACCATATCTTAATGAAACTTGGCCAGAATGTTAATCTTGATGATCTTTAGGTCAAGTTTAAATCTGGGTCAGATGGGGTCAAAAACTAGGTCACAATGTCAAATCAAAGATAAAGCTTGTTAACACTCTAGATACCTAATTTTAAGTTTGAAACTCATGGGAATTGATCAGAATGTTTGTCTTGATGACCTCTAAGGCAGGTTTAAATCTTGGTCATGTTGAGTCAAAGACTAGGTCACCAGGTCAAATCAAAGGTAAAGCTTTTTAACAATCTAGAGGTCTAATTTATGACTATATCTTCATGAAACCTGGTCAGAATGTTAATCTTGATGATCTTTAGGCCAGGTTCGAATCTGGGTCATGTGGGGTCAAAAACTAGGTCACCAGGTCAAATCAAAGGAAGAGCTAGTGAACACTCTAGAGACCACATTTATGACCGTATCTTTATGAAACTTGGTCAGAATGTTAATCTTAATGATCTTAAGGTCAGGTTCGAATCTGGGTCATGTGGGTTCAAAAACTAGGTCACCAGGTCAAATCAAATGTAAAGCTTGTTAACAATCTAGAAGCCACATTTATGACTGTATCTTCATGAAACTTGGTCAGAATGTTAATCTTGATGATCTTGATGATCTTTAGGTCAAGTTCGAATCTTGATCATGTGGGGTCTAAAACTAGGTCACTAGGTCAAATTAAAGGAAAAACTGTTTAACACTTTAATGAATTTTCATGAAACTTGGTCAGAATATTAATCTTGATGATCTTTAGGTCAATAGGTCAGGTGAGCGATACAGGGCCTTCATGGCCCTCTTGTTTAAGATACAGCCTTGAAATTTGGATGTGTACAGGTTTCCACACCGATCTTAAAACTGACTTTCAGTGACCATCAATGTGACCTACTGATCTACTTTCTAATATTTTAGGATCAGTTTGCCATTTTAAACATGTGGCTCAAATTACTGAGGTGAGTGATTCAGGGTCATCATGACCCTTTTTTTATGCCCCCGAAGGGAGGCATATAGTTTTTGCACCGTCTGTTGGTCTGTCCGCAATTTTCGTGTCCGGTCCATATCTTTGTCATCCATGGATGGATTTTCAAATAACTTGGCATGAATGTGTACCACAGTAAGATGACGTGTCGCGCGCAAGACCCAGGTCCGTAGCTCAAAGGTCAAGGTCACACTTAGACGTTAAAGGTCATTTTTCATGATAGTGCATTGATGGGCGTGTCCGGTCCATATCTTTGTCATCCATGGATGGATTTTCAAGTAACTACGCATAAATGTGTGGCACAGTAAGACGACGTGTCATGCGCAAGACCCAGGTCTGTAGCTCAAAGGTCAAGGTCACACTTAGACGTTAAAGGTCATATTTCATGATAGTGCATTGATGGGCGTGTCCGGTCTATATCTTTGTCATTCATGCATGGATTTTAAAATTATTGGGCACGAATGTGTACCACAGTAAGATGACGTGTCGCCCGCAAGACCCAGGTCCGTAGCTCAAAAGTCAAGGTCACACTTTGACGTTAAAGGTCATATTTAATGATAGTGCAATGATGTTCATGTCCGGTCCATATCTTTGTCATTCATGCATGGATTTTAAAATAACTACGCATGAATGTGTGGCACAGTAAGACGACGTGTCGCGCGCAAGACCCAGGTCCGTAGATCAAAGGTCCTAAACTCTAACATCGGCCATAACTATTCATTCAAAGTGCCATCGGGGGCATGTGTCATCCTATGGAGACAGCTCTTGTTATCCCCCGACGAAAGTCGGAGGGATATAGTTTTGGCGTTGTCCGTCCGTCCGTCCTTCCGTCCGTCTTTCCGTCCGTCCGTCCTTCCGTCTTTCCGTCCGTCCGTCCGTCCGTCCGTCCGGAGCCATATCTAGGAAATGGTTGGGAATATTTATTTAAAACTTCATATATATGTTCACCACTATGAGTTCTTGCGGCCCTTCAAGTTTCAGTCAGATTGCCCAAGTAACACCAGAGTTATGGCCCTTAGAAGTTTCTAGTGTTAACTATATAGGGTACTATAAATATGGCAATTTCTGCATCATAACTTTTGATATATTTGACCTAGAACTATGAAACTTAAACAGAATTTAGATCACCATAATGTGGTTGTGTACACACAATTTCATTCGGATTTATATGTAATTTAAGAGTTATTGCCCTTTAATTGTATATAAATCCACATATTTGTACATAACAAACTTACCATTTGGTAGAATTTCATTAAATTTCTTTCATTCTTTTCCATGAACGTTTATTGTAAACATGTGAAGTTGTGTACCCACACCTGGTCACCCCCTTACCTTGATCACACACCTCCCCCCCCACTATCCCCTGACCCCCCCCCCCCAAAAAAAAAATAAAAAAAAATTAATTCCTTATTTTTGATTTTTTTCAAACAAACTTCATATACATGTTCACCACTATGAGGTTATGGGGCCCATCAAGTTTCAGACAGATTGCCCAAGTAACACCAGAGTTATGGCCCTTAGAAGTTTCTAGTCTTAACTATATAGGGTACTATAGATCTATAGATATGGCAATTTCTGCATCATAACTTTCGATATATTTGACCTAGAACTATGAAACATTAACAGAATTTACAGCACTATAATTTGGTTGTGCACAGACAATTTTATACGGATTTCTTTTGTAACTTCAGAGTTATTGCCCTTTAATTGTCTAAAAATCCACATATTTGTACATAACAAACTTACCATTTGGCAGAATTTCATTAAATTTCTTTCATTCTTTTCTGTGAACATTTATTATAAACATGTGAAGTTGCGCACCCACACCTGGTCACCCACTTGCCTTGGTCACCCCCCCTCCCCCCCCCCCCCCCAACCCCCCACAATTTTTTTTTTTTTTTTTTTCATTTCTTATTTTAGATTTTTTTCAAACCTTCCAAGTTGTACCATTCCCCCACCTCACTTCTCCACCCAGTCATGCCCACCACCGATCATGCATCCTCTGCCCCCCCCCTCCCCTAACTTCACCCTTTTACCCCTTTTTTTTTTTCATTTTTAATTTCCAATCAATATTTATAATCAACATGTGAAATTTTATTTCCTCTCCCGTTCCCCTGCACCCCCACCCCCTAAAAAATAAATATATACATATATCTATATATATATTTCCATTCCTTTTTATACGCCCGAAGGGACGTATTATGTTATACGCCCGAAGGGACGTATTATGTTATGACGCTGGTGTCCGTCTGTCCGTCCGTCCGTCCGTCTGTCCGTTAGCAATTTCGTGTCCGCTCTGTAACTCTTGAACCCCTTGAAGGATTTCAAGGAAACTTTACATAAATGTTCACCACACCGAGACGATGTGCAGACCGCATGTTTTGGATGTCTCACTTCAAGGTCAAGGTCACACTTAGGAGTCAAAGGTCATATCAGTTTGTTTCGTGTCCGCTCTGTAACTCTTGAACCCCTTGAAGGATTTCAAAGAAACTTGACACAAATGTTCACCACACCAAGATGACATGCAGAGCGCATGTTCCGGATGACTTGCTTCAAGGTCAAGGTCACACTTAGGGGTCAAAAGTCATATCAGTTTGTTTCGTGTCCGCTCTGTAACTCTTGAACTGCTGGAAGGATTTCAAAGAAACTTGGCAGAAATGTTCACCACATTGTAACGATGTGCAGAGCGCATGTTCCGGATGACTCGCTTCAAGGTCAAGGTCACACTTAAGGGTCAAAGGTCATATATGACTTTGCTTTGTGTATATTGCTCTGCATTGCAGTGGTCTTGTTTTTATTTGGCAGATCTCTTTTTTGTACTTACAATAATTTTTTTTTTTTGAATTACTTCCCTTTTATGTTACTATAAATAGCTTATTTTGAAACTTTTTTATTATTGGCCGTAGGGAAAAACCGAGACCACTTTTCTGTGGTACAACATGGATGGTACCTCCAATTTTAAGGTGTATTTTTACATACCTATACCTGATAAGGATTTTTTTGTAGACTTTGATTTTTTTTTTTGTGGACTTAGATTTGTTTTTTGAAGTTTTCCTTTTGTTGTTCCAGTCCTTTGGGGCTACAACAGTCAAGTTCTTAAAATTTTGCTCAAATCCTATGATGTAAGCCTTCGGGCGTATATTGCCCCGCATGGCTGCGCTCTTGTTTTTTTTTTTTTTTTTAAATGTTCAAACCTTCAACATGTTAAGTTGTGACTGCACAAACCTTGCCCTCAGCCATGTTCAAGATATTTTACCTGTGTTCTCTTAAGGACATCTGTTCTTTTAAGTTCAAATGTACATGTTAAACAGCAACACCTGGTGCCAAACCACTCAAAGATAATATTTCGTTCCAGTTAAACTTCAAGCTCACATTTCAATTAACTGCATTTAATTTTAAAAGCTAAGCTTATTACATTAAGCATATCCCATTCAAAATAAATTCTTTAGTCAGGATCAAAGTATCATACATTTATTATGTACTCTTTAATTAAATATTTGTTTTCTGTTAAATTGATTTTGACTGATGAAATTATTTGCTTCTTATTAACATCCTTAACTTTTTGCCAGATATATCTTTTTGCCATTCCTCACCACAAACCCTTTCGGCGGGGGATACCAATTCATCGAATTTGCTTGTTTCTTTTTGTTTTTGTGATAAAAAGGGTCATTTTAATGCAATTTGGTCAAGGTCAATGTCACAGTTATTAAAAACAGATTTTTATGCCCCCAGCATCTACTGATGCGGGAGTCATATAGTGATTGTCCTGTCCGTCCGTTCATTCGTTTGTTCATCCGTCTGTACGAGGTTAACCAAATGGGATCGTTTCGTCTAGCATCAATACCCCTTACTAGAATGACTTAATACTAATGCAGATGTAACCTGTGACCATTCCTCATCTTCAGACGTCACCTGACCTCAGTTTGACCTTGACCTTGACCTCATTTTGGACTTAGATGCAAAATCTATCGACAAGGATGCCACTGGGGGCATCAAGCGTTTATTGAACACAGCTCCTTGTTTCATTTAAAATAGATTTATTTCTCAGTGCGATCATCAAAAAGGTGGTTTCCGCATTATAATTTTAGTTTGGACTTACTTACTGCCACAAAAATTTGTGTACAGCAAGCTTATCTGAAAAACTAGGCTTGAATGATATTTGGTGTCACTGTTACTAAAAATAGAAAAATGGCTTCCACTCAATATTTTTAGTTTTGGTGCGCTTATTGTCTGTATACTTGTTGTGTAGATAGCTTTTATGAAAGACAAAAGGACTTGTTGTGTAGATAGCGCTTATGAAACACAAAAGGTTGGGAATGTATTTGAGGTCACTTGGATTGGGGTGAAGATCAGTGTAGCTAAAAATAGAAAAATGGGGTCATATTTGAAATAAAAAATAGATCTTTGTGCTGTGGAATGGAAGGGTCTTGTTTCAAATCTCACTGAAATCCCAGTGTTTTTAGCTCACCTGTCACATAGTGACAGGGTGAGCTTTTGTGATCGCCTTTCGTCCGTCGTCTGTCGTCCGTCCGTCGTCCGTCCACAATTTCTTGTGAACAAGATAGAGACAACATTTTGCAAGCAGTTTTGATCAAACTTGTACAAAACTTGTATTGGCATGATATCTCGGTTCCTTTCAAAAACTGGCCAGATCCCATCATGGGTTCTAGAGTTATTGCCCCTTAAAGGTCCAGAATTTGCTATTTTTGTGCGTCAACAATTTCTTGTCTGCACGATAGTGGTTTCATTTATGATTTTATTTTAACCAAACTTGCACACAACTTGTATCACCATAAGGTCTTGGTTCCTTTCTTGAACCAGCCAGATCACATTATGGGTTCCAGAGTTATGGCCCCTGAAGGGCCAGAATTAGCTATTTTGACCTTGTCTGCACAATAGCAGGTTCATTTATGATTTGATTTTTACCAAACTTGCACACCACTTGTGTCACCATAAGATCTTGGTTCCTTTCTTGAACTGGCCAGATTCCATTATGTGTTCCAGAGTTATGGCCCCTGAAAGGGCCGAAATTAGCTATTTTGACCTTGTCTGCACAATAGCAGCGTCATTTATGATTTGAATTTAATTAAACTTGCAGAAAACTTGTGTCACCATAAGATCTCAGTTCCTTTCTTGAACCGACCAGATCCCATTATGTGTTCCAGAGTTATGGTCCCTAAAAGGGCCAAAATTAGCTTTTTTAACCTTGTATGCACCATAGCAGCTTCATTTATGATTTGATTTTAACCAAACTTGCACAAAACTTGTGTCACAATAAGATCTCAGTTCCTTTCTGGAATTGACCAGATCTCGCAACAGGTTCCAGAGTTACGGCCCCTGAAAGGGCCAAAATTAGCTTTTTTGACCTTGTCTGCACAATAGCAGCTTCATTTATGATTTGATTTTAACCAAACTTGCACACAACTTGTATCGAACCAAGATGTTGGTTCCTTTCTTGAAATGGTTAGATTCCTTCATGGGTTCTGGAGTTATGGCCCCTGATAGGGCCAGAATTAGCTATTTTGACCTTGCTGGCACAATAGCAGCTTCATTTTTGATTTGAATTTAATCAAACTTGCACAGAACTTGTGTTACCATAAGGTCTTGGTTCCTTTCTTGAACTGGCCAGATCCCCTAATGGGTTCCAGAGTTACGGCCCCTGAAAGGGCCAAAATTAGCTATTTTGACCTTTTCGGCTTAATAGCAGCTTCATTTAATATTTGATTTTAACCAAACTTGAACACAACTTGTATCACCATAAGATCTTGATTGCTTTTTATACGCCCGAAGGGACATATTATGTTATCGCCTCGGTGTCTGTCAGTCTGTATGTCTGTTGGTTAGCAATTATCCTTCTGCTCTGTAACTGTTGAACCCGTTGAAGGATTTCAAAGAAACCTGACACAAATGTTCACCTCATCGAAACAATGTGCAGAGCGCATTTGGATGGCTCACTTCAAGGTTAAGGTCACACTTAGGGGTCAAAGGTCATATGACTTCTTTTATGTGTATATTGCTCTGCATTTGCGTCGATTGCAGTGCTCTTATTTATATTTGGCAGATCCTTCTTTTGTTGACCTACAATATTTTTTTTCAGTTACTTCCCTTTTATGTTACTATAAATAGCTTATTAAGTAATTTTATTATTATTGGTCGTAGGTAAAAAACCAAGACCACTTTTCTATGGTACAACGTGGATGGTACCTCCAATTTTTAGGTGTATTTTGACATATCTGTACCTTGTAAGAATTTTTCATTTCTTTTTGGTTAAATTTTGCCCTTTGTTTCTGTCCTTTGGACTTAGATATTTTTTCTGAGGACTTAGATTTACTTTTAATTTCTTCCCTTTGTTGTTCCTGTCCTTTGGGCTTCATCAGTCAAAATTTTGCTCGATGTAATCCTTTGGGCATAAAACTACTGGCCTGATTTGAAAATAATTTTAATTGAAGTAACTTTAAGAAACTTTCAACTGTATTTTCTCATAATTCTTTTGATTGATCTCAATGCATGGAGGGGCACCTGGGGTCTTCCTCCACCATAAAAGCTGGAAAGTCGCCATATGACCTAAAATTGTGTTGGTGCGACGTTAAACCCAACCAAATAAAATAAATTTTGATTGATCTGGATTATGATTCTTTGATCTTCTTGTACTTAAGTGCAATGATAACAGGTGAGCGATATAGGGCCATTTTGGCCCTCTTGTTTTTTTTTTTTCGTTTTTTTTTTTTTGGTGACAGAAAGGTCATTATAAATAATGCCATTTTATAACTAAAACTAGAAAAATATGGTTATAGTTATAATAAAAAATAGATTTTTCTTTCAGTTTGATCATCAAAAAGCTGGTTTCGAGTTTATAACTTTAAATATAAGAACTGGCTTTGGATTATATTTTGGATCACTGTTACTAAAAATGGAAAAATGGTTTATGCTCAATATCTTTAGTTTGGGTGCACCTTTTGTCAGCAAACTTTGTGTTAGGTAGCTTTTCTCAAAGAATCATAAATTACATAGGAAAATGACACATACTTTTCTTATACCTGTACTTCTAATTGGCATGATTGGATGCAGTTAGATTATGTATAATACAATATGACCATTTTTTAGCTCCACTATTCGGATTACTTTGTACAAGGGAAACAAATCTGTTCCTGTCCATAACACTATTGCTAATGACAATGGAAAACTTTTTATTGCCGAGGCGGTCCAGGTTCAATTCCCGACAAAGTCATCTTTTCTAGCTCACCTGAGCTCATGAAACTTTGTCAGAATGTTAACCTTGATGATCTTTAGGTTTTAATTAAATCTAGGTCAAGTGGAGTCAGAAACTAGGTCACCAGGTCAAATCAAAGGTAAGGCTTGTTAACACTCTAGAGGCCACAGTTATGACTATATCTTAATGAAACTTGGTCAGAATGTTAACCTTGATAATCTTTAGGTCAAGTTGGTCAGGAGGGTTCAAAAGCTAGGTCACCAGGTCAAATCAAAGGAAAAGTTAGTTAACACTCTAGAGGCCACATTTATGATCATATCTCTATGAAACTTAAAAGAATGTTAATCTTGATGATCTTTAAGTCAAGTTTATATCTGGGTCAGGTGGGGTCAAAAACTAGGTCACCAGGTCAAATCAAAGGAAATGTTAGTTAACACTAGAGGCCACATTCATGACCATATCTTAATGAAACTTGGTCAGAATGTTAACCTTGATAATCTTTAGGTCAAGTTTAAATCTAGGTCAGGTGTTGCCAAAAACTAGGTCACCAGGTCAAATCAAATGTAAATCTTGTTAACACTCTAGAGGCCACATTTATGATAATATCTCTATGAAACTTGGAAGAATGTTAATCTTGATGATCTTTAGGTCAAGTTCAAATCTAGGTCAAATGGAGTCAGAAACTAGGTCACCAGGTCAAATCAAAGGAAAAGCTTGTTAACACTGCAGTGGCCACATTTATGACCATATCTTAATGAAACTTTGTGAGAATGTTAACCTTGAAGATCTTTAGGTCAAGTTAAAATCTGGGTCGGGTGGGGGCAGAAACTAGGTCACCAGGTCAAATAAAAGGAAAAGCTAGTTAACACTCTGAGGCCACATTTATGACCATATGGTAATGAAATTGGTTAGAATGTTAACCTTGATGATCTTTAGGTCAAGTTTAAATCTGGGTAAAAAACTAGGTCACCAGTTCAAAACAAAGGAAATGCTTGTTTACACTCTAGAGGCCTCATTTATGACTGTATCTTCATGAAACTTTGTCAGAATGTTAACCTTGATGATCTTTAGGTCAAGATCGAATCTTGGTCATGTGGAATGTGACCTACTGACCTACTTTTTTGTTTTTAGCTCATCTGAGCAATGCAAAGGTGAGTTATTGTGATCACTTGATGTCCGGCGTCTGTCGTCTGTCTGTCTGTCGTCTGTCAACATTCAGCTTGTGTATGCGATAGAGACTAACTGATCTTCATGAAATTTAGTCAGAATGGTTACTTGATGAAATCTAGGCCAAGTTTGAAAATGGGTCATCTGGGGTCAAAAACTAGGTCACTAGGTCATATAAAAGAAAAACCTTGTATATGCAATGGATGCTGTATTTTTCAATTGATCTTCATGAAATTTGGTCAGAATGATTGCCTTCATGTAATCTAGGTTGAGTTCGAATATGAGTCAATTGGGTTCAAAAACTAGGTCACTAGGTCAGATCAAAGAAAAACCTTGTGTATGCAATAGAGACTGTATTTTTCAAATGATCTTCATGAAATTTAGTCAAAATGATTGCCTCGATAAAATCTAGGTCAAGTTTGAATATGGGTCATGTGGGGTCAAAAACTAGGTCACTAGGTCAAATCAAAGAAAAACCTTGTGTATGCAATAGAGGCTGTATTTTTCAATTGATCTTCATGAAATTCGGACAGAATGATTGCCTTGTTGAAGTCTAGATCAAGTTTTAATATGGGTCATATGGGATAAAAAAGTAGGTCACTAGGTCAGATCAAAGAAAAACCTTGTGTATGCGATAGAAGCTGTATTTTTCACTTGATCTTCATAAAATTTGGTCAGAATGATTGCCTTGACGAAATCTAGGTCGAGTTCGAATATGAATCATCTGGATTAAAAAATAGGTCACAAGGTCAAATAAAAAAAAAAACCTTGTGTATGCGATAGAGGCTGTATTTTTCAATTGATCTTCATGAAATTTAGTCAGAATGATTGCCTTGATGAAATCTAGGTCAAATTTGAATATTGGTCATCTGGTTTCAAAAACTAGGTCATTAGGTCGTATCAAAGAAAATACTTGTTTAAACTCAAGAGACCACATTTTTGGTCCAGTCCTAATGAAAATTAGCCAGAATAATTGTTTCCATGAAATCACTAGGTCAAACATGTTTACACATTTATGATGTGTTTCTCAGGTGAGCGACTTAGGGCCATCTTGGTCCTCTTGTTTAAGATACAGCCTTTAAATTTTAATGACATGTACAGTTTGCACACCGACCTTAAAACCGACTTCAGTGACTATGAATGTGGCCTACTGACCTACTTTTTTCAGTTGAGCGAGACAGGGCCTTCAGGGCCCTCTTGTTTTATATATTATTTGTGAAATCGTAAATGTTTGTGTACATGTGTATTGTTGTTGTTGTTAACTGAATGCCATACTGAAAATAAGTATAAGTTTCATTTTCATGTTATGTACACTTTGTATGTTAACTTCATTAAATAAAGAGTTTATTATCCAACCCAATTCACTAGTAGAAGACCAAGGTCACACTTAGAGGCCAAAGATCAAATAGCTCAAATTTGTGTATGCTCTGTATCTTCTTAACCACTGGAACACTTTTTATAAAACCAGAATCAATTATTTAACCTCATCAAGCAAAGTTGCAAAGTGCACAACCCAGGTCACTTGGTTCAACAACAAGGACGCACTTGAAGGTCAAAGATCATGATCACAACATTTTACTTCTATCAGAGCAGCATCTCTTGGGGTATAAATTACCTTCAGTGATAACTGTAGTTTACTTTCAGTTCAGTTCATAGTATCCCTCATCAAGAACCCCCACCTTACACATACACACCTCTCATTGCCCCTGTTATTTTTAGCTCACCTATGCATTTCAAGCTCAAGGTGAGCTTTTGTGATCACCCTATGTCCGTCGTCATCCATCGTCTCTCATCGTCAACAATTTGACTGTTAACACTCAGGTCACAATTATGGCCCAATATTAATGAAACTTAGTCAATATGTTACCCTCTATAAAATCTTGGACGAGTTTAATATTGGGTCATCTGGGTTACCTAGGTCACCAGGTCAAATCAAAGGAAAAGCTTGTTAACACTCTAGAGGCCACATTTTTGACATTATTTCTATGATTTTTTGGTCAGAATGTTAATCTTGGTGGTCTTTAGGTCAAGTTCAAATCTGGGTCAGGAGGGGTCAAAAACTAGGTCACCAGGTCAAATCAAAGTAAAAGCTTACTAACACTCTTAATGCCATATTTATGAATTATCTTCATGAAACTTGGTCAGAATGTTAATCTTGATGATCTTTAGGTAAAGTTCGAATCTGGATCACGTGGGGCAAAAAACTAGGTCACTAGGTCAAATGAAAGGAAAAGCTAGTTAACACTCTAGAGGCCACTTTTATGACCTTACCTTAATACAATTTAGTCAGAATGTTTATCTTGATATCTTTAGGTCAAGTTCAAATCTGGGTCAGGTTGGTTCAAAAACTAGGTCACCAGGTCAAATCATAGGAAAAGCTTGTTAACACTAAAGAGGCCACATTTATGACCATATCTTAATGAAACTTGGTCAGAATGTTAATCTTGATAATCTTTAGGTCAAGTTCAAATCTGTCTCAGGTGGGGTAAAATACTAGGTCACCAGGTCAAATCAAAGGAAAAGCTTGTTAACACTCTGGAGGCCACATTTATGACTGTAAACTTTGTCAGAATATTAACCTTGATGATCTTTAGGTCAAGTTCAAATCTGGGCTATGTGGAATATGACCTACTGACCTACTTTTTTGTTTTTAGCTCACCTGAGCACAAAGTGCTCAAGGTGAGCTTTAGTGATCGCCCTGTGTCTGTCGTCGTCCGTCTGTCAGTCGTCCGTCGGTCGTCAACAATTTGCTTGTTAACACTTTAGAGGTCACAATTTTGGCCCAATCTTAATGAAACTTGGTCAGAATGTTAACTGCAATAAAATCTTGGATGAGTTTGATATTGGGTCATCTTGGGTCAAAAACTAGGTCACCAGGTCAAATCAAAGGAAAAGCTTGTTAACACTCTAGAGGTCACAATTTTGGCCCAATCTTCATGAAACTTGGTCAGAATGTTACCCTCAATAAAATCTTGGATGAGTTCGATATTGATTTATCTGGGGTCAAAAACTAGGTCACCAGGTCAAATCAAAGGAAAAGCTTGTTAACACTGTAGAGGCCACATGTATGACTGTATCTTCATGAAATTTGGTCAGAATGTTAATCTTGATGATACAAGGTCAAGTTTGAATCTGGGTCATGTAGCGTCAAAAACTAGGTCACCAGATCAATTCAAAGGAAAAGCTAGTTAACACTCTAGAGGTGACATTTAAGACCATATCTTAATGAAACTTGGTCAGAATGTTAATCTTGATGATATATAGGTTTACTTTAAATCTGGGTCAGATGGGGTCAAAAAGTAGGTCACTAGGTCAAATCAAAGGAAAAGCTTGTTAACACTCTAGAGGCCACATTTATGACCATATCTTAATGAAACTTGGTCAGAATGTTAATCTTGATGATCGATAGGTCAAATTTAAATCTGGGTCAGGTGGGGTCAAAAACTAGGTCACCAGGTTAAATCAAAGGAAAAGCTTGTTAACGCTCTATAGGTCACAATTTTGGCCCAATCTTAATGAAACTTGGTCAGAATGTTACCCTTAATAAAATCTTGGACGAGTTTGATATTGGGTCATCTTGGATCAAAAACTAGGTCACCAGGTCAAATCAAAGGAAAAGCTTGTTAACACTGTAGAGGTCACATTTATGACTATATCTTCATGAAACTTGGTCAGAATGTTAATCTTGATGATCTCAAGGTCAAGTTTGAATCTGGGTCATGTAGGATCAAAAACTAGGTCACTAGGTCAAATTAAAGGAAAAGCTAGTTAACATTCTAGAGGCCACATTTATGACCTTATCTAAATGAAACTTGGTCAGAATGTTAATCTTGATGATCCATAGGTCAAGTTCAAATCTGGGTCAGGTGGGATCAAAAATTAGGTCACCAGGTTAAATCAAAGGAAAAGCTTGTTAACATTCTATAGGTCACAATTTTGGCCCAATCTTAATGAAACTTGGTCAGAATGTTACCCTCAACAAAATCTTGGACGAGTTTGATATTGGGTCATCTGGGATCAAAAACTAGATCACCAGGTCAAATCAAAGGAAAAGCTTGTTAACACTGTAGAGGTCACATTTATGACTATATCTTCATGAAACTTGGCCAGAATGTTAATCTTGATGATCTCAAGGTCCAGTTTGAATCTGGGTCAAGTAGGGTCAAAAACTAAGTCATTAGGTCAAATTAAAGGAAAAGCTAGTTAACACTCTAGAGGCCACATTTATGACCTTATCTAAACGAAACTTGGTCAGAATGTTAATCTTGATGATCCATAGGTCAAGTTCAAATCTGGGTCAAGTGGGATCAGAAATTAGGTCACCAGGTTAAATCAAAGGAAAAGCTTGTTAACACTCTAGAGGTCACAATTTTGGCCCAATATTAATGAAACTTGGTCAGAATGTTACCCTCAATAAAATCTTGGACGAATTTGATATTGGATCATGTAGGGTCAAAAACTAAATCACCAGGTCAAATCAAAAGAAAAGCTAGTTAACACTGCAGTGGCCACATTTATGACCATATCTTCATGAAACTTGGTCAGAATGTTAATCTTGATGATCTATAGGTCAAGTTTAAATCTGCGGGTCAGGTGGGGGTCAAAAACTAGATCACCGGGTCAAATCAAAGGAAAAGCTAGTTAACACTTTAGAGGCTACATTTATGACCATATCTTAATGAAACTTGGTCAGAATGTTGATCTTGATGATCTTTAGGTCAATAGGTCAGGTGAGCGATACAGGGCCTTCATGGCCCTCTTGTTTCTGATTGTCATCAGTACTTTTTGCAGAGGTCCAGACGGTGATGGGTAATGATAACACACTTGTGACAATTTCAAAACCGGTATTACAAATGTTATCTATGATAGACGTTTCAATGTGTAATTTGTAAATGACACATGTGAAGAAACTACTAAGACTTCTTTTATTTATCAATAAGTGCATATAGAAATTAGATTTTCATTCATTCATTTCTTGACGGACTGGTGTTGACAACATAGAGAAGGTAAGCAAAACAACATGGAAGATTTTCATATGATAAATCTGACTTTTCCTTATTTTCTGCCACTTCTGTTTGAAAAACTGTACTCGAATTTGCAATTTTTTTCTCCAAATGTAGATCTCATAATTATCGTCTCCATTTTATGAAAAGGCTATATTATTTCCTTTATTTCCATGCAAACAACCGCTGATTAAAATATTTAGATCTGATTATCTTCTCGATCCCGCAGAAATGATGTAATAAGTATTATGCTTTAGTCTAAAACTAACCATAGTTGATCAATAAAACTTTTCTTCAATCTTTCTTCAATAATTAATCTCATTATCAGATCAAATATACCGACAAACAAACATTTAAGATAGTTGAGGAATAGATCATGCAATTCTCACAGCGTGCAAAAATTTTGAATTAATCGATACATTCTGACCGCTGAAGGTGTGAACAATTTTGACACCTCTGCTCGAGTTTGCAAAAAGCAACAAAGAGTAAATTAATACACAAGAACCATGTGTGATGCTTGAGCGATCAAGCCATGGTAATTTCACATAGAAAATAGAAGGAAATCTAACCACATGAATTGCTCGAGCGAGCCCGGATGCTTGAGTCATCGGTGCTCAAGTGAGCGGTGTTTCACTGTATAAATAACAAGCTCAGTTTCAGCTTGACTTTCAATAAGACAGTTGAAACTATATTTCGTAATCGCTTATTTCAAAATAATGGCTATCTCGAAGACATTTTCAAGTCGCATGCCAAAAAATATGTGCACAAAATATCATTTTAAGTGTAATTTCAGTTATCTCTAAGTAAAATGCCCAATCTCTTTGAATTTGAAATTCAGAGTTTGAACTGTATTTTTGAATATGATATTAAAAAGAAAACTATAAGAAAAAGTCAAAGAAATTTAGATCTGAAACCCACAGGCCATTCGGGCCACCATTAGCTTGCAGAATTTACCGGTTGAATTTTTCTCCCTTTTTCTGTACAAAAATGAAGGGGGGAAAAAAACAACCAGGAGTGGTGGGAGGGGGACCAACCGGTTGATTTTTTCCCTGGGAAAATACTGAGTGGGGGAAAACCTGGGCTGTTACACTGGATCACTATCTACTGGGAAGTCATTAGAATAATTACTGCTGATACAGTCTAACTGTAATATTTGTGTTTCTGCTCATCAGTTTGCTTTGGCGTCGGTTGAGGCTTATTCACATTTTCCAACTATCGCCACATCAGAAAGTAAACCCAGAAAGCCGCGAATATTTAGAAAACTTTTAAAAATTAAAAACCCATAAACCATGGGCGCTGCCATATTGGATCTAATCCTCTGACATGGTTAAAATACGAAATGGGTTCTTACTGCGATTGAGACCTGTCCGCAATAAGATGTCATGTTTGATTGTTTGGTTATATTTAATAGGACAGACACCATAATGGAATTGCTTGTGATGAATTTTTACCGAAAAAAAAAAACTTTGATCTATCCAGTGTGGCTTTCTATAGGGGAAAAATCCCAAAAAAGGGGAAAACAAATTTTAGACATAGGCACTGGAAATTCATACCAATTGGCAAGAACTGGCATCTTATGAGAAGTTTATTTTTGTACTCAAAACTATAATTTGTTCTATAAAGATCTATGCTGTCAAATAGAACTACCAAAAGTGACATATATTTAGATTTTATGTCTCTGTTCTCAAGGCATAGAGATGGATCTTCATCAAACTTGGTCTGAAGCATCATTATATAGCCCGCCCGCTTAGCTCAGTATAACGTTGGTCTACGGATCGCGGCGTTGTTAGTTCGATCCCCAGGCGGGGCATAATAATATTATGTTCTCCGCGACAAGTTGATAAAAGCCATTGTGTCTGAAATCATTCGTCCTCCACCTCTGATAATTCATGTGGGGAAGTTGGCAGTTACTTGCGGAGAACAGGTTTGTACTGGTACAGAATCCAGGAACACTGGTTAGGCTAACTGTCCGCCATTACATGGCTGAAAAACGGTGTTAAACCCATAACAAACAACGAAAGCATCATTATAATGGTCCTCTCCCAAATTTGTTCAAATGGGGGCACTTGTCCCCTTTTAAGAGGCTGCTAGTGTTAAAAATAGAAATACCTTTAAACAAATTCTTACCATGGACTGCTTGATGGATCTTCATTAAACTTGGTCTGTGGCAACATTATATGGTCCTCTCCCGCGTTTGTTCAAATGGGGGGACTTGGCCCCAGGTTTTAGGGGCCGCCAGAGCTAAAAATAGAAATACCTTTTAAAAGTCATTTTTAATTTAAAATTTGTAAAAAAATTTAATATTTTTTTTTTAAAGTTAATACTTTGTCACAAGCAAGATCTTATCATGAACTGCTTGATGGATCTTCATCAAACTTGGTATGAAGCATAATTATATGGTCCTCTCCGAAGTTTATTCAAATAGGGACACTTGGCCCCTTTTAGGGACTGCTAGAGCTTAAAAAAGAAATACTTTTAAAAGTCATTTTTAATTTAAAATTTGTAAAAAAAATTATTAATTCTTTTTTTTTAAAGTTAATACTTTGTCACAAGCAAGATCTAATTAGGTCAAAGTCTGCCTCAGGTGAGCGACTTAGGCCCACTTGGGCCTCTTGTAAATTATAGCCTCGTTTTGGAGCATTCTTCCGAAAAAATCCGAAGGTGCGCGACGGATCGGTAAGCAATCGGAAAACATACTTTCGGTTTGAAATAGGAAGAAGGTATTTGTTTATTTATTGGTTATTCTTGAACATATTCATGACTTTTGGTCAGATCCGATGCAGTGAGTCATATTTTCAGTAAATATGAAGTCACAGCTACAGACTCTGGTTTTTATATAATTCTCGTTCGGGTGTTAGTAGTGGAACTTTAACCATGAAATTAATAAAAATTAGTTCCCCATATATACATTAATGATTTCACAGTTTTAAATACAAAAATGTTGTCCTACATTTTGTTAGGGACAAATGTGACAGGATGGTCGAACCGGAGACAGAAACTACAGGATCAATTTAACACTCACTACAATATTTACAAGTTTATTTACAGAAAAAATGATTATTTACAATGAATGAAAAGAAAACTAAATAGAAGAAAAGAAAGAAAAAACTGAGCTCACAGTCCGATTTCTACAAGATGTTCAGTTCTATTAATTACAATTCATTTTCATCTTGACGTATAACAGGTGTTTCCTTTTACTTAAAACTTAAAGTAGGGGCCTCCGTGGCCGAGTGGTTAAGGTCGCTGACTTCAAATTACTTGCCCCTCATCGATGTGGGTTCGAGCCTCACTCGGGGCGTTGAATTCTTCATGTGAGGAAGCCATCCAGCTGGATTACGGAAGGTCGGTGGTTCTACCCAGGTGCCCGCTCTTGTTGAAATAATGCACGGAGGGGCACCTGGGGTCTTCCTCCACCGTTAAAGCTGGAAAGTCACCATATGACCTATCATGTGTTGGTGCGACGTTAAATCAAAGAAAAAAAAGTACTTAAAGTAGCACTAAGAACTAATCTTTGGTAAAATAATGTCCCACTAAATCGCGAAGACGTTGACTCCTTTTTGGCTCCCCATGTCCGGTGTTTGTAGGTGTTTGTATCCCTGAATTGTCTCAGTTGACTACAAAAATCAGCGTCTTGGCGGTTAAGGCACAACCATGGGACGAAAGATCTCTGCGCTGGGAAATTCACATCCAGGCGAGTAAAGTAAAGCAAACCACGGGTATAGGACTTCTGGGTCGTGACATCACCCGGTAAAAAGTTGTCTAGTGGAAGAAGCTAAAATGTATAACATATGGTAAGCACCATAGCAAATACTAATAAAGGCATAAAATTGCTCCTTTGGGTACACCATACCTCCGTAGGCTCCCATAAATAATACATGCTACTTACACAAAATATACGTGCTACTAAGTTCATACGTCACGTGAATACAATACCTCACTTATTACTTCCATTATTTCTCAAATTAATTACTTACTAGTCTAAAGTTAAAGTATGATAAAGATATGAAAAGATTATGATGAAAATTTATAGATAAGATGATGATAAACTGCAGCTATTATTTACAACCACAAATTAACAAAAAAGCAATGCAAATCAAACGTAACACAATAGCTTGTATGAACTATTATCAGATGCCATACAACAAAACGGACATTTTATAGATATGCAATATACTGGCACATGATAAATTTAAATTGCAATTACATGTTAAATACACGGAACTAGACTTGTCAACACATACATTTATACATTACAATGCAGTGCAGTACCGGCGTTCCATAGTTTACAACGAAAAGATTGACATATACGTTTTATGACAATAAGTACTTGCTAATTTTTACGTTACACAATTTCCAATATAGATTTTACAATTTATACAAACGAAACATTTTAGATTCCTCTTTCGATATGAATAGTTTACAAAAGTCAGAAAACTTTAATAAATTATCCTGACATACCGAAACTAGCTAATCTCTTGCCGAAAAGTAAACGGTTTACAAAATTCTGTAGAATGAACAAAAATTTGCTAAATAAAAATCGTAATTCAAAAATCATACAAAAATCTAACAAATAAATTTCTTACCTCGATTGAGCAAAATTTTATTTCTACCAAGAATATATAAGTGACATAATGTCGTCTCAAGACTGTAATGGCGTGTGCGCTAAAGATATCTAGTCCAGTCTGTTTGTATGCTTATGTCCTGCCAAATACTGGATTTTCACGGGATTCACGACATAACCATGAAATCTTGACTATTTGGATTTTCACGGGAATCACGACATAGCCGTGAGCTTTGACTACTTTGGCGTGAATGTGAATTGGACAATTTAAGGCCCGTTATAGTGGTTTTGGGGATAAAAACATAAATTACTGAAGTTTAAAAAATATCAACTTCTTTATTATTGAACCGAATTTAGTGAAACTTACATGGAAATTTAAGTTATAAAATACAGAAAAACATGAGAGGTATTTTATGCGTAAAATCTGACATTTACCTCAATAACTCAAAAGTTTACAAAAAGATGATGCAATACCTGCATTTAAACTACAGATACCTTGAGGCCCGTATGTCAGTTTGAGACAACAAGAGAGGATTTGTTCACCTTAATTTTTTTTTCAGATTTGAAATTTCAGTTGATAGGGTTTATTGTCCTACCTTTTAAAACTGTGGGAGTGGCTTTGTCTACTTGATCATCAAAAAAAATTAGGAGTGGTTATTTCCACTTCATCAAAACATAGCGGAGGGTTTTTCTGCTTCGTCAAAATAAAGCAGGAAGGACTTTGTCTGCTGTATAATAATATAGCTGGAGGGGCTTTGTCTGTTTTACCAGAAAACAGTGGGAGAGATTTTGACCTGCTGTCAATAGCTATAAAATGCATTAAATGAAGAATTTTTTTGCAGGAGAGCTCAATGTGTTATTAATTGGAGCTGGTGATTTGCGCCATGTTATGATGACAGTAGCAAAATCCTACAGACATAGAAAAAAGAAATTGAATGTAAGTGTTTTGCTGCATTAATACTCGTGTGACTTGCAATGCTTTGTTTCAAAATATATCATTTTTAGCCCACCATCTGATGATGGTGGGCAATTCAAATCACTCTGCGTCCGTCGGTCGGTCCGTTTATTAACAATTTCTCTATGTCGCATCTCCTCGGAAACTACTGGGGGGATTTTGACCAAACTTATTATGGGAGACACAAAAAAGTTTTTATGCCCCGGGTTGCTGTATGTATGCCCCGAAATCTTGTGTGTCCAACTCCTCCCACACTGTTAGCCTGATTTGCTTCAAACACAGATGAACAAGCTTGATGTGCATAAAGGAAAGAACATTTGCTGTGACTATTTTTCCTGCAGTTATGGCCCTTTGATAGTTTTGCTATATAGTGTATAGAGAAAGTTATTGTGCCAAACTCCCCAAGCACTATTGAAAGGATACGCTTGAACGTTTCATAGATGAAGAATCTTATGTGAAGATTACCATAAATAATGGACTTTTTTCTGCAGCTTTTTTTCTATAATTAATTGGCTCTTTCTTAATTTCACAAAATAGACCATAGGGAAGACATTTGGTGTGCTCAACTCCTACACTTTTTGAAAGAATGGATTGAAAGTTACTCAGATGCTCAACCTTTTCTGAATACAATGTACTTCAAACTTTTAGTCGAACATCCTTCATGTGAAGATGATCTGTACTAAAAACTTTAGAGGATGATGCAGTATGTGGAGACATCTGTGTCTAATATACATAATCTAGTTTTCCATTAATTTGGGAAATTTGGCCGGGGTTTTTATTAACTGAGAACAAAATATAAAAGAATTCCATAATAGCAGGTTTTTCAGACATTTTCTAAAGTGTTTTGTGAGACTCCGCTGACAATGTCTATGTTCAGTAGTATAAATGTATTATCATAACAGGAAATTTTTCCTGTCCGTGTTGGTGGCATTTCAACTTTATGGGACCATCACATTCAGATTGTCAAAGCTTCAGCTCTGTTAAACCTTCCCCATAATGTCTGGTCAGATTTTAAAGAGATTTTAATCAATACAAGGATTGATCAGTGCAAAAATTTCTTATACATATTCTTATGTATATACATATTTTATAGGTTTTGTCCGTTTTGATTCTTCATATGTACCAGGGTTATCACCAAGCCTTTCCCCCTAGGCTCAAATATGGGTCCGTCATCAACATTTGTGTTTAAACGACATCTCCTCAAAAACCACTGAATGGATTTTGATGAAACTTGGCCATAATGTTCCCTGGGTGGTCCTCTATCAAAGTTGTTTAAACGGTTCTCCTTTGTTGTACCTAGGGGCTTTTGAAATAATTTCACACAAATGGTCTTTATGTCACCCTCTGCCAAGATTGTTAAAATTATACCGATTCTACAAAAAAATGGCCGCTTGGTCACTTTTCCCTATATGTATATAGTGGAAACTTTAAAAATCTTCTTGTATGAAACTGCTTGCCTGATTTTAGAATAATTTTACACAAATAGTCCTTATGTGACTAAGATTGTTCAAATTATTTTGATTCATCATAAACATGGCCGCCAGAGGGTGTGGTCACTTTTCCCTATATGTATATAGATGAAACTTAAAAAATATTTTTATGCCCCCAAAGGGAGGCATATAGTTTTTGAACCGTCTGTCGGTCTGTCCGCAATTTTCCGGTCCATATCTTTGTCATCCATGGATGGATTTTCAAATAACTTGGCATGAATGTGTACCACAGTAAGACGACGTGTCGCGCACAAGACCCAGGTCCGTAGCTCAAAGATCAAGGTCACACTTAGACGTTAAAGGTCATTTTTCATGATAGTGCATTGATGGGCGTGTCCGGTCCATATCTTTGTCATTCATGCATGGATTTTAAAATTATTGGGCATGAATGTGTACCACAGTAAGACGACGTGTCGCGCGCAAGACCCAGGTACGTAGCTCAAAAGTCAAGGTAACAGACGTTAAAGGTCATATTTCATGATAGTGCAATGATGGGCATGTCCGGTCCATATCTTTGTCATTCATGCATGGATTTTAAAATAACTACGCATGAATGTGTAGCATAGTAAGACGACGTGTCGCGGGCAAGACCCAGCTCCGTAGGTCAAAGGTCCTAAACTCTAACATCGGCCATAACTATTCATTCAAAGTGCAATCGGGGGCATGTGTCATCCTATGGAGACAGCTCTTGTTGTTTCTAAAATATTTTAAAAGTTCCAAATCAAGAAAAAAAGATGACCGTGTCAGGAATCGAACCCCGGACCGCCGCGGCAATAAGAACATTTTCCTGTCGTCGTAACCAATAGGTCTATAGCTGAAGTAGTGAGTAATGACTTCAAAATATAGATATTTATAATCGAGACAGTTTACATGGAGTAAAAGCATGAAAATTTTTTTGTTCTTGTCGAACGATCTTGAGGCATGCTGCTTTAAAAGAACTGAGATGATTTATGGATTTGCAGTTGAAGTGCTGTGAACTTCGTTTCTTTTTCCTTACTTTAAAGAACTAAATCACAATTTGACATGCATACACATTAGGGGTGTAACGATACATCGAAATATCGATGCATTGCGATACTGAGTGTCCCGATAGTATGCATCGATAGAAAAGTCACGATCCAATAACAATCACCGATAGTTCCTTAAACAATCGATAGTTTCGATAGTTTTGAAATTTTAGTAAATACAGAAATAATTAATAATTCATAAATCAAGAAACAGAGCCAGCTCTCATTTGCGCCTCGGAAAATGTTTACGTCTCCATTACAATAATAACCCTCATGGAATAAAACTACCATAAAGGACTGAGAAGTCTGGGAGATAATTAATAAATTTAATTTTTTTTTAGAAACTTTGATTAAATATATTTAAATAATCTTAAATGAGAAAAAGTACTTTGGACATGGAGAAAGTAGGCTACTTGTATGATATAGCAAACTGTTCGGTAGGGCCATTCATTTAGTGCTGGTACACTTTAGTCCTATCCGTCAATTTTCGATGCTTTGGGTTATTAAACACGTTGACATTTGCAACAATGGCCGTTTCGTTTGAGTATACCTTCCATAGGTTTATTGTTTTACTTATTGTTTCAAAGCCAAGGAAGGCAAGAAATAGAAAAAATGTTAAAAATATTTAATGTTAGATTTATATCTGTCCATTTCAGTTAATATACAAACATCTCAATGTGTATTATTAACACTATTAACAGCAATTATAAACGGTGTTGTGTCTTACACTGTGTAAAAATGCCAGTTGGTAGTTTTACTGTACAAAACATGGTGGCCGATAACTATTGCAATAGTATTGCAATAGTAACCTGCAATAGAATAGTATTGCAATAGTTTTTCAGCAATATCAATAGTATTGCAATAGTCAGAATTGGCCTCAATAGTCACCCCTAATACACATACTTCAGCTTGTGTTTAAAAGGGTTGTAGGACATTTGCCCCCCAGGACATTTGTCCCCCAATGAAAAAATGTACTACCAGAAATTTGCCCCCCCGCCCCCCCACTTGAAATGTCCAGTAGTACATTTGCCCCCCACTTCTTATTTTTAGAATGGGCATTTGCTCCCCCCCCCCCCCACCCCCCAATATTTTTGTCCTATGTGCCGGTAGATATACTGTGTTTTATGTTGTTTTATTATCAAAATTACTCTAAAAGGCAATTTTCAGTCAAAAAAAACTATTTTATTGATAAAAATTTGATGAATATGTTAATTACATTCAGGTGTTAAGGTAAATAATAGCCTATTATTAAAAGTGCTCATAACAATGTTATAATTTTTAGCTCACCTGTCACAAAGTGACAAGGTGAGCTATTGTGACCGCTTGATGTCCGTCGTGCGTAGTGCGTCGTCCGTCAACAATTTCTAAAAATAATCATCTTGAAAACCACTGGGCAGAATTACACCAAACTTCACAGGAATGATCTTTGGTTGGCCCCCTTTCAAAATTATTCAAAGAATTGAATTCCATGCAGAACTCTGGTTGCCATGGCAACCAAAAGGAAAAACTTTAAAAATCTTCTTCTCAAAAACCAGAAGCCTAGAGCTTAGATATTTGGTGTGAAGCATTGCCTAGTGGACCTCTACCAAATTTGTTCAAATCATGACCCCGGGGTCAAAATTGACCCCACCCCAGGGGTCACTTGATTTTACATAGGAAAATCTTAAAAAATCTTCTTCTCAAAAACCAGAAGCCCTAGAGCTTAGATGTTTGATATGTAGCATTTCCTAGTGGACCGTTACTAAAATTGTTCAAATCATGACCCTGGGTCAAAATTGACCCCGCCCCAGGGGTCACTTGATTTTACATAGGAAAATCTTCAAAATTTTTCTAAAAATAAACCAAAAGGCCTAGAGCTTAGATATTTCACATGTAGCATTGCTTAGTGGACCTCTACAAAATTTGTTCAAATCATGACCCCCAGGGTCAAAATTGACCCCGCCCCAGGAGTCACTTGATTTTACATAAGAAAATCTTCAAAATTTTTCTAAAAATAAACCAGAAGGCCTAGATCTTAGATATTTGACCTGTAGCATTGCCTAGTAGACTTCCACAAAAACATTTCAAATCATGACCCAGCCCCATGGGGTTACTTAATTGTACATAGAAAAATCTTCAAAATTTTCTAAAAATAAACCAGAAGGCCTAGAGCTTAGATATTTCACATGTAGCATTGCCTAGTGGACCTCTACAAAATTTGTTCAAATCTTGACCCCCCCAGGGTCAAATTGACACAGCCCCAGGGGTTACTTGATTGTACATAGGGAAATCTTCATAAATTTGCTAAAAATAAACCAGAAGGCCTAGATCTAAGATATTTGATATGTAACATTGCATAGTAGACTTCTACAAACTTTGTTCAAATCATGACCCCCGGGGTAAAATTGGCCCTGCCCCAGGGGTTACTTGATTGTACATTGGAAAATCTTCCAATAAAATTTCTAAAAATCATCAGTTTGGCATTTGAAACATGTAGCTCATATTACTCAGGTGAGCGATCCAGGGTTATAATGACCCTCTTGTTTAATTTGTGCAATGTTTTTAACACTCAAACTTGTTAATTTGGCAATTATCTACTAGAAAGATGTAAGAAACAAAGACATTGTTATCTGCAATATGATAATTATCTTCTACTAAGTTCCTAAAAAATCACTAGGGGACAAAAATATTGGGGGGCAAATGTCCGTTTCAGAAATAAGCACTGGGGGGCAAATGTCCTACCTACCATTTCAACTGGGGGGCAAATGTCCAGCAGTCCACTTTTTATTGGGGGGCAAATGACCGTTTCAGAAATAAGCACTGGGGGGCAAATGTCCTACCTACCATTTCAACTGGGGAGCAAATGTCCAGCAGTCCACTTTTTATTGGGGGGCAAATGTCCGGATCCTGAAGCCTTTCAGTTTTCAAGCCTTAATTTTCACTAAACAGAGACTAAAAAAATAAGCATGAGAAGCTCCACAGCTGGTCAAAATCACCCTCGTCTACACAGACCTGGATTCAAAGGGGTGGGGGTGGAGGGGTTTGGAAGCCTATGCTCTCCTGCCCCTAGTAGCCCGAGAAGTTACGTTTATTTAATAAAGTTTTGACTAAAAAATGCACCAGAACCCACTGTTTCACACTTGTATTAAAAAAATTCCTGGACCCTCTATCTTCTATACCTACCGCCAAGAAAATATAAAACACTAAAGATATGACATTAAATAGATAGTAAGTGTAACAAGTGTTATGTTGTTTATTTTATATACATATCCCATCTTTATGCATACAAGACAGACCACGGCTTCAAAAAAATGGATTGGCTCCGAAGTGGCTCCAAAATTTTGAAAGTGGCTAAACTGGTGGCTCCAACTTTTAAAATCCCAGCGGACGCCCTGCTTCTCTCTCTCTGTTATTACTAAATACATTTGACACAGACTTAAGCTATTGTCCAGTATCTTTATCCGCATTTGAGTAATTAAACACTTCAATGACAGCTCCAGTTTCCTCACAGTATGCCCATTTTTGCAATCCAGCATCGAATTAATCGAGCACGCTGTCTCCTGAGACAGCCCTGTTTTTTGTTGTCATACAATCTGGAGGTCAGTGCCTTAAGTTGAAACCAAACATAATTATGGACACCGGTAGAACATGTTACATTGTAGCAGTAAGCTATTTCAGTTGAAATGTTGCAAAAAAAATCGGCAAAAGTCTTTCCCGAAATTTTAAAGTATTTTCGATAAACTTTCACAAGGGGACATAGTTGAATGACCAGTTAATCTGCTCATTGTCCAGTTTGATAGTGATTGATGCAAGTTACCTGAAATGTTACCTGTATGATTATAGATATAAAATCTACAGAAGGACCAAAAGGATCATAAGTATCGAAAGCTATTAAGGGCCGTCTGATAAAAATAATACATACATCCTGCATATTGGTTTAAAGTTTTTTTTACAGAACTTTATGCATGAGCAATATAGGGTCATTATGACCCTCTTGTATATGTTCTGTTGCTGAGAAGCTCTACATAGCTTTATAATGTTCATTGTTTCACAGAGTGATGGTAAATGATATTTACCTTTACCCTTTCCTCACAGAACTTCTATGTTTTAATAAAAAACTTGATTACAGGAAGAAAATTTCTCAATATATATTTTTTATGCTCCTGTTGTCAAAGACCTGAAGGCATATAGTGTTAGAATTGTCCATCTGTCTGTCACACTTTCTTGTGTACTCAACTTCTCTGAAATATCCATCCAATTCATTTGAAACATTGAAGCGGACATGTGCATATTGCCGGAACTTTCATGTCAGATTAAATTTTCTGGAGTTATTGCCCTTTCTGGATTTAAAATATATTACAACAGTTACTGTTTACTCAATTTCTCCTACATATTCTGTCCATTTGAAATAAAACTTAGTGTACATCATCAACATGACATGGACATGCACATACTTTCGGGACGGAGTGTTCAATTATTTTTCAGGAGTTATGGTCCTTTTTGGTATCTAAAAATATTGCAACTACTTCAGAATAAGGTGTATCCACCAAGATTGTTCAAGTTATCCCCCTAGGGTCAAATATGGCCACGCCCACTCAGCCTCTGGGGTTCACCTTTATATAGTGATAAACTTTGAAAATCTTCTTGTCCAAAACCACAGGACCTAGGCCTTTGATATTTTATATGTAGCATCATCTGGTGGTCCTCCGCCAAGATTATTCAAACTATCTCCCTAGGGCATACATGTGATAAGTTCAGAATCCCAAAACTGGAGGTTTGCCATTTTTCAGCTGGAGTTGGGGTCTCAAAACTGGAGGTTTTTTATCGACATAAATTAAGCGCGCGGACACATAACTTTGAGACAAAATCCAACATTTTAGGCCATACAATAACGCATAAGTCTACCCCACCCGTCCCTAGATTTGCCACCTAATGCCACTCTTTGCCACTTATTTCCATGAAAAAAGGGTGGCAGTTGGTGGAAATAGGTGGCATTAGTTGGCGTTTGGTGTAATTCAGCTCTTTTTTCACCTAAGTGATAAATTTGCCACCAAAAGCCACTTTATTTTGGTGGCATTTAGGTGGCATTAGGTGTAAATTTGAACATAGATTTTCTTTATGGTGGTAGAAAGGTGTAAATTGGTGGAAAGTAGAACATAGTTTTTTTTCATGGTGGAAATCTAGTGGCATTTAGTGGAAAATAGGGACTTAGCAAATTTTCTTGGTGGCGAATAGGTGGAAAAAAAAACTTAGAAATTTTTGTGATGTTTGATTTAAAAGAGAACTGTAAGACATTGGATTACCCTGTACAAAAATCTTCACATGGACTCAGGTTGGAATCAAGGTATAATGGACACTAAACTTCAAACTTCAGGCCTAATTGACACGGAACCTGACTTTGCTAAAACTGCACATTGAAAACAGCTTGTAGAACACAAAATGCTCCCGACCCCCACTTGATGTATTCCTGGGCTAGCGCTGGGTTGAAAAAAGTTTGAGCCAGATTTTTTACGCCCCGGATCGAAGAGGCTCGCACGCCCATTCGTGTGTCCATGAAGAGTTTAGTTGTGGATCCTGCGGGCTTTGGTCGATTCCTGAAGGGGAATTTCTGAACAGGAAACTTTTGTGAACAATAAAGATCAAACACACTTAGCTTTCAACATTCTTTAATCTTGTCTTTTGATGAGATAATAAAAGATGATGACCAGTTATTCAATCAAGTTACTTCAATCATGGCATGTGCCACAAACAAACACCTTTGATCCATGTATATTCATTAATCAGTACCAATTTAGCTAAACAAACTATGAGAGATGCTTTTAATTACCCCAAGGACACAGGTTTATTGTCACTTGATGGTGTTAATGAACCATGGACTGTGCCTCTTGTTTATTGCATGTTTTGCCACAGTCTGTCTTAGCACTCTTTGGTCCAAAATAACATTATATGAAAATTGACTGGCTTTAATTCTTAAAGTAGGGTTTTTTTTAGAGTTTGAGCCATTTCTGAATTTTCTTGAGCCAAAATTAGCATTTTATGCATTTTGCTCAAAATGCCCATTCCAGCGCTAGCCCTGTATTCAGTAACTGTACAAGAAACAAAAATCATTTTGTCACTGTGCACTGGATGTTTGATGTACTACCTTTATATCAAGAATTATGGGCCATTTACCAGTCATAAGTGACTTCTGTATCAAATTTGATCTTAGACCAAAGCATTATCTAGTTATTGGGCAAAAAGCGTTCTAATGTTCTGGGTCAATGTGACCTAGACCTTTGACCATTGACTGACCTCAAAATCAGTAGGGGTCCTCTGCCGGTCATGATCAACCTCCCTATGCAGTTTCATGATCCTAGGTCAAAGAGTTCTCAAACTAACATCCCGAAACAGCTTAACTGTTCCAGTTCACTGTGACCTTGACCTTTGACCTACTGAACTAAAAATCTATAGGAGTTATCTGCTAGCTATGTTCAACCTTCCCATTCACTTTCATGATCCTAGGCTCAAGAGTATTAGAGTTATCATCTGGAAACTGTTTAACTGTTCCAGGTCGCTGTGATTTTGACCTTTGACCTACTGGCCTCCAAGTCAACATGGTCACTGCTGGTCATGACCAATCTACATATAAAGTTTCATGATCTTAGGCCCAAGCATTCTTGAGTTATCATCCCGAAACCAATTGGTCAACATACCAAATGACCGACAGACTGACCAACATCTGCAAAACAGCCTATACCCAGGCTCCTTCTTCAAAGGGTTTCATTAAAATGAGAGTAAGTCTATGCTGACTCTATCTGGACAAAAATAATATTCAGAATGGTATACAGAAAAATTTTCGTTCTTTTGTGAAACAGAATATTTACTGCTTATTATAGCTTTGCATTATATTCAAAAAGACAGAAAAGGTGGAAAATAGGTGGCAACTGTACTAGCTGAATCTGAAAAGATCATTTTGAAATGTGTCTGCAGTGTATTATTTCTGCATGAGTGAAAGTTGGTTAAAGATAAGATTAATGATAGATCAAGTTACAAGCTCCCACACAAATGTATAGAAACAACCCAGGTGAATTTGGGTCAGTTAAGATTTATATATGCAGGCAAACATCAGGTCAGATGCAAAGAAATAGTTCTTGCCTGTTCTCTTCATTAATTGAAAAAAAAAAGAAGTGTTTATAAAAAGGATGTTTTTACAATAGCTTTCAACTTAAGGTTTGACACCTTCTTTAGCTGACCAAGAAAGTGTATGTGTGGAATCAATTTATCTGTGTAGTAATACCAAAATTTGAAATCTGGCATTTGATGAGTCAGCCTGGGAGAAACTGAAACACATTGTGAGAGGTAACAATATTATACTGTTTATTTTTTTTAATTATTACTGTCTTTAACATTGTCTTAATTACTTACTCTTAACAAATACTGAATTTGAAACAACATTTACCAAACTGCTTTGAATTAAAGTCAACAAATCTCCTTTATGTCTTAGGAAGTTTGGCAGATGGATAAATCCCAGATATATTTTCTGGAATATAGCTCAATCATGTTTATAACACTGTTTGTAAAATTGTATCATTTTGTAATTATTTACATTATTGATTAGCACTTGGGATACAATATGTACTTTAAACTGTTCATACCAGGTACCTTCTGTGAAAAAAGTGCAACTTTGTGACATGATATGCCTGCCTGACGGTATATCCCTGAGCAGCATACAGCTTATTACTGCATAAAAGAAACATTATCAAGATAATTTTGAATCAGGTAAATATTATATGTTTTTATAAAAGCTAATGTTTAAATAACCCTTAATTTTTAAAGAAATACACCAATTAATAGAAATTCCTGGCATATTATATGATAAATATTAATTATAAATGTGATGAAAAGGCGGAGGGATATTATTTTTGGCGTTGTCCTTTCTTTTTTATCTGTCCGTCAGATTAACTGAAAATGCTTGTAATTGGAAAAATATTTTTATAGCTTTGTCTATAGAATCACTAAACCTCATGTAATTATTATAAGCTCATTAACACTGCTTAACACTGCTCAATTATTTACCTAGTAAAAGAAGTATTTCCCCTTGATTTGGTAAAAAATAGGGATTTTTCCTGCATCTATTGATGGACTTTACAAAAATGTAGATCACTACAGGACAGCATTGCTTGTGCAATTTCCATCAGGATCACTTCAGTAACCAAAGTTATTGCACTTTAATTGTTTTTCAATCCATAAATTCCTACATAACAAGTAATCTATTGATAATATTCATGAAATTTGACACAAGTGTAAATCACCTTAGAGCAATGGTGCTTCCACATCTTTCATCAATTCTCAAGTTCTTGTTATTGATTCAAGATGCATATATTTCCACAAAACAATGTAACTGTTTGAGTGAATAGAATTTTTTCTACAATGTAGATTTTGATAAAACTTCTCACAGTTATAATAAAGATGTTGCATTTTACTGTGAAATCATTTTTATTCGCGTAGGACGAATTTTCGCGTATTTCGCGCTAGAACCAATGCGTGAATTTAAGACCGCGCTGTTATTATTTTTTAATTTATTTTTTCATTTATAAATTGAAAATGTGCGAATTAAAGCCCGCGCGAAACAGTCGTTTTTACGTTTGCTTGAAATTTCATGCCAGCGAATTTAAATGATTTCACAGTATTTGACATAGATTAAGTTTGTAGAGTTCTTCGTTTATGTCAGTGAGTTACAGTTTAGTCTTTCGATTTCATAATATTTTCTAGAGGAAATTTACAATTTTCTGCAAAATTATTCAGAATGTTAGAAAAATATATCTATTAATAGTTGACATTGTATGGTTTGCTGTTACAGATTGTGTGCTGGAAAAATGGCCTTACATTCAAAGGAGTGAAATTTGGAGAGTCATTCGCCATCTACTTAAGCCATCCTGGAATATGAAAAAATAAGACTGCATTGACAACATCCTGATCCTCGTGTTCAGATCTTTTGTGATTTCTTGTGAAGAGTCTTTGATTTTTCATAAAAATAAAAAATATATTAATATAATTTGATTTTTGCTTACTACTGAGTTTTTTCAGATTCAGCAGGTGCAGCCGATCATATTTTCCTACTATTGCCAGCTATTTGGTGGCATTTAGTGAAAAATAGGACTGCCACCATAGTGGTGTTTTGGTGAAATTTTGTTTGCTTACTGCCACCTGTTAGGTGGCAATTGGTGGAAGTAAGTGGCGTTTAGTGGAAAATATTTTTACACCATAATGGTGGCATTTTAGTGGTAATTTGTCTAAATACTCCACTTACTGCCACCACGAAGGTGGCTATTGGTGGAATTAAGTGGCAAACAAATTTTCCACCATAATGGTGGCATATTGGTGTTAAACTGTCTAAATACTCCACTTATTGCCACCTAAAGGTGTACACAAGTGGAAAGAGGTGGAATTTAGTGGAAAACAGGTTTGCCACTGTCCTGTTCATTTTTTCACAATTTTGGTGGCATTTTAGGTGGCATTTTGGTGGAAAATTGTCTAAATACTCCACCATTGAAAAGGGTGGCATTATAGTGGCAAATCTAGGGACGGGCAGTAGAAACAATCCTCATAACTCTTGATATGAATATTAATGTATTCAGAGTTATGCCACCTTTTTACTTACATTTTTTGGTTGAAGTTTTAAATAATATTCAATATATATCTCTGTTACATTCAAAGCTACTGACGGCAAAGCTTTAACTCAGAGCCAATCACTGAGAAAAGTTGAGCACTCCCTCTTGTTCTAACTTTAAACTTTCTTAACAGATTAAATTTGTTGAAACAAAGTCTCACTTTAGGTCTGAAATGGTGGTGAACATGCATTAACATTATTCTACTCGAGGACTGGAAAAAAAAACGAAGCTCTACATTAATCAGAACACAACTCATAAATTATGTAAGCTCCTTACCCCACCCACTTTTGTGATCATTAATGATTTTGTTATGAAAAACAAAAAACAGAAATGCATCAACATGTATTTACCCTTACCAAAATAATGTAGATTGATGTTATCAAATAAATGAGTGTATGTTTTCATCCAATTTTCAATAAAATACGATCGATTTTTGGAGCAAATTGATTTGGTAAACATTGGAAGAAAATGGCATAACTGCATAAGGGGAAGTAACATTCATGTTCTAAAAATAGTAATGGGTTGGTTTTTCCAACAATTATTTATGCGATTTTATTACTGAACAAAACTTTTCTTCGAATAATCAAAAATTTATTTCAGCTAGGAATTATTTCTTCTGACTGGGAGTTTTTTTGCTTCATATTGGTAAAAAAATGGAGCCTAATTGGCAAAGGCCCTGCTTGTCTAATCCCTTATCAAAACAAACAATCATGTTATCAAAATTCACCTGTGAAAAACAACTCCAGCTAGCCAGCAACCTCCGGCTACATGTGTGTCAAACATGTATAATACACAACAGTCCGTGACACTTTAATTTACTGTGTAAACATATTTGGCACTCCTCGGTAATTATCAACCCAGTCATAATATTGATTTTTTTTTTTTTTTTTTTTTTTTTGAAAAGCGGGAGAATTATGGTTTTGGTCGGGAGACGGAAGGCAAGGTGAAAAAATCGGGATTTTGACCCTCCCGCGTGGGAGATCACATGTATGCCCTAGGGTCAAATTTGGCCCCACTCTGGGGGTCAGATGGTTTATATAGACTTATATAGGGAAAACTTTGAAAATCTTCTTATACAAAACCACATGGCCTACCGCTTTGATATTTGGTATGTAGCATCATGTTGTAGCCCTTTACTTGTATTAAATTTTTACCCTGGGGTTAAAACTGGTCCCACCGCTTTTTCACAAGCTATTTCATATCATTCTTGCAGGTGTGAGAGATGTGAGACACAAATTATCTTGCAGGGATGAGTTTTAAGACAAATTCTTTTAAAATGTTTTTGAGGTGTACCGTTTGAGGTTTAAAGGCATATTTTAAGCTAATTTTCATGAGTGAAATTGAAAGATAAAATTGTTGCAGGTGGGGAAAGCTTTTTGTGACAGAAAAAGTTTGTATAAAAAAGTTGTGGAGAGAAAGTCTTGAATTTTGAGATGTGAGACAAAGTTTTGCTGTGTGAAAGTGTGAGACAAAGTTTTGAGGTAAAGCTGTGAGACAAATTTTTGCTGTGTGAGAGGTGAGAACGTTTTGATGTTTGAGAGCTGTGAGAAAAGTTTTACTGTGTGGAGCTGTGAGAAAGTTGTGCATGTGTGAGGCTGGAGACAAAGTTTTGCATTGGGTGAGAGCTGTGAGAAAAGTTTTACTGTGTGAGAAATTTTTGCATGTGTGGAGTGTGAGAAAATTTTTTCAGGTGAGGCTGGAGACAAGTTTTGCATGGTGGAGCTGTGAGACAGTTGGATTGTGGAGGCTGTAGACAAGTTTTACATGTGTGAGAGTTTTGGAAAACCTTTTTACATGGTGAGGTGTGGAAAAGTTTTATGTGTGGAACTGTGAGACAAGTTTTGCATTGTGAGAGTGTGAGAAAAAGTTTTGCTGGTGGAGAGCGTGGAAAAGTTTTGCATGTGTGAGGTGTGAGACCGTTTTACATGTGTGAGAGCGGAAACATTTTTACATGTGTGAGAGGTGAGAAAATTTTTTTTGCATTGGGGGGCTTTGAGAAAAATTTTTTTGCATGTGTGAGAGTGTGAGACAAAGTTTTGCATGTGTAGGTGTGGAGAAAAGTTTGATGTGTGAGGGTGAGAAAATTGGCATGTGTGAGGTGTGAGCAAGTTGTGCATGTGAGAGCTGGAGACAAAGTTTTGATTTTGGAGGCTGTAGAAAAAGTTTTGCATGTGTGAGAGCTGTGAGACAAGTTTTTGTGTGTGGGCTGGCATGAGACAAGTTTTGCATGTGTGAGAGCTGTGAGACAAAGTTTTGCATGTGTGAGAGCTGTGAGACAGAGACAAGTTTTGATGGGGAAAGGTGTGAGAAAAATTTTGATGGTGAGAGCTGTGGACAAAGTTTTGTTGTTGGAGGTAAACAAAGTTTTGCGTGTAGAGTGTGAACAATTTTTAATGGTGGAGCGTGGAAAAGTTTTTATGTTGAGAGCTGGGGAAAAATTTTTGCTTTTGTGAGAGCTGTAGAAATTTTTGCATGTGTGAGGTGTGAAAAAAAGTTTTGCTTGTGTGAGAGTGGGGGAAAAGTTTTGCATGTAGAGGTGTGAGAAGTTTTGCATTGTGAGGCTGTGAGAAAAAATTTTTTAAAATGTGTGAGGCTGTGAGACAAGTTTTCATGTGTGAGAGCTGTGAGACAATTTTTGCTGTGTGAGAGCTGTGGACTAAAAAAGTTTGAAATTTTGAGGTTGTGAAAGATGCATGGAAAAGTGAGAATGTGAATTCATTTGAAAAATCTTTGGGGGTTTTAGACGTGGAGAAAAAAGTCTCGGGGTTTAGATAAATGAGAAAAACAAAATCTAGCAGATGTTAGGTGTGGGGACGGGTTTTCTTGGGGTGTTAGATGAATAAAAAAACAAAATCTCCCAGTGCTTAAAATCTGAGAGAAAACAAAGCTTGGGGGGGTTAGTGAATGAGAAAAAAAAAAATCTAGCGATGTTTAAAGCTGTGGAGAGCAGGTCTTTGGAGGTGTTAGATGAATGAGAAAACAAAATAGCAGGTGCTGAGCTGTGAGAAGTAAACAACAGTCTTGGACGGTTTTAGATAAATGTGAAAAACAAAATCTAGCAGTCTTTGATTGTTTGAAAGGGACAAATGGTTTTGGTCGGGTAGAGAAGGGAAGGTGAAAAAAAAATTTTTCCCCTAGCGTGGGAGTCACTGTACCCAGGGACAAATTTGCCCCACTCTGGGGTGGTTTAGATAAAATGGGGAAAAAAAACAAAAAACCACATGGCTACCGCTTTGATTTTTGGTATGTAGACATGTGACAAAATCTTAGGGGTTAAAATGAGCCCAGCTTTCAAAAGCAAAATTTGCAGGTGTTAGAGATGTGGGGGATTAAATCTTGCAGGTGTTGAGATTATGAGCACAAACAAAATGTGGCAGGTTGCTTGAGTTTTTGAGTAGAGGGGACAAAGTTTTTGGAGGTTGAAAGATGAATTTTGAGGTGTTAGATGATTAAAGAAAAACTGAAATGTAGGGCAAGGATGCTTGAGATTGAGAGCTGTGAGACAAATTTTTGGGAGTGTGTTAGACAAATTTTGAGGGAAATAACAAAGTTTTGCATGTGTGAGAGCTGTGAGAACAGTTTGGATGGTGTTAGATGATGAGAAAGATTACAGGTGTAGAGCTGTGAGAAAGTAGTCATTGGAGGTGTGTTTTGCATGAGTGAGAGCTGAAGAAAGTCTTGCAGGTGCTTTTGAGTGTGAGAGGGAACAAAGTTTTGGATGGTGTTAGATGATGAGACAAATTTGCAGGGGGGCTTGAGCTTTTGTGAGGAGAAACAAAGTTTTGGGGCTAGGTTTTAATGGTGAGAGTGAGACAAAACATGTGTGAGAGCTGGGGCAGTTTGCTGTGAAGAGGTGAGACAAAGTCTTGGAGGCTGTGAAAAATGCATGTGGAAAGAGCTGGAAATTTTCCAGGTGTGCTTTGAAGCTGTGTGAGAGCGGAGCAATTTTCTTGGAGGTGTGAGAAATGAGAAAAATTCAAAAGCTGTAGCAGGATGTGTAGAGCTGTGAGAGAGGACAAAGTCTGTGCATGTGTAGACGTGAGACAAGTCTGTGAAATTGTGAGAGCTGTGAGCTTGTGCAGTGGAGAAGCTTGGGGTTTTGAATTTTGAGACTGTGAGACAAATTCTAGCAGTGTGCTTGAACGTTGAGGGGAGACGGAAACAAGTTTTGAGGTAATTAGAAAATTTTGGATGTGTGAGAGATGAAAAAAAACAATATTACATGTGTGAACTGTGAGACAAACAAAGTTCTTGGAGGCTGTGTAGAAAATTTGATGTGGAAAACAAAGTTTTGCATGGTGATGAGCTGTGAGGGACAAAGTTCTTGGAGGTGTGAGAATTGAATGTGTAGAGCGGAGACAAGTTCTTCAGTGTTAGAGCTGTGAAAAAGGAAAAAGCTTGGAAGTTTTTAGTTAAGTGTAAAGAACAAAAATCTAGCTGTGTACAGAGCTGGGGGAAAAGGGATGAAGCTTGGGGGTTTTGTTGTGTGAAGTGTGAACAAAGATAATTTAGCTGGAGCATTTGCAGTGTAGAGTGGGACAAGTCATGGGGAGGTGTTAAAATGAAATTTTTTTGAGAGGTTGTAAAAGATGAATGGGAGAAAGAACAATTTGATAAAATCTGGTGCTTAGAGTGTGAGAGAAACAAAGTCTCGGAGGTGTTAGATAAATGAGAAAAACAAAATCTAGCAGATGTTAGAGCTGTGAGAGAGACAGAGTCTTGGAGGTGTTAGATGAATGAGAAAAACAAAATCTAGCAGGTGCTTGAGCTGTGAGAGAAACAAAGTCTTGGAGGTGTTAGATGAATGAGAAAAACAAAATCTAGCAGGTGCTTGAGCTGTGAGAGGGACAAAGTCTTGGAGGTGTTAGATGAATGAGAAAAACAAAATCTAGCAGGTGCTTGAGCTGTGAGAGAAACAAAGTCTTGGAGGTGTTGGACGAAAGAGAAAAACAAAATCTGGCAGGTGCTTGAGCTGTGAAAGGGACAAAGTTTTGGGAGGTGTTAGATAAATTTTGAGTGTTAGAGAATGAGAAAAACAAAATTTAGCAGGTGTTGAGATGTGAGAGGGACAAGTCTGGAGGTGTTAGATAAATGAGAAAAACAAAATCTAGCAGGTGCATGAGCTGTGACAGGGACAAAGTCTTGGAGGTGTTAGATGAATGAGAAAAACAAAATCTAGCAGATGTTAGAGCTGTGAGAGGGACAAAGTCTTGGAGGTGTTAGATAAATGAGAAAAACAAAATCTAGCAGGTGCTTGAGCTGTGAGAGGGACAAAGTCTTGGAGGTGTAATTTTGGAGGATGAATGAGAAAACAAAATCTGCAGGTGCTTGAGATGTGAGAGAAAACAAGTCTTGGGGTGTTGTTGAGGTTCTTAGAGGGGAATTTGGAGGTGTTAGATGAATGAGAAAAACGATATCTAGCAGGTGCTTGAGCTGTGAGAGAAACAAAGTCTTGGAGGTGTTAGATGAATGAGAAAAACAAAATCTAGCAGGTGCTTGAGCTGTGAGAGGGACAAAGTCTTGGAGGTGTTAGATGAATGAGAAAAACAAAATTTAGCAGGTGCTTGAGCTGTGAGAGAGACAAAGTCTTGCAGGTTTTGGATGAATGAGAAAAACAAAACCTGGCAGGTGCTTGAGCTGTGAAAGAGACAAAGTCTTGGAGGTGTTACATGAATGAGAAAAACAAAATTTAGCAGGTGCTTGAGCTGTGAGAGGGACAGAGTCTTGGAGGTGTTAGATAAATGAGAAAAACAAAATCTAGCAGATGTTAGAGCTGTGAGAGAGACAAAGTCTTGCAGGTTGTTGGACGAATGAGAAAAAAAAAAATCTGGGCAGGTGCATGAGCTGTGAAGGGGAAAAAGGGTCTTGGAGGTTTTAAATAAATGAGAAAAACAAAATCTAGCAGGTGCTTGAGCTGTGAGAGGGACAAAGTCTTGGAGGTGTTAGATGAATTTTGGAGGTGTTAGATGAATGAGAAAAACAATATCTAGCAGGTGCTTGAGATGTGAGAGAGACAAAGTCTTGGAGGTGTTAGATAAATGAGAAAAACAAAATTTAGCAGGTGCATGAGCTGTGAGAGGGACAAAGTCTTGGAGGTGTTAAATAAATGAGAAAAACAAAATCTAGCAGGTGTTAGAACTGTGAGAGGAACAAATCTTGGAGGTGTTAGATAATTTTGGAAAAATGAAAATCTAGCAGGTGCATGAGCTGTGAGAGGAAACAAAGTCTTGGAGGTGTTAGATGAATTAGAAAAACAATCTAGCAGGTGCTTGAGCTGTAGAGGACAAAGTCTTGGAGGTGTTATAGTTGATGAATGAGAAAAAAAAATATCACAGGTGCTTGAGATGTGAGAGAGACAAAGTCTTGCAGGTGTTGGACAAATGAGAAAAACAAAATCTAGCAGGTGCTTGAGCTGTGAATGAGACAAAGACTTGGAGGTGTTACATGAATGAGAAAAACAAAATCTAGCAGGTGCTTGAGCTGTGAGAGGGACAAGTCTTGGAGGTGTTAGATGAATGAGAAAAACAAAATCTAGCAGGTGCTTGAGCTGTGAGAGAAACAAAGTCTTGGAGGTGTTAGATGAATGAGAAAAACAAAATCTAGCAGGTGTTGAGCTGTGAGAGAGACAAAGTGTTGAGGTGTTAGACAAAATGAGAAAAAAAAAATCTGGCAGGTGCTTTGAGCTGTGGGAGGGAGGGACATGTTTTGGGGGTGTTAGATGAATGAGAAAAACAATATCTAGCAGGTGCTTGAGATGTGAGAGGGACAGAGTCTAGGAGGTGTTAGATAAATGAGAAAACAAAATCTAGAAAGATGCTTAGAGCGTGAGAGAAACAAAGTCTTGGAGGTGTTAGATGAATGAGAAAAACAAAATCTAGCAATGTTAGAGCTGTGAGAGAACAAAGTCTTGGAGGTGTTAGATAATGGGGAAAAACAAAATCTAGCAGGTGCTGAGCTTGTGAGAGGACAAAGTCTTGGAGGTGTTAAAATAAATGAGAAAAACAAAATGTAGCAGGTGCTTAAAGCTGTGAGAGGGACAAGTCTTGGAGGTATTAGATAAATTTTGAGTGAAAAAAAAAATCTAGCAGGTGCTTGAGCTGTGAGAGAAACAAAGTCTTGGAGGTGTTAGATAAATGAGAAAAACAAATTCTAGCAGGTGCATGAGCTGTGACAGGGACAAAGTCTTATAGGTGTTAGATGAATGAGAAAAACAAAATTTAGCAGATGTTAGAGCTGTGAGAGGGACAAAGTCTTGGAGGTGTTAGATAAATGAGAAAAACAAAATCTAGCAGGTGCATGAGCTGTGACAGGGACAAAGTCTTGGAGGTGTTAGATGAATGAGAAAAACAAAATCTAGCAGATGTTAGAGCTGTGAGAGAGATAAAGTCTTGGAGGTGTTAGATTAATGAGAAATACAAAATCTAGCAGGTGCTTGAGCTGTGAGAGAAACAAAGTCTTGCAGGTGTTGGACGAATGAGAAAAACAAAATCTGGCAGGTGCTTGAGCTATAAAGAGAAAAAGGGTCTAGGAGGTTTACATGAAATGAGAAAAACAAAATCTAGCAGGTGCTTGAGCTGTGAGAGGGAAAAGAGTCTTGGAGGTGTTAGATAAATGAGATGAAGAGAAAAACAATATCTAGAGTGCTTGAGATGTGAGAGAACAAAGTCTTGGAGGTGTTAGATGAATGAGAAAAACAAAATTAGCAGGTGTTGAGCTGTGAGAGGGACAAAGTCTTGGAGGTGTTAAAAATGAGAAAAACAAATTTAGCAGGTGCTTGACTGTGAGGGGGAAAACAAAGGGTGTGTTGGGAGGTGTTAGATGAATGAGAAAAAACAAAATCTAGCAGGTGCTTGAGCTGTGAGAGACAAAGTCTTGGAGGTGTAGATAAATGAAAAAAAACAAAATCTAGAAAGATGCTTAGAGCTGTGAGAGGGACAAAGTCTTGGAGGTGTTAGATGAATGAGAAAAACAAAATCTAGAAAGGTGTTGAATGTGAGAAAAATCAAAGTCTTGCAGGTGTTGGACAAATGAGAAAAACAAAATCTAGCAGGTGCTTGAGCTGTGAATGAGACAAAGACTTGGAGGTGTTACATGAATGAGAAAAACAAAATCTAGCAGGTGCTTGAGCTGTGAGAGGGACAGAGTCTTGGAGGTGTTAGATAAATGAGAAAAACAAAATCTAGCAGGTGCTTGAGCTGTGAGAGAAACAAAGTCTTGGAGGTGTTAGATGAATGAGAAAAACAAAATCTAGCAGATGTTAGAGCTGTGAGAGAGACAAAGTCTTAGAGGTGTTAGACGAATGAGAAAAACAAAATTTAGCAGGTGCATGAGCTGTGAGAGGGACAAAGTCTTGGAGGTGTTAGATGAATGAGAAAAACAAAATCTAGCAGGTGCTTGAGCTGTGAGAGGGACAAAGTCTTGGAGGTGCTAGATAAATGAGAAAAACAAAATCTAGCAAATGTTAGAGCAGTGAGAGAAACAAAGTCTTGGAGGTGTTAGATAAATGAGAAAAACAAAATCTAGCAAATGTTAGAGCAGTGAGAGAAACAAAGTCTTGGAGGTGTTAGATAAATAAGGAAAACAAAATCTAGCAGGTGCTTGAGCTATAAGAGAAACAAAGTCTTGGAGGCGTTAGATGAATGAGAAAAACAAAATGTAGTAGGTGCTTGAGCTGTGAGAGGGACAAAGTCTTGGAGGCATTAGATGAATGAGAAAAACAAAATCTAGCAGGTGCTTGAGCTGTGAGAGAAACAAAGTCTTGGAGGTGTTAGATAAATCAGAAAAACAAAATCTAGCAGATGTTAGAGCTGTGAGAGAAACAAAGTCTTGGAGGTGTTAGATAAATGAGGAAAACAAAATTTAGCAGGTGCTTGAGCTGTGAGAGAAACAAAGTCTTGGAGGTGTTAGATGAATGAGAAAAACAAAATCTAGCAGATGCTTGAGCTGTGAGTGGGACAAAGTCTTGGAGGTGTTAGATGAATGAGAAAGACAAAATCTAGCAGGTGCTTGAGCTGTGAGAGAAACAAAGTCTTGGAGGTGTTAGATAAATGAGAAAAACAAAATCTAGCAAATGTTAGATCAGTGAGAGAAACAAAGTCTTGGGGTGTTAGATAAATGAGAAAAACAAAATCTAGCAGGTGCTTGAGCTGTAAGAGAAACAAAGTCTTGGAGGCGTTACATGAATAGGAAAAACAAAATCTAGCAGGTGCTTGAGCTGTGAGAGAGACAAAGTCTTGGAGGCGTTAGATGAATGAGAAAAACAAAATCTAGCAGGTGCTTGAGATGTGAGAGAAACAAAGTCTTGGAGGTGTTAGATCAATCAGAAAAACAAAATCTAGCAGATGTTAGAGCTGGGAGAGGAACAAAGTCTTGGAGGTGTTAGATAAATGAGAAAAACAAAATTTAGCAGGTGCTTGAGCTGTGAGAGAAACAAAGTCTTGGAGGTGGTAGATGAATGAGAAAAACAAAATCTAGCAGGTGCTTGTGCTGTGAGAGGGACAAAGTCTTGGAGGTGTTAGATGAATGAGAAAAACAAAATTTAGCAGGTGCTTGAGCTGTGAGAGAAACAAAGTCTTGGAGGTGTTAGATGAATGAGAAAAACAAAATCTAGCAGGGGCTTGAGCTGTGAGAGAGACAAAGTCATGGAGGTGTTAGATGAATGAGAAAAACAAAATTTTACAGGTGCTTGAGCTGTGAGAGAAACAGAGTCTTAGAGGTGTTAGATGAATGAGAAAAACGAAATCTAGCAGGTGCTTGAGCTCTGAGAGGGACAGAGTCTTGGAGGTGTTAGATGAATGAGAAAAACAAAATCTGGCAGGTGCTTGAGCTGTGAGAGAAACAAAGTCTTGGAGGTGTTAGATGAATGAGAAAAACAACTGTGAGAGAAACAAAGTCTTGGAGGTGTTAGATGAATGAGAAAAACAAAATCTAGCAGGGGCTTGAGCTGTGAGAGAGGCAAAGATGTGCACCTGTTAAGAGATTTGAGACAGACAAAATCTTACAGGTGTCAGATCTGTGAGATTTCACATTTGAGAGATTTGAGATGGACACATTCTATCAGGTGTAAGAGCTGTGAGACACATATATATATGAGAGATATATAGAGCAGACAAAGTCTTGCAGGCTTTAGAGCCATGAGAGAGGCAAAGTTTTGCATGTGGGTGAGGTGATAGAGTGACAAACTCTTGAAGTCAGTTGCAGGTGTGAGAGATGTCAGACAGACAACATCTTGCAGATTTGAGATGTGTGAGACAGAGTATTTGCTGTCATCTAAGGTTTTGACTTCTTCATTATGACAATTTCTTTGTAAAGACATTCTTTCAGCTAACTAATTCTTTGTTATTTTTTCCAGTTTTATATCTTGGAGAACAACTTGGAGCTTTATGCAAGAGACATGCTATTTCTAACTATTGCCCTAGAACCTCAGTACAGAATGGGATTACAAGGTATTAACTTTGATAATATTTTTGGAGATAATCACGGGAAGAGGGCTAAGGAGCAAATATGAAGTATGCAGTCAATTTTTTGTCTTGTATCTGGAACTTAGCATTTACTTTGATATAGGAGTAAGTTGTAAGTAATGGGCAGTGATTTTTTCTTAGTTTGAGGGGGAAAGATGGTGGGACACTTAATTATACTAAGGAGGGAAATTTTGTGTCATTTTGACAGGAAAGGGAATTTTTTACATAGGTAATATTTAGAATCCTTCCAACTTTACTAAATATGTTCACTGCAATTGTCCTAATAGCATTTTAGTCCCTCCAGATTCATAATTGAGACATGGTTCAAAGGATTTCAATAAAACATACGGTAGTAGAAATGTTAACTGTTGTAGGGAAATGCAGTGGTGCAAGTTTCAGTCAGATTGCATTTGGAAGGCATGAGTTATGGCCCATTATATTTAAATATTTAGTACATAAACAGTGTTTTTATTCTGTTTATGAAAACAAGTAAGTTAAAAAGACATGAATGTCTGGTAAATTTATTAGATAAGAACAATTAGATAATATTATGGAGAAAACGCAAAAAAAAAAAGTCAGTCATAGTAATACAAAACAGGATACAGTAGATTCACATGGGCAACTTAGTATAATTTTACTGGTTTCAAAATGTTTTGTTTTTAGCTCATCTGTCACGTAGTGACAGGGTGAGCTTTTGTGATCACCCTTGGTCCTTCCGTCCACAATTTCCTTGTTAACACGATAGAGACCACACTTTGTATTTGATTTTAATTATACTTGCACACAGCTTGTATGGGCATAATATCTCGGTTCCTTTTGAAAACTGGCCAGATCCCATCATGGGTTCTAGAGTTATGGCCCCTTAAAGGGCCAAAATTTGCAGTTTTTGGCTTATGAACACGATAGAGACCACATTTTGCAATCAACTTTAATCAGACTTGCACACAACTTGTATTGGCATAATATCTCGGTTCCTTTCGAAAACTGGCTAGATCCCTTCATGGGTTGCAGAGTTATGGCCTCTTAAAGGGCCAAAAATTGCTATTTTTGGCTTGTGAACATGATAGAGACAACATTTTGCAATCAACTTTAATTATGTCTCCCCCAGGAGACATATTGTTTTTGCCCTGTCCGTCCGTCCGTCAGTCCGTCCGTGCGTCCTTCCGTACGTCCGTACGTCACACTTCATTTCCGAGCAATAACTGGAGAACCATTTGACCTAGAACCTTCAAACTTCATAGGCTTGTAGGGCTGCTGGAGTAGACGACCCCTATTGTTTTTGGGGTCACTCCGTCAAAGGTCAAGGTCACAGGGGCCTGAACATTGAAAACTATTTCCGATCAATAACTAGAGAACCACTTGACCCAGAATGTTGAAACTTCATAGGATGATTGGCCATGAAGAGTAGATGACCCCTATTGATTTTAGGGTCACTCCGTCAAAGGTCAAGGTCACAGGGGCCTGAACATTGAAAACCATTTCCGATCAATAACTAGAGAACCACTTGACCCAGAATGTTGAAACTTCATAGGATGATTGGTCATGAAGAGTAGATGACCCCTATTGATTTTGGGGTCACTCCGTCAAAGGTCAAGGTCACAGGGGCCTGAACATTGAAAACCATTTCCGATCAATAACTAGAGAACCACTTGACCCAGAATGTTGAAACTTTATAGGATGATTGGTCATAAAGAGTAGATGACCCCTATTGATTTTGGGGTCACTCTATCAAAGGTCAAGGTCACAGGGGACTGAACATGGAAAACCATTTCCGATCAATAACTAGAGAACCACTTGACCCAGAATGTTGAAACTTCATAGGATGATTGTACATGCAAAGTAGATGAGCCCTATTGATTTTGGGGTCACTCCATTAAAGGTCAAGGTCACAGAGGCCTGAACATTGGAAACCATTTCCGATCAATAACTAGAGAACCACTTGACCCAGAATGTTGAAACTTCATAGGATGATTGGTCATGAAGAGTAGATGACCCCTATTGATTTTGGGGTCACTCTATCAAAGGTCAAGGTCACAGGGGCCTGAACATGGAAAACCATTTCCGATCAATAACTAGAGAACCACTTGACCCAGAATGTTGAAACTTCATTGGATGATTGTACATGCAAAGTAGATGACCCCTATCGATTTTGGGGTCACTCCATTAAAGGTCAAGGTCACAGGGGCTTGAACATTGAAAACCATTTCCGGTCAGTAACTTGAGAACCACTTAAACTAGAATGTTGAAACTTAATAGGATGATTGGTCATGCAGAGTAGATGACCCCTATTGATTTTGGGGTCACTCTGTGAAAGGTCAAGGTCACAGGGGCCTGAACATTGAAAACCATTTCCGGTCAGTAACTTGAGAACCACTTGACCCAGAATGATGAAACTTCATAGGATGATTGGTCATGCAGAGTAGATGACCCCTAACGATTTTAGGGTCACTCTGTTAAAGGTCAAGGCCACAGGGGCCTGAACATGGAAAACCATTTCCAATCAAAAACTTGAGAACCTCTCGACCCAGAATGTTGAAACTTCATAGGATGATTGTTCATGCAGAGTAAATGACCCCTATTGTTTTTGGGGTCACTCCGTTAAAGGTCAAGGTCACAGAGGCCTGAACATTGATAACCAGTTCCGATCAATAACTTGAGAACCACTTGACCCAGAATGTTGAAACTTCATAGGATGATTGAACATGCAGAGTAGATGACCCCTATTGATTTTGGGGTCAGTCTATTAAAGGTCAAGGTCACAGTGGCCTGTTCATGTAATATCATTTTTTGGAAATAACTTGAGAACCACTTGACCTACAATGTTGAAACTTAATAGGATGATTGGACATGCAGAGTAGATGACCCCTATTTATTTTGAGGTCACTTGATTAAAGGTCAAGGTCACAGGAGCCTGAACAGTGACTTGAGAACCACTAGGCCAATAGTGTTGAAATTTAGTGGGATGACTGGACATGCCAAGTAGATGATCCCTATTGCAGCCAACCATCAGTGTCTCTTTGACTTTCGCTCCTGACCCCTATTGACTTCTTGCCTATAGGACTTTGCATTGGGGGAGACATGCGCTTTTTTACAAAAGCATTTTCTAGTTTAACTTGCACACAACTTGTATTGGCATAATGTCTCAGTTCCTTTCGAAAACTGGTCAGATTCCATCATGGGTTGCAGAGTTATGGCCCCTTAAAGGGCCAAAATTTGCTATTTTTGGATTGTGAACACGATAGAGACCACATTTTGAAATCAACTTTAATCAAACTTGCACACAACTTGTATTGGCTTGATATGTCAGTTCCTGTCAAAAACTGGCCAGATCCCATCATGGGTTCCAGAGTTATGGCCCCTTAAAGGGCCAAAATTTGCTATTTTGGCTTTTACAGCCATATAGAGAATTCATTTATGGTTTGATATGATACAAACTTGCAAAATATCTTCAACAACAATAAATCTTGGATTCCATTTTGAATCTGTCAGATCCAATCATAGGTTCCAGAGTTACTGCCCCTGATTGACACCTGAAAGAGCCAAAATTTGTTAATTTTTACCTTGTGAACACGATAGAAGTGACATTTTATATTTGATTTTAACTACACTTTCACACAGCTTAAGTCACAGTAAGATCTCAGTTCTTGTCAAAAACCGGCTAGATTCCATCATGGGTTCTGGAGTTACTGCCCCTGAAAGGGGCAAAATTTTCTAGTTGGCCCTTTCAGCCATATAGAGGTTTCATTTATGCTTTGATTTAATACAAACTTGCATAGAATGATTATCTTGATGATTTCTAGGCCATGATCGAAACTGGGTCATGTCACTGGTCAAAAACTAGGTCATCAGGTCAGATCAAAGGATAAGCTTGTTAACATCCTAGAGGCCACATTCATGATCCTGTCTTCATGAAACTTGTTCAGAATGTTCATCTTGATGATTCCTAGGCTAAGTTGGAAACTGGGTCATATGAGTCCAAAAACTAGGTCACCCGGTCAAATCAAAGGAAAAGCTTGTTAACACTCTTGTTTATTTGATGTGCATGAAACTTGGTCAGAATGTTTCTGTGCATGAAATATCACATGAATTTTATCTGGGTCATGTGGGGTCAAAAACTAGGTCACCAGGTCAAATCAAAGAATAAGCTTGTTTACACCCAAGAGGCCGTGTTTTTTGGTCCAATCTTAATGAAAATTGGTCAGAATATTAGTCTCCATGAAATCACTAGGTAAAACATCTTTACACTGTTATTGTGTGTTACACAGGTGAGCGACTTTGGGCCAGTTTTGGCCCTCTTGTCTAAGTTCAGACATTTCCAATACAATGGTGATGGTTTCAATGCAAAATTTTGATAAAATATTTGATTTCAAAAGTTCCCGCAAAAGTGATATCTTGACACTGACAAGATAAAGCAAAGTTTATTAGGCAGGCCGATTTTGTGCTGTATCTTGTATGAGGGTAGGATAAATTGGAATACTGCCACAATGGAATATAAGAACATTTTAAAGATCATATTTATTTATTATATCATATAGCTATTTCTGTTTAATTTTGATTAATTTCAAATGCTTTGTGTGTTGTAAAATGAAATCTCAGGATAATTGTACACATCTGTAGCATTATGAGGGTTGATCCAGAAGTAATGTCACTATGTCCATTTTGTATTTATCCATTGTTGCAAGGGATGATCAATATTTACATAGACTGCCTCTATATCATTAATAGTATAAGACATGCATTAATAAAAAATAAATCAATAGAAATGTCGTTCTATCCTCTACTATGTCTGTAAATACCAAAAATGTCTGTCTCTCCTACATCAAATGACGGCGACTTGAAAACAAACACTATCGCGCTGCCGGCCCACGTCGTGATCAGTTTGACGATGTCAACGATGTCGCCTATCCTGAATGTGCTCAAGATACGTCTGGTGTGATCAAATATCATTGTACAAGAGAAGTGAACACTGCTAAATACCTTCCGCATGTTTAATTTGTGGTCAGAATGCTGTGTGCGGTTCCATAGCTGACATTGGCAGCCTCTGACAGCTCCCGTACGGTCATTCTGCAGTCCGCTTTCAGTTTGTCTTCTATTGATGTTACGACTGGCGGTCCGATTGTTGACTTCTGTCCACGACCTGTATCGTCTTCAAGGGACAGTTGGCCATCAGAAAAGCGTCGAAACCTGTTGAATACAAGTACAGGGCAAGCGCAGTTTTCTCCCCGTGTCTGCTTTAGTAGCTTGTATGTTTCCGATGGTGTTTTGCCTATTTCTATGCAAAATTTAATGTTTGCGCGAATTTCCAAACATTCTTGTGATATTTAAATTCAATGCATGCGTGACTGTCATACAGCAGAAGTTGTTTATTTCACAAAGCAACGGCCGAAAAATTGACATCATTTATGGGACCAGTCTACGTAATTATTGATCATCCCGCATATATTGTTATAAAAATATATCATCAGCATGCAGTCATGATTATACAGGTAAATATTATTTCCTAAGGTTGTTTGTTTTAAAAACACAGTACTTCAAAGTTCCTAAAAGTTCCTCCCTCATAGTATTTTGCTATATGCATAAACAGCTTTTCTTTTATAGATGGAAAACTGCAACCAAACAAAGACAGTCATGAGTTGACATCAAAATAATACACTTAATCATAGGAAACTGTAATGTTGTGAAGCTTTCAGCAGTCCACTGTGAAAACTATAGTGACATCCCTGCAGATTAAAGTTGCTTTCTGTGCATGTCAATATCTCCATAAATATATAAGCAATGGTTTTTAGCTCATCTAATCTTTTGAAAAAAAAAGATGAGTTATTGTCATCACTTGATCGGTGTCGGCGTTGGCTGGTTGGCTGGTTAAGTTTTATGTTTAGGTCAGCTTTTCTCCTAAACTATCAAAGTTATTGCTTTAAAACTTGCAACACTTGTTCACCATCATAAGCTGACTCTGTACAGCAAGAAACATAACTCCATCCTGCTTTTGCAAGAATTATGGCCCCTTTTGAACTTAGAAAATATCAGATTTCTTGGTTAAGTTTTATGTTTAGGTCAACTTAAATTCTCCTAAACTATCAAAGCAATTGCTTTAAAACTTGCAACACTTGTTCACCATCAATACCTGACTATGTTCAGTAAGAAACATAACTCCATCTTGCTTTTTGCAAGAATTATGGCCCCTTTAGGACTTAGAAAATATCAGATTTCTTGGTTAAGTTTTATGTTTAGGTCAACTTTTCTCTTTATGGTCTAAGCAATTGCTTTAAAACTTGGAGCAGTGATTTGCCATTAAAAGCTGACACTGCACAGCAAGTACTGTAACTCTACATTGCCTTTTTGCAAGAATTATGGCCCCTTTTGGACTTAGATAATCATGAGGAGGACAATATTTCCATTATACAGGGCCAAAAAAATCACATGAGCGTCTGCACCCGCAAGGCGGTGCTCTTGTTATGATATTTTCCCATCAGTTTCATAATGAAATGTTATCAAAAACATCTTTATATAATGGATGTTATACTGTAAAAGCATAAATTTTCGCGAGGGTTTAATTTCCGCTATATTCACGAGGCTCTACATCTCGCAAAACTTAATCCTCGCTTAAATATTCACCATTAATATAATTAAAATTCAAGTATGATACCATTTTTACAGTTTCGCCAATATTTAACCTCATGAACAATACTCAAAATTTTGATCCTGCGTAAAAATGTGCTTTTACATTAAGCAAAATGAACAACTGTAGATTTGTATAGATGAAAATTAATTTTAATCATCTTCCAGTAGGGGACTTTGTATTGCATGGCAATACATCAAACACTAATTATGTCTCCCCCAGGAGACATATTTGGGGGAGACATATTGTTTTTGCCCTGTCCGTCCGTCCTTCCGTCCGTCCGTACGTCACACTTCATTTCCGAGCAATAACTGGAGAACCATTTGACCTAGAACCTTCAAACTTCATAGGGTTGTAGGGCTGCTGGAGTAGACGACCCCTTGTGTTTTTGGGGTCACTCCGTCAAAGGTCAAGGTCACAGGGGCCTGAACATTGAAAACCATTTCCGATCAATAACTAGAGAACCACTTGACCCAGAATGTTGAAACTTCATAGAATGATTGGCCATGAAAAGTAGATGACCCCTATTGATTTTGGGGTCACTCCGTCAAAGGTCAAGGTCACAGGGGCCTGAACATTGAAAACCATTTCCGATCAATAACTTGAGAACCACTTGACCCAGAATGTTGAAACTTCATTGGATGATTGGTCATGAAGAGTAGATGACCCCTATTGATTTTGGGGTCACTCCATCAAAGGTCAAGGTCACAGGGGCCTGAACATGGAAAACCATTTCTGATCAATAACTAGAGAACCACTTGACCCAGAATGTTGAAACTTCATAGGATGATTGTACATGCAAAGTAGATGACCCCTATCGATTTTGGGGTCACTCCATTAAAGGTCAAGGTCACAGGGGCCTGAACATTGAAAACCATTTCCGGTCAGTAACTTGAGAACCACTTGACCCAGAATGTTGAAACTTACTAGGATGATTGGTCATGCAGAGTAGATGACCCCTAACGATTTTAGGGTCACTCTGTTAAAGGTCAAGGCCACAGGGGCCTGAACATGGAAAACCATTTCCAATCAATAACTTGAGAACCTCTCGACCCAGAATGTTGAAACTTCATAGGATGATTGTTCATGCAGAGTAAATGACCCCTATTGTTTTTGGGGTCACTTCGTTAAAGGTCAAGGTCACAGAGGCCTGAACATTGATAACCAGTTCTGATCAATAAGTTGAGAACCACTTGACCCAGAATGTTGAAACTTCATAGGATGATTGAACATGCAGAGGAGATGACCCCTATTGATTTTGGGGTCAGTCTATTAAAGGTCAAGGTCACAGTGGCCTGTTCATGTAAAATCATTTTTTGGAAATAACTTGAGAACCACTTGACCTACAATGTTGAAACTTAATAGGATGATTGGACATGCAGAGTAGATGACCCCTATTTATTTTGAGGTCACTTGATCAAAGGTCAAGGTCACAGGAGCCTGAACAGTGATTTGAGAACCACTAGGCCAAGAGTGTTGAAATTTAGCGGGATGACTGGACATGCCAAGTAGATGATCCCTATTGCAGCCAACCATCAGTGTCTCTTTGACTTTCGCTCCTGACCCCTATTGACTTCTTGCCTATAGGACTTTGCATTGGGGGAGACATGCGCTTTTTTACAAAAGCATTTTCTAGTTTAAGTTTGTTATACTGTTTGTTAAAGGGATAAGGTAAAATGAAATATGTCAAAGGAAACAAAAAAATGAGTATTGTGCTGTTTATTTATCAGAAAAGATGGAGCTGTTCCTTGAAATATATGGGAATATTCTGGTGAGAAAACAGTGCGAGGAGTACGTTGTCAAAATGGCGTCGGAACTCATCAAGTAAGATAGCCACATTGAAAAATGCTAATGTCAGTAAGGTTTTATATGCTTGTATATTATGTTGATGTTAAATAATATACCTGTTGTTAAAAGGTTGACTATTCAGAAAGGGGCATAAATTATTCACAAAATATTATTATTATTATACCAGATTAATATAGCGCCCTTTTCATGATAAACACGTTCAAAGGCGCTTTACATATAGCAAACGCAGCCACACAGGATGCGAAATTCATCCTCTACTAGTACAGACACAGAGCAATCTGACCAGAGGGGCAGAGTGAGATGAAGCCCCCAGAACAGATAGAGAGAAATCATTTTAGATACAGGCCTGTCCGGCTAACTTAGCCTAGCTCTTTGCGAATAGACAGTCTGGTTCTTTAACGTGCCCGGTGTATAGCACCGATACACGCGAAACCGTCTTTCCTGGGAAGAACCAGTACAGGCCTCTTAGTTAGGTGGGAGACACTCAAGAGCATCTCAGAAATTTCCAGTGCCTGGACCACGATTCGAACCCCGGACCTCTGGATTGACAGTCAAGTGTGTTACCACTAGACCACCAGCCCACCAAATAGGTAGAGCTATTGTACTCTCACCCATTCATTGGTGTCTGCATTGACATTGACTTGCACACATGGATTTTGTTAAGATTTTGTAAGTAGGTTGGTATCTCAGAAACCACTGATAGAAACTTCACATACTTGTTTACTTGATCATCTGACATGTATGCAGTACTGTTGGTTTCTATCATACTATCGTCTACCTAAATATCAAAGCATGAATGTAAGATAGCAATGAAAGGATGGCGATTTTGGAATGTTAAGATGGCGTTGGTAAGATAGTATAATAGCAATAGTAGGATGATAGGATAGCAATGGTAGGATGATAGGATAGCAATGGTAAGCAATGGTAGAATGATAGGATAGCAATGGTAGGATAATAAGATAGCAGTAGTAGGGTGATAGGATAGCAATGGTAGGATGATAGGATAGCAATGGTAGGATAATAGGATAGCAATTGTAGGATGATATGATAGCAATAGTAGGATGATAGGATAGCAATTGTAGGATGATAGAACAGCAATAGTAGGATGATAGGACAGCAATAGTAGGATGATAGGATAGCAATAGTAGGATGATAGGACAGCAATAGTAGGATGATAGGACAGCAACAGTAGGATGATAGGACAGCAATAGTAGGATGATAGGATAGCAATGGTAGGACGATAGGACAGCAATAGTAGGATGATAGGACAGCAACAGTAGGATGATAGGATAGCAATGGTAGGACGATAGGACAGCAATAGTAGGACGATAGGCCAGCAATAGTAGGATGATAGGATAGCAGTTGTAGGATGATAGGACAGCAATAGTAGGATGATAGGACAGCAACAGTAGGATGATAGGACAGCAATAGTAGGATGATAGGATAGCAATGGTAGGATGATAGGACAGCAATAGTAGGATGACAGCAATAGTAAGATGATAGGACAGCAACAGTAGGATGATAGGACAGCAATAGTAGGATGATAGGATAGCAATGGTAGGATGATAGGACAGCAATAGTAGGATGATAGGACAGCAATAGTAGGATGATAGGACAGCAATAGTAGGATGATAGGACAGCAATTGTAGGATGATAGGAAAGCAATGGTAGGACGATAGGACAGCAATAGTAGGATGATAGGACAGCAATAGTAGGATGATCATTGATATGATAGCAATTGTAGGATGATAGGACAGCAATAGTAGGATGATAGGATAGCAATGGTAGGACGATAGGACAGCAATAGCAATGGTAGGACGATAGGACAGCAATAGTAGGACGATAGGACAGCAATAGTAGGCTGATAGGATAGCAATGGTAGGACGATAGGACAGCAATAGTAGGATGATAGGATAGCAATTGTAGGATGATAGGACAGCAATAGTAGGATGATAGGACAACAATAGTAGGATGATAGGATAGCAATGGTAGGACGATAGGACAGCAATAGTAGGATGATAGGACAGCAACAGTAGAATGATAGGATCGCAGCAGTAGAATGATAGGATAGCAGTAGGACAGCAGTGGTAGGATGATAGGATAGCAATGGTAGGATGATAGGACAGCAATTGTAGGATGATAGGACAGCAATAGTAGGATGGTAGGATAGCAATAGTAGGATGATAGGACAGCAATGGTAGGATGATAGGACAGCAATGGTAGGATGATATGATAGGACAGCAATGGTAGGATGATATGATAGGACAGCAATGGTAGGATGATAGGACAGCAACGGTAGGATGATAGGACAGCAATGGTAGCAATTGTAGGATGATAGGACAGCAATAGTAGGATGGTAGGATAGCAATAGTAGGATGATAGGATAGCAATGGTAGGATGATAGGACAGCAATAGTAGGATGATAGGACAGCAATGGTAGGACGATAGGACAGCAATGGTAGGACGATAGGACAGCAATAGTAGGATGATAGGACAGCAATGGTAGGATGATAGGATAGCAATGGTAGGATGATAGGACAGCAATGGTAGGATGATAGGATAGCAATAGTAGGATGATAGGATAGCAGTGGTAGGATCATAGGATGATAGGATAGCAATAGTAGTATGATAGGATAGCAATAGTGTGTTTCTAGAGGAAGAATGGCCTACTTTCCTGGGCAGGTATGCTACAGTTGATAAAGACATCATCATTGTGGGAGACATGAATTTCCATCTTGATATTCCATCAGACCGAGATGCTGTCAGATTTAAAAGTGTACTTCAGTCATGTGGTATGCATCAACATGTGAACGGACCAACCCATGCCCGCGGTCATACATTAGATGTTGTAATAACCAGGAACGACAGCAAAATAATATCATGTGTCGAGGTCATCGATCCAGGTCTTTGTGACAATACTGGTAATATGTCACAGGATCACCATGCAATTCACTTCAACTCCTGTGCCGCAAAACCAGCTCCGATACGGAAGCAAGTTTCTTTTCGGAAATTACGCTCTATTGACGTAAGTTCTTTCAAACAAGACATCTCAGCGTCCCTTGCACTAAGTACGTTTCCAGAAGGCGCAGACGTGGATCAGCTAGTAAATGCATATTCAAAAGGATTATCCTTACTGATAGATAAACACGCTCCTTTACGCACAAAAACTATTGTTCTTCGACCTAGCTGTCCGTGGTTTACAGACGAACTTCATGAGGCTAAACACTTAAAACGCAAGCTTGAGCGGAAGTGGCGTAAATCCAAACTAACAATCGACCATCACCTCTATAGGGACCAATGTGCTACCATGAATAAACTCCTAATTCAGGCACGAACCGACTACTTCTCTGATAAGGTGAAGTCGTGTGGCACTGACCACAAAAGTTTGGCCAAGGTAACCAAAAATCTACTAAGAGACAGCCAAGATGCTTCCCGTCCCTCTAACACATCATCAAAGGAACTTGCGCAGAAGTTTAGTGAATTTTTCATCGAGAAAATTGAGAACATTAGAATGATATTATTTCGCATAGCCAAACTGATCGTGATTCAGTAGACTTGCATTGTTCAGAACACCAAGAAGTTTCAAATTGTCTTATTGATTTGGCTCCTACAACGATAGAAGAGGTAGAACAAATTATACAAAAATCTCCAAACAAATCCTGCAAACTTGACCCTTTACCAACATGGCTTCTGAAGAAATGTCTCGATGAGCTCTTGCCGCTGATAACAAACATCATAAATACATCAATGGAATTAGGTTATGTACCAAAAGAGTTTAAAAGTGCTAGGATAAGACCCCTGCTTAAGAAACCAGATCTTGAACCAAACATTCTCAAAAACTACAGGCCTGTATCTAACCTCCCTTTCATTTCAAAAATCTTAGAAAAGGTAGTAGATGCGCGTCTTGAGCTGCACTTGAGTGAAAATGAGCTACATGAGGGACTGCAGTCTGCTTACAGAAAGTTTCATTCAACTGAGTCGGCTTTGATAAAGGTACAGAATGACATCCTCACATCTCTCGATCAAAATTCTGTAACAGTCCTCGTGCTACTCGATCTTTCTGTGGCTTTCGACACGATTGATCACCAAGCACTGTTACACCGGCTCGAACATCATTTTGGAGTCACAGACAAAGCACTTGCATGGATGTCATCATATCTTAGTGACCGCTATCAAACTGTATGCATTGATGGTGAGTTGTCGACGCCTACGTTGATGAAATACAGTGTGCCCCAGGGATCAGTGCTTGGTCCAAAGAACTATATCATGTACACTAAACCCGTGGGTGCCATATGCAGACGTCATGGACTTCTTCATCATTTCTACGCTGATGACTCTCAACTATACCTATCTTTTAAGCCGATAGAGGCTGTGGCCAGAAGTGAAGCTTTGCGCCGCATTGAGAGCTGTCTGGCTGAAATTGTCTCGTGGATGAATTCCAACATGCTGAAGCTCAATGCTGATAAAACTGAGGTAATGCTATTGACATCAAAGCGTAACTCCAAGTACATTGATGACGTTTCTGTGAAGGTCGGTGATTCTGTGATAAAATCCACGAAATGTGTTAGGAATCTTGGAGCAGTATTTGACAGCGGTATGGATATGGAACAACAAGTCAACTCGGTGTGCCGGGCTGGATATGCACAACTTCGCAGAATAGGTCACATCAGACGGTATCTTACCAGTGATGCCACAAAAACCCTTATAAACAGCCTGGTTACTTCATGGTTAGACTCTGTAATGCCTTGTTAAGTGGTATACCAAACAGCACACTTAACAAGTTGCAACATGTCCAGAACACTGCAGCTCGCGTAATCACTAAGACGCCCCGTCGCAATCATATAACACCGGTTCTGAAGGAGCTTCACTGGTTGCCAGTGAAATACAGGGTGCAGTACAAGGTTCTGACCCACACCTTTAAGGCTTTACACAATCAGTCCCCTGCCTATATTAGGGATATGCTAGACGTGTATAAACCAGTCAGGACCCTAAGATCACAAGACACGCTGTCACTTGTTATGCCAAAATCTAAAACCATGATGTATGGCAATCGCAGCTTTTCGTGCACTGCTCCAAAGCTTTGGAACTCCCTTCCTGTCAAGATCAGGGAAGCTGACACGCTAGCTGCTTTCAAAAGCCTGCTCAAAACCCACTTCTTTGTACAATATTTTGTTAACTGACGGATACATTTATGTTTTTTATCTTGTTTTTAAATTATACTTGTTTTCATTCATGATTTTTGTTAATGTGGAATGCATTATCTTTGTATATGTATTTGTTTGTGTTTTTGCAATTTATTCTGTAAAGCACTTTTGAACGTGTACAGGTGCATGAAAAGAGTGCTATATAAATATGGTATAATAATAATAATAATAATAATAATAATAGTAGGATGATAGGACAGCAGTGGTAGGATGATAGGATAATAATGGTAGGATGATAGGATAGCAATAGTAGGATGATACACTGCTATACTACTATTCTGTCATTGCTATGTTACCTTTCTTCCATCCTATTATCCTACCATCAATATCCTACTGTCCTACTAGTCCTTTGTTCAGTTGTACTATCCTACCATCACACTTTTTGATAATTGGATGATGGGCTATGGTAGGATATGAAGGAAAAAATACTGCTTTAACATGTACTGTACATATTTCATGACTCTATTTTAAGCTCACCTGAGCAAAACGTCCCCAAGGATGAGCTATTGTGGTCAGTGATTGTCCTTCATCCTTCAACATTTTCCTTTAAACACCATTTCCTCCTAAACCACCAGGCCAATTTTGATGAAACTTCACAGGGATGTTCCTTGGATGGTCTTCCTTAAAAAAATCAAAGAATTGAATTCCATACAAAACTCTGGTTGAATCTGTTTGATATTTGGTATTTAGCATCATCTAGAAGTCGTCTACCAAGGTTGTTCAAATTTCCTCCAGGGTCAAATATGGCCTCTCCCTTGGGGTCAGACTTATATAGGAAATAACTTTGAAAATCTTCATGTCCAAAACCACAGGGCCTAGGGCTTTGATATTTGGTAATTAACATCATCTAGTGGCCCTCTTCCAAGATTCTTCCAATTATCCTGCCAGGGTCAAATATGGTCCTGCCCTGTTGGTCATATGGTTTATATAGACTTTGGAGTTTATTGTTTACCACATAGAAGGTCCTGTGCATGAAGAGAGTGGGATCCGTTTTCTCATTTACCACAGAGAGGGATCCGAAATGCATACACACCGTTGGTATGGTATTGTTCGCATGAATGCAAATTATTGCATTTAAATAAATGCGGATGTTTGAAATCATTGTGCTGTCCAATGTGATTCGAATCCTGGGCCAGCAAATTGGTACAGAATAATATTCATGTGTAGCAGGGGAATGAGCTTTGAGCCTTCCATTTCATGTCCGCTCTGTATCTCATAAACCCCTTGGAGGAAATTCATGAAACTTGGGTCAAATGATCACCTTATCAAGATGATATGCAGAAAGTATAAGTCAGCCATGTCGGCTCAAGGTCAAGGTCACAACTCACGGTCATAAGTTTGGGCTTTCCATTTTGTGTCCGCTCTGTATCTACTAAACCCCATGAAGAAATTTCAAGAAACTTTTGTCAAATGATCACCTCATCAAGACCATGTGCAGAACTCACGAGTCAGCCATGTCGGCATAAGGTCAAGGTCACAACTCTGGGTCAAATGTTTGAGCCTTCCATTTTATGTCTGCTCTGTATCTCCTAAACCTCTTGAAGGATTTCCATGGAACTTGGGTCAATTAATCACCTCATCAAGATGATGTGCAGAACTCATGAGTCAGCCTTGTTGGCTCAAGGTCAAGGTCACAAATCGAGGTCAAAGGTTTGAGCCTTCCATTTTATGTCTGCTCTGTATCTCCTTAACCTCTTGAAGGATTTTAATATGACTTGGCTGTAATATTCCATTTATCAAGACAATATGCAGAATTCAAAATTCACCCCTGCCAGCTTAAGGTCAAGGTCACAACTGGATTGTTTAATGGTTCCACCCAATATCATAAACCCTTTCACTATCCATAACAATGGCGGGGGATATAGCTGTCTTTCAGACTGCCTTGTATTGATAAAATTTATTTCGAAAAATGGAAAATGTAGTGCCGTGTAAGAACACTTTTACTACAGGATAACTGTAAATTCATAAAAATATTATGAAAATTGTGGTGTCGAGAGCATTTCTCCTGATTTGCACAATTGTATATTTTGATATCTGTCTGTATTCGAGCTGTAATTTGTTGTATAGTCACACTATAAGAACATTATCTTGCATGCAAATTGTCTAATATCTATGAAACTTACACAGGCAAACATTAGCAGTAATGAAATTTTTCTTAAAAGAAATATGCCATTATTTTTTTCTTAAAAGTGGTGGCGATATACAGTAGTGGTGGCGCTATGGCTATGGTATGCATTTTCTGTTCAGTTGCGGCTACCAACTTAAACATCTACCTTGTTTAAGATCTGAACAAATTGAATGGGCATCAAATCTCCAATCAGTAAAAACACACACAGAGAAAAGACAACAGTTGGTACCTAAGAATTTCCAAAATAAAGGTGTCCACCACATAATATTTCCTATGGCCTTTTTCATTGCGAAATGTATCATTATACATATCTAACCTGCTGAACTCCATCTGCATTGAATCATTTTATTACGTCGAGAAACAAGATACATGTAACATCAGCATGTGGTATGTTCCTGGGTGACAGAAACTCAATTTGAACATTTTCTTTTTCAAATATTTTCAGAACATCTTTTAATACTTCTGAAATTGTTTTCTCTTTGGTAAAAAGAAAGGAATCAATAGACTTATCTGCCTAATTAACGAGTCTTCACAGGCACCAAATTAATACAATTAATACATTCTTCCATTCCGCTAATATTTTCAAGTACTTCTCCATATTTATTGCCATATTAGAATTGTCTCATATCTTAAAGTGTTTGTTGATTTGAAAGTGACTGACTTGTCAAAAGTTTTGTTTTATTTGGAATGTGATTTCAGTTTTATGACCTATTTTTATGCCCCCGAAGGGAGGCATATAGTTTTTGAACCGTCTTTCGGTCTGTCGGTCTGTCGGTCTGTCAGTCTGTCCGCAATTTTCGTGTCCGGTCCATATCTTTGTCATCGATGGATGGATTTTCAAATAACTTGGCATGAATGTGTACCACAGTAAGACGACGTGTCGAGCGCAAGACCCAGGTCCGTAGCTCAAAGGTCAAGGTCACACTTAGACATTAAAGGATAGTGCATTGATGGGCGTGTCCGGTCCATATCTTTGTCATCCATGGATGGATTTTCAAATAACTTGGCATGAATGTGTACCACAGTAAGACGACGTGTCGCACACAAGACCCAGGTCCGTAGCTCAAAGGTCAAGGTCACACTTAGACGTTAAAGGATAGTGCATTGATGGGCGTGTCCGGTCCATATCTTTGTCATCCATGGATGGATTTTCAAATAACTTGGCATGAATGTGTACCACAGTAAGACGACATGTCGCGCGCAAGACGCAGGTCCGTAGCTCAAAGGTCAAGGTCACACTTAGACGTTAAAGGATAGTGCATTGATGGGCGTGTCCGGTCCATATCTTTGTCATCCATGGATGGATTTTCAAATAACTTGGCATGAATGTGTACCACAGTAAGACGACGTGTCGCGCGCAAGACCCAGGTCCGTAGCTCAAAGGTCAAGGTCACTCTTAGACGTTAAAGGTCATTTTTCATGATAGTGCATTGATGGGCGTGTCCGGTCCATATCTCTGTCATTCATGCATGGATTTTAAAATAACTACGCATGAATGTGTGGCACAGTTAGACGACATGTCGTGCGCAAGACCCAGCTCCGTAGGTCAAAGGTCCTAAACTCTAACATCGGCCATAACTATTCATTCAAAGTGCCATCGGGGGCATGTGTCATCCTATGGAGACAGCTCTTGTTTTTGATCAGTGAACAAATAAAGCCTTTTTTCAGTGACGGCATTTTGGAGGAGTTATTATGTTCTTGTTGAGGAACTTGCCTCCAGTGGGATAATTATGTTCATTTGAATTAATCCCTTCAAAGAAAAAGGCTTGGCAGCTTTAGATATTGTTCTTCTTTTAAAATATAAGGAGATCCATGCACTTTTCCCTTTTTAGCTCGACTATTCGAAAAATAGGGGAGCTATCCTACTCGCCCCGGCGTCGGCGTGAGCGTGTGCGTGAGCGTGAGTGTCACACAAATGTTGCGTACCACCCCACATATTTTCGAAGTCCATTGAGATATTGCTTTCATATTTTGCATACTTGTTTACCATCATGACCCCAGTCTGTAAAAAGGTGGAGGCAACTCTATCAAGCATTTTGACTGAATTATGGCCCCTTTTTGACTTAGAATAAATGTTAAAGTTTGCGTACCACCCCACATATTTTCGAAGTCCATTGAGATATTGCTTTCATATTTTGCATACTTGTTTACCATCATGACCCCAGTCTGTAAAAAGGAGGAGGCAACTCTATCAAGCATTTTGACTGAATTATGGCCCCTTTTCAACTTAGAATAAATGTTAAAGTTTGCGTACCACCCCAAATATTTTCAAAGTCCATTGAGATATTGCTTTCATATTTTGCATACTTGTTTACCATCATGACCCCAGTCTGTAAAAAGGAGGAGGCTACTCTATCAAACTTTTTGACTGAATTATGGCCCCTTTTCGACTTAGAATATGCTTATTGTAATGTAAAAGTTTTACTTATTGCTTATATTATACTATCAAGCACTGAGAATAGTTGAGCATGCTGTCCACTGACAGCTCTTGTTACTTGAGACTTCCCATCTGCAACGGATAAACAGTGTCTGCATGATAGTTGAATATATAAAAGGTTTATAATGTGATTAAAAACTTAGTCGTTCCATCATTATTCACACACATGCTTCTCTTAATTCTAAAATAACTTTCAGACATTAAATATAAAAAGGTAAATGACAATCTCTGTACATACCTTATTTCTCATAAAAACTACTTTTTTATAGTCAACGCTACACGTCCGCCACAGCGCCACCACTACTGTAGAGCGCCATCACTTTTAAAAATGCTGGTGTATTTCTTTTACATGAGATTTTTTATGCCCCCAGCATCTACTGATGTGGGAGGCATATAGTGATTGTCCTGTCCGTCCGTTCGTTCGTTCGTCCGTCCGTACGAGGTTAACCAAATGGGACCGTTTTGTCTAGCATCAATACTCCTTACTAGAATGACTTGATACTAATGCAGATGTAACCTGTGACCATTCCTCATCTTCAGACATCACCTGACCTCAGTTTGACCTTGACCTTGACCTCATTTTGGACTTAGGTTGCTTTATATGGTCATCTCTTGGTTAACCAAATGGGACCGTTTCGTCTAGCATCAATACCTCTTACAAGAATGAATTGATACTAATACAGATGTGAACTGTGACCATTCCTCATCTTCAAACATCACCTGACCTCAGTTTGACCTTGACCTCATTTTGGACTTAGGTGCAAAATCTTTCGACAAGGATGCCACTGGGGGCATCAAGCGTTTATTGAACACAGCCCCTTGTTTTATGTCTGTGTGAGTATCATACAGATGTAGACCATTTACATGCATGTTAGTGTTCATAGAGTGTGTCTATGCATATAAATTTAGTTGGAATGCATACAGATGTCAAAATTTACAAACGTCGGAATCAGGAGCAAAGCTCTTGATACCACAATTTGCATAATATCTCAACAAAGCTGCAATCAACATATAGTAAAAGTGTTCTTATGCAGCACTACATTCACCGATTTTTATACGCCCGAAGGGACGTATTATGTTATGGGCCTGGTGTTCGTCCGTCCGTTGTCCGTCCATCCGTCCGTTAGCAATTTCGTGTCCGCTCTGTAACTCTTGAACCCCTTGAAGGATTTCAAAGAAACTAGACACAAATGTTCACCACACCAAGACGACATGCAGAGCGCATGTTTTGGATGTCTCATTTCAAGGTCAAGGTCACACATAGGGGTCAAAGGTCATATGAGTGTGTTTCCTGTCCACTCTGTAACTCTTGAACTGCTTGAAGGATTTCAAAGAAACTTGGCACAAATGTTCACCACACTGAGACAATGTGCAGAGCGCTTGTTTCGGATGACTAGCTTAAAGGTCAAGGTCACACTTAGGAGTGAAAGGTCATATATGACTTTGCTGTGTCCGCTCTGTAACTCTTGAACTGCTTGAATGATTTCAAAGAAACTTGGCACAAATATTCACCACACTGAGGCGACGTGCAGAGCACATGTTTTGGATGACTGGCTTCAAGGTCAAGGTCACACTTAGGGGTCAAAGGTCATATATGACTTTGCTTTGTGTATATTTTTATGCATTGCAGTGCTCTTGTTTTTATTTGGCAGATCCTTTTTGTTCTCGGACAATAATTTTTTATGCCTCCGGCATCTACTGATGCGGGAGGCATATAGTGATTGCCTGTCTATTAGTTTGTCCGTTCGTTCGGTCGTCCGTCCGTACGAGGTTAACCAAATGGGACACGTTTCGTCTAGCATCAATACTCCTAACTAGAATGACTTGATACTAATGCAGATGTAACCTGTGACCATTCCTCATCTTCAGACATCACCTGACCTCAGTTTGACCTTGACCTTGAACTTGACCTCGTTTTGGACTTAGGTTGCTTTGTATCAACAGGGATGCCACCGGGGGCATCAAGCGTTTATTGAACGCACTCCTTGTTTTTAATTACTTCCCTTTCTTGTTACTATAAATAGCTTATTTTGAAACTTATTTATTATTGGCAGTAGGGAAAAACCGAGACCACCTTTCTGTGGTACAACATGGATGGTACATCCAATTTTTAGATGTATTTTGACATAACTTTACCTGGTTAGAATTTTTTTGTGGACTTAGAAATTATTTTTTTTAATTTCTTTTTTTTGTTCCTGTCCTTTGGGCTTCAACAGTCAGGTTCTTTAAATTTTGCTCCCATCCTCTGATGTAACCCTTCGGGTGTATAATGCCCCGCTTGGCGGCACTCTTGTTTAAATAAGTTATATCAATGAAAATTTAACATCAAATAGATTTTACTCACCTGTTTACATTTTGAAATCGGTGATAGATAGCTGCACCAGGAAAATGTCAATAGCTGTTTTCCTTATCACCACTGTTTGGTGGTGGCACTAGGGTTTAGTAGCCGTGTATTGGAATATGATGATATTGGTATATTTTAATGGTTTAGCATATACCAAACAAATATATTCAACAAGAAAATAATCTTTTGAAATAAAGTGGGTGGGGTAAGATATATTTTGATTATTTCACATTATTTAATTGTTTATATACTTCAATATTGTTATTACATTGACAACGAATATTCTAGGATGGAAAACCAAAGATAATAAGACTAAGTTTTACTGCGTAACTTAAGTAAATTATGAGATATGCAAAGTTATATATTTTCAAAGTTGGCTGCCATTTTGATGACGTCATAGATAGGTCCAGTCGCAGCATTTGAACTAGTGATGTGTATTTTTGTGACCTTCAGACATGGTCTAACAGTTTGGTATATGTCCCCATTATAATCTTTTTTTCTGATCACACAGGATCCCCGCTCTGCATACTCGTATGTTTTGCACACAGCTCAAGACAGGGAACTAGCAGCATTTATGCAAGTTTTGAATTTCAGCTGAATTGAATTAGCAAAGTTTTGAGGAATTTGATAGGGGTGTACAGTAATCTTCAAATCTGTTTCAGAATGGTTACAGATTTAAACTATCTGGAAAGGAAACTACCTCCCATAGATCTCAGTCAGCTGAAGGTAACTTCTTTCTTCTGTATATTATAAGAGTTGATATGGGCATGGTTTCAGAAGTCTCATGTCTGGTGCCTAGGACATGCCAGAAAGTGTTGTTGGGCTTCTAAATATTTTAAGAAGGAGCACCACTAGCTTCCTTGAAAATCAGTGATCACTAGTTTGAAAATGAGTCTCTGGTCTTCAATGAAAGTCATATTCACAAGCAATAATCCTTGGTTACATACTTGACAATGAATTTAGGGAGGTATATAAGAGTCATGTTATGAATTGTGAATTATGATTTGTTAAAAAAACATGGCTGCCAAAGTCTTAGGTTATTTTATTCTATACGGCTGTATTAATTCAAAATAATTTCACACAAATGGTTCTCTAAAAGTGCTGACTTGGTATCAGAATAATTTCACAGCAGTGTTCCTTCAATTCATTCTATATTGTTTACTTTAAGCATGGCCTCCAGTGGGCTGGGCTAGTTTTCCCAATATGGCTTTATAGAAAAGTTATAAGATCTCTCAAACCACTTCCACACGGACCCAACTTTCAAATTCCTTCAAGGAAAAGGAAAAAAAGATGTATATATATATATATATATCTTTTTTATGCCCCAACACATTTATGTTGGGGGTATGTAGTGTTGCTGCTGTCCGTACGTACATACGTCAGTCCGTCCATATGTACATCCCGAAATCTTGTGTGTCCAATTCCTCCCACACTATTAGCCTTATTTGCCTCAAACTTTCACATATGAACAAGCTTGATGTGCAGATGACCATAAAGAAAGCAGTTGTTATGCCCCCGCCATAAAATGGGGCGGGGCATATAGTGTTACCCCTGTCTCTGTGTGTTTGTTTGTTTGTTTGTTTGTGTGTTTGCGTTTGTTTGTGTGTTCTGGAAAGGGTGATGTTCGTGTCTGGGCCATAACTTTTACATGCATGGTCCGATTTCAGAATAATTCCACACAAATGATAAGCATGGATAGACTGTCATGCGCAATAACCAGGTCCCTAGGTCTAAGTTCAAGGTCACAGTCCTTGGTTGAACTTAGCCACTTTTCACTACATATATACTGATATTGTGGTCTTCGTGTCCGTTCCGTAACTTTGACATGCATGGTCCGATTTCAAAATTATTTGACACAAATAATAAGTATGGATAGACGATGTGTCTTGCGTAAAAACCAGGTCCCTAGGTCTAAGGTCAAGGTCACACTTTGAGGCCAAAGGTCATATACAAGAATGACTTTGTCCTGAGCATTTCTTTTTCATGCATGGAGGGATTTTGATGTAAGTTGGCTTAATTGTACACAATCATGAGACAGAGTATCATGCGCAAGAACCAGGTCCCTAGTTTAGAATTACTTCCTTTTGTTGTTACTATAAATAGCTTATATTGTAACTTTTTTATTACTGGTCGTAGGGAAAAATCAAGACCACTTTTCTGTAGTACAACATGCATGTTACATCCAATTTTGAGATGTTTTTTGACCTATCTCTACCTGGAAAGGATTTTTGTGTGGGCTTAGAATTTTTTTTTTTTTAGCTCACCTGAGCACAAAGTGCTCATGGTGAGCTATTGTGATCATGCTGTGTCCGTCATCCGTCATGCGTCTGTCCGTCCGTCAAGTCGTCCGTCCGTCGTCAACATTTGTGTTTGAACAACATCTCGTCCAAAACCAATGAATGGATTTTGATGAAACTTGGCCATAATGTTTCTTGGATGGTCCTCTGCCAAAGTTATTCAAACGGTTCCGCTTGGTTGCACATAGGGGCTGCTAGAGCTAAAAATAGAAAAAAGCTTCAAATAACATTTTCTCCTAAACTGATGGTCTGATTTTAAAATAATTTCACACAAATGGTCCTTATGTCACCCTCTATTAAGATTGTTCAAATTATACCGATTTGTCAAAAAACATGGCCGATAGAGGACGTGGTCACTTTTCCCTATATGTATATAGTGGAAACTTTAAAAATCTTCTTGTGTGAAACTGCTGGCCTGATTTTAAAATAATTTTACACAAATGGTCCTGACCCTTTACCAAGATTGTTCAAATTATTTTGATTCATCAGAAGTCATGGCCGCCAGAGGGCGTGGTCACTTTTCCCTATATGTATATAGTGGAAACTTTATAAATCCTCTTGTTTGAAACTGCTTGCCCGATTTTAGAATAATTTTACACGAACGATCCTTGTGTGACCCTCTACCATAAATTGTTCAAATTATTTTGAATCGCAAAAAACATGGCTGCCATTGGGCGTGGTCACTTTTCCCTATATGTATATAGTGGAAACTTTAAAAATCTTCTTATGTGAAACTGCTAGCCCGATTTTGAAATAATTTTACACAAATGGTTCTTGTGTGACCCTCTACCAAGACTGTTCAAATTACTCTGATTCGTCAAAAAACATGGCTGCCAGGGATCGTGGTCACTTTTCTTCTCTGAATCAATAATAGCTAGAGCCTTGATATTTGGCATGTGATATCAGATTTGTAATGTCTACCATAATTGTTCAAATTATTGCCCTAGGATCAAACGTGTGTGTGACATGTATATAATATAGGCTAGTAGATAGAATAGAAGAAACCTAACTCTGTACTTATACAAACACACTTGAAGTCTTGTACACAGGTGAGCGCTTTAGGGTCAATGACCCTCTTGTTTTAAGATTAACTTCTCAAGAGTCCTTCTTTTTGTTTGTATATATGTATATAGTGGAAACTTTATAAATCTTCTTGTTTGAAACTGCTTGCCCGATTTTAGAATAATTTTACACGAACGATCCTTGTGTGACCCTCTACCATAAATTGTTCAAATTATTTTGAATCGCAAAAAACATGGCTGCCAGTGTGACCTTTCTCATGTTGCAGGGGCATCCATGTCTGTGACACATTTCTAGTTTCTGTGACTGGGAGAAACAATCCCCATAACTCTGTTTGAATTTTGATGGAGTTATGTCCCTTCTTGACTTTGACTTTATCAATTTTTAGCTCACCTGTCACGAAGTGACAAGGTGAGCTATTGTGACCGCTTGATGTCCATCGTGCGTCGTCCGTCGTGCGTAGTGCGTCGTCCGTCAACAATTTCTAAAAAAATCTTCTTGAAAACCACTGGGCAGAATTACACCAAACTTCACAGGAATGATCCTTGGGTCGCCCCCTTTCAAAATTATTCAAAGAATTGAATTCCATGCAGAACTCTGGTTGCCATGGCAACCGAAAGGAAAAACTTTAAAAATCTTCTTCTCAAAAACCAGAAGCCCTAAAGCTTAGATATTTGGTTTGAAGCATTGCCTAGTGGACCTCTACCAAATATATTCAAATCATGACCCCGGGGTCAAAATTGACCCCGCCCCAGGGGTCACTTGATTTTACATAGGAAATTCTTAAAAAATCTTCTTTTCAGAAGCCCTAGAGCTTAGATATTTAACATGTAGCATTGCCAAGTGGACTAAAGTTGTTCAAATCATGACTCCGGGGTCAAAATTGACCTCGCCTCAGGGTTCACTAGATTTTACTTAGATTTCTGTAGGAAAATCTTCCAAAATTTTTAAAAAAATAAACCAGAAGGCCTAGAGTTTAGATATTTGACTTGTAGCATTGCCTAGTGGACCTCTACAAAATTTGTTCAAATCATGACCCCCGGGGTTAAAATTGACCCCACCCTAGGGGTCATTTGATTTTACATAGGAAAATCTTAAAAAATCTTCTTCTCAAAAACCAGAAGCCCTAGAGCTTAGATATTTGACATGTAGCATTGCCTAGTGGACCATTACTAAAGTTGTTCAAATCATGATCCCGGGATCAAAATTGACCCTGCCCCAGGAGTCACTTGATTTTACATAGATTTCTATAGGAAAATCTTCAAAAATTTTAAAAAAATAAACCAGAAGGCTTAGAGCTTAGATATTTGACATGTAGCATTGCCTAGTGGACCTCTACAAAATTTGTTCAATCATGAACCCCGAGGTCAAAATTGACCCTGCCCCAGGGGTCATTTGATTTTACATAGGAAAATCTTCAAAAAATTTCTGAAAATAAACCAGAAGGCCTAGAGCTTAGATGTTTCACGTGTAGCATTGCCTAGTGGACCTCTACAAAATTTATTCAAATCATGACCCCCAGGGTCAAATTGACCCCGCCCCATGTGGTTACTTGATTGTACATAGAAAAATCATCAAAATTTTCTAAAAATAAAGCAGAAGGCCTATAGCTTAGATATTTGACATGTAGCATGGCCTAGTGGACTTCTACAAAATTTGTTCAAATCATGACCCCCGGGGTCAAAATTTACCATGCCCGAGGGGTCACTTCATTTTACATAGGAAAATCTTCAAACATTTTCTAAAAATAAACCAGAAGGCCTTGATCTTAGATATTTGACCTGACCTCTACAAAATTTGTTCAAATAATGACCCCTTGGGTCAAAATTGACCCTGCCCCAGGGGTCATTTGATTTTACATAGGAAAATCTTCAAATATTTTCTGAAAATAAACCAGAAGGCCTAGAGCTTAGATGTTTCACATGTAGCATTGACTAGTAGACTTCTACAAAATTTGTTCAAATCATGACCCCCGGGGTCAAATTAACCCCGCCCCATGGGGTTACTTGATTGTACATAGAAAAATCTTCAAAAATTTCAAAAAAAACCCCCAGAAGGCCTAGAGCTTAGATATTTGACATGTAGCATTGCCTAGTGGACCTCTACAAAATTTGTTCATATCTTGACCCCCCCCCCCCCAGGGTCAAATTGACTCAGTCCCAGGGGTTACTTGATTGTACATAGGGAAATATTCATAAATTTGCTAAAAATAAACCAGAAGGCCTAGAGCTTAGATATTTGATATGTAACATTGCCTAGTAGACTTCTACAAACTTTGTTCAAATCATGACCCCAAGGATAAAATTGGCCCCGTCCCAGGGGTTACTTGATTGTACATCGGAAAATCTTCTAAAAAATTTCTAAAAATCATCAGTTTGATATGTGAAACATGTAGCTCATATTACTCAGATGAGCGATTCAGGGTCATCATGACCCTCTTGTTTAAACTCAAGAGACCACATTTTTTATCCAATCTTAATGAAAATTGGTCAGAATGATTGCCTTGATGAAATCTGGGTAGAGTTTGAATATGGGTCATCTGGGGTCAAAAACTAGGTCACTAGGTCAAATCAAAGAAAAACATTGTGTATGCGATAGAGACTGTATTTTTCAATTGATCTTCATGAAATTTTGTCAGAATGATTGCCTTGATAAAATCTAGGTCCAATTTGAATATGGGTCATCTGGGGTCAAAAACTAGGTCACTAGGTTATATCTAAGAGTATAAATGCTTGTTTAAACTCAAGAGACCACATTTCTGGTCCAATCTTAATGAAAATTGGCTAGCATATTTTTTTCCATGAAATCACTAGGTCAAACATGTTTACACTGTTACTGTGTGTTTCTCAGGTGAGCAATCTAGGGCCATCTTGGCCCCTTGTTACAAAATTATGCCCCTTTTTCAACTTAGCAGTTTTTGGTTATATTCTTTTATGTAAGCTGGTATCTCAATACCCACTAATAGGAATGGATTGAAACTTCACAAACGTGTCTACTGTCATGAGCTGATAAGCACTATGCAGGTTCCATAACCCAGTTTTGCATTTTTACAAAATTATGCCTCTTTTTCGACTATTGTATTCATTCAGTTGACAAGGCTGTTGAATAATCGAGCGTTGCTGGCCTCCGAAAGCTCTTGTTTATTGAACATTATATAGATGCTTTTATGTAAAGCACTTTTGAAGGTATTTTTATATAGAAAGAGTGCAATATAAATGTGGTGTATAATAATAATGATAATAATAATAATTATAATCTCTAGGTCAAGTTTGAATCTGCATCATGTGGGGTAAAAAACAGGTCACCTGGTCATATCAAAGGAAAAGCTTGTGAACACTATAGAGGCCTCAGTTGTGACTCAGTCTTTATGAAACGTAGTCAAAATGTTTTTCTTGATGATTTCTAGGTAAATTTGAAATTGGGTCATGTGGGATCAAAAACTAGGTCAGACCAAAGGGAAATCTTGTTAACACTCTAGAGACCACAATTTAAGTTTGAAACTCATGAAAATTGGTCAGAATGTTTGTCTAGATGACATCTATATCAGATTTTAATCTGGGTCATGTTGGGTCAAAAACTAGGTCCCTTGGTCAAATCAAAGGAAAGGCTTGCAGAGCTCCAGATAAGCTTTTGGTGCAATTGGGTATTTACCCATCACTTTTTGTCTGAATTGGGTATTGGAAATCTGAATTGGGTAAAAATGATATCATTACCCAGCCTTTTCAGAAGTAATTGGGTATTTGCTAAAACCAATTGGGTATTTCACCAATCTCGCATAAACAATTGAGTATTTTTTGCTTATGGTAACATGGTTATATCTACATATTAACTACATAAAAGTACTTTTTATAAATCAATATCACCCTTCAATGTTTTAATACAAAGAGATTAATTAAAACCGTACTGTCTTTTTAAAATTGTTTTTACATGCCTGTAATCAATGTAAACATGTGTTTCAATCATTTAATGTATTCGAGATACTTTTGTTCCATACTGTTCTTGTCTTTTTCACATTTAATATAGTCGGAGATCAATTCATCAATATCCCGAACGATGTGTTCAGCGCAGTATTCGTTCTCCCATAAGATGTCGTCCAGTATCGGTGACACTACATCGTCACAAAGAGATAAATGTCATTGTTGAACAGCAAGATATCCCACTAACTTGTTTTGTTTGTGCTGCAACAATATTGTTTACTGCCCTTTTTTACATTTTATCGGCGTTAAAGAAAATTGTTTACAAAGCGTCCAAATGACACCTATCAGCCGACTGAATGGTCCTTCAATTTTTCCGATAAATTGCAACCTGTTTTGCGGGAATGTATAATCGGTCAGTTGTCAAGCGTTAAAGTCTCGTACCCGTTGTAGTAATAAGGAAAATGCGATACGCAAGCGACTTTTTATGAATTGGGTATTAGGAATTTTAATTGCGTTTTAGTACGCACACTATATAAATTAAATTGGGTTTTCTGCAATTTCAATTGCGTAAATACGCAAATACGCAGCTTATCTGGAGCTCTGGGCTTGTGAACATTCTAGAGGCCACAGTTGTGACTTAATCTTTATGAAACTTGGTCAGAATGTTTGCCTTGACGATTTATAGGTCAAGTTGGAAACTGGATTATGTGGGGTCAAAAACTAGGTCAGTAGGCCAGATCAAAAGGAAGTCTTGTTAACATTCTAGAGACCACATTTTAAGTTGAAACTCCTGAGAATTGATCAGAATGTTTGTCTTTATGACCTCTAGGTCAAGTTCAAATGTGGGTCATGTGGGGTCAAAAACTAGTTCACCTGGTCAAAGCAAAGGAAAAGCTTGTGAATACTATAGAGGCCACAGTTGTGACTCAGTCTTTATGAAACATGGTCAAAATGTTTTTAGCTCACCTGTCACAAAGTGACAAGGTGAGCTTTTGTGATCGCGCGGTGTCCGTCGTCCGTGCGTGCGTGCGTGCGTCCGTAAACTTTTGCTTGTGACCACTCTAGAGGTCACATTTTTCATGGGATCTTTATGAAAGATGATATCTAGGTCAAGTTCGAAAGTGGGTCACGTGCCTTCAAAAACTAGGTCAGTAGGTCAAATAATAGAAAAACCTTGTGACCTCTCTGAAGGCCATATTTTTCATGGGATCTGTATGAAAATGGTCTGAATGTTCATCTTGATGATATCTAGGTCAAGTTCGAAACAGGGTCATGTGCGGTCAAAAACCAGGTCAGTAGGTCTAAAAATAGAAAAACCTTGTGACCTCTCTAGAGGCCATACTTGTGAATGGATCTCCATAAAAATTGGTCAGAATGTTCACCTTGATGATATCTAAGTTAAATTTGAAACTGGGTCATGTGCCTTAAAAAACTAGGTCAGTAGGTCAAATAATAAAAAAACCTTGTGACCTCTCTAGAGGCCATACTTTTCATGGGATCTGTATGAAAGTTGGTCTGAATGTTCATCTTGATGATATCTAGGTCGAGTTTGAAACTGGGTCAACTGCGGTCAAAAACTAGGTCAGTAGGTCTAAAATTATTAAAATCTTTTGACTTCTCTAGAGGCCATATTTTTCAATGGATTTTCATGAAAATTGTTCTGAATGTTCACCTTGATGATATCTAGGTAAGTTTCGAAACTGGGTCATGTGCAGTCAAAAACTAGGCCAGTAGGTATAAAAATAGAAAAACCTTGTGACCTCTCTAGAGGCCATATTTTTCATGAGATCTTCATGAAAATTAGTGAGAATGTTCACCTTGATGATATCTAGGTAAAGTTCAAAACAGGGTCACGTACCTTCGAAAACTAGGTCAATAGGTCAAATAATAGAAAAACCTTGTGACCTCTCTAGAGACCATATTTTTCAATGGATCTTCATGAAAATTGGTCAGAATTTTTATCTTGATAATATCTAGGTCAAGTTCAAAACTGGGTCACATGAGTTCAAAAACTAGGTCACTATGTCAAATAATAGAAAAAACGACGTCATACTCAAAACTGGGTCATGTGGGAAGAGGTGAGCGATTCAGGACCATCATGGTCCTCTTGTTTCTTGATGTCTTCTGGGTTAAATATGAAATTGGATCATGTGGGATCAAAACCTAGGTCAGTAGGTCAGATCAAAGGGAAATCTTGTTAACACTCTATAGAGACCACAATTTAAGTTCGAAACTCATGAGAATTGGTCAGAATGTTTGTGTAGATGACATCTAGGTCAGGTTTGAATCTGTGTTATATGGGGTCAAAAACTAGGTCACTTAGTCAAATCAAAGGAAAGGGTTGTGAACATTCTAGAGGCCACAGTTGTGACTTAATCTTTATGAAACTTGGTCAGAATGTTTGCCTTGACGATATGTAGGTCAAATTGGAAACTGGGTCATGATGGGTCAAAAACTAGGTCACTAGGCCAGATCAAAAGAAAGTCTTGTTAACACTCTAGAGACCACATTTTAAGTTTGAAACTCATGAGAATTGATCAGAATGTTTGTCTTGATGACCTGTAGGTCAAGTTCAAATCTGTTCCATGTGGGGTCAAAAACTAGGTCACCCAGTCAAAGCAAAGGAAAAGCTTGTGAACACTCTGAAGGCTATAGTTGTGACTAAATTATTATTAGTCCCCTACTGGTTGAAAACCAGTTACGGGGACTATAGGAATGCGCTTTTCCGTCATTCCGTCCGTCCGCAATTTCGTGTCCGGTCCATAACTCTGTCATCCATGAAGGGATTTTAATATTACTTGGCACAAATGTTCCCCATGATGAGACGACGTGTCATGCGCAAAACCCGGACCCCTAGCTCAAAGGTCAAGGTCACAATTGGAGGTCAAAGGTTAACAGGGCTTTTTAGCTCGACTATTCGAAGAATAAGTAGAGCTATCCTACTCACCACGGCGTCGGCATCACACCTTGGTTAAGTTTTTCGTACCAATCCACATTTTGACAAAGTCTTTTGAGATAAAGCTTTGAAACTTTCAACACTTGTTTACCATCACCATGTCCAGTTATAGGCAAGAGCACATAACTCCATCAAGGATTTTGGCTGAATTATGGCACCTTTTGACTTAGAAATCATGGTTAAGTTTTTCGTACCAGTTCATATTTTGACAAAGTCTTTTGAGATAAAGCTTTGAAACTTTCAACACTTGTTTACCATCACCATGTTCAGTTATAGGCAAGGGTACATAACTCCATCAAGAATTTTGGCTGAATTATGGCCCCTTTCGACTTAGAAATCTTGGTTAAGTTTTTCGTACCAGTCCACATTTTGACAAAGTCTTTTGAGATAAAGCTTTGAAACTTTCAACACTTGTTTTCCATCACCATGTCCAGGTATAGGCAAGAGTACATAACTCCATCAAGAATTTTGGCTGGATTATGGTCCCTTTTGACTTAGAAATCTTGGTTAAGTTTTTCGTACCAGTTCATATTTTGTGTAAAGTGTTTGACATAAGGCTTTGAAACTTTTATCACTTGTTCAGTATTATAGTCTCTATCTGTAGGCAAGAGTACATAACTCTGTCATCTATTTTGGCTGAATTATGGCCCTTTTTGGATTTGGAAATCGGTTTTGTTTTTGTACAAGTCCATGTTTTGTCAAAATTATTTGACATATGGCTTTTAAACTTTGAACACTTGTTTATCATCATGATTTCCATCTGTAGGCAAGAGTACATAATCCTCACAACTATTTTGGCTGAATTATGGCCCTTTTTGGACTTGGAAATCAGTTAAATTTTTTATACCTCTATATTTTGTTTAAACTGTTTGACTTGGAAACTTTGAACACTTCATAACCATCATGGTCACACATTGCCATTAAGTGCAAGACTTATCGAAATCCACAAATAAAGGAACATGGTCTGTCTAATCTATTTTTTTCTTTTGTCTGAAAATCTGTTGTAATAATTTGACACCATTCTTCAATCAATTCTTCGAATAGTCGAGCGCGCTGTCATCTGACAGCTCTTGTTTCCTGTCCGGTCCATAACTCTCCCATCCATGAAGGGATTTTATTATTATTTTGCACAAATGTTCCCCATGATGAGACGATGTGTCATGCGCAAAACCCGGACCCCTAGCTCAAAGGTCAAGGTCACAAATGGAGGTTAAAAGTCAACAGGGCTTTTTTCCTGTCTGGTCCATGATAAACTCTCCCATCCATGAAGGGATTTTAATATTACTTGGCACAAATGTTCCCCATGATGAGACAACATGTCATGCACAAAACCTGGAGCCTTAGCTCAAAGGTCAAGGTCACAATTGGAGGTCAAAAGTCAACAGGGCTTTTTTTCCTGTCCGGTCCATAACTCTCCCATCCATGAAGGGATTTTAATATTACTTGGCACAAATGTACCTCATAATAAGATGATGTGTCATGCACAACTTTCAGACCCCTAGCTCAAAGGTCAAGGTCAAACTTAGCAGTCAAATGTTAACATAGCATGAACAGGGTCTGTTTCGTGTTCGGTCCATAACTCTGACATTCACTAAGGGATTTTAATATCACATGGCACAAATGTTCCCCATGATGAGACGACGTGTCATGCGCAAATCCCGGACCCCTAGCTCAAAGGTCAAGGTCAGAATTGGGGGTCAAAGGTCAACAGAGTTTTTTTCCTGTCCCATCCATAACTCTGCCATCCATGAAGGGATTTTAATATATCTTGGCACAAATGTTCCCCATGATGAGACAACATGTCATGTGCAAAACCCGGACCCTTAGCTAAAAGGTCAAGGTCACAATTGGAGGTCAATAAGGTTTTTTTCCTGTCCGATCAAGAACTCTGTCATCCATCAAGGGATTACAATGTTACTTGGCATAAATATTTCCCATGATGAGACAACATGTCATGCGCAACACCCAGTACCCTAGCTTAAAGGTAAAGGTCACACTTTGAGATCAAAGGTCAATAGGATTTTTTCCTGTCCGGTCTATAACTTTGTCATGCAAAACAGGATTTAGATATCAGTTGGCACAAATATTCCCCTAGATGAGACAACATGTCATGCTTAAAACCTAGGCCCAAGGTCTGATGTCAAGGTCACACTTAGAGGCCAAAGGTCAGACACAAGAATGACTTTGTCTGGAGCATTTCTTCTTCATGCATGGAGGGATTTTGATGTAACTTGGCACAAATGTTCACCAACATAAGACGGATTGTCTTGCGCAAGAACCTGGTCCCTGGGTCTAAGGTCAAGGTCGTATTTAGAGGTCAAAGGTCAAATTCAAGAATGACTTTGTCCGGAGCATTTTTTCTTCATGCATGGAGGGATTTTGATGTAACTTGGACCAAATGTTCACCAGCATGAGGCACCCTTGTTATTAGAATTACGTCCCTTTGTTTTACTATAAATAGATTTTATTGTAACCTTTTTATACGCCCATTTGAAAAACGGGACGTATTACGGGAACGCCCCTGGCGGGCAGCGTCCACAGACTTTGTCCGGAGTATATCTTCTTCTTGCATGGAGGGATTTTGATGAAACTTGGCACAGTTGTTCACCATCATGAGATGGAGTGTCTTGCGCAAGAACCAGGTCCCTAGGTCTAAGGCCAAGGTCACACTTTGAGGTCAAAGGTCAAATTCAAGAATGACTGTCCGGAGCATGTCTTCTTCATGCATGGAGGGATTTTGATGAAACTTGGCACAGTTGTTCACCATCATAAGACGGAGTGTCATGAGCAAGAACCAGGTCCCTAGCTCTAAGGTCAAGGTCACACTTGGAGATCAAAGGTCAAATTCAAGAATGACTTTGTCCGGAGCATATCTTCTTCATGCATGGAGGGATTTTGACGTAACTTGGCACAGTTGTTCACCATCATGAGACAGAGTGTCATGCGCAAGAACCAGGTCCCTAGGTCTAAGGTCAAGGTCACACTTAGAGGCCAAAGGTCAGATACAAGAATGACTTTGTCCGAAGAATTTCTTCTTCATGCATGGAGGGATTTTGATGTAACTTGGCACAATTGTACACCATCATGAGACGAAGTGTCATGCGCAGGTCCCTTCTTTAGAATTACTTCCCTTTGTTGTTACTATAAATAGCTTGTATTGTAACTTTTTCATTACTAGTCGTAGGGAAAAATCAAGACCACCTTTCTGTAGTACAACATGCATGTTACATCCAATTCTGAAGTGTATTTTGACTTATCTCTACCTTGTAAGGATTTTTGTGTGGACTTACAATTTTTTGGGGGGATTTTTTTTTTTTTTTTTTTTTTTTTTTTTTTTACGATTAACTTCCCTTAGTTGTTACTATAAATAACTTATATTGTAACTTTTTTTATAATTGACCGTAGGAAAAAACCAAGACCACTTTTCTGTGGTACAACATAGATGCTACTTCCAAATTTTAGGTGTATTTTAAGGTATCTCTACCTGGTAAGGAATTTTTATGTGGATTTAGAAAAACAAAAGAATTACAATAATTACTACCGCAAAATTAAAATTCCATTTGCAAATACAGGCGCTAGTGTAATGAAATTTGCTGTGATGGGCATATATTGTGACATTCTGGCACTCTTGTTATTACTGGCCTTAGAGAAAAATCGAGACCACTTTTCTGTGTTACAACATGCATGTAACATCCAATTTTTAGGTGTATTTTGACCTGTCTCTACCTGGTAAAGAGTTTCTTGTGGACTTATATATATCCAGTAGGGGACTTTGTATTGCATGGCAATACTTCATTCACTTGTTATTATTGTACCAGATTTATATAGCGCCCTTTTCATGATAAACACGTTCAAAGGAGCTTTACATATATAGCAAACGCAGCCAAACAGGGCACGAAATTCATCCTCTACTAGTACAGACACAGAGCGATCTGACCAGAGGGACAGTCTTAGTGAGACAAAGCCCCCAGAACAGATAGAGAGAACTTTTAAGATACAGACTTGTCCGGCTAACTTAGCCTAGCTCTTTGCGAATAGACAGTCTGGTTCGTTAATGTGCCCAGTATATAGCACCGAAAACTTGGTTAGAATGTTTGTCTTGATGATCTCTATGTCAAATTTGAAACAAGGTCATGTGGGGTCAAAACTAGGTTGCTAGGCGAGATCAAAGGAAAATCTTGTTAACACTTTTTGTATATGACATCATCTAGTGGTCCTCTACTAAGATTGTTCAGATTATTCCCCTAGGGTCAAATATGGCCCCGCCCTGGGGGTCACTTGGTTTATATAGACTTATATAGGGAAAAACTTTGAAAATCTTCTTGACCAAACATCAAAGACTAGGGCTTTGATATTTGTAATGTAGCATCATCTAGTGGTTCTCTACCAAGTTTGTTCAAATTATCCCTCTAGGGTCAAATATGGCCCGGGGGTCACATGGTTCATAAAGACTTGTATAGGCAAAAAACTTAGAATCTTCATGTCCATAACCTACATCATTCAAATTTGGACCACATGTATAGTTTTGAGTGGCAAGATGAAGCTTGACATGAGTTGACCTTGATCTTGACCTAGTGACCTACTTTCACATTTCTGTAGCTACAGCCTTCAAATTTGGACCACATGCATAGGTTTGTGTACCGAAACAAACTTTGACCTTGTTATTGACCTAGTGACTTACTTTCACATTTTTGAAGCTTAGTAACAGACTTCAAATTTGGACCACATGCTTAGTTTTGTGTTCCGAAATAAAATATGACCTTGATTTTGACCTAGTGACCTTTTTTTCACATTTCTCAAGCTACAGCCTTCAAATTTGAACCACAAGCATAGTTTTGTGTACCGAAATGAACTTTGATCTTGAGATTGACCTAGTGACCTACTTTCGCATTTCTGAAGGTACAGGCTTCAAATTTGGACCACGCGCACAGTTTTGTGTTTCGAAATAAAATTTGACCTTGATTTTGACCTAGTGACCAACTTTCACATTTCTCAAGCTACAGCCTTCAAATTTGAACCACATGCATAGTTTTGTGTACTGAAATGAACTTTGATCTTGAGATTGACCTAGTGACCTACTTTCACATTTCTGAATGTACAGGCTTCAAATTTGGACCACATGCATAGTTTTGTGTACCGAAATAAAATTTGACTTTGATTTTGACCTAGTGACCTACTTTCACATTTCTCAAGCTACAGCCTTCAAATTTGAACCCCATGCATAGTTTTGTGTACTGAAATGAACTTTGATCTTGAGATTGACCTAGTGACCTACTTTCACATTTCTGAAGCTACAGCTTCAAATTTTGACCGCATGCATATTTTTGTGTTCTGAATTGAAATTTGACATTGAATTTTACCTATTACCTACTTTCACATTTCTCAAGCTACAGCCTCCAAATTTGAAGCACATGCATAGTTCTGTCTACCGAAATGAACTTTGACCTTGAAATTTATCTAGTGACCTTCTTTCACATTTCTCAAGCCACAGCTTTCAAATTTGGACCACATGCACAGTATTTTGTACCGATATGAAATTTGACCTTGATTTTGACCTTGAGCTAGTCTTAAAATTTAGAACATTCAAAAATGGCTCAGTGGTAGGCGCCAAGATCACTCTGTGATCTCTTGTTAGGTTAATAGGTTAAAGGTCAAGGTCAGATTGAACCAGAACGGTAGAACTTTTGTTTACATTGAGCATATAATTTCTGTTCCTTGTGCAATTACTGAATGCATCAAGGGGGGCATTTCGTGTTCGATGAGCTCTTGTTAACACCGAGTCATTCACCGAGGAATGTCAGTATCTCACTCGAATAAAACTGAAAGTAAAATGTGTAAACTAGAAATACATATTCAAATAAATTCATCGATGGCAGTCAATTTAACGTAGTGCACGTCGTAGTACATGTCGTTCTTTTATCATAGATATCAAATAATTGTGTACCATATTCCAATTAATCGCATGGTTAATCAGCAGTTTCTTTATAAAACGTTTTTTTTGCATTCTAACATGCTGACAATTAACGCGAAGTGTCAAAGACGTAACCGCGGCGCTAATTGGCTGAACACAATCGACTCTGGTGTATCGGATAATTTGATTCACTTTCACACTTCTCGGGAAAATCTTGCAAGTACCTGAAGTAGGCGGAGCTTAAATTATGCTGCCGGCGTGTGTTTGTGTATTTGACACTCGTTATGACACTGTGCAAATTGTCAACAGTCCGGGTAGCAGTAATTAGCGAGTGCGGAAATCAAAGAAAATTGGGCGACTTGCATTTCGCTTTGAGGTTAGATTTGAGCGAAGTTTGAAGTTCTAGAGCGCCTATTTCGCTCAAGTCGCCCACTTGCGAGAGCCCTGAGACCAATCCGTTTCCGGATGATAACTCAAGAACGCTTGGGCCTAGGATCATGAAAGTTGATAGGAAGGTTGTTCATCACCTGCAGATGACCCATATTGACTTTGAGATCAGTAGGTCAAAGTTCAAGGTCACAGTGACCCTGAACAGTTAAACGGTTTCCGGATGATAACTCAAGAACGCTTGGGCCTAGGATCATGAAAGTTGATAGGGAGGTTGGTCATGACCAGCAGCTGACCCCTATTGATTTTGAGGTCAGTATGTCAAAGTTCAAGGTCACAGTGACCAGGAACAGTAAAACGGTTTCCGGGCGATAACTCAAGAACGCTTGGGCCTAGGATCAGGAAAATTGATAGGAAGATTGATCATGACCAGCAGATGACCCCTATTGATTTTGAGGTCAGTATGTCAATGTTCAAGGTCACAGTGACCCGGAACAGTTTAACGGTTTCCGGATGATAACTCAAGATTGCTTGGGCCTAGGATCGTGAAAGTTGATAGGGAGGTTTGTCATGACCAGCAGATGATCCCTATTGATTTTGAGATCAGTATGTCCAAGTTCAAGGTCACAGTGACCCGGAACAGTTTAACGGTTTCCGGATGGTAACTCAAGATTGCTTGGGCCTAGGATCGTGAATGTTGATAGGGAGGTTTGTCATGACCAGCAGATGACTCCTATTGATTTTGAGATCAGTAGGTCAAAGTTCAAGGTCACAGTGACCAGGAACAATAAACGGTTTCCGGGCGATAACTCAAGAACGTTTGGGCCTAGGATCAGGAAAATTGATAGGGAGATTGATCATGACCAGCAGATGATTTTGAGGTCATTTTGTCAAAGTTCAAGGTCAGATTGGCCAGGAACAGTTAAAACGGTTTCTGGACGATAACTTGAGAACGCTTGGGCCAAGGGTCATGAAAGATGATAGTGAGGTTCATCATGACCAACAGATGACCCCTATTGATTTTAAGGTCAGTAGGTCAAAGGTCAAGGTTACAGTGACCCGGAACATTTTAACTGTTTCCTGACAATAACTTGAGAATGCTTGGGCCTAGGATCATGAAACTTGATAGGGAGGTTGGTCATGACCTGTAGATGACCCCTATAGATTTTGAGATCTGTAGGCTTAAGGCAAGGTCACATTGACCCGGAACAGTTAAATCCTTTCCAGACGATACCTTGAGAACGCTTGGGTCTAGGATCACTAAACTTGATAAGGAGGTTGATCGTGACCAGGAGATGACCACTGTTGATTTTGAGGTCAGTAGGTCAAAGTTCAATGTCACATTGAACCAGAACAGTAGAACTTTTGTTAACAGTGAGCAAATTATTTCTGTTCCTTGTGCAATTACTGAATGCATCAAGGGGGGCATTTCGTGTTCGACGAGCTCTTGTTTGACTTTCGTATTCATTCAATCGACAAGGCTGTTGAATAATCGAGCGTTGCTGTCCTCCGACAGCTCTTGTTAATTCTGTCATCATAAAACTTGGTCAGAATGTTTTTTAATCCCCTGCCACGAGTGGTGGGAGTTATAGGAATGGTCTCCATCTGTCCTTCCATCTTCCGTCCTGCTGTCTAACGTCCTTCCGTCCTTCCGTCTGTCCGTAACATTTTGTGTCCGCTCTGTATCTCCTAAACCCCTTGAAAGATCTTTATGAAATTTGGGTCAAATGATCACCTCATCAAGACAATGTGCAGAACCCATGAGTCACCCATGTCTGCTCAAGGTCAAAGTCACAACTGCAGATCAAAGGTTTGAGCCTTCCATTGTGTGTCCGCTCTGTATCTCCTAAACCCCTTGGAGGATAATCATTAAACTTGGGTCAAATGATCACCTTATCAAGACAATGTGCAGAGTTTGAGCCTTCCATTTCGTGTCTGCTCTGTATGCAATGCATATGTTGTTTTTCTCTATCATATACGAGCCAGGTATGATTTTTAGCCTCATTAAATGTTTGGTCAACCCTCTTGTTTTTGTACTTTATTTCTTTTCACTACGATTGTTGGGCATTAATTAACCTTTCTTTCCAATAATATGTTAATGACACCATTTTGATGTGTTGTCTGAGATGGTACGATAAATGTTGGAGTGACCGCATCCGGATTAAGACCGTGTCAAAATTTTCCAGTCGTGTCAGTTGGACGACTTTCCAGAAGTAACATTGTAAAGGTGTTCCAAACAATGTTTCTGGACAGTACAGTTGCCAAGAAATTCACATGACTGTGGAGAAAGGAAAATGGCATATATGGCAGTATTTGGCATTGCACCCCAATAAACTTTATTTTTGTTATTTTGTGGGATTACCATTAACGACAGTTTATTTTCTTGCATTTGAGTGTTTGGAATATGTTCCTTGAACAAATTATTTTTAATTTGAAATCCTTGAATTTTGGTGAGAGATTTCTGCATGAACCATGCCAGGGCTCCAGATAATTTTTTTGGCCTATGAGTATTTACTCATAATTATTGTGAATGAGTAAAATGGTAAAATCTGAAATTGACAAAGAGTAGTAATTTTGCTCCTGAAAATTTGTAAATGAGAAAAAACAGAAATCAGTTTTACAACATACTTATTGGGTGCATGAACAGTGATGAATTTGTTTGCAGTTCAGTTTCAATTCAGCTTTCAAGTTTTTGCTCCCTTTTCTCCCTTGGCTTGTACTGGCTTCACACTCACTACCGAATCCAATAGTTTATTCAGTATACCTTTAAAGATGTTTTGGGGATCATTTTATGTTGAGTAGGTAGAGCGTTTGTTCACTTTTACATTTTAGAAAGATCTTGTTGTTTACTCTGCACCGGAAGTTGATATTTTACATTGACACTGCTTTAAAATACACTTAGCCCCGATTAATCTCTTTTTTGCAAAAATATAAATTATATCTCAAATGACGTACATACCATTGATCTAGAAATACAATCTATATTTTTGCAAAAAAGACATTAATCTTTACCATTTCTTTAGCATACAAACCACCACCAGCGATTATTATCCTCCGTATGTTGTAGCGTTATCCAGGAAAACTGCAGCATCCTAAATCTGTAACATAATATCCTCCATAACCGAGTCTCGTGTAACAGTTCCTCCCCCGTGAGTAAAAAGTCATTGCATGCATTTCTGTAATTTCATATACGTTTTTATATGCGTTTCTGTAATTTCATATACGTTTTTAAATGCTAAAAAGTTATCAGACATGCGTTTATGCATTACTTCAAAGCGTAATTTACACTAATACGCATCTTATCTGGCATCCTGCCGTGCTCAGGTTATATGAATCACAGTCAGTGTATATGCCCATGGTATATACCGTCAAAAACCTTTATAACTAATATTATATAAAAATATAAACATATATGCCAATATAAACATGACTGTATCAAAAATATAACGTTTATGTTCATTGATATCACAGTGTTTAAATTCATATCAGTTATAATGGACACTTCAAATCTGCTAATTTGGATAAATAAATACTGATAACAAATCTTACAAATGTTGCTGGTTTTATACGCCTGTTTGAAAAACTGGACGTATTATGGGAAGGCTCCTGGCGGTGGGTGGGCGGGCGGCGTCCACAGACTTTGTCCGGAGCAATTGTTCACCATTATGAGACGGAGTGTTGCGTGCAAGAACCAGGTTCCTAGATCTAAGGTCAAGGTCGCACTTAGAGGTCAAAGGGTACAAGAATGAAAACTTTGTCCGGAGCATTTCTTCTTCATGCATGGAGGGATTTTGATATAACTTGGCATAAATGTTCACCACCGTGAGACGGAGTGTGTAATATCACACAAATGATAAGCATGGATAGACGATGTGTCATGCACAAAAACAAGGTCTCTAGGTCTAAGGTCAAGGTCACAGTCCTTGGTTGAACTCAGCCAATTTTCACTACATATATACTGATATTGTGGTCTTCGTGTCCGTTCCGTAACTTTCACATGCATGGTCCGATTTCAAAATAATTTGACACAAATAATAAGTATGGATAGACGATGTGTCTTGCGCAAAACCAGGGCCCTAGGTCTAAGGTCAAGGTCACATTTAAGAGGCCAAAGGTCACATACAAGAATGACTTTGTCCTGAGCATTTCTTCTTCATGCATGGAGGGATTTTGATGTAAGTTGGCTTAATTGTACACCATCATGAGACGGAGTGTCATGCGCAGGTCCCTTCTTTAGAATTACTTCCCTTTGTTGTTACTATAAATAGCTTATATTCTAACTTTTTCATTACTAGTCATAGGGAAAAATCAAGACCACTTTTCTGTAGTACAACATGCATGTTACATCCAATTTTGAGGTGTATTTTGACCTTTCTCTACCTGGTAAGGATTTTTGTGTGGACTTAGAAATTTTTTTTTGGATTTTCTTTTTTTTTTAAGATTAACTTTCCTTAGTTGTTACTATAAATAACTTATATTGTAACTTTTTTTATAATTGACCGTAGGGAAAAACCAAGACCACTTTTCTGTGGTACAACATAGATGTAACTTTCAAATTTTAGGTGTATTTTAAGGTATCTCTACCTGGTAAGGAGTTTTTTAGTGGATTTAGAAAAACAAAAGAATGACAGTAGTTATTATACAACCACAGAATTAAAATTCCATTTGCACAGGTGCTAGTGTAAAGAAATTGGCTATGACGGGTGTATATTGTGACATTCTGGCACTCTTGTTATTTACAGTTGAAAGAAAGAGATTTCTTAGAAGCAATATTCAAGTTTTGGAGAAACAGAGATATAAAAGGAGTTTTTGAAGTATCAGCTTACTGGTAAGTAGAGTCATACAACTTCAAACTTATGTTGGTATGAAGCGCTTTAATATAATCTATTATTGGTTGTTTTTCTGTTTGACTAAAGATGTTGTCAGTAAGGTAGCAGGTCATATACTCATAGAAAGTTCATCTCAGTGATTGCTTTCTTCCATTTTTAGCATGATTATTTGAAATTTTTCAAATTAGTGTGCTTTTTTGTCACCCTTGCATTGGTGCTAGCATCTGTCTGCTTCACAAAAGGTTTGCATGTAAACACAACAGTTTGCTAAAAAACAACTAGACAAAATGCTCAGAAACTTCAGACATGTTTTCAGCATCATGATAACCTACAGAACAAGATACCTAGTTCTTGCTTATATGTTGTAAAAATTATGCCCCTTTCTAGCTCAACTTCCCGAAGAAAAAGTAGAGCTATTGCACTCGCCCCAGCGACGGCGTCGGCGTTGCCATTGGTTCAAGTTTTTGATAGTCAAATATCTCTGTTACTATTGAAGCTATTGATTTGAAACTTAAAACAGTTATTGACTATCAAAGTCTACACAAGGCGAAACAATCCCCATAACTCTGGTTTCAATTTTGACAGAGTTATGCCCCTTTTTAGCTCACCTGTCACAAAGTGACAAGGTGAGCTTTTGTGATCGCGCGGTGTCCGTCGTCCGTCGTCCGTGCGTGCGTGCGTCCGTAAACTTTTGCTTGTGACCACTCTAGAGGTCACATGTTTCATGGGATCTTTATGAAAGTTGGTCAGAATGTTCATATTGATGATATCTAGGTCAAGTTCGAAACTGGGTCACGTGCCTTCAGAAACTAGGTCAGTAGGTCTAAAAATAGAAAAACCTTGTGACCTCTCTAGAGGCCATATATTTCACAAGATCTTCATGAAAATTGGTCAGAATGTTCATCTTGATGATATCTAGGTCAAGTTCGAAACTGGGTCACGTGCCGTCAAAAACTAGGTCAGTAGGTCAAATAATAGAAAAACCTTGTGACCTCTCTAAAGGCCATATTTTTCATGGGATCTGTATGAAAGTTGGTCTGAATGTTCATCTTTATGATATCTAGGTCAAGTTTGAAACTGGGTCACTTGCGGTCAAAAACTAGGTCAGTAGGTCTAAAAATAGAAAAACCTTGCAACCTCTCTAGAGGCCATATATTTCAAGAGATCTTCATGAAAATTGGTCAGAATGTTCACCCTGATGATATCTAGGTCAAGTTCGAAAGTGGGTCACATGCCATCAAAAACTAGGTCAATAGGTCAAATAATAGAAAAACGTTGTGACCTCTCTAGAGGCCATATTTTTCATGGGATCTGTATGAAAGTTGGTCTGAATGTTCATCTTGATGATATCTAGGTCAAGTTTGAAAGTGGATCACGTGCTATCAAAAACTAGGTCAGTAGGTCAAATAATAGAAAAACCTTGTGACCTCTCTAAAGGCCATATTTTTCATGGGATCTGTATGAAAGTTGGTCTGAATGTTTATCTTGATGATTTCCAGGTCAAGTTTGAAACTGGGTCACGTGCCTTAAAAAACTAGGTCAGTAGGTCTAAAAATAGAAAAACCTTGTGACCTCTCTAGAGGCCATACTTGTGAATGGATCTCCATAAAAATTGGTCAGAATGTTCACCTGGATGATGTCCAGGTCAAATTTGAAACTGGGTCACGTGCCTTAAAAAACTAGGTCAGTAGGTCAAATAATAAAAAAAAACCTTGTGACCTCTCTAGAGGCCATACTTTTCATGGGATCTGTATGAAAGTTGGTCTGAATGTTCATCTTGATGATATCTAGGTCAAGTTTGAAACTGGGTCAACTGCGGTCAAAAACTAGGTCAGTAGGTCTAAAATTATTAAAATCTTTTGACCTCTCTAGAGGCCATATTTTTCAATGGATCTTCATAAAAATTGATCTGAATGTTCACCTTGATGATATCTAAGTCAGTTTCGAAACTGGGTCACGTGCGGTCAAAAACTAGGCCAGTAGGTATAAAAATAGAAAAACCTTGTGACTTCTTTAGAGGCCATATTTTTCATGAGATTTTCATGAAAATTAGTGAGAATGTTCACCTTGATGATATCTAGTTAAAATTCAAAACAGGGTCACGTACCTTCGAAAACTAGGTCAATAGGTCAGATAATAAAAAACCTTGTGACTTCTCTAGAGACCATATTTTTCAATGGATCTTCATGAAAATTGGTCAAAATTTTTATCTTGATAATATCTAGGTCAGGTTCAAAACTGGGTCACATGAGCTCAAAAACTAGGTCACTATGTCAAATAATAGAAAAAACAACATCATACTCAAAACTGGGTCATGTGGGAAGAGGTGAGCGATTCAGGACCATCATGGTCCTCTTGTTTAGCTCACCTGTCACATAGTGACAAGGTGAGCTTTTGTGATCACCCTTCGTCCGTTGTCCGTCGTCAGTCCATCCGTGGGTCCGTGCGTCCGTCCGTCCGTCTCGTGCGTCCGTCCGTGCGTCAACAATTTCTTGTCTGCACGATAGTGGTTTCATTTATGATTTTATTTTAACCAAACTTGCACACAACTTGTATCACCATAAGATCTCAGTTCCTTTCTTGAACTGGCCAGATCCCATTACAGGTTCCAGAGTTATGGCCCCTGAAAGGGCCAAAATTAGCTATTTTGACCTTGTCTGCACAATAGCAGCTTTATTTATAATTTGATTTTTACCAAACTGGCACACAACTTGTATCATCATAAGATCTCGGTTCCTTTCTTGAACTGGTCAGATTCCATTATGGGTTCCAGAGTTATGGCCCTTGAAATTGCCAGAATTAGCTATTTTGACCTTGTCTGCACAATAGCAGCTTCATTTATGATTTTATTTTAACCAAACTTGCACAAAACTTGTATCACCATATGATCTTGGTTCCTTTCTTGAACTGGCCAGATCCCATTATGGGTTCCAGAGTGATGGCCCCTGAAAGGGCCAGAATGAGCTATTTTGACCTTGTCTGCACAATAGCAGCTTCATTTATGATTTGAATTTAATCAAACTTGCATAAAACTTGTGTCACCATAAGATCTCGGTTCCTTTCTTGAACCGGCCAGATCCCATAATGGATTCAAGAGTTATGGCCCCTGAAAAGGCCAAAATTAGCTATTTTGACCTTGTCTGCACAATAGCAGCTTCATTTATGATTTGATTTTAACCAAACTTGCACAAAACTTGTATCACCACAAGATCTTGGTTCCTTTCTTGAACTGGCCAAATTCCTTCATGGGTTCCAGAGTTATGGCCCCTTAAAGGTCCAAAATTGGCTATTTTGGCTTTTGCAGCCATATAGAGACTTCATTTATGGTTTTATTTTGTATCTGATTACCTCCCCTGATTGTAATCAAAATGGATTTATATCAGTAAGTACTTATAGGACTTATTTGAAATTTCATTATTGTCATTAGTTGGACTGAGCCAATGAGGGTAGATAACTATGGACTGATTTTATGTCAAATTACCTCCCTTTATTTCAAATTGAAATGGGTATATCTCCGTAACTAATGACGTATGTCAATAGATTTATTTGGCAGATCCTTCTTTTGTTAACTTTGTCAATAATCATTTTTTTTTTAATTACTTCCCTTTTACGTTACTATAAATAGCTTGTTTTTAGTAACTTTTTTATTATTGGCCGTAGGGAAAAACCGAGACCACTTTTCTGTGGTACAACATGGATGGTACCTCCAATTTTTAGGTGTATTTTGACATATCTGTACCTTGTAAGAATTTTTTTTTTCTTTTTGGTTTAATTTCTTCCCTTTGTTGTTCCTGTCCTTTGGATATTTTTTCTGAGGACCTTCTTGTCCTCAAGTGCAATGATAACAGGTGAGCGATATAGGGCCATCATGGCCCTTTTGTTTTAACTCAACTAAGCACAAAGTGCTCAAGGGTGAGCTATTGTGGTAAGTGGTCGTCCGTCAACATTTTCCTTTAAACAACATCTCCTCCTAAACCACAAGGCCAGTTTTAATTAAATTTCACAGGGATATTCCTTTGATGGTCTTCTTCAAAAAAATTTCAAAGAAAACTCTGTTTGCCGTGGCAACCGAAAGGAAAAATCTTCTTGTCCAAAACAATAGGTCCTAGGGCTTTGATATTTGGTATTTAGCATCATCTAGTGATCCTCTGCCAAGACTTTTCAAATTATCCCCCTATGGTCAAATATGGCCCCGCTCTGGGGGTCACATGGTTTATATAGGGAAAAGTTTGAAAATCTTTTCCAAAACCACAGGGCATAGGGCTTGATATTTGGTATGTACATCATATAGTGGTCCTCTACCAAGATCGTTCGAGTTATATCCTTAGGGTCAAATATGGCCCTGCCCTGGGGGTCACATGGTTTCTGTAGACTTTTATAGGGAAAACACTTAGAGGTCAAAGGTCAAATTCAAGAATGACTTTGCCCGGAGCATATCTTCTTCATGCATGGAGGGATTTTGATGTAACTTTGCACAATTTTTACCATTCCATCTCCTGCACAAGAATCAGGTCCCTAGGTCTAAGGTCAAGGTCACACTTAGAGGTCAAAGGATACAAGAATGAAAACTTTTGTCTGGAGCATTTCTTCTTCATGCATGGAGGGATTTTGATATAACTTGGCACAAATGTTCACCACCATGAGATGGAGTGTCATGCGCAAGAACCAGGTCCCTAGGTCTAAGGTCAAGGTCACACATAGAGGCCAAAGGTCAGATACAAGAATGACTTTGTCCCTAGCATTTCTTCTTCATGCATGGAGGGATTTTGATGTTACTTGGCACAATTGTACACCATCATGAGACAGAGTATCATGCGCAGGTCCCTTCTTAAGAATTACTTCACTTTATTTTTAGCTCACCTGAGCAATGCTCAGGTGAGTTTTTCTGATCACTCGATGTCCGGCGTCTGTCGTCTGTCTGTCTGTCAACATTTAGCTTGTGTATGCGATAGAGGCTGTATTTTTCAACTGATCTTCATGAAATTTGGTCAGAATGATTACCTTGATGAAATCTAGGCCGAGTTCGAAAATGGGTCATCTGGGATCAAAAACTAGGTCACTAGGTCAAATCAAAGAAAAACCTTGTGTATGCGATAGAGGCTGTATTTTCAGTTGATCTTGATGAATTTTGGCCAGAATGATTACCTTGATGAAATCTAGGCCGAGATCGAAAATGGGTCATCTAGGATCAAAAAGTACGTCACTAGGTCAAATCAAAGAAAAACCTTGTGTATGCAATAGAGGCTGTATTTTTCAATTAATCTTCATGAATTTTGGTCAGAATGATAACCTTGATGAAATCTAGGCCGAGTTCGAAAATGGGTCATCTGGGGTCAAAAACTAGGTCGCTAGGTCAAATCAAAGAAAAACCTTGTGTATGCGATAGGGGTTGTATTTTTCAATTAATCTTCAAACATTTTGGTCAGAATGATTACCTTGATGAAATCTAGGTCAAGTTCGAATATAGGTCATCTGGGGTCAAAAACTAGGTCACTAGGTCAAACCAAAGAAAAACCTTGTGTATGCGATTAAAGGCTGTATTTTTCAAATAATCTTCATGAATTATGGTCAGAATGATTGCCTTGGTGAAAACTAGGTCAAGTTTGAATATCGGTCATCTGGGATAAAAAAATAGGTCACTAGGTCAAATCAAAGAAAAAGCTTGTATATGCATTAGAGGCTGTATTTTTCAATTAATCTTCATGAAATTTGGTCAGAATAATTGCATTGTTTAAATCTAGGTCAAGTTCGAATATGGGTCATCTGGGATCAAAAATTAGGTCACTAGGTCAAATCAAAGAAAAACCTTGTGTATGCAATAGAGGCTATATTTTTCAACTGATCTTCCTGAAATTAAGTCAGAATGATTGCCTTGATGAAATCTAGGTCAAATTTGAATATGGGTTATCTTGGATCAAAAAGTAGGTCAGTAGGTCAAATCAAAGAAAAACCTTGTGTATGCGATAGAGGATGTATTTTTCAATTGATCTTCATGAAATTTGGTCAGAATGATAGCCTTGATGAAATCTAGGTCAAGTTCCGAATATGGGTCATCTGGGGTCAAAACCTAGGTCACTAGGTCAAATCACAGAAAATACTTATACTCAAGATTTTTGCTTCAATTTTAATGATAATTTGTCAGAATATTTTTGTCCATGAAATCACTAGGTCAAACATGTTTACACTGTTATGTTGAGTTATGGTGTGTTTTTCAGGTGAGCGACCTAGAGCCATCTTGGCCCTTTTGTTACTATAAATAGCTTATATTGTAACTTTTTCATTACTAGTCGTAGGGAAAAATCGCGACCACTTTTTTGTAGTACAACATGCATGTTACATCCAATTTTGAGGTGTATTTTGACCTATCTCTCCCTGTTAAGGATTTTTGTGTGGACTTACAATTTTTTTTTTTTGGATTTTTGTTTGTTTAAGATCAACTTCCCTTAGTTGTTACTATAAATAACTTATATTGTAACTTTTTTATAATTGACTGTAGGGGAAAACCAAGACCACTTTTCTGTGGTACAACATGGATGTTACTTTCAAATTTTAAGTGTATTTTAAGGTATCTTTACCTGGTAAGGAGTTTTTTGTGGACTTAGAAAAACAAAAGAATTACAATAATTACTAAACAACCACAAAATTTAATTTCCATTTGCAGGTACAAGACTGGTGCTATTTGCTAATTTGCTGTGATGGGCGTATATTGTTACATTCTGGCACTCTTGTTTGACATAGAAATTAGTTAGGTTTTGCATACCATTCCATATTTTGTCTAAACTGTTTGATATATGGCTTTGAAACTTTGAACACTTGCTTATCATCATGGATGGTTACATATTGCTGTATATTGCAAGACTTATCCAAGTCCACAAATACATGTTTGTCTTATCTATTATTTTTCTTTTATCTGAAAATCCCTGGTAATATTTGACCCCATACTTCCATCAATTCTTCGAATAGTCGAGCCTTATTCTGACAGATTATTTTTGTTGCATACTTTATTTTACAAATAATAGAATAAATAAAGCAAATAGAAATACTTTCTTTGTAGCACTCTTTCTTATAGTAGAATATGAATACAAAATGTGGAAAATTAATGTCCTTAAGCAGAAGTGACATCGTGATGTTTCACTGATGCACAATAACTTAGTTCCACTTTAGTTTTATTGTTTGTAGTGTAACGGTAAGTATGTTCTTACCATAAAATAACATATTTTAAATCGAGAAATATACATAAGGAATGGAGTAAAAATGGCAAGGTAAATGATTTTTTAAAATTTTGCATAAACAATATATAATCCATGTATGGATCGCTAGTTGTCATTAACAGCATGAGAATCATCTGGCATGAGGGGTGCCAGATGGGTTTTGCCGGAATGGGTAAAATCACTGGAAATGCCAGTCCGGTATGCAAGAAAAGATTGTGAACAATTGTTGGTGAATTTCAGGGATTTAAGACAGAGACAGTACCTTGGGGTAAGATATGACACAAGGACCAATGTATATGACTGGGATTATAATATGAGATTATCACAAAGAGATGTAAGTAACAACTATATGATTAACAAACAATCAAGGCCTTTGAGTTGTTTATCGTCTTAAGCCCCGATCTTACATTCCCGGTGACGGCCCCGGTTCTCCCAGTACATTAGCCAGTATACCTGGACAAACCGTGACATTTTTTTTGCAAAAATTTAAGTTTGATCTCATATTCCCGACCTTGTCCCGGTAAATCCCCGATAATGAAGCAGAATCTACACTTTGATCCCGGTTTAGTCCTGGTCTGACACCGGATATCCACGATGATTGTCCGGCGTAAACCCAGTTGATCCCGGTGTAATCCTGAGTGACCCGGGTCGTAGCCGGTAGTGCCCCGATGACCGCAGGTAGCATTCCATCATAGCCCGGCTGTGATCCAGTGACACACCGGCGCCTACCGGTGCTTACTCGGTAGCATATAAAACAGGATGCACGTCGATCCCCAAAAGTTATCTTGTAGTCACTTGAAGCCAAACATCATGCCGAAGACCAAGAAACCTGCCAGAAAATTGCCACCAGTGGGAAGTTAAGTTGAAGACAACTCTACCAAGAAGCAAACACAGAGCCCAACGGACGAAGACTCTGCTGGAAGGCAAAAACCTCCCTCCCCAAATAGGATTTTCACAGTGTTTTTATATACTATATAGAGGATATTTGTTTGTTTTGAGTGAATATGGAATATAGACCTATTTCACTCAGAAGTGAGAAAATTCCAAATAGCGCTCGTGAAAATGTGAAAATTTTCTCACCGAGGTTAGATATATTCCATATTTACAAAAAAAACACATTTTCTTTTTATTTTATGCTTAATTACGTTGAGATTTGCATTTTGCAACAAATTTTAATCTCATCGCATAAAACAGACGCACGTAAACAGACATGACGTCAGACGTGTTGTGACTTTAGAAAGACGCACAACATAAAGTTCCATTTTATTTTATTTTTTGCTGCATAACATTATGAAATTCTCATAAATAAAAATAAAATGATTTGAATCGAGAAATATTCTACAAAGAACAAAGTGCGACTACAATTTTCATCCTGTTTTAAGCAAATAATTTAAAATTTATACACAATGTACAAATAGATCAGCATTTACAGTGAGTGATATGCAGTGAGTGATATGGATTATATCACAGTATTTCATCAGTTAGCATAAAATAAATCATCATCTTATCTTATATCACCACAACTTCACCATCTGTTACCGACATAGATCCGTGACCTCACCTTCTGTCACCATCGTGTGGCCGGAATTAGCCAGCACACACCTGGTTAAACCCGGACAGTCCGTTGTGAAACGGGATTCTACCGGACTCAACCGGTGGTTTGCCGGAATTTCCCGGCTATAACCGCGAGTTAATCGGCGAATAAACCTGGGCTTACCGTGCTTCACCTGCACTATGCCGTCCTGGGGCCGGAGTTCGCCGCAGCTCTACCGTGTATATCCGGTGTTACCCCGGAAACTGCCGGCATTGCGCCGATTTTGCACTGAATATGCCGGTTTTGGCCATCATTCCCGGTGATTCCCGGTTGTGTTAAACATTTTAAAACAACTGGGGCCGTTTGCCAGTTCTACAAGATTTATCAAGGATCTTCCTGGACGTTCACGGAATCGTCAAGGTTGTACGCCGGTTCAACAAGGTTGAACAAGGTTTATCCCGGACCACTGAACTGGGATAAACTGGGAGACCAAACCGTGACAGTGAGATCGGGGCTTTAATCTACCATGGTTCAGAGTTCAGATGCGTAGGAATTGAACCACAAGGGTGTTAGCCTGAGTGGTTAAACACTGAAGCATCTGAATGATGAACCGTGGTAAATTAGATGATAAATCACAAGAAGTTAACCATTGTTTATCGCAGAATATACAGAGCTTAATTTCCTTCTTTGTTTAACTGGAAATCAAATCAAGTCATGTTAGAATTTTATTGTTAGCTTACCTGAACCCAGGGTTCATGGTGAGATATTAGTATAGGTGGATGGTCCAGCATTCAGTATCTGTCAACAACAGTTTACATAGGCATATTCTCTGAAACTTCTTGTCAGAATTACACCAAACTTGGTCTGTAGCATCTGGCAAGGTCCTCTCTTAAGTTTGTTCAAAATCAATGGTTCCTCTTGACCCCTTTTTATACCCCCACCAAACATGTTGAGGGGGAGGGGGGGGCTATGTAGGAGTCAGTTTGGCATGTCCCGTCCCGTCCTGAAATCTATATGCCTGGAAAGATTTTAATTTAAGTTCACATTATTATTCCTCAAGACCAGATGACATGTTGAACATATCACCTATGCCTGATGGTCAATGGTCAAGGTCCCAATTTAAGGTCAGAGGTTAGATATTTAGTTTTTGCTCCATAACTTCTATGTGCCTGGAAGGGTTTTATTACTAAGTGGATTTGATTCAAACTTAAAGTAGTTGTTCAACATCATAACCCATATCATATGACACAAGAGCCATAACTTTTGATACACTTTCACTCTATCTAAATGGATTTGATTCAAACTTAAATAGATGTTCCACCTTATCACCCACATCATGTGACACAAGGTGCATAACTCTGACACCAATTTTTCATGAATTATGCCCCCTTTTACTTAGAATTTAAGGTTAATTTTGATGCATTTTTATTATATCTCAGTTATTATCAAACACATTTGATTCAAACATGAAGTAGTTGTTCCACGTCATCACCCACATCATATGACACAAGGTGCATAACTCTTGCGCCAATATTTCCTGAATTATGCCCCCCTTTTTGCTTAGAGTTATACTTAAATAGTGTTTTGATACACTTTATCTGTACCTCTCTTATTATTTGATATTTTTTAACACAGACTGGAGCTATTGTGCAATATTCATCCACCATTGGAGTCATTAAACACTGAGTGACAGTTCCAGTTTCCTCAGATGTGCCCAGTTTCACTATCCAGCATCAAAATAGTCGAGCGCGCTGTCTCCTGTGACAGCTCTTGTTTTACATAGTTATATCCTCTTTTCAACTTAAAATTTGCCAAAGTCATGGTTCCTGTACAATTATTCATGAAAGGCTTGACAGATTTAAATGTTTTTGGTACACATAAAATACAGGTAAAGTTTGACTTTGTCTACAAACCACCAATTTTTTTTATGTAGTTTAGCCCCTTTCCAACACTCATGGTTGCCAGACAATAATTCACAAAAGGCTTGACAGATTTAGATAAATTTTGGTACACAGGTGTAACATAAAATACAGGTCAAGCCATGTCTTTCTTATGGTTGCCATTCTTCTGTGACAAGACCGTATTGTGGGGGTATTCGTCACTCCTGTAACAGTTCTACTTAGGGGCTGCTAGAGCTACAAGTAGAAAAAACATATAAACAACTTCTTGTCATGAGCCACTTGATGGATCTTCATCAGACTTGTTCTGTAGCATCATTGTAAGGTCTTCTCCTAATATTGTTAAAATTTGTGCACTTGGCCTTTCTTAAGGACAGTTGGATTTAAAACAGAAAAAAGAAACTTCTTACTCTCTGGAACCTTAATTAAATTGTAGCATCATCAGTTTGTTCAAATAGGGGCATTTGACACCTTTTATGGTCCACTAGCAATAAAAGTAGAAATACCTTTCAACAAATTCTTTTCATGAACCTCGGGAAAGATCTTAATAAAATTGGTCTGTATCATCATTTTAATGTCCTCTTTTCATTTTGTTTAACTGGGAGCACTTAAACCCATTTTTGGCAAAGAAAAGAATAGAAATAACTTTAAACAATTTTGCTCATGAAGTCCTTGAAGGATATTCATCAAACTTAGTCTGAACCATTCTAATAAAGTCCTCTGTTAAATTTCTTCAACTGGGGGCACTTGACCCCTTTAAGGGGACATTAGAGCTAAAAGTAGATATATCTTTAAATGACCTTTTCCCTTGCAGTGCTTGGTGGATCATCATCAAACCTGGTCTTTAGCATCCTTGTAATGTTCTGTTTTAAATGGGGGCACATTAGCTGTTTTATGTTTTTCATACTAAACACAGTTGTTACAATTCATGATTCAGTGTGTTATACCTTCATACATTGAAGGTCAAATGATCAAGGTCAGGTGAGTGACTTAAGACCGCTATGGCCCTCTTGTGTATCTTTATATATTAACTGTAAAAAGCTTGACTTGTATTGAATTCAGGGGCTTACTTGGGTGAACGGTTGAGGATGTTGACTAGATCACTTGCCTCTCACAGCTGTTAATTTGAGGTACAATTCTTTTGTTTGAGGAAGGTTGGTGGTTATATCCAGGTGCCCACTCATACCAGGAACAATGCCCAGAGGTGTGCCTGGAGCCTTGCTCCCACTGTCAAAAGCTGAAAAAATAAACATAAGACCAAAATGACTCTGTCTGGGTGACAAAACTTATTTCACAGAAATAAGTAAAATAGGAGGAAATATAATTATGTCTTCAACATGTAGTAGGGGAGACATAATTATTGATTTAGTATGTCAGTCTGTCTGTATGGCACAAAGTTTGTGCACATAAGTCCTCCTGTCTGTATGGTCCACATAAGTCCTTCTGTCTGTATGGCACAAAGTTTGTCCACATAAATCCTCCAGTCTGTATGGCACAAAGTTTGTCCACATAAGTCCTCAAGTATGTATGGCACAATGTTTGTCCACATAAGTCCTTCTGTCTGTATTGCACAAAGTTTGTCCACATAATTGCCCTGTCCATCCGTCCGTCCATACGTCACACTTCATTTCCGATCAATAACTTCAGAACCATTTGACAAAGAACTTTCAGACTTCATAGGGTGGTAGGGCTGCTGGAGTAGACGACCCCTATTATTTTTGGGGTCACTTCATCAAAGGTCAAGGTCACAGGGGCCTGAACATTGGAAACCATTTCCAATCAGTAACTTGAGAACCACTTGACCCAGAATGTTGAAACTTCATAGATGATTGATCATGCAGAGCAGATGATCCCTATTGATTTTGGGGTCACTTTGTTAAAGGTCAAGGTCACTGGGGCCTAAACATGCAAAACCGTTTCCGGTCAGTAACTTGAGAACCACTTAACCCAGAATGTTAAAACTTCATTGGATGATTGGTCATGCAGAGTAGATGACTACTATTGATTTTGGGGTCACTCTGTTAAAGGTCAAGGTCACAGGGGACTGAACATGGAAAACCATTTCCGATCAAAAACTTGAGAACCACTTGACCCAGAATGATAAAACTTCATAGGTTGATTGGACATGCAAAGTAAATGACCCCTAACGATTTTAGGGTCACTCTGTTAAAGGTCAAGGCCACAGGGGCCTGAACATGGAAAACCATTTCCAATCAATAACTTGAGAACCTCTCGACCCAGAATGTTGAAACTTCATAGGATGATTGTTCATGCAGAGTAAATGACCCCTATTGTTTTTGGGGTCAGTCTATTAAAGGTCAAGGTCACAGGGGCCTGTTCATGTAAAATCATTTTTTGGAAATAACTTGAGAACCACTTGACCTACAATGTTGAAACTTAATAGGATGATTGGACATGCAGAGTAGATGACCCCTATTTATTTTGAGGTCATCTGATCAAAAGTCAAGGTCACAGGAGCCTGAACAGTGACTTGAGAACCACTAGGCCAAGAGTGTTGAAATTTAGGGGGATGACTGGACATGCCAAGTAGATGATCCCTATTGCAGCCAACCATCAGTGTCTCTTTGACTTTCGCTCCTGACCCCTATTGACTTCTTGCCTATAGGACTTTGCATTGAGGGGAGACATGCGCTTTTTTACAAAAGCATTTTCTAGTTGTTTTCTAAAAGTTTCAGGGACACTTAAATTGTTATCACAATCTTTATCAACAAAAGTCAAATTAATACGGCTTTTAAATGGACAAAATCTTAAAACAACTCTAAGCAGTATCCAGTATCTCACTCATAAAAATAAATGACATCTCCCACTTAAAGGTCAAACACGGGGGACATGTGGACAGTTATAACAATTGCTATCACAGTTTCTTTGTGACCGCTTGATGTCCGTCGTCCGTCGTGTGTCTTCCGTCATGTGTCCGTCAACAATTTCTAAAAAAATCTTCTTCAAAACCACTGGGCAGATTTACACCAAACTTCACAGGAATAATCCTTAGATGGCCCCTTTCAAAATTTTTCAAAGAATTGAATTCTACACAGAACTCTAGTTGCCATGGCAACCAAAAGGAAAAAATTAAAAAATCTTCTTGTCCAAAACTGCAAGTCGTAGAGCCTCTATGAAGATTGTCCAACTTAACAGGGAGATAAGCGCGTTACAATTGCACCAACACTAATTGATAGAGTGACACCTGTCATAATGTATTACAAGTTAAGTGTTTGAGATTCAGTCAATACCCCAAGGCGCGAATAAAGCTGTTGTTAGAATTTGCAAACATGTATAATATATACGTCAATCTAAACAATTTTAGCAGTTTTCCATTAAACCTTTTACATTTTTTATCTTCCTTTTAGCACCGTCGATATCAGCTTCAGTGTTTTGCTTCAAATTTATATCCTTCGTAAGTCTGTCTGTCAGACGGTCATCATAACTCGTGTAATGTCTGTAAATGAAATAGCATCCAAGCAGGCATACGACATCGAATCAACGTTGGATATTGGTTGGATTTAGGTCGCAACGTCGGCAACCTAAATGCAATGTCGAACAGACGTTGAAACCACGACGTCTAACAGACGTCGGTAGTAGACGTCTAAGCGCCGTTGGATAAATGTCGAATTGTGAGTTTTTCTGATCGCTCAATGTCATCGTCCGTCAACATTTAGCTTGTGTATGCGATAGAGGCTGTATTTTTTAACTGATCTTCATGAAATTTGGTCAGAATGATTACCTTGATGAAATCTAGGTCGAATTTTAATATGGGTCATCTTGGTTCAAAAAGGATGTCATCCGGTCAAATTAAAGAAAAACCTTGTGAACGCAATAGGGGCTGCATTTTACACTGGATTTGTATAAAATTTAGTCAGAATAATTGCCTTAATGAAATCTAGGTCAAGTTAGAATATGGGTCATCTGGGGTTAAAAACTAGGTCACTAGGTCAAATCAAAGAAAAGCCTTGTGTATGCGATAGAGACTGTATTTTTCAATTGATCTTGATGAAATTTGTTCAGAATGATAGCCTTGATAAAATTAAGGCCAAGTTCGAAATTGGGTCATCTAGGATGAAAAACAAGGTCACTAGGACAAATCAAAGAAAAACGTTTTGTATGCGATAGAGGCTGTATTTTTCAATTGAGATTCATGAAACTTAGTCAGAATGATTGCCTTGATCAAATCTAGAACAAGTTTGAATGTAGGTTACCTTGGCTTAAAAACTAGGTCACTAGGTCAGATTGAAGAAAATACTTGTTTACACTTCAAGAGACCACATTTTTGGTCCAATCTTAATGAAAATTGGTCAGAATATTTGTTTCCATGAAATCACTAATGTCAAACATGTTTACACTGTTATCATGGTTTGTTTCTTAGGTGAGAGACCTAGGACCTCTTGTTTTAAATATTTTGCAACAAAACATAATTATATTTTCCAATGATAAACTCGATTCTTGAATGGACACACTTGAGTTTAAAACAAAATCATAATTTCAATTTCATTTTTACACGATGTAACTCTTAAGTGTAGGTAAGTGTTTATTAGTAAGCATTTATGATATTAAATTAGTCTGGTGCAAGAATTTTCAGGTTTGGCTCAATTTTAAACTATGATGTCAGATAAAAATGGTAATCTGACCTAGCGTTAAACTTTACACATGTAGCTCAGTTAGACACACGCAACTCGCAGTAACTCATGGTAATTTGATACATTTGCGAGAGTTTTGCAGACATTTAGAGCAACTGTATGGATTATTATTCAACACGATTTGTAGAAAGTGAGTATTTTAATATTCATTTCTCAGTTATTTGACTTGACAGGTCAGTTATTTTCCGTCTTTGAAAATTCATACAATTCGATAAAAAAGATAAAACATTTAACCATAAAATAATAATTTTAAACATACTTAATAATAGAGTTAACATTGATTAGAATGTTTAAAATTTAAACTTTCAGAATGCCTTTGAAATTACTGAACATTAAAATTTTATATATCTCAGATGAAGTTTGCACAGATAATCGTGAAGATTTTGAGAGATTCAACAAAGCAGAAAGTTCTCCACTGACTACACCGAATTTATGTTGACCTTATACTACTGTTTGCAGATCAAATTGCCCTTTCGCCTTTTTTTAAATTGATAGACTTTTACCTTTACGTCACAAAAGCAGCAATGCTGAAGCTATTTTTGGACCTCGTCTATACAGGTAACTCCGCCCTTTAAGTATTTTTCCGATACGAGTAAATTGAATGAACTTGTTTACATTGGCTGCATGACGGAGAATTTTACAAGATAAAATGCTGATTTAAATACTGTTGGAATGGGTGTTTAACCGGAATTTAACAGATGTACTTATCTTCATTTCAAATTTAAATGAATCTTGCCACAATACACTACATTTAGGTAGCGTGGATGTGAAAAAAAGACACCTTCTTACACATTACAGGCATTTTTAGCTCACCTGAGCCAAAGGCTGATGGTGAGCTTTTGTGACCACTCAATGTCCGTCGTGTGTCTTGTGTCCGTCAACATTTTCTAAAAAAATCTTCTTCTTGAAAACCACTGGGCAGAATTACACCAAACTTCACAGGAATGATCCTTGGGTGGCCCCCTTTCAAAGTTGTTCAAAGAATTGAATTCCATGCAGAACTCTGGTTGCCATGGCAACCGAAAGGAAAAAATCAAAAAAATCTTTTTGTCCAAAACCACAGGGCCTAGGGCTTTGATATCTGGTGTGTAGCATCATCTAGTGGTCCTCTACCAAAATTATTCAAATTATCCCCCTAGGGTCAAATATGGCCCCGCCCCGGGGTCACATGGTTTATATAGACTTACATAGGGAAAACTTTGAAAATCTTCTTGTACAAAACCACATGGCCTAGGGCTTTGATATTTGGTATGTAGCATCATCTAGTGGTCCTCTACCAAGATTTTACAAATTATCCCCCTATGGTCAAATATGGCCCCGCCCCAGGGGCCCGAAGTTTTACATAGACTTATATAGGAAAAAAAGTTTAAAAATCTTGTCTGAAACAACAACACTTAGACCTTTGATATTTGGTATGTAGCATTGTCTTATGGTCCTCAACCAAAATTGTTCAAATTGTACCCCTGGGACGAAAAGAGGCCCTGCCATGGGGGTCCCAAGTTTTATATAGACTTATATAGGAAAAAGCTTTAAAAATCTTCTTGTCTGAACCCATACGACCTAGGCTTTTGATATTTGTAATGATGCATTGTCTAGTAAATTATGCCTCTGGGGTTAAAAGAGGCCCCGCCCTGGGGTCACTTAGTTTTTATGTGAGTTATATAGGAAAAAATACTTAAAAAATCATTTGATCCTATTTCCAAGACTGTTTAATTATTATTACCTGATGACCCCAACTAATATGATGTCACTTGACTGCGACCTTGACCTACTGACCTACTTTCTTGTTTTTTAAGATACAGCCTTGAAATTTTGATGACGTACACAGTTTTGCACACTAAACGTAAAACTGAATTTCATTGCCCATGAATGTGACCTACTGACTTTCTTAATATTTTATCATCAGTTTGACGTTTGAAACATGTAGCTCGTATTACTCAGGTGAGCGATCCAGGGACATCATGACCCTCTTGTTTAGATATTTATGTCTCCCCCAGGAGACATATTGTTTTTGCCCTGTCCGTCCGTCCGTCTGTACGTCACACTTCATTTCCGAGCAATAACTGGAGAACCATTTGACCTAGAACCTTCAAACTTTATAGGGTTGTAGGGCTGCTGGAGTAGACGACCCCTATTGTTTTTGGGGTCACTCTGTCAAAGGTCAAGGTCACAGGGGCCTGAACATTGAAAACCATTTCCGATCAATAACTAGAGAACCACTTGACCCAGAATGTTGAAACTTCATAGGATGATTGGTCATGAAGAGTAGATGACCCCTATTGATTTTGGGGTCGCTCCGTCAAAGGTCAAGGTCACAGGGACCTGAACATTGAAAACCATTTCCGATCAATAACTAGAGAACCACTGGACCCAGAATGTTGAAACTTCATAGGATGATTGGTCATGAAGAGTAGATGACCCCTATTGAATTTGGGGTCGCTCCATCAAAGGTCAAGGTCACAGGGGCCTGAACATTGAAAACCATTTCCGATCAATAACTAGAGAACCACTTGACCCAGAATGTTGAAACTTCATAGGATGATTGGTCATGAAGAGTAGATGACCCCTATTGATTTTGGGGTCGCTCCGTCAAAGGTCAAGGTCACAGGGGCCTGAACATTGAAAACCATTTCGGATCAATACCTGGAGAACCACTTGACCCAGAATGTTGAAACTTCATAGGATGATTGGTCATGAAGAGTAGATGACCCCTATTGATTTTGGGGTCACTCCGTCAAAGGTCAAGGTCACAGGGGCCTGAACATTGAAAGCCATTTCCAATCAATAACTGGAGAACCACTTCACCCAGAATGTTGAAACTTCATAGGATGATTGTACATGCAAAGTAGATGACCCCTATCGATTTTGGGGTCACTCCATTAAAGGTCAAGGTCACAGGGGCCTGAACATTGAAAACCATTTCCGGTCAGTAACTTGAGAACCACTTGACCCAGAATATTGAAACTTAATAGGATGATTGGTCATGCAGAGTAGATGACCCCTAACGATTTTGGGGTCACTCTGTGAAAGGTCAAGGCCACAGGGGCCTGAACATTGAAAACCATTTCCGGTCAGTAACTTGAGAACCACTTGACCCAGAATGATGAAACTTCATAGGATGATTGGTCATGCAGAGTAGATGACCCCTAACGATTTTGGGGTCACTCTGTTAAAGGTCAAGGCCACAGGGGCCTGAACATGGAAAACCATTTCCAATCAATAACTTGAGAACCTCTCGACCCAGAATGTTGAAACTTCATAGGATGATTGTTCATACAGAGTAAATGACCCCTATTGTTTTTTGGGTCACTCCGTTTAAGGTCAAGGTCACAGGGGCCTGAACATTGATAACCAGTTCCGATCAATAACTTAAGAACCACTTGACCCAGAATGTTGAAACTTCATAGGATGATTGGTCATGCAGAGTAGATGACCCCTATTGATTTTGGAGTCAGTCAATTAAAGGTCAAGGTCACAGTGGCCTGTTCATGTAAAATCATTTTTTGGAAATAACTTGAGAACCACTTGACCTAAAATGTTGAAACTTAATAGGATGATTGGACATGCAGAGTAGATGACCCCTATTTATTTTGAGGTCACTTGATCAAAGGTCAAGGTCACAGGAGCCTGAACAGTGACTTGAGAACCACTAGGCCAAGAGTGTTGAAATTTAGCTGGATGACTGGACATGCCAAGTAGATGATCCCTATTGCAGCCAACCATCAGTGTCTCTTTGACTTTCGCTCCTGACCCCTATTGACTTCTTGCCTATAGGACTTTGCATTTGGGGAGACATGCACTTTTTTACAAAAGCATTTTCTAGTTTCATTAGGTAAGTATCATCTTTAAAACTAATGCTGTTGTTTTATCTTGTTGTTTTTCCGATATTTTCATTATGTATGTATCATCTTCAAAACTAATGCAGTTTTCTGTTGTTTTTCAGATCGCGTGTTGTGTCTGCAGATGATTTTAAGCTACGTTACATGCTTCAAAATTTGAGTCAAAGCTGTTTGGTAAAATGAAAGTGAAAGTAGTTATTTCCTGATGTCTACCTACGCAATATTAGCATTTTCATCACGTGTTTTTAGCTCACCTGTCACATAGTGACAAGGTGAGCTTTTGTGATCACCCTTCGTCCGTTGTCTGTGGCGTGCATGCGTGCGTCCGTCAACAATTTCTTGTCTGCACGATAGTGGTTTCATTTATGATTTTATTTTAACCAAACTTGCACACAACTTGTATCACCATAAGATCTCAGTTCCTTTCTTGAACTGGCCAGAGCTCATTATGGGTTCCAGAGTTACAGCCCCTGAAAGGGCCAGAATTAGCTATTTTGACCTTGTCTGCACGATAGCAGCTTCATCTATGATTTGAATTTAATCAAACTTGCACAAAACTTGTGTCACCATAAGATCTCGGTTCCTTTCTTGAACCAGCCAGATCCCTTAATGGGTTCCAGAGTTATGGCCCCTGAAAGGGCCAAAATTAGCTATTTTGACCTTGTCTGCACAATAGCAGCTTCATTTATGATTTTATTTTAACCAAACTTGCACACAACTTGTATCACCACAAGATCTTGGTTCCTTTTTTGGACTGGCCAGATTCCATCACGGGTTCCAGAGTTATGGCCCCTTAAAGGCACAAAATTTGCTATTTTGGCTTTTGCAGCCATATAGAGACTTCATTTATGGTTTGATTTAATACAAACTTCCAAAATATCTTCAACAACAATAAATCTTGGATTCCATGATGAATCTGTCAGATCCAGTTGTAGGTTCCAGAGTTATTTTATATATGATTACCTCCCCTGATTGTAATCAAAATGGATTTATATCAGTAAGTACTTACAGGACTTATTTGAAATTTCATTATTGTCATTAGTTGGACTGAGCCAATGAGGGTAGATAACTATGGACTGATTTTATGTCAAATTACCTCCCTTTATTTCAAATTAAAATGGGTATATCTCCGTAACTAATGAAGATACTGATCTGAAATTTCATTTATATAAACAGATGGACTTGGACAATCAATGAAGATATATATTGACTGAATTTATGACAAATTACCTCCCTTTTTTATCTAAATGAATACACCTTAGCAGCTTCTAAAGAGTTTAGTTTGAAACGTTATTTATGTCTTCCATGGTAAGAAGTAGTCATATTAGATAACTCTTGATTGAACATTTATCAATATGAATACTTTACTAATATATTGTTGTAAAGGCTTGTACTCTGTATCTTCTACATGCATATACCAATGCATGATTACCTCCCCTGATTTTAATAAAAATGGATTTATCTCGGTAATTATTTATAGAACTCATTTGAAATTTCATTATTGTCTTTAGTTGGACTGAGGCACTCAGGGTAGATAGCTATGGACTGATTTTATGTCAAATTACCTCCCTTTGTTTCAAATTAAAATGTCTCGATAACCAATGAAGATACTGATTTGAAATGTCATTTGTGCCATCAGATGGACTCGGACAATCAGGGTAGATAATTTTTGACTGAATTTATGATAAATTACCTCCCTTTATTTTATGTAAACGAATATATCTCAGCAGCATCTAATGAGATTGGTTTTAAATGTTATTTAAGTCTTCCAGGGTAATGAAGTCATGTTAGTACAAAAATGCAGCATTTGAGCCTAGGACCCTTAAACTTGGTGTGGAAATTGGCCCTGACTAGGTCAAAAGGGACTGTTACAAGAAAATGTTTATCCTGATGATATTTAATGTGTATGCCTATGTGCTCTATGTCAAAACTTGATCATATCATTTTGAGCAATGGTACTCAGGTGAGCGATACAGGGCCATCATGGCCCTCTTGTTCTGCCTAAATTTCAGTACCTTTTGCTGCAGACTTTTCTTTTAAAGAATGTATCTCGTGTTTAGCTTCCACAATAATTATAAAACATGATTGACTCGTTGTCGAGTTGTTGGATTTGGCCATCATTGATTAAAGGGCATAAGATCGATTCCTGGAACCGACCATGCCTCTTTAGTTAAGAAATGTTGGTCAATTCTTTTGGAATATGTGAGTCTTGACGCGATCCTATGAAACAATTACGAGTTATTTTCTCCACTCGAAAGAAATTGTCATGGCTGCCGACCTGATATTCCTTGCATGGTTGGAAATTTCGTCGATAATATTTGTCATTACAGACAAAAAAAAAAACGCGGTTTCCATTTGAATGTAGTTGAAATATTCTATATTCTACTTTTAAAACAACATATCCATTATCACCTAATTGTACTTTAAGATGTGTGCAAGTAGGCTACAGTGATTTCAAAGATAAGAGTCAGAGCGCGCGCTTTGTGTTACGTCAAGGACGCATTCAATGAATAGATGGGGTGGGGTTAACCTGTCAGAATTACTCAAAAAATAGCTTCAGCTTCACCGTTTTTGTGACGTAAACGTGCAACTCTATCGATTTCAAAAAAGTTGAAGGGGCAATTTGATCTGCAAACTTATATGACGATAGATGTCGATTGAAAAGAATTTTAGTGTTACATTATTAATAAAATGATTAATAAAGATGAAATGATTAATAAAGATGAAATGATTAATGTTGGTTCTTTGAAAGAAAACCGATCTGGTCAATATCAGAAATATGACGTCTGACCAACGTCAGAAAACCGACGTTGAATCGACGTCAGAATCCGATGTTTAAAAAACTTCCATTTTCAACCAAAACGCAACTGTGAATTGATGTCTTTATCCAACGTCGTTACGACGTCGAATGCCCACTTGGATAGTTCTTAGATACCGTACACAAAAAGTATATCTTCTAAAACTATGTTACTCCAGCTTTTTGTCTATTATTTGCCTGCTTTAATCTTGGGTAACAACAGTCGCGTATCGAAAATGAAACACACGAACATACAGTTTATGACATGAAATACATGGCATTATATGGTAAATATAATAATCGTGCTTATAGAAAGTCGTCCGTGACTTCAGAACTGTATTCATACTTAATGAAATATGAAATATTTAAAGCAGTAGATTATTAAGTTATTATGTTACAAACAACGTAATCAAAAAGCATTTATAGCATTATCAAACTGCAGATGATTGACCCCTGTCACTTTTACCAGGTCATCATTAAATATTTCTAGCAGATACACTGCCGATCAATGATCCATGTCAGTTTTACAGTGTAGCTGATGAAAATCAATCACAGCATTAACAAACTGCTGACCATCGATCTCCCTCAATTTTACACCTCGTCTTATATGCGAGTGTCAGCAAATATCAAGATTTTTTTCGGATCAAAGTTAGGGTCTCGTTTTATAGATGAATAGTCTTATAAGTGCAGACGGACAATACTTGTACTTTCAAAGGAATTTGCAATGAATATTATTTGAATGATAAAGTTACTTTAGTTAAAGATGGGCCACTAAATGAATCTGTATTCTTTTATTTAAGAATTCTTAAAACAGAACAAAGATATGGACCAGTATTGAAATAAACATTACAAATTATTTTCTCTCCAGTGTAACAGCACAGTTTTTCCCCTGGTCAGGTTTTTTCCCCCTTCATTTTTGTTTCTTCCCACGATTATTTTTCCCCCATAGTTTTTCTCCCTTACTTTTTTTGTGCGCAGAAAAATGAGAAAAAAACTAGCTATGCATTCATCTTGCTCTGTAAAAAACTGCAAAATGATAATTAAGCTAATCCAAGATAAGTGTCCTGTTTGCATAAAACACTCTATGTTTTTCATACTCTTGGTCAGATTTGGCCACGATCTAATAAACTGTGCCATGCTGTCTCCACCAATAATAGATCATCACTGCCACCGATCTAAAAATAGATTAAAACCGGCACCATACTGGCACCACACCGGCACCACTTAAAATAGATCACTACCAGCACCATAGCTTCTTTGGAAATAGAAACCAACAACTAGCCGGCACCAGGAGTATCCCAGAAAGCCATGTAAAGGCCAAACCGGCCTCATACCAGCTACGTCACCGTATATTTAGCAGTATGCAGCATCACACTGCACATAATGCAAACCAGACTTGCATAGTCATTACGGTCAAGTCCACTCAAGAAGTTCACAACTGCTGAACGAAATCGGTCAGGGAAAATCTCTTAACCAACAAGAGAGCATGCCCTCCATAGCTCACATTCAGCCAAATCATACTAGAAGCAACCCCACTTGGGCCTTAGAGACCTGCTCCGCAGCAACTCCAACTACGAATCTCACCTCTGGGAGTAACTCCAGCATCGGCAACAGTTACTGTCTATGCAACCTTTCACTTGCCTCTAGCTCTGCCAGCATGATAGTTACCACGGGCACTAACAATACAGCGCTGCAGAACAGAGTGTGAAACTGAAACACCTCCAAAGATGAGGATAACCTTATATATAGACATATCCAGTATACAGATGCCTCTTTACAAAGAAGCAACATAGATCCTAAGTAAATATGTAAAGTCTTAAGGCATTAAAGACTACACACTAAATGTGCAGCAATAGTATGATATCAAATAAAAAATCTTTGAGATCATGCATTGTGACCCAGAGACAGCAAATAACACAAAAATATAAGTTGTAACAGGAAATACTATTGGATCCACCAGCTTCATACTCTCAACCTAGTAGGGATCAATATGTATAGATAGAATGGGAATACTCAGCCACTTCATTAAAATTTTATCTTATATATGGAAAAACTTTGAAAATCTTCTTGTCCAAAAGCACAGGGCCTAGGGCTTTGATATTTGGTATGTAGCATCATCTAGTGGTCTTCTACCAAGTTTATTCAAATTATCCCCCTAGGGTCAACTATTGCCCCGTCCTGGGGTCACATGTTTTATATAGACTAATATAGAGAAAAATCTTAAAAAAATTCTTGACTTAAACCCTAAGGCCCAGAGCTTAGATATTTAGTATGTGTTATTCTCTAGTGGTTCTCAACCAAGATTGTTCAAATCATGACCCTGGGGTCAATATAGGACAAGCCCGGGTGGTCCCTTGTTTTACATGGACTTACTTGTTTTTTAAGCAGTGGCAAAGAAATTTGGACCACAAGGATAATGTTTGATACAAATTTCAATACTCCTTTTGAATAGTCTGAATCATGACCTACTGACCTACTTCCTTGTTTTTGAAGATAGAGCGTAGAAATTTGAACCAGGTTTATAACTTTTGATACTGATTTCAATACTCATCTTTAATATTCTTAACCCTGAACTACTGACCTTAACTTTCGTGTTTTTGAAGCTACAGCAAAGAAATTTAAACTACCAGTTTAATTTTTAAACAGATTTTAGTAGTTATCTTGAATAATCTTTACCATGACCTACTCACCTAGTTTTTGTTAGTGAAGCTTAAAGACCCACCATGACCTAGTGACCTACATTTTTCTCCCACAAGAACTTCATGAAAATCATTCTAATAATACAGCTTTATTACATGGATGACAGGCGGATAATATAGGCCCTCCCTGAATTAATATGTTTTCACAACTTCATCTACAAACTTATTCCGTCAATCGCTTTTCAGTATATGGTTAAAAACATTGATAAAGCCAGCATTTTTTTATTTTCTGGTTTACGGGAGATTTTTCAAAAAGTTTGGGGGGGGGGGGACAAATAAAAATAAAAATCCCAATTTTGAGCAGTCGACCAAATAAATAAAAATAAAACGTCCAAAAGGATACAATTTTTTTTTATTTTTTGTACACCACAGAAAACAACAGCTTTCAAGCTTAAATTGCATACACACAAATGAACTATTCTGAACTGGTTTATATCTCATCATCCCAGTATACTGTTGTTTTCTTTATGTGTAGCTTGTATGAATAATGCCATTTTCAAAGTCACCAAGGATATGTATTATTTGTGTTTTTGTATGTATCTATTTTGTAGTAAAAATACGACTTGTGGAAACATTTTTCATAATAAAATATACAGATACCACAGTTGACATATAAGAACATTGCATAATGTTTATTATATAAACATGAATAAAAACTGCTATTAAAATGGGGATATGCAATGACTACTTTAGGTCTGCATCCTACATACATGCATATTAATTGACTGTAGATGCAAAGTGTTAAAAGACAGGCATTGTCATACTAGAAAGCCAAAATTACGAATTGATATAAACTATGCACATTGGCTTTAAAATTAAATGGCTTTGGGTAAGTTTCAGTGACTTGAATATTGTTTTATATTTTGCCGGTTGTCAGTGCCACCTATATTGTACGACAAGCCAAAACAGTCTGAATTTTGGTTCAGATAAAATGTGTACAAAATAACAACCTTATCGGTTGATTTTCAAACAACAGTATCGGAGAGTTAAAAGACTCTTCACTGAGATGGGACTTGGACTTAGTAAGTTATGAGTCCACAAAAACATTTATTACTGGATATGTCATTATGTGTTCCTCAGTGTCAAAGGCACATGTGACATTATACTGTAAGTGTATTAATATTAGCGGAGTACTAATTTTCGAGCTATTAGCGGGATCGGGCATGTGCTAATTCATGTCTAGCGCTAATATTAGACTGAAATGAAAGGCTTTCCTAATAAAAAGTAACATTTATTGTATTGTAAATATCGTAATTACAATGCAACAGAACACAGAAATACATTATGTAGTGTGTAAATATGACAATAACTGCATTCCTAACTAATATTCTGCTGAAAGTTTTGCTGTTTGAACATTAGTAAAAAAAGTCATCTATTTTTGTAAATTAAGTTGCATTTTTATCAAGTTTCAAGTTCCTTCGGAGTAGATCGGATCGCCAGTTTGTCTGGTGGCGCTAATTACGAGTGTCGCCATAACATTTTACTGCTTTGAAAACCAAGTGTGAATTTGAAAACAAACAATTATCACCATTCTGCACTGTATACTAATAAACTTTGATAATGTGGCAGTTGAGTCTAATAAGTCCAGGGGTGTTCAAAGATAATCTGTCAGAGATCTTGTGCAAAGCAATTATTGGATTTACCTGTATTGGAAAATAAAGTGTCGATTGTATTGAGGTCAGCTGCCACATTATCAAAGTTTATTAGTACATGTACAAATTTACAGTATACAGAGTAACATGATCTGTGTGTGTTCGGGTTTAACGTCTTTTTCAACAATTTTTCATTCATATAAACGACAGGTAACATGATCTAAACAAATTTAGATTTTATGTCATACTGTAGACCTATGCATGTTTATTTGCAGGCCATGTCGATTTCATTACGAATACCAGTCAGCCGCCAGCCATTTAGTATTGTCGAGTTTTTCACATTCTGATGGGCAGTAATAAGCCAGTTTGCGTGAATAGGATTCATTCTTGAATGTTTCGGGCTATTCCGTATTTCATCGGAAATTGGTGTTTACGATACCGCCAATTGGTTATTTTAGCACTGCTGATACTGCGCTAATACAAGTACGCGCTAATAAGTCGAAACTACTCAATTTAAGGCGTTTGCGCTAAAATTTAGCTGCGCTAATATAAGTACACTTACAGTAGTGTCTAAATGTTTGTCCCAAACATACTTTCAAAGGGGCTTCCTACAGATTTTATTGGTATACTTCAAGTGAACAGGACTCATGAGAATATTGCTGGGAATTTCATGTTTGATAATTATCTTTTGAGTTACAGTACCTGGCTAGAACTTAGTCAAACTAATTTGACGCGATCCTAGGAAATATTGAGATAATCTTTTCATATGGGCAATATCTCCACTCGGATTAGATTGCCTGTCAAACATCTTAAACAACCATTAATCTGACTGTCCAATTATTAGTCCCTTACTGGTTGAAAACCAGTTTCCGGGACTATAGGAATGCGCTTTTCCGTCATTCTGTCCGCCCGTCCGCAATTTCGTGTCCGGTCCATAACTCTGTCATCCATGAAGGGATTTTAATATTACTTGGCACAAATGTTCCCCATGATGAGACGACGTGTCGTGCGCTAATCCCGGACCCCTAGCTCATAGGTCAAGGTCACAATTGGAGGTCAAAGGTCAACAGGGTTTTTTTCCTGTCCGGTCCATAACTCTCCCATCCATGAAGGGATTTTAATATTACTTGGCACAAATGTTCCCCATGAGGAGATGACGTGTCGTGCGCAAATTCTGGACCCCTAACTTAAAGGTCAAGGTCACAGTTGGAGGTCAAAGGTCAACAAGGCTTTTTCCTGTCCGGTCCATAACTCTCCCATCGCATGAAGGGATTTTAATATTACTTGGCACAAATGTACCTCATAATGTGTCATGCACAACTTTCAGACCCCTAGCTCAAAGGTCAAGGTCACACTTAGCAGTCAAATGTTAACATAGCATGAACAGGGTCTGTTTCGTGTCCGGTCCATAACTCTGACATTCATTAAGGGATTTTAATATCACTTAGCACAAGTGTTTCCAATGATGAGACGACGTGTCGTGCGCAAATCCCGGACTCCTAGCTCAAAGGTCAAGGTCAAAATTGGGGGTCAAAGGTCAACAGAGTTTTTTTCCTGTCCCGTCCATAACTCTGCCATCCATGAAGGGATTTTAATATTAGTTGGCACAAATGTTCCCCATGATGAGACAACATGTCATGCGCAAAGCCCAGACCCTTAGCTCAAAGGTCAAGGTCACAATTGGAGGTCAAAGGTCAATAAGGTTTTTTTCCTGTCCGATCCAGAACTCTGTCATCCACCAAGGGATTACAATATTACTTGGCATAAATGTTCCCCATGATGAGACGACATGTCTTGCGCAACACCCAGTACCCTAGCTTAAAGATCAAGGTCACACTTTGAGATCAAAGATCAAGAGGATTTTTTTCCTGTCCGGTCTACAACTTTGTCATGCAAAGCAGGATTTAGATATCAGTTGGCACAAATATTCCCCTGGATGAGACAACATGTCATGCCCAAGAACCAGTCCCTAGGTCTAAGGTCAAGGTCATATTTAGAGGTCAAAGGTCAAATTCAATAATGACTTTGTACGGAACATTTCTTCTTCATGTATGGAGGGATTTTGATGTAACTTGGACCAAATGTTCACCACCATGAGGCACCCTTGTTTTTAGAATTACATCCCTTTGTTTTACTATAAATAGATTTTATTGTAACTTTTTTATTACTGGCAGTAGAGAAAAATCGAGACCACTTTTCTGTGGTACAGCATGCATGTTGCATCCAATTTTTAGGTGTATTTTGACCTGTCTCTACCTGGTAAAGAGTTTCTTGTGGACTTATATTACATAGATTTTTTTTTTTAAGATTATTTCCCTTTGTTCTTACTATAAATAACTTACATGATAACATTTTTATAATCAGCCAAAAAAAATTCAATATGAAAACAACTGTGGGTTTTTATATATGCACATTTTAATCCAAGTGTGTTGTTATAACATATTGTATATATAGTACAATATTGTTTATACATCATTGACAGATATCAGTTCATTATGTTATACTGCAGTAGAGAAAATTAGGTGCCTTCCAGTAGGGGACTTTGTATTGCATGGCAATACTTCATTCACTTGTTTTGACTACATGTAGTTTGAATTTTTTATCACATGTATCTTTGTCAAGCATTTGAAGGGACATGTGCCATTTTACATTGAAATTGCACTTTGTTTTGAACAGAACTACTGAAAATTGTGGTATTAGTTATTTTTTCTGCTCTAACCCTCAAGACTTCAAAGTAAAAAAAAATGTGTTTAGCTAGTTGTTAGTTGATACTCACTTTTGCTCTTCCATTTTGCCATTTCTTTGGTTTCTTTCCTTTTTATCAATTGTGGTATTTTTCTGACAGTCCCACATGAATTTGATAGTTGTCCAATTATAATATACAGACAACAAATCTTGTACATGTGATACGCCAGATTTTTCAACATCTGGACAGCGTTGATAGTGAAGGTCATTTTTCATAGGTGATTATTCCTAATGTTGAGCTTTAGGTGCAGTAATTTCTACTCAGATCCAATTTGTTTACAATACTTGTTATCTCTGCAAACTTATTCCAAAGATTATTGTCTGTTAACTTGTATATTTTTCCTATTTATTAATTTCACACAGTTACATTCATGGAGGCCGCCATTTTTCATGCGTCTGCTGATCTTGATTAAAAACCTCTACCTTACAGTTAAACTTTTATTTTTGGTAGCAGCAATTATGGACGGTCGGCGGGTAAAATGAAAATAAAAGTACTGAAAATGACTTTTATTTTTATTTTGTTTTGTCAAAAAATAGGGTCGGCGCTCCCATAAACCAGAAAATTAAAAAATGCTGGCCTAAATAATTATCTTGCCATATATAAACAAAGATTTATCTAAACTTAGTTTAAAATAATCAAATACTGTTCTTAATGCTACATTCATCCAAAACAATGTTTAGACATTAAACACATTGTCTTGGCCTTAAATATCTCACAGTAAACTTGTATCTCTCACTTTTTTCATGCAAATCATGTATAATTGCCATCATGGAAACACAAAAGAATACTGTTATTTTGTGGTGCCTCTTTAAGCAAAGAAATTTGTTCAAGCAAGCAACAAAACTTGTGTGTATGTTTATATCTTGGTAACCATAATATGTATTTGATTGAGACTTTACACAATGCTTATAATGCATTAAAACCTATTAGAATAGCCAAGTCAGATCACATTGGTTAATATACATCCAAAGGGACGTATTATGTTATGGCGCAGGTCTTCGTCTGTCTGTACATCCATCCGTTAGCAATTTCATGCCCACTCTGTAATTCTTTACTTGAAGCATTTCGAAGAAACCTGACACAAATGTTCACCACTTCGAGATGACATGCAGAGTGCATGTTTTGGATGGCTCGCTTCAACGTCAAGGTCACACTTAGGAGTCAAAGGTCATATGACTTTGTTTTCTGTCTGCTCTGTAACTCTTAAACTGCTTTAAGGATTTTAAAGAAACTTGGCACAAATGTTCACCACATTGAGACAACGTTCAGAAAGCATATTTCGGATGGTTCACTTCAAGGTCAAGGTCACACTTTCAGGCGTATATTGCTCTGCATTGCATTGCTCTGTATTTAATTAAATGAAGACCTTTTTTCGATTGCATACAATTAACAGTAGTTTTATCTCAGTTAGAACTGTATGTATTAGCTGAAATAGCTGTGTGAATTTTAGAATTTTACAGAATGTGTTTTTCAGGCAGAGATTATCAATTCACATGAGTATCGATCCTGGAGAAGTACAGGAGTAGCATTTGAAGTTAGGGAAGGTGATTATGATGTTCCAAATAAAACACTGGCTTCTGGTCTCATTCTCACACAAGTAAGTATACATTTATATAGTTTTGGGTGAATTCAGTTACCTGCAGTCAAGATTTGTTAACATATTACAAGGTTAGCTTCATGTTAAAGGTAGTCAGATGCCCGTTTTTAGCTCACCTGTCACATAGTGACAGGGTGAGCTTTTGTGAGCCCCCTTCGTCCGTTGTCCGTCCGTCCGTCCGTCCGTCCACAATTTCTTGTGAACACGATAGAGACCACATTTTGCAAGCAACTTTGATCAGACTTGTACAAAACTTGTATTGGCATGATATCTCGGTTCCTTTCAAAAACTGGCCAGATCGGATCATGGGTTCTAGAGTTATTGCCCCTTAAAAGGCCAGAATTTGCTATTTTTGTGAGTCAACAATTTCTTGTCTGCACAATAGTGTTTTCATTTATGATTTTATTTTAACCAAACTTGCACACAACTTGTATCACCATAAGATCTTGGTTCCTTTCTTGAACTGGCCAGATCCCATTATGGGTTCCAGAGTTATGGCCCCTCAAAGGGCCAAAATTAGCTATTTTGACCTTGTCTGCACAATAGCAGCTTCATTTATGATTTGATTTTTACCAAACTTGCACACAACTTGTATCACCATAAGATCTTGGTTCCTTCCTTGAACTGGCTAGATTCCATTATGGGTTCCAGAGTGATGGCCCCAGAAAGGGCCAGAATTAGCTATTTTGACCTTGTCTGCACAATAGCAGCTTCATTTATGATTTTATTTTAACCAAACTTGCACACAACTTGTATCACCATAAGATCTTGGTTCCTTTCTTGAACTGGCCAGATTCCCTTATGGGTTCCAGAGTTATGGCCCCTCAAAGGGCCAAAATTAGCTATTTTAACCTTAACTGCACAATAGCAGCTTCATTTATGATTTGATTTTTACCAAACTTGCACACAACTTGTATCACCATAAGATCTTGGTTCCTTTCTTGAACTGGCTAGATTCCTTTATGGGTTCCAGAGTTATGGCCCCTGAAAGGGCCAGAACTAGCTATTTTGATCTTCTCTGCACAATAGCAGCTTCATTTATGATTTGATTTTTACCAAACTTGCACACAACTTGTATCACAATAAGATCTTGGTTCCTATTTTGAACTGGCCAGATTCCATTATGGGTTCCAGAGTGATGGCCCCTGAAAGGGCCAGAATTAGCTATTTTGACCTTGTCTGCACAATAGCAGCTTCATTTATTATTTGAATATAATCTAACTTGCACAAAACTTGTGTCACCATAAGATCTCGGTTCGTTTCTTGAACCGGCCAGATCCCTTAATGGGTTCCAGAGTGATGGCCCCTGAAAGGGCCAGAATTAGCTATTTTGACCTTGTCTGCACAATAGCAGCTTCATTTATGATTTTATTTTAACCAAACTTGCACACAACTTGTATCACCACAATTATTATTATTATTATTATTATACCAGATTTATATAGCGCCCTTTTCATGATCAATTTCACGTTCAAAGGCGCTTTACATAGTTCAAATGCAGCCACACAGGGCGCATAATTCATCCTCTACTAGTACAGACACAGAGCGATCTGACCAGAGGGACAGAGTGAGACAAAGCCCCCACGACAGAGAGATCAGAAATCAGATACAGGCTTGTCCGGCTAGCTTAGCCTAGCTCGTTGCGAATAGACAGCCTGGTTCTTTAACGTGCCCAGTGTATAGCACTGATACACGCAAGGATTGCCTGGGTTCCTGACCAGTACACCTCTAGTTGGGTGGGAATCACTGAAAAGTGTTTCTGAAAATTCCCGAGTAGCTGCCGGGGATCGAACCCCCGACCTCAGGATTGGAAGGCCAGTGTGCAAACCACTGAGCTATCCGTCCACCACCACAAGATCTCGGTTCCTTTCTTGAACTGGCCAGATTCCATTATGGGTTCAAGAGTTATGGCCCCTGATAGGGCCAGTATTAGCTATTTTGACCTTGTCTGCACAATAGCAGCTTCATTTATTATTTGAATATAATCAAACTTGCACAAAACTTGACTCACCATAAGATCTTGATTCCTTTCTTGAACTGGCCAGATCCCATAATGGGTTCTAGAGTTATGGCCCCTGAAAGGGCCAAAATTAGCTATTTTGACCTTGTATGCACCATAGCAGCTTCATTTATGATTTGATTTTAACCAAACTTGCACACAACTTGTATCACCATAAGGTCTCGATTCCTTTTTATACGCCCGAAGGGACGTATTATGTTATCGCCTCAGTGTCGGTCTGTCTGTCTGTTGGTTAGCAATTTCCCTTCCGCTCTGTAACTCTTGAACCCGTTGAAGGATTTCAAAGAAACCTGACACAAATGTTCACCTCATTGAAGCGATGTGCAGAGCGCATATTTCGGATGGCTCACTTCAAGGTGAAGGTCACACTTAGGGGTCAAAGGTCATATGACTTTGTTTTGTGTGTATATTGCTCTGCATTTGCGTTGCATTTCAGTGCTCATGTTTTTATTTGGCAGATCCTTCTTTTGTTCACTTACAATAATTTTTATGCCCCCACTTTGCGGGGGGGGGGGGGGGGGGGGGGGGCATATAGATTAGCCCTTGTTCGTCCGTCCTTCCGTCTTTCCGACCATCCGTCTGTCCATCCGTCCTTCCAAGAATGTTGTGTCGCGCCTAGCTCCAAAAGTATTTGACGTAGAGTCACAAAACTTTACAGGAATGTTGGTCAGCATGTGTAGTTGTGCACCTGGGGTTTCGCGTCCGGATTCATTCAGTCGTGTAGAAGTTATGGCCCCTGACTTTGTAAAAATTGGTCATTTTAGTGTTGTGTCGCGCCTAGCTCCAAAAGTATATGACTTAGAGTCACAAAACTTTACAGGAATGTTGGTCAGCATGTGTAGTTGTGCACCTGGGGTTTCGCGTCCGGATTCATCCAGTCATGTAGGAGTTATGGCCCCTGACTTAGTAAAAAATTGGTCATTTTAATGTTGTGTCGTGCATAGCTCCAAAAGTATTTGACCTAGAGTCACCAAAGTTTACAGGAATGTTGGTCAGCATGTGCAGTTGTGCACCTGGGGTTTCGCGTCCGGATTCATTCAGTCTTGTAGGAGTTATAGCCCCTGACTTAGTTAAACTCATGGTAGCTCCAAAAGTATTTGACCCAGAGTCATCAAAGTTTACAGGAATGTTGGTCAGCATGTGCAGTTGTGCACCTGGGGTTTCGCGTCCGGATTCATTCAGTCGTGTAGGAGTTATGGCCCCTGACTTAGTTAAAAATTGGTCATTTTAATGTTGTGTTGTGAGTAGCTCCAAAAGTATTTGACCTAGAGTCACCAAAGTTTACAGGAATGTTGGTCAGCATGTGCAGTTGTGCACCTGGGGTTTCGCGTCCGGATTCATTCAGTATTGTAGGAGTTATGGCCCCTGACCTGGGAAAAAATTGTCATTTTAATGTCATGTAGTGGGGGCATCTGTTTCCCATGGACACATTTCTAGTTTTTTAATTACTTCCCTTTTATGTTACTAAAAATAGCGTCCGTTGTCCGGCGTCCATAAACTTTTACTTTAAATGACATCTCCTCATAAACCGCTAGGCCAATTTCATCCAAACTTCCAGGAATGTTCCTTGGGTGAAGCTCTATAAAAATTGTTCAAAGAATTGAATTCCAATTGCAGAACTCTGGTTGCCATGGCAACCGAAAGGAAAATCTTTAAAAATCTTCTTCTCAAAAACCAGAAGCCCTAGAGCTTAGATATTTGGTGTGAAGCATTGCCTAGTGGACCTCTAGGTAAAATTGCCCCAGGGGGCAGTTGATTTTACATAGGAAAATCTTCAAAATTTTTCTAAAAATAAACCAGAAGGCCTAGAGCTTAGATATTTCACTTGTAGTATTGCCTAGTGGACCTCTACAAAATTTGTTCAAATCATGACCCCCGGGGTCAAAATTGACCCCGCCACAGGGGTCACTTGATTTTATATAGGAAAATCTTCAAAATATTTCTAAAAATAAACCAGAAGGCCTAGAGTTTAGATATTTCACTTGTAGTATTGCCTAGTGGACCTCTACAAAATTTGTTCAAATCATGACCCCCGGGGTCAAAATTGACCCCGCCACAGGGGTCACTTGATTTTATATAGGAAAATCTTCAAAAAATTTCTAAAAATAAACCAGAAGGCCTAGAGCTTAGATATTTCACATGTAGTATTGCTTAGTGGACCTCTACAAAATTTGTTCAAATCATGACCCCCATGGTCAAAATTGACCCCGCCCCAGTGGTCACTTGATTTTACAAAGGAAAATCTTCAAAATTTTTCTAAAAATAAACCAGAAGGTCTAGAGCTTAGATATTTCACATGTATCATTGCTTAGTAGACGTCTACAAAATTTATTCAAGTCATGACCCTGGGGTCAAATTGACCCATCCCATGGGGTTACTTGATTGTACATAGAAAAATCTTCAAAATTTTCTAAAAATAAACCAGAAGGCCTAGAGCTTAGATATTTGACATTGTAGCATTGCCTAGTGGACCTCTACAAAATTGTTCAAATCGTGACCCCCCGGGGTCAAATTGACCCGCCCCAGGGTCACTTAATTTCATAGGGAAATCTTCAAAATTTTTCTAAAATAAACCAGAAGGCCTAGAGCTTAGATATTTTCATATGTGACATTGCCTAGTGACTTCTACAAACTTGGTTCAAATCATGACCCCTGGGATAAAATTGGCCCCCGCCCCAGGGGTCAGTTGATTTTACATAGGAAAATCTTCAAAAATTTTCTAAAAATAAACCAGAAGGCCTAGAGCTTAGATATTTCACTTGTAGTATTGCCTAGTGGACCTCTACAAAATTTGTTCAAATCATGACCCCGGGTCAAATTGACCCCGCCCCATGGGGTACTTGATTTACATAGAAAATCTTCAAAAATTTCTAAAAATAAACCAGAAGGCCTAGAGCTTAGATATTTGACATGTAGCATTGCCTAGTGGACCTCTACAAAATTTGTTCAAATCATGACCCCGGGGTCAAATTGACCCGCCACAGGGTCACTTGATTTTACATAGGAAAATCTTCAAAAATTTTCTAAAAATAAACCAGAAGGCCTAGAGCTTAGATATTTGACATGTAGCATTGCTAGTGGACTCTACAAAATTTGTTCAAATCATGACCCCAGGGATCAAATTGACCCGCACCAGGGTTACTTGATTTATATAGGAAAATCTTCAAAATTTCTAAAATAAACCAGAAGGCCTAGAGCTTAGATATTTGACATGTAGCATTGCCTAGTAGACTTCTACAAAATTGTTCAAATCATGACCCCGGGTCAAATTGACCCCGCCCAGGGTTACTTGATTGTACATAGGAAAATCTTCAAAATTTTCTAAAAATAAACCAGAAGGCCTAGAGCTTAGATATTTACTTGTAGATTGCCTAGTGGACCTCTACAAAATTGTTCAAATCTGACCCCCCAGGGTCAAATTGACCCGCCCATGGGTTCACTTGATTGTAAAGAAAATCTCAAAATTTCTTGAAATAAACCAGAAGGCCTAGATCTTAGATATTTGATCATGTGACATTGCCTAGTGGACTCTATCAAAATTGTTCAAATCATGACCCGGTAAAATTGCCCGCCACAGGGGTCAGTTGATTTTACATAGGAAATCTTCAAAAATTTTCTAAAATAAACCAGAAGGCCTAGAGCTTAGATATTTCACTGTATATTGCTATGGACCTCTCAAAATTTTCAAATATGACACCCGGGATCAAATTGACCCTAACCCATGGGTTACTTTATTGTACATAAAAATCTTTCAAAATTTCAAAAATAACCAAGGCCTAGAGCTTGATATTTCATGTAATTGCCTATTGGACCTCTACAAAATTTGTTCAAATCATAACCCCGTGGTCAAAATTGACCCCGCCCCAGGGGTCACTTGATTTTACATAAGAAAATCTTCAAAAAAGTTCTAAAAATAAACCAGAAGGCCTAGAGCTTAGATATTTCACATGTATCATTGCCTAATAGACCTCTACAAAATTTATTCAAATCATGACCCTGGGGTCAAATTTACCCCACCCCATGGGGTTACTTGATTGTACATAGAAAAATCTTCAAAATTTTCTAAAAATAAACCAGAAGGCCTAGATCTTAGATATTTGACATGTAGCATTGCCTAGTAGACTTTTACAAAATTTGTTCAAATCATGACCCCGTTCCATGAGGTTACTTGATTGTACATAGAAAAATCTTCAAAATTTTCTAAAAATAAACCAGAAGGCCTAGAGCTTAGATATTTTGATATTTGAGCTTACAAAATTTGTTCAAATCATGACCCCCGGGGTCAAATTGACCCTGCCCCATGGGGTTACTTGATTGTACATAGAAAAATCTTCAAAATTTTCTAAAAAAAACCCAGAAGGCTTAGAGCTTAGATATTTGACCTGTAGCATTGCCTAGTGGACCTCTACAAAATTGTTCAAATCATGACCCCCCTAGGGTCAAATTGACCCAGCCCCAGGGGTTATTTGATTGTACATAGGGAAATCTTCATAAATTTGCTTAAAAAAAACCCAGAAGGCCTAGATCTTAGATATTTGATATATTACATTGCCTAGTAGACTTCTACAAACTTTGTTCAAATCATGACTTCCGGGGTAAAATTGGCCCCGCCCCAGGGGTTACTTGATTGTACATCGGAAAATCTTCAAAAAAATTTCTAAAAATCATCAGTTTGACATTTGAAACATGTAGCTCATATTACTCAGGTGAGCAATCCAGGGTCATCATGACCCTCATGTTATCCCACGCTGATGAAATCGGGAGGGGGGTATTGAAATGGCATTGTCCGTCCGTCACGTCCGTGCATCCGTCCGTCCATCCGTCCGCAGCCATATCTCAGTAACTAGTTGGTAGAATTTCATGAAACTTGAAATAAACATGAACCAACATACTGCGATGGTGCCTGTCAAGTTTTTTTGATTGGTCAATTTTCCTTAGAGTTATTGCCCTTGATTTAATGAAAAATGCCCAAAAATGTCCGTCCGCAGCCATTTCTCAGTAACTATCGTGTAGAATTTCATAAAACTTGATATAAACATGCACCAACATACTGCGATGATGCCCGTCAAGTTTTTTTTTTTGACTGGTCAATTTCCCTTAGAGTTATTGGCCTTGATTTAATGAAAAATCCTCGTCTGTAGCAATTTCTCAGTAACAAGCTGGTAGAATTTCATGAAACTTGGAATAAATATGAACCAACATACTTCGATGATGCCTGTCATTTTTTTTTTAATTGGTCAATTTTTTAGCTCATCTGATTTTTTGAAAAAAAATGATGAGTTATTGTCATCACTTGAGCGGTTGTCGGCGTCGGCGTTGCCTGGTTAAGTTTTATGTTTAGGTCAGCTTTTCTCCTAAACTATCAAAGCTATTGCTTTGAAACTTGGAATACTTGTTCACCATCATAAGCTGACCCTGTATAGCAAGAAACATAACTCCATCTTGCTTTTTGCAAGATTTATGGCCCCTTTTGTACTTAGAAAATATCAGATTTCTTGGTTAAGTTTTATGTTTAGGTCAACTTTTCTCCTAAACTATCAAAGCTTTTGCTTTGAAACTTGGAATACTTGTTCACCATCATAAGCAGACCCTGTACATCAAGAAACATAACTCCATCTTGCTTTTTGCAAGAATTATTGCCCCTTTTGGACTTAGAAAATCAGTTTTCTTGGTTAAGTTTCATGTTTGGTCAGCTTTTATCCTAAACTATCAAAGCTATTCCTTTAAAACTTGCAACACTTGTTCACCATCATAAGCTGACCCTGTACAGCAAGAAACTTAACTCCATCCTGCTTTTTGCAAGATTTATGGCCCCTTTTGGACTTAGAAAATATCAGATTTCTTGGTTAAGTTTTATGTTTAGGTCAACTTTTTCTCTTAAACTACCAAAGCTATTGCTTTAAAACTTGCAACTCTTGTTCACCATCATAAGCTGACCCTGTACAGCAAGCAACATTACTCCATCCTGCTTTTTGCAATAATTATTGCCCCTTTTGGACTTAGAAAAATCATTTTCTTGGTTGAATATTATGTTTAAGTCAACTTTTCTCATAAACTATCAAAGCTATTGCTTTAAAACTTGCAACAGTTTTTCACCATCATAAGTGGACACTGTACATCAAGAAACATAACTCTATCCTGCTTTTTGCAAGAGTGATGGCCCTTTTTAGACTTAGAAAATCATGGGTAGGACAATATTTCTATTATACAAAAAAAATCAGATGAGCGTCAGCACCCGCAAGGCGGTGCTCTTGTCTTAGAGTTATTGCCCTTTAATTGTTTAAAAATCTACAGATTTGTACATAAAAACCCAACCAATTGGTAGAATTTCATTAAACATCTTTCATTCTTTTCCATGAACATTTATTATAAACATGTGAAGTTGTGTACACACACCTGGTCACCACCTTGCCTTGGTCACCCCCGGAAAAAAACAAAAAAAACTGTTATTTTTCATTCCTTTTTAAAAAAATTTCAAACCTTCCATGAATATTTATCAACATGCAAAGTTGTACCATTCCCCCACCTCACTCCTCCACCCAGTCATGCCCACCACCCCAAGCATGCATCACCCCGCCCCCTCCCCCCGATCTTTTTTTTTTTTTTTTTTTTTTTAATTTTCCATCAATATTTATAATAAACATATGATGTTATGAAATTATTTGCCTCTTATTAACATCCTTAACTTTTTGCTGGATATACTGTTTTGCCGTTCCTCACCACAAACCCTTTCGGCGGGGGATACCAATTCATCGAATTTGCTTGTTTATTATTGGCCGTACAGAAAAACCGAGACGACAATTCTGTGGTACAACATGGATGGTACCTCCAATTTGTAGGTGGATTTTGACATATCTGTACCTTGTAAGAATTTTTTTTTGTTTTTGGTTAAATTTCTTCCCTTTGTTGTTCCTGTCCTTTGGACTTAGATATTTTTTCTGAGGACTTAGATTTATTTTTAATTTCTTCCCTTTGTTGTTCCTGTCCTTTGGGCTTCATCAGTCAAAATTTTGCTCCTATCCTCCTCTGATGTAATCCTCCTGGCATGAAACTACTGGCCTGATTTGAAAATAATTTTATTTGAAGTAACTTTAAGAAAATTTCAACTATATTTTCTCATAATTCTTTTGATTGATCTTGATTATGATTTTTTGACCTTCTTGTCCTTAAGTGCAATGATAACAGGTGAGCGATATAGGGCCATTATGGCCCTCTTGTTTCTGCTAATGTTCAAAAGAACCGAGACTGAAATATCTTGAAAATACACTGTCAATAGCTGGTTCTCAGCTTACCGGGCTCACACAGAAAGCAAGGTAAAACAGCCTCCCTGAGTTTCGAAGGCTTTGGTGTTTAGTTGCTTTTAAAAAAAAATCCTGGCCCAATAATAATAATAGCCCATTTAGACAGGCCAGTATAATGTCTGTTTGATTGTATATTGAGAACTATATTCAGTCGCTTATTACAGTTCATCTTTATTTGTTTGAACTCTACAGAGGAATGGAAGTTTGAAGAAACAGTAGTTCAATCCAGTCATAATTTTTCAGGTTCTTGATAGTTTATATGGTTGAACTTTCCTTTCTGTCTTTCATATTTTAATGTTTCTCAGTATAGTTGTGACCCCAAAAAATTTGAGTAAGCATTCAAAAATGTCCATCCATCCATCTAAATTTGTGTATATCTCAAGTTATGCGCCTTGGGTTTTAATTAGGATGTTACTCAGTTAGAGACCCTTGACTTAGTTAGAAATATGAATGAAGGACTTTTGTTTGTGTCACAAAAGTTTGACCTAGGGTCTTGAAGTTGAAAAATTATAGGAAGAATATTCATCATGTGAAGTTTAGCACTTAGAGTTTCGTTTGGGATTTCTCTCCGCCAGACCTGGGTTATGCCTTTTGTGACCCTTAACTTAGTAAAAGAAATATGCTTTAAGGTCCAAAAGGTTTTTGCTGCACATATCTGAAAGTGTTTCTTTCATCTTGTGTTAGTATCTTCTTTATTTAGTCTTATTTTGTCAACTAGAAACATATAATCATACACTTGTCAGTAAGTTTGGGCAGTAATGTCCTACATTTACCCCCTCTCCCCACCCCCACACACACACCTACCTACTGGACCACACACCCCTCTCCCACACACACCTACCTACTGGACCACACACCCCCCTCTCCCCCCCCCCCCCCCCCACACCTACCTACTGGACCACAGCCCCTTTCCCCCACACACCTACCTACTGGACCACAGCCCCATCTCCCACACACACCTACCTACTGTACCACACCCCCACCCCTCTCCCACACACACCTACCTTCTGGACCACACACCCCTCTCCCACACACACCTACATACTTGACCACACCCCCCTCTCCTACACACACCTACCTACTGGACCACACCCCCCCCCCCTCTCCCACACACACTTACCTACTGGACTACACCCCCTCCTCTCCCACACACACCTACCTACTGGACCACACCCCAAGGTAATATGAAATTTTCCTGGTCTTAAATTTTTATCAAGTAACAGAATGACCATACAGTGACAGTAAGTACACACACACACACACACACACACACACATCCAGTTTCTAAGTAACTCTTTCCTCCATCCCTCTGAACACAGAAATTTTAATGTTTTTACCTGGTGTCCTTCTAAAAGCATTTTAGAGTTTCCAGTTACACAATATTTAGTTTCATTCCATGTGCCTCCAACAACATGAACAAAGTACTTCCTATTTGCCCGTGCGAAAATGGAACAGGAAATCCTCGGATAATGTCCTGAAAATATCTCAGGAATTCCTGGGATAGTCCTGGGACTTTTCACGCCGTTAAATGGGACAATCCCAGGATTTTCCTATGAACAGGAAAAAACAGGACATCTGAGAATTCCAATCCTACTATCCTGAAAATCCCAGGCATGTCCTGAGATTTCCTGAAGACAGGACATAAAAGTATAATATTGTCCTGTTCTCAGGAAATCCCAGGAATTCTTGAAGTCAGGATATCCCAGGACAATTGTCCTGTCTTCAGGAAATCCCAGGAATTCCTGATGTCAGGAAATAACAGGACAATTGTCCTGTCTTCAGGAAATCCCAGGAATTCCTGATGACAGGAAATCTCAGGACAATTGTCCTGTCATCAGGAAACCCCAGAACATGTAATTGAATACCTTGTAAACATGATTTGAAATTCTCTTTGGCGGGAAATACAGTTAACAGTTGACTGTTAAAGTTCAATACTATTTACAGTAAGAATATAAGGATTATCATTTCCTAATATTAAAAAATATTTTGTAGTTAAAAGGCAAACATCATGTACATTGAAACAGTACAACCTGTCATAGCAGAAATATTAATTTGTTGGCACACCTTAAATCAGCTCAAATATGTGCACTCATGGCAAAAAAAACTAGGTGAAAGTACTACTATTTAGTCTAGAATCATCAAATTATGAGCTTCATACTGAGCAAAAAGCTCTTATCATTCTATGATCTGTTCACTAGAGTGAAATTGTTTTTGATCAAACATGCATGTACAGATAACCTAAACTGTAGTAACGCATTTCACTTTTTAATGCTCTGACTGATTTTAAAGAAAACTACTTTTCTAAATAACTTATTGTTTTGTAAAATCATTAAATGAAGGAGTACATTTAGTATTATTTCTAAAAGTTTATACAGAAATAATTTGCTAACTTACCACCAATTTATAGAATATATTCCTGTTACACTGACAACACCACAATCAGAAGTACTTAATGATACAGTTTCTCCCAAAACATGGGTCTTCAACACCAGGATGTAATTAACTTATTACGCCATTAAAAGATCATGTTTCAAATTAATTACCATCTTTCAATCTGTATCTTTTAGAAAAAGTCCTATCTTTTTCCTGTGAACAGGACAATTTTTCTATCAAAAGTCCTGTCTTTTAGTGTTAAAGTCCTGTCTGGACTTTCTTGCAGCCTTGCTAAAAGAATCCCAGGATAATCCTGGGATTTCCAGAGAACAGGAAAATATTTCTGCACGGGTACATTCAAATTTTTGGTGTTCATGAGCAATTTTCTTCAGTACAATTAGTTACTGATAGGAATATCTAGAATGTTATAAAAATAGATACATATACAATTCAAGAGTGAATTTGACCATTTTTATGCCCCCTGCATCTACTGATGCGGGAGGCATATAGTGACTGTCCTGTCCATTCGTTCGTCTGTCCGTCCGTCCGTCCGTCCGTATGAGGTTAACCAAATGGGACTGTTTCGTCTAGCATCAATACCTCTTACTAGAATGACTTGATACTAATGCAGATGTAACCTGTGACCATTCCTCATCTTCAGACATCCCCTGACCTCAGTTTGACCTTGACCTTGACCTCATTTTGGACTTGGGTTGCTTTATATGGGCCATCTCTTGGTTAACCAAATGGGACCGTTTCGTCTAGCATCAATACCACTTACAAGAATTAATTGATACTAATATAGATGTAACCTGTGACCATTCCTCATCTTCAAACATCACCTGACCTCAGTTTGACCTTGACCTCATTTTGGACTTAGGTTGCTTTGTATCGACAAGGATGCCACCGGGGGCATCAAGCGTTTATTGAATGCAGCTCCTTGTTTAGCTCACAGAATTTGCAAAGATCACAGGAAAACAAACAGAATCAAAGGACTGAAAATGCTGGAGGATCGATTGTCTTTGAACAACACAGATTGTACAAGATTTTGACGATTAGCATTTACCAATTAACATTAGCTATTTGGCATTGACAGAACCGGCTACCTAGCCACTGCCTTTTCCGCATGTAAAGATATGACTGTTTAAGGTTTAGGAGTATATCACCAAAACACAGAAATTTTTGATAAACGAACAACATCGTTACCAATATTTTACCTGACCAGTACATGTTCTGCCATACTGTCCCGTACTTAAAATATTCTGAAAAAGTTGTCCCCCTTTGAAAATGAATGCCATTTGTAAAGAAATAAAAATAAACAATTGCTGAAAACTATGTTCCACCTATTTATGTGAAATTTCAACACTCGCACGCTATTGCAAATGCATCAAAACAAACATGTGTAACAGTTCTTTGAAAATGGTGAGTTTTTAAAGGCGCTTGACTGTCCAGAAGTGGGGCCCCTTTAGGCAGTCCTTTTCCGGAATTCAATGTTTATATCAGTATACTGACACTTGTTTTGTAGTTTTTGTAATGATAGCGTGTATATTACTCTACAAAACAAGTGTCAGTATACTGATATGAATTAAAACATTAAAATCATCTTTTCTTAGAAAGGAAAAAATTATACTCCCTCGATAGAGAAAAAGTGTTGCGATATATATCGGATCAGTTTTACTGTGCTGATGTATATCACAACAGTTTTTTTCCAGTGAAACTCTATAGAGATTTCTGTGTTGATATATATCGTAACAGTTTTGTTACCATGTTTAACATACTGCAAAAGATCAAAGGAAAACTGCAGCACTATGCGATAATAATAGAGTAATTAAATATCATTAACTTTTGCCGGTAGCTTTTAATTTTAGCTAGTGATCAAAAAAGGCACTAGCTAATTTCAGCTAGTACAAATTATTGTTAAATTTGATCCCTGATATTACTCAGGTGAGCGATCCAGGGTCATCATGACCCTCTTGTTTAATGAAATGGATGTCCTGAAACTAAATTGAGCGCCGTAAAATCGGCAATGTCACAACTGTTTAGGGCAAGGCTAAAACGTGATTTTTCGATGCCATTTGCATTAGAAGTGTGCATTTGACCTTTTTAATAATAATAAATCGGGTGAAAATCAGCTTTTGCTATTATTTAAACAGGTTATCAAGGATCAACAAGTTTTTGAAATTCCTGCTCATTACGCCTTCTTTACCTTAAAAATGACTAATAGTTTGCAAACAAAGGCAATGTGCAAAATAAATTGAAAAATCACTATTCCATCATACATGTAAGTATTATAATCTATTATTTTACCCAAATAAAAAATATTTCAACAGTTATTGAAGTTCTCCCAACCTGAAAAAACTTCAACTTGATTTTTATTAAAACTGAGAACTTAAATCAAATGATTAGAATTGTTGGGGTGACTAGTGATTCAACAGCTTTTATGGTTTTATTTTTAGCTCGACAATTCAAAGAAAAGGGGAGCTATCCTACTCGCCCCGGCGTCGGCGTTAGCGTGAGCGTCACACAAGTGTTAAAAGTTTGCGTACCACCCCAAATATTTTCAAAGTCCATTGAGATATTGCTTTGATATTTTGCATACTTGTTTACCATCATGACCCCAGTCTGTAAAAAGGAGGAGGCAACTCTATCAAGCATTTTGACTGAATTATGGCCCCTTTTCGACTTAGAATATGCTTATTGTAATGTTTAAGTTTTACTCATAGCTTATATTATACTATCAAGCACTGAGAATAGTCGAGCACGCTGTCAGCTGACAGCTGTTATTATTTCAGGTATTCAGCTGCTTTAGTGTTTTCTGTTTATCTTTTTACTTTGTGTGTAAATCTGTTTACTGCTAGTATGTATACATCCTATGAGTTTGTTCATGTTTAAACTGGATTAAATAAATGGTTAAAAAGTTTATTAGTATTTTTCTGTTGGGTAACTGCATTATTATCATTGAATTCTAAAAGTAGCATTTATTTATTTATTTTGGTGGGGTCGCGTTATGCACAAGTTATGCCCCCTTTTTACTAGAATTTCTGGTTCAAGTTATGATGCACCTTTGCTCTAGTTATTACTAAAAAGATTTGATTTAAACTTAAAATAGTTGTTCCACAATATTAGCCACATGATAAGACACATGGTGCATTACATTTGCAGAATTTTTCCATGGATTATGTCCGTTTTATACTTATTTAATGTTTTGATACACTTTTTCTATATCTCTGTTATTACTGAATACATTTGACACAGATTTAAGTTATTATCTAATATCTTCATCCATATTGGAGTCATTAAACACTCCAGTGACAGCTCCTGGGCTTCTTCAGATGTACCCAGTTTCACCATCCAGCATTGAAATAGTCGAGCGCGCTGTCTCTTGTGACAGCTCTTGTTCACTTTCACGGTGAGGATGTGTACACCGGATATTGCCATTTAGTGATAAGGTATTTTCCGAAAATGTGATAATTTTTCGTCAACAAGGTAAGTAAAACACCTATTTACTAATGTATTAACTATTATAGAAGAAAAGAGCATTACTTTTAATAACTATGTACTGTATATAATGCTCTCACAAGTGTAAAATGAGTCAATCTTATGAAGAAAAGCTAAAATTTGTGATAAAATGGCAACTTTATCATCTGATAAATGCAGGTCGGGGACATTTCTCCCGATATCGTCACTTATTGTCTTGTGATAAAAGTTCTGAATCATACGATTTATTTAGCTACATACAAAGAAAAAATATGCAAAATTTCAGCTTTGTAAATGTTCAAGTGACAGAGAAATTGGTGATAAATGAGCATCGATGGTGTACTGTGTATTGCAAATATATGTACTGTATTGACCACATTTTACTGTACTGTGTAATATTTACATTATCACTGAGTTTTATAGAATAAATCTTACAAAATGTACATTATCATTTCCTTTTCAAAGTGCAAAACAGTAATTTCTTTAGCCCTGAAGATACGTGATGTTTTTACATTGATATTTATAGCGTTTACTCTGTTGTAATTCATGTAATAAGCTCTAAACATAATTCACAGTCACCATAGTGCAACAGTGGGCAATATTTTTTGTGCTTACCAGTTGTAAATGTATATATATTCTATTCTTACGTTGAGCATTGTTTAAGTTGATATTACATGAATTATCAAAAACAGTTAAAGGTATCTTTTTAAATTTGGCATTGGGATGCCACTAAGTCTTACTCTTAATATCTTGCAGAAAGCCCGGCCCTACTAATAAATACTATATTATGATTTATTTCGTTGCAATTCAACTTGTTTATGTGTGTTTATGCCTCAACGAACGAATTTAAGGCCATTTTATTGAACACCACCCAAATGACAAGAATAATATAGTACGCTGTTATGACCCAAACTGCAAAAAAGTAAATTACACGATGGCACATATGCAGAGAAAAAAAAGCAGAAAAAATACTGTTGATTCAGAAAATAATAAAATACATGTTTCAAAAAGGAACCCGCTTACAAAAGGGACCAATTTGCAACAGAAAGAAAACTTTGATTTGGGCAAAGGGTGAGGAGCCTGTTCACTGACGCAGTGAAAATGTATGCTACCTACCACACCCTCTAGCAGAACTCAACATTTACACAATGCTACCAGTACCAAAATATAATTTAGAGACACATACACAGCTGTGTACGTGGAGCATTCAAAGATACACAGAGTGCAATTCCATGGACAGACAAGGTTTTCGGAGAGTATTGTTATACAGTCTTTCAAAGAATATGGCAAAGTAGATGGATGAACAAATAGCCTTTAATCAGTTTGTTTGCCAAGAAAAGTTTTTTTTAACTGGTATAGTTTCCTATATTTCTTGACGTCGCAAAATGTTTTCCATCGACAACTTGGTTAATATGAGGTATAGTGAAGACTGCAAGTTGTTTCGAAGAGCAGGCTTAAAACTCTTCTGAGGATTTTACAACTGCTTGCATAACAATTAAAGACCACATTTCTGATGCTAAATTAAGAGGAAAGAGAAAAGCCAGACAGACGAATACTTATTGACATTAAAAGAAGCAGCTGGTTACTGCATAAATGTGATGAGAGTACATTACTCCCACATAAAAGACTGGGCATTAATACTGAAATAGGTTCTGTTGTGACAGATTTATTTTACCAAACATTATTTGACAAGCAATATTTTAAAAGCCATGTTTTACTTTGATAAAGAACAAATAGTCATGTTCATTGAAATATTTATTAAACAAACCTGAAACGTAACTACAAATTCATAAAATAACAAAGATCATAATAAGATAGTAGAAGAACTCTATAAGACTTGTCTTTAGTTCTAATCTTTTCCATCAACTATACTTGTAATGTTAGTATATAAATATAATTATGCATATTGTTGGGAATAAATATGTTTAAACCAAAGATCATAAACATTTTACATTCAACAGTTTGAATACATGAAAAAAAGTTCTTGATCGTTTATTATTGTACAAAGTTGACCTTTACAAGAAATATACTATTTTGGTCAACAGGGAAGTTGATCACATAAAAGTAATAACGAACTGTTTGCATAGAAATGGCATATATCATGCAAATGAAGTATACAATATGACACCTATTTTGTTTCGTATGTAGCAAGTGGTGAGCTAATTACATTTCAGAACAATGCATTTAAAGCAATAAATATAGCTTTGACTATATTGTTTTAAGAAATTTTCAAGTGAAACTAGTTCGAAGGTTCTATGTCAAATGAGTCTAAGGTTATTGAGGAGAAACAACTTTAAAAGTTCAGCCCCTATGACCTTGACCTTTGAACCATTAACACCATAATTGATAAGGGTCATCTATTGACCAAGGTTTATGTCTCTTTATTGTTTAAAGGCAAGAGGATTACATATTTTCATGTTTGCTCTTCTTATAAGGGGAGACCTTTTCCACACTTATCGTCATCATATCCTGTGTTACATTATAAAACTTTACGGGTGTACTTGTGGCTGGGTCTTTACTTGGCAATGGCTAGTCTTTAGACAGTTTCTCGGAGTGACTATTGGCATGCTGCTGTAATTGTAAGTTGTAATATCAGTGTTCAAACTGTTGCTTGATAGTTTCGCTGTGAAGTCTAATGTCATCTGCAAACAGAAAAAGACATTCCATCATTTGGGTCAATGTCATTACATGCCTTGTCTATTTAATGACCATAAATGCTGAAAATATGAACAGTTTTCAATATCAGTACTCAATACACGAAACTGCAATACACAGTACACATATTACTTTGAAAACTCAATACACAGTACACCATCAACGCTCATTTATCACCAATTTCTCCGTGATTTGAACATTTACATAGCTGAAATTTTGCACATTTTTGAGTCGGCTAAAGGCTGAAAGCCTTTTGACGAGTCCTTGCTGTTCAGCGATTCTCTAAATGGACCGAATAACACGCGAAGGGATGTAGTTCCATTAGATTTCTCAAACTTCAAACAGTTCACTGCATGAATGAAGTTAAGTTGTGTCAATTCCCTTTGCTATGACCAATATACGATGTAATCTGTCATATTTATGACTTGTAATTGTGCAATACTCGAATGTAACTCATTAAGCATAAATGTGCATTTTAAGAATTGCGCAGGCTTACAAAGCTTGGGTAACATCCAGCGAAAGACAAAAAATAGTTCCACAGGGCTCCAGATAAGATGCGTATTAGCGTAAATTACGTATAGAAATAATGGAAATACGCATGTCTAATAATTTCTAAGCGTATAAAAACGTATATAAAATTACAGAAACGCACACAATGCTTTTTTAAAAACAAAATCTGAATTGTCTGGATGCGTTAGGTAACATAGCCGATCAGCCTTAATTCTCCCACATTGAACGTAAACACGCATCGTAAGATTTCTATAAACTTTGCGTGGGTTGAATTTTGCAGTCAGTAAACAGATAAATTATCGGAAGAAGAAGCTCTTACTGGTTTGTTTAGTTACTACTGATATTAAAAATGATTTTTATTCTTATTTTTCGAGAAATAAACAAATTGGCGAAACATTAAATTGTATTTTCTTGTAGTTTTTGAAATCGAAAGTAGATCGTCTATGTTTGGCTGCTTTCGCGAAACAAAACAACTTTTTTATGAAAAGATTTAAATAAGAGATAATTTAACCGTAAACTTCAATGTCAGATACTGCCAATTGCTGCTAAATGTCTTCGTATCATCACAATTTGTAGAATATATTGTTGAAACTGGAGAAAAGTGTTATCGTATCCGGATATAATATTTTGGGTAAATATCGAGCTGTGTTATGAAATTTTAAGAAAAAAACTAAAAACAAACTGAAACTGGTAGACTATACTGTCAGTACATCAATCATTAGCCGACTCAGGCCCTTCAGGCCTTTGATTTCTTTGTATGTAACTAAATAAATCGTATGTTTCAGATTTTCCCCACAATGCAAATAGGTAATGGTATCGGAACAAATGTGTTCACGGCATGCATTTATCAAATGATAAACTGGTCATTTTATCACAAATTTTAGCATTTCTACTTAAGATTGACTCATTTTATGCTTGTGAGAGCATATACACAGTATCTGGTTATTAAAAGTAATGCTCTTTTCTTGAAGACTCACTGTAGTAGTATTATACAATAGTAAATCAGGGTTTTACTTACCTTGTGGATGAAAAATATTCACGTTTTCAGAAAATACCTTATCACTAAATGGCAATATCTGGTGTACGCATCCTCACCGTGACTTTGAAAATGGCCAAAAATTAACATTTAATATTTCTAAAAGCTATCCATCATCTGATGGAAACGTCACACAAACCAGAACATACTGTTAGTTTATTATATCAACTTGCATTACTCTTTCATTTATTTTGACAAAATTATTTCCCTTTTTTATAGCAAAATTGTTAATTTCATAAAAGTTTCTCTGAAAGTATTGCATTGAGCTTCAAAACAGGTTGTAAGGATCATAAGGCAACGTCAGGTCCAAGGTCCCAAAATTCTGACTTTAATTTTGACAAAATTACTTTCTTCTTGCACTTTGAAGATGACCTTAGATAGCTATTTCATTTAAAACCTAGTATGATTCTCCAGACAATTTTGAATCACAATGCAATAACACACACCTCAGGTCAAATTCTATATGAATTCTGTGTTTTATTTTGCAAAAACTTTTAAGTTTTGCTCCAAAATGAATGCAGATAATACATTGAAACTCTATAGATAATTAGATATTGTAACATTTAGGGTAATATTCCAGCAGATAATACATTGAAACTCTATAGATAGTTAGATATTTTAACATTTAGGGTAATATTCCAGCAGATAATACATTGAAACTCTATAGATAGTTAGATATTTTAACATTTAGGGTAATATTCCAGCAGATAATACATTGAAACTCTATAGATAATTAGATATTGTAACATTTAGGGTAATATTCCAGCAGATAATACATTGAAACTCTATAGAATATTAGATATTTTAACATTTAGGGTAATATTCCAGCAGATAATACATTGAAACTCTATAGATAGTTAGATATTGTAACATTTAGGGTAATATTCCAGCTTCTGGGGCATTAATTCAAATAGTCGACCATTGGCTGTCTTACAGAGGGCTTTTTTGTGCATTCATGGATTATTCAAGTAATTTGGCATTAACATTTACAGTAACAAGATGATATATTGCATTCAAAGACTTATACCCCAACTTTAAAGGTCAAGGTCACACTTGCAGTCAATGATTTAAGGTCATTTTTCTTGTCTACTGTATAACATTTAATGCTTTTTGAAGAGGAGGGGGATGCGTAATAACACAGTATTTATGTGGCCAAGTTAGAGAACCACTGGTTGAAATGAATTCAAATTATTGCCCTTATTTGCCTTAGAAAAGCTGACTGATGCGTTGCATGCAAGTTGTTTTCATTACCATGTAAAATTTTAATTATATTGAATTATCTTATGAACAGCTCTTGTCAAAGTTACTTTTCTCTGCCTGCTAATAATTTAATGTTTTTAAAGATCATACGATATTTTCCTAGATGCTTTAGTTATCAGGGGGTCGGACGTATATAATGTCTCTCGGGTTTTTAAGCGAGAATTCAATGTCATCTTGGCAGAAATGGCAATGTAAACAGAGAAATGGGAGTTGTTTTTTCTCCAAAAACATGTAAGTATATGCTTATTTGCCATTTGATCGAACTGCTGATATACTCTTTTGATAGCCACATGTATAAGGTGAGATCGACACATTCGTTTTTGGTCGTACAGTTGACAGTACAAAAACTATTACAGGGACAAATTGATTTGAAGTGACTGTTTTTGGATTTCTGTCATGTTTTTGTGCAAGTTTTGACCAAAACAGGCATTCTGCTCATGTTAGATTGACTGTATTACGTACTATATTACTCAAGAACAGGAGAATTACAAGGCTAACTCCATTTTCATTCAACGTTTCGACTATTTATTAAGTCTTCATCAGGAAGTCAACAAATATATCTCAATTTCGGAAATGTTTGCACGTTTCTAAAACCTGGCATCGCCTGTTTTAGCTCACCTGTCACGAAGTGACAAGGTGAGCTATTGTGACCGCTTGATGTCTGTCGTGCGTAGTACGTCGTCAACAATTTCTAAAAAAATCTTGTTCTTGAAAACCACTGGGCAGAATTACACCAAACTTCACAGTAATGATCCTTGGGTGGCCCCCTTTTAAAATTGTTCAAAGAATTGAATTCCATGCAGAACTCTGGTTGCCATGGCAATCGAAAGGTAAAACTTTAAAAATCTTCTTGTCCAAAACCACAGGGCCTAGGGCTTTGATATCTGGTGTGTAGCATCATCTAGTGGTCCTCTACCAAAATTGTTCAAATTATTCCCCTAGGATCAAATATGGCCTCACCCCAGGGTCACATGGTTTATATAGACTTATATAGGGAAAACTTTGAAAATCTTCTTGTACAAAACCACATGGCCTAGGGCTTTGATATTTGGTATGTAGCATCCTCAAGTGGTCCTCTACCAAGACTGTTCAAATTATCCCCCTAGGGTCAAATTTGGCCCCGCCCCGGGGGTCCCAAGTTTTACATAGACTTATATAGGAAAAAAAGTTTAAAAATCTTCTTGTCTGAAACCACAACACTTCGACCTTTGATATTTGCTTTTTAGCATTGTCTTATGGTCCTCAACCAAAATTGTTCAAATTGTACCCCTTGGGTGAAAAGAGGCCCTGCCCTGGGTGTCCCATGTTTTATATAGACTTATATAGGAAAAAGCTTTAAAAATCTTCTTGTCTGAAACCATACGACCTAGGCTTTTGATATTTGGTTTGGTGCATTGTCTAGTAGTCCTCTACCAAATTATTCAAATTATGCCCCTGGGGTTAAAAGAGGCCCCGCCCTGGAGTTACTTAGTTATTATGTGAGTTATATAGGAAAAGTACTTAAAAAATCATCTGATCCTATTTCCAAGACTGTTTAATTATAATTACCTGATGACCCTAAGTAATATGATGTCACTTGACTGTGACCTTGACCTTCTGACCTACTTTCTTGTTTTTTAAGATAAGATACAGCCTTGAAATTTTGATGACATACACAGTTTTGCACACAAATCGTGAAACTGAATTTCATTGACCATGAATGTGACCTACTGACTTTCTTAATATTTTATCATCAGTTTGACATGTAGCTCATATTACTCAGGTGAGCGATCCATGGTCATCATGACCCTCTTGTTTTAACTTTAAGCATATTTGGATGTCTGTTGGGCCTATTTAAGCAAATTTAATGTATCAACTAGTTTCAAAGCATAAGCAAATCAAAGGTTGAAACATACATGCTAATTGTGAAAAAGTAAAACATAACTTAAACCAATATTTGCATTTGAAACGTATATGCCATTCGAATACTGTGTTTACCATGTTACATTCTAGACCCTTGTATGTAAAAAAATTTTTTTGGTCTTAAATCACGTACAGTAAGATACGGTACAAAAAATCGTAATTTTCTGCATTTTAAAAAAATCTTTCTTTTTTTTAATTTCACTGAAATAGTAAAATATTATCTATGATCAATCATCTTTATGGAAATTGCAGATTATAAGTTTGGTCATTTTTAAATTAGCAGCGGTATTTTAATTGGAAACAGTTCAATCGTTTTATATCGGCAATCTCCGGAGAAAAGAAGCACGTCAGAGCATTTTCAAATGTTCATATTGAACTTCACAACTTATGAAATAGAAGTCTTAATTAGACTAGTCTACATGCATTAACGTTGTTTGAAACTGCCGCAGCAAGTAAAAGGTAGCCCTTTCGTATTATGACCATAGTGTCTAAGGATTGAACCTTTCCAGCGCTCATTTAGGTCTGTCTGTCAGTGTAGATCGTAGATATGTTGTAGATAAGATATATTACTAATATGTTGTAACTTTACCCTCTCCATATCTCCCTTCCTCTCTCCCTATCCCCCTCTCTCCTTCCATCCACCCCTCTTTCTATCGCTGACTCTCTCCTCAATTCGACACCCTCTCTCTCACTCCTCTATCCACCTCTTTCTATGTCTATGCATGCTGTAAAGATAATAGTTACGAATATCGAAATAATTGTCCTTTAATATGTTACGTCATTTTAGATGCACATGTATACATCTATGTATCGGACCGCATGCGGATGTGTACAATCAGTATCCTCTGGATTATTTTTTTGTGATTAGTTAGTAGATACAGTATGTCGTTCACTTCATTTTGTTAAATGGGGGTATTTTAAAGGAATAGGCCCACACATCTCAATCATGTAAAAAAAAGAATAAACATAGAAATAGTTGTATTTATAAAGAGAGCTCTGAAACTAGGCTATTTACATATTAAACGTCTTGGTGAAACATCAGAAACAATAGTCAATAGTTGTTTTTTTCCGCTATTTTCGACCTCAGACCTCTTTAGTTTTAGTAAGTTGTCACATAATCTATTTTTTTCAGACAGACATGCGCAAGGAGTGGTTCACGTACCGCTAATTAAGAGCCCTCTCTCTAATGGCAGAATGCGGTGTTTTGAAACCAGTTGATACATTAAATTTGCTTAAATAGGCCCGACAGACATCCAAATATGCTTAAAGTTAAAAAAACAGCGATGCCAGGTTTTAGAAACGTGCAAACATTTCCGAAATTGAGATATAGTAATATAGTACATAATACAGTCAATCTAACATGAGCAGAATGCCTGTTTTGGTCAAAACTTGCACAAAAACATGACAAAAATCCAAAAACAGTCACTTCAAATCAATTTGTCCCTTCAGTAGTTTTTGTACTGTCAACTGTATGACCAAAAACGAATGTGTCGATCTCACCTAAGCTTACACGTGGCTATCAAAAGAGTATATCAGCAGTTCGATCAAATGGCAAATAAGCATGTACTTACATGTTTTTGGGGAAAAAAACCTCCCGTTTCTTTATTTACATCGCCATTTCTGCCAAGATGACATTGAATTCTCGCTTAAAAACCCGAGAGACATTATATACGTCCGACCCCCTGGTTATAATCATATTGGATTGGAAACTCCTTTGGAATACAGCTAGCAATTAAGGGAGTCTCTGCAATACAAAAGTTGAACAAAATGATTTATTCTTTATTGTCAGTTTTGCACTGGTCTTGCTCTAAATCTGATCTTCTGCCTTTAATAGCTTATACTTATTTCAGGGTGGGGAGAAACATGCAAAAAGAGGTTACTGGGGTGATATACTTGTTAGTCCATATGTTCCATTGGGCATACAGTGTGAGAACAAATCTTTCTTCACAAAAGCAAATAAACAATTTACAAAGGTATGTATACTTATGAAGTTATGTTGTTTTCAACAATTTTTATTAATTATTTGGGCCCAGTTGTTTTAATGGTTGGTTAGATTTTGATTCAAAATCTTAGTCTTGGCAGGAAACACTAATGTGATGTTTTGATTTAACTGTAAAGACTTACAAGAGGTCAACATCCTTTACTTCAGAATATGGTACACTAATTTTCGAAATATAACCCTAAAAGTTTATACCGTTACCTTAATCACATGTTAAATTGTAGAACAAATGGGCCATGATGTAGATTAACAAGACAGTAGGCAAATTAGTGTAATGGAGTTTTTATGTATATGCTAATTTTTGCTTGACTCTTTTTGAAATAGTAGAGCTATTATTTTCACTCCGTGATGACCTCACCATCTGCATCACATACAGGTTTTGCATGAAGCAGGTATCTAACTACTGGACAGAATGCTTTTAAAATCCATACAAGTATTTTGCATGATGAAATGACCTCACAGAGCCAGTTTCCATAAATACTGATTTACATTTTTATGCCCCCTACTTTGGGGGGGGCATATAGATTTGCTCTTGTCCGTCCGTCCTTCCGTCCGTCTGTCCGTCCGTCCGTCCTTCCGAAAATGTTGTGTCGTGCGTAGCTCTGAAAGTATTTGACGTAGAGTCACAAAACTTTACAGGAATGTTGGTCAGCATGTGTAGTTGTGCACCTGGGGTTTCGCGTCCGGATTCATTCAGTCATGTAGAAGTTATGGCCCCTGACTTTGTAAAAATTGGTCATTTTAATGTTGTGTCGCGCCTAGCTCCAAAAGTATATGACCTAGAGTCACAAAACTTTACAGGAATGTTGGTCAGCATGTGTAGTTGTGCACCTGGGGTTTCGCGTCCGGATTCATTCAGTCATGTAGAAGTTATGGCCCCTGACTTTGTAAAAATTGGTCATTTTAATGTTGTGTCGCGCCTAGCTCCAAAAGTATATGACCTAGAGTCACAAAACTTTACAGGAATGTTGGTCAGCATGTGTAGTTGTGCACCTGGGGTTTCGGGTCAGGATTCATCCAGTCATGTAGGAGTTATGGCACCTGACTTAGTAAAAAATTGGTCATTTTAATGTTGTGTCGCGCATAGCTCCAAAAGTATTTGACCTAGAGTCACCAAAGTGTACAGGAATGTTGGTCAGCATGTGCAGTTGTGCACCTGGGGTTTCGCGTCCGGATTCATCCAGTCATGTAAGAGTTATGGCCCCTGACTTAGTAAAAAATTGGTCATTTTAATGTTGTGTCGTGCCTAGCTCCAAAAGTATATGACCTAGAGTCACAAAACTTTACAGGAATGTTGGTCAGCATGTGTAGTTGTGCACCTGGGGTTTCGGGTCAGGATTCATCCAGTCATGTAGGAGTTATGGCACCTGACTTAGTAAAAAATTGGTCATTTTAATGTTGTGTCGCGCATAGCTCCAAAAGTATTTGACCTAGAGTCACCAAAGTGTACAGGAATGTTGGTCAGCATGTGCAGTTGTGCACCTGGGGTTTCGCGTCCGGATTCATCCAGTCATGTAAGAGTTATGGCCCCTGACTTAGTAAAAAATTGGTCATTTTAATGTTGTGTCGTGCCTAGCTCCAAAAGTATATGACCTAGAGTCACAAAACTTTACAGGAACGTTGGTCAGCATGTGTAGTTGTGCACCTGGGGTCTTGCGTCCGGATTCATTCAGTCATGTAGAAGTTATGGCCCCTGACTTTGTAAAAATTGGTCATTTTAATGTTGTGTCGCGCCTAGCTCCAAAAGTATATGACCTAGAGTCATCAAAGTTTACAGGAATGTTGGTCAGCATATGCAGTTGTGCACCTGGGGTTTCGCGTCCGGATTCATTCAGTCATGTAGGAGTTATAGCCACTTACTTAGTTAAAAATGGGTCATTTTAATGTTGTGTCGTGCGTAGCTCCAAAAGTATTTGACCTAGAGTTTTTGGCCCCTGACCTGGAAAAAAAATTGTCATTTTAATGTCATGCAGTGGGGGCATCTGTGTCCCATGGACACATTTCTAGTTAGCTCACCTGAAGGTGAGCTTTTTGTGTCCGTCGTCGGTCGTCCGTCATCAACAATTTGACTGTTAACACTCTTAGAGGTCACATTTTTGGCCAAATCTTAATGAAACTTGGTCAGAATGTTACCATCAATAAAATCTTGGATTAGTTTGATATTGGATCATCTGGGGTCAAAAACTAGGTCACCAGGTCAAATCAAAGGAAAAGCTTGTTAACACTCTAGAGGCCACATTTATGACCATATCTTAATGAAACTTGGTCAGAATGTTAATCTTGATGATCTTTAGGTCAAGTTCAAATCTTGGTCAGGTGGGGTCAAAAACTAGATCACCAGGTCAAATCAAAGGAAAAGCTTGTTAACACCTAGAGGCTACCTTTATGACAATATCTCTATGAAGCTTTTCCTTTGATTTGACCTGGTGACATAGTTTTTGACACCACATGACCCAGATTCCAAACTGACCTAAAGATCATCAAGATTAACATTCTGACCAAGTTTCATGAAGATAGTCATAAATATGACCTCTAAAGTGTTAACAAGCTTTTCCTTTGATTTGACCTGGTGACCTCATTTTTGACCCCACATGACCTAGATTTGAATTTGACCTAAAGGTCATCAAGACTAACATTCTGATCATAGCCCGCCGGCTTAGCTCAGTAGGGAGAGCGTTGGTCTACGGATCAAGGGGTCGCGAGTTTGACCCTCGGGTGGGGTGTATGTTCTCCGTGACGATTTGATAAAAGACATTATGTCTGAAATCATTCGTCCTTCACCTCTGATAATTCATGTGGGGAAGTTGGCAGTTACTTGCGAAGAACAGGTTAGTACTGGTACAGAATCCAGGAACACCGGTTAGGTTAACTGCCCGCTGTTACATGACTGAAATACTGTTGAAAAGTGGCGTTAAACCCAAAACAAACAAACATTCTGAGCAATTCTCATTAGTTTCAAACTTAAAATTGAGACTCTAAAGTGTTAACAAGCTTTACCTTTGCTAGTTAACACTCAAGAGACCATATTTATGACCTTATCCAAATGAAACTTGGTCAGAATGTTAATCTTAATGATGTTAAGGTCAAGTTCCAATATGGGTCAGGTGGGGTCAAAAACTAGGTCGCCAGATCAAATCAAAGGTAAAGCTTTTAATAATCTAGAGGCCACATTTATGACTGTATCTTCATGGAACTTGGTCAGAATGTTAATTTTTATGATCTTTAGGTCAAGGTCGAATCTGGGTCATGTGGGGTCAAAAACTAGGTCACCAGGTCAAATCAAAGGAAAAACTAGTTATAAAGGGTTAGAATTAGGTCAGGTGAGCGATACAGGGCCTTCAGGGCTCTCTTGTTGGTTTTTTTCAGATGGTGAACTTTGCAGTTATCTACACATGTGTCTAAAATACAGATGAAAATGTATGTTCTGATTTGTTTACATTCATTTACAGACTTCATCCGATGTAGCTGAGTACAATGTAATATCCATGTTCTGTGTTTACATTCATTTACAGACTTCATCCGATGTAGCTGAGTACAATGTAATATCCATGTTCTATGTTTACATTCATTTACAGACTTCATCCGATGTAGCTGAGTACAATGTAATATCCATGTTCTGTGTTTACATTCATTTACAGACTTCATCCGATGTAGCTGAGTACAATGTAATATCATCCGATGTAGCGGAGTACAATGTAATATCCATGTTCTGTGTTTACATTCATTTACAGACTTCATCCGATGTAGCTGAGTACAATGTAATATCCATGTTCCGTGTTTACATTCATTTACAGACTTCATTCGATGTAGCTGAGTACAATGTAATATCCATGTTCCGTGTTTACATTCATTTACAGACTTCATCCGATGTAGCTGAGTACAATGTAATATCCATGTTCCGTGTTTACATTCATTTACAGACTTCATCCGATGTAGCCGAGTACAATGTAATATCCATGTTCCGTGTTTACATTCATTTACAGACTTCATCCGACGTAGCTGAGTACAATGTAATATCCATGTTCTGTGTTTACATTCATTTACAGACTTCATCCGACGTAGCCGAGTACAATGTAATATCCATGTTCCGTGTTTACATTCATTTACAGACTTCATCCGACGTAGCTGAGTACAATGTAATATCCATGTTCCATGTTTACATTCATTTACAGACTTCATCCGACGTAGCTGAGTACAATGTAATATCCATGTTCTGTGTTTACATTCATTTACAGACTTCATCCGATGTAGCTGAGTACAATGTAATATCCATGTTCCGTGTTTACATTCATTTACAGACTTCATCCGATGTAGCCGAGTACAATGTAATATCCATGTTCCGTGTTTACATTCATTTACAGACTTCATCCGATGTAGCCGAGTACAATGTAATATCCATGTTCCATGTTTACATTCATTTACAGACTTCATCCGATGTAGCGGAGTACAATGTAATATCCATGTTCCGTGTTTACATTCATTTACAGACTTCATCCGATGTAGCTGAGTACAATGTAATATCCATGTTCCGTGTTTACATTCATTTACAGACTTCATCCGATGTAGCTGAGTACAATGTAATATCCATGTTCCATGTTTACATTCATTTACAGACTTCATCTAATGTAGCTGAGTACAATGTAATACTAATATCCATGTTCCATGTTTATATTCAAATGAACCATATGTATTACCTGAACAAAAGATAGAAGCTGCAGATACACAACAATCAGCTGGACCAACAGTCACTGGTACTTATACATTTTAGATATTGTCTAGAGGTACTGCTGTACTGCTTAGCAACTTGTAAATGACAAATAGTGAGTAAACTTTGATATAGGTTAAGGAGTTAAAAAAAAAAAGGTTGACCCAGTTTAAAATGCCTATCTAACCAATGGGCCTATTTGACCCAGTTTCTAATGCCTATTTGACCAAGTATATAGTGCCTATTTTTGACCTAGTATATAATGCCTATTTGACCCAGTATATAATGCCTACTTGACCCAGTATATAATGCCTACTTGACACGATATATAATGCTTATTTGGGGCAGTATATACTGCCTACTTGACCCATTATATAATGCCTATTTTACCCAGTATATAATGCCTACTTGACCCAGTATATAATGCCTACTGTGAAATCATTTAATTTCGTCGGCACGAAATTTCGTGGTTTTGACCAAAACGGCTGTTTCGTGGGGACGTAAATTCGTGGATTTCCAATTTTTGAAGAAAAAAAAAAATCAAAAAGAAATCATAATTTCCACAGGAATAGATCTACTAGTACTTCTGTCCTTACATGTGAAACCTACACGTGTCAAACAGCGCTACCATGGTTACCGAATTTGCAGTCAACGCCGCGGGAGATTAGCGAGTGATCATGTGCCAATTAACGACTGCGTTATCTATAATTATACAAACCCTAATTTGTAAAACTTTTTAGAACTGTGAAATATTCAATGAGAAAAGTCGGCGCCAATTAAAAAGTGTCAAAACCGTAGCACCTTGCACAATTAGTATTCATAATTGAAACAAATATAAAGTTGATCATTTGATCGAGTTTTAAACAAGAACTACTTATTTTACCGCAAATTAAAACATACTATTAAAGATTTAAATAATGTAGTGCTAGTATAACCATAATAATTCTTACATAAACTATTATAAACTGGTCCGACTTTTTTTTTTGGCAAAAGGAATGCGCGTCTGCATCTAAAATTACAAGCTGTTGAACTTGTGCATGTGTTATTTCCTGCCGGGAAACGTGTAATCTGAATTAGGTATAAATGCATGGGATACAAATCTTACAATTAATATGTAATATTTAATAGTTCCAAAGTCGTAGTATTTTACTACATGTCATTAAAATAAGGGCTAGTGTATAAACATTGCATAGCGGGGCCGTAAAAAATCATATAACAGCCGATTTATAGTGTAGTTGGCACGTGACGTTACGTCAAACTTCTTTATTTAGTATCTACTTTCACTTCGACAAACATGTCATAAACAAACCACGGGTACATTTCTAAATGAAATAGTCGGTTTTGTTTCCACGCATACTTACGTTTATCGTTGATGGAGATTCCATAAACTACACGAAAGCTGCAGGTTAGTACTGCCGCATGCATACAACTACGGATCAGATCGAACGGCTATGGTGTCAATTTTGGCGACTGCGTACAATTATTAAAAATTATCGTGGGCATAATTTGTTCGTTGGGACTTAAATTCGTGGTTGAGCTCAACCACGAAATCCACGAAAATTAATCCCCCACGAATAATAATGATTTCACAGTATTTGACCCAGTATATACTGCCTACTTGACCCAGTATATAATGCCTATTTTACCCAGTATATAATGCCTACTTGACCCAGTATATACTGCCTACTTGACCCAGTATATAATGCTTATTTGACCCAGTATATACTGCCTACTTGACCCAGTATATAATGCCTATTTGACCCAGTATATAATGCCTATTTTTGAACTGGTGTATAATGCCTATTTGACCCAGTATATAATGCCTATTTTTGACCTAGTATATAATGCCTATTTTTGAACTAGTATATAATGCCTAATTGACCCAGTATATAATGCCTATTTTTGACCTAGTATATAATGCCTTTTTGACCCAGTATATAATGCCTATTTTACCCAGTATATAATGCCTACTTGACCCAGTATATAATGCCTACTTGACCCTTTATATAATGCCTATTTTACCCAGTATATAATGCCTACTTGACCCAGTATTTACTGCCTACTTGACCCAGTATATAATGCCTATTTGACCCAGTATATACGGCCTACTTGACCCAGTATATAATGCCTATTTGACCCAGTATATACTGCCTACTTGACCCAGTATATAATGCCTACTTGACCCAGTATATAATGCCTATTTTACCCAGTATATAATGCCTACTTGACCCAGTACATACTGCCTACTTGACCCAGTATATAATGCCTATTTGACCCAGTATATACTGCCTACTTGACCCAGTATATAATGCCTATTTTACCCAGTATATAATGGCTATTTGACCCAGTATATACTGCCTGCTTGACCCAGTATATACTGCCTACTTGACCCAGTATATAATGCTTATTTGACCCAGTATATACTGCCTACTTGACCCAGTATATAATGCCTATTTGACCCAGTATATAATGCCTATTTTTGAACTGGTATATAATGCTTATTTGACCCAGTATATAATGCCTATTTTTGACCTAGTATATAATGCCTATTTTTGACCTAGTATATAATGCCTATTTGACCAAGTATATACTGCCTACTTGACCCAGTATATAATGCCTATTTTACCCAGTATATAATGCCTACTTGACCCAGTATATACTGCCTACTTGACCCAGTATATAATGCTTATTTGACCCAGTATATACTGCCTACTTGACCCAGTATATAATGCCTATTTTTGAACTGGTATATAATGCCTATTTGACCCAGTATATAATGACTATTTTTGACCTAGTATTCGTCGTAACTGGGTTGCCCGAAGTCCGGGACAAGTAGATCCTGTTTCGGGCAAGCCAAAGTTTTCAGGTGGTTGCCCGAACGGACAAGTGCTTTTTCCGAAATTTAAATCCCTTAATTTTCACAATAATTACAAAAAAGAGTTTCATGAATCTGAAATGAACATCCTAAATACTAGCTTTCGTATATTTATGCAGGAATTGATGACTTCACATTTGCAATATATAAAGTTGCTTTATAAAATTCAGAAATTACATCCCTATGACTGGAGTTTACCTGCGAATCGTAAAGATATCAAAACGTCATGCCAGTAATTTTCCATTCCTTGAGCACGTGTGACATATCGTATCGCCGTTACTTTTGTTTATTGACACGTATACAAAAAACGCGTGTAGTGCATTCATTTTTAGCTCACCTGTCACAAAGTGACAAGGTGAGCTTTTGTGATCGCGCAGCGTCCGTCGTCCGTCCGTGCGTGCGTGCGTGCGTCAGTCCGTAAACTTTTGCTTGTGACCACTCTAGATGTCACATTTTTCATGGGATCTTTATAAAAGTTGGTCAGAATGTTCATCTTGATGATATCTAGGTCAAGTTCGAAACTGGGTCACGTGCCATCAAAAACTAGGTCAGTAGTTCTAAAAATAGAAAAACCTTGTGACCACTCTAGAGGCCATACAGTGGCTAGTCTTTAGACAGTTTCTCAGAGTGACTATTGGCATGCCGCTGTAATTGTAAGTTGTAATATCAGTGTTCATACTGGTGCTTGTTATTTTCCCTGTGATGTCTAATTTCATCTGCAAACAGAAAAAGACATTCCATCATCTTTTAGGCCAATGGAATTACATGCCTCGTCTATCTTATGACCATAAATGCTGAAAACATGCACATTTTTCAATATCAATACTCAGTACACCAAACTGCAATACACAGTACAAATATTACTTTGAAAACTCAATACACAGTACACCATCGACGCTCATTTATCACCGATTTCTCCGTAATTTGAACATTTACAAAGCTGAAATTTTGCACATTTTTTCTTTGTATATGACTAAATAAATCGTATGATTCAGATTTTCCCCACAATGCAAACAGGTTATGGTATCGGGACAAATGTTTTTACGGCATGCATTTATCAAATGATAAACTTGTCATTTTATCAAAAATTTTAGCATTTCTACTTAAGATTGATCCTTTTTACGCTTGTGAGAGCATATACATAGTATCTAGTTATGAAAAGTAATGATCTTTTCTTCTGTAGTAGTATAATACAATAGTAAATCGGGATTTTACTTACCTTGTTGACGAAAAATAATCACGTTTTCGGAAAATACCTTATCACTTGGTGGCAATATCCGGTGTACACATCCTCACCGTGATAATGCCTATTTGATCCAGTTTCTAATGCCTACTTTACTCAGTTTATAATGCCTACTTGACCCAGTATATAATGCCTATTTGACCCAGTTTATAATGCCTATCTGACCCTGTATATAATGTCTATTTGATCTAAATATATAATGCCTATTTTACACAGTATATAATGCCTTCTTGGCCTATTTGACTAAGTATAATAATAATGCCTATTTAATCAAGTTTCTAATGCCTACTTGACTCAGTTTATAATGCCTACTTGACCCAGTATATAATGCCTATCTGATCCAGTTTTTAATGCCTACTTGACTCAGTTTATAGTGCTTATTTGACCCAGTGTATAATGCCTATTTGACACAGTTTCTAATGCCTATTTGACCCAGTAAATAATGCTTACTTGACCCAGTATATAATGCCTGTTTGACACAGTTTCTAATACCTATTGACCCAGTATATAATGTCTATTTGATCTAAATATATATTGCCTATTTTACCCAGCATATAATGCCTATTTGGCCTATTTTACCCAGTATAATTATAATGCCTACTTGACCCAGTATATAATGCCTATTTGATCCAGTTTCTAATGTCTATTTGACTCAGTTTATAGTGCTTATTTGACCCAGTATATAATGCCTATTTGACACAGTTTCTTATGCCTATTTGACCCAGTAAATAATGCCTACTTGACCCAGTATATAATGCCTATTTGACACAGTTTCTAATGCCTATTTGACCCAGTAAATAATGCCTACTTGACCCAGTATATAATGTCTTTTTTGACCCAGTATATAATGCCTATTTGACACAGTTTCTAATGCCTATTTGACCCAGTAAATAATGCCTACTTGACCAAGTATATAATGCCTATTTGACACAGTTTCTAATGCCTATTGACCCAGTATATAATGTCTGTTTGATCTAAATATATATTGCCTATTTGACCCAGTAAATAATGCTTACTTGACCCAGTATATAATGCCTATTTGACACAGTTTGTAATGCCTATTGACCAAGTATATAATGTCTATTTGATCTAAATATATATTGCCTATTTTACCCAGTATATAATGCCTATTTGGCGTATTTAACCCAGTATAATTATAATGCCTACTTGACAGAGTATATAATGCCTATTTGATCCAGTTCCTAATGCCTATTTGATCCGAATTATAATGCCTACTTGACTCCGTTTATAATGCTTACTTGACCTATTATATAATGCCTTTCTAATGCCTATTTTACCCAGTATATAATGCTTACCTAACCCAGTATATACTGCCTACTTGACCCAGTATATAATGCCTATTTGATCCAGTTTCTAATGCCTACTTGACTCGGTTTATAATGCCTACTTTACCCAGTAAATAATGCCTATTTTACCCAGTATATAATGCCTATCTGACCCGGTATATAATGTCTATTTGACCCAGTACATAATGCCAATTTTACCCTTTATATAATGCCTACTTGACCCAGTATATAATGCTTACTTGACCAGATATATATTCTGCCTATTTTACCCAGTATATAATGCCTATTTGACCCAGTTTATAATGCCTTTTTTTCCCAATATATAATGCCTATTTTACCCAGTATATAATGCCAACTTGACCCAGTATATAATGCCTATTTTACCCAGTATATAATGCCTACTTGACCCAGTATATACTGCCTACCTGACCAAGTATATAATGCCTATTTTACCTAGTATATAATGCCTACTTGACCCAGTATATAAAGCCTTCTTGACTCTGTTTATAATGCTTATTTGACCCAGTATATAATGCCTGTTTGACCCAGTTTATAATGCCTATCTGACCCAGTATATAATGTCTTTTTGATCTAAATATATATTGCCTATTTTACCCAGCATATTGTGCCTATTTGGCCTATTTTACCCAGTATAATTATAATGCCTACTTGACCCAGTATATAATGCCTATTTTATCTAGTTTCTAATGCCTACTTCACTCAGTTTATAGTGCTTTTTTTACCCAGTATATAATGCCTATTTGACACAGTTTCTAATGCCTATTTTTGACCTAGTATATAATGCCTATTTGACCCAGTATATAATGCCTATTTTTGACCTAGTATATAATGCCTATTTGACCCAGTATATAATGCCTACTTGACCCATTATATACTGCCTATTTGACCCAGTTTATACTGCCTACTTGACCCAGTATATAATGCCTATTTTACCCAGTATATAATGCCTACTTGACCCAGTATATACTGCCTACTTGACCCAGTATATACCGCCTACTTGACCCAGTATATAATGCCTATTTGACCCAGTATATACTGCCTACTTTGCCCAGTATATAATGCCTATTTTACCCAGTATATAATGCCTATTTGACCCAGTATATAATGCCTATTTGACCAAGTATATAATGCCTGTTTTACCTAGTATATGATGCCTACTTGACCCAGTATATAATGCCTATTTGACCCAGTTTATACTGTCTACTTGACCCAATATATAATGCCCATTTGACCCAGTATATACTGCCTACTTGACCCAGTAATAATGCCTATTTGACCAGTATATACTGCTACTTGACCAGTATATATGCCTTATTTGACCCAGTATTAATGATAATTGATCCATTTTTTAAGCCTACTGACAGTTTATAATGCCTACTTGCCATTATATAATGCCTAATTTGACCCATTTTATAATGCCTATTGATCAGTTACTAATGCCTACTTGACTCAGTTATATATTCCTACTTTGAACCATATATAATGCCACTTGACCCAGCATATAATGCCAACTTGACCCAAGTGAAATAATGCTATTGATCATTTTCTAATGCTACTGACATCAGTTATAATTTCCTACTTGACCCAGTATAAATTGCCTACTTGACCCAGTATATAATGCCTATTTGATCCAGTTTCTAATGCCTACTTGACTCAGTTTATAATGCCTACTTGACCCAGTATATAATGCATATTTGACCCAGTTTATAATGCCTATCTGACCCGGTATATAATGTCTATTTGATCTAAATATATATTGCCTATTTTACCCAGTATATAATGCCTTCTTGGCCTATTTGACTAGGTATAATTATAATGCCTATTTGATCCAGTTTCTTCTCCGTGACTATTTGATAAACGACATTATGTCTGAAATCATTAGTCCTCCACCTCTGATAATTCATTTGGGGAAGTTGGCAGTTACTTGCGGAGAACAGGTTTGTACTGGTACAGAATCCAGGAACACTGATTAGGTTAACTGCCCGCCGTTACATGACTGAAATACTGTTGAAAAACGGTGTTAAACCCAAAACAAACAAACAAACAAAATGATCCAGTTTCTAGTGCCTACTTGACTCAGTTCATAATGCCTACTTGACCCAGTATATAATGCCTATTTGATCCAGTTTCTAATGCCTACTTGACTCAGTTTATAGTGCTTATTTGACCCAGTATATAATGCCTATTTGACACCGTTCCTAATGCCTATTTGACCCGGTAAATAATGCTTACTTGACCCAGTATATAATGCCTGTTTGACACAGTTTCTAATGCCTGTTGACCCAGTATATAATGTCTATTTGATCTAAATATATATTGCCTATTTTACCCAGCATATAATGCCTATTTGGCCTATTTTATCCAGTATAATTATAATGCCTACTTGACCCAGTATATAATGCCTATTTGATCCAGTTTCTAATGCCTACTTGACTCAGTTTATAGTGCTTATTTGATCCAGTATATAATGCCTATTTGACACAGTTTCTAATGCCTATTTGACCCAGTAAATAATGCTTACTTGACCCAGTATATAATGCCTACTTGACCCAGTATATAATGCCTATTTGACCCAGTATGTACTGCCTACTTGACCCAGTATATAATGCCTATTTTATCCAGTATATAATGCCTATTTTACCTAGTGTATAATGCCTACTTGACCCAGTGTATAATGCCTACTTGACCCAGTATATAATGCCTATTTGACCCAGTATATAATGCCTACTTGACCAGAATATAATGCCTATTTTACCCAGTATATAATGCCTATTTTACCCAGTATATAATGCCTATTCTAACACAATCCGATTCATTTTCCTATTAAACAAAGAAGGCAGAAAACAGTGAATTATTATACAACAAATCACTGTTCTGACGTCACAATTATTACGTCATGATTTATTCAACGACAAAACACTGGATGAGATATATTATTTCTTAATTTCATCCAGTATATAAGGCCTATTTGACCCAGTTTCTAATGCCTACATGACCCAGTTTATAATTCCTACTGTGCGTGGACTTAATGACTGGATAAACCTGTAGTGAGAGTGTAAAGCTGAAGTGCTTATGTCTGCTGAGATCAGCCTTATAGGATAAAAGGCATGGTACATAGCAGAAACAAATTCTTAACATTTAACTAATTGTAGAAATCCTTGAGGAAGATGAGGCTGGTAAGGAACAAGAACTGGAGGAAAATGAAGCTGAAGAAAAGACAGATGTGAAGGCAGAGTATAGCAAGGAAGTGAAAGGTGCTGAATCAGTGGAGAATAAACCTCTGGAGGCAGAATATGGTATGTAGCACACTGTCACAGAAATACATGAACTACTCTCTGCTCACCTACAGTGCAAGCCATACACTACTCTTTTCAAGTTTATATCAATTTCTTTTCACTTCAATGAAAATATAAATATTTCGTTAGATTTCTTTACCAAGTAGTTTTCTGTTTAACACCAAAAAAGAGTTTTCCATTGTAAATTTCAGTTTTTTGGACACACAAAAATGTTAAGATTGCAATTTTGACAATATTTTACTATGAAATGTTTTGCATAAGCAACTTCTGGGCATACTATGCAATTGTGGTGCTTTTGTTTCATCACCACTTTGTTCAATGAGACATTTGTTCATTAGTTTCTATCAATATGTAAATGACAAACATATTTTTGAGAACTATTAACCTTTAGCATGCTAGATAAATAGTCGTCTGCTGGAAATGTCGTCTGCTAAAATTGTAAAGTTCATTCAATTTGCTCCAAAATTGGAAGAAATATTGTCAGAGTAGCAAACAGCTTGGAACCTGATCAGACGCCGATTTAATCGGCGTCTGATCTGGTTCCAAGCTGTTTGCAAAGGCTGTTAAATTCGCCTGCAGCAGGCTAAGGGTTAAATAAACATGGGAAAAGAATATTGCCTATTTCCTGGATTTTTAGCTCGAGCTATTGTGATCATGCTGTGTCCATCGTCCATCCGTCTGTCGTCAACAATTGTGTTTAAAAAATATCGCCAAAACCACTGAATGGATTTTGATGAAACTTGGCATGGATGTTCCTTGGATGGTCCTCTACCAAAATTGTTCAAATGGTTCTGCTTGGTTGCACATAGGGGCTGCCAAAACTAGATATAGCAAAATCTTCAAACAACATATCCTCCTAAACCGATTTTGAAATAATTTCACATAAATGGTCCTTATGTCTTCCTCTACCAAGATTGTTCAGATTATACCGATTTGTCAAAAAACATGGCCACCAGGGGGAGTGGTCACTTTTCCCTATATGTATCAGTCAGGGGTGTAACTGTTTCAAGTTATCGCAGTTTATAACCCATTCGCGTTATTGCTTATACTTTCATAACTTGTTTCAGTTATCATAAAATATTACAAAGCCCAAAGAATGGGACTAGTGCATTTATTTTCTGAATCCTTGACCTTTTATCTTTCCAGCTATGCAGTAAAAAATTTTACGTAAGGCTGATAAAGTTTACTATATTTTATAACTAATACAGGTTATAAAATGCTTGAAAAAGTAACTGAAATAGGTTACATAACTTAAAACAGTTACACCCCTGACTGTGTATATAGTGGAAATTAAAAGAATTCTCGTGTAAAACTGTTGGCCCGATTTTAGAATGATTTTATGCCCCGCCATAAAATGGGGGGGAGGGGGTGGCATATAGTGTTACCCCTGCCCGTGTGTGCGTTTGTTTGTGTGTGTGTTCGGGAAAGGTTGATGTTCGTGTGCGGTCCATAACTTTGACATGCATGGTCCACTTTCAAAATAATTTGACACAAATAATAAGCATGGTTAGATAATATGTCATGCACAATAACCAGGTCCCTAGCTCAAAGGTCAAGGTCACAGTCCTTGGTTGAACTTAGCCAATTTTCACTACATATATACTGATAATGTGGTCTTCGTGTCCGGTCTGTAACTTTGACATGCATGGTCCGATTTCAAAATATTTTGACACAAATAATAAGCATGGATAGACGATGTGTCATGCGCAAAAACCAGGTCCCTAGGTCTAAGGTCAAGGTCACACTTAGAGGCCAAAGGTCACATACAAGAATGACTTTGTCTTGAGCATTTCTTCTTCATGCATGGAGGGATTTTGATGTAATTTGGCTCAGTTGTATACCCTCATGACACAGAATGTCATGCGCAAGAATCAGGTCCCTAGTTTAGAATTACTTCCAATTGTTGTTACTATAAATAGCTTATATTGTAACTTTCTTATTACTGGTCGTTATGGGAATAAACAAGACCACTTTTCTGTAGTACAACATGTATGTTACATCCAATTTTGAGAAGTATTTTAACCTATCTCTACCTGGTAAGGATTTTTGTGTGGATTTGGGAATTTTTTTTTTTTTTTTTTTTTTTTTTTAAGATTAACTTCCCTTAGTTGTTACTATAAATAACTTATGCCGTGACCTTCTCATGTTGCAGGGGCATCCGTGTCTGTGACACATTTCTAGTCGTTTGTCTTAAAATCTCTGGTAATATTTTGACCCTATACTTCTATCAATGCTTCGAATAGTCAAGGGCACTGTCAACAGACAGCTCTTGTCTTTATTCCATCCTTTCTTTTCTTCAGCTGAGAGTGAACCTCGACATATTCCATACCTTACTCTGATACTGTGTAATTTTCATGTGAAAGCAACATTTCAAGAACACAGCCTCTTCAAAACTTAACTCTAAGCAGTGCTAAGCAGTGCATGTATAGTTTAAAACAAGATAAAAGCATGGACCAAGTAAAGCATATAAGCAACAAGTTCAAAACATACAAATAAAGGAACATAGTGTGACAACACCTGTAAAACAACGTTGGAGTGTTTACACTAGTTCATTCTATAAAAAAACACCTCTACATTCCTTCTTAGGTTTTACAACAGTATACATAAAAGTTACCGCTGACAGCTGAATATACACTGGGACCCCGTTATAACGCTGTCGTCAGGGTCCAAGGTGCGAGACCCGCGGATCTAGCGGGGTTAAATTTATAACGCGGGTTGGCCGAAAAAGCGGTACATGCAATACCCCACCCACCGGTAATGTATTAGACGTATTTTGAATGCTGTTTTATGTTACATAAGAAATTCTAATCGTACAAACGGGACATTTATTTACCTTAAATGCTACTGAAAAATGCATTAAAAGAATTATATCGCTGTGTCAGCTTCTCATTTCATCGTGATTCTAAAAGAAAGTTGGAATTGTGTACCCCGGAAGTAAACATATAACGTTGTGTGAGGAGTGCGTGGTCGTGAAAATTACATATGCAATGCAATTGCAATGGGGGTTTATGTAACTAAAAGAGAGAAAAACGCGGACAGTCTTAAAATATTTTGTTTTGAATACATGAAGAAAATCGATAAATAAGATAGAAAATTGTAAAATCACCGTCGTTTGCAGCATTCTAATCTTGGTTAATTCCGATAAACTGAATGTGATGATTACGAAAAACGGCTGCATTTTATTACAAAACTGGGCCTGTTGTTTGATTTTTTATTCTCTCAAATGTTCATGTCAACCGCTTAATTGGTGCAAACTTAAACGGTTTGAAAGTTGACTGACCAATGTTACATGCTTGTTATGCAAACAATCTAATTTTGACACGGTACTGATTGCCTAATTGTCACTTGTCTACATGTATTCAAACTTTAACAAAGGCGATACGCAAACAAGTAAGCTAGCAGACAATTATTATCCCCCGACGAAAGTCGTCGGAGGGATATAGTTTTGGCGTTGTCAATTTCGTTCTGATTTATTTGTAAATTAAGAGTTATTGCCCTTTAATTGTATAAAAAATCCACATATTTGTACATAACAAACTTACCATTTGGTAGAATTTCATTAAATTGCTTTCATTCTTTTCCATGAACATTTATTGTAAACATATGAAGTTGTGTACCCACACCTGGTCACCCCCTTACCTTGATCACAACCCTCCCCCTCCCGACACCCCCACCCCACCCCCCTCCCACCCCCCTCAAATTTTTTTTTTTTTAAAATTCATTCCTTATTTTTTATTTTTTTCAAACAAACTTCATATACATGTTCACCACTATGAGGTTATGGGGCCCATCAAGTTTCAGACAGATTGCCCAAGTAACACCAGAGTTATGGCCCTTAGAAGTTTCTAGTGTTAACTATATAGGGTACTATAGATCTATAGATATGGCAATTTCTGCATCATAACTTTTGATATATTTGACCTTGAACTATGAAACCTTAACAGAATTTAGAGCACTATAATGTGGTTGTGCACACACAATTTCGTACGGATTTCTTTTGTAACTTCAGAGTTATTATGCCCCCCTTTGAAAAAGGAGGGGTATATTGTTTTGCAGATGTCGGTCGGTCGGAATGTAGACCTATCCGTTTCCGGATGATAACTCAAGAACGCTTGGGCCTAGGATCATGAAAGTTGATAGGGAGGTTGGTCATCACCTGCAGATGACCCCTATTGATTTTGAGGTCTGTATGTCAAAGGTCAAGGTCACAGTGACCCTGAATAGTAAAATGGTTTCCGGATGATAACTCAAGAACACTTGGGCCTAGGATCATGAAAGTTGATAGAGAAGTAATGACCAGCAGATGACCCCTATTGATTTTGAGGTCAGTATGTTAAAGGTCAAGGTCACAGTGACCCTGAACAGTAAAACGGTTTCCGGATGATAACTCAAGAACACTTGGGCCTAGGATCATGAAAATTGATAGGGAGGTTGGTAATGACCAGCAGATGACCCCTATGATTTTGAGGTCAGTATGTTAAAGGTCAAGGTCACAGTGACCCTGAACAGTAAAACGGTTTCCGGATGATAACTCAAGAACGCTTGGGCCTAGGATCATGAAAGTTGATAGGGAGGTTGGAAATGACCAGCAGATGACCCCTATTGATTTTGAGGTCAGTATGTTAAAGGTCAAGGTCACAGTGACCCTGAACAGTAAAACAGTTTCCGGATGATAACTTAAGAACGCTTAGGCCTAGGGTCACGAAAGTTGATAGGGAGGTTGTTCATGACCAGCAGGTGACCCCTATTGATTTTGAGGTCAGTATATCAAAGGTCAAGGTCACAGTGACCCTGAACAGTAAAACAGTTTCTGGATGATAACTCAAGAACGCTTAGGCCTAGGGTCACGAAAGTTGATAGGGAGGTTGGTCATGACCAGCAGGTGGCCCCTATTGATTTTGAGGTCAGTATGTCAAAGGTCAAGGTCACAGTGACCAGGAACAGTAAAATGGTTTCCAGGCAATAACTCAAGAATGCTTCGGCTTAGTGTCAGGAAAATTGATAGTTAGGTTGGCCATGACCAGCAGATGACCCCTATTGATTTTGAGGTCATTAGGTCAAAGGTTAAGGTCACATTGGCCAGGAACAGTTAAATGGTTTCTGATCTTCTTGTCCAAAACCATAGGGCCTAGGGCTTTGATATTTGGTATGTAGCAAAATCTAGTGGTCCTCTACCAAGATTATTCCCTGGGGTCAAATATGGCCCCACCCCTAGGGTCACATGGTTTATATAGACTTATATAGGAAAAAAATTGAAAAACCTCTTGTCCAAAACCATAGGGCCTAGGGCTTTGATTATTTGTATATGACATCATCTAGTGATCCTCTACTAAGATTATTCAAATTATTCCCCTAGGGTCAAATATGGCTCCGCCCTGGGGGTCACATGGTTTACATATACTTATATAGGGAAAAACTTTGAAAATCTTCTTGTCCAAACCGCAAAGTCTATAGCTTTGGTATTTTGTAATGTAGCATCATTTAGTGGTTCTCTACCAAGTTTGTTCAAGTTATCCCTCTCGGGTCAAATATGGCCCTGCCTCAGAGGTCAAATGGTTCATATAGACTTATATAGGGAAAAACTTAGAATCTTCATGTCCATTCAAATTTGGACCACATGTATAGTTTTGAGTGGCAAGATGAACCTTGACATGAGTTGACCTTGATCTTGACCTAGTGACCTACTTTCACATTTCTGTACCTACAGCCTTCAAATTTGGACCACATACATAGGTTTGTGTACTGAAAAAAACTTTGACCTTGTTATTGACCTAGTGACCTACTTTCACATTTTTGAAGGTACAGGTTTCAAATTTGGACCACATGCATAGTTTTTTGTTCCAAAATAAAATTTGACCTTGATTTTGACCTAGTGACCTAGTTTCACATTTCTCATGCTACAGCCTTCAAATTTGAAACACAAGCATACTTTTGTGTACTGAAATGAACTTTGTTCTTAAGATTGACCTAGTGACCTACTTTCACATTTCTGAAGGTACAGGCTTCAAATTTTGACCACTTGGATAGTTTTGTGTTCCGAAATAAAATTTGACCTTGATTTTGACCTAGTGACCTACTTTCACATTTCTCAAGCTACAGCCTTCAAATTTGAACCACATGCATAGTTTTGTGTACCGAAATGAACTTTGATCTTAAGATTGACCTAGTGACCTACTTTCACATTTTTGAAGGTACAGGCTTCAAATTTGGACTGATTGCATATTTTTGTGTTCTGAATTGAAATTTTACATTGATTTTTATCTATTACCTAATTTCACATTTCTCAAGCTACAGCCTCCAAATTTGAAGCACATGCATAGTTCTGTTTACCAAAATGAACTTTACCTTGAAATTGATCTAGTGACCTGCTTTCAGATTTCTCAAGCCACCACTTTCAAATTTGGACCACGTACACATTGTTTTGTACCTAAATGAAATTTGACTTTGATTTTGACCTTGAGCTAGTCTTGAAATTTGGAACATTCAAAAATAGCTCAGTGGATGGCGCCAAGATCAATCTGTAATCTCTTGTTAGGTTAATAGGTTAAAGGTCAAGGTCAGATTAAACCAGAATGGTAGTACTTTTGTTTACAGTAAGCATATAATTTCTGTTCCTTGTGCAATTACTAAATGCATCAAGGGGGGCATTTCGTGTTCCACGAGCTCTTGTTGCCCTTAAATTGTCTAAAAATCCACATATTTGTACATAACAAACTTACCATTTGGCAGAATTTCATTAAATTTCTTTCATTCTTTTCTGTGAACATTTATTATAAACATGTGAAGTTTCGCACCCACACCTGGTCACCCACTTGCCTTGGTCACCCACCCCCCCCCCCCCCAATTTTTTTTTCATATTTTAGATTTTTTTTAAACCTTCCATGATTATTTATCAACATGCAAGTTGTACCATTCCCCCACCTCACTTCTCCACCCAGTCATGCCCACCACTGATCATGCATCCTCTGCTCACCCCCCCACCCCCCCATCTTCACCCTTTTACCCTTTTTTTTTTTTTTTCATTTTTAATTTTCTATCAATATTTATAATCAACATGTGAAATTTTGTTTCCTCTCCCGTTCATCCGCACCCCACCCACTAAAAAAATAAATATATACATAAATATATTTCCATTCCTTTTTAGCTCACCTGTCACAAAGTGACAAGGTGAGCTTTTGTGATCGCGCGGTGTCCGTCGTCCGTGCGTGCGTGCGTCCGTAAACTTTTGCTTGTGACCAAATTCATGGGATCTTTATGAAGATTGGTCAGAATGTTCAACTTGATGATATCTAGGTCAAGTTCGAAACTGGGTCACGTGCCTTCAAAAACTAGGTCAGTAGGTCTAAAAATAGAAAAACCTTGTGACCTCTCTAGAGGCCATATATTTCACAAGATCTTATTGAAAATTGGTCAGAATGTTTACCTTGATGATATCTAGGTCAAGTTCGAAACTGGGTCACGTGCCATCAAAAACTAGGTCAGTTGGTCTAACAATAGAAAAACCTTGTGACCTCTCTAGAGGCCATATATTTCACAAGATCTTCATGAAAATTGGTCAGAACATTCACCTTGATGATATCTAGGTCAAGTTCGAAACTGGGTCACGTGACATCAAAAACTAGGTCAGTAGGTCAAATAATAGAAAAACCTTGTGACCTCTCTAAAGGCCATTTTTGTCATGGGATCTGTATGAAAGTTGGTCTGAGTGTTCATCTTGATGATATCTAGGTCAGTTTCGAAAGTGGGTCACGTGCCTTCAAAAACTAGGTCAGTAGGTCAAATAATAGAAAAACCTTGTGACCTCTCTAAAGGCCATATATTTCATGGGATCTGTATGAAAGTTGGTCTGAATGTTCATCTTGATGATATCTAGGTCAAGTTCGAAACAGGGTCATGTACGGTCAAAAACTAGGTCAGTAGGTCTAAAAATAGAAAAACCTTGTGACCTCTCTAGAGGCCATACTTGTGAATGGATCTCCATAAAAATTGGTCAGAATGTTCACCTTGATGATATCTAGGTAAAGTTTGAAACTAGGTCACGTGCCTTAAAAAACTAGGTCAGTAGGTCAAATAATAAAAAAAAACTTGTGACCTCTCTAGAGGCCATACTTTTCATGGGATCTGTATGAAAGTTGGTCTGAATGTTCATCTTGATGATATCTAGGTCAAGTTTGAAACTGGGTCAACTGCGGTCAAAAACTAGGTCAGTAGGTCTAAAATTATTAAAATCTTTTGACCTCTCTAGAGGCCATATTTTTAAATGGATCTTCATGAAAATTGATCTGAATGTTCACCTTGATGATATCTAGGTCAGTTTTGAAACTGGGTCACGTGCGGTCAAAAACTAGGCCAGTATTTATAAAAATAGAAAAACCTTGTGACCTCTCTAGAGGCCATATTTTTCATGAGATCTTCATGAAAATTAGTGAGAATGTTCACCTTGATGATATCTAGGTCAAGTTCAAAACAGGGTCACGTACCTTCGAAAACTAGGTCAATAGGTCAAATAATAGAAAAACCTTGTGACCTCTCTAGAGACCATATTTTTCAATGGATCTTCTTGAAAATTGGTCAGAATTTATATCTTGATAATATCTAGGTTAAGTTCAAAACTGGGTCACATGAGCTCAAAAACTAGGTCACTATGTCAAATAATAGAAAAGACGTCCTACTCAAAACTGGGTCATGTGGGAAGAGGTGAGCGATTCAGGACCATAATGGTCCTCTTGTTTTAATTTTTTTTTAATGTTCAAACCTCCAACATGTTAAGTTGTGACTGCACAAACCTTGCCCTCAGCCATGTTCAAGATATCTTACCTGTGTTCTCTTCAGGACATCTGTTCTTTTAAGTTCAAATGTACATGTTAAACAGCAACGCTTGGTGCCAAGCCACTCAAAGACAATATTTCGTTCCAGTTAAACTTCAAGCTCACATTTCAATTAACTGCATTTAATTTTAAAAGCTAAGCTTATTACAGTAAGCATATCCCATTCAAAATAAATTCTTTAGTCAGGATCAAAGTATCATACATTTATTATGTACTCTTTAATTAAACATTTGTTTTCTGTTAAATTGATTTTGACTAATAAAATTATTTGCTTCTTATTAACATCCTTAACTTTTTGCCGGATATATTTTTTTTGCCATTCCTCACCACAATTAAACCCTTTCGGCAGGGGATACCAATTCATCGAATTTGCTTGTTGATTTTTGTCACAGTTGTCATGGCAAAGGTGTTAAAGTACACAGGACTGGTACATGTAGTTTTAACGCTGGTTATGATCAAATTAAATAGCATCCGCAGACTCGTTTTTTTGTGCCCCCCCCATGAGTGGTGGGGGCATATAGATTTGCTGTTGTCCGTGCGTCCGTCCGTCTGTCCGTCCGTCCGTCCGTCCGAAGTTCGTGACGCGCCTAGCTTGAAAAGTATTTGATATAAATTGATGAAACCTTGCATGAGTCTTTATCATGATATGAACTTGCGCACCTCCTATTTTTCATCTGGCTCCACCCCCTATTTTCAGAGTTATGGCCCCTGAAATAGTCAAAAATGCACATTTTGACCTTGTGACACGCCTAGCTCAAAAAGTATTTGATATAGATTCATGAAACCTTGCGTGAGTCTTAATCATGATATGAACTTGCGCACCTCCTATTTTTCATCTGGCTCCGCCCTCTATTTTCAGAGTTATGGCCCCTGAAATAGTCAAAAATGCACATTTTGACCTTGTGACATGCCTAGCTCAAAAAGTATTTGATATAGATTCATGAAACCTTGCATGAGTCTTAATCATGATATGAACTTGTGCACCTCCTATTTTTCATCTGGCTCTACCCCCTATTTTCAGAGTTATGGCCCCTGAAATAGTCAAAAATACACATTTTCACCTTGTGACACGCCTAGCTCAAAAAGTATTTGATATAGATTCATGAAACCTTGCATGAGTCTTAATCATGATATGAACATGCGCACCTCCTATTTTTCATTTGGGTCTGCTCCCAATTTCAGAGTTATGGCTGTGACAGGAAAGGCCGTACCGGCGACAGTAACCATCAAAACAAATCAACACCCTTTACAATATTTACAAATTTATTTACATAAGATGATTATTAACAATGAATAGATATGAAAAGAAAAAAAAACTGATTAGAAGAAAGAAAAAAAAAGAAAGTTCAGTATCTCTAGATACAAAAGTTCTTATAGTCCATTCTAATCTGACGTGACACAGGTCTTTAATGTAATTGTGAACTTTAAGTAGCACAAACAAAACAGCTTCTAAATTCAAAATACAGTCCCTTTAAACCGTGAATACGTTGATTCCGTATTGGCTCCCTATGGTGGTAGGTGATTGCATCCCTGACCTGACTTCAGAGGATAACAAAAATCATCGTCTTTGCGGTTTACGGCACAACCATGGGACGTAAGCTCTGCGCTGGGAATATCACATCCAGGCGAGTGAAGACAAGTGAACCTCGGGCATTGTACTTCCGGGTTATGACATCACCAGGTAAAATCGTCTGGCGGAAGAAGCTAAAATATATAACATATGGTAAGCACCATAGCAAAACAAATAAGTCAGGGCATAAAACTGCTCCTTTGGGTATACCATACCTCCGTAGGCTCCCATAAATAATACGTGCTACTTATACAAAATATATGTGCTACTAAGTTCAAACGTCACATGATTAAAATACGTCACTTATTACTTCCATTATTACAAAGATTACTTACTTAAAAGACTAAAGTTAAAGTATGAAATGATATGAAAAGTATATGAGGAAACATTATAGATACGGACATGATAAACTGCAGCCATTATTTACAACTACAAATTAACAAAATTCAATGTAAATCAAACGTTATATGATAGTTGGCATCCATATAATATCTAATGCCATACACTAAAACGGACATTGTATGTGTATGCAATAGACTGTCACACAATTTCATATTACAATAATATATTACAAACATGGCACTAGACTTGCCATATAGATTTATACATAACCATACAATGCAGTAATGGCGTTCCATAATTAACAAAATGTTTGACAGAAGTTTTTGAAACAGTGCTTTACAATTATCATGTTACAAATTTCGGTACAAATTTTACATCTTATATAAATGAAACATTTTAGATTCCTCTTTCGAAATAATTTACAAAAGTCTGAAAAATTTAATAAATCATCCTGACATACCGAAACTAGCAAAAATCATATGCCGAAAAGTAAATGTTACAGAATTCTGTAGAATGAACAAAAATTTATCCAAAAAAAATCGTAATGCAAAAATCATACAAAAATCTAACAAATGAATTTCTTACCTCGATCGAGCATAAATTTCTAGCAAGAAAATAATTCAGACATAGATTCGTCTATAATGTCGGAAGGTGGTGTGCGCAAGGCATATCTAGTCCAGTCTATTTAAAGGATAATGTCCCGCCAAATACTAAATTTCATGGGATTCACGGCTAAGCCGTGAGCTTATGACTATTGTCATTTTCACGGGATTCACGATATAGCCGGGAAATCTAACTACTTTGGCGCGAATTTAAATTGACAATTTGAGGCCCATTATAGTGGTTTTGGGGATAAAAACATAAATTACTGAAGTTTATAAAATATCAACTTTCTTATTACTGAACAGAATTTAATGAAATTTACATGGAAATTTATGTTATGAAATACAGAAAAATATAAGAGGTATTTCATGCGTGAAATCTGACATTTACCTCAATAACTCAAAAATTTACAAAAAGATGATGCAATACCTGCATTTACACTACAGATAAAATAAGGCCCGTATGTCAATTTGTGACAATGGCCCCTGAAATAGTCAAAAATGTACATTTTCACCTTGTGACACACCTAGCTCAAAAAGTATTTAATATAAATGGTTGAAAACTCGCATAAGTCTTTATCATGATATAAACTTGCACACCTCTAATTTTTTGTCTGGCTCCACCCCTTATTTTTAAAGTTATGGCCCCTGAAATAGTAAAAAAAATGCACTTTTTCACCTAATTATATATCTAGCTGAAAAAGTATTTGATGTAAATTCAGGAAACCTTGCTGGAGTCTTTATCGTGATGTGACCTTGCACACTTAGCATTCTTCTTGAGAACCTTAGCTCTTATTACAGAGTTATGGCCCTTGAAATAGCCAAAATAGTGGATTTTTTGTTTGTGATGCTCATAGCTCAAAAAGTATAGCGCCTAGAATAATGAATCCTTTTCATAAAATGTTTGTTGAGGCTATACCCCATTAAGACTGCAAACATTTGAATTATTGCCACTTATTTGTGACAAATGAACCAGTGGGGGGCACACCCTGTGTCCTACAGACACATTCTAGTTTTGGGTTTTTTTTACCCCCGAAAATTTGGGAGCCAAGAGCATACAACATTATAACGAGAACCGCGGTATATCGAGTAGCGTTGTAACGGGTTTCGGGTGTACATGCATTGGTATCTAAAGGCACAATATGGCAATCACCAGAATGCTGGTGTAAATATTTATATGAAAAACTTCTGGTGTCCTTTCTATAATATCATAAAGCTGATGTTAGAGGGCATGAGGGGTGTTTCATGTTTTTTTTCATGGCCCTCTTGTTTCACATGGAGTAGATTTTTATGCCCCACTTCGAAGAAGGTGGGGTATATTCCGTTTTGCAGATGTTGGTCGGCCTGTCTGTCCATAGACCAATCTGTTTCGGGATGATAACTCAAGAACCCTTGGGCCTAGGATCAGAAAGTTGATAGGGAGGTTGATCATGACCAGCAGATGACCCTATTGATTTTGAGATCAGTAGGTCAAAGGTCAAGGTCAGAGTGACCCAGAACAGTTAAACCGTTTCTGGACAATAACTTGAGAATGCTTGGGCCTAGGATCATGAATGTTGATAGGGAGGTTTGTCCTGACCAGCAGATGACCGCTATAGATTTTGAGGTTAGTAGGTCAAAGGTGATGGTCACAGTGACGTCTGGATGAGACCACTTGTGCCTAAGGATCATGAAAGTTGATAGGGAGGTTGGTCATGACCAGCAGATGACCACTTTTGATTTTGAGGTCAAATGTCAAGGTCACAGTTACCTGGAACAGTTAAACTGTTTCAGGATGATAACTTGAGAATGATTGGGCCTAAGATCACGAAACTTAATAGGGAGGCTGATCATGACCAGCAGATGACCCTATTGATTTTGAGGTCAGTAGGCCAAAGGTCAAGGTCACATTGACCTAGAACAGTAGAACTTTTTTTGCCAAATGACTAGAGAATGCTTTGGTCTAAGATCACATTTCATACTGAGTTTACTTATGACTGATAAAGGACCCATAATTATTGATTTCAGGTCAGTATGTCAAATGTCCAGTGCACAGTGACCAAATAATTTCTGTTCCTTGTGCAATTACTGAATGCATCATTTTGTGTTCTACAAGCTCTTGTTCTAACTTAAAAGTAAAACCTTATTTTTCATCAGCTGAAAAGTGTGGCTGATTGTGTATATATTTAATTACCTGCCATGATTTATCAGTGGCATAGCAGTATTACTAATGATTTGGTACTCACCTTCTTTGTGTTTCAGTGCCATTGCCTTTAGAGGATGTAAAGATTACATTTCTGCCTGTAGGCTCTTTGATAGATCTATGCAAGAAAAGCAAATATAAAGAACTCTTTCACATCATTTACTTTTCAAACAGGTAAGCATTCCTAATGTAGTATATATTTAAATATGTATTTTCACTATATATTGCAGACTTAACATTATTAAAATGGTAAGACTAACTCATTTTGATTTGTCAAAAAACATGGAGGCCAGAGGGCGTGGTCACTTTTCCCTATATGTATATAGTGGAAACTTTAAAAATCTTTTTTGTGTGAAACTGCTGGCCCAATTTTAAAATAATTTTGCGCAAATGGTTCTTGTGTGACCTTGTACCAAGATTGTTCAAATTATTCTGATTTGTCAAAAAACATGGCTGCCAGGGGGCGTGGTCACTTTCCTTCTCTGAATCAATAATAGCTAGAGCCTTGATATTTGGCGTGTGATATCAGATTTGTAATGTCTACCATATTAAATTGTTCAAGTTATTGCCCTAGGTTCAAAAGTGTGTGTGGCATGTATACAATATAGGCTTATATAGAAGAAACCTAACTATATACTTATACAAACACACTTGAAGCCTTGTAAACAGGTGAGCGCTTTCGGGTCAATGACCCTCTTGTATCTTTTTAGCTCGTCTGATTTTTTTTTAAAAATCTACAAGGTATTGTCATAGCTTGATTTTGGCCATCTGCATAGGCTGTTGTTAAGATTTTTGTTTAGGTCTAATTTTTCTCAAAAACTATAGGAGCAATTGTTTTAAAACTTTGCACACTTGATTTCCACTATTAGATAAGTAATTAGGTCAAGAACCATAACTCTGATATGCATTTTATTACAACTGTGGCCCTTTATTTACTTAGAAATTTTGAATGTCTTGGTTAAAAAATTTGTTTATATTAGGTTCACTTTATTTGAATACTACAAGAGCAATAGCTTCTTGTTTATCATCATTAGGTGAGTTAGTACCACCAAGAACCATAACTCTAATATGCATTTATCAGAATTATGGCCTTTTATATACTTAAAAAATTGGAATTTCTTGGTTAATTTTTTTTCAGGTCCATATTGTGTTCACCTTAGCAAAAGTGCAAAGGGTAAGCTGTTGTAATTGCTCACAGCCTGTCCATCGATCTGTTGGCTGTCCATCCATCCATCTGTCTGTAGTCTGTCAGTTTGTTATCTGTCTGTCCATAATTTTCTTTAGTTGACATCTCCTCTGAAACTACTGGTCAGATTGCACCAAACTTGGTCAAGCTTGGTTTGTAGCATCATTGTAAGGTCCTTTCCTAAACTTGTTCATATGGCGATCTCTGCACCCTCTAACCCTTACCATGCTAAATTTCTATAATGGACTGGTCCATCTTCCAATAGACCTTTTTCCCATTCCCTGGTTACATGCAGAGTTATCTGCACATTGTTATCCAAAACAAGGCACAGACTGCTGGATGGACACATTGATATATCGTAGTAATCGTTTTTTTTATAAGATATCTGACAAAATTGAATTGTTGTTTTTGTTTTTGTTTTTTTTTACTATACTTCTTCACACATTTCCTGTTGGTCGGTTCTATAATGAAAACTTCATTTCTATACATATTCATAATTACTCTTATTACGATGCAAGTGAAAGCCTAAAACTCACACTGAGTTGCTAATACATATACATGATATATTGAGATGTAGTTTGATAGAATGAATATTAAAAGACAACCTGCGCTCTGTAATGTAATTTGGTATTATACACATAATGATTTAATTAATTCTGGTTTTGTGCTCGAATATGATAAAGATATTGACAGCATGTGGGACTGTCCTTGATTGACATCAGATTGGCGTTCTGATTCCTGTGACTAGTTTGCAAGTATTTTATTTAAAGCAGGAAAATGTCTCCAGATGTATGCCTCTTTTCAAAGAACTTTCACTATACCCCCACAAAACGAAATTTGGGGATGTATATAGGAGTGAGCTTGGCGGTCGGTCCGTTGGTTTTGCATGGTTTTCGGATGATAACTCATGAAAGGCTTGACCGATTTAAATAATTTTTGGTACACAGGTGTATACAGGTTAAGTTCAACTTTGAGGTCTTTTGGTCAAAGGTCAAGGTCACAGGGACTCGGAACAGTTAAATGGTTTCCGGATGATAACTTGAGAACGTTTGGGCCTAGGATCATAAAATTTGGTACACAGGTGTAACATCATGAAATGCAGGTCAAGTTTTACTTCGAGGTCAGTAGGTCAAAGGTCAAGGTCATAGTGACTCGGAACAGTTAAATGGTTTCCGGATGATAACTTTAGAATGCTTCGGCCTAGGATCATAAATTTTGGTACACAGATGTAACATCATGAAATGCAGGTCAAATTTGACTTTGAGGTCTGTAGGTCAAAGGTCAAGGTCACAGTGACTCGGAACAGTTAAATGGTTTCCGGATGATAACTTGAGAACGTTTGGGCCTAGGATCATAAAATTTGGTAGACAGGTGTAACATCATGAAATGCAGGTCAGGTTTTACTTTGAGATCAGTAGGTCAAAGTTCAAGGTCATAGTGACTCGGAACAGTTAAATGGTTTCCGGATGATAACTTGAGAACGCTTCGGCCTAGGATCATAAATTTTGGTTTACACAGATGTAATATCATGAAATACAGGTCAAGTTCTACTTTGAGGTCAGTAGGTCAAAGGTCAAGGTCACAGTGATTTGGAACAGTTAAATGGTTTCCGGATGATAACTTGAGAATGCTTGGGCCTAGGATCATGAAAATTGATAGGGAGAGAATGCTTGGGCCTAGGATCATGAAAATTGATAGGGAGGTTGGTTATGACTAGCAGATGACCCCTAATGATTTTGAGGTCAGTAGGTCACAGGTCAAAGTCACAGTGACCTGGAACATTTAAACAGTTTTCGGTTAATAACTTGAGAATGTTGGGACTAGGATCAGGAAACTTAATCTGGAGGTTGGTCATGTCAAGTAGATGACCCGTATTGATTTTGATTCCAAAGGTCAAAGGTCATTTAAACCTTTTACGGACAATAACTTGAGAACACTTGGGGGGAGGATCATGAAACTTCATAGGGAGATTGATCATGACTAGCAGATGACCTCTATTGATTTTGTGGTCAGTAGGTCAAACGTCAAGCAAGTTCGGCTTTGACATTGGCTTAGTTCTGTGACAAGGCCATATTGTGGGGGTATAATTCGTCACTCCTGTGACAACTCTAGTTTGTAAGTAAATATATATAACTAAACAGTAAAAGTCAATAAAGCCACTGCTCTAGTTGAAGAAGACTCACAAAGTGTATAAAACAGAAATGTTTAGCTGCATCTGCACTTAAAGAATTGTAACATACTCGTAGAATAACAAGTTAAGTCTAAAAATATCTGGATCAATAGACACATTTACAGTGCTGTAAATTGAAGTCATACCACTCCTCGGAAACTGGTAAAGTTCTTTTAATCAAAAGCTTGAAACCCGGTTTCAAAAATCAAGGATTACTAAAACAATAGTAATTTAGTGTGAAATTTTGCATATACAAAGTAAATGAAACAGAATATAAGTATCACAAATGTGAAAAAAATACTAGTAACGAAAAAGTCGTTCGACAAAGTTACTATTTAATAACTATTACTAATAAACACTAATTTTCAATAGACACATTTACAGTGCTGTAAATTGAAGTCATACCACTCCTCGGAAACTGGTAAAGTTCTTTTAATCAAAAGCTTGAAACCCGGTTTCAAAAATCAAGGATTACTAAAACAATAGTAATTTAGTGTGAAATTTTGCATATACAAAGTAAATGAAACAGAATATAAGTATCACAAATGTGAAAAAAATACTAGTAACGAAAAAGTCGTTCGACAAAGTTACTATTTAATAACTATTACTAATAAACACTAATTTTGTAGCTACTTAAAAGGCCATGACGGGCTCCAAAAAATTAGCGTGAGATATATTGAAGTTATTTTTTTCCTAGTAAAAACTTATTAGTATTTAAAATTGGACTAAAGAAAATAGTGGGATTCACATCATGAATATCAACTACCTCTTCAAAAAAATAGCTAGCAGATATTTGAATGTCAGAGGACTGTGTTGCACTTATGTAATTTGGATCTACCAACTTTGGTGTAATGTTTGTAACTCAATAAAAATTTACTTTTAAGATTTCTTTTTCATTGACGTTTAAGGAACTCGAGAACAATGACTTTTCTGTAGAAGTAGTAAATCATTTTGTCAAACAACATCCTATTCATTAGGCCTAAAAAAAATTCTTTTTATTCCGGTAACATGCTCAAAAAAATTAGGGTAGGTAGGTTGGAAATTTTTTTTTTTTGGAATTTTTTTTTTTATTAAGGGAGACTTTGCGGAAATTATTCTTGTGTCAAAAAATGAATGCAAATAAGGGGGTAATGCCTTTAGAGCATCAATAAGTTGATTTCTAACATCACTGGCCATGTTTAAAAAGTGCATGAAAAAGTGCAGTTTTGCAACTTTTTGTTAAAAAGTTGAAAAAAAATATTCTCCAAGGCCATAAAAACATTTAGGATCAGGCCAAAAATTTAGCGTAGGTCGGGATACCGGAAAAAAACAATTTTTTTTTTACGCCTTATCATTATCTCTTAGTTCTGACTCGGCAGTCTGCGCCTTGTTTTGAAAATTCGGGATTTGGCGAGAAATCCCAATAATGCTAAATTCGCCGAATGTGAAACTGGTCTATTTGGGCAGTACCGTTTAAAAATCGTTAATAAATTGTGTGTTGTCCAAATATTTGACAAAATTACCTTGCCAGCGTCTTAAGTTTAAATTATAGCAATTGTTAACATCTTACTCAGGAAATTAGTTTTAAAAATATCAGGGTCCAATACATTTTACACTTTCACGGGAAGCGCTTTATCAAGTAGGATGCTGTACCACGAAATTAGAATTAACTCCCTTGGTAAAAGTGAAGGTCACATGCATCCGAAACATGATGGATTAAAAGTAAACAAGGACTAGAAAAATGATTTTCTGTTTGAAATAATATTGAAAAAGAAAAGGTTACTAAGTTGATAGGAGGTAAAAGCAGCACAATCTTTTGTTTATTCATTTATTCCCTTAGTACTAAACAGGCTAACTTTAAACTTTCTTGACGGATTAAATTTGTTGAATCAAAGTCTCAATTAAGGTCTAAAATGGAGATTAATGTGCATTAACATTATTCTGCTCGGGGATTGGAAAATTTTAAGATCTAAATTGGTCTGAACACAACTCATAATGTAAATTCCTTACCCTACCCACTTCAGTATACAGATACAGACAGGAAAAAAAGAAAAGAGAAAAGTGACATTCATCGATATGTATTTACCCTTACCAAAATAATGTAGATTGGTGTTATCAAATAAATTAGTTTGTTTTTAGCTCACCAGAGCACAAAGTGCTCAAGGTGAGCTATTGTGACCGGTCATTGTCCGGCGTCTGTCGGCGTCCGTCGATTTGCCTTGTGAACACTCTAGAGGCCACATTTGTGACCCAATCTTTATGAAACTTGGTCAGAATGTTAGTCTTGATGATCTCTAGGTCAAGTTCGAAACTGGGTCATGTGGGGTCAAAAACTAGGTCAGTAGGCCAGATCAAAGGAAAAGCTTGTGAACACTCTAGAGGCCACACTTGTGACCCAATCTTTATGAAACTTGATCAGAATGTTAGTCATGATGATCTCTAGGTCAAGTTCGAAACTGGGTCATGTGGGGTCAAAAACTAGGTCAGTAGGCCAGATCAAAGGAAAAGCTTGTGAACACTCTAGAGGCCACACTTGTGACCCAATCTTTATGAAACTTGGTCAGAATGTTAGTCTTGATGATCTCTAGGTCAAGTTCGAAACTGGGTCATGTTTTTCAAAAACAAGGTCAGTAAGCCAGATCAAAGGAAAAGCTTGTTAACACTCTAGAGGCCACATTTGTTATCCAGTCTTTATGAAACTTGGTCAGAATGTTTGTCTTAATGATCTCTAGGCCAAGGTCGAAACTGGGTTATGTGGGGTCAAAAACTAGGTCTGAAGGCCAGATCAAAGGAAAAACTTGTGAACACACTAGAGGCCACAGTAAATTGTTTTGACCCAATCTTTATGAAATTTGGTCAAAATGTTTGTCTTGATGATCTCTAGGCCATGTTAGAATCTGGGTCATGTTGGGTCAAAAACTAGGTCAGTAGGCCAGATCAAAGGAAAAACATGTGAACACTCCAGAGGCCAATGTTTTGACTCAATCTTTATGAAATTTTGTCAGAATGTTTGTCTTGATGACCTTTAGGTCAAGTTTGAATTTGGGTCATGTAAGATCAAAAACTAGGTCAGTAGGCCAGATCAAAGGAAAAGCTTGTGAACACTCTATAGGTCACAGTTGTGACCCAATATTTATGAAACTTTGTCAGAATGTTTGCCTTGATGATCTCTAGGTCAGTGTTGAAACTGGGTCATGCGGGGTCAAAAAATAGGTCAGTAGGCCAGATCAAAGGAAAAGCTTGTGAACACTCTTTAGGCCACAGTTGTGACTCAATCTTTATGAAACTTGGCCAGAATGTTTGTCTTGATGATCTCTAGGTCAAATTTTAATCTGGGTCATTTATGGTTAAAAACTAGGTCACATGGTCAAATCAAAGGAAAAGTTTGTGAACACTCTAAAGGCTACAGTTGTGACTCAATCTTTATGAAACTTGGTCAGAATGTTTGTCTTGATAATCTCTAGGTTAAGTTCGAAACTGGCTCATGTGGGTTAAAAAACTAGGTCAGTAGGCCAGATATCAACTCTGGTGAGCGGTATATAGGGCCATCATGGCCCTCTTGTTTCATCCAATTTTCAATGAAATAAATCTGATTTTTGTAGCAACTCAATTTGGTAAATCATTCGAAAAAAATGGTGTAACTGTATAAGGGGAAATAACTTTATTGCAACTAAATATAAATATTATGATATATTATAGGGGATGTGTGTACATAGTATGTATTTATTGTGATTAAAGTCCATTTTAGAACAATCTGGGACTGGAATTATAAGCATTTGTACACTGTTACTTCCGTAAAAAGTAGCACACTATCAAACTTCGCCTTGATTATTTTTAATGGGGCGAGCGCAAGCAAAAAACAACAAACATTATTTGTGTTTCTGAAAATATACGAGTGGCAAATTCAGTGAACAGCTTTTTAATTTGGTGAAGCCTGAGATTATGAAACATAAGAATTTTATTCATCTTGTGAAATTGTGCACCTGGTGTTCTGTTTGGGATTTTACTCAGCCAGACAAGAGTTATTGTCCTTGAAATACACATGAAGAGCTTAAAGGTTTATGTTGCAGTTATCTTAAAAAAGATTTCACCCACAGTCATAAAACCATGCACAGTGACAGGAAGCACTAGTGGCCTATGAACACACATTATTTTTTTTTTAGTTTGCCCCATTTTAGACTATAGTTTTCTTCTCTCCAGCATTTTAAGGGCCATGTGTCATACAATGTTGACATCCTTCTTAGTTCTATGCTGGTTAGAAGAGATTGTTTTCAAAAGACACTGCTGTCAGAAAGCTGTTTTACCTGCAGTATTTGTTGAGGGCAGAATCACTCCTTGTTTTTCAGTATGGTACATCTACTGAAGCCAGAGATCAGCTTGTTGTTTGCAGACAGAGCAACAGTCATCATGGAATCAGCAAGGTACAATCTCTCAGTATAAACATTGTTAACACTTGAGTATATTATATCAAAATCTTGGGGAAAACACATACATTAGAATTTTTACCAGAAATCAGTCTGAGAATTTTATTTACAACTGACCTTTTATGGTTTGTGTAACAATGACTTCGGGGCCTCCGTGGCCGAGTGGTTAAGGTCGCTGACTTCAAATCACTTGCCCCTCATTGATGTGGGTTCGAGCCTCACTTGGGGCGTTGAATTCTTCACGTGAGGAAGCCATCCAGCTGGCTTACGGAAGGTCGGTGGTACTACCCAGGTGCCCGCTCGTGATGAAATAATGCACGGAGGGGCACCTGGGGTCTTCCTCCACCATCAAAGCTGGAAAGTCGCCATATGACCTAAAATGTGTCGGTGCGACGTTAAACCCGAAACAAAAAAAAAAAAGTAACAATGACTTCAAGTGAAAATCTCAGTCACTGCTTAACTGGTTATGGACATCTCAAAAATGTCATCAATATTTAAAGGTACTCTGAGAACATGACGCTTTCTCGAACTATCAACACCTCAGCACGCTTTAGACATGCGAACAAACATTCCATAATTATGGGTACATTAAAGGAGAAAATCACAGTTAATTTGAGCATTTTTTAACAATATAAGGCAGACTGTATTGATCATTAATAATTTGCTGGAATTAAAGAAAAGGGACTCTTACGTAATAACAAACACGCTATTTTGATTGCAACTTAATTGAACAGCAAACAGAAATTTTGTATTTCACCTGGTTTTGATAATCTACTGGCCCATAATTTGTTCATCGCGTCAGACTTGTAGAATGCAAATCCAGGCACAAGTTATAAATTAATGGTTTATATAGGTAAATACAGCATGACTATGGTTGCAAAACATTAGGTTGATACGTAGTGCAGCTCTGCATTGACCAACAGTAGAATTATTTCTTATATACATATTAAACAGAATTAGTGCATATGAAGAACAAAATCTCTTTTTCTTGTACAGTGTCTTGATTTGTACATATTTGTTAAAGTATTAAAATACGTGGATATAATCTCTGTTTTTAACATTAGATAATGATGTGCAGTTATTATGCCAGGCAATTAGTGATTCTTACGACATGCTATTTTTATGCAACCTGGAAATCGGTAATCCACTAATATTTCTGCATGCTAAATGTCTGGAATTCCAGATTTGCTAACTTTTTCAACACACGGAAATATTCACATATACAATAACCTTTCTGGCATATATATCCTTGCTTGGCAGAGCTCTTGTTATAATTAATATTACATTTTGTAACAGGGCTCCGGAAATGTGCCAGTTTTGGACCGATTTTTTACTTTTCAGCATACATGCCATATCTCCGGCCGGGAGCCTTTTTCTCCCGTATTTTCAATATATCTCCCAGTCTCCCGCCGGGACATGAAAACCTCGAGCTCCCATAAAAAAATAAATTCAGAAAAAAAGTTCTCTGTCGAAAAATCGTATCTCGGACCCAATGTAGACCTTTAGAAAATACTTGAAATTCAACATCGAGTAGCCCGGAAATACTCTTCAAACATAATTTTGATAATTGTCTATAATCCCTAGCTTGTTTATCGAGAGATACACGCCTGAGGCATTAATTACCTTTCCGCCTTCTGACACCATCTGCAAACAATTAACCATTTAATTTTACCTGTAGGCAATTGTAAACATGTGCATTCGAGATTTTAGACTGATTCAATAACATCAAAGTCGCTGATCTGTAGTTTTTAAAACAATATGTATACCAGTCTTAAAATTACGTCATTTTACCGCCACCTGCCAAAGTGTACTTTCGTTTTCGCTGACCTCAATATTTATCGAGAGACAGGTTAGTGCTAACACCGAGTTCATGCTTCTCCATTTAAATACTTGCACAACATGCAAAAAATCAACCACAATTTAACAAAAATTGGCGAGTTAATGTCAGACTACACAGAATTTCGGACAAACATGAATTCGGATAAGTGAATTTTTTAAGATAAATTGCAATTCTTACTGCCCAAAGACTGCCATTTGTCATGTTGCAATAATTAACGGGAGAAGAATTCCCAGTTTAATTACATGTAGTTTTAATCTAAATATGGACAATCCAGCAGTAGAACGACTTTCATTTTTGTTTTAACAACTTCATTTCTGAAAAGAAATGACTGCCCTTAAAAGACTGTTTGGACATGATATGTCCGCAATCTTTTGAGTATTGTATGCTTAAACATGTCAAAAAGATCACTCTCTCCAGATGCAGAAGCATCAACACATAAAGCAAAAACAAAGTTCCTGGTTCAATCTTTCATGGAATTCTGAATTTCCTTGGATTAATTAAAGTGCTGTAAGTAATAATCATGCATTCTATACACAACTGTTGGCTCCACTCATCAATTCAATATAGAAAACTTGATGATTTTTTCATGAAAACGGCTATTTAGCGCGTAACAATGAGCATATAAAAGTCTCCCTTATTTTTACCCAAATCTCCCTTAAAAAAAGCCCTGCTGAGGCAAATCTCCCTTACTGACCGTCTGAAAATATGGCATGTATGTTTTCAGACCGATTCGTGAAGTGAAAAAACGAAAAAATTGGTCTGATAAAAATGGAGAAAAAGTATAAATTTTGATCTGAAATCTCAATATTCGATCACTTGCCAAGCAGGAAATTGTTGATCGTACCCTCAGATAATCATTTAACGTTTCAAACGTTCTGATTGTCACCTTGGTAATCGATCTGTAATTAGCATGTGACACTACAGTGATTGCGCAGCACATCCTTTAATGTTTGCAGGCAGCCAACTGCAATGTTTGAAACATTTTTGACTGGACCCAAATGCTTCTGATTCGATCCAAATGCTTCTGGGACCCACTTCTTTTATTTAGACCATAAGCCGACGGATTGTTATACCCCCACCAAACATGTTTGGGTGGGGGTCTATATAGGAGTCAGTTTTGTCGCGTCACGTCATGTCACGTCCCGACGCGTCCCGAAATCTATATCTCAGTTATTACTAAATGGATTTGATTCTAACTTAAAATAGATGTTCCACCTTATCACCCACATCATGTGACACAAGGTGCACAACTCTGACACCAATTTTTCATGAGTTATGCCCCCTTTTACTTAGAATTTAAGGTTAATTTTGATGCATTTTCACTATATCTCAGTTATTACTAAATGGATTTGATTCAGACTTAAAATAGATGTTCCACCTTATCACCCGCATCATGTGACACAAGGTGCATAACTCTGACACCAATTTTTAATGAATTATGCCCTCTTTTACTTAGAATTTAAGGTTAATTTTGATGCATTTTCACTATATCTCAGTTATTACTAAATGGATTTGATTCAAGCTTAAAATAGATGTTCCACCTTATCACCCACATCATGTGACACAAGGTGCATAACTCTGACACCAATTTTTCATGAATTATGCCCCCTTTTACTTAAAATTTAAGGTTAATTTTGATGCATTTTCGCTATATCTCAGTTATTAGGAAATGCATTTGTTTCAAACTTGAAGTAGTTGTTCCACATCATCACCCACATCATATGACACAAGGTGCATAACTCTTGCACCAATATTTCCTGAATTATGCCTGCTTTTTGCTTAGAATTATACTTAAATAGTGTTTTGATACACTTTATCTGTACCTCTCTTATTATTTGATATTTTTTAACACAAGCTATTGTGCAATATTCATCCACCATTCGAGTCATAAAACACTCCAGTGACAGTTCTTGACAGATTTAAATGTTTTTGGTACACAGGTGTGACATCATAAAATACAGGTAAAGTTCAACTTTGTCTACAAACCACCAATTTTTAGCTCAACTATTCAAAGAATAGTCTAGCTATTCTACTCACCCTGGCGTCGGCGTCGGCGTCACACCTTGGTTAAGTTTTTGCATGCAAGTACATACAGCCATCAATTAAAGACAAATAGCTTTGAAACTTATTTTTTCTTTTTCTAGGTCAATTACCAACCTCTCTGGGTCAAGTCCCATAACTCTGACATGTATTTTGACCAAATTATGGCCCCTTTTGGACTTAGAAAATTTTGGTTAAAGTTTTACATGCAAGTTACTATCTCCAAAACTAATGCAGATATTGATTTGAAACTTCACATGTGTCTTCGGGGTTATAAAACTAGTTGATGGCAGCAAGTCCCATAACTCTGACTTTCATTTTGGCCAAATTATGCCCCCTTTTGGACTTAGAAAATTCTGGTTAAAGTTTTGCGTGCAAGTACATACAGCTTTTTCTAAAAGGCATATAGATTTTAAACTTATTTTTTCTTTTTCTAGATCAATTACCAACCTCACTGGGTCAAGACCCATAACTCTGACATGTATTTTGAGCAAATTATGCCCCCTTTTAGACTTAGAAAATTTTGGTTAAAGTTTTACATGCAAGTTACTATCTCCAAAACTAATGCAGATATTGATTTGAAACTTAACATGTGTCTTCGGGGTTATAAATCTAGTTGATAGCAGCAAGTCCCATAACTCTGACCTTCATTTTGGCCAAAGTATGCCCCCTTTTGGACTTAGAAAATTCTGGTTAAAGTTTTGCGTGCAAGTACATACAGCTATTTCTAAAAGGCATATAGATTCTAAACTTATTTTTTCTTTTTCTAGATCAATTACCAACCTCACTGGGTCAAGTCCCATAACTCTGACATGTTTTTTGAGCAAATTATGCCCCCTTTTAGACTTAGATAATTTTGGTTAAAGTTTTACATGCAAGTTATTATCTCCAAAACTAATGCAGATATTGAATTGAATCTTCACATGTGTCTTCGGGGTTATAAAACTAGTTGATAGCAGCAAGTCCCATAACCCTGACCTTCATTTTGGCCAAATTATGTCCCCTTTTGGACTTAGCAAATTCTGGTTAAAGTTTTGCGTGCAAGTACATACAGCTATTACTAAAAGGCATATAGATTTGAAACTTATTTTTTCTTTTTCTACATCAATTACTAACCTCACTGGATCAAGTCCCATAACTCTGGCATGTATTTTGGGCAAATTATGCCCCCTTTTGGACTTTGAAAATTCTGGTTAAAGTTTTACATGCAAGTTTCTATCTCCAAAACTAATGCAGATATTGAATTGAAACTTCACATGTGCCTTCGGGGTTATAAAACTAGTTGATAGCAGCAAGTCCCATAACTGATATGCATTTTGGTCAAATTATTCCCCCTTTTGAACTTAAAACTCTTTTGATATTTAACCTTTTTGGGTAATATTTTCCTGCTTCTGGGACAATATTTCGAATAGTGGAACTTGGCTGTCTTACGGACAGCTCTTGTTTATGTAGTTATGGCCCCTTTCCAACTTAAAATTTGTCAAACTCATGGTTGTTGGGCAATAACTCATGAAAGGCTTGACAGATTTAGATAAATTTTGGTACACAGGTGTAATATCATAAGATACAGGTCAAGTTCGATTTAAATTGCACCTTCTTGTGGCCATGTCTTTCTTATGGTTGCCATTCTTCTGTGACAAGATTGTGGGGGTATTTGTCACTCCTGTCACAGTTCTAGTTTTATTTCAAAAGGCTATGTTTGAAGACAGTTAAAAAGAAACAAAAGGTCATTGCATTTAATGAGACATCACATTGGAAACCAATAAAATATTTTTTATTATTACTTGATTTGTAAAAATTACATGGTACATTTGGCAGTACAGCTGAAACAAATACAGAAAATCATCTTTGCAACCCGACTGTACAAAAAAAGGACTGGCAAACCCAAATGACCTGAAGGAAACCGGAGTGGTGGACTGGCTGGTTTATCAAATTGGTCTTACAAAAAAGTTCAAAAATGAAATTTTGTTTACATCAGAGAAGAATATATAAGTTATCAAAACGTGGTTGCTTGTTGAAGTACAACGCCAGTGAAATGAAATATCCGCGTAGATTGATCAGTACCATGATTAGGACGGCCAACCAATGTGACCTTTTGGTACCCTACACGGGAAGTTCGATCTCAGCGTTCATATAACCTACACATTTGGTCCATGGCAGAGTACTCTAAAAATACTGAGGATATTTGGCAGAGACTATGGGTCGAGTAAATCACTTTGACACATTGTATTTTATAAAAACCCTTCAAATAATGAGGAAACGCTGTGTTTATGGTACCAAAGTCACATGCGTTGGCTTTTAGACTAGATAGATAAATACGGTGCCAGCAAAACAATGCCTCAGCAATTTTATCCTAGCAAGTATTTCTCGGAAAAACATCGAAACTTAAACAAAGTTACAACCACATATAACACTGAATGACTGTTTTCATTGTATTATAACTCGCGGTGACTGGTAAATCATTTTTAGCTTGACTATTCGAAGAATAGGGGAGCTATCCTACTCGCCCCGGCGTCGGCGTGAGCGTGAGTGTCAAACAAATGTTAAAGTTTGCGTACCACCCCAAATATTTTCAAAGTCCATTGAGATATTGCTTTCATATTTTGCATACTTGTTTACCATCATGACCCCAGTCTGTAAAAAAGGAGGAGGCAACTCTATCAAGCATTTTGACTGAATTATGGCCCCTTTTCGACTTAGAATAAATGTTAAAGTTTGCGTACCACCCCAAATATTTTCAAAGTACATTAAGACATTGCTTTCATATTTTGCATACTTGTTTACCATCATGACCCCAGTCTGTAAAAAGGAGGAGGCAACTCTATCAAGCATTTTGACTGAATTATGGCCCCTTTTCGACTTAGAATATGCTTATTGTAATGTTAAAGTTTTACTCATTGCTTATATTATACTATCAAGCACTGAGAATAGTCGAGCGCTCTGTCCGCTGACAGCTCTTGTTAATGCCTAACATACTAGTTACTTTAGTCTATCACATTTTACAAATGTAGTCTATATGTATGATACGGCGGTTGTGGTAGCGCAGATGTCGTGATTTTCATTTCGGATAGATTGGGTTTTCAGAATTTCCGGAGCCCTGTTTTGTAACATTTTTCATTAAAAGGGGGATAATTCAATCAGTATGAAAAAGCTGGAGTTACGGTTAATTGTACTGATCATTGATACTGAATATCATTTAATTATCTTTGGTGACTCAAGACGAGAAGAAAGTGAGATTGAACTGAATGAAAGCAGTTTGGACTGCAGGTGTTCATTTGTAAGGCAACCCAATAGCCTTCAACATAATTGTAATATTTTCTAGGTATATGTTGGAGTTGAAACTAGAGCAAGTGAAGATGTTTGTAGAAAAAGTTCGTGGAATAGCTGCAGCTGCTGGATGCACAGTATGTATTGTGAAATCTCTTATTGTAAACACTGGTAACAAGGGAAGAGATACTCTCAGTGTTTTTAAGTAGAATATAGATGTTTATATATCTTTAACTTATTGTAAGCTGTCAACAGGATAGCTGAAAATAACATTACTTTTGTGCAATAGGGTGTAAAGAAAGTTTGTTCCAATTTGAAAAGTAAACAGCATATATTTTAAGTCATCTTGAATGCTGTTATGTTGACTTGTTGCTGCTACGTAAATTTGGTAAATTTCAGATTTCTTTTTGTAGAGTATATCTAAAATACCTGCAGCTTGAAAATAGTTGTTCCACCTAAGAATATATACCAAACAAAAAATAAAGGTTATAAATATATAAAATTCAGTGTATCTCTTTTAGGGTCTGCAACAGGAAAATTTAATGATGTAACAAATGAATAACTTTATTTTTCAATTAACCTTGTTTTTGAGACATCAAGAAAGATTGATAAATACAGTGTAAAATCTGGTAAATAAACGCATATTCGAATATAAGCGCATATCAAAAGTAAGCGCATATGGCTTTACCGTTATTCCGTATGGGATAATAAGCGCATGTCGTGCCTTTACCATAATTTTGTCTCAAAAGTAGGCGCATATCCGATTACTGATAAACAAACAACAGATGTAGCAAAAAGATGTAATTAATGGTATTATACCGTGATAATTGTTTATCATAAATACAGGCGAAAAGTGTTATTACCTGTTGAATAGCCGGTAGGTGTTAAAAGATTTTAACGTCTATTAATTGTCTGATAAAACGATAATTGTTTACGATAATCATGCTTTTTGAATAAAAAATGTTTTCAGTAAATGAAAGTTTGCATTGTCATAACAGTTTGTCATTTTTTGTAAATCTGTGAAAAGAATATGGATAAAATGCTACAATCTTAGTGTTGAACAATTATTGAATGGTCCGAGAGATTGAATATTATTTGCAAAATATGTATTCATTATGCTTTCATTTTGTCTAAATAATGTATGCAATAAAAAGGAAGTAGTCCACTGCGCACGTCCATGACCATGTTTTACTTTCGTTTTCTCAACCAAGGTAAGCACTGTCAATATTCTTAATATATCAAAAATAGGTGCACGCGGCTTGTCTATAAATGCATATCAAATATAAGCGCATAGTTTTGGCTTAAGTATAAGCGCATATCAAAAATAGGCGCATTAAAGTGTCACTAAAATTATTATAAGCGTATACCCTTATTTAGCAGATTTTACAGTATAATGATTACTAATGACTTATGACAGGGTTTGTAAATAAGTATATGAAGCAGTTCTATTTTAAAACTTGGTCTTTATAGCATTGTTATAAGGTCCCCTTCCAGATTTGTTCCAATGGGGACACTTGGCCCCTTTTAGGGTCTGTTAAAGCTTAAAGATAGAACAATTATTTAACAACTTGATGGAACTTCATCGAACTTGGTTTGTAGCATCATTTATAATGTTGTTGAAGTTGGGCACTCGGCACATTTTACGGGTTGCTAGAGCTAAGAAAAGAAATACTTTTAAAAGACTTCTTCTCGTGGACCACTTGATGGATCTAATTTTCATCAAATTTTATCTGTAGCATCCTTATAAGGTCCTCTCCCAAAAGACTTCAAATGGGAGTGCTTGGTCTCTATTAGATGGTGCTAGAGCTAAAAATAGAAATACATTTAAAAGACTTCTTCTCATGAACAACTTTATGACTCTTCATCAAACTTTGTCTCTAGCTTCATTATATTAGGTACTGTCCTAATTTTGTTCTAAAGGAGGCACTCATTTAAACAGCTTCTTCTTGTGAACCACTTCACAGATCTTTGACAAACTTGGTATGCGGCATTTTTTTAAGGTCCTCTCCCATATTTATTCAAATGAGGACATTAGGCCCTTTTAGGAGCTGCTAGTGCTAAAAATAGAAATATATTTAAACAACTTCTTATAATGAAGTGCTTGATGGATCTTCTTCAAACATGGTCAGTAGCATCATTTTTAGTCTTTTCCCAAGTTCGTTCAAATGGAAACCTTGACCCTTTTTAGGGGTCACTAGAGCTTAAATTAGAAAACCTCTATATGACATTTTTTACTTTTTTGATGGATCTTCATGAAACTTAGTCTGTAACATCATTGTAAGATCATCTCTCACATTTGCCCAAATTGTGGCACTTAGCCCCTTTTAGGGGCCACTAGTTTATATTAGTCACAGTTGTTACAATTCATGATTCAGTGTGTCATACATATATTCAAGATCAAACAGTCAGTGTAAAAACAACTTCTTCTGTGAACTGCTTCACAGGTCTTTATCAAACTTGGTATGTAGCATGATTATAATGTCCTCTCCCACATTTGTTAAAATGGGGGGAGATTCAGGGGTTGTCCCATTTTAGGAGCCGCTAGAGCTTAAATAGACATACAGTCAAACCTGTGAACAAAGACCACTCATCGGAACAAGCAAATGTCAAACTTCTCAGCCATTATCATGCTCATAAAAAGTATTTTTACAGCTTCTACAGCACTTGCTTTCTTTGTGTTCTATGTAATAATTCCTTTTGTAAATCATAACCACTACTACCATCATCACCATCATCATCATCATCATCAGATACTCAGAAATAGGACTACACTCGTTTGGAATGAAATACAGAAATACCTTTAAACTTTGGAAAAGAAGAATGCAATGTTATGTTTCTTTTTATTTTAATATGCACTCTAATGAACTTAATCTAATGTTTTACTAAGCATCAATCATATGCTAAATATGTAAGCATTTCATTCTGTACCAATTTGCTTACTGCAGATTGGGAAATTTTTGTGAGAGTTTATTTTGCGCACTGACAGGTTTATGTTTGCGGTACTGCAGATTCGTCAATACACGCATAACTGCGATAAACGAAAATGTAGATGTCCAAAACACAAGAACAGTCGAAGTTGCAAATTTGAGAAAAAATAAAATTCTCCCAATTTACAGTAACCTTTAACATCTGTCACTTATCACCAATGTTAACCTAAACAATATTATTCTGTCTGAAGTCCCCTTTGCTGCACAGTAACTGACTCACTTCTTTACAAAAAAGTCACTGATCTTTGTTATGCCCCCCTTCGAAGAAGGAGGGGTATATTGTTTTGCAGATGTTGGTCGGTAGGTGGGTCGGTCGGTCGGAATTTAGACCAATCCGTTTCCAGATGGTAACTCAAGAACGCTTGGGCCTAGGATCATGAAAGTTGATAGGGAGGTTGGTCATCACCAGCAGATGACCCCTATTGATTTTGAGGTCTGTATGTCAAAGGTCAAGGTCACAGTGACCCTGAATAGTAAAACGGTTTCCGGATGATAACTCAAGAACACTTGGGCCTAGGATCATGAAAGTTGATAGGGAGGTTGATAATGACCAGCAGATGACCCCTATTGATTTTGAGGTCAGTATGTTAAAGGTCAAGGTCACAGTGACCCTGAACAGTAAAACGGTTTCCGGATGATAACTCAAGAACGCTTAGGCCTAGGATCACGAAAGTTGATAGGGAGGTTGGTCATGACCAGCAGATGACCCCTATTGATTTTGAGGTCAGTATGTCAAAGGTCAAGGTCACAGTGACCAGGAACAGTAAAATGGTTTCCAGGCAATAACTGTAGAACGCTTGGGCCTAGTGTCAGGAAAATTGATAGTTAGGTTGGCCATGACCAGCAGATGACCCCTATTGATTTTGAGGTCATTAGGTCAAAGGTCAAGGTCACATTGGCCAGGAACAGTTAAAACGGTTTCTGATCTTCTTGTCCAAAACCATAGGGCCTAGGGCTTTGATATTTTGTATGTAGCAAAATCTAGTGGTCCTCTACCAAGATTGTTCAGATTATTTCCCTGGGGTCAAATATGGCCCAACCCCGGGGGTCACATGGTTTATATAAACTTATATAGGAAAAAATTTGAAAAACCTCACGTCCAAAACCACAGGGCCTAGGGCTTTGATATTTTGTATATGACATCATCTAGTGGTCCTCTACTAAGATTGTTCAAATTATTCCCCTAGGGTCAAATATGGCTCCGCCCTGGGGGTCACATGGTTTACATAGACTTATATAGGGAAAAACTTTGAAAATCTTCTTGCCCAAACCACAAAGACTATGGCTTTGATATTTTGTAATGTAGCATCATTTAGTGGTTCTCTACCAAGTTTGTTCAAATTATCCCTCTAGGGTCAAATATGGCCCCGCCCCAGGGGTCATATGGTTCATATAGACTTGTATAGGGAAAAACTTAGAACCTTCATGTCCATAACTTACATCATTCAAATTTGGACCACATGTATAGTTTTGAGTGGCAAGATGAACCTTGACATGAGTTGACCTTGATCTTGACCTAGTGACCTTCTTTCAGATTTCTGTAGCTACAGCCTTCAAATTTCGACCACATGCATAGGTTTGTGTACCGAAAAAAACTTTGACATTGTTATTGACCTAGTGACCTACTTTCACATTTTTGAAGGTACAGGCTTCAAATTTGGACCACATGCATAGTTTTTTGTTCCAAAATAAAATTTGACCTTGATTTTGACCTAGTGACCTACTTTCACATTTCTCAAGCTACAGCCTTCAAATCTGAACCACAAGCATAGTTTTGTGTACTGAAATAAACTTTGATCTTGAGATTGACCTAGTGACCTACTTTCACATTTCTGAAGGTACAGGCTTCAAATTTGGGCCACTTGCATAGTTTTGTGTTCCGAAATAAAATTTGACCTTGATTTTGACCTAGTGACCTACTTTCACATTTCTCAAGCTACAGCCTTCAAATTTGAACCACATGCATAATTTTGTGTACTGAAATGAACTTTGATCTTGAGATTGACATATTGACCTACTTTCACATTTCTGAAGCTACAGGCTTCAAATTTGGACCGCATGCATTTTTTATGCCCCCGAAGGGAGGCATATAGTTTTTGAACCGTCTGTCTGTCAGTCTGTCCGCATTTTTCGTGTCCGGTCCATATCTTTGTCATCGATGGATGGATTTTCAAATAACTTGGCATGAATGTGTACCACAGTAAGATGACGTGTCGCGCGCAAGACCCAGGTCCGTAGCTCAAAGGTCAAGGTCACACTTAGACATTAAAGGATAGTGCATTGATGGGCGTGTCCGGTCCATATCTTTGTCATCGATAGATGGATTTTCAAATAACTTAGCATGAATGTGTACCACAGTAAGACGACGTGTCGCGCGCAAGACCCAGGTCCGTAGCTCAAAGGTCAAGGTCACACTTAGACATTAAGGGATAGTGCATTGATGGGTGTGTCCGGTCCATATCTTTGTCATCGATGGATGGATTTTCAAATAACTTGGCATGAATGTGTACCACAGTAAGACGATGTGTCGCACGCAAGACCCAGGTCCGTAGCTCAAAGGTCAAGGTCACACTTAGACATTAAGGGATAGTGCATTGATGGGCGTGTCCGGTCCATATCTTTGTCATCGATGGACGGATTTTCAAATAACTTGGCATGAATGTGTACCACAGTAAGACGACATGTCGCGCGCAAGACCCAGGTCCGTAGCTCAAAGGTCAAGGTCACAGACGTTAAAGGTCATTTTTCATGATAGTGCATTGATGGGCGTGTCCGGTCCATATCTTTGTTATTCATGCATGGATTTTAAAATAACTACGCATGAATGTGTGACACAGTAAGACGATGTGTCGCTCGCAAGACCCAGGTCCGTAGCTCAAAGGTCCTAAACTCTAACATCGGCCATAACTATTCATTTAAAGTGCCATCGGGGGCATGTGTCATCCTATGGAGACAGCTCTTGTTTGTGTTCTGAATTGAAATTTGACATTGATTTTTACCTATTACCTACTTTCACATTTCTCAAGATACAGCCTTCAAATTTGAAGCACATGCATAGTTCTGTCTACTGAAATGAACTTTGACCTTGAAATTGATCTAGTGACCTGCTTTCACATTTCTCAAGCCACAGCTTTCAAATTTGGACCACATAACATTGTTTTGTACCGAAATGAAATTTGACATTGATTTTGACCTTGAGCTAGTCTTGAAATTTGAAACATTCAAAAATGGCTCAGTGGATGGCGCCAAGATCACTCTGTAATCTCTTGTTAGGTTAATAGGTTAAAGGTCAAGGTCAGATTAAACCAGAATGGTAGAACTTTTGTTTACAGTGAGCATATAATTTCTGTTCCTTGTGCAATTACTTAATGCATCAAGGGGGGCATTTCGTGTTCGACGAGCTCTTGTTTTGTTACACTTGCCATTTTAATGTTCTGTAATAAATCACCACAGTTCATTACACTGTTCAGTAGGTCCAAGTGTCCATGACTCACAGCAAATGCCTTAAGCTTTTCCACAAAACTAAAGCACTCAGTAACTGAACATGGTGCACACTCTCTAATGCACAGTCATCATCGTCATGATCGCCCACATCATTTTCACTTCTACAGTCCTTCAGCAGTAATTATTCTGTTTGCTATAATGCGCAAGTCGTGAAAGTCATGCCAGAACGGTCAAGCTTGCTTGTTATTGGGGGTCCAATATAACTCTTGGAAATGAATTAGGTTGGTCACTGGTCGTGGTCGCTATTCACAGCCTTTTTATGAGCACTTTTAGCTCGACTATTCGAAGAATAAGTAGAGCCACCTACTCACGTCGGCGTCACACCTTGGTTAAGTTTTTTGTACCAGTCCACTTTTTGACAAAGTCTTTTGAGATAAAGCTTTGAAACTTTCAACACTTGTTAACCATCACCATGTCCAGTTTAAGGCAAGTACATAACTCCATCAAGGATTTTGGCTGAATTATGGCCCCTTTTAACTTAGAAATCTTGGTAACGTTTTTCGTACCAGTTCACATTTTGTGTAAAGTGTTTGACATAAATAAATTATGGCTTTGAAACTTTTATCACTTGTTTATTATAACAGTCTCTATGTGTAGGCAAGAGTATATAACTCTGTCAACTATTTTGGCTTAATTATGGCCCTTTTTAGCTCATCTGATTTTTTGAGAAAAAATGCTGAGTTATTGTCATCACTTGGTTGGCGTCGGCGTCGGCATTGGTGTTGGCATTGGTGTTGCCAGGTTAAGTTTTATGTTTAGGTCAGCCTTTCTCCTAAACTATCAAAGCTATTGCTTTGAAACTTGCAACACTTGTTCACCATCATAAGCTGACTCTGTACAGCAAGAAACATAACTCCATCCTGCTTTTTGCAAGAACTATGGCCCTTTTTGGACTTAGAAAATCAGATTTCTTGGTTAAGTTTTGTGCTTAGGTCAGCTTTTCTCCTAAACTATCAAAGCTATTGCTTTAAAACTTGCAACACTTGTTCACCATCAAAAGCTGACTCTGTACAGCAAGAACATAACTCCATCCTCTTTTTGCAAGAATTATGTCCCTTTTTGGACTTAGAAAATATCAGATTTCTTGGTAAAGTTTTATGTTTAGGTCAATTTTTCTCCTAACAAAGCTATTGCTTTGAAACTTGCAACACTTGTTCACCATCATAAGCTGACTCTGTACAGCGAGAAACATAACTCAATCCTGCTTTTTGCAAGAATTATGGCCCTTTTTGGATTTAGAAAATATCAGATTTTTGGGTTAAGTTTTGCGTTTAGGTCACCTTTTCTTCTTAATGGTCAAAGCTATTGCTTAAAGCTTGGAGCAGTTATTTGCCATTCAAAGCTGACACTGCACAGCAAGTACCGTAACTCTACATTGCTTTTTAGCTCACCTGAGCCAAAGGCTCATGGTGAGCTTTTGTGACCACTCAATGTCCGTCGTCCGTCCATCAACATTATCTAAAAAAATCTTCTTCTTGAAAACCAAAGGACAGAATTGCATCAAACTTCACAGGAATGATCCTTGGGTGGTCCCCTTTCAAAACTGTTCAAAGAATTGAATTCCAAATAGAACTCTGGTTGCCATGGCAACAGAAAGGAAAAACTTTAAAAATCTTCTTGTCCAAAAGCGCAAGGCGTAGAGCCTTGATATTTGGCTTGTGACATCATCTAATGGTCCTCTATGAAGATTGTTCAAATTATGCCTCTGGGGTGAAAAGAGGGCCCGCCCCGGGGGTCCCAAGTTTTACATAGACTTATATAGGAAAAAAACTTTAAAAATCTTCTTATCTGAAACCACAAGACCTAGGCCTTTGATATTTGGTATGTAGCATTGCCTTGTGGTCCTCTACCAAAATTATTCAAATTATAACCCTGGAGTGAAAAGAGGCCCTGCCCTGGAGGGTCTCAAATTTTACATTTTAGACTTATGTAGGAAAAACTTTAAAAATCTTCTTGTCTGAAACTGCAAGGCCTATGCTTTTGATATTTGGTATGTTGCATTGCCTTGTGGATGTCTAACAAGATTGTTCAAATTATTCTCCTGGGGTGAAAAGAGGCCCTGCCCTGGGGGTCCCAAGTTTAACATAGACTTATATAGGAAAAAAAACTTGGCTTATGTTTGGCTTGTGACATCATCTAATGGTCCTCTATGAAGATTGTTCAAATTATGCCCCTGGGGTGAAAAGAGGGCCCGCCCCGGGGGTCCCAAGTTTTACATAGACTTATATAGGAAAAAAACTTTAAAAATCTTCTTGTCTAAAACCGCAAGACCTAGGCTTTTGATATTTGGTATGTAGCATTGCCTTGTGGTCCTCTACCAGAATTGTTCAAATTATGCCCCTGGGGTGAAAAGAGCCCCTACCCTGGGGGTCCCAAATTTAACATAAACATATAGGGAAAAAAATCTTCTTGTCTGAAAGTACATGGCCTAGGCCATTGATATTTGGTGTGTAGCATTGCCTAGTGGATGTCTAACAAGATTGTTCAAATTATTCCACTGGGGTGAAAAGAGGCCCCACCCTGGGGGTCACTTGTTATTTCAGTAATATAGGAATAAATACTTAAAAATTATCAGATCATATTTCCTAGACTATTTGATTATAATTACCTGATGACCCCAAGTGATTAGGGGTCACCTGACTGTGACCTTGACCTACTGACCTACTTCCTTATTTTTTAAGAAACAGCTTTGAAATTTAAACGTGTGGCTATTATTACTCAGGTGAGCGATTCAGGGTCATCATGACCCTCTTGTTGCAAGAATTATGGCACCTTTTGGACTTAGAAGATCATGGGTAGGACAATATTTCTATCATACAGAGACAAAAAAATCAGATGAGCGTCTGCACCCACATGGCGGAGCTCTTATTGGACTTGGAAATTGGTACAATTTTTGTACAAGTCCATATTTTGTCAAAACTATTTGACCTGTGGCTTTGAAAGTTTGAACAATTGTTTATCATCATGATTTATATTTGTAGGCAAGAGTACTTAACTCTGTCAACTATTTTGGCTGAATTATGGCCCTTTCTTGACTTGGAAATTGGTTCAGTTTTCGTACATGTCCATGTTTTGTCAAAACTATTTGACATGTGACTTTGAAACTTTTAACACTTGTTTATCATCATGATTTTCATCTGCAGGCAAGACTACATAACTCTGTCAACTATTTTGGCTGAATTATGGCCCTTTTTGGACTTTGAAATTGGTTCAGATTTCATACAAGTCGATGTTTTGTCAATGCTATTTGACGTGTGGCTTTGAAACTTTTAACACTTGTTTATCATCATAATTTCCATCTGTAGGCAAGAGTACATAACTCTGTCAACTATTTTGGCTAAATTATGGCCCTTTTTGGACTTGGAAATCAGTTAAGTTTTTTGTACCAGTCTGTATTTTGCCTAACCTGTTTGTCATATGGCTTTGAAACTTTGACCACTTGTTTATCTTCATAGTCTACTTACCTAGAACAAGGACTTTAGCTGAGTCATGGCCCTTGTTTGGACATTAGGTTTCGCATACCATTCGATATTTTGTCTATTAACTGTTGCTTACCAACATGGTCACACATTGCCATATAGTGCAAGACTTATCCAAAACCACAAATGCAGGTACATTGTTTGTCTTATCTGTTCCTCTTCTTTTCTGAAAATCTCAGGTAATATTTTGACCCTATACTTCTATCAATGCTTCGAATAGTTGAGCGTGCTATCAACAGACAGCTCTTGTTCTACGGGGGGATCAGAGACCGGTCATTGTTGACAGGTGGTCGCTACACAAGGGTGGTCGCTAGCACAAGTTTGACCGTATATTATACAGTTTTACACAACGTGCCTTGTCTATCACTTGGCAATGATAATGTGCAATAATCAAAACAATGTGTTGTCCATCATTAACCACTGAATGTCCAGTTATAGATACAATAACTAAAACTTCCATTTCCACGTAATTTAAAGTTTCACCTCCATACAACTGGTGTAAATTGTTCTGCTGATGACTCAGTAAAAATGAAGGTATATGTATTCTGCAATCTGATGTAGCAAGTCTGACAGTTCACAACTGCATTCCAGCTAAAATCTACGGAATCCTGTTTGTGCCACTTTAATTCTCACCTCACTAACACACATTATCGCATTGGTGCTTTATCCCAAAACATATATATATGTGAGATTGAACAATCCTCGCGAAGTTTTTAGGGCGATAATTATCGTCTTAATTTTCGCATGTCTTTCTTAATTCTCACATCGGGAAATTGAAATTCTGCTTAAATACTGATACATAGTTGCGAGAATCAGTAAAACTTCATATTGTCGCCGGGTGTTAGGGGTTATTTCTTTCTTTAGCACCGTGGATGAAAATTTCTGTTACATCGTTAAAAAGGGCAGGGACTGTCATTATGTCTTCCCCCCCCCCTCTGGGGGAGACATATTGTTTTTGCCCTGTCCGTCCGTCCGTACGTCACACTTCATTTCCGATCTATAACTGGAGAACCATTTGATCTAGAACCTTCAAACTTCATATGGTTGTAGGGCTGCTGGAGTAGACGACCCCTATTGTTTTTGGGGTCACTCCGTCAAAGGTCAAGGTCACAGGGGCCTGACCATTGAAAACAATTTCCGATCAATAACTCGAGTACCACTTGACCCAGAATGTTGAAACTTCATAGGATGATTGGTCATGCAGAGTAGATGACCCCTATTGATTTTGGGGTCACTCTGTTAAAGGTCAAGGTCACAGGGGCCTGAACATTGAAAACCGTTTCCGGTCAGTAACTTGAGAACCACTTGACCTAGAATGTTGAAACTTAATGGGATGATTGTTTATGCAGAGTAGTTGACCCCTATCGATTTGGGAGTCACTCTGTTAAAGATCAAGGTCACAGGGGCCTGAACATGGAAAACCGTTTCTGATCAATAACTTGAGAACCTCTTGACCCAGAATGTTAAAACTTCATAGGATAATTGGACATGCAGAGTAAATGACCCCAATTAATTTTGGGGTCACTCTATTAAAGGTCAAGGTCACAGGGGCCTGAACATGGAAAACCGTTTTCGGTCAGTAACTCAAAAACCACTCGACCCAGAATGTTGAAACTTCATAGGATGATTGTTCATGCAGAGTAAATGACCCCTATTGTTTTTGGGGTCACTCCGTTAAAGGTCAAGGTCACAGGGACCTGAACATTGATAACCATCGAGAACCTCTCAATAACTTGAGAACCTCTTGATCCAGAATGTTGAAACTTCATAGGATGATTGAACATGCAGAGTAGATGACCCCTATCAATTTTGGGGTCACTCTGCTAAAGGTCAAGGTCACAGGAGCCTGAACATGGAAAACAATTTCCGATCAATAACTTGAGAACCACTTGACGCAGAATGTTGAAACTTTATAGGATGATTGAACATGCAGAGTAGATGACCCCTATTGATTTTTGGGTCAGTCTATCAAAGGTCAAGGTCAAAAGGGCCTGGTCATGTAAAATCATTTCCGGAAAATAACTGAGAACCTCTTGACCCAGAATGTTAAAACTTCATAGGATAATTGGACATGCAGAGTAAATGACCCCAATTAATTTTGGGGTCACTCTATTAAAGGTCAAGGTCACAGGGGCCTGAACATGGAAAACCGTTTTCGGTCAGTAACTCAAAAACCACTCGACCCAGAATGTTGAAACTTCATAGGATGATTGTTCATGCAGAGTAAATGACCCCTATTGTTTTTGGGGTCACTCCGTTAAAGGTCAAGGTCACAGGGACCTGAACATTGATAACCATCGAGAACCTCTCAATAACTTGAGAACCTCTTGATCCAGAATGTTGAAACTTCATAGGATGATTGAACATGCAGAGTAGATGACCCCTATCAATTTTGGGGTCACTCTGCTAAAGGTCAAGGTCACAGGAGCCTGAACATGGAAAACAATTTCCGATCAATAACTTGAGAACCACTTGACGCAGAATGTTGAAACTTTATAGGATGATTGAACATGCAGAGTAGATGACCCCTATTGATTTTTGGGTCAGTCTATCAAAGGTCAAGGTCAAAAGGGCCTGGTCATGTAAAATCATTTCCGGAAAATAACTGAGAACCACTTGACCTAGAATGTTGAAACTTAATGGGATGATTGGACATGCAGAGTAGATGACCCCTATTTATTTTGGGGTCACTTGATCAAAGGTCAAAGTCACAGGAGCCTGAACAGTGACTTGAGAACCACTAGGCCAAGAGTGTTGAAACTTAGCGGGATGACTGGACATGCCAAGTAGTTGATCCCTGTTGCAGCCAACCATCAGTGTCTCTTTGACTTTCGCTCCTGACCCCTATTGACTTCTTGCCTATAGGACTTTGCATTGGGGGAGACATGCGCTTTTTTACAAAAGCAATTTCTAGTTAGAAATTTGTTTCGGTGAATTGATACTAATTAACCAGGAAGAATTTTATTGATCAATTGTCCAAAAATTTTATCCCAAGCGACCATCCCAGGTTTTATTAATTCTCGCAACTATGTATCATTATTAAAGCGAAATTTCAATTTCCCGATGCAAGAATTAAGAAGACATGCGAAAAATTAAGATGATAATTATCAACTGAGAAACCTTGCAAGGATGGTTAAATCTCGCATGTATATACGTTTTTTGGACAAGGCAACAAAGTGATAATTATCCCATTATCGCGTGTTGGTAAGATGAGAATTAAAGTGGCACAAACAGAATTCCATATAAATCTGTATTAGACCAATATCGTCTGGAACTGTGTTAATAGTAGTTCAAATAGTAGTGATCCATGAAGACAACAATTGACCATCTATTTGTAATTAGGCGTAGTCATTGACATGTGATACTTGTTTACAATTCACATCAAAAAGGACTGCCACCAGTATCACTAAGCTAAGTGTTCTGTATAGGTAAGGTCCAAAAGGCCTCTTTTGACATCACCACTTGGTTGACTGAAAATAAACAACAGACAGCATTAATAAATCAGCATGTAACATTAAGTTTATAATATAAAACTAAACACGTGAAGGTGGGTGGGAATTTTGTGTCTGTTTCACCAGCTAATGTGTTCCACCAAAGAGAATCTGCATGATACTGTGACGTCAGTGATAAATTTGCTGTTGTAACCGAAGTATTCCAAATGACAAATAAAATGACAAATTGTCTAAAAATAGCATCAATCTAAAAATTGCATTGAGAAAAAAAAACCAGATAATTCCTGCCTCAATACGTACATTTTTTTTCTATGCAGAAATATTCGGTATTTCCTAATGAATTTAATTCAAACTAATAGTCCTTCCACATCATCGACCTCATCATATGACACAAGGTCCATAATTCTGGCACAAATGTTAAGTGACTTTTGTCCCCTTTTAAACTTTTTAAGGCTTTTTACTTAGAAATTCAGTTTAATTTTGATGCTTTTTTCTCTATATCTCTGTTGTTACTAAATGGATTATATTCAAACTTAACATGGTTGTTCCATATGGTCACCCACTTCATATGACAAAATGTTCATGATGCTGGCACCATAATTCTATGAGTTATGGCCCCTTTTTACTGGAATTTCAGGTTCAAGTTGTCACTTCTGTTCTATTTCAAATATTTGATTCAAACCTCAAAACGTTGCTCCACATTATTAGCCACATGATAAGACACAATGTCATGGTGCATTACTTTTGTAGAAATTTTTTATGAATTATGTTCCTTTTGTACTTATTAAATGTTTTGATACACTTCTCTGTTTCTTTTATTACTAATTGCATTTGACACAGCCTTAGGCTATTGTAGCTTCATCCAGATTGGAGTAATTAACACTCCAGTGACAGCTCCATCTTCCTCAGGTGTGCCAAGTTTCACTATACAGCATCAAATTAGTAGTGCATGCTGTCTCCTGTGACAACTCTTGTTTAGTCCCCTACTGGTTGAAAACAAGTTTCGGGGAGTAAATACCCCATAATAAGACAATGTGTCATGCACAACTTTTACCGCCCGCCCGCTTAGCTCAGTAGGTAAGAGCGTTGGTCTACGGATCGCGGGGTCGTGAGTTTGATCCTTGGGCGGGGCGTATGTTCTCCGTGACTATTTGATAAACGACATTGTGTCTGAAATCATTAGTCCTCCACCTCTGATTCATGTGGGGAAGTTGGCAGTTACTTGCGGAGAACAGGTTGGACTGGTACAGAATCCAGGAACACTGGTTAGGTTAACTGCCTGCCGTTACATGACTGAAATACTGTTGAAAAACAGCGTTAAACCTAAAACAAACAAACAAACATGCACAACTTTTAGATCCCTAGCTCAAAGGTCAAGGTGACACGTAGCAGTCAAATGTTAACAAGGCATGAACAGGGTCTGTTTCGTGTCCGGTCCAGAACTCTGTCATCCGCACACAAATGTTCCCCATGAGACAATATGTCATATGCAATACCCAAACCCCTAGTGCAGAGATCAAGGTCACACCTGAAGGTCAAAAGTCAACATTGATCTTTTCCAGTCCAGTCTGTAAAATATTTTGATATAAGCTAATGTGTCATATGGACCCAATGAAAAAATTTATTGGTGTATTTTCTTTGGGTTTTCTTCCCTTTAATATTGATTTCTCACATTTTTTCTCATATTTTCCCACCAATTTCAAAATAAAATGTTATCAAAATTAAAATAAAATACTCCTTAGCTTGACTATTCAAAGAATAGGAAGAGCATAATTGGACTCACCCATGCTCCGGCATCTGTTGGTATTTCAGTACCCACTAATTGAAATGAATTGAAACTTCACACACTTATTCACTATCATGATCTGACATGCTGTGCACAGGTGCGATAACTCTACTTTGCACTTTTACAAAATTATGCCCCTTTTTTGACTTAGCAGCTTTAGTTAAGTTTTTGAATTATGTAGGCAGGTATCTCAGTACCCACTAATGGGAAACTTCACACAATTTTCCATTGTCATGAGCTGATATGCATTGTACAGGTTCCATAACCCTGTTATGCAATTTTACAAAATTATGCCCCTTTTTCAACTTTTTTTATTAATCAGTGGACAAGGCTGCTGAATAGTTGAGCATTGCTGTCCTCCGACAGCTTTTGTTTACATTTCTAAATGTTATGAAACAACCAACAACTGTAGATTTTTGTATATGCAAATTTGATCCATGGCAAGTGTTTTTTTTTATAACATATTGCATATATAGTACAATATTGTTTATACATCATTGACAGATATCAGATCATTATGTTATACTGCGGTAGAGAAAGTTAGGTGCCATATGACCGTTTCGTGCCAGTTTACTGTAAAACCCAACTCATTTATTCGTTCCAGTAGGGGACTTTATGGCAATACTTCATTCACTTGTTCTCTTTTTCTTCTCTGTGATTAACTTTTTCCTATATTTTTTTTTTGTTACATAAAAAAAAGGAGAGGAAAAATTAACCAGTTAAATTTTCCCCCTTTTATTCATTTTTCTTCCTCTCTTAGTGATTTTAAAACATGAGAGAAAACAATGACCAGTTAGTGAAGAAAAAAAGACCAATTGTTTTCCCTCCTATTATTTCCCCCCAAGAAACAAACTTTCTTTACACCATTGACAGCATGTTTTAATGCCCATCCATATCTACTTAAAGATATGTTATGCTCATCTTCCAATAAAAAAAACCCATTTTATCACAAGATTTTGATTTGAATCCAGAAAAGTCTCATTAGGTATATTTTACTGTGCTAAATGTGCAAATTAACTATAAATGGAGAGTTGCAATCACAAAAAAAAAATCTAAAATGTTTATATTTCAGCCTATGGAAGAATTTGATCCTGAAAAATCAAACTTCATCAAGATGTTATTTGAAAGGAAAGGCACTTGAAAGATACAGTAACGTTAACAAGGATGTGTTGATGTGAACCTGCTGATAATGTTCCATCTGTGTCTAAAGTAACTGTTACAGTTATGAAAGAGAAGAAATTGAAACAGACATAAATATTGGAGATTTAAAATCTATGCACAAGGGGTTTTCTACATACATAAAACATACATAGATACCATTTTCTTCAACATTAAAGTGACCTGTATGAAGGCTGATTAAAAAATGAAAATGCTATACTTTCTTTGTTTTTGCTGCTATTTTGATATCGTGATGTATTGCATTCAGTATTCTTTGATGATGTTGTATATAAAACTAGGGCTAAATGTATGTATTCGATATCTGGTCATAACACTTATGAGGGGCCTAGGGTCTTGAAAGTTGATGAGGAGGTTGGTCATAACAGCAGATGACCCCTACTGATTTTGAGATCAGTAGGTCTAAGGTCAAGGTCACAGTGACCTAGAACAGTTAAATGGTTTCCAGACGATAACTCAAGAACACTTAGGCCCAGGATCGTGAGAGTTGAAAGGGAGGTTGGTCATAACCAGCAGATGACCCCTATTGATTTTAAGATCAATAGGTCAAAGGTCAAGGTCACAGTTAGCTGGAACAGTTAAACTGTTTCCAGATGACAACTTTAGAACACTTGGGCCTAGGATCATAAAACTTAATATGGAGGTTGATCATGACCAGCAGATAACCCGTTTTGAGTTCAGTAGGTCAAAGTTCAAGGTCACAATGAACCGGAGCAGTTAAATGGTATCTGGAAGATAACTTGAAAATGCTTTGGCCTAAGATCATGAAACTTAAAAGGAAGGGTGATAATGACCAACAGATGACCTACAGATGACCACTATTGATTTTGAAGTCAGTAGGTCAAAGGTCAAGGTCACATTGATGAAGAACAGGTCTACAGGTTCCTGATGATACCGTATTGTGGGTTAATTCTGCGGGCAAAAAATTCTGCGGTTTTGTCCTAAAATGGGCCTAGTTTATTTCTGTTCTTTATTTCTGTGAAAGGTATAATCCCCTTGGTAACCCTTTTGAACAAATCCCTCCAAAATGAAACCATTGATGCTGAAGAAGTAATGGATTTGGCCAGGGATTCATTCACATTAATGCCTGTGGACATGGAGACCTGTCTACCTAAAGGAAATAGCTACTAACACCAGTCATTAACACCAGATATAGAGCTTTATGCCAGGAAAATTCACCTGTAACGCCTGATCAACTGTTTGGAGAAGATTTTGGGGAAAACATTGAAAGAGATTGATGAGAACAGGAAGTTGGTCTTTCGGCAGGGAAACAGCACCCAAAAACTGCGTCTGTGTCAACATACAATAACACAATCAGATATGACAGACATGTGCACAATAGTTACCATAATAACAGAGCTCACTTGCAGCAGAGGCCTTTTTTGGGGGGGAAAGAGGTCCAACAATCTGAAGACAATACACAAAGATCACATAAAGATGGTGAGGCAAAAGAAGTAAATGAAGTCAGTGCTGTAGGTGTAAGTATTTTGAACTTAAAACATCTGCAAAATAACCCAGAAAATTTCAAAGGGGGAAAGATTTCAGAATTTTATGAAAACTGGACAAACATTACATCAGATAAAAACCTCTTGACAACTGTATGTCATGGTTACAACATCGAGTTTCACACAGTTCAAGGAGAAGAAGACGGGAATATCAATCTTTTGTATATTGATGACATTTTACTTCAAAGTGACTCACATAATGATTGTGTTATAAATGTTTCAGACACAATTACATTAATTGATAGTTTAGGGTTTACCGCTCATCCTAAAAATTTCACCACAAATGACAAAGCCGATTTGATCTTAAAAGAATTTAAAGACTGGGATTTCTTCCATTCATTCAGTACTTCAACAAGCAGAGGGTGTTCTATTTTAATCAGTAAATCAATGAGCTATGAACTAATAAACTATTTCGTCAATGTAAACGGACGCTATATACTTATTAATATTTTCATAGACAATGACACCTATACAATTCTAAAAATTTCTGCAAACAATGACAAAGCTATGCGAAATAATTTCTTTAATAATCTAACTACATTACTGAGTGAAAATGCACAAGGATAAATCATATCAGGTGGTGTTATGAACGATATATTGCAACTCTCTGATAGATATAACAAAAATGAACATTTTAAATCCATACCGGGAGAAGGACTGACGAATTTCCTAAAATAAAACAATCTTAAGGATGTATGGAACCTTTTTAATAATAGTAAAACACAGTATACTTGGAGAAGAGAAAACAACTCTGAAAAAGGTAGAATTGATTATTGGCTGATTGAAGAAAATGTAATGTCTCTGATTTTAGGTGCAGATATAATACCTGCATGTATTAAATTTACAGATCACCAGGCTATTTCATTAAAAGTGACAAAACCAACAAAACATGGTAAAGGATATTGGAAACTTAATACAATGTATTTAAATGATAATTTGAAAAACTTTAATAGAACAAACAATAAAAAAAAATGTGAAACCACTTACAAAAACACTGTATCTAAAACTGATCTCTGGAAGTTTTGTAAAACTGAAATTAAAAATACATCAATAAACTACTCAAAAATGAAAGCAAAGGAAAGAAGAGATAAAATTGATGAATTGGAGACCAAGCTGAAATTACTACTCGAAAAAGAAGAAACTGTTGTTATAAAAAAAGAAATAGAAAGTTTAGAATCTAAAATGCAAGAATTATATGACATTAAAGCTAAAGGCACACAGATTAGATCAAGAATGAGATACATCGAAGAAGGTAAAAAGAATACAAAATATTTTTTAAACCTTGAAAAATCAAGGCAAATAAAGAAATCTATATACTTGTTGAAAATCAATGGTGAAATAGTCACAGAAAAAACATCAATTTTAAAGCAGACTGTTAATTATTATAAAACATTATATTCATCTTATGAAATTGACCAAGATAAAATAACTTCATATCTAGACAATACGCCATATGAACAAAAACTCTCTGAAACAGATGCAGATATTTGCGAACGGTCCATTTACAACAGATGAAATTAAAAAATCCGTTTTTGAAATGAAATCTAATAAAACTCCTGGAATTGATGGTCTCCCATAAGAATTTTATTAAGTGTTCTGGTATTGCATCGGAAATATTCTTACAGATTCTTTTAATGATAGCTTTGATAAACAAGAGGACCATGATGGTCCTGAATCGCTCACCTGTCCCCAAATGACCCAGTTTTGAACTGAGTATGACGTCGTTTTTTCTATTATTTGACATAGTGACCTACCATAGTTTTTGAGCTCATGTGACCTAGTTTTGAACTTGACCTAGATATCATCAAGATAAAATTTCTGACCAATTTTCATGAAGATCCATTGAAAAATGTGGCTTCTAGAGAGGTCACAAGGTTTTCCTATTATTTGACCTAATGACCTAGTTTTTGAAGGCACATGACCCAGTTTCGAACTTGACCTAGATATCATCAAGGTGAACATTCTGACCAATTTTCATGAAGATCCATTCAAAAGTATGGCCTCTAGAGAGGTCACAAGGTTTTTCTATTTTTAGACCTACTGACCTAGTTTTTGACCGCAGTTGACCCAGTTTTGAACTTGACCTAGGTATCATCAAGGTGAACTTTCAGACCAACTTTCATACAGATCCCATGAAAAATATGGCCTCTAGAGAGGTCACAATGTTTTTCTATTATTTGACCTACTGACATAGTTTTTGTCGGCACTTGACCCAGTTTCAAATCTGACCTAGATATCATCAAGATGAACATTCTGACCAATTTTTATTAAGATCTATTCCAAAGTATGGCCTCTAGAGAGGTCACAAGGTTTTTCTATTTTTAGCTCACCTGTCACAAAGTGACAAGGTGAGCTTTTGTGATCGCGCGGTGTCCGTCGTCCGTGCGTCTGTCCGTGTGTGCGTAAACTTTTCCTTGTGACATCTCTAGAGGTCACATTTTTCATGGGATCTTTATGAAAATGAGTCAGAATGTTCATCTTGGTAAATTCTAGGTCAAGTTCGAAACTGGGTCACGTGCCGTCAAAAACTAGGTCAGTAGGTCTAGAAATAGAACAAGAGGACCATGATGGTCCTGAATCGCTCACCTGTTCCCACATAACCCAGTTCTGAGTATGACATCGTTTTTTTTATTATCTGACATAGTGACCTGGTTTTTGAGCTCATGTGACCCAGTTTTGAACTTGACCTAGATATTATCAAGATAAAAATTCTGACCAATTTTCATGAAGATCTATTGAAAAATATCGTCTCTAGAGAGGTCACAAGGTTTTTTAGCTCGACTATTCGAAGAATAGTCTAGCTATTCTACTCACCCTGGCGTCGGCGTCGGCGTCGGCGTCGGCGTCACACCTTGGTTAAGTTTTTGCATGCAAGTACATACAGCTATCATTTAAAGGCATATAGCTTTGAAACTTATTTATTCTTTTTCTAGGTCAATTACCAACCTCACTGGGTCAAGTTCCATAACTCTAACATGTATTTTGAGCAAATTATGCCCCCTTTTGGACTTAGAAAATTCTGGTTAAAGTTTTACATGCAAGTTACTATCTCCAAAACTAATGCAGATATTGAATTGAAACTTCACATGTGTCTTCGGGGTTATAAAACTAGTTGATAGCACCAAGTCCCATAACTCTGACCTTCATTTTGGCCAAATTATGCCCCCTTTTGGACTTAGAAAATTCTGGTTAAAGTTTTGCGTGCAAGTACATACAGCTATTACTAAAAGGCATATAGATTTGAAACTTATTTTTTCTTTTTCTAGATCAATTACCTACCTCACTGGGTCAAGTCCCATAACTCTGGCATGTATTTTGGCCAAATTATGCCCCCTTTTGGACTTAGAAAATTCTGGTTAAAGTTTTGCGTGCAAGTACATACAGCTATTACTAAAAGGCATATAGATTTGAAACTTATTTTTTCTTTTTCTAGATCAATTACCTACCTCACTGGGTCAAGTCCCATAACTCTGGCATGTATTTTGGCCAAATTATGCCCCCTTTTGGACTTAGAAAATTCTGGTTAAAGTTTTGCGTGCAAGTACATACAGCTATTACTAAAAGGCATATAGATTTGGAACTTATTTATTCTTTTTCTAGATCAATTACCTACCTCACTGGGTCAAGTTCCATAACTCTTAACATGTATTTTGAGCAAATTATGCCCCCTTTTGGACTTAGAAAATTCTGGTTAAAGTTTTACATGCAAGTTACTATCCCCAAAACTAATGCAGATATTGAATTGAAACTTAACATGTTTCTTCGGGGTTATAAAACTAGTTGATAGCATCAAGTCCCATAACTCTGATATGTCCCCTTTTGAACTTAAAACTCTTTTGATATTTAACATTTTGGGTAATAATTTCCAGCTTCTGTGACAATATTTCGAATAGTCGAGCTTGGCTGTCTTATGGACAGCTCTTGTCTATTATTTGACCTATTGACCTAGTTTTCGAAGGTACGTGACCCTGTTTTGAACTTTATCTAGATATCATCAAGGTGAACATTCTCACTAATTTTCATGAAGATCTCATGAAAAATATGGCCTCTAGAGAGGTCACAAGGTTTTTCTATTTTTATAACTACTGGCCTAGTTTTTGACCCCACGTGACCCAGTTTCGAAACTGACCTAGATATCATCAAGGTGAACATTCAGATCAATTTTCATGAAGATCCATTGAAAAATATGGCAGCTAGAGAGGTCAAAAGATTTTTCTAATTTTAGACCTACTGACCTAGTTTTTGACTGCAGTTGAACCAGTTTCAAACCTGACCTAGATATCATCAAGATGAACATTCAGACCAACTTTCATACATATCCCATCAAAAAGTATGGCCTCTAGAGAGGTCACAAGGTTTTTTTATTATTTGACCTACTGACCTAGTTTTTGAAGGCACGTGACCCAGTTTCAAACTTGACCTAGATATCATCAAGGTGAACATTCTGACCAATTTTCATGAAGATCCATTCAAGGGTATGGCCTCTAGAGAGGTCACAAGGTTTTTCTATTTTAAGACTTACTGACCTAGTTTTTGATTGCAGTTGACCCAGTTTCAAACTTGACCTATATATCATCAAGATAAACAATCAGACCAACTTTCATACAGATCCCGTGAAAAATATGGCCTCTAGAGAGGTCACAACGTTTTTTCATTATTTGACCTACTGACCTATTTTTTGATGGCACGTGACCCACTTTCGAACTTGACCTAGATATCATCAAGATGAACATTCTGACCAATTTTTATGGAGATCCATTCACAAGTATGGCCTCTAGAGAGGTCACAAGGTTTTTCTATTTTTAGACCTACTGACCTAGTTTTTGACCGCACATGACCCTGTTTCGAACTTGACCTAGATATCATCAAGGTGAACATTCAGACCAATCTTCATACAGATCCCATGAAAAATATGGACTCTAGAGAGGTCACAAGGTTTTTCTATTATTTGACCTACTGACCTAGTTTTTGAAGGCACGTGACCCACTTTCAAACTTGACCTAGATATCATCAAGATGATCATTCAGACCAACTTTCATACAGATCCCATAAAAAACATGGCCTCTAGAGAGGTAACAAGGTTTTTCTATTTTTAGACCTACTGACCTAGTTTTTGATGGCACGTGACCCACTTTCGAACTTGACCTAGATATCATCAAGATGAACATTCTGACCAATTTTCATGAAGATCTCATGAAATATATGGCCTCAAGAGAGGTTATAAGGTTTTTCTATTTTTAGACCTACTGACCTAGTTTTTGATCGCACATGACCCAATTTCGAATTTGGCCTAGATATCATCAAGTTGAACATTCTGACCAATTTTTATGAAGATCCATTCACAAGTATGGCCTCTAGAAAGGTCACAAGGTTCTTCTATTTTTAGACCTACTGACCTAGTTTTTGACCGCACGTGACCAAGTTTCGAACTTGACCTTGATGATATCTAGGTCAAGTTCGAAACTTGGTCACGTGCCGTCAAAAACTAGGTCAGTAGGTCAAATAATAGAAAAACCTTGTGACCTCTCTAAAGGCCATATTTTTCATGGGATCTGTATGAAAGTTGGTCTGAATGTTCATCTTGATGATATCTAGGTCAAGTTCGAAACTGGGTCACGTGCGGTCAAAAACTAGGTCAGTAGGTCTAAAAATAGAAAAACCTTGTTTCCTCTCTAGAGGCCATATATTTCATGAAATCTTCATGAAAATTGGTCAGAATGTTCATCTTGATGATATCTAAATAAAGTTCGAAAATGGGTCACGTGCCATCAAAAACTAGGTCAGTAGGTCAAATAATAGAAAAACCTTGTGACCTCTCTAGAGGCCATATTTTCCATGGGATCTGTATGAAAGTTGGTCTGAATGTTCATCTTGATGATATCTAGGTCAAGTTCGAAAGTGGCTCATGTGCAATCAAAAACTAGGGCAGTAGGTCAAATAATAGAAAAACCTTGTGACCTCTCTAAAGGCCATATTTTTCAATGGATCTTCATGAAAGTTGCTCTGAATGTTCATCTTGATGATATCTAGGTCAAGTTCGAAACAGGGTCATGTGCGGTCAAAAACTAGGTCAGTAGGTCTAAAAATAGAAAAACCTTGTGACCTCTCTAGAGGCCATACTTGTGAATGGATCTCCATAAAAATTGGTCAGAATGTTCATCTTGATGATATCTAGGTCAAGTTCGAAAGTGGGTCACGTGCCATCAAAAAGTAGGTCAGTAACATTGTGACCTCTCTAGAGGCCACATTTTTCATGGGATCTGTATGAAAGTTGGTCTGAATGTTTATCTTGATGATATCTAGGCCAAGTTTGAAACTGGGTCAACTGCGATCAAAAACTAGGTCAGCAGGTCTTGAAATAGAAAAACCTTGTGACCTCTCTAGAGGCCATACCCTTGAATGGATCTTCATGAAAATTGGTCAGAATGTTCACCTTGATGATATCTAGGTCAAGTTTGAAACTGGGTCACATGCCTTAAAAAACTAGGTCAATAGGTCAAATAATAGAGAAACATTGTGACCTCTCTAGAGACCATATTTTTCAATGGATCTTCATGAAAATTGGTCAGAATTTTTATCTTGATAATATCTAGGTCAAGTTCAAAACTGGGTCACATGAGCTCAAAAACTAGGTCACTATGTCAAATAATTGAAAAAACGACGTCATATTCAAAACTGGATCATGTGGGAAGAGGTGAGCGATTCAGGACCATCATGGTCCTCTTGTTAGATCTACTGACCTAGTTTTTGTCCGCAGTTGACCTAGTTTCGAACTTGACCTAGATATCATCAAGATGAACTTTCAGACCAATTTTCATACAGATCCCATGAAAATTATGGCCGCTAGAGAGGTTACAAGGTTTTTCTATTATTTGACCTACTGACCTAGTTTTTGTCGGCACGTGACCCAGTTTCAAATCTGACTTAGATATCATCAAGGTGAACATTCTGACCAATTTTCATGAAGATCCATTCAAAAGTATGGCCTCTAGAGAGGTCACAAAGTTTTTCTATTTTTAGACCTACTGACCTAGTTTTTGACCGCAGTTGACCCAGTTTCAAACTTGACCTAGATATCATCAAGGTGGACATTCAGACCAACCTTCATACAGATCCCATGAAAAATATGGCCTCTAGAGAGGTCACAAGCAAAAGTTTACGGACGGACGCACAGACGTTCTAACGAAACGGTATTTATGTGACACCCCCATTGTTCTCTCTATTGTTCTAACAGTCACATAAAAAGGAAAAGGTCAGATAAACAGAACGGAATGAATGACATCAAAGAGAAAGTACCGTTATGCAGTCACTTAACCATCATTTCGCGGGCACGCACGCACGGACGACGGACGCCACGCGATCACAAAAGCTCACCTTGTCACTTTGTGACAGGTGAGCTAAAAAGAATTATCTCACTCTCAGAAAATTAGTTGTCTAGCTTTAGCTTACAAAAAAGGTGACCCTTTATTATTAGAGAATTATAGACCTATATTATTACTTTGTGGAGATTTTAAAATAGGAACTCATGCTTTAGCAAATAGATTACAGAAAATTATTCACAAAATTGTAGGCTTTATTAAAAATAGATTCATTGGATATAATATAAGACTTATACAAGATGTTATTGATTATTCTGAAAAGCTTCAAACTGAAGGAGCCATCTTATTTTTAGACTTTCGAAAAGCATTCGATACTTAAGAATGGAACTTTTTAATAAATGTTTTAAAACATTTTGGATTTAAATCCAACTTTATTCAATGGGTTGAAACAATATATAATGATATCAAGTCATGTATTCTTAATAATAGACACAGATCACAAACATTTAATCTAAATTAAGGTATTAAACAGGGCTGTCCACTTTCAGCCCTTTTATTTATAATAGCAGCTGAAATTCTAGCACTAAGTATACGGAAGTCAGAAGAAATAACTGGTATTGAAATAAAAAATAGTATAAACATATAAAAATATCACAACTAGCTGATGATACAATGCTGTTTATGAAATCAAGTCAAGATATTAATAACAATAGAAATGGTTGAGCAATTTGGCAAACATTCGGGGCTTGAGCTTCATAAAACCAAAACAGATTAGCCATGCGGATAGGATGTAATAAGTCAAACATGGAAACCACAGGAAATATTACAAGGCCGAACAAACAAATAAAGGCATTAGGAGTATATTTTGGCACAAATAAAGATGAATGTTCAGCTTTAAATTGGAAAACAAAATTAACAGAATGTAAACAATCAATAGAAACATGGAGTAAACGTAAGGTGACCATTTATGGCAAAGTTCAAATCATTTAAATTCTACTAATACCAAAATTTACATATCTATTTCATTCTCTAGTTGTACCAAAAGAAACAAGTGAATGAAGTATTGCCATGCAATACAAAGTCCCCTACTGGAATGCACATAACTTTCTCTACTGCAGTATCATAACATAATGAACTGATATCTGTCAATGATATACAACAATATTGTACTATATATATAATATGTTATAACAAAACACTTGGATTAAAATTTGCATATAAAAACCTACAGTTGTTTTCATATGGAATTTTTTGGCCGTTTATAAATAAAAAAGTTACCATATAAGTTATATATAGTAACAACAAAGGGAAATAAATCCTGAAAAAAAAAAATTATGTAATATAATTCCACAGGAATTTTTTTACCAGGTAGAGATATGTCAAAATACACCTAAAAATTGGATGTAACATCCATGTTGTACCAAAGAAAAATGGTCTTGATTTTTCCCTATGACCAGTAATAAAGTTACAATATAATCTATTTATAGTAACAACAAAGGGAATTAGTTCTTAAAACAAGGGTGCCTCATGGTGGTGAACATTTGTTACATCAAATCTCTCCATGCATGAAGAAGAAGTCTCCAGATAGTCATTCTTGAATTTGACCTTTGACCTCTGTGTGTGATCTTGACCTTAGATCTAGGGACCTGGTTCTTGCACAAGACGATCCATCTTACGGTGGTGAACATTTGTGCCAAGCTACATCAAAATCCCTCCATGCATGAAGAAGAAAAAATCCTATTGTCCTTTGATCTCCAATTGTGACCTTGACCTTAAGCTAGGATTCTGGGTGTTGCGCGTGACACATCGTCTCATCATGGGGAACATTAATATGCCAAGTAATATTGAATTCCCTTGATGGATGACAGAGTTCTGGACCAGACAGGAAAAAAACCCTATTGACCTCCAGCTGTGACCTTGACCTTTGAGCGAGGAGTCCGGGTTTTGCGCACGGCACGTCGTCTCATCATGGGAAACACCTGTGCCGAGTAATATTAAAATCCCTGGATGGTAGAGTTATGGGCCGGACAGGAAAAAAGCCCTGTTGACCTTTGACCTCCAATTGTGACCTTGACCTTTGAGTCAGGGGTCCGGGATTTGCGCACAACACTTCTCATTATGGGGAACATTTGTGCCACGTGATATTAAAGTTATGGACCGGACACGAAACGGACCCTGTTCATGCCATGTTAACATATGACTGCCAAGTATGACCTTGACCTTTAAGCTAGGGGTCTGAAAGTTGTGCGTGACACATCATCTTATTATGAGGTATATTTGTGCCAAGTAATATTAAAATCCCTTCATGGATGGCAGAGTTGTGTACCGAACAGGAAAAAAGCCCTGTTGATCTTTGACCTCCAATTGTGACCTTGACCTTTGAGCTAGGGGTCCGGGTTTTGTGCATGACATGTCGTCTCATTATGGGGAACATTTGTGCCAAGTAATATTAAAATCCCTTCATGGATGACAGAGTTATAGACCGGACACGAAATTGCGGACGGACGGAATGACGGATGGACGGAAAAGCGTTTTCAACCAGTAGGAGACTAATAATAAACAAGAAACGCGGCAATGCCACGAAACCAGGTTTTCAACACTTTTCATAAGAATAAACAAGAGTGCCAGAATGTCACAATATACGCCCGTCACAGCAAATTTCTTTACTCTAGCACCTGTATTTGCAGATGTAATTTTAATTTTGTGGTTGTTTAGTAATCATTGTAATTCTTTTGTTTTTCTAAGTCCACAAAAAAACTCCTTACCAGGTAGAGATACCTTAAAATACACCTAAAATTAGAAAGTAACAACTATGTTGTACCACAGAAAAGTGGTCTTGGTTTTTCCCTACGGTCAATTATAAAAAAGTTACAATATAAGTTATTTATAATAACAACTAAGGGAAGTTAATCTTTAAAAAAAAAAAAAAAATACAAAAAAAAAAATTGTAAGTCCACACAGAAATCCTTACCAGGTAGAGATTGGTCAAAATACACCTCAAAATTGGATGTCACGTGCATGTTGTACTACAGAAAAGTGGTCTCGATTTTTCCCTACGTCTCGTAATGAAAAAGTTACAATATAAGCTATTTATAGTAACAACAAAGGGAAGTAGTTCTAAAGAAGGGAACTGCGCAAGACACTTCGTCTCATGATGGTGTATAATTGTGCCAAGTTACTCAAAATCCCTCTATGCATGAAGAAGATATGCTCCGGACAAAGTTTTCATTCTTGTATCCTTTGACCTCTAAGTGTGACCTTGACCTTAGACCTAGGGACCTGGTTCTTGTGCATGACACTCCGTCTCATGATGGTGAACAATTGTGCCAACTTTCATCAAAATCCCTCCATGCATGTAGAAGATATGCTAACCTTAACCCTAACCTAACCCTAACCCTATTTTTAGTAACAATGACCTTGAGCTTGATCCCAGAAACCCCAAAATCAATCCCAAGCTACAACTTTATATAAGTTTTCTATACACCAAGTTTCATCATGATAGCTCATTCCTAAGTTAAGTTATTGACCGGAAACCTTTTTTCTATTTTAAGTAACAGTGACCTTGACCTTGACCCCAGAAACACCAAAATCAATCCCAGCCTTTGTCTTGATATAAGCTACATACATACCAAGTTTTATTGAAATATCTTTACCGAAACAAAAGTTATTGACCGGAAACACCAGTTTGATGCCGCCGCCCATCCGCCCGCCCGACCAACGGCATACCCCAATCTAATAACTCAGGTTTTCAACGAAAACCTGGTTAAAGATATAAATATTTGATATTCAAGTTCCTATGGGATAATAAAAGAGAAAAAATAAAATGAACCACACTTATTGGAGATAAAGAATGTGGTGGAATAAATATGATAGATATTGACTGTCATAAAACTAAAATAGGTCAAAGTGCTGACAGATAATAATAATGCAAGTTGGAAAATCATTCCAAATTACTATTTAGATGACTTTGGAAAAGACTTTCTAATTTTTTCAATGTAATTTGATCAGTGTGAAAAGTATTCAACTGAACAAAATTTCAGATTTTTATAAAAACTTAGAACTCTTGCTGAGGGTGAAAAACCTAGAAAAGCATCTTGAAATAAAGACATTCATTTGGGTTAGAAGACAAAATTTAATGTTATGGTGTAACAGTTTCATCCAAATAAACAATAAATATCTATTTTTATGTGCCCGAAGGGACGTATTATGTTATGGTCCCGGTGTCCATCTGTCCGTTAGCAATTTCGTGTCTGCTCTGTATCTCTTGAACCCCTTGAAGGATTTCAAAGAAACTTGACACAAATGTTCACCACACCAAGATGACGTGCAGAGCGCATGTTTCGGGTGACTAGCTTCAAGGTCAAGGTCACACTTAGGGGTCAAAGGTCATATGAGTGTGTTTCGTGTCCGCTCTGTAACTCTTTAACTGCTTGAAGGATTTCAAAGAAACTTGGTACAAATGTTCATCACACTGAGACGACATGCAAAGCGATTGTTTCGGATGACAAGTTTCAAGGTCAAGGTCACACTTAGGAGTGAAAGGTCATATATGACTGCTGTGTCCGCTCTGTAACTCTTGAACTGCTTGAAGGATTTCAAAGAATCTTGGCACAAATGTTCACCACACTGAGGCGACGTGCAGAGTGCATGTTTTGGATGACTTGCTTCAAGGTCAAGGTCACACGTAGGGGTCAAAGGTCATATATGACTTTGCTTTGTGTATATTGCTCTGCATTGCAGTGCTCTTGTTTTTATTTGGCAAAATACCTTTTTGTTCTCTTACAATTGATTTTTTTTTTAATTACTTACCTTTTTTGTTACTATAAATAGCTTATTTTGAAACTTTTTTATTATTGGCAGTAGGGAAAAACTGAGACCACTTTTCTGTGGTAAAACATGGATGGTACATCCAATTTTTAGATGTATTTTGACATAACTTCACTTAGTAAGAATTTTTTCTTGGACTTGGACATTTTTTGGTGGGGAATTTCTTCTTTTTGTTGTTCCTGTCCTTTGGGCTTCAACAGTCAAGTTCTTTAAATTTTGCTCCCATCCTCTGATGTAACCCTTCGGGTGTATATTGCCCAGCTTGGCGGCGCTCTTGTTTGAAAGTTGGATTAAATCAAAGATAATATTCGTGAATGACATAATAAACACAAAAGGAGAAATTGATCAAAATAAATGTATGCTAAATAAGCTGACAGACAAAAGGAACTGTTTAGCTGAATTGAATAAGATTTTCCAGGCTATACCAAAATTATGGAAGCAAAAGCTCAAATCTGAAGATTCGTCTAAAACTAAATAAAAACTGATAAAATTTTGAAAACTGAAGGAAAGTCGTAAGATACGCTAGATACCAAAGCTATTTATCAAGTATTAGTCAAAACAATATCTATGAAACCGATAACTCATAAATATTGGTCAACTAAAATAAATGAAGAAATAAAATGGAACAGCGTCTATCAATTTATAAAAAGAATTCCCAATAATCGACATAAACAATTTAAATTCAGAGTCGTAAACAAAATATTTACAAGTGGAGACATACAATACTCCCGTAGAATTTCTGAAACTCCTCTGTGTGTTAAATGTAGAGTCCTAGAGGATTATGAACATCTTTTCATAAATTGTACAACAGTAGATATATTCTGGACAAAAATACAAAATCTGCTTTATAAGTGTGGAATTCAAAGAAATAAGCGCAACATAAAAAGTTTAATTTTTGGATACAAACTTTATGAACCGAATTATTTCTATATCAACAAATTTTTAACCAAAGTACCTCTTTTTAACTTAGAATTTCAGGTTAATGTGGTGCACTTCCACTATATCTTTGTCATTACTTAATGAATTTGATTAAAACTCAAGTTTTTCCAGATCCTCATCCTCATCATATGGCACAAGGTCAGTCACTCTGGCACAATTGTTTTATATGAGTTATATCTCCTTTTTATTAGTTTAATTTTGATGCTTTTTATATCTCTGCTGTTACTAAATGGATTTAATCAAACTTAAAATGGTTGTTCCACATCTTCACTCACATCATACAACACAAGTTCGATAATGCCAGCACCAGTACATTCTGAGTTACGCCCTCTTTTTATTAATAGAATTTCCAGTTGAAGTTGCAATGCAATTTTGCTGTATCTCCAGTATTACTGAATAGATTTGATTAAAACTTAAAATAGTTGTTCTGAATTATTAGCAGCATGATATATGAAACCTGGTGCATTGCAACTTTTGCAGAAGTTTTCCATGAATTCATGTTCCTTTTATACTGATTTAATTTTTTGAGACTTAAGCTATTGTCCAATATCTTTGTCCACATTTGAGTCATTAAACACTCCAGTGACAGCTCCAGCTTCCTCAGATGTACCCAATTTCACTAGATTAGGACTAACAAAATTAAGATCAAACATCATCTTATGGTAAGTTTCATTTAATTTGCAGAATCCCACAAGGCTTGTTGATTGCTTCATGAATGCCATATATATTTTTCCAATGGCGGCTCACAGTTGTAGAAATTCGGCCACCATTGCGCTTACTCTCTAAAACGGAGAACATGAAAGTTCATGTGAATTACTTGGGGAGCAACTCCGAATAGATTTAACAAGAGCACCTCCATGTGGGTGCAGACGCTCATCTGATTTTTTTGTCTCTGTATAATAGAAATATTGTCCTACCCATGATTTTTTAGGTCCAAAAGGGGCCATAATTCTTGCAAAAAGTAATGTAGAGTTATGGTACTTGCTGTTCAGAGTCAGCTTTTAATGGCAATTAACTGCTCCAAGCTTTAAAGCAATAGACCATTAAGAAGAAAAGTTGACCTAAACGCAAAACTTAACCAAAACTGATATTATCTAAGTCTGAAAGGGGCCATAATTCTTGCAAAAAGCAGGATGGAGTTATGTTTCTTGCTGTACAGAGTCAGCTTTTGATGGTGAACAAGTGTTGAAAGTTTTAGAGCAAAAGCTTTGATAGTTTAGGAGAATAGCTGACCTGAACACAAAACTTAAACAAGAAATCTGATTTTCTAACTCCAAAAAGGGCCATAATTCTTGCAAAAAGCAGGATGGAGTTATGTTTCTTGCTGTACAGAGTCAGCTTATGATGGTGAACAAGTGTTGAAAGTTTCAAAGCAATAGTTTTGATAGTTTAGGAGAAAAGTTGACCTAAACATAAAACTTAACCAAGAAATCCGATATTTTCTAAGTCCAAAAAGGGCCATAATTCTTGCACAAAGCAGGATGGAATTATGGTAGTTGCTGTACAGGGTCAGCTATTGATGGTGAACAAGTGTTGCAAGTTTCAAAGCAATAGCTTTTCTAGTTTAGGAGAAAAGCTGACCTAAACATAAAACTTAACCTGCCGACGCCAACGCCGACGCCAATCAAGTGATGACAATAAATCATCATTTTTTTCAGATGAGCTAAAAATGAATAATCATTGTTTTGCACTGAAAGACCTTAGTACATCAACAGCTCAATTATTCAAAACAAATTTCAAATGCTAGGAAGGAAAATTTAGTCACATGCAAATTCTATGTTTATTGTATCCCAAATTGTCCAGTTTACAAATTAATCACTTTCCCGTTTATTTTTGCACTGTCAATCGGAATACAAATTCATTTTTAGCTCCACTATTCGGAGAATAGGGGTGCTATTCTACTAGCGCCGGCGTCGGCATGTCATTTCTTGGTTAAAGTTTTTCGGCAACCTTTGTTTTTTGTCATATCTTTGTTACTATTGCTTATATCTTACTGTAGCTTCACATAAACATTGTCCAGCATACAAAGAAAGTAATTGCAGGGGCTGGGCCCATTATACCAAGGTCAAGGTCACCAAGGTGTTGTACTTAGGCTAGTTTTAAGGTTAAAGTTTTTCGGCAACCTTTGTTTTTGTCATATCTATGTTACTATTGCTTATATCTTACTGTAACTTCACATAAACATTGTCCAGCCTACAAACAAAGTATGTGCAGGGGCTGGGCCCATTATTCCCAAGAATTATTTTCATGTTAAATTTTTCCGAAAGCTTTGTTTATAGACATATCTTTGTACTTTAAAAGATAATGACTTGAAATTAAAACTATTTTTGACAGAATTATGCCCCTTTCATACTTTAAGTTTTTTGGCAATCTTCGCTTTCTGGATATAACATTAGTATAATATAAGATTATGACTTGAAACTTAAAATGTATCTTTATCATCATCATCTGCATGTGTAGTAACAATCCCCATAACTCTGATTTGTATTTTTGACCAAATTGCCCCTTCCATACTAAATTCATTTTATTGTCAAATCGCCAAATAGTGGAGCGCTGTCTTACGGACAGCTATAGACATTAAAAAAAATCGAGGCGAATGCCTATATCTTCGCTGTACATGCATATTCCAGAATAACTGTGGAAAAACTGCGGACAAATGCAAAAATTTAGTATTGAAAAGTCACCTGTTATATAACATGTCCAGAGTGGTTGCCTATATTTTCCACAGACATCTCTAGAAATCACTCTGGACAGACATCTCTAGAAATCACTCTGGACATCTTTCAAAATGTTCATGGAATGTTCACGGACACTACGAAAATGTAGCACTTAGAAATATTTCTGGTCCTTTCAACTCTGGAAAATAACTGTCATTTTCTGAGGGATTTTAAACACATCAGAAAATAATTATCATCTGACTGGGAATGCCATGTGATCAAGTTCAGCCAATTAGATTAACTTAAAGAGAAATTTTCAAAATTTGTAACTAGAAGTCTGATGTAAACAAGTTGTGTAGAAATTAGTGAAACTTTAGCAAATACATGTTGATGTTAAAATGTTATAGTCAGTCAACTTCTAGGGGCATGAAAGCACATTTTTTTAAAATTATATCTGCTTGCATTTTCTTAGCAACAGTAAAGTTCCATAGAAAACAAACAACAAAATCCATAATAAATTTATTTACAAATATAAATAATTTTAGCATTCTTTTTTAACAACTGCTTATCACATATAATGAAAGACAGGCAAATGGTCCCTAGCACCATAATTGATCATATGCAACTAGACAGGTCTATGGTTTAATAGTGGTTTTCTGTGTTAACAGGTTAAAGGACATTATGATTTTTTTTAAAAACCAAAATCAGTCCTAATTTTAAACCCAATGACCTCAAAATCAGCAGGGGTCATTCACTGCAAAGGAGCAATGTGCCTGTATCTTCAATGTTTCTTTGTCATAGGTCAGGGTATTTTCAACATATTGAGCAGAAAGGTATTTTGAAAACAAAGATGCCATCTGAGCAATGTGATGATAGGTTAAAGGGTTATCCAGATATTAAGTAGAAATCATTTTTGTTTCATGCACTGCACATGAACATGCATGGGGTCATGCACTATCGAGTCTGAAAATCCTAGGTTAAGGCATTCTAGTTATTCAGCAAAAATTTCTAACAGACGTACAGAAAGATGACCTGCACCACCGCATAATACATCCCTTCGGGTGTATAAAAAGGGGCATAACTTAAAAAAGTAAAATAAAGTTATAAAAACCTGTACATTGTATGTCAGATCATTACTGTGAACAATTGTATGAAGTTTCAATTCATTCCTACGAGTGGTTACTGGAATACCAGCCTAAATTAAAAATTTTGAGTCCAACAATGATGAAACATGTGCATAAGTGAACAAGTGTGTGAAGTTTCAATCCATTCTCATAAGTGGTCACTGAGATAACAGCTTACAAACAAAAATTTAATAACTGTCCATAAGAAGTTGTCAGCAGGCAACCATAAGAACTTGTCAGCTGACAACCATAAGAAGCTGTCAGCTGACAACAAAGGTTGCCACATACGGTATTTCACTGGGATTTTACATAGACCTATTGTCTCATGGGAAAGTTGAAAAAACAAATCCAAAATAGCCCGCATATATTTTATTTTGTACGTCTTATAACAAACTTGTTCGAGGACCATGCTGGGATGCTACTGACCAAGTTTAGTGCAAGTGCAATTCTGACCAGTTGTTTCAGAGATGTCATCTGAAGAAATGTGTAGAAAGGCCGATGGGCAATGGAAAGACGCATGCAAGCTGGGTGGTGAGCGATCAGAACAAATCACTCTCGAGCACTTCCTGCTCAGGTGAGCTGATAAAGAAAGAAACTTATGGGACCTGTCATTCAGTTGGTATCACCATGAAGAAAGCATGTGCGATTTTCATTCAATTGTAATAAGCAACTAGAAATTGCTTTTGTAAAAAGCACATGTCTCCCCCAATGCAAAGTCCTATAGGCAAGAAGTCAATAGGGGTCAGGAGCGAAAGTCAAAGAGACACTAATGGTTGGCTGCAATAGGGATCATCTACTTGGCATGTCCAGTCATCCCGCTAAATTTCAACACTATTGGCTTAGTGGTTCTCAAGTCACTGTTAAGGCTCCTGTGACCTTGACCTTTGATCAAGTGACCTCAAAATAAATAGGGGTCATCTACTCTGCATGTCCAATCATTCTATGAAGTTTCAACATTCTAGGTCAAGTGGTTCTCAAGTTATTCTCCAGAAATGATTTTACATGACCAGGCCCCTGTGACCTTGACCTTTAATAGACTGACCCCAAAATCAATAGGGATCATCTACTCTGCATGTTCAATCATCCTATGAAGTTTCAACATTCTGGGTCGAGTGGTTCTCAAGTTACTGACCGGAAATGGTTTTTCAATGTTCAGGCCCCTGTGACCTTGATCTTTAACGGAGTGATTCCAAAATCAATAGGGGTCATCTACTTTGCATGTACAATCATCCTATGAAGTTTCAACATTTTGGGTCAAGAGGTTCTGAAGTTATTGATCGGAAATGGTTTTCAATGTTCAAGCCCCTGTTACCTTGACCTTTGACGGAGTGACCCCAAAAAACAATAGGGGTCATCTACTCTACATGACCAATCATCCTATGAAGTTTCAACATTCTGGGTCAAGTGGTTCTCAAGTTATTGATTGGAATGGTTTTCAATGTTCAGGCCCCTGTGACCTTGACCTTTGACGGAGTGACCCCAAAAACAATAGGGGTCATCTACTCTTCATGACCAATCATTCTATGAAGTTTCAACATTCTAGGTCAAGTGGTTCTCTAGTTATTGATCGGAAATGGTTTTCAATGTTCAGGCCCCTGTGACCTTGACCTTTGACGGAGTGACCCCACACGATGCTGACTCCAGGGGTTTCACAGTAACTGTTGACTTTTGTTGCTGGGACATGATTTTGTAAAACAGCAAAATACAGTTACAAAGCTGCTGTATAGCATGTCATATCATTACACTGAAGAAGTGTTTGAAGTTTAAGTGGTAACTAAGATACCAGTTCACATATACAAGAAAGTCATGATGACCCTATATCACTCACCTGTTATAAACCTGTCCTAGGAATCATCAAGATAAACATTCTGACAAATTTCATGAAAACAGGTAATACATTTGGCCTCAATGGTGTAAACAAGCCTTTCCTTTGATTTGACCAGGTGACCTAGTTTTTGACCTCACATGAGCAAGTTTCGAACTTGGTCTAGGAATCATCAAGATAAATATTCTGACCAAGTTTCATGAAGATAGGGTAATAAAGGTAGCCTCTACAGGGTTAACAAACTTGACTGGGTTATCTAGTTTTTGAACCCATATGACCCAGTTTCAGACTTCCTACGAATCGTCAAGATAAACATTCTGACCAAGTTTCATGAAGATAGGGTTATAAATGTGACCTCTAGGGTGTTAACAAACTTTTCCTTTGATCTGACCTGGTGACCTAGTTTTTGACCCCACATAACCCAGTTTTAAACTTGGCCTAGGAATCATCAAGATAAATATTCTGACCAAGTTTCATGAAGATAGGATCATAACTGTGGCCTCTAGGGTGTTAACAAGCCTTTCCTTTGATTTGACCAGGTGACTTAGTTTTTGACCCCATATTACCTAGTTTTGAACTTGGCCTAGTAATCATAAAGATAACCATTCTGACCAAGTTTCATGAAAACAGGGTCATAAATGTGGCCTCAAGGGTGTTAACAAGCCTTTCCTTTCATTTGACATGATGACCTAGTTTTTGACCACACATGACCCAGTTTCTCGCTTGGCCTATAGATTATAAAGATAAACATTCTGTGCAAGTTTGTATCAAATCAAAGCATAAATAAAACCTCTATATGGCTAAGAGGGCCAAAATAGAATAGAAAAGGTTGCCCCTTTCAGGGGCAATAACTCAAGAAACCATGATAGAATGTAGCCAGTTTCGAAAGGAACCGAGAACTTATTGTGATTTAAGTTGTGTTTAAGTGTGGTTAAGATCAAATGTAAAATGTACCTTGGATCGTGTTCACAAGGTAAAAATTAACACATTTTGGCTCTTTCAGGGGTCAATCAGGGGCCATAACTCCGGAACCTATCATTGGATCTGACGAATTCATCATGGAATCCAAGATCTATTGTTGTTAAAGATATTTTGCAAGTTTGTGTCAAATCAAACCATAAATGAAGTCTCTATATGCTGCAATAGCCAAAATAGCAAATTTTAGCCATTTAAGGGACCATAACTCTGGAACCCATGATGAAATCTGGTCAGTTTTCAAAAGGAACTGAGCCAAAAAAGCAGTTTGGCCCTGGTAGGGGCCATAACTCTGGAACAATGATGGAATGTAGCCAGTTTTTGAAAGGAACCAAGATATTATGCCAATACAAGTTGTGTGCAAGTTTGATTAAAAGTTATTGCAAACTATGGTCTCTATCATGTTAACAAGAAATTGCGGACAGATGAAGAAAGATCACAAAAGCTCACCTTGTCACTACGCGACAGGTTAGCTAAAAAAAAAAAATGGATGCCCACATGGACAAGCTAAAAACAGTTTTAGACTTAGTAGGGTGTTTTGCATTGTAAATTTTAGCCACTGAAGAGAAATTTTATTGTTTAAGGATTTCATATAATTTTCAGCGTATCTTGCATAAAAACATTTTCACACACACAAAAAAAACCTGTACAATTTTTTAAAAATCTAATTTTTTCTTTCAATTTTACAAAATGAAAAATACATCTTTGGCCATAAAATCTACATTTCTAAAGGTATCAAAACTCCTTGGAACCAGGATCTTGCAAAATAGTCACATTTCATGAATCCGGTCAAACAGCAAAACAATAATCAAACATGTGAGCGAGCATTGCAGTGGCAATACGGAAGTCCCCTACCAGTAGAAAACTTTCTAAGTGTTCATTGTTGGCAACAGTGTTAGAACTAAAAATGCTTCAAGGAGCTAAGAAACAAAAAGTAATTTTACTTACATCTCAATACTGACCCTGACCTACAAGCATAGATCAAGTACGCAACACATTGTCTCATCATGGGGAACATTTGGGTGCGGTACTAAGATAATCCATTCATGCACATTAAAGTTATGGAGCGGACCTTCAGTAATGACCTTGACCTTTGACTGACTACCATTGGTCATGTGCGCGACACAGTCTAATCATGGGGAACATTTCTGTGTAGTAATAAAAATATCCTTCAGTGTAATTAAAAGTTATGGATTTGAAACAACATTTTACTTGACCTTAAATGGTGACCTTGACCTTTAACCAACAAGCATAGATCATGTGTTTACACATTGTCTCAACATGGGAAAAATTTGTGTGTAGCCCCAAGACAATCCATCAATGATAACAAGAGGGCCATGATGGCCCTATATCACTCACCTGTTATCATTGCATTTGAGGACAAGAAGGCCCTCCGAAAAAATATTTAAGTCCAAAGGACAGGAACAACAAAGGGAAGAAATTTAACCAAAAAGAATAAAATTTCTTACAAGGTATAGATATGTCAAAATACACCTAAAAATTGGAGGTACCATCCATGTTGTACCACAGAAAAGTGGTCTCGGTTTTTCTCTACGGCCAATAATAAAAAAGTTACTAAAAATAAGCTATTTATAGTAACGTAAAAGGGAAGTAATTAAAAAAAGAATATTGTAAGTGAACAAAAGAAGGATCTGCCAAATAAATCTGTTGACATAAATGAAATTTCAGATCAGTATCTTCATTATTAGTTATGGAGATATACCCATTTTAATTTGAAATAAAGGGAGGTAATTTGACATAAACTCAGTCCATAGTTATCTACCCTGATTGTCTCAGTCCAACTGATAACAATAATGAAATTTCTAATAAGTCCTATAAGTACTTACTGATATAAATCCATTTTGATTACAATCAGCGGAGGTAATCAGATATAAAATAACTCTGGAACCTACGATTGGATCTGATTTGTCATGGAATCCAAGATTTATTGTTGTTGAAGATATTTTGGAAGTTTGTATCAAATAAAACCATAAATGAAGTCTCTATATGGCTGCAAAAGCCAAAATAGCCAATTTTGGACCTTTAAGGGGCCATAACTCTGGAACCCATGATGGAATCTGGCCAGTTCAAGAAAGGAAGCAAGATCTTGTGGTGATACAAGTTGTGTGCAAGTTTGGTTAAAATCAAATCATAAATGAAGCTGCTATTGTGCAGACAAGGTCAAAATAGCTAATTTTGGCCCTTTCAGGGGCCATAACTCTGGAACCCATTATCGGATCTGGCCGGTTGAAGACAGGAACCGAGATCTTATGGTGACACAAGTTTTGTGCAAGTTTGATTAAATTCAAATCATAAATGAAGCTGCTATTGTGCAGACAAGGTCAAAATAGCTAATTCTGGCCCTTTCAGGGGCCATAACTCTGGAACCCATAAAGGAATCTGGCCAGTTCAAGAAAGTAACCAAGATCTTATGGTGATACAAGTTGTGTGCCAGTTTGGTAAAAATCAAATCATAAATAAAGCTGCTATTGTGCAGACAAAATCAAAATAGCTAATTTTGGCCCTTTCAGGGGCCATAACTCTGGAACCCATAATGGGATCTGGCCAGTTCAAGAAAGGAACCGTGATCTTATGGTGATACAAGTTGTGTGCAAGTTCGGTTAAAATAAAATCATAAATGAAACCACTATCGTGCAGACAAGAAATTGTTGACACACGCACGCACAGACGACGGACGAAGGGTGATCACAAAAGCTCACCTTGTCACTATGTGACAGGTGAGCTAACAAAAGTTATTGAGTGGAAACAATTTTTACTTGACCTTCCATAGTGAACTTGACCTATGATCTACAAATGTAAGTTATGTCTGTGCATAATCTACATATTGCCCTCTAGTCACATACCAAGTTTTATGAACCTAGCTTGAATACTTTTTGAGTAATTGCAGGATCCAGATTTGCAAACGGATGGACGGAAGGCATTCCTATAATCCTCTATGGAGTTCCACCAGTAGGCGACTAAAACGAAATCAAATCACAGATGCATACAGATAATCAAGCTTCTAGGAAACCCACAGTTACTGAAAAATGTAAGTTATTCATTACTTGTGCAAAATGATCTTTACATAATAATAATAATTACCATAATGAAAAAGTGCTTTTGAACAAGATGGTCATGATGGCCCTAGATTGCTCACCTGAGTTTTTTAACAAGTTTTTTCATGCATAGAAAATATTCTTCTATGTAAACCTATATTATATACATGTCACGCACACTTTTGAACCTAGGTCAATAATTTGAACAAGTACGGTAGACATTACAAATCTGATATCACACGCCAAATATCAAGGCTCTAGCTATTATTGATTCAGAGAAGAAGATTTTCAAAGTTTCTAATATAAAAGCCTATAGTAAGTACATGTCAGACACAGGGGCATGGCCACTTTTTTTTTTACCTTAGGCCAGTAATTTGGACAAGTATGGTATACATAAAGGGAAAAGTGACCACGCCCCCTAGCAGCCATGTTTTTTGACGAATCAGAATAATTTGAACAATCTTGGTAGAGGGTCACACAAGAACCATTTGTGTAAAATTATTTTTAAATTGGGCTAGCAGTTTCACACAAGAGGATTTTTAATGTTTCCACTATATACATATAGGGAAAAGTGACCACGTCCTCTGGCGGCCATATTTTTTGACGAATTGGAATAATTTGTTCAATCTTGGTAGAGGATGACATAAGGACCATTTGTGTGAAATTATTTTAAAATTGGACCATCAGTTTAGGAGGAGACATCGTTTCTATTTTTAGCTCTTGCGGCCCCTATGTGCAACCAAGCAGAACCGTTTGAACAATTTTGGAAGAGTGACCACGCCCCCTGGCAGCCATGTTTTTTGACGAATCGGAATAATTTGAACAATCTTGGTAGAGGGTCACACAAGAACCATTTGTGTAAAATTATTTTTAAATCAGGCTAGCAGTTTCACACAAGAAGATTTTTAAAGTTTCCACTACATACATATAGGGAAAAGTGACCATGCTCTCTGGCGGCCACGTTTTTTGATGAATCAATATAATTTGAACAATCTTGGTAGAGGATGACATAAGGACCATTTGTGTGAAATTATTTTAAAATTGGACCATCAGTTTAGGAGGAGACGTCGTTTCTATTTTTAGCTCTTGCGACCCCTATGTGCAACCAAGCAGAACCGTTTGAACAATTTTGGTAGAGGACCATCCAAGGAACATCCATGCCAAGTTTCATCAAAATCCATTCAGTGGTTATGAAGATGTCTTTTAAACACAATTGTTGACGAAGGAAGGATGGACGCACGAAGGACACAGCGTGATCACAATAGCTCACCCTCAGGTGAGCTAAAAAACTATGGCCTCTTGAACCGAGATCTTACTGTGACTGAAATTGTGTGTAAGTGTGGTTAAAATCAAATATAAAATGCCACTTCTATCGTGTTCAGTAAAAATTAACACATTTTGGCTCTTTCAGGGGTCAATCAGGGGCCGTAACTAAAAATCAAATCAAATCATAAATGAAGTCTCTATAATGGCTGCAAAAGCCAAAATGGCAAATTTTGGCCCGTTAAGGGGCCATAACTCTGGAACCCATGATGGGATCTGGCCAGTTTTCAAAAGGAACCGAGACATTATGCCAATACAAGTTGTGTGCAAGTTTGGTTAAAGTTGATTGCAAAATGTGGTCTCTATCGTGTTCACAAGCCTAAACAAGAGGACCATGATGGTCCTGAATCGCTCACCTGTCCCCACATGACCCAGTTTTGAACTGGGAATGACGTCGTTTTTTCTATTATTTGACATAGTGACCTAGTTTTACAGCTCATGTGACCCAGTTCTGAATTTGACCTAGACATCATCGAGATAAAAATTCTGACCAATTTTCATGAAGATCATTTGAAAAAAATGGCCTCTAGAGAGGTCACAAGGTTTTTCTATTATTTGACCTAATGACCTAGTTTTTGAAGGCACTTGACCCAGTTTCGAACTTGACCTAGATATCATCAAGGTGAACATTCTCACCAATTTTCATGAAGATCTCATTAAAAGTATGGCCTCTAGAGAGGTCACAAGGTTTTTATATTATTTGACCTAATGACCTAGTTTTTGACCGCACGTGACCCACTTTCGAACTTGACCTAGATATCATCAAGGAGAACATTCAGACCAACTTTCATGAAGATCCATTGAAAAATATGGCCTCTAGAGAGGTCACAAGGTTTTCTATTTTTAGACCTACTGACCTAGTTTTTGACCGCACATGACCCACTTTCGAACCTGACTAGATATCATCAAGGTGAACATTCTGACCAATTTTCATAAAGATCCATTGAAAAATATGGCCTCTAGGGAGGTCACAAGGGTTTTCTATTTTTAGACCTACTGACCTAGTTTTGGATCGCACATGATCCAGTTTCGAAATTGACCTAGATATCATCAAGGTGAACATTCTGACCAATTTTCATGAAGATCCATTGAAAAATATGGCCTGTAGGGAGGTCACAAGGTTTTTCTATTTTTTGGACCTAATGACCTAGTTTTTGACCGTACGTGACCCAGTTTCAAACTTGACCTAGATATCATCAAGGTGAACATTCTGACCAATTTTCATGAAGATCCATTGAAAAATATGGCCTCTAGAGAGGTCACAAGGTTTTTCTATTTTTAGACCTAATGACCTAGTTTTTGACCGCATGTGACCCAGTTACAAACCTGATCTAGATATCATCAAAGTGAAAATTCTGACCAATTTTCATGAAGATCCATTGAAAAATATGGCCTCTAGAGAGGTCACAAGGTTTTTCTATTTTTAGACCTACTGACCTAGTTTTGGACCGCAGGGGACCCAGTTTCGAGCTTGACCTAGATATCATCAAGATGAACATTCTGACCAATTTTCATGAAGATCCATTGAAAAATATGGCCTCTAGAGAGGTCACAAGGGTTTCCTATTTTTAGACCTACTGACCTAGTTTTGGACCGCACGTGACCCAGTTTCAAAACTGACCTAGATATCATCAAGGTGAACATTCTGACCAATTTTCATGAAGATCCATTGAATAATATGGCCTCTAGGGAGGTCACAAGGTTTTTCTATTTTTAGACCTAATGACCTAATTTTTGACCGCATGTGACCCACTTTCAAACTTGACCTAGATATCATCAAGGTGAACATTCTGACCAATTTTCATGAAGATCCATTGAAAAATATGGCCTCTAGTGAGGTCACTAGGTTTTTCTATTTTTAGACCTACTGACCTAGTTTTTGACCGCACGTGATCTAATTTCAAAACTGACCTAGACATCACCAAGATGAACATTCAGACCAACTTTCATGAAGATCCATTGAAAAATATGGCCTCTAGAGAGGTCACAAGGTTTTTCTATTTTTAGACCTAAGGACCTAGTTTTTGACCGCATGTGACCCAGTTTCAAACTTGACCTAGATATCATCAAGGTGAAAATTCTGACCAATTTTCATGAAGATCCATTGAAAAATATGGCCTCTAGGGAGGTCACAAGGATTTTCTATTTTTAGACCTACTGACCTAGTTTTGGACCGCAGGGGACCCAGTTTCGCACTTGACCTAGATATCATCCAGATGAACATTCTAACCAATTTTCATGAAGATCCATTGAAAAATATGGCCTCTAGGGAGGTCACAAGGTTTTTCTATTTTTAGACCTACTGACCTAGTTTTGGACCGCACTTGATCCAGTTTCGAACTTGATCTAGATATCATCAAGATGAACATTCAGACCAACTTTCATAAAGATCCCATGAAAAATGTGACCTCTAGAGTGGTCACAAGCAAAAGTTTATGGACGGACGGACGCACTAACGCACGGACGCCACGCGATCACAAAAGCTCACCTTGTCACTTTGTGACAGGTGAGCTAAAAAGCAAATGTTGACCCTTTTTTTGGTTCATAACTCTGGAACCCATGATGGGATCTGGCCAGTTTTTGAAAGGAACTGAGATATTATGCCAGTACAAGATGTGTGCAAGTTTGTTAAAATCAAATGCAAAATGTAATCTCTATTGTGTTCACAAGAAATTGAGGACAGACGACAGGCAATCACAAAAGCTCACCTTGTCACTACATGACAGATTAGTTAACAAGAGCTGTCCGTAAGACAGCCAATGCTCGACTATTCGAATTATTGTCCCAGAAGCAGGAAAATGTTACCCTAAATGTTAAAATATCTATAGAGTTTCAATCCAGTATCGCCCATGTGGTTCTGGGACGATCTGTGTATGAAAAGAATTGGAACCACTGCCTTACCCTTGCATGATTGTAAGAGGCGACTAATAGGGTCTTAACACTTGCTTTTGCAGTAACTCTGTAATTCCAGCAGGTATGCAAATTTTGATTTCATACCTCATGTTTTTATTTCGATGTAAATGAGATGTGGAACCAAAATTTGTAGTCCTGTTTGGCGCCATATAACCTATACTGTGTTGGTGCGCCGTAAAACCCAAATAAATAAATACAATCCAGTATCTACATCAGTTTTGGAGATAGTAACTTGCATGCAAAACTTTAACCAGAAGTTTTATGTTCAAAAGGGGACATAATTTGACCAAAATGCATGTCAGAGTTATGGGACTTGATGCAATCAACTAGTTTTATAACCCCGAAAACACATGTGAAGTTTCAATTTAATATCTGCATTTGTTTTGCAGATAGTAACTTGCATGTAAAACTTTAACCAGGATTTTCTAAGTCTAAAAGGGGGGCATAATTTGCCCAAAATACATGTCAGAGTTATGGGACTTGACCCAGTGAGATTGGTAATTGATCTAGAAAAAGGAAAAATATGTTTCAAATCCATATGCCTTTTAGTAATAGCTGTATGTACTTGCACGCAAAACTTTAACCAGGATTTTCTAAGTCCAAAAGGGGGCATAATTTGGCCAAAATGCAGGTCAGAGTTATGGGACTTGACCCAGTGAGGTTGGTAATTGACCTAGAAAAAGAAAAAATAAGTTTCAAAGCTATATGCCTTTAAATGATAGCTGTATGTACTTGCATGCAAAACTTCGCCAGGGTGTGTAGAATAGCTAGACTACTCGAAGTATTCTTAGAATAGTCGAGCAAATAATTGTTGTATTAAAGAAGTATTTTGTACCTACTTCCTGTTGTGATCTTATTTTTTCTTTAGCTTTAAATTAGTATTGGGGTAGAGGCTCGTATAGAATAGAATAGTTGAATATTCACTGGGGTGATTGTCTGCGTTTTAGCCCAAAACTGATGGCAGTGAATATTCAGGATAACTTGGGAACGAACATGGCAAAACACCTCCTACCCAGGATATATGCATACATTCATGGCAGTCATAACCACACTAAAAAATTTGTGGAGCAAGTTTTACACCACAATCTTTATAATCAATACAATCTTTATAGATTTGAACACATCTATAAAAACATCTAAGCTTCAAACAAAAATTCAAATATTCTTCTGCTAAAACTGAAATACTATTTCATCTTAAGTCAGAGTTCTTGATAGGAAATGCAACAAAGAGTTAAAATATTGTTTTCATTCTGATTCTAATTAAAATGACATACATGTAGTTCAAAATGAACAAAAATAAAAATTTCTGACAAAAATTGGGAATGGAAATCACATTATAAATAAACTAGATTTATATCCATAGGACACTGGTGCCCCCACGTCCTGTGACTATATGGTTATATGTTACTTGCTGACAATACAAGACTACCCCTGGTGCACAACTTCACCTAGGAACAACACTCCTATAGTTTCATGACTCTATGTCAAATAGTTTTTTAGATACATGAGACACAAACTTTTAAGCCCATTATGTATATTCCTGGTAAGTCAAGGGCCACAACTCTGATCCAGCTGAGTGAAATCCCAAACAAAACCCCAGATGCACAACTTCACATAATGAACAACAAAACAATCCTGTAATGTTTCATGATTTTAGATCTAACACACTTCGAGATAAATGTGACACAAACTGTTAGGCCCGTTCTGACAAGTGTCACACCTCTGCTCATACTGAATAAAATCCCACATAATCCAAGGTGCACAAGTCATTTTGAGATATGCAGAGATATGCACAACACAAATTTGTAACGGCGGATGGACATCTGGACGTACAGACAAGGGTATTTCTAAGTGCCCAGCCCCCCCCCACCCCCCACACACACAAAGACATTGGGGGCACAAAAACAGAAATGTATCCTGCTTAGTCCTGGAGAAACAAAGCTAAAATATTATTTAAAAGTCAGAGTTAAAACATCATAAACACATGAATGTATCTCAGTCATTATCACAGTTACACTACAGCATTGCAGTATCAAAAAAACATTCCCTACCCCTTGCTTTACACTTAACTGTTGCAATATATCTTTTTTAAAAATAAAAGGATCTTATAGTGTTGGATGAACAGACATGTGTCTCTCCACTGCTTTCTGCATTGTTCAAACAAAGTTAGTTTCAGTTCCTCTGAATAGATTTACTGTTATTTATTGTTGTCTGGTAATACGAATACCATGTTTTAGTGCTGACTGACTGGTGGATAGAAGCCAGCCAGAAGTTTCTTCTGCGATACACAGGTAGTATGCTACTAATGCTTAAATTTCTATGAACTATTTTTTTCAGTTTTCCGTTTATTTCGCCTTTCACATCTTGGACAGACCCCATCACGTTTGGCAAAACAATGCCTGAAAAAAAAAAATAGAACAACAATTAAATGAGTAATTTTCTCATCAGTTTAAAAGATCTATTTCAGAGCTTGTTTTTTAACTATTATTAAAATACAAATATCTTTGGACATAAAACCAAAAATAATGCTCCCTACCCGTACAAGGATTCTTCCACTACTATACACCATCAAAAGATGGAGAAACAAGGCTATCACTGGAACTAAATGATGCTCCCTTGTGGTACAAGGACTCTTCCCCCACCACCATCAAAAGATGGAGAACAAGACTATCACTGGAACTAAATGATGCTCCCCTGCGTTACAAGGACTCTTCCCCCACCACCATCAAAAGATGGAGAACAAGACTATCACTGGAACTAAATGATGCTCCCCTGCAGTACAAGGACTCTTCCCCCACCACAATCAAAAGATGGAGAAACAAGACTATCACCGGAACTAAATGATGCTCCCTTGTGGTAAAAGGACTCTTCCCCCACCACCATCAAAAGATGGAGAACAATACTATCACTGGAACTAAATGATGCTCCCCTGCAGTACAAGGACTCTTCCACCACTACCATCAAAAGATAGAGAAACAAGACAATGACTGGAACTAAATAAAGCTCCCCTGCGGTACAAGGACTCTTCCCCCACAACCATCAAAAGATGGAGAAACAAGACAATCACTGGAACTAAACAAGAGGACCATGATGGTCCTGAATCGCTCACCTCTTCCCACATGACCCAGTTTTGAGTATGATGTCGTTTTTTCTATTATTTGACATAGTGACTTAGTTTTGAACTTGACCTAGGTATTATCAAGATAAAAATTCTGACCAATTTTCATGGATATGGTCTCTAGAGAGGTCACAAGGTTTTTCTATTTTTTGACCTATTGACCTAGTTTTCAAAGGTAAGTGACCCTGTTTTTTTTACCTAGATATCATCAAGGTGAACATTCTCACTAATTTTCATGAAGATCTCATGAAAAATATGGCCTCTAGAGAGGTCACAAGGTTTTTCTATTTTTATACCTACTGGCCTAGTTTTTGACCGCACGTGACCCGGTTTCGAAACTGACCTAGATATCATCAAGGTGAACATTCAGATCAATTTTCATGAAGATCCATTGAAATATATGGCCTCTAGAGAGGTCAAAAGATTTTAATAATTTTAGACCTACTGACCTAGTTTTTTATCGCACGTGACCCAGTTTCAAACTTGACCTAGATATCATCAAGATGAACATTCAGACCAACTTTCATACAGATCCCATGAAAAGTATAGCCTCTAGAGAGGTCACAAGGTTTTTTTTTTATTATTTGACCTACTGATCTCGTTTTTTAAGGCACGTGACCCAGTTTCGAAACTGACCTAGATATCATCAAGGTGAACATTCTGACTAATTTTCATGAAGTTCCATTCACAAGTATGGCCTCTAGAGAGGTCACAAGGTTTTTCTATTTTTAGACCTACTGACCTAGTTTTTGACCGCAGTTGACCCAGTTTCGAACTTGACCTAGATATCATCAAGATGAACAGTCAGACCAATTTTCATACAGATCCCATGAAAAATATGGCCTATAGAGAGGTCACAAGGTTTTTCTATTGTTATACCTTCTGGCCTAGTTTTTGACCGCACATGACCCGGTTTCGAAACTGACCTAGATATCATCAAGGTGAACATTCAGATCAATTTTCATGAAGATCCATTGAAATATATGGCCTCTAGAGAGGTCAAAAGATTTTAATAATGTTAGACCTACTGACCTAGTTTTTTAACGCACGTGACCCAGTTTCAAACTTGACCTAGATATCATCAAGATGAACATTCAGACCAACTTTCATACAGATCCCGTGAAAAGTATGGCCTTTAGAGAGGTCACGAGTTTTTTTTTTTTATTTGACATTCTCACTAATTTTCATGAAGATCTCATGAAAAATATGGCCTCTAGAGAGGTCACAAGGTTTTTCTATTTTTATACCTACTGGCCTAGTTTTTGACCGCACGTTACCCAGTTTCAAATCTGACCTAGATATCATCAAGGTGAACATTCTGACCAATTTTTATGAAGATCCATTCACAAGTATGGCCTTTAGAGAGGTCACAAGGTTTTTCTATTTTTAGACCTACTGACCTAGTTTTTGACCGCAGTTGACCCAGTTTCGAACTTGACCTAGATATCATCAAGATGAACATTCAGACCAATTTTCATACAGATCCCATGAAAAATATGACCTTTAGAGAGGTCACAAGGTTTTTCTATTATTTGACCTACTGACCTAGTTTTTGAATGCACGTGACCCATTTTCGAACTTGACCTAGATATCATCAAGATGAACATTCAGACCAACTTTCATACAGATCCCATGAAAAATATGGCCTCTAGAGAGGTCACAAGGTTTTTCTATTTTTAGACCTACTGACCTAATTTTTGAACATACGTGACCCACTTTCGAACTTGACCTAGATATCATCAAGATGAACACTCAGACCAACTTTCATACAGATCCCATGAAAAGTATGACCTTTAGAGAGGTCACAAGGTTTTTCTATTATTTGACCTACTGACCTAGTTTTTGAATGCACGTGACCCAGTTTCAAACTTGACCTAGATATCATCAAGATGAACATTCAGACCAACTTTCATACAGATCCCGTGAAAAGTATGGCCTTTAGAGAGGTCACGAGTTTTTTTTTTTTATTTGACATTCTCACTAATTTTCATGAAGATCTCATGAAAAATATGGCCTCTAGAGAGGTCACAAGGTTTTTCTATTTTTATACCTACTGGCCTAGTTTTTGACCGCACGTGACCCAGTTTCAAATCTGACCTAGATATCATCAAGGTGAACATTCTGACCAATTTTTAAGAAGATCCATTCACAAGTATGGCCTTTAGAGAGGTCACAAGGTTTTTCTATTTTTAGACCTACTGACCTAGTTTTTGACCGCAGTTGACCCAGTTTCGAACTTGACCTAGATATCATCAAGATGAACATTCAGACCAATTTTCATACAGATCCCATGAAAAATATGACCTTTAGAGAGGTCACAAGGTTTTTCTATTATTTGACCTACTGACCTAGTTTTTGAATGCACGTGACCCATTTTCGAACTTGACCTAGATATCATCAAGATGAACATTCAGACCAACTTTCATACAGATCCCATGAAAAATATGGCCTCTAGAGAGGTCACAAGGTTTTTCTATTTTTAGACCTACTGACCTAGTTTTTGAACATACGTGACCCACTTTCGAACTTGACCTAGATATCATCAAGATGAACACTCAGACCAACTTTCATACAGATCCCATGAAAAATATGACCTTTAGAGAGGTCACAAGGTTTTTCTATTATTTGACCTACTGACCTAGTTTTTGAATGCACGTGACCCATTTTCGAACTTGACCTAGATATCATCAAGATGAACATTCAGACCAACTTTCATACAGATCCCATGAAAAATATGGCTTCTAGAGAGGTCACAAGGTTTTTCTATTTTTAGACCTACTGACCTAGTTTTTGACCCCACGTGACCCAGTTTCGAACCTGACCTAGATATCATCAAGATGAACACTCAGACCAACTTTCATACAGATCCCATGAAAAATATGGCCTTTAGAGAGGTCACAAGGTTTTTCTATTATTTGACCTACTGACATAGTTTTTGATGGCACGTGACCAAGTTTTGAACTTGACCTAGATATCATCAAGATGAACATTCTCACCAATTTTCATGAAGATCTTGTCAAATATATGGCCTCTAGAGAGGTCACAAGGTTTTTCTATTTTTAGACCTACTGACCTAGTTTTTGACCGCAGTTGACCCAGTTTTGAACTTGACCTAGATATCATCAAGATGAACATTCAGACCAATTTTCATACAGATCCCATGAAAAATATTACCTTTAGAGAGGTCACAAGGTTTTTCTATTATTTGACCTACTGACCTAGTTTTTGAATGCACGTGACCCATTTTCGAACTTGACCTAGATATCATCAAGATGAACACTCAGACCAACTTTCATACAGATCCCATGAAAAATATGGCCTCTAGAGAGGTCACAAGGTTTTTCTATTATTTGACCTACTGACCTAGTTTTTGAACGCACGTGACCCACTTTCGAACTTGACCTAGATATCATCAAGTTGAACATTCTGATCAATTTTCATGAAGATCTCATGTAATATATGGCCTCTAGAGAGGTCACAAGGTTTTTCTATTTTTAGACCTACTGACCTAGTTTTTGACCGCACGTGACCCAGTTTCGAACTTGACCTAGATATCATCAAGATGAACACTCAGACCAACTTTCATACAGATCCCATGAAAAATATGGCCTTTAGAGAGGTCACAAGGTTTTTCTATTATTTGACCTACTGACCTAGTTTTTGATGGCACGTGACCCAGTTTTGAACTTGATCTAGATATCATCAAGATGAACATTCTGACCAATTTTCATGAAGATCTTGTCAAATATATGGCCTCTAAAGAGGTCACAAGGTTTTTCTATTTTTAGACCTACTGACCTAGTTTTTGAAGGCACGTGACCCAGTTTTGAACTTGACCTAGATATCATCAAGGTGAACATTCTGACCAATTTTCATGAAGATCTTGTGAAATATATGGCCTCTAGAGAGGTCACAAGGTTTTTCTATTTTTAGACCTACTGACCTAGTTTTTGACGGCACGTGACCCAGTTTCGAACTTGACCTAGATATCATCAAGATGAACATTCTGACCAACTTTCATAAAGATCCCATGAAAAATGTGACCTCTAGAGTGGTCACAAGCAAAAGTTTACGGACGCACGCACAGACGACGGACACCGCGCGATCACAAAAGCTCACCTTGTCACTTTGTGACAGGTGAGCTAATAAAGCTCCCCTGCGGTACAAGGACTCTTCCCCCACCACCATCAAAATATGGAGGAACAAGATTATCACTGGAACTAAATGATGCTCCCCTGCGGTACAAGGACTCTTCCCCCACCACCATCAAAAGATGGAGGAACAAGACAATCACTGGAAATAAATGATGCTCCCCTGCGGTACAAGGACACTTCCACCACCACTAGACAATGCCACATGTAAAATATCAAAGCTCTGTGGCTCTCAGTTTCAGACAAGAATTTTTTTTTAATTTTTCCTATAGAACTCTATGTAAATTCAAGGGACCACAGTGCGGGACCAATACTGACCCTGGGATCATAACTTGAATAATCTTGGTAAAAGTCGACTAGACAATGCCACATACCAAATATCTAAACTCTAGGTATTCCGGCTTCTGACAAGAAGATTTTTGAAACATACCATATAGTCAAGTAGGGAAAACAAGTAAACCCTGTGACGGGGCCTCTCTTCACACCAGGGACAAAATTTGAACAGTCTTGTAAGAGAACCACTTGGCAATGCTATATATCAAATATCAAAGATCTAGGCCTTGAACTTTCAAACAAGAAGATTTTTAAAGTTTTTTCCTATATAAATCTATGTAAAACTTGGGATCCCTTGGCTGGGGCCTCTTTTCACCTCAGGGGCTTAATTCGAATAATCTTGGTAGAGGACCACTAGGCAATGCAACATACCAAATATATAAAGACTAGGCCTTGACAAGGAGATTTTTAAAGCTGTTTCCTATAAAAGTATATGTAAAACTTGGGACCTCTTTCACATTAATGGCATAACTTGAACAATCTTTATAGAGGACCATTAGATGATGTCACATGCCAAATATCGAGGCTCTATGCCTTGTTTTGGACAAGAAGATTTTTTAAGTTTTTCCTCTTCATTGACATGGCAACCAGAGTTCTGTGAGGAATTCAATTCTTTGAATGATTTTGAAAGGGAGCCACGAAAGGATCATTCGTATGAAGTTTGGTGTAAATCTGCCCAATGGTTTTTAAGAGGAAGATCTTTTTAACAAGAGGGTCATTGACCCTAAAGCGCTCACCTGTGTACAAGACTTAAAGTGTGTTTGTGTAACGCAATGGTACAAATACAAAGCTAATTGCTTCTTCTATGTTAGCCTACATTATATACATGTCACACACACATTTTTGAACTTAGAGCAATGATTTGAACACTTCTGGTAGACAGTACAACTCTGATATCACAGGCCAAATATCAAGGCTCTAGCTATTATTGCTTCAGAGAAGAATTTCAAAGTTTCTTATATATAGGCCTATAGTAAGTACACGTCACACACTTGGGCTTGGCCATTTTTGGCTTTAGGGCAGTAATTTGGACAATTATGGTAGAGAGTCACACCCTTATATCACATGCCAAATATCAAAGCTCTAGAGAAAAAGATTTTTTAAGTCAGGTAGCTGAAAATCTTTTTCTAACCAAAAAGACCCATATGTACAATGAGCCAGAACCTTTTGAATAACTTTCAAAGAGGGCTACCAAGAGATCATTTGTGTCAAGTTTCATCAAAATCCATTCAGTGGTTTTGGAGGAGATGTTGTTTAAAGAAATTGTTGATGAAAAGTGACCACGCCTTCTGATGGCCATGTTTTTAAACGATTCAAAAAAAATTGAACAATATTTGTAGAAGATCACAGTCACAAGGACCATTTGACGTGTGAAATTATTACAGTTTTATACAAGAAAATTTTCTAAGTTTCTACTATACACATATAGGGAAAAGTGACAACACCCGCTGGCTGCCAGGTGTTTTGCCAAATCGAAATAATTTGAACAATCTTGGTAGCAGGTCACACAAGGACCATTTCTGTACAATTATTCTAAAATCAGGCTAGCACTTTTTTAAATTTCCGCTATATACATATACTGAAAAGTGACCACGCTCTCTAGCAGCCATGTTTTTTGATAAATCATTATAATTTGAACAATCTTGGTAAAGGATCACATAAGGAACATTTGTGTAAAATTATTTTAAAATCTGGCCAACAGTTTCACACAAGAATATTTTTTAAATTTCCACTATATTTACTCACCGTCATAAGAAAGTACCCACACTGAAAATTCTTTTATTTTGTCCTAAGCAATCGAGCTTGAAATTTAAATGGTATAAACTGGTGTTATGGTCAACGCTGAATGATATTAAGGTTAAACATACGGAATATAAAGGTTGCTTGGATTGCTTGTGGTGCACATGCAAAATGGGCATTTTTACGAATAACTGTTCATTACAAAGTTTTTTGTGTGTTATCAATCAGTGTAAGGATATTACAGAAAAACGCCATTGTTTTTGCTTATTACTGCACCAAAATGGCATGTTTGAATGATGCTCAACGTGACCAAGCCATTGGATGATTGAGGGTGGTATGTCATATTGGCAAGTGGCACATTGAATGAATTGCGCACATCAAATTATAAGAAAATTTGTCGAACGGCACAATGCAACCGGGTCTGTGAGTGACAGAGAGCATTCTGGACATTCTAGAATCAACTTGGTCGCAGGACCTACAATAGCGGTAATCCCATCCAAAACTGTCAGCAGCTATTTCAAATGCTTGTAAATGAATGGAATGCCATCCCACAGTATCATATATAACGTCTGATTCGAAGTATGCACCGAAGATGCCAAGCATGTATTGATGTTAGAGGTGGAAACATTTGCTATTAGGTCTGTGACTTTTTGTTTTCACTTTGTGCACATTTCAAAACAGTAAGAACTTATGTATTCAATAAATTCATGTTTTTGGTGCTTAACCATATTTTAAAATATCTGATCTATTTCCAGATTGAAATTTATCTCGATTACTTGTGCTTTGCTTATTTTTTACCAACATTACTCAGTGAGTACTTTCTTATGACGGCCAGTATACATATAGGAAAAAGTGACCATGCCCCCTGGCTGCCATGTTTTTTGATGGATCAGTATAATTTGAATAATCTTAGTAGACGGTGACAAAAGGACCATTTGTGTGAAATTATTTCAAAATCAGACCATCGGTTTAGGAGGAGATGTTGTTTGAAAATTTTTCTATTCAGCTCTGGCGGACCCTATGTGCAACCAAGCGGAACTGTTTGAACAACTTTGGTAGAGGACCATCCAAGAAACATCCATGCCAAGTTTCATCAAAATCCATTCAGTGGTTTTGGAGGAGATGTCTTTAAAACACAACTGTTTATGACAGATGCACGATGGACACAGCGTGATCACAATAGCTAACCATGAGCATTGCTCAGGTGAGCTAAAAATGCTAATTTCTTTCAGGTCAAGGACAATAAGAGGCCAGGACTCACCATGGGATGTAAAATTAGTTTCTAAATCATCCTACAAGGTTTAAAAGAAATATATGTAATGGTTTTAGAGTTATTCCCAGTTGCTGCGCCATCACCATCATCAGAATTTGGATCACTTAGTCTCGCTTCCACTAGAAGTGGATGAGACAAAAACTGTGAACCTGGTACCTCCGGTATAAAGAAACTAGGAACAATCGTCTTACTCTTGCATGAACATGAGAGGCAACAACTAACGGATCTGAACACTTGATTTTGCTGTATCACTACGATTCCAGCAGCTATAAAAGTTTTGATTCTATACCTTATATTTCTATTTTGATGTTAATGGGATGTGAAACTGAAATTTTCAGTCCTGTTTGGCACCATATAATCTGTACTGTGTTGGTAGACCCAAATCAATCAACAAATCAAACTAACAAGAAGACTTTTTAAGTTTAACAAGAGCTCGTCGAACACGAAATGCCCCCATTGATGCATTCAGTAATTGCACAAGGAACAGAAATTATATGCTCACTGTAAACAAAAGTTCTACCATTCTGGTTTAATCTGACCTTGACCTTTAACCTATTAACCTAACAAGAGATTACAGAGTGATCTTGGCGCCATCCACTGTTCCAAATTTCAAGACTAGCTCAAGGTCAAAATCATGGTCAAATTTCATTTCGGTACAAAACAATGTGTATGTGGTCTAAATTTGAAAGCTGTGGCTTGAGAAAAGTGAAAGCAGGTCACTAGATCAATTTCAAGGTTAAAGTTCATTTCAGTAGACAGAACTATGCATGTGCTTCAAATTTGGAGGCTGTAGCTTGAGAAATGTTAAAGTAGGTAATAGGTAAAAATCAATGTCAAATTTCAATTCAGAACACAAAAATATGCATGCGGTCCAAATTTGAAGGCTGTAGCTTGAGAAATGTGAAAGTAGGTCACTAGGTCAAAATCAAGGTCAAATTTTACTTCGGAACACAAAACTATGCAAGTGGTCCAAATTTGAAGCCTGTACCTACAGAAATGTGAAAGTAGGTCACTAGGTCAATCTCAAGATCAAAATTCATTTCAGTACACAAAACTATGCTTGTGGTTCAAATTTGAAGGCTGTAGCTTGAGAAATGTGAAAGTAGGTCACTAGGTCGAAATCAAGGTCAAATTTTATTTGGGAACAAAAAACTATGCATGTGGTCCAAATTTGAAGCCTGTACCTTTAAAAATGTGAAAGTAGGTCACTAGGTCAATAACAAGGTCAAAGTTTTTTTCGGTACACAAACCTGTGCATGTGGTCCAAATTTGGAGGCTGTACCTTCAAAAATCTGAAAGTAGGTCACTAGGTCAAGATCATCTTGCCACTCAAAACTATACATGTGGTCCAAATTAGAATGATGTAAGTTATGGACATGAAGATTCTAAGTTTTTCCTATATAAGTCTATATGAACCATATGACCCCTGGGGCGGGGCCATATTTAACCCTAGAGGGATAATTTGAACAAACTTGGTAGAGAACCACTAAATGATGCTACATTACAGAATATCAAAGCCATAGTCTTTGTGGTTTGGACAAGAAGATTTTCAAAGTTTTTCCCTATATAAGTCTATGTAAACCATGTGACCCCCAGGGCGGGGCCATATTTGACCCTAGGGGAATAATTTGAACAATCTTAGTAGAGGACCACTAGATGATGTCATATACAAAATATCAAAGCCCTAGCCCCTGTGGTTTTGGACAGGAGGTTTTTTAAAGTTTTTTTCCTATTTAAGTCTATATAAACCATATGACCCCCAGGGTGGGGCCATATTTGACCCCAGGGAAATAATCTGAACAATCTTGGTAGAGGATCACTAGATTTTGCTACATACCAAATATCAAAGCCCTAGGCCCTATGGTTTTGGACAAGAAGATCAGAAACCGTTTAACTGTTCCTGGCAATGCGACCTTGACCTTTGCTTAATGATCTAAAAATCAATAGGGGTCATCTGGGGATGGCCAACCTAACTATCAATTTTCCCTAAAACTAGGCCCAAGCGTTCTTGATTTTAATGCCGGGGAAAACCTTTTAATTTTCCCTGGTCACGGGGACTTGACCTTTAACATACTGACCTCAAAATCAATGGGGGGTTTCCTTTTGGGGCGGGTGAAAAAAACCCCCCTATCAATTTTCGTGACCCTAGGCCAAAGGTTCTTGATTATAAAAACCGGAAAACCTTTTTTTTACTTTTTCAGGGAAACTGTGCCCTTTGGGCCCTTTAACAAAGATCAAAAAAACAATGGGGGAATACTGTTTTTCCCTTACCAACCTCCCTATAAAAACTTTCATGACCCTGGCCCAAGGTTTTGAGAAAACCTCGGGAAAAACCTTTTTTACTATTCAGGGTCACTGTACCTTGCCCTTTGGCTCCATCCTAAAAATCAATGGGGGTCATCTGCGGTGAGGGCCCAAAACCCTCCCTATAAAATTTTTTCATGATCCTGGGCCCAAGCGTTCTGAGTTATAAATTTTGGAAACGGGGGGGTTTTAACATTCCGCCGGGACCGACCAAACCGAAAAACTGCAAAACAATAACCCCCAATTTCCTTCGAAGGGGGGATAATTAAATTCCCTATTCCCCCGCCGCTTACTCAATAGGGGAGCGCAGATCAAACGGATCGGGGGCCATGAATTTGAGCCCTAGGCGAGGAAAATGTTCTCCAGACGTTTGGGATAAAAACATTGGGTCTTAAATCATTTCCCCCCCCTTTGCCCCCAAGGGGGGAATTTGGCATTTTGCTTCGGAGAACGGGTTTGAAACTGGTAATAATCCCGGGGTAAGGGCTGTTAACCCCCGGGCCCGGTTTCCGTAACTGAAATCTTTTGGGAAAAAACGGCTTTAAAACCCCAAACAAAAAACAAAAGGAAAGGGGGGACTGTTTTCAAATACATAAAAAAATACCTGTTTTAAACCCGTAAAAACCCTTTTTGAGAAACACAAACTGAAATTGTTGTCAAATGGAAAAAATTATCTCATCCTATAAACACTTTTAAACGAAAAAACCCCTTTGCACGACAAACGAAAATATTTAGGTTATTAAGCATTATTCTTTTACAAAATTTTAAAGTATTTTGGATAAGTCCCCAATTAAACAAAATAAACAACACGGGTTTGTAAAAATTTTAAAGGGAATTTTCATTTTTCTGCATGATTGCATCACAAAAAAAAGGCCCTATATCGCTCACGGGTTTTCATTGCATTTAAAAGGCCCCAAGAAGATAAAAAAATCATAACAAGATAAATTAAAAAGGAAATCTTTAAAAAAATATATTTAAAATTTTTTTCTTAAATATACTTCAAATAAAATTATTTTAAAAATCAGGGCCATATTTTTCATGCCCCGAAGGATTAAAATCAGGGGAGGATAGGAGAAAAAATTTTGACTGATGAAGCTCAAAGGACAGGAACAACAAAGGAAAAATTTAAAAAAAAAGAAATCTAAGTCCTCAGAAAAAATACAAACGTCCAAAAAAACGGGAAAAACAAAAAGGGAAAAAATTTAAAAACCAAAAAAAAAAATTTTTTTTTTTCCCAAGGTACAGAAATGTAAAAATACCCTTTAAAAAGGAGGTACCATCCATGTTTTTCCCCACAGAAAAGTGGCTGGGTTTTTTCCCTAGGGCCCTTTAAAAAAAAATTTACTAAATGCTATTTATAGTAACATAAAAAGGAAAAAATATTTAAAAAAAAAGGGCCTTTGTGGCCCAATATATCCCTCACCGGGATTTTGATATGGCCGAAAGACCTGTTTTACCCCACATGACCAAAAGCGAAAAATTGACCTAAAGCCCTCAAGACAAACATTCGAAATTTAAAATTTTATAAAGTTTGGTTTTCAACTGTTTAGAAAGGGGCCTCTTAGAGTGGGCACAAACTTTTCCTTTGATTTGACCCGGTGACCAAGGGTTTTTTGGGGGCCCCCCATGACCCCGATTTCGAACTTAAACCCAAAAGGGTTATCAAAAAAAACATTTGAAATAATTTTTCATGAAATTTCAAAAAATTTAAATTGTGGCCTAGGGTGTTGAAAAAAATTGTCCTTTGTCGGGGCCCAGTGACCCCAGTTTTTGAAACCCTACATGAAACCCAGATTCAAAAATTTACCTAGAAATGATTAAACAAAAAATTTGACCCCGTTTTTTATAAAGACTGAGTTAAAACTGTGGCCCCTAAAATGTTCCAAGCTTTTTCCCTTTGATTGACCAAAGACCTAGGTTTAGACCTTAAAAATAAAACCCCGATTCGAAAACCCGCCCTAGAGACATCAAGTCCCAAAAATTTTTGACCAACTTTTATAAAAATTGGGGCAAAAAAGTGATCTCTGAGTGTTCACAAACTTTTTTCCCCTTTTAATCTGACCTCTGTTTTAGTTTTGGGGACCCAAAAATGACCCAGTTTCGAACTGGGCCTAGAGATCATCAAGGGTAAAAGTTTTTGACCCAAATTTCATAAAAATTGGGTCACAAATTTGGTTCTAGGGGTTGGTTTATAGCTTTTTCCTTTGATTGACCCATGACCCAGTTTTTTTACCCCAAAATGACCCAGTTTCCCATTTTTTATAGAAAAACACAAATTTCATTCTGACCGGGTTTTTTATAGATTGGGTCAAAAATGTGGACTCTAGGTGTTCACAAGCTTTTCCTTTGGGTCTGACCTGTGACCCTAGTTTTTGACCTTTACAAGGGGCCCCCGTTTTCCCAAAATGACCTAGGGGATTTATTTAAAACTAACATTTGACCAAGTTTCATAAAGATTGGGTCAAAAAGTGGTCTCTTTGATGTTCACAAGCTTTTCCTTTTTATCTGACCTCCGACCTGTTTTTTTTCCCTACGCCCCCCCGGTTTTTGAACTTGACCCAACCTCATTTAAGGGAAAAAATTCGGCCCCAAATTTTTAAAAATTGGGGCCCCAAATGTGGCCTCTAGAGTGTTTCCCAAAGGAAAAAAGTTATGGGCGGGCCCCGCCCGGGCAATTACCCGGTCACAATAGCCCCACCCTTTAGCACTTTGTGCCCCTGGTTTAGCTAAAAAAGGCTGTCCGTTTAAAACAGCACGCTCGACTTTTCTCAGGGTTGACTCTGAATTAGAAACTTTGCCATAAAAAAAAAACCAAAATTAAAAAAAAGGGGGGGAATTCTGTTTAAAAAAAAAAAACAAGTTAAAGGGAATTAATGGTGTAGACTTTGAAAAGGGAAAAAAATATTCTGATTTTAAGCAAAAAAATTTTTTGTAAAAAGGATATTTGACCTTTTTTTCCAAATTAAAAAAAAAAAAAATTCAAAAATTTAAAAAAAAGGGTAAAATTTTTCAAAAATTTAAATCGAGTTTAATTGGTTTTGGGACCCCCCCCCCCCCCCCCCCAAAATTAGAATTTTTATAGTAAAAAACTATTTTGGTTTTAAGTCAAAAACTTTAAAAAAAAACAGAATATTTGACTTTTATCAAAAAAATTTAAAAAAAATTTTAAGTTTTAAAAAAAGGGGATAAAAAAAATCAGAGTTAATGGGGTTGTTTTCTCCCGGGTTTTGACTTTTTTGGTTTAAAAAAGTATTTTTAAATTTCAAACCCAAAAACTTTGATAGAAACAGAGCAAGGTTTAAAAGCTTTGATGTAACCGAGAAATTTTACTTTTAAACAAAAAATTTTTAAAAAAAAATTCTAAGTTAAAAAGGGGCATAATTCGCAAAATTTTAATCCCGAGTTTCGGGGTTTTTTTCTTCTTGGGGTAGATTTTTGGGTGGTAAATAAGTATTTTAAGGTTTTAAGTCAAAAGCTTGGGGCAGTAAAGGATATTTGATTTATCAAAAACCCAACCAAAAAATTTTAATTTAAAAAAAGGGGGATAAATTTTGCAAAAATTTAAATAGAGTTAGGGGGTTTTTTCTCGTGGTTTTAGACTTTGATAGTAAATATCTATTTTTTTGTTTCAAGTCAATAGCTTTGATAGTAAATAAGATATTTAACTTTATCAAAAAAATTTAACCAAAGGCGACGCCACGCCGGGGGGGAGTGCAAAAAACTTTTTTTTTTTTTGAAAAAAACAAAACTAAAAAAATTTTTGTAAGTGAAAAAAAAGAAGGGGTTTCCCAAAAAAGAGGGCCCCGATGGCCCTAGGTCGCTCACCTGAAAACACACCATAAAGTGAAACAAAGTTTTGGGCCTAGTGATTTCATGGAAAAAAAAAGAGGGCCCTGTTTGGACATGGGCTAATTCCCCCCCCCGGGCCTTAAAATAATTGAAGGTAAAGTTTCCCGGCAAGGGTTTGTGTCTGAAATTTTTAATTTTGGGAAAAACTTTGGGAAGGAAAACCTTTTGTTGTGGGCAGCTTCAGGGGTTTTTAAAGATTTTGGAGAAAGAATAAGCAGTTTGGGGAGGTGGGTTTTCTGCTAAATTTTTTAATGTTTTATGGGAAAAGAAAAGCTATAATGGGTTTTTTTTTATGGCTACTGTAAAAAGAAAAGGGAAAGGAAAAAAAAACAGGGAACAAAGGTGCCAGAAAGTCACAATAACGCCCCTAAAGGCAAAATTTTTTACTCCCAGCAGCTGTAATTTTCAAAAGGAAATTTTTAAATTTTTTGGGTTTTTTAGTAACATTTTAAGGGGCTTTTTTTTTTTTCTAAATCCCAAAAAAAAACCCCTTTCCCTAGAGATACCTTAAAAAACACCTAAAATTGGGAAAATAACTCTATGTTTTTACCACAGAAAAGTTCTTGTTTTTTCCCAAAGGTAATTTTAACAAGAGGAAAAAATAAAGGTCCTGAAATTTGCTCCCCCTGTCCCCACATGACCCCGGTTTTAAAACCCCCCCTTTTAAAGTCGTTTTTTTTATTAATTTTACATTGGGACCCAGTTTTTGAGCTCATGTGCCCAGTGTTTAAATTTAACCCAGAAAATTCCCCAAGATAAAAATTTAACCAATTTTCAAGAAGATCCCTTTAAAAAATTTTGGCCTAAAAGAGGTTTACATGATTTTTTTTAAATTTTACCCCATGACCCAGTTTTTTGAAGGGACATGGCCCCGTTTCGAACCCTTTACCCCAGATATATCAAGGTGAACATTCTGACCAATGTTCATGAAAAATCCATTCAAAAGCCCGGCCTCTGAAAGGGCCAAGGTTTTTCTATTTTTAGACCTACTGACCTATTTTTGACGGGAAATTGACCAAAAATTTGAACCCTTTACCAAAAATCTCAAGATGAACTTCAGACCAACTTTAAACAGAACCCATGAAAAATATGGCCTCTTAAAAGGTCCCAAGGTTTTTTTTTTTATTATTTGGAAACCCACTGACCAATTATTTACAACACGTGACAAATTTCGAACTTGACCTAGATTCATCAAGGGGAACATTTGAAAACTTTCATGAAGAAAAATTTTCCCCCCTTGAAATTTTGGCCTTTCCCCCAAGAGGTCACAAGGTTTTTTTTTTTTTTTTAGACCTCTGACCCAGTTTTTGACCCCAGTTTAACCAAATTTCGAAACTTGCCCCAATAAACATCAAGATAAAAAATTTTAACCCAAAATTTTTTATACAGATCCCATGAAAAATATTTGGGCCCCTAGAGAGGTCCCCCGGGGTTTTTTTGTTTTTTTACCTACTGACCTAGTTTTTTGTGGGATGGCCCCGTTTCGAACTTGAAAACCCAGATATCATTAAGGGAATATTCTGACCCAATTTTTATGAAGAACCCTTTACAAATATGGCCCTAGAGAGGCACAAGGGTTTTTTTATTTTTAAAAACCCCATGGAAACCCAGTTTTTGTCAAGTTGACCCCGTTTAAATTGACCAAAAATCATCAAGAAACATTCGACCAAAATTTAAAATTTGATCCCATGAAAAATATGGCCTCTAGAGAAGGGGGGCACAAGGTTTTTTTAAATTTGGGCCTACTGACCAGTTTTTGAAAGGGCAAGTTTACCGGTTTCCCCAAAAATGACCCAGATATATCCCAAGGGGGAACATTCTGAATAAATTTCATGAAGAACCATTGAAAAATTTGGCCTCTAGAGAGGTCACAAGGGTTTTTTTATTTTTAAAAACCTATGGGCCCAAATTTTTTTATCCGGGAGTTGAACCAAATATTTGACTAGTAATGAAAAAGTTTCAATAAAAGCTAAAATTTTTTGTAACAACAAAGGGGAATTTAAATTTAAAGAAGGGGGAAAAAAAATTGGGGCCCTGACACTTCGTCCTGATGGTGTATAATTTTTGGGGCAAGTTTCATCAAAAACCCTCCATGAAGAAGAAAAAAAATCTTCGGGCAAAAATCATTCTTGTATCGACCTTTTTGGGCCCCTAAGTTGACCTTGACCTTTAAAAACCAAAGGGGTCGGTTCTTGCGCATGAAAACATCTCGTGGTGGGGAAAAAATTTTTGCCAAGTTATATCAAAAACCCCCTATTTTATGAAGAAAAAAATGCCCCCGGCCCAAAGGTTTTCCCCTTCTTGTATCCTTTGAAATAAATTTTGGGCCTTCACCTTTAAACCCAGGGCCCCGGTTCTTGGGTCAAGGGCACTCCGCCTCGGGGTGGTGAAACATTTGGTCAAGATTAACAAAATCCCTCAAAGCATAAAGGGAAGATAGGCCCCCGGGCAAATTTTTTTAAAAAAAACTGAAAAAAGGGGAAAAAAACTAAAAAAAGAGGGGCCTGATGGCCCTATACGCTCCCCCTGTTTCATTGATTTTTTCCCAAAAAGGGCCTCAAAAAAAATATCTAAGGCCAAAGGCAGGAAACAACAAAGGGAAGAAATTTTAAACCCAAATGAAATGTGTCCATGGGCACAGATCCCCCACTACCTTTACATTATCAGGGGCCAGAATCCTACAATACTGAATGAATCCGGATCGAAACCCCCGGGGGGCACAACAAAACATGCTGACCAAAATTCCCGTAAAAAATTTGGTGAAATTTTAGGTCAAAAACTTTTGGGGCTAAAGCGCGACACAAAAATTAAAAAAAAACCAAATTTTTTTAAAGCAGGGGGCCCTAACTCCCTCATGACTGGGGGAAACCCGGGCGCGAAAAAACCCCCTTTTCACAAATACACATGCGACCAACATGCCTTTTTAAAATTTTTTTTGGGGCTCTAGGTCATAACTTTTGGAAACTAGGCACGAACAACTTTTAAAAAGACCCAAATTTTTCAAAGTCAAGGGCCCTAACTTCACATGGGCCGAAAAGAATCCGGATGCGAAAAACCCCCGGTGCACAAATTCACTGCGGGCCAAATTCCTGTAAACTTTGGGGGATTCTAGGCAATAAATTTTGGAGCAAAGCGCGGGCACAACCCTTAAAATGACCAATTTTTTACTTTAAATCAGGGGCCATAACTCCCACATGTCTGGATTAATCCCCGGGCCCCGAAACCCCAAGGGGGCACAACTACACATGCTGACCCAAAAGCCTGTAAAAATTTTTTTGACTCAGGTCAAAATACTTTTGGAAACTAGGCAGGACACAACATTTAAAAAAAACCCAATTTTTTTCAAAGTCAGGGGGCCATAACTTTTACATGACTGGGAAAGAATCCCGGGCGCGAAACCCCCGGGCACAATACACATGGACCAACATTTTTTGTAAAATTTTGTGACTCAAAGTCAAAATTTCTTTTTAGAGCTACGCGCGCAAACGTTTTCGGAAGGGGCGGACGGGGCCAGACGGATGGCGGAAAGGGGCGGACGGGGCAAAGCAAATCTATATGCCCCCCCAAAGTGGGGGCAAAAAAAGGAAAAAAAAAAAACTTAAAAGGTACAGTGGGAAAAATTCCGAAAAGGACCTTCTGAAAACCGGAAACCTTTGAAAAACCCCAAAGAAAACCCCAAAGGGCCCCTTTTTTCCGTTTTTTAAACTATATTTTTTTTTAACCTCTTTAAAACCGGAACTTCCGAATTCCCGAAAACTGGACATTTATAATTTTTAACACTAAAATTGACTTTTGAAAACCGAACAGCAAAAATTTAGCTTGTTTAAAAAGTTTCACCTGAAAATCCAGAAAAAGCTTTTCAAAATGTTCTTTTGTTTAATTTTTAGTGGTGCGGGTTTTTTTTTTGACACGCTATAAAATCCCAAAAGACAAAATTTTATGAAAAGGGGGAAAGTAATTGCGATTTTTTTTCTTTGTATTCAATTTATAAAACGTAATGAAACAAAAATCTTATGTGTAAAAAATTTTTTTTAATGTCGAACGAAAGAAAGATGGAAAGTTTTTTAAATTTTTTAGTTACATTTAATTAACTTGCTTACACTTAATTAAAAACTAATGTTTGACGAACTCGGGGCCCAAAAATGGGAAAATTTTAAGTGGAATAGGTTTACTAAATGCTAAATTTTATTAAAGTTCGGGTTTTTTTTTTTATATTTGTTAAATTTTTGTTTTTTTCTATCCTTAATGTTTGTAAATAATTAATTAATTATTTAATTAATTTATAAATTAATATGAAATTGTAAAGTTAAGAAGGATAAAAATCTCCTTCATCCTAAGTGTAAGAAAACATAACTCTTGTGGACAACGTCCACTTTGCCTACAAACTTTCAAACTTCTGAATTCCGGAAACTTCCAAAAACCGAACTTTTAGGCTGGTCCGGAGGTCGTTCGGTTTTCAGAAGTTACACTGTATAGATATGTTAAAATACACCTAAAAATTGGAGGTACCATCCATGTTGTACCACAGAAAACTGGTCTTGTGTTTTCCCTACGGCCAATAATGATAAAGTTACTAAAAATAAGCTATTTATAGTAACGTAAAAGGGAAGTAATTAAAACAAGAGGACCATGATGGACCTGAATCGCTCACCTCTTTCCACATGACCCAGTTTTGAGTATGACGTCGTTTTTTCTATTATTTGACATAGTGACCTAGTTTTTGAGCTCATGTGACCCAGTTTTGAACTTGACCTAGATATTATCAAGATAAAAATTCTGACCAATTTTCATGAAGATCCATTGAAAAATATGGTCTCTAGAGAGGTCAAAAGATTTTAATAATTTTAGACCTACTGACCTAGTTTTTGACCGCAGTTGACCCAGTTTCAAACTTGACCTAGATATCATCAAGATGAACATTCAGACCAACTTTCACACAGATCCCATGAAAAGTATGGCCTCTAGAGAGGTCACAAGCTTTTTTTATTATTTGACCTACTGACCTAGTTTTTATAGGCACGTGACCCAGTTTCAAACTTGACCTAGATATCATCAAGTGAACATTCTGACCAATTTTTATGGAGATCCATTCACAAGTATGGTCTCTAGAGAGGTCACAAGGTTTTTCTATTTTTAGACCTACTGACCTAGTTTTTGACCGCACATGACCTTGTTTCGAACTTGACCTAGATATCATCAAGATGAACATTCAGACCAATTTTCATACATATCCCATGAAAAATATGGCCTTTAGAGAGGTCACAAGGTTTTTCTATTATTTGACCTACTGACCTAGTTTTTGATGGCACCTGACCCACTTTCAAATTTGACCTAGATATCATCAAGATGAACATTCAGACCACTTTTCATACAGATCCCTTGAAAAATATGGCCTCTAGAGAGGTCACAAGGTTTTTCTATTATTTGACCTACTGACCTAGTTTTTGACCGCACGTGACCCACTTTCAAACTTGACCTAGATATCATCAAGGTGAACATTCTGACCAATTTTCATGAAGATCTCATGAAATATATGGCCTCTAGAGAGATCACAAGGTTTTTCTATTTTTAGACCATCTGACCTAGTTTTTGCTGCACATGACCCAGTTTCGAACTTGACCTAGATATCATCAAGATGAACATTCAGACCAACTTTCATACAGATCCCATGAAAAATATGGCCTCTAGAGAGGTCACAAGGTTTTTCTATTATTTGACCTACTGACCTAGTTTTTGAAGGCACGTGACCCAGTTTCGAACTTGACCTAGATATTATCAAGGTGAACAATCTGACCAATTTTCATGAAGATCTTGTGAAATATATGGCCTCTAGAGAGGTCACAAGGTTTTTCTATTTTTAGACCTACTGACCTAGTTTTTGAAGGCACGTGACCCAGTTTCGAACTTGACCTAGATATCATCAAGGTGAACATTCTGACCAAGTTTCATGAAGATCTTGTGAAATATATGGCCTCTAGAGAGGTCACAAGGTTTTTCTATTTTTAGACCTACTGACCTAGTTTTTGATAGCACGTGACCCAGTTTCGAACTTGACCTAGATATCATCAAGATGAACATTCTGACCAACTTTCATAAAGATCCCATGAAAAATGTGACCTCTAGAGTGGTCACAAGGAAAAGTTTACGGACGCACGCACGCACGCACGGACGACGGACACCACCGCGCGATCACAAAAGCTCACCTTGTCACTTTGTGACAGGTGAGCTAAAAAAATATTGTAAGTGGACAAAAGAAGGATCTGCCAAATAAATCTGTTGACATAAATGGAATTTCTGATCACTATCTTCAGTAGTTATGGAGATATAACAATTTTAATTTGATATAAAGGGAGGTAATTTGACATAAAATCAGTCCATAGTTATCTACCCTGATTGTCTCAGTCCAACTAATAACAATAATGAAATTTCAAATAAGTCCTATAAGTACTTACTGATATAAATCCATTTTGATTCCAATCAGGGGAGGTAATCAGATATAAAATAACTCTGGAACCTATGATTGGATCTGATTTGTCATGGAATCCAAGATTTATTGTTGTTGGAGATATTTTGGAAGTTTGTATCAAATAAAACCATAAATGAAGTCTCTATATGGCTGCAAAAGCCAAAACCGCCAATTTTGGACCTTAAGGGGCCATAACTCTGGAACCCATGATGGAATCTGGCCAGTTGAAGAAAGGAAGCAAGATCTTGTGGTGATACAAGTTGTGTGCAAGTTTGGTTAAAATCAAATCATAAATGAAGCTGCTATTGTGCAGACAAGGTCAAAACAGCTAATTCTGACCCTTTCAGGGGCCATAACTCTGGAACCCATAATGGAATCTGGCCAGTTCAAGAAAGAAACCAAGATCTTATGGTGATACAAGTTGTGTGCCAGTTTGGTAACAAAAGGGCCAAGATGGCCCTAGGTCGCTCACCTAAGAAACACACAATAACAGTGTTAAACATGTTTGACCTAGTGATTTCATGGAAACAAATATTCTGACCAATTTTCATTAAGATTGGACTGAAAAATTGGTCTCTTGAGATTAAACAAGCATTTTCTTAGATATGACCTAGTTTTTGATCCTAGATGACCCATGTTCAAAATCGACCTAGATTTTATCAAGGCAATCATTCTGACCAAAATTCATGAAGATCAATTAAAAAATACAGCCTCTATCACATACACAAGGTTTTTCTTTGATTTGACCTAGTGACCCAGTTTTTGACCCCAGATGACCCATATTCAAACTCGACGTAGATTTCATCAAGGCAAACATCCTGACCAAATTTCATGAAGATCAATTGAAAAATACAACATCTATTGCATACATGATGTTTTTCTTCGATTTGACCTAGTGACCTAGTTTTTGACCCTAGATGACCCATTTTCGAACTCTGACTAGATTTTATCAATGTAGTCATTCTGACTTAATTTCATGAAGATCAGTTGAAAAATACAGCCTCTCGCATACACAAGGTTTTTCTTTGATTTTACCTAGTGACCTAGTTTTTGACCCCAGATGACCCATATTCGAACTCGACTTAGATTTCATCAAGGTAATCATTCTGACCAAAATTCATGAAGATCAATTGAAAAATACAGCCTCTATCGCATACACAAGGTTTTACTTTGATTTGACCTAGTGACCTAGTTTTTGATCCCAGATAACCCATTTTCGAATTCGGCCTAGTTTTCATCAAGGTAATCATTCTGACCAAAATTCATGAAGATCAATTGAAAAATACAGCCTCTATCGCATACACAAGGTTTTTTCTTGATTTGACCTAGTGACCTAGTTTTTGAACCCAGATGACCCATTTTCAAACTCGGCCTAGATTTCATCAAGGTAATCATTCTGGCTAAATTTCATGAAGATCAATTGAAAAATACAGCCTCTATGGCATACACAAGGTTTTTCCTTGATTTAACCTAGTGACTTAGTTTTTGACCCCAGATGACCCATTTTCGAACTCGACCTAGATTTCATCAAGGTTATCATTCTGACCAAAATTCATGAAGATCAATTGAAAAATACAGCCTCTGTCGCATACACAAAGTTTTTTCTTGATTTGACCTAGTGACCTAGTTTTTGAACCCAGATGACCCATTTTCAAACTCGGCCTAGATTTCATCAAGGTTATGATTCTGACCAAAATTCATGAAGATCAATTGAAAAATACAGCCTCTATAGCATACACAAAGTTTTTCCTTGATTTGACCTAGTGACCTAGTTTTTGACCCCAGATGACCCATTTTCGAACCCGGCCTAGATTTTATCAAGGTTATCATTCTGACCAAATTTCATGAAGATCAGTTATAAAATACAGCCTCTATCGCATACACAAGCTAAATGTTGACAGACGACAGACAGACGCCGGACATCGAGTGATCAGAAAAACTCACCTGAGCATTGCTCAGGTGAGCTAAAAATCAAATCATAAATAAAGCTGCTATTTTGCAGACAAGGTCAAAATAGCTAATTTTGGCCCTTTGAGGGGCCATAACTCTGAAACCCATAATGGGATCGGGCCAGTTCTAGAAAGGAACCGTGATCTTATGGTGATACAAGTTGTGTGCAAGTTTGGTTAAAATAAAATCATAAATGAAACCACTATCATTCAGACAAGAAATTGTTGACGGACGGACGGACGGACTGACGACGGACGAAGGGTGATCACAACAGCTCACCTTGTCACTATGTGACAGGTGAACTAAAAATAGGCAAGGTACAGTTATTGTTCTTGCAAATTGCACTTCCTCCCAATGTGTTCTATCAGTGTATGAAGTTTGAAGAAAATCCCTCCAGTACTTTTGGAGTTATGCTCCGGACAAAATTTTTTAAGAAAATATGATAAAGGGGAATAACTCAAAAAACAGGCAAGGTAGAGTTATTGTTCTTGCACACTGCACTTCCTCCCAATGTGTTCTATCAGTGTATGAAGTTTGAAGAAATTCCCTCCAGTACTTTTGGAGTTATGCTCCGGACAAAATTTTTTAAGAAAATATGATAAAGGGAAATAACTCAAAAAATAGGCAAGGTAGAGTTATTGTTCTTGCACACTGCATGCACTTCCTCCCAATGTGTTCTATCAGTGTATAAAGTTTGAAGAAAATCCCTCCAGTACTTTTGGAGTTATGCTCCGGACAAAGATTGTTGCGGACAGACAGACGGACGGACACACGCAAGGACGGAGAGCATTTCTAATATCCCCTTTGCCTTTGGCGGGGGGATAAAAATATTCTGACCAATTATCAGTAGAAATTGGAGCAAAAATCTTGAGTATAAACAAATATTTTATTTGATTTGACCTAGTGACCTAGTTTTTAACCCCAGATGATCCTTATTCCAACTTGACCTAGATTTCATCAAGGTTATCATTCTGACCAAAATTCATGAAGATCAATTGGAAAATACAGCCTCTATCACATACACAAGGTTTTTCTTTTATTTGACCTAGTGACCTAGTTTTTGAACCCAGATGACCCATTTTCGAACCCAGCCTAGATTTCATCAAGGCAATAACTCTGACTTAATTTCAGAAAGATCAATTGAAAAATATAGCCTCTATAGCATACACAAGGTTTTTCTTTGATCTGACCTAGTGACCTAGTTTTTGACCCCAGATGACTCATTTTCGAACCCGGCCTAGATTTCATCAAGGTTATCATTCTGACCAAAATTCATGAAGATCAATAGAAAAATACAGCATCTATTGCATACACAAGGTTTTTCTTTGATTTGACTTAGTGACCTAGTTTTTGACCGCAGATAACCCGTTTTCGAATTTGGCCTAGATTATAAGGTAATCATTCTTAACCAAAATCATAAGTAAATGAAATACGCCCCCTATCGCATACACAAGGTTTTTCTTTGATTTGACCTAGTGACCTAGTTTTTGACCCCAGATGACCCATTTTCGAATTCTGCCTAGATTTCATCAAGATAATCATTTTGACCAAAATTCATGAAGATCAATTGAAAAATACAGCCTCTATCGCATACACAAGGTTTTTCTTTGATTTGACCTAGTGACCTAGTTTTTGACCCCAGGTGACCCATTTTCGAACTTGGCCTAGATTTCATCAAGGTAATCATTCTGACCAAAATTCATGAAGATCAGTTGAAAAATACAGCCTCTATCGCATACACAAGCTAAATGTTGACAGACGACAGACAGAGGACAGACAGACGCCGGACATCGAGCGATCACAAAAACTCACCTGAGCATTGCTCCGGTGAGCTAATCAAAGGCCTGAATGGCCTGAGTCGGCTAATGATTGATGTACTGACAGTATAGTCTACCAGTTTCAGTTTGTTTTTAGTTTTTTTCTTAAAATTTCATAACACAGCTCGATATTTACCCAAAATATTATATCCGGATACGATTACACTTTTCTCCAGTTTCAACAATATATTTTACAAATTGTGATGATACGAAGACATTTAGCAGCAATTGGCAGTATCTGACATTGAAGTTTACGGTTAAATTACCTCTTATTTAAATCTTTTCATAAAAAAGTTGTTTCGTATCGCCAAACATAGACGATCTACTTTCGATTTCAAAAACTACAAGAAAATACAATTTAATGTTTCGCCGATTTGTTTATTTCTCGAAAAATAAGAATATAAATTATTTTTAATATCAGTAGTAACTAAACAAACCAGTAAGAGCTTCTTCTTCCGATAATTTATCCGTTTATTGACTGCAAAATTCAAAGTTTATAGAAATCATACGATGCGTGTTTACGTTCAATGTGGGAGAATTAAGGCTGATCGGCTATGTTACCTAACCCATCCAGACGATTCAGATTTTGTTTTTAAAAAAGCATTGTGTGCGTTTCTGTAATTTTATATACGTTTTTATACGCTTAGAAATTATTAGACATGCGTATTTGCATTATTTCTATACGTAATTTACACTAATACGCATCTTATCTGGAGCCCTGCTGGAACTATTTTTTGTCTTTTGCTGGATGTTACCCAAGCTTTGTAAGCCTGCGCAATTCTTAAAATGCACATTTATGCTTAATGAGTTACATTCGAGAATTGCACAATTACAAGTCATAATATGACAGATTACATCGTATATTGGTCATAGCAAAGGGAATTGACACAACTTAACTTCATTCATGCAGTGAACTGTTTGAAGTTTGAGAAATCTAATGGAACTACATCCCTTCACTGTGTTATTTGGTCCATTTAGAGAATCGTTGGATAGCAAGGACTCGTCAAAAGGCTTTCAGCCTTTAGCCGACTCAATAAAAACAAGAGCACTGCAATGCAACGCAAATGCAGAGCAATATACACACAAAACAAAGTCATATGGCCTTTGACCCCTAAGTGTGACCTTGACCTTGAAGTGAGCCATCCGAAACATGCGCTCTGCATGTCGTTTCAATGAGATGAACATTTGTGTCAGGTTTCTTTGAAATCCTTCAAGGGGTTCAAGAGTTACAGAGTGGAAGGGAAATTGCTAACCAACAGACAGACAGACAGACGGACACTGAGGCGATAACATAATACATCCCTTCGGGCGTATAAAAAGGAATCAAGATCTTATGGTGATACAAGTTGTGTGCAAGTTTGGTTAAAATCAAATCATAAATGAAGCTGATATTGTGCAGACAAGGTCAAAATAGCTAATTTTGGCCCTTTCAGGGGCCATCACTCTGGAACCCATTATGGGATCTGGCCAGTTTAAGAAAGGAACCAAGATCTTGTGGTGATACAATTTGTGTGCAAGTTTGATTAAATTCAAATCATAAATGAAGCTGCCATTGTGCAGACAAGGTCAAAATAGCTAATTCTGGCCCTATCTGGGGCCGTAACTCTGGAACCCATAAGGAATCTGGCCAGTTTAAGAAAGGAACCAAGATCTTGTGGTGATACAAGTTGTGTGCAAGTTTGGTTAGAATAAAATTATAAATGAAGCTGCTATTGTGCAGACAAGGTCAAAATAGCTAATTTAAGGCCCTTCAGGGGCCATAACTCTGGAACCCATAATGGAATCTGGCCACTTCAAGGAAGGAACCAAGATCTTATGGTGATACAAGTTGTGTGCAAGTTTGGTAAAAATAAAATCATAAATGAAACCACTATCGTGCAGACAAGCAATTGTTGACGCACAAAAATAGCAAATTCTGGCCCTTTAAAGGGCAAAAACTCTAGAACCCATAATGCGATCTGGCCAGTTTTCGAAAGGAACTGAGATATCATGCCAATACAAGTTTTGTACAAATTTGATCAAAATTGCTTGCAAAATGTGGTCTCTATTGTGTTCACAAGAAATTGTGGATGGACGGACGGACGAAGAGCGATCACAAAAGCTCACCCTGTCACCTCTCACCTACGTGACAGGTGAGCTAATAAAAATCATGAGCAAATGGCATTGTTTGAAAAACTCAACAAAATTTCATAGTGAACATTAAATCATAGTAAAAACTAATATTTCTGATCAAAATTGAATCAACCATCTATATGATTTTCAATGGATTTAACAATACTTTGAATAACAAGAGGGCCATGATGGCCCTATATCGCTCACCTGTTATCATTGCACTTGAGGACAAGAAGGTCTTCAGAGGACAGGAACAAAAAAAGGGAAGAAATTAAACCAAAAAGAAACAAGAGGACCATGATGGTCCTGAATCGCTCACCTCTTCCAACATGACCCAGTTTTGAGTATGACGTCGTTTTTTCTATTATTTGACATAGTGACCTAGTTTTTGAGCTCATGTGACCCAGTTTTGAACTTGACCTAGATATTATCAAGATAAAAATTCTGACCAATTTTCATGAAAATCCATTGAAAAATATGGTCTCTAGAGAGGTCACAAGGTTTTTCTATTATTTGACCTATTGACCTAGTTTTCGAAGGTACGTGATCCTGTTTTGAACATTATCTAGATATCATCAAGGTGAACATTCTCACTAATTTTCATGAAGATCTCATGAAAAATATGGCCTCTAGAGAGGTCACAAGGTTTTTCTATTTTTATACCTACTGGCCTAGTTTTTGACCGCACGTGACCCAGTTTCGAAACTGACCTAGATATCATCAAGGTGAAAATTCAGATCAATTTTCATGAAGATCCATTGAAAAATATGGCCTCTAGAGAGGTCAACAGATTTTAATAATTTTAGACCTACTGACATAGTTTTTGACCGCAGTTGACCCAGTTTCAGACTTTACCTAGATATCATCAAGATGAACACTCAGACCAACTTTCATACAGATCCCATGAAAAGTATGGCCTCTAGAGAGGTCACAAGGTTTTTTTATTATTTGCCCTACTGACCTAGTTTTTTAAGGCACATGACCCAGTTTCAAACTTGACCTAGATATCATCAAGGTGAACATTCTGACCAATGTTTATGGAGATCCATTCACAAGTATGGCCTCTAGAGAGGTCACAAAGTTTTTCTATTTTTAGACCTATTGACCTAGTTTTTGACCGCACATGACCCTGTTCCGAACATGACCTAGATATCATCAAGATGAACATTCAGACCAACTTTCATACAGATCCCATGAAAAATATGGCCTTTAGAGAGGTCACAAGGTTTTTCTATTATTTGACCTACTGACCTAGTTTTTGATGACACGTGACCCACTTTCAAACTTGACCTAGATATCATCAAGATGAACATTCAGACCAACTTTCATACAGATCCCATGAAAAATATGGCCTCTAGAGAGGTCACAAGGTTTTTTTATTATTTGACCTACTGACCTTATTTTTGATGGCATGTGACCCACTTTCGAATTTGACCTTGATATCATCAAGGTGAACATTCTGACCAATTTTCATGAAGATCTCATGAAATATTTGGCCTCTAGAGAGGTCACAAGGTTTTTCTATATTTAGACCTACTGACCTAGTTTTTGACAGCATGTGACCCAGTTTCGAACTTGACATAGATATCATCAAGATGAACATTCAGACCAACTTTCATACAGATCCCATGAAAAATATGGCCTCTAGAGAGGTCACAAGGTTTTTCTATTTTTAGACCTCATGACCTAGTTTTTGACCGCAGGTGACCCAGTTTCGAACTTGACCTAGATATCATCAAGATGAACATTCAGACCAACTTTCATACAGATCCCATGAAAAATATGGCCTTTAGGGAGGTCACAAGGTTTTTCTATTATTTGACCTACTGACCTAGATTTTGACGGCACGTGACCCAGTTTCGAACTTGACCTAGATATCATCAAGGTGAACGTTCTGACCAATTTTCATGAAGATCCATTGAAATATATGGCCTCTAGAGAGGTCACAAGGTTTTTCTATTTTTAGACCTACTGACCTAGTTTTTGATGGCACGTGACCCAATTTCAAACTTGACATAGATATCATCAAGGTGAACATTCTGACCAATTTTCATGAAGATCTTGTGAAATATATGGCCTCTAGAGAGGTCACAAGGTTTTTCTATTTTTAGACCTACTGACCTAGTTTTTGATGGCACGTGACCCAGTTTCGAACTTGACCTAGATATCATCAAGGTGAACGTTCTGACCAATTTTCATGAAGATCTTTTGAAATATATGGCCTCTAGAGAGGTCACAAGGTTTTTCTATTTTTAGACCTACTGACCTACTGACCTACTTTTTGATGGCACGTGACCCAGTTTCGAATTTGACCTAGATATCATCAAGATGAACATTCTGACCAAATTTCATAAAGATTCCATGATAAATGTGACCTCTAGAGTGGTCACAAGCAAAAGTTTATGGACGGACGACGGACGACGGACACCGCGCGATCACAAAAGCTCACCTTGTCACTTTGTGACAGGTGAGCTAAAAAAAAATTCTTACAAGGTACAGCTATGTCAAAATACACCTAAAAATTGGAGGTACCAGCCATGTTGTACCACAGAAAAGTGGTCTCGGTTTTTCCCTATGGCCAATAATAAAAGTTACTAAAAACAAGCTATTTATAGTAACGTAAAAGGGAAGTAATTAAAAAAAAGAAGGATCTGCCAAATAAATCTGTTGACATAAATGAAATTTCAGATCAGTATCTTCATTAGTTACGGAGATATACCTATTTTAATTTGAAATAAAGGGAGGTAATTTGACATAAAATCAGTCCATAGTTATCTACCCTCATTGGCTCAGTCCAACTAATGACAATAATGAAATTTCAAATAAGTCCTATAAGTACTTACTGATATAAATCCATTTTGATTACAATCAGGGGAGGTAATCAGATATAAAATTACTCTGGAACCTACGAATGGATCTGATTTGTCATGGAATCCAAGATTTATTGTTGTTGAAGATATTTTGGAAGTTTGTATCAAATAAAACAATAAATGAAGTCTCTATATGGCTGCAAAAGCCAAAATAGCCAATTTTGGACCTTTAAGGGGCCATAACTCTGGAACCCATGAAGGAATCTGGCCAGTTGAAGAAAGGAAGCAAGATCTTGTGATGATACAAGTTGTGTGCAAGTTTGGTTAAAATCAAATCATAAATGAAGCTGCTATTGTGCAGACAAGGTTAAAATAGCTAATTCTGGCCCTTTCAGGGGCCATCACTCTGGAACCCATGATGGAACCTGGCCAGTTGAAGAAAGGAAGCAAGATCTTGTGGTGATACAAGTTGTGTGCAGGTTTGGTTAAAATCAAATCATAAATGAAGCTGCTATTGTGCAGACAAGGTCAAAATAGCTAATTCTGGCCCTTTCAGGGGCCATCACTCTGGAACCCATAAAGGAATCTCGCCAGTTCAAGAAAGGAACCAAGATCTTATGGTGATACAAATTGTGTGCAAGTTTGGTTGAAATAAAATCATAAATGAAGCTGCCATTGTGCAGACAAGGTCAAAATAGCTAATTCTGGCCCTTTCAGGGGCCATAACTCTTGAACCCATGATGGAATCTCGCCAGTTCAAGAAAGGAACCAAGATTTTATGGTGATACAAGTTGTGTGCCAGTTTGGTAAAAACCAAATCATAAATAAAGCTGCTATTGTGCAGACAAGGTCAAAATAGCTAATTTTGGCCCTTTCAGGGGCCATAACTCTGGAACCCATAATAGGATCTGGCCAGTTCAAGAAAGGAACCAAGATCTTATGGTGATACAACTTGTGTGCAAGTTTGAGTAAAATAAAATCATAAATGAAACCACTATCGTGCAGACAAGAAATTGTTGACGCATGGACGCACTCACAGACGGACTGACGACGGACGAAGGGTGATCACAAAAGCTCACCTTGTCACTATGTGACAGGTGAGCTAAAAATCACGAGCACAATTCATGGATTTGCAAGAACTCCCAATGTGGTTTATACCCATATAACTGCACTTTCAATTGTTAAACAAAAACATCAAATCAAGCATATACAGATGCTGATAATTATGCAAATACATCTATCAGCCCACAGTGTATAGTTAACATGGAGACCCAAATCAGAGTTGTTGCATTGTCCAGTAAGGAATACAATGTAGCCAAAATACATTAGAAGGTCATGAAGTACAAATGCAAACTGCTAAATGGAAGAGAATAAATAGGTACAGGATAATACTGGAGTGAAATGCAACATTTCAAAATGTATGTTCATTTTAATATTCAGCTTCAAATTAAGTAAACAGTGTGCCATGAATGTAACATCCTAACGACAATCTCGTTTACAAGGGACTTGGTGAAGACTACTGGTAGCTGTTTAAGATTTACCCTGGACACATGATGGACCATGCGAAAAGTGTACAAGAGTAGTATTCCTTTTCATGAAGTAACAAAATGAAATTTACTTTTTATTTTACATTTTCAATGTCATCTCGACTGTTACAGCATGGTGATTAGAGAAGCACACTGGGGTATGGTCAGAGAAGCACACTGGGGTATGGTTAGAGAAGTACAATAAGGTATGGTCAGAGAAGCACAAAGGGTTATGGTGAAAGAAGCAAACTGGGGTATGGTCAGAGAAGCACAAAGGGTTATGGTGAAAGAAGCAAACTGGGGTATGGTTAGAGAAGCACATTGAGGTATAGTAAGAGAAGCACACTGGGGTATGGTTAGAGAAGCACATTGAGGTATGGTTAGAGAAGCACACTGAGGTATGGTCAGAGAAACACACTGGAGTGTGGTCAGAGAAGCACACTGAGGTATGGTTAGAGAAGCACATTGAGGTATGGTAAGAGAAGCAAACTGGGGTATGGTTAGAGAAGCACATTGAGGTATGGTAAGAGAAGCACACTGGGGTATGGTTAGAGAAGCACATTGAGGTATGGTTAGAGAAGCAAACTGGGGTATGGTTAGAGAAGCACTTTGAGGTATGGTAAGAGAAGCACACTGGGATATGGCAGGAAACACACTGGAGTGTGGTCAGAGAAGCACACTGGGGTATGGTTAGAGAAGCACATTGAGGTATGGTAAGAGAAGCAAACTGGGGTATGGTTAGAGAAGCACATTGAGGTATGGTTAGAGAAGCACACTGAGGTATGGTAGAGAAGCACACTGAGGTATGGTTAGAGAAGCACACTGAGGTATGGTAGAGAAGCACACTTGGGTATGGTTGGAAGCAATGGTATGGTAAGAAGCACAACTGGGTATGGTTAGAGAAGCACATTGAGGTTAGGGTCAGAGAAGCACACTGGGTATGGTTAAGAGAACACATTGAGGTATGGTTAGAGAAGCACACTGGAGGTTGGTTAGAGAAGCACACTGGAGTGGGTCAGAGAAGCACAACTGGGGTATGGTTAGAGAAGCACACTGGGTGGTAGGTACAAGGGTAGTTAAGAAGCACACTGAGGTGATGGTCAGAGAAAGCACACTGGGGTATGGGTTAGAGAAGCACACTGAGGTATGGTCAGAGAAGCACACGGGTATGGTCAGAGAAGCACACTGAGGTATGGTAGAGAAGCACATGAGGTATGGTCAGAGAAACACAAGTGGGTATGGTCAGAGAAGCACACTGGGGTATGGTCAGAGAAGCACACTGAGGTATGGTCAGAGAAGCACACTGGGGTATGGTTAGAGAAGCACACTGGGGTATGGTCAGAGAAGCACACTGGTATGGTAGAACACATGGGTATGTCAGAGAAGCACACTGGGTATGGTTAGAGAAGCACACTGAGGTATGGTTAGAGAAGCACATTGGGTATGGTCAGAGAAGCACACTGGGTATGGTAGAGAAGCACCTGAGGTAGGTCAGAGAAGCACACTGAGGTATGGTAAGAGAAACACACTGGGGTATGGTTAGAGAAACACACTGGAGTGTGGTTAGAGAAGCACACTGAGGTAGGGTCAGAGAAGCACACTGGGGTAGAGTCAGAGAAGCACACTGGGGTAGGGTCAGAGAAGCACACTGAGGTATGGTCAGAGAAGCACACTGGGGTAGGGTCAGAGAAGCACACTGAGGTATGGTCAGAGAAGCACACCGGGATATGGTCAGGAAACACACTGGGGTATGGTCAGAGAAGCACACTGAGGTATGGTCAGAGAAGCACACTGGGGTATGGTCAGAGAAGCACACTGGGGTATGGTCAGAGAAGCACACTGAGGTATGGTCAGAGAAGCACACTGGGGTATGGTCAGAGAAGCACACTGGGGTATGGTCAGAGAAGCACACTGAGGTATGGTCAGAGAAGCACACTGGGGTATGGTTAGAGAAGCACACTGGGGTATGGTTAGAGAAGCACAATGGGGTATGGTCAGAGAAGCACACTGGGGTAGGGTCAGAGAAGCACACTGAGGTATGGTCAGAGAAGCACACCGGGATATGGTCAGGAAACACACTGGGGTATGGTCAGAGAGAGCACATGAGGGTATGGTCAGAGAAGCACACTGGGGTAGGTCAGAGAAGCACACTTAGGTATGGTCAGAGAAGCACACTGGGGTAGTTAGGAAGCACTGGGTATGGTAGAGAAGCACACTGGGATGGGTCAGAGGAGCACACTGGGTATGGATCAGAGAAGCACACGGATGGTCGGAAAACTGGGTTGGCGAGAAGTACATGAGTATTGGTCAGAGAAGCACATTGGTGTAGGCCAGGATGACATGGAGGTTGGTCAGAGAAGCCACCTGGGATATGTAGAAGCACACGGTATGGTCAAAAGACACTGAGTAGGATTAGAGAACACACTTGGTTATGGTCAGAGAATAGCACCTGATTTTGCCGTAGAGCACACTGGTTATTGGTCAAAGCACATCTCGAGTATGGTCAGAGAAGAACATGGTCTGGTCTGTGAATCCACTGAGTTGTCAGAAAAGCACATTGGGGTTGCCAGAGACATGGTATGTCTAGACAACTATTGGGGTATGAGTTAAGACCTGGTAGGTAGAGAACACAGTAGGGTATGTCCAATGAAGCACATTGGAATGGTTAGGAAGCACACTCGGGAATTGTCAGAGGACACATGGTTCATGAAAGAAGCACGAGTTTGAAGTTGGCCTCTAGATTGTTAACACTTTACATTTGATTTAACCTGGTGACCTAGTTTTTGACCCAACCTGACCCAGATTAAAACCTTCAAGATTAACATTCTGACCAAGTATCATTAAGATATGGTCATAAATGTGGTCTCTAGAGTGTTAATTAGCTTTTCCTTTGATTTGACCTGGTGACCTAGTTTTTGGCCCCACATTCGTTCTTGACCTATAGGCCATCAAGACAAACATTCTGACTGATGAATTCTCATGAGTTTCAAACATTAAAATTAGGTCTCTAGAGTGCTAACAAGCTTTACCTTTGATTTGACCAGGTGACCTAGTTTTTGACCCCACCTGACCCAGATTGGAACTTTGCCTACAGATCTTCAAGATTAACATTCTGACCAAGTTCCATGAAAATACGGTTATAAATGTGACCTCTAGAGTGTTAACTATCTTTTCCTTTGATTTAACCTGGTGATCTAGTTTTTCACCCTACATGACCAAGATTCGAACCTGACCTAAAGATCAGCAAGGTTAACAACCTGACCAAGTTTCATTAAGATATGGTCATAATTGTGGCCTCTAGAGTGTTACCTAGCTTTTCCTTTGATTTGACCCACTAGTTTTTGACCCCACCTGACCCAGATTTGAACTTGACCTAAAGATCATCAAGACTAACATTCTGACCAAGTTTCTTTCTATAAAAGCACAATGCTACAACAAAGTCAGAATGAAATACTCCTTGGCATTTGCATACAACTGGATCATAAATGGGATTTGCATGTTAACGTTATATGTAAAAAGATATCCTCTTACATATGGTTACTCTCTAGGATAAAGGAATTTTTAAGTACAGAATATAGAATCGTATTTTATAAAGCTTATATTCAACCACATAGAGATTATTGGAAGCACAGTCAATAAAAATATACAGAAAATTATAAGATTGCAAAAATGTGAATGTAGTATCATATTAGGATGAAATTACTCAGACTTGAATCAAGCTCTCACTTTTCTCAATATACAACGGTTTGATCAGCGTCTCTTTTACCAGAAAGCATGTTTTATGTTCAAAACCGCAAATAGTCTATTACCAAACTACCTATGTGAAATGTACAAACAAAAAGAAAGTACAAAATTAATGATACGTCTTTGTCATAACGGTCAAACACGAACAAAAATTTTTATATACCTAAAACACAATCAGAACTTTTCAAATATAGTTCACTTTATTCAGGTCCAATTGTTTGGAATATTTTTACCTATCGATGTAAAATTGTCTAGCTCACTACAGTGTTTTAAATCAAAGTGTAGCAACTGGATGACTATGTCATAAAATAGACATGTTAAAGTGATTTCAAAACTAAGATAATTTGTATTTTTGATGTTCGTTTATATTTTTATTTCATGTCATACTTATGGTAATATTTGTTGTTGTTTTTTGTTTGAACTATATTTGTATAATCTGTGTTATAAGAGGGCCTCATGGAAGATTAGCGTCAGCTAAATGAGTTACCCTCTATAAATAAATAATTACTTACTTACTTACTAGATATGATCATAAATGTGGCCTCCAGAATGTTAACTAGATTTTCCTTTGATCTGACCTGGTGACCTAGTTTTTGTACCATACCTGAACGAGGTATCAACCTGACGTAAAGATCATTAAGATTAACATTATGACCAAGTTTCATGTAGATACAGTCATAAATGTGAATACTAGAGTGTTAACAAGCTTTTCTTTTGATTTGACCTGGTGGCCTAGTTTTTGACCATATATGACCAAGATTTGAACTTGATCTGTAGGTCATCAAGACAAACATTCTGGCCAATTCTCATGAGTTTAAAATTTAAAGTTAGGTCTCAAGAGTGTTAACAAGCTCTACCTTTGATCTGACCTGGTGACCTAGTTTTTGATCCCACCTGACCCAGATTACAACTTGACCGACAGATTTTCAAGACTAACATTCTGACCAAGTTCTTTAAGATATGGTCATAAATGTGGCCTCTGGAGTGTTATCAAGCTTTTCCTTTGATTTGACCTGGTGACCTAGTTTTTGACCCTACATGACCAAGATTCGAACTTGACATGAAGATCATCAAGGTTAACATCCTGACCAAGTTTCATGAAGATACAGTCATAAATATGGCCTCTAGAGTGTTAACAAGCTTTTCCTTTGATTTTTTGACCTGGTGACCTAGTTTTTGACCCTACATGACCCAGATTTGAACTTGACCTTAAAATCATCAATATTAACATTCTGACCAAGTTTCATAGAGATATTGTCATAAATGTGGCCTTTAGAAAGTTAACAAGCTTTTCTTTTGTTTTGACCCGGTGACCTAGTTTTTGACCACAGATGACCCAATATAGATCTCGAAAAATTTTAAGATTTTATTGAGGGTTACATTCTGACCAAGTTTCATTAAGATTGGGCCAAAATTGTGACCCCTAGAGTGTTAACAGTCTAATTGTTGACGATGGGCACAGGGCCATTACAAAAGCTCACCTTGAGCACTTTGTTCTTTAAAAAAAATCTAGTAAATATAAGTGCCCTTACAATTTAATAAAGGATTTATGTTAGATTATTTATACCAAGATATAAGTTTCCAGGGCATAACTTGAATACTATGTAAGGTATTTACTTCATACTTTACATACTGATAGAGAAGACCAGTGAGAGGGGGTGCAGTGTTAAAGAACCACAACTCTTGCTGACCACATTTCTCCTTAACACAAACTCTGTGACTGAAAAAACCCTTATACTACAGTTATTTCAGGAAGCACCCACTGGTGTTACCGATCACCTTGTTTTTCCTGATAACAGTGAAACAAAACAAGAGGACCATGATGGTCCTGAATCGCTCACCTCTTCCCACATGACCCAGTTTTGAGTATGACGTCGTTTTTTCTATTATTTGACATAGTGACCTAGTTTTTGAGCTCATGTGACCCAGTTTTGAACTTGACCTAGATATTATCAAGATAAAAATTCTGACCAATTTTCAAGAAGATCCATTGAAAAATATGGTCTCTAGAGAGGTCACAAGGTTTTTCTATTATTTGACCTATTGACCTAGTTTTCGAAGGTACGTGACCCTGTTTTGAATTTTACCTAGATATCATCAAGGTGAACATTCTCACTAATTTTCATGAAGATCTCATGAAAAATATGGCCTCTAGAGCGGTCAAAAGATTTTAATAATTTTAGACCTACTGACCTAGTTTTTGATCGCAGTTGACCCAGTTTCAAACTTGACCTAGGTATCATCAAGATGAACATTCAGACCAACTTTCATACAGATCCCATGAAAAGTATGGCCTCTAGAGAGGTCACAAGGTTTTTTTATTATTTGACCTACTGACCTAGTTTTTTAAGGCACATGACCCAGTTTCAAACTTGACCTAGATATCATCAAGGTGAACATTCTGACCAATTTTTATGGAGATCCATTCACAAGTATGGCCTCTAGAGAGGTCACAAGGTTTTTCTATTTTTAGACCTACTGACCTAGTTTTTGACCGCACATGACCCTGTTTCGAACCTGACCTAGATATCATCAAGATGAACATTCAGACCAACTTTCATACAGATTCCATGAAAAATATGGCCTTTAGAGAGGTCACAAGGTTTTTCTATTATTTGACCTTCTGACCTAGTTTTTGATGGCACGTGACCCACTTTCTAAACTGACCCAGATATCATCAAGATGAACATTCAGACCAACTTTCATACAGATCCCATGAAAAATATGGCCTCTAGAGAGGTCACAAGGTGTTTCTATTATTTGACCTACTGACCTAGTTTTTGACGGCACGTGACCCACTTTCGATCTTGACCTAGATATCATCAAGGTGAACATTCTGACTAATTTTCATAAAGATCTCATGAAATATATGGCCTCTAGAGAGGTCACAAGGTTTTTCTATTTTTAGACCTACTGACCTAGTTTTTGACCGCACGTGACCCAGTTTCGAACTTAACCTAGATATCATCAAGATGAACATTCAGATCAACTTTCATACAGATCCCTTGAAAAATGTGGCCTTTAGAGAGGTCACAAGGTTTTTCTATTATTTGACCTACTGACCTAGTTTTTGACGGCACGTGACCCAGTTTCGAACTTGACCTAGATATCATCAAGGTGAACGTTCTGACCAATTTTCATGAAGATCTTGTGAAATATATGGCCTCTAGAGAGGTCACAAGGTTTTTCTATTTTTAGACCTACTGACCTAGTTTTTGATGGCACGTGACCCAGTTTCGATCTTGGCCTAGATATCATCAAGCTGAACATTCTGACCAATTTTCATGAAGATCTTGTGAAATATATGGCCTCTAGAGAGGTCACAAGGTTTTTCTATTTTTAGACCTACTGACCTAGTTTTTGAAGGCACGTGACCCAGTTTCGAACTTGACCTAGATATCATCAAGATGAACATTCTGACAAAGTTTCATAAAGATCCCATGAAAAATGTGACCTCTAGAGTGGTCACAAGCAAAAGTTTACGGACGGACGCACGGACGCACGCGTGGACGGACGACGGACACCGCGCGATCACAAAAGCTCACCTTGTCACTTTGTGACAGGTGAGCTAAAAATTCCAAAGCCAATTCTTTCTATAAGCTTGCTATACAACAAATTTGGTGATAGTTTGTTGATCACAGTGAAACAATTTCTTTAGTAACTGTGACCTTGACATTAACCCTATGGCATCTGAATGGTTCTTTTTTATTACAAAAAAGTATACAAGAGGCCCATTAGTCACTCACCGAATGAGGACACTGATCATCTGACCTTGCTTCTGACCAAGTTTTGTGAACATCCTTTCAGTAGTTCATTAAAACAAGAGCTGTCAGTAAGACAGCCAATGCTCTACTATTCGAATGGTTGTCCAAGATGCAGGTATATTACCATAAATGTTAAAATATCTTTAGTTTCAATCTAGTACCTGCATTAGTTTTGGAGATAGAAACTTGCATGCAAAACTTTGACCAGAAGTTTTTAAGTTCAAAAGGGGACATAATTTTGCAAAATACATGTCAGAGCTATAGAACTTGATGCTATGACCTATTTTATAAACCCGAAGAAACGTGTTAAGTTTCAATTCAACATTTGCATTAGTTTTTGAGATAGTAACCCGCATGCAAAACATTAACTTGGAAGTCCAAAAGGGAGTATAATTTGGCCAAAATACATGTCAGAGTTATGGACTGGATGCTGTCACCTAGTTTTATAACTTGAAGTTTCAAATCAATATCTGCATTAGTTTTGGAGATGGTAACTTGCATACAAAACTTTAACCAGGATTAATTTAATAGTAATTTGCACCCAAAAGGGAGCAAAATAGCCCAAAAGGACCATTTGTGTTAAATTATTTCAAAATCGGACCATTGGTTTAGGAGGAGATGCCGTTTGAAAATGTTTCTATATTTAGCCCATGTGCAACCAAGTGGAACTGTTTGAAAAACTTTGGTAGAGGACCATCCAATGAACATTCATGCCAAGTTTCATCAAAATCCACTCAGTGGTTTTGGAGGAGATGTCTTTTAAACACAATTGTTGACGACAGATGGAGGCACGCACGGACAACGGACACAGTGTAATCACAATAGCTCACCCTGAACATTGCTCAGGTGAGCTAAAAAATCAAAGATCCTCTATTTACCTCACAATCTGTTTTAATATGTTGAGCCCAGCTGGAGTGAACTTGAGCTAATTCTGGAAGCAAGGTATCTTTCTGAATATCTATGAGATCCTTCATGGAGTAAATGTCAGAATTTTCTACAAAATGTTGCCTATTCTTCAGTTGTAACAGAAGCTTACTCTTCATTGCTAATGAACACAGTAAGATATAACGCTTCATAATGAGCAATTCCTCTCTCAATTTCTGAAAATAAATTTGTTTAATCATCAATAAATGAACATAAAAGAAGAGATTGTTTTCCTCAAAAAGTGTATCCTACAGACATTGTAAAATGCCACAAACTCCAAAGAAAATCAGACACATAACATTCCAACAATATAACTAACCACTCTTGTGGTTTAGTGAAACTTAGCCCAATGGTGTAAAGAAAGTAGTGTAAAATTGGACAAATCCTGGGCCATAACTCTGCTGAAAATCATTGAACCAGAACATGCTGATGATATACATAACTAGGCTTGCAACTGATAACTCCTGTAATGTTTGGTGGAAATCTGCTAACTGCTTAAGAGAACCTGACAAAATATCATAAAATTTGACAAATAAAGGGCCATAACTCTGCTGAAAATCATCAAAATGGAATATGCCCATGAAATGCACAATTACGCTTGGCAATGATCACTCTTCTGAAGTTAGGCATAATTAAGTTTGACATAATTCATCCGGGTGGTGTTGGAACAGTTGCATAGACAAGGTAGACTATGACAAAGGACCAACTCCACTGAAAATCATTGGACTTAAACATGCAGGTAACATGAAAAATAAGGTTTGGCACTGATCAGTCCTGTACAGTTTGGTGGAAATCTGTCCAATAATATAAGAGTAGTGGCCAATACATCATAACATTTGATGAATCAAGGGCTATAACTCCACTGAAAATCATCAAACCGGAACATGTCAATGATTTGCACAGCAAGGCTTGGCAATGATAACTTTTATGAAGTTTGGTGTAATTACTCCCAGTGAAACTGAAACTGAATAATTCGATTAAACACCTATTTCTATACAATGACATATTCGATGGCGTTGTACATAATAATAATAACTAGAATGTGTCTGTAGGACACAGGGTGTGCCCCCCCACTGGTACATTTGTCACAAATAAGGGGCAATTACAGTTGTCACAGGAGTGATGAATTATACCCCCACAATATGACCTTGTCACAGAACTAAGCCAATGTTTAAGCTGAACTTGCTTGACCTTTGACCTACTGACCTCAAAATCAATAGAGGTCATCTGTTGGTCATGATCAACCTCCCTATGAAGTTTCATGATCCTCGGCCCAAGCGTTCTCAAGCTATTGTCTGGAAAAGGTTTAAATGACCTTTGACCTTTGGAACCCAAAATAATTACGGGTCATCTGCTGGTCATGACCAACCTCCCTATTAATTTCGTGATCCTAGTCCGAAAGCGTTGTGAAGTTATTGTCCGAAAACCGTTTAAGTGTTCCAGGTCACTGTGACCTTGACCTATGACCTGCTGACCTTAAAATCATTAGGGGTCATCTGCTGGTCATTACCAACCTCGCTATCAATTTTCATGATCCTAGGCCCAAACGTTCTCAAGTTATCATCCGGAAACCATTTAACTGTTCCAAGTCACTGTGACCTTGACCTTTGACCTACAGACCTCAAAGTCAAACTTGACCTGTATTTCATGATGTTACAGCTGTGTACCAAAAATTATGATCCTAGGCCCAAGTGTTCTCAAGTTATCATCCAGAAACCATTTAACTGTTCCGAGTCACTGTGACCTTAACCTTTGACCTACAGACCCTAAAGTCGAACTTGACCTGTATTTCATAATGTTACACCTGTGTACCAAAATATATGATCATAGGCCCAAGCATTCTCAAGTTATCATCCGGAAACTGTTTAATTGTTCAGAGTCACTGTGACTTTAACCTTTGACCTACTGATCCCAAATTCGAACTTGACCTGTATTTTCTGATGTTACATCTGTGTACCAAAAATTATTTAAATCTGTCAAGCCTTTCATGAGTTATCATCCGGAAACCACAAAAACCAATGGACCGACCGACCGACCGCCAAGCTCACTCCTATATACCCCCCAAAACTTTGTTTTGTGGGGGTATAATAATTCAAATGTTTGCTGTCTTAATGGGGTATAGCCTCAACAAACATTTTATGAAAAGGATTCATTATTCTAGGCCATATACTTTTTGAGCTATGAGCATCACAAACAAAAAATCCACTATTTTGGCTATTTCAAGGGCCATAACTCTGTAATAAGAGCTAAGATTCTCAAAGAAGAATGCCAAGTGTGCAAGGTCACATCACGATAAAGACTCCAGCAAGGTTTCCTGAATTTACATCTAATACTTTTTGAGCTAGGCACATAATTAGGTGAAAAAGTGCACTTTTTTACTATTTCAGGGGCCATAACTTTAACAAGAGGACCATGATGGTCCTGAATCGCTCACCTATCCCCACATGACCCAGAGTTGAACTGAGTATGACGTCGTTATTTCTATTATTTGACATAGTGACCTAGTTTTTGAGCACATGTGACCTAGATATCATCAAGATAAAAAATTCTGACCAATTTTCATGAAGATCCATTGAAAAATATGACCTCTAGAGAGGTCACAAGGTTTTTTTCTATTATTTGACCTAATGACCTAGTTTTTGAAGGCACATGACCCACTTTTAAACTTGACCTAGATATCATCAAGGTGAACATTCTCACCAATTTTCATGAAGATCTCGTGAAAAATATGGCCTCTAGAGAGGTCACAAGGTTTTTCTATTTTTCGACCTACTGACCTAGTTTTTGACCGCACATGACCCAGTTATGAACTTGACCTAGATATCATCAAGCTGAACATTCTCACCAATTTTGATGAAGATCCATTGAGAAATAGAGACATCACAACGTTTTTCTATTTTTAGACCTATTGACCTAGTTTTTGACAGAACGTGACACAGTTTCAAACTTGACCTAGATATCATCAAGGTGAACATTCTGACCAATTTTCATGAAGATTTCTTGAAAAATATGGCCTCTAAAGAGGTCACAAGGTTTTTCTATTTTTAGATCTACTGACCTAGTTATTGATCGCACATGACCCAGTTTCAAAACTGACCTAGATATCATCAAGGTGAACATTCTCACCAATTTTCATAAAGATCCCATGAAAAATATGGCCTATAGAGAGGTCACAAAGTTTTTCTATTTTCAGACCTACTGACCTGGTTTTTGACCGCACGTGACCCAGTTTCGAAATTGACCTAGATATCATCAAGGTGAACATTCTGACCAATTTTCATGAAGATCCATTGAGAAATATGGCCTCTAGAGAGGTCACAAGGTTTTTCTATTTTTAGACCTACTGACCTAGTTTTTGATCCCACGTGACCCAGTTTCGAACTTGACCTAGATATCATCAAGATGAACATTCTGACCAATATTCATGAAGATCTCATGAAAAATATGGCCTCTAGAGAGGTCACAAGGTTTTTTTTATTTTTAGATCTAATGACCTAGTTTTTGACCCCACGTGACCCAGTTTTGAACTTGACCTAGATATCATCAAGGTGAACATTCTGACCAATTTTCATGAAGATCCATTGAGAAATATGGCCTCTAGAGAGGTCACAAGGATTTTCTATTTTTAGACCTACTGACCTAGTTTTTGAACCCACGTGACCAAGTTTCAAACTTGACCTAGATATCATCAAGGTGAACACTCTGACCAATATTCATGAAGATCTCATGAAAAATATGGCCTCTAGAGAGGTCACAAGGTTTTTCTATTTTTAGACCTACTGACCTAGTTTTTGACCCCACGTGACCCAGTTTCGAACTTGACCTAGATATCATCAAGTTGAATATTCTGACCAATTTTCATGAAGATCTCATGAAAAATATGGCCTCTAGAGAGGTCACAAGGTTTTTCTATTTTTAGATCTACTGACCTAGTTTTTGACCGCACGTGACCCAGTTTCGAACTTGACCTAGATATCACCAAGGTGAACATTCTGACTAATTTCCATGAAGATCCATTGAGAAATATGGCCTCTAGAGAGGTCACAAGGTTTTTCTATTTTTAGACCTACTGACCTAGTTTTTGACCCCACGTGACCCAGTTTCGAACTTGACCTAGATATCATCAAGGTGAACGTTCTGACCAATTTTCATGAAGATCCATTGAGAAATATATGGCCTCTAGAGAGGTCACAAGGTTTTTCTATTTTTAGACCTACTGACCTAGTTTTTGAAGGCACGTGACCCAGTTTCGAACTTGACCTAGATATCATCAAGGTGAACATTCTGACCAATTTTCATGAAGATCTTGTGAAATATATGGCCTCTAGAGAGGTCACCAGGTTTTTCTATTTTTAGACCTACTGACCTAGTTTTTGAACCCATGTGACCCAGTTTCGAACTTGACCTAGATATCATCAAGATGAACATTCTGACCAATTTTCATAAAGATCCCACAAAAAATGTGACCTCTAGAGTGGTCACAAAAAAAAAATTAAGCACGGACGCACAGACGACGGACGCTGCGCGATCACAAAAGCTCACCTTGTCACTATGTGACAGGTGAGCTAAAAATAGGGGGTGGAGCCAGCCAAAAAATTAGAGGTGTGCAAGTTTATATCATGATAAAGGCTTATGCAAGTTTTCAACCATTTATATTAAATACTTTTTGAGCTAGGTGTGTCACAAGGTGAAAATGTACATTTTTGACTATTTCAGGGGCCATAACTCTAAAAATAGGGTGGGGACCCAAATGAAAAATAGGAGGTGCGCTAGTTCATATCATTATTAAGACTCATGCAAGGTTTCATGTACCTATATCAAATACTTTTTGAGCTAGGCATGTCACAAGGTGAAAATGTGCATTTTTGACTATTTCCGGGGCCATAACTCTGAAAAATAGGGTGCGGGCCCAAATGAAAAATAGGAGGTGCGCAAGTTCATATCATGATTAAGACTCATGGAAAGTTTCATGAATCTATATCAAATACTTTTCGAACTAGGCGTGTCACAAGGTAAAAATGTGCATTTTTGACTATTTCAGGGGCCATAACTCTGAAAATATCCACCCCCAGACGAAAAATAGGAGGTGCGCAAGTTCATATCATGATAAAGACTCATGCAAGGTTTCATCAATTTATATCAAATACTTTTCGAGCTAGGCGCGTCACGAACTTCGGACCGGCGGACACATGGACGGACGGACGCACTCCCATGTCACACACACACTTTTGAATCTAGGGCAATTATTTGAACAATTATGGTAGACATTACAAATCTGATATATCAAGGCTCTCGCTATTATTGATTCAGGGAAGAAGATTTTCAAAGTTTCTAATATAAAAGTCTATAGTAAGTACATGTCAGACACAGGCCATTTTTTTTTTTACCTTAGGGCAATAATTTGGACAAGTATGGTATACATAATGGGAAAAGTGACCACATCCCCTGGCAGCCATGTTTTTTGAAGAATCAGAATAATTTGAACAATCTTGGTAGAGGGTCACACAAGAACCATTTGTGTAAAATTATTTTTAAATCGGGTTAGCAGATTCACACAAGAAGTTTTTTAAAGTTTCCACTATAAACATATAGGGAAAAGTGACCACGCCCTCTGGCGGCCATGTTTTTTGACAGTCCTGCAATTTCATACAAGAAGATTTTTAAAGTTTCCATTATATACATATAGGGAAAACTGACCACACCCTCTGGCAGCACGTTTTTTGAGGAATCAAAATAATTTGAACTAGAAAATGCTTTTGTAAAAAAGCGCATGTCTCCCCCAATGCAAAGTCCTATAGGCAAGAAGTCAATAGGGGTCAGGAGCGAAAGTCAAAGAGACACTGATGGTTGGCTGCAATAGGGATCATCTACTTGGCATGTCCAGTCATCCCGCTAAATTTCAACACTCTTGGCCTAGTGGTTCTCAAGTCACTGTTCAGGCTCCTGTGACCTTGACCTTTGATCAAGTGACCTCAAAATAAATAGGGGTCATCTACTCTGCATGTCCAATCATCCTATTAAGTTTCAACATTGTAGGTCAAGTGGTTCTCAAGTTATTTCCAAAAAATGATTTTACATGAACAGGCCACTGTGACCTTGACCTTTAATTGACTGACCCCAAAATCAATAGGGGTCATCTACTCTGCATGTTCAATCATCCTATGAAGTTTCAACATTCTGGGTCAAGTGGTTCTCAAGTTATTGATCGGAACTGGTTATCAATGTTCAGGCCCCTGTGACCTTGACCTTTAACAGAGTGACCCCAAAATCAATAGGGGTCATCTACTCTGCATGAACAATCATCCTATGAAGTTTCAACATTCTGGGTCGAGAGGTTCTCAAGTTATTGATTGGAAATGGTTTCCATGTTCAGGCCCCGGTGGCCTTGACCTTTAACAGAGTGACCCCAAAATCGTTAGGGGTCATCTACTCTGCATGACCAATCATCCTATGAAGTTTCATCAGTCTGGGTCAAGTGGTTCTCAAGTTACTGACCGGAAATGGTTTTCAATGTTCAGGCCCCTGTGACCTTGACCTTTCACAGAGTGACCCCAAAATCGTTAGAGGTCATCTACTCTGCATGATCAATCATCCTATTAAGTTTCAACATTCTGGGTCAAGTGGTTCTCAAGTTACTGACCGGAAATGGTTTTCAATGTTCAGGCCCCTGTGACCTTGACCTTTAATGGAGTGACCCCAAAATCAATAGGGGTCATCTACTCTTTATGACCAATCACCCTATGAAGTTTCAACATTCTGGGTCGAGAGGTTCTCTAGTTATTGATCGGAAATGGTTTTCAATGTTCAGGCCCCTGTGACCTTGACCTTTGACGGAGTGACCCCAAAATCAATAGGGGTCATCTACTCTTCATGACCAATCATCCTATGAAGTTTCAACACTCTGGGTCAAGTGGTTCTCTAGTTATTGATCAGAAATGGTTTTCAATGTTCAGGCCCCTGTGACCTTGACCTTTGACGGAGTGACCCCAAAATTAATAGGGGTCATCTACTCTTCATGATCAATCATCATATGAAGTTTCAACATTCTGGGTCAAGTGGTTCTCTAGTTATTGATTGGAAATGGTTTTCAATGTTCAGGCCCCTGTGACCTTGACCTTTGATGGAGTGACCCCAAAATCAATAGGGGTCATCTACTCTTCATGACCAATCATCGTATGAAGTTTTAACATTCTGGGTCAAGTGGTTCTCTAGTTATTGAACGGAAATGGTTTTCAATGTTCAGGCCCCTGTGACCTTGACCTTTGACAGAGTGACCCCAAAAACAATAGGGGTTGTCTACTCCAGCTGCCCTACAACCCTATAAAGTTTGAAGGTTCTAGGTCAAATGGTTCTCCAGTTATTGCTCAGAAATGAAGTGTGATGTACGGATGGACGGACGGAAGGACGGACGGACGGACAGAGCAAAAACAATATGTCTCCTGGGGGAGACATAATAATCTTGGTCGAGGATCAAACAAGGACCATTTGTGTGAACTTATTAAAAATCGGGCTAGCAGTAAATGTTTCATACAAGAAGAATTTTAAAGTTTCCACTATAATAGGGAAAAGAGACCACGCCCCCTGGTGACCATGTTTTTTGAGGAATTGGAATAGTTTAAACAATCTTGGTAGACGATCACACAAGGACCATTTAACTCCTTGGGGCCGAAATACGACTTAAGGCGCTATATTTTCTACCCCTATCGCGTCGTTATCCGACTATACGCGCGTAATCAGGACTCCCCAGGACGGCGATTGACGAGTATAGTCGCCGCACCGAGATCATGCTGACTGCATCACGTACTTGTTAATTTTTGATAATCCTGATAAAAGCAAAATTATTTTGCATACCGGCTATTATTTCTTAGATGTTATAATTATACTAATAATTAGTTTCCTTGTTAAAATAAATGTTTGTAAATATGCGGTAAAGGAAATAAAAAAGACGAACTCCGCTGTGTTTCCTTCATAGTGTATTTCAAAAGATTAAAATAATGTCGGCTGCCAGAGACTTTTCTTACACTGAAGAAAATATTCATTATCATGCTGATTAGTTCCGTCGGATGATGATTGAGATGATTAAATTTCATTATCAGAGAAATGGATGATCGGAAAATGTTAAGTTTTAGAAAGCTGAAATTTGTACACTTACATCGCATTAAATTCAAATGGATAAAAATAACACAGAAAAACATGTTTCATACATAAAAATGTGAGTAAATAAATGCTTTTTCTCAGTTTAATAATTCTTCAAAGATGGGTATAAATATTACAACTTAACTGTCTCAGTGCGAGTCACACAACGTTTGTGTACATGTTTAGAAATTAATTATACATCAAAATAAACCATCGATATTCACACAAAATGGGTGTTAATTTTGATTAATGCTGATGTAAATACTCTGTGTTAATAATGTGTTTCTATTTATTGGAATTTAATGTTTTTACATGTGAAAAAAGTAATAAAATCAGAAATGTCCAAATATTTATTAAACGCAATAGGTGTGTAAAAATGGTAAATGTTTCGAAGTGAAATTATTATTCTGTTTGGATATAAGTTACGGACGAAAGTGGATATATATAAATATTTGTTCAAACTTGGAAGATTTTGTAAGTATAGTTTTATTTACACCCATGTTAATAATATTTCAATGCATGATTTTAATTGACTGCATGCGAGTGTGATTATGATAAGATCAGATAATATTCTTTGACGTCAGGTTGTAATTCTTATCTCGCCGCAGCATGTATATTATGATATCGGCCTCAGGGAGTTAAGTGAATTTATTTCAAATTGGACCAGCAGTTCCATAAAAGAAGATTTTTAAAGTTTCCACTTATAATATACATACAGTCTAACCTCCCAAAACATCACCTCCCAAGAGCGTCATCCTCTTCACAACGGTATTTTTGATTCCCCCCATTAGAATTCAAAGTTATTTCACCTCTAAGGAACGACACCTCTCAACAACAAACAACGACACTACTTTTTCTTCCCAACGACGCATGAAAACCTATGTTAAGTAAACAAAGCGTGATCACAATACCTCACCATGAGCACTTTGTGCTAAGGTAAGCTAAACAAGAGGGTCATTGACACTAAAGCGCTCACCTGTGTACAAGGCTTCAAGTGTGTTTGTATAAAGTAATGGTACAAGTACTAATTGTTAGCCTACATTAAAGTAATTACAGAATAAACTAGAGCTATCACTAAAGGTGATGAATGTACCCCCCGCATGCACTGACACAGTACACTGCAATTTTACGCACACAAGATTTCATAATTATGTGGACTGTATGTATATAGACTGTATGTATACAGTATAGTAACAAAAAACAAAGTCCCATAACTATGCAGAATATTTATCTAAAAGAACGTAACATGCACCATGCACAACTAGGGTTGGTACTGAAGTTTCATTAAATTGTGTGCAAGTGTTCGGAAGATTAGGCACACACAAGATTGCACATGCAGACTGTATGTACATAGTATGTTAACAAGAAACAAAGTCCCATAACTCTGCAATTTTTGTTGTTGAAAAAACCTAACATGCCCCATGCACAACTACTGTTGTTACTGATCACTTGTGTGAAGTTTCATTAAATTGCGTCAAAGGGATGAGAAGGGTGCGCACAAGATTGTGTCTATGTATATAGTATTATACTATAGTAACAAAAAACAGTCCCGTAACTCTGCAAAAACTAGAGCTATCACTAAAGGTGATGAATGTACCCCCCGCATGCACTGACACAGTACATTGCAATTTGACACACACAAGACTCCATAATTATGTGGACTGTATGTATATAGACTGTATGTATACAGTATAGTAACAAAAAACAAAGTCCCATAACTATGCAGAATATTTATCTAAAAGAATGTAACATGCACCATGCACAACTAGGATTGGTACTGATCACTTGTGTGAAGTTTCATTAAATTGTGTGCAAGGGTTTGGTAGATTAGGCACGCACAAGATTGCATATGCAGACTGTATGTACATAGTATGTTAACAAGAAACAAAGTCCCATAACTCTGCAATTGTTGTCGCTGAAAGAACCTAACATGCCCCATGCACAACTACTGTTGTTACTGATCAGTTGTGTGAAGTTTCATTAAATTGTGTCAAGGGGATGAGGAGAGATGGTGCGCACAAGATTGTGTCTATGTATATAGTATAGTAACAAAAAAACAAAGTCCCATAACTCTGCAAATTTTTTTTCTGAAAGAACCTAACATGCCCCATGCACAACTACTGTTGTTACTGATCAGTTGTGTGAAGTTTCATTAAATTGTGTCAAGGGGATGAGGAGAGATGGTGCGCACAAGATTGTGTCTATGTATATAGTATAGTAACAAAAAAACAAAGTCCCATAACTCTGCAAATTTTTTTTTCGGAAAGAACCTAACATGCCCCACGCACAACTACTGTTGTTACTGATCAGTTGTGTGAAGTTTCATTAAATTGTGTCAAGGGGATGAGGAGAGATGGTGCGCACAAGACTGTGTCTATGTATATAGTATAGTAACAAAAAAACAAAGTCCCATAACTCTGCAAATTTTTTTTCTAAAAGAACCTAACATGCCCCACGCACAACTACTGTTGGTACTGATCACTTGTGTGAAGTTTCATTAAATTGTGTCAAGGGGATGAGGAGAGATGGTGCGCACAAGATTGTGTCTATGTATATAGTATAGTAACAAAAAAACAAAGTCCCATAACTCTGCAAATTTTTTTTCTTAAAGAACCTAACATGCCCCATGCACAACTACTGTTGGTACTGATCACTAGTGTGAAGTTTCATTAAATTCTGTCAAGGGGATAAGGAGAGATGGTGCGCACAAGATTGCGTCTACGGACAGACGGACAGACAGACAGACAACCTGAAACCAGTATACCCCCCCTTACAACTTTGTTGTCGGGGGGTATGAAAAATTCTGAAAGAACCTAACATGTCCCATGAACAACTACTGTTGTTACTGATCACTTGTGTGAAGTTTCATTAAATTGACCAGACGCCAGGCTCCGCCTACAGGTCACGTGGTACCACAAAATACTAAACCTCCGACATTTAGATCGATAATAGCTGATGCTGCTACTTTACACGATATTTCTAAAGAGATTGACAAGAAATTTCTGTCTTATTATGTGTCTTTAAAACATTTAGATGATTTTCGAGAAAGTACTGTTAGGAGTCTTACATTGATAGTTTTGGGATTTTCCGACATTCGGGGACGGAATTAGTTGAGAAAGCATGTATATTCAGAAGACGGAAGAAGGCTTACACGACGACAATTACTGATGATATTTATTGTTGAAAATTTTGTGTTGCTTCTTTAATAAACCACTGACAAGTTTATGTGTGTTTTTATTATTATAAAAATATTTGTTTATCATTCAGTTTGATATTTTCTTAGTATTTTCTCGACTTGTACTCTATCAGTACTTATGCCCCGTGTGCAAAACTGGAAAAAGTGCATTGAAGGATAATGATACATTTACATTTTAGGTATAAATAGCCCTTCTCCCTCAATCTAAAAAGAATTCACATCACCGATGTCTTTCCACGTACATGTTGATCGAGGCAACTGAAAAGTTTGGGCACGAATAATGTAGCACTTTTAGTTCATATTTTTGCTACTTGAACATTCTGGCACTTTCTCTTCACAGTTTCTTGTTATGTAAATGCCCAATAAGAAGTGCTATGGCTGAGAAATAAACCAACAATGCCTAGTTTATCTTTGGCCTACGATGTGTCTGCTGAACCCGTAGACTGCCTGTATCCTCCTTTCTGTGTGACTGCGGAGGCAGTGGGGATGGGGGGGGTGGTATGGATGTGCGATTTTTGTATGGGCTCCGCAGCCTCTACGACTTTGTTTAGCGAAAAGTTATACATATTTGAATTAATTGAAAGCCCGTAGACCGTAGACATGTCGTAGGTGGCATTGCACAATCTCCGCACAGGCATCGTTAGGAGGTCATGGGCTGATCGTGCAGCCAACGCATTCCGTGGACAAAGTGCCTAAAAGAAATCGTACGGAGATTGTAGACACCTGAGACCTTCGCACGGCACTCGCAGAGCTGCCACAAGGTTCCTGCTTGCTGCAGTACCGAATGAAATCGCATGGATATTGAGCAATCATCGCGCGGCCACCCTACAGCGGCCGCATCAAAGTTTCCGTGCGGCAGCCTTTATATGGCATAACATTTTTCAGATGGTTATATATATTGGTCATCTCCAGCACGTAAGAGTTCCATTGGAAGCCTGCGGTGACTGCAAGAAAACTGCACTGAAATTGCAAAAAAAAAAAAAAAAAAAAATATGGCACGATGCCCGTATTTAATGTGAACACATACACCGTAGCTCGTAGCCACCTACGATGCCAAATTTAGACTAATTTATCGCACGGCACCCGGGTCAAATGTGAATTAAGTGAAAGCTAGATATATTAATACCATTGTATATACAAATATGTGGTAGTTTCCGTCGATTTTATCCACTTTCAATCGTCTGTGAGGACGTCCACAGGTCTTAATATCCAGCGAAGATACTTCTCAAAACTTTACTTAGGTTTTGGAAAAGGAATAATCTAGGCGTTCTGGGAAGCGACTATCGGACTTGCAAAGTCCCCACTGACACCTTTTTACCATTTCTAATAAGTTTTACTTGTATATATAATCATTTTCAAAACGAATTTATCAGTTATTTTAATCGGTGTCGAGATCGCAATGTCGGAGGGTAATATTTACATTAACACTGTATGGAGGTGTGCGTCGAATCAAGCGCATTGATTGGTTGATCGCTTATCGATTTATTGGTTTGATTGACAGCCGGCGTCTGGTCAATTGTGTCAAGGGGATGAGGAGAGATGGTGCGCACAAGATTGTGTCTATGTATATAGTATAGTAACAAAAAACAAAGTCCCGTAACTCTGCAAACTTTTTTTTCTGAAAGAACCTAACATGTTCCATGCACAACTACTGTTGTTACTGATCACTTGTGTGAAGTTTCATTAAACTGTGTCAAGGGCATGAGGAGAGATGGTGCGCACAAGATTGTGTCTATGTATATAGTATAGTAACAAAAAACAAAGTCCCGTAACTCTGCAATTTTTTTTTTTTTGAAAGAACCTAACATGCACCATGCACAACTACTGTTGTTACTGATCACTTATGTGAAGTTTCATTAAATTGTGTGAAGGGGATGAGGAGAGATGGTGTGCACAAGACTGTGTCTACGGACAGATGGACGGACGGACGGACAGACAACTTGAAACCAGTATACCCCCCCTTACAACTTTGTTGTCGGGGGGTACAATAACTCAAACAGAGGCAGGGAAGTTCTCAACCCTGTTGCAAGCATTATGTCTGATGTGAAATGCATATTCTTCTTCTTGGCCAAAACTATTACAGCTATTAATCTGTAACAAAATGTTTTCAGCCCAAGCATTTGAAGTTTTTCTTAAAGGTCAGATGTGAAACAGAAGTACTTGTGTGATTGGTTCAAAATAAATAGTTGCCCAAAACATTGTCATGCATGTTTGTCTCTCTGGCTGGACTTACAGAGGCTGAATAACTTGTAAATTCACAGACTTCTCACAGTCAGAAAGCTTTTTTTCTTTATTCATGGGATTGTTCCTGTTTTTCTAGAAGTGTGGGAACCATGTATACAATATGTCTAACTGGTCTTTAACATCAGGGGCATAAAGAGAACCAACTTTACAAGATTTTCCTGAAACAGGTCATTTTGTAATTTTCCTAATGGAATGTTGCTAAGATCAGCTCAAAATACCTTTGAAGAATATATTATTAGAGATATACATGTCCATACAAGCAGCTATAACACTTTGTAACACTGATAAAAGAACAACAATAAGATAAACCTTGACTTCATTGAGTTCCTCCACAAAGCTGAATAACATAGGGTTGATATCTTGTATTCTTATAACAGCTTTGTTCTCCATCAGTCTAAGAAACTGTTTGGAAGCTCGACATACCTGCAAGTACAGCATTTTCATACAACTTTTACCAGTAAACTCATAATTATAACAGAGCTTTACATGCCAGCTTAAGTTTTTGCTATTTTCAGAAGTCCTGCAAGAGATAAAACACTAAAAAAGAACCATATTTACCTACAAATAACAAAGCTAATATAACTGTTAATACATTATTTTACTTTGTATTATATAGTCAACTTTTTTCTGTTTTGATTCTCTTGGATAACCTGCACTGATGTCATGCTGTTATTATACATTGTAGGAAGTTACATGTGCTTAATACACACAAAATTTCAGTTCTATGAAAACTAGAGCTATAACTAAATGTGATTTATACCCCAAAGTAAAGCTCTGTTTGGAAAGGTAATAATGGTAATAAATAATACTCACTACATCTTATGTTTAATCCAAGTTGAGTGGAGGAGATAATTTCACACACATTCAATTAAGAGTAATAGAAAGAGTAATCATTCTTGTACTTTTCTGTCTATTCAATGTGTATTAGGAATTCATTTTATTATCTCAAATCATAAAATGTGAAAAGTGTATACAGAAAGTTCTTTTTTATACAAAATAATTTAACAAGAAACTGTAATCAAGTTACCAATGTCCTCTAGCTGCCTAAGAACATTTTTCACAAAACATATTACCATCCAAGAAAATGACAACGCACTCAAACTGATCATCAATTATTTTGTTTTTGTTGGCACTTATATGGTGACTTTCCAGCTTTGATGGTGGAAGAAGACCCTAGGTGCCCCTCACTGCATTATTTCATCATGGGCGGGTACCTGGGTAAAACAACGGACCTTCTGTAAGGCAGCTGAATGGCTTCCTCACATGAAGAATTAAATGCCCCAAGTGAGGCTCGAACCCACATCGATGAAGGGGCAAGTGATTTGAAGTCAGTGACCTTAACCACAATCAATGATTTTAGTAATACGTGTTTACCAACTGATCATTTACACTTATTTGTGTTCATAGAGCTCTTAAAGAGAATTCCTATAGTTTTTTTTCCTTTCATAGAATTTTTTCAAATTCACATATATGATCGGAAATTTTGTGCTGAAAACAATGAATAAATAAAAAAAATGGGTCACCAGGCTTGTTTTTGTGAAAAATTGTTTTGAACACACCCACTGTTGCTGAAACTGCGAGCGATTTTTCAACATTTTCATAATTTTCTGTTTTTTATAAATACCGACCAAAATATACATAAAGACAGCACAATAAGGTTGATTCTTTTTACAGATTTCATTATATACTTATTTGATATCATAGTCATATTTGTAATACTATATCCTTACAATAATGGGTACAAATGAAAAATAAATCTTGTTTCTTATTCACTTTTGTGATTTTTTTTCAATGAAAAATACCCATAGTGAAGAATATTTTTTTAAATTTTGAAAAAACTGTTTCATAGAATTTTTTCCTATTTTTCTTCTGTATGAATAATTTTATTGTGAGCATGAAAATGGCTAAAAATGTATGGGTCACCAGGCTAAATTTTATGTTAAGACTGCTTGAATACAACACCTGTTTGGACGAAAAATGGCGCGAACCTGACCAAATTGATTACATGTATATCTGCTAGAAGTTAAAAAAAGTTTTTAAAATTCTTAATTCTTTCTATAATTGAATACTAAATAATCTGAAAGGTGATATTGTCTTATCAGTACTAAGTCAATTGTCTTACATTATATGAACAACACTGTCTTTGTACTAAAATGCGATGTGAAAACACAACCACTAAAATGGCAAGATACCTGGAAGGCATGATACTTTTCAATACAACATAAACCAGTATCAACATTTGATTACTGAAAAAACTTATCAAAACTGTTATTTCATTCAAGACTCCTCATATTTAAGGTTGTATGTCACATGTTTCAAGAAATGTTGACTTCATTTCAGTTTTCCATAGAAAGTGTCAGCTGCGCAGAAAGATGCGCATAAAAAACTATAGGAATTCCCTTTAATAGACATCAGATTTTCACTGGAAGTATTTTTAAACTTATTTTCCTATCCTGGTTGCCCAACCAAGATAGCGTTACTTCTGCATAAGTATAAATTTAACAAGAGCTCACAGAACACGAAATGCCCCCTTGATGCATTCAGTAATTGCATAAGGAACAGAAATGATTTGGTCACTGTACACAAATGTTCTACTGCTCTGGGTCAATGTGACCTTGACCTTTGACCTCAAAATCAATAGGGGTCATATGCTGGTCATGATCAACCTCCCTTTTAAGTTTCGTGATCCTAGGCCCAAGCGTTCTCAAGTTATCATCCGGAAATGGTTTAATTGTTCCAGGTCAATGTGACCTTGACTTTTGACCTACTGACCTCAAAATCAATAGGATTCAATTGCTTGTTATAACCAACCCCCTTTTCAACTTTCATGATCCTAGGCCCAAGCGTTCTTGAATTATCATCCGAAAACCGTTTAACTGTTCCTGGTCACTGAGACACTGACCTTTGACCTACTGACCTCAAAATCAATAGCAGTCATTTGCTAGTCATGACCAACCTCCCTATCAATTTTTTTGATCCTAGACCCAAGCGTTCTTGAGTTATCATCCGGAAACCCGTTTAACTGTTCGGGTCACTGTGACCTTGACCTTTGACCTACTGACCTCAAAATCAATAGGGGTCTGCTGGTTATGACCAACCTCCCTACAAACTTTCACTGGTTTAATCTGAAATTCATTCTAAGTAAAAATTTGGGATAATTCATGAAATATTGGTGCAACAGTTATTGCCCTTGAGTTATGTGATGTGTGCGATGATGGCAATAACTATATGAAAATAGAAGTGGATCTAATCCGGTAATAACAGAGATTAAGTGAAAGTGCATCAAAACTTTAACCAAGGTGTGAACACAGGAAGAACGAGGATGCGGATGCCAGGTTGACAGTATCGCTCTCCATATACTTTGTATAATCAATAGGGCAAGAGTCCCTACTTGAACAAAGAGGTCTTAAAAGACTGCTACAGAGCAAACTTGATCAATCAGTAGAAATATTTATTTAAAGATATTTCAATTTTTAGCTAAAATGTCCCTTTAAATAGGCAAAGTAGCCTTATTTGGAGAAATTTATCAGAGGACTATATAAGAAAGCTACAGACCAAGTTTGATGAAGATCCATCTAGGACTTAATGAGAAGAAAATGTTTAAAGGTATTTCTATGAAGTTTTGATGAAATTGGCACAATAGTTTAGATGCTCTTTAAAGAAATGTGGGCAATGGAGACCCAACGATCCTTAAAGCTCTCCATTCATGCTTTTGTGCTGAGGTCAGCTAAAAAATCTACCAAATGTGTTTCCTTAAATGAAACTATATATAGCTGAGACCAACATTAAACAACAGTTGCCAGCAGGGGTCATTCACAGCCAATGAGCAATTTGACCGCCAAGTTTGAGGGTTTTAGCTTAAGTCTTTCTCAAATTACTGAGCATAAAAATTGTATGTACTTAACAGGCACTGTGATCGTGACCTTTTACCAACTATAAGATTCATCTTCTGTTCACTGACAATGTGCCTTCAAAGTTTTAAGGTTGCAGGTCAAATAGCTCTCAAAATAATAAGAGGAAATTACTTTGATACTAACAGGAGATAGATCCTTATATAGCCCAAGACTCAGTCATCCACTGCCCATTGGCAATGTGCCTACCAAGTTTGAGAACCACAGGCAAAAGCATTCTAAAGTTAGTGAATGGAAAGGATTTTTGTATAACATTCACTGTGATCATGTCCTTTTACCTTGACATTTGACCCACTGATTTTAATATCAACATGGGTTAAACACTGCAAAAACATATCAAGTTTGAGGATTGTAAGTCAAAGCATTCTTAAACTAAATATCTAACCAATATGGACAAGTGCCAACATAATACTTCCCTTCAGGCATATAAAACGTAAGCAAAGAAGTTATTCATCTTTTATACTGCATTTCCTTTCAATGTCCTCTGCCAGTGTAAGAAGATGCAACACTATCTCTGGACAGAAACGTAATGGATAGACACATGCACAAACAGAGATCATTAAATACTGTGAAATCATTATTATTTGTGGGGGATTATCTTTCGTGGATTTCATGGTTCAGTCCCAACGAACAAATTTAATTATGGCCACGATATAATGTAAATTGTACTCAATGTCGCCAAAAAAGACAATCATAGCCGTCTGATCGGGTCTGATCTGGTCCGTAGTTGTGCGGTAGTACTGACCTGCAGCTTTCTTGTAGTTTATGGAGGCTCCATCAATGATAAACATAGGTATGTGTCGGAACAAAACCGTCTATATCATTCAGACATTTACCCATGGTTGGTTTACAGCATGCTCATCAAAGTAAAAGTAGATACTAACAAGAGCTGTCCGTAAGACAGCGCGCTCGACTTTTCTCAGTGCTTGACTCTGAATTTGAGCTTTGCCAGTAAAAAAAAATCCAAGTTAAAAAGGGGCATAACTCTGTTAAAATTCAAATTATAGTTATGAGAATTTTGTCTCCTGGCGTAGACTTTGATAGTAAATAATTATTTTGAGTTTCAAGTCAAAAGCTTTAATAGTAACAGAGACATTTGACTTTATCAAAACATTTAACAAAAAATTCTAAGTTAAAAGGGGCATAATTCTGTCAAAATTCAAATCAGAGTTATGGGGAGTGTTTCTCCTGGTGTAGACTTTGATGGTAAATAAGTATTTTAAGTTTCAAGACAAAAGCTTTGATAGTAACAGAGATATTTGACTTCATCAAAAACTTTAACTAAAAATTCTAAGTTAAAAAGGGACATAATTCTGACAAAATTCAAACCAGAGTTATAGGAATTGTGTCTCCTGGTGTAGACTTTGATAGTAAATAACTATTTAGAGTTTCAAGTCAAAAGCTTTAATAGTAACTGAGATATTTGACTTTATCAAAAATTTTAACAAAATTTCTAAGTTAAAAAGGGGCATAATTCTGTCAAAATTCAAATCAGAGTTATGGGGATTGTTTCTCCTGGTGTAGACTTTGATAGTAAATAACTATTTTATGATTCAAGTCAATAGCTTTGGCAGTAACAGAGATATTTGACTTTATCAAAAACTTTAACCAAAAATTCTAAGTTAAAAAGGGGCATAATTCTGTCAAAATTCAATCAGAGTTATGGGGATTATTTCTCCTGGTGTAGACTTTGATAGTAAATAACTATTTTAAGTTTCAAGTCAATAGCTTTGATAGTAACAGAGATATTTGACTTTATCAAAAACTTTAACCAAAAATTCTAAGTTAAAAAGGGGCATAATTCTGTCAAAATTCAAATTAGAGTTATGGGGATTGTTTCTTCTGGTGTAGCCTTTGATAGTAAATAACTATTTTCAGTTTCAAGTCAATAGCTTTGATAGTAACAGAGATATTTGACTTTATCAAAAACTTTAACCAATGCAGACGCCGACGCCGGGGCGAGTGCAATAGCTCTACATTTTCTTCAAAAAGTCGAGCTAAAAACAGAAGTTTGATGTAGCATCACGTGCCAACCGCACTATGCTGCAGCTGTGTAATTTGATTTTTTCGGCCTCGCTCTGCAATGTTTATATTCACTGACATGTAGTAAACTGCTACTACTTTGGGATTATTTGATATCATGAATTAATTGCTAGATTTGCGTCCGATGCATTATTACCCAATTCACATTACACGTTTCTCGGCAGGAAATAACACATGCATAAGTTCAACAGCTTGTAATTTTTGATGCAGAAGCGCATTCGTTTAGCAAAAAAAATATTTAAATTAAAGTCTAGCAACCAGTTTATAATAGTTTATGTAAGTATTACTATGGGTATACTAGTACTACTTAATAAAAACAACAGCTATGTATGGAACTCTTTTTTTTTCATGATTCTAATCCATTTATATTGTATCAATTGTGTGCAAAAACACATTTTTAGCAACAAAAAATCAGTAAATCTATAATAGTTTTTTTTTTAATTTGCAATAAAAGAACTATTTCTTGATCAAATGTTCTTGATCAAATGATCAATGTGATGAACATTATATTTTGTTTTGACTATGAATGCTAACTGTGCAAGACTATATCCCAGGTGTTACGGTTTTGACACTTTTTAACTGGCGCTGACTTTTCTTATTGAATATTTCACAGTTTCATTAAGTTTTGCAAATTAGGGTTCGTATAATTATAGATAACGTGGTCGTTAATTGGCACATGATTACTTGCTAATCTGCAGCGTAGATTGCAAATTCGGTAACGATGGTAGCGCTTGGCACGTGTAGGTTTCACATGTAAGAACAAAAGATCTATTCCTATGGAAATTATGGAAAAAAAAAATGTTTTTCAAAAATTGAAAATCCACAAATTTACATCCCCATGAAACAGCCCTTTTGGGCAAAAACTACAAAATTTCATGCTGACAAAATTAAATGGTTTCACAGTACTCTTAAACAACATTCAGTTTTGGCTTGGGTTAACAACTCGACACCAACTGGTTTTTATACTACTTAAGGTAAACATGCTATATCTAAATGAAAACATATAAAACAAGAGGGTCATGATGACCATGGATCGCTCATTGATTAAATGAGCTACATAGACAAGGGTAAGAGATCAGATAAGAAAGTCAAATATAAGTAACAACTGAAATCTTTTCCCAGTTGTGTGAATATGTATCAAATGTCAAACTGATGCTAAAATATTAAGAAAGTAGGTCAGTAGGTCACATTCATGGTCACTGAAAGTCAGTTTTAAGATTGGTGTGCAAAACTGTAAATGTCATCCAAATTTCAAGGCTGTATCTTAAAAAAAACAAGAAAGTAGTTCAGTAAGTGATGGTTACAGTCAAGTGACCCCTAATTACTTGTAGTCATCAGGTAAATATAATTGAACAGTCTAGGAAATATGACCAGATAATAATTGAAGTATTTTTTTCTATATAAGTCATACAAGTGACCCCTGGGACTTCACCCCAGGGGCATAATTTGAACAATCTTATTAGAGAACCATTACGCAATGCTACATACCAAATATCAAAGGCATAGGCCTTGAACTTTCAGACAAGAAGATTTTAAAAGTAAAACTTGGGACTCCCTGGGTGGGGCCTTTTTCCCCTTAGAGGCATAATTTGAACAATTTTGGTTGAGGACCACTAGGCAATGCAACACACCAAATATCAAAAGCCTAGGCCTTGCAGTTTCATACAAGAAGATTTTTAAAGTTTTTTCCTATATATGTCTATGTAAAACTTAGGACCCCCAGGGTGGGGCCTCTTTTCACCCAAGGTAATAACTTGAACAATCTTGCTAGAGGACACCACAAGGCAATGCTACATACCAAATATCAAAGGCCTAGATCTTGTGGTTTCAGACAAGAAGATTTTAAAGTTTTTTCCTACACAAGTCTATGTAAAACTTGGGACAGTCTTCATAGAGGCCCATTAGATAATGTCACATGCCAAATATTGAGGTTCTATGCCTAGCACTTTTGGACAAGATTTTTTAAGTTTTTCCTTTCAGTTGCCATGGCAACCAGTTCTGTGTGGAATTCAATTCTTTGAACAATTTTGAAAGGGGGCCACCCAAGGATCATTCCTGTGAAGTTTGGTTCAGGTGAGCTAAAACTTCCCATGTTTGCAAGTCTTACCTTCCATTCATCAAAGTCCCAGTTGTGGAGAACTCGAGCAGGTATCAACATGTTATCATTCCAATGACACAGCTCACAGTAAAAGTTCCCTGAGTAATCACATAAACGAGGCTCACTAAATCCAGACTCTAAAATGTTCAAACAAAATCTCAGAGAATTTATCGACAAAAAAAAATTACACTATTATTTATCTTTCACCAGAACTTCTGGTTATAACTTACTACTGTCAAAATAGGACAGAGGGACCTCTGTAAAGTCAGACAAACATAACAAAGTAATTCCAGTTCAATGTGATACCATTTAAATTCGCTGGCATGAAATTTTGTGCAAATGGCAAAAAAGACATTTTCGCATCTGCTTTAATTTGTGCATTTCCAATTCGAGATAGATTTTTTTTTAAAATATCTATTTTTCTCAGAAATCGCCAGCATTGCATGTGTCACTACCATGTACCGCTCATCTGATTTTTTTGTCCCTGTGTAACAGAAATATTGTCCTACCCATGATTTTCTAAGTCCAAAATTCTTGCAAAAAGCAATGAAGAGTTACAGTAATTGCTGTGCAGTGTCAGCTTTTAATGGCAAATAACTGCTCCAAGTTTTAAAGCAGCAGCTTTGACCGTTAAGGAGAAAAGTTGACCTAACGCAAAACTTAACCAAGAAATCTGATATTTTCTAAGACCGAAAGGGGCCATAATTCTTGCAAAAAGCAGGATGGAGTTATGTTTCTTGCTGTGCAGAATCAGCACTTTATGGTGAACAAGTGTTGCAAGTTTTAAAACAATAGCTTTGATAGTTTAGGAGAAAGGGTGACCTAAACACAAAACTCAACCAAGAAATCTGATTTTCTAAGTCAATAATTTTTGAAAAAAGCAGGATGGAGTTATGATTCTTGCTGTACAGAGTCAGCTTTTGATGGTGAACAAGTGTTGAAAGTTTCAAAGCAATAGCTTAGATAGTTAAGGAGAACAGTTGACCTAAACATAAAACTTAACCAAGAAATCTGATATTTTCCAAGTCAAAAGGGGCCATAATTCTTGCAAGAAGCAGGATGGAGTTATGTTTCTTGCTGTACAGAGTCAGCTATTGATGGTGAAAAAGTGTTGCAAGTTTTAAAGCAATAGCTTTGACAATTTAGGAGAAAAGCTGACCTAAACATAAAACTTAACCAGGCAACGCCAAACCAACACCAATCAAGTGATGACAACTCTTCATTTTTTTCCAAAAAGACAGCAGTAGCTATAAAAATTCATAGTTTTAAGCTTTTATGGTTTTTTTGCATTGTTCAGTTGCAAATGAAAGCAAAAACTCTTCAAGAACTTCATTTGTGATAATTACAATACTTACTAAATGATATAGGTCCCCTGCACTCAGCACATCTGTAATTTTGTGATGACAGTCCCCTTTCAGGACATATATCAAGGCAATAAATTGGGTCTTCCTGAACCTTTACATAGGCACACGTTCTTGTAATCTGGTTAAGGCACTTTTCATGGGAACAATAGCCACATTCTGTAGATAAAATATGTTAACAATAAACTCATTATGCAGATAAAACATGTTAACAATAAACGCATTCTGTAGAGAAAATATGTTAACAATGAACACATTATGTAGGCATAGGAAAAAGAGATCAATATAATTGCACCTTTACTAATCCTACCAGGTGTTCTGTATTACAAAAGTGCTTCTATTGTGACATTTCGATACAAGCAAAACTGTATTATCTGCACTATAAAATACTTACTGGTATTTCATTTTATTATCGGCTTGTTAAAAGTTATTTTTTACCATAAGTAAGTTGACAAAATCATAGGAACCAGTGGTTCAGGGTTAAATCAAACACATATTAATAAATCCTAACGATTTTGTTGTGCAAAAATGTATATTATTGTGTTTTAAACCGTTTTCGTTTTCTACTCTATTGTGTAATTGCAAGGGAAGTAAACTAATAAATATCTCTGCTTTAAAGTACTAGCCCAAGGCAAGAGTTGACATTATTTGCGGATCACAACTTTGAATTAAATATTAAAATTTCTGTTATTGATATTAGCAAAACTATCATACACTGCACATTTGTGAAATCATTTTTGTTAATTTCAAGGACTTGGAAATCAATTTCTAGACTTTATTTAATGTATTTCTATCAATGAAAATGTTACGGTCTATCTCTACATTATGCAGATAAAACATGTTAACAATAAACACATTCTGTAGATAAAACATGTGAACAATATACACATTATGCAGATAAAACATGTTAACAATGAACATATTCTGTAGATAAAACATGTTAACAATAAACACATTATGCAGATAAAACATGTTAACAATAAACGCATTCTGTAGAGAAAATATGTTAACAATGAACACATTATGCAGATAAAACATGTTAACAATGACCACATTATGCAGATAAAACATGTTAACAATAAACACATTCTTTAGATAAAACATGTGAACAATGAACACATTATGCAGATAAAACATGTTAACAATGAACATATTCTGTAGATAAAACATGTGAACAATGAACACATTATGCAGATAAAACATGTGAACAATGAACACATTATGCAGATAAAACATGTTAACAATGACCACATTATGCAGATAAAACATGTTAACAATAAACACATTCTGTAGATAAAACATGTGAACAATGAACACATTATGCAGATAAAACATGTTAACAATGAACATATTCTGTAGATAAAACATGTGAACAATGAACACATTATGCAGATAAAACATGTTAACAATGACCACATTATGCAGATAAAACATGTTAACAATGACCACATTATGCAGATAAAACATGTTAACAACAAGAGTGCAAGAATGTCACAATATACGCCCGTCACAGCAAATTTCTTTACTCTAGCACCTGTATTTGCAAATGGAATTTTAATTTTGTGGTTGTTTAGTAATAACTAAGTGTTTTGTTTTTCTAAGTCCACAAAAAAACTCCTTACCAGGTAGAGATACCTTAAAATACACCTAAAATTGGAAAGTAACATCTATGTTGTACCACAGAAAAGTGGTCTTGGTTTTTCCCTACGGTCAATTATAAAAAAGTTACAATATAAGTTATTTATAGTAACAACTAAGGGAAGTTAATCTTAAAAAAAAAAAAAAAAAAAAAAAAAAAAATCAAAAAAAAAAATTGTAAGTCCTCACAAAAATCTTTACCAGGTAGAGACTGGTCAAAATACACCTCAAAATTGGATGTAGCATGCATGTTGTACTACAGAAAAGTGGTCTCGATTTTTCCCTACGACTAGTAATGAAAAAGTTACAATATAAGCTATTTATAGTAACAACAAAGGGAAGTAATTCGAAAGAAGGGAACTGCGCATGACACTTCGTCTCATGATGGTGTATAATTGTGTCAAGTTACATCAAAATCTCTCCATGCATGAAGAAGAAATGCTTCGGACAAAGTCATTCTTGTATCTGACCTTTGGCCTCTAAGTGTGACCTTGACCTTAGACCTAGGGACCTGGTTCTTGCGCATGACACTACGTCTCGTGGTGGTGAACATTTGTGCCAAGTTATATCAAAATCCCTCTATGCATGAAGAAGAAATGCTCCGGACAAGGTTTTCATTCTTGTATCATTTGACCTCTAAGTGTGACCTTGACCTTAGACCTAGAGACCTGGTTCTTGCGCATGACACTCCGCCTCATGGTGGTGAACATTTGTGCCAAGTTATATCAAAATCCCTCTATGCATGAAGAAGAAATGCTCCGGACAAAGTTTTCATTCTTGTATCCTTTGACCTCTAAGTGTGACCTTGACCTTAGACCTAGGGATCTGGTTCTTGCGCATGACACTCCTTCTCATGATGATGAACAATTGTGCCAACTTTCATCAAAATCCCTCTATGCATGAAGAAGATATGGTCCGGACAAAGTCATTCTAGAATTTGACCTTTGACCTCTAAGTGTGACCTTGACCTTAGACCTAGGGACCTGGTTCTTGCGCATGACACTCCGTCTCATGATGGTGAACAACTGTGCCAAGTTTCATCAAAATCCCTTCATGCATGTAGAAGATATGCTCCGGACAAGGTCTGTGGACGCCGCCCGCCCGCCCGCCAACCCGCCCGCCCGCCCGCCCGCCAGGGGCGTTCCCGTAATACGTCCCGTTTTTCAAACGGGCGTATAAAAAACACATTCTGTAGATAAAACATGTGAACAATGAACACATTATGCAGATAAAACATGTTAACAATAAACACATTATGCAGATAAAACATGTGAACAATAAACACATTATGCAGATAAAACATGTTAACAATAAACACATTCTGTAGATAAAACATGTGAACAATGAACACATTATGCAGATAAAACATGTTAACAAAGACCACATTATGCAGATAAAACATGTTAACAATAAATGCATTCTGTACATAAAACATGTGAACAATGAATACATTATGCAGATAAAACATGTTAACAATGAACACATTCTGTAGATAAAACATGTGAATAATAAAAACATTATGCAGATAAAACATGTGAATAATACAAACATTATGCAGATAAAACATGTTAACAATGAACATATTCTGTAGATAAAACATGTTAACAATAAACACATTATGCAGATAAAACATGTTAACAATAAACACATTCTGCAGATACAACATGTGAACAATGAACACATTATGCAGATAAAACATGTTAACAATGACCACATTCTGCAGATAAAACATGTTAACAATAAATGCATTCTGTACATAAAACATGTGAACAATGAATACATTATGCAGATAAAACATGTTAACAATGAACACATTCTGTAGATAAAACATGTGAACAATGAACACATTCTGTAGATAAAACATGTGAATAATAAAAACATTATGCAGATAAAACATGTGAATAATACAAACATTATGCAGATAAAACATGTTAACAATGAAACCATTCTGTAGATAAAACATGTGAATAATGATGTTTGTTTGTTTGTTTTGGGTTTAACGTCGCTTTTCAACAGTATTTCAGTCATGTAACGGCGGGCAGTTAACCTAACCAGTGTTCCTGGGTTCTGTACCAGTACAAACCTGTTCTCCGCAAGTAACTGCCAACTTCCCCACATGAATTATCAGAGGTGGAGGACTAATGATTTCAGACACAATGTCGTTTATCAAATAGTCACGGAGAACATACGCCCCGCCCGAGGATCGAACTCGCGACCCCGCGATCCGTAGACCAACGCTCTTACCTACTGAGCTAAGCGGGCGGGCTTGAACACATTATGCAGATAAAACATGTGAACAATGAACACATTCTGTAGATAAAACATGTGAACAACGAACACATTATGCAGATAAATCATGTCAACAATGAACACATTCTGTAGATAAAACATGTGAACAATGAACACATTATGCAGATAAAACATGTTAACAATAAACGCATTCTGTAGATAAAACATGTGAACAATGAACACATTATGCAGATTAAACATGTTAACAATGACCACATTATGCAGATAAAAATGTTAACAATGAACACATTTTGTTAATAAAACATGTGAACAATGAACACATTATGTAGATAAAAAAAATGTTTACAATGAACACATTCTGCAGATAAAACATGTGAACAATGAACACATTATGTAAATAAAACATGTGAACAATGAACACATTATGCAGATAAAACATGTGAACAATGAACACATTATGCAGATAAAACATGTGAACAATGAACACATTATGCAGATAAAACATGTTATGCAGATAAAACATGTGAACAATGAACACATTATGCAGATAAAACATGTTTACAATGAAAACATAATGCAGATAAAACATGTGAACAATGAACACATTCTGTAGATAAAACACAATGAAAACATTCTGCAGATAAACATGTTCACAATGAACACATTCTGTAGATAAAACATGTTCACAATGAACACATTATGCGGATAAAACATGTTAACAATGAAAACATTATGTAGATAAAACATGTTAACAATGAACACATTCTGTAGATAAAACTTGTTAACAATGAACACATTATGCAGATAAAACATGTGAACAATGAACACATTCTGTAGATAAAACTTGTTAAAAATGAACAACATTATGCAGATAAAACATGTTAACAATGAACACATTCTACAGATAAAACATGTGAACAATGAACACATTATGCAGATAAAACATGTTAACAATGAAAACAATATGTAGATAAAACATGTTAACAATGAACACATTCTGTAGATAAAACATATTAACAATGAACACATTCTGCAGATAAAACATGTGAACAATGAACACATTCTGTAGATAAAACATGTGAATAATAAAAACATTATGCAAATAAAACATGTTAACAATGAACACATTCGGTAGATAAAACATGTGAACAATGAACACATTATGCAGATAAAACATGTTAACGATGAAAACATTCTGTAGATAAAACATGTGAACAATGAACACATTATGCAGATAAAACATGTTAACAATGAAAACATTATGCAGATTAAACATGTGAACAATGTACACATTCTGTAGATGAAACATGGAACAATGAACACATTATGCAGATAAAACATGTGAACAATGAACACATTATGCAGATAAAACATGTTAACAATGAAAACATTCTGTAGATAAAACATTCTAACAATGGACACATTATGCAGATAAGACATGTTAACAATGAAAACATTCTGTAGATAAAACATGTGAACAATAAACACATTATGAAAATAAAACATGTTAACAATTAACACATTCTGATAAAACATGTTAACAACATCCATGTTATGTCAATAAAACATGCTATTAATATCCACAGACACTAAATATGAAGGACAGATTTGACACCTGAGCTCAATTTGTACATGCCTTTTGTTCATCCTCTCATACCCCTATAAGCTAAGTTTAAGTAAATTCATTGAATTGTTATTAAGTTATGCTCTAGACATGAAATAAAACAGGCAGACCTTACTATGAACTTGGCCTTTGACCTACTGACCTAGTTCATGCACTAGGAAAAATATGTCATCACCACCTACCTATACAGCAAGTTTTTTATTCAGTTGTGCTCTCAACATGAAATATGACAGACAAATTTGACCTTTAAGCTCCATTTCTGACCTTGAACTATAATCTACCAATACTGTCCATGCACTCTGCACATAATCTCATCATCATTTACCTAAATACCAAGTCTAAAGTCAGTATCTTGAATGGTTATGCTTCTGACCAAAAATATGACAGATGGACACCCTGACGAGCATATAGTAAGTGTTGAACAAAACATGTGACTTCTAGAACTTTAACTGTGAAATTGTTGATAATGCCTAATGGCTATCTAGGTGATCAAAATAGCTCAACTCACCCGAACATTTATACCATTGTTGTAAGACTCCCCAAATGACAGCATTACATTTCTCACAGTAATGTTTAGAACCTGACCCAGAATGAAGTACAAACTTGTGACCTACTGCCAACTTCACACCTTCCTGCACAGGTTCTGGACCTTCCTACAATGGAATAATTGCATTCAATATTACACTGTGGCCCATGCTACCATGGAATATTGCATTCCTTATTACACTCTGTAACCCCCTACATGGAATAATGCATTTCTTATTAAACTCTGTACCCCCCTACATGGAATAATGCATTTCTTATTAAACTCTGTACCCCCTACATGGAATATTACATTCCTTATTACACTCTGTAACCCCCTACATGGAATAATACATTTCTTATTAAACTCTGTACCCCCTACATGGAATATTACTTTCCTTATTACACACTGTAACCCCCTACATGGAATAATGCATTTCTTATTAAACTCTGTACCCACTACATGGAATATTACATTCCTTAATACACTCTGTAACCCCCTACATGGAATAATGCATTTCTTATTAAACTCTGTACCCCCTACATGGAATATTACTTTCCTTATTACACACTGTAACCCCCTACATGGAATAACGCATTTCTTATTAAACTCTGTAACCCCTACATGGAATATTACATTCCTTATTACACTCTGTAACCCCCTACATGGAATATAACATTCCTTATTACACTCTGTAACCCCCTACATGGAATAATGCATTTCTTATTAAACTCTGTACCCCCTACATGGAATATTACATTCCTTATTACACTCTGTAACCCCCTACATGGAATAATGCATTCCTTATTACACTCTGTAACCCCCTATATGGAATAATGCATTTCTTGTTACACTCTGTAACCCCCTACATGGAATTATGCATTTCTTATTACACTCTGTGACCACCTACATGGAATAATGCATTTCTTATTACACTCTGTGACCCCCTACATGGAATAATTGCATTTCTTATTAAACTCTGTAACCCCTTTCATGGGATAACTGCATTTCTTATTACACTCTGTAACCCCCTACATGGAATAATTGCATTTCTTATTACACTCTGTAACCCCCTACATGGAATAATTGCATTTCTTATTACACTCTGGTCCCTCCTATATGGAATTATGCGTTTCTTATTACACTTTGTACCCCGAACATGGAATAATTGTATTTCTTATTACACTCTGTAACCCCCTACATTGAATAATTGCATTTCTTATTACACTCTGGCCCCTCCTACATGGAATATTGCATTTCTTATTACACTTTGTACCCCCAACATGGAATAATTGCATTTCTTATTACACTCTGTAACCCCCTACATGGAATAATTGCATTTCTTATTACACTCTGGTCCCTCCTATATGGTATATTGCATTTCTTATTACACTTTGTACCCCCAACATGGAATAATTGCATTTCTTATTACACCCTGTAACCTCCAACAATGGAATAATTGCATTCATTCTAACACTCTTAACCCTCCTATAATAGAATAATTGCTCTCCTTATTTCATTCCATTTCCTTCTAAAATGGAATAATATCACATTTATTATCACATTCTGAACCCTCCTAAAATGGAATAATATCACATTCATTATCACATTCTGAACCCTCCTAAAATGGAATAATATCACATTCATTATCACATTCTGAACCCTCCTAAAATGGAATAATAGCATTCATTATCACACTCTGAACCCTCCTATAATGGAATAATTGCATTCATTATTACATACATTCTGAACCCTCCTAAACTGAACCCTCCTAAAATGGAATAATATCATTCATTATCACACTCTGAACCCTCCTATAATGGAATAATATCATTCATTATCACACTCTGAACCCTCCTATAATGGAATAATTGCATTCATTATCACACTCTGAACCCTCCTAAAATGGAATAATATCATTCATTATCACACTCTGAACTCTCCTATAATGGAATAATAGCATTCATTATCACACTCTGAACCTTCATAAAATGGAATAATAGCATTCATTATCACACTCTGAACCCTCCTAAAATGGAATAATAGCATTCATTATCACATTCAAAACCCTCCTAAAATGGAATAATATCATTCATTATCACACTCTGACCCTCCTAAAATGGAATAATAGCATTCATTATCACACTCTGAACCCTCCTAAAATGGAATAATAGCATTCATTATCACATTCCAAACCCTCCTAAAATAAAATAATATCATTCATTATCACACTCTGAACCCTCCTAAAATGGAATAATAGCATTCATTATCACACTCTGAACCCTCCTAAAATGGAATAATATCATTCATTATCACACTCCCTCCTAAAATTGAATAATAACATTCATTATCACACTCTGAACCCTCCTAAAATGGAATAATATCATTCATTATCACACTCTTAACCCTCCTATAATGGAATAATATCATTCATTATCACACTCTGAACCCTCCTAAAATGAGATAATAGCATTCATTATCACACTCTGAACCCTCCTAAAATGGAATAATAGCATTCATTATCACATTCCAAACCCTCCTAAAATGGAATAATATCATTCATTATCACACTCCCTCCTAAAATGGAACAATATCATTCATTATCACACTCTGAACCCTCCTAAAATGGAATAATAGCATTCATTATCACATTCTAAACCCTCCTAAAATGGAATAATATCATTCATTATCACACTCTGAACCCTCCTAAAATGGAATAATATTATTCATTATCACACTCTGAACCCTCCTATAATGGAATAATATCATTCATTATCACACTCTGAACCCTCCTAAAATGGAACAAGTGAATGAAGTATTGCCATGCAATACAAAGTCCCCTACTGGAAGGCACCTAATTTTCTCTACTGCAGTATAAAATAATGAACTGATATCTGTCAAGATGTATAAGCAGTATTGTACTATATATACAATATGTTATAACAAAACACATGGATTAAAATTTGTATATATAACAAGAGGGCCATGAAGGCCCTGTATCGCTCACCTGACCTATTGACCTAAAGATCATCAAGATTAACATTCTGACCAAGTTTCATTAAGATATGGTCATAAATGTGGCTCTAAAGTGTTAAATAGCTATTCCTTTGATTTGGCCCTGTGACCTAGTTTTTGACCCCACATGACCAAGATTCGAACTTGACCTAAAGATCACCAAGATTAACATTCTGACTAAGTTTCATGAAGATACAGTCATAAATGTGGCCTCAAGAGTGTTAACAAGCTTTTCCTTTAAATGACCTAGTGACCTAGTTTTTGTCCCCACCTGACCCAGATTTAAATTTGACATATAGATAATCAGGCTTAACGTTCTGACCAAGTTTCATTAAGATACAGTCATAAATGTGGCCTCTAGAGTGTAAACTATCTTTTCCTTTGATTTGACCCTGTGACCTAGTTTTTGACCCCACATGACCAAGATTCGAACTTGACCTAAAAATCATCAAGATTAACATTCTGACTAAGTTTCATGAAGATACAGTGATAAATGTGGCCTCTAGAGTGTTAACAAGCTTTTCCTTTGAAATGACCTAGTGACCTAGTTTTTGATCCCATCTAACCCAGATTTGAACTTGACCTATAGATAATCAAGATTAACATTCTGACCAAGTTTCATGAAGAAACAGTCATAAATGTGGCCTCTACAGTGTTAACAGTTTTTCCTTTGATCTGACCTGGTGACCTAGTTTTTGACCCCGGATGACCCAATATCTAACTCGTCCAAGACTTTATTGACGGTAACATTCTGACCAAGTTTTATTAAGATTGGGCCCAAATTGTGACCTCTAGAGTGTTAACAAGCTTTTCCTTTGATTTGACCTGGTGACCTAGTTTTTGACCCCAGATGACCCAATATCGAACTCATCCAAGATTTTATTGAGGGTAACATTCTGACCAAGTTTCATTAAGATTGGGCCAAAATTGTGACCTCTAGAGTGTTAACAAGCTTTTCCTTTGATTTGACCTGGTGACCTAGTTTTTGATCCCAGATGACCCAATATCGAATTCATCCAAGATTTTATTGAGGGTAACATTCTGACCAAGTTTTATTAAGATTAGGCCAAAATTGTGACCTTTAGAGTGTTAACAAGCCTTTCCTTTGATTTGACCTGGTGACCTAGTTTATGATCCCAGATGACCCAATATCGAACTCATCCAAGATTTTATTGAGGGTAACATTCTGACCAAGTTTCATTAAGATTGGGCCAAAATTGTGACCTCTAGAGTGTTAACAAGCTTTTCCTTTGATTTGACCTGGTGACCTAGTTTTTGATCCCAGATGACCCAATATCGAACTTGTCCAAGATTTTATTGAGGGTAACATTCTGACCAAGTTTCATTAAAATTGGGCCAAAACTGTGACCTCTAGAGTGTTAACAGTCAAATTGTAGATGACGACGACGACGCCGCCACCGCTGACGGACGACGGACACAGGGCGATCACAAAAGCTCACCTTGAGCACTTTGTGCTCAGGTGAACTAAAAACCTACAGTTGTTTTCATATGGCATAATTTTTCACTACTATGAGAAGGATTGTTAAATCGCTATCCAAAAAACTAACAAGAGGACCATGATGGTCCTGAATCGCTCACCTCTTCCCACATGACCCAGTTTTGAGTATGACGTCATTATTTGACATAGTGACCTAGTTTTTGAGCTCATGTGACCCAGTTTTGAACTTGACCTAGATATTATCAAGATAAAAATTCTGACCAATTTTCATGAAGATCCATTGAAAAATATGGTCTCTACAGAGGTCACAAGGTTTTTCTATTATTTGACCTATTGACCTAGTTTTTTAAGGCACCTGACCCAGTTTCAAACTTGACCTAGATATCATCAAGGTGAACATTCTGACCAATTTTAATGGAGATCCGTTCAAAAGTATGGCCTCTAGAGAGGTCACAAAGTTTTTCTATTTTTAGACCTGCTGACCTAGTTTTTGTCCGCACATGACCCTGTTTCGAACTTGACCTAGATATCATCAAGATGAACATTCAGACCAATTTTCATACAGATCCCATGAAAAATATGGCCTTAAGAGAGGTCACAAGGTTTTTCTATTATTTGACCTACTGACCTAGTTTTTGAAGGCACGTGATCCAGTTTCGAACTTGACCTACATATCATCAAGATGAACATTCAGACCAACTTTCATACAGATCCCATGAAAAACATGGCCTCTAGAGAGGTCACAAGGTTTTTCTATTTTTAGACCTACTGACCTAGTTTTTGATCGCACGTGACCCAGTTTCGAACTTGACCTAGATATTATCAAGATGAACATTCAGACCAACTTTCATACAGATCCCATGAAAAATATGGCCTTTAGAGAGGTCACAAGGTTTTTCTATTATTTGACCTACTGACCTAGTTTTTGAAGGCACGTGACCCAGTTTCGAACTTGACCTAGATATCATCAAGGTGAATGTTCTGACCAATTTTCATGAAGTTCTCATGAAATATATTGCCTCTAGAGAGGTCACAAGGTTTTTCTATTTTTAGACCTACTGACCTAGTTTTTGAAGGCACGTGACCCAGTTTCGAACTTGACCTAGAAATCATCAAGGTGAACATTCTGACCAATTTTCATGAAGATCTTGTGAAATATATGGCCTCTAGAGAGGTCACAAGGTTTTTCTATTTTTAGACCTACTGACCTAGTTTTTGAAGGCACGTGACCCAGTTTCGAACTTGACCTAGATATCATCAAGATGAACATTCAGACCAACTTTCATAAAGATCCAATGAAAAATGTGACCTCTAGAGTGGTCACAAGCAAAAGTTTACGGACGGACGGATGGACGACGGACGACGGACACCGCGCGATCACCAAAGCTCACCTTGTCACTTTGTGACAGGTGAGCTAAAAAACTATATAAAAACCTACAGTTGTTTTCATATGGCATTTTTTGGCTGATTATCAAAAAAGGTATCATATAAGTTATTTATAGTAACAACAAAGGGAAATTAATCCTCAACCAGGTAGACATAGGTCAAAATACACCTAAAAATTGGATGTAACATGCATGTTGTACCACAGAAAGCTGGTCTTGATTTTTCCCTACGGCCAGTAATAAATAAGTTATAATATCATCTATTAATAGTAAAACAAAGGGACGTAATTCTAAAAACAAGGGTGCCTCATGCTGGTAAACATTTGTGCCAAGTTACATCAAAATCCCTCCATGCATGAAGAAGAAATGCTCCGGACAAAAAAATTCTTGAATTTGACCTTTGGCCTCTAAGTGTGACCTTGACCTTAAACCTAGGGACCTGGTTCTTGCACAAGACACTCCGTCTCAAGATGGTGAACATTTGTGCCAAGTACTATTAAAATCCCTTTAAGGATTGTTGAAGAAAAAGATTGGACAAGAAAAAATCCCTTTTGGCCTCCAAGTGTGACCTTGACCTTGCAGCTAAGGGCTCAGGTTTTGCGCATGACACATTGTCTCATCCAGGGGAATACTTGTGCAAAATGTTTTGCATGACAAAGTTATAGACTGGAGAGGCAGAGATAGGTCAAAATACCATGAAAAATTATCATAAAATACTCGGAACCCTCCTAAAATGGAATAATGTCATTCATTATCACCATCTGAACTCTCCTAAAATGGAATAATACCATTCCTTAGTACAATCTGAACCCTCCTACAATGGAACAAGAGGGCCATGATGGCCCTATATCACCGGAGTTTAGTTGCTAGCTTGAACAAATGCCTTTGCTATAGCTTCAAAAACAAACAAGAGCTGTCACAGGAGACAGTGTGCTCAACTATTTCGATGTCGATAGTGAAAATGGGCATATCTGAGGAAGCTGGGGCTATCACTGGAGCAATGGTGGATGAAGATATTGCACAATAGCTCGAGTCTGTGTCAAAAATATTACGTAACAAGAGGGCCAAGATGGCCCTAGGTCGCTCACCTAAGAAACACACCATAACAGTGTAAAACATGTTTGACCTAGTGATTTCATGGAAACAAATATTCTGACCAATTTTCATTAAGACTGGACCAAAAAATTGGCCTCTTGCGATAAAACAAGCATTTTCTTAGATATGACCTAGTTTTTGACCCTAGATGACCCATGTTCAAACTCGACCTAGATTTTATCAAGGCACTCATTCTGACCAAAACTCATGAAGATCAATTGAAAAATACAGCCTCTATCACATACACAAGATTTTTCTTTAATTTGACCTAGTGACCTAGTTTTTGACCTCAGATAACACATATTCAAACTCGACCTAGATTTCATCATGGCAATCATTCTGACCAAATTTCATGAAGATCAATTGAAAACTACATCCTCTATTGCATACACAATGTTTTTCTTTGATTTGACCTAGTGACCTAGTTTTTGACCCCAGATGACCCATTTTCGAACTTGGCCTAGATTTTATCAAGGTAATCATTCTGGCTAAATTTCATGAAGATCAGTTGAAAAATACAGCCTCTATCGCATACACAAGGTTTTTCTTTGATTTGACCTAGTGACCTAGTTTTTGACCCCAGATGACCCATTTTCGAACTCGGCCTAGATTTCATCACGGTTATCATTCTGACCAATAATCATGAAGAATAATTGAAAAATACAGCCTCTATAGCATACACAAGGTTTTTCTTTGATTTGACCTAGTGACCTAGTTTTTGACCCGAGATGACCCATTTTCGAACTCGGCCTAGATTTCATCAAGGTTATCATTCTGACCAATATTCATGAAGATCAATTGAAAAATACAGCCTCTATCGCATACACAAGGTTTTTCTTTGATTTGACCTAGTGACCTACTTTTTGACCCGAGATGACCCATTTTCGAACTCAGCCTAGATTTCATCAAGGTTATCATTCTGACCAATATTCATGAAGATTAACTGAAAAATACAGCCTCTATCGCATACACAAGGTTTTTCTTCGATTTGACCTAGTGACCTAGTTTTTGACCCGAGATGACCCATTTTCGAACTCGGGCTAGATTTCATCAAGGTTATCATTCTGACCAATATTCATGAAGATTAATTGAAAAATACAGCCTCTATCGCATACACAAGCTAAATGTTGACAGACGACAGACGACAGACGACAGACAGACAGACAGACAGACGACGGACGCCGGACATCGAGTGATCAGAAAAACTCACCTGAGCATTGCTCAGGTGAGCTAATAAGAGAGATAAAGATAAAGTGCATCAAAACACTAAATAAGTGTAATTCTAAGCAAAAAGGGGGCATAATTCATAAAATATTGGTGCAAGAGTTATGCACCTTGTGTCATATGATATGGTTGATGATGTGGAACAACTACTTCAAGTTTGAAAACAATAACCTGAAATTCTAACTAAAAGTGGGGGATAATTCATTAAATATTGGTACCAGAGTTATGGACCTTGTGTCATATGATGTGGGTGATATTGTGGAACAATATTTTAAGGTATTGGACCCGTAACAGAGTACCTCCTTTTTGAAGAGTATTCAATTCATACCATAAACCTACTTTGACTGCAATTTGCAGGGGGGCGTAGGTTCAAGCCCCAGTGGGACCAAATTATTTTTTTCCCTTTATTTCTAGTAAGTTTTTTCTTCTTTCAAATTTATTATGGATGTTTTGTACAGAAGTGGAAAATTTTCATTTTATAAGCGATTTCTTGCTGTTCAAAGTGAATTTACCTCTGAATCAGGAGGGGTAGGGTTAGACATCTTTAAAAATACCGAGTTACATGCGGTAAAAGTTCTCTATTTTGCCTTCATTCTTTAGATTACATATTGTGGAAGAAATGCAGGTAGGTTTTACTTCTGCCCCAAAGTTATTTTTGAATGAAGTGAGCAAAATTCAAAACAGACCCACAGGATTCGACCTTAATTTTTCAATGTTGGAGTTAGAATTCCGTCTCATTAAATCTGTTTACTTGAGGCACCCTAGAAAAAAAAAGATATTTACGGTCTTATTTTGTGTTTTATAATTGTTTAACAATAGTTTCATGTTTCTTTTATTATAATTAATGCTGTAATGAATTCTCTGCAAACGTTTTAGATAGTGGCAATCACACTGAAATTTGTCTCTACTTGAGCTTGAGGAAATACCATATATAATACAAAATTTACAAAAACGGCATGGTAAAAGTTGTTTAAAATTTGCAACACAGTGCGAAACATGGTCAACTTTAAGAATATACCAAGCAAATGCCATTTTTTAAACATTGCTATTAGGGGTCCAATACCTTAAGTTTGAATCAAATCTATTTAGTAACAAAAAACGCGGCAATGCCATGAAACCAGGTTTTCAATACTTTTCATAAGAATAAAAAAGTATACTGAATCACAGTGCACCACTTTAAAGCACAACCCTAACCCTAACCCTATTTTTAGTAACAATGACCTTGACCTTGATCCCAGAAACCCCAAAATCAATCCCAAGCTACAACTTTATATAAGTTTTCTATACACCAAGTTTCATCATGATAGCTCATTCCTAAGTTAAGTTATTGACCGGAAACCCTTTTTCTATTTTAAGTAACAGTGACCTTGACCTTGACCCCAGAAACCCCAAAATCAATCCCAGCCTTTATCTTGATATAAGCTACATACATACCAAGTTTTATTAAAATATCTTTACCGAAACAAAAGTTATTGACCGGAAACACCAGTTTGACGCCGCCCGCCCGACCAACGACATACCCCAATCTAATAACTCAGGTTTTCGTTGACAAATTACTGAGATAGAGTGAAAGTGCATCGAAACTTTTACCTGAAATTCTAAGTGAAAATGGGAGATAATTCATGAAATATTGGTGAAAGAGTTATGGAACTTTAACCAAGGTGGAGACGCGGAAAGACGCGGACGGTGGGTGAGTAGGATAGCTCTCCATATACTTTGTATAGTGGAGCTAAAAACTTGGTAAAGATTATTCAAGATAACTACTGAAATCTGTTTAACTAGAATGTGTCTGTAGGACACAGGGTGTGCCCCCCACTGGTACATTTGTCACAAATAAGGGGCAATAATTCAAATGTTTGCAGTCTTAATGGGGTATTGCCTAAACAAACATTTTATTTCAAGGATTCATTATTCTAGGCCATATACTTTTTGAGCTATGAGCATTACAAACAAAAAATCCACTATTTTGGCTATTTCAAGGGCCATAACTCTGTAATAAGCGCAAAGATTCTCAAGAAGAATGCCAAGTGTGCAAGTCACATCATGATAAAGACTCAAGCAAGGTTTCATGAATTTACATTTAATACTTTATGAACTAGGCACATAATTAGGTGAAAATGTGCATTTTTTTCACTATTTCAGGGGCCATAACTTTAAAAATAGGGGGTGGAGCCAGCCAAAAAATAAGAGGAGTGCAAGTTTATATCATGATAAAGACTTATGCAAGTTTTTAACCATTATATTAAATACTTTTTGAGCTATGTGCAGCACAAGGTGAAAATGTGCATTTTTGACTATTTCAGGGTCCATAACTCTGAAAATAGGAGGCAGACCCAATAAAAATAGGAGGTGCGCAAGTTCATATCATAATTAAGACTCATGCAAGGTTTCATGGATCTATATGAAATACTTCTTGAGCTAGGCGTGTATACAGGTGGTCCAAATCCCTTTGCTGTAGCTTCAAAAACAAGAAAGTAGGTCAGTAGGTCAGGGTTATGAATACTGAAATCTGTATCAAAAGTTACACACCTGGTCCAAATCTCTTTGCTGTAGCTTCAAAAACAAGAAGTAGGTCATGATTAAGACTATTCAAGATCAGTATTGAAATCTCAAGTGATCCAAAATTCTATGCTGTATCTTCAAAAATGAAAAGTTAGGTCAGTAAGTCATGATTAAAACTACTCAAGATGAGTATTGAAATCTGCATCAAACATTTAACTTGTGGTCCAAATTTTTTTGCCACTGCTTCAAAAAAAAATGTCTATGTAAAACAAGGAAACACCTGGGCATGGCCTTTTTAAAGGTTTTTCTCTACATAAGCCATTGTAAAAACCGCTGAGCAGTCAATTTTTACCCCAGGGTCATGATTTGAACAAACTTGATAGTTGACCAGTAGAAAATACCAAATATCTAAGGTTCAGACATCCCAACTATTTCTGAATGCCAAGTGGGAGTTTTTGCATTCCAAAGTGGAAGATTGAAGTGTTCAAGTGGGAGATTTAATACTGCGGTACTTACGTTCATGGTATTGCAGTACTATCGCTTAATAGGTACTAAAAACTAAAAAGTGTAAAACATCTCTTTAGCATTCCTTATAAAAAATTAATAAACAACATGCAATGTAGCAGCTAATGATAATATAAACTTAATTTACACTTATAATATCACTAGTCATTACTCTTCGCATGTTCATGCATTTTTCAAGTCCTGAAATGGTCACCACTCTTCAACTCTTTGTTGTAACTTACGCAAGCCTTCTTTGCAAAATTTAATAGTTATGGCACTTTTAGCACTACTGAATGTCTAAATTCAAAACTCCACTGAGAATTAAACCTGCATTCATATTTCTTTTGTGGGGAAAAAGACTCCCCAGGTGAATTAATGCAACTGTTAGAACCGTCAAAACAAAATGTACAGAGTTAAAAGAATACAAGTTTAGGCGATAGAAAATTAACTGTTTGATTCTCATCCCCACCCAACCGTATCTAAAACCCCAAGCCCCAACATTTTTATTGATTAAAATCCAGATATCCAAAATTGTATGTCTGGATACTGTTACGCTTTCGTAAACATTCAACAGCCCAAATCTCCAGTTTAAAGGATGTGTTTGACAAATTGTGATGATGCAAGGACAGTTCAACAGCATTTGACAGTATCTGATATTAAAATTTACCATGACATTTCCTCTTATTAAAATGATTTTAGAGAAATGTTTATTAAAAATCGGCATGCAACAACCTACTTTCGTTTTCAACAGGGGTAGTAGGTGTGAAAATATCTGAAAACTGTTGTTTACAGATTCATTATTAGTGATATTGGATTAATGTAAAGGAGCTAGTGGATAATTTGTTTGTTTGTTTGTTGTTGCTTTTTTTTTAATCGGGAGATTTGGACTTCTTATCGGGGTGATTGGGCTTTACATCCAGAATTGGGAGAAACCCGATGGGATCAGGATAGTTGGGATGTCTGAAGGTTTGGGCCTTATGGTTCTGGACTAGAAGTTTTTTAAAGATTTTTCCTATATAAGTCAATGTAGGAACCCCAGGCGTGGCATATATTGACCCCGGGGTCATGATTGGGACAATCTTGGTAGAGAACCACAAGGGCATGCCACATACTAAATATCTAAGCTCTGGGCCTTATGGTTGACGACAAGAATTTTTTTAAAGGTAACTTTTCCCTATACAATTTTATTTAAACCATGTGCCCCCCGCTACGGGGCGGGGCCAGTTTAGCCCAAGGGGGAAAATTTTAACAATCTTGGTAAAGGTCTACTACACAATGCTACATACAAAATATCAAAGCCCTAGGCCATGTGGTTTTGTACAAGAATATTTTCGAAGTTTTCTATACATGTCTATATTAACCATGAGACCCCCCAGGGCGGGGTCATATTTGAACCTATGGGGATAATTTGAATAATCTTGGTAAAGGACCACTAGATGATGCTACATACAAAATATCAAAGCCCTAGGGCTTGTGGTTTTGGACAAGAAGTTTTTCACTGACCACAATAGCTCACCCTTGCTAATAATATCATTCCTTATTACTTTCTGCACCCTTCTACAATGGAATGATGTCATTCATTATAATTACAATCTCTGCACCCTTCTACAATGGAATGATGTCATTCATTATAATTACAATCTCTGCACCCTTCTACAATGGAATGATGTCATTCATTATAATTACAATCTCTGCACCCTTCTACAATGGAATGATGTCATTCATTATAATTACAATCTCTGGACCCTCCTACAGTGAAACAATTTAATTCCTTATCAAACTTAGGACCCTTCTAAAGCAGTAAAATGTCATTCATTATTACAATCTGGACCCTCCTACAATTGAATAATATCATTCATTATCATACTAAGAACAATCCAAAAGAGAAAGATGTCATTAAAACAAGAGGGCCTCAATGGTCAATGGCAATTGACTGTAAAATTATTTTGAAATAGTGCAGTGTTTTCTGACAGGAATATTTTAAATGTTTCTGCTAAATAACAAGAGGTACAAGATGGCCCTAGGTCGCTCATCTGAGTAACACACCATAACAGTGTAAACATGTTTGACCTAGTGACCCAGTTTTTGACAACACATGACCAAGTTTCAAACTTGTCCTGAGTTTTTGAGGAGATAAACATTGTTACCAAGTTTCATGAAGATTGGAGCAAAAATGTGGCCTTAGAGTGTAAACAAGATTTTTCTTTGATTTAGCCTAGTGACCTAGTTTTTGACCCAACCTGACCCAGTTTAGAACTTCATAGAGACAAACATTTTGGCAAAGTTTCTTGAAGATTGGAGCAACTAGAGCTAAAGGTGATGAATGTACCCCCCGCATGCACTGACACAGTACATTGCAATTTGACGCACACAAGATTGCATAATTATGTGGACTGTATGTATATAGACTGTATGTATACAGTATAGTAACAAAAAACAAAGTCCCATAACTATGTAGAATATTTATCTAAAAGAACGTAACATGCACCATGCACAACTAGGGTTGGTACTGATCACTTGTGTGAAGTTTCATTAAATTGTGTGCAAGGGTTCGGAAGAATAGGTGCGCACAAGATTGCATATGCAGACTGTATGTACATAGTATGTTAACAAGAAACAAAGTCCCATAACTCTGCAATTTTTGTTGTTGAAAAAACCTAACATGCCCCATGCACAACTACTGTTGTTACTGATCACTTGTGTGAAGTTTCATTAAATTGTGTCAAGGGGATGAGGAGAGATGGTGCGCACAAGATTGTGTCTATGTATATAGTATAGTAACAAAAAACAAAGTCACATAACTCTGCACATTTTTTTTTCTGAAAGACCTAACATGCCCTATGCACAACTACTGTTGTTACTGGTCACTTGTGTGAAGTTTCATGAAATTGTGTCAAGGGGATGAGGAGAGATGGTGCGCACAAGATTGTGTCTATGTATATAGTATCGTAACAAAAAACAAAGTCTCGTAACTCTACAATTTTTTTTCTGAAAGAACCTAACATGCCCCATGCACAACTACCGTTGTTACTGATCACTTGTGTGAAGTTTCATTAAATTGTGTCAAGGGGATGAGGAGAGATGGTGCGCACAAGATTGTGTCTACGGACGGACAGACAACCAGAAACCAGTATACCCCACCTTACAACTTTGTTGTCAGGGGGTACAAAAATGTAGCCTGTAGAGTATAAACAAGCTTTTCCTTTGAATTGACATAGTGACCTAGTTTTTGATCAAAAGTGACCCAGATTCCAATCATCTAAGACTTTGTGACAACAAACATCCTGAACAAGTTTTATGAAGAATGAATTAAAACTGTGGCCCCTAGACTGTAAACAAGCTTTTGCTTTGATTTGGCCTGACGACCTAGTTTTTGATACCACGTCAATCAGATAAGAATTCATCTGAGATTTTATTTAGACAAACATTCTGACAAAGTTTCATGCACATCAGATGAAACACGCAAGCCCTATTGAACACATCAAGTTTATCAAGTTTTTCTATGATTTGACAGAATGACCATCAAGACAAACAATCTGTTCAAATTCCATGGATATCCAGTGAAAAATGCAGCCCTTATTGCATACATAGGCTTTTCTTTGATTTGACCAGGTGACCTAGTTTTTGACAACCAGATGACCCATATTCGAACTTGATCTAGATTTCATCAAGATCATTCTGATCAAATTTCACAAATATCCAGTGAAAAATGCAGCCCACGTCAATCAGATAAGAACTTACCTGAGACTTTATTGAGACAAACATTCTGACAGTTTCATGCATATCAGATGAAAAATGCAGCCCCTATTATACACATCAAGTTTTTCTATGATTTGACAGAGTGACCTAGTTTTTGACCCCAGATGACTTATATTCTATCTTGAACTAGATTTCATCAAGAAAAACATTCTGATCAAATTTCATGAAGACCCAGTGAAAAATGCAGCTCCTATTGCATACACAAGGTGTTTCTTTGATTTGACCAGGTGACCAAGTTTTTGACCCCACATGATCCAGATTCTAACTTGACCTAGAAGTCATCACGACAAACATTCTGACCAATTCTAATAAGTTTCAAACTTTAAATGTGGTCTCTAGAATGTCAACAAGATTTTCCTTTGATCTGGGTCTAAGGACCTAGTTTTAGACCCCATAAGACCCAGTTTCGAACTTGGCCTAAAGATCATCGAGATAAACATTCTGACCAAGTTTCATGAAGATAGGGTCATAAATGTGTTCACATTTGACTGGGTGACCTAGTTTTTGACCCCACATGACCTAGATTCCAAGCTGACTTAGAGGTCATCAAGACAAAGATTCTGACAAATTCTCATGAGTTTAAAACTTAAACTGTGCAGCGCCGTAGCCACACTGAGGCAAACCGAGGCAGTTGCCTCAGTTAAAATTTGATGAGCAAAAAAAAAAGAGTAAAATCTAGTAGGCCTATCACACAGTTTATGAAAAATTCAGTTATAACAGTTAAAAAGTATATTAATATCATTAGAATATATCAGAATATCATTTGCCTCATGACATCATTGAGGAAAAGTAAGGCAGAAATCCAAGCAGTCAGTCATATTGATAGCCTTACCAGGCCCGTGAACCCTTCCCCCCCCCCCCCCCACCCCACGTCCAAGTTGGCTGAGAAGTGACCTATACTTATCAAAGTTGCACCCAATTATTTATCATTATTATCAAATTTAAACCAAAAAACGCACCAGAGGCCACTATTTTATACCGATATTTCAAAAATTTCCAGGGGAAGAACCCCCGCCCCAACTAAAATGAGGAAGAACCCCACTCCTATACCTCAAAATTTAGACCAAAAATGCACCAGAGGCCACCATTTTATACCTGTATTTCAAAACTTTCCAGGGGGAGAGCCCCTGACTCCTGACACCCCTAAAATGAGGGGGTTCTCCCATAGTACCTCAAAATTTAGACCAAGACTGCACCAAAGGCCACCATTTCATACCTGTATTTCAAACTTTTCCAGGGGAGAGCACCCTGACCCCCTTAAAATGAGAGGGTTCCCCCTCAGTACCCCAAGAGGCCACCAATTTATACCTGTATTTCAAAAATTTCTAAGGGGAGACGCCCTGAACTCCCCCCACCCCGCCCAAACACGGACAGAACCCCCTTCCGTACCTACTCCCTCTCGAGCTATAAACTTATAAATTTCCAGGAAACTGACAAATAGTATGTTGTTGTATGTCTTAAATTTACTGATTGTTTTCTGCTTTTATTACCCATTTAATTAAGACACCATATTAGACTAGGATAAACCCCCAATTAAGTATCCTTGTTATCAATATTTTTTTCTTAAAATATGAAAGTAACTATGATAAATAGGGCTAAAAAGACAATTTTTACTGTGATATAACACATGCAGTCTGAGATATGAGAGTGCTTCGGAACGTACCAGAGATGTTCTGGTGGTGGGGGGATGCAACCCCGGACCCCCTAGATTGCCTCGGTTAAAATTTGTGTCTGGCTACAGCACTGCTGTGGACTCCTGAGAGTTAACAAGATTTTCCTTTGATCTGGCCAACTGACCTAGTTTTTTTAATTCCACATGACCCAGATTCCTTGTCCTAATTATGTAGTCTTGCCTACATATGTAGACTATAGTTTTGACAAAACATGGACTTGTACGAAAACTGAACCAATTTCCAAGTTCAAAAAGGGCCATAATTCAGCCAAAATACTTGACAGAGTTATGTACTCTTGCCTACAGATGGAAATCATGATGATAAACAAGTGTTCAACGTTTCAAAGCCACATGTCTAATAATTTTGACAAAATGCTGACTTGTACGAAAATTGTACCAATTTCTAAGTCCAAAAAAGGGCCATAATTCAGCCAAAATAGTTGAAAGAGTTATGTACTCTTGCCTACAAATAGAGACTGTTATAATAAACAAGTGATAAAAGTTTCAAAGTCATAAGTCAAACACTTTACACAAAATAATGAACTGGTATGAAAAACTTAACCGAGATTTGTAAGTTAAAAGGGGCCATAATTCAGTCAAAATCCTTGATGGAGTTATGTACTCTGGCCTAAAGCTGGACATGGTGAAGGTAAACAAGTGCTGAAAGTTTCAAAGTTTTATCTAAACTTTGTCAAAATGTGGACTGGTACGAAAAACTTAACCAAGGTGTGACGCCAACAACGACACCAACACCGACGCCGTTGTGAGTAGCTTAGCTCTACTTATTCTTCAAGTCGAGCTAAAAATTGGCGAGTAATGTGTGTATGGTGGGGGAAGTAGTGTAAGATTTTTTTTGTTTTTGTTGGTCTTTTCACTGCAGCACAATTATAGGTCATATGGTGGCTTTCCAGCTTTTCATGGTGGAGGAAGACCACAGGTGCCCCTCCGGGCATGGGTAGAACCACTTCCATAAGCAAACTGGATGACCTCCTCACATGGCGACTTCAATGCCTGATACTATGAGACAATATCAAACAAGAAGATTCTAAGTTTCCCCATAATTATAGGGAAAAGTGACCACACTCCCTTGCAGTCATGTCAAAGGGTCATCAAGAGAAAATTTGTGTAAAACAGTTTTAGAACTGGGCCTTAAGTTTTAAACAAGAACATTTTTTGAAGTTTCCATTATATACGTATAGGAAAAATGATCACGTCCTCTGGCGGACATGAGTTTTGGCAAATGTAATTATTCGCATTTCGATATTAACCAGTTTTGCTAGTTTTGGTCAAGTTAGCAGTACATTTTGGTGAGTATTCATCAGTGTTTTTCATGCGGTATCGCTTTACAGATGTATCGGTCAGATTTTTCCCAGTCAGTTTTTCCCCGGGGAAAAAACCAACGGGTTGATTTCTTCCCCGGGGAAAAAACCCAACCGGTTGATTTCTTCCCCGGAGAAAAAATCAACCAGTTGGTTTCCCCCCCCCCCCATCCAGTTGGTTTTCACCCCCCAGCCCCTAGTTTTCGTGCATAAACAAGCTCTCCCCTGGCTGTTTTTTCCCCCCTAGTTTTTGTGCATAAACAAGGGAGAAAAAAACAACCGGTTGTTTCTTCTCTCCCCTGGTTGTTTTCCCCCTAGTTTTTGTGCATAAACAAGGGAGAAAAAAACAACCATTTGTTTTTTTCTTCCCCCTGGTTGTTGTTTTCCCCCTAGTTTTTGTGCACAAACAAGGGAGAAAAAAAACAACCGGTTGTTTCTTCTCTCCCCTGGTTGTTTTCCCCCTAGTTTTTGTGCATAAACAAGGGAGAAAAAAAGCAAACAGTTGGTTTTTTCTCCCCACCTGTTTTTTTTCCCACTAGTTTTTGTGCATAAACAAGGGAGAAAAAACCAACTGGTTGATTTTTTCTCCCTCACCCCTCTCCTGATTAGTTTCCCCCCTATTTTTTTCTTTTCACAAAAGACAGGGTGAAAAAAAAAAGCAGTTGCTTTTTTCAGACGCTTGCTTAGTTTTTGTCCCCGTTGTTTTGTACACAAAGGAAAAACAAACCAACCAATTGATTTTTTCTCCGCCCTGGTTAGTTGTTTCCACCTTTTGTACACGAACCAAAAAGGATAGACTGACTAGTTGGTCCTTTCCCCCTAGTATGCATATATCTACATACCAGAAAAATAATACATGCTGAAGGGGAAAGAAACTGACCAGTTGGTTCTTTCCCAATAGTGTGCATGTATCTTTATGTCTGAATAATACATGGTGAAAGGGGAAGAAACTGACTAGTTGGTTCTTTCTCCCTTAGTGTGCATGTATCTGCATGTCTGAATAATACATGGTGACAGAGGAAGGAACTGACTGGTTGGTTCTTCCCCCCATAGTGTGCATGTATCTGCATGTCTGAATAATACATGGTGACAGAGGAAGGAACTGACTGGTTGGTTCTTCCCCCCATAGTGTGCATGTATCTGCATGTCTGAATAATACACAGTGCAGAGGGAAGGAACTGACTAGCTGGTTCTTTCTCCCTTAGTGTGCATGTATCTGCATGTCTGAATAATACATGGTGAAGGAGGAAGAAACTGACTATCGTAATCGGCCGATTATAGGTCGCACTAGTGTATAGGACGCAGTGAAAAAATATCAACAGAATTCTGGAAAAATGCTTATACCCATGTAAAGAGAATCTCTTGCTCTGGATTGTCCATATTTAGATTAAAACTACATGTGTATGTATTTAAACTGAGAATTCTTCTCGTTTTAATTAATTGCAATATCACAAAAGGAATGTAAATCAATTTTTATAAACTTGCAAAATCCTTAGGTTAGTATGAATTGCAATTTATCTCATAAAATTCACTTATCCGAATTTATGTTTGTCCGAAATTCTCTAAATTTCTGGCACGAACTTGCCGGCCTTTTGCTAAATCATTGTCGATGTTTTTGCACGTTGTGCAAGTATTCAAATTGAAAAGCATAAACTCTGTGTAAGCACTAAACTGGCGCATCCTCTGATCACACCATGAATATTGACGCCAGCGAAAACGAAAGTACACTTTGGCACGTGGCGGTAAAATGACGTAATTTTAAGACTCATGGTTTGCAAATTGTTTTGAAAATTACGAATCATCGACTATGATGTTATTGGATCAGTCTAAAATCTTGCATGCACATGTTTACAGTTGCCTCCGGGTATGATTAAACGGTTAATTGTTTGCAGATTGTGACAGTAGTTGGTAAGATAATAATGCCTCGGGCGTGAATTTCTCGATGAACAAGAGGATTATAGAAAACTATAAAAATTATGAAGACTAGATAATCGATTTCCGGGCACTTGATATGGAGTTTCAAGTATTTTATTACAAAATGTGTGAAAACATGCCGGGAAAGTTTTACACAGGTTTTGTTAAAAACTCAATGATCAGTTACAGAAATGCGTTGTAAAATATATTTATGAAAAACAGCATTTATCTGTCTTAAGATTTTAAGTGAGCTCTTAATTTTACATTTTATACAAAAGTAATTTAAGACGCCGGGTCCCGATACTGGCTATTAGCTATGCCCGAGTCATTGGTATTTACTCCCCTTGAATTCTCTTCAATATAAAGGTACGCGTTGTAAACAAAGATCGATTTTCTTAATTTCTGAGTCGGGGAAAATGTTTGGTCTTTTTCTATCCCCATATATAGGACGCACCAGTCCTTCAAGACCAGAATCTCAGTAAAAATGTGCGTTTTATATTCGTAGGATGATGGTAGTTGGTTCTTCCCCCTCATAGTGTGCATGTATCTGCAAGTCTGAATAATACACAGTGCAGAGGGAAGAAACTAACTGGTTGGTTCTTTCCCCCCTAGAATGTATGTGTCCACATGTGTGAATAATAGGTGGTGAAGGGGGAAGAAACTGACAGGTTTATTCTTTCCCCCCTAGTATGTATGTGTCTACATGTTTGAATAATAGGCGGTGAAAGGGGAAGAAACTGACTGGTTGGTTCTTTCCCCCCTAGTATGTATGCGTCTGTATGTGTGAATAAGATGATGAAGGGGGAAGAAACTGACTGGCTGGTTCTTTCCCCCCTAGAATAATATGTCCACATGTGTGAGTAATAGGTGGTGAAGGGGGTAGAAACTGACTGGTTGGTTCTTTGCCCCACTAGTGTTGTATGTGTTTGTATGTGTGAATAATAGGCAGTGAAGGAGGAAGAAACTGACTGGTTTATTCTCCCCATCCCCCACAAGTATGTATGTGTCTACATGTGTGAATAATGTACAGTAAAGGGGGAAGAAACTGAATGGTTGGTTCTTTCCCCTAGTATGTATGTATCTACATGTGTGAATAATAGGCGGTGAAGGGGGAAGAAACTGACTGCTTGGTTCTTCCCCCCCCCCCCCCCCCCCTCCCCCTAGTGTTGTATATGTTTGTATGTGTGAATAATAGGTGGTGAAGGGGAAAAAAACTGACTGGTTTATTCTCCCCGCCCCCCAAGTATGTATGTGTCTACATGTGTGAATAATGTACAGTAAAGGAGGAAGAAACTGACTGGTTGGTTCTTTCCCCCAAGTATGTATGTATCTACATGTGTGAATAATAGGCGGTGAAGGGGAAAGAAACTGACTGGTTGGTTCTTTCCCCCCTAGTATGTATGTGTCTGTATGTGTGAATAATAGACGGTGAAGGGGGAAGAAACTGACTGGTTGGTTCTTTCCCCCCTAGTATGTATGTGTCTGTATGTGTGAATAAGATGATGAAGGGGGAAGAAACTGACTGGCTGGTTCTTTCCCCCCTAGAATAATATGTCCACATGTGTGAGTAATAGGCGGTGAAGGGGGTAGAAACTGACTGGTTGGTTCTTTGCCCCACTAGTGCTGTATGTGTTTGTATGTGTGAATAATAGGCAGTGAAGGAGGAAGAAACTGACTGGTTTATTCTCCCCATCCCCCACAAGTATGTATGTGTCTACATGTGTGAATAATGTACAGTAAAGGGGGAAGAAACTGAATGGTTGGTTCTTTCCCCTAGTATGTATGTATCTACATGTGTGAATAATAGGCGGTGAAGGGGGAAGAAACTGACTGCTTGGTTCTTCCCCCCCCCCCCCCCCCCCCTAGTGTTGTATATGTTTGTATGTGTGAATAATAGGTGGTGAAGGGGAAAGAAACTGACTGGTTTATTCTCCCCCCCCCCCCCCCCAAAGTATGTATGTGTCTACATGTGTGAATAATGTACAGTAAAGGAGGAAGAAACTGACTGGTTGGTTCTTTCCCCCAAGTATGTATGTATCTACATGTGTGAATAATAGGCGGTGAAGGGGGAAGAAACTGACTGGTTGGTTCTTTCCCCCCTAGTATGTATGTGTCTGTAATGTGTGAATAATAGGCGGTGAAGGGGGAAGAAACTGACTGGTTGGTTCTTTCCCCCCTAGTGTGTATGTGTCTACATGTTTGAATAACAGGCGGTGAAGGGGGAAGAAACTGACTGGTTGGTTCTTTCCCCTAAGTATGTATGTGTCCACATGTTTGAATAATAGGCGGTGAAGGGGGAAGAAACTGACTGGTTTATTCTTTCCCCACTAGTGTGTATGTGTCAACATGTTTAAATAACAGGCGGTGAAGGGGGAAGAAACTGACTGGTTGGTTCTTTCCCCCCTAGTGTTGTATGTGTTTGTATGTGTGAATAATAGGCGGTGAAGGGGGAAGAAACTGACTGGTTGGTTCTTTCCCCCCTAGTGTTGTATGTGTTTGTATGTGTAAATAATAGGCAGTGAAGGGGGAAGAAACTGACTGGTTTATTCTTCCCCCCCCACCCCCAAGTATGTATGTGTCTACATGTGTGAATAATGTACAGTAAAGGAGGAAGAAACTGACTGGTTGGTTCTTTCCCCTAGTATGTATGTATCTACATGTGTGAATAATAGGCGGTGAAGGGGAAAGAAACTGACTGGTTGGTTCTTTCCCCCCTAGTATGAATGCGTCTGTATGTGTGAATAATAGGCGGTGAAGGGGGAAGAAACTGACTGGTTGGTTCTTTTCCCCTAGTATGTATGTGTCTGTATGTGTGAATAAGATGATGAAGGGGTTAGAAACTGACTGGTTGTTTTTCCCCCACTAGACACACCAGATTGTGAAGGGGGTAGAAACTGACTGGTTGTTTCCCCCCCCCCCCCCCCCCCCTATGAATGTATGTGTCTACATGTGTGAATAATAGGTGGTTAAGGAGGAAGAAACTGACTGGTTGGTTCTTTCCCCCCCCAAGAATGTATGTGTCTACATGTGTGAATAATGTACAGTAAAGCGGGAGGAAACTGACTCGTTGGTTCTTTCCCCCCTAGTATGTATGTGTCTGTATGTGTGAATAATAGGCGGTGAAGGGGGAAGAAACTGACTGGTTTATTCTTTCCCTCAAGTATGTATGTGTCTACATGTGTGAATAATGTACAGTAAAGGGGGAGGAAACTGACTGGTTGGTTCTTTCCCCCTAGTATGTATTTGTCTGTATGTGTGAATAATAGATGGTGAAGGGGGAAGAAACTGACTGGTTGGTTCTTTCCCCCTTAGAATGCATGTGGATACATGTGTGAATAATAGGCGGTGAAGGGGGAAAAACTGACTGGTTTATTCTTTCTCCCCAAGTTTGTATGTGTCTACATGTGTGAGTAATAGGCGGTTAAGGGGGAAGAAACTGACTGGTTGGTTCTTTCCCAGTCTTCATCGTAACTGGGTTGCCCGAAGTCCGGGACAAGTAGATCCTGTTTCGGGCAAGCCAAAGTTTTCAGGTGGTTGCCCAAACGGACAAGTGCTTTTTCCGAAATTTAAATCCCTTAATTTTCACAATAATTACAAACAAGAGCTGTCGGAGGACAGCAACGCTCGACTATTCAACAGCCTTGTCAATTGAATGAATACAAGTTGAAAACGGGGCATAATTTTGTAAAATGCAAAGTAGAGGTATTGAACCTCTGTACTGCATGTCATATCATGACAGTGAACAAGTGTGTGAAGTTTCAATCCTTTCCAATTTGTGGATACTGAGATACCAGCTTACATACAAAAACTTAACAAAAAAGTGCTAAGTCAAAGGGGCATAATTTTGTAAAAATGCCAAGTAGAGTTATGGGACCTTCACAGTGCATGTTAGATCATGACAGTGAACAAGTGTGTGAAGTTTCAATCCATTCCAATTAGTGGATACTGAGATATCAGATTACATACAAAAATTTAACCAAAAACTGCTAAGTCGAAAAAGGGGCATAATTTTGAAAAAAAAGAGAGTAGAGTTATGGGACTTGCTTAGTGCATGTCAAATCATGATAGTGAACAAGTATGTGAAGTTTCAATCCATTCCCATTAGTAACTACTGAGATACCAGCTTACATACAAAACCTTAACCAAAAATTTCTAAGTCGAAAAAGGGGCATAATTTTGTAAAAAAGCAAAATAGAGTTATGGAACCTGTGCAATGTAGATCAGTTCATCACAGTGAATAAGTGTGTGAAGTTTCAATCCATTCCCACAAGTGGTTACTGAGTTACCAGCTTACATACAAAACCTTAACCAAAAATTTCTAAGTCGAAAAAGGGGCATAATTTTGTAAAAAAGCAAAATAGAGTTATGGAACCTGTGCAATGTAAGTCAGTTTGTCACAGTCAATAAGTGTGTGAAGTTTCAATCCATTCCCACAAGTGGTTACTGAGATACCAGCTTACATACAAAACCTTAACCAAAATCGGGACGCGGACGCGGACGCAGACGCCGACGCCGACGCCGACGCATGGGCGAGTGCAATAGCTCACTATTCTATGAATAGTCGAGCTAAAAAGAATTTCATGAATCTGAAATGAACATCCTAAATACTAGCTTTCGTATATTTATGCATGAATTGATGACCACATTTGCAATATATAAAGTTGCTTTACAAAATTCAGAAATTACATCCCTATGACTGGAGTTTACCCGCGAATCGTAAAGATATCGAAACGTCATGCCAGTAATTTTCCATTCCTCGAGCACGTGCAACCTATCGTATCGCCGTTACTTTTGTTTATCGACACGTACACAAAAAACGCGTTTAGTGCATTCATTTTTTAATATAATCGCTTCAACTTTTCAACACCGCTTGAGAAGTAATACAGTTTGAATTCTATAACAATTTTAATAAGATATCGACAGAAATGTAGGCAAAATTCTATAAAAACGATCGAAGTTTCATACACTTATTTGTAAAATTTCAAACAGCGCGATCTTAATTATTTATTTATTTCTAAAAGTAAATAAATAATACATACTATGATCATAAAATTCAGACTTTTGACAAGAAAGTACAAAAAACAGAATTAAAAAATCTTAAATAATGAAAAAGCGGCAGCAATTTAAATACATCGAGTAAAACGTTTTTTGGCAAACAGATTTCTGCAAGTGCGGCAGAATAGGTTACGTGACCTCGTGAACGTAAATAAAAAATTGTTTTAAAATAAAGCAGTCTGATGTCGCTGTGGTTTTTAATAAGTTTAATAAGTAAATGAATCTTTGTACATGTCTTTTTTGATTCCACACTATGTCAGATATTCTTTTCAAACAATAACGTAAATTCCTTGAGGGCAAATAGGTCACAGAGTGTAGGAGATATCTACTATTATCGTTTGACACATTTACCTGTCAGTTTATACGGTATATTGCACATTCGCTTTTAAAAAAATTAAAGAAGATACTTTTTTACTGATTTCTTCTCAGCAATTTAAAGAACCGAGGCCATACGATCAGACAGTGAAATGGCGCGAAAACATGACGTAATGCCATGACAATCTCGGGCAACTATACCGCTTTGATCTCCACTTCAAATGCCATGATACCGAAACACTTCTTTTAGCTCTTTGAGGGTTTTTTAATTGATGACGAAAACAAGGCCAATTACTTGTCTATCAACAGAATAATTACTGATAATTGTTAATGTTTTTTTTTCGCTTTAAACACGGGTGGGTTGATGATTACTGTGTCCATATTTTTTGGACACGTCGCCCCGGACTGTGATATTTACTTGATAATAATGATTCAACTTTTTTTGGCCATGCCACCAGAAACACAACAATTTTTTTTTTTTTTTTTGGGGGGGGGGGGGGGGGGGGGGGGGGCCCTAACCAGGCTGATCCATTATTGCAGTTAAATTTGAACAACTACACTATATTTTAAAGGCCCCGGATTAAAAAAGTAAGTTTTAGAAGGGTAGTGTAAATTTGAACCCTACACCTGGCATATAACTAGATACTGGTATAGGTTTTACTTTTTTTCTACAGTTTTCTCCAATAATTTTTGTCGGCTAGTTACTTGAATATTGCAACATGGTTATCCACTTATGTTGGCTTAGCCTGCCCATCAATAGTGTGGGTAGGTTAGTTGACTACCATTTAAATAACTGAATGTTGAATTAAGCATAAACCAAAATACATCATATTTATAAACAAAATGATTTCGGGCAAGTAAAAATGTTTTCGGGCAAGTGGTTTTCTTAACTTACTTGCCCGAAAGGACAAGTGCTGAAAAAAATTAAGGCGAAGACTGCTTTCCCCCCTAGAATGTATGTGTCCACATGTGTGAATAATAGGCGGTGAAGGGGGAAGAAACTGACTGGTTTATTCTTTCCCCCCTTGTATGTATGTGTCTACATGTTTGAATAATAGGTGTTGAAGGGGGAAGAAACTGACTGGTTGGTTAAATTCCCCCCTAGTATGTATGCGTCTGTATGTGTAAATAAGATGATGAAGGGGGAAGAAACTGACTGATTGGTTCCAGGCTTGGGGTAATCGAATACAGTAATTGTAATCACCTGAAACTGATTACTCAAATACAAGTATTCAAATGTATTTGGTTACTCACCTCAATCTTATTACATGTAATGTAATTTAACGAATTACAGTGAATTTTCTGCCTGTAATCATGATTACTTTTGATTACTTTCTGGTTACTGGAGGAATAGTTAGACACCAGGGTATAGATATATAAATTTACAATGTAAGTGATTATCTAATATGCTTCACTTCATCTGGAGAATATTCCTAAAAGTTCAATGTATTCAAAAACATTTCAGTTCATTATTATCCCTTAACAATTGAGAGGTATGATAAATGCAGTCTGCCATCTTATCATAGTCTTAACTTTTTAAGGATCAGTAACCCACATTATTTAGTGGGTTCAGGTATTATGCACAGGTGAGAAAATATGACATTTAGCTGTCAATACCAACAATTTACACAATACCCCTGGGTAATGCAAACATGACATGTCTGAATTGAAATATAAAAGCAGTGTTTGCGCAGTTTATTACCACCGGAGGCTAGGTTTTTGGCAGCTGAACTATACACCCTCCCCATCCGCCCAGCGGTGGCATAATGGCTAACATAATAACTCTTATTTTCAGGTTTACTTGACATGAGTAGCAGTTCAGAATAGTTAATAACTTTCTTCCTGCACAGGTTATTGAGCTGACAAGAAAATCGAAATTTCCAGTAAAATGTATTCACGATTTGTATTTTGTCTCAATTCTCTTTAGTTTCGTTTCAGTTTTCCAAAGACGCACAAGTGAAGTTGTTATCCCAAACCACTACCCAAGGACTACAAAATATAAAATGCTGTATTTACTCCATGAGAATTTATAAATATTTGCTGCCAAATACAAGCCTTATTCTTAAATTCTGTCTTTGTATTCACTAGTAGTTGATTCAGTTTTATTGGTTCAGTTCAGGATTAATAGTGATTAGAGAATAATTAATTTACTCACAGCTTCAGCGTGAATAAATCAGAATACTGTAAAATCATTTAATTTTGTGGGCATGAAATTTAGTGGTTTTGCTCTAAACGGCAATTTCGTGGGGATATGAATTCGTGGATTTCAAATTTTGAGCATAAAATGAATGGGAATTTTACTTGTTCGTTGGGATTAAATTTCCTGGATTGACTCAACCACGAAAATTAGTCCCCCACGAATATTAATGATTTCACAGTAATCTGAACAATCGTGGTAGACGGTCACACAAGGACCATTTGTGTGAAATTATTTCAAAATCAGGCCATCAGTTTCTTACAAAAAGATTTTTAAATATACATATACGGGAAAGTGACCACTCCCCCTGGTGGCCATGTTTTTTGACAAATTGGAAAAATATGAACAATCTTGGTTGAAGGTCACACAAGAACTACTTGTATGAAAGTATTTCAAAATTGGCCTAGCGGTTTAGGAAGGATGTTGTTTGAAGATTTTCCTATTTTTAGCTCTGGCTGCCCCTATGGGCAATACAGCAGAACCGTAAGAAGACCATCCAAGGCACATCCAGGCCAAGCTTCATCAACTTCCACCGAACGGTTTCAAAGCAGAGGTTGTTTGAAGGAAAGTGTGGATGGACGGACAACAGTCAGACAGCTGGTGAGTGATCAACAATAGCTCAATCCGAGGTGAGCATCAGCATTTTTTCTGTTAGGTTTGACAAATCCATTGCAACAGGAACATAAATACATTTTCCAATATTTTTCTCACTTTTTTGTTGGTAAAATAATTGCTTAACATACATTCTCAAACTACAGGAACAGAAAAATATCCAAGAAATTATTTGTCCCAAATTTGAGGGTGGCCTAGAGCTTAGGGTGTCCCAATAATTAATGAAAGTACTTGATTTGTAAACATACCTTTAATTCCTGAAGTTTTATTCTAAGTTGAATAAGTTTCTTGACAAGGTTCTTCTGCTTATCAGAGTGAGGCTGAGCTGTAATGATCATTTCTTTACATGTCTCTATTGCCATTTCTAACTCTTCAGTACTACTCATACCAAAAAATCCCTGAAACATTTGATTGTAACATTATACAACCTATTCAATCATTAATACCAAACAGTTCATTTTCTTCTTGCTTCTAATATTTTATTACTTATGAGCTATTGCTTCTAGTATAACAGAACTATCCAGAAGACACAGATGCACCTGTTATGTGATGTTATTGCCTGAACCTTCTGTTCTGGTGTGCTAATAGAAAGACAGATGGATATTTTTTTTAAATACTGTGAAAGCATTAAATTTTATGGTTTGGGCTAAATATAAATTTCTGGATTTCAAATTCTGAATATGAAACAAATAAGAATCTCACTTGTTCATTCGATTTCATTTTGTTGATTCACTCAACTACGAAAATGTGTTCCTAACAAATGTAAATAAATTCACAGAATCTGAGTTTAATTGTCCTACCATGTATGCTGTATTTGAGATATGATTTTTAAGAATGAAGCAACTGACCTCAGGCTGGGAGTAATGATCCTCAGACAGGCCAAGATCAGCAAAAGTTATATCATCACTTGTGTGCGAGCCTCGTGTACTTGGATCTGTCCAAGATGAGCTCTCATTTGAATCTGCAAAAGTTAAATATACATTATGTATAACCTCATTTATTGAAACTCAAGGTAGCTTGAGTTAACTGAATTTCCAGTAGTGTTATATATATTCAGGCTGAACTTACCAGAGACATACCGTATTTTCCCGAATAAACGCCCCTGGGGGCGTTACATTTTCCAAAGAGGGGGCGTTCATTTGAGGTAAAAAAATAAAAAATTAAAATTTTTGCAAAACTTAAAAACATCGTTCAACCAACTGTAAAGTGTTTCTGTGTTGTTTAATTCCCCCAAAACGTAATTATTTGGCATCCAATTTAATGCAGTTTGTCTTAAAATTATGCATTTAAATACGGTACCTCATGTATTCCGTGACACGCTCGCGACATTACACATTACGTCATCATACCCAAACAGCTGTGTACTCCGATAATATTTTCCTTAGTACATGCGGGTAGCAATACACAATGTCAGTGGTTTGACACGCTGCTTATGTGTCGGCTTTTAAATTAAAAGTTATTAAAACTGCCGAAGAAAAGGTTAACACTTTGCCGCAAATTTGTTTAAAGTCGACAGGAAGCTTGTGCGCGGGTGGTGCAAAAACAAATCAAAAATGGATTGACCGTTTAATTTTCTATTTGATGATTGGATACGTACCGTACTTAGTATAAACGTTTTGGATTTACGGTACATGTACTGTTTAAAAGTGTGTTTAATTCTCTATACATTGGATACTTACTGTAAATTACTTATTATATGGACTTATAAAAATGAGGTAGGTGATTTTTTTTCGTTCTTGTTGACTTTTTTCCCCCTCCAAAACGGGTGGGGGGCGTTAATTAGAGGGGGGGGCCTTAATTCGGGAAAATACGGTAGATGTACTGCACGCCATATTAAGTAATTGATTAAGAACTGGATGAATATGCTATATAAAGTCTAATTTTACATTGTACATTTTGATGCTTACACAAGATTAATTTAAAGCAGAGTTTTCTTAAGATGTATTAAAGTAACATGCGGCAGTGTAAAAACAGATTGTGCTGAGTGTGTAGTTCAGGCAGAATTTGTGTATTTTGGAGTTTAACGTTTCATTAAAACAAAACTGCATTTCATCTTTATATGTCACAGTTTTATTTTTAATTGTGTATCATTTTATTTTTCATCTGTGTGTGTTTTTTTTTAATAATCATAAGCACAGATGGTGAAATAACTTTAAACACTGAATAAACATCAAGCAGTATAGGTGAATATAACCAATTACAGAAAAATAATCTTTTATTGCCAATTTACAGTGTGTAACAAATCTGCACTACTGAAAATGTGCAATCTGGTTCAAGTTCTCAATCTTCCTAAAAGTTAAGATGATAAATTGAAGACAGCCTATTCAAATTCATCTTCTGTATAATCGGATTTCCAATATTGCTATTTTTATTCCCACCAATCTATTTTTATTTTAACCAATCAGACACCTCGTTTCAACTAGCATTCAGCTAAAAGGGACTGGACACAAATAATTTTTCTTTAGAAAAAAGTCTCGTCATATTATGAACATAAGAACATGAAATTTTGTTTCTAAACTATCTTTAAAATGTGAAATCAAGAAAAAATCAAGCCTGAGTCGAGAATCGAACCCGGGTCACTGCGGCAATAAATATTTTACTTGACCAATACACCACAGAAGAACAGGTAATTATTGGTGGTTGAATATAAAGCTTCCGAAGAAATTGGCAGAAAAAGTTTTAAGTCAGAACAAGGGAAAAGTTTTTTAACTTCATTAAAATTCATTACTTTCCTCTTTTTTATACAGGTACAGGTATTCAAATAAATTGATATGAAACAAGGAATCTAAATTAGAAAAAAATCACTTCTTATAGTTTGCAAAAAACACAAGTTTCTAAATTAATTGGATATAGTAATCATTTTAATATAATTGCTTCTTTTCTTTATTATTGAACATCTCAAACAATAGCACCAACAAGTATATAAGTAAAACATTAAGTTTCATTAGGGTTAAATGTCATATAGCCAAAGAATTATACTATGCTGCTAGTCTGTTGCATCATCATAACATGATTAATCTATACCTTGACTGACTGACAGTCATTGGATATCTAAGGGTCAACTATCAATAGATAGAGAGAAATAACTGATACCAGATGGTATACTTTTATTTAGAAACCTCATCAAGATAAGAACCAATGAAAATGAAGATGCAATGTTTGGCTGCTGAAGCTCAAATAGTAATCCCATTTTTTTTCTGTTTCTTTTACTATTACAATCATCTTTGCAAATTAAGTCAGTAAATACATGAACAAATCCCCCTTGTACTGTACATACAGATATTATTAGCACTCTATATGTTCAATTCAGTACTTATAGTATACCAAAGGAAATTGCCCATGAATATGAAAATTTGAACAAACTGTAAACAGGAAGTTCTTTCTTGGAGGAAAACGAAATGGAGATAAACTTTGTTGCAAGAAATTTTAAAATGGCTCTTAGACAGACATTAGTTAAGTCTCTTATACTAATTTATTTCAAAAAGTAATTTAATTTAGAACACAACAATTAAGATTAGAAAATATTAGATGGAAACAGGAACTTTATCAGTCACAGAGACTTTAACCTGATTACAGGTATTTTTGTCAGGAATTTACTAACATTAATGCCTTTAAGCAGCAATATATTTATATCTTTTAGAAATTTAATGTTTTTTTTTTCTTATAGAATTTTTACACAGGTGGTAAACGCGCAATCCAATTCCCGCCGGGAATACGCTTAAAATGGGTTGCGCAACGTCCGGTGCTAGTGTTGCACGTAAAAAAAGACGAAATTGAGGTATGTGAAGTTATCATTTTGCTTAGTATGAGACAAGAATAAATTTTCTCGAAAAAAGCAAAATGCTATTCAACACAAATATGGTAATACATCATATGTGTAAAATATCTAGTTTGTAATTTATGATTCGTCTCCATTATCACAAAAACTCAGACAACACGAAGCGTGAAAAAAAGTATGAAATCAACAAAAATGGAAGTTTCTGACCTCATATGCCTAATCTTAGGACATCTGATGCTTTTTATGATAACTCAACTATTATAAAGTAACGAATATCAAAATTATTTGCTTCAAATCCTGCTTACGGGGACATAATTGACAAAAAATCATCGGGAATGGGGTTGTGCACCGGGAATGGAGTTGCTCGTATACATCACCGGGAATGGAGTTGCTCGTATACAATTATGATGTATACGAGCAACTCCATTCCCGGTGCGCAACCCCATTCCATAATTATGTTGTATACGAGCAACTCCATTCCCGGTGCGCAACCCCATTCCATAATTATGTTGTATACGAGCAACTCCATTCCCGGTGCGCAACCCCATTCCATAATTATGTTGTATACGAGCAACTCCATTCCCGGTGCGCAACCCCATTCCATAATTATGTTGTATACGAGCAACTCCATTCCCGGTGCGCAACCCCATTCCATAATTATGTTGTATACGAGCAACTCCATTCCCGGTGCGCAACCCCATTCCATAATTATGATGTATACGAGCAACTCCATTCCCGGTGCGCAACCCCATTCCATAATTATGTTGTATACGAGCAACTCCATTCCCGGTGCGCAACCCCATTCCATAATTATGATGTATACGAGCAACTCCATTCCCGGTGCGCAACCCCATTCCCGATTATTTTTTGCCAATCTTTCCCCCAAAAGCAACATTTCATTCAAGTGTATGTAATATTCATGACTGTTTTACACGTGTTTGATCATTACAAGCGTCACATTTCCAGAAAGAAGGCACAAGAGTTAGAAAATTTTCATTCGAGCCAGCAGAGTTTTCATGATAACAGAGCTGATTCTTAAACTAATAAGTTTGTATTTCACACATAATTATGATCTTTATTCATTTTTGTGTCAAATAGCATTTTCCTTTTTTTCGAAAACACTCGTAAATGTGTCATTATTTACAAAAACAAAAACCCACCTACCTCGATTTTGTATATATTGATGCGCAACACCAGCACCGGAAGTCGCGCAACCCATTTGTAGTGTATTCCCAGTGGGAATTGGATTGCGCGTTTACCACCCGTGTTTTAGGTAATTAATACTGTGATTGCTATATATCTATGGCTTTACAAGACTGTCCAAACACTTACATCACAAAACTATTTTTCAGAAAAAATGTGTTTATCAGAAGTATGTCCTCCGAAACACACATGCATGAATCATGATCAGTGCATGACCACAATGCAGAATAGATTGGAATCACAGAGAGACATCATCAAACAGATCACATTAATGTTTCAATATGGTAAATATTTTAACAAACACTGCAACTAGTGTTAAATTGAATAATCAATGTGTACTTTTGATTTTTAATTATTTCCATTTTTGCATTTCCATGTGAAAGCTACTGGAATATGATATCCAAGATATATAAATGATACAACGAATACTGTCTGCTATCTTGCATTCAAGCTAGATCACCTGAAATTGATCAACCTAAATTTCTTTGGGACAATCGTATTGCTGCTTATAAGACTGTCAAATCTTGAAAGCAACAGCAAAAACTCAAGCCCTAAGGTTGTATTTTTTACAAAATTGGTGCCAATCAATTTGGGTGATTTTCCAATTTTAGTAGCTAGGTAATCTGGCAAAAGATAAGAGTTGACAGAAGATTGTGGAACAGTTAAATACAAACTGAAATTGACTTCTGTGATAACAGTTAATACCGATAATTTTATATTGTTTTAATTATTTTTATATTAATGATTAGTGATTTATGATTGTTATTTACATGTATTTATGTTGTCATTTTCAGAAATTGTTGGAATGAAGTTCCCGAACATGACTCCAGTGCTTCTGAAGCTGCCTAAAGCCAACAGAACTCCAAAAATGTTTTTTTTCTGTTGTATAAACTATCAATAAATTATTATTTAATAAATTTTAACTTGAACAGAAGTCATTCTTATTTTTATCAAGAAATTTCCTGGGATCTTGGTTTTCTAAGATTTTCCTGTGATTTTCCTGTTATCCTGGTTTTCTTAGATTTTCCTGGGATCCTGGTGTTCCAAGACTTTCCTGGTTACCAGGCAGATTCCAGGATTTTCTTGGCTACCAGGCAGATTCCAGGATATTACTGGTTACCAGGTAGATTCCAGGATTTTATATTCCTAGGTCATCCTGGAATATATTCCTGTTCCAATACCGCGTCTGGTATTATCCTGGTCCCAGGACCAGGCGTTTCTCAGGAAATTCCCAGGATATTCCTGGGAATTTCTGCACGGGTAAGCACTATCAGCATGTGAAGTTTGAAGGTCCTGGGTGCAGTGGTTCGCGAGTAAAGTGCCTTCATGCAAAAAGTTAACGTTGTGACGAATGAACGAATGAACTAACGCACGGACAGTTGAAAACTAATATGCCTCCCTTCGGGGGCATAAAAAAATAGGAGGTGCGCAAATTCATATCATGGTAAAGACTTATGCAAGGTTCCATCAATTTATATCAAATATTTTTTGAGCAAGGCATGTCACAAACTTTTTTTCGGATGGACAGAAGGATGCACAGACAAGACCAAATCTGTATGCCCCCTCCGCTGAGTGGTGGGGGGCACAAAACTCTGTTCGATACAATGCCTTGAGAGAAATGGAAAATGTGCTAAATGACGATGAAGGTGATAATCATGTTACCCTTACGGGTGAAACACAGGGCACATTTTGAATATCACACTGTTATGCATATTTTTCATAAATTTCCTAACCTTTTATTGCAATTTAACATTACACTTCATAACACTAAATATGAAGAAGTTCTATGCAAAATTGCATTCTTCTAGGAAGTCATTTTTGAAACGTTACGGTGTTGCACTTAGAATTTTCCATATTTTTCAAACAAAACAATGGTATGATACTACATATTTTCATGTAAATGAGTGTTATTTGCACACAGAGAATCTATTATGAATTATTTTGGTGTTTGATTATACTATTCAACTCGTGAAGATTAATTTTTTCTCTTGAACTGTAAGATGTACAATGATTTAATCAGAAATTTCAGTAATACGGGTTGTTTTTGATATTGTTTCAATTTCTGTAGTGTCCGTAACCAGAATATACCCCCATCACTCTGAAACATTTTAAATAGAAACATTATTGTAACTTACATGCATCTGAATTATGTGACAAACAATGATGCATTTGAAGAAATTTATCATAGTGAATAACTGTTAATCATCATTATCACAACTTTACATTTTTAATATAAACCTGTGCAATTTGGATGAAAAACAAGAATTTTAGCACTTTTAAACTGAATTTTTATTTTCAGATCTGAAAATATTTGTGAACAAATAAATATATTTGCTTTAACTCAATACTGGTAATAATAATCTTTGAAATGATAATTGTTCACTTTTCTGTAAAAAAAATACAGGTTTTGATTTTTTCAGCTTTTGTTAAGGACGCTACATTTTCAAATAGCATTATTAACAAGAGGGCCAAGATTTTCAAATAGCATTATTAACAAGAGGGCCAAGATGGCCCTAGGTTGCTCATCTGTGTAACACACCATAACAGTGTAAACATGTTTTACCTAGTGATTTCGTGGAGACAAATATTCTGACCAATTTTCATTCAGATTGGATCAAAAAACGTGGTCTCTTGAGTGTTATAATGAAGCATTTTCTTTGATTTGACCAAGCTACCTAGTCTTTTTACCCCACATGACCCAGATGCGAACTTGTCCAAAATTTCATGAAAACAAACATTCTGACAAAGTTTCGGGAAGATTGGAGCAAAAAACTGACCTCTAGAGTGTATACAAACTTTTCTTATGATCTGACCTAGTGACGTAGTTTTTGACCTCACGTGACCCAAATTTGAAATCGTCCAAGACTTCAGGATAACAAACATTCTGACCAAATTTTATGAAGATAGAATCAACAAGAGTGCTGCCAAGCGGGCCAATATATGCCTGAAGGGTTACATCAGAGGATGGGTGCAAAATTTAAAGAACTTGACTGTTGAAGCCCAAAGGACAGGAACAACAAAGGGAAGAAAATTTAAAAAAAACCTAAGTCCACAAAAAAATCCTTACCAGGTACAGGTATGTCAAAATACACATAAAAATTGGAGGTACCATTCATGTTGTACCAAAGAAAAGTGGTCTCGGTTTTTCCCTTGGGCCAATAATAAAAAAGTTTCAAAATAAGCTACTTATAGTAACATAAAAGGGAAGTAATTCAAAATTTTTTTATTGTAAGTGAACAAAAAAGGGATCTGCCAAATAAAAACAAGAGCACTGCAATGCAGAGCAATATACATAGTGCAAAGTCATATATGACCTTCAGGGCTTCGGAAATTTGCCGGTTTGTCGGTTTTGGACCGATTTTTGACTTTTCAGACCGATTCGTGAAGTGAAAAAACGAAAAAAATCGGTCCCGTAAAAATGGAGAAAAGTATAAATTTCGGTCTGATATCTCGATCACCTGCCAAGTAGGAAATTGTTGGTCGCACCTTCAGATAATCAATAAACGCGTCAATCGGTCTGATTGTCACTTTGATAATCGGTCCGTAATTAGCGCGTGACGCAATCAGTGCTCGCGCGGCACATCCTTTAATGTTTGCAGACAGCCGACTGCGGTGTATTAAACATTTTTGACTGGTTTCCTAACGTTTCTGACTGGATCCAAATCATTTCGACGGGGATCCACTTCTTTTATTTAGAATCCGACGGATGGTTTATTTCAAAAGGCTATGTTTGATCACGGTAACAAACAAATGGTCGCTATAATTGTACATTATAGGTCTTTGATTTAATGAGACATCACACGGAAAACCGATAAAAATAATTTTTATAATTACTTGATTTGAAAAAATTACATGATTCATTTGTTGGGGCTCCAGTTGAAACAAATGCAGAAAATCGTCTTTGCAACCCGACTGTACAAAAAAGAAAAAAATGGACGGGCAACCATGAATGATAAAGAAAACCGGAGTGGCACTGTTTATCAAATCGGTCTTTTAAAAAACGTTTCAAAATGAAATTTTGTTTACATCAGAAGAGAACATATAACTTTATAAAATGTAGTTGCTTATTGAAGTACAACGTAAGTGAAATGTCCGTGGCCAACCCGCGTGACATTTTGGTACTATACATGCGGGAAATTCGATCTCAGCTTTCAAATAACGTACACATTCGGTCCGCGGCAGAGTATTCCTTAAATACTGAGGCTGTTTAGCAGAGAATATGTGTCGTGTAACTCACTTTGACGCATTGTATTTTATAGAATTCCGTCAAAGAATGAGGAAACATCACAAAGTATCTGCCGTGTATACGGTATCGAAGTCACGTGCGTTGGCTTTTAGACTAGTTACGCACACGGTGTCAATGCCTAGTATTATCTCGGAAAAACATCGAAATTTAAACAAAGTAACGATCACACATAACACTGAATAACTGTCTTCATTGTATGGTAACGCGCGGTGACTGGTAACTCAGTTTTAATGCATGGCATGCTTATTTCTTTACCCTATCACGTTTTACAAAATATGTAATACATGTATTGGGAATGCGGTGGGTGGGGTAGCGCCGATGTCAGGATTTTCGTTTCGGACCGATTGAGTTATCAAAATTTCCGGAGCCCTGATGACCTTTGACCACTAAGTGTGACCTTGACCTTGAAGCGAGTCATCCAAAACGTGCGCTCTGCACGTCATCTCAGTGTGGTGAACATTTGTGCCAAGTTTCTTTGAAATCCTTCCAGCAGTTCAAGAGTTACAGAGCAAACACGAAACAAACTGATATGACCTTTGACCCCTAAGTGTGACCTTGACCTTGAAGCAAGACATCCAAAACATGCGCTCTGCACGTCGTCTCAGTGTGGTGAACATTTGTGCCAAGTTTCTGTGAAATCCTTCCAGCAGTTCAAGAGATACAGAGCAGACACGAAACAAACTGATATGACCTTTGACCCCTAAGTATGACCTTGACCTTGAAGCGAGACATCCAAAACATGCACTCTGCACATTGTCTCTGTGTGGTGAACATTTGTGTCAAGTTTCTTTGAAATCCTTTAAGGGGTTCAAGGGTTACAGAGCGGACACGAAATTGCTAACAGACGGACGGATGTTCCTACATATGGATACTTATGTGGCTACTCTTTTGTTCTCTCTATTGTTCTTTTAGCCACGTAAGAGAATAGCCACATAAAAGCCTTACGGAATGAATGACATCAAAGAAAAAGTACAGTTACCTATTGTTCCTATAGCCACCTAAATATGCAAATGTGAGCTCGGACGGATAGACAGACATACACCGGGGGTATAACATAATACATCCCTTCGGGCGTATAAAAATGTGCCCCCCTAGGGTGTAAACAAGCTTATTCTTTGATCTGACCTGGTGCACATCAAATGAACAAGACTGTTAACAAGATTTCCTTTGATTTAACTGGGTGACCTAGTTTTTGACCCCATATGACCCAGTTTCAAACTTGGCCAGGAATCATCAAGATAAACATTCTGACCAAGTTTCAAGAAGATAGGGTCATAAACGTGGCCTCTAGGTTGTTAACAAGCTTTTCCTTTGATTTGACCCAGGGATCATCCTACGAGGCGATTTGAATCGCCGAGTTTTTCAGAGTGTTGTAATCTGTTTACTTGAAGTTGTAAAACTCGATGCATATTCTAGATTAAATTACCGATAAATCCATGGTCAACCCCGCCTACTTGCCTGTCAAACTTCAGCCAATAATATTATAAGACGCCGCCATTTTGAAAACTTTCAATCGGCGGTAAAAAGCCGATAAACTTAACGAGCGCATGATCTTATGCATCAATTGTATATAATTTCTTGCTTTTATTAAAAATTACTTAAAAAATTATTTCAAATATGGCCAATTTCTGTAAATGAATTGCCCGGGCGCTGTGGATAAAAAACGATTCCGCGGACGTCTGAACTGCCGTACAAAATATTGTAAAAAGATCGCCAATTTCTACAGGTTTAGTACGTATTAATTTCGAAAAGATTGATAAATAAATCAATTAAATGTATAAATCTGAACAAGTTGATGCAAAAATTGGGCATTATTAAAGCAAGAGAATCGAAACATGAATGAAAATTTTCACGGCGTGCACCTGATAAATATACGATTTTCGGACGTGTAAATTTCGGATAAAATTTAAAGGCGACTTTTTCATAGCTCAGTTTGTACTTTATTTAGAAATTCATGAAAATAATAATGCAATATTCAATAATAATATTTCCTTAAATAATTACTGTTCATAAGTTATAGCAAGACCCATAGAAAGTGGATATATAGGCGGGAAACTGAATACTATACTGAATCTTCACTTCTCCCTAAAATTTTGACCTAGGATGATCCCTGTGACCTGATGACCTAGTTTTTGACCCAACATGACCCAGTTTTGATCCAGGCCTAGAGATCATCAAGATAATCATTCTGTGCGAGTTTGTATCAAATCAAAGCATAAATGAAACCTCTATATGGCTGAAAGGGCCAAAATAGAAAATTTTGCCCCTTTCAGGGACAGCAACTCTAGAACCCATGAGGGAATCTAGCCTGTTTTCGAAAGGAACCAAGATCTTATTGTGACTTAAGTTGTGTGTAAGTGTGGTTAAAATCAAATAAAAAATGTCACTTATATCGTGTTCACAAGGTAAAAATGAACAAATGTTGGCTCTTTCAGGGGTCAATCAGGGGCTGTAACTCCGGAACTTATGATTGGATCTGACAGATTCATCATGGAATCAAAGATTTATTGTTGTTGAAAATATTTTGCAAGTTTGCATCAAATCAAACCGTAAATGAAGTCTCTATATGGCTGCAAAAGCCAAAATAGCAAATTTTGGCCCTTTAAAGGGCCATAACTCTGGAACCCATGATGGGATCTGGCCAGTTTTCGAAAGAAACCAAGATATTATGCCAATACAAGATGTGTGCAAGTTTGATTAAAGTTGATTGCAAAATGTGATCTCTATCGTGTCCACAAGCCAAATATAGCAAATTTTAGCCCTTTAAGGGGCTGTAACACTGGAGCCCTTGATGAGATCTGGCCAGTTTTCGAAAGGAACCAAGATATTATGCCAATACAAGAAGTGTGCAAGTTTGATTAAAGTTGATTGCAAAATGTGGTCTCTATCGTGTTCACAAGCCAAATACAGCAAATTTTGGCCCTTTAAGGGGCCATAACTCTGGAACCCATGATGGGATCTGGCCAGTTTTCGAAAGGAAATTATGCCAATACAAGTTGTGTGCAAGTTTTGTTGAAGTTGATCACAAAATGTGGTCTCTATGGTGCTCACAAGCCAAAAATGGCAAATTCTGGAACCCATAATGGGATATGGCCAGTTTTCGAAAAGAACCGAGATATTATGCCCATACAAGTTGTGTGCAAGTTTGATTAAAATCAAATACAAAATGCGGTCTCTATCGCGTTCACAAGGAAATTGTGGATGGACGAATGGACGACGGACAGACGAAGGAGACGGGCCAGCTAAAAAGATAAAACTTATCCTTTGTAGTGGAATTATTAGTAGACCTTCAGGGACTGCGTTTTAGGCGAAGTTGAGCGAAAACTTCGCTTTAAAATATTTCACTTCGCCCTTCCCGCCCAGAAAAGCGAAGTTCAAGTCGCCCTAAAATTGGATGAAAGTAAAACATAATCGGCAATAAAGTGCGCCGATATTATACATCTCGGTTATGTAAAGTCTGTAAACACAATACGCAATACACAGGATGTCACCGGGAGGCACGCGCGGCGAAACGTGTTCATGACAACAAAAGATGATCACTCGATTTCAGATTGACGCCGCATGATAAGCTGCTAATTGTTTGCATTTAATGTGATTGCAGTAAACGATAATTAAAGAATGAAAGAGTAATAATTAAAGCTGACCGACATCGGAGATCAGAGAGCCCGAAAACTTCGTAAAACGGTGATAATTAACTTCCGAATTACAAACCTAATTACGTGTCAGTCGGCGCGTGGAGTGATTGACATCTGTCAGTAGCTAATTAACATACGACACTCCGCCTACTGTCATACTTAAATTGTGGCGGCGAACAATTCAAATTCGCCGAGATTTTGATTCATAATGCAGAACTTCGAACTCGAGACGCATTTCGCGGATCGAGCCGACGCACGGGACACATTTTTTGTGCGGGTCAACTACGAGTTTTTCTTGATTTTCGCGGGTCAAAACACGAAACCTCGGGTCAACCGAACGCCCTCGGTACTTGTCTTATCCAGTTATTCTTGTTTTCAGATAAAAATCGTTTCGAAATTTTTATTGCCATCACAGTGTAGACTACCCGTTACTCCCGACGTTTATTTTTCAATTGGGATCTGCTTACTATTCATTTTAATCTGCATTTCTCTTTCATTAAAAACAGATATAAGTTAAATATATGGCCCTTGACAAACTATTAAATTTGTTGTTTGATAAAAAATAGCAGACAACTATTTTAGTTAATTCTGAAATGTGTTAAAGGGAGGTAATACATTTAACCAATTTTTAGATTTTTTATGTCAAAATATGTAGTTTTAAAAAATATTGCCCCTGATTTTCAAGTATTTTATCTACTGATCAATACAAATAACATTTCATTGTAAGATTGAGAGGTTTTTAAACTCTGTAGTTTGTCAAATTGAAGGAACATAAAAAAATTTAAACTCAGAATGCTCACATACCTGAAAAAGCTGCTCTAGGAAGGAAAAAAATTAATCCAAGAAATATTAAGTACTGATTATATGAGGAAAGATTTGTTGTGTCAAGTTGTTAAACATTTTGCAGTAAAACAGTACAAATATGTACTGTATTGTTGAAACATTGCACCATTTTTATTTAAGTCATAGCAAGATAATACTACAAATGGAACTGAATAAACATTATTATTGTTATTTAATGCATGTAAGCAATGTCCTGTCTCACGTTTGCCGAACTTCTCCCAAAATTTCAAAACTTCTCCCTGTTTCCCCAGGAGGGAGAAGTCACTTCTCCCTAAATTTCCAGGCTAAGGTAGTCCCTGACCTTGTTATGCCTCCCTTCAAAGAAGAAGGGTTATATTGTTTTGCAGATCTGATGTACATCAGCCAGTCGGTCGGTCTGTAGACCGATCCATTTCCGGACGATAACTCAAGGACACTAATGGGTCTAGGACCATGAAAGTTGATAGGGAGATTGGCCATAACCAGCAGATAACCCCTAATGATATTGAGATCAGTAGGTCAAAGTTCAAGGTCACAGTGACCCGGAACAATTAAACGGTTTCCGGATGATAACTCAAGAACACTTAAGCCTAGGATTGTGAAAGTTGATAAGGAGGTTGGTCATTACCAGTAGATGACCCCTATTGATTTTGAGGTCAGTAGGTCAAAGGTCAAGGTCACAATGACCTTGAACAGTTGAACGGTTTCCGGATGATAACTCAAGAACGCTTGGGCCTATGATCATGAAAGTTGATGTGGAAGTTGATCATAACCAGCAGATGACCCCTATTGATTTGGAGATCAGTAGGCCAAAAGTCAAGGTCACAATGACCTGGAACAGTTAAACCATTTCCGGATGATAACTTGGGCCTAAGATCACGAAATTTAAGAGGGAGGTTGATCATGACCAGCAGATGACCTCTGTTTACTTTAAGGTCAAAAGGTCAAAGGTCAAGGTCACATTTACACAGAACTGTTGAACTTTTGTGTACAGTGACAAATAATTTCTGTTACTTGTGCAATTACTGAATGCATCTGGGGGGACATGTTGTGTTCTACGAGCTCTTGTTGTACAATTGTGTTTCAGATGAGTTTAGATCTGATGAGGCAACTGAAGTGCAGAAACATACATGGCAGAAAAAACCCTGAAAAGTTTAGATGTTAAACAGAAAGAAAGACAGAAACTACATCCAGAAGCATGTGAAAATTTAAAGAAAAAAAAACATCTGTAGATAAAAAGAACAAGAGCTCGTTGATGCATTCAGTAATGAAGAAGATATGCTCCAGACAAAGCTATTCCTGAATTTGACCTTTAACCTCTAAGTGTGACCTTGACCTTAGACCTAGGGACCTGGTTCTTGCGCATGACACTCCGTCTCATAATGGTAAACAATTGTGCCAAGTTTCATCAAAAGTGACTTCTCCCTCCACAGAATTTAGGGAGAAATCAAAGAATTTATGGAGTAGATTCGGCATAGTATTCAGTTTCCCGTCTATATATATCCACTTTCTATGGGTCTTGCTATAACTTATAAACAGTAATTATTTAAGGAAATTGAACATTGCATTGTTATTTTCATGAATTTCTAAATAAAGTACAAACTGAGCTATGAAAAAGTTGCCTTTAAATTTTTATCCGAAATTTAAATTTTTATCCGAAATTTACACGTCCAAAACACATAAATTTATCAGTTCAGGCTCCTGTGGGTGTACAATCGAAACGCCGTGAAAATTTTCATTCATATTCCGATTCTCGTGCTTTAATAATGCCCAATTCTTGTGTCAACTTGTTCAGATTTATACATTTAATTGATTGATTTATTAATATTTTCGAAAATAATACAAAACTTGTAGATATTGGCAATCTTTTTACAATATTTTGTACGGCAGTTCAGACATTCGCGGAATCGTTTTTTATCCACAGCGCCCGGGCAATTCATTTAAAGAAATTGGCCGTATCTGAAATAATTTTTGAAGTAATTTTTAATAAAATCAAAAAATTATATAAAACTGATGCATAAGATTATGCACTCGTTACGTTTATCGGCTTTTTACACACCTATTGAAAATTTTCAAAATGGCGGCGGCTTACAATATTATTGATTAACTAAGTGGGATATTAACGCTACGATTGGCTGAAGTTTGACAGGTGAGTAGGCGGGGTTAACCAAGGATTTATCTGTAATTTAATCTAAAATATGCATCAAGTTTTACAACTTTAAGTAAACAGATTACAACACTCTGAAAAACTCGGCGATTCGGATTTCGCCCGGAGGCGATAATTAGGCGAAGTGGCCGACTTTACAGCGACAATATCGCTCAAATCGCCTTGTAGGATGATCCCTTCTTGTAGTGTCCGTAACCAGCAAAATATTGCATTTTATCAGCATGTAAAAATTATATTCCTGATGCAAGTACCAGCAAACCACTTAAGTTGCTTATACTTCAAGCACCCTACTCTGTAGAAAAATACTTTTTTTTGCCAAAATTAAGATTTTTTTTCACCTCCATGTGCAACACTACTGTTCCCTTCATTGTGTTTCACCCGCTTAAGGAACCAGCCAGCTTCCGCTGGTTGTCTCTGGAATCAGCAGTCAAGGATATCCACAAGGTCTATCCAGCATTAGTGTTAACACTTGAATCTGAAGCAGCCTCTGGTAGTGTTTGAGGCCAATGGCCTCCTGAAGTCTGTCAAAAATTGCCGGATTTATTCTAAGAACAGCATTCCTGATTGATGTGCTCCAGTGTGTGAACAAGCCACGTTAACTATTCCAAAGGGATCCAATGAGTTTAACATTGAAAAAGTGGCTGTAAAATAATCTCCACCAAGGCCACACTTGAAAGCTTCAGTGAAAAATGGAGAGTGCTTGAAGAATGCCTATGAAACACTGACAGAAGGCAAGTACTTGAATGTTAAGTTGATTGACTGTGACTCCCCAGATAAGCATGGGCTTTCAGTCAAGTTGTGACAGTTATTTGGTCAGACTTGTAGACAATATAGAGACACAGTTTGAAGAAGAATCCGTGGACAAGCTTACACTTGCAAAATCGAATTCTTAAACCAAGCAAGCTGCCTGTAGCCACCTCTGCCATAATCAGTAATGAAGATGACGATCTTGAACAAATCACTGACTGGCTTGGGCATATAAAGGGCTATGGTGGACTTATTGACCAGAATGTGCCAGGACTACATGCAGTTCAAAATGACAGAGGGCTATCATTAGCAATTGTATGTCAGACTGTAATTACAGAGTATAGTGAGTGTTTCCCCGACTTTGTTGTACTTGCCAAGTATGTACTGACATCACCTCTTACTAGTGTTGCGTGTGAAAGGGGCTTCTCCACACAAAATCGCCTGAAGACAAAAGCATGATCTGAACTTAAACACTAGAGGGTTGCCAAACTTATCTGTATAACTGAAGAAGGTAACTCCCTCCAAACCAACTTCCCTGCCAAAGACATCGTTCAATGTTTCAATGAATTAACAAAAACAGAAAGAAGAAAGTGAAATGTACATGTATAACTTAGTTGCTAATGTCATTTACACAACAATACATTCTGTGTTGTACTATTAACGCTAAAAATTTATATAATCATGACATAGATTAGAGATAGTACCTAAGTCTTTTAAATAATAGGTCTTTGAAATGAAGGCAAGTGTCCATATATTTCTCAAAAATAGATATATAGACAATATTTGAACCAGGAGCATAGAGTTATGAGCATTTAATATTTTCATGTAAAACAAAATTTTGTGATCAAGGAAATGTAACTCTTCTTGAACATGGAGAGCAGAAACATCAAAGGGACATAATATAGTGAATATTTTCTAATCGGGTGCATTTGATTTAACATTCAATTGTGATCTGGATTTCTAAATAATGATCCATGATACTGTGTGCTAAAAATTTAGAACATCTGGAACAGTCTGTAAACAGCAAAAATATGCTGTAGCAGAATGCAACTATCTAAGCTCTAACCGAGGCTCGAACCCAGGACCTCTCACACCTAAGGCAGACACTCTACCACTTCCCTATAACAGCAGTAGCTAACAGCTATGCAGTTTAAGTGCACCTATTACATTACGTAAACTGGAACAATTTCGTGACAATAACATCATATCGATGAACTCCGGATTATCGGCGTATTCGCTTCGTTACCTAACGGTAATTTTCTTGTAAAGAAAAAATATAATCTAAAGTTGCCAGCGTTTAAATCGGTCAAAACTACCCAAATTTCTCTGACATGTTGTTCAGAGTATGAACTTACTAACTGGTAGTACCAGTGAAATATAACTTACACTGAATCTTTTATATTTGCCCTTGTAGCAGCTGGCGAACGGCAAAGACGTTGAGCTTTGTCCAAATATAAGCAATTAGTTTACCAGTTTTGAAAGGATTTCAATTGATACGAAATTACAGCTACAAACTAAATACCTTTCTGCAACACACGGAGTCATTTGCATTCTATGTCAATAAGTATTATGACTAAGATCGACTGCCATTCATTCATTCCAAAGATTCATAAACAGAGTCCGTTGTTTACATTTTTTAATCGTAACCGGTGCGCTTGTAAAAACCACTTTATTTTGAAAAATGGAAGTATGCGAAGAGCTATGGTATGGTCTCTACATAGATTTCTGACACTATGTGTTTAGACTTGATAATGCTCATCAGTTTTTTAAGTCATTGTATTATAGTGCTTGATGATAGAATTTTAGCTGTTATACACCTGTTATATATGAATGGACTGACAAAGAATGAGGTGAAATTTCAATGACAAAAAAACAACAATTAGCATTTAATACTGACACTGTATTTGCCACTATGATTTATAAACAGGTTTTCATATGATTGACTTGCATATATTTTATTCAAGTTTATTTATGAAGTATGAAGTAAATGTATTATGACTTTATGAAAAGTTCAAAGTACACTTGCATTTTTTATTTTTATAAAAGTACATAAAATATATTAATTTATGTGTTTTGTTTGCTTGTAGACTTGCATGGAGATTATACAATGTAAATGTACTTTTTTTTAGATAAAGCCTGTGGAAGTTGCATTTATAACAGATTTCATATTAAACACTTTATTTATATGATAAATACCACAGATTTTCAAATACAGATGAAGGATTGAATATGTTGAAGAATTCCAAACGAATTGGCTCGATAATGAAATTGAAACAAACTGGACACAGTACACATGTGAATCATGCTGAAATACCAGTGACTGATGGGATGCCATTACCCAACTCCTAAAAATAAATAGTTGTGCCAGGATTTAAGTTAGAAGTCGTAAATTCAGTTTAACAGCCACAAAAGAGAAACCATTTGTATATTGAATGAACTAACAATTTAAAATAAAGAAATTAATGATACCAAGAATTAAGAAGAATTTACGATGACAAAAAGTACATCAATCTGAAAGTCAGCTTGTTCAAAACGTACATATTGCGTTAAATATACAACAAATTTAAAGTATTTTCTTCAAGCGGGTTACATTTGAAAATGTTCTTTTTGAACAACTACAGACTTTGAAATATAGTTGAAATACTGTATAGAATTTGAGAAACATACGAAAATACAGTATAGAATTTGAGAAACGAACATGAGTGAAGAAAACTACTATTATTAACTCAAGGCGGAACCTTAGCAAAACATTTATACATTGTACTTTCAAACCACCTACATAAAATGTTGAATACCCACAGCCTCTTTAACTCAATAGTGTTATTTTCATCCTGAAAACATTTCACAGTGTTGATATTCAACTCATTAGCAAACTTATTAGTCACAATGATGTTTTGAAAGGAAAGAAAGTTGATGTTCGCAAAACATCTTAAGGGAAATTATTCAGCAGTATCGTATCCGCCACTTTGGAGCTTGTTTGTCGAAGGTTTCGCATTTCCAGACCACGTGATCTAAGAGGCGTAGCGATCAGACATTCGGCAACTGGTCATTTAGCGCATGTGGATCCAATTTACGGATGAACAATGTATTTTCAGTCAGATAATATACGCCTGCATTGTACCCGCAGATTGTTAAAACTTGCGTGGAAATTACATTTAATGCGGGAATTACAGATTTTATAGCATGAATGGGAATGCTGGAAAACCGTTAAGTTTTACTCTGTTACTGCTAGTGGATAGTGTGCTATCAGCTTACATACAAGAACATTACCACATCTAACTTCTTAGAGAAGTTTAGCTTTAAATGATTTGATAATTCACCATGGTATGCTGAAAAACAATTAGTCTGATAAAACAAATAAAACTTCTTACCAGATTTTAATCTATCTGAACAAGTCCTACGCATGTGATTTTCTTGGTTAACATCAAAATGGTCTTCCTCTATGTACAAGTCTCTGTCAAATGGGTTAAACCTTGATTCTCTGTAACTATTAGTTATTTCTGTTTCCGAGTCAACTGAATCATGTCTTCTACTTGATGTACCACTGTTTTCAGATATTTTTTCTGAAGATATATTACCATTCAGTGTAGCAACTGAAGACCCCACTGATGAAGACTTAGATTTTACAGTTACCACTGATGAGCTCCTTGAGTCAAAAGATGTTTTATTAATCTTTAAAGAGTTCACAATAGTCTGGTTTGGTGGAGTTATACTAGTTGTGCCTGGTGGAGTCACACTAGTTGGGTGTGGTGGAGGTAATCTGTTCATTATCTCCTCCCCCTCAGAGTCGGAGGAATCATAGAGACTTTGTGCATGTCTTATTGCTGCAGACATTTTCACTGAAGCTACAGCTGTATCTGACTGTATCACTTTCATGTGCTCATTCTGTTCCCTACATGCTCTCAAGATCTTTCCTTTCTCAGGAAGGCCAGATTTTGTCTCCATGTTGGCAATGATGATATCTTCATCTTCACTACTGTATATCTCGTCGGATAACTCTAATGATGACATTATCATATGTTTGATGTCCAACATTTACTCTCTGTATGATGTCCAACATTTACTCTTTGTATGATGTCATAACTGGGCAACACAGCATTTCAAAACAGCAGTGCCTGCCTGTAAGTATATTAAAAAAAAATCATTTCACTTTAGTTCTACAGCCAATACATTTTAATTTCTTTGGTTTAAACAGTATTCATTTTTAATACAATGCATACATACATACCTACATGATACATACATACAAGTGAACAACATATGAGCAAAATATATGTATGGGATTTGTGGTAATAACATATTGTTTGTTTGATTTGGGTTTAACGCCATTTTTCAAGAATATTTCAGTCATATAACTGCGGGCATTTAACCTAACCAGTGTTCCTGGATTCTGTACCAGTACAAACCTGTTCTCCGCAAGTAACTGCCAACTTCCCCACATCTATCAGAGGTGGAGGACTAATGATTTCAGACACTATGTCGTTTATCAAATAGTCACGGAGAACATACGCCCCGCCCGAGGATCAAACTCGCGACCCCGTGATCCGTAGACCAACGCTCTACCTACTGAGCTAAGCGGGCGGGTAGGTAACATATTGAGATTTTCAAAGTGAGGATTAATTTCTTTGAACAACATAACATCAGATCTTACACAATTACTGGTTGACAGAAAACAAAGTACTCTAACAAAACTGAATAGATAAACAAACTGTCATTTTGTTATGTTTTAAGCATTTTTCAATATCAAACAAGAGGGCCAAAGTGGCCATAATTCCCTCACCTGAAACTATTTGTTCTTGAATAAAAGGAGTCATTTGTCTAGTTTTATGAAAGGCTATTACTTTTTGTTATTTTGATAATACTAAGATAGAGTAGGTAGTTTTCCAGAGTTTTTAGCTCACCTGAGTTAAAGGCTCATGGTGAACTTTTGTGACTGCTCAATGTGCGACGTGTGTCCATCAACATTTTCTAAAAAAATCTTCTTCTTGAAAACCACCGGGCAGAATTACAATAAACTTCACAGGAATGATCCTTGGGTGCCCCCCTTTCAAAATTGTTCAAAGAATTGAATTCCATGGAGAACTCTGGTTGACATGGCAACCGAAAGGAAAAACTTTAAAAATCTTCTTGTCAAAAATTGCAAGGCGTAGAGCCTTGATATTTGGCATGTGACATTATCTAATGGTCCTCTATGAAGATTGTTCAAATTGTGCCCCTGGGGTGAAAAGAGGCCCTGCCCGGGGAGTCCAAAGTTTTACATAGACTTGTATAGGAATATACTTTGAAAATGTTCTTGTCTGAAACCGCAAGACCTAGGCCTTTGATATTTGGTATGAAGCATTGCCTTGTGGTCATCTACCAAGATTATTAAAATTATGCCCCTGGGGTGAAAAGACCCGTCCTGGGGAGTCTCAAGTTATACATAGATTTAAATAGGAAAAAATTTAAAAATCTTCTTGTCTGAAAGTTCAAGGCCTAGGCCTTTGATATTTGGTATGTAGCATTGCCTAGTGGATCTCTAACAAGGTTGTTCAAATTATGCCCCTGGGGTGAAAAAGAGGCCCCGCCCTGGGGTTCATTTGTTATACGAGTTATATAGGAATAAATACTTCAAAATTTATCAGATCATTTTTTCTAGACTGTTTAATTATAATTACCTGATGACCCTAAGCAATTAGGAGTCACTTGACTGTGACCTTGACCTACTTTCTTGTTTTTTAAGATACAGCCATGAAATTTGGATGACATGTACAGTTTTGCAAACCAATCTGACTTTCAGTGACCATGAATGTGACCTACTGACCTACTTTCTAATATTTAAGCGTCAGTTTGCCATTTGAAACATGTGGCTCATATTACTCAGGTGAGCGATTCATGGTCATCATGACCCTCCTGTTTACATTCCAAAGTCAGGAATGATTTTTTAATCTCTGGTTTTTAATCTGTATAGATCTAGGTTGATGACTGTACAGTCAGTCATTGTGTGTATAATGCGTTTTTCATAAAAGATAATTATCTGATAATGTTATTTGTCTGAAGTTGATATGCATAGTGTATGCTAATTGGTATTTGTTTATAAAGAATATGATCATATATTCATGTACTTGTACAGCATAAAATGCTCAAAATAAAACAATTGCAAGTCTTGCCCATTGCAAAACAGAGTTTGTGTTTTGTGCGTAGATAAGTATGTTCTACGCTGTAATATAACAAGTATATCAACTTTTCCTAACCAGTTTATAAACTACATGGAGCTTACAAAACAAAAATATTTATTACAACCTAAGAAATATTTGAATTTGAATAAAGTAGATGTGAAACAATCGAAGCCAAGTGGAGAACTGACTAACAACCGCATTATCTGTACAAATTCCCGCCAAGTACCACCTGGCCAATCACTGATATCACGTGATCCAACACATCAGTGATTCGCACAAATAGTTCAGTCATATACACTGACCAATTTACTTGTCACATTGTAAAATGAACGAAAAGACTGAAATTCGTAGTTTTTTTAAATGCCACATTCGGCTTGATATAGAACAGCTTCAAAGCAGATATTTGAGAATTGTTTGGTATATATGGATAATATATATATAAATTAATTAATAAGTCAAATGTAGATTTTGTGTGATATGATTTTTATTGTGATAACATTGTTCGTGTAATATATGTATGTCTATGTACTGACAACATAATTGTGCACTAATTCTGCATAAACTGTATCTATTATTATTATTTATATTATTTAAATACTCTTGTCCATTATGACAATATTTTCAAGGACCTGTTGGAAATAAGCTGCAAGGCTTTTACAGGTTATCCTGTGTTTTTATATATGTCATAATTGTGCACTAGTCACCAATAATGTCTGTGATATCCAAACTGTGTTAAAATATGTGCTTTATAAATTGTGTGTGATAATTGTGTCAATGTGATGTATATATTTACACGAATAAATCTATCTATCTATGACCTCAGGCCATTTAATGCGCACAGTTTTTAGGTGGGTTAAAGCTTTTAAAGCTGGGAAATTATCTGTCGATTGTAGGGCAGTGGTATTAAGGAACACTTGAGAATGCCTGATTTTTTTTCAGGGTTGTATCAAGGATCCTGCGGCCGTTTCAGGGTTGTATCAGGGGTCTTGACTCTTGGGTGGGGTGTAGTCCTACAAATAATTATAAGACCTGACATAATTAACATTTTTTTACATTTTGACATCTATCGGTTATGTCAGGTCTTATCAGATCGCCATTCATAAGATGTATTGAGAACCAAACAAACTTCCTTGTCGCCTTAAATCTTCAAATTAAAATTTGGGGAAAGCTAATCAATGATATCTGTCAAAAACAAAATCCCTGAATTACACCTAGTCATCGACCAAATTAAACCAGATGTTATTTGCCTTACTGAAACATGGCTTAAGCCAGAAATCAGTTCCTCTCAAATATTTCCTGAAAATCTTACTTATAAAGTATATAGGGATGACAGGAGTGAAGGTCAAGGCGGAGGAGTAATGATCGCTATATCTAACTCACTGATCAGCCAAGAACAACCAGACCTCAAGACCTCATGCAATATAACCTGGGCCAAAATTACCATCACTGGCCTTAAAGACATCTTTGTTGGAGCCTACTATAAACCCCAAGAATTAGACGCTGATTCCCTGTCCCAACTCTGTTTATCCCTTAGTAAAATACCCAAGGGCAGCATAGTATGGCTACTTGGAGACTTTAACCTCCCTGACATTGATTGGTCAAAAGAGTCACCTAAACAAACTTGTTAAAACATATCCTTTTATGAAGAATTTATTGAAAGATACTCCCATTATAATCTTGAACAAATAGTTTAGATCCCAACTACATGTAGGTTATCCAACACCCTTGATCTCTTTTTCACATTAACCATCCATCCTATGTCCATCTGGTTAAATCCCTACCGAGTCTAGCCACCTCAGATCATGATATATTATTCCATGAACTGAATCTTGATAGGGGCTGTCCAACCCAACCTAGACGCCCTATTAAACTCTACAAGAAGGCTAATTGGGAAGGGCTAAAATTTGATATGAAGGCTTTTGGTACTAGCTTTCTTACCGAAAACCATTCAGACCCTGAAGTAGCGTGGAATTCATTCAAGGATTGCCTAAATGAATCCCAATCAAAACACATTCCATCCAAAATGTCTAAACCCCGTGCCGACTTGCCATGGTTAACCCCTGGAATTATCAGGCTTATACACAAGCGTGATAAACTATACCGGAAACTGCACAAATCACCCTCCCCAGCCCACCAAGAAAGATTCAAATCCCTTTTAAAAGTCTTCTATCCAGAAGCAAATAAGAGCACAATACTGGTCATATATGGAAAGCATCATATTTGACCATGATTCACAACCTGGTAAAAACAAAAAGTTTTACAGCTTCATCAAGCACAACAAAAAAGAAAATGTCGGCATTGCCCCCCTCAAATCGGATGGTCTTACCCACACAGACCCCGTCCAAAAGGCTAATATCTTAAACAAACAATCTGAATCTGTCTTTTCCCCTCCCCAGCCCCTTAGTCTGAAGCATATATGTTCCAACGTCCTCTCACCCCCAGTCTCCAAGATGAGTAAGATACAGGTCACCACTGAAGGTGTGGAAAAACTGCTCCATGGCCTATCCCCACATAAAGCCTCAGGACCTGATGAATTATCGCCATGCATCCTAAAAGAACTCCACCATGAAATTGCTCCTGTACTTGCCCATATATACAGGTTATCTCTCGAATCTGGCCTAGTACCCAGTGACTGGAAAAAAGCCATCGTAGCCCCCGTATTTAAAAAAGGTCTCAAGTCTAAACCTAGTAACTATCGTCCAATTTCCTTAACTTGCATTGCTTCCAAACTCCTTCAACACATTGTTGTTTCCAATCTTATGACCTATTTTGACAAGCACAAGCTACTTAGCCAGTTCCAGCACGGCTTTAGATCAGGTCACAGTTGCTCATTAATTTCACTCAGGAATTTGTAGGGTAAAATGTCAGAATATGGATTGTTGAACGTCAAAATCAATCGACAACTTTTTTTTCAGGTCTAATTAGATTCTATTTGGACTAGCTCTGCAACACTCAAAGAAGTTAAGATCTCCAAAACTAGAGAGGTCAAGTTTAAAGTTTAGTTCTACCTACAGTCTGGATAAAAGTAACTTTCTTCTCTTCCTGAAAAGTAATTATATCGCCCAAAATAACTTGTTGTTTTCATTTCAAAGTTCACATCACATATTTCGACCGGAAGTGCAGAATGTATCTCAACTTGCTGACGCTATTCTCCGTAAAGAGGTCAGTACAAAACCGGAATGACTATTCTATATAAAACTGTAGTGGTTGTAGGTATATAAAAAGCCACTTCCAACAGCCTTGCTGTTGGGTTACAGATACAAATACAGATACATGTAAGTGATTGTCACAATTTTGCTGATATACAATTCAAACAGAAGACACAAAAGTCAAAAAACGTCAAAAAAGTGATGTGTTGGAGGTATAAAAGGCCACTTCCAACAATCTTGCTGTTGGGTTAACCCTTTAGCGACGTGGTTAGAGTGTCCGCCTACAGATCATGAGGTCCGGGGTCCGATCCTCGGTAGAGTCTGTGGTATTTTACTACAATGGCGACGAGGATGTTTGGCGGATTCATGCATCTGGATGAGGCTAGAAACTGACAGTATATAGGTTCAGTTGATGCCTGATAGGAGGTTCAGTTGATGCCTCGGGCTAGAACCTGATAGGAGGTTCAGTTGATGCCTCAGGCTAGAAACTGATAGGAGGTTCAGTTGATACCTCGGGCTAGAAACTGATAGGCGGTTCAGTTGATGCCTGGTCCTTACATATTAGAGAGGAGATTAGCGTGGTGGTTGTAGGTATATGAGGCCACTTCCAACAGTCTTGCTGTTGGGTTAACCCTTTAGCGACGTGGTTAGAGTGTCCGCCTACAGATTATAAGGTCCTTGGTAGAGTCTGCGGTATTTTACTACAAAACTGACATTTTTTTAAAGAGCTACCAAACATAGCTAGATCCATTTCAGAGAACAAATCCTGACCTCATTTTAAAGAGTTATGATAAAACTGATATAAAATGAAGAGAAAAGTAGGGGTCATATATCTTCTAAGAGAGATTCCTTTTGTCACATTTGCTTACTGTAAAATCACGTCAAAGTCACACTGCTGTGACCTGGAAGTAATTGAGTTTAACTTCACCAAATACAGCCTCCTCTCCCATTTTTTTCTACCAAAATGTCAAAAATACATCCACAATGAAATTTAAAGATAGCAAAGCTTTAATTTAGACTCTGTGGCCATGTCAAGTGAACAATGAGTAAAAAACCCGTCCGCCGACCAGATGCGTCGATGACAAACATTGTCAGGAAGGTCCTTATTAGAGTCGATTAACGAAGCCTGGCTGCAAACGAATTCATTCAATAGATCAGATTTTGATTTAGAATTAAAGACAAGTTCCCGAGTGGCAGGGTTTGTGAGTGGTGGTATAGTTTATTTATCAGTTGTAGAGATGAAGCCTTTAACTTTCCACCAATCTTTAGCCCTAGTAGAATCAGATTTAAGTGTGTCAGCAAGTTTTAAGAAGTGATTTTGTTTAGCTGTGCGAATTAATGATGCTATTTCATTACGAAACTTTCTGAATTTATTCCAGTGCCCTGGGTTCTGAGAAAGTTTAGCTCTGTGATAACATTTTTTTGCGTTTCTGATTTTTTTTTCTTGATTTGTGCTGTGATCCAAGGTTTATCATTAGTTTTCACAGTGGTATCAAGTGCGTCGATGCTCCAGAGTGGGCCCTGTACTTTATCCGGAAGAAGAAGATGGCTCCCACACTTGTTCCTTTACTATTATTAAGCCTACATGGGCTAACGTAATCGGAAAAAGGACCCGTCATCTGTTTATCGTTGTGAATTATCTAGTTTTACCTTTCTAATTCATTTGAGCAATACAATCTGCAAACAAGTAAGAAAGTTGCTGCAAGATGCAGCAAAAGGAAACTCCTCGCCAAACAAAGCTGTGTATGTAGTACTGATAGAACAGGAGATGGTATTACGATACTGGTGTCTTTGTTGTAGACTCTAGGCAAACAGACAGTCTGATGGGGTTTCATGAATGTTAGAGAAAAAACTTTGCATTTGTAGTGTGAGCAGGATTTTTATTTTTGTATTTGGGACCTTATTATTGACTGATCGTAACCCATATGCGAAATTGACCTCTTTGTTTCGGTATATGGAATGAAATGTATTGCATACACAAGGCGACTTAACTTTAATCAGCGATTGTGGGCGCGGAGAATAACTGATGAAAAAGAATCCATCAGTTTGCTATCAATTTTGTAGATGACTGCGGAAGTGACGACAGATAAAAAGTCAACGATAAGATAAGATTTATTTAGTCAGAAAAAAGCAAACAAGTACAACATTAGCTCAGGTGTGCTTTTTAACCGACTAAGATTTCAAAAGCGTAATTTAAAAATATGTTTTAATATCTGTGTTAGTTAAGAAATAATACATTTGTGGTAAGGCCTAAGACAATATACGAGACCTCAGCTCTAGCATAGTTCTGTAAAACTATATGCATTGACAGTTTTAGCTTTAAAGTATATCAAAAATACCGGAATGATTCTGTTTAGTATTTCTATGTAAATGCTCGGATATGAAATTATGATCAGTTAGACATGTTGCCAGTTATGTACGAGACAGTAATGTTCACAATTTTATTCAATTATTTCCTAATTTAAGACAGCAACTAATTAGTTAAGTAATTTAGATTGTTTATATATGACGTTTATTGATTGTATGACGTAATCATAGTAGTGTTTAGGGATTATAAAGCAGCTGATGTTGACTAAGATTTACTTAATAGTATTGAACATATGAGGAAAACAACTTTGGTAAAGGATAATAATTATGTCTCCTAAATTATTTCTTCTTTCACTCAAAAGACGAGAGTGTGCGTGCAACCGGAAGAAGTCGTATTTTAGACTAGCTGAAAAAATGGCTATTTTATCAAAATACTCATTTGTTACAGTGACTTGAATATTTAAATCTGGTTTGATCACTGTTGTTTCTCCTCCTACACACTTTGGTATAAAAAGATATGTCTGACTAAACCCTCAAATCTGGTTACCGCCCTCGTCCCACCTTATCTTTCTTCAAACTGACCGATCAAAGATGTCGTCTTCCATTAGCAATACCCACCACTCGTCGTAGAACTACTACTGGTTTTCATAGTAACCTACAGAACTCTATATATACATGAATCTACAACATCAGCAGTTCCACCAACCCCAACATGTACCACAGCCTTTTTATTTAGATCTTGTCATATGAAACAATTCTCTTTTGCTGACAGCATAAATATTATGTCGTGTAAATTTGATAAAACCCCAAATAACAGAAACAGTCATTATTTGTATTGCTGATACTAATGTCTGGTGACATCCAATCCAACCCAGGACCAGGAGATGGCTCTATGTTCCCATGTGGAATTTGTGATTTACCAGTGACATTGACACAGTTAAGAGTATGCTGCAACAAATGTAGCATATGGTATCACAAGACATACGGTGACATCAGTATCCAGTGTTATATGGCACTGTTGTAAATTTGAAAGCATCAATGTAAACAGTTTCACTTTGAATAATTATGAATTATATACATCAAATATGTTTGCACCTCTATCAAACATTGATATCAAGATCGATTCAGTGACATCTTCTTGCTTCAGCCTGATACTCACAAGTAGCCATAGACCTCGTTGTACGGGAAGCAGCAGGCACCAATCTGTACCAAGGAAGACTTGCCACATCAGTCCTCACCAACCAGGACCTATAAGGTCCTCAAGATTTTCTTCTTCAGAACTTACTCATACTGCATCAGCCCACAATACATGTACAAGTATGCATACCGGAGGCATTTTCCCTACAGAAAAAGACGAACCTCAGGCTTATTACAGTAAACTGCTGCAGTATCAGAGTAAACCAGTTAGAGTTTAAGGCCTCTACAGACTATCTCAAACCAGATGTTATCTGCGAAACAGAATCCTGGCTTCGAGGAGCCAAACCTGATAAAGACACAGAGAAGAATCAAAACCAGAGAAGTGTTCCCGGAATCATTTACTCTACACCGAATGACAGAACATCAGGAATAGGAGGCGGCGTCTTCACAGCCTTCTCTAACAGGATCCTCAACTGACGAGCAACCTTCTCTGGTCACCGATTGTGAAATCATCTGGTCAAACTTAATCAACAGAAGGAACTCTACATATGCTCATTTTACATGCTCATGGGAAACTCCATGACATCGGTCAACTAGAAATTTCACTTCATAAATTGACCAACAACCATAAAAGTAGACATCTGTTACTGGCAGGAGATTTTAACTGCCCAGATATTGACTGGAAAAACTTCACAGTTAAACCCGGTGCAGCTGACAGGGAAGTCCAACAAGCACTGCTGGATCTTTCCATCAATCATTGTCTGACCCAGATTCGCGATCAACCAACAAGAAACGTGAACATGATTGTCTTGGTATTTACAGGCAATCCAGCCCTGGTTAAATCATCAACCTCCATTCCAGGCATCAGTGACCATCCAATAATTGTCACAGATAACGATATCCTCCCCCACTATGTAAAACAGAAACCAAAAGATCTATATTTTTTCGAAAGCAAACTAAGGAAACATTAAAGACGGCACAGCGCAACTGTCACAAGACATCATTAACTTAAAGATTAACATCAAAAACATAAACATTAAATGATCTTTGGACAACCTTCAAGAAGAGAATCTCCACAACCATGGATGCAGACATCCCTTCAAAAACCTGTAAGAAAAGGTAGTCTGTGTCATGGTTCAACTGAAAACTAAAACGGATGATTAAGAGGAAACAAAGGCGATACAACCATGCTAAAAAGACTAACCTGTTGAATGACTATAGGGCTTTCCAGAAAGTCTGCAAGCGTGAATTCAAACTGACCGAGATAAACTGCATCAACATTGACAACAATTGCAACAAGGACTTGAAGAACACAACACAAAACCCTTCTGGCGATATGTCAAATCCAGAATACAAGATAATATTGGTACTAAAGAAAAATGGGCACTCTAGTCAACAACAGCCAAGACAAGGCGCAACTCCTGGTTGACCAGTTTAAGCCAATTTTTACAAGTGAAACAGACTCTTCATCCTTACCCACTATGGAGAGACACGCTAGATTTTCAATAGCCGCGTTTAACATTTATACTAAAGGAGTAGAGAAACTATTAAAGAATATTAATGTGCAGAAAGCAAACGGTCCAGACAACATTGCCACTCAAATTGTCCAAGGGCTGCGGGTGATCTTTCAATTGTCCATTGACTTAGGCCAACTTCCTCTAGACTGAGTCAATGCTAACATCGCACCAGTGTTTAAAAAAGGGGATGTTCACTACCAGAAAACTACCGTCCAGTTTCATTGACTTGTGTTACCTGCAAGCTTCTAGAGCATATCCTCTGCCGTCATACCAACATACCAAGACCACCAGACCCTCAAAGAGGACCTTATATCACTTGAAGCATGGGCCAATACCTGGGGAATGAGGTTCAATGCAAATAAATGCTACCTAAATAGTATCAACTATAAATCTTCTCACTTCTACACTTTAAACAACGTTATCCTCCAACAAGTGAAAGAGAACCCATACTTTGGAGTTACACTCTCTGAAGACCTGAAATGGAATTCTCACATAACCAAGATAATCAAGAAGGCTAATTCCTCACTTGGATTCCTTAAGCGTAATATCAAGTACTGCTCACAGTCTTGTAGAGGATCAGCCTACCTAGCCCTTGTTCGATCTACTCTCGAATATAGCTATACAGTTTGGGACCTCCATTCAGTAAAGGATATAAATTGGCTTAAGAAAGTGCAACGCTAAGCTGCAAGATTTGTGTCGGGTAACTACAAACCAAGAGAAGAAGGCTGTGTCCCAAAGATGCTTAAATAATTAAAGCTTCCTTCGCTTCAAGATCGGCGCAAGATGAACCACCTAGTCTTTTTCTACAAGGTGATCGAGGGGCTGGCACCGGCTTTCACTTGTTATTAATATCCAAACGTCGTATGAAAGCCAAACATTACACAGCTGTCTAGAAAAAAAATATAATTGAAAACCAAGTGACTAACAACTCTAAATGCTTTAAATTGGTGCATTGTAAATCTGAACTCTACAAAAACTTTTTTCCAAAGACAATTATTGATTGAAACCATCTGGATGACAGCCAAGTGCACGCAGCATCAACAGAGCTTCAGGATAGCTCTTTCCCAGCACTTATAATCATGCTCTCTCCGACGTGTATATGCTGTAACAAGGCCCTACGTCGTATTCATTCAGATTCAGAAAGACATTTCTATACAGACAGAGCATAGACATTGATGATTTGTTCCCTGAAATGATTTCATAATTCACATTCATATGTCTATATTCATAAGCAATGTAATGCTCGCTACAGTTGGTATCGGGCATTATAGTTTCGACTGGAGTGATATCTATGATGACTTGTAATTTTGAGTTATAATTGTTAAATTGACTGCTTGCTTTTTTGTATAGAGACAATGTCAAAAAAATACTTCAGCGCATGTTCTAACATGCAAATGCGAAAAGAAACCTGTTTGATTCACTGTCTTAATGAATAGAAATTCTTCATATTAAGACAAATGTCTACTGATCATTAATTTTCTTAAAAGTAGCTGAAATAACAAGTATGGTTTGCTAGTCCAACGACTATATTGATTACAGTTTCTGCTTTTGTTGTTAAAAGTACAAACCACAATATTACTGAGTAACCCGTTCATATATCAGTCGCGAACATTACGGCAATATATTTTGTTAATTTCAATTATACATTTCAATAGTATATATATTAGTTTCATTTCATAATCCATCTGGAAAAGTAAATCTGAATGCTTGAATAATACTTATCAGAAATGATATATATATATATTAACATACGTCATAATGCAATGAACAACCTCATTGCAACATAAACTGGTTTAATAAGCATTGAATGTTTACCAGACATCATTGCAGTATTGGATTTTAGACAAAGCGATTTTATAAATGTTTTCAATGAACCGTAAATTAAACACAAATTCTTGAATGATATATATTGTAAATCAGTTATAATATCTTGTATTATATTTGCGACTGTTCTTAACTGTTATTCATGTAATGGAAATCAATAATGTTTGTTACATTTTACATTGCATTTGTAATTGAGACCTACAACTTTGTATATCTAAACTAAGTTAAAATGTACTGAAAAGATTAGAAGTTCATCATTATTTAATGATTTTACTGCTTAAGTAAAAAAAAAAAGGAAAATAAATGACATTGACATTGATAATGTACTAACATATATCTATCAAGACTGCAAAAATACGTATATTATGCAATTTTTTAGGACTTAAAGACTTAATTTTTTTAGGTATGTGTCGCATAATAACATAGTTTCAATCATCTTTCTACAATACGGAAACAATCAGGCCGTGTTAGAATATGCAACAAACTGCTTGTATGTCACAATTATTATGTCTTAGCTTAGCTTCAAACTAGTTCCAAAAATCAAATTTTATACAGCGCCAACTGGGCAAAAACTTTATTATAGGTTATAACACACTAAATAGTTGTTGTTCTTTATTCTTTATAAAATTGACCTATTTCCAATGACCGCAGCACACGTCAGGACCCATTTTAAATTTCTGTAACTTACATTTTCTTGAAGAATATTGTCAGTGCTAACTAAAAATCAAAAGAAAAGTGGGGGTCATGTTTGATGCAAGAAAAATTATTTCAGTCAAACACACAAACTGCAAAATCAGCTAAAAACTGAGACCCCAAATTATACTGGTGGTGTATGATCTTAAGTTTCCATGAAAATTTTTGTCATGTTGTTATTTCATTATGAAAATGCTACCTACATGTCAAGCATAGATCTGTCATGTGATTTTAGCAAAACAATTGCAAAGAAAATAAGGAAAATAGCTCTACAGAGCAAAAACAAAACTGAGGACTATTTGTATCCGCCATTATGCGACTACCATTCTTTTCGCGCCATTTTGCTATTTAGTGTCTGTATGCCTATAGCTTATAGCATTAATGTGTATTTTCCACTAAGTCAAGCACCAAAACTCTGTACTGGCTCAGTTAAAATCTTGTGCACAACTTCACATGCGATATAACAATTCTGTAATTCTTTATGACTTTAGGTAAAATACTTTTTGAGATGCAGGCGAGACAGTTTTTTATGCCATTTTATGCATTTTTTTTAACTAAGTTAAAGGGAATAACTCTGGTCTGCTAGGTTGAAATCTGAAACAAAACCCCAGGTTCACAACTTCACATGCTGAAAAACTGTTCCTGTAATGTTTCATAATCCTATGTGAAATATTTTTGAGATACGAGCGACACAAACTTTTAAACCCTTATAACCCTTATTAATCATATCTTTGGACTAAGTCATCATCATCTTCTTCTTCAGTAATCGCCCCCCCCCCCCCCCCCCCCCCCCCACACACACACACACACACACACACACACACACACACTCTAATGGAGTTTACTCGCGAGTTGGTATATCAAGGACATATCTTGTGTAGATGTGTGACATCCCAATTAAAACACCAGATGCACAACTTTGTACAACTATATATGCTGAATGACAATCCTGTGAGGCTTGATGACACTGGGTCAAATACTTTTTGAGACATGCACGTCACAAACTTATGACGGACGGACTGACAGACACACGGACAAGGGCAACTCTAAGGCTATCAAATAAAACTGATGGAACAGAACAGTGCAAAATGCACGAAACAGCAAAACAGCCAGAAGGTAGGAATGAACCATACAACGACAAACAATCAAGTAACAAAACAAACGAGAAGTCTGATTTTTTGTGGAGAACTGCACCATCAATAGTACCAATATCGCAATACCAAAGATTAATGAGCTGTTACCTTAATTGAATATTGTTTCTTTTAATTGTATAATCGTTCGAACAAATGCACATGCAATTAATGAACACTTCCAAGCCATGTTATATTACTATATGATACATGGCTGATTCAGTGTGATCAGGATCTCCTGGGTGAAATTAGCAACGAGGCGAACTAGACAGGCAAATGATCTGGTTATTTAGATCCAATGCAGCCGTTTCATATGCCACTGGGTTATGTTGCAGATACAATTCTGTGAAAAACACTTAAATAGTACTGTAATAAATCTGCCAGACGGAGAGGAAAGAATACAGTGTACAGAATTAAAATGTCAACGTTTATATGCCATCAAGAGGAAAAACGGAGACTGAAACAGAATTTCAAAACTGCATTGACCAGTAACATGAAATATTCATAAAATTTTATTCTATGCATAAACTGATTGTTGGCAGAGATTTAAACGTAGAACTTAAAAATGTCAGGGGATCAAACATACGTTTAGATTATCCAGAACTTTATCCAGAATTGTAATCTTCGATTTGAATCAAGTGAAAAATGTATATTAGGACTCGACAGTGTCACAGAAACAGATACATGACATGAACATTCTAACAGGAAATTACACAAATATATCTGACCACTATCCTATACAGTTAACTATGAAACACAACAAAACTTTGAAAATTCCAGAGGAAATAGCAAAAGAAAAAGTTACCTAATGTAAAGCTGAAAAAAGGGACTGTAAAAATTGAATAAGGATTAGACTTAATGAATGTTTGAATGCAGATTTTTGGAAACCGCAATAGCCTGCGAGAGCTACAAGGATAGTATTACCAGCTTCAATGTAATGAAGAAGTCACTCGGCGCTTAACCAAAACTGTAAGTCTGGAACACAGAAATAGCAAAATCAATTAATTAAAAGCTGCGACTAGCATAAAAGCATTGGAGCTTAAGCGACCGACCAAGAAACCCATATCATCCGCTATATTCAAAAGAAAAAAATACTATTCTGAACTGAATTCTGGCATGAAAAGGCATGTAGACGCAGCAAGGATATTGAAATTATTCATTCCACAAGAACAAAAGACTCTAAATTTTTCTTTAAATTAGTAATCAGGCAGAAGTTTCAGACGAAGTTGAGATACCATGCTTCTACAAACGTTACTGAGGGGTTTAAAGAATAATTTGAGAAAGTAGTTGAGGTAAAGAATAAATAAAACTTTTGATGAAATCTATAACAATTTGGTAAATTCAGAAATTAAACATATCAAAACTATATTTAATATGTCAAAAATTGAACTGGCTAGTATGGAGAAACTACAGGTAGCTATGAAATCCGTACATAGAAGTAAATCACCTGATTACGAGACAGACGTACAATTGAAACTATTCCATATGGTAGCACTGCAAGAACAAATCTTAAAATAGATAACACAGTCTTCGAGTCTGGCGTCATTCCAGACGTTACTAAGGCAGGACTACGGACTCCAGTATAGTTGCACCAGTAATGTAACTTTAAAGAATCCAAACCAACGCAGGTATACCGCTTATACGACTCCTCTTCATGCAGCACTCATCGTCAAGGAAACAGCTAGTGCAAACCCATTACATTAACTGGGAACCATACGCCGCTTTTCATGGAATTACACGCTAGTGTATCATTGAAGGTTCCGTGTATCATCCATTTCCGCTACCATCCATGAACAGGCTTAATCAATCCGAGTCTGCAGCATTTTCGTTTGTGTCGTGTTGAGCGACCTGTGGGGTTTCCACTTTTTCTGTTTTACTCGAAAAACATTAATTATGTTTTCCTGGACGCAACAGCAGCTTTTTGACGTACCATGCAATAATCACCTCCGTCGAGTATACTAAAGCGGGTGTGCAGGACAGACCTTGGTCACTCATACATTAGTCTACAAAATACGATGTTTTGACGTGCCCCCCCCCCCTCCCCCCTCACCCCATATTATAACACCCGGTCTCTCAAAATTCATTGATAACAATTTTTATCATCCTTATTTTGGCGGCCATTTTGATTTCAAAACGGCCACCTCAGATTATGTTATTTTCTATTTTCTTATCGAATGAATTTGTCTAAACTGTCCTGCATTCTGTTACATAAATTCTAGTATTTGTTAAACAAGTTCAAAATATTGAGTTACTTGTGCTTAAAGGGAGATAAATCTCTTTTAGTTTTACAAATTAAATATAATTTCGTCGTTTCTTGCCGTTTTTTACATTCTAATGATCAAACTAGCCTGTTTTGGGGCCCTAGCTTAAGCGAGACAAAACAATTAATTCTGAAGAATTCTATAAACGTTTGGCTCTGCATGTTTTCGGGATAGTGTTATACCCAAATAAATCTTGTTCAAGCTAGTTTTTGTTGCAAACTTGTATTTCAAGCAATTTTTGTTGCAAACTTTTTCTGAAAAAATTGTGTCCAACTATCAGAGAATGTTTATTGTGTAACTCGTGTACATTTCTTTTCTGTTTAGGGTCGTACATTTTTATAGCATCAAGTGGCCCTTTGATATTTTAATATAATTGTTGAAAAAAAAACCTTATCATGTTTTCATGAAACCTGGAAGGATTAGGGCTAGTGTTCCTACATAATTCTAACATCTTCCCTGTTTATAGATTCAGCTGTCTAGGTTGCAAGCAAAAATAAAACTAAACTTTCGGAGACATTGTCTATAGGTACATTTTGTCTTTTGGATCTTGTCCAGCTATACACACTATACATACAACGACTTTAACATGCAGTTGTTTTCTTTCAGATCTTTTCAGGTCTAGATGCTATGAACATCAGACGCTATTATAACCCGAGAGCATGAACATGAATCTTCATTAGTTGAACAAACTACGCTAACACGTATATCAGAAATAACCGTTAGGTAAGTGTTATTGATATCAAAGACAATTTATAAAATTTTGTAAGCCTATTCTTATTTTCTATTCCTATTCTGAACCAACAATTTTAGCAACCTAAAGTCAGATACATTTTTTGCGTAATATTATAGTACACACAAGCAATGTTGGTTACCAACCAGTAATGAAAAGTAAATTAATTGCAGTGCCATAATACAGAAGACATATAAGTAATTTGCTAGGGAAATGAATGGCAAGGACAAACATTGAAATGCCGTTTACTTGCAAAATTTATTTTAATTGTTAGAAACAAAACAAAAGCGTCAAGTGCAACAGTGTATAATGTTGTATGTTTAGTTCTATATATTATTTTAATTTTGCATTACATTGCAATATATTACACAAATTACCAGTGTTACTTTTTATTGCAGAGACCACGAGTTTAACCGAAGGAAAGGAAGCGTATCAAAGTATGGAACATTAGGAAAATTGAATGATATATCAAGAGGTGTTCGACCAGTTAAGTCACATTACAGAGTTGACGAGTCCACTAAGACTATATTTTGAGCGAACTCACAAATTAAAATACAGCGCAACAGTTACGCTGTACACAGTGGATTGAAATTGATAAACTATAACAAGAAAATGTTTGGCTGCGATTAAATCCGTTTTCTCTGAAAATGAACAAACATAATTATGATGTTTTCTGTTGATTGCCACCACAAATTTAAATGCCAACTCTACTGTTTTCAATTTTGCCTTAATAAAGTTATCAAATTGCCAAATGTTTTATTCTTGAAGTATGAGAATGCCACTGGTATGGGGCAATGTTAGTCGAACTAATAGGGGCAATGTTAGCTGATTTTTGTTTCAATTAATGAAAGTGATACAAACATAATTACTGCCTATTCTAAAAAGTATACTTGTGAGTATTTCAATTATTTCATGAAATTTATATGCATGATAGTTATTTTAACTGGAAATTTACTGACTGCACATTTAAATTTTCTATTTGCACGCAGTTGGTGAAAAACATATATATGATAATAAGAGGGCTTTTAAAGTTTACTAGTTTAAAAATGAAAAATAAAGTGCAAGCAGTAACAGCAACCACCCAAGTAAGTCACACAGACATAATTTATTATGCTAAAGAAAAGTATTTAAGGAACAAATACTTTGCTTTTCATAACATAACGCTGTGTGACTTACAGGTTTGAGTTGAATGTTCTTACTGCTTGCACCTTACTTTTCATTTTTAATTAATAAATATACGATCGCAAATTTGATAAATGATAAACAAGAATCAAATTCTTGTTTTTTTCGGGACTGATGAATGATAATACAGCGAGTTTTTCTCTATATCGAAGGGTCGCTTAGAAGGTTCCATTCCCTATCGCCAAATATGGCATTTATTCCCAAATGTAGCAGTGAAAAAATCCCGATTTTGAGAAAATATATATAATTATGTCAATCCTTGAGTCATAAGTATAAAATACTTTTTCAATGAGAGAAAATGAAAGCTGACAAAATTTTTATTTACAATACTATACATTTTCCCCAAATTTGGAGAATTCATGAGTCATTTATTCCAAATATCCAGCTATGAAAATAAATGTATTTTTAGTTCTTTGACTATTTAAACTAATTCATGAGTCACTTATTCCCATTTTCTAGAATTTTTAAACTATTTAAACTAATTTTTCACCATTTAAACAGTACCTGACCCATTCCTGTAATAGTGAAAAAAAAATGCTAAAATAAATGATGGACTTGACATTTTCTTTAGTATTTAAGTCATGGAATGTGCTCATTAATTTCCTTTTGCTGTATGGCTAAATAAATAACGATGATTACCAGAAAATTCATATTCAATATGCCTCGAACCAGAGTGAGAGCTAATTATTAAGATATTAAAAATAACATAATGACGGCATCTATCTTTATGACAACTAATTATATCTTTTTACCAGCAACTGTCTTGTACACTGGTAATACATTTCATAATAGTATATGTATATTGACAACTGGACATTTTTTACTCCGGGTCTAGAGGTCCGGTGATTTGACCCCTAGCCACTTCATCACTTTGCAAGTTTACGTGGTTTAACAGAACTATAAATGCATTAAGTTTAAAATAGCAAACACTGTATTCAAGTACAGATAAACACAGTATAAATGTATAATGGGACTAATGGCTGCTTTTGAACAACTAACTGGAACAACATGACTTTTAATTATGAATAACATATAACATATATTCAGTAAAGTTAATAATATTTGATGAGGCTTTTATTTATTCAGATAATGTAGATCTAGATAAAATATTTTCAAGCGAAAGATGGCCATTTGATATCTTTAAGTATTTCTTAGTTTACACACAATTTCAACGAAAGCTTAATATAAATAATTCTCTGAGTAGCCTCCTGGAAAAAAACAAAAACATTCACTGGTAGCATGAGAGGTGTTACACATTTTGTTACCTTTCAAGGACGACTATATTAACCCGAGTTTGCTGTCACTATGGTTGCACATTGTCCAGACTCATACAAATTATTTAACTATTTTATCCACCAAATACATAACACAGTTTTTCATGAATTGCATCTTTACTGTAAAGACTTTATTAAGCTTAATTTAACTTGTAACGGGCTTTCCGCGTCAAAGGTAGCACCTAATTTCATATTATTTCTTCGTAAGTAGATTTATAAAAGATAAATCCCCATGCTAGGCGGTGCCTTTTAAAAGTCATATTAGCAGAGCTACCGGCGCCGCGAAGCGGCGCCGATAGCGTCGCATTACGGTTAAACGTGTGAAAAACAAAATGAATAAAACTGTGTAAAGAATTACTATCGAGTTGAAAATTCGTGGTACATTTTTGGAATCGGTGTTGTTCGGTTTTTTTCCAGCACACAATGCTCATAGTAATTAATCAGAAAAAAACATCAGTAGACGCTTGCTGTTTACGGTTGTCAAAAGCTTTTCGCTTACTGCTTTGAACGTTGAATGAAAATGTAAATGAGCGTCTGATAATAAGAATTTAGTGTTAAATACATCTTCTACGAAGAAAAAAAAAGATAAAATACAATATTTTCAATGCGAAACGATTTTCGTCACGCTTCCATAGCTGAAATTTATTATATATACTTATATTTGAGGTGATGACGTCATACTTCCACATTGGTACAGTGGGTAGCGAGTTCGCGTTGAAAACCAAAGGTCGGGAGTTCGATCCTCACCAGATGCATATTGTTTTTTTTTTATTGTTTTTTTTTTTTCAGTTTTATTTATTTATTTAATATGAGTTTTGAAAGCATTGTAAAAAATAAAGAGATTCATGTGAAATTTAACAAGTGTTTTGTTAGTGGTGTCGGGTTCCAATGTACTGTCTGTAGATAAAACTTATTTTTAAAAAAGGTTTTGGGATCAAAATATACGGGCATTGAACTGTGAAAAGCACATAATGCTCTTCTCCCTGTTCACATACATTTCATCCACAACTGACCAGAGTTTATTACTAGGAGGAAAAAAACACAAACTATTGCCTATGAATTATCAATAAACATCGAAAAGGCTCCTACTACCATTCATATTCTATACCAGTAGTGCTAAAAGATAAACCATAAAAATGTCATAGACTGTTAACTTAGCAGTTCAGTAAATAAAACAGGAGTTTTCGAGAATTTCGGCAAACAGTAATTTTTCTGGGTAAAATTCTCATAACTAACTTTTAAAAATGGCTAGTCTTTTGGATTTTAAACAAGCTTTGTACATGTAAATGAATTTCATTTTCCCATAGCAGACGTCTATCATAGCAGTATTTTTGCCTTAAAGTTGGACACATTCTTCCTTCTAAAAAGAACCGTAACTTTCTTTAGTTCGTATATAGCATATTTGTAGAGTGTCCGCATGTCAAGATTTAATCTTAATGCATTCTAAGACATTCATTCAGAAATCATGAATTATCATCAATTCTTAAAATTTTAATAGATCTTAATGAACATAAACTTCCTAAAACGGATCCATAATTCCAGATAATTCCAGCATCACTCAATTTTCAAGGGGCACTGCTGATTTTTCAAGGGAGCTCTGCCTTTTAGGTAGCACCTAAGTTCATATAAGTTCTTAAGTGTGGTTTATCGTAGAATAACCCGTATCTTGAGTTCTTATGCGTCAGAATATATCACGAAGGCCGTAGAACGAAAAACTCTGGTTATTTAAGAAATAATATATATCATCCAGAGATTTGTCGTTGAATAAAATCATTGTCTGGAGTTTAGATCCGAAGTTTCAAGTTTATAATAATAGGCTACGCATCTGAACGACAAACAATATGTTATTCAAGAGCAAATCACTAAATGAGGTATATTATTTCGATTCTAACACGTTACCAATAATTTTTAAGCACATCCTTGACGACGTCCGTCAAATATTTGCCTGTTTTCTGATGGTTTCTTTTTCAACGCGCCGCTATGTCGTTTGACGCTATGACGTAATAATTGTGACGTCAGAACAGTGAATCGTTGAAAAATAACACACAACTTTCAGTCTTCTTTGTTATACTGGTACTGATGATAAACTCGAACAGATTATGAAGTCGACCATCTTCAAATTATTCAATTGCAATTAGTTTTTATATAATTGAACATGCCGTCTAATAGCAACCACTTAAAATACCAACTGGTGTAAACAAAAACAAAATTGGTAAATATTCTGTAGATAAATAAATGACTTACATTTATCTGTTTAAAAAATATTTACCCAAAAATACTGGGGAAGAGAATGTTTTTTTTTTTGCGCATGCTCACTGTCAATACATGAAGGCCTGACATTGGGTCACTTTTCATTACTTGATCGGGAATGATTGTTGCATCATTTTTGGGAAAGTTTCAATATAATACTATGGAGAATTTTTTTTAAATGACAAAGTGGTCGAATTTATCATCAGTCAACGTTCGTAAGTCCCCATTTTATATACCCCTTTCAGGGCCTCACTTCTTGTGAGTTTGCTTGCTAAATATAAATTTAAATTATGTCAATTATTCAGTAAGAGCTAAGCTTTATTTTGATACAAACCACTGATAACAATTTGCAGCAATAAAAAAGTTACAGGTAAAAAACCTCATTTTCCGTCCGAGTTTATCATCAGTACCAGTATAGGAAAATGAATCAAGTCGTGTTAGAATCTACGATAAATCACATTTGGGAACTTGTTATTTCGATTATAACACGACGTACTTGAAACAACAGTGTTAGAAGAAATGGTAACTACTTTTTACGATATGAGCTAGATCTACACTTCGCGCTACGCACCTGGATTTTGTTGTTGAAATTTCCTCCATGTATTCTCCCCATTGCTTAAAGATTGCAGCAAATATTGTGTAACATGGCCATCAAAAATATTCACGTGACTAGCCTCTATCATTCGTAAAATGAATTGCACGCGGGAGTAGTATAAGAAATGGCGCTTCTGGGACACTTTTTTCAATTTTAATTAACCACCCTCTTCTAAAAAATCCAAAGTCGACCAATTAAAAAAACAAAAGATTTTAATAAATTATTTATTAAAATCTTTTGTTTAACCAAATGAAGAAAACATATATTTAAAAATAAAATCCAGAAGGAAAATTTAAGAGATTCTATATTTAAACTCCACACTTAAAATAGTTTAAAATAATTTATAATTGTTTGTTCATTTACTCTTTGATTGTTAACTTGTAGTATTCTATACAATAAATCATAAATATTTATACCATCTTGTAACATTTTAATGAAAAATAAACAATAATATCCACAGAGCGTACTTGTTTTGTCTTGATATTGTATGTTGTTATACTTAACTCCGGGTATATATTCAATTACCTCCTTCGGTGGAGGAAGTCCAAATGGATCAAAGTACAAAGTACTTTTCCGAAAACCTCTGGTTTGATCAAAGTACAAAGTATTTAAGTAACAAACCCAATGTGTTCCAGGCCCAACAGAGTCGTCCAAATTTATAATTCCACATTCATTATTCAACTTTGATTTTGGTAAATTATTTCTACTAAATACACCCCTAAAATTTTTAATTCTTAATTTTTTAACCCATTGTTCAAATTGGTTTGTTTATAAATTTTTTTTTTTTTCACTATAGGAATTCGTCTGTACGACCTCCGTTGGGAATCAATCTGTAATCCTTTCCCACTTAACAAAGATGTAATCAAAGGTATTCCTAGACTAGCAGCCAGCATACCCAAAAAGCCGCCATATTGTCTCTGTTTTTGTGTTAATTTAATCACTCCAGATCCTACTAGTTGCCTTTTTTGATTAGGTGTAAGATATGGCGATATCATATTTCTCTTATCATTAGCTACCGAAATCATACCATTCCCAAGTAACTTACTAACACCAGTACTGGCCAGCCCAGAGAGGGCTCCGATGCCCAGAGGAGCTAATATTTTTGGAGCTATTTTTGCTGCCATTGGAAGAATTGTTTTTCCTAACAAACCAGCTAAAGCTCCTAAAAATCCACCATTTTGACCTTGACTGGACATTTGTTTTTTTGAAATTGTAATTTCTAACCCCTTATTATTTCTAATAGACTTTTTAATTTGATTAATTTGTGTTTTTGTTAAAAGTAAAGGAAAGTTTCCATGCAGTTGTTCATATTTTAATCTAAAAGTATATGGAATTTTATTATTATAAGCTTGTGCTAAATTTTTCTTTTGCCCATCTGTTAGGTTAACCTTATATTCAATATAATTTGATGACATTATATACTTTATATTTATTTTATTTTAATTTAATTTTAATTTTATTTTATTTAAACAATAATAAGTTAATTTCCAATAGTATTTATTTAAACTGTTTCTTCATACAATACAATTGCATAAACACGGACATTTGCTGCCGGCCGAACATTTAATTTAGCTGTTAATGTAATGTGTTTAGGATCTTCTGTAGTTACTTCCTTTTTATATTCCAAGTTAAAATGAACAAATCCAAATAAATTATTAAAGTTTTATCTATTTAGCAGACTTCCGGTAGTCTTATGTTTTTGTTTATAATAATAATTAATTACATCGTCATATATTCTTGATATACTTGTGTATTCTGTTTCTGGATAAAAACACCATTACCAACTTCAAGACGACAAGATTCCAATGTACAATCATCATCTGCTGCATTAGTTTTAAATGTATCTAATAAATGCGGATTCTGTCTTTGTGCATTACTTTTATCAGGTCGTTGTAAATAAATAAATACATGTTGTGGTTTTATTACACCAGCTGTTATTCTAAAAGTTATGTTCGTCTGTCGTGTATCAGTTGATTGTGTCACCATTTCCCGAAGGTATGACCATCTTGCTTTTGTAAATCTTTCATAAATTAGATTAAACCCAAATTCATTAAAAATTAAACGTGGAACCCATAGAATTAATTTTGTTACAATTACCCTACCTGGATCAGCAGCATTAGCTCTAAAAATTAATTCCTCATCATCTGTCAACTGCAGTGTTATTTGAATTTGACTTGGAGGTAAAATATTAGTTTCTAAACCCTGAAAAAATGAATAATTATTTAGTGGAATTTTAGCATTTAACTCATTACCACCCTGGATTGATAACTTTCTAGAAGCAAAACCTTTACTATATCCAGCTTGGTCATTCCTACTTTCGGCAACAGCAGTAGTATCTAAAGAGATAAATTCATTTGTTCCAGTTGATTCTGCATAATCATTAGATAATTCAACTAAATATTTTACATTTATTACTTTGTATAAATTATTACAATCATATACAATTTTCCCATTTTGTTTAACCACTAACTGATCAATTAATGAAGCTGCATTATTAATTAAAGCAATTTGATCTCCGTCAGCATAATTAACACCATCAGTAAATTTATTAACTTTAAAACTTACTTCAAAATAACCATTAAACCAATCAAAATATGAGCTTCTATCATTAATTGTAAAGTGATATCCGTTTTTTTGTTGCTTAACATTATTTCCCAAGACAGATATTAAAGCTGTATCTAATTGAATAGGAGTTAGTTCGTATCTTTCACAATATTGTTTTGTTCTAAACATGTATATATTATATATTATTTTTTATAAATTAATCTGTTAATACGTTTATGCGTCCCCGATCCTGACAATATTTTATTTATTCTCATATTAATATCCTCCTTCTTATTATTTTTACTGTTATTCTTTTCTTGTAATTCCTTGGCAATTAAATTACCAACTGCCGGAGCAGGTTTCTTTTTAAATTTTTCAATAATTTTATTAGCAGCTAAATTTCCAACTTCCACTCCAACCTTTTTTGTTCCACTTTCTAGCGCGGCTTTTCCTGCTGTTTCCAGAGCTTTTTTTCCAGCTGTGCTAATTGAAGATGCAACTCCACTTGAAAACAATTTCGTTAAAGTGTCAAAATTACCTGTACCAAGGACTGCGTCCTCGGAGACCACAGGTATACCATGTATGATTTCTTTTCCCGTGTGAGCATCAACATAAATAAATATTCCTTTATTTTTATCATAAACTTTCTTGTACATTATATAAAACTAAATTTTAATTAATTTCTTTTAATATTAATGTAAAACTTGTTTCAACCTCATTAAAATAATTTTATTCTACCAAATATATCTGTAATATATATTCTTATTGAATTTATAATATTTTTATTAATTTCAGAATATCCAACTCTTTGTGGTTCTTTTGTAAACGGATAAGCTCTTGTTAAATCTGCAGTACTTAAAACATAGATAATATCACTCAAATTACCATCAACAAGTGAATTATCAATAAGATCACAATGAATATAAATTGTATCCACAGAGTTAGTTATATTTGGTGTTGTAGTTCCCCATTCAGTATTTCTCAATGCTTTTTTCTCAAATCCAAGCAATGTATGAAAATTTGTCATTCTTAAATCCAACATAAAATTATCTTTAATTGAAATCAAAATCTTAAAACTACTTAAATCAAATTCCAAACTTATTGGAGCAATATCTGATTTATCAAATTCATAATCATCATTACTTATTAATGTTTCCCTTATGTAATTATTAATATCAGTGTAACTGTAAGAACCATTTGTAAATATAATATCTTTCCAATCCTTACCATTATTATAACGAATTCTTTTATTATCATATTCATCACTAATATTATGCCAAGAATAAGTCATAGTGTTAATACTATCCAAACCAACAGCATAAGTTTTATTTTTATCTAAAATTAAAGAACGACCAAATCTGATTGTAAAATCACGCGGGGTATTTTTATTATCATCTTTAACTGTTTCAGAACTTAATACTATTTTTTGTTCCATTTATATATTCAAGAAAAATATTTTTTATATAACATTTCATGTTGTTTTGGTAAGAGTGAATTCATTTTTAATAATTGATCTACTACCCTAATACCTTCATTTTTTAGTTCTTCATTATTATTTCCAGCATCAATCGAACCACAAATTAACTCCAAGTCATTAACCAATTCTTCTGGATTGCACGGACAGATACCATAACCTTGTCCCCTAATTACTTTTTTAAATTTCATAGATCTTTTATTGATAGGCAATCCTGATTTTTCTGTTAATTCTTTAAATATTTTTCTAGAATGAATTGAATGTTTTTTATTATTGTTATATCTTTTATTAATCAAATCAATTAAATCATTATCTACTTTAGTGTTAATTACTTCTTTTCCAGTTATTCTATCCTTAGCAGTCAATTTGTTTTGACTATAAAGTTTATTAAGATCAATAATTAAATTACCATATTGGCCATTTGGTGAAACTTTATATGGGTTATGATATCTTATTCCTTTTCCCATATATTTACCTGTGCTAAGAATATCATAGATCGTTTCTCTATATTTTTTAAAATTATTCGACTTAGCTATAATTGCTTCCCGTTGCTTTAAATCAAGATCTGTGGGGTTTTTCTTTCGAGTTATTGCACCAGAGTCATTACCCAATTTTCTTATATCCTTTGATGTCTTTTCTATGATATTTTCTACTTCTTCCCTAGTCATTATTTCATCAGGATTTTCAGATTCGGTGTGAAAAAAGTCAAACACTTCTTGTGGTGTGTTATATTTTTCTTTATCTAAAAGTTCTAAATCAATGTCTTTATTAAATCTAATTGTAAATTCTTTTGGTCTTGCTCCCAATTCTTCAGGAAATTCTTTTTCTCTACTATAATCCCCTTCTATTTCTCTAAAATAATCCTCTTTTTCTTTTTCTCTAAGATAATCCTCATATTCTTTTGGTGTAAATTCTCTACCTCTTTTATAATCTTCCAGTATTTTATCAATCTCTTTGTTGTCTAGTTTTTGCGGTAATGGTGATAATAATGGTTGTTCTAGTTCCCCCGGGGGTGGTTCTTCCAATAACTCTGCCAATCTTTGTTCTTGCATTTTATCAACAAACCTTTTTGGAAGTAACGCTAATTGTTCCTTAATTCCAGGTAATGCTTTTAACTGACTTGACAATTCTTCTTTTTGACTTTTTATTCCTTCAGTAATTGGTTTATAAATTTCAGTATACATGTCCCGATTTGTAGCTTTTTTAATTTTTTCTCTCATTATTTCTTCTCTAAGAGCCCTCATCTTTTGCCCGACTAAGTTTTTTCTTATTCTTATTTCATTAAGTTTTGATTGCATTTATATAATAATGTAAGATAATGTAAGATAATGTAAGATAATGTAAAATAATGTAATATTATTATATAATGGAAATTCCAAATTATGATACAAAAAGTAATAAATCCAATAACTTTAAACAACATTATCCTTTTATGCCGGATTCATGTTTTAGAATGTTAATATGTGGATCTTCTGGATCTGGAAAAACAAATACACTAATGCATATACTTCGAAAACCTCTTATATATTATGATAAATTATACTTGTATGCTAAAAACCTAGAACAATCTAAATATCAGGATTTAATTAACCACTTAAGCCAAATTGCAAAAAAAATTAAAGTAGATCCAAATGAAATACTTGAATATTCGGCCGATTCCAACCAAATTGAACCTTGTGAGAATCTTGAATCAGAAAAACAAAAAGTAGTAATATTTGATGATTTTGTATGTGAAGATAAAAAGGTTCAAAATGAAATAACAAAATACTTCATTCAAGGGCGTCATAAAAACTGTTGTGTTATTTATTTAAGTCAGTCTTATTATAAAACACCAAAAGATATTCGGATTAACTGTTCACATTATATTTCATTTGAAAGTCCAAGTAAACGAGAAAATGATATGATTTGTAATGAACAAAATATTAACCCTAACTCTTTTGCTAATGCAACAATATATTGACAAACCAAGGAAGTTTTTAAGAAAAAACTTTACTGGTAATATATAGATGGGAGTTTTTAATGATGTAAAACAAATAAGTGAACCCGACAGTATAAGTAAAGTTAAATTTGATATTGATTTAAGTGATTATGCTACTAAAAAACAATTCAAAAAACTTAAGAAAGAATCGGAATCGTATCTTCACAGAAATAAGGAACTTGATAACACAATGAACAGAGCATTAGATATGGGAGGTAATAAACATATAAACCTAGGAAATCCAGATAAACCCAACGATGCAGTTTCGAGACGATTTATGTTTAAAAAAGTTCAAGGTGTAATAGATGATTATAATCTTGAAGATATTAAAAGTATAAAACAGACATTAGAAACAGAAGTAAAGAATATTGAAGAATTAACAAAAGATTTTAAAAATAATTCATTATTAATAGTTCAATTACAAGATAAAATTGAAAAAGAAATGAAAGCTATGGTTGATTCTATTAAAGAACTTGAAGAGAAATCTGATTTGACAGACGAAAACATAAAAGAAGTATTTCGAGTCAATTTAAACATTTTATTCACTCAAATTCAAGAATTAAAAGATAGTATGATTAAACATGAAGAACTAAAAGACAAGATTATTGAAGCCGAGAAAAAGTTACAAAATATGTATCAGTTAGAAATCAGAACAGAAATAAATAAACTAAATACTGGCTTTACAAAAAAACACCAAGATTTACTCGATACATTTTCAAATAAATTTGCAGAATATAAATCTGAATTGGAAAAGGCAGCTTCGCAAAGAGGCGACGACCATGACACTACATTAAATAACCTTAAAAAAGAGCTTAATTCTAAAATAGATGACTTTAAAAAACAAATTCGAATTTGGATTAGTACTGTTGATAACCGTCATAATTTAAAGTATGCAGACTTAAGTAATATTACAAAAAATTACAAGAAGATATTAATGAATTTAATGCTAAAGTTGAAGAACATAAAAATGAACTGGACCTTGTAGTTGAAAAATCAGCTAAACAAGGAGAAGCAATTAATATAGTTAATGATCAGCTAGAAAATTTTAAGAAACAACTCCGGATCTTGATTAGTACTGTTGACACACGTCATAATTTAAAGTACGCGGAATTAAGTACACTAACAGGTTTATTACAAGAAGATATCAACGAATTTAATGATAAAATTAAAAACATAATAAATGATCTGGACTCTGTAGTTGAAATATCAGCTAAACAAGGAGAATCAATTACTGCTAATACCCAAGTAATTTCTACTAATGCTGCAGAAATTATAAAAGTAAAAAATGTTTCTTAAAACAAGAAACACAATTAGTTAGAACAAAAGGTGTTGTTGACAATTTGTCTGCTTCTGAAGTTGCTACAACAAAACGAGTTGATGATTTAGCTGAAGTAATTCTTGAACTAAATGAAAATTATAAAGCAATAGAAGATGAACTAGAAACAGTAAGACGTGAAGTGTTTCTTTTTGAACATTATAATAAAAACAACTACATATAACGGTTTTTAGTAACTTATTATATGATATTGAAGATAAACTGTTACAACAAAGAGTGAGAACGGAAGATTTGTTTGCATTATTTGGAATACGAGCTAATAGGATTACAGATTATAAAAGTTTTATTAAAAAAGAAAGGGAGGAATTTGAAATTCAACAAAATGGGGATTATATAATTGACGTAAATATTATTGGTAAATTTATTAGTGATAATGTTGAATTTCTTTTTAGTTGGAGAGGTGATCACACAAACGGATATGAGCGTATATCACCTGAGGGTGAAGGTGTAACACGGGTTTTTAAGAAAAAGATTAAAATTCTTTTAAGCAAAGGAATGACGTTTACAATTCATCTTGGATTGATTATAGGATATCAATATATTATTGAACCAGGAAGTTATGTTAGATTCTATCTAGTCAATTAATTAAATATTGTGTTTTTTATATAATGGGAATATTCAATAATATAAACGAAAAAGTAAGTAAAATAGAAAGACAAATAATAAGAAAACCTCCATTGTTTTTAACATTTTATACTGAAGATACTGATAGTGGATTATTTCAATGGGAAACTGTAAATGCTAGTCCTGGTTTAGTTCAAAATGGTAATAATGTAAGAATTAATTTTAATTGTATTTTAATTATTCTTGTTGATGCAATTAAATTAGATAAAGGAGAAGCTAAATTACAACTAAAAAACAAAGAAAATAAAATTCTTCAAAGTTACGATGTAAAAAATAACAGAAAAATGAATCTATTTCTATTAATTATGCTAATAAATTTAACATGAATGATGTTATTTATATTAATTCTTTAAACGTTAAAAATATTCAATTAACTATTTACGGTTCTATTATTTAAGTAGAAACTTATGTTTCTCCTAAAACAATCATAAAAACAGAAACTTACGTTTCTCTAAACCGGAGCTAAAAATTGGGAAATGATGTCCCAAAGAAAAATTACATCGTAAAAGATGTCCTAAAAATAATAAACTATGTTCTTTCTAAAGTGTGAAAAATTACGTCGTAAAAGATGTCCTAAAAATAAGAAACTATGTTCTTTCTAAAGTGCGAAAAATTACACCGTAAAAGATGTCCTAAAAATAAGAAACTATGTTTTTTCTAAAGTGTGAAAGATGTATAAATCTTTAATTTTTTATGTATAAGCCAGGGTAGTAACCCCGTCCTCGAGGATATATATTTTATCATCATAACATGATAATGATGTTTTATTTATAACATAACTAGAAACATTATGTTTTTTCGATCTTATAACTTTAAATTTATGCATACTTTGTGTTGAGTTAAACAAAGTATCTTTGCAATCTTTATGAACTATTGTCTTCTTAACAACACTCTTTTTAATTCCTTGACATTTTTTAATATTAATCTGAGCTTTATGCTCACATGAATTCTCTAATAAATATTAATACATTTCACTCCGTAATCCAACAAACTCAACTATTGGAATGCCGACAGCTTCATCTTTAAATTTTCCTATTACTTTTTTATTATTACCGAAGTGAAATTTTGAATTACTTTCGTAATCACTATTATCAAATAATTCTTTATCTTTATAAAAGTCTTTATACGCATCTTTAGTTTTAATTTCATAACACAATGAGTCTGTGTCAGTAAATAATAACTTTGCTGAATCTCCATACTTTTCTTTAATGTAATTATAATGGAAATCATACATTAAATATTTTGATAAGTCTAGAATGCACATTCCGACGTAACAAGGTCTATTTAATAATAAACTTTCTTTTATTCTATGAATACCAAATAAATTCTTGTTAAACATCGTTGAACTAGCAAATGAAGGTTTTGCTATATACTTCAATAAAATATTTTCATCATGGGTCAGCTTAATATTAACCCTCTTGCGCAGATTTTCCATAGTCTTACCGAATACAGAGTTGTTCATCAACTTAAAAAAGTCCTTTTCAAATGAAGTTTTTGCTTCAGATCTTTTCTGTGTATTAAAGTCAATATATTCTTTTAACCAGGGACTTTCATCAAAAGTTAATACTCTACGTATTTTGGTTACTTTTAAACCGAGTTGTGTATACAGTTCAAGATTTCTATAATGAACTACATAATTCTTCTTTTTCTTCAAAGTTGGAACCAACTTCTTTACATTGCTTTTTCCTACTTCAAATTTTTCTTTAATATTTTTACTGTAATTAGATAACCATTCATCTGGTATTTTAATTTTTTCTGGTGCTAAAGGATAATCGCTGTGAACAGAATGTAATTCTTTTGAATATTCCAAATCACATTCAATTACAAAATTAGTTTTACCTTTTGAAATTAATTTCTTATATTGTTTTTCGGTGACCCATTTAAAGTTCCCAGAGGGCAAAGGTCGCGACATGGCCCAACCGCAAAGGTTATTGGCGTCAAGGTACATAATGTATTTACTTTTTTCTTTTGGATTGTAATCTTTCATATATTTATTATTTGCTTTGCTATATCTGTTCGAAATATAGCTAATTCCGTTCTAAGCCCCTTTTCAATAAATAAATACATATCGATATCAGTTATTAAATCTAACTGAATCCCGGTCATTTTAAGCATTGCATCCCAGGCTAACCCAGGACTACTAAAATAATGGCACGGATCTAATTTATAATATGATAAACACAACCTTCTAAAATTTTCAAATACGTCTGCTAGAAGCAGTACGTCAGTTTTTAGGTAGAGATCATGGTATTCTCCCATTGTTTTTATTTTATTATATTTTTTGCATGTTCGTATTCATTATCAGAAATATTAGTTTCATTTAACACTGAATAAAATTCTTCTTTTGATGGTAATTTAGTTTCTTTGAATTTTTTGAATGAATCCATATAATCATATGGATAAACACCTTTTGTTTTTAATAAATTAAGTTTATTTTTAGGAAATTCTTGGGATAAATATTTAAAATCTGGGATGTTTTTACTAAGTTATCCAATGACTGCGACATAAATTGGAAACTGTCAATAAAAATTAAATCAGAAATCATAAACGCCATGTATTTTTCCATATTGTTTGGAATGACGTTAATTTCTTTTTTGAATTTTCCTATTTGCTGCATAATAAAATGGCTGTCATAACCTCTTAAATTATGAAAAACAACAGGAATTTTATGCGTTAGTCTAAAATTAATATTACACTCTGAGTGAGCGCTTCCTCTAAATTTTCCAGTTATATGACAGTGATCCCGGACCTTTGGTCCGTTTGGAAAACTTTGTTTTTCATCTCTTACTGGTGTTTCATTTTTCTTATATTCTTTTCCACAGATATGACAAGATGTTTGCTTTTTAAATAAAGCTTCATCTTTTTTAGACATTTTCAAATCTTTCTTAAAGTTTTCATTAAATATTTCCTTACAATGCTCTTCTTCCTCGAGCATTTTTTCTATAAACTTATAAACTGCGTTGGGTCCTCTGTAAACCCGTGTTGGTTTAGTATATTTGTCGTCATAACAACAAACAACTTTGTAACCATAACCACAATCTATATGTTTTTGATATTCTTCGGTAAATGAAGATTCTGGATTTGGCTGGGCACTTGAAACTTTCTTTGTTACTGATTCAAAATCAGCATAGATAACAAAGGGTACTTCTAATTGTTTGTGGTAGTTTTTAAATTCTACTTTACTACCTTCTGGTGGCATTTTAACACCCTGAACACCATTGATAGCTAAACAATTTTCAACATGTTCTTTTAATATTTTTTCTTGTGAAAAAATTTGTAAGCATGATTTACAAAAATGTTTTTTATGTTGATGTTTTGTTTTTTTAAACATTAATCTATTAAAGTCTTTTATCCAAACATAATGATGGACCGGGGTTCCTGGTGACGTGCCATTTATCTTATCTTTACTGAATAATAACATATCACAGTGTTCTTCGTATTGATATTTTGATATGTACAATGGATAAATTCCCATAGGTTCTTCATAACCAAATATATTAAATGAAATATCATTTAAAACTTCTATTTTAGGTATTTGATTTAATGTAACAGGAAATTTAATTCCAGTATAATCAAGATCGTTTATATGTTTTTTATAATTTGAAACTCTTTCAGAATGTTTTGTTGCAGGAAATTTGTAAGCTAAATGACACCATCTAAAACATTCGTTATCATCATTCTTTATATTTATTAATCCTTTCTTTGGATTTTGTAATAATTTTGACAATTCTAAATAACTTGAAGCAGCCAGTGGTGTATATTTATATCTATTTATATAATGAGCATCAACTGACTCTATTCTCCAACCACTTCCTTCTGAACTCCAATTACCAATTCTATTTATTATTTCATCAAAAGCTTGACGTAAAGTTTTTTTTTATTTCGTTTGTGTTAATAATTTCTAAAGCCTTTGATTGAAAATAAGCTGATTTATATATTGTATCAGTTTTATCCATTTTTACAAAAGTTATTTTTAAAACAACGTTTATTTTTATACCTTTTAAAGTTTTAAGTTCGGATTTAAGAATACCAAATGAGTCGTTTATAGTTAAATATAATTGATTCTTTGGATCTTGTCTATATTCAATTTTAATTTCAAATTTCTTATAATATTGTTTTGTGGATCTCTCGATTTCCATCTATATATTATATTTAGAAAATAAATCTTCAAGCAAAAAAAAAAGGATTAAAAAAAATAATAAAATAAATAAAGTTTAAGAAGAAATAAAATATTTAAATTTATATCTTTTTCCATTAGTTTTTGATATTCCACATTTTACTCGGTTTGTCCCTTCACAACACATTTTTATTAACCCAGCATTAATACTAAATTCTTTGGATGCTTTGTAAGTGCTTTTATATGTTTTTTCTTCATTAGTATCACAATCGGTTACAATAACTTTTTTTAGGATTGTTTCGATAATTATTTGGTCTGGGACAATCACATAACCTTTCGGTATTTTCTTCTTCAGTTAATAGACAACCACATTCCCATTCAAATAAATTCCTTTCTAATAGATAAGGATCTATAACATTTTGTAATTTATCAATGATATGATTTTTATATTCATCGCTAACTATTTGATTAAGTTTTGATTTAATAACATTTCTTCTTTTAAGAACTTTTTTATATGAATTTTTGTCTGGATTCATTATTTCTCCTAAAGTGCTAGATAATTTTGGTATAATCATTCTATCTACCTTTCTATTAACCATCTATATATAATATACTTATAGAAAAAAATCTTTAAAAAACACATCTAAAGAACATTTAAAAAATAGGTAATATTATCTATATCTTTTGAATAAGATTTTAAAGTTATTTTTTTCTAAATTGTTATCAACTGTTAAAATTTTAATACCTTCTTGAGACATTCTGTTTAACCATTCTTCGTGTAATTTGTGTAGTTTTTCTAAATAATCTAAACCAACTCTGTTTTCTTCAGTTCTGTTTCTTTTTTGAAGTCTTTGAAAACATATTTTAGGATCGGTTTTAACATAAATAAAAGCATCAATTGGGTTTTTTCCATGTATTTTAATAACATGATCAATTAAGAAAAGATTGTATACTGCCCACTCGGGGTCATTTATAACACCGCTGTCGTGATATTGTTTTGAAAAAACGTTGTTGTTAGTTAAATAACATCGTTCAAGAAAAGAAACACCATCGAATTTTTTAGCAGAATTTAACATTTTTATGTGACTGTTTAAAGTTGCTAATTGAAAAGGAAATGAATATTTTAGAGGTTCTTGAGCAGCAAGTTCAAAAAGATTATATGAATTTCCGCTTGGGTCCATAACATTTTGCCATTCATGAATTGGTTCTGGAATTATATTAAAATTAGGATTATATTCTTTAATAATACCTAAAAACGTACTTTTTCCTGATGCAATATTACCTTCGACTGATATAATTTTTCTCATTTATATAAAATATTTATAGAAAAAATCTTTAATTAAAGTTAAAGTTAATATAACTCTTCTTCTTTTTTACTTTTATATCCGTTAAGTTTAAATTCCTTCATATATGTTTCAAAGGGCATTGAATAGTTTTTTTCTTTCTGCATTTCTAACAGTATTGTAAAAATATCTTGAATAACTTTTTTCTCTTCTTCTTTTCCAGGATCATTGGGGTTACGAACAGCTAAAGCTGCAATCCGTGCTTTTGTTATTAGTTGTTTTATTTTGTGATGATGTGCTTTTAAAATAAATTTCTTGCCGCCAACTTTTAGTCTATTAATAAATATAGTAATTATTGATGGAACAGCACCAGCAACTGCTACACATATAGGAATAGGTGGAACAAATGCTAATGCAGCTGAACAACCAAAGATACCTGCTGTAATCTGTAATCCTGTATTCACTCTTCCACAAAATTTATAACTTTTTCTGTAAGCAGCAGCTAGTTTAGTTAGGTGAATAATTAATTGATCTATTGTTTCTATTCCATTATTAGAAATTAGATTTTTATGACTCAGTTATATAATATATTTTTTAAATTAAATTTCTTCCAGTTCGCTAAATGGTACCCAACTATTAAATTTTTCATTGTAACCTTTCCATTTTACTAAAGCTTGTTTTTTCTTATAGTCTCGTCTGATAACTTTTTCCATTCTAAAAACTTCTTGTGTAGTAGGTAAAAGTTCTTGTTCATAAAATGAACCCTGAATTATTTCATCATTTAAATCTTTTATAGTGTATGTTCTGGAATTTGTATTATTAATTCCATGAATTATAAATATCTCCTCTGTCCAGTTTGGTGTATATCCTTTTTCAAAATGTCTTTTCAGTTTGCTTAAGCGAACACGATCACCAGTTTTAAATTTTGCTTTACTCTTTGGTATCTTTAAATTACCATATAAGTTAAAGTAAACAGTACCTTTATTTAAGTTTTTACTGGCTTTGATTGGTGTCATTTTTATACTAGAGTGTTTTGTTTTGTTATATTTATCAACCATATCCTGCAAATTATCTAAATAAGTATAAGTATTATTTGCTGTAAAATATTTCCACATTATTCTTTTTAAACTTCTATTAAATCTTTCGATTACTACGGCCTTTCTTTCATTAAATGTATGATATATGTTAATCTTATTTTTATTCAAAAATGATTCAAACTTTTTATTATAAAATTCTTTTCCTTCATCTACCCATAAATTTTGTGGAATCCTTGCAGTCTTCGGGGACTTTCGTCCCTGAATTCTATCTTTTAAAATTATTTTTTCAAATGCTTCAGTAACAGATTCTCCGGTTTTATTCTTTAATGGAATAACCCAAGCATATTTACTGAATATATCAATAACGGTTAACAAGTACTTTACTCCTTTATTATATTTTGAAAAAGCTTGCATATCAACTAAATCGGCAGACCAAGTATCATCAATATCATTGACAATCACTCGTCGTTTTATAAATTTTCTTTTAATTGGCTTATGTAATTCTTCTGCTAATTCATCACTCCAGCGGTAGCTTGGTACAGTTATTTCGGGCGTGTACTCTACCCCCTTTTCCCGTTTTTTGACTTTCGTTTTTGTCCAAAACCAAGTTTATATTTCGTTTTAATTATAGGTTTTACAACTAAATGTTTTGCAATCTTTTCTCCAAATGTTTTTGATTTAGTGTTATTTAAGTTGGAAAGCATTTGTTTGTCACATATACCCTTTTTTACACCGCTGTCATAGCAAAAGTCGTGGGTCTTACATACTGCGTCCAGTTCGTTGACAGGAGGTCCATTATCTAAAGGCTTTCCTGGTCCACAATAGTTATATCCTGGAAGTGTTAACCCTTTTTTAGGTAATAAAGGTAACACTGCTTTATGGATGTCTAAATTACCTGCTGTCATAGTACTTTTAACAAACTTTGATTTCATTCTTCCACAAGACGAACAAGTAGCCATTATCATTTTTCTCCCGTTTTTTGTTGTAACATAATGAGGATTTATATTATCAGTAAATCTTCTTTCTTTCAAACAATATATTTTATTTTGTAAACTCATCTATATTATATGTATTTTAATTTAAATCACACAATATCAAGACAAAACAAGTATACTCTGTGGATATTATTGTTTATTTTTCATTAAAATGTTACAAGATAAAGTACCGTTGTATGATTTATTGTATAGAATACTACAAGTTAACAATCAAAGAGTAAATGAACAAACAATTATAAATTATTTTAAACTATTTTAAGTGTGGAGTTTAAATATAGAATCTCTTAAATTTTCCTTCTGGATTTTATTTTTAAATATATGTTTTCTTCATTTGGTTAAACAAAAGATTTTAATAAATAATTTATTAAAATCTTTTGTTTTTTTAATTGGTCGACTTTGGATTTTTTAGAAGAGGGTGGTTAATTAAAATTGAAAAAAGTGTCCCAGAAGCGCCATTTCTTATACTACTCGCGGGGGTTTGGCGGTATACGGAACATCCAAACAATCCTTTGCACGCGCATGGGTTATCGCAAAATAACCGTGGATTGATTTTCTTCTTATTTGCTGGTCGTGTCAGAATCAAGTTTGGTCCACTCAATGAGTCGATATATCAAGAAATTGTCAAACCAAACTGGTATGTAGGCCTATATATACACGATAAAGAAAATAATATGATTTGAAGAAGTTTCCCCAACTAACCTACTTGGGTCTAAAAATATTTTTGCATATGTATTGTGTGGCAAACCATTAAGGTGGCTTTGTTGCACAAATATCTATACAATCAAGAGGTCATAGCTTGTGCATTGATTCTTCAAGAAGATGACGTAAGGATCGAGAGGGCCTTGTTCAAAACAGTAAAGGTAAAGTTTCTTCTATAACGTGGGTAGTCGACGAAAGTACCCACCTGGAATGAAACAAATTATTTCCAGCCGAGCCCAAGGCAGGTTTGGGATATCAGCCGCGGCCGGGAATCGAACTGTGTCAGGTCATGCATATTAATGAAAGTAGTCCGGCAGCATACAATACGGATTTTTTTTCTGCCTGTTCATATTTCATTGTGAAATACAAGCCGATTTTTTTACAGAATTTATATAGGTATATAATAAAAATAAATTATAAAAAAAAATAAAATCCCGTTATTTCGTTGACAAAATAATAACTAAACCATATATATTCTATAAGGCGTATTTTATTCTGCTATCTTGAAAACACACAAGAGAAAGCATTTTTACGTTTACTGTAAGGTATTTTTAAATGAATCAAACTTGTAAGTTAGTTATTTTCTTCCTCTATGGAGTTTAAACATTGGTCACATATATAGAGGTAAAAAAGATTCAGAATGGTAAGAGGAAATTAGGTTCAATATGACTGTACAATTCAGACAATTTACCTAACAGTCGTTCCTGAGAATGACTAGCCCAAGGTTTTGATCTTCCTTCAGAAAATGCTCACTTTCTCATATAACAGTTCGGTACTATGACTCAAATTCACGACCTTTAAAGGGAAAGGAAAGGCCTATTCATAAAACACAGTGGTGATTATAAATACGTTCCATGCTTTACCAGTTCAAGTGTACTTATAACTGTACAATTGACTGTTATTGGCGAAATGAAATTGAGGCCCGTCTGTATTTTTGCAAAGACTGTTTAATTAAAATAGCTATTTACATACCTTTAAAAGGTCTCACTGCCTGGTCATTCAATAATTGGCTTACTGTCCTTTTCTACAATTTCGGTAGCAGTATTTGCTAGATGACTTTTTGTTAGCAATATTCCCATTCCAGTGTATAATTGCAAGACTTGGTTCTCATAGTGTTAGCAGAGTCATGTGTTGTCCAAATTCTTTTGTTTTGATACATGTTAATAGTGTTATTGAAAGAATCCATGGCATTAACACAGTTTTGAGCATTTCTGTAAACATCTTGCTTTTTAAGAGTGGCAAGTAACAGTTGCCGCGAAAAACTTGAAGAAAGTACTTGTTTCGCACTAATATTTTGTGAATTTGTTTTAAAACAAGAGCTGTCCGTAAGACAGCGCGCTCGACTATTCATCCATTGACACAATGAAATTAATTATTATAATCAAACAAGGGCCATACTTTGTATTATAGTCAAGCACGAGTTGTCTAACTTTAATTCTAATAGGTTTGATTACTGGGAAGGAAGACCTGTGTGATGTTTCAATCCAATACATCAAGTGGAGATATGGCATTGATAGTAACTTGTACGCAAAACCTTAACCAAGATGTAACGCAGAGGGCGACGCCGACGCCAGGGCGAGTAGAATAACTCTCATTATTCTTCGAATAGTCGAGCTAATAAAATGTATGATTGTGTCATAGGTTGCAAATAAATAAACAAATAAACTTTATTGCTGATACATATTGTCTGTTGTTCCGTTGTCCATCTTAAATTCCATCTAATAAACACCTCTGGTTTGTAAATGTAGTGTAACAGTATTCCAACAGTAGCTTTTACTACAGTTTAGTAAAATTAGTACTTTCTTCCCCTTGACCATAAACGGACACGTACTGTTGACCTTCTACTCGGACAGTTAAATCACATGACCTACAGTTCGTTTTCGTAAACATCATGTTTGTAAACATCAAAGATTGCGTTTTGTAATATGAACTCGGGGTTCCACATTTTAGTGTGTCTTGTATAAGGAAAGCGTGAGCTCAAGCTAAAACAAAACATAATCAAAAAGTAGAAAGGTCATTTTGTAAGTAGAGAGTTTTTGGTTTGAAAACGTGTAAACACGAATGACCTAGTAATCGAACTGTAAACTGACCACTCACAGCAAATAAACATTCGCACTCGCCGTTTTTGCAAAACATCAGTGAAATGCCATGTTTTTGTGCTAACAAATATTCCAACATTCTGTACACATATATACATAAACTTGTACCGCTAGTTTTTATCTACAACTACATGTACTTATTTGTCGATTGATGTTTTGGTAATTGTAGCAATGGTCCGCTGAATTGTTGATGAATATAAAAACTTTATATAGAAGGGGGTCTTTTTTCATATAAAGACTTTTCATGGCTTTTGGATAGAATTTCAGGCTCCTGTGGTTGTCCGTGTAAAAGGCATACATCACGATCCAGTTATTGCTTGATCGTCAATGTGTTTCATGTATTGTCCTATACAGTACTTGTACTTTAACATCAGTAGCTGCTTATTTATTATGGTATTTTGTATTTTGTATATGTTTATGTTGATTTACATATTGGTTTGCGACAATACATGTCACAACAAATATGAGGTGTTCCTCTTCTGACCCCCGACCAAAACACTAACTGGCAGCCGGCGACAATTGTATGAGTATAGCATTGAAGTTATATTTTCTTTCCACTGGTTGTTTTAATTCATGATATGTATCTTCATACGACACTAGTAATGGATGAGCATAAGAGCCTCAGATTTAGATATTTCACTGATTACAATAACTGGATTGTAACAGTTAACGGTGCCCAACCGGATATAACATTATTTTTTCAAAGTGTTGATTTACACCTAATTGTATCACTTGTGTATATCGGATTATTATCGGACAAAAGAAAGTATTTGTTTTCGTATTTAACCATTCTCGCATGCCAGAGGTCTACCATGGTTCCCCGGATGCTCATCTCGGGATTTTGACGAACCTCTGATGGATGAGATTGTTATTAAACGGTGTATTTACTATAGACATATAGGAAAATCATTTCGTTCTGAGAACGAAATACATTATCTAAGTCAAGTGAGCTATTTGGCAAAATATTTGGAAAATATTTCTCTAGTTCATCATTGTTAAGTCAAATGAAGAACAGAATGACTTCTTCAGAGTATTTCAGATTTTGAAGAAATTATCCGATTGGGCACCTTTAATCCCCATGCTTTTCCCATGCAATGACCATACATTTCTTTCAGCGGAAAGTAGGACACTTTATATCTTTAACCTTTACCCTGCTAAATTTCTAAAATGGACTGGTCCATCATTCAATTTGGGCAGTACCACTTATTATTCAAAAGGATGTTCACTGAAAATTTATTGTTTGAATAGCGAACAGTGCAGACCATGATCAGCCTGCACGGATGTTAGGCTGATCTTGGTCTGCACTGGTCGCAAATGCAGAATCGTTTGCCGCCAGCAGGCTAAAGGTTGTGATAAGAACTCGGCGACCTTTACCATATCCCACATAGGCGATCTCGCTAGAAAATGACATGCCAAATAGGTCAGAGGTAATGGTAACATGTAGAAATATTGGCTATAGGTACGATTTCCACAGTTTCTTATTTTCGGTCATGAAAAGGTGGGGTAACGTTATATTTAGACCCCGTAATTTACATAGGTGTCATTTTACAACGTTGAAAATTGATTGACCCCCTTAGTCATTTCAACGTTACATCACCATTACATGACAGACCCATAAAACATTAACAATCAGGTCAGTACAGCGACTCGAACTTACGGAGCTTTTGAATTAAACGTTGAAATATGACCCGACTGTAGTTGATCGGTTTTCTACGGTGTTCCGTTAGGGCCAACGTGGTTTCGTGCTGTCCACTGGCACCAGATCAGAAAGAAAATGCCTCCGAACGTGTTATACCCTACCCCTAGGTATTCTATAAGAACCATGGTCATGAACGGGAAAATATACTAACCCGTTTCAATCGCGCATTTCATACCTAAAACACGCAGTGCGGTAAATGTGTACTATGGATATCAAACAAGTGGTAATTTATCTTCCATTGAGTACCGGTCGCATTTCTTTAATACATCTTATCTTAGAAAAACAACGCGTAGTTTATAGTAATTTCAACGTAACACAAAAAACTTGCTTGAATTTCCCTGGTGAAGTTCCGTTCTAGATTAAAAAACCATTCTGATTGGCTGTTGTGAAAATGTTTGTCAATCGTCACTTTACTACACGTGTTCGCTAAAATGTGAAAATGCAGCATTAATGTGCAAAATGAATGAAATAAACAGAACAGATGCAGACTAATGTACGATTTCAAATTAAATATCGTATACAAGATTAATTTCATTCATCATTTCGAGTTTTAGTGTAAAATTGTGATTTTTTTAAATTCTGTTTTTGTTTGTTTACGTTTCGCCAAACATGTGCACACTGTCGTGACCTCTAGACCGGATGTTCATTAGGGAAGGTCAAGCAAGTTTTTTCTGTAACGTTGACGAAAGCATAAAATATGTTGATAATCTCAGCAATATGGAATATTGAGACAATGTGACTGGTGCACGATGGAAGATAAATTATCGCTTGTTCAATATGCTACATACCCATTCACCGAACTGCGCGTTTAAGTTGAGAAATGTACGATTGAAACGGGTTAGTATAATTTCCCGTTCACGACCATGGTTCTTATAGAATACCTAGGGGTAGGGTATAACACGTACGGAGGCATTTTCTTTCTGATCTGGTGCCAGTGGTGCTGTCATCTTAAGAGCACGATGCATTGACGCGAAAACATGATGTGATAAAGCGAAAACACGATGCGATAAATATATAATGTTTTTCGCATTATCAATATCGCATTTTCGCCCTTGATCTCCCATCGTGTTTTCGTGTTCGCCTTCGCGGTTAATAGGGCGAAAACACAATACTAAAAGCGCGAAAACGTGATATTTTTCGCATCATGTTTTCGCGATCTTGTATTGTGTTGATTTTTTTTTTTGCGTTTTCATCCTCTCAACCGCGAAGACGAAACCGCGAAAACACGATGTTTTGATATATATGTTTAAATGCAGTAAGCTGCATTTACTCAGGTGAGCGCAGGACCAGTTGGTCCTCTTGTTTATTTATTACTTGGTGTTTGTTCTTTGAGATAAATCGAAGTTTGGAGCTGTTTTATGCTATTTCTTTAGGTATATCCCTTTTTAGCTTAAACGTTCTACTTAGTCCAAACACCTCAAATAATGTAGGGGCGATGTCTATAATGTTCATTTTTGAAGTGTTTAAACGAAATAGAAAGTTTTAGCCAAAAAGAGATATATCGTCAGAAGCAGCATGAAAATAGCTCCAGACTGGGACATGTCTGTAAATTAAAAAAAAAACGTCAAGCAACAAAAATTCGACTTTTACCTCTGTGTATTTCGGTTTCTTGCATACCAGACGGGGATTCCGTTATTTTTATCGGTGCTGGAAAAATCCATCTTACACCCTGGGGTGTAAGATGACTCTCGTGCTGTAAATGACGTATTACGAACTACATATATGTAGCAATTTACATTTTATTTCATAAAACGGAATAAAAATCCGATACCTTGACAGTTCCTCTTGTTTCCTGATAGTATATTTCTCGATTCAAAAAACGTTATTTTATCAAAAATTCATAACGTTACGCTGCAACTGATAAAACAAAACGGGAACTAAACATTGTTATTTGTCTTTGAAACGTCATGACATCTTTCCTGTTTACGGACGTTAGTTTCCCGCGCTTTGTTTAAATACGCTGCTAGAAGAAATAGTTCTAAAAAGAAAGCCTTCGATTGATTTTATTTCTATTTTTATTTCTTTAATATGGTATGCAAGAAAAAGGTTCTGTCACTGGCTATAGAATATAGGTGGCGCCTGGTGTTAGGCTGCTTAATTTGAGGCTCTCAATAAAATTGGATTTTAAGTGGTTTATACTGTTCACAGAAACTGGATTTTTGGCAGAAATAATTATGAATATATACTAATCATGCAGATGAATTTTAATTTTGGAGTTACTATTGCATTTGTGTTTTTGAATCAATCAATTCATAACAAAGGATTTCATAGGATTCATAGTGACCTAAATTTTGTGAACTCCATCTCAGTGATCATAATGGATGATCCAAATCACACATTTACCGGTATAAAGTATGGTGTTAACAAATTGGTGAGATTTTCTTCAGTGCCTAGACAATGGATTAACCCTGATCAGAATGTATTGACTAGATTAAAAAGCCTGGGGATATTGAACTTTAGAAGGAAAAAAGCAGGTCGCCCAAGGACTAAGAAACAAAATGGTGTAAATCTAAATAATCTTGTGTATCCAAAACGTTGTAACACCTTAGGCAGTTATAAACAGAATGTTATATGTATGACTTTAAATTGCCGGTCCTTAATCAGGAAAGATGTGCTTGTTGGACAATTGCTCCGCGAAGAAAATATTGACTTTGCAATATTAACAGAAACTTGGTATTCTGATGAGAAAAAACACCAATTTGAATCCTCAGACCTTAACCAAAATGGTTATAAAATTAGTGTATCAAACCGTAGAAACAGGGTTGGCGGGGGTGTTGCATTGACTTGTCGAAGTGGTATTAACATGCGTAGAATGTCAACCGGTGTGACTCAAAGTTTTGAGTACGGAGTATGGCAACTTATTTTCAAAAACATCACCATGCACTGTGTGGGTATATATAGGCCTCCTGCGTTGGCTACGACCAACCAGTTTGTGGCGGACTTTTTCCAGTATGTAGAAGATGTGGTTCCAAAGTATTCCAATCTCATATTTATGAGTGATTTTAACCTACATATTCAGGATGATAGTAATGCTAGAGCGGAATTCAAAAATTCATTATTTGCTCTTGGTTTGACGCAGCATGTGGATTTTCCCACCCATGTCCACGGTCACAGTCTTGACCTAGTAATCACCGAAGTTGCCAATGGCATTGACATACTTTCATGTGAACCGGGTCCTTTCTTGTCCGACCATTGTGCTGTCAAAATCGTAACTAAGGTGAGAAAGGAAAATATTGTCAGCAAATCTGTTGTTTTTCGGAACTTTAAAGACATGGATGAATCTGAGTTTGCTAAGGATCTCGCAGATATGTCCATTTGTAGCGAATCCGTCGATCAGTACGTAGAGCAATTTGAAGATGAAATTAATATACTTCTTGATAAACATGCTCCGAAAAAAGAAAAAATGCAAATTTATAGAGCTCCAAAACCCTGGTTCACTGAGGATATTCATTCCATGAAACGACTAGTCCGTAGATCTGAGAAATTGTGGAGAAAATACCGCCAACCTAAAGACTGTGAAACTTTCAAAGCAGACCTAAATAACTATCATTATGCTCTAAAACGAGAAAAGGAGTTAACTATAAGCCAGAAAGTACTCGAGTCCAGGGAGACTCAAAGAAACTCTACCGCTTTGTAAAAGACTTAACTGGAAGCAAGTCTGAGAACCATATGCCAACTGTGGAGGACGGTAGTAACTTAGCTGATAAGTTTGCTGATTATTTTATGGATAAAATAGAGAAAATACGAGAGTCTTTGAAAGATTTTGAAAACTTCAATCCGGTTGTGAAAAATGTGCCAACTTTTGAAAACTTTGAAGAACTCACAAATGAGGAAGTTAGAAAACTTATCAATCAATTACAAACAAAATCATCAGAACTTGACATTCTCCCTACGAATGTTTTAAAGTCATTCCATAATGAGTTGTTGCCTTCAATCACTAGGCTTGTGAATCTTTCCTTGACACAAGGAGTGTTTCCGATAAAATGGAAACAGGCGACTGTCAGACCACTTTTGAAAAAGTCTGGCCTTGAACTGAAATTTGCCAATTATCGCCCTGTCAGCAACTTGTCATTTTTATCAAAATTAATTAAAAAAGCAGCACTTTATAGACTAAATCATCATGTCAATAAGCATAACCTCCTCCCAAAGAACCAGTCTGCTTATAGACAGTTTCACTCGTGTGAGTCTGCTTTGCTCCGACTTGTGAACGATTTGCTCGATGGGATGGAACATCAGGAGGTAACAGCTTTAATAGCTATAGACCTTAGTGCGGCATTTGATACCGTTGATCATGACATCCTAGTCGACGTACTGAAAAATCAATATGGTGTTTGTGGTTCAGCACTGGAATGGGTGGATTCGTACCTACGACCTCGTAGCTGCAGTGTGAGGGTTGATAAAACATCATCATCTCAGCGTGATCTAACATGTAGTGTTCCGCAAGGAAGTTGTTTGGGCCCCTGGCTCTATTTGACCTATGCCGGGACGCTTTTTGACATTGTACCCCCATCTATTTCCGTGTTTGGATTTGCAGATGACCATACTGCGAACGTTCGTTTTCAGCCAACAATCATCGCAGAAAAGACTGCAATTCAAGACCTTCGAAATTGTGCTACTGTTATTAATGATTGGATGAACAGTAACAAACTAAAAATGAACAAATCTAAAACAGAATTTATAATGTTTGGTAGTCGCCAACAGTTGAATAAGTGTTCCACCACAGACATTGAAATATGCAGTGATAAAATCAAAGTGCAGAGTTGTATTAGATACTTAGGCGCTTTTCTAGATGACACACTTAATTTCAAGGAGCATATAAAAAGGAAATGTAAAACTGCAATGTTGAATTATTTCAAGATCAAAAGTATCCGTAAATACCTAACCAAAGAAGCCACTGAAATATTGGTTTTGTCATTAGTAATTTCTCACTTGGATTACTGTAATGTTATTCTTTATGGTGTTGCTAATTGTGAAGTAGGTAAATTACAACGTATTCAGAATATGTGCGCCAAACTTGTTCCCAACCGTAAGATGCGTGATAGTTCAAAACAGGCATTATATGACTTGCACTGGCTACCTGTGAAGGCAAGAATCAATTTTAAGATCCTTACTTATATGTACAACTGCTTTGTTGGTAATGCTCCTCAATATCTAATAGAACTTTTGTCTAGTAAAATTTCAAAACGTACACTACGTTCGTCAGAATCATCAGTAGGATGCTACGTTGTCCCTTATAACAAGAAAAAAAACATTCAGTGACAGAAGCTTCAGTACGGTTGGACCAAAACTTTGGAACGAACTGCCATTAAATCTCAGACAAAGTGAATCAGTTAAAATCTTCAAAAAGCAGTTGAAAACTCACTTCTTCAAAGACTACTATTCATTGTTCTAAAATTCATACTACAGCAATTACATTGAAGCAAATCAATGACTTTGTGTTAATACTGATGAATTGTTTTTACTGTTTTTAATGCATGAGTGTACAACGCCATCGAAGATGCTTTGTGTGTTGAAATAGGCGTTTAAGAAAATTCTCAAGTTTCAAGTTTGTAGGTGCAGATGGGAATATCCGGCGCTCGGGTAACTGTTCACGCGGTTACTCGGCTGGAGCCTCGTAACCGTCTAAACAGTTACCCTCGAGGCCGGAAATTCCCATCTGCACCTACAACCGGTAAAAGAATCTTATAATCTGTATTATTGCACTTTAATCACGTGATCCCATATCCTGGAATTACAGAAGGAGAATTTTTGATGCTTGACCTTAATCAGGTGATATTCCTAGACAGAAGACAAACAGGATCTGGTTTGCAGACTTAAAGTGGCATGCCTCCATATCGTTCGACAACAAAAATAATTTTTTTTTTAGATATCTTGAAATAAATGCTATATTTCTTAAGAAGGCTTTAAACCTTATTAATGGCAAACTTTATGTTACGGAAACACATGAGAATTTGCTGTTTTTATTACTTTTTACGATGAAAATCGAAAAGCGTTTGTCACACTTTTACTCAAGGTAAACCGTCTCGATTATAAATATCAAAATTTGAAGTCATTATTCACTACTTCAGCTATAGCGTTATTGGTTACGACGACGGGAAAATGTCTTTATTGCCGCGACGGTCCGGGGTTCGATTCCCGACGCGGTCATCTTTTTTTCTTGATTTGGAATTTTTAAAATATTTTAGAAACAAAAATTCATATTCTAATGTTCATAATATGACCAAAACTTCAATTTGAAGGAAAGATTATTTTTTAGCCAAATCTGGAGGCGTGCTGCTTCCTAATTTCTTAATTAAATTTATCATTGCTCTGCTAAATCCATACATGTGCGACAGTGTTTTAACGTATGCATATACTGTTTTTTTTATGTTTCAAATACTTCACCATTTAAACGTCTTTACACATTATATATACCGTTAAGCAAAATATCTCTTCCATGTTTACGCATGTCCAACGTGCGATATTAAAATATCGTGTTTTCGCGTTTTCGCCCTTGATCTCCCATCGTGTTTTCACCTTCGAAAACGAGAAAACACGATGCGAAAAATTTCGCGTTTACGCGCTATTAGTGTCGGTTTTCGCGTGAAGGCGAAAATACAAAAACACAATGGGAGATCGAGGGCGAAAACGCGAAAACACGATATTAATAGCGCAAAAACGCGACATTTTTGGTATCGTGTTTTCGCTTTATCACATAGTGTTTTCGCATCAAAGCATCATGTTTTCGCGATTTCGCCCTTTGAACGACAGCACGAAACCACGACGGCCCTAACGGAAAGCAGTAGTTTTCAGACATCCCGTCCATACGTTAATAAGCATCTATCACGACTGACCAGTATGTGCAGAGTTATGGCCGATGAATTGGCAATTAATTACACGTGGCGCGCTCGAATGCATAACTAAATGTTTATTACCTACCGTCCTGAAAAATTACAGATATGTTAATCTTTAATCTGTGTGGTAATAGGCAAATTGCGTAAGATTATTGGGATCAGTTTTCAACGTTGAAATATGACCTGACTATAGTTGATCAGTTTTCAACGAGAGCGTGGATAGATCATTAAATAACCAATGGTCCTTTACCAACGGATGACTGATCAATTTTCAACGTTGTATTTTAATGTTAAACCGGACTACTTTCATTTAATATGCATGACCTGACACATTTCTGTAAATAGTTCACACAAACACTTCATCCATTTCTACTTTAACATCGACAAACATTCGATTACAAACAAACAAAAAGGTGGAGGTATATAATAAAAGGGTTGTATTTTTGCAAGGACGGATCACCTTCCACGCTTACGCCTCTCTTGAGATCCGATCTCGAGCATCCCAGATCGAGCTATTATTATTATTATAATAACCCCTTTATTATTTTAACTTCTAAATTCATTTTTAGCATCTGATAGAATAAAGTATAATGAATTACAAGAAATATCTTTAAAAATGATGGTCGGCGAATTGTAATAAGGAAAGAAGTTTATGAATTTTTCATCTAACATTCATTTTTCATCTAACATTTTTCAAACTGCAAAACTAAACACCGCACTTTAACAATTTAAATGGTTCTCTTTTAATTTTTCGCAAAGGTTTCGTAGGGTTGCAATTTTGTTTCGTTTTTCCTTAGACGAATAATTACAGCAGTAGTTTGATGAAGATTCATGAAGCGGTTCATGAGAAGAGGTCATTAAACGTGTTTATATTTTTAGTTAAATTGGTCCCTATCCCCATTTGTAACAAAATAGCAGGAGACCTTACGATATTGTTACACATCGAGTTTGATAAAAATCCATTACATTTTAGTGGTTAATGCGAAGAAAGGCATATCTACTTTTAGCTATAGTGGTCCCTAATAGGGCTCAAGTTCCTATATAAATAAATTTGGAAGAGGACCTTATAATGATGCTCCAGACCAAGTATGACAAAGATCCACCAAGCTGTTCATGAGACGCTGTATAAAGGCATTTCTAGTTTTAGCTCTAGCAGCCCCTAAAAGGGGTCAAATGTCCCAGCTGAACAAAGTTGGCTGCGGGCCTAATAAAGATGCTACAAATCAAGTTTGATTAGAATACATGAGAAAAAATCAAAGGATTTTTTTATTTATTATTTTTATTTATTTCTAAAATAGGCCAACTGATCCCGCTTTAACAAATAGCATATTCGCTATTCATGAATCTTTGGACAATGGCGTCACACCTATAAAAAAGTGAAGGTCAAGCAAAACATACAATTGTAATTATTTCAATATTTCTGTTTCATAAGCAAAGTTTGACCGTAGTCATATCACATAGATAAACTGTATGCAGCGTACCTTCATTTCAGTGTAATGAGATTCAGTCATTATGTAGCATATATATAATAAAACAGATTTCAACTGAGTTCAATATTTGCATGCCATACTAAAGAAAATATTCATATATAATAAATCAGTTAAATAATTTATAACAAATATTCAAAGCAAACAAGTACTCATTTTAATATGCAATCTGAGTAAGTCACAAAAGCAAGAAACCTTTTCATATACAGACAACAACTGTAACAAGGAAAATCTTTTAAAAAGCACTTCTCTACATAAAAGACTCTTATCACACCCTTATTCTTGTGATACGCAGACCGTATTCAGCTCTTTCTTTAATTTGATATATGTTGGTATTTGAATAGGTTTTTATCATATTTATTAAACTTACTTATCATTTTGAGATATATCAATATTCTTGCTAAATATACTGAGCCAAATTTAGCTTTAAAACTGTGAACAGCGTCGTTTAGGATAAACGCTTCGTCTACATTTCACTCAGCGTAGCACAATCAACAGAGTGAAAGAAATTGACACTCTCGTCCAATCAGGCACAGTGTTGCATAAATCTTCCATTTTGATAAATTATCTATAATGCGTTATCAAGTAGTTTGATTTGCAAACTGAAGTCACGTGGCATAGGAAACGAAAACGAATTTAGACGGCGTCGCCGAAAAAAAATAATCACCCCTTAATAATTCTTGCTTTGTAAGTTCAAATATAGAATTTGTTAGCTTTACTTATTTCTTTGTTCATTGTCGCGTTATTTTCGTTATACAGGTACACTAAGGCACACTCTTAATTTACAGCACGGGATACGAATACCCTACTTATGTTAATTTGAAACAAATAATCGTCTCCTACCGCTTTTCAATACCTATATTCAAACTGTCTTTGTGTTGTACCTCATTATTTGAAAACAAATTGCTCATATAACGAGCACTAATTGTTAAACATTATCATTATACATTGAAAATACTGTAAATATAACTTATTATTACATTTTTTTCGGTAATCAATTTTCAAAAAACAGACAGGAAAAAAATAACTTGAACAAAATATAAAATATATTTTCTATAGTGATAATCAATATTTATAGAACAAGTTAACTTAGATTTATGTTATACGGAGTGCGCAAAGTAACAAATTGGAGTTCAAAAAATATTTTCATTACCGGAAATAATGTTATAAACCTGTCAAAAATAGAAGATCTAAAACAGTCCGCAGAATTAAGTGGCAAAAGTGTAGAATGGTGTTGCGACAGGAATTTTAGTAAAAAGTTAAAAACCTAAAGATTTAATACAAGACAAATACAATCAACCTGATAAGAGTCGTCAGCATTGCTGTGTAAGAAAATTAACAGAGTTAATTGCGAGACAATTTATTACAAACCGTAATGTGTAAAACCGTAAAATTGATCGTGCTGCAAGTGTTATTGGAGTGTGCACGTGCCTGGACTGGAGACTCTTACTACAGCGACAGATATGGCATGGATGGTATAAGTTACACCACAGGTAATTCTTATTCATACAAATATATATTTTAGTTATGTAATGGCGGGCAGTAAACCTAACCAGTGTTCCTGGATTCTTTACTAGTACAAACCTGTCTTCCGCAAGTAACTGCCAACTTCCCCAGGAGGACGATTGATTTCCGGCACAGTGGCTTTTAACAAATCGTCATGGAGAACATAATTATGCGGTCTCCCTTTTGAGCTAAGCGGGCGGGCTCCAAAGCACCTACTTTTAAATTATAAGTTTATTTTATTCTAACTGGCAAATTACTGAAAATGATCAGTGAGTTACAAAAGTTCGTTACACGTTCTTAGTTAGACTGTCAGTCCAGTCCTGAGTGTTATTAGATTAAGAAATGAAATGATTTTTTTCGGTGTTCATGCGAAATGAACTACAGAATAGTATCGGCAAATCCATGAATCGCTCTAGCGATTCATGTTTAATTTGCCGATCCTATTCTGTCGTATATTTCGCATGAACACCGAAAAAATAGTTTCATTTCTTACATTTACATTATATTTCCTTTCCATTCGTAAACTATATAATATTATGAATTGCATATAATTTGTAGCATTTAGCATTAAAATCAGCTTCCCGGCAATTCTGTTCACTAGACGGAACAACTGCGACGTCATCTAAGTAACGTTCTCCCTGACTATACGCGGACGTCGTCAAAACAGTGGTCGGTTATCATTAAGAAGCGATGACGTAACTTTCGCGCCTTTCCTTTTGCTGTTCATAGGAAATGAACGTCAAAAGTTTCAATGGAAAAGAATAGGGCGAATGTAAATATTTGCCATTTTGTGCATTATGGCCATAACCAAACTTACAAACAAAACAAAGCGTTTGGTTTGCAACGGGCAAGACGAAAGGCAGGCGCATAAAATATGAACATGTAGGCCTATTTTAACAAAAAATGACATAAAAACTTGCTTTAAAATAATTCTCTTAAGTACTGTCAACACAGCTTCAAATATGCATATATTAAGCTTAAAGTGGCGATCTGGTGAAATTTTCAATATGAAAAAAAAATTATGTAAACAGTACAAAATAATTCTAACCAATGAGAATGAAATGATTACAACTTTTAAGAAACGTCTTAATTTGCTCATACAACTAACAACTGATGTTTGATGTGCTTTGTTGAAAACCCCGCAAAACGTAACATCGCTAAACCTTTTCTTTCTTCTTTTTAAACAAAGCCTTTCCTTTTTGTGCATATAGATATAATAAAATGAAATAACATACTGTACTACTCTTTATGTTATTAAATTTTTGTACAATTAATATTTTATTTAAGAAATAATAAATATACGAAAAATTTCCTTGTTTTCAAATCGAGCGTTTATGTGTCTGATGAATTATAAGATGGTGTGTAAATCATCCACATTTCAAACAACGATCTGTTAGCATATTTATTTCAGGAAAGAATGAATGTCTGAATGTGTAAGCAAAGCTGAATTTTGGAAATTGACAAATAAATATTTTTCATTTTAACTTTATCATTTCGTCAAAATTGTTGAAATGTTTAGATATTTCAAACAGGTACAATAAATCAAAGACAACTGTTGCGTACGCTTTGTTACTTTATTATTATCCTGCGCAGGATTAAATGGCAAACTCGTGTCAAATTTAAAAGCACTGACCTCCAGATTTTGGCTAAACAAAGCTCTTTCTTTTAAATAGAATGCATTATGAACATTCGAAAATGAGATTTTGCTTCTTAACTATCTTAGAAATGCCGAATCAAGAAAAAACATGCCCAAATCGGGAATCGAACCCTGGTCGCCGCGGCAGAGGTCAACGCAGTATCTAAAAATCGTTAAATATAAAGCTTTATATTTAAGGCAGTTTACGTCCGGTATCCGTACAAACGCTTTCTAATTTTGAACGAAGAAATTAGAAAATAAACAACTTATTTTTATGTGTTTTACTACGTTTCAAAGGCCTTCCTTGGAAAAAAAGTTATAATTTCTTTTTGATATCTAAAGTTTCTCTTTTTTTTTTGTTGTTGTACGATCTGGAGGTCAGTGCCTATTTTAATTGTCTCATAATTATACTTTAGAGAAATAATGCTGGAAGGAACGATAAATCTATCCGCATATAAATACAAAATACATATATTGCTTTTAATAGTTTTTTAATCATGCAGAGTTAGGACATTTTAATTAAACACGAAAAAGAAAGCGTGTTTAAACCAACAGTATTAACAATAAAAGATGAAACTTATTTTAATATGTGCAAAAACTAGAACGTGATAAACCTTCCTTTTTCACACAGACAGTCTATGCGCTTTTATCCACCAAAAACAGGATAAAAGAAGAATTATTCAAGTTCAGTTTTGATCGAAGAGAATGTGTGTTTTACAAATACGAAAAAGAGGTAGGTACATGTAGATAACTTGTTTTAATCAAGCATTAAAAAGAAGAAATTTTAATATCTAGTTATTTTAGGTATAGCAAAAACAATTAAGGTGGAGTGGACCCCATAATTAAATCTTTCGAAAGTAAACATATTAAAACAATGAATAAATATGCTTCGGCATTGACTTAATTAAAAACAAAAATGCTCGTCGCAAATAAATATTGAACAAATTTTACATAATTATAGCTCTTTTTGTACAGATATTCCTACCACCACTAGATCTAGCATTCATAGTAAAACAAGATTATCCATTGAGCCATTAACTATTATAGTGAGTAGGTTATAGGAAAAAGATGTTTCCTTTTGTGAAGAAAGCACCAAACTTTGCATGTAACTATTTTGAAGTATGCTGAATCCAAAAAAAGGAGGAGACACGCAGTTCGCTAATCTCAATTAGCTTAAAATGAGGCCCCAAAAGGGGACCTATATTTTATTTATTTTAATCATATATTTTTGAAAACAATGTCCAAAAGGTTATTTTATAACCGAAATAAGTAACTATTATTGACATAATATTTATTAAGTTACATTTCTACACATTTATTATATAGGACACCGACAAATGACTTAGATGAGGCCCTAAAAGGGGGAAAATTGTTTGAAAATTTCATTTTCTGGATGACTTTATTTTTTAGTGTGAATATTATATCACTCAGGTAAACAAAACTAATTTTAGTATTTAATTATATCAAAATATTATTTAAACATTCTTTACATTTTGAGGTTCATTATGCGTATTTCATAAAACAAGTTCACATATACGTACATACTGTAATTCATATAATCGATTTTACAGTACATATACTTACATGGGGTACCGATAATTCGATTTCCCTATGAATATTATTATTAAGCATTCAAAAGAGCAGCTAAAGAAGGGGTTATTTTGTGTGTTTCTTGTAATTCAATATCTAATTTAAATTAATGTATAACGTATTATACAAAACATAATCTATATTTTTTTCAAGACAATTAATGACTTCAAGCTAAAGCATACGATCATCCTAATACTTTCTTTACAATAAAAGAAAATGGAACTAAATACATTGTTGTATTTATTATTGCTAATTTGTACTATATTCAGTATAATTATATAAGATAAGATTTAAAGTTTTAGATTCAGTCTAAATTCCGCTTTCTTGAAAATAGCACCGATGTAGTATGATAGGTTAACTTTTGTACGATTTGAACCAACGACCTTTACCACTAGACGTTCACTCTCATTGGACCCCTCCACAGAGCTTATAAGTATAAACATTTCTAAAGCACAGTGATTTACTGCAGACACCCCAAGAAAGCAAATAGTTACACATAAAAATTGTTTAAGATGAAAATATGATACAGAAATAAAGAGAATCAAACCAAATACAGTTAAATGTAAATTTTTGAAGGTAAAAATTAATCGATTAGTTTATAAACAATGTCTCCTTAAAATATACTGTGCTACATTTATCTTGCATATTAAGCCTTTTGACAAATAACTAAATAGTGTATTTTCTGTCTTAGGTTCCAAATCAGTCTATATAATGATATCATGTATCTGATAAAGAAATGATCATTCAGAACATTGTACTTGTGGGTCAGAGTTGAGTATACTCTGCATCTCAGTATAGGCGATGAAGCTCTTTCAGTACAGCTAAAATGACTATTGCAGGCCATCTTAGTTATAATCATAGCTGATATGTGCTCTTTGTCCAATACAGTGTTAGAAATATCTCTCAATAGAGCAATTATAAGTCCTAGAGTAATTGCCTGTTTAGGGTAATGTCCCAAGCATTTTTTCGTGAACTTACAAAAGCTGAATGAAAAGTTATGATCAGGTTACCCTAAAGAAACAACTTTTAATTTTAGGCGTAACAACCCTTTCAATATTTAACTAAACTAAAACTGTGATAGATTTGCCAGTATTTCACTCTCTAACTCACATGTCTTCAAAATGTCACAGGATTGGCTGGATACATTTATATCTGCCTTTGTATGTATTCTTGGAGTTACATTGATGAGTTTCCTCAAACTTATAATAGCTAATTATGAAGCGTATTACATAATTAAAGCCAAGTACCAGTTCTCTTGACCATTTCCAGTTGACAGGATAAGCAATGCCAATATATGCTATAAATGCCTGTCTACAACCTGATTGATACAATGATATTTGTTACATACGTGAACATCTATCTACAGGGGTTTGCATTCAATACGTCTAAGTGCTTAAGAAAATGTATTCTCTGGCTTCATTTTGATATTTCTTTGCATGATAAAACAACCCATCCTTCCAGTTGTCATGTGCGCTTCATGAATCTTTATAACACAGCATAACCACAAGTAAAGATATCCTTTTCCTTGCAAACGTAATGAGACAGTATCACAACCAGATAATGCATTATAAAGAATGTTAGCTTTAAGTCTTCGTTCTTTGATGTGTCTTCTCCTGTTGGATTTTTGTCCTTGTTTTTATGCCAAAAAAGACGGCTTACTACGGAATTAGTCAGCATGTACCAGAACTGTTTGGAACGGCCAAATGAAGCTACAGGTAACAACTAGCAAACTGTTTTACTATAAAAAATAACAGTGTGTATCAGTGTTGGTTGCCCGTAACATTATCCCTTTGTGGTTTTGTTTTTATGCATCTGCGGCAAACAGATGTGTACCATATCGCATAACAGTTAGTGCACCACATGTTTTTGGAACAATACATTGTCACATTATAAACAAAGGTATCAAGCTGTAAGTCAGTAAATGGTCCCAGATAAAATTCTAGTTCCTAAAGGAAATGGACAGCATGAAAACATCTAAATTACCTGATGTTCACATTTCTAATGTTTATATATGAAGCCATATGCTTGGGGAGAGGCATTAAGGCATGAACATACTAAATAGCTGGCCTTCTTTATTCTAGATAAAATTGACAAATTTCAAATGGCTAAAGCACAGAGCAGGACCCGTTTTAAAAATGATACCCCAAATTGTATGACCTACATTTCCATAATAAATCTGTCATGCTATCATATTATTGCGAAAATGCTTCCTATATGTAAAGGACAGATCTGTTATGTGATTTCAGCAAAAAAAATGTAAAAAAGGGAAGGGAAAAAAGCTCTACAGAACAAAGAAGAATGTCTCTTTGAATGCACCATTTTGCATGCACCATTTTGCAACTACCACGATTTTTCAGCGCCACTTTTCTATTTAGTGTATACCTTAATTGTGACCCTTGCATTGCTTAATTCTGTTGAATCTAGATTGACCAGTAATGGCACTTAACTTTCATTACTATGTACACTTCATAGATCCAATTAAATGCCAGTGCAATAACACATCACATTCATGTATAAGAAATATAAATTTGTCAACCAAATGTATTAGAGAAGTAAACCTACATGTATGACAATTCTTAGATATCTATTGAAAGGGTGTAAATATCAGTTTCTTTTATTTTATGGGTCTTTGGATGAGTCATTTGATTTGAAACATGATTATGTCATATTATATTGTTATGTAAAATACAAAAATTATCCATTGCAGGGCCTCTCTTTTTTATATAAATCTATTGCCCTAATAAATGCAGATATATAAGTTAACTCGTGGACCTAAACATGTGAATATTTTTTACTTTTTGATATTTTGTACATAAGATCCATGAATTCTTTTTCTTTACTTATGTTAAGTTCAGTTATTATATGATATTCTAACGATTGAAATAAATTAATTTGCCCTCAAAATGTGATTTTTAACAATTTCCCCTTTAAAGGATCTCATATTATTTTTCCTGAGTCATGTTTTTTGAATGTGTATAAAATGTAATTGAATAAATTTTGTGTCAAGGGTTATAATTGGTTAAGGTTACGAATTAACATTTTTGACATTGTTCTAGATATATTTAATTGAAATAAATAAAAGGTAGTTCCCCTTTGGGGCCTCATGTAGCCAACAAATCGTATTATGTAGTCCGTTGCTGATCCAGCAAACTTTATAATACTTCAATACAACTTTCATTTCTTCTTCATAAGAAATATCTTTTCACACGCAGTTTTGAAATTAAACATACAGTAAAATCTGATTACCTCCCTTTTCAGTATGTATATTGAGAAATAAGAGTATTTTGTAGTAAACTTTTTATATTTGTCCATACCAAATGGTTGTTTGTCTATGCTAGTGATATGTTATCCATATTTGGATCATATGAAACATTACTTTATAGATAAATTTCAATTTAATGGAAAAATTCTTATTTTCAAAACATTTTTACCTCCCTTTTTTAAACTGATTTAAAAGGAGGTTCCAGGGCAAATATAGCGTGTCTCCTCCTCTTTTAGGATTTAGGATACCTTAAAGTAATTTCATGCAAAATTTGGTGCTTTCTTCACAAAGGGGAACATCTTTGCGATTTTTTGTTCCATATCTTACTCGCTATTATGGTTTAAGGCAATTTAGATATCGAATTTATTGAAAACATGTTTTATGGGCTCCCGCTAAATTTTGGAGATGGAAGCTAATGATCAAAGCTACAAGATTATCGATTTTTCAAATATGGCTTATCAGCAGTCGCGTTTATTACAGAAAGATCAATATGCTTAAACTTTTATATGACGTCACATTATTATGACGTCATACACAAAAGTCAGTATGAGTTTTTAGCATTATTATGCTTTTTGAAATGTTGTTTTCAACCGTTTGACCCTGAAATAAGTCGAATGTAATAGAACAGAAGTATGTTACAATCGTAGAGGGCATTTAATGTATCAGCCAATCATATTTTATCGAAGATTCATATAATTATAGGCTGTTTGCTATATCGTATAGCACTTAATACGAGTCGTGTTAGAATTCAAATACATTTCAACATTAGTATTCAACATATTCAATATCAAAACGGACATAAACAACATCCCCCACTTTCTTACTAAAACTATAGTTTACTTCAAGATCATGAATAATCATTCAAACAAAAAGGTTGAGCATTAGGACACTTTCATTTTCAATTTCAAACGAACTAATTCAAGGACATTTTTGAAATTTATTATTGCCGATAATTTACAGTAGGAAAGAAAACATTATTCGTGAGCAAAAAAAAAAAAAAAACACACACACACACAAAAAAACAACAAAAAACAAACAAACAAACATAAATAGATAAATAGACTATATGAATTTTACGACATCGAATCACTCAGCAATTTACAAAATTCCTTTCCCAAGAATAATCAAGGCCTCATAATGTATGAGTTAAATACAGAGCGATATAAAAATGTATATTCTACCTGATGGTCACACCAAAACCATACCAAAAACTGCTGAAAGAAGTTATTTCACTTTTTATGACACACACCTTGTGTTTACAAATGTACCTAATTTGCATATTGACCGAGGCGTGCGAAAAGGAATCTACCGTTACAGAAACTTATGTTAATATAATGCAGACGTTCTTTAGTATTTATAAATAAAATGGTTGCGTTAGTTAAAAAGAAACGACAATCACCTTGTTTTAGCTAATCCACCAAAACAACGAAGCTGATGTCTATGGAATCCCGGTGGACATGCTTTTTTTTTTCTATTTGCTCTTTGCGTTTTGCGCTTTCTTTTTTGCCATTTGCTGTATGCTTTTGCTATATTGCGTTTTGCTTTTTTAAAAGCAATGACATACACATCGACTAAAATCTATAAAGACATCTGCAAGGGCTTTAAAATATTAAATCAATGAGATCTTAAACTAGGCCGTGAACTCAATTGTATTTTTTGAAAATCATATGCTCCATGTATTTCACTATCTACCTTTTGAACGCTCATGAAACGGGACTTATTTATTTTATTGGAACACCTGTGGCGGCAAACAGTGTTCATTAAAGTTGTCCGCTGTCTAACTTGAGCAGATCTTACCAAATATCCATTAACTTGGTCACAAGCCAGAGAGTATTTGTTTTTCTTGCAAGTACCGGGCCCATTTTGGGAAGTTTATCACTCATTTTTCAGGAATCTCAGTGCGACATGTATTTTGTTTGCTCTTTGTTTCTTGTGTTTTGGTCTTTGTTTCTTGCGTTTTCATATTAGCTTCTTGTGTTTTGCTCTTCGCTTTTTGTGTTTTGCTCTTTGTTTATTGCGTTTTGCTATTTGCTTTCGCGTTTACGTTTCTCTGTGTGTGTGGGTGAGGGTGGGGGGGGGGGGGGGGGGCGTGCGTGCGTGCGTGTGTGTGTGTGTGTGTGTGTGTTTTGCTCATTGTGCTTCAGTCTGACTGAAATCTTCTCCTAAAATGCTACATTAGTAAGATTGTGTACGTCAGTCAGATTAATTGTGCTTTTTATCTAAAAAAGAAATATTACATACAATGTTTACAGTCAATAACGTTTACATAAAGCAGTTCCTAAAAATAAAAATCGAGCAGAATATGAATTTCAGTAGCAGGGACTGTATCTTTAACAAAACCGTCGAAAAAGGCAAAACGCAAAAAGCAAAACACAAACAGCAAAACACGAAATGTAAGTAGTAGCAAAAAGCAATTAACAAAAAGCATGTCGCACCGGGATTCCATAGATGTCAGAAGTTCCCGTATTTCCTGCACGGTGCAATGTTAAATTATTGCAGTGTGAGATAAGCGATATGCAAACTTCAGTTTTGCACTTGATTTGTTGTTGTCGTCGTTTAATAATTTATTATATACATACCCTTATAGCCTTAGGTACCATCTCTAAACACAGTCCTTTTTCTTTCGTCTGTCTTAATCTATACATATATACAGTGTGTATTATTTTAAACCTAATGTATTGTAAATACACATAAAGTTGTTGATTTTATGTTTACATAAACTATATGAAGTAACTGTTCTTGTTTGTAAATATGAAATACACATTTTGTTCCTTTTCAGAATCCCAGTTGCAAATAGGTTATATGTCTGTTTTGTCAAAGTAGTTTGATAGAGCTCCACTACTGACAGAGTTTACAGTCGGATTATTATGAAATTCCAATAAGACTACAAAAGTCTGTTGAGATGAGCCTAGAGAGAAAATTGTTTTCTGAGAAATATCAGTGTCAATATCAGTGTCAATAATAAAATAGAACTTTATGCCGTGTGCGTCTTTAACGTCACAACACGGCTGACGTCATGTTCGCTAACGCGCGTCTGTTTTCCGCGCTAAGTTTAAAATTTGTTGCAAAATGCATATGTCAACAAAATTAAGCATAAAATAAAAAGAAAATTTGTTTGTTTTTCGTGAATATGGAATATATCTCACCTCAAAGTGAGAAAATTTTCACGTTTTCACTCGCGCTGAGCGCTCGTGAAAATATTTAAAAAAATTCTCACTTCTCGGTGCGATATTCCATATTATCCTGTCACTTGCATTATTTTCGACCCGATATCAGGGTGCCGTATATCTTTCTTGACATACCGTCAGTTGACACGTGACCAGTGATATACGGTCAGTTGATCATGTGACCTTATGATCGATATTGTTGTCATAAGAAATTTTGCACCATTGTGTTGGAAATGTCCGAACTAAGAAAATGAGTGGTCAAATAATGAGTTTTTATTCAAAAACGAAGAAGTTATTGCGATTTTGTCGGTGATTACGCCATTATATAAGTGACGTCATTACGAATATGACGTCATTGAAACGGTTGTCGCACACTTATTTTTGTAAAATAAATTGCCAAATATCGGAAAATGAAGTAATGACAAGATAAATAGAATAATAGGTTAGTGCCGTAGATGAGAAAGTTTATCTGGCTCGGCTCCGGACGTTATCAGGTTCGCCTTCGGCTCACCCGATAACCTCCTCCACCCCGCCAGATAAACTTTCTCATCTACGGCACTAACCTATTATTCTCTATTTCACGAAATACAAACAAATATCCTCTTTATATTACATGAGTGTATTTTCATATTAAATTTATTAAACGAGTTGAATAAAATAATAAAATGCGAGGCTCTGCTGAGCATTTTATCAATTTTATTCAACTCGTTTAATAAATTCAATGTGAAAAGTCACAAATGTAATAGATCTATTCTTTTTATCACATGTTAGCTTTTCCTGTCGAAACATAAAACAATCTACTTTCTTTTACAAATAATATAAACAGGTCAATTTGACCAACGTCTCCTATACTATAAACGACGTCGATGTCAAAGCTTTATTACACTAGTGTATTATCATTTTTATGTAATAGAGGTAGGATAAGATCGAAATATATTTTACCGAGTGAACACTATAATGCAATGCGCCACTCGTAAAAAGTTTAATTATGGTGTTCACTAGTGAAATATATTTCGATCTTACACCGAAACAAACAATTTTCTATTTCAAGGGGTCGAACGAGTTGTTATGGGAGTCTATATGTGAGGAGTTGTTGTTGTGGGAGTCAAAATGGCGGAAAATGACGTTTTTTTTTGTCGAGAATTTTCTGAAAACTTTGTAAATGCAACTTTGTTTGCAGTTTTCTCTTAATTTCAATATGGCCAGACCAGAGAGCTATGTTTTGGCTTTACTCGGCATCTATCGTTGCACACCCGTTAACCGGTTCCGAGCAAAACAGTTCGTGGCGGACAAAACAGTTTACCGATATTTTTGCCGGTATCTGCATTGGGGTAAGTATTCTCTATCCAAGAATCGGTTGGTGCAAAATATGTTAAAGATTTTTATTTCTGTAAAAAGTAGCATAAACGAAGAACATGTCATGTGCTTCCCGTTTAAAACTAACCTATATTTAGTAAGTTATGACGAGTTAAAAGTGTGATATTGTTGAAAAAATGTGAAAACGAAAGTTTATCGCGGTATATTTAATTCACTTTTCAACTTCGGTCTATGGTATTAACGTCAACCTTTAAAATAATGTTTGCCCCGAATATTGTCCAATTTTTAAGCGACAAAACGCGATATTCAACGAGTTATAGACATTCAAACATGACATGGTCGAAAAAAAGTGTGGCGGCATTGCACAGCTTAAGGTTATTTGTGTGGCGAGCAAGAGCAGTCCTGTGTCTTTTTGATTTTACTTTAATAAATGGTCTAAATAGTGATATCCAGCTCGTAAGTCTTGAAAAACAACGTTTGTAATCAAACAACAGCAATTTACACTAATGTAAATCAAAGCATATATTAGTCATACAACCGTCTAACAATGTAATATATCATCAACACTTCTTCATACATTTTTAAATTATGTTTACAGTGGTACGGTAGTTTGATGTGATGCCTTCCCATTTAGGAACGTTCCACTTACTTTATTATATCATTTGTGATATTTCTTTCAGGATCACAATGCATACGTACCTGTGCTACTACTGCAATACAACAGCTGACGTTTATAGGCACTTAATTCAGCACCTCTGTAATAGCCATAGGTTTGACACGTTCAAGTACAAACAACTTGAGCTTGACTGTCGTACAGGAAAAACTAGATATCGAACAAAATTATTTGAATGCATTAAACCTGTGTCACATATATTATCCGTTGATGAAAACAATCATTTACACATATCTCTTCTTGAAGAAAACAACACTGAAAATTCTTTTTTACCTGAAGTAGCAGAAAACAATCTTTCACTAAACGTTAACGAAAACAAGGAATTAGGAAACACTTCAACATTCAAATTAGAATCCTCTCCCTGTTTTTCAGAAGAAACAGACCCACCTGAAGTAAATTTAACTGATATTTATGACAATATACCTGATGTAATAGAAACATTACATGAATATGGTCAGTTAGAATTATATAAAGAAAATGGCTATCACTAGTCGCTAGTAAACAGTTCCCAATGGAAAACATATGTTATTTGTTGTTCCTCGATTTTGTAGAATGGTCTTCGAAATTCTCTTCATCCCGGATGAGATATATGCACGAATTTTAAAAAAAAAATTTTGAAAGTTGGTTACAAACTGTTCCATGGGAAATTGTTGCGTTTCATGGCTGGTCCCCGAAATACAGGTCAAGTTGTAAGTTGGCAGCAAGTTCTTGGTGATTGTTCTACACAAAACTCAAGTATAAACTTTGCAGTGCCTTCTAAACCAATCATAGCCCAGGACGCATTGGAACCAATACTACTAGGTATTTTTGTAGACACCATGAAGATGTTTGCAAACTATGTAGGGGAAAACCCTATCAAAACTGGCATAGACGGAAAGAAAATTGCAAGGGGTAAAGGCAAAACAATGGGAAATATAGATTGCAGGTGGTTCGAGCCTGATCCAACACTGACTGACAGAAAAGCCCGATTAAAATCCAAAATGGTGTTCTTTTTACAAAATACATGTGCTGGTTTAATAGTGCCAACTATGGACTGGTGATGTGTATAATCATTATACGCGTATTTTACATGACTATATGCATACGAATTGCATCATGTCATCCCCGCTGTATTTTCTGAACATTGCTGTGCTAGTACCATTTGTTTTTGTCAGATTACAACGAGTAACAGGCTTGATATCACTATTTAGACCATTTATTAATTTAAAAGTAAAACAATAAAAAAGACACAGGACTGCTCTTGCTAGCCACACAAATAATTTTGAGCTGTGCAATTCCGCCACACTTTTTTTCGACCATGTCATGTTTGAATGTCTATAACTCGCTGAATATCGCGTTTTGCCGCTTAAAAATTGGACAATATTCAGGGCAAACATTGTTATAAAGGTTGACGTAAATACAATAGACCGGAGTTGAAAAGTGAATTAAATATACCGCGATAAACTTTCGTTTTTCACATTTTTTCAACAAAATCACACTTTTAACTCGTCATAACTTATTAAATATAAGTTAGTTTTAAACGGGAAGCACATGGCATGTTCTTCGTTCATGCTACTTTTTACAGAAATAAAAATCTTTAACATATTTTGCACCAGCCGATTCTTGGATGGAGAATAATTACCCCAATGCAGATACCGGCAAAAATAAAGGTGAACTGTTTTGTCCGCCACGAACTGTTTTGCTCGGAACCGGTTAACGGGTGTGCGTTGGCTAAATAGATTTAAGAACAAAAAAGTTATTGAAGGAACCAGTTGGCTGATTGCGTTTTAAATAAACGCACACACAAGATAATTGAGAATTAAAAGTGACCTAGTGAATTTACGAAAGTTGTTAAGTTTTGAAGTAACTACTTGAATATGCAACGATGTTTTTGACTCATTTTCGCCAGACCTGAACCCAGGACCTTCCCTTTACCAACAACAAAAAATTGTCATAAAGTCATCCCCACAACAACATAACATGCATAAAGTGAAAAAAAAATCGGCGATAAATGTATTTATGAGCGTGAAAATTGGATGAATTTCTTAATTAGCAAGTGATTAATCATAGCTAACAACATAAAGGCCTGAGTAGGGTTTAAATACGTTAAAATGGGGGGGGGGGGGGGGGGGGGGGGGGGGGGGGCGACTGGTGCCTTCAATAACGTTTTCGTTCTTAAATCTTTTTAGCCAACAAATGATGCCGAGTAAAGCCAAAACATAGCTCTCTGGACTGGCCATATTGAAATTAAAAGAAAACTGCACACAAAATTACACTTACAAAGTTTTCAGAAAAGTCTCGACAAAAAACGTCATTTTCCGCCATTTTGACTCCCACAACAACAATTCCTCACATAAAGACTCCCATAACAACACTTTACGTTCGACCCCCTGATTTATTTTATGTGAGCCGCGCCATGGGAAAACCAACATAGTGGCTTTGCGACCAGCATGGATCCAGACCAGCCTGCGCATCCGCGCAGTCTGGTCAGGATCCATGCTGTTCGCTTTCAAAGCCTATAGCAATTAGAGAAACCATTAGCGAACAGCATGGATCCTGACCAGACTGCGCGGATGCGCAGGCTGGTCTGGATTCATGCTGGTCGCAAAGCCACCATGTTGGTTTTTCCATGGCGCGGCTCATGTATTTTTAATGATTTAAAAAAATATATATCCAGTTTGTCCGCGCAACGTCACGTGCATAGCATCGTGACGTCATAATGTCATGACGTCAGGATATCTTTGTAGAAAAACTGTAAATAGTTCTATTACATTGCCTGATTTCTTTTACATTTCATTATGATAGATTGTATATATTTATGATCTTGTTAGTATTTCTATAAATCTATTGTTTTACTCGTGTATATTTTGCAAGGAATTTTCTATTGTTTATAATTAATATTCTTTTGCATTCAAGTGTAGTTCCGTACCAGTGAAAAGTAATCAAAGCCTTGAGACGTCTGGTGGTTGCGGGTTTTGGTAGATTCATTTCCTGTTTAAATGTCAATCTATAAATTTACATGTATGAGAAACAAATACAAATGTGCCTCATATCTAAGATGAACTCTGCCTGACCTTACGTGAACTTATCTAATTTGCCAGCCGGAAGTCAGTGATGTAACCATTGGCTGGAATACCTTATCATTGATAGATCGTGTATAATCTAAATGGTCAGTGTGAATGGATACAGGTTGAATAAGAACTGCTTGATCATTAATAATTCATCCGCATTGTTCATGAATGGGACTATTTTGTGTAGCATAATATGAACATCTTTTGGATGTGATTAGGAATCAAATAAATGCTATATGATTGTCAGAAATACATTTGTAACTTTGGTAGCGGGATAAACCGGCAACCAAAAATGATATTTTCACTGTTTCAAACAGTGAAAATATAAATTTTATTTAACTGATAAATTTCAGTATTTCATCGAAGAGCATAAAATGAATAGAGGATACGAAAACAAACAAATTTTCTTTTTATTTTATGCTCAATAACGTTGAGATTTGCATTTTGCAACTATTTTTAATCTGAGCGCGGGAAACGGACACGCGTAAACAGACATGACGTCAGACGTGCTGTGACGTTATAAAGACGCACACAACATAAAGTTCCATTTTATTTTATTATTTGCTGCATAACGTTATGAAATTCTCTTTAGGTAAACTTATTAGAATCGAGAAATAAACTATAAAGAACAAAGTGCGACTACAATTTTCATCCTGTTTGAAGCAAATAATTTAAAATTCATACACAATGTAATGAGGGGGTGGAGCTATATCTCTCACAGTGTGAAAATATAGATTTCATATTTTCACAGTGTGAGTGATGAAATATGAAAATATTTAACTGATAGAATACAGTATTTCATTAGTTAGCATAAAATAAATAGCTTTATTACGTTCCCGCGACGTCAAACATGTCGAGGGCTTAGCGCAATACTATTGTAACTGTATATAAATAAAGAACATGATACAATAGTATTGCACTAAGCCCTCGATGTGTAAAAGCTATTAATTTTGCGCGGTAACTGACACAAAACGCCATGACGTCGATGACGTCATTTTAAAGCAACAATGTTTTGCAGCGTTTCTGTGGTAATTTATTCATTATTCTAACACGATCCGATTCATTTTCCTATTAAACAAAGAAGACAGAAAACAGTGAATTATTATACAACAAATCACTGTTCTGACGTCACAATTATTACGTCATGGCGTCAAACGGCATAGCGGCGCGTTGGAAAAGAAACCGATTGAAAACCGGCAAATATTTAATGAATGTCTTCAAGGATGTACTTAAAAATCCTTGGTAACGTGTTAGAATCGAAATAATATATCTCATTTAGTGATTTGCTCTTGAATAAATCATTGTTTGTCGTTCAGATGCGTATTATTATATCACTCGGGCTGCGCCCTCGTGATATAATTCCTTCGCATCTGAACTCCAAACAATGATTTATTCAACGACAAATCACTGGTTGAGATATATTATTTCTTAATTTCATCATTATTAAACCATTAAGCATCAGATCAGAGACAGGTTAATGATTTTTTTTTCAGAAAAATAAATATACAAACACATTTTAGTTTGTCGTAAACGTTGTCGTAAATCCTTACGTTAGCTTCCGGTTGGGCATGCGCACATTACAAAAAAACTCCCAAATAATCAAATTCGGATATTGAAAGAATTTTAACAAATATATTCCCAAGTACTGACCATTTCTGAACAAACTTTAAGTACAGAAAAAATTATATTTTGCTAAACTAGCTGTGAATATAGTAGGCCTACACTAAAACCTGAAGCATCTATGTGACGTACCATACACCAAACACATAATGGCAATAGACTGCTTTTTCATTGATATTACTCCAGCCTAGATAGATTTCTCACTTTCAAAACTAATTGATACATCTGATAATGTCCTGCACAAAAATGTTTATTTTTTCTATTCATTTTATAAAAGAATTTATTGCAATTATATGTTTCCTTCATTTTAGGACTGATATACATAGACATTTGTATTTTTGTAAAAAATGAATGAAATAGTTGTATAAAAAGTAAATATTTTTAGAACGATTATGTGACAAACTTTACCAAAACCGTATCCTGACGCCCAGCCACTCCTTCGCCCCTGCTAACTGTCAGCCAATACATGTTAGCATTTTAAAACGAAATGAGCATACAATTTGTTCGTTACAGCTTCAGCATATTTTAAAAATTGCACCTTCCGCTATTCAGCTATGTATCCAATGGATAAATTATGTCTTCCCCACTCAGGAGACATATTGTTTTTGTCCTGTCCGTCCGTCACACTTCCTTTCCGATCAATGGAGAACCATTTGACCTTGTTTTACCTAGAACCTTCAAACTTCAAAGGGTGGTAGGGTTTACGGAGTAGATGACCCTTATTGTTTTTAGAGTTACTCCGTTAAAGGTCAATTAAGGTCACAGGGGCCTGAACATGGAAAACCATTTCCAATCAATAAATTGAGAACCACTTGAACCAGAATATCGAAACTTCATAGGATGAATGGACATGCAGAGTAGTTGACCCCTATTGATTTTTGAGTCACTTTATTAAAGGTCAAGGTCACAGGGGCCTGAATATGGAAACCATTTCCGATCAATTACTTGAGAATCACTTGACCCAGAATGTTGAAACTTCATAGGCTGATTGGACTTGCAGAGTAAATGATCCCATTGCTTTTGGGGTCACTCTATTAAAGGTCAAGGTCACAGGGACTAGAACATGGAAATCCATTTCCGATCAATAACTTAAGAGACATTTGACCCAGAACCTTCAAACTTAATAAGGCGACAGGGCTTACAGAGTAAATGACCCCTATTGTTTTGGGGGTTACTCCACCAAAGGTCAAGGTCACAGGGGCCATCTGCCTGTCATACTTTATTTTCCATCAATAACTAGAGACCATTTGACCTAGAACCTTCAAACTTTATAACTATATAGGGCTTAGAAAGTAGATGACTTATTTTTGGGGTTACTCGATCAAAGGTCAAGGTCACATGCACCGAGACATGGAAAACCGTTTCTGAGCAATAACCTGTAGAAGTTGTTTTTGACTGCAGGTTTATTTGAATTAAACAAATAGAATCTAAATAGAATAAACTACCCTCCACTGTTACAACGTGCTTACATAAAGCTGTCGGCTGTCTATATTGAAGGCGTGGGTGAGGGGTGTTGTACATTTCCTCATGAACAGACTCAATCAACAATGGATATTCCTCAATGTGCAGAGTGTCCATGTTGTGTCGCTTATTTAGGTGTTCTAATTTGTAATCAAAACATGATTCTATAATTTCACTTTATTTAATTTTTGTATCAGTATTGTGTGTGAAATTCAATTGCAGACATTCTGGAACAGTGTATCAACTGTTTGCTTTAGAGAGCGAATTACTCAGTTTATTTTTGCAATATCACAGATTGTGTTGAATTGCAGATGATGGAAGTAATGGCCTATGGTCCGACAGCGACACATATCTTCCAAACAATCCATATGCAGGAGAAGTTTCAACAGGGTGTTCCTATGACGATACATCTGGTCTCATCACTTCATGTAGCGGCAATACCATGTATGTAGTGAAGAAATCTGGCAAGCAGTTAGCATGATACTTTGGATAAAATTGCAGGCCTTCTGTCAGATCACTTGATAATTTCGATCCTTGATGAATGAACATATACAGTAATGTCATCTTCTCAGAACAGTTAAAGATATTCGACATTGAATATGTACGAGAAAACAGACTGCCAATGAAGTTTTGTCATTATTATCGATGTATTATCTCTTATTAAGTAAAACAGAAAAAGTGTTATCAAATAACCGCATAAAAAAACCCTGAAATAAGATTGGAAAGCGGTTTATTTATTTTTTAAACGTTATATTTCACCTATCTTTATCATTTTTGAAAGTGAAAGTGAATTATTACTATGCTATATTCTGCTTGTGGGATTTTATTTTTAAATATTATTATAGGCAGTTTTCTGAAAGAGGATTGATATTCATGATTTATTATTGCATGCTCATTTAAAAACTCTGTTCAGGTACTTTCTGTCGCTTGTTGGGTACTTTATAACAAAAGAAATACCCAGATAACAGTCCATTCGTAGGAACGCCTGTTCGTTCGTCACACGTCCTTTCTGATCAATATATTTCATAGGATGATAGGGCTTACGGAGTAAATGACCCCTTTTGTTTTTGGGGTCACTCGTTCAAAGGTTAAGGTGACACATTTGAAACTATGTTCAGAGAGGCGCCTAGGGTCTTTCTCCACCATCAAAGGCTGGAAAAGCTGTCTTAGATGGTTTTGATATGACTCTTGCTCCAACAAAAAAACGGCACAAAATGCGGTTATATAATATCATATCTGTATATACTGCATTAGTTCCAAAATTCAAAAAGAGTCCAAAGCTATATTGCTCGCATGAATTATTGCACAGATACACAAGCTGGCAAGAGGAGTTAATACTTCACAGTTAAACCATTATTATTACATTAATAACTAGGATTCTAATTTCTTCATACATATTTTTGCCACATAAAATGGCAACAAAACAAAGAGCTTTTATGGGAAAACACACTGCTTGACAAAAATGTAAAAATGCTGAATTGTTACAGTAAGAACTTAATAATTTGATTTGTTTCTGATCTTTAGTAGAATGATACAATAGTGTAATGTTTGTAACTTACCGATTTCTCAATCTGCATTTTCATACAATACTGTCTAAATAGTAACCAGATTCATTGATTACAACTGTTTTTACAAAATGAAAAAGGGTAAAAACGTAATGTCCTGATCTTTAAAAACAGTAAGCTTCCCGTCAGACAAAGGGCTTTAGAAAATTATAGTGTCGAAAATTAGCTGTGATGGGGAGGTTACCTCATATTGCTACGCCTCCTGCACCGGCAATGACATCTAGATGGTCGTATTTTAGTGTCTTCATTGGCAAAATGAAAAAGGAGGCAAAATAACACACTGAGAATGAATACCTGATCTTTGTGAGGACACAAAAGCGACATGAGAAAAAAGACTTTTTGGCAGAAAATAAGTTTTGTTTATGATTCTGTAATTAAGATTTATGCATCACATTATCAAATCTTAATTGAAATACATGAAGAATGTTTTACAACTGAGTCATGGTAAATAATCAACTGAATACAGAAATAATTTTTATATATAGCCAATAACAATAATTATTAGACTTGCAAAATGGATTACTATTGCCTTAAAATGCGTTTGATAACAGTTTTTCATTATCTTTCTAAAATTCTACAAAAACAAGTTTTTATATCTTCTTTAAATGGCTTCTTAGATTAATGAATATGAAAAAGCAACTTTCACTAAAAATATATTATAATATATATTATGATTATACTGATGCAACATTTAATCTAGAATCTATTCTTTTTTTACAGTGTCCTTGCAAATCTTGCCATTCCGAATATCACAGCTGGAATGTTTCCGGAGACAACTGTTTCTATGTATGAATTTTGACAATATATTGAATATGCTATCCTGCTAATGTTTTTTTTGCCCTACTTGTTTCACCCATGAAAAGAATTTGATTTTTACTATTCTCCTGTATGAAATATGCAGCTCTGAAAGACCTGTATTCTTGTTCAAAATTACAGTCCTGATTATTTCAAATTTACACCTGTAGATTTTATTTAACAATATAAATGATTTCATTTTACAGCTTTAAACCGTCTTTAAAACTGTTCGAAGTATGCAAATTTGATACAGGTGTAAAAATAACTACATTTGTAAAAAGGAATGTGTAACAGCTGTAATATGCCTTAAAGTTACAGCTGTATTAATGTTACAGGTGTTAAAAATGGGAACATTATTTCATGGGAAAAAGGCGCAGGTAAAAAATTTTAGCATGATTTGTAATTCTCTAGCAATTACTGAATTACAGAATGGGAACTACTGCAAAATTCAACAGTTACAAAGTATGCATCAGGTCTTGTTCATAAATGTCTCTTTGTTATGAAAACATATTACAAAATTTCTTTTAAGGTTTAGCATTATATAAATTTTTGGTAAACGAACAACATCTTTACAAACAATCTGTCTGTCAAATCTATGTATTACAATACTGTACCATATGACTGGATTCTCTGTTGAAAATGAATGGCATGTAACAAATTTTAAAGTAAACAATTGCTGAAAACTATGTTAAACCTAGTCATGTGAAATTTCATCACTGGGATATTATTGCAAATGCACTAAAACAAAGATACCTAATGGTTCTTTGAAAATGGGGAGTTTTTAAAAGCACACAAAGTTTTTAAAAGCGCCTAACTGTCCTCTCATATATCAGTAAATTGACAATTGCTAGAGAGTTATATGTGTTCAATTTTCATGTAAAACAACTTTTTTTTTATACCATTTGGTGTTTTAACAAACTTATTCAGTTTCAAATATATTGGTATCCAATATAAGATGTTATAACACCTACACCATAACATTAAAATCTCCAATATATTAGATGTGGCATCTCTCTGAAATTCAGTTTTATTCCGCCAAAAATGCACTAAAGATTACAGACAATACTTACCCTTCCCTCAAAAAACTTTACAGCTTTGATTTCGAGACATGACAGTTTTACAGGTTTTTTTTTCAATCAGCTGTAGTTTTTAGACCTGGATGTTTTATACCTGTAAATTGCAACTGTATTTCTGATCATTCTCCACTTACAGCTGTAATTTTTAAAAATAGGTCTACTACATACTTTTAACAGTTGTATAGCAGGTCAAGTTTTCATACAGGATGTTCCAGTCTGTTAAATTATGTGTGTTTCTACTTTTTAGACAAATATGGTACTGCAGCAATTTTGAGCTGTTTGAAGACCGAACATTTGAAAATCTAACACAGCTAACATATTTGTAAGTATACCACGCAGAAGAATTTTTTTGTCGGATGTAATTTTATATGTACAAAATAAGGGTCATATGACAACTTATACAAAGAACAAGATCTACAACTGCCCCACATCGTTCTTTTATATTGGTAAACAGTGTGTGCATTCTATGATGAAGATGCTGCAAAGATTATTGGGGGAAATTATTATTTTTAATCATATTGAATTCATGACTGTATTTTTAATAACACGTTCATTTTCTGCGACTTTAAAATCGGTTTTAAGTCGTAAAGTACAACCTTATCTTGATTTTTCCAAAATGTTAATATAACGATTCTGGCACAAAAAGATGTACATTCTAAAACAGCTCAATCTGATTGCCAGTTATTTAAGAAGAAAGTCATGCTCTGTATATTCCGTATATTTCTGTCGACACACGGGCCGGTAAGAGAGCATTATGACATCACTTTTACTATTATAAGAAAAAATGTATTTTTAAGATACTTTTTGTTAGGTCTTGATTATAATGCAATGTCTTTATGTGAAGTTGATCTCAAATTATACATTAATTAACAGTCAACAATTCCTACATATAACATGATGCTATTTTATTTATTGTTTTGAAAACTTAGTACTACCGTGTGATATTTACATCTATCATGGAATGGTGTTTCATAAAGCTCAGCTGGCGGGTAACATTGAGGTTTCTCTAGAATGATTTATGTAATAAAATTCTTTTTTGTACTCCGCAAATCTTATTGATATAGTTTTGTTACCTCTATCCCTCATTGTTCAATTCCTGCACATCTGGACTCTGAACCATGGTAAATTAGACGATAAATCACTCGAAGGCCTTAATTTAATATTTGTTAAATATATTCATTTTCTAGCTTTTAATACGTTTATTCTAGAAAAGCGTTTGCGCATGTTCATTTCTTGTTAAAACATCTGCAGAATTTCTTGGGATATGTTGGTACCCTCGCTCTACCACTGGATCCCACGAAAGAAATGCGTTATCCCTACATAAATAGAAATGTCATAAATGTGAAACCAGCGTTAGAAATTTCGATAAGTGAACAATAATTGATAAAAACAATATGGTTCATATACAATTCAATGTCAATAGGTTTTATTTTATAAGGTAAGATTTTAACCTGAATATCCTTCGTTCTTTCAGGAAAGTTCAAGGCACCAGTTTAAACCATGTTCCTGATCTATCTAAAACAGCCATTGAAACACTGTAAGTGCGAGACTTTTGATAATTCAAATGTATTTTGAATGTCTCAGTTGTATGTTTAGCCAACTTCACAAGCTCATTAGTTCGAGAAATAAATATAGTTAACAATAAGTTAAGTAGCCTTTATTTGACAGACTCGTGAGAGTCACAGTCGCATAGAATTGAATGTCGTGCAAAAGCAGCATTGGACATAATAGTATGACATTTGACTTTTATAGAAAGCTTTGAAGCGAAGCACGTTCCATTGAACAATTTTTCACGAAGTTATGACCCTTTATTTGTTTCAAATGTGAAAAGAGTTACATTGGAAAAAATAAATTCAATAATTTTCTACATATTTCATATGCTGTTAAGTATAATTAGTTGATGACCCTTAGTGATTATATGGTCCCTTGACCTACCGACCTACTTATTCCCAAAAATTTTGACCACTTGTACAGTTTTTAACACAAATCTCAAAACTGACTTTCAATGACCTTGAATTTGACCTACTGACCTACTTTCTTCTTTTTAAAAGTACAGCAATGAAATTTCCGATGGCATCAAGAATGTTAATGTTTCTGACATGAAACATCAGCTTGGAAACAATTACACACTTGTTATTGTTTACTCCAAGTATAAATCAATAAAGCAAAAACATTTATAAATGTAACCTGACTAAATAACCTGTAAATTACGTTTTGAAGATCATGCCCTGTATGTCGATATTTTATTTCCAGAAATCTGGCCGGGAATATGATAACAATCGACACAAACAATCACAGGGGCTGGCTGTTTCCGTCAACCATTCAAAGAATGTAAGTGACATAAAACAATATTATTTGGAGAATTTTTCTGTAATAGGAACATTATTTTTGTTGACTTCGTGGGCACCAGTTTAATAATCTTTATTATTTTCGTCTTCTAGGGATCTCACATTATTTCAGAGACTTTTATTCTGTCATAATGCAACCACTAGATATTACATATCCAAGGTCTTGAGTTATAAAATACGGTATTATTTAAAGAAAGATTTGTTGTTATGTAGTTATCATCTTGATATAAGACACATTAGGATATTAACAGGTGTGGAGACAGAATATCTAAATTTATTTTATTTCAAGATGGTAACTGCATAATTGCAACTTTCTTTTTTGTTTCATATTCACATTGTGTTGTATAGCCACATTGATTTTAATATTTGACTGTGGCATACTTTGAAGGCGAAAGAACTCTGAAACTAAGTAGTCATCAGCTAACCGTGCCTATTGGCAAACGCAACCTGCCAACTTGCGAAACCTCATGCGCAGTGGTCTTGATAAATTTTATAATAAATATGATATAATGATGTTATTTTATTAGCTCACCTACACCAAAGGTAAACTGAGTGGTCCAATGTCCATCAACAATTGCCCTTCTTCCACAATTTACATAAACATCTTCTGCTCTGGATCTACTGGTCAGAATGAAATCAAACTTAGTCTGTAGCATCCTTGCAAGATACTTCCTCAAATTAATCTTGATATTATCTTGTCTGATTTTTTTAAACGTCGGCGTTGTTTATTTTTCTCAAAAACTATGGGAGCTACAGCTTTGAAGCTTTGCACACATGTTTATCATTGTTAGGCGGCTACGTAGGCCAAGAACCATAACTCTGATATGCATTTTGTCAGAATTATAGCCCTTTTTGTACTAAGAAAATTTGATTTTCTTGGCAAAAATTGTTTGTTTCTCAAAAACTGTAAGAGCTACTGTTTTGAAACTTTGCACACTTGTTTACCATTATTTGTTGAGTAAGTAGACCAAGAACCATAACTGTAACCGGCATTTTGTCAACATTACGGCCCTTTTTGTACTTGAAAATTTGAATTTCTTTCTTAAATTGTTTGTTTAGGTCCATTTCACTTAAATACTATAAGAACACTAGCTTTCAAACTTTGCAGACTTGTTTATCATCATTAGGTGAGAAAGAAATCCAAGAGCCATAAGTCTAAATTGCATTTGTATGATTTATGACCCTTTATGTACTTAGAAAATTTCAGTTGATTTTATTTAGGTCACTTTTCTTGATTTCATTAAGAGCTATAGCTTTGAAACCTTGTGTATTTGTTTACTATTATAAGATTAGTATGTAGATTAAGAACCATAACTCTCTTGCATTTTGTCAGAATTTTGGTTGGGACTTTTTAACTCAGAAAATAAGTATTCTTGGTTATTGTTTTGTTTAAGCCCACTTTCCTCGAATACTTACTATAGCTTTGAAACCTCAAATGTTTTTTTATGCTCCGTGCTTCATATTGCGGTCGAATGGTTTTTACTGAATTATTGCCCTTTGACTATTCAACAGTAGTATACTATAGTACAATTCTTGTCCGGAGTACTGGTTGGAATTTAGCCAAACTTCATAGGAAGCTTTACTATCAAGAGGAGATGTGCATATGATATTAGCTTTATGTTTCAGTTGGATTTTTCACTGATTATTGCCCTTTGATATTCAGCATTAGTAAACTAGCGCCATTTCAAGCATCGTATGTCAAGTGGCAATTCTCCTATGTTGTCGCATATTTTCAGTTTGTATGATAATAGTAATGTATAAAAAATTCCATATGTTCTTCTATATATGTAATTGTACTATATAATTGTTACTGAACTATATTTATGTAAACCTTGCGTATCATTGTATTGTCATGGTCACTTTGCCCCTTTAAAGGGATTCTGAGCCAAAAATTAGAAATATCTTTAAATGACTTTTCCCTTGAAATGTTTGCCAGAACTTCATTAAACTTGTTTCATAACATTGTCATACGGTTCGGTCTGTGTTTTTTTCCAAACAGACCTGTTACATGGTGTTCTTTTAATACTCAACACAGTTGTTACCAATCATGATTCAGTATTATTATATTCAAGGTCAAATAATCAAGGTCTTTTGAATGTGGGCCACTATAGTTTAGTATACCACTTTGGTATATATTTATTTTTTATAATATAGGCTACTGAAAATCAATAACATCTAATGTGTAGCTTTATCAAATTCAGAGCACTCATGGACAATGAAATATATTGGATACCGAACAGCATGATATCCGGTCCAAATCTTCGCATTGTGTAAGTTATCATATAAATAAATCTTCTCGCTGTGTAAGTTACTATCTATGTAATCATGTCAACATATCTATTGTGTAAGTTTGATATTCTGCGGGGACGGGTGGGGACTGGGATGCTGGGATGCTGGGAGTTATTTTCAAGTCTGACTTTGGATTTGCTTGAAAAGAAATTATTCTGACTTCAATACAGGGGAAAAAATCTGGCCCTGAAATCACTGAAAACAATTCTTGTTCCGAGTCAGATTTAAAAAAAAATTCTATTACTCTGAAAGGCATATATTTCTATTACTCTGAAAGGTATATTCTTTGTTTGCTTTTAGATTTGATATTTTGTAATAACATACTAAGGTTAGTATATACTTCAATTTTATTCTCCGCCTTATTCCTACTGGGTCCAAAGAGATGACGTAGCTCATTATTATGCAGCATCAGAACGCGGATTATCAGGCATGCAGTACAATCAGAGCTCTAAGGAAAACATATATATTTAACGATTTATCAAGTTTTTTATGCCCCCACTTTTGGGGGGTGGGGGTTATAGATTTGCCCTTGTCCGTCCGTCCGTCCGGCCTTCCGAGAATGATGTGTCGCGCGTAGCTCCAAAAGTATTTGACGTAGAGTCACAAAACTTTACAGGGATGTTGATTAGCATGTGTAGTTGTGCACCTGGGGTTTCGCGTCCGGATTCATTCAGTCGTGTAGGAGTTATGGCCCCTGACATTGTAAAAATTAGTAAATTTAGTTTTGTGTCGCGCCTAGCTCCAAAAGTATTTGACGTAGAGTCACAAAACTTTACAGGAATGTTGGTCAGCATGTGTAGTTGTGCACCTGGGGTTTCGCGTCCGGATTCATTCAGTTGTGTAGGAGTTATGGCCCCTGACTTAGTAAAAATTGGTAATTTTAATGTTGTGTCGCGCGTAGCTCCAAAAGTATTTGACCTAGAGTCACCAAAGTTTACAGGAATGTTGGTCAGCACGTGCAGTTGTGCACCTGGGGTTTCGCGTCCGGATTCATTCAGTCGTGTAGGCGTTATGGTCCCTGACTTAGTTAAAATTGGTCATTTTAATGGTGTGTGGCGCGTAGCTCCAAAAGTATTTGACCTAGAGTCACCAAAGTTTACAGGAATGTTGGTCAGCATGTGCATTTATGCACCTGGGGTTTCGCGTCCCAAGAAAGCATATATGTTTATATGTACATTATATATGGTTATTTTTTGCAACATATTGTTTTCCCAAAGTTGATCTGTGTCCTTTGTCATGTAGTGGGGGCATATGTGTCCCATGGACACATTTCTAGTTTGGTTTTAACTTAAAACAATTTTGAATACACTTCCCATGGCAGTAAGAAAAGGTAAGTGATTACTCGTACATTAAAGCATAAACCAAAACGAAATTTGGTTTCTTTGTTTGACGGAAAGGCACTGGCAGATGGCCAAACGGATCAATTTTTGATTCGAGATAACTTAATTCAGCTTAGTCAGCTAGCAACAAGTTCTGTATGAACAGTAAATTGCCGATATGAGCCACGGCTTGAACAGCAAAATCGTCCTGAATGGTCACGAAAACTTCAGAAAATTGAACAATTCCAAAAGAGCAAGGTTTTCGCTGAAGGCCGCTCTATCCCTGCATAAGTTAGAATGTGTTAAAAAGTTTATCAAAAGAGGATACAATGTGAAAATCATGTAGCACAGTGCATGTTTGGTGATTGACCACTCTACAGTTAGTCGCTACGCCTTCCTATTTGATGATGCAATGAGTAATAAAGTGTAAGACTCCTTGATGCTTTTCTCCTAAATCCTACATTTAAACGGACGAAGGGAGTGGAATTTTGTCTTTCAGCTTTCTTAGTCGTGCCCTTTAAAGTTGGGTTCTTTGTGCTCTGACTTCAGACAAGTTGTTGGGTACATTAGTGTAATTATATCTTAGATTTACCATAATTTTATGTTTTATTTAATATGATCTGGTATTTTTTCACTAATGTTAGAGCCTTTCTCAGACGGGTGGGGGGGGGGGGGGGAATGATTTTATTTACATTGTGTTGTCTAACTTGTTGAAAATAAGTGTATGTACGAGGTTGGTATGCCCCAAACGCGTTTAAAACCCCAGTTTCCTTTATATATGTTACCGGGTACTGACCGTTGCAAGGTGGTGCCCCTATTTTCAACTTGTTTTCTGTCCGTCTTGTATTTTATGTTGCATATGTTGTCATATGTTTGTTGATAGCGTTTTTTCCCTCTTTCTCCTCACTTCCTCTATCGCCCCACCCCACCCTTTCCCCTTGCATTTGCGCTCACTTGCTTTGGCATCCCCTCCCCTTTTACTATGAGAAAGTTATCGTGCCCACCTTAATTTTGGCTGTACCTATTCCATGATATTATTGATACATTCATGTAACATGTTTGTGCTACAAATGATGAATTAATTTTTTTGGAAGAAATGATATAAGGCGATTCATGACCGAACTGATTGGTAACGCAGGAGCCGTAGGATCAGTGACTGCAAAATGCAGTAACGCATGAGCTTCGGAATTTTCTTCTGTCGTCGTCTTTATAAGTTTTCAAGAAAAACGTGTAACCTTTGTTCACAAGTTTTCTATCAGAAACAGCGATTAGTATTGTCTCCAGATAATATTCTAGTCTAAATCGCAATGTATTGATATTTAGCTCGACTATTCAAAGAATAGGTAGAGCTATTGGACTCACCTGTAGTCGTCGGCTTTGGTTAAGTTTTTGTATGTAAGCTTGTATCTCAGTAACCACCTGAGGGAATGGATTGAAACTTCACACACTTGCTCACTGTGATTATTTGACATGCAATGCGCAGGTTTCATAACTCTACTTTGCAGTTTTACAAAATTATGCCCCTTTTTGGACTAAGAAGTTTTTGGTTAAGGTTTTGTATGTAAGCTGATATCTCAGTACCCACTAATAGGAATGAATTGAAATTTCACATAGTTGTCCATTGTCATGAGCTGATATGCATTGTACAGGTTCTTTAACCCTGTGGTGCAATTTTAAAAAATATGCCCTTTTTGGACTTAAATATTTATTCATTTGACAAGGCTGTTGAATAGTCGAGCGTTGCTGTCCTCCGACAGCTCTTGTTATATATATTTAATCATTGACTTCTACCTGCGGAAACCATTTTTATTAATATCGGTTTAAAGGTAGGAATTCGGTGGCACTGTGGTCAATAGGTTTTAGACAGAAAAAGGCATGCATGTACTAAATCCTGTTGTCTATATTTTCTATATAAAGTATAAAAAAAAAACTGTCCACAGATAGCTTGTCCCATTTCTAATTGTAAGTAAGACTTATTTCAAAACAGACATAAAATGGCGAGAAAGCTATGGGTCATGTATTTTCGTGTGATTTTTCCCGAGGACAAAATTTAAATGCTGTGACTTGAAACTACTTTTCATGCTAAAATGGAATTCTATTTCGCACAAAAACCCTACTATTAATGCGTTTCTACCAGAATGTCAAAACATCCGCAATGAAATTTAAAAACGCACGCTTACCTTAAAGAATTTCTCAAGTAAGAGCTGGTCCGCCGTTACGTGTACCCACATGGTTCTCACCCTGGTGATTTTACTTCCTTTAGACAAGTATATGTAAAATTTCCTTTTTTAGGCTATAAGTAGGTTGACTTGAACTAAGGCAAACAAAATGAGTACCGCTTTTGGGTCTACAAACTATATTACAATAATAAAAATTGACAATATCTTGAATTTAAATCCCATGTCACACATTGGAATTGAGCATTTTTCACGTCTTAACTGGTTACCAGTTTCAAGTAGAGTTAATCAAATAACTCTCTGTCACGTTTATAAAACTCAATTCTAATTTTGCTCCTTCATATTTAAGTGAACACTTTACCCCTATCAATACTGTTCAAGATTATCCCACAAGGTTCAGAGCAAAGGCAAATGCCTCCCTTGATGGTACAGGTTTTTCAATGTCAGATAGTAAGAGATATGCTCTCTCAGTGTTCAAAGGTTTTGGGAAAAAAACATTTGCTTATAATGGTTGTTGTTTATGGAACAGTCTGCCACAAAATGTTAGGGATGCCACCACCATGTATTCATTTAAACGTAAGGTTAAGGAACATTTTTTAAGCTTAATATGATTTTTAGTTAGATTGCATTATAGATAGATTTTTGCATTGTGTTTTTTTTACTAGTCAATCATTTTTTATACTAGTCAATCATTTTTAAGCATAGAATTTTTTATTCAAACTTATCTTAAGGCATTTGCTGTGTTTATTTTTTTACTGTGATAAATTATTCTTCCTATGTCATACAATACTATATCTTAAGGACCACAATGGAAATAAGAGTTTATTTTAACTCTTTTTTGTGTTATCCTTAACATATAATGTTGATTGACATGGCTATATTAATTCATACATGTTTGTTTATTGTTTGATTGTATGTTTTAATTATAAGTCGCCATGTAAATTGTACATTTTATGTTGAAATAAATCTATCTATCTATCTATCTATAATATCTAAATTGAAGAATTACAGAGTTAGCAATTCTGTAGAAAAAATTATTGAAATTGTCTAAAAGTACAAATTATCATACCGCTGCTTTGCGAGTTATTCTCTCAAAATCGTGGTCTGTAAACAATGGCTTCAGTGCTTTTTGGAGGTGAATTGAAAAACTATTTCAAACCGAAAGTGGGCATTTGCCTATAATTTGCCCTAATTTACGCAAGTTAAAGATTTCAAAGTCATCATACTGACCTTGTTGAAAAGAATGTCTTAATACTATGTGACCTATGTGATTTGTTGATGTCTTTCATCCGTCTAAGAGCATTTATGACCAAATGACCAAGAGAAGGAGCCAGCACTGCAGAGATGGCGCTAAGAACCAATACATATTTAATTTCAGGAAGTTGAATGCTTTTAAGTTATCAGAAAACTGTCCGTTTTCATTAGACTGTATTAAGAGATATATGCACCTCTTTTTCTCTACAGAAACATGCCTAATGGCCCTCATTAGTTGTATATGATATTTCATATTTCCATGTACCGGTCCTATTTGACAACTTCCAAAATGCTTTCGCTCTACAAATCGGCCTGTATACATAAAATGTACAACCATTTCTAAGTGGAACTGCATTGCCCGTTTGATGAAATAAAGTCTTCAATTTGTTACATAAAGGAAAAATCAATTCACAGTTCTGCTCATTGGCACCGCATTGGAAGTATCGTTGGCTCTTTTATTCAACTCACCTCCAAAAAAAAGGTGGAGCCACGGTTTACAGGTACCCAAACCATCTTATAGCTATTGAAACTTACGCAATATGTTGATTCTGATACTGATACTTTATGTATATTACTAGATCAAACTTAACTATCATATATGACTGGAAGTGTCAGGGTCCATATCGAACAACCAAGCAAAGGTTACAGGACTTTTTATGGATTTGCCCTTAAATTTCAGACTACTTTTCAATTATTTTCAAAGCGGAAAAGTAAAAGATTCTTAAAATTATTCGATTCCAACATGTCTTTCACTTTTTCTGTATGATTTTACTCCATTTTCACCAATGTTTCAGATGTTGAATTGTTTTTCACACAATTTACAGTCTGTTCACCAATAAAAATGCCTATTAGCCCCAATGTTAGTTTGACCAGGGTTTAAATAATTTAGGATCAATATATTTACGACTAGTTTCTTTTTTTTACCAGGACATTCAAGAAGTTTTTAAGGACTTTTTAAGAAAAGAAATTAAATTTTAAGACTATTTAAGACTGTATGAATGCTTTTGTGTGGCCCTGTGTTTCCACTGAAATGATACACATGTTAGGTATCTTGCAATGAATTATGCACACCGTTTTACTATATGTATTAATCACCATTTGTGTTAATCTTTAATTCATTTGGCTTCATGTGTGACATATGATATCAAACATGATCAACAAAGTAAAACCTGACAAAAATATAAACAGACACAAAAACAACATTATATAGAGTATTTAAATGTAATAAACCATTCTACTGAGCTGGCGAGCTCATATTGCACGGGGGAAACCTTCATGGGACAGGGAAGGCAGTGGCATGTCCTTAGTATGAAATTTTTTTTTGATCACGACCAGCATAATGAACACATTAAAAATCAGTACTGATTTAAAGTTCTTAGATAAGTTAAAGTTGTCTTGAATTTATCTAAAACACCATCGTCTGTTCAGTTTTCATACACTTCAATTTAGTAGCAACATATGGTGACGTTACTCTTACCAGAGTAGGGCATCAAACATCTTTTTGATTATGTTGTTCTTTGGTTGCCTCTACGTACCACTGTTTTGATAGATAAATTAAGCGGATAAAGGTATGCTTCCCTGGGAACATGATCAAAACGAGCACAGAAAATAAATCCGAAGCTCCTACGTTGCTACATTTTGCAGTCATTGATCCTGTAGCTCCTGTGTTACCGATCAGTTCGATCGTGAATTGCCTATTTCTCTTCCAAGAAATTTAATTCTTCATCTATAACAATAACATGTTACAGAAATATGTCAATGTTATCTTGGAAGTAGTAATGTTGTATTTTTGCACTAGAAATAATGCTTTTTTCTGTACCATGGCATTGTTTACCTGCTATTATCGCATGGTTTTCCAAAGTAATAGAGAAAAGTGCAAGAATAGCAAAGAGTATTTGGCAATGTTCGGAGCACGTCTTGCGATGTATGTCGTCCTTGACAATAATTTCTAAATAACAGAAAAATACAATTTTCTTACCAAAAATCACCAAAACCGCTCTATTTGATTCAAGATCTTACGTTACTGATCCGGTTTTTCAAAGTAATGATTGGACGTGGTGAGAATGCTTGCATCTTGCATTATGTCTAGATAGTTATGACCTTTGTTTTACCTTCATAAAATATAGGAGTACTTTATCAGACATATTTGCTTGGATTTTTTGCACCAGCAGAGCTGATCTATGTGTACAATTTAGAAGTTTTCAAGGTGAAGTATGCCCCTGAACGAAACTAATTTGTCCTTCAAAATCTATTTTCGCTGACTATGGCGCTTATGCTTTTTGTTTAAAAGTTTAAACAAAGAGACTTTCATTTAGCTATTTCATTTGACTCAAATTCATGATGTATATCTTTATTGTGCTTATCAGGTTTGGAATAACAAAAGTATAACAGCAAGAATATTTTGAAAACAAAATTTTTGGTTTACTCTGAAAAAAAAAAGATGACCAAGCTCTTCTGACTTTCTTAAAAAGTGAAGAAAAAATCTTAACATCTCTACTTTGTAATGGAAAATTTAATCAGTCTAGATAAAGTTAATGGTATGCTGTTTAGATCAAGAGAGACACTTGCGTAATTATAATAATTCTTGTCCTTGCCCCTATCACAAGTCTGTAACAGTCAATGAGACATATCAGCAAACTGGCATAATGAAATCTAAAAGAAGATAGTAGATTTTAAGACACCAGTAAGTCCACAGACAAATTTTAGCAGTATTTGTAAACTTCTATTTTTTGTTTTTGCTCGATATATTCTAGGAGTTTTGGTAATAACAAATTGACACAGATTCAGCAATCGATATTTGGTGATGTATCAGCACTTGTTTATTTGTAAGTATTTTCCTTTGTATGATTTGTCTTGACAAATGTCCAATAAATATTTTCAGTAATTTGTTGTTGCATTTGTCAATAAATGAAATGATAATCCCTAATCTCCTTGAGGTTCTCCTTTAGGCATTATACACAGGCAGGGAATATGAAATTCATGGTGTGAATCATGTACAGTGAGAGTTGTTTTCTTTTAGCAGTGACATGTATACTCTTAACTTCATTGTATTCCATGAATATTAATAGTATTTGTTTATTTCAGTGTAAGATTGGAATGGAAATTTTAGATATGGTGTTGCCGAGTGAAAGATATTTCGATCTTACATGTAAAACAAGCAAATTTTCTCTTAATTATACCCCCACCGAACTTGTTGGGTTGTTGGGGGGGGGGGGGGGGGGGCTATAGGAGTCTGGGGGGGGGGGGGGGGGCTATATAGGAGTCTGTTTTGTCGCGTCGCGAAATCTATTATCTCAGTTATTACTAAATGGATTTGATTCAAACTTAAAATAGATGTTCCACCTTATCACCCGCATCATGTGACACAAGGTGCATAACTCTGACACCATTTTTTCATGACTTATGCCCGCTTTGACTTATAATTTAAGGTTAATTTTGATGTATTTTCACTATATCTCAGTTATTACTAAATGGATTTGATTCAAACTTAAAATAGATGTTTCACCTTATCACCCACATCATGTGACACAAGATGCATAACTCTGACACCAATTTTTCATGAATTATGCCCGCTTTTACTTAGAATTTAAGGTTAATTTTATGCATTTTCACTATATATCACTCTGATTGGCTTAGAGTCAAAGGGAAGTAACCTTTTAAACTTTTGTACTGAGTTACTTCCCCTTAAATTCCAAGAATTACTCTATTTTTAGAAATTCTATTTTTAGATTTTCAATATTTTAGGTATTTTTCTAACTTTTTTATTATTAGTCCTATGTAAAAAGTAAATACATTTTTCTGTGGTAACATGTGTCGGTAAGACTTTTTTGGTATTTAGTTTTAGTGTATCTCTAATATTAGAGATTTTTTATATTTACCTCATCCCTCATCCTGGGCACATATACTAGTATTACTTATATGTGCCGCAGAAGCCCAGGATGAAGTACTCCAAAGACGAGTAAAAATTTTTTTTTAAGTATTAAGTTTTTTTACGTTTTATATTATTCTAAGTATTTTTAAAATTTCTTATGGTTGCCTTTCTTCTGTGACAAGACCGTATTGTGGGGGTATAAGTCACTCCTGTGACAGTTCTAGTTTTGTATATTTTCAAATGCTTTATTACGCATGACACTGTATATGTAAAATGTACCAATGTCATGCGCAAGACCGTGACTTCACAATGTTGATTTTGAAAGAAAGGAGAATTTTAAGATTTCTGTTATATTTTGAAACCATTAACAGAGAAAATTATGAAATGAATGTCTCACCCTTTGAAAGAGTGAAACTTTCAAAAATACATTTCAATAAACCACACTGGAACACCTGAACCCATGTGAGACAGTTTTTATTTTCAGAGGTATGGATGGGAATGAAATAGTAAGAATCTCCAAAAACAGTTTGGCGCCATTAGCAGTAAACAATTTCCTTCATTTGTAAGTATTTGACACCAATAGCAGCAAATACTTATCTTCTCATGTAAGTATTAGCCCTATTAGTAGTAAACAAGTTTCTTCTCATGTAAGTATTAGCCCTATTAGCAGTAAACAAGTTTCTTCTAATGTAAGTATTAGCCCAGTTAGCAGTAAACAGTTTTCTTCTCATGTAAGTGTTAGCCCTATTAGCAGTAAACAATTTTTTTCTCATGTAAGTATTAGCCCTATTAGCAGTAAACAAGTTTCTTCTAATGTAAGTATTAGCCCAGTTAGCAGTAAACAGTTTTCTTCTCATGTAAGTGTTAGCCCTATTAGCAGTAAACAATTTTTTTCTCATGTAAGTATTAGCCCTATTAGCAGTAAACAATTTTTTTCTCATGTAAGTATTAGCCCTAGCATACAATTTTTCATGTAGTATTACCATTGCATAAACAATTTTCTTCTAAAGTAAGTATTAGCCCTATTAGCAGTAAACAAGTTTCTTCTCATGTAAGTATTAGCCCAGTTAGCAGTAAACAATTTTCTTCTCATGTAAGTATTAGCCCTATTAGCAGTAAACAATTTTCTTAGCAGTAAACAATTTTCTTCTCATGTAAGTATTAGCCCTATTAGCAGTAAACAATTTTCTTCTAATGTAAGTATTAGCCCTATTAGCAGTAAACAAGTTTCTTCTCATGTAAGTATTAGCCCAGTTAGCAGTAAACAATTTTCTTCTCATGTAAGTATTAGCCCTATTAGCAGTAAATAATTTTCTTCTCATGTAAGTATTAGCCCAGTTAGCAGTAAACAGTTTTCTTCTCATGTAAGTATTAGCCCAGTAAGCAGTAAACAATTTTCTTCTCATGTAAGTATTAGCCCTATTAGCAGTAAATAATTTTCTTAGCAGTAAACAATTTTCTTCTCATGTAAGTATTAGCCCTATTAGCAGTAAACAATTTTCTTCTCATGTAAGTGTTAGCCCTATATGCAGTAAATAATTTTCTTAGAGGTAAACAATTTTCTTCTCATCTAAGTATTAGCCCAGTTAGCAGTAAACAATTTTCTTCTCATGTAAGCATTAGCCCTATTAGCAGTAAACAATTTTCTTAGCAGTAAACAATTTTCTTCTCATGTAAGTATTAGCCCTATTAGCAGTAAACAAGTTTCTTCTCATGTAAGTATTAGCCCAGTTAGCAGTAAACAAGTTTCTTCTCATGTAAGTATTAGCCCAGTTAGCAGTAAACAGTGTTCTTCTCATGTAAGTATTAGCCCAGTTAGCAGTAAACAATTTTCTTCTCATGTAAGTATTAGCCCTATTAGCAGTAAATAATTTTCTTCTCATGTAAGTATTAGCCCTATTAGCAGTAAACAGTTTTCTTCTCATGTAAGTATTAGCCCTATTAGCAGTAAACAGTTTTCTTCTCATGTAAGTATTAGCCCTATTAGCAGTAAACAATTTTCTTCTCATGTAAGTATTAGCCTTATTAGCAGTAAACAATTTTCTTCTCATGTAAGTATTAGCCCTACTAGCAGTAAACAATTTTTTTCTCATGTAAGTATTAGCCCTATTAGCAGTAAACAATTTTCCTCTCATGTAAGTATTGGCACCAGCGGCAGCAGACAGTTTCCTTTACTTGTAATTAATGACACCATTAGAAGCAAACGATTTCCTTCACTTGTTAGCAGTTAACAATTACCTTCGGTAAATATCATGTTGATTTTGTTTGGATTGAAATAAAGTTGCATGTCATAGTGAATTTATAGCTGGACTATTCGAATAGTCCGAGCTATTTTACTCGCCCTGTTGTTGGCGTCACACCTTGGTTAAAGTTTTGTATGCAGGTATGTATAGTTATCATTTAAATGCATATAGCTTTGAAATGTCTTTTTCTTTTTTCTAGGCCAGTTACCAACCTCACTGGGTCAAGTCCCGTAACTAACATGTATTTTGGCAAAATTATACCCCTGTTTGGACTTCGAAAATCCTGGTTAAAGATTTTTGCATGCAAGCAACTATCTCCAAAACTAATGCACATATTGAATTGAAACTTCATATATCTTTGGGGTTATAAAACTAGTTGATAGCATAAACTCCCATATCTTTGACGTGCATTTTGGACAAATTATGCCCTGTTTGGACTTCGAAATTCCTGATTAAAGTTTTGCATGCAAGCAACTATCTCCAAAACTAATGCCGATATTGAATTGAAACTTCATGTGTCTACGGGGTTCTAAAACTAGGTGATAGGATCAAGTCCCATAACTCTGACATGCATTTTGGACAAATTATGCCCTGTTTAACATTGGAAAATCCTTGTTAAAGTTTTGCATGCAGTTACTATCTCCAAAACTAATGCAGATATTTATTTGAAACTTCAGTGTGTCTTTGGGGTTATTAAACTAGGTGATAGCATCCAGTCCCATACCTCTGGCATTTATTTTGACCAAATTATGCCCCCTTTCAGATTTAAAAAAATCTGGTTAAAGTTTTGCATGCAAGTTACTATCTCCAAAACTAATGCAGATATTGAATTGAAACTTTATATGTTTCTTCAGGTTTATAATACTGCGTCATAGCATTAAATCCCATGAGTCTGACATGTATTTTGCAAAATTATGTCCCCTATTGAAATTAAAAACTTCTGGTAAATAATGCAGATTCTAGGACAACAATTCGGATAGTTGAGCATTGGCTGGCTTAGAGACAGCTCTTGTTATTAAGAGATATTCACGAAATTTCAGTTAGCACTCTATTTTTTGTTTGATTACAGAAATCTGAGCAATAATGTAATTTCATATGTTCAAGGAGGTGCATTCAGTCAGTTACCAGCCATAAAAATATTGTAAGTACACCAAGTGCATTACATTAACTGAATTTCTATGCTACCAGAAAAAGCAACAAAAAGAAGAATATAAAATCTACACTTTTATTGTTAGACATATCTAATAATATATATCTAATAATATAACTATTACATGTATTAGCAATAAACGCATTTAGTAATACTAAAAAATTGACATTTACAACATCATTCATTGCCGTCTTTATAACACTTCATTATTTGGCACGCTCCTTTAACCAGAAAGCAAGGGCAATGAAGTTGGTGTTTATATTTTACAGGGAGATGCACCAGAACTCATTGACAACTGTGAACGTTAACGTGTTCACTAACATGCCAAATCTACTTCACCTGTAAGAAATACTTTATAAATTTAGTTCCACAATACAGACAGAAATTGCTAGCATGTGAAAATAACAGTAACTATTTCGAAATTTGTTTGCTCATTTCATATGAAAACATGACCTTTTTAAAAATTCCTTTTGTTGTTAAATTTTCAGTATTTTAAAATCCAAACTTTTTCCATTCAGACCGAACTCAGATTTCTTTCTACTTGCTGTTTGAAAAATCATTTTCTCCAACCACTGTAACACTTTTGCATCATAAAATAACACAAGTGGTTTTGAACTAAACTCTTTATTCAGGTTACGTATTGTTTATTTCAGTGATATTTTACATTGTATTTCCTACTAAGTGATTGTGCAAGTAGTACTTAAAAATACTACATTGACAATGTAATCACTTGACCAGTTTTATTTATTCATTATAACTGGATTTATATTTTAAGTGATCTCCATGCAAACGATATACGGATGCTGCCTAGCAGGTCCCTAGAGAATCTTCCATCACTGAAAGAACTTCGACTTCATTCACAGAAAACAGCCATGACATCTATTGCCTATGATGCCTGGACTAATATTGCTGATAACCTTATTGAATTGTTAGTTTGTGCAACACGTTAGTTGTTCTATTAGGCATAAATTTTGTAAAAGAAAGATTGCTACTGCTGTTCTGACCGTTTGCAAAGCTACATAACAATGTCAAAGAAATGAGCACAAATGTTCGAGAGCTGAACGCAGACTTATCTGTTGTTTCTCAATGACAGATATTCATTTTCTACATTATACGTTTATTATCTATCAGTGACAGATATTCATTTTCTACATTATACGTATATCATCTATCAGTGACAGATATTCATTTTCTACATTATACGTATATCATCTATCAGTGACAGATATTTATTTTCTACATTATACGTATATCATCTATCAGTGACAGATAACCTACATTATACGTATATTATCTATCAGTGATATATATTCATTTTCTACATTATACGTATATCATCTATCAGTGACAGATATTCATTTTCTACATTATACGTATATTATCTATCAGTGACAGATATTCATTTATATTATCTATCAGTGATAGATATTCATTTTCTACATTATACGTATATTATCTATCAGTGGCAGATATTCATTTTCTACATTATACGTATATTATCTATCAGTGACAGATATTCATTTTCTACATTATACGTATATTATCTATCAGTGATAGATATTCATTTTTCTACATTATACGTATATCATCTATCAGTGACAGATATTCATTTTCTACATTATACGTATATTATCTATCAGTGATAGATATTCATTTTTCTACATTATACGTATATCATCTATCAGTGACAGATATTCATTTTCTACATTATACGTATATCATCTATCAGTGACAGATATTTATTTTCTACATTATACGTATATCATCTATCAGTGACAGATATCAGTGACAGATATTCATTTTATATTATCTATCAGTGACAGATATTCATTTTCTACATTATACGTATATTATCTATCAGTGACAGATATTCATTTATATTATCTATCAGTGATAGATATTCATTTTTTCTTACATATAATATTTTTAAATTTTCGATATATCAGTGACAGATATTCATTTTCTACATTATACGTATATTATCTATCAGTGACAGATATTCATTTTCTACATTATACGTATATTATCTATCAGTGACAGATATTCATTTTCTACATTATACGTATATTATCTGTCAATATCCGTGTAAATGAAAATTGTCAACATAGACCTGAATTCAGAATGATTTACGTATGTGCACTCTGAAGGCATTGAACTCGGAATGATTTACGTATGTGCACTCTGAAGGCACTGAACTCAGAATGATTTACGTATGTGCACTCTGAAGGCATTGAACTCAAAATGATTTACATGTGTGCACTCTGAAGGCATTGAACTCAGAATGATTTACGTATGTGCACTCTGAAGGCATTGAACTTAGAATTATTTACGTATGAAGGCATTGAACTCAGAATGATTTACGTATGTGCACTCTGAAGGCACTGAACTCAGAATGATTTACGTATGTGCACTCTGAAGGCATTGAACTCAGAATGATTTACGTATGTGCACTGAACTCAGAATGATTTACGTATGTGCACTCTGAAGGCACTGAACTCAGAATGACTACGTATGTGCACTCTGAAGGCATTGAACTGAGAATGATTTACTATGTGCACTCTGAAGGCATTGAACTGAGAATGATTTACGTATGTGCACTCTGAAGGCAATGAACTTAGAATGATTTACGTATATGCACTCTGAAGGCATTGAACTCGGAATGATTTCTGTAAGTGCACTCTGAAGGCATTGAATTCAGAATGATTTACGTATGTACACTCTGAAGGCATTGAACTCGGAATGATTTACGTATGTGCACTCTGAAGGCATTGAACTCAGAATGATTTACGTATGTGCACTCTGAAGGCATTGAATTTAGAATGATTTAAGTACGTGCACTCTGAAGGCACTGAACTCGGAATGATTTACGTATGTGCAGGCTGAAAGGCATTTTAGTATTGTCATGGAACAGGTATTGCAGCAGTTTTTCAAATTATCCTTTAAATATTGCTAGTAAAAAAACTTAATTGATGAAAAAATGTTACCACAGAATTTTAGAAGCCTGTTTTATAATATTTGTAACAAAATATGATGATGCTAACGTCTACAAATAGATTGTCTTCTCTTTTATTATAGATTTGTCAGCGACAATGCACTACCAACGTTTCCCCACCAGATACTTGAGGAGTCTTCATATCCGAAACTTGTCAAACTGTACGCTTTTAACTTAAACAGGGCAGTGGCATATGATGTGTTAATAGGACAGTAAAAGCTAATCAAACTAATCTGGATATGTAGTCTATATTTCTTTATGAGCTTTACCGAGATTTAAAAAAAAATCATTATATTCTATTAGTAATCCACAGACCGATATAAATGTGTTAAACCAGAGTTACGGCAAAACTGACTACTTGGTACACCAGGGATAGACTAAAGTTATTTCATACTTTAACCGACATGGCAATTTTCCATTGGATAAGTCAGATCCTTCTCTGTTGATATGCATTAAATTGCTTACAAAAAAATTAGATATGATTCACCGAAACATTCATATCCACAATATATTTAGTGATAAAACCTTGTCAGAAAGAAAATCTCGAGGACAGCTTTTCCAACGGAAACTTTGAGTAACTCGGTCAAATAATTTCAGTATGATCAAACCTAGTGTTATCAAACCATTTAGAAACATGAAAACGTTTTCTTTATGAAATGATTACAAACAAACTTATTTGAACATGATTTATGCATCAAACTCATTACATGTAACCGTTAAATGGCACTGATTCTCCCTGTATTTGCAGTCATGCCGACAATAATGCTATAACCAACATCACAGAATATGGTGAAGAAGCATTTCCAACAAACCAGTTCTTTCTACACAGTCAGAAATCAAAAACGTTTACACCATTCTCAGCACTTCCTGCATTAGAATATCTGCAAGTATAATTATTGTTTTGCGGTCACAATGTTATTTTCATAACGCTAAAATTTTAGAGTGGGTGACCTTTAAAGAACTTATTTTTACAGATAATGCTTATTTATCCCCCCGCCAAAGGCGAAGGGGATATTAGAAATGCTCTCCGTCCGTCCGTCCGTCCGTCCGTCCGTCCGCAACGATCTTTTTCCGGAGCATAACTCCAAAAGTACTGGAGGGATTTTCTTCAAACTTCATACACTGATAGAACACATTGGGAGGAAGTGCAGTGTGCAAGAACAACAACTCTACCTTGCCTATTTTTTGAGTTATTCCCCTTTATCATATTTTCTTAAAAAAATTTGTCCGGAGCATAATTCCAAAAGTACTGGAGGGAATTTCATCAAACTTCATACACTTATAGAAGACATAAGGAGAAAGTGCAGTGTGCAAGAACAATAACTCTACCTTGCCTATTTTTTTGAGTTATTCCCCTTTATCATATTTTCTTAAAACATTTTGTCCGGAGCATAACCCCAAAAGTACTGGAGGGATTTTCTTCAAACTTCATACACTGATAGAACACATTCGGAGAAAGTGCATTGTGCTAGAACAATAACTCTACCTTGCCTATTTTTTGAGTTATTCCCCTTTATCATATTTCCTTAAAAAATTTGTCCGGAGCATATCTTCTTCATGCATGGAGGGATTTTGATATATCTTGGCACAAATGTTTACCACCACAAGGCGGAGTGTCATGCGCAAGAACCAGGTCCCTAGGTCTAAGGTCAAGGTCACACTTAGAGGTCAAAGGATACAAGAATGAATACCTTGTCCGGAGCATTTCTTCTTCATGCATAGAGGGATTTTGATATAACTTGGCACAAATGTTCACCACCACGAGACGGAGTGTCATACACAAGATCCAGGTCACTAGGTCTAAGGTCAAGGTCACACTTAGAGGTCAAAGGTCAGATACAAGAATGACTTCGTCTGAAGCATTTCTTCTTCATGCATGGAGGGATTTTGATGTAACTTGGCACACTTATACACCATCATGAGACGAAGTGTCATGCGCAGTTCCCTTCTTTAGAATTACTTCCCTTTGTTGTTACTTTAAATAGCTTTTATTGTAACTTTTTCATTACTAGTCGAAGGGAAAAATCGAGACCACTTTTCTGTAGTACAACATGCATGCTAAATCCAATTTTGAGGTGTATTTTGACCAATCTCTACCTGATAAAGATTTTTTTTTGTGGACTTGCAATTTTTTTTATTTTTTTTTTTTTGTAAGATTAACTTCCTTTAGTTGTTACTATAAATAACTTATATTTTAACATTTTTATAATTGACCGTAGGGAAAAAACAAGACCACTTTTCTGTGGTACAACATAGATGTTACTCTCCAATTTTAGGTGTATTTTATTATATATAAGGTATCTTTATTATTTGCTGCGACGGGCATTTATTGTGACATTCTGGCACTCTTGTTCCCTGTTAGCTTTCCATTCCTTCTTTTTACAGTAGCTATATAGAAAAACATCATAGCTATACTGTTCATGAAAATTAATAAAATTTAGCAGTAAACCACCTCACTACTGACTTATTCTTTCTTCCACATCTTTAAAACCCCCTGATGCGGACCACAACTAAACGGTTCTTCAAAGTTTTCCCCAAAATTAATACTTTCAGACACTAACTTGCCAGGAACTTTAGCCTTCAATTATAATATGCCCGGCGGGGGGATTAGCCATGTGTAACATGGCTCTTGTTTTAATTTGCAAATAGTAAATAAAGTTGGAATGGACTATTGTAAGCAAGTGATCATGTCTAATTAATGTGGCATGCAGCGTAACTATGAATAAACAAGAGGGCCATTGACCTTAAAGCGCTCACCTGTGTACAAAGCTTCAAGTGTGTTTGTAAAACGTAATAGTACAAGTACAGTGTTAGGTACCTTCTATGTTAGCCTATATTATATACATGTCAAACACATTTTTGAACCTACGGCAATAATTTGAACAATTGCGGTAGACGGTACAACTCTGATGTCACATGCAAATATCAAGGCTCTAGCTGTTATTGAAGTTTCTTATATATAAGCCTATAGTAAGTATATGTCACACACAGGGGCGTGGGCATTTTTGACCTTGGGGCAATAATTTTGACAAGTATGGTAGAGAGTCAAACCGTTACATCACATGCCAAATATCAAAGCTCTAGAGAAAAAGGTTTTAAAAGTCTGATAGCTGAAAACTTATTTTTAACCAAAAAGACCCATAGGTTCAATGAACTGGAGCCATTTGAACAACTATGAATGAGGGCTACTCGGAGATAATTTGTCTAAAGTTTCATCAAAATTCATTCAGTGGTTTTTAAGGAGATGTTGTTTAAAGAAATTGTTGACTTATATGGTACAAGAGTCCTTCAAATCAATACCATTATGCGTTTGAAAATATCAGAAATACAAAAATAAAGCTATAGCATTAAATGTTATGTGGAATGGTATTGAATATCAGCAATTCCACGCTCCTTGAATATGTGGCATTCTTCTGTATGAAAATATTTATTTTAAAATCACATGAAATGTTTGGAGATATTGCTTATTTGACCTTTTCAGCCAACTGGACAGCAATGACATAACTACAATCAACACGACAGATTTGTGTGAATTACAGACTCTGTTAGAACTGCATTTGTCGTACAACCAAATAAGGGAATCAACGATGGATGTCGACTGCTTTGCCTGTCTGCCTGTCCTTAAACGTTTGTTAGTGTTTTCTATACTTTTTCTGAACTAAGAAATATAATGATATGAGAGCTCTATAGCTGACTAGTCAATATCTTTTACCTGGAAACTGTTCAACTCCGCTGCAGGTTGTGAACTTTCAAAATGTGATGAAGCTTTTAAGCTGGCTTACAGAGTATTTGTGGTATAAGTATTTATCCCCGTACCTGAAATAATGTTAAGAAGATACTTCATAGAAAGTCAAAATATCACAACATTTTATAACATTTTTCACTTTTCATATATTCTGTTAAATATCTATTTAAGAAACAAAACAAACCATTACATAGAGTTAGATCTCTATAGGAAATGTATATTTTATTACTTTTTATAAAATTGTATACTTTAATATAAAAGTTTTTAAAGCTACTCGCCCACAGTTTTGTGAAATTTTTTAACATGTTCTTTTCATTTCAAGTCTGGCATAGAATGTATATAAGACACTGGAAAACGATAAGTGTGTGAAAATAAAAGTAAGGTTGATAAAAATGTGAGAACACATTATATCAAAAGCGTTGAAACGGTTTACTATCGTTTTTGCACAATATTTTGGTTATTTATAAGAATATCTTGAAAAAATCTTATGTCAATAAGTTTGTACCTCAAACACTTTCAGAGTACTCACTTTTTATAGATTTTCGAGATAAATTATTTTTCGCCTAAAATGATCGGGGAGAGCCTTTAAGGCGGAATGCGCCTAAGTTGATTTTGAAGCTGACTTTGTTTGCTTGTTTTGGGCTTAAACGCCGTTTTTCAACAGTATTTCAGTCATATAACGGCGGGCAGTTAACCTAACCAGTGTTCCTGGATTCTGTACCAGTACAAACCTGTTCTTCGCAAGTAACTACCAACTTCCCCACATGAATCAGAGGTGGAGGACGAATGATTTCAGGCACAATGTCTTTTATCAAATCGTCACGGAGAACATACGCCCCGCCCGAGTACGAACTCACGACCCCGCGATCCGTAGATCTACGCCCTGCAATGAGCTGAGCGGGCGTGCGCCTTATAAAGTTGAAGCTATAGGGTTCCGTTTCGACATGTTGTTCAATATAAAATTCAGCATATTGATTATTTAATGCGTATTTTACATTTTTGAAATTTCTGTAGTTTTTATCTCACCTCGGGGTGAGCTATTGTGACTGCTCACTGTCCGTCCGTCATCCATATGTCCACACTTTCCTTTAAACAATATCTCCACCTAAATCTGCGGCCCAATTTTGATGAAACTTCACAGGGATGTTCCTTGGATTATCTTCTTTAAAAATCCAAAGAATTGAAGTTCATACAGAACTCCGGTTGCCATGGCAACCGGAAGGAAAAACTTTAAAAAATCTTCTTGTCCAAAACCATAGTTCCTAGAGCTTTAATATTTGGTAGCATCATCTAGTGGTCCTCTACCAAAATTGTTCAAACTATCCCCCAGGGTCAAATATGACACCACCCTGGGGGTCACATGTTTTATATAGACTTATATAGGGAAAAGCTTTAAAAAGTCTTCTTGTCCAAAACCACAGGGCCTAGGGCATTGAATTTCGGTATGCAGCATCATCTAGTGGTCCTCTACCAAGAATGTTCAAATTATCCCCCTAGGGTTAAATATGGCCCCGCCCTGGGGGTCACATGGTTTATATAGGCTTATACTGTGGAAAAAATTAGAAGTCTTCTCGTCCAAAACCACAAGGCCTAGAACTTTGATATTTAGTATGTAGATTCATCTAGTAAGCTTCTACCCAGATTGTTCAAATTATATCACTAGGGTCAAATATGGCCCGCCCCGGAGGTCATATTTTATATATAGACCTATATAGGAAAACTTTGAACATTTTCTCGTCCAAATCCACAGGGCATTGATATTTGGTATGTAGCATCTTGTAGTAGTCCTTTACCAAGATTTTTCAAATTATCTCCCTGGGGTTAAAGCTGGCCCCGCCCCTGGGGCACATGGTTTAAACGGACTTGTTGTTATATTTTCTGGTCCTTTGGGATCGTGGAGTCCATTTATATATGTTTAATAGAATTCTTCTTAAGCCGGTGCTAGGGGTCATGAGAGTTGTTGCACATGTCATTACCTTTCATGAACAGACTCAGTTAAACCTAGTCTGCTATTATTCTGCTTGGTTGCATTCTATGCTTCCAAAGGATCTTTTTTGAATTTTTTTTTACAGGGAAAATCTTTAAAAATCTTCTTGTCCAGAACCATAAGACCTTACATATTTGGTATTTAATATTGTCTAGTGGTCAACTATCAAATTTGTTCAAATTATGAACAGTTTTAAAATTGGCTTATGTAGGAAAAAACCTTAAAACACTCTTTTCTGAAACCATAAGGCCTAGAGCTTAAATATTTGGTATGTGGCTTGCTCTGGTGGCTCTCTACCAAGATAAAGAGTATATTTTCCGGAAGCACAGGGCACCCCATACATAGACATAGAGCCAAGCATCCGAAAGTAGGTCGGCAACAAAATGATGCTGTAACGGGAAAATATTATTATTATTATTATTATCATTATTATTATTATTATTATTATTATTATTATTATTATTATACCAGATTTATATAGTGCCCTTTTCATGATAAACACGTCAAATGCGCTTTACATATAGCAAACGCAGCCACACAGGGCGCGAAATTCATCCTCAGCTAGTACAGACACAGAGCGATCTGACCAGAGGGACAGAGTGAGATAAAGCCCTCAGTTCAGAGAGAGAGAGAGAGAATCCTTTTTAGGTACAGACTTGTCTGGCTAACTTAACCTAGCTCTTTGCTAATAGACAGTCTGGTTCTTTAACGTGCCCGGTGTATAGCACCGATACACGCGAAGCCGTCTTTCCTGGGAAGAACCAATACAGGCTCCTAAGTTAGGTGGGAGACACTCAAGAGCATCTCAGAAATTTCCAGTGCCTGGACCGGGATTCGAACCCCGGCCTTCTTGATTGACAGTCAAGCGTGTTACCACAAGACCACCGGTCCACCTATCTCCGAAATATATAATAAGAGTTGTTTCAAAAGTCCAACAAGTACATTTTAGTTAATGCTAAGTACAAAAATGGATAAGGGGTAGATGAAAGAGTGGGGGTGTTTGGAAAAGTGAAAAAAAGTCATAAAATTCAATTATTCTTTTGAAATAAAACTTATGTACTTTATAATGATATTAAACATCAATGAATTTACTGAAACAGCATTGGATACTAAGTTATCATACACTTTACTATTTTTACTAATCTTTAAGTTATCGACAAATGATTTCTGTCAACCTTCAAAAACTCGCAGACCATTTCAGAAGTAATTTATTTCCGTACTATTACTCTGATGAAGCAGTGGTACGAAATGTAGGTGTTACAACAGGCATGTGCACCGATACAGAGGTAAATGCAATGTGACATGAATATAGTGATCAAACTTATATTTTAGCAATAGAGAATTTGATGATATGGGTGTCATAGCTCCTGTTTTACGAACATATATTGTTACCATTTAAGATATCTGCGTCAAAATTACATACAGTATGTACCAGAAGCACTCCAGTCGTCGACTGTGGTACCTGCTCTACAGGTTCTAGTTCTCAGTGGAAACAGAATCACATTCCTGCAAAAATATGCCTTCACCAATGTTAGCACCTTATTGTATATGTAAGTAGTTGTTAGTTATTCAATGCCAGGCGACTTATTTTCCAAGTTTGATAACTAACTGGTAACAATGTTACAAACTTCGTCACAGTTTGTCTGTTTCCGTTCAGTCTAATGTTTTGGTTTTTAACAATAGATTCTATTTATTTTCAAAACAATACATACAAGTGAACTACATATGAGCAAATTTGGATTTGAAGCAAACACATATAGTGTGAATCAATGTTATAAGGATTCAGAAAAATAATTCACCTCTGAATGAACATAATACATTGAATGTCATTTCACCTCTGAATGAACATAAGTCATTGAATGCCATTTCACCTTTCAATGAACATAAGTCATTGAATGCCATTTCACCTCTCAATGAGCATAATACATTGAATGTCATTTCACCTCTCAATGAGCATAATACATTGAATGTCATTTCACCTCTAAATGAACAAAAGTCATTGAATGTCATTTCACCTCTCAGTTAAGTCATTGAATGCCATTTCACCTCTCAATGAACATACATTGAATGTCATTTCACCTCTCAATGAACATAAGTCATGGAATGCCATTTCACCTCTCAATGAACATACATTGAATGTAATTTCACCTCTCAATGAACATACATTGAATGATATTTCACCTCTCAATGAACATAAGTCATTGAATGCCATTTCACCTCTCAATGAACATACATTGAATGTAATTTCACGTCTCAATGAACATACATTGAATGTCATTTCACCTCTCAATGAAAATGCATTGAATGTCATTTCACCTCTCAATGAGCATACATTGAATGCCATTTCACCTATCAGTGAGCATAATACATTGAATGTGATTTCACTTCTAAATGAACATAAGTCATTGAATGTCATTTCACCTCTCAATGAACATAAGTCATTGAATGCCATTTCACCTCTCAATGAACATAAGTCATTGAATGCCATTTCACCTCTCAATAAACATACATTGAATGTCATTTCACCTCTCAATCAACATACATTGAATGTCATTTCACTTCTCAATGAATATACATGTACATTGAATGTCATTTGTTTTCCCTTTTCAGATACATTCCATATAACAGAATTCTTGCAATAGAAAATGAAGCATTTCCAACACAACTGAAACTTTTGTAAGTATTTTAGAAGCTGGTAAAATCTTTACAAATATTTTTGTTATCTTCAGCTGCAATTTGCAAGCGCTTATGATATTTTAATATGAAAAACAGAATTTCAACAGAAGATTAAATATAACAGAATTCAGGAAATGACAGTAATGATAATTATCTAAAGTTCTCAATGAAAATCTTTAAATTGACAAGAATGTAATATTTACATAGTTTGACATAAATAAATGATTATCTTGTTAGGGATTGTAAAACAATATTTGAAAATCATAATCAAACTGCTTTCAGGAGAATGAATAACAATGATTTTAGATTTCTGCACAAGTATCCATTCCAAAACCTGGCTAGTCTAACAGATTTATATCTTGGAAACAATGAAATACAATACCTTCCAGATGAAGCATTTGATGGATGTACTTCCCTAAACAATTTGTAAGTAGAAAAATAGAAACAGAAGAGTTTAGTGCAACTGTTAACCATATACTGAGTATATTAACCCTGTATACTTACTGTGCTTTCTATTTTAGAGAACAGTTGCATAAAGTTTAAATAAAGATACTATATTAAAATGAACTAAAAAGGATATAGCATTTCTATTGATTATGTTTGGTAAAAAAATATTTAAAGCCGTCTTTGACAAAGTAGCAAATCAACAGAAATACGTTATTTCAGGCAAAGTTATATAATATTATATATGTATATTTTAATATATAAATTCAGCTGTTCGAAAGTAAGAATGTCAGCATCTAAAGTTGTTTCTAAAGTTTTGTAGTGGTATTGAAATAATTAAAATGTTTCAGTAGTCGCCTGTAATATTTATTTGCGAGCTAAATGTTTAACGTTCATATTTTTTCTTGGACAGGTTTCTGGACGACAACAATATTGCACAGCTGAAAAAAAATCACTTTATGGGTGTACCCCTTACAGGAAGTTTCACTGCAACTAATAATGATATAGGATGGATAGAAGATGGAACGTTTGCGCATATATCAGCTATGACAAATCTGTAGGTAGTATTTGGATATCCTTGCAACATATTATGATAGGCATATCCTTGTTACTACTTGCTAATTTGTCTATCTGCAAGTATTATGATTTTTCTCAGTCACAAAAATATAGATTTGTCTTAGTTATGTTTGACCCTTTGGGTACGTGTCTGTTTACTAAAGAGTTTTTAAATCAATGATCTCAAAGAAATGAAAATTTAGTCCTCAGAATAATAAGGACCGTGTTTAAGAAAATATGACTTTGTGACTGTACATTAAGTGTTACTTTGTATACAATTTATAGTGTATCAGTTAAGATAGATTTTTGTAATGGTCTTGCCCCTATAGATGTCTGTGAAGATACTATTGTCGTCATATATATGGTCCTTTAGTTAATATTTTGAGTATATATGGGTGGAAACCACACTCTTATGTATGAACTGAAAAAATTAGATCCCATTTCAATCGCAATTTTTCAACAAAAATGCTGAGTTTGACTAGATCTGTTGTACTGTATATGCACTAATTTATTTACAATCAGATGTTACTCTCGCATTAATTTTCCCATCATGAAGGAATTCCATGTAATTTGTTTTTCTTCAAATATAACTACTACCCGATCATGGATAAGAAGAAAGTCATACTCTGTAAATTCTGCAACAAACAGCAGTTGACGTGCAGACCGGTAAAAGAACATAATGACGTCAGTTATATGATGTCAAATTGCCGCGTGATGTCCACTTCATACCTACTCGGATAAATGAAACCCAGCATAATCTTTATCAAAATATAAACATTTATTTTATGCTAACTAATGAAATACTGTATCCTATCAGTTAAATATTTTCATATCTCATCGCTCACACTGTGAAAATATGAAATCTATATTTTCACACTGTGAGAGATATGAGCTCTGCCCCCTCATACATTGTATGAATTTAAAATTATTTGCTTAAAACAGGATGAAAATTATAGTCGCACTTTGTTCTTTATAATATATTTCTCGATTCAAATTATTTTACTTAAAGAGAATTTCATACCGTTATGCAGCAAAATATAAAACAAAATTGAACTTTATGTTGCATGCGTCTTTATAACGTCACAGCACGTCTGACGTCATGTCTGTTTACGCGCGTCTGTTTCCCGCGCTGAGATTAAAACAGTTGAAAAATGCATTTCTCAACGTATTTGAGCATAAAATAAAAAGAAAATTTGTTTGTTTTTCGTGAATATGGAATATATCAAAGTGAGAAAATTTTCACCTTTTCTCACTTCTCAGTGAGATATATTCCATATTCACTCAAAACGAACAAATATCCTCTATATATGAACAAACAACGTCTTTATGGTTTATCTTCTAAATAACCACGGTTCATCGTTCAGATGCTTAGATATTTAACCAATTCTGCTTTTAAAAGCCCTCGTGGTTCAATTGCTCAAACTCTGATTTTAATTATTTGTTATTTTGTTATGTAACCTCTTCAGGCCTTTATTTGTTTATAATCCAAACCAAACTAGAAATGGTGGATGAAAGGGGTCACAAAATGATACAGAAAATATACAAATGATGCATTTTTAAATTAGTTCTTTTGATTTACTACGTAGATCTAGTAAGAAATGCAAATTTAACATTCACGTTTTAATGTACATGAGTGAAACGACTCTTGACACACCTTTCCATACCAGTCTGTCAAATTTAGTTTTTGTTCAAAACCTGAAATTTTGAGGGGTACTTTATGCCAGAAAAAAGTCTATAATGAGCACACAAAATATAGGGAGTTTCTCTGCAATAAGTAAGTTTTGGAGTTAGTTTGGGGAAACTGAGGCTTGCACAGAATTAAGAAATAATCTATAGCAAAGCTGTATTTTAACACACACTATTTATGCACAATGGGCGGTTATACGTCGGGCGTAATATAATTTCACAAGGGCGCAGCTGGAGTGAAATTATTTTGAATGACGTATAACCGCCCAAGTGTATAGATAGTGTTTAAACACGGTTTTGCTATAACTTATTTAAATTCTAATATGTCTTTTGCTGTAAAATTCGTATCAATATGTTAGAACTTGTTTCTTTGTACATGCATGGCACCAAATGGTAGGTCATCACGCTCCTTTGTTTATACATGTCAGGACTGGAAATGGTAATAAGTCTTGCGGAAGAGTTCATTTTGGGCGAAAATGATGGCAAATTACCCTGCAAAGTTAATAACCATCTTAGTATGTGTGCAAATTAATCAAGACCGTTGTGCAATGTGACATTTCGTTTATTTGAAAGCGCTATATCTAGATGCATACATGGCATGACGCATACATGGCGTGACGTGACGTCACCATAATATCGTTGTTATGATATAAACATTGCTAGTCATATTAGAATTCAGAATTAACAATCAATATTTCAGTAAGCAATAGCAATCACCCATTTCTTTGAACTCAGCGTTTTAAGTGAGAAATTTGCCGGTTACAATATATCTACCTTATACACAAGGGGTAGGATATGACCATTTTCACCCATCAGAGGTTCGTCAAAATCCTGAGAGTAAGGGACCATGATAAACCTCTGGGATGAGAGAATGGATATGACATATACACATTATTAGCTTTAATGATATCTTCTTTCTAGTACAGTGCAAGAGATAGCTTTCAGGTATATGATAAGTTTAACTCACTAATATTCTGTGTCTGCCTAATATTCTTAACACAACATGAATAAAGTGTACGTTATGTTATGACCATCCGTCATTTTCAGGGATCTGTCGGACAATAAACTAACAACATTACCTGCTGGTGGCGATTTTGAAGACCTGACAGTTACTGAATCGATAGATCTTTCCAATAACAGAATAAATGTTCTCAGAACGGAATGTTTCAAGAACTTGTTTGTAGGACAAACATTGTAACTACATGTTTATAATTCTAAATTTCTCTTTCGTTAACTTCACTCTTAGAACATGTTTTAAACCATTTACAGTGTTTCTCAATATTTATAACACGGATCATCGAGCCATATTGGTATAATTATAGGTTACTATTATGAGCTATTTTACACATGCACTTACTGACCTTCAGAAAGTGAACTTCGAAAAGAACATACTGTCTTTGTAATGTAGTATTTATTCATGTTTGGCATATAAACCACCAAAACAATTAACCATTTATCAGAAACAATTTTCTGGTCATTTCCAGGTCGCTGTCTGGCAATCAGATCACAGAAATTGAGAGTTATGCTTTTAATGGTGTGCAAATAACCGATCTCAGTCTGGCAGGCAATCCCTTACGGCAACTAAATTCATACTCTTTCAATGACGTGCAGGTTTCAAACAATGTAGACATGCAAAGTATGTCGTTTACAAAAATTCCAACGAGGACGTTTAATGATGTATCTGCCAGGACTATTGACATGGGTCCAGGGATAATATCAGATATTGAAGAAGAAGCATTTACCAACTTTACTGTCACTGATCTGTAAGAAAGAATGTCAGATACTTTTACTTTTAGAAAATGATACATGTATATACTACTGCATAGCGGTATTAATATGTAATTTTTATTTTGGAAATGATATTTTACCTTGGTATACTAAATACATATATGCCTGCATATACATAAATGGTTGTACTGCATTTTTCAGTTCAGTAGAAGATTCATCTATAAAATTTGTTCGCCAAACTGGTATGCTGACCTGAAATCTCTTTGATCAAAACTTCGTTCGCAGAAAAAATAAGTTGTACAATGTCATTTAAATAAAGGAATTTCACATGCCATAATTAAAAAAGTATTCGAAATGTAGGATTGCGGAATGGGAAGTAATAGCAGGGAAAGTAGGTGGACTATATGTATCGTTGATGTTTGAACAATACCTTATTTTAATTACTTAATTCCTTTATCTTCAAGAATTCTGTCATTTCATTTGGTAATCTATCCACATTAAATTGGTATTATTTTAGTGACCTTAGCGGAAATGCGTTGAATACACTTACAAAATCCATATTTGGAGGCATTTCCTCAGTATCCGAGGACTTGTTTCTCAACTCCAACAACATAACTGGAATCAGCTTCGATGCCTTTGACAATGGTGACCTATACAATCTTTATATGCATGAAAACAAGTTTACTTTGTTCCCACAAGTAATTCAAACACAGCCATTCAACATTATGTAAGTAGTTTACTGAGCTTTAACAGTTTGAGTATCATGTCAAATTTCCTAACTTTCATAAAGCGGTTGTTACGAAGGAAAAAAGTAACAGTTTTTATAAACATTTTTTATATATAAAAAAATAAATACTTGTCACATATGTTGTACGATAAGAGTTTTCCAAAAGCTTAAACAGTTAACCAAAATGCTGATATTTTTTATTTGTTGAAGAAATCTCCATAACAACGAAATCACCGAGCTTCCAACAGGTTACCTATCGGATCAAACCTCGTTAACAGAACTTTATTTGGGTAATAATCAGTTGGAATACATGGAAGCTGGAGTATTTGACGACTTAACCGCCATGAGGATTCTGTGAGTTACTATGTAATTCATTGTTACGAGTGTGTATGGCTTTCACTGGATGATTTTATTTTTAACTTTTATTTTTTATATGACTATAACAACAGCAGCTGTGTGGTGGCTGTAAAAAGTCTCCCTGTAGTTGGACTCAGCGTTGTTAAATTTTTTTCTCGTCCTTTGTGATCATTGAGTCCATTCGTTTTTTTTACAGTTCTGCTTAAGCCGGTGCTAGATGGCTTGAGTAAAGTATTGTAAAGTTAAGACTTGTAAATTTCATTGCCTCTCATTAACAGACTCAGTGAAACAAAGTCTGCTAATTCTTTTACTTGGTTGCCTTCTATGCTTCCAAAAGATGTTTCTTATATTTTCCTGGTATTAAACTGCATATTACCCTCTTCATATTTTGTAATACAAAATAGTTTTTGGATTTTAGGCTCATGATTCGATATTGCCAAACATTTAAATAGCAGAATAAAATATATGTTTGATCTCTGATATAAGATTGCGTTTTCTTTCAGATCATTGAGCAGTAACAATCTTCAAACGCTGCCAGAAGGACTTTTGGATGCTATGTCCGGACTAGAAGAATTGTACCTTTCTGATAATTCAATGACACATTTACATTCCCTCATGGACAAAACAAGCCTGAGAACGGTGGATATAAGTAACAACAACTTGGAGACAATTGAATCTTCAGCATTCACTGGACTAACTAGCCTCGAATCCATGTATTTATTATAAAACACTAGCACTTGTATATTGCAGTAATGTACCAGAAATAAGTTATCTAAAGTCGAAACAATTTTACTTAAATAAAATCTCTATAGAATACTGTCATGTTATTTCTGTTAAACTAGGTATTGTAAATAATTTTCTTGCTGAATTTGTTTTATTTCTTACTCCAAACTTAGGCCATCTGTTCAATCATAATTCGTCCCCTTAATGCAAAAAGCTGCCTTCTTTATTCATATGCTCATGGTACCTTTTTGCATTAAGGGGACGATATTAAAATTAGATAAGCAGCGACTTAGTTTTGTGCAAGAAAATGGCCTATTTTACGACTTGAAGCACTGTAAAATTGTAATTTTTCCCTAACAGAAATTTGGGCAATAATCCATTAGAATGTTCCTGTCAGCTGGTACAAACAATGGACGATATTGCGTCAGTTGTGACGTTGGCAACATGTGAGCAAAACACTCTTGCGAATGGAGTAACATTTGCAGCATCGGACCTGGAGCTTACTAATTACTACCTGAATGTAAATGCAACTACGTTCCAGTGTAGTGAGTTTTTCTGATGTATTAACAACATTTCTTGTCAGTATTAATATCCCCATCGTTAGTGGAGGGATATAGTTTTGGTGTTATCCGTCCACCTATCCGTCTTCGTCAGTCCGTCGTCGACAAGTAAGACAAGATAAATGAGTACATTATTATTATTATTATACCAGATTTATATAGTGCCCTTTTCATGATAAACACGTTCAAAGGCGCTTTACAGCAACTGCAGCCACACAGGGCGCGAAATCATCCTCTACTAGTACAGACACAGAGCGATCTGACCAGAGGGACAGAGTGAGACAAAGCCCCCCACAGAGAGATTAGAAATCAGATACAGGCTTGTCCGGCTAACTTAGCCTAGCTCGTTGCGAATAGACAGCCTGGTTCTTTAACGTGCCCAGTGTATAGCACTGATACACGCATGTATTCATATATTACATATGTAGTGTTTCATTCCATTTTCTGTCCGTCCGGAGTCATATCCCAGACATGAATGAAATGATTTCAATAAAACAATGTTGAAAATGTTAACTGCTATGGGCAATGCAACTCTGCAAGTTTCATTCGAATTGGTTTAGGAAAACAAGATTTATGCCTCTTTGCAATTATATTCAAAGTGTTTTTTATAAACTGGACGTATTATGCGATGGCACGTGCGTGCGTTCGTCCGTCTGTCCGTCATAATTCCTGTCCAGAGCATAACTTTATAACAATTATTTTTTAAAGGTATTGACTTTAAACTTGACATATAGGTAGATGACAATGAGACGATGTGCAGAGCACCTGAACCGGCTCTGTTGGTCAAAAGTCAAGGTCACAAATTGAGCTAAAAGATCAAAATTAGCCATCATAACTAAATAGCCATGCAATGTATTGACTTCAAACTTGGCATGTAGGTGGGTGGCGACGAGACGATGTGCAGAGCACATGAATCGGGTCTATAAGTTAAAGGTCAAAGTGACAAATTGAGCTCAAAGATCAAATTTGTCAGTTTTATTTAGTGTCAAAGATCAAATATGTCAGTTTTATTTCGTTCGTGTCCGGAGCATAACTTATTAACCATTCAAGTTATTGACTTCAAACTTGGGGTAAGTAGGTGTTAATGAGACGATATGCAGAGTGCATGAACCATTTAGCTTCATGCCCTTTACTATTCTGTCAACGCCTTACCCCCCCCCCCCCCCCCCCACACACACCACCAACCACCCCCACCAGCTATTTATTTTCATTTACTTTCGTGCTCATTAGTCTCCTGTCACCTTCCCCCCTCCCCCCTACCACCTCCTCACATACCCCACAAAAACAAAAACATCTTTAAATAAGCCTTTTAATTTAATATTGCTTCCCTCTTTCCCTTTGTATAACCCTTTGATGCGTATGTTGCCTCATGTTATTTTATTTTTTGCAGTCTAGAGTATCTCAGAATTGGTTTATAGGATTTCAGTAAAACGTGGTAGAAATGTTAACTGCTGCAAATTTATTCAGTCATTCTCTTTTGAGTATAGATTTAAAAACATAGAATAATGACTATATTGGCATGTAGAAACAAAGTGTGGTATAAACTCACCTTAATTCTTCTAGTACTGAGTATACTACTAAATTAATTTGATAATATATTTAGACATTAAACATATTGTCTTGGCCTAATATATGTCACTGTCAGTTTCTAACTAGATACTTGTAATTCCTCATTTTTTTAATGCAAATCGTGTATAATTAATACCATCATGGAAATACAAAAGAATACAGTTATTTTGTGTACTTGAAACATGGTGATTTCTGTTTATTATTGATTCTGTAAAGCTTCCTCAAAGTATTAGTATTTTCAGGTGGTGAGAATGTAACCAGCAGTGGAGTAAGTGAAACAGGATTTACTATAACCTGGGACCAGCCAGATGTTGTATATTATCAGACAAACAATAGTTTAACATCATCACCATTGAGTGGATCAGTGTATGAATATATTTTCCATAATTAGGACAAAATAAGCTGATTTGTGAAACATTTAGAAAATATATAATAAACGTCATTTTTATTTCAAAAATTTTAGTGTACATCTGGGGTCTAGTACAACGTCATGGAATAATTCTAAAAGTAAACACCACCCTTTGGCGTAGTGTAACCATAGCTGTAAGCAGCATTCATTCACGAGAAATCAAGCTTCGATTCCAGTGTTGTTATATTTTACTATAACAGAATTCCGTTCAAGCGTGAGGGTATTGAATATTTCATAACCTGCCATGAAAAGATCTCAGTCAAACCGTGTTTGCTTTTTTTACTTGGTTGCGCTCAACTGAAGTTGTTGTGAGAAAACCACTTTCAGTTTTTAGTAATGATGATCTTGACCTGACCTAAGCAACCCAAAATATATCTAAAACCATAGCCTCCATGCAAGCTTTCCTAGCATCTTATAGATTTTATTTTTGTATTAATTTTGTATAATGAATGAGATTTAAATATTTCTATGATACAGGGACTATACGGTTATATGCAGCAGCAGTACAGCGAGTACACTGACAGACACAGTTACTGATGATGAGGCTGCTAACGGAACAAAGTCATTTTCTGTGACGTTTGAAGAAGCTGATGGTGTTTTACCCGGAACTTCATACGAGTGCTCCATTGAAACTACAATAGACGGACAAGACAGTGCAAAAAGCGCACCAGCTGTATTCACTACACCTGACGGAACAGGTGGATACATTCATACACGAAATTTTACTCTGACTCTAATGTTCACTCTATTACATTTTAATCCTGAGAAACCAAACTTGCTGATAAAATAAATTGTAAGGAAAACTTCTTAGGCGTAAAAAAAGAAAATGTTTGTTTCCGGTATCCCGACCTACCCTAAATTTTTGGCCCGTCCCTAAATGTTTTTATGGCCTTGGAGAATATCTTTTTCAACTTGTTAACAAAAAGTTGCAAAACTTCACTTTTTATGCTTTAAACATGGTCAGTGATGTTAGAAATCAACTTACTGTTGCCCTGAAGGCATAACCCCCTTATTTGTATTCATTTTTTGGCATAAAAATAATTTCCGAAAAGTCTCACTTAATAAAAAAATTTACCCCAAAAAATTTTTTTCGACCTACCTACCCTAAATTTTTTAGCATGTTACCGGAAACAAAGATTTTTTTTCAGGCCTTATTGATTTTGATGCCTGCAAGCGGCTTCGGTTATATGTTAATAAAGCTTATGTAATAGACTGCTTTAAACTTAGTGTATACTGATTGAAATAAATGGTAATATTTAAAATGAGTCATTGTATACTGGTAAGGCTAAATGGTAATATTTAAAGTAAATCATTGTATGCCGGTAAGACTAAATGGTAATAATCTAAAGTAAATCTCTGTACACCGGTAAGACTAAGAGGTAATATTCAAAGTAAATCATTGTATACCGGTAAGACTAAATGGTAATATTTAAAGTAAATCTCAGTACACCGGTAAGACTAGGTGGTAATATTCAAAGTAAATCTTTGTATACTGGTAAGACTAATGATGATTTTTAAAGTACATTATTGTATACTGGTAAGACTTAATGATTTAAAGTAAAAATTTCAGAGATAATCACTCTAACATTATGGATGAAGCTTCTGCTTGAGATACTTATTGGGTTATTTTAAAAGAAATCTGTGAAAAATGTTTGCAACGAAATTTTATTTTTATAGGAACTATAACACCGGCTGGACCAAATGATACTGAAATTGATGTGAAGTATTATGACTTTAGTAAGCTACATGCAGATTTTGCTGACTTAGAGTACATAAAAATATCTAACCCCAGCTACGTCGACAGTCCTTATGGGGCATGGCTTTCAGCTTCTAGTACACCAACTAGTGAAACGTTTTCAACGTGGTACAGGGAGGATGATGTGAACAGTGACAACTATGAAATTGCTGGGAAACTTATCTTAGAGTATAAAACTGGCTCAACTCAGAGGTTGGAATAACTTGATTTTTTTATTTAGCTGAGTTTTCATTAATTTATCTTGCACAGTTCTGTAAATCTGATGGTTTTGATAAAAACATATTTTTTTCGAATTTCTAATTCTTTAAGTTAAAAGCAGATCGAACTGTTGTGATAGTTGTAAAAGCTTCTATGCTAATTTTGTAAATAATTACATGTACTACCTCTATATTTGAAGAATTTTGTGAGGAAGTGATAATTGCCACCAACAGTATCAAATGGAATTCATCTTTGAATGTCAATAGATGAATGAGTTAGTACTTATTCATAAACGTATAACATAAGGCCATGTATTGCAAACTAGAATTCATTTTTCTGTATTGCAGGTTCTTCTCTGATTCATTTTTCCCTGTAGATGGGCAGGGTTATCTGGCACAATCACAACAAGATTGTAATGGACAGTATCATAATTTTGGGTAAGCCAGTTTTACTGATGGTTTCAAATGAAAAACCTTATGCTTTGATATCTTTTGTTGTTATTTCAAGATGTACTTTAATATCTTCATTTTTTGTTTCAAAATATATCCTTGCTTCATCAAATGAGGCTTGTAATTTGACATAAATGACTGTCTTTATATTAGTTGGTTAACTTACAATGTAAGCAGTCAAAAAATTAAAACGAAACTGAATAAGATGCAAACTGAATCTGTACTATTCAACATGTTGTATATGTTCTGCTATTTGTTCTTCCATTTCAGATTCACGTCTGCGGTCCGCACGGGGATAGTTTACAGCGGATCAGAGAAAATCACTTTAGCTGGAGGAGAAGCAATGTGGCTGTACATCAACAAAATTCGCATATTCGAATTTCTCTCTATTGGCTCTACAATTATTCCTTGCTATGTTGTGGATCTTTCTAATGCTATTGCTCCAGGTATACAGCTATGCAAGCATTTTAATGTACTTGCATATTGTCACTCCGAAATTAATTGCATACCACGGACATTTTCTAACAGTGGTTAGTTAACAACAAGAATACATATATAGTACAAGAGCACCGCCTTGCGGGTGAATACGCTCATCTGATTATTTCATTTAATAGAAATATTGTCTTACCCATGATTTTCTAAGTCTAAAAAGGGCAATCATTCTTGCAAAAAGCAGGATAGAGTTATATTTCTTGAAGTACAGCGTCCGCTTATGATGGTGAAAAACTGTTGCAAGTTTTAAAGCAATAGCTTTGACAGTTTATGAGAAAAGCTGACTTAAACATAATGCTCAATCAAGAAAACTGATTTTCTAAGTTCAAAAGGGGCAATAATTATTGAAAAAAGCAGGATGGAGTTATGTTTCTTGATGTACAGGGTCAGCTTATGATGGTGAATAAGTGTTGTAAGTTTCAAAGCAATAGCTTTGATAGTTTAAAGAAAAAGTTGACCTAAACATAAAACTTATCCAAGAAATCTGATATTTTCTAAGTCCAAAAGGGGCCATAAATCTTGCAATAAATCTTGATGTACATGGTCAGCTTATGATGGTGAACAAGTGTTGCAAGTTTTAAAGCAGTAGCTTTGATAGTTTAGGAGAAAAGCTGACCTAACATAAAACTTATCCAAGAAAACAGATTTTTTAAGTCCAAAAGGGGCAATAATTCTTGCAAAAAGCAGGATAGAGTTATGTTTCTTGATGTACAGGGTCAGTTTATGATGGTGAACAAGCGTTGCAAGTTTCAAAGCAATAGCTGATTTTCTAAGTCCAAAAGGGGCAATAATTTTTGAAAAAAGCAGGATAGAGTTACAATTCTTGATGAACAGGGTCAGCTTATGATGATGAACAAGTGTTGCAAGTTTCAAAGCAATAGCTTTGATAGTTTAAAAGAAAAACTTGACCTAAACATAAAACTTAACCAAGAAATCTGATATTTTCTAAGTCCAAAAGGGGCAATAATTTTTGAAAAAAGCAGGATAGAGTTACAATTCTTGATGAACAGGGTCAGCTTATGATGGTGAACAAGTGTTGCAAGTTTCAAAGCAATAGCTTTGATAGTTTAAAAGAAAAAGTTGACCTAAACATAAAACTTAACCAAGAAATCTGATATTTTCTAAGTCCAAAAGGGGTCATAATTCTTGCAAAAAGCAGGATGGAATTTTTTTTATTTTTTTTTTTATTTTTTTAATTTCAGCCCACAAGGGGCCCATTTATTATCCCCGTCCATGATGTGATGGGGTCGGGGACCCATCCCGCATCACATCTTACAGACATAATATAAACATAGATATAAGTTAAACAAATTTCAGAGCATAGTATATACTTAGTGTAGTAACAATGTTATCAAACTATTCAATACCTAGTTCACAATGATTTATAAATCAGTTTAACTACAATACCTAGTTCACATAGGTTAATCAATCTATTTAATGCCTTGTTCAAAAGGATTAATCTTACAAAATAGTTCTAAAAATTTTCAATCCTAGAAACAGGGGATTTTTTAATAGAGAGAGAGGTATTATCAAGTAGCTTATTTATCTTTCATAAAACAGACCAAAATGTATGTCAATATGTAATTTTAAGCCAGTCTTATTATTTCTCTTAGTCTATAAGCCTCTCATTAGAGAATAAGAGGTCCCAAACAGAGAGAGAAAAGGAAAAAAGGGCCTCTGCCAAGAAAAAAGAAAGAAAAAAGTACAAAAAGGCCTAGGTGTGAACCAAACTGTCTTACTTCCTTATTCAGTGTCTACAGGGTTCCAAAAAAGAAAAAAGGTTTAAAAGTGGGTATCCCAAGCAACTATATAGTCATTGCATGTAGATTCGAGGATTTTAGGAAACAGTTTAAAAATAAGATACAAAGTGGAAGTCGGAACCCTGTTTATACTTATACATATATATATAGTATATTGTATTAAATTGATGATTTTCCAAGAAAAGACACTCTGCCTGTGGACTGTCCAGAGGGTTACTTATACACACAAATACAAAACAAAACACAAAACTCAACTAAGTGTCAGCAAGAGAAAAATCCAAAATTATTTGCCTATAACAGTTGCTCAAAGATATCATTTTTCTTTTATTATCAATGTAAATCAATCCTTAACTTCTTTAAACTGAATTATAAAGGATTGCCATCGGTGCAAAGCAAGGCCGTTCTGCGCCTTAGTGCAGCCTGATCAGGATCTGCACATCGGGCTGCTAAAATTGCATTTTTATCGTGATGGTCCAGGATGGAATTATGTATCTTGCTGTACAGGGTCAGCTATTGATGGTGAACAAGTGTTCCAAGTTTCAAAGCAATACCTTTGATAGTTTAAAAGAAAAGGTTGACCTAAACATAAAACTTACCCAGGCAACGCCGACGCCGACACCGACACCGATCAAGTGATGACAATAACTCATCATTTTTTTTTCAAAAAATCAGATGAGCTAAAAACTGAATTATTGTAATATAAACAATAATTTTAATTTACTTGTCAACATAATTTTAGAAAAAGGCCTTTAACATTTTAAGAATGTTTAATTCATTTTAAAACCTCAACACAATTTAAAAAAGCCATAAAATACAATATATAGACATTGAAAATCATGATATTTGCAAGTGTATTAAAATCAAAACATTAAGTCTATTGGAGGTGGCTGTGAAATGAATGAAATGAATGAAATGATATCATGGCATTACTCCATTATGTTATGAATTGAATCTGTCTATTTATTTGTCTGTCTGCCTGCACCCCTGCCTGCCTGCCAGTGTGTCTATCTGTCCATTTGTCTGCATAAGAAATTATGTCTGAGATAGTTTGTACCATTTATCTGATTGATATGGTCAAAGTGTCAGTTTTTTGTCCATTCGAAAAGTGGGGACATAAAAATAGGCTACGTCTTTCTGTCCATCTGTCTGTCTTAAGTCCGTCCTTCTGTCTGTCCAAGCAAATATTGAGGGCTTAAGAGATGTCTAACGGTAGAGAGAACAAAAGAAAACAAAAGGTCCTTTCCGTGAACAAATGGTTTAGGGGCTAGTAGCCCATAAGCTACGAAAGAAAATAACAAAAGAAATACTCCATAAACCTAAAATGATGTTCCGGTCGTCACACTTTTGTGTCTAGTCCATAACTCTGCCATCCATGAAAGGATTTTAAAATAACTGGCTCTAAGGTCAAGGTCACACAAAGAGGTTGAAGATCACACTTGGAGGTCGCAGGTTTAGAGCATCAGTCTAATAACTCTACCATTCATTACGGGATTTAAAAATCTCTTGGCGCAAATGAACCCCATATGAGACGGTGTATCGTGTGCAAGACAAAGCCTTCTGTCTCAAAGGTCAAGGTCACACTCAGAGGTCAAAGATAATAGGTATTTTTTGGTGTAGTCAGTAACTTTAATATGCGTGGATGGATTTTCAAGTAACTTGCCCCTAACAGTCACCATAACAAATTGATTTGTTTCATGTAAGACTCAGACTTAAAATTCGAGGTCAAGGTCACATGCACCAAGTTAACTTTCTTTTTTTTCGTACATGAAATTACTTCCCTTTCATATGATAAAGTACAATGCATGTGTTTTAGTCCGCTGCCGGCGGAACACCGGATGGGACTATAAGAATGCCCTCCATCCGCCGGTCCGTCTGCAAATCTGGATCCTGCAATTACTAAAACAGTATTCAAGCTAGATTCACAAACCTGGGGGTGTTAATAGAGGGCAATATGTAGATTGTGCACGTACATGACTTAGATTTGTAGGTCAAAGATCAAGATCACTGTTGAAGGTCTAGTAAAAATGAATTGTTTCTGCTCCATAACTTTTATACGCATTGATGGATTATCTTAGTGCTATACGTAAACATTTGAATTATTGCCCCTTATTTGTGAAAAATGTAACAGTGGGTGCACACCGTGTGTCCTACAGACACGTTCTAGTTTTTTTTGAGCCCGCTTGCGGAAGCGGTGACATAGTCGTCCAAATGGCTGTTCGGTGTATGTGCGTGCGTCCATCCGTCCTACAGACACGTTCTAGTTTTTTTTGAGCCCGCTTGCGGAAGCGGTGACATAGTCGTCCAAATGGCTGTTCGGTGTATGTGCGTGCGTCCATCCGTCCGGATTTGTTTGTCCAGACCATGCAATCTTGTTTAAATTTAGCATGAATGTTAATGTCAGTGAGACAAAATGTCATGTGCAATCTCAAAGTTCCTATCTCAAAGGTCAAGGTCAGACTTAAAGGTCAAAGATCAAATTCAATAATGACTTTGTTCGGAACATTTCTTCTTCATGGATGGATGAATTTTGATGTAACTTGTCACAAACGTTCACCACCCTAAGACTGAGTGTCATGCGCAAGAACCAGATTCCTAGGTCTAAGGTCACACTTAGAGGTCAATTGCCAAATACAAAAATGACTTTGTCAGTAGCATTTTTTTCATGCATAGAGGGATTTTGATGTAACTTGGCACACTTTTTTACCATCACGAGACGGAGTGTCATGCGCAAGAACCTAGACTTACTTTCCTTTGTTGTTACTATAAATAGCTTATATTGTAACTTTATTATTAATGGTCGTAGGGAAAAATCAAGACCTCTTTTCTGTAACAGCATGCATGTTACATCCAATTTTGAGATGTATTTTTGCCTATCTGTACTGGTAAGGATTTTTGTATGGACTTAGATTTTTTTTAAAGATTTACTTGCCTTTGTTGTTACTATAAATAACTTATATTGTAACTGTTTGCAATCTTTTTTTTTTATTTGACACAATATTTGCCTCAATGAGACAGAGTGCCGTGTGCAACTCCAAGTCCTTTTGACAGCTGACGGGGTCGACATGTTGCCTGTTGGCATCTAGTATTACTACACAGAAATGTTCCCCATGATTAGACTATGTGTCGCGAACATGACCCATGGTTGTCGGTCAAAGATCAAGGTCACTATTGAAAGTTTTCCGCTGGTAGGGGACTTCTGTGTTGCCACTGTAATACTCTGTCACTTGTTATATATGTTTTCCCACTTTTAAACTTAAAAATGAAATTATGTTAAAGTTAAGATTATTAGTATTGATAGATATAAAAAGCTACTAACCGTTGTAGACAACCAGAATGCAAACCCAGGCACAAGTTATAACTTTTATAGGTTATTAGCTTTGTATCGGGAAATATGCACGAGCTCTTCAGCGGAAATATTGCGCGACTTTAGGAGCGCAATATTCTTCCGCTGAAGAACGAGTGCATATTTCCCGATGCAAAGATAATAACCTTTTTATAACACACGCATCTACACGTATAAATATAATGTAAATATCATAAATTTGTTCAATAGCCAGAATAGGATTGACAATAGTGAACTAAATAGAAAAAAATAGTGCAACAACACAAACTGAATTACGTCACGCACCTGATATGAAATTCAGGCGTCAGTGTATGAAAAAATATTGACGTTTCCGGTACCAGTGTAGCTTAACGGGGAATAGAAACGAGTATGTAATAATATGGTATATTATAGTTGCAATAAATTAGGTTGATATGTATTTCAGCTCTGCATTGACCAACACTAGAACAAATTTTCCGGGGGTGTTATTCAAAAACAAGCTTCTTAGTACTATATAAATGTCATGCATTTTAGTACTATATAAATGTTGCGCATTTCATTTTTTTAATGTTTCTTTTCACATTTCTCACTACATAACGTCTTCATGAATTACATGTTAAATAGTTATGATTTATAAACATTGTTAGTATGTTGCACAATTACTTAGAATATGTTGTATTGGCATGCAATATGTTTTGTGAAAAACGTACCTAGGTGGGGGATGTTGGTAATCCTGTTCTTGTTTTTGCCTAGAATAAGTAAATATAGCAACAGAAGATAGGAACACTGGATAGCATAACTTTCAACAGTTACATAACCAATGTATTCATTATATCATATTTAAAAGAGCTGAATGCAGGAAACAAACTCTCAAAGTATTTACATAAATTAATCATAGAGTGTATTTCTCACAAGATTCTCACTTAGAAGTAGTAATTTAAGAAATAGACACATTAAAAGATGTAGCAGCTGCAGTGAAAAATAAGGACATATCTGAAATTTACTTTAATGTTAACTTGGGTGTAAATTTTGTTTGTTTGAAATGATTAAAAACATACAGGAAAATTAATATCGATGTGACAATTAAGGAAATATGCTTTATATTTTCAGATGGGGTTGCATATTTGCAAGAGGGAACTTTATTGGGAGAATCTTGCACCAGTTTATCAGCAGCTACAGAAATAAGTTTACCATTAGAGGTTATTTTTTGTTTTCATTTAGTGTATATCCAAGATAAACTGTAGACATATATGACAATACAAATTAGTACATTTAGAATGCTAAAATGCTCACTGATCATTTAAAAATAAAATGCTATTTTATGCATTAATAAAGGGTATAAACCACATTGGAACTTCATGCAAAGCCATTAATTATGCTAGCGATTCTCGGATGATTTGTTATTATTATACCTTTTGTGTATAACAAAATAAAAGTTTTCTTCTTTTCATACAAAATATTTAGTGAATGTAAACATTGATGTTTATTTATGAACAATTGTCACAAAATGTTTAAGTTTTACTGTCTTTCTGAAATGAACAAAAAAATGTTATTGTCATTTCATATTTTTGTTGTAATGCGTTACATGTTTTTACTTTATTGAAGATGTTTATATAAAATATATGACCAGGTTGGTGTTACCTACCATTTTGACCTGTTCCATGCTGAAACCCGACGTTGCAGTTCTGAGCTTTTGTTTGAAGTACAAGATACAACATTTAGCCTAGACAAAACTATAGATCTACCAGTAGATTATTCGGTAACCTGGAATGAGGATACTCAGATTGGAGAAATTCTCACTGAAGTCAATCTAATAGACGATTTCTCTAAAGGGTCATATAGTATCTCATTATATAAAGGTACTGCACACCTAACCTGTGAGTTAAGGGGGTGGGTAGAACTTGTTTGAATTGAAACTGGATATATTTTGGTTTCCAGTTGTATTATCTAGTACTTCAAGTGCATCCATTTTCCCTAAAACTCTATACTTGTCCATACTTCTAAAGCCCAATCAACGTTTTGGCAATATCTTTCTTATATACGATATTTCTTATATGCTACAAAATGTACATGGTAAATAACATATTTAAGTTTCAACAAAATTAATTCATTTTTTGTTTTGTTTTTAAAGCATAACCCCCTTCCGCCACCCCCCCCCCCCCCCCCCCCTCCTCCAAAAAAAACAACAACAAAAAACAACAAGCAAATACCATTTAGAAGGATAATGTGTGGTAGATACTAAATTATTTCTGTTATATGATCATATTCGAAATCGAGTTTATTTTTATTTTTTCTAAAGAGATGGCAGGATAAACAGGTCGTTTAGCTTGTCATAATTTTCCTGCATTATAACGAAATTCATACGTTTGTAAATAAAGACATTTATGTTTTCAAATTGGGTTAATGTTAATCAATTTTTCAACTTGGTTCGTATATTATAGCCTTTTTCAATATTAGGTCAGATTGCTAATTTCCAGCTTTTCAGGGTGATGGAAGATTCTAGGTGCCTCTGCAGGCCTTTTTCTAGATTGTTTTGAAAAAAGAACCCTGGTGAAATTGGAAATAAGTTTTAATTGAAAAATTGTCAAAATTTGAATAAAAGTATCGACAAATCTTGTAAATTGTGAAGTTTTAACATTACGTTATATTGTAACATGCACTGAGCGGACTGATAATATGATTATAGGACACTAACGATACTATATGCAATAAACACTACGATATCTCAACATATATACATATTCCTTAGGGCTACCTCGCACAAATGATTCGTAAATGATTTAAAGAAAAAACAAAGATTATCACTAATTAAGAGAATTATAAAATATACGTAGAATATTTAATACCTAACTAACTGACCTATCAGTCTCTTCAAGGCTTATCAAACAACTCTGATCTATCACTTTCAAATCAGAGTGATCTAGCACAATGACAAGTAAACAAAATATATATACAACCAGGTTTCCACTCTGTAACTGCTTGACCCTACCCTCTAGAATGAAACAAGTTCACTGAGAATACGGGTTCAAATAAGGTTCTGCCTTCTGCACCGCGCCAATTCTATATTTATATGCTACTTACTTCGAATGATCCATTTTTACATAAAGGGGTAACAGGTTCATCCCATAATAATATTGCTCTTTTCTTATGAGCGCCTATAACTTTTTACATATATTTCTTACCTGCTTATATAGCTTAATGAGCGTCTACTAAATGACGCTTCGTATCGACTTGATAAACGTTTTCAAAACATATAAATGATTCAAGATTTTCAGAAACTTAATGATGAATTGATTTAAACCTGTTTTACCAATCAGAACTACTTACTAAATGAATTTAATACAAATCAACTTTTCTTCTTTTTGGATTACAAATGGTATTTACTAATTAAAGGGAAGGAACTATTCGTAATCATTACATTACCCGCGCCTCCGTTAAGATGCGTCCCGCATATTAAAACACTAGTAAAATAACAACACATCATATTTTAGTCCACTGACATAACATGGTGATAAACCAAACGTTTTCAATCGTGAATATCTCAATAAACAATTAATGTTTCATCTAAGAACATTCTAAATAACAACCAATGTACTTTCATAATTATCTACCCTCCTGCACGTATTCACATATTTTTCAAACGAACGTAAAATTACGCTTTGATGATATTTACCACCTTTTCAATCATTTCCTTCTTAAACTGAAGTTCATCTTCCTTCATCCTTTCTTCTGATTCAAACTTACACGCCTTCTTTTTAACTTAATATTTTCTAATGCAAACTATCTTCATCTTGTTCAATTTTGTCACCAGCCACACAGTGGTGTGGGAGACATACTGATTTACTCTTGTCTGTGTGTATGTGTCCGTCTGTCCGTATGTCTGTCACAAATATTGTCCGCGCTCTAAGTCAAACAGTTTTCATCCGATCTTCACCAAACTTGAACAAAATGTGTTTGCCAATAAGTCCTCGGCCATCTTCGATAATTAGTTAAATCGGCCCGTGCACTTCGGAATTATAGCCCTTGAATTACCGAAATTACTGATGCCAGTGATACAGGTCTTGGTGCATGCCTGTCACAAATCTTGTCCGCGCTTAAAGTCGAACATTTCTCATCCGATCTTCACCAAACTTTAACAAAATGTGTTTGCCAATAAGTCAACGGCCAAGTTCGATAATTAGCCGAATCGGCACAGGCACTTCGCAATTATGGCCATGGAATAACCGAAAATACTGATGCCAGTGATAAAGGTCTTGGTTCATGGTTGATTCAGATACATAATGGAGAAGAAATGTCAATCTTGATGATCAGGCAGTTGTGGGAGACATGCGCTTTTCTCAAAAGCAACTGTAGTTCCATGCTATCACCTCTATCTATATTATCAGACCTAACTTCATTTTATCTGCGACTCGTATCTCAACTGATTCATTTTCAACTTTCTATGTTCTTCTTTTCTGCCGATTTCTTGTCACTAACTTCATTTCTCTTGTCTTATTCAGCTTTGCAGTTGTTTTTATCGCTTTTCTTAAGGGTCCAACTACTTTCCTTCGCTTTGTTCCAAATTGGGGTTGTGGTTTTGTTATTTGCCTCACTATTCTTCTTTGGAGGGCATTTTCTTTCTGGCTGCTTTGTTCATCTTTTTCTCTTTTTTCATCAGAGATATCTTCTGATCTGTTCATAACTTCATCTTTATTATTTTTATTCTCATTGGTATTTCTTCACCAGAACTCTATTCTTCTCTAATTGATAGGTCTGGACTACTACCGATGTCATCATGATCTAATTTCTCTTAATCATTTTCGTCATCTGTTTGCTTATCACCTTGACTTTCCTTGGTTTGTATGTCCATATTCTCATGACTTTCTTGTTCGTGATCCTTAGAGGCATGCTGACCTGTCAGATCATTTTCCTCTGTTTTATTTTGATTTTCAACATCTTTGTTCATATCTTCAAAATTACTTAATACATTTTGTATCATATGTTGTCTTATTTTGTGCAATCTTACATAATATGGTTTCTTGAAAGTTTTACCACAAACATTACATCTTTGTCTCTCTGCTATGCATTTCAAAATGTGTTCTTCTTGCTTAGAAAGGGCAAGGCTCTTCTTGCATACTGCACAAACAACTTTGGCACAATTTGTAGAAGTAACCTTTGCCTTATCTTTGTCAAAGTAAGTAAGTAAGTAAGTAAGTAAGTAAGTAACAACATTATATCTAGAGGTTACACAATCTATTTCTATTATGTGGGCCTCAACATATATGCAGTAAATACACAAATATTACACAAACATTAATAAGCATAGAATATCATTAATACAAAACGTACAATACAGTATTTAAACAAGAAAGTTGAAAACTATTTAAAAGATTCAATGAATTAACATATCGCAGAAACAGTAATGATACAATAAAATGAAATGCTTTAATAATCCCATACAAACAATAAAAATAATGCCAGTGCCGTAACTACATTGAGGTTCACCGAGGCAGCTGCCTCGGTATTTTCTAAGCAACTTGTGTTTTTGTTACATTTGTTATATCTTATAAAATTCACAATTTCTGTTTTCGCTCTAAACAAACAGATACCTTTGATACAAATATCTAACCTGATTTGTCTCCTGTTTTTCTCTGTTTTCATGAAAGTGCAATAGAGAACTACTAGGTCTAGCGGATCTAGTCTATATATCAAAATGCAAATTCATTTTGTAAATTGTTTATTCAAGTCCTCTTTGTTTTTGTAATTTATATATTTCTTTGTCTGTTTTTTTTATGATTTCTGTTTACTGAACACTCATTTGTTGTTCCCTGTTAAGAAATTCCCAAATCATATATATTCTGATACCTAGACTTGATTTTTTGTACTGACTTTCGGAAGAGACAGTGGGTTTTGTATCTTGTGTGGTAGCAGAGTCAATGGCAACTCCTAAACATAATCGCACATAACCCTCCAAGCATTTCTCTTACATTTTGTAAGATTTTTTAAAGCACCTATACCCGGGACTCTAATCCCATTGTTAGTAATTTTAGTTGGAGGAGCGGGGGCTCGAACTCACAACCACTAGCTTCGTAGTCAGACAATGTTACCACTGGACAACTGCGTCCGCGCTAGTCAGGGTATGATAAACATATCAGTATTTTAGCTGTTTATTACCGAATGTTCGAATTTTCGTTCAGAAGGTCGACCGAATATTCAAATACCAAAAATGCTTTTTGTTGCCACTCCTAGTGAATAACAAAAAGGAGAGACCCCGAACAGATCCCTGAATTTAAATATATTAGACATATTATAACAAACAAAAAAGGGGATTCTCAAACATATGTCAATTTTCAATATATTGAATAAATATTTTTTTGTTTACATTAACACAAAGTGGACAATAAATGATTATATTTTGTTCCAAATAACTGCTGTTTGCTTTACTTATAATAAAAAATACAGTCCATAAAATTTTCATTACTTATATCGGAACCGTAGAAATACATTCTAACAAGTTAGAGGACTAAGTATTGGTACTTTTTTCTTGTTTCCCTTCTTGGTAGGGAACACTCACTCTGGGAATTGTAATTACAGGTTGTGTCTCCGTTATTCTTAGCTGCTCTCTTAATTGCTCAGTTGAACTTTACATTTATGTTCCTCACTGTATTTGTCTTTGACTTTGGGCCCAAGATCCCATGACCTTCAGGCCATCCCATCCCATGAGCCCATCCAACGAGCCCATCCCTGGTTTTCCAGGCTTCTGGTGTTTACAAGTCTCACTAGCAAATTATTTGAATTTATAGTCCCTGGGGACACCTGCACATTGCCCACAAAAATAGTATTATGCTCCTTAATCTTATTAACCCGTTGGCAGATCATATCAAACTAATTTAATTGCTCCAAGATTTATTGCTTTCCCTCTTATAATGCACTCTGAATGTGCAGGAATAACAGATTTTGAAGGAAAAGACATGTCACTGCTCTTAAAGGTACATTTTCAACTGAGGTTCTGCACTTTCTTCTATTCAATTCAAGTGATGTCTGAGCATCTAACTGATAATCATTGTCATATAAAAAAGTCCAAATCAATATCCATCTTCGCGTATAGTAGCACTGGAGCATCAAATTCCATAACTTTTTTCTAGAAGATGAAAATTCAAGTTCACATAGTTCATCGATAGATAAAAGCGCAACATCCGAGACTTCTAATTTCACTGAAGGATCTACTTTTTAAAGTTTTGGTCTATATCTGGAATTCTGAATTATAATTGTACCGGTACCCTTGCCTATAACAAAGTTAGCATTTACAGTCTTAAATCGTAGAAAATGATTGAAAATCCATCATTTGTAGCACTTCTACATTTTATTGTCCAAAAATCTACCTTTTTGGATCAGCACTGGGTCGTTAGCGCTGGTTCCTCCTAGTTTTCTTGACATGCAACACCCACAGAGTTTTTCATTTCATTGCTTGGTAGTCATTGACATCATGGCTAAATTTATGACAGTTGTAACGTTCAATATTTCCAATGTCAGCTCTTGATGAGTGAAAATGCGTGGCTTATTTTTCTCCTGTTGTTTAATGAAAATTTGCCAAATTATCAGTTTTCTCCCCTACAATGAAATGCTCAAAGGTGAAGAAAAGAAAATCTTTATATAAATATAACAATATATCTGAAAAGAAAAAACACCTTTTTTGTTGGGTTTAACGTCGCACCGACGCAACTATAGGTCATATTGCGACTTACCAGCTTTGATGGTGTAGGAAGACCCGAGGTGCCCCTTCGTGTATTATATCATCACAAGCGGGCACCTGGGTAGACCCACGACCGTCCGTAAGCCAGCTTAATGGCTTCCTCACTCACAGTGGGGCTTGAAACCATATCGACGAGGGGCATGTGATTTGAAGTCAGTGACCTTAACCACTCGGCCACGGAGGCCGCCTGAAAAACACTGATAGATTTCCAATTTATCAACAAGATTAATGTATTTAGCACCAATATATTTTCCCCAAGTTACAGCAATTTATTTAAAAGGAATAGGTGATATAATTTCCATTTCAAAACTCCAAGAAAAAAATAATTAAATCACTAAAATTGTCAGAGCTCAAAAACATGACCACCCATGGCAACTTCTGACAGTAAAAAAATATATACATTATTTAATGTAATTTCTGTTTTATGTAAAAGCAATATCTTTCATGTTTTTTCAGTCATATATAAGTTTTATGACATATTCAAAAATATATTTCCTCAGTTGAATTTACACCTTGTGTTTGGCTTATATGAATTTTGTAAAACTTGACAAAATATTAGTAAGCAAGCGAACTGGAAAAAAGGTTAATAATTCCAGTTTTATCGATTCTTGGCACTCTTAAACAATTTTGATAAAAAACTGTAAACTGTGATGCCATTTTACTTCTGTTTCAATTGAGAAAAATACGTTTCTAAAAAGTGTTTGGATACTTGGCCTAATTAAAGTACCACTAAAAGATAATAATTTTTCAGACTTTATTCTTAGTTTTCCTGATATTTGATATTTCATTTTGTTTTGAGAGAAAGACACATTTATAAAATGTAATAAATATTACGAACTACATTTACATAAGAAGTTCAGTAACTTTAAAGGCTCTAACATCTTTCTAACAATATTTTTGTATGCATTTTAGTGACATGTTCTTATCTCTGGCCTTGCCTGACCCGATGAGCCCAATTTTCGACCGGGCCAGGGGCAGCCTGGAAAACCTCGGATGGGCTCATTGGATAGGTTGGGATGGGCTGAAGGTCACGGGATCGTGGGTCTAAAGTCAAAGAAATATACAGTGATGAACATGATTTATAAGTTCAACTGAGCCATTAAGAGGTCAGCTAATGATAACAGGGATACAACCTGTAATTACAATTCGCAGAGCGGGTGTATCCCCTGCCATGAAGGGAAACAAAGAAAAAATACTTAGTTCTCTAGCTTGTTAGAATGTACTTCTACGGTTCCAATACGTGTAGTTAACATTTTATGGATTGTATTTTCTTTTATCATAAGTAAAGCAAAAATGCAATTACTTGTAACAAATTATCAATCATTTATTGTCCACTTGGTGTTACTGTTAACATCAAAATTTATTTATTTCATCTATAGTCAATAAATTGAAAATTGAGATATGTTTGAGAATTTTCTTTTTTCGTATGTTATAATATTTCATACGTTATAAAATGCCATATATAGCTACATTCTTTTCTTTAGTCTTTTTATGTTGAATTTTGTCAATGTTTTCTCTTTATATTTAGTCACATTTTTCAGAACTGAATTATTTCCATTTCATATTTTCTCTCAAAATTAATTTTTATTACCTAACAAATTTATGTTGAGGAAAAGCGGTGTAGGTTCATTCTCTACTTGGGTTAGAAGTCAGCTGCTGAATTCGTCAATTTTCTCCCTGTGACATGTGTAATTCTAACCTTTCTCTTCATAATTCTTCATTATACCGAATTGTTTACTATTTTGATTTTTTCTCTGTAAAGTTATCTTCATAATTCTCCATTATACCGAATTGTTTATTATTTGAATTTTCTCTCTAAGTCTACTGTTATTTCATAAAGGCACTTATAAATGCATATTCAAGAACTATATTCTACATGTTTTTATCTTTTATAATTATCACTTCAAAATTATTATTGATTTTAATAAGTGTACAATTGACTGGATCAAGAAAATAAACAATACCAATGATAACAATAATAAAAAAAGGTATCGTTCATATTGTAATTACTGTGATTTGCCTATCGAAGAAGGTATGAACCCCTGTTGTTACTCTCAACCAGATCTTATTGGCACCATGGCTTGAATTCCTAGGAGTATCATTTATTTTGCAGAGAACTGTTTCACCTTAAGAAACCTTCGAGAATCTAAGAACATTTTGGGGGCAAATGGGTTCAGCCCATGTCCTTAAGTTCATCCCATCTCATCCCACGGGCCCATCCCTGGTTTTCCAGGATCCCCAGGCCAGGCCAGGCCAGGCAAGATTTTATGGATCTACAGAAATGAATGCCATGAAATCTAAATATACAGAACCAGACAGCATTAACCTGTATTGTTTTCTTGCTGCAGGTAAAGAAGAATGAGATACCAGTCTTCCGGAGAATCATTAATTAGTCATTATTCATCTTATTTGAAATTTGAATTTCTTCAGCGGGTGGGTGGAGGGGCGTGTTTGTTTAATCGAATTATAAACAGTCAACTACAACACTTAGTTTTAGTTTTAAAACTTACGACTAATTTCACTAATTAGTGTACCTGCTGCAATATAACTGTATTATAATTGAATATTTGCAGCGAATACACTCTGATTGGGAACTATAATTACAGGTTGTGTCCCTACTATCATCAGCTGACCTGTTCAGTTGAACTTTTAATGTGTGTTAAGTTTAATCAAGCTGATGTTCAATTTATGAGTGGGTAATACGGACGGATAGCTCAGTGGTTTGCACACTGGCCTTCCAATCCTGAGGTCTGGGGTTCGATCCCCGGCAGCTACTCGGGAATTTTCAGAAACGCTTTTCAGTGTTTCCCACCCAGCTAGAGGTGTACTGGTCAGGAACCCAGGCAATCCTTGCGTGTATCAGTGCTATACACTGGGCACGTTAAAGAACCAGGCTGTCTATTCGCAACGAGCTAGGCTAAGTTAGCCGGACAAGTCTGTATTTGATTTCTGATCTCTCTGTGGGGGCTTTGTCTCACTCTGTCCCTCTGGTCAGATCGCTCTGTGTCTGTACTAGTAGAGGATGATTTCGCGCCCTGTGTGGCTGCAGTTGCTGTAAAGCGCCTTTGAACGTGTTTATCATGAAAAGGGCGCTATATAAATCTGGTATAATAATAATAATATAATAGAAATGGTATTCACTGAGGGCCCCTAAGTGGTCAGGATGTTGGCATTATATTATTTTTCTAACACAAAATTAATGGTGCATTTAAGTTTTCTTTTTACTTTCCCGTGACAAATATATAATTAGATTGGCGTATGTCATTACAATGTCACTAGAGCTATTGCGAAACCCTCCCCCACCCAACCACCGGCGCTATTCATACATACGTATGTCTATTCATCTGTCTGTACCCTCCTTCCGCCTGGAATGAAATAATGGTTTCACTTCTAGTTTCTTGAAATTTTCTCTTAGTATCCCGTCACCCAAACCCCATATTATGCCCACAACATCCCACATTTTTACCTTCAGTTTCTGTTGTTTCTTGTTATTTGTCCTTTAATATTCTGTCATCCAAACCCTTCCCACCATCATAAAGAAATATTGTTACTACATGCAAGTTTGACATTGTCTCATAGTATTACAAATCCCCATCTTTGTTTCTTGAGATGAGTCCTTTTTTGTTTTTACTTTGATATAGTTTTTAACTTTATTGTGTTTCTCAGTATTGTTTCTTTCTCATCAAGCCCTCATCCACAACAAATTCCGCACTCAAAAATAACCGCCATTCAGAGTGTGCTTTTGTAACGAATTTCATCTTTGTGGTCCATCTTCCTGACAGCTCCTGTTAATGTATTATCTGCTGTTTATTTTGTTGATATGTGAATCAACATAATCTTTTTTCATATTAAAAACAATATAAAAACAGTCTTACAAAAAATATTCAGTACATATATAACCTAAACTTCAACATTTATTCCACACTTCCTCGCACAATACTATCCCAGATCCCTGGAAAGAGGATAACAGTTAGTTCGAAGGGTCATATGACAAGACTTATTACATTCCATTGAGTTTCAATGGACCGCGATCGTACAATATTTTTCCATATTGACGTGGAACGCTTTCATATCGGACGTGGAATGTTTTCTTAACGTTGTAATGGAAAGAATCGCGTGACGTCAATGGCGTCCACGCGCAAGTTGCGACAACAAGTTGACGTCATTTTCGCAGAAAATATTAATACGCGTCAGTTTGATTTGTTATTACATTTTCGGAGAAATTCTTTTCGTATTTTTCCAGTTTTCGTTACAGAACGATAATTTAGACATAAATTAATTATTTGATAGTGGGTGTGTAATAAAAAGGTTATCAACTTTGTATGTGGATATATGCACTCGTTCTTTCGCGGATAATATTGCGCTCCTAAAGTCGCGCAATATTACCGCTGCAGAACTCGTGCATATATCCACATACAAAGTTAATAACCTATTATTATTCTGCATTGGATTGCTGCCGAGAAAGTTATTGTCAGTAAGTATTGACCTAGCTCTCACTACTCTTCGGCAATATTTTCGGGCATATTTGTTATTTTACATTAAACTAAACAGTGGCATAGTGGTAAGGTCTCCGACTTACCATGGGTTCGAGAATTCAATTCTGACTATTTTCATTAATTTAATTTGATGTAATGGTTTTTATCGATATTGCTTTTATTATACAATATCTACCACTTTTGGAAGTAACATGTACGTAGAAGATTGTCGAATACTTAAAGACAATAATATGTAGTTTTCAATAAACAAAATAATAATTATTAGTTAGCCACCAGTCAAGACGGGATCCTGTAAAACCATGGACGGGCTCGTGGAGTGGAATGGGATGAGCTCAACAACATGGATTGCACCCATTTGCCTCTGAACTTTTCTCAAATTTTCGGGTTCCTTAAGTTGAAACATTTCTTTACAAAATAAATAATACTGATCGGAATTCATGTCATCTGGTCAAGAATTACAAGGGGTTGATATCTTCTCCAACAGGTAAATACTAGATATTACAATGGAAATGATATTTATTTATAATTATTGTTCTTATTTTTATTAACATTATTGATCCAGTCAGTAGTAAACTTATTAAAACAATAATAATTTTAAAGTTATATTTTAAAACAAACAACACATACTGGTACTGATGATAAACTCGGACGGATGATAAAGTCGACCACCTTCGAATTATTCGGTTATTTATTGAACATCCCGTCTAACAGCAATCACTTACAACACCAACTGGTGTAAACAAAAACAAAATAAATAAATATTCTGTATAAATAAATGACTTACATTTATCTGTTTAAAAAATATCTATGCAAAGTTACTGGGGAGGAGGATGTTTCTGTACATGGTGACTGTCAACATGACGGCCTGTGTCACTTTTCATTACTTGATCCGGAATGACTGTCAACACATGACGGCCTGTGTCACTTTTCATTACTTGATCCGGAATGACTGTCAACGCATGACGGCCTGTGTCACTTTTCATTACTTGATCCGGAATGACTGTCAACGCATGACGGCCTGGGTCACTTTTCATGACTTGATCCGGAATGACTGTCAACGCATGACGGCCTGGGTCACTTTTCATTACTTGATCCGGAATGACTGTCAACACATGACGGCCTGGGTCACTTTTCATTACTTGATCCGGAATGACTGTCAACACATGACGGCCTGTGTCACTTTTCATTACTTGATCCGGAATGACTGTCAACACATGACGGCCTGTGTCACTTTTCATTACTTGATACGGAATGACTGTTGCAGCATTTTTGGGAAAGTTTCAATATAATACTGTGGAGAAAATTTATAAATGACAAAGTGGTCGAATTTATCATCAGTCAATGTTCGTACATTCCCATTTTTACAAACCCCTTTCAGGGCCTCACTTCGTGTGAGTTTGCTTTTTAAATTGTCAATTTTTCAGCAAATGTTAACCTTTATTTTTAAACCAAACATTGATAACAATTCGCAGAAATAAAAAAAAAGTTACAGGTAAAAAAAACTCATTTTCTGTCCGAGTTTTTATCATCAGTACCAGTAGAATATAATTCTTATACAATGTATATGTATTGAAAAGTGATATCTTTGATGAAATAGCAATAAACTGATGTAACAGAGAGGCCAGATTTTAGAACAGGTGCTTTGAAATAGATAAACGAATCTGGCTAATGTTGGAAGTACGTGTTTGAAATTTCTATAAATTTCAAAAGGTATATTATTTATTAATAAATTAACTGTTTTTAAATGTGAAATGTTACACTTGACTTAATGACAATTTTTTTTCATTTCCTGTAAAAGTCACTAATTATAAGCAATTTGCCTAAATTCCTTAAGGGTTTGATTTGAAAACTGGTAACTCGATGGTACTAAAATAGAAATGGGTTGGTTTTTCCAACAGTTTGTGTGATTTTATCAGGAAATGTCAGAATTTTCATTGAATGATCAAAATTTCATTTAAATTTGGATTTGTATATTGGGATTAGGTTTGCTTCAAACTGGGGGGAAATGAAGCCTAATTGGCAGTGGAAATGGAGCCAATATTCGGCCCTGTTTAACTGCTTGAGAAAAACTAGTCCAAATAATTAGACGTAAAAAGGTTGTCATTTGACATTCAACATTCAATATTCTGACATTTTACATTTTAACTATCAAAGCTTTTTTCGACGTCCTAGCATAACGTGGAAAATAAAAAAAAGAGTAAAATAAATGAAATGAATGTATAAAGTGATGCGAGCTTATCAGGTCTTATATTTAGGATTAAAGAAAAACCTGCCCTCTATGCATTATTTTAGGGGGGAAAAAACTTCCGCAAGCAAGCTGGATGTCTTCCTCACATGAAATAATTCTACACTCCGGCAAGGTTTTGAACCCAAAGCGATGAGTGGCAAGTGATTCGAAGTCAGCGACCATTTGGCCCTGGCTGAAGACTGTGTGAGAAAGGATAAATATTTACGGGTTTGCATTTTACTTGTGTAGTATTTTACAGGGAATGAGGCACGGCGTTTTACTTGTGTAGTATTTTACAGGGAATGAGGCACGGCGTTTTACTTGTGTAGTATTTTACAGGGAATGAGGCACGGCGTTTTACAATCCAGTCAAGTTCATACACATTTACTGCAACAGCAGTACCAACACCAGCCTATACAACAATCACAGATATAGAGGGCAATTCTGTCAGTTATGTTGGTAAGTATTCACTCTTGCGTATCATTATATCTTGATATAATCATAAAATTCTTCAGCACTTCATGACCGTGTGGAATATAAATCACCTTAAAATATGTCTGCAATGATAAGTAATGACAAAAAAGAAACATAAGATAGGGTAAACAGAGATGAAAATAAGCCGTAAAAAATTGTTTGTTTCCGGTATCCCGACCTACCCTAAATTTTTGGCCCGGTCCTAATTGTTTTTATGGCCTTGGAGAATATTTTTTTCAACTTTTTAAATAAAAGTTGCAAAACTGCACTTTTTATGCTTTAAACATGGCCAGTGATGTTAGAAATTAACTTACTGATGCTCTAAAGGCATAACCCCCTTATCTGTATTCTTTTTTTTGACACAAAAATAATTTCCGAAAAGGGTCTCTTAATAAAAAAAAATCCAAAAAAAAAAAATCCGACCGACCTACCCTAATTTTTTGGAGCATGTTACTGGAAACAAAGATTTTTAGGCCTAAAAGAAACAGAGCACAATGTTACAAGGCTATAAAGCTTTGCTGATGTTACAGTATATATAGTTGAAATTTGTATGTTTCAGTGTAAGGTCAAAACATGTTTCACCGAGAGAAAATGTGCAATATCTTCACGAGTGGCACAGCCACAAATAAAAATGAAAATTATGGTATTAACGAATGTAATATATTTCGATCTTGCATGTAAAATAATTTTCTTTTATTTCATGTTTTGACTAAATTTATCCATATTTTTATATATCTGATATTTTTCACTGTGAAAATGCCAGATAATGTTCGCTCTAATATTTTGATAATTTACTGAAACTGAAAAAAACCCAACAGAAATAATTTCTTTTTACATATTTTATTAAACAGCAATCCTTCAGTGCCGTATGGTGGCTGTAAAAAGTCTCCCCGTACTTGGATTAAGTGTTGTTATATTTTCCGGTCCTTTGGGATTATTAATTATATGAGTAATCGAGTTCACCTTAAGCTGGTGCGAGGGGGCGTGATTGATGTTGCACATTTCATTACCTCTCATGAACAGACTCGGTCAAACCGAGTCTGCTATTATTCTTATAGTTTGCATTCTTTGCTTCCAAAGGATCTTTTTATAGATTTTATTAATTGTTTAGCCGTTTGTAAAATATTTTCGCTTGTAGTTCAAATCACACATAAATAAGCAGCTCATTTCTATACATTTAAAATCAGATGTCTGGGAGTAATTGTCATTACTTCAGAACTTGCCAAGGACAATGAATATTTCTTTATTTGTATGTTACTCTCGGCAACAAATTAAACTGTCTACCAGTTTTTGGGATTAGCTGTCTGTTCATTTAAAAACCTAATAAAATACATACTAGCTCAAAGCAATTTAAAAATTAATGAATGACTTTTTTGTGCATAATTTCAACTTACAGAATGTAATTCAACCTCGTCCCTGGTAACGATGTATAATGATACAACGTCCGAATCTTTCTCCATGTCAACAACGTCACTTTCAGTAACATTAGCTGCTGAACTAGACTTCGAGGTGGAGACAGAGTACAATCTACTCATGACTGTAACTGACCTCGGAAAACCTTTGACTGGATTTATTGCCGTCAGGGTAAATGCCAGTTTTAAGTGTATATTAAAGTTATCTATAAGAAGGGCACTCACATATATATGTGGCTGATGTATTGCTTCAGCCAAAGACAAAAGTTGTTCTTTTGCTTAATCAAAACCGAATATGTTCCACTACCCTTTAAACATGTAGTGACCTATTCTATAAATGTGTTTCTTCACATATTTATTTTGTACTCCTACAAACTGAGAAAAGAGAAATTCTTTTTGATTTTTCAAATACTTCGGCTTTTCAAAATACATTTTCTGATAGTAGCTATTTATTTCCCTGTTCCATAACTTCAACAGTCGAAAAGTTTCTGATTCAACTTAAAATGGCTTTTAGAATGTGTTTATTGACTTAGTGTAAAATTAGGATAAATATGAACATTTAAATCTACATCTTCATGTCAATTTTTGTTCATTTGCCAGATTTTAATCGCAGATGTCAATGATAATTGTCCGATAATAAACCCAACAGCAGTGGCATTGACACCACAGCCTGTTCTAGTGGCATCTGCTATTGCAACGTTTAGTACATCAGACGCTGACAGTGGTGAAAATGCTAACATTCATTATGTTGTTACCAGTGTAACAGAAGAGTGAGTAAATTACTTTATCTATTAATTAAAAAATGAAATGGTTTCGCTTGTCTTGAGAATTTTTGACCTCTTAAACAATAAGTAGATATTAGAAATTTTAGAAGAAATGTTTTGTTGTAATTAGTCACAGATTCAGCTAAATATCTTTCTTCTAACCATTTAGTAAAACGATAAACACATGCAAAATCTTGCTAACACACTTGCAATTTCATTTCATTTTCATATGAAAACGTGTTATATCAAGACAGAAAATAGAAATAAGAAATTCAAGCATCATCGTAACTGTCTTAAAAAAATATCTTATATTTTGACAGTCCACCTGTGATGTATAATGGCACGGAAGATCTATGGGATGTTGTATACCTGGAGTACACATCGTTGTTATTTAATGTAATTGCAATGGATAATGGTAGTGTGCCATATGGAATGACAGCAACTGTTAACATCTCTGTCAGTAACACTTGTGTTCTAGATGTGTTATTTGGAAAGATTGCTTATATGGTTTATGTGGATGATGCAACAGGCGACATGACTTTGAGAATACCAAAATACTGGATGTATGAGTTTCGTAAGTACATGTACTGAAAACATAATTAATTTGTATTCAATTAAACCTAATATGTTAAAGGCATCATGCATTTTTAAAAAGATAATGAAACTCTGAGATTTTTTTTTAAAAATGATACACAGTTATTAACTCCTGCAATGTTTGATCCAGTTACATATAATGTTGGTACCAGTTAATACCTACCAAAATGATATAATAAGAGGATGTTATGCTAAATACCTAATTTCTAGTCTGGTGACATGTGTTCGTTTCCAAGGGTATTAGAATTTTTGGCTGGCAAGTTATGTAATGTGAGACCAAAGTTGAAAATGTCTAACCATGTTTTAGATTGTAATGACATGCTCAGTCTAGCAAATGGTGAATTGTTAGACCAATGCTATAATTGTCCTACCATGTTTCAAAATGTAATAGCGTTCTTAGTATGACAAGCGGTATATTGTTAGACCAAGCTGTGAATGTCTTATCATGTCTCAAAGTGTAATGAAGTTCTCAGTGGTGTAATATTAAACCAAGGCTGTCTAGCAAGTGGTGTATTGTTAGATCAAGGCTGTCTGGCAAGTGGTGTAACGTTAAATCAAGGCTGTCTAGCAAGTGGCGTAATGTTAGACAAAAGCTGTGAACGTCTTACCATGTCTCAAAGTGTAATGACGTGCTCGGTCTGGCAAGTGTAATATAATGGGAGACCAAGGCTGTCTAGCAACCGATGTAATGTAATACTAAATCTATGAATGTATTACATGCATACCATGTTTCAGATTGTAACGATGTGCTCAGTCTAGCAAGTGATGTATTGTAAGACTAAGGCTGTCTAACAAGAGGTTTATTGTTAGACCAAGGCTGTGAAAGTCTTACCATGTTTCACAGTTAGATGACATGCTCAGTCTAGCAATTGTTGTATTGTTAGAGCAAGGCTATGAAAATCTTACCATATTTCAGTGTTAAATGACGTGCTCAGTCTAGCTAGAGGTGTATTGATAGACCAAGGCTGTGAAAGTCTTACCATGTTTCAGATTTAAATGACATGCTCAGTCGAGCAAGTGGCGTGTAGTTAGACCGATGCTATGAAAGTCTTACCATGTTTCAGATTTAAATGACATGCTCAGTCTAGCCAGTGGTGTATTGTTTGACCAAAGCTGTGAAAGTCTTACCATGTTTCAGAGTTAAATGACGTGTTCAGTCTAGCAAGTGGTGTATTGTTAGACCAAGGCTGTGAAAGTCTTACCATATTTCAGAGTTTAACCTTTAGCCTGCTGGCGGCAAATAATTCTGTCTTTGCGACCAGTTCAGACCAAGATCAGCCTGCACATCTATGGACTGCACTGTTCACTATTCAGTCAGTAAATGTTTAGTGAACACCCCTTCGATTAATGAATTGTACAGCCCAAATTGAATGACAGACCAGTCCATTTCATAAATTTAGCAGGGTAAAGGTTAGTGACGTGCTCAGTCTAGCCAGTGGTGTATTGTTAGACCAAGGTTGTGAAAGTTTTACAATGTTTCAGAGTTAATGACGTGCTCAGTCTAGCCAGTGGCGTATTGTTAGACCAAGGCTGTGGAAGTTTTACCATGTTTCAAAGTTTAATGACGAGCTCAGTCTAGCCATTGGCATATTGTTAGACCAGGGCTGTACAAGTCTTACCATGTTTCAGAGTTTAATGACGAGCTCAGTCAAGCCAGTTTAATGTCATGCTTGTTCTAGCTAGTGGTATAATTTTCGACCAAGGCTGTCTAGAAAGTGGTGTAATGTTAAATCAAGTATTGAATGTTTTTTATTATACCCATGCAGGCGGGCATATTAAAATCGCACTGTCCGTCCGTGTGTGCGTGTGTGTATTTGTGTGTGTGTGCGCGCGCGTGTGCGTCCGTGTAAATTCTTGTCCATGGTGTAACTTCAATATTCATACACAAATGTTAACCATATTGAGAAGTTGTGTCGCGCTAATGACGTGGACTTCTCAGGTCAAGGTCAAGGTCACAAAATGATGTTTGATATTTTTTCGTGTCCGGTCCATATCTTTTTTTGAAGCATAGAGGGATTTTGAAATAAGTTTGCTCAGATGTTCATCTAATCCCATGAGGATCTCTTGGGTCAAGGTCAAGGTCACAATTTGACATACCGGTTTTCTGCATCCAATCATTATTTTTAGCTCCACTATTCGGAGAATAGCGGGGCTATTCTACTCGCCCCGGCGTCGGCGTGACCTTTCTTGGTTAAAGTTTTTCGGCAACCTTTGCTTTCTTTGTTACTATTGCTTATATCTTACTGTAACATCACATACCCATTGTCTAGCATACAAACATAGTATGTGAAGGGGCTGGGCCCATTATACCCAAGGTCAAGGTCACCAATGTGTTATACTTAGTATCATCATCATCATTACCCCTTCCATACTTGACCTTTAACTCCTCTGAGTAGTAGGGTCTTTTTATATCTTGATGTATGATCCTTGTAGAGGTCTCTTATTGATATATAAAATCATTTTACTGTCAAATCGCCGAATAGTGGAGCGCGCTGTCTTACGGACAGCTCTTGTTGTTTTTGTTGTTTAGATATGGTTTTAGAAGACATTTTGTGCAACTAACTATTTTAGCCTGAGAATATGCCGTGTGCATGATCCGGGTATCTCGGGTCAATATCAAGGTCATTAATTAATTTTTTTTATTTTACTTGCACATTTTTAAGGGGCATAACTCGGCAATGCTTGAACCTAGGCCTCACAAACTAATAGAAAGACTTAAAAAGAGCTTAGATATTTTACACGTGGGATTGTCTAGTGGTCCTTTAGGTGGCCCCTTTCAGAAGTGCCCAAAGGATTGAATCCATGCAGAACTTGGGTTGCCATGGGAATCGAAAGGAAAATCTTTACATATCTTCTCCTCGGAAACTGTTAGCCGGATTTCAAAAATATTTTGTAGAAATGATCTCTGGGTGACCCTTTACTAAAACCGCCCAAGCTGTTCTATTTCGATAAAAAAATCAAGGCCGCCAGAGATGGGGATTATTTTCCCTATAAGGCTACGGTATATTGTCCCAACCCCGGTCTCCCTAGATTTTACATACATTTCTATAGGAAAAACATGAAAACAAATCTCTGAAACCGCAAGACACAGAGCTTAGATATTTGACATGTGGCATTGGTCCTTCACCAAGATTGTTCACATTTTGTATTTGAATTCATCATCTTTGGTTGTTCATGGCAAAGAGACTCATGTGAGCGATTAAGGGACATCATGTCCCTCTTGTTAAGTGATTGGGACCAGAGAAGCTATATTTTCTCTCTCTGAAAGTTAACTGGATCTCGAGGATACTTATAGAGATGATTTGCATTAAGGGACGTAATTATCATAAGTGTAAATACCTAGACCAAAATAAAGAAAAATGCTCCATCGTATTATCTATAATAGATTATCATAGAAATTTTTAACATCTTTAACAGAGATATTGTGATGTTATGACATTGTGATGTCATGACGCAATGGCATTACTGTTAACGGCATTATTCATGTAAATTTGATGAATTTGGTTAAAATCATTGATAATGCATAGATAATAAGTAACAAGAATATATTTGTTTTGCACATAAGATGAAATATTTGTCACTCGTGAACACCGTATATTACATTTTCAGTCTTGTTATTTCTGTTGAAACTGTTGCATCTGGTGCTCACTCGGTGATATATATTTCTTACACTGAAAAAAACCCACCAAAACCAAATATCCTCTATATCCTGTTTCAGAGCGTATATTCGTTCCGGGAGCGGTTGTTAATTTTGTAAATGTACAAGTGGTGTCATGGTCGTCCAGTGAAGTGAATATTTTATCTAGTTTACCAGTGTAATGAAATGCTCGTTTTGGCAAGCTAGTATGACCCATGATGTAAATGTTTTATTTTGTTTCAGAGTGTAAAGGCTTGTCTAGCCTAGCAACTGGTGTGATATTAAACCAATGAAATGGATGTTTTTCTTCTGTCAGAGTGGTATGACAAATGGTGTGTCGTTAGACCCATTAAATGAATATTTGATCTTGTTTCCGAATGCAATGATATGCTCGGTCTAGAAAGCATTGTGAAAATTTTATTTTGTCTCAGAGTGTAAATGACGTGTGGTGTTGTATTTAACCAATGACGTGAATACCGGTATTTTATCTTGTTTTCAGGCGCAGTGACGTGCTCGGTCAGACAAGTGGATACTGTTAAACCTAGTGAAGTGGATGTTTTATTCATTGTTGTTACTGATTCTGGTCCATTTGGATCATGGAGTTCAATCAATATCTGTGAAATAGAATTCCGCTTACACCAATGCTAGAAGGCAGGAGGGTGTTGCACTTTCCATTGCCTCCCATGAACAAACCTAATTAATCCGAGTCTACAATTGTTTTGCTTGGTGGCATGCTGTGCTTCCAAAGATCTTATAGATTTTATTATTTATTTTCTTCTTTCAGATCGAAATGATGTGCTATGTCTGCACAATGGTTTATTGTTAGATCCATGAAGTGAATGTTTTTATATGTTTCAGTATGTAATGACAAAATAGGCCTGACATCTGGTATAGTATTAGACAATATGTTGGCAGCATCCTCAACACTAGATCCAGATACCAGTTTCGCCGGTAGAGGTCGCGTCGACCAGCCTGAAAGTAAGGGATATATATGTATATGTACAATTCTGGAAGCAATAATTATTCCTCATATGACAGTGTCTAATATCCCTGGAGAACTAATACTAAATAAGTTACGTTTTTACAGTATGTCCATTCCCTAGTATCTATTTCTGCCCCCAGCATATTTAGAAACTGCTTGTCATGCACAATCCCTAACCATTAATCAAATTCATGCAGTTGCTAATTATTACAAATTTTCATTTTTATACGCCAGCCTCAGAGTGGGGCGTATTATGTGAACACCAGTCGCGGGCGAGCGGTCGGCGTCTAAAGCATGTCCGCTCTCTAAGTCGAACAGTTTTCGTCCGATATTCACCAGACTTGCTGACAATGTTTGTTGGCATAATATCTCGGCCAAGTTTGATAACCACCCAAAGGCCCCAGGCACTCACTTGGATTATAGCCCTTTAATTACTCGGAAAAACTGCGAGTTTATCATTGTCCGCTCTCTAAGTCGAACAGTTTTCATCCGATCTTCACGAAACTTGCTGACAATGTTTGTTGGCATACTATCTCGGCTAAGATCGATAACCACCCAAATCGCCTAAGGCAGTCTTGGATAATTGCCCTTGAAATACTCGAAAAATTGTGAGTTTAGCCTTGTCCGCTCTCTAAGTCGAACAGTTTTTATCCGATCTCCACCAAACTTGCTGAGAATGTTTGTGGACATAATATCTCGGCCAAGCTCGAGTCAGCTTGAGATTGAAAACGGTTTCTTTTTGGGGACAGAGGGTGGGGTTGGGCGTTGGGGGCGATGGTGGTGGTGGTGGGGTGGGGGGGGGGGGTTAACAGTCAAAAATATTTCAGTTATGTAACGACGGGCAGTTAAAACCTAGCCAGTGGCCTTAGATTCTGTACCAGTACAAACCTGTTCTCCGCAGTTTGAATTGCCTGTGGTCAGTTGATGACTCATACTGTTTTAGGGGCCAGTAGGTCAAAGTTCATCGTCACGGTATACAACATTACATACCCATTTGTCTTTGACAGGCCATCTGGAGAGTATAAAATTATGTCATATTTACTTAGACTTTGCTATGTGAAATTATTGTCATCAGCTTGTAATAATTTGGGCAAAAATGACATGGAAGCCCTTGTTTATGTTCATACGTAGTTTCTCAACACTATTAAAATCGTTGTACTTTTTCTATTTAAAAGACACGTACAACGGACTGGCTGGAGCTTGGGTTGCAGGGACACAGGATACAAACCAGTATATAGAAGTAGATATGGGAATGCCGTACAGGTTTACTGGGGTGTATGTACAGGGAAGAGCTGATGCTGATGAATGGGTGGAGTCGTTCAGACTGCTTTATTATGATGAATATAACACGATCTGGCAAACATACACAAACTCAAATGGAACTGATGTAAGAAATAAATGTTGAACTGAGTAAAAGCAATCATTCAGAAAAAGAGTAAATCTTTCTTTCATTTTCAAAATGTCTGCAATAGTTGACAAACAGGATAGCTTGTGATAACTAATAGGGGCATGAAAGAGTCTCATGCTCATGTTATTAACATCGTATCATGTAAAATATAGTCTACTTATTGTAAATCATAGGCCTCCCGGGCGGGTGGTGGGGGGACTTTAAAACCTTTATAAACCTTTATTTTGTAAAGTCCTTTAAAACCGTTTATTTTGCTAAAAACCCTTTAAAAGCTTTTGATTTACGCATTGAACCTTTATTTTCCCGATAAGCAGTGGTAGTGATTAAAGTTGTTTGGAAAATGGATAGAGAAAATTGAATAACATTCAGCAATTGTACTGGATGAGTAAAGGAAACAGAAATAATTTCGCAGTCTTGAGTTTTCTAAGATACTATAGTCTTTCCTATATATATATACACACACCATTGTTTGTGTCGATCATGGTGTCTGGTGCAAGCATTAGATTTGGTCTAACAGCCAAGAGGGAGGAGAGATGCAGCATTCCGCTGACTTGAGATAATGTGAGTACTAATTAGTCATTGGAACTAAACTATTAATTTCAAGTAGACAATACATCTTTTAGATGGATATGTAGTTGACTGCATCAGCATAAAATGAAAAACAAAAATGGCAGGATCTTGTTCTGAAAAGAGTTATCCAAAAACAAAATGGTGCTGGGTAAAATGTTTGATAAAAAGAGAGGCAATTCTGTTGTAATTTTATTATATGATTAGGTGGTTATGTACTTTCCATCACCTTCACTTTGCGAGATTAAGGTATTAGATCACTAATAGTAATGTTTACAAAATGGCCTTTGCTTGGTATATTTTGAAAGGTAACCGTGTTTTGCACTATTTTGCATTTTTTAAACAACTTTTACCGTGCCGTTTTTTATAAATTTTGTATAACTTATGGTATCTCCTCAAGCTCAAGTAGAGACAAATTTCAAAGTGATAGCCACTATCCAATACGTTTGCAGAGAACTCATTTTACCATTAATTGTAATAAAAGAAACATCAAACTATTGGTAAACAATTATAAAACACAAAATAATGTCAATATCATTTTTTCTATGGTGCCTCAAGTAAACGGATTTAATGAGACAGAATTCATACTTCAACATTGAAAATATAAGGTCGAATGCTGTGTTTCTGTTTTGAATTTTGCTTACTCCATTTAAAAATAACCTTAGGGCAGACGTAAAACCTACCTAAATTTCTTAAATAATATATAACCTAAGAGTGAAAGCAAAATAGAGAACTTTCACCGCGTGTAACTCAATATTTTTAAAGATGTGTAACTCTACCTCTTCTGTTTAAGTAGTAAATTCACTTTGAACACCAAGAAATCGCTTAAAAGATTGATCTTTTTCCGTTTTTAGCTCCACTATTCGGAGAATAGCGGGGCTATACTCACACCCGTTAACCGGTTCCGAGCAAAACAGTTCGTGGCGGACAAAACAGTCACCTATATTTTTGCCGGTATCTGCATTGGGGTAAGTATTCTCCATCCAAGAATCGGTTGGTGCAAAATATGTTAAAGATTTTTATTACTGTAAAAAGTAGCATGAATGAAGAACATGTCATGTGCTTCCCGTTTAAAAGTAACCTATATTTAATAAGTTATGACGAGTTAAAAGTGTGATTTTGTTGAAAAAATGTGAAAACGGAAGTTTATCACGGTATATTTAATTAACTTTTCAACTTGGGTCTATTGTATTTACGTCAACCTTTATAATATTGTTTGCCCTGAATTTTGTCCAATTTTTAAGCGACAAAACGCAATATTCATCGAGTTATAGACATTAAAACATGACGTGGTCGAAAAAAAAAGTGTGGCGGCATTGCACAGCTCAAAATTATTTGTGTGGCGAGCAAGAGCAGTCCTGTGTTGTTTTTTTATTTTACTTTAATAAACGGTCTAAATAGTGATATCAAGCCTGTTACTCGTTGTAATCTGACAAAAACAAATGGTACTAGCACAGCAATGTTCAGAAAATACAGCGGGGATGACATGATGCAATTCGTATGCATATAGTGATGTAAAATATGCGTATAATGAATATACACATCACCAGTCAATAGTTGGCACTATTAAACCAGCACATGTATTTTGTAAAAAGAACATATTTTTGGATTTTAATCGGGCTTTTCTGTCAGTCAGTGTTGGATCAGGCTCGAACCACCAGCAATCTATATCTCCCATTGTTTTGCCTTTACCCCTTGCAATTTTCTTTCCGTCTATGCCAGTTTTGATAGGGTTTTCCACTACATAGATTGCAAACATCTTCATAGTGTCTACAAAAACACCTGGTAGTATTGGTTCCAATGCGTCCTGGGCTATGATTGGTTTAGAAGGCACTGCAAAGTTTAAACTTGAGTTTTGTGTAGAACAATCACCAAGAACTTGCTGCAAACTTACAACTTGACCTGTATTTCGGGGACCAGCCATGAAACGCAACAATTTCCCATGGAACAGTTTGTAACCAACTTTCCCATTTTTTTTAAAAAATTCATGCATATATCTCAACCGGGATGACGAGGATTTCGAAGACCATTCTACAAAATCGAGGAACAACAAATAACATATGTTTTCCATTGGGAACTGTTTACTAGCGACTAGTGATAGCCATTTTTTTTATATAATTCTAACTGACCATGTTCATGTAATGTTTCTATTACCTCAGGTATATTGTCATAAATATCAGTTAAATTTACTTCAGGTGGGTCTGTTTCTTCTGAAAAACAGGGAGAGGATTCTAATTTGAATGTTGAAGTGTTTCCTTATTCCTTGTTTTCGTTAACGTTTAGTGAAAGATTGTTTTCTGCTACTTCAGATAAAAAAGAATTTTCAGTGTTGTTTTCTTCAAGAAGAGATATGTGTAAATGATTGTTTTCATCAACGGATAATATATGTGACACAGGTTTAATACATTCAAATATTTTTGTTCGATATCTAGTTTTTCCTGTACGACAGTCAAGCTCAAGTTGTTTGTACTTGAACGTGTCAAACCTATGGCTATTACAGAGGTGCTGAATTAAGTGCCTATAAACGTCAGCTGTTGTATTGCAGTAGTAGCACAGGTTCATGTGCATTGTGATCCTGAAAGAAATATCACAAATGATATAATAAAGTAAGTGGAACGTTCCTAAATGGGAAGGCATCACATCAAACTACCGTACCACTGTAAACATAATTTAAAAATGTATGAAGAAGTGTTGATGATATATTACATTGTTAGACGGTTGTATGACTTATATATGCTTTGATTTACATCTGTTTGTTAATAAAAATTAGTGTAAATTGCTGTTGTCTGATTACAAACGTTATTTTTCATAGCTGGATATCACTATTTAGATCATTTATTAAAGTAAACTAAAAAATAAACAGGACTGCTCTTGCTCGCCACACAAATAACCTTAAGCTGTGCAATGCCGCCACACTTTTTTTCGACCATGTCATGTTTGAATGTCTATAACTCGTTGAATATTGCGTTTTGTCGCTTAAAAATTGGACAATATTCAGGGCAAACATTATTATAAAGGTTGACGTTAATACCATAGACCGAAGTTGAAAAGTGAATTAAATATACCGTGATAAACTTTCGTTTTCACATTTTTTCAACAAAATCACACTTTTAACTCGTCATAACTTACTAAATATAAGTTAGTTTTAAACGGGAAGCACATGACATGTTCTTCGTTTATGCTACTTTTTACAGAAATAAAAATCTTTAACATATTTTGCACCAACCGATTCTTGGATAGAGAATACTTACCCCAATGCAGATACCGGCAAAAATATCGGTGAACTGTTTTGTCCGCCACGAACTGTTTTGCTCGGAACCGGTTAACGGGTGTGATACTACTCGCCCCGGCGTCGGCGTCGGTGTCGGCGTCGGCGTCGGCGTTACCCTTCTTGGTTAAAGTTTTTCGGCAACCTTTGTTTTTCTGTCATATCTTTGTAACTATTGCTTTTATCTTACTGTAACTTCACATAAACATTGCCCAGTATACAAACAATGTATGTGTAGGGGCATAGCCCCTTATACCCAAGGTCAAGGTCACCAAGGTGTTATACTTTGGTTATTTTAAGGTTAAAGTTTTTCGGCAACCTTTGTTTTTCTGTCATGTCTATGTTACTATTGCTTATATCTTACTGTAACTTCGCATAAACATTGTCCAGTATACAAACAAAGTATGTGTAGGGGCTGATCCCATTATACCCAAGGTCAAGGTCACCAAGGTGTTATACTTAGGTTATTTTTAAGGTTAAAGTTTTTCGGCAACCTTTGTTTTTCTGTCATATCTTTGTTACTATTGCTTATATCTTACTGTAACTTTACATAAACATTGTCCAGCATACAAACAAAGTATGTATAGGGACTGGCCCCATTATTCCCAAGGTCAAGGTCACCAAGGTCTTACACTTAGGTTATTTTTAAGGTTAAAGTTTTTCGACAACCTTTGTTTTCCTGTCATATCTTTGTTACTTTTGCTTATATCATACTGTAAGTTCACATAAATAGTGTCCAGCATACAAACAAAGTATTGCAGGGGCTGGGCCTATTATACCCAAGGTCAAGGTCACCAAGGAGTTATACTTGGAATTACTTTCATGTTAAATTTTTTTTGAAAGCTTCGTTTATAAACATACCTTTGGTACTTTTAAAGATAATGATTTGAAATTAAAAGTATTTGTTTATAATCATCTACATGTGTGGCTACATACCCCATAACTCCAACTGTGTTTTTGACAGAATTATGCCCCTTTTGTACTTTAACTTTTTTTTGCAATCTTCGCTTTCTGGATATTACTTTAATGCAATATAACATAAAGACTTGAAACTTAAAATGTATCTTTATCATCATCATTTGCATGTACGGTAACAATCCCCATAACTCTGATTTGTATTTGTGACCGAATTATACCCCTTTTATACTTAAATTTTTGACAAACTTCGTTTTCTGGACATAACTTTGGTACTATATAAGATAATGACTTGAAACTCAGTGTTTTTATTTCTTTTCAAATGGAATTCTTTTTTAAAAGGAGATAACTTCTTGAAAATATTTGATGTTAGGGACAGTAGAGGACAATGCGTTTAAACATGTATTGGACATATGTAGGTAGGTAGGTAGATTGGTAGGTAGGTAGGTAGGTAGGTTTATTCGTGCAAATATATACGTCATACTGTCACAACAAATATCACCCAATTCTATAGCACATAATAAAACAGTTAGATATCACAAACATTTTTGGTGACTAGGGTACAGAGATTTCGGGTAAAGATGTTGTTCGTTTACCAACAATTGTGATGTGTCAAATTTACGGTTCATAATATCTTTTTCATGGAATAATCACATGTCTGTTTCATGAAAGTCATTATGTTCATTTACAGACTAATAGAAAATTGAGGGCTAAAATTGAAAAATATGTAAGTTTTTCGCTGATTTACTTACTGTGAAATCATTTTTGTTTGTGCAGAACGAATTTTCGCGTATTTCGCGCAACACACAATGCGCGAATTTAATACCGCGCTATTATTTAACCATTTAGTAATATATAGTTTTCCGAATTTATTTCTTGTGCAAAATTTCTTGTGTATGTTATAAGACCCCCGTGTATTTCAAATTTTCTAAAAACGTACAGTTTATCGGCGTTTAATGAAAGAATGCTTGTCTTGATAGGAATTTATTTGTTTTTACCAAAATAGATTATGAAATCTGCTTGAATTATTTATATTAATTGGTTAATTGGGGTCAGCATTAATTCTCCCACACTGAGTGTACGCACGCATTGAATGTACACTATTAAATCTACCCTAACCTTTAGTCTTATGCTAGTTTTATATTGTTGTCATCGTCTTACAAAATGTTACGAAATATTTCTTTTATTTATCATTTAATCTTTGACAGAAAACTATGTAAATATTTGAATTAATGTTTGTTTAAATTCATTCATATTTTCATTCTCTCCGAAGGGCGGGCATATAGTTGTTTCTATTTGTCCGCCGTACACTTTTTGACACTTTGCCATTTGCAATTAAATCTAAGGGAAAGAACTATTGTAAATAAATGTGCATAATGACTTTCATGAAACGGACATAATTATTCCATAAAAGAGCATTATAAACTGAAAAGTTACGTTCTTACGATTGTTTGCAGACGAACAACATATTCACCGACATTCTAGTTATTCAATACATGTTTTTCCGTTGTGTCCCGTACTGTCTCATATTTAGAATTTTTTAAAACGTTGTCCCCATTTGTAAGACAATTCCATTTTTAAAGAAATGAAAACAAACATTTTTCAGAATTCATGAAAACGATTTTTAACCTAATTAGGTTCAAAATTTCAGCACTCGGACATCGCTGCAAATGCATCAAAACGAAGGTCTGCAACGTTTCTTTGCAATTGGTGAGATTTTAAAGGCGCTATACACTGTCCAGAAGTGCGGCCTCTTAATGTGGTCCTTTTTCGGGAATTCAAGCATCCATCAGTAAATTGACATAGGTTTTTAAATATTATACCTATTTTATAAGCTGCGCAATTTCATGTAAAACAACTCTTTCTTTGTATGATTTGATGATGTTAAAATTTCAAGATGTCAAAAATTCATCAGATCCTTAAAAATCTTATCAGAAACTGCATGCTGGCCAGATTTCAAAGTTCCTTAAGTGACCCTCTAGCAAATTTTGTCAAAATCATAGCAGTCAGGGGATGTGATCCTTTTCCCTATATTCATATGTTCAAAAACTGCAATCCAGATTTTGAAGTCATTTCACACAAATGTACCTTTGGATTTGTTCCAACTTTCCAGTTCATGAAAAAGTATGGCCACCAGAGACGAGTGGTTAGGTTTTTCCTAAATGTATATGGTGAGAACTTGCAAGACCCTCTACAGACTTTCAAATTACCGGTAATTAATTTGTAAAAAGCAGTGCCACCAGATAGAGTTGTCTCTTTTCCCTTTATTTATGCGGTACAAAATTTAGAAGCTGCTTGCCTGATGTTGAAATAATTTAACATAAATGTATTTGGATGATTCTGTATCACGATTGTTTAATTTCTCCCGATTCTCTTAATAATATGATAGTTAAAGCTGCAGTATAAGAATCATGAAACAAATTTTCTTCTATCACCTTAAATCCAATTTTAAGATAACAATTGTTCCTTGAGTGATCTTCTTTTTAAAAATTATTTAAATCAACTATAAATATGCATGCCAGTTTTCACAGTCTACCAAAACTGTTAACTGTTTGGTCTGTGAAACAGGTGAGTGATGGAGGGCCATTATGGAGAAAGCATGCTAAATTACTGCAGACAGATTTGGGTATAGCTTTAATTGGTCATTTATCAGCAATTTGAAAAGAAAAATATGTTAAGGTCAAATCGAGAAATGCTCTGGGAAAATTTTGAAACTTGTCAACAAACAGCATTTTTTTAAAGTTAAGTGAAATATGTTAATAAAGCTACTAAATTTTAATGGGAAAACAAAAGTATCTGCTGTCTATATTTATAGGTTAATGCTGTTGAAGACAAAAGGGTAGGATTGTTCAGAAAATGCAAGTATTATTGCACCAGTGAACTTTATTAAGATCAGAAATTTAACCTTTATCTTTTCCCAGAAGTGCCTGATATAACCTTTAAAAATAAACAACCTTTAGAAAAAAACCTTTATTTTTATCATACCCTGCTGGGAGGCCTGTAAATCACAACAATATCAAACAAAAGTATGTAAATTCATAATAGTCATGATACATTATGTGGCATTTATTTAAGACATTTGCTGGTAATAGTGACAGAACGACGGTTGTTAGGTATGACTTTGACCCAGTGATATTGAGTAACAAGATACGAGTAAACCCACAAACATGGTCTGGGAATATTGCCATGCGGCTAGAATTTGATGGCTGTTCACAGGCAGAACAGTTGTATTGTAAGTACATGTCTGACACAGGTAAGTACTTTCATAGCATAGATCATTAAAACATCACTAAAGGTATTGACTTCCATTCGGTATATCTCCTATGCTTTCAAACACTCATAAGCAGTCTAGAATCAGTGATAATAAGTTGCCACATTTGTATATTCAGTAAAGTTTTAACGAGCAGCATCAAAAAATAGAAATACATCACGTTCTTTAATGAACGTTTGTGAAATGTACACGAGTGCTAGTGTTTTGCCGATTTATAACAAATGACTATCATGTAATTCAGGAATTCCACACTTGTTTGTTCCAATAAATTGTAGATGCTAAGAATAAATAGTTGTTTATTGACATCCAATTGCAATTATTTTACACATGAGAATATTCTCTCTTTTTAAGAAACTATAAATGATAGTATACATCTAAAATAATTTTACTGAAAATGTTGTTGACTTTTTTAATGCTGTCCGATACATTGTTTTGCTAAATGTTAATATATATGTTAGCGTACATCATTCTGAAGTCACGGTGCCAAATTTCAAACAATTGACGGCAGTAGTTGTTGTTGAACAATTTTCGTTTCATGCATACGACTGATCAAACACATGCATCATGTGAAAAAGGCAATGCGGCGCACTAGAATTGATGTCAATTATTTTCCATGTTATTCCCAATGTCTACAATTTAATGGGACAACCCTCTTATGTGGGATAATTTGTCGAACGGGATATATCATATTTAAACAGAACTTCTGATGACCATGATTGTAGTGAAACTTTTTGAATAAATTGTCATTCATCAGAACCAGTTTAATCTAAAATTTTAAACTGAAAATTTCTCAAGAACATATTGTTCTGAAATCCTGTGAAAAAAATACTGGATTTTTTACACTAAAAGATGACGTTAGCTGCCAGAGGTGTGAAACAACATATTACTGTGAAGGTGAAGGTGTTCAGAAGATGTGTGGCAGATGTGAGGATTCTAATTCAACGTGTGACAGAAATCCCATCGAGCACTCGTTCGGTCTACAGTCAGAATGTTCGCCATGTCCTGCTGGCTGGGTATATTTGCATTCGTTTTATGTGTCATTTTGACAACTCATAAAAATTCAAATTCTAGTGGAGAGATTGTTTGTATCGTCCATGTGACATTGTATGTACTCGTATAATAAAATTTTAACAGTCTGTCTGCTTTATCCAACAGTTTTGGAGGAAAATGAAGTTCATGACCACATTAAAAAATTTAATATTAAAATGCATTAAAGCCTGTCCCTTCTAATTTTGGATGTAAACTTTGACCTGACATGTCATAATGAAATGTGATTAAAGGACATTAAGCATGTTTTTGTAAACTATAAAAAAGTCAACCGCAAGAATTTCAAGGATTTTTGTAGCAGTAGCCTTTCCGGTACGGCTGAAAATTATTTACTCTACGGCAACTCGTTGTTGTTTATTCCTAGTTGCCATTGCCCAAGAATTTCTACTTTGGAGATTTAAGAGAAATTTCACGTGTAATGTTTCGAAAAATTACATACAGTCCTCAGGAACGTTTCACACTTATTTTTCATTATAGCACTTATATTTCCTTCTGCAAACAGGCTGTTTTTTTAATACAAACAATAAACTAGGAGAAAATGTAAAAATAAAAATTAGAAAAATAACTTGCTTTGAACGAACGAATCCTGTCATTATTCATGATTAAAAGTTCTTATTCCTTTAAAATCCTACAACTGATGTCCATTTCAATGCATTTTTCCAAGTCAGAAATTCCACAGAAATCTAATATCCGAAAATTTATCCATTCAATCTGCGACAGTGTTTCGAAGAATTTCAGGTAGATAACTAATTCAATATGCATAATTATGAAACAACAATATTATTAAAAATAGCATTTTCCAAATGAATAATTTAAAAACGATCTTACAACACAACAACAGCACTCCTCCAGCCTTGTGAGAAAAAAATCCTACTTTTTACTCTCGCCTGTCGCCATATCATAAAAATAACTTTGCAACAGTTTAAATTATGTCATTACACAACATTATATGACATCACTAATGTATCGCGAGCCGTAAACTTGTGTAAGTCCATGGTGGCAAGATGTGTCAGCACTTAACACATATCTAACCAATTTATTGAAGTTCAGTAAATTCTAAATCTAAGTCAGGAGAATGATCTTTCGTATAGAATATAAAGGCTAGGGTTGTCGACCAATGCTGCTTTTTTCATCAGTAAGGGTAAATGCCACAGTTGCCTATATGTATATAGGGCAAAAAGTTTCCTACGGGCAGAATTTCTTTAAACTTTGTGTACTGACTGAGAATCAAGCCTTGGTACCTATGATTTTTAATACATATGCTACCCCAATGTAAAAGTCGAAACATTTATTCCAAGCTTCTTCCATATGTTGTATGGAATGAAAACCCGTTTAAAGTACTATTATATCTCGGCCTAAATATGACCAAACTTGTATGCGGAGAGTGATAGCTCTTTTCTTACATGTTTTTGTTTAGAGTCACATCAACACAGTTTGGGTCATAAGGCGACATGGTGCAGGAAGACCCCAGGTACCCCCACCAGCATCATTAGTCCCCTACTGGTTGAAAACTGGTTTCGGGGATGTCAGAATAAGTTTTATATCTGATATATTGATAACGTAATACATAAGCACAGATAGTGGTTAACTCCCTTTTCATGTTACCATTGCTATAATTATTGTTGAATTGCTGTTAATAATAGGATTTGGGTCATTTATGGCTGATTTGGGTTCATTATGTCAATATCTGGATCCCAGCATCACACATTATGCCATATACAATAGTTAAAGGGAACCAGATATTTGTTAGAGCAAGTACTCGTTGTAAAATACTATGTATAAATTTGGACCAATCAGAACACGTTCTATAAATAGCACCAATCAAAGCTCACGTCTGCTAAGGTGTAAATAGGTAGGTGGATGCCAGAGAGATCATTCTGTATCCAGCGGTCGAAGAAGATACATCGAGGATTCAACTTATAATTTATCCCAGTACCTTGATAATGAAGTTATTGCAACTACACTGTCAGGGCGGCTAAATTATTAAAAAGAAAACGTTTGATGTTCATAGACTAAAGAAGAGTTGCAGAATTTCAACAAGGTTTCGAGCTATAGGGCCAGCGCATATGAATAATATTAATTTCTTCATACTGACACTGATATTTTCTCAGAAAATCATTTTCTCTCTAGGCTCATCTCAAGAGCAAGACGTATTGTAAATTTTTTCAGAAAGTGGTATCAGAGATTGATTTTATGGCCAGGTGCTTTACATTTAATGACTCTAACGACTGATGCCTCTAGAATCATTTAGGAAAAGTAGCCAGGGGGAAATTTTATATACGAGATATTTGGTCTCGCCAGCTGTACGTTTTAAAAAGGACATTCTATTTCGATTGTCAGCTAGTCTAAGACATAGTCACCTTAGCGATAGGACATTTGTTCAAGATACTAAAGGCGTAGGCACTTCCCTGGGTCATATAACTCGTATCCTGACAGGGGACTATAGGAATGCGCTTTTCCATCCGTCCATCACATTCTGTCATTCCGTCATTCCGTCCGTCGGCAATTTCGTGTCCGGTCCATAACTATCATTCATTAAGGGATTTTAATATTACTTGGCACACATGTTTCCCATGATAAGACGACGTGTCATGCGCAAAACCCGGGCCCATGGCTCAAAGGTCAAGGTCACAATTGGAGGTCAAAGGTCAACCGTGCTACTTTCCTGTCCGGTCCATAACTCTGCCATCCATGAAGGGATTTTAATATTACTCGGCACAAATGTACCCCATAATAAGACAATATGTCATGTACAACTTTCAGACCCCTAGCTCAAAGGTCAAGGTCACACTTTGCTGTCGAATGTTAACAAGGCATGAACAGGGTCTGTTTCGTGTCCGGCACAAATGTTTCCCATGATGCGACGACGTGTAATGCGCAAGACCCGAACCCCTAGCTTAAAGGTCAATGTCACAAGTGGAGGTCAAAGGTCAACAGGGTTTTTTTCCTGTCCGGTCCAGAACATTCATCCATCAAAGGATTACAGTAATATTTGGCACAAATGTTCCCCATGATTAGACGACGTGTCATGCGCAATACCAAGAACCGTAGCTTAAAGGTCAAGGTCACACTTGGAGATCAAATGCCAATAGGATTTTTTTCCTGTCCGGTCTTTAACTTTGGCACAAATATTCCCCTGGATGAGAAAACGTGTCATGCGCAGAACCCGGGCCCTTAGCTGATAGGTCAAAGTCACACTTGGAAGTCAAAGGCGAAAAGGGTTTTTTTCCTGCCCAGTCTGTAACTCAGCAATCCTTAAAGGGATTTTAATATTACTTGGTACAAATGTTCACTACCATGAGATGGAGTGTCATGCGCAAGAACCTGGTCCCTAGGTCCAAGGTCAATGTCACACTTAGAGACCAAAGGTCAGATACAAGAATGACTTTGTACGAAGCATTTCGTCTTCATGCATGGAGGGATTCTGATGTAACTTGGCACAATTGTTCACCATCACAAGACGGAGTGTCACGCGCAAGAACCAGATCTCTATTTCTAAAGTCAAGGTCACATTCAAGAATGACTATGTCCGGAGCATTTCTTCTTCATTCATGGAGGGATTTTGATGTAACTTGGCACAAATGTTCACCACCATAAGGCATCCTTGTTTTTAGAATTACTTCCCTTTGTTTTTACTATAAATAGCATAATTATTGTAACTTATTTATTACTGGCCGTAGGGAAAAATCGAGACCACTTTTCTGTGGTACAACGTGCATGTTACATCCAATTTGTAGGTGTATTTTGACCTATCTCTACCTGTTAAAGCGTTTTTTGTGGGCGTATATTAAATAGATTTTTTTAGGATTAACTTTCCTTTGTTGTTACTATAAATAACTTATACTATAACATTTTTATAATTGGCCAAAAAATCCATATGAAAATACAGGTGCTAGTGTAAAGAAATTTGCTATGACGTGCAAGTATTGTGACATTCTGGCACTCTTGTTTATATTTATAGATGTTATGAAATAATAACAACTGTAGGTTTCTGTATATGCAAATTTTAATCCAAGTTTTTTGTTATAACATATTGTATATATGGTAAAGTATTGTTTTTACATCATTGACAGATATCAGTTCATTATGTTATACTGCAGTAGAGAAAATTAGGTGCCTTCCAGTAGGGGACTTTGTATTGCATGGCAATACTTCATTTTGCCACCCATCTGGATGACTTCTCACATGACGAATTGTAGTGACAAATTGTATGACAAAAAAAGGAAGTTAGAGCTCTGTATAAAGTTTTTAAAAATTGCACGGCAACGCTGTTTTCCCCACTGTCACCAATGCATTCATACTAGAAACGTTTCTTATACGTTCTTCCGGTGTGAAAACTGCACTTATTATAACACTCAGTCGAGAGCATGTCATCATGCTGGCAAAAATGTTTAAGGATCTAAAGGGACTACAGTTTCACGGGATGCCGGGCAATTTCAGATATTGACTATTGTAGTTTTGTTTCGTCCCAAAAAGGATATTTGAGATAACGTGAAAAAAAGCTTAACGGATTTATAAAAAGCACCAGTCAGTTTACGCTTACAAACACTGTATTCAGGCAAACACTGTGTTTGCGCTAAAAACCAGTAGCGTTAATTCTTCATGAAATTTTACCGTAAACAGGGATAACCCATTTACCCTTTTACTGGAACATATATGAAAATGAATGAAATGGTGTACATGTACCACTACTGAGACTACTGTCTGCACCTTTATGGCTGAAACATTGATACAAATCTGACTTGCATTTAACTGACATCTAGAACTGTTTCTGTTACGTTTAAGTGAAAACAAAACATTTTCAGCTAAAAGCTGAAAAGGGAAAATGTGCAACGGAAATAATTACTTTATCATTGGGACAATGTGAATTCAGGGCCCGCAATGCAAATAAATCCTATAAGTTTTCCTTGAGGTTTGTTAATATATTCTTTCATGTCTATAACACTAATTCAACGTTAAGTAAACAGAGGTCGCCAACCCCCAAATGATGTTTGTATGGACACCGCCATCTTGGTATGGACGTCACGTCATTTCACAACTTTAGAAAATGTTGACCTTCTGGTATTTATGATGCTATTTTTATAACTTTACAAACAATATACATCAATTATCGGAAGTCCAAAATTAGGAGGGACAGACTTTAGTCGAAATCCTTTAAAACAACTGAATCCTCATCTTTTAAAAAATAGTTAATACAGATACCTGTGTACATATATATTGATAATTAAGAACATTGTGATCTTTTTCTATCGTTTCAGATTTGTCAGAATGGTTACGCCACCCCGTGTAATATATATCATTATGTAGAGTGTACTAACACCTCATGCCCTACATCATGTACACACTGTGAGCCAGGATATGCATGCTTCGGTGGTATCAGAAGTATATGTGAACCCGGATCGTACTCTGATGGAAACATGGGTATGAGCATACTTTCTGTTGTTGCTTTTTTGTGCAATTGTATACATAAATAAACATAAGGTGTTGTTCTATGTAACATATTGTATCGCTTTAGTCTCAGTTTATTCATAGGGAAGTAGTGATTTCACACCATATGATATCAAAACAGTGGTGTTACAATTCCTTTGCGATCTTCATAGTGATTATGCCCGATTTAGATATACAGAATCAAACTACTTTTGTATTAAATATTTGGTTTGAGTGCTTATTTGGAGATAATCTGTTTTGGTGAAAACGTTATATGACAGAAAATCGATATTAGGGGAGACAACAGCTATACGGTGTTGGTAAGGGAACCGATCGTTATTGATGATATTGCAATGTCGATTTTATTGCCTCCGGGTATTGACACCTGGGGGATTGGCGTGTTTTTTTCCAATTTCAAATATAATAGAGTTTCAGTTTCAGTTTATTGGCAATCAGCAATACATTTGCCCTTGGCCTTTTACAAATATAAAAACTTATGGCAAGTACAATCATACACAAGAAAGTGAACATATAGACAAAAGACAGAGAAGAAAACAGAATAATTGTGTTCGATCAGAAGACAAGTAGATTTTCAAGAGTATTTTTCGTACACATTATACTTCTTTAATAAATTTTGGAAGTATTTACATACATTTTTTTACTACTGGATGACATTAATGCATTAAACTTTTGCACAGTAAGTCATGAGCATCGGCCCAGGTATTTGGATCTTATGCAACTATAACGTGAACAACATAATATGAAATGATATTCTGACTCGATGGCATTTTGTTTGCATAATTTACATAATCTGTTATTCCTTTCTGCATTAACATATCTTCCTAACTCTATCTCTAGATTATGCGAACATAATCGTAAACTAGTCATTTGTTTTCTTAGGTTGTCATTTGATATGACATCTAAATCCTTTTCAAAACAAAATGCAGTTCTATATTTACAACAATTATCTAATTTTAAAATGGTTTTGACATTAACACTCCAATCTTGGACAGATTGATCCCTTATTCTTGTTTTTAACAAATTGTAATAATTTACACTAGTATCAAAGAATAATATGATATTCGAATATCCGAGGTGATCTTTGATAGAATTTATTCTGTTAGCCCAACAAGGAGTAGTAACAGTTCAGAAATAATTTATAGTAAAACAGTGCTTTATCACTATTTATACACGATTGGCGGTTATACGTCGGGCGTAACAATTTAAATTGTTTCGGACGACGTATAACCGCACAAGTGTATAAATAGTGATAAAGCACTGTTTTGCTATAAATTATTTCGATTCTAATATGTTCTTTATTGTAAAATTCATATCAAATATGATGGAACTGTTTCTTCGCGCAAGCATGACGCCAATAGTAGGTCTTTGTTTATACACGCCAGGGCCGGAAACGGTAATACGTCTTGTGGCAGAGTTCATTTCGGGCGAAAATTATTGCGAATTATTCAGCAAAGCGAATAACTAACTCAGTATGTGCGTAAATTAATCAACTCATTTGTGCAATGTGACATTTCGTTTAAAACATGTTATTAAGTTAAATACTAGTATTTCATGAAATTTGAAAGCGCTATTTCTTGATGCGTACATGGCGCTAAATATCACGTTGACGTGACGTCAACATAACATCGTTGTGATGATTAAAGCATTGTTAGTCATATTAGAATAGTACATAAATCATTATACATGTGGTAAAGAGGTAGTTCGTTATTTTTCATCATTTTTAACCAGAACATAACAGCTCTTTCCTTACAAATACCGGCGTCTAATAAAGGCTGGGGTTTGCCTTTTAATATCCAGTATGTACTTACAAAAACGAATGTGCAATTTATCTACCTCTGTGTAATTATAAACACCCCATACTTCGTATCCATATGTTAGAATAGGAACAATCATAGAATCAAATTAAGATAACTTGGTTCTGATATCTCGATTAGCATTATCAAAAACATTTAAGAGATTATTATATGCTCTAAGGGTTTGATCATGTAGTGCTTTAACATCATTTGCCATACTACCAGTGTAGGTGAATTTAATTCCAAGATATACAAAATTATCAACAATTTTTATTTTTTTATTCTCTATATAAAAGTCAGGATAAACATTGCGTTTCCTTTTTTTCAAACACACATATTTTCGTTTTACTAACATTGATTTTTCAGCCGTCCCATCTATTTGTGACTGCAGACTATTTTGATCTGTAGTGAACAATACTATGTCATCAGCAAGTAATATCATGTAAATAGACAACAGTTCAAATCTTTTTCAGTTAATGCATTAAAATTCATATTTTCAGCAATATCATTTATAAAGAGTATAAAGAGCATGGGAGATAAGGGCTCCCCCTGTTTCAAACCGATAGTAACATTGAAGAAATGAGAAATATTCATATTACTTGACGTTTTTACACAAGCTTAAACATTACAATATACACATTTTAGCATGTTAGTCATTTTACGGCTTATGCATGATTGTACTAATTTAGTCCATAAAGTATCTCTGGTAACTGTATCAAAAGCCCCTCTGATAATCAATGAAAATGCACCATAATTTTGACTTTTTCGATAAAACCTTTTGTATAATAGCATGTAATAAGAAAATAGCATCTGCTGTAGAACGCCCATCACGGAAACCATATTGAAAGTCATTAAATACATTATCTTGTTCACACCAGTTATTAATACTATTTCTTAATACTAATGAAAATATTTTTCCAATAACATTTATTAATGTGATACCTCTATAATTCGAAGGTATATCCTTTTCACCCTTCTTATATATTGGGACAATAACTGCCTTAGACCATGCCTCAGGGTATACACAGTTATCATAAATGTAATTAAAATGGTATATAAATAAGGAGATATAACATTATTTGCATCAATAAAAAAAATCAAATACATTGTTATCATAGTCACAACTTTTATATCTCTTAAGAGAACATATTGTTCTTTTAACTTCTTCTACAGAAATGGCTCTATCAAGATATTCCACATTTACAGCTTCATCGCATTCTGAATAAAATTGATCATTCATGAACTGACTCTGAGTATCATTTGACAAGTTCAAGCTGTTTATACAGAACGAGGAGATTCCTTCGTTATTCAACAACCCAGTTAAGTGTTTGGGAAAGTAGTTTGATTCCACGCTCAAGGACTCCCAAAGTCAAGACAGGTTAAAACAACAAGTTGAAGAATGGCTGAAGAGGAGGATAGACAAGTCAAAACTCCCCGGGAAGTACAAAGCATGGATTTTTCAGCATGGTCTCCTGGCTAGACTTATCTAGCCATTGATGGTCAACGAAATCCCCATCAGCATAGTCGAGAAGTTGGAGCAGTAGGTTAGCAAGCGGAGACAAGGTCATCAAGATCAGTCCACTTCAGACCACAAGAGGATTGGATGAAGTGGAACTTATCAGAGAGGAAGATTACCTGGCAGGAGCTGAGGAAATACGAGCCACTTCAACTGAGTTTCCTTCTTCGATCTGTATATGTTGCCCTCTCGGACGAATCTGCTGTGGAAGTTATCAGAAGATTCCAGCTGCCCACTGTGCGGGAACATAGGATCATTACGCCATATGATGTCATCGTGTAACACCGCACTATCTCAAGGTCGGTATTGATGACGCCACGACCAAGTTCTTTGCGAGATGGCAGACATTCTGGAGAAAGCGAGGAAGAAAGATAGACCCCTAAATCGGACAGGACCACAGTTTATCAACTTTGTCAAAGAAGGAGAGAAGAAGTCTTCAAAATCAACAAGTACCGGCATTCTACATGAATCCAAGAACTGGGAAATGTTGATAGACCTTGAGAAGAAACTGAAGTTCCCTGAGGAAGTGACTCACACATCTCTCCGGCCAGACATAGTTATGTGGTCCAGGTTTCCGAAGTTAGTGGTATTGGTGGAACTTACTGTCCCTTGGGAGGAGACAGCAGACGAGGCGTACGAGCTCAAGAAGGGAAAATACCAAGATTTGGCTGACACCTGTAGAGATAGAGGTTGGAAGACACGGGTCTTCCCAGTAGAAATTGGATGCAGAGGCTTTCCATCACAGTCAGTGTAGAGAATGCTAGGAGCAGTGGGCATTAAAGGAAGAGCCCGAAAGACCGCAGCCCACGCTGTTGGGAAAGATGCAGAGAGAACGTCCAGTTGGCTCTGGCTACGACGCAATTAACCAACTTGGCAGCCAACGTAGACGAGGTAGTGACTGATCAACACTACCTGCCCCGCCATCTAGAAGGTGTTCCGAGATAAGGGGCGAAACATCCAGTGACAGATGGAGACTCGGCTGACGACGTCTACGTTTAGCAGTATTTACACAACGATATATTTTGAAAATGATTTTTAAACTCATCAAGACTAACATTAGAATTAAAACCATTAGCAGATGTAAATTTTTGATATACTTCCAAAACTTGCGAGGAGACGTATTAGCCATCTTGACTTTTTCTCTATTAAAGAACTTGTTTTAGCCAATCTTTTCACTTTAATGAATTGTTTTCTACAATTTAGCATGAACAATTTATTTTCCTCCGATCTTATTCCAGCATAACCTCTCTTTAAAACATCAAACATATTTTTAGCATATTTACACTTATCATTAAACCATAGCGAATTTCGCTTCTTTTGTTTAGGACGATTGTTATATGTTTTACCATAACATGAAAATGAAATATCATAGACGGTATCAGAAAAGCATTGCATACACTGATCAATATCGTATACACCTTGTAACAGATTATCATTTATTTCGTTAAAACCGTTACATTTGCTTTGCAATATATTTAAAAACTCTTCATTTTCTGACGAGTTCCATACGATTTTATCAAATTCTACACATTCTTTCGGTATATCTTTTATACAACCACAAAGAGAGAATGTTAAAGGACAATGGTCAGAATATTCATTAACATCAAAAACAAGCATATTAGAAATATTCTTATAACTCTACATAATCCACTAAGCTTGATACTGGTTTATTTCTATATACTGAAGTACATTTACCATTGTCTTTTCTACCATTCAGAATACAAAGACTATTTTCCTTGCAAAGAGTCAATAATTTTGACCCGTAACTATAAGACCCATTATCCTGGTTTTTACGCACAGGTAAATCAGAGGAGGAGTGTCACTTCTAATATTTGATATTTTTGCACTAAAAGTGAGTTTGAATCATTTTATTCATGGCTACTAATGAAACAGTGTCAAAAAAGTCAAATTAAAGACGTAAAAAGCAGGAAAACGTAAAGCAAGTCTTCAACTGGGACAATACAAAATGGAAATTATCACTTGAGAATCGATCACCGAATCTAAGTGTGAATGGAGATTTATCTAATATTTTAAAAATAGTCAAGAATATGTACAACCAGTTTTGAATAATACATCACTGATGAATTACAATGGGCAGTACCCAGTTATGATGCAAGGGATGCAAAGTGCTAAGACTCCACAATCACCAGTGTTTGCAAATGTACAGGTTTGTATGCCACCGGGCTAGACAATCACACTAATCGAAGATGTTAAGACAATAAAAGAGGCTCTTCCCAAAATAGACCAAATAGAACAATATGTCAATAAGATTAGAGTAACTGTTCAAGATATGCAGACGAAAGTATCCGACCTAGAGGGTAAAGTGATAGGCATGGAGAAAGCTATTTCCTATCTGAACAAAGACCTCGAAGACCACTGCAATGATGTGAAAAATTCAAAGAGAGATATAAAAAAGCCACAGTCACTGTGTAACTCAATGGACAAAAAAGCAAAAGACTGTCAATTACGTGAAGACAAGATGCTAGAGCTAGAAGCTAGATCAATGAGAGAAAATTTAATATTCTATGGCTTATGTGAACCGCCAAAAAAGAGGTTGCGCAGCCAGGTGAATGCGAGGGGAAAGTCAAAGAACTTATCAAAAACACTCTTGAAATTGAAACAGAGGTTTGATAGAGCTCACAGGCTCGGAGGAGGCGCAGCGAAAAAAAAACACGACCGATTGTCGTAAAATTTCACAACTATACGGACAGGGAAAAGGTTCGAAACAAATCATTTGATAAAACCATCAAAAATAAACTCAGAAACTTGAAACATGCGGTCGACGTACAGGCACCACAACAGTACAGAGAATCGCGAAAGATTCTTTCGGAGAACGCTACTGAGGAAAGGAAGAAAGGGCATACCGCAAAAATAGTCGGAAATAAACTGTTGCTAAACAATAGTCGGAAATAAACTGTTGCTAAACAATGAACCGTAACAAAGATACCTTAACGGGAAAGTGCAAACTTACCATCGCAAAAGCAGGGGGGTCATGAGACTGATATTAAATTGTTATCGCGGAATATAAATGGTTTAGCACGCAAGATCACAGGCCCAGAATTCATAAATGTGCTCAATGACTACGATATAATATTTTTCAAAACTCATAAATGGATATAAAAGTTTTCATCTATTTGGTAACAAATCGCATTATACAACAAAGGGCCACTTTAGCGGTGGGATAAGTTTATATTACAAAGATGTTTTTGATAAACATATAAAAATTGTTGAAACTATTCAAAATGGAATACTATGGGTTAAATTAGAAAAAAAAGATTTATTCTGTTTTGATGGAGATATTTATCTATGTTGTACATATGTAACACCACATAATTCCACGGTAAATAATACTGAAAATTTTGACTTTTTCGATGAAATTGAAACCGGCTTAGAAAAATATCAACTGTTGGGAAAATGATTTGTTTTCGGTGACCTAAACAGTAGAACTTCAAAACTGTCAGAAATTTTAACATATGACAATTATACTGATAATGACAACGAAATAGCAAGCAATGTTCACATTCCACCACGTATATCTAGTGATATAATAATTGACAGTCAAGGTAGGCGCTTGATTGAATTACGTCAATCAACGTCGTATATTGTATGTAATGGGCGGCTCCATAGAGATACCAATGTTAGCGAAAGCACGTATCCTTCACGTCGTTGATTATTTACTTGTACACATCAACGATTTCAATTGTTTATCTGATTTTGTAATCATTGATCCGAACGAATTTTCTGATCATAATGGATTAAGCTTTCAAATACCTTGTAGAAAAGTTCTGTTAAACCCTGTCATTCAGAACAGGGGTAAACCATAATTAAATGGGATGAAACGAAAAAAGTTTGTGTTCAAAACGAAATGTATTAAATGATATAAATGAGCAAATACGTAATAACGAAAATGTTGATTTAATTGCAGAAAGTTTTATGAACGTGATGCATGAATGTGCAGGTAACGTTTTCAGCTATATACGCAAATATAATAATTTAGGTAAAATTAGTAATAAAGTGAAGCAGCCATGGTTTAATGACGATTGCTTTAAAGCTAGACAACGATTTAAAAAGGTCAGAAATGTATTTGTTAAAGATAAATCTAACGAAGCATTAAAAAAAAGAAAATATTTCGAAACGGGCAAATTATACAAAATTGAAGCGAATTCATAAACGAAACTACAACTTACGTGAAAAAGACAACTTAAACAAATTGAGTAAATCTCAACCAAAAAAAGTTTGGAACAAAGTTAAGAAACAATATACTAAAACACAAACACAGGCTGAAAACTTAAATATCAATGAACTCTATGATCATTTCAAAAATTTATATAGTACTGAATCTGTAAACCAAACCACAGAGATAAACTTTGATATCGAGGATACAGAACTAGATAAGGAAATAGATATACATGAAATAAGAAAAGCAGTATTTTCAGACAATAATAAAAGTAGTGGCGCTGATTCAATTATGGCCGAAATTTATAAATATTCATTCGATGAAATACCATCAATTCTCCAGTTACTATTTAACAAAATATATCTTTCGGGTAATTGTCCAAAAGTTTGGGATGAGGGAATAAAAGTGGAGACAAGATGCAAAAAATATAGGGGTATTACTTTGATAAATATTATTGCAAATATCTTTTCGCAAATATGTCTGATTTTCGCGTGGTGCATAAAACATGTTATTATTTCAATCAGCTTTAATTTAATCTGAATACAGTCTAGAAATGGGCTTCTTGTAAAATAATTTTAAATTGAATATACAATAATTGATTTGTACAATCATTAATGAAAATGACAGCATATTATCTCTGTATTAAATCAAAACATTTTATAAACATTTTTCATGACAGATCGTTTCTTGTTGTTTTTCTCCTTTTCCCCTATCTCATGCTATCTTATGTTTATCTGTTATCATGATATTGTTTTCGCGAAAATTTTCATGAACATTAATATTTACGAGGTGTAAGTTTCAGTTAAATTATTTTTTAAATGCAGATATTGTTTTTACTTTACAAAAACATTATTGTGCATCAAAATCCTCCGGAAATAATCACCCCCCCCCCCCCCCCCCCCCACACACACACCACACACACACACCTTTAATTTGACCAGGGCGGATCTTGATTTTTTTTTATATGAAAAAAGTATCCTATATAAAACATTTTACATGCAGACAGTTACCTTTCGTTCATTATTTTAATTTATAGTCAATATTAAAACGTGGCCGCAACGAAGACGCCATTTCATACAGACACATACAGACATGTGTTATTTGAAAACACAACTGAATGACTTGTCTGACTGCAAATGAGTAGAAAAATATCGACAGGACAGCATTATAAATGGTCGCGTGGGTCATTCAGAATTAAAGATAAAATTTAATTTAAAAATAGCGTGTGATGAATTAAATGCTGAACATGGATAAATATTTTGCAATTAAGGGTTCTTATTTTTAGTATTTTTGTTATTAAGTAAAATGGGTACATGCCCTTCTTATTTCTATATAGAAAATCTGACCGCTATCGATTACTGGCCAGGGGAATATTCTTCGGTATGGCTGGCGGTATAATCGTAGGTCAGCAAATTTATTGTTACTTAGACAATTTTAACAACAATCACTTGGTATAACTTTTATGAAGTTGGTTAAAAATATAAAAAAAAATGTAGGAAACTAAATACTACAATCTATTTATAGAACATTGTGAATCCTGTGAAGAGGGTACATACCAAGATGTATCCGGTCAGAGCTCTTGTAAAACGTGTGATCCAGGTTATTACAGTGGTCGGCGGATGTCTGCCTGTGACAGATGTGAACCGGAAGAATACAGTACCGGAACCGGTTGTATACAGTGTGCAGATTCAACTGAATGTCCGTGTCTTAACGGTGACAAATGTTATGATGAATCCTACTGCTATAACACAGGTAACTTCTTGTAGTGTCTAACAGATCCTTCTGTTATATAACACAGGTAACTTCTTGTAGTGTCTAGCAGATCCTACTGTTATATAACACAGGTAACTTCTTGCAGTGTCTAACAGATCCTTCTGTTATATAACACAGGTAACTTCTTGCAGTGTCTAACAGTATAACACGGTTAACTTCTTGTAGTGTCTAACAGATCCTTCTGTTATATAACATAGGTAACTTCTTGTAGTGTCTAACAGATCCTTCTTTTATATAACACGGTTAACTTCTTGTAGTGTCTAACAGATCCTTCTTTTATATAACACAGGTAACTTCTTGTAGTGTCTAACAGATACTTCTGTTATATAACACGGGTAACTTCTTGTAGTGTCTAACAGATACTTCTGTTATATAACAGAGGTAAATTCTTACAGTTTCTAACAGATCCTACTGTTATATAATACAGGTTATGTGACTATAGTGTCTAATTAATCCTGCTGTTATGACTATGTGATATTACAATATCTTACTCCATCTAACAGTTACAGTTTATCCCAGTTTATGGTAACAGTCTTACAGTGTCATTCTGATCACTGGTTAAAATTATAATAAAACACTTTTATCAAAATACCGGCTTACTATGTTTAACGCATACAAAGGTTTTTAATGATTACTCTGACATTAGCATCCGTAAACAGAAATGACGTCATGACGTTTCACATTGGCAAAACAGCCTATAGCCCAGTTTAAGTTTTATATCTATCACTTGTTTGATGTTTCAGCAGGAAAATCTTCCATGTGATAAAAGAATACTACATTTGTGTCTTTCAACAATGAATTTATTAAACTCGTTGAATAAAATTGACAAAATGATCGGATTAGCCTTGCATTTTATTATCTTATTCAACTCGTTATAAATTCAGACACTCATGAAATATCCTCTGTTATATCTGAAGAATAACATAATGATTGTAATTTTAGCGAAATAAATAATTTTCAATCCAAAACTATACTATAGACAAAATACAACTGTAAATGCACTTTTTCTCAGTAGAAGTGCAAGTAAAAAAATATAAAATCTGAATTGCTCGAAACTGCTAGCCTATAAAGGCTGAGAACTGTTGTGGCAGTAATTGCTAGTACAAGCAATGCAATTAATGTGTTCTATTAGAATTTAAAGTTTGAAGAAAGTATCTCTTATAGTTAAGAAAAGATGCTCTGGACAACATTTTTAACACAAAGGGAGGTAATTAAAAATAAGGTCAGCTTAAGTTTTGATTCTTAGTTACTGCACTTCCTCTCACTGACCTCTACAAATGTATGAAGTATTGAGTCAATCATTTTTATACTTTTCAAGTAATATACTGGAAATTATTTCATACATAAAGGGAGATGATTCAAAAACAGAGTAAGCCAGAGTTATTGTTCTTTGATTATACGCTCCCTCTTACTGATTTCTATCAAAATGTTAAGTATTAAGTTAATCCCTCATATAGTTTTCAAGTTATGCTCTGGGCTAGCTTTTTTTCACATAAGGGGAAATAATTCAAAAATGGGGTCAGGTTGAGTTATGGTTCTTTGACACTGCATATCCACTAATTGACCTCTATCTACATGTATGGTATCAAGTGAACCTCTTCCACTGTTTTGGACTTAGGCTCTGGACAAGCTTTTTACATAAAGGGAGATAATCCAAAAGTGGGGCCCGCAAGAATGATAGGTCCTAGTTACTGCATTTCCTTTCAATGACCTCTATATTTGTGTGAAGTATCAAGTCATTCCTTCTAACAGTTTTCAAATTATGCTCTGGACAAACCTTTTTCACATAAGGGGAGATAATTCAAAAATGGGATCAGCTAGAATGTTATGGTTCTTAACACTGCACTTCCACTCACTGACCTCTATTAATATGTAAAGTATCAAGTCAAACCCGTTCATGAGTTTAGACTTGGGCTCCAGACAAGCGTTTAACAAAAAGGGAGATAATTCAAAAATGGGACCACCTAGAGTTATGGTTTCTTATCACTGCACTTCCTCTCAATGAGTTTTACCTTCAATATTATTTAGTTATCCTCCTGACAAGTGACGGACGGACTGACGGACTGACGGACGGACGGACAAGGTGGTGACTATATGCCACCCACACTTCGGGAAGCATAAAAATGGCTCACTGGGGCCATTATCACTCAAAAGCACCACTGTCCCATTTATTTACCTATTTACATGTATAACAAATCATATACATGAAGCTTGAAAACAGTTGGCAAATGCTTTTAACATACTGCGAGACTACATTTAAACTACGTGTAAATACTATAGGCAGTGCGACTTGACAGTAATCCAAGGGGAAGATTATTCTCTGCTGAGTGATATTATACCAATACCAAAGAAGAAAGAAACCAATACATCATCAGCATCATAAGTAATTCATGTGCCAAAACTAAGATTGAGCAACTCAAGGAGACAAGGCAACCCTTCTTCTGTTAAAAGAGAAATAGTGCGCAAGTCTATGCAAAACGAACACATGAAAACATTAACAAATTCAGTCTCCGAAACTGGGTTGGATCTTACAAATAAACGTGACATCACTCAAAACTGTGTTGACAGCATTAAAGTACGAGTTTCAAAACAATAATCAGTTGCAATGAACAATCTTTAATGTAAAACATACATTCAGCTTAAAAGTGATTTTATCAAACTTACTGAAGATAACATAATTAAGATATCTTTCACATCTGTACATATAAGATCATGTGTTGAGAATTGTGGCATATCTGTGTTGGACAATTCACTGGTTGCAGGAGAAAGTACCAACTCGTTACCTTAGGACCCTGATTTTCCAGCCCATTCCGGTAATTTAACTTTTGCACCCAACAATGGAACAACATCATCTGGAAATCACTTGTCAGAGAACGAAAACCAGTCATTGCTTTTGGCTACTGTGTATACACTAGATGAATCTGTCTCTAGTAACGACAGAGAAACAAGATAAAACAATACCCAATGTTATAACAACAAGGTTGGATGAAAAGGAAATATGGGGCATCTCGTTTGCCGATATGTGTAAAGACACTGACCCCTCAGTAGGTAATTGTACTTGTCTGTTAAACTCCCAACATGCTGTTAAAGGAATCGTACATGCAGCTACCCCTAAACCCCTGTAATGGTAAAGGCACATGTCAAAAGGAGTGCACAAACCAAAATGTAAAGAACCTAATGCACAAAGCAGTCGTCCCTGAGAAAGCCTTACACATAATCATGATCCTTCATCTCAGTATATCCCGGCCCAACAAAATAATACTGTATCAGGACAAGCTGAGTACGATTTTGCTCAATATGTTTGCACAACGCAATTTTACGTTGGTAGATTTAAACAAACAAAAACCGAACAAAAACACAAAATTTGTACAGGGCAAAGGAGTAAAGATAACTAAAAGTCATGTTTTTAGAAACGCAGCTTGAAACAACTGTATTACGGATTAATGTTGATGACAACGTACAAATTACGCTTACAAATAACTCTGACATGTATTTTGGGCAAATTATGCCCCCTTTTGGACTTAAAGTTTTCAAGCAAGTTACTATCTCCAAAACTAATGCAGATATTGAATTGAAACTTCACATGTGTCTTCGGGGTTATAAAACTAGTTGATAGCATCAAGTCCAATAACTCTGACCTGCATTTTGGCCAAAGTATGCCCCCTTTGGACTTAGAAAATCCTGGTTAAAGTTTTGCGTGCAAGTACATACAGCTATTACTTAAAGGCATATAGATTTGAAAATTATTTTTTACGTTTTCTAGATCAATTACCAACCTCACTGGATCAAGTCCCATAACTCTGACATGAATTTTGGGTAAATTATGCCCCCTTTTGGACTTAGAAAATCCTGGTTAAAGTTTTGCATGTAAGTTACTATCTGCAAAACAAATGCAGATATTAAGATGAAACTTCAAATGTGCCTTGGGGGTTATAAAACTAGTTGATTGCATCAAGTCCCATAACTCTGGCATGCATTTTGGTCAAATTATGTCCACTTTTGAACTTAAAAGTCTTTAGATTTTTTAACAATTTGGGTAATATTTTCCTGCTTCTGTGACAATATTTCGAATAGTCGAGCATTGGCTGTCTTTCGCACAGCTCTTGTTTGAATTTCTGCAAAAATCTCCCTTAAACCTGTAGATGTATCCTTGTCGCGGAGCAAAATACAAGAACCTTCCATATAACAATAGCTGAGAAATGTTAATAGATTACATCATGTTATCTGATTTATATGGACAATACGTCGAAGATTGTCATTCATAAAACCATACTGAAATAGTACAATCTCACCCCTGCATAAACAAGTGAAAAGAAAACGTGTTGATTGGATACACAGTGGAAAAAAGAATTGCAGAATCTATATCCTTCAGGGAATTTTAAATTCAGACTTGCACATCGATACTGCTGCACACATATTTTGTATAGTACTAACTATTCTCTAAGCAGACGCAGCTACTAACTTTTCTCTAAGCAGACTCAGCTACTAACTTTTCTCTAAGCAGACGCAGTTAATAACTTTCCGCTACTAACTTTTCTTTAAGCAGACGCAGTTAATAACGTTACTCTAAGTAGACGCAGCTACTAACTTTTCTCTTAGCAGACGCAGTTAATAACTTTCCTCTAAGCAGACGCAGCTTCTAACCTTTCTCTAAGCAGACGCAGCTACTAACTTTTCTCTAAGCTACTAACTTTTCTCTAAGCAAACACAACTACTAAATTTTCCCTAAACAGACGCAGCTACTAATTTTTCTCTAAGCAGACGCAGCTTCTAATTTTTCTCTAAGCAGACGCAGCTACTAAATTTTCTCTAAGCAAATGCAGCTGCTAACTTTTCTCAAAGCAAACACAACTACTAACTTTTCCCTAAGCAGACGCAGCTATTAATTTTTCTCTAAGCAGACGCATCTCTAAGCAGACGCAGCTACTAACTTTTCTCTAAGCAGACGCAGCTATTATTTTTTTTCTAAGCAGACGCAGCTACTAACTTTTCTCTAAGCAGACGCAGCTTCTAACCTTTCTCTAAGCAGACGCAACTACTAATTTTTCTCTAAGCAGACGCAGCTACTAACTTTTCTCTAAGGAGACGCAACAACTAATTTTTCTCTGACAGACGCAGCTACTAACTTTTCTCTAAACAGACGCAACTACTAACTTTTCTCTAAGCAGACGCAGCTACTAACTTCTCTAAGCAGACTCAGCTACTAACTTTTTCTCGTAGCTGTATGGCAAATTCCATCATTTTGAATGCCAGGGAAGTGCCTACGCCTTTAGTGTCTTGAGCAATAAAATGGGTCCAATCGCTAAGGTTAAAACGTAAAGCTGGTGAGATCATATGTCTCATATATTTTTTTTTCTCCGGCTACCTCGCCTGAATGATTTGTGTACCAATGATTCGTAAATGATTTCAATTACTAGATAATTTCAGGGATCAGGCAAAACACTCAATGTTTCAAACTAAGAACTTTCAACTTATGGTAATCAGCTAAAAGTCCTATAGGCTGGAGATACTATACTTGACTGGTCCCTTTGTTGAAGTTCCCGTCAGACGATGTCTTTGAATCAACAACATACGAGTCCTATTGCATAGATGTTCAGCCTTTGTCCACTTAATTGAAGCTGTAACTCAATATGATTGCCCTGACTCCAGGATGCTCAGCGCCTATAAGCTATAACATATAGCATTAAACTACCATATAGGTATGACCCCAATGCCTTGGCTGTACTTCGCCAGTAACGTTGAACCTCGTCTGTAAGCTGGAACTCTCCTACTGTCTCAGTAGATTACCAAACCATATGTCTCTGTCTCAGCTTTCCGATGCTCAGCCTGTATCGTCTATAACATTCGATTATCCCGTAAAGGTTTAACTTCTATGCACTGGCCCTAAAGCTCGAACCCTAATTACAATACTGCAACTCTTCCCTCGTATTTATAGAGCTTCTTTCTGATTGGTCCAAATTCGTACATGGTATTTTACAACGAGTACTTGCTCTTACAAATATGGTTCCCTTTTACTATTGTATATAACATAATGTGGTGCTGAGATCCAGCTATCACCGTAATGAAAAGGGAGTCAATATCTGTGCTCTTGTGTTACGTTATCAATATCTATTCTGACAATTGGATTGAACATAGATGTAGAAATATGTTTTGACAAATTGAAAATTGCTGAAAAATGTAATGATTTTTGTGCCCCCACTATGAGTGGTGGGGACATATAGATTTGGTATTGTCCGTGCGTCCGTATGTGACTTCGTCCGTCCGTGCAATCGTCCGTCCGAAAAAAAGTTTGTGAAAGCTCAAAAAGTATTGGATACAAATTGATTAAACCTTGCATGAATCTTTATCATGATATGAACTTGCGCACCTCCTATTTTCAGTCTGACTCCGCCCCCTATTTCCAGAGTTATAGCCTCTGAAATAGTCAAAAATGCATATTTTCATCATGTGACGCGCCTTAGCTCAAAAATATTTTATATAAATTGATGAAATCTTGCCTGAGTCTTAATCATGATGCGATCTTGAGCGCCTCCTATTTTTCGTCTGGCTCCACACCCTATTTCCATAGTTATGGGCCCTGAAATAGTAAAAAATGCACATTTTCACCTTTTCGCCCTTGTCCATCCGTCTATTCTTCCGTAAGTCCGAATTTGTGTAAAAGTATTCAACCCAGAGTCATCAAACCTCACAGGACTGCATGGAAGTTGTGCATCTGGGGTTTTAATTTGGATCTCACACAGTCAGACCAGAGTTACGGCCATTGACTTAGTCGAAAATATGCATAAAAAGGGCCTAAGTTTGTGTCGCTCGTATCTCAAAAAGTATTTAACCCAATATTATGAAACATTAAAGCAGTATTATTCAGCATGTGAAGTTGTGCATCTGGGGTTTTGTTAGAGATATAATTCAGTCATACCAGAGTTATAGCCCTTGACTTAGTGAAAAATATGCATAAAAAGGCATAAAAGTTGTGTCGCACATATCTCACAAAGTATATGACCTAGGTTAATGAAACATAATAGGAATATTATTCAGCATATGAAGTTGGGCACCTGAAATTTTGTTCTGGATTGTTATCAGTCAAACCAGAGTTATGACCCGTGATTGTTATACGTCCGAAACGATGTATTATGTTATATCCCCGGTGTCCGGCCGGCCGTCTGTCTGTCCGTCCGTCCGTTAGCAGTTTCGTGTCCGCATTGTAACTCTTGAACCCCTTGAACAGACTTAGGGGTCAAAAGTGATATGAGTGTGTTTCGTGTCCGCTCTGTAAATCTTGGCCTCCTTGAAGGATTTCAAAGAAACTTGACACAAATGTTCACCACATCGAGTCAATAGTCATATGAGTGTTTCGTGTCCTCTCTGTAACTCTTGAAATGCTTAAAGGATTGTAAAGACACTTGGCACAAATGTTCACCACACCAAGACGACGTGCAAAGCGTATGTTCTGGATGACCAGCTACAAGGTCAAAGTCACACTCAGGGGCCATACCTTTGGGCGTATATTGCTCCGCATTGCGGTGCTCGTGTCAAATATGCATAAATGGGATACAAGTTTGTGTCACAAGTATCTCAAAAAGTATTTGACTTAAGAAAATAAAACATTAGAGGACGGTTATATTGCATGTGATGTTGCGCACCTGGTGTTCTGTTTGGGATTTCACTCAGCCAGATTGGAGTTATGGTCCTTGACTTAGTGAAAAATACACATAAAGTGCTTACGTTGCATATATCTTAAAAATTCATCTATGAAACAATTTAGGAGTATTGCCCAGCATGTGAATTTGTGCACCTGATTATTTTTTTAACTTTGCAAGACCAGAGCTTTGGCCCTTGACTTAGTCAAAAATATAAGTTTGTGCCGCATGTATGTAAAAGCAAATTTTGACCTAGAGTCATAAAACATTAGAGGATTGTTTTATAGCCTATGTAGTTTTGCACCGGGTGTTCTCTTTGGGGTTTTACTCAGCTATTGTTCTTCACTAAGTGAAAAATACACATAAAGGTATTTAAAGTTTGTGTTGCAAACATTTTAAAAAATGTTTCACATTGAGTCATAAAACCATGTACAGTGACAGGAGTAGGGGGCACCTATGTCCTATGGACACACATTTAGTGTATAATGAATTATTTTTCACATCGTTTTGTTCACTGTGAAATTATATTATTATTATCAGATATATTTCATTTTAATATTTCAATCATATTCCTAAAAAACAAAAAATGTAAAATCATTTCACTACGATTACAACATATGATGAATTAACCTGTGATATTTGAAGAGATCACTATTATTTAGTCTACTATTTTCTCTCTCTATCTCGTAAATTCTATTAAAATATATACTAAAACGCTTATACCCCAGTTTAAATACCTCTGTGACATCTTGTATTTGTGTAGAATATAAGTTGTATTTAATCAGACTCTATTTTAGAAGTTTTATTGTGTACATGTACCTAAATAAGTTAGACTATACACAGGGTCTGGGGGATACGGCTGTGTGGCTTGCGAGTCCGGCTTGACAGGAGATGGAACAAATTGCGCAGATATCGACGAGGTTTGTAGTTGTGTGATGAAAAATTGTGATTTTTTCTTGAAGCAGCATTAAGAATTATTTTTCTATGTTCTTCATTAAATATTAAACAGACGGATAAAACATATTTGTAAAATATAATGGTCAGTTTTAGCACTATATAGTAATGTCTTTTAAACTCATTCCATTGGTGGCAGAGAAGAAGTTTCGAAATGTTTCATATATACAGGAATTTTTATGTTCAGAGAGTGCTTTTGTCGATCAGCAAAAATTGAATTTTCAGTGCACAGATTATCAGCCTTGCTTTCAAGACCGTTGTATCAACACTGAACCAGGGTACCAGTGTCTGGAATGCCCGGAAGGATATTCTGGAACTTATGAAGATGCATATGCACACGATAAACACTTGCGTGTATTTAAATACTTGAATTTAGAGAGATCAAACATTACATATCAGGAGTGTAACGATATAGACGAGTGTACAATAGATAATGGTGGCTGTGATCCCCTGATGGAATGTGTCAATAACATTGTAAGTACTTTTTTACAATTTATAGAAAAAAATGTATGTAATAGCTTACCACTTAACTCTTTCAGCCAAACTTTCTTGATTTTATTTGGTAAAATACTAAATTCCGATTATCCCCGTGAAATAAAACTGCACATAAAAGTATGTTTCCATTCGAATATCCTAGCTCTCATTATAAACAGTAAATGATGAGTTAGAAGACGACTAAGATTGGAGTAAGGTACTGCATTCTCCAGAGCTAGCAATCGAACATAGAATCACAAGGGTGGTGTCTACTTGTAGACACATTTGAAAGTAGTTATTTCTAATTTTCAGGGAAGTTATTATTGCAATTTCTGCGCTTCCGGATATATGGGGACAAACAAGAGTGGGTGTTACCTTGACAATTTTTGTTTGTCTGGAACTCATGGCTGTACATCGTTAGCAGACTGTGTATACCTAGGCCCTGGGCAGTATAAATGTGTAGTGAGTAATAATGTTTTCCCCATAGTTGGGGAGACATATTGTTTTTGCCTTGTCCGTCCGTCACACTTTCATATCCGATCAATAACTGGAGAACCATTTGACATAGACCTTCAAACTTCATAGAATGATAGGGCTTACGGAGTAGATATCCCCTATTGTTTTTGGGGTCACTAAATGTGAGGTCAAGGTCACAGGGACCTGAAAGTGGAAAACCGTTTCCGATCAATTTTAGAACCACTTGACCCAAAATGTAGAAACTTCATGGGATAATTGGACATGCTAAGTGGATGACCCCTAGTGATTAGTGGGCCAGAATCCATCACACTTCATTTCCGATCAATAAATGGAGAATCATTTGACCTAGAACCTTCAAACTTCATAGGTTGATAGGGCTTACCGGGTAGATGACCTCTAGTGATTTTGGGATCGTTCCATCAAGGTCAAGGTCGCAGGGGCCTGAGCATGTAAAACCATTTCAGATCAATAACTTTAGAACCACTTAGCCCAGAATGTTGAAACTTCATAGGATGATTGGACATGCCAAGTACATGATCCCTATTGCATTTCAGTGTCTCTTTGATTTTTGCTCCAGTCCCCTATTGACTTCTTGCCTATAACTACGACATGTGCTTTCTACAAAATCATCTTCTTGTTCATTTTAACTTCACATTAAATTTCAAAATTAGATATTTCTTCGCTATAGATATATTTTATTTTTTAATCAATAAATTTGCTTGTTCAAGTTATATGAGTGAAAACACATGAGAACATGTTATTTATATAATGACAAGTATTAAAATTGACGTTAAATGTTATATCATTATATTTATATATTTAAGTGTAAGATAGGCTATGCAGGGAATGGAAAAGTTTGCGGCTTTGATTCTGACAACGACGGGCATCCTGACACTGGGATATCTTGCATTGATTGGGGGTGTCGTAAGGTAGCCTTTTTTCGATATGCATGTTCTGATTTTTTCCAACTATCCTAATGAGGAGTGTTTATTTTGCCTAACATCAAGAGATGGTGTATCTTAATCTTCCTTTCATTAACCAGGTTTTCTATAAAACTGGGTATTAGACTGGCAAATGTGGTTGGCATGGCGGAGTCAACTTTTAGTTCTCCCTCAATAACTTAGGAGTGACCGATTCAAATGAAACATGGTATATAGGTAGCTTACATAGAGACGGAGTTAAAGATCGCATATGAGGTCACTAGGATCAAGGTTAAGGTTACTGTTGCTAAAATAGGTAAACGGTTTCAGCACAATGACTTTAGTTTGCATTGATGTTTTGAAATTAAACTTGGCCTATAGGTAACTTAAAGAAAAACCAAGATTGGATTTGTATATGGGGTCAGTGGGACCAAGTTCAAGGTCAGCATAACTTAATTAATCTTCACACTTAGAAAATTCCACCATGGCTAGAGCGTTGGGCCAAAGCTACTTTTTGTGTTGTGGAACGGAAGGGCAGCGGTACAAACTCCACTGAGATCCAATTTTTTTAAATGTGATTAAAAGGTCATTTTAATGCCATTGGGTCAAGGTCATGGTCACAGTTAATGAAATAAGATTTTTTTTTTTTTGTAATTTGATCATCAAAAAGGTGGTTTCCAGTTTATAATATTAGTTTGGACTTACTTACTGTCACCAAACTTGGTGTACAGCACGCTTATCTGAAGACTTAGCTTTGGGTGATATTTGGGGTCACTGTTACTATTAAATAGGAAAATGACTTCGACCCAATTTCTTTAGTTTGTGTACACCTATTGTCAATAAACTTCGTGTTTAGGTAGTTTTATATCAAAAAATCATAATTTACTTTTCTTATATCTGTACTTCTGAGTGGCATGATTGGATGCAGTATAGTAGAACATGGCCCTTTTTAAACAGAACCTATTAGCGTGATGCAAAGTTTGAAAATCTAGTTTTCACGAAAATTTCGACGTTTCTTGTTATTTCATTAAATTTGAACCCAGATATTAAGAACGTAGTTAGGTATGAGACTATAACTGTCTTTCACTGCCTTGTAACAGCGTCACAGTTAGTTATACCATTATTTTGAAGGATAATTGTATAACAGTGCCTAACAGCATGCAGGAAGATACAGACGGTTTGGGTTTAGGTGATAACTGTGACACTGATGATGATAATGACCAACAATATGACAGTCAGGTATGTGGAATACTCTTCCAGCTTTCAAACACTTGTAGTTATAAGTTTTAAATAACTTGTTTTCCGATCCATTAATTTCATGTATTTATTGTTGTATACCATGTATGTCAAACTTGCTGAAATAAAGTTTAAACCAAACACTTGTAGTTTTATCTAAGCTTTACATTGATATCTAAGCTTTTACAGTTGATATCTAAGCTTTACAGTTGATATCTAAGCTTTACAGTTGATATCTTTAATGTGAGTATGTTGACTACTTTGCCTAGCGTGTTTCAGCACTTAGCAAACCCGCAGTTTTGAAAAGTTCAATGAATTAAGTTGACGTAATGTCATTGGAAGTTAGGTCATGAAATGTAACAACGCTTTTGTTTCTATTTGTTGTATACAATATTCACTGTCCTTTTCTTTCTCTTATCTAAGTCACGATTTTCTCTGGTCTAAATATACATCAATGGAGAATTTTAATATAAAACATACTAATATCTATGATTTATCTGTAGTTTATATGTACCGTCTATTCATACTTCAATATCGTCTATTCAATAATTCATACTTCACATGTATGATAATAATTGCAAGGTAATTAAACCAAAAAAAGATGATATAGTATTTTTGTTAGTATAAGAATCAAAACAGCTATGATAATAATGCAAGTAAAAACAATTAAATAACATATGTAAAATATTCCCGTGGCAATCTTATATCAAAATACTTTCAATGCCACAGGAATCAAATCACTACATGCGCGAAATCGGGAAATGTGTCATTTAACATCACGTAATTATGCATATCAGTGGTAAATTCTTTGCACTATTAGGTTTTTATGGGTTTTCTTCAAGTTAAATTGGGTGAAACACTTTGTTTTGATTTAATTTAATAATATTCTTACTACTTTTAACATACTGTTTTACGTCGGTTAAATTTGTATGGAAACATTAGCTGAACATAAAGCGTGAAGTTAGCAGTAGAGCAGTAACAGCAGTAACAGCAGTATTACTGCTATTACTGCTATAACGTTGTAGTAGTAATAGCAGTAATACTGTTGTTACTGTAGTTACTGCTCTACTGCTATCTTCACGCTGGTTGAACAGATCATAAAAAACACCTCGATTTAAATACATAACACACCGCCATCAAAATTATTATTCATACTAGATTTCCATTTTACAGGACAATTGTCAGTTTGTTTCCAATCGCGATCAAACAGATTCAGATGGTGATGGAGTTGGTGATGCCTGTGACAAATGTCCAAATGGCAGTGACCCCGACCAGACTGATAGCGATGGTGATGGCACAGGCGATGTATGTGATAGTGACGACGATGGAGATGGTAAAACAAAAACAAATACGTAGATAGACATAAAATATAGACATAGATGTAATTTGTTTCATGTTATTATGAACTTATTGTTTTGCTTTGCCAGAACATTTTGTTGTATTTACGACAAAATGAGCGCAGCATTTGTTGTGGCAATATGATGTTTTGTGACTTGTTCTTTTGTTGGACTCTAAACGAGTTCTCGACATTATTGAAGCTTTACAATACTAAATATAGGATTGGTTTGACTCAAGTATGTATACCAATCATACCAAATGTGTTTACAAATAAGGTATCGATGATGGATCTGACAACTGTCCACTGGTTGCTAATGCTGGACAAGAAGATGGCGATGGAGACGGCCTCGGAGACTCCTGTGACAATTGTCCGAATACATCCAATATAGATCAAGCAGACACCAATGAAAACAACTACGGTGATGCCTGTGATGATGTTGGTGCGACAAATATAGATGAGTAGGCTATATTTTTCTTTCCATATTAATTTTTTTTTTTTTTGAAAAATAAAATTGTATGTAAGCGGTGAGATTTTCATGATTAACATTTAGATCTAGCATTTATCATTATTAGATAAAAAATGAATACCATGCATGTGCTGTTGAATACCATTTACATGCTAAATCAAAAATGCTTTCAACTGTTCTCTTTGGATTTGCAGTTAAACGAGCATAATTTCAACGAGTATATTACGTTTTAATTTAAATTAACCGACAAGGTCAAAGCTAGTTTAATTGTTTAATGAAAGATTAGGCAGATTATGCGAAAGTGCAAGACGTGTTATGTTTCTTATTGTAGACCATCAGAACATGTAATTTTTAACTCGACTATTCGAAGAATAGTCTAGCTATTCTACTCACCCTGGCGTCGGCGTCGGCGTCGGCGTCACACCTTGGTTAAAGTTTTGCATGCAAGTACATACAGCTATCATTTAAAGGCATATAGCTTTGAAACTTATTTATTCTTTTTCTACATCAATTACCAACCTCACTGGGTCAAGTTCCATATCTCTAACATGTATTTTGAGCTAATTATGCCCTCTTTTGGACTTAGAAAATCCTGGTTAAAGTTTTTCATGCAAGTGACTATCTCCAAAACTAATGCAGATATTGAATTGAAACTTCACATGTGTATTCGGGGTTATAAAACTAGTTGATAGCATCAAGACCCATAACTCTGACTTGCATTTTTGCCAAATTATGCCCCCTTTGAACTTGAACTTGAAAATTCTGGTCAAAGTTTTGCGTGCAAGTACATACAGCTATAACTTAAGGCATATAGATTTAAAACTTATTTTTTTCTTTTTCTACATCAATTACCAACCTCACTGGATCAAGTCCCATAACTCTGACATGTATTTTGGGCAAATTCTGCGCCCTTTTGGACTAAGAAAATTCTGGTTAAAGTTTTACGTGCAAGTTACTATTTCCAAAACTAATGCAGATATTGAAACTTCACATGTGTCTTCAGGGTTATAAAACCAGTTGATAGCATCAAGACCCATAACTCTGACATGCATTTTGGCCAAATTATGCCCCCTTTTGAACTTAAAACTTCTGGTTAAAGTTTAGCAATGCAGGTACTGGATTGAAACTCTTTAGATATTTTAATATTTTTGGTAATAGTTTCCTGCTTCTGGGACAATATTTCGAATAGTCGAGCATTGGCTGTCTTACGGAAAGCTCTTGTTCATGATTGTGTTTGAAACAAATAAACAATGTAACGTTATAAGTGCTGTTCGTTGGTTTCTTCATCATCTGCTTACAGTTTACAAGAAAAACAATAACATTTTACATAGTTCATTATAAAAAAATCTGTACTTGATATAATGTCATTATTAATCTTATACCAAATAGGCTATTATAAATGTAGGGTCGTTTTGACTGATAATCATTATGTCAAGTGAGGGGGCCGTTGTCTACGTGTCTGTTTATCTTGTGCAGGGACGGTGACAGTATACCAGATACGTTAGACAACTGTCCATTCTATATGAATGGTGACCAGGCTGACACAGATGGAGATAGTATCGGTATGTTGTAAAGGTGTTTAGTAGAATTTATGATGCTTAAACTTTATGGGAAGTAATATCTGAAAAACATGATGGTTAATATTACATGCGTTTAAAAGATAATAATGCTATAATACCCTTGTTTGTTTCTATTCTTCAGTGTGTTTACTGTAAGGTTAGTCACAAAAATGTCATCCATGAATTAAAGTATTTAGTCTGTTTAAACATTCTCTGTTCATCGTATTTTTTTAACACAAGCCAAAGTTTGTTTGTTTTTATTGAAATTGAATGTTTTATTTAAAATATTTTTGTTATATTTTCTGGTCCTTTAAGATCATGTAGTAAATTCAGTGTTCCTTTTTTCACATAAGCCAGTAATTGGGTGCAAGGGGTGATGTACTACCTTTTCTTTGGCTGCATTCTATATTTCCAGTGGTTCTGCGTTCTGTGCCTCCAGTGGTTCTGCATTCTGTGCCTCCAGTGGCGCTACATTCTGTGCCTCCAGTAGTTCTTTCTTTGCCTCCAAAGGCGCTGCATTCGATGCCTCCAGTAGCATTCTGTGCCTCAAGTAGCATTCTGTACCTCCAGTGCTGCTATATTCAGTGCATCCAGTAGCGTTTTGTGCCTCCAGTAGTGCTACATTCTGTGCCTCCAGTAGCGTTCTGTGCCTCCAGTGGTGCTACATTATTTGCCTCCAGTGGTGCTACATTCTGTGCCTCCAGTAGCATTTTGTGCCTCTAGTGGTGCTATATTCTTTGCCTCCAGTGGTTCTGTATTCCGTGCCTCCAGTAGCATTCTGTGCCTTCAGTGGTTCTGCATTCTTTGCCTCCAGTGGTGTTACATTCCGTGCCTCGAGTAGCGTTCTGTGCCTTCAGTGGTTCTGCATTCTTTGCCTCCGGTGGTGTTACATTCTTTGCCTCCAGTAGCGTTCTGTGCCTTCATATGTTCTGCATTTTGTGCCTCGAGTAGCGTTCTATACCTCTAGTGGTTCTGCATTCTTTGCCTCCGGTGGTGTTACATTCTGTGCCTCCATTAGTGTTCTATGCCTTCATATGTTCTGCATTTTGTGCCTCGAGTAGCGTTCTATACCTCTAGTGGTTCTGCATTCTTTGCCTCCGGTGGTGCTACATTCTGTGCCTCCAGTAGCGTTCTGTGCCTTTATATGTTCTGCATTTTGTGCCTCGAGTAGCGTTCTATACTTCTAGTGTTCTGCATTCTTTGCCTCCAGTGGTGTTACATTCTGTGCCTCCAGTAGCGTTCTGTGCCTTCATATGTTCTGCATTTTGTGCCTCGAGTAGCGTTCTATACCTCTAGTGGTTCTGCATTCTTTGCCTCCGGTGGTGCTACATTCTGTGCCTCCAGTAGCGTTCTGTGCCTTCATATGTTCTGCATTTTGTGCCTCGAGTAGCATTCTGTGCCTTCAGTGGTTCTGCATTCTTTGCCTCCGGTGGTGTTACATTCTGTGCCTCCAGTAGCGTTCTGTGCCTTCATATGTTCTGCATTTTGTGCCTCGAGTAGCATTCTGTGCCTTCAGTGGTTCTGCATTCTTTGCCTCCAGTGGTGTTACATTCTGTGCCTCCAGTAGCGTTCTGTGCCTTCATATGTTCTGCATTTTGTGCCTCGAGTAGCGTTCTATACCTCTAGTGGTTCTGCATTCTTTGCCTCCAGTGGTGCTACATTCTGTGCCTCCAGTTGATCTTCTTTAAGATTGATCTTATGTAACATATTTTACAGGAGACCTGTGCGACTCTGATCTTGATGGAGATGGAATTGCCAATGAGGCCGATAACTGTCCTCATTACTCTAACAGTGATCAAGCTGACACCGACGGCAATGGTGTTGGCGATATCTGCGAGTCGGATTCGGATGCTGATGGAATTGACAGTGAGAATGATACATGTCCATATAATGCAGCCCTGAAGGAGACATCTTTTAAGAATTATTTTACAGTGAATTTATATCCTACACTTACAACGACTTATCCTGTCTGGCTGGTTAAGAATAATGGCGCAGAAGTAATGCAAACAGCTAACACGGGAATGCCCACAATGCTTATAGGTATATGTCAGATTTATACATTCGTCTTTGTGAATAGATGTTTAAATGTGTTGTCTAGTACATGCCCTTTTTCTGTCTAAATTTGAACGCGGTTTTAAACGTATTACCAGGTTAACAGAACATGAACTCGCCATGAATCAGTTTCATACCTTTAGTTTTAAGTTTTTCACCATTTTTGCTTAACTGTGCATACAGGCCTCTTAACTTGACTCAGACATGGGCAGATAGGTACTAATTCAGATCATAATAATTATGAAATTTATGCACTCAGATATTTTAACTTGAAATCAAATAAATAAATTTAATAACAAAGGTTGGGAATCATTTGTTTCAAAATTTGAACTTACTCAGCTCATTAATACTCCGACAAGGATTGTTAAAAATAGTTCGTCAATCATTGATCACATCTATACCACAAGGAAAGATTTAATTACTGACACAATAGTATGCAGTCAGTGATTACTACCCAGTAGATGTAGAGTAAGTAAGTAAGTAAATTGCTTATTACAGTGACTTGTGTTATACATATTCTATACATTGTATATACAAATGTGACATCATAGCCGGGGAGCCAAGGCATAAAAAAATGGATTTACCTGTCCGGTCATGCTATAGTCAGTTTCTATACATATTATGAAAGTACAAAGTCTCGCGGATCAGAAGAATTGGGCCTGCAAAAGAAAAGCTCTTGCAAAATTTGAGAATATCAAGGGGAGATAACTCTGCATATTTGCAGTTTTTTAAGATTCAAATTGTTGTTTTACTAACAAAACATGGCATCATGTTTCTAAAATCAGTTCAAATATGTATATTTCAACATTGCTTTTACGCATAAGGCTTATGGTTGAAAAATATGCACAATGTACTAATTTTATATACATTTTATTATAAGATATGGCACCTATAATACCAGAGAACAAAATAAAAATATTTAACCTAAAAAATACAGTATGGAGAAGTAACCTTTAAAATGGCCTTATTTCTCAAAGTCATTTATTAATACCTCTGCGAAACAGTCTGTAAGAATAGGAAATCATCTAGATACCCTAGTTCAGGTTTGGCTAAGAAATACGCTAATCCGGGGTATTTTATGTACCCCACCCACTTTATATAATGCAAAAAATGTATAATAAAAATATTCGACCAACAACCAAGAAGATGTATTCTTTTTATTAAGTTTACAATATAATCTATATTTTAGACCATATAAAGCTGGATGAGGGGTCATTCAAAGATTTTAAACAGAAAAAAGGGGTAGGAAAACCTATGTATTTTACAACTGATAATTAGAATTAACAACCCGTTATTAAATAAGAGCATCGCTAATGAAAGGCGATGTAACCTTTACTTGCAAACTATTCATTTGGAAAGTAATTTATTTAAATACTCTTTCGTGCAATCTAATTCAGTTTTGACTAAGAAATACGCTTATCCGGGGTATTTTATGTACCCCACCCACTTTATATAATGCAAAAAATGTATAATAGAAGTATTCGACCAACAACCAAGAAGGTATATTCTTTTTATCACATATACAATATTATCTATATTTTTGACCATATAAAGCTGGATGAGGGGTATTTCAAAGATTTTAAATAGAAAAAGGGGGGTAGGAAAACCTGTGTATTTTACGACCGATAATTAGAATTAACAACCCGTTATTAAATAAAAGCAACGCTAATGAAAGGCGATGAAACGTTTACTTACAAACTATTCAGTTGGAAAGTAATTTATTTAAATACTCATTCGTACAATCTACTTCAGGCGTGGCTAAGAAATTCGCAAATCCGGGGTATTTTATGTACCTCACCCACTTTATATAATGCAAAAAAATGTATACTAAAAATATTCGACCAAAAATCAATGAGATATATTCTGTTTATCACATATACAATATAATTTATATTTATGACAGTTTAAAGATGGATGAGGGGTATTTAAAAGATTTTAAATAGAAAAATGGGGTAGGAAAACCTATGTATTTTACGACCGATAATTAGAACGAACAAACCGTTATTTACCATTTAATAAATACAAGTAACAATAATAAAAGGTGATGAAATCTTTATTTGCGAACTATTCATTTGAATGTAAATTATTTAAATATTCTTTTGTACAAATTTGTCAAAATCGAGAAAATGTAGGGGTATGAATATTACCACACCCATCTAAAACTATGTATAAAATGTGATTGATCGATCCATACAGTTTTCACAAATTAACAAAGGAGAAATGCTTGCTTCGGTGTTGTACACATCTGCTTTTACCTTTCTCATAATAAATAGATAGATGGAATGAAGTTCTAATATGCTGAATGTAATGCAGAAATTTGACATAATGTGTAACTTTAATGTTTATAAAATGAGTTATTTTGAATAATCTTTACTATTCAGAAGAATAAATGATTGTAACTTATTAATGTAATGATAATTCATTATATCACTATTCAAGAAATTTTATAAATTGTACAAAAACAGTAGTAATCAAACACCCCCCCCCCCCCCCCCCCCCCCCCCCCCCCCTCACACACACACCATCACCACCACTTGTGATTGCTTTCGTCCGTCCATGCGTCCGTCCACAATTACTTGTGAACACGATACACGGCCTGTAAACACTGGCTCATCCTCTTTGAGGAGATGAGTTGAAAAAAGAGCCAATGATACTTCCGAGGAGGCGCTAATGACCGGAACTTTATGCAGAATGTAAACAAAGAAGAAGGGTGAGTTGATTGTTTCCATTCTCAGATAAATTTAAGGCCCTATTTAAAAAAATAGCCAATGTGGTTCCATTCAGAAATGATTATACCTTTTATATATGCAGGCCATTTTGCAATGTAAATGCATTTCTTGACGCGAGAACTTTTGAAAGTTGGAAAATAGAGCAAGTCTAAACCAAAAGCAGACATTTTCCCATATATTTCGCCCTAATTTACAAAAATTTAAGATTTTATAGTCCCTGCATCAATCTTGCTGAAAAGCATATCTTACTGCTGCATGACTTATGTGGTTTACTAGCGTGTTTATCTCGTATATGTGCATTTATCAGCATGTGGAGGAGCCATCGCCGCAGAGGAGGCGCTAAGAACCGGAGTGGGAGCCAAAGCAGATTGAAATTGAGATTTTTTAATGTATCCTCAATTCCCAAATACCAGAGCTTTATCATGATTCTCTTGGATCGTGACAAACATCTGATAGATGATATTGTAACAACATCCTATTCATTTAGAATGTATTACGAGATATTTGCACTTCTCTTTTCTTTTGCACTTGTCTAATGATGGGCTATCATGGCGTTCTAAGTTGTATAATTATGATATTTTCTATGTAAGGGACATTTCATAATGCACAACGGTTTTCGTGTCCAACGCATTTTGGATTTTGTAATAGTTAGTGTTAACTTTGTGGTAGTCTTGAAATGCAATTGCAATATGTGCTTCACTAGGTTCTTACAAATGCTAAATAAATATATTTGCTTCTTTGTAAATTGCTTAATTCGATTACATAAATGAGAAAATGCTAACACTCAAAATACTCTCCCAGATGTTCTAACCATAACAATGAAACTGAAAACGTTAGATATTTATTCCCCGGTCGAACCGCATATAGGTTTTGTCTTATCCTTGTCCGTTTGTCAGTCGTTCTGCAGTCAAAGTCATATTAAGTTATTATTTAGTACTGGGAGTTTGTAAATAGGGTGCCATCTGTTGAGGCAATGTTTGATGTCAGACTTTGTTTTTAATTAATGCTACGTAGTCAGAATGGGTATTGACCGTTACTGAGCTTACAGTTACAGAATTATGAATACAACTTTTTAATTTTACTTAAATAACGTTCGTAAGGAAACATGTGTGTTTAAACAGACCCATCTGGAACGAACAAAAGTAATAATATCATACAGAATTGGGCATGCTTTCTTTGCGATTCATTTCAAACATTTAAAATAAAATTGACCATTTAACATTAAACTATGTAGCCGTTGCATTGATACACATATATTTTTAGCTCGATTTTTCGAAGAAAAAGTAGAGCTATTGCACTCGCACCGGCGTCGGAGTCGGCGTCGCCGTTGGTTTTTTATAAAGTCAAATATCTCTGTTACTATCAAAGCTATTGACTTGAAACTTAAAATAGTTATTTACTATCAAAGTCTACACCAGGAGAAGCAATCCCTATAACTGATTTGAACTTTGATGAAGTTATGCCCCTTTTTAACATAGAATCTTTGGTTAACCCTTTTGGTTAACCCTTTTGATAGCATCAAATATCATCGTTACTATCAAACAGAACAGAACAGAACAGAATTTTATTGAGACTTGTACATCGTACATCGTCTAAACGCCAATATTACAATATACATAGTCAAGTTCATACAATTTTAAAGAAAGTAACAAACATGTTATTAACTAGAAAAGAGAAAACAATACCTAGACATATAATATATAATCAAATATAATGCAATTAACAAAGGAAGTGAGAAAACAATGACATGGGTTCTTTATTATGTATTATTAATAACCAAATTTCTTTTTTGATTGCCTCTTTGATACATTTACATACATTTATAAGCTCATCTTTGTTGGTCGAATTTAGTAGTGAATGGAACTATTGACTTGAAACTTAAAACAGTTATTTACTATCAAAGTCTACAGCAGGAGAAACAATCCCTATAACTCCGATTTGAATTTTGACAGAGTTATGCCCATTTTTAACTTAGCTTTTTAAGTTTTATAAAGTTTTTACTGGCAAAGCTCTAATTTAGAGTCAAGTACTGAGAAAAGTCGAGTGCGCTATCTTATGGACAGCTCTTGTTAATTTAGGTAGAGTATGTGCATTTGGGTAGTATAATACAATTTCAAGCATCAAATTACAAACCTTAAAAGGAAATAGATATTACATTGCGAGAACGAAAATGCTTTTTACGAGCGTTAATCAACCAGGAAAAGAACTGGTCAGTGGCTCTGACTCTGGACTTTTGCGCCTCCTCCAAGGCTTTGGCTCCTCCTCTTAACAAAATTGAACATAGAGGGGTAAAACACGCCGTTAAAACACAAAAATAATTCAGATTTAACATTACCATTATGGGAAAATTTGGTACAATGTATGTTTACTCTTATTTGTGTAAATTAGGGCGAAATATATGGGTAAATCTCCATTTTTGGTTCGAACTTGCCCCATTTTCCAACTTTCAAAAGTTCTCACGTCAAGGAATGCATTTACCTTGCAAAATGGCCTGCATAAATAAAAGGTATAATCAATTCTGAGTGGAACTACATTGGCTACTTTTTTAAATAGGGCCTTACATTTATCTGAGAAAGGAAACAATTAACTCACCCTTCTTCTTTGTTTACATTCTGCATAAAGTTCTGGTCATTAGCGCCTCCTCGGAAGTATCATTGGCTCTTTTTTCAACTCATCTCCTCAAAGAGGACGAGCCAGTGTTTACAGGCCGTGCGATAGAGACCATATTTTACTACTGATTTTAATCAAACTTACACACAACTTGTATAAGTGCTAGGAGTCGAGGGAGGAAATCTACTGGCCACATGGGAACAAAAAATAAGCCAATGGAACCTTTCAATGTTATGCATTGGAATGCAGAAGGACTCCTCAATAAGCAAATGGACTTAGAGAACATATTGTTTGATAGGGACATTCAGGTCTGCTGCATCCAAGAGACTCACCTTAGCGAGGACAAATCATTCAAGGTTAGAGGCTACCAGTGCTTCCGTTGTGACAGGTTGGGTAGGAGCAAGGGAGGAATCCTAACACTGGTGAGACACAGCATAGCAACTTGTGTTAGCATAAAATCTCCCTTTGAAAACTGGCCAAAGCCCATAATGGGTTCCAGAGTTAGGGCCCCTTAAAGAGCCAAAAGTTTCTGTTTTGGCTTGTGAGCAGGGTAGAGACCATATTTTGCAATTGGTTTTAATCAAACTTGCACACAAATTCTATTGGCATAATATCTCGGTTCCTGTCGAAAACTGGCGAGATCCCATGATGTGTTCTAGAGTGGTGGCCCCTTAAAGGGCCAAAATTTGCCATGTTAGCTTTTGTAGCCATACAGACACTTCATTTATAGTTTGATTTGAAACAAACTTGCAAAATATCTTTAACAGCAATATATCTTGCATTCCATGATGACTTCATCAGATCAAATCAAAGGTTCCAGAATAACGACCCCTATTTGAACCCTGAAAGTGCAAAAAACTGTTAATTGTTACATTAAGAACACGCTAGAAATGACATTTTACATTTGACTTTAACCACACTTACAACTTAAATCACAATACGATCTCGGTTCAGTCCGAAAACCGGTTTGATTGACCTTTCAGCCATAAAGAGGTTTCATTTATGCTTTGATCTGACACAAACTTGCAAACTTGATAATCTTTAGGCCAAGTTTGAAACTGGATTATTTGGGGTCAAAAACTAGGTTACTAGGTCAAATCAAAGGAAAAGCTTGATAAAACCCTAGAGGCCACATTATTGACGCTATCTTCGTGAAATTTGGTCAAAGTGTTTGAAAAAACTGGGTCATATGGGATAAAATACTAGGTCACCTGCTGAAATCAAACGAAAAGCCTGTTAACACTCGATGTCATATTTATTATCCTATCTACATGAAACTTGGTCAAAATGTTTATCTTGATGATCCCTAGGCCAAGTTTAACAGGTGAACGATATAGGGTCAGCATGACCCTCTTTCCTCAGAAAATGCTAGTATAAGTCTTAGTTAATCTAAATTATAAACTTACTGAATGGCTTGTTTGTCATTACTTATAAATTAACCAGTATATTGCTCTATGTCTGGATGACAAACAACAAATAATTTTGACTATTGATAGGCAAGCCCTTCAATTAGTATTTTATTACATGACATTAGAATTAAACATTTGTTGTATTTTTTCACGAATTGAACAACAAAGTGCCATGAACCAAGTATTTATACAAAGAGTCATATCATTTTAGGTAACATTTACTGGTTTGAAACTAAAGGCTAAAATAGTGATTTGAATTTTTATTTATATGCGGTCCATCTGGAGCACAATTTTAGTTACAAATTCCCGCAGTACTAACGACAAATAGTTACATCTGTACATGTAATTTAAGTAGACATTAACACAATACTTTATAATAGCATGCGTAACTATCTTTTTCCGATCTGTATATAGAAATACTTGTATCAATTTAAACTTTACGGCTACATCACAAAAATGATTTTATCTCGTACTGTATAAATATAACTTGCACTGCCAGTGTAAATGGTAATACGTTATATTGTTTTAACTTTAAATATGTGATTTTAGACTGCAACAGTTCAATATGTCTTTTTCGCAACTTATACACTAGTATTATTCAAATTCATCTAATTCTGTGTCAAACAGACTGTGTTTTATTCTGTGACACTTTTCAGGCATTGCATTGCACAAGCAGGATACAGTGTATTTTATATTAGATTTCATTGTATGCGTGATAAAAAGTATATATCTCCTTTATTTTGGTCGAATATTTTTATTATGAACTTTTTGGCATTATATAAAGTGGGTGGGGTACATAAAATACCCCGGATTTCCGTATCTTTTAGCCAAACCTAAACTAGATTGCACTATAGAGTATCTAAATAAATTACTTTCCAAATTGATAGTTTGCAAGTAAAGGTTTCTTCGACTTTCAATAGTGTTGCTCTTATTTAATAACGGGTTGTTAATACTAATTATCGATTGTGAAATACATAGGTTTTCCTACCCCCTTTGTCTATCTAAAATCTGTTTAATACCCCTCATCCAGCTTTATATGGTCAAAAATATAGATTATATTGCATACGTGATAAAAAGAATATATTTCATTGATTTTGGTCAAATATTTTTATTATATATTTTTTTGCATTATATAAAGTGGGTGGGGTACATAAAATACCCCGGATTTGCTCATTTTTCTAGCCAAACTTGCACTAGATTGCACTATAGAGTATCTAAATGAATTACTTTTCAAATGAATAGTTTGCAAGTAAATGTTTCTTCGACTTCCATTAGTATTGCTCTTATTTAATAACGGGTTGTTAATTCTAATTATCGGTTGTAAAATACATAGGTTTTCCTACCCCCTTTTTCTATTTGAAATCTTTGAAATACCCCTCATCCAGCTTTATATGGTCAAAAATATAGATTATATTGTATACGTGATAAAAAGAATATATTTTCTTGGTTGTTGGTCGAATGTTTTTATTATACATTTTTTGCATCATATAAAGTGGGTGGGGTACATAAAATACCCCGAATTAGCGTATTTCTTGGGCAAACCTGAACTAGAGTATCTTGATTATTTTCTGTTCTTACGGGCTGTTTCGCAGCGTTATTAATAAATGACTTTGAGAAATAAGACCATTTTAAAGGTTACTTCTTCATACTGTAAATTTTAGGTTAAATATTTTTATTTTGTTCTCTGGTATTTAAGGTGTCACATTTTATAATAAAATGTAATAAAATTAGTACATTTTGCATATTTTTCAACCAAAAGCCTTTTGCGTAAAAGCAATGTGGAAATATACATATTTGAACTGATTTTAGAAACGTGATGTCATGTTTTGTTAGTTAAAAAGCGTTTTGAATCTTAAAAAACTGCAAACATACAGAGTTATCTCCCCTAAATATTCTCAAATTTCGCAAGAGCTTTTGTTTTGCAGGCCCAATTTTTCTGATCCGCGAGACTTTGCACTTTCATAATATGTATAGAAACTGACTATAGCATGACCGGACAGGTAAATCCTGTTTCTAGCCACTTTTCGCACTTTTGGCTCCCTGGCTATCAGTAATATAAGACCTTTACAACGGACACGGAGATGTAAATGTACTCTGTACTTTGGTACAAATCCGGGGGATTTCTCAAAATATAAAATTCGAAACTAATCAATTTCAATAAACAACAGCGTCGCAAATAAAGTCACAAATTGGGTTGCATTTCCCAATATTTTCGGTACAAATTATAATCTTTCTTGTAGACAGAACAGTTTGTTATGTACATTTACTAGTTTGTCCGGTACATTACTTAGTTTATGTTGTGCATTCAACAGTCTGTGCCGTACAGTTGATAGTTCGTCATGTGCATTTTCCAATATATTCGGTACAAATCATAACTTGTCTTGTAGTTAAAGCAGTTTGTTATGTATTAAAGTTTCCGAAAATAGATAACTGCCGAAAAGAACATATTGAACATAAGTAGTATATTTGTTGTATGTATGAGGATCCACTTGTAAAGACAAAAATTATAAGGGTACACGTTGTGTAATTTCACATGAAATCGAATATTTTTAAGCAATTAGTTGGACAGCACCAACTGGCGAATGCACAACACAGATTAAGAAATGTACCGGACAAACTAGTAAATGTACATAACAAACTGTTTTATCTACATAACAAATTATGATTTGTACTGAACATATTGGGAAAAGCACATGACAAACTGATAATCATTATGTCAAGACAGTCTAGGCGTTCCATACCCCACACCGAATAAATTAATTAGAGGTTATTCCTTATTGCATGTCTATTTATAGAAAGGCGTGAATTTTTAATATCAAGAAATACTGGCCTTTTTTTATATCAAGAAATCGAAGTTTTGATATCAAGAAATCAAATTCTTGATATCAAAAATGATTTCTTTATATCCAGAAATAGAATTCTTGATATCAAAAATAGTCCGTATTTCTAGATATCAAGAAATGATTTCATGATATCAATAATTTGATTTCCTGGTATCAAAAAAATATAATTAATTTTTTGATATCAAGAAATGATTTTCTGATATCAAGAACTCGATTTTTATATTAAAAATAGACAGCATTTCTTGATATCAAAAATTGGATTTCTAATATCAAGATATTGATTTTTTGATATCAAGAAATTCATTTTTGATATTAAGAAATGATTTCTTGTTATCAGAAATTCGATGTCTTGATATCAAGAATCATTTCTTGATATCAAAAAGTGCCTAAAAATAATAATAGCACACCTTTTATTTTTTGTCTGGCTCCATTCCCTATTTCCAAAGTTATGGCCCCTGAAATAGTAAAAAGTGCACATTTTCATCTAATGACGTACCTAGCTCAAAAGGTATTTGATGTAAATTCATGAAACCTTGCATGAGTCAAAAATGCACACTTTCACCTTGTGACGCACCTAGCTAAAAAGTAGTTCATATGCATGAGTGTTTATCATGATATAAGCTTGCTCACCTTCTATTTTTCCGTCAGGTTGTAGCCCCTATTTCCAGAGTTAAAAATGCACATTTTCTCCTTGTGACGCGCCTAGATAAAAGTATTTAATATAGAAATATGAAACCTTGCATGAGTCTCTATCATTATAAGAACTGGTGCACCTCCTATTTTTCTGTCAGGCTCCGCCCCCTATGTCCAGGGTTATGGACCTTGAAATAGTCAAAAATACACTTTTTCACTTTGTGATGCGCCTTGCTCAAAATGTATTTGATATAAATTGATAAAAACTTGCATGAATCTTTATCATGATATGAACTTGCGCACCTCTTATTTTTCGTCTAGCTCCACCCCATATTTCTAAAGTTATGGCCACTAGAATAGTCAAAAATGCACATTTTTACCTAATGACGTGCCTAGCCCAAAAGTATTTGATGTAAATTCATGACACCTTGCTCGAATCTTTATAATGAAGTGACCTTGCGCACTTGGCATTCTTCTTGAGATTTTAGCGCTAATTACAGGTTTGCAGCCCTTGAAATAGCCAAAATGGTAGATTTTTTGTTTGTGATGATCATAGCTCAAAAGTATATGGCCTAGAATAATGAATCCTTTATATAAAATGTTTGTTGAGGCTATACCCCCTTAAGACTGCAAACATTTGAATTATTGCCCACTATTTGTGACAAATGTACCAGGGGGCGCAACCTGTGTCCTACATAAATCTTCTAATTCAAATCATCAATTATCATGCATTTTTGTGACATATTTAGCTTTTAAATTTTATGATATTGATGGATAAATGTACATGTATGCAAAATAAATTTCACTGATTTATACTTTAGGTAAAAACCCTAATCATTTCAATCATACTGAGAAAATTTCCTCACTTATCAGGGGAAGGAAGTGTGCAAATACTACGATTCAGTCAGTTTCGCTGTTAGCGTTTTCTCCCTTTAGCTTTGATAAAATAGAAAAAGTGGAAACTCCACAGGTCGCTAAACACAACAAAAACGAAAATGTTGCAGGCTCGGTTTGATTGAGCCTGTTCATGGACAGTAGTGGAAATGCATGCTACCGTCCACGCCCTCTAGCCCCGGGTTGAGCAGAACTCAACATTTACACATGCTAAAAGTACAAAAAAACAATTTAGAGACATCCGTAGATGTGTTCATACGGCGGTGCACATGGAACCTTCAATGCTACACTAGTGTGTAATTCCATGAAAAGCGGCGTATGGTCCCCAGTTAAAATAATGGGTTTGCCCTAAACGAGAAAACAATGAGAAGAACAAAACAAACTGGAATTTCTTATCTCAAACAGTGATCAAGTAACAAGACATCATCTCTTACATGCTTGATTGTCTATATACATTCAATTAATATAAATGAATAGCATTCTTTATTCGGAATGTGAATGTTGTGACTGATGTTTTTCTTTAAACAAAATATTTTAGCAATTTATTTTCTGTGCTTTGCACGAAACAATGGATACTTTTAGATCTATGCAAGTGTTTCATTAGAAATTTATTCGTTTGATTTCTGATCTGAAATTTTAATCCAACAAAAGTATTTAAACTGTACGAGAGGAAAACATTTCAATACAAGATAGTGATATGTTTTGTTATAGTATTTATTATCAGATCAGAAATCAGATTTTTTTTGAATAATTGATGTATTCTTCAGACTGAATGACAAGCGGATAGATCTATCAAGTTTACCAAATCTGTTCAATAAGTTGAGTTTTGTTTAGTGTGGTTGTCGTGATAAATTGTACTTCTGTTACTCTTGCTGTTGTCGATACTGTGTATTTTCATTTATATAGAAAGCCATATGTTTTAGTTACTATATACTGCTAATATATCCTCTTAAATAAAGTTATTATTATTATCATTATTTCTATTATTATTATTTCTCTAATTAAAGCAACTGAATGCAAATTAACCTGTGTACTCAAAGTAACAGTGCAATCGCTTGAAATACAGTTATATCATTACATTAGATATAACTAATGCTAAACTTTTAGTCAACTATTTGTAGTTCACAGCATGATACAAGAAATCACATAAAGGTCATGCAAGGCATGTATTAAGAATACTTTGTTGTATGGCATATTACAGCTACCGAGTCGTATGGAGCAATAGAGTATAAAGGGACATGGTACACTACGGATACAAATGCTGATGAGTATTTCGGATTTGTTTTTGGCTACGTAAGTAACAGAAAATTCTACGTTGTTATGTGGAAAGGAAAACACTATAACTACAAAGATGGTGCTGACTCTACATACAAAGGCGGTATACAAGGAGCCCAGATAAAGGCAAGTATTTACACCATGTAAAAGTTCATTATCATATATATCTTTCTTTTACATGTTTATAAACAATTAGTTATCAAGAAGGTATTTACTCTGACAGCTAACTGTCAGGACGATGCCCGTGTCTATATCAAATACATTTTTATAAAAAATAACTGTGTAAAACCTTGCACAATTGACATGTTATCCTAAATGATTGGTACCTGTAAAGTTTAAATACAGACACACACACACACTGGGTTGTACTTGTAAAGTTAAGGTACAGACACACGCTCTGGGTTATACCTGTAAAGTTTAGGTACAGACACACACACTTCTAGCCATACCTGCAAAGATTAGGAACACAAACCGGGTCATACCTGCAACGTTTAGGTACAGACACACAAACTGGGTCGTACCTGTAAAGTTTAGGTTCCGGCACACATACTGAGTTATACCTGTAAAGTTTAGGTACAGACACATACACTGGGTCATGCCTGTAAGGTTAAGGTACAGACACACAAACTGGGTTGTACCTGTAAAGTTTAGGTACAGACACACACACACTGGGCCGTACCTGTAAAGTTTAGGTACAGACACACACACTGGGCCGTACCTGTAAAGTTTAGGTAAGTTTAGGTACAGACACAAACACTTGATTATACTTGTAAGGTTTAGGTTTAGGTACAGACACACACACTGGGCTATACCTGTAATGTTTAGGTACAGACACACAAACTTGGTCGTACCTGTAAAGTTTAGGTACAGGCACACACATTGGGCCATAGCTGTAAAGTTAGGTGCATACACACAAACTTGGTCATACCTGTACAGTTTAGGAACAGACACACAAACTTGGTCGTACCTGTAACGTTTAGGTACAGACACACCAACTAGGTCGTACCTGTAAATTTAGGTACATACACACAAACTGGGTCATTCCTGTAAGGTTTAGGTAAGGCACACACACTGGGCCATACCTGTAAAGTTTAGGTACAGGCACAAACGCCAGGCCATAACTGTAAAGTTGAGGTACAGGCACATACACTCCGGGTCATACTATTAAGGTTTAGGTACAGGTACAAGCACAGTGTCGTACCTGTAAAATTTAGGTACAGGCACACACACTGGGTCTTACTGTAAAGTTTAGGCACAGACACAAAAACTTTGGTTCATAACTGTAAATTTTAGGTACAGACCCTAAAATATCGAGTCATACCTGTAAAGTGTAGTTACAGACACAAAAACTGGTTCATACCTGTTGAGTTTAGGTACAGACACAAAAACTTTATGTCATATCTGTAAAGTTTAGGTACATACACACAAACTCCGGGTCATGCCTGTAAAGTTTAGATATACACACAAACTTTAAGTCATACTGTTAAGTTAAGGAACAGACACACAAACTTAAGGTCATCATACATGTACAGTTTACGTATAGACACAATCTTTGGGCCATACCTATAAAGTAGGTACAGACACACAGACTTCGGGTCGTACTTGTAAAGTTTAGGTACAAACACACAACCTTTATGTCATACCTGTAAAGTTTAGGTACACACACAAACTTAGGTCATATCTGTAAAGTTAAGTAGCAAACACTCAAACTTGGGGTCATCATACCTGTAAAGCTTATGTATAGACACAATCTTTGGGTCATACCTACAAAGTTTAGGTACCGACACACACACTTCGGGTCGTACTTGTAAAGTTTAGGTACAAACACACAAACTTTGGGTCGTACCTGTAAGGTTTAGCAACAGACATACAAACTTCGAGTCATACCTGCAAAGTTTAGGTACACAATTTTTGGGTCATACCTGTAAAGTTAAGGAGCAGACACACACACTTGGGGTCATCATACCTGTAAGGTTTACGTATAGACACAATCTTTAGGTCATACCTGTAAAGTTTACATACAGACATACAAACTTCGGGTCGTACTTGTAAAGTTTAGGTACAAGCACACAATCTTTGGGTCATGCCTGAAAAGTTAAGGTAGAAACACACAAACTCTGGGTCATACCTGTAAAGTTTAGGTACAATGTATGCGTTCACTGAACTATGTTATTAACTTGCGTTGTTAAATAGGTTTTCAAACATTTGTATCAGCTTCATTATATCTATATTTGTGTTGCACTTAATTCTTTATTACTAGTGTTTCATTACAATATTCCTTCACTTTTAACTTTCAATATAAATAGTTTATATTTAGTTGGTAGATTCTTCAAGTGGGCCGAGTTCTACACTTGCAAAAGCACTGTGGCATAGCTATGACACTTCAGGTCATGTGACAATGATTTGGCAAGACCCGGATATGAATGGCTGGGAACCAGAAACCTCATACAGATGGTACCTCACCCACAAGCCAACAATAGGTTATATCAGGTATTTTTTCATTCAGAAATTATAAATATAATTACAAAACTAAAACTAAATAAAGATGAAGAAACATTCCCCGATATGCAATTTCAAAATAAAAGGTGACCAAGATCCATGAAGATCGCTCTATTAATGTGAATACGTAAGTATTGTTCACCGCTACATTGATTTTGGAAAAAATGAAGCAGAGTTTCTTTCATATACATGAGAAAAAGGCCATGCTCATTTTATTTGTACTCATTTGGGCAAATTTATTGTGTTAATTAAAATTGTTTTATATGTTGTGAACTTTAAACCTAATCTCGTTTCAAGATCAAGAAGATCCCTTCTTGGCTCAACTATACAAAGTATATGGAGAGCTATCCTACTCGCTCCGGCGTCGGCGTCGGCGTCCTTCCGCGTCCACACCTTGGTTAAAGCTTTGATGCACATTCTCTTTTTTCTCTATCTCTGTAATTGCTTGATGGATTTGCTTCAAACTTAAAATAGTTATTCCTCCTCGCCACCCACATCAGCTGCTACAAGGGCCATAACTCTTTCACCAATATTTAATGAATTATTTCCCCTTTTTACTTAAGTATTTCAAGTTAAAATTTTGATGCATTTTCACTATATCTCTGTTATTACAGAAGAGATTTAATTCAAACTAAAATAGTTGTACCACATCATCACCCACATCATATGACAGAAGGGCCATAAATCTGGCACCAATATTTCATGAATTATGCCCACCACTTTTCACTTAGAATTTCAGATTAATCTTGTTGCACTTTCACTTTTTTGTTATTACGTTATTACTTAATCAATTTGTTTTAAACTTAAAATAGTTCTTCCACATTGTCGTCCTCATCATATGACGCAAAGTCCATAACTCTGGCACAAATATTTAGTGACGTATGACCCCTTTTTATTTAGAATTTTAGTTTAATTTTTATGCTTTTACACTATATCTCTGTTGTTACTAAATGGATTTTTTATTCAAACTTTAAACGATTGTTCCACATGGTCAGCCACATGATATGACACAATCTTCATGATGCTGGCACCAAAATCATTTAATGTTGTGAGTTACGCCCCCTTTTTACTAGAATTTCAGGTTCAAGTTGTGATGAACTTCTGCTCTATCTCACTTATTCGATTCAAACTTCAAATAGTTGCTCAACATTATTAGTCACATAATATTACACATGGTGCATTAGATCTACTTTTGCAGAAATTTTCCATGAAATATGTTCCTTTCTTACTTATTTAAAGCTTTGATACATTTCTCTGTCTCTGTTATTAATAAATACATTTGACACAGTCTTAAGCTATTGTCCAATATCTTCATCCATATTGGAGTAAATAGACACTTCAGTGACAGCTCCAGCTTCAAGTTACAATTTAATTTTGTCTTCATCCTGTATTTTTCTTGGTCAGATCACGCTGTAAAAAGTTTGGCTTTCCCTCCCTCCCATTATGAAGTACATGTAGATCTACTCTTGTATGTGAAACTGGCATTTTAAATATGTGTTTGAAATGATTTCTTTAGTTTATGTAGGAATACTGTATTCTAGTTCTATGTCTGGTTTATTCTGTATGTTTGTGTACATAATGTTAGAATTGTCATTTAGATTATGTAGATCTACTTGAGAATGTTGCATTCTAACACGATCTGATTCATTTTCCTATTAAACAAAGAAGGCTGAAAGTTGTGTGTTATTCTAACACTTCCAGATTCATTTTCCTATTGAACAAAGAAGGCTGAAAAGTGTGTGTTATTATACAACAATTCATTTTTCTGACGTCACACTTATTACGTCATAACGTCAAACGGTATTGCGGCGCGCTGGAAAAGAAACTAACAGAAACACTGATGACATCAAGGATGTAGATCTACTTTAAAATCCTTGGTAACGTGTTAGAATCGAAATAACATATCCCACTTAGTGATTTGCTCTTGAATAAAATCATTGTTTGTCATTCAGATGCGTATTATTGTATCACTCGGTCTGCGCCCTCGTGATAGATCTATAATTTCCTCGCAACTGAACTCCAAACAATGATTTCATTCAGCGACAAATCACTAAATGAGAGATAGCTCTATTATTTCTTAATTATACAACAGTTCACTTTTTCTGACGTCACAATATCAAACAGCGTATCGGCGCGCTGGAAACGAAACCAACAGAAAACAGGCAATTCTAACAAGACCCGATTTGTTTTCCTATTAAACAAAGTAGGCTAAAAACTGTGTGTTATTATTCATTCTAACACGATCCGATTCATTTTCCTATTAAACAAAGAAGGCTGGAAACAGTGAATTATTAAACAACAATTCACTGTTCTGACATCACTATTATTACGTCATAGCGTGAAACGGCGTAGCGGCGCGCTGGAAAAGAAACCGATTGAAAATGGGCAAGTACATAATGAATGCCAACAAGGATGTACTTTAAAGTCCTTGGTAACGTGTTAGAATCGGAATACTATATCTCATTTAGTGATTTGCTCTTGAATAAATCAGTGTTTGTCGTTCAGATGCGTAGTATTATATCACTCGGGCTGCGCCCTCGTGATATAATTCCTTCGCATCTGAACTCCAAACAGTGTTTTATTCAGCGACAAATCACCGGTGAGATATATTATTTCTTAAACAATTCATTTTTCTGACGTCACAATTATTACGCCATAGCGTTAGACCGCATAGCGGCGCGCTATAAAAGAAATATCAACAGAAGTCAGGCAAATATTTGATGGGTGTCGTCAAGGACGTAGATAAAAATGCTTGAAAACGTGTTAGAATCGAAATAATATATTTCAAACAGTGATTTCCTCATGAAATTATCATTGTTTGTCGTTTAGATGTGTATTATTAGATTCTTTATCACCCGGGCTGCGCCCTCGTGATATAATTCCTTCGCATCTAAACTCCAAACAGTGATTTTATTCAACGACAAATCACTGTTTGGGATATATTATTTCTTAAATATTTAATGGATGTCGTCAAGGATGCAATTTAAAATAAATTGTTTGTCATTCAGATGCGTATAATTATATCACTCGGGCTATTAATTCATCAGCCATTATAATACACATAAATAGAACATTTTTAATCGTGATCTACGCTGTTACGTAGCCTATTTGTTTATCACGTGTGTTCCATTTACGTTTTAGCTTGCAGATTTACCAGGGAACCAGTTTAGTTTGTGACTCTGGTGACCTGTACGATTCTACTATCACGGGTGGGCGAGTAGGCGTTTTTCAGTTTGGCGAATTTCCTGTGATCTGGTCAGACCTAAAGGTGAACTGTCTAGACCATACAAATCAAGGTCTTTACTTAGATGGAACTGACGATTATGTTGAACTGGATGATGCAGTTACACTTGGAATGGAGAACAGGTAATGCATTCATAAAAATCATTGTTAGAATATATACTCGACTAGGGCCAGTTCACTGTAACGATTCAGTTTTCAATGCTACATTTAAACGAGTAATAGGAAAACCAGTTTTCATACGCTATCATTTTAAACTGATCTCCCCGAGATCTACTTAGGTTCTGACTAAATCTATAGTGGCCGCAGCATTTCAAGGCTTTAAAATTAATGGAAATTATAATTGTAATCAATTAATGTATTGATAATACATCAAAGTGTTATATCCGAATAGATATATGCTGAAATTTATGACTGTGGTCTTACAGTTGAACGGTGAGCTTCTTTTCAGTTTTTCTATAGAGGTTTGGATATCACTTGATTCTGGCTACACAAACGGTCCATATCCTGTACTCTGCACAGCAGAGGGCACCATATGTCTGACTGTAGAATCAGGCCTGGTGACAGGTCGGTATGGAGACTCCAGTGTGACTTCAACAACTTCAATGTCTGCTGACCAGTGGTATAACATCATCTTTCGACATAGGATTGAATGTACGAATTATTTACAATCATTAACAGTGCCTGTACATTTCGTTTCAAGATTCGTACATAAAATTGGGCTTACTCTTATAACGTCTAAAAATAACATTACAAAAGAAAATGAAGATATTATAATAGAATAGAAAGATCACACAATTATTTAAATAATACATATCTAATTTTATACATGCATGTACAGTGTCAATTGTATGGTACAATAAATGTCACTTTTTGCGTTGTAATTGACTTAAAATTATGTGGAAATGAGATATGTACTTGTTTTATAATGATATTATTTGAAGATTTGTCGTCATATTTGTCTATATTGTTGTTTATGTCACATGGGTCTAAGACCTTCTGGATGAAAATGAAATAAACTTGTAAACTTGTAAACAATATAAGACAATCATGATAACAAGTATAACAGATTAATTTCTTAATATGTTTGTCTTTCCGATAGCAATTTTGGGATAAGACTAAAGCGTTTATTAATTTTGAGAATTTATTGAACTTGTCTGTTAAAAAGGTGATTGTATATGTATTTTGTACTAATTTCGATGTTACAACTCATTTTAAAAACACAAGAAAATGCTATACAAAACAGAACATTAAAAAGCAGCAGTACCGAACATTACAAATCGATCAGTTTTTGTGCTGGCTTTTGTTGTTTAATGGATGTCACTTCTCTTTTTTGTTTGAAAAAGTAAGGGAAATAAGGGAAATGGTTAACAAAGCAAATGCTGACCCCCCCCCCCCCCCCCCCCCCCCCCCCCCCCCCCCCCCCCCAAAGAAAAAAAGGAAAAAAAAAAAGATGGAACATCAATTTCCAAATAAATTCGAGTGTGAGTGACCGCACATTATTATGGCGTCTCTATTTTAAAGGAGTTCATCACAATATTTTCTGCGCAGCTCAATCGCGCAGCAAGCGATATCCACTGTAAAGTTCAGAATTCGCCGCCGAAAGTGCATAATTGTCGGATATGAGGGCACTCGCGCAAAATATATCGTATGTACTGACAATATAGGTCGTGCATCCATATTTTACCTTTAAAAGTGATGGTGTTTTATTGGAGGAGTAGTTGTAGGAAGTGCTCGAATCGAATACATTGTGGACAGCCAATTTGAAAGTAAACTATTTCGTCCAGTAAATATGCAGCCGACTCCAAGTCAAATAAAATTCCAGAAAATCTTAACGTAGATATATCTCCTTCAAGTTCAGATGTGGCTTCCTAAAAATGTTGTTATACTTTTTGTGCCCCATCCCGAATTTCACGTAGTAAGACCAGAGTTATGGCCCCTGATAGTCAAATTGTACATAAAGGGTCTAAATATTTGTGTCGCATGTACCTCAAAATTATATGCGCCAAGAGTCATGAAACCACACAAGAATTAAATTCAGAATGCGAAATTGTGCACCAGTGCTTTTATTTGAGGTTTCACTCAATAAAAACAGATTTATGTCCCTTGACGTGGTCAAATATATACGTAAATGGGATGTGAAAGCTTGTGTAGCACGTATCTCAAAAAGTATTTGATCTAGAGGCTTGCAACCTGAAAGGAGCATTATTCCGCATGTGAGTAAGAATATTGGTTAAGGAACTGGTAATAACATTGTGCAATTTGTTTTGTAAGAAAAAAAATGTTCATAATTTTTAGGTGGATGGGGTAATGAAAAAATACTTTTGTGGGTGGAGTGAATATTTTTTAATTTTTCTTGAAAACAAGCACGGGTTGATATTATTTTTTTGGTTTAGATTTTTTTTGTCTTAATTCTAGCTTACATAATATAAAATTTGGAAAAAATCTGTCCGCTAGATTTTTCAAATCATTAAGAAATACTTCGTGTTTTTCTCAGTTTCAGATACTTTCGACATCTGTGAAGAGTAATTTTTCTGAGTTAATATATCTATATGTTGACATTTTATGCATAGTTATAGTGGTGTTATTAATTCGGATGCATAAAAAGTAACATCAGAGTGAAACTTCGAACAAATAATTGTTTGCAGTAGTTTTATTATAACATGTATGTACTGTTTCTTCAGACAAAAATACCGATTTGGTGTTCTTAATAAACTTTGAATATTGAAAAAAGAAGCACGGGTACCTATTAGTTTTATTTTTTATTTTAACTTGTCATACATCAATCTATAAATATGCAAAGTTACAAAAAATTCTGTCCGCTGGAAATAATTGTGAAAAACACCTTTAAGCAGACAATCAATACGAAGGTAGATTTGGCGCAGGGTATTAGCGGATGGCAATGTGATTATTTGGCATTGAACTAAACACAAAAAAGTTTATCGCAAATCTAACATTGTACAAATGTTACATAATTATAGCTCTTTTTCCCTTGATATTTACTGATATTTTCCTTCTCTAACTTTTACCCCACAACTGGCATATCATCGTTAAAACAAGATAGTCCATTGTGCCTTTAATTAAAGATTTCTTTGAAAACTTTAACCCCGCTTAATTTCGGCAAGGACGTAAATATCAGTTTACATCCTTTATTACGGAGGTGAACATAAAGTTAGGAAGATATCGTTCAAAGCTACAAACTTATTGATTTTTCAACAGTCGCGTTTAGTACAGATTGTTGTATATGGTTAGAGACCACCAGTTGTTTTCCCATAGACTTCCATTATAACATTATGGCGTGTACGGCCTTCCATAAATCGAAATATGTATATCTATAATCACACGTTTTTCAAGAACTATCTCAATTCCAACAAAATATCGGATGAAAACATATGAAATGGATACTTTTTAAAGTAATTTTCATCACTGGCATGCGTGGAGAAATTCGTTTGATAAAACTTTTTTTCAATACACATAAAATGTAGCAAATTTTGTAAAAATGTATAATAAAATACTGTAAATGCTGTAAAAAAATTCAATTTTGAAAAAAATAATCACTTTTTGGGTTTGTTTACATGACTGACTCATCAGAACGGACATACATTACCTTATTCCCAGTAAGTTCCCTGCACATTTTTGAATTGGTAGTCTCTAACCCTATGCGAGAAATTTGTTCAATGTTGGTCACGAGGACACTCGTGTTATTATTTCGTTAGACTCAGTTTAAGATAACAAATATTCTGTAAATTTAAGAGTCAGAAAAATTCATTTAAGAATAGTGTTAATGAATGCTGCCAAATAATGACTTTTTACATTTCTTTCCAGCTGGATCTATAATGACTTTTTACATTTCTTTCCAGCTGGATCTATTTCTATCTTTGTTGACGGCACGATTGAAGGGGACACAACTGGAGTATCGAATTTAAACTTTGTATTTGATTTTATTACTTTTCAAATTATTCTAGCTCTATACGTAATAATATAACATATATTTACTCAGGATGAATTAGAAGAAAGAATTTTGATTTTAATATTAAGTTATTGAAACAAGAACATCTACAATGTCTTGGTGTTGTTGTATTTTATATTCTTTTCAGTACATTTAATGTTAAAGCCACAATTGAAGTGTTTGAAGGTAATTTTTTGAAAATCGGGTACTTATTTTATTAAATACAGATGCCAATTTAGGCCAAAACAAAACATGGTCGATCCCCAGTTATTTACGCTCAAACTATTATCATAGTACTTACATATTTATTGGAGACTGGTACTACAGGTAGACCGCATATATGATAACAGGATTTACACATAAAGGAACAATATGCACCCCTTAGTTTTCTTAATAAAAATCCTTAGTGATAGGTAAATGACCTTTGTGGGGAAGGTCATTTTGGAAGTAAACATCAGACTGAATTATTTGACATTAGTATATCCGCATTTAAAATGATTTAATCCATCACACTTACGCACAATGATTATTACAACTATCGGCATATGTATTTGGCAACATTTGGCGTGTTTTGGGAAGAATATAAATTTTATTCCGGACCTTAATGTTAGCTTAACCAGAGTTCCGCATGTGCTAGGGGCACGAGGGGTGCAGTACATTTCATTACTTTTCATATATAGACTCTCATATTATTTTACTTGGTAGCTTTCTATGCTTCCAGTGTTCTTATAGGTTTTATTAAACAACTTTGGGTTCCACAAAGTATTTTATGGTTTTTTATTAAATGGCGGGTCTATCTATAATTTTCACATCAGATACAAATGACATATTGTCCCAGGAACAAATAAGAGTATCGCAAGTGGATGCTGATTCTCTTCTGTAAGTGCTTGACTCCAGACAATATCAAAGAAAGAAAGTTATGCTTATGACTTTAAGGAATTAAAATGGTAAGCCTGAATGCAGTGATGTAACCACGGGCTGGACAACCTTATCATTTATAGAATTTAAATAATTTAACGGTCAGCGTGAAAGGAGACATGTTTATCTTATTGTTAATTCATCCACGATGTTTATGAAACGGAACTATTTTCTGAAGTACAGGAATATCTTTTGATTTGCAAAGGAATAAAATAAGGTTTCTATGATTTTTCAGAAGTAACTCTAGGTGCAAGTATAATTTTTCCTTGTTTTTTAATCATGTTCACTCTTCATCCTATAGACTGAGTTATCCAGTGCGACTAACTTGACAATGTTTATTGGGAAAGAAAATGAAACATATTTTCGAGGAACAATTGACGAGGTATTTTTTATCCTTACAGCTAAGATTTCCATATAATACTTTAATATCAAATCAAATGAAATGATTTGATTTTCATTTGTTCTACTATATGTAATATACAGAAAACTTATCTTTATTGTTCCTTCTCATTAATAATGTTCCTACACTGTTGTTGACATTTCGCACTTGACTGAGCAGGTAATGGATACAAGGTTACTCTTGTTTATCTGACTGAACATTTTGCAGGTTCGAATCTATAGCGAAGGCATTCAAGATGATGAAATAACAGAGCATATAAGTCTTGTATCTGTTGAGCGACCAGCGCTAAAAAACTACGGCACTTTACATTTTCGCATGGAAGATTCAGCTGCGAATGCAACGCTTCTCAACTCTGCTCGTCTTTCAGATGTGACTGCAAATAAGAATGGTGGATCATTTGTCAAGGTACATAAGTCTAGTATATTCGATGACTTGTTCGATTTATTGCAAATACATGAATTATCTACAATTTCAATATACATGTTTGATATTCTTTTCACATAAACTCATGCATTTCCGACTTTTATAAAACACTGGTATCCAAGAGCATTGCAAATATGTATTTCTCCCTATTATATATAATACTGCTTTCAAGTCACAAAAACACCAACTTTTGAATCATACATCTTTGTAATGAAATGTCACAAGCTAACTATTTTCCCCACACATAACCAATACAGAAATGGACATTTTGTAAAAATGTGTTATAACTGTAATATATAGGATCTTTCTTAATAATATTATGTGATTTTTATGAATGCTTGTGAAAATGAAAAACTGCTTAATTAAAAAATAAAGCATATGGGAAAGTCGTGTTGCGAACGTGGGACTGCAAGAGTATTTATCAAGGTTGGGAGAGGATGGTATTCTACGATCACTTAGTATTCCACAATCACTTATGTACATGTTTTCACGTAAAGACATTATGAAAACTTGTAAAGTTTTACACAAACATGTTTAAATATTTCAGAGTTATCAACAGTACCAACAGTTCAAGATTGCCTATCCGGACAACCGATAGATGCCATCTCTAGCATTCATTCATACAGTTCTTGTTCTCGTATATATAATGACCATTTACTTTTTATTTTACCATTGTACAAAGTATAACAATTTGCACATTAAGTTCAGCTGTGTTTCTTTCCAAATCTACATGGAGTCTTAATGGTAAACTGGTGATCAATTTATTTCACCTTCAGTGTCTTACATGTAAATAGTATGTGTAAAATTTAGCTAAATTGTTGTCAAATATACCCTCTAGCTATTATAATATATCCCCTATTTAGGCTAATTAACATGCTTTGCATACAAATACTTTTATTAAAAAAAAAACCAATCTTTTAGAATTATTAACCATTAAGTTAACTTTTAAAACAAATAATAGTATGATTTAGTTCTAGTAGTATATTTTCATTAGCAGATCATTGACTGCAGAAACACTTTGAACGTTATTTCTTGCCTACCTAGCGGGGAAAGTATACATTTATCCGAGCACGCGCCGGCGATAACCTCCTCCACCCCGCCAGATAAACTTTCTCATCTACGGCACTAACCTATTATTCTATTTATCGCATAGTGCGGCAATTTTCCTTTGATCTTTGCAGCATGTTATACATAGTAACACACATTATTACTACAAAACTGTGCTGATATCTTACAAAACTGTTGCGATATATATCAACACGGAAATCTCTATGCAGTTTCATAAGAAAAAAAGTGTTCCGATATATATCACCACAGTAAAACTGTTCCGATATATATCGGAACACTTTTTCTCTATTGAGGTCCTATCAAGGGAGTATAATTTTTTCCTTTCAAAGAAAAGATGATTTTAGCTCCAATTTACAGTTCATAGAGGAAGAATTGTCACAAACACCTACATTTATAAAGTAAAAGAATAAATAAACTAGAATATTTAAAAAACTTGATAGTTATTGCCAAATTCAGAAATACATGAAATATATGAAATTCTGAGATTTCTCAAATGTTTCTTTTTCTTTGATTTTTTTTACAAACAAAACAACAAGTTTTACAATATGTCTGGCCAATGAAATGCAAAGATTTAAAACCAATGCAGAAATTTGTTGGGTACTTTTATCTGGGGAACACATTTTCTAAAACAGAAGTTTTAGTGTTTCAGTCAGCGAGGCGCAGAAAGGGAATCAAATAGTAAAAAATAATTATAAACAAATTTAAATGAAAATAATATATAAATTTTAATGATAAACTATGCGATAAAACAGTTATAATATGTAGTGCTCGTGTGTTACCAGGCTATATCAGAGCTAGGGGTACATCTCGTTATTTTTCTCTTCACATATCTGTCTCGGCCTACCGGCCTCGACGATATGTGCAGAGAAAAATACCCTCGATGTACCCCTAGCTCTGATATATCCTGGTAACACACTCTCACACATACTATAACTATTACTTATCTTGTCATTACTTCATTTTCCAATATTTGGCAATTTATTTTACAAAAATAAGTGTGCGACAACCGTTTTAATGACGTCATATTCGTAATGACGTCACTTATATTATGACGTAATCACCGACACAGTGATGTGGTTACAAATAAAAAGCGCAATAACTTCTTCGTTTTTGAATAAAAACTCATTATTTGACCACACATTTTCTTAGTTCGGACATTTCCAACACAATGGTGATGGTTTCAATGCAAAATTTCTTATGACATAATATCGATCATAAGGTCACATGATCAACTGACCGTATATCACTGGTCACGTGTCAACTGACGGTATATCAAGATAGATATACGGCACCCTGATATCGGGTCGAAAATACTGCCAGGACAGGATAAATTCCTTTATCCTACCCTCATACAAGATATAGCACAAAATCAGCCTGCCTAATAAACTTTGCTTTATTTAGTCAGTGTCAAGATATCACTTTTGCGGGAACTTTTGAAATCACATATTTTATCAAAATTTTTGCATTGAAACCGTCGCCATTGTATTGGAAATGTTTGAACTTAGAAAATGAGTGGTCAAATAATAGGTTTTTATCCAGAAACAAAAAAGTTGTTGCTATTTTTCACTTTTACAGCACTTCAGCCAGAAATTTTGAAAACACCTTTTTCCCGAATTTTTCACTGAAACCGTTATCATTGTATTGGAAATGTTCTAACAAAGAAAATAAGTGGTAATATCAAAAGTTTTTATCCAGAAACAAAGAAGTTATTGCAATTTTTCAATTTTACCCACAAATTGAATTGCACTTGCAAACGTCATATATGACGTCAAGTCTGCACGCTTTTGCTCTTTCCAACGACTTTTTACCCAATTTTCTGAGCAGGTAGGATAAATAGAATATTAGATTACTGTCTGAAAAATTTTAATTTATTAGGCTCGTCTACGAAAATTTATAAGGCTCGGCAGAGCCTCGCCTAATATATTTTCTTCGACTCGCCTAATAAATTTAAATTTATCCGACAGTAACCTAATATTCTCTATGTCTTTCCCTAGGGAAATACCTTGTCTAAAATAGCGTGCACTAAGGTGACGTCACATAGTACTGGTATCATTGTGACGTCATACACTTTATAAATAATGTCAGGAAATACCCAAACCTATTTGTCTCCACGATCTATTTTGAACATGATAGGCAAGAAAAATGATCTAACATGTCTGCCTGTGTAAGACAGCTGTTTTCCCTACCCTCGGGACAGCTAACGCTCGGTTTTCCATTCCACACTGTCCCTCGGGTAGGGAAAACCCCGACTTGAACAGACTCAATCAAACCGAGTCTGCAATTTTCACTATTTGCTTTGTTCTCGGTGCTTCCGAGGGATCTACTTTCCAGATTTTATTTACACAGGCAGGCATGTAAGATCCTTATAACGTCGATCGGGGTATTATCGGACAAAATTCGTGAACATTAAGTCTCACACGACTTACCATAAATAAGACTCAGAAATCCTCTCTCACTTTACAGCTGCATGAGTACTTTCCTTTTCTCAAAAATAGATTGGTTGGTATTACGTCATATGACTTGCTACGTATACAATCATTTTGAGGTGTTCAAAGTGGGTATTATCGGTCATGCAGGGGTATTACCGGACACGTATTTATGACACTAGCCATACACCATCAATTTGATTTTGGCAAATTCAATAGGAAATATTTTGTTGAGTAATGCATTTCTAGGCAATATTCAATCCTATATGCATGAAATATAGACCTTCACTACACTCTTTTCAATTTTAGCTAATCACTGTAATAGTATGCATAGACGTAGCAAGGATTTTCTGGAAGGGGGTGCGAATACGAGACGAATAGGGGTAGGTGCAGGAGGGGGTTTCTTTTTGGTCTGTGTCACCACCAACCCCATCAGCAATTATAATTAAAATTTTGCGAGCAACAAGCAGGAAATTTGGACTGTTGTAAAATTCATTATTAATGCGGTTAATGTAGTCTCCCAATTTTTTTTAAACAAGTGTCCGAAAATACCCCTTGACGGGCCTCCATGGAGAGTAAGGCGTCTCTGTCATACAAAGTACATTTGTACCTTGCATTGTTTGTTTATCAAACCGACTGTACACGCTGGTGCCAAATCACCACTTGAGCACATCATTTTTCATGTTTTCAATGAAATATTCCAACAAATGTTATATCGGAATGATAATATTTGTAACAGGAAGTGGATTTATTCTGCATAGGGGAATATTTTTGTTTGCATTTTTGTTAACTTTTAGCGTTACGTCAGTCCGAGATCACTTGAAATTTTTTGTTTTCTTTGTTGTTGTTTTGTTTATTCATTTAATATATATTATTTAGGTCTAAAGGGACATATTTCTTAAACTCTAAGCAATCTAAAAATGTTGTTGTTGAAAAATGTTGACCCAAATGAACCTGTTACATTTAATTTAGAAAAACAATACAGTCTTCGATGTTGAACTTGCATAGGCGTAGGAGCAGGGGGGGGGGGGGGGGGCCAGGGGGGGCCAGGCCCCCCAAAGCTAGGAAAGGGGGGGGCAAAGTATAGTTTGGCCCCCCGAATATTTTGGAAAAGAGATATAAATTGCAGTCTAATATAACATTTACTTAGCATCATATAATTCTTTTCAACCTGATTTCTGATTTGCATTTGGCCTTCCCTTGTATTCTGACTAAAAATGTCTCTTTCCGTAGTGTGAGTACTGAAATCTATACGCGCCACGCCAAGAATTGTTTACATTTTATGAAAATAATATATCATTGAGCGCAATCACTACAGTTCCGGTTTGAGCGTCTGCAAAATCAATGTAGCCTAACTATTAAGCCTGTTTACGCATGTAAACGTTACGTATTTTTTTGTTTTTCATTGTCCATTCAAGGGAAATGATATTTCCACAACTTTATACCACAATTAGACAAATGCAGTGCTAACTGATTGTATGTCCAGGGCTTCAACAGAAGAATGTAAAAAAATGACACACTTAATGTCACGAATAATGCACCGAGGATACCTTGCTGCTAACCCCCCCCCCCCCCCCCCAACAAACCGCCGGTCGAAAAGGTTTGGCCCCCCCCCCCCCCAAAGTTAAACTCGCTCCTACGCCCATGACTTGATCCCAGGACACCGAAAACGTTAGCACTTATTCTTCCCAATGAAACCATATGCTGGAAAATTCTGAAGTTAATGCTGCACTTGAGGTGTATAATTTTTGTTAACTTGTATTGGTTTTGTTAAATATCACGTGTGGCGAGTTCTGTTTTACATGGAAAAAAGTTGTGGCAGTAGTTTGTTTCCTTTATATTGTAATGCTTAATAATGGAACTTTACCTACCAACATTTAGAAAATTACTTCAACGGAAACATCATTCGTGATTGATAATGTAACGTGTGTTGAAATATGTCTACTTCTGTAGGTGGTGGTTTCTGTTTCATCCATTTATTTTGACAACCGTGATCTGAAAATAATAAGCACAATGGAAACATTTTGTCTATGACTTTTAATCTACAACGGATCCATACACGCATATTTTTTAATAAAACAAAAGGTTGTCATGGATAACATACAGAGAAACAAGCAGTCCATAAAAAAGGAAATGGCGCAACGCCGCTCGTAATGTCTTAGGCAGGCCCAGTCAGCTACGTAATGTCTTAGGTTGGCCCGGTCAGCTACATAATCTCTTAGGAAGGCCCGGTCAGCTACATAATCTCTTAGGCAGGCCCGGTCAGCTACATAATGTCTTAGGCAGGCCCGGTCAGCTACGTATTTGTCTTAGGCAGGCCCGGTCAGCTACATAATGTCTTAGGCAGGCCCGGTCAGCTACATAATGTCTTAGGCAGGCCCGGACAGCTACGTATTTGTCTTAGGCAGGCCCGGTCAGCTACGTAATGTCTTAGGCAGGCCCGGTCAGCTACATAATGTCTTAGGCAGGCCCGGTCAGCTACATAATGTCTTAGGCAGGCCCGGTCAGCTACATAATGTCTTAGGCAGGCCCGGACAGCTACGTATTTGTCTTAGGCAGGCCCGGTCAGCTACGTAATGTCTTAGGCAGGCCCGGTCAGCTACATAATGTCTTAGGCAGGCCCGGTCAGCTACATAATGTCTTAGGCAGGCCCGGTCAGCTACATAATGTCTTAGGCAGGCCCGGTCAGCTACGTAATGTCTTAGGCAGGCCCGGTCAGCTACATAATGTCTTAGTTTGGTCACCTACTATTGTATAATATTGTAAGATCAGGAAGTGTTTTTGCATTTTGGAGCGCGATGTTTATATAAATACGATGGTCTCATAAAAACTTCACTAACATTTTCCTTTTTACATATCTGACGATTTAACACGTCCAGGTCGCAGGTCGCACCCAGATACATAGCGTCAACAGTCCGCTTCTTCCAGCAACTAAGAAAAATAAATTCAACAAAAGGCTATAAAGGAAGTAACACAGCCCCCTTAACATTCTCTAACCTTTCTTCGCCTTTTTGAAACTAGAGGATCTACGCTCACTCGCAAGTTGAACTATAGTTTAACTATTACTACATATAGTTTATGTTAACATAAAATTAGCTTTTTCTATGTGTTTTATCAGTATACACTTAATGACATATAAAGCTAAAACAGTACATGTTTTAAACAAATGTGTGCTACAATTAAAAAACTGGAAGGTCTTTTAACAATATACTGTTATTGCATGGCATTGCTGTATAAACACTAAATTTATAAACCTAGTAAAATTAAATCTGGAGGATTTGAAATAAATATCTAAAGATAAGATATTTTAGTGAAAGAATGGCATTTGTTTAAAAAAAAACAACAACGGTTAAACAATAGTTACAATAACAGGTGATCAAACTAGGTCAATCACGGTCACTGTTACATGTTTAGTAAAGTTAGCATGCAGTCCTTCCATTGTAATATTTTCATTACAACAAATCAGACATTTCTGAAAAAAGTACTCTCCAGTATATGAAGAATAGAACGTTAACAAAATCTTGTTTGTGTCACCACTGAAGATTCTTCTTGTTCAATAATTTGTAAATACAAGGTGGTGGTGGTGGTGTGTGTGTGTGGGAGGGGGGGGGGGAGGGGGAGGGGGGGCGTGAAGGTGGCGGGAATCGTACTGAAACAACAAAGATGGCGGCACTGTACGAAAAGGGGAGTTTTTCCTAAATATTTTGTTTTTGTTTTAAAAAAAAGCCGAAGAAAAGCACCTGCATGGCGACAAACTATCTGGAATATATCAGTCTTTATAAATATGCAAAAGCTTAACGGTAGCTTTCCCGCAATGTTGGTCATGGGATTCGTAGGAAAATGCAACTTAACTCGTAGGATCATGGAGGTAATATAGAGTATATAAAAAACGTGCATCTTTACAGGCACTGACCTCCGGATCGTGCACAACTGCTTCAAACCTGTGAAATGAATTAAATAATCAAATAAATAAAAAGATAAATAAATACACGAAGAAGGGAACTGGTAACTGAATAACTACTTAAATAAATAAATTTTAATATAGTTATATGAACGACTTATATAAGCGTGTAATCCAAGACCAATAACGTAAAATATGCAGTCTAAAAACATGGTCAGTATTTAAAATGCTCACAATTGCTCACGTTTTTAATACCCATTAAATAAAAATTTGATACCTTGACTTTAATCTAACATTCTAAATGTTTTAGGAAATTTTAGGAAATTTAAAAGAATTTAGTTTAAAATGACTACATAGAAAACTGTAAGTACTTACTTCACTGAGTCTAAGCTATCTGAAGAATTATAATATCAAAGAAATGAATGCTTTAAGTAGTAGTACATTTGTTCTACCGATGAATCCCCTGCAGTGCGCATTGTTTGTATTAATTAGTTTCAATATATGACACGTGCGCATATGTCACCCACAACTTCGACTTTGTTGAAATTTTGATGCATCTGCTGATTTACGATAAAACCGCGGTGCCACACAGTGTGTTCAAAGGATTATGCTAATTACATGTGAAATAGTCATAATTAGGTGTCTGTGGTGATATCTCTCGTAGGATTCTGAAAGGCGCTCAGCAAGGAACAACATGTGGTATAATAAATAATTATCACCAATTATCTCGTCCGCACTCCATCTCTATATTACCTCCATGGTAGGATGCAACTTAAATCGTAGGATACTAGTAGTGTAAAGAAGGATGACCTGGCATCTGTCGTCCGACTAAAACATCTCTGAAACTACTGGTCAGAATTACACCACAATTGGTCTATAGCATCCTGGCAAGATCCCCTCTCAAATGTGTTCAAATGAGGGCACTTGACTCCTTTTAAGGGCTGCTGGACCTAAAAATAAAAATACAATTAAACAACTTCTTCTCATGAACCGCATGATGCATCTGCATCAAACTTGGTCTTTAGCATCAGTCTCCTGTCAAAAATTTGTTTAAATGGGAGCACTTGGTCCCTTAGGGGCCGCCAGAGCAAAAAGTAGAGATACCTTTAAACACTTCTGTTCATGAACGGCTTGATGGATCTTCATCAAATTTGGTTTGTATTATCAGAGTAAGGTCCTCTCTCAAATTTGTTCAAGAGCAAAAAGTAAAAATGCTTTTAAACAGCTAGATGGATCTTCACCAAACTTGGTTTGAATCATCACTGTAAGGTCCTTTCTCAAATGTATTTAATTAGGGACACTTGGTCTCTTTTAGGGGCTGCTAAAGCTAAAAATAAAAATATATTTAAACAACATTTTCTCATGAACAGCTTGGTGGATCTTCATCAAACTTGCGCTGTAGCATAATTATAAGATCCTCTCTCAAACTGAAACTGAATAATTTGATTAAACGCCTCTTTTTATACAATGATATATTCAATGGCGTTGTACATAATAATAATAATAATTATAATAATAACAATAATAATGACAATAATAATAATAACAGCATTATTGTAACAGTCATGACCACACCCCTCCCCTTGAGGTCATTTTACCCCTATTGCGAATACCAGTGCTTAAAGCATCACAAGGTACGCCCAGACGAGCTGCATATAGAGGTTCAAATCCCCCGGTTAATGGTGCCATCATATACTATTTAAAAAGAAATACTACACACTACCCTACCCATACAGCCTTACCAACACGTGCGTTTAATTAAACAAACCTTGGAAATATAAATGTTGAAATATAAAACATTTTATAAAAATTTAAGAACTATCACCTGCTTTTTCGCATAATAAACAGTTATCAAAGCCGCGAAATCTCTGAAATACAGTGTCTTAAGATTTTTCAAGTGATTGACTTTTGTGTAGTCTTAACGGCAGTTCATTCCAAAGTTTTGGACCAGTAGTACAGAAACTTCAATCATTAAATGTTTTGCACTTGTTGTATGAAAAAAACATAACGACATTCAGAATTTTCAGACGATCTCAAACCTTGTCTACTAGGAATATACTCAATTTTTAGGGGCAACTATAGCTAAAAATAGAAAAACCTTGAAACAACGTCTTGCGAACCACTTGTCGGGGCTTCATCAGACTTGGTTTGTAGCATCAATGTAAGGTCCTCTCTCAGTTTTGTTCAAATGGGGGTACTTGGCCCTTTTAAAGGACCGCTAGAGCTAAAAATAGAAAAACCTTTAAATGAGTTCTTAGACTAAACAAAATCATTTTAAGGTCCTCACTCAAATTTGTTAAAATGAGGGCACTTGTCCTGTTTTATGTTTTTGGATGCTAAGGCCATATGTTACTATTCATGATCCGGTTATTAAAGGTCCAATATTCAAAATCAAGATCTGGCCTTCTTGTTACAGTACTTTTCTCAAAATGTTCACAAATATATGCACATGGGTTTCTTTTTAAATATACGCCAAAAGCTAATTCTAAGTGTTCCTTCTCAAGAGAAGGAACAATAAATGATACGCTGTTGGTAACACCATAACTAGTATCAGAAAAAGAAAAACTTGAATACCCGGTAATCTTACTGCTGTTTCGTACACTAATGATTATTCAGTCAGATACCACCTCAAATGAGAAATTGTGACCGGGCCCCTACAATTATGTGTTTATACCGCACTGTCCCTTGCCTATTTTTGAGGGGCACTGATTCTTACCTGAAATTAAGAAGCTAATTAATGACCGGGTAGGTAGCTTTGGGCGTATATTTAAAACAGAAACATATTGTTTATGATAAAATAAAATCTGTAAAAAGATTCTTTGGAAGCAAAGAATGCAACCAAGAAGAATAATAGCTGACTCGGTTTGATTGATCTGTTCATGAGAGGTAATGAAATGTGCAACACCTCTCACGTCCCCTAGCACCGGCTTAAGCGGAACTCTATTACACATATGTTGAATGGACTCCATGATCCCAAAGGTACAGAAAATATAACAACACGGAATCCAAGTACGGGGAGACTTTTTACAGCCGCCACACAGCACTTAAAGATTGCTGTTGTGCTAGTTAATAAAATCTGTAAAAAGATCCTTTGGAAGCAAAGAATGCAACCAAGAGGAATACAGTGTTGAGTGATGTTTTTGTTTTTTGGTCAAAATGTACAGAATTGGAATCAGAGGGAAAATATGGAATCGGCTATCAAATGTTTTAACTGGTCGGAAAGCAAGATGCAGTGTAGGAGATGAAATGGGAAAATTAATTAATGTCTTCTCATCAAATATGGGATTACCACAAGGATCTGTTTTGTCTTCTTGACTGTTTAATATCTACCTGACAGACATATTCAAACAGGTAAAAAGCAACAAAGTAAAATTTGCGGACGAGGGTACCATCTGGAAAACTGGAAATGATGTACACCAGTTAGAAACATCATTAAATACTAATTTAGAGGCAGTACATGCATGGACCCAGAAATGGAGAATGAAGCTCAATACAGAGAAAAATAGACCAAATAAGATTACACTGAACAAGAAAAAAACACTACTGAAAACAGATAAACTAAAAATGTTAGGAGTTATATTAGACTAGGAACTTTCTTTCAAAGATCACATTAAATATGTTGAGAGGAAAGTTTTTTTGTTTGTTTTGGGTTAAACGCTGTTTTTCAACAGTATTTCAGACACAGTGTCTTTTATCAAATCGTCACGGAGAACATCCGCCCCGCCCGGGGATCGAACGCACAATCACTCGATCCGTAGATCTGCGCTCTCCCTATTGAACGAAGCTGAGAGGAAAGGGTTAAAACACTGCCTATATGGATAACAGTAGCAAAAAGAGGGAAAATCATTAATATTCGTGGGGGACTAATTTTCGTGGATTTCGTGGTTGAGTCAATCCACGAAATTTAATCCCAACGAACAAGTAAAATTCCCCTTAATTTTATGTTCAAAAGTTGAAATCCACGAATTCATATCCCCACGAAATTGCCGTTTTGACCAAAACCACGAAATTTCATACCCACGAAATTAAATGATTTTACAGTAAGTGTAAAAACATGGTAAACCTCTACATTTGCTTCTTGCTACCCCATATGCAGCACCAGTTTGGCAAATTGCCAACTGTCAACCCCTTGAAAAAAAAAACAGAGGAAAGGATTAGTTGTCTGCCTGGGACTATCTACTACTTCCAATAAAGATGCTGCTGAAGTACTTTCTGGGATCCTACCCATTGACTTTAGACAAAAGGAACTGAGCATTAGAGAGTGTGGGAAAATCTTTGCAAAAACAACAAGGAAAACATTGCGAAATGTCTTGAAAGCTACTTTGGAAACCACACAAATTTAATTGAAAAATTCAAATCTCTTTTTGGCTATATGTTGACACAGATAGAAGATATGAATTCACTGACCAACTTGACAATGAATAGTATAGAACCAGAATTTTCCTACCATGAATATCTACAACCACCCCGAACCACACCTGATTACCGGAACAATATTGGTTATTCCAAGTCTAAAACCAATAAACAAGCGGATGATGCAAGGCAAATTATCACAAATATACATCAGAAGTAGACAACAGAACAGCAGTGACTTTTACTGATGGTTTTTGTGCAGAGGAAATCCAGTTACTTGAGGTGCTGGAGATTGCATTCTCCTTCCAAACACAGAGCTAGATGAACTGAAACAACTGGTATCAAAACTATCATCCATCCTTGTAGGTGAAATGGTGGCAATCAAGATAACCCTTAAAACAGTCATAGGAGAATCTAAGAGATTACAAATCAACAAGTTAAAAATACTAAGTGACAGTCAGTCTGATATAGGTATTGTTAATATTGGATGAGAGAACAAAACACACAAATTCTTGTCACCAGAAATACTGCAACGATGGAAAGATCTTGAAGTAACTGGAGTAGACATGCTGATATCAGTGGGAATGAGACAGCAGATAGACTGGCCAAAGAGGCAGCTATAGAAGCAGAAAGCATGACAGATTATGAGATAGTTACAAATCAAGCAGATATATGTTATGCTGCTAGAGAGTAGGTTCGTATGAAATGGCAAAGAAAGCGGGATATCAGTGAGAATGGACGTCATCAATATCAGTTTAGGTAAGAAGTTAAACCTAAACACATCAATTTGCAGGGATTAAAAAAAATCAGAAAACATAGCTCCAGCTGCAAAGTGGTTATTGCCTTATCAAACGGATATCAAAATAGGAAATAAAGAAACGCCATGCATTCTGCAGATGTGGAGAGACTGTGATCCATTTTATAGATGAGTATCCCATATATGAAGCCCACAGAGAAAAGTTAAAGCAGGAGTTATTCCTTAACATGGGTATCAGAGACTTCAGTGCTGAACTTTTGCTTGCAAATACAGCAGATGATTGCTACAAAGAACAAAGGGAAAACTTGTCAGGTATACTTTGCAGAATCAAAAAGACTTGTTTAATTTTTTGTCATTATTTATAAAATCAACCCAACCGAATTTCGCGGAATATTATAGACTGGCATCAGTCGTTGAGTCATTAAATGTAAAGCACTTGGTCATAAAATCAATCCTCTCTGATACCTCTTTCTGAAAAAAATTTGCAGTATCTCTTGCCTCTGTCTCTAACGACTGGACAAATGCGATTCTGAACCGGACAGATTTCATACCCGCTAGTAATCACCATCTCATTACCATCATTGTAAACGTGTTCTTGATGTAATGTAACCTTTGGCCGACTGCCCCAAAAGTTCAATAGGCAGTGCTTTGCTTTTATGACTTGCTGAGTAAGATAGCGAGAGAAATCAATTTTCACTAATGGTAAAAGATCCCAGTAAGTATGAATAAATTACAATTTAAATTTGAAAATGTATATATCAAAATACTGTCAATTTAATTATATTTGTGAATTGTTTGAATCCTAGATAAGACAAAAAAAAAAACAGAGGGGGGAAGAGATTGGAAATTAAAAAAAAAGACACACATTATTTTTAAGATACCTTCAAATCATTTTTGTGAATGAATTAAATACATTTTATTCAATATACCTCCAAAGTTTTTTTTTACTTATGTCAGGGAGTAGATTAATCTCTGCAATAAATCACAAAATTATTTTCCTATCTACAATCCCCATGCAGATTCATGTTAATTAGACTGTAGTGGTACCTGTGAAATGGCATGGTACAATGTATTGCATCAAATATGATTCTGATTAGATAGTGAAGACATGTGCTAAGTAATAACATAGCAAATGGCTTGAAAACTGACCAACATATTTGAAGGTGGCAACTTTAGAAAATCATATCAATCTGAAAGTTTATATATCATATGTGTAGAGAATTTTTTCAGTCATAGTTAAAATTAAACCTGTTTAATCAAATAGGTTGTTTAAGGGAAAAACAATATGAATATGATTTCAACTTTTTCTATGAAGAAAGCATTTTTATGTTGTATGTATTAATTGTAACGTTATAAAGGGTGTAGGAAAGTTTGTTCCAACTGGAAAAGTAAATCAGCGCAGCAAAAACACGAAAAGTAAGACCTGCATAGTTTTCAGTCATATTGAATGCTGATATGCTTACTCAATGCTATTATAAATTTGGTTAATTGCAGCATGGATGTAATATTTCTATATTACCTCCATGATTGCAGTTTTTAGCTCGAATTTTCGAAGAAAATGTAGAGCTATTGCACCCGCCCTTGTGTCGGCGTCGGCGTTGGTTAAAGTTTTTGATAAAGTCAAATATCTCTATCTATGTATCTTCCATAGACGTCAAACCCTTTGCGGGAACGTAGACGTTTTGCGCGTCAAAATCATAAAGAGAAAGAATATAGTGATAAAAATTTAGAGTGGAAGAAACTAGAAAATAACTTTGGTGATATAAAAAGGTTAAAACTTGAGTTTGCAGGATAACTAGGGCGAGGCGTGTTCAAGGCTGCAAACTGCAGCACTGAACTGCTCTAGGGTAGGGAGGTGGGCGACACTGGCGGGAAGTTGGTTCCAATGGTACACTGTTCTCGGAAAATAAGAAAACTTGTAATAGTCAGTGGTTGCAGTAATTAACCTATAACCTAGGGAATGGCCATAGCGGACACATCGGGTCATTGGGGTAAGGTAATCTACGATTGGGATAGCAACCAGATCATGATGATCAATCTTATAGAAGAGTGATAACCTAGAATCTATACGCCTTAAATCCAGTCGACGAAGGTTTAGGGAGTGTAGCATATCTGTTACACTGGAAGTACGGCCGTAGTCAGTCTTGATCCAACGGGCGGCTCTCCTTTGGACGCTTTCAATTTGGTCAATTTGAGTTTGGGTGTGGGGCGACCATACCTCGGAGGCATATCTCTGTTACTATCAAAGCTTTTGACTTGAAACTTGAAATGAGCCTAGAGAGAAAATGTTTTTCTGAGAAAATATCAGTGACAGTATGAAGAAAATAATATTATTACAGATTATTTGATCTGAACAGTCTTTGTAAGTCTAGGAATATTATACAAAGAGTCCTTAATGACGTGTACGGTATATACCGAAGAGACGAGACGGCCATTATCTAGAAGGCTTTGACGAAACGAAAGGACAACAACAAAACATCATCAAAGAAGAAGAATCGCGATAAAAGAAAATAAAATAAATGTCACTTGTTAAGATTTTTAAATCTTGCTATCGTATAAATGCACAAGGGTTGGTATAGTTCTTCGCCATGTTGTTAAAAACAAATAATGTTGATAATTAGATCGAATTCCGGATTGCAAGTTTCGGATATGGCAGTAAAGCATCAGAATGGTTTGCTTTAGCAAAGAAGTATAAAATACACAGAAAGGCAACTGGCTGTAATCTCGCGTGATCTCACGTCCCAGCGAGCATGATTCGGCGTTATCTTATTGAATCGAGCATGGAGTTGCAATTTGTACCGTTAAAAATATATACATGTAAAATACATGTTAGCTTCTAAAACAACATTTGTTTAATATGAAATAGTTTTAAGCACAAAATACACGTTTCTTACTTTCAAAAAAGTGTGGTCATACGGTGATAATTAATAACTGACAGTGTCACTGTGTCATATCTTTCGCATACAAAATGGCGCGTGGAGAACTTCTGGTAACGAGATCTCGTTTGCAGCCGCGGGATGTTGGCGAGATTTGCTCTATCTGCCTTTCAAGTTGCCAATCTATTTATTTTTATAACTCTTTGGCTTTAGATTCTAAGGCACGGACACAAAAGCAGTATGCATGTTTCACTAGAATTCGTCGTTTTTCTTTGCCTAAGTAACATTTTGGGCAATATTTATATGTCAATGATTTGTAGTGTTGATGCTCCAGTAATCATTTCTGAGAAAGAAACCTTTTGTTCTTTGGGTTCTAGACGTGATATATTCAACAATGACAGTCAATATAATATAGGAAGTGTCTAGCCGTCCAGTAATCAGACACTTAGGCTGCATTCTAGCTGTCCGGTTACCGGACGGCTAGCAAATCCTCAGGAGATTTTCTAGCCGTCCAGTAATAGATTTCCTAATGAATAAGTAATGATTTTATATAGTTTTAATGCTATTTACTTAAGATATCGATACTTGTCTACAAACAAAATTTTGTGTAAATACGTTCTAAAGATTTACAATAAATCACTGCATTATTCAGCCTATAAAACGAAAGTTTACTGAAAGGCAGTGGCTTGAGAACCCGAATCGGTTCCCTAGACAGTGGACTTATTCGTCCAGAACCGGTCCTATAGCCAAAGAACTTTGCGCAGGCTAGAGAACCGGAATTTCATTTTTAGCTCAATTTTTCGACGTTGGTTAAAGTTTTTGATAAAGCAGGGTGACCACTGGGCACATTTTTTTTTTCGCCACTTAAATTTTTTTAAAGAAAAAGTTGCGCGCGGCAGAGGATCAATAATGTCTAAAAATTAGAATAAATATAATATCACTCGATCAGTTCATTTTCTACATTCCACAAATAACTCAAAAAGCAGATGCATTCACAGGTGTCAGCTATTTTACTCCCAAGTCTTTTCACTCCTAAGTCTTTTCACTCCCAAGTCTTTTCCTCCCCTGACTGTTCACTCCCATTTTCTTTGATATTATGTATATTTAAAAGCTACCCATTATCTCATCACCATGAGATGTAACCTCCTTGATTAGTTGTATATTAACAAGTCATCAATTATCTTATCACTTGTGTTTGTTTAACACTCTTTGATTGAAAGTTGCTACCCTAATCATCACCTTTCAGATCAATATTATATGGAAATTGATGACTGATACTTATCATGTTTTAAAAAGTTAAAATTAATCATAACATAACACAACATAACATAATTTATGTTATGTTAGGTTAGGTTAGAATTAATCATTGCTTGTATGTTCATTGGCTAGATTGTATTTAAAGACACTGACAACAAAACTGAAGATTTAAATAGTCATGCGCGATAGTCTGTATCCTGTAAAGCTGAATGATAAATCTCAATGTTTACCTACCTAATATCCTATAAATCCATTTATTTAAGCTGTATACTTTTATTTCACATGTTAAATGTTAAAGACATGTAAAGTTTGTTTGTTTGTTTTGGGTTTAACGCCGTTTTTCAACAGTATTTCAGTCATGTAACGGCGGGCAGTTAACCTAACCAGTGTTCCTGGGTTCTGTACCAGTACAAACCTGTTCTCCGCAAGTAACTGCCAACTTCCCCACATGAATTATCAGAGGTGGAGGACTAATGATTTCAGACACAATGTCGTTTATCAAATAGTCACGGAGAACATAAGCCCCGCCCGAGGATCAAACTCGCGACCCCGCGATCCGTAGACCAACGCTCTTACCTACTGAGCTAAGCGGGCGGGCTTGACATGTAAAGTGTGTACAGGCTAATGTAGGTGGCGCTCTGTAAATAACGTCACTAAGTAGGTCGTCTGAAGTAAACATTGGGATGTTTTGTTTATATTTACCACTGATCAAAAAACATCTGAGGATTTATTAACTTACAAGACCCTGATCTTTATGATATTTTAGGTACTGATTAATAATGTATTTGTGCATTGATTTGAGGTAAAATCTTATTAATCCCCCGCCGTGGCGGAGGGATTATAGGAATGGTCTGCGTCCGTCTGTCCTTCCGTCTGTCCTTCCGTCTTTCCATCCTTCCGTCCTTCCGTCCGTAACAAAAACGTGTCCGGTCCATATCTCCTAAACCCCTTGAAGGATTTTCATGAAACTTGGGTCAAATCACCTCATCAAGACGATGTGCAGAACCCATGAGTCAGCCTTGTCGGTTCAAGGTCAAGGTCACAACTAAAGGTCAAAGGTTTGAGCCTGCCATTTTGTGTCCGCTCTATATCTCATAAACCCCTTGAAGGAATTTTATAAAACTTGGGTCAAATGATCACCTAATCAAGACGATATGCAGAACCCATGAGTCAGCCATGCCGGCTCAAGGTCAAGGTCACAACTAAGGGTCAAAGGTTTTGAGCCTTCCATTTTGTGTCCGCTCTATATCTTCTAAACTCCTTGAAAGATTTTCATGAAACTTGGGTCAAATGATCACCTCATCAAGACGATGTGCAGAACGCATGGGTCAGCCTTATCGGCTCAAGGTCAAGGTCACAACTCAAGGTCAAAGGTTTGAGCCTTCCATTTTGTGTCCGCTCTATATCTCCTAAACCCCTTGAAGGAATTTTATCAAACTTGGGTCAAATGATCACCTCATCGAGACAATATGCAGAACTCATGAGTCAGTCATGCCGGCTCAAGGTCAAGGTCACAACTTAGGGTCAAAGGTTTGAGCCTTCCATTTCGTGTCCGCTCTATATCTCCTAAACCCCTTGAAGGAATTTTATAAAACTTGGGTAAAATGATTACCTCATCAAAACGATGTGCAGAAATTATGAGTCAACCATGCCAGCTCAAGGTCAAGGTCACAGGTTTGAGCCTTCCATTTTGTGTCCACTCTTTATCTCCTAAACCCCTTGAAGGATTTTCATCAAACTTGGGTCAAATGATCACCTCATCAAGAACTCATGAGTCAGCCATGTCAACTCAAGTTCAAGGTCACAACTGAAGGTCAAAGGTTTCAGCTCTGTATCTCCTAAACCCCTTGAAGGATTTTCATGAAACTTGGGTCAAATGATCACCTCATCAAGACGTTGTGCAGAATTCATGAGTCAGCCATGTCAGTTCAAGGTCAAGGTCACGGCTAAAATCAAAGGTTTACCCTTTCACTATCCATAGCAGTGGCGGGGGATTAAGCTGTCTTTCAGACTGCCTTGTTATGTTTCATTCAAGATTTCTTTAAAATTGTGGTTTATTTACCAGCATAATTTCACACAAATGGTCCTTATGTCGGAGGACGGACGTTTTGGCCACGGACGTTTTGGCCCGGACGTTTTGGCCTAGGATGTTATGGCTAAGAAAATTTTTGAGGTAGGATGTTTTGGCCAAAAAAAAAAATTATTTCCATAATATGCAAAATATGATCTGGATATTAATATGTTATCATATGTTACAGTATAATTAATCATTTTTTTAAAGAAAAATAATTGTGAATAAATTTTATTTTCATAACTCTTTTGATTTGTTGTAAATGGCAAATATTTTCACATACACACACTAATATCTTTTTCTAATATCTAATTTTTTTCTTTAATAATATCTATGTGTACATATAAAAAGATTAAATAAAAAAATAAAATACCATGAGTATGTTTTATTATCAGTTTAATTTGTTCACTTATACTATAAACATTTTTTAGAATAATCTCCAGACCATATTTTGCATGATATGGAACCACAATTTATTTTTGGCCAAAACAGCCTACTCCCCAAAAATGCCTGTCCAAAAACGTCCTAGGCCGAAAGATCCTAGGCCAAAACGTCCGCTGGACAAAACGTCCTACATTCCCTTATGTCACCCTCTACCAAGATTGTTGAAATGATTCGTCAAAAAACATGGCTGCCAGGGGTGTGATCACTTTTCTCTATATATGTATATAGTAGAAATTTTATCTTCTTGTGTAAAACTGCCTACCCAATTTTAAAATAATTTTACTTAAATGGTCCTTGTGTGACCCTCTACCAAGAATGTTCAAATTATTTTGATTTGTCAAGTAACATAGGTATCAGAGGGCATGGTTACTTTTCCCTGTATGTATATATTAGAAACAAAGAAAATCTTGTATAAAACTGCTAACCTGATTTTAAAATAATTTCACACAAATTGTCCTTGTGTGATCTTCTTGTGATTGTTCATCATCAAAAAACATGGCTGCCAGAATGCGTAGTCACTTTTCATCAACAGTTTCTTTAAACAACATCTCCTCCAAAACCACTGAATGGATTTTGATGAAACAAATGATCTCTGGGTAGCCCTTTTTCAAAGTTGTTCATATAATTAAGGTTCATTGAACATATGGGTCTTTTTGGTTAGAAACAGGTTTTCAGTTATCAAACTTTAAAAATCTTTTTTTGGTATTTGGCATGAGATATAAGGGTCTGATACTCTACCATAATTGAACAAATTATTGCCCTAAGGTCAAAAATGGCTACACCCCTTGTGTGTGACATGTACTTTAATATTATAGGCTTTTATGTATTTTTATGTCTCCTCTGAAAATTAGTAATAGGTAGAGCCTTGATATTTGGCATTTGATCATATCAGAGTTGTACTGTCTACCAAAACTATATTCAAATTATTGCCCTAGGTTCTAATTTTTGTATGACATGTATATAACATAGGCTAACATAGAAGAAACCCAACTCTATACTTGTATCATTACATTATACAAATGCACTTGAAGCCTTGTACAGGTGAGCGCTTTAGGGTCATGACTCTCTTTTTTCAAACCTTCCAAGAATATTTATCAACATGTGAAGTTGTAAACCTCCATCTACCGTCACCACCCATTTTCCAGATTTCATTTGCTGTCTTAAGGACTTCTGTTCTTTTAAGTTCAAATGTTATGAAATCATTTGCTTCTTAGTAACATATTTAACTGTTTACTGGATATATTTCTTTGCCATTTCTCAACACAAACCCATTCTGCGGGGGACACCAATACATCGAATTTGCTTGTTTTTACTTGTATGTTTATATTTCAGAAAATTATGGAACGTTATGAAACAGTGCACAGGTTGGGTAAAGGTGGATGTGGAGCAGTTTATCTCGTTAGGCAAAAGGACTCCAGAAAGTAAGACAAAAACTGTTTTCCTTTTCAACCAAAATTTTTTTTAGATTGGAGATGTAGTAAAAAAATTAATTAACAGGTTGTTTATGTATATCTGATTAATATTTGTGTTAGGAACAGCTGCATTTGAGTCACTCTTTGTGGATCATTTTGCTTTCCAGTGTTGTTTCAGATATTGTGAATTACTGACAAATAGAAGTTGTAAAGACAGATGAATATGAGGGGTTGAGTAATTCAGCAAGTCATATGTATTCATATTGATTTAGGGTTGTCTGTGTGTCACACAGCTTGTCCACTCAACTTCACCCACATCATATCACAATGTTCATGATGCTGGCTTCAAAATGCTATGAGTTATACCCCTTTTTACTAGAATTTCAGGTTCAAATTGTGATGCAATTCTGGTATATCTCACTTATTTGATTCAAACTTCAGATAGTTGCTCCACATTATTAGCCACATGATATGACACAATGTCATGGTACACTACTTTTGCAGAAATTTTCCATGAATTATGCCCCTTTTATACTTATTTAATATTTTGATACACTTATCTATAGATTTCGTACAAGTCTGTGTTGTGTAACAACTACTTGACTTGTGGCTTTGAAACTAAGAACAGTGGTTTATTATACCCCCACCAAACATGTTTAGGGGGGCTATATAGGAGTCAGTTTCATTGTGTCGTGTCCCGTTTTGTTACGTCTCGTCACGTCCTGTCGCATCCCGAAATCTATATCTCAGTTGTTACTAACTAGATTTGATTCAAACTTAAAATAGATGTTCCACCATATCACCCACATCATGTGATAGAAGGTGCATAACTCTGATACCAAATTGGTAATTTTTTATGAATTATGCTCCCATTTAGTTAGAATTTAAGGTTATTTTTGATGCATTTTCACAATATCTCAGTTATTACTGGATTTGGTTTAAACAAAAAATAGATGTTCCACCTTATCACCCACATCTTGTGACACAAGGTGCATAACTCTGACACCAATTTTTCATGAATTTATAATGCCTCCTTTTACTTTGATTTAAGGTTATTTTTTATGCATTTCCACTATATCTCACTTATTACTAAATGGATTTTATTCAAACTTACAATAGATGTTCCATCTTATCACCTGCATCATGTGACACAAGGTACATATGTCTGACACCAAAGTTTCAAGAATTATGCCTCCTTTTAGTTAGAATTTAAGGTTAATTTTTACGCATTTTCACTATATCTCAGTTATGAAGAAATGCATTTGTTTCAGACTTGAAGTAGTTGTTCCACATCATCACCCACATCATATGACACAAGGTGCATAACTCTTGCACCAATATTTCCTGAATTATTCCCCTTTTTTGCTTAGAATTATATTTATATAGTGTTTTGAGACACTTTAACTGTACCTCTCTTACTATTTGATATTTTTTAACACAGACTCAAGCTATTGTGCAATATTTATCCACCATTGGAGTCATTAAACACACGGTTCTTGACAGATTTAAATGTTTTTGGAACACAGGTGTAACATAATAAAATACAGGTAAAGTTCGACTTTAGCTACAAACCACCAATTTTATATGTAGTTATGGCCCCTTTCTAACTAATAATTTGGCAAACTCATGGTTGCCGGACAATAATCTCATGAAAGGCTTGACAGATTTAGATAAATTTTGGTACACAGGTGTAACATAATGAAATACAGGTCAAGTTTTATTTAAATTGCACCTTTTTGTGGCCATGTCTTTCTTATGGTTGCCATTCTTCTGTGACAAGACCATATTGTAGGGGTATTCGTCACTCCTGTGACAGTTGTAGTTATATTAGTGTCTACCTGTAGGCAAGAGTACATAACTCTGTCATGTATTTTGGCTGAATTATAGCCCTTTTTGGACTTGGAAATTGGTTCAGTTTTCGTACAAGTACATGTTTTTTTCAAACTATATGTGGCTTTGAAACTTTGAACATTTGCTTATCATCATGATTTCCATCTTTAGATATGAGTTCATGACTCTGTCAAGTCTTTTGGTTGAATTATAGCCCTTTTTGAACTTGGGAATTGGCTCAGATTTTGTACAAGTCCATGTTTTGTAAAAACTATTTGACATGTGGCTTTTAAACTTTGATCAATTGTTTATTATATGAGTCTCTACCTTAAGGCAAGAGTACATAACTCTGTTGTTGACAAGTATTTTGGCTGAATTATGGACATTGTTGGACTTGGAAATTTTGTACAAGTCTGTGTTGTGTAACAACTACTTGACATGTGACTTTGAAACTGTGAACAGTTGTTTATTATCTTAGTCTCCATGTGTAGGCAAGAGTATATAACTCTGTCAAATATTTTGGCTGAATTATGGCCCTTTTTGGATTTTGAAATTGGTTCATTTTTCGTACAAGTACATTTTTTTCAAAACTTTAATGTGGCTTTGAAACTTTGAACACTTGCTTATCATCATAATTTCCATCTTTAGGTAAGAGTTCATAACTCTGTCAATTATTTTGGCTGAATTATGGCTCTTTTTGGACTTGGAAATCAGTTAAACTTTTAACACCATTCCATATTTTGCCAAACCTATTCGTCATAAGGCTTTTAAACTTTGACCACTTGTTTACCATCATAGTTTATATATGTAGGCAAGACTACATACTGGTAACTAGGACAAGGACTGTAGCTCAGTTATGGCCATTTTATATTCCCAAAGGGGCGTATTTGGTTACCCCGGTGTCCGTCTGTCCATCCATCCATTAGCAATTTTGTGTCCGCTCTGTAACTCTTGATCCCCTTGAAGGATTTCAAAGAAACTTGACACAAATGTTCATCACACAGAGACAACGTTTTTGATGTCTCGCTTCAAGTTCAAGGTCACACTTAGGAGTCAAAGGTCACATCAGTTTGTTTCGTGTCCGCTCTGTAACTCTTGAACTCCTTGAAGGATTTCAAAGAAACTTGGCACAAATGTTTACCACACCAAGATGACTTGCAGAGCACATGTTTCAGATGACTTGCTTCAAGGTCACAGGGGTCAAAGGTCATAAGGTCATATATGACTTTGCTTTGTTTATATTGCTCTGCATTGCAGTGCTCCTGTTTTTATTTATTTATTACAATAATTTTTTTTAATTACTTCCCTTTGATGTTACTATAAATAGCTTATTTTGAAACTTTTTTATTATTGGCCTTAGGGAAAAACCGAGACCACTTTCCTGTTGTGCAACATGGATGGTACCTCCAATTTTTAGGTGCATTTTGACAAACCTGTACCAGGAAAGGATTGTTTTGTGGACTTGGATTTTTATGCCCCCAGCATCTACTGATGCGGGAGGCATATAGTGACTGGGAGGCATATAGTGATTGTCCTGTCCGTTCGTCGTCCGTACGAGGTTAAGCAAATGGGACCGTTTCGTCTAGCATCAATACCCCTTACTAGAAAGACTTGATACTAATGCAGATGTAACCTGTGACTATTCCTCATCTTCAGACATCACCTGACTTCAGTTTGACCTTGAACTTGACCTCGTTTTGGACTTAGGTTGCTTTGTATTGACAAGGATGCCAATGGGGACATCAAGCGTTTATTGAACGCAGCTCCTTGTTTTTTAATTTCTTTCCTTTGTTGTTCCTGTGCTTTGGGCTTCAAGTGTCAGTCAAGTTCTTTAAATTTTACTCCCATCCTTTGATGTAATCCTTTGTGCATATATTGCCCCGCTTGGCGGAGCTCTTGTTTTACATAGAAATTAATTAAGTTTGGCATACCATTCCATATTTTGTTCAAACTGTTTAATATATGGCTGTGAAACTTTGAACACTTGCTTTCCATCATGGTCACACAGTGCCATGTAGCGCAGTACTTATCTAAATCCACAAGTACAGGTACATCGTTTGTTAGCTCACCTGAGCACGAAGTGCTCAAGGTGAGCTTTTGCGATCGCCCTGTGTCTGTCGTCGTCGTCCGTTGTCAACAGTCTGACTGTTAACACTCTTAAGGTCATAATTTTGACCCAATCTTAATGAAACTTGGTCAGAATGTTACCCTCAATAAAATCTTCGTGTTCGTTATTGGTTCATCTGGGGCCAAAGACTAGGTCACCTGGTCAGATCAAAGGAAAAGCTTGTTAACACTCTAGAGACCTCATTTATGACCATATCTTAATGAAACTTGGTCAGAATAGTGTAGGTCAAGTTCAGATCTGGATCAGGCGGTTTCAAAAACTAGGTTACCAGGTCAAATCAAAGGAAAATGAAACTTGGTCAGAATGTTAATTTTGATGATCTCTAAGTCAAGTTCAAATCTTGGTCAGGTGGGTCAAAAAGTAGTAGGTCACCAGGTCAAATCAAAGGAAATCCTTGTTAACAATCTAGAGGCCACATTTATAACCTTATCTTAATGAAACTTGGTCAGAATGTTAATCTCGATGAAAGTAGGTCACTAGGTCAAATCAAAGGAAAAGCTTGTTAACACTCTAGAGGCTACATTTATAACCATATCTGAATGAAATTTGGTCAGAATGTTAACCTTGATGATCTTTAGGCCAAATTTGAATCTGGGTCATGTGGTATGTGACCTACTGACCTTCTTTTTGTTTTTTAAGATACAGCCTTGTAATTTGGAAGACTTGTACAATTTTGCACACTGATCTTAAAACTGACTTAGTGACCATGAATGTGACTTACTGACCTACTTTCTTGTTTTTTAACATACAGCCTTGAAATTTGGATGACATGTACAATTTTGCAGACTGATTTTAAAACTGAATTTCAGTGATCATGAATGTGACCTGCTGACCTACTTTCTTGTGTTTTAAGGTACAGTCTTTAAATTTGGATAACATGTACAGTTTTGCACACCGATCTTAAAACTGACTTTAAGTGACCATAAATGTGACCAGCTGACCTACCAATTATAGCTCATATTACTCATTACTCATATAGATCATATTACTCTGGAACGATCCAGGGTTATCATGACCCTCTTGTTTTATCTGTTTTTGTTCTTTTGTCTGAAAATCTCTGGTAATATTTTGATGCCATACTTCCATCAGTTCTTCTGATAGTTGAGTGCTCTGTCAACAGACAGGTCTTTTTAGCTCATCTGATTTTTTGAAGAAAAAAAATGATGAGTTAATTATTGTCATCACTTGATTGGCGTCTGCGTTGCCTGGTTAAGTTTTATGTTTAGGTCAGCTTTTCTCCTAATATATCAAAGCTATTGCTTTGAAACTTGCAACTCTTGTTCACCATCATAAGCTGACCCTGTACAGCAAGAAACATAACTCCATCCTGCTTTTTGCAAGATTTATGGCCCCTTTTGTACTTAGAAAATATCAGATTTCTTGGTTAAGTTTTATGTTTAGGTCAACTTTTCTCCTAAACTATCAAGACTATTGGTTTGAAACTTGCAACACTTGTTCACCATCATAAGCTGACCCTGTACAGCAAGAAACATAACTCCATCCTGCTTTTTGCAAGATTTATGGCCCCTTTTGGACTTAGAAAATATCAGATTTCTTGGTTAAGTTTTATGTTTAGGTCAACTTTTTCTCTTAAACTATCAAAGCTATTGCTTTGCAGCACTTGTTCACCATCATAAGCTGACCCTGTACATCAAGAAACATAACTCCATCCTGCTTTTTTCAAGAATTATTGCCCCTTTTGGACTTAGAAAATCAGTTTTCTTGGTTGAGTAATATGCTTGTCAGCTTTTCTCATAAACTATCAAAGCTATTGCTTTAAAACTTGCAACACTTGTTCACCATCATAAGCTGACCATGTACAGCAAGAAACATAACTCTGTCCTGCTTTTTGCAAGACTTATGGCCCCTTTTGGACTTAGAAAATTTCAGATTTATTAGTTAAGTTTTATGTTTAGGTCAGCTTTTCTCCTTAACTATTCTAGCTATTGCTTTGAAACTTGCAACAGTTGTTCACCATCATAAGCTGACTATGTACATCAAGAAACATAACTCCATCCTGCTTTTTGTAAGAATTATGGCCCTTTTTTGACTTAGAAAATCATAGGTAGGACAATTTTTCTATTATACAAAAAAAATCAGGTAAGCGTCAGCACCCGCAAGGCGGTGCTCTTGTTGATCTTGGAGTTAGTAGGTCAAAGGTCAAAGTCATGCAAAACATTTCCGATTAATAACTTGAAAACCTGACTTGACCCAGGACCTTAGTGATGTAGAGGACTCCTATTGATTTTGGAGTCACTCAATCAAAGGTCAAGGTCACAGGGGACAGAACAATTGGAAAACTGTTTTCAATCAATAATTTCAGAATCACTCCACCCAGAATATTGAAACTTTATAGGATGATTGGACATGCTGAGCAGATGATTCCTAATCATTTTGGGGTCAGTCGGCCAAATTAAGGTTAAGTTCACAGGGTCCAGAAACATGAAGACAATTTCCGATCAATAACTTGAGAATCACATAAACCAGAAAGCTGTAACTGCATAGGATGTGTGGACACACAGAGTAGATGACCCCTATCCTTCATGAAAGTTGATCAGAATGTTTATCTTGATGATCCTTAGGTCAAGTTCGATTCTGGGTCATGTTGGATCAAAACTGGGTGGCATGCTCAAATCATATGAAAAGCTTGTTAACACTCTATAAAGGCCACATTCATGACCCTATCTTCATGAAACTTAGTCAGAATGTTTATCTGGAGATCACTGCGCAATGTTTGACTCTGGGCCATGTAGGGTAAAAAACTAGGTCACACGGTCAAATCGAAGGAAAACTGTTAACACTTCTGGGGCTGTAGGCTCAATTACTCATGTGAGTGATTTATGGTCATCAATACCGTCTTGTTTAATGTTGCATGTCTGCATTAATGATTATACAAACATACAGTATAAGTTTCTGATATCTGTATACATATAGCCAAAGAAGTATAAAATACACAGAATGGCAACTGGCTGTAATCTCGCGTGATCTCGTGTCAGAGCGTGAATCGGCGTTATCTTAGTAAAAACAAACATCAGCAAGCATGGAGTTACAATTTGTATCTTTAAAACTACATTTAAAATACATGTTAGCTTCTAAGACAACATTAGTTTAATGTGAAATAGTCTTAAGACACAAAGTACTTAAGTACACGTTTCTTACCATCAAAAGAAGCGTGGTCATACGGTGATAATTAATTTACCGATGAATAATTGCTTTTGCATATAAAATGGCGCGTGGAGAACGTGTCACTTCCGGTAAACGAGATCTCATTCAGTTGTCACGTTTTTTTGGCGAGATTTGCTCTATATGCCTTTCAAATTGCCGGTCTATTTATTTTATAGCTCTTTGATATAGCATATTATCTTTTAGGCTTTTTGCATTGAAGACAATAGAGCTTGATGAGCATAAGAAGACCAGAACTAAAGAAGCAGTGCAAAAGGAAGCCAAGTATGTGACAGAACTATGCATAGTGTTTAATTCACGCTAACAAATGTTGCTTAACTCTGAACTACACAGTGTTTACTCATGCTAACATTATGTATTTTGTTGCCTAACTATACAACGCATTTCATTCATGCTTGAACTATAAAAATGTTTGATTCATGCTAACTTATGATGTTGAACTATGAAAAGTGTTTGATTTATGCTAACATATGTTGCTTAACTTAAATTTTTATGCACTTTCAGTTTATCTCTGTTATTACTGAATAAATTTGATAGTGGTAATATATCATCACCAACATTATAATACACAAGGCCCATAAAGTCCAACATCATTGAACTAACACAAGCCCTAATTCAGAAGTGGAATAACATTACACAGGCCGAAATCAATACACTTGTCAGTTCTTTGTGCCAACGATGCCAGTCCTGGCTGTACGATGGCTACCACATTTAATCAAACATTTCATCAGTTTTTTTATGCCCCCAAAGGTGGGCATATTAAAATCACACTGCATCCGTGCGTGTGTCCGGTATTCTTGTCCGGGCTGTAACTCTTCCATCCATAAAGGGATTTTGAAATAACTTGGCATAACTGTTCACCATAATGAGATGAAGTGTCTTGCGCAAGACTCAGACCCCTAGCTCCAAGGTCAAGGTCACACTTAGAGGTCAAAGGTTAACATGGTCTGTTTCGTGTCCGGTTCATAACTCTGCCATCCATGAAGGGATTTTGAAAGAACTTGGCATAAATGTTTACCATAATGAGACAATGTGTATATTGCCATTCATTAAGGCATTTTGAAATTACTTGGCATAAATGTTCACCATAATGAGACGACGTGTCATGAGCAAGACCCAGACCCCTAGCTCCAAGGTCAAGGTCACACTTAGAGGTCAAAGGTTAACATGGTCTGTTTTTTGTCCGATCTATAACTCTGCCATTGATGAAGGGATTTTGAAATTACTTGGCATAAATGTTCCCTATAATGAGATGAGATGTCATGTGCAAGACCCAGACCCCTAGCTCCAAGGTCAAGGTCACATTTAGAAGTCAAAGGTGTTTCTTGTCTGGTCCATAACTCTGCCATTTATCAAGGGATTTGAGAAATAATAATTTAACACAAATGTTAACCATATTGAGAAGATGTGTCACACTTATGACCGAGACCTCTTAGGTCAAGGTCACAAAATGACATGTGATTTTTTGCGAATACAACTGTGGCATTCTTGGGCCTACTTTGGGGGCATTTGTCACCAATAGTGACAGCTCTTGTTTTCTCAAGTTCAATTTCTTTTCCTTGGTTTCAATTTGCTTTGACTGATCAGTTTAATACACTGTTTACATTGATTGATGATGTTTTTATATAGTACACATGCTTAGTAGACAGTCCCTTGGTAGACTCAATCTGATTAAAATTTTGATCTTCTTGTACGCGGAGATCTGATGGTGGCCAGTTCTACACTACTTTTGCACCGTATCGAATTTCTGAAAACAGTATTTATAGTTCAGCCGATGAAATTGCTTGTTTATATTAATGTAGGCTCGACTTTCAAAATGGCACTGCCAATTTGTGCTTTGAGTGCCAAAAAATCTGTTTTGGAAAAAGTTAAAATAAAAGAACTGAAACCTAAATAAGTGGACGTTTTTCACAAAATAATGAATGGGAAAGATTGTGTCACTTAACTTTCATTGTGGTCATCATAAGAATTATAAATGCATGCTAAAGGCACTGACCTCCAGATTTTCTTTCAAATTGAAGTTTGGTCATATTATGAACATTTGAATATGACTAGTTGGTTCTTTCTTCCCCCCTCTGCATGTATGAATATTACATGGTGAAGAGGGAAGAAACTGACTAGTTTATTCTTTCCCCTCTCCCTTCAATAATAGACGGTGAAGGGGCAAGAAACTAACTAGTTGGTTCTTTACCCACTAGTATTTTCAGTGTAAACATGTTGCCCTTATAAATTCATTCTCTGTTGGTCATTCTGTTTGATGAGAGTTTTACAGCTAACATATTTTCTTTTTTGTGTATAAAAACCTAGAGGGAAAAACTAACCAGGTTGGAGAAAAATCAACAGGTTTATTTGTTCTCCCTTCTTGTGTATAAAACTTAAGGGGAGAAAAAAAATAACTACTGAAGGGAAGGGGATTAACTGGGGAGGAAAACAAAGTGGTTATTTACTTCTCCTTTTTGTGTACAAAAACTTGGAAGGAGTAACTAGGGGAGAAAAAACACACAGGTTGAAACTTATTTGGGGTGGGGGAAGGAAACTAAACAGTTAGGTGGGAGGAGAAAAAATCAAGTAGTTTTTCAAATCAAATTTTAAACATCCCATAGGCAAAATGCCACCCTGAATGGTTTGCTAATATACTAATATTACTACCATAGTAAAATCAAGATTTTGCCAGTTAAAATTTATCATGCTTGCAAGAAAATTGATAAATTCTCGCCCTGACTGTAATTTTCTAACAAAAGGACAGCCAGAAGTTTTGCTATTTAAACCCTAACTACTCTTGATCCATATTTCTTTCTGCAAAATACAATGTCATGCCATTTAAATATTTATTATGATATGATCTTACATTTGTTTTTTACAGAATATTATCACAGTTGAAGCACCCACACATTGTGTTATACCATGAGTCTTTCTTTGACTCTGACTTTGAATACTTACACATCATACAGGACTATTGTGATGGAGGAAACCTTGACGACAAAATCAAAACAGCTGCTGTTGTAAGTACGTAGTGTTACAGATTGTCGTAATGCTGTATTACAGCTACATGTATTCATATCTCAATGGGTGGAAGTTTTCTGGCATATGCTGGATTTTCAGTTTTCCTGACTCCACACAGTCATTAGCAATTGTAGCAAGTGTATGTTCTCCGTGACTATTTGATAAAAAACACTGTGTCTGAAATTATTTATCCTCCACCTCTGATTCATTTGGGGAAGTTGGCAGTTAATTGCAGAGAATAGGTTTGTACTGTTACAGAATCCAGAAACACTGGTTAGGTTTACTGCCCACCATTACATAACTGAAAAATGGTGTTAAACCCAAAACAATCAGTCAGCCAACATTATTCGATTCAGGGCCCTTGGCCGCTTTTAGAGCTGTTGGAGCAAAAAAAATTAGAAACACCTTTGAACAACTTCTTTTCGTCATCAAACTTGGTCTGTGACTTCATTGAAAGGTTTTCTCCCAAATGTATATAAATGGTTCTGCTTGTTCCCTTTTAAAGGACACCAGTGCTAAGAAAACATTTAAATAACTTCTTATCTTGAAGTTCCTTCTAATGATATCGCTTTTTTTGGGCTTTGCATTTTTTGGGCTATCAAGCAAACTATAGAATTTTTTTTTAAACAACTTCAGTTTTATTGAATTTCTTAAAAGGATATTCACCAAACTTGGTCAGAAGCGGGGTCAGATGGTCAAGGTCCTCTTCAGGTGAGCGACTTAGGCCTATTTTGGCCTCTTGTTAAAATTTCTCAGCTTTTGTCTGTGTATCTCAGTTTGATTGAAATACCGAAGTTCACAATGTTACAGCTTTTCATATCACTGTTGATGGGTATCACTAAGTTCACAGCATGTCATATCTCTGTTTGATAGACCAGAGTTTACACTGTTACAGCATGTCGTATCTCTGTTTGTTAAACCAGAGTTTACACTGTTACAGCATGTCATATCTCTGTTTGTTAAACCAGAGTTAACACTGTTACAGTGTGTCATATCTCTGTTTGATAAACCAGAGTTAACACTGTTACAGCGTGTCATATCCCTGTTCGATAAACCAGAGTTAACACTGTTACAGTGTGTCATATCTCTGTTTGATAAACCAGAGTTAACACTGTTACAGCGTGTCATATCCCTGTTCGATAAACCAGAGTTAACACTGTTACAGTGTGTCATATCTCTGTTTGATAAACCAGAGTTAACACTGTGACAGCATGTCATATCTCTGTTTGATTAACCAGAGTTAACACTGTGACAGCATGTCATATCTCTGTTTGATAAACCAGAGTTAACACTGTTACAGCATGTCATATCTCTGTTTGATAAACCAGAGTTAACACTGTTACAGCTCATATCTCTGTTTGATAAACCAGAGTTAACACTGTTACAGCATGTCATATCCCTGTTTGATAAACCCGAGTTAACACTGTGACAACATGTCATATCTCTGTTTGATAAACCAGAATTATCACTGTTACAGCATGTCATATCTCTGTTTGATAAACCAAAGCTAACACTGTTGCAGCATGTCATATCTCTGTTTGATAAACCAACGTTAACACTGTTACAGCATGTCATATCTCTGTTTGATAAACCAGACTTAACACTCTCTGTTTGATAAACCAGAGTAAACACTGTTACAGCATGTCATATCTCTGTTTGATAAACCAGAATTATCACTGTTACAGCATGTCATATCCCTGTTTGTTAAACCAACATTAACATTGTTACAGCATGTCATATCTCTGTTTGATAAACCAGAATTATCACTGTTACAGCATGTCATATCTCTGTTAAACCAACATTAACACTGTTACAGCATGTCATATCTCTGTTTGATAAACCAGAGTTAACACTGTTACAGCATGTCATATCTCTGTTTGTTAAACCAGAGTTAACACTGTTACAGCATGTCATATTTCTGTTTTATAAACCAGAGTTAACACTGTTACAGCATACAGCATGTCATATCCCTGTTTGATAAACCAGAGTTAAGACTGTTACAGCATGTGATATCCCTGTTTGATAAACCAGAGTTAACACTGTTACAGCATGTCATTTCCCTGTTTGATATACCAGAGTTAACACTGTTACAGCATGTCATATCCCTGTTTGATAAACCAGAGTGAACACTGATACAGCACGTCATATCTCTGTTTGATAAACCAGAGTTAACACTCTCTGTTTGATAAACCAGAGTTAACACTCACTGTTTGATAAACCAGAGTTAACACTCTCTGTTTCATAAACCAGAGTTAACACTGTTACAGCATGTTATATGCCTGTTTGATAAACCAGAGTTAACACTGTTACAGCATGTCATATCTCTGTTTGATAAACCAGAATTATCACTGTTACAGCATGTCATATCCCTGTTTGATAAAGCAGAGTTAACATTGTTACAGCATGTCATATCGCTGTTTGTTAAACTAACATTAACACTGTTACAGCATGTCATATCTCTGTTTGATAAACCAGAGTTAACACTGTTACAGCATGTCATATCTCTGTTTGATAAACCAGAGTAAACACTGTTACAGCATGTCATATCTCTGTTTGATAAACCAGAGTTAACATTGTTACAGCATGTCATATCCCTGTTTGATAAACCAGAATTATCACTGTTACAGCATGTCATATCCCTGTTTGTTAAACCAACATTAACATTGTTACAGCATGTCATATCTCTGTTTGATAAACCAGAATTATCACTGTTACAGCAAGTCATATCTCTGTTTTATAAACCAGACTTACCACTGTTACAGCATACAGCATGTCATATCCCTGTTTGATAAACCAGAGCTAACACTGTTACTGCATGTGATATCCCTGTTTGATTAACCAGAGTTAACACTGTTACAGCATGTCATATCCCTGTTTGATATACCAGAGTTAACACTGTTACAGCATGTCATATCCCTGTTTGAAAAACCAGGGTTAACACTGATACAGCATGTCATATCTCTGTTTGATAAACCAGAGTTAACTCTCTCTGTTTGATAAACCAGAGTTAACACTCACTGTTTGATAAACCAGAGTTAACACTGTTACAGCATGTCATATCCCTGTTTGATCAACCAGAGTTAACACTGTTACAGCATGTCATATCTCTGTTTGATAAACCAGAATTATCACTGTTACAGCATGTCATATCTCTGTTTGATAAACCAGAGTCAACACTGTTACAGCATGTCATATCCCTGTTTGTTAAACCAACATTAACATTGTTACAGCATGTCATATCTCTGTTTGATAAACCAGAATTATCACTTTTACAGCATGTCATATCTCTGTTTGTTAAACCAACATTAACACTGTTACAGCATGTCATATCTCTGTTTTATAAACCATAGTTAACACTGTTACAGCATGTCATATCTCTGTTTGTTAAACCAGAGTTAACACTGTTACAGCATGTCATATCTCTGTTTTATAAACCAGAGTTAACACTGTTACAGCATACAGCATGTCATATCCCTGTTTGATAAACCAGAGTTAAGACTTTACAGCATGTGATATCCCTGTTTGATAAACCAGAGTTAACACTGTTACAGCATGTCATATCCCTGTTTGATATACCAGAGTTAATACTGTTACAGCATGTCATATCCCTGTTTGATAAACCAGAGTGAACACTGATACAGCATGTCATATCTCTGTTTGATAAAACAGAGTTAACACTCCCTGTTTGATAAACCAGAGTTAACACTCACTGTTTGATAAACCAGAGTTAACACTCTCTATTTGATAAACCAGAGTTAACACTGTTACAGCATGTCATATCCCTGTTTGATAAACCAGAGTTAACACTGTTACAGCATGTCATATCTCTGTTTGATAAACCAGAATTATCACTGTTACAGCATGTCATATTCCTGTTTGATAAACCAGAGTTAACATTGTTACAGCATGTCATATCTCTGTTTGTTAAACCAACATTAACACTGTTACAGCATGTCATATCTCTGTTTGATAAACCAGAGTTAACACTGTTACAGCATGTCATATCTCTGTTTGATAAACCAGAGTAAACACTGTTACAGCATGTCATATCTCTGTTTGATAAACCAGAGTTAACATTGTTACAGCATGTCATATCCCTGTTTGATAAACCAGAATTATCACTGTTACAGCATGTCATATCCCTGTTTGTTAAACCAACATTAACATTGTTACAGCATGTCATATCTCTGTTTGATAAACCAAAGTTAACACTGTTACAGCATGTCATATCTCTGTTTGATAAACCAGAGTTAACACTCTCTGTTTGATAAACCAGAGTTAACACTCTCTGTTTGATAAACCAGAGTTAACACTCTCTGTTTGATAAACCAGAGTTAACACTCACTGTTTGATAAACCAGAGTTAACACTGTTACAGCATGTCATATCCCTGTTTGATAAACCAGAGTTAACACTGTTACAGCATGTCATATCTCTGTTTGATAAACCAGAATTATCACTGTTACAGCATGTCATATCTCTGTTTGATTAACCAGAGTTAACACTGTTACAGCATGTCATATCCCTGTTTGATAAACCAGAGTTAACACTGTTACAGCATGTCATATCCCTGTTTGATAAACCAGAGTTAACACTGTTACAGCATGTCATATCTCTGTTTGATTAACCAGAATTATCACTGTTACAGCATGTCATATCCCTGTTTGATAAACCAGAGTTAACATTGTTACAGCATGTCATATCTCTGTTTGTTAAACCAACATTAACACTGTTACAGCATGTCATATCTCTGATAAACCAGAGTAAACACTGTTACAGCATGTCATATCTCTGTTTGATAAACCAGAGTTAACATTGTTACAACATGTCATATCCCTGTTTGATAAACCAGAATTATCACTGTTACAGCATGTCATATCCCTGTTTGTTAAACCAACATTAACATTGTTACAGCATGTCATATCTCTGTTTGATAAACCAGAATTATCACTGTTACAGCAAGTCTTATCTCTGTTTGTTAAACCAACATTAACACTGTAACAGCATGTCATACCCCTGTTTGATAAACCAGAGTTAACACTGTTACAGCATGTCATATCTCGGTTTGTTAAACCAGAGTTAACACTGTTACAGCATGTCATATCTCTGTTTTATAAACCAGAGTTAACACTGTTACAGCATGTCATATCTCTGTTTGATAAACCAGAGTTAACACTGTTACAGCATGTCATATCCCTCTTTGATAAACCAACATTAACACTGTTACAGCATGTCATATCTCTGTTTGATAAACCAAAGCTTTTGATAAACCAGAGTTAACACTCTCTGTTTGATAAACCAGAGTTAACACTGTTACAGCATGTCATATCCTTGTTTGATAAACCAGAGTTAACACTGTTACAGCATATCATATCTCTGTTTGATAAACCAGAGTTAACACTGATACAGCATGTCATATCCCTGTTTGATAAACCAGAGTTAACACTGTTACAGCATGTCATATCCCTGTTTAATAAACCAGAGTTAACACTGTTACAGCATGTCATATCTCTGTTTGATAAACCAGAATTATTACTGTTACAGCATGTCATATCCCTGTTTGTTAAACCAACATTAACATTGTTACAGCATGTCATATCTCTGTTTGATAAACCAGAATTATCACTGTTACAGCATGTCATATCTCTGTTAGATAAACCAAAGTTAACACTATTACAGCATGTCATATCTCTGTTTGATAAACCAAAGTTAACACTGTTACAGCATGTCATATCTCTGTTTGATAAACCAAAGTTAACACTGTTACAGCATGTCATATCCCTGTTTGATAAACCAGAGTGAACACTGATACAGCATATCATATCTCTGTTTGATAAACCAGAGTTAACACTCTCTGTTTGATAAACCAGAGTTAACACTCACTGTTTGATAAACCAGAGTTAACACGCTCTGTTTGATAAACAGAGTTAACACTGTTACAGCATGTCATATCCCTGTTTGATAAACCAGAGTTAACACTGTTACAGCATGTCATATCTCTGTTTGATAAACCAGAATTATCACTGTTACAGCATGTCATATCTCTGTTTGTTAAACCAACATTAACACTGTTACAGCATGTCATATCTCTGTTTGATAAACCAGAGTTAACACTGTTACAGCATGTCATATCTCTGTTTGATAAACCAGAGTAAACACTGTTACAGCATGTCATATCTCTGTTTGATAAACCAGAGTTAACATTGTTACAGCATGTCATATCCCTGTTTGATAAACCAGAATTATCACTGTTACAGCATGTCATATCCCTGTTTGTTAAACCAACATTAACATTGTTACAGCATGTCATATCTCTGTTTGATAAACCAAAGTTTACACTGTTACAGCATGTCATATCTCTGTTTGATAAACCAGAGTTAACACTCTCTGTTTGATAAACCAGAGTTAACACTCTCTGTTTGATAAACCAAAGTTAACACTCTCTGTTTGATAAACCAGAGTTAACACTCTCTGTTTGATAAACCAGAGTTAACACTGTTACAGCATGTCATATCCCTGTTTGATAAACCAGAGTTAACACTGTTACAGCATGTCATATCTCTGTTTGATAAACCAGAATTATCACTGTTACAGCATGTCATATCTCTGTTTGATTAACCAGAGTTAACACTGTTACAGCATGTCATATCCCTGTTTGATAAACCAGAGTTAACACTGTTACAGCATGTCATATCCCTGTTTGATAAACCAGAGTTAACACTGTTACAGCATGTCATATCTCTGTTTGATTAACCAGAATTATCACTGTTACAGCATGTCATATCCCTGTTTGATAAACCAGAGTTAACATTGTTACAGCATGTCATATCTCTGTTTGTTAAACCAACATTAACACTGTTGCAGCATGTCATATCTCTGATAATCCAGAGTAAACACTGTTACAGCATGTCATATCTCTGTTTGATAAACCAGAGTTAACATTGTTACAACATGTCATATCCCTGTTTGATAAACCAGAATTATCACTGTTACAGCATGTCATATCTCTGTTTGTTAAACCAACATTAACACTGTAACAGCATGTCATAGCTCTGTTTGATAAACTAGAGTTAACACTGTTACAGCATGTCATATCTCGGTTTGTTAAACCAGAGTTTACACTGTTACAGCATGTCATATCCTTGTTTGATAAACCCGAGTTAACACTGTTACAGCATATCATATCTCTGTTTGATAAACCAGAGTTAACACTGATACAGCATGTCATATCCCTGTTTGATAAACCAGAGTTAACACTGTTACAGCATGTCATATCCCTGTTTGATAAACCAGAGTTAACACTGTTACAGCATGTCATATCTCTGTTTGATAAACCAGAATTATTACTGTTACAGCATGTCATATCCCTGTTTGTTAAACCAACATTAACATTGTTACAGCATGTCATATCTCTGTTTGATAAACCAGAATTATCACTGTTACAGCATGTCATATCTCTGTTAGATAAACCAAAGTTAACACTGTTACAGCATGTCATATCCCTGTTTGATAAACCAGAGTTAACACTGTTACAGCATGTCATATCTCTGTTTGATAAACCAAAGTTAACACTGTTACAGCATGTCATATCTCTGTTTGATATACCAAAGTTAACACTGTTACAGCATGTCATATCCCTGTTTGATAAACCAAAGTTAACACTTATTTAGAATAAAAGAGTGATTGAGATTTCAGTATTAGTTTGCACACATACATGCATATAAATCCTTATAGATAGTTATAAGCATGTTGAAAATGAACTATTTTACACATTTTTCACTCACTGTACCACAAATTGCTCATGTAGAGCTATTGTGATCACTCACCATCTAGTGTACATTCGGCCGCAGTCCGTCCACACTTTTCTTCAAATGACGTCTCCTCTGAAACTGTGAGGTGGAAATTGATGAAACTTGACTTGGATGTTACTTGGGGGTGTTCTTTTAAAATATTTAAAACCATTATCTTTGCTGCACATAAGGGTTACCTGAGCTAAGAATAGAAAAATCTTCAAATGACATCTCCTAAACGTCTAGTCTGATTTTGAAATAACTTCACACAAATGTTCCTTGTGTGACCCACTACCAAGACTGATTTGTCAGAAAACATGGCTGCCAGGGGGCATGGTCACTTTTCCCAGTATGTATATTGTGGAAACTTTAAAAATCTCACTGTCAGAAACTTTTGGCCCAATTTCAAAATAAGTTTACACAAATATTTCTTCACAGATATTATACAGATTATTTTGTTTTGTCAAATAAATGGCCGCCATGGGGTGTGGTCTCTTTGCCCTGCATGTTTGTAGTGGAAACTTTAAAACTCTTCTTGTTTCTCTAAGTGTGTGTCTTGGTATCCTATGTCAACATGTCCCGAACATTTTACTGCTCACCCCACCCAACACGCATACACACATTACCCACCTGTATCTGTTTGGTAGAAATTTTTACAATATTGTAGCCCATACCAATCTTCATTTCCATTGGATGGAAACTGTGGGAGATGTTGAGTATACAAGTTAATTGCTCTGATGTAGTTCTAATATTTCATAGTCCAAAAAAGGGGCCATAGCTCCAGAAAAACAGGAGATGAAAGAGGGATGGACAATTCAACACTGTATGCCTCATTTTCACTTGACACTGGGAGCATAAAAAGACATTTCAAATTTGTCTGCTTTTGCATTAAATACATCTTTAATATCACTGTGGGGAATCACATGATCAAAATAATCTCTAAACCAAAGTTATATTTTGAAGAACATGAATAAATCTCCTGTCATGATAAGATATGAAATTTAAACATAGCCTATCATATGACTAATGAAAATTGTTAAATTATCATGGAGTTGACAATAATGACAGACATCCTGTAATTACAAACACTAAGGAAAATAAAAAGTATCAGTTTCTTGAAGTGTTCCAGATAACCAGAAGGTGATTGTGATTGAAATCTATGTAGTTTTAGGATACATATATGTTGGTGTATGATAGGCTGTACCTTAGATTTACAGCAAAAGATTCTTCAATATTATCCGACATTATTCATAAATTTATTTTGGTTTACAGATTATTTTGATCATGTGATTCCCCGCAGTGAATATGCCTTTGAACAAAATGATAAATTATATTTTTCTTATAGAACAAACAAACATCAAACCAGATGAGTAATCAAACTCAGCGACAGTCTCATATAATCACATCTGATGTTGCAATCAAAGTTTTAATTATCAAATCAAAGGCTGCCAAAAATAGTTGCTCAAACATTTAAGGTAGTTCTGCACGTTTGGATCAAAAAATTTTCTGCATCGTAGAATTGATTAAACCTTGATTTTTTTTAAAGCAAATAAAAAAGATAGGAGTTTGCTAGACTGATCTGAAAATTTGGACCTTGCACAATTTTTCATAATGGGTGTCTATGGGAATTCACAACTTTCGTAACATTTTCGCGAATATAATTTTGTGAAATAAAATGTATTGGTCCTTGTGCTCATTTTTGAGATATTTGACCATGAGTAAAGTGAACCACACTTATAAAGCTAATTTAAGACGTTATTTTGAATTATTTAACCCTTTCCTCCATATACATTTAGCCTAATTAGGCTTATCATATCCATACAGCTTTACTGATAATCAGTACACTATCTCCATACAGGATATTGGGGAAAAATGCAGAATTTATACCTGTGTTATTCAATTCAATATTACTATATTTAATATTGTTTTAAACACTTAGTAACTTACATAATGTTTTTTCACAATTAAATTTTCTTTCTAATGGTACATTTTACATAAAAGTGTGATAAATATTTCTTGACATACAAAGCTTTAAACCCATTAGTTTACTTTTCTATAATAATTTTAGCTACTTTTCTATTGATGGTACTTATTTATTTCTGCATTTTTCCCCTGGTATATTAGTTACATAATGTTTTTTATAAGAATAATTGATCAAAAGCAATTTTATCAGCTTATAAAAACACTTATCAGTAAAATTTTTTAACTGGATTAACATCAAAGTTGCCTACAATTATCCATAGCACATGCCAATTATCCAAAGATCACCCCAATCAACCATACCCCACACTGATAGGTAATATACAAACATATGTAATAAAATTCCTTAGTGCAGCAGGTAATTAGCTGTTAATTTGTCTTCAGGGTAAATCAGACAATATGTATTTGCAACAGTTACTTTTTTAATCCATCATAAAGTGCATATTTTTATGCCCCCGAAGGGAGGCATATAGTTTTTGAACCGTCTGTCAGTCTGTCGGTCTGTCGGTCTGTCCACAATTTTCGTGTCCGGTCCATATCTTTGTCATCGATGGATGGATTTTCAAATAACGTGGCATGAATGTGTACCACAGTAAGACGACGTGCAGTGCGCAAGACCCAGGTCCGTAGCTCAAAGGTCAAGGTCACACTTGGACGTTAAAGGATAGTGCATTGATGGGCGTGTCCGGTCCATATCTTTGTCATCGATGGATGGATTTTCAAATAACTATGCATGAATGTGTACTACAGTAAGACGACGTGCAGTGCGCAAGACCCAGGTCCGTAGCTCAAAGGTCAAGGTCACACTTAGATGTTAAAGGATGGTGCATTGATGGGCGTGTCCGGTCCATATCTTTGTCATCGATGGATGGATTTTCAAATAACTTGGCATGAATGTGTACCACAGTAAGACGACGTGCAGTGCGCAAGACCCAGGTCCGTAGCTCAAAGGTCAAGGTCACACTTAGACGTTAAAGATCATTTTTCATGATAGTGCATTGATGGGCATGTCCGGACCATATCTTTGTCATTCATGCATGGATTTTAAAATTACTATGCATGAATGTGTGACACAGTAAGACAATGTGTCGCACGCAAGACCCAGCTCCGTAGGTCAAAGGTCCTAAACTCTAACATCGGCCATAACTATTCATTCAAAGTGCCATCGGGGGCATGTGTCATCCTACGGAGACAGCTCTTGTTTATATAAATCCATCGAAAAAAAAAAGTTCCGCTTTCTAAATCACCTGGAAAATGCAGAAACCTAAAAAAAATTTACAGTACTATTTTTAGCTTGCACAAATTTCACAATTTGTACAAATAAATACTACACAAATTCATAATTTGTAAAGATAAACTTGGGGGTATAATTAGCCTTGATCAGGCTAATTTTAGCTCAAGATGAAACTTTCCTCACAGTAATTTTCCATAAATACATTACCTCATTTCAGGTTTAAATTACCATTAAAAATCAAATATAAACCATATATTTTTTTGACAGATATCATTTGTACATGGTTTAAACTTTACAAAAAATGCTTTTGTGGGATTCCTTGATGTTGTACTTTATTCATAATTTGCTTTTAAACTTGAAGGCGTCAAAAAGAGTATCTATCAGGGAATGGATAGATGTGGTAAAAAGGGTATCTATCAGGGAATGGATTGACGTGGTAAAAAGCGTATCTATGGAGTAAAGGGAACCTGTCAAATATTTTAATATCATAATTATGTCTCCCACCACACAGTGGTGTGGGAGACATATTGATTTACTCCAGTCTGTGTGTGTGTCTGTGTGTGTGTCTGTCACAAAGCTTGTTCGCACTTCAGGTCAAACATTTCTCACCCGATCTTCACCAAACTTGAACAAAATGTGTCTGACCATAAGACCTTGTCCAAGTTCAATAACTAGCCCAATCGGCCCAGGCACTTTGGAATTATGGCCCTTGAATTACCGAAAAATCCCCGGAGCGCATGTGCTTTCGTGCACCCAAACCGTACCCTATACTACTTTTATTAGTAGTATAGGGTACGTTTTGGGTTCAAGAAAGCACATGCACAAGTAGTATCGGGTACATTTTGGGTCCAATAAAGCACAGACTGACTTACTATTTAGATGATTAGGCAGTTGTGGGAGACATGCACTTTTCTCAAAAGCATCTCTAGTTTAAACTTAGAAAGATAGTAACAGTGCCATTGTAATAAATTTACTCACGGGTTGAATATATTATGAATAAGGAATAAAACAATTGTGAATGTTCTGTACATGGATTAATGCCGCAGAATAAACTGTTAAATGTTTAATACTAGATATTTAAAAAAAAACAAGTCCTCTCAATGAAACTGGTTGTCTCATATGTTTTTATGATATCATCATTTTTAGCTCGACTGTTCGAAGAATAGGGGAGCTATCCTACTCGCCCTGGCGTTGGCGTTAGCGTGAGCGTCACACAAATGTTAAAGTTTGCGTACCACCCCAAATATTTTCAAAGTCCATTGAGATATTGCTTTCATATTTTGCATACTTGTTTGCCATCATGACCCCGGTCTATAAAAAGGAGGAGGCAACTCTATCAAGCTTTTTGACTGAATTATGGCCCCTTTTTGACTTAGAATAAATGTTAAAGTTTGCATACCACCCCAAAGAGTCGCCGTTGGTTAAAGTTTTTTATAAAGTCAAATATCCCTGTTACTATCAAAGCTATTGACTTGAAACTTAAATAGTTATTTAGTATCAAAGTCTACACCAGGAGAAACAATCCCCTTAACTCTGAATTGAATTTTGATGGAGTTATGCCCCTTTTTGACCTAGATTTTTTGGTTAAAGTTTTTGATAAAGTCAAATATCTCTGGTACTATCAAAGCTATTGACCTGAAACTTGAAATAGTTATTTACTATTGAAGTCTACACCAGGAGAACAATCCCCATAACTCTGATTTGAATTTTGATGGAGTTATGCCCCTTTTTGACTTAGAATTTTGGGTTAAAGATTTAAGCTCGACTTTTCGAAGAAAAAGTAGAGCTATTGCACTCGCCCAGGTGTTATCCTAGGCGTCGAGGTCACCGTCGCCGTTGGTTAAAGTTTTTGATAAAATCAAATATCTCTGTTACTATCAAAGATATTGACTTGAAACCTAAAATAGTTATTAACTATCAAAGTCTACACCAGGAGAACAATCTCCATAACTCTGATTAAATTTTGACAGAGTTATGCCCCTTTTTAACTTAGAATTTTTGGTTAAAGTTTTTGATTTAGTCAATATCTCTGTTACTATCAAAGTTATTGACTTAAAACTTAAAATAGTTATTTACTATCAAAGACTACACCAGGAGAAACAATCTCCATAACTCTGTTTGAATTTTGACAGAGTTATGCCCCTTTTTAACATAGAATTTTTTATTAAATTTTTTGATAAAGTCAAATATCTCTGTTACTATCAAAGCTATTGACTTGAAACTTAAAATAGATATCTACTATCAATGTCTACACCAGGAGAAACAATTCCCATAAAACTGATTCGAATTTGACAGAGTTATGCCTCTTTTTGACTTAGAATTTTTTTGTTTAAGTTCCTGATAAAGTTAAATGTCTCTGTAACGACCAAAGCTATTGACTTGAAACTGAAAATAGTTATTTACTACCAAAGTCTACAGCAGGAGAAACATACCCCATAACTCCAATTTGAATTTTGACAGAGTTATGTCCTTGTTTAATTTAGATTTTTTGGTTAAAGTTTTATAAAGTTTTTAATGGCAAAGCTCTAATTCAGAGTGTGCTGTCGTTAACCAGTTCGAAAAAACCTGTTTATTAGATTGGCAAATGTCATTGGGCGGGTGGGGTCAACTTTTGGTTTCCTTAATAACTTGAGTTAGGAATGACGGTGCCCGGATATAAATGAAACTGTCCGTCAGCTTTTAAGGCATCAGAAGTATCATGAATATTTGATAGTGTCAGCATATTGTCAGCATTTAAGGCATCATACATACCATAAAGATTTTATATTGTCAGAATTTAAGGCATCGTATCATAAATATTTGATATTGTCAACATTTTAGGTATTATGAGTAAAGGTACCATAAGTATCATAAATATTGATATTGTCAATATTCAAGGTGTCATAAATATTTGATATTAGGTATTATGAGTAAAGGTTTAATAAGTATCATAAATATTTGATATTGTCGACATTTAAGGTATCATAAATATTTGATATTGTCAACATTTAAGGTATCATAAATATTTATTATTGTCTACATTTAAGGTAGTATGAGTAAAGGTATCATATGTATCATAAATATTTGATATTGTCAGTATTTAAGGCATCATAAGTGTCATATTAAATATTTGATATTGTCAACATTTAAAGGAAAAACTAACTCAGAATCAATGACATTTTCAGAAAACAAGACATTTTGATGAGACACAGATCATGGAGGTAAGAGCAACTGATGAGTGGTGGTAAGATCTAAAACACTATCTAACTACATCATTTTGCACACCAATCTAATAGATTGTATTTTCTGTATTGAGAAATGTTTGTAGGCTATATAATCAAGTTTTTTCAGTGTCTGTCTAATTATTGTTCAGTGTCTTATATCGTAACAAAGTTGTATGTTCAATAGGGATGGCAATGAATAGCATTTTTGGTATTCCAATATTCAGAACGAATATTCGAATATTCAGTCATCAAGTGATCAACAAAACAACTCAGAAACTTGTGTTTATCATGCCCTAATAAACACAAGTTTTTGAGTTGTTTTGTTCTACTTTAGTTTACACAGGAAATGATTAAAACATTGATGGCTTAAGACTGACTAATCGTTCTTGTCACTTGTTCATCTTTTGTAATATAACATATTTGTAATCTGCATTCTTGTATATTAGATATAATTATGAGTATCATTTCTTAATGGATGTAGCTCCTATGTACATGTAAGTAAAGTTCCATACACACGTTACATGTTGCCAAATTTTTATCGGCTGATCGTGTAAAACTTACTTTGAAGCAGCAGAAGGCTCTAAGGTAGCATTTTGGCAGAAGATTAATGTAACAGAATGAACTTTTTTTTTCACTTTTCAACCAAAGAGGGTACTTTTACCTGTCGAAGAGTATAATGAAGATTATAGTAATAATTATAAAGAAATACTTGAGCTTATGTACACTACTTGTCTGAATATTGAGTACTAATGTTTACCATACAAATGCGTTTATTGGTTACAATTCGAAAAAAAAATGGTCATCTTTTGGTTGATGCGATTTATGTAAATAAACATTTAATTTGTTTTTTGCACTGCTTGGTATTTTTATTTCCTCAAAAACATTGTTAGCATCTTTGATTGAAATCAGAGTCATTATGTCTCCCCCAGGAGACATATCGTTTTTGCCCTGTCTGTCCGTCCTTCCGTCCGTCCGTCCGTCCGTCCGTCCGTACGTCACACTTCATTTCCGAGCAATAACTGGAGAACCATTTGACCTAGAACCTTCAAACTTCATAGGGTTGTAGGGCTGCTGGAGTAGACGACCCCTATTGTTTTTGGGGTCACTCCGTCAAAGGTCAAGGTCACAGGGGCCTGAACATTGAAAACCATTTCCGATCAATAACTAGAGAACCACTTGACCCAGAATGTTGAAACTTCATAGGATGATTGGTCATGAAGAGTAGATGACCCCTATTGATTTTAGGGTCACTCCGTCAAAGGTCAAGGTCACAGGGGCCTGAACATTGAAAACCATTTCCGATCAATAACTAGAGAACCACTTGACCCAGAATGTTGAAACTTCATAGGATGATTGGTCATGAAGAGTAGATGACCCCTATTGATTTTGGGGTCACTCCATCAAAGGTCAAGGTCACAGAGGCCTGAACATTGAAAACCATTTCCGATCAATAACTAGAGAACCACTTGACCCAGAATGTTGAAACTTCATAGGATGGTTGGTCATGAAGAGTAGATGACCCCTATTGATTTTGGGGTCACTCCGTCAAAGGTCAAGGTCACAGGGGCCTGAACATGGAAAACCATTTCCGATCAATAACTAGAGAACCACTTGACCCAGAATGTTGAAACTTCATAGGATGATTGTACATGCAAAGTAGATGACCCCTATCGATTTTGGGGTCACTCCATTAAAGGTCAAGGTCACAGGGGCCTGAACATTGAAAACCATTTCCGGTCAATAACTTGAGAACCACTTGACCAAGAATGTTGAAACTTAATAGGATGATTGGTCATGCAGAGTAGATGACCCCTAACGATTATGGGGTCACTCTGTGAAAGGTCAAGGTCACAGGGGCCCGAACATTGAAAACCATTTCCGGTCAGTAACTTGAGAACCACTTGACTCAGAATGATGAAACTTAATAGGATGATTGGTCATGCAGAGTAGATGACCCCTAACGATTTTAGGGTCACTCTGTTAAAGGTCAAGGCCACAGGGGCCTGAACATGGAAAACCATTTCCAATCAATAACTTGAGAACCACTTGACCCAGAATGTTGAAACTTCATAGGATGATTGAACATGCAGAGTAGATGACCCCTATTGATTTTGGGGTCAGTCTATTAAAGGTAAAGGTCACAGTGGCCTGTTCATGTAAAATCATTAATATTAAACTTAATAGGTTGATTGGACATGCAGAGTAGATGACCCCTATTTATTTTGAGGTCATTTGATCAAAGGTCAAGGTCACAGGAGCCTGAACAGTGACTTGAGAACCAGTAGGCCAATAGTGTTGAAATTTAGCGGGATGACTGGACATGCCAAGTAGATGATCCCTATTGCAGCCAACCATCAGTGTCTCTTTGATTTTTGCTCCTGACCCCTATTGACTTTTTGCCTATAGGACTTTGCATTGGGGGAGACATGCGCTTTTTTACAAAAGCATTTTCTAGTTAGATTTTGTTTTTCAGTTAACTTCTTTAGCTCACCTGAGCACAAAGTGAGCTATTGTGATCACGCTGTGTCCGTCGTCCATCATGAGTCCTTCGGTCAAGTCCTCCTTCCGTCGTCAACAGTTGTGTTTAAACTACATCTCCAAAACCACTGAATGAAACTTTGCATGGATGTTCCTTGGATGGTCCACTACCGAAGTTGTTCAAACAGTTTCACTGAGTTGCACATAGAGGCCACCAAAAAAATAGAAAAATCTTCAAACGAAATCTAAACTGGTGGTCTGATTTTGAAATAATTTTACACAAATGGTCCTTATAAGTGTGACCCTCTACCAAGATTATTCAAATTATTTTGATTCATCAAAAAACATGTCTTCCAAGGGGTCTTGGTCACTGTTTTTCCTATATTCATATAGCAGAAACTTTAAATTTTTTAAAATAATTTCATGCAAATTTTCCTTGTGTGACCTTCTGCAGATAGTGTTTAAATTTTTCTGATTTGTAAAAAAAACAAGGCAGCCAGAGAGCATGTCACTTTTCGTCAACAATTTCTGTAAACAACATCTCCTCCAAAACACCACTGAATGGATTTTGATGAAAGTTTATACAAAATTATTTCTAGGTAGCCCTCTTTCAGAAGTGTTCAAATTATTCCAGTTCTTGGTTTAAACAATATTTATTCAACATATTTGCATTTGTTACAATGTTACATATATCAACATATAGGATTGATTAGGAAGCTAACAGCTCTTTTAGAAACTCTCTCCCTAAAGTAGATTGAACAGTTTCAGCTGGTTCAAACATATGGGTCTTCTTGGTTAAAAATTATACCTTAAAAATCTTTTTCTCTAGAGCTTTGATATTTGGCATGTGATATTAGGGTTTGACTCTCTACCATAATTGTCCAAATTATTGACCTAAGGTCAAAAACGGGCACACCCCTGTATGTGACATGTACTTACTATAGGCTTTTATATAAGAAACTTTGAAAATCTTCTTCTCTGAATCAATAATAGCTAGAATCCTGATATTTGGCGTGTTATATCAGAGTTGTACTGTCTATTGTAATTGTTCAAATTATTGCTCCAAAAGTTCAAAAATGTATGTGACTTGTATATAATATAGACTAAATTAGAAGAAACCTAACTCTGTACTTGTAACATTACATTATACAAACACACTTGAAGCCTTGCACACAGGTGAACACTTCAGGGTCAATGACCCTCTTGTTTTATTTGTTATAAATTTATATATTTTTTCAAATATTCGAATAATAAAACAGAACGAATATTCAAGTATTCTTTGCCATCCCTAATATTCAAATAAGATAAAAATTAGAAATGTGCTCAGTAACCTTATATATTGCAGTTCTCTTAATCTGATCATTGCCTTTCAAATTATCTTGACTGTGTGGATTATTACTCTGTAGGTCATGATCATGAAGAGGAAAAAAGTTGTGATTTTGCAACAAATATAACTACAAAATCTGCAGTTCACTAATTATTGCAGAATGTTCAGTACCTGTAAGAGGTTAAAGTTGGGAGATCTGTCTCGAATAAAATAACAAAACTAATTACAGATTGTATTTTATTATGCCCCCCTTCAAAGATGTTGGGGTATATTGCTTTGCACCTGTCGGTCGTGTCGTTCTGTCAGTAGAGTGAACAGTTTCAACCCAATGACTTGAGAATCACTTGACCCAGGATCTTCAAACTTGGTAGCATGATTGGGCTTATGAAGTAGATTACCCCTTTTGATTTTTGAAGTCAGTATGTCAAAGATCAAGGTCATAAGGGCCCAGACCTTGAAAACGGTTTCTGTCGAGCATGATTTGGCTGATGAAGTAGATGACCCATATACTTCTTGGGGTCAGAAGGTAAAAAGTCAAGATCACAGGGGCCTTAACATTTTAAATGGTTTCTGCCCAATAAATGAGAACCACCTGACCTTCAAACTTTGTAGCATGAATTGGCTTATGAAGTAGATGACCCTTATTGTTTGTTGGAGTTAGTAGGTCAAGGTCACGGGGCATTAACCTTAAAAATGGTTTCTTCCCAATAATTTTAGAACCACTTGACCAAGCACTTTGAAACTTGGTTGCATGATTGGGCTTATGAAGTAAATGACACCTATTGTTTTTTGGGGTCAGTCAGTCAAAGGTCAAGGTCACAAGGGCCTGAACCTTGAAAACAGTTTCGGCCAAGTAACTTGAGAAAAATTTGACCCTGAATCTTTAAACTTGATAGCATGATAGAACATATGAAGTAGATGATCTTTATTGTCTTGGGGGCACAATAGGTCAAATGTCAATGTCACAGGGACCTGAACTTTAAAAACTGTTTATGCACAGTAACTTCAGAATCACTTGACCAAGAACCTTCAAGCTTGATAGCATGATTGGGCTGAATGAAGTAGAAGACCCCTATTGTTTGTTTGGTCAGTAAGTCAAAGTTCAAGGTCACAGGGCCTGAAGCTTGAAAACCTTTTCTGCTGAATAACTTGAGAACCACTTGACCAATATCTTTCAAACTAGATAGTATGATTGGGCTTATGAAGTTGATGACCTCTATTGTTTTGGTGATTAGTAGGTCAAAGGGCAAAGTCATAGTGATTTCAGGACTGAAAATGGAGAAGGAGGGGCATATTGTTAGCTCACCTGTCACGAAGTGACAAGGTGAGCTTTTTTGATCGCGCAGCGTCCGTCGTCCGTGCGTAAACTTTTCCTTGTGACATCTTTAGGTGTCACAGTTTTCATGGGATCTTTATGAAAATGGGTCAGAATGTTCATCTTGATGATATCTAGGTCAAGTTCGAAACTGGGTCACATGCCGTCAAAAACTAGGTCAGTAGGTCTAAAAATAGAAAAACCTTGTGACCTCTCTAGAGGCCATATTTTTCACAAGATCTTCATGTAAATTGGTCAGAATGTTCACCTTGATGATATCTAGGTCAAGTTCGAAAGTGGGTCACATGCCATCAAAAACTAGGACAGTAGGTCTAAAAATAGAAAAACCTTGTGACCTCTCTAAAGGCCATATATTTCACAAGATCTTCATGAAAATTGGTCAGAACATTCACCTTGATGATATCTAGGTCAAGTTCGAAACTGGGTCATGTGCCATCAAAAACTAGGTCAGTAGGTCAAATAATAGAAAAACCTTGTGACCTCTCTAAAGGCCATATTTTCATGGGATCTGTATGAAAGTTGGTCTGAATGTTCATCTTGATGATATCTAGGTCAAGTTTGAAACTGGGTCACCTGCTGTCAAAAACTAGGTCAGTAGGTCTAAAAATAGAAAAACCTTGTGACCTCTCTAGAGGCCATATATTTCATGAAATCTTCATGAAAATTAGTCAGAGTGTTCACCTTGATGATATCTAGGTCAGGTTCGAAAGTGGGTCACGTGCCTTCAAAAACTAGGTCAGTAGGCCAAATAATAGAAAAACCTTGTGACCTCTCTAAAGACCATATTTTTCATGGGATCTGTATGAAAGTTGGTCTGAATGTTTATCTTGATGATATCTAGGTCAAGTTCGAGACTGGGTCAACTGCGATCAAAAACTAGGTCAGTAGGTTTTGAAATAGAAAAACATTGTGACCTCTCTAGAGGCCATACCCTTGAATGGATCTTCATGAAAATTGGTCAGAATGTTCACCTTGATGATATCTAGGTCAAGTTTGAAACTGGGTCACGTGCCATAAAAAACTAGGTCAGTAGGTCAAATAATAAAAAAACCTTGTGACCTCTCTAGAGGCCATACTTTTCATGGGATCTGTATGAAAGCTGGTCTGAATGTTCATCTTGATGATATCTAGATCAAGTTCAAAACTGGGTCATGTGCCTTCAAAAACTAGGTCAGTAGGTCAAATAATAGAAAAACTTTGTGACCTCTCTAAAGGCCATATTTTTCATGGGATCTGTATGAAAATTGGTCTGAATGTTTATCTTGATGATATCTAGGTCAAGTTTGAAACTGGGTCAAGTGCGATCAAAAACTAGGTCAGTAGGTCTTGAAATAGAAAAACCTTGTGACCTCTCTAGAGGCCATACCCTTGAATGGATCTTCATGAAAATTGGTCAGAATGTCACCTTGATGATATCTAGGTCAAGTTTCAAACTGGGTCACGTGCCGTAAAAAACTAGGTCAGTAGGTCAAATAATAGAAAAACCTTGTGACCTCTCTAGAGGCCATACTTTTCATGGGATCTGTATGAAAGTTGGTCTGAATGTTCATCTTGATGATATCTAGGTCAAGTTTGAAACTGGGTCAACTGCAGTCAAAAACTAGGTCAGTAGGTCTAAAATTAGAAAAATCTTTTGACCTCTCTAGAGGCCATATTTTTCAATGGATCTTCATGAAAATTAATCTGAATGTTCACCTTGATGATATCTAGGTCAGTTTCGAAACTGGGTCACGTGCCATAAAAAACTAGGTCAGTAGGTCAAATAATAAAAAAACCTTGTGACCTCTCTAGAGGCCATACTTTTCATGGGATCTGTATGAAAGTTGGTCTGAATGTTCATCTTGATGATATCTAGATCAAGTTCGAAACTGGGTCACGTGCGGTAAAAAACTAGGCCAGCAGGTATAAAAATAGAAAAACCTTACGACCTCTCTAGAGACCATTTTTTTCAATGGATCTTCATGAAAATTGGTCAGAATTTTTATCTTGATAATATCTAGGTCAGTTTCAAAACTGGGCCACATGAGCTCAAAAACTAGGTCACTATGTCAAATAATAGAAAAAACAACGTCATACTCAAAACTGGGTCATGTGGGAAGAGGTGAGCGATTCAGGACCGTCATGGTCCTCTTGTTTTGCAGATGTCTCTCTGTCGGTCAGTATGTTGGTATGTAGACCTATCTGTTTCCAGATGATAACTCAAGAATGCTAGGATCATGAAAGTTGATAGGGAGATTGGTCATGACCAGCAGATGACCCCTATTGATTTAAGGTCAGTAGGCCAAAGGTCAAGTTCACAGTAACCCAGAACAATTAAACAGTTTCCGGACGATAACTCAAGAATGTTTGGGCCTAGGTCCACGAAACTTAATAGGGTGGTTGATCATGACCAGAAGATAACCCCTATAGATTTTGAGGTCAGTAGGTCAAGGTCACATTGACCTAGAGCAGTAGAACTTTTGTGTACAGTGACCAAATGATTTCTGTTCCTTGTACAATTACTGAATGCATCAAGGGGGGCATTTCGTGTTTTACAAGCTCTTGTTTTGTTATATTTACAGTGGTTTATACAGATAATAATGGCTGTACAGTATATCCACAGTAAAAAAGTTTTACACAGGTAAAACATTTTATTGCTAGTACTTAATTTTAAATAACTGTACACACATAGCTGTGATGTTTTGTAAATTTTCTGAAAAGTTTACATTATTGTTCGAACTATATAGAAAGTACAACTCGAGTTTAATTGAGAGAATAAAAGTCAAAGTTTATAATTATGCATGTACTGTGTACTGCTACGCTATATAAAAGATGATTGAATAAATGTTAAAAAACACAGTCAGTTGTATCTGACCAAGGATAAAAAAAAAATCCAAGTGAAAAATGTCACACATTTTAAATTTTTATTTGAAACATATCAAGTAAACTCATATAAAGATTTTGAGACCACCCCTTGGGTAAATTTTCATTTTGGAAATAATACCTGACAGACCTGTAATATTCATAATATATACAGAATGGTTAAGAATAAGTAGAAAATGCTTTCTATAAAGGTCACCTTGTTTGCTAATACGTATTTTGTCTTACAACACATGTACTGTGACTGTCCACATTCTATTTCGTAGAAAGTATCAAACTTCTTTTTCAAACTTCTTTTTTTAGCTCACCTGTCACATAGTGACAAGGTGAGCTTTTGTGATCACCCTTCGTCTGTCGTCAGTCCGTGCGTGCGTCCGTTCGTCAACAATTTCTTGTCTGCACGATAGTGGTTTCATTTATGATTTTATTTTAACCAAACTTGCACACAACATCTATCACCATAAGATCACGGTTCCTTTCTTGAACTGGCCAGATCCCATTATGGGTTCCAGAGTTATGGCCCCTGAAAGGGCCAAAATTAGCTATTTTGACCTTGTCTGCACAATAGCAGCTTTATTTATGACTTGATTTTTACCAAATTGGCACACAACTTGTATCACCATAAGATCTTGGTTCCTTTCTTGAACTGGCCAGATTCCAATATTGGTTCCAGAGTTATGGCCCCTGAAAAGACCAAAATTAGTTATTTTGACCTTGTCTGCACAATAGCAGCTTCATTTATGATTTTATTTTAACCAAACTTGCACACAACTTGTATCACCATAAGATCTCAGTTCCTTTCTTGAACTAGCCCGATCCCGTTATGGGTTCCAGAGTTATGGCCCCTGAAAGGGCCAAAATTAGCTATTTTGACCTTGTCTGCACAATAGCAGCTTCATTTATGATTTGATTTTAACCAAACTTGCACACAACTTGTATCACCACAAGATCTTGCTTCCTTTCTTCAACTGGCCAGATTCCTTCATGGGTTCCAGAGTTATGGCCCCTTAAAGGTTCAGAATTGGCTATTTTGGCTTTTGCACCCATATAGAGACTTCATTTATGGTTTTATTTAATACAAACTTCTAAAATATCTTCAACAACAATAAATCTTGGATTCCATGACAAATCAGATCCAATCATAGGTTCCAGAGTTATTTTATATCTGATTACCTCCCCTGATTTTAATCAAAATGGATTTATATCAGTAAGTACTTACAGGACTTATTTGAAATTTCATTATTGTTATTAGTTGGACTGAGATAATCAGGGTAGATAACTATGGACTGATTTATGTCAAATTACCTCCCTTTATTTCAAATTAAAATTGTTATATCTCCATAACTAATGAAGATACTGATATGAAATTTCATTTATGTCAACAGATTTATTTGGCAGATCCTTCTTTTGTCCACTTACAATTTTTTTTTTTTAATTACTTCCTTTTACGTTACTATAAATAGCTTTTTTTTTGGGTAACTTTTTCATTATTGGCCGTAGGGAAAACACGAGACCAGTTTTCTGTGGTACAACATGGATGGTACCTTCAATTTTTAGGTGTATTTTAACATATCTATACTTTGTAAGATTTTTTTTTCGTTTTGGTTAAATTTCTTCCCTTTGTTGTTACTGTCCTTTGGACTTAGATATTTTTTCTGAGGACCTTCTTGTCCCCAAGTGCAATGATAACAGGTGAGCGATATAGGGCCATCATGGCCCTCTTGTCCCTAAATTTGCTTTTGTTGTGTGTCGAACATACTTATCTTGGTACTGGTGAATGAAAAATAGTTATCGGTAACTTTAATATTTTTTGAAACATCGGAGTTAGGATCGATGAATGTCCGTTGTTTTCCACCCACCCATCCGTTCACATTTAGTTTGTTTACACTCTAGCTTCCACAATTTTGAAGTAATTCTAATCAAACTTGGTCACAATGTTTTTGGTCACAAGACCTCGGATGAGTTCGATTATGGGCTAGATTGGATCAGTATATTTAGAGTTATTTGCCCTTGATTGACAAAAATTGCTATATTTCACTTTGTTTACACTCTAGCATCTTCATTTCTTCACCAATCCTAATCATATTTATATAGAATGTGTACGACTTCAAGATCTTGGATGAGTTCGATTATGAGCCAAATCGGACTAGTAGGACCCGAATTATGTGCCCTTGATTTACAAAAATTACAATATTTTACATTGTTTACACTATAGCACCTTCATTCCTTCACCAATCCAAAACATGTTTACTTAGTATATGTATTGCCATACGATCTCGAATGTCTTCAATTTTGAACAAAATCAGGCAAGTAGGACCAGAGTTATGGGCCCTTGATTTTGCAAAAATCTCTATATTTTACCTTGTTTATGTTATAACACCTTCATTCCTTCAGCAATCCAAATCATATTTATACAGAATGTGTCTGAGCATAAGATCTCAGATAAGTTTGATTATGAGTGAAATCTGACGATTAGGACTAGAGTTACTTGCCCTTGATTTTACAGAAATTGCTATATTTCAAAGGAAAATCTTGTTGACACTCTTAGAGTGCACAGTTTCAGGTTGAAACTCATGAGAATTGGTCAGAATGTTTGTCTTGATGACCTCTAAATCAAGTCAAATTTGAATCAGGGTCATGCGGGGTCAAAAACTAGTTCACCTAGTCAAATCAAAGGAAAAGCTTGTTAACACTCTAGAGGCCACATTTATGACCCTATCTTTTTTAATTTAGGTCAGAATGTTTGTCTTAATGACTTCTAGCTCAGGTTTGAATCTTGGTCATGTGCGGTCAAAAACTAGGTCACCCGGTCAAATAAAAGGAAAACCTTGTGTATGCAATAGGGGCTGCATTTTTCACTGAATCTTCATGAAATTTGATCAGAATGTTTGTCTTGATGAAATCTAGGTCAAGACTGAATAAGGGTCATCTAGGGTCAAAAACTAGGTCACCTGTTCGAATTAAAGGAAAACCTTGTGTATGCAATAGGGGCTGCATTTTACACTGAATATTCGTGGAATTTGATCAGAATGTTTGTCTTGGTAAAATCTAGGTCAGGTTTGATTATGGGTCACCTGGGGGCAAAATCTAGGTATCCCGGTCAAATAAAAGAAAAACTGTTTGTGTGCAATAGGGGCTGCATTTTTTTACTGGATTTTCGTAGAATTTGAACAGATTGTCTTGATTAAATCTAGGTCAAGTTTGAATATAGATCATCTGGGGTCAAAAAGTAGGTCGCTCTGTCAAATCAAAGAAAAACTTGTGTGTGCAATAGGGGCTGCATTTTTCATCTGATATGCATGAAACTTGGTCAGAATGTTTGTCACTGTAGAGGGTACTTTTTTGCTCCAATCTTCATGAATCTTTGTTAGAACATTAGCTCAGATGAGCGACCTAGGGCCATCTTGGCCCTCTTGTTTGTCATTTTGACAGCTCTACTTTCATTTTCATTGTGTAATTTTTGCATTTGTTCAAAATGTACATGTTTTGTCACACTTACAACTCCCGGAGTACCTGGAGTAATATGGTACTGACACACAAGAATCATAAAAGTAATGACAAAATACTTTTGAAAAAGAAGCTTGATATCTTTTACAAAATAGAATGTGAACAGTCCAAGAACATGTGATATAGGACAAAATGTGTTTTTTGATAGAGAATAACCCATCTTGAAAGTTTCTTCTACTTGTTATGAACAGTTTTGTGTATTCTTTATGATAAACCAAGGCTTATGAGGCATAGAAAACTAAAACAAAAATTCGCGCGAGGGGAGGTTTCAAAAGACTTTACAAGATCCTTAATATACTTCAAAGATTTTAGATAAAATCTTCATGTCACATTCTCAGAATAGTATTAACTGAGTTAAAATTAGCTAAAGTAAAACTTCAACTTGACAGCTTTTAAGTGTTGCCTCAGATTAAGATTACATAAGTTTGCTTTTCTGTTTCAGAGATTTGAAAGCAGAGAATGTTTTCCTAACCAAGAAAAATGTAGTCAAAATAGGTAATTTGTTTGTTTTCAATGATTTTTATAAAGAAAACAATGACAGCTACTGACAGTGATACTAGTTATGCCCCCCTTCGAAGAAGGAGGGGTAAATGATATTGTTTTGCAGATGTCGGTCGGTCGGTCAGTCTGTAGACCAATCAGTTTCTATTGATAATTATGCCCCCCTTCGAAGAAGGAGGGGTATATTGTTTTGCAGATGTAGGTCGGTCGGTCGGTCGGAATGTAGACCAATCCGTTTCCGGATGATAACTCAAGAACTCTTGGGCCTAGGATCATGAAAGTTGATAGGGAGGTTGATCATCACCAGCAGATGACCCCTATTGATTTTGAGGTCTGTATGTCAAAGGTCAAGGTCACAGTGACCCTGAATAGTAAAGCGGTTTCTGGATGATAACTCAAGAACCCTTGGGCCTAGGATCATGAAAGTTGATAGGGAGGTTGGTCATGACCAGCAGATGACCCCTATTGATTTTGAGGTCAGTATGTTAAAGGTCAAGGTCACAGTGACCCTGAACAGTTTAACGGTTTCCAGATGATAACTCAAGAACGCTTAGGCCTAGGGTAACAAAAGTTGATAGGGAGATTGGTCATGACCAGCAGATGACCCCTATTGATTTTGAGGTCAATATGTCAAAGGTCAAGGTCACAGTGACCAGGAACAGTAAAATGGTTTCCGGGCAATAACTCAAAAACGCCTGAGCCTAGTGTCAGGAAAATTGATAGTTAGGTTGGCCATGACCAGCAGATGACCCCGATTGATTTTGAGGTCATTAGGTCAAAGGTCAAGGTCACATTGGCCAGGAACAGTTAAACAGTTTCTGATCTTCTTGTCCAAAACCATAGGGCCTAGGGCTTTGATATTTGGTATGAAGCACAATATAGTGGTCCTCTAGCAAGATTTTTCAGATTATTTCCCTGGGGTCAAATATGGCCCCACCCGGGGTTCACATGGTTTATATAGACTTATATAGGAAAAAACTTGAAAAAACCTCTTGTCCAAAACCACAGGGTCTAGGGCTTTGATATTTTGTATATGAAATCATCTAGTGGTCCTCTACTAAGGTTGTTCAAATTATTCCCCTAGGGTCAAATATGGCTCTGCCCTGGGAGTCACATGGTTTACATAGACTTATATAGGGAGAAACTTTGAAAATCTTCTTGTCGAAACCACAAAGACTCTGGCTTTGATATTTGGTAATGTAGTATCATCTAGTGGTTCTCTACCAAGTTTGTTGAAATTATCCCTCTAGGGTTAAATATGGACCCGCCCCAGGGGTCACATGGTTCATATAGACTTAAATAGGGAAAAACTTAGAATCTTCATGTCCATAACTTACATCATTCAAATTTGGACCACATGTATAGTTTTGAGTGGCAAGATGAACCTTGACATGAGTTGACCTTGTTTTTGACCTAGTGACCTACTTTCACATTTCTGTAGCTACAGCCTTCAAATTTGGACCACATGCATAGGTTTGTGTACCGAAAAAGACTTTGACCTTGTTATTGACCTGGTGACCTACTTTCACATTTTTGAAGTTACATGCTTCAAATTTGGACCACATGCATAGTTTCGTGTTCCAAAATAAAATTTGACTTTGATTTTGACCTAGTGACCTACTTTCACATTTCTCAAGCTACAGCCTTCAAATTTGAACCACATGCATAGTTTTGTGTACTGAAATGAACTTTGATCTTGAGATTGACCTAGTGACCTACTTTCACATTTCTGAAGGTACAAGCTTCAAATTTGGACCACTTGCATAGTTTTGTGTTCCGAAATAAAATTTGACCTTGATTTTGACCTAGTGACCTACTTTCACATTTCTCAAGCTACAGCCTTCCAATTTGAACCACATGCATAGTTTTGTGTACTGAAATGAACTTTGATCTTGAGATTGACCTAATGACCTACTTTCACATTTCTGAAGCTACAGGCTCCAGATTTGGACTGCATGCATATTTATTTTTGTGTTCTGAATTGAAATTTGACATTGATTTTTACCTGTTACCTACTTTCACATTTTTAGCCAACCATCATCAGATGGTGGGCTATTAAAATCACTCTGCGTCCGTGGTCCGTCCGTCCGTCATTCCGTCCGTTAACAATTTCTCGTTATCCCATCTCCTCAGAAACTACTTGGGGGATTTTGACCAAACTTTGTCAGAATGATGTATTGGTACCCTAGTTGTGTCCCCCTGAAAATCAGACTGGTTCAACAATTTATGAGTGAGTTATGGCCCTTTGTTTAATTCTATATTTTACTTAGATTTATATAGGGAAAAACTTTGAAAACCTTCTTGTCCAAAACCACAGAGCCTAGGGCTTTGATATTTGGTTTGAAGCATCATCTAGTAGTTCTCTACCAAGATGATTCAAATTATTTCTCTGGGGGTCAAATATGGCCCTGCCCTGGGGGTCACATGGTTTATATAGACTTATATAGGGAAAAACTTTGAATAACCTTTTGTCCAAAACCACAGGGATAGGGCTTTGATATTTTGTACGTGACATCATCTAGTGGTCTTCAACTAAGATTGTTCAAATTATCCCCCTAGGGTCAAATATGGCTCCGCCCTGGGGGTCATATGGTTAACATAGACTTATATAAGGAAAAACTTTGAAAATCTTCCTGTCCAAACCACAAAGCCTAAGGCTTTGATACTTGTAACGTAGCATCATCTAGTGGTTCTCTACCAAGTTTGTTCAAATTATCCCCGTAGGGTCAAAAATGGCCCCGCCCCGGGGGTCACATGGTTCATATAGACTTATATAGGGAAAAACTTTTAGAATGTTCTTGTCAATAACTACAACATTCAAATTTGGACCACTTGTATATTTTTGAGTGGCAAGATGAACCTTGACATGAGTTGACCTTGATTTTGACCTAGTGACCTACTTTCACATTTCTGTAGCTACAGCCTTCAAATTTGGACCACATGTATAATTTTGAGTGGCAAGATGAACCTTGACATGAGTTGACCTTGATTTTGACCTAGTGACCTACTTTCACATTTCTGTAACTACAGCCTTCAAATTTGGACCACATGCATGGTTTTGTGCACTGGAAAAAACTTTGACCTTGATTTTGACCTAGTGACCTACTTTCACATTTTTGAAGGTACTGGCATCAGATTTGGACCATATGCATAGTTCCGTGTTTCAAAATGAAATCTGACATTGATTTTGACCTAGTGACCTACTTTCACATTTCTCAAGCTACAGCCTTCAAATTTGGACCGCCTGCATAGTTTTTTGTACCGAAAACAACTTTGACCTTCACATCGACCTAGTGACCTACTTTCACATTTTTGAAGGTACAGGCTTCAAATTTGGACCACATGCATAGTCGTGTATTCTGAAATAAAATTTGACCTTGATTTTGACCTAGTGACCTACTTTTACATTTCTCAAGCTACATGCAGCCTTCAAATTTGGACCTTTTGCATAGTTTTGTGTACCGAAATGAACTTTGACCTTTATATTGACCTAGTGACCTACTTTCACATTTTTAAGGTTAGGCTTCAAATTTGGACCACAGGCATAGTTTTGTATTCCGAAATAAAATTTGACCTTGATTTTGACCTAGTGACCTACTTTTACATTTCTCAAGCTATAGCCTTCAAATTTGGACCACATGCTTAGTTTTGTGTACCGAAATGAATGTTTGACCTTTACATTGACCTAGTGACCTACTTTCACATTTTTGAAGGTACAGGCTTCAAATTTGGACCACATGCATAGTTTTGTATTCCGAAAAAAAATTTGACCTTGATTTTGACCTAGTGACCTACTTTTACATTTCTCAAGCTACAGCCTTCAAATTTGGACCACTTGCATAGTTCTGTGTACCGAAATGAACTTTGACCTTAAGATTGACCTAGTGACCTACTTTCACATTTCTGTAGCTACAGGCTTCAAATTTAGACCACTTGCATAGGATTGTGTACCGAAACAAACTTTGACCTTGACATTGACCTAATGACCTACTTTCACATTTCTCAAGCTACAGCTTTCGAATTTGGACCACATGCACAGTATTGTGTACAGAAATAAAATTTGACCTTGAGCTAGTCAAGAAGTCTTGAAATTTGGAACACTCTAAAATGGCACATTGGTGGGCGTCAAGATCACTCTGTGATCTCTTGTTCAAGCTACAGCTGCCTCCACATTTGAAGCACATGCATAGTTCTGTCTACCGAAATGAACTTTGACCTTGAAATTGATCTAGTGACCTACTTTAACATTTCTCAAGCCACAGCTTTCAAATTTGGACCACATACACATTATTTTGTATTGAAATGAAATTTGACATTGATTTTGACCTTGAGCTAGTCTTGAAATTTGGAACAAAATGGCTCAGTGGATGGTGCCAAGATCTCTCTGTAATCTCTTGTTAGGTTAATAGGTTAACGGTCAAGGTCAGATTAAACCAGAATGGTAGAACTTTTGTTTACAGTGAGCATATAATTTCTGTTCCTTGTGCAATTACTGAATGCATCAAGGGGGGCATTTCGTGTTCGACGAGCTCTTGGTTTTCATATATTCTGTTAAGAGATTTATTTAAGGAACAAAAAGAGCCATTACATGGAGTAAGATCCCTGTGGGAAATGTATATTTTATTAATTTTTATGAAATTTTTGTAATTTCTTCTAATATAGAAATATTAAAAAGTCTATTTTGATCTCTTGGTTGAGCAACCAAGATAGACAAAGGGAGGTAATAATAATTTATAAACTTGCATTTCTAATTAATTTTGGCAATGCAAATCTTTGATAACTTTAATACCATACTGCTTATATTCATATTATTCCTTAGGCAAAATATGTTTATTAGTTCCTTAGGCAAAATATGTTTATTAGCTCAACTGAGCACTTTGTTGAGCACAAAGTGCTCAAGGGTGAACTATTATGGTCAGTGATTGTCCAGCATCCGTCGTTCATCAACATTTTCTTTTCACCAACATCAACTCCTAAACCACCAGGCCAATTTTGATGAAACTTCACAGAGATGTTTCTTGGATGGTTTTTAAAAATTGTTGAAAGAATTGAATTCTGTATAGAAGTCTGGTTGCCATGGCAACCAAACAAAAGGAAAAATTGTTCAAAACCACAGGTCCTAGGGCTTTGAAATCTGGTATGTAGCATCAAGTAGTGGTCCTCTACCAAGATTGTTCAAATTATCCCCCTAGGGTCAGATATGGCGTCACCCTGTAGGTCATATAGTTTATAGAGATTATATAGGGAAAACTTTGAAAATCTTCTTGTAGACAAATCAAAGGTCCTAGGGCTTTGATATCTGGTATGTAGGGTCAACTAGTGGTCCTCTACCAAGATTGTTCAAATTATTCTCCTAGGGTCAAATATGGCCCCACCCTGGGGGTCACATGGTTATATTGACTAACATAATGAAATTTTTTTTAAAATCTTCTTGTCCAAAACCACAGGGCTTAGGGCTTTGGTATTTGGTATGTAGCTTTATCTAGAGGCCCTTTACCAAGATAGTCCTTATGTAACCCTCTACCAAGATTGTTCAAATTATTATGAATCGTCAAAATACATTGCCACCAGATAGTTTGAAATAAATTCACACGAATGATCCTTGTATGATCGTCTACCAAGATTGTTCAAATTACTCCTATTCCTTAAAAAAATATGGCCGCCAGAAGGCGTCCATTTTCCGATATGTTTATAGTGGAAAATCTTCTTACAAACAAAACATTTATTTGCAGAATTGTTTATTTGACAAACATTGTAATAGAATGTATAATAAATGTATGATTTATAGTAAACAAAGTTTGTTTAGAGAACAGAAATATTGGTTTACTGGTGTTACTAAAAAAGAATCTGTTGAGACCACTTTTTGGTAGTCCGCTTGGTGGTCTCTTTATACAGGATTGACTGTACCTACAAGACTTTGAGAACCTTTTGAAGATTGTTGATAGGCATGCTCAAGATAAATGTAATTATGCCCCCGTTTGGACTTAGAAAATCCTTGTTAGTCCCCTACTGGTTGAAAACCAGTTTCGGGGACTATAGGAATGCACTTTTCCGTCATTCCGTCCATCCGTCCGTCCGTCCGTCCGCAATTTCGTGTCCGGTCCATAACTCTGTCATCCATGAAGGGATTTTAATATTACTTGGCACAAATGTTCCCTTCCCCATGATGAGACGACGTGTCATGCGCAAAACCCGGACCCCTAGCTCAAAGGTCAAGGTCACAATTGGAGGTCAAAGGTCAACAGGGCTTTTTTCCTGTCCGGTCCACAACTCTCCCATCCTTGAAGGGATTTTAGTATTACTTGGCACAAATGTTCCCCATGATGAGATGATGTGTCATGCGCAAATCCCGGACCCCTAGCTCAAAGGTCAAGGTCACAATTGGAGGTCAAAGGTCAACAGGGCTTTTTTCCTGTCCAGTCCATAACTCTCCCATCCATGAAGAGATTTTAATATTACTTGGCACAAATGTTCCCCATGAGGAGACGACGTGTCATGCGCAAAACCTGGACCCCTAGCTTAAAGGTCAAGGTCACAATTGGAGGTCAAAAGTCAACAAGGCTTTTTTCCAGTCCGGTCCATAACTCTCCCATCTATGTAGGGATTTTAATATTACTTGGCAGAAATGTACCTCATAATAAGACGATGTGTCGTGCACAACTTTCAGACCCCTAGCTCAAAGGTCAAGGTCACACTAAGCAGTCAAATGTTAACATAGCATGAACAGGGTCTGTTTCGTGTCCGGTCCATAACTCTGACATTCATTAAGGGATTTTAATATCACTTAGCACAAGTGTTCCCCATGATGAGACGACATGTCATGCGCAAATCCCAGACCCCTAGCTCAAAGGTCAAGGTCACAATTGGGGGTCAAAAGTAAACAGAGTTTTTTTCCTGTCCCGTCCATAACTGTGCCATCCATGAAGGGATTTTAATATTACTTGGCACAAATGTTTCCCATGATGAGACGAGGTGTCATGCACAACACCCAGTACCCTAGCTTAAAGGTCAAGGTCAAGAGGATTTTTTTCCTGTCCGGTCTATAACTTTGTCATGCAAAGCAGGATTTAGATATCAGTTGGCACAAATATTCCCCTGGATGAGACAACATGTCATGTGCAAGAACCAGGTCCCTAGGTCTAAGGTCAAGGTCATATTTAGAGGTCAAAGGTCAATTCAAGAATGACTTTGTACGGAACATTCCTTCGTCATGCATGGAGGGATTTTGATGTAACTTGGAACAAATGTTCACCACCATGAGGCACCCTTGTTGAGTCGGCTAAACGCTGAAAGCGTTTGATGAGTCCTTGCTATCGCCCGATTTCTCATTCTCATTAAATGGCCTCACAACACAGCGAATAGATGTAGTTCCATTTTCAAAGAGTTCATTGGTCGGATGAAGTTCAGTTATGTCAATCCCATTTGCTATGACCAATATACGATGTAATCTGTCAAATTTATGAAGTGTAATTGTGCAATACTCGAATAAAGCGCCATGTATTTTCTTCCGCGATAACTCATTAAGCATAAACACGCATAACGATTCTGCGGGATTTGGTAATACATTTGCGCATATGATTATGGTGACTGATTTTATGTCCTTTTGTCACAGAATAGCAATTATGATATTCACAAATTCAAATAAAAACTGCATATTAACTTATTAGCCAAAAAATCTATTTGTTACCCTGTCCGTTTCAAAAAATAATCTTTAAATCATTGCGCAAATAACAAATTTATTGCGCTGTGCATTTCATGAATTGCGAAGGCTTACCAAGCTTGCGTAATATCCAGCGAAAGACAAAATATAGTTCCATAACATACTGCTAGTATTTTATTGAGTCAGGTACCTCTGAAAGCATTGGAATGTCTCTTACCAAAGAGTTTACCACATCGGTGAAATTAAATTATGACAGCTTCATTTTAAATGGCCCGAATAAAATATGTGCAGTACGTTAATTCTTCCGCGAGACTTCGCGGATGAATCCTAGTTACATTCTGGGCACTTGTCGGAGAACACACGTGACCTGTTTATTACAACGCTTCTATGACTTGGCGCTTGAAAATACGGACTTCGGTTCATCGAAAAATACTACGAAGATCGGCCAGATCAAATGATGCAAAATCGCGAGTGGCGAAAAATGCAAACTTCATTCATTCTAAATCGTATCCTTTCTGGAATTTTGACTCGTTCGGATAATTTGCTTACGATTCAGGTCACAAAAAAATGAAACCGCCACCCATTCTGCTTTTCATGATGACACATGGGTTGAATTTTGCAGTCAGTAAGCGGATAAATTATCGGGAAAAGAAGCTCCTACTGGTTTGTTTAATTACTGCTGATTTTAAAAATGATTTTATTTCTTATTTTTCGAGAAATAAACAAATCGGCAAAACATTAAATTGTATTTTCTTGTAGTTTTTGAAATCGAAAGTAGATCGTCTATGTTAGACTGCTTTGAGGAAACGAAACAATTTTTTTTTTATGAAATGATTTAAATAAGAGGTAATATCACAGTAAACTTCAATGTCAGATACTGCCAATTGCTGCTAAACTGTCTTCGTGTCATCACAATTTGTAATGAAATTTTAACATTCAAGTAACAGACATGGTAGATATTATTGTAACAGAAATGATTCTAGAATTTATTTTTATAACACATACATAGAATCTATATCAGACAGTGAGTCCTGAGGCATGACCTGAAAGTAAAAATTTGAAGTGAAAGTCATTCATACTTTGGATATTGTAATACTAAAAAGAATCTAGGTTATATTTAGAAAGTGAAACATAAAATTTTCAGCTAGAAATCGCACCAAAGGCTGTATCAAAAGTCTACATTTCAAAATTTTCTTGTGGTGATATCCCAAACCCTACTTGCAGGAGGGGGTATCCTCCCACACTCTCCCCCCATATTGCCACTTTACAGTTTGACACATTTGCCCTTTTACCACCTGCCACAATGCCCATTTCAAAATCTGACTGCAGTTCAAAGCGGGAAGCAACACCCCTCCCCACACCCACCCTGCTACCGACCACGTAAAAATGGCTCAAACATTTTTCAGCACAGTCTGGGCCTGTCTGTCTACATGAATCAAAATGGATAACTGAAAGTGCATGGACTTGGGGACTACTGACATGGTTTTGAAGGGGTTAACAGGTCTGAAATAGAATAAATGATGGTTTTAACTAAAAAAGAACTGTATTTATTAATATCGGTTATCTTTTCCGAAATTGGTAGCTAGTCAGAGTAACTTCCCTTAGTTTCGAATGCGCAATTTTCCTGTCAGTGTAAACATTCTTGACAATATATATTGACACTCAGCAACATTTACATATCTTTAAATGCGAAAGTAAGTATACTTTAAATTCACATCACTTATAATATGATTGAACAATACCTAGCCTGTGACACTGTTATCGCCAGGCCAGTTATCTGTAAAATATCTGAACAGTTCTTTCGTCCATCCGTTACAAATTGTATGTGACAATCCACGCTATAACTTATGAATTTCAATATATAAATTGTCATATTCAAATTTTATCATGTGCGAATATATACCAGCCGGTAATTGCCTGTTTTGGTAATGCCGGAGGCAAATGTTTACTGGAAAAATATATATAGTCGTGGGCAGTATCTTAGTGTCAGCTGTAAAACTGTAGTTTGTACTTTCAACATTTTTATTTTTGCGAACCACTCTTCAATTTTAGAGAAATTATTGGGTTTAAGTACTTGTATGATGTCAATCAAATTTTTTACTAGGCATCGATTGAATGTCAGTTTCATCTATTGTAACAAAATCTCTGTTCAGTTGGGAACAAAAACTAAAAACAACTGAACTGGTAGACTATACTACCATACATCAATCATTAGCGACTCTAGGCCTTCAGGCCTTTGATTTTTAGAATTCGTCCTTTGTTGTTACTATAAATAGTTTTATTGTAACTTTTTTTTTACTGGCGGTAGAGAAAAATCGAGACCACTTTTCTGTGGTACAGATGCTGTTAATCCAATTTTTAGGTTGTATTTTGACCTATCTCTACTGGTAAAGAGTTTCTTCTTTTTTTTATATGATTTTTTTTTTTTTTTTTTTTTAAAGTTTAAATTTCCCTTTGTTGTACTATAAATAATTTAAACATGATAACTTTTTTATAATCAGCCAAAAAAATTCAATATGAAAACAACTGGGGTTTTTATGTATGCACTTTTTAACCCAAGTGTGTTGTTATAACATTTGTATATTAGTTATAACATATTTGTATATGTAGTACAATATTGTTTATACATCATTGCCCAGATATCGTTCATTATGTTATACTGCAGTAGAGAAAATAGGTGCCTCCCAGAAAGGGGACTTTGTATTGCATGGCAATACTTCATTCACTTGTTAATTAAGTTTTACATGCAAGTTACTATTTCCAAAACTAATGCAGAAATTGAATTGAAACTTCACATGTATCTTCGGGGTCATAAAACTAGGTGAAAGCATCAAGTCTAATAACTCTGGCATGCATTTTGGCCAAATTATTTCCCCTTTGGACTTAGAAAATCCTGGTTAAAGTTTTGCGTGCAAGAACATATGGCTATCATTTAAAGGCATAATAATTATAGCTTTGAAACTTATTTTTTCTTTTTCTAGGTCAATTACCAACTTCACTGGGACAAGTCCCATAACTCTGACTTGTATTTTGGCTAAATTATGCTCCATTTTGAACTTAGAAACTTTACATGCAAGTTAGAAAATCCTGGTTAAAGTTTTGCATGCAAGTACATATAGCTATTACTTAAAGGCATATAGCTCTGAAACTTTCTTTTCAAGGTCAGTTACCAACCTCACTGGGTCAAGTCCCATAACTCTGACATGTACAAATGATGCCCCCTTTTTGACTTAGTAACTTGCACACAAATCAAATGCAGATATTGGATTGAAACTTCATGTGTGTCTTCGGGTTATAAAACTAGGTTATAGCATCAAGTCCCATAACTCTGACATGCATTTTGGCAAAATTATGTTCCTTTTGAACTTAAAACTTCAGTTTTGCATGCAAGTTACTACCTCCAAAACTAATCCAGATACAGGATTGAAACTTGATAGATATTTTAACATTTAGGGTAATATTCCTGCTTCTGGGACAACAAATCTAGTTGAACATTGACTGTCTTACGGACAACTCTTGTTATATTACTGATAATTGTTTGTTACACCCTTTATTATCCCATAATTACAACATAATAGCTTATGTTTTTGTATAGAATGAGGAAAGGGTATGCTAAATTACCATTAAAACCTTTGAATTGTTTTTCGAAACTCTGTGTTTAAAATGAATGATATAAGAATGACTTGTGTTAAAATGATGTAGAAATGTGTATTATTTGTTTGTCTTTGAATTCTTTTTATTATAAAAGTTATACTTTTCTCATCCCTCACCATTAGATTATAATTATGAAAGGTCTTCTATATTGCGAAAAGTTACTCTTTCTGCTTCTCAGCTTAATTGCTGTCTCCTTACAGTCCCATACTCGACACAACTGCTGTCACATATATTTATGATATACTCTTAATATAAGTTACATATCACATGTGATATTTGATGTTTGAAGCAATGCTCCTCAAAGTGTCTAACTCCTCGCTTCTGGTTAATCATAAGGGAATATTCAACAATGAATAAGAATTTAGACAGATTATTGCACGTAGTCCAGCTGAACTGGTTTATACTACATAATCTTTAAAGGTGATCTGATTTTGCATACATCGGATTATAAATGAATAACTTCAGGTGGTTGACAAGACATTTCGACCCAGTAGTTCAATGTTCTGTCATGTCGATATTCAGTTGTGTCAATATTTTGTCTGTTGATGTTTTGTCATGCTCCCAAAAATTCACATGTCAGTAAGACAACAAAAATGGCCAGTATTACAATGCAGTCCTAAAGATTATATCAAGGGTCAGTTTTACAAACTACAGTCCTTAATATTATATCAAAGGCCAGTTTTACAAATAAAGTCCTTAATATTGGTTTTGCAGTAACTCTATGATTCCAGCAGGTATGCAGATTTTGATTCCATACCTCATGTTTTTATTTCGATGTAAATGAGATGTTGAACCAAAATTTGTAGTCCTGTTTGGCGCCATAATAACCTTTACTGTGTTGGTGTGCCGTAAAACCCAAATAAATAAATAATAAAGGCCAATTTTACAAATAAAGTCTTTGATATTCAGGGTTTATAGTCCTTAATATTCTATCAAAGGCCAGTTTTACAAATATAGTCCTTAATATTCTATCAAAGGCCAATTTTACAAATAAACCCTTGATATTCAGGGATTATAGTCCTTAATATTCTATCAAAGGCCAGTTTTACAAATATAGTCCTTAATATTCTATCAAAGGCCAATTTTACAGATAAAGTCCTTGATATTCAGTGATTATAGTCCTCAATATTATATCAAAGGCCAGTTTTACAAATATAGTCCTTGATATTCTATCAAAGGCCAGTTTTATAATCCTTAACAAATTTTGAGACCCCAAATAATAAAACAAGTCACCTAACACATCTAGTAAATCAAAACACTATTTTAATATGCAAGTTTACTTTCTGTTTTAAAATGCAAGCTGAGGGTACTAATCTGAATCCATTTAGAGGAGGAGATTCTTTAAGTTGAATTATTTAAAATTTGAGAACTATATTGTTTTGTTTTTTTGACAGGTGACTTTGGTATCTCGAAGGTACTTGAGAACACTATTGATGTTGCACAGACAATTGTTGGAACTCCTAGTTACCTCAGTCCGGAATTGTGCCAGGATATACCTTACTCATCAAAATCCGATGTTTGGGTAAGTCTTTGTTTTGAGGAATAGAAACCAAGAAAACAACTGGACCCAAAGCAAAGTTTTATCTTGGGAGTCTGTTGGACATTATTTGGGTATTGAAAAAATCCTACAATGTAGAATGGAAGTTGTAACAGCTGTAAATTAACTTACCTTCTATATCATACCTTATAAATAATACAGGACTATGTCCTTGATTTTCAGATATTTGCCCATTGTTAAAGATAAGTGCAAAATAGAAGCTGATTGTATGACATTATTTGGAATAGAGATTTATGATTATATTTAATCTTAAGTTAGTATCATCCCTAGTTTAATCATTTAACAGAGTTGTAGTTTATTCCTGGCAGGTTTTATGTTTCTGTATTTATAACCTAGGTCTTACCCTAGGTTAGCTAAGGTGTAAACAAGTTCAGAACTTCCTGAAAAACTTAACAAAGCAGACAGGTCAACACATTTAAGGGTTCTTTTTGCTTTTTTCATATGGAGGAAATACACTGAAGTTTTAACACCATCGGCATATTGTAATTTCAGGCTGTAGGCTGTCTACTGTATGAACTTTGTGCACTGAAATCACCCTTTGATGCACAGAATCTCATCAGTTTGTTCTTTAAAATCATCAAATGTGAATTCGAGGTGAGATATACAACTATCAAATCTTTAATGTTCATATGGGACCACTTTTTGTTATATTTTCTGGTCCCTTGAGATGATGGAGTCCATTCAAATTATGTGTAATAGAGTTCTGCTTAAGCTGGTGCTGGGGGAAGTGGTGGGAACTCTGCTTAAGCTGGTGCTGGGGGGGGGGGGGGGGGGGGGGGGGGGGAGAGGTGTTGCACATTTCATTACCTCTCATGTACAGACTCAGTCAAACTGAGTCTGCTATTATTCTTCTTGGTTGCATTCTTGGCTTCCAAAGGATCTATTTACAGATTTTATTCTCTTGTATTTCATGGCTAAATCCATGAAATTAAATCCCTGCAAAAAAAGTGAAATTTCTGTTTCCTTACTTTAAACATGTGAAATACCTTGTCAGCAGGATAGTTTCAGTTGTTTTGAAAAGTAGAAATTCATAGTACTTCCTGTATTTCAATGTTCTAGATGCTAAAGACTTGTATTTCTTTGTCTCTGCGAAGTAAGGTCTTTAAGTTAAAATGTGATCTACACTGTATACCTAAGGTTTGAAATACATGACTATCAAATGATATTTTATTAGCTCACCTAAGCCAAAGGCTCAAGGTGAGCTTTTGTGACCACTTGATGTCCGTCATCCCTCTTTTGTTGTGCGTCCGTCAACAATTTATAAAAAAGATCTTCTTCTTCAAAACTACTGGGCAGATTTACACCAAACATCACAGGAATTATCAAAATTGCCCGAAGAATTAAAATCCATTCAAAACTGTGGTTGCCATTGCAATGGAAAGGAAAATCTTTACAAATTTTCTTCTCAAAAACTGTTAGCTGGATTTCATAAATATTTTGTAGAAATGATCTCTAGGTGACCCTCTACCAACATTGCTTAAGCCGTTGTATTTTGGTAAAAGACATGGCCGCCAGGGGGCAGGGCATATTTTCCCTATATGGCTATATTGTAAATTTCAAAATTCTTCTCCTTCAAAACCACTGGGCAGATTTACACCAAATTTCACAGAAATGATCCATGGTTGGCCCCCTTTCAAAATTTTCCAAAGAATTAAAAGCCATTGAGAACTGTGATTGCTTTGGCAACCAAAAGGAAAATCTTTAAAAATCTTTTGCTCAGAAACTGTTATTTGGATTTCAAAAATATTTTGTAGAAATGATCTCCAAAATTGCTTAAGCCATTCTATTTGCACATAGGGGCTGCCAGAACTAAAAATAGAAAAATTTTCAAATGACATCTCCTAAAGCAATGGTTCGATTTTTAAATAATTTCACACAAATGGTCCTTCTGTCACCCTCTACCAAGATTGTTCACATTATACAGATTCGTCAAAAAAACATGGCCGCCAGGGGGCGTGGTCACTTTTCACTATATTTAGTGGAAATTAAAAAAATCTTTTCATGTGAAACTGCTAGCCTGATTTTAAAATAATTTCACACAAATGGTCCTTGTATGACCTCCTACAAATAGTGTTCAAATGTTTTTAATTTGTTATAAAACATGGCTGCCAGAGGGCCTGGACACTTTTCATCGACAGTTTCTTTAAACAATATCTCCTCCAAAACCTCTGAATGTGATTTTGATGAAACTTTACACAAATGATCTCTGAGTAGCCCTCTTTCAAAGTTGTTCAAATGGTTCCAGTTCATTGAACATATGGGTCTTTTTTGTTAGAAATATGTTTCAGCTATCAGACTTTAAAAATCATTTTCTCTAGGGCTTTAATATTTGGCATGTGATATAAGGGTATGACTCTCTACCATAAGTGTCCAAATTATTGCCCTAAAGTCAAAAATGGCCATGCCCCTGTGTGTGACTTACACTTACTATAGGCTTGTATAATAAGAAACTTTTTCTCTGAATCAGTTGTAGCTAGAGGCTTGATATTTGGCATGTGATATCAGAGTTGTACTGTCTACCATAAATTGCACTAGGTTCAAAAATGTGTGTGACGTGTATAATATACTAATAATAGCCTAACATAGAAGAAACCTAACTCTGTACTTGTACCATTATGTAAACACACTTGAAGCCTTGTACACAGGTGAGCGCTTTAGGGTCAATGACCCTCTTGTTTTAAATTTTATACTTTGTCACAAGCAAGATCTGATTACTGTATAATTGGTTAAGTTAGCGAGGTGGTAATATTGGCGAATTTTGCGAATTTACAAAATTCGCTAATAATTTCTCCAGCGTAAATATCAGCCAACCCATCGTAAAAAATGTCTCATATCACCCGTAGTAAACGAGATAAATTGATACTCTGTCTCTGTCTTTACTCTTTACAAGTTTAATCTACTTTTTTGGGCCTTAAATATGTCAAAAATAGCCATAGTTGCTTGGTAAAAAATCAATAAGGTAAAGATATCATAATTTGATTAAATTTCCACTTGTTGACAGGTACAAAACTAGCAAAGCAAATTACCGTGAACTGCCATAGGCAAGAAAACAAACTGACTTTTAAAAATGCATTCACACCGTTTACAAAAACTTAACAAAAAGATTTACTTCAATACATATTGTTAGACTTTTTATGCCCCCGAAGGGAGGCATATAGTTTTTGAACCGTCTGTCGGTCTGTCGGTCTGTCAGTCTGTCCGCAATTTTCGTGTCGGTCCAATCTTTGTCATCGATGGTGGATTTTCAAATAACTTGGCATGAATGTGTACCACAGTAAGACGACGGGGTCGCGCGAAAGACCCAGGTCCTAGCTCAAAGGTCAAGGTCACACTTAGACGTTAAAAGTCATTTTTCATGATAGTTGGGCGTGTCCAGTCCATATCTTTGTCATCCAGGGATGGATTTAAAATAACTTGGCATGAATTGTCCCCACAGTAAGACGACATGTCGCGTGCAAGACCCAGGTCCGTAGCTCAAAGGTCAAGGTCACACTTAGACGTTAAAGGTCATTTTTCATGATAGTGCATTCGTGCCCGGTCCATATCTTTGTCATCCTGGATGGTTTTTTCAAATAACTTGGCATAAATGTGTACCACAGTAAGACGACGTGTCGTGCACAAGACCCAGGTCCGTAGCTCAAAGGTCAAGGTCACACTTAGACGTTAAAGGTCATATTTCAACATAGTGCATTGATGGGCGTGTCCGGTCCATATCTTTTTCATTCATGCTTGGATTTTAAAAATATTGGGCATGGATGTTACCACAGTAAGAGGGAGGGTCGGCGCAAGACCAGGTCCGTAGGTCAAAGGTCCTAAAACTCTAACATTGGCCATAATATTCATTCAAAGTGCCATGGGGGGATGTGTCATCCTATGGAGACAGCTCTTGTTCAGTTTGATAATTACATGTATAATACTGTTACATGTATAATACTGCTTTCTTTAATAAACGCCAGTAAGTTTTCAAGTAATTATCTTTTATATAGAAAAGACAAACAACAATTGTATTATTGTGTAGCACATTCTTTGATATATGAATGTTCGTGAATAACTTACCGGTACAACTACAATAATGTGTTATATTTATACCTTAAGAAAAATTATTTTTACTTATTATTTTTTGAACGTATATGAATACATGAATATTGAGATAATAATTGTATGATTTTTTTAAAGGATAAATGACCGTACCTTTCAATTGGATGATTCTCTCTCACTAGCCTCATATAAGGGATAATAGTAATAATAATAATGTCAGCGAAAGCGCAATGTTTATGCCAGAAAAAATAATGATTTTTACGAAGTGCTATTTTTACGCGACTTGGAAATAGGGAATTCGCTAATATTTCCACATGCCAAATGTCTGGATTTCCGACTTCGCTAACTTTTTGACCCGTGGAAATATCCACTTATACAGTAGGTCACAGTCTGCCTCAGGTGAACGACTAATGCCCATTTGGGTCTCTTGTTTGTTTATTAGTCTCTTGTATTAATAAATCTTCTATTTAAAATGTCTGTGAAAACAAGAGTTTCTTCCATAACGAGAAATTTACAACCTGTTGTTTTATTATTTAGCCAATTCCCAGTATATACAGCCGAGAATTACTAGAGCTGGTGAACATGATCTTAGTAAAGTCTCCTGATGATAGACCAAGGTAAGAAAAATTTCCTGATGATTGACCAAGGTAAAAATAAATCTGATGATAAACTAAAATAAGAACAATATCCTGTTGATAGAGGTAAGAAATATTTCATAGTAGACCAAGGTAGGAACAATACTGTAAACCTAGAAATGGTTTCACGCTATATAAGTTAGCGACTTTTGCAGTTGATGTGTTTCTGCGAAATTTATAGTCTGGAAACAACCAGCTACTGTGTAATCGCAAAAGTTTGTAGTTTAAATTGGTAGTCAACTGCAAAGCTTGTCCCCAATAAATGCTTAATTATTTTGTGTACATTTATCAAAAACCAAGGTTAATTCATTTAGATATAATATCATCTACATATTTTCCCAACCCTTGTTATATAGATCCCATAAGCTAATGACAGCAGAAGTTATTCTTGATTGATAGGAGAAAAAAGGAACAATCTGAAAGTCAGTCAGGTTTGCAATTTGAGCTCTTGTCTATTCATGGTATTATATATATATTTCCCTTTTAATGCCCCCGAAAGGGAGGCATATAGTTTTTGAACCGTCTGTCTGTCGGTCTGTCCGCATTTTTCGTGTGGGTCATATCTTTGTCACGATGGATGGATTTTTTAAATAACTTGGCATGAATGTTGTACCACAGTAAGACGACGTGTCGCGCGCAAGACCCAGGTCCATAGCTCAAAGGTCAAGGTCACACTTAGACATTAAGGGATAGTGCATTGATGGGCGTGCCGGTCCATATCTTTGTCATCGATGGATGGATTTTCAAATAACTTGGCATAAATGTGTACCACAGTAAGACGACGTGTTGCGCACAAGACCCAGGTCCGTAGCTCAAATGTCAAGGTCACACTTAGATATTAAGGGATAGTGCATTGATGGGCGTGTCCGGTCCATATCTTTGTCATCAATGGATGGATTTTCAAATAACTTGGCATGAATGTTTTTACCACAGTAAAACGACGTGTCATGCGCAAGACCCAGGTCCGTAGCTCAAAGGTCAAGGTCACACTTAGACATTAAGGGGAAATGCATTGAGGGGCGTGTCCGGTCCATATCTTTGTCACGATGGATGGATTTTTAAATAACTTGGCATGATGTGTACCACAGTAAGACGACGTGTCGTGCGCAAGACCCAGGTCCGTAGCTCAAAGGTCAAGGTCACACTTAGACATTAAGGGATAGTGCATTGATGGGCGTGTCCGGTTTCCCTATCTTTGTCATCAATGGATGGTTTTTAAATAACTTGGCATGAATGTGTACCACAGTAAGATGCGTGTCATGCGCAAGACCCAGGGCCGTAGCTCAAAGGTCAAGGTCCCCACTTAGACAAGGGATAGTGCATTGATGGGCGTGTCCGGTCCATATCTTTGTCACGATGGATGGATTTCAAATAACTTGGCATGAATGTGTACCACAGTAAGACGACGTGTCATGCGCAAGACCCAGGTCCCTAGCTCAAAGGTCAAGGTCACACTTAGACATTAAGGGATAGTGCATTGATGGGCGTGTCGGTCCATTTTCTTTTTCATCGATGGATGGATTTTCAAATAACTAGGCATGATGTGTACCACAGTAAACGACGTGTCGTGCGCAAGACCCCGGTCCGTAGCTCAAAGGTCAAGGTCACAGTTAGACATTAAGGGGTAGTGCATTTATGGGCGTGTCCGGTCATTATCTTTGTCATTGATGGATGGATTTTTAAATAACTTGGCATGAACGTGTACACAGTAAGAGACGTGTCATGCGCAAGACCCAGGTTCCCTAGTCAAAGGTCAAAGGGCACACTTAGACATTAAGGGATAGTGCATTGTGGGCGTGTCCCGGTCCATATCTTTGTCATCGATGGATGGATTTTTAAATAACTTGGCATGAATGTGTACCACAGTAAAACGATGTGTCGGTGCAAGACCCAGGTCCGTAGCTCAAAGGTCAAGGTCAAAACTTAACATTAAAGGTTCATTTTCATGATAGTGCATTTTATGGGCGTGTCCGGTCCATATCTTTGTCATTCATTGCATTGGTTTTAAAATAATACGCATGAATGTGTGACACAGTAAGACGATCATGTCGTGCGCAAGACCAGCTCCGTAGGTCAAAGGTCCTAAACTCTTAACATCGGCCATAACTATTCATTTAAAGTGCCATCGGGGGCATGTGTCATCCTATAGAGACAGCTCTTGTTATTAATAAATTGAAAAATATGTTGAGGATAACTTCAACTTGACCAGTTATTTGCCCAGTTTGTGAGCAGTCTGACCTTACATGCTTAAGGTACCTGTCATTTTGCCAGTGACTGTTATTTATGTTGTTAAGCTATTAAGTTTTCACTTATTCCACATCTATTGTATTCCATGAAACTCTGTAGCCACTAAATCGCCTGCCATCATAAAAAAGCAAAATACACTGTTCATGACCGTTTGAAGGGTTACAGTATCCTATTGGTAGACCATGGTAAGAAAAATCCCATGATAAACCATGGTAAAAAGTATCTTCTGATGATAGGCCAAGGTAAGAACAATATCCTGTTGATAGACTAAGGTAGGAATTATCTCCTGGTGATAGACCAAGGTAAGACATATCTCCTGTTGTTAGACCAAGGTAAGAAATATCTCCTGGTGATAGACCAAGGTAAGAACAATATCATGTTGATATAGCAAGATTAGAAAAATCTGATGAAAGACCAAGGATAGAAATATCATTTGATGATAGACCAAGGTAAGAAATATCTCCTGATGATAGAACAAGATAAGAAATATCTCCTGGTGATAGACCAAGGTAAGAAATATCTTCTGGTGATAGACCAAGGTAAGAAATATCTCCTGGTGATAGAACAAGATAAGAAATATCTCCTGGTGATAGACCAAGGTAAGAAATATCTCCTGGTGATAGACCAAGGTAAGAAATATCTCCTGGTGATACCCCAAGGTAAGAAATATCATTTGATGATAGACCAAGGTTAGAAATATCTCCTGATGATAGAACAAGATAAGAAATACCTCCTGGTGATAGACCAAGGTAAGAAATATCTCCTGGTGATAGACCAAGGTAAGAAATATCTCTTGGTGATAGACCAAGGTAAGAAATATCTCCTGGTGATAAGACCAAGGGAAGAAATATCTCCTGGTGATGGGTGATAGACCAAGGTAAGAAATATCTCCTGGTGATAGACCAAGGTAAGAAATATCTCCTGGTGATAGACCAAGGGAACAAATATCTCCATGGGAAGAAATATCTCCTGGTGATAGGTGATAGACCAAGGTAAGAAATATCTCCTGGTGATAGACCAAGGTAAGAAATATCTCCTGGTGATAAATTAAGGTAAGAAACAGCTTCTGATGGTAGACTAAGTTAAGAACAATATCCTGCAAGACCCAGACCCCTAGCTCCAAGGTCAAGGTCACACTTAGAAGTCAAAGGTGTTTCTTGTCTGGTCCATAGCTCTGCCATTTATCAAGGGATTTGAAAAAAAAATTGACACAAATGTTAACTATATTAACAAGGTTTGTCACACTTAAGACCAAGGTCTCTCGGGTCAAGGTCAAGGTCATGAAATGATGTGTGATTTTTATGCACAGACAACTGTAGCATTCTTAGGCAAGCCTCAGGTGCATTTGTCACTAATAACTCTTGTTTCTCTTTATCTATGTAAGTACTTGATGGATTTGCTTCAAACTTAAAATGGTTATTCCTCATTATCTCCCACATCATCTGGCACAAGGGCCATAACTCTTGCATCAATATTTTTATGAATTATCCCCTTTTTACTTAGAATTTTAGGTTTAAGTTTTGGTGCATTTTCACTCTATCTCAGTTATTACGAAATGGATTTGATTCAAACTTAAAATATTTGTTCCACATCATCATCATCATCCACATCATATGACCAAAGGTCTATAAGTCTGGTACCAATTTCTCATCTCATGAATTATGCCCCCTTTTTACTTAGAATTTTATGTTAATTTTGATGCATTTTCAATATATCTGTTATTACTGGAAGGATTTGATTCAAACTTTAAACAGTTGTTCGACATAATCACCCACATTATATGATACAAGGGTCATTACTCTGGCACCAATATTTCATGAATTATGTCACCTTTTAACATAAAATTTCAGATCAAAGTTTTGATGACCTTTCACTCTTTATCTGTTATTACCAAGCGGATTTGATTGAGACTTAAAAATAAATTGTAGCACATCATCACCGACATTATATGACACAAGGGCCATAACTTGGGCACTGATATTTAATAAATAAAACCCCCTTTTTACATAGAATTTCAGGTTAATGTTGGTGCACTTTCTGGCACAGATATTTAGTGACTTACGTCCCCTTTTTTCTTAGAATTTCAGTTCTATTTTGATGCTTTTTCACTGTATCTCTGTTGTTACTGAATCAATTTTATTAAAACTTAAAAGTGTTGTTCCGTGGGCCTCTGTGGCTGAGTGGTTAAGGTCACTGACTTTAAATCACTTTCTGCTCATCAATGTGGGTTCGAGCCTCACTCGGGGCATTGGGTTCTTCATGTGAGGAAACTATCCAGCTGGCTTACAGAAGGTCGGTGGTTCTACCCAGGTGCCCGCTCATGATGAAATAATGCACGGAGGGGCACCCAGGGTCTTCCTCCACCATCAAAGCTGGAAAGTTGCCATATGACCTATAATTGTGTCGGTGCAACGTTGAACCCAACAAAATAAATAAATAAATAAAAGAGTTGTTCCACATGGTCACCAATGTCATATGACACAATGTTCTTGATGCTGGCACCAAAATGCTGTGAGTTATGCCCCCTTTTTACTAGAATTTCAGGTTCAAGTTGGGATGCGCTACTGCTCTATCTCACTTATTTGATTCAAATTTCAAATAGTTGCTCCACATTATTAGCCACATGATATGATACAATGTCATGGTGCATTACTTTTGCAGAAATTTTCCATGAATTATGTCTCTTTTATATTTATTTAATGTTTTGATACACTTCTCTGTCTCTGTTATTACTGAATACATTTGACACAGACTATTGGCCAATATCTTCATCCATATTGGGGTAATAAAACACTCCAGTGATAGCTCCAGCTTCCTCAGATGTGCCCAGTTCCACCATCCAGCATGGAAGTAGTCAAGCGTGCTGTCTCCTGTGACAGCTCTTGTTGTATTAGTAGTACTGATGACATCAGTAAAATATTATTTTAGACAATAAAAAGGTAGAATATAATATATTTGTCTGTGGCTTGTGATCCCACAATTGTACAGTTACTGTTTGACTGTATATAAAAATGTTTTGGGTGTCAAAAAGTGGTCTTCACTTGGAAATGGTCTTTATTCATGGACAAAAATGCAAATTGAAAATGAAGTCTTGGTGTTTAGAGCCAGTTGCTCTAAGTTCATGCATAGTGTTAAACACAGGTTTGACTGTATGTGTTTCCTTTCAGTGCCAGTGCATTACTGAATACAGCGCTAGTGAAGAAACATCTAGCCATGTTTATTCAGCAAAAAGAAAATTTACTGCAACAGAAATCTTCCAAAGATGACTCCACTTCCTCAACTTCCACACCACAACACACTCCTAGTGGAGGACTGAAGCAGAAGGTACCAAAAAGGTAAATAAACCCTAACTGTACTTTAGTGTTTAAGGATGTATGATCAAGTTTTTTCTATAGGTAAAGATTTAAGTTTCTCAGACAAGTATGTCACTGCACTCGTTTTTATTTTATTGGGCATTTTCTTCACCCACTAAGCATTTCTGAAATAAAGTAAAATTGTAAAATGGGGTTACTTTATAAAACAAATAATATTCCAGTTAATTTTATGGGGATTTCAGGAGTTATAGGTTACTAAGAATACATGGTGATATCAGTACTATATAAGCATAAATATTACTAACAAATCTCTTTTCATTTTTAGGCTCCCCGAAGGGTGAGCATATGGTTGCCTCTTCGTCCGTCCATCACACTTTTGTCCGGAATATAATTCGAAAAGTATTAATGGCATTTGATTGAAACTTCACATAAGCCATTGAGACATAGTGCAGTGTCAAAGAAACATAACTCTACTTTACCTAGATTTTAGCTTCACTATTCGGAGAATGGGAGGGGGTGTGAGTGGCTATACTAATCACCCCGGCGTCGGCGTGACCCTTCTTGGTTAAAGTTTTTCGGCAACCTTTGTTTTTCTGTCATATCTTTGTTACTATTGCTTATATCTTACTGTAACTTCACATAAACATTGTCCAGTACACAAACAATATATGTACAGGGGCTGAGCTCATTATACCCAAGGTCAAGGTCACCAGGCTGTTATACTTAGGTTATTTTTAAGGTTAAAGTTTTTCGGCAACCTTTGTTTTTCTGTCATATCTTTTTTACTATTGCTTATATCTTACTGTAACTTCACATAAACATTGTCCAGTATACAAACAAAGTATGTTTAGGGGCTGGGGCAATTATACCTAAGGTCAAGGTCACCAAGGTGTTATACTTGGGTTATTTTTAAGGTTAAAGTTTTTCGGCAACCTTTGTTTTTCTGTTATATCTTTGTTACTATTGCTTATATCTTACTGTAACTTTACAGAAACATTGTCCAGCATACAAACAAAGTATGTGTAGTGGCTGAGCCCATTATACCCAAGGTCAAGGTCACCAAGGTGTTATACTTGGGTTATTTTTAAGGTTAAAGTTTTTCGGCAACCTTTGTTTTTCTGTCATATCTTTGTTACTATTGCTTATATCTTACTGTATTTTACAGAAACATTGTCCAGCATACAAACAAAGTATGTACAGGGGCTGGGCCCAAGGTCACTAAGGTCTTATACTAAGGTTATTTCTAAGTTCACATAAACATTGTCCAGCATACAAACAAAGTATGTGCAGAGGCTGGCCCATTATACCCAAGTCAAAGGGCACCAAGGAGTTATACTTTGATTTTTTCATGTTTAATTTTTTTGAAAGCTTCATTTATAGACATATCTTTGGTACTTTAAAAGATAATGACTTGAAATTAAAAGTATTTGTTTATAATCATCTGCATGTGTGGCTACTTACCCCATAACTCTAATTGTGTTTTGACGTATTATTTCCCCTTTTGTACTAAAACTTTTTTGCAATCTTCGTTTTTGGATATTACTTTAATGCAATATAAGATAAAAACTTGAAACTTAAAATGTATCTTTATCATCATCATCTGCATGTGTGGTAACAATCCCCATAACTGGTTTATATTTTTGACCGAATTATACCCCTTTTATACTTAAGTTTTTTACAAACTTCGTTTTCTGGACATAACTTTGGTACTATATACGATAATGACTTGAAACTCAAAATATATCTTTATCATCATCATCTGCATGTGTTGTAACAATCCTAATAACTCAGATTTGTGTATTTGATGGAATTATGTCCATTGGTGTATCTTCCTTTTAAAGTAGAGGTCTCTTATTCAGACATATATTCATTTTACTGTCAAATCCCCAAATAGTGGAGCACGCTTGTCTTATGGACAGCTCTTGTTGAATTAGCTCCTTTTATTATACAAAATAAAGCTTTTCAGGAGCATAACTTGAAACTTCAAAAAATGATAGAGGCCATTGATGGGAAGTGCAGTGTCAAAGAACCATAACTCTACCTTGTTTTTGAATGATCTCCCTTTGTTATACAAAATAAGACTTGTCCAGAGCATTACTTGAAAAGTATTAATGGCATTTCATTGAAATTTCTCAAAATGATGGAGGCCATTATTGAGAAGTGCAGTGTCAAAGAACCATAACTCTACTGTACTTAGTTTTTTAGCTCACCTGTCACATATGAACAAGGTGAGCTTTTGTGATCGCCCAGCATCCGTCGTCCATGCGTGCGTGCGTCCATGCATAAACTTTTCCTTGTGACATCTCTAGAGGTCACATTTTTTGTGGGATCTTTATGAAAGTTGGTCAGAATGTTCATCATGATGATATCTAGGTCAAGTTCGAAACTGGGTCACGTGCCTTCAAAAACTAGGTCAGTAGGTCTAAAAATAGAAAAACCTTGTGACCTATTTAGAGGCCATATATTTCACAAGATCTTCATGAAAATTGGTCAGAACGTTCACCTTGATGATATCTAGGTCAAGTTTGAAACTGGGTCACGTGCCATCAAAAACTAGGTCAGTAGGTCAAATAATAGAAAAACATTGTGACCTCTCTAGAGGCCATATTTTTCATGGGATCTGTATGAAAGTTGGTCTGAATGTTCATCTTGATGATATCTAAATAAAGTTTGAAACTGGGTCACGTGCCGTCAAAAACTAGGTCAGTAGGTCAAATAATAGAAAAACCTTGTGACCTCTCTAAAGGCCATATTTTTATGGGATCTGTATGAAAGTTGGTTTCAATGTTCATCTTGATATCTAGGTCAAATTCAAAACAGGGTCATGTGTGGTCAAAAACTAGGTCAGTAGGTCTAAAAATAGGAAAACCTTGTGACCTCTCTAGAGGCTATATTTTTCATGGGATCTGTATGAAAGTTGGTCTGAATGTTCATCTTGATGATATCTAGGTCGACTTCGAAAGTGGGTCACATGCCATCAAAAACTAGGTCAGTAGGTCAAATAATAGAAAAAACTTGTGACCTCTCTAAAGGCCATATTTTTTATGGGATCTGTATGAAAGTTGGTCTGAATATTCATCTTGATGATATCTAGGTCAGGTTCGAAACAGGGTCATGTGCGGTCAAAAACTAGGTCAGTAGATCTAAAAATAGAAAAACCTTGTGACATCTCTAGAGGCCATATTTGTGAATGGATCTTCATGAAAATTGGTCAGAATGTTCATCTTGATGATATCTAGGTCAAGTTCGAAAGTGGGTCACGTGCCTTCAAAAAGTAGGTCAGTAGGTCAAATAATGAAAAAACGTTGTGACCTCTCTAGAGGCCATATTTTTCATGGGATCTGTATGAAAGTTGGTCTGAATGTTTATCAACTGGGTCATGTGGGAAGAGGTGAGCGATTCAGGACCATCATGGTCCTCTTGTTAACTATCTCCCTTTATTCAATTTTCTTCTTTATATATCTCCATTTTTGTACCCCCCGACAACAAAGTTGAAGTGAATACTGGTTTCAGGTTGTCTGTCTGTCCGTAGACGCAATCTTGTGCGCACCATCTGCAGAGTTATGGGACTTTGTTTTTTTGTTACTATACTATATACATAGACACAATCTTGTGCGCACCATCTCTCCTCATCCCCTTGACACAATTTAATGAAACTTCACACAAGTGATCAGTACCAACAGTAGTTGTGCATGGGGCATGTTAGGTTCTTTTAGAAAAAAAATTTGCAGAGTTATGGGACTTTGTTTTTTTGTTACTATACTATATACATAGAACCAATCTTGTGCGCACCATCTCTCCTCATCCCCTTGACACAATTTAATGAAACTTCACACAAGTGATCAGTAACAACAGTAGTTGTGCATGGGGCATGTTAGGTTCTTTCAGCGACAAAAATTGCAGAGTTATGGGACTTTGTTTCTTGTTAACATACTATGTACATACAGTCTGCATATGCAATCTTGTGCGTGCCTAATCTACCAAACCCTTGCACACAATTTAATGAAACTTCACACAAGTGATCAGTACCAACCCTAGTTGTGCATGGTGCATGTTACATTCTTTTAGATAAATATTCTGCATAGTTATGGGACTTTGTTTTTTGTTACTATACTGTATACATACAGTCTATATACATACAGTCCACATAATTATGCAATCTTGTGTGTGTCAGATTGCAGTGTACTGTGTCAGTGTATGCGGGGGGTACATTCATCACCTTTAGTGATAGCTCTAGTTAGCTCACCTGTGACGAAGTGACAAGGTGAGCTTTTGTGATTGCTTGATGTCCGTCGTGCCTCGTAAGTCGTGCGTAGTGCGTCGTCCATCAACAATTTCTTAAAAAATCTTCTTCTTGAAAACCACTGGGCAGAATTACACCAAACTTAACAGGAAAGATCCTTGGGTGGTCCCCTTTCAAAATTTTTCAAAGAATTGAATTCCATTCAGAACTCTGGTTGCCATGGCAACCTAAAGGAAAAACTTTAAAAATCTTCTTGTCCAAAACCACAGGGCCTAGGGCTTTGATATCTGGTGTGTAGCATCATCTAGTGGTCCTCTACCAAATTTGTTCAAATTATCCCCCTATGGTCAAATATGGCCCTGCCCCGGGGGTCACATGGTTTATATAGACTTATATAGGGAAAACTTTGAAAATCTTCTTGTACAAAACCACATGGCCTAGGGCTTTGGTATTTGGTATGTAGCATAACTAGCATCATCTAGTGGTCCTCTACCAAGATTGTTCAAATGATCCCCCTAGGGTCAAATATGGCCCCGCCCCGGGGTTCCCAAGTTTTACATAGACTTATATAGGAAAAAAAGTTTAAAAATCTTCTTGTTTGAAACCACAACACTTAGACCTTTGATATTTGGTTTGTAGCATTGTCTTATGGTCCTCAACCAAAATTATTAATATTGTACCGCTTGGGTGAAAAGAGGCTCTGCCCTGGGTGTCCCAAATTTTATATAGACATATAGGAATTTTTTTTTAAAATCTTCTTATCTGAAACCATATGACCTAGGCTTTTGATATTTGGTATGATGCATTGTCTAGTAGTCCTCTACCAAAGTTGTTCAAATTATGCCCCTGGGGTTAAAAGAGGCCCCGCCCTGGGGTCACTTAGTTATTATGTAAGTTATAAAAGAAAAAATACTTAAAAAATCATCTGATCCTATTACCAAGACTGTTTAATTATAATTACCTAATGACCCCAAGTAATATGATGTCACTTGACTGTGATCTTGACCTACTGACCTACTTTCTTGTTTTTTAAGATACAGCCTTGAAATTTTGATGACATACAGTTTTGCACACAAATCGTAAAACTGAATTTCATTGACCATGAATGTGACCTACTGACTTTCTTAATATTTTATCATCAGTTTGACATTTGAAACATGTAGCTCATATTACTCAGGCGAGCGATTCAGGGTCATCATGACCCTCTTGTATAAGAAAAAACTTTAAAAATCTTCTTGCCTGAAACCACAAGACCAAGGCCTTTGATATTTGTTACATAGCATTGCCTCGTGGTCCTCTACCAAGATTGTTCAAATTATGCCTCTGGAGTGAAAAGAGGCCCCCGCCCCAAGGGTTACAAGTTTTACATTGACTTATATAGGAAAAACTTTAAAAATCTTCTTGTCTAAAAGTTCACAGCCTAGGCCTTTGATATTTGATATGTAGCATTGCTTAGTGGTTTTCTAACAAGACTGTTCAATTTATGCCCCTGGGGTGAAAAGAGGTCCTGCCCCGGAGATCACTAGTTGTATGAGTTATATAGTAAAAAATAATTCAAATGTTATCGGACCATATCTCCTAGACTGTTTGATTATAATTATGTCTCCCACCACACAATGGTGTGGGAGGCATATTGATTTACTCTAGTCTGTGTGTGTGTGTCTGTGTCTGTGTCTGTCACAAAGCTTGTCCGCACTCTAAGTCGAACATTTCTCATCCAATTTTCACCAAACTTGAACAAAATGTGTTTGACCATAAGAGCTCGGCCAAGTTCGATAACTAGCCAAATCGGTCCAGGTGTCTTGGAGTTATGGCCCTTGAATTACCAAAAATCGGCCTTTTTACTCTTGTCCGCACTCTAATTCAAACATTTCTCATCCGATCTTCACCAAACTTGAACAAAATGTGTTTGACCATGAGACCTCGGCCAAGTTTGATAACTAGCCAAATCGGTCGAGGCATTTTGGAGTTACAGCCCTTGAATTATCGAAAAATTGGCAGTTTTACTCTTGTCCGCACTCTAAGTCGAACATTTTTCATTCGGTCTTCACCAAACTTGAACAAAATGTGTTTGACCATGAGACCTCGACCAGGTTTGATAACTAGCCAAATCGGTCTAGGCATTATGGAGTTACAGCCCTTGAATTACCTAAAAATCTGCCTTTTTACTCTTGTCCGCTCTCTAAATCCAACATTTCTCATCGGATCTTCACTAAACTTGAACAAAATGCGTTTGGCCATAAGACCTTAGCCAAGTTCGATAACTAGCCAAATCCACCCAGGCACTTTTGATTTATGGCCCTTGAATTACTGATTGGACCCACTCATCCAGACCATATAATTGGATCCATTCGTCTAAACCATCTAAAGAAACTAGACATTTTACATAGGGGCAGTTGTGGGAGACATGCGCTTTTCTCAAAAGCATCTCTAGTTACCTGATGACTTTGACCTGACCTACTGACCTACTGTTTTGTATTTAGCTCACCTGAGCTCAAAGTGCTCGGAGTAAGCTATTGTGATCGCTCACCGTCCGCCGTCCGGCAACACTTCCCTTTCAACATCTCCTCCTAAACCACCAGGCCAATTTTGATGAAACTTCACAGTGATATTCCTTGGATGGTCTTCTTTAAAAAGTGTTCAAAGAATTGAATTCCATACAGAACTCTGGATGCCATGGCAACAAAAGGAAAAACTTAAAAAATGTTCTTGTCCAAAACCACAGGTCATAGGGCTTTTATTTTTGGCATATAGCATCATCAAGTGGTTCTTTACTAAGATTGTTCAAATTATCCCCCTAGGGTCAAATATGGCCCTGTCCTGGGGGTCACATGGTTTATATAGACTTATAGGGAAAACTTTGAAAATCTTCTTGTGCAAAGCCAAAGGTCCTAGGGCTTTGATATTTGTTGTATAGCATCATCTAGTGGTCCTCTACCAATATTTTTCAAATTATCCCCCTAGGGTCAAATATGGCCCCGCCCTAGGGGTCACATGGTTTATATAGACTTATATAGGGAAAAACTTTAAAAATCTTCTTGTGAAAAAACACAGGGCCAAGGGCTTTGATATTTGGTATGCGATATCATCTAGTGGTCCTCTACCAAGATTGTTCAAATGATGCCCCTGGGGTGAAAAGAGGCCCCACCCTGGGGGTCCCAAGTTTTACATAGACTTATATAGGAAAAAAACTTTAAAAATCTTTTTGTCTTAAAACATAAGACCTAGGCCTTTGATATTTGGTTTGAAGCATTGCCTGTGGTCCGCTACCAAGATTGTTCAAATTATGCCCCAGGTGTGATAAGAGGGCCCACCCCGGGTGTTCCAAGTTTTACATAGACTTACAAAGGAAAAAAAACTTTAAAAATCTACTTGCCTGAAACCAGAAGACTTAGGCCTTTGATATTTGGTATGTAATATTGCCTTTTCTTGCATAAAAACTACTTTTTTCACTGGATCCGCCCATGTATTAACGGAAGAAAAATCGTGTGCAAACAAGGCAATTCACGTGCTGTTAATACCCGATTTTTAGCTCGACTATTCGAAGAATAGTCTAGCAATTCTACTCACCCTGGCGTGGCGTCGGCGTCACACCTTGGTTAAGTTTTTGCATGCAAGTACATACAGCTACCCATTTAAAGGCCTAAAAGCTTTAAAAACTTATTTATTCTTTTTCTAGGTAAATTTAAACCAACCTCATGGGTCATTTCCATAACTCTAACATGTATTTTGAGCAAATTATGCCCCTTTTTGGACTTAGAAAATTCTGGTTAAAGTTTTACATGCAAGTTACTATCTCCAAAACTAATGCAGATATTGAATTGAAACTTCACATGTGTCTCTAGGGTTATAAAACTAGTTGATAGCACCAAGTCCCATAACTCTGACCTTCATTTTGGCCAAATTATGCCCCCTTTTGGACTTAGAAAATTCTGGTTAAAAGTTTTGCGTGCAAGTACATACAGCTTTACTAAAAGGCATATAGATTTGAAACTTATTTTTCTTTTTCTAGATCAATAACCTACCACACGGGGTCAAGTCCCATAACTCTGACATGTATTTTGGGCAAATTATGCCCCTTTTGGACTTAGAAATTCGGTTAAAGTTTTGCGTGCAAGTACATACAGCTTTACTAAAAGGCATATATATTTGAAACTTATATTTTCTTTTCTAGATCAATTAACCAACCTCCTGGGTAAAGTCCTAACTCTGACATGTATTTTGGGCAAATTATGCCCCCTTTTGGACTTAGAAATTCTGTTAAAGTTTTGCGTGCAAGTACTACAGCTATTACTAAAGGCATATATATTTGAAAACTTATTTCTTCCTTTTCTAGATCAATTACCTACCTCACTGGGTCAAGTCCCATAACTCTGACATGTATTTTGGGCAAATTATGCCCCCTTTTGGACTTAGAAAATCCTGGTTAAAGTTTTACATGCAAGTTATATCACCAAAACTAATGCAGATATTGAATTGAAACTTCACACGTGTCTTCGGGGTTATAAAACAAGTTGAAGAATCAAGTCCCATACTCTGACATGTATTTTGGGCAAATTATCCCCCTTTTGGACTTAGAATCCTGGTTAAAGTTTTGCTGCAAGTACATACAGCTATTACCAAAAGGCATATAGCTTTGAAACTTATTTATTCTTTTTCTAGGCAATTACCAAGCTCACTGGTCAAGTTCCATAACTCTAACTTGTATTTTGAGCAAATTAAACCCCCTTTTGGACTTAGAAAATTCTGGTTAAAGTTTACATGAAAGTTACTACTTCAAAACTAATGCAGATTATGGAATTGAAACTTAAACATGTTCTTCGGGTTATAAAACTATTGATAGCATCAAGTCCCATAACTCTGATATGCATTTTGGTCAAATTATGTCCCCTTTCGAACTTAAAACTCTTTTGATATTTAACATTTTGGGTAATAATTTCCTGCTTCTGTGACAATATTTCGAATAGTCGAGCTTGGCTGTCTTACGGACAGCTCTTGTTATTTTTGAAATGCTTTGCCAGGGATATATGTATGTATTTTTCGCACTCTGTTTATTTGGCATCTGCGTCTTGTTTCTTCCTTAACAACCTCATCTTGAGCATTATAGATAAAATTTAATCCATAGTATGTTTAGCTTTATCTGTTTCCAACCCCCAACGTACTGCCCCCATCAATGTACGCCCTAGCTTCTCTTAGAGTTCACTCCCTTTACAAATCGTCTATTCAGTTATTGTAAATAACTGTGAATAAATAAGTATCTCGTGTAACTTGTGCTATTGTTCATTTTTAGGTATTATACTTATGATTTTGGTAAGTATCAGTTGGTATGTTTTTATCTAATTTCTCGAAGAATTTATATAAACAGCTTGGAAACTTGACACTACGTTCGTACTTATCCGTACTCCAACTGCGTGTCCGTACTCAATATAAACTCGAATGCAAAGTTATTATTCTTGAAAATTGTGATCGAGCCCACCAAATGTCAAATGGTATGAACAATTATTGGTAATTTATGTTTGTAAAAATGAGAGATAAAAATCGTTTAAAAAAACCTTCGGGAGGTGCTTTTGATAGCGTTGTTTATTTCCGGGCCCTGGATACGGATATTTAAAACATGTTTACCGTTTCCAAGAACAACTGGAATGGTAAATAAAAAATGTACCGGAATCGTCAAGTCATCACGTATGAAAACAATACATAAATCGTCGTGAAATATATTTTTATGCAAGAATAGCGACAATACACGTTTTTTTGGTTATTAACATCTGCAGAAGCCCTTGGGATATGTTTGTGACCTCGACCTTCGGTCTCGGTCACAAACAATCCCGCGGGCTTCTGCAGACGTTAATACACAAAAAAACGTGTATTATCCCTACAATGGTCCTCTACCAAGATAGGCCTTTGATATTTGGTATGTAATATTGACTTATGGTCCTCTACAAAGATTGTTCAAATAATTACCCAGGGGTGAAAAGAGGCTTGAGGCCGGGGGTCCAAAGTTTTACATAGACTTATATAGGAAATTTTTTTAAAACCATCATGTCTGATAGTTCAAGGCCTAGGCCTTTGATACTTGGTATGTAGCATTGCCTAGTGGTAACTGTGGTTCTCTAACAAGATTGGTCAAATTATGCCCCTGGGATGAAAAGAGGCCTCAGCCTGGGGTCACTTGTTATATGAGTTATATAGGAAAAAATACTCCAAAAATTTTCTGATCTTATTTCCTAGCCTGTTTAATTATAATTACCTGATGGACAGGCCACAGCCGGAAATGATAATTAAAAAATAAATTTCTATTTTGGCAGTCAATGTGATTGTTCTTTCTTGATGCAGCATGTCATAAATGGAACGTCTCACTTTCAGCAATATAGACAAGCCAAGTCCAGTTTTGAAAAGAAACAAGTTAAAGATATCAACACCAATGTTACAGAAGACAGATTTGTTAGCGGACAATACAGAGTTGACCAGTAGAGAGCGTTTACCACATGGTCAAGACAGTGGGTTAGGAGTCAGTGCAGAAACTGGTCAGTATGATTCAGGAATAATATATAAAAACATCAGTAGATTAAACTCTAGACACTCATTTAGCTCAATTTTTCAGAAAATGTAGTTATTGCACTCACCCATTGGTCAGCGTCCTCTTTCCAATTCGATTAAGTTTTGTACGTAACTCTATTTTGCTTTTTACACATCTGCACGAACTTACCTGTAATGCACATTTTCTGTATTAAGTTCTGTTTTGTTTTTAGCTCAGGTGAGCAATGCTCATGGTGAGTTATTGCGATCACGCTGACTGTCTGTTGTACGTCCTTTGTCAACAATTGTGTTTAAAAGACATCTCCTCCAAAACCACTGAATGGATTTTGATGAAACTTGGCATGGATGTTCCTTGGATGGTCCTGTACCAAAATGTTTCAGACGGTTCTGCTTGGTTGCACATAGGGGCCATCAAGCTAAAAATAGAAAAATCTTCAAACAACATCTCATACTAAACCGATGGTCCGATTTTGAAATAATTTCACACAAATGGTCCTTATGTTACCCTTTACCAAGATTATTCAAATTATACCAATTAATTTGTCAAAAAACATGGCTGCCAGGATGCGTGGTCACTATTCCCTATATGTATATAGTGGAAATTTAAAAAATCTTCTTGTGTGAAACTGCATGCTAGATTTTAAAATAATTTTACACAAATGGTTCATGTGTGACCCTCTACCAAGAATATTCAGATTATTTTGAATAGTGAAAAAACATGGCTGCCAGAGGGCATGGCCACTTTTCCCTATATGTATATAGTGGAAATTTTAAAAATCTTCTTGTGTGAAACTGCTGGCCCGATTTTAGAATAATTTTACACAAATGGTTCATGTGTGACCCTCTACCAAGAATATTCAGATTATTTTGAATAGTGAAAAAACATGGCTGCCAGAGGGCATGGCCACTTTTCCCTATATGTATATAGTGGAAACTTTAAAAATCTTCTTGTGTGAAACTGCTGGCCCGATTTTAGAATAATTTTACACAAATGGTCGTTGTGTGACCCTCTACCAAGATTGTTCAAATTATTTTGAATCGCCAGGCACTATTCTGGTGTTGATGTAGGTTAGGATCATGATAGAGTAGTGGGAGATGTTGCCAGACACTGTCCTGGTGTTGATTTTGATTAGGATCATGGTAAAAGTATGGGAGCTGTTTTCCAACACTGTCCTGGTGTTATTTTGATTAGGATCATGGTAGAGTAATGGAGTTGTTGCCAGACACTGTCCTGGGTGTTGATTTGATTAGGATCATGGTAGAGTAGGGGAGTTTGATGCAGACACTGTCCTGGTGTTGATGTATATTTGCATCATGATAGAGTAGTGGTAGCTGTTGCCAGACACTGTCCTGGTGTTGATTTTGATTAGGATCATGGTAGAGTAGTGGGAGTTGTTGCCAGACACTGTCCTGGTGTTGCTTTTGATTAGGATCATGGTAGAGTAGTGGGAGTTGATGCAAGACACTGTCCTGGTGTTGATGTATATTTGCATCATGATAGAGTACTGGGAGCTGTTGCCAGACACTGTCCTGATTTTGATTAGGATCATGGTAGAGTAGTGGTAATTGTTGCCAGGCACTGTCCTGGTGTTGATTTTGATTGGGATCATGGAAGAGTAGTTGGAGTTATTGCCAGACCTGTCCTGGTGTTCATGTTGATTAGGATAATGGTAGATAGTGGGGGATGTTGGGCCCGACACTGTCCTGGTGTTGATTTTGATTGGGATCATGGAAGAGTAGTTGGAGTTATTGCCAGACACTGTCCTGGTGTTCATGTTGATTAGGATAATGGTAGAGTAGTGGGAGATGTTGCCAGACACTGTCCTGGTGTTGATTTTGATTAGGATCATGGTTGAGTAGTGGGAGATGTTGCCAGACACTGTCCTGGTGTTGATTTTGATTAGGATCATGGTTGAATAGTGGGAGTTGATGCCAAGACACTGTCCTGGTGTTCATGTAGGTTTGCATCATGGTAGAGTAGTGGTAGTTGTTGCCAGACACTGTCCTGGTGTTGATTTTGATTAAGATCATGGTAGAAATAGTGGGAATTGTTGCAAGACACTATCCTGGTGTTGATGTAGGTTTGCATCATAGTAGAGTAGTGGTACTTGTTGCCAGACACTGTCCTAGTGTTGATTTTGATTATGATCATGGTAGAGTAGTGGAAGTTGTTGCCAGACACTGTCCTGGTGTTGATTTTTATTAGGATCATGGTAGAGTAGTGGGAGTTGATGCCAGACACTTTCCTGGTGTCCATGTAGGTTTGCATCATAGTAGAGTAGTGGTAGTTGTTGCCAGACACTGTCCTGGTGTTGCTTTTGATTAGGATCATGGTAGAGTAGTGGGAGTTGATGCAAGACACTGTCCTGGTGTTGATGTATGTTTGCATCATGACAGAGTAGTGGGAGCAGTTGCCAGACACTGTCCTGATTTTGATTAGGATCATGGTAGAGTAGTGGTAATTGTTGCCAGGCACTGTCCTGGTGTTGATTTTGATTGGGATCATGGAAGAGTAGTTGGAGTTATTGCCAGACACTGTCCTGGTGTTCATGTTGATTAGGATAATGGTAGAGTAGTGGGAGATGTTGCCAGACACTGTCCTGGTGTTGATTTTGATTGGGATCATGGAAGAGTAGTTGGAGTTATTGCCAGACACTGTCCTGGTGTTCATGTTGATTAGGATAATGGCAGAGTAGTGGGAAATGTTGCCAGACACTGTCCTGGTGTTGATTTTGATTAGGATCATGGTAGAAATAGTGGGAATTGTTGCAAGACACTATCCTGGTGTTGATGTAGGTTTGCATCATAGTAGAGTAGTGGTACTTGTTGCCAGACACTGTCCTGATGTTGATTTTGATTATGATCATGGTAGAGTAGTGGAAGTTGTTGCCAAGACACTGTCCTGGTGTTGATTTTGATTAGGATCATGGTAGAGTAGTGGGAGTTGATGCCAGACACTGTCCTGGTGTCCATGTAGGTTTGCATCATGGTAGAGTAGTGGTAGTTGTTGCCAGACACTGTCCTGGTGTTGATTTTGATTAGGATCATGGTAGAGTAGTGGGAGTTGTTGCAAGACACTGTCCTGGTGTTGACTTTGATTAGGATCATGTTAGAGTAGTGGGAGTTGATGCCAGACACTGTCCTGGTGTTGATGTATGTTTGCATCATGATAGAGTTGTGGGAGCTGTTGCCAGACTGTCCTGGTGTTGATTTTGATTAGGATCATGGTAGAGTAGTGGTAATTGTTGCCAGACATTGCTCTGGTGTTCATTTTGATTAGGATCATGGTAGAAATAGTGGGAATTGTTGCAAGACACTATCCTGGTGTTGATGTAGGTTTGCATCATAGAAGAGTAGTGGTACTTGTTGCGAGACACTGTCCTGGTGTTGATTTTGATTAGGATCATAGTCGAGTAGTGGAAGTTGTTGCCAGACACTGTCCTGGTGTTGATTTTTATTAGGATCATGGTAGAGTAGTGGGAGTTGATGCCAGACACTGTCCTAGTGTTGATGTAGGTTTGCATCATGGAAGAGTAGTGGTAGTTGTTGCCAGACACTGTGCTGGTGTTGATTTTGATTAGGATCATGGTAGAGTAGTGGTAGTTGTTGCCAGACACTGTCCTGGTGTTGATTTTGATTAGGATCATGGTAGAAATAGTGGGAATTATTGCCAGACATTGACCTGGTGTTGATGTAGGTTTGCATCATGGTAGAGTAGTGGTAGTTGTTGCCAGACACTGTCCTGATGTTGATTTTGATTAGGATCATGGTAGAGTAGTGGGAATTGTTGCAAGACACTATCCTGGTGTTGATGTAGGTTTGCATCATGGTAGAGTAGTGGTAGTTGTTGCCAGACACTTTCCTGGTGTTGATTTTGATTATGATCATGGTAGAGAAGTGGTAGTTGTTGCCAGACACTGTCCTGATGTTGATTTTGATTAGGATCATAGTAAAGTAGTGGGAGTTGTTGCCAGACACTGTCCTGGTGTTGATTTTGATTGGGATCATGGTAGAAATAGTGGGAATTGTTGCAAGACACTGTCCTGGTGTTATGTAGGTTTGCATCATGGTAGAGTAGTGGTAATTGTTGCCAGACACTGTCCTGGTGTTGATTTTGATTATGATCATAGTAGAGTAGTGGGAATTGATGCCAGACACTGTCCTGGTGTTGATTTTGATTAGGATCATGGTAGAGTAGTGGGAGTTGTTGCCAGACACTGTCCTGGTGTTCATGTAGGTTTGCATCATGGTAGAGTAGTGGTAGTTGTTGCCAGACACTGTCCTGGTGTTGATTTGGTTAGGATCATGGAAAAAATAGTGGGAATTGTTGCCAGACACTATCCTGGTGTTGATGTAGGTTTGCATCATGGTAAAGTAGTGGTAGTTGTTGCCAGACACTGTCCTAGTGTTGATTTTGATTATGATCATGGTAGAGTAGTGGAAGTTGTTGCCAGATAGACACTGTCCTGGTGTTGATTTTTTAGCTCACATGTCACAAAGTGACAGTGTGAGCTTTTGTGATCGCGCAGCGTCCGTCGTCCGTCGTCCGTGCGTAAACTTTTGCTTGTGACCTCTCTAGAGGTCACATTTTTCATGGGATCTTTATGAAAGTTGGTCAGAATGTTCATCTTGATGATATCTAGGTCAAGTTCGAAACTGGGTCACGTGCAGTCAAAAACTATGTCAGTAGGTCTAAAAATAGAAAAACCTTGTGACCTCCCTAGGGGCCATATTTTTCACAAGATCTTCATGAAAATTGGTCAGAATGTTTACCTTGATGATATCTAGGTCAAGTTCGAAACTGGGTCATGTGCCTTCAAAAACTAGGTCAGTAGGTCAAATAATAGAAAAACCTTGTGACCTCTCTAGAGGCCATATTTTTCATGGGATCTGTATGAAAATTGGTCTGAATGTTCATCTTGATGATATCTAGATCAAGTTCGAAACTGGGTCAGCTGCAGTCAAAAACTAGGTCATTAGGTCTAAAAATAGAAAAACCTTGTGACCTCTCTAGAGGTCATACTTTTGAATGGATCTTCATGAAAATTGGTCAGAATGTTCACCTTGATGATATCTAGGTCAAGTTCGAAACTGGGTCACGTGCCGTCAATAACTAGGACAGTAGGTCTAATAATAAAAAAACCTTGTGACCTCTCTAGAGGCCATATTTTTCATGGGATCTGTATGAAGGTTGGTCTGAATGTTCATCTTGATGATATCTAGGCCAAGTTCGAAACTGGGTCAACTGTGGTTAAAAACTAGGTCAGTAGGTCTAAAAATAGAAAAACCTTGTGACCTCTCTAGAGGCCATATTTTTCACAAGATCTTCATGAAAATTGGTCTGAATGTTCACCTTGATGATATCTAGGTCAAGTTCGAAACTTGGTCATGTGCCTTCAAAAACTAAGTCAAATAGGTCAAATAATAGAAAAACCTTGTGACCTCTCTAGAGGCCATATTTTTCATGGATCTGTATGAAAGTTGGTCAGAATGTTCATCTTGATGATATCTAGGTCAGTTCGAAACTGGGTCACGTGCGGTTTAAAAACTAGGTCAGTAGGTCTAAAAATAGAAAAACCTTGTGACCTCTCTAGGGGCCATATTTTTCACAAGATCTTCATGAAAATTGGTCAGAATGTTCACCTTGATGATATCTAGGTCAAGTTCGAAACTGGGTCACGTGCCTTCAAAAACTAGGTCAGTAGTCAAATAATAGAAAAACCTTGTGACCTCTCTAGAGGCCATATTTTTCATGGGATCTGTATGAAAATTGGTCTGAATGTTCATCTTGATGATATCAAGGATCAGGTTCGAAACTGGGTCACTGCGGTGAAAAACTAGGTCATAAGTCTAAAAATAGAAAAAAACCTTGGACCCTCCAGAGGTCATCTTTGAAAGATCTTCATGAAAATTGGTCAGAAATGTTTACCCTTGATGAATCTAGGACAAGTTTGAAACTGGGTCACGTGGGCCGACATCACTAGGTCAGTAGGTCAAATAATAAAAAAACCTTGTGACCTCTCTAAGGCCATACTTTTCATGGGATCTGTATGAAGGTTGGTCTGAATGTTCATCTTGATGATATCTAGGCCAAGTTTGAAACTGGGTCAACTGTGGTTAAAAACTAGGTCAGTAGGTCTAAAAATAGAAAAACCTTGAGACCTCTCTAGAGGCCATATTTTCAAAAGATCTTCATGAAAATTGGTCTGAATGTTCACCTTGATGATATCTAGGTCAAGTTTGAAACTGGGTCATGTGCCTTCAAAAACTAGGTAAGTAGGTCAAATAATAGAAAAACCTTGTGACCTCTCTAGAGGCCATATTTTTCATGGGATCTGTATGAAAGTTGGTCTGAATGTTCATCTTGATGATATCTAGGTCAAGTTTGAAACTGGGTCAGCTGCGGTCAAAAACTAGGTCATTAGGTCTAAAAATAGAAAAACCTTGTGACCTGTCTAGAGGCCATACTTTTGAATGGATCTTCATGAAAATTGGTCAGAATGTTCACCTTGATGATATCTAGGTCAAGTTTGAAACTGGGTCACGTGCCATCAATAACTAGGTCAGTAGATCAAATAATGAAAAAAACCTTGTGACCTCTCTGGAGGCCATATTTTTCATGGGATCTGTATGAAGGTTGGTCTGAATGTTCATCTTTATGATATCTAGGTCAGGTTCAAAACTGGGTCACATGAGCTGAAAAACTAGGTCACTTTGTCAAATAATAGAAAAAAAACGACGTCATACTCATTTCAAAACTGGGTCATGTTGGGACAGGTGAGCGATTCAGGACCATCATGGTCCTCTTGTATTAGAATCATGGTAGAGTAGTGGGAGTTGATGCCAGACACTGCCCTGGTGTCCATGTAGGTTTGCATCATGGTAGAGTAGTTGGAGTTATTGCCAGACACTGTCCTGGTGTTCATGTTGATTAGGATAATGGTAGAGTAGTGGGAAATGTTGCCAGACACTGTCCTGGTGTTGATTTTGATGAGGATCATGGTTGAGTAGTGGGAGATGTTGCCAGACACTGTCCTGGTGTTGATTTTGATTAGGATCATTGTTCAGTAGTGGGAGTTGATGCCAGACACTGTCCTGGTGTTCATGTAGGTTTGCATCATGGTAGAGTAGTGGTAGTTGTTGCCAGACACTGTCCTGGTGTTGATTTTGATTAGGATCATGGTAGAAATAGTGGGAATTGTTGCAAGACACTATCCTGGTGTTGATGTAGGTTTGCATCATAGTAGAGTAGTGGTACTTGTTGCCAGACACTCTCCTAGTGTTGATTTTGGTTATGATCATGGTAGAGTAGTGGAAGTTGTTGCCAGATAGACACTGCCCTGGTGTTGATTTTTATTAGAATCATGGTAGAGTAGTGGGAGTTGATGCCAGACACTGTCCTGGTGTCCATGTAGGTTTGTATCATGGTAGAGAAGTGGTAGTTGTTGCCAGACACTGTCCTGGTGTTGATTTTGATTAGGATCATGGTAGAGTAGTGGGAGTTGTTGCAAGACACTGTTCTTGTGTTGACTTTGATTAGGATCATGTTAGAGTAGTGGGAGTTGATGCCCGACACTGTCCTGGTGTTGATGTATGTTTGCATCATGATAGAGTTGTGGGAGTTGTTGCCAGACACTGTCCTGGTGTTGATTTTGATTAGGATCATGGTAGAGTAGTGGTAGTTGTTGCCAGACACTGTCCTGGTGTTGATTTTGATTAGGATCATGGTAGAAATAGTGGGAAATATTGCCAGACATTGACCTAGTGTTGATGTTGGTTTGCATCATGGTAGAGTAGTGGTAGTTGTTGCCAGACACTGTCCTGATGTTGATTTTGATTAGGATCATGGTAGAGTAGTGGGAATTGTTGCAAGACACTATCCTGGTGTTGATGTAGGTTTGAATCATGGTAGAGTAGTGGTAGTTGTTGCCAGACACTGTCCTGGTGTTGATTTTGATTGGGATCATGGTAGAAATAGTGGGAATTGTTGCAAGACACTGTCCTGGTGTTATGTAGGTTTGCATCATGGTAGAGTAGTGGTAATTGTTGCCAGACACTGTCCTGGTCTTCATTTTGATTATGATCATAGTAGAGTAGTGGGAATTGATGCCAGACACTGTCCTGGTGTTGATTTTGATTAGGATCATGGTAGAGTAAGGGGAGTTGATGCCAGACACTGTCCTGGTGTTCATGTAGGTTTGCATCATGGTAGAGTAGTGGTAGTTGTTGCCAGACACTGTCCTGGTGTTGATTTGGTTAGGATCATGGAAGAAATAGTGGGAATTGTTGCCAGACACTATCCTGGTGTTGATGTAGGTTTGCATCATGGTAGAGTAGTGGTAGTTGTTGCCAGACACTGTCCTGGTGTTGATTTGGTTAGGATCATGGAAGAAATAGTGGGAATTGTTGCCAGACACTATCCTGGTGTTGATGTAGGTTTGCATCATGGTAGAGTAGTGGTAGTTGTTGCGAGACACTGTCCTAGTGTTGATTTTGATTATGATCATGGTAGAGTAGTGGAAGTTGTTGCCAGATAGACACTGTCCTGGTGTTGATTTTTATTAGAATCATGGTAGAGTAGTGGGAGTTGATGCCAGACACTGTCCTGGTGTCCATGTAGGTTTGCATCAGGGTAGAGTAGTTCGAGTTATTGCCAGACACTGTCCTGGTGTTCATGTTGATTAGGATAATGGTAGAGTAGTGGGAAATGTTGCCAGACACTATCCTGGTGTTGATTTTGATTAGGATCATGGTTGAGTAGTGGGAGATGTTGCCAGACACTGTCCTGGTGTTGATTTTGATTAGGATCATTGTTCAGTAGTGGGAGTTGATGCCAGACACAGTCCTGGTGTTGATGTAGGTTTGCATCATGGTAGAGTAGTGGTAGTTGTTGCCAGACACTGTCCTGGTGTTGATTTTGATTAGGATCATGGTAGAAATAGTGGGAATTGTTGCAAGACACTATCCTGGTGTTGATGTAGGTTTGCATCATAGTAGAGTAGTGCTACTTGTTGCCAGACACTGTCCTAGTGTTGATTTTGATTATGATCATGGTAGAGTAGTGGAAGTTGTTGCCAGATAGACACTGTCCTGGTGTTGATTTTTATTAGAATCATGGGAGAGTAGTGGGAGTTGATGCCAGACACTGTCCTGGTGTTGATGTAGGTTTGCATCAGGATAGAGTTGTGGGAGTTGTTGCCAGACACTGTCCTGGTGTTGATTTTGATTATGATCATGGTAGAGTAGTTGGAGTTGTTGCCAGACACTGTCCTGGTGTTCGTGTTGATTAAGATAATGGTAGTGGGAGATGTTGCCAGACACTGACCTGGTGTTGATTTTGACTAGGATCATGGTTGAGTAGTGGGAGTTGATGCCAGACACTGTCCTTGTGTTCATGTAGGTTTGCATCATGGTAGAGTAGTGGTCGTTGTTGCCAGACATTGCTCTGGTGTTGATTTTGATTAGGATCATGGTAGAAATAGTGGGAATTGTTGCAAGACACTATCCTGGTGTTGATGTAGGTCTGCATCATAGTAGAGTAGTGGTACTTGTTGCCAGACACTGTCCTGGTGTTGATTTTGATTAGGATCATAGTAGAGTAGTGGAAGTTGTTGCCAGACACTGTCCTGTTGTTGATTTTTATTAGGATCATGGTAGAGTAGTGGAAGTTGATGCCAGACACTGTCCTAGTGTTGATGTAGGTTTGCATCATGGTACAGTAGTGGTAGTTGTTGCCAGACACTGTCCTGGTGTTGATTTTGATTAGGATCATGGTAGAGTAGTGGTAGTTGTTGCCAGACACTGTCCTGGTGTTGATTTTGATTAGGATCATGGTAGAGTAGTGGGAGTTGATGCCAGACACTGTCCTGGTGTTCATGTAGGTTTGCATCATGGTAGAGTAGTGGTAGTTGTTGCCAGACACTGTCCTGGTGTTGATTTGGTTAGGATCATGGAAGAAATAGTGGGAATTGTTGCCAGACACTATCCTGGTGTTGATGTAGGTTTGCATCATGGTAGAGTAGTGGTACTTGTTGCCAGACACTGTCCTAGTGTTGATTTTGCTTATGATCATAGTAGAGTAGTGGGAATTGATGCCAGACACTGTCCTGGTGTTGATTTGGTTAGGATCATGGAAAAAATAGTGGGAATTGTTGCAAGACACTATCGTGGTGTGGATGTAGGTTTGCATCATGGTAGAGTAGTGATAGTTGTTGCCAGACACTGTCCTAGTGTTGATTTTGCTTATGATCATAGTAGAGTAGTGGGAATTGATGCCAGACACTGTCCTGGTGTTGATTTTGATTAGGATCATGGTAGAGTAGTGGGAGTTGATGCCAGACACTGTCCTGGTGTTCATGTAGGTTTACATCATGGTAGAGTAGTGGTAGTTGTTGCCAGACACTGTCCTTGTGTTGATCTTGATTAGGATCATGAAAGAGTAGTGGGAGTTGATGCCAGACACTGTCCTGGTGTTGATTTTGATTAGGATCATTGTAGAATAGTGGGAGTTGATGCCAGACACTGTCCTGGTGTTCATGTAGGTTTGCATCATTGTAGAGTAGTGGTAGTTGTTGCCATACACTGTCTTGGTGTTGATCTTGATTAGGATCATGGTAGAGTAGTGGGAGTTGATGCCAGACACTGTCCTCTGTGTTGATATTGGTTACGATCATTGTAGAATAGTGGGAGTTGATGCAAGACACTGTCTATGGGTTGATTTTGGTTTGGATGATGGTAGACTCGTGGGAATTGAAGCCAGACACTGTCCTGGTGTTGATTTTGGTTAGGATCGTGCTAGAGTAATGGTAGTTGATGCCATACACTGTCCTGGTGTTGATGTATGTTTGCATCATGGTAGAGTAATGGTAGTTGTTGCCACACACTGTCGTGGTGTTGATATTGGTTACGATCATGGTAGAGTAGTGGGAGTTGATGCCAGACACTGTCCTGGTGTTGATATAGGTTTGCATCATGGTAGAGTAGTGGTAGTTGTTGCCAGACACTGTCTTGGTGTTGATTTTGATTAGGATCATGGTAGAGTAGTGGGAGTTGTTGCAAGACACTATCCTGGTGTTGATGTAGGTTTGCATCATAGTAGAGTAGTGGTAGTTGTTGGCAGACACTGTTCTGGTTTTGATTTTGATTAGGATTATGGTAGAGTAGTGGGAGTTGATGCCAGACACTGTCCTGGTGTTCATGTTAGTTTGCATCATGGTGGAGTAGTGGTAGTTGTTTCCAGACACTGTCCTGGTGCTGATTTTGATTAGGATCATGGTAGAGTAGTGGGAATTGTTGCCAGACACTGTCCTGGTGTTGATTTTGATTAGGATCATGGTAGAGTAGTGGGAGATGTTGCCAGACACTGTCCTGGTGTTGATTTTGATTAGGATCATGGTAGAGTAGTTGGAGTTGATGCCAGACACTGTCCTGGTGTTCATGTAGGTTTGCATCATGGTAGAGTAGTGGTAGTTGTTGCCAGACACTGTCCTGGTGTTGATTTTGATTAGGATCATGGTAGAGTAGTGGGAGTTGTTGCCAGACACTGTCCTGGTGTTGATTTTGATTAGGATCATGGTAGAATAGTGGGAGATGTTGCCAGACACTGTCCTGGTGTTGATTTTGATTAGGATCATGGTAGAGTAGTGGGAGTTGTTGCCAGACACTGTCCTGGTGTTCATGTAGGTTTGCATCATGGTAGAGTAGTGGTAGTTGTTGCCAGACACTGTCCTGGTGTTGATTTTGATTAGAATCATGGTATAAATAGTTGGAATTGTTGCCAGACACTGTCCTGTTGTTGATTTTGATTAGGATCATGGTAGAGTAGTGGGAGTTGATGCCAGACACTGTCCTGGTGTTCATGTAGGTTTGCATCATGGTAGAGTAGTGGTAGTTGTTGCGAGACACTGTCCTGGTGTTGATTTTGATTAAGATCATGGTAGAGTAGTGGGAGTTGTTGCCAGACACTGTCCTGGTGTTGATATTGGTTATGATCATGGTAGAATAGTGGGAGTTGATGCCAGACACTGTCTTTGGGTTGATTTTGGTTTGGATGATGATAGACTCGTGGGAATTGATTCCAGACACTGTCCTGGTGTTGATTTTGGTTAGGATCATGCTAGAGTAATGGTAATTGATGCCAGACACTGTCTTGGTGTTGATTTTTGTTAGGATCTTGGTAGAGTAGTGGGAGTTGATGCTAGACACTGTCCTTGTGTTTGTTTTGGTTACAATCATGGTAGAGTAGTGGGAGTTGATGCCAGACACTGTCTTTGGGTTGATTTTGGTTTGGATCATGGTAGAGTAGTGGGAATTGAGCCAGACACTGTCCTGGTGTTGATTTTGGTTAGGATCATGGTAGAGTAGTAGGAGTTGATACCAGACACTGTCTTGGTGTTGATTTTGGTTAGGAGCATGGTAGAGTTGTGGGAATTGATGCCAGACACTGTCTTTGGGTTGATTTTGGTTTTGATCATGGTAGACTTGTGGGAATTGATGCCAGACACTGTCTTGGTGTTGATTTTTGTTAGGAGCATGGTAGAGGAGTGGGAATTGATGCCAGACACTCTCCTGGTGTTGATATTGGTTAGGATCATGGTAGAGTAGTGGGAATTGTTGCAAGACAATGTCCTGCTGTTGAGGAATGTTTGGATCATGGTAGAGTAGTGGGAATTGTTGTCAGGCACTCTCCTGGTGTTGATGGTTTGTATCATTGTAGAGTAGTGTTAGGTGATGACAGACACTGTCCTGGTGTTGATGTATGTTTGAAGCATGGTAGAGTTTTGGGAATTGTTGCATGGCACTGTTCTAATGTCGATGTACAGAGTTGTGGGAATTGTCGCTAGGCACTGTCCAGATGTCAATGTATGTTTGAATCATAGTCAATTAGTTGGAATTGTTGCTAGGCGCTCTCCAGGTGTCGATGTATGTTTGATAATCATGGTAGGATAGTGGGAATTATGGCTAAGCACTGTCCAGGTGTCAGTGTATGTTTGAATCATTGTAGAGTAGTGGAAATGTTGCATTGCACTGTCCTGATGGTTATGTAGGTTTGGATCATGGTAGAGTAGAGGGAATTGTTGCAAGACACTGTCCTGGTGCTGATGGTAGGTTCGGATCATGGCAGAGTAGTGGGAATTGTTGCCAGACACTGTACTGGTGTTGATGTAGGTTTAGATCATGGTAGAGTAGAGGGAATTGTTGCCAGGCACTGTCCTGGTGTCGATGTAGGTTTGGATCATGGTAGAGTAGAGGGAATTGGTGCCAGGCACTGTCCTGATGTTTATGTAGGTTTGGATCATGGTAGAGTAGAGGGAATTGTTGCAAGACACTGTCCTTGTGTTGATGGTAGGTTCAGATCATGGCAGAGTAGTGGGAATTGTTGCCAGACACTGTGCTGGTGTTGATGTAGGTTTGGATCATGGTAGAGTAGAGGGAATTGTTGCCAGGCACTGTCCTGGTGTCGATGTAGGTTTGGATCATGGTAGAGTAGAGGGAATTGGTGCCAGGCACTGTCCTGGTGTTGATGTAGGTTTGGATTATGGTAGAGAAGTGGGAATTGTTGCAAGACACTGCCCTGGTGTTGATATTGGTTAGGATCATGGTAGAGTAGTGGGAATTGTTGCAAGACAATGTCCTGGTGTTGATGTAGGTTTGGATCATACTAGGGTTGTGGTAGCTGTTGCCAAATCCTGGGTTTGATATTGGTTAGGGACATGGTAGAGTAGTGGGAATTGTTGCGAGGAACTATTCTGGTGTTGATGAAGGTTTGGAACATAGTAGAATAGTGGGAATTGTAGAGTAGTGGGAATTCTTGTCAGGCACTGTCCTGGTGTTGATGTGGGAATTGTTGCCAGATACACTCCTGATGTTGATGTAGTTTTGGATCATGGTAGAATAGTGGGAATTGTTGCTAGACACTGTCCTGGTGTTCATGTCCATTTGAATCATTGCAGTGGTAGTGGGAATTGTTGCTAGGCACTGTCCACATGTGGATGTATGTTTGAATCATGGTAGGGTTGTGGGAATTGTTGCATGGCACTGTCCTGATGTTGATGTATGTTTGAATCATGGGAGAGTAGTGGAAATTTTTGCATGGCACTGTTCTGATGTTGATGTACAGAGTTGTGGGAATTGTTGCTAGGCACTATCCTGAAGTCGATGTATGTTTGAATCGTGGTAGAGTTGTGGGAATTGTTGCATGGCACTGTTCTCTTGTCGATGTACAGAGTTGTGGGAATTGTTGCTAGGCACTATCCTGATGTCGATGTATGTTTGAATCGTGGTAGAGTTGTGGGAATTGTTGCATGGCACTGTTCTGATGTCGATGTACATATTTTTCAATGGAACTTCATGAAAATTGATCTGAATGTTCACCTTGATGATATCTAGGTCAGTTTCGAAACTGGGTCATGTGCAGTCAAAAACTAGGCCAGTAGGTATAAGAATAGAAAAACCTTGTGACCTCTCTAGAGGCCATATTTTTCATGAGATCTTCATGAAAATTAGTGAGAATGTTCACCTTGATGATATCTAGGTAAAGTTCAAAACAGGGTCACGTACCTTCGAAAACTAGGTGAATAGGTCAAATAATAGAAAAACCTTGTGACCTCTCTAGAGACCTTATTTTTCAATGGATCTTCATGAAAATTGGTCAGAATTTTTATCTTGATAATATCTAGGTTAAGTTCAAAACTGGGTCACATGAGCTCAAAAAATAGGTCACTATGTCAAATAATAGAAAAAAACGACGTCATACTCAAAACTGGGTCATGTGGGAAGAGGTGAGCGATTCAGGACCATCATGGTCCTCTTGTTGGGTAATATTTTCCTGCTTCTGGGACAATATTTCGAATAGTCGAGCTTGGCTGTCTTACGGACAGCTCTTGTTATTCAATTTTCTAAAACTGATGTGCGTTCTTGTTTGAATGTTTAAATTACAGCGGCACTTGCCTCCTTACTTGAACATGAAGGCTATGGTGAAAATAGGAACAAACTTTTTACACACCCTTTAGTAAAGTAGTTGGAATCATTGGTAAGCACTACCCTAGTGTTGTTACGGATTTGAATCATGGTTAAATGGTAAAAATTGTTGCAAGGCACTTTCATGGTGCTGTTGTGGGGTTGAATCATGCTAGATTTGTAGGAATTGTTGCTGGTGACTGTCCTGGTATTGATATAGGTTTGAATCATGGTAGAGTATTGGGAATTGTTGCTAGGCAATATCCTGGTATTGTTGTTGGTATGAATCACAGTAAAGTAGTTAAAATTGTTGTGAGTGTTGATGTAGGTTTGAATCATGGCTCTAGGTGTAATAAGTTATGGATTTATTTTAAATGTGTTTGAAATGAAACAAGCTTTTACTTATAAGGGACCAAAGATGAATGGAACAGGTTAAATGATTTTTTTTATAAATAAGTTTCCATTAATCCTGAACGATGGTCTACATTTTCACCTATGAAAAGTGATACATTTATACAGCTGTATCTATTTATTACTCAGTGTGACATAGTGAAAATAATGTTATTTTGTCTAGAACTTAGTGATCTTTAAGATTGGTAAAGTATTTTTTTATGAGACATACAGATAATTATATGTTTGTAGATATATTAAAAGAAAACAGGCTGGATGTTTCAAGACTTGATGCTGAGGCTTTGTCTGACTACTCTGATGACTTTGATGAAGCAGATTCTGATACTGAAGAAGGTAACTATTGTCAATGAGTGCCATAAAGCTACTTGTTTATGCCAGGTGATCCAGGAGTTATTCTGGACTTACAGGCTTTTACCTTTATGATACAACAGCATGAGCTTACAGACAGTAGGTGGTACTGCCGAGGTACCTGCCCAAACCTTACAGACAGTAGGTGGTACTGCCAAGGTACCTGCCCAAACCTTACAGACAGTAGGTGGTTCTGCCAAGGTACCTGCCCAAACCTTACAGACAGTAGGTGGTTCTGCCAAGGTACCTGCCCAAACCTTACAGACAGTAGGTGGTGCTGCCAAGGTACCTGCCCAAACCTTACAGACAGTAGGTGGTGCTGCCAAGGTACCTGCCCAAACCTTACAGACAGTAGGTGGTGCTGCCAAGGTACCTGCCCAAACCTTACAGACAGTAGGTGGTGCTGCCAAGGTACCTGCCCAAACCTTACAGACAGTAGGTGGTACTGCCAAGGTACCTGCCCAAACCTTACAGACAGTAGGTGGTACTACCAAGGTACCTGCCCAAACCTTACAGACAGTAGGTGGTATACAACAGCATGAGCTTACAGACAGTAGGTGGTATACAACAGCATGAGCTTACAGGCAGTAGGTGGTATACAACAGCATGAGCTTACAGGCAGTAGGTGGTATACAACAGCATGAGCTTACAGGCAGTAGGTGGTATACAACAGCATGAGCTTACAGGCAGTAGGTGGTATACAACAGCATGAGCTTACAGGCAGTAGGTGGTATACAACAGCATGAGCTTACAGACAGTAGGTGGTATACAACAGCATGAGCTTACAGGCAGTAGGTGGTATACAACAGCATGAGCTTACAGGCAGTAGGTGGTATACAACAGCATGAGCTTACAGACAGTAGGTGGTATACAACAGCATGAGCTTACAGGCAGTAGGTGGTATACAACAGCATGAGCTTACAGACAGTAGGTGGTACTGCCAAGGTACCTGCCCAAACCTTACAGACTGTAGGTGGTACTACCAAGGTACCTGCCCAAACCTTACAGACAGTAGGTGGTACTGCCAAGGTACCTGTCCAAACCTTACAGACAGTAGGTGGTACTGCCAAGGTACCTGCCCAAACCTTACAGACAGTAGGTGGTACTGCCAAGGTACCTGCCCAAACCTTACAGACAGTAGGTGGTACTGCCAAGGTACCTGCCCAAACCTTACAGACAGTAGGTGGTACTACCAAAGTACCTGCCCAAACCTTAAATAATATCTTGAGAAGAACTTGAGTCTTCATCTATGATCAAAAGCTTTGGTAATAATTTTGTATAATCAAGTATTATAGTGACACTGAATAGACATCTTGTTCATTTTCAGATGTTTTACAGAGATTCAAAGTATATGGGGGCTATATGGATGTCCCACATATCTGTCAATTGATTTGTCCTAGATTCTAAAAAATTTTACCTTTATTGGAAGTCGGCATTTGCCTTAATCTGATATAAGATGCACAATGTGGTAGGGGTAGATAATTTCAAATACCTATTTAAAGTAGATCAGGTTTGGTTCAGATATTTTTCTGATTGATGTATGTAATGATAAGCTGCAATTGAAATAAAAGTTTTCGAGATTATACTTTATATTATCTAGGAAGTATAAATCAAAACAAAAAGAACTTAAAATATCAAAATTCACCAGTTTTTAAAGGTTGTTTCCTAAATATATCTCTTAGATGCACGGTGACACCATTATTTTTCTTTTAGGGGCCTCTGTGGCCGAGTGGTTAAGGTCACTGACTTCAAATCACTTGCCCCTCATCGATGTAGGTTCGAGTCTCACTTGGGGCATTGAATTCTTCATATGAGGAAGCCATCCAGCTGGCTTATGGAAGGTCGGTCGTTATACCCAGGTGCCCATTTGTGATGAAATAATGCATGGAGGGGCACCTGGGGTCTTCCTCCACCATCAAAGCTGACCTAAAATTATGTCGATGCAATGTTAAACCTAACAAAATAAAAAAAAAAAATCTTTTCATTTTGAAGCATTCTTGTGTGTCATAAAAACAGCAAAATGTATTTGAAATTTTAACTACAGGATTTTTTTGTAGATTTAAATACATTTTTCCCTTGAAAAAAAAAATGGATGGGGTAATTATGTTAACATGTAAAAATGAAAAAGACTTGTTAATGACATTTATGCTAATATAGTAGAGTGCAACCTCTGTAGAGCAACACTCTTTGGGAGATACAAATTTTGACTTATGTAGAGGTTGTTGTTCTGGAGAGGTAAATTTGATAGTATATTTCAGCTTAGGGAAATTTGGATGATGTTGTTATAGAGAGGTTTTTTAATCCCCCGCCACTAGTAGTGGGGGTTTATAGGAATGGTCTCCGTCTGTCCTTCTGTCCGTAACACTTTCCTGTCCGCTCCATATCTCCTAAATCCCTTGAAGGATTTTCATGAAACTTGGGTCAAATGATCACCTCATCAAGACAATGTGCAGAACCCATGAGTCAGCCATGCCGGCTCAAGGTCAAGGTCACAACTCAAGGTCAAAGGTTTGAGCCTTCCATTTTGTGTCCGCTCAATATCTCCTAAACCTCTTGAAGGATTTTCTTCAAACTTGAGTCAAATGATCACCTCATCAAGACAATGCGCAGAACCCATGAGTCAGCCATATTGGCTCAAGGTCAAGGTCAAAACTGATGGTCAAATGTTTGAGCCTTCCATTTTGTGTCCGCTCTCTATCTCCTAAACCCCTTGAAGGATTTTCATCAAACTTGGGTCAAATGATCACCTCATCAAGGCGATGTGCAGAACTCATGAGTCAACCATGCCAGCTCAAGGTCAAGGTCACAACTCAAGGTCAAAGGTTTTAGCCTTCCATTTCGTGTCCGCTCTATATCTCCTAAACCCCTTCAAGGAATTTTATAAAACTTGAGTCAAATGATCACCTTATCAAAACGATGCGCAGAACTTACGAGTCAGCCATGCTGGCTCAAGGTCAAGGTCACAGCTTAGGGTCAAAGGTTTGAGCCTTCCATTTTGTGTCCACTTTGTATCTCCTAAACCCCTTGAAGGATTTTCATCAAACTTGGGTCAATTGATCACCTCATCAAGAGCTCATGAGTCAGCCATGTCAACTCAAGGTCAAGGTCACAACTCAAGGTCAAAGGTTTGAGCTCTGTTTCTTCTAAACCCCTTGAAGGATTTTCATGAAACTTGGGTCAAATGATCACCTCATCAAGACGTTGTGCAGAATTCATGAGTCAGCCATATCATTTTAAGGTCAAGGTCACAGCTAAAGGTCAAAGGTTTACCCTTTCACTATCCATAACAGTGGCGGGGGATTGAGCTGTCTTTCAGACTGTCTTGTGCTTAAGAGAGGGCCGCTCTGGAGAGGTTGTACTGTACTGATATCATCATGTTTTCATAGTGGTCTGTAACCTGAAATCCCAAAGATCAGATAGCTCAGATTTGGTGTCTGTTCATATCTTCTGAACCACTGAAATGAATTTTATAACACTCACCAGGTATCAGTTATTAACCTGCAGAGTGCACAACCCAGGTCAGTAGGTCCAAGGTCAAGGTTACACAAAAAAGTCAAAGATCAAATAGGTCTGCTTGTCACTTTTTATGAATAGATGGCAATTTTTGGGTTAAATATTTAGGTAGTTCTGTACTTTTGATTAACTGGAAGTAATGGTATAGCGTCATTTATCTGGATAATGTAGTATAAAGCCTGGAGATTTAAACAAGTATCATTTTATGAACAAATGGCAACCTGTTAGTAGAATTATAAAAATCGCAACCTTACTACCATTCTAGAGGTAAAATACGATATTAAAATTTTTGACACATTAAATAATTCCAAATTATGTCTCAAAATAAGCTGGAAATGTAGGAATCTCTTTTATCATTGTCAAGTATCTTAAAATCAAGCAGACGGACCTATACATTTTAATTCACATTATAGCCCATCTGTTAGTTTATAATTGTGAGAAGTTTCATTAAAATCTACTCTATAGAAAAAATTCTATCCACAAAAATGTCATCAAAATTGTGATTTTTCCATGGACTCCCATTATGAAACTTGTGTCGGGTCCAACTTTTCAAATCAACCTAGCAAAAAATCTAGCACACGAACATATGTTGTTTCTTTCCTTATCTACTTTGTAGATAAAAATTTGATCCAAATGTTCATAACTACCTTAGAAGAAATTTTGCTAGAATCTTTTAATTTAGGCTTGAGTACATGTCAGATATCCAGAATCACTAACTTAGGTTTGAGTACAGGTCAGATGTCCAGAATCACTAACTTAGGTTTGAGTACAGGTCAGATGTCCAGAATCACTAACTTAGGTTTGAGTACAGGTCAGATGTCCAGAATTCCTTACTTAGGCTTGAGTACAGGTCAGATGTCCAGAATCCCTTACTTAGGCTTGAGTACAGGTCAGATGTCCAGAATCCCTTACTTAGGCTCGAGTACAGGTCGGATGTCCAGAATCACTTACTTAGGCTTGAGTACAGGTCACATATCCAGAATCCCTTACTTAGGCTTGAGTACAGGTCAGATGTCCAGAATCCCTTACTTAGGCTTGAGTACAGGTCACATATCCAGAATCCCTTACTTAGGCTTGAGTACAGGTCAGATGTCCAGAATCCCTTACTTAGGCTTGAGTACAGGTCAGATGTCCAGAATCCCTTACTTAGGCTTGAGTACAGGTCAGATGTCCAGAATCCATTACTTAGGCTTGAGTACAGGTCAGATGTCCAGAATCCCTTACTTAGGCTTGAGTACAGGTCAGATGTCCAGAATCCCTTACTTAGGCTTGAGTACAGGTCAGATGTCCAGAATCCATTACTTAGGCTTGAGAACAGATCAGATGTTCAGAATCCCTTACTTAGGCTTGAGTACAGGTCAGATGTCCAGAATCCATTACTTAGGCTTGAGTACAGGTCAGATGTCCAGAATTCCTTACTTAGGCTCGAGTACAGGTCATATGTCCAGAATTCCTTACTTAGGCTCGAGTACAGGTCGGATGTCCAGAATCCCTTACTTAGGCTTGAGTACAAGTCAGATGTCCAGAATCCCTTACTTAGGCTTGAGTACAGGTCAGATCTACAGAATCCCTTACTGAGGCTTGAGTACAGGTCAAATGTCCAGAATCCCTTACTTAGGCTTGAGTACAAGTCAGATGTCCAGAATGCCTTACTGAGGCTTGAGTACAGGTCAGATGTCCAGAATCCCTTACTTAGGCTTGAGCACAAGTCAGATGTCCAGAATCCCTTACTTAGGCTTGAGTACAGGTCAGATTGAGTACAGGTCAGATGTCCAGAATCACATACTTAGGCTTGAGTACAGGTCAGATGTCCAGAATCCCTTACTTAGGCTTGAGTACAGGTCAGATGTCCAGAATCAGATACTTAGGTTTGAGTACAGGTCAGATGTCCAGAATCCCTTACTTAGGCTTGAGTACAGGTCAGATGTACATAATCCCTTAGGCCAGCATTTTTTTATTTTCTGGTTTACGGGAGATTTTTCAAAAGTTTGGGTCGGGGGGGGGGGGGGGGGGGGACAAATAAAAATAAAAATCCCAATTTTGAGCAGTCGACCAAATAAATAAAAATAAAAAGTCCAAAAGGATACAATTTTTTTATTTTTTGTACACCCCAGAAAACAAAATTGCATACACACTCACAAATGAACTATTCTGAACTGGTTTATATCTCATCATCTCAGTATACTGTTGTTTTCTTTATGTGTAGCTTGTATGAATAATGCAATTTTCAAAGTCACCAAAGATACGTATTATTTTTGTTTTTGTATGTATCTATTTTGTAGTAAAAATATACTTGTGGTTTTTCATAATAAAATATACAGATACCACAGTTGACATTGCATAATGTTTATTATATAAACATGAATAAAAACTGCTATTAGAATGGGGATATGCAATGACTACTTTAGGTCTGCATCCTGCATACATGCATATTATTAATTGGCCTTAGATGCAAAGTCTTAAAAGACAAGCAATGTCATACTAGAAAGCCAAAATTACAAATTGATAAACTGGCTTTAAAATTAAATGGCTTTGGTTAAGTTTCAGTGGCTTGAATATTGTTTTATATTTTGCCGATTGTCAGTGCCACCTATACTGTATGACAAGTCAAAACAATCTGAATTTTTGTTCAGCTGAAATGTGTACAAAACAACAACCTTATTTGCTGATCTAACAACAGTATCGGATATTTATAAGACTCTTCACTGAGATGGGACTTGGACTTAGTAAATTATGAGTCCGAAAAAACATTTATTACTGGATATGTCATTATGTGTTCCTCATTGTCAAAGGCACATGTGACTGTTTGTGACATATAGTGTCTGAATGTTTGTCCAAAACATACTTTCAAAGGGTCTTCTTACAGATTTTATTGGTATACTTCAAGTGAACAGGACTGATGAGAATATTGCTGAGAGTTTCATGTTTGATAATTATCTTTTGAGTTACAGTACCTGGCTAGAACTTTAGTCAAACTAATTTGACACATCCTAGGAAATATTGAGATAATCTTTTCATATGAGCAAATTATCTCCACTCGGATTAGATTGCCTGTCAAAAATATTAAACAACCATTAATCTGATTGTCCAATTATTTAGACTACATGTAGTTTGAATTTTTTATCAAATGTATCTTTATCAAGCATTTGCAGGGACATGTGTCATTTTACATATTGAAATTGCACTTTGTTTTGAACAGAACTACTGAAAATTATGGTATTAGTTATTTTTTCTTCTCCAACCCCCAAGACTTCAAAGTAAAAAAAAAATATGTTTAGCAAGTTGATACTCACTTTTGCTCTTCCATTTTGCCATTTCTTTGGTTTCTTTCCTTTTTATCAAGTGTGGTATTTTTCTGACAGTCCCACATGAATATGATCGTTGTCCAATTATAATATACAGACAACAAATCTCGTACATGTGATACGCCAGATTTTTCAACACCTGGACAGCGTTATTAGTGAAGGTCATTTTCGTATGTGATTATTCCTAATGTTGAGCTTAAGGTTCTGTAATTTCTACTCAGATCCAATTTGCTTACAACTTGTATATTTTTCCTATTTAATTTCACACAGTTTACATTCATGTAGGCCGCCATTTTTCATGCGTCTGCTGATCTTGATTAAAAACCTCTACCTTACAGTTAAAATTTTATTTTTGGCAGCAGCAATTATGGACAGTCGGCGGATAAAATGAAAATAAAGTACTGAAAATGACTTTTATTTTTGTTTTGTTTTGTCAAAAAATAGGGTCGGCACTCCCGTAAACCAGAAAATTAAAAAATGTTGGCCTTACTTAGGCTTGAGTACAGGTCAGATGTACAGAATCCCTTACTTAGGCTTGAGTACAGGTCAGATCTACAGAATCCCTTACTTAGGCTTGAATACAGGTCAGATGACCAGAATTCCTTACTTAGGCTTGAGTACAAGTCATATGTCCAGAATCCCTTACTTGGGCTTGAGTACAGGTCAGATGTCCAGAATCCCTTACTTAGGCTTGAGTACAGGTCAGATGTACAGCTTCCCTTACTTAGGCTTGAGTACAGGTCAGATGTCCAGAATCCCTTACTTAGGCATGAGTACAGGTCAGATGTCCAGAATCCCTTACTTAGGCTTGAGTACAGGTCAAATGTACAGAATCCCTTAAGCTTGAGTACAGGTCAGATGTCCAGAATCCCTTACTTAGGCTTGAGAACAGGTCAGATGTCCAGAATCCCTTACTTAGGCTTGAGTACAGGTCAGATGTCCAGAATCCCTTACTTAGGCTTGAGTACAGGTCAGATGTACAGAATCCCTTACTTAGGCTTGAGTACAGGTCAGATCTACAGAATCCCTTACTTAGGCTTGAATACAGGTCAGATGACCAGAATTCCTTACTTAGGCTTGAGTACAAGTCATATGTCCAGAATCCCTTACTTGGGCTTGAGTACAGGTCAGATGTCCAGAATCCCTTACTTAGGCTTGGGTACAGGTCAAATGTACAGCTTCCCTTACTTAGGCTTGAGTACAGGTCAGATGTCCAGAATCCCTTACTTAGGCATGAGTACAGGTCAGATGTCCAGAATCCCTTACTTAGGCATGAGTACAGGTCAGATGTCCAGAATCCCTTACTTAGGCTTGAGTACAGGTCAAATGTACAGAATCCCTTACTTAGGCTTGAGTACAGGTCAAATATACAGAATCCCTTACTTAGGCTTGAATACAGGTCAGATGTCCAGAATCCCTTACTTAGGCTTGAGTACAAGTCATATGTCCAGAATCCCTTACTTAGGCTTGAGTACAGGTCATATGTCCAGAATCCCTTACTTAGGCTTGAGTACAGGTCATATGTCCAGAATCCCTTACTTAGGCTTGAGTACAGGTCAGATGACCAGAATTCCTTACTTAGGCTTGAGTACAAGTCATATGTCCAGAATCCCTTACTTAGGCTCGAGTACAGGTCAAATGTACAGAATCCCTTACTTAGGCTTGAGTACAGGTCAGATGTACAGCTTCCCTTACTTAGGCTTGAGTACAAGTCAGATGTCCAAAATCCCTTACTTAGGCTTGAGTACAGGTCAGATGTACAGCTTCCCTTACTTAGGCTTGAGTACAAGTCATATGTCCAGAATCCCTTACTTGGGCTTGAGTACAGGTCAAATGTACAGCTTCCCTTACTTAGGCTTGAGTACAGGTCAAATGTACAGCTTCCCTTACTTAGGCTTGAGTACAGGTCAGATGTCCAAAATCCCTTACTTAGGCTTGAGTACAGGTCAAATGTACAGCTTCCCTTACTTAGGCTTGAGTACAGGTCAGATGTCCAAAATCCCTTACTTAGGCTTGAGTACAGGTCAAATGTACAGAATCCCTTAAGCTTGAGTACAGGTCAGATGTCCAGAATCCCTTACTTAGGCTTGAGAACAGGTCAGATGTCCAGAATCCCTTACTTAGGCTTGAGTACAGGTCAAATGTACAGCTTCCCTTACTTAGGCTTGAGTACAGGTCAGATGTCCAGAATCCCTTACTTAGGCTTGAGTACAGGTCAAATGTACAGCTTCCCTTACTTAGGCTTGAGTACAGGTCAGATGTCCAAAATCCCTTACTTAGGCTTGAGTACAGGTCAAATGTACAGAATCCCTTAAGCTTGAGTACAGGTCAGATGTCCAGAATCCCTTACTTAGGCTTGAGAACAGGTCAGATGTCCAGAATCCCTTACTTAGGCTTGAGTACAGGTCAGATGTCCAGAATCCCTTACTTAGGCTTGAGTACAAGTCAAATATCCAGAATCCCTTACTTAGGCTTGAGTACAGGTCAGATGTCCAGAATCCCTTACTTAGGCTTGAGTACAAGTCAAATATCCAGAATCCCTTACTTAGGCTTGAGTACAGGTCAGATGTCCAGAATCCCTTGCTTAGTCTTGAGTACAGGTCAGATGTCCAGAATCCCTTGCTTAGGCTTGAGTACAAGTCAAATGTACAGAATCCCTTACTTAGGCTTGAGTACAGGTCAGATGTCCAGAATCCCTTGCTTAGGCTTGAGTACAAGTCAAATGTACAGAATCCCTTACTTAGGCTTGAGTACAGGTCAGATGACCAGAATCCCTTACTTAGGCTTGAGTACAAGTCAAATATCCAGAATCCCTTACTTAGGCTTGAGTACAAGTCAAATATCCAGAATCCCTTGCTTAGGCTTGAGTACAAGTCAAATGTACAGAATCCCTTACTTAGGCTTGAGTACAGGTCAGATGTCCAGAATCCCTTACTTAGGCTTGAGTACAAGTCAGATGTCCAGAATCCCTTACTTAGGCTCGAGTACAAGTCAAATGTACAGAATCCCTTACTTAGGCTTGAGTACAAGTCAGATGTCCAGAATTCCTTACTTAGGCTCGAGTACAGGTCAGATGTCCAGAATTCCTTACTTAGGCTCGAGTACAGGTCAGATGTCCAGAATTCCTTACTTAGGCTTGAGTACAGGTCAGATGTCCAGAATCCCTTGCTTAGGCTTGAGTACAAGTCAAATGTACAGAATCCCTTACTTAGGCTTGAGTACAGGTCAGATGACCAGAATCCCTTACTTAGGCTTGAGTACAAGTCAAATATCCAGAATCCCTTACTTAGGCTTGAGTACAGGTCAGATGTCCAGATCTCTTACTTTGGCTTGAGTGTTGGTCTCAAATCCAGAGTCCCTTGCTTGGACTGGAGAGCTAAACATTAACAGACTTGTAAGTGGTTTAGAATAGGGCTGGGACGATTTCAAAATTTTGAAACCTGTTAATTGTTTGTATGAAATCGAATCAAACCAGTTAATCGGCCTTCATATTGAAAATGCTGTTTTCTTTCCTGATGACTTTATCAAGGTACTTCTGGCAGCTGACTTCATTGGGAACTTATGGATTTTATCGTTTGCATACAGTGTTCTAGTTTATATCATATTTTAATTTAAGTTATAGATCTATTTTGGTGTATTTTATCTTAGATATACCACGGCAAGCAAATCAGAGACTATTGATTATGTTGATATGTATTAGCGGAAATATACCACGGGTTTATGTTCTGGTCAAAGCAATGTATAAAGATAAAGTATGATACGTGACGTCATTAAGATTGAAAATAGCAGAAGGAAATGGACCCCTATACACCACGCGATTCTACACGCGATTCTACCTGTTTATCGATCGATAAACACATTCAGGCGTATTTCTGTCAAGGATGTAATGTATACATGCAGTAAATATACATTTTATTGGGATTGTAGGATGTTCATGTTTGAAAGCGATTAGCGGTTCTGCAAAATTAAAACCGGTTTCACCTAGTAATCGAATCGGATCCAATTAACCAAGTAATCGTACCAGTCCTAGTTTAGAAACTTGCGACTTTGCTCTATATTTGTAGAATGGTTTAGTAATATTATTGAAGGCATGGAGCCATTATCAGTTTAAGTAACTATGGTTTGAGATGTGTTTATATTGTTGATCAGGTAAGGGTGTAAGGTTGATAAATGTATATTTCAGATATAAAGGAAGAGATTGAGTGTGCTGACAGTGGAGGATCAGAAGATGAAATAGAGGACATTACAGAGAACACAGATGAGGTTGAATATGCTGATGATTTTGAAGAATATGATTCCAGTGAGGTAAAATGAAAAAATACTACATTAATTACTGGAATATAAATTGTGTCAAGCAGAGATTTTTTTCTAAACTTCCAAAATGGTAAACTCAGTAAAAGGGAAGCTACAATGAAATCATTATTATTAGCCTCCTACTGGTTGAAAACCAGTTTATGGGATTATAGGATTGCGCTTTTCTGTCTGTCTGTCCATCTGTCCACAATTTCGTATCCGGTCCATAACTCTGTCATTCATCAAGAGATTTTAATATTACTTGGCACAAATGTTCCCCATGATGAGACAACATGTCATGTGCAAAACCCAGACCCCTAGCTCAGAGATCAAGGTCACAATTGGAGATCAAAGGTCAAAAAGGCTTTTATCCTGTCTGGTCTATAACTCTGCCATCCTTGAAGGGATTTTTAGCTCAACTATACGAAGTATGGTGAGCTATCCTACTTGACCTGGCGTCGGCGCCTTTCCGTGTTCCCACCTTAGTTAAAGTTTTGATGCACTTTCTCTTTATCTTTGTTATTACTTGATGGGTTTGCTTTAAACTTAAAATAGTTGTACCCCCCGACAACAAAGTTGTAAGGGGGGCGTATACTGGTTTCAGGTTGTCTGTCTGTCCATCTGTCTGTCTGTCTGAGCTCACATTTGCATACTTATGTGGCTATAGGAACAATAGATAACTGTACTTTTTCTTTGATGTCATTCATTCTGTAAGGCTATTATGTGGCTACTTTTCTCTTACGTGGCTTAAAGAACAATAGAGAGAACAAAGGAGTAGCCACATAAGTATCCATATGTAGGAACGTCCGTCTGTCTGTCTGTCCGTCTGTCTGTAGACACAATCTTGTGCGCACCATCTCTCCTCAACAACAAAAATTGCAGAGTTATTGGACTTTGTTTCTTGTTAACATACTATGTACATACAGTCTGCATATGCAATCTTATGCCCACCTAATCTTCCTCTTTGCACACAATTAAATGAAACTTCACACAAGTGATCAGTACCAACCCTAGTTGTGCATGGTGCATGTTACGTTCTTTTAGATAAATATTCTGCATAGTTATGGGACTTTGTTGTACCCCCCGACAACAAAGTTGTAAGGGGGGTATACTGGTTTCAGGTTGTCTGTCTGTCTGTCTGTCTGTCAGTCTGTCTGTCTGTCTGTCTGTCTGTCCGTCCGTAGACACAGTCTTGTGCGCACCATCTCTCCTCATCCCCTTGACACAGTTTAATGAAACTTCACACAGGTGATCAGTAACAACAATAGTTGTGCATGGGGCATGTTAGGTTCTTTCAGAAAAAAAACTTTCAGAGTTACTGGATTTTGTTTTTTGTTACTATACTATATACATAGACAAAATCTTGTGCGCACAATCTCTCCTCATCAACTTGACACAGTTTAGTGAAACTTCATACAAGTGATCAGTAACAACAGTAGTTGTGCATGGGGCATGTTAGGTTCTTTTAAAAAAAAAAATTGCAGAGTTATGGGACTTTGTTTTTTGTTACTATACTATATACATAGACACAATCTTGTGCGCACCATCTCTCCTCATCCACTTGACACAATTTAATGAAACTTCACACAAGTGATCAGTAACAACAGTAGTTATGCATGGGGCATGTTAGGTTCTTTCAGAAAAAAATTTTGCAGAGTTGCGGGACTTTGTTTTTTGTCACTAAACTATATACATAGACACAATCTTGTGTGCACCATCTCTCCTCATCCCCTTTACACAATTTAATGAAACTTCACACAAGTGATCAGTAACAACAGTAGTTGTGCATGGGGCATGTTAGGTTCTTTCAATGACAAAAATTGCAGAGTTATGCGACTTTGTTTCTTGTAAACATACTATGTACATACAGTCTGCATATGCAGTCTTGTGCGCGCCTAATCTTCCGAACCCTTGCACACAATTTAATGAAACTTCACACAAGTGATCAGTACCAACCAAAGTTGTGCATGGTGCACGTTACGTTCTTTTAGATAAATATTCTGCATAATTATGGGACTTTGTTTTTTGTTACTATACTGTATACATACAGTCTATATACATACAGTCCACATAATTATGCAATCTTGTGTGCATCGAATTGCAATGTACTGTGTCAGTGCACGCGGGGGCTACATTCATCACCTTTAGTGATAGCTCTAGTTTTTTGTTACTATACTGTATACTGTATACATACAGTCCACATAATTATGCAATCTTGTGTGCGTCAAATTGCAATGTACTGTGTCAGTGCATGCGGGGGGTACATTCATCACCTTTAGTGATAGCACTAGTTATTCCTCATATTCACACACATCATATGGAACAAGGGTCATAACTCTGGCTCCAATATTTCATTAACTATCCCCCATTTTTACTTCGAATTTCAGGTTAAAGTTTTGTTGCATTTTCACATCTCAGTCATTACTGAATTGATTTGATTCAAATTTAAAACAGTTGTTCCACATCATCACCCACATCATATGACACAAGGCCCATAACTCTGGCACCAATTTTCATGAATTATGCCCCCTTTTTACTTAAAATTTTATGTTAATTTTGATGCATTTTCACTATATATCTGTTATTTCAGAAGGGATTTGATTCAAACTTCAAATAATTGTTCATCATCATCGCCTACATCATTTGACACAAGGACCATAACTGTGACACCTGTATTATATGAGTTATCCCTCTTTTTACTTAGAATTTCAGGATATAGTTTTTATGCACTTTCACTCTATCTCTGTTATTACCAAACAGATTTGATTTAAACTTTAAACAGTCATCCACATCATATGACACAAGGGCAATAACTCTTGCACAATATTTTTTTAATATTATCCCTGTTTTTTTTGCATAAAATTTTAGGTAAATGTTTTGATGCACTTCCACTTTATCTCTGTTATTACCAAATGGATTTGATTCAGACCTAAAGTAGTTGTACCACATCATCACCCACATCATATGATACAAGGGCCATAACTCTTGCATCCATATTTCATGAATTATGTCCCTCTTTTACTTAGAATTTCATGTTAATTGTGGTGCACTTCCGCTATATTTTTGGCATTACTTAATGAATTTGATTAAAACTTAAATTAGTTTTTTCCAGGTCATTATCCTCATCATATGACACAAGGTCAGTAACTCTGATGCAAATATTTTATGAGTTATATCCCCTTTTTACTTGTGTTTCAGTTTAATTTTTATGCTTTTTATATCTCTGTCCTAATAGAATTTCCGGTTCAAGTTATGATGATGCACTTTTGCAGTATCTCCAGTATTACTAAACAGATTTGATTCAAACTTAAAATATTTGTTCTGAAGTAGCTGCATGATATGACACATGGTGCATTACTTTTGCAGAAGTTTTCCATGAATTATGTTCCTTTTATACTGATTTAATGTTTTGAGACTTAAGCTATTGTCCAATATCTTCATCCATATTTAAGTCATTAAACACTCCAGTGACAGCTTCAGCTTCCTCAGATGTGTGCAATTTCACTATCCAGTATGGAAGTAGCCGAGTGTGCTGTCTCCTGTGACAGTTCTTGTAATATTACTTGGCAAAAATGTACTCAATAATAAGATCTAGCTCAAAGGTCAAGGTCACACTTAGCAGTCAAATGTTAACATGGCATGAACAGGGTCTGTTTCATGTCCAGTCTAGAACTCTGTCATTCATCAAGGGATTTTAATATTACTTGGCATAAATGTTACCCATGATGAGACAACACCCAGAACCCTAGCTTAAAGGTCAAGATCACACTTGGAGATCAAAGATCAATAGGTTTTTTTTTTCCTGTCCTATCTATAATTTTGTCATGCAAAACAGGATTTAGATATCAGCTGGCACAAATATTGCCCTGGATGAGACAACTTGTCATGCTCAAAACCTGGATCCTTAGCTGAAAGGTCATGGTCATACCTGGAAGTCAAAGGCCAAAAGGGCTTTTTTCCTCTCCGGTCTGTAAGTCAAGAATCCTTAAAGAGATTTTAATATTACTTGGCACAAATGTACCCCATGATAAGATGATTTGTCATGCACAACATTCAGACCTGAACTCAAAGGTCAAAGTCAGGCTGAGGTCAAAGGTCAATAGGGGTTTTTTAGCTCACCTGAGCCAAAGGCTCATAGTGAGCTTTTGTGACCGCTCAATGTCCGTTGTGCGATGTGCGTCGTCCATCGTCAGTCGTCCATCCGTCCGTCAACAATTTCTAAAAAAATCTTCTTCTTAAAAACCACTGGGCAGAATTACACCAAACTTCATAGGAATGATCCTTGGGTGGTCCCCTTTCAAAATTGTTCAAAGAGTTGAATTCCATACGGAACTGTGGTTGCCGTGGCAAATGAAAGGAAAAACTTTAAAAAAATCTTCTTGTCCAAAACCGCATGTCATAGGGCTTTGATATGTGGTATGTAGCATCATCTAGTGGTCCTCTACCAAGATTGTCAAATTATCCCCCTAGGGTCAAATATGGCCCCGACCTGGGGGTCACATGGTTTACATAAACTTATATAGGGAAAATTTTTTAAATCTTCTTGTCCAAAACCACAAGGCGTAGAGCCTCAATATTTAGCATGTGACATCATCTAATGGTTCTCTATATAGATTTTTCAAATTATGCCCCTGGGGTGAAAAGAGGCCTTGCCCTGGGGGTCCCAAGTTTTACATAGACTTATATAGGAAAAACTTTTAAAAATCTTCTTGTCTGAAACCACAAGACCTAGGCCTTTGATATTTGGTATGTAGCATTGCCTTGTGGTCCTCTACCAAAATTGTTCAAATTATGCCCCTTGGGTGGAAAGAGGCCCTGCCCCGGGGTCCCAAGTTTTACATAGACCTGTATAGGAAAAAAACTTTTAAAGTCTTCTTGTCTGAAAGTATAAGGCCTAGACCTTTGATATTTGGTATGTAGCATTGCCTAGTGGTCCTTTACCAAGATTGTTCAAATTATGCCCATGGGGTGAAAAGAGGCCCTGCTCAGGGTTACTCGTTATATGAGTTTTATAGGAAAAATACTTCAAAAATTATCTGATCATATTTTCCTAGACTGTTGAATTAAAATTACCTGATGACCCAAAGTAGGGGTCATTTCTGTGACCTTGACCTACTGATCTACTTTCTTGTTTTTAGCTCGACTATTCGAAGAATAAGTAGAGCTATCCTACTCACCATGGCGTCGGCATCAGCGTCACACCTTGGTTAAGTTTTTCTTACCAGTCCACATTTTGACAAAGTCTTTTGAGATAAAGCTTTGAAACTTTCAACACTTGTTTACCATCATCATGGCCAGTTATAGGCAAGAGCACATAACTCCATCAAGGATTTTGGCTGAATTATGGCCCCTTTTGACTTAGAAATCATGGTTAAGTTTTTCGTACCAGTTTATATTTTGACAAAGTCTTTTAAGATAAAGCTTTGAAACTTTCAACACTTGTTTACCATCACCATGGCCAGTTATAGGCAAGAGTACATAACTCCATCAGGGATTTTGGCCGAATTATGGCCCCTTTTGACTTAGAAATCTTGGTTAAGTTTTTCGTACCAGTTAATATTTAGACAAAGTCTTTTGAGATAAAGCTTTGAAACTTTCAACGCTTGTTTACCATCACCATGTCCAGTTATAGGCAAGAGCACATAACTCCATCAAGGATTTTGGCAGAATTATGGCCCTTTTTGACTTAGAAATCTGGGTTAATATTTCGTACCAGTTCATATTTTGACAAAGTCTTTTAAGATAAAGCTTTGAAACTTTCAACACCTGTTTACTATCACCATCTCCAGTTATAGGCAAGAGTGCATAACTCCATCAAGGATTTTGGCTGAATTATGGCCCCTTTTGACTTAGAAATCTTGGTTAAGTTTTTCGTACCAGTTCATATTTTTTGTAAAGTGTTTGACATATGGCTTTGAAACTTTTATCACTTGTTTAGTATAATAGTCTCTATCAGTAGGAAAGAGAACATAACTTTGTCATCTATTTTGGCTGAATTATGGCCCTTTTTGGACTTTGAAATTGGTTCTGTTTTCATACAAGTCCATGTTTTGTCAAAACTATTTGACATTTGGCTTTTAAACTTTGAACACTTGTTTATCATTATGATTTCCATCTGTAGGCAAGAGTACATAACTATTTTGACTGAATTATGGCCCTTTTTGGACTTTGAAATTGGCTCATATATTGCCATTTAGTGCAAGACTTATCCAAATCAAATTAATACAGGAACGTTGTTTGTTTAATCTAATTATTTCTTTTGTCTGAATATCCATGGAAATATTTTGACCCCATTCTTCAATCAGAGCTTCGAATAGTCGAGCGCGCTGTCATCATACAGCTCTTGTTTAAGATACAGCCTTGAAATTTGGATGACATATAGTTTTGCACACCAACCTTAAAACTGACTTTCAGTTACCATGAACGTGACCTACTGACCTACTTTTTTGATATTTTAGCATCAGTTTGACATTTGAAACATGTAGCTCATATTACTCAGGTGAGCGATCCAGGGTCATCATGACCCTCTTGTTTTACTGTATGATCAATAACTCTGCCGTCCATGAAGGGATTTTAATATTACGTAGCACAAATGTTTTGCATAATGAGACAACATGTCTTATGCAACCCCTTATCCCTAACTGAAAGGTCAAGGTCACTGTCAAGAGACCAAAGGTCAATATAATTTTTTTTTCCTTTCTGGTCCATAACTCTGTCATCAGTTAAGGGATTTTAATATTACTTGACACAAATGTTCATCATAATGAGATAATGTGTCACGTGCAATACCCAGATCCCCTAGTGCAAAGGTCAAGGTCTTGGGTCAACATTTTTACTTAAACATATTCTTCTCTGAAACTACGGGTCAGAATTTCATCAAACTTGGTCAGTAGCACTGCGAAAAAAGAGTTAATATACAGGAGTGTACGGGATCCCGTATATTACCCGTATACGGGAAGAAATACGGGAAAACTAAAATACGGGCTTGTATGGGGCTTGTATATTTGAAAGCCCGTATACTAATAAAATATGGATTTCCGTATACTATGAAATACGGAATTCTTAGTATACGATACCCCGTATAATATTGAAATACAGGAAATTCTAAAAAGGGTTATTCTGATCGTATACAACACCGTATATTCCCGTATATGTCTGGTGTACGGGAATACATAAATCTGTATATTACGAAAATATGGGACGTATATTTCCCATATATGTTTCATATACAACCCCGTATATTTCCCGTATATTCTGGATATACGGGATATGTATAGTTTGTATATTTCGAAAATACAGGGATTAAATTTCCCGTATATTTTTTGTATACAATTCCGTATATTTCCCGTATATGCTGGAAATACGGGATTTAAATAATTTGTATATTTCGAAAATACGGGACGTATATGTCCCGTATATGTTTCATATACAACCCCGTATATTTCCCTTATATTCTGAATATACGGGATGTGTATAGTTTGTATATTTCGAAAATACAGGGATTAAATTTCCCGTATATTCTTCGTATACAACTCCGTATATTTCCCGTATATGCCGGAAATACGGGATTTAAATAATTTGTATATTTCGAAAATACGGCATGTATATGTCCCGTATATGCTTGGTGTACAACTTCGTATATTTCCCGTATATGCCAGAAATACGGGATTTAAATAATTTGTATATTTTAAAAATACGGGACTTATATTTCCCGTATATTCTTTGTATACAACCCTGTATATTTCCTGTATATTCTGGATATACGGGGTATGTATAGTTTGTATATTTTGAAAATACAGGGATTAAATTTCCTTCATATACAACTCCGTATATTTCCCGTATATGCCGGAAATACGGGATTTAAATAATTTGTATATTTCGAAAATACGGGACGTAAATGTCCATATATGCTTGGTATACAACTCCGTATATTTCCCGTATATGCCGGAAATACAGGGTTTAAATAATTTATATATTTCAAAAATACGGGATGCAATCAATATGTGTAGTGAAAATTATATTCTCCGGCCATTTCAAAGGTCAAACGTTGTACGTGTATGTAGAATGAATGCCAGTATTGAAAGAAAGAAATGTTTAATACTAATATGACATGAACTGAAAAAAAACATTCACGGACCAAAACAGGTATAAATTTAAAATCAAACATGAATGAATCCATCATTTCATCTAGTGCGTTCCCGATTTATTAGCCCACCTTCATCAGATGGTGGGCTATTAAAATCACTCTGCGTCCGTGGTCCGTCCGTCCATCATTCCGTCCGTCCGTCCGTCCGTCCATCCGTCCGTCCGTTAACAATTTCTCGTTATCGCATCTCCTCAGAAACTACTGGGGGGATTTTGACCAAACTTTGTCAGAATGATGTATTGGTACCCTAGTTGTGTCCCCCTGAAAATCAGACTGGTTCAACAATTTATGAGTGAGTTATGGCCCTTTGTTTATTTCTATATTTTACATAGATTTATATAGGGAAAAACTTTGAAAACCTTCTTATCCAAAACCACAGAGCCTAGGGCTTTGATATTTGGTTTGAAGCATCATCTAGTGGTCCTCTACCAAGATGATACAAATTATTTCTCTGGGGTCAAATATGGCCCCGCCCTGGGGGTCACATAGTTTATAATGACTTATATAGGGGAAAACTTTGAATAACCCCTTGTCCAAAACCACAGGGCCTAGGGCTTTGATATTTTGTATGTGACATCATCTAGTGGTCTTCAACTAAGATTATTCATATTATACCCCTAGGGTCAAATATGGCCCCGCCCTGGGGGTCATATGATTTACATAGACTTATATAGGGAAAAACTTTGAAAATCTTCTTGTCCAAACCACAAAGCCTAAGGCTTTGATACTTGTAATGTAGCATCAGCTAGTGGTTCTCTACCAAGTTTGTTCAAATTATCGCCCTAGGGTCAAAAATGGCCCCGCCTCAGGGGTCACATGGTTCATAAAGACTTATATAGGGAAAAGCTTTTAAAATGTTCTTGTCAATAACTACAACATTCAAATTTGGACCACATGTATATTTTTGAGTGGCAAGATGACCCTTGACATGAGTTGACCTTGATTTTGACCTAGTGACCTACTTTCACATTTCTGTAGCTACAGTCTTCAAATTTGGACCACATGTATATTTTTGAGTGGCAAGATGAACCTTGACATGAGTTGACCTTGATTTTGACCTAGTGACCTACTTTCACATTTCTGTAGCTACAGCCTTCAAATTTGGACCACATGCATAATTTTGTGCACTGGAAAAAACTTTGACCTTGATTTTGACCTAGTGACCTACTTTCACATTTTTGAAGGTACAGGCTTCAAATTTGGACCATATGCATAGTTCTGTTTTTCAAAATGAAATTTGACATTGATTTTGACCTAGTGACCTACTTTCACATTTCTCCAGCTACAGCCTTCAAATTTGGACCACATGCATAGTTTTGTGTACCGAAAAAAACCTTGACCTTCACATTGACCTACTTTCACATTTTTAAGGTACAGGCTTCAAATTTGGACCACATGCATAGTTTTGTATTCCGAAATAAAATTTGACATTGATTTTGACCTAGTGACCTACTTTTACATTTCTCAAGCTACAGCCTTCAAATTTGGACCACTTGCATAGTTTTGTGTACCGAAATGAACTTTGACCTTTACATTGACCTAGTGACCTACTTTCACATTTTTAAGGTACAGGCTTCAAATTTGGACCACGTGCATAGTTTTTGTATTCCGAAATAAAATTTGACCTTGATTTGACCTAGTGACCTACTTTTACATTTCTCAAGCTATAGCCTTCAAATTTGGACCACATGCATAGTTTTGTATACCGAAATGAACTTTGACCTTTACATTGACCTAGTGACCTACTTTCACATTTTCGAAGGTACAGGCTTCAAATTTGGCCACTGCAATTTTTGTATTCCCAAATAAATTTGACCTGTTTTGACCTGTGACTTACTTTACTTTTTCTCAACTACAGCTCAAATTTGGCCACTTGCAAATTTTTTGTCCCGAAAAACTTTGACCTTAAGATTGACCTATGCCCTACTTTCACATTTTGTAGCTATGGCTTAAAATTTTAACCCAATGCATAGGATTGGGTACCGAAAACAAACTTTGACCTTTAACATTGACCTAGTACCTACTTTCAAAAATTTCTCACACAGCTTCGAATTTGGACCACATCACAGTGTTTGTACGAAATGAAATTTACCTTGGGGTAGTCCATAATCCTAAAAATTTTGGAAAAACCAAAAAGGCACTTTGTGGGCCCAAGATCACCTGTGATCTCTTTTTTTAAAATTTAAATCTAAATACCGTTTGAAAAAAAAGGTTAATCATCATCCCTATTTATTTGGGGGTTTTAATTTAATCCTGGATCTCGCCTTGAAAAAAATCTAATGCAAGAAAAATTAACTCTTTTCTGCACATTTCCAACCTTGTGCTCAAATGCAAATATTTAAAAAAAAAGGGGAACAATCCTTTTATTTTTTGTACTGAAAAAGTAAAATAAACATGTTTTGTACTTTACTTATGAAATCAATTCTAATATTTTTTACGACAAAAAATAATCGATAAAAGTCTGCCCAAAGATTCGAACAAAACGCCTTTCGTTCTTTTAATAAAAATTCGTCTGCTACCACCGATAGGCGTTTTTTTTGTGGTTTTTGTGGGTTTAACTTCCGCGACACACTTTTTGGTCCTTTAGCGATTTTCCTGTTTTCTTGGTGAGGAATACCCCAGTGCCCAAAACCATTATTTCATCGGACAGCGAGCCCCCTTTTTAAGCTCCCTCAATGGAAAATTTTAACCTCGATGATTTAACCCCTCGGGAGGGCAAGGTTGAAGTCATCGTCTAAACCATCGACCACGGAAACCCACCCCAGGGGGGTCGAATCTTTAAACCAAACATGTAGATAACATAGTTTTTTTTTGGGTAAAAAAGAAAGCACAAAATCTACCAAGTCTTCATTTAAATAAATTAAAAGAGCTAAAAATTTTGTTTTTTAACATTTTGTTCAGTGACTTCAACTTTTACTTAATTAAAATCATTAAGCGAAAAATATTTTCATATCCGTTACTTTTGTTTGGGAAGAAATTCTGCAGAGTTATATGATGTACGGGGCATATGAGGACAAGGAAAATTTTAATTTTTCTTCCACGGTTACTACCCGTGCGAGGGTAATTCACACGTCCCGGGGGTGATAACACACTGCGAAGTGACAGCCTTTACTACCAGGGCCCATGTGATAACTTACACATGCGCACGGTTGCTGATAAATGAAAACGTGAAAGATCTCAATTTTTCAAAATGATGTCTTTCATAAGGAAGTGTTATTTATATTGCTTTTTTACAAGTAAGTGTTTTTTTTTTTAAAAAAAGGGTTTGAATCCATTTTTTTTGTTGGTAATATTTCACGTTCGCACGGTCAGCAACATTGCGAACGGATAGCTATCACATGCAACGTTTTATCTAAGATAGCATTACTGGCACGTTTAATCACACATTCCACATGGTTCAACATGGCAATTGGGTCTAACACTGTGCACGTGATAAAAAAAATTTTTCCTATTCCCCTCTTTTTCCACTGTAGTATACACGGGCAATATTTTATTTCTCTAAATTAGGGTCCTTTATATTGACCTACACATGTGAATATTTCGTAAATTCCATAAATCATTTCAATGCCAAAACATAAATAGCGATAAAAAATTACATAAAAAATTCTTAGTTGATATTATACACGCATGTGCGAGCTGGGGGGGAAAAGCGTTTAGCTGCCAATTCAGGTATGGGTTCAAGTTTTGGGCCATATTTTTTTCCCCCAAAATTTATTTCAAACTTTCCACTTTTTTTTCAAACCACGGATTTTATGGTCCTTTTAATTAAAAGAACATTTTCACCCTTTGCAAAAAGTCAATTATTTAAAATATTCTAGACAAAAAGAAAGACACTTTCCCATCACAACGTACTAAAAAAAAATACTTTAAGAGAAAAAAAAAAATTTTTTAAAAGTAAAACAGGTACGATAACATCACATTACTTTATTTAAAGCAATGAAAACCGGGGTAACGTGGTGGCGTGACACTGATTGACTGTAAAAATACAATATTGCTTAAAATTAACGAAAACGCCCGAAAATTATTGCAAAGTTTAATGAGTTCTTTCATAAATCAAATGATAAAGCATTTAAAACGTCTACCCATCTCCACGAAAAAAAACTGTACATATAATTTCTCCCCAACATTTTTTAACGAAACTTAATTGATAATAATTGTAGCATATTAACTAAATCAATAATACCCCATGTCCCAAGCCAAAAACCCAGTCTACAATTTTTCTAACTTTTTTTCTACCTCAAATTGACAATATCAAAACTCATGAATCCCAATTTAACACAAATAGAAAAAAATTTAAATTGAGACTTTATGCCCGATATTGGGAATCCAACTTGGGGAACACCTTGTCACCTTTCGCCTTTCAATCCCAAGCGAAACACTGCTCAAGGACAGCACGCATAACTGTATATGCATATTTCAGAGGAAAAGAATCACGAGTAAGTACTTATTTGTTTTATATTTTTTAATTTTAATAAACTGATTTTTTTGTGAAAAAACCAACCATGAAATTATTTTTCAATTAACGGAAACAGGGGTTTCCCTTTTTTTGCTTTAACAATTCAGAAGCAAAAAAAAAGGTCATTTAATTTTGAATTTTAATAAAAAAAAAATTCGAATACCTTTAAAAAATAAATTCATTCATTCACATTCATTCATTCGATTGATCTTTTTCTTCACAACAACATTTAACTATTATTTCATTCATTTTTTCACCGATATCACAAGGAGTCATCACCAAAGTTGATTTGCAAGTGTTTGAAAAAAAAAAAAAATTTTGAAAAAAACCATTTAAAGAATACCATTTGGGGTTAAACAGTTTAAAGTTGAAAGGCAAAAACAACTCCAATGAATTTTTTAATTTCGTAAACTAGGTACCAGGCTAGCTTTAAGAATGAAAAGGGGGCACGCACGTTCATTCAGCCCCGATTAAAACGAATCTCAAAAAAGCATTAATAAATTTAAAAATTTACAATCTTTTATTTTTAAAAAAATGGTACCGGTAACTGACAAATACACTTTTTTCTAAATGGCACTTTGCAAAAATTACAACACCTTGCCTCTTCTAAGAGAAAAGTTTTCCTCTGCGAAAATATCATGTCAATATGAAAAATTAATACTATTACAGATTTTTTTTATCTTACAGACTTTGAAATCTATGTAAGCGTTTGTGATGCTTTTTGTTTTTTAAAATATTATATAAAAAAAGGGTTTGGTAAATAAAAATTTATATTAGTAGAATTTTGTTTATTAATCTGAATTTTATAAGAATTTTATAGTGCCTAAAAACTACATACTATAGATTTTTTGCATTACCAATTTTAGTAACATTTTTAAAACCGAAAAAGCGGAAACAAATAATCCAATTTGTCTTTTTTACCATGTACCAAACAGTACCTTTCTTTCATTTAAACCCCATTTTTAGAATAAAAACAGTAGTCGTAAATTCGATTTCAAACATTCAATCAAACTATACCATTTTTCAATTTTTTCCCCAGATTTAAAATTATACCCCCGTTACATAATTATCATCGAATATTTGGCAACTCCCAATATGAAAAAAGTAACTCTGTTACTCCCAGCTTGTATAAGTGGGTTAACATATTTTATGACCCCCTTTAAACAAAACTGACCAAAATTTTTTATCCCCAGGCAATATTGAAAACCAAAAGAAATTTAAAGGGGGATTAAAAATTTGACCAATTAAATTATCTTATTTTTAGGGAACTGTATCAATCTTGGGGGTTTAAAAAAAATTTAAGAAAAAACGCAATGTTTTAAAAGAATACTAAAAAAGGCACGGCCTCCAGATCGTCCGACAAGAACAGAAAAAAATAATTGAGTTGCCATGAGAAAACCAACAAGTCTTATTTTTTTGCCACATGGTCGAGACCAAACCCGCGCATCCCCGCAACGCTGGGCCATGCTGTTCGCTAACATTTTTCTAATTCCAATAGGGTTTTAAAGCGAACAGCATGGTCCGACCCAAATGCACGGGGCGCAGCGTTTTCGATCTATGCTGTCGCAAACCCCATGTTGGTTTTCTCATGGCACGGCTTATATTTTTTTTTTAAACTAAAGGAATTTTTTTAATGGGGTATAATTTGTTCGTACACTGACAGCTTAGTTGCGGGAAAAACATAAATTAATGTTTTTTAAAAAATAAATTTTTTCGATAAAAATTTTAATTTAACGCGCATTAAACACAAAAACCCCTCTTGCATTATAAATTTGGGAACGACAGGGAAAACTTCTTTTTTGCCGCTGCGGTCAGGTTTGTTTCCCCGCACGACCTCTTTTTTTTTTTATATAAGCTTTATTAATAGTTTAAAAGAAACAAAAAGATTCCTATTTTAAATTTCATAATGTGACAACTTCAGCTAAAAGGATCCTTGAAAACTTAATTGGCTTTTTAATCGAACCTCCTTTCAATATTTTACCCGTAGATTTATTTGTAGAATTTTATCATCAAGCAATCCGGCATTTAAGGGAAAATTTAAATTTAAAGGGAAAATTAAAACCTGTTTTTCCGGGGCAATATTTCGAAAAAAAAAATGTGGAAAAATAACACCGCGGAAGGTCTATCTTTGCAGTCTAAACCCTTTTTTTGTTACTCACCAGGCCCCTTTACGGGAGAATGACAAATCCCCTGCAAAAACCCAAACATCTGAAAAAAAAAGTGGCATTTATTAGGAATAAAACGAGGATGTCTGAAATTCGTCTTCAAACATTCCCCAAACAAACTATACCATTTCTTTCATTTTAACACAGATTAACATGAAACACTTTACATAATTTTTCATCGAATATCGGGAACCTGAATGAAATAATTAAATTAATTATACCCTGATAATTTATTATATTTTTTGTTAGGTTAATCAGAGATTTGGGTAATTTTAAATCCAATTTTCGATGCATTAATTTATTTGAACATGATAAAGAGAGGGTGTTTATGATGAATATTTTTTTGTCTAAGAATATAAACTGACCGGGGTTTTGGGAAAATTTTGGAAACTCTTCAAGTTTTAAACCAAAAAATTTAAAAAATTTAGAGGCAAAAATATCTTTTAGAAATTGTTCAGTCACAAAGTTTAAAGGATTTTGAAATTAAAAAAAAAAAAAAAGCTTAACAACGCACTGATGCGTTTTCATCAATCAATGTTCGTCAAAAAACCCGGGGGAACCACGGAGACCCCTGTAGCGAGAATCTTTATGTCACCTGATAATTTTATCCAAACGTACAAAGAATTTTTTGTGCATTTTAAATAAGTTCTAACACGGGGATGCTAAAGGGACAGGTTAAGGAAAACTAATTTTAGCATAGTTTACTTAACACAGCGTTGGGTTTAAAAAAACCGGGCTGAGTTTTTTTACATTTGGGAGGGGAAAAAAGGGGGAAATGTTATTAGATCCCATCACCGCACTTTATGTGCTTTTGAAGTTTTGTGACAGGTAAAATCTTTTTTTGAAAAAGGCCCCCCCTCCCTATTTATGATTACTGTAAGTCCCGTTTTAAGACAACCATCAAAATGAGTGGATTGACCGACAACGGTGACGGCACTTGAACTCCATCATTTTATATTAAATATAAATTTGGGAGATAGATTTTTTAAAGTAATAAACCATAAAAAACAAAAAAAAATCATAGATAACTTTTATTAATTAACAAAACAGTTTTTTGATATCTTTTCTTTCGCGAGAAATGAGTAGGGCGTTCTGACACTTTAAAGATTCCCCCATCCCTGCCCACTTTTTTTATCGTTATAATTTCACACATTTAACAGATATAATTACAGTAAACTATGAAGCAAGAGTCCATTTTTATAAATTTTAATACGTCATTTTTTTATTCCAGTTGACACAAAGTTGTTTACTGGAACGGGAAAAAGGACGACTATTTATTTTTTACGAAGAGAAATATTATGTGGAAATTTTTTTCTATTTGATCAACAGATCAGACAAAAGCCCGGGTGACCATTTGTTCCCAGGGGCATTCGTAACAACAGAAAAAAACTTATCTTTTTGAATCAAAACGAATATTTCCATGGGGTTTCCCCTTTGTAACCTCTTTCATTTGTCTCAAATCAGAACCAACATGCTCATTTTAAAATACATCTTCGACATTAGGGGGGTTGTTTTTGCCCCTTTTTTGAAGACTGGAATAACGAAAACATAACAGCAATATAAAAGAAGTGATACTCAACTGATTTTTGAGTCAATCGCGCAGAATTAAATGTGCAATTGCAGTTTTTCAATTAGAAATGAAATTTTTAATATTAAAAATGCTTGAGTTATTGATTACCACATTTTTAAATTTTGCTTATTTCATTTGGACAAGAAATGAAAATGATTCATAAATTTTTTGAAAAACTAAATTAAAAAATATTTAAATTTAATAAAATTAGTTTAATCTGACGTCCCAATTTAAACAATATGATTTTTTTCTTACCCTGTCTTTTTCTTGCTTTTTCTAACAACCGTAATTTTGCTGTAGGTACACCACTCATTTGTCTCTTTTATGTGTGCCCATATCGAAACATTTACAAAAAGAAAAAATACGGGATTTGATACTACACATCAAAAACGGGAAAAGCTGGGAAAAGTATCTTTTTGAAATACTGGTCCGTGAATTCCCCCGAATACAAAACCAAATTCATCCCAAATGGAACAAATATGGAATCTTATACCTTTCATATTTGCAAAACTGGGAAAAACCCGGCCCTATATCAAAAACTACAGGTTTGTATATCCCCGTATATCAGATGCAAATACATTCCATATATGACACAAGTACGGGATCCGTATATTGCGTATACCATGCATATACGGGACTAGTCCGTAGCCCGTATAGTAAAAATACAGTTTCGTATTTTCCCCGTATATGACACAAGTACGGGATCCGTATATTGCTTATACCATGCATATACGGGACTAGTCCGTAGCCCGTATATCAAAAAGTACAGTTTCGTATATGCCCCGTATATGACAAAAGTACGGGATCTCTATACTTAGTATATCATGCGTATACGGAAAAAATCCGAAGCCCGTATATTAGAAAATACATGTCCGTATATGCCCCGTATATTAGATGCAATCACAGTCCGTATATGACAAAAATATGGGATCCGTATACTACGTATATCATGCGTATACGGAAAAAATCCGAAGCCCGTATATTAGAAAGTACAAGTCCGTATATGCCCCGTATATTAGATGCAATCACAGTCCGTATATGACAAAAATACGGGATCCGTATACTACGTATATTCGGAATATACAGGCTCGTATACGTGTTCCGTATATTCTAAAATACGGAAAGTATACGGGAAAAAAGTCTCAAGACCCTTCGAATACATGAAAATGAAACTTATGTTAAAGCAGGACACGAATAAACACCATTTCTAGGGAAATTTTTTTAAAGTCCGTATATTGCATTATTGCATTTATACGGGAAATATACATTTATGTATATTCGGCGTTAACGGGATCCTGTATATGCATGACAAATATACGGACTTCCCGTATACTAGATATTCCGAATACGGGATCGTATATTAGGTCCGTATATTTGTAATATACATCCCGTATACTCCCGTATTTTCGAAATATATGGGACCGTACACTCCCGTATATTGACCCTTTTTTCGCAGTGTAGCATCTTGGCATGGACCTCTATCAAGTTTGTTCAGTCAAGTTTGTTCAAATGGTTCACCTTAGCCCCTTTTTGTGTTAGAAATAGAAAAACTTTTAAACAACTTTTTCTCATCAACTGCTTGATGGATCTTCATCAAACTTTGTTTGTAGCATCATTATAGGGTTCTGTTTTAATTTTGTTCAAATGGGGGCATTCAGCCGCTTTTAGGGGCTTCTAGGGCTAAAAATAATGATACCTTTTAATGACTTCTTCTCATTGAACTGCTCTATGGATCTTCATCGAACTTGGTTTGTGGCAGCACTATAAAGTCCTCTCCCAAATTTATTTAAATGGGGGTGATTGGACCTTTTTAACTCATTACGTATGCAGTTTGCATTTTTGCGTTTGTTTCAACTCTTATCGAGTACCGCATATGGTATTTATGTGTCAAAAGGTAATAGTCGTGTATGCCGAGGGTCCTAGAAATGCGCACTCTGCCTGATAGTACTGTATGCTACGTGATGTGGTTTTACATTTGTAACAGTACTAACAATTGGACTGCTGTCAAAGTTTTTTTAGTTCTTTCTAGCAGTTTCAACCAATGAACATTTTTTACACAAAAGACTTATTAAACATGGATGCAGTCGAAAAAATCAAAATATTTATTATTTGTGCATGTATTTTCAATCGATTCATCACTAAATATTTGAGTTATAAAGTTATTTCTAAATATTGCATGTTTATCTTCACTTTTTATTATACTACAGTGTCTTTCTATTTGATTCAGTATTTTTAAATCTATTACGTAAAGTATAATTCTGTACTTGCATAATGCCATTTGTTTAAAATTGTAGCAATAGATGATATTTGAATAAATATAAAACTTTCAGATAATGGCTGTTTTTACTATGTCAAATTCTTCTTGAATACTGCAGTTTTCCATATTCATGTGAATTCAATTGGCCTGTAAAATGATTTTGCAAATTAAAATAATAGTAAATTTTACATTATTAAATAGATCATTTTCCCTATCAGTTTTGAAAATGTCAGTCTTATTTATCATTAAGTTACAGTAAACAGATGTATGTCCCTAATACTGTTCAAAGGATCCAGAGATCTAATCAATTATCAGTGAAAACCAACACAGGCATACACACAGTGTTATCTCATAAACCACTGGAATGAATTAATGAAATTAGCTGCATTTGTTAACTTTAACATGCAGAGTGCACTATCCCAGTATCTAGGTCCAAATGGCAGAGTGCACTATCCCAGTCACTAGGTCCAAATGGCTTAAATTTGTGTCTGCTTTATATCAACTTAACCATTAATTAGAAGGATTTTCATATAACTAATGTCAGTTGTTAATTTTAAGATTTTTACTTGATATTTCAGATTGGAATATTTGCTATGCTAGGCACATCCACTCCGTTTTATTGCTGACGTAATGTTTACTCAGTGTCATTTAAAAATATTTTTATGTCATTATGTCTTTACACGTGTTAATGATAAGTGGTTCAGGGGTTATGTCATGGACTCCCAAGCTTTGAGGTTCAGTTTATTGAGTTCAGACATGAAAGTTCCTTACCACAGTAAATATTTGTCAGACATCTTGGTGTTAGTGATACATAATTTGCCAACAAGTTTGATAACTCTCTTTATAAAACACTGTAAGGTTAGTGTCCATTTAGAGCAGTAAATGCCACTGCTGATTTATGAGACATGAACAGAGAATATAAATATATAAAAGTATTTGTTTTATTGTGTTAAGGATTTAGATGCAATGGTTCATCTAGCAAGAGAGGCACAGGATATAGCAGCAGTAGATGACTGGTTCTCAGATAGTATATCAGATCTACAAAGACAACAAACTGCCATGTTGAGACAGTAAGTTTGTGTACAGGAACTTCATTTTTAGCTCACCTGTCACAAAGTGACAAGGTGAGCTTTTGTGATCGCGTGGCGTCCGTCGTCCGTCCGTGCGTCTGTGCGTAAACTTTTGCTTGTGACCACTCTAGAGGTCACATTTTTCATGGAATCTTTATGAAAGTTGGTCTGAATGTTCATCTTGATGATATCTAGGTCAAGTTCAAAACTGGGTCACGTGGGATCAAAAACTAGGTCAGTAGGTCTAAAAATAGAAAAACCTTGTGACCTTTCTAGAGGCCATATTTTTCATGAGATCTTCATGAATATTGGTCAGAATGTTAACCTTGATGATATCTAGGTCAAGTTCGAAACTGGGTCACGTGGGATCAAAAACTAGGTCAGTAGGTCTAAAAATAGAAAAACCTTGTGACCTCTCTAGAGGCCATATTTTTCATGAGATCTTCATGAATATTGGTCAGAATGTTCATCTTGATGATATCTAGGTCAAGTTCGAAACTGGGTCACGTGGGATCAAAAACTAGGTCAGTAGGTCTAAAAATAGAAAAACCTTGTGACCTCTCTAGAGGCCATATTTCTCAATGGATCTTCATGAAAATTGGTGAGAATGTTCACCTTGATGATATCTAGTTCAAGTTCGAAACTGGGTTATGTGGGGTCAAAAACTAGGTCAGTAGATCTAAAAATAGAAAATCCTTGTGACCTCTCTAGAGGCCATATTTTTCATGTTATCTTCATGAATATTGGTCAGAATGTTTACCTTGATGATATCTAGGTCAAGTTCGAAACTGGGTTACGTGGGGTCAAAATCTAGGTTAGTAGGTCTAAAAATAGGAAAACATTGTGGCCTCTCTAGAGGCCATATTTCTCAATGGATCTTCATGAAAATTGGTCAGAATGTTCATCTTGATGATATCTAGGTCAAGTTTGAAACTGGGTCACATGCGGTCAAGAACTAGGTCAGTAGGTCTGAAAATAGAAAAACTTTGTGACTTCTCTAGAGGCCATATTTTTCATGGGATCTTTATGAAAATTGGTCAGAATGTTCACCTTTATGATATCTAGGCCAAGTTTGAAACTGGGTCACGTGCGGTCAATAACTAGGTCAGTAGATCTAAAAATAGAAAAACCTTGTGACCTCTTTAGAGGCCATATTTTTCAAGAGATCTTCATGAAAATTGGTCAGAATGTTCACCTTGATGATATCTAGGTCAAGTTCGAAACTGGGTCACGTGGGGTCAAAAACTAGGTCAGTAGATTTAAAAATAGAAAAACCTTGTGACCTCTCTAGAGGCCATATTTCTCAATGGATCTTCATGAAAATTGGTCAGAATGTTCACCTTGATGATATCTAGGTCAAATTTGAAACTGGGTCACGTGTGGTCAAAAACTAGGTCAGTAAATCTGAAAATAGAAAAACTTTGTGACCTCTCTACAGGCCATATTTTTCATGGGATCTTTATGAAAATTGGTCAGAATGTTCACCTTGATGATATCTAGGTCAAGTTCGAAACTGGGTCATGTGCGGTCAAAAACTAGGTCAGTAGGTCGAAAAATAGAAAAACCTTCTGACGTCTCTAGAGGCCATATTTTTCACGATATCTTCATGAAAATTGGTGAGAATGTTCACCTTGCTGATATCTAGGTCATGTTTAAAAGTGGGTCACGTGCCTTCAAAAACTAGGTCATTAGGTCAAATAATAGAAAAACCTTGTGACCTCTAGAGGTCATATTTTTCAATGGATCTTCATGAAAATTGGTCAGAATTTTTTATCTTGATGATATCTAGGTCACATGTGCTCAAAAACTAGGTCACTATGTCAAATAATAGAAATAACGACGTCATACTCAGTTCAACACTGGGTCATGTGGGGATAGGTGAGCGATTCAGGACCATCATGGTCCTCTTGTTATTATACCTCAGGATACAAAGTACAACGGGGCTATATGGGTGTCATGCATGTCCATCAGTCTGTATTGTGCCCATGCCATATATTCTTAACTGCTGGAAGACTTTCATAAAACTAGCAGGAAATATTTACCTCATCAGTATAACATTTAGGGCAACAAACTAGGTCACTCTGTCAAAGGTCAAGGTCACACTTATAGGTCAAAGGTCAGATAACTTAAGTTGTGTCTTCTCTGTATCTGCTAAACCCAAGATTTTCATAAAACTAGCATCAAATATTAACATCATCAAGACAGCATGCAGAGTGTACAACTCAGATCACTAGGTCCAAGGTCAAGGTCACACTTGAGTTCAAAGATCTAGATTAATGTTTGTGTCTTCCATATCTTCTTAACAACTGGAAAAATTTCTGATCTAATGATCTAAATTGTGGTCACTCAACATCTGCCATCTATCAGTTCACACTTTTCTTAAATTGACATCTCTTCTGAAACTGTATGGTGGAAGTTGATGAAACTGGCCTGGATGTTTTTTTGGTGGTCTTCTTCCAAATTTGTTCAAATTGTTCTGCTTGTTTGCACATAGTGACCGCCAGAGCTAAAATAGAAAAATCTTCAAACTATATCTCCTCCTTAACTGCTAGACAAATAATCCTTTTGTTAACCTCAACTAAAATGGTTCAAATTATACTGATTTGGAAAAAAACATGGCCACCAGGGGGCATGGTCTCTTTTTTGCGCCCCCCCATGAGTGGTGGGGGCATATAGATTTGGTCTTGTCCGTGCATCCGTGCGTCCGTCCGTCCATCCGTCCTTCCGTCCGTCCGAAGTTCGTGACGCCCCTAGCTCGAAAAGTATTTGATACAAATTGATGAAACCTTGCATGAATGTTTATCATGATATGAACTTGCGCACCTCCTATTTTTCGTCTGGCTCCACCCCCTATTTTCAGAGTTATGGCCCCTGAAATAGTCAAAAATGCACATTTTCACCTTGTGACACGCCTAGCTAAAAAAGTATTCGATATAAATTTATGAAACCTTGCATGAGTCTTAATCATGATATGAACTTGCGCACCTCCTATTTTTCATCTGGCTTCGCCCCCTAATTTTAGAGTTATGGCCCCTGAAATAGTAAAAAATGCACATTTTCACCTTGTGACATGCCTAGCTCAAAAAGTATTTGATATAGATACATGAAACCTTGCATGAGTCTTGATTATGATATGAACTTGCACACCTCCTATTTTTCATCTGGCTTTGCCCCCTATTTTCAGAGTTATGGCCCCTGAAATAGTAAAAAATGCGCATTTTCACCTTGTGATACGCCTAGCTCAAAAAGCGTTTGATATAGATTCATGAAACCTTGCATGAGTCTTAATCATGATATGAACTTGCGCACCTCCTATTTTTCATTTTGGGTCGGCTCCATATTTTCAGAGTTACGGCCCCTGAAATAGTAAAAAATGCACATTTTCACCTTGTGACATGCCTAGCTCAGAAAGTATTTGATATAGATTCATGAAAAACTTGCATGAGTCTTAATCATGATATGAACTTGCGCACCTCCTATTTTTCATTTGGGTCCACCCCCTATTTTTAGGGTTATGGCCCCTGAAATAGTCAAAAATACACATTTTCACCTTGTGATGCACCTAGCTCAAAAAGTATTTAATATAAATGGTTGAAAACTTGCATAAGTCTTTATCATGATGTTAACTTGCATACCTCTAATTTTTTGGCTAGCTCCACCCCCTATTTTTAAAGTTATGGCCCCTGAAATAGTAAAAAAAAATGCACTTTTTCACCTAATTATGTGCCTAGCTCAAAAAGTATCAGATGTAAATTCAGGAAACCTTGCTGGAGTCTTTATTGTGGTGTGAACTTGCACACTTGGCATTCCTCTTTAGAATGTTAGCTCTTATTACAGAGTTATGGCCCGTGAAATAACCAAAATAGTGGATTTTTTGTTTGTGATGCTCATAGCTCGAAAAGTAAAGGGCGTAGAATAATGAATCCTTTTCATAAAATGATTGTTGAGGCTATACCCCATTAAGACTGCAAACATTTGAATTATTGGCCCTCATTTATGACAAATGTACCAGTGGTGGGGGGGGAGCACACCCTGTGTCCTACAGACACATTCTAGTTTCTATTTTCTTCACTAGGTCAAAAGCCAACATTGATCTCTTCAAGTTCAGGGTCACACTTAAGAGGCTGAAGATCAAGTAGCTCAAATTTGTGTCCTCTCCCTATCTTCTTAATCACTGGAAGGATTTTCATAAAATTAGCATCAGTAGTTAACCTTATCAAGACGGCATACAGAGTGCACAGTTTAGATCATTAGGTTCATAGTCAAGGTCACACTTGAAGATCAAAGGTTATTTACCAACATTTTACTACCCCTGTATCAGAGTGGTGACAGGGGTATTAATCACCTTTAAGGTATTAGATCACTAATAGAGAACCTCCTTTTTGAAGAGTATTCAATTCCTACAGTAAACCTACTTTTTAGCTCTCCTGTCACATAGAGACAAGGTGAGCTTTTGTGATCGCGCAGCGTCCGTTGTCAGTGCATCCGTGCGTGCGTAAACTTCTGCTTGTGACCACTCTAGAGGTCATATTTTTTGTGGGATCTTTATGAAAGTTGGTCAGAATGTTCATCTTGATGATATCTAGGTCAAGTTCGAAACTGGGTAAGTGCCTTCAAAAACTAGGTCAGTAGGTCTTAAAATAGAAAAACCTTGTGACCTCTCTAGAGGCCATATATTTCAAAGATCTTCATGAAAATTGGTCAGAATGTTCACCTTGATGATATCTAGGTCAAGTTCGAAACTGGGTCACGTTCCATCAAAAACTAGGTCAGTAGGTCTAAAAATAGAAAAACCTTGTGACCTCTCTAGAGGCCATATATTTCACAAGATCTTCATGAAAATTGGTCAGAACGTTCACCTTGATGATATCTAGGTCAAGTTCAAAACTGGGTCACGTGCCTTCAAAAACTAGGTCAGTAGGTCAAATAATAGAAAAACATTGTGACCTCTCTAAAGGCCATATTTTTCATGGGATCTGTATGAAAGTTGGTCTGAATGTTCATCTTGATGATATCTAGGTCAAGTTCGAAACTGGGTCACGTGCGGTCAAAAAATAGGTCAGTAGGTCTGAAAATAGAAAAACCTTGTGACCTCTCTAGAGGCCATACCCTGTGAATTGATCTTCACAAAAATTGGTCAGAATGTTCATCTTGATGATATCTAGGTCAAGTTCGAAAGTGGGTCACATGTCTTCAAAAGGTAGGTCAGTAGGTCAAATAATGAAAAAACCTTGTGACCTCTCTAGAGGTCATATTTTTCATGGGATCATATTTTTCATGGGATCTGTATGAAAGTTGGTCTGAATGTTTATCTTGATGATATATAGGTCAAGTTTGAAACTGGGTCAACTGCGATCAAAAACTAGGTCAGTAGGTCTTAAAATAGAAAAACCTTGTGACCTCTCTAGAGGCCATACCCTTGAATGGATCTTCATGAAAATTGGTCAGAATGTTCACCTTGATGATATTCAGATCAAGTTTGAAACTGGGTCACGTGCCTTCAAAAACTAGGTCAGTAGGTCAAATAATAAAAAAACCTTGTGACCTCTCTAGAGGCCATACTTTTCATGGGATCTGTATGAAAGTTGGTCTGAATGTTCATACTGATGATATCTAGTTCAAGTTTGAAACTGGGTCAACTGCGGTCAAAAACTAGGTCAGTAAGTCTAAAATTAGAAAAATCTTTTGACCTCTCTAGAGGCCATATTTTTCAATGGATCTACATGAAAATTGGTCAGAATTTTTATCTTGATGATATCTAGGTCAAGTTCAAAACTGGGTCACATGAGCTCAAAAACTAGGTCACTATGTCAAATAATAGAAAAAACGACGTCATACTCAAAACTGGGTCATGTTGGAACAGGTGAGCGATTCAGGACCATCATGGTCCTCTTGTACTGCAATTCTGAGGGGGGCATAGGTTCAATCCCTACTGGGACCAAAAATTTTTTTCCTTATTTTCCTTTTTAGCTCATCTGATTTTTTGAAAAAAAATGATGTGTTATTGTCATCACTTGATCGGTGTCTGCGTCGGCGTTGCCTGGTTAAGTTTTATGTTTAGGTCAGCTTTTCTCCTAAACTATCAAAGCTATTGCTTTGAAACTTGGAACACTTGTTCACCATCATAAGCTGACCCTGTACAGCAAGAAACATAACTCCATCCTGCTTTTTGCAAGATTTATGGACCCTTTTGTACTTAGAAAATATCAGATTTTTTGGTTAAGTTTTATGTTTATGTCAACTTTTCTCCTAAACTATCAGAGCTATTGCTTTGAAACTTGCAACACTTGTTCACCATCATAAGCTGACCCTGAACATCAAGAAACATAACTCCATCCTGCTTTTTGCAAGAATTATTGCCCCTTTTGGACTTAGAAAATCAGTTTTCTTGGTTTAGGTTTATGTTTAGGTCAGCTTTTCTCCTAAACTATCAAAGCTATTGTTTTGAAACTTGCAACTCTTGTTCACCTTCATAAGCTGACCCTTTACATCAAGAAACATAACTCCATCCTGCATTTTGCAAGATTTATGGCCCCTTTTGGACTTAGATAATATCAGATTTCTTGGTTAAGTTTTATGTTTAGGTCAACTTTTCTCCTAAACTATCAAAGCTATTGCTTTGAAACTTGCAACACTTGTTCACCATCATAAGCTGACCCTGTACATCAAGAAACATAACTCCATCCTGCTTTTTGCAATAATTATTGCCCCTTTTGGACTTAGAAAATTCAGTTTTCTTGGTTGAGTACTATGTTTAAGTCAGCTTTTCTCATAAACTATCGAAGCTATTGCTTTAAAACGTGCAACAGTTTTTCACCATCATAAGTGGATGCTGTACATCAAGAAAGATAACTCTATCCTGCTTTTTGCAAGAATGATGGCCCTTTTTAGACTTAGAAAATCATGGGTAGGACAATATTTCTATTATACAAAAAAATCAGATGAGCGTCAGCACCCGCAAGGCGGTGCTCTTGTTTCTAGCGATTTCTTGGTGTTCAAAGTGAATTTACTATTTAAACAGAAGGGGTAGAGTTACACACCTTTAAAAATATTGAGTTACACGTGGTAAAAGTTCTCTATTTTGCTTTCACTCTTATATTATTTATTGTGGAAGAAATTTAGGTAGGTTTTACGTCTGCCCTAAGGTTATTTTTAAATGGGTAAGCAAAGTGTAAAACAGAAACACAGCATTCGACCTTATTTTTTCAATGTTGAAGTATGAATTCTGTCTCATTAAATCTGTTTACTTGGGGCACCATAGAAAAAATGATATCGACATTTTTATTTTGTGTTTTATAATTGTTTACCTATAGTTTGATGTTTCTTTTATTAAAATTAATAGTAAAATGAGTTCTCTGCAAACGTTATAGATAGTGGCTATCACTTTGAAATTTGTCTCTACTTGAGCTTGATGAGATACCATAAGTTATACAAAATTTATAAAAAAACGTCACGGTAAAAGTTGTTTAAAAATTGCAAAATAGTGCAAAACACAGTTACCTTTCAGAATATACCAAGCAAAGGCCATTTTGTAAACATTACTATTAGTAATCTAATACCTTAATGATAGCTCTAGTTTATACTACAGAAACGTACACATTGATGATAAATGATATGACTGTCATTGTTAATCATGTATCTTTGTATTGACAATATGGTCAAGTCAGTGATATATCAGTATACAATTTTTGAATATCGATACAATTAAATAAGACAAAATAGATAGCTAAGGTAAGTGAAAAACATTTGCCTTGAATAATTTTTGTGCCCCCCCATGTGTGGTGGGGGCATATAGATTCAGTCTTGTCTGTGCATCTGTCCGTGCATGTGTGTGTGCATTCGTCTGTCCATCCGTCCAAAGTTCATGACGTGCCTAGCTCAAAAAGTCTTTGATATAAATTGATGAAACCTTACATGAATCTTTATCATAGTACGAATTTGCGCACCTCCTATTTTTCGTCTGGCTCCTTCCCTTATTTCCAGAGTTATGGCCCCTGAAATAGTCAAAAACGTACATTTTCACCTTGTGGCGCGCCTATCTTAATCATGATATGAACTTGGGCACCTCTAATTGTTTGTCTGGCTCCATGCCTTATTTTTAGCTCATCTGAGCCACAGGCTCAGGGTGAGCTATTGTGATTGCTCATCGTCCAGCGTCCGGCCATTGTCTTGTCTGTCCACACTTTCCTTTAAACAACATCTCCTCCTAAACCATCAGGCCAATTTTGATGAAACTTCACAGGGATGTTCCTTGGATGGTCTTCTTTGTTCAAAGAATTGGATTCCATATAGAACTCTGGTTGCCATGGCAACAGAAAGGAAAAAATCTTCTTGTCCAAAACCACGGGTCATAGGGCTTTTATATTTGGTATGAAGCATCATCTAGTGGTCCTCTACCAAATTTTTTCAAATTATTCCCCTAGGGTCAAATATGGCCCTGCCCTGGGGGTCACATGGTTTACATATACTTATACGGGGAAAACTTTGAAAATCTTCTTGTCCAAAACCACAAGGCATAGAGCCTCAATATTTGGCATGTGACATCATCTAATGGTCCTCTATAAAGATTGTTCAAATTATGCCCCTGGACGAAAAGAGGACCCATCTCGCGGGTCCCAAGTTTTACATAGACTTATATAGGAAAAAACTGAAAAAAAATCTTCTTCTCTGAAACCAAAATACCTAGGCCTTTGATATTTGGTATGTAGCATTGACTTTTGGATCCCTACCAAAATTGTTCAAATTATGCCCCTGGGGTGAAAAGAGGCCCCGCCCCAGGGAGGGGTCTCAAGTTTTACATAGACAAATAGGAAAATTTTTTAAAACTCTTCTCGTCTGAAACCACAAGACCTAGGCCTTTGATGCTTGGTAAGTAGCATTGCCTTATGGTTATCTACCAAGATTGTTCAAATTATGCCTCTGAGGTAAAAAGAGGCCCCGCCCCGGGGGTCCCAAGTTTTACATAGACTTACATTTGAAATTGGATGACATGTACAGTTTTGCACACCAATCTTAAAGCAGACTTTCTGTGAGCATGAATGTGACCTACTGACCTACTTTCTTGGTTTTTTTTTTAAGATACAGCTTTGAAATTTTGATGACATGTATAGTTTTGTATGCCGATCTTTAAATAGACTATTAGTGACCATTAATGTGACCTACTGACCTACTTTCTTGTTTTCTAAGCTACAGCAAAAGGAGTTTGACCACCTGTAATATTGTTTTTTACACAGATTTCAAAAGTAATCTTGCATAATCTTTACCTTGACCCACTTTCCTAATTTTCTTGTTATCCCACGATGAAAGTCGGAGGGATATAGTTTTGGCATTGTCCGTCCCTCCTTCAGTCTTTCCGTCTGTCCGTCCGTCCTGAGCCATATCTAGGAAATGGTTGGGAATATTTATTCAAAACTTCATATACATGTTCACCACTATGAGTTCTTGCGGCCCGTCAAGTTTCAGTCAGAATGCCAAAGTAACACCAGAGCTATGGCCCTTAGAAGTTTCTAGTGTTAACTATATAGGGTACAATAAATATGGCAATTTCTGCATCATAACTTTTGATATATTTGACCTAGAACTATGAAACTTAAACAGAATTTAGATCACCATAATGTGGTTTTGTACATACAATTACATTTGGATTTATTTGTAAATTAAGAGTTATTGCCCTTTAATTGTATAAAAATCCACATATTTGTACATAACAAACTTACCATTTGGTAGAATTTCATTAAATTTCTTTCATTCTTTTCCATGAACATGTATTGTAAACATGTGAAGTTGTGTACCCACACCTGGTCACCCTCTTACCTTGATCACACACCTCCCCCCCCCCCCCCCCCCCCCCCCCCCCGCCCCCCCCCCCAACAAAAAAAAATTCATTCCTTATTTTAGATTTTTTTTCGAACAAACTTCATATACATTTTCACAACTATGAGGTTATGGGGCCCATCAGGTTTCAGACAGATTGCCCAAGTAACACCAGAGTTATGGCCCTTAGAAGTTTCTAGTGTTAACTACATAGATCTATAGATATGGCAATTTCTGCATCATAACTTTTGATATATTTGACCTAGAACTATGAAACTTTAACAGAATTTAGAGCACTATAATGTGGTTGTGCACAGACAATTTTGTACGGATTTCTTTTGTAACTTCAGAGTTATTGCCCTTTAATTGTCTAAAAATTCACATATTTGTACATAACAAACTTACCATTTGGCAGAATTTCATTAAATTTCTTTCATTCTTTTCTGTGAACATTTATTATAAACATGTGAAGTTGCGCACCCACACCTGGTCACCCACTTGCCTTGGTCACACCCCCCCCCCCTTCCCCCCCCCCCCCCCCCCCCCCCCCCCCCCCAAAAAAAAAAAAATATTTTGTTTTTTTCATTTCTTTTTTTAGATTTTTAGCTCACCTGTCACATGGTGACAGATGAGCTTTTGTGATCACCCTTTGTCCGCCGTCCGTCTGTGCGTCCGTCAACAATTTCTTGTCTGCACGATAGTGGTTTCATTTATGATTTTATTTTAACCAAACTTGCACACAACTTGTGTCACCATAAGATCTTGGTTCCTTTCTTGAACTGGCCAGATCCCATTATGGGTTCCAGAGTTATGGCCCCTGAAAGGGCCAAAATCAGCTATTTTGACCTTGTCTGCACAATAGCAGACATATTGTTTTTGCCCTGTCCGTCCGTCCGTACGTCACACTTCATTTCCGAGCAATAACTGGAGAACCATTTGACCTAGAACCTTCAAACTTCATAGGGTTGTAGGGCTGCTGGAGTTGACGACCCCTATTGTTTTTGGGGTCACTCCGACAAAGGTCAAGGTCACAGGGGCCTGAACATTGAAAACTATTTCTGATCAATAACTAGAGAACCACTTGACCCAGAATGTTGAATCTTCATAGGATGATTGATCATGAAGAGTAGATGACCCCTATTGATTTTGGGGTCATTCCGTCAAAGGTCAAGGTCACAGGGGCCTGAACATTGAAAACCATTTCCGATCAATAACTAGAGAACCACTTGACCCAGAATGTTGAAACTTCATAGGATGATTGGTCATGAAGAGTAGATGACCCCTATTGATTTTGGGGTCACTCCGTCAAAGGTCAAGGTCACAGAGGCCTGAACATTGAAAACCATTTCTGATCAATAACTAGAGAACCACTTGACCCAGAATGTTGAAACTTCATAGGATGATTGGTCATGAAGAGAAGATGACCCCTATTGATTTTGGGGTCACTCTGTCAAAGGTCAAGGTCACAGGGGCCTGAACATTGAAAACCATTTCCGGTCAGTAACTTGAGAACCACTTGACCCAGAATGTTGAAACTTAATAGGATGATTGGTCATGCAGAGTAGATGACCCCTAACGATTTTGGGTTCACTCTGTGAAAGGTCAAGGTCACAGGGGCCCGAACATTGAAAACCATTTCCGGTCAGTAACTTGAGAACCACTTGACCCAGAATGATGAAACTTCATAGGATGATTGGTCATGCAGAGTAGATGACCCCTAACGATTTTAGGGTCACTCTGTTAAAGGTCAAGGCCACAGGGGCCTGAAAATGGAAAACCATTTCCAATCAATAACTTGAGAACCTCTCGACCCAGAACCCAGAATGTTGAAACTTCATAGGATGATTGTTCATGCAGAGTAAATGACCCCTATTGTTTTTGGGGTCACTCCGTTAAAGGTTAAGGTCACAGGGGCCTGAACATTGATAACCAGTTCCGATGAATAACTTGAGAACCACTTGACCCAGAATGTTGAAACTTCATAGGATGATTGAACATGCAGAGTAGATGACCCCTATTGATTTTGGGGTCAGTCTATTAAAGGTCAAGGTCACAGTGGCCTGTTCATGTAAAATCATTTTTTGGAAATAACTTGAGAACCACTTGACCTACAATGTTGAAACTTAATAGGATGATTGGACATGCAGAGTAGATGACCCCTATTTATTTTGAGGTCACTTGATCAAAGGTCAAGGTCACAAGAGCCTGAACAGTGACTTGAGAACCACTAGGCCAAGAGTGTTGAAATTTAGCGGGATGACTGGACATGCCAAGTAGATGATCCCTATTGCAGCCAACCATCAGTGTCTCTTTGACTTTCGCTCCTGACCCCTTTTGACTTCTTGCCTATAGGACTTTGCATTGGGGGAGACATGCGCTTTTTTACAAAAGCATTTTCTAGTTTATGATTTGATTTTTACCAAACTGGCACAAAACTTGTATCACCATAAGATCTTGGTTCCTTTCTTGAACTGGCCAGATGCCATTATGGGTTCCAGAGTTATTGCCCCTGAAAGGGCTAGAATTAGCTATTTTGACCTTGTCTGCAGCTATTTTGACCTTGTCTGCACAATAGCAGCTTCATTTATGATTTGATTTTAACCAAACTTGCACACAACTTGTATCACTATAAAATCTTGGTTCCTTTCTTGACTTAGCTAGATTCCGTTATGGGTTCCAGAGTTAGGCTAAAAAAAAAAATATGTGTGATTCAGGTAACCCGACCGACCCTATTTTTTCATCGCTGACCCTAACACTTTTTTATAGTTTTTTGTGGTTTTTAACCTGGTACGAAAAATATTGAGTACGAAAATATACGAATCAATGCAAGCGTCTTATCAATTATGATTTCAACATGGCAGCGGCTAGTGTTCTCGCCGTGACAGTGGAAAAATGTATTCACGGCGACCATGAAACGCATTATGAAGGCAATGCTTCACTCGTCCCTCGTCGGAGATGTATTTATGGAAATTCATAATCAGTCAGACAACTCGAAAACTGGCCATGTAGTAACCTATTTATAACAGAATGCACTTAGAATTGCATATATTGTTGGACTGTGACTCAATGCAGACTTGGAGCGCCGGTATAAATTACAGTCTCCGGTACATACCGGATTAACTAAATTTGAACGAAAATATCTTAAATGTATATATTTTGTAACCATGGTGATACTAACCCTAACCTTTAGTCAGTATTTTATGCATATTATACACTAAATGCATGCGGACATGCAAAAATATTAATATTTTTGCCGTGCGCTGCAATTGATAATCACTTTCGGGCATGCGCAGAAGACCGCTCCAAGTCTGCAATGAGTTACATCGATATTGTTGAGATGCTTTCCATGTGCATATCTCACAGAATTGTGACCAACTATGTCTGTACCAACTGGCGTCAAAGGGAAGAAAAAAAAAAAAAAAAAAAAAAAAAGCCTACCTACCTACCCTATTATTTTTACCAATGTTACCTGAACCACACATATTTTTTTTTTAGCCTTATGGCCCCTGAAAGGGCCAGAATTAGTTTTTAGCTCATCTGATTTTTTGAAAAAAAAATGATGAGTTATTGTCATCACTTGAGCGGTTGTCGGCGTCGGCGTCGGCGTCGGCGTTGCTTGGTTAAGTTTTATGTTTAGGTCAGCTTTTCTCCTAAACTATCAAAGCTATTGCTTTGAAACTTGGAATACTTGTTCACCATCATAAGCTGACCCTGTATAGCAAGAAACATAACTCCATCTTGCATTTTGCAAGATTTATGGCCCCTTTTGTACTTAGAAAATATCAGATTTCTTGGTTAAGTTTTATGTTTAGGTCAACTTTTCTCCTAAACTATCAAAGCTATTGCTTTGAAACTTGGAATACTTGTTCACCATCATAAGCAGACCCTGTACATCGAGAAACATAACTCCATCTTGCTTTTTGCAAGAATTATTGCCCCTTTTGGACTTAGAAAATCAGTTTTCTTGGTTAAATTTTATGTTTAGGTCAACTTTTATCCTAAACTATCAAAGCTATTGCTTTAAAACTTGCAACAGTTTTTCACCATCATAAGTGGACCCTGTACAGCAAGAAACATAACTCCATCCTGCTTTTTGCAAGAATGATGGCCCCTTTTGGACTTAGAAAATATCAGATTTCTTGGTTAAGTTTTATGTTTAGGTCAACTTTTTCTCTTAAACTATCAAAGCTATTGCTTTAAAACTTGCAACTGTTGTTCACCATCATAAGCTGACCCTGTAAAGCAAGCAACATAACTCCATCCTGCTTTTTGCAATAATTATTGCCCCTTTTGGACTTAGAAAAATCATTTTCTTGGTTGAAGATTATGTTTAAGTCAACTTTTCTCATAAACTATCAAAGTTATTGCTTTAAAACTTGCAACAGTTTTTCACCATCATAAGTGGACACTGTACATCAAGAAACATAACTCTATCCTGCTTTTTGCAAGAATGATGGCCCTTTTTAGACTTAGAAAATCATGGGTAGGACAATATTTCTATTATACAAAAAAAATCAGATGAGCGTCAGCACCCGCAAGGCGGTGCTCTTGTTTTGACCTTGTCTGCACAATAGCAGCTTCATTTATGATTTGAATTTAATCAAACGTGCACAAAACTTGTATTGCCATAAGATCTCAGTTCCTTTGTTGAACCGGCCAGATCCCTTAATGGGTTCCAGAGTTATGGCCCCTGAAAGGGCCAAAATTAGCTATTTTGACCTTGTCTGCACAATAGCAACTTCATTTCTGATTTGATTTTAACCAAACTTGCACACAACTTGTATTACCACAAGATCTTGCTTCCTTTCTTGAACTGGCCAAATTCCATCATGGGTTCCAGAGTTATGGCCCCTTAAAGGTCCAAAATTGGCTATTTTGGCTTTTGCAGCCATATAGATACTTCATTTATGGTTTTATTTGATACAAACTTCCAAAATATCTTCAACAACAATAAATCTTGGATTCCATGACAAATCAGATCCAATCGTAGGTTCCAGAGTTATTTTATATCTGATTACCTCCCCTGATTGTAATCAAAATGGATTTATATCAGTAAGTACTTATAGGACTTATTTGAAATTTCATTATTGTCATTAGTTGGACTGAGTTAATCAGGGTAGATAACTATGGACTGATTTTGTATCAAATTACCTCCCTTTATTTCAAATTAAAATGGGTATATCTCCGTAACTAATGAAGATACTGATCTGAAATTTCATTTATGTCAAAAGATTTATTTGGCAGATCCTTCTTTTGTTCACTTACAATAATTTTTTTTAATTACTTTCCTTTTACGTTACTATAAATAGCTTATTTTTAGTAACTTTTTTATTATTGGCCATAGGGAAAACCGAGACCACTTTTCTGTGGTACAACATGGATGGTACCTCCAATTTTTAGGTGTATTTTGACATGTCTGTACCTTGTAAGAATTTTTTTTTCTTTTTGGTTAAATTTCTTCCCTTTGTTGTTCCTGTCCTTTGGACTTAGATATGTTTTCTGAGGACCTTCTTGTCCTCAAGTGCAATGATAACAGGTGAGCGATATAGGGCCATCATGGCCCTCTTGTTTTCAAACCTTCCAAAATGTACCATTCCCCCACCTCACTTCTCCACCCAGTCATGCCCACCACTGATCATGCATCCTCTGCCCCCCCTTTTTTTTTTCATTTTTAATTTTCAATCAATATTTATAATCAACATGTGAAATTTTGTTTCCTCTCCTGTTCCCCTGCACCCCCACCCCCTAAAAAAATAAATATATACATATATATATTTCCATTCCTTTTTTTTTTTTTAGCTCACCTGTCACACAGTGACAAGGTGAGCTTTTGTGATCACCCTTCGTCTGTCGTCAGTGCGTCCGTCCGTCCGTGCATCAACAATTTCTTGTCTGCACGATAGTGGTTTCATTTATGATGTTATTTTAACCAAACTTGCACACAACTTGTATCACCATAAGATCTCGGTTCCTTTCTTAAACTAGCCAGATCCCATTATGGGTTCCAGAGTTATGGCCCCTGAAAGGGCCGAAATTAGCTATTTTGACCTTGTCTGCACAACAGCAGCTTTATTTATAACTTGATTTTTACCAAACTGGCACACAACTTGTATCACCATAAGATCTTGGTTCCTTTCTTGAACTGGCCAGATTCCTTTATGGGTTCCAGAGTTGTGGCCCCTGAAAGGGCCAAAATTGGCTATTTTGAACTTGTCTGCACAATAGAAGCTTTATTTATGATTTTATTTTTGCCAAACTGGCACACAAATTGTATCACCATAAGATCTTGGTTCTTTTCTTCAACTGGCCAGATTCCATTATGAGTTCCAGAGTTATGACCCCTGAAAGGACCAAAATTAGCTATTTTGACCTTGTCTGCACAATAGCAGCTTCATTTATGATTTGATTTTAACCAAACTTGCACACAACTTGTATCACCATAAGATCTCGATTGCTTTCTTGAACCGGCCAGATCCCATAATGGGTTCAAGAGTTATGGCCCCTGAAAGGGCCAAAATTAGCTATTTTGACCTTGTCTTCACAATAGCAGCTTTATTTATGATTTGATTTTAACCAAACTTGCACACAACTTGTATCACCACACGATCTTGCTTCCTTTTTTGAACTGGCCAGATTCCATCATGAGTTCCAGAGTTATGGCCCCTTAAAGGTCCAAAATTGGCTATTTTGGCTTTTGCAGCCATATAGATACTTCATTTATGGTTTTATTTGATACAAACTTCCAAAATATCTTCAACAACAATAAATCTTGGATTCCATGACAAATCAGATCCAATCGTAGGTTCCGGAGTTATTTTATATCTGATTACCTCCCCTGATTGTAATCAAAATGGATTAATATCAGTAAGTACTTATAGGACTTATTTGAAATTTCATTTTTGTTATTAGTTTGACTGAGACAATCAGGGTAGATAACTATGCAGATCCATCTTTTGTCCACTTACAATATTTATTTTTTTTAATTACTTCCCTTTTACATTACTATAAATAGCTTATTTTTAGTAACTTTTTTTATTATTGGTCGTAGGGAAAACACGAGACCAGTTTTCTGTGGTACAACATGGATGGTACCTCCAATTTTTAGGTGTATTTTAACATATCTATACCTTGTAAGATTTTTTTTTTCTTTTTGGTTAAATTTCTTTCCTTTGTTGTTCCTGTCCTTTGGATTTTTTCTGAGGACCTTCTTGTCCTCAAGTGCAGTGATAACAGATGAGCGATATAGGGCCATCATGGCCCTCTTGTTTTTTTTAAATGTTCAAACCTTCAACATGTTGAGTTGTGACTGCACAAACCTTGCCCTCAGCCATGTTAAAGATATCTTACCTGTGTTCTCTTAAGGACATCTGTTCTTTTAAGTTCAAATGTTAAACAGCAACACCTGGTGCCAAACCACTCAAAAACAATATTTCGTTCCTGTTAAACTTCAAGCTCACATTTCAATTAACTGCATTTAATTTTAAAAGCTAAGTTTATTACAGTAAGCATATCCCATTCAAAATAAATTCTTTAGTCAGGATCAAAGTATCATACATTTATTATGTACTCTTTAATTAAACATTTGTTTTCTGTTAAATTGATTTTGACTAATGAAATTATTTGCTTCTTATTAACATCCTTAACTTTTTACCAGATATATCTTTTTGCCAATCCTCACCACAAACCCTTTTGGTGGGGGATACCAATTCATCGAATTTGCTTGTTTTTAAAACTTTAGCTAAGAAATTTGTTCAAGCAAGCAACTCTACTCAGGTGAGCAATATAGGGCCATAATGGCCCTCTTGTTAAATTTTTGAAATATTAAAAAATGCACTTTTTAACCTAATGATGTGCCTAGCTCAAAAAGTATTTAATGTTAATTCATGAAACTTTAGTACCAAAAGTATTTGATGTAGAGTCACAAAACTTTACAGGAATGTTGGTCAGCATGATTGTGTAGCTGTGCACCTGGGGTTTTGCGTCCAGATTCAATCAGTCGTGTAGGAGTTATGGCCCCTGACTTAGTAAAAAATTGGTCATTTTAATGTTGTGTCGCACGTAGCTCCAAAAGTATTTGACCTAGAGTCACCAAAGTTTACAGGAATGTTGGTCAGCATGTGCAGTTGTGCACCTGGGGTTTTGCGTCCGGATTCATTCAGTCATGAAGGAGTTATGGCCCCTGACTTATTTTGTTTTTAGCTCACCTGAGCTTTTGTGATCGCCCTGTGTCCGTCGTCATCAATTTGACTGTTAACACTCTAGAGGTCACAATTTTGGCCCAAACTTAATGAAACTTGGTCAGAATGTTACCCTCAATAAAATCTTGGACAAGTTTGATAATGAGTCATCTGGGGTCAAAAACTAGGTCACCAGGTCAAATCAAAGGAAAAGCTTGTAAACACTCTAGAGGTCACAATTTTGTCCCAAACTTAATGAAACTTGGTCAGAATGTTACCCTCAATAAAATCTTGGACAAGTTTGATATTGGGTTAACCCGGGTCAAAAACTAGGTCACCAGGTCAAATCAAAGTAGAAGCTTGTTAACACTTTAGAGGCCAGATTTATAACTGTATCTTCATGAAACTTGGTCAGAATGTTAATCTTGATGATCTATAGGTCAAGTTCAAATCTTGGTCAGGTGGGGTCAAAAACTAGGTCACTACTTCAAATCAAATGAAAAGCTTGTTAACACTCTAGAGGCCACATTTATGACTGTATCTTCATGAAACTTGGTCAGAATGTTAATCTTAATGATTTCAATGTCCAGTTTGGATGTGGGTCATGTAGGATTTAAAAACTAGGTCACCAAGTCAAATCAAAGGAAAAGCTAGTTTACACTGTAGAGGCCACATTTATGACCCTATCTTAATGAAACTTGGTCTGTATGTTAATCTTGATTATCTATAGGTCAGATTCAAATCTGGGTCAGTGGTGGTCAAAAACCAGGTCACTAGGTCAAATCAAAGGAAAAGCCTGTTAACACTCTAAAGGCCACATTTATGACTGTATCTTCATGAAATATAGTCAGAATGTTAATCTTGATGATCTTTATGTCAAGTTCAAATCTGGGTCATGAAGGGTCAAAAACTAGGTCACCGGGTGAAATCAAAGAAAAAGCTATTTAACACTTTAGAGGCCACATTTATGACCATATCTTAATGAATCTTGGTCAGAATGTTAATCTTGATGATCTTTACGTCAATAGGTCAGGTGAGCGATACAGGGCCTTCATAGCTCTCTTGTTTAAGTTTTTTCATTACACAAGACCAGACTTCTTGTCCAGACTAACTCAAAAAAAAAAGTTTGTGAAACATGTATGTTAAAATGTACTTGACCTAGAATCATAAAACATTAGAGGATTGTTTTATAGCCTGTGAAGTGTTCTCTTTAGGATTTTACTCAGCTAGGCCAGAGTTATGGCTAACTAAGTGAAAAATACACATAAGGTTCTTAAAAGTTTGTGTTGCAAACATCTTAAAAATTATTTAACCTGAGTCATAAAACCATGTTACAGTGGCAGGAGTGGGGGCACCTGTGTCCTATGGACACACATCTAGTTTTGTTTGTGATGCTCGTAGCTCAAAAAGTATATGGCCTAGAATAATGCATCCTTTATATAAATTGTTTGTTAAGACTGCAAACATTTGAATTGTTGCTCCTTATTTGAGACAAATGTACCAGTGGGGGCACACCCTGTGTCCTACAAATACATTCTAGTATTATTACTATTCTATACATTCTTCAAAAGCAAAAAGAGGTCTAATCTCAAAATCAACAATGATATTTCTTCATACCAGAACTTTTCTTTAATTATAGTCTTACTATCATCAACCATAATAATTGTTATTCATGCAAGTATGGAATTAGTTTGTAACACTGAACGTAGAGTTAATCACTGAAATACTTTTTTTAAGCAAAAAGGATAAGTGAAAATTTTACTGTCAGATGAAGATAGTATTGCTCTGCTATTTGAAAAGAGATCATTTTTGAGTTAAATGGAATCTTATCATGGAGCAATGTCTGTTGTAATTATATTGTTGATATTTTGCAGGCAGTGTAAGGAAGCATTAGGGGGTAGAGGTTTGAAGGAAGTTGAGCGTCTAGTCAGTGATGGTACATTAACAGAGGAAGATCTCAGGTACGCTTTTATATTTGTGAATTACGTCTAAAGAGAGCAGAGTTCTCAGGATTAAAAAAAAAGATAGCAAGACAAGTTTCAAGCTGAGCTATCATGATCATGCTGGCTGTGTCCATTTTGTTGTCTGTCTTTTGTATAGCTTAGCCTGAACTGAGCTATTGTTACAGGTTGATGGGCTAACGTCTGGCATCTACAATTCACACCAACATCTTCTTATCTGAAACTACTTATCAGAAATGCTCTGAACTTGATCTGTAGCATGCTGGCAAGGACACTCTCAAGTCTTTTCAAAAGACTCCACTTCGCTACAGGGACTGCTAGAGCTATAAGTAGAAAAACCCTTTAGGCAACTCATGAACCGCTTGTAACATCTTCAGCAAACTTGGACTGTAGCATCGTTTTAAGGTCCTCTCCCAAATGTATTCATCTGGGGACACTCAGTTCCTTTTAGGGGCATAAAATACCTTTAAACAACTTCTTATGAACCACTTTTAGCAAATGACCAATTTCTTATGAAGCGCATGATGGATTTTTAGCTTGACTATTCAAAGAATAGTAGAGCTATTGGACTCGCCTGTGCATCCGCATCTGCGTCCAGATTTGGTTAAGTTTTTGTATGTAAGCTTGTATCTCAGTAACCACTTGTGGGAATGGATTTATTCACTGTGATAAATTGACTTACATTGCTTAGGTTCCATAACTCTATTTTGCTTTTTTACAAAATTATGCCCCTTTTACGACTTACAAATTTTTGGTTAAGGTTTTATATGTAAGCTGGTATCTCAGTACTCACTAATGGGAATGGATTGAAACTTCACACACTTGTTCACTGTCATGATTTGACATGCACTAAGCAGGTCCCATAACTCTACCTTTTTTCTTTTTCAAAATTACGCCCCTTTTTCCACTTAGCATTTTTTGGTTAAGTTTTTATATGTAAGCTGGTATCTCTGGCGTCAGTGTCGCCATTGGTTAAAGTTTTTGATAAAGTCAGATATCTTTGTTACTGTCAAAGCTATTGACTTAAAATAGTTATTTACTATCAAAGTCTACAGCAGGAGAAACAATCGCCATAACTCTGATTTGAATTTTGATGGAGTTATGCCCCTTTTTGACTTAGAATTTTTGGTTAAAGTTTTTATAAAGTCAGATATCTCTGTTACTATCAAAGCTATTGGCTTGAAACTAAATATAGTTATTAACTATCAAAGTCTGCACCAGGAGAAACAATCCCCATAACTCTAGTGTGAATTTTGCCCTTTTTTAACTTAGAATTTTTGGTTAATTTTTTTTTTGGTTAAAGTTTTATAAAGTTTGCACTGGCAAAGCTCTAATTCAGAGTCAAGCACCGAGAAGAGTCGAGCGCGCTGTCTTACGGACATCTTGTGCTGGCATTTGATTTTATGCCCCCCTTCAAAGAAGGTGGGGTATATTATTTGCAGATGTCGGTCGGTCCATAGACCAATTGCTTTCCGGATGATAACTCAAGAATGCTTGGGCCTAGGATCATGAAATTTGATAGAGAGGTTGGTCATGACCAGCAGATGACCCCTATTGATTTTGAGGTCAGTTAGTCAAAGGTCAAGGTCACAGCGACCTTGAACAATTAAACCGTTTCCGGATGATAACTCAAGAACACTTAGGCCTAGGATCATGAAAGTTGATAGGGAGGATAGTCATGACCAGCAGATGACCTCTATGGATTTTGAGGTCAGTAGATCAAAGGTCAAGATCACATTGACCCAGAACAGTAGAACTTTTTTTTGCCAGATAACTGGAGAATGCTTTGGTCATGACCAGCAGATGACCCGTATAGATTTTGAGGTCAGTTGCTTAAAGGTCAAGGTCACAGTGACCCAGAACAGTTAAATGGTTTCCGGATGATAACTCAAGAACGCTTGGGCCTAGGATGATGAAAGTTAATAGGGAGGTTGGTCATGACCAGTAGATGACCCTTATTGATTTTGAGGTCAGTTGGTCAAAGGTCAAGGCCACAGTGACCCGGAACAGTTAAACGGTTTCCAGATGATAACTCAAGAATGCATGGGCCTAGGATCATGAAAGTTGATAGGGAGGTTGGCCTTGACCAGCAGATGACCCTTATTGATTTTGAGGTCAGTAGGTCATAGGTCAAGGTCACAGTGTTAAATGGTTTCCAGATGATAACTGAAGATCGCTTATACCTAGGATCATGAAAGTAGATAGGGAGGATGGTCATGGCCAGCTGATGACCCCTATTGATTTTGAGGTCAGTCTGCTAAAGGTCAAGGACACAGTGACCCGGAACAATTACACAGTTTCTGGACTATAACTTGAGAATGCTTAGACCTAGGATCACGAAACCTTATAGGGAGGATTGTCATGACCAGCAGATGACCTCTATGGATTTTGAGGTCAGTAGGTCAAAGGTCAAGATCACATTGACCCAGAACAGTAGAACTTTTTTTTGCCAGATAACTGGAGAATGCTTTGGTCTAAGATCACATTTGATACAGAGTTTACTTATGACCCATAATTATTGATTTGAGGTCTGTACGTCAAACATCCAGTGCAAAGTGACCAAATAAGTTCTGTTCCTTGTGCAATTACTGAATGCATCAAGGGGGGCTTTTTGTGTTCGACAAGCTCTTGTTTTATGAGTGTTACTGCTCTTTTTATGTGTGTCCGTGAGTCAAGGTCACACTCAGAGGTCAAAAGTCAAACAGGGTCTGTTTCGTGTCCAGTCCATAACTCTGCCATCCATAAAGAGATAATGAAATAACTTTGCATAAATGTTCCCCATAATGAGATGATGCGTCATGTGCAAGGTCCAGACCCCTAGCTCTAAAGTCAAGGTCACACTTAAAAGTCAAAGGTTTACAGGGTCTGTTTGGTGTCTGGTTCATAACTGCCATTCATCAAGGGATTTTGAAATTACTTGGCTTAAATGTTCCCCATAATGGGATGACATGTCATGCGCAAGATCCACTTAGTTCTAAGGTCAAGGTCACTTAGAGGTTAAAGATTAACATGATTTGTTTCTTGTCTGGTCCATAGCTCTGCCATCGATGAAGGGATTTTAAAATTACTTTGAATAGATATTCCCTATAATGGGATGACTTGTCTTGCGCAAGACCCTGACCCCTAGCTCCAAGGTCAAGGTCACACATAGAAGTCAAAGTTTAACATGGTCTTTTTCTTGTCTAGTTTATAACTCTGGCATTTATCAAGGTATTTGAAAATAATTGACACAAATGGTCTCTCAGGTCAAGGTCACAAAATGAATCATACCTAAACTATTCTGGCATATTTTGCGCAGACAACTGTAGCATTTTTAGGTACACTTGGGGGGCATTTGTCACTAATGGTGAAAGCTCTTGTTTGTTTCGAAAAGTGAGGAAGATTGTTAACAAATCAAATGTCTCCAAAAATTCCATTTATCAGGCTACCATTTTGAAATCTAAGATGGAACATCAATATCCCAATAAATTTGAGAATGAATGTATGCCTGAGGGAGACCCTGAGTCTTTCTCCACCATATAAGGTGAAGGGTCACTATATGGCCTGAACTTTGTTGGTTTGATATAGGAAAACAAACAACAATATTACTTTTCTTAAAGACATTTTAAGTTGCTGTTTTTATACGCCCGTTTGAAAAACGGGACGTATTATGGGAACGCCCTTGGCGGACGGGCGGGCGGGCGGCGTCCACAGACTTTGTCCGGAGCATATCTTCTACATGCATGAAGGGATTTTGATGAAACTTGGCACATTTGTTCACCATCATGAGACGGAGTGTCATGCGCAAAAGCCAGGTCCCTAGGTGTAAGGTCAAGGTCACACTTAGAGGTCAAAGGTCAAATTCAAAAATGACTTTGTCCGGAGCATATCTTCTTCATGCATGGAGGGATTTTGATATAACTTGGCACAAATGTTCACCACCATGAGGCGGAGTGTCATGCGCAAGAACCAGGTCCCTAGGTCTAAGGTCAAGGTCACACTTAGAGGTCAAAGGATACAAGAATGAAAACCTTGTCCGGAGCATTTCTTTTTCATGCATAGAGGGATTTTGATATAACTTTGCACAAATGTTCACCACCACGAGGCGGAGTGTCGTGCGCAAGAACCAGGTCCCTAGGTCAAAGGTCAGGGTCACACTTAGAGGCCAAAGGTCAGATACAAGAATGACTTTGTCCGAAGCATTTCTTCTTCATGCATGGAGGGATTTTGATGTAACTTGGCACAATTATACACCATCATGAGACGAAGTGTCATGCGCAGTTCCCTTCTTTAGAATTACTTCCCTTTGTTGTTACTATAAATAGCTTATATTGTAACTTTTTCATTACTAGTCGTAGGGAAAAATCGAGACCACTTTTCTGTAGTACAACATGCATGCTACATCCAATTATGAGGTGTATTTTGACCAATCTCTACCTGGTAAAAATTTTTGTGTGGACTTAAAAAAAAATTTGGATTTTTTTTTTTAAGATTATCTTCCCTTAGTTGTTACTATAAATAACTTATATTGTAACTTTTTTATAATTGACGGTAGGGAAAAAACAAGACCACTTTTCTGTGGTACAACATAGATGTTACTTTCAAATTTTAGGTGTATTTTAAGGTATCTCTACCTGGTAAGGAGTTTTTTTGTGGACTTAGAAAAACAAATGACTTACAATGATTACTAAACAACCACAAAATTAAAATTCCATTTGCAAATACAGGTGCTAGAGTAAAGAAATTTGCTGTGACGGGCGTATATTGTGACATTCTGGCACTCTTGTTTAATATCTTAATTAAATTACAGAAAACACCAGTTTTAGGTTGGTATTATATCTTCCTATTCAAAGACTTGTTTTACACAGTCATGTTTTAACAGTTTTTCAGTTTGTTTTGTTTTGGTTAATCTGGAAATTAGTTTCTTAATTAGTTTCCAAAGAATTGTCAAACTCTGATATGTGTTAGTTTTTATTAGCTCACCAGCACAAAGTGTGATCACGCTGTGTCTGTCATCCATCGTGTGTGCGTGCGTCCATCCGTCATCAACAGTTGTGTTTAAAAGACATCTCCTCCAAAACCACTGAATGGATTTTGATGAAACTTGGCATAGATGTTCCTTAAAAGGTCCTCTACCAATTCTGCTTGCTTGCACATACTGGCCGCCAGAGCTAAAAATAGAAAAATCTTCAAAGGACATCTCCTCCTAAACTGATGGTCTGATTTTGAAATAATTTCACGCAAATGATCCTAATGTCACCCTGTACCAAGATTGTTCAAAATATACTGATTTGTCAAAAAACATGGTCGCCTATTTAGTCACTTTTCCCTGTATGTATTTAGTGGAAATTTAAAAAATCATCTTGTGTGAAACTGCTGGCCCAATTTTAAAATAATTTTACACAAATAGTCCTTTTGTGACCTACTACCAAGATTGTTCAAATTATTTTGATTCTTCTAAAAACATGGCCGCCAGAGGGCGTGGTATATTTTCCCTATATTCATATAGTGGAAACTTCAAAAATCTTCTTGTGTGAAACTGCTAGCCCGATTTTTAAAACAATTTTACACAATATGTGACCTTCTGCCAAGATTGTTCAAATTATAAGATTTGTCAAAAAACATGGCTGCCAGAGGGCATGGTCACTTTTTCCTATATGTATATAGTGGAAACTTTGAAAATTTTCTTGTGTGAAACTGCTGGCCTGATTTTAGAATGATTTTATGCTAATGGTCCTTGTGTGACCTTCTACCAAGATCGTTAGTAAAGGACCCGGAACGGAGGGATAGCTAAGTCGGCTACTGGAATGTAAGGAACAACACGAAAATTAGATCCAAAAACTTTAGAAACAAAATATAACGCCATCATCGAATGTGAAAAAAGTCTGAAATCAAAAACAGAAACCGCTAAAATATTTGATGTTCTAAAAAACATGCTCTCTGGCTGGATAAAAAAAGTCAGAGTCGATCAAAGAGGGTTACGCTAAATTTGGTCGGTATTGCGAGTAAACTGACTTATGCCCTATTTCATGTGTCTATTTATAGCCTATGTCTACATGTGACGTCATTTAGTACTGTTCTTAAATATTTCTGTGTACATGTCTGTGAATTAATTGTTTGTGTTTTAACGTGTTTATATTTGATAATATTTGTACTGGACTATGATTCATAAAGGTTTGCTATTCATGTCTTTCTATTTGATGCTGTCTTCACCAAATTCTTATAATTATGTTAGTGTTTTATCTGTGTTTTTTCGTATCTATTTTCTATTTTGTCATGTTTGAAAATAAATAATAAAGAATATTTCAGCGTTCGTTTTTAGCTCACCTGAGTTTTTCTGATCGCTCGATGTACGGCGTCCGTCGTCTTTCTGTCTGTCGTCTGTCAACATTTAGCTTGTGTATGCGATAGAGGCTGTATTTTTCAATTATTCTTCATGAATATTGGTCAGAATGATAACCTTGATGAAATCTAGGCTGAGTTTGAAAGTGGGTCATCTCGGGTCAAAAACTAGGTCACTAGGTCAAATCAAAGAAAAACCTTGTGTATGCAATAGAGGGTGTATTTTTCAATTGATCTTCATGAATATTGGTCAGAATGATTGCCTTAATGAAATCTAGGCCGAGTTCGAAAATGGGTCATCTCGGGTCAAAAACTAGGTCACTAGGTCAAATCAAAGAAAAACCTTGTGTATGCGATAGAGGCGGTATTTTTCAATTGATCTTCATGAATTTTGGTCAGAATGATAACCTTGATGAAATCTAGGCAGAGTTCGAAAATGGATCATCTGGGGTCAAAAACTAGGTCACTAGGTCAAATCAAGGAAAAACCTTGTGTATGCGTTAGAGGCTGTATTTTTCAACTGATCTTCATGAAATTTAGCCAGAATTATTACCTTGATAAAATCTAGGCCGAGTTCGAAAATGGGTCATCTGGGGTCAAAAACTAGGTCACTAGTTCAAATCGAAGAAAAACATTGTGTATGCAATAGAGGATGTAGTTTTCAATTGATCTTCATGAAATTTGGTCAGAGTGATTGCCTTGATGAAATCTAGATCAAGTTTGAATATTGGTTATCTGAGGTCAAAAACTAGGTCACTAGGTCAAATTAAAGAAAAATCTTGTGTATGCGATAGAGACTGTTTTTTTCAGTTGATTTTTATGAAATTTGGTCAGGATGATTGCCTTAATGAAATCTAGGTCGAATTTGAATATGGGTCATCTGAGGTCAAAAATTAGGTCACTTGGTCAAATCAAAGTAAAAACTTGTGTATGTGATAGAGGCTGTATTTTTCAATTGATCTTCATGAATTTTGGTCAGAATGATTGCCTTGATAAAATCTAGGTCGAGTTTGAACATGGGTCATCTAGGGTCAAAAACTAGGTCATATCTAAGAAAATGCTTGTTTTATCACAAGAGACCAATTTTTTGGTCCAATCTTAATGAAAATTGGTCAGAATATTTGTTTCCATGAAATCACTAGGTCAAACATGTTTTACACTGTTATGGTGTGTTTCTTAGGTGAGCGACCTAGGGCCATCTTGGCCCTCTTGTTTATTTATCTGGTCATCGTATCGTACACACATTTAGGTACAATATGACAATATATTACGACGTAAGGTTTGTAACACATCATGCCCTTGAATTCCCAAATTCAAAATGGCCGCCTTTTGGATGACTCGAACAACGGAAAACTCGAACTGATTCCCATGAGACCCTTGAGTTCGAGCCATCTAAGTTCAACTGTATTTTAAGGTTTTCATTAGTTAATTGAGAGCCAAAACAAGACAATGTTTCTCTTCGCTCTTGGCTCACTCCTGATTTTCTCAAAAAGAAAAAAAACACTTTTTTTTTTTCACTCGCCGCCTCAGTTTTTTCAGAAAAAATCCAATGAACAACTTTTCAGTTTGGTGCGGCCTTACCATCTACCATAACTGTTCAAGCAATCAGCATAACTCGGGTGAGCAATTAAGGAATTAAGGGCAATCATGCCACCACCCCCCCCCCCCCTTTTCCCCCCCCCCCCCCCCCCCCCCCAACACACACGCACACATTATCGCCAGTCAGATGGAGTGTTGGGTGAAAACCTGAGGTCCCAGTATGAAAGGTTACTGTCACATATAGGGGTCAAAGGACATGTTGGAGCTTGTCAAGCCTGTAATTTTGACAGCAATCTTTTTATACGCTCGTTTTAGAAAAATGGGATATATCATATAATGACCCGTGCATCTGTCTGTCCATCATAATTCGTGTCCAAAGCATAACTTTATAACCATTAAAGATATTGATTTTAAACTTGGCATGTAGGTAGATTGCCATGAAACAATGTGCAAAGCATTCTGTATGTCAGTTAAGCTATAAAGTCAAAACTGTCCATCATATTTTGTGTCTGGACATAACTAAATAACCATGCAAGGTATTGACTTCAAACTTGGCATATAGGTAGGTTGTGATGATATGATGTGTAGAGAATATAAACCTGGTCTGCAGATTTTATGTCTAGATTACAAGTGAGCCAAAATGTCAAATCTCTCCAATATATTTAGTGTCTGGAGCATAACTTATTAACCATTCAAGGTATCAGCTTGAATCTTGGGATGTAGGTAGGTATTCACAAGTCCCAACCCCCAAAGTAATCTTTAAATTTTGCTTTTTATGCCCCTAACATTTCATGTTCTACAAGCTCATGTTTCAAACCTTTTTAAAAGACCCAAGACCTATATAGTGTTTGAACAGTTTGTCATCTGTCACACTAATTTATGTAATCAACTTCTACTGTACCTGGAACTGCCTTAGTGGTACAGAGTGTCACCCGAAAACCCCAGGCCTTTTAGTCAAAGGTCAAGGTCACACAGGGAGGTCCAGAGTCACATAAAGTCTGGTTTAGGCAATAACTTTGACATGCATTTAGCAATATTTTTAACTCACCTGATCAATCACTGTCTGTCTGTCATCTGTCTGTCCATACTTTTCTTCAGATGACATCTCCTGTGAAGCTGCTGGTCAGAATTGCAACAAACTTAGTATCGTCCTGGCATTGTCCTCTGTCAAGTTTGTTTCAGCTTGGCCTTTTTAGGGTCTGCTAGAGCTAAAAGTAGAAACATTTAGATAACTTCTTTTCACTAACAGCTTGATGGATCTTCATCTACTTGGTCTATAGTGAAATGCCAACAGCTCCTTTCCTTATCACCCATTTTTAGTGGTGGAGCTTGGGTTTAGTAGCTTTGCAATTGCCTGTATGTATTTTTTCACCCCACTTTTATAGACTTACGAAGCATATTGGTTTAAAATGTTTGTCATCTGTCACACTAATTTAAGTTATACTTTAACTTCTACTGTATCTGGAAGGTCTCACAGGTCAAGGTTGCACTGAGGGGTAAAATGTTACAATTATCAGTTCTTGTTTATGCTGTAACTTTGACTTGTATAGAGTTTCTGTTTTTAATTGGCTGTAATGTTTGTTTCACAGAGGCAGTGTTTCAACAAATAATAGATTATAGCTTATCACATAAATATGGTTGAGGTCTTTTCATTGTTTTTGTATCTTGAAAGTAAGACAGTTGACAGGAAATGCAGCCTAACTAAAACTTGTATTCATGAAGTAACTCTTCTGCAAAAGTTATTTTTCACATGTTGAAAATTCAAAGTTTATGATGACTTTCATTTTTAACGTGGCCATTCTGTTTTAACAGTCTAGCAAACTTAGCTCAATTTTACATCTTAAATTGAATGTCATTTGTTAACATTAAATATATTTTTTAACAAGAAAGCGAGTTTAGTAGTTATTGTGTTAAATAGATTAAACTGCTTACATTATATTTGAATTATAAAGTTGTGCATAGATCAGTCATCCGAAATATTTTCGCCTTTCAAAGGCATAAAATTCTAATATTTCAGAGTGATTTTTCGGTTAACCGTACTTTATATTCATATTTTCAGTCCACGGTTTGCATTGAAAAGATCCCTAGGTGAAGACAGTGCAGAAATTTGTCATCTCAATATAGACGAGCTCGAGTTGGGATGAATAACCAAGGAACTAGCCTTACCAAGCTAAGGAAGTAAATGTGCAATATCCGTCCAGCAAATTGCTTGTGATAATCATATAAACAGACAGAGTACAAAAATGTGAAAAGCATTATTTGTAGAAGTTGTATTTTATAGTGCTAGTGTTTACATACATTATGTAACAGAGAATGATAAATGAATGCAGTTTCACATACCTTGTTGTAATGCCTAAATGAAAATTTTGTTTGTTTGCCATTTCTGCCATTTCAACCAGAATTCCACTGCTCAGACAAATTTGTTTACCTAAAAAGTATTTTTTTAGCTCATCTGAGCCAAAGGCTCATGGTGAGCTTTTGTGACTGCTCAGTGTCAGCATTTTCTAAAAAAATCTTCTTCTTGGAAACCAGTGGGCAGAATTACACCAAACTTCAAAATTGTTCGAAGAATTGAATTCCATGCAGAAATCTGGTTGTTATGGCAACCGAAAGGAAAAACTTTAAAAATCTTCTTGTCCAAAACCGCAAGGGGTAGAGCATTGATATTTGGCTTGTTACATCGTCTAATGGTCCTCTGTGAAGATAATTCAAATTGTGCCCCTGGGGTGAAAAGAGGCCCCGCCCCAGGGGTCCCAAGTTTTACATAGACTTATATAGGAAAAAACTTTAAAAATCTTCTTGTCTAAAACCACAAGACCTAGGCCTTTGATATTTGGTGTGTAGCATTGCCTTGTTGTCCTCTACCAATATTGTTCAAATTCTTACCCTGGGGTGAAAAGAGGCCCTGCCATTGGGGGTCTCAAGTTTTACATAGACTTATATAGGATAAAACTTTAAAAATCTTCATGCCTGAAAGTTCATGGCCTAGGCTTTTGATATTTGGTATGTAGCATTGTCTAGTGGATCTCTAATATGATTGTTCAAATTATGCCCCTGGGGTGAAAAGAGGCCCCGCCCTGGGGGTCACTTGATTTATGAGTTATATAGAAAAAATATTTAAAAAATTATCAGATCATATTTCCTAGACTGTTTAATTATAATTACCTGATGACCGCAAGTGATCAGGGGTCACCTTACTGTGACCTTGACCTACTGACCTACTTTCTTGTTAGCTCACCTGTCACATAGTGACAAGGTGAGCTTTTGTGATCACCCTTCGTCCGTCGTCAGTCCGTGCGTCCGTCGGTGCGTCAACAATTTCTTGTCTGCACGATAGTGGTTTCATTTATGATTTTATTTTAACCAAACTTGCACACAACTTGTACCACCATAAGATCTCGGTTCCTTTCTTGAACTGGCCAGATCCCATTATGGGTTCCAGAGTTATGGCTCCTGAAAGGGCCAAAATTAGCTATTTTGACCTTGTCTGCACAATAGCAGCTTTATTTATAACTTGATTTTTACCAAACTGGCACACAAGTTGTATCACCATAAGATCTTGGTTCCTTTATTGAACTGGCCAGATTCCTTATGGGTTCCAGAGTTATGGCTCCTGAAAGGGCCAAAATTAGCTATTTTGACCTTGTCTGCACAATAGCATCTTCATTTATGGTTGTATTTTAACCAAACTTGCACACAACTTGTATCACCATAAGATCTTGGTTCCTTTCTTCAACTGGCGAAATTCCTTTATGGGTTCCAGAGTTATCGCCCCTGAAAGGGCCAAAATTAGCTGTTTTGACCTTGTCTGCACAATAGCAGCTTCATTTATGATTTGAATTTAATCAAACTTGCTCAAAACTTGTGTCACCATAAGATCTCGGTTCCTTTTTTAAACCGGCCAGATCCCTTAATGGGTTCCAGAGTTATGGCCCCTGAAAGGGCCAAAATTAGCTATTTTGACCTTGTCTGCACAATAGCAGCTTCATTTATGATTTGTTTTTAACCAAACTTGCACACAACTTGTATTACCACAAAATCTTGGTTCCTTTCTTGAACTGGCCAGATTCCATCATGGGTTCCAGAGTTATGGCCCCTTAAAGGTCCAAAATTGACTATTTTGGCTTTGCAGCCATATAGATACTTCATTTATGGTTTTATTTGATACAAACTTCCAAAATATCTTCAGCAACAATAAATCTTGGATTCCATGACAAATCAGATCCAATTGTAGGTTCCAGAGTTATTTTATATCTGATTACCTCCCCTGATTGTAATCAAAATGGATTTATATCAGTAAGTACTTATAGGACTTATTTGAAATTTCATTATTGTCATTAGTTGGACTGAGCCAATCAGGGTAGATAACTATGGACTGATTTTATGTCAAATTACCTCCCTTTATTTCAAATTAAAATGGGTATATCTCCGTAACTAATGAAGATACTGATCTGAAATTTCATTTATGTCAACAGATTTTTTTGGCAGATCCTTCTTTTGTTCACGTCAATAAATTTTTTTTTAATTACTTCCCTTTTACGTTACTATAAATAGCTTATTTTTAGTAACTTTTTAGCTCACCTGTCACAAAGTGACAAGGTGAGCTTTTGTGATCGCGCGGTGTCCGTCGTCCGTCCGTCCGTGCGTCCGTCCGTCCGTGCGTCCGTCCGTCCGTAAACTTTTGCTTGTGACCACTCTAGAGGTCACATTTTTCATGGGATCTTTATGAAAGTTGGTCAGAATGTTCATCTTGATGATATCTAGGTCAAGTTTGGGAAAATGGGTCACGTGCCATCAAAAACTAGGTCAGTAGGTCTAAAAATAGAAAAACCTTGTGACCTCTCTAGAGGCCATATATTTCACAAGATCTTTATGAAAATTGGTCAGAATGTTCATCTTGATGATATCTAGGTCAAGTTCGAAACTGGGTCACATGCCGTCAAAAACTAGGTCAGTAGGTATAAAAATAGAAAAACCTTGTGACCTCTCTAGAGGCCATATATTTCATAAGATCTTCATGGAAATTGGTCAGAATGTTCACCTTGATGATATCTAGGTCAAGTTCGAAACTGGGTCACGTGCCTTCAAAAACTAGGTCAGTAGGTCTAAAAATAGAAAAAGCTTGTGACCTCTCTAGAGGCCATATATTTCACAAGATCTTCATGAAAATTGGTCAGAACGTTCACCTTGATGATATCTAGGTCATGTTCGAAACTGGATCACGTGCCATCAAAAACTAGGTCAGTAGGTTAGATAATAGAAAAACCTTGTGACCTCTCTAAAGGCCATATTTTTCATGGGATCTGTATGAAAGTTGGTCTGAATGTTCATCTTGATGATATCTAGGTCAGGTTCGAAACTGGGTCACATGCGGTCAAAAACTAGGTCAGTAGGTCTAAAAATAGAAAAACCTTGTGACCTCTCTAGAGGCCATATATTTCATGAGATCTTCATGAAAATTGGTCAGAATGTTCACCTTGATGATATCTAGGTCAAGTTCGAAAGTGGGTCATGTGCCTTCAAAAACTAGGTCAGTAGGTCAAATAATAGAAAAACCTTGTGACCTCTCTAGAGGCCATATTTTTCATGGGATCTGTATGAAAGTTGGTCTGAATGTTCATCTTGATGATATCTAGATCAAGTTTGAAAGTGGGTCACGTGCCATCAAAAACTAGGTCAGTAGGTCAAATAATAGAAAAACCTTGTGACCTCTCTAAAGGCCATAATTTTCATGGGATCTGTATGAAAATTGGTCTGAATGTTCATCTTGATGATATCTAGGTCAAGTTCGAAACAGGGTTATGTGTGGTCAAAAACTAGGTCAGTAGGTCTAAAAATAGAAAAACATTGTGACCTCTCTAGAGGCCATACTTGTGAATGGATCTCCATAAAAATTGGTCAGAATGTTCACCTTGATGATATCTAGGTCAGGTTCGAAACTGGGTCACGTGTCTTAAAAAACTAGGTCAGTAGGTCAAAGAATAAAAAAACCTTGTGACCTCTCTAGAGGCCATACTTTTCATGGGATCTGTATGAAAGTTGGTCTGAATGTTCATCTTGATGATATCTAGGTCAAGTTTGAAACTGGGTCAACTGCGGACAAAAACTAGGTCAGAAGGTCTAAAATTATTAAAATCTTTTGACCTCTCTAGAGGCCATATTTTTCAATGGATCTTCATGAAAATTGATCTGAATGTTCACCTTGATGATATCTAGGTCAATTTTGAAACTGGGTCACATGCGGTCAAAAACTAGGCCAGTAGGTATAAAAATAGAAAAACCTTGTGACCTCTCTAGAGGCCATATTTTTCATGAGATCTTCATGAAAATTAGTGAGAATGTTCACCTTGATGATATCTAGATAAAGATCAAAACAGGGTCACGTACCTTCAAAAACTAGGTCAATAGGTCAGATAATAGAAAAACCTTGTGACCTCTCTTGAGACCATATTTTTCAATGGATCTTCATGAAAATTGGTCTGAATTTTTATCTTGATAATATCTAGGTCAAGTTCAAAACTGGGTCACATGAGCTCAAAAACTAGGTCACTATGTCAAATAATAGAAAAAACGACGTCATACTCAAAACTGGGTCATGTGGGAAGAGGTGAGCGATTCAGGACCATCATGGTCCTCTTGTTTATTATTGGCTGTAGGGAAAAACTGAGACCACTTTTCTGTGGTACAACATGGATGGTACCTCCAATGTTTAGGTGTATTTTGACATATCTGTACCTTGTAAGAATTTTTTTTTCTTTTTGGTTAAATTTCTTCCCTTTGTTGTTCCTGTCCTTTGGACTTAGATATTTTTTCTGAGGACCTTCTTGTCCTCAAGTGCAGTGATAACAGGTGAGCGATATAGGGCCATCATGGCCCTCTTGGTTTTTAAGATACAGCCTTGAAATTTGGATAACATGTACAGTTTTGCACTCCGATTTTAAAACTGACTTTCAGTGACTATGAATGTGACCTACTTTCTTAATATTTTAGCATCAGTTTGCCATTTGAAACATGTGGCTCATATAACTCAGCTGAGCGAGCCAGGGTCATCATGACGCTCTTGTTTGTTATTTTTGCACATTAAAATTATTTTTGTCTTGTATCTTCCCTTTGAATTTGCAGCCTTGATCATGCTTTTAAATTTCATTAAGAGTAGGGGGTTCAAGTGTATGTATAAAATGGTGAAATTACTGTTAAAATTGACCAAAGGAACAAGTTTTTAAGTGGCATTACTCTTGTTATTGTACAGTGTTTCATCTTTCAGTGGAAAGAATGTATATTGAATAAAAATGTTTACATAAATTGCGGAAATGTTGCAAGTTGAGTCGACTTTTTTGTTAAACCGCTGAAAATGTGTTTTTAGCTCACTTGTCACAAAGTGACAAGGTGAGCTTTAGTGACTGCTTGATGTCCGTCGTGCGTCAACAATTTAAAAAAAAATCTTCTTGAAAACCACTGGGCAGAATTACACCAAACTTCACAGGAATGATCCTTGGGTGGCCCCCTTTCAGAATTATTCAAAGAATTGAATTCCATGCAGAACTCTGGTTGCCATGGCAACCGAAAGGAAAAACTTTAAAAATCTTCTTCTCAAAAACCAGGATCCCTAGAGCTTAGATATTTGGTGTGAAGCATTGCCTAGTGGACCTCTACCAAATTTGTTCAAATCATGACCCTTGGGGTCAAAATTGACCCCGCCCCAGGGGTCACTTGATTTTACATAGGAAAAATCTTAAAACATCTTCTTCTCAAAAACCAGAAGCCCTAGAGCTTAGATAATTGACATGTAGCATTGCCTAGTGGACCTCTACTGAAGTTGTTCAAATCATGACCCCAGGGTCAAAATTGACCCCACCCTAGGGGTCACTTGATTTTACATAGGAAAATCTTCACAAATGTTTTAAAAATAAACCAGAAGGCCTAGAGCTTAGATATTTTACAGTACTTGCCCAGTGGACCTCTACAAAAATTTTTTCAATCATAACCCCCTGGTTTAAAAATTTACCCGCCGAGGGGGCACTTGTTTTTATAAAAATCTTAAAAAAACTTCCAAAAAACCCCGAAGCCTGAGTTAGTTTTTGCATGTGCATTGTCTAGTACCCCTTTTGAAAATGAATTGTTAAATATGACCCCCCCCTAGGGGTCACTTGATTTTACAAGGAAAAACTTCAAAATTTTTTTAAAAAATAAATCAGAAGGCTAGAGCTTTAGTATTTCACTTGCATTGTAGTGGGCCTCTACAACTTTTTTCAAATCATGACCCCCGGGGTCAAAATTGACCCGCCCCAGTGGTCCTTTATTTTACATGGAAAATTTCAATTTTTTTAAAAAAAAAAACCCGAAGGTAGTCTTAGATATTTTACATGTGCATTTCCCAGTAACTTCTAGTAATTTGTTCAAATCGACCCCCGGGGCCCCTGGGTTACTTGTTTTTTAATGAAAAAAATTTAAAATTTTCTAAAAAAAACAGAAGGCCCGGAGCTTAGAATTTGACATGAAGCATTGCCTATGGCCCCTCAAAATTTTTTTCAAAACTTGACCCCCCCGGGTCAAATTGACCCCGCCCCCGGGGGACTTTATTGTACATAGGGAAAATTTTATAAATTTGCAAAAAATTAAACCCAAAAGGCCTTATCTTTAAAATTCGTATTGCCTAGTAGACTTCTAAAAACTTTTTTCAAATCATCCCCCCGGGTTTAAAAAAGGCCCCCCCCAGGGGTTTTCTTTTATTTTTCATCGGAAAATCTTCCCAAAAGTTTCTAAAAATCATTAGTTTGACATTTGAACGATGTAGCTCATATTACTCAGGTGAGCGATCCAGGGTCATCATGACCCTCTTGTTGCTGTGTTCATGAAGTTTTAGGCTTTTATTTTTGCTGTAGTGATAGTAAAATGCATTTCTGCAGCTCCTGAGCTATTTTACAGTAATTTTAACTGCATGAATTCCTAAAAGGGTCATCCAGCTTCCATAAACCAAGTGATATGCACAAAAATATTCTTTTTTTTTCGTCAAATGTTTCACACAATATCACTTTTTAGACAGGTTTCTTTTATAGAAAAGGTATAATTTTCCATCCGTATCTCTCGGTTTCATGCAATTCAGCTGTGGTGTCTCCCAAAACCACAAAAAAATGTCAAGGTAATTATGATAACAAAGCGTGTTTTTTAGGATTTGTATGCTATGGACCCCACCCACTTTTTTTTATTAAGCAAAACTTTTTTGTTATTTTTTTAGCTCACCTGTCGCATAGTGACAAGGTGAGCTTTTGTGATCACGCAGCGTCCGTCGTCCGTCCGTCCGTGCGTTCGTCCGTCCGTCCGTCCGTCCGTAAACTTTTGCTTGTGACCACTCTAGAGGTCACATTTTTTGTGGGATCTTTATGAAAGTTGGTCAGAATGTTCATCTTGATGATATCTAGGTCAGGTTCGAAAGTGGGTCACGTGCCATCAAAAACTAGGTCAGTAGGTCTAAAAATAGAAAAACCTTGTGACCTCTCTAGAGGCCATATATTTCACAAGATCTTCATGAAAATTGGTCAGAAAGTTCACCTTGATGATATCTAGGTCAAGTTCGAAACTGGGTCACGTGCCTTCAAAAACTAGGTCAGTAGATCTAAAAATAGAAAAACCTTGTGACCTCTCTAGAGGCCATATATTACACAAGATCTTCATGAAAATTGGTCAGAACCTTCACCTTGATGATATCTAGGTCAAGTTGGAAACTGGGTCACGTGACTTCAAAAACTAGGTCAGTAGATCTAAAAATAGAAAAACCTTGTGACCTCTCTAGAGGCCATATATTTCATGAGATCTTCATGAAAATTGGTCAGAATGTTCACCTTGATGATATTAAGGTCAAGTTTGAAAGTGGGTCACGTGCCTTCAAAAACTAGGTCAGTAGGTCAAATAATAGAAAAACCTTGTGACCTCTCTAGAGGCCATATTTTTCATGGGATCTGTATGAAAATTGGTCAGAATGTTTTTCTTGATGATATCTAGGTCCATTTCAAAAGTGGGTCACGTGCCATCAAAAACTAGGTCAGTAGGTCAAATAATAGAAAAACCTTGTGACCTCTCCAAAGGCCATATTTTTCATGGGATCTGTATGAAAGTTGGTCTGAATGTTCATCTTGATGATATCTAGGTCAAGTTCGAAACAGGGTCATGTGCGGTCAAAAACTAGGTCAGTAGGTCTAAAAATAGAAAAACCTTGTGACCTCTCTAGAGGCCATACTTATGAATGGATCTCCATAAAAATTGGTCAGAATGTTCATCTTGATGATATGTAGGTCAAGTTCGAAAGTGGGTCACGTTCCTTCAAAAGTAGGTCAGTAGGTCAAATAATGAAAAAACGTTGTGACCTCTCGAGAGGCCATATTTTTCATGGGATCTGTATGAAAGTTGGTCTGAATGTTAATCTTGATGATGTATAGGTCAAGTTTGAAACTGGGTCAACTGCGATCAAAAACTAGGTCAGTAGGTCTTGAAATAGAAAAACCTTGTGACCTCTCTAGAGGCCATACCCTTGAATGGATCTTCATGAAAATTGGTCAGAGTGTTCACCTTGATGATATCTAGGTCAAGTTTGAAACTTGGTCACGTGCCTTAAAAAACTAGGTCAGTAGGTCAAATAATAAAAAAACCTTGTGACCTCTCTAGAGGCCATACTTTTCATGGGATCTGTATGAAAGTTGATCTGAATGTTCATCTTGATGATATCTTGGTCAAGTTTGAAACTGGGTCAACTGCGGTCAAAAACTAGGTCAGTAGGTCTAAAATTATTAAAAACTTTTGACCTCTCTAGAGGCCATATTTTTCAATGGATCTTCATGAAAATTGATCTGAATGTTCACCTTGATGATATCTAGGTCAAGTTCAAAACTGGGTCACGTGCGATCAAAAACTAGGTCAGTAGGTCAAATAATAGAAAAACCTTGTGACCTCTCTAAAGGCCATATTTTTCACGAGATCTTCATGAAAATTTGTGAGAATGTTCACCTTGATGATATCTAGGTAAAGTTTAAAACAGGGTCACGTATCTTCGAAAACTAGGTCAATAGGTCAAATAATAGAAAAACCTTGTGACCTCTCTAGAGACCATATTTTTCAATGGATCTTCATGAAAATTGGTCAGAATTTGTATCTTGATAATATCTAGGTCAAGTTCAAAACTGGGTCACATGAGCTCAAAAACTAGGTCACTATGTCAAATAATAGAAAAAACAACGTCATACTCAAAACTGGGTCATGTGGGAAGAGGTGAGCGATTCATGACCATCGTGGTCCTCTTGTTTTTTTTAGCACACCTGAGCACGAAGTGCTCAAGGTGAGGTATTGTGACTGGTCATTGTCAGGCGTCGTGCGTCATCCGTAAACATTTGCCTTATGAACACTCTAGAGGCCACAGTTGTAACCCAATCTTAATGAAACTTGGTCAGAATGTTTGTCTTGATGATCTCTAGGTCAAGTTCGATACTGGGTCAAAAACTAGGTGAGTAGGCTAGATCATAGGAAAAACTTGTGAATACTCTAAAGGTCACAGTTAGAACTTAATCTTTATGAAGCTTAGTCAGAATGTTTGTCTTGATGATCTCTAGGTCAAGTTCGAATCTGGGTCATGTGGGGTCAAAAACTAGGTCACCTGATGAAGATCACTTTTATCCAAAATTCATCAAATGAGCTGCGCCACGAGAAAACCAACATAGTGCGTTTGGGACCAGCATGGATCCAGACCAGCCTGCACATCCGTGCAGTCTGGTCAGGATCCATGCTGTTTGCTTTCAAAGCTTATTGCAATTAGAGAAACTGTTAGCGAACAGCATGGATCCAGACCGCGCAGGCTGGTCTGGTTACAGAATCCTCATGCAGTTCCGCACAAAGTCGTCTGTTTATAAATCACACATACACCTTCCATTATCTGTTGGCAACATAGGTGCCTATTCAAGCAGTAACATTTTGTTATCATTTATATTAAGGACATATCTGACACAGGTACAGGTATTATTTATTTACTATGCTACTACACAGTTTCACCCAGCATACAGTGCTTTAGGGTATAGCGGATAGCTAACTAATTTTTCCTGCATTCCAATTCAAAGAAATGAAAGTTTTTTTCTGTATATCAGACAGAAAACAGCTATATTTTTCAAAACATTCAGCTTTTAATAGAAATTTGTGTTGTTTTTAGCTCACCTGTCACAAAGTGACAAGGTGAGCTTTTGTGATCGCGCGGTGTCCGTCGTCCGTCGTCCGTCCGTGCGTCCGTGCGTTCATAAACTTTTGCTTGTGACCACTCTAGAGGTCACATTTTTCATGGGATCTTTATGAAAGTTGGTCAGAATGTTCATCTTGATGATATCTAGGTCAAGTTCGAAACTGGGTCACGTGCCATCAAAAACTAGGTCAGTAGGTCTAAAAATAGAAAAACCTTGTGACCTCTCTAGAGGCCATATATTTCATGAGATCTTCATGAATATTGGTCAGAATGTTCACCTTGATGATATCTAGGTCAAGTTCGAAACTGGGTCATGTGGGGTCAAAAACTAGATCAGTAGATCTAAAAATAGAAAAACCTTGTGACCTCTCTAGTGGCCATATTTCTCAATGGATCTTCATGAAAATTGGTCAGAATGTTCATCTTGATGATATCTAGGTCAAGTTCGAAACTGGGTCATGTGCGGTCAAAAACTAGGTCAGTAGGTCTAAAAATAGGAAAACCTTGTGACCTCTCTAGAGGCGATATTTTTCAATGGATCTTCATGAAAATTGGTCAGAATGTTTACCTTGAAGATATCTAGGTCAAGTTCGAAACTGGGTCACGTGGGTTTAAAAACTAGGTCAGTAGATCTAAAAATAGAAAAACCTTGTGACCTCTCTAGAGGCCATATTTTTCATGAGATCTTCATGAATATTGGTCAGAATGTTTATCTTGATGGTATCTAGGTCAAGTTCGAAACTGGGTCATGTGGGGTCAAAAACTAGGTCATTAGGTCTAAAATTAGAAAAACCTTGTGACCTCTCTAGAGGCCATATTTCTCAATGCATCTTCATGAAAATTGGTCAGAATGTTCATCTTGATGATATCTAGGTCAAGTTCGAAACTGGGTCACGTGGGGTTAAAAACTAGGTCAGTAGATCTAAAAATAGAAAAACTTTGTGACCTCTCTAGAGGCCATATTTTTCATGAGATCTTCATGAATATTGGTCATAATGTTCACCTTGATGATATCTAGGTCAAGTTCGAAACTGGGTCATGTGGGGTCAAAAACTAGGTCAGTAGATCTAAAAATAGAAAAACCTTGTGACCTCTCTAGTGGCCATATTTCTCAATGGATCTTCATGAAAATTGGTCAGAATGTTCATCTTGATGATATCTAGGTCAAGTTCGAAACTGGGTCATGTGGGGTCAAAAACTAGGTCAGTAGGTCTAAAAATAGGAAAACCTTGTGACCTCTCTAGAGGCGATATTTTTCAATGGATCTTCATGAAAATTGGTCAGAATGTTTACCTTGAAGATATCTAGGTCAAGTTCGAAACTGGGTCACGTAGGGTTAAAAACTAGGTCAGTAGATCTAAAAATAGAAAAACCTTGTGACCTCTCTATAGGCCATATTTTTCATGAGATCTTCATGAATATTGGTCAGAATGTTCATCTTGATGATATCTAAGTCAGATTCGAAACTGGGTCACGTGGGGTCAAAAACTAGGTCAGTAGGTCTAAAAATAGAAAAAACCTTGTGACCTCTCTAGAGGCCATATTTCTCAATGGATCTTCATGAAAATTGGTGAGAATGTTCAGCTTGATGATATCTAGGTCAGGTTTGTGACTGGGTCATGTGCGGTCAAAAACTAGGTCAGTAGGTCGAAAAATAGAAAAACCTTGTGACCTCTCTAGAGGCCATATTTTTCACGAGATCTTCATGAAAATTGGTGAGAATGTTCACCTTGATGATATCTAGATCAAGTTTAAAAGTGGGTCACGTGCCTTCAAAAACTAGGTCATTAGGTCAAATAATAGAAAAACCTTGTGACCTCTCTAGTGGCCATATTTTTCAATGGATCTTCATGAAAATTGGTCAGAATTTTTTATCCTGATGATATCTAGGTCACATGTGCTCAAAAACTAGGTCACTATGTCAAATAATAGAAATAACGATGTCATACTCAGTTGAACACTGGGTCATGTGGAGATAGGTGAGCGATTCAGGACCATCATGGTCCTCTTGTTTTCTCTCCATGCCATTGTTTACATATGCGCTGATTTAGGGTGTACAGGATAGCTTTGGTCATTTTTAGCTCACCTGTCACAAAGTGACAAGGTGAGCTTTTGTGATCGCGCAGTGTCCGTCGTCCGTTCGTCTGTCCGTGCATCCGTAAACTTTTGCTTGTGACCACTCTAGAGGTCACATTTTTCATGGGATCTTTATGAAATTTGGTCAGAATGTTCACCTTGATAATATCTAGGTCAAGTTCGAAACTGGGTCACGTGCCTTCAAAAACTAGGTCAGTAGGTCTAAAAATAGAAAAACCTTGTGACCTCTCTAGAGGCCATAATTTTCAATGGATCTTCATAAAAATTGGTCAGAATGTTCACCTTGATGATATCTGGGTTAAGTTCGAAACTGGGTCACGTGCCTTCAAAAACTAGGTCAGTAGGTCTAAAAATAGAAAAACCTTGTGACCTCTCTAGAGGCCATATATTTCACAAGATCTTCATGAAAATTGGTCAGAACGTTTACCTTGATGATATCTACATCAGGTTTGAAACTGGGTCACGTGCCTTCAAAAACTAGGTCAGTAGGTCAAATAAAAGAAAAACCTTGTGACCTCTCTAAAGGCCATATTTTTCATTGGATCTGTATGAAAGTTGGTCTGAATGTTCATCTTGATGATATCTAGGTCAAGTTCGAAACTGGGTCACGTGCCATCAAAAACAAGGTCAGTAGATCTAAAAATAGAAAAACCTTGTGACCTTTCTAGAGGCCATATATTTCACAAGATCTTCATGAAAATTGGTCAGAACGTTCACCTTGATGATATCTAGGTCAAGTTCAAAACTGGGTCACGTGCCATCAAAAACTAGGTCAGTAGGTCAAATAATAGAAAAACCTTGTGACCTCTCTAAAGGCCATATTTTTCATGGGATCTGTATGAAAGTTGGTCTGAATGTTCATCTTGATGATATCTAGGTCAAGTTCGAAACTGGGTCACATGTGGTCAAAAACTAGGTCAGTAGGTCAAATAATAGAAAAACCTTGTGACCTCTCTAAAGGCCATATTTTTCAATGGATCTTCATGAAAGTTGGTCTGAATGTTCATCTTGATGATATCTAGGTCAAGTTCGGAACAGGGTCATGTGCCGTCAAAAACTAGGTCAGTAGGTCTAAAAATAGAAAAACCATGTGACCTCTCTAGAGGCCATACTTGTGAATGGATCTCCATAAAAATTGGTCAGAATGTTCATCTTGATAATATCTAGGTCAAGTTCGAAAGTGGGTCACGTGCCTTCAAAAAATAGGTCAGTAGGTCAAATAATGAAAAAACGTTGTGACCTCTCTAGAGGCTATATTTTTCATGGGATCTGTATGAAAGTTGGTCTGAATGTTTATCTTGATGATATCTAGGTCAAGTTTGAAACTGGGTCAACTGCGATCAAAAACTAGGTCAGTAGGTCTTGAAATAAAAAAACCTTGTGACCTCTCTAGAGGCCATACCCTTGAATGGATCTTCATGAAAATTGGTCAGAATGTTCACCTTGATGATATCTAGGTCAGTTTTGAAACTGGGTCACGTGCCTTAAAAATCTAGGTCAATAGGTCAAATAATAGAAAAACCTTGTGACCTCTCTAGAGACCATATTTTTCAATGGATCTTCATGAAAATTGGTCAGAATTTTTATCTTGATAATATCTAGGTCAAGTTCAAAACTGGGTCACATGAGCTCAAAAACTAGGTCACTATGTGATATAATAGAAAAAACGACGTCATACTCAAAACTGGATCATGTGGGAAGAGGTGAGCGATTCAGGACCATCATGGTCCTCTTGTTTACATTATTAATTTAAAATCCACATCTAAACAAACTTCCCAAATTTTTTTATTATAAATCTGAATAATATTTTATTCCCTTTTCAAAAACATTCAGCTTTTCAAATTTCTATCAGATACTTTTCATTCACTGATGTTCTTTACATACACACCGAGTCAGTAGCGGATAGCTTCAATTTTCATACAATGACATATGAAAAATAACACAAAAAGGAAACATTTAAAATATATGTCAGAAAGTCTGTCTGCATGCCAGTAAAATAATGATACATAAATTTATACAATAATTCAAGTCTGAATATAAAATTTATTGTCCTATCCTCTTATACCCTAAAATCCACTATACCCTGAAGCACTGTATATGTGAAAGCACTAGCTGATTCCTAGAGAAAGTTGTCTTCAAGTAATTATGTGAAATGTTCTTTAAGAATAAAAGTTTTCTTGACAAGACTGTGTTGGTTCTTCAGTTCTCATCATTATACTTACTACAACTAGTTCTTTAAACTTACTTGTTTGTAGCTCACCGGATCACAGTGATCGCTCACTGTCCAGCCTCTAGCCGGCCACACTTTCCTTTAAACAACATCTCCTCCTAAACCACCAGGCCAAATTTTGATGAAACTTCACAGGGATGTTCCTTGGATCGTCTTCTTTAAAAATTGTTCAAAGAATTGAATTCCATATAGAATTCTAGTTGCCATGGCAACCAAACGGAAAAACTTTTAAAATCTTCCTGTCCAAAACCACAGGTCCTAGGGCTTTGATATTTGGTATGTAGCATCTCTACCAAGATTGTTAAAAAATTTCCCCCATGGTCAAATATGGTCCCGCCCTGGGGGTCACATGGTTTATATAGGGAAAAACTTTGAAAATCTTCTAGCCCAAATCCACAGGGCCTAGATCTTTGATATTTTGTATGTAGCATCATCTAATGAGCCTCTACCAAGATTTCATCAAATTATCCCCCTAAGGTCAAATATGGCCCAGACCTTGGGGGTCACATAGTTTATATAGACTTATGTAGGGAAAAACTTATCTTCTTGTCCACATCGATATTTGGTATGTAGCATCACTATTGGTCTTGCCTCGGGGGCGCATGGTTTGAATAGACTTGTATAGGGTAAAACCTTAAAAAAATCTTGTCATAAACAATAAGGCCCAGAGCTTAGATATTTAGTATTTGGTTAATTTCTTAACGCTGACCTACCTTTTTATGCCCCCCTTGGAAAGGTATATTGTTTAGCAGTTGTTCGATCAGACGGTCTGTCTGTTTGTAGACCAATCTGTTTCCGGATGATAACTCGAGAACGCTTTGGTCTAAGATCATTAAAGTTGATTTGGAGGCTGGTCATGACCAGCAGATGATCCTTATTGATTTTGATGTCAGTAGGTCAAAGGTCAAGGTCACAGTGATCCGGAACAGTTAAACTGTTTCTTGACGATTACTTGAGAACGCTTGGGCATATGGTCATGAAAGTTGATAGGGAGGTTGATCATGACCCCTATATATTTTGAGGTCAGTTGGTCAGAGATCAAGGTCACAGTGACCCGAAATAATTTAACCATTTCTGGACAATGACTTGAGAACACTTGGGCCTAGGATTAGGAAATTTTATAGGGATGATGATCTTGACCGGATTTATTTTGAGGTCAAAGGTCAAGGTTACAGTGTTAAACCGTTTTCGAACGATAACTTGGTAACGACTGGAACGAAGATCACAAAACTTAAGGAGGTAGGTTACCTTCATATTTGTATGTGCGCATGTCCAACCGGAAGCTAATGTGACGATTTACGACGACGTTTACGACAAACTAAATGTGTTTGTATATTCATTCTTCTGAAAACAAATCATGAATTTGTCTTCGATCTGATGCTTTATGGTTTAATAATGCAGAAATAATGAATAAATTGCCGCAGAAACGCTTCAAAACAATGTTGCCTTAAAATGACGTCATTGACGTCATGACGTTACGTGTCAGTTACCGCGCAAAATTAATAGCTTTTATCTTGAAAGTACGTAATTCTGTACATTTTCTTTATTTTAACAATATTAAATAACCATTATTTGCTGAAATATTTTTTATGAGTCTTTTGGTCTGAATAATAATCAATATTTTGCTTCTTTTATGTAGTTATACTGAAATGTTACGCGGAATGTAAGAAAATGGATGATGGCAACCAATGTTATTTGGAATATAGTTAGGTGAAAGGTTACTTGTTACGGCCATTTTCAAATAAAAAGTCTAGCAGTTTGATTTGTAATACCTATTTTTCAGGTTCCATTGATAATTTGTTACTTACATACTAAAACTAAGATCTAAAATTGTTCAAATTTCAGTAGAAAATTGTGGTTTCTTGAATTGAATTGATGTTACCATGGAAACGAAGCCCGTGACCTATGTATCTAAATGTAAAATTCAAAAGCGTTGACACTGGTCTATTTAAGAAACACAGCCTCGGCTTTTTATTTTCATTTCAACAATATTCATGAGAATAATAGCAGCACGCTGAACGATTTTTCCATGAAAAATGGCAGACGAGGGGTACTGCTGTACGTATTCTAAGCTGTGAAATTTGTTTGAATAAATGCAAATAACACGAAAATGTAACCTACGTTAGAAATAATATGTTTTAAAACTACATCAACTAGAAAGATAATCTTATTAAATATTTTTTTAAAGAAATTACGACTAACAGCAAGATATAAGCTATTTTAAACATCTCTGTTGCCATGGTTACTTTAAAATTTAAGAAAAATAGGGTACCATGTAAAGGGCTTGGTATTTTGCTAATAACATTACCCAAATATTTCATGTTGGTCATTAACAGAATGGCACTGAAGCCGTCGAAAACCTCTATTTTCATACATAGTTGTTTAAAAATGAGAGAAAATGCGTTACCATGGAAACACGAGCCCCGCGACATATACATTTTAAGCTTATATTAGAAAGATAACGTGTATACCAGTAAAATTATCAATTATGCAGATTTCTACGGATATCAATGAAACTAAATTACACTGAAAAGTGTTAAATATCCGTATTTTCCTTCTTCTTTCAATATGAAATACCTTTGGAGGGTCATGTTCTTCAAACCTGGATAAAAATTGAACTTGAAGGGACAGAGACAAACGAAATTGAGATTGTAGCAGTTAAAACTTCATATTACACGAAATACAAAATCATGCTGCGGTTCAATTAATTTGAATTTACCCTTGTAACAAGGTATCCTACCTCCTTAATAGGGAGGTTGATCATGACCAGCAGATGACCCCTATTGATATTGAGGTCAGTAGGGAAAAGTCACATGGACCCAGAACAGTAGAACTTGTTTTGCCAGATAACTAGAGAATGCTTTCGTCTAAGATCACATTTGATACAGAGTTTATTTGACTGGTAGATGACTTTTAATTATTGATTTGAGGTCAGTGACCAAATAATTTCTGTTCCTTGTGCAATTACTGAATGCATCAAGGGGGGCATTTCGTGTTCTACAAGCTCTTCTTTTAGAAGTTACAGCAAAGAAATTTTGATCACGTATAATGTCCGATACAGATTTCAGAACTCGTCGTCAGTGTTCTTAACTCTGACCTACAGACCTACTTTCTTGTTTTTGAAGCTACAGCAAAGGTATTTGGACCACCTGTATAATAACGGATTTCAGAAGTTATCTTGAATGACCTTTACCATGACCCACTCACCGAATTTTTTGTTAGTTCACCTGAGCAATGCTCATGGTGAGCTATTGTGATCATGCTGTGTCCGTTGTGCATCCATCCATCCGTCATCTAACAGTTCCTCTTGGTTACATATAGGGGCCGCCAAAGCTAAAAATAGAAAAACCTCCAAACGACATCTAAATTGATGGTCTGATTTTGAAGTAATTTCACACAAATGGTCCTTATGTCACCCCCCTTACAGAAGAAAAAGGCCTGCTGCGTACTCTTGCTGTGTACATACAGCGTATATGATGCGTACATGATGTGTACTAAAATCAAGGGCTTTAAATAGTACGCAGGATATACACCGCACATACACCGATAGTACGTTTGTAGTACACTTTTGACATGCAAATGAGCTCTGCCGCTACGTACTGGAGGAATTTAGTATGCGAGAAATAGTACACAGCATGTACACGGCACATACACTTTTCACATGCAAATGAGCCTGCGGTGTACTACCCCTGCGGCGTACATGCTGTGTACTCTTGCGGCGTACATGCTGTGTACTACTGCGGCGTACATGCTGTGTACTCCTGCGGCGTACATGTGGTGTACTCCTGGCCAGAGTCCTGCGGCGTACATGCTGTGTACTCCTGCTGCATACATGCTGTGTACTCCTGTGGCGAAACTGCTGTGATAATGTAAATTCCTTACCCCACCAACTTTCGTATGGAAATGCTGATCATTTGGACAGAAAAAAAACAGAAAAAAGATAAGTGACATGCATCAATAAGTATTTACCCTTACCAAAATAATGTAGATTGATGTTATCAAATAAATTAGTATGCTTTTCTTCATCCGCTTTTCAATGAAATAAATCAATTTTTGTACCATGTAATTTGGTAAACATTTGAAGAAAATGGCGTAACTGCATCAAGGGGAAACAACTTTAATGCAACTAAATATAAGTGTTGTGATTTATTATAGACAATGTGTGCGTAGTATGTATTTATTTTGATTAAAATCCATCTGAGAACAATCTAGGACTGGAATTATATAAGCATTTATACACTTTTACGTCCGTAAAAAGTAGCGCACCAAAAAATTTTGGATTGATTTTTTCCAATGGGGCGAGCGCAATTAGCCAAAAACGTTATGAAAATATACGAGCGGCAAATCCGATGAACAACTTTTTAATTTGGTGAGGCCTTAATGAGTTAACATAATGAGCATTAAAGCCTTTATAAAACATGATAGAATGGTGTTTTGCTTAAGAGTATTCAAATAACAGTGAGAGCTATTAATTCTTCTCATTCGGGCACTGTTGAGGCATTATCTTGGTAATTATTTCATGTATTACAAAATGTAATGCAACAAAGTTCAAATAAGGCTTTTCAATTATCCAAGTTAGAAAGCTCCAGGATTAATTCAAAATGAAAAAGAATATATTTTTACACTGCTTGCAAGGTGCAGCTCAGAAATCACCAAGATGTAAGCTTCACAAATGAACATTGCAAATAGTTTGGCAAATTTTCATTGTTCAGAATACCAGTAATCTGAACTACTCTATGCTATTAAGATAAAAGTTACTCGGAAATCAAGTTCTTGCTTCCAAGAAAAAAAAAAATGTACAAATCCTTCCTGCATGAAGTGTACTTCAGACTTTTACCTAAAAAAATTCAAAGTATAAACACCAAAAGAAAATTAACAAGTCCCTCCCGCGTATATGAAGTTTACTTCAGACTTTAACTTATAATAAAAGACAAAGTATAAATGCCAAAAGAAATTGTACAAGTCTTTTCCGCTTATATGAAGTGTACTGCACAAATTTCAAAGTATCTGCGGTGTACATGCAGTGTACTATTTTCTTGTACAAGTCCCTCCTGCGTACATGCAGTGTACTCCTTAAATTTTCAGAGTCTGTGCTGCGTACTTGAAGTGTACTAGTGACCTCCTGCGTACATGCTGTGTACTCGTCGAAATAGTACGCAGCATGTACGCAGCATGCGGTGTATGTAAAATGTACTCCTCTGGCGTACTACTGTGTTCGCGGCATATACACAGCAAATACGCAGCATGTACGCCACAGAGGCTTGCTTCTGTAAGGGCCTCTACCAAGATTGTTCAAATTATTTTGATATATCAAATATCGTGGCTGCCTTTTCCCTTTATGTATATAGTAGAAACTTAGAAAATCTTCTTGTATAAAACTGTTAGCCACATTTTAAAATAATTTCACACAAATTGTGCTTGTATGACCTACAAATATTGTCCAGATTTTTCCAATTTGTTAAAAAAACATGGCCGTCAGGGGGTATCTTTAAACAACATCTCCAAAACCAGTGAATGGATTTTGATGAAACTTTACTCAAATGATCTCTGGGTAGCCCTCTTTCAAAGTTGTTCAAATGGTTCCAGTTCATTGAACATAAAATTTATGGGTCTTTTTGGTTATTTATTTATTTATTTCGGTTTTAAGACCCATAATTTTTATGTTCAATGAACTGGAACATATGGCGCCCCAACACAGTATAGGTTATATGGCGCCAAACAGGACTACAAATTTTGGTTCCACATCTCATTTACATCGAAATAAAAACATGAGGTATGGAATCAAAATTTGTATACCTGCGGGAATCACAGTTACTGCAAAACCAAGTGTTAAGACCCTATTTAGTCGCCTCTTACGATCATGAAAAGGTAAGGCAGTGGTACCAATTCTTTTCATATAAAGATCGTCCCAGAACCACATAGGGCCGCTAAAACTAATGCAGATATTGAACTGAAACTTCACAGGTGTCTTCAGCATTAAAACTCTAGGTGATAGCATCAAGTCCCATAACTATTACATGCATTTTGGCCAAATTATGACCACTTTTCGACTTAAAAAATCCTGGTACAAGTTTTGTGTGCAAGTACATATAGCTATTAATTAAAGGCATTATTTTTTTCTTTTTCTAGGTCAATTTACAGCCTCGGTCACTAGGTCAAGTCCTATAACTCTTGACTTGTATTTTGGGCAAATTATGCCCCTTTTTGGACTTAGAAAATCCTTGTTGAAGTTTGGCGGGCAAGTTACTAAGTAATGCAGATACCGTATTGAAACTCTATAGGTATTTTAACATTTAAGGTAATATTCCTGCTTCTGAGACAATTCGAATAGTCTAATAATTTGGATGACATATACAGTTTGCACACTGATCTTAACACTTTCAGTGACTATGAGTGTGACCTACTTTCTTGATATTTCAGCATCAGTTTGCCATTTGAACATGTAGCTCATATTACTCAGCTGAGCGATCCAGGGAGTCCTGGGCGAGGCGCATGTTCTCCATGTTGATTTGATAAAAGATCACATTGTGTCTGAAACTATTCCTCTTCCACCTCTGATTCATGTGGGGAGGTTGGCAGCTACTTGCAGAGAACAGGTTTGTACTGGTACATAATTCAGGAACACTGGTTAGCTTAACTGCCCGCCGTTATTTAACTGAAATACCATTAAAAACGGCTTTAAACCCAAAACAACCAACCAACCAGGGTCATCATGACCCTCTTGTCTCTCATTTTTAACAACTATGTATGATAACGGGTTTCCGACTGCTTCAGTGCCAGGCTGTTAATTGTCAACATGAAATATTAGGGTACGTAATATTGTAAGCAGAATACCAAACACTTTACATGGTACCCTATTTATCTTAACGTTAACCATGGCAACAGAGATGTTTAAAATATATCTTGTTGGTTTTTTTTCGTAATTTCTTAGAAAAATATTAAATAAAATTCTCTTTCTCGTTTAACTCATTCTACCCTAAAGTGTTCTCTCTACTTCCACTCTGCTGATATTTATCTTTCAGCTACCTAGGAGGTTGATAAGCCAATCTACCCCTGAATACCTAGAGATGTTTTGAGAGATAACATTGATTTTGCAGTTTTTTGCTTGGGATATTGTTATTAATTAGTGACATATGACATCAAATATGTGTTAATTGGTATGGGATTTGCACTCTTTGTAAGTAAATTGAAGTAGCTACACAACAAAGCTAATTTCATGCAGCTGTGTAATACAGTCATTTTTAACAGACTGTTGAATTAAAGACACAAAAACAAATAGGTAAAGATGAAAGGTCTCGTGTGCATGAGTGGAATCTTACATGTAAAAGAAAATGTTTTAGTTCTTTTCATTATGATATAATCCACAATGCTACCAGTTTTGTCCAGGATGTGTTGTGTGCATCGTCACGACGAAACTATGCGGTATGAAAATGTAAAATAATTTTAAATTTTATGAGATTTTTTTATTTGCATTTCGGTATGATGCGTACACATTATTTTTGTGCGGTAATTATGTACGTCTGTCTTTATTGAAGTGTATTTTTATAACGATACCCAATTATTTACAATTCTTTTTTTTTTTTTCCACATTCGAATATTTAGATCCATACATATAAAAAATATACTCGACGCCTTTTCTAGCTCCAGTGCTGGGTTCTTATTTTCATTTCTGCTAAATTTTGACTGATCTGAAGATCCCCAATTATTTACAATTCTTTTTTTTTTTTTCCCCACATTCGAATATTTAGATCCATACATATAAAAAATATACTCAACGCCTTTTCTAGCTCCAGTGCTGGGTTCTTATTTTCATTTCTGCTAAATTTTGACTGATCTGAAGATCCCTTAGATGGAATTATTTGCCGTGTAGCGACGAACGACAAAGTGTATATTTTTGGGCTGCGTTATTGCAATTGTCATTACTCAGTGAATCTTCGCTGGTATTTATTTATTTATTTTTTCATCTTTTTACTTATTCTTTTATGTTTCGACCATATTAAGAATCATCAGTAATTTTCAGGCTTCAAGAAATCACAAATTATAACTTGAATGACACTAGCTTTTACAGCTTTCTTCAGTGAAAGCATTCCTTTTTTCACAATATCCGCTTTTATTTATGTTTTAAAATGTTATGCAACAAAAGATTTGATTGGTCCAAGTTGTTAGAAAGAACTAAAAGAGTTTATTTAAGACCAATGAAATGTGACGACTGAAAGCGTCACGTGGAATTCAGAGCTATTACTATTAAGACGCATGTATGCGGCATGCGGTTTCCACATGTAGATAACAACACCGCCAAGAAGCGGCTAGCGGTATACAGATAGAATGAGTTAATTTAGGTTCAAAACATTTTATTTCTAAAGTAAGAAAAATGTTCGTGTTATTGGCATAATATTTAAACAAATTTCAAAGCCTAAAATACTTAAGCCATTCCCTGTCGTCTGACATTTTATGGAAAAATCATTGAGCTTGCAATTATTATACTCTTGGGCCGTGTTCCTTAAATAGACCAGTCGTCCCCCTTTGAATTTGTATTTAGATATAATATGTAGGTTATGGGATGCGTTTTCATGGTGACATTAATTTAATTCAAGAAATCACTATTTTCTACTGAAATTCAAACAATTTTAGAGCATAGATTTAGTATACAAGTAGCAAATTATCAATGGAAATGGAACAAGACAGTCATGATGACCCTGGATCGCTCACCAGAGTAATATGAGCTACATGTTTCAAATGTCAAACTGATGATTTTTAGAATTTTTTTGGAAAATTTTCCAATGTACAATCAAGTAACCCCTGGGGCGGGGCCAGTTTTACCCCGGGGGTCATGATTTCAACAAAGTTTGCAGAAGTCTACTTGGCAATGTTGCATATCGAATATCTAAGATCTAGGCCTTCTGGTTTATTTTAAGCAAATTTATGAAGATTTCCCTATGTACAATCAAGTAACCCCTGGGGCTGGGTCAATTTGACCCTGGGGGGGTCAAGATTTGAACAAATTTTGTAGAGGTCCACTAGGCAATGCTACATGTCAAATATCTAAGCTCTAAGCCTTCTGGTTTATTTTTAGAAAATTTTGAAGATTTTTCTATGTACAATCAAGTAACCCCATGGGGCGGAGCTAATTTGACCCCGGGGCTCATGATTTGAAGAAAGTTTGTAGAAGTCTACTAGGCAATGCTACAGGTCAAATATCTTAGATCTAGGCCTTCTGGTTTATTTTTAGAAAAAAATTTAAGATTTTCCTATGTAAAATCAAGTGACCCCTGGGACGGGGTCAATTTTGACCCTGGGGGTCATGATTAAATGTTGTAGAGGTCCATTAGGCAATGCTACATGTGAAATATCTAAGCTCTAGGCCTTCTGGTTTATTTTAAGAAATTTTTTGAAGATTTTCATAATTATGTAAAATCAAGTGACCCCTAGGGCGGGGTCAATTTTGACCCCGGGGTCATGATTTGAACAACTTTAGTAGAGGTCCACTAGGCAATGTTACATGTCAAATATCTAAGCTCTAGGGCTTCTGCTTTTTGAGAAGGTTTTTTCAGATTTTCCTATGTAAAATCAAGTGACCCCTGGGGCGGGGTCAATTTTGACCCCAGGGGTCATGATTTGAACAAATTTTGTAGAGGTCCACAAGGCAATGCTACATGTGAAATATCTAAGCTCTAGGCCTTCTGGTTTATTTTTAGAAATTTTTTGAAGATTTTCATATGTAAAATCATATGACCCCTGGGTCGGGGTCAATTTTGACCCTGGGGTCATGATTTGAACAACTTTAGTAGAGGTCCACTAGGATATGCTACATGTCAAATATCTAAGGTCTAGGGCTTCTGGGGTCAGGGGTCAAAATTGACCCCGGGGTCATGATTTGAACAAACTTGGTAGAGGTCCACCAGGCAATGCTTCACACCAAATATCTAAGCTCTAGGGCTTCTGGTTTTTGAGAAGAAGATTTTTAAAGTTTTTCCTTTCGGTTGCCATGGCAACCAGAGTTCTGTATGGAATTCAATTCTTTGAACAATTTTTGTAGAGCTTCATCCAAGGAACATTCCTGTGAAGTTTGGATGAAATTTGCCTAGCGGTTTATGAGGAGATGTCCTTTGAAGTAAAAGTTTACGGACAATGGACAACGGACGGTGAGTGATCCTAATAGCTCTCCCTGAGCCTTTGGCTCTGGTGAGCTAAAAATAGGTATTACAAATCAAACTGCCCAATTTTTAGCTCGCTTTTGTGATCGCCCTATGTCCGTCTTCGTCAACAATTTGACTGTTAACACCCTAGAGGTCACAATTTTGGCCCAATCTAAATGAAACTTGGTCAGAATGTTATCCTTAATAAAATCTTGGACAAGTTTGATATTGGGTCATCTGGGGTCAAAAACTAGGTCACCAGGTCAAATCAAAGGAAGTGATTGTTAACACTCTAGAAGCCACAATTTTGGTCCAATCTTAATGGAACTCGGTCAGAATGTTACTCTCAATAAAATCTTGGACAAGTTTGATATTGGGTTGTCTGGGGTCAAAAACTAGGTTACCAGGTCAAATCTAAGGAAAAGCTTGTTAACATTCTAGAGACCACATTTATAACCATATCTTAATGAAACTTGGTCAGAATGTTAATCTTGGTGATCTTTAGGTCAAGTTCAAATCTGGATCAGGTTGGCTCAAAATCTTGGTCACTAGGTCAAATCAAAGGAAAAGCTTGTTAACACTCTAGAGGCCAAATTTATGACCATATCTTAATGAAACTTGGCCAGAATGTTAATCTTGATGATCTTTAGGTCAAGTTCAAATCTGGATTAGGTGGGGTCAAAAACTAGGTCTCCAGGTCAAATCAAAGGTAAAGCTTGTTAATACTCTAGAGACCTAATTTTAAGTTTGAAACTCATGAGAATTGATCAGAATGTCTGTCTTGATGACCTCTAGGTCACATTCGAATCTGGGTCATGTGGGATCAAAAACTAGGTCACCAGGTCAAATCAAAGGAAAAGTTTGTTAACATTAGAGGTCACATTTATGACTGTATCTTCATGAAACTTGGTCAGAATGTTAATCTTGATGATCTTCAGGTCAGTTTGGAATCTGGGTCATGCGGGACCAAAAACTTGGTCACCAGGTCAAATCAAAGGAAAAGCTAGTTATCACTCTAGAGACCACATTTATGACCATATCCTAATGAAACTTGATCTGAATGTTAATCTTAATGATCTTAAGGTCAATTTCCAATCTTGGTCAGGTGGGGTGAAACAAACATTGGGGCACCACACAGGGCATAGACTTTTATTCCATGTAGTTAATAAGCCTTATTTTGTATAATAAAGGGAGATAATTCAAAAACTAGGTAAGGTAGAGTTATGGTTCTTTGACATTGCACTTCCCGTCAATGGCTTCTATCATTTTGTAAAGTTTCAATGAAATGCCATTAATACTTCTCAAGTAATGCTCAAAATAACCCTTATTTTGTATAATAAAGGGAGATAATTCAAAAACTAGGTACGGTAGTTATGATTCTTTGACAGTGCACTTTGTCTCAATGGCCTTTATGATTATGTGAAGTTTCAATCAAATGTCATCAATACTTTTCAAATTATACTCCAAGTGTGATGGACGGACAGACCGACGTGAAGGAAAGACTTTATCAGCTCACCTGAGCAATGCTCAGGTGAGTTTTTCTGATCGCTCGAAGTCCGGCGTCCGTCGTCCGTCAACATTTAGCTTGTTAATGCGATAGAGGCTGTATTTTTCAATTAATCTTCATGAATATTGGTCAGAATGATTACCTTGATGAAATCTAGGCCGAGTTCGAAAATGGGTCATCTCGGGTCAAAAACTAGGTCATTAGGTCAAATCAAAGAAAAACCTTGTGTATGCGATAGAGGCTGTATTTTTCATTTAATATTCATGAATATTGGTCAGAATGATAACTTTGATGAAATCTAGGCCGAGTTCGAAAATGGGTCATCTCGGGTCAAAAACTAGGTCACTAGGTCAAATCAAAGAAAAACCTTGTGTATGCGATAGAGGCGGTATTTTTCAATTAATCTTCATGAATATTGGTCAGAATGATAACCTTGATGAAATCTAAGCCGAGATCGAAAATGGGTCATCTCGGGTCAAAAACTAGGTCACTAGGTCAAATCAAAGAAAAACCTTGTGTATGCGATAGAGGCTGTATTTTTCAATACTTCTTCATGAATATTGGTCAGAATGATAACTTTGATGAAATCTAGGCGGAGTTCGAAAATGGGTCATCTCTGGTCAAAAACTAGGTCACTAGGTCAAATCAAAGAAAAACCTTGTGTATGCGATAGAGGCTGTATTTTTCAATTGATCTTCATGAATTTTGGTCAGAATGATTGCCTTGATGAAATCTAGGCCAAGTTTGAAAATGGGTCATCTCGGGTCAAAAACTAGGTCACTAGGTCAAATCAAAGAAAAACCTTGTGTATGCGATAGAGGCGGTATTTTTCAATTGATCTTCATGAATTTTGGTCAGAATGATAACCTTGATGAAATCTAGGCCAAGTTAGAAAATGGGTCATCTGGGGTCAAAAACTAGGTCACTAGGTCATATCACGTAAAAACCTTGTGTATGCGATAGAGGCTGTATTTTTCAATTGATCTTCATGAATTTTGGTCAGAATGATTACCTTGATGAAATTTAGACCAAGTTCGAAAATGGGTCATTTGGGGTCAAAAACTAGGTCACTAGGTCAAATCAAAGAAAAACCTTGTGTATGCAATAGAGGCTGTATTTTTCAACTGATCTTCATGAAATTTAGCCAGAATGATTACCTTGATAAAATCTAGGCCAAGTTCGAAAATGGGTCATCTGGGGTCAAAAACTAGGTCACTAGTTCAAATTGAAGAAAAATATTGTGTATGCAATAGAGGATGTATTTTTCAATTGATCTTCATGAAATTTGGTCAGAGTGATTGCCTTGATGAAATCTAGGTCGAATTTGAATATGGGTTATTTGAGGTCAAAAACTAGGTCACTAGGTCAAATTAAAGAAAAATCTTGTGTATGCGATAGAGACTGTTTTTTTTTCAATTGATTTTTATGAAATTTGGTCAGGTTGATTGCCTTAATGAAATCTAGGTCGAATTTGAATATGGGTCATCTGAGGTCAAAAACTAGGTCACTTGGTCAAATCAAAGAAAAAAACTTCTGTACGCGATGGAGGCTGTATTTTTCAGTTGATCTTAATGAAAATTGGTCACAATGATTGCCTTGATAAAATCTAGTTCGAGTTTGAACATGGGTCATCTAGGGTCAAAAACTAGGTCATATCTAAGAAAATGCTTGTTTTATCGCAAGAGACCAATTTTTTTGTCCAATCTTAATGAAAATTGGTCAGAATATTTGTTTCCATGAAATCACTAGGTCAAACATGTTTTACACTGTTATGGAGTGTTTCTTAGGTGAGCGACCTAGGGCCATCTTGGCCCTCTTGTGTTTTTTTTTGCTGTTGACGATCTGCACAAGGGACAACTCATTTGGGGATGGAGAAATTGTAATTGTTTTCACGTGAGGTGAATTTTTGTTATTCTAATTTTCTGGTCTTTAATAGTGATGTCTTAACACTACTGGATTTTATGAAGTTAGAACATTTTTTTTTGTCATAGATATTAATGGCAACTTTTTTATAACAAGAGGACCATTATGGTCCTGAATCGCTCACCTCTTCCCACATGACCCAGTTTTGAGTATGACGTCGTTTTTTTTTTAATTTGACATAGTGACCTAGTTTTTGAGCTCATGTGACCCAGTTTTGAATTTGACCTAGATATTATCAAGATAAAAATTCTGACCAATTTTCATGAAGATCCATTGAAAAATATGGTCTCTAGAGAGGTCACAAGGTTTTTCTATTATTTGACCTATTGACCTAGTTTTCAAAGGTACGTGACCCTGTTTTGAACTTTACCTTGATATCATCATACATGGTTCATACACATTCTTTCAGACAAAATTCCCTGACATTTCCCTGACTTTTCCCTGACATGAAAGCATTTTTCCCTGACTTTTTGGTTCGGTACGATACAAACCAAGTCACCTAGTATGACTTTTGTTATCTTAAAATGTGCACATTTAGTGGTTCAATTTTAAATGAAAAATAGAATGTTGGCCTCCACCACCCCTACAGCCAACCCTTACCTCCTTTTTTGACAAACATTTACATTGTTTAATATTTTGTTTGTTTATTCCAAATCAACTGGATATGGAGCTGGTGATTATACAAAACACATTGGCAAGCAAAATGACATATATTATCATGCATTAAAAAGTAATCAAATACACTGTTTCAAACAAACAAATGTTTTTATGTTATGACCAATAGACAATAAAGCAATTACTTTTGGAAACCTGAACATATTAGCCAAATCGAACTGTTTTTCTGAACATAGCTTTACTAAATTACATTAAAATGGAATTGTCATTCTGATTACCAATTAAAAAGAGTAACATCTATAGGATATATACCATGCAAAACACCTTGGTAGCAAAAGCATGTCTTTAAGGTATTGTAGATAATATTATGTTCTATTTTATATATCGCACATAAAATAAGCCCTGCATAATTAAGTGACAGTAATGTCTGTTGTGCTGATTGCATTTTGAATGTGTGACATTAGAGTGCCGAGTGTTTCAGCTGAGTAAAACATGTTTATGGCACCACTACATTTTCACAAGGAATGTATAATGTCATAATAATATTATATACTTTGGTCTTTTTTTCCAGAACAGGCTGAACCGAAAGATAGTGTCTGTAGTGCCGGCTAAGGATGCATGACACCTTATTTTGCTTTATTTTTGTTTCCTAGTCAATTAATACTTTAAAAATATATGAAACTCACTGCCTTAGGACTGCTACTTTAAATATTAATTTCAATACTTTAAATATATGCAGATCGCTGTAGGTAAACCCCCACCTTTATAATTTTATAAATTTTGAATGTTATATTGAATACTGAATTGATAGAACTGTTAATTCTGAATTAATTACATATTGTAACATTATCGGATTGTGGGGTATTGATGCTTTAGAATGGTTGTGCTAAATTATTGTATTAAACTATTTCAGTATCTAGTCGGAATTAACCAAAATGTTCTTATACAGTTGGACACAGCTAGTTGTGTTTGCATTTTCATGTGGAATATTTGAATGGCACTTTTCTGCGTGCTAGTTCATTCATTTCATTATTACAACTTGATGTTGCACGACTCATAGGTACAGTGGTGAAGAGCACGTACTTTATGTGTCAAGCCGCCCTATACATAAGCATATAATTTTAAATTATGCTTTAATTGTTGTAAGTGTGATAGCTTTCATGAAAAAGGAAATATTTGAAGAAACTGCCTTAACCTTTACAAATTGTTGCCTAACCAGATCAGAAAATTCCCTGACATTTTCCTGACATTTTCCAAATTTCAAAATTTCCCTGACATTTTGTAAAATTCCCTGACAATTCCCTGACCTTGAAAAAAAAAATTTTTCCCTGACTTTTCCCTGACGCGTATGAACCCTGATCAAGGTGAACATTCTCACTAATTTTCATGAAGATCTCATGAAAAATATGACCTCTAGAGAGGTCACAAGGTTTTTCTATTTTTATACCTACTGGCCTAGTTTTTGACCGCACGTGACCCAGTTTCGAAACTGACCTAGATATCATCAAGGTGAACATTCAGATCAATATTCATGAAGATCCATTGTAAAATATGGCCTCTAGAGAGGTCACAAGGTTTTTTTTATCATTTGACCTACTGACCTAGTTTTTTAAGGCACGTGACCCAGTTTCAAACTAGATCTAGATATCATCAAGGTGAACATTCTGACCAATTTTTATGGAGATCCCATGAAAAATATGGCCTCTAGAGAGGTCACAAGGTTTTTCTATTATTTGACCTACTGACCTAGTTTTTGATGGCACGTGACCCAGTTTCGAACTTGACCTAGATATCATCAAGATGAACATTCTGACCAATTTTCATGAAGATCTCATGAAATATATGGCCTCTAGAGAGGTCACAAGGTTTTTCTATTTTTAGACCTACTGACCTAGTTTTTGACCGCACATGACCCAGTTTCAAACTTGACCTAGATATCATCAAGATGAACATTCAGACCAACTTTCATACAGATTCCATAAAAAATATGGCCTTTAGAGAGGTCACAAGGTTTTTCTATTATTTGACCTACTGACCTAGTTTTTGATGGCACGTGACCCAGTTTCTAACTTGACCTAGATATCATCAAGATGAACATTCTGACCAATTTTCAGGAAGATCTTGTGAAATATATGGCCTCTAGAGAGGTCACAAGGTTTTTCTATTTTTAGACCTTCTGACCTAGTTTTTGAAGGCACGTGACCCAGTTTCGAACTTGACCTAGATATCATCAAGATGAACATTCTGACCAACTTTCATAAAGATCCCATGAAAATTGTGACCTCTAGAGTGGTCACAAGCAAAAGTTTACGGACGGACGCACGCACGCACGGACGACGGACACCGCGCGATCACAGAAGCTCACCATGTCACTTTGTGACAGGTGAGCTAAAAATACAAAAATATGATAAATTGTTTGGGTTTCAACATTTGACGTTAAATTAAATTAAACATGAAAAGATAATTCACACATGTTTCAATAAATAACAACCTCTATCTATTATACCAGCATTTGCTCTTACAGCTTGTGAGTTTGATAAGTTTATTTCATATCTTAAAGGTGGTCAATCACATTTAAACAACATTTAATGACATTTTTTACTTTTTGTATATTTTGGTAGAGAATTATTTAAGGAACAAAAAGACTGATTACATAGAGTTAGATTCCTATTTGAAATGTATATTTTATTATTTTTATAAAATCTTGTAATTACTCCCCTTTAATATGAAAGTATATAAAAAGCTGGGTATTTCTTTTTATTTCGATACAATGTCTAGTTTTACACTTGCATTTGATAGACAACTATTGAACAATCTGAACCAAAATGCAAGTTTAAAAGCTGTGTGTAGCTTCTGAATTCATTTATTTCCAATCTATCTTGGTTGCGCAACCAAGATAGGCAAAGGCAGGTAATAATAATTTTTCAAACTTGCGTTTCTAATGAATTCCATCTAAATACATAATTTTTAATGCAAATATTTTACAAATATATTACAATATGTCTAATATTTATACATTTCCTTAGGCAAAGTATGTTTATCAAATTTATACTTATGATAAAATAACTCTATCTTGGTTGGGCAACCAGGATAGGAAAATGAAATTTTAAAAATACCTCCAGTGAAAATCTAATTTGTATTAAGTGTTAAGTGAACATAAATGAGTGTAAATGATCAGATGCTAAAGTTTCGAACAAATCCGTTACATGGCCAAAATCTGATCATCCACCTTTAAATGTAAATACGGTAAACCAACTATTTAGTAAAATGCATACACTATTATGATGGTATAAGAAAAATATGTGTACAGATATAACCTTCAAAATTGTAAAATGTTGTTCCGCAAAGTATAAATACATACATGCCATAATTTTTCAGGACATTTCCGGGAATCTGTGTTAAAATTTCCGGGATTTTACCCTTTGTCCGGGACATACACCGTGACATTGGTGTTCGTTTGTTTCATGCATAAATATCATAAAATTACAAACAGTTTCCCCGAGATAAACATTGTTCAGTCACTTATCGTAATTTGCTGCAAATGTCATCTTGCTTTCCAAGGGAGGTAAATACGGGTCATACACATCGATAGTTCGGCACGTGAATTTATTGCGTTCCCGAGGTAAACAGAAGTAGGAGACTGAAGAGAAGTAGGAGACTTACTATATACCTGGAACAACTGATACGTATTAGACCTTCCTGCTATATACGAAGAATTAATCTGGTCATTGTGATTTAGAATCTAGCTAATTTGGTATCATTCTAAAGCTTAAACGTTTATCTAACAATTGATGCAAATTGAATCCTTAAAGGAATAAAATAAATCGTGTAGATAAAATCGATGATATAAAATATTTGGAGTCTGGTCAATTTTCATGGGTTTGTCGGCAAAGGCATTCAACATTTTAATTTAGAATATGTGTGACAATCGATCTACATTTTAAATGATTACAACCTTTTAAAATAATTATCGTTTAATTGACCGTTTTTAATCATCCCTTCCATAAAGGCTACATGTAGCTTCACCGAGAAAAACGAGATTTTCAACCACTGTTCCTAATTAAAGTATCATAAAACAGTTATTGATTGCATAATCCTGTCAGTTCTTAATCAGGGTCATTATAACTGACTGTAACTTAATCAGGGTCATCAAAAGATCGGGGCATAATCAAAGCGGGCTTAATCATCCTGTGTCCTGCTCGAGGGCATGAAACTGATATTGGATAATATGGAATAAACAATGTGACACCGGGGACTGTTTATTGTGTAAAATTCAACAATTTATAGACAAAACACTAGTTTTTTGAGATGTTTTTTTTATTTGTACCTGTATTTATATTTTTCCGGGACATTTCAACACTGTCCAGGACACTGGGACGAGTATGTCATTTCCCCGACAATCCCAGACATTCCGGGACGTATCACATGTATGATAAATATCTCCTGGGATAATGATACTTTGCGGAATGGAACGAACAGAACTGTTATTACTTATTCTTTTGCAATGTGTTTCTCTTAATCATGACATATTGGAGAATTACTGATAATCACTGCATGCATAAATTGAAGGTTACTTATTACAGCCATTTTCCAAAAAAAATTGGGCAGTTTGATTTTAATACCCATTTTCCAGTTTCCATTGATAATTTGGTACTTATATACTAAAACTAGAAATTGCTTTGGTAAAAAAGCACATGTCTCCCCCAATGCAAAGTCCTATAGGCAAGAAGTCAATAGGGGTCAGGAACTATTGGCCTAGTGGTTCTCAAGTCACTGTTCAGGCTCCTGTGACCTTGACCTTTGATTAAGTGACCTCAAAATAAATAGGGGTCATCTACTCTGCATGTCCCATCATCCTATTAAGTTTCAACATTCTAGGTCAAGAGGTTCTCAAGTTATTTTCCAGAAATGATTTTACATGACCAGGCCCCTGTGACCTTGACCTTTAATAGACTGATCCCAGAATCAATAAGGGTCATCTACTCTGCATGTTCAATCATCCTATGAAGTTTCAACATTCTGGGTCAAGTGGTTCTGAAGTTATTTATCAGAAATTGTTTTCCATGTTCGGGCTCCAGTGACCTTGACCTTTACTAGAGTGGCCCCCAAAATCGATAGGGGTCATCTACTCTGCATGTTCAATCATCCTATGAAGTTTCAACATTCTGGATCAAGAGGTTCTGAAGTTATTGATCGGAAATGGTTACCAATGTTCAGGCCCCTGTGACCTTGACCTTTAACGGAGTGACCCCAAAAACAATAGGGGTCATTTATTCTGCATGAACAATCATCTTATGAAGTTTCAACATTCTGGGTCGAGTGGTTCTCAAGTTACTGACCGGAAATGGTTTTCAATGTTTAGGCCCCTGTGACCTTGACCTTTAACGGAGTGACTCCAAAATGGATAGGAGTCATCTACTTTGCATGTACAATCATCCTATGAAGTTTCAACATTCTGGGTCAAGTGGTACTAAAGTTATTGATCGGAAATGGTTTTCAATGTTCAGGCCCCTGTGACCTTGACCTTTGACAGAGTGACCCCAAAAACAATAGGGGTCATCTACTCTACATGACCAATCATCTTATGAAGTTTCAACATTCTGGGTCAAGTGGTTCTCTAGTTATTGATCGGAAATGGTTTTCAATGTTCAGGCCCCTGTGACCTTGACCTTTGACGGAGTGACCCAAAATCAATAGGAGTCATCTACTCTTCATGATTAATCATCCTATGAAGTTTCAACATTCTGGGTCAAGTGGTTCTCTAGTTATTGATCGGAAATGGTTTTCAATGTTCAGGCCCCTGTGACCTTGACCTTTGACGGAGTGACCCCAAAATCAATAGGGGTCATCTACTCTTCATGACCAATCATCCTATGAAGTTTCAACATTCTGGGTCAAGTGGTTCTCCAGTTATTGATCGGAAATGGTTTTCAATGTTCAGGCCCCTGTGACCTTGACCTTTGACGGAGTGACCCCAAAATCAAAAGGAGTCATCTACTCTTCATGATCAATCATCCTATTAAGTTTCAACACTCTTGGTCAAGTGGTTCGCAAGCACAATGATTTTTCCATAAAAAGAGTCAGAGGAGGAATACTGTTGTATGTTAAGCTTTGATTTGTTTATATAAATGCAAATAAAACAAACATATGTACTTACATTAGAAATGAAATGTTTTGAAGCTACATTAAACAAGAAAGAAAAATTTATTTAATATTTTTCTAAGAAATTATGCTAAAAAGCAAGATATTAAGAACAAGAGCTGTTACTATTGGTGACAAATGCCCCTGAAGTGTGCCCAAGAATGCTACCACTGTCTGCACAAAATATGCCAGAATAGTTTAGGTATGAATTATTTTGTGACCTTGACCTTGACCTGGGAGACCCGGATCATAAGCCTGACACCTTCTCAATGTGGTTAACATTTGTGTCAAATTATTTTCAAAGCCCTTGATAAATGACAGTTATGGACTGGACAAGAAAAAGACCATGTTAACCTTTGACTTCTAAGTGTAACCCTTGACCTTGGATCTAAGGTTCTGGGTCTTGCGTATGACATATCATCTCATTATAGGGAACATTTATGCCATGTAATTTTAAAATCCCTTCATTGATGACAGAGTTATGGACCGGACAAGAAACAGACCATGTTAACATTTATCATCCAGGTGTGACCTTGACTTTAGATCTAGGGGTCTAGCTCTTGCGCAAGACACATTGTCTCATTATGGGGACCATTTATGCCAAGTAATTTCAAAATCCCTTTATGAATGGCAGATTTATGAACTGGACACTGTTAACCATTGACTTCTAAGTGTGACCTTGACCTTGGAGCTAGGGGTCTGGGTGTTGTGCATGACACATCGTCTCATGGTAAACATTTAAGCCAAGTTATTTCAAAATCCCATCATGGATGGCAGAGTTATAGACCGAAAACTAAACAGACCCTGTGAACCTTTGACCTCTAAGTGTGACCTTGACCTTGGAGCTAAGAGTCTGGGTTCTACGCAGGACATGTCATCCCATTATGGTTAACGATTATGCCAAAATATTTCAAAATCCTTTTACGTATGGCAGAGTTACAGCCCAGACAAGAATTTACATGGATCCACGCACGCACTCACAGTGCGATATTAATATGCCCACCTTTGGGGGCATAAAAACCCATTATCATACCTAGTTGTTTAAAAATGAAAGAAAATGCATTACGATGGAAACATTTTAAGCTTATGAGAAAATTAACATGCTATACTAATAAAATTATCAACTACACAGACTTCTACAGGTATCAGTAAAACGGAAATACACTGAAAAGTGTACATTTCTGTATTTTCCTTCTTCTTTCAAAATAAAAATACTTTTGAAGGGTCATGTACTTCAAATTTGGATAAAAATTGTACCTGAAGGGACGAGATTAATAAACGTGAGGTAACGACTAGCAGCTAAAACATTTAATTACACAAAATACAATAAACTGCTAAGGTTCAATTGATTTGAATCTACCCTAGTGACAAGGTATTCTACCTCCATAAGTTTCATAAAAATCTTTCAATGGGTTACTTTGTTTTTTGGGAATATATGAATTTTAGAACAATTAAAGGGCAATAAGACTGAAGTTACTGAAGAGATCCCGATGAAAGATTTGCATGCATCACTGCCCTATAGTGACCTTAGTAACAATGTGTAAAGTTGCATGAAGTTCTTCCAAAAGGTCACTTACACTTAAAAATACCTAATGTTTACCAAATCAAGGGGAAAAACTCTGCTTTTACTGGGTCAAGGGGGATGATACTGTGAGCAAATTAAGGTCACGTGCTAATTAATAATTATGACTGTGAAGTTTGAAGATTCTTTCTGAAATGCTCTTTGAATATTATGAATTTTTACTTTGAATGGACGCACAAATGGACGTCTTTACAAATAGATACTTATAGCTACCCTTCTGTTCTCTCTGATGTTCTTTTAGCCATACAAGAGAAAAATAGCCACATAAGAATGAATGACATCAAAGAAAAAGTACAATTAACTATTGTTCCTATAGCAACCTAAGTATCCAAATGTAAGCAAGGATGAATGGACTGAAGAACAGCTGTAAGGACAATGCTAAAACAATATCCCGCTTTGGTGCGGGATAATAAATCATATCACAGAAAACTGTCATTAGCACTCAAAAAATCCTATAGAATTCAAGAAAAATGGACCTAAATAAAAAGAAATTCAAATTTTCTAAGTACTTAAAGGGCCATAATTCAGACAAAATGCCTATAAAGACTTATGGCTCACTAGTATTCAAGTAAAGTGTACATAAACAAAAAATTTAACTGAGAAATTCAAATTTTCAAAGGACAAAAAGGGCAATAATTCTGACAAAATGAATGTTGGAGTTATGGTTCTTGGTCTACTTACCAATCTAATGATGATCAAAACAGTGTGCAAAGTTTCAAAGCTTAGGTGTTCTTATTCAAGTAAAATGGACATAAACAAAAATTTTAACCAAGAAATTTAATAGGACAAAAGGGCAATAATGCTGATGAAGATTTAAAAAAATGTGCAAAATTTCGAAGTTGTAACTCTGATAGTTTTTGTGAAAAAAAGTGGACCTTAACAAAAATTTCAACCTAAATAAAAATAAAAATTTCTAAGTATAAAAAGGGCCATAATTCTGACAAAATGCTTATCAGAGTTAAGGTTCTTGGCTTACATAGTCAACGCATGATGATAAACAAGTGTGCAAAGTTTCAAAACTATAGTTGTTATAGTTTTTGAGAAAAGGTGGATCTAACATAAATTATAAGCATGCAGATGATCAAGTGATGAATACCTCGTAGATTCTATTAAAAAATCAGACAACTTAAAAAAAAACGTCATTACTTGATCAAGATTGGACTGATCACTTTAAGAAAATTTGCTGATAGTGCAGGTACAGTTTCATCGATGATAGGGGGCTAAAACATGTATCCTGATGTAACACAAGACTGTTGTAAAGTAAATTTCCATTTAAACAAGAGCACCACCTTGCGGGTGCAGATGCTCATCTGATTTTTTTGTCTTTGTTTAATAGAAATATTGTCCTAGCCATGATTTTCTAAGTCCAAAAGGGGCCATAATTCTTGCAAAAAACAATGTAGAGTTACGGTACTTGCTGTGCAGCTTTTATTGGTGAATAACTGCTCCAAGTTTTAAAGCTTTGACCATTAAGGAGAAAAGTTGACCTAAACGCAAACTTAACCAAGAAATCTGATATTTTGTAAGTCCAAAAGGGGCCAATATTCTTGCAACAAGCAGGATGGAGTTACGTTTCTTGCTGTACAGAGTCAGCTATTGATGGTGAACAAGTGTTGCAAGTTTTAAAGCAATAGCTTTGATAGTTTAGTAGAACTTAACCAGGCAACGCCAACACCGATCAAGTGATGACAATTTAACTAGTCATTTAAAAAAAAAACAACATCAGACGAGCTAAAAATGCCAGACCTCACCACATGCAGCTGAGGGGCAATTACACTGGAAGAATACAGGCAATTCATAATTGTAGTAATGTGATTTTCTCAGCCTCTTGACTTGTTATTGAGAAGTAAATCTGGTGACATACACAACAGATCAGTTCATTGGTTTCATTTATTTTAATATTAAGATTATAATAAAAAATGTACAAGAAATTTGTTAATCTCTCAGGTACATACAATTCTGTTAAAACCTTTTACTTGGCATAGTATGTTTCTGATAATCAAGTATGTTAAGCTGGCTTTCAGTGACAGTGATACCTACATGCAGGGCTTCGGAAATTTGCCGGTTTAGGACCGATTTTTAACTTTTCAGACAGATTCCTGAAGTGAAAAAACGAAAAAAAATCGGTCCGGTAAAAATGGAGAAAAAGCATAAAATTCGGTCTGAAATCTCAGTAAATGACCAACTGCCAAGCAGGAAATTGTTGAGCGTACCTTCAAAAAATCAATAAACCTGTCAAAAGTTCTGGCTGTCACCTTGGTAATCGGTCCGTATTAAATTAGTAGTGACGCTACAGTGCTCGCGCGGTACATCCTTTAATCTTTGCAGCCAGCCGATTACAATGTTTTAAACACGTTTGACTGGACCTGAATGCGTTTGACTGGACTAAAAAGCTTTTGACTTCTTTAACTTAGACCATTAGCCGACTTAAAACAAAATGTTGAAATTTTCAGTAGTGAGTGAATGAAAAGATCAGGAATGTTGTCAATCTATTGTACCGATAAGGGGAAGTAACACTGTGTTGGAGTTCGAGACTGCTATCGTATATCAGTATATGGGAAACTTTCCGTTCGTAAAGTCAACCACTGGGTTTTCCCTCCTGCCTGAATGGGAAACTTGATATTTAGTAACTTGCTTCCCGTTCGGGAAGTAAAATTATCGTATTTTGACTTATATGCACCGTATCAGTAAATGAAAACCTGAGAAATATAATTATCTAAATTTCTACCGTTCATTTTTGTTTAATATCCTAATAAAACTTTCATTTAACATTGAAATTTCTTAAATTCACAAATAATACAGACAGAATACTTTTTAACATTGCCCTGCTTGACGATTGCTAAAACAAAAATGTTTCCAGATGCTTGAAAAATACCCAGTTTCTGCTCATACTCATCTTGTTCATGTTTTAATGCTTAAATCACCCCAGTTTGGGTGAATTTTTTCAGCATGTTCATTTCCACCAAGTTTGGCATGGAATTCTAATTGTGTACAAACATTGAACCCTACCCATGGGTGTGGTTAGGGGTCAAATGGTGTGGGTCAAAGTCAAGGTCAACATTGAAATAGATTTTTCAACTTTTGCTAGTAGTACATTCATATATTGACCAATCTCTTTGATATTTGGTATGTAAGTACCTTTAATGGAACCAAAACTTCCAACTGGTATTAGAGGTCACTGGATCCAAGGACTGTGATGACCTGGATTCTGACATAGTTACCTGCTTCTTGAAATTTAGAACATTCAAAAATGGCTCAATGGTGGGCGCCAAGATCACACTGTGATCTCTTATTAAAATCCATTAAATAATGCAGAAACGTGATGTACCTGCCATGTATACGGAACCGAGGCCACGTGCATTGGCTTTTAGACTAGTTAGGTAACACGGTGCAAAGAAAACAATGCCCCAGCAATTATTTCTCTAACAATCTAATATAACACTAAATGACTGTTTTCATTGTATGGTAATTCGCGGTGACAGGTAATTGATTTTTAATGAATGACATACTAATTTCTTTACTCATCACGTTTTACAAATATAGTATATATGTATAATAGGATGGGTGGGGTAACGCCGATGTCGCAATTTCATTTCGGACCGATTGGGTTTTCAAAATTTCCAAAGCCCTGCCTACATGCATGACGAATCAAGGCAGAAAAGACAATTCTAACACAATGTTGAAATGAATACTAGGCCAATAGTTAGTAACCATAATTTTTTATCTGCAGCTTACACAACAAAATTAATGCAATCTTCAACATATTTTCTCAAACATGTCACCCACAATTTTTTTTGTCAGAGTTTTTTGTCTACTTTATCTTAAAAATTTTACACAATATTTCTGACAATCTTACTTTAATCTAGACAATATTTTATTTATGCTAAAGACAACACAACTTCCTAGACATAAAACTGTTATTACCTGTATAAAGTTCAGACATAATGCAGATTTCAGTTGGACCCTTAAAGTTAAACATGTAAGATCCATATGGCAAATTTCTACTTGTGCCAGTAATGTTAGCAGCATGAGATATATCAAATCTTGTACCCGTCATTGATTAATCAAGTCATCTGGACAAGTTAAGACAAACTGATACTGCCAACATATGTACTTACACTGTGTGACCTGGCCCCGTGTTCACAAAACATTTTTCGGTCTCAGCTGAGTTTGAGTTTGAAATTTTAATATCAATTTTACTAAAACTTCAAGGTTAAATTCTAGATGAGACTGACCATTATTACTGAAAAATCGTTTGAAAATCGTTATTAACTTAAAATTTAGTTTTAGTCATGCTATTTGGATGTAAATGACAAAAACAGTTTCATTATCAAGCTCAGCTGAGACTGAAAATGTTTTGTGAACACGGGGCCTGAGCTCCCAGAGAGGTGTTCATTTTTATATGTCTGTACAAAAATGTTAAAATGTCAAAACTGCAATATCAATATGCATCATGCCTCAATGCAGAACTTTTAATGTCTTTGATAAAACAACGCCCATTTCAAATAACTAGAGTTACCTTAAAGAACTAAACTGACTTTGAAAAAAGATTATGTACATCATCTCAAGTAAACCTAATCACTATCTTAATGTACCAAATATTTTTCCATACAAGCAAAAGTTGTTTTTTTTATATTTAGCCTGTAAAAAGTATTGATTTTTTTTGTACTTCAGAAATTCCTTATTCCAGGAAGCCCCAAAGAGCACCGCAATATACACCCGAATGTATGACCTTTGACCTCTAATTTGGCATTCAAGTTCCATTTGTAAACTTGACCTAGGACCAACTGACCTGGTCCACTAAAGTTATTTAACAGAAACTATCATCCACACACACACACAAATCTTTACCAGAGGCAGAGTCAAAATAATGGATGCAGATTTATTCTGGCTCATTCAATTTTTTATATATTTTTTTTTTTTTTATAAAATTCTAGATTGGTTGTTTTTTCTTTAGAATGGACTTAACTTTGTAACTTCCAGAAAAATCTTTATATATTTTCTATATTTGCGATCTAATCAAAATTTAACTTTCTAAATTGGCAGTCGCAGAAATTTTCAACAAAACATATTTCTCTTGTATAAAAATTACCTTTTCTTATAAAATATCATAAAAGAACAAAAAGCATATAGAACTGGCGTTCTGTAATTAACAGGTATTTATTTGCACAATAGAAAGAAATTTCTGAAACACAGTGTCACAGCACAGTTTAAAAATTAAACATTATGAACTAGTAACAGAACAGTCATCTTTCTGATATAAAAAAAAAAAAGTTCTCTCAAGTCTTGTAAGTCTTGTTGAAATCAGACCATACAGCACACCACAAACATCACAGCGGTAACAAATATCCAGCTAATCCTGACACTTTCAGCAGAGGACTTTTCTGTAAATAAAAAGTACAAATGATTATATTAAAACAGATGGGCCATGACAGCCCTATATCGCTCACCCGAGTACAGTTGCTTGCTTGAAGAGTTAAAAGTTTCTACTAAATAAATACAGGCATAATGTGTGTGATTTTCTTTTTTTGCGGGCTTAAACAGACCAGGGATCACTTTTGGCCGTGATTCCGCGATATCCTCGTGTTTTTTGGTGAAAATCGCATAAATTTTGCTCAAATGCGATTAAAAATCGCATCCGCGCAACATGATCTTTTGCCAAAATTGCGACTTTTTGCTGCAATGCGGACTTGCTGATCGTATGACATTTATTAAATAAATGTATCTGGTGTCTTATCTGAACCAGCAGAAGTTGTCTCAGGAGTACCCCAGGGTTCAGTCCTTGGGCCTCTTCTGTTCATTATATATATAAATGATCTATATCTTCATGTTGAAAGGTCTAATACTAATATGTTTGCTGACGATACTTCCCTCACAGCTACAGGAAATACTTTAATGGAAGTAATTGAAAATCTCCAAACAGATCTTGAAAATGTTAACACATGGTGCAAACAAAATACAATGGTTCTAAATGCACAAAAAACTAAATCCATGAACATATCAATAAGAAATACAAAATCAAGAAATACTACATCTCCTACTCTACACCTTCAAGACCAAGAAATAGAATTGACAGACACTGAAAAACTACTAGGAGTATATGTAGACAACAATCTAAAATGGAAAACACATATACAAACAATGTTAAAAAAATGTAATTCACAGCTCTACTTGCTTCTTAGAATTAAACAATATCTTGATCTTCATTCTAGAAAACTATTCTTTAATGCTTACATACTGCCTCACTTGGATTACTGCTGCACTATTTGGGGAAACTGCAGCAATGAATTTGTAACTTTCAGACATTATCAAATTTCAAAAGAGAGCTGCCAGAATAATCTTAGACAAAAGTTTCGATACCTCTTCAAATGAATTATTTAAAGAACTAAATTGGATGTCATTTGACCAAAGAATTATGTACAAAAAGTCAATTCTCATGTATAAATCTATAAATGAACCATCATTTCCACTTTACATGAAAAATAAATTCCAAACAGTTAATCACAGGCACAATTTAAACCTAAGATCTGTACAAAGTTCAAACTTAATTATACCAAAACCAAAAATAGAATTGTTTAGAAAGTCATTTACTTACTCCGGTCCAAAAATATGGAATGACATTCCAACACAAATTCGAAATTCTGACACTCTTAGGAAATTTCAAACATCTTATGTCCAGTGGCAATTCTCTAACTAAATTTTTGCATTATATAATCATCTTAATATCTAAACTGTTAGTGATGAATTGATAAAAATCATTACTTCAAATATTTCATTTTTATTATGTTTCGTACTGTTTACTGTATATATTTTGTGTATTATGTTGACTATATATATGTTGTGTATATGTTGAGGCCCGCATGGAAGATCGGGAAACCGAATGCGTTAGCCTCATTAAATAAAGACGTTACTTACTTACTTACTTACTATTAGGCGCTTGAATTTTGCTTTTATCTCCATAGCGCATCCGGTGATAATGCCCTTACAGAAGAAAAAGGCCTGCTGCGTACTCTTGCTGTGTACATACAGCGTATATGATGCGTACATGATGTGTACTAAAATCAAGGGCTTTAAATAGTACGCAGGATATACACCGCACATACACCGATAGTACGTTTGTAGTACACTTTTGACATGCAAATGAGCTCTGCCGCGTACTACTTGCTGCGTACATGCTGTGGACTACATAGTACACAGGATGTACGCTGGAGGAATTTAGTATGCGGGAAATAGTACACAGCATGTACGCGGCACATACACTTTTCACATGCAAATGAGCCTGCGGTGTACTACCCCTGCGGCGTACATGCTGTGTACTCTTGCGGCGTACATGCTGTGTACTACTGCGGCGTACATGCTGTGTACTCCTGCGGCGTACATGTGGTGTACTCCTGGCCAGAGTCCTGCGGCGTACATGCTGTGTACTCCTGCTGCATACATGCTGTGTACTCCTGTGGCGAAACTGCTGTGATAATGTAAATTCCTTACCCCACCAACTTTCGTATGGAAATGCTGATCATTTGGACAGAAAAAAACCAGAAAAAAGATGTGACATGCATCAATAAGTATTTACCCTTACCAAATAATGTAGATTGATGTTATCAAATAAATTAGTATGCTTTTCTTCATCCACTTTTCAATGAAATAAATCAATTTTTGTACCATGTAATTTGGTAAACATTTGAAGAAAATGGCGTAACTGCATCAAGGGGAAACAACTTTAATGCAACTAAATATAAGTGTTGTGATTTATTATAGACAATGTGTGCGTAGTATGTATTTATTTTGATTAAAATCCATCTGAGAACAATCTAGGACTGGAATTATATAAGCATTTATACACTTTTACGTCCGTAAAAAGTAGCGCACCAAAAAATTTTGGATTGATTTTTTTCCAATGGGGCGAGCGCAATTAGCCAAAAACGTTATGAAAATATACGAGCGGCAAATCCGATGAACAACTTTTTAATTTGGTGAGGCCTTAATGAGTTAACATAATGAGCATTAAAGCCTTTATAAAACATGATAGAATGGTGTTTTGCTTAAGAGTATTCAAATAACAGTGAGAGCTATTAATTCTTCTCATTCGGGCGCTGTTGAGGCATTATCTTGGTAATTATTTCATGTATTACAAAATGTAATGCAACAAAGTTCAAATAAGGCTTTTCAATTATCCAAGTTAGAAAGCTCCAGGATTAATTCAAAATGAAAAAGAATATATTTTTACACTGCATGCAAGGTGCAGCTCAGAAATCACCAAGATGTAAGCTTCACAAATGAACATTGCAAATAGTTTGGCAAATTTTCATTGTTCAGAATACCAGTTATCTGAACTACTCTATGCTATGAAGATAAAAGTTACTCGGAAATCAAGTTCTTGCTTCCAAGAAAAAAAAAAAATGTACAAATCCTTCCTGCATGAAGTGTACTTCAGACTTTTACCTAAAAAAATTCAAAGTATAAACACCAAAAGAAAATTAACAAGTCCCTCCCGCGTATATGAAGTTTACTTCAGACTTTAACTTATAAAAAAAGACAAAGTATAAATGCCAAAAGAAATTGTACAAGTCTTTTCCGCGTATATGAAGTGTACTGCACAAATTTCAAAGTATCTGCGGTGTACATGCAGTGTACTATTTTCTTGTACAAGTCCCTCCTGCGTACATGCAGTGTACTCCTTAAATTTTCAGAGTCTGTGCTGCGTACTTGAAGTGTACTAGTGACCTCCTGCGTACATGCTGTGTACTCGTCGAAATAGTACGCGGCATGTACGCAGCATGCGGTGTATGTAAAATGTACTCCTCTGGCGTACTACTGTGTTTGCGGCATATACACAGCAAATACGCAGCATGTACGCCACAGAGGCTTGCTTCTGTAAGGGTCATGATTACCAGGCAAAAATCACATGTTTTCGCGAAGTGTCAAAATGCCACTGAAGAAGAAATTAAAGTGTATGGAAGGCAGAACTTTGCTTCCATTCACACGGACGAGTAGCGATGAGAATAACAACAAGGTGGGGAAACCTCTGGTGAAGTCCCTTAATGAAAAATAAGCTGAATGCCCGAAATTCCAAATGAAATGATGACTGAGGCCTAGGGTAGGGTAATTATGAGTTTGACTTCAAAGCTGTTCTGGCGTACTAGAAGTGTATCAGATCCAGAAAGATTGAAATATAAATGAGCTTCCACTTGGACAGAGCAGCTTTGAAGTAAAAGCTCAAAGTTAACTCCTTACTGAAAGGAAATAATTGCATGTGGACCCTGCACTCAGTTACAACTTCCATCAACCTATTCAGGCACAGAATTTTAAGTTATGTTAGAAGTGTCTCTGAAAGGAACTGTTTTGTTTATTAACAAAGATATATTGTTCTTACAAATAAACAGATGTTTCCTTTTCAATGTAATAAAGGCTGTCGGCTGATGTAAGATCTCATTTTAAAAAGAAAAAATCCCATTAATTTTGTCAAAATCCCATAGATTCAAGGCAAATGGGATTTAATCTCATAAAGGTATCTGCCAAAAGCGATCCCTGCAGACTAGAGTGTTTAACTCTGGAAAAGGACCTTAATACCCTCCAGGTATCGATGAATTGGTATCCTTTGCCGAATAAGTTTGTGGTGAGGAATGGCAAAGAAATACATGTGGCAAATTGTCCATATGTATTGAAAAAGGAAGCAAATTAAGAACCTATATGGCATGTAATCCGCTGTATGAATGTATAAAATCATGTTAAACTGACGTATCCAAAATTTTAGAATTTTAATTGCATGTGTATTATACAACATTTTCAAGTCAAAAATCAGCCATGGTTGTAATTAAAGATAACATGGTATAATAGCCATATTTCATATCTTGTAACTGGATGGAAATATTTAAATGAAATTTGGTCACTTTAAAGACATTCAAAATTAAAAACTTTTCACCGAGCAATTTTTCTATTTTTTTCATTTTTGGGGGAGATAATCGGTATTGAAGTCAACATTGATGCCTATGGGAAATATATAACTTCTTTGATTATGAGAATCTGAACTTGAGTTTTGAGAAAATTTTGCAGTAGAAAGCTGCATTATATGATTCTGATACAAATATAAAAAAGAAATCTAGAATTCCCCGTAGGGGAAAGGAGAAAATCTTTTTTTTTTTTCTAGTTTTCAGGGGAGATAACTCATGAAAAACCAAAATTATCAGGGGGCCTAATCTAAAGAAATTTTTGAGAACTTCTGTCACTATATAACTTGTCAATATGCACCTTATTTCTATCATTTGACATTTTTAAAGCTTACATTATCAAGTTGTATGTACGCTTTTGGTGAAATTTAGGCCTATTACACCATGTTATCCTTAAGCCTAAAAAATATTTTCTCATCAAAAATGGCACATTTTTGGTTCACAACTGAATGCAAATGCACGATCTGACGACAATTATGAAATTTAATACAGTGTTCGAAATTCGTGGTAGTCTGATAGCCCGTGGCTACCGAATTTCAGCTCGGGCTACCGATTTTCCGCAGATACAAGCCTGACCAGGCTACCGTTTTTTTCCTAATGTGATTTTTAAAGCAAATAGCTGCGTTCAATAAACGCTTGATGCTCCTGGTGGCATCCTTGTCGATACAAAGCAAGCTAACTCCAAAACGTGGTCAAGTTCAAGGTCAATGTCAAACTGAGGTCAGGTGATGTCTGAAGATGAGGAATGGTCACAGGTTACATCTGCATTAGTACTAAGTCAATTCTAGTTAGGGGTATTGATGCTAGACGAAACGGTCCCATTTGGTTAACCTCGTATGGACGGACAAACGGACGCCCATACGATTCATGTATTGGGTGGTCATTCCATTGTTTGAAAACAATAGAATGACCGCTTAAGGAACAAAAGAATTAAGTGGTTACGGAATAAATACAAAGGATTTCTACTGTCCTAGGCCACACCTCCTACCACCTAAGATACCAATCGTGTGCTCGAACAGACGAACGGATGGATAGGACAATCACTATATGCCTCCCGCATCTGTAGATGCCGGGGGCATAAAAACAACATGCAAATTAAGCGTGTATAGCATCGTGATTTCATACGATCTCCATTAATAAACGCTTATTTATCGTGCATCGTCCAGATTGACGAACGCTTATTGAATTAATGACGAATCGTCCAGATTGAGGAACGCTTACTGAATTATTGAAACTGTATGAGCATGCTCCATTGGGTGGTCAGAATTGCGAGGGAATCGAATTCAAACTATTCCATAAATTTTTCCAAACGAGTGATTTAGAGTTAGTCAGAACACAATCATGCATCAAAAACTTCCACAAATGCAAACCGATGCTGCTCACATTACTTGCTGGAAAATGGTTAGAAGACTGTTCTGATTTATCAATGATTCCTGTTCTCCTTCTAGGAATCCTCAATCGCGCATGCTCTAAGTAAACAATAAACAATATGGCAAACTTCTTGAAATATTTTGACGGTGCGAAACAGGGTTTGAAATGGAAGTCAGGCAGCGAATTGTCGAAGGAAAACAGCAAAAAGCAATATGAAGCAAAGCGCGAACGTGATTTTCAGTCACCGTAGTAGAAAACTAGGCCATGGCTACTTCACGAAGATGGTAAAATGTTCTGTAAATGGTGCAAAGATATGAATCCTGACAGTGATTCATCCTTTGTAAAAGGGATGAAAATATTAGACTTGATTCACTTAAAACTCATGAAAGGATTAAACAACACTTACGCAGTGTTGACAGACATGTTAATGAGCATTCAACTTCACAGGCAACTTCATGTTTGATAAAAAGGAACAAATCTCAAATTGGCCAGCTGTCTATCAAAATGAGAACTGCTCATTTTATTGCCAAACATCACAAGTCATTCCTAGATTATAAACACATTTATGAACTGGACAAAATGAAAGGGTTAGATGTTGGAACATCTTACACGACAGCTAAAGGGGGTGCAACACTATTGCAGTTTATCTTGAGTGTCACCAGGGGAGATGTTTGCCAGAATACTTCTGCTAAATTCTTCTCTCTCACCTGCAATGGTTCCAGTGACTTCACAGTCTATTTACACTCGTACATGTTCAAATGGGGTAATTCAGGACCAGTTCTTATCCACTTAGATTGCCAAGTCTGCTTCATCTAGTGACATACATGGCCAAATTTGTGAAACCTTTGCAAAGCTTGGCTTAGAAAAGGAGTTCAAGACCAAGCTTGTCCGATTCTGTTCAGACGGTGCGTCAAAAATGCAGGGTAAATAAATGTTTTCACACTAACAAGAGGGTCATGATGACCCTGGATCGCTCACCTGAGTAATATGAGCTACATGTTTCAAATGTCAAACTGATGATAAAATATTCAAAAAGTCAGTAGGTCACATTCATGGTCAATGAAATTCAGTTTTATGATTTTTGTGCAAAACTGTGTATGTCATAAAAATTTCAAGGCTGTATCTTAAAAAACAAGAAAGTAGGTCAGTAGGTCAAGGTCACAGTCAAGTGACATCATATTACTTGGGGTCATCAGGTAATTATAATTAAACAGTCTTGGAAATAGGATCAGATGATTTTTTAAGTATTTTTTCCTATATAACTCACATAATAACTAAGTGACCCCAGGGCCGGGCCTCTTTTAACCCCAGGGGCATAATTTGAATAATTTTGGTAGAGGACTACTAGACAATGCATCATACCAAATATCAAAAGCCTAGGTCGTACGGTTTCAGATAAAAAGATTTTTAAAGCTTTTTCCTATATAAGTCTATATACAAGAAGGTCATGATGACCCTGGATCGCTCACCAGAGTAATATGAGCTACATGTTTCAAATGTCAAACTGATGATTTTTTTTAGAATTATTTTGGAAGATTTTCCGATGTACAATCAAGTAACCCCTGGGGCGGGGCCAATTTTACCCCGTGGGTCATGATTTGAACAAATTTTGTAGAAGTCTACTAGGTAATGCTACATGTCAAATATCTAAGATCTAGGCCTTCTGGTTTATTTTTAGAAATTTTTTGAAGATTTTCCTATGTAAAATCAAGTGACCCCTGGGGCTGGGTCAATTTTGACCCCGGAGGTCATGATTTGAACAAAGTTCCACTAGGTAATGCTATATGTGAAATATCTAAGCTCTAGGCCTTCTAGTTTATTTTTAGAAAATTTTTGAAGATTTTCCTATGTAAAATCAAGTGACCCCTGAGGCGGGGTCAATTTTGACCCCGGGGCTCATGATTTGAACAAAGGTCCACTAGACAATGCTATATGTGAAATATCTAAGCTCTAGGCCTTCTGGTTTATTTTAAGAAATTTTTTGAAGATTTTCCTATGTAAAATCAAGTGACCCCTGGGGCGGGGTCATGATTTGAACAAATTTTGTAGAGGTCCATTAGGCAATGCTACATGTGAAATATCTAAGCTCTAGGCCTTCTGGTTTATTTTTAGAAAATTTGAAGATTTTTCTATGTACAATCAAGTAACCCCATGGGGCGGGGTCAATATGACCCCTGGGTCATGATTTGAATAAATTTTGTAGAAGTCTACTAGGCAATGCTACATGTGAAATATCTAAGATACAGGCCTTCTGGTTTATTTTCAGAAAAATTTTGAAGATTTTCCTATGTAAAATCAAGTGACCCCTGGGGCGGGGTCAATTTTGACCCCAGGGGTATGATTTGAATAAATTTTGTAGAGGTCCATTAGGCAATGCTATACGTGAAATATCTAAGCTGTAGGCCTTCTGGTTTATTTATTAGAAAATTTTTGAAGATTTTCCTATGTAAAATCAAGTGACCCCTGGGGCGGGGTCAATTTTTATCCCGGGGTCATGATTTGAAAAAAATTTGTAGAGGTCCACTAGGCAATGCTACAGGTGAAATATCTAAGCTCTAGGCCTTCTGGATTATTTTTAGAAATTTTTTGAAGATTTTCCTATGTAAAATCCCCCTGGGGCGGGGTCAATTTTGACCCCAGGGTCATGATTTGAACAACTTTAGTAGAGGTCCATTAGGCAATGCTACATGTCAAATATCTAAGCTCTAGGGCTTCTGGTTTTTGAGAAGAAGATTTTTTAAGATTTTCCTATGTAAAATCAAGTGACCCCTGGGGCGGGGTCATGATTTGAACAAACTTGGTAGAGGTCCACTAGGCAATGCTTCACACCAAATATCTAAGCTCTAGGGCTTCTGGTTTTTGAGAAGAAGATTTTTAAAGTTTTTCCTTTCGGTTGCCATGGCAACCAGAGTTCTGCATGGAATTCAATTCTTTGAACAATTTTTGTAGAGCTTCACCCAAGGAACATTCCTGTGAAGTTTGGATGAAATTGGCTTAGTGGTTTATGAGGAGATGTTGTTTAAAGGAAAGTGTGGACGGCCGGACGCCGGACGGTGAGCGATCACAATAGCTCACCCCGAGCACTTTATGCTCAGGTGAGCTAAAAACTTGGGACCCCTTGGGGGCCTCTTTTCACCCAAGGGGTACAATTTGAAGAATTTTGGTTGAGGACCATCAGACAATGCTACAAACCAAATATCAAAGGTCAAAGTGTTGTGGTTTCAAACAAGAAGATTTTTAAACTTTTTTTCCTATATGTCTATGTAAAACTTGGGACCCCCGGGGCGGGGCCATATTTGACCCTAGGGGGATAATTTGAACAATCATGGTAGAGGACCACTAGATGATGCTACATACTAAATATCAAAGCCCTAGGCCATGTGGTTAATTTGTACAAGAAGATTTTCAAAGTTTTCCCTATATAAGTCTATATAAACCATGTGACCCCCGGGGCGGGGCCATATTTGACCCTAGGGGGATAATTTGAACAATTTTTGGTAGAGGACCACTAGATGATGCTACATACCAAATATCATAGCCCTCGGCCATGTGGTTTTGAACAAGAAGATTTTCAAAGTTTTCCCTATATTAGTCTATATAAACCATGTGACCCCCAGGGCGGGGCCATATTTGACCCTATGGGGATAATTTGATCAATTTTGGTAGAGGACCACTAGATGATGCTACTAACCAAATTATCAAAGCCCTAGGCCCTGTGGTATTGGACAAGATTTTTTCCTTTTTTTTCTTTTGGTTGCCATGGCAACCAGAGTTCTGCATGGAATTCAATTCTTTGAATAATTTTGAAAGGGGGCCACCTAAGGATCATTCCTGTGAAGTTTGGTGTAATTCTGCCCAGTGGTTTTCAAGAAGAAGATTTTTTTAGAAATTGTTGACGGACGACGCACGACTGATGATGGACATCAAGCGGTCACAATAGCTCACCTTGTCACTTCATGACAGGTGAGCTAAAAAGCTTATCCATTGAAAACAAAATATACTTATTCACATGAAGAATGTGATGTGAAAGATTCAAGCTGAAGCTACTGTTGAATACAACTTGTCAGTTTTAGGTTAATGATAATCACCATAATGCAATCATACTTGAACACAAGAAAAGCAATATGCCTTATTAGATATATTATACCCCCACATAATGATAAAAAGATTTTTAAAGCTTTGTCCTATATAAGTCTATATACAAGAGGGTCATGATGACCCTGGATCGCTCACCAGAGTAATATGAGCTACATGTTTCAAATGTCAAACTGATGATTTTTAGAATTATTTTGGAAGATTTTTCTATGTACAATCAAGTAACCCCATGGGGCAGGGTCAATTTGACCCCCGAGGGTCATGATTTGAACAAATTTTGTAGAAGTCTACTAGGCAATGCTACATGTCAAATATCTAAGATCTAGGCCTTCTGGTTTATTTTTTAGAAATTTTTTGAAGACTTTCCTATGTAAAATAAAGTGACCCCTGGGGCAGGGTCAATTTTGACCCCGGGGGTCATGATTTTAATAAGTTTTGTAGAGGTCCATTAGGCAATGCTACAGGTTAAATATCTAAGCTCTAGGCTTTCTGGTTAATTTTTAGAAAATTTTTGAAGATTTTCCCATGTAAAATCAAGTGACCCGGGGGCAGAGTCATTTTTGACCCCGGGGGTCGTGATTTGAGCAAATTTTGTAGAGGTCCATGAGGCAATGCTACATGTCAAATATCTAAGCTCTAGGCCTTCTGGTTTATTTTTAAAAAAAAATTTGAATATTTTCCTATAGAAATCTATGTAAAATCAAGTGACCCTTGGGGCGGGGTCAATTTTGATCCTGGGGTCATGATTTGAACAACTTTAGTAGAGGTCCACTAGTCAATGCTACATGTCAAATATCTAAGCTCTAGGGCTTCTGGTTTTTGAGAAGAAGATTTTTTAAGATTTTCCTATGTAAAATCAAGTGACCCCTGGGGCGGGGTCAATTATGACCCCGGGGTCATGATTTGAAACAACTTGGTAGAGGTCCACTAGGCAATGCTTCACACCAAATATCTAAGCTCTAGGGCTTCTGGTTTTTGAGAAGAAGATTTTTAAAGTTTTTCCTTTCGGTTGCCATGGCAACCAGAGTTCTGCATGGAATTCAATTCTTTGGACAATTTTGAAAGGGGACCACCCAAGGAACATCCCTGTGAAGTTTCATCAAAATTGGCCTGTTGGTTTATGAGGAGATGTTGTTTAAAGGAAAGTGTGGACGGACGCCAGACGGTGAGCGATCACAATACCTCACCCTGAGCACTTTGTGCTCAGGTGAGCTAAAAACCCACCCCCACATAGTGACTGTCCACTGTCACAAGGACTTGAACTTGCATTTAAGGACACTATTAAGAAAGTGTCACTCTTATATTTGTGTTAAATATGTACAAACAAAAATGATATAAAATGTTTAAATAGATAACTTGATATTTAAGGCCATACCAAATTGATTAATAGTTCTTCGGAAAATTTTCAAAAAAAATGGGAGCGAGCGAGCTACATGTATTATGAACGCATGGATTCCAATCAATATCACTTTGACGCATTAAAACAGCGATAAAACCTGTTTACCGTTATCTTTCCGGACCGCGTAATCAGAAAAAAATATAAAAAATTCGGCGATTTTTATGTACGTGCGGGCGGTTGAATTTTTTTTCTTTTTCTCGGGAATGAAATCATTGATGCGGTAGTTCCGACGAACGACAAATCAATTTGGTATGGCCTAAATAACAAAAAATGAGATCAGTAAGATAGCACGCTGATTTCAAATGATATATCTGAAAGGGAGTTTGAATACATCAAGGAAGTACAGAAGGCCTCCCTGTCCAGCATAAAGGACGCAAATCCTCTGGTCATGTTGCTCGACTTGTGGAATCTATTCTCAGGCACATGACCAGTAGCTTTCCGATATCTACAATCATTGGCACCATACCTATAACTGGCTTTAAAAACTGGCCCACTGAAAAGTCTACTATTCAAGGTTTTTAAACATTTTGACGAAACCATTCCTGTTCTGTTCAGTTCAGTTCAGCTGAATGTTCTTGTTGTTTGTTGCTTTGTGCTGTTTTAAGTTTTACCCTTTTTAAATTAGTTTCAATTTATCTGCCCCCAACTGTGAATTAGTTTTAATCTCCATTACTTCCAATATGTTTTTTCTATTAAATTGGTGTTAATTCTGTAAATCATAGGTCCGTGTAATAATATTCGTATGTTTGTACATATTATAGTGAATTTAAAGACTAGAGTACAATTAAGTTTTTTTAATTACTGTGAAATCTTTATTATTTGTGGGGGATTAACTCTTGTGGTTGAGCTCAACCATGAATTTAAGTCCCAATGAACAAATTGTGCCCACTATAATTTTTAATTGTACGCAAAGTCGCAAACAAGAGGACCATGATGGTCCTGAATCGCTAACCTCTTCCCACATGACCCAGTTTTGAGTATGATGTCGTTTTTTTTATTATTTAACATAGTGACCTAGTTTTTGAGCTCATGTGACCCAGTTTTGAACTTGACCTAAATATTATCAAGATAAATTTTCTGACCAATTTTCATGAAGACCCATTGAAAAATATAGTCTCTAGAGAGGTCACAAAGTTTTTCTATTATTTGACCTATTGACCTAGTTTTCAAAGGTACGTGACCCTGTTTTGAACTTTACCTAGATATCTCCAAGGTGAACATTCTCACTAATTTTCATGAAGATCTCATGAAAAATATGACCTTTAGAGAGGTCACAAGGTTTTTCTATTTTTATACCTACTGGCCTAGTTTTTGACCGCACGTGACCCAGTTTCAAAACTGACCTAGATATCATCAAGGTGAACATTCCGATCAATTTTCATGAAGATCCATTGAAAAATATGGCCTCTAGAGAGGTCAAAAGATTTTTCTAATTTTAGACCTACTGACCTAGTTTTTTAAGGCACGTGACCCAGTTTCAAACTAGACCTAGATATCATCAAGATGAACATTCAGACCAACTTTCATACAGATCCCATGAAAAGTATGGCCTCTAGAGAGGTCACAAGGTTTTTTTATTATTTGACCTACTGACCTAGTTTTTTAAGGCACGTGACCCAGTTTCAAAATTGACCTAGATATCATCAAGGTGAACATTCTGACCAATTCTCACGAAGATCCATTCAAGGGTATGGCCTCTAGAGAGGTCACAAGGTTTTTCTATTTCAAGACCTACTGACCTAGTTTTTGATCGCAGTTGACCCAGTTTCAAACCTGACCTATATATCATCAAGATAAACATTCAGACCAACTTTCATACAGATCCCATGAAAAATATGGCCTCTAGAGAGGTCACAACGTTTTTTCATTATTTGACCTACTGACCTAGTTTTTGATGGCACGTGACTCACTTTCAAACTTGACCTAGATATCATCAAGATGAACATTCTGACCAATTTTTATGGAGATCCATTCAATAGTATGGCTTCTAGAGAGAGGTCACAAGTTTTTTCTATTTTTAGACCTACTGACCTAGTTTTTGATCGCACATGACCCTGTTTCAAACTTGACCTAGATATCATCAAGATGAACATTCAGACCAACTTTCATACAGATTTCATGAAAAATATGGCCTTTAGAGAGGTCACAAGGTTTTTCTATTGTTTGACCTACTGGCCTAGTTTTTGAAGGCACGTGACCCACTTTCAAACTCGACCTAGATATCATCAAGATGAACATTCAGACCAACTTTCATACAGATCCCATGAAAAATATGGCCTCTAGAGAGGTTACAAGGTTTTTCTATTATTTGACCTACTGACCTAGTTTTTGATGGCATGTGACCCACTTTCGAATTTGACCTAGATATCATCAAGGTGAACATTCTGGCCAATTTTCATGAAGATCCCATGAAAAATATGGCCTCTAAAGAGGTCACAAGGTTTTTCTATTTTTAGACCTACTGACCTAGTTTTTGAAGGCACATGACCCAGTTTCAAACTTAACCTAGATATCATCAAGATGAACATTCAGACCAACTTTCATACAGATCCCATGAAAAATATGGCCTTTAGAGAGGTCACAACGTTTTTCTATTATTTGACCTACTGACCTAGAATTTTGATGGCACGTAACCCAGTTTCAAACTTGACCTAGATATAATCAAGGTGAACGTTCTGACCAATTTTCATGAAGATCTTATGAAATATATGGCCTCTAGAGTGGTCACAAAGTTTTTCTATTTTTAGACCTACTGACCTAGTTTTTGATGGCCCGTGACCCACTTTCAAACTTGACCTAGATATCATCAAGGAGAACATTCTGACCAATTTTCATGAAGGTCTTGTGAAATATATGGCCTCTAGAGAGGTCACAATGTTTTTCTATTTTTAGACCTACTGACCTACTTTTTGGCCACACGTGACCCAGTTTCGAACTTGACCTAGAATTTACCAAGATGAACATTCTGACCCATTTTCATAAAGATCCTGTGAAAACTGTGACCTCTAGAGATGTCACAAGGAAAAGTTTACGCACAGACGACGGACGCTGCGCGATCACAAAACTCACCTTGTCACTTCGTGACAGGTGAGCTAAAAAAGACACCATAGCCGTTTGATCTGATCCATAGTTGTATGCATGCGGCAGTACTAACCTGCAGCTTTCGTGTAGTTTATAGAGGCTCCATGAACGATAAACATAGGTATGAGTGGAAATAAAACTGACTATTTCATTTAGAAATGTACCCGTGGTTTGTTTATGACATGCTTGTCGAAGTAAAAGTAGATACTAAAAATAGAAGTTTGACGCAACGTCACCTGCCAAATGCACTATAATACGGTTGTTATTTGATTTTTTCGGCCCCACTATGCAATGTTAAAATACACTAGCTTTTATTTTTACTGACATGTAGTAAAATACTACGACTTTGGAACTATTAAATATTATAAATTAATTGCTAGATTTGCGTCCGATGCATTAATACCTAATTCACATTACATGTTTCTCGGCAGGAAATAACACATGCACAAGTTGAAACAGCATGACCTTGATGTAAGAGGCCTCGGTTATAAGTGTGACACATCTTCTAAATATGGTTAACATTTGTGTCAAATTATTTTCAAATCCCTTGATAAATCGCAGAGTTATGGACCAGACAAGAAACACCTTTGACTTCTAAGTGTGACCTTGACCTTGGAGCTAGGGGTCAGGGTCTTGCACATGACACCTAATCTCATTATAGGGAACATTTATGCCAAGTAATTTCAAAATCCCTTCATCAATGGCAGAGTTATGGACCGGACAAGAAACAGACAATGTTAACCTTTGACCTCTGTGACTTTGACCTTGGTGTTAGGGGTCTTACTCGTGACACGTCATCTCAATATGGTGAACATTTATGTCAAGTAATTTCAAAATGCCTTAATGAATGGCAGAGTTATGGACCGGACACAAAACATACCCTGTTAACCTTTGACTTGTGTGACCTTGACCTTGGAGCTAGGGGTCTAGGTCTTGCGCATGACACGTTGTCTCATTATGGTAAACATTTATGCCAAGTTCTTTCAAAATCCCTTCATGGATGGCAGAGTTATGGACCGAACATGAAACAGACATGTAACCTTTGTCCTCTATGTGTGACCTTGACCTTGGAGCTAGGGATGTGGGTCTTGCGCATGACAAGTTGTTTCATTATGGTGAACGTTTATGCAAAGTAATTTCAAAATCCCTTTATGGATGGAAGAGTTACAGCCCGGACCTAAATTTGCTTCTGCAGTTTCTGTTTGGCATCACTTAAGCATAGTCCAAATGTATCCGTGACACCAAACCACTATTGCCAGTAACACAGGCAAGTCAGCTGAACATTTCTACATTGTTTTCTGCAAGAAAATCTTCAAAACACATTTAAAACACAAAATTGAAACTTTCAGACATATTGCTGCAAATGAAAAACTAGGAATACTAGGAGCATTTTAGAAAAACTAGGAGCACTTTTAAAAAACTAGGACAACTAGGAATGGCTGGAGAGCCTGTTTTGATGATGTTACAAACTAAGTTTGATGGAGATCCATCTAGCAGTTCATGAGAAATTCTTCAAAGATTTTTCTATTTTTTATCTCTTATCCCATTTTAGGGGCCAACGTAAACCATTTGAATAAATTTAATACAAGTTCATGCAAGAACGCTACTGACCAAGTTCGGTGTAATCACAACAAGTAGATTCAGAGGAGATGTTTAAGTAAAAAAATTGACACATGACTCAGTACAAAGGACAACGGACCATCCACCTATATACTGCTAGCTCACCTTGAACAAAGTTCAGGTGACTTAGCTAAACAATCATACGTAAAATATTAATTTGTGTTTGGTAAATACAAATCAGGGTTGCCACTTAGTTGAGAAAATGAAATTCCCTGACTTTTCCCTGACCATACTTTTCACTGACCATCACCATATTTTTTCGGCCACCTCCTCCCCTACAGCCGTCCGTGTTCACGAAAGACCCTGAAAATTCACAGGATAGTCGGTCTGGTAAACATGATTTTTTTACAGGAGCCAATATTTTACCAGACCGAATTCTTTTTAATAAATTTGATATCTGATCTTTAAAATTAGTATTTATACATAGTCTGTATAGACAGCATTACACAAATTACATTCCTTAAGTTTATTTCCACATATTAATTGAAACAGATTTCAGACATTAAGTTTTCAGACTGTAAAAAGTCTCCCAGTACTTGGATTCAGTGTCATTATATTTTCTGGTCCTTTGGAATCATGGAGTCCATTCAACATTTTGTGTAATAGAGTCCCGCTTAAGCCGGTGCTAGGGGGCGTGAGAGGTGTCGCACAATTCATTACCTCTCATGAACAGACTCAATCAAACTGAGTCTGCTGTTATTCTTCTTGGTTACATTCTTTGCTTCCAAAGGATCATTTTACAGATTTTATTCATATTCATTTTCTATATCATCGCTGTCTTTTCCCCCCACAAGTCTATTGTTTGCACGGAGTCACAATGATGCTGACATAGAAAGAGAAAGATGACCTCGGAATTTCCGGGAATTCCAGTCTGGTTTCCGCATACTTAAATCCAGTACCATCCACGATTAGTTGGAAAAGAGCATCCAATTTTGGTAACGCGCGTTCTTAGAATAGTCATGACTCATGACATCATGAGGGGTTTCCACTATCTATTTTAAGGACCAATCAAACAAGGGCTTATTAAAATATAGTTTGACAATAATTTCTCGGGATTCCATGTTACAATAATAATGAAAGAAAGGTAGTTTTTTTTTGTTCAAACTTTAGCGAAATCGTGGAGGACTTTCTTCATATCATATTGACCTGCAATTTTTATCGTACACTCTGTCTTGTGAACTTGATATATCACGGCAGACTGGATCAAAATGTACTGGACATGTCCGATGGCTTTCGCGACCTCTGGTCCAATCCAACCTTTTATATTTATTTTGTTTCAGACGTAACAAACTCTCATTAACAAATACCAAAAATATATGAGTGTGAACATGATAATGATGATATTAACTAGAGATGCTTTTGAGAAAAGCGCATGTCTCCCACAACTGCCCAATGAAAAATGACTAGTTTCTCTGGATGGTCTAGACGAATGGATCCAATCAGTAATTCAAGGGCCATAATTCAAAAGTGCCAAAGCGGATTTGGCTATTTATCAAGCTTGGCCGAGGTCTTATAGTCAAACACATTTTGTTCAAGTTTGGTGAAGATCCGATGAGAAATGTTCGACTTTAGTGCGGACAAGCTTTGTGACAGTACTGCACAATGAAAAATGACTAGTTTCTCTGGATTGTCTTGACAAATGGATCCAATCAGTAATGCAATGGCCATAATTCAAAAGTGCCTTAGCGGATTTGGCTAGTTATCGATGGTCAAACACATTTGTTCAAGTTTGGTGAAGATCCGATGAGAAATGTTCGACTTAAAGAGTGTGGACAAGCTTTGTTACAGTGGTGCCCAATGAAAAATTACTAGTTTCTCTGGATGACCTAGACAAATGGATCCATTTTTGGTAATTCAAGGGCCATAATTCTGAAGTGCCTAGGCCGATTTGCCTAGTTATCGAACTTGGCCGAGCACTTATTGGCAGACACATTTTGTTGAAGTTTGGTGAAGATCGGATGAAAAATGTTCAACTGTGTGGACAAGCTTTGTGACAGACAGACTGGAGTAAATCAATATGTCTCCCAAACCACTGTGTGGTGGGAGACATAATTAGTGACAAAAACTGACTTGACCTGACTTGGCTATAAACACACCTCTCACAACTACACCAAAATGTGTTTGGAAATACTTATAAATACTGCTTGAAGACTGCCATAGCCACCAAACAATTTAAACATCGACCCTGAATTTCATTTTTCCTGACTTTTCTAAAATATTATTTTTAGTGACCATTATCAAGATTTCCCTGACAATTCACTGACCTTGAAAAAAAAAAAACACATTTTTCTCTGACTTTTCAAGGTAAGTGGCAACCCTGCAAATTAAAGTGTTTTTACTTTTAACAGAAAATTATCTTGCAATCATGAATATTTACCTGTACCACAAACACCATTAACTGCAGTGTAGCCTGAGGAACATTTACAATTGCTTGTTGTTGTATCACATTCACTTTTAGCATCAAGAGCTGTGCATGATTTGTGATGGCTGTCACAAGTGTAACCACCGAGGACTGAAAATACATACGGTTCTTAAACCTGTACATGAAAAATTACAGATCAACTAAACAGTACAACTATCATAGGCAGGGACCTGAATCTTGGCGATATAAACTGGCAATCAAAAACTGTAAACCCAGGTATCCCCCACTTAGAAGATTATGTAATATGTAGTATGCATCCCTTTTAACAGATAATGGTACTGTCCAAATTGAAAGAAGGACAAGAGAAATTCAGTAGGGTAAGGGTTAAGAATAAGTTAGAAGAACTAATTTCAAGTCATAAACCAAGTAAGGTTGTTTCTGCTACACAGCACCTTCCATGGCTGAATTTTGAAATTAAAAAATTGAAGAAGAAACACGACATGCTTAAAAGAGAAGTAAAAATTTCACTTTGTTATTAAATTTTTGATTCAAAAGAAAACTGAAAATGCTTTCTGGGATCATATGAATAACATTGTTTGTAGTACTGAAGAACATAAACATGGCACAACCAAAAGTTTCTGGGGTTTTATAAAAAGTTTACAAAATGATTCTTATTGGGTTTTAAAATCTAGCACCAAAGACAAGTCTGAAATTTCAAACAGACAATTTTCTTCTGTTTTCACAAATGATCCAGATCATAATCTACCAAACCTTGGACCTAGCCCTTTTGCCAGCATGTCTGAAATAAACGTAGGAAACACAAATATAGAACACAAAATTGGTGTAATTTTGTGACTTACTTCGCATTTTGTTACAAGCATAACATGTTACATGGATGCTTCTATTGTTACACGTGTCTAAAATTAATAACCCTAATAGAAGAAGATGACATTTTAAGTAAGTGCACTGTGCATATGTATTTTTACTGATTCGCTGTTGAGTAATGTAACATTATGTTATGCTTGTAACAAATGCGAAGTATGTCACCATATTGGGCCAATTTTATGCCCTATCTCGGAAACAGGCATGCGTAAACAGACATGACGTCAGACGTGTTGTGATGTTATAAAGACGCACACAACATAAAGTTCCATTTTATTTTATTTTTTGCTGCATAACGTTATGAAATTCTCATTAAGTAAAATAATTTGAATCGAGAAATATACTATAAAGAACAAAGTGCCACTACAATTTTTCATCCTGTTTTAAGCAATTAATTTAAAATTCATACACAATGTATGAGAGGGTGGAACTATATCTCTCACAGTGTGAAAATACAGATTTCATATTTTCACAGTGTGTGATGAGATATGAAAATATTTAACTGATAGAATACAGTATTTCATTAGTTAGCATAAAATAAAAACTATATATTTACTAAAAATGTTTCTCGGCCAAATTTATGAAATGGGGTACAACATGCATAACATTTTCACTACAAATAGACACCTCTTCTCAGACTCTCGTAACATAAGTAACATCCCTGTAACACTCCTGTAAAATCCTTGTTACAACTGCAAAACACTTCAGCAGATGTTTTTCAGCTGAATTAAGAAATGGGCGAGGGCTTAGAGCGAAACAGGTCTATCTGTATATAGAAATAGAAGCAGACAGACCAGTTTCGCTCTAAGCCCTCGTGGGGAAACATTTTCACTACAAATAGACACCTCTTCTCAGACTCATGTAATGTATTTTAGTAACATCTATGTAACATCCTTGTATATAACTATACTAAAGACAATTTTCATCTGAATGTAAGAAATGGGGTGTAACATGCGCCACATTTTTACTTCAAATTGACGCCTCTTCTCAGACACATGTAACATAAGTAACTTCCAGGTAACATCCTTGTTACATCTAAGTAACACTACTAAAAACGTTTTTCAGTCAAATTAAAGATATGGGGTGTAACATGCGTAGCATTTTAACTACAGATAGATGCCTCTTCTCAAACTCACTAACATAAGTAAAATCCATGTAACACATCTGTAACATCCTTGCTACATCTAAATAACACTTCTAAAGACGTTTTTCAGCCAAATTTATGAAATCATTTAGACAAATTCAATATCCTGGAGGATAATCAGCACGATTTTCAAGCCCGGCAGTCTTGCAAAACCCTGGTTTTATTCATGATTTAGCTCAGTCAATACAGCAAAGCCAGTTTGATGTTGCCATTATGGATTTCCCCAAAGCCTTCAATGTAGTCCACAATGGTAGACTGCTCTTAAAATTAGCCCATATGGCATCAGGGGCTCTACTCATTCTTTATGTGTTCCACTTGCAAACATGAGAGTGGACAAGGCTAAATTTGAAGTTTTTCAAGTAATTCGAGGGCCATAATCCAAGACTGACTGGGGCGATTTGGGTAGATATCCAACTTGGCCACGATATTATGCCACAAACATCGTCAGCAAGTTTGGTGAAGATCGAATGAAAACTGTTTGACTTAGAGAGCTGACATTCTCTAGACGTCTGCTGCCCGCCACAGGTGTTCACATAATACGCCCCATAGGTCATAGGACGAAAGGGGCAAACAAACATATTTTGAGGGTGACTTGAATGAAATGCTTACAGTAAATCAGGTTCTATGCTAACAGTGAATTTTCCAAGTAGAATGAAACATTTTGACAATGTTTACCCGATGACTCTTCATTGTTCAGGAAAATGGTAATTACTACTGCTGTCAGTTATAACTAGAACTGTCACAGGAGTGACTCATACCCCCACCATAAGGTCTTGTCACAGAAGAATGGCAACCATAAGAAATCTTAAAAATACTTTGGAGTACTTCATCCTGGGCTTCCACATATAATATAAGTAATACTAGTATAATACTAGTATAGTAATACTAGTAAATATATTAAATCTCTATTAGAGATACACTAAAAGTGAATACAAAAAAGTGTCTTACCGACCCATGTAACCACAGAAAAATGTATTTACTTTTTACACAGGACTTATAATAAAAAAGTTAGAAAATACATCAAAATTAACCTTAAATTCTAGGTAAAAGGGGACACAATTCAAGAAAAATTAGTGTCAGAGTTATGCACCTTGTGTCACATGATGTGGGTGATGAGGTGGAACATCTATTTTAAGTCTGAATCAAATCCATTCAGTAGTAACTGAGATATAGTGAAAATACATCAAAATTAACCTTAAATTCTAAGTAAAAAGGGGCATAATTCATGAAAAATTGGTGTCAGAATTATGCACCTTGTGTCACATGATGTGGGTGATGAGGTGGAACATCTATTTTAAGTCTGAATCAAATCCATTTTGTAACAATTGAGATGTAGTGAAAATACATCAAAATCAACCTTAAATTTAAAGTAAAAGGGGACATAATTCATAAAAAATTTATGTCAGAGTTAAGCACCTTATGTCACATCATCTGGGTGATGAGATGGAACAATTATTTTAAGTTTGAATCAAATCCATTTAGTAATAACTGAGATATAGTGAAAATACAACAAAATTAACCTTAAATTCTAAGTAAAAGGGGACATAATTCATGAAAACTTGGTGTCAGAGTTATGCACCTTGTGTCACATGATGTGGGCACATGATGTGGGTGATGAGGTGGAACATCTATTTTAAGTCTGAATCAAATCCATTCAGTAGTAACTGAGATATAGTGAAAATACATCAAAATTAACCTTAAATTCTAAGTAAAAAGGGGCATAATTCATGAAAAATTGGTGTCAGAGTTATGCACCTTGTGTCACATGATGTGGGTGATGAGGTGGAACATCTATTTTAAGTTTGAATCAAATCCATTTTGTAATAATTGAGATGTAGTGAAAATACATCAAAATCAACCTTAAATTTAAAGTAAAAGGGGACATAATTCATAAAAAATTTAGGTCAGAGTTAAGCACCTTATGTCACATCATCTGGGTGATGAGATGGAACAACTATTTTAAGTTTGAATCAAATCCATTTAGTAATAACTGAGATATAGTGAAAATACAACAAAATTAACCTTAAATTCTAAGTAAAAGGGGAAATAATTCATGAAAACTTGGTGTCAGAGTTATGCAACTTGTGTCACATGATGTGGGCACATGATGTGGGTGATGAGGTGGAACATCTATTTTAAGTCTGAATCAAATCCATTCAGTAGTAACTGAGATATAGTGAAAATACATCAAAATTAACCTTAAATTCTAAGTAAAAAGGGGCATAATTCATGAAAAATTGGTGTCAGAGTTATGCACCTTGTGTCACATGATGTGGGTGATGAGGTGGAACATCTATTTTAAGTTTGAATCAAATCCATTTAGTAATAACTGAGATATAGTGAAAATACAACAAAATTAACCTTAAATTCTAAGTAAAAGGGGACATAATTCATGAAAACTTGGTGTCAAGAGTTATGCACCTTGTTTCACATGTATTTCAAGCTTGAATCAAATCCATTTGGTAATAACTGAGATAATAGATTTCGGGACGCGACGGGACGGGACGCGACAAAACTGACTCCTATATACCCCCCTCAAACATGTTTGGTGGGGGTATAACAATAGACTTCTCCATGTTTGAATTTCTGTACATTTAATAATTATAGGTGGTGATGGCAAGTGGAAAATTCGTAATTATGGGTAGTGGGGTTGGAGGAAAATGAAAAATTACAGGTGGTGGGGTTGTTCAAAATGTACCTTCATACCCTCCCATACAATTAATTCTGGAAAACTGATACAAAAATACATGCATTGTACTTTTATTAAATAAAAGGGAAGTAATTTTCTTGTACCAACAAAACAAAGTTAACTGTGGCACCTGTGACCTTTGCACATATCTTGTTATAGTGAATTATCAGAATATTTATGGCACATTATTTAAATATACACCCATGTACAAACATTATTTAAATATACACCCATGTATAAAAAGAGCTACCAAGAAAAAAACAAGAGGGTCATGATGACCTTTATGGCTTTCCTGTTAAACTTCGCCTTCGAATTATCAAGATAAACATTCTGACCTTGATTCATTCATAAATGTGGCCTCTACAGTATTAACAAGCTTTTTTCTTTGATTCGAGCGGGTGACCTAGTTTTTGACCCCACATGACCAAGTTTCAACCTTGGCCTAGGAATCATCAACAATCTGACCAAGTTTTTATGAGAAATAGTGTTAATAAGCTTTTCCTTTAAGCTTTTCCTTTGATTTGACTGGATGATCTAGTTTTTGACCCAATATGACCCAGTTTTGAATTTGGCATAGGAATCATCAAGATAAACATTCTGACCATGTTTCATGTGACCTTGACCTGACACAATACAGACTCTGTTAACCATTGACCTCTTAAGTTTGACCTTGACCTTGAAGCTAGGGGTCTGGGTCTTACACATGACATGTTGTCTCATTATAAGGAACACTTATGCCAAATAATTTCAAAATTCCCTTATAGATGGCAGAGTCATGGACAGGACAAGAAACAGACTCTGTTAATCTTCGACCACTGTGACCTTGGAGCTAGGGGTCTGGGTCTTGCGCATGACATGTTGTCTCATTATGGAAAACAGTTGTGCCAGGTTATTTTAAAATCCCTTCATGGATGTCAGAGTTATGGACCAGACACAAAGTGTGACTGATGGAACAATGCAGCCCATTTCTATTTCCCCCTTTTTTCTTCGAAAAAGGTGGGGGACAATTATTTAATTTAACTTACTTACTTGCTACACAGACACCATTTTCAGCAGTGTTGCCAGCGGAACATTTACATTTGGTTGTTGTAGCATCACATTCACTCTTAGCATCAAGACTTGAGCATGAGGTTGCATCGCTGCTGTCACAGGTGAATCCATTGATTACTGAAATAAAAATCATCACCTTCTTGCAAAGCAGAATTTTACCCCGAGAACTGCAACATCTCGGACAACACATAAAATGGTGTCACTAACATATAATGCCTGACCGGGGAAAAAACTGACCGTTACACCGGGAAAGAAACATAAATTAACGCCCGCAGGCGCATTAGGCGATTTCGAGATACATGTTGATGTGTATGCAGCTATTTAAATTATGAGTAACTGATGTCCATGTATGTTTTTACTACAATGATTAAAAGATTTAAATAACTTTTATCCCCGTTTAATTTTTAGAGAATTTATAATCGTAAAATACATAAAAATTCGAATTATCATTAACAAAAATGACGAAAATGTAACGTTACGCGTAACAAGATGTTAGTAGGACAGCTGGTTTTTTGACGATAAATCAGTCAATTTTAAAGATATCTGGACAAAATAACCAGCAGACGACAATGAATTTGCCACGCATCATTCGATGCGTTTTTTTTTACGTCATTTCCGTATCTACTCGCTTTAACAAAACCTTGACGGCTTTTCCTATAAGCATTACACTTGTCATCCTGGTACGTATTTATTCAATTATATGGTAACCCTTACAGAAGAAAAAGGCCTGCTGCGTACTCTTGCTGTGTACATACAGCGTATATGATGCGTACATGATGTGTACTAAAATCAAGGGCTTTAAATAGTACGCAGGATATACACCGCACATACACCGATAGTACGTTTGTAGTACACTTTTGACATGCAAATGAGCTCTGCCGCGTACTACTTGCTGCGTACATGCTGTGGACTACATAGTACACAGGATGTACGCTGGAGGAATTTAGTATGCGGGAAATAGTACACAGCATGTACGCGGCACATACACTTTTCACATGCAAATGAGCCTGCGGTGTACTACCCCTGCGGCGTACATGCTGTGTACTCTTGCGGCGTACATGCTGTGTACTACTGCGGCGTACATGCTGTGTACTCCTGCGGCGTACATGTGGTGTACTCCTGGCCAGAGTCCTGCGGCGTACATGCTGTGTACTCCTGCTGCATACATGCTGTGTACTCCTGTGGCGAAACTGCTGTGATAATGTAAATTCCTTACCCCACCAACTTTCGTATGGAAATGCTGATCATTTGGACAGAAAAAAACCAGAAAAAAGATGTGACATGCATCAATAAGTATTTACCCTTACCAAAATAATGTAGATTGATGTTATCAAATAAATTAGTATGCTTTTCTTCATCCACTTTTCAATGAAATAAATCAATTTTTGTACCATGTAATTTGGTAAACATTTGAAGAAAATGGCGTAACTGCATCAAGGGGAAACAACTTTAATGCAACTAAATATAAGTGTTGTGATTTATTATAGACAATGTGTGCGTAGTATGTATTTATTTTGATTAAAATCCATCTGAGAACAATCTAGGACTGGAATTATATAAGCATTTATACACTTTTACGTCCGTAAAAAGTAGCGCACCAAAAAATTTTGGATTGATTTTTTCCAATGGGGCGAGCGCAATTAGCCAAAAACGTTATGAAAATATACGAGCGGCAAATCCGATGAACAACTTTTTAATTTGGTGAGGCCTTAATGAGTTAACATAATGAGCATTAAAGCCTTTATAAAACATGATAGAATGGTGTTTTGCTTAAGAGTATTCAAATAACAGTGAGAGCTATTAATTCTTCTCATTCGGGCGCTGTTGAGGCATTATCTTGGTAATTATTTCATGTATTACAAAATGTAATGCAACAAAGTTCAAATAAGGCTTTTCAATTATCCAAGTTAGAAAGCTCCAGGATTAATTCAAAATGAAAAAGAATATATTTTTACACTGCATGCAAGGTGCAGCTCAGAAATCACCAAGATGTAAGCTTCACAAATGAACATTGCAAATAGTTTGGCAAATTTTCATTGTTCAGAATACCAGTTATCTGAACTACTCTATGCTATGAAGATAAAAGTTACTCGGAAATCAAGTTCTTGCTTCCAAGAAAAAAAAAAAATGTACAAATCCTTCCTGCATGAAGTGTACTTCAGACTTTTACCTAAAAAAATTCAAAGTATAAACACCAAAAGAAAATTAACAAGTCCCTCCCGCGTATATGAAGTTTACTTCAGACTTTAACTTATAAAAAAAGACAAAGTATAAATGCCAAAAGAAATTGTACAAGTCTTTTCCGCGTATATGAAGTGTACTGCACAAATTTCAAAGTATCTGCGGTGTACATGCAGTGTACTATTTTCTTGTACAAGTCCCTCCTGCGTACATGCAGTGTACTCCTTAAATTTTCAGAGTCTGTGCTGCGTACTTGAAGTGTACTAGTGACCTCCTGCGTACATGCTGTGTACTCGTCGAAATAGTACGCGGCATGTACGCAGCATGCGGTGTATGTAAAATGTACTCCTCTGGCGTACTACTGTGTTTGCGGCATATACACAGCAAATACGCAGCATGTACGCCACAGAGGCTTGCTTCTGTAAGGGAATAATTTATCGGAAAAAATACCGAAACTTATACTATCATAAAATGCATACATTAACAATTTTGTACATGTTTAAAGCAATAGTCATTAACAAGTATTAAACGACTACGGTATATTTAAAAAAATTACGTACTGAAAATGATACGTCAAAAAGTCTATTTTAAAAGTGAGTTTCCCCATTTTATGCGAGTTATCATTGAAAGTTGGCATTCATCTTTATAGATGGCTAAAAGTGCATTGTATGGACTTTCAAAAGATATCTGACTTATCTTGTTAGTATAAAACTTTCATGAACCATCATTCTGTGAAAAAATTACATCGTTTACAGTAAAGCTGCAAATATTAGATTGCATAACGTTAACATCATATAATTTCACTTTGCTGTACATAAAAACGCAACGACCCGCCCGCTTCGCTCAGTAGGTAGAGCGTCGGTCTATGGATCGCGGGATCGTGAGTTCGATCCTCGGGCTGGGCGTATGTTCTCCGTGACTATCTGATAAACGACATTGTGTCTGAAATCATTAGTCCTCCACCTCTGATTCACGTGGGGAAGTTGCACAGGTTTGTACTGGTACAGAATCAAGGAACACTGGTTAGGTTAACTGCCCGCCATTACATTACTGAAATACTGTTGAAAAACGGCGTTAAACCCAAAACAAACAAAACAAGAGGACCATGATGGTCCTGAATCGCTCACCTGTCCCCACATGAACTGAGTATGACGTCGTTTATTCTGACCAATTTTCATGAAGATCCATTGAAAAATATGGCCTCTAGAGAGGTCACAAGGTATTTCTATTTTTTGACATAATGACCTAGTTTTTGAAGGCATGTGACCCAGTTTTGTACTTGACCTAGATATCATCAAGGTGAACATTCTCACCAATTTTCATGAAGATCTCATGAAAAATATGGCCTCCAGAGAGGTCACAAGGTTTTTCTATTTTTAGACCTACTGACCTACTTTTTGACCGCACGTGACCCAGTTTTGAACTTGACTTAGATATCATCAAGGTGAACATTCTCACAAAAGGTTTACCTATGTTTAGACCTAGTGGCCTAGTTTTTGACCGCAGTTGACCCGGTTTCAAACTTGACCTAGATATCATCAAGATGAACATTCAGACCAACTTTCATACAGATCCCATGAAAAATATGGCCTCTACAGTGGTCACAAGGTTTTTCTATTATTTGACCTACTGACCTAGTTTTTTAAGGCATGTGACCCAGTTTTGAACTTGACCTAGATATCATCAAGGTGAACATTCTGACCAATTTTCATGCAGATCCCATGAAAAATATGGCCTCTACAGAGGTCACAATGTTTTTCTATTATTTGACCTAGTAACCTAGTTTTTGACCACACGTGACCCAGTTTTGAACTTGACCTAGATATCATCAAGATGAACATTCTGACAAATTTTCATGCAGATCCCATGAAAAATATGACCTCTAGAGAGGTCACAAGGTTTTTCTATTATTTGACCTAATGACCTAGTTTTGGACCGCAAGTGACCCAGTTTCAAACTTAATCTAGATATCATCAAGTTGAACATTCTGACCAATTTTCATGCAGATCCCATGAAAAATATGGCCTCTACAGAGGTCACAAGGTTTTTCTATTATTTGACCTACTGACCTAGTTTTTGAAGCACGTAACCCAGTTTCAAACTTGACCTAGATATCATCAAGATGAACATTCAGACCAATTTTCATGCAGATCCCATGAAAAATATGGCCTCTACAGAGGTCACAAGGTTTTTCTATTATTTGACCTACTGACCTAGTTTTTCATCGCACGTTACCCAGTTTCAAACTTGACTAGATATCATCAAGGTGAACATTCAGACCAATTTTCATAAAGATCCCATGAAAAAAAAGGCCTCTAGAGCATAGGGATCTGTCACGTGCTATGATAGAGGGGAAAAAATTATGATAGAGGGGATTTTTTTTTTGTTTAAAATTTTTCTTAGATGAAAATTCAAGAACTTATTTGTGAAAAAAAAAAATCATCCATAAATAACATAAATATAAACAAGGGGTGGAACATGGCCAATTTCGATCTTGTCAACTACCTTCTTGTACCCCATCTATCGCGCCACATATTTGTAATATCCGACTCATAACCACTGAATTACATGAGCAAAGGCTCACTCTAACTGAAAATGTATACTTTTCCCACCTTAAAATGTTCAACAAAGCCGTAATTTATAATTTTATATATGCCGACACAGCCGTGTTTTCATCTTGGACACACAGTCGTAAAATATAAACACGATCATGTCCAGGTGTAAAATGCAATAAATAGCCGTAGAACGTGGTGAAACAAGTTATGGTTCTTAAGAATGATAATAAATACACTAACTGCAAACATTTACACACCTCGGAAAGCTCTATCGACAAGAATTCGTGTATTTTGTCTTTCTCGTTCTATTTTCTATCATTTCTCGGCATGTTGATATCACGTGACAATCGTCAAACACAGTTCATGAAATCTGTGTTCTGATTGGATGACTGATACAAAAAATGATCATGTGACATTTCTAGTGTCATGGACGGAAAAGAAGAAATGTTTGTTAGAAATGATAAAAATACACGAATTCTTCACCGATAGAGCTTTCCGAGGTGTGTAAATGTTTGCAGTTAGTGTATTTATTATCATTCTTAAGAACCATAACTTGTTTCACCATGTTCTACGGCTATTTATTGCATTTTACACCTGGACATGATCGTGTTTATATTTTACGACTGTGTGTCCAAGATGAAAACACGGCTGTGTCGGCATATATAAAATTATAAATTACAGCTTTGTTGAACATTTTAAGGTGGGAAAAGTATACATTTTCAGTTAGAGTGAGCCTTTGCTCATGTAATGCAGTGGTTATGAGTCGGATATTACAAATATGTGGCGCGATAGAATGGGGTACAAGAAGGTAGTTGACAAGATCCAAATTGGCCATGTTCCACCCCTTGTTTATATTTATGTTATTTATGGATGATTTTTTTTTTTCACATATAAGTTCTTGAATTTTCATCTAAGAAACATTTTAAACAAAAAAAAAATCCCCTCTATCAAACTTTTTTCCCCTCTATCATAGCACGTGACGGATCCCTATGCTCTAGAGAGGTCACAAGGTTTTTCTATTTTTAGACCTACTGACCTAGTTTTGGATTGCACATGACCCAGTTTCGAATTTTAACTAGATATCATCAAAATGAACATTCTGTCCGAATTTCATGAAGCTCTCATGAAAAATATGGCCTCTAGAGAGGTCACAAGGTTTTTTTATTATTTGACCTACTGACCTACTTTTGAAGACACGTGACCCACTTTCAAACTTGACCTAGATATCATCAAGGTGAACATTCTGACCAATTTTTATGAAGATCCATTCACAAGTATGGCCTCTAGAGAGGTCACAAGGTTTTTCTATTTTTAGACCTAGTGACCTAGTTTTTGACCGCACGTAACCCAGTTTCAACCTTGACCTAGATATCATCAAGATCAACATTCATACCAACTTTCATACAGATCCCATGAAAAATATGGCCTTTAGAGAGGTCACAAGGTTTTTCTATTATTTGACCTGCTGACCTAGTTTTTGACCGCACATGCTCCAGTTTCGAACTTGACCTAGATATCATCAAGGTGAACATTCTGACCAATTTTCATAAAAATCCCATGAAAAATGTGACCTCCAGAGTGGTCACAAGCAAAAGTTTACGCACGAACGGACAGACGGACAACGGACGCTGCGCGATCACAAAAGCTCACCTTGTCACTTTGTGACAGGTGAGCTAAAAACGCAACATTTTTGTTGATTTTATTAGCTCGATTTCTATTAAATATCTTTAAAGTATTTGGTTCATTTTACAAATTTGTGACGCATATTCTTTATTACCTTTCTTCTATATTTTCAGTATCTTCGAAATAATTTATTCTGAACATTGTGCCTTGCAGTAAACTTAAAAGTATGAACGTCTCATCTATGATAAATGGAACACTTTTACATTTAAATCTAAGGTCCAGTTCAAAAAAATAATGTTCTGTAAGAAAATTTAACGTTGTACTGGACCTATAAAGAAAGAGAAAATTTCATGGCAAGCGTCATTTTATTTGATGTGCCACGAAGATGGAAATATTTCTAAATACTTTCTCAACGAATTTATATTACATATTCCTACAGACCTACCATCTATGAACTAATCAAATGTTCTGTTTCCGTTTAGTTTTGTGTGAAACCGGTGTTTTAAGTGGTAATTTACAGGTCTATATGAATGTATTACACTCAAGGCATTGTAATACCATGATAAAATGAAGGCGATCAGTTAGCCTATGAAGTTTAAATAGATAAAAGTAATACTTTTTATCTACACTTCAGTAAGGACAATTTCATTTTGCATTTTAGCTCGGAGTTGATTTTACATGATTTTATCATATCATATCGAGGGCTCAGCGCAAAACTATACCAACTACATTTTGCACTTCTTTTCAGGAGAAGGAAAAAACTTTTTCTTTTATTCTTTATTTAATATTTTGAATTTAGTTTTGGAATCAAAATACATAATGATTCAATATAAACATATATGTTGCTGTTTTATATATTCTTGTGCTTTAAAGTGATTTATGAGGCAGAATTTGACTTGGAATAGTTTTGCGCTGAAAATAGACTTTATTTGTCACAATTGTTTGTGCAAAACTATTCTAACTCAAGTTGAACTACTTTTGCACTGATATTCTCAGCAAAATACATTTGATGTCACAGTGCAAAACTATTCCAAGTTAACATATAGCTTAATTTTGATGTTCCTTTTCAGTCAGATTTTCATACTTAGATCAAATTAACAAAGATAATGTCTAACAAATGTCATTTGTTAAGTTTAGTAGACAACAACTTACACAATATGACCAGAAACTGCTTTATTTAAAGGGGCATACCCTACAACTGAGTGCACTTAATTATTTTCAGAAACCATGATTAAATGAAGCTTTGACTTAAAAGGAATAAGTAAAAGAAAATCCAACATCATCTAGCATTGTACAAAACAAACACAACACATAATAATATGAATTTATGGAGCCACAACAGCACTCGAATTTGCTGCGAAAACCACACAATTTTGTTTTTTTATGGTGTTGATTTAATAGGCACCTGTATTTAATCATGAATACAAAAAACAACTCTGAAAATTTCCACTAAACATTCCAACAATACAGGGATTTTTTTATTGTTTCAAAACTGGGGCCCGGGGCCCATTCAGCTGGGAAAAAATGGTGCGTAAAACCTGAAGGTTGGGAAATTCAAAAATAAGTTTTATCGTCATACAACTTTTATTTCTGGATGTCGTATTACAAGTCTTTTGTTTTATTTATTTTTTTTAGCTCATCTGATTTTTTGAAAAAAAATTGATGAGTTATTGTCATCACTTGAGCGGTTGTCGGCGTTGCCTGGTTAAGTTTTATGTTTAGGTCAGCTTTTCTCCTAAACTATCAAAGCTATTGCTTTGAAACTTGGAATACTTGTTCACCATCATAAGCTGACCCTGTATAGCAAGAAACATAACTCCATCTTGCTTTTTGCAAGATTTATGGCCCCTTTTGGACTTAGAAAATATCAGATTTCTTGGTTAAGTTTTATGTTTAGGTCAACTTTTTCTCTTAAACTATCAAAGCTATTGCTTTGAAACTTGCAACACTTGTTGACCATCATAAGCTGACCCTGTACAGCAAGCAACATAACTCCATTCTGCTTTTTGCAAGAATTATTGCCCCTTTTGGACTTAGAATATCATTTTCTTGGTTGAGTATTATGTTTAAGTCAATTTTTCTCATAAACTATCAAAGCTATTGCTTTAAAACTTGCAACAGTTTTTCACCATCGTAAGTGGACACTGAACATCAAGAAACATAACTCTATCCTGCTTTTTGCAAGAATGATGGCCCTTTTTAGACTTAGAAAATCATGGGTAGGACAATATTTCTATTACACAAAAAAAATCAGATGAGCGTCAGCACCCGCAAGGCGGTGCTCTTGTTTTTTTTTTTGAAAGTGTCTGCTAAATTTTCTGGTATTTCTTCAGTGAGAAACTCTCAGACACTCAACGGTTACTAAAACTTTGGGAAATTAAAACCTAAGAATTGGGAAAATAAGCAAATTTTTGCAATTGGGATGGGGCCCATATTTGGCCCCAAAATCAGCCTTAAAAAATTCCTGCAATAGCATGTACAACTCATGTTTTGTTGGTATCACGTTGTTGTTGTACACTTTTTGGGTGGAAGCGATTTATTATAAATGGACGCAGTTCATTAATATATGTAATATGTTGCCCCAAACAGAATATTTCAATATAATAATGTTCTTCTTTAAAAGTGTAATTATTTCCTATTTTACGTCTATCTAGTCCATAATATAAGTTTGCATAATATAATCTGCTAAAAGTAGGGTATGCCCCTTTAAAGATAAAGAGATTTTGTACATGAGGATCTTTCTTGTTCCTGGGGTACCAGATTTTTACATAAACTGTAATTAGGGTTGAAAACCTATACCTGTAACAATAGAACGATCCCTATAAATCCTGCACAATATTTCAAATGATGAAATGCATTTTTATTCTAAATGTTTTCTTACATTTCAATACAGAAAATCTTTTTTGTATGTTATTGCAATATGCACTTACAAATCCTTCGCAATAATTCAAATGATTGCATGTTCGATACTATGATTTTTCTTCATTAAAATGCTTCAGTACAGTAAACCTTTTTGTAACTTGTATCATTGACAATTATTTTGAGTTCCACAATGCATGAGGACCATAACTGTTCAGATAAACAATTATATTAAGACGTTGTCATTTTAATTATCATGCAGGAGTATAAATCCCACACGGTAACTGAAACATGTTTGATAATTACGACTTTTCTTCATTGAAACGTTTCGATAATGAAACTCTTTTTCTACAACATTTCAACATGCACTTAAATCATTGACACCCTTTTTGATTTCATTATGATGCATGAGGACCGTTATCTCAATCAAACAATAATATAAACACAAAAATAATTGCTTCTTTTAAAATACCCTGCAGGAGTAGTATCCTCATATGTACAATATCTCTGTCTTTAAAAATCCAAACTGTTCAGGCAATAAACACTATCAAAACTAGAAAATGCTTTTGTAAAAAAGCGCATGTCTCCCCCAATGCAAAGTCCTATAGGCAAGAAGTCAATAGGGGTCAGGAGCGAAAGTCAAAGAGACACTGATGGTTGGCTGCAATAGGGATCATCAACTTGGCATGTCCAGTCATCCTGCTAAATTTCAACACTCTTGGCCTAGTGGTTCTCAAGTCACTGTTCAGGCTCCTGTGACCTTGACCTTTGATCAAGTAACGTCAAAATAAATAGGGGTCATCTACTCTGCATGTCCAATCATCCTATTAAGTTTCAACATTGCAGGTCAAGTGGTTCTCAAGTTATTTCCAAAAAATGATTTTACATGAACAGGTCACTGTGACCTTGACCTTCAATAGACTGACCCCAAAATCAATAGGGGTCATCTACTCTGCATGTTCAATCATCCTATGAAGTTTCAACATTCTGGGTCAAGTGGTTCTCAAGTTATTGATCGGAAATGGTTTTCAATGTTCAGGCCCCTGTGACCTTGACCTTTAACGGAGTGACCCCAGAAACAATATGGGGTCATTTACTCTGCATGAACAATCATCCTATGAAGTTTCAACATTCTGGGTCGAGAGGTTCTCAAGTTATTGACTGGAAATGGTTTTCCATGTTCAGGCCCCTGTGGCCTTGACCTTTAACAAAGTCACCATAAAATCGTTAGTGGTCATCTACTCTGCATGACCAATCATCCTATGAAGTTTCATCATTCTGGGTCAAGTGGTTCTCAAGTTACTGACCGGAAATGGATTTCAATGTTTGGGCCCCTGTGACCTTGACCTTTCACAGAGTGACCCCAAAATCGTTAGGGGTCATCTACTCTGCATAACAAATCATCCTATTAAGTTTCAACATTCTGGGTCAAGTGGTTCTCAAGTTATTGACCGGAAATGGTTTTCAATGTTCAGGCCCCTGTGACCTTGACCTTTAATGGAGTGACCCCAAAATCGATAGGGGTCATCTACTTTGCATGTAAAATCATCCTATGAAGTATCAACATTCTGGGTCAAGTGGTTCTCTAGTTATTGATCGGAAATGGTTTTCAATGTTCAGGCCCCTATGACCTTGACCTTTGACGGATTGACCCCAAAATCAATAGGGGTCATCTACTCTTCATGACCAATCATCCTATGAAGATTCAACATTCAGGGTCAAGTGGTTCTCTAGTTATTGATCGGAAATGGTTTTCAATGTTCAAGCCCCTGTGACCTTGACCTTTGACGGAGTGACCCCAAAAACAATAGGGGTCGTCTACTCCAGCAACCCTACAACCCTATGAAGTTTGAAGGTTCTAGGTCAAATGGTTCTCCAGTTATTGCTCAGAAATGAAGTGTGACGTACGGACGGATGGACAGGGCAAAAACAATATATCTCCTGGGGGAGACATAATTATATTAACATGACAGATTGCTTCTTGTCCTATTTCAGTTTGTGTAAAAATAGTTAAATACACCAGTGTATTATTATAAATTCTAACACGATTCGATTCATTTTTCTATTAAACAAAGAAGGCAGAAAACAGTGAATTATTAAACAACAAATCACTGTTCTGACGTCACAGTTATTACGTCATGGCGTCAAACGGCATAGCGGCGCACTGGAAAATAAACGAATTGAAAATGGGCAAGTATTTAATGAATGTCATCAAGGATGTACTTTAAAATCCTTGGTACCATGTTAGAATTGAAATAATATATCTCATTTAGTGATTTGCTCTTGAATAAATCATTGTTTGTCGTTCAGATGCGTATTATTATATCATTCGGGCTGCATCCTCGTGATATATTTCCTTCTCATCTGAACTCCAAACAATGATTTATTCAACAACAAATCACTGGATGAGATATATTATTTCTTAAGTAAAAGTAAGACTCCTTTTGAGTCTATAACTTCTAGTTATTTTCTCAAAAGTGCCAGAAATCATAAAATTAATTTTTGTGAAGCAGAATTTTGTGTTTACATAAAATGTTTTGGCTGCTTCAGAGACAGAGATGATGTTTTAATACAATTTATTTTACTCCTCATCTTTTAGTGTGTAAAGTTATTATTTGAGTTTAATAAGAAATTTACATGGATCCATAAAAACTAATTTTATGCACTACTGTAGATAAACAATTAAAGCGACCTGTTGAGGTTAAGACTTGTCAAATTACAGTAATACAATTTGAAAATACACAACAAGCAAGACTTAGAGCTATACTGTGTCTTTTCACTTGCTATTTATATGTATAATATATCTTCACATACTATAATGATTATATTTTGTTGATGAAAAATTATTTTTACAAGAAAAAGTTTGATAATGTCCTCAAAGTAAATGAAATTTATCCCAATATATAATACCTCTTGGAAACTGAAGCATCTTTTGAAAATTGAAAAGGCTGTGTCAGTAATTTTTACAGTCACATTATTCTATAATCCAGTGAGCTCCATTCTTTGACAGTGAAATCTAAGCAATAATCTATCAAAATGCTTAATTTTGTTCAAATTCAAATCAAGAGTTATGGGACCTGGCTCTGTTACCATTTAAAGATGTGAAGTTTCAATGCAATGTTTGTTGAACTACTTTTAGAACATAAAGAAGACACGATTGTGTGAAGTTTCAATCCAATTAATATCCCATTTATGAAATAAATAATGAATGCAAAATCAAGAAAGAGGCATAATTTTGTTAAAATGCAAGTTAGAATTATACCCTTGCCTACACATGAAGGCCATGATTGTTATATATTGAAAGTTTAAAAGCAATAATATTATTCTTAATTGAGTGTACAAGTATAAAAATACACCTTGGTGACTAGAAGTGCTCCCCTTAATTCAAAGAAACAGAAATTATTGTTCTTCATCTGAAAAACTGTTTTCAATAATTGAATCTAGCAAAAGGACTTAAAAATAGCTATCCTGAGATTTTCTAAATGTAGTGCAACCTTGCAAGATACCTTTTGCTTGTGTAAATATAGTATAGCATAGATTACTTCTATCAGTCTATTATGGGAGATCAAATGGACACTAGTACGAATCCTGGTCATAATGGAACATTCAAACTGCAACTTGCAAAAAGTGTCTTTTAAAAGTTATGTCAACAAGAGCACCACCTAGCGGGATGTATGCTCGACTTTTCTCAGGGCTGGATCATAAGTATATGGGGGTGTCAAGTCACTAGTATAAGAGAATGCCATTATATTTTGTATATGATTGTGTTAAAAAAATAATTTTTTGGGGGTGGGGAGGGGCATAGCAAAGCCCCCCCCCCCCAGCGTGGGGTAAGGGTCAAGTTAGGGGATAAAGAGTTAATAAACAACCATTCAAAGTTTCAAGGGGATACCTTTGATAGTGTTTGAGAAATTAGTGCAAATTTGTATGTACTAAGTAGAAACAAGGGCAGATCACTCCAGATATACAGGGTACAGGGTGATGTGTTATGTCACTATGGTCTCCCCTTGGGATAGTGAATAACAATTCAAAGTTTCAAGTGAATACCTTCGATAGTCTGTAAGAAATTGACTCGCACGAAAAACTTAACCAATGCAGACGCTGACTATCAGGTTACGACAATAGCCCAACTTTTTTTCTTCGAAAACTCGAGCTAAAAATCTTGACATGAGCCTGTTGCAGAGGAGATTATCTGAGTGTAAGGAATGACATTCAGTAATGAGAGCGGGTGATCTAATTACACGCATCTGAATGACTAACTGTGCTCCAATCAAAGACTCACACAGCAAAGGATTTATCATTTTGCTTCTAACATGCTAATTTAGTGGGGTTTTTTTTGCCCTATTTACAGTGTGGTACTACATTTTAATGGTCATGATATAACTACCACAAAATAGTCTGGCCGTCTTGTGTGATCTAAAGAACGATTTAGCACTCTAAATTTCTTCTATATGGGACAAAATACAAATCATGTTAGAATATACTACATACAGTATTTGAGTACCAAATAAATTATGCATTCAATATGATTTGAACACTGTTCCAGTTTCTTTTTGATAAAAAATATTACTTTGAAAAAATAGAAATTTTTTACGTATTTATTTATTTTCATACATTTTTTAAACAGTTTTATACTCAGATTAATAAAATTAATGTAAAAGGTTATCTTTAGACATAATTTGATTGGTTTGTAAGAATGTTGTTATGTCATAAACCTTTTTTTTTCAGTGCAAAATGAAATAGAATAGTGTTGCGCAATGAATTTCTTACTACAGACTTTTGCAAGTTACAGTGCAAAACTAGTCTAACTCAACTTGGAATAGTTTTGCAATACAAATTTAACCATTTTGAGATAGAATATTTTCTATTTTTATTAAAATCAAAGGAAATAGTTAAGGTATAGATCCATGTTTCAGAGAAAAAAGTTCGAACGTCATCAAATCATTGAAAGAAAGCATTGTTTTACTTGAAAATTTAACAGCGTATAAAACATTTATATTATTCTACAAAACCATTGTCAATTTACTGATATATGTATTGAATTCTGGAAAGGGACTGCATGAAGGGGCCACACTTCTGGACAGTTCAGCGCCTTTAAAAACTCACCATTTTTTAAAAGCTGCTTCACGTCTTCGTTTTGATGCATTCGCAACATCGTGCGAGTGTTTAAACTTTACATAACTAGGTAAAACATCGTTTTTGACAATTGTTTACATTTTTTCTTTACAAATGGCATTCTTATTTAAAGGGGGACAACTCATTAAGAATATTTTAAGTATCCAACTCTGTGGAACAGAACAGTAAAACATGTATTGGACAGTTAAGTTGTGTGTCAAGATGCTGTTCATTCGTTAAAAAAATCTGTTGTTTTGTGATATACTGCTAAACCTTAAGATATAACCAAACTTTTTTACACAATATGTATTATGTACAAACATTGTGAAAAATATAAAAATCTCAATTTCGCCAAAATATATACCGTATTTTCCCGAATTAAGGCCCCCCCTCTAATTAACGCCCCCCACCCATTTTGGAGGGGGAAAAAAGTCAACAAGAACGGGAAAAAATCACCTACCTCATTGTTATAAGTCCACATAATAAGTAATTTACAGTACTAAAGTCCAATGTATTAAAAATTAAACACACTTTTAAACAGTCCATGTACCGTAAGTCCAAAACATTTGTACTAAGTACGGTACGTAACAGAAAATTAAACGGTAAATACATTTTTGATTTGTTTTTACACCACTCGCGCACACGCTTCCTGCCGACTTTAAACAAACTTGCAGCAATGTGTTTACGATATACCCTTTTCTTCGGCAGTTTTAAGAACTTTTAATTTAAAAGCAGGCACAGCAGCGTGTCAAACCATTGACATTGTGTATTGCGCAATTAGCTACCCGCATGTACTAAGGAAAATGTTATGGAGTACACAGCTGTTTGGGTCATGACGTAATGTGTAGTGTCGCGAGCGTGTCAAAAAGCCAGACATGGAATACACGAGGTACCGTATTTAAATGCATAAAAGACACACTGCATTAAATTGGATGCCAAATAATTACGTTTTGGGGGGATTAAACAACACAGAAACACTTTACAGCTAGTTTGAACGATGTTTTTAAGTTTCGTAAAAATTTTCATTTTTTATTTTTTTACCTCAAATAAACGCCCCCTCTTTGGAAAATGTAACGCCCCCGAGGGCGTTAATACGGGAAAATACGGTAGTTAGAATAGTTTTGCACTGAGCCCTCGATATACGCTTATACATATATGTATCATATACAGCTTTCAAAAGTAAAACAGTCACTCTTGGATAATTTTCTAATATATAAATCAAAGAGGGGAAAATATACTTTTATGTTCTAATGAGCACACAAAAAGAATAACAAGAGGACCATGATGGTCCTGAATCGCTCACCTATCCCCACATGACCCAGTGTTGAACTGAGTATGACGTCGTTATTTCTATTATTTGACATAGTGACCTAGTTTTTGAGCACATGTGACCTAGATATCATCAAGATAAAAAATTCTGACCAATTTTCATGAAGATCCATTGAAAAATATGACCTCTAGAGAGGTCACAAGGTTTTTCTATTATTTGACCTGATGACCTAGTTTTTGAAGGCACATGACCCACTTTTGAACTTGACCTAGATATCATCAAGATGAACATTCTCACCTATTTTCACGAAAGATCTCATGAAAAATATGGCCTCTAGAGAGGTCAAAAGTTTTTTCTATTTTTCGACCTACTGACCTAGTTTTTGACCGCACATGACCCAGTTACGAACTTGACCTAGATATCATCAAGCTGAACACTCTCACCAATTTTCATGAAGATCCATTGAGAAATATGGCCTCTAGAGACGTCACAAGGTTTTTCTATTCTTAACCTACTGACCTAGTTTTTGACCGCACGTGACCCAGTTTCGAACCTGACCTAGATATCATCAAGATGAATATTCTCATCAATTTTCATGAAAAGCTCTTGAAAAATATGGCCTCTAGAGAGGTCACAAGGTTTTTCTATTTTTAAATTTACTGACCTAATTATTGACCGCACATGACCAAGTTTCGAACTTGACCTAGATATCATCAAGGTGAACATTCTGACTAATTTTCATAAAGATCCCATGAAAAATATGGCCTCTAGAGAGGTCACAAAGTTTTTCTATTTTCAGACCTACTGACCTAGTTTTTGACCGCACGTGACCCAGTTTCAAACTTTACCTAGATATCATCAAGGTAAACATTCTGACCAATTTTCATGAAGATCCATTGAGAAATATGGCCTCTAGAGAGGTCACAAGGTTTTTCTATTTTTAGACCTACTGACCTAGTTTTTGACCGCATGTGACCCAGTTTCGAACTTGATCTAGATATCATCAAGGTGAACATTCTGACCAATTTTCATGAAGATCTCATGAAAAATATGGCCTCTAGAGAGGTCACAAGGTTTTTCTATTTTTAGACCTACTGACCTAGTTTTTGACCGCACGTGACCCAGTTTCGAACTTGACCTAGATATCATCAAGATGAACATTCTGACCAACTTTCATAAAGATCCCATGAAAAATGTGACCTCTAGAGTGGTCACAAGCAGAAGTTTACGCACGCATGCACGCAAGGACGGACAACGGATGCCACGCCATCACAAAAGCTCACCTTGTCACTTTGTGACAGGTGAGCTAAAAATCATTAGGCACAGTCATGGTGTCTTAATTGATAAATTTCAAATGAAAAGAAGTCTGCTTCGTCCCCAGTCCCTCAATCACATGGTTACACAGTAACTACTCCATCGCTCCCTCATGTAGGTCATTTTGCTGGTTTTTGATGTTATATAGCCAGGCTCTCCAGCAATACATTTGAAACAAGAGGGCCATGATGGCCCTATATCGCTCACCTGAGTACCATTGCTTTTAATGATAAGATCAAGTTTTGGCATAGATAAATATTTTCTTGTAACAGTCCCTTTTGACCTATGGGTCACATACTAGTCACAACCAATTGCCATACCAAGTTTGAGGGTCCTTCACTCAAATACTGCATTTTTGTACTAGCATGACTATTCCTTACTGAAAGACATAAATATAATTTAAAACCAATCTCATTAGATGCTGCTGAGGTATATTTATTTATATAAAATAAAGGGAGGCAATTTGTCATAAATTCAGTCAAAAGTTATCTACCCTGATTGTCTGAGTCCATCTGATGGCATAAATGACATTTCAAATCAGTATCTTCATTGGTTACTGAGATACACCCATTTTAGTTTGAAACAAAGGGAGGTAATTTAATATAAAATCAGTCCACAGTTGTCTACCCTGATTGTCTCAGTCTAACAAAAACAATAATGAAATTTCAAATGAGTTCTATAAATACTTACTGAGATAAATCCATTTTTAATAAAATCAAGGGAGGTAATCATGCATCAGCATATGCATGCAGAAGATAGAGAGTACAAGCCTTTACAACAATATATTAGAATAGTAAGTAAAAGTAGAAATTTCTTACCATGGAAGACATAAATAATGTTTCAAACCAATCTCATTAGAAACTGCCAGGTATATTCATTTACATAAAAAATAAAGGGAGGTAATTTGTCATAAAGTCAGTCAATATGTATCTTCACTAATTGTCCAAGTTCATCTGATGACATAAATGAAATTTCAGATCAGTATCTTCATTAGTTACAGAGATATACCCATTTTAATTTGAAATAAAGGGAGGTAATTTGAAATAAAATCAGTCCATAGTCATCTACCCTGATTGTACAATCCAACTAATGACAAAAATGAAATTTCAAATGAGTCCTATAAGTACTTACTGATATAAATCCATTTTGATTAAAATCAAGGGAGGTAATCAGATATAAAATAACTCCAGGACCTATGATTGGATCTGACAGATTCATCATTGAATCCAAGATTTATCGTTGTTGAAGATATTTTGCAAGTTTGTATCAAATCAAACCATAAATGAAGTCTCTATACGGCTGCAAAAGCCAAAATAGCAAATTTTCGACCTCTAAGGGGCCATAACTCAGGAACCCATGCTGGGATCTGGCCAGTTTTCGAAAGGAACCGAGATACTATAACAATACAAGTTGTGTGCAAGTTTGATTAAAGCTGATTGCAAAATGTTGTCTCTATCATGTTCACAAGCAAAACAAGAGGACCATGATGGTCCTGAATCGCTCACCTCTTCCCACATGACCCAGTTTTGAGTATGACGTCGTTTTTTCTATTATTTGACAAAGTGACCTAGTTTTTGAGCTCATGTGACCCAGTTTTGAACTTGACCTAGATATTATCAAGATAAAAATTCTGAACAATTTTCATGAAGATCCATTTACAAGATGGCCATGATGGCCCTATATCGCTCACCTGTTATCATTACACTTGAGGACAAGAAGGTCCTCAGAAAAAATATCTAAATCCAAAGGACAGGAACAACAAAGGGAAGAAATTTAACCAAAAAGAAAAACAAATTCTTACAAGGTACAGATATGTCAAAATACACCTAAAAATTGGATGTACCATCCATGTTGTACCACAGAAAAGTGGTCTCGGTTTTTCCCTATGGCCAATAACAAAAAAGTTACTGAAAATAAGATATTTATAGTAACGTAAAAGGGAAGTAATTAAAAAAAAAAAATTGTAAGTGAACAAAAGAAGGATCTGCCAAATAAATCTGTTGACAATGAAATTTCAGATCAGTATCTTCATTAGTTACGGAGATATACCCATTTTAATTTGAAATAAAGGAAGGTAATTTGACATAAAATCAGTCCATAGTTATCTACCCTGATTGTCTCAGTCCAACTAATGACAATAATGAAATTTCAAATGTCCTATAAGTACTTACTGATATAAACCCATTCTGATTACAATCAGGGGAGGTAATCAGATATAAAATAACTCTGGAACCTACGAATGGATCTGATTTGTCATGGAATCCAAGATTTATTGTTGTTGAAGATATTTTGGAAGTTTATATCCAGGGGTTTTTTTTACAACTGGGGGAAGAGGCCCCAGCCTGTCATTGGGGGAAGAAAATAGCGCGCGACAAGCAGTTTTGGGGGATTTTTTCACTCAGGGGGGAATTTACAATTATGCATAATAAACACTTTAAACTATGTTTTTATTACATATTCTTGCAACTTTTAGCAACTATACACACTGTCACTTAGCAATAGATGGACTTGCACTAATGTTCACTTATCATTGTAACAAGGTGGGTGGGGAGAGTTGAAATGCTCAAATCATTGAATATTTAAAGGTCACATCCTTTTATTCACAAAAAATGCTTTAAAATAAGAGTTGCTTTTGCAAGAGTCATCATATTATTATTAAATGCATACTTTTGTTGGCTTTTTATTTCAATTGTACTAGAAAATCTTGTAAGAAAGGATAAAAAAAGTCCGAAAATCACGATCGCGAAAACGTGTGACAAATATGAAAAAACGAAAGCAAACATTAAAAATTCTTGATAAAATACCCGTTTTAAATTTAATCTTTTCACCAGAACTATTCCATACTTATAATATCTGATTACTTAAAACATTTATATTTTATTTTGCTCTAGCAAAATACCTCGGCAAAGATAATAAATTTGCATAACGGCCGACTGGCTTATTTAATCGAATCAAGCACATAAAATAATTACTTTAAATTAACAACACATATTACACAATACAGCATAAGCTGTTGCTAGGTATTTCAGTGACTTTTTAAGATAAAGACTTTTCATTTAAAAAATGATGCAGATGTGTTCATTAACATTATATCTTTCATAATAATACAGAATTTTACCATATAAATTGTTTTACAAAACACTACAGCACTTTCAACTTTTGTCTCCCTTATTTTGTAAGTCACTATTTTTCATAAAAAATGGTGTAACTAATTAATTTCAGCGACAAATATTTTAATTCTTGTATTTTTTCCTCTAATTATGTGTTTAGGTATTGAGCATGATATGGTTTATCATTCCAAGAGTTAGCAGTTTCTCAGAAATTTTCATATAGATGAAGAAGGAATTATTGGAAGTGGCCACATTTTTCTAATTTTTAACTTATTTTGGATAAAAAGAATTTCTGCAAAGTTGAATCACCAAATTCAGAATGTTATTAAGATTAATAAACAAAGTGTTTTGGATGAATTTATTGATTCCTGACTAAGCTAAAGACACTTTCCACTTTAAAAAGCTTTGTTTACAATAGGGGTCAAGGTCATTGAAATACCTACTGTTGCCGCTAATTAACAAGAGGTACAAACACGATAATCTGATGCTGCATTGTTTATCAATCATCATACTGATGATAACCACGTGTCAGTCGGCGCGTGGCGTGATTGACATCTGTCCGTAGCTAATTACCATACCACGCTCCGCCTACTGTCATACTTACGCTGGTGTCGACAAACAGTATGAAGTTCACTGGGATTTTGATTGACAACGGGCAGAGCTTTCGAACTCGTTACGCATCAAAGAGTATTACCGCGAGACAAGCAGACGCCCACGGCATATTATGTGCGGGTCAGATACGAGTTTTTATCGATTTTCGCTGGTCGAAACCGGAACCTCGGGTCCACTGAACGCTTTTCTAACATTTTTCGACTATTTCTAAAGGTTTTCACATCCATTGAAAATTGTGAAAGACCGTCTGCAATTGTGAACGGGTCGGATATTCGGTAGGGAAAATCGCTGGGAGTAATCTCCATTGCTTTGTTTACGATTTTGGAGGGGGGAATTTCGGACATAGGGGAATTTCAACTGTGGTAGGGGAAATCCTTGGCTGTGGGGGAAATCCTCGGCTGGGGGACGAGGCCGATATTCGGCCTCTGCTATAGAATAAACAAGAGCTGTCTCCATAGGATGACACATGCCCCCGATGGCACTTTGAATGAATATATAGTTATGGCCGATGTTAGAGTTAAGGACCTTTGACCTATGGAACTGGGTCTTGCACGCGACACGTTGTCTTACTGTGTAACACATTCATGCGTAGTTATTTTAAAATCCATGCATGAATGACAAAGATATGGACCGGACACGAAAATTGCGGACAGACTGACAGACCGACAGACGGTTCAAAAACTATATGCCTCCCTTCGGGGGCATAAAAAAAACCCTCATATCAAATAAAACCATAAATGAAGTCTCTATATGGCTGCAAAAGCCAAAATAGCCAATTTTGGCCCTTTAAGGGGCCTAACTCTGGAACCCATGATGGAATCTGGCCAGATCAAGAAAGGAACTAAGATCTTGTGGTGATACAAGTGTATCAGTGTGCAAGTTTGGTTAAAATCAAATCATAAATGAAGCTGCTATTGTGCAGACAAGGTCAAAATAGCTAATTCTGGCCATTTCAGGGGCCATAACTCTGGAATCCATTATGGGATCTGGCCAGTTCAAGAAAAGAACTCAGATCTTATGGTGACACAAGTTTTGTGCAAGTTTGATTAAATTCAAATCATAAATGAAGCTGCTATTGTGCAGACAAGGTCAAAATAGCTAATTCTGGCCCGTTCAGGGGCCATATCTCTGGAACCCATAAAGGAATCCGGCCAGTTCAAGAAAGGAACCAAGATGTTATGGTGATACAAGTTTTGTGCAAGTTTGGTTAAAATAAAATCATAAATGAAGCTGCTATTGTGCAGACAAGGTCAAAATAGCTAATTCTGGCCCTTTCAGGGGCCATAACTCTGGAACCCATGATGGAATCTAACCAGTTCAAGAAAGGAACCAAGATCTTATGGTGATACAAGTTGTGTGCCAGTTTGGTAAAAATCAAATCATAAACTAGAAAATGCTTTTGTAAAAAAGCGAATGTCTCTCCCAATGCAAAGTCCTATAGGCAAGAAGTCAATAGGGTTCAGGAGCGAAAGTCAAAGAGACACTGATGGTTGGCTGCAATAGGGATCATCTACTTAGCATGTCCAGTCATCCCGCTAAATTTCAACACTCTTGGCCTAGTGGTTCTCAAGTCACTGTTCAGGCTCCTGTGACCTTGACTTTTGATCAAGTGACCTCAAAATAAATAGGGGTCATCTACTCTGCATGTCCAATCATCCTATTAAGTTTCAACATTGTAGGTCAAGTGGTTCTCAAGTTATTTCCAAAAAATGATTTTACATGAACAGGCCACTGTGACCTTGACCTTTAATCGACTGACCCCAAAATCAATAGGGGTCATCTACTCTGCATGTTCAATCACCCTATGAAGTTTCAACATTCTGGGTCAAGTGGTTCTCTATTTATTGATAGGAAATGGTTTTCAATGTTCCGGCCCCTGTGACCTTGACCTATGATGGAGTGACCCCAAAATCAATAGGGGTCATCTACTCTTCATGATCAATCATCCTATGAAGTTGCAACATTCTGGGTCAAGTGGTTCTCTAGTTATTGATCGGAAATGGTTTTCAATGTTCAGGCCCCTGTGACCTTGACCTTTGACGGAGTGACCTCAAAATCAATAGGGGTCATCTACTCTTCATGACCAATCATCCTATGAAGTTTCAACATTCTGGGTCAAGTGGTTCTCTAGTTATTGATCGGAAATGGTTTTTAATGTTCAGGCCCCTGTGACCTTGACCTTTGACAGAGTGACCCCAAAATCAATAGGGGTCATCTACTCTTCATGATCAATCAACCTATGAAGTTTCAACATTCTGGGTCAAGTGGTTCTCTAGTTATTGATCGGAAATGGTTTTCAATGTTCAGGCCCCTGTGACCTTGACCTTTGACGGAGTGACCCCAAAAACAACAGGGGTCGTTTACGCCAGCAGCCCTACAACCCTATGAAGATTGAAGGTTCTAGGTCAAATGGTTCTCCAGTTATTGCCCGGAAATGAAGTGTGACATACGGACGGACAGGACAGGACGAAAACAATATGTTTCCCCAGAGGGGGGGGGGAGACATAATAAAGCTGCTATTGTGCAGACAAGGTCAAAATAGCTGATTTTGGCCCTTTCAGGGGCCATAACTCTGGACCCTATAATGGGATCTGGCCAGTTCAAGATAGGAACCGAGATCTTTTGGTGATACAAGTTGTGTGCAAGTTTGGTTAAAATAAAATCATAAATGAAACCACTATCGTGCAGACAAGAAATTGTTGACGGACGGACGCACGGACGGACTGGCGACGGACAAAGGGTGATCACAAAAGCTCACCTTGTCACTTGTACGTGACCCTGTTTTGAACTTTACCTAGATATCATCAAGGTGAACATTCTCCCTAATTTTCATGAAGATCTCATGAAAAATATGGCCTCTAGAGAGGTCACAAGGTTTTTCTATTTTTATACCTACTGGCCTAGTTTTTGAATGCACGTGACCCAGTTTCAAAACTGACCTAGATATCATCAAGGGAAATATTCAGATCAATTTTCATGAAGATCCATTGAAAAATATGGCCTCTAGAGAGGTCAAAAGATTTTTCTAATTTTAGACCTACTGACCTAGTTTTTGACCGCAGTTGACCCAGTTTCAAACTTGACCTAGATATCATCAAAATGAACATTCGGACCAACTTTCATACAGATCCCATGAAAAGTATGGCCTTTTAGAGAGGTCACAAGGTTTTTTTATTATTTGAGCTACTGACCTTGTTTTTTACGGCACGTGACCCAGTTTCGAACTTGACCTAGATATCATCAAATTGAACATTCTGACCAATTTTCATGAAGATCCATTCAAGGGTATGGCCTCTAGAGAGGTCACAAGGTTTTTCTATTTCAAGACCTACTGACCTAGTTTTTGATTGCAGTTGACCTAGTTTCGAACTTGACCTATATATCATCAAGATAAACATTCAGACCAACTTTCATACAGATCCCATGAAAAATATGGCCTCTAGAGAGGTCACAACGTTTTTTCATTATTTGACCTACTTACCCTACTTTTTGAAGGCATGTGACCCACTTTCGAACTTGACCTAGATATCGTCAAGATGAACATTCTGACCAATTTTTATGGAGATCCATTCACAAGTATGGCCTCTAGAGAAGTCACAAGGTTTTTCTATTTTTAGACCTACTGACCAAGTTTTTGACAGCACACGACCTTGTTTCGAACTTGTCCTAGATATCATCAAGATGAACATTCAGACCAATTTTCATACAGATCCCATGAAAAATATGGCCTTTAGAGAGGTCACAAGGTTTTTCTATTATTTGACCTACTGACCTAGTTTTTTATGGCACGTGACCCACTTTCGAACTTGATCTAGATATCATCAAGATGAACATTCAGACCAACTTTCATACAGATCCCATGAAAAATATGGCCTCTAGAGAGGTCACAAGGTTTTTCTATTATTTGACCTACTGACCTAGTTTTTGATGGCAAGTGATCCGCTTTCAAACTTGACCCAGATATCATCAAGGTGAACATTCTGACTAATCTTCATGAAGATCTCATGAAATATATGGCCTCTAGAGAGGTCACAAGGTTTTTCTATTTTTAGACCTACTGACCTAGTTTTTGAAGGCACGTGACCCAGTTTCGAACTTGACCTAGATATCATCAAGATGAACATTCAGACCAACTTTCATAAAGATCCCTGAAAAAATGTGACCTCTAGAGTGGTCACAAGCAAAAGTTTATGGACGCACACACACACGGACGACGGACACCGCGCGATCACAAAAGCTAACCTTGTCACTTTGTGACAGGTGAGCTAAAAACTAGGAGAAAACTAGGAATTTTTCAAGCAGAAAACTAGGAAAAAACTAGGAAAATCTAGGAATCCGGAGACAAAAACTAGGAGGTATTATCAGATAGTGTTACCTTACTGCTGTTTTTCTATCCAATTAAACATATTAGCTATACAGAAATTTTTGACTGGGTGGGGGTGGCAGGGTCACCAGTCTAGAACAAAGATGTCACCGCCGCGAAGCCTAGCGGGGTATCTGAGGGGTGCCTTTGCCCATATTAGAGGGTTTCTGAATTTTGTTGAAATGCAGGTATGAAATGGTGGCCTCTGCTTCCATTTATTGGTGGCTGTCAGCCCTCATTTGAAGGGAGTCAGCGGGTTCTCCCCCTGCATATTTTTGAAATACAGGCATGAAATGGTGGGCTCTGGTGCATTTTTAGGTCTAAATTTTGAGATAGTTTTTATATGCTGTGATATTATATTTATTGCCTTTGTTATTGTGTTTTATGCTATTGATGTTAAATGTTAATAAATAAATAAATAAATAAATAAATAATGGACGGGTAACTCCCCTCTTGATGCGGGGGGTTAGGGAAAATTTTGAAATACAGGTATGAAATGGTGGCCTCTGGTGCATTTCTGGGTCTAAATTTTGAGAAAAAATTATTCTTTTGCCAAAATAGTAAGTTGCATCTTTGATGAGTATAGGTCACTTCTCAGCCAAAGGTGGACACGGGCCCCCTCGGCCTGGTCATAGATCAGGGCCTGGTGTTCAGCTGACTGTAAATTTGCTTCTGCAGTTTCTGTTTGGCATCACTTAAGCATGGTCCAAATGTATCAGTGACATCAAACCACTATTGCCAGTAACACAGGCAAGTCAGCTGAACATTTCTACATTGTTTTCTGCAAGAAAATCTTCAAAACACATTTAAAAGACAAAACTGAAACTTTCAGCATATTGCCTGCAAATGAAAAACTAGGAATACTAGGAGCATTTTAGAAAAACTAGGGAGCACTTTCAAAAAAAACTAGGAAAAACTAGGGACAGCTGGAGAGCCTGTATAGCAGTAATTAGGTCAAAAATGTGCTTCCGCAGTGTAGCGTAGTCGAAAAGATCCCTAATAAATGGAGCTTTTTTCATTTTAGCGCATTTGCGCGTAATCCTGGGAACAACAATAAAAACAAGAGGGCCATGATGGCCCTATATCGCTCACCTGTTATCATTGCACTTGAGGACAAGAAGGTCCTCAGAAAAAATATCTAAGTCCAAAGGACAGGAACAACAAAGGGAAGAAATTTAACCAAAAAGAAAAAAAATTCTTACAAGGTATAGATATGTCAAAATATACCTAAAAATTGGAGGTACCATCCATGTTGTACCACAGAAAAGTGGTCTTGGTTTTTTCCTACAGCCAATAATAAACAAGAGGACCATGATGGTCCTGAATCGCTCACCTATCCCCACATGACCCAGTGTTGAACTGAATATGACGTCATTATTTCTATTATTTGACATAGTGACCTAGTTTTTGAGCACATGTGACCTAGATATCATCAAGATAAAAAATTCTGACCAATTTTCATGAAGATCCATTGAAAAATATGGCCTCTTAGAGAGGTCAAAAGGTTTTTCTATTATTTGACCTAATGACCTAGTTTTTGAAGGCACGTGACCCGCTTTTAAACTTGACCTAGATATCATCAAGGTGAACATTCTCACCAATTTTCATGAAGATCTCGTGAAAAATATGGCCTCTAGAGAGGTCACAAGGTTTTTTCTATTTTTCGACTACTGACCTAGTTTTTGACCGCACATGACCCAGTTACGAACCTGACCTAGATATCATCAAGCTGAACATTCTCACAATTTTCATGAAGATCCGTTGAGAAATATGGCCTCTAGAGAGGTCACAAGGTTTTTCTATTTTTAGACCTACTGACCTAGTTTTTGACCCCACGTGACCCAGTTTCGAACCTGACCTAGATATCATCAAGGTGAACATTCTGACCAATATTCATGAAGATCTCATGAAAAATATGGCCTCTAGCGAGGTCACAAGGTTTTTCTATTTTTAGATCTACTGACCTAGTTTTTAACTCGACGTGACCCAGTTTTGAACATGACCTAGATATCATCAAGGTAAACATCCTGATCAATTTTCATGAAGATCCATTGAAAAATATGGCCTCTAGAGAGGTCACAAGGTTTTTCTATTTTTAGACCTACTGACCTAGTTTTTGATCGCACGTGACCCAGTTTCGAAATTGACCTAGATATCATCAAGATGAACATTCTGACAAAATTTCATGAAGATCCATTGAGAAATATGGCCTCTAGAGAGGTCACAAGGTTTTTCTATTTTTAGATCTACTGACCTAGTTTTTGACCCCACATGACCCAGTTTCGAATTTGATCTAGATATCATCAAGATGAACATTCTGACCAATATTCATGAAGATCTCATGAAAAATATGGCCTCTAGCGAGGTCACAAGGTTTTTCTATTTTTAGACCTACTGACCTAGTTTTTAACCCCACGTGACCCTGTTTCGAACTTGACCTAGATATCATCAAGGTGAACATTCTGACCAATTTTCATGAAGTTCCATTGAGAAATATGGCCTCTAGAGAGGTCACAATGTTTTTCTATTTTTAGACCTAATGACCTAGTTTTTGACCCCACGTGACCCAGTTTCGAACTTGACCTAGATATTATCAAGGTGAACATTCTGACCAAAATTCATGAAGATCTCATGAAAAATATGGCCTCTAGAGAGGTCACAAGGTTTTTCTATTTTTAGACCTACTGACCTAGTTTTTGACCGCACGTGACCCAGTTTCGAACTTGATCTAGAAATCATTAAGGTGAACACTCTGACCAATTTTCATGAAGATCTTATGAAATATATGGCCTCTAGAGAGGTCACAAGGTTTTTCTATTTTTAGACCTACTGACCTTGTTTTGGATTGCACGTGACCCAGTTTCGAACTTGACCTAGATATCATTAAGATGAACATTCTGACCAAATTTCATAAAGTTCCCATGACAAATGTGACCTCTAGAGTGGTCACAAGCAAAAGTTTACGGACTGACGGACGGACGGACGGACGCACGGACGACGGACGACGGACGCTGCGCGATCACAAAAGCTCACCTTGTCACTTTGTGACAGGTGAGCTAAAAAGTTACTAAAAATAAGCTATTTATAGTAACGTAAATGTGAAGTAATTAAGACCAATTCTCTGTAAGAACCAAAAAATTAAAGAAGGGGTCGGAAACTCATAGTCTCAGAATTACTTCATATTTGCACCCTTTTTAGTATTCAAGCCATATATGAAGAATCAAGGGGGAAAAGATATGAATCAGCTCTGGTTACCATGGAAACGAGAACATTATACTTTTTGCGAAAAATGGCAATTTCTGAGAGTCAAATTTTACTAAAATGTTACAATTTTCTTTACACATAGTGGTCTCTATGTCTGCAATAGAGCACTAATTTTCATATTTGCCTGAAATACATACCTGAAGTAATTATTGAAAACAAATATTGTCTTCCAACATATTCACAGTTTTAGATGCAACAATTTTATAAATACCCCCTTTTAAGATTTTACATTATCTTTAAAAATTGGTCTGCATGTATATTTTTCAACTTCTAATAGAAAAAAAAGTGCACGCATCTGAATATAATACTTGTATGGATTCAGCAGAGCTATGATACCTATTTCAATTTAAGGAGGAATTTTAGTGGGTCATTCATATTTGAGCTTTTTACAGAAATTTGAAAATTGACAAAAAATGAGTTTTCAGCAAACTCATTTATGCACAAATTACAGAATAACCTGAAATAATATTACATTGCCAGATACAGAATTGTTGCAAAACATAAGTATTTCATGTAAAATAATTTTACAAAGTTATACTGTCCAACACTTTGTCTAGAAATTAAGGAGAATGTTCCGTTACCATGGCAACGTACAAGAAAATTATAATTCAGACCTTTTTAAAGCACTTTCTGTATCAATTTTGTATTCTATGAAACAAGAAAAGTTCATCTGCAAACTGTCAATGCATCTAACGCACCTGAAGCAAATTCTGGGCAGAATTAAGAAGGATACAACCATAATCATGATCTATGAAACTTAAAGCATTGTCACAAGGTCAGTTCTCAACAACCTTGTATGCACTTTTCTTTCTTTTGGGTAAACTAATTTTGAGTTTCAAAGCAGTTGGAAATACTCATAACCAACTGACACTGGCCTTTAAGGTATTGTATGGTTACTAATCATGACTGTCCAATTTTTTTTTCAAGTTGCCATGGTTTACAACATTCATTTTGCATTAAAAAACAGGGATCATCCTAGGTCAAAATTTGAGGGAGAAGTCCTCCACAGAATTTAGGGAGAAATCGGGAATTTAAGGAGAAGAATCGGCATAAAAATATCTATGTGTGTTTGTGTAAAGACAGTGTCCTTTCACCTTTGGAAATCATTTTGTTGCCATGGAAACAAATAGTAGTAAAAAGCAAAATCATGTCTACTTCGCCATTTGATTTAATATTTACATTTTAAATACATTTCAAAATTATGAACAAATAACAGTGTAATCCAAGACTGAAAAATATCATGATATTTAAAAATAATACAGTATGTTTATGTAATAACAATCATGATGCACATTCTTCCTTTAACAATCAAATTAAATCAAATTATCTACAGAACAGTTTAGTCAATATTTTGCTAGATACAACTTTAAATGAGCCGCGCCATGAGAAAACCAACATAGTGCGTTTGCGACCAGAATGGATCCATACCAGCCTGTGCATCAGTGCAGTCTGGTCAGGATCCATGCTGTTCAGTTGCAATATGCTTTGGAAGCGAACAGGATGGATCCAGACCAGACTGCGCGGGCTGCTCTGGATCTATGCTGGTCGCAAAGCCAATATGTTGGTTTTCTCATGGTGCGGCTCAAATGTATTTAATTCTTTCAAACTATCAAGACAATGGCTGGACTTTTTACAGATAGCTATAGATAATGTAGATTTAAGACTTTACTAAGTTTATTCAGAAAAACCCTGATCATGCACATTCCAGTGCCAGTAAATACTCAGTTAATACAAACTGCAGTTGCAGAAATATCTCCTAATGCTTTTTCCAAAATTTATCAAAATACACAACTAAATCTACTTTATTTATTAAAGTAAATACATGCTAGTAAAATAGGATGTTATATGCCTTGTATATCTTAGAATGAAAACCTGTTTTACAGATGACAATTTTACTGGATTTCTGAAGATTAACAGATGTTGTTACATGAATGAGGTCTTAAATTAGTCAGAAAGTCAGCTAGAAACTCAGATGTTCTCTTTAATCATTGGCCAATTAGTATATATGGGCTTAAGTTATTACCTAACACAATATAGGTAACTTTACAAATGTATGAATTTTTTCATTAAAATCTGCATTGCAACATTCTTAAAAAATAAATTTCATCAGAAAATATGATTTTATGATACAGGCTTAAGAGGGAAAAAGAACTGTAATATTTCAACAGTCTCACAAAATCAAGTATACTAATTCAACCATTGTTTTGCTATATTTTCTCAGTATTTTTTAAAGATTTAAAAAATCTATATGAAATAAAATTATCTATGGTAGAATATATACAATTAGATCTGCATATGTTTGAGTAATAAGCCTTCATGTATAATTATGCTGTAAATTGGTAACCAAATCTGATGAGAACTGCAAAATATGTGCTTTTTTACAGATATTCAAAGACTGTCATGTGTTTATTCCATTTAGATATGTTCAAGTGCATCTTTTTCAAAATACATTAAATTTTATCAAATTTAAATATAACAAATTTAATGTTATACATGCAAAAGTAATCAAACAGTATCAAATTTTTTTTATTTTAATATAAACATGATAAAGTCAAGAATAAAGATATTTTTCAATTACAGGGCCTTTGGTTAAACAACTATCAACATTTTTAAGAAATGACATTCTAATTGTTTTTCCATAAATCTGAAGAAAAAAAAACATTAATGCAAACAACATACATTCTTGTAATTCCATCTTCAGGGTGTCCAGTGTGAGTTCTTCTATTTATGTCAAAGGCACCAATCATTATTTTGGTCTGTGGCAATCCAAAAAAGGGACAGATCTTTACTATTCAGATGTCCATAACTTATTCCAAAAACACTAATTGATGATTCCCCACTTTCAGCCTCTCTATTTGGGAAACACAAAACACACACACTATTTCATAAACATATTTTGCCTTCACAATGACATACTGCATTTCAAACTTGTGTCCTCTACTATAGAGATGAAATGTCATCTTGTCAACACTAAACTACCTGGATCAGACAGTTATGTCACAGGCTGCACATTTGCAAGTTATAAAAAGTCTTTTGTCCTTGTTATTTTTATTTGATACAGAATCTTGAGAAGGCTGGCTCTTCAGGTGATATCAGAGGTCTTCTGACTGCATTTACTTTTACCCTGACTGTAGCTGTCACTGAAAAAAAGAGATGTGAGAGAATAACAATCTGAATGTATTTCATTTGACTATGGGTGGTGGTGGGATGGGGATGGGCTCTCCAGTTAAAATATTTGTGACATCATGTTAAATGGGTAGAACTATTGATCTTCTACAAGCCAGCTGGAGGGTTTCCTTTCACAAATTTGTAAATGAATAAAAATTACATACACTATTTCATCATTTAATAAATTTTGTATAAGTAAATGTATAATATATACATCTTTCTTTTATTCTTTTAATGAAAATAATTTATCACATAGACCTCCCCCTCCTTGAAATGATTTTAAAAGGAACAATTGTATGAAATACATTAAATACTTTTGACTTTGCTACACTTTGATTAAATTTAAGATACATGAAATTCTAAACAAAGTTCATAAATATTCTGTCAAAAAATAACATTCAATAAAGCATTTATAAAGATCTGAAATCAGACCTGATCAGAGACTAAGGCAAACTATAAATAAAATGTAGATACCTTCCTTCCTTTTATTCCAATATAAGCATGATGATGATCATTCATTCTTTGAAGAATTAGTCTGGAATATACACAAATCAAACTAAAATGGTTGTTACTGTTGTTACATTTTGACAGATACAGGATTTCATCCTTTTCAACATTATATGGGCCACTTTAAAAGTAAAATCTGTTTCTCATACATGTGCAGAGGGTCCTTTTCTGAAAAAGGGTATATTTTAAAATTTCAAAAACTTATCAATATTTTTAGTCACAATACAAATGTATGTCAATTTAAGTTATATGAAGTCCTACTAGCTATTCTTGTATCATAGATTGAGAGGTCAAGATTTCATACTTGTATGAATATGGGCATGTGGGGGACTTTATTCTTTATTTAAATACATGTAGGCCTCTGATGTGTAAATATATATAAAAACATATTAACTTTGACACAAACCATTAACATTCAATATGTACTTGTAAAACAGGCATGTGCAGATTAAAACATGCTGACTTATGTGTAGCAATGGATGCAATTAAATATTTTCATTTTTCAGCATTCAGTGAGTTTTTACTTCAGTAAGTCTATATTTCTGCAGGTACTTTTGCAAACACATACACTGTTGCAAATGACTAAATTATGATTACCTCTCTAGAACATCCACTCACTTCATAGTTGTTTGAAACTTTATCATCAAGCAGTCATTTTCAAAAGAAACAACTCACAGCTGAAAAACAAAACAAATAAATTTACAAAAATATATACATTTTGATATGAAAATATGTCTTTATCTGCTTTTTACAAATAACATAAAAAGCATGCTAATGGTCATTTACAACTAAAATCAGGGCTTTTTCCATTATAAATCTACCTCCAATAAAAGGAGGTAATCCCAAAGAAAACAGTATGTTTCTTCCCAAGTCTGAATATGAAATTCCCAAATGTGTTACCTTATATGGTTGTTTGATGTTTTAAAATGGTTTTTAAATTTGTATATATCTATACTTAGGTTATTACAACAACATTTATAGTGTTGCTTAATTTACACAAAAAAATATCTTTACATAGATTTTGGTAATTTGGAAATTTCCACATTAGACAATTTCTGAGAGCATTTTCCCAATTCCACTGGTGTTGGTGCATGGTATTCCCAAAATGATGGAAAAATGCCTGTAAGTTTCATCTTGGTAAAATAATAAGAAATGTCTGTCCAATATTTAAGAAAATAACCTCTGTATGGTCTTTGAATCTGTTGAAGGAAGTGAGCCTTGCATAGCTTGGAATTTTTACATGTCATATTAAAACATAAAATATTATGAGACTCACCTGTTTTCATTGTAATGTTATCCTTTAACACTGATCCTTCAGTCAGTTGATACAAACTTCACTTATGGAAATAAACACACAGATGTCAGACTGATGTCTATCCACAGTTTAGACTCTTTTCTGCCACAGTATTTTTCCCAAACAATGTCGCTATTCAGCAAATTTTAAACGTGGACTTGGTTTGAAGGGACACATCCAAGCATCCCATGCCCATTTAGCATAAAATCTCTGACTGTCATTGTATCTATATACTAAAAATTTGCAAAATCCGAGTGGAAATCTGAATTCAGCATAATCCAGGAAGTAAACTTAGATAAGCTCTTTGTGATTTCCTAAATGAAGAGCATCAAGGGGAGGTAATAAAAATAGGAAAAATGCCCCAAATCATAAACTTTGGCCCAAATCTACAAGAATGTGTCTGAATGACCCACTACGATTTATGTTTCTTTTTGAAATATCATCTTCCCTTTAAACAAACAAATATACTTTTCTGCTGAGACCTGTGCACTTTTCAAGATGTAGAGCGCAATATAAACATATGTTTTGCTCCATAAATATATTTTTTCTTGCAGATAAAAGTCTAGATCATACAAGAATCAAATAAATATTTGGAAATATTAGTTTGGTATGAAACCTTGTTCATTTGCCTTTAAAATTTGCAAGTACGAAAATAAAGGACACTTTCTAGTACTTTCCAGATAACAAAATAGGCATGCACCCCTACTTTTTTGAAAATTCAGCAAGTTGGGGATTTGCATCCTCGTTTCCATGGTAACTGGGACATATATTGAAAAAATGAAAAACAGGATTTTCTTAATTTTGCACCCTCTTCAAGAAAAAATCGGTTTAAAGGAAATCTGTGACTATGAGTTTCCAACTTTTTTTGGTTTTTACAGAGAATTGGTCTTAAAAACAAGAGGACCATGATGGTCCTGAATCGCTCACCTCTTCCCACATGACCCAGTTTTGAGTATGAAGTCGTTTTTTCTATTCTTTGACATACTGACCTAGTTTTTGAGCTCATGTGTCCCAGTTTTGAACTTGACCTAGATATTATCAAGATAAAAATTCTGACCAACTTTCATGAAGATCCATTGAAAAATATGGTCTCTAGAGAGGTCACAAGGTTTTTCTATTATTTGACTTATTGACCTAGTTTTCGAAGGTACATGACCCTGTTTTGAACTTGACCTAGATATTACCAAGGTGAACATTCTCACTAATTTTCATGAAGATCTCATGAAAATGACGGCCTCTAGAGAGGTCACAGGTTTTTCTATTTTTATACCTACTGGCCTAGTTTTGACCGCACGTGACCCAGTTTCGTAACTGAACTAGATATCATCAAGGTGAACATTCAGATCAATTTTCATGAAGATCCATTGAAAAATATGGCCTCTAGAGAGGTCAAAAGATTTTAATAATTTTAGACCAACAGACCTAGTTTTTGACCGCACATGACCCTGTTTCGAACTTGACCTAGATATCATCAAGATGAACATTCAGACCAATTTTCATACAGATCCCCTGAAAAATATTGCCTTTATAGAGATCACAAGGTTTTTCTATTATTAGACCTACTGACCTAGTTATTGAGGGCACTTGACCCACTTTCAAACTTGATCTAGATATCATCAAGATGAACATTCAGACCAACATTCATACAGATCCCATGAAAAATATGGCCTCTAGAGAGGTCACAAGGTTTTTCTATTATTTGACCTACTGACCTAGTTTTTGTCGGCATGTGACCCACTTTTAAACTTGACCTAGATATCATCAAGATGAACATTCAGACCAACTTTCATACAGATCCCATGAAAAATGGCCTCTAGAGAGGTCACAAGGTTTTTCTATTTGACCTACTGACCTAGTTTTTGATGGCAAGTGACCCACTTTCGAACTTGACCTAGATATCATCAAGGTGAACATTCTGACTAATTTTCATGAAGATCTCATGAAATATATGGCCTCTAGAGAGGTCACAAGGTTTTTCTATTTTGAGACCTTCTGACCTAGTTTTCGAAGGTACATGACCCTGTTTTGAACTTGACCTAGATATCACCAAGGTTAACATTCTCACTAATTTTCATGAAGATCTCGTGAAAATTATGGCCTCTAGAGAGGTCACAGGGTTTTCTATTTTTATACCTACTGGCCTAGTTTTGACTGTACGTGACCCAGTTTCGAATTTTAACTAGATATCATCAAGGTGAACATTCAGATCAATTTTCATGAAGATCCATTGAAAAATATGGCCTCTAGAGAGGTCAAAAGATTTTAATAATTTTAGACCTACTGACCTAGTTTTTGACCGCACATGACCCTGTTTCGAACTTGACCTAGATATCATCAAGATGAATATTCAGACCAATTTTCATACAGATCCCCTGAAAAATATGGCCTTTATAGAGGTCACAAGGTTTTTCTATTATTTGACCTACTGACCTAGTTTTTGACTGCACGTGACCCACTTTCAAACTTGATCTAGATATCATCAAGATGAACATTCTGACCAACTTTCATACAGATCCCATGAAAAATGGCCTCTAGAGAGGTCACAAGGTTTTTCTATTATTTGACCTACTGACCTAGTTTTTGATGGCAAGTGACCCACTTTCGAACTTGACCTAAATATCATCAAGGTGAACATTCTGACCAATTTTCATGAAGATCTCATGAAATATATGGCCTCTAGAGAGGTCACAAGGTTTTTCTATTTTTAGACCTACTGACCTAGTTTTTGACCGCATGTGACCCAGTTTCGAACTTGACCTAGATATCATCAAGATAAATATTCAGACCAACTTTCATACAGATCCCATGAAAAATATGGCCTTGAGAGAGGTCACAAGGTTTTTCTATTATTTGACCTACTGACCTAGTTTTGGACGGCACGTGACCCACTTTCAAACCTGACCTAGATATCATCATGGTAAACGTTCTGACCAATTTTCATGAAGATCTTGTGAAATATATGGCCTCTAGAGAGGTCACAATGTTTTTCTATTTTTAGACCTACTGACCTGGTTTTTGACCGCACGTGACCCAGTTTCGAACTTGACCTAGATATCATCAAGATAAACATTCAGACCAACTTTCATACAGATCCCATGAAAAATATGGCCTTTAGAGAGGTCACAAGGTTTTTCTATTTTTAGACCTACTCAACTAGTTTTTGATGGCACGTGACCCAGTTTCAAACTTGACCTAGAGACCATCAAGGTGAACGTTCTGACCAATTTTCATGAAGATCTCATGAAATATATGGCCTCTAGAGAGGTCACAATGTTTTTCTATTATTTGACCTACTGACCTAGTTTTGGATGGCACGTGACCCAGTTTCGAACTTGACCTAGATATCATCAAGGTGAACATTCTTACCAATTTTCATGAAGATCTTGTGAAATATATGGCCTCTAGAGAGTTCACAAGGTTTTTCTATTTTTAGACCTACTGACCTAGTTTTGGATGGCACGTGACCCAGTTTCAAACTTGACCTAGAAATCATCAAGGTGAACATTCTGACCAATTTTCATGAAGATCTCATGAAATATATGGCCTCTAGAGAGGTCACAAGGTTTTTCTATTTTTAGACCTACTGACCTAGTTTTTGAAGGCACGTGACCCAGTTTCAAACTTGACCTAGATATCATCAAGATGAACATTCTGACCTATTTTCATAAAGATCCCATGAAAAATGTGACCTCTAGAGTGGTCACAAGCAAAAGTTTACGGACGGACGCACGCACGGACGACAGACACCGCGCGATCACAAAAGCTCACCTTGTCACGTTGTGACAGGTGAGCTAAAAATGTACTGTAAGTGAGCAAAAGAAGGATCTGCCAAATAAATCTGTTGACATAAATGAAATTTCAGATCAGTATCTTCATTAGTTATGGAGATATACCCATTTTAATTTAAAATAAAGGGAGGTAATTTGACATAAAATCAGTACATAGTTATCTACCCTGATTGTCTCAGTCCAACTAATAACAATAATGAAATTTCAAATAAGTCCTGTAAGTATTTACTGATATATATAAATCCATATTTATTACCATGGTTCATACAGGACTTGGCAAAAAAAATTCAAGGACTTTTCATGGATTTTCAAGGACTATTTTAATCGCTTTAAATCTTAAATTACAAAACCATTTAGGCTCTTCATAAGGCATTATGACAGAAGAAAAGTTACAGAACAGTTTTATTTTCCATAAGCTACAATAGCATATCTTAACCTTTATGAGATCTTCAATGGGATTACCTTTTATGAGCTAAATTTGCCTGTATACATACTTAGTACATGTTTATCTTATAAGTCTTTCAAGCTCCAAGACTAGTTTTCAATTTGTCCCAAGGGGCTTTACTTTGTTTTCGCGTGTGATTTCAAAAGCACTTTCTCCTATAGTTCCAACATCAATGAGTTTATCACATAACTTATGCTTGTCTGATTTAAACTCATTTAACCACGATGAATAATCATCCTGTGTAAGCCATTTATTGGCGAAACTACATTTATTTTTTGGGCCACTCATTGATGTTGTTGATAAGTCACGCTACAATGACCTTGCGCTAATATTTTAACGTTGTGAAAATCGCCCATTCCGTATCTAACTTCCCTACCGAAACGGTGTTCAACTAGCGTTCCCTCCTTGGGTGTGCATGTATTTTTTTTTTACACCGTTTTTTTCGCTTGTTTTGACTTATTATTTATTTTTTGTATTTTTCCCCTACAATACGATTGCACCCCCGTTTTTAGCAAAATTTAAGGACTTTTCTACCTTTTTTTTCAAAATTCAAGTACTTTTTCAGGGGATTTTTGGACGAAAAAATCAAGGACTTTTCAAGGACTTAGGATCAAATTCAAGGACTTTCAAGGACCTGTGCGAACCATGATTACATCAGGGGAGGTAATCAGATATAAAATAACTCTGGAACCTACGACTGGATCTGATTTGTCATGGAATCCAAAATTTATTGTTGTTGAAGATATTTTGGAAGTTTGTATCAAATAAAACCATAAATGAAGTCTATATGGCTGCAAAAGCCAAAATAGCAAATTTTGGACCTTTAAGGGGCCATAACTCTGGAACCCATGAAGGAATCTGGCCAGTTCAACAAAGGAACCAAGATCTTGTGGTGATAAAAGTTGTGTGCAAGTTTGGTTAAAATCAAATCATAAATGAAGCTGCTATTCTGCAGACAAGGTCAAAATAGCCAATTTGGTCCTTTCAGGGGCCATAACTCTGGAGCCCATTATGGGATCTGTCCGGTTCAAGAAAGGAACAAAGATCTTATGGTGACACAAGTTTAGTGCAAGTTTGATTAAATTCAAATCAAAAATGAAGCGTTTGTGCAGACAAGGCAAAATAGCTAATTCCGGCCCCATCGGGGGCCTTTAACTCTAAAACCCCTTAGAGTTTGGGCCGGTTCAAGAAAGGAACCAAGATTTATGGTGAAAAAGTTTTTGCAATTTTGGGTTTAAAAATCAATCATAAAGAAGCGCTTTTGTGCAGAAAAGGGTCAAAATAACAATTTTTGCCCCCTTCAGGGGCCATAACTCTGGAATCAAAAAAGGAATCTTGCCGTTCCAGAAAGGAACCAAGATCTTTAGTGATAAAAGTTGTGTGCAAGTTTGGTAAAATAGATCTGAATAAAGCTGCTTTTGTGCAGACAAGGTAAAAATAGCTATTTATGGGCCTTTGGGGGCCATTACTCGGGAACCCATAAGGGAATCTGGCCAGTTCCAAAAGGAACCAAGATCTTATGGTGATACAAGTTGTGTGCAAGTTTGGTAAAAATCAAATCATAAATAAAGCTGCTATTGTGCAGACAAGCTCAAAATAGCTAATTTTGGCCCTTTCTGGGGCCATAACTCTGGAACCCAAAATGGGATCTGGCCAGTTCAAGAAAGGAACCGAGATCTTATGGTGATACAAGTTGTGTGCAAGTTTGGTTAAAATAAAATCAATAATGAAACCACTATCGTGCAGACAAGAAATTGTTGACCGACGGACGCTAGGACGCACGGACGGACGAAGGGTGATCACAAAAGCTCACCTTGTCACTATGTCACCATGATGGTCCTGAATCGCTCACCTCTTTCCACATGACCCATTTTGAGTATGGACGTTGTTTTTTCTATTATTTGACATAGTGACCTAGTTTTTGAGCCATGTGACCCAGTTTTGAACTTGACCTAGATATTATCAAGAAAAAAATTTCTGCCCAAATTTTTTCAATGAAGATCCATTGAAAAATAGGGTCTCTAGAAAAGGTCACAAGGTTTTCTTATTTGACCATTGACCTAGTTTTCAAAGGTACGTGACCCTGTTTTGAACTTTTACCTAGATATCATCAAGTGAACATTCTCACTAATTTTCATGAAATCTCATGAAAAAAATGGCTTTCTAGAGCGGTCACAAGGTTTTTTTTACTTTTATACCTACTGGCCTAGTTTTTGACCGACGTGACTCAGTTTCGAAACTGACCTAGATATCATCAAGATGAACATTCAGACCAACTTTCATACAGATCCCTTGAAAAGTATGGCCTCTAGAGAGGTCACCAGGTTTTTTTTATTATTTGACCTACTGACCTAGTTTTTGACCACACCTGACCCAGTTTCAAACTTGATCTAGATATCATCAAGATGAACATTCTGACCAATTTGTATGGAGATCCATTCATAAAGTATGGCCTCTAGAGGGGTCACAAGGTTTTCTATTTTTAGACCTACTGACCTAGTTTTTGACCGCACATGACCCGTTTCGAATCTGACCTAGATACCCATAAAGATGAACATTCAGCCCAACTTTCATACAGATCCATGAAAAATATGGCCTTTAGAGAGGTCACAAGGTTTTTCTATTATTTGACCTAATGACCTAGATTTTGATGGCACGTGACCCACTTTCGAACTTGAGCTAGATATCATCAAGATAAACATTCAGACCAACTTTCATACAGATCCCATGAAAAATTGCCTCTAGAGAGGTCACAAGGTTTTTCTATTATTTGACCTACTGACCTAGTTTTTGATGGAACGTGACCCATTTTCGACCTTGACCTAGATATCATCAAGGTGAACATTCTGACCAATTTTCATGAAGATCTCGTGAAATATATGGCCTCTAGAGAGGTCACAAGGTTTTTCTATTTATAGACCTACTGACCTAGTTTTTGACCGCACGTGACCCAGTTTCAAACCTGACTTAGATATCATCAAGATAAACATTCAGACCAACTTTCATACAGATCCCATAAAAAATATGGCCTTTAGAGAGGTCACAAGGTTTTTCTATTATTTGACCTACTGACCTAGTTTTTAATGGCACGTGACCCAGTTTCGAACTCTACCTAGATATTATCAAGATAAACGTTCTGACCAATTTTCATGAAGATCCATTAAAATATATGGCCTCTAGAGAGGTCACAAGGTTTTTCTATTTTTAGACCTACTGACCTAGTTTTGGATGGCACGTGACCCAGTTTCGAATTTAACCTAGATATCATCAAGATGAACATTCTGACCAATTTTCATAAAGATCCCACAAAAAATGTGACCTCTAGAGTGGTCAGAAGCAAAAGTTTACGGACGGACGACGGACGCTGTGTGATCACAAAAGCTCACCTTGTCACTATGTGACAGGTGAGCTAATAATGGCAATTTTTAACTTACGGAATGTAATTTACCTAAAACAAGATCCCATTCATTAATGTTTTTTTTATTTTTTATTTTTTATTACCACAAAACGAAAGTACAGTGTTTATTCTGCGGATCGCTTTCTAAAATGTGGCAATATGAGGGTACTTATTTTCAGTTGACTTGTATTCCACTGCATACTAATCAACACCCTTTTTTCTTTTTCGTTTTCTTAAAGCAAATGCATGAATGTCTTGTTGAAAATAGGTCTATGACGGAGTGAAAAACTAGAAACTGTATCAAAAAGGACCTGAAGCAGCTAAACCCTTACAGAAGCAAGCCTCTGTGGCGTACATGCTGCGTATTTGCTGTGTATATGCGCAAACACAGTAGTACGCCAGGGGAGTACATTTTACATACAACCGCATGCTGCGACATGCCGCTTTACTATTTCGACGAGTACACAGCATGTACCAGGAGGTCACTAGTACACTCAAGTACGCAGCACAGACTCTGAAAATTAAGGAGTACATTTGCATGTACGCAGGAGGACTTTGACAAGAAATAGTACACTGCATGTACACCGCAGATACTTGAAATTTGTGCAGTACACTTCATATACGCGGAAAAGACTTGTACAATTTCTTTTGGCATTTATACTTTGTCTTTTTTTATAAGTTAAAGTCGAAGTAAACTTCATATACGCGGGAGGGACTTGTTAATTTTCTTTTGGTGTTTATACTTTGAATTTTTTTAGGTAAAAGTCTGAATAAAACTTCATGCAGGAAGGATTTGTACATTTTTTTTTTTTCTTGGAAGCAAGAACTTGATTTCGAGAAAATTTTATCTTCATAGCATAGAGTAGTTCAGATAACTGGTATCTGAACAATGAAAATTTGCCAAACTATTTGCAATGTTCATTTTTTGAAGCTTACATTTTGGGTGATTTCTAGCTCCCACCTTGCATCAGTGTAAAAATATATTCTTTTTCATTTTGAATTAATCCTGGAGCTTTCTAACTTGGATAATTGAAAAGCCTTATTGAACTTTGTGCATTAACATTTGTAATACATGAAATAATTACAAATAATGCCTCAACAGCGCCCGAATGAGAAAATTAATAGCTCTCACTGTTATTTGAATACTCTTAAGCAAAACAACCATTCTATCATTTTTATAAAGGCTTTAATGCTCATTATGTTAACTCATTAAGGCCTCACCAAATTAAAAAGTTGTTCATCGGGTTTTGCCGCTCGTATATTTTTCATAAACGTTTTTGGCTAATTTTCGCTCGGCCCCATTGGAAAAAATCAATCCAAAATTTTTTGGTGCGCTACTTTTTACGGACGTAAAAGTGTATAAAAGCTTATATAATTCCAGTCCTAGATTGTTCTCAGAGGATTTAATCAAAATAAATACATACTACGCACACATTGTCTATAATAAATCACAAACTTATATTTAGTTGCATTAAAGTTGTTTTCCCCTTGATGCAGTTACGCCATTTTCTTCAAATGTTACCAAATTACATGGGACCAAAAATGATTTATTTCATTGAAAAGTGGATGAAGAAAAGCATACTAATTTATTTTATAACATCAATCTACATTATTTTGGTAAAGGGGAATACTTATTGATGCATGTCCCCATCTTTTTTCTGGTTTTTTTTCTGTCCAAATGATCAGCATTTCCATAAAAAAGTTGGTGGGGTAAGGAATTTACATTATCACAGCAGTTCGCCACAGGAGTACACAGCATGTATGCAGCAGGAGTACACAGCATGTACGCCGCAGGACTCGGGCCAGGAGTACACCACATGTACGCCGCAGGAGTACACAGCATGTACGCCGCGTAGACACAGCATGTACGCCGCAAGAGTCACAGCATGAACGCCGCAGGGGTAGTACACCGCAGGCCATTTGCATGTGAAAAGTGTATGTGCCGCGTACATGCTGTGTACTATTTCCCGCATAAATAAAAATTTCCCCCCAGCGTACATCCTGTGACTAAATTTGTCCACAGCAGTACGCAGCAAGTAGTACGCGGCAGAGCTCATTTGCATGTCAAAAGTGTACTACAAACGTACTATCGGTGTATGTGCGGTGTATATCCTGCGTACTATTTAAAGCCCTTGATTTTAGTACACATCATGTACGCATCATATACGCTGTATGTACACAGCAAGAGTACGCAGCAGGCCTTTTTCTTCTGTAAGGGAATTGTATATCAAATTTCAATCATTGGTATATAACCTAGATTAATGTATGTTTTGACATACTTATCTTTATATATCATTCCATTGTAGTATATTTCATTTGCTAATATAAAATTCGAAAAAGTTCGTACACAGCTTAGTGTCCGAATCTAACTATAGCCGTCCAATTTTTATTGTTTCTTTTTTTCGCTGTATTTTTCCCAAATAAATGTGCAAATTGTGTATTATTTACTGCGGTAATAATAATAGGTATAAATGAATATACATAACAAATAATGAGAAGCAACATTCAATCGACCATTCAATCCATCCGCGTGTCTATTTGCAGTCGAATGGCCGATGAGTATGCAAGAATTCAGGACCAGTCGGTAATTATTTACTGGATCATTCATTTAGTCAGCCTGAAAGATTTGTTCCTTCAGTATGTCCGTTTATCTGTGTGTCTTACTAGAGATTATGTCGGTCAGTATCTATACATAATTGATATACAAATGTTATGAATTTTGTCAATGATTACTCTATCTTATTGATATTTACACAAGTGAAGTGTTAGTTCAATGAATCTGTCTTTCATTCTATTTCAATCTTATTAAAAATTTAAAAGTGAAACAATGCTACAAACTTAATTATTTCAATAATGCCAGACGTACTATACTCAGCTGTAAAATAAATAAAGATTATAAGCATAGGAAAAAAAATAAATAAACACGTACTCGAATTCTATGGCCTCAAACTACGGTGTTTTAGCCATCACATTCTCTCTAAAAGATATTAAGTGATATCACAAAGTTACTATGGCGATCAGCAAATTAATTATGGCGGTATGATGATATGGCAATGCACAAATTTATCGATGTGGTATGTGCAGTTACGACGATGATACGTGAAGTTACAATTGAAAAACATCGCATCCCCATCGTAACTTCCCGTATCGCCACTATCGCAAAATATCTTGTAAGAGAGAATGCGAACGGGACACTGTACTCAAATACACATACTTAGTATTCACATGTGTGATTCCGCCAGAGTTCTATGAACTAGTAATCTTTTGTCATAAAAAAGACATGACCATTTTCTTTGGACTTTCAGATCCCCCCCCCCCCCCCCTTTTGTCTGAGCAGTGCGGAGAGGTGAGAGTGGTACCGCCAAAAGAAAAAAAAAACACAGAAACAAACCACTTGAACAGAAACGTGAATGCTAGATGCAGAACTGTGACTAGCATCGGATGTGAAGTTTCAAGGTTTTCCGCACAAATATAAAACATAACAAGAGTGCCCGCCAAGCGGGGTAATATATGCCCAAAGGGTTACATCAGAGGATGGGAGCAAAATTTAAAGAACTTGACTGTTGAAGCCTAAAGGACAGGAACAACAAAAAGAAGAAATTCCAAAAAAAAATATTCGAAGTCCACAAAAAAATTCTTACCAGGTAAAGTTACATCAAATACATCTAAAAATTTGTGCCAAGTTTCTTTGAAATCCTCAAAGAAGTTCAAGAGTTACAGAGCGGACACAAAACACATTCATATGACCTTTGACCCCTAAGTGTGACCTTGACCTTGAAATAAGATATCCAAAATATGCGCTCTGCACGTCGTCTCGGTGTGGTGAACATTTGTGTCAAGTTTCTTTGAAATCCTTCAAGGGGTTCAAGAGTTACAGAGCGGACACGAAATTGCTAATGGACGGACGACAGACAGACAGACAGATGGACGGCCTGACGGACACCGGGACCATAACATAATACGTCCCTTCGGGGAAAGCTGATTTGACATTTTGATGCTTTACTTGTATTTTAAATAGATATAAAGAAATCATCAAACTTAGATACCGAAATTTGTTTTTAGCTCACCTGTCACGAAGTGACAAGTGACAGGTGAGCTATTGTGACCGCTTGACGTCCGTCGTCCGTCGTGCGTAGTGCGTCGTCAGTCCTGCGTCAACAATTCCTAAAAAAAATCTTGTTGAAAACCACTGGGCAGAACTAGAAAATGCTTTTGTAAAAAAGCGCCTGTCTCCCCCAATGCAAAGTCCTGTAGGCAAGAAGTCAATAGGGGTCAGGAGCGAAAGTCAAAGAGACACTGATGGTTGACTGTAATAGGGATCATCTACTTGGCATGTCCAGTCATCCCGCTAAATTTCAACACTCTTGGCCTAGTGGTTCTCAAGTCACTGTTCAGGCTCCTGTGACCTTGACCTTTGATCAAGTGACCTCAAAATAAATAGGGGTCATCTACTCTGCATGTCCAATCATCCTATTAAGTTTCAACATTGTAGGTCAAGTGGTTCTCAAGTTATTTCCAAAAAATGATTTTACATGAACAGACTCCTGTGACCTTGACCTTTAATAGACTGACCCCAAAATCAATAGGGGTCATCTACTCTGCATGTTCAATCATCCTATGAAGTTTCAACATTCTGGGTCAAGTGGTTCTCTAGTTATTGATCAGAACTGGTTATCAATGTTAAGGCCTCTGTGACCTTGACCTTTAACGGAGTGACCCCAAAAACAATAGGGGTCATTTACTCTGCATGTTCAATCATCCTATGAAGTTTCAACATTCTGGGTCGAGAGGTTCTCAAGTTATTGATCAGCAATGGTTTTCCATGTTCAGGCCCCTGTGGCCTTGACCTTTAACAGAGTGACCCTAAAATCGTTAGGGGTCATCTACTCTGCATGACCAATCATCCTATGAAGTTTCATCATTCTGGGTCAAGTGGTTCTCAAGTTATTGATTGGAAATGGTTTTCAATGTCAGGCCCCTGTGACCTTGACCTTTCACAGAGTGACCCTAAAATCGTTAGGGGGCATCTACTCTGCATGACCAATCATCCTATTAAGTTTCAACATTCTGGGTCAAGTGGTTCTCAAGTTACTGACCGGAAATGGTTTCCAATGTTCAGGCCCCTGTGACCTTGACCTTTAATGGAATGACCCTAAAATCGTTAGGGGTCATCTACTCTGCATGACCAATCATCCTATTAAGGATTAACATTCTGGGTCAAGTGGTTCTCTAGTTATTGATCGGAAATGGTTTTCCATGTTCAGGGTCCTGTGACCTTGACCTTTGATGGAGTGACCCCAAAATCAATAGGGGTCATCTACTTTTCATGACCAATCATCCTATGAAGTTTCAACATTCTGGGTCAAGTGGTTCTCTAGTTATTGATTGGAAATGGTTTTCAATGTTCAGGCCCCTGTGACCTTGACCTTTGACGAAGTGACCCCAAAATCAATAGGGGTCATGTATTCTTCATGACCAATCATCCTATGAAGTTTCAACATTCTGGGTCAAGTGGTTCTCTAGTTATTGATTGGAAATGGTTTTCAATGTTCAGGCCCCTGTGACCTTGACCTTTGACGGAGTGACCCCAAAATCAATAGGGGTTATCTACTCTTCATGGCCAATCATCCTATGAAGTTTCAACATTCTGGGTCAAGTGGTTCTCTAGTTATTGATCGGAAATGGTTTTCAATGTTCAGGTCCCTGTGACCTTGACCTTTGACTGAGTGACCCCAAAAACAATAGGGGCCGTCTACTCCAGCAGCCCTACAACCCTATGAAGTTTGAAGGTTCTAGGTCAAATGGTTCTCCAGTTATTGCTCGGAAATGAAGTGTGACGGACGGACGGACGGAAGGACGGACGGACGAACAGGGCAAAAACAATATGTCTCCTGGGGGAGACATAATTACACCAAACTTCACAGGAATGATCCTTGGGTGGCCCCCTTTCAAAATTGTTCAAAGAATTGAATTCCATGCAGAACTCAAACAACTTCAAAACAATAACAATGCGTTCAAAGCAATAATTGTAAATTAAGATACCATTAAAGAACGCATTTTTGCTATTTATTTTCTCAATTAGAATTTGAACGTCAAATTGACGTCGAAATTATGTTACGCATTTGTGCAAAATAGTGTGCAACGTACGAGTATGAGCCACATTTATCAAATGTCTAACTGATGCTAAAATATTAAGAAAGTAGTTCAGTAGGCAGCGATTTTTTTGCCATTTTGGGAAAGCGTCCGCGTCTTGACGATTTGGGAAAAATAGCATCGTTTTCATCCTAATTGGGAATTTTGTGTAACATACAAAATTACAATAACCCCTTTCCTAATTGAGTTACACTAGAGCTAGTGTTCTGATCATCACAACATGATATAGTGGCCTGACTCTGAGATAACGATGGTTGTTCTAAAGGCACACACTCTGGCACAAATTCAACCAGAGTTACACAAGAGTTCTCCTGACTCAGACATCGAAACGACACCGATGTCGACGATTGAACAATGGACGTTTCCTCAGTCAGAACAGGCTGTGAAGATGCCCATGAGAATCTGAACTCCACAAGGCTTTTGCAGCCAGCAAGCTTGGATTTTGTTAGCCTTTGAACATTATATTTGCTGTTGTGACTCATTGTTCGCACAGATTGTCACTGGTTCTACAGAAAAAGATCGTGGAAACCGGTTACTGAAAACAATGCATGGTGCGATTGATTAAATTCGCGCTTGTGATGACAGAGAGCATGTTCTGAATTTTAACCGAGTATTTGCCCTTTGGTCAAAATTAGCGAACACTCGATTAAAATTCGGAACATATTTTCTATAATTGACGAATTTCACGATGTCAGGACAGCAGCCGTTTCAAAAATGTTTGTAGGTCATTTTTGGGAATAATTTGGTCTGAAATTGGGAAAAATGGTCATTATTTTCAATTGGGAAAGGGTCCGTTTTACGGACTGTATTAAAGAAGGAAAAAAATAGCTGAGTAGGTCATATTTATGGTCACTAAAAGTCAGTTTTAGGATTGGTGTTCAAAACTGAACATGTCACCCAAATTTCAAGGCTGTATCTTAAATTGGTGACTTGATAAGGGGAATATCACAGTCAAGTCATATTAAAATCCTTCAAAGGGTTTAGGAGATACAGAGCGGACACAAAATGGAATGCTCAAACCTTTGACCTAGAGTTGTGACCTTGATCTTAAGCCGATATGGCCGACCATAAATTCTGCATATTGTCTTGATGAAGTAATCATTTGACACAAGTTTCATGAAAATCCTTCAAGGGCTTTAGGAGATACAGTGCGGACACAAAATGGAGATGTGATCTTGAGTCGATATGGCTGACTGATAAGTTTTGCAAATTGTCTTGATGAGGTTATCATTTGACACAAGTTTCATGAAAATCCTTCAAGGGATTTAGGAGATACAGAGCAGACACAAAATGGAAGGCTCAAACCTTTTACCTTAAGTTGTAACCGCGACCTTGAGCCGATATGGCTGACTCGTGAGTTCTGCACCTTGTCTTGATGAGGTGATCATTTGACCCAAGTTTCATAAAAATCTGTCAAGGGGTTTAGGAGAAACAAATGGAACACAAAATGGAAGGCTCACACCTTTGACCTTGGGTGACTCATTTTTACAAGTTCTGCACATCGTCTTGATGAGATGATCGTTTGGCCCAAGTTTCATGAAAATCCTTCAAGGGGTTTAAGTTATATGGAGTGGACAGACCAATGGATGACAGATGGAGACCATTCCTATTAGGCGGGGTATTAAAAATACATGTATTGTACTTTATCAAATAAAAGGGAAATCATTTTCATGTACCAATGAAAAAGAAAGGTAACTTTGGCACCTGTGACCTTGACCTTTGCACATGACACACTGTCTTGTAATGGTGAGTATTTATGTCAAAGACCAGACCAAGAAAAAAAAAATCTCAAAAAGTTACCTTAACCTTGAGCTTGAGGTCTTAGTCTTACATGCAACAAATCATTTTGTTGTGTGGTGACTGTTTGTGTCCAGTTACTTTAATATCTATCCATGCAAAGTAAAGTTACTGACCAGACCAACAAGGAATGGGTATAACAAAATGATGCTCCCGATGCATGTGCTTGTCCCAATATGGGGAGTAAAGTATTAGAAACAAAAAAAAAAATTGAGATAATAAAAAGAAGAAAATTGAAATGCCATTAATACTTTTCAAGTAATGCTCCGAACAAGCCTTATTTTATATAATAAAGGGAAATAATCCAAAAACTAGGTAAGGTATAGTTATGATTCTTTGACACCGCACTTCCCGTCTTTATCATTTTGTGAAGTTTCACTAAAATGCCATTAATACTTTTCAAGTTACACTCTGGACAAGCCTTACTTTGTATAATAAAGGGAGATAATTCAAAAACTAGGTAAAGTAGAGTTATGGTTCTTTGGCACCGCACTTCCCTTCAATGACCTCTATCATTTTTTGAAGTTTCCATGAAATGCCATCAATACTTTTCAAGTTACGCTCCGGACAACCCTTATTTTGTATAATAAAGGGAGATAATTCAACAAGAGCTGTCACAGGAGACAGCGCACACGACTATTTCGATGCTGGATAGTGAAACTGGGCACATCTGAGGTAGCTTGAGCGTTTCACTGGAGTGTTTAATGACTCCAGTGGTAGACAAAGATATTGCACAATAGCTTGAGTCTGTGTAAAAGTACTTCAGTCTGTGTCAAAAGTACTTCAAGTTTGAATCAAATCCATTTAGTAATAACTGAGATACAGTGAAAGAGCATCAAAACTTTAATCTGAAATTCTAAGTAAAATGGGGGGATAATTCATAAAATATTGGTGCAAGAGTTATGGCCCTTGTGTCATATGATGTGTGTGTGTGTTCGGGTTTAACGTCTTTTTCAACAATTTTTCAGTCATATAAACGACGGTGTCTACTTGCAGAAGTGAGCAAAATGCCCAACTTTATAGTGCTGCCCCACTGGAATATCACGCCGTAGACACATGGCATGATACCCCACCCAGTCACATTATACTGACACCGGGCTGACCAGTCCTAGCACTATCCTCTTAATGCTGAGTGCCAAGCAAGGAAGCTACTAGTACCATTTTTTACGTCTTTGGTATAACGTGGCCGGGGATCCAACCCACGACCTCCCGCACTCGAAGCGGACGCTCTACCACTAGGCTACCAAGGCGGTTAGTGATGATGTTGAACAACTATTTTAAGTTTGAATCAAATCCATTTAGTAATAACTGAGACTGAGTGAAAGTGCATCAAAACTAGTTTAACCTGAAGTTCTGAGTAAAAAGGGGGGATAATTCATGAAATATAAGCGTTAGAGTTATGGCCCTTGTGCCATATGATGCGGGTGATGATGAGGAATAACAATTTTAAGTTTGAAACAAATCCATCAAGTAATTACAGAGATACAGAGAAAGTGCATCAAAACTTTAACCAAAGTGCGGAGGCGGAAGGACGCCTACGCCGGGACGAGTAGGACAGCTCTCCATGATTCATATAGTAGAGCTAAAAACTAGGTAAGGTAGAGTTATGATTCTTTAACTGCACTTTGTCTCAATGGCCTCTATGATTATGTGAAGTTTAAATCAAATGCCTTTAACATGGTTCATACAGACCTTCCCCAAAAAAATTCAAGTAGTTTTTAAGGAGTTTTCAAGTAGTTTTCCTCCATTTTCAAGGACTAAAATGGGCATAATGTCACTGTTGCTGAGACATGAAATAACAATTTAAATCCAATTTAGGACAAAATTAAATAATGTAACACAAGATTTACCTTCAACGCATCGCGGATAAATTACACAGTGTGAAAATTACTTGAAAGAGCATAAAACCCGTAAAGTATAGTACCGTACCGTACTATCGCCGACTCCGTAGCAGGCCCTAATGGCGGTAACGGTTGTTTTTTTCGTCGTTTTTTTAGTTTATTTTGGTCCGTTTATAATGTTTCGTCCGACGAATTTAAGGACTATTTGCCATCTTTTGTACGTTTTTTTCCTAAATTCAAGTAGTTTTCAAGGAGTTTCTGACTGTTACAAAATTCAAGTATTTTTCAAGGAGTATGTATGAAATTCAAGGAGTTTTCATGGCCTGTGCGAACCATGTTTAATACTTTTCAAGTCATACTTAAGAGGCCTATGTGGCTGAGTGGTTAAGGTCGCTGACTTCAAATCACTTGCCCCTCATCGATGTGGGTTCGAGCCTCACTCGGGTTGTTGAATTCTTCATGTGAGGAAGCCATCCAGCTGGCTTACGGAAGGTCGGTGGTTCTACCCAGGTGCCCTCTCGTGATGAAATAATGCACGGAGGGGCACCTGGGGTCTTCCTCCACCATTAAAGCTGGAAAGTCGCCATATGACCTATCATGTGTCGGGTGACGTTAAATCCAACCAAAAAAAAAAAACAAGCAAATTCGATGAATTGGTATCCCCCGCCGAAAGGGTCTGTGGTGAGGAACGTCAAAAAAATATATCCAGCAAAAAGTTAAGAATGTTACAAAGAAGCAAATAATTTCATTAGTCAAAATCAAATCAACAGAAAATGAATTATATTGATGGAAAATTAAAAATGAAAAAAAAAAAAAATTTGGTGTTTGTGTGTGTGTGGTGGGTGGGTGTGGGTGTGGGTGTGGGTGGGTGGGGGGGGGGGTTGTGAGGGGGATGGGGTGTGACCAAGGCAAGGTGTCAACCCAAGGTGTGGGTACACAACTTCACATGTTTATAATAAATGTTCATGGAAAAGATTGAAAGAAGTTTAATGAAATTCTTCCAATTGGTTGGTTTGTTATGTATAAATCTGTGGATTTTTAAACAATTAAAGGGCAATAACTGTATGGAAAATTGACCGATAAAAAAAGAAAATGACGGGCATCACCATAGTATGTTGGTTCATATTTATTTAAAGTTTCATGAAATTCTACAAACTTGTTACTGAGAAATGGCTGCAGACGTGTATTTTTCATTAAATCAAGGGCAATAACTCTAAGGGAAATTGACCAATCAAATGTTGGCTCATGTTTATTTCAAGTTTGATGAAATTCTACCTGCTAGTTACTGAGAAATGGCTGCGGACGGACATTTTTGTGCATTTTTCATTAAATCAAGGGAAATAACTCTAAAGGGAAATTGACCAATCGAAAAAAAAACTTATCATCGCAGTATCTTGGTTCAGGTCTGTTTCAAGTTTGATGAAATTCTACCTGCTAGTTACTGAGAAATGGCTGCGGACCGACATTTTTCAATAAAACAAGGGCAATAACTCTTAAGGGAAATTGACCAATCAAAAAAAAAACTTGACGGGCATCATCGCAGTATGTTGGTACATGTTTATTTTAAGTTTCATGAAATTCTACCAGGTAGTTACTGAGAAATGGCTGCGTACTGACTGACGGACAACGCCATTTCAATACCTCCCTCCCAATTTCATCTGCGGGGGATCAAAAAAGTTATACTCAGGACAAAAGTGTGATGGCGAACAGACGGATGGACAAAGCGGCAACTATATAGCATAAAAATAATGATCTGTTATCTTTGACCTCTAAGTGTGACCTTGACCTTTGACACAGGGGCCTGGGACTTCCACACGACATATTGTCTTGTTATTTAGAACATACTGTTATAATATGCCAAAGTGTTACTATTTTAAGATGTCAATTTTGCCATCCCCCACCTCAGTTACGTGTAAATCACTCGTTTCATACTTATGAAATAGATGACTCACATCAATTACATGTTAATCTGCATAATTTCTTAGGTTACATCACTTGAATAGTCATAACTTTGCATATTTCTTCGATTTTCTGTGATATTTTTGTTTTGACAAGTTGTTGTTGTTGTTGAGATTTTTGGCAAGTATAAATGCAAACTTTCCGTACATTTCCGTGTTTCTGGAGTCACACCACTAATATAAATTACTCTTTTTACAATGTTTAATCTTAGGAACATTCATTGTTACGATATGATGGGTATTTTTCATGTTTTTGTTGTTTTTCTGTCAAACGGCAATTTTCTTTACTGGACAAGTCGGACATTGTAGCGCTGCCCGTTTAGTATTTTGTTTTCGTGATTATACGAAAATTACACATCTTTCATGAATGTATTGTATATGCAAATGTTCAGAATCAAATAATCTTTTTATTTATGTCAATATTTCACCATTGTATAATGTATTATTCTTGCATTCGGCGAGGAACGGTAGACAGATTCTGCCGTTTAGATCGCTGGAACGGCAAAGTCAGGTTGACGTTCCTGCGTTCTGATTGGTCGAACGGTAGACCGGCACTCGCAGATTCCTATATATTTGAACGTTGGGTTCAGTCAGTATCGTTCTGGGTCACCAGTCAAATTGCCAAGCAACAAAGTAAACAAGTAGTTTGGTGACCGGCAAAATTCAAAACAAAGTCTAAATTAACTGAGATTGCCGTTTCTAGATAAATGTGACTGCCGTTCAAGTTAAATGCCATTTGATTATCTTTGTAACTGAAGTCTTTGCCTGGCGTTCATGTAAGTGCTGTACTGTAAATCTATTTAAATGGGTTGTGTCCAACGTTCAATGAGGAAAGTCAAAATACCGCTCGCCAGTATAATGTAATAGTGTCGTTCTGAATTAGATCTAACAATACCGTTCGCAAAATGCATTTTTCTGCTAGAAAGTAAAACCTGTTAGAATGCCGTTCTGAACTAGAAATACCGTCGGTACATTCTGCTACATAGTAAACACTTGTTTTAGATGCTGTTCTAAATAAAATTGTGTTGATTTCAAATCGACTTCCGTTATGTTGTCATCCTAACATGAATATATAGAGTGACGTTGCTAACAATACCAAGGATTTCCAAAATCACTTCATAAATGGAAGAGTAATTAAGTCAAGGGACTGGGTCTTGATCATGACATTTTCTCATTATGGGGACTTTTTTTGTCAAGTAATTCAAAAATCCCTTGATGAATAGCAGAGTTATGGACTAGCCAAGAAAGTGACCATGTTAACCTCTGACCTTACCTTGGAGCTAGGGGTCTGGATCTTGCGCACGATATGATGCCTCATTATTGGAAACATTTGTGATATGTAATTTCAAAATCCCTTGATGAATGTTGGAGTAAATGACCTGAAACAAAACAGACCCTGTTAACCTTGATGAATGGTGGAGTTATTGACCTAACACAAAACTTGATGAATGGTGGAGTTACTGACCTGACACAAAACAGACCCTGTTAATTTCGATGAATGGTGGAGTGACTGACCTGACACAGACCCTGTTAACCTTTATCAATGGTGGAGTTATTGACCTGACACAAAACAGAGGGTGTTAACCTTGATAAATGGTGGAGTTATTGACATGAAACAAAACAGACCCTGTTAACCTTGATAAATGGTGCAGTTACTGACCTGACACAAAACAGACCCTGTTAACCTTAATAAATGGTGGAGGTACTGACCTGACACAAAACAGACCCTGTTAACCTTGATAACTGGTGGAGTTATTGACCTGACAAAACGGACCCTGTTAACCTTGATAAATGGTGGAGGTATTGACATGAAACAAAACAGACCCTGTTAACCTTTATGAATGGTGGAGTTACTGACCTGACACAAAACAGACCCTGTTAACCTTGATAAATGGTGCAGTTATTGACATGAAACAAAACAGACCCTGTTAACCTTTATGAATGGTGGAGTTACTGACCTGACACAAAACAGACCCTGTTAACCTTGATGAATGGTGGAGTTATTGACCTGACACAAAACATACCCTGTTAACCTTGATGAATGGTGGAGTAATTGACCCGACACAAAGCAGACCCTGTTGTGGAGTTACTGACCTGACGCAAAACAGACCCTGTTAACATTTACGAATGGTGGAGTTACTGACCTGACACAATAAAGACCCTGTTAACCTTGATAAATGGTGGAGGTATTGACCTGACACAAAACAGACCCTGTTAACCTTTATGAATGGTGGAGTTATTGACCTGACACAAAACAGACCCTGTTAACCTTGATAAATGGTGGAGTTATTGACCTGACACAAAACGGACCCTGTTAACCTTTATGAATGGTGGAGTTACTGACCTGACACAATACAGACCCTGTTAACCTTGATAAATGATGGAGTTATTGACCTGACACAAAACAGACCCTGTTAACCTTTATGAATGGTGGAGTTATTGACCTGACACAAAACAGACCCTGTTAACCTTGATGAAGGGTTGAGTAATTGACTTGACACAAAGCAGACCCTGTTAACCTTTACAAAGGGTGGAGTTATTGACCTGAAACAAAACAGACCCTGTTAACCTTTATGAAGGGTGGAGTGATTGACCTGACACAAAGCAGACCCTGTTAACCTTTATGAAGGGTGGAGTGATTCACCTGAAACAAAACAGACCCTGTTAACCTTTATGAAGGGTGGAGTTATTGACCTGGCACAAAGCAGACCCTGTTAACCTTTATGAAGGGTGGAGTAATTGACCTGGCACAAAGCAGACCCTGTTAACCTTTATGAAGGGTGGAGTTATTGACCTGAAACAAAACAGACCCTGTTAACCATTATGAATGGTGGAGTGATTGACCTGACACAAGGCAGACCCTGTTAACCTTTATGAATGGTGGAGTTATTGACCTGGCACAAAGCAGACCCTGTTAACCTTTATGAAAAGTGGAGTAATTGACCTGACACAAAACAGACCCTGTTTACCATTATGAATTGGTGGAATAATTGACCTGACACAAAGCAGACCCTGTTAACCTTTATGAATGGTGGAGTAATTGACCTGACACAAAGCAGACCCTGTTAACCTTTATGAATGGTGGAGTAATTGACCCGACACAAAACAGACCCTGTTAACCATTATGTAGTGGAATAATTGACCTGACACAAAGCAGACCCTGTTAACATTATGAATGGCGGAATAATTGACCTGACACAAAACAGACCCTGCTAACCTTTATGAAAGGTGAAGTAATTGACCTGACACAAAACAGACCCTGTTAACCTTTATGAATGGTGCAGTAATTGACCAGACAAAAAACAGACCTTGTTAACCTTTATGAATGGTGGAGTAATTGACCCGACACAAAGCAGACCCTGTTGTGGAGTTACTGACCGGACACAAAACAGACCCTGTTAACGTTTATGAATAGTGGAGTAACTGACCTGACACAAAACAGACCCTGTTAACCTTGATAAATGATGGAGTTATTGACATGAAACAAAACAGACCCTGTTAACCTTGATGAATGGTGGAGTTACTGACCTGACACAAAACAGACACTGTTGTGGAGTTACTGACCTGACACAAAACAGACCCTGTTGTGGAGTTATTGACCTGACACAAAGCAGACCCTGTTAACCTTTATGAATGGTGGAGTAATTGACCCGACACAAAGCAGACCCTGTTGTGGAGTTACTGACCGGACACAAAACAGACCCTGTTAACCTTTATGAATGGTGGAGTTATTGACCTGACACTGACACAAAACAGACCCTGTTAACCTTGATGAATGGTGGAGTTACTGACCTGACACAAAACAGACCCTGTTAACCTTGATGAATAGTGGAGTAATTGACCCGACACAAAGCAGACCCTGTTGTGGAGTTACTGACCTGACACAAAACAGACCCTGTTAACCTTTACCAATGGTGGAGGTATTGACCTGACACAAAACAGACCCTGTTAACCTTGATAAATGGTGGAGTTATTGACCTGACACAAAACAGACCCTGTTAACCTTGATAAATGATGGAGTTATTGACCTGACACAAAACAGACCCTGTTAACCTTTATGAATGGTGGAGTAATTGACCCAACACAAAGCAGACCCTGATGTGGAGTTACTGACCTGACACAAAACAGACCCTGTTAACCATTACGAATTGTGGAGTTTTTGACCTGACACAATACAGACTCTGTTAACCTTGATAAATGGTGGAGTTATTGACCTGAGACAAAACAGACCCTGTTAACCTTGATTAATGGTGCAGTTATTGACATGAAACAAAATAGACCCTGTTAACCTTTATGAATGGTGGAGTTACTGACCCGACACAAAACAGACCCTGTTAACCTTTACGAATGGTGGAGTTATTGACATGAAACAAAACAGACCCTGTTAACTTTTACGAATGGTGGAGTTACTGACCTGACACAGAACAGACCCTGTTAACCTTGATGAATGGTGGAGTTATTGAACCGACACAAAACAGACACTGTTAACCTTTATGAATGGTGGAGTAATTGACCCGACACAAAGCAGACCCTGTTGTGGACTTACTGACCTGACACAAAACAGACCCTGTTAACCTTTACGAATGGTGGAGTTATTGACCTGACACAATAAAGACCCTGTTAACCTTGATAAATGGTGGAGTTATTGACCTGACACAAAACAGACCCTGTTAACCTTTACGAATGGTGGAGTTACTGACCCGACACAAAACAGACCCTGTTAACCTTTATGAATGATGGAGTTATTGCTGGACACAAAACAGACCCTGTTAACCTTTATGAATGGTGGAGTTACTGACCCAGTGTTTTCCCAAACTAATTTGGGAATGGGGTAAGGGCCTTTACAACTGGCAAAAATGCGTCGTAAAATGCCTAAATTGGGAATTGTTAAAAGTCATATTTTTTTATCAAAATGTGACATTTAAAGGCGTACGCTAGAATTCCCTGTATACGAAAATTTTCCCAATAACAGAATTTCTTTAAACTTTGGATATTGAAGGACAATCATCTAAAAAACAAAAATATGCAATAAAAATCATAGGTCACCGGTATCGAAAAAGAGTTATCTGCCCTTGAAAACGTCATTTTCGGGGGAAATGCCATTTTCAAGGGCAGATAAGTCTTTTTCGCTACCGGTGACCTATGATTTTTATTGCATTTTTTTGTTTTTTAGATGATTGTCCTTCAATATCCAAAGTTTAAAGAAATTCTGTTATTGGGAAAATTTTCGCACCAAATCCTAGCATACGTCCTTAAAATTGCCATAATATATCATTATGCATTAAGTTAGCAAACTCTCTTGTGTTTCAAATGTTAAAGGATTCAGTCTTGTTTGAAAAAGTTTTAGCTCTGAAATTAGGAAAAAAACATACTATTTGCCATTGGGATTGGGGCCCAATTTCAGCCCCAAATTGGCCAGAAAAAAAACACTGTGACCTGACACAAATCAGACCCTGTTAACCTTCGAGTGTGACCTTGACCTTGGAGCTAGGGGTCTGGGTCTTACACATGACACATTGTCAAAGTATAAGGAATATTTATGCCAAATAATTTCAAAATTCCTTCACGCATGGCAGAGTTATGGACTGGACAAGAAACAGACTCTGTTATTACCTTCCACCTTTAAGTATGATCTTGGAGCTAGGGGCCTGGGTCTTGCGCACGACATGTTGTCTCACTATGGAAAACAGTTGTGCCAATTTATTTCAAAATCTCTTCATGGATGTCAGTGTTATGTATTGGACACAAAGTGTGACTGATGGAAGGATGCAGCCCATTTCTATTTCCCCCTTTTTCTTTGAAAAAGGTGGGGGACAATTATTTAAGTTACTTACTTGTTTGACAGACACCATTTACAGCACCGTTGCCAGAGGAACATTTACATTTGGTTGTTGTAGCATCACATTCACTCTTAGCATCAAGATTTGAGCATGAGGTTGGGTCGCTGCTGTCACAGGTGAATCCATTGATGACTGAAATAAAAATCATCACCTATTTGCAAAGCAGAATTATACTGCTAATATATGTATGTAGTTTGGGCAGGGTTCCCACGAAGCGAAGAAAACAAGTGAATGAAGTATTGCCATGCAATACAAAGTCCCCTACTGGAAGGCACCTAATTTTCTCTACTGCAGTATAACATAATGAACTGATATCTGTCAATGACGTATAAAGAATATTGTACTATATATACAATATGTTATAACAACACACTTGGATTGAAATGTGCATATATAAAAACCCACAGTTGTTTTCATATTGAATTGTTCTGGCTGATTATTAAAAAGTTATCATATCAGTTATTTATAGTAACAACAAAGGGAAATTAATCCTAAAAAAGAAAAAGAAAAAAAAAATCTATATAATAGTCCACAAAAAACTCTTTACCAGGTAGAGATAGGTCAAAATACACCTAAAAATTGGATGTAACATGCATGTTGTACCACAGAATAGTGGTCTCGATTTTTCTCTACCGCTAGTAATAAAAAAGTTACAATAAAATCTATTTATAGTAAAACAAAAGGACGTAATTCTAAAAATAAGGGTGCCTCATGGTGGTGAACATTTGGTCCAAGTTACGTCAAAATCCCTCCATGCATAAAGAAGAAATGCTTCGGACAAAGTCATTCTTGAATTTGACCTTTGACCTCTAAATATGACCTTGACATTAGATCTAGGGACCTGGTTCTTGCGCATGACAATCCGTCTTATGTTGGTGAACATTTGCACCAAGTTACATCACAATACTTCCATGCATGAAGAAGAATTGCTCTAGACAAAGTCATTCTTGTGTCTGACCTTTGGTCTCTAAGTGTGACCTTGACATTAGACCTTGGGCCTGGGTTTTGCGCATGACATGTTGTCTCATCCAGGGGAATATTTGTGCCAACTGATATTTAAATCCTGTTTTGCATGACAAAGTTATAGACCGGACAGGAAAAAAATCCTCTTGACCTTTGATCTCAAAGTGTGACCTTGACCTTTTAGCTAGGGTACTGGGTATTGCGCATGACATGTCGTCTCATCATGGGGAACATTGATGCCAAGTAATATTGTAATCCCTTGATGGATGACAGAGTTCTGGATCGGACAGGAAAAAAACCAAAAAAACCTTATTGACATTTGACCTCAAATTGTGACCTTGACCTTTGAGCTAAGGGTCTGGGCTTTGCGCAGGACATGTTGTCTCATCATGGGGAACATTTGTGCCAAGTAATATTAAAATCCCTTCATGGATGGCAGAGTTATGGATGGGACAGGAAAAAAACTCTGTTGACCTTTGACCCCCAATTGTGACCTTGACCTTAGAGCTAGGTGTCCGGGATTTGCGCAGGACAAGTCGTCTAATCATGGGGAACACTTGTGCCAAGTGATATTAAAATCCCTTAATGAATGTCAGAGTTATGGACCGGACACGAAACAGACCCTGTTCATGCTGGCTGTGACTAAATACAGAGTTGGTGCACCCGTGATATATTACAGACTCCGGTATATACCGGATAAACTAAATTTGAACAAAAATACCTTAAATGTATATATTTTGTAACCATGGTGATTCTAACCCTAACCTTTAGTCAGTATATTATGCACATTATACACTAAATGCGTGCGGACATGCAAAAAAAATGAGTATTTTTGCCGTGCGTTCCACTTGATAATAATTCCACGCTTGCGCAGAACAGCTGCACCAACTCTGCAATGAGAAACATTCGTTCATGCTATGTTAACATTTGACCTTGTGACCTTGACCTTTGAGCTAGGGGTCTGAAAGTTGTGCATGACACATAGTCTTATTATGAGGTACATTTGTGCCAACTAATATTAAAATCTCTTGATGGATTGGAGAGTTATGGACCGGACAGGAAAAAAGCCCTGGTGACCTTGGACCTCCAACTGTGACCTTGACCTTTAAGCCAGGTTTTGCGCATGACACGTCATCTCATCATGGGGAACATTTGTCCCAAGTAATATTAAAATCCCTTCATGGATGGGAGCATTATGGACCGGACGGGAAAAAGGCCCTGTTGAATTTTGACCTCCAATTGTGACCTTGACCTTTGAGCTAGGGGTCCGGGATTTGCGCATGACAAATCATCTCATCATGGGGAACATTCGTGCCAAGTAATACTAAAATCCCTTCAAGGATGGGATAGTTATGGACCGGACAGGAAAAAAGCCCTGTTGACCTTTGACCTCCAATTGTGACCTTGACCTTTGAGCTAGGGGTCCGGGTTTTGCGCATGAAACGTCGACTCATCATGGGGAACATTTGTGCTAAGTAATATTAAAATCCCTTGATAGATGACAGAGTTATGGACCGGACACGAAATTGCGGACAGACGGACAGACGGACGGAATGACGGAAAAGCGCATTCCTATTTCAACCAGTAGGGGACTAACAAGTGAATGAAGTATTGCCATGCAATACAAAGTCCCCTACTGGAAGATACCTAATTTTCTCTACTGCAGTAAAAACAAGTGAATGAAGTATTGCCATGCAATACAAAGTCCCCTACTCGAAGGCACCTAATTTTCTCTACTGCAGTATAACATAATGAACTGATATTTGTCAATGATGTATAAACAATATTGTACTATCTATACAATATAATATAACAAAGCAATTGGATTAAAATTTGCATATATAAAAACGCACAGTTGTTTTCATTTGGAATTTTTTTGGCCGATTATACAAAAAGTTATCATAAAAGTTATTTATAGTAACAACAAAGTGAAATTAATCCTTACAAAAAAAAAAACAAGAGCTGTCTCCATAGGATGACACATGCCCCTGATGGCACTTTGAATGAATAGTTATGGCCGATGTTAGAGTTTAGGACCTTTGACCTACGGAGCTGGGTCTTGCACGCGACACGTCGTTTTACTGTGTCACACCTTCATGCGTAGTTATTTTAAAATCCATGCATGAATGACAAAGATATGGACCGGACATGCCCATCAATGCAGTATCATGAAAAATGACCTTTAACGTCTAAGTGTGACCTTGACCTTTGAGCTACGGACCTGGGTCTTGCGCGGGACACGTCGTCTTACTGTAGTACACATTCACACCAAGTTATTTGAAAATCCATCCATGGATGACAAAGATATGGACCGGACACGCCCATCAATGCACTATCCTTTAACGTCTAAGTGTGACCTTGACCTTTGAGCTACGGACCTGGGTCTTGCACGCGACACGTCGTCTTACTGTGGTACACATTCATGCCAAGTTATTTGAAAATCGATCCATCGATGACAAAGACATGGACCGGACACGCCCATCAATGCACTATCCTTTAATGTCTAAGTGTGACCTTGACCTTTAAGCTACGGACCTGGGTCTTGTGCGCGATACGTCGTCTTACTGTGGTACACATTCATGCCAAGTCATTTGAAAATCCATCCATCGATGACAAAGATATGGACGGGAAACGAAAATTGCAGACAGACTGACAGACCGACAGACTGACAGATGGACAGACAGTTCAAAAACTATATGCCTCCCTTCGGGGGCATAAAAATAAAATAAAATAAAATGTAAGCCCACAAGAAAATCTTTACCAGGTAGAGATAGATCAAAATACACCTAAATATTGGATGTAACATGCATGCTGTACCACAGAAAAGTGGTCTTGATTTTTCCCTACGGCCAGTAATAAAAAAGTTACAATGTAATCTATTTATAGTAACAACAAAGGGACGTAATTCTAAAAAAGTGTGCCTCATGGTGGTGAACATTTGTGCCAAGTTACATCAAAATCTCTCCATGCATGAAGAAGAAATGCTCCGGACAAAGTCATTCTTGAATTTGACCTTTGACCTCTAAGTTTACCTTGACCTTAGACCTAGCGACCTGGTTCTGGCGCAAGACAATTTGTCTTATGGTGGTGAACATTTGTGCCAAGATACATTAAAATCCCTCCATGCATAAAGAAGAAATGCTCCAGACAAAGTCCTTCTTGAATTAGACCTTTGACCTCTAAGTATGACCTTGACCTTTGAGCAAGGGCTCCAGGATTTGCGCATGACACGTTGTCTCATTATAGAGAACATCTGTGCCAAGTAATATTGAAATCCCTTCATGAATGACAGAGTTATGGACCGGACACGAAACAGACCCTGTTCATGCCATGTTAACATTTGACTACTAAGTGTGACCTTGACCTTTGAGCTAGGGGTCTGAAAGTTGTGCATGACACATCGTCTTATTATGAGCTACAATTGTGCCAAATGATATTAAAATCCCTTCATGGACGAGAGAGTTATGGACAGGACAGGAAAAAAGCCCTGTTGACCTTTGACCTCCAACTGTGACCTTGACCTTTGAGTTAGGGGTGCAGGTTTTGCGCACGACACATCGTCACATCATGGGGAACATTTGTGTCAAGTAATATTAAAATCCCTTCATGGATGAAACAGTTATGGACGGGACACGAAACAGACCCTGTTCATGCCATGTTAACATTTGACTACTAAGTGTGACCTTGACCTTTGAGCTAGGGGTCTGAAAGTTGTGCATGACATATCGTCTTATTATGAGGTACAATTGTGCCAAGTGATATTAAAATCCCTTCACGGATGAGAGAGTTATGGACCGGACAGGAAAAAAGCCCTGTTGACCTTTGACCTCCGTGACCTTGACCTTTGAGTTAGGGGTGCAGGTTTTGTGCATGACACGTCGTCACATCATGGGGAACATTTGTGTCAAGTAATATTAAAATCCCTTCATGGATGAAACAGTTATGGACGGGACACGAAACAGACCCTGTTCATGCCATGTTAACATTTGACTACTAAGTGTGACCTTGACCTTTGAGCTAGGGGTCTGAAAGTTGTGCATGACACATCGTCTTATTATGAGGTACAATTGTGCCAAGTGATATTAAAATCCCTTCATGGATGGGAGAGTTATGGACCGGACAGGAAAAAAGCCCTGTTGACCTTTGACCTCCAATTGTGACCTTGACCTTTAAGCTAGGGGTCCGGGTTTTGCACCTGACACGTCGTCTCATCATGGGGAACATTTGTGCCAAGTAAAAATAAAATCCCTTCTTGGATTAAAGAGTTATGGACCGGACACGAAATTGCTGACGGACAGAATGACAGAATGACGGAATGACGGAAAAGTGCATTCCTATAGTCCCCTAAACTGGTTTTCAACCAGTAGGGGACTATTAATGAACTGACATCTGTCAGTGATGTATAAACAATATTGTACTATATGTACAATATGTTATAAGAAAACTCTTGGATTAAAATACCCACAGTTGTTGATTGTTTCATAACATCTATAAATATAAACAAAAGTGCCAGAATGTCACAATATATGCCCATCATAGAAAATTTCGTTTCAATAGCACCTGTATTTTCATATGGAATATTTTTTGACCAATTATAAAAAAGTTATTTTATAGTAACAACAAAGGGAAATTTAGGAAAGCCTAAAAAAAACAAGAGGACCATGATGGTCCTGAATCGCTCACCTATCCCCACATGACCCAGTGTTGAACTGAGTATGACGTCGTTATTTCTATTATTTGACAAAGTGACCTAGTTTTTCAGCATATGTGACATAGATATCATCAAGATAAAAAATTCTGACCAATTTTCATGAAGATCCATTGAAAAATATGGCCTCTAGAGAGGTCACAAGGTTTTTCTATTATTTGACCTAATGACCTAGTTTTTGAAGGCACGTGACCCACTTTTAAACTTGACCTAGATATCATCAAGGTGAACATTCTCACCAATTTTCATGAAGATCTCGTGAAAAATATGGCCTCTAGAGAGGTCACAAGGTTTTTCTATTTTTCGACCTACTGACCTAGTTTTTGACGGCACATGACCCAGTTACGAACCTGACCTAGATATCATCAAGCTGAACAGTCTCACCAATTTTCATGAAGATCCATAGAGAAATATGGCCTCTAGAGAGGTCACAAGGTTTTTCTATTTTTAGACCTACTGACCTAGTTTTTGACCCCACGTGACCCAGTTTCAAACCTGACCTAGATATCATCAAGATGAACCCTCTGACCAATATTCATGAAGATCTCATGAAAAATATGGCCTCTAGAGAGGTCACAAGGTTTTTCTATTTTTAGATCTACTGACCTAGTTTTTAACCCCACGTGACCCAGTTTCGAACTTGATCTAGATATCATCAAGGTTAACATTCTGACCAATTTTCATGAAGATCCATTGAAAAATATGGCCTCTAGAGAGGTCACAAGGTTTTTCTATTTTAAGACCTACTGACCTAGTTTTTGACCGCACGTGACCCAGTTTCGAACTTGACCTAGATATCATTAAGGTGAACAATCTGCCAAATTTTCATGAAGATCCATTGAGAAATATGGCCTCTAGAGAGGTCACAAGGTTATTCTATTTTTAGACCTACTGACCTAGTTTTTGATCCCACATGACCCAGTATCGAACTTGACCTAGATATCATCAAGGTGAACATTCTGACCAATATTCATGAAGATCTCATGAAAAATATGGCCTCTAGAGAGGTCACAAGGTTTTTCTATTTTTAGATCTACTGACCTAGTTTTTATCCCCACATGACCCAGTTTCGAACTTGACCTAGATATCATCAAGCTGAACATTCTGACCAATTTTCATGAAGATCCATTGAGAAATATGGCCTCTAGAGAGGTCACAAGGTTTTTCTATTTTTAGACCTAATGACCTAGTTTTTGACCCCACGTGACCCAGTTTCAAACTTGACCTAGATATCATCAAGGTGAACATTCTGACCAATATTCATGAAGATCTCATGAAAAATATGGCCTCTAGAGAGGTCACAAGGTTTTTCTATTTTTAGACCTACTGACCTAGTTTTTGACCCCACGTGACCCAGTTTCAAACTTGACCTAGATATCATCAAGGTGAACATTCTGACCAATATTCATGAAGATCTCATGAAAAATATGGCCTCTAGAGAGGTCACAAGGTTTTTCTATTTTTAGACCTACTGACCTAGTTTTTGACCCCACGTGACCCAGTTTCGAACTTGACCTAGATATCATCAAGGTGAACATTCTGACCAATTTTCATGAAGATCTTGTGAAATATATGGCCTCTAGAGAGGTCACAAGGTTTTTCTATTTTTAGACCTACTGACCTAATTTTTGACGGCACGTGACCCAGTTTCGAACTTGACCTAGATATCATCAAGGTAAACATTCTGACCAATTTTCATAAAGATCCCATGAAAAATGTGACCTCTAGAGTGGTCACAAGCAAAAGTTTACGGACGCACGGACGCACGGACGGACGGACGACGGACGACGGACGCCGCGCAATCACAAAAGCTCAACTTGTCACTTTGTGACAGGTGAGCTAAAAACAAATGGGTGTGCAAAATTGTACATGTCATCCAAATTTCAAGGCTGTATCTTAAATAAGAGGGTAACGATGACCCTGGATCGCTCACCTGAGTAATATGAGCTACATGTTTCAAAGATCAAACTGATGATAAAATATTAAGAAAGTCAGTAGGTCACATTCATGGTCAATGATATTCAGTTTTACGATTGGTGTGCAAAACTGTGTATGTCATCAAAATTTCAAGGCTGTATCTTAAAAAACAAGAAAGTAGGTCAGTAGGTCAAGGTCACAGTCAAGTGACATCATATTACTTGGGGTCATCAGGTTATTATTATTAAACAGTTTTGGAAATAGGATCAAATGATTTTTTAAGTATTTTTTCCTGTATAACTCACATAGTAACTAAGTGACCCCAGGGCGGGGCCTCTTTTCACCCCAGGGGCATAATTTGAACAATTTTGGTAGAGGACTACTAGACAATGCATCATACCAAATATCAAAAGCATAGGTAGTATGGTTTCAGACAAGATTTTTAAAGTTTTTTCCTATATAAGTCTATATAAAACTTTGGACCCCCAGGGTAGGGCCTCTTCACCCCAGGGGTACAATTTGAACAATTTTGGCTGAGGACCATAAGACCATGCTACAAACCAAATATCAAAGGTCTAAGTGTTGTGGTTTCAGACAAGAAAATTTTTAAACTTTTTTTCATATACAAGAGGGTCATGATGACCCTGGATCGCTCACCTGAGTAATATGAGCTACATGTTTCAAATGTCAAACTGATGATTTTTAGAAGTTTTTTGGAAGATTTTCCGATGTACAGTCAAGTAACCCCTGGGGCGAGGCCAATTTTACCCCGGGGGATATGATTTGAACAAAGTTTTTAGAAGTCTACTAGGCAATGTTACATATCAAATATCTAAGATCTAGGCCTTCTGGTTTATTTTTAGCAAATTTATGAAGATTTCCCTATGTACAATCAAGTAACCCCTGGGGCTGGGTCAATTTGACCCTGGGGGGGTCAAGATTTGAACAAATTTTATAGAAGTCCACTAGGCAATGCTTCATGTCAAAAATATCTAACCTCTAGGCCTTCTGGTTTATTTTTAGAGAATTTTGAAGATTTTTCTATGTACAATCAAGTAACCCCCGCGGGGTCATGATTTGAACAATTTTAGTAGAAGTCCACTAGGCAATGCTACATGTCAAATATCTAAGCTCTAGGGCTTCTGGTTTTTGAGAAGAAGATTTTTTAAGATTTTCCTATGTAAAATCAAGTGACCCCTGGGGTGGGGTCAATTTTGACCCCAGGGTCATGATTTGAACAAATTTGGTAGAGGTCCAATAGGCAATGCTTCACACCAAATATCTCAGCTCTAGGGCTTCTGGTTTTTTAGAAGAAGATTTTTAAAGTTTTTCCTTTCGGTTGCCATGGCAACCAGAGTTCTGCATGGAATTCAATGCTTTGTATAATTTTGAAAGAAGACCATCCAAGGAACATCCCTGTGAAGTTTAATCAAAATTGGCCTGTTGGTTTAGAAGATGTTGTTTAAAGGGAAGTGTGGACAGACGATGGACGGACGTACAACGGACGGACAGACGGACGGTGAGCGATCACAATACCTCACCCTGAGCACTTTGTGCTCAGGTGAGCTAATAAGTCTATGTAAAACTTGGGACCACCGGGGCAGGGTCATATTTGACCCAAGAGGGATAATTTGAACAATAGTGGTAGAGGACTACTAGATGATGCTACATACTAAATATCAAAGCCCTAGGCCATGTGGTTTTGTACTAGAAGATTTTCAAAGTTTTCCCTATACAGGGTTCCCACACTTTTTCGTCTATGAAATTTAAGGACTTTTCCAGGACCTTGTTGCAATTTTCAAGGACCTTTGTACGACATATCGGGTTGTACGTTCCCGTCAATTTTTCTAGATTCAGTGTAAAAATATAAGAACAAGAGGGCCATGATGGCCCGATATTGCTTAAAAATTTCTACTTATTAAATAAATAAAGGCTCTGCACTCTGTCATTTTGTTTCCTTACTGTCCTGAAGTTTTGTTTCTCAAGGAAACTATGAATCATTTACTTGTCTAGGATGTTGTGAAGAATTTATCAACTCCTTCATAATAACTACACCTCTGGTGCCACCTACATTATTTATATAATCTTTGATACACTTCTAGCAATTAAATTATTTTCAGTCAAGTTGTTGTTTGATCACTGAATTCAAGCATGTCACTAATCACAATTTTCACAATTGTTCTCGAAAAATAATCGGAATTTCACAGGGCTTCTTAAAAATCGACACAAAAATGACCGAAAGCCTAAAATTACTGTTTAAAAATTCAAGCATAGCTACCTATATAGGCCCATCAACCACAAAAACATCGGTATTTTCGAAAAAGGAAATTGAAATGACATCCATGTCCGCCATTTTGAATCATGAATTACTTCCCTTAGCAAAATTGGATAATTCCCGGTATTTTCCCGTACCTTTACCGTTTTCTCGCCAAATTTCCGGTATTTTCACGGCCGGGAGTCAATTTTTGAAATTCACGGACTTTTCCAGTTTTCCCGGTAGCGTGGGAACACTGCCTATATAAGTCTATATAAACCATGTGACCCCTGGGGCGGGGCCATATTTGACCTTAGGGGGATAATTTGAATAATTTTGGTAGAGGACCACTAGATGATGCTACATACCAAATATCAAAGCCCTAGGCCATGTGGTTTTGTACAAGAAGATTTTCAAAGTTTTCCCTTTATAAGTCTATATAAACCATGTGACCCCCGGGGCGGGGCCATATTTGACCCTAGGGGGATCATTTGAACAATTTTGGACCACCAGATGATGCTATACACCGGATATCAAAGCCCTAGGCCCTGTGGTTTTGGACAAGAAGATTTTTAAAGTTTTTCCTTTCGGTTGCCATGGCAACCAGAGTTCTGCATGGAATTCAATTCTTTGAACAACTTTTGTAGAGCTTCACCCAAGGAACATTCCTGTGAAGTTTGGATGAAATTGGCCTAGTAGTTTATGAGGAGATGTTGTTTAAAGTGAAAGTTTACTGACGCTGGACGGTGACTGATCAGAATAGCTCACCCTGAGCCTTTGGCTCTGGTGAGCTAAAAAGCAAAATAGAGTTATGGAACCTGTGCAATGTAAGTCAGTTTATCACAGTAAATAAGTGTGTGAAGTTTCAAGAGGTGTGAAGAGGTCTCGGTTTTTCCCTACGGCCAATAATAAAAAAGTTTCAAAATAAGCTATTTATAGTAACTTAAAAGGGAAGTAATTCAAAAAAAAAAGTTATTGTAAGTACAAAAAAGAGATCTGCCAAATAAAAACAAGAGCACTGCAATGCAGAGCAATATACACAAAGCTGTCATATATGACCTTTGCAGTGTGCGACATTAACGGTAGCCCAATTGCCAATGGCTACGAAAAATCGGCTCGGGCGACAGAAAATCGGCAGACCGTAGCCCGTCGGGCTATGAAAAATTTCTGAGGAATAAATTTACCAAAAAGATCATTGCAGACATGGGAGCAAAATAGCTGCTTTGAAGCTTCAAACTTCTCTCAAATCCAATCTCAAAGGGAATTCAAGTCGCCGACTTTTTTTTGATGCGCACTCGCTAATCTTTTAACAATTTGCTCCTGTCATAATGTGCGTCGAATACACATACACACTCGCCTGTAGCATAATTTAAGCTCCGCCTACTTCAGGTACTTGTGAGATTTTCGCGAGATGTGTGAAAGCAAATCAAATTATCGGTTTCACCAGAGGCAATTGTAATAGGCCAATCAGCCTTTGACACTTAGCATTTAATTGTCAACACATGTGAGTCGTTTTCTAAAGAAATTGTCCGATTAATTGGAATTATAGACACAATTATTTGGTATCCATGGTAAAAGAACAACATGTAAGGTATTAACTTTGTAAAACTAACTTTGATGGATGAATTGATTTGAATACCGGTATGTATTTCAAGATTTGTCACAGTTTAGTTTCAGTTTTATTCGAATGAAAAACTGTTCACACAAGTGGTGACTCGGTATAAATGATAATCCCCTTTTCATCCTGCATTCATATATTACACGATATAGCAACAAAAAAATCGGCGTGTTAGATACAGCACCGACTTGAGCAGAAAACATTTTTTTCTTAGAATTTTGTATTGAAACAATAATCACTGTGTATGGTAAAATTGATGTAACCAAGAAAATGAATGGTCATTGAATCAATTCACAGCGTCGAGGTAGAAATATAAAAATTAATGGAGTCTTCCAACTTCTCCCTAAAGTCTTTCCACTTCTCCGTAGATCAGTTGGAGGGAGAATTGACTTCTCCCAAAACAATAATGGGGCTAGCAAGACCCCTGGTCTGTCTACTGCCAAGCTTTGTCTACAAAGCTGTTTAGATCTCTTTTCATGACTCGGTGTCTTTGACTTTCTGCACAACTTTGTGAACACTGTTTCAGATTTCGAAATCAATTCTGAAAAACTCGTACAAATTTCTGAAATATATCAATATTCACCAACCTACAGCAGTATATTGAAAGAAATTAAATATTGCTTAGAATGAAAGTCTTGTTCATTCTTGAGCAAAAAATTAGTGGGGCTACAAAAAATTCTGTCGGGCTACAAAATATTTGAAGTCCGTAGCCCCATTGGCTACGGTGTTAAAAAGTTAATGTCACACACTGCCTTTGACCCTTAAATGTGACCTTGACCTTGAAGTGAGTCATCCGGAACATGCGCTCTGCACATTGTTACAATGTGGTGAACATTTCTGCCAAGTTTCTTTGAAATCCTTCCAGCAGTTCAAGAGTTACAGAGCGGACACGAAACAAACTGATATGACTTTTGACCCCTGTGACCTTGACCTTGAAGCAAGTAATCCGGAACATGCGCTCTGCACGTCCTCTTGGTTGGTGAACACCTGTGTCAAGTTTCTTTGAAATCCTTCAAGGGGTTCAAGAGTTACAGAGCGGACACGAAACAAACTGATATGACTTTTAACCCCTAAGTGTGACCTTGACCTTGAAGCAAGTCATCCGGAACATGCGCTCTGCACGTCGTCTTGGTGTGGTGAACATTTGTGTCAAGTTTCTTTGAAATCCTTCACGGGGTTCAAGAGTTACAGAGCGGACACGAAACAAACTGATATGACCTTTTACTCCTAAGTGTGACCTTGACCTTGAAGCGAGACATCCAAAACATGCGCTCTGCACATCGTCTCAGTGTGGTGAACATTTGTGTAAAGTTTCCTTGAAATCCTTCAAGGGGTTCAAGAGTTACAGAGCGGACACAAAATTGCTAACGGACAGACGGACGGACAGACGGACACCAGCGTCATAACATAATACGTCCCTTAGGGTGTATAAAAAGGGGCATAATTTTGTAAAAAAGCAAAACAGAGTTATGGAACCTGTGCAAAGTAAGTCAGTTTATCAGAGTGAATAGGTGTGTGAAGTTTCAATCCATTCCCACAAGTGGTTACTGAGATACCAGCTTACATACAGAACCTTAACCAAATCGGGACGCAGATGCCGAGGCATGAGCGAGTCCAATAGTTCTACTATTCTATGAATAGTCGAGCTAAAAAGTAATTACATAAATTTCAATGTACGCCGTTGAAACTGAAATTTATTATATATACATATGTTAAATTTATACACTATGACTGAGTTATTGACCTGACACAAATCAGACCCTGTTAACCTTTTGAGTATGACCTTGACCTTGAAGCTAGGGGTCTGGGTGTTACACATGACATGCTGTCTCATTACAAGGAACATTTATGCCAGATAATTTCACAATTCCTTTACAGATGGCAGAGTTATGGACTGGACAAGAAACAGACTCTGTTAACCTTCGACCTCTAAGTGTGACCTAAGTCCTTGGAGCTACGGGTCTGGGTCTTGAGCATGACATATGTTGTCTCCCTATGGAAAACAGTTGTGCCAAGTTATTTCAAAATCCCTTGATGGATGTCAGTGTTATGGATTGGACACAAAGTGCGACTGATGCAGCCCATTTCTATTTCCCCTTTTTTCTTTGAAAAAGGTGGGGGACAATTACTTAATTTAAGTTACTTACTTGCTACACAGACATCATTTTCAGCAGTGTTGCCAGCGGAACATTTACATTTGGTTGTCGTAGCATCACATTCACTCTTAGCATCAAGACTTGAGCATGAGGTTGCGTCGCTGCTGTCACAGGTGAATCCACTGATGACTGAAATAACAAGTGAATGAAGTATTGCCATGCAATACAAAGTCCCCTACTGGAAGGCACCTAATTTTCTCTACTGCAGTATAACATAATGAACTGATATCTGTCAATGATGTATAAACAATATTGTACTATATATACAATATGTTATAACAAAACACTTGGATTAAAATTTATATATATATAAACCTACAGTTGTTTTCGTATTGAATTTTTTTGGCTGATTATAAAAATGTTATCATGTAAGTTATTTATAGTAACAACAAAGGGAAATGTCTCGATTTTTCTCTACCGCCAGTAATAAAAAAGTTACAATAAAATCTATTTTTTCAACCAGTAGGGGACTAAAAATCATCACCTGCTTGCAAAGCAGTATTATATTGCTAATATATGTGTGTAGTTTGGTCAGGGTTCCTCAGGAGAAAGTAAAATTCCCTGACTTTTACTGACCAATCTTTTCCTGACCAAAACTACTTCCGCATTCCAAACTGGTCATCTATTGGTAAATGTAAGCCACCATTCTCCAGATCAGCCAACCCTTACTACCTTTTGTTGAAATGATAACTTAAGGATATAAAGTAAGTTTCTTCCAGTTTAACAAAAGGCGTAAAAAAAAAATTTTGTTTCCGGTATCCCGAACTACCCTAAATTTTTGGCCCGACCCTAAATGGAGAATCTTTTTTTCACCTTTTAACAAAAAATTGCAAAGCTCACTTTTTATGCTTTAAACATGGTCAGTGATGTTAGACATCAACTTACTGGTGCTCTAAAGGCATAACCCCCTTATTTGTGATTATTTTTTGACATAAAAATAATTTCCGAAAAGTCTCGCTTAATAAACAACAGAACCATGATGGTCCTGAATCGCTCACCTCTTCCCACATGATCCAGTTTTGAGTATGACGTCGTTTTTTCTATTATTTGACATAGTGACCTAGTTTTTGAGCTCATGTGACCCAGTTTTGAACTTGTCCTAGATATTATCAAGATAAAAATTCTGACCAATTTTCATGAAGATCCATTGAAAAATATGGTCTCTAGAGAGGTCACAAGGTTTTTCTATTATTTGACCTATTGACCTAGTTTTTTAAGGCACGTGACCCAGTTTCAAACTTGATCTAGATATCATCAAGGTGAACATTCTGACCAATTTTCATGAAGATCTTGTGAAATATATGGCCTCTAGAAAGGTCACAAGGTTTTTCTATTTTTAGACCTACTGACCTAGTTTTTGAAGGCACGTGACCCAGTTTCAAACTTGACCTAGATATTATAAAGTTGACCATTCTGACCAATTTTCATGAAGATCCATTGAAAATTATGGCCTCTAGAGAGGTCACAAGTTTTTTCTATTTTTAGATATACTGACCTAGTTTTTGAAGGCACGTGACCCAGTTTCGAACTTGACCTAGAATTTACCAAGATGAACATTCTGACCCATTTTCATAAAGATCCCATGAAAAATGTGACCTCTAGAGATGTCACAAGGAAAAGTTTATGCACGCACGACGAACGCTGCGCGAACACAAAAGCTCACCTTGTCACTTTGTGACAGGTGAGCTAACAAAGCTGTAAATTGGTCTGAACACAACTCATAAATTATGTAAATTCCTTACCCCACCCACTTTCGTATAAAAATACTGATGGTTTTGACATGAAAAATAGAAAACAGGAATGCATCAACATGTATTTACTCTTACCAAAATAATATCAGCCCTTTTTTTACGCCGATTTTGGGGCCGAAATTCGGCCCCATTCCCCAGGCAAAATAATATACTTTTATCCCCAACTGCACTAAAAAATTCCCCAAATGCAAGTCGTTTTTATCAGCGAAAATTTCCACCGCCGATGGATTATTAGTTCTGAATGTATATGCGTTCTAAACACCGCTTCAAGAAACGCCGCAATCGGAACATCTCAGATATTACCGTTAGCGTCGGTCATCGGGAATTTCACTTTCCAGAATTTCTGATTCGCGGATATATTACAACAATCCGATTCGCGGATATATTTAACTAATAACAAGCCGATTCGCGGAAGTAATGAACGAAAAATTCTGGAAATATTGTTAAGTCGAACGACTCACAAACAATTTGCGCGATCCTGAAATGATTTCAGTCGACGCGAAGATTTCAATCGCGTTCATTTCAGTCTACGCATAAACATTTCGGTCCGCCCAATTCCGCTCGCGTTGGTTAAACAGGGTTTTTTCTAGCTAATTTGGGAACATAGCCTATACCTCAAAAATTGGGTTTTGACGCGTAAATGTTCCAAATTGGGAAATATTTAGTCCAATAGGATATAGTAAAGATGTGTTTAAGCACTTTCTCGTACACTTATTTCACATTGTACAACCTCTTACACATATTGCCATTACAAAATTGTCCGTAATTTGGCCAATGTTTGTGCAATTTTGACGAATTTTTTTTCAGAATGTAGATTGGGAATTTTTGCACTCATTTTGGGAAAAATACATACTTTTTGGCATTGGGAATATAGCCGAATAACAGCTATAAAAACTGCGAAAAAAAAACCCTGTTAAATTTCAGTGAAGAAAGTTTGAGATACAAATGAACTAAAGCAGTTTGTTAGATTCTTTCAGGTGCCCAATGAGGATGGATTTTTTAAAGCACCTCCCAAGAGCTTCAAAACAAAGTGCTAATCATACCTTTACGTGGTATTTTCGCTATACAGTAATATGTATGGAAAATATGTAAATTGAGATTTATATATAATGCAATTAAAAGCATTTAAAAAGCTTTTTAAAAGTCACAAAATAAAAAAGGTCAACTCTATTTTTGATAAATGACCTTATATCAAGTTTGAAATACAAAGGTCAAAAATAAAGAACTAAATATTAATGCTTTATAAACATCTAAGTAGTGAAAAATGCCCATTAAAGGGAGATAATTCAAAAATTGCAAACTATTAAAGGAATAATATTATACATTGAGCAATTACTTTAGCTTTGAAATGAAAGTGTTCTTGAAAAATGATTTAAACATTTTAATGAGAAGATTAAAAACTATTTTTGATTCAATGTGATATTAGGATGAAATGGTTCACGGGCAAATTGCTTAGTTAAAGTATAAAATGAAATAGAGATTTTAAAAAAAATAATGGCTTCTAATTCTGGCACTTTAGGTCCCAAGATTTTGCAACTGGCTTAAGTCATGGCTAAAAGTTTGAAAGAGCCAGGGGAGGCCTTGATCTTACTCAGTCTGTGTTTTTTGGTGGGTTTTTATATATATAAAAAAAATTCCCCAATTTGGTATTTTACGACGCAAATTTCCCCTTCTGAAAGGACCCGCCACCCTTCCCCAAAACCATAAAAAAAGGGATGAATATAGACTGGTGTTATCAAATAAATGGGTGTGTGTTTTCATCCAATTTTCAATGAAATAAGTCCGATTTAGTAGCAGATTAATTTGGTAAACATTGGAAGAAAATGGCGTAACTCCATAAGGGGAAATAACACTCCTGTTCTAAAAATAGTAATGGGTTGGTTTTTCCAACAATTATTTATGTGATTTTATTACCGAGCAAAATTTTTCTTTGAATAATCAAAATTCATTTCAGTTGGAAATTATTTCTTATGACTGGGAGTTTTTTGCTTCAAATTGGTAAAAAAATGGAGCTTAATTGGCATTGAGAATGGGCAGATATTCGCCCGGTGAGACAGGTGGAAAAGGCCCTGCTTGTCTAATCCCTTATCAAAACAAACAATTAATTATTCACCTGTGAAAAACAACTCTTCTCCAGCTATATATGTGTCAAACATGTATAATACAGTGAAACACCGCTCGCTCGAGCACCCGGGCTCGCTTGAGCAATTCATGTGGTCCCGGCCGATTTCCTTCTATTTTCTATGTGAAATTATTATGGCTGGGTCGAGCATCGATAACTCGATCGCTCAAGCATGACACCTGGTCCCTGTGCATTGATTTACTCTTTGTTGTTTCTGGCTAACTCGAGCAGAGGTGTCAAAATTTTTCTCAGCTTCAGCGATCAGAATGTACCGGTTAATTAAAAATTTTCGCACGCTGTGAAAATTGCGTTGTCTATTCTCCGACTACCTTAAATGTTTGTCTGTCGGTATATTTGATCTAATAATGAAATTAATTATTGATGAAAGGTTAAAGAAAAGTTTTATTGATCAAATATTGATCAATCACTGTTTGCTTTAGATTAAAGCAAGTACGTTATTACTTATTACATCATAGATAACGTTTGTGATACGTTTTTTTTAAATGTCACGGTTTTGTTATTATTATGCATCACCGTTTCCTCTGCAAATGGTCCCGATGACAATTGATACAATAAAATTTCATTTTTTATTCGTATGTTGGTCAATGTTTGGGTCGCTCGAAACCATGCATAACTCGAGCATTTTGCTCATCCCCTTGCGTCCTCGAGTGAGCGGTGTTTCACTGTACACAACAGTCGGTGACACTTTGATTTACTGTGTAAACGTGTTTGGCACTCCTCAGTTATTATCAACCCAGTCATAATACTGATTTTTCTTTTTTTGAAAAGCGGGAGAAATATGGTTTTGGTCGGGAGACGGGAGGCATGGTGAAAAAATCGGGATTTTGACCCTCCCGCGCGGGAGATCACATGTATGGTGGGTGGGGAGGGGGGTGTTACTGTGTCCATATTTTTGGGACACTTTTCAAAATAATTATTTTTCGGGAAATAAGTCTTGGGACAGTGAAAAAAATAATTATTTTATGCTGTCCTAAGACTTAGGGAAAATACGTTACTTACTTACTACACAGACACCATTTTCAGCAGTGTTGCCAGAGGAACATTTACATTTGGTTGTCGTAGCATAACATTCACTCTTGGCATCAAGACTTGAGCATGAGGTTGCGTCGCTGCTGTCACAGGTGAATTCATTGATGACTGAAATAAAAATCATCAAAGCAGAATTATAATTTGAATGATGTAAGTTATGGACATGAAGATTCTAACTTTTTCTCTATACAAGTCTATATGAACCATGTGACCTCTGGGGTGGGGCCATATTTGACCCTAGGGGAAGTAGGTTTTCATCAAAATGTAGGAAAAAGTAGGAGGCATTTAAAAAAGTAGGAAAAGGTAGGAAAAAGTAGGAAAGCGGGAAGGCCTGAACTTTGCACACAGCACAGAATATTGAGTTGAACTTTAAAGCTGATTTTATCAGTTTGATTTTTTATGGCATAAACTGTTTCCTTATTGAAGTAAGTAGAAAATTAGTACATTGTTTTTCATTAAACAAATACCAACAGTAAAAGTTCATATACTAACAAGTAAACTTTCAGTACGGACAAGTAAATTTTCTAAGTCACATGGACAGGTAGAATTTTCTGAGATTTTGCCGGCCCTGCAGCCGGGGCAAGAATTTATGGACAGACGAACAGTGCAATTCGGGGGCATAAAAGTTAACTCAGGTGCACAAATTCACATGCTGGATAATATACATACATGGTTTCATGACTCTGGGTGAAATATTTTTAGGAAATGCAACACAAACTTGTATGCCTTTTATGCTTATTTTTGTTCTCTGGTTAACTGAAAGAAATCCAGAACAAAATCCCAGGTGCATCATTTCACATGCAGAATAATATTCCTATGATGGTCAAAATACTTTCTGAGATATGTGTGACACAAACTTTTATACACTTTTATCATATTTTTACTAAGTCAAGGGTCATAACTAGGGGTGCGTAATGGTTCTCGATATGTATCGAATACCGGTATTCAGGGTTCAATCGATACATTGGATCGAACGTTCCTGGATCGATCAAAATATCAATCAAAAGCTAACTACTTGGTAAATGGCCTCATTACCGCAGATACCTATGTATAATGCGCAGTTTTTTTTACCACCCCCGAATCGCTGGCGCGCAGATTATACACAGGTATAGATGATTTTCCAGCTTCAAAACAAGTTTGTTTCCGATGGTCGCCATTTTGGTAAAGGGAAACTACTCTCCGCACTAACTGTCACTGCTAAAATATAAGATTGCCGTTACGTTCCGTAAAAGATCGAATTAATTTTATATAAATTAGAGAGTTTTCTGATTAAAGAAATTTTAATAAATCACAAAATTTATGATACTAATTAAGATCAAGTATTATCTTTAACCGAGATCAAACTGTAAACAACAAAATTGACAGAGGTGACACGCTAATTGCTGGCTATTTGATCATAACAAAAAGACTATCACACCTTTTGTTACCGTTTGAATTGAGAGCTCATGTCATTTTGAAAGATACCATTCTGAAATATTGAATCAGCTGTTAGTTATTTCTTCAAAATAGTTAATAAACAAGAAACGCGGCAATGCCACGAAACCAGGTTTTCAACACTTTTCATAAGAATAAACAAGAGTGCCAGAATGTCACAATATATGCCCGTCACAGCAAATTTCTTTACTCTAGCACCTGTATTTGCAGATGTAATTTTAATTTTGTGGTTGTTTAGTAATCATTGTAATTCTTTTGTTTTTCTAAGTCCACAAAAAAAACTCCTTACCAGGTAGAGATACCTTAAAATACACCTAAAATAAGAAAGTAACAACTATGTTGTACCACAGAAAAGCGGTCTTGGTTTTTCCCTACGGTCAATTATAAAAAAGTTACAATATAAGTTATTTATAGTAACAACTAAGGGAAGTTAATCTTAAAAAAAAAAAAAAAAAAAAAAAAAATGTAAGTCCACACAGAAATCCTTACCAGGTAGAGATTGGTCAAAATACACCTCAAAATTGGATGTAACATGCATGTTGTACTACAGAAAAGTGGTCTCGATTTTTCCCTACGTCTAGTAATGAAAAAGTTACAATATAAGCTATTTATAGTAACAACAAAGGGAAGTAATTCTAAAGAAGGGAACTGTGCAAGACACTTCGTCTCATGATGGTGTATAATTGTGCCAAGTTACATCAAAATCCCTCCATGCATGTAGAAAATATGCTAACCCTAACCCTAACCTAACCCTAACCCTATTTTTAGTAACAATGACCTTGACCTTGATCCCAGAAACCCCAAAGTCAATCCCAAGCTACAACTTTATCATGGTTCATACACATTCTTTCAGACAAAATTCCCTGACATTTCCCTGACTTTTCCCTGACATGAAAGCATTTTTCCCTGACTTTTTGGTTCGGTACGATACAAACCAAGTCACCTAGTATGACTTTTGTTATCTTAAAATGTGCACATTTAGTGGTTCAATTTTAAATGAAAAATAGAATGTTGGCCTCCACCACCCCTACAGCCAACCCTTACCTCCTTTTTTGACAAACATTTACATTGTTTAATATTTTGTTTGTTTATTCCAAATCAACTGGATATGGAGCTGGTGATTATACAAAACACATTGGCAAGCAAAATGACATGAATTATCATGCATTAAAAAGTAATCAAATACACTGTTTCAAACAAACAAATGTTTTTATGTTATGATCAATAGACAATAAAGCAATTACTTTTGGAAACCTGAACATATTAGCCAAATCGAACTGTTTTTCTGAACATAGCTTTACTAAATTACATTAAAATGGACTTGTCATTCTGATTACCAATTTAAAAGAGTAACATCTATAGGATATATACCATGCAAGCACTAGCCACATGCACAAGGCACCAGTATCACAAAAACATCCTTCTTCAAATACTGAAACTGTGTAAAATAAAGACCATATGTTTGTGTTATTGGAGCCTTGTATGTATATATAGTAATGGCTATGTGTAATGGACACTATACAGGAGAGAAGGGGATCGAATCATTAGATATAGCCATCACCAGATTTGCTCAGGAGGTAAGGGGTGCAAATCCCTTTCAGTTTCTTCTATATGGAATTTGAAAATATGTAGAATATAGATATATGCATATAATTTAAAATTATGCTTTAATTGTTGTAAGTGTGATAGCTTTCATGAAAAAGGAAATATCTGAAGAAACTGCCTTAACCTTTACAAATTGTTGCCTAACCAGATCAGAAAATTCCCTGACATTTTCCTGACATTTTCCAAATTTCAAAATTTCCCTGACATTTTGTAAAATTCCCTGACAATTCCCTGACCTTGAAAAAAAAAATTTTTCCCTGACTTTTCCCTGACGCGTATGAACCCTGTTTATATAAGTTTTCTATACACCAAGTTTCATCATGATAGCTCATTCCTAAGTTAAGTTATTGACCGGAAACCCTTTTTCTATTTTAAGTAACAGTGACCTTGACCTTGACCCCAGAAACCCCAAAATCAATCCCAGCCTTTGTCTTGATATAAGCTACATACATACCAAGTTTTATTCAAATATCTTTATCGAAACAAAAGTTATTGACCGGAAACCCTTTTTCTATTTTAAATAACAGTGACCTTGACCTTGACCCCAGAAACCCCAAAATCAATCCCAGCCTTTGTCTTGATATAAGCTACATACACACCAAGTTTTATTCAAATATCTTTACAGAAACAAAAGTTATTGACCGGAAACACCAGATTGACGCCGCCGCCGCCGCCGCCCGACCGACATCTACCCCAATCTAATAACTCAGGATTTCGTTGAAAACCTGGTTAAAAAAGGTAAAACAACAATTCTTACATGCTTGCCTGTTTTCTAAAGAAAAATGTATCCAAGTCCTGTGGTTTTGTCTCAGAACAGACCGACCTTAAAAGTGATAAATCAATACTAGTAATAAAGTTCATATTGCATTACTATAATGGTCTTGTACTCAGTTATTATTCTGTTTGAAAATATCATATGATATATCGAATATCAATCATTTCGTATCGATACAAATATCGTATCGATCATTTTGAGTGATACGCACCCCTAGTCATAACTCTGGTTTGGCTGAGTGATATCTCTAACAAAACCCCAGGTGCACAACTTCAAATGCTGAATAATATTCCTGTAATGTTTCACAATCCTGGGTAAAATTTCTTTATGAGATACATGTGGCATAAATTTAGGCCCTTTTTATGCATATTTTTTACTAAGCCAAAGGGCCATAACTCTGGTCTGACTGTGAGATGCAAATTAAAATACGAAGAGCACAACTTCCCGTGCTGAATAATAATCCTGTGAGGCTTGATGACTCTCGAGTCAAATACTATTTGAGATATGCACAAGACAAAGTGGACAGACAGAAAGACGGACAATGCCAAAACAGTATCCCTCTACCTTCAAGCTTTTCTGTCTAGTATCATAAACAACAATTACTTACTTGCTACACAACTTGCACCCTGTACTGTATAAGCAGAGTTACATGCACATTTCCCAGCAGTTGTATCGCAGAAACTGTTTGCATCAGAACTGCAATCGCCATCAGTGGTGCAGGCAACGGATGTGATAACTACAAAAATGATAATAATATGTCAACATTTCTTTCAAACTGTCATAGGGAATCTCCCAGAAAATGTAACATGGTTAAGTTAGTGGATCCATCAGGCCAAAAAATATATATATGTGGTTCAGGTAACACTGCCAAACAAGAGTCATAATGACCCTATATCGCTCATCTGTTAACCCTTTTCCAATCAGTACTCCACTGGAAACCTATACCTACTGGGAACATAGATCTGTTTGATCTGATAAGCCTGTCTGAACAGAGATATTTGCCTATGATAATATTTTGCCAGTTATTCTCGGCTTCGCACATCCGGGTATTTCGGTCGATAAGAGTTACGCGCCCCTTGACAACTGGGTTAAACAAACGCCATTTTCTCTATAAGTTACAGTTAAGATCGAAAGATATCGGAAGTTTTTTTCAGTATATTGGACTGTTTTGAGGTAATTAAGATGCCAAATCATTGTTGCGCCGTTGGTTGTACTAAACATGGGAGAATGCTGAAGAAATTATCATTTTTCACTTTTCCAAAAGACGATGAACGGAGAGAAAAATGGATCAGTGCTGTGAAAAGAGTAAATCCAGATGGTACAAAATGGCAACCTAACAAATACACAGTATTATGCAGCGACCATTTCATTCAAGGTATATATATTTTATTTTTTTCAGTTTAAGGCGAATATATATGAATACATGGTTGAAGTTAGAATTTTCATGTGTAGTAATTAATTATTAGAATCACTGCCGTCTGTAGGCCTGTTGTATGAAGCAGAAACTGTAATAATTTCGCCTGGTTATAAAGTTTGACCTTCTTTTGTTAAAGAAATGTTATTTCAAATAAAAAAAGTATTTAACAATGCAGTCTTTTTGTTGCTTTATAATGAAGTTGAAAAACTATTTCCAGCATTTCCACCACTGTTTCATGGCAAATAAATAAATTACCAAAGACAATCTCTCTACATGCTAGTTATTGTAGATGCTGTTACAGTGTATTTTTTTTCCATTTTTCTCTAGGAAAACTCAACAGACACCCTGCACATCCGGATTTTGTCCCTTCATTGTTCGAGTATGTAAAGACGACACCGAAGGAGACCGAGTCGAAATTGAAAAGATTTGCTAGTGCAGTAAAACGTAAAATAGCTTTCAGCACTCCCATTCCTGTAAAACGTCAGCGGAAAGTACGTATTATCCCCTTTGGTTGAGAATGTAGAGGAAGTATACATTGCAACACCTCTGAATCAAAAGACTGGCTACAATAGAGACATGAATAATACCGAACACTACCAGTATGATTCTGAAATCAACAGTATTAGAACAGAAAAAAACAATCTAAAATCTGAAAATGATCATCTGAAAGAGCAAGTTAAAAGTGCTAACTTAAGTAATAAAATTGTAGTCAATGACGATGGCAAGTGTAAATTTTACACTGGATTGTCGTGGGAAACATTTTTAGTACTATTTCAGTTTTTGGTCAATTTTGTGAAGCCAGCACCAATTAACAGAAAGGTGGTTATCAAGTGATAATTAAAGATTAAAAAAAATAATTACTTACACATAATGATTTTGATGACATGTAAAACTTAACAGTATTAAAAAAAATACTTTTTATAGCGCTGGTGCGACGTGTAATGCTCAGAAAAAAATTATCATAGCGGCCTGTAGATCTACTAAAATCTAACAGATATCTAAAAGTTTACTGATTCTTGATTTTTTTCCCTCATTTATGATTTATAATTTGTTTTAAAAACAAACTCTTACCAGGTGTTTCGATCAAATAATTGTGAATATCTCCATATTCCACCGAAGGCCACTTTGACGGATTGTTTTCCCACGTACCGGCGGGTAGTTTGTAAGGGCATTCTGCTAAGCCAATTAAATTCAATTTTTCATTATATCTAGCTTTTGACACTGAATCAAGATCATCAAAATACTTAAAAGACATGATTAATTTGTGAAAAACAACTTTTACACTTATCAGAACGGTAAAAATCACCAGAAATGCTGGCGATCGGCAGTTCATTTCATTATATATACTACGTATAACTAAGCGGTTGTATTACCCGTAGCTAGGCAGCCATTTTTTTATGACGTCATGCCGAAACCGAGAATTCACATAAAAATGATGGGGTGTGTCACTTAAAACTATTCAAAGTAACAAAGGCCATGCAAAAAACATAACAACACATGCACAGGATGGGAGATAATTAAGAACTATGCTATTTTGAAATTATGAATTAGGTGGGTGGGATACATGATATGATTTCTGAGGAATTTCGAAGTTACTGTAAAACAAACTTTTTTCCAATGTGACAATACATTAAAACCATGAAGTGCTGAACTCTTACTTTAATTAAAAGACTAAAGTGGGAAAAGTTATTAGTATGTTCATGTCACAATTTTCGGTGACAGTATTCTATGTCAGCTTGCATTACATACATAATAAAGCTGAACTATCCTTGTAAATGAGCTGAGAGCTATTTTTCTATTTCCATTTATTACTTTTCTAAAAAACACATTACAATTTACAAGGTGTTGGCAAAATTTGTCATACCTCATACTTTCCACTTTGGTTAAAAAAGCATTTTTACAATAAATAACTGACTACAGAAGGTAATAAAAATACCCTTGATCTAGAGAACGCTACAACCTACTAAACTTCAAAGTTTAAAATTATATTGAACACGTTTGCTTTAATTTAAAGGCACTCGCTACAGTTTTTTCGGAAGGGTCGATATTTACCCAAACACCATGCCAATTTGTTTGTGTTTCTAATCGATGTAGCTCATTGCAGACTTGGTGCGATCTTCTGCGCATGCCCGGAAGTGATTAATGTCGCGTATGGCAAAAAATCGCAAATTATTGTATGTTCGCATGCATTTAATGTACAAAATGTATAATATACTGACTAAAGGTTAGGGTAAGTATCACCATGGTTACAAAATATATACATTTAAAGTACTTTTAGTTCAAATTGCTTCAATCCGACTAATACTGGAGTCTGTTATTTATACCAGCGCTCAAACTCTGCATTGAGTCACAGCTGTTTCTAATCCCGTACCGTACATTCGTAAACTATAGGTTTTGTTAAAAAAAAGGCAGAAACTTTCATCGTTCTATCCCATCAAAATGCTTCAGAAACACCTTAAAATCCGCTTATTAAGAAATCTGCTGTTTGGTAGTTTTATATATATATTTCCAAGTCATTTGCTCAAACACTGAGAGAGTATTTCGTACCAACCTGCATTGTATAAATGCCCGTCACACCCCACCTCATTGTAATTTGATTAAAGTGAAATCTAATATGGTGACCTATCAATTTTCTTTTTGTTTTAGATTAGGTAGACATAACCAAAGGTATGTGCAGAGTTTGATTAAATTCTATTATGTGAAACTCAATAAAATAGCAGAAATACCAACTTAAAACTGACAAAAATATGCAGAAATAGCCCTTGGGTCTGCTGAACAAGTATTCCTTTCTTTACAAAATCATGTTCTTTTGATTTCTCTGAGCATGTTTCAAATAGATATATTGTTTTCTATTATAAAAATGCTTAGATAATCAAATTTATGCTGATTATTGTACTTTACTGAAAGATATTTTAGGATTACAGAAATTTTGAAAAATGTTTAAAATAGCACCATATCTAGGGGCAAATTAAATTGAAACAAAGCTGGTGACCTAGTATTTTTATTTCAGTTTTCAATACATCATAACATGATCTTTTAATACAAAACATTTCATCAAAATCTATTATTGAGAAAACAAGAGCTGTCACTAATGGTGACAAATGCCCCTGCAGCGCCTTGACCTTTGACCTGGTGACCTTGACCTATGACCCCAAGGTCAGTAGGGGTCGTGTACTCAATAAGTACTATCAGCATGTGAAGTGTGAAGGTCCTAGGTGCAGTGGTTCGCGAGTAAAGTGCCTTCATGCAAAAAGTTAACGTTGTGATGAACGAACAAACGAACGGACGGAAAGTTGAAAACTAATATGCCTCCCTTCGGGGGCATAAAAATTACGAAACTGAAGCGAGCGTCCTCGAGGTGAACATTAAACTAGAACTTTATGATACAAGAGGACCATCATGGTCCTGAATCGCTCACCTGTCTCCACATGACCCAATTTTCATGAAGATCCATTGAAAAATATGGCTTCTAGAGAGGTCACAAGGTTTTTCTATTATTTGACCTAATGACCTAGTTTTTGAAGGCACATGACCCAGTTTTGAACTTGACCTAGATATTATCAAGGTGAACATTCTCACCAATTTTCATGAAGATCTCATGAAGAGTATGGCCTCTAGAGAGGTCACAAGGATTTTCTATTTTTATACCTACTGACCTAGTTTTGACCACACGTGACCCAGTTTCAAACTTTATCTAGATATCATTAAGGTGAACATTCAGACAAACTTTCATAAAGATCCATTGAAAAATATGGGCTCTAGAGTGGTCAAAAGGTTTTTATATTTTTAGACCTACTGACCTAGTTTTCGACCGCAGTTGACCCAGTTTCAAACTTGACCTAGATATCATCAAGATGAATAATCAGACCAACTTTCATACAGATCCCATGAAAAATATGGCCTCTAGAGAGGTCACAATGTTTTTTTATTATTTGACCTACTGACCTAGTTTTTGACCGCACGTGACCCAGTTTCAAACTTGACCTAGATATCATCAAGACAAACATTCTGACCAATTTTCACGAAGATCCATTGAAAAGTATGGCCTCTAGAGAGGTCACAAGGTTTTTCTATTTTTAGACCTACTGACTTAGTTTTTAATCGCAGTTAACCCAGTTTCAAACTTGACCTAGATATAATCAAGATGAACATTCAGACCAATTTTCATACAGATCCCATGAAAAATATGGCCTCTAGAGAGGTCACAAGGTTTTTCTATTATTTGACCTACTGACCTAGTTTTTGACGGCACGTGACCCAGTTTCAAACTTGACCTAGATATCATCAAGATGAACATTCTGACCAATTTTCATGAAGATCCAATGAAAATATGGCCTCTAGAGAGGTCACAAGGTTTTTTCTATTTTTAGACCTACTGACCTAGTTTTTGACCGCAGCTGACCCAGTTTCAAACTTGACCTAGATATCATTAAGATGAACATTCAAACCAACTTTCATACAGATCCCGTGAAAAATATGGCCTCTAGAGGTCACAAGGATTTTCTATTATTTGACCTACTGACCTAGTTTTTGATGGGACGTGACCCAGTTTCAAACTTGACCTAGATATCATCAAGGTAAACATTCTGACCAATTTTCATGAAGATCAACTGAAAAGTATGGCCTCTAGAGAGGTCACAAGGTTTTTCTATTTTTAGACCTACTGACCTAGTTTTTAATCGCAGTTAACCCAGTTTCAAACTTGACCTAGATATCATCAAGATGAACATTCAGACCAATTTTCATACAGATCCCATGAAAAATATGGCCTCTAGAGAGGTCACAAGGTTTTTCTATTATTTGACCTACTGACCTAGTTTTTGACGGCACGTGACCCAGTTTCAAACTTGACCTAGATATCATCAAGATGAACATTCTGACCAATTTTCATGAAGATCCAATGAAAATATGGCCTCTAGAGAGGTCACAAGGTTTTTTCTATTTTTAGACCTACTGACCTAGTTTTTGACCGCAGCTGACCCAGTTTCAAACTTGACCTAGATATCATTAAGATAAACATTCAAACCAACTTTCATACAGATCCCGTGAAAAATATGGCCTCTAGAGAGGTCACAAGGATTTTCTATTATTTGACCTACTGACCTAGTTTTTGATGGGACGTGACCCAGTTTCAAACTTGACCTAGATATCATCAAGGTAAACATTCTGACCAATTTTCATGAAGATCAACTGAAAAGTATGGCCTCTAGAGAGGTCACAAGGTTTTTCTATTTTTAGACCTACTGACCTAGTTTTCAAACGCACGTGACCCAGTTTCGAACTTGACATAGAAATTATCAAGATACACATTCTGACCAACTTTCATAAAGACCCCATGAAAAATGTGACCTCTAGAGTGGTCACAAGCAAAAGTTTACGAACGGATGCACGGACGGACGACGGACGCCATGCGATCACAAAAGCTCAACTTGTCACTTTGTGACAGGTGAGCTAAAAAATCGAATAGATGATTTCGGACATGTTAGACAGTGAGAAAGCAAACATATCGTACGTATTAATTAACATGGATGATTTGCACTGTGAATACATACTATTTACACTTAACATATAATTTCACGTGTACATACTCATATACATATAAATGGGGTGTTTGTCACGGGATTCGATCCGATAAGGCCGGTTCTTGAGCTGCGAGCTGAATGAATGGTTACCGACTTCTATCCGCATGGCACCTGGCATAGTGGTAGGAGTTGGGAGGTAATTGGAAAGCACAATAACGGTATCTCATCAGCCAAATTGGCTGGCCCTTTCAATAAAAGTGGCACTCTAATAAACAAGACCTTTACTTTTACCTTTTAAACACTAGGAATATGTTTGTTTTATATATAAGATCAAAGCATTAACACTCGTGAAAATATAATGCATGTGACGTTCACTGTTGATATATAATTGTAATTATATATTTTCACATTACACTGAAACAAAAAAATACACTTTTGCATATTCATTTATATAAAAATATAAACAAACAAACAAACCAAAACGGGAACAATTTTAATTTTGTATGATGATAGTAACACCGAAATGACACAATAAACTTTTCCCAGGTTTTGTTGGTGGTGAAAGACTCCAAGTGCCCCTCCAAACATGTTTTGGGGCTTAGACTAGTACCTAGATCGAGACACTAACCTCAGCTGGATGGCTTCCTTACGTGAAAAGTTTTACACATCAAGTGAGGGTTCCATCCCACGTCGGTAATGGGCAGGGAATTAGAAGCCAGCGACCATAACCATCACAATTTTTTGCAAGTATAAAACATAAATATTCAATTAAATTTTGTGAACATAAATGATACTCAAAATGATATTTACGGTCAGAAATTACAAATGGTTTGCCGAATACACCATACTTTTAATTACAAAAGTTTACACACCATGAGGGTCGGAAAGCACAAATTTACGTTCTTGAACGTATATGTGAATCGTCATGTTTGAAATGTAAACAAAGGAATAAAAGTTACAGTTTTCATGTTCGAGGAAAAGATCGAACTGTGATTGTCAATGTTCCTGATACTGAATATATATGAATGTATAAACATGAGCCGTTTCATCTTACAGGACTTACAAAAACATTGTAAGCGACTGTTTATTTATTGTATTTATGTTCTAGTAACCTTTGACATTTTACTCGAGGACAAGCCGGGTTAGTGACATACACGTGTCTGTTGTTGGGCTGGAAAAAGATAGGTCCAAAATTTAAACTAAAAGCTATATTGCATAAATTCCTCGTTATTTTTGTGCATACCATTTGATTGTTTAAAGGTTAGAATATCAGAAAATTGCAGAAAATAAAACATATTTTTGAAAAAGTCCCGATCTTTCATCATTTGTTTGGTTGGCTCATGATTACAAATTTAATGTTAGTAGGTCGTGATGTCCATGAAGCCGTGTAAAGTGATAATTTTGATGACACGTTGGATTTATTTTATAATTGTGAGTGATCGTTAATTGATCAGAAAGATAGGACAGTGGGATGTTATGAAAGTGATGCTTTATTTAGATTAGAAAGTGAATCGTACTATACAATAAGAAAATCCAAGGTAAAACATTACTTTTATTTCGTTCACTGAAGAAAACATGGTGGACATATTGAAGTGCCCCGGATTTTGATCAACTTTTTACATGACCTGTTGTTATCATTATGAACCGGTTGTTCAAACGGTTATAAAATAATACTTGAACACTAATTTATTATGCTGAAACACTACTTTACACTTGAACACTAGTCAAAACTTGAACAAAGTGAACATTTACCTTTATTTTTCGTAGTGTTTTAGGTATTCAAGATCTCCATACTCGTGCAAAGCATGTGGCAATTCACCATACATAAAATATGTATTCTGACCAGAAATATTTATCGGGCAGTCTACACATTAAACAAACAGTGATTGCCTTTATCTTTCCTGTCTTTTTCATAGTGTATTCTGTTGAAATATTCCAGATTTTCCTTCCTGACATTAGGTCGAAGCCACATGATTCCGCGATATCCTGATCTTTCCAAGTGTTTACGATTATTTCATTGTTATTCCATAAAGTCTGTTAAATATGTCAATTCCTTCATAAACTATGGTATTGAACCTGTATTTTAGCCAAGTGTCAGTGTTTAAATCCACGTTTAAATCGTTTTTAAAACGTAAAAGCATGTTATTGGTTTTTAAAAATCTTACTGTATACGCCATTTTATCTCTTGCATTGTGGGATAGTTACGGCCGAATAAATCGCTTAGTCATCGATATATTGAGAATATATAACCTCTCTATTTTACCTATACAGTAGTTTGATAAAGGTTGTTACCGTAGTTATTACAATATTCAATGTTAAACTTAGTCAGTTGCATTTTTCTTTAGATTTTAGCGGCCATTTTCTTGTCAGAATTAATAGTTTTCTCTACCAATTTTGGGTCACTACCCGTTTTGGGTAGCGGACATTCTACCAATCTTCGGTCAGCACTACCACGTCCGGGTAGCAGCTACCAACTTTGGGTCAGTCTACCACTGCTTAGTATATAAGCTGCCCAATTTTTGGTCACCAGGCAGTCTAGCTTTCGAACCTCTTGAGCATACATCCTACGCTGTTATTCCCTGTTTTATCACGAATAATTTACAGCAAAATAAATTCACAAAGTAAAGAGCCGTTGAAGTAAATTGCTTAGACCTGGGATCATTGTTATTTTAACTTATTTCTACAGACTTTTACAACATTTTGATATATTTTTAAAGAAACAGTGCTTCAAATTGTTATTTGTGTATAGTAAACTCTGGTATTATTGTCACAACGGATATTATACCGTTATAGAAACTACACGTTTTGTGAAATGCTGTTATACAACTATACGGAGATCTTGAAATACGCTCTTTATATTTATTAGGTCCCAGGGCACTAGACAACTTTTGGGGACAGGTACTCATACCCTCAGGAAGGGGAATTTTTCGACATTTTAAGACGAAAAGGGGAAGCTTAAGCCGTGTATATGTAACTACTTTTCACACTTATTAATACTGTTTTCAGTCATTCCTAACTGATGTGACTATATTGCAACAGTAATCTTCCTTAGAGGCACTATATAATGTTAAAAGAAAGAGTTCATATATATTTGTGTCGAACAACCTATCATCAGGGGAATTTTCTTCTGAGAAAGGGGAAAAAAACATATTATTTTAGGAGGGGAATGGTACCCATATTCGGCCCCAAAAATGGCCAAACGAGTGCCCTGGGTCCAGTCAATGTATTCTTATCAACATAATACAATTCATAGAAAGTCGTATTTTATGAATTAATAGACTAATCTGAAGTTAACAGAATCCAGTTATTGTTCCCTATAGATTTACCTAATCTATAAAATAAAAGTTAATTGAACTGTTACATTAGTGTTGTTGAATATTTATATGCAGATATTAACCAAGGTTATGGAAAGTCAGCATTGTCCTCTGTTGTTTCCTGTGCTTAGAAGAAATAACTTAACAGGTCGGCAAAATTAATATACCTTATTACAACTGTGTTCACCAGTACCAACTGCCGTGTTTACCCTGATACATGCACTTACTTGTACTACTCAGGTGTTGAGAGTGGTTTCACCTACCGTATTTAACTAGGTTGGATTCAGCCAACTACCGTATATGCCCAAGTTAGATTCAGTCTACTACCATACTTACTCTTATTTAGATCAAGCCAGCTACCGTATTTAACTAAATTGGATTCAGCCAACTACAGTATATGTCCAAATTAGATTCAGTCTACTACCGTACTTACTCTTACTTAGATCAAGCCAGCTACCGTTATTAACTAAATTGGATTCAACTGACTACCGTATTTACTCTAAACTATATTCAGCCCACTAGTGTGCAGACTGTAACTCGGATTTAGCCAAGCTACCGTACTACCCCTATGAAAAGTACACCTGCATAATCTACAAAGATTGTTTGACAGAGAGCCTGTTTGTTCATAGCCAGTATTAAGAGACCTCTACCCCCTGGATCGTAACAATATTTTTGTAAAAAAGCGGTGCACGTGTGATTTGTGTAACACAGTTTAACAACGATTTCTTAGAAAACTAACGCTCACCTCATTTACACTGACATATCCTTAAGGTACCAAATACTTGCACCGAAAACTTCTATGCATTTTCTTCTAGTACACTGTTGGGACATGCTTTTGAGTGTTTTTGATACTTCATAAGTTACTTGGAGATACATTTTCTCATTATGATTAGTTTCTCTTTGATCCCCGTGCATTTCTCGTGTTGTTACAACAATTTTAGTTTTACACAGGAATTTTACATAATGTCAAAATAGCATAGGCCTTAAATAAACTTACAGAAGACGACACTTGCTAAGATCTTAGTGTGGGGTATGTCTATTTAATCCCCACTCAATTAACACTAATAATTTCCAGTCATTGACACATAGTTGATATTTGCTGATTTCCTCAGATCTGAATTCCTTTTTTATTGCTTTATTTTTCATTTTATCACATCTTACACTGACATTATTTACGCACAATTAAATCCTGATTATGTACAACACTTTCAATATATTCATAATTATATATTAAACACATAAAATATATATTATATACTGTAAATGAAATTGCATTATATACATTATAGTTGAAATGTTTGTCTATATACATGATTAAACAATATCTCCCATTAATATTAACATTTAACACTTCCTTTATTTGTTTACTGTTTTTTTTTTTTACCTTCTATTAAATTTTTAACAAATTTACAAATCACAAAATTAATACAAATTTTATTCATATGCAGGCTGTTCAGTTTGACACCTGACCAAATGTTTCTTGAAAAGCTATGAGACTGCCTGAACGAAAACTATAATAAATAAATAAATATAGAGTCTGCTGACATTCATGATTTGAGTCCCCATTTTGTCGGCTTGTTAGGTATTTACTGTTTCAGCAAAAACAGGCTTTTGAAACCAATCATTGCTTCATCAACAGACAGATTACGACTTGGACGGGTAATATCACTCTTGAAATTTCTGTTACACATGTGTATAAGTGACCAGACTTTGAATAACCTGTCGCGATATTGTCAGTCGGATTAGGCTGATCACGGTTATTTGAGATGATTTTTCGAATTAGCTAGCGAACGTTGAATAGGCATGATTTTGCTAAAACCCTCTACTCGAAGTCGGTCATTGGAGCTCCAGAAATCTTCCACACGAGGTTATGTATTCCGATGATTATCATTACCGAGGAAGAAAGTCTGCATTTCATGTCGTTGTTTCTCCCTGAGCCTCCCAAACATCATCACCCCTTCCGTCCAACTGTTGTTGTTTATGTTGAATTTCTTGCCTGGTATATCCATAAAAAATTTGATTTCATCAGCAATCATTAAAAAAAAAATTGGATCGAACATTGTGTCAAAAATTCTATAAAATCTATTTGAAATTTCAGTCAAATTTGGTTCGCCATCACGAATAGTCCTTAACATACCTCGATAAAATATTACGAGTCAAATTTCTATAATTCATCAACAGTCGTAGGTCTTCCAAAGGGGTGTCACTTTCAGAGTCATTTTCTACTTGTCACGCGTATAAATCCTCTATTTCCGACGAATCGTAGTCACTTGATAAATCATCCGACGAAATATCACTAACATTTACATCTGAATCTGGATCCAGACGTGGAATTTCATAAATATCTTCTGGAGAAAATCCTTCGAATTCACTATCGCTCTCCGCCATTTTGGTACATGTACAAATTTATTTTCTGAAAATGAGTTGGGGATTTCCAAAATTTGCTGTATAAATAGTAATGTTTTGAAAGCGAGACTCGGGCATGATCGTAAAATGAACTTTTCCCAACCGAATTAAACTTTTAAACCAATAAGTTTTCGTGGTTTTCAATCGGAAAAAGACGAATATTAAACAGTGCATTATCCGGGTGGTTTCAGGCGAATCGTTTGAGGACAGCAAGGGTGGATTGAGGCGTTTCGTTGGATAAGTGATAAGGGTGGATTGGGGCGATATGATTGGAAAAGGGTTAAACTTGGCCTTGGAATCATCAAGATAAACATTCTGACAAAGTTTCATGAAGGTAGGGTCATAATATCACAGACATTGCCAAGAGACAAAATTAAAAAGCAGGCACTATATTCAAGGGGTGATTAACCCATTCCCGCTTACCAGCGCCATTATCTATGCCCGCATAGCCGATATCGCCTACCGTCTATAAGCCACAATGAGAGTTATTATCCATGTCCGTTTGCAAGCACCATAGAGCGCCTTCACTTTTGGCAGCCATTAGTTTATACTTTGAAACCACTGACCTCTACAAAAAACTGCTCACATGGCACATGAATATGTTTACTACAATTTCCGGGTGAAAAAACAGGGTGTTCCTATTTAAAGATTAGGCCTAGATCTACGTCCAGTCATATGACCCATAGATCATGCGCGCAGGTGCACGGCCTGAATATTTAACTTCTTCATCTAGGGACATCTATAAAACATAGTGCACAGTACCCGTATATTAGGCCTTAGTTCCCAGATGAAGTGATTTTGTTACTATTTTAAGTATAGGGCAAAATTAGCAGCCAATTAAATTACCCATATCACAAGCGGACAGGTGCGCGACCTTTGACATTGAAGTAGTTCGTCAACAACTGTAAACTTACAAGATAACTTCTCCAACATGTAGAAAGAGAATGAGAACGAGAGAATAGATCGTAAACAGCAATACAGATACCGATGAATAAGATTTTGAAGGGTTTACGTCGGAGTCCGGCATTATAGCCTTGCATCACACACGTCCGAGTCTGTATCTGAGCAAGATGAGGCAGACACTCCAAACGACGAATTTTTATATCACTGAAGGAGTATCTCGGGGTAAAATTCCTTCTCCAATGGCCATTCAAGTGTATGCTAATTTGCATTTGATTAGCAGACTGACTGTCTGGGTATTTACACCGTTACTTGTATTTCTACCATAAAATATAAAAGCACCGGTTCGTAGTTGTATATCTATTTTTGTCTCCCCCATAAAATGGCCGCCAGAGCTAAAAATAGAAAATTCTTGCCCGGCTTTCACAGGTCAAACTGCTGGCTGGATTTCAACGAAACTTCAGAGGAGTGATCAGTACCAACCCTAGTTGTGCATATCGCCAGCAAGTTCCGCTTAGCTGCACAAAATGACCGCCAGAGCTAAAAATAGAAAAAAAAAATTTAAAAAATTCTGCTGGCTGGATTTCATCAAAACTTCATAGGAGTGATCAGTACCAACCCTAGTTGTGCATATCGCTGGCACGTTCTGCTTCACTGCACAAAATGGCCACCAGAGCTAAAAATAGAAAAATCTTGTCTGGTTTTCACAGGTCAAACTGCTGGCTTGATTTCAACAAAACTTCATATGAGTGATCAGTACCAAGCTTAGTTTTGCATATTGCCGACAGTCGTCCCGCTGCACAAAATGGCCACTAGAGGTAAAGGTATACATAGGGGGGAGACATATGTTTTTGTGACAAAAACACCCTAGTTTATAATTTTATTTCCAGGTCCATGACTTCACATGCCACTGTGGTCCAAATCCGCCGGACGACTTTGATGTCACTACTGCCACCCTGTTGGATTACTTCTAGTTGCTGTTCAATGCTGAACTGTTTACTGAGATGGCCCGCAATACTAACAGTTATGCCAGATGGATCAGAGTAATGTTCAAGACCAGTACTGGTCAGATAGTACTGCACATGAGATAAGTGTCTTCATCGGTATGGAAATACTTGTGGGTGTCAACCAACTTCTGGACGCCTGTTGGATTACTTCTAGTTGCTGTTCAATGCTGAACTGTTTACTGAGATGGCCCGCAATACTAACAGTTATGCCAGATGGATCAGAGTAACGTTCAAGACCAGTACTGGTCAGATAGTACTGCACATGAGATAAGTGTCTTCATCGGTATGGAAATACTTGTGGGTGTCAACCAACTTCTGGACATCACTATATATTCGTCAAAGAACTCGTTCATTGGCAACCCTGGCATACAGGAAGTAATGACTGCTAACAGGTAGGTACATGTACCAAATTCATAAATGCAGTAATAACAAGAGCTGTCGGGAGGCCAGCAACGCTCGACTATTCAACATATTTGCCATGAAATAATTTATAGGAAAGATGTCTTCAAATGCATATTTTTACTATACACAAATGATGCTTTTATGTCTGTGTGAAACTTACCATACTTGGTTTATTTACTTGTTTCTTACAGGTACCAGAAGATGAAACAATACATTCACATGCCTGACAGATAAGCCGAGTCTGCCAGGGATCATCCAGACTACGACCATCTTTACAAGGACTTAGGTACGGCCTGTTCTCAACCATGTTCAGGGGGCTCACTAGACTTTAAAAGTAAAGAGTCAATGACCCTTGAGGCCAAAATTTCAAGAGTCAAAATGAAATTCTCAAGAGTCAATGTCCAAATTTCAAGGGTCAACCTGGTGACTGTGAAAGCATTGTACTGTGTTTCATATTACAAACATATGTATGTGAATGTCAAGTGGGAGATTTTGCTTTCCAAAGTGGGAGATTGAATTGTGTTCAAGTGGGAGATTCAATACCGCAGTACTTATGTTCATGGTATTACTCAAAGGATGGAAAGCTTTTGATACATACATAGGTACACTCGAAACCCTTTATAACGCTATTCGATATACCGCGGTATTCGGTATAACGCTGTACTCTCTTGGCTCCGGAATTTACCAAGACCAAAAAAACAAAAATTGGCGCTTGCAGAAGTAATTTATTTTGATCATAACCGTTTATAAAACTACCTGTGTATCTTAACACCTTTTCCATGACAATTGTGACAAAAATAAATAATCGTCTGCTAGCTTATTTGTTTGCATAATGCCTTTGTTAAACTTTGAATACATGTAGGCATGTGTCAATTAGGCAATCAGGATTGTGTCAAAATTAGATTGTTGGCATAACACGTGTGTAACATTCGTCAGTCAACTATCAAACCGTTTTAAGTTTGCATCAATTAAGCGGACGACATGAAAATTTGAGTGAATAAGAAATAAAAAGCATGCCTAAAATGCAGCCGTTTTTCGTAATCATCCCATTCATACATTGGAACTAACAATGATTCGATGCACAGAAAAGCTATACTGAGATTGCTTATGCATATTTTATCCATTTTCTATTTTAACAATTTTTAAAAACTGTCCATGTTTTTTCTCTTTCTTATATTTCTATTTATATTCCACGTTTAAAAACCCCGAGCTATTGTAATTTTCATGACCACGCGCTTCTCACACAGTCTACATGTTTACTTCTGGGATTCAGAATTTTAACTTTCTTTTAGAATCACGACCAAATGGGAAGCTGACACAGTGTTATATTATTTTTTTCATATCCTCCAGTAGCATATATGGTAAATAAATGTCCCGTTTAAACTTTATATGCATATTATTTCTCATACAACATGAAGCAGCGTTCAAAATACGTCTAATGCATTACAGGTGGGTGGGGTATTGCATATACGACCAACCCACGTTATAAATTTAACCCCGCTAGATCGGCGGGTCCTGAACCATGGACCCCAACAACAGCGTTATAAAGGGGTCCCAGTGTACTTGTGTGGCAGTCTTGATTTTAAGTTTGGTGAAGATCGGATGAGAAATGTCTGACTTAGAGTGCGGACAAGAGTAAAAAAGCAGATTTTTCGGTAATTCAAGGGCCATTACTCCAAAATGCCTGGACCGGTTTGGCAAGTTATCGAACTTGCCCAAGGTCTCATTGTCAAACACATTTTGTTTAAGTTTGGTGAAGATCTGGTGAGAAATGTTCAACTTATAGTGCGGACAAGAGTAAAAAGGCCGATTTTTGGAAATTCATGGTTCATACACATTCTTTCAGACAAAATTCCCTGACATTTCCCTGACTTTTCCCTGACATGAAAGCATTTTTCCCTGACTTTTTGGTTCGGTACGATACAAACCAAGTCACCTAGTATGACTTTTGTTATCTTAAAATGTGCACATTTAGTGGTTCAATTTTAAATGAAAAATAGAATGTTGGCCTCCACCACCCCTACAGCCAACCCTTACCTCCTTTTTTGACAAACATTTACATTGTTTAATATTTTGTTTGTTTATTCCAAATCAACTGGATATGGAGCTGGTGATTATACAAAACACATTGGCAAGCAAAATGACATATATTATCATGCATTAAAAAGTAATCAAATACACTGTTTCAAACAAACAAATGTTTTTATGTTATGACCAATAGACAATAAAGCAATTACTTTTGGAAACCTGAACATATTAGCCAAATCGAACTGTTTTTCTGAACATAGCTTTACTAAATTACATTAAAATGGAATTGTCATTCTGATTACCAATTAAAAAGAGTAACATCTATAGGATATATACCATGCAAAACACCTTGGTAGCAAAAGCATGTCTTTAAGGTATTGTAGATAATATTATGTTCAATTTTATATATCGCACATAAAATAAGCCCTGCATAATTAAGTGACAGTAATGTCTGTTGTGCTGATTGCATTTTGAATGTGTGACATTAGAGTGCCGAGTGTTTCAGCTGAGTAAAACATGTTTATGGCACCACTACATTTTCACAAGGAATGTATAATGTCATATATACTTTGGTCTTTTTTTCCAGAACAGGCTGAACCGAAAGATAGTGTCTGTAGTGCCGGCTAAGGATGCATGACACCTTATTTTGCTTTATTTTTGTTTCCTAGTCAATTAATACTTTAAAAATATATGAAACTCACTGCCTTAGGACTGCTACTTTAAATATTAATTTCAATACTTTAAATATATGCAGATCGCTGTAGGTAAACCCCCACCTTTATAATTTTATAAATTTTGAATGTTATATTGAATACTGAATTGATAGAACTGTTAATTCTGAATTAATTACATATTGTAACATTATCGGATTGTGGTGGTATTTGATGCTTTAGAATGGTTGTGCTAAATTATTGTATTAAACTATTTCAGTATCTAGTCGGAATTAACCAAAATGTTCTTATACAGTTGGACACAGCTAGTTGTGTTTGCATTTTCATGTGGAATATTTGAATGGCACTTTTCTGCGTGCTAGTTCATTCATTTCATTATTACAACTTGATGTTGCACGACTCATAGGTACAGTGGTGAAGAGCACATACTTTATGTGTCAAGCCGCCCTATACATAAGCATATAATTTTAAATTATGCTTTAATTGTTGTAAGTGTGATAGCTTTCATGAAAAAGGAAATATTTGAAGAAACTGCCTTAACCTTTACAAATTGTTGCCTAACCAGATCAGAAAATTCCCTGACATTTTCCTGACATTTTCCAAATTTCAAAATTTCCCTGACATTTTGTAAAATTCCCTGACAATTCCCTGACCTTGAAAAAAAAATTTTTTCCCTGACTTTTCCCTGACGCGTATGAACCCTGAAATTCAAGGGCCGTAACTCCAAAATGCCTGGACCAATTTGGCTAGTTATCAAACTTGACCAAGGTCTCATGATCAAACACATTTTGTTTAAGTTTAGTGAAGATTGGATGAGAAATGTTTGACTTGAGTGAGGACAACAGTAAAAAGGCCGATTTTTGGTAATTCAAGGGCCATAACTCCAAAATGCCTGGACCGATTTGGCTGGTTATCGATCTTGGCCGAGGTCTTATGGTCAAACACATTTTGTTTAAGTTTGGTGAAAATCGGATGAGAAATGTTCGACTTTCAGTGTGGACAAGCTTTGTGACAGACACACACACAGACAGACAGACTGGAGTAAATCAATATGTCTCCCACACCACTGTGTGGTGGGAGACATAATGACCCACTATCTTTGACCTTTAAGTGTGACCTTGACCTTTGACACAGGGGCCTGGGTCTTCCACACGACATATTGTTATTTGGAACATATGGGCCAAGTGATTTTGAAATCCCTTGATAAATGGAAGAGTAATGGACAGGACATGAAACTAATGCTCTTTTTAAACCTGTGACCTCCAAGTTTGACCCTGACCTTGTAGCTAGGGACTGGGCCTTAAGCATGACACATTTTCTCATGATAGGGAACATTTCTGCAAAGTAATTCCAAAATCCCTTGAATAGCAGAGCTATGGACTAGCCAAGAAAGAGACCATGTTAACCTCTGACCTTTACCATGGAGCTAGGGGTCTGGGTCTTATGCATGACATGTTGCCTCATTATGGGAAAATTTGTGGTAATTTCAAAATCCCTTGATGAATGGCAGAGTTATCGACCAGACACAAAACAGACCCTATCAACCTTTGAATGTGACCTTGACCTTGAAGCTTGGGGTCTGGGTCCATGACATTCTGTTTCATTATAAGGAACATTTATGCCAAATAATTTCAAAATTCCTTTACGGATAACAGAGTTATGAACTGGACAAGAAACAGACTCTGTTAACCTTTGACCGCTAAGTGTGACCTTGGAGCTAGGAGTCTGGGTCTTGTGAATGACATGTTGTCTCACTATGGAAAACAGTTGTGCCAAGTTATTTCAAAATCCCTTCATGGATGTCAGTGTTATGGATTGGACACAAAGTGTGACTGATGGAAGGATGCAGCCCATTTCTATTTCCCCTCTTTTCTTTGAAAAAGGTGGGGGACAATTATTTAATTTAATTTAAGTTACTTACTTGTTTGACATACACCATCTACAGCAGTGTTGTCAGTGGAACATTTACATTTGACTGACATAGTATCACATTCACTCTTAGCATCAAGATTTGAGCATGAGGTTGGGTCGCTGCTGTCACAGGTGAATCCATTGATGACTGAAATAAAAATCATCACCTGCTTGCAAAGCAGAATTATACTGTTAATATATGTGTGTAGTTTGGGTCAGGGTTCCCACAAAGCAGAGAAAATAAAATTCCCTGACTTTTACTGACCAAATTCCAATTTTCCCTGACCAAAACAACAATTCACGTTACAAGTGCGACATAATAAAGCGCTTTGATGATACTGATTTATCAAGGGAAGTTTCCCTGACAAAAACTTCCGCTTTCCGAGACAGGTAACTGGTCATCTATTGGTAAATGTTGGCCACCATTTTCCCTATCAGCCAACACTTACCACCTTTCTTGTTATAATGGTAACTTAAGGGTATTAACGCTATAAAAAAAGTTTGTTCCAGTTTAACAAACCACTACATTATTTTAGTGCGATGTAACAGACAATAAGAAAGGTTCATACTACCCTTACAGAAGAAAAAGGCCTGCTGCGTACTCTTGCTGTGTACATACAGCGTATATGATGCGTACATGATGTGTACTAAAATCAAGGGCTTTAAATAGTACGCAGGATATACACCGCACATACACCGATAGTACGTTTGTAGTACACTTTTGACATGCAAATGAGCTCTGCCGCGTACTACTTGCTGCGTACATGCTGTGGACTACATAGTACACAGGATGTACGCTGGAGGAATTTAGTATGCGGGAAATAGTACACAGCATGTACGCGGCACATACACTTTTCACATGCAAATGAGCCTGCGGTGTACTACCCCTGCGGCGTACATGCTGTGTACTCTTGCGGCGTACATGCTGTGTACTACTGCGGCGTACATGCTGTGTACTCCTGCGGCGTACATGTGGTGTACTCCTGGCCAGAGTCCTGCGGCGTACATGCTGTGTACTCCTGCTGCATACATGCTGTGTACTCCTGTGGCGAAACTGCTGTGATAATGTAAATTCCTTACCCACCAACTTTCGTATGGAAATGCTGATCATTTGGACAGAAAAAAAACCAGAAAAAAGATGTGACATGCATCAATAAGTATTTACCCTTACCAAAATAATGTAGATTGATGTTATCAAATAAATTAGTATGCTTTTCTTCATCCACTTTTCAATGAAATAAATCAATTTTTGTACCATGTAATTTGGTAAACATTTGAAGAAAATGGCGTAACTGCATCAAGGGGAAACAACTTTAATGCAACTAAATATAAGTGTTGTGATTTATTATAGACAATGTGTGCGTAGTATGTATTTATTTTGATTAAAATCCATCTGAGAACAATCTAGGACTGGAATTATATAAGCATTTATACACTTTTACGTCCGTAAAAAGTAGCGCACCAAAAAATTTTGGATTGATTTTTTCCAATGGGGCGAGCGCAATTAGCCAAAAACGTTATGAAAATATACGAGCGGCAAATCCGATGAACAACTTTTTAATTTGGTGAGGCCTTAATGAGTTAACATAATGAGCATTAAAGCCTTTATAAAACATGATAGAATGGTGTTTTGCTTAAGAGTATTCAAATAACAGTGAGAGCTATTAATTCTTCTCATTCGGGCGCTGTTGAGGCATTATCTTGGTAATTATTTCATGTATTACAAAATGTAATGCAACAAAGTTCAAATAAGGCTTTTCAATTATCCAAGTTAGAAAGCTCCAGGATTAATTCAAAATGAAAAAGAATATATTTTTACACTGCATGCAAGGTGCAGCTCAGAAATCACCAAGATGTAAGCTTCACAAATGAACATTGCAAATAGTTTGGCAAATTTTCATTGTTCAGAATACCAGTTATCTGAACTACTCTATGCTATGAAGATAAAAGTTACTCGGAAATCAAGTTCTTGCTTCCAAGAAAAAAAAAAAATGTACAAATCCTTCCTGCATGAAGTGTACTTCAGACTTTTACCTAAAAAAATTCAAAGTATAAACACCAAAAGAAAATTAACAAGTCCCTCCCGCGTATATGAAGTTTACTTCAGACTTTAACTTATAAAAAAAGACAAAGTATAAATGCCAAAAGAAATTGTACAAGTCTTTTCCGCGTATATGAAGTGTACTGCACAAATTTCAAAGTATCTGCGGTGTACATGCAGTGTACTATTTTCTTGTACAAGTCCCTCCTGCGTACATGCAGTGTACTCCTTAAATTTTCAGAGTCTGTGCTGCGTACTTGAAGTGTACTAGTGACCTCCTGCGTACATGCTGTGTACTCGTCGAAATAGTACGCGGCATGTACGCAGCATGCGGTGTATGTAAAATGTACTCCTCTGGCGTACTACTGTGTTTGCGGCATATACACAGCAAATACGCAGCATGTACGCCACAGAGGCTTGCTTCTGTAAGGGTATTAAACTGAAAGACTATTATAATCAAGTTTTGGATTTCACTACTGTGTCAGTTAAAACAAATGTACGACAGTCTGTGAAAAATTTGCCCTTATACGTACATTACTTATAGAAAATGGCATTTTTCACTTAATTTATAGGGGTAATCCGCTTGTAGACTTTATAGCACATATGAGTTGCAATATTTAGAAGTTGTTCTGTCTTTGTACATTACCGTAGTTGAGTTTGCATTGTACAAATAATAATTAAAGATTTGACATAAAATCATTTAAAGCAGAAATACCGGTTTATTTTCAAAAGTTGAAAATTCCTGAACTCAGTTCACCACACCAAATAGTATTCAGCTTAAATACCTCAACATCTCAAAATTAAATCACTGAAAATGTGTACACATGTCTTACTTTATACGTTTTTATTATGTTGATTTACTTTTCCTGTTGGTGCATACTTTACTTACACCCTTTAGGCCAGCATTTTTTTATTTTCTGGTTTACGGGAGATTTTTCAAAAAATTTGGGTCGGGGGAGGGGGGCGACAAATAAAAATAAAAATCCCAATTTTGAGCAGTCGACCAAATAAATAAAAATTAAATATCCAAAAGGATACAATTTTTTTATTTTTTGTACACCACAGAAAACAAAAGCTTGCAAGCTTAAATTGCATATACACTCACAAATGAACTATTCTGAACTAGTTTATATCTCATCATCTCAGTATACTGTTGTTTTCTTTATGTATAGCTTGAATGAATAATGACATTCAAAGTCACAAAGGATATGACTTGTATTACTTGTGTTTTTGTATGTATCTATTTTGTAGTAAAAATAGACCTGTAGAAACATTTTTCATAATAAAATATACAGATCATAAGAACATTGCATAAAGTTTATTATATAAACATGAAATTGAATAAAAACTGCTATTAAAGTGGGGATATGCAATGACTACTTTAGGTCTGCATCCTGCATACATGCATATTAATTGGCCGGAGATGCAAAGTTTAAGACAAGCATTGACAGAAAGCAAAAATTACGAATTGATAAATATTATACACACTGGCTTTAAAATTAAATGGATTTGGTTAAGTTTCAGTAGCTTATATATTGTTTTATATTTTGCCAACTGTCAGTGCCACCTATATTGTATGACAGGCCGAAACAATCTGAATTTTGGTTCAGCTAAAATGTGTACAAAATAACAGCCTTATCGGCTGATGTTCAAACAACAGTATTGGAGATTTATAAGACTCTTCACTGAGATGGGACTTGGACTTACTCAGTAAGTTATGAGTCCGAAAAAACATTTATTACTGAATATGTCATTATGTATTCCTCAGTGTCAAAGGCACATGTGGTATATAGTGTCTAAATGTTTGTCCCAAACATACTTTCAAAGGGTCTTCTTACAGATTTTATCGGTATACTTCAAGTGAACATGACAATATTGCTGGGAGTTTCATGTTTGATAATTATCTTTAGAGTTACAGTACCTGGCTAGAACTTTAGTCAAACTAATTTGACGTGATCTTAGGAAATATTGAGCTAATCTTTTCGTATGGGCAATATCTCCACTCGGATTAGATTGCCCATCACAAATATTAAACAACCATACCATTAATCTGACTGTCCAATTATTTTGACTAGTTTCAGTTTTTTATCACATGTATCATTGTCAAGCATATGTAAGACATGTGTCATTTTCCACTGAAATTGCACTTTGTTTTTGAACAGAACTACTGAAAATTGTGGTATTAGTTATTTTTTCTTCTCTAACCCTCAAGACTTCAAAGTAAAAAATTTAAAAATACATGTTTAGCAAGTTGATACTCACTTTTGCTCTTCCATTTTGCCATTTCTTTGGTTTCTTTCCTTTTTATCAATTGTGGTATTTTTCTGACAGTCCCACATGAATTTGATTGTTGTCCAATCATAAAATACAGACAACAAATCTCGTACATGTGATACGCCAGATTTTTCAACACCTGGACAGCATTGTGAAGGTCATTTTTCGTTATTCCTAATGTTGAGCTTCAGGTGCAGTAATTTCTACTCAGATCCAGTTTGTTTACAATACTTGTTATCTCTGCCAACTTATTCTAAAGATTATTGTCTGTTAACTTGTATATTTTTCCTATTTAATTTCACACAATTTACATTCACGGAGGTGGCCATTTTTCATGCGTCTACTGTTCTTGATAAAAAACCTCTACCTTACAGTTAAACTTTTATTTTTGGCAGCAGCAATTATGGACGGTCGGCGGGTAAAATGAAAATAAAAGTACTGAAAATGACTTTTCTTTTTATTTTGTTTTGTCAAAAAATAGGGTCGGCGCTCCCGTAAACCAGAAAATTAAAAAATGCTGGCCTTATATGTACAACAGTAGTACTGTTTTGATTTCTGTTTGTTGGTTTAACTTTCCATTTCTAATTGCTCAATATTTAATTCGATGGTGAAGCTATGATACTTCGTATGTCCTAATTTCCACCCGAAGTATGTAATTTGTTTGCATCTTTTCTACCAGTCTTTTTCTGTTAGCTGAATTCTAAAGCCTACTGGAAGGCACCTTATTTCCTCTACTGCAGTATAACAGAATGAACTGATATCTGTCAATGATGAATCAGGGCTCTCGTTTGCTTTTTGGAACTGGGGCCAGGGTCCATGCAAAGGGGGGAATTTCGCATGATTTTTAAAAAAAATCTTTGGAGGGGGAATTTCAAACGCGAAAAGAAATGCAAACAAATACAAACATTCTTTTCAACTTTACTGACCCAAACCTGAATTCTGTTAATTATAAACTATGCTGTATGAATTCTGCCAATTATAAACAACCTTATTCAGTCATCACACTTGATATTTTTTTCTCTGAGCCACTGCATTTTCGGAAACAATAAAATTTTAAGGCCAACAAGTCAGCTGCAAAGCGCTTAGCACTGACGTTCTTGTAAGACTTCCAAAGTACTTAGAGCACTCAAGAAATTATTTTTTTAAATCTTTCTACCTTTTAAAAATCTATTTAAAGATATCTAGTTTTGTTAACTTATAATTTTTATAAACATTTGCCATTTAATAAAAGGGGTTTTGAAGAATTTTTCTTAAACAGATCTCATTTTAACTTGTCTTATTTTGCACATTTCCTAAAGGTGGGTTGGGTTTGACACCTTTAAAAGTTTTATTCTTGAAAAATGCTCCAAAATAAGAGCTGCTTTTGCAACAGCAGGGTTCCCACCAGACTTTTGGGGAGGGGGGTTTTATACCCCCTAGGTCATCAAACTGGGGTGGAACTTCAAAAGTTGGGGGTTTTGATATTTCGAACTTTATTTATACTATAGACTATATTATAAAATTTAAAGTCTTGGTGCAAAACTAGTTTATTTCATACTTTATCCATAACAGTTTTGCACAAAACTCTAGCATTAATGTTGACTTGTATTAGATCTATTACAGTGTATTAAAATAAAATAAAACTAAGTCTAATATCAGAAATATTTTATTAGAGCTACTTTTATTTTGTTTACATGCTATGCAATTACCGTTATTTGTTGCCCTAATATCAGTCTTTGATATTAAAGATTCAGACGTAGGCTGTTGACATCGCCTGCCCTCCCTGTTTATCAAATAAACAGTTTGTTTAGTTTGGTTCATTTTTCTTGCATTATGCAGACAGCAATCGAATACGTCACTAAAAAATTACCAAGTGCTAGACTGTCGCTATAATTTTCTACTGATAACTTGCACGTTAAATATTTTACACGGAACCTGTCGAGTAACACCCGACCTGCTAAAAATAGACACTGGAATTCCACAAACTGTTCATTTTTCAGCTACTTTCGGGTTGATTGCATTGTAAGTTCGCTGTTATTTTGATCTAGAACAATTTAGCATCTTGTTGTCGGCAATTTGGTTGTGTGAAAATACATACTGGAGCAATTTTCTGTACGTTTCAGATAGAAATTTATACGTGAAAAAGTACATATTTATGTGAATGGGAACCCTGAACAGTTATCATATTTTCTTGAATGCAGACTTTTTATTGACTTATTATAAAAGAGCACTAGAAACTCTTGTTGGAAATGACAGAAATCTCCGAAAATCGCGGTCGCAAAAACTTGTGACATATATGGAAAACGAAAGTTAGAATTTAATTCTTGATAAAAGGTATGTTTAATTTCTTTTCTATCATCACAGCTGTTCAATACTTACAATTTCTGCTTATTCGAAGCATTTTTTCCCCAAACTAAGCCTGGGCAGTAATAAACAAGAGCTGTCTCCATAGGATGACACATGCCTCCAATGGCACTTTGAATGAATAGTTATGGCCGATGTTAGAGTTTAGGACCTTTGACCTACGGAGCTGGGTCTTGCATGCGACACGTCGTCTTACTGTGTCACACATTCATGCGTAGTTATTTTAAAATCCATGCATGAATGACAAAGATATGGACAGGACACGCCCATCAATGCACTATCATGAAAAATGACCTTTAACATCTAAGTGTCACCTTGACCTTTGAGCTACGGACCTGGGTCTTACGTGTGACACGTCGTCTTACTGTGGTACACATTCATGCCAAGTTATTTGAAAATCCATCCATGGATGACAAAGATATGGACCGGACACACCCATCAATGCACTATCCTTTAACGTCTAAGTGTGACCTTGACCTTTGAGCTACGGACCTGGATCTTGCGCGCAACACGTTGTCTTACTGTGGTACACATTCATGCCAAGTTATTTGAAAATCCATCCATGGATGACAAAGATATGGACAGGACACGCCCATCAATGCACTATCCTTTATCGTCTAAGTGTGACCTTGACCTTTGAGCTACGGACCTGGGTCTTGCACGCGACACGTCGTCTTACTGTGGTACACATTCATGCCAAGTTATTTGAAAATCCATCCATCAATGACAAAGATATGGACCGGACACGCCAATCAATGCACTATCCTTTAATGTCCAAGTGTGACCTTGACCTTTGAGCTACGGACCTGGGTCTTGCGCGCGACACGTCGTCTTACTGTGGTACACATTCATGCCAAGTTATTTGAAAATCCATCCATCAGTGTGCGACATTAACTTTTTAACACCGTAGCCAATGGGGCTACGGACTTCCAATTTTTTGTAGCCTGACAGAATTTTTCGTAGCCCCACTAATTTTTCGCTCAAGAATGAACAAGACTTTCATTCTAGTAATATTTAATTTCTTTCAATATACTGCTGTAGGTTGGTGAATATTGATATATTTCAGAAATTTGTATGAGGTTTTCAGAATTGATTTCAAAATCTGAAACAGTGTTCACAAAATTGTGCAGAAAGTCAAAGACACAGAGTCATGAAAAGAGATCTAAACAGCTTTGTAGACATGGTAGACAAGAAATAGCTTGGCAGTAGACTGACCAGGGGTCTCGCTAGGCCCATTAAGGCATTATTTTTTTGGGGGAAGTCAATTATCCCTCATTTTACCATACACATTTATACCGAGTCACCACTTGTGTGAACAGTTTCTCATTCGAATAAAACTGAACAGGCTGGTAACATTGCCCGATCGGGCTTTAGACATAAAAACTAATGTTTCTTGAAAAATAATGAAGATATTTCTTTCAAACTTGGTCCATTTATTAAGCATAACATATGATGCATACTGTGGCAGAAATAACTTTGTTGCCTTCAGTTTTGTTAGAATTACTTCCCCTTTTCAGATTTTTATGATGCATAATTTTTGAAGTCCAAAAAAAATATGTTTTAATAAAATGTTTAAAACAGAAAAGGGTTCAATGGGTTTCTATTGCTCAAAACTTGTGTGCCAATACCTTTATTCTATGTATTTAAGGTTAATACTTTGTTTCTAGTGCAAATGTATGAACAATTTTTTTACAACTAACATTTTTCTATAATGTTGTTAGTAAAATCACAGTAAAAAGTATACATTCATGTACTAGCGCAATAATTTAGAGCATTAGAAAGCCACTGAACTCTTTTTTGTTTTAAACTTAGCATTAGAACATGTCTTTTTTGGACCTCAAAAATTATGCGTCATAAAAATCTGAAAAGGGGAAATAATTCTACCCAAACTGAAGGCAACCAAGTTATTTTTATTTTAATTTGTGTCATATGAAAAATGCTTAATAAATGGACAAAGTTTGAATGAAATATATTTACTATTTTTCAAGAAATATTAGTTTTTATGTCGAAAGCCCGATCGGGCAATGTTACCAGCCTGCTGAAATTAAACTGTGTCAAACCTAGAAATACATACCGGTATTCAAATCAATTCATCCATCAAAGTTAGTTTTACGAAGTTAATACTTTACATGTCGTTCTTTTACCATGGATACTAAATAACTGTTTCTATAATTCCAATTAATCGCATATGTAATTGACAATTCTTAAGAGAACGACTCGCACGTGTTGACAATTATATGCTTAGTGTCAAAGACGTAACTGCGGCGCTGATTGGCCTATTACAATTGCCTCTGGTGAAACCGATAATTTGATTTGCTTTCACACTTCTCGCGAAAATCTCACAAGTACCTGAAGTAGGCGGAGCTTAAATTATGCTATCGGCGAGTGTGTATGTGTATTCAACGCACATTATGACATGGTGCAAATTGTCAAAAGATTAGCGGGTGCGCATCCAAAAAAAAATTCGGGCGACTTGAATTCGCTTTGAGATTGGATTTGAGCGAAGTTTGAAGCTTCAAAGCAACTATTTGCTCCCACGTTTGCATTGATCTTTTTGGTAAATTTATTCCTCAGAATTTTTCATAGCCCAACGGGCTACGGTCTGCCGGTTTTCTGTCGCCCGAGCCGAATTTTCGTAGCCATTGGCGATCGGGCTACCGTTAATGTCGCACACTGATCCATCGATGACAAAGATATGGACCGGACACGAAAATTGCGGACAGACTGACAGACGGTTCAAAAACTATATGCCTCCCTTCGGGGGCATAAAAATTGCTAAAAATCGATCGTAACCAGCCCACCACTCATATAATCCTTTAAAGCACACAAAATAATTATTATAATTATCCAATTTGTTAGTCAGTAATCTAATTATTGCCAATTGACTGCCTTATCAAATAAGATTGTTGCAAATTGGCCCCCTCCTTTCAATACTGGATGTTGTTTTTATCAGTTATGTCTACACAGATTATCTTCGATTTTTCACACCTTTTTTGGTCCGTAAACACTTCTAAACAGGTAAAATACAGTTTTGCAGATAGACATAGCTTCAGGCCATTCTTGACAGCTAGAAATTTTTGGAGCAACATTTATTTTTTGTAGCAAAATGGCTTTAGTTGATCGACAGCGAAAACCTACCTGTTATTTTTACGGAACAACTTGCGCTAAACTCCGGATTGGACCGCGGTAAGTATAAAGTGCCGTTTACGGTACACGGCGCATAACAGTCGATTATATCCCTAATTTTTTTTTTCAAGGAGGGAATTTTTTTGAAATAGGGGGAAAAAAACATATTATTTTGAGGGGGGAATGGGGCCAATATTCGGCCCCAAATTTTGCAAAACGAGAGCCCTGTGTATAAACGATATTTAAGAAATAATGTATCTCATTTAGTGATTTGTCGCTGAATAAATCATTGTCTGGAGTTTAGATGCGAAGGAATTATATCACGAGGGCGCAGCCGGAGTGATATAATAATACGCATCTGAACGACAATGATTTTATTCAAGAGCAAATCACTAAATGAGATATATTATTTCGATTCTAACACGTTAACAAGGGCTTTACAGTACACCCTTGACGGCATTTATTAAATATTTGTCCGTTTTCAATTGGTTTCTTTTGCAGCGCGCCGCTATGACGTAATAATTGTGACGTCAGAACAGTGAATTGTTGTAAAATAATTCACTGTTTTTAGCCTTCTTTCTTTTACAGGACTAGAAATGTGTCCATGGGACACAGATGCCCCCAATACATGAACAAGAGTGCCAGAATGTCACAATATACGCCCGTCACAGCAAATTTCTTTACTCTAGCACCTGTATTTGCAAATGGAATTTTAATTTTGTGGTTGTTTAGTAATCATTGTAAGTCTTTTGTTTTTCTAAGTCCACAAAAAAACTCCTTACCAGGTAGAGATACCTTAAAATACACCTAAAATTTGAAAGTAACATCTATGTTGTACCACAGAAAAGTGGTCTTGTTTTTTCCCTACGGTCAATTATAAAAGAAGTTACAATATAAGTTATTTATAGTAACAACTAAGGGAAGGTAATCTTAAAAAAAAAAAAAAAAAAAAAAAAAAAAAATTGTAAGTCCACACAAAAATCTTTACCAGGTAGAGATTGGTCAAAACACACCTCATAATTGGATGTAGCATGCATGTTGTGCTACAGAAAAGTGGTCTCGATTTTTCCCTACGACTAGTAATGAAAAAGTTACAATATAAGCTATTTATAGTAACAACAAAGGAACCAAGGGAAGTAATTCTAAAAAGGGAACTGCGCATGACACTTCCTCTCATGATGGTGTATAATTGTGCCAAGTTACATCAAAATCCCTCCATGCATGAAGAAGAAATGCTTCGGACAAAGTCATTCTTGTATCTGACCTTTGGCCTCTAAGTGTGACCTTGACCTTAGACCTAGGGACCTGGTTCTTGCGCATGACACTCCGTCTCGTGGTGGTGAACATTTGTGCCAAGTTATATCAAAATCCCTCTATGCATGAAGAAGAAATGCTCCGGACAAGGTTTTCATTCTTGTATCCTTTGAAGTCTAAGTGTGACCTTGACCTTAGACCTAGGGACCTGGTTCTTGCGCATGACACTCCGCCTCGTGGTGGTGAACATTTGTGCCAAGTTATATCAAAATCCCTCTATGCATGAAGAAGATATGCTCCGGACAAAGTTTTCTTTCTTGTGTCCTTTGACCTCTAAGTGTCACCTTGACCTTAGACCTAGGGACCTGGTTCTTATGCATGACACTCCGTCTCATGATGATAAACAACTGTGCCAACTTTCATCAAAATCCCTCCGTGCATGAAGAAGATATGCTCCGGACAAAGTCATTCTTGAATTTGACCTTTGACCTCTAAGTGTGACCTTGACCTTAGACCTAGGGACCTGGTTCTTGCGCATGACACTCCGTCTCATGATCGTGAACAACTGTGCCAAGTTTAATCAAAATCCCTCCATGCATGTAGAAGATATGCTCAGGACAAAGTCTGTGGACGCCCGCCCGCCCGCCATCCCGCCCCCCGGGCGGGCCCATAATACGTCCCGTTTTTCAAACGGGCGTAAAAAAAAAGGACACAGATTAACTTTGGGAAAACAATACGCGCGACAAAACATTAAAATGACAATTTTTTCCTAGCTCAGGGGCCATAACTCCTACAATACTGAATGAATCCGGACGCGAAACACCAGGTGCACAACTGCACATGCTGACCAACATTCCTGTAAACTTTGGTGACTCTAGGTCAAATACTTTTGGAGCTAGGCGTGACACAACACTAAAATGACCATTTTTTAACTAAGTCAGGGGCCATAACTCCTACACAACTGAATGAATCCGACGCGAAACCCCAGGTGCACAACTGCACATGCTGACCAACATTCCTGTAAACTTTGGTTACTCTAGGTCAAACGCTTTTGGAGCTACGCGCGACACAACATTAAAATGACCAAATTTTACAAAGTCATGGGCCATAACTCCTACACGACTGATAATCCGGACGCGAAACCCCAGGTGCACAACTGCACATGCTGACCAACATTCCCGTAAACCTTGGTGACTCTAGGTCAAATACTTTTTGATATACGTGCAACACAACATTATAATGACCAATTTTTTACTAAGTCAGGGGCCATAACTCCTACACAACTGAATGAATCCAGACACGAATCCCCAGGTGCACAACTACACATGCTGACCAACATTCCTGTAAAGTTTTGTGACTCTAGGTCAAATACTTTTGGAGCTAGAAACTACACAACACTAAAATGACCACTTTTTACAAAGTCAGGGGCCATAACTCCCACATGACTGAATAAATCCAGACGCGAAACCACAGGTGCACAACTACACATGCTGACCAACATTCCTGTAAAGTTTTGTGACACTATGTCAAATACTTTTGGAGCCAAGCGCGACACAACATTCTCAGAAGCTCAGAAGGATGGACAGACGGACATGGGCAAATTTACATGCTCGCCCCCCCCCCTCCCCCACCCCGTTAGAATGTACAATAATATACAATACGTTATAATAAAACACATGGATCAAAAATTATATATATAACAAGAGAACAACGATGGTCCTGAATCGCTCACCTGTCCCCACATGACCCAGTTTTGAACTGAGTATGACGTCGTTTTTTCTATTATTTGACATAGTGACCTACTTTTTGAGCTCATGTGACCCAGTTTTGAGCTTGACCTAGATATCATCAAGATAAAAATTCTGACCAATTTTCATGAAGATCCTTGAAGTAGAGAGGTCACAAGGTTTTTCTATTATATGACCTAATGACCTAGTTTTTGAAGGCACGTGACCCAGTTTTGAACTTGACCTAGATATCATCAAGGTGAACGTTCTCACCAATTTTCATGAAGATCTCATGAAAAATATGGCCTCTAGAGAGGTCACAAGGTTTTTCTATTTTTATACCTACTGACCTAGTTTTTAACCACAGTTGACCAGTTTCAAACTTTACCTAGATATCATCAAGATGAACATTCAGACCAACTTTCATACAGATCCCATGAAAAATGTGGCCTCTAGAGAGGTCACAAGGTTTTTCTAATATTTAACCTAATGACCTAGTTTTTGAGGCACGTGACCCAGTTTCGAACTTGAACTAGATATCATCAAGGTGAACATTCTGACCGATTTTCATGAAGATCCATTGAAAAGAACGGCCTCTAGAGAGGTCACAAAGTTTTTTCTATTTTTAGACCTACTGACCTAGTTTTTGACCGCATGTGACCCAGTTTCAAATTTGATTTAGATACTATCAAGGTGAACATTCTGACCAATATTCATGAAGATCCATTGAAAAATATGGCCTCTAGAGAGGTCACAAGGTTTCTCTATTTTTAGACCTACTGACCTAGTTATGGACCACACGTAACCCAGTTTCGAACTTGACCTAGATATCATCAAGATGAACATTCTGACCAACTGTCATAAAGATCCCATGAAAAATGTGACCTCTAGAGTGGTCACAAGCAAAAGTTTACACATGCACGCACGGACGCCGCGAGATCACAAAAGCTCACCTCGTCACTTCGTGACAGGTGAGCTAAAAACCTAGTTGTTTTCATATAGCATTTTTTTGGCCGATTATCAAACATGGTGTCATAAGTTATTTATAGTAACAACAAAAGGAAATTAATCCTTCAAAAAAAAAAGGAAAAACAAAAAATTCTATATAATATAAGTCCACAAGAAATTCTTTACCAGGTAGAGATAGGTCAAAATGCTCCTAAAAATTGGATGTAACATGCATGTTGTACCACAGAAAACTGATCTCGATTTTTCCCTACGGCCAGAAATAAAGAAGTTAAAATATAATCTATTTATAGTAAAAACAAAGGGATGTAATTCTAAAAACAAAGGTGCCTTAAGGTGGTGAACATTTGTGCTAAGGTACATCAAAATCCCTCCATGCATGAAAAAGAAATGCTCCAGACAAAGTCATTCTTGTATCTGACCTTTGGCCTCTATGTGTGACCTTCACCTTTGACCTAGGGACCAGGTTCTTGCGAATGACACTCTGTCTCATGGTGATGAACATTTGTGCCAAGTAATATTAAAATCCCTTTAAAGATTGTTGAGTTACAGACTGGACAGGAAAAAGCCCTTTTGGCCTTTGACTTCAAAGTGTGACCTTGACCTTGCAGCTAAGGGCTCTGGTGTTGCGCACAACACATTATTTGTCTCATCTAGGGGAATTTTTGTGCAAACTGATATTTAAATCTTGCTTTGCATGTCAAAGTTATAGACCGGTCAGGAAAAAGTCCCACTGACCTTTGATCTCAATGTGTGACTAGGGTTCTGGGTGTTGCGCATGACGTTGTCTCATCATGGGAAACATTTATGCCAAGTAATATTCAAATCCCTTCATGGATGACAGAGTTCTGGATCAGACAGGAAACAAGAGGACCATGATGGTCCTGAATCACTCACCTGTCTCCACATGACCAAGTTTTCATGAAGATCCATTGAAAATATGGCTTCTAGAGAGGTCACAAGGTTTTTCTATTATTTGACCTAATGACCTAGTTTTTGAAGGCACATGACCCAGTTCTGAACTTGACCTAGATATTATCAGGTTGAACATTCTCACCAATTTTCATGAAGATCTCATGAAGAGTATGGCCTCTAGAGAGGTCAAAAGGTTTTTCTATTTTTATACCTACTGACCTAGTTTTGACCACACATGACCCAGTTTCAAACTTTATCTAGATATCATCAAGGTGAACATTACTACTGACCTAGTTTTTGACCGCAGTTGACCCAGTTTCGAACTTGACCTAGATATCATCAAGATGAATATTGAAACCAACTTTCATACAGATCCTATGAAAAATATGGCCTCTAGAGAGGTCACAAGGCTTTTTTATTATTTGACCTACTGACCTAGTTTTTGATGGCACGTGACCCAGTTTCAATCTTGACCTAGATATCATCAAGGTGAACAATCTGACAAATTTTCATGAAGATCCATTGAAAAGTATGGCCTCTAGAGAGGTCACAAGGTTTTTCTATTTTTAGACCTACTGACCTAGTTTTTGAAGGCACGTGACCCAGTTTCGAACTTGACCCAGATATCATCAAGATGAACATTCTGACCAATTTTCATGAAGATCCATTGAAAAGTACGGCCTCTAGATAGGTCACAGGGTTTTTCTATTTTTAGACCTATTGACCTAGTTTTTGACCGCAGTTGACCCAGTTTCGATCTTGACCTAGAAGTCATTAAGATGAACATTCAAACCAACTTTCATACAGATCCCATGAAAAATATGGCCTCTAGAGAGGTCACAAGGTTTTTCTATTATTTGACCTACTGATGGCACGTAACCCAGTTTCAAAATTGACCTAGATATCATCAAGGTAAACATTCTGACCAATTTTCATGAAAATCCATTGAAAAGTATAACCTCTAGAGAGGTCACAAGGTTTTTCTATTTTTAGACCTACTGACCTAGTTTTCGAACGCACGTGACCCAGTTTCGAACTTGACCTAGATATCATCAAGATGAATACTCTGACCAACTTTCATAAAGATCCCATGAAAAATGTGACCTCTAGAGTGGTCACAAGCAAAAGTTTACAGACGGACGCACTGACGACGGACACCATGCGATCACAAAAGCTCACCTTGTCACTTTGTGTCAGCTGAGCTAAAAAGCCCTGTTGGCCTTTGACCTCCAATTGTGACCTTGACCTTTGAGCCAGGGGTCCATGATTTGCGCATGACATGCTGTCTCATCATGGGGAACATTTGTGCCAAGTGATAATAAAATCCCTTAATGAATGACGGAATTATGGACCGGACATGAAACAGACCCTGTTCATGCTATGTTAACATTTGACTGCCAAGTGTGACCTTGACCTTTGAGCTAGGGGTCTGAAAGTTGTGCATGACACACCATCTTATTATGAGGTACATTTGGGCCTAGTAATATTAAAAGCCCTTCATGGATGGCATAGTTATGGACCAGACAGGAAAAAAGTCCTGTTGACCTTTGACCTCCAATAATATTGTGACCCTGACCTTTAAGCTAGGGGTCCGGGTTTTGCGCATGACACATAGTCTCATTATTGGGAAAACTTTGTGCCAAGTAATATTAAAATCGCTTCATGGATGACAGAGTTATGGACCAGACACTAAATTGCGGACTGACGGAATGACGGAAAAGCGCATTCCTATAGTCCCCGAAACTGGTTTTCAACCAGTAGGGGACTAAGTAAGATGCTGCAAAGCATCCTGTTAAAATGGCATCCTATTACAATAGTCTTTTACTTTTAACAAAATCCACCACTAATAACAATTCAAACTCATTCAACACTAAACTTCCATAAACACTGATCATCTTTTGCACTGGAAACTAGTTTTTATCTTTACACAGACGAGTTGACCAAAGGACCAGTGTCTATCTAACAAAAATACTTGTTGATTAGCAGTGATTTTTTTTTGGAAAAAATAAAGGTGCTTATGCCCACTGAATTGGGAAAAATAAGCGTGATAATGCCGAAAATTGGGGAAAACAGAAATATGTTTAATTTTCCTTACTAAGTGATATAAATTATTACCGTACAGCGGGTTAATTCTGCGGGTTTTAATTTCTGCTAAATCTGCGGGTCGAGGCTGTCACGCAGAAATAAATTACGCATATTTAAACTATCAGCAGAGTTTTTTGACGCAGATATAATCTTTGATATTTCACTTAATTTAATTTTTCTCTCAGCAGTGTTATATTTTATGAAAATGTCTAAGACTTTCAAAATGAATTAACGGTACTAGACCTACACTATTCATTTTAACTCTGATTTTGATCAGGCACAGTAATAAACAGATATAAGATTTAAACATTAATCAGCTAAGCCAACTTCACTTGTCCTACATTCTGACCTAGATAATGCCACCAAGACATAACTGACGAGAACGATATGCATTTGAATCGTTAATTATGACTTAGTAAATGCGGTAGCTATTTCCCATGGACAGATTATGAAACCGCAAAAAAATAATTCCTGCTTTTCTCGAATGTCGCAGAAATCAAAAACGCAGAAATAAACTAGGCCCATTTTAGGACATTTAAAACAGCAGAATTTTTTGCCCGCAGAATTAACCAGCTATACGGTAATCTCTACATTTCGAAACTAAATGTTGTTTGAAGAGTTTACATTTTTTCAAAACCACTTTTGGATTTAAAAACTTGAAATTTAAGGGTGGTAAAATTAATTCAGACACCAATACAACTTACAAGAATTGTATCTTTCAATTTTCAGTTCATGCACGTACTTGAAATTTGAAAATGTCCGAAATTTTGACTATCCGAATTTTCAAAAACTAGGAGAGATATTGTCATTTTTCATTAACTTAAATGATTAACTGGTATAATGGAACATATTTAAACCGACTGAAGTCCATTATTTCTCTTGAGAATCGCCATGGCAATGTTTTGTTTGTCACGTATTTTCGCGACGGTAACCTTGATGCAATTTTGATCTCAAAAAGGATGTTTTTAGTGTCATTTATGCCTGTAAATATTGCCAATTTCATGTTGGATCTCAAGCCCAAATATAAACTGCTACATTTTGAAAATAAAATCTTTTAATCTGAGGGGAAAAACACCTCTGTTTTCGGGGAAGAATTGACGATTTTTTGTGAAAAAATAGCCTGTTTTGGAGAGGGGAAACTGCCAAAATTCGCCATTAAAAATACGCAAAAAAAATCACTGATTAGGATTCAAATAATTATACTCTACAGTCCAACACAGAATTTGCAAGTTTATACAATCTGTAAGAAGTAATCTGAGTAAAAATATTGTAAGTATGGTGTGTTTCTTACTTACTTGCTACACAGACACCATTTTCAGCAGTGTTGCCAGAGGAACATTGACATTTGTTTGTTGTAGCATCACATTCACTCTTAGCATCAAGACTTGAGCATGAAGTTGCGTCGCTGCTGTCACAGGTGAATTCATCGATGACTGAAATAAAAATCATCACCTGCTTGCAAAGCAGAATTATACTAGTTGTCTATATATGTGTGTAGTTTGGTCAGGGTTCCCACAAAGCAGAGAAAATAAATTCCCTGACATTTACCTGACCAAATTCCAATTTTCCCTGACCAAAACAACATAATAATGAAAAGAATTCGCGTTACAAGTGCGCCTTAATAAAGCGCTTCGATGATACTGCATGATTTATCAAGAGAAGTTACTCGATAGTACTGGTGTCGATGTAAACAAAACACAAGATACCATGGTTAACTGTTTTCTATATAAAAATTTACAAAATATAGTGAATTATGATTCAATTGATTGACAATTTTTTTATGTTCGGAAGGGAATTTTACACATTGAGAATGGAAAAAAAATACTATTTTGAGGGTGGGGAATGAGGTCGAATTTCGCCGAATATTTTGGTGAAAAAAAAACGCTGATACTATTAGCTACAAGGCAGTCTGAAAAACAGCTAAATCCCCCGCCACTGCTATGGATAGTGAAAGCGTAAAACCTTTGATTTTAGCTGTGACCTTGACCTTGAACTGACACGGCTGACTCATGAATTCTGCACAACGTCTTGATGAGGTGATCATTTGACCAAAGTTTCATGAAAATCCTTCAAGGGGTTTAGGAGATACAGAGCTGAAACCTTTGACCTTCAGTTGTGACCTTGACCTTGAGTTGACATGGCTGACTCATGAGTTCTTGATGAGGTGATCATTTGACCAAAGTTTGATGAAAATCCTTCAAGGGGTTAAGGAGATACAGAGTGGACACCAAATGGAAGGCTCAAACCTTCGACCCTTAGTTGTGACCTTGACCTTGAGCTGGCATGGTTGACTCATAATTTCTGCACATCGTCTTGATAAGGTAATCATTTGACCCAGGTTTTATAAAATTCCTTCAAGGGGTTTAGGAGATATAGAGTGGACACGAAATGGAAGGCTCAAACCTTTGACCTTCAGTTGTGACCTTGACCTTAAGCTGACAAGGCTGACTCATAAGTTCTGCACATCGCCTTGATGAGGTGATCGTTTGACCCAAGTTTGATGAAAATCCTTCAAGGGGTTTAGGAGATATAGATCGGACACAAAATGGAAGGTTCAAACCTTTGACCCTACATTGTGACCTTGACCTTGAGCTGGCATGACTGACTCATGGGTTCTGCACATCGTCTTGATGAGGTGATCATTTGACCCAAGTTTTATAAAATTCCTTCAAGGGGTTTAAGAGATATAGAGCGGACACAAAATGGAAGGCTCAAACCTTTGACCTTGAGTTGTGACCTTGACCTTGAGCCAGCATGGCTGACTCATTGGTTCTGCACATCGTCTTGATGAGGTGATCATTTGACCCAAGTTTTATCAAATTCCTTCAAGGGGTTTAGGAGATAAAGAGCGGACACAAAATGGCAGGCTCAAACCTTTGACCTTGAGTTGTGACCTTGACCTTGAACCGACAAGGCTGACTCATGGGTTCTGCACATCGTCTTGATGAGGTGATCATTTGACCCAAGTTTCATGAAAATCCTTCAAGGGGTTTAGGAGATATGGACCGGACACGAATTTGTTACGGACGGAAGGACGGAGGGAAGGACGGACGGACGGAAGGATGGACGCAGACCATTCCTATAATCCCTCCGCCACGGCGGGGGATTAAAAAGACTACCTATAATCAAGTTTTGGATTTGACTACTGTGTCAATAGGAAATTTCCCTGACTTGAGTTTAATTATATTCAGATTCCAAAAGTAAATTTTATGCACAACTTAAACATACAGATTTTTTAAAATTATTCATCTGTCCTTTGACTAAACAGAAGCAATTTGCTGTTTTCCTGAATACAAGTCTATATTATGTGTTTTCAAACACAGTACTGGTAGTTCTAGGCAGTCAATGATAAATGAACTGCAATGCCTGTTTTAACCTCAAATTTTCTGCAACCGTTGTGTCAAAATCAACCAAAATTTCTTTTGTATCATGTTCCAAATTCTAACCAATGATGTTACAAACTCTAAACGAAGACACAGGCAAGCATTACCAACTGAGGCTAAGTATATTATTCATATCCAGGGTTCCAGATAATATTTTGGCCTTCAAGTATTTACTCATCATAATTTTTGTGAATGAGTAAAATGGTAAAATCTGAAATTGACTAAGAGTAATTTTACTCCTGAAAATTTTTTAATGTGAAAAAAAAAGAAACCAGTTTTATAACATATTTATTGTGTGTAAATTCCATAAATTTGTTTGCAGTTTAGTTTCAATTCAGCATTCAGTTTTTGCTTCTTTTTCTCCCTTGGCTTGCTTTGGCTCACACTCGCTATCAGATCCAATAGAATATTCAATATACCTTTAACTATGTTTTCGGGATCATTTTTTGTTGTTTTAAAGAATGGCTAGAGCCCCTGTTCACTTTTTACATTCTTAGAAAGGGGCATTTTTGTTGTTTACTCCGCACCGGAAGCTTTAAAACACACTACCATTCCATCAATATTAATTCCCAACACGCTTTGAATGTATAATATAGTTTTACTTAGGTTTATAGAGTACCATTGTACCTTCAATGTGGGAGAATTAATGCAGACGTGAAGCATCCAGACAATTCAGATTTTGTTTACGCTAGTAAAAAGTCATTGTGTGAGTTTCTATAATTTCATATACATTTTTATATGCTTAAAATTTATCAGACATGCGTATGTGCATTATTTCAAAGCGTAATTTATGCTAATACGCATATTATCTGGAGCCCTGTATAACATTAAAGCATTATGTCTAAATATGATTGAAAAGAATTATGCTGAAAAATAATGTATTGTCCAAAGTGTGTAATAGTTTATTTTAATCACATCATGTTTCCATTATATGTTTTTCCCCTGATTTCTTTCTTTGGGTATATCACAATACCAATTATTATATATTAACCTGAAGAACTCCATGGTTTTTCTTATTTTCAAATATCTGAATTTATCATCAAGAATGATTTTTTGAATGGTTGTAAGTTTCATACTTTTAGCACTTTTTGGTTTACTTGCTAATGCCTTGTTACGAATCTTTGAAGATATCTTAGTTAAGAATTAGATGCATGTCCATGAGACCCAGATGCCCTCCACTCCTGTCACTGTACATGGTTTCACAGGTGAAATATTTTTAAGACATAATTATGCAGCACAAACTTTTAAGCACCTTATATATATTTTTCACTAAGTGAGAAGCCAGGTGCACAACTTCACATGCTATACAACAACCCTCTAATGTTTTATGACTCTAGGTCAAGTACATTTTGAGATAAATGGGACAAAAACTTTTATTTCTAACTAAGTCAAGGCCCATAACTCTGGTCTTGCAAAGTGAAGGAAAATAAACTCATGTGCACAAATTCACATTCTGGATACTATAAATACATGGTTTTATGACTCTGGGTAGAATATTTTTAAGTGAATGCAACACAAACTTTTAAGCACTTTACAAACTTTACAAGCCATAGACCAATCCCCTAAAGAAGTTTTGATGACTCTAAGTCAAATACTTTTTGAGATACATGCGACAAAAGTCTTATACCTTTTATGCTCATTTTTGTTCTCTGGTCTAACTAACAAAATTCCAGCCAATGCGAAAAGACAACCAAGTCTGCTAATTCATTACAGAAACAGGTGCATAATTTCACATGCAGAATAATATTACTAAGAAGTTTCATGACCCAAGGACATAATATTTTATGAGATATGTGGGACACACAACAATTATATTTTACCCTTTTATGCATATTTTTGACTAAGACAAGATCTCTACCAAAACATGCCCAACTTCAAATGCTGAATAATATTCCTGTAATGTTTCACAGTCCTAGGTTCAATACATTGTCAGGGATCACTTTTCGCCACGATTTCGCGATATTCTCATGTTTTTTAAGGGGAAAATTGGATAAATTTTGCTCAAATGCAATTAAAAACTTTTGCCGAAATTGTGACTTTTCATTGCAATGCGGACTTGCCGTTACTTGTTGATCGTATGACGTTTATTCAGCACTTGAATTTTGCTTTTATCTCCATAGAGCGTCCGATGATAATGATTACCAGGCAAAAATCACCCTTTTTCGCGAAGTATCAAAAAGGCATCAAAGAAGAAATGAAGTGTTTGGAAGGACAAACTTTGCTTCCATTCGCACGGATGAGTAGCAGTGAGAATAACAACAAGGTGGAGAAACCCCTGGCGAGTCCCTTCATCAAAAAAAAAGCTGAATGCCCGAAATTCCAAATGAAATGTTTGTAATTGAGGGCGAGGGTAGGGTCATTATGAGTTTGACTTCAAAGCTGTTCTGGCCTAATGGAAGTGTATCAGATCCAGACAGATTAATCTAGAAGATGCTTTTGTAGAAAAGTGCATGTCTCCCCCAATGCATAGTCATATAGGCAAGAAGTCAATAGGGGACAGGAGCAAAAGTCAAAGAGACACCGATGGTTGGCTGCAATAGGGATCATCTACTTGGCATCTCCAATCACCAGGGGTCCTGAAATATTTTCAGAGTCTACTTGTCCATGGACAAGTTGGGCCCACAAATCCACTTGTCCGTACCAAAGAAGAACTTGTCCGTACTTTTTAGTTTAAAAAGGGAAGGATCAGCATTATCATTACTGAATAAACAAATAATACAAACATACACTTCTGTTGACTTTTATTTTAACTTATATAAAGTTTTTATGTTATGACTAGAACCATCCTTTTGAAAATATGTTATAACTAGCAAGCTTAGTGACTAGATCATTCACTTGAAAATATGTTATGACTAGCAAGTTTAGTGAGTAGAGAATAATTAAGAACACTTGAACACATGCCATTGACAAAAATAAGCTCAGTATGCCTAATTAGAACGTCTACCCTCACTGAATACTGCACTGGTCTTTCAGGGGTCCAGAAATAAGCTGTCCGAGTTGTTAAGTGTCAAAACAATCGGCTCGAAAAATTAAGCCACAAATTTTGGCTACTAAACTTTTTTACATAGCGTAACCTAGATAATGGATTTTCTGAAAATCAAAAATGAAAGTAGATAACGGGAATCCCCAGACTGGCACTCATTTTCAACTTCACGGTTTAATTTTCCAATAATGATCATTAAATGTAGTAAACCAGTCCACGTGTCTATAAATGGCTGTTTTGATAATTTAAGGGTCATAAATGATCACAAACAGATTAGATATTGCTTTAGGCATGCGGAAATCACAGATGACGCCGATTAGTTTCGTTTTTATAAAATGTTTACCACGGAAATTTTACTTGTCCCCGGACAAGCCAGCTTCTAAAAACTGCTTGTCCGGACCGAGGAATCCACGAATCGGACAACTCGGACAGCTTATTTCAGGACCCCTGATCACCCCACTAAGTTTCAACATTCTGGGCCTAGCAGTTCTCAAGTTATGAACTGAAAACTGTTTTCCATGTTCAGCCCCCCGTGACCTTGACCTTTGATCAAGTGATCCCAAATTCAGTAGGAGTCATCTACTTTGCATGTCCAATATTCCTATTAAGTTTCAACATTCTGAGTCAAGTGGTTCTCAAGTTATTGATTGGAAAGTGTTTTCTATGTTCAGCCCCCTGTGACCTTGACCTTTGACGGAGTGACCCCAAAAACATTAAGAATCATCTACTCTGTAAGTCTTATCAACTTATGAAATTTGAAGGTTCTAGGTCAAATGGTTTTTAAGTTATTGACTGGAAATAGATTTCCATGTTCTGTCTGCTGCGACCTTGACCTTTAAACAGAGTGACCCCCTCGACTACAACTTCCATCACTGAATTTTGAGTTATGTTAAACAGGGTTCATACAGAATTCTGTTACTCAATTTAATGATATTTCCATGATCTTCAGTGATTTTCCATGATACGATAATGTATCGCTTTTACATGACATTAAGGCAAATTATTGCATATAACTAAATATTAACTAGCAGATGCTTTTGTAAAAAAGTGCATGTCTCCCCCACTGCATAGTCGTATATGCAAGAAGTCAATAGGGGAGAAGAGCAGAAGTCAAAGAGACACTGACGGTTGACTGCAATAGGATCACCTATTTGGCATGTCCAATCATCCCACTAAGTTTCAACATTCTGGGCCTAGTGGTTCTCAAGTTATGAATTGGATATGGTTTTCCATGTTCGGGCTGCTGTGACCTTTAACTTTGATTAAGTGACCCTAAAATCATTTGGGGTCATTTACTCTGCATGTCCAATTATCCTATTAAGTTTCAACATTCTGGGTCAAGTGGTTCTCAAGTTATTGATTGGAAAGAGTTTTCTATGTTCAGTCCCCTGTGACCTTGACCTTTGAGGAAATGACCCCCCAAAACAATAGGGGTCACCTACTCTGTTATTTCTATCTCCCTATGAAGTCTGAAGGGTCTAAGTCAAATGGTTCTGAAGTTATAAACTGGAAATGGATGTCCATTTTCTGTCCACTGTGACCTCGATCTTTAACGGAGTGACTTCAAAATCAATAGGGATCATCTCCTCTGCATGATCAATCATCCTATGAAGTTTCAACATTCTGGGTCAAGTGGTTCTCAAGTTACTGAATGGAATTTGTTTTCCATGTTCAGGCCCATGTGACCTTGACCTGTGATCAAGTAACCCCAGAATCAATAAGGGTAATCTACCCTGCATGTCCAGTCATCCTATGAAGTTTCAACATTCTGGGTCAAGTAGTTCTCAAGTTACTGTCCGGAAATGGTTTTCCATGTTTAGCCCCCTGTGACCTTGACCTTTAATAGAGTGACCCTAAAATCAATAGGGGTCATCTGCTCTGCATGACCAATCATGCTATGAAGTTTCAACATTCTGGGTCAAGTGGTTCTCAAGTTACTGACCGTAAATGTCCTTGTTCGAGCCCCTGAGACCTTGACCTTTAATGCAGTGACCCCAAAATTAATAGGGGTCATCTACTATGCATGTCCAATCATCCTATGAAGTTTCAACATTCTTGGTAAAGAGGTTCTCAAGTTATTGATCGGAAATGGTTTTTCATGTTCAGGCCCCTGTGACCTTGACCTTTAATAGAGTGACCCCAAAATAAATAGGGGTCATCTACTCTGCATGACCAATCATCCTTTTAAGTTTCAACACTCTGAGTCAGGTGGTTCTCAAGTTACTGACCGGAAATGGTTTTCCTTGTTCGGGCCCCCGTGACCTTGACTTTAACGCAGTGACCCCAAAATCAATAGGGGTAATCTACTCTGCATGACCAATCATCCTATGAAGTTTCAACATTCTGGGTCAAGTGGTTCTCAAGTTATTGATCGGAAATGGTTTTCCATGTTCAGGCCCCTGTGACCATGACCTTTGACGGAGTGACCCCAAAAACAATAGGGGTCGACTACTCCATAAGTCCTGCCATCCTATGAAGTCTGAAAGTTCTAGGTCAAATGGTTCTCCAGTTATTGATCGGAAATGAAGTGTGACGTACGGACGGACAGGGCAAAAACAATATGTCTGCCCCAGAGGGGGGGGGAGACATAAATAGATTCACCACTAGTACTGGTCTCAATTTTGGTAACAGGCTTAAAAATAAGCTCAAATTGGCCGTCTTTTTATGTTCGTCAAAGTTTCTTTTATGGGTCGTGCCTTTCATGTGCGACTTTATTGCTGCCTCGCCCATATTTGATAAATTTATGATAGAGTCACAAACAGTGCACAATGCTTTGTTGAGATCGGCCTTGAATGGTTTCAACCATGCTTTATAGTGTTCCTTCCGACACCATTCGTAATTAAATTTGCAGTTTCCTTCAGATTTACTCATATTTCACGCTTGTCGTGGGCGCTGCCATTTACCTGAAATGTTGTCGTAGCAACAGCCGGTGTCGAGGTAAAATACGCTGCGTGAGTCACACGTTCATACTCAAAACTATTCGTACTTAGCGAAAACGCAAGTTCAGACGTCTGTAATCAAAAACGACCTTCGATACTCAATCTTTAAAAAACTTTCTCGTTATATACACTGCTTGAGAGAATTTTTCAAGACAATTTCTAGATTTTCCATGATCTGTTTGGGATTTCCATGATATTTCCATGATAAAATCTATCTTTTCGAAATTCCATGATATTTCCATGATAGAGCAGGGTTTTCCTTACCGTGTAAAAAACGCGGGATTACGCGATTTTTGGCAGTCATGTCCCAAAAAATCTGCAGGAGTGCGACCTCAATGTTGCGCAAAAAGTCCTTCCCGATAATTTTTTTCTTGTGGCTCTTGAAACTCGAAACTTAATTTTCGGCAACATCTTTGTTTATCTTCTTTTTTTATCAGAGCATCCATCTTGGAAAGCAAGCCAAATTTAGTTTGAAACGCGCTATTTCATTGGACAGAAATATATAGCGAACCAATCAGATTTCCCATCCTATTTTCATCGACCAAACGGGGATTCCTGGGAAAAATCAAGGTTAAATTATCTTATTTGGTTAATTTCGCTAAAAGCCGATCTGGTTCGTCCGAATTCGGACGGTATACGTTCAACCGCGTAAAAAGCCGATCCATCAGAGTTCATGATGAGTATTATCGGCTATCTCCGCCAATGCTAAAATAAGACTATGGAATTCCAAAAAGGTGGTATTTAAAGTTGTACAGAGAAAGAAAATGATACTAAACCCTATGTAACATGTATAAGTCTACTGTATCATGAAAGTAACAGTTTAAAAAGTTAGTTTCAAAAATGATAAATAAAGAACATGAATTGACTTTCACTGTTTTTATTCCATATTTTGTTGTTATACAATACAGGACAAAACTACAGTTAAAGTTATCAAATAACAATCAATATTTAAAATGTCCCCCAAAATCATGTGTATGTCCCCTAAAATGCAAACCTACGGGACATCATGTCCCCAAAATAAAAAATCCTAGGGAAAACCCTGATAGAGTGATTTTCCATGATATTTCCAGGTCTGTGCGAGCCCTGGTTAAAGTGTCTCTGAAAGAAACTGTTTTGTTTATTTACAAAATTTATATAAGCTGTTCTTACAAACAGATGTTGTTTTTTTTACAGTGTAATAAAGGATGTCCGCCGATGTTCAATCTCATTATAAACAGAAAAAATCCCATTCTTCTTGTCAAAATCTCATTGATTCAAGGCAAATGGGAATTAAAATCATAAAGGTTTCTGCCAAAAGTGATCCCTGCTTTTTGAAATACGTGCGACTTTTTATGCATATTTTTTACTAAGCTAAGGGCCATAACTCTGGTCTGATTGTGAGATCTAAATTAAAACACCAAGAGCATTTAACTTCCCATGCTGAATAATAAGGTTTGTTGACTCTGAGCAGAGCTCCAGATAAGCTGCGTATTTGCGTATTTACGCAATTGAATTCATACAGTGTGCGTACTGAAACGCAATTAAAATTCCTAATACCAAATACACAAAAAATCACTTGCGTATCGCATTTTCCTTATTACCAGAAAGGGTATGAAACTTTAACGTTAGACAACTGACTGGTTATACGTTACCGTAGAACAGGTTTCTATTTATCGGAAAAATCACAGGACCATTCAGTCGGCTGATCGGTGTTATTTTGGACGCTTTGTAAACATTTTTACGCCGATAAAATGTAAAAGAGGTCACAGAAAAAAACATTGTTGCAGCACAAACAAACAAATTAGTGGGATATTTTGCTGTTCAACAATGACAGTTATTTGTTTGTGACGATGTAGTGTCACCGATACTGGACGACATCTTATGGGAGAACGCTTATTGCGGTCGGTAAATAGCTATACATAGCTACTGTTTTCCTGTTTATATATATATGCACCGACTTTAAATAAAATTTGTATTGTATTGTATTGTTCTGTATTGGTGAACACATTGTTCCGGATATTGTTGATGAATTGATCTCAGACACTTAAAAGTGAAAAAAAAACAGTATAGAACAGAAGTATGTCAGAAAACAAATGATTGGAGAAAAAAATATCTTTGGTACTATGAATTAAAATACATGTGTTTACATTGCTTACAGGCATGTAAAAACAGTTTTAAAAAGAGGGTACTGTTTTGATAATCACATTTCATTACAATTTTAAATACAATTTTGTATTAAACATTGAAGGGTGCCATTGAAGTACTTTCATGTAGTTAGTCAATCCTGGTTAATGATATATACCATGTATACTGTAAGCGTACACAATTTAATTTAAGCACAAGAAAAAAATAGTCAACTATTTGTGCGAGATTGGTGAAATACCCAATTGGTTTTAGCAAATACCCAATTACTTCTGAAAAGGTGGGGTAATGACATTATTTTTACCCAATTCAGATTTCCAATACCCAATTCAAACAATAAGTGATGGGAAAATACCCAATTGCACCAAAAGCTTAACAGGAGCTCTGTCTGAGTCAAATACTTTGAGATATGCACAACACAAATTCGGACAGACAGACAATTCCAAGACAATGCGGAAAAAAATAAAGCTTTTCTGTCTAGTAACATAAACAACAATTACTTACTTGTTACACAACCTGCATTCTGTTCTATATAAGAAGATTTACATGCACATTTCCCAGCAGTTGTATCGCAGATACTGTTTGCATCAGTAGTAGTGCAATCGCCGTCAGTGGTGCAGGCAATGGTTGTGATAACTACAAAAATGATAATAATATGTCAACATTTCTTTTAAACTGTCTTAGGGAATCTCCCAGAAAATGTAACATTGTAAGTTAGTGGACCCATAATGACAATTTCAAAAATTTAAGAGATTAAATCGTTAGCTATTGGAGTAAAGTTTTCTTAAATTAACTTGTCTGTTGATATGATAACTAAACACATTTTTGGCTCTGGGTTCCATTTTTATTGCCTAATGTTTGCTCTGTTCTACTTCCTTCCTTCGGTTCAACCAAAAATTCACCCTCATGAAAAGCTTTAGCTGGACTTAAATAAAATCATAATAGACGATTTCACTGTGTCTATGAAGGAGTTCAATAAAAGATATTGTCAAAAATCTGATGTTTTTTTCCATTTCCTGTAAAATTTTACAAAATGTATTTACCATAGCTTTGCACTAAATCCTCGATATACTTTTTGAGCTATGAGCATCACAAACAAAAAATCCACTATTTTGGCTATGTCAAGGGACTTAACTCTGTAATTAGCGCTAAAATCTCAAGAAGAATGCCAAGTAAGTAAGGTCTGACTGTCACTTCATGATAAAGATGTATGAAAGGTTTCATGAATTAATATCAAATACTTTTTGAGCTAGGCATGTCATTAGGTGAAAATGTGCATATTTGACTATTTCAGGGGCCATAACTTTGGAAATAGGGGGTGGTGCCAGACAAAAAAAAATTAGGAGGTGCTCAAGTTTCATCAATTTATATCAAATTTTTGAGCTAGGCATGTCACAAGGTGCAAATGTGCGTTTTTGACTATTTCAGGAGCCACAACTCTGGAAATAGGGGGCTGACCTGCATTCTTTTTATCATTTTTCGAAGGTCAAAAATTGTCATGTGAGGAAAGAACATAGAATAAATTTCATTGATGCGCAAAAAAAGACAAATTTGCAATGAAAACACCATTTTGCACAAATTACAAAGTTTTGAGTGTTCATTAAAATACAATGCAATAAATGAAGCTTTTTGGAATTTTTTATACGCCCAAAAGGAAGCATTATGTTATACCCCCGGTGTCCGTCTGTCTGTCCGTTCGTTAGCAATTTCATGTCTGCTCTGTAACTCTTGAACCTCTTGAAGGATTTCAAAGAAACTTGACACAAATGTTCATCACACCAAGACGACATGCAGAGTGCATGTTTTGGATGTCTCCCTTCAAGGTCAAGGTCACATTTAGGGTCAAAGGTCATATCAGTTTGTTTCATGTCCGCTCTGCAACTCTTGAACTGCTTGAAGGATTTAAAGAAACTTGGCACAAATGTTCACCACACCGTGACGACGAGCAGAGCGCATGTTTCTGACGACTCGCTTCAAGGTCAAGGTCACACTTAATGGTCAATTTGTTTGTTTGTTTGTTTTGGGTTTAACGCATTTTTCAACAGTATTTCAGTCATGTAACGGGCAGTTAACCTAACCAGTGTTCCTGGATTCTGTACCAGTACAAACCTATTCTCCGCAAGTAACTGCCAACTTCCCCACATGAATTATCAGAGGTTGAGGACAAAATTAATGATTTCAGACACAATGTCTTTTATCAAATTGTCACGAAGAATATATGCCCCACCCGGGGATCGAACTCGCGACCCCGCAATCTGTAGACCAACGCTCTCCTGCACTTAAGGGTCAAAGGTCATATATGACTTTTTGTGTATATTGCTCTGCATTGCAGTGCTCTTGTTTTTATTTGGCAGATCCCTTTTTTTGTTCACTTACAATAAATTTTTTTTGAATTACTTACCTTTTATGTTACTATAAATAGCTTATTTTGAAACTTTTTTATTATTGGCAATAGGAAAAAAACAGAGACCACTTTTCTGTGGTACAACATGGACGTTACCTTCAATGTTTAGGTATATTTTGACATACCTGTACCTGGTAAGGCTTTTTTTGTGGACTTAAATGTTTCTTGGAATTTCTTCCCTTTATTGTTCCTGTCCTTTGGGCTTCAACAGTCAAATTCTTTAAATTTTGCTCCCATCCTCTGATGTAACCCTTCAGGCGTATATTGCCCCCTTGGTGGAGCTCTTGTTTAAATCATATGCATGCAGCAGAATGGTGTGGTATTTAGGATAGTTTTTGCAAATACGTCTTTTTGAAGCTGATTTTTTTTCAAATTGTATACTTCTATTTGCAGATAATTATGCTGTTTTTGAATTTTCATTTTTTGTGTCTCCTGAAAACTTGGCATTTTGCAGGTACGTCCTTTTCGACTGAGGTCAACGATATATATTAACACAAATTCACAACAACTATACTTTTCCAAACTGAAACATGACAAACAAAATTAATGCAATTCAAGAAACTTCAGAGATTTTAAAATTGTTCATGGTCTATTCTCAATTGAGATAAAGTTCATGAAGAGAACAGATTTTTTTTTGTATAAATAGTTAGTTATTAAACCTGTAAGAAATTTTACAACTGTATATAGACCTGTATTTTAACAAAATAATTACTGTTGTAGTTTTAATAACAGGCTTAAAACTACCACAATGCAAATAAGATACAGCTTTAAACTAGAATTTGTGCCCCCCCCCCCCCCCCAACCCACCCATACTGTGCAATCCTCTATACAGCCAACTGTCAAAGGGCCACAACTGCATTAAAAATATTCACAGAAAATACTAGAAAATGCTTTATTAAAAAGCGCATGTCTCCCCCAATGCAAAGTCCTATAGGCAAGAAGTCAATAGGGGTCAGGAGCGAAAGTCAAAGAGAAACTGATGGTTGGCTGCAATAGGGATCATCTACTTGGCATGTCCAGTCATCCCGCTCAATTTCAACACTCTTGGCCTAGTGGGTCTCAAGTCACTGTTCAGTCTCCTGTGACCTTGACCTTTGATCAAGTGACCTTAAAATAAAAAGAGGTCATCTACTCTGCATGTCCAATCATCCTATTAAGTTTCAACATTGTAGGTCAAGTCGTTCTCAAGTTATTTCCAAAAAATGATTTTACATGAACAGGCCACTGTGACCTTGACCTTTAATAGACTGACCCCAAAATCAATAGGGGTCATCTACTCTGCATGTTCAATCATCCTATGAAGTTTCAACATTCTGGGTCAAGTGGTTCTCAAGTTATTGATCGGAAATGGTTATCAATGTTCAGGCCCCTGTGACCTTGACCTTTAACGGAGTGACCCCAAAAACAATAGGGATCATTTACTCTGCATGAACAATCATCCTATGAAGTTTCAACATTCTGTGTCTAGAGGTTCTCAAGTTATTGATTGGAAATGGTTTTCCATGTTCAGGCCCCTGTGGCCTTGACCTTTAACAGAGTGACCCTAAAATCGTTAGGGGTCATCTACTCTGCATGACTAATCATCCTATGAAGTTTCATCATTCTGGGTCAAGTGGTTCTCAAGTTACTGACTGGAAATGGTTTTCAATTTTCAGGCCCCTGTGACCTTGACCTATCACAGAGTGACCCCAAAATCGTTAGGGGTCATCTACTCTGCATGACCAATCATCCTATTAAGTTTCAACATTCTGGGTCAAGTGGTTCTCAAGTTACTGACCAGAAATGGTTTTCAATGTTCAGGCCCCTGTGACCTTGAACTTTAATGGAGTGACCCCAAAATAAATAGGGGTCATCTACTTTGCATGTACAATCATCCTATGAAGTTTCAACATTCTGGGTCAAGTGGTTCTCTAGTTATTGATCGGAAATGGTTTTCAATGTTCAGGCCCGTGACCTTGACCTTTGACGGAGTGACCCCAAAATCAATAGGGGTCATCTACTCTTCATGACCAATCATCCTATGAAGTTTCAACATTCTGGGTCAAGTGGTTCTCTAGTTATTGATCAGAAATGGTTTTCAATGTTCTGGCCCCTATGACCTTGACCTTTGACGAAGTGACCCCAAAATCAATACGGGTCATCTACTCTTCATGACAAATCATCCTATGAAGTTTCAACATTCTGGGTCAAGTGGTTCTCTAGTTATTGATCGGAAATGGTTTTCAATGTTCAGGCCCCTGTGACCTTGACCTTTGATGGAGTGACCACAAAATCAATAGGGTTCATCTACTCTTCATGATCAATCATCCTATGAAGTTTCAACATTCTGGGTCAAGTGGTTCTCTAGTTATTGATCGGAAATGGTTTTCAATGTTCAGGCCCCTGTGACCTTGACGTTTGAAGGAGTGACCCCAAAAACAATAGGGGTCGTCTACTCCAGCAGCCCTACAATCCTATGGAGTTTGAAGGTTCTAGGTCAAATGGTTCTCCAGTTATTGCTCGGAAATGAAGTGTGACGTACGGACGGACGGACAGACAGACGGACGGACGGACGGACAGGGCAAAAACAATATGTCTCCTTGGGGAGACATAATTACTTCTCTTATGGTCATCTGCACATCTGTGAAAGACTAAAGCAAATGAGGCTAATAATGTGGGAGGAGTTGGACCAGCATTCCCACTGACTTTTTGAAAAGTGGGTACATGTACCCACATTATATAACTTCAGAAAATGTGGGTACATGATAAAAAAGTTGGGTACAAACCATACAAATTGAAAATAATGTTCCAACTGAAACTGAAATACAAGAAACGCGGCAATGCCACGAAACCAGGTTTTCAACACTTTTCATAAGAATAAACAAGAGTGCCAGAATGTCACAATATACGCCCGTCACAGCAAATTTCTTTACTCTAGCACCAGTATTTGCAGATGTAATTTTAATTTTGTGGTTGTTCAGTAATCATTGTAATTCTTTTGTTTTTCTAAGTCCACAAAAAAACTCCTTACTAGGTAGAGATACCTTAAAATACACCTAAAATTAGAAAGTAACAACTATGTTGTACCACAGAAAAGTGGTCTTGGTTTTTCCCTACGGTCAATTATAAAAAAGTTACAATATAAGTTATTTATAGTAACAACTAAGGGCAGTAAATCTTAAAAAAAAAAAAAGTACAAAAAAAAATTGTAAGCCCACACAGAAATCCTTACCAGGTAGAGATTGGTCAAAATACACCTCAAAATTGGATGTAACATGCATGCTGTACTACAGAAAAGTGGTCTCGATTTTTCCCTATGTCTAGTAATGAAAAAGTTACAATATAAGCTATTTATAGTAACAACAAAGGGAAGTAATTCTAAAGAAGGGAACTGCGCAAGACACTTCGTCCCATGATGGTGTATAATTGTGCCAAGTTACATCAAAATCCCTCTATGCATGAAGAAGATATGCTCCGGACAAAGTTTTCATTCTTGTATCCTTTGACCTCTAAGTGTGACTTGACCTTAGACCTAGGGACCTGGTTCTTGTGCATGACAATCCGTCTCATGATGGTGAACAATTGTGCCAACTTTCATCAAAATCCCTCCATGCATGTAGAAGATATGCTAACCCTAACCCTAACCTAACCCTAACCCTATTTTTAGTAACAATGACCATGACCTTGATCCCAGAAACCCCAAAATCAATCCCAAGCTACAACTTTATATAAGTTTTCTATACACCAAGTTTCATCAAGATAGCTCATTCCTAAGTTAAGTTATTGACCGGAAACCCATTTTCTATTTTAAGTAACAGTGACCTTGACCTTGACCCCAGAAACCCTAAAATCAATCCCAGCCTTTGTCTTGATATAAGCTACATACATACCAAGTTTTATTCAAATATCTTTACCGAAACAAAAGTTATTGACCGGAAACCTTTTTTCTATTTTAAGTAACAGTGACCTTGACCTTGACCCCAGAAACCCCAAAATCAATCCCAGCCTTTGTCTTGATATAAACTACATACATACCAAGTTTTATTCAAATATCTTTACCGAAACAAAAGTTATTGACCGGAAACACCAGTTTGACGGCACCGCCACAGCCCGCCCGCCTGACATCTACCCCAATCTAATAACTCAGGTTTTAGAAGTATATGGGAAGTGACACTTTTATTTAGCCTGTGTTAATGACAGTGGTTTGTTTTACACATGCACAAAAGGGATACAGCTAGAAGTCACTTTTCCTTATAGAAAAGTGGAGACTTCTAGTTGAAAAATAGTGTTTCCTTCAAATTTATAATTTCTAACTCAATATACACCCCCCCCCCCCCACCCCAACCACACCCAGCAAGCTTTTGAAGCAATTTGAAAAGATGGCTATAATTTTTTTCTTTATGGATAAAAACTATTGATATGACCGTTCATTTTCTTAGATACATCATTTCCATGCAATGAGTTTTTCTTTATTCCATAATTCTCAGGAAAAAAACTGTTTTCAAAAATTCAGGCAGATGCTGGTAAGTATCATGAGCCGAGTTTTTATAACATTTATTTTTGCTGCTGTACCTTGCTGCAGCATATAGCAACAACAAAAAAAATGTAATAAAAACTCGGCGGGTAATTCTTATTTAGCACGAACAGTATCGGACTCGAATAAAAATGAATAATTTGTAGAAAATTGCCAGATGAAAGTCAGTCTGCTACCGGTCATTTTGTAAATATTAATAAAACAAGTAGCTTACGAGTCTTTCTTTTACAATGGAGACCAAATAATTGAGTAGTAGATGCCTGCTGACCGCTTGATTATTCAACAACTTGTTGAACAAACGTCCAAAAACGTTGTTTTTGCACTCTCACATGTTGAAAATTATCGGAAAGTGTCAAAAATGTAACTGCGTCGTTGATTGGCTGAATCTCTGAATAATATATGTCCTGCATACTTGAACACAAAGTTTTCATTTTTACATGAAGTAAAGACAGTAAACCTAAGGTCACTTGACCCAAAACTGAACTTGCACTTGCCAAAACCAAACACAGAATTTTATAGGAAAAGTCTTGACTATTCTGGTCCTAAAATATGGAATGAATTACCTGTTGAAGTTCGAAATGCAGATACCTTATATTCTTTCAAACAAAAATATCTAGCATACTGGAAAGTGTCACAGGTGTAAACATTGTCTATACTTTCAGATTACATCTTCACTTTCTTCCTATATACTGTATATATAATGTCATTAATTTGTTAACAATGTAATGATCTTTGTAGTGTACCATGACTCTTTTCATATTGCTATTTATATATATATATATATATTTTTTTTTTTTTTTTTTGTAAAAAATGTATATATTATGAAGAGGCTCGTTTCGAAGATCGGGTTTTACCTGAATTCGTTGCCTCTTAAAATAAAGTCTTTATTATTATTATTATTATTATAATACTATTGTGTCTAGTTTTATGAATGATTTGATTTGCTGTCACAGTTCTCGCAAAATTCTCACAAGTACTTGGAGTAGGCGGAGCTTAAATTATGCCACCGGCATGTAAATTCAACTCATCTCGACACGTAGCAAATTGTCAACAGTGTGAATTGCGGTAATTTGCATGTGCGGATCAAAAATAAAGTCTGATTGCTTGAATTTCAGCTCTTTATGGACGAACAATGTATTTTCTGTCAGATTTTTCACGCATGCATTGTACCCGTGGAATTTTAAAACTTGCGTGCAAGTGACTTTTTATGCGTGAAGTACGCAGATTTTTGCGTGAATGGGAATGCTGTTGGACACACAAGATTTTTCTCCATATTCCTTATAGCAAAAACCATCAAAGAGCCATAACTGTGGTAAAAATAGTCACAGAAAAAAATCCTTCCTTTTCGGTCAATTAAACATCAAGAAAGGCTTCAACAAGTTTCCGAGAATTCAAGATATCCACCAATTTGACCAAAAGTTCAAGTACGGATATTCATCATTGCTGAGATCATTAGATAGCATCTTTTTCATTAATACATGCAATATGTAAAATTCTGTCAATAAAACTAAATTAAAGCCACATTAAAGATCTTCAATCAATTTTCTTGCACATCTAAGTTGATTACCCGTTGTCAATTTATAAACGGCTGTAAACAAATGTCTTAGGTAGAGTTACCACCAGTCTTACATTCGAACTAAAATTAATGTGAAATCTGTCAAAACAGTGAATAAACATTATCATTTAAGAAATTAAATTCATCAAGTGAATAAAGTATTGCCATGCAATACAAAGTCCCCTACTGGAAGGCACCTAATTTTCTCTACTGCAGTATAACATAGTCAATAATGTATAAACAATATTGTACTATATATACAATATGTTATAACAAAACACTTGGATTAAAATTTGTATATATAAAAACCTATAATTGTTTTCATACAGCATTTTTTTTGGCCGATTATCAAAATGGTATCGTGTAAGTTATTTATAATAAAAAAAAAAGTTCTATATAAGTCCACATAAAACTATTTACCAGGTAGAGATAGGTCAAAATACACCTAAAAATTGGACGTAACATGCATGTCGTACCACAGAAAACTGGTCTTGATTTTTCCCTATGGCCTGTAATAAATAAGTTACAATTTAAAGCTATTTATAGTAACAACAAAGGACAAGGGACATAATTCTAAAAACAAGGGTGCCTCATGGTGGTGAACATTTGTGCCAAGTTACATCAAAATCCCTCCATGCATGAAAAAAAATGCTCCAGACAGTCATTCTTGAATTTGGCATTTGACCTTTAAGTGTGACCATGACCTTAGACCTAGGGACCTGGTTCTTGCACACAACAATCCGTCTCATGGTAGTGAACATTTATGCCAAGTTACATGAAAATCGCTCCATGCATGAAAGAAATGTTCCAGACAAAGGCATCCTTGTATCTGACCTTTGGCCTCTATGTGTGACCTTGACCTTTGACCTAGGAACCAGGTTCTTGCGCATGACACCCTGTCTCATAGTGGTGAACGTTTGTGCCAAGTAATATTCAAATCCTGTTTTGCATGACAGTTATACAAAGACAGGAATAATGTCCCATTGACCTTTGATCTCAAAGTGTGACCTTGACCTTTAACCTAGGGTTCTGGGTGTTGCGCATGACACGTCGTCTCATCATGGGGAACATTTATGCCAAGTAATATTAAAATCCCTTGCTGGATGACAGAGTTCTGGACCGGACAGGAAAAAAAACCTTATTGACCTTTGACCTCCAATTGTTACCTTGACCTTTGAGCTAGGGGTCCGGGTTTTGCACATGACATGTCGTCTCATTCGCGAAAGCCTTCGGACGGTCGGACATTTCCGGTAAATTTTTATCCGGTCCGGTGTGATATATCAAGTTCACAAGACCGAGTGTCCGATAAAAATTGCAGTCAATATGATAAAATAAGAAGAAAGTCCTCCACGATTTCACGAAAGTTTGACTTTCATCATTAAACTGTAACATGGAATCCCGAAAAATTGATGTCAAACTATATTTTAGTAAGCGCTTGTTTCATTGGTACTTAAAATAGAAACAGTGGAAACCCCTTCACGAAGTCATGACAATTCTAAGAATGCCCGTTATCATTGGATGCTTACTAATCGTGGATGGTACTCGATTTACATGGTTCATACAGACCTTCCCAAAAAAAATTCAAGTAGTTTTCAAGTAGTTTTCCTCCATTTTCAAGGACTAAAATGGGTGCAGTGTCACTGTTGCTGAGACATGAAATAACCAATTTAAATCCAATTTAGGACAAAATTAAACAATGTAACACAAGATTTATGTATTTTCACAGTAGGTGGGGGCGGGGGCGGTAGCGGTATTGTCAAGTCGTTATTATTTATATCCTGTGTTGACTCTCTTACATGCTTAGGAGCGAAAAAACATTCAATTGTTTCAGTCGAACTTCTCATGGCAGAGCTGTTTTTATGTTTTTCGCTTTTGGAATGTGATTTTAATGCACTTCCTCCCATAGCAGCGATGTCAATTATCTTGTCACAAAAAACACAAAGGCATTTTCGTTTTTCGCCTTTGAATTCCCGTAGCCAATGTTTATAATTGTCATCAGTATGCCACTTTTGCGAAAAGACACAATTGTACATTTTAGAACTCATGTTTTTCTTCCTGGAAAAATGACCTTATGCATCGCGGATAAATTACACAGTGTGAAAATTACTTGAAAGAGCATAAAACCCGTAAAGTACAGTACCGTACCGTACTATCGCCGACTCCGTGGCAGGCCCTAATGGCAGTAACGGTTGTTGTTTTTTTCATCGTTTTTTAGTTTATTTTGGTCCGATATAATGTTTGTCCGTTTTCACTTCGCACCCGACAAATTTAAGGACTATTTGCCATCTTTTGTACGTTTTTCCTAAATTCAAATAGTTTTCAAGTAGTTTCTGACTATTACAAAATTCAAGTAGTTTTCAAGGAGTAGGCATCAAATTCAAGGACTTTTCATGGCCTGTGCGAACCATGATTTATGTACGCGGGAACCAGACGGGAATTTCCAGAAATTCTGAGGTCATCTTTCTTTTTATATGTCAACATCAACGTGACTCGGTGCAAACAATAGATATGTGGGGGGAAAGACAGCAATGATATAGCAAATGAATATGAATAATATCTGTGAAAAGATCCTTTGGAAGCTAAGAATGCAACCAAGAAGAACAAGTGAATGAAGTATTGCCATGCAATACAAAGTCCCCTACTGGAAGGCACCTAATTTTCTCTACTGCAGTATAACATAATGAACTGATATCTGTCAATGATGTATAAACAATATTGTACTACATATACAATATGTTATAACAACACACTTGGATTAAAATGTGCATATATAAAAACCCACAGTTGTTTTCATTTTGAATTTTTTGGCTGATTATAAAAATGTTATCATGTAAGTTATTTATAGTAACAACAAAGGGAAATTAATCTTTAAAAAAAAAAAAAAAAAAAAAAAAAAAAAAATTCTATATAATATGTCCACAAGAAACTCTTTACCAGGTAGAGATAGGTCAAAATACACCTAAAAATTGGATGTAACATGCATGCTGTACCACAGAAAAGTAGGTCTCAATTTTTCTCCACCACCAGTAATAAAAAAGTTACAATAAAATCTATTTATAGTAATAACAAAGGGACGTAATTCTAAAAACAAGGGTGCCTCATGGTGGTGAACATTTGGTCCAAGTTACATCAAAATCCCTCTATGCATGAAGAAGAAATGTTCCGTACAAAGTCATTCTTGAATTTGACCTTTGACCTCTAAATATGACCTTGACCTTAGACCTAGGGACTGGTTTTTGTGCATGACATGTTGTCTCATCCAGGGGAATATTTGTGCCAACTGATATCTAAATCCTGCTTTGCATGACAAAGTTATAGACCGAACAGGAAAAAAATCCTCTTGACCTTTGATCTCAAAATGTGACCTTGACCTTTAAGCTAGGGTACTGGGTGTTGCGCATGACATGTCGTCTCATCATGGGGAACATTTATGCCAAGTAATATTGTAATCCCTTGATGGATGACAGAGTTCTGAATCGGACAGGGAAAAAACCTTATTGACCTTTGACCTCCAATTGTGACCTTGACCTTTGAGCTAAGGGTCTGGGCTTTGTGCATGACATGTTGTCTCATCATGGGGAACATTTGTGCCAAGTAATATTAAAATCCCTTCATGGATGGCAGAGTTATGGATGGGACAGGAAAAAAACTCTGTTGACCTTTGACCCCCAATTGTGACCTTGACCTCTGAGCTAGGGGTCCGGGATTTGCGCATGACAAGTCGTCTCATCATGGGGAACACTTGTGCTAAGTTATATTAAAATCCCTTAATGAATGTCAGAGTTATGGACCGGACACAAAACAGACCCTGTTCATGCAGGGCTTTTTCACCCTATCTCACGGGGCCGATATTCGGCCCCATTCCCAATGCCAAATATGCTCTATTTTTCCCAATCTGGAGCAAAAAATTCCCAATCCAATGAAAAATTTCCCAACTGAAATCAGTTACTTTCTGTTTTTCAGTAATAATTCTTGCACAATTAGTTTTGTTTGCCAAGTAAATCAAACAAAATGTTGGAAAAACCAACTCGTTTCTATTTTTAGTAACATGACCGTCTGCAACCTCGGCAAAAAATAATTACAAGATTTTGCTGAAGAAATGAATGATTTGTATGCAAAAACCTCTCAAAATGCATAAAAACACAAATATTAATTGAATAAAGTACCGAAAACATGTTGACAGGTAGTTCTTATACCATTAAAATCAATTGTCACATATTTTCGCGACCCAGTTTTTACACTCGAAAATACACACACTTTGCCATTTTACTTTTTGGATAATTTCAGTTATAACTTTGGTGAAAACAAACTGTAAACAAAAATTTTAGCATGACAAATAAAGAGTTAGTGTATTTTTAGGCAATATTGGAACACAATCCCGAAAAAAAAATCTCAAAATTTCACAAGGGGATACACTACCAGTAAAATTTGAAACTGAAGATTTAAACTAATATATATTAATTAAAAACTCATTTAATTTGTCAGTATATTTTCCCAAATTTGACAATTTACCGCGTTAAAAATTCCCAATATGACCAGGGGCCTTTTTCCCAAAACCCCCTGAAAAAGCCCTGTCATGCTATGTTAACATTTGACTGCTAAGTGTGACCTTGACCTTTGAGCTAGGGGTCTGAAAGTTGTGCATGACACATCGTCTTATTATGAGGTACATTTGTGCCAAGTAATATTATTTGTTTGTTTGTTTGTTTTGGGTTTAACGCCGTTTTTCAACAGTATTTCAGTCATGTAACAGCGGGCAGTTAACCTAACCAGTGTTCCTGGATTCTGTACCAGTACAAACCTGTTCTCCGCAAGTAACTGCCAACTTCCCCACATGAATCAGAGGTGGAGGACTAATGATTTCAGACACAATGTCGTTTATCAAATAGTCACGGATAACATACACCCCGCCCGAGGATCGAACTCACGACCCCGCGATCCGTAGACCGACGCTCTACCTACTGAGCTAAGCGGGCGGGCCCAAGTAATATTAAAATCCCTTCATGGATGGGAGAGTTATGGACCGGACAGGAAAAAAGCCTTGTTGACCTTTGACTTCCAATTGTGACCTTGACCTTTAAGCTAGGGGTCCAGGTTTTGCGCATGACACGTCGTCTCCTCATGGGAAACATTTGCGCCAAGTAATATTAAAATCTCTTCATGGATGGGAGAGTTATGGACCGGACAGGAAAAAAGCCCTGTTGACCTTTGACCTCCAATCGTGACCTTGACCTTTGAGCTTGGGGTCTGAGATTTGCGCATGACACATCATCTCATCATGGGGAACATTTGTGCCAAGTAATACTAAAATCCCTTCAAGGATGGGAGAGTTGTGGACCGGACAGGAAAAAAGCCCTGTTGACCTTTGACCTCTAATTGTGACCTTGACCTTTGAGCTAGGGGTCTGGGTTTTGCGCATGACATGTTGTCTCATCATGGGGAACATTTGTGCCAACTAATATTAAAATCCCTCCATGGATGACAGAGTTATGGACCGGACACGAAATTGCGGACGGACGGACTGAATGACGGAAAAGTGCATTCCTATAGTCCCCGAAACTGGTTTTCAACCAGAAGGGGACTAATAACAGCAGACTCGTTTTGACTGAGTCTGTTCGCGATAGGTAATGAAATGTGCAACATCTCTCACGCCCCCTAGCAACGGCTTAAGCGGGACTCTATTACACATACGTTGAATGGACTCCATGGTCCCAAAGGACAAGAAAATGTAACAACACTGAATCCAAGTACAGAGAGACTTTTTACAGCCTGAAAACTTAATGTCTGAAATCTGTTTCAATTAATATGTGGAAATAAACTTAAGGGATGTAATCTGTGTAATGCTGTCTATATAGACTATGTATAAATACCAGTTTTAAAGATCAGATATCAAATTTATTAAAAAGAATTCGGTCTGGTAAAATATTATCCGGTCCTGTAAAAAAAATCATGTTTACCAGACCGACTATCCTGTGAATTTTCAGGGTCTTTCGTGAACACTGCTCATTGTGGGAAACATTTGTGCAAAGTAATATTAAAACATCTTCATAGATGGCAGAGTTATGGATTAGACAGGAAAAAGGCCCTGTTAACATTTGACTTCCAATTGTGACCTTGACCTTTGAGCCAGGGGTCCAGGATTTCTGCATGACACGTCTTCTTATCTTGGGGAACATTTTGTTCCAAGTGATATTAACCCTTCTGGTGCTATGTAAATTATATAAGCCTAATGGTTCTGGCTGAATAAGTTTGCAGAAACAATAGAACAAATCAATACAGTACATATCAGTTTTAATTAGACTCATTGTGACATCAGTTTTCGTAAAACATATTAGTGTTATACATCACTGGAAAGGTATTGAACCAAAGAATTTATATGTGGTAAAATTATTAACATTTTGAAATTAATTTTATAGATTTATACTGGTAAAGACAGGTAATTAATTAAAAAAACAATAAAAGTCATAAATATTCCTTAAAAACATAATAGTTTCCTCTTTAAGTGCAATTTTAAAATCCGTATGTGAAATTTGATAATACACCAAATGAAAAATACCAGAAAAAAATGGAAAAAAAACCTCAATTTAGAGGATATTAATGATAATTACTTACAGGTAAACAAGGTTAAATTGATTAGAGAACTGTATGTACACAGTTTATTTCAATACAAAATATTTACATACTTATACTAATTACATGGTCATGTGACATATCCCTGAAAAGGATTTTGCTTACAGAACATGATGCTAGTTGTAAAGATGGATTTTAATTATTTTATTTTAAATTTTAAACAGGTAATTACAGGTAACTAACAAAAATTTATGTGGAAGATTAAAATAAACCAAATAGTTGATGTTTCAGTGAACTAAACAGGTTTTATTTCATAAAAATATAATATCTTCAAAGTTGTCATGCCAAAACTGTGAAAAAATTTGATATTGGGCTGCTAATTTTGAAGATACACACGTTAATTAATTGCAGGTAAATCAACATAAAAAAGACAAAAATCTAGAAATACAGGACTTTATTACATACTCGTTTCTATTCCCCGTTAAGTTACACTGGTACCGGAAACGTCAATATTTTTCCATATACTGACGCCTGAATTTCATATCAGGTGCGTGACGTAATTCAGTGTGTGCTGTTGCACTATTTTTTCCATTTAGTTCAGTATTGTCAATCCTATTCAGGCTATTAAACAAATTTATGATATTTACATTATATTTATACGTGTAGATGAGTATGTAATAAAAAGGTTATTATCTTTGCATCGGAAAATATGCACTCGTTCTTCAGCGGAAGAATATTGCGCTCCTAAAGTCGCGCAATATTTCCGCTGAAGAACTCGTGCATATTTCCCGATACAAAGCTAATAACCTATAAATATACAATTTAAAATATTTACATTCTATTCAAAGTAATATGGCATTGTAATATATCTCTGGAAAGGATTTTTATCAGGGAATACCCTGGTAATCAAAATGACAAAATTTGATACATGGTTTTTATATTTTACAGGTAATTACAGGTAAATTTTGATATTTTTTTCTTTATACAGCATTTAATCTCGGAAAAATGCAATTTTGGCACTTTTTTGAAGCAACATTTTCATCAAAATATAATGTCTACAAATCTGTCTTGCCAAAATTGCAAGTAAGTTTAAAAATAAGCCATTAATTTTGAAGATACAGCTAAATAATTAATTACAGTTAAATCAAGATAAAATTGTACAAATCGAGGACATAGAGTCTATTTGTAATTTACATTATTTACATTCTACTCAAAGTAATATGGTCATGTAATATATCTATGGAAAGGATTTTAAGTGCACAATTTTATGAAATAAAATTCTGTAGATATACTTTACTATATTTTGCCTATGTGCAGGTAATTATCGGGAAACAGGTAGAAAATTAAAAAAAAAAAATTTGACTAAATTGTGGCTATTTCAGTGGGCAATTTGCTATGTCTGAGTTCAGATAAATAACCAACAATAATCTGTTGTGTCAGACATACTCATATATATAAAAGGAAGCAACTATTTCAAGTATTATTGCTAATTAACTGGTCACAGGTAACCATTAGAAATGCACAGGTGTCGAAATATGAGAAAATATTCAATTTGAAACCAAAATTTTATATGATTCTACTAGAAATAATATAGTCATGTAATATATCAATGGAAAGGATTTTAACCAGAGAATAATATAATTATCAAACAGAATTCATTTCCTGATTATTTTACAAGTAATTACAAGTAAATAATAAAATTATAAAAAATCCAGTCCATTGAGACGGTTCCGGAATAAGTCAATATATATACAAATTTTGTTTTTCCAAAATGTCTATCAGATTATGTGCTTCAAACTTATTTGTACCATTATTGTAACTAAACACATGCATCTTGTTTTTACAAAAACAGAAACCTGTGAATTCAAGTAGTGCACAGACAATAATTTTCAAACTTGTGTACAGTTCACATATTATGGACATAATCCGAATGTCAGAAAGATCTCATACAGTCTATCATTTCAATCTCAACTGAACTGTCATATCTTTATATGCAAAGGAAGAGAACCCCACAGTCTGTTTATATAATGTACTATGCCTTTAGGCAACTAGCAGAACTATAACTAGCTCAGTGGCCTTCAGTTTTCGCCATCCAATTCATCCTAACGCTTGTAGTCCTTATAGGCAGAAATGAAATCCTTGTACGTATGATAAATCCAAAAGCATGGATCAACACACAGAGCTTTTTTACAATCTCTGCACTGGTAAGAAGACTCCTTACCACATCGTTTACGCTTCTGTCCTATCTGTTCTAACACTTTTCTTTCAGCGGGTTCACACACAGCACATGCACGAGCAATGTTTTCTCTAGTGCCGACTATTTTTTCCGGGAAGTGACGACCCTGAAGTCTGAATATTGGATCAGCACATGTTGTTGGTCTGCCTGGTGGGTTTGTGCACATTCCTGGGACGTTTTCATTGTCAACAGAGGACACTAGACACTTCAGAAGTTTTTTTCTAAACTGACGATGCAAAAGGGGTACTCGGTCGGTCGTCGTCATATTGTAGATAAGATAAGCATTCAGAGTAGCTAAAGAAAACACATGAAAAATAACTCTCTTCCACCACTTTAGAGTCCTTGCATTAAAGGTTGCGTAACTAACCATCTGATCAGAACGATCAACACCTCACATGTATATCATAACTGACTACAACTTGGGGTTTTGTGATGCAGGGATATAAATTAACACTCGCCCAGTCGCCCAGTGCGACCAGATTTGAAGCTGGTTGAGTCAATTTTCCGAAATAGTCGCCCAGCCAGCGAATGGCTTTGGATTCTCCTATTAATGTCAATATTCTGGGTTTTTCCGAGACTGTCTTATTAATATGCACTACGTCACTTAAATCGACCAATCAAAATTACCGATGTATACTAAGGCCAATCGGAATACGTGTATCATTTACTCCGTCACTAACAATGGCTGCGCCCATAGAAATACAGCACTAGAAAGTAGAGGTTTATTGAAGGTTGTTAAAGAGCTTAGAATGGCCAGTCGCGGTGACAAAAAGAAATATTATCAGGATTATTAAAAGACCTAAAGGCCAATGAGGACTTTTAATGAAACAAGAGGACCATGATGGTCCTGAATCGCTCACCTATCCCCACATGACCCAGTGTTGAACTGAGTATGACATCGTTATTTCTATTATTTGACATAGTGACCTAGTTTTTGAGCACATGTGACCTAGATATCATCAAGATAAAAAATTCTGACCAATTTTCATGAAGATCCATTGAAAAATATGACCTGTAGAGAGGTCACAAGTAGTGATGGGCAAATCAGTTAGATTTGCCAATCGATTAATCGGCATAATCGGACAAGCCAACCGATTCTATTAATCGGATATAATCGGATAATCAGTTACTCTAGTTGCATATATATAAGTTCACCTCACAGTGAATATTTTATGTCATTACTTAAGAAACGAACCACACAGACGTCAAATATCCTATTTCTATTGTATCCCTTCATAGACAGATTAAGTTAACAGCATAAAAATAAAATATTTGTGAAGATAGTAAACTTCAAAATTAGTTACTCATCATAATTTCACCAGGGACTTATCCAGTGATATTGTGTTATTATTAAAATAAAATTATTTGGAGCAAAAAAAGTATTACCGATTAATTAATTCTTAGTAAACGACTGGAATGAATTCAATCCCACAAAATCAATAATTGAAAATACCTTTGCTAATATGCTTGCGTAAGTCTTACGGCATGCTATGCATATTGCCATACTAATGTCAAGAGTTTAGGTTGATGGTTTTACCGGCTTAATTTTGTAAAAGCCATATATCTTCCAAAATCTGGGTGATCACAATGACCTCAATTTCTTTCGAGACTTTGGAGGTACCCATTTTTACGTAGAGTAGTTTCCCTTGGCGTAATTGTCCCACAGAACCGTAAATACCGGAAAGAAAAAGGTCAGAAAGAACTAAATTATTCGTTTAGGGTGCAAAGTAATTAATCGGTCAGGGAAAAGTGAAGTCGGCAATCGCGCTCATGAGTGCAACGCCGACGATTATTCGATCGTCGCCAATTGTTGGCCCATCACTAGTCACAAGACTTTTCTATTATTTGACCTAATGACCTAGTTTTTGAAGGCACGTGACCCACTTTTGAACTTGACCTAGATATCATCAAGATGAACATTCTCACCAATTTTCATGAAAGATCTCACGAAAAATATGGCCTCTAGAGAGGTCACAAGGTTTTTCTATTTTTCAATCTACTGACCTAGTTTTTGACCGCACATGACCCAGTTACGACCTTGACCTAGATATCATCAAGCTGAACACTCTCACCAATTTTCATGAAGATCCATTGAGAAATATGGCCTCTAGAGACGTCACAAGGGTTTTCTATTTTTAGATCTACTGACCTAGTTTTTGACTGCACATGACCCAGTTTCGAACTTGACCTAGATATCATCAAGATGAACATTCTGATCAATTTTCATGAAGATCTCTTGAAAAATATAGCCTCTAGAGAGGTCACAAGGTTTTTCTATTTTTAGATCTACTGACCTAGTTATTGACCGCATGTGACCCAGTTTCGAACTTGACCTAGATATCATCAAGGTGAACATTCTGACTAATTTTCATAAAGATCCCATGAAAAATATGGCCTCTAGAGAGGTCACAAAGTTTTTCTATTTTCAGACCTACTGACCTAGTTTTTGACCGCATGTAACCCAGTTTCGAACTTGACCTAGATATCATCAAGGTGAACATTCTGACCAATTTTCATGAAGATCCATTGAGAAATATGGCCTCTAGAGAGGTCACAAGGTTTTTCTATTTTTAGACCTACTGACCTAGTTTTTGACCCCACATGACCCAGTTTCAAACTTGACCTAGATATCATCAAGGTAAACATTCTGACCAATTTTCATGAAGATCTATTGAGAAATATGGCCTCTAAAAAGGTCACAAGGTTTTTCTATTTTTAGATCTACTGACCTAGCTTTTGACCCTACGTGACCCAGTTTCAAACTTGACCTAGATATCAACAAGGTTAACATTCTGACTAATTTTCATGAAGATCTCATGAAAAATATGGCCTCTAGAGAGGTCACAAGGTTTTTCTATTTTTAGACCTACTGACCTAGTTTTTGACCACACGTGATCCAGTTTCGAACTTGACCTAGATATCATCAAGATGAATATTCTGACCAACTTTCATAAAGATCCCATGAAAAATGTGACCTCTAGAGTGGTCACAAGCAAAAGTTTACGCACGCACGGACGGACGGACGGACGCCACGCGATCACAAAAGCTCACCTTGTCACTTTGTGACAGGTGAGCTAAAAAATGGTCTGTTAACAGACCGCAGCTGCATAGAACACCGACCGCAACATGTAATAATTTAATGACGGGTTGCGAGTCCTGTAAATCGACAATGTAACAAAATACTAGAATTCAGATGTCCATAAGCGTGCAGCCTCAATCAAAATGCCCATAAACAACCCAAATCCTCTAGTGCTGCAAAAATCATTTAAACTTTAAGTGCGTCTGTGTTTGAGAGGCTGTGTCCAATATTTAGAACATGTCATGCACTGGTTGATTACAACTTTCAGGACTTTTCAGTGTGAGTTTGATGAGTGTTCTGTAATTATATTTAAGAATTGATGTATTTTGGCAGGAAGCAAATTACAAGACTTACAGGCCTCGATCTTAACCTACTTTTGCTGGTAGCCAGCAGGGCTACCAACTTGTGAAATCAAGTAGCCCGACCAGGTTTCTGGTAGTCCCGTTTTGGAAAAGAGAAAAATATATTACAGTCTTCACCTTAATTTTTTTTCAGCAATAAATTGTCCTTTCGGGCAAGTAAGTTAAGAAAACCATTTGCCAGGGCTCGACACTAACGCTGGTCCGCTGGTCCGAGACCAGTGCTTTTCAGGGAGGACCACTAACTTCTCGAACCTGTGTGGTCCTATGGACCACCGAAAATTACAAGCAAGTCATTTTTAAAATAAATTAATAAACATTGAATTGTTCACGGTACTGCAGTTTAAAAATAGAATTTGGTTTTCCCCGTGTATTTTCTTGAAATTTGGAATGCCCGGATGTAACGCTGGTACTAAAACCCGGGAACGGAACACGATAACTTATCTATCTGCTTGAAGTATCATTTACGAACTATTGAGGTATCAGTGCAGTATCCAGCGTTCGGTAGAGCCGAGGTTCCAGATTTTGACCCGCGAAAATCGAGAAAAACTCGTATCTGACTCGCACAGAAAATGCCCCATGCGTCGGCGTGACCCGCGGAAATTTTCTTTGATTCGTCTCGAGTTCGAAAGTTCTGCCCCTGTACCAATTAAAATCCCAGTGAATTTAAATATTGTTTGCCGCCATAAGCGGAAGTATGGCAGTAGGCGGAGCGTCATATATTAATTAGCTACTGACATATGTCAATTACGCCACGCGCCGACTGACACGTTGTCATCTCGCGGTTTGTATTTAGTGCCCGTCATTATCAAAAGTGTTTATTGATCAAAAAGTTAAAAGTTAATTGATAAACAATGCAAAAAGCAGCCTATTATCGTGTTTGTACAACTTGTTAATTAGCAGTATACAGCTTCTGCTGTATTGTTGTCTTGCGATTATTACTGAACAACAAATTGGATAACGAAATTCATTTATTTTATGTGCTTGACACGTTTATATAAGCCGATCGGCCGTTACGATCTATAGCATTTTATTTAATTTATTATCATTACCGAGGCTTTGTTTGGGCAAAAACAAATAAAAATGCTTTTAATAAGCAGAAATTATAAGTATTCAATAGGTATAAAGAAGAAAAAAAAGAAATTTATAACACGTATTTTATCAAGAATTTAATGTTACTTTTGTTTTTCATATTTGTCACCCGTTTTCACGGCCGTGATTTTCGGACATTTCTAACGAGATTTTCTAGTGCAATCTTAATGAAAAGTCAATAAAAAGTCTGTATTTAAGAAAAAATGACAACTGTTGCAAAAAAAACGCTCTTATTTTGAAGCATTTTTCAAGAAGAGGCACCAAACCCCACCCACTTAAAATATGAATTGCTGAAAAAATCATTTTTATTGACATCTTTATTTTAAATTTGATTTTCAAAATTATTTTTAATAATTAAATGGCAGATGTTTATCAAAATAATAATATAAAAATCACATGTTTTGCAGTGTTTGTAAAAAGTTCTCCATGAAAGAAGAGGGGGTCTCATATGTTACTGGTTGCGTTAACTTAAAAAAAAAACATCCACATCTAGGTAGGACCACCTGAAATTCTGTCAGACCATCAGTTTGCAAAAGCTGCTGGTCCTTCGGACCACCACTGGAAAAAAGTGAGTGTCTAGCCCTGTTTGCCAGAAAACATTTTTAATTGCCCGAAATCATTTTGTTTATAAATATGATGTATTTTAGTTTATGCTTGATTCAACATTCAGTTATTTGAATGGTAGGCAACAAACCTACCCACACTATCCATGGGCAGGCTAAGCCAACGTAAGTGGATAACCATGTTACAATATTCAAGTAACTAGCAGATAGAAATTATGGGAGAAAACTGTAGAAAAAAGTAAGACCTATACCAGTATCTAGTTATATGCCAGGCGTGGGGTGCAAATTTGCACTACCCTTCTAAAACTTACTTTTTTAGCCAGGGCCTTTAAAATATAGTGTAGCTGTTCAAATTTAACTGCAATAATGGATCAGCCTGGTTAGCCACCCCCCCTCCCCCCGCCTACCCCCAACCCCCAAAAAATGTTGTGTTTCTGGTGGCATGGCCAAAAAAATGTAGGGTCGGTAGGTCGGTATTTGTTTTTTGTTTTTTTTGCATTATGATCAAATAAATGTAGCCTATTTATCACAGTCCGGGGCGACGTGGACACAATAATCATCATCAACCCACCCGTGTTTAAAGCGAAAAAAAAACATTAACAATTATCGGTAATTATTCTGTTGATAAACAAGTAATTGGCCTTGTTTTCATCATCAATTAAAACCCCCTCAAAGAGCTAAAAGAAGTGTGTCGGTATCATGGCATCTAAAGTGGAGATCAAAGGGGGTTTAGTTGCCCAAGATTGTCATGGCATTGCGTCATCTTTTCGCGCCATGTGACACATCACTGTCTGATGGTACGGCCTCGGTTTTTTAAATTGCTGAGAAGAAATCAGTAAAAAAGTATCTTCTTTAATTTTTTTAAAAGCGAATGCGCAATATCCCGTATAAACTGACAGGTAAATGTGTCAAACGATAATAGTAGATATCCTACCTCTGTGACCTATTTGCCCTCAAGGAATTTACATTATTGTTTGAAAAGAATATCTGACATAGTGTCGAGTCAAAAAAGACATGTACAAAGATTCATTTACTTATTAAACTTATTAAAAACCACAGCGACATCATACTGCTTTATTTTAAAACAATCGTTGTTTTTATTTACGTTCACGAGGTCCCGTAAGCTATTCATCCGCATTTGCAGAAATCTGTTTGCCAAAAGTCGTTTTACTCGATGTATTTAAATTGCTGCCGCTTTTTCATTATTTAAGATTTTTTAATTCTGTTTTTTGTACTTTCTTGTCAAAAGTCTGAATTTTATGACCATAGTATGTATTATTAATTTACTTTTAGAAATATATAAATAATTAAGATCGCGCTGTTTGAGATTTTACAAATAATTGTATGAAACTTCGATCGTTTTTATAGAATTTTGCCTACATTTCTGTCGACATCTTATTAAAATCGTTATAGAATTCAAACTGTATTATTTCTAAAGTGTTGCTGAAAATTTGAAGCGATTATATTAAAAAATGAATGCACTATAAGTGTTTTTTTGTATACGTGTCGATAAACATTTAAGTAACGGCGATACGATAGGTCGCACGTGCTCGTGGAATGGAAAATTACTGGCATGACGTTTTGATATCTTTACGATTCGCGGGTAAATTCCAGTCAATCCAGGTAATTTTTAGGGATGTAATATCTGAATTTTGTAGTTACTTTATATATTGCAAATCTGAAGTCATCAATTCATGCATAAATATACGAAAGCTAGTATTTAGGATGTACATTTCAGATTCATGAAGTTCTTTTTGTAATTATTGTGAAAATTAAGGGATTTAAATTTCGGAAAAATGGCCGAACGGTGTTATGCGGACCGAAAATATCGTTGTCATTTAAAAGGTAACATCAGATAAATCGGTGAAATTTCACGCTTTTATTATTAACATGTTTGAAAACTTAGTAGCCCGACGGACTACCCAGCTTGGGAAATTCGGTAGTCCGTCTGAAAAACTGGTAGCCTCGGGCTACCGGGCTACCGTCAAGATCGAGGCCTGACTTATGATCAAGTATGTCGATCTAAACCACTGTTAGTATATTTTTCCGCTAATAATAGCCGGGCCCCTAACTTTAAGGCTGGGCCCCTAGAATTTGCCTGTAAGGAGCCCAGTTGGCTAAAAGGGTCTGAGTGTTAATTTATATCCCTGTGATGTGCTCTCCTTTGCGAGGATCAGTTTTGCCAGTGGGAATGTGGGCTGCTCTGTCAACAGTGCTAAGTAAGTAGACCATTTTATGATCATTATACTTCATGTGTAATAGTTCTTTATTGTGGTAACTTGCTGTTTCACCTTTTCTCATTTCTTTGTCCTTTGCTCTTTGAGGTACACCTCTCCGATTTGCACGTAATGTTCCAGACGCGCCAACACCAAGCTGCTATAAATCCCAATAAAGTATGGGAGAACTATAGTAATTGTCCATGTACAATATATATCCTTGTCCGAAATAGTTTCTCATGAGTTCAATAACTAAATCATATGTAGCACCATGTCCTGACTCAACTTGATACATTTGACTTTGCTTTCCAGTGTATAACTGAAACTTTGAACAATATCCATTTTCAGCATCACATACCATGTACGCCTTTATTCCATACTTTTTTGGTTTGTCAGGATTGTACACACGAAACGACAAGTGGCCTCTCCAGGGTACCATCCCTTCATCCAAAGATAGGTTCTGATGTGGAATATAAGTTTGTCCGAATCTCCTGATCATGTTCTTGTACAGTGACCCAAACTTGTATAGAACATTGTGACCCGGCAGGCCTCGTCGTACCATCCTTGTATTGTTAGCCAGATGGAAGAATGACATCAACAAGCAGAATCTGAAAAGAGACAGAAGCACAAGACACAATCAGTTATAAATAATAAAAGTGAATATATATGTTTGACTTTAGTTATGAATTTATTTCATCCCAGTAAGTTGTACATAGAAATAATTTGTACTCCCAAGACGGAAAATGTTTGTGAATCATGCAGGTAAGTACACGGTAAGTTCTACCAAACAGTTTTGTTTATAAACCACTGTATTCTTTCAATAAAATTATAAATATCAAACATCTGAATTCATATAGTTTGGACACAAATATAAGTAAGACAAGTGACACTGTTCATCGCAGAATGTTATACAAAAAGTTTGAAGACGGGCATTTCTGTAAAAGGTTGAAAAAAATCTGAGTACCTATCACGTGGCATACATTTCCTGAAGAAAGGTGTTTCTACCACTGGATCTGTAGACCAGTATTCTGCTATGTCAAGTTGTACAATAATTCCCATGGCGACTGTCATAGCAAGAAACACCTTTATCTCCTGCCATGTTGTGTCTTTCCACTGTCTAAACCAAAGTTCGGTTTCAGAGATTGTCTGTTACGCTCCATGTACTGTTCTGCATATAGGTTAGTTTCTGTTGCCATTTCCTCATAGTCCTCTTGCTTAATAAAAAAATCCAAGTAATCCGTTGGCTCCGGATTATCAGGTAGGTCTATACCTTCAGCAACACCAGGCCTTGCCGTAAAATTCAAGTGGGAGGGGTAACGGTCCCTATCTCGCCAATTCTCAATCATAAATTCTGTCTCATCATCGGCGATTTCATCATTTTCTGGGTTAATATTTTTGTCAGTTTCATCAAAACCGTCAAATGATTCGTCACTGTCACTATCGGCCATCAATTCATCAAAGAAACCGCCATAATTGTTCGCCATTTCTAGACATTAAATCGTAAATGTTTTCGATAATTTTCACTTTCAAGTCACGCTTTATGCGTTACTTCCGGGTTTTTGACCAGTTAAAAGGCGTTTAACATTTTCTTTATCACGTTCTGAACGAGACTTGACAAAATATAGTAAAGTATTTCTCACTGGTTAAAGCTGTCGATGTATTTTTAAACATGGGGGGTTTTCCGCATTATTCCGGGATTCGCCATGCGGACTATACACCGATACCCGGAACATTCTGGGTTCAGCACGACTAGGGTTAAAATCCCTTCATGAAGACAGTTTTGGACCGGACACGAAACAGACCCTATTCATGCCATGTTAACATCTGACTGCAAAGTGTGACCTTGACCTTTGAGTAGAGGTCTGAAAGTTGGGCATAACACATCAACTTATTCTGAGGTATATCTGTGCCAAGTAATATTAAAATCCCTTCATGGATGGCAGAGTTATGGACCGGACAGGAAAAAAGCCCTGTTGGCCTTAGACATCCCAATTGTGACCTTGACCTTTAAGCTAGGGGTCCAGGTTTTGCGCAGGACACGTCGTCTCATCATGGGGAACATTTGTGCCAAGTAATATTAAAATCCCTTCATGGATGACAGAGTTATTGACCGGACACGAAATTGTGGACGGACGGAAGGTATGACGGACGGACGGAAAAGCGCATTCCTATAGTCCCCGAAACTGGTTTTCAACCAGTAGGGGACTAATAAAAAGTTAAATATGCAATTTCTTTCCAGTAAATAAAGTTTTCTTATCAAAACTAGAAATGTACACAGACATGGACGCCCCAGCAACATGAGAAAGGTCACAGGCATAAGTTATTTATAGTAACAACTAAGGGAAGTTAAAAAAAAAAAAATCCTAAGTCCACACAAAAATCCTTACCAGGTAGAGATAGGTTAAAATACCGTATTTTACCTAAGTCTTGGGACAGCATAAAATAATTATTTTTTTCACTGTCCCAAGACTTATTTCCCGAAAAATAATTATTTTGAAAAGTGTCCCAAAAATATGGACACAATAATCGTCATCGGGTAACATCCCCCACCCACCCGTGTTGAAAGTGGGAAAAAAACAACAACGATTATCAGTAATTATTCTGTTGATAAACAAAGAAATTGGCCTTGTTTTCATCATCAATTAACACCCCCTCAAAGAGCTAAAAGAAGTGTGTCGGTATCATGACATTAGTGGAGATCAAAGCGGTATAGTTTCCCCGAGATTTTCATGGCATTACGTCATGTTTTCGCGCCATGTTGCACATCACTGTTTGATCGTACCGCCTCGGTTCTTAAGTGCTGAGAAGTAGATCTACCCTTACAGAAGCAAGCCTCTGTGGCGTACATGCTGCGTATTTGCTGTGTATATGCCGCGAACACAGTAGTACGCCAGAGGAGTACATTTTACATACACCGCATGCTGCGTACATGCCGCGTACTATTTCGACGAGTACACAGCATGTACGCAGGAGGTCACTAGTACACTTCAAGTACGCAGCACAGACTCTGAAAATTTAAGGAGTACACTGCATGAACGCAGGAGGGACTTGTACAAGAAAATAGTACACTGCATGTACACCGCAGATACTTTGAAATTTGTGCAGTACACTTCATATACGCGGAAAAGACTTGTACAATTTCTTTTGGCATTTATACTTTGTCTTTTTTTATAAGTTAAAGTCTGAAGTAAACTTCATATACGCAGGAGGGACTTGTTAATTTTCTTTTGGTGTTTATACTTTGAATTTTTTTAGGTAAAAGTCTGAAGTACACTTCATGCAGGAAGGATTTGTACATTTTTTTTTCTTGGAAGCAAGAACTTGATTTCCGAGTAACTTTTATCTTAATAGCATAGAGTAGTTCAGATTACTGGTATTCTGAACAATGAAAATTTGCCAAACTATTTGCAATGTTCATTTGTGAAGCTTACATCTTGGTGATTTCTGAGCTGCACCTTGCAAGCAGTGTAAAAATATATTCTTTTTCATTTTGAATTAATCCTGGAGCTTTCTAACTTGGATAATTGAAAAGCCTTATTTGAACTTTGTTGCATTACATTTTGTAATACATGAAATAATTACCAAGATAATGCCTCAACAGTGCCCGAATGAGAAGAATTAATAGCTCTCATTGTTATTTGAATACTCTTAAGCAAAACACCATTCTATCATGTTTTATAAAGGCTTTAATGCTCATTATGTTAACTCGTTAAGGCCTCACCAAATTAAAAAGTTGTTCATCGGATTTGCCGCTCGTATATTTTCATAACATTTTTGGCTAATTGCGCTCGCCCCATTGGAAAAAATCAATCCAAAATTTTTTGGTGCGCTACTTTTTACGGACGTAAAAGTGTATAAATGCTTATATAATTCCAGTCCTAGATTGTTCTCAGATGGATTTTAATCAAAATAAATACATACTACGCACACATTGTCTATAATAAATCACAACACTTATATTTAGTTGCATTAAAGTTGTTTCCCCTTGATGCAGTTACGCCATTTTCTTCAAATGTTTACCAAATTACATGGTACAAAAATTGATTTATTTCATTGAAAAGTGGATGAAGAAAAGCATACTAATTTATTTGATAACATCAATCTACATTATTTTGGTAAGGGTAAATACTTATTGATGCATGTCACTTATCTTTTTTCTGTTTTTTTTCTGTCCAAATGATCAGCATTTCCATACGAAAGTTGGTGGGGTAAGGAATTTACATTATCACAGCAGTTTCGCCACAGGAGTACAAAGCATGTATGCAGCAGGAGTACACAGCATGTACGCCGCAGGACTCTGGCCAGGAGTACACCACATGTACGCCGCAGTAGTACACAGCATGTACCTCGCAAGAGTACACAGCATGTACGCCGCAGGGATAGTACACCGCAGGCTCATTTGCATGTGAAAAGTGTATGTGCCGCGTACATGCTGTGTACTATTTCTCGCATACTAAATTCCTGCAGCGTACATCCTGTGTACTATGTAGTCCACAGCATGTACGCAGCAAGTAGTACGCGGCAGAGCTCATTTGCATGTCAAAAGTGTACTACAAACGTACTATCGGTGTATGTGCGGTGTATATCCTGCGTACTATTTAAAGCCCTTGATTTTAGTACACATCATGTACGCATCATATACGCTGTATGTACACAGCAAGAGTACGCAGCAGGCCTTTTTCTTCTGTAAGGGTAGTGTTGTAACAATCAATAAAAAAAAACTTTTTTTTAATTTGTTAAAGCGAATGTGCAATATCCCGTATAAACTGACAGGTAAACGTGTCAAACTATAATAGCGGATATCTTAAATATTACCTCTGTGACCTGCCCTCAAGGAAATTACAAAATGGTTTGAGAAGAATATCTTATTATAAAGTGTCGTGTCAAAAAAATACATGTACATGTACAAAGATTCATTCAAAACTTATTAAAAATACGCAACAACATCATTATTGTTTTTGTTTTTTAACCACATTTTCTATTTACGTTCACGAGTTCACGTAACAGAAATCTGTTTGCCAAAAATCGTTTTACTTCAAATTTTTAAATTGCTGCCGCCTTTTCATTATTTAAGATTTTTCTATTCTGTTTTTTTGTACTTTCTGGTCAAAAGTCTGAATTTTATGCCCATAGTTTGTATCATTTCTTTACTTTTAGAAAGAAATAAGTATTTAGGATCGCGCTGTTTGAAATTTTGCAAGTAATTTTATGAAAAATCGACCGTTTTTATAGAATTTTGCCAACATTTCTGTCGATACCTTTTAAAAATCGTTATAGAATTCAAACTATATTACTTCTCAATAGGTGTTGAAAATCTGAAGCGATAAAATCAAATCAAAGGCCTGAATGGCCTGAGTCGGCTGATGATTGATGTACTGACAGTATAGTCTACCAGTTTCAGTTTGTTTTTAGTTTTTTTCTTAAAATTTCATAACACAGCTCGATATTTACCCAAAATATTATAACCGGATACGATTACACTTTTCTCCAGTTTGAACAATATATTTTACAAATTGTGATGATACGAAGATATTTAGCAGCAATTGGCAGTATCTGACATTGAAGTTTACGGTTAAATTACCTCTTATTTAAATCTTTTCATAAAAAAGTTGTTTCGTTTCGCCAAACATAGACGATCTACTTTCGATATCAAAAACTACAAGAAAATACAATTTAATGTTTCGCCGATTTGTTTATTTCTCGAAAAATAAGAATTAAAATCATTTTTAATATCAGTAGTAACTAAACAAACCAGTAAGAGCTTCTTCTTCCGATAATTTATCCGTTTACTGACTGCAAAATTCAACCCACGCAAAGTTTATAGAAATCATACGATGCGTGTTTACGTTCAATGTGGGAGAATTAAGGCTGATCGGCTATGTTACCTAACGCATCCAGACGATTCAGATTTTGTTTTTAAAAAAGCATTGTGTGCGTTTCTGTAATTTTATATACGTTTTTATACGCTTAGAAATTATTAGACATGCGTATTTGCATTATTTCTATACGTAATTTACGCTAATACGCATCTTATCTGAAGCCCTGCTGGAACTATTTTTTGTCCCATAGTTCCGACATCAATGAGTTTATCACATACACTTATGCTTGTCTGACTTAAACTCCTTTAACCACGATGAATAATCATCCTGTGTAAGCCATTTATTGGCGAAACTACATTTATTTTTTTGGCCACTCATTGTTGTTGTTGATAAGTCACGCTACAATGACCTTGCGCATAATATTTTAACATTGTGAAAATCGCTATTCCGTATCTAACTTCTGTACCGAAACAGTGTTCAACTAGCGTTCCCTCCGTGGGTGTGCATGTATTTTTATTTTACACCGTTTTTTCGCTCGTTTTGACTTATTTATTATTTATTATTGTATTTTTCCCCTACAATATGATTGCACCCCCGTTTTTAGCAAAATTTAAGGACTTTTCTACCTTTTTTTTCAAAATTCAAGTACTTTTTCAGGGGATTTTTGGAAGAAAAAAATCAAGGACTTTTCAAGGACTTAGGATCAAATTCAAGGACTTTCAAGGACCTGTGCGAACCATGTTTGTAAGCCTGCGCAATTCTTAAAATGCACATTTATGCTTTATGAGTTACATTCGAGAATTGCACAATTACAAGTCATAAATATGACAGATTACATCGTATATTGGTCATAGCAAAGGGAATTGACACAACTTAACTTCATTCATGCAGTGAACTGTTTGAAGTTTGAGAAATCTAATGGAACTACATCCCTTCACTGTGTTATTTGGTCCATTTAGAGAATCGTTGGATAGCAAGGACTCGTCAAAAGGCTTTCAGCCTTTAGCCGACTCAAAAATGAATGTGTGACGCGCGTTTTTTGTATACGTGTCGATGAACAAAAGTAACGGCGTTGTAAGTTAGACATTACGATAGGTCGCACGTGCTCGTGGAATGGAAAATTACCGTCATGGCGTTTTGATATCTGTACAATTCGCGGCTAAATTCCAGTCAGTGGTAAATAAATAAACAAATAACAGAAAATGGACTTCCTGGCTGCAGCAAAAAAAATAAAAAATACAACACTTAACTGGTATGGTAAAAAAAACACTTTACTAGTAAAAACACGACACGAAAATGTTAAAAAAAATAGGCTTTGGTTCTTATAATTATTTGATATTTTGATCGATACAACACCATACAATGTATAATAACGGTATTTGGGTTACATCTTGAATCAGTACAAACCTTAGTCCCAACACTTAGGGACGAAAAATAAGCTGAGAAAATACATGTCCAAAAACTTAGGGTCAAGAAAAATAATTATTTTTCCACATTTTAGGGGTGTCCCAAGATTTAGGGTGTCCCAAGACTTAGGTGAAATACAGTACTTCTCAAAACTGGATGTAACATGCATATTGTACTACAGAAAAGTGGTCTTGTTTTTTCCCTACGACCAGTAATAAGAAAGTTACAATATAAGCTATTTATAGTAACAACAAAGGGAAGTAATTCTAAACTAGGGACCTGGTTCTTGCGCATGACATTCTGTCTCATGAGGGTATACAACTGAGGCAACTTACATCAAAATCCCTCCATGCATTAAGAAGGAATGCTCAAGACAATGTCATTCTTGTATTTGACCTTTGGCCCTGTAAGTGTGACCTTGACCTTAGATCTAGGAACCTGGATTTTGCGCATGACACATCGTCTGTCCATGCTTCTTATTTGTGCCATATATTATTTTGAAATCGGACCATGCATGTCAAAGTTATGGACCGGACACGAAGACCTCATTATCAATATATATATAGTGATATGTAGTGAAAATTGGCTAAGTTCAACCAAGGACTGTGACCTTGACCTTTAAGCTAGGGACCTGGTTTTGCGCACGACCCATCGTCTATCCATGCTTATTATTTGTGTCAAATTATTTTGAAATCTGACCATGCATGTCAAAGTTATGGACCGGACACGAACATCACCCTTTCCCGAACACACAGACAGACAAACACACACACGGACAGGGGTAACACTATATGCCCCCCACCCTTGGGGCATAAAAATGCGAAACAGCTCCTAAATATTGTGATATTAATGACTGACGTCATATATCGTTTGTCTGCAAATATGGACGAACATTACAGAAGTCCACCCATGATGTTTCCTTTGAAAGTTTGGCAGTACTTTGGAATGTATGCTTGACTTTAATTAATGAGCAAAACATTAAACATAAGTCAAAACTGTTAAATTGAGCACTGTGAGAAGTGCAAAGTTTAGATTTCATAAAGAAAACGGTACTTATATAACAGTCTTGCATTTTTGTATCATTATAAGTTGTTGCCGGTGATCTGTAGTTGGATCTGTGAATCGTCAGCCCCGACTCGCGGATCGGATCGGATCGCCACTTGTCCGACGATCCACAGCCCTAACATCTAGCCTGTTCATGCATGAAAGTTTGAAGCAAATCAGGCTAATAGTGTGGGAGGAGTTGAACACATAAGATTTCAGGACGTATGGCAGACAGAAGCAACGCCAGAGATATAAATTAGCAGGGGCCCAGTAGCCCATGGCCCCTAAGTTTTGGGCTGGGCCCCTTAATTGTTGGAGCAAATGCCCATATACCTAATATTAAACATTTAATTTTGACAGTCTGGGCCCCTAAATAAAAATTAACTAGTTTATATCTCTCAGACATGATTTTGCAACCTAGCCAAAAAAGCTGAAAATTACGGCGAAGGCCCCCAGAAGCTCTTGGGTAAATGGTGAAAAATCCTGCATTCTAGCCTTCTCCTGGCACCTAATTTCAATTTCAAAACTCATGTTTTTTAAGTGGTTCTTTTTGTTATTTCATAAAAATTCATTCATATTTATAAGAAATATAATAATATTTAATTAAATTATTATTCCTTTAATAGTTTGCAATTTTTGAATTATCTCCCTTTAATGGGTATTTTTCACTACTTAGATGTTTATAAAGCATTAATATTTAGTTCTTTATTTTTTACCTTTGTATTTCAAACTTAATATAAGGTCGTTTCTCAATTCACAATCTACTCCATACATATTACTGTATAGCGAAAATACCACCTAAAGGTATGAATAGCACTTTGTTTCGAAGCACTTGGGAGGAGATTAAAAAATCATCCTGTGTATCAATGCTTTACATTGGGCAGGTGAAAGAACCAAACGAACTGCTTTAGTTTATTTGTATCTCAAACTTTCTTATCTGAAATTTAACAACGCGAGTGAAAATGTTGGACGCACCGTAAACACGTTTAAGCGTAGACTGAAATGAACGCGATTGAAATTTTCCAGTCGATTGAAATGAACGTGACGATCGCGCAAATTATTTGTGAGCCGTTCCACTTAAGTTACAGTATTTTCGATTTTTCGTTCCACGAATCGGCTTGTTATTAGATAAATTTATACGCAAATGGGATTGTTGTAGATAATTCCGGAATAGAAAGGTTTTTCTTTGGAAAGGAAAATTCCCGATGACCGACGCTAACGGTAATATCTGAGATTTTCCGATTGCGGCGTTTCTAGAAGCGGTGGTTAGAACGCATACATTCAGATCTATTAATCCATCGGCGATGGAAATTTTCGCTGATAAAAAACGACTTGGAATTGGGGAATTTTTAGTGTAGTTGGGGATAAAAGTATATTATTTTGCCTGGGGAATGGGGTCGAATTTCGGCCCCAAAATCGGCGTAAAAAAGGGCTGCTGAGTTTAGAAGCGGAAGCTGTGCGATTCTAAATGCCGAACGTGCCCTTACAGAAGAAAAAGGCCTGCTGCGTACTCTTGCTGTGTACATACAGCGTATATGATGCGTACATGATGTGTACTAAAATCAAGGGCTTTAAATAGTACGCAGGATATACACCGCACATACACCGATAGTACGTTTGTAGTACACTTTTGACATGCAAATGAGCTCTGCCGCGTACTACTTGCTGCGTACATGCTGTGGACTACATAGTACACAGGATGTACGCTGGAGGAATTTAGTATGCGGGAAATAGTACACAGCATGTACGCGGCACATACACTTTTCACATGCAAATGAGCCTGCGGTGTACTACCCCTGCGGCGTACATGCTGTGTACTCTTGCGGCGTACATGCTGTGTACTACTGCGGCGTACATGCTGTGTACTCCTGCGGCGTACATGTGGTGTACTCCTGGCCAGAGTCCTGCGGCGTACATGCTGTGTACTCCTGCTGCATACATGCTGTGTACTCCTGTGGCGAAACTGCTGTGATAATGTAAATTCCTTACCCCACCAACTTTCGTATGGAAATGCTGATCATTTGGACAGAAAAAAACCAGAAAAAAGATGTGACATGCATCAATAAGTATTTACCCTTACCAAATAATGTAGATTGATGTTATCAAATAAATTAGTATGCTTTTCTTCATCCACTTTTCAATGAAATAAATCAATTTTTGTACCATGTAATTTGGTAAACATTTGAAGAAAATGGCGTAACTGCATCAAGGGGAAACAACTTTAATGCAACTAAATATAAGTGTTGTGATTTATTATAGACAATGTGTGCGTAGTATGTATTTATTTTGATTAAAATCCATCTGAGAACAATCTAGGACTGGAATTATATAAGCATTTATACACTTTTACGTCCGTAAAAAGTAGCGCACCAAAAAATTTTGGATTGATTTTTTCCAATGGGGCGAGCGCAATTAGCCAAAAACGTTATGAAAATATACGAGCGGCAAATCCGATGAACAACTTTTTAATTTGGTGAGGCCTTAATGAGTTAACATAATGAGCATTAAAGCCTTTATAAAACATGATAGAATGGTGTTTTGCTTAAGAGTATTCAAATAACAGTGAGAGCTATTAATTCTTCTCATTCGGGCGCTGTTGAGGCATTATCTTGGTAATTATTTCATGTATTACAAAATGTAATGCAACAAAGTTCAAATAAGGCTTTTCAATTATCCAAGTTAGAAAGCTCCAGGATTAATTCAAAATGAAAAAGAATATATTTTTACACTGCATGCAAGGTGCAGCTCAGAAATCACCAAGATGTAAGCTTCACAAATGAACATTGCAAATAGTTTGGCAAATTTTCATTGTTCAGAATACCAGTTATCTGAACTACTCTATGCTATGAAGATAAAAGTTACTCGGAAATCAAGTTCTTGCTTCCAAGAAAAAAAAAAAATGTACAAATCCTTCCTGCATGAAGTGTACTTCAGACTTTTACCTAAAAAAATTCAAAGTATAAACACCAAAAGAAAATTAACAAGTCCCTCCCGCGTATATGAAGTTTACTTCAGACTTTAACTTATAAAAAAAGACAAAGTATAAATGCCAAAAGAAATTGTACAAGTCTTTTCCGCGTATATGAAGTGTACTGCACAAATTTCAAAGTATCTGCGGTGTACATGCAGTGTACTATTTTCTTGTACAAGTCCCTCCTGCGTACATGCAGTGTACTCCTTAAATTTTCAGAGTCTGTGCTGCGTACTTGAAGTGTACTAGTGACCTCCTGCGTACATGCTGTGTACTCGTCGAAATAGTACGCGGCATGTACGCAGCATGCGGTGTATGTAAAATGTACTCCTCTGGCGTACTACTGTGTTTGCGGCATATACACAGCAAATACGCAGCATGTACGCCACAGAGGCTTGCTTCTGTAAGGGTGGTGACAGTACCGTAACGGATTCGAAAAAATCGGGTTTTTCGTGATCATAAAAAATCGGAAATGACCATAAAAAACTGTCTTTGAGGGAGTGAGAAGCGGATTTCCACTTAAAAGCGGGAAAAAATCATGTCTGATCCCTAAACGCTATAATTTATGCCATGATGCACCTACTGCTGTAAAAATGAAAAACTCAAAATACAAAACTTAAAAAAAAATGTTACAGCTGTTAACTATTATAGCTTTAATCTGTTATTTTTGGAACAAAAGAGGGGATAACGAATATAACAAAAAAAAAGATAACGATAACGAAATTTTGGGCAAAATAATTATCTTCTGCCAAACAGTTCAATAAATTTACTCCTATCAACTGCTATTACTCGTCTTTGGGCCTCCATGGCCCAGTCATAAAATTCACCAACTTCAAATCAATTGCCCATCAGTGATGGTTTGAATCCTTGTTTGGGGTGCTGAATTCTTCACATGAGGAAGCCATGTAGCTGGCTTATGGAACATCAGTGGTACTATCCAGGGAACTAGACAGGCACTTAGGGTATTATAATACTAATTAAAGGCTGGAAAACTTGCCATATTACCAAGTTGTGCAAGTGTGACTCTAAACCTAACAAGGCAGTCTGAAAGACAGCTAAATCCCCCACCACTGTTATGGATAGTGAAAGGGTAAACCATTGAGCTTTAGCTGTGACCTTGACCTTGAACTGACGTGGCCGACTCATGAATTCTGCACAACGTCTTGATGAGGTGATCATTTAACCCAAGTTTCATGAAAATCCTTCAAGGGGTTTAGGAGATACAAAGCTCAAACCTTTGACCTTAAGTTGTGACCTTGACCTTGAGTTGACATGGCTGACTCATGAGTTCTTGATGAGGTGATCATTTGACCCAAGTTTGATGAAAATTCTTCAAGGGGTTTAGGAGATACAGAGTGGACAAAGGGCCTCTGTGGCCAAGTGGTTAAGGTAGCTGACTTCAAATCACTTGCCCCTCATCGATGTGGGTTAGAGCCTCACTCAGGGAATTGAATTCTTCATGTGAGGAAGCCATCCAGCTGGCTTATGGAAGATTTCGGTGGTTCTACCCAGGTGCCCACTCGTGATGAAATAATGCACGGAGGGGCACCTGGGGTCTTCCTCCACCATTACAGGGCTTTTTCAGGGGGTTTTGGGAAAAAGGCCCCTGGTCAAATTGGGAATTTCTAATGCGGTAAATTGTCAAAATTGGGAAAATGTATTGACAAATCAAATGATTTCTTATTGTATAATTATCAAGTTTTACTGGAAGACATTCAAATGAATTACAAATATAAAGTGTCCCCTTGAGAAATTTTGAGAATTTATTCTTTTTAGGATTGTTTTCCAATATTGCCAAAAAAAAAAAGCTCAAGTAGAGACAAATTTCAAAGTGGTGGCCTTTATCCAAAACGTTTTCGGAGAATTTATTATTCCATTATTTTTTATGAAAGAAACATCAAACTATTGGTAAACAATCATAAAACTTAAAATAACAAGAGGACCACGATGGTCCTGAATCGCTCACCTCTCCCCACATGACCCAGTTTTGAGTATGACATCGTTTTTTCTATTATTTGACATAGTGACCTACTTTTTGAGCTCATGTGACCTAGTGTTGAACCTGACCTAGATATTATCAAGATAAAAATTCTGACCAATTTTCATGGAGATCCATTGAAAAATATGATCTCTAGAGAGGTCACAAGGTTTTTCTATTATATGACATATGGACCTAGTTTTCGAAGGTACGTGACCCTGTTTTGAACTTTACCTAGATATCATCAAGGTGAACATTCTCACTAATTTTCATGAAGATCCATTGCAAAATATGGCCTCTAGAGAGGTCAAAAGATTTTAATAATTTTAGACCTACTGACCTAGTTTTTGACCGCAGCTGACCCAGTTTCAAACTTGACCTAGATATCATCAAGATGAACATTCAGACCAACTTTCATACAGATCCCATGAAAAGTATGGCCTCTAAAGAGGTCACAAGGTTTTTTTATTATTTGACCTAGTTTTTTATGGCACATGACCCAGTTTCAAACTTGACCTAGATATCACCAAGGTGAACATTCTGACCAATTTTCATGAAGATCTCATGAAAAATATGGCCTCTAGAGAGGTCACAAGGTTTTTCTATTTTTAGACCTACTGACCTAGTTTTTGACCGCACATGACCCTGTTTCGAACTTGCCCTAGATATCATCAAGATGAACATTTAGACCAAATTTCATACAGATCCCATTAAAAATATGGCCTTGAGAGAGGTCACAAGGTTTTTCTATTATTTGACCTACTGACCTAGTTTTTGAAGGCACATGACCCACTTTCAAACTTGACCTAGATATCATCAAGATGAACATTTAGACAAACTTTCATACAGATCCCATGAAAAATATGGCCTCTAGAGAGGTCACAAGGTTTTTCTATTATTTGACCTACTGACCTAGTTTTTGACAGCACGTGACCCAGTTTCAAACTTGACCTAGATATCACCAAGGTGAACATTCTGACCAATTTTCATGAAGATCTCATGAAAAATATGGCCTCTAGAGAGGTCACAAGGTTTTTCTATTTTTAGACCTACTGACCTAGTTTTTGACTGCACGTGACCCTGTTTCGAACTTGATCTAGATATCATCAAGATGAACATTCAGACCAACTTTCATACAGATCCCATGAAAAATATGGCCTTTAGAGAGGTCACATGGTTTTCCTATTATTTGACCTACTGACCTAGTTTTTGAAGGCACGTGACCCAGTTTCGAACCTGACCTAGATATCATCAAGGTGAACGTTCTGACCAATTTTCATGAAGATCTTATGAAATATATGGCCTCTAGAGAGGTCACAAGGTTTTTCTATTTTTAGACCTACTGACCTAGTTTTTATTGGCACATGACCCAGTTTCGAACTTGACCTAGATCTCATCAAGGTGAACATTCTGACCAACTTTCATAAAGATCCCATGAAAAATGTGACCTCTAGAGTGGTCACAAGCAAAAGTTTACGGACTGACGCATGCACGTCCGCACGCACGGACGACGGACACCGCGCCATCACAAAAGCTCACCTTGTCACTTTGTGACAGGTGAGCTAAAAAACATAAAACAGCGGACACAAAATGGACGGCTCTAAACTTTGACCCTAAGTTGTGACCTTGACCTTGAGCCGGCATGGCTGACTCATAAGTTCTGCAAATCGTTTTGATGCAGGGATCATTTGACCCAAGTTTTCTCAAATTCCTTCAAGGGATTTAGGAGATATAGAGCGGACACGAAACGGAAGGCTAAAACCTTTGACATTGAGTTGTGACCTTGACCTTGAGCCGCATGGCTGACTCATGAGTTCTGCACATCGCCTTGATGAGGTGATCATTTGACCCAAGTTTCATATGAATCCTTCAAGGGGATTAGGAGATACAGAGCAGACACAAAATGGAATGCTCAAACCTTTGACCCTCAGTTATGACCTTGACCTTGAGCCGGCATGGCTGACTCCTAAGTTCTTCAAATTGCCTTGATGAGGTGATTATTTGACCAAAGTTTTATAAAATTCCTTCAAGGGGTTTAGGAGATACAGAGTGGAGATACAGAGCGGACACAAAATGGAAGGCTCAAACCTTTGACCCTAAGATGTGACCTTGACCTTGAGCTGGCATGGCTGACTCATTGGTTCTGCACATCGTCTTGATGAGGTGATTACCTGACCCAAGTTTTATAAAATTCCTTCAAGGGGTTTAGGAGATATAGAGCGGACACAAAATGGAAGGCTCAATCCTTTGACCTTGAGTTGTGACCTTGACCTTGAGCCGACAAGGCTGACTCATGAGTTTTGCACATTGTCTTGATGAGGTGATCATTTGACCCAAGTTTCATGAAAATCCTTCAAGGGGTTTAGGAGATATGGAGCGGACACGAAAGTGTTACGGACGGATGGAAAAACGGACGGAGACCATTCCTATAACCCCCCCACCACTTGTGGCGGGGGATTAACAAAAACAGGGATCATTAAATTGACAAATCAAGGGCTGAAGGTATTATACAGTACGGAGTAGTAACTCACTTTTAGAAAACTTTAGAAACTAGAAAAAAAACATTCCCATATTAAAGCATTTGAAATATTTTTTCAGCAATTTTTTCAAACTGAGGCAATAAATTACATTTAGTTTTGTATGAAATGTATTAAAATGATACAAACTTAAATTTTACTTTATACAAAAAGAAAGAGATATTTGAAAATTTTTTACTTAAATACAGTGTTGCTATTTTCACCTTGACTTACAGGAAGTTACTACACACACTGGTCATAGCTTTCGCAGAAGTGGTGGTTTCAACGCCGCGGCGATGGGAGATTCGTCGCAGAAGCGGTGGAGAAATATGGCCGACTGACTAAATTTATGCTCTCATCGATAAGTTTTCTAATGCGTTTTTCACGTTTGACTGAGAACAACCAGTGAGACAGGAGCCCACATGTGTACTCTTCCAACCACAAACACTTGCTCAGTGCAATTCTTTGTCATTAATGTAAACACTTCTGTACAGTTTGACGAGGGACTGCCGTTTTTGTAGAATTTCTATTAAAAATGGTAAAATCTTGTACAAAGCGATCCCTGAGCACGTTTGCAGCAAATCATAAGTATGGCACTGTCAAGCAAAAACTATTTCTTCGTTATCGGTGAATTTTCATTGCAAGCATATGAAATAATCGACCAAAAATGATTCCAACGCAGTGTGCAGTGGGTACAATTGCAACGCATTACGGTGGATCTTGTTTCTTTAATTTTTGTTATGGACTTTTAATTTAAGTAAACAGCATTTTCCTGGGATTTTGATTGGGGTAGATACATGAAATCACTTTGACATCAGACAGCAATAGAAACTTAATGTTTAGTAATAATATACTATTGATTTGCACTTCCATTCTGTTGAATGCACACACAAAAAGCTTTATTTTAAACCATAATTATTTTACTAAATTAACTGCAAAAAAAATGCTATGTTCTTTTGTACTAAATACACCTCAATCATGATTATTTATATTTACGCTTGAAGATTTTCTTCATTTTCCTTTTCCCTTATTATGTACAAAATATCAACTGACAATATCGATTGTTTGAATAAATGCTTACCACATGCAGCTTTTTTATCATAGAACAGACCAACTTATCTAATATACAAATTGACAGGGTTTCTGTTGTCCCTTATTTTTGTTTCAGCCAAATAATATCGAAGTCGGGTACGCATTTGGGTGGGGGAGGGGGAGTATTCTCCAACACACTGCACATGCTGCAACCATTTGTCATTTTTATAGGTTTTTTAATCACGTTTTAGCATATTTAAGTATGTTCCCAGCTGTAATTTCTCTTCAGTTGTTATAATAAGAATAACTGAAATGAGTTGATTCTTTGTCGTCCTCTTGACACTAGAACAAGGAGTTAAAGGTCTCTTACTGTGTTTGATTGGCGCTGTGACAGTTTTCAGAAGAGAACTAAGTTTTTGTCTTTCATTTATTGTAAAATTTCTTTCTGCTTGTCTGTTGTACCAGTAAGTTGTTTGTAGTCTGTTTCTCCATTTATCTTTCAATGTCAAACATTGCCTTAAATCATCAAGATAAACATTACTGAAGATAAGGCCATGAATGTGGCGTATAGTGTTAACAAGCTTTTCCTTTGATTTGGCCTGGTGACCTAGTTTCTGACCCTACATGACAAAGTTTCGAACTTGACCTAGAGATTATTAAGATAAAAATTCCATGCACAGTGTGCCTAATCACGTGATCGCACTACGTCATTTTGAGCTCGAAAGTGATAGTAGAAAGGTTAACAAAAAATGAAAATCAGGGAACCGAGATCTTATTGTGACTTAATTTGTGTGTAAGTGTGGTTAAAGGCGAAAGTAAAATCTCACTTCTATCATGTTCGTAAGGTGAACATTTTGGCTCATTCAGGGATTAAAATCTGTTGAAAAATGAGGTCTCTATCGTGTTCACAAGAAATTGTGGACAGACAACGGATGGACGGACGACTGACGGACGAAGGACAATCAAATAATCTCATCTTGTCACTACGAAAAAATTTAAACTTTTTCCTTGACACTTTGAGATTCTGTGGTAAACGTTACAAAATAAAAGGATATTGTTGAAGAAGAGGTAAATTAGCCTACTTGTAAAAAGTTTTAACTCCTATAATACAGCTGCTCAAAGGTATTTTGCTATGGTATGCTACGTATTAGTTACTTTAGTCAAGCTGGATTATCATACGATGCAGAAGTCGCATGTGGTCAGCATTTAAACAGAAAATCAATATTGTCACTTGATATTTTGTATTTACGATGTACAAATCAATATCATATTTATTCTAAACTTTCAGTTTCTATTGCTATCTAATGTCAAAGTGATTTCATAGCCCTACCCAATCAAAACTCAGGGAAAATGCTGTTCACTCCAATTTAAAGTCAATAGCGATCATTAAAGAAACAAGATCCACCGTAATGCGTTGCAATTGTACCCACCACACACTGCGTTGAAATCATTTTCGGTCGATAATTTTCTATGCTTGCAATGAAAAATCACTGATTAAGAGAAAAAGTTTTTGCTTGATAGTGTCAGACTTACATTTTGATGCAAACGTAATCAGGGGTCGTTTTGTACAAGATTTTACCATTTCTGATAGAAATTCTACAAAAACGGCAGTCCCTTGTCAAACTGTACAGAAGTGTTTACATTAATGACAAAGAATTGCACTGAACAAGTGTTTGTGGCTGGAAGAGTACGCATGTGGGCTCCTGTCTCACTGGCTGTTTTCAGTCAAGCATGAAAAGCGCATTAGAAAACTTACCGATTACAGCATAAATTTAGTCAGTCGGCCATATTTCTCCACCGCTTCTGCGACAAATCCTCCACCGCCACGGCGTTGGAACCACTACTTCTGCGAAAGCTATGGCCAGTGTGCTACAGTGCTATGGGAAATGTCAGGTCTATTTTTTTTTTAAATGTTTGACCACAACACTGGTCTATTTTTTTTTTAAATGTTTGACCACAACACTAGTTACTTGAGTGATGTAGGTTTTTTTAATGGCTTATACATTCATTTTTTCATAACTGCAACACTAGTAACAAAGGTAAGATTACACCACTGCTTCATTATTTTTCATAAAGCCTTTGGCTTTCGCAAGTCGCGTACAGATAGCATTACATTTTGGACTTACTGACTCGGTCGGACTTTAAATCAATTTAAAAATTGCCCCTACTACATAGCGCATGTGTGTAACAACCGAAACTGATAACTGGAAGCTAATGTACACATGACTGTGTCAAAATTTATCTGTTCTGGCTACGCTAGAATTCACATGGTTTCATACTTTTCCGAGATTTTTTTCAAGGTATTAGGTGAGTGTGCACTCAGATATGCTTAGTATCATGGATTCTGGTAAACACACATCTTTTGAAGGATTTTCAGACCCTGAACTGCCTGACGAAAACAACGACGACGTAGGGAAACGTCAAAAAAATAAAGTTTGTCATTTCAATACTGGACATGAAAAATACCTGCACAGCCACAGGTAAAAAGAAAGGGAAAACTGGTAAATGTAAGACATCTAATCAGTGTAAATAGGGAGCAAAAAAGAGTAAAACTTCCTCGAAAGTTAATTTGAAACAAAAATCATCTTCGGATGGTAGAGATGTGAATACATCTTCGGATGTACAGTGTTTGTCTATGAATACCGGATGGACGGACGGAAGTCCCACCAAAATGAAGGAGGGGGCCATTTCTTTTGTTATATACTTTTGTTTGAATAGGGGGGCCCTGGCCCTTTAGTCTATTGTTAATGGATTGAAGCTATTGTACTCTTTACTGTTAGATGACCCTCTCTTTCATTTAAGTTCCTTGGACGGACAGTGCTATTTTAATATGCCCACCTTCAAGGGCATAAAAAGCCTGTTCTTGTGACTAGTAACTTTTCACAAGTTCTTAAAATACAAAGTCTGACAGTTGTAAAACAGGTCCTTTTTTCAAAACGGCAAAACAAATTGTTTTATGAAATAAGAATTGTTCATAAATATCACAGAACTTTATCTATGAATAGTTCATGAACAATTTCCTATCTTGTTTACCTTCAAGTCCTGGTAAATCCAATGATGGATCAAGGTCTAAAACAGCATTGAAAAATTTCTATTTACTTTTACATCTCAATAAATATTACAGCATACATGCCATATTTTTTCAGGACATTCCCGGGATTCCGAGTTAAAATTTCCGGGATTTTTACCCTTTGTCCGGGACATACACTGTGACATTGGTATTCGTCTGTTTCATGCATAAATAACATAAAATTACATGTACTTTCCTGTGATAAACATTTTCACTCGCTTATAACTATAACAGGGTTCAAATTTAGACAAGCATACAAGCTAAATGTTAGTGGAAGTTTAAAATAGCTAGACTAGCTAATTTCAGCTAGTCAATAATATAACAAGCAAATGTCTTCAGAGCTTTAATAAAGTTTGTTTTGCAGGTACACATTTTTCTTCATGATTTTATGATATTTTATTGTTCAACAAAACTCATGCATCATTGTACTAATCCCCAATGATAATGCGATGCCCGCCGAAACGCGAGGACGAGTCTATTTCATGATAACTGACGAAATAATAATTCATAACGGTTACCCATTTACTTGACAATTAAATATTGGTATTTCTTTCATTTTAAATATTTATTATGTATATGGCAACATAGCTCAGTTGGGTAAACTGCAGACAACAATTGGATGTAAGCAAGTCGTTTTGTGGGTTCGAATCTTCATAAGAGTTTTTTTTTTTCAGATTTGTTTTTTTTTCTATTCGTTTTCATTTTTATTTCATTACTTTTGTTTCTTTCTTTGATGGTTTGAATTCGTATATATGTCTTTATATAACACATTAGCATGTTCATTATTTGCCAGAAATATTTAGATTGTAACATGCTGGAAAAATGCTGAATTCCCTATGTTCCATTTTAATCTATTTATAGTCATGTTTGTAAATATCAAGTTATCATTGGGGCATAGTAGCTTGCAGTAAGTTAACATGGAAGGCCTTGACTTAAAGGCACTGACCTCCAGATTCACGTCTAGTTTTACAAATTATTTGATTCGCTGTCACAGTTCTCGCCAAAATCTCACAAGTACCTGGAGTAGGCAGAGCTTAAATTATGCCATCGGCATGTAAATTCAACTCGTCTTGACATGTAGCAAATTGTCAACAGTGTGTATTGCTGTAATTTGTGTGTACGGATCAAAAATAATGTCTGGTTACTTAAATTTCGGCTCTTTATCGACGAACAATGTATTTTCTGTCAGATATTTTACGCGTGCATTGTACTCGTGGAATTTTAAAACTTGCGTGCAAGTGACTTTTTATGCGTGAATTACGCGGATTTTTGCATGAATGGGAACGCTGTTTAGCTAGTGAACAAAAAGGGCACTAGCTAATTTCATCTAGTACAAACTATTGTTAAATTTGACCCCTGCTAAGCCATACATGCCATAATTTTTCAGAACGTTTCCGGGATTCTGAGTTAAAATTTCCGGGATTTTTACCTTTTGTCCGAGACACCCTGACATTGGTATTCGTTTGTTTCATGCAAAAATATCATACATAATATTACTGTTAATTACATGTAGTTTCCCGAAATAAACAATGTTCACTCGCTTGTATTTATGTGCTGCAAATGTTGTCTAGCTTTCTAAGGGAGGTAAATACATGTACAGGTAATACACATCTGTAGTTCGGCACGTGAATTTATTGCGTTCCCGAGGTGAACAGAATTAGGAGGCTTACTATATACGAAGAATCAACCTGGTCATCGTGATTTAGATTCTAGCTAATTTGGTATCATTCTAAAGTTTAAACATTTATCTAATAATAAATTAAATTGAATCTTAAAGGAATAAAATAAATCTTGTAGATAAAATCTACAATATAAAATATTTGGAGTCGGGTCAATTTTCCTGGGTCGGTCGGCAAAGGCATTCAACATTTTAATTTAGAATATGTGTGACAATCGATCTAGATCTTAAATGATTACAACCTTTTAGAATAATTATCGTTTAATTGACCGTTTTCAATAATCTCTTCCATAAAGGATACATGTAGCTTTACCGCCAACGCGCTAAAAACAAAGAGATCTACGACTTTGTTCCTAATTTAAGTATCATAAAACAGTTATTGATTGCATAATCCTGTCAGTTCTTAATCAGGGACATCATGTAATCGGTTAGCAAACCGATGCGATGAATTGGAAAAAAAATCAGTTGAATGTTATTTATTTTCATACTTGTTTATTCAGATAGTCATGTCTTTAAAGTGACTGTTTTACTTAAAATTCATATGCTCTTTTGAAAAATAAAGAACTACCATTAATCAGATGTTTTAAAGCTGGTTCATGGTAAACAGAAACTTGTTTAGTAATGACTAATTAGTTGCAGACAGGGAAACAACAATAAATTGCAATCCGGTTTACATACAAGTATCATAGACTCATAGCTGTCATTTGTGACAGTTGACCAGTTGTGGTATACCTGTACCTGTAACATATCTAGCATACAGCAAGGAAGTACAGATATTTCAGTCTTTCTCTGGCTGACAAAAATAGTGATTGTAGAAAATCATTAAATGAATTCAGTTATTTTTCGGTAATATTAATATTTTCATACAATGGCAGGGTTTTCCCTGACGCACAAATCCTGGGTCATAGTCGCACTTTTCTGACAAATGACCCGTAAAAATAAATTCTGTGCATCACAGTGGACGCAGTTTCTTGAAAATCAAAATCAGGCCAATTTTGTTTACAAAGAGCGATTTTCTGAAAATGTACTTTCAGTTTTGTAATTATATGCGGACTGTGTCACCAATTTTCTATATTTGCGTCGATTCACCAGTTCACATTTCACAAAATTAATTTAATACCCAGTCTGATAATTTGACTGATTAACATTTAATAACAGTTGTTATCGCTGCTCGCTACTACTACCAGTAGTACCAGTCTACTGTTTACTAAAAATGGCTCGAAAGCAAAGCAAGCTGACGATGTTTATGACATCGTCGGCAGCAAGTACAATAGGACCCAGTGGTTCAGAACACCTGTTTCTACTATAACACTGCCTGGTAAAAAGTACTAAAACCTATTTTAGCACATATATAAATAAAAGTCAAACATAGCTGTTCTTATCATTTTATTCAGTGACAAATATAAAGAAAGGAGGTTTCCTGAGATTTCAATCTGTATAATCACTAGTATAAGTAAAACTAAGTTTTATTCAAAATACTAATTTTAGTATATCTGTATGACCCCCAAAATTTGGAAATGACCCCCAGATGTGAAACACTGGGAGTCACAATGACCGTCATTTTCAAAAGTCAAGGGAAAACACTGCAATGGTTACCATAGCCTGACACTACTGAGTAGCACCATGTTCCAACTACTTGTTGCTATGGCATATAACAATGTCATGAAGCTTGGTAAAAAATGATCAGATAAAAATCAGAGTTTAATCTGTTTCCATATGTACACTGGTCAGCGATACTGGGTAAACGGAATCTTGGCAGAAAAAAATCAAAACTCGATGACAACTGCAACTGCATAAAAACACCAAAGTTCTTTCCATTGGAATTACGTCATAGACACGGAAATTTGACGGCATTAGTGTCCAGTTTCAACAGATAAATTCCCTCGGGCATACTGTTGTAAAATACGAAAATTTATCAAAGTTTCGCTAATTTTTTTGGCCCCACTTTAATTGACGCTATGGACGCCGCCATGTTAACAGCTGATCCTAACTGTAAGATGTTAAATCCATTTTCATTGGATAACTGAAACGAAATACTAACGTTTGATTGTCGGCATACTTCTGTTTTATCCGTTATGCATGCAGGTAGTCCATATTTCGGATATTTCTAAGGTAAACATAAATTCTTAGCACCGTATTTCCCTTTGGAAACCTTCGTTCATACCCGTGTAGATTCGTACCCGCTATCGACTCTGAGAAAACATAATCGATTATCGGAATCAGTTGGACTTTTCTAGCCGTCAATCGATTATATCCGCTAATCGGCCCATCACTAGGCAATACACATCTATAGTTCGGCACGTGAATTGACCGTGTTCCCGAGGTGAACAGAATTAGGAGACTTACTATATACGAAGAATTAACCTGGTCATCGTGATTTAGAATCTAGCTAAGAGTGATATCACAGTGATGGCTACTGCAAGTTTCTACACCTTATTACATCAAAAGACAAAGAAGAAACGATGCAAATACGATTTTCTCTTTTATTTCATTTTACTTTCTTTTATTATTTAAACTCTTGCTTACACATATATCAGAGGTCGCGAAAGCCGTCGGACCGTCGGACATTTCCGGTAAATTCTGATCCGGTCCGGCATGATATATCAAGTTCACAAGACCGAGTGTCCGATAAAAATTGCAGGTCAATATGATAAAATAAGAAGAAAGTCCTCCACGATTTCGCGAAAGTTCGACTTTCATCATTAAATTGTAAAATAGAATCCCGAGAAATTGAGTCAAACTATACTTTAGTAAGCGCCTGTTTCATTGGTACTTAAAATAGAAACAGTGGAAACCCCTCACGACGTCACGACAAATTTATTATTCTAAGAACGCGCGTTATCATTGGATGCGTACTAATCGTGGATGGTACTCGATTTATGTACGCGGGAACCAAACGGGAATTTCCAGAAATTCTCTTTATGTCAACATCAACGTGACTCGGTGCAAACAATAGACTTGTGGGGTAAAAAACAGCGATGATATAGCAAATGAATATGAATAAAATCTGTAAAATTACTAAAAGATCCTTTGGAAGCAAAGAATGCAACCAAGAAGAATTAACAACAGACTCGTTGACTGAGTCTGTTCGCGAGAGGTAATGAAATGTGCAACATCTCTCACGCCCCCTAGCAACGGCTTAAGTGGGACTCTAGATCTATTACACATATGTTGAATAGACTCCATGGTCCCAAAGTACCAGAAAATATAACAACACTGAATCCAAGTACAGGGAGATTTTTTACAGCCTGAAAACTTAATGTCTGAGATCTGTTTCAATTAATATGACGTGGAAATAAACTTAAAGGATGTAATTTGTGTAATGCTGTCTATATAGACTATGTATAATACCAGTTTTAAAGATCAGATATCAAATTTATTAAAAAGAAATCGGTCTGGTAAAATATTATCCGGTCCTGTAAAAAAATCATGTTTACCAGACCGACTGTCCTGTGAATTTTCAGGGTCTTTCGTGAACACTGATATATTTAATGATGGTTATTGTCTTCAACAGTCATTAATCAATTAACCGTTCACAATTTAGAGATCTATAGACCCTAAAATTTTCAATGATAGTAATAAATTAAATGAAGTCTAGAAATTGATTTCCAAGTCCTTGAAATAACCAAAAATGATTTAACAAATGTGCAGTTTATGATAGTTTTGTTAATATCAATAACAGAAGTTTGAATTTTTAATCTAAAGTTGTGATCCACAAAGAATGACAACTCTTGCCTAGGGCTAGTACTTATAAGCAGAGATATCTATTAGTTTACTTCCCTTGCAATTACACAATCGAGTGAAAAATGATAACTGTTTTAGACACAATATCATACATTTTTTGCACAACAAAAACATTTAGGATTCACTCATTTGTCCTTGATTTACCCATCAAAACATGGTTCCTATGACCAACTTAGAAAATGGTAAAATATTAACTTTTAACAAGCCAATATCAGTGTACGAAATTCAGATTTGAATCCAATAGCCCATTCGGGCTACCAGATTAAAAATTTTCCAAGCCTGACACCAATTTCACTAGCCCGAACTTTAACACCTTAAAATACATAATTTTTGCACCATTAACATTTTGTTTTACAGACATCTCTATGCATGTTTGAAGTAATAAAAAAGACATACAGTACATGTTTGCCATGTTTTTAAAAAAAATTAACTGGAAATACTCCAGTCCAGATCAGCATCATCAGAGTCCAAAAGCATCGGACATGACACTCCTTGCCAAAACGAAATCTAAAATGCCCGATTTTTAAGGATCCGCACTCGCCAATTACTGCAACTTGGACTGTAGACAATTTGTAAGATGTAATACCGAGTGCTGAATACACATTAGCATAATTTAAGCTCCACCTACTGCAGGTACTTGTGAGATTTTCGCGAGAAGTGTGAAAGCTAATCAAATTATCCGTTACGCTAGAGGTGATTGTATTCAGCCAATTAGAGCTGCGGTTACGTCTTTGACACTGTTTGATTGTCAACACGTAAGAGTGCAAAAACCAATAATTCCATAAGCGTTTCTCAGTCTGGAAAATCACGATGCAGTACTCGTTTAATTAGCATGTTTTTTTTTAAACAAATGAGGAAAATTCGGTAGCCCAGTCGGGCTCGTACCTGTGGAAAATCAGTAGCCCGAGCTGAAATTTGGTAGCCATGGGCTGTCGGACTACCGTGAATTTTGAACACTGTAATATCAAAATGAAATACTAGTAAGTAATTTATAGTGCAGATAATACAGTTTTGCTTGTATCAAAATGTCACAATAGAAGCACTTTTGTAATACAGAACACCTAGTAGGATTAGTAAAAGTGCAATTATATTGATCTTTATTTCCTATGCCTACACAATTATACAAAGTTGTGCAAAGCAGGAGAGAGATCAATGGCTTAATCAACATGACTTGTGTCCCACTCGAGGGCATGAAACTGATATTGGATAATTTAAATTAGGAATAAATAATTTAAATTAGGAATAAACAATCTGACACCAGGGACTGTTTATTGTGTTTTATTAGCTCACATGTCACTTTGTGACAAGGTGAGCTTTTGTGATCGCGCAGCGTCCGTTGTCCGTCCGTGTGTGCGTGCGTAAACTTTTGCTTGTGACCACTCTAGAGGTCACATTTTTCATGGGATCTTTATGAAAGTTGGTCAGAATGTTCATCTTGATCATATCTAGGTCAAGTTTGAAACTGGGTCACTTGTGGTCCAAAACTAGGTCAGTAGGTCTAAAAATAGAAAAACCTTGTGACCTCTCTAGAGGCCATACTTTTCAATGGATCTTCATGAAAATTAGTCAGAATGTTTACCTTGATGATATCTAGGTCCAGTTTGAAACTGGGTCATGTGCCCTCAAAAACTAGGTCAGTAGTTCAAATAATAAAAAAACTTTGTGACCTCTCTAGAGGCCATATTTTTCATCGGATCTGTATGAAAGTTGGTCTGAATGTTTATCTTAATGATATCTGGGTCAAGTTTGAAAGTGGGTCAACTGCAATCAAAAACTAGGTCAGTAGGTCTAAAAATAGAAAAACCTTGTGACCTCTCTAGAAGCCATACTATTGAATGGAACTTCATGAAAATTGGTCAGATTGTTTATCTTGATGATATCTACGTCAAGTTCGATACTGGGTCATGTGCGGTCCAAAATTAGGTCAGTAGGTCTAAAAATAGAAAAACCTTGTGACCTCTCTAGAGGCCATACTTTTCAATGGATCTTCATGAAAATTGGTCAGAATGTTTACCTTGATGATATCTAGATCAAGTTTGAAACTGGGTCACATGCCTTCAAAAAACTAGGTCAGTAGGTCAAATAATAAAAAAACTTTGTGACCTCTCTACAGGCCATATTTTTCATGGGATCTGTATGAAAGTTGGTCAGAATGTTTATCTTGATGATATCTGGGCCAATTTTGAAAGTGAGTCAACTGCGATCAAAAACTAGGTCAGTAGGTCTAAAAATAGATAAACCTTGTGACCTCTCTAGAAGCCATACTATTGAATGGATCTTCATGAAAATTGGTCAGAATGTTCATCTTGATGATATCTAGGTCAAGTTTAAAACTTGGACACATGCCTTCAATAACTAGGTCAGTAGGTCAAATAATACAAAAACCTTGTGACCTCTCTAGAGGCCATATTTTTCATGGGATCTGTATGAAAGTTGGTCTGAATGTTCATCTTAATGATATCTGGGTCAAGTTCAAAACTGGGTCAACTGCGGTCAAAAACTAGGTCAGTAGGTCTAAAAATAGAAAAACCTTGTGACCTCTCTAGAAGCCATACTATTGAATGGATCTTCATGAAAATTGGTCAGAATGTTCACCTTGATGATATCTAGGTCAAATTTAAAACTGTGTCACATGCCTTCAATAACTAGGTCAGCAGGTCAAATAATACAAAAACCTAATACAAAAATCCTCTAGAGGCCATATTTTTCATGGGATCTGTATGAAATTTGGTCTGAATGTTCTTCTTGATGATATCTAGGTCATGTTTGAAACTGGGTCAGCTGTGGTCAAAAACTAGGTTAGTAGGCTAAAAATAGAAAAACCATGTGACCTGTCTAGAGGCCATACATTTGAATGGATCTTCGTGAAAATTAGTCAGAATGTTCACCTGGATGATATCTAGGTCAAGTTTGAAACAGAGTCACGTGTCATCAATAACTAGGTCAGTAGGTCAAATAATAAAAAACCTTGTGACTTCTCTAGAGGCCATATTTTTCAATGGATCTTCATGAAAATTGGTCAGAATATTTATCTTGATGATATCTAGGTCAGGTTCAAAACTTGGTTACATGAGCTCAAAAACCAGGTCACTGTGTCAAATAATAGAAAAAAAACGATGTCATACTCAGTTCAAAACTGGGTCATGTGGGGACAGGTTAGCGATTCAGGACCATCATGGTCCTCTTGTTTAACAATTTACAGACCAAGAAAGTAGTTTTTTCTGGGGTTATTTTTATTTGTTTCCTGTATTTTTATTTTTTCCGGGACATTTCAACAGTGTCCGAGATAACGGGACAAGCATGTCATTTCTGGGACAATCCGGGACATATTTTGTTTTCTTTTGGGTTTAACGCCGTTTTTCAACAGTATTTCAGTCATCACAAGTATGATTCAGGGTTCGAATTTAGCCTGATTTTCTACTTGCATTTTTTCGCAAGTGGTATTTTTTTAACTTGCTAAATGAAAAACAACTTGCATTTTCCGCGACATGTTACTTTATTAGAACATTAACACAAACATCCATGTGACAAGTCCAGCCAATCGTATTTGCGCTATATAAATAGTAACTTATTAATAGATTACCAAAAAACCCACCGGATGCGGTAAACGTCATCAAAATTGGCGCAGGTACTTGTCAGCAGTTGAAAAGACATGCGCACGGGACATGTATCGATTGTAAATGTCCTTTTACGACGAAAGATGAAAGAGTGCTCCGAAAGAAAGAACAGTGTAAGATCGAGACGACCGTTAGAAATGCACATTATTCGGCCAAAAATTTTCACTCGCAAAAAAATGCTGGTTTCTGAAATCTCACCTTGCAGTTTGAAATTTGCACTCGCATTTCGCGAGTATGCGAGCTTAAATTCGAACCCTGATGATTACATAGGGGTGTAACGAGTATCTAAGTAATCGGATATCCACGAATTCGACCACAAGTTTCAGTACGGATATTCGTCATTGTCAAGATCGTTGGATCGCGATCTTTTTCATTAATACATGCAATATGTAAACTTTTATGTATTGAATGGAAAATATCAATACGATACGTATTACAATAAATAAAGAATGATACACAATACGTATTGGCGATACAATACAACAGCTAGTAGGACCTATAACTTCAAAGCTGCAACATAAAGGATCCTAATAATTGTTTGTTTCGGGAATAGGCAATGTAGGTCTTTTTAATGTACAGCTATGTCTTTGTAATTTAAATAGATAGTACTGTATAAAGAGAAATGCAGAGAAGATGAAAGGACCAGGGCTCTCCCTAAAGTTTAAAGTAGTCAGTGATGAAAGAAAAGTAGCCAGCGCGGGGTCCGGAAAATTTTGAAATTGAAGGTTTAAAATGGTGCAATCTGGTGTATTTTGGGGTGTTTTTTCTTTGCTTTGTCTACCTATATTTTTTATACAAAAAAGACATAAAACATAATTCCTCTTAAAAATGTATTTGTGACCTCACATAAAAAATCAGAGTCATACCCTCACTCTAAACCAGTGTTATTATATATCTTCAAAAAATCTGTCAAAAATGGTTCAGCATCACAGTCTTTATTCACGGCCTTGGCACATAGGTGGATTATATATATCTAGGCCATGAGCCATATACACTTAAATTTATTACAGTGATAATGTATTCTGAGAAAAAAAATGCCAAAAAAGTAATTCTGATTTTTTCCCCTGTAACAATGAGCCATTAGAAAGGCGATCATGAGCGTTTTGACGTGTAAATCTATTGCTTCCAGGTCCGTATTTTTTGTTTCAAAAATATTTCTTTATTAATGATTGACCGTCTTTTGGGCAAGTGAGTAATCTTTCAGAAAAATCTTACTCACATGCAAATTGTTTACGCACAGCATGCGAGCAACGGCGTACGAAACATTTTTCTCAGTGCATCGTGCCAGTTAAAATAACGCTACAAGCGGTCAGAACAGGCTGAATGGGAACTAACAAGACTAAAAATTAACTAGAGCTATCACTAAAGGTGATGAATGTACCCCCCGCATGCACTGACACAGTACATTGCAATCTGACACACACAAGACTGCATAATTATGTGGACTGTATGTATATAGACTGTATGTATACAGTGTAGTAACAAAAAACAGAGTCCCATAACTATGCAGAATATTTATCTAAAAGAATGTAACATGCACCATGCACAACTAGGGTTGGTACTGATCACTTGTGTGAAGTTTCATTAAATTGTGTGCAAGGGTTTGGTAGATTAGGCTAGCACAAGATTGCATATGCAGACTGTATGTACATAGTATGTTAACAAGAAACAAAGTTCCATAACTCTGCAATTTTTGTCGCTGAAAGAACCTAACATGCCCCATGCACAACTACTGTTGTTACTGATCACTTGTGTGAAGTTTCATTAAATTGTGTCAAGGGGATGAGGAGAGATGGTGCGCACAAGATTGTGTCTATGTATATAGTATAGTAACAAAAAAACAAAGTCCCATAACTCTGCAAATTTTTTTTCTGAAAGAACCTTACATGCCCCATGCACAACTACTGTTGTTACTGATCACTTGTGTGAAGTTTCATTAAATTGTGTCAAGGGGATGAGGAGAGATGGTGCGCACAAGATTGTGTCTATGTATATAGTATAGTAACAAAAAAACAAAGTCCCATAACTCTGCAAATTTTTCTTCTAAAATAACCTAACATGCCCCATGCACAACTACTGTTGGTACTGATCACTTGTGTGAAGTTTCATTAAATTGTGTCAAGGGGATGAGGAGAGATGGTGCGCACAAGATTGTGTCTATGTATATAGTATAGTAACAAAAAAACAAAGTCCAATAACTCTGCAAATTTTTCTTCTAAAAGAACCTAACATGCCCCATGCACAACTACTGTTGGTACTGATCACTTGTGTGAAGTTTCATTAAATTCTGTCAAGGGGATAAGGAGAGATGGTGCGCACAAGACTGCGTCTACGGACAGACGGACAGACCACCAGACGGACAGACAGACAGACAACCTGAAACCAGTATACCCCCCTTACAACTTTGTTGTCGGGGGGGTACAATTAATCAATTCTACTTAGTTACTAACAGTACAGGTTTGCTATTTAATTTTGCAAAGATTGCGTACGGATGCATTGGATCGGATAAAGAAAGAAAGCGGGAAAACCCACAGGTGCCCGCTGATACTGCTAAACTATTCGTCAGTGCTCGTCACGTGGTGAGACTGATTAAAAATAGATGCGCTAAGATCCTGCATAATTCACTGACTTGGGAAACCAACAACCATATGACGTCAGCATACAAAAATAACATAGTTTAACTGTTGGAATACACATGTATAAAGTATTGGTAGGCCCGTAATGGTAGCGGTTTGTTTATGATTTCATTCAACAATTAATTTCGGGTTATTATTTTACATTTTGAAGTTCATTTTTTTGTTCAGTTTGAGAAAAGTAGCCGGCGGTACATCCGTCAGTAGCCGGCGAAATCGCCGGCCGCCAGGGCTTGTGGTGAGCTCTGAAGGACGTCTGTTTCACAAGGTGTGTATCGTTCTACTTTTGATAACTGCTTCAATATTGGGTTCATGAAACCTCAAAGATCAATGTGACATGTGCGTTAGGTTCAGGAACGCATCTGATGTTGAAAAGGTCAGTATTCAAAGTGAATATTAAAAATAAAGAGTCTGCACGTGCCCAAAAGAACCATGATAAAGCAAAAGCTGAATCTGGAATAGATGATTACCTGCTTGTTGCCCACTTTGATTTAGAAAAAGTGCTTTTAACACCAAAGGGAAAAGCATCATCCTTGTACTATAGAAGAAGATTGAATTCATTCAATCTTTCAGTTAACAATCTTGGTACATCAAATGCAAATTGTTACATTTGGAATGGAAGTATAGCAAGTAGAGGAGCCTGTGAAATAAGTAGCTGTGTCGATGACTTTTTGAAGTATTCAAGGAGTCAAGGTAAACAAAAATTTATCTTTTTTTCCGACAATTGCAGCTCTCAAAATAAAAATAGATATTATATATCTATGTTGTGGCATGCCATGAAAACTCTGAAATTGCAGTCTATTAAACACAAATACCTACAGAAGGGACATACACAGTCTGAAAATGATTCTGTGCATGCAGCCATAGAGACCCACAGCGAGGTAAGTAAACCTATTTACACAACCCCTCAGTGGGCCACTGCCATAAGAGGAGCCCGAAAGTCAAAAAAAGCCTATGAAGTTAAGGAGATGGATTGTTCAGATTTTTTCAATTTTGAAAAAGTGGCTACAGTTCTTAAGAATTTTGATCTGGATACTGATCGACAAAAGGTGAATTGGTTAGATATTTTGACCTTTTCCTTGAGCTGTGAACGTCCAAATATTGTTGGATTCAACAACTATGATGGACCAGTCCACTACATCAACCTGATACAAAAGGTACGCAGAAGCACTGAAATCCCAAACCCATTAAACATTAGATTGGAACAGTTATATGAACAGAGGCCACATATTACCTATGACAAATACAAAGATCTAATGAGGATATGTCGAGATGGAATTATTCCTTCTGTACACCACCAGTTCTTTTCCGAGCTACATGACACTGAATAATCAACTTGTCTTCCTGTTAGAAAATACAGGTGCTTAAAAGCTATGACAGTTTTAATTAAAAAACGGTTTTTAAAAGCAGACTACCAGTGTACGAAATTCAGATTTGAACCCACTAGCCCGTTCGGGTTACCAGATAGGAAATTTTCCAAGCCCGACACCAATTTCACTAGCCCGAACTTTAACAACTTAAAATACTTAATTTTTGCACCATATAAAATTTTGTTTTACAGACATCTCTATGCATGTTTGAAGGAATAAAAAAGACATACAGTACATGTTTGCCATGTTTTTGAAAAATTTTAACTCTAAATACTCCAGTCCAGATCAGCATCGCCAGAGTCCAAAAGCATCGGACATGACACTCCTTGCCAAACGAAATCTAAACTGTAATGCCTGATTTTTTGGGATCAGCACTCGCCAATTACTGCTACTCGGACTGTTGACAATTTGCAAGATGTAAAAATGAGTGCTGAATACACACATACACACACGCTGATAGCATAATTTAAGCTCCGCCTACTGCAGGTACTTATGAGATTTTAGCGAGAAGTGTGAAAGCTAATCAAACTAGAAAATGCTTTTGTAAAAAGGCGCATGTCTCCCCCAATGCAAAGTCCTATAGGCAAGAAGTCAATAGGGGTCAGGAGCAAAAGTCAAGAGACACTGATGGTTGGCTGCAATAGGGATCATCTACTTGGCATGTCCAGTCATCCCGCTAAATTTCGACACTCTTGGCCTAGTGGTTCTCAAGTCACTGTTCAGGCTCCTGTGACCTTGACCTTTGATCAACTGATCTCAAAATAAATAGGGGTCATCTACTCTCCATGTCCAATCATCCTATTAAGTTTCAACATTGTAGGTCAAGTGGTTCTCAAGTTATTTCCAAAAAATGATTTTACATGAATAGGCCACTGTGACCTTGACTTTTAATAGAATGACCCCAAAATCAATAGGGGTCATCTACTCTACAAGTTCAATCATCCTATGAAGTTTCAACATTCTGGGTCAAGTGGTTCTCAAGTTATTGATCGGAACTGGTTATGAATGTTCAGGCCCCTGTGACCGTGACCTTTAACGGAGTGACCCCAAAAACAATAGGGGTCATTTACTCTGCATGAACAATCATCCTATGAAGTTTCAACATTCTGGGTCGAGAGGTTCTCAAGTTATTGATTGGAAATGGTTTTCCATGTTCAGGCCCCTGTGGCCTTGACCTTTAACAGAGTGACCCTAAAATCGCTAGGGGTCATCTACCCTGCATGACCAATCATCCTATGAAGTTTCATCATTCTGGGTCAAGTGGTTCTCAAGTTACTGACCGGAAATAGTTTTCAATGTTCAGGCCCCTGTGACCTTGACCTTTCACAGAGTGACCAGAAAATCACTAGGGGTCATCTACTCTGCATGACCAATCATCCTATTAAGTTTCAACATTCTGGGTCAAGTGGTTCTCAAGTTACTGACCGGAAATGGTTTTCAATGTTCAGGCCCCTGTGACCTTGACCTTTAATGGAGTGACCCCAAAATCGATAGGGGTCATCTACTTTGCATGTACAATCATCCTATGAAGTTTCAACATTCTGGGTCAAGTGGTTCTCTAGTTATTGATCGGAAATGGTTTCCATGTTCAGGCCCCTGTGGCCTTGACCTTTAATGGAGTGACCCCAAAATCAATAGGGGTCATCTACTCTTTATGACCAATCATCCTATGAAGTTTCAACATTCTGGGTCAAGTGGTTCTCTATTATTGATCGGAAATGGTTTTCAATGTTCAGGCCCCTGTGACCTTGACCTTTGACGAAGTGACCCCAAAATCAATAGGGGTCATCTACTCTTCATGACCAATCATCGTATGAAGTTTCAAAGTTCTGGGTCAAGTGGTTCTCTAGTTATTGATCGGAAATGGTTTTCAATGTTCAGGCCCTTGTGACCTTGACCTTTGACGGCAGGGCCCTCGTTTGCCGATTTTTGGGGCCGAAATTCGGCCCCATTCCCCCCTCGAAATAGTATGTTTCTTTCCCCCCAAGTATAGAAAAATTCCCCCTCGAAAGAAAAAAAAATCAAGAAAAAAATCGATACCCGATAGTCTTAGGAGCCCGGGTCCGGGAGATTTTCAAAAGACGCTCAAAGGACCATGATAATTGCCTGTGCGTCACTCGGGACCCGGAGACATTTTCCTTTGATAATCCTTCCTCTTATCAGTCATTTCCCAAAGTAAAACTATGTCCACGATAAACACGTATTCAAAGTAAACACTCGCGGTCATGCCCTCCTTCCTGCCTTTGATCTTCTGCTAAATTCCCGCCCTTTATCCTGTGGACATGCCACGCTGATTTTTCTTTATCAGCAAGTTACGTCACGGCGAGTGCACATAGGTAATGAGAATCAATGAAGTGTTAACATTAATTCATTGATAAAGCGTTACCCGTATTGAGCCTGCATACTGTCAAAAAAGGCGCCAATTATTAAATTATCGTAATTAAGCGACCAGCTGATTACCGAGCATGTGAAAAGTGTCCTGCAAGATTTCTTCATGCAAACTTTAAATTAGATCATTGTTTAATGATTGTACCTTAACTTCAACGAGAAAATCCACAAATTTAAATGAATTTGGAAAGTAAAAATAAGTATAGAATGTCCATTCACGATTCTAATTACACCCGATGACATATGCAATTTTTCCAAAATTCACTTAAAAACTTGACTTTCAATGCAATTTTTAATGAAAAGTAGCATCATTATTTGAGGAACTATCTCTGGTTTACCTTAGTGGACCAAGTAACTGGCAAAAAACAACATTTCAGACGACATTCCAGAAGTGTACCAGTATCCGGATAGTACGTTTTTGGATACATTTTTACAGAGTGTTTTAGCACTTTTCTGCTAACAAACAAAAATATTGAAGAAAAACCTCATCAAATTAAAATGAATTTTGATAAAAATTTATTTACAATATGAGATTATATGACCTGAAACAGAAATTGTTATTATGCTGTAACATGTTCTTGGTTGTAGTAGCTATTAATTACGTAGTATTACTTTATAAGAAAATATAGTCAATTGTATCGATGTGTTGGGGCAGGACTCTTGTATTTTGAAAAGGGACCCTTCAAAATTTGGACCCAAGGGTCCCGGGACTCTTTGGTTTTCAGGTCTAGTGGAACCCCTGGTTTTACTGATCCGTATAATACGCTCGTTTTTCAGTTCCCCGGATGCGTGTATGCAAAGTTACTTCCCTTTGAAAAAAAATGTTGCATAATGTACATCATACAGTAAAAAGATCACAGATGCAACTGGGGCGAAATGCGCAAAAATAGATTTGCTTTTTAAGCAGCATGCTCTCAAAAAACAAACTACTGTCACGGACACCGCTGTTTCATCAGGGCCAGACATGCACAATCAGGTAGATATGATGAAGGGAAGCACTGCTCCGGCTGCTGCTGAGACAATGTCCGTGGATACTGCTAGTGCTTCCGTTAATGACGACATGTGAACCTCGATTGGATGTCACCTAATTGATTTAATAAAAGAAAATAAAAGTTGCCTGTTTTCAATAGATTATGTTCTGTACAATACTTCAGATATATTCACATTAGTTTGATATCTGTAATACTCAATTGACCTTAATTTAAGGGGTTATGTTCAGATGTCATATCTCCAGAATGAATTCCCCCCTCCCTTGAAAACGACGCGAAATTCCCCCCTCCAAGGGCCCCGGCCCCAATCCCCCAAAATGTAGAGAGGGCCCTGGACGGAGTGACCCCAAAAACAATAGGGGTTGTCTACTCCAGCAGCCCTACAACCCTATGAAGTTTGAAGGTTCTAGGTCAAATGGTTCTCCAGATATTGCTCGGAAATGAAGTGTGACGTACGGACGGACGGACGGACGGACGGACGGACGGACAGGGCAAAAACAATATGTCTCCTGGGGGAGACATAATTATCCGTTACACTAGACCTCTGATTGTATTCAGCCAATTAGCGCTGCGGTTACGTCTTTGACACTTTGCGTTTGATTTGTCAACACGTGAGAGTGCGAGAGTGCAAAAAAAACAACAATAATTCAATAAGTGTTCCTCAGTCTGGACGATGTGTTATGCCTTCTTAGTGTTTATTAATGGAGATCATATGAAATCACGATGCTATACTCGTTTAATTAGCATGATTTTTTTAAACAAATTAGGAAAATTCGGTAGCCTGGTCGGGCTTGTATCTGCGGAAAATCGGTAGCCCAAGCTGAAATTTGGTAGCCACGGGCTATCGGACTACCGCGAATTTCGAGCACTGGACTACAGTACAAAAATTTGCAAAGTGAAAGCAATATTTAGTTTAGTCCGTAACCCATGTCTATAATATTTGCATTTATTTTGGAGTGAATTTTTAAAATCTATATTCACTGACTATTGGTATTCCCTTACAGAAGAAAAAGGCCTGCTGCGTACTCTTGCTGTGTACATACAGCGTATATGATGCGTACATGATGTGTACTAAAATCAAGGGCTTTAAATAGTACGCAGGATATACACCGCACATACACCGATAGTACGTTTGTAGTACACTTTTGACATGCAAATGAGCTCTGCCGCGTACTACTTGCTGCGTACATGCTGTGGACTACATAGTACACAGGATGTACGCTGGAGGAATTTAGTATGCGGGAAATAGTACACAGCATGTACGCGGCACATACACTTTTCACATGCAAATGAGCCTGCGGTGTACTACCCCTGCGGCGTACATGCTGTGTACTCTTGCGGCGTACATGCTGTGTACTACTGCGGCGTACATGCTGTGTACTCCTGCGGCGTACATGTGGTGTACTCCTGGCCAGAGTCCTGCGGCGTACATGCTGTGTACTCCTGCTGCATACATGCTGTGTACTCCTGTGGCGAAACTGCTGTGATAATGTAAATTCCTTACCCCACCAACTTTCGTATGGAAATGCTGATCATTTGGACAGAAAAAAACCAGAAAAAAGATGTGACATGCATCAATAAGTATTTACCCTTACCAAAATAATGTAGATTGATGTTATCAAATAAATTAGTATGCTTTTCTTCATCCACTTTTCAATGAAATAAATCAATTTTTGTACCATGTAATTTGGTAAACATTTGAAGAAAATGGCGTAACTGCATCAAGGGGAAACAACTTTAATGCAACTAAATATAAGTGTTGTGATTTATTATAGACAATGTGTGCGTAGTATGTATTTATTTTGATTAAAATCCATCTGAGAACAATCTAGGACTGGAATTATATAAGCATTTATACACTTTTACGTCCGTAAAAAGTAGCGCACCAAAAAATTTTGGATTGATTTTTTCCAATGGGGCGAGCGCAATTAGCCAAAAACGTTATGAAAATATACGAGCGGCAAATCCGATGAACAACTTTTTAATTTGGTGAGGCCTTAATGAGTTAACATAATGAGCATTAAAGCCTTTATAAAACATGATAGAATGGTGTTTTGCTTAAGAGTATTCAAATAACAGTGAGAGCTATTAATTCTTCTCATTCGGGCGCTGTTGAGGCATTATCTTGGTAATTATTTCATGTATTACAAAATGTAATGCAACAAAGTTCAAATAAGGCTTTTCAATTATCCAAGTTAGAAAGCTCCAGGATTAATTCAAAATGAAAAAGAATATATTTTTACACTGCATGCAAGGTGCAGCTCAGAAATCACCAAGATGTAAGCTTCACAAATGAACATTGCAAATAGTTTGGCAAATTTTCATTGTTCAGAATACCAGTTATCTGAACTACTCTATGCTATGAAGATAAAAGTTACTCGGAAATCAAGTTCTTGCTTCCAAGAAAAAAAAAAAATGTACAAATCCTTCCTGCATGAAGTGTACTTCAGACTTTTACCTAAAAAAATTCAAAGTATAAACACCAAAAGAAAATTAACAAGTCCCTCCCGCGTATATGAAGTTTACTTCAGACTTTAACTTATAAAAAAAGACAAAGTATAAATGCCAAAAGAAATTGTACAAGTCTTTTCCGCGTATATGAAGTGTACTGCACAAATTTCAAAGTATCTGCGGTGTACATGCAGTGTACTATTTTCTTGTACAAGTCCCTCCTGCGTACATGCAGTGTACTCCTTAAATTTTCAGAGTCTGTGCTGCGTACTTGAAGTGTACTAGTGACCTCCTGCGTACATGCTGTGTACTCGTCGAAATAGTACGCGGCATGTACGCAGCATGCGGTGTATGTAAAATGTACTCCTCTGGCGTACTACTGTGTTTGCGGCATATACACAGCAAATACGCAGCATGTACGCCACAGAGGCTTGCTTCTGTAAGGGTTTTGAAGTCAAATGAAATTGTCCTTGTATTTAAAGCCTCATTTAAGGAAATTTTATTTCCTAATATTAGGATATCATCCAATTAAAAGCCTCACTCATTAGGAAATAAAACTTCATTAAGTGAGGCTTTTAATTGGATAATTTCATATGACAAAATTTTCACAATTTGTTTGCGGAAGATTAAATCAGATAATTCTCTTGTCAATGAGATAATTGAGATGGTTAAATTTGCAAAGGTGGTAATCTGCGAAAAAAAGTGAAAAATAAACCAAAACTAATTACTTCAAAATTTTACAGTATCCTGACTGAAGTGACATTAGTATGCATAATTCTTTACACCGTGATAAAAGTTTTTCACAGGTACCATATAAAGCTGAACAATTACCATCATAGATTATAGCTATAGATTAGTTCACTGTTTTGTGATGAAGTTTTCATTTTACGCAAGTATAGGATGAAAGTGATGGGTTTGAAATTAACTGGGCCTATCCATAAAGCATCTTTGTAAAATTTTCTGCTTGGTTAAGTTTTTCTTTAAAACTGATTTTATTCCTTACTCTGTTTCCTTTCAGTTAGGGACTTTTTTTTTTGACCGCCCGCACCTGGCGTATTTTTTGCGCTGGGTCGAAATCAGTAGGAACGTAAAAAAAGATGGAAATTCCGAAGTTTAAATGCACCTAGCTTGTAATTTAGGCCAGCATTTTTTAATTTTCTAGTTTACGGGAGCGCAGACCCTATTTTTTGACAAAACGAAATAAAAATAAAAGTCATTTTCAGTACTTTTATTTTCATTTTACACGCCGACTGTCCATATTTGCTACTGTCAATACAAGTTTAACTGTATGGTAGTGGTTTTGTTTCATCAAAGTGAGCAGACGCATGAAAAATGGCAGCCTGCATGAATGAAATTGTACAAAATTAAATTAGAAAAAATATACTAGTTAACAGACAATAATCTTTGGAATAAGTTGGTAGTGATAACAAGTATTGTAAATGAATTGGAGCTAGGTAGAAATTACAGCAGCTAAAGCTCAACATTGGGAATAATCACGTAAAACTACGAAAAATGACGTTCACTAACAACGCTGTCCAGATGTTGAAAAATCTGGCGTATCACATGTACGAGATTTGTTGTCTGTATATTATAATTGGACAACGATCAAATTCATGTGGGACTGCTAGAAAAATACCACAATTAATAAGAAGGAAAGACACAAAGAAATGGCGAAATGGAAGAGCAAACGTGAGTATCAGCCTGTAAAAACATTTTTTTCCTTTGAAGTATTGAGAGTCTTTTGAAGTATTAGGGGTCAGAGAAGAAAAAAATAAGTAATATCACAATTGTTAGTAATTATGTTTAAAACAAACTGCATTTTCAATGTATAATGATTGATGTCCCCTGCAAATGCAAACACGTGATAAAAAATTCAAACTAGTCCAAATAATTTGACGGTCACTTTAATGATTGTTTTATATTTCTGTCGGGCAACCTAACCGAATGGAGATATTGCGCATATGAAAGGCTTATCTCAATATTCCGAGGATCAAGTCGAATTAGTTTGAATAAAGTTCTAACCAGGTACCCTAACTCAAAAGATAATTATCAAACATGAAACTCCTGGCAATATTCTCATGTCCACTTAAAGGGAATTCCTATAGTTTTTTATGCGCATCTTTCCGCGCAGCCGACACTTTCTATGGAAAACTGAACTGAAGTCAACATTTGTTGAAACATGTTACAGACAATCTTAAATATGAGGTTTCTTGAATGAAATAACATTTTTTGATAAGTTTTATCAGTAATCAAATGTTGATACTGGTTTACGTTGTATTGACAAGTATCATGCCTGACAGATATCTTGCTATTTTTGTGGTTGTGTTTCACATCGCATTTTAGTACAAAGACAGTGTTGTTCATATAATGTAAGATAATTGACTTAGTACTGATAAGTCAATATCACCTTTCAGATTATTTAGTATTCAATTATAGAAAGAATTAAGAATTTTTAAAACTTTTTTTAACTTCTACCGCACATACATGTAATCAGTTTGGCCAGGTTCGCGCCACTTTCCGTCCTAACAGGTGTTGTATTCTAGCGGTCTTAACATAAAATTTAGCCTGGTGACCCATACATTTTTAGTCATTTTTATGTTCACAATACAATTATCTATACACAAGAAAAACAGGAAAAAATTCTATGAAAGAGTTTTTTCAAAATTAAAAAAAAATATTCTTCACTATGGGTATTTTTCATTGAAAAAAGTTCACAAAACTAAATATGAAACAATATTTTTTTTTTATTTGTACCCCTTACTGTAAGGATAGAGTATTACAAATATGACTATAATATCAAATAAGTATATAATAAAATTTGTTAAAAGAAAAAAACCTTATTGTGCTGTCTTGATGTATATTTTGGTTGGTATTTATAAAAAAGCAGAAAATTATGAAAATGTTGAAAAATCGCTGGCAGTTTCAGCAACAGTGGGTGTGTTCAAAACAATTTTTCATAAAAACGAGCCTGGTGACCTATTGTTTTTATTTGTTCATTGTTTTCAGCACAAAATTTCATATCATATAATTATGTGAATTTAAAAAAATTCTATGAAAGGAAAAAAACTATAGGAATTCTCTTTAAGTATACTAATAAAGAAGACCCATTGAAAGTATGTATGGGACAAACATTCAGCCACTAATTGCCGCATGTGCCTTTTACACTGAGGAACACAATAAAATATCCAGTAATAAATGTATTTTCGGACTCCTAACTTACTACGTCCAAGTCCCATTTCAGTGAAGAGTCTTTTCTCCGAAACTGTTGTTTAAGCATCAGCCGATAAGGTTATTTTGTACACATTTTTTGCTGAACCAAAATTAAGACTGTTTCGGCTTGTCATCCAATATAGATGGAAATACACTTTATTTGGTGTTAAACACGACATAAGCGATAATTACCTTTTTTTTTTATTTCATCGCTCTTTGCTCGCATCAATAAATGACGATTTGAAAAAAAAAAATTTAATTTTTTTTCGCTCGCTCACCCCCAATATTTTTGAAAAAAATCCAAAGAACAAGACATCAATTTGGTGTGGCCTTATTGATGTTTTGAAAATGTGTTGTCTTTTTTATTGGATTCCCTGTACTGAAGTTATAGCCTAAACTGCTAACGCAAACTTGCTAAGTCCATTTAGAACTATTTTTGCACAACAATGAAAAGATTATGTGCCAAGAAAGTTCAATTGGAATCCTTTTGCATAAATATTTATTCAAATTCAGATCTGATAAAAGTGCAAAACTAATCCAACTTAAGTTAGAATAGTTTTGCATAAATGATTGTTCTAAATACTGACAATGTTTAATGCAAAACTATTCCAAGTTTAGTTACAATAGTTTTGCGCTATCGATTATGTAAAATGTAATCAATTTTCAGTGCAAAACTATTCCAAGTTAAAAAATGTCTAATAAATCACTTTTAAAGAAAATAATGTATTAAATAATAGTATTTTTATATTAATTTAGTGTTTAAGTAATTTTATTCCAAAAATAAATCTAATTTATAGAATAAAGACAAAAAGAGTGTTTTTCCCTCCTCCTGAAAAAAAGTAAAAAGTAGTTAGTATAGTTTTGCGCTGAGCCCTCAATTTGGCATTGGGAATGGGGCCAAATATCGGCCCCATGAGACAGCTAGGTTGAAAAAGCCCTGGTAAAATCAAGAAATTTATTATACATACCTTGAACACAGGCATCTGCATTACCAGGGTCAACAATATAATCCGTTTTACATTCACATTTTAAATTTACAGGATCACATACAGCATCTGCATGTACAGCTACACATTCACCACCACCCGATGTACAGACTGTGTCAACAAGAGCTAAAAAAAAAATCATTTAGTTTCTAGAAATCTTGTATGTGTTGTTAAAATGCATGGGTAAAAGCTAATCGAAATATCATTCTGAACTTAAATTAACATTAAAACAATTGCTTGGTATCTTGACTATCATTGATATCTAAATAAAAATCCAGATTTCCCTAGCAGTAATTCTATTTAAAGTAATATTTCAAATTTGTATCTAGATCTACTTTTATCTAGTTATTGCCAGTTGGGTTTGAAAGTTTTGTCACAAATAAAATTTCTCTTACAGCAGACAACTTGATTAAATCTGAAACATCATGCACGCAAATTCTCATCTTGTGCAGTGTACGAAATTCAGATTTGAATCCAATAGCCCGTTCGGGCTACCAGATTAAAAATTTTCCAAGCCCGACACCAATTTCACTAGCCCAAACTTTAACACCTTAAGATACATAATTTTTGCCCCATATAACATTTTGTTTTACAGACATCTCCATATATGCATGTTTGAAGTAATAAAAAAGACATACAGTACATGTTTGCCATGTTTTTGAAAAATTTTAACTCGAAATACTCCAGTCCAGATCAGCATCGTCAGAGTCCAAAAGCATCGGACATGACACTCCTTGCCAAAACGAAATCTAAACTGTTACGCCCGATTTTTTAGGATCCGCACTCGCCAATTACTGCAACTCGGACTGTTGACAATTTGTAATACCGAGTGCTGAATACACATTACACACACGCTGATAACATAATTTAAGCTCCACCTACTGCAGGTACTTGTGAGATTTTCGCGAGAAGTGTGAAAGCTAATCAAATTATTCGTTACGCTAGAGGTGATTGTATTCAGCCAATTAGAGCTGCGGTTACGTCTTTAACACTGTGTTTGATTGTCAACACATAAGAGTGCAAAAACCAATAATTCCATAAGCGTTTCTCAGTCTGGAAAATCACAATGCAGTACTCGTTTAATTCGCATGTTTTTTTTAAACAAATGAGGAAAATTCGGTAGCCCAGTCGGGCTTGTACCTGTGGAAAATCGGTAGCCCGAGCTGAAATTTGGTAGCCACGGGCTGTCGGACTACCGTGAATTTCGAACACTGTTGTGCAAACCTACTGTTTCCAAGCAATAAGGGACTTAATGACACATTTATGTTTACTATACCTGCATCAGAAACATCCTGGAGACCAAGTAGCAAAAAACAAATAAGCAAGGCTAAATTCAGCACAGTTACCTAAAATAAAAAAAATATTATAATTATAAAAGAATTCTGCATGTCACCAGTAGAGAGACTCTGTTTCCTGTTTGATCATGTAAAATGTGAATTTCTAAGACAATAGCTTTATAATTCATTAACATGGTTTATGAATGATGTCATCTCCTGCAACCAACAAGGTAGATCTATTAGGGATATGCATTAGTTGGAATGGTTGATATGATTTCACATTACAGGGCTTTTTTCCCCTATAAATCTACCTCCGGTAAAAGGAGGTAATCCCAATTCAAAAGTATGTTTTTTTCCCAAAGTTGAATTTAAAATTCCCAAATGATTATACCTTTTAGGGTTTTTGCTGTTTTAAGATAGTTTTGCTAATTTGTATGTATATTTAGGTAAATTATAACACTGTTGAACAATTACTGAAATACAGTTCATTAATATTTCACATAAAAACACATTTATGTAGATTTTTGGTAATTTGCAAATTGTCCCAATTAAGACAATTTCCGAGAGCATTTTCCCAATTCCTACGGTGTCGGTGGCATTCCAAAATTGATGAAAAAAAGGCCTGCATTAATACTTGTTGTTTTTTATGCCACCACTTTTGGGGGGGGGGGGGGAGATATAGATTTGCCCTTGTCTGTCCTTCCGTCAGTCCATCCTTCCGAAAATGTTGTCGCGCCTAGCTCCAAAAGTATTTGACATAGTCACAAAACTTTACAGGAATCAGGGTTCGAATTTAAGCTCGCATACTCGCGAAATGCGAGTGCAAATTTCAAACTGCAAGGTGAGATTTCAGACACCAGCATTTTTTTGCGAGTGAAAATTTTTTGCCGAATAATGTGCATTTCTAACGGTCGTCTCGATCTTACACTGTTCTTTCTTTAACAACTCGCGGTCATTGCAGCGCATTGTCATTTGCAGAACGAATTTCGGAGCACTCTTTCATCTTTCGTCGTAAACGGAAGTTTACACTCGATACATGTCCCATGCGCATGTCTTTTCAACTGCTGACAAGTACCTGCGCCAGTTTTGATGACTTTTACCGCATCCGGTGGGTTTTTGGTAATCTATAATAAGTTACTATTTATATAGCACAAATATGATTGGCTGGACTCGTCAAGTGGATGTTTGTGTTAATGTTCTAATAAAATGACAAGTCGCGGAAAATGCAAGTTGTTTTTTCATTTAGCAAGTTAAAAAAAATACCACTTGCGAAAAAATGCAAGTAGAAAACCTGGCTAAATTCGAACCCTGGGAATGTTGGTCATTCAGTCGTTAGGAGTTATGGCCCCTGACAGTAAAAATTGGTCATTTTAATGTGTCGCGCGTAGCTCCAAAAGTATTTGACCTAGAGTCACCAAAGTTTACAGGAATGTTGGTCAGCATGTGCAGTTGTGCACCTGGGGTTTCGCATCCGGATTCATTCAGTCGTGTAGGAGTAATGGCTCCTGACTTTGTAAAAATTGGTCATTTTAGTGTTGTGTCGGGCCTAGCTCCAAAAGTATTTGACGTAGAGTCACAAAACTTTACAGGAATGTTAGTCAGCATGTGAAGTTGTGCACCTGGGGTTTCGCGTCCCAATTCATTTGGTCATGTAGGAGTTATGGCCCCTGACTTAGTAAAACATTGGTCATTCAGTGATTTTTTTTGCGTATTTTTACTGCCGAATATCGGCACTTTCCCCTCGCCAAAATAGGCCATTTTTTCCCAAAAAATCGTCAATTTTTCCCCTAAAAAAGAGATGTTTTCCCCCCTCAAACTATCAGATTTTATTTCCAAAATGTAACAGTTTATATTCGGGCGTGAGATCAGCGATATCTAACATGAAATTGGCAGAAATGGCATCAAAAACGTCCTTTTTAAGATCAAAATCGCATCAAGGTTACCGTCGCGAAAACACGTGACAAACAAAATATTGCCGATTTTCAAGAGAAATATGCACTTTAGTCGGTTTAAATATGTTCCATTATGTCATTTAATCATTTATGGTAATGAAAAATGACAATATCTCTCCTAGTTTTTGAAAAATTGGAGATCAAAATCGCCGCGATTGTACCGATTTTCGGATAGTCAAAATTTCGGACGTTATCAAATTTCAAGGGCATGAGGTGAAAATTGATAAATACAATTATTACAAGTTGTATTGATGTCTTAATTTATTTTATCACCCAAAAATTTCACGATTTTAAATCCAAAAGTGGTTTTGAAAAAATATAAACTCTTCAAACAACATTCAGTAAGGAAATGTACAGATTTATATCACTTAGTATGGAAATTAAACATATTTCTATTTTTCCCAATTTGGGGAATTATCGCGCTTATTTTCCCAATTCAGCGGGCACAGGCACCTTTATTTTTTCCAAAAAAAATCACTGTCATTGTATGTTGTGTTACGCGTAGCTCCAAAAGTATTTGACCTAGAATCATCAAAGTTTACAGGAATGTTGGTCAGCATGTGCAGTTGTGCACCTGGGATTTCGTGTCTGGATTCATTCAGTCAATCATGTAGTAGTTATGGCCCCTGACTTAGTTGAAAATTGGTCATTTTAATGTTGTGCGCGCGTAGCTCCAAAAGTATTTGACCTAGAGTCACCAAAGTTTAAAGGAATGTTGGTCAGCATGTGCAGTTGTGCACCTGGAGTTTCGCGTCCTAATTCATTAAGTATTGTAGGAGTTATGGCCCCTGACCTAGGAAAAAATTTGTGTCCTTTGTCATGTAGTGGGGGCATCTGTGTCCCATGGACACATTTCTAGTTTCTTCTTACAGGGGCCGTTAACATGCCCCTTTCCCTTAGAAAATTTCTTTTAAATCATGCAGTTTTCCCCCAAAATTGACGTTACATCATGTTTTTATTCCCCTTTGCCCAAATACCGAGCTATTTTTCACCAAATCACAGGCCTGGGCCCCTTAAAGGCATATGCTAGAATTTCACCATTTTTTTCCCAATAACAGATTTTGTTCATATTTCATATATTGTTAGTTCATTCAATAAGTAACTTAAAAATAAAAAGAAATATGGGGGTCACCAACTTCGTTTTCATTTTATTTCAGATTTCATCTCCCACATATTCCCCCAAGGAGCCTCACATAGAGAGATGACGCAGCTATCTGCTGGAACTTATCAGAACGAGGCTAACGACGCTGGGCTTATCAGCAACCAGGAAATATTTCCAAAATATATCGTAAATAATCACTGTATTTAACAATATTTTTAACTAATTTCTTTAATCAGACAGGAGCAGGGACATTCAGTGATATAATTCGGATAATTTCAAAGGGTAAGTTCCAAAATTTCCCTCGATTTTTAACTTAATAATGTTGGAGTTAAATTGCCGGATTCTCCACGAGGCCATATTGTTGATCGCATTGCAACGTGGTCGTAGGCCTGCTTTTAAACAAGTTAAAAACACAGCGAGCTTTACATGTTCAAAATCTAGTTTCGATTTCGTAGACCATATGGGGTTTTTCCCAAGTAAACATTGCACATGTATAATTGCGAGCGGATAGAACATGTTGTTCTCCCGGTCATAAAATGACAAATACCGCAATAAATCTTGTATGATACGTGATGGGAAAAAATTCCGATCATACAGACACCTATTAGATCTACCATAAAATGGTTGCAGCTCGAAAAACTTTATGAACAGTTACGCCGTAAAACAGCCAGATATCCGTAATTTAATATGTAAACAATGGAAAAACATGGCGGAGCTAAAAATAGATTTATGACCAAAATAGGTCAGGTAGACATGACTAAAATTTCACCGTACATCGTTGTCGTCTACTATAATTAAAAGTTGGAAATTAAAAATCGGTCATATAATGTCATTTAACGATATAAAATATCATTGACACTCTTTGGTTTACATATTCACCAACACTTGGGTTTGGTTTTTCAGAATGATGGAAGGGGACAGCTTCGGCGGAAATGACGCCGAACAAGAGACGGCACATGCGCACGCACCCAGCGGTGCTAACAAGCTCGATAATGTCGTAAACCAACTTGAAAAACAACTATCTCACTTTGGTGAGACAACTAAAAACATCAAAACATTGGCGACAGCCGTAGCAGAAATGCGTGAAGAAATAAAAGAAATAAAAAAGAGGCCCGCAACAGAAATAATAGATCCCACACCACCCAAAAGACGAATTATTTCCCTTGGGGAGGATTATGAGAGGGCAAACAGTTCCGACCTCCCTGCAACTGTTACTTGCACGACGGATTCGGAAAACGACGACGACGATGCCGAACAACAAGTAAGCAACAATGATCCATTATTAGAGTACCTTAATAATGACAACAGAAGCGAAAATACAGCAGACGAAAACGAATTTGATCAACTGGAGCAGTTTTTCCAGGGTGCGGAAGAAACTGAGGGGCCTGTAAAAGAACAGCTTGCGAAGATAGCAGGACTGGCATTGCGAGGTCGCACAAATAAATTATCTAAACAAGATGAAGAAGCACTGGAGGCCTACAAGAAGAAGTATAAGAGGCCTGAGAACATTGAATCACTACAGGTTCCGAGACTGGACGATGCCATATGGAGGGATGCCCGGAGGCTGAGGAGTGGCCTTAAATCATATGATTTCATGTTGCAAAAAACAACTGCTGCCCTAAACTTGGCTCTGATACCAACAATTCGAGCACTAGAGAACATAAAGAAAAATGGAGAGGCACATCGCACACAAGAGATGGTAACCCTTACAGAAGAAAAAGGCCTGCTGCGTACTCTTGCTGTGTACATACAGCGTATATGATGCGTACATGATGTGTACTAAAATCAAGGGCTTTAAATAGTACGCAGGATATACACCGCACATACACCGATAGTACGTTTGTAGTACACTTTTGACATGCAAATGAGCTCTGCCGCGTACTACTTGCTGCGTACATGCTGTGGACTACATAGTACACAGGATGTACGCTGGAGGAATTTAGTATGCGGGAAATAGTACACAGCATGTACGCGGCACATACACTTTTCACATGCAAATGAGCCTGCGGTGTACTACCCCTGCGGCGTACATGCTGTGTACTCTTGCGGCGTACATGCTGTGTACTACTGCGGCGTACATGCTGTGTACTCCTGCGGCGTACATGTGGTGTACTCCTGGCCAGAGTCCTGCGGCGTACATGCTGTGTACTCCTGCTGCATACATGCTGTGTACTCCTGTGGCGAAACTGCTGTGATAATGTAAATTCCTTACCCCACCAACTTTCGTATGGAAATGCTGATCATTTGGACAGAAAAAAACCAGAAAAAAGATGTGACATGCATCAATAAGTATTTACCCTTACCAAAATAATGTAGATTGATGTTATCAAATAAATTAGTATGCTTTTCTTCATCCACTTTTCAATGAAATAAATCAATTTTTGTACCATGTAATTTGGTAAACATTTGAAGAAAATGGCGTAACTGCATCAAGGGGAAACAACTTTAATGCAACTAAATATAAGTGTTGTGATTTATTATAGACAATGTGTGCGTAGTATGTATTTATTTTGATTAAAATCCATCTGAGAACAATCTAGGACTGGAATTATATAAGCATTTATACACTTTTACGTCCGTAAAAAGTAGCGCACCAAAAAATTTTGGATTGATTTTTTCCAATGGGGCGAGCGCAATTAGCCAAAAACGTTATGAAAATATACGAGCGGCAAATCCGATGAACAACTTTTTAATTTGGTGAGGCCTTAATGAGTTAACATAATGAGCATTAAAGCCTTTATAAAACATGATAGAATGGTGTTTTGCTTAAGAGTATTCAAATAACAGTGAGAGCTATTAATTCTTCTCATTCGGGCGCTGTTGAGGCATTATCTTGGTAATTATTTCATGTATTACAAAATGTAATGCAACAAAGTTCAAATAAGGCTTTTCAATTATCCAAGTTAGAAAGCTCCAGGATTAATTCAAAATGAAAAAGAATATATTTTTACACTGCATGCAAGGTGCAGCTCAGAAATCACCAAGATGTAAGCTTCACAAATGAACATTGCAAATAGTTTGGCAAATTTTCATTGTTCAGAAACCAGTTATCTGAACTACTCTATGCTATGAAGATAAAAGTTACTCGGAAATCAAGTTCTTGCTTCCAAGAAAAAAAAAAATGTACAAATCCTTCCTGCATGAAGTGTACTTCAGACTTTTACCTAAAAAAATTCAAAGTATAAACACCAAAAGAAAATTAACAAGTCCCTCCCGCGTATATGAAGTTTACTTCAGACTTTAACTTATAAAAAAAGACAAAGTATAAATGCCAAAAGAAATTGTACAAGTCTTTTCCGCGTATATGAAGTGTACTGCACAAATTTCAAAGTATCTGCGGTGTACATGCAGTGTACTATTTTCTTGTACAAGTCCCTCCTGCGTACATGCAGTGTACTCCTTAAATTTTCAGAGTCTGTGCTGCGTACTTGAAGTGTACTAGTGACCTCCTGCGTACATGCTGTGTACTCGTCGAAATAGTACGCGGCATGTACGCAGCATGCGGTGTATGTAAAATGTACTCCTCTGGCGTACTACTGTGTTTGCGGCATATACACAGCAAATACGCAGCATGTACGCCACAGAGGCTTGCTTCTGTAAGGGAATGGACACGTTCAAAATTTTGTGCCTTCTTATTAGAGAAACGACCGCTACAAGAGCAGCACGAATCAAAAAATGGGTACCACCACAATACAAATCGGCGTACGACTTGCCAGCAAGTTCAAAAGGTCTGTTTGGTGACAATTTCGAAGAATCGCTGAAGAAGCTTGACGGACCGAAAATCAAGATGACCACTTCAAGGCTTCCTTTTTTAGGGAAAAAAGGGGGGAGGAGCTACAACAACAACTACAACAACAACAACCGACCAGCCAGTTACTTCCCCGGTCACAACAACCAAAACAACCACCAACAGCGCCGACGATACAATCAAATTCAAAACCAAATAAGAACAAAACAACAACAGAGGGGAGGCAGAAGGAACAATCCCCAGAAACACTAAATGATGTAGGTACATTTAATTTATGTAATACACTTGACAATTTTAAAGCAGGCAAAACAAGACTATTTATAGAAAACTGGCAAAAAATTACCTCTGATCGATGGATTCTGCAGACTGTTTATGGATATCGAATTGAACTTGACAAAAAAACAAAACAAAAACTCATACCAAAACCTTTAAAATTTTCCCCAGAAGAAAGTCTCAAAATTCAGACAGAATTAGATCGCTTTTTAGCTTGTGACATTATTCAGAAAGTTCACACAATTGATAACAATGAATACATTTCGAACATTTTCTACAGACCAAAGAAAGAGGGAAAAATCCGCTTAATTTTAAATTTGAAAATGTTTAATGAGAAATTTATTGACAAAAATCATTTTAAGATGGAAACACTACATTCAGCAGTAAATGCAATGAGACGTAATTGCTACTTTGGGTCAGTAGACTTGTCCGAGGCTTTTTACTCGGTCCCGATACTAGAAGCTGATAGGAAATACTTCAGGTTTTATTTCAGTGGTCAAAAATATGAGTTTACTTCACTTGTAATGGGATTAACTACATCACCAAGAGTGTTCACTAAATTACTAAAACCCGTATTTGCTAAATTACGTACCAAAGGTCATGTCAGTTCAGCTTTCATTGATGACAGTTGCTTACAAAGCCCCAGTTATGGAAAGTGTTTAGAAAATATCAATGACACAGTGACGCTTATGGACTCCCTAGGATTTACTGTGCATCCAACAAAATCTGTTTTAGAACCAACACAGGTTATTGTATTCCTTGGGTTTCTTCTTTGTTCAAGATCTATGACAATTAGATTGACACGTGAAAGATGTATAGACATCATTCAACTCTGTGAAAAAATTTTTTCAATCAAACGATGTACAATTCGATATTTTTCAAAGCAGATAGGGAAACTTGTAGCAGCTGAACCTGGGGTAGAATATGCTCCCTTGTACTACAAACCACTTGAGAAAATTAGAGATGCGGAGTTACAAAAACATTTTGGAAACTTTGACAGTTTCATGAACATGCCACGGTCAATTCTACCTTCATTAACCTGGTGGATCAATTCTTTAGAAAATTCTTATAAACGTATTTCACACGGCGAACCCAAACTCATACTGTTCTCCGATGCTTCAAAAACAGGTTGGGGGGCTCACGATCAAACGAATAATGTAAAAACAGGCGGACACTGGGCGGTCACAGAACAAAATTCACATATAAACATCCTTGAACTAAAAGCGTGTCAGTTAGCACTATTAACATTTTGCAATAACATCACAAACACACATGTACGCATTTTTATGAACAACACATTGAGCTGTGCTTATGTTAACAAACTTGGTGGTAGGATAACAGAGCTTGACAATCTAGCACGTGAAATATGGTTTTGGTGCATTGAAAGGAAAATACACTTAAGTGCAGCTCATGTACCAGGGGTAGAAAATTGTGAAGCAGATGAACAGTCTAGGAAAATCAATGATGATGGGGAATGGTCTATTGTAACCAGATTGTTTGATGAAATACTCAGGGTTTACCCAGATCTTTCTATAGATTTGTTTGCTTCCAGACTAAACAGTAAACTGAATAAGTATGTTACGCGAAGACCAGATCCCGGAGCATTTGCAATTGATGCCTTCTCCCTCACATGGAACACTGACATGTATTATATCTTTCCTCCTTTCAGTCTGGTAGACAGAGTGTTGCAAAAAGTGGAGGAGGACCAAGCAGAAGCAGTGCTAGTGGCTCCGGTGTGGCCAACACAGAGTTGGTGGCCAAGTCTGCTGCATCTGATATGCGGACCTTGCTTCAAGCTTCCCAGGGTGTCCGAGTGTCTTTACCTGCCACACAAACTTCAAGCGAAACACCCAATAACAAAGATGAGCTTAGGAGTTTTTCATATATCAGGGCAGCACTCAGAAATAAAGGAGTCCCTAAAAGGGCAAGAAAAATCATTCTTAAATCATGGAGAGACAGTACCAAAAAACAATATCACTGCTATATTACAAAATGGATTTTATTCTGTGGCGAACAAATTAATCCCTTTCAACCCACAATTAATCAGGTGTTAAAATTCTTGTCAAATTTATTCCATAGTGGTCTTAAATTCAAAACATTAGGTCTAGCTAGATCAGCAATTAGTGTCTTCCTGAAGCTTTGCAGTAATATTGATATTCATCAAAATGAAGAAATTGTAAGATTCCAGGGCCCTCGTTTGCCGATTTTTGGGGCCGAAATTCGGCCCCATTCCCCCCTCGAAATAGTATGTTTCTTTCCCCCCAAGTATAGAAAAATTCCCCCTCGAAAGAAAAAAAAATCAAGAAAAAAATCGATACCCGATAGTCTTAGGAGCCCGGGTCCGGGAGATTTTCAAAAGACGCTCAAAGGACCATGATAATTGCCTGTGCGTCACTCGGGACCCGGAGACATTTTCCTTTGATAATCCTTCCTCTTATCAGTCATTTCCCAAAGTAAAACTATGTCCACGATAAACACGTATTCAAAGTAAACACTCGCGGTCATGCCCTCCTTCCTGCCTTTGATCTTCTGCTAAATTCCCGCCCTTTATCCTGTGGACATGCCACGCTGATTTTTCTTTATCAGCAAGTTACGTCACGGCGAGTGCACATAGGTAATGAGAATCAATGAAGTGTTAACATTAATTCATTGATAAAGCGTTACCGGTATTGAGCCTGCATACTGTCAAAAAAGGCGCCAATTATTAAATTATCGTAATTAAGCGACCAGCTGATTACCGAGCATGTGAAAAGTGTCCTGCAAGATTTCTTCATGCAAACTTTAAATTAGATCATTGTTTAATGATTGTACCTTAACTTCAACGAGAAAATCCACAAATTTAAATGAATTTGGAAAGTAAAAATAAGTATAGAATGTCCATTCACGATTCTAATTACACCCGATGACATAATGCAATTTTTCCAAAATTCACTTAAAAACTTGACTTTCAATGCAATTTTTAATGAAAAGTAGCATCATTATTTGAGGAACTATCTCTGGTTTACCTTAGTGGACCAAGTAACTGGCAAAAAAACAACATTTCAGACGACATTCCGAAAGTGTACCAGTATCTGGATAGTACGTTTTTGGATACATTTTTACAGAGTGTTTTAGCACTTTTCTGCTAACAAACAAAAATATTGAAGAAAAACCTCATCAAATTAAAATGAATTTTGATAAAAATTTATTTACAATATGAGATTATATGACCTGAAACAGAAATTGTTATTATGCTGTAACATGTTCTTGGTTGTAGTAGCTATTAATTACGTAGTATTACTTTATAAGAAAATATAGTCAATTGTATCGATGTGTTGGGGCAGGACTCTTGTATTTTGAAAAGGGACCCTTCAAAATTTGGACCCAAGGGTCCCGGGACTCTTTGGTTTTCAGGTCTAGTGGAACCCCTGGTTTTACTGATCCGTATAATACGCTCGTTTTTCAGTTCCCCGGATGCGTGTATGCAAAGTTACTTCCCTTTGAAAAAAAATGTTGCATAATGTACATCATACAGTAAAAAGATCACAGATGCAACTGGGGCGAAATGCGCAAAAATAAATTTGCTTTTTAAGCAGCATGCTCTCAAAAAACAAACTACTGTCACGGACACCGCTGTTTCATCAGGGCCAGACATGCACAATCAGGTAGATATGATGAAGGGAAGCACTGCTCCGGCTGCTGCTGAGACAATGTCCGTGGATACTGCTAGTGCTTCCGTTAATGACGACATGTGAACCTCGATTGGATGTCACCTAATTGATTTAATAAAAGAAAATAAAAGTTGCCTGTTTTCAATAGATTATGTTCTGTACAATACTTCAGATATATTCACATTAGTTTGATATCTGTAATACCCAATTGACTTTAATTTAAGGGGTTATGTTCAGATGTCATATCTCCAGAATGAATTCCCCCCTCCCTTGAAAACGACGCGAAATTCCCCCCTCCAAGGGCCCCGGCCCCAATCCCCCAAAATGTAGAGAGGGCCCTGGATTCATGAGAGGTGCTTTTTTAGAAAGGCCTGCTTTACCAAAATACCACCAAATTTGGGATGTCAGGAAAGTTCTTTTATATCTACAAACATTAAATGCTGTGACTTTATTAGAGTTATCGTGTAAATTGTCAATGCTTTTTCTGTTAGTAACAGCACAACGCTGTCAGACACTACATTTAATTGAAATCCAGGATATAACAATTTCAGAAAATATGGTTACTATTATGCCAAACCACATGCTTAAACAGACTAAACCAGGGAAACATTTAGATGTCATAAAATTAAGAGCTTTTAATAAGAACAGGGCCTTATGTATTGTAAACACCTTTCATGAATATCTGAAACGCACTCAAAGCCTCAGGACAGACAAGAAATTGCTGATCAGTACAATGAAACCACATAAACAAGTGGCCAAAAGCACTGTTTCCAGATGGGTGAAACGGACTATGCTAAAGGCAGGTATTGATGTCAGTTATGGACCCCATAGTACTAGATCAGCCTCCACTTCGAAGGCAAAAAATCAAGGGGTTTCATTAGAAACAATCATAAAGACAGCAGGCTGGGCAAATGCGAAGGTTTTTGCCTGTTACTATGACAAGACTATTGAACAGGATACTAATACCTTCCAGGAAGCCATTTTGGAATGATTGTAAATATGTAAATGTATTCATATATGTCACTGTGTGACCATTAAAAATTGCTATTCTTATACTTTGATTTGTGGTATTATTTTAGAAAATCGTCTCTAAAATCTCTATGTGAGGCTCCTTGGGGGAATATGTGGGAGTTAAAATTGGAAAATTAAACAAGACTTACCTTAGTAAGGTGAAGTTTAGTTGAAATTTCATCGACCACAATTCCCCAATGGAGCTTCACATACCCACCCTTACCCTGCCCTGTGTAAGATTTTAAAAATAATATTTGGCAAGATGTTCAAGCAACATCTTGCACGTACTCTAAAGACTGATAAGTTCCAGCAGATAGCTGCGTCATCTCTCTATGTGAATTAAGCTCCATTGGGGAATTGTGGTCGATGAAATTTCAACTAAACTTCACCTTACTAAGGTAAGTCTCGTTTAATTTTCCAATTATAATGCATGACCATGGTACAAGTGTATGTTGAAATCTAGAGCGTGTCTGCCATAACATATAAGATCAAGGAATCAAATAAATGATTCATGAAGTATAACTGCTAGTCAAATCTCATAAGACATGATTATTTCCCTTCAAAACAAAAAGAAATTTTAATGCAATTCAAGAAATAGTTGCATGACACTTGTGTGTTGTTGTTGTTTTCTAAGTCAAAGAAGCATCATAATTATGAAATATTGTATATTTCCTTTAGCAGTTATATTTACAAATCTACATAAAGGAATTTGATTAAACTTGCAAGAATAGCAGAATATAATGTTTACTTTTGAAATATAAAAAGGAAAAAGGGTGGTCACCGAATTAGATTTTTCACATTTTCATTTTGAATTATTGCCCCTTTATGATACTGGTTTGTGATCTTCATGCAAAGAAATAAAAAGAAGAATTACAAATCCAAAGTAGTCATAAATACTGGTCAGACTCCAAACGATTACAAATAAATATTCATAAAGCAACGTCAAATGGGTCAAATATAACTCATAATTTTAAATTAGAGACTAAAATCTTTGGAAATATATGAAAAAGTGCGAGGAGATATCTACCTCGACACCGGTTTCAGCCGATGACACTGAAATGACAGAAACGAAAACACAAAACTTACGTTCAAAAATATCAGCGAGACAATTGTATGCTTTAATGTCAACATAAATTCATTATCAGACCTGTTATCTTTACAAAAACATTCATATGTACATGTACCAGAAAACGTTCCGAACAAACTTCATCGGAGGTGTCCTTTCATAAATATGCACATTAAGCTCGGACGTAACGGGACTGTGACAGTCAAACTTTATTACGCTGTCCCGAAACATACATCCTATTATTTGGATTTGTTTTGATCACGCATTAGAAATAAACACAGCGATTATCCGAATGTCCAAAACCATGCAACTTTACCGGAAACGGTGAGCCATGCGATTTCTGCCTCGTGAAAATTTTATCTTGCGTACGTTTTGATTGCGGATTTCCTTACAGAAATACTCAGAATAAGCTTGGACGTAACGGGTCAGTGATAGTCAAAAGTTATCATGCCGTCCTGAAACGTACATACTATCATTTCGACTAGTTTTGACCAAGCGTTGAAAATAAACTTTACTGGAAACGGTGTCGTAATCGGTGCATCATGAGATTTCTGCCTCGTGAAAATTTTATCTAGCATACGCCTTTAAGGGTTAGGAGTATTTCACCAAAACACAGAAATTTTTTATAAACGAACAACATCGTTACCAATACTTTACCTGACCATTACATGTTCTGCCGTACTGTCCCGTACTTAAAATATTCTGAAAAAGTTGTCCCCCTTTGTAAAATGAATGCTATTTGTAAGGCCATTATTTTTTTATTTTTTGGTTTACGAACCGCCAGGATGACACATGGTCGTCATAGGAGGGAAAAAAATAAAATTAAAAAACAGAATCAGAATTTTTTTTCTCCGTCGGAAACGGACCTTTGAAAGGAATATGGGTAAATTCTACATAACATCACACAGGCTGCATGTTATAATCTTCTTTCCCACTTTTGATGCTTTTTCCTGCAAATATACCTGTGACCTTGGTTATATTTGATCAAAAATGAGCCTTGGGGCTTGTCATAGCAGCTTGAGAAAAAATTTTGTCTTGGTATTTCTGTGAAATTACATTAATATCATGTAACAGCTGGGCAGGTAGCTGTAACATTTTTCTTGAAAGGACTGTACTATACATAAAAACTGCATAATATTCTCACAAACTAAATGATTGGAGACATAGAAGTCGTATGTTAAACACTGGCTGAAATTAATACCTTCTGTTAAAACAACAGATAGAATCTAATATTCCCCACATTTGAACAACACTGTCAGATCTTAAACCCATGGTTATATGAATTTTACACTCAGCAGCTTTCAAGCATCTTGGCTGTTTATGGACCCAATCTGAAACTTATAGGTACAGCTATATGACAACATACACTGCACTCCCTGTGCCTAATAAGCAATTATCTTTTTAAGTGTTAGGAAAAGGAAGTGTCTAGCCATCTGGTAAACAGACACCTAGCCTATGTCTGTTAACTGGAAGCCTTGCCTTTCCTCATATGGTTTTCTTGGTATTTGTTAATTTATTTTATGAATAGGCCTAATGTAACACAACAGTTCATCTTTGCAATGATCTTTGAAAATTCTGTTAGCAGGGGGTTTTCTTACGACTGGGGGAAGGGGCCCCAGCCTGTCATTGCAGGCCTCGACCTTAGCGGTGGACCGTTGGACCAACGCAACCAAAATATTGGCAGGTCCACTAACTATCAAAAGTTGGGTAGACCGACGGTCAACCAATTTTCAGTCACGGTCTGCAAGTAAAATAAAACCCTTAAAAGTGAAAAATAAGAGGAAAAAATCGTACCCATATCGGCGAATTCACAAAACGAAAGTTGATTTTGCCTTAAGTAAGGCATTCTACAGTTATAAGCATTGGCGAGTTAAAGTCAGGATAGCACGAATGTATGACGTACCACTTGGGTCAAAAGTCTGAAATCGCTCGAGCGGTACCATAATACACGGTAAGCGTGTAAATTTACACGCTCACCGTGTAAATTTATACGTTAAGCGTGTTTTTTACACGGTTAGCGTATAAATTACACGCTAAGCGCGTAAATTTACACGCTTACCGTGTAAATTTACACGCTCAACGTGTATTTTCGTTGACCCGACTCTTAATTTAGAATTCGAGCGAATAGACCAATCAAAATTTAGTTTAGAACTGCAAAAATGACTGCATTCACCGCGGACCAGTATTATGATCGTCTTCTGGATCCATATGAAAAAAAATGCAGACAGCAGTAGTTTCTTAAACGAGTGTATATTATTAAATGGGTAATTCATAACTACAACCAAATGGAGAATAATTTCATTGAAGAAATGGATAATATTTATTTCCGGGTAGCCAACGACCGGCTGCGCGAAGTCCCAGTAATGTATATGATGCGTACCTGTAACTAACAAACTTACACTGAAATGGATAATAATTTATAACTACAGCGAAATGGAGAATTATTTCATTGGCGAAATGAATAATATTTATTTCTGGTGGCCAACGACTGGCTACGCGAAGTCCCCGTAATTTATATGATGCGTACCCGTTACTAACAAACTTATAAATGAAATTGATAATAATTTATAACTACAACGAAATAGAGAATAATTTCATTGACGAAATGGATAATATTTATTTCTGGTTAGCCGACGACCGGCCGCGCGAACATCCTGTAATATTTATCATGCATACCTGTAACTAACAAAGTTATTACTGAAATGAATAATAATTCATAACTACAACGAAATAGAGAATAACTTCATTCACGAAATGGATAATACTTATTTCTTGGTAGCCGGCGACCGGCCACGCGAAGCCTAGGAAATATATGTTATGCGTTTAAATTTTTTTTCGAGTTAAATCATATTTTATTGCTTATTACTGTTTACATTTATTCTAACAAACATAAAAAATGTACATGTACAGCCAAAAAAATAAACAAATGGATCGGACCACAAGTACATGTAACTAACAAACTTATTACTAAAATGGATAAGAAATACAATGAAATGGAGAATATTATTTCATAGCCGAAATGGCTAAAATTTGTATTGCCTAAATGGAAAATAACTATATATGGAACATTTAAAGATCAATTATTTAAACCAAAGTATTTGTTTTATTTCCTTGCTCGACCTCGCAGAACTTACAACCTGCCGCAATAAGCTTGCATGATACTTGTAATATAATTAAAAGTGGAAGTTGAAAATGAAATATTCAATTAGTCCAGCCTTTCATTTTGTATCCACTTATACTAAAGTGGGGATCAATTCATTCCGTATTCAAAAATAGTTATCATCTTAAAATTGTTATTTATCATTTGTATTGATTCTTCGAATTGAAAGTTTTTATTTGAAATATCAAATGGCAGCGGTCAGATTTGAGAGGGGGGGGGGGGGGGGGGTAGCAGCAGGGAAGGGTGTTGTAGACTTGAAATCTTGTTCTATATTTTGCGGTATTCAGCTTTATCATAATTATTCTATTAAATTACGGATAATGACTTTGCGCACGATACATTTTCGATATGAAAATGATCCAGCATGTAAATATAAAAAATGAAAAATTATAGATTTATATTAGCAGGAAGGTCTAATATACGTATCAGTTGTTCCAGATATTAGGTATTTCCCATTAGTAAGTAGTTAAAGTCCTTGATTCATATCTAACGAATTTACATTTTTTGTTATTACACTTTCATCGTTTTAAAAATAAATGTCCATTAAATTTCCAAATATATTCTTACAGATTTTAGAATACTAGATATCCTGTGAATTTTTTATTTTCGTTTCACAAGACAGCTCCGCCACGTGATATATTAATCCGTGTTCGTTCATATATAGTGGCATTGATGACCGAAGGCATTAAATTGTATCATATCAAAGCCATCTTATATGCTTCAGTAAATTTTATGATCCGCTCTAATTAGGGAACCTCAAAAGGATCTTGATAACATAGGTGACATATGTTTTATCATGTCATTTTGCATAACAGTTACGTAATGATTTCCGGTAGATCACTTAAAACAGCAACTTCAGTGACATGGAGCCGCTCGATTCCCCCCACCCCTCCCCAATTATGTACATGTCATTCAAGTCGGAGAAAAATAAATACTATTATTATTTATATATATATTATTTGAGGTTGTAGAAAAATAGATATATGATAACAAATGGCATTTTAAAATGCAAAGTACAAGTTTTATATGTGTATGATGTGTGGAGTTAGACTGGAAATGCTTGTTCTTTTCTGACGAAAATAAGAATAAAGCAGGCTTTTCAGGTAAGATATAATAAAAATATACATGTCTTTAATCAAAGCATATATACTGTAGAATAAATTACTTGACTGAAATCATCTTTACAGTGGCAAAACAATTCGTAATATAATGAAAATATTATGTATGTTTCCTTAAAAGTAATAATTCAATCATAAACTTTATGAATATCTTCCTTTGTAACCTGTATTTTGATTGGCTAATTTATTTAAAAGTGCAACTCAAGCGAGCGATACGCGCTAAGCGTATAAATTTGTACGCTAAGCGTATATTTTACCCGGTAAACGCGTAAAAATACACGGTGAGCGTGTACTTTTATAGATCTACCGATTGAAATACACGGTAAGCGTGTAAATTTACACGCTAACCGTGTATTATGGTATCGCTCGAGCGATTTCAGACTTTTGACCCAAACGGTACGTCATACGAATGGACTACTCCACCAATCAAGCGAGTGGTTTTTACGTGGTAACTTTACCAAATTGAGAAATTACATCAGGCAAAATTATCTGGGTTGACTGGAATTTACCCGCGAATCGTAAAAATATCAAAACGTCATGCTGGTAATTTTCCATTCCACAAGCACGTGCGCCCTATCGTAATATCTAATTTACATCGCGGTTACTTTTGACACAAAAAAACGCACGTAGTGCATTCATTTTTTAATATAATCGCTTCAAATTTTCAACACCGCTTGAAAACTAATACAGTTTGAATTCTATAACAATTTTAATAAGATATTGACAGGAATGTAGGCAAAATTCTTTAAAAACGATCAAATTTTCATATAATGTTTTGTAAAATTTCAAACAGCGCGATCTTGATTATTTATTTCTTTCTTAAAGTAAATAAGCGGTACATACTATGGTAATAAAATTCAGACTTTTGACCAGAAAGTACAAAAAACACAATTAAAAAATCTTAAATAATGAAAAAGCGGCAGCAATTTAAATACATGGAGTAAAACGATTTTTGGCAAACAGATTTCTGTTAGCGCGGCAGAATAGGTTACGTGACCTCGTGAACGTAAATAGAAATTGTGGTTTTAAAATAAAGCAGTATGATGTCTTTGCGGATTTTAGTAAGTTTTAAATGATTCTTTGTACATGTATTTTTTGACACAACACTTTGTTAGATATTCTTCTCAAACAATAATGTAAATTCCTTGAGGGCAAATAGGTCACAGAGGTAGGATATCCACTATTATCGTTCACGGTTTAACACATTTGCATGTCAGTTTATTCGGGATATTGCACATTTGCTTTTAAAAAATTAAAGAAAAAACTTTTTTATTGATTTCTTCTCAACAATTTAAGGAATCGAGAAAGTACGATCAGACAGTGATGTGTCACATGGCGCGAAAACATGACGTAATGCCATGACAATCTCGGGCAACTATACCGCTTTGATCTCCACTTCAGATGCCATAATATTTAAACCGACACACTTCATTTAGCTCTTTGAGGAGGTGTTAATTGAGAATGAAAATAAGGCCAATTACTTAGTTTATCAACAGAATAATTACCGACAATTGTTAATGTGTTTTTTTTTTTTTTTTTTTTTTTTTTTTTTTTTTTTTTTTTTTTTTTTTTTTCCATTTTCAACACGGGTCGGGTGGATGATGATTATTGTGTCCATATTTTGGGACACTTTTCAAAATAATTATTTTCGGGATAACAGATTGCTACAGTCTTCATTTTTAATTATTTTACAAATAAGTCCTGTTTCTTTGAGTCATATGAATTATGACGTCTGCAACATCGCAATTTTTGTGATAGAATTGGAGGTCGGACTCCGAGGTCCACTAAAGTCTGAGCAGGTCTACTAGATTTTAGCAGTTGGTGGACCTGCTGGCAACTGCTGAAAAAAGTTAAGGTCGAGGCCTGCATTGGGGGAAGAAAATAGCGCGCAACGAGCAGTTTTGGGGGATTTTTTTCACTCAGGGGGGAATTTACAATTATGCATAATAAACACTTTAAAATGTGTTTTTATTACATATTCCTGCAACTTTTAGCAACTATACACACTGTCACTTAGCAATAGATGGACTTGCACTAATGTTCACTTATCATTGTAACAAGGTGGGTGGGGAGAGTTGAAATGCTCAATTTAGCCGTATACAAGAAAGAAATCATTGAATATTTAAAGGTCACATGCTTTTATTCACAAAAAATGCTTTAAAATAAGAGTTGCTTTTGCAAGAGTCATCATATTATTATTAAATGCATACTTTTGTTGGCTTTTTATTTCAATTGTACTAGAAAATCTTGTAAGAAAGGATAAAAAAGTCCGAAAATCACGATCGCGAAAACGTGTGACAAATACGAAAAAACGAAAGCAAACATTTAAAATTCTTGATAAAATACCCGTTTTAAATTTCATCTTTTCACCAGAACTATTCCATACTTATAATATCTGATTACTTAAAACATTTATATTTTATTTTGCTCTAGCAAAATACCTCGGCAAAGATAATAAATTTGCGTAACGGCCGACTGGCTTATTTAATCAAATCAAGCACACAAAATAATTACTTTAAATTAACAACACATATTACACAATACAGCGTAAGCTGTTACCGCTAATTAACAAGAGGTACAAACACGATAATCTGACGCTGCATTGTTTATCAATCATCCGTTTACATACTGATGATAACCACATGTCAGTCGGCGCGTGGCGTGATTGACATCTGTCAGTAGCTAATTAACATACGACACTCTGCCTATTGCCATACTTACGCTGGTGTCGACAAACAGTATGAAGTTCACTGGGATTTTGATTGACAAGGGGCAGGGCTTTCGAACTCGTTACGCATCAAAGAGTATTACCGCGAGACAAGCAGACGCACACGACATATTATGTGCTGGTTTTTTATCAATTTTCGCTGGTCAAAACCGGAACCTCGGGTCCACTGAACGCTCTTCTAACATTTTTCTACTATTACTAAAGGTTTTCACACCCACTGAAAATTGTGAAAGACTGTCTGCAATTGTGAACGGGTCCGATTTTCGGTCAGGAAAATCACTGGGAGTAATCTCCATTGCTTTGTTTACGATTTCGGAGGGGGGAATATTGGATGTAGGGGAATTTCGACTGCGGTAGGGGAAATCCTTGGCTGTGGGGGAAATCCTCGGCTGGGGGACGAGGCCGATATTCGGCCTCTGCTATAGAATAAAAAAAAACCCTGGTTAGTCAATATTTGTCTTGCCACATCTACTGCACAGCTACATTGCAAAAGACAGTAATTACATCTATAATCAACATTAATCTGATGTTAATATATAACGTACAATAATTTCATTAAAAATACGTAATTCATAACTTATAAACAAATAGGTTACCGGACGCCAAAAACCCTTACAGAAGAAAAAGGCCTGCTGCGTACTCTTGCTGTGTACATACAGCGTATATGATGCGTACATGATGTGTACTAAAATCAAGGGCTTTAAATAGTACGCAGGATATACACCGCACATACACCGATAGTACGTTTGTAGTACACTTTTGACATGCAAATGAGCTCTGCCGCGTACTACTTGCTGCGTACATGCTGTGGACTACATAGTACACAGGATGTACGCTGGAGGAATTTAGTATGCGAGAAATAGTACACAGCATGTACGCGGCACATACACTTTTCACATGCAAATGAGCCTGCGGTGTACTACCCCTGCGGCGTACATGCTGTGTACTCTTGCGGCGTACATGCTGTGTACTACTGCGGCGTACATGCTGTGTACTCCTGCGGCGTACATGTGGTGTACTCCTGGCCAGAGTCCTGCGGTGTACATGCTGTGTACTCCTGCTGCATACATGCTGTGTACTCCTGTGGCGAAACTGCTGTGATAATGTAAATTCCTTACCCCACCAACTTTCGTATGGAAATGCTGATCATTTGGACAGAAAAAAAACAGAAAAAAGATAAGTGACATGCATCAATAAGTATTTACCCTTACCAAAATAATGTAGATTGATGTTATCAAATAAATTAGTATGCTTTTCTTCATCCACTTTTCAATGAAATAAATCAATTTTTGTACCATGTAATTTGGTAAACATTTGAAGAAAATGGCGTAACTGCATCAAGGGGAAACAACTTTAATGCAACTAAATATAAGTGTTGTGATTTATTATAGACAATGTGTGCGTAGTATGTATTTATTTTGATTAAAATCCATCTGAGAACAATCTAGGACTGGAATTATATAAGCATTTATACACTTTTACGTCCGTAAAAAGTAGCGCACCAAAAAATTTTGGATTGATTTTTTCCAATGGGGCGAGCGCAATTAGCCAAAAACGTTATGAAAATATACGAGCGGCAAATCCGATGAACAACTTCTTAATTTGGTGAGGCCTTAATGAGTTAACATAATGAAAGCCTTTATAAAACATGATAGAATGGTGTTTTGCTTAAGAGTATTCAAATAACAGTGAGAGCTATTAATTCTCATTCGGGCACTGTTGAGGCATTATCTTGGTAATTATTTCATGTATTACAAAATGTAATGCAACAAAGTTCAAATAAGGCTTTTCAATTATCCAAGTTAGAAAGCTCCAGGATTAATTCAAAATGAAAAAGAATATATTTTTACACTGCTTGCAAGGTGCAGCTCAGAAATCACCAAGATGTAAGCTTCACAAATGAACATTGCAAATAGTTTGGCAAATTTTCATTGTTCAGAATACCAGTAATCTGAACTACTCTATGCTATTAAGATAAAAGTTACTCGGAAATCAAGTTCTTGCTTCCAAGAAAAAAAAAAAATGTACAAATCCTTCCTGCATGAAGTGTACTTCAGACTTTTACTAAAAAAATTCAAAGTATAAAACACCAAAAGAAAATTAACAAGTCCCTCCCGCGTATATGAAGTTTACTTCAGACTTTAACTTATAAAAAAAGACAAAGTATAAATGCCAAAAGAAATTGTACAAGTCTTTTCCGCATATATGAAGTGTACTGCACAAATTTCAAAGTATCTACGGTGTACATGCAGTGTACTATTTTCTTGTACAAGTCCCTCCTGCGTACATGCAGTGTACTCCTTAAATTTTCAGAGTCTGTGCTGCGTACTTGAAGTGTACTAGTGACCTCCTGCGTACATGCTGTGTACTCGTCGAAATAGTACGCGGCATGTACGCAGCATGCGGTGTATGTAAAATGTACTCCTCTGGCGTACTACTGTGTTCGCGGCATATACACAGCAAATACGCAGCATGTACGCCACAGAGGCTTGCTTCTGTAAAGGAAGCTGTACAGGCTAAACGTTTGCTTACCGGGCCTTACAATAACACAGTTTTAATGTCCCCTGTACCAGTTTATATCATCAAACAAAAGTACTGTCACCATTGTGTATTTAAATGATATTTTTCGGGAAAAAATGCTTTCAAGTTCGCGTAATAAGCGGTGCATAGAATCACCATAATAAGCATTGCGCTATTGGAACGACAGTTACCATAAACGTAGTTGTATACTAAATACAGACTGCATATCCCGACAATTGGCCATTTTTTCAGGAAAGCACTACGTCGCATGCATTTTCATTAAAATTACTTTAAAACTTTGGAAATAATATAGCCTGGGCGCAGCCATTTTTAAAAGTTTCGTAAATTGCGTAATAAGCATGCTGATTGGGCGCAGTATATATTGGAAATTTTAATTGGACGTTTACGTCATGCATAAGATATGAAGTTTAAAAATAGAATTATAGGAATTCCTAATGTTGATTGACTCGTTCGCCGTGACGGATTTTGGAAGAACGAGACTTTTTTTCTTTTTGGAATACGCGATGCATTTTTTCTTCTCTAAGCTTTCATGTCATAGCGGAAGAAATAAAAAAATCAAGTTTTTCCAATTTTATTTTTTTTCTGAAAACACGTTTTTTTGAGCGGCGGTTCCGTAAACCGAAAGATCAAAAATAGAAGGCCTAAAGAAATAAAAATAAACAATTGCTGAGAACTGTGTTCCACCTAGTTATGTGAAATTTCAACACTCGCACACTGTTGCTAATGCATCAAAATGAACATGTGTAACAGTTCTTTGAAAATGGTGAGTTTTTAAAGGCGTTTGACTGTCCGGAAGTGGGGCCCCTGTAGGCAGTCCTTTTCCGGAATTCAATGTTTATATCAGCATACTGACACTTGTTTTGTAGTTTTTGTAATGATTGTGTATATTAGGCCAGAGTTTTTTAATAACTTGGGTTACGGGAGCGCCGGTCCAAATTCTCCAAAATCCAAATAAAAATAAAATTCAAAAATTGCGATTTTATTTTTATTTTCCCCAACGCTTGCATCTATTTTCCATGGTGGAAAATAAAACAGTGTCTATTAACCTACAATAAATATCACAGCGTGTAATTTTAATGGTGCGGAAAGTGGACTGTTGTAAGTTTTATCGATTGTATAGTCCCGATACGTGAGCTTTAGTTTTTATAAAGGAAACCCGTTTAGGTTACGTCAAACAACAACAACAAAATGGCGACACTCGAGGCTTTCTTCAAAGTATCGGTGAAAAGTTTTAAGTGTGATTTGAAAAAAATTATTCCACTGAAGACAAGCATAACAATTATCGGGGAGGCATTGCATTCTCTCCTAGAAGAAGCATGCGGGGATGATTGTCTAGTCAGCTTTATTGAAGCAGGAGAGGATCGGTTTCGATGTGATTTGGACACGCCGGTGCAGGTCTTAAAAGAGTTTGGGTTAGACTTAATCATTTTAGGCATATCCTATAAATAGATATTGCATGAAAATAGACCCGTCTGAGAGAAAATTTTGCAGCCGTATGACTAATGGAGCCGTACTCGAACCCTGCATCCACTGAGCTACCAGGCTGTTAGATCAACAAAATTAATGCACTTTCTCCCCTGTATAGTTTGAAATTTAGTTTTATACTATGACTTCAAATACTGTATGACCTGGTACTCAAGTTTTATTTGGATTAATAGTTTTGACAGCAAGTGACACATGTTTTCAGAGCACACTATTACATACCTTTTAAAATATAACAAGGTGAGAAAAATGTGCAATGACAATAGATATCGAACCCACGTCCTGTTGCGGACAGCCATATCCAGCTTAGAAGCCCGATTTGGCTTGAATTCAACAATTTTAATAAGTTTTAAAGAGATCCTTGCATTACCTGAATGTTCTATTCTCGATTCCCTTTGGGCCTGCTCTTCGAGATCGCAATAAAAACTGTGTTCTTTTGGTTTTAAGGACAAAAACATGTATGTCCATTGTGGGGAAGTAAAACTCATACTACTTGATTATTTTATATTGTCGGTATTTTACATAGTATTATTAAAAAGATTATTTTAAGGTCTAGATAAGGATTCGAACCTGTACTGTAGGGCGACATGAGTAAGAACGCCTTAGACTACTCTGCCACCGTAACAATTACCCGAAAATGGTTTTGCAATTTGCCAAATAACCGATATCTATTAATAATCTACCCCAAGATGACTATATGCATTTGGAGACTTTTAACAGTCGTTACATTGCACCTTCGAATGATAAATGGTATTGCTCAAATTGAATGATGGACCTGTCCATTTTAGAAACTTAGCATGCTAAGGGTTAAAAGGTCAGAAACACAATATGCATAGGATGTGACAACAATACTACACTACACTATATATAATCACACCAACACCAGAAACAGAATACAATGCAAGGCGTGTTTATAGTCTCTATTTATTAGCAAGCTATATATATGTTTAAAGCAGGCAAGCAACATGCAAAAAATTTCAAGTATTTAATAGTTTCTACAACATAATATTATAACATACAACATGGAGGCTTTAATAAAGGAAGTGGGAATAAAATGCTTCAAATTTGGAAAATAACTTGTCTGATTTATCTAGACTGTGTTGTGAATCTACATTTGCCTGAAACAACAATTTTTTTTAACCCAGTGGCACTTTTTACAATATAAAATTTTTTGTCTTTTTTTTTTTTCATTTTTTTTTTTTTTTTTCCGATGCTAACATTTTCCTACTTTATTTTTATTCTTATTCCCTCCTCCTAATGCTCATTTTTGGAAAACCTCCCGTAACCCAAGTTATTAAAAAACTCTGGCCTTACTCTACAAAACAAGTGTCAGTATACTGATATAAACATTGAATTCCGGAAAAGGACTGCCTACATGTATACTTAGATTTTTTTTCTTCACAAAAATAAGTACAGATGAGGAAATCTTAAATTCTGTTAAAGGTCACGCAGCAATCATCTTTTTATCATTGGTTTATTTTATCTGGGCTTTACACATTTGTAAAGCAAGGATTTTAAGTACTCACTGAAAAAGGAATCTAGGGGATATTATATATACAGATATAAACAGACAAATATTCTAATACTTATTTAGTTTTTACTCAATGTACAAATTTTAAAGGATTAAATAAGTATTTTATTTTCATAAATAAGTATTTTATTTTCATCCCGGCGCTGTAATTGTTGTTATTGTTGTGACGTCAGCGAATGGCTTCGGCGACAGCTGAAAATCTCAGAAAACCTCAAAAAATGTCCGATTACTCTTGTAAAGTGTATCAGATTTGAACACTGCAGATCTCGAGTGTGGTAGGTGTATTTTAGTGTTATTTCTTCACCACACTCACTAAATTCCAATCACCCTGTGTTCCGTTCGTATTTTCAGGAGACCTTGGGTTTTTCACATTTCATTCCTGGTGTTTATTTTATATATATAGGGGGTATTTTTTGTAAAGATAGACTTCTATGGTCTTACTGATAGAATTTCAGACTCCTGTGATGCCATAAGAGGCTATATTTTTCAACTGATCTTCATGAAATTTGGTCAGAATGATTGCCTTGATGAAATCTAGGTCAAGTTTGAATATGGGTCATCCGGGGTCAAAAAGTAGGTCACTAGGTCAAATCAAAGAAAAACTTTGTGTATGCAATAGAGGCTATATTTATACTCCCACAAAACGAAGTTTTGAAGTGGGGCGGGTATACAGGAGTGAGCTTGGCGGTTGGTTGGTCAGTTGGTTTTTGTGGTTTCCGGATAATAACTCATGAAAGACTTGACTGTTTTAACACAGAATGATGTAACATCAGAAAATACAGGTCAAGTTCGAAATTGGGGTCAATAGGTCAAAGATCAAGGTCACAGTGACCCTGAACAGTTAAACAGTTTCCAGACGATAACTTGAGAACGCTTGGGCCTATGATCATATATTGTGGTACAGTACCAGCCCTTTTTTTACGCCGATTTCGGGGCCGAGATTAGGCCCCATTCCCCAGGCAAAATAATATACTTTTATCCCCAACTGCACTAAAAAATTCCCCAATTGCAAGTCGTTTTTATCAGCGAAAATTTCCACCGCCGATGGATTAATAGGTCTGAATGTATATGCGTTCTAAACACCGCTTCTAGAAACGCCACAATCGGAACATCTCAGATATTACCGTTAGCATCGGTCATCGGGAATTTCCCTTTCCAAAGAAAAGCCTTTCCAGAATTTCTGATTTGCGGATATATTTATCTACAACAATCCGATTTGCCGATGTCTTTATCTAATAACAAGCCGATTCGCGGAAGTAATGAACGAAAAAATCTGGAAATATTGTTAAGTCGAACAGCTCACAGGCTCACAAATAATTTGTGCGATCGTGAAATGATTTCAGTCGCGGTCACGTTCATTTCAATCGACGCGAAGATTTCAATCGCGTTCATTTCAGTCTACGCATAAACATTTCGGTCCGCCGAACATTTCACTCGCATTCATTATATTTCAGTGAAGAAAGTTTGAGATACAAATGAACTGAAGCAGTTCATTTGGTTCTTCCACGTGCCCAATGTAACGCATTGATACACGGGATGCATTTTTTAAAGCACCTCCCAAGTGCTTCAAAACAAGTGCTAAACTTTTTTTGTTTTTTTGTTTTTGCTAATCATACCTTTAGGTGGTATCTTCGCTTTACAGTAATGTGTATGGACTAGATTGTAAATTGAGATTTATATATAATGCAATTAAAAGCATTTAAAAAGCTTTTTAAAAGTCATAAAATAAAAGAGGACAACTCTATTTTTGATAAATGACCTAATATTAAGTTTGAAATACAAAGGTCTAAAATAAAGAACTAAATATTAATGCTTTATAAACATCTAAGTAGTGAAAAATGCCCATTAAAGGGAGATAATTCAAAAATTGCAAACTATTAAAGGAATAATTTCATACATTGAGCAATTACTTTAGCTTTGAAATTGTTCTTGAAAAATGATTTAAACATTTTAATGACAAGATTAAAAACTATTTTTGATTCAATGTGATATTAGGATGAAATGGTTCAAGGGCAAATTGCTTGGTTAAAGTATAAAATGAAATAGAGATTTAAAAAAAATAATGGCTTCTAATTCTGGCACTTTAGGGTATGAAATGGTCCCAAGATTTTGCAACTGGCTTAAGTCATTGCTAAAAGTGTGAAAGAGCCAGGGCAGGCCTTGATCTTACTCAATCTGTTTTTTTTTTATATATATATATATATATATAAAAAATTCCCCAATTTCGTATTTTATGACGCAAATTTCCCCTTCTGAAAGGACCCGCCACCCTTCCCCAAAACCATAAAAAAGGGCTGAGTACACAGGTGTAGAGATGCAACGATTCACTCCGATGCATCGAAAAACCGGTTTTAAACTCGCCGATTCGATTCAATACAGACACCTCAAAGTTTGATTCGATCCACATTTTAAATATGCATGCCGCAAATGCCCCGTTGTATCGGCATTCTACACATGTCGACTTTTGTGGCGTACGATTGGTCAGTAGTTAATCTGGCATCCAATCAATAATAGAATTGCATTCTTACTAGACTATACAAGTAACATGGCGTCTCCCATACTGAAAGGCGCTCTGAAGAATATCAAATCAAGGGTGTGGGAACATTTTGGTTTCCGCGGGGGATCAGAACTAAAAGCCATATGTAACAGTCTTCGAATTTGGCACTAGTCCGATGCATGAGGCTAGTAAAAACCTAGATCGGACTAGTATTCGTCTCTAGGTGACTAGTCCGAGAGGCTAGTAAAAAAAATCGAGAGAATACGTATAAAATTACCAAAAAAATCCATAGCGTGAGTTTTCTACGGTGCGTATTTGACGAGTGTAGATATTACGCCCACCGGTGGAAATAGACTGGTTAAGCGTTCCTTGCGCTGAATTATCCATAGCAAGAAGCAAAAGGAAAACCAGTCTGTTTAACCTAGCATGACCTTTACGAAAATAGAAAGGTAAATTTGTAAACAAATGTTTCAACTAAAATATACACCCGGGGCCATCCCGGGAAAGGCCAATAAGCGGCATTTATCCGAAGAGGAAAAAATATCCGCAAAAAAAAAGTATGAATCAAAAAGAACACGGAGCTTCCAGCCTTCCTGGGAAAAAAGTTTTCCTTGGCTTACTTACAATTCTGAATGTGGCAAGATGTTTTGCACCTTTTGTATTAAAACATCAAACGAGTGTGTTTTTACCACCGGGTTTTCTAATTTCAAAGTGGAAACACTAAACGCTCACCAGGAAAGCCGTGGACACCAAAAGGCTGCTGGTGAACATCATGCAAAATCTGCCCCCACCCACTCCAAAATGAGTGAGGCAGCAAATTGCCTGTTAAAACTCAAGCAAAATGAGTATCAAAAATTAATTATAAAGATTAGGACAGCTCATGCCCTTGCTAAATCACACCAGAGTTTTAATTTCTATAACATCATCTGCCGGTTAGACAAGGTCAAGGGCTTAGATGTGGGAAAGAGTTACTTAAAAGACAAAGCAGCAGCCTCTTTCACTAAAGCCATTGCCGAAGTTACTAGGCAAAAAGTGCAAGTTCTCATGCAAGTTTTTCATATCAAATACTTTTTGAGCTTGGCATGTCACAAGGTGAAAATGTGCATTTTTTGACTATTTCAGGGGCCATAACTCTGAAAATAGGGGGCAAAGCCTGATGAAAAATAGGAAGTGCGCAAGTTCATTTCATGATTAAGACTCATGCAAGGTTTCACCAATTTATATTGATTACTTTTTGAGCTAGGCGTGTCACAAGGTGAAAATGTGCATTTTTGACTATTTCAGGGGCCATGACTCTGAAAATAGGGGGCGGAGCCAGACGAAAAATAGGAGGTGCGCAAGTTCTTATCATGATAAACATTCATGCAAGGTTTCATCAATTTGTATCAAATACTTTTTGAGCTAGGCGCGTCACGAACTTCGGACGGATGCACGGACGGACGGACGCACGCAAGGATGCACGGACAAGACCAAATCTATATGCCCCCACCACTCATGGGGGGGGGGGGGGGGGGAGGGGGTACAAAAAGCATTTATTATACATGTTATAGAAGTCATGTAAAAAAGAGATCATGATGTAACAACAATTTATATAAACTAGAACTGTCACAGGAGTGACTCATACCCCCACCATATGGTCTTGTCACAGAAGAATGGCAACCATAAGAAATCTTAAAAATACTTAGTCTTTGGAGTACTTCATCCTGGGCTTCCACATATAAGTAATACTAGTAAAGTAATACTAGTAAATATATTAAATCTCTAATGTTAGAGATACACTAAAAGTGAATGCAAAAAAAGTGTCTTAGTTACCTACCCATGTTACCACAGAAAAATGTATTTACTTTTTACATAGGACTTATAATAAAAAAGTTAGAAAAATACCTAAAATATTGAAAATCTAAAAATAGGATTTCTAAAAATAGACTAATTTCTGGAATTTAAGTGGAAGAAACTCAGTACAAAAGTTAAACAAGAGCACCGCTTTGCGGGTGCTGACGCTCATCTGATTTATTTTGTATAATAGAAATACTGTCCTACCCATGATTTTCTATGTCTAAACAGGGCCATCTTTCTTGCAAAAAGACTTTTGCCCACCATGCGTGTGAAAACCAATATTTTCTGTATTAATTGACTTAAATCAGAGGAATAAATAAAACATTAAATATCCTTTCCATTTACTTCTCATTCCTGTTATTATAAAAATTCAAACATATCAACATTTTAATATCATTGAATGTCCAAGACTATTCGTCCTGCTAGCTGTGATTCCCCGATTAGGTTGTCGGGAATCACCCGACTGATAGCCGTACCTATTTGTTCGCTAATGTCGGCACGCAAAAAAACCTTGTTTTGTCCAGATTTAATAGACGATGCACCCCAAAAAGTCAGCTCAAAAAAACACGCACTCATCGTGGGGGCTGCCATGATGGATGACTGCTTTACGTGTTTTTAATCGAAATTTATTAATCATGTTACCGATATGAAAACCAGTCTACAATACCTCGGCTTTTATTGATGTATGCATATTGTGTCCAAGATAGTGTATTCAGTCAAAAATGTCGATTCGTACTTAAAAACATTCGTTTTTTTTTTTCGTTTCGTCCCACATTCGGTTCGGTCGGGAAAATATGTTTTAAAAAAAAAGTGAAATTGCAATTTTATTTTTTTTTCTACTTTTCGGAAAATTACACTTGCCGGTTTTGTAAACCAATTTATTAAAAAGAAGTGGCCCAAGCAAGAAAATGATTTTCTAAGTCCAAAAGGGGCAATTATTATTGCAAAAAGCAGGATGGAGTTATGTTGCTTGCTATACAGGGTCAGCTTATGATGGTAAACAAGTGTTGCAAGTTTCAAAGCAATAGCTTTGATAGTTTAAGAGAAAAAAATGACCTAAACATAAAACTTAACCAAGAAATCTGATATTTTCTAAGTCCAAAAGGGGCCATAAATCTTGCAAAAAGCAGGATGGAGTTATGTTTCTTGCTGTACAGGGTCAGCTTATGATGGTGAAAAACTGTTGCAAGTTTTAAAGCAATAGCTTTGATAGTTTAGGAGAAAAGCTGACCTAAACATAAAAATTAACCAAGAAAACTGATTTTCTAAGTCCAAAAGGGGCAATAATTCTTGCAAAAAGCAGGATGGAGTTATGTTTCTTGATGTACAGGGTCTGCTTATGATGGTGAACAAGTATTCCAAGTTTCAAAGCAATAGCTTTGATAGTTTAGGAGAAAAGTTGACCTAAACATAAAACTTAACCAAGAAATCTGATATTTTCTAAGTCCAAAAGGGGCCATAAATCTTGCAAAAAGCAGGATGGAGTTATGTTTCTTGCTGTACAGGGTCAGCTTATGATGGTGAAAAACTGTTGCAAGTTTTAAAGCAATAGCTTTGATAGTTTAGGAGAAAAGCTGACCTAAACATAAAACTTAACCAAGAAAACTGATTTTCTAAGTCCAAAAGGGGCAATAATTCTTGCAAAAAGCAGAATGAAGTTATGTTTCTTGATGTACAGGGTCTGCTTATGATGGTGAACAAGTATACCAAGTTTCAAAGCAATAGCTTTGATAGTTTAGGAGAAAAGTTGACCTAAACATAAAACTTGACCAAGAAATCTGATATTTTCTAAGTCCAAAAGGGGCCATAAATCTTGCAAAAAGCAGGATGGAGTTATGTTTCTTGCTATACTGGGTCAGCTTATGATGGTGAACAAGTATTCCAAGTTTCAAAGCAATAGCTTTAAAAGTTTAGGAGAAAAGTTGACCTAAACATAAAACTTAACCAGGCAACGCCGACGCCGACAACCGCTCAAGTGATGACAATAACTCATCATTTTTTTTCAAAAAATCAGATAAGCTAAAAAAGGTTACTTTCCTTTGGCTCTAAGCCAATCAGAATGAGTGAAAATACATCAAAATTAACCTTAAATTCTAGGTAAAAGGGGACACAATTCAAGAAAAATTAGTGTCAGAGTTATGCACCTTGTGTCACATGATGTGGGTGATGAGGTGGAACATCTATTTTAAGTTTGAATCAAATCCATTCAGTAGTAACTGAGATATAGTGAAAATACATCAAAATTAACCTTAAATTCTAAGTAAAAAGGGGCATAATTCATGAAAAATTGGTGTCAGAGTTATGCACCTTGTGTCACATGATGGGGGTGATGAGGTGGAACATCTATGTTAAGTTTGAATCAAATCCATTTTGTAATAACTGAGATATAGTGAAAATACATCAAAATCAACCTTAAATTTAATGTAAAAGGGGACATAATTCATATAAAATTTATGTAAGAGTTAAGCACCTTATGTCACATGATCTGGGTGATGAGATGGAACAACTATTTTAAGTTTGAATCAAATCCATTTAGTAATAACTGAGATATAGTGAAAATACAACAAAATTAACCTTAAATTCTAAGTAAAAGGGGACATAATTCATGAAAACTTGGTGTCAGAGTTATGCACCTTGTGTCACATGATGTGGGCACATGATGTGGGTGATGAGGTGGAACATCTATTTTAAGTTTGAATCAAATCCATTCAGTAGTAACTGAGATATAGTGAAAATACATCAAAATCAACCTTAGATTCTAAGTAAAAAGGGGCATAATTCATAAAAAATTAGTGTCAGAGTTATGCACCTTGTGTCACATGATGTGGGTGATGAGGTGGAACATCTATTTTAAGTTTGAATCAAATCCATTTAGTAATAACTGAGATATAGTGAAAATACAACAAAATTAATCTTAAATTCTAAGTAAAAGGGGGCATAATTCATGAAAACTTGGTGTCAAGAGTTATGCACCTTGTGTCACATGATGTGGGTGATAAAGTGGAACATGTATTTTAAGTTTGAATCAAATCCATTTGGTAATAACTGAGATAATAGATTTCGGGACGTGACGGGACGGGACAGGACGCGACGCGACAAAACTGACTCCTATATACCCCCTTCAAACATGTTTGGTGGGGGTATAATTAACACATTTTTAATCAATCTCAGCAAATAAATGACATAAAGTGGTAATGCACTGACTCTGACATAGAACAAAGCATTAGAAACAAGAGCTGTCTCCATAGGATGACACATGCCCCCGATGGCACTTTGAATGAATATTTATGGCCGATGTTAGAGTTTAGGACCTTTGACCTACGGAGCTGGGTCTTGCACGCGACACGTCGTTTTACTGTGTCACACATTCATGCGTAGTTATTTTAAAATCCATGCATGAATAACAAAGATATGGACTGGACACGCCCATCAATGCACTATCATGAAAAATGACCTTTAACGTCTAAGTGTGACCTTGACCTTTGAGCTCCTGACTTGGGGCTTGCGCACGACACGTCGTCTTACTGTGGTACACATTCATGCCAAGTTATTTGAAAATCCATCCATGGATGACAAAGATATGGACCGGACACGCCCATCAATGCACTATCCTTTAACGTCTAAGTGTGACCTTGACCTTTGAACTACGGACCTGGGTCTTGCGCGCGACACGTCATCTTACTGTGGTACACATTCATGCCAAGTTATTTGAAAATCCATCCATGGATGACAAAGATATGGACCGGACACGCCCATCAATGCACTATCCTTTAAAGTCTAAATGTGACCTTGACCTTTGAGCAACGGACCTTGGTCTTGCGCGCGACATGTCGTCTTACTGTGGTACACATTCATGCCAAGTTATTTGAAAATCCATCCATCGATGACAAAGATATGGACCGGACACGCCTATCAATGCACTATCCTTTAATGTCTAAGTGTGACCTTGACCTTTGAGCTACGGACCTGGGTCTTGCGCGCGACACGTCGTCTTACTGTGGTACACATTCATGCCAAGTTATTTGAAAATCCATCCATGGATGACAAAGATATGGACCGGACACGAAAATTGCGGACAGACTGACAGACAGACAGACCGACAGACGGACAGACGGTTCAAAAACTATATGCCTCCCTTCGGGGGCATAAAAAAAAAAATAATTCTAAAACCTGTTTGTATGTCTAATTTGATCAGGGTTTAACTTTATAATCAATTAGTATTATTCATCCAAAATATTTGTGAATATCTTTGGTTGACAATTATATTTATTTCAGGCCTCAAGTCTGAACTAGCTGCACTGATACGGGAGCAGCAGCCATACTGTATCATTACCCACTGTCTTGCTCACCGGCTTGAGCTGGCTTTCAAGGATGCCATCAAAACATCATCAACCAGCTAACTGTGCAACAAAACCTTGACGCTGCTGATTGGGCTGTACTATTTGTATCGTAGAAGTCCAAAGATGAAAAAACTGTTGAAGAATGCATTTACCACAATGGAGATCAAACAGGTCAGTGCAACAGATAAATGAATTAAGTATAAATACCAGTATGCAAACAATTAATAATAATAATGACTTTATTTATTGAGGCAACACTATTAGGCAAGCCCAATTATCTTCCAAGTGGGCCTCAAAATTATGTACAATATTTACAAATAAATTTCAAATACAAATTGACAATAGCATGATTACAACATTCTAAGCATATGTTATATTGTTCATTTTCCAGGTTGTTAAATTAAGGATCTTTTGAACTGCTCAAGACTGTTAGAATTTATTAAAAAGGTTATATTTTCTTAAAACTGTTAACTTCTTTTAAAAAGCTGTAAAAATTGTGGGATTGATAGAATCAAATAAATCATGCACATTTTGAACATGAAAAGTACTTTTTTGTGTTTGTATAAATATTTGTGTGTACATGGAGTTTTCATTCAATTAATTTCAAACAATTTCTCCATCTGTTCCTCTACAGGTTCTGCCCACGAGGATTGGTGGTACGAGGTGGTTGCCTCATATGGAGCGAGCCATCAACGCTTTTTTGGGTGGCTACAGGGCTATCCGAGCTCAGGATATCGAGACCGGATCTCACAACAACCCAAAGGCAGAGGGACTGGCGAAATTGGCATCAGATGGACACGTGATCATCTACATCCTACTACTGAAGGTATTTTAAACATAGTTAACTTGTGTTCCGTCCTAATCATATGCCTTTAACTTCTAAAGTGACAAGGGCATACTGGCTGCTACTGGTCTCCAACAAGTATAGATTTGTTTTTGCCCAAGATGTAAACTTTTCCATCAGCGATTTTTTTCCTTCTTTATAAAGGTCCGGTAAACGGACCTTTTCCCAATTGAAAAAAGGTATCTTTTTTCCCAATTCTCATCCAAAAATTCCCAAAATGACCCAGACAAACTGATTGTATCGTATAAATTTACAAAACGCTCGAGGCCGATGACGAAAAACCTTCATTCTGCATAAAAGAATAAACCCCGCCAGCCGGTATTTCCGTAAAAAAAAAACGGCCCAGTTTACCAGGGCATTCAGTAGACCCGAGGTCCCGGGTTTTGACCCACGAAAAACCGAGAAAAACTCGTATTTGACCCGCTCATTATATGCCTCATGCGTAGGTTCGACTCGCGGAATTTTTTTTGGTGCGTCTAAGTTCGAAAGTCCTGCCCCTTGTCAATCAAAATCCCAGAGAATTTCGATACTGTTTGCCGGAAGTATAGCAGGAGGCGGAGCGTCGTATGTTAATTAGCTACTGATAGATGTCAGTCACGCCACGCGCCGACTGACACGTGATCATCTCGTGGTTTGTATTTAGCACAATGCCGTGTCATTATCAACGGTGTCTGTTGATAAATGTGTAAAAGTTAATTGATAAACAATGCAGCCTTACAGTATCGTGTTTGTACCACTTTTTAATTAGCGGTATACAGCTTATAAATGTTGTATTGTAATATGTCTTGCCAACTTAAAATAACTACAAATTGGATAATTAAAATCAATATTTTGTGTCCTCGATACGATTACGTAAGCCGGTCAACCGTTACGGTCTATAGCAATTTTATTATCATTGCCGACGCTTTGTTTGGTCCAAAACAAATTATATGCTGTAAATAAGTAGAAATTATCAGTACTGAATAGGTATGGTGAAGAAAACAAACTTGAAACAGGTATTTTATCAAGAATTTAAAATGTTAAACTTCGTTTTACATATTTGTCACCAGTTTTCGCGACCGTAATTTTCAGACATTACCATCATTTCTTACAAGATTTTTCTAGTACAATCTAAATAAAAAGCCAATACAAAGTCTGCATGTAAGAAAAATATGAACACTGTTGCAAAAGCAGCTCTTATTTTGAAGCATTCAGTATAGGTTGACCCCTGAAATTGAAAATCTGATTTTGACCCTTGAAAATTTAGACTGAAGAGTCAATGACTATCGAGTTTCAAAACTTATGTTACTCTGTACAGAGGGTCAAACCCCTCTTACTGGGACTCAGACAGCCAACAGTTGACATTTTCAAGAATATAAAAAAGGGGACATTTCACTATAAATCATTCAACTATTAGTTATGTTTATTGGATGATGTTTACATGGAATTAAAGGAAGAAGTGTTATAAATGATGTTATTGACTTACTGCAAAAATTCCCAATTTGAGTAAAAACCCCGCTAAAATTCCCAATATGACCTCTAAAGACTTTTATATATTCGCAAGCAAAGACTTTCAGAGTAATGTGGCATATGCTTCTTCTTTTTTAGTCTGTAGGACTTTCCTTAGCTGATGCTTATAATCGAGTGGCTGCAACCAAGTCCTGCTGAATATGATGGGCAGGTTAGCATAATTTCTAATATCATTAGACACCACATCCAAAACAAATTATAGGTTAGGTATTTACACAATGTAATTCATTTTCATTCAACAATGATTTTCATTACGGCCTTTGTAGAGATGATGAAGCTGCCTCCTCAGTTGTCATGACTAAGGAATTCCAGTGTGAAAAGGTAAGCTTTAAAGGAAACCCCTCCTCTCCATCAAATGCGAAACTAACCAAAAGCATCATTGATGCTCTCGATAAACGCTATCTAGAAACTTCACCCATCATTCAAGCAACACAGATCTCAGCATTTGAAAGCCGGCCCATTCCTGGATCGCAGGAAATTTCAGGTTTAAGAAGTTCAGTTGTGGTTCAAGTCGATATGTTTTGTTAGATGTTTTGATTTTATACATTGATTTCTTATTTTCTTTTCTAGTTTGGGCCACAGAAAGCTAATTACGATCCTCATCCTCCACTGTCATCTTAAAGTATTTGAATTTTTAAGTTTATATTTTGTCTTCAAGGGCCAACTTTCCTTTCAAATGATGCTGAATTTAGCAGATTTTTAAAAAAAAATTAACGTGCAGAAATTCAAAAATAAAAAACAAAACAGCCATGTTTACAATTGTTGTTTATTTTCATGCTCTGCTGTTTATTTTCTCATTCTTGTACTTTTTTTGATTTCTTCCCATAATTTTCTTGACACAAACACAAGTATCATTATTCTAAATTGCGGAAGAATATTACAAGGTAAACTGCAGCAAAATAAACAGGATTTTTAAAGTTCACATTCACAACTGTTTTCTGTTCACTGGCAGTATGTTCATTATATAACCTAGTTTCTTTTCACCTGACTTCAAAACAATTCATGAAAACAGTGTTGTATTACTCATCGACAGTTAAATTTTGTTCATTTCAGATTTTGGGGACAAAGAAGTGTTCACCTTAGTGAACTATTTCTCAACACAGCTACAGAATGTGGCTAAGGTTATCTCCATGGAGGATTACATGGACAGATGGCAGATTCCGTCTGCGGTCTCTGGTGTACAAGAGGTAGGCATCTTTTCTTTTTCATGCATTCCTCTTAAATGCACGTTATCATTTCAGCAAAATTATATTTCTAAGAGGTAATAAACATTACTAAGCATGAGAGCTGTTCAGTTTGCATTTTGGGATCCTGTATGCTCTTTGAATGGATAACATAGGTTAATGTTGAATTTTGCTGCTGCATTTTAGGTATGCTACTGAGCTGCAAAGTGGGACTCTGACATTGGAAAAAGTTCTTAAGGGTTTGGCAAGTCAGAAGCTGAATAATGTCACCCGGGTGCTGGATCTCTTGGGCTCATTGCCTCCAACATCCGTGAAAAATGAGACCACGTTCAGTGCAATGAAGCTCATCAAAACCAAAAGGAGGAGGAGACTTAATGACGATACCCTGAATGACCTAACGGTAGTTGTCCTTGATTCAATGAATCTCCAGATATTGAACAGTTCAATCCAGATCCAGCAATCCAGTACTGGATGGTAAGAGATTCATGAAATGTTATTACTTACCCATGATATTTGATTAAACATACATTTGTAAGTTTTTTTTTATCTGACCCCTTTTATGTATATAGTTAGATAGATGTTAATCTAAAATAATAACTTTGTAAACTTATTGATTTCGCAGATGACCCCCTCTGGCAGGAAAAGGCGACTTCATGAGAGGGCTGCCACTACCACTCCCCAGCAACCTGTTCCAGCCGTGGATACCATTGTGAATCTGGCGGCAGAAGTTCAGGAGGATCGCCAGATAACCAGTGATAATCAGGAGGACAGTCAGCAGGTCAGTCAGGAGGAGGTCAGTCAGCAGGAGGACAGTCAGGAGGAGGTCAGTCAGCAGGTCAGTCAGGAGGAGGTCAGTCAGCAGGAGGAAGTACAGGTACAGTTTGAAACTGTTTCAATTAAATAATTTAAAAAATAAGTGTGATGAATTAATAAATAATGTTTGAAAATTAAATACTATTATAAATATTATTTTGCTAAATCAATACAAAAATATTTAAGAGAAATGTCTTGCTTTTTTCAGGTGATGAATCCAGCCTTTCTATTTGACAAATATGATGCTGATGATGGTTATTCCTCAGATGAGTCAGAGTGTGACATGAGTGAGGATTATGTCAACACGACGCTTGAAATGTTCTCTCGTGAATAAAATGTATAATGAACCAAAATAAAAAGAAAAGAACCTTGTTATCCCCCGACGAAAGTCGGAGGGATATAGTTTTGGCGTTGTCCGTCCGTCCATCCGTCCGTCCTTCCGTCCGTCTTTCCGTCCGTCCGTCCGTCCGTCCGTCTTTCCGTCCGTCCGTCCGTCCGTCCGTCCGTCCGTCCGTCCGGAGCCATATCTAGGAAATGGTTGGGAATATTTATTTAAAACTTCATATACATGTTCACCACTATGAGTTCTTGCGGCCCGTCAAGTTTCAGTCAGATTGCCCAAGTAACACCAGAGTTATGGCCCTTAGAAGTTTTTAGTATTAACTATATAGGGTACTATAAATATGGCAATTTCTGCATCATAACTTTTGATATATTTGACTTAGAACTATGAAACTTAAAAAGAATTTAGATCACCATAATGTGGTTGTGTACACACAATTTCATTCGGATTTATTTTGTAAATTAAGAGTTATTGCCCTTTAATTGTACAAAAATCCACATATTTGTACATAACAAACTTACCATTTGGTAGAATTTCATTAAATTTCTTTTATTCTTTTCCATGAACATTTATTGTAAACATGTGAAGTTGTGTACCCACACCTGGTCACCCCCCTTACCTTGATCACACACCTCCCCCCCGACACCCCCCCCCCACCCAAAAAAAAAAAAATTCCTTATTTTAGATTTTTTTCAAACAAACTTCATATACATGTTCACCACTATGAGGTTATGGGGCCCATCAAGTTTCAGACAGATTACCCAAGTAACACCAGAGTTATGGCCCTTAGAAGTTTCTAGTGTTAACTATATAGGGTACTATAGATCTATAGATATGGCAATTTCTGCATCGTAACTTTTGATATATTTGACCTAGAACTATGAAACTTTAACAGAATTTACACAGACAATTTTGTATGGATTTCTTTTGTAACTTCAGAGTTATTGCCCTTTAATTGTCTAAAAATCCACATATTTGTACATAACGAACTTACCATTTGGCAGAATTTCATTAAATTTCTTTCATTCTTTTATGTGAACATTTATTATAAACATGTGAAGTTGCGCACCCACACCTGGTCACCCACTTGCCTTGGTCACACCCCCTCCCCCTCCCAACCCCCCCCCCCCCCCCCCCCAAAAAAATTTTTTGTTTTTATTTCTTATTTTAGATTTTTTTCAAACCTTCGATGTTGTACCATTCCCCCACCTCACTTCTCCACCCAGTCATGCCCACCACTGAGCATGCATCCTCTGCCCCCCCCCCCCCCCCCACCAACTTCACCCTTTTACCCTTTTTTTTTCATGTTTAATTTTCAATCAATATTTATAATCAACATGTGAAATTTTGTTTCCTCTTCCGTTCCCCTGCACCCCCATCCCCTAAAAAAATAGATATATACATATATATATTTCCATTCCTTTTTTTTTTTTTTAAATGTTCAAACCTTCAACATGTTAAGTTGTGACTGCACAAACCTTGCCCTCAGCCATGTTCAAGATCTCTTACCTGTGTTCTCTTAAGGACAACTATCCTTTTAAGTTCAAATGTACATGTTACACAGCAACACCTGGTGCCAAACCACTCGAAGACAATATTTCGTTCCAGTTAAACTTCAAGCTCACATTTCAATTAACTGCATTTAATTTTAAAAGCTAAGCTTATTACAGTAAGCATATCCCATTCAAAATAAATTCTTTAGTCAGGATAAAAGTATCATACATTTATTATATACTCTTTAATTAAACATTTGTTTTCTGTTAAATTGATTTTGACTAATGAAATTATTTGCTTCTTATTAACATCCTTTCACTTTTTGCCGGATATATCTTTTTGCCATTCTTCACCACAAACCCTTTCGGCGGGGGATACCAATTCATCGAATTTGCTTGTTTTGCAGTTATGTTCATATATTTGCATATGTATGATAAAAATGCAATAAGCAATATCAAACAATATCCCACAGAGTTTAAAAATGACACCAAACAAATAAAAAATACACCTTTAATAATTTACTGTTCGGACTACCAAAATTCCTTTCGGGCTAGTAAACTCTGCTATGTTGGTAGTCCGGCTGGCTAGTACTTTGAAAAGTTTTTCATGAAAACTGATGTAAAATGTGTTTACGCGTATGTAAGTTACACCATGTCCGGCAGTACGACCAATCTTATGCAGCATATAAAAGGAAACACTCCATCGATGTCCGATAAATCGTTATGATAAATTTTATCAACAGATAGTAAGATAAATTTTATTTTAAGTCGGCAAGACAAGTATAAATTATTTCTGTATTTACAAAAATTTCAAAACTATCGAAACTATCGATTGTTGAAGGAACTATCGGCGATTGTTATTGGATCGTGATTCTTCTATTGATGCATACTATCGGGACACTCAGTATCGCAATGCATCGATATTTCAATGTATCGTTACACCCCTAATGAAATACAGGTCAAGTTCGACTTTGGGGTCTGTAGGTCAAAGGTCAAGGTCACAGTGACTTGGAACAGTTAAATAGTTTCCGGATGGTAACTTAAGAACACTTGGGCCTAGGATCATAATTTTTGGTACACAGATGTAACATCATGAAATACAGGTCAAGTTCTACTTTGGGGTCTGTAGGTCATAGGTCAAGGTCACAATAAAACAGTTTAACGGTTTCTGGATGGTAACTTGAGAATGTTTGGGTATAGGGACATGAAAATTGATAGCGAGGTTGGTTATGACCAGCAGATGACCCCTAATGATTTTGAGGTCAGCAGGTCATAGGTCAAGGTCACAGTGACACGGAACACTTAAACAGTTTTCAGACAACAACTTCACAACCCTTGGGGACTAGGATCACGAAATTTAATAGGGAGGTTGGTCATGACAAGCAGATGACCCATAATTATTTTGGGTTCCAAAGGTCAAAGGTCATTTAAACCTTTTCCGGACAATAACTTGAGAAAGCTTGGGCCAAGGATCACGAAACTTTATAGGGAGGTTGATCATGACCAGCAGATGACCTCTTGATTTTGAGGTCAGTAGGTCAGAGGTCAAGCAAGTTCAGCTTTGACATTGGCTTAGTTCTGTGACAAGGCCATATTGTTTGGGTATACTTCATCACTCCTGTGACAACTCTAGTTTTCAATTGATCTTCATGTAATTTGGTCAGAATGATTGCCTTGATGAAATCTAGGTCAGGTTTGAATATAGGTCATCTTGGGTCAAAAAGTAGGTCACTAGGTCAATTCAAAGAAAACCCTTGTGTATGCGATAGAGGCTGTATTTTTCAACTGATTTTCATGAAATTTTGTCAGAATGATAGCCTTGATGAAGTCTTAGTAAAGTTCGAATATGGGTCATGTTTCTTCAAAAAGTAGGTCACTAGGTCAAATCAAGGAAAAAACGATGAAATCTAGGTCAACTTCGAATATGGGTAGTCCGGGGTGTTTCTAAGGTGAGCGACCTAGGGCCATCTTGGCCCTCTTGTTAATACAACAATTAGCAATGACTCCTTAGATTTATCATGTAAATAGAACTTTAATATTGTGAAAAAAAGGGAAGATAAATCTGAAGAATGGTCATATGCATTTTTAAAGTTTTTATGTTTTATATGTGTTTGTATGCATGTGAATGAGGCTTAAATAAATAAATAAATAAATAAATAACATAGCTGCAAGTGTTATCGTCGCGGGTCCTGTTTTGACGATGACCTATTTCGACGCCATCTTTTTTTTCCTTCCCAATCGCGCAAGCGACATCGATGACGTCACTTACTATACACACTATTGTAGTACACACGTTTTACTATCGCTTACGAAAATTATGTGGAAAGTGAGGGATGCAAAGGTAAGAATTATCATATTTGATCTTATCCAATAGATTTTTACCTGTTTTAACTAATGCAAAAAATTCTTAAACTTTTAAAGCTATTTTCTCTGCAAAAATGAGCGTGGGAAAATCCATGACCTCCGTCTGCTACGCTCATTGTTTTGTTTATTTGGTCACGTGACAGTCATGTGACAAGCTAGTCTATTTTTATATTTTTTCACCCTCGAGTACACGGTACGCGTTATTTCTGTTTAGTGCGTTATAAGTGGAATACTGTTAATTGAAATTTAATTGGATGTTTATGCCTGGTAGTTACATGATTTATGGTTGGGGATGAATTATTGTAAGTATTATTTATTTATTTCAGGTACCACAGAGGAAGTACAGATGTTATTCCCCAACCTCTATGGTAACAGCATTAGAGAAGGTCAGGCAGACAGGTGCCCCTATCAAAACCACAGCTAGGGAGTTTGGCATACCTGAGGCCTCTCTCAGACACAAGCTCAGTGGCAGAGTTGACCCTGAAGCTACACATTCTGGACCACCACCAATGTTTACCCAAGAGGAAGAGTGCCATTTTGTGGACCATCTGAAATTCATGTCAGAGTGTGGATATGGCTATAGCAGAGCAGAAGTTGTGGACATGGCAAGTGAGTATGCTATATGCCTAGGCAAACGGGACAGTGAGCACCCGCTTTCATTAAAGTGGTTCCGTGGATTTATGTCACGTTGGCCAGAACTCAAAGTATTGAAACCACGTGGACTGGAAATTCAGAGGGCTAAGGCAACCACCGTGGACTGTGTAACCAAGTATTATGTAGAACTTGGATCCATCTTGGACAAGTACAGCCTGAAAAACAGACCTGAACGGATCTACAATGTCGATGAAAAGGGGTTGTCTACTTCCCATACCCCGCCTGCAGTGGTTACAGGTCTTAACTTTAAACCGCAAGCTGTCACCTCTGCTTCCAGGACACTTGTGACTGTGATAGGCTGCGGTAATGCCCTGGGCTATAGTGTGCCACCTTTTTTCATTTTTCCTGGTGCAAGGATGAGGCCGGATCTGTTGGAGGGTGGAAGTGCAGGTCGCGGGCTTAGCGCAAAACGGTTGTAACTTATATGAAATAAAGAAGGAGTTACAACCGTTTTGCGCTAAGCCCGCGAGGTACTGATGGGACTGTCACAGAATCTGGATGGAGTAACAGCACAGTATTCAGAAGGTACATTGAACACCATTTGATAAAATACTTACCTGAACGTTCTGTTGAAGATCCTGTACTTGTACTCTATGATGGACATAAGTCTCACATTAATTTGAACCTGATTGACTGGGCCAAGACACAAAATTTGATACTGTTCATCCTTCCTGCACATACCAGTCATGTTTTGCAGCCACTTGATGTGGGTTGTTTTGGACCGTTTGAAAGAGTGTACAGTGCTGTGTGTCACAAGTTCATGCGCGAGCACTGTGGGCAGAGCATTACACGTTACAATGTCTGCTCACTTGGATGCTCAGCTTATTCAAAGGCTCTGTCAGCTGGTAACTTACAGGCTTCATTTCGGAAGACAGGCATCTACCCTTACAACCCCAATGCTGTTGATCCATCCAACTTCAAGCCGTCTGAAGCCTTACAGCAGGAAACAACTCCAAAGAGCTCAGACAGCCAGCATACTACCTCAAAAGATCCTTCACAGTTTTTTGGTTCTAAGGCTGCTGGGATCACTTCAAAGAAACCTCCCACTAAGAAACGGCGGTATCTTAGTTATGTTGTCAGTGGTAAGGCCATCACAGAAGAACCGGTGATAGAGCAGATTAAAGAGCATGAGAATGCCAAAGCCAAGAAGTCCACGTCTCCGAGTCGGAAAAGTAAATCTGAACCTCAACCTGGACCATCTGGGACTGCAAGGCCAGTAACAACTTCTGCTGACAGTGACGTCTCACTTGATGAGGACACTGACACTGATCTGTGCTGTGTATGTAATTTGTTTACCCCGCAGGAGGTCCGCCAGAGTACATCACTCATATTTGTCAAGTGGGTACAGTGCACAAAATGTGGACATTGGGTTCATTTAAGGTTTTGTACCCCAGTGAGAGTTGTTAGAAGGGGGGATGATTTTCTATGTAAGCACTGTACTACAGAAGAGTAGATGGACAGTAGGCTGAATAAAGTTGACATAGTTATCATGTACATGTTTTTATAATTATGTTGTTACTATGAGGTAAACATAGAAATAAAATTTAGAAAACCCATTTATTTATGTGTTTACATATTGTAGAGGCAGGTTGCAGATACTGGTGGATAACGTAAGTATCACATTTATCTTGTACTTGTTCCAACAGTGTGTTATAAAGATATAATTAGGCAGCCAATCAGAGGCGTCGTTTCAGGTCACTCTCAAAAAATATGGCTGCTCCCATGCATGGCTGGATATGACAGCTCAATGAAAACTAAATAGAAAATTTGGCTCGGTTGTACAATCGTTGTTTAGTACAAGGTTTGTTAAATCTGAATAAAACATTTATCAACTGAAATAAGGTATTAGCATTTTAAGGTGACAAATAATTCCTTAAGGGCGTCGAAACTGGTCACTCGAGGATACCTTTTTTAATTATCAATTAGAAGTGTGACAAACAATTTCTGCTTAATCAAATCAATGAAAACTTGAATAATCAATAATTATTATTGCCTATAGATATCTGTAGTAAATAAATAAAGGAGGTGTGAAGTCCTAGGGTGAAAAGACCTGGAGGAGTAAAGTCAAAGGGTGTATTGTCCCAGAGTTGTAATGTCTTGATACCATTCTAATGCATTTAAAAATGACATGACATTGTACTGATTCGATCAGTTACCAGAACCCTAGCCACTTCCATAGCAAAACACAAGATTGAAGTCTAAAGAAGTTGGGCTCGGTATAACGATAATAGATCTACTTCAAAAGGGCATAAAACCTTATTGTGATAGAACAAAACGAACAAATAAAGAATCACAGTGGGGCAAGTAAATGATATTTGCACTGGTTTATTAAAAACTAGAAACATGCCAAACCTCCATGTCTTTTCTCTTTCTCCAAGTGTTATCGTAACCCAAGTCGGAACGCTGCTCTACGTGTTAAATGACGCAGAATCAAATGACGTCATCGGGCTTCCTCGTGTGAGCAATGGCAGAGGTTACGAAGTCCGTTTATTACTTAATGATACCTTAGTAGATCTATAGGTTATGTAATAGAAAGAGCATTGAAACTCGTAGCCCCCGAGTATAAATCGTTTACCCGAGAGTTTTTTTTTTGTATCATAGCAATCCATATATGGTAGTTTTTATCATAGCCATCCATATATGGTAGTTTTAGGCGTTCCACATTGCCATATATAGCAGTTCAGTGAGTAGATCTACTTAAAATCCTTGCTTTACAAATGTGTAAAGCCCAGGTAAAATTAACCAATGCGAAAGCAGAAAATCAATAAGATACACTTCGCTGTCAAAAGTCTTGTACATTGTTTTAAATTTCTGAAAATGTGATCTATTTAGTTCTTTTTGGTAGTTTAAGAGTTATTGCGAAAAGGCTACTGGTAGCGTTAGGAAAGTTAAGTGATACGGGGTTATTTTACGACAGAAGTAGACATTTCAAAATAACTAGCTAGTATGCCAGTATCAGTAACTACCGCTGAAAGATCATTCAGTGTAATGAGACGAGTAGAACACAATGACCACTGACAGGCTATCGGAACTTGGGCTGTTAAACGTTTACGGAGAAAAGGAACTGCATGGTCGGCTAATAGCTATTCATAGCTAATGTTATTATATTTACAACCCGACTATAAATAAAAATTTGTATCTTGTATGGCCAGCGAGTTTGTTCTAGAAAACTTCACTAGAAGGAACACACCCGTTAACCGGTTCCGAGCAAAACAGTTCGTGGCGGTCAAAACAGTTTACCTATATTTTTGCCGGTATCTGCATTGGGGTTAGTATTCTCCATCCAAGAATCGGTTGGTGCAACATATGTTAAAGATTTTTATTTCTGTAAAAAGTAGCATGAACGAAGAACATGCCATGTGCTCGCCGTTTAAAACTAACATATATTCAATAAGTTATGACGAGTTAAAAGTGTGATTTTGTTGAAAAAATGTGAAAACGAAAGTTTATCGCGGTATATTTAATTCACTTTTCAACTTGGGTCTATTGCATTTACGTCAACCTTTATAATAATGTTTGCCCTGAATATTGTCCAATTTTTAAGCGACAAAACGCGATATTCAGCGAGTTATAGACATTCAAACATGACATGGTCGAAAAAAGGTGTGGCGGCATTGCACAGCTCAAAATTATTTGTGTGGCGAGCAAGAGCAGTCCTGTGTCTTTTTTTTTATTTTACTTTAATAAGTGGTCTAAATAGTGATATCAAGCCTGTTACTCGTTGTAATCTGACAAAAACAAGTTCTACTAGCACAGCAATGTTCAGAAAATACAGCGGGGATGAGATGATGCAATTCGTATGCATATAGTGATATAAAATACGCGTATAATGATTATACACATCACTAGTCCATAGTTGGCACTATTAGCCTAAACCAGCACATGTATTTTGTAAAAAGAACACATTTTTGGATTTTAATCGGGCATTCCTGTCAGTCAGTGTTGGATCAGGCTCGAACCACCAGCAATCTATGTTTCCCATTGTTTTGCCTTTACCCCTTGCAATTTTCTTTCCGGCTATGCCAGTTTTGATAGGGTTTTCCCCTACATAGTTTGCAAACATCTTCATAGTGTCTACAAAAATACCTAGTAGTATTGGTTCCAATGCGTCCTAGGCTATGATTGGTTTAGAAGGCACTGCAAAGTTTATACTTGAGTTTTGTGTAGAACAATCACCAAGAACTTGCTGCCAACTTACAACTTGACCTATATTTCGGGTGCCAGCCATGAAACGCAACAATTTCCCATGGAACAGTTGAACTTTCCAAAACTTTTTTTTTAAAAATTCGTGCATATATCTCATCCGAGATGAAGAGGATTTCGAAGAGCATTCTACAAAATCGAGGAAAAACAAATAACATATGTTTTCCATTGGGAACTGTTTACTAGCGACTAGTGATAGCCATTTTTTTTATATAATTCTAACTGACCATGTTCATGTTATGTTTCTATTACATCAGGTATATTGTCATAAATATCAGTTAAATTTACTTCAGGTGGGTCCGTTTCTTCTGAAAAATTCTAATTTGATATTCCTAATTCCTTGTTTTCGTTTTCATCAACGGATAATATATGTGACACAGGTTTAATACATTCAAATATTTTTGTTCGATATCTAGTTTTTCCTGTACGACAGTCAAGCTCAAGTTGGTTGTACTTGAACGTGTCAAACCTATGGCTATTACAGAGGTGCTGAATTAAGTGCCTATAAACGTCAGCTGTTATATTGCAGTAGTAGCACAGGTATATATGCATTGTGATCCTGAAAGAAATATCACAAATGATATAATAAAGTAAGTGGAACGTTCCTAAATGGGAAGGCATCACATCAAACTACCGTACCACTGTAAACATAATTTATAAATGTATGAAGAAGTGTTGATGATATATTACATTGTTAGACGGTTGTATGACTAATATATGCTTTGATTTACATCTGTTTGTTAATAAAAATTAGTGTAAATTGCTGTTGTCTGATTACAAACGTTGTTTTTCAAGACTTACAAGCTGGATATCACTATTAAGACCATTTATTAAAGTAAAATAAAAAAAGACACAGGACTGCTCTTGCTCGCCACACATATAACCTAAGCTGTGCAATGCCGCCACACTTTTTTTTCGACCATGTCATGTTTGAATGTCTATAACTCGTTGAATATTGCGATTTGTCGCTTAAAAATTGGAGAATATTCAGGGCAAACATATTATAAAGGTTGACGTAAATACAATAAACCCAAGTTGGAAAGTGAATTAAATATACCGCGGTAAACTTTCGTTTTCACATTTTTTCAGCAAAATCACACTTTTAACTCGTCATTACTTACTAAGTATAGGTTACTTTTAAACGGGAAGCACATGGCATGTTCTTCGTTCATGCTACTTTTTACAGAAATAACAAGAGCTGTCTCCGTAGGATGACACATGCCCCCGATGGCACTTTGAATGAATAGTTATGGCCGATGTTAAGAGTTTAGGACCTTTGACCTTCGGAGCTGGGTCTTGCGCGCGACACATCGTCTTACTGTGTCACACATTCATGCATAGTTATTTTAAAATCCATGCATGAATGACAAAGATATGGACCGGTCATGCCCATCAATGCACTATCATGAAAAATTATCTTTAACGTCTAAGTGTGACCTTGACCTTTGAGCTACGGACCTGGGTCTTGCGCACTGCTCGTCGTCTTACTGTGGTACACATTCATGCCAAGTTATTTGAAAATCCATCCATCCATGACAAAGATATGGACCGGACACGCCCATCAATGCACTATCCTTTAACGCCTAAGTGTGACCTTGACCTTTGAGCTACGGACCTGGGTCTTGCGCACTGCACGTCGTCGTACTGTGGTACACATTCATGCCAAGTTATTTGAAAATCCATCCATCCATGACAAAGATATGGACCGGACACGCCCATCAATGCACTATCCTTTAACGTCTAAGTGTGACCTTGACCTTTGAGCTACAGACCTGGGTCTTGCGCACTGCACGTCGTCTTACTGTGGTACACATTCATGCCAAGTTATTTGAAAATCCATCCATCGATGACAAAGATATGGACCGGACACGAAAATTGCGGACAGACCGACCGACTGACAGACCGACAGACAGACAGACGGTTCAAAAACTATATGCCTCCCTTCGGGGGCATAAAAATCTTTAACATATTTTGCACCAACCGATTCTTGGATAGAGAATACTTACCCCAATGCAGATACCGGCAAAAATATCGGTGAACTGTTTGTCCGCCACGAACTGTTTTGCTGGGAACCGGTAAACGGGTGTGAGGAAGAATAGGAAATTGGCGCTTATTTTTGAATGAACTGAAACATGTTAAATGTCTGTACGTCGGATTGTTGTTTGTTTGATTTTTCTAGTGCAACGTAACCACTGTATTTTACGTCCGTCTAGAAAACTTCACTAGAAAGAGAACAGGAAATTGGCGCTTATTTTTGAATGAACTTAAACATGTTAAATGTCTGTACGTCGGATTGTTGTTGTTTGTTTGATTTTTCTAGTGCAACGTAACCACTGTATTTTACGTCCGTCAGTTCGATTTTGTACCGTCAGCACTATATGCATATTGCCCGACTTTATACAAATTAAAGGTATATTACTAAATTTAAGTTAACACTATTTACCAGGCCGAAATATCATTTTTGTGAAATAGACTAATTTTTGTAATTCATTATTATTGGAGAAATAATTGATTGAATAGTAACATCATTAGAAAGACGTCGCGAAGTGAGCATTTAATTGCTTTCCGAAAAGTCTACATTTTTAGATAAGAAAAAGATTTAAATGAGAATATCGCTTGTAATGTAAAAATCCACTTTGAAAAAGTTAATGTTATAACATGGAACCATGGTATTTAACACGTTTTATTGACTCTATTTCTTGTGAAAAATACTCCCAGATTGCACGGCCAAAAACGTTCTAGCAAACACAAAATTTTCGGGCGAGCATGCCCCGAACCCCACTAGAATGCTTGCGTACACATTCTCCAAGCCCTACCTACGCCGCTGGAAGCACAGAGCACCCCAAACACAGCCACAGAGCGGTGCATCGCAAAGTCACAGTGTATAGTACGCCCAAACGGAAGTCGCAAAAAAAAAACACAAAAAACTAGGCGTTCAAACATCAAAACACAAATTTTTGCTGTCGCGGATGGTTAGGATTTTCTTTGTTTATTTCGTTAATTAATATCGCACAAAGTAAGTGTAAGGTACTTCCGCCATTTTGAATATACCTTCACTTGCGATGTGAAAATATAGTGAACCAAAGCTTTCAAATGCAGCTGTTCCATAGCACAAAAAACAGCTCAGTTTGCAAGACCTCAACTAAAAGTAGCTGTAAAAAAAAGTAAAACTTAAATTTAGAAATAAACGATGCAGATATTTTACCTGTAATTTTCCAAATTTTCGGTTAGATCTACATTTATAAATCCTTTTCAATAAGAGCTACTTGATTAAAAATTCATGAATGGCAAAAGTTAGTTCAACGTTTCAATTAATGCATAGGAGAATTGTCTTACTGAATAGAGCTAAACTTATTACAAAATTTGTTTTCAAATCCGACCACTGCATGTATTAAAACGAAAATACATGTTGCTACTGTGGACAAGAATTTTTCTATGTACCGAACTGCCTCAAATTGTAAGACAACTCTCAGATTTAATGTGAACAAGATTTAGCAACGATCCAAAATTCGTTTCAAGGATTGTTTAATAAAGGTTTAATTTATTATACTGGAAATGATGTACTTACGCGCTGCTTATTTGACGGAAAATTCGGCGGAAATGGAATTTTCGACACTTTCTGCGATAACTACCGAAATTACTAAACGTAACATTTTCACACATACGTAGGATAATTGTATATTTTATAAACCATACAAACAGTCGAAATATTTGCTTTATCACGATATATGCAAATATTTTTCTAGACAATCTTGAAACATCGGGCCACTGTATTTCCGCTTACTGGTCCGGGACAAGTTAGACCTGCCGGATGTGTATAGTGATTCCTTATAAGATGTTTCATGCGTCGTAAACTAACCAAGAAATTATGCATATAATGTTTAAACATAGTGAGAACAAGTTAAAGCATAGCAAAAGTTCCTTCTAGGGCATATCTATATAAATATAAAATGATCATCTTTTAAAATTTTGGTTGCAATGTCTGTTTTATACTGCCAAAAAATTTCAAGTAAATATTTACTCTAGTTATATAACATAAATTGTTAAATCCAACAACAAATTAAATCTGTTACCACTTTCAGTAGAGTAAATACGGCAATAAGACACTGACCCGGTTAATCATTTACGATTCGATGCGTGAATTTGTTGCGCATAATTAGAAGGTCGCAGTGGGGTTTGTTTTCATATATTAACTATGCATTTCAAGGTAACGATAATATTTAGTTGTTTACATTTAAATTTGCTGATATATGTCTATCTGGTCGACTGAATGTATATTATATTCCTCAAGAATGGAGGAAATAACATCCTCGGGTTTAGTAATATGTAATCCACGGGACGCGTTCAGTCAGAGAGTCGCCTCAATTATGAAAGAATAGTCTAACGTCAGAGGTTATTTCTAAGGTCACGCAGTTTTATTGGCCAGCTTGTAATGACAACAGCTTTCGGTATCAGTAGCTCAGTCAAGTGTGACTTATTGAACTATAATATTCCTTCTCAAGAGAAGGAATAATAAATCGCAGAAAAAAATGTACAGCCAAATATGTTAGGAGGTAATACAATTTGTATACAGTTGCAGTTCTATGAAACATTTAGAAGTTTTGAAACAAAAAGCATTCAGTTGAACCTTTCGCACGAAAACCTGATGATTAAAATCAGAAATACCTCAAAAGTAACTTTTCTTTTTGTATCTTGTCTCTTCGTTAAAGAATGACATTGTTTTCACACTTTCATAGATTTAAAACTGATAATAGATGTGTATTGCGATTCCGTCATAGAACTCGACATTGACTTTACATTAAATTGTATTGCAGTGTTAACAGCGGAAGCAGCGGTCCAGTACTAACACTGTCTACGGAACCAAGGATCACGAGTTCTTCATCTGAAAATTACGAACATTGGGATCAGTGTCCAGTATACACCTGAATATAATAGTCTTGCTATTTGCAGAGTGTTTCCTGTCGCGGTTTATAAAGAGTAGACTTTGAAATACTTTAATATAATAATTGTAGCAGTTTGAGTTGTATACGATACCAAAATTTTGCACCGGAAATTTTCACTCATTTTCTTTCAGTGCACTGCTGTGGAGATAGGGTTCAACGTAGCTTTCATGCTCGAAAATTTACCTAGATTTCAACTTTTATCATTTATTTTTTGTGTCCTTGCATTTCCAAAGCTGTTTCGAGGATTCTGATTTTTCTCATGAATTTCTAATTTCAGTTTGCGGAATATCCTTAATTTGCGTATTGTCAAAGAGCTATTGTTTACGTAGATACCCAACACGCCTGATAAAACTCATTATATACCTAATTTCAATTCAATTCACGTGTTGCACTGTATGGTAACTACAACGGTAGCCGTGTGTTTGGATTTGTCCAATATGGCCGCTCAAAGCAAAGAACAACGGAAGCTCATGTAAGTTCTTGCAGATATTTAATATGTCTTGCTACGTTTCGTTACCAAACTCTGTTCAGTAACACTCGTAATGTCCAAAGAAGTAATCGCCGGACTGACACAGCGATCGGAATCTTATTTTAATATTTAGCATAGGCTAAATATATCTTATAAAATAGAAAAAGTGGAAACTCCACAGGTCGCTCAACACAACAAAAACGAAAATGTTGCAGGCTCGGTTTGATTGAGCCTGTTCATGGACGGTAGTGTAAATGCATGCTACCGTCCACGCCCACTAGCCCCGGGTTGAGCAGAACTCGAACATTTACACATGCTAAAAGTACAAAAAACAATTTAGAGACATCCGCAGATGTGTTCATCATGAAATGTTTTCATTTTCGCGTCGGATGATCCAAAATTTCATTTTTATTATTGGATGTTAATGTACTATATGATAATCTCTAGTATAAGTATGCGTATTCTGTGTTATGTACATAGCACCTAAGCTTCAAAAGGACTCCAAACGTATAGTGTCGTGAAAACATGAATATAACGGTTTGGATAACAAGTGTACACCGGTTTGGATGACTTAATCTCTTTGGATGTTTGCGGTTTGGACTAGCTGCTAATTTTAAAATAATGTTTGTTTCTTTAAGCTAGTAATGTTTTCACATTTCACAGTGGTACATATTCAAATATGTCTTCCGACAGACCATTTATTTTAGATTATATTAAATATAAATGCTTATAAAATACTCATATGTTGACCAATATGGATGCTACTTTTTCTGGCGTATTTAATCAAACTTATGTTACTGTTAACAATTTTGAAACCAGACTTTTCAAGAAATGCATATACACATATCCTTGCTAATGACCAGAAAAAAAAATGATCAATGCATACTGAAGATTGCTTCAATTTGCTAAACATTGACGCACACCTCACAAGTAACATTTGCTTCAGCCGTTACCCGCGGAAGGCATCGCTGCATACGTTAAGCGACAGTTTAAATATATAGTGTTTGCTATACAGGTCTAACACACGACTGGTACACATTGTCACCTTTCAGTATGTACTAACAGGTTTATACCCCAGCGGAGGATATTTTCTGATATTTTGAGATCATGGAGTCCATTCAACATATGTGTAATAGAGTTCCCTTAGGTCGGTGCTAGAGGGCTTGAGAGGTGTTGCACATTTCATTACCTCTCATGAACAGACTCAATCAAACCGAGTCTGCTATTATTCTTCTTGGTTGCATTTCTTGCTTCTAAAGCATCTTTTTACAGATTCTATTTGCTATTGACAGTGCCATTGCGACGTCCTAATGTTTGTTTGTTTCTTTTTCCTATGTTAAATATACGTAATAGTATGTCTATATATGATGAGAGTTTAATAATTTACACATCTATGCATACACTGCTGTAGGCTTTCGTGTTTTTCTTCTATTGGATATTTTCCCCTTTTTTATAATTTCTTTTCTCAAGCGTAGCAGTGAAATTTTCCAGTCTGAAACACCAGTGGGAGAGGTAGACCTATTACTAAGAAAGATAGGCTGCAAATGCAAGAATACTATTGTTGATTATGCATGATTGTTAGTTCAATATTAGGGTCACATTAAAAGCTTTGTTTCCTGTCTCCCAATCTCTCATTTCAAAACAGAGCTTTTAAAAGGAAATGACTCACTACCTTGTTTAATTATATACTGACTTCTGTTCAAATTTCATGACTGTTTATATACATTTCGATGAAAAAGGGCAAATATCATTATTAGTCCCCTACTGGTTGTCATCCATGAAGGGATTTTAATATTACTTGGCACAAATGTTCCCCATGATGAGACGTGTCATGCGCAAAACCCGGACCCGTAGCTCAAAGGTCAAGGTAACAATTGGAGGTCAAAGGTCAACAGGGCTTTTTTCTTGTCCGGTCCATAACTCTACCATAAAAATATTACTTGGCACAAATGTACCTCATAATAAAACGATGTGTCATGCACAACTTTCAGTCCGCTAGCTCAATGTTAACATAGCATGAACAGGGTCTTGGTTCGTGTCCGGTCCATAACTCTGACATTCATTAAGGGATTTTAATATCACTTGGCACAAGTGTTCCCCATGATGAGACGACGTGTCATGCGCAAATCCCGGAACCATAGCTTAAAGGTCAAGGTTACAGTTGCGGGTCAAAGTTCAACAGAGTTTTTTTCCTGTCCGGTCCATAACTCTGCCATCCATGAAAGGATTTTAATATTACTTGGCACAAATGTTCCCCATGATGAGACAACGTGCCATGCGCAAAACCCGGACACTTAGCTCAAAGGTCAAGGTCACAACTGGAGGTCAAAGGTCAATAAGGTTTTTTTCCTGTCCGATCCAGAACTCTGTCATCCATCAAGGGATTACAATATTACTTGGCATAAATGTTCCCAATGATGAGACGACATGTCATGCGCAACATCCAGAACCCTAGCTTAATGGTCAATGTCACACTTTGAGATCAAAGATCAATAGGATGTTTTTCTGTCAGGTCTATAACTTTGCCATGCAAAACAGGATTTAAATATCAGTTGGCACAAATATTCCCCTGGATGAGACAACATGTCATGCGCAAAACCCGGGCCCAAGGTCTAATGTCACGGTCACACTTAGATACCAAGTCAGATACAAGAATGACTTTGTCTGGAGCATTTCTTCTTCATGCATGAACACTGTGATGAAGGGATTTTGATGTAACTTGGCACAAATGTTCACCAACATAAGACGGATTGTCATGCGTAAGAACCAGGTCCGTAGGTCTAAGGTCAAGGTCATATTTAGAAGTCAAAGTTCAAATACAAGAATGACTTTGTCCGGAGCATTTCTTCTTCATGCATGGAGAGATTTTGATGTAACTTGGACCAAATGTTCACCACCATGAGGCACCCTTGTTTTTAGAAATTACGTGCCTTTGTTGTTACTATAAATAGATTATATTGTAACATTTTTATTACTGGCGGTAGAGAAAAATCGAGACCACTTTTCTGTGGTACAGCATGCATGTTACATCCAATTTTAGGTGTATTTTTTACCTATCTCCACCTGGTAAAGTGTTTCTTGTGGACTTGTATTATATAGATTTTTTTTTATTTTAAGATTCATTTCCCTTTGTTGTTACTATAACTAACTTATATGATAGCTTTTTTATAATCGGCCAAAAAAATCAACATGAAAACAACTGTGGGTTTTTATACATGCACATTTTAATCCAAGTGTGTTGTTATTACATATTGTATATATATAGTACACTACTCTTTATACATCATTGACAGATATCAGTTCGTTATGTTATACTGCAGTAGAGAAAATTAGGTGCCTTCCAGTAGGGGACTTTGTATTGCATTGCAATACTTCATTCACTTGTTATGATAGTCGTCTGTTCAAATGCCAGGTCACAAAAAGCTAACTGAATGCATCAATGACATAAACAAGTACAAAAGGGCCAAGAATTTTGGAAAGGCGTATGTTTTAGTCATATAAATTTCCCCTCTTCTGATGCTAAATAACACTAAGATACCTGCTTACATACACGAATTTAACCATGACTTGCTAAGTCAAGTCAAAAAAGCGATATATATTGTTTTGAAAAAGTAGGAGAATCTTTGAGCCTGTGTATTGCATGTCGGATAATTAGAATGAACAGGTGTTTGAAGCATCTTTCCATTCTTAAAAGTGGTATGTGAGGTACCTGCTTACATACCAAAGCTACAGCAGTATTTGTTAGCTCATTGAAGCGGCATAACTCTGCATTGAAGTTAAAGTCAGACTTGCAGAACCTTACTTTGCAAGTTAGATCCTCCTAACTATTGATTATTGAGATACCTGCGTACGTATAAAAAAGTACAAAATTCAATTTAGTGAATCGGAAAATAAGTCATACATTTGTCAAAAAAAAAAAAAACTAAAATTATGGAACATGTGTATTGCACGTCAGATCATCACATTGAACAACAAGTTTCAACAAGTTAAAGCATAGCAAAGTTCCTTCTAGGGCATATCTATATAAATATAAAATGATCATCTTGTAAAATTTTGGTTGCAATGTCTGTTTTATACTGCCAAAAAAATTCAAGTAAGTATCTACGCTAGTTATTTAACATAAATTGTTATTCCAACAACAAAGTCGACGAACGGATGCGTGCAGTAGCCCTTCGTATTCTTCAAGTAGTCGAGGTATATCATATTTTGGAAAAGTGAAATAGCTAATTAGCACAGTGGTTGCTTTTAAGTTGGTAGATAAAAGGGCAAACAAACGTTTTTGATTATTTTGGGCCTATTTGCTAAGCATTTACTAATTCCGCTTCTAAACAGGCAACTGACAAATATGATAAACAAATGAACATTTATTTAAAAGAATTCAAATCAAATCACCCTCAAGACGGTGGATGGAACCCAGGCTTTCAAAAACGAACGACTTGGATATCTAACCACCCTGGCACTCAAACATTCTTACGCTGCTTTTTAGAACTCATTTAACCTACCAAACAGGATATATAATGACTTATTTTGAAGCTATTCCATGAAATAAATCCGTTATTCAATGTAAAACATATTTATGCACCAGTACCAAAAAATAATTACTCTAGGTACAATGATAATTTCCAATCGTTTGTACACTTCTTAGATATTTAGTTTTATGACCTTCAGTTTATTTCTTTCCATAGATTTTATGCAATCCATACAAAAGGTCAGAAATGAATGAAGGAGATAAGTGTGGTTGTATATGATTTTATCAACTTTGATATCGATTTTTCGTGCAGGAATGTGAATTAAGTTGCTATCTAAACCGGTGCTTATACTAAATCCAAACCGTTAACTGCTTTTAAATTACTTGTATCCAAACCGTTACACACTTGATACATATGATTGACTTACAATGGTATTTTCCGCAAACATACTATACTTTCAGTTTAGAGACCGATGACAAGATATGTCAAACAAGACCTGTCAGTGGACAGCGCGCTCGGCTATTATCAGTGCTTGATAGTATAATATAAGCTATGAGTAAAACTTTAACATTACAATGAGCATATTCTAAGTCGAAAAGGGGCCATAATTCAGTCAAAATGCTTGATAGAGTTTCCTCCTCCTTTTCACAGACTGGGGTCATGATGGTAAACAAGTATGCAAAATATAAAAGCAATATCTCAATGGACTTTGAAAATATTTGGGGCAGTACGCAAACTTTAACATTTCTGTGACGCTCACGCTAACGCTAACGTTCACGCTCACGCCGACGCCGGGGCGAGTAGGATAGCTCCCATATTCTTCGAAAAGAGCTAAAAATGTTTCTTCTTTCTTTTCAATACCCCCATCACACCAAGCCCGTTTACAGTACGTTCTAAAAATGTAGCCGAACGGGCTCAAACTGTGTGGCAACGAAACAGACGTAGAAGCGACGTTCTACACTCTGTCTAAGAACTTTATGTACTGGCTTGGACGGGGTTGAACTGGAACGGTGCTCCAGAACTTTGAGCCTCATCAAATTTTTCTGCCGATCAACCCGTCCTGCAGTTAGACGGACTGACAACGTACTTAAAACGAGATGGACGTACTAAGAACTGAACCGCCGTACTTCGATCGTACTAGAGACGTGGTATGACGTAATGCGATCGGATGTCAATTTCGGTACGTGTGCACACCGACCGGATCCGTTTATATCTCGTTCAACCCGTTCACGGATAGGCTTAACTCGACCGCATTACATCCTTAGTGCGTCGTTATTTCATCTGAATATGATCAAAATAAAATACTAAGTTTGCAATACGTTTCTAAACAGGTCTACGAGTTTGCAATAGGTTCTCAGTACGCTCTGCACGTTTTAAGTACGTTTATTACGTTTAATTACAGTACCTACAACGTCGATCCCGTCTGCAGTACAATTACATAAGGTAGGATATAAATACAGGTCGTTGCCGTACAGGTTCAAGATTTGGACAAAAGGATTAGCCGCCGAGTGTATGCCTTTGCTTTTTTCTTTTTGGTTTCTGACTATATCCTCCTACATCCTCGGGCGTCAGAAGGTGCAAGGGATTAATCACGACGCTCATCCCCTCGACTGTCACTTTCAAGGGCTGACTGACTCAGGAGGCTCTGTATCGGCTCCTGTTGTGCAGGAGCTATGAAACATTTGGTATTTTACTGCTTTAACACCCCGCCTCTGTTTGATCCGACTTTTCATTGGAGGCATATTAATACTTGCCTATTTCTGTGGATTTTTTTTTGTTTTGAGAGGTTGAAGAGACAAACGAGAATGAAAACTGGACGAAACGTGATGGCTTTTTATAGCCAACAGGCCAGAATGTGATCACAATTTACGTTTTGAACTTATTAGGGACGGTATGAGGACGTAATCAGAACAAGTTAAACCATGGAGATAATATAGAGTCTCTATATTACCTCCATGGTTAAACTGTCTGTGAACGAGTTGGTCGAGTTAAAAACAAGTCAGAACGTATATCGACGTACTCGGAACGAAGCAGGACTAGTTACGAACTTCTTTATTCTTAATACAGACGGGCTTGGACTGTTTACAAACGGTATCAATATGAGTAGAACGGGTTATTTTTCCCGAACTGAACTTACTATAAACGGACTTCAGACGGGATAAAGACGCGATGGACGTATCGAGAACAGTTTATGAACTAACTGCGATCGCATTATGGATATTTTCCGGCCAAAGTACAAAAGTTCTAGCCAGATCGCAGCCCGTTGTACGACTTTTTAGGACTGGTTGGGACGTTTTGAGAACTAGTTTGGTGTGATGGGGGCTTAACTGATTTGGCTGATGATACAATTGCAAGAGTTCTGATAACATCAGTTAAAAGTTTCGTTTTCGCTTCTTGATTCCCATAATCTGTACGCTTTTATCACTTAGTAATTAAAAGCGGAATATATCGAATAACTTTAACCTTAAAATGAACACTGAATACCTAATAAATCTTTTTGTAAAAATATGTGTTTAATTGTAGAAAACATCAAAACTAACGTGATGTCTTTGACATTTTTTGCTCGGGAGAGGCCATATTGGACAGATCCAAACACACGGCTACCGGTGTAGTTACCATACAGTGTGTTGATATTTTTCGATTTTGTAATGAAACTATTAATTCTTTGAAATACCTGTATCTTAAGCTTTTGCAAAGAATTGAAACCTTTGCTACTTCGTAGATAAATATCTTACGCATCGATAAATACTAACAAAGCTCTATGGTAACGAACACGTTCAGTTTAGAAAAATGTGTTTTTCTGAGACATGTGTCACACTAGGTAACCAGATATGTTCGGCGCATTTTGTTTGCTGCTAATGAAAGCATTTCTTGCACAAGTGCAACTGACCATGCTGTCTGAGCGGAATTGTTTTAAGTTTCGTCAAAATCTCTACATTCATTAATATTTTCTCCTTCGCAGGTGATTTGCGGTTAATCATTCTCTGTCGCATCACCTTAAATTGTACAGATTTCTTTTAGACTGTTTCAAAAAGTGTTGTTTTTGTAGGAAATTGTAATAAATCTTTGTTGTCTTGGGCATGTTCTTGTGATATTACAACAATTTTATCCCTTCTTTTTAGATTGACATGTATTTTGCCGTCCTCAGAAACCTTCATGTCATGTTATACTGTTTTCACATTATCGAATAGTTTTGTCTGATTCCCCAGTTGGCCAGTATAGTAATCTAGTTTAGTTTCCGACTTATATTTTAGACGGTCACTTTGTGACTCTCGCATAAATGATATATGCCAATGCTTAACATTTTCCTGCAACTGCATATATATTTAAAACTAACATTTCTTTAAAAAATAAAAATTCATCTGGATAAATCATTACATGCTTCAGAAATCTGAAAACGATCAGGGCGGAGAACTTAATGTTTGTATAACAATAACAATAAAAAAATAATGGTGTTACTAATTGGCTGACGCAACTCTTCTTGTATTTAATTATTGACAAATACATATACATGAAAAAAATACCCAAAAGACATCGGATAAAAACAATAGACACAATTGCTTGACTGTGTCCAAATTGGTCACTGCACTCTATCTGCTAAATATGTATAAAGGAACACATCTCCAAATGAAAACCAGTACATCATGTACTTAACCGTTAAACACATACAACAAAATCTATTAGATATAAAAATCAAAGTACTGAAAGTACAGAAAGGTTGGCTACCACAAACAATTTCTGAAAACTGTGCGGGAAAGATGTGTGCAAAATCTTACATATTATGGGTTTTCCATATCAAACTAAGGCGAGCATTAGGGTACTGTTGTGATGAATCATCTTGATTAAATTGTGAAGGTAGTGTAAGGATATTACAGACTATACATGGTGAAAAAATACATTGTGTTTGCTCCATTGGGGATAATATAATTAGTGAGATAAACGGCACAGAATTCTTAATTGGGAATCTGAAAAACGCAAAGATTAATATCTAACAAAAAAGTCAGGTTCCGAGAACGCAATCCAGTCAAACCACAACTCTTTAACACTGTATGTATTGATTTGAACACATAAATATATCTTCAAAATATAAATGAAATAAAAATCATAGACAAACGAGGGCAAAATGAACGATGAAAGGAACACAGTCGGGTACCGTCTTGTAAATGTCAGTGGCAAACACACCACAGGTTAATTTGAACTAGCTTATGCTACGTTTGTAACCTTTTCATTGGCCCCCACCATGGTTTCAAAGTTAGTAATAAAAAGCCAAGTTGATTCATTGACTTTAATATAGCATGGACTTGCGCATATAAATAAGTATTATAACATAAAATTGCTGTTCTTGTCACTTTTCGGGGGTGTTTTAACAGGAGAGTAAACGTGTGTTAACAGAGAGATTCTCGCGCTCACGTGCTGTTATAACACCTTTTTATATATGCGCGTTCCGTGGCAAAGCGTAAACGGCCCCAAAACGGATAATTCAAAAGGAATTGACGTCAACCTGAAAAAACAACACAGACATTCCCGCGCGTTTCATGAAAAGTTAATGACCTTGTGGGATAATTTATTCGTTTATTAGTTGTTTATGCATTTTATGTTAGAATAGCGTTAACGCATGTTCATTTCGTGTTATAACATCTTCAGTATCCCTCGGGAAAAGTTGGTAACCTCACCCTACCAGGCTCGGGCACCAACCAATCCCTTGGGATTCTGCAGATGTTATAACACGAAAAAACATGCGTTATCCCTACAAAATCTCATCTCAATATACCGTGTTTAGGAGACTATCCTAAGGACAATGAAATTGCTTACAATGTGTAAGTTTTAAGGGGTACAAACAAGAGCAATACAAGAGTTTCTTCTGGTTAGGAACATTAAAAAAAAATGAGGTATAATCAAAAACAATTACAAGAAACCGTGAGGAACTAAAAAGGAAGAAGAAGTAAAGAATGTGAAAAATACCCTACGTTGCCAAATTAATCCTTTATGAATAAACTATCGGCTTTTACTCGATAACGACTTTGCATATTTTGACAGTCAACGTTAATATATGTTTATAAAGAAGCGATAATATAACGATATTTTACTTTTTGAAAAAAAAATCATTGAGGGACATAATATCAGAATAAAATATAAAGGTAACAAACGCAACATCTATACTTCGATATGCAATCCCTCAAATCATGTAAGAACATTAATCAGGTTGAAAAGACTTGCATTTTTTAATAATATTCTAGTAAATTACAGTGAATTTAATGTCAGAGGAATAAATTCCTATAAATATATATACATATACTTAGCACAGTAAGTATAGAAGAAGTAAGATAGAAGAAACGTACGTGCGGTATGGCTTCAAATAGTAAAAAAAGAACATAGAAAAAACTAAATAATCCAAGGAAATCTAAAAACTGCCTGAAGAAAACTCCATTATTTGAATTTAGGGATATAAAATGACATCGTTTTAATGTCTGTCAGAGTTAATAATGTATCCTCAAGATCAAAGCACTGAAGTACTGATGGGGCGATTTTCTTGTCTGTATGAGGGAAATTTTGGGCTGGAACCCCACCACAAACCGGACTGTTAATGATTATGGTCTAGTCCTATTCCTTCCCTAATACCATGGATTTCGGATTTATCAGCTTTATCTCTGCACATTACACAGTGTATGTATTATGTCATTGAGTTTTACATTACCAAGACGAGAAAGTTCCATTCATACGGACATTTCATTCATAGCGGGCGAATTAACTTTACCTTCATTATGTAATATTTTCTAATGTTTATCTAAAAGGATAGCAGAGAGATGCATGACATTATCATTTATAGAATCACGTAGAAATTATAGTATTCTATGCATTTTGGACAGCTATACAAATTTATATGCCATACATGTTATTACTGTTCTGCGGAAATGTTAGGGGCGATTGTTTACTGTTGCTTGTAGGCATATGGTGTTAAGAGAATCTGAACCGTATTGTTCACTCTGGGGCTAATCGCTCCAAAAATGTAATATAATTTAGGTTCATAAATAGATATAAAAATGTTATCAAAACTCTAACTGCAAGATTTTATGTGCATTAGTTTGTGTACGAACTTAACGCACTACCTTTACTTAAAACAGACTATCCCACAATCTAAAAAGAAATTCGTTTCCATACATAATGAATGAGTCTATACAAAAATGAATGAAGCAGAGTGACGTCACACCGGCCTAATTAAGAAACGCGTACTAAGTTTGAACATATAATTAGCGACGCCTTTATAAACGTCTGTTTTTACTTTCAAATAGTTTTTTTTTAAAAGAAAAACACGAAAATAAAATAGTTGAAAAAAAGTTTTTTATTGAAACAGATAAGTTTAACAATCTTTAAACAAATCCGTGATAAAACTGATATACATGACGGAACTATTTGAATTTCGCATGAAATGATTTTTGTTGTCAGTCTCAGCACATAGTTGATCTTTGTGACTTTCGATTTGTGGTAATAATAGTCTGGCGAACGAATTCGCCAGTCTAAGAACTGCTTGACAGCGTCAAAAACGTTCATTGCATTATTTGTGATGAAGTTTATGTACAATAACCTGCTCCCGAACATCGCCGTTAAATTTTTATCCTGCGCCAAACATCGCATTTTTTCGTGTATATGGTGTCACATCCTATAAACGACTGTACTCCCCCTCTTCCAGTTGCGACCGATCAAAACAATAAACAGGCAGGCCGAAGGTAAGAAATCATCTTAAAATTAATTATTTTGCTTTACACGGTATGTCTGTTTAAGTTTAAGGATAAGTCTAACATAAACATGTGTATATGGTGTATATAGATGAAACAGACAAGTAATGTTTACAAAATGCTGACAGAATGTTGACCGATCACACTCATTGCATGAAAATACACTCGACCAAGTCACGAAACTTATGAATAACACGTCAAATTGATTTGCAATCCAATAATCCATGATGTTTTCTGAAATAAGCATGCATACTCCATAGATATGTATAAATAAGATGTTGCATATATCTGTTGCGTTTTTGAAAGAAATTACTTTTTATCTAGTAGGTAAAAAACATTCACTGTATGCCGACTTGCCAATTTTGATATTTGATCTGAACTCGTATTTGCGACTGACACTGTATTCCATTTTGCGACTACAGTATGCGATTTATGTCCAATAAAATAAGAAATACATACCAAATTCTCCTCATTTCGGTCTAAAAACTCGCTATCCTATAATAAATTGAATGCTTCAGAATCGTTTACATGCAAGTATTCCGTGTTGGTTTTACAGACATATACTAGTATTAACATAAAATACTGAATTAGAAACTGAAAGTATATACAGGGCCCCTGCCATGTAATGCAAGAAATTAACCGTCTGCCGATTCCCTATGGAAGTAACGCGAAGGATTGTTACCTGAAGATTTCAAAATGTCGATGGGACTATAGGTAGACCCCGTCCGTCTGTCCGTGTGTCTGTTTGTCTGTCCGCCTGCGAACAAAATGATCCTCCGACTTAAAAAAAATATTGCACCCACAAATACCCTGTGGCTGGACATACAGCCGTCGTGTTTACTACCTGTCGTTTTTTTACCGTTATTTCTCTATTTTGAAATAATATACTTTTGACAGCGATAACATTGCACACGGTATAGAACTTGAATATTAAAACGGGGAGAAAGTGTGTAGGCGGCCTACTGGCAGCCATTTTGGATAAAAATGTGTTCCTGTTATTTCTTGAAAACTATTGCACCTGCCTCAATCTGGCGCCGTTTCACTACAAATCACCCCATTTATTGTTCATATTTTGACAGCTTATTATTGTAGTTTGCGATGATATATCGGTTTCAATGGGTTGAAATTCTAGAAAGTATAGTCTTGTGCCTGACACATCGTCTCATGATGGTGAACATTTGTGCCAAGTTATTTCAAAATCCCTTAATGCATAAAGAAGTTATGGCACGGACACGAAAAATAGACCCTGTTTTACCTTTAAGTATCACATTAAAGAGAAAAGGAAAAGAATTAGACGGGCATTAACTACATATTGCCGATGTTTGTGCGTAAAGTGTGAGAGAGGTAGGCGTAATAGTATTCAAGTAATTGCACGACCAAATTTATGAGGACACACACACACAAGACCGAACAGACAGACCGCATGGTGACTCCTATATACAACCCTCCTTCAAACTTCGTTTGCGGGTAATACTACAGGAGCATAGGAAAAGCCAATATTTTATAAGTAAGTCAGTTGCTAACAGGCATACAGTCTCTTTTTAGCAATGATTTTATTTTATTTTAGCAAACTAGTATTGTTTCTTTATCCATGAAACAGTGGGGTTTACGTGTAGATCATTCTTCAAGCAAGAAAATATGTACTTTTGACGCCGACAATGTACAATTTCTGGACAAAATCAGTGACCAGTCGAGTTTTTTGGCTATAATTTTACTGTGATCAGACTAACACATTATATACAGAAACAAATTATGTTCAGCTTCCAATAAAATTTAAATATACATACCATCAAAGCATATCAGTCACTTTTAAATGGTGTTTTTCAACTTTTACCAGTCAGTTTATTGTTTTGATCGGTCGCAACAGGAAGAAGGGGAATACAGTCGTTTATAGGGTGTGGGTGTATTTCAAACTAAAAAATCTCCAGTGAAACAACGATTTAGATATTATGATTTGGCAGGATGTACGGAAGAGCATTAGTGTCAGGTGCGTTTTTTTATTAACTCGAAATTTCGAGTTAGTAAATTTTGAAATTTCGAGTTACGTAAGTCAAAATATTGAGTTGCTAAGTCGAAATTTCGAGTTACGTAACTCGAAATTTGGAGTTACTATCTTGTCCTTTTATCCGCAAAATTTGAACGTATTCCGTCTGTCAAAGGCCAAAAATCTAATGGACGACTTTGACTCTCCGAAGTAGAATCATCTATCTACACATCCATATAGTGTACCGAACATGTAGGGACTTGAACATATACTACCATACATCAATGTATGACCTACCATAGCCTCTAGAGCTAACCAGATTTCAAACTGTATCCAGGATATATACTTTCATTTACATGTATAACTTATGTTCGGTTGGTAGGGGTATGAATACTTCCCGGTCACCTTCTATGACCCCTCCTCAAAATCAAGATCTGTCCAGGCACCCGATCTCGGGTCAGACTCATAACTTCACACTCATTTAAGGTATGTCTATATTTCATTGCCCTGTGGGCTCAAACTAGGTCGAAAACCTTCCAGACTTAAACATGGCTTAGGCACCTGGGATCTTCCTCCAACATAAAATCTGAGAAGTCGCCATATGATCTATAATTGTGTCGGAGCGATGTTAAACCCAGCAAAATAAATAAATAAATAAATAAATAAATAAATAAACATTGTTTAAATAGTGATATTTTCTATGAGCAAACGCTGCCCGGTCATCTTAATCATATGACCCTGTATGGCTACCCGATGGAGACGATGGAGACACCAGGTACCTAATCTTAGCCAGGACCTATAAATCAACGTAAACTATTGTGGTTAGTAACTCGATAGTAACTCGAAATTTCGAGATACGTGACTCAAAATTTCGAGATATTAACTCGAAATTTCGACTTAGTAACTCGAAATTTCGAATTAATAACTCGAAATTTCGAGTTAATAAATAACATACACCTGGCACTAATGCTCTTCCGTAAAGAGGGCAGGGAAAAGATTGATAAATGTAGTCCATGAAGATATTGGCTTTGTTTTGCAATATTTTCAAAGAAATGTGGCTATAAACTTTATAATTGCCGAAATTGGCTGAAAGTTTAACATTTAACTTTGCCATTTATCCTTAAAATGGCATCTTTTCAGGATTTTAAATCGGCTTTGGAAACTTCATTTATTACATGATAGGGCTAGTGACGTGATTTTACTGGATATTTGTTTTTATAGACCGAAATGAGGAGAATTCTAATCCCTGTAAAGTTTTCAAATCAATGGATCGATCCTGCGCCGAAATATCCGGTTACCTAGTGTGATAGGGAATTCAACATTTTTGTAACTCGCAAAAACTTCATGAAAATCATTCTTATAATACAGGTTATATACAGATATACTACAAGTTTTCGGGCGGACAATTTATGCCCTTGTCGGCGGGGCGAAAACACGACAACACGAAATCACGAAAACTCGACAAAAACCTAATTTGTCGAGTTTTCATGTTGTCGTGTCGGCGGAGCGAAAACACGAAAACACGACAATTTTTACACGAAAACTCGACGTTTAAAGGGTGCCGACACGACAGATTTATCTGTCGAGTTTTCGTGTTGGCGGGTATAAATATATCGTGTCGACGCCTTTATTTGTCCTGTTTTCGTGTCTTCGTGTCGGCGAGGGGAAAACGCGACACGAAAACTCAACAAATTAGGTATTTGTCGTGTTTTCGTGTTTTCGCCCCGCCGACACGAAATCTCGACAACACGAAAACACGGCAAATTATTTTCAGACATCTCTTATAAAATGTAGAGTAATACGAAGTGTATGTATAACTGACCCGGTTCCAGAAATATTTTATTTGGGTGCGGGGAGCGGCAAAGGTTAAAGAATGAAGGCGGCATTGGCGAGCCGAGTGGGGTTAGGTACGGAAGTGGGTAACCCCTCATGTTAGCTGGGTCAGGGCGTTTCTGCCTTAAAATGTTTTAGATATATGTATAAAATGGTGACATCTGCTGCATTTTTGAGCCCAAATATTGAGGTACGGGGGTTGGGTATTTCGTGTGAATAAGTAAATCTTCATTGAGGTCCACGCATATACGTAATTATTTTTCTATTTGTACAGGCTCGGATCCTGGGCCGGGGTCGATGGCCGTGCCATCACCCCTCCCCCAACCCCAACCCCCAAAGTGACCAGTACTCGTCATAGTTGCACCCAACCCAACTATTTTGGCAAAGGAACATTTTTTTTTACAATTTAGACCCAAAAATGCAACAGAGGCCATCATTTCATTAATATATTTCAAAAATGTCCGTGAGGATACCCTCTGACCCCCTAAATAGAAGGGCATGACCCCCTAACGTATCTCAAAAAATGCAGCAGGGACCACCATTTCATACCTATATTTCAAAAATGTAAAGGGAAAGACCCCGTGACTCCACTGTCAGGAGGGGGTTAACCCCCGTACCTCTAAATTTGCAGCAGTGGCCACCATTTTATATATATATTTCAAACTTTTAAAGGCAGACACGCCCTGACCCACCTAACATGAAGATCTTCTGGTAATCGAAAAGACCGCTTTGATGCAAACATGTCACAATCAACTCCTGGGAGGGACAGATATGGACATTCGGAGGAACATCGAGGCGGCAGACGAGAACGGCGTTACTCTGGTGAATTAGAGTATAATACCTACCAAAAGAGGAAAAGTTGGAATTCGAATAGACAACGGAACTGGTGTACAAACTGTAGAATGACAAACCATAATATGTTGACTGTGGAAGGCGCAGGGAAGGAAATAGAAGTTGGCAAGATGCAGAGTTTGCGCAAAACGGGAGACACAATACGGGATATCATAGACGTTCCACCGATTCATTCAGAAGCTATCACTAGGAATCAGACGACAAGCACTCTCATCACAAAAATACTAACTTTTTCGAAAAACTAACTTATGCACAAAATGCAACTCTATCAAATGTAATTGTTACTTTATAAGTTTACATCATAAAGACCATTGTTCATTTGATAAAAATGCCAGTACATGTGAAATTGGCTCAAACGTAAACAATAGTACAGTTTCAGTTAAGCCTGTGCAAATATTGCAGCTGTATACAAACTTTTACGACTTATTTGCTTTGATACACTGCATTTACATGTATTACTGTACAAAGTGTTTGTAATTCGGACAGCTTAAGAATTAATATCAGCCTGGACGTCCTACCGCGTTTCCTATCATTTATCCATAGGTATTTATTGGATGCCTCACGAAATGCAATTAATATTCAGCCAAAAAGTAAAAGTAAAGGTTTGCGCATTTTTAACTTAAATATTCAACATATTCTTAATAAGCGCGATGAATTAAAATTTCATTTAATGCAGTCTTTACATATTGATATTATTGGATTGTGCGAAACGTTTTTAACACAAGATGTACACGATAGTGAATTAGTAATCCCAGGCTACAATTTTGAGAGAAAAGATCGTGTTTGTAAACGAGGGGGCGGTTTAATTGTATATATATCAAATAAAGTATCATATATAAGGCGTTATGATTTAGAATTAGATGCGTTAGAATCAGTTTGGATTCAAATCAGTTTAACCAGAAATAAACCTTTCCTTGTTAACTTTGTATATAGACCCCCTGATTCTAAGCAGTCATGGATAGATTTATATGACTGTCAGTTTAGTAAATTAGAGTATCAACATTATGAAATACATGTTCTGGGTGATTTCAATATAAATTATTTCCCTACTGCAAAAATGATAAATTCAAAAACAAACGACGGGAGATATTCCTTGCAAAATATGGTCTTTCACAATTCATTGAAACACCTACAAGAATACATAAAACGGGTACTTCTATTATAGATCACATTTATACCACAAGAAGCGATCTCATATCTGATATCGCTGTATATGACTACGCTACAAGCGATCATTTACCTGTCTCTAGTACAAGATCTACAAAAAAGAAGATAATGAAAAACAATATAAATAGTCATGAAACAACAGTTTACAGGTGTTTCAAAAACTTTAATGTAGACCTTTTTAGAACTGACTTAGCAAATTCACATCTAAATGGTATCGAAACTGTACCTAACCCAAATCTGTTTTATAATATCATCAATAGTGTTCTAGCTAAACATACAAAGGTTAAACAGAAAAGAATTAAACAGGTTTGTCAACCATCTTGGTTTACAGAAGATATTCGACAAGCAATTTATCTCCGAGACTACTATTATCAGCATAAAGACTTTGAAAATTTCAAGAAAACTAGAAATAAGTTATTTTCTATGATACGGAAAAGTAAGAAATCTTTTTATAACAACGCTGTAAAAGATGATAAATCTCCTAAACATCTGTGGAAAAATCTAAAGAATATTACCAATAATGACAAAGAAACCCAACAATTTAATATTCCTAATAAACTGATAATTGACGATAATGTCGTAACTGATGAGTTGGAAATATTAAATGCCCTTAACTATCATTTTGTAAATGTATCCAATATAATTACAAAAATACCTTTAGTTGATACAAATTTCACAAAACTTCAAAAATACTTAGATGCGAAATTACGCCATGTACAGTTAAATATTGAATACATAATTCCATTAGATGTAAAAAATATCATTGACAGACTTGACTTATCAAAATCTACTGGTCTTGACGGTATCGGACCAAGATTGTCGAGGTATTGTGGAGATCATATTTCTTCTGCAACTGCATCTATTATAAATAATAGTATATACAATGGTAATTTTCCTGATAAATTAAAAGAAACAAGGGTTATTCCTAAATTTAAGTCAGGTAACAAACAAGACCCAGGAAACTATAGACCTATTTCCGTACTTAATACAATATCTAAAATATTTGAACGTCACATTGCTACACAGTTACAGGACTTCTTTCAACGAACAGATATAATACACAAAAATCAATCAGGATTCAGACCTAACCACTCCTGTCAGACTGCTTTAACATACCTAATGGAAACTTGGCTAAAAGACATTGACAATGGGGAGTATGTAGGGGCTATCTTTCTTGATTTTAGGAAAGCTTTTGATATGGTGGATCATGATTTATAAACCGAAACTTTACCATTTGGCAGACAGAACATTGGATATATTTAAATCTTATTTAGCTAATCGAACACAGACTCTAGAAGTAAAGAATCTGCATTCCAAAAGAATGACAGTACAATCCGGTGTCCCGCAAGGATCCATACTAGGACCCCTTCTTTTTCTGATATATATCAATGCCATGGCGTTAATTTCAAATACTACCAACATTGATCTATATGCCGATGACTCCACCTTACATAAATCCGCCAACAGTATTACAAAAATTCAGTCTGAACTTCAGTATAGCCTAAATAGTGTCCATAATTGGTGTAAAATAAATAACATGTCACTTCATCCTTCAAAAACAAAAATGTATGGTATTGAGCACTAGAGTCAAAACAAAACATACTAAAAAATACTTGAGTTAATTTTAGACGGTTCGGTCATTGAAAACGTGAAGTGTCAGAAAGTTCTAGGTGTATATATCGATGAAACTCTGTCTTGGCATGAGTACCGTGGCCAATAAACTAAACTCAAAAATTGCTCTACTTAGAAGAATTGCATTTTTTTAAAAGATGAGATGAAACTATTGTATTACAATGCATATATTATGTCAACCATGGAATATTGTTGCAATGTCTGGGGACTTTGTCACAAATCGGACACTGATAAAATTCTATCTTTGCAGAGACGCGCTATAAAAATGATTACAAAATCAAAGTGTAGCAACTTTGATGAAGTATTAAGAAATTCGAAACTTCTATCTTTTGAGAACAGGTGCAAATACCATATTTCATTATTAGTGTACAAAAGTAAAACAGGAGATTGTCCTATATACATTTCAGATTTACTACATTTTGTTCATAATGATCATTACAGCCTGCGCTCAACCGAAAACATGGATCTTTCTATTGTTAAACCTAAAACGAACTACCTGAAACAAACATTTAGCTACAAAGCTGCACACACATGGAATTCACTTCCTTCTTACATTAAACTTCATAATAACAATATAACTGCTTTCAAGCATGATTTAAAGAATTTTTTCTTGTTACAATAGTTTTTAGCAATTAATTACTTGTAATTACAAGAATTTTGTTGAATTGATGTTACTGTATTCGTTTCCAATAATAATAATATTCATATTATCTTATTATTCAAATCTGGAACTATTTATTATTTTATGGGACAGACTTTCTTTTTTGTACATCTTAATTGTCATGTATAATCTTTGTGACGCATGGTAATTTTTTTAAAACATAGTTATTGTTACATTACGTTGATTTAAGACTTCTTTAATTTGAGATGTGTTTGTCGAGAAAATTTAAGTAATTCTGATATGTGTATTTTTGTATAAATGTTTAATTATAAATTGACTGTATGATTGTGTGTATGTGTGAATGTATATCAGTTGAAGGCCATACTGGAAATAAGTTGTATGATATCTGTTTTTGTACACTTAGTATGTAACCTTCAGAAAATAAAGTTATTATTATTATTATTATTCCGTACCTAACCCCACTCGGCTCGCCAATGCCGCCTTCATTCTTTAACTGTTGCCGCTCCCCGCACCCCAATGAAATATTTCTGGAACCGGGTCAGTAATATATACACTTCGTATTCTTAAAACGATAACTGACATCTGACACATTATTTTAATGTTTTATAATCTCAAATCTCCTAATGCAGCTTTAGTGAATATAAATAAATTTTGAATTTGCGGTTCGTTCGAATAGAAAAAAATGCTTCTAAAACCCTTTGCCACTGGCTTCAGAATAACTCTACATTTTATAAGAGATGTCTGAAAAGAATTTGTCGAGTTTTCGTGTCGGCGAGGCGAAAACACGACAACACTAAAAAATACCTAATTTGTCGAGTTTTCGTGTTTTCGTGTCGGCGGAAAACACACGAAAACACGACAAATAAAGGGCGCCGACACGACATATTTATACCCACCAACACGAAAACTCGACAAATAAATCTGTCGTGTCGGCGCCCTTTAAACGTCAAGTTTTCGCGTAAAATTTGTCATGTTTTCGTGTTTTCGCCTTGCTGACGCGACAACACGAAAACACGAAAACTCAACAAATTAGGTTTTTGTCGAGTTTTCGTGTTGTGTTTTCGCCCCGCCAACACGAAAACAAGAAATGGCAGAAATCAGCCGCCATAGTTTTCACAACTTCATATCAAACTTATTCAGGCAATCTCTTTTCTCTTAAGAATATAGATGAATAACTATCTTAAAGAGTAAAAACAAAATGTGATTGAAATTTACCTAAATACACTGATTTATTTATATATTGCTACATTAATTCAATAAAAATTCAGACATTAAACACATTTTCTTGGCCTAATATATGTCACTGTCAATTTGAAACTTAAATCTTGTACATCTCATATTTGTCTTGCAAATCATGTATAATTACCATCATGGAAATACAGTTATTTTGTGGCGCGTCTTTTAAACGGATATTCGTTTGAATTAATTTTAAAATCACGTGATCCCGAAGAATTTCCGGCCGATTACGGAATAGCGATAAACACGAAAGTATGACAAAATGACCACCCATGTCCGTGTAAGAAAATACAAAAAAAAAAAAACACCCAAAAAACATTCGTTTCTCTGCACATGTTTTGACTTCAAGGAATATTGCACGGCTATCGTAATGTTTATTAGTATATTCCAAAATGTGTAGTCTTTTTTTAGGATTTGTTTTTTTATTTGTCTTTATCTGGCACCTTTAATGACTTTACTAAATACAATTGGAAAATTTCCATGAACCAAAATCTTACGAAGTTTGGTTTAATGGGTTTTGATATACCTTCTCGCAGAAGTGTCTTTAAATTGCTATTGTATTTTAAAACCAAATCTGAATTACGATAGTAAAATTTAGCAAAGTATTTACTTAATTTATAATAACGGTAGCCCTGTTGAAGAAGATTGATTACGTTCATTGAAATCCTCAACATGACTACACGCTCTTGCAAACCGAATTAACTGAGAAATATATATCCCATAAGATGTAGCCTGGGTACATCCCCATCCAAATGGGGGACTGAATTTTGGTATGTATAAAATTGTCGTAAATAGAGAGATGAAAATCTAAATATAAAGCATGTTAGTTTTATTTAACTGCAGCTCCCGATAAATAGTATCCACAAATGAGCAAAAAATAAAAACGGAGTATCCATATTAAGTATATCATTAAGATAGCGTGATGTACTATTAAATGCAGTAATAATGTCTGCCTGTGTATCTGGAGAAGTGCCCACCATAAAATCTCTTTCATAACAATATAAAATAAATCTGCGACAAGGGGTGCACAATTTGTTCCCATAAGAATACCAATTACTTGTCTGAAAACTGCATTCCCAAACCTGATGTAAATGTTGTTCAATAAAAAAGAAATGGCTTTACATACTTCGTCACAGGTCCACAAACTAGTAGTATAATTTTTTACAATGCAACTAGTGAAAAATGCTTTATCGAAATTGCAAGCGAGAAAAGCAGCATTTTCTCTGAATTAGGGCAGTTGGTTTTTCATTTATTAAGTTATGTGGTAAAGTGGTATTAGGTTATATTCAAAGGATACTTGATTATATAATATGATTATATCATTACTAGTATGTGTAGTCGATTCATTATAGAGTCGTCCTTTCTTTATATAAATAGGTCCAAATATGCGGGTGTGCATTTACCGGATCACCGAAAAATACTCCGCGCATTTTCATTTGTATCAGTTCTGCTTTTATTAAAAGTTATTCCCCCAAAATATAACCGCTTTGATGTATCATACGAATCAGCAGAAACTGAATTTCAAACGAGCTAAAATTTTCAAAACTTAACTACGGGTCAGCTCGGAGATCGAATTCAAATTTTCAGAGAGTAGAATCACCAGCTGAGTTAATTTCGTGCCAGTCGATCCGATCGAAGATTGAAATTCAAGGTTTCAAAGAAGTCAAATTTCAAGCTCATGTGGGGTGAACTTTGCGCCAGTCTTGCTCGAAAAACAAATCAAACTTTCAAAATGTCAGATTTGGAGCTGGGCAGCTCAAAGATTGAAATTTATATTTTCGAAGTTTGGATCACTTTTGAGGCAGCTAGAAGATCGAAATTAAAATTTTCAACAAGTCGAATCTCAGGAAATTTTATTTTTTAAAGAGTTGAATTAATTTTAAGCTGGGGATGAAATTCGAGCCAGATTAAAAGCTAAATTTCGTGCTACGACTGAATTTCAGGCCAGTTCAAAGACCTACATTCATGTTTCAAAACAAAAACTAATTTTAACGGCTAAGATTTGAATTTCAAGCCAGTGTGGTAAACCTGGGTTTTGGCACAGAAATATTTTGCTTTTTGTAAATATCTGAATAAATAGGTTGCGTTACCATGTTCTTATAACATATATTAAAGAATACATTAAGACGGAGCTTTGCTGAAAATTTGAACCTTATTGAGTATATATTGTTCGAGTTATTCCCAAAAATATACTTAAAAACTCCCGACTTCGAGAAAGTTATCAGCAGAAATCATTAAATGCTCCTAAGTACATATTTCATATTTTGCCATGGTATGTCCACTTTCAGTATATTGTAAATATATGTCTTAATATCTCTGTAAAGTTTGAGGACATGACATTATGTAGCTTTAAAGCAATCTTGAAAAATCTACTTTGTTTACATTTTTGCTAGTCCATTTTATATGTGGCTAGAGTTGGCCAATGAAAATATTTATTAAAAATATTTAGAGATATTGTTTACAGTCATGTCAAAGATATAAATTTTTAGTTATGTGAAATTTTGTAGATTTTTTAGAAGCCTTGTTCTGTTGTAATCCATTAAAAACAGCCCTTAGATGTGAAGACTGATTTTGGCAGCCATATCGGATATTTTTGGGAGAATTTGTGTGTCATTTCTTTGACACTTGATTTAAGTACATTTAAATCATTATTTGTAATTTGAAATATACTGATAAGATGTAGTTTTTCTTCTAGTTTGTGTTCATGTAATTGGTTTTTGATGACATTTATTCTATTTCTTGCATTTGGTGAGAAAAGTTTTACATATTTGGGAAAATATCATTGACCAATCAGATTGCAGCATCTTTGGTGCTTCTCTATAAATATGGGCTTATTAGTTATTTCTTTGCTCTTCTAGTTTACACTTTTGGACTAAAACACTTCTCTTAGTTAGGAAATTATTGGAAATTTGGAGTCAATTTTAGAAACTTTGGACTTTATTTTTGTTGGGGAATAATTTAGATATTTGGAGTTTAATTCATTTGCTTAAGAAAACTACTGGAATTTACATGCATTTTATTTGGACTTTTCTGATAATTTTGACATATTTTTAAAGGAACTAAATTGCATAATTGGTGTATATAGTAATTGAAGAAGCTTATTTGTAGACATAATTTAGATCTTTGTAATTGTAAATGTGTGGTTATGAGAGGACTTTAGATTTAATAGATTTATAAAACTGAACTTACTCTTGTGTTTTCATTTAATTTTACACAGTCATATGTGTCGATTTTCTCCAATTTATAATCTAAGTGGTGTTATAATAATAAAACTTATTATTACAGCACTTGGCATTATAATAACTTTGAAATAGCCCAGAAAGTGGCTTTATAAGGAATCTGGCTTTTCCTTAAATTAATTAAGCCAGTGGTATCGGCCATCCTGAACATTTTACTCCAAAACTAAACTCGAGCAGTAAGAACATTGCCAACAAGCACACTTTAGGTCCTCGTCGAACACGTAACCCCAAGACCGGGGTTTACTACACCAGCTTGAAAATCGAAATTTAAATTTTCAAAGAGATGAATTTCAAGCTTGGGTCAGTTTCGAGCTAGCTCCGAGATCGAAATTCAAATTTTCAAAAAGTCGAACCTAAATTTCGGACCAGCTCGAAGATAGAAATTCAAATTTTCAAACAGTTGAAGTGGATTTCCAGCTGGCTCAAATATCACAGTTAACATTTTCAAAAAGTCAGTTATCGAGCCTGGGTGAATTTAGAGCCAGATTGAACCTCTATTTAGTCAAGCTACGCATATAACCTTGAAGGTTTTTCATAGGATTGTCTTCTAGGATATATTTTGAGAACAGAGAATGTCTTACCTGGGCATATCAATATAGGGGCAGATCATTTTGAACTTGTTGAGGGGCGGAGGCAAGATTTTTTTTGCTTTATTTGAAAGGTAGAATTTTTTTCATACCTTGAAGACCAGTTTTCTAAATGGCAACTACCAGTTAGCTATTATAAATCATGTGTAAATAGTGTTTAGCAAATGGCATGTATAAACTCGCAGTCAGCAAGTAGTTATTAGCAATTGACAAATGGCAAAATAGCAAATGGCAACTTTTATTTAGCAAACATACAGTTTGTATGTTCCAACCCACATTCCAAACATGGTAGCATATTTTGACCAATATACCGCTCTCTTGCGAATATGCAACTGTTATGTCCAATAATATGGTATCACGAGGGTATTTAGTCGGATATGTGTCGAATAACAACCACATTCAAAGTATTTTCATTACGATTTAGTTTATTACAAGGTTCATGTTTATCTTGGATAGATTCCTAGTGAAAACTTGTTTCCCGTTGAACGTATCAACTGTTATGTGGTCGGATATTTAAAGTAATGGACCAACAGTGACTGAACAGAATCATGTTTTGTTTGATTTTATAAGCTCAAATTGGAATGCGAGATATTTGAAACAGGACACTATGGCGACTTTTAATGTCCTTCAGAGTTTTAAAACTAAGTTTACAAGAAAACTGTCAAAATATTATTTGCCTTTAAACCATCCGCACACTGGATAACCGGCTAAAAACGCTGGAAAAATACCCCGCTGTAAATGGGTAAGTAGAGATTTTTTCATTTATTTCTATTGATACGAAGCAAGTGCTAGTAGTTCAACTTGGCAGTTTTGTTAAGGAATAGACATGACTTACATTTACAACTTCTGGTCTGTAAACGACCGATATAGTTTAAGAAATTCTTCTAACAGTTTCTTCAGTCTGAAAAATCTAACAAAATTCCAAAGTTTTACGCGAAAACTTGAACAGATGTATCTTTTCGGAGCATTTGTGTGAAATGTCGGGTTCTACGTTAAAGAGCCGTTAAACATGTATAGGTAAAAATATGACTGTTGGAATCGGCCGGTGTAACATTAAATATTGACCCCGTTGAAAATTGACCCCACTGATCAAAATTTAATGTTGAAATGTTGGCGGTGTCAATTCTCAACGTTTAAAAAGGACTTTTTGATCAAAATTTAATATTGAAATATTGGCGGGGTCAGGTCTCAACGTTGAAAAAGGACCTTTAGATCAAAATTTAATGTTGAAATGTTGGCGGGGTCAATTCTCAACGTTTAAAAAGGACCTTTTTATCAAAATTTAATGTTGAAATGTTGGCGGGGTCAATTCTCAACGTTTTAAAAGGACCTTTTTATCAAAATTTAATGTTGAAATTTTGGCGGGGTCAAGTCTCAACGTTGAAAAACGACCTTTTGATCATGTTGAAATGTTGGCGGGGTCAATTCTTAACGTTTCAAAAAGGACCCGTTTTGATCAAAATTTAATGTTGAAATGTTGGCGGGGTCAATTCTCAACGTTGAAAAAGAACACATGGGGTCTATTTTCAGTGGGGTACACCGGTAATATACTGTAGCTGAACTCGGCTGTTGACGTGTATGGTCTATTAACTCTAAACGTATTATGGTAGTGATTTAACCAAAACCTAATCAATTAAAGAAATGTCTCTGCTTCATTTCAAGCCATATATTCCTTCACAAGCACTCTCTGCCATTTCTTTACCATGCGAAAGATACTATAGAAAGATTTTTAGTTTGTTGGATTTACAGTCACAACCACACCAACTTACGGCGACTTTTTGGAGGAAGATCCAAGGTGACTCTCCGGGATGCTATAGAAAGGAATGGCAAGTGCAAATGATTGTTTCTGGTAGTCAATCACTTGAATAACGTTTGATAAAATAAGTATTTAATTTATGTCAAACATTTGATATTACAATTCATTTCATGTATGCCAAGATAAGAGGATCACATTTAAATGCATTTCTACCTTTAATATTGACATTTTCTCTGACGTATTGTTAAAAGAGAATCTGTTTTACAGGTTCTACTTTTCTATACTTTATCTCTTCATTTGAATGACCGTACAACAAATGATATATGTATAATCTCGTCGTATGATTTAAGTCCACGTATGCAGTAATAACAATTATACAATTCCTTATATACCTATTTTTACAATGATTATTTGTGGAACATTTAACTGCATGTAGACCGATCCTCGTTCAGCGCTGTAGATGTTAGACTACTTTTTTTCTGTTGTAATTTGTCATCGGGCGAACAGTGATTCGTAAACACATGACAGATATTATTATTCTGACAAGAAGATTTTTTCCACTATGTAAATATTGGGAAACGTGACCAAGCCCCCTGTTGCCCATTTTTTGGACGAATCGTAATAATTTGAACAACCTTTGTAGAGGGTCACCCAAGGAGTATTTCTTTGAAATTTGTTTAAAATCGGACCCGCGGTTTGGAAGAAGATGTCGTTGGAAGGTTTTCAACTTTTAACTTTGGTGGCAATGTTTTTTCAGGAATCTAAATAAATTGAAAAAAAAAAACACTCTTAGTAAAGAATCTCCAAAGGAACAGTTATGTAAAACTGGACCAGCAGTCTCTGACAAGAAGAATTTTTGAAGTTTCCATTACATACAGCATAGGGAAAAGTCCAAATGCTCTCTTGCGGTCATGTTTCTGACGAACTAGAATAACCTTAACCATGCTGGTAGAGAATCAAAGAATCATTCGTGTAAAAATAGTTTGATATCAGGGCAGCAGTTTCTAATAAGATGCTTTAAATTCCACTGTTTACATATAGAGAATACTGACCACGTTTTTCATGAATCAGATTTATTTGAGGGTATATCACGGATCATTTGTGCCGAGCCAAGAGTACATGTAGGGAATAGTTACCATACATTATGTTGGTCATGTTTTTATTATAAAATTGGAGCAGTGGTTTTGGAAGAGATATCATTTAAAGAGTTTTCAATTTCAACCTCTGGTGGTTCCTGTATGCAATGAATAACATTGGAAAGGGACCACCCAAGGAACATCCAGGCCAAGTTTCATCAACTTCAGCGTAATGATTTCAGTGGAGATGCCGTTTGAATAAAATTTTGACGCCGATGGACGGACAGACGGACATGCAGACGACAGTCGGTGTGTGGTCAATATTAGCTCACTTTGAGCATCTTGTGCTCCGATTTGCTTTCAGGTGGGAGGGGTGTGTTTGCGGGAAGTGTCGATAAGGGATGGGGGATGGGGCGCAGGCAGATGTATGAACAGCAGTTCTTTATCTCCTTCGGCATCAGCTGACAGTAAAAATATATTCAAGAAAGACAATAGAAATGGGTGTTTCAGATGATATATTTTCAAGTTTTCTGGCCACAAAGACCAGCTACGGCTCTACCCTGTAGTGGCTGACTGCTGGACCACGTTTGATAAAAATACAAGCATTACCATTTTCCACTTGCTACATAAAAGCGTAAAAATTACATTTTTGGGTTGCTCATATCCTGTTTCTTATATATTAGTGAATCTGTGAAAAACGTTCACGTTTTCTTCGTCTAAATTTCTTCCGGTTTTATAAGGGATACACATTCGGCTAGCAGCCTTTCTAGTCGTATATCAGGTGTCCCGTTACAGGAAATTTTTCATGGGATCAATAAACAAAACGTTATTTAGAACACTTATTTTGCACATTTTTTATCAGATCTCTCATTTAAAATAAATTTCATTTTGACATGCATTCACAACGGCCCGTCATGCACGACGACGTCATGTTGCTTTCATGACGTTCTCAACGTGATGTCTCAAAATGCCTTAGTTGACTAATTTTAAAGAATTTTAACTCATAAAAATTGTGAAGATAATTACTTAAAATTTTCAGATTTGAAAGGTAAAAGAATATCCGGGCTCGAGGGTAACTGTTTAGGCGGTAACGAGGCTCCTTGCCGAGTTACGCCTAAACAGTTACCCGAGAGCCGGATATTTCCATCTGCACCTATAACCAGTGACAGAATCTTTTTCTTGCATACCGATTTCAAAAAATAATAATAAAAATAAAATCAATCGAACGGCTTTCTTTTTAGAACTATTTCATATGGCAGTGTATTTAAACAAAGCGCGGGAAACCAACGTCCGTAAACAGGAAAGACGTCATGACGTTTCAAAACAAATAACAATGTTTAGGTCCGGTTTTGTTTTATAACTTGCAGCGTAACGTTATTAATTTTTGATAAAATAATGTGATTTGAATCGGGAAATATACTATCAGGAACCAATAGGAACTGTCAAGGTACTGAATTTTTATTCCGTTTTTTAAAGAAAATATATATTACTACATAAATCTTCTACATATATGTAGTTCGTAATACGTCATTTACAGCACGAGCGTCAGCTTACACCCCGGGGTGTAAGATGGATTTTTCCAGCACCGGTAAAGATACCGGAAATCCACGTCTGGTATGCAAGAAAGAGACAACATTTATTATTTGATTTTGACAAAATTTGCACAGAACTTATCTATGATATCTCGGTTCCTTTCGAAAACCAGCCATATCACCTTATTCGTCTTGGAGTAATGGCCCCTGCGATAGCAAGAATTACTGATTTCAGCCTTGTGAACGCGATAGAGACCACTTTTTTTGTTTGTTTTGACTAAACTTGCACACAACTTATATATCTATAAGATCTCGGTTCCTTTCAAAAACAACCGTATTGCACCATTTGACTTGGAGTTAGGCCTACGGTCCCTGAATTGGCAAAAAAAATGCTGATTTTATCCTTGTCAACCCAATGGAGACTACATTTATTATTTGATTTTTGTTAAACCTATATCTATAGGTTCTCACTTCCTTTTAAAACAGCTATATCGCGCCATTTGTCTCAGAGTTATGGCTGAAATGGCAAAATTTGCTTATTTTAGTCTTGTGAACACAATAGAGACCATATTTATTATTTCATTTTGACCAATCTTGTATAGAAGTTATATATTTATAACATCTCGGTTCCTTTCGAAAACCAGCTATATAGCACCAATTGTCCTGGAGTTATGGCCCCTAAAATGACAAAATTTGCTGATTTTAGCATTGTGAACATGAAAGAGATCACATTTATTATTTGATTTTGACCAAACTTGCATTGAAGTTATATATCATTAAGATCTTGCTTTTTTCCACGAAAAGTAGCCATATCACGCTATTTGTCTTAGAGTTATGGCCCCTAAAATGGCAAAAATCGCAGATTTAATAACATGTGTAGTGTAATATTACTCATGTGAGCGATAGTGTGCCATGACGGCCCTCTTGTTAATTAGCGGGATATTTCCGGTTAGGTTAATATCTTGATACTGGTTTGTTATCTGGCAATTAAACTTGGTAAGAATATCGTTATTATGACTGGTCTATTCATAGTAGCATGGTACTACATGTACATGTCACTTATAAATTTCCCATATCGTTTTTGGTTTGTAATATTTCTTTTTTACTAAATGCATGAATATATGTTTGATTAAAGGGGAAGATGCACACAACATACAATCCCTGTTCAACTTTTATAATAGGCAAATCGCTGGTTGTATCGCTTCAGCAACAAATAAAATGCACTAAAATCAAGGTCAGCGGATGCGCAGGCTGATCTGGGCCCACACTGGTTGCAAAGCCTCGAAGATTCCCGAAGGCCCATTTTCTCATGATGCGGCTCAAATAATTTTATGATGTCATTGACGTCGACGACGACGACACTAACTTGTGATGGTGCTTATGGCAGTCATTTAAAGATGTTGCTATGATAGCCAATAGACTGAACTTTTGCAGTATAAAACTCAACATGATACATATGTGCTTCTCGTGTCAACCTCCATGTTGGACAAACACATTCGTAACACATTTTACCTGTTACGAATGCGATCGCATACGTACGAAATCTGTTACAAATGCGACCTGTTACGAATGTGGTCCTACATATGCTTCATACAGTTAAGAGAAACAGCACGACTAGCGCCTCGGTAAACTAACATCTTTTCCAGTATTGGAAAGCTGACAATCATAAAGTATTTGTTTTAGATATTTGAAAGAATCATATCATTATCAAATCTATCTTTATAGTCCTCTCCATTGATCTAAAACAGCCACTTGATTACTTATAAAAGAAAACACGTAGTATCTCGTTGGCGGAGCAGAAGGCACATTTTTTATTGACATCCAGATTTGACATGACTTCATATTATTTAAGGAATAGTTTATAGCAAAAGAGTGCTTTAACACTATTTATGCACGATGGGCGGTTATACGTCGGGCGTAATAATGTCACGAGGGCGCAGCTCGAGTGAAATTATTTGTACGATGTATTACCGCCCGAGTGTATAAATAGTGTTAAAACACGGTTTTGTTGTAAACTATTTCGATTCTAACATGCCCTTAATCTAAAATAATAATTCTAACATGGCTCGATTTGATTTCCAGTTAAACAAAGAAGAAAACCAAGCTCTGTATATTCTGCGATAAGCAACGGTTGACGCGCGAGAGCATTATGACGTCAATTATGACGTCAAATTGCCGCATGACGTCCGATACATTACTCCTCGCAATAATGAAGCCCAGCATAATATTTATTAAAATATATCAATGACCATGTCAGAATGAAAACAATCAAGGCCTTCTTCTGATTTATCGTCTAATTTACCACGGTTCATCGTTCAGATGCTTCAGTATTTAACCACTCAGGCTAACGCCCTCGTGGTTCAATTCCTACGCATCTGAACTCTGAACCGTGGTAAATCAGACGATAAACCACTCAAAGGCCTTGATTATTTGTAAAATAAAATATAGTAGCGCTCTTTCTTTGTCGCAACAAAAACATTGACGCCACCGCACGTTAACGTGACGTCATTCTAGCGTAAGAGTGTTTTAACAGAGAAAAGCATATTAGAATATGACGTCTTACACAATTTATTGGAAAAATGACCAACTGCTGCAACTGTTTGCATTTGATTTTTTTCTTTGTATCCAATTAACCTTCAACATATTTGATTCAGTAATTGTTGACCTTTGGGTTCGGTCAATATAATTTATCGATCTTGGACTATTGATATCAATCTCGGGTGTAAGGGGGCCTCCGTTGCCGAGTGGTTATGGTCGCTGGCTTCAAATCACTTGCCCCTCATCGATGTGGGCTCGAGCCTCACTCGGGGCGTTGAGTTCTTCATGAGAGGACGCCATCCAGCTGGCTTACGGAAGGTCGGTGGTTCTACCCATGGGCCCGCTCGTAGTGAGGGGCCACTGGGGTCTTCCTCCACCATCAAAGCTGGAAAGTCGCCATATGACCTATAATTGTGTCGGTGCGACATTAAACCCAACAATCTCGGGGTATGTCTCGGTTGGTATCACTTTTTCCAGATCAATAAATCCTAACATCTACCTGACTTAAACACTGAGTAGAGTTTTGATATGATAGTACAATTTCAGTGTAATTTAATGATATAACGAATCTTATTACTTCAATAATATAATATATAATGTAAGTTGTTTTCAATAACTGAATATTCAGTTATCAAATCTTATCAACTGACATCCGTTTATTTTTTCAAGTGTATCAATAAATTAGATATCTTACAAAAGATGATATCAATTCATAGATAGAAGGTACACAGGATACTTATTTGTTTCAGTGTAAGGTCAAAATTTCTTCCACCATGTAAATGTAACATCTGGTTTTCTTTACTGAAAGGTAGTTTGATCTATAATCTATAGGAGGCAGTAAACAGTTTTGAGCCGTTAGTGGCGAATTGGCCGGGATGAAATTTACAAATAAGAGGCAATTTACGGAATGAAGTGCATATTTGAACTTCTAAATTATAATAATTGCTAGAATTGAAGTTTCAGCGGCTAGAATTGAGTTTCACTTATTTAAAAAAAATCAGTTGAGTAGCCTTGATCTTGATAGTATGACGTAATGACTTGCAGGAGCGTATACATGCTTCCTCTGAGCTAGCTTAAAGGGGGGTTGTCATTTTAGCAGGGACCTCAGGAAAACTGGAACAGTGAAGAAACGGTACGGATGGCACATATATTTGAGCTTATTTTCAGATTTTACAGTGTTACTGGAGTATGGAACAGTGTAGCAGTTGGGGCTATAATTTTCAGGAAATTTTCTGCAGCGATTTAAAAATTGGCAAATTTAGGTTTTTTCGTCATCAGTTTCCGCGACCGGGAGAGCACAAAATTCAGGTCTTGTAAACAGAAAACTAGATATTAGAGATGTATTGTAGATGGTTTGTAACGATAGACATACAGTGATGTTAATGTTGCAATATCTTTATTTCAGGTGTGTGGTTACAGACTTTTGTGTGAGGTTTTGAAAGTTAGGTAGGCGACTCTAGGCTGAGGAGCTCAGAAAACTGTTTACTGCCTCCATAACAAACAATTTTTTCTAGTCTGCAAATCCGTTCCAGTGGAAAAGAAGATATTTTTCACCAAAGTGAAAACTATCAAATATAGTTGCGCATGCGTCGAGAGCAGTTCACATCCTGTTTTTCAAAAAGTGCACAAAAATTTAATTCACTTTACTTCCAACAGTATCTTTACTTTTCTTGCATTGGTGGTGGTAAACAAACTAACCTGTATTAGTCTGAGTAGGTATTCCCTTGATTTTCCCACCGTGCTTAGTGTACCAGACCTGCATTCGAACTTGCGGTCAATTCGGATACAGCGGAAGTTCCGGATAAAAGTGACATCGTTGTTGCAGTCGGAGCTGGGGAGTATGGATCTTAGGATTACCCTGTTCTGCCTTTTTGCACTGGTATTAGTGTGTAATGTTACCCCAAAAGCAGTATACCCCAAAACATCAGTAGATGACTGCTTGGTCCCAAAACAAATGTTAACAGGTGCTTCTATCATGAATGCTTTCAAACACATAATAGCACTTAAGAAGCATAAAGAAATGCCCAATGCTAGTAAATCAACCCTGATTTATATGTTCTGCCTACTGGCCAGCCAAATCTCAGACATCGAACCAAATCCAGGTCCTTGCAGTGGCACCCAGTATGCTTGTGGTAAGTGCTCTGAAAATGTCTCATGGTCCCAGAAGGGCATATTATATGATGACTGTGAAACATGGTATCATGCAGCTTGTGAAGGGGTAGGTAATTCCACATACAACAGGTTATCAGACTCTAAGTTTAGCTGGTATTGTTGTCAATGTGGTTCTCCTAATTATTCAGTTTCGTTGACTGACTCCCTTAATAGTCTTTGTGATACTTCATATTATGCACCCCTAACTAATGATCATGATAATATCAGTACAAATGTAGACCACTCCTCTTTTCTTCAAGACGCTCCTTCAACCCCAAAAGCAACATCCACCCCCAACCCCAAAAGTAAGTCAAGGCCACCTAAAGTCAAACTCAATAACTCAGAGCGCCTCACTATTCTCAACATCAATTGTAGGTCCGTAAAGAATAAAATACCTGACTTGCATCTAATGGTAGACCAAGTCAAACCTGATATTATCTGTCTCACTGAAACCTGGTTAAAACCTGATGTCAGTTCTTCTGAAATTTTTCCAGATACCCTAAACTATAGTGTCTTTAGGGATGATAGGTGTGGTGGACAGGGCGGGGGAGTGATGATCTCTAAAGCGTTACTCAGTCAAGAACAACCTGACCTTAAAACTAACTGTAATATAACATGGTCAAAAATAACTTTAACTGGTATAAAAAACATTTATGTTGGAGCATACTATAAACCACATGAACTTGACAAACTATCATTGTCTGAACTGTGGTCATCCTTAAGTAAAATCCCGAAGGATAGCATAATATGGCTCCTCGGAGACTTCAACATGCCTGATATCAACTGGGTCAATGAAACACTCAAACCAAATTGTAAAAATAGAAGTCTCTATGAAGATTTTATGGAAAAACTGTCCCACCTAAATTTGGAACAGATGGTAAAAGTCCCAACCAGGTTGTCCAATACCCTTGACCTCTTCCTTACCTCCCACCCGTCCCATGTCCACCTCGTCAAGACACTTCCCGGCCTTGCAACCTCTGACCATGATATAGTATTTCATGAGGTCAAAATAAACAGAGGGCGGTCCATCCAGCCAAAGAGACTAATAAAACAATATCGGAAAACTAACTGGGAGGCGATCAGATCTGACATGCGCTCATTTAGTAGTAGTTTTATTAGTAAGGCCCATACAAACCCTGATGAGGCTTGGAACTCATTTAAGGACAGCTTAAATGAATCTTGTATCAAGCATATCCCTACTAAAATATCCAAATCCCGTGCCGACTTGCCTTGGTTAACTCCCAGAATTATCAGGCTTATCCACAAGCGTGATAAACTCTATCACAAACTCAACAAATCCCCAAATCAAGCTAAGAACCAGAAACTGAAGTCCCTAAAATCCTATATACAAAGGCAAATAAGAGCCTCATACTGGTCATACATGGAAAACGTCATCTTTAGCCATAATTCCCAACCTGGTAGAAATAAGAAATTCTATAGCTACATCAAACATAACAAAAAAGAAAATGTCGGCATAGCCCCACTCAAATCAGATGGTTTCACCCATACTGATCCAGTCACTAAAGCAAACATCCTTAAGCAATTTGAATCAGTTTTCTCCCCACCTAAGCCCCTAAGCCTTAAACATTTGTGCTCCAAACTGTTAACATCCCCTTCCTCCCTAATGGACCAAATAAATGTAACTCCAGAGGGTGTTGACAAACTCCTTCTTGGCCTATCCCCACATAAAGCGTCGGGGCCAGATGAATTATCCCCCCGTGTTCTCAAGGAACTTCATCAAGAAATCGCCCCCGTCCTTTGCCACATCTTCAATTTATCATTAAATACAGGCATTGTCCCTCAAGACTGGAAAAAGGCAACAGTTGCACCAGTCTTTAAAAAAGGTCTCAAATCAAAACCCAGCAACTATCGACCAATCTCTCTGACCTGTATTGCGTCCAAACTCCTTGAGCACATCTTGGTTTCAAATCTTATGTCCTTCTTTGACAAACACAATATTATCAGCCAGTTCCAGCATGGTTTTAAGTCGGGTCATAGTTGCGAATCTCAGCTTAGTAATTTTACCCAGGAACTTTATAGTAATTTAGAACAAGGCCAACAAACTGACGTCATCGTAATGGATTTTTCTAAGGCATTTGACAAAGTCGACCATTTGAGGCTAATTTACAAGTTACAATCCCTAGGTGTTAGTCCCCAAATAACTAATTGGGTCAAATCCTTCCTCTCTAATCGTACCCAGAAGGTCGCAGTTGAAGGTCACCTGTCCAGCGAACTTCAGGTCCTGTCTGGAGTTCCACAGGGGTCTGTCCTTGGGCCTTGCCTTTTCCTTGTATACATTAACGACCTGCCTGACTCAGTCAAATGTAAAACCCGTATGTTTGCAGATGACACCATCGTATACCTCACTGTCAAATCAAATAATGATAGCATAGCCCTTCAAGAAGATCTCCATAAATTAGAAACATGGGAAAGAGTCTGGCAAATGGAATTTAACCCCGACAAATGTGAAGTCCTTAGAGTAAGTAGGAAGAGAAATCCCTTTATATATCCATACAGGTTACACAATACAGAGTTAAAGTCCACCTCATCAGCTAAATACCTAGGAATAACTATCTCCAATGATCTGAACTGGTCACAACACATAGAAAACGTAACTTCTAAGGCAACCTCTTCCCTTCGATTTATTCAGAGAAATGACAAGACAGATAACATAAAGGTCAAAGAAGCTGCATACACCACCTATGTCCGCCCCCAGCTAGAATACTGTTCAACTGTGTGGCATCCCTGGCAGAAAACCCTCACCCATAGACTTGAACGAGTCCAAAGGTCAGCAGCTAGGTATCAGGGGTGGTATAGTACGTCATCAACAGGTACGCGCAACACTTCCCGATGCGGCTTTTTAATGTCAAAACATCTCGATTCGGTGAGTAAACTTGCGATTATAACATTGATAACGAATAGATTCTTAAATGAAATATAGTCTAAAGTACCCGCACATGTGTCTAGTTTATCATTGACGTTTGCATTTTTCAAGAAAGCCTTCCATTTAAGAGAACATTCGTGCACAATGCACTTCATGGAAACACTTCCCTATTCACCACACCATATTATACCGCATAACAAGAGTTTCCATGCATTTCTGACAAATCCTAGCATTGGCGGGTGTTCTTTTATAGTAGACAGATGTCAGTGATACCTTGATTATTTATCGGAATCTAAACTTCCCGAAAAATCAGTAAATTAAAATTTCGCCTTCCCGGTTCATCAGCTGAATTGATATCCTTCCCGGCTCATCAATTTCCAGTATGACTAAAATCGAGACAGCGCTCACTGTAAATGTGACCTCTCTTGCCTTAAAGTTATATTAACTGGAATAAATAGTCGTTTAAGTGCTTGTACTAGATGGTCCGTAAACTTCATTTAAACATTTGAAGGTAATATTAAAAGAATGAGGCATATCTTGAACATTTGTTGTATACTATAAACGTGTATGATATATGTTCTATCATTTCCTTATTTTTGTTATTTTAGGTACATGAAAGATGAAAAAGAAAACCAAATTTCTACTTTTCATCAATGGAATTGTCAATATATGTTAAAAATGCTTGCTGAGTGATTGGCATGACAGACATAATATTTTCGAAAAGATGTACGATATAACACTGAGAAGTGACAGAATTGCCACAGACAAGGATTTCTACGTTCAGAGGTCTTGTACCAAACACGACTATGTCGGTTGCTGTTTGAAGGTATGGATATAAATAACTTATTTAATTTAATTAATTTTACAGTAGATAAACCTTAATCAGGAGTAGTTAGATAGGCATTTCAACACGTGATGATATTTAGTTTCACTTTTAAATAGAAAGTATTTTGGAAATCATTAGTTAACTTGTTACTCTAATTACTTTTTCACGATAACACATATGTTGTGTCATCTAAAATGATCGAGTGGGATGGCTTTGATTCCGAACTCGAGTTCAAGGCAAGACTCTATGAGAGAAATAAGAACATGCATTGATATTATCATGCTAAGTAAAGCAAAATTGTGTAGTAAAATTATTATCATGTGCTGTGCTTTTAAGGAGCAACATTTTGATATAACTTTGAAGGTATTAAGTCGCACCAATGCAGTTTAGTTTTTCGGCGACGCCGTCTAAATTCGTTTTCGTTACCTATGCCACGTGACGTCAGTTGGCAAATCAAACTACTTGATAACGCATTATAGATAATTTATCAAAGTGGAAGATTTGTGCAACGCTCTGCCTGATTGGACGAGAGTGTCAATTTCTTTCACTCTGTTGATTGTGCTACGCTGAGTGAAATGTAGACAAAGCGTTTATCCTAAACGACGCTGTTCACAGTTTTAAAGCTAACTTTGGCTCAGTATATTTAGCAAGAATATTGATATATCTCAAAATGATAAGTAAGTTAAATAAATATGATAAAAACCTGTTCAAATACCAAAATATATCAAATTAAAGAAAGAGCTGAATACGGTCTGCGTATCACATGAATAAGGGTGTGATAAGAGTCTTTTATGTAGAGAAGTGCTTTTTAAAAGATTTTCCTTGTTACAATTGTCGTCTGCATATGAAAAGGTTTCTTGCTTTTGTGACTTATTCAGATTGCATATTAAAATGAGTACTTGTTTGCTTTGATATATTTGTTATAAATTATTTAACTGATTTATTATATATGAATATTTTTCTTTAGCATGGTATGCAAATATTGAACTCAGCTGAAATCTGTTTCATTATATAAATGCTATATAATGACTGAATTTCATTACACTGAAATAAAGGTACGCTGCATACAGTTTATCTAAAGTATGTGATATTTCTACAGTCAAACTTTGCTTATGAAACAGAAATATTGAAATAATTACAATTGTATGTTTTGCTTGACCTTCACTTTTTATAGGTGTGACGTCATTGTCCAAAGATTCATGAATAGCGAATATGCATTTGTTAAAGCGGGATCAGTTGGCCTATTTTAGAAATAAATAAAAATAATAAATAAAAAAATCCTTTAATTTTTTTTTCATGTATTCTAATCAAACTTGATTTGTAGCATCTTTATTAGGCCCGCAGCCAACTTTGTTCAGCTGGAACATTTGACCCCTTTTAGGGGCTGCTAGAGCTAAAACTAGAAATGCCTTTATACAGCGTCTCATGAACAGCTTGGTGGATCTTTGTCATACTTGGTCAAGAGCATCATTATAAGGTCCTCTTCCAAATTTATTTATATAGGAACTTGGGCCCTATTATGGACCACTATAGCTAAAAGTAGATATGCCTTTCTTCGCATTAACCACTAAAATGTAATGAATTTTTATCAAACTCGATGTGTAACAATATCGTAAGGTCTCCTGCTATTTTGTTACAAATGGGGATAGGGACCAATTTAGCTAAAAATATAAACACGTTTAATGACCTCTTCTCATGAACCGCTTCATGAATCTTCATCAAACTACTGCTGTAATTATTCGTCTAAGGATAAACGAAACAAAATTGCAACCCTACGAAACCTTCGCGAAAAATTAAAAGAGAACCATTTAAATTGTTAAAGTGTGGTGTTTAGTTTTGCAATTTGAAAAATGTTATATGAAAGATGAATGTTAGATGAAAAATTCATAAACTTCTTTCCTTATTACAATTCGCCGACCATCATTTTTAAAGATATTTCTTGTTAATGATATGCTGCTATATAATTTTGTTTAACGTTTCAGGGGCCACGTGTTCATCACAATTGCTCGGGAAAAATGAGAAATAACTGTCTCGCGCCCACGTAATTTTCGTATCAAAGGGGTTTAGATGTGCACAAGGAAAGAACAAGAAGGACAGCAACTGAATTATAATTACCACTTAGTAGAATGGGACATCGATCGAATCTACACTAGAAAGCGGTTCAGGATTTGATAGTGACCAATGTTCAGATTTTGCTGGCAAATCTTAACGCATAAAACTCGTAGTGAGCTTGAACACTGGTAGAACAATTTACTTGCAATGTAAATTATATTACTTTTCATAAACTATTCAGTTGTTGAAAATGTTGTTGTATAAAAGATTATTCAAATTTGGAAATTTTATTGATTTTGTATTCAAACCCTTATCAGCTCATGTAATATTTTTACAAGTTTTATTAGGATCGCGTATCTGACAAAATCGTTCCACTTTGTATGCCTTATTTTTTCGGTCAAGAAGTAGTGTACATCTCTATGTCACATATTCTCAACAATTGGTAATATTCAGTCATGACAGGAAATCCTAAAATAATTTAAAAAAAACCTTTTGAGGTAATTTTATTGTGAAAGAAAAACGATAAAGACGATTGGTAATTTATCATCGCATATTCTAAAATGCATAATACACTCGACAACATGGTTAATATGAAATTAAAAGTGTTTTATTTTAATTTGCCGTTTGTTTTCATCTACATTCTCAGTAGACGACAACAGCTTTCTGTGGTAAAAAAAAAATTCAAAGAATATGTCAACATATGTAGAGGAAGGAATAACAAGGAAAAGAAAGCTCTGAATGTTATTGATAAGTTACCGTTAAAACCTATTACTGCCATGATATACACAATGTACATGTTTTTGTAATTATGAAAATTATATCTTGAAGTGGAGATGCACTGCCGCTATGCTTCAAAATCAACAAAAATCAGAATATAATAACTCTTGAAACTATTAGATTAGAAAATGTTGAGATTTTGCACAACTACAGTTATATTTTAACTCCAAAATGGCATTAAAATAACACAAAACTTGATAAAGTGGCAATATCTCTATATAATTTGTGAACGTTTATTGACCGAAACATACAGAAAACAAAAATATTTACATTGTTGTGTTCTATCCGTTATGAGTGTCGACTATATTTCATACAAAGTTTCAAACTGCTGTTGCCTTTCATCAGATTCTGTCAAATGATATTTAGAAGACAGGAGAGGCACTGACAAGACTGTGACTTCGACACAGACAGATGAAAATGTTTCTTTAAAAAAATCACAATTGTTTTAAGGTCACCGTAGTCACGCAAAATCACATTAAATTCCGTCAACAAAAGTTCTTCATGACTACATATTGTACGGTATTGGTCACACTTAACAGTGAGCTGTTTTAAACGGTGTCTGCACATATTACCAGCGAGTGAATCTAAAAATCTTATCATTTCCGACATTTAATGATTTTGTCACAAACTTCCACAAAAAGCGGGTATTGTTCTTTCTACAATTCTGATTTTTTTGACGTATAATTTATTCATTCCCGAGGAATGCATGAATTACTATATGCAGTTTATGCTCATCTGTCCACGGATATCATACTGCTGAACTCCAAGTGCTTGCCGCTTCAAAATTTTGAGTTCTTATAAACAGTTACGACTATCTCAGGTCTTTTCAGTTCTGATCTGAAAAAGAAAGAGTAAATCTGTCAAAACATAGCCCTTACAAGGTAAATAAAGCACTGTTTATCACTGACATAAACGTTCATTGCTAAATACTAGTTTTGCTGGTATGGCAACTTAAGTATCATGCGTCAAAATAAATAGAAAGATTACTCAATTTAAGTACTATCACGATGCCACACGGGCGGTGAGCCGGGAAGTGCATCGTTTTACCTGGTGAACCGGGAAGGCGGAATTTTATATTACTGATTTCTTTGAAACTATTGATTCCGATGATTAATCAAGGTATCACTGAGCTCCGTTTGCCATAAAAGAGCATCCGTCAAGGCACTGGGTCATTAGAAATGCATGAAAACTCTTCTTATGCGATATGATATAGCGCGGTGGATGGGGAAGTGTTTCCATGAAGTGCATTATGCTCGAATGTTCTCTTAAACGTAAGACTTTGTTGCAAAATGCAAACTTCAGTGATAAACTAGAGACCTAGGCGGGTACTTTAGACTGTATGACATTTCCAAAGCTGTTCGTTACGAATGAAATAATCGCAAGCTTACTCACCGAATCGAAGTGTTTTGACATAAAAAAGCCGCATCGGGAAGTGTTGCGCGCACCTGTTGATGACGTACTATACCACCTCTGGGTATGTTATGAATGATTACAACTATACACGCAGTGTAACTGAAATGTTGAAATCCTTAGAATGGAAAACTCTCCAGTACCGTAGGTTAAACTGTTCATTACTTTTGTTTTACAAACTAAGGACCCAGACCGTTGCTATTGACCAAGGTTACTTGACTCCCATTAGAAATCTGAACTACTTGATCCCTTATTCCAGCACTCAATACTTTGCTTAAGAAATAATAAATCTGGCCCCGCTTTCACTAACGTTCTCAAGTCAAAATCTCAGCTCAAGTCTGAGAAAAATCTCAACTTTGATTCTCAGCTTGAGATTTTTCTCAGATTGGCTTTCACAAAAAAAATCTCAGTAAAATCTCAACTTACGCGCTGAGATTTTTCTCAGATTTCTTGAGTCAAGGGTTGGGCTGTCTCAAGAGCTTATCTCAAAGAAACAAAATGGCGATTAGACGCTTCCGTCGGCGTCGCCTCCGCGACAGACGTCGTTTTAGACAAAGATTTCGTCTTCAAGACATGACTGATGATGAACTTCGGCAGAGGTATCGTTTTTCCAGGGCCAGTATCTTCTACATTTTGGGTATTGTAAGCAGATTCCTTGCCAGACCGACAAGACGGAGTCATGCAGTGCCACCGGTACTGCAGCTTCTGGCAGCTCTCCGTTTTTTTGCAACTGGCTCGTTTATGCGTCTCGTTGGAGATTCGGTAGGGCTGTCAGAGGCTTCAGTGTGTCGGAGTGTTTTCAGAGTTGCCTGTGGACTTGCTAGCAAGGCTAAGGATTTCATAAAGATGCCGAGGCAGGAACGGGCACAGGCTGCAAAAGAAAAGTTTTACCGACTCAGCAGTAAGCATTGTTTACATTCTGTTGCTAAAAATAATCAGTAAGAAAAAAACCCATAAAATGTTACTAAATATGGATTGACCTTGATCAAGGGAAATAATACTCGTGTCATTTCGTGAATTGCAAATGGCCCATAAATGGCCGACCATCTGTCGCTGGGGAATGATGTATTCGTTTTCCAAGATTTTCTTCAATGCGTAAAGATCAGTGTCTTTAATATATTCTAAATTTGTATTTTTTAGTTTGGAATGATAAAAGTGTTTTGTTTACCCAGTAACTTACTATCGTCTTCTTTTATCATGTTACTTTTTCGTACTTAAAACACTCGTACCAAACCGCATGTATGTACGAGTTGTATTTTGAACATGTTCGTTCAACTCAACCTTTGAAAATTATAATTTATTGTCCTATCTGACTGTGACAGATTGTTTCTTGAAGTATATCACCAATCATGTACTTTGAGTCTGAATTTTTCGACTGCAAGACAGACTGATTTCACAGACTGTCAGTAATGTAACTGTGTAATTTACGGTATGGCGGCCGCTACCTCGTTGAGAAGAAATATTTGCCTACAGGTGCCTACAGGTGCAAAAATTATCACAATACCACGACCTGCATACATTTAGTTGGACTACATGTCAGTGTACATTGTTTACATGAAAGACGGTTGCCGGGCATAAGAGAAGCAGCCGTGCTCGCTTGCTTTGCCGCAGCCGTAGTAGGGACAAACCCAGCAGCGGGCCATCTCGGTGGCCTTTGCAACGGGAGTGACCCGAACAAGCGGCGGCTTGCGAGAGCATAAGCTGCGTCTCAGAGTAGCTACCCCGTTGATCCTGCCAGTAGTCATATGCTTGTCTCAAAGATTAAGTCATGCATGTCTTAAGTACACGCCTTAACACTGGGAATGGCTCATTAGTCAAGGACTTTTAAAAAGTATTTTAAAAATTTTCATTATTCAACTGCCACGAAGTACTCTCCAATGCCTCTATGGGCATCAACTGGAGAGGCTATATTGTTGTGATATAAAGCATGCTACCTATATACCTCTCAACTCTTTTAATATAATATGAGCCACGCCATGAGAAAACCAACATAGTGGCTCCGCGTAGTCTGGTTAGAATCCATGCTGTTTGCTAACAGTTCCTCTAATTGTAATAGGCTTTGAAAGCAAACAGCATGGATCCTGATCAGACTGCGTGGATGCCCATGCTGGTCTGTATCTATGTTTGTTACAAAGACACTATGTTTGTTTTCTCAGGGGGCAGCTCATTTATGTTTAAGAAAAAATAAAGTGTCATTTTTATTTTAGGTGGGCCTATATACTAGTTATATACAGGTCTCAAATATAACGTAAGGTCATTAAACATCATAGTAATATTGTTCAGCAGTTGAAGTTGTGCACATGGGATTTACTCAAGTTATTGTTCTTGACTTTGTACAAAATACACACAAAGTGCTTATGTTGCATACCTCTATAAAAAAATCCCCTAAAGTCATGAAGAAATCATGTAGGAATATTATTCAGCATGTGCATAATATTATGTGCACCCCAGTTTTCTTCTTTTTCACATTGACCCTTGACTAAGTCCTAAAAGAAAAGTTTGTGCTGCATGTATGTCAAAATGTACTAAATCTACAGTCGTAAAACAATTATAGAAGACATTTTTTTAGCCAGTGAAGTTTTGCAGCGGTGTTTTGTTTTTGATTTTACTTAGCTATGCCAGATGTATGGTCCTTCACTAAGTAAAAAATACACATAATTAAAGCTCTCAACAGTTTGTATTTCTAACATCATAAAGAGTATATATAACCTTGAGTCTACAGTGACAGGATTAGGTGGGCAGGGGCACCTGTGTCCTGATGGCATGCATATAGTTTAAATTATCACATAAATATCACTCTTTAACAGAAAGTAAGTGTTTTGTTGTAATACAGTTAGTTTAAATACGAAGTACTGTACATAACACAAATGGTCTTTAAATACTAAGTTCATGAAAAAACTTCTTATATAAAGCTGGGAAGAAGTTTATATCATTGCTCCAGTATAAAGCTTTAGAAAAAAATTGTCTCATAAATTATTGTTTTCTATTTCTTATTGTATGTGTTGGCTTAAGCAGATTTGATTGTTATTGCACATTTTTTCAAATATATGCTTTCTTTAGGATTTCCGAATGTCTTGGGAGCAATTGACTGTACCCATGTAAAAATACAAGCACCTACAGACAATGAAGGTGATTATGTCAATCGGAAAGGATATCATTCGATTAATGTGCAGGTAAAGTGTGCTTTTCTAAAATGTAATAATGTTGCTATATGTATGGCATTTTATGTCTATCATAATACAGTGTCAGAATGCTATGCAGCTGCATAGCTGATATTTTACGAGTGTTTTTTCATATTGAATTTATCAAACGAGTTTAATAAAATAATAAAATGCGAGGCTCTGCCGAGCATTTTATCAATTTTATTCAACGAGTTTAATAAATCCAATATGGAAAGTCACAAGTGTAATATTCTTTTTTATCACATGTTAGCCATTCTTGTTAAAAAATAAAAAAAATCGACTTTCTTTTACTATATAAACAAGACAATTTGACCGATGTCGCCTATAGTATAAATGACGTCGACGTCAAAGCTTTATTACACTAGTGTATTATCATTTTTATTCAGTGGCTTTATTGCACTTCCGTGATGTCAAACATGTGATAAAAATATTTATTAAGGGTTCTGTTATTTGCTTATTTAAAGTCACATGGATAAGTTATATTAATATAGGTCAGTGAGACGGAGTGCATTGACAAGGAAATATAACTGTAGTTGGTTCCATTGTTGAATCATCTCCCTTGTTTTGAAAACTTTGACCGATGCATTACTTTAACACAATGTTACAATGTATCGACTTGATACTTTATGCATATTGATAGATGTCAGAGAGAGGGAGTGTATAACTATAGGTGGTCCCATTTTTGAATAATTTCATTGGTTTGAAACCTTGTCTAGGACTTAACTGGAATACCATGTAAGGTATAGACATTATACTTGATATATTCAGTAAGGTCAGTGAGATGGTAGCATTGACAAGGAACCATATGTTATCATATGAACTATAATTGTCTATGTGATCTTCTTTATTAATTATCTCCCTTTTTGTGAAAAAACTGGTTTGAGTCATAATTTGAATGCTATGTTAGATATCGACTTGATACTTATGAATGTTTTTGTTATATCATAAATAAAATTCGTAAGAATATCCTTTGCAATTATATAATGCAACCAGTAGTTTTGATAGGCTGTTTGATTTAATTGCACTTGTTTGGTATTTGAATTTCTGTCACTTACTTAAGAACACTATCACGACCAAAAATGTAATCAAAATTTGTTGCAATATAAGTACTGTATTGGAATAAATTTGACGAGACACTTTTCAACACTGATACAGGTGTAAACCAGGCATAGAATAAGATGAATTTCATTTTCATATTTTAGATGGTATGTGATGCTGACTACCAATTTACAAACTGTGTTGCTGAATGGCCCGGCTGTGTTCATGATGCAAGAGTGTTTCGCAATAGTAGGCTGAGAGATGCAATGGAAAATGGTAATAAAGGTTTCTGTTTCTGATTATTTCTATTGCTGAAGTATGCAGAGGTTTTCATGAAACCCCACATAGTGTTGCAGAATTTGCACAAAATTTGTAAAACCACTGATCTTTGGACTGTTATAATGATTCATTACATGACAGGTTTTTTCTGATGATATATTCAAACTCATGTTGGAGAGTGGCAAATAACATGCTGTCTAAAAATCTATATTTACTGGCTTGAACACTGTTGGCAGTTATGTGTATTAAAAGTAGAAATGTGGTGAATCAGAATACTTAAATTAACAAGGCCTTCATGTGGTTTACTGTAGAGCCGAGATGCATAGGGATTGAGCCACAAGGTCATTAGCACGGGTGGTTAAATACTGGAGCATCTGAAGATGAACCATGGTAAATTAGATAAAAAATCAGAAGAAGGCATTTATTTTTTTCATTCTGACATGCTCATTGGCATATATTAGTAAAGATCATGCTGGACTTCATTTACCTGAGGAGAAATGTATCTGATTTCATGTGGCAATTTGACGTCAACGTCATGTGGCAATTTGACGTTATAATTGACGTGAAAATGCTGTCTTACCGGTTAGTGCGTCAACCGTTGTTTATCGCAGAATATACAGAGCACTTTTTCCTTCTTTGTTTAACTGGAAATCAGATCGAGCCATGTTAGAATTTTAGTTTCATGTTTAGTATTTATTCAGTTAAGTGCTCATTATGTTAACTATTATATTTTCTATTGACCTTATTCTCGCTTCAAAATTGTTTCAAACATAGGCCAATTTTCATATCAAAATAAATGCCCTCTTACCATAATTATACTTTTAAAGGTTTTCTATAAACTTTCAGGACAGTATAATGGTCTTCTGGTTGGAGACTCAGCCTATCCTTGCAGACCTTTTCTTATGACGCCGTTCAACCAGCCAGCCAGTGAAAAAGAAAGAAGATTCAACAATTCTCTTTGTCGAGCACGTGTTTTTATAGAGCAAAGTTTTGGAATTTTGAAGAGACGGTTTCCTTGTCTTCAGGTTGGTTTACGTATGTCACCAGAGAGGGCAGCACTTGTAACATTGGCTTGTGTTGTCCTCCATAACATTGCAATGTTGTTGAATGAGCCACTGGATGACAGTACTGAAGAGCCTGACCTTGGAAATGATGCCAGTAATGTCTTGCTTCCAGACCGTAATGATGGGGCAGGCATTCGCCGCCATTTGTGTGAAAATTATTTTTAAGCATATTATGAATTATGTACTACAAGGCAGTCTGATAGACAGCTAAATCCCCTGCCACTGTTGTGGATAGAGAAGCTTCAAAAGGTAAACCTTTGACCTTGAACTGTGACTTTGGCCTTGAACTGACACGGCTGACTCATGAATTATGCACATTGCTTTTATGACGTGATCATTTGACCCAAGTTTAATGAAAATTCTTCAAGTGGTTTTAGAGATACAGAGCTCAATCCTTTGACCTTTAGTTGTGACCTTGACCTTGAGTTGACATGCTGAATCATGAGTTCTTGGTGAGGTGACCATTTGATCCAAGTTTGATGAAAATCCTTCCAGGGGTTTAAAAGATACAGAGTGGACACAAAATGGAAGGCTCAAACCTTTGATCCTAAGCTGTGACCTTGAGCTTGAGTTGGCATGGCTGACTCTGAGTTTTGCACATCGTATTAATGATGTGGTCATTTGACCTAAGTTTCATATGAATCCTTCAAGGGGATTAGGAGATACAGACCGGGTACAAAATGGAAGTCCCAAACCTTTGACCCAGAATTGTGACCTTGACCTTGAGCCACAGTTGTCTGACTTATGATTTCTACACATCGTTTTGATAAGGTTATCATTTGCCTTAAGTTTCATGAAAATCTATCAAGAGGTTTAGTAGAAACAGAGTGAACACAAAATGGAAGGCTCAAACCTTTGACCCAAAGTTGTGACCTTGACTTTGAACCAGCATGGCAAGCTCATGATTTGTGCACATCATCATGTTGAAGGGGTGATCGTTTGTAGGAGTCATCCTTTAAAGTTTGATCAAGCATTCTCTAGTTATAGACAAACTGACTGACTGACTAAGCAAAACACTGTATACCCTCTTTTTAGCTCACCTGAGCATGAAGTGCTCAAGGTGAGCTTTTGTGATCGCCCTGTGTCCGTCATCTTCCGTCCGTCGTCAACAATTTTACTGTAAACACTCCGGAGGTCACAATTTTGGCCCAGTCTTAATGAAAATTGGTCAGAATGTTACCCTCAACAAAATCTTGGACGAGTTCTATACTGGGTCATCTGGGGATAAAAACTTAGTCACAAGGTCAAATCCAAGGAAAAGCTTGTTAACACTCTAGAGGCCACATTTATGACTGTATCTTCATGAAACTTACTCAGAATTTTAATCTTGATGATTTTTAGGTCAAGGTCAAATCTGGGTCATGTGGAGTCAAAAACTAGGTCATTCGGTCAAATCAAAGAAAAAGTTACTTTACACTGTATAGGCCACATTCATGGCCATATCTTAATGAAACTTGGTCAGTATATTAAACTACATAAACTTTAGGTCAAGATTAAATCTGGGTCAGGTGAGGTCAAAAACTAGGTCACCAGGTCAAATCAAATATAAAGCTTGTTAACACTCTTAGAGGCCACATTTGTGACCCATATCTTAATATAACTTGGTCAGAATGTTTATCTTGATTATCTTTAGGTCAGGTCAGGTGAGCGATACAGGGCCTTCATGGCTCTCTTGTTTAAAAGTGCCATAAAATTACAAACATATTAACCATGTTTTACAATATTGTTTTTAAATGACCAGTCTGAAAACAGGGAAATCGTCTCATTTTTACATGGAAATTGTCATTTTTTTACTGAACTGTTATTGAATCTCATATCTATATCATTTACTTCTCATTTTATCTAGTCATAAGTAAAGGTCTGCAAGGAAACACATATTACTTTAGTAATTTGATATATTTTTTAAGAATAAGGAACACTTTTTGCAAATGTTTATCTCTTGTAGTTTATTGTCAAACCATAACATGTAATGAAGTTGTACAAACACCTTTTTTAAAAAGAATTCATCTTCAGCATGCTAACTACTACAATTGAAAATTAGCATGTATAAATAAAGGTTTTGTAGCCGTTTCCAGTCATGAATCAAAGTCTTGGACAAAATTGAGCTTAAAAGTGCTATGTTACTCTACTGAATAGAAGAAATGAAACAGATCTGATAGTAACTTATCTTTCTGTTTGTAGTGCCGGGATTTATATACATTGTACTTTTAAAAAATAAAATTTACATTTAGCTGTAATATTGTTTTATCACATGTTTGACGTCGCGGGAGTGTAATAAAGCCATTAAATAACAAGAGTTGTCTGATGACAGCGCGCTGGACTATTCGAAGATAATCAAGTGTTAAAAGTTTAAAAGCCATATGTCAAATAATTTTGACAAAACATGGACTTGTATGAAAACAGAACCAATTTCAAAGTCCAAAAAGGGACATAATTCAGCCAAAATAGATGACAGAGTTAATATGTTCTCTTTCCTACAGATAGAGACTATTATACTAAACAAGTGATAAAAGTTTCAAAGCCATATGTCGAACACTTTACAAAAAATATGAACTTGTACAAAAAACTTAACCAAGATTTCTAAGTCAAAAGGGGCCATAATTCAGCCAAAATCCTTGATGGAGTTATGTACTCTTGCCTATAACTGTACATGGTGATGGTAAACAGGTGTTGAAAGTTTCAAAGCTTTATCTCAAAAGACTTTGTCAAAATATGAACTGGTACGAAATATTAACCCAGATTTCTAAGTAAAAAAGGGCCATAATTCAGCCAAAATCCTTGATGGAGTTATGTGCTCTTGCCTAAAACTGGACATGGTGAAGGTAAACAAGTGTTGAAAGTTTCAAAGCTTTATCTCAAAAGACTTTGTCTAAATATGAATTGGTACGAAAAACTTAACCATGATTTCTAAGTCAAAAGGGGCCATAATTCAGCCAAAATCCTTGATGGAGTTATGTGCTCTTGCCTATAACTGGCCATGATGATGGTAAACAAGTGTTGAAAGTTTCAAAGCTTTATCTCAAAAGACTTTGTCAAAATGTGGACTGGTACGAAAAACTTAACCAAGGTGTGACGCCAACGCCGTGGTGAGTAGGATAGCTCTACTTATTCTTCGAATAGTCGAGCTAAAAATGATAATACACTAGTGTATTAAAGCTTTGACGTCGACGTCATTTATAGTAAAGGCGACGTCGGTCAAATTGTCTTGTTTATATAGTAAAAGAAAGTCGATTTTTTGATGTTTCGACAAGAAAGGTTAACATGTGATAAAAAGAATATTACATTTGTGACTTTCCATATTGAATTTATTAAACTCGTTGAATAAAATTGATAAAAATGTTCGGCAGAGCCTCGCATTTTATCATTTTATTCAACTCGTTTAATAAATTCAATATGGAAAGACACTCATGTAATATCCTCTATGTAATTGGAAACATTTCTCTCTTTAACCTGTGTTTCATCAATTGTGTAATGGTTACATTCATTTGATTTCATGAAAATTGTTTTATAGTTGTTGTTGCATTTGTATGTCTGATTTTTCATAGTAGTTTTTCTGTAAAGTCAGTTATACTGAACAGCAAAAGAAACTATTCAGTTTTATAACTGGTGTATTTTTTATTTAAAAACTTTAATTTATAAATCACTTGTGTTCTTCATATCACATTACATTTGACGAAATTCACCTGTAAATTGATAATTGGCTAACTCGAAAAATAGCATAAAGTTATTAAAAATTATTATTGGTCGCCCCATACAACTTCATTGAATTTAGTGCGAGTGCCCAATTGGGATGTTACAATGCAACTGACATGCAGAAGATATAGCCTTTCAAATGGCTATTGTGGGACTACTGACTTCTCGGTTGATTGAAGTGAAATTTTGGTATGAAGAAATTCAAATTTAAAAAATTATTTTTTTTATTTCAAAATATACCAGTTATACATCTGGATAGTTTCTTTTGCTGTTCAGTATATTTTGGAATTCATTTTTTATTATTTTCATATGAAATTGTTTCTACTTCATTGTCATATAAAATTTTACAGTAAATACTTTTTGCAGTCTGTCCTAGCAGGAAAGTCTGTACAGTGTTATCAAACATAGAGAAAATTCAATTCAAAATTGTTCAAGCATACCTAACACACAAACCAATAGAAATGCAAGAAACTTGTAGGAGGCAAGATAAATACATATACTTTCTATCATTGTGTTAATATTCTATCATTTTGCAAACATTTATCATATAAATGCTGGTTTCACTTGAATATTGAATCTGAATACATATACTTTGGAAAAAAAAACAATTTCGCAGAAACTGAAAACAATAAATGGTTTGTTACTATATATATATGCTTCATGTTGTATATGAACCACCAGAAAAGTAACTATAATTTTAAGCTTAAAATAGTTGAGCTATTCTACTCATCCTGGTGTCTGCATCAAACCTCGGTTAAAGTTTTGCATGCAAGCATTTAAAGGCTTAAAAGGGTTGAAATTGATGAAGAACATGATCAGTGCAGTATAAAATTCAGAAGAAAGGTGGGTCTCTTGTTTAACACAAGAATAATATTTTATGTTGAACACACTGCAAAATCAGCTATGAAATGAGCCCAAAACTTGTAGTGGTGGTGTAATAATGATCTAACTTTCCAACAAAAAATCTGTCCTGTTATTTTATAATGAAAATGGTATATACATGTCAAGCATAGATCAGTCTTGATTTTCATTGTAACAAATGCAAAAAGAGGGAAAATAGCTGTTCAGAGCCAAAATACTGATAATTATTTAAGTCTGCCATTATGAGACCACCATTTCTTTTTCAACACATTTTCTTAATGTCTATAATGTATAAAACACCCTTTTCTTATTTGTGACTTCTGTGACTAAGTCTTAAGGTAAGACAGGCAAAAAACTAATTATTGAAAAAGATACGACAGCAACAGCGCTTTTGAACCTTTATTTTATAGATGGAAAGAGAGCTATAAAAAATCTGGTAAATAACATATAACAAGGGCTGCTTTCAAGAAACAAGAGGACCATGATGGTCCTGAATCGCTCACCTCTTCCCACATGACCCAGTTTTGAGTATGACGTCGTTTTTTCTATTATTTGACATAGTGACCTAGTTTTTGAGCTCATGTGACCCAGTTTTGAACTTGACCTAGATATTATCAAGATAAAATTCTGACCAATTTTCAAGAAGATCCATTGAAAAATATGGTCTCTAGAGAGGTCACAAGGTTTTTCTATTATTTGACCTATTGACCTAGTTTTCAAAGGTATGTGACCCTGTTTTGAATTTAATCTAGATATCATCAAGGTGAACATTCTCACTAATTTTCATGAAGATCTCATGAAAAATATGGCCTCTAGAGAGGTCACAAGGTTTTTCTATTTTTATACCTTCTGGCCTAGTTTTTGACTGCAATTGACCCAGTTTCGAACTTGACCTAGATATCATCAAGATGAACATTCAGACCAACTTTCACACAGATCCCATGAAAAATATGGCCTTTAGAGAGGTCACAAGGTTTTCCTATTATTTGACCTACTGACCTAGTTTTTAATGACACGTGACCCAGTTTCGAACTTGACCTAGATATCATCGAGATGAACGTTCTGACCAATTTTCATGAAGATCTTGTGAAATATATGGCCTCTAGAGAGGTCAAAAGGTTTTTCTATTTTTAGACCTACTGACCTAGTTTTTGACGGCACATGACCCAGTTTCGTACTTGACCTAGATATCATCAAGATGAACATTCTATGTAATTAACACAATTATAATATATTGTTATCCATTGTAAGCTGTTCCTGCTGAAACATCAAACATTACTTTACCTATTATAGACCAAGTCAATTCGACCAACGTCGCCTATATATTACATTAGTGTAAATCCAAAATTATCTAACGACTTTATTTCACTCAACAGATAAAATCAAGTTATAACGCTAGTACCACAACTTTTAAAACAGCCCTTGTATATTGGGCTGCAGGGGTCAACAAGTTATAAAATGACAAATCGCGCAGTGGTAATCGCATAAATGCGGATTCAAAAAAAATCTCATTATTCACAATTTTCATTCCATTGCAATTTCTTGCTGAAATCACACGGCAGGTCTAGAGCGCTTTTATCATGAAACAATCACACATCAGAAATCATCATGGTAACTTAGGTAATAAACACCATTATTTTGAACTTAATTGTAAAAATCAGTGATTTTGTTTGACTGAAAACATTACACGAAATCTACTTTTCTTACGTTTTGACAATATTTTCAAAAATCTGGCTAGGCATGAAAGAGGGGTCCAGGAGTGAAGTGCAGTCTTGGGATTTTGTGTACGTTACCCCGTATAAAGGCGACCAGCTATTTAGTGTGCTAATGTCTATATCTTCCAAGTTAACTATCTGAGAAATGCTACTCTAAAACATATAATCATTACTCTCATAAAACAACGAAAACTTGAATGTTATGGAATATCTAAATGAATTCTTGAGGACTCGGAACGAAATTGAGAATAAGTACGTGGCAGAAATGTCATGGTATACTTTAGTGGAATGGCTTTTTGATTAATGAAGTCAAAAGGTTATGGTTATAGTGCATACATTATATACAAAGTAATCGAAAATGTTCAAGATTTTTTATACTCGTTTCAATCATTTTTGTTTGTTGTTTTTCAGTTTTTGAACATCTATAGAAGTAGGACTCTTATCTCGGCGCCCATGATTTGAAGTGTTTCTGAGACCAAACAAAAGTATGTCGACTTAAATCAAAAATAGAAGAAAACCCTCTCTGAGTTTCAAGGATAGTCAAAACTAGGAAAAACACTCGAAAGATCTATATTCACGTACTTCAGCTTGTTCTTCAAGCAAACTTTGTATTCTGTCTGGACAGATGTAAGGGTCACATGTGTATATAACTTTCATAAAATGTGGGATATTCTTGCATAAAACCGTTATTTTCTGCTGATTTTGGGAATGCACAGACAGGAAAAGCGTGTACAAACGTGAGCACACGCTGTTCGTGAACGTTTTGGATATGCTTTTCCTGGTCCAGCGTTAACCAGTAATGGACCCCGAATCAGTTTTGGTCGAGACATTCAACTGAATTTATTAGCAATTAGTGCTCACTCTCTTGATACGTGACTGCTTTGACGTTCCCTATTATTGTATCAAATTGTCGTTGTCTAAATGAATTAGTTAACATGCTAAATTTAAATCTTACACTAAAACTTTAAATATGTTTCTGTATACTGTACACATTTATGCAGCCTACTGATGTGTAATGTCATACATAAACATGACGACGCTAAAAGGATATGAGTTGTAGGCATTTTCCATAGTTGTAGAACCGTGAAGGTTTTTTTTTCTATTATATACTTTTCAATTTATTTGTAGTTCTCATCATAAATCGCAATCTGAGTTGATTATACTGAAGTTGGAAAAAATCATTTTTTGTGTTTTTTAAACTTTGATCGAGACATCAAAATTTTCCAAGTTGAGTTACAAAATACATACACTTATTAACGTACAGGCTTCGAGTATAAAATTTGCACTGCAGTCCCGGAAAGGCATATAAAACATAAAAATGGCTGATCTCGATAGGTTGAAGTCAGTTTAATAGTCTGGTATTTTTTATATTTCCAGTAATTTTGTTCTGTTATATGCAAGAATCGCGATAACGCGCTGACTAGTTAAGTATACAGAGACGTTGTTCAAGATACGTCACGTTAATGCCTACGAGAAGAAATCTCAGAGAATGTCATTGAAACTTACATGTGCCCGTATTCGCATACTGATAAAATCTCAGACACTTTTTTGAAACCTATAAGTTTACGTACCCGTACATTGGTGAATTCTCAACATCATATATACCTCCAGGATATTTGAGACAGTTAGCCTATCTTTTTAAACAATGATGGAATGATAGCGATACTTATAATTTGTGGATTATGAGATAGACAAATGTGAGATAACTATCATACTAGAGTGATGGGACTTCTTCCTATGACTTAATGTATGGTGTCACTGTCACGGTTAAGTATGATAAAACTGATAATGGAAGCACCGGATCTAAGACACATTACAATCCGAGAAAAAATGGGACTGGTTTTTATAGTGTATGAAATAAGTACACTCGACATTATTAAGTTAGCCAGTAATTCGCATAGAACATGCATTTTTCTTGAATGACAACAACTTATCTATAGTATAAACGGCATAACACAAATACGTATTATATCAATTTGGAGAGGTTCTCCTCTAGATGCAAACATGATTTTCTTTCAATTAACGTCCATTATCTCAGGAGGGCAAGAGAGCTGCGGATATATATGCTATAAACAACAGCTAATAAGTAATAATTTCTACTAATCAACAGAGACAAGATGTTTTGTAAATCGATTAAGAGACGATCGACATATTTTGAACGAGCTGAGAGTTATTCCTGTCTCACACATTTTTCGAAATCTTGATTTTCTGAAGACGGATAAAATATGAATTTTTTCGTCTTACAAAATAGTTGTGTTGTGGTTTAAATGCAACTTACAGACAATAAATATGTAAACAATCTAAAAACACCATGAAATACTACTGACTTTTAATACAACAAAAAGGAGTTTCTAAAAAAAATGTAGACGTTGCAAAAAGTTTCATTTATAATTAAGCTGCCGAACTGACTAAAATAAAAATCTTGCTTACCCCTACTTAGAGACGCACTGTGGTATAAATTGCTTGAAACAGGTGTTTGTTGCTTACCCTTACTTAGAGACGCACTGGTATAAATTGCTTGAAACTGGTGTTTGTGGTAAATATATGAAGAAGTATGAGCCTATGTTCAAGTGGTATATAACTGATATTTTCTTGTTTTAAGTTTACTCATCAATTTCTCAAACTTTCTGATTTACTAGATTAGTAATTTGATCATCTTGTCTGATCATCTTGTCTGACTAAATGACATATACATGTATATCTTTACTGTTTCAATCTTCAGCAGAAATACGTAACAAAATGTAAAATTAACTCATCTGATTATAAACAAACACTGCCGACATACAAATGTTCAACTGTGTCATTTAGCAAAAACTTCAGAATTTCGAAAAGGAAATTTAGGAGAATGTTCTTTAAAACTAGACGATGTTATGAATATGGAAAATACGACAATGGCGACTATTTTCAATCAGTTTTTAATTTTGTAACATTTCAAATGGTTATGTTCGAGGCTTCATACCAATCTTTTACAGACATGTTATTTTAAAGTACAAATCTGAAGTTGCAAATTTCATACCCACTTCCATGTTAACTGCACAGAAGGAAATTTGTTTTAGTTTGTTTTTCCTATCATTAAAACATACTAATTATCTACCTTTCAATTTCGATTTTATGAAAGTGTTCGATCTTTGCGCGTTTTAGTGTGTGTAAGACATAACTATAGAGTCAATAGAAACCAACTTGAAAAATTAAAATTGTAGTTTAAAGTCGCTATTCATGTAAGTGCATTCAGCGATCACACATTTTAGACTTACTGTTGTACGTATGTTTGACAATAAATTGTTTGTTATATTCATGAATTATTTCCAAGATTGTTAAAACAGTATCGTTGTCATACATATTACTTTTAAAAGATATGAATAGATCTACTTTTGGCTACCTTTTGAGATATATGTCATTTATAGTTTTTCCCGCCAAAAAACTTCGTAGATCTGTAGTAATGTAATTAATCACACGCGGTAGAAGCATTTTATCAAATGATCTTACTAATTATATTCATAAATAATTGAGAACTGAATTTGGATAAAGTCTTTTAATGTATTTTATTAATAAACATCAACCTTCCATTTTAGATAGGGTTTTAACTGAGACATGTATTGTCAATAGTATGAATTTATTTTAAGTCTCTTGTAATTCTGTAAAAGAATGACCATTAAATTTTGCATATACAGATGCTATTGTATATTTGTATTTACTGATGTTTGTAAATGGATGAGACTATAATAAACAATATAATTATATACTGAACCCTTAATTTTTACTTTTCACATGTTCAGCGGTATAATTCAACATATAGTTTTAATTCAATGTCTGTGTTACAAACTGACTCGGCATGATTTCAATCTTGGACATTTAGTTTTGTTTTAATCTTCAAAATTCCGCTTTAACGTGTAATTGATGGAATTTTGACAGTAAAAATCTACTCTAAGAATCTTAATTTTGATCTAAAAATGAAATCGTTGATATTTCAAGTAAATGAATAGGTATAATCAGGGCTTTGAAATTCAGTTTTACGTCCGTAGAAAACTTTTACAATTCTGGTTAACATCTCTCATTGATTTCTGAACAACCGTCTGTGTAACAGAGTTGTAAAACATATAAATATTCCGCTTTTAAACGGATTCAGACCCGTTACCCCCAATATTACGACCTAAGTAGGTCTACTTCGCATATGAATCACGCCCGCGTTGTACAGCTAATCATTTAATTCTTATAAATGATAAAATGGAAGAGTGTCTAATAAATTTGCACAAACCTTTCATATTTTCCTGCATCCTACGGTATCCGAGAATATCGTCAATGGAGTGGTGATTGTAAGGGGTCTGATCGGAAAGAGGTCTGTCCGAACATAGGTCATCTCTCGTCTTCATGGCTTCAAGCGGAAGTCGCAAACCACCGTAAGAATCAAACATCGTGCGTTCAGCTTTAATAAAATCAGTGGACATAACCGTTTTTTTTCCAAAGTCTTTTTTTCACAAAAGTATTTATTACACAGTTTGTTAAATCTTTATTATAGAATTTACGTCGTTTTAAACACAAGTGTTATCTAAAACTACTGCGGAACGTTTCAAATTAAATTTTACGTTCAATGATGATAGAGCCTATTAGCGTATTACTGAAATAAATCCACAATTATTTGATAACTAACTGTCAATTTTTCTTCAGAAACTGAATGCGTATAATCAGCTGTGGTTCCACTAATCAACGTGAAAATCAACATGCAAATTGAATTAGCTCCATATTATGCAGACAATTTATACAAGTTTAGCGCCATGTGGTTTGAGCGGTGGAGGTTGTTGTCGGAAGATAAGCTCCGCCTACCAGCAGCAGACGAAAGTTCCTACAGGTAGAGCGTGACTGTCACAAAACGCCGGAAATCTCAAAGGGATCTACAGCAACCCTGTTTAGACAGTGCGCTGTCAAACAGCCCCACTTATCTTACTCTTGACACCTATGTGTTTACATGTTCAAATATTACCATATCACTTTTTACCGACTAAAACTTTTAGAACTGCAAAAATAACTTCGTACTTGATCCGCCTGCATATACCTTCCAAAGAATGTTGGTGCCGATTTGAAATTATGTTCCATCAAACAGGCAAAAATGCTTTCCTAGTTAGCGCGCCATATCATATGTTTTTGATCCTGTAAAATAATGAAATTAATAACGTTTTATGCCGGTTTAGTCCTCTTAAAGGGCTATGAATTTTAGGTTCACTTGTATTTATTAGAAATTTTACTCTGTAAGATTGCTGGTTAAGGATTATTGTAATAAAACTCTCGATAGGTGCAAAGATTAAAGAGAATCTCGAGGAAAAGTTTCATGTCGTCAGTTAGTAGGAAAAAAATTGCTGTATATCATATTTATGTACTTAACAGAAAATTGGTTGAAATTTTTATTGCAGAATAAAAGTGATCTTTCTAATTATATAATTTTTGCGGTATAACAACGACGAAAAAACTTTTTGTTTTGTTTTAGGATGTCTGTCTTTCAAATGCTTTTGCTATTCTAATGTAAACTAAATGTTTATTTTTGATAAATGACTTTCTTTGGCCGAACCGTATTTATGTTGTTGTTTTGTTGTTGTTAATGATGTGATAAGAAATCAGTCCAAATTGTTTTATTATAGAAAGTTTAAGACAATGTACAATTATGAAAAGTATTTAGATATAGTAAGTAATGATCTAAATAGAAAAGAAACACTGAATCTTTGTTCACATTATCTTGAAATTGAAAGTGGAAGATTTTCTGGTGTTGATAGAAACTTACGTAGGCCTATGTGTTAATTTTGTACACAAAATGTATTTTCTGTTATGCTGAAGCATTCGTCAAAAGTACGATATTGACCATTCACTTGCATGTATTTATAAATTTACTAAATGTATCTTCAAGCTATATTCTAATATGCTTTTCTCTGTTAAAACACTCTTACGCTAGAATGACATCACGTTAACGTGCAGTGACGTCAATGCTTTTGTTGCGACCAAGAAAGAGCGATAGGCTACTATATTTTATCTACTGTTTTAGATTAAGGGCATATTAGAATCGAATTGATTTAACCAAAACCGTGTTTTAACACTATTTATACACTCGGGTGGTAATACGTCGTACAAATAATTTCACTCGGGCTGCGCCCTCGAGAAATTATTACGCCCGACGTATAATCGCCCATCGTGCATGGATAGCGTTAAAGCACTCTTTTGCTATAAATTATTTCTTAAATAAAATTATAAGAAATACAGCCAAATATGTATAGCCTGCTATATATTTAAGAAAGAAATAACTTACAGATATTGCTGCAGTAACTTAAATAAAGTTAGATTTCATATTTGTTATATATACTTATGTATATGTTGTAATATCTTGCTCATTCCTTTTATATTTGTAAATGGCCAAAGAAATATTGTATATGCCGATATGCCTATAAATATGAAACTGAACTTGGTATCTTATTTACACCATGTTTAATGACAACAGGTATTTTGTCTTTGTATAGAAAAGAACATGAAAAAATAAGAAGGCATAAGAAAGTGATTAAACACTGTTCAGAGAAATTAATAAAACCACAAGAATTATTTTAAGCAGGCAGCTAAACTTATATCAATATTATGCGGACGACTTAAAGGCAAAACATATATATGTTAAGATATAACTTGATATAGTCTCATCTTCAAATAATAATAATAAAAATAATGATAAATAATATAATTTTATAACATAAAATACTTTCGTAATTTCATAAAAAAAATCCTGAAAAAAAATGACTTTATAGTATTTTTGATAACTTCTATAATCTCCGCCTCCCAGAAATAAAAAGTTAATATATTTCTTCCAGTATCTAATTTTCTCTTCAAGAGCTTCGCTTTAGAAGTAAGTAAAACATAAGATTTTATATCTTTCCCAGCGGGATACAAATATCATTTTGTTTAGAGCATGTGGAGATTTGCACAAAAACGGGTTTCTGAAATTCTTCATCGGGGGCCCGCTGGTTTAATTTCTGTCGGGTCGTCAGCATACTTGAAAAGGTCGCATTTTATTATGTGAAGAAATATGTGAAAATTTCAACAGATATATCGGTCGATCAAATGAAATAATGAGAAATAAATGAATATCTGTGAAGCGACTTATATATAGTTAACCATACTTTATTACATTTTCTCCTATTTGTAATTAAAATAAAAGAAGATAGGAAGGTGTGTAGTACAAATCAGAAAAAAAAACCGGAAAGGAATATGTATTTATTTTGCAGACATAAACACATTTTGGCTTTGTGACTTGAACAAGTTTTATTTAAAATCAGATTTTAATTGTGTAAATCTAAACTAATTAATATAGTAGTTTTTGTTGACGTTTTTCTTGTATTTATTTCCGATGTCTCTAATGTATGTTGTTGTTTATTTGCTTTGCTTTTCTACTGTTGTAGATGCTTTTGTGTTGTTAACTGAATCTCTTTGAACTTTAGGTTTGGTCCACGGCTTACTCATCAGCACTAAGGTAGTCGTCTCTCTTGTCCAGATCAAACATGTTACCTTCCCGTCTGAACATAGTTACTATATACAGTAATCTCATTGTCCACGCGTTTTAGTTTATGTTTTACATTACGTTACTTCTAATATAGTAGACCGAAACTGAAAATAAATTATTTTGCAAAAACAATTCAGTGAATTATTTTTATTTATATTAGTATTAATCAATACATTAAAATACAATTAAAGTTAATTAAAACAACATTTCCTGTAATGCCAGTTGTTCATCCGTATATTCATCAAGAAAAAAATCCAAAAAAATCAGTATTTACGAGAAAAGTAATTATCTGGCGAGATTTTTCCTGGTGTTAAAATCTAATTTCATAAATCACACTTGATTCAAAACTTATATGTTTTTCTCTCAAACAGTATAATCTAGCCGTACGCGCTTCATATGAAAATCTTCTAAAATCTGGTAAAACTGTTGATCTATATTTAATTATTATTTGAAACTGTTCTTTAAACGTTTAATAGCTGATATAAGCACAAGATTACATAACATCTCGCTGTTCTTACGGCACAACACATTTATTAGGCGTCACTTAAAATATGTTGGTTTACAGAAAATCTATTTTCGAATCGGTTTGATCTCATTTACTAACAGCAGGAAGGCTTTTCAGAAACTTATGATATTCTGATGCACGTGTAAAACGCAAGATTGTATGTTTTCATGATTTTTGTTTAGATGGGTAAATAAATTCAAATTTATTAAATGAACATCAAGCAGGAAACTCAAGACATTGTCTTCCATTGCGGACCTCACCTGATTTGAATATAAACTGATAGCTGTAATGTGGACATATCCATTGTGTCAAAAATGATGGGCGCATCCTCCTGAATATCCTTTCCATTTCTTACCAGTGCCGGGAACAAATCCTCCTAAATTTTAGTGAATTTTAGTACAATGTGCTCATAAAATACTATAGAAACCGAATATTATCTTTTTATATTTCTTTCCAGACAAGTGATGCAAAATAGTTTAAAGGCAAGAAGATAAGGCAACAAACTGTTGGTTTTTATGTGTCGTCTTCTCCTTGTTGTTGTTGTCCTTGAATTTTCATTTCAAGATAATTTTATTTTGTCTACAGACTGGTCCGTTATGTTTGCAGTACTCTGGCTAATACGTGTTGAAATATATTGCACGTTTGTTGTTTATTCACATAATGCAAAGGGCATATTGCAAATAAACATTTGGATTTAGACATGCGAATCGAACTGTAAACTTTCATAATGTTTGTCAATTTTACTCTTTTTTTCTGAAACCTTGCTTAGAAGTTTTATTCATATTTTTCATTATTTTAAAACATGTAAGACTGTTGAATGGACATTTTAAAATTTAAATAATTAATACATCATCGTATGTGAGAAAAACCTACTTGGTATTTTAATGATTAATATATATATATTTAGATACTCTAGTTGTTTTTACTGTACATTTTGTGATATCTTGGCCATCCTTTTATTTCTGTAAATGGCCAAAGGTATATTGTATATGCCGATATGCTAATAAATCTGAAACTGAAACTGGTATAAATACTTTTGATTTTAGATAGTTCCATTAAGTACATTTATAGCGACCAGAACCTTCAAATGATTTTAATGGTCTAATTATTCGCACGCCACCAAAGTCTCGTATATTGAGGCGCGTGTGTATCCATAAATGTTGTTTGGTAATTACTTTATCTGATCTTTATTAAATGCATCATCTACTTCATATGAAGTATAACATGGAATAAATAAACTACCTTTAGCATGAAACATTTACTTGATTAATAACATTATCACAAGTGTGAGATAGAATTACAGACTCAACAAGAGCAAGGAAACATGTATACATGTTATTAACACAATATTGTTTCTATTCATCTATTTTTAGGAGCAAAATGATTAACATAAAAATGCAGAGTAATATTTTATATTAAAAATTGATGTAGGCCTATATCCTATTTTTTATGTAGTCACTAGTATCTATTACATTTTTATTTGTTTGGTTTTTTGTACGGCAAAATAATATTTTAAAAAATGATAGAATAGTTTAGAATCGGCAACTAGTATTATTAGAAGTCAACTGAAATCAAGTGTTGACTTTTCTTTTGTACAAACATGATTATCCGTGACAGGCGTGAAAAAGCAGCGGGTAGCACGTGGTGTATTGCGTAATGAAGTGTTTATGTTTCGGCTCGGTTTACACTGCGGTACCATGTGCACCTACGATAATACAGAGTGAATATTGGAACCCCGGAAATTATGTATCTGATTACGAATGATTCGAACTCTGCAACTGGACAGCACATGGCGAAAATATGCCGAAAAAAAAAACCGAAACGCTTCTGTTCTCTGTGATGCCACTGTTAAGCGAAACAAGAGAGAAGCAAGGGGTATTAAAATGAACTGACAAAATGCATCGTATATAGATAAAATCAGTGCCAGTTTACATTCATTGTCTCTTTCGTTCATATGGTGTTTACGATTTTTAATCATAATATATAGAACAAACAAATTAACAGAGGATTAGGGAAATAAGTTATTGTTTCGTTTGATGAAAAAAAATCAGTCTCCATAATTGACGTAATAAGCTATAAATAGATCTCTTTAGTATTATTTCTATATGGTTGTGAAATTCAGGGGTTTTGAATGTTGATATTATTGCAATTTTGATATTTATCCCTTTCCAGATTTTCTGGCATTTTGTAAAGCTTAAATGACAAATGGTAAATTGAGTTAATTTGTGAAAAAATCAAAGATATCTTTATACAGAAATGTAATTCTGATCTACAAATTAACAAGGTTATTGGAGTTTATATCGAAAGAAGTGCTTAAATCAATATTTTGTCATCTAGACGTAGTCTTTCTATTATGCGGTTCGTGACCCACGGAAACCGGAAGATGGTAGGGCATACCAGCTTTTAAAAGAAAATACATACCTTTTTGCAATAATGATACAGGTGATGAATTTCACTTCATAAACTGGAAGTCTTGTTCTCTAGTACAAATAAAACCTTAATAAATGAACTGTATTATGTGTGTCAACAATATACTAAGTTCATAATATATAATTGGTCTGGTATATTGTGGTGGTCGTCGTGTAAATTCTCTCTACTTATATAATTTATAATGCGAACTTGTATCGTATGGGAAAGTCAACTGTTCTGAATTGTTCTGAATATCCCTGATATATAATAGATAGTTTGTAAAGTACTAGTAACATTGTCATAATTTGTTGAATATGTGTCGTGTAGTACAAACGCCTGATTATTTCATATCGAAATATTTTGATATTCAGTTATCCAGTTTTGTGCTGTGCGGGCGCTGTCATCTGTAGTAACAGTAGACGCGTAGCTCGTATATAATAATTCAAGTCATGGTCAGAGACCACCAATTCAAAAAAGTACGGGGAACTTACTGGGAATGAGGTAAGTGTATACCTGGGAATAAGGTAACGTCTGTGCGTTCTGATTGGTCAGTCATGTAAACAAACCCAGGAAGTGATTATTTTTTCAAAATTGATATTTTTTCACTGCATTTACAGTACATTTGTATTTTATTATACATTTTGACAAAATTTGCTACATTTTATGTGTATTGAAAAAAAGTTTTATCAAACGAATTTCTCCCGCCATGTCAATGATGTAAACAGGGGGTCATCTCATTCACATGAAAATTACTATTCATATGTTTTTCGTCCGATATTTTGGTAGAACTAAGATAGTTCTTGAAAAACTTGTAATTAGATATACATGTTTCGATGTATGGAAGGCCGTACATGCCATAATGTTACAACGTAAGTCTATGGGAAAACAATTGGTGGTCTCTAATCTTAATACCTAATTTACAGCGTAACGTTACAAAAAACTACAAACCCAGGAACTACTTTTTTCAAAGTTTTCCGACGTTTTATTTAATCAAAAATGTAATCATTAAAATCAGCAGTGACTTTTTTTCTGCCCTTTCTTAGTATGAAAGAAAAACTGCGAAAATTAGACCCATCGATTTTTCGTACGAAAAATACAAAAATGACTGGAAAAATATTGTAACCAGGACAAATGCTGTAAGAGGCAATGGTAGAAACAAACTAAGAACTTATTGTCTTTTCAAAAAAGAGTATTGTACTGAAGAATACTGTAATGTGGTTTTACCTCGTACTCATAGGTCAGCATTTGCCAAGTTTAGATGTGGTGTAGCCCCACTTATGTTAGAAACTGGTAGATACATGAATTTGTCTCCTGAGAACCGTGTTTGCCCTTTTTGTATCGGGTGTGTGGAAGATGAGAGTCATGTTATATTACAATGCCCTATGTATTCAAATATTAGAAACATACTGTTTGCTAAGTGCCAAAAGGTAACAAATTTTAACTTGCAGTCTGATGCTGAAAAAATGGTTACTTTGTTCTCCAACAATATGTTAATTAGATGCTGTGCCAAAGCCTGCTATGATATTTTGCAATTAAGAAACTCACATTTGTATAGATAATGTTATCTCACCACTAATAAGCTGTTTTATACTGTAGAAATAAGTCTTTTTTAATATTGTAGAAAACGAATGTTTTATCCTTGTAGTTGATGTACATGTATACATATATTATAATAGGTCCCTGATAATGATAGGTACTGGTATGTTAATTAGGAAACCTAGGATTTAGATGTAACATCCTTTTTTAGTTTTATTCATGGGTCTTAAATTTTATGTTTTAAGTTTTCTCTTAATCTATCAAAGCTACTTTTTTTTGAATATGTTGAAAACTTGCAACACTTGTTAACATTTCTTGGTAAAGTTTTTGCCTCTAGGTAAAGTTTTCTCCATTTTGCCAAAGCTATTGTTTTAAACTTGGAACAGTTATTCACTATTAAAAACTGACTCTGCACAGCAAATACTGTAACTCTACATTGCTCTGACTGAATTATGGCCCCTTTTGGACTTTTAATATTCAGGTATAGGATAATATTTATATCTAACAGAGACGTCTGCATCTGCAAGACGCAGGCTCCTGTTTTAAAATGTGAATAACCAGTATATAGGGATAGTTGAGTAGTTAGATATCCTTTCTAAATTAATGCCATTTGGCAAATGAATGGATAAACTCGGTACTTCTGCCTGTAGTAAATGTATAATTTTAAATCCTGTTATATAATATAGCTTTTGCTACACTATCTTAATGTAATTCCGAGGTAATGTATAAATACATAAGTCTGTATGCATGCATGTAATGATGTATACATATATGCATGTATACCGTATGTTAAATGAATTTTAATTTTAATCACTGTTATTTTAAATGTGTAGTAATTATTGAAAACTGTGATAGTATTATGTTTTTAGTAATCTCTTATAACTCTACTAAAGAGTGGCAAAGTACATGTATATATAGAATTTTATCATGTCTTTAATATTGATTTGTGTACTTTGATGAGACTTTAATAAACAATAAAATCTACGAGTCCTGTATTAAAACTTATGAAAAAAGGGTTATAGGTATTTTAGCTTTGCAAACTATGTGATAATATTGTCTTTCTCAAGAACATTTAGTTTTCAAATTGAATTTAAAAGAAAACGGTCTTTTTTTCGGCGACGCCGTCTAAATTCGTTTTCGTTACCTATGCCACGTGACTTCAGTTTGCAAATCAAACTCCTTGATAACGCATTATAGGTTAAAGGTCAGTAATTCAAATCCTTCTTTGTTTCATATAAAAAACGACAACTTCAGATCGTCTTTAATTATCTTTAGAGAACATCACTTTTTCCTACACCTATTTTTCATGAAAGTTCTATCACAAATTAACGAAAAAATGAAAAGAAAATAGGGGGTTATGTAGTTCCTAGTGAAATGCCAGTCAGTTGTGGTCTGCTACCCTAAAAATGGCGCATATTTGCTCTCGTCCGCGCAATAAACACCTACTTCCGGTTTCGATCTGCAAAACTTGCCATGTGGGGTGTATGAACATGAAAACCGTCTCATTTCATGCAGAATGTATTCTAGTAGTGAAAAATGGTGATTAAAGCACTCGTTCTACACGAATTTGCGCAAAAAATGGAAAAATTAGGATCTATTTATTATGGACTTCTTTCGACTACACCACGGAAGCACATTTTTCGACCGAATTACTGACCTTATCCCTTATAGATAATTTATCAAAATGGAAGATTTATGCAACACTCTGCCTGATTGGACGAGAGTGTCAATATCTTTCACTCTGTTGATTGTGCTACGCTGAGTGAAATGTAGACAAAGCGTTTATCCTAAACGACGCTGTTCACAGTTTTAAAGCTAACTTTGGCTCAGTATATTTAGCAAGAATATTGATATATCTCAAAATGATAAGTAAGTTTAATAAATATGATAAAAACCTGTTCAATACCAACATATATCAAATTAAAGAAAGAGCTGAATACGGTCTGCGTATCACATTAATAAGGGTGTGATAAGAGTCTTTTATGTAGAGAAGTGCTTTTTAAAAGATTTTCCTTGTTACAATTGTCGTCTGTATATGAAAAGATTTCTTGCTTTTGTGACTTATTCAGGTTACATATTAAAATGACTACTTGTTTGCTTTGATATATTTGTTATAAATTATTTAACTGATTTTTCATATTTGAATATTTTTCTTTAGTATGGTATGCAAATATTGAACTCAGTTGAAATCTGTTTTTTTTTATATATATGCTATATAATGACTGAATCTCGTTACACTGAAATGAAGGTACGCTGCATACAGTTTATCTATGTGATATGACTGTGGTCAAACTTTGCTTATGAAACAGAAGTATTGAAATAATTACAAATGTATGTTTTGCTTGACCTTCACTTTTTTATAGGTGTGACGTCATTGTCCAAAGATTCATGAATAGCGAATATGCTATTTGTTATATCGGGATCAGTTGGCCTATTTTAGAAATAAATTAAAATAATAAATAAAAAAATCCTTTAATTGATTTTTTCTCATGTATTCTAATCAAACTTGATTTGTAGCATCTTTATTAGGTCCTCAGCCAACTTTGTTAAGCTGGGACATTTGACCCCTTTTAGGGGCTGCTAGAGCTAAAACTAGAATTGCCTTTATACAGCGTCTCATGAACAGCTTGGTGGATCTTTGTCATACTTGATCTGGAGCATCATTATAAAGTCCTCTTCCAGATTTATTTATATAGGAACTTGGGCCCTATTAGGGACCACTACAGCTAAAAGTAGATATGCCTTTCTTCGCATTAACCACTAAAATGTAATGGATTTTATCAAACTCGATGTGTAACAATATCGTAAGGTCTCCTGCTATTTTGTTACAAATGGGGATAGGGACCAATTTAGCTAAAAATATAAACACGTTTAATGACCTCTTCTCATGAACCGCTTTATGAATCTTCATCAAACTACTGCTGTAATATTCGTCTAAGGATAAACGAAACAAAATTGCAACTACGAAACCTTTGCGAAAAATTAAAAGAGAACCATTTAAATTGATAAAGTGCGGTGTTTAGTTTTGCAATTTGAAAAATGTTGGATGAAAGATGAATGTTAGATGAAAACTTCATAAACTTCTTTCCTTATTACAATTCGCCGACCATCATTTTTAAAGATATTTCTTGTTTGCGTATACTTTATGTCTGTCTATCTACCATTAGATATATAGTAAAATACGGATAATTTGCTGAAAATATTTCTGTTTGACAAAGAATAAATAGTTTATTTGCCCTCAAATATTTATTTAGTTATTATTTAATATGTGAAGAATCAAATAGTTTTTAGAGTGTTTTGCAGATGAATAAAGGTATTTTTTTTTTTGTGATCAACTCGAACATTCTCGTTTATTTCCGTCAATTCTTATGGATTCTAATTTAATTCCTTCACGGTTAAGACTGGTTTCTTCTCACCCGTTAAAATTTAGAAATTTGTGGACGCTCCATAATCTGATTTTACTTACAGTCAATAGCCAATTTTAAACAGCTTGAGAATCGAAATTCAAATTTTCAAAAAGAAGAAATTCAAGTTTGCTTCGATTTTGGATCTGAAATGGAAGCTCGGAGCTAAAACTTTGAGTGTTCAATTCTAGACAGCTTTGAATTTAATTTGTCAAAAATGGAAATATAAGGAACGAACTGTATTCAAGCTTGAACAAATTTTTAGCCTGTAAGAAGTTTCAAAACGTTTCAAAATTTTGAAGCGGCATATTTTGTGCAAGTTAGAAGGTCGGAATTTAAATTTTCGAAAGGATGACGTTGAATTTCGCTGACATTGAATTTCGAGCAAACTCGGAGATCGAATTATAATTAAAAGACAACACCAAAATTAGAGCTAGAATTGAAAATAGAGCCAGCTGGAAGATCAAAATTCAAACATCTCGGGCTTCTAAGAATTGCTAGTCTTTTGGCATTTTGAACTGGCTCGAATTTAGAATTAGACATTTTGCAAATTTGAATTTCGATCTTTAGAGGTAGCATGGGATCAAAATTTGGCAAATTATGGAGTTGAATTCCGATTTTCGATCTGGCATTTTAAAAGCTAGTTAGAAATAGAGGTCAGTGTCATGGCTAATGACTTGATAATAAATGTACAACCTCAGTTATCTGCTTTTACATAAAACTTTTTATTTCATTATGATGATTATCAAATAAAGTATCGTAACAGCGATTTCCATCGGATCGTAAAATAATAGAGACTATTTTTGCAAAAATGAATAGAATATGTTACGTGTTTGTTGAAAATTACGTTATAAAGAGCGGTTGACCAATTTATTTTTGTAAATAACCATTCTCATTTATCATTGCCAGCACTGTAAATGAGCCTCTATTTGTTTAGGCATACAGACACTAAATAGCCTGAGCACCTTTGAAAAGCATAATGGCGGATTCAAATAGTTCTCAGCTTTTTTTGCTGTAAGAAGGATTTTTCCTTGAAATCATTGCTATATATTGGTTGAAATCATATTGCATGCCTATACTTGATATACTGGTAGCATTTGCATGTTGAAAAAAGACTCCAAACTGATTTAACATGTGAAATTTATTCATACACCCCTACCCTAAATTGTGATTGTCATTTCAGTGTAAAAATTACGGTGTGTCCGTTTGACCAGAAATATTTTTCTTGCATCAAACATGACCCCTACTTTTTTTTGGATATTTTACAGTATAAATGTTATTCTACAAGAAAATGTAAGTTAAAGAAATTTAAAATGGGTTTAGGTGTGTATTGCAGCATTGTGAAAACTTGTCATTTTATATAGAATATATAGTGGTGGCTATTTAGTGTTTTATAACCTATAAGAATTGTCACCCGGTAGAATTACTAAAATTTTCTGTCGTCTGCAAATAAAAAAAAATTTGTAAACATGGCACATCAACCCAGACAATTGATTTTTGAAAGAATTAAGCAAAAAATAAATGTTAATTCTATACCGGTGGGGGAAAAAGGGTGTCGGAAATGGCTTGGTTGTACGACAGTGAATAAAAATCCTAGCTATGGAAAAATAACCACAAAACTGCCTGGAGAAACTGTCAGAAAACAATATTATGTGCACAGACTTATGTGTCAGGCCACTAGAAATATTTTAAAAATTCCCGAAGGCCTACACGTGTCGCATATCTGTCACTTTTCTCTGTGTGTGAACCCGGAACATTTGAGCATTGAACCCCAGTTCATAAATAATGAAAGGCAGAAATGTGGGGACCAATGCTCAGGCCATAAGTTTAGGGAGTTTTCTTTCAAGGACTGTATTCTATGGTATACAGTAGTTTACTATTTTTGTATAATATTTTTGATAAATATAGCACTATTATATACACAACTTTTACAAGGCTTATTTACATTTGTGCGGTTAATATAACTTGTTATATGTGTGCAGTGCCGGCTCAGCTGGCCACAAGGCAGCACAATAATTTTACTTATAACCATCTTTATTTCATCCTAATATCACACTCTATGCATAAGCATGATCTTTTAGGTGTGGGGTGCTAGAAAAGTCAGGCTTGGGGTCAGTGAGACCCTTTGAATAGTGTAAATCTGTATGTAATTTGTACCTATACTGGCGTGATGCAAAACGACTGCGTCTTGCTCGCGATATGTACCTAGTAGTTTTACGCAACTTGTCGTAGTACTCTGTTCTTAAAAGGTGTCTGATAACAGAAGAGCCATGTGACAGTTTTACACCATTTACCCTAGCTTTAAGGATAACAGTGTCAGCAAGCCCATGATTTAGTCTTAGAATCTGGCCATGAATACGGCCATGGCAGTTGCGGAGAAATGTAACATTTTTGGGCAAGCATGCATTATAGGATCTGTTCACTGCTTCACATTTCTGTGTAGATGTTAAAAATTTAGTTTTTTCTATGCTTTCTGGACCAAGAAGAATTTCAATACATTTCCTGAGTAAAGTCTCATCATCATCAGTCATTTTAAGCCTGACATTGTCTGGCATATAATTTTTTGCTTTTCTGTAGTTGCCAGAACAAACCAAGCTGTATTTAGAACATGAGGTACCACAGTAACCTTTGAAACATAGTACTATTGCTGAAATTATATTAGGCATTTTGTGTTATATTACTTTCAAATTGCTTTTGTACTTCTTATGTGCACTTGATAGCTCTGAAACACACCTAGATTTAATAGATAGAGCAAATCTGTTTTTTAGATTAGACTTCTGTTTACCACGGAACATTTTGTCACTAAATGGTGCCCGGTTAATTTGCCTTTTTAGAGAATTTGCTAGGTGCCTCACATCTTTCAAGTGCACAGTTTTAGTTCCTTGACCTTTGTCTACACCAGAATGACCTTTAGAATCTCCATCACCTGTGTGGTGTGAAATCTGAAGATCTTTAGTAATATCCTTAGATACCATTTCATTCCATTTGGCTTCATCACCAATGGATTGGGCCTCATCTAAATTTGCTGTACAGTAGCCTGGATGATTGGGGCACTTAACATTTTTATACCCTTGATTTCTTAATTTAGAAGCAGCTGTACATGCTTTAACACCAACAAATGCACCAATAATTGACTTTCTATGTGTATTATTTTCACAAATAGTTGTTGCGACAATGGTGTCAGCTTGAAAGGGCGTACTTTCGGAGTTAAACAAGGGGTTATTGTAGCAGGAGTCCCCTTCGGTTAAGACTTCTGAGCTACATTGTATTTGAATTACCACATTTTGCATTTTCCTGTTTAAGTGACTGTCTTACTTCATGCATATTCTGTTTGTTAAGGGTTTCAATGTTTTCACCAACTTTATTTGACAATCTTTGCATACCAGTAACACAGGGTGGAATTATCTCAGCATGGGCCAGTAATCTAGCTGCACCTGTATTACCTATTGGGGTTGTCATTACACCTAACTGGAAGCCAACATTGATTTTAGCAGCTTTTCTACCCCTTCCTTGTTTTTCAACCTCATCATAAAGCTTATAATATTTACTAATATAGCTACATTTTGAGCATTTAAGCCGCTCTTCCCAAGCTAATCCCCATTTACGAGAAGATTCAGCATCAAAATTCAGATTGCCATCACATATGTTTTCACCAGTGCAATGCCTTTTTATTTCAGAGTTAAACATTTCCTGTAGCAGCTTAGGACAGTACAGTTTGTGAGTTAACAGATCAGGGTGAGCCTCAGTGTTTCCTGGTGTACTGTACTCATCCGCCAACTTAGGACAGCTGTTTAGTGATCGCAGAGGTGCAACACCCGTTTCAGAGCCATTTACATCATTTAGTGTAAGTAAACCTTCGTTATCATTAACCCTTGACTCAAAAGTCTCTTTTGTAAGTCTAACATACTTTTTTGCAGTAACACTTGTCTGACTAAGTAAAGAAATGTTAGTTTTACCTTCATGATTTACCCCCTTTTTAAATCCGACAAGTCTGTTATGACTTTTACGGGAAAATTTCCGTGGCATCTCACTTGAAGAGCGGCTTATTTCTTAACAAAATGATTATTTACACTAAACCTTTTTTTTCTATTTTATTTTCTAAATTATATGTGTTAGTAACAAGGCATGCAGAAACTTAACTAACATTTCAGGAGGATTCCTGTGTCTGACAGTACTGAACCTGAGGAATTTCACACATTTTTGAGCAGAGACCAGGTGTGCAGTATCAACACCTTTTTAGTTACATTTTGACATGAATTGTTGGAGAGAACTTGAATACCATGGCCATGAGATATGACTTTAGCTATAGAATGCAAAAATATGCAGTATTGTTGCATTTGTGATGAAAAGAAAGACAATTTTCCCATTTTTACTGAAAAATAAGCTTTTTTTTAACCAAAAAAATTTCACTAAACACTAATTTTGTTCTATATTTTATCACAGTTGCATAATTATAAGTTTTTTTCAGTGTAGTTGTCTATTCCGCACTTGCTGGTGGTATATTTGATGTAATATCTTACGTTTTTTTTTTGAAAAAACAGCGTTTAATGACTATATGTGATTCAGCCAAATTTAACGGCTTAAACCGCAGTCTTTGGACAAAATGATGGCTGTACAAAAATAGTGATTTTGAGAAAACTACTGGTTTGTTTGGGCTGAAACTTGTTTTATAAGCTGAATATAGATGAAACTTCACATAGAGAGCAAAAAAGCTGAAAAAAAAAATTTCATATTTCCTTATAGGCATACAGACACTAAATAGCCTGAGCACCTTTGAAAAAATGGTCGCATAATGGCGGATTCAAATAGTTCTCAGCTTTTTTTGCTGTAAGAAGGATTTTTCCTTGAAATCATTGCTATATATTGGTTGAAATCATATTGCATGCCTATACTTGATATACTGGTAGCATTTGCATGTTGAAAAAAGACTCCAAACTGATTTAACATGTGAAATTTATTCATACACCCCTACCCTAAATTGTGATTGTCATTTCAGTGTAAAAATTACGGTGTGTCCGTTTGACCAGAAATATTTTTCTTGCATCAAACATGACCCCTACTTTTCTTTGGATATTTTTACAATATAAATGTTATTCTACAAGAAAATGTAAGTTAAAGAAATTTAAAATGGGTCTAGGTGTGTATTGCAGCATTGTGAAAACTTGTCATTTTATATAGAATATATAGTGGTGGCTATTTAGTGTGTTATAACCTTTAATCTATATGATCAAAAATATTAATATAACGGTACATGGATTACCTGTTTGACACCGACTTGACCTAGAGCTACCGAACAGTCTTGACAGCCGATTTATTATCGACTTTTGCTGTGACATTCATGGTCTAATTTTTCCATATGGAATGTTCTTTGCAATCATAGTAGTAATATTTAAGGTAGTTCTGTACGTTTGATACACCGGAAGTATATATAGAGTAACGTCATTTATCCGGATAATGGAGGAAAAAGCCTGAACTCGGCATACGGAAATTTCATTTCATTATAATTTGGATTCGAATATTTTGTTGTTTGTTTCAGACTACGGAAATGAAGATCCTATTTGCCGTTAGTAAATATCAGAACGGTTTCTAAAGATGAATTATAATATTAAAACGTTTGAATAACCTTAAATAATTCCAAATAATGTCTTAAAATCACCTTGAAATGTGGGATCTCTTTTTATCATATGCAAATATCTACACAAAAAAATGAAAATAATAAAATAAGCTCACTGACCTATATTGTCCGTAAGTATTGACCTGGCACTCATGAATATTCCGTATATTTCCGTAAATTAATTTTCGGTGTCCGAACATAAATAGCGATATAACTAGATATTACATATATCGTTCTTAATTGATATACTGTCACATGTGCAGGTAGCTGTGCGGGCAAGGCGTTTACCTGCCAATATCAGGATTGTGGGTTCGAGTCCTACGTCTGAGCATATCTTTTTTTCCAAGAATTTTATATGCAGACTTATATACTACTCATTTGATCAAACCTATCGTGATATTTATGGTTCATTTATTAAGAGTAATCATATTTACCCGTTGTAAAAATGTGGAAATAAGATTGTTTTAAAAGTATCTTAGATAAAAAGACAAATTACCAGCGTTCCAGAAAATAAATACTACAAGAGAAAACAATTAAAATTCATGAAATATGATACATAAAATAATGTAAACGATAACATTACAATAGATTCTACATTAAATTGAAAAAAAAATCTATTCAGTAAGTGATTTCGAAACCATGGTAACGTGCATGGAAGTCAGATACCTTACCTCTACGCCACCGTGTCATCGATTAACTTTACCTCGGTTACTTTAGTAATGTAGATACTTTCAGGATACTAATATTGCGTAAAATAACGAAAACGCCCGACAGTATTGGCGAAGATTAATGAGTGCCAGGTCAATACTTACGGACAATACATTTTATTCCAACTTGTCACAGACCATAAGTTTATTAACAACTGTGAGAAGATTCATTAAACTCTTCATTGTGGAAGAATAACTATTCGCGAAAATAGTATTAGAATTGTGAATTTTCCATAGACTCCTATTATGGACATTTGTGTGAGATCCAAATTTTTCAAATCAGTCAAGCAAAAATATCAATCACACGATCCTATCATTTTATTTGCCGAAGTTTCTATGTATATTCTAAACATGAAAACACGAGAAAAATTACAATTTAGTTGATATATGTCTTTTATGTCGGTGGACTAACTTCTGAGATTATACGAGCAGTTTACTTAATAACCTAATAGTAAGTTCTGAGCTCGAAGAAATGTTACATCCAAGAGATAATGAATTACTTTTTTAATACTTCTAGATTTGAAAGGTTAGTTTTCTTTTCTAACATTATTGAACTTTCAATTTTTCCAACAATCGGTATTATCGGGTTTTTGACGAAGGATAAATTCGATTTATTCGTTATATCTTTTAAATGGTTTAAAGATAAGGAATTTGCTTCGGCGGCAATCGTTGATTAAATCTTTCCTCTTAAATGATGATATAATTTTGGAAATTGTAAGCTTATGATTTCACTTACCTTTTGAACCGTTTATATTACCACCCGTATTTTCCATTAGAGTCAATAGTAAAAGTCTAATTTTGGACAAAATTTAGGGTGTTTTTTTGTTGATATATTGCGCAAAATACGGAAAACGGAAAAATAATCGTTTTTGCTTCGGCGATGTTTCAAAGAAAATATTGCCCGACTCAACTGTGTAAAAATAAAATAAATATTTTTATTACTTCGCTTACCTTTGGTGCCTTTTATACAATCACTTTTACTTTTAAAATTGAGACTCGGACCGGCTCGGAAATTTCCGAAGTTTTCCCGAATACGAGGGGTAATATCTAAGTGGACGACTCGGTTACTTTGTGATCTAAAGATAAATGTCTATGCCCAAGTCAATTAATGTTTTAGATCATCATTATTTATCAGTTTTTAGCTCTTTTTTTCTTAAATTGATTTAAACTTGTTGAAAACGTCTTACCATTACATATTTCGGCACTGCAAATGCATGGTGAAAGAAGGAACAAAGGATTAACAAAAATAGATATATACAGGATTTTTTATTGAAAAAATGACACACACACAAAGATGAAGTTGTAGTGTAGACTAGGTTATTTCTTTTCTTTAGACCGTCAAAATATGACCCATGGATATATAATTTATATTTGAACCGTGTCTTTAACATGTTCACATGTACATTATAATCACCACAACTAGAGAGATAAAAAAATCAAAATGTGTTTAGTAGGCATTTATTTAAATTATCTATTTTAGACGAACTATATGCTTTCTTTCCGAGTCGGGCGTGTATGTATCTGATGAATTATAAGATGGTGTGTAAATTATCCACCTTTCAAACAACGATCTGTTAGCATGTTTATTTCAGAAAAGAATAAATGTTTGAATTTGTAAGGAAAAATTAATTTTGGAAATTGACAAATTAATAATTTTTCATTTTAAATTTATTGTTTTGTCAAAATTGTTGAAATATTTAGATATTTCAAACAGGTACAATACATCAAAGACAATGAGTATGCGTTTCTCAAAATCTTTAATTGAAATTCTATAAAGCGACAATAACAAACACCATCCAATTATTTCCGTATGGGAAAGACACCAAAATTATACAGGACTGAAATACGACCCTGCGGTTCCACGTTTGACAACACCACGTGAACGTTTCCAAGTACTCGCCATCACTAATCTCGCGTCATCACTGATTTCGCGGTATTTCAGTTGCACCACCAACATGGTGTTTACATTTCAAAGTTCGTGACATATTTTACGCATGCTAGCGAAAAACGTTCTTACCTGCAGTTATCTTACTAAATATCTGTCAATATTTATTAAAACCATTTTTTTCACATATCTATTGCAGAAATAAAAAAAAAATCCATTAATTAAGCAAATATTTGCAATGTTTACAAGTTCGTCAACCAGCCGCTCGGAATTTGTCCTCATTAATTATGTAAAGTAAGTACCACCCATAGGTTAGAGAACACCACATTTTACGTAACATCCTCCAGCTAGAAAAAATGAATGAAATACCAATATTAAGTTATCAAAACGTCTAAACGGATTTCAAGGGGGAGGAGGGGATGGGTGCCCGTGACCATCTCCCCAAAATACACCCACGGTACTGAACAGTGAATTGGAACATGTTAGATAAGTATCAGGTAGAAAACATTCAGTTATAGTACAATACTTAGGCTCCGATACATTATGACCACGCCCGCGACCTTGTGGTTTACTTGCAAAATATTTGGTGTGTCCACTGACCAGAGGAGTATATTTGCGATAGTGTCAATGTAAACAGTTCATATAAAACGTTTAAATTTGTGTTTAATGACTTTTGAGTGTTCCTGTTAGTTTGACTTAGATAGTTTTTCAATGTTTGAATATTTAGTATTCTTTAACCTATGATAGATTGATTGCCACAGTTGTTGGCCTATACCGCGAAATTAGTGATGTGACGTCACATGATGACAATGGCTGACTTTTGTTGTTCGAAGTACACATGGTTGTTTCTTGAATGATATCTGATTCATTTTCACACAGTAATTGATGCATATGACATGGAATATTGTGGTAAAGACAAGAAATACTCTGTTGTGCTGTTTCTTGTTTAATGTCGTTAAGTCGAATGTCAAATGCCGCGACAATACAGATGGACGGTATATGTTACTGACGTTGGCGTTTTTTATCAGTGGAAAAAAAAACTGGTCAAGTTATTTATACTGTTTTAACAATGTCAAGACTTAAAAATACATTTGTTGTGACAACAGAACCTCTGTATATCCGAATAAGACTCATCCGCTTCTTGAGCGGTAGTCACGCTTCGTTTAGCACAGAAGAAATACCACTTCAATATCATTCTTAATTACGCATATTTCATAAATATATACATTTAGAAAATCTTGGATAACATTTTCAAAATGTATAGATGAGGCGCTTTTACAGTCTTTGAGTGTATATATATATATATCAGAACTGATTTATAAATTATAATGTTTTTCTCTCTCGCAATTTGTTAATAATATATGCCGGCATAGTTTACTTCTTCTTGCTTATGTTGTTTAGTTAACGCGGCTCGCTACTCATCGTGATAATGTTAAGTCTGACATTGCCTTGATTGTGTAGAATATTTTCTTTAAAGAAATTATGGACGGCGGACGGACAGACATCCAACGATCCTAAAAGCTTATATTGAGCACTTCGTGCTCAGGTGAGCTAAAAAGCTAAGAAAGAGACAATGTCAAATGTGATTGAATGGGTGATAGTTGATATTTAAACAGCAAACACGACATTTATTATAGATGCTATCTAATTCGTCATCGGGTACAATCAAGATGTAGGATTTTACTTATACATTACAGACTTAACGCATAAAACTTTTGCCATTTTAAAAATGTTCAAGTACCTTTGCCACTGAAAAGTGCATTTGACTTGCATGATTTGCAGCAAAATGTATATACATATACTCAGAAGTTTTTTATTTGCAATATATATTAGTTGAATGAATTAGAGACATTTCTGGTATAAAACACAATATGACATACGCTTGATTACTGCAGATGGATTTAAGTATTGCTTAAATTGCTCTTTAATCAGCTATTTAAAAAAAGAAAGATATATAAATATGAAGTCAAGAAATGCCCTGAGGAAAATGTGACATTTTTCTGAAGGGAAATATGTCAACAAACAGGCATTTATTTGTTACCCAAAGAATTTCACAATTTGAAATATGTTGATAAACAAACAATCTGAGAATTATTATTTGCATAACTGTGTTATCCTGTTTTGCAGGTAACATAGATATAAGGATTTGTTCTCTGAAATGGGTCTAGCTATGTTTGGTAGATCTTTATAAAATGTCAGTTTTATCTAGAATATACAGGGAATACTATTTAGGCGTGTGTGACTTTATATAGAGGGGTCTTTTTTATATAGACTTGTGTTGGCTTACTGATAGAATTTCAGGTTCCTGTGTGTAGGGTTTGCGTTTAATATCCCTGCGTATTTGCGGTAAAGCCCAAAGAGGTACATATAATACGATTTTGAATAATAAAAATTGTTTTTCTTTTATATTTTGTACAATTTGAAATGCTTAAAAGTACAAGATCTGGATGTCTTTTACCATTTATATGGTACTAATACCAGATAGATTTAGATTATTTCGAATATTGTTAACGTAAAAACTGTCATTGTAGTCTAAAATCTGAGTCTTAGTTATAGGTATTTGTTTTCATGATTTAATCTTATGATGTATGCCAAGAAAAATAATATTTGTTTTTATTGTAGTTCAACGTGGATCTTGACTATTTTCACAAGCATCAATTACATGTATATACATATAAAAATCTTTACATAGAAGTGAACTTTCATATTACATAATAAAGATCTTCAGTGGAACTAGAGGCTATATTGTTTTTTCTTTTTTCTTTATGCTCGGCGGCATTGCGTGCGGGCGCTGCCGTAACAAAGAATTAAAAAAACAACAGAATCAGTGTTCTCTATTTCGACAAGGTTTGTATACTTTATAAGCTACACTCTTCTTCTAAAATATTTAATAAAGATTTGTTTTGTAAAGTCATACATTAAAATGTATAGAGCTGTCGTAAGGAACTAGTAGAGCAAATCGCCATACTTTGATAGAACGCTCATTGAAATATGAAGCGGTCATCAAACGCTTAACGAAAAGTGTTAATAGTTACACTAAATCTTTCTATACTATAAAAGTGTTATTTTCACTTAAATTGTACCAGTAACCTAAATACATAAAAATACCAGTTTCAGTTTGATAAAATCATTTTTCAAGGTTTTTTGGCTGTTTAGTAACGACTGCTAACGGGCAAAATTTTCTCAATGACGGTAGCATGTCATTTACAGGAATATCACCAGAACTTAAATGAGTCTCACCAGTACCGTAGCCTCACAAGAACGGTAGCAGGCCATTTACACGAGTCTCACCAGTACTGTAGCCTCACAAGAACGGTAGCAGGTCATTGACATGAGTCTCACCAGTACCGTAGCCTCACAAAACGGTAGCATGTCATTTACAGGTGTATAAGCAGAACGGTAGCAGGTCATTTACAAGAGTCTCACCAGTACCGTTGCCCCACAAGAACGGTAGCAGGTCATTTACACGAGTCTCACCAGTACCGTAGCCTCACAAGAACGGTAGCAGGTCATTTACAAGAGTCTCACCAGTACCGTGGCCTCACAAGAACGGTAGCAGGTCATTTACACGAGTCTCACCAGTACCGTGGCCTCACAAGAACGGTAGCAGGTCATTTACACGAGTCTCACCAGTACCGTGGCCTCACAAGAACGGTAGCAGGTCATTTACACGAGTCTCACCAGTACCGTGGCCTCACCAGAACGGTAGCAGGTCATTTACACGAGTCTCACCAGAACGGTAGCAGGTCATTTACACGAGTCTCACCAGAACGGTAGCAGGTCATTTACATGAGTCTCGCCAGTACCGTGGCCTCACCAGAACGGTAGCAGGTCATTTACACGAGTCTCACCAGTACCGTAGCCTCACAAAACGGTAGCATGTCATTTACATGAGTCTCACCAGTACCGTGGCCTCACAAGAACGGTAGCAGGTCATTTACACGAGTCTCACCAGTACCGTAGGCTCACAAGAACGGTAGCAGGTCACTTACACGAGTCTCACCAGTACCGTGGCCTAGCAGGTCATTTACACGAGTCTCACCAGTACCGTACGCTCACAAGAACGGTAGCAGGTCATTTACACGAGTCTCACCAGTACCGTGGCCTCACCAGAACGGTAGCAGGTCATTTACACGCGTGTCACCAGTACCGTGGCCTCACAAGAACGGTAGCAGGTCATTTACACGAGTCTCACCAGTACCGTAGGCTCACAAGAACGGTAGCAGGTCATTTACACGAGTCTCACCAGTACCGTGGCCTCACAAGAACGGTAGCAGGTCATTTACACGAGTCTTATCAGTACCGTGGCCTCACAAGAACGGTAGCAGGTCATTTACACGAGTCTCACCAGTACCGTAGGCTCACAAGAACGGTAGCAGGTCACTTACACGAGTCTCACCAGTACCGTGGCCTAGCAGGTCATTTACACGAGTCTCACCAGTACCGTACGCTCCAGAACGCTCACCAGTACCGTGGCCTCACAAGAACGGTAGCAGGTCATTTACACGAGTCTCACCAGTACCGTAGGCTCACAAGAACGGTAGCATGTCATTTACACGAGTCTCACCAGTACCGTAGGCTCACAAGAACGGTAGCAGGTCATTTACACGAGTCTCACCAGTACCGTAGGCTCACAAGAACGGTAGCAGGTCATTTACACGAGTCTCACCAGTACCGTAGGCTCACAAGAACGGTAGCAGGTCATTTACAAGAGTCTCACCAGTACCGTAGGCTCACAAGAACGGTAGCAGGTCATTTACTCGAGTATAACCAGTACCGTAGGCTCACAAGAACGGTAGCAGGTCATTTACACGAGTCTCACCAGTACCGTAGGCTCACAAGAACGGTAGCAGGTCATTTACACGAGTCTCACCAGTACCGTAGCCTCACAAAAACGGTATCAAGTCATTTACACGAGTCTCACCAGTACCGTAGCCTCACAAGAACGGTAGCAGGTCATTTACACGAGTCTCACCAGTACGGTAGCAGGTCATTTACAGGAGTGTCACAAGTACGGTAGCATGTTATTTACAGGGGTCTCACCAGAACGGTAGCACGTCATTTACAGGAGTCTCACCAGTAATAATAATAATTTTAATTTTGTGCTAGATAATTTCAGGGATTAGGCAAATCACCCAATGTTTCAAACTAACAACCTTCAACTAATGATAAGCAGTTCAAACTCCTATAGGCTGAAGATACTATACAGTTTTGTACTTGACTGGTCCTTTTGTTGAAGTTCCCGTCAGACAATGTCTTTGAATCAACAACATACGAATCCTATCGCATAGATGTTCAGCATATGTCCTCTTAACTGAAACTGCAACTCAATATGTTTGCCCTCCTGGATGCTCAGCGCCTATGGCAAGCCAATTATCCAATAATTACGTGAACCCTAGTTCACGGTCGAAAAACTAGGATTAACGATCGATAAACTAGGTTTTTCGAACGTAAAACTAGGTTTTTCGAATACTAACCTATATTTTCGAGCGAAAACATAGGATAACGTCGTGAACCATAGTTCACGCTCGTAAATATAGGTTCACGATTGTAAACCCCAGTTCACGGTCGTAAACATAGGTTCACGTTCGTAAACTATGGTTTACAAGCGTGAACCGGGGTTTACGAGCGTAAACATAGGATAACGATCGTTAACATAGGATAACGACCGAAACTCATAGTTCAATCGAGAAACCTAGTTTATCAAACGTAAACCATGGTTTACAGTCGATATATTAGGATTACAGAATCAACAATGAATTTCGGGCGTGAACATGGTTTTAAGGCCATGAACCTATGTTTACGACCGTGAACCATAGTTTACGGACCTGAACCTATATTTTCGAGCGTGAACCTATTTTTACGAACGTGAACTTGGGTTTACGAGCGTGAACTTAGGTTTACGTTCGATAAACCAGGTTTTTCAAATACTAACAAATTTTTTCGAGCGAAAACATAGGATAACGTCGTAAACCATAGTTCACGCTTGTAAACGTAGGTTCACGTTCGTAAACTCAATTTTATGGTCGTAAACATAGGATAACGACCGAAATTCATAGTTCAATCGAGAAACCTAGTTTATCGAACGTAAACCATGGTGTACGATTGATAAACTAGGATTATGAAATCAACTATCAATTTTAGTTCACGGTCGAAAAACTAGGATTAACGATCGATAAACTAGGTTTTTCGAACGTAAAACTAGGTTTTTCGAATACTAACCTATATTTTCCAGCGAAAACATAGGATAACGCCGTGAACCATAGTTCACGCTCATTAATGTAGGTTCACGATTGTAAACCCCAGTTCACGGTCGTAAACATAGGTTCACGAGCGTAAACATAGGATAACGATCGTAAACATAGGATAACGACCGAAACTCATAGTTCAATCGAGAAACCTAGTTTATCAAACGTAAACCATGGTTTACGGTCGATATATTAGGATTATAGAATCAACAATGAATTTCGGGCGTGAACATGGGTTTACGGCCATGAACCTATGTTTACGGACGTGAATCAATGTGTACGACCGTGAACCATAGTTTACGGGCTTGAACCTATATTTTCGAGCGTGAACCTATGTTTACGAACGTGAACTTGGGTTTACAAGCGTGAACTTAGGTTTACGTTCGATAAAACCAGGTTTTTCAAACGTAAAACCAGGTTTGTCAAATACTAACCTATTTTTTCGAGCGAAAACAAAGGATAACGTCGTAAACCATAGTTCACGCTCGTAAACGTAGGTTCACGTTCGTAAACCTAAGTTTACGGTCGTAAACCTTAGTTTACGGTCGTAAACATAGGATAACGACCGAAACTCATAGTTCAATCGAGAAACCTAGTTTATCGAACGTAAACCTTGGTTCACGAGCGTAAACTATGGTTTACGCCCGGTATCTGATGTTTTCACTCGAAAATATAGGTTAGTATTTGAAAAACCTAGTTTTACGTTCGAAAAACCTAGTTTATCGATCGTTAATCCTAGTTTTTCGACCGTGAACTGGGGTTCACGTAATTATTGGACAATTGGCTTGCCATAAGCGCCTATATGCTATCACATATAGCATTCAACTATCATAAAGGTATAACTCCAATAGCTTGGCTGTACTTTGCTTATAACGCTGAACCTCGTCTATAAGCTGGTCCTACTCTCTCAGTAGATTACCAAACACTGTATCTCCGTCTCAGCCCTATATTTGCTATCGTCTATAGCATTCAACTACCGTTAAGGTCATAATTCGTCGAAAATGTGTTCGTGGTGTAGAAGACCAATAATATCCTATTTTCCCATTATTATGTAGCATATTCGTGTAGAACGAGTGCTTTAATCACCATTTTTCATACTAAAACATCTGCATGAATGAACGTTTCATGTTCATAACCCCACAGGCAATTTTGCAGATCGAAACCGAGTAGTGTTATGTCGACGAAGCAAATACCATTTTTAGATGAGACACATGACTGGATTTCATAAACCCCTATTTACTTTTCATTTTATTCGTTATTTTGAATAGAACTTCATGAATAATAGGCTGTAACTAAAGTGATGTTTCTAAAGTTGTAAAACACCTACAGTGTCGTTTTTATATGAAACAAAGTTAATTACTGACATTTAACTAAAGTACTGAAAAAGACTATTCTGGATACACAACGCAATTGTCTTAATAGTCAAATCGTTGAATATGAAATATAAAGTGTTTCAATGCAAAATAATAGTGTTTAAAAAATTAATTAAATTCTGATTCATACGCAAACGGGTTAAAAAGCATTTTTGCCAATCCAGAATAAACAGATAAGCGTGACCGTCAGGCGATCTCTCTTATAGGTATAAGGTCAGTAATTCGGTCGAAAATGTGCTTCCGTGGTGTAGAAAGAAGTCCATAATAAATAGATCCTAATTTTCCCATTTTTTGTGCAAATTCGTGTAGAACGAGTGCTTTAATCACCATTTTTCACTACTAGAATACATTCTGCATGAAATGAGACGGTTTTCATGTTCATACACCCCACATGGCAAGTTTTGCAGATCGAAACCGGAAGTAGGTGTTTATTGCTCGGACGAGAGCAAATATGCGCCATTTTTAGAGTAGCAGACCACAACTGACTGGCATTTCATAACCCCCTATTTTCTTTTCATTTTTTCGTTAATTTGTGATAGAACTTTCATGAAAAATAGGTGTAGGAAAAAGTGATGTTCTCTAAAGATACGTAAAGACGACCTGAAGTTGTCGTTTTTATATGAAACAAAGAAGGATTTGAATTACTGACCTTTAACCTATAAGAGCTGAAATAAGACTTTCTCGAAACACAACGCAATTAGTCTTAATAGTCATAGATCGGTTGTATATGATATAAAAGGGTGTTTCCAATGCAAAATAATAGTGAAATTTGAAAAATTTTGAATTTTGACCATATTTTGAGTAGATGCGCCTATTCAGTAGCAATTTCTGGGATTAAAAAGCCAATATTTTGTCTCGGGAATGTCAGAAAATGCACAAAATGCATCCTTCTGGGTCTTATTCATGACGGAATGAATGATATTTCAGAATCCAAGTGAAAAATAATGCAAGCGAGTGAAACTTTTACCAAAATATACAATAAAAGGACCATAGGGCCAAAATTTATCCCAGTAAATTGGTAGGGGGTGGCTTCTATTAAATGTCTATATTTCTCTAAAATCTCAAAATTTCACAATGAAACTCGGCAATATGTTTGGCATACACCTTTCTTGAAAACAGAGATGAAAATTGTGTGATATTTGATAAGAAACATTTCTTATAGATGCGCTGGCTCTATAGCTCAAAACCTAGATACAGTTCTGAAACTCTTCTTTAGACTTTGAAGGTGAAATATCGTCTTTTAAATAATTTATCCGCCCTGACAGCGTAGTTGCAATGATTTTCTTATCAAGGTACTTGGATAAATTATTAGTTGAATCCTCGATGTGTCTACACCAACCGCCGGATACCGAATGAATTCTCTTTGTATTGTTTTATTCTTTCTTATTTGTTTACGCTGCGCTGCGTAGTTATTGCCGTTTCCGGCCAAACTAATCAATCGTAAGCCCAGGAATGAATACTCTGTTATCCATCTATCTATTTATACCTTTGCAGAAGTGAGCTTTGATGGGTGCTATTTATAGAACTTGTTTCTGATTGGTCCAAATCAGTAAATAGTATTTCAACAACGGGTATCTGCTTTTAACAAATAGTTGGTTCCCTTTAACTATTGTATATAACATAATGTGTGATGCTGGGATCCAGCTATCATCATTATTAACTCACGGATCAGCCATAAATGACCCAATTCTATTATTTACAACATATCAACTATAGTTTTAGCAATGATAGGAATGAAAGGAACCAAGCACTGTCTGTGCTTATTTGTTACCTTAGTAATATACTAAATAAAAGAGTCTCACCAGAACCTACGCAGCTTGGCCACTGTTGACCTTTAATACTGCCTATACCCACTGTTGGTATACACCTTGATTTAGTTGAAGTTAGTGTTTGGTACAAAAATTAGCAGAAAATCGGTATTTTTCTACAAATGCAACATCAGACATTACAAGAGCTGTCCGTAAGACAGCACGCTCGACTTTTCATTGATAGTAACAGAGATATTTGACTTTAACCAAAACATTCTAAATGAAAAAGAGGCATAACTCTGTCAAAATTCAATCAGAGTTATAGGGATTGTTTCTCCTGGTGTAGACTTTGATAGTTAATAACTATTTTAAGTTTCAAATCAAAAGCTTTGATAGTAACAAAGATATTTGATTTCATCAAAAACTTTAACTAAAAAATAAAATAAAATTTAAAAAGGGGCATAACTCTGTCAAAATTCAAATGAGAGTTATTGGGATTGTTTCTCCTGGTGTAGTCTTTGATAGTAAATAAAAATTTTAAGTTTCAAGTTAAAAGCTTTGACAGTAACAGAGATATTTGACTAACTAAAAAAATCTTAAGTTAAAAAGGAGCATAACTCTGTAATTCAAATCAGATTATGTGGATTGATTTTCCTGGTGTAGACTTTGATAGTGAATAGCTATTTTATTTAAAGTTTCAAGGCAGTAGCTTTGATAGTAACAGAGACATTTGACTTTATCAACAACTTAAACCAAATAATCCAAGTTAAAAAGGGGCATAACTCTGTCAAAATTCAAAACTCAGAATAATAGAAATTATTTCTCCTGGTGTAGACTTTTATAGTGAATAACAATATTAAGTTTCAAGTCAATAGCTTTGATAGTAACAGAGATATTTGACTTTATCAACAACTTTAACCAAACAATCCAAGATAAAAAGGAGTATAACTCAGTCAAAATTCAATCAGAGACGAGAGTTATGGAGATTGTTTCTCCTGGTGTAGACTTTGATAGTGAATAACTATTTTAAGTTTCAAGTTTAAAGCTTTGATAGTAACAGAGATGTTTGACTTTTTCCAAATGTTTAACCAAAACATTCTAAGTTAAAAAGGGGCCTAACTCTGTCAAAATATTTGAACCAAAATTTAAAAAAAAAGAGTTAAAAATGGGCATAACTCTGTCAAAATTCAAATCAGAGTTATGGGGATTGTTCCTCCCGGTGTAGACTTTGTTAGTGAATAACAGTATTAAGTTTTGATAGTAACAGAGATATATGACTTAAAACTCCAACCAACGGCGACGCCGACGCCGAGGCGAGTGCAATAGCTCTACTTTTTCTTCGAAAAGTCGAGCTAAAAATTAATGCTGCAATTTTGAAGTACATTGTTAATGTTCTCGGCAATCAAAGGGTTAATAACATTTTGTGTAAATAATCATATCGTCGTCTATACCATGTACATGGTATTTTAGAAACCACTCTATATCCCGTAGAGCAAATGTCTATACCCTTACACTGGAGCCAAAATTAATTTTGGTATTACAAAAAAAAAAGAACTGACTGCCAGAAGTTTAGCAAAGGACCGACAGAAAGCACAATGGTTAAGTACATTCTCTTCAAGATATGTTTAAACTAGGATTTATTAGTTATATATGGATTAAACATGTTAACACTTAAAACGAAAAAACAACTGGAACTGTACCGTTCCGGACTAAAACATGTTGTATTACAAAATAACAACCAATAAATGCGACGTTTAAATATACATGCCATGAATATATTAACAATGTTACACATAAGCAATGTTGTCTGACTATGTATATATATATATATAGAACAGTTGGAGTAAAATACAATGACAAGAAACAAAAGCGACAAGAAATATCAATTAATATCTCCCAGAATAATTTTAAACTCCCCAAGACAATAACAATACATGGAAGCATAATATTAGTCACTCCTCCATATCACTCCTCCATAGTACCATTCCTAGCACTATTTTCTGTATGATATGAAATGTCACCACTCATTTGATTTGTAATGTCATTTCCGCCATTAATTCATGGTCATTATAAGACGTCTTCTTTGTTTTCAGTAGAATTTTTGTCGTCTGTTTCCGGTGATATCGTTTTTTCATTTATGACGTCAATACCATCACCCGCCGCATTGTGCTCGTCTGCCCTGTCCGTTGCTGGTTCAACTGTTAAGAATAAACGTAATTAAAATTTCAACCTTAGTACAACCAGACTGGTCAACTGAATAAACTTTTCTGCGACTAACAGTAAAATATAAAATACGAAATAAAGTTCTCCTTCATTTTATTTTTGGCAATCATCAGACTCTAGGTACCGTAATCCTAGCCGCCGATTCTAGGAAGTTCCGTATTCCTAGACAACCCTATGAGCTAGGCTTACGGAAGTATTTAAGAGGCATCAAATATATATTTCTACTGATCACTTGTGTTAAGTTTCATTAAATTGTGTGCAAGGGGTTCAGGAGATTAGGCGCGCACAAGATTGCATATGCAGACTCTACGTATATAGTATAGTAACAAAAAAAAAACAAAGTCCCGTAACTCTGCAAAGCATTTTCTGTAAGAACCTAGCGTATACCATAAAAGTTTATTTAAAATTTTCTAATAGTGCTGACTATTGCGATTGCTTATTCAAAATCTTACAACTTCTGTCATGGACTGTTACATAGATGACTGGGTAAAGTCTGTACACAGTATTTTATGGAAAGATGGAAAAAGTAAAAATAAGTTGCGTTTATATCAAATTTTTAAATCTGATTTTGACAGGGAAAGATATGTTAACATGGTTTTATCGTATTGTCAAAGCGCAGCTTTAACGAAATTTAGAATTGGTGTTGCACCAATTCGCATTGAAACCGGAAGATATGAGAGACTTGGTATCAGTGATAGGGGTTTGCCCAATATGTAAGCTAGAAGTAGAAGATGAGAAACGTGTTCTCTTACATTGTTATTTGTATAATGACGTACGCCAGGTGTTCTTTGACAAAGCTACTAGTATATGTCCAAGTTTCAACAGATATTCTGATACTGAAAAAATATGCTTCCTTCTGTCAAATGAAAATATTGTTAAATATACTACCAAATCCTGTTCAGAAATTTTATAACTTATAAAAAATTGTTTATACCACTAATATAGTTTGTTTTATATTTTATAGTGTAAAAGTGATAATGTTAATTTTTTTTAAAACAAAAAAGAAAAGAAATACACTAGTATCCGGTAAACATAAAAATTATGATCTACTGCTTTGAAAAATGTTGAAAAACATTGTTGGAAAATTTACAAAATTGTTTCAGTTGTATTTGTTTTTCATAAACTTTGGTCAAAGCATTTCTATATATTAAATGAAGTTTAAAAAAAGGGTTCTTTGAAAATGGTAATATGTTGTATCCAAGTTTCTTGTCCACGAAATAGTGTGATAACCTTTTGGAATTTTCAAAAACCGATACCGATACTTTTATTTGTGATCAAATTGTAGGGTCATCAAGCTATTGTTAGCTTGACTTTTAGAAGAAAAAGTAGAGCTATTGCACTTGCCCCAGCGTCGGCGTCGTTGTCGCCGTTGGTTATAGTTTTTGATAGTCTGATCTCTCTGTTGCAATTAAAGCTAAAGATATGAAACTTAAAATAGTTATTTACTATCAAAGCCAGCACCAGGAGAAACAATCCTCAACTTAGATTTGAATTTTGATGGAGTTATGCCCCTTTTTGACTTAGGATTTTGATTAAGTTTTTGATAAAGTCGAATATCTCTGTTGCTATCAAAGCTTTTGACTTGAAACTTAAAATAGTTATTTAATATCAGGGTGTACACATGGAGAAACAATCCCCATAACTCTGATTTGTGCCCCTTTTAACTGTCTTTTTAGTTAAAGTTTTTGATAACATCCAATATCTGTGTAACTATCAAAGCTATTGACTTGAAACTTAAAATAGTTATATACTGTCAAAGTCTACACCACGATTTCTCCTGGTATATATGCCCATAACTCTGATTTGAATTTTGACAGAGTTATGCCCCTTTTTAACTTAAACATTTTTGGTTAAAATTTTTGATGAAGTCAAATATCTCCGTTAGTATCAAAGCTTTCGACTTGAAACTTGAAATGTTTGTTTACTATGAGAAACAACCCCAATAACTCTGATTTGAATTTTGACAGAGTTATGCCCCTTTTTAACTTAGACTTTTTATAAAGTTTTCACTGGCAAAGCTGTCTGAGTCAAGTACTAAGAAAAGGCGAGCGCGCTGTCTTATGGACAGCTCTTGTATTAAATTTTAATAGAATTTTAGATTCTTAAAATATTCTTGATATGTATGGATGTTTTTAATTTGTATGCAGTCTCTTACAAATCAAATTTTATTGGTACTATACTTTGTGTGTAATTCTATTATTTGTATATATATACCATGCACAACCACTGTTGTTACTGATCACTCGTGTGAAGTTTCATTCAATTTTGTCAAGGGGATGAGGAGAGTTGATGCGCACAAGATTGTGTCTACGGACGGACGGACGGACAGACAACCTGAACCAGAAAATCCACTTACAACTTCGTTGTTCAAGGGGTACAAAAACAGCGCTGATACAAAGAATCCAACAGATTGGTAAAAAACGAAAGCATGCCCTCCATGTAAATCAGGCTTAGTTCAACATGTTGGTTAAGGGCACCAACGTCATTATCATTTTCAGTAACTGAGTCAACTTTCTCATTTTACACACCTGCTTGTTCAACTTTCTCATTTTCCACACCTGCTTCTTTTTCAACCTTGTCATTTTCCGCACCAGTTTCTTGTTCAACCTCGTCATTTTTCGCATCAGTTTCTTGTTCAACCTTGTCATTTTCCACATCAGTTTCTTGTCCAACCTTGTCATTTTCCACACCAGTTTCTTGTTCAACCTCGTCATTTTCCGTACTTGTTTCTTCTTCAACCTTGTCATTTTCTGCACCTGCTTCTTGTTCAACCTTGTCATTTTCTGCACCTGGTTCTTGTTTAACTTTGTCTTTTTCCGCACAATCGCAACTGTCAGTAACAGGCTGTACGTTTTCGTCTTTCTGTACAGTCTAGAGAACGAGTACATAATCGTTTCAAAAGATAATATAATATATATGACATTTAAATGAGTTACAGACAGGGCATTTTCTCACTAGAAAGATAATACCCTGATCTACGTAACATTATAAGTCAAGTAAGTAATGATTTATCTATTGCTAAAAAGACAATTCAGCAGTGTGTAAATAAACACAAAATGGTTTCCTCAATGATTAGCAATTTTCTTAAATTTTGAACAACCATTATTTTTCAACTTTATAAAAAGGCTGGAAAATGGCTATCAGCTACGAAGCTTTACTTACAAGATGTGCTTGTCTCTCAGTTTCTTCGGCAAGTTGGCATTGTTCACGCACGTAATTCACGGAAAGTGGATCAAAGACAATCTCCTCACTAGTGTTAACTTCATCAGCATCTCTGCCTGCAGAAAGATTAACTAACTGGTAACATAGAAGAACATAGAACTACTTTGAGACTATTCAGATGTATTATACTATTTTCCTGCCATTTTTCAAACAAGATAAAAACTTGAACAAGCATAGTTCCTATAACATGAGGAACGGTTTGCAAATTTCACATTGTCTGGAGAACTATTTTTAAGCATTTGATTTATTAAGGTTTAGGAGTACATCATCAAAACAAAGAAATATTTGATAAACGAACAACATCTTTACCAACAATCTACCTAACAATTACATGTTCTGCCGTAATTAATGCCCTTTGTAAAGAAATAAAAAAAACTACGCTCTACCTAGTTATGTGATATTTCAACACTGGGACATTATTGCAAATGCATCAAAACTAATATGTGTAACGTTTCTTTGAAAATAATAACTTTTTAAAGGCGTTGAACTGCCCGAATGTATGGCCCCTTTATGCAATCCTTTTCTGGAATTCAGTGTATATATATCAGTATACTGACAATTGGTTTGTAGAGTACAATTGTTTTATAGCTTTTATATAGAGATTGACTGAATAAGTTTGCAGCTGAAGTTGTAAAAACACATTAATTCAGAGAGGGACAAAATTGTCAACCTGTCATCTTGTATAATAGCTGTAGAATACTAGGATTATCAGGTTGTGGTCGGTCTTTGATATAAGAACAGACATGTATTGACAAACATTTCAGAAGGATATTAAAGTTTTCCACGAGCGCATACATAGAAGCGGGGAATCATGTACAAAAAAAAACTTGACAAATTTAGGCCCATCCGAAGGGTTTTATATATAAATGCAAAGCAAAAATCCAGCTTTTTTTATACTGGACCGATTTTTAACAATATGTAAATAAAAAGAAGAAAAAAATGCAAAAGGATGATGCAGTAATTGTAAAACTTGAGGCGCTACAGTGTCACTTTGTGACGGCAATTACATGAGATACATGTGCAGGTTTCGCATATAGAAAAAAAAAGATCTTTGATTGCATTAAAATTCCAAATTGTGCCATTCTGAAAGCATAGTTATTGCCGATATGTTTCATGATGTTGAATTGTATTGCTGTGGTTTGCTTGAAATAATCCTAAAGGCAATATTGCTACTTAATCTGTTAACACTACCTATGCCGTACGCTTGTACAGTGGCTACATCACCATCTGTGCTGCCTCCGGGCAAATATTCTCCTCTATCACAATACAACACATCGGAAACAAGGCTGATGGAAGGGCTGTCTTGTTTTTCAAGCGTTTGGCGTAATAAACACTGTTCCTGACTGCTGACACTAGCTGGAGTGCCAGACTGGTCGGAGTCGCACGGGTTCTCTTCCTAAAACAAGATTTGCAGTCAGTAGTTATTGCATGGATGGCTGTGTTTTACACATAAAGAGCATTCAGTCTTTGTTTTCATGTGCTCTATGGACACATTGCATTACTGTCGCATATCATATTTACTTATACTGGCGTTTTTCAGAAAAAATGTCGAGTTATTTTTAGTTGACGCCGCACCTTAGTCAAGTTTTGGTGTTATATGATGAAAAAAATACCATTAAACGTTAAAAACTAAGCAGTTTTAACAAAGGCCCTAGAAACTAAGTATCAGTCTTTCAAAAACATGTATAAATGCAGCAATATTTATAGACAGGAACATTTTAGGGTATTACTTCAATCTCGTCTGGTCCCATTAGCCCTTCTATTATGGCCCTAAGCTCTTTATTTTGTTCCTGTAACTGTTGTATGCAACTCTGTTGGTGAATAATGAACAGTTTCATTTCTGAAATCTGGAAATAAACAAGCATAATGAGGTAAGAGATACTGGAAGTATGAAAACACAATGAGGTAAGAGAAATCTGGAAATAAGTAAATAAATGATGCGAGAGAAATCTGGAAATAAGTGAACATAATGAGGTAAGAGAAATATGGAAATCAGTAAACATAATGATGTAACAAAAATCTGGAAATCAGTAAATATAATGAGGTTAGAGAAATCTGGAAATCAGTCAACATATTTCAAGGTAAGAAAAATCTGGAAAAACAGTAAATAAAATGAGGTACATGTATCTGGAATTCAGTAAACATAATGAGGTAAGAAAAATCTGGAAATCAGTAAATAAGAGAAAACTGAAAATCAGTTAATATTATGAGGTAGGAAAAATCTGGAAATCAGTTAGCATAATGAGGTAAGAGAGGTAAACGTTTGAATGAATAATCAAATGTTTGATTTCTGCTAGTAAAGCAATTTAAAAATAACCGAGACTTTCATGTTTTACGGCTGAGACAAGATCAGGTGGAATGAAGTGGTGCGCGATATCCAATGAACTTTAAAAAATAGAAAACAAAATGATTTAGGTTTAGTTTACTTCATTTAACGTCCCGCCGTCATATTGTAAATAATAAAATCTGTAAAAAGATCATTCGGAAGCAAAGAATGCAAGAAAGAAGAATGATAACAGACTCGGTTTGATTGAGTCTGTTCATGAGAGGTAATGAAATGTGCAACACCTCTCATGCCCCCTAGCACCGGCTTAAGCGAAACTTTATTACACATATGTTGAATGGACTCCATGATCCAAAAGGACCAGAAAATATAACAACACCATATTAGGCTGCTCTTCCTGGTCAAAGAAATATTGCTTATCTTTTTTCCCAGGGACACTACATCTCTTATTTTAACAATTTGCTCTATGTGACAGAATGTAACGCTTTTTTGATAGAAAATCTATATGAATTTTAATACAATCGAACGAACAGTTATAGAAAATGTTTTTGACAAAATAAAAGCACTGCAATATCATAAAGACCCGCCTAAGAGATGGGGACTGTTTTAATATGGATTCAAGTAAATTCATAAAAAGCATCACTTTAGCATAATATATACCACCTTTCAAACATATGGTTCAAAATGGTCAAGAAATCAATGGCATTTACTGCACTTTGCTTTCATGCGGGACTACGGACACTACTCATATTTTATAGTATCTGCTGAACATATCTTAGATTTTGATTCTAGAAAGCTTCAGTTTCAGTAAGTTTAGTATAAATTTGGTCTTAAATGATGTACTGTAATTAATATTTTTTTGTTAAATATTCCAAACATTCTGCCGTCTAAGATGAAATTCATTATCATGTATGCCAGATTGTGAAATATCTTTTCTCTGATCATTCTATGTAAGAATACAATTCGGGTTCGAAAAAAACATTAGTGGGGCGGAAATTAGCTAGGGGAAAACAAGTATGCCCACAGGCAGAATGTTGAGCCCGCCAGCTACATGTCAAGTGTGACTTTGGCCTTGGACCTGATTCTTGCGCATGACACTCCGTCTCATAATGGTGAACATTCATTCCAAGTTACATCAAAATCCCACCATGCATGAAGAAATGCTCCGGACAAACTTCAATTTGACCATTGACCTCCAACTGTGACCTTGATCTTTGAGATAGGAACACGGGGTTTGCGCATGACACGCTTTCTCATTGAGGTAAACATTCATGCCAAATATAAACAAGATTGGTCCATGCATGTCAAAGTTATGATCCGGACAAAATCGGACGCACGAACATACACCAGAAGTGGCGACTATTTCGAGCTCACCACAAGCGGGCTCGACAAAAATGCAAATGATGATACAAGCATGGAACTTTCAGGAATTCTTCACTAGACCCTGGAGTCAAAAGTATTTAATAATAACAGAGATAGAGTAGAGATAGCTTAGTATAAAAGGGACATAATTCATGGAATATTTCTGAAAAAGAAATGCACCAGGTATCACATCTGAGCATGTGTAATAGCTATTTTAAGTTTGAATCACATCTATTTAGAAATAACAGAGATAATCATAAAGCAAAAGTGCATCACAACTTTAACCTGAAATTCTAACGAAGAAGGGGCATAATTCATAAAATGTTGGTACCAGAGTTATGGACCTTGTGTCATATGATGTTGGTGATGATGTGAAACAATTATAATAACTTTGAATGTATTTACGTATAGTAATAACAGATATAGAGTGAAAGTGCACCAAAATATTAAATCGAAATTCTAAGGTAAAAGGGGGCATAATTCATGAAATATTGATGTGAAAGTTGTGGCCCTTGTATATTATGTGGGCGATGATGAGGAATAACTACTTTAGGTTTGAAACAAATCCATCAAGTAATAACAGAGATAAAATGAAAGAGTACTGGAACTTGAACCAGAGTGAGGACACGGAGGCGAGCAGGATAGCACTCAATATTCTTGTTATAGTCAAGCTAAAAGTAGCAGCCATCTTGATAAGAAAGTGATGTGGAACAATAAACCTGCTTATTCTTTTTATAATTTGATATGTCTAACACATTTTCAGCTAATGTCAAATACATCTGGATAACTTTATCCAATCTGTGTATGTTAATTTTGTTTTTATTTTAGGCGACCATTTTGAAAATGGCGACCATCTTGAATGAAGGGATATACTTCTAAATTTGGAGGTTTTGGGTTAACATATTTATAGACCAGTTACTTCATAATTCATCGTACCAATACAGACTATGTTACAGTTACTATTGATGTCAAATGGTATATGCAATGGTTTTCAGAAATATGAAGTTTACACAAATTATATTGTAGTATCCGTATCCTTATTTATGCATTCAAAATGTACGTACTATTTTAGTACTCATGCATACAGGATATGATTTTTTCTTACAGTACTTATCATTTCGTGTAACTATATGGTATACACAAGTGATTTTATAAGATTGTACAGTTTTTGTACCAGGGTGGGCTTAGGGGACGGGCGGGGGTTGTGTTTAGACCACACACCTTTTGCCTGTGATCGTAAAGGCCGATCACATGGATCAAGTCAAAAAAGGCGAAAGTTTCGACGTAATAAGAAAATGATAGGTAGTACGGTGTTTCCTTGGACATATAAAAATGATAGGAAGTACGAAAAATCCGGCGCAATAGCCCTCTTGCTCTGCTTTGTTTACATTACGTCGAAACTTCCGCCTTTTTGATCTGATCGACCTTCACGGTGTGCGCAGATAGATTAGCTGATTATTGAAAAAAAAATGGAAACTGAAATTTCTATTCGCCGTTAAAATGCGTTTTTGGTCTCTTTCTTTTCATTGGTTAGAGCATCATTACAAACGAAGATAGAATATATATGCACATGAATGGAAAGAGCAATTAATTGGACTGACTTTGATGGAACGTTAACATATGAAACAAAGTGAAGGCAAAACTGATTTACCTTGCTGGCAAATCCTCCAAAACGGGTTGATCGAAGAAATCGACGCCATGTTTCCCGTACTTTTGATCATTTTTTGCAAACATAACGAATAACTTCGCCAAAGTGTTTACAGGTTTTTCAATGATTAGCTTAAGTGGCATTAAAAAGATCCCAACCGCCCCATTTCAACAAATTTAGAAGGAGACCCGATGATACAGACCAAGTTTGATGAAGATCCATCAAGCAGTTAATAAGGAGAAGACGTTTAAAGGTTTTTTTTCCTATTTTAAGCTCTAGCAGACCATAAAAGTGGCCAAGCGCCCCCACTGGAACAAACTTTGGAGAAGACCTTATAATGATACTACAGATCAAGTTTGATGAAGATCCATCAAGCGGTTCATGAAAGAAGTTGTTGAAAGTGTTTTCCTATTTTAAGCTCTAGCGACTACAAGAAGGAGCTAAGCATTCCCATTTGAGTTGGGAGAGGTCCTTATAATAATTATACAGACCAAGTTTGATGAAGACCAATCGAGCGGTTCTTGAAAAGAAGTCATTTAAAGGCATTTCTATTTTTAGTTTTAACGGCCCCTAAAAGGGACCAAGCGGAACCATTTAAAGAACCTGAGAGAAGATTACTAGTATGCCGGGATGTAATAGAACAGATTTGTGGTAATTCTGACAAGTACTTTCGGAGAAGCTGTTTAAGAAAAACTGATGACACAGGACAACGGACGACGGACATTCCACCTGTACTAATAGCTGACTCGAACAAAGTTCAGGTGAATTGAAAATGACAACAATTTTTATACTGCAGATAATTTGGATGAGAAAAAAAATGTTTCGAAAGGGGTCATTTTCAAGGGCTACGAACACTACAGGGCTATGGACACTACAGGGCTGCGGACACTTCAGGGCTATGGACAGCAAATGTTAGTCCATATCATTTCTGAGAAAAACTTCTGATACATTATTATCCTTATAGATATTAAACAGAAAAAAAACTAATTGTGAGATCATGTCAGTTCATTATTTTCATCTTCTAGTTTTTGAACATTATCCGGAAGTATTTTCAAATGACCCTAGATATGAATTTAAAGTGGTTCTATTATTCATATACATTATCATAATTAATAAGATAAATGCAGTTTATGGACAGCAGTTTATTCAGAGAAGAAAATCGGTTTTAAAGTGAATCATTTCAATGGGCTATGGACGGTACAAGGCTACGGGCAGCAAATATTGGCCCGTACTTTTTAAATTACAATACTTTTTTTGTGAAAACTTTGTGATATTGCATACCATGTGGATATGAAACAGCAGATGATAAACATGTGATCATGTTATATTAAATGTGTGTTTATGCTTAAGTTAGAAATAGGGGCTAGGGACACTACAAAAATGGTCATTTTTCAACACTGCAAGTATTCAACATATTCACAGAAATTCTTAATTCGACATTGACAAGAGTCTACAATTACATCTGTACATACACACTACAGTAATTAAATGACCATTTATTTTTCGTTGACAATCAAAAGTAACACAACCCCAAAAAAGATAAAAACATACACTACAACTTTTATATTATACAATGTATAGCCAATCATGATTTCGAAAAGAGTTTTGAGCTTTTCAGTGCCATTTCTACTACATCTTTTATTATTTTTGTATTGTTATAAGTATATTTCCTTCTTTACAAAATACTGAATTTTATTTTGCTCCAGCATAACGCTAAAAATGACCATTTTTTGTTTTTACTTTTCTGTTGATTCTCATAAACCTAATAATGAAACTTACAAAGTGATACCCCTATAAAACGGTCTTCATTTTAACTGTAACATACCATCATCTGTATTTTATGCATATTTCAGTAAATGAGGCATAACTTGATCGCTACCTGATCTGTTGGTGTATGCTATGTTTATATATATCGCTTTTTGACGAAGTATGTCATTTTCATACATATTTATGTAACACGACTTTTGCAATAATAACTATTATGCAGTGGTTGGACCTGTATAAAATCAAATATGTACATCGATACGATAGTGTCAAAGTTCTGTTCATTTACGACCACATTGTCTAGCAATATCCTTCGACATCATAATTCGACATACAATTAGAGATGTCTGCCTGTAGTAGCTTAAATTTGCATTAATATATCAATGTATCATTATGGCATCTTTTCGGCAGGCAGTAGTAATTAAGAATCAATATTTAAAAAAAGAGGATACATGAAATATATAGACATGCATTATTATTTAAAATTGCTCACCTGCCATTGAAAGAAATTGTACGATATTAATGGCAAAATTATTTGATATATGATAAACTGGTGTATTGACGCAAGTCGTCATTCAAATTTATCTTCCGGAAAAAATTGACAAGTTCCTACCTTTGATTGTTTATTTAGATTAAGGATGATAGATTTGTCCTCTTCCAATCTCCTTTTCAACAACAAATCTACAATTTTTTCAACAGTACTCCTTTTACTGGCGCTGTCTCCTACTTGAAGAGATAAACCAAATTATTACAGATATATTCAAAATACCTTTACAATTTATAAAAACTAACGCCATAAACGGCCCAAATGTTTTTACACGAAACCCCTATTTGTAAATTTTCTATCGATAGGAGAGATCGTGTTTGTATACAAATCCGATGTATTTTCTATTTTTGGAACTGATAAAACAGTGCTCGGGTGGGCAGAAGCCGATCGTCCATGTTTATTTGTAAACAGTGATGTTTTTCTAACGGTCTAAACTTTCTTAAAACACAAATTACATCAATAATTTTTTGATCAACGGAAAGGTTATAAAACAAGCAATTTATTGATTACTTTTAATTGTTATTTCGAAATGAAATTGATTAATTATGAACGCTTAACTTACACTGTTTTTTCTAAAAGTTTTGAACATCACTACGCCGCTTTTAAAATAATGTGTCATTTAAAACGGTTATTCATTGAAAAAAGATATTTGAATACAAAAATATGAAAATTGTTAGTATTTCAAATCTTTTTGAATTTTGAAAATCCATCTATGAGCAAAAAAGTTATTAAAAATTAAAAATTCTGATTCCATATGCAAACAGAGTAAAAACATTTGTTTTGCCAACCACCAGATAAACAGATTAAAATTTAAAATTCTAATAAAAAGTCCTATTTGACTTGGACAGTATGTACCACCTTTCCTTATATGTTCAATTTTTGGTCACGTGATCACTTGCATAATGAGCTTAACAAAGTTGAAATTAAACGAACACTGGCACCAGATCAGAAAGAAACTGCCACTGTACATGTTATGTATAGGATATAAGACGAAAACGATCCAATATGTAAAATACTGGACTGTCCGAAGCGCGTTAGCGCTTCGGACCGTCCAGTATTTTACATATTGGATCGTTTGAGGCTTATATCTTACTTAAAACATTGTTTTTATGACATAACCTATAAAAAATTACGTATAAACCATTGACGTAAAATATTCTTGAATTAATTCGGTTTTTATTCACATTAATGCATTTAATAAAAGTTGCTATATGATTATGAAATACCCTGTAGATCCTCATGACAATTTTACGCACGTTTTTCTCATAATGCACGATTGCGTTTTTCTCGGGTTTCTCGCCTTCGTGATATTGGACTTTCGTTAGCCCGGGATTTTCGTGATGCTATTAATTGTGTTTACACATGTACACTGATGTACGGAATAAGCATTAGTATTATCATGAGTGGCGGCGGGAGGAGATAAATTTTGTGACATTTTAGAAAGGATTTATTTTAATTCATGGCTAGGATAAAGTGATTATGTTTTTATATTTAAATGTGTACAAGGAAACTTTCTTTGTGTTAAAAATTACAAGGGTATGGCGGATTATGATAATCAGATAGACCCGCCCGCTTAGCTCAGTAGGTAAGAGCGTCGGTCTACGGATCTAGGGGTTGCGAGTTCGATCCTCGGGCGGGGCGCATGTTCTCCGTGACTATTTGATAAACGACATTGTGTCTGAAATCATTAGTCCTCCACCTCTGACTCATGTGGGGAAGTTGGCAGTTACTTGCGGAGAACAGGTTTGTACTGGTACAGAATCCAGGAACACTAGTTAGGTTAACTGCCCGCCGTTACATGACTGAAATACTGTTGAAAAACGGCGTTAAACCCAAAACAAACAAACAAACAATAATCAGATAATGTTTCACTGAAAGTATAGTTGAAATCGGACAGCTGGAGTAAATGAATGCTGCATGTGCACTGAATGAGAAAATGGGTTGTTTGTTTACACGCCTGAGAATATACTGTTGTGATTTATTAGTTCAATGACAGTTTTTGTTGGGTTGTACATGAACTTGCCCGAAAATCTTCAAATTTAGTGCAAGAAGACTTACAGAACAGACATTTTAATATATTATTGGATACAGCTACTGGTAAGTCCAAATCATATTATTTTCGTTCCTTTAGACGCATAGTGGCGAGGCGGATGCAGAAAACTAAGGAAAACTTGCTTTCAGTATGATTTTTATTGATGCACTCGAAGCTACTCGTATTTATGTTGTTGTTATTATTACAACGGATGTTTAATGTAGTCCCAACTGAAATACTGAAAAATATATTTAATATCATTCACTTTGAATCTATTAAATTTATTTTCACTAAAATCTCAGTATTTCATAAAATAGCATAGAATGAAATAGAATATACGAGTACAAAGTTAAAAGATATTTCGACAAAACTAAGATTCATGCAAGTACATGTGTCCCTTAATTGCAGTTCCTTTTTCTTTCCGAATAGGCCATCTGACAGACTGAACAAATGTGAGCAAATGCTTCACACTGGCTTCAAATACAAGAAATAAATACAGATTTATTGAAAAATAAATATATTTATGCAAGTACGGGACGGTACGGGTTTTAATATTATTCAATTGCGGAGCACGAAAAGCTTACGCGCAAATTATCAACAACTTCAAGATTGTCAATAGAAGAGGTTCTAGCACGTACAGTTCTGATGTTTTACTACAATTTGATGTCCAACACAATGTAATGTTATGCTGCAGACATCGCCGTAGTGTACAACACTGGACAATCGTATTTGTATGGTTTTAATTTTCTTTATTCGCACTCGGTCATTTTCGACCCAGTAATATAGTTTACTTGGTGCTAGAGATGTCTTTGCTGTTCATGGGAGATTCTCATAGAGCTCAATTTCTGGCGTATATTTATAAACTGCAAAGATATGATTTACTTAATATTGATTCGGCAATTGACGTGAAGTTCTGTGGAATTAGTGGCGGTTGTTTAACAAACTCGAACCATGTCCTGTTCTTTCAAGATTGATTAGTGAAGCATCATCCTGACTATGGTGTCATGTTCATTGGTAGTAACGATATTGATTACCAGGCTCTACTGCATTAAATGCAGAGACCACAGCATTACGAAATGTTTCAATTGCTAAACTTTTCTTACGTTGCTACAATCCGAAACATATCTTTATTTGCCAATTTATTCTAAGGCAACACACCCGCCACATCCCAGCGTACATATACAATGATTTTATTACTGAGAAAAGCAAACAGGGTGTTTAAGCAAGAACTTGGAATACTTAACGTACTGGAATTTGAAAGGAATGAAACATTCTAATGCTAACATTTTACAGATAGATGGTACGTGTTCATTTCAACAACCTGGGATTTGAAATTTTTCCACAATGTGAGAGAAATGATTTTGAAGTGCATTGCAGATATGTAATTCACACATGTACTGGAAGATACTGTATTCTAATTGGTGGCACAGTTGTATCTATATTATCATATAACAGTAAGTATAGACATAGTAAGTATATTAGCCGTCATATATGATAGAACCAAACCCATATGGGGTCCATTTCAGTCAGATAAACAAGACTTCCTGCAGGTTTATGAACATGGCATATCTTGTATATCACAAATTTTCTGTCCATTTGTGGTAAAAGACTAAATGTAGTTAAATGGACTAATAGAATTATAAAGTCTAAAACATTGTCTGTATGTGTTTATATAGTTTAAATGTAGTTAAATGGTCTACTAGAATTATAAAATCTAGACACATTGTCTGTATTTGTTTATATTCTGTTCCACTATATAAATAATGGTTACAGACAAGTAATCTGCAGTCAAATACACCGCAAGTTGTCAAATGGGCAACAAAATATGATCGTTTTTGACAACTGTCTACATTTATGTAATCAAATGGGCTGCATGGAGTCAAATAGGTTACTAAGTCTATGTTACTCAGATATTTTGTCCGTATTGATGTAGTCAAATGGACTACAGTGTAGTCAGATGGACTACTTTGTATAGTCAGATGGACTTCTTTGTATAGTCAAATGGACTATATGTAGTCATATGGACTACTTTATTTAGTCGATGGATTATTTTTACTGTATGGCTAAACACAGGATGACTGCCATACACTTTTAAAATGTTACAAGAAGAGATTGTTGTAAATACAGTATTATCTCGTGGAAGTTGATCTTTACATGCTGTTTTAGTAAGTACAGATATAGCAAGTATATTAGCCTGTCATATATGATAGAACCATTTCAGTTAGATAAACAAGACTTTCTGCAGGCTTATGAACATGGCAGATCTTGTATATCACAAATTTTCTGCCCGTTTGTAGTAAAAGACTAAATGTAAGTAACTGGACTAATGAAATTATAAAGTGTAAACAGATTTCTGTATTTGTTTATACGTTTGTGGCCGATTAGTTTAAATGTAGTTAAATGGTCTACTAGAATTATAAAATCCAGACACATTGTCTTTATTTTCTTATATTCTGTTGCACTATATAAATAATGGTTACAGACAAATAATCTGTAGTCAAATACACCGCAAGTTGTCAAATGGACAACAAAAAATGATTGTACTTGACAGCTGTCTACATTTATGTAGTCAACTGGGCTGCATGGAGTCAAATGGGCTACTAAGTCTATGTTACTCAGATATTATGTCCGTATTGATGTAGTCAAATGGACTACAGTGTAGTCAGATGGACTACTTTGTATAGTCAGATGGACTTCTTTGTATAGTCAAATGGACTATATGTAGTCATATGGACTACTTTATTTAGTCGATGGATTATTTTTACTGTATGGCTAAACACAGGATGACTGCCATACACTTTTAAAATGTTACAAGAAGAGATTGTTGTAAATACAGTATTATCTCGTGGAAGTTGATCTTTACATGCTGTTTTAGTAAGTACAGATATAGCAAGTATATTAGCCTGTCATATATGATAGAACCATTTCAGTTAGATAAACAAGACTTTCTGCAGGCTTATGAACATGGCAGATCTTGTATATCACAAATTTTCTGCCCGTTTGTAGTAAAAGACTAAATGTAAGTAACTGGACTAATGAAATTATAAAGTGTAAACAGATTTCTGTATTTGTTTATACGTTTGTGGCCGATTAGTTTAAATGTAGTTAAATGGTCTACTAGAATTATAAAATCCAGACACATTGTCTTTATTTTCTTATATTCTGTTGCACTATATAAATAATGGTTACAGACAAATAATCTGTAGTCAAATACACCGCAAGTTGTCAAATGGACAACAAAAAATGATTGTACTTGACAGCTGTCTACATTTATGTAGTCAACTGGGCTGCATGGAGTCAAATGGGCTACTAAGTCTATGTTACTCAGATATTATGTCCGTATGGATGTAGTCAAATGGACTATAGTGTAGTCACATGGACTACTTTGTATAGTCAGATGGACTTCTTCGTATAGTCAAATGGACTATATGTAGTCATATGGACTACTTTATTTAGTCGATAGATTATTTTTACTGTATGGTTAAACACAGGAGGACTGCCATACACTTGTAACATGTTATAAGAAGAGATTGTTGTTAATACAGTGTTTCTCGTGGAAGTTGATCTTTACATGTTCTCGTATATGGTTTTCTATTTCATATGCCACCAAGACAGCGAAGGCTGCTGCAGCTGGGGAAGCAGCTAAACCAAACGAAGAACAAACCAAATTGAGCAGGTTTTAGAAGCTAACACATCCAATTTATCAGAAAAAGACTTGAACACAATTATATCAAATGTTGTTCCTGCTGTCACACGAGGTATGTCGTAGGTTTTAAAATATCTCGACTTGAAGGTACTACCGCCTGACTATTCAGAACCAAAACTTCGGAAAAGAACAGATACCTTTGGAATCCACACAAAGCACTTCAACATCTGCTTCAACACCAACTTTGCCAGCTTCAGTTATGAATCAAAATTCTGCCACATTTTGCATCCACTTTTTCTTGGTATTGATGAAAAAATCAAAGCTAAGATTGTATCAGATCAGTTTGTGGAGTTAGATTCCATATAAAATAAAGGTGATTATCAGTATCATTTAGTCGAAATGGCAGTGGGAAACTCTCGTTCAAAAAAGTTTTAAATCGTCGACCAGTATAAAAATGATGGATCAAGGGTTTAATACATTTCATATTTTTACAAGTGTTTACACAGACAGACACCCAACATCTGCTGCTACTTTAATGAAACATTGCGACATAGTTCGTAAACTTGCAAAGCAATCGGGGGATTCCGCTGCCATTTTCACGATAGACAATTTAGTCTCTTATAAGAAGCAAGATTGGCTTCGATTTCATATGGGGAAATCGATACCCAGTTATACACGCAGGCACTGGTCATGGGGTTAATTAAGCCAAAACAAAAACAGTCTTTCCTTGGCGCAAGATCCCACTAAAACAACCCGTGCTTTGATTTTAACAACGGGTCTAGTGCCAGAAAATCGTGCATCTTTCAGCACAGATGCCAAAAGTGCCCCGGTCCTCATGGACGAATTGTGTGTTTTTTAAAAGGTGCAATCAAATTTCAAGTCAAAGAACTGATAACGTAACCCTATGCATGGTGCCTGCAGTCTTAAATAAGGCTACTTTTCATATTGTTACACCAATTAATTCTGATAACCTACGATACTGGCTCCAAGGTGAGACTTGAAATTAACTGAATATTTGATGAATGGCTTCACAAGGGCTTTAAAATACCTTTTTACAGGTACTCATTCTAATAAATTTCCTGGGAATTTAAAATCTGCGACTGAAAATTTAGAGGGCATAAAATCACTGTTGAAATTGATGCGGGTCGTGTTCCGGGTCCTTTGAATGAACCACCTTTCAGCAACTTTATGACCTCAACTCTGGGTTTAGTACCAAATCAAGAACCCAGTGAATTTCGTGGAATACATTATTTATCATTTCCAGAAGGTCAATCTGTTAAGGCTGGAATCCCATCAGAATTGTGTTTTGCTCAATATCAAAATATTGATGATGTAGTAGAACTTGTGAAAACTATTGGACCTGGCGCGTTTCTGTCAAAATTTATGTCCAAAATGCATTTAAAATCATTCCAATTCAGTTGTAGGCTTGGTAAATAAACAAACATCTCAGGACCTAAGTATTATAGGCCTGGTCAAAAGATTAGTTCTACAATGTTTGAGATATAACTTTTTGTTTTAAGACACACATTTTAAAAACATTGCAAGGTTATCATGATTTAGTTCCTAAAACAGACACACGTTTGCCAGTTGCATAACATAATACGGTCAATGGACGTAGTTTGCAATTCGCAATTTCTACTTATACTGCTAACAGCCATTTATTTATTGACCTTTCATGTTTTCCTTCGAGTTGGAGAATTTACTTCTTCCTCTCCCGACTCGTATATTATAGTAGTAGAACATGTATATATAACATTCAATCGAACCAAATAGCTTTGACTTGGTTCTGAAAAGCTATAATTGTAGTCAAGGCAAGACCCATAAACTGCATATATGTTGTCACTATGAATTAGGTATGTGCCCATTGCATGCATTGTACTCGTATTATACATTAAGTAACACTCCACCTGGCCCACTATTTCCGTTTTTGATAATCATCCAGTGACAAGATATATATATATATATTTTTTTTTGCACCAAGCTTCAAATGTCACTCACTCGGTTAGGGTATAGTAATGAATTTTACAAAGGTCATAGTTTCCGCATTGGTGCGGCATTGCAAAGAGGTTTATGGGGAGTTTCAGAAAAAAAAAATCGACCTTTTGGCAGGTGGTTTTCAAACGCTTATAAAAAGTATATTCGCATTCCTATGGGAGAAAAATTAGATGGGGTCCAAGCTCCAATCATACAGGTACATCATGGTCACAAATGTGATGGGGTCAAGGGTCTCTCACCTTGTGATTATCATGTTAACAAGTATTATTCAGTTATCCTCTTAAGACAAATATCAGTATTGGATTTTAGAAGTAATACACCTTTGTTTGGGGTGGATTATTTTTGTCAAGTTAATATCTAGTTTTCTTATGTTTGTAATTCTTATTGCTAATGGTGCGATGGGGACATGGGTCTCTCGCACTTATGTTATCATGTTACATGTACACAAAGTTTATTAGTAGGCAATTTTGCATGTTTTCATAAGTTACTGATATTTTGCTTGTATGACGGTGCCAAGGGATGCTCGCCTCTATTTTGTCATGTTAAATATACTTGTACCATTGTCTACAATTTCTGCATGTTAGAGGATGTACACGGGTATGAAACGTTGCCTGCGGCACATAATGTGCCGCACTGAAATGAAGGCATCGCGCTTCCGACGGCGCAGGCATTGCGCAGGATGTTTACAAAAATAACGAGCACGGTGAGTAAAATTGAATGTTTTTGGTTATTGTCTTGTTACAGTAAACACTTTTTAGAAATCGGGGAATGCAGCGGGATGTAGTTATGTCTTGCCGACAAATCCATGCCCAGTTTGTGAAGAAATATGTAATATTGTTATTTTGCGCGTGTTTTTCATCGGATACAGTAACGTGAAAATTACAAAAGCAGTGCATATTCCGAGTCATTTCACATCCTGCAGAAAAAGGAATGATGTATTTCTGTAGTATATTATAAAAAGACATGACATCTGATCGATTGAGATAAAATATATGTCAAGAAAAGGGCATAACCCCTCGTTCTGCCGACTTTTCACTCCAGTGCCGCAGGCATCTCGATGGTGCCGCAGGCATCGCGAGAGGCGCAGTCATCTTGAATACTATCGTAGTCAGTAGTACGTGTAATTTCGACCAACTAACATGTATTAAAGTACAATAAAAAAATCAATAACAATGTTGTTCCTCCAGTTATTGTGTAAGACAAAATTTTCTGAACCCGAACTTTGTAATATTAATAGCTATTTTGAGAAGTTTGCAATATTTTTCCTCGCTGTTTGTGGGATGGGGTTAGATCCCTTTCAGTTGAGAAAATCACGTCATTTTATATCGAACTGGGATTATTTCTCCTAAAATAACAATATTCAATTACCAAACATTTCCATTAGTAACAATTATTGATACTTAGTTCAAAGCAAGGTATGAAAACCAACATTGGAGCACACAAACTGTCATAAATTTTGTCATTTTTCAAGCAATTTTTTTGCTTTTGTTTCAGCATCGAGTGTTTTTTCTTTACAGTTCGGGCGTACTTTTTTTATAAGCGGTGAGCTGAATCCCTCACCCCCCACCCCCCCCCCCCCCCCCCAAAAAAAAAAAAAAAAAAAAAAAAAAAAAAAAAAGAAATAAGTAATTGGTGAGAATCGCTGTTACTGCGTTCCAGCGTTCAAAAAAAAAAGGAACGCAAAACAAACAAAAAATCGTAAAAACATGAAACTTCTTTGGCTCATCTCGCGCCATGTTTTTCTGTAACAGTACATCAGCACCAAATTCACTGTTAGGTCAAGATATTTAAATACGAACGAAGAATATTTAAAACTACTGTTCCCAAGTTTTGTGTGGAAAAGAACCAATGAAGTTGAGATCTTTCGAAAAATTTGTCCAAAAAGGGGCTTAACTTGTTTTAATTATTTCTGAAATTCTACAAAAATATTAACGTACTTTACTCACTCTTTGTCGTTCAAATATGATTTAGGTCTGTGCACTGATTGTACACATAAAGTTTACGTCTGACCATAAGGAGTTCTAAATCATTTTATTTTCCCTTTTAATATACACTGAATGCACATCCATCTGAAAATATAAAATTAACAAGACACTTAACATTCGATAACTTCATAATTTGCTTCTTTTCCACATAAAATTTGTGAACAGTATCGTTTTAAGGGAAGTTTCATGTTTTTACGTTTTTTTTTTGTCTTGTTTCGTTCCTTTTCTTCGGAAAGCCAAAACAATGATTTTTTTGCCATTTTTTTTTCCGTTTTTCTTTCTTTTTTGATAGGGTGGGGGAACTCAGCTCATCGCTAATCAAAATAGTACGCCAAAACTGTAAAGAAAATAAAAACAACAATACTTGATGCTGAAACAAAAACATCAAAATTGGCTGAAAAATGACAAAATTTATGACAGTTTTTGTACTCCAATGCTGGTTTTCATACCTTGCTTTGAAGTAAGCATCAATGATTGTTACTAATGGTAATGATTGGTAATTGAATATTGTTATTTTAGGAGAAAATAATCCCAGTTCGATATAAAATGACGTGATTTTCTCAACTGGAAGCGACCTGGCCCCATTCCCCAAAACAGCGAGAAAAAATACTGCAAACTTCTTAAAATAGCTATTAATATTACAAAGTTCGGGTTAAGAAGATTTGTCTTACACAATAACTGAAGGAACAACATTATTATTGATTTTTTTGTACTTTAATACATGTTAGGTGGTCGAAATTACACATACTACTGACTACAAATAGTATTCAAGATGACTGCGCCCCTCGCGATGCCTGCGGCACCATCGAGATGCCTGCGGCACTGGACTGAAAAATCGGCAGAACGAGGGGATATGCCTTTTCCTTGACATGTATTTTATCTCAATCGATCAGATATCATGTCTTTTTATAATATACTACAGAAATACATCATTCCTTTTTTCTGCAGGATGTGAAATGACTCGGAATATTCACTGCTTTTGTAATTTTCTCGTTACTGTATCCGATGAAAAACACGCGCAAAATAACAATATTACATATTTCTTCACAAACTGGGCATGGATTTGTCGGCAAGACATTACTACATCCCGCTGCATTCCCCGATTTCTAAAAAGTGTTTACTGTAACAAGACAATAACCAAAAACATTCAATTTTACTCACCGTGCTCGTTATTTTTGTAAACATCCTGCGCAATGCCTGCGCCGTCGGAAGCGCGATGCCTTCATTTCAGTGCGGCACATTTTGTGCCGCAGGCAACGTTTCATACCCGTGATGTAACACTTCAACAAGTATTCTTCAGTTATCCTCTTAATACAAATATCAGTATTGGATTTTAAAAATCATACACCTTTGTTTGGGGTGGATTATTTTTATCAAGTTAATATCTAGTTTTCTTATATTGTAATTCTTATTGCTAATGGTGCGATGGGGTCATGGGTCTCTCGCACTTAAGTTATCATTTTACATGTACATAAAGTTTATTAATAGGCAGTTTTCTAATATATTGCTTGTGTGATGGTGCCAAGGGATTCTTATCTCTATTTTGTCATGTCAAATATACATGTACCATTTTCTACAATTTCTGCATGTTAGAGAGTGTAACACGTTAACAAGTATTCTTCTGTTATCCTCTTAAGACAAATATCAGTATTGGATTTTAGAAATTATACATATTTGTTGGGGTGGATGATTGTTATCAAGTAAATATTTAGTTTTTTTATGTTTATAATTCTTATTGCTAATGGTGCGATGGGGTCATGGGTCTCTCGCACTTATTTTATCATGTTACATGAAGTTTAATAGTATAGGCAATTTTGCATGTTTTTATGAGTTACTGATACTTTGCTTGAGTGATGGTGCTAAGATTTGCTCACCTGTATTTTGTCATGTTAAATATACCATTTTCTACAATTTCTGCATGTTAGAGGGTGTAACACAACACAGTAGTAAGCTGTTGATAAATAAATGATACACTCACTTTCTTCGGATGGGGTTATTGCTAATAACTTAATAAATGAAATTCATTTATTATGTTTTTGCAATATGTGGCATAAAGGTTAGATCCCCACCTTTGATGATGCATATCAACTGTTAATATTTGTCTTTTCTTGATAAAATTAGTCACCTATCACATATTATGTATGATGCTGTAACAGAATCATTTATTGTTAATTGTGTTTTCAAATTCGTCATTTAGATATTAAATGACAGATTTCAATCAAAGATACGTGTTGGGTTTTGATTTGATTTACTACATCATCAAACAGAGCTCATAAAGTGAGTGTAAGATATATACCTTGGTTATATGGAGCTAATGCTACGGAGCTTGCATAAATACAGATTTATTGAAAAATAAATATATTTATGCAAGTACGGGACGGTACGGGTTTTAATATTATTCAATTGCGGAGCACGAAAAGCTTACGCGCAAATTATCAACAACTTCGAACCCTCCCTTCCATCCCTGGTATGCTCAGTATACCTATAGTTGTAGATAGTTCAGCATGTGTCAGTCAATTTTTGTTGTCTTGATAGATATGTCATTACAGTTTCATTGTAAAAATGATGTTCAACATATGATAGTCATTGTTATAATAGATATTTCTCATACTTCTTAATTGTTAGCATGGCATTCAACATACATTTATAAATGCTGTATTGATACTTCACATGTAAATATAAATATATTGATATCATTACTTTTAACTGTAAGGCTGACATTCAGTGTGCTATTATTATTATGCTAGTTATTGTGCCATTACTTTTTGACTATAAGACTGACATTCAACATAATATTATACTGATCATTGTTAATTAATGGATATGTATTTTAGTATTTTCCTAGATGTAAGACTATCATTCATTGCTTATTGGCATAAAGGTTAGATCCCCACCTTTGATGATGCATATCAACTGTTAATATTTGTCTTTTCTTGATAAAATTAGTCACCTATCACATATTATGTATGATGCTGTAACAGAACCATTTATTGTTAATTGTGTTTTCAAATTCGTCATTTAGATATTAAATGACAGATTTCAATCAAAGATACGTGTTGGGTTTTGATTTGATTTACTACATCATCAAACAGAGCTCATAAAGTGAGTGTAAGATATATACCTTGGTTATATGGAGCTAATGCTACGGAGCTTGCATAAAGGCAATTTATTCTACGTAGGGTGCAATAAACGTTCATTTTTTTTAAATGAACATCCTTTTTTTTTTTACAGTTTTTTTTCAATACGGATGTAATACTTAAATAAACATAAACTGTAACTGTCAATACCCAACAAATCTATGAGCTGCACCATAAGAAAACCAACATATTGGTTTTGCGACCAGCCTGCGCAGTCTGGCCAGGATCCATGCTGTTCGCTTTCAAAGCCTAATGCCATTAGACAAACTGTTATCGAACAGTATGAATCCTGCCCAGACTACGTGGGTGCGCAGGCTAATCTTGATCCATGCTGGTCGCAAACGCACTCTGTTCGTTTTCCCACGGCGCGGCTCATATCATTTTCAGGGGTTTACATGAACATTAACGTGTAAGCATTTGTTTAGTTTTTTCTATGTACAGATGAACGGATAAATACGGGAAATGTGGAATGTGACATAACAAAATATGAGCCATATATACGATGATGCAATGCTTCACCTAATTTTCGTATATCGCAAATTATTATTACTATTATTTTTATGCTTCCCGAAGGGCGAGCACTTTGCTTGACACTTTGTGCGTCTTTCCGTCCGTCCGCCCGTCCGTCCGTTGTATAGCTTAAAAGGTATTAACGGCATTTTATTAAAATTTCACATAATCATAGAGCAATCAAAGAGCAGTGTCAAAGAACCATAGCTCTACCTTACCTAGCTGTTGGATTATCTCCCTTTATTATACAAAATAAGGCTTTTTCTGGAGCATTACTTGAAAAGTATTGATGACATTTCATTTAAACTTAACAAAATCATAAAGGCTATTGACAGTACGGCCTAAAAGAACTACTGTGAAATCATTAATATTCGTTGGGGACCAATTTTCGTGGATTTCGTGGTTGAGTCATTCCACGAAATTTAATCCCAAAGAACAAGTAAAATTCCCATTCATTTTATGTTTAAAAGTTGAAATCCACGAATTCATATCCCCACGAAAATTGCCGTTTTGACCAAAACCACGAAATTTCATGCCCACGAAATTAAATGATTTTACGGTATCATGATTGGTCTTATAAAACTGCTTTTTCAATAGAGAGCAATAAATTCTTGCACAATTTTTAAAACTGGAAGAAATTATTGCTCTAGGGAAACGTCGTTTAAGGAGTAAGACTACGTTGACGCATGCAGAATACATATGTATAATGCTATTTTTAAAATTTTGCATCTAGATCTATACAGAAAATTTAATTTTGATATTAATTTTCCCTTTTATTATCAGTACTGTGTTATTTTATTGGACTGCTTTCATTTGATTACAATATTTCTATATGGAATTACGCTACATGTATTGATAAATATTGGACTACACGAAGACATTGATTTTGTATATAAATCGTTTTCCTCGTGCAGTCCAATATTAAATACACAGTCCAATATTAAAATAATATTGGACTCCACGTGGAAAATACTGAACTAAGTCCCATTGAAAGCAGTTCAATATTAAAAATACAGTACAGCGAGAACAAAGGAGTGACGTCATGACAATGTTTTAAACCTTACATAAATTACCGAAATGCGTGTTTCTGGTAATAAATGTGCAATTGAAATGGGTATATATATTTCCTGTTCATGACCATGGTACTTTTAGAAAACCTAGTAGCCTTGGGGTAAGGTACATGTACAGTGGCATTTTCTTTCTGATCTTGTACCAGTGGGCATGAATACATTTTATATTTGAATATACTTGCTAGTATTTTCCAACAGTATTTTCGAAAAGGCCAACATCAGTATCAACTAATAAATATAAAAAAAGATCAAAATTCTTGAAACTCGTCTTGCTGTGTATGGAACATCTATGAAAAACACATTTTGCAATAAAGTACATGCTAGGTAAATATAGTGATGATAACAGCCGGGAGTTGCAGCCCCGCAAACTGAACAAAACTAATTGCTAAAAACTAATATATATAATTATATATGGATATACATAGTAGCTTGAAATAAGACTAGGTTAATATAAAAATTACCTGAATATTAGATTTTCAAAATAAAACATGGATATTCTATAAATAAGAAATATGTACATAAGATAAAGGCAGACAAATACTGAACAAAACAACTAACCCGCCATTAGTTCGTTGGCCAATAATTTAAAAATTATTTCAAACGTGCAATTCAAAATTTAGTCTTATGCTGTTGATAAGTTTATACCGTGAATTAAAAAAAATCAAATTATTTTATTACATATAAATTGAATCGCTCATTTTACAATTTCAACCCATCTTTGAAAAGTTACAAAAATACGCTAAAACATCATTTACAAACTAGCGAAAAACGTTATGAGGGAAAAAATGACAACAAAAACAAAATAATGGCGTTGTCATGCCCTATCGTAAAAGAACATTTAATTTGTGAGAAATTAAAACTTTTCATAATAAAAAATCAAAATCTACACTTCCTTATTTCTAAAAATTGTAAATTTTCATTCTTTCATGTGTATTTTTGTGACTTTAAAAACGGGTTTTGGTAATAAAAAAATAAAATTATATTTTGGCGTACTTTAATACTATCGAAATTTTGATATGTTAATATAAATTTAAGAAATGTACTTTCAGTAATTTTAAACTATTTGGCAGGCTAGCTCTTTGGTGGTTCAGTATAGTTGTATCTGTAACGACCTGCTGAAATTGCAAACTGATTAATGTAGAGGAGTCATGGTCATAGCTACCTCAGTACCTGCTTAGAGTCATGAAAACACCTAGCTGATTTTAAATAATAACACACATTGACATTTTGTTTATAGAATATCTACAGGCTAATTCGTTTTATTTGATAACTTACTTTTTAGCTCGACTATTCGAAGAATAGTCTAGCTATTCTACTCACCCTGGCGTCGGCGTCGGCGTCGGCGTCGGCGTCACACCTTGGTTAAGTTTTTGCATGCAAGTACATACAGCCATCAGTGAAAGGCATATAGCTTTGAAACTTATTTCTTCTTTTTCTAGGTCAATTACCAACCTCTCTGGGTCAAGTCCCATAACTCTGACATGTATTTTGAGCAAATTATGCCCCCTTTTGGACTTAGAAAATTTTGGTTAAAGTTTTACATGCAAGTTACTATCTCCAAAACTAATGCAGATATTGATTTGAAACTTCACATGTGTCTTCGGGGTTATAAAACTAGTTGATAGCAGCAAGTCCCATAACTCTGACTTTCATTTTGGCCAAATTATGCCCCCTTTTGGACTTAGAAAATTCTGGTTAAAGTTTTGCGTGCAAGTACATACAACTATTTCTAAAAGGCATATAGATTTAAAACTTATTTTTTCTTTTTCTAGATCAATTACCAACCTCACTGGGTCAAGTCCCATAACTCTGACATGTTATTTGAGCAAATTATGCCCCCTTTTAGACTTAGAAAATTTTGGTTAAAGTTTTACATGCAAGTTACTATCTCCAAAACTAATGCAGATATTGATTTGAAACTTCACATGTGTCTTCGGTGTTATAAAACTAGTTGATAGCAGCAAGTCCCATAACTCTGACTTTCATTTTGGCCAAATTATGCCCCCTTTTGGACTTAGAAAATTCTGGTTAAAGTTTTGCGTGCAAGTACATACAACTATTTCTAAAAGGCATATAGATTTAAAACTTATTTTTTCTTTTTCTAGATCAATTACCAACCTCACTGGGTCAAGTCCCATAACTCTGACATGTTTTTTGAGCAAATTATGCCCCCTTTTAGACTTAGAAAATTTGGTTAAAGTTTTTACATGCAAGTTATTATCTCCAAAAATAATGCAGATATTGATTTGAAACTTCACATGTGTCTTCGGGTTATAAAACTAGTTGATAGGATCAAGTCCCATAACTCTGACTTTCATTTTGGCCAAATTATGCCCCCTTTTGGCTTAGAAAATTCTGGTTGAAGTTTTGCGTGCAAGTACATACAGCTATTACTAAAAGGCATATAGATTTGAAACTTATTTTTTCTTTTTCTAGATCAATTACTAACCTCACTGGATCAAGTCCCAAAACTCTGGCATGTATTTTGGGCAAATTATGCCCCCTTTTGGACTTTGAAAATTCTGGTTAAAGTTTTACATGCAAGTTACTATCTCCAAAACTAATGCAGATATTGAATTGAAACTTCTCATGTGCCTTCGGGGTTATAAAACTAGTTGATAGCAGCAAGTCCCATAACTGATATGCATTTTGGTCAAATTATTCCCCCTTTTGAACTTAAAACTCTTTTGATATTTAACTTTTTTGGGTAATATTTTCCTGCTTCTGGGTCAATATTTCGAATAGTCGAGCTTGGCTGTCTTACGGACAGCTCTTGTTGAATAACAATGTCGTAATTTATCTTTGCTAAATTAAAGTTCACAAAAGATGTTTCAATATTTTTATATTTCTTTTTTACAATAGCAATCTGATTATCATAAAATCAACACAGGGTTCAAAAGATATTTTTGTCAACATATTATTATGATGAAAGTGTTAAATACCTTTAGTCTTACAATACTCTTCGCCTTCTTTCTGCAGTTCATGGTGCGACATCATTTCTTCCACCAGCTGCTTCAACGTCTTGCCTTGTTCCTCTAACTCTGCCACAAACTGTTCCTTGATAACCATCATATTTCTCTCCCTTTCGTCGATATAATTCTGAAATATACGCAATTATAACTAGTGGGTAAAACCATGAGATTGATTCTCCTTGTCCATAACAAGATGTGTCTCTATTATTAGGTTATCCATATAATTCATATTACACACCTTTCTGGGAAACTCAAAAAGGACGAAATTTACGGTAGTTCTACATGCCGTCTGAAACAAATACTTTTCTGCAATGCAGACTTTTATTAAGCCATATTTTTCACCCAATAAAAGAGAGGGTCGTTTCCTTGATTTATTGTTAGACCGATTTGAATGTATTGGTCCTCTTTTCAATTCTATGGGAAAATCACATTTTGAAGACCGTTGATTTTCGCGTATAGAAAAAGTTCCACAGCGTAGCTCTATCTAAGTAAAACTTTTTGTAGGTATAGTTTAACGTATTTTCAATCGTGTGGCCAAATAATTTATAGGTCCTGATTTTTTCAAAATTTGCCAATTATCATTTTGTCCGTACATTGCTGCATATTTTGAATTATTTTACATCAAAACCTATTTGCTGTCAAATATTATGAGAGCTAACAGTGCTGTGTTACAACACACTGATCCTTATACAGCAATAAGCCATACCGCATTTATGTCGATATTTTGAAAATGAGTGCTGCAGTGCGCCTTAGGATTTGTTGATATATCTTGATGCTGCAGTAACGTTAGAAACTGAATTTATCGTTGGGAAAAAATTTACATGGTGTTTTCTATACGGAGGCGCTGGTACGATAATTATGAGTTACGGCTTATAATTTATCAATTAATACTTATAAGTAATGATGCAAAACTTATACTTGATATTAATGTACATACTTCACAATTTCGCACAAGAAGTACACGTGCAGACCGATCAAGATGAATGGCAGTAAGAAAATGTAAGCTATTATCTATTATTTTTCTCTGTATAAGTCGAAGAGTTAATTAATTTATTTACTCATGTTGTCCGTCCGACCGTCATCCTTCCGTCCACTTATGTCATTGCAACTCTGTTACAAACGCAGTTAACTTGTTGGATATCACCAGAAATCCTCCGTTTAACTGTATAACTGATAAGGTGCCGACTGCCTAGATTGCGGGTTCAAGTCCCGATGTGGTAACCCCCAACACCACCGTAATCCTTGAGACGCTAACCTGTGTTACGGTTGAATCAAACAGTAAACGGTATAACGGTGAAAGACTAATATTAAAGTATACAATTTGCAAAAGTACTACATTTCTCGCAAATTATTCAGAACTTACAAGAATCTTGTGCCTTTCTTCTTTGAGCTGCTCGAACATCAACTGCACACTAGTTGCCCATTCCTGTACGACCCTGGCGTGCCTTATTGCCGCCTCACTACAGTTCAGTACCCCTAAAACAAAGCAGTACGAATATCTAATCATTGAAAAATAAGGGGCCAAATTTTTATGACAGATGTTGACAATTTGCTGCTAAGAGATGACGACATTAAGCTGTTGTTTTGCTTCGTAAATATAAGAAGAAAAAGACAAAAATATTATAAAGAAAACAAGTTTCTCTAGTGAAGCATTTATTATGTACACTGTCTGCTCTCGAATATATAATAAACTGTAACAAAATCCCTGTTTACGGACGGTGCTGGGATTTTTTTTCTTCTACAAACATGATAATATAATTAAGAAAACAAATACAGGAACAAATTATACAAAATAATCTGACTACCATTAAGGTCTTCCGCAAAATTTCGAATCTTGTGCTGAAATTCCACAAACAGGTCTAGAATGAGTCCACGTGTAAGGTCTGTTTCATTTTTCTCAGGTTCTCCTCCTGTTGTCCCTTCTTTCTTTTCAGCAACTTGTACAGTGTCCTCTGGTGTTATTTCAGCCACACCCTGTGGTTTTATGTTGACAATACCGCATTCTACGGCTGTCGTCAATCTCTCAAGGACGTTTTCAAGTTCATTATGCCTTTGTTCTAATATAGAGATACGCTAAAAATGGAAAAAAAATATGGATGTCCCATACAATTAGAAAACGTTGAAATAAAACAAAAACAGAGACAGTCAGATCAAGAACTTACAATTTAAAACCAGTTACAATTTACTGACGACATGATTGCGGGCTTCCAAAACGATAAAATATCAAAAGCCGAAAATCGACTCTCACGCATCCGATACGTTACATCTAAATGAGAAATTATTTTCCAAAACTTGATGACTCACAAATACAACACAATAAAAGAATAAAGTTGCATGAAAGTTAACTATACAGGTAATGTACCTTGGTTTTTCTGGTAGCAATTTCTCAAATTTTTTCAAAAATTAATAGCAATGACCTTGATTCAGGTTACCCAAACTGCTACCAAAATTCTGAGGGTACTACCTGTTTTTCAGGTTTTATTTATTTATTCCTATCTGAAGTTATTGTGAGAAAATTTTTCGTAGCAATGATCTTGACATTCACCCAAACAACTCAAAACCCAACTAAACTATGGCATCAATGCAAGCTTCGGAAATTCCAAGTATAGTCGTAATGCCTCATTCCTTAACCGAAGTTACTAAGCAGATACATTTTTCTGGTTTTAGTAACAGCGATATGACTTTGACTCTAGTGGTCAGTCTCTAAGAAAGCAAAGCATGTGCTAAGCTTCCCCGCTTGACATATATAAATACAAACAAGTATCAATGACCTTAAATCTTGTTTTCCTCTGGCAAGTCGCAATCAAACTGACACGTGCATGATCACATTTCACTTTAGCAGTTTACATTGCTACCATGTGATATGCCTCTGGACAGTCCGAAAATGGAATAAAACACTATATATAATTATAGACAAGTGATAAATATATCTAGAAGTAAAAAGGGCCATATGTATTGTCTTCTTCAAATAAGCATCTGAAACTTGCCTGGCCACATTTCCTCAATGAGTTTAACATTCCTACTATGTTATTGAAAACTTTCAAACCATATTTGTGATATGACTCCGAACTGACAAAAATGAAATTCACACACTTGTAAACATATCAGGGGCGGCGAAATCTGATTTTGACTTGCTTGTCCGTTTTTGTCATTTGATATATTTTACTTGTCCGTATAATAGTTATATAGTAAATTCTGGTCAAATTTCACTTGTCCGTACAAGCTTTGGGACAACCTGGGCAATACGGACAATTGAATTTGCCGCCCCTGCATATATAGCAAGTGGAGTACAAAAGACCATAAATCTTTTTTTCCTGAGGCAATATGGCTGTTTCCCTATAGCAGTTGAATACAGTACTCAGAACCATATCTTAAATACTGACGGACTGATGGACGGACGCCGACAAAACTATATCTCTCCGATAGGGAAAACACCTTTTAAACATACCTGAATATATTCTTCTTCAATACACGCTATTCTCTCATCTCCGGCGGATTCAATATAGTCGGCGTCGTCATCATTGTCCTCACTTGTGACGTCATCCGGAGTTGTTACAACAGGGGGCTCTGTAGTCGGTTTTCTACGGTCGTTGAACTCCGACTGTAAACAAGAATGACGCACAACAGAACACTGTTGCTTATTAAGATCCAGTGAAAACTAAACAATGTGCTACAAAATGTTGAATCGTTTGTTATATACGTAATCACATAAACTTCATGAATGAACTTAGGATTCAAAATAATGAGTGTCATTGAACATTGTCAGCAAGTAACTAGTTTACAATTCATGTTTTCTTTAGGCAAATAAGTACACTATAAAAATTAATAAAATAGGCGTTTGTTACACCAGATATGGTTTAAACTAGTATAATATACAAACGTGTTGTAAGTGACCACGAAGGTCTCCTTCACGATGAACAAACTGGTTTTGTTAATCTTAAATTAGAAGTACAATAGATCATGTCCATACAATTAAAAATATTATAGAAACAAGGAAGTATGTTTGCAGCCTATATTGTCTTCCAAAAGGCACATGATAATATCCCTAGGGCTAAAATTGAATTATGGACAAAGCTACATGCAACTGGTCTAAATCATTCATAAATGCCGCCATTTCATTGTATAAAGATGTTCAGTGCTATATAAAGTTAAAATGGTTTTCATTCCCTTGGTCTGACGTAAATTGCGCCTTGAAACAAGGCTGCCTGTTGCCACCAATATATTGTTTTGTTTAATACTCACGGTGTATATGCATATCGGATCCCTCTCTGTGGTAAATGAGAAAACGGATCTCTCTCTGTTCGCGCACAGGACATTCATTGTGGTAAACAATGAACTCCAACGTCAGGGAGCTCGGAAAATCGAAATTTTCGTCCTAAACACATTTTTGTGCATAAAAAACATATGAACCACGGAATGACTTAGCTATATACCATTGCTTTTTTATCGTTACATTTGTTTTATCAGTTGACACAAATCCACAGACGTGTGTGCCCGGGCGGACGGGGGTTGTTATGGTACAGATGTGTCGCTGAACGCCCCCTTTTCAGACTAGCTATGCATGAATGCCACTCTTTGTATCAAATCAAATTATACAAATTCGCGTTTAAAAGCTACTTGAGTATCACGTAGGTATAGGTAAATTTGATAATAAAATTTAAATATGCATGTTATGTGAAATTGCCGATTTATTTTCAATTTAAAAGCATAATTAAGGTACTTCCGCCATCTTGAATTTAGAGTGACCTTCATTTGAGGTGTGAAAATATTGTGAACAAAAGCTTTCAAATGCAGCTGTTCCAGAGTACAAAAACAGCTCAGTTTGCAAGACCTGAACTCAAAGTAGCTGTATAAAAAGTAAAACTAAAATTCGGAATAAACAAAGAAGAATTTTAACCTGTATTTTTCCAAATTTTTGGTTGATTTATAAATCCTTCAAAATACATTTATTAAAAATTCATGAATGGCAAAAGTTAGTTCAAAGTTTCAATTAGTGCATAGGGAATTGTCTTACTGAATAAACTAAACTTAGCACAAATCTGTTTTCAAATCTGACCACCTCATGTATTAAAACGAAAATAAATCTGTACATATTGCTATTTTCAGCATACATAAAAGTAGTGCAATGTGCGGACAATGATTTTTCTATGTATGGTGTACCAAACTGCCTAAAATTGTAAGAGTAGTCTCAGACTTCATGTGAACAAGATTTGGCAACGATCCAAAATTCTTTTCAAGGATTGTGCAAGTGTAAGAAAGTTTAATTTATTATTGTGGAATTTATGTACTTACGCGCTGCTTATCTCACGGAAAATTTGGTGGAAATGGAATTTTCGGCACTTCCTGCAGTAACTACAGAAATTACTTAACGTAACTTTCTCACACATGTATATTTATAAATTATAAAACAGTCGAAATATTTGCTTTATCACGAAACATGCAAATATTTTTAGACAATCTTGAAACATTTGGCCACAGTATTTCCGCATACTGGTCGGGAACAAGTTCGATGTGTATAGTGATTTCATGCGTCGTAAACTAACCAATTTTGATCTTTCGACTTTTTATACAATTTGAGAATTTATACAGCATGTAATAAATCGCAGAAAAAAAAATGTACAGCCAAATATGTTAGGAGGTAATATACATTGTAATTTATATACAATTGTAGATAACTACGAAACATTTTACAAAATGCAATCAATTGAACTTTACATTAGTGATTACTGCGGTGTTGACAGCGGAAGCAGCGGTCCAGTACTAAGACTGTCTACGAAACCAAGGATAACGAGTTCTTTATCTGAAAATTACGAATATTGGGATCAGTGTTCAGTATACACCTGAAAATAATAGACTTGCTATTTGCCGAGTGCACACTTGTTTTCTATCGTCGTTAATATAAAGTAGACTAGTAAATATTCGTACATATGCATAATCTCATAAACACTTCTTTAATGTATGTTCTCTGAAATTAACAAATAACTGGCTCAACTGAGACACCATACTTTAAAGTAAATTCAGTATATTCACCACGAGGTTCAAAATGCACGGGAGTCTCGTGCTAGTACATGCCTTTAATTTCACATGGTTGAAGTGTAAACAAATAGTTAAATTTGCTTCGTTTGATTTCTCACGGAAAAGATCGGACTGTTTTTTTATATTGGAATAATTTATAGAACATATATGCATTTGAAGTTGAAAGTTGATTGTTTTCTACAGGACGTAAAACTGAAACAAGTAAGCACTTTTACTTTTTCAGCAATGTTCCTCAGGTGAACTTTGACATTGTTTACGAAGAGAAATCAGTTTTGTGTCATCTTGAAATGCGTTGTTCGGCTGAAACGTATAGTTCCCGGAAAAGTTCTAAAATGGTTTATTTTGGTGATTTTTGTTTTATTTATAAATTCAACACAATGTGCAATATTTCTAGTTTTTGAAAAAGATTGAAATTCAACTTTATTTTAGAAAAAGTTCCGATCTTTCATTTATATTTTGCCAGCGTATGCTTACAAATTTTAAGTGAAACGGCTTTCTTGTCCAAGAGAGGTGTGTTAAGCGAAAAACTATCATTACACATTGCGTTTATTCTTTAAATGTGAAGGATCGGTAACAGATTAAGGAGATCGGACAGTGAAAAACTATACTAAATGGATATCTCTAGCCATGAATAAGGAGACATACGTATTTCAGTAAGGAAATCTGAGGTAAAAGAACAATCATATATTTTATTCCTTGAAATAAACATGGCGGCGAAATATTTTAGAAAAATCGTGCACGTGTTTTGCGAATTAGAATGTTTAACATTTTCTTGAAAAAGTAACGCTCGTGTGCACTTTTTTGGCATTTCTTTGATTTGAAAATAAATATTTTATAGTAATTTAGGTTGCATACGATACTAAAATTTTGCACCAAAAATGTTCATTCATTTTCTTCCAAAGCACTGTGGAGATAGGGTTCAGCGTAGCTTTCATGCTTGCAAGTTTACCTACATATATATCTTTTCAAGTTTTATCATATATATTTTTGTGTCCTTGCATTTCGAAAGCTGTTTCAAGGATTCTGATTTTTCACATAAATTTCTAATTTCAATTTGTGGAAGTACCTTAACGTCTTAAGGGAAGTAAAAACACCATGATCTATTTTCCTTAGAAAAAAGATGTTGTTTTCAATAAGAATACCATCTCAAAATAGTAACAGTGAAGTTGCGTGTGCTGGTGCCGAATACTACTGCCGATAGAAAATTTTGTCGAAGGGGGTGCCAGGTGCAGAGAGTCAAGAGGGATCCTTTAAGGCAAAATTGCACCGACTGAGAGGGATCCCGTGCATTAACGAAATCGAAACTTTCGAAAGTAGGGCTTTTTAAAGGAAACATGATGAAAATAACCACATAAAGTGTATTTACAAGTATGATGGGATCAACGACTTCACATCTAAGGTGCTAGATATTTGGTATGTTAAAGAAAAGTTGTTTTTAAGTTTCATAAACATCGCAAGATGTTCATCCAAGCCAGTACCCGCCGTCTACATTCCATCTTCGTTTGGACTTGTGTCAACTGATAAAACAAATGTAGCGATAAAAAAGCAACTGTAGTATATAGCTACGTTATTCTGTGGTTCATATGGATTTTTATGCACAAAAATATCTTTAGGACGAGAATTTCGATTTTCCGAGCTCACTGACGTTGGAGTTCATTGTTTACCACAAAGAGTGGGATCCGTTTTCTCATTTTCCACAAAGAGGGATCCGATATGCATATACATCGTGGTACTGCTATTATAGAAACAAGAGGGCCATGATGGCCCTATATCGCTCACCTGTTATCATTGCACTTGAGGACAAGAAGGTCCTCAGAAAAAATATCTAACTCCAAAGGACAGGAACAACAAAGGAGAGAAATTTAACCAAAAAGAAAAACAAAATTCTTACAAGGTACAGATATGTCAAAATACACCTAAAAATTGGAGGTACCATCCATGTTGTACCACAGAAAAGTGGTCTCGGTTTTTCCCTACGGCCAATAATAAAAAAGTTACTAAAAAAAGGGTATTTATAGTAACGTAAAAGGGAAGTAATTCATAAGAAAATTATTGTAAGTTAACGAAAGAAGGATCTGCCAAATAAATCTGTGAACATAAATGAAATTTCAGATCAGTATCTTCATTAGTTACGGAGATATACCCATTTTAATTTCAAAAATAAAGGGAGGTAATTTGACATAAAATCAGTCCATAGTTATCTACCCTGATTGGCTCGGTCCAACTAATGACAATAATGAAATTTTAAATAAGTCCTGTAAGAACTTACTGATATAAATCCATTTTGACTACAATCAGGGGAGGTAATCAGATATAAAACAACTCTGGAAACTACGAATGAATCTGATTTGTCATGGAATCCAAGATTTATTGTTGTTGAAGATATTTTGGAAGTTTGTATCAAATAAAACCATAAATGAAGTCTCTATATGGCTGCAAAAGCCAAAATAGCCAATTTTGGACATTTAAGGGGCCATAACTCTGGAACCCATGAAGGAATCTGTCCAGTTTAAGAAAGGAACCAAAATCTTGTGGTGATACAAGATGTTTGCAAGTTTGGTTAAAATCAAATAATAAATGAAGTTGCTATTGTGCAGACAAGGTCAAAATAGCTAATTTTGGCCCTTTCAGGGGCCATAACTCTGGAACCCATAACCGGATCTGGCCAGTTCAAGAAAGGAACCGAGATCTTATGGTGATACAAGTTGTGTGTAAGTTTGGTTAAAATAAAATCATAAATGAAACCACTATCGTGCAGACAAGAAATTGTTGACGGACGGACGGACGCACGCACGGACGCACACACGACGGACAACGGACGAAGGGTGATCACAAAAGCTCACCTTGTCACTGTGTGACAGGTGAGCTAAAAATATTTAAATCACAATAAATGAGGAGTTGATAACCAAGTATCCTATTGTTTGCAAATGATGTTGTAACACGGGTATGAAACGTTGCCTGCGGCACAAAATGTGCCGCACTGAAATGAAGGCATTGCGCTTCCGACGGCGCAGGCATTGCGCAGGATGTTTACAAAAATAACGAGCAAGGTGAGTAGAATTGAAGGTTTTTGGTTATTGTCTTTTTACAGTAAAAACTTTTTAGAAATCGGGGAATGCAGCGGGATGTAGTTGTGTCTTGCCGACAAATCCATGCCCAGTTTGTGAAGAAATATGTAATATTGTTACTTTGCGCGTGTTTTTCATCGGATACAGTAACGTGAAAATTACAAAAGTAGTGAATATTCCGAGTCAGTTTACCTCCTGCTGAAAAAGAAATGATGTATTTCAGTCGTATATTATATAAAGACATGACATCTGATTGATTGAGATAAACTACATGTCAGGAAAAGGCATATCCCCTCGTTCTGCCGACTTTTCAGTCCAGTGCCGCAGGCATCTCGATGGTGCCGCAGACATCATGAGAGGCGCAGTCATCTTGAATACTATTGTAGTCAGTAGTACATACAATTTCGACCTTCTAACATGTATTGAAGTACAAAAATATCAATAAAAATGTTGTTCCTCCTGTTATTGTGTAAGACAAATCTTCTCAATCCGAACTTTGTAATATTAATAGCTATTTTAAGAAGTTTGCAATATTTTTTCTTGCTCTTTTGGTGGATGGGACCAGGTGCATCCCAGTTGAGAAAGTCACATCATTTTGTATCGAATTAGGATTATTTTTTGCTAAAAAACATTATTCAATTACCAAACATTCTCATTTGTAACAATTATTGATGCTTAGTTCAAAGCAAGGTATGAAAACCAGCATTGGGGCACAAAAACTGTCATACACGGGTATGAAACGTTGCCTTCGGCACAAAATGTGCCGCACTGAAATGAAGGCATCGCGCCTCCGACGGTGCAGGCACTGCGCAGGATGTTTACAAAAATAACGAGCAAGGTGAGTAGAATTGAAGGTTTTTGGTTATTGTCTTTTTACAGTAAAAACTTTTTAGAAATCGGGGAATGCAGCGGGATGTAGTTGTGTCTTGCCGACAAATTCATGCCAAGTTTGTGAAGAAATATGTAATATTGTTATTTTGCGCGTGTTTTTCATCGGATACAGTAACGTGAAAATTACAAAAATAGTGAATATTCAGAGTCATTTCACCTCCTGCTGAAAAAGAAATGATGTATTTCTGTAGTATATTATATAAAGACATGGTATCTGATCGATTGAGATAAAATACATGTCTAGGAAAAGGCATATCCCCTTGTTCTGCCGACTTTTCAGTCCAGTGCCGCAGTCATCTGATGTTGCCGCAGACATCATGAGAGGCGCAGTCATCTTGAATACTATTGTAGTCAGTAGTACGTACAATTTCGACCTTCTATATATACATGTATTGAAGTATAAAAATATCAATAACAATGTTGTTCCTCCAGTTATTGTAGTAGTAAAACAAATCTTCTCAATCCGAACTTTGTAATATTAATAGCTATTTTAAGAAGTTTGCAGTATTTTTTCTCGCTGTTTTTGGGAATGGGGCCAGGGAAAATCATGTTATTTTGTATCGATTTGGGATTCATTTTCTCCAGTAAAATAGCAATATTCAATTACTAAACATCCCATTTGTAACAATTATTGATGCTTATAGTTCAAAGCAAGGTATGAAAACCAGCATCGGAGCACAAAAACTGTCATAACTTTTGTCATTTTTCAACCAATTTTAAAATTTTTGTTTCAGCATCGAGTTTCTTTTTCTTTACAGTTTGGGCGTACTTTTTTTATTAGCGGTGAGCTGAATTTCAATACCCCCCCCCCCCCCCCCCACACACACACACACACTCACCCCACACCCCTCCAAAAAATATAAATAAATGGTGAGGTTCGCAGTTTTGTCGTTCCGAAAACAAGGAACACAATAAGACAAAACACACACACACATAAAAACATGAAATTTCTCTCGCTCATCTCGCGCCATGTTTTTCTGTAACAGTATATCAGCACAAATTTTACTGTTATGTCAAGATATTTAGATACGAATGAAGAATATTTAAAACGATACTGTTCCCAAGTTTTGTGTAGAAAAGAACCAGTGAAAAACATGTCCAAATGGGGCTTAACTTGTTCTAATTATTTCTGAAATTCTACTAAAATATTAACGTATTTTACTCACTCTTTGTCGTTCAACTATGATTTAGGTCTGTGCACCGACTGTACACATAAAGTTTCCGTCTAATCATAAGGAGAAATTATTTCCTGTTTTCTTTTAATATACACTGAATGCATGTGCATCCATCTGAAAATATAATATAATCAAGATATTTAACTATCGATAACTTCATTGCTTCTTTTCCACACAAAACTTGGGAACGGTATCGTTTCAAGAGAAGTTTCATGTTTTTACAGGTTTTGTGTGTGTGTGTGTGTGTGTCTTTTTTGCCGTTCCTTTTCTTCGGAAAGCCAAAACAGTGATTTTTCGCCATTTTTTTTTTCTTTCTTTTCGGGGGTTTTGGGGAGGGGGGCGGGGGGCGAAATTCAACTCATCGCTAATCAAAATAGTACGCCAAAACTGTAAAGAAAAACAACAACAACAAAACTTGATGCTGAAACAAAAACATCAAAACTTGTTGAAAAATGACAAAAGTTATGACACATTTTGTGCTCCAATGCTGGTTTTCATACCTTGCTTTGAAATAAGCATCAATAATTGTTAAAAATGAGAATGTTTGGTAATTGAATAATGTTTCTTAGCAAAAAATAATCCTAATTCAATACAAAATGATGTGACTTTCTCAACTGGGATGCACCTGGTCCCATCCCCCAAAAGAGCAAGAAAAAATATTGCAAACTTCTTAAAATAGCTATTAATATTACAAAGTTCGGATTGAGAAGATTTGTCTTACACAATAACAGAAGGAACAACATTGTTATTGATATTTTTGTACTTCAATACATGTTAGAAGGTCGAAATTGTATGTACTACTGACTACAATAGTATTCAAGATGACTGCGCCTCTCGTGATGTCTGCGGCACCATCGAGATGCCTGCGGCACTGGACTGAAAAGTCGGCAGAACGAGGGGATATGCCTTTTCCTGACATGTAGTTTATCTCAATCAATCAGATGTCATGTCTTTATATAATATACTACAGAAATACATCATTTCTTTTTCAGCAGGAGGTAAACTGACTCGGAATATTCTCTACTTTTGTAATTTTCACGTTACTGTATCCGATGAAAAACACGCGCAAAGTAACAATATTACATATTTCTTCACAAACTGGGCATGGATTTGTCGGCAAGACACAACTACATCCCGCTGCATTCCCCGATTTCTAAAAAGTTTTTACTGTAAAAAGACAATAACCAAAAACCTTCAATTCTACTCACCTTGCTCGTTATTTTTGTAAACATCCTGCGCAATGCCTGCGCCGTCGGAAGCGCAATGCCTTCATTTCAGTGCGGCACATGTTGTGCCGCAGGCAACGTTTCATACCCGTGTCATAACTTTTGTCATTTTTCAACAAGTTTTGATGTTTTTGTTTCAGCATCAAGTTTTGTTGTTGTTGTTGTTTTTCTTTACAGTTTTGGCGTACTATTTTGATTAGCGATGAGTTGAATTTCGCCCCCCCCCCCTCCCCAAAACCCCCGAAAAGAAAAAAAAAATGGCGAAAAATCCCGAAGAAAAGGAACGGCAAAAATGACACACACACAAACACACACAAAACCTGTAAAAACATGAAACTTCCCTTGAAACGATACCGTTCCCAAGTTTTGTGTGGAAAAGAAGCAATGAAGTTATCGATAGTTAAATATCTTGATTATATTATATTTTCAGATGGATGCACATGCATTCAGTGTATATTAAAAGAAAACAGGAAATAATTTCTCCTTATGATTAGACGAAAACTTTATGTGTACAGTCGGTGCACAGACCTAAATCATAGTTGAACGACAAAGAGTGAGTAAAATACGTTAATATTTTTGTAGAATTTCAGAAATAATTAGAACAAGTTAAGCCCCATTTGGACATGTTTTCCATTGGTTCTTTTCTACACAAAACTTGGGAACAGTATCGTTTTAAATATTATTCTTCATTCGTATCTAAATATCTTGACATAACAGTAAAATTTGTGCTGATGTACTGTTACAGAAAAACATGGCGCGAGATGAGCGAGAGAAATTTCATGTTTTTATGTGTGTGTGTGTGTTTTGTCTTATTGTGTTCCTTGTTTTCGGAACGACAAAACTGCGAATCTCACCATTTATTTATATTTTTTGGAGGGGTGTGGGGTGGGTGTGTGTGTGGGGGGGGGGGGGGAGTATTGAAATTCAGCTCACCGCTAATAAAAAAAGTACGCCCAAACTGTAAAGAAAAAGAAACTCGATGCTGAAACAAAAATTTTAAAATTGGTTGAAAAATGACAAAAGTTATGACAGTTTTTGTGCTCCGATGCTGGTTTTCATACCTTGCTTTGAACTATAAGCATCAATAATTGTTACAAATGGGATGTTAAGTAATTGAATATTGCTATTTTACTGGAGAAAATGAATCCCAAATCGATACAAAATGACGTGATTTTCCCTGGCCCCATTCCCAAAAACAGCGAGAAAAAATACTGCAAACTTCTTAAAATAGCTATTAATATTACAAAGTTCGGATTGAGAAGATTTGTTTTACTACTACAATAACTGGAGGAACAACATTGTTATTGATATTTTTATACTTCAAAACATGTATATATAGAAGGTCGAAATTGTACGTACTACTGACTACAATAATATTCAAGATGACTGCGCCTCTCATGATGTCTGCGACACCATCGAGATGACTGCGGCACTGGACTGAAAAGTCGGCAGAACAAGGGGATATGCCTTTTCCTAGAAATGTATTTTATCTCAGTCGATCAGATACCATGTCTTTATATAATATACTACAGAAATACTTCATTTCTTTTTCAGCAGGAGGTGAAATGACTATATATTCACTATTTTTGTAATTTTCACGTTACTGTATCCGATGAAAAACACGCGCAAAATAACAATATTACATATTTCTTCACAAACTGGGCATGAATTTGTCGGCAAGACACAACTACATCCCGCTGCATTCCCCGATTTCTAAAAAGTTTTTACTGTAAAAAGACAATAACCAAAAACCTTCAATTTTACTCACCTTGCTCCTTATTTTTGTAAACATCCTGCGCAGTGCCTGCGCCGTCGGAGGCGCGATGCCTTCATTTCAGTGCGGCACATTTTGTGCCGAAGGCAACGTTTCATACCCGTGTGTAACTCTGGCTGAAAATCCAGAAGAAATTCATTTAAAGCTACTAGATATTTTACATATTTGTTGTAAGATAATAGTATGACTGTTAATTGTAAGAAATCAAATTAATTCATTTTAGAACACTTAGTTGCAAACAAACGAATATTTTCTAAAATTTCTTTAAATTGGGAACATCTCTGTTGCATATATTGTACAACGTTCCAGATATCTTGGTGTTTTACTAAACGAATTTCTAGATATTGCATAAATGACAAAAATGTTGTCATGTCAGCTGATAGAGCACTTTGGCTTGTAATCTCATAACAGGGTTTTCCCGGACGCAGGTTTCCTGCGTCCCTGACGCGCTTTGACTGCTTTGAACTCGCATTTTGTAGTGCCTCTGCGTCCACTGGACCCGCAAAATCGGTCACGAAACTCCTTTGCACTGAAGCCTCCTTTGCGCAGATACCCATGTAAAATGCGCAGTTTTTTACCACCGGGACCATCCCCGAATCGTGGGTGCTCATTATACACAGGTATAGACGATTTTCCAACTTCAAAACAAGTCTTGTTACCGATGTTCGCCATTTTGGTAAAGGGAAACTACTCTCCGCGCTAACTGACTTCGCTAAAATCTAAGATTGCCGTTACGTTCCGTAAAAGATCGAATGATTTATTTTTCTATTAAACGAAATTAATTACATATAAATTTAAAGTATTTTGATGAAAAATATTAATAAATCACAAAAATTATGATACTAATTAAGGATCGAGTATTATCTTTAACCGAGATCAAACTGTGAACAACATAATTGACACGAGGTGACACTTAATTGCCGGTAATTACTGGCTATTTGATCATAATAAAAAGACTGTCACACCTTTTGCTATCAGTCTGAATTGAGAAGCTCATGCCATTTTGAAAGATACCATTCCGAAATATTGAATCAGCTGCTATCTAAATTAAAAAGATACAAGTTCATCCGGTTTTAGGATAAAATTTTTTTAGTAATAATGTCCATTTTCAAGATCAATATTTTGTGGACCCCCAAAAATTATTAGGGACCCTTATATTAGCAGCCATGGGAGTCCATGGACTCCCAAATAAAAAACCCGAGGGAAAACCCTGTCATAATGTAAAACTTTTGGGCCTAAATTGGCATGCCCCTAAATTGGAGTTTTTAACATTTTGAAAACTGTATGATTCAATGATTTTACCTGTTAGAGTCAGTGTACCCGGTTTCGCACTGTACGCGGTTTCGCACACCCAGCAAATTCATGTGCTTTGTGAGAATAAAGCAGAAAATTCAACAATTCTTTGTTATTGTTTCACAAAATTGAGTTATTCCCTACATAAATTGACACAAGGGTTCATCCCCGCTTGACCTCGTTCTTGGTAGGTCAGACAAAACAATAAATACAATTGAGGCCATAGGCTACTAAAAATATTAAATTTGTCGCTCAATGATGCTAGGCAACCATCGAAAATGCTGGAACGGACTGAAAAGTCGGCAGAACAAGGTACCTTTCTTCTAGAAATGTATTTTACTCATCGATCATACCAATCTTTAATAATATATCTAACAGAAATACTTAAGTTCTCCTTTCAACGAGGTGAAATGACTTAATCACTATTTTTGATTTCACGTTTACTGTATTAAAAACACGCGCAAAATAACAATATTAATAATTCTTCACGTACTGGGCATTTTGTCGGCAGACACACAATCCGCTGCTTCCCGATTTCTAAAAATTTTTACTGTAAAGACATAACCAAACCTTCAATTTTACCCCTTTGCTCCTTATTTTTAGTAAAACACCGCGCGTGCTGCGCCGTCGGAGCGCGATGCCTTCATTTCAGTGCGGCACATTTTGTCCGAAGGCACGTTTCATTCAGACTCGTTGTGGAAAATCATGGCTGAAAATCCAGAAGAATATTCATTTAAAGCTACTAGAATTTTACTATTTGTGTAAGATATTAGTATACTGTAATTTAAGAAATCAAATAATTTCAACTTAGAACACTTAAATGCAAAAACGATTGTTCTAAAATTCATTAATTGGGAATCTCTGTGCATAATTGTACACGTTCAGATATCTTGAGTGTATTACTAAACAATTCTAGATATTGCAAAATGACAAAAATGTTGTCATTCAGTGATAGAACACTTTGAGTGTAATCTCATAATGTAAATCTTTTGCCTAAAATGGCAAGCCTAATTGGACGTTTTTAAATTGAAAACTGTATGTTCAATGACTTACCTGTTAAATGTTATTCAGCTCCAATCGGGGTGACAAATCTTACTCTTTTATAAATTGTTCAAAACAGAGCCGTGATGTTTTTTCTTGGAGTGACAGATACATGACAGTATTGTGAATTTTCAAAGATTAAATAAAAGTTTTTAAGGCGGTAAAATCATCACCCAATGTTAGAGGAAAAGCAGCCAGTGTTTTTGAAAATATCTATTTTAAGTCATGTTTCTTCTTGGTCTCTTTCTCTTTTGGTTTCACTTTCACTTTTAATTTCGTCTGCTGTCGACCTTGACCTGAACTCTTCAAAAATTAGGACAGAAAGTGGGTCACAAAGCCGTCAAAAATAAACAACACGTGATAAAAGTTTGTATCTTTATTGCACAATCTGGCATCAAATTAAAAAGTGGTCGAGCATGTGTCTGGGCGAGCTCTATGTTATTATTATTGTTATTATTAGAATCCAGATCAATATTACATAACATGTCCACTTACGTCCGTCTTCTGTGGTTCCTTTAGCTCACTCTCCTCTTTGATACCTTTCTCAGCTACAGGTTTGGTGTCATTGGAGCTGATCTCATGCGTCACTACCACTGGAATTTCTAGAGACGTTGCATTATTCGAAAATTGCTGGTTGTTTGGATCGATTTCATATTTTTCACTAATATTTCCAGCACCGTTTTCAAAATCTGACATTGCTGCAGACGCCATGACAGTTCTACGTCACAGGCATGTGTCAGTGATGACGTCATATATACGTGAGCCGCCAATTATAACCTATGCCGACCTATAGATGCCGTCCTTTTCTTAACTGATATTTTAAAACTATTATTTAATTGATCTCCGAGATTTATATCTACGTTCTGGACAATATGTTTTTTATTGTATGTATCTTTATCAGAAAGAGATGTACGACGTTGCCCCAGAGTGGGACCTGTACACAAATGGACATGGGCGTAGGAGCGAGTTTAACTTGGGGGGGGGGGGGGGCAAACCTTTTCGAAACAGGCTTAATAGTTAGGCCTACATAGACTTTGCAGACGCTCAAACCGGAACTGTAGTGATTGCGCTCAATGATATATTATTTTCATAAAATGTAATCAAACGATCCTTGGCGTGGCGCGTACACATTTCAGTACTCACACTACGGAAAGAGACAAGTCTGTCAGAATACAAGGGAAGGCCAAATGCAAATCAGAAAACAGGTTGAAAAGAATTATATGATGCTAAGTAAATGTTATATTACACTGAAAGTTATATCTTGGGGTATAAATATTGGAGGGGCCAAACTATAGTTTGGCCCCCCCCCCCTCTCCTAGCTTTGGGGGGGGGGGGGGGGCCTGGCCCCCGCTGCCCCCCCCCCCCCCTGCTCCTACGCCTATGATGGAAGAATAATGAATGAGTTGGGTTTTACGGCGAATCGACACAAAAAGGTCATATATCGCCGAGACAAATGGAAGAAGAAGAAGGTAGGCCTAATACAGTAGCCTATTATGATATTTAATAGATCTAATTATTGATCTTCTACGTCCTTGTTTAACAAATCTCTCGTCTTACAGGCCCGGTGCCAGAAATATTTGATTGGGAGGGGCACTAGTTTAGAACGAAGGCGTTATCGGCGAGATGGGGTAGGTACGGGTGTGGGCCTTAGCCCCTGTTTGGGGAAAGGTTGTCAAAGGAAAGTTTTGATGTATAGAATCTATATATGAAATGGTGGCCCCATCACTTTAGGGGGCGAGGACGCTCTCCCCTGGAAAGGTTTGAGATACAGGTATGAAATGGTGGCCTCTGGTACATTTTCTGGTCTAAATTATTATATTCACCCTGGCCTCGTCGCTCAAACAAAATTATAAGAAGCCACGAAATATTTCAATAATTTGTAAGACAGGAGAAGTTGTGCTCAGTGTTTGAAAGTTTAAATGCTTCAAAATAATTTAAATCTTATTTAACTTTGATAAAGCCCTGTCATAAATGCCATTCACTGCTGCAAAATTATTTACCTGGAATTTGTACATTTTTGGATTTGAATGTCTAAATGTCATGCTTGTTTTGAAAGTACAATGTCGTTCTATTAGTGAATAGGCAATCTCGTTCTCGATTCGAATGTCCACACTCGTTCTTTTTTTGAATGTCCGTTGTCGTTCTGAATGTCGTTCTGGGTTTAAATGTCCGATGTCATTCTGATTTTCATTGTCGAATGTCGTTCTCGGTTCGAATGTCCTTCTTGGTTTCAATGTCCAATGTCATTCTTGTTTTGAATGTGCAACGCTGTTCTAGATTTTGTTCATCTAATTTGGTTCTGGGTTGAATGTCCACTTGTCCAGCGTTGAATGTTAAAACTTCTCGCCAACTTCACGCTTTGAATCATGATTCAATGTCTTTCTCCATATGAATATCCAGTGTTCAATGTCGAAAAAGATTTGCAGATGGCCAAGAATCGCTCAAAGAAAGGAAAAGTCGGGGAAGAAAATCAAAAATCAGTGACTCGGGGCTGACGTCCATCCGTGACGACGCCTTAGAGAACTGAAGATGTCTAAGGTATTGTTTGCCAAAAGGAAAATATTTGTTGATATAAAAAATATGCAATCGTACGAGATCTTAATTTGAAATCAACCCATGAAAGACAAAATATATTCCTTTAATATTTGAACTTCCTGTACTTAAGTGTAGTAAATAATACATGATTCATAAGAATAAATGATAATGATAAAAATAATAGATAATAATAATTGTTATCATTATCATATGTCAGGTGCACGCTTGGTGGATTCCACGTCTTATCGAATTCTTCGAAAAGGAACGCAGGGTAAAGGACTGTTGGGCGTTTCTCCGGCGTTACCAGAAGGACGGAGATGAATTCTTTGATAGAATTATTACCACTGACGAGACATGGCTGTGGTTTTACGATCCAGGGACAAAATATCAGTCAGCTCTCTGGTTCAGGCAGATTCACCTCTACCTGAAAAGGCAGGACCGGTGTAACGTTGTAAACTGACCCCCATAGAATAATGACGCCCCCCCCCCCCCCGTCATTATTTTATATAGAATAATGACCCCTATCTATAAAATACTGACACCCGTTATAAAATAATGACCCCCCGATTTCATCTATAAAATATTGACCCCCGCCTAACCTATTACTAACATACTCTTTATCAATTCAAGTCACTGTCGTATTTCTATTGCTTATATTTGTTGTTGTTGTTGTTGTTGTTTCTGCTGCTGCTGCTGCGTCTACAGCTGACACAACAGCAGTATATCTTAGAGGCCTCGCTAAGAAATAAACGTACATCTATTGAAAAATGAAATTTAAAAGGGTTTTCATTTGAATTATCATTGTTGTACATAAAGAGAAGTATTACAATAATAGAAGATATACCTAAGTCGTTTCAAGGTTATTACAGAAATAAAGAGAACCGATATTCAGGCTGGAGAATAATTTGGTTTTATTTACAAACAGCGTATTATCATCGTTTATTCTTGATAGCAACTGAGATCATCCTTTAGAAATAAAGCAAAAGCCTCACCATACAAACTTTGGAGAGAGATTTGGCCTACGGAAAATGATTCAAATCACTTGTCACTTACAGTGATTTTGCTTAAGTATTTGGTTGGTGTTGCCGAGTGGTTAAGGTCGTTGACTCCTAATCCAGTGGCCCGGGTTCGATTCCCGGGCGGGGAAGTTGAAAATTATGAAACACATGTTTCCCATTCAACTAGAGGAGTTCTTGGTAAGCAACCCAGCGTTACTGGATTGAATCCCAGGCATCCTCGCCGCCTGAAAACTAGCTAATTCTGGCTATCTAAAAGAGGGCGTTAAACTGAATATGAACAATATGGATATGAACAAATTTATGAAATAGAAAATAGGGGTCTTACCGTGTTTTTTTTTTCACAAACAGCAATTATTACATTAAAATTTTGTAACGTTGAAACTTGTGTTACGTCGGATGACGTTTAGGATACTTCAGTGATGCACGCGATGCAAATATATGCTTCTACCGTATTTTTTGAAAAATTTCACGGAAAGAGCCCTCTTTTTATTTCATAAACTAGTTCGGAATTTTCATAGCAAAAAAGACTGCGTAAGTCGTTAGTAAATTGAATCGTTTTCCGTCGACCAAATCGTCCACCGAAGCTCGTATGATGCTACTATAATATCAAAAGAGTCGCGCATTTTTTAGAACATTTAACGCCCATCATAGTGACATTTTATCAAATTTCCGATTGACAACACTGACTTATATCATTCTGTTTCTCTTGTCAAGAGCATCCGAATGTTGTTTCTGAAATTAATCCAGCGAAAAAAAAAACACCCCCATTTTTACTCCAGATACTTCAATTTTTCATTAATCATGTATACCCCTTTATAACAGTCAAAGCCATTACACAATATGTTAACTAAGTTTCTGTTACGATACCCGTCACGATTTGTATATAAAGTTGTAATGTGTTTTTAAAGAAACCAGGGAAGCCAGGTCCACTTCTAAGAAAAAATCAAGGGCAGACAGCCACATCTCCCGCCGATGCCATTTGAGAAAAGGGCCATAACTCCAGAACGGGTTGAGCAAATTCATGATTTGTTTCTACCTCCACAACTAAACATTAATAATAGTAATCCTGAAAGTTTGAATACTATAATGAATGAATAATGATATATATAAGAAAAAAGTAACAAAGGGCCATAACTCCCGAACAGGTGGAGCAAACCCAATTTTTTTTCTACCTGCACAACTAAGCACCAGTAGTAGTAATCCAAGAAAGTTTAAATCAATTCCGTCCAATAATGAATGAGGAGTTGCGGTCACAAAAATGTTGCACGGGCGCATGCACGGACGCACGCACGGACGTGTGCCATTACCATATTTTCCTCTGATGCCTATCGATGGGGGATAATTATGTTGTAAGTGTACCTTAGATGGGTTAGGGTTAGGATTTGGGTTAGGGTGTCGTTATTTTATAGGGGTCACAATTCTATGTGACGGTCACTTTTCTAGGTGTGAGGGAGTCATAATATTATGGCCCGCCGGTCATAATATTATGACCGGGGAGTCACTATTCTATATAAAATAATGACCGGGGGGTCATTATTCTATATAAAATAATGACCCGGGGGTCATTATTCTATGGGGGCCGGTTTACAACGTTACACCGGCCCAAAAAAATATGTTTGCTATATTCTGCGACAGAAAGGGGATGCTTTTGCACCATGCTGTACAAAAAGATACTATATAACACTTATTTTATTAACACATATTAACTATTGCACTTCAATTTGTAAGGTCTTGCTCCGTGACTGAGCGCACGCGCTCCGAAGAAACGACCCGGTGTGCCACTGGACTACTATCTTTGCATCAGAACAACGCTTTGCCTTATACAGCCGCAGCTACTACATTGGTTTGCCATCCGCCATATTCCCCGGACCAAGCAACCTTTGATTTCGCCATATTCCCAATCAAGGCACAGCTTAAAGGTCAGAAATTTAAGTCTCTGCACGAGCTACGGACCGAAACAACGAACATTATTGCCCAATATGAACAGCAATGCTACCATGACGTCTTTCAGAAATCGGTACATCCGTATCAGAAATGTATTCAGTACAACGGCGAGTATTTTGTAAAAATGAAGCTATTACGCACTAAGCGCGCCGCGCTATGTTAATTAATGCCAAGACGCTGACGTCGTTAAAAAGCAATCGCCGTTTGCTGGGTCCGAGTTAGTGACAGGTGATGAGGAGGTGCTATTTCTGACAATGTTATCATATTCACGTCAACTTTTATGTGTAAATAGTACAAAGAGTGCGAATAAAGATGATAGAAAGTCTACGTTATTTTAGAACAGCCCTTGTATACACCGGGCTGAAGAGCACGAAATGTTCCGAACCTGAGTAACAATACGCATATAATAATTATGCTATTCAAAACGAGCCGGGACGCAGTGGTCCAGTGGTAACATCGTCTAACTAAGAAACTAGGGTCCATGAGTTCAAGCTCCTCCAACTTAAACTACATACGCACGGATAAGAGTCCCGTTTATAAATGATTTGTGGCTGCTAAATAACCAGGAAACTTCTGGAATATGAGCGCCATTGAAGTCACCAACAGTCTTTTAATACACTCGCCCATCATTGAATCCATGACGAGTTACCTTACATACAAATAAATCTATTCAGAGCATGATTCATTCTTTGGATTAAATAATAATGCAAAGATTTAGTCAGTACAGGATCATTTTATTCAGTTTTCAGCAATTAGTGATACTGTTGATGAATCTTTTCAAAACATTTAGTTTTTTCTTTCATTTTAATTTATACAGTCTGTTAATACCTAGGGCGGGTATGAGAATATCCCAGGTTTTTACCTACGTACTGAGTTAGTCAGTGAATGATAGCTTTGATTTTCGTTGAATTAAATGCAAAATAACACAGCAAACAAACATTTGAAAACGTATGCCCGAATGCGAGTCCACCAGCCGGTAATGCCCGGTCACATTCACGCTGCGATCAACCGAAGTCAGTCGTTCAACCTAGGGCGGCATTGGACCAGTCGCGATATTCCTGCGATGCCAGCCTAGCAGATACTACTAAATGAATTTTAGATTGTAGGGTGTTAGTAAAGGAATTATTGGTATTCAAAAATAATTGCTATTTGAATATTTTAAAATCAATTTTATGTTTATCATTGTAAAAATCGGGAAAAATTTACAATTTCGAAAAATAAATTGAAAATTAATGTTTCTTTTGGGAGAAGTGAAATTTACTAATCGTTTACAACAATCCTACAGATATAGATTCAAACTGGTATTTTTTCTGGTGCCAAATATGGCTGAGATTTGCAATGGAAAATACCCCCCACAAACCGTTTTTAACGATAAGTGTTCAAAACTAATCAAGATAATAAGGATATATAATATGAAAAGTATTTTTTAAAAGAGAAATCAAGAAAAATCCTTGTTACGGAAAAGGCGACTCAGACAGTACGTTTAAAGGTCTCTAAGTCCGAATGACCCTTACAAGCCTTCGTACATACCATGGTACAACAAATTAAAATAAAAAGACTCTTGGTAATTTATCTGATTTCGTTCAAAAATCGATATAATAATATTACCTGATGAATTATTTATGAAGCAGTCGCATCGATCATTGATTTCTTTTAAACCAAAGCATTTCATAAACGTCTTTCAACCATTAATTATTCATACATCTTGCTTAACACTCAGACGACAGTCACATGTATAAGTATAATTATAAAGAAGAATATCGATGCGATGCGATGGGGCTTATATCTAAGAGTCTGTGATCTCTGTCCTTTTTGTCTTGTCTTTTCCCATTTATTTTTAGATTTGGGATCTCCCCCAGATGTGCTATTAACGTCCATACAACATTATCAGTCATAAAATTTGAATGAGTATTGCTTCATTTGCTATTGAAAGGGTAAGTAAAAATTGTACTTTTGTATTTGCATCATACATTTTCTATGTCTAAATGAGCCGTGCCATGAGAAAACCAACATAGTGGGTATGCATCCATCCGCGCAGTCTGGTCAGGATCCATGCTGTTCGCTAACAGTTTCTCCAATTCCAATAGGCTTTAAAAGCGAACAGCATGGAGTCTGACCAGACTGCGCGGATGCGCAGGCTGGTCTGGATCCATGCTGGTCGCATACCCACTATGTTGGTTTTCTCATGGCACGGCTCAAATAAATATTTCAGATACTCACTGATTTTTTTTTAATTTGAAAAAGCGCACGTTAACCATGTACATGTACCATTTAACACTTTCCTGCAAACAACATCTTGCTACACAGTAAGCATTTGGCATTGAGGTCATCTTATTTTGAAATTAATTATAAAAACAAGGACTGTAAACAGCAAAAAATTGTTTTGTTCTTTGTCAGATATACAACATTCAAACTTCATAAATGGAAACATACTATAACCATAACATAATAATTTGTCTTAACTGTGCTTCCCTAAAAATAATATTCCTACAATAATCGGGCGGATCCAATCTATTGGCCATATCACTCAATGACCGAATTTGGAAGCGACAAAATAAGTTGCAAGAATGCATATGATTTTATAAGCACTACTGAATGGAACGGATTTTGATACAGAATTATGACCGTGAGGATCTTCATCACCACCATTCATCATCATCATCATCATCATCACCGTTATTATCATTATTGTCAGCATAAGTTTCATTATCAAATGTAATCACCAGTTTTATCCTGTTCGGATGGAAGAAAAATATCATTTCTGTCTTGACATGTTTCTGAAAAAATATGATTAAGAAAATAACTGATTATGTTTTTATTTGGACGATGAGTATAATGTCGATAATTATAAAGATGATGGTATGCGGATGAAATTAATGATAATGATAATATTGATGATGATGATAATGATGATGGTGATTTTGACGGTACTAATAGTGACATTATGATCTATTTTCATCAGCTTGATGATCATTTTGATTAGCAGTTGCTTTGTATTAGCATTAGTATTGCTGACTGCTGACTGCTCCGGCGTTCATCACTCAACCATTTCAAAAGTAATATCTCTCAACACATTGTCTCTCTTGACTGCATTTTTAAAGTTGCTTTTATTCGCAATCAAAGTAAGATCATGCCACCAATTCGTTAATTCTTGATACAGTTATCATCACCATTCGTTATAACACCAAAAGCATCACACGTATGATCATTACCGGCATCAACGTCGTATCAACCAACACAACATCTCACTATCATTGTATACGTCGTCTTTGTCGTCATCATCATCATCGTCGTCGTCGTCGTCCTCGAAATCGCCATGGTCATCATCATCATCATCATCATCATCGCAATCCACGATAATTGCAGTCGTTGAAGCCTGTTTATTGCCTTCTTCCCACTTAAAACATATTTTTAAACATATATTTAGAAATTGCTTTACAAAAATATGTTGTTTTTTTTTTGTAAATCTAATGTTTCATTCTCTCATACTTATACAAAATCAAGAAAAATCTGGATGTTTATTAATATGGGTAGATTTATTGTCCCTATCTAGCGCCAATGATTTATTTGGAATGTCATGTACTTGAAGCTTAAATTAATTAATATATTGTATACTTTTAATTAGAATCGATTACTAGTATAGACAAAGTACATGATTTCTAGCCTTGTTCTAGGGTTATACAAACAGTTAAAATGGTTGTCAAAACCGAGTTAAGAATCTACCAGTGTTAACTAATAAATAAAAATGATGATAATGATGATGATGATGATGTCATCATTATATCATCTTTGTCGCTTTATATATTAGAATCATTATTATGATCTCCATATTCATCATCATTATCACCAAAACAACATCAACACCATCACTAGCGTCATCATCAGCGTTATCATCATTATTTCTATTTTTGTAGCCGCGAAGTCGGTACCAATTTGTTTTTACACCCAGACGGTCAGTCTGCGCTGGATGATTTTAGAACGGAGGTGTTCAGTAGGTCTACTCTTACGGGAAAAAGGTAACTAAAAATAAAATGTATTAGGAAACTTTTATGACTTTTTTTCTCATTTTCACATTTTACTGTGTGCGTCAGAGGCAGTGTGAAATGTCTCAGTTGTTCACAAGCATAGTTAATTCTCCCGCTCATTTATTATTTATATACCCGACTAGAACGAGTATTCGGATAAGGCGTACTGCATTAATTATTCAAACGCAATCGGCTAACTCTCAAATTATTTTCACTTATTCTGGTGATTACAAATGGAGGCTTACAAATAATTTATTTGTTGACAGTGCGATGGTAAATAATTTATTAAACCAGCAAGCGGTCTATATATATCTTTGTCTGCAAACTTTTGTCGTCATATTTCTAGTCTTCTCGTTTGAGTAACGTTTCCTCATATAAAACTCTCATAGGCTTTAGAAAGGCGCGAAGAAATAATATTTTTTCAAGACAATTATCTCGATAATTGAAGTGTGAATTTACACATTAAGTGGTGGATAGTTCAGATTCAGTATATATCGGATGGAAGCCATGAATTCTAACGCCGTTACTGTCAAAATAGAACCACCAGACGACTTTGACGCGGGAACAAGTGAGAATGTGTCACCTACTACACTCCAGAATGGAATAACCGAAAATAGCGATCCACCGCCCAGCAAGAAGGGAACGAGTAACAGTTTTAATGATTCAAGGAATTTTACTTGTTTATTGTGCGACATCGTTTGTAACAGTCGTGATGAGCTCAGGAAGCATTTAAAGAACACTCATGCTTCAAAGAGTTATTCTACAATGAATAACTCAATGTACTTAAATAAGATTTCGTCTGAAGCCACGACAAGAGCGTTTTCCGGATACGTAAATTATCGTTATACGTGTCCGATTTGTGGAGCTAAATTCAAAAGTTTTCGGACATATTTGACACATAACATGTCACATCGTGGTGCAAGCGGTCTTCAGCCCTTTGACGAGGCTAGGATGGCCGCGCTCTTTGGAACCGGGAAGCAATATATGCAGGACTACCTTGAGGCGGAGGAAGGATACGCGGGGACTTTTACATGTAATGAGTGTAAAACAGTGTTTGTGCAAAGAGATGCATATGCAATGCATATGATGATGCGCGCGATGAAAGGAACATGTAAAACGGCTAATAGCCTGTATGAAAATAGTTCTCATTCAACAAGTAATGACTGTGAGCTGAAACATGTCCCAAACGGAACTGATGTTAGGCTAACGAATCAGTCTGGAGAATTATCGACGGTCTCAATAGGACAAACAAATCAGCGTTGTTTAGAAGATGTAACGGCTAAAATAGATCAAGATGAATATTTAAAATCTGTCTTAGATAAAGTATGTGCCTCTGACGTAACCAAACTAGAAGTACCAAATTATAATATGGATGAAAGGAAAGTATGTTCGTTTTGTACAGACTCCTTTGTGGACCAGGATTCTTTGGCAATGCACGTGATGTCGGATCATGCAGACGAGATGTCTTCATCCAGTAGCAGAAATAACAATTGTCCAAGAGGCCCGAACCACGAGGACTACTTGGCTTGGATGGCCGTTGCAACAAAACCACTGATGATAAGCTCTGTTTGTAAGTACTGTAATGAAACATTCATGTCACGTGACAGTTTAGCTTTGCACGTGCTGACGCATGCGCACTTAGATGAACGGACATCTGGGCAATCACGAAAATCATTCAAGCGAAAATCTGACGTTCCAGAAACCGGTTCGTCCTTACTTCAGTCACCAAAATTGTTAAAGTTCAACACTGGAGCAGAAACCAAACACCCTAGTGGTTTTACAACGCCAAAAGAGCAGGCGAACAATGAAGTGGATTCCAACCTATACTGTAAAGAATGTGACATAAAATTTTACGCTGTTTCTGAATACAGATGGCATATGGAACGCCACAATGGAGATGATACATCATCTTATGATGAACCTCTCTGTTTAACCAAACATTCTGAACGAAATTATCTATCATGTAAAAATGAGTTATCTACAAATGTTTCCGCCGAGAATAGTCAAAGAAGGAGAAATAGTTTTTCTTCAACGGAACAAAAAGATGTATTGACAAGGAATGACATATTGCCGCAACGGCCAGTATCGGTTGGTGATTGTTCGAGAAATACCTTAAAAGAACTAAGTAAATCACATAACGAACACCGTCAAAGGGACTCTGAAAATAACACTAAAACTTTAGATGAAAAAACTATGCTTGATACTATAAATGCACTGAGTACTAGCGAGCAGCGCATTATCTATTCAGTGTTTGGCAGTGACTTAGGTTTGAAAATCGAAAATGCCGAAGAACTATCTGAAAGCTCAAGATCATGCACGCCACCAGTTGATTTGTCGTCTGCAAAACGGAAAATTGCTCAAGAAGACGCTGATACTGATACTGGTATGGTGCATTGTGACACAGATGTACATGAAATAACCAAAAATGAAGACTCTGATGAAAACTTAAAAGTGATACCGGGAGATCCAAACAAACCTATGTGCAAGTACTGTGAAATATTATTTTTTAATAAAGCTATTTACTATCTACATATGGGATTACATAATGTGAACAATCCGTGGCAGTGTAACATATGTGGAAAGATATGTAAAGATGCAGTAGATTTTGCCGCTCATGTTATACATATGTGATTTTTATAAGCATATTGATTGTATAAAATGCAGGTTACAAATTATATATACTTCTTCTCTTTTATAAAACTAACGTGTTGATTTTTTAATGATATTCTAAGCATTTTCATCATTTTGATATCAAAATAGAATAGCAATCAATTCAACAATTACAACTTGTTATAATAATTCCTTCACACAGCATGCATATACATGCAATAGTATGTTTGACGAGGCAACTGCTTCAAAACTGGTTGTAAACACACTGATGAGATCTAGAATGTCACCAACCTGAAAACAGTCTTTATCGTCGTGTGAATCCATACTCGACTATTCAGGAGAGAATACAGTCAGCATATTGAATATTTGTCTAAACCATTGTAACCATTTTATATATTCCATACAGTACTGTCATCAAAGCTTTAAATATATTCATTTACTAAACACCAGACCCACTTACACAAGATTAGAAAGAAAATGTCATTGTGCATAATTATTATACCATGCCTCTAGATATAATATGAGAAATATGAACGAGAAAATGCTTCCACACAGTTGTTTTTTTCTTGTAACACCAGACACAAAGTACTCAGTCATTATTGTTACAAATATTTTGACAGAACTCCTTGAAGAATGTAAGCGGAGTTTTGGGGAACAGTATTTATCTGTTATTTTCAACAATTCATATCAATACTCGTGCACTTGATTCTGATGAAAGTGACATTCTAAACAGGCTCTACAGCTTTACCCCCTTTATGTGCAATTTAGTATAACTGGTACCATTTTAAATAACATGAACAGAATGATATCACAAACTAGATAACTGGCGGTAATTTAATGACCATAGCAACGCACACAAGCGGTCCAGGTGACGTTTTGACGTCTTATATGTGTGAAAGCATCAATAATTGCAAATAAAATTACATAAGGTTCTGCAAAAGAAAATCGCATCAACATCGTGAATATATTTTATAATATTTAAGTGATGTCTCCCCCGGTAATAATCAGTCATTCTAGATTAAAATAAAAAACATTTTGTCTGTCAGTCATAAAAAATGACGTCACAAAACCATCTAGATATCTGAGAAAAAATATTACAAGTACAAGAACTTGAGAAAACACCAACAGGAACTTTTGACATGTAGGAAACAAAAGTGTCAATTGGCCTATCTTAAAAGATAGCTCAGTCATCTATTACCATTATTTCTCCTACTTGAAATTCTTTACATATATTATAGTCACGAATAACCCACATTTTTCGATTAAAATCAAAATATTCAAAATTTGCCGATGGTCATAAAAACAAGACAAAGTAGTTCTCACGCCATTTTTTTCCAACCAACGGAAGCGGATTGAATCCGGTTGGGCAGTGAAAACGACGTAATCCGCGACACGGGTAGAAAGACCGAGGTTCCAGGCGTGCGCAGGCGTTTTCATTGAAAAGCCGGGCTCAGTGCACTTCCCTTGGTTGAAAAAAAGCGTGAGAACTACCTTGTCATTTTTGTAATCATAGGCAAATTCTGAACACTTTAAAGAAGCATTTTAATCGAAAATTGACCATTTCAATTAGCAGAAATATCGGTCAAATCACGACGAGCAGTCAACACGGCGGCTACATATCCAATCGCAGAGTACCTTTGCTACAAATAAGTTATGAGACGAATGACAAAAGAAATCCAATACCTATATGCTTCAGTTAAATGTATTTTATCATTGACCAAGAGTTATATCTTGTTGGAAAGTAATATTTTTATTCTTCATATGAGACATTGAGTTTTAATCTCAGAAGTTGTTCAGTATATTTTCAGTAGATTTAAAAACAGAATTAAACTAATAATGAAAAATTTTGTAAACAAGGTGGACATTATCATCGGAACAGGTCGCTGACGTGGGCCGCACAGCATACCCTTTATGTATTTATGCATTTTGTATATACCTATATAAATTCTGTAAAAACAGGCAGAAAAAATCCGTATTGTACCTTTTGTATTGTATGTTGCCGGACTACTTTCATTAATATGCATGACCTTGACACAGCTCAATAAATAGCGCACATAAAAACTTCACTAAATTCCATTTTAGCATTGATAAACATTGAAGATTTCGTTCAATAACAAAACAACAGACAAAAAGGTGCAGGTATATATTAAAAGGGTCATTATAACAGTAGCTAGATCTGGAATTTTGTATTCGGCTATCGCGCCCCGTGAGAAACGATCTGGCAAAAATCCGCTCGAGCCGAATACAGCATCCCAGATCGAGCTGCTATTATAATAACCCTATTATATATCATATCATTTTACTTTTCTATTGATGTATCTTGCGCTATCGTCTTCATGTGGTAAAACCAATAATTGGTTTTCTGTCTGTCTGTCTGTCTGTCATTTGATATACTTCTTAAATCGGCGATTTACCCAGTGAAACAAACAAAACAATATATGCATCTCTCGTTCTCTATTTGCTTGTTGCATAATTAAAAATTAATGCACTTTGAATGTTGATTACTTCATTAACAAATTCTTTTTACACTTCTGAATGTTAAATGAATTTTTCATAAGGAGTGTAGTGGAACAAAGAACTTCAGTCCATAATTAGAAACCGAGAACATTACTCTTCTCTTTCATATATATTTCATGAGACAATGCTGATTTATTTGTAGTAGATAAATTTTGTTTTTGAAGGTTGAAAAATGGTGATAAAACGTATAAGTTCATTGTGAAAAGGTTAATGATGTTTGTTTTAGAAAGTAGGTGTCACATTAAGCCTGGTTGTGTTAGACATTAAGCTATTAAAACACCTTATAAGCCTGTAAGTGTCTCCGAATCAGCAGCTAACGTAAACCCCGGGATGGTTCGGGCACGAAATCGATCCAGTTCATTACATCATAGTCCGTACATACCTATTTAAGTTAGAATTTAATAATTTACAAGCAGACGAAATGACAGTTGTAAATATGGTTGGAGATGATCCCAAGAATTAAGCTTTTTTTTTTAATTTTTAGATTCTTCAAAATTAGAAGGCGAGATACATGTAGAATCAAGCAAGACATAAATTTAAGAAATGATAAAAGCCCCAGGTTGGTTGGATATACTGCAGAACTATCAAAACTGGTTGAAAGATATCATATACTTTGTTCGGAGATCATTAAACTTTAGTTGCAACACAAATAATTTATCAGTAAGTGGTCATATCAAGTATTTCAAGACAGTTCTATAGAAAATTTGAGACCAATTTCTTCCTTGAATGTAATATACAAATTGTAGCAAATCGTTTAAAAAGTGTCTTGGGTAAACTAAAAAAAAAAAATTAAAGTTCGATTAATTTTTCTAAAAAAACTTGAAATATTCCAAAGTATATTGACTGAAACTGTAAACAATTGTAGGGACATTTCCGGATGATAAAATAGAAGCAACGGTTATTATGAAAATGCAATTAAACCGTATTAATAATTAAAATGCAACGATTGGAGTGAAAAGGCTTGGGTCATAGAAGATGGAAGCATTTATCAATTATTCATTCGAATATCATCGATTTAGAACACCAGCAATTGAGCTAAATTGAAACAAATAAATATTTTATAAAAATTACTGACATGTTTTGACGACCGTCGGTGTGCAGTCAAATACTGGTCGACATTACCAGACGCGGTTTAATGCATCGTAAAAATACACGTGCATACAAAATACATGTACTTTTTTTTTTCAAAATGCATAGATTCTTTGACCTGTGCTTTCTAAGATTAGAAACCTTCATGGTGTAACAGTCAATAAAAATTCCTTGTGCAGTAGAATCTGCATTATATATAAAACTTAGTTATAAGGAAATGATAATGCTACAAACTCCTTTTTTTCTGATTTTCTGATTTTACAATTCGAATTTTGAAATTTAACAAGCTTAATACACGCCACCTAATAATACATATATACAGAGTTCGATGTTCAGGTTCTGAAATTAGTTCATGTTTTGGATAAAGTATGGTTGCTGGATAAATAATACTAAATAGAGTTCGTTTTGCTGGAAAAAGCTCGGCCACAGCGAGAGATAGAGCTAATTTGTTGAATCGAGCTCGTTTTGCTGGATAAAGCTCGGTCACAACGAGAGATAAGAGCTAATTTACTGAATCGAATTCGTTTTGTTGGATAAAGCTCGGTCACAGCGAGAGATAGAGCTAATTTACTGAATCGAGTTCGTTTTGCTGGATAAAGCTCGGTCACAGCGAGAGATAAGAGCTAGTTTACTGAATCGAGTTCGTTTTGCTGGATAGACTTTGGCCACAGCGACAGATAAGAGCTAATTTACTGAATCGAGTTCGTTTTGCTGGATAAATCTCGGTCACAGCGACAGATAAGAGCTAATTTACTGAATCGAGTTCGTTTTGCTGGATAAATCTCGGTCACAGCGACAGATAAGAGCTAATTTACTGAATCGAGCTCGTTTTGCTGGATAAATCTCGGTCACAGCGACAGATAAGAGCTAATTTACTGAATCCAGCTCGTTTTGCTGGATAAATCTCGGTCACAGCGACAGATAGGAGCTAATTCACTATATTGAGTTCGTTTTGCTGAATAAATCTCGGTCACAGCGAGAGATAAGAGCTAATTTACTGAGTCGAGTCCATTTTGCTGGATAAAGCTCGGTCACAGCGAGAGATAAGAGCTAATTTATTGAATCGAGTCCATTTTGCTTGATAAAGCTTGGTGACAGCGAGAGATAGAGCTAATTTACTGAGTCGAGTCCATTTTGCTGGATAAAGCTCGGTCACAGCGAGAGAGAGAGAGCTAATTTACTGAGTCGAGTCCATTTTGCTGGATAAAGCTCGGTCACAGCGAGAGAGAGAGCTAATTTACTGAGTCGAGTCAATTTTGCTGGATAAAGCTCGGTCACAGCGAGAGATAGAGCTAATTTACTGAGCCGAGTTCATTTTGCTGGATAAAGCTCGGTCACAGCGAGAGATAAGAGCTAATTTATTGAATCGAGTCCATTTTGCTGGATAAAGCTCGGTCACAGCGAGAGATAGAGCTAATTTACTGAGTCGAGTCCATTTTGCTGGATAAAGCTCGGTCACAGCGAGAGATAAGAGCTAATTTACTGAATCGAGTTCGTTTTGTTAGATAAATCTCGGACACAGCGAGAGATGGAGCTAATTTATTGAATTGAGTTCGTTTTGCTGGCTGGATAAAGCTAGGTCACAGCGGGAGATAAGAGCTAATTTACCGAGTCGAGTTCGTGTTACTGGATAAAGCTCGGTCACAGCGAGAGATAGAGCTAATTTACTAAGTCGAGTTCATTTTGCTGGATAAAGCTCGGTCACCGCGAGAGATAAGAGCTATTTACTGAGTCGAGTTCGTTTTGCTGGATAAAGCTCGGTCACAGCGAGAGATAAGAGCTAGTTTACTGAGCCGAGTTCATTTTTCTAGATAAATCTCGGTCACAGCGAGAGATAGAGCTAATTTACTGAGTCGAGTTAATTTTTCTAGATAAATCTCGGTCACCGCGAGAGATAAGAGCTAATTTACTGAGTCGAATTCATTTTTTTCTAGATAAATCTCGGTCACAGCGAGAGATAGAGCTAATTTACTGAGTCGAGTTCATTTTTCTAGATAAAGCTCGGTCACCGCGAGAGATAAGAGCTAATTTACTGAGCCGAGTTCATTTTTCTAGATAAATCTCGGTCACAGCGAGAGATAGAGCTAATTTACTGAGCCGAGTTCATTTTTCTAGATAAATCTCGGTCACAGCGAGAGATAAGAGCTAATTTACTGTGTCGAGTTCGTTTTGCTGGATAAAGCTCGGCCACATTGAGAGATTAGCCTTTAACACAGTTCTGTAACGGGATGTAGCATGGATAACATTTGAGTAGAGGAGATACATTCTAAAATGTTTGACAATTGTTTGCTTTAGTTTACTAACAACATTTTAAACAATGCAACGACGTATGAATTAAAAAGTAAATATGCGTAAGTTTAATGCATCAAACAGGCATTCGGATCATTATTTGCTACGGGGTGCCTGGGATGACTGGTTTATGGATTCAAAATGTATTCCAGTATATAAAAACAGTTTGCCACGTGAAATGCGTCATTAAAATGAGTTAAAATGATAATAATAAACTTGATCAACAATTAGTTCCTTTAATATTGCAAAATACTGCGAATCTCGACCTATTTAGAAATTGTCGAAGAAGTCAACACTGAGCTAGTGAGCAATTAACTGTTGGTCAAACGAATTTCATGTGCATTTATTTGAACTTTGAGTGCTTTAACGAATGTTAAAATTTGACAAAAGATATCTATCTATCTATTTACCGGACTGAAATTGAATATTGTTATATTTCAACAAGTTTTCAATTATTAACGAACATTAAAAGTATCAATAGATTAACCAGTAAAAACATGATACACATGATTTCAGTTATTCATGAACATTAAAATTCTCAATAGATTAGCAGAATGCCAATGACATCCTAATATTTTTTTCAGCAGAAAAAAGAAGTAAATGAGGCCGATGAATTATTAATAACGCAAATGATGTGACCGTAGAAACCAATTACATTTTTGATGCATTCCTTCCCGTCTGTCTCCATGTAATGAATTTACGACATTCGATGGTGTCCAATATCATTAATATTTGACCAGCTTTTGCCGAGTACATGCTAATGTCGCAGTTTCTAAATTGATGTAGAAAATATGTATTCGGCCTGCTAGCTCGGTCTGTAGAACATTGAAATGGTATTTGTTTTTGGGTTTGGGTTCCGGGAACCATTGCTACTGTAATGAATTTATAATATTCGGTGAATTTCGTCCAGAAATTCAGTATAAAATGGAAAATATGACACGGTTTCGGAGGTGATTTACAATTTGTGGATCCAGATTGGAACTGTAGACCGGAGCCTCGTTTCGTGGTCAACCGGGCTTCATATGGGCAAGTTGTCAGTCGCTTGCGGAGAACAAGTCAGTGCTGTAACTGAATCCGGAAAACTCTAGACCACTGAATACATAATAGAAGTACTGTTGAAAACGCATTAAAAACGCAAACAATTCAAAACTGAGCGTCTTACGAAAAATATGTATTTAACAAACGAATTTTGTAAGCCTGACTTGTGGCCACCTTATGAATTCACGACGTTCGCTGGGTTCGCAAAATAATATTGATTAATATTTGTGTAGTTGTAGCGAGTAAAACTGCATGTTAGACAAAGGTGTCTATAAAGTAGCTGCCACAATCTTGTTAAGAAGATATGTATTTTATTTTCTTGTTATTTCCTAATTTCGTTATTTGAGATATCAGACATAGGTTAAGTGTTTGACTAACATAGTTGAAATTATTATCAAATCCGTTGTTTTCAATTATCTCCCTTCTATGACTCTGACTGCATTATGTTAATGTGCAACATTTAGTCATGTCATGATGCATATTACATATTTTGAAAACTGCTTTAAAATATGAACAATTACTCGGTATAGTCGAAGTAGAAGTTTGTATATACACAAATAGCTAAACAGAGTCTACATGTGTACTACACAAAAAAGGTACAAATAAAATATTTTAGTGAAAAAAAGTGCTGGTATATCTTTAAAAGTATCAACTTTTATATGGTTTAAAATTTGATAATATACATATATATTTAATCTCACCAGGGCCTATACCTTTACAATACAGCACCTGCTGACAAAACTTTAGGGCAACTTTCAGGGTGATTTGAAACAAAAATAGAGCTAACATTGGGAATTTGTGACAATTTCATAGATATTTTTGGGCTAAAATTAAGAATTTTTACTAAAATATAGACCTTCGGAATTCACGTCTCTGTCATCCAGTCACAGACAATAACACAATGAACCCATGGAACCACTGGTCAGTTGTCTATTTAGTTAAAACTGCTTGCACTAAATAAGAAGAATTATAAAACTACATTTAAACATATTTAGCAATAAGTACTTCACAAACTCCAATTTTACATTAAGAAACAGGACTTAAGGGGGGAAAAAGAAGGTTGTTTTTAGGAATTCTGTTTGGTTTTTCATTTTTCTAGGAAATTTAGCCAAACTGAAAAAAGCTTCAACAAGTAGGAAAGTTAGGGACACTGGACAGCCTGCAGATGGGTAATCAGGACCTTTATTTTCTGCAGAATCAGTTTTAACTGTGGAATTATTCTGTCGGATTCTATAAGCAAGAGGGCCATGATGGCCCTAGATCGCTCACCCGAGTTTCAGAGCTCAAATATGTTTCTTTGCGGTTATGCCATAATAGTGATAATTTAACAACTTTGGTAGAAGGTCACCATAGGAAATATTATGTGAAATTATTCTAAAATGAAAAAGTTTCAAACAAGATAATTTTCAGTGTCTTCCATATACTTAAAAAGCCCAGCTGATGGTGGCCATAGGTTTTAGTAATCAGGACTTCGATCCTAATCATCCTTGGTAGACTTCACCAAAGGAACATTAGGCTATTTTACATAACAAGAGCTGTCCGTAAGACAGCGCGCTCCACTATTCGGCGATTTAACAATAAAATGAATTTATGTCTCAATTAAAAAAAAATGTACGTACGAAAGGGGCACAATTTGGTCAAAAATACAAATCAGAGTTATGGGCATTGTTACTACACATGCAGATGATGATGATAAAGATACATCTTAAGTTTCAAGTCATTATCTTATGTCGTACTAAAGTTATATCCAGAGAGCGAAGATTGCCAAAAAACTTCAAGTATGAAAGGGGCATAATTCTGTCAAAAATACAATTAGAGTTATGGGGATTGTAACCGCACATGCAGATTATGATTATAAAGAAATATCTTTAATTTCAAGTCATTATCTTTTAAAGTACCAAAGATATGTCTATAAATGAAGCTTTTGAAAAAATTTAACATGAAAATAATTCGAAGTATAACAACTTGGTGGCCTTGACCTTGGGTAAAATGGGCCCTGCCCCTGTACATACTTTGTTTGTATGCTGGACAATGTTTATGTGAACTTACAGTAAGATATAAACAATAGTAACAAAGATATGACAGAAAAACAAAGGTTGCTGAAACACTTTAACCAAGAAAGTGACACGCTGACGCTGGCGAAGGGGAGTAGAATAGCATCCCTATTCTCCAAATAGTGAGCTAAAAATTGGACTGCAATTTTGTAATGTTAGCATGCGAACTGTGTATCAGCTATATATCATAAGAACTTTATTATAAGTACTTTTTTCAGAATAAAAATTTCAATCTTTAATCTTTTAAAAAGAATACATTTACTTGTGAATAACAGTATCAGTCCTATACGGGTATATCTTTTAACTCCACTGTTGTTTTTCAAGATGTTTTTATCCTATAAATATATACTGATATATTACGATGTCCGATAAATAACATCCACTACATTATCATTTTCACTTTTTTTCTTTAAATATCTCGATTCTAGGATAAGTTTGTACAACTGTTTAAATTATTTCATAACAAGTTGAGGTTGACAGACAATTGGTGATTACAATAACTCATGTGAGCAACATGTTCAGGTGAGCTAACAAGAGCTGTCACAGGAGACAGCGCACTCGACTATTTCGATGCTGGATAGTGAAAATGGGCACATCTGAGTTAGCTGGAGCAGTCACTGGAGTGTTTAATGATTCCAATGTGGATGAAGGTATTGGATAAAAGCTTATGTTTGTGTCAAAAGAATTAAGTAATAAGAGAGGTAAAGATAAAGTTATCAAAGCATTAAATAAGTATAATTCTAAGCAAAAAGGGGGCATAATTCATGAAATATCGGTGCAAGAGTAATGCACCTTGTGTCATATCATGTAGGTGATGATGTGTAACAACTACTCTAAGTTTGAATCAAATCCATTTAGTAATAACTGAGATAGAGTGAAAGTGCACCAGAACTTTAACCTGAAATGATGCTGCTGAACAACTATTTTAAGTTTGAATCAAATCACTCATTGTCTTGTAACTGTACATATGTAAATATCATGGAGGCTCACAGGGAGGACTGGGCATGCCCAACTGTGTTGCCTCTTGAAATAAAGTCGTTATTATTATTATCATTATAATCTTCTCTGTTGTAACAGAGATATAGTGAAAATGCATCAAAATTAACCTTAAATTCTAAGTAAAAGGGGGCATTATTCATCACCCATTTCTGACACTAGGGCAACAACTTGAACAGTTATGACAGAGAGTCAAACCCTGACATCACCAGCTAAATATCAAAGCTCTAGCTAATATTGTTTCAGAAAAGAAGATTTTTAAAGTTTGATAGCTGAAAACCTATTTTTAACCATAGTGGCCAGTATGTTCAATGAACCAGAACCTTTAATAAATTTTGAGAGAGGGCTACCCAGAGATCATTTGTGTAAAGTTTCATCAAAATCCATTCAGTGGTTTAAAGAAATTGTTGACGACAGACGCATGCATGCACAGATGCATGCATGATGGACAATGGACATAGCATGATCACAATAGCTCACCATGAGCATTTCATGCTCAGGTGAGCTAAAAATCGAGCCAGTAGTTTCATACAAGAAACTTTTTTAAGTTTTTACTACATACATATAGGGAAAAGTGTACACGCTCTCTGGCGGCCATGTTTTTTGACAAATCAGAATTATTTGAACAATCTTTGTAGAAGGTCACATAATGATAATTTGCGTGAAGTTCATTGTCCATCATGCATGTATCTGTGCATGTGTGTCTGTCGTCAACAACTTCTTCAAACAATATCTCCCCAAAAATCAAGCCAGCAGTTTCATACAAGATTCTTTAAGTTTCTACTATATACATATAGGGAAAAGTGACCACACCCTCTGGTGGCCACATTTTATGTTAAATCAGAATAATTTGAACAATCTTTGTAAACGGTCACACAAGAACCATTTGTGAGAAATTATTTTAAGATCAGGCCAGCAGTTTCATACAAGAAGATTTTAAAAATTTCTACTATATACATATAGGGAAAAGTGACCACACCCTCTGGTGGCCATGTTTTTTGCAAAGATGTTGTTTGAAGATTTTTCCATTTCTAGCTCTGGCAGCCCCTATGTGCAACCAAGCAGAACCATTTCAATAATCTGGTAGAGGACCACCCAAGAAACATCCAGATCAAGCTTCATCAAAATCCATTCAGTGGTTTCGGAGGAGATGTTGTGTAAAGAAATTGGTGACAATGGACGAACGCAATTGGTACCAAATACTTGTACCAAAATTTTCTATGCATTTTCTTCCAGTGCACTTTTGTGTCATTGATACTTTATAATTTACTTAGAGATATCTTTTCAGCGTGATTTATTTCTTTTTGATTCCCACGCATTTCTCATGTTGTTTCGACGATCTCAGTTTTACATAGGAATTTTACATTGTTGAAATGGCCTAGCCCTTAATATTTGCATATAAAATCTACAGTTGTTGTTTGTTTATAACACCTTACAAGAGATCCCACCAATGAGCCATTTTTGAATGTTCCAAATTTCAAGACTAGCTCAAGGTCAAAATCAAGGTCAAATTTCATTTCGGTACACAACACTGTGCATGTGGTCCAATTTTTAAAGCTGTAGCTTGAGAAATGTGAAAGTAGATCACTAGATCAATTTCAAGGTCAAAGTTCAGTACACAAAACTTAATGCATGTTCTTCAAATATGAAGGCTGTAGCTTGAGAAATGTGAAAGTAGGTACTAGGTAAAAATCAATGTCAAATTTCAATTCAGAACCCAAAACTATGCAAGTGGTCCAAATTTGAAGCCTGTAGCTTCAGAAATGTGAAAGTAGGTCATTAGGTCAATCTCAAGATCAAAGTTCATTTCCGTACACAAAACTATGCATGTGGTCCAAATTTGAAGGCTGTAGCTTGAGAAATGTGAAAGTAGGTCACTAGGTCAAAATCAAGGTCAAATTTCATTTCGGAACACAAAACTATGCATGTGGTACAAATTTGAAGCCTGTACCTTCAAAAATGTGAAAGTAGGTCACTAGGTCAATGTCAAGGTCAAAGTTTATTTCGGTACACAAATCTATCCATGTGGTCCAAATTTGATGGCTGTAGCTATAGAAATGTGAAAGTAGGTCACTAGGTCAAGATCATGTCAAGGTTCACCTTGCCACTCAAAACTGTACATGTGGTCCAAATTTGAATGTTGTAGGTTATGGACAAGAAGATTTTAAAAGTTTTTCCCTATATAAGTCTGTATGAACCATGTGACCCCCAGGGCAGGGCCATATTTGACCCTAGGGGAATAATTTGAACACTCTTATTAGAGGACCACTAGATGATCTCACATACAAAATATCAAAGCCCTAGGCCCTGTGGTTTTGGAAAAGAGGTTTTTCAAAGTTTTTCCCTATATAAGTCTATATAAACCATGTAACCCCCGGGGCGGGGCCATATTTAACCCCAGAGAAATTGAACAATCTTGGTTGAGGACCATTAGATGATGCTACATACCAAATATCAAAGCCCTAGGCCTTGTGGTTTTGGACAAGAAGATTTTCAAAGTATTTCCCTATATAAATCTATGTAAATTATAAAAATAAACAAAGGGCCATAACTCACTCAAAAATTGTTGAACCAGTCTGATTTTCATGGCGACACAACAAGGGTACCAATACATCATTCTGACAAAGTTTGGTCAAAATCCCCCCAGTAGTTTCTGACGAGATGCGATAACGAGAAATTGTTAACAGAAGGATGACGGACCACGGATGCAGAATGATCTGAATAGCCCACCATCTGATGATGGTGGGCTAAAAATACAGTACAACCTCTCCAGAGTGGCACTCTTAATTCAAAACCTCTCTATAATAACATCATCAAAATTTCCCTTAGCTGAAATATACCATCAAATTTACCTCTCCAGAACAACAACCTCTACATAAGTCAAAATTTGTATCTCCCAAAGAGTGTTGCTCTACAGAGGTTGCACTGTATGAACAAGCATAAACTTCCATTTTCAAACTGGTGTCAGAATGAGAGACAACAAGTAATGAAATACTTCATGATATAAATGATAAGTAATTATCAACAAAATGCATTACATTCTTTTTAATCGATAAAATTTACATTCATGAATCAAGTCCAGGGTAAAAAGTTTGAAAACAATGCCACTCCTACTACAAAATAAGTAATAAAATACACAATTATAAACTTTGCCACAAAATGTTTTTGCTTGAAGTTAGTAATGCAATTTGTGACAAGGTTTTTCCAAGGTTTGCTGAGATTTTCCATTGTTTCCACTTGCGGCAGTGACTGTTTTGAGATATCAAATTTGTTGAACTGTTGTTGTTGTCTCGGCAGATCTCCCAGCAGAAGATAAGCTGAATACCAATATAAGACAGGTGTAGATGAAAACAGTAGTCTTGTTAATACCTACAAAAATAAAAATGGTGAAGCTTCAGCATGAATATAATCAGAAAATGTAACTATGTGTTATTCTTAATATTCAACTTGGACAGGACAGAAAAAAAGCACCAGCAATTACTTAGGTGTGTGTTTGTCAAGGGGGAATCTTTGAGCTACTGACACCAAAATCGATAGAAATATTCCTCAAGTGGTACCTAGTCACTGTGTAAAGTTAGAAAGCCATAACTGTTATACTTTCTGAATTAGAGCCTAGAAACAAAAAAGATAACCAGAAATTAAGCCAGGTCCCTATGACCTTGACCTTTGAAGCACTGAACCTAAATCGTAGCTATTACACTTTATAAATTACAGTCCAGAAAGCATTTTCAGTCTCCAGTTACTGTGACCTTGACTTTTAATCTACTGACCCCAAAAACAATAAGAATCCTCTTTAAGTATTGCTAAGTCATCAGGTAAAAGCTTGAAAACTGTAGTTATTATAAACTTGAAGACCTTGACCTCTGAGCCACCGTCTCCAAAACCAGTGCAGATCTTCCTCTGCTAATACTTAGTAATTGCCTTAAGTTTGAAAGCAGTAACTGTTATACTCTATGACTTATAGTCCACAAACCATTTTTAATCTCTGCTCACTGTGACCATGACCTTTGATCTGTAGATCCAAAAAAACAATAGTAATCCTTCTCAAGTAGTGCTTGGGCATCCTGTAAAGTCTGAACCTGTACCTTTTATAGTTTCATACTTAAAGAGCCCAGAAACAAAAATATTAACAGAAACTAAGTCAAGCCCCTATGTCCTTGACCTTTGAGCCATTAACCCTAAGAAGTAGGGATCCTCCTCAAGTGGTAGTAAGCCACTGCCGTAAGTTTGAAAGCTTTAGCTTGTATTTTTTACTTCGGATCCAGAAACGGAAATGCAGATTTTTTTTTTTTCAAAACAGGCATCTAAAAACTTACCAGCCTCTTTCCCACTTCTTCTTAAATTCAGACCAAAGAACTCATTTGAACTTTTATTTCATCACAGTTTTATAAGTGTTCTGCTATTTGGAAACCTTTATATAACAAGAGGACCATGATGGTCCTGAATCGCTCACCTCTTCCCACATGACCCAGTTTTGAGTATGATGTCATTTTCTATTATTTGACATAGTGACCTAGTTTTTGAGCTCATGTGACCCAGTTCTGAACTTGACCTAGATATTATCAAGATAAAAATTCAGACCAATTTTCATGATGATCCATTGAAAAATATGGTCTCTAGAGAGGTCACAAGGTTTTTCTATTATTTGACCTATTGACCTAGTTTTCGAAGGTACGTGACCCTGTTTTGAACTTTATCTAGATATCATCAAGGTGAACATTCTCACTAATTTTCATGAAGATCTCATGAAAAATATGGCGTCCAGAGAGGTCATAAGGTTTTTCTATTTTTATATCTACTGGCCTAGTTTTTGACCGCACAAGATCCAGTTTCGAAACTGACCTAGATATCATCAAGGTGAACATTCAGATCAATTTTCATGAAGATCCATTGAAAAATATGGCCTCTAGAGAGGTCAAAAGGTTTTTCTAATTTTAGATCTACTGACCTAGTTTTTGACCGCAGTTGACACAGTTTCAAACTTGACCTAGATATCATCAAGATGAACATTCACACCAACTTTCATACAGATCCCATGAAAAGTATGGCCTTTAGAGAGGTCACAAGGTTTTTTTATTATTTGACCTACTGACCTAGTTTTTTAAGGCACGTGACCCGGTTTCAAACTTGACCTAGATATCATCAAGGTGAACATTCTGAATAATTTTCATGAAGATCCATTCAAGGGTATGGCCTCTAGAGAGGTCTCAATGTTTTTCTATTTCAGGACCTACTGACCTAGTTTATGATCGCAGTTGACCCAGTTTCAAACTTGACCTATATATCATCAAGATAAACATTCAGACCAACTTTCATACAGATCCCATGAAAAATATGGCCTCTAGAGAGGTCACAAAGTTTTTTCATTATTTGACCTACTGACCTACTTTTTGATGGCATGTGACCCACTTTCGAATTTGACCTATATATCATCAAGATGAACATTCTGACCAATTTTTATGGAGATCCATTCACAAGTATGGCCTCTAGAGAGGTCACAAGGTTTTTCTATTTTTAGACCTACTGACCTAGTTTTTGACTGCACATGACCCTGGTTCGAACTTGACCTAGATATCATCAAGATGAACATTCAGATCAACTTTCATACAGATCCCATGAAAAATATGGCCTCTAGAGAGGTCACAAGGTTTTTCTATTATTTGACCTACTGACCTAGTTTTTGATGGCACGTGACCCACTTTCGAACATGACCTAGATATCATCAAGGTGAACATTCTGATTAATTTTCATGAAGATCTCATGAAATATATGGCCTCTAGAGAGGTCACAAGGTTTTTCTATTTTTAGACCTACTGACCTAGTTTTTGACGGCAGGTGACCCAGTTTCGAACTTGACCTAGATATCATCAAGGTGAACATTCTGACCAACTTTCATAAAGATCCCATGAAAAATGTGACCTCTAGAGTGGTCACAAGCAAAAGTTTACGGACGGATGCACGCACGGACGACGGACACCGCGCGATCACAAAAGCTCACCTTGTCACTTTGTGACAGGTGAGCTAAAAACATAATAATATTGATAAAACCATAGATACAAAGCCAGCAAAATAGTTCTTGATCTTGACCTAAGCTATAGTAATGCTATCAGATTTGTAAGTATTCCCCATTTGACTTAAAGTTGAAAACTTGCTCTTTATGTGAGACAGTTAAGCACAAATACCAACCTGAACATGAATGAAGCACCATCCAAACACAGTGAGCATTACTGCATGGATAACATACGGCAGTAATCTCATGCCCTCTAGCTGAAAATAAGGACCTCTTTGCATTTCTTTTTTTGCAGCCCCAGTTTCGTCCAGCCCAAGGGTTACACATGTGTATCTGGAACAAGGTAATATATGTTTGAAAGTTAAGGCAACTTTTATGAAATAATTCTTATATCCAACTTATCACTGGCAATACTATGTGTACATGAATGTCACATGCAAGTGAGTATTACATGAATACTCTCAATCTGAGAAACAGAAAATCACTGGAGACAAAGCTGAGAGGATATTCCATTTCAAAGGTTGACAATATTGATCTAACTGTCATCCTCACTAGCATGCAGTAGTTTCTTTAGTATACTTAAATAAACATTATTGGATCAACTATCCATCTTCTATTAACAACGATTTTTTTTTGTCATTTGGTTCTAATTGTACTAATTGTTATAACAACATTTTGTAATGGTGACCTTTACATTGACTCTAAAGTCCCAATCTTGGGTTTTTCTACAAGATATAACTAGGCCAAGTTTCATACAAACTAAAATTAAAGAGCTGACACTGCTTTTCTTTCTATTTGCAGTAATAACCACCTTGACATCTTTGACCTCAATGACTGTGGTATAAAGAAGGCCCTAATGAATGAAAATGTCAGAAAAAAATAACTGAGCAGACACTGTTCTTTTCTATTTTAGTAATTGTGACCTCTACTTTAAACCAAAGGAGCACAATTTCCCATGATTATCAACATCTCCCCAAAATTTAATATCTCGCAGTCATATACTGTTTGAACATGAAACAGAGTCAGAAATACAAACTCAAGGGAGGTTAATCTACTTTTACTGGGTAAAATCTCAAATAAGACCATAGACAAACAATTTCACATGCACAGTACAGTACAGTTTCATGTCTCTATGTCATACACTTTTTAAGAAGCATGTGACACAAAAAAGTGTGAAGCATAAAATAACAAGAGCTGTCACTAATGGTGACAAATGCCCCTGCAGCGCCTTGACCTTTGACCTGGTGACCTTGACCTTTGACCTGGTGACCCCAAAGTCAGTACGGGTCGTGTACTCAATAAGTACTATCAGCATCTGAAGTTTGAAGGTCCTGGGTGCAGTGGTTCCCAAGTAAAGTGCCTTCAGGCAAAAAGTTAACATAGGTCCCTGTGACCTTGACCTTTGACCTGGTGATCCCAAAGTCAGTAGGGGTCATGTACTCAATAAGTACTATCAGCATGTGAAGTTTGAAGGTCCTGGGTGCAGTGGTTTGCAAGTAAAGTGCCTTCATGCAAAAAGTTAACACTGGCCCCTGTGACCTTGACCTTTCACCTGGTGATCCCAAAGTCAGTAGGGTCGTGTACTCAATAAGTACTATCAGCATGTGAAGTTTGAAGGTCCTTGGGTGCAATGGTTCGTGAGTAAAGTGCCTTCATGCAAAAAATTAACATTGGCCCGTGACCTTGACCTTTGACCTGGTGACCCCAAAGTCAGTAGGGGTCGTGTACTTCATGCAAAAAGTTAACGTTGTGACGAACGAACAGATGGACAGTTGAAAACTAATATGCCTCACTTCGGGGGCATAAAAAAATGAAAGATGGGCAGACAAAGGCAAATGTATACCCACACTAGTGAGGCCATAAAATACACTTTTAAGCACTCTAAGAAGTTTTTCCAGAATATGTACGAGATATTATCAAACCTATTGTTTCTGTAGTAATGGACTGCCAGTGAGAAGACAAGAACTGTAACAGGTGTTGCCAGAAGGAAATTTGGTATCTGCTTAATCTCCCAGTATCTGAATAATCCCTGTTCCCAGTAATGTGACTGTATATACCTGAAACATTGAAATCAGTTTGAGAATTACTTCCTAATATAGATCTAATCCCTGATCTCAGTAATGTGACTGTATATACCTGAAACACTGAAATCAGTTTGAGAATTACTTCCTAATATAGATCTAATCCCGGATCCCAGTAATGTGACTGTACAAACCTGAAGCATTGAAATCAGTTTGAGAATTACTTCCTTATAGAGGACTAATCCCTGATCCCAATAACGTAACTGCACATACCTGAAACATTGAAATCAATTTTGAGAATTACTTCCTAATATAGGACTAATCCCTGATCCCAATAATGTGACTGTACATACCTGAAACATTGAAATCAGTTTTGAGAATTTCTTCCTAATATAGGAATAATCCCTGACCCAAGTAAAGTTGCTGCACATACCTAAAACATGAATTACCTCCCTGGAACATGACTGAACATACTTAAACAAGCAGCCCATATGATCGTGATTCTGATGAAGTCTGATGAACATCCATTAAGTAGTTCATTAAAAGTCATTTAAAGGTTTCTCTATTTATTATATTGTAGCAGTTCCTAAAAGCAGCCAAGCAGATCCAGTTGAAGAAATAAGAGAGTGGTCCATATGAGGATGCTACTGACCCAGTTTGATGATGATCAAACAAGCAGTTCATGAGAAGGCGGCATTTAAAGGTCTTTCTGTTTTTAGCTTTTACAGCCCTAAAAATCAATCATGTGGAACCATTTGAAACAAGAGCTGTCAGTGGACAGCGCGCTGGACTATTCTCAGTGCTTGATAGTATAATATAAGCTATGAGTAAAACTTTAACATTACAATAAGCATATTCTAAGTTGAAAAGGGGCCATAATTCAGTCAAAAAGCTTGATAGAGTTGCCTCCTCCTTTTTACAGACTGGGGTCATGATGGTAAACAAGTATGCAAAATATGAAAGTAATATCTCAATGGACTTTGAAAATATTTGGGGTAGTAGGCAAACTTTAACGTTATTCTAAGTCGAAAAGGGGCCATAATTCAGTCAAAATGCTTGATGTAGTTGCCTCCTCCTTTTACAGACTGGGGTCATGATGGTAAACAAGTATGCAAAATCTGAAAGCAATATCTCAATGGACTTTGAAAATATTTGGGGTGGTACGCAAACTTTAACATTATTCTAAGTCGAAAAGGGGCCATAATTCAGTCAAAATGCTTGATAGAGTTGCCTCCTCCTTTTGACAGACTGGGGTCATGATGGTAAACAAGTATGCAAAATATGAAAGCAATATCTCAATGGACTTTGAAAATATTTGGGGTGGTGCGCAAACTTTAACATTTGTGTGAGGCTCACGCTAACGCTCACACTGACGCCGGGGCGAGTAGGATAGCTCCCCTATTCTTCGAATAGTCAAGCTAAAAAATTTTCAGATGACCTTACACAAAAGTGACAAATGTCACAGACTACAATTAATAATGATCTATCAAGCAGTGCAAGGGAAGTCACTTAAAGCTTTAAAGTTCTGACAGCCCCTAAAATCAGTCAAGTGGAACAGTTCACTATTTGAATAAATTTGAGAGAGGACCTTAACAGGATGCTACAGACCATGTCTAATAATGATCCAGCAAGTAGTTCAAGATAAGAAATTGTTTAAAGGTTTTCCTATTTTTAGCTAGCTGGCAGCACTTAAAATCAGTAAAGCGGAACAATTTGAACAAAACTGAGAGAGGACCATACATGGATGCTGCAGACCAAGTTTGGTGATGATCCATCAAGCAGTTCATGACAAAGAGTCCTTTAAGGGCTTTTCTATTTTTAGTGCTGGAAGCCCCTTAAATCAGTCAAGCAGACATATTTCAACAAAACTGAGAGAGTGCTGATCCATGAAGCAAATCATGAGAGGAAGTCATTTTAAGGTATAAAGCTACCGCCAGGCAACAGACGATGGACACAGCACCGATAATAACTCAACCTGAGCCGCTGGTTCTGGTAAGCTAAAAAATCTTAAGTTTGAGAAAAAGGAATACTTTTCAATTTTTTTTTCTTAAAATTCCCTTGTGTGCCGGATAGGCCTTATTTTAAGTTATTTTAATTTTGATGGCTTAAGGTTTTGGTTGTCTGGTTACCTCCCCTTAAATATATTTTTAATTTCTACTTTCACACTTGATTCATGTCAGGGATAGCACCTGCACAGATTACTTTTAAATGGACTTATTGCCACAATTATAACTTATTATTTATTCTACCCAGCACACCATTACTTTTGCAAGTAATTTTTTTATTCCATAAGTAAATTTTGTTCAAATACCACACAATTTTAACATTGTTTTCTATAAGAAAGTATCTTTTCGTGAAGTGTATACATTTTCCCCCCCACTGTCTGATCATTGAACTTCAAGACTAATATCTGGCATGCTAAGACAAAGTCTTAGTAAGCAAAACCATTACAGGAATCACCTGCCACAAAATGATAGCAATAAATTCAGCAGGTCTATCTGTAATCATTGTCAGCTGTAAAGAAAAAGTTTCATTTCATTACATCAGTAGTGGTACAGTGAACTATGAAATTTTGAATAGTGAAGTGATTCAGTGAATTTCAAAAACTGGCCATTTCTTGTTTAGATCACTGAGCAAGGGAGATGATTTTTACAGTCAAGGGAAATATTTTAACACCAAATTGTTTCAAATATAACTTAAAGTGACTTTAAACTAGATTTGTGTCCATAGGACATGGATGCCCCCACATACTGTGCCATCCTCTATAAAGCAAAAACATCAAAGGGCCATAACTGCAGTAAAAATATGCACAGAAAAAAATCTTCCTTTATGGTTTTCTGCACATCAAACTTGTTATCTGTGAAAGTTTGAAGCAAATCAGGCTAATAGTGCTGGAGGAGCTGGACACACAGGAGTTTTCTTTATATTTCAAAAAGCAAAACCTATAGGCCATAACTGCGGTAAAAATAGTCACAGAAAAAATTCCCTCCTTTATGGTCATCTGCACATCAAGCTTGTTCATCTCTGAAAGTTTGAAGCAAATCAGGCTAATAGTGTTGGAGGAGTTGGACACACAAGATTTCGGAACTTTTGGGCAGCAGCAACGCTATAAATTATGCCAACCACATAAATGTGTGGGGGCAAAAAAATCATTTAAAAAGAGGAGAAATGTCTGATAGAGTGTACGCCTTTGCGAGTGTACGCCATTGCTCTTCAGAATATATATACCAAACTACTAATGGTAAATCCATGGAATTATACAGATTTATAATAAAGACTGTCAGTCAATTAAAGTTGAATCAGACTTATATTTTACCTGTAAGCTAAAGGGAATGAAGAATAACACCACGGTGAAGACTCATCACTGGGTAATTTCAATCCTTCTGTCCTTGCATACTGTATCAAATGTTCAGGTATAACTAACACATACTCCTTTTTACAGTAAAGCTGGAAACAGTAATATTGGTACATGACGAAAGGTAGAACACTTATAATCATCAACACACTGTATGGCACTAGTGTCGTAATGAAATAAATCCATGGAATAGTCAAAATCACATTAATATTCATCATAACAGCTTTGGACAGTTGTCTGAGTGTCTGCAAAGCTTTCTTAGAAAGTGTGTATACTAAGTAACCTAGATTGAGTAAACCATTTGAACGTGTTAAACAGCTAAATGCAAAGAAAACTGAGGCTGACAACTTTTTACCATCTTCAAGTTTAAGTAGTCCTGTCACAGTTAGATAAGAATAAATGCACTCTGAATATGGGGCTGACATGAACACTGATGCTGGGTTTATACAGAACAGCAAGGTGGCTGTATATGCTACAGTGTCATTACAAGTTACAATCTTTCCTAGTCTATATAAATTCTCTGCAGTTTTAAGAAATAACAATGCATTCAATACTGTGGCTGCTATAAGTAAAACACTTCCATAACTCATTAGCAGTTGCAATGGAAACATTATAGTGTTAGCCGTAACCCTAACAACTACTGGAAAAAGTGGGAAAAATGCCAGAGTGTTCTCATAAGTGTATCCATGCTCTGCAATATGTGTGTAATATATGCCATCCCATCTCTTGAAGCCCCCAAGCAAGAATGACACTATATGATCAGAAATTGTGCTGTGCTTCTGCTGCCCTGGGTTGAATGCTCCAGCATCATGGTCTGGTAAAATTGCATTGAACACAATCTGCAATAAACAAAGAAAAAATGTTGTATATTTTATAAACTGTAGAGATTACCCTAAGCCTTCTTTAAGCAAGAGAAACAATCTGTTTATACAGTGAAATTGTTGAGCTAATATCGTTTGTTAATCCTAATCCTGTCAATGTTATATCAGTACAAAGGAAAAGTAACCTAACTATGTTAAATTCTATGCATGATAATACAGTCATGCATCTGACAGTCCTAAAATTGATTTCTTAGATTTTCTCATATTTCTAGATATTTTCCCCACACTCTGACGCATACCGGTATATATGGGTAGCAGAGATTGTTCTCTTTTCAACAATAGCATTTTCAGCATTTTTTACCTTGTGAAATTCTGTGGGTTTTGACTTTTTCAAAAAAATTGTCAAGTAAAATATTTGGAAACTAGAAATGTGTCCATGGAACACAGATGCCCCCACTACATGACAAAGAACACAGATCAACTTTGGGAAAACAATATGTTGCTATTTTAAACAAGAGCTGTCGGAGGACAGCAACGCTCGACTATTTAACAGCCTTGTCGCTTGAATGAATAAGAAAGTCGAAAAAGGGGCATAATTTAGTAAAAAAGTAAAATAGGGTTATGGAACCTGCATAGTGCTTATCAGCTCATGACAGTGGACAAGTGTATGAAGTTTCAATCCATTCCCATTAGTGGGTACTGAGATACCAGCTTACATATAAGAATTTAACCCAAAAACTCCTAAGTTGAAAAAGGGGCATAATTTTGTAAAATGCAAAGTTGAGTTATTGACCCTTTGCACTGCACGTCATATCATGAAAGTGAACTAGTGTGTGAAGTTTCAATCCTTTCCCATTAGTGGATACTGAGATACCAGCTTACATACAAAAACTTAACCAAAAATTTCTATGTTGAAAAAGGGGCATAATTTTGTAAAAAATCAAAATAAAGTTATGGGACCTGCTTTGTGCATGTCAGATCATGACAGTGAACAAGTGTGTGAAGTTTCAATCCATTCCCATTAGTGAGTACTGAGATACCAGCTTACATACAAAACCTTAACCAAAAAATTCTAAGTCGAAAAAGGGGCATAATTTTGTAAAAAAGCAAAATAGAGTTATGGAACCTGTGCAATGTAAGTCAGTTTATCACAGTAAATAAGTGTGTGAAGTTTCAATCCATTCCCACAAGTGGTTACTGAGATACAAGCTTACATACAAAACCTTAACCAAAAATTTCTAAGTCAAAAAAGGGGCATAATTTTGTAAAAAAGCAAAACAGAGTTATGGAACCTGTGCAATGTAAGTCAGTTTATCACAGTGAATAAGTGTGTGAAGTTTCAATCCATTCCCACAAGTGGTTGCTGAGATACCAGCTTACATACAAAAACTTAACCAAATCGGGACGCGGACGCGGACGCGGACGCCGACGCATGGGCGAGTCCAATAGCTCTACTATTCTATGAATAGTCGAGCTAAAAAAAGCGAAAAATAACATATATAATGTACATATAAACATATAAGCTTTCTTGGGATGCGAAACCTCAGGTGCACAACCGCTCTTGTGTAATGAAAAATCTTAAAAAACAAAATAAGTCAGGGGCCATAACTCCTACAAGACTGAATGAATCCGGATGCGAAACCCTAGGTGCACAACTGCACATGCTGACCAACATTCATGTAAACTTTGGTGACTCTAGGTCAAATACTTTTGGAGCTACGCGCAACACAACATTAAAATGATACCCATTTGAAACTTGTATGTTTAACTTGTTTTCAGTTTATGTTTCATGGATTATTTTATGTCAAATCAAAAGAAAAATGGATTAGAAATATTTTCAAAGTAAAAGGTTAGTCTGTTGCATTTCATTTCATGAAATTATAGTGTAACAGACTTCTGACAGGATTTCTGGTTATGTTTCAATATGGGATTCATTTCAGCTCAGAGATCTGTAACAGCATATAGACATCTCTGAGGCTGAAATTTTTTAGCTACTTAGAACTAAGGTTTACTAAAAATGAGTACTGTTCGTCTTTGGCAGTAATGGCAGTACTAGTTATTCTGAAACATATTTAAAAGAAATAATGGTATGGAACTTTAAGAGACATAGTCCAGGTCGTTTTGAATCGTGTATCATGACAGAGGCTTTAAAGTAACAAGAGCTGTCCAAGGACAGCAACGCTCGAATATTAAAGTTGGAAAAGGGGCATAATTTTGTAAAACTGCAAAACAGGGTTATGGAACCTGTAAAAAGCATATCAGCTCATAACAATGGACAATTGTGTGAAGTTTCAATCCATTCCCATAAGTGGGTACTGAGATACCAGCTTACATACAAAAACTTAACCAAAAACTGCTAAGTCGAAAAAGGGGCATAATTTTGTAAAAATGCAAAGTAGATTTATGGAACATGTGCATTGCATGTCAGATCATCACAGTGAACAAGTGTGTGAAGTTTCAATCCATTCCCATTAGTGGGTACTGTGATACCAGCTTACATATAAAACCTTAACCAAAAATTTCCAAGTCAAAAAAGGGGCATAATTTTGTAAAAAAGCAAAATAGAGTTATGGAACCTGTGCATTGCAAGTCAGTTTATCACAGTGAATAAGTGTGTGAAGTTTCAATCCATTCCCATCTGTGGTTACTGAGAAACCAGCTTACATACAAAAACTTAACCAAATCAGGACGCCAGCATGGACGCCAACACATGGGTTACCTATTCTTTGAATAGTAGAGCTAAAACAAGAGCTGTCGGAAGACAGCAACGCTCTACTATTCGACAGCCTTGTCAATTGAATGAATACAAAAGTCAAAAAAGGGGCATAATTTTGTAAAAAATGCAAAACAGTGTTATGGAACCTGCACAGTGCTTATCAGCTCATGACAGTAGACAAGTGTGTGAAGTTTTAATCCATTCGCATTTGTGGGTACTGAGATACCAGCTTACATATAAGAATTTAACCAAAAACTGCTAAGTTGAAAAAAGGGCATAATTTTGAGAAAAAAAACCAAAGTAGAGTTATGGAACCTGTTTAGTGCATTGCAGATCATGACAACGAATAAGTGTGTGAAGTTTCAATCCATTCCCATTAGTGAGTATTGAGATACCAGCTTACATACCAAACCTTAACCAAAAATTTCTAAGTCAAAAAAGGGGCATAATTTTGTGAAAAAGCAATATAAAGTTATGGAACCTGTGCTATGTAAATCAGTTTATCACAGTGAATAAGTGTGTGAAGTTTCAATCCATTCCAATAAGTGAGTACTGAGATACCAGCTTACATACAAAACCTTAACCAAAAACTGCTAAGTCGAAAAAGGGGCATAATTTTGTAAAAAAGCAAAATAGAGTTATGGAACCTATGCAATATAAGTCAGTTTATCACAGTGAAAAAGTGTGTGATTAGTTTCAATCCATTCCAAATAGTGGATACTGATATACCAGCTTACATACAAAACCTTAACCAAAAATTTCCAAGTCAAAAAAGGGGTATAATTTTGTAAAAAAGCAAAATAGAGTTATGGAACCTGTGCACTGCAAGTCAGTTTATCACAGTAAATAAGTGTGTGAAGTTTCAATCCATTCCCATTAGTGGTTACTGAGATACCAGCTTAAATACAAAAACTTAACCAAATTGGGACGCCGATTCGGACACAGATGTGGATGCACGGGCGAGTCAAATAGCTCTACTATTCTATGAATAGTTGAGCTAAAAACTGTAGAACTGTTCAACCAAGGAATTCTTTTTTCATAAAGACTATAGTGGATTGGAATCATCTGGACAGTAGTGTTGTTCATGCAGAGACATTTGAGGGCTTTAAGGCAGCCCTTCATTTTGACTAAGCGCATCCCCCCTGCCCCCAAACAGGCCCTACACCGTATTCCATACAGATAGTATAGTAACTATCGCCCAATTTCCCTAACTTGCATTGCTTCTAAACTCCTTGAACACATTGTTGTTTCCAATCTTATGACTTATTTTGACAAGCATAAGCTACTTAGCCAGTTCCAGCACGGCTTTAGATCAGGTCACAGTTGTGAGACTTAGCTCATTAATTTCACTCAGGAACTTTACAATAACACTGAACAGGGTCAACAAACAGATGTTATTGTCATGGACTTCTCCAAGGCGTTTGACAAGGTTGATCACATAAGACTAATTTATAAACTACAAAGCCTTGGTGTCGACCCACAAATTACCAATTGGGTCAAATCTTTCCTGTCCAACTGATCCCAGAAAGTCGCTGTTGATGGTCATTTTTCCAGTGAACTTCCTGTACTGTCTGGAGTTCCCCAGGGGTCTGTTCTTGGGCCATGTCTCTTCCTGGTATATATCAATGACTTACCAGACTCGGTCAAATGTAACGCAAGAATGTTTGCAGATGACACCATAATATACCTTACCATCAACTCCATTTCAGATAGTGTATCTCTGCAACAAGACCTCATTAACTTAGAAACCTGGGAGAAGACATGGTCCATGGAGTTCAACCCGGACAAGTGTGAAGTCCTTAGAATCTTTAGAAAGAAAAATCCCGTGGTCTACCCCTACAAACTTCATAACATAGAGTTAAAAACTTGTGAGGCAGCAAAATACCTAGGCATAACCATTTCCAAAGATCTAAACTGGTCCAAACACATTGACAATATCACTTCCAAAGCAACTTCCACTCTTCGCTTCATACAACGGAATGTGAAAACTGACAATAAAAGGTCAAAATTGCTGCCTATATACACCTATGTCGCCCTCAACTTGAGTACTGTTCAAGCGTCTGGCATCCTTGGCAAAAAACCCTCACTAGCAAGGTCGAAAATGTCCAAAGGTCAGCTGCTAGGTACGTCATGTACGACTACAGTTACACCAGTAGTGTTACACAAATGCTGAAAACTTTAGAATGGAATACACTCCAATATAGAAGTTACACAACTCATTAGTAATGTTTTATAAAATAAGGACCCAGACAGTTGCAGTCGACCAATCTCATCTTATTCCAACTAGAAACCTAAATTACTTAATCCCCATGTCTCACACTCAGTACTTTTCTAACTCCTACTTCCCAAGGACCATCCGTCTCTGGAATTCCCTACCAACTTATGTTAAATCTAGCCCCAGTCTCAGTATCTATAGAGAGAGGCTGGCGGTGGTCAGTATGTAATTCTATTGCCTCTGCCCCATTTTATCTGTAGCATACTGTCTTTTTTATCTTTTATTATTTTAACATTGTAACATATCATTTCTTTAACAACTGTTTCTCTGACAGCGCCGCCCAGTGATAGTCGGAAATCGACGGTTGGGTGAAAGATGTAGATGTAGATAGTGTTCTGGCAAATTTGGTTCTGGGTTGTCATGATTATGGTACGGATTGTCCCAGCACCGTCAGTTTATTTCATGTAATTTAGGACTAACATGTTTATAGCGAGCTCGAAGAGCAGGTCCAAAGGGCCTGCTCGAGGATCGAGCTTTACGGTAACGCAAGTATACTTGCACACCTGGTGATGGATTTGAAAAGTTTCGTCGGAAGTTTTTAAAAAGCGCACCCTAGCGGATAGGTGCTCACAGGAAGTACTTCTTTCCGGAGTGAATACAGAACTTCGTTCAATTGCTAAAAAATATTCATCACTCAACAATAATGAAAGAATGATTTCCAGTTGTTTGAAAAAAATATTGTTTTCATTTAAAAGATCAAGCATCGGCCAGAAAATGGAAAAAATGTCATTAATAAGCAGAAAGAAACGGGAACGCGGTAATGACGTCACCGTGACACCGGCTTCCCATAAATTTTGCAACGTATGATATTCACTGTTACAGGTATGGTGACACTTAATGTAGACTTTTTCAAGTGAATAGGTTCTCCCGAATTCTTGTGACTAGTGAATAGTTTCTTTGTGACAAATAAATGATGCATAATATTTTAGCTAAATCCGATTTCTTTGAGCTCGCTTTGAGGCTTTGCCTTATTTCATATTAACTTCAAACACTAGTAGATAAATAAACCTGAAGCAAAATAACTGCAAGTCTTGAGATAATGACAAAATATTTTATTTTTTGTTTCAAAACTTCTCCCGAAACCATGGACGCTGCCATCTTTAAGTCAAGACAAACATGAGCTTCAACGATTAATTTGATTGGAGCATTCAGAAAATACGTCCAATCATAATCAATGTAACATGTACTTTACAATAGAACCGTTCTGAATGAAATATTTTAAATTCTAACAAATATTTCGATAAACAATAGTTTTACTATCTTTGATCCTTGCAATAATTTTGGATGACTTAAATTCAATAAAGATACTTTGCATGGTGCCAAGATCTTCTTAGTTAAAAAAAATGAATAACTGCAATTATTATTTCGTCTAAACACGGAAGAGAGCAAAATGGCTGCGATTAGTAGAAGTTTTCGTGTTTATCACAAATTAGAACCAACATACAGCTTGATGCTGGAAAACAAAAACTTAATTGACACTCTGATGTTTGAGAGCAGTGCAGTAACCATTCTATGTAAATTTCCGTCATAATGATTTTCATTCAGTTACATTTTCAGTTTGAGTTATTGATTGATAATTATCATAAAGGCAGTGGGTAGGGGCACAGACACTTGGGGCTTTGACAAGCTTATCTTTGTATTGGTCAGCAATTTTATGCATATTACCATCACACAGACATATCTGACGAACATGAACAAGTTTCCTAAGCATCTGAATACCACAATATACTATCTGGCTTAAAAACACTCAAGATTATAAATTTCTCCTCATTGATTACATACAGTGACAGTGTGCAACATTAACGGTAGCCTGATTGCCAATGGCTACGAAAGTTCGGTTCGGGCAACAGACAGTCAGCAGACTGTAGCCCGTTGGGCTATGAAAATTCTGGGTAATAAATTTACCAAAAAGATCATTGCAAACGTGGTGTCGCGACTTGAGCGAAATAGTCCATCCGCACTCGCTAATCTGTTGACAATTTACACCCATGGGTGAAAGTTTTCCGGAATACTCCGGAAGTTCCGGATTTTCCATCTCAGCCGGGAGCGTTTTTCCAAATCGTCTAAATCCGGGTCGAAATTCGGGGGGGGGGGGGGGGGAGTGGAAGTAGGTGTTGGTATTGTGTCATCAATCAACAAAGCTTGAAAAATCAGTCGATCGGCGACAAACACAATCGACTCTGTTTATCACATTTGCCGTTTGCAGCGCATCTCGCATATTGTCAATATGTAACGACAATTTTGATTGGCCCGCATAGGCGCTGTACTTCAATGAAAACAACTGTTACGTTTTTCATAAATTTTACATGCGCCGAAAAGTTCCCGCGCGTCAGAATTTGCACGGACTTTTGTCTGCAGCATGCATTTCTCGATTTCTTGCATGCAATTTTATCTTCAAACACCACGGACATGTAGCCGCCTCGTATATTGCGAGTTATGTCTTATACGAGTATTGGTGGGTTAAAGTCTGGATAGGGACGAGTGGACCTCTCTGTATGCTCATCCGATCGGACGCGTGGATTTTACCTAGTAACTTTACCAAATGCAGAAATTACATCCCTAAAACTAACATGGATTGACTGGAATTTACCCGCGAATCGTAAAGATATCAAAACGTCATACCAGTAATTTTCCATTCCACGAACACGTGCGACCTATCGTAATAATAATATCTAATTTAGGCTAGATCGCCGTTACTTTTGTTTATCGACACGTACACAAAAAACGCGCGTATTGCATTCATTTTTAATATAATCGCTTCAAATTTTCAACACCGCTTGAGAAGTAATACAGTTTGAATTCTATAACGATTTTAATAAGATATCGACAGAAATGTAGGCAAAAGTCTATAAAAACGATCGAATTTTCATACATTTATTTGTAAAATTTCAAACAGCGCGATCTTAAATATTTATTTATTTCTAAAAGTAAATAAATACTACATTCTATGGTCATAAAATTCAGACTTTTGACAAGAAAGTACAAAAAACAGAATTAAAAATCTTAAATAATAAAAAAGCGGCAGCTATTTCAATACAGGAGTAAAACAATTTTTGGCAAACAGATTTCTGTGTAATGCGGCAGAATAGGTTATGTGACCTCGTGAACGTAAATAGAAATATGGTTTTAAAATAAAGCAGTATGATGTCGCTGTGGTTTTAAATAAGTTTGATAAGTAAATGAATATTTGTAGATGTATTTTTGACACCACTAATGTGAGATATTCTTCTCAAACAATAATGTAAAAAAAATTAGGGCAAATAGGTCACTTATCGTTTGACACATTTACCTGTCAGTTTATACGGGATATTGCACATTCGCTTTTAAAAAAAATTAAAGAAGATACTTTTTTTACTGTTTTAAAGAACCGAGGCGGTACGATCAGACAGTGATGTGTCACATGGCGCGAAAACATGACGTAATGCCATGACAATCTCGGGCAACTTTGATCTCCACTTCAGATGCCATGATACGGACACACTTCTTTTAGTTCTTTAAGGGGGTTTTAACTGATGACGAAAACAAGGCCAGTACTTATTTTATCAACAGAATATTTACCGATAATTGTTAATGCTTTTTTCCGCTTTGAACAGGGGTGGGTTGATGATAATTATTTTTCGGGATTTCCGAATCCAAAGCAATCTAGATCAGATAGGATACAAGAAAAATAATTAACAGCTGCATACTGATAAAAGGAAGCAAGATTCCTGTTTGTTTTATATTTAATGTTCGTCCCGGCAGTGCAGGACCGAATGTCCGGCCATTTTTGGCAACTTCCGTGATGTCTGGATTTTATTATACACACCTTGTAAAGAGTTCCAATTATAAAACAAGCGTCAACCACGGAAAAGTCACTTTAATAAAAAAATATTGATGATTACTCGATCCCGTTACGTACCGAAATTTACTTCAACTGTTTGTTTTAAAACATCATTTTAGACGACCGTTTATATAACTATTCGCTCACGTTTTTCATGACTTTCACGTGCGCCTAAAATTTGCCGCGTCAAAGTTTGCAAGGACTTGCACACGCATGTCTTGATTTCTACGGTTTGCACGCTTTTTATCTCCAAAGTATCAATCTTTCCACGAGGAACAGGAGGAAGATCAAGATTTCTTTCGGGGATTAACACGCCGTAATTAGGGCTGCACGGGATAGTGCCTGAAAAATAATGTTTTTACCGCCAGCGTACAATACTTAGGACTTAGAAAGCAAACATGGTAACAAATGGAGATGGGCTTGGCTATCTGATTGTGACACTGATGGTAATCGATGGGGTCTTTGGCTACGAAAACCGGATATTGCAGGGTCTGCATTTTGTGAATGTTGTGCCAGAACATTAAAATATGGTGTCATGAAAAAAACAAAAATGTTGCTAGAATTTTCAGGTAGTTTCAGTCTGAATCTTACAAAAATATGTTGAGGGTATATTGTTGAAACAAGTCCTTGACTTAGAAAAGTTACTGTTAACTGAAAATCATGCATTTTGTGCAATATAATAAGTAAATTTTTGGCACACATATAAGGGTAGAATAGGGCTGTTCTAAGCGTTCAAAATCACTAATTCTCAGAAGCTTCCGGGGGGCTTCGCCCCCCTGGTCCCCCTACCAGGGCTTTGCCCTGGACCCACCGGGGGCCCTAGCGGCCCCCAAGCCCCCAGCAAATTTTTCAGGATTTTCAATATTCCATACTTTCACCCTTGTACACCATGTCATAATGTGTGTTCAGTACGCATACACACACGCCGATAGCATTATTTAAGCTCCGCCTACTTCAGGTATTTGTGAGATTTTAGCGAGAAGTGTGAAAGCGAATCAAATTATCCGTTTCACCAGAGGCAGTTGTAATCAGCCAATCAGCGCCGCGGTTACGTCTTTGACACTTTTATTTGTCAACATGTGCGAGTCGTTTCCTAAAGAAATTGTCGATTAACCATGCGATTAACTGGAATTATAGACACAATTATTTGGTATCCATGGTAAAAGAACAACATGCAAAGTAATAATTTCGTAAAACAAACGTTGATGGATGAATTGATTTGAATATGTATTTCGAGGTTTGACACAGTTTACTTTCAGTTTTATTCGAATGAGAGACTGCATGTACACAAAAGTTGTGACTCGGTGTTAATAATAAACCCCTTTTCATTCTATATTTATATTTTACACGGTATGACATCAAAAAATCGGGGAGTTAGATACATCACCGTCTTGAACTGAAAACAACTTTTTACAGAATTTTGTAATGAAACAATAGTCACTGTATGGGAAATGATGTAACTAAGAAAATGAATGGTCATCGAATCACTTCACAGGGTTGAGGCAGAAATATAAAAAATTGATGGAGTCATCCCAGTTCTACCTGAAGTCTCCCCTCTTCTCCCTAAATCATCTTAAGGGAGAAGTGACTTCTCCCAAAAAATTGGGCCTAGGGAGACCCAAGTCAGTCTACTGTATAAAAAAAATCAAATCCATTATATATTTTTGCCAAGCTATTTCTAGTCTACAAAGCTGTTTTGATCTCATTTCATGACTCTGTGTCTTTCACTTTCTGCACAATTTTGTGAACACTGTTTCAGATTTCGAAATCAATTTTGAAGAACTCGTACAATATTCCAAATCTGAAAGACATCAATATTGACCAACCAGCAGTATATTAAAAGAAATTAAATAAAACATTATTGGAATGAAAGTCTTATTCAGTCTTGTGCAAAAATTTTTTGGGGCTATGAAAAATTCTGTCGGGCTACAAAAAATTGGAAGTTCGTAGCCCCATTGGCTACGGTGTTAAAAAGTTAATGTCACACACTGCAGTGACCTTGTTGCAGACGATTTTATTTTAGTTTATCTGACACAAAGGCACATGCTACTTGTGTCAATAGATTTAGCTCTTGGAAATCTTTCTATCCATATATATATATCATTACCTGTCATGGCTTAATACCAGCTAATTTCTTCATTATTTTCGTCTCATGCCAGTGATTTTGCGCTGGCCACATCAACTTTCCGTTGGATTTGTCCGTGGTGCCCGGCTGACATGTACAGGTATCGACAACGCAGAACAGGGGAACCAATAATGCATAAGTGTTTGCAGGGGTGTAAAATATTTTTCACACCACTCGCCAGGTGTAGGACTAGTAGCCAGTAAAATATACTCGCCCTTAGTGAACAGTCACTCGCCCTAATAAAATAACAACTATCTTAATGTCATTTTTAATACTGTCACTTAGAAGTATTATGTACAACAAACAAATTTCAAATACAACACACAGTACTAAGACAAATAATATTCTCTTGTACACTACATGCATACTCGTTCTGCTCAAATTTGCTTTTCACAGCAGACATATTTCTTTCACTGTATTTTTGTCATTTCTACCACCAGTTCACTCTCCAAATAAACTACGGATGTTGGTTTGCATGCTTTGACAAATTACAGGAAAATAATCACTGACGATAATAACATTAACTCAGATAAATAAGTTTGTCTCAACAGGCTTACGGTACATGGTTTTCTTGCAATAATTGTATCGATAATAATAATAATCACAGTCTAGCGCGCAATCATTACCGGTAAGCGATTAAATTTTAAAGCATCAACTGACGCAATTTTTGCTATCGTTTTTCACGATGTAATTCAAAACATTTTTTGCTGAATTTTGGTAAAGTTGCGACGTAAAATGCACTCGCCCAGTGTATGAAATAAATCTGAATTCCAGCTTGCCCATAGGGCAACCTGGGACCGATTTCAACTTGCCCCCTTAGATTTCAACTTGCCCTTTAAAAACACGTTCAATGCCGGAACGTTCGGGCTAGTGCCTTTGAAACCGGAACATTTAAACTAGGGATGTTTAATCCTAGGGATGGGAACGAATACTGAAATCAGTATTCGAATATTCGGTTTGCCATATTCGAATATTTGGCATGTTTTAATGGAATTTTTAAATCTATTTATTGATTGGCATATACACAATATATTCCGCTGTTTAAAACGTGAATCATCATACGTAATAAGGCCTAAAAATGTTTGTTTCGGGTAACCCGACCATACCTAGTTAGACCCGCCGATCCTAGTGTTTTATTTCACGACTCTGTGAGTATAATCATGAACATATTTAACTAACTCAGATTTTTAGAAGAAACATTCAAATCGATTAAAATTTAGACCGTCGCAACGTTATCTAAAAATAGCAGGTCGTCCAATTCAAGCACGTGCTGCGCTGTTGTATTACCGCCGCCATTTTGAAAATTTTCAATCAGCAAGTAAAAAGCCGACAAACTTAATGAAGGCAGACTAAAACTCCTTCAACATGATCATATATTGTTTCTGGATTTTACTACTTCAAAATTTATTTCAAATACGGCCGATTGCCCGGGCGCTGTGGATGAAAACCGTTGCAGTGGACGGTATGAAATGTTAAACAAAATTTTGCAAAAAGATCGCCAATATGTACAAGTTTGGTATTGTTTTTGAAAAAAAAAATCTAAAATTTGTTACATAAAACAGGCGCCAACATAAAAGGAACAAAAGATAAAATGATATCACATTTATGCCTGGTGCAAACTGTTAATCAGTAACGATGATCCCTCGCTGTCAATTATGCATTGCAATTTTCTTGTTAATTGGACCATTTTTGACATGTATCACATTTACACCTGTTGCAAACTGTTAATCCGTAACGATAGCCCCTGCCAATTATGCATAGCCTTTTTCTTGTTATTTGGACATCTTTTGATATACGATAAACAAACACGACAGAACAAACGGTTTTATTCTGAAATATTCCAGATAAACTATACTTTGATTTTCATATTCGAATATTCGGCCGATTTTCGAATATTTGAATCTTCCGCCGATTTTCGAATATTTGAATATCCGAATATTCGTTCCCATCCCTAGTTTCCGGACAATAACTTCAGAACGCTTGGGACTAGGATCACAAAACTTAATAGGGAGGTTGGTCATGACCAGCAGATGACATGTAATGATTTTGAGTTCTAAAGGTCAAAGGTCAGAGTGACCCAGAACTTTTAAACCTTTTTCGGACAATAACTTGAGAACGCTTGGGCCGAGGATCTTGAAACTTCATAGGGAGGTTGATCATGACCAGCAAATGACCTCTATTGATTTTGAGGTCAGTAGGTCAAAGGTCAAGTAAGTTCAGCTTTGACAGTGGCTTAGTTCTGTGACTAGGCCATATTGTGGGGGTATAATTCGTCACTCCTGTGACAACTCTAGTTTATACTGAAAAACTAGGATTTATAATTTTCGAAAATCCAAAGTAAGTAGCAAATTCATTACTGATCGGAAAAAGGTTTTTGACTTTGAATAGTCTATTTTAATCACCAATTTGCAAATGAAATTTATTCATTTATTTTTTTGTGCTGAAATTGTTGATATCATTGAACAGTTACTTCGGACTTCGGAGCAAACAAGTTACTAACTTAATCCGAGAAAAATGCATGTACTTTTTTATTATCGGTAATTAGTGCCTTTTTAGCTCACCTGTCACAAAGTGACAAGGTGAGCTTTTGTGATTGCGCGGTGTCCGTCGTCCGTCCGTAAACTTTTGCTTGTGACCACTCTAGAGGTCACATTTTTCATGGGATCTTTATGAAAGTTGGTCAGAATGTTCACCTTGATGATATCAAGGTCAAGTTCGAAACTGGGTCACATGCCTTCATAAACTAGGTCAGTAGGTCTAAAAATAGAAAAATCTTGTGACCTCTCTAGAGGCCATAATTTTCATGGGATCTTCATGAAAATTGGTCAGAATGTTTGACTTGATGATATCTAGGTCAAGTTCGAAACTGGGTCACCTGCGGTCAAAAACTAGGTCAGTAGGTCTAAAAATAGAAAAACCTTGTGACCTCTCTAGATACCATATATTTCACAAGATCGTCATGAATATTGGTCAGAACGTTCACCTTGATGATATCTAGGTCAAGTTCTAAACTGGGTCACGTGCCATCAAAAACTACGTCAGTAGGTCAAATAATAGAAAAACCTTGTGACCTCTCTAAAGGCCATTTTTTTCATGGGATCTGTATGAAAGTTGGTCTGAATGTTCATCTTGATGATATCTAGATCAAGTTCGAAACTGGGTCACGTGTGGTCAAAAACTAGGTCAGTAGGTCTAAAAATAGAAAAACCTTGTGACCTTTCTAGAGGCCATATATTTCACAAGATCTTCATGAAAATTGGTCAGAATGTTCACCTTGATGATATCTAGGTCAAGTTCGAAACTGGGTCACGTGCCGTCAAAAACTAGGTCAGTAGGTCAAATAATAGAAAAACCTTGTGACCTCTCTAAAGGCCATATTTTCCATTGGATCTGTATGAAAGTTGGTCTGAATGTTCATCTTGATGATATCTAGGTCAAGTTCGAAACTGGGTCACGTGCAGTCAAAAACTAGGTCAGTAGGTCTAAAAATAGAAAAACCTTGTGACCTCTCTAGAGGCCATATATTTCATGAAATCTTCATGAAAATTTGTCAGAATGTTCACCTTGATGATATCTAGGTCAAGTTTGAAACTGGGTCACGTGCCTTAAAAAACTACGTCAATAGGTCAAATAATAGAAAAACATTGTGACCTCTCTAGAGACCATATTTTTCAATGGATCTGTATGAAAATTGGTCAGAATTTTTATCTTGATAATATCTAGGTCAAGTGCAAAACTGGGTCACATGAGCTCAAAAACTAGGTCACTATGTCAAATAATAGAAAAAACGACGTCATACTCAAAACTGGATCATGTGGGAAGAGGTGAGCGATTCAGGACCATTATGGTCCTCTTGTTTAACATGTGACGGTATACATTTATAGATGGTCTCTTTATCAAACATGATGCTTTAGGAGGCTGTCAATCATCAAGAGTTAAACCGCTTTGATTAGTTAAGGAGCGGAGCTAATCACACCATTAACTGAAGTTACGTCATAGTGTACTGTATTTATTTTGTCGTCCTTCGAAAATTTCGGAGATGTACATAAAAATGGCGGAATCTGTATTAAAAGTGTACACAATTGAAATATATTGAATATTAGGGGTTTTAAAGTGAAATTCACTCGACTGGTCGGGTGTGAAGGTTGGATTTTATACTCGACCGATCTGCAAATCACGTGACTCGGGTTTCAGGATGGCGATTTAAGTTGAAGTCTGTCTTCGCAGCTTGCCCGTCGGGCAACTCAACAGTCAGTTTTACTTGGCCATCATGGTTTTTTACTTGCCAGGGCAGGCGGGCAGGCGACTATTTCGAACACTGCTCGCCCGATCGGTCGAGTATACAGCGAGGTCTACTCTTCCTATCCAGACTAACTCGCCAATGTGAGCGGGCGAGTGGAATTTTATACCCCTGGTTTGTGCTACCTGTTTTTAGCTCACCTGTCACATAGTGACAAGGTGAGCTTTTGTGATCACCCGTCGTCCGTGCGTCCGTCCGTTCGTCAACAATTTCTTGTCTGCACGATAGTGGTCTCATTTATGATTTTATTTTAACCAAACTTGCACACAACTTGTATCACCATAAGATCTTGGTCCCTTTCTTGAACTGGCGAGATTCCATTATGGGTTCCAGAGTTATGGCCCCTGAAAGGGCCAAAATTAGCTATTTTGACCTTGTCTGCACAATAGCAGCTTTATTTATGATTTTATTTTTACCAAACTGGCACACCACTTGTATCACCATAAGATCTTGGTTCCTTTCTTGAACTGGCGAGATTCCGTTATGGGTTCCAGAGTTATGGCCCCTGAAAGGGCAAGAATTAGCTATTTTGACCTTGTCTGCACAATAGCAGCTTCATTTATGATTTGATTTTAACCAAACTTGCACACAACTTGTATCACTATAAGATCTTGGTTCCTTTCTTGAACTGGTGAGATTCCGTTATGGGTTCCAGAGTAATGTCCCCTGAAAGGGCCAGAATTAGCTATTTTGACCTTGTCTGCACAATAGCAGCTTCATTTATGATTTGAATTTATTCAAACTTGCATAAAACTTGTGTCGCCATAAGATCTCAGTTCCTTTGTTAAACCGGCCAGATCCCATTATGGGTTCCAGAGTTATGGCCCCTGAAAGGGCCAAAATTAGCTATTTTGACCTTGTCTGCACAATAGCAGCTTCATTTAGGATTTGATTTTAACCAAACTTGCATACAACTTGTATCACCACAAGATCTTGGTTTCTTTCTTGAACTGGCCAGATTCCATCATGGGTTCCAGAGTTATGGCCCCTTAAAGGTCCAAAATTGGCTATTTTGGCTTTTGCAGCCATATAGAGACTTCATTTATGGTTTTATTTGATACAAACTTCCAAAATATCTTCAACAACAATAAATCTTGGATTTCATGACAAATCAGATCCAATCGTAGGTTCCAGAGTTATTTTATATCTGATTACCTCCCCTGATTGTAATCAAAATGGATTTATATCAGTTAGTACTTATAGGACTTATTTGAAATTTCATTATTGTCATTAGTTGGACTGAGCCAATCAGGGTAGATAACTATGGACTGATTTCATGTCAAATTACCTCCCTTTATTTCAAATTAAAATGGGTATATCTCCGTAACTAATGAAGATACTGATCTGAAATTTTATTTATGTCAACAGATTTATTTGGCAGATCCTTCTTTTGTTCACTTACAATAATTTTCTTTTTAATTACTTCCCTTTTACGTTACTATAAATAGCTTATTTTTAGTAACTTTTTTATTATTGGCCCTAGGGAAAAACCGAGACCACTTTTCTGTGGTACAACACGGATGGTACCTCCATTTTTTAGGTGTATTTTGACATATCTGTACCTTGTAAGAATTTTTTTTTCTTTTTGGTTAAATTTCTTCCCTTTGTTGTTCCTGTCCTTTGGACTTAGATATTTTTTCTGAGGACCTTCTTGTCCTCAAGTGTAATGATAACAGGTGAGCGATATAGGGCCATCATGGCCCTCTTGTTTACTTGTGTGGGTATGTGTTTCTCTTAGAAGATAATGTTTGTATTATGGTTTAAAGATGCAATTTTCTGATACTACATAACCTTCCATTTATATTTATTTCAACTGAATTTGGGGATTTTTTGCCTTTTCAGATGGGGACAGATTTTGTTTGCTTCAGTCAGTTTATGAAAAAAATCCCTGACATTGTATGTTTATTTTGACTTATACAGAGGTGGACAAGTTTATTATAAGCCCAAAGGGATGTATTATGTTATACCACCCAGTGTATATCAGTCTGTTAGCAATTTTGTGTCCACTCTGTAACTCTTGAATCCCTTGAAGGATTTCAAAGAAACTTGATGCAAATGTTCACCACATCAGGTCAATGTGCAGAGCGCTTGTTCTGGATAGCTTGCTTCAAGGTCAGGGTCACACTTGGGGGTCAAAAGTCATATGGGTGTGTTTCACGTCCATTCTGTAACTCTTGATCCCATTGAAGGATTTCAAAGAAACTTGACACAAATGTTCACCACTTCAAGACAATGTGCAGAGCACATGTTCAGGATGGCTTGCTTCAAGGTCAATAGTCATATGAGTGTGTTTCCTGTCCGCTCTGTAACTCTCGAACTGCTTGAAGGATTGTAACAAAAACTTGGCACAAATGTTCACCACATCGAGATGGGCATATATTGCTCCACATTGCGGTGTTCTTGTCTTTTGTTACAGACATATGCTGCTAAAGACATTGTAAGAGACATAAAAACTAAATTAAAATAATATGTTTATACTGTTTGCAGCATCTGCTGAAACTGAAACAATTAAGAAGCAGTATACAAAGATTCTTGATGCATATGGTTGTCTCGGAGTGCTCAGTCTGAATGTTGGAGGTAAGTGGTATCCAAGTGCTCAGTCTGAATGTTGGAGGTAAATGGTATCTAAGTGCTCAGTCTGAATGTTGGAGGTAAGTGGTCTCCAAGCGCTCAGTCTAGTGCTCAGTCTGATTGTTGGAGGTAAGTGGTCTCCAAGTGTCTGAATGTTGGAGGTAAATTGTCTCCAAGTGTTCAGTCTTAAATGTTGGAGGTAACTGATCTCCATGTGTTCAGTCTGAATGTTGGTGGTAAGTGGTCTCCAAGTGCTCAGTCTTAATGTTGCAGGTAAGTGGTCTCCAAGTGTTCAGTCTGAATGTTGGCATAAGTGGTCTCTAAGTGTTTAGTCCTTATGTTCGAGGTAAGTGGTCTCCAAGTGCTCAGTCTTAATGTTGGCAGTAAGTGGTCTCCAAGTGTTTGGTCCTAATGTTGGCAGTAAGTGGTCTCCAAGTGTTCAGTCCTAATGTTGGAGGTAAGTGGTCTCCAAGTGCTCAGTCCTAATGTTGGAGGTAAGTGGTCTGCAAGTGCTCAGTCTGAATGTTGGCAGTAAGTGGTCTCCAAGTGTTCAGTCCTAATGTTGGCAGTAAGTGGTCTCCAAGTGTTCAGTCTGAATGTTGGAGGTAAGTGATCTCCAAGTGCTCAGTCTGAATGTTGGAGGTAAGTGTGGAGGTAAGTGGTCTCCAAGTGCTCAGTTTCTAGGGTGGAGACAACTAGAGTTCAGCAGGTAAAAAGATCTACTGTACTGTGATGTACAATCTGGTTAGATATTCAATTTTTTCATTAAATTTCAGTTTGTTTCTTTGTAATGAAAGATTGATAAAGACAGAAATAACTTGGTGTTTGAACAAAACTGATAAAGAAACATAATATTGTTAACATAGCTCACACCATTTTTGTTGAACCTGCTTGCAGTTAGCTCAGTATAGTCATCACTTGATGTAACTTGGCATGAATGTTCACCTTTATGAGACGGAGTGTCATGCGCAAGAACCAGGTCCCTAGGCCTAAGGTCAAGGTCGCACTTAGAGGCCAAAGGTCAGATACAAGAATGACGTTGTCTGGAAGCATGTCTTCTTCATGAATAAGGGGATTTTGATGTAACTTGGCACATATGTTCAACTCCATGAGGCAACCTTATTTTTAGAATTACTTCCCTTTGTTTTTACTATAAATAGCTTATATTGTAACTTTTTTATTACTGGCCATCTGTAAAAATTGAGACCACTTTTCTGTGGTACAACATGCATGTTACATCCAATTTTTAGGTGTATTTTGACCTATCTCTACCTGGTCAGGAGTTTTATATGGACTTATATATATATATATTTTTAGCTCGACTATTCGAAGAATAAGTAGAGCTATCCTACTCACCACGGCGTCGGCATCACACCCTGGTTAAGTTTTTCGTACCAGTCCACATTTTGACAAAGTCTTTTGAGATAAAGCTTTGAAACTTTCAACACTTGTTTACCATCACCATGTCCAGTTGTAGGCAAGAGTACATAACTCCATCAAGCATTTTGGTTGAAGTATTGCCCCTTTTTGACTTAGATATCTTGGTTAAGTTATTTGTACCAGTCCACATTTTGACAAAGTCTTTTGAGATAAAGCTTTGAAACTTTCAACACTTGTTTACCATCACAATGTCCAGTTGTAGGCAAGAGTACATAACTCCATGAAGCATTTTGACTGAATTATGGCCCCTTTTGACTTAGAAATCTTGGTTAAGTTTTTCGTACCAGTTTATATTTTGTGTAAATTGTTTGACATATGGCTTTGAAACTTTTATATCTTGTTCAGTATAAAGTCTCTATCAATAGGCAAGAGTACGTAACTCTCTCGTCTTCTTTGGCTGAATTATGGCCCTTTGTGAACTTAGAAATTGGTTCTGTTTTGTGTATGTCCATGTTTTGTCAAGACTATTTGACATATGGCTTTAAAACTTTAAACATTTGTTTATCATTATGATTTCCATCTGTAGGCAAGAGTACATAACTCTGACAACTATTTTGACTGAATTATGGACTTTGAAATTTGTTCAGTTTTTCTTACAAGTCAGCGTTTTGTCAAAACTATTTGAACTGTGGCTTTGAAACTTTTAACACTAGTTTATCAACATGATTTCCATCTGTAGGCAAGAGTACATAACTCTGTCAACTATTTTGACTGAATTATGGCCCTTTTTAGCTCGACTATTCGAAGAATAAGTAGAGCTATCCTACTCACCACGGCGTCGGCGTCGGCGTCACACCCTGGTTAAGTTTTTCGTACCAGTCCACATTTTGACAAAGTCTTTTGAGATAAAGCTTTGAAACTTTCAACAATTGTTTACCATCACCATGTCCAGTTATAGGCAAGAGTACATAACTCTGTCAAGCATTTTGACTTAGAAATCTTGGTTAAGTTTTTCGTACAAGTTCATATTTTGACAAAGTCTTTTGAGATAAAGCTTTGAAACTTTCAACACTTGTTTACCATCACCATGTCCAGTTATAGGCAAGAGTACATAACTCTGTCAAGCATTTTGACTGAATTATGGCCCCTTTTGACTTAGAAATCTTGGTTAAGTTTTTCGTACCAGTTCATATTTTGACAAAGTCTTTGGAGATAAAGCTTTGAAACTTTCAACACTTGTTTACCATCACCATGTACAGTTGTAGGCAAGAGTACATAACTCCATCAAGCATTTTGACTGAATTATGGCCCCTTTTTGACTTAGAAATCTTGGTTAAGTTTTTCGTACCAGTCCACATTTTGACAAAGTCTTTTGAGATAAAGCTTTGAAACTTTCAACACTTGTTTACCATCACAATATCCAGTTGTAGGCAAGAGTACATAACTCCATCAAGCATTTTGACTGAATTATGGCCGCTTTTGACTTAGAAATCTTGGTTAAGTTTTTCGTACCAGTTTATATTTTGTGTAAAGTGTTTGACATATGGCTTTGAAACTTTTATATCTTGTTCAGTATAATAGTCTCTATCAATAGGCAAGAGTACGTAACTTTCTCCTCTTTTTTGGCTGAATTATGGCCCTTTTTGAACTTGGAAACTGGTTCTGTTTTGTATATGTCCATGTTTTGTCAAGACTATTTGACATATGTCTTTTAAACTTTAAACACTTGTTTATCATTATGATTTCCATCTCTAGGCAAGAGTACATAACTCTGACAACTATTTTGACTGAATTATGGCCCTTTTTGGACTTTCAAATTTGTTCAGTTTTTCTTACAAGTCAGCGTTTTGTCAAAACTATTTGAACTGTGGCTTTGAAACTTTTAACGCTAGTTTATCAACATGATTTCCATCTGTAGGCAAGAATACATAACTCTGTCAACTATTTTGACTGAATAATGGCCCCTTTTGGACTTGGAAATTAGTTAAATTTTTCATATAAGTCCATGTTTTGCCTAACATATAACTTAACATATTTGCCATCATGGTCACACATTGCCATTTAGTGCAAGACTAATCGAAATCCACAAATACAGGAACATTTTTTGTTTAATCCATTTTTTGTTTAGTCTGAAAATCTGTGGAAATATTTTGACCCCATTCTTCAATCAATTCTTCGAATAGTCGAGCGTGCTGTCATCCGACAGCTCTTGTTGGTCTTGGAAATTAGTTAAATTTTTCATGTAAGTCCATGTTTTTCCTAACATATAACTTAACATATTTGCCATCATGGTCACACTTTGCCATTTAGTGCAAGACTAATCGAAATCCACAAATACAGGAACATTTTTTGTTTAATTCATTTTTAGCTCACCTGAGCAATGCTCAGGTGAGTTTTTCTGATCGCCCGATGTCCGGCGTCCGTCGTCTGTCGTCTGTCAACATTTAGCTTGTGTATGCGATAGAGGCTGTATTTTTCAATTAATCTTCATTAATATTTGTCAGAATGATAACCTTGATGAAATCTAGGCCGAGTTGGAAAATGGGTCATCTCGGGTCAAAAACTAGGTCACTAGGTCAAATCAAAGAAAAACCTTGTGTATGCGATAGAGGCTGTATTTTTCATTTAATCTTCATGAACATTGGTCAGAATGATAACTTTGATGAAATCTAGGCCGAGTTCGAAAATGGGTCATCTCGGGTCAAAAACTAGGTCACTAGGTCAAATCAAAGAAAAACCTTGTGTATGCGATAGAGGCGGTATTTTTCAATTAATCTTCATGAATATTGGTCAGAATCATAACCTTGATGAAATCTAAGCCGAGTTCGAAAATGGGTCATCTCGGGTCAAAAACTAGGTCACTAGGTCAAATCAAAGAAAAACCTTGTGTATGCGATAGAGGCTGTATTTTTCAATTGATCTTCATGAATTTTGGTCAGAATGATTGCCTTGATGAAATCTAGGCCGAGTTCGAAAATGGGTCATCTCGGGTCAAAAACTAGGTCACTAGGTCAAATCAAAGAAAAACCTTGTGTATGCGATAGAGGCGGTATTTTTCAATTGATCTTCATGAATTTTGGTCAGAAGTTCTTGATGAAATCTAGCCGATTCGAAATGGTCATCTGGCAAAAACTAGTATAGGTCAATCAGAAACCTTGTGTAGATAGAGGTATTTTTAGTGATCTCATGAATTGTCATGATTCTGGAATCTAAAATTTGAAAGTCATTGGGGTCAAAAACTAGGTCCAGTCAAATCAAAGAAAAACCTTGTGTATGCAGTAGAGGCTGTATTTTTCAACTGATCTTCATGAAATTTAGCCAGAATGATTACCTTGATAAAATCTAGGCCGTGTTTGAAAATGGGTCATCTCGGTACAAAAACTAGGTCACTAGGTCAAATCGAAGAAAAACATTGTGTATGCAATAGAGGATGTATTTTTCAATTGATCTGTATGAAATTTGGTCAGAATGATTGTCTTGATGAAATCTAGGTGGATTTTGAATATGGGTTATCTGAGGTCAAAAACTAGGTCACTAGATCAAATTAAAGAAAAATCTTGTGTATGCGATAGAGACTGTTTTTTTCAATTGATTTTTATGAAATTTGGTCAGGTTGATTGCCTTAATGAAATCTAGGTCGAATTTGAATATGGGTCATCTGAGGTCAAAAACTAGGTCACTTGGTCAAATCAAAGAAAAAACTTCTGTATGTGATAGAGGCTGTATTTTTCAGTTGATCTTCATGAATTTTGGTCAGAATGATTGCCTTGATAAAATCTAGGTCGAGTTTGAACATGGGTCATCTAGGGTCAAAAACTACGTCATATCTAAGAAAATGCTTGTTTTATCGCAAGAGACCAATTTTTTGGTCCAATCTTAATGAAAATTGGTCAGAATACTTGTTTCCTTGAAATCACTAGTTCAAACATGTTTTACACTGTTATGGAGTTTTTCTTAGGTGAGCGACCTAGGGCCATCTTGGCCCTCTTGTTTTGTTTAGTCTGAAAATCTATGGAAATATTTTGACCCCATTCTTCAATCAATTCTTCGAAAAGTCGAGCGCGCTGTCATCCGACAGCTCTTGTTTTGTAATTGGTCAAAAAATTCCTTATGCAAATACAGGTGCTAGTGTAAATCAGTTCTGACACCGCCAAATAGTATAATAAATGTTACTTTTTCAGACAGCTGGCGGGCTCGACATTCTGCCTGTGGGCATGCAGAATGTATTTCTAGTGTATATTTAAGTGTAAGTAATATTTGCACTTTCTGATTCTGATATCTATTTTTTCCAGGGGAAGACAATGTTTTGTACCTAGTTCTAGTAACAGGCTGTGTTTCAGTGGGAAAAATTAGTGACTCTGAGATATTTTGTATAACTGCTACTCAGTTTGTCTCGCTGCAAAATCGACCAAATGATGAAGAAAGAATTGTGGGTGTAAGAAATCTGTTCAATTCACGGACTTTTTATTTTTCGTGGTCATCATCTGGAAATCAGTGGGATCTTACTTTGTGTGCACAAAGGAAACTACAGGAGCATGACACTGATAACAGATTCTTTTGGTGAGTAGAAAGAGATTTCACGGTTGCCACCTACTTGAAAAAAGTCAAAGAAATTTGATTTTTTCCATGTCAGTGAATTTTCAGAGAATTCTAAAACTGGTCAGTGAAATTTGAAACTTTAGAGCAGTCATTGAAAAATAAGGTTCTTGAACTCTATATAAAATGCAGTGACTGTGGCAGTCTTCAAGCAGTATTAATGTTTGTGTACTATGTCTTTTTTATAGAACTGTAGATAATGACACATTATTGTGTTTTAATTTGAATGAAATGCCATTTGAAACCTTGAAGATAGAAAAGCTTTGCAACCATTGCCTCCTAGAGATTGGGCTGCTGTAAAGGAGGAGGCCAGCAGAATTGGGTAGTGATGTGGGCAGTGAAAAACATGATTTGGTGAGGGAAAAGTCAGAGAATTTTATTTCTGTTGGCAAACCAGTAATGAAGATATAGAAATTTAAAAACAGATCAAAGCCTTTCAAACAGAAAGAAACATTTGTCAAGTATCCAAAATTATATTATAAATAACAGTGTATTCTGAGAAAACTGAACATCTGTCCAAAACTAAGAAATGTCTCAATCACAGATACATATATCCTTCTTTATTTCAATGTAACAAATCTGATAAAGATGAAATTTTAGAATTCCGAATTCTGAACAACACTTTCGGTCCCTAAGTACATAATTGCACTGTTATTGTATTTTAAATACCGAGCGATTATCAGATATGGCCATTGACTGCATTAATGACATGACAGATAAAAGGTATTTTTGCATTTTGTTTCTCTTTTTTAAGCCCCTTCAATTAGAATATGAACTGTATGTTCACAGGTATGTTGTCTACTCTTATGACATTAAACAAATCAAAATACATTTATTGAAAATGAAGTTAGATCTGTGAAAACCAAACTAGATTTGCAGTCCACAAGCTGTTCAGTTTTCTCAGATACATTGTACTATTATTTAGATTGATATTTATGGGTATGATAGAATGTACAGCTCTATTTCTTCTGTGTATATTTCTGTTGCATGCTTACAACTGAATTTCTGTTATGTTATGTCATATTTCTGTTGCGTGCTTACAGATGAATTTCTGCTATGTTATGTCATATTTCTATTGCATGCTTACAGCTGAATTTCTTCTGTGTATATTTCTGATGCATGCTTACAGCTGAATTTCTTCTGTGTATATTTCTGTTGCATGCTTACAGCTGAATTTCTGCTATGTTATGTCATGTTTCTATTGCATGCTTACAGCTGAATTTCTTCTGTGTATATTTCTGTTGCATGCTTACAGCTGAATTTCTGCTATGTTATGTCATATTTCTATTGCATGCTTACAGCTGAATTTCTTCTGTGTATATTTCTGATGCATGCTTACAGCTGAATTTCTGCTATGTTATGTCATGTTTCTATTGCATGCTTACAGCTGAATTACTTCTGTGTATATTTCTGTTGCATGCTTACAGCTGAATTTCTGCTATGTTATGTCATATATCTATTGCATGCTTACAGCTGAATTTCTTCTGTGTATATTTCTGTTGCATGCTTACAGCTGAATTTCTGCTCTGTTATGTCATATTTCTATTGCATGCTTACAGATGAATTTCTATGTTATGTCATATTTCTATTGCATGCTTACAGCTGAATTACTTCTGTGTATATTTCTGTTGCATGCTTACAGCTGAATTTCTGCTATGTTATGTCATATATCTATTGCATGCTTACAGCTGAATTTCTTCTGTGTATATTTCTGTTGCATGCTTACAGCTGAATTTCTGCTATGTTATGTCATATATCTATTGCATGCTTACAGCTGAATTTCTTCTGTGTATATTTCTGTTGCATGCTTACAGCTGAATTTCTGCTATGTTATGTCATATTTCTATTGCATGCTTACAGCTGAATTTCTGCTATGTTATGTCATATTTTTATTGCATACTTACAGCTGAATTTCTTCTATGTTATATCATATTTCTATTGCATGCTTACAGCTGAATTTACAACTGAATTTCTGCTATGTTTAAAATGTCATACTTACAGCTGAATTTCTTGTATGTTATATCATATTTCTGTTGCGCTTGCAGCTGAATTATTTCTTTGTTATGTCATATTTTTATTGCATGCCTGCAGCTGAATTTCTTGTGTTATGTCGTATTTCTGTTGCATGTTTGCAGTTGAATTTCCTCTGTGTTAAGTCAATTTTCTGTTGCATGCTTTTGGCTGAATTTCATGTGTCATAAATTTGTATTCATAAAAGACAGATATGTTTCATGTATGTTTTCCACAGTTTTAAATCAAACCTCTTTCAGGAATCGATCTCTTCATGTACACTTCCAAAGATTTGGTATTGATTGTTCAACATGGCTTTTCAAGGCTATATGTGGTGGTGTAGAGATTCGAACAGTTTATGCGGCTCATCGGCAGGCCAAGGCATGTCTTATATCTCGTCTTAGTTGTGAGAGGGCTGGTACCAGATTCAACGTAAGAGGAACAAATGATGACGGACATGTTGCAAACTTCTGTGAAACTGAACAAGTAAGTCTATGACTATGTGTTATGTAAATATTGTATTGTCAAGTTGATCAAAGTGCATTGAGCTGGAAAAAGAAATCATCATTGAAATGATATTTGTTCCCGTGTTAAAAGTCCCATAAGGCTTTACATTTTATGTTGAAAAATAATAAAACACCTGTCCAAATAGGTGTTATGCAAAAATATTTGGTTAGAAAACCATTACTTCTAATACTGCACTTGAGACTGTACAGCTAGAGCTACAAAGGGAGGTAATCTAAGACAACAGGTTCAATAAAATCTTCTGCTATATTCATCAATATTCAAACCTTTGTTAGACATTATAGAAAACTATTATCATACATAGGATTTAACACATGGTTCGCACAGGTCCTTGAAAGTCCTTGAATTTGATCCTAAGTCCTTGAAAGTCCTTGATTTTTTTCTTCCAAAAATCACCTGAAAAAGTACTTGAATTTTGAAAAAAAAGGTAGAAAAGTCCTTAAATTTTGCTAAAAACGGGGGTGCAATCGTATTGTAGGGGAAAAATACAAAAAATAAATAATAAATAAGTCAAAACGAGCGAAAAAACAGTGTAAAATAAAAATACATGCACACCCACGGAGGGAACGCTAGTTGAACACCGTTTCGGTACGGAAGTTAGATATAGAATAGCGATTTTCACAACATTAAATATTATGCGCAAGGTCATTGTAGCGTGACTATCAACAACAACAATGAGTGGCCCAAAAAATAAATGTAGTTTCGCCAATAAATGGCTTACACAGGATGATTATTCATCGTGGTTAAAGAAGTTTAAGTCAGACAAGCATAAGTGTATGTGATAAACTCATTGATGTCGGAACTATGGCAGAAAGTGCGTTGAAATCACACGCCAAAACAAGAAGTGAAGTCCCTTGAGGACAAATTGAAAACTACAAATGTAGTCTTGAGAGCTTGAAAGACTTATAAGAAACATGTACTAAGTATGTTTACAGGCAAATATAGCTCATAAAAGGTAATCCCATTGAAGATCTCATAAAGGTTAAGATATGCTATTGTAGCTTATGGAAAATAAAACTGTTCTGTGACTTTTCTTCTGTCATAATGCCTTATGAAGAGCCTAAATGGTTTTGTAATTTAAGATTTAAAGCGATTAAAATAGTCCTTGAAAATCCATAAAAAGTCCTTAAAAAGTCCTTGAAAAGTCCTTGAATTTTTTTTGCCAAGTCCTGTATGAACCATGTAACAGGAAACTAACATATTTTATGTTAATAACGAAATATGTGGCTGCCACGTTTTAAACAAAAAGCATTTTGAGCCTCAGTCGTGATAAGATCATGATACATTGTATCTCAGTTGAAATTGTTTTACTGTTTTTGAGGATTTTGGATTCTTGTGGAATGCCAGGATTAGTTGTTTAGTGTCAAGGAATAGTCTCAGGTTATTTTGCTTATCTCCCTTGAGTTATTGCAATATCTCTGTAGAGCATAAAAGGAAGAAACAATCAAAATAGGTCAAATTTAATAATTATTTATTCAGTTGAATTTACCTGTCTTTTCAAGTATTTCCATGTCTAGCAATGATAACTTACAAAAAAGCAGTGAATGAAGCTTAATACTTTCATTTTGTAAACTTATATGATCATATAAGCCCGAAGTTTATAGTTGAAAATTGTTGACAATTACATTTTAGTATCAATGTTAACACAATTATAATGTTTGTGATTATAAACAGTTCTGTGTGTTAGGTTTAGAATATCACACTAAGAACATATAAGAACAGTATAAATGTTTACTACCGCAAAAAAAGGCAGTCTGTAGTTCGACTATTGGGAGAATAGGTAGAGCAGTTTGCTTCAATTTTCATAGATGAATAAGCTTGATGTGCAGATGACCATAAAGGGAAGAACTTCTGCTGCGACTTTTTTTCTACAGTTATTGGCCTTTTGATGTTTTTGCTTTATAGAATACAGAGAAAAATCTTGTGTGTCCAACTCCTGAAACACTATTGAAAGGAAATTCTTGAAAGTTTCCACAGATGGAGACCCTTGATATGAAGAATTAAATTTGTTTATAATTGGCTTTTCAGGTAATATTTTTAGAGGACCAAATAGCATCATTTCTGCAGACTCGGGGATCAGTTCCTCTATTCTGGGAGCAGCCAGGCATTCAGGTAAACTGGTTTGTTGATACTATAGTTTATCAAACAGGACTTCTTTTAGGTTTGAATACTCAGTTTCAGGCAAGTTGTTAGTCCCCTAGAAAACCAGTTTCAGGCAAGTTGTTAGTCCCCTAGAAAACCAGTTTCAGGCAAGTTGTTAGTCCCCTAGGAAACCTGTTTCAGGCAAGTTATTAGTCCCCTAGAAAACCAGTTTCAGGCAAGTTGTTAGTCCCCTAGAAAACCAGTTTCAGGCAAGCTGTTAGTCCCCTAGGAAACCAGTTTCAGACAAGTTGTTAGTCCCCTAGAAAACCAGTTTCAGGGACTATAAGATTGTCATTTTCAGTCCGTCCGTCAGTCTGTTATTCCGAGCAAACAAGAGAACATTTGTTGGGTACTGAGGACAGTAGGTAATGGGTTAATTATGTCTCCCACCACACAGTGGTGTGGGAGACATATTGATTTACTCCTGTCTGTCTATGTGTCTGTCTGTCTGTCACAAAGCTTGTCCACACTCTAAGTCAAACATTTCTCATCCGATCTTCACCAAACTTGAACAAAATGTGTTTGACCATGAGACTTCAGCCAAGTTTGATAACTAGCCAAATCAGTCCAGGCATTTTGGAGTTACGGCCCTTGAATTACCAAAAATCGGCCTTTTTACTCTTGTCTGCACTCTAAGTTGAACATTTCTCATCCAATCTTCATCAAACTTGAACAAAATGTGTTTGACTATGAGACCTTGGCCAAGTTCGATAACTAGCCAAATCTGTCCAGGCATTTTGGAGTTATGGCCCTTGAATCACCAAAAAATTGGCCTTTTTGCTGTAAGTCGAACATTTCTTATCCGATCTTCACCAAACTTGAACAAAATATGTTTGACCATAAGACCTTGGCCAGGTTCTATAACTAGCCAAATCGGTTCAGACATTTTGGAGTTACAGCCCTTGAATTACTGAAAAATCGGCCTTTTTGCTCTTGTCTGCACTCTAAGTCAAACATTTCTCATCCGATCTTCACCAAACTTGAACAAAATGTGTTTGACCATGAGACTTCAGCCAAGTTCGATAACTAGCCAAATCGGTCCAGGCATTTTGGAGTTACGGCCCTTGAATTACCAAAAATCGGCCTTTTTACTCTTGTCTGCACTCTAAGTTGAACATTTCTCATCCAATCTTCATCAAACTTGAACAAAATGTGTTTGACTATGAGACCTTGGCCAAGTTCGATAACTAGCCAAATCTGTCCAGGCATTTTGGAGTTATGGCCCTTGAATCACCAAAAAATTGGCCTTTTTGCTGTAAGTCGAACATTTCTTATCAGATCTTCACCAAACTTGAACAAAATATGTTTGACCATAAGACCTTGGCCAGGTTCTATAACTAGCCAAATCGGTCCAGGCATTTTGGAGTTCTGGCCCTTGAATTGTAGTGAGTAAACAGTATATAAAGACTGACTTGCTATTTAGATGATTAGGCAGTTGTGGGAGACATTCGCTTTTCTCAAAAGCAGCTCTAGTTCTATTCATTCTGTACTGCTTATTGGGTACTTATATTTTCTGTTGCTTAATGGGTACTTTTTAACAAAAGAGATACCAAATAAAGGTCAGTTTGTAAAAACATTGGCCGTCCGCAATTTCATATTCAGTCCATGACTCTGTCATTAATCAAGGGATTTTAATATTACTTGGCAAAATGTTCCCCATGATGAGACAACGTGTCTTGTGCAAAACCTGGATCCTAGCTTAAAGATCAACTCAAGGTTAAACTTGGAGGTAAACAGGGCTTTTTTCCTGTCTGTTCTGTAACTCAACAATCCGTGAAGGGATTTTAATATAGGCACAAATGTACCCCATAATAAGATGATGATGATCTAGTCCCATTTCAGAGTAAGATATATCTTTGATGATGATGGTAAAAAGTTAAAAAAAACTCAAAAGGTAGAATTATGGAAGAAAAATGCCAGATTCTTTACAGAATATATGCATTCAAAATGTGATTTTTATAGAAAGTAAAAAAACATTTATTTTCGTATATGCAGCATTGGTGTAATGATGTCAAAGGTGGCTCTATCTGCAACTATTGCAATGCTTACTGTGATGTCATTCTCAAAAACATAAAAAATATCAAAAACTACATTTAATTCAGCTGAACCTTTTTTCTTACAGTAGAAATGAAAATGGACTCTACCTGTGATATTCTTTTATTTAAAGATATTTTAAACTAAATCAGGAACTATATTTAAGGAGAATTACAGTTTAACATGTGCAATAATATATGTTTTGGCTGTTCTGTCTATATGTTGTGAAGAAGATATCATGGCATTTATTTCTGTTTTCTCATGGAACAAAAACAAACTTGGCTAGTTTCGATAAAAAATGTTAATATAAAAATTAAATGATTTTTGTGTGCATTTAGATTGGTATAAAACATATAGGAACTACAAAACTTCTTGTAAGAATTAAAGTCATGGATTTGCATGAAGTCCTAGTGTGGTTTGTACCTGTGTAAATGCACAAGAAATAACATATAGTCCTTAATATCCCAGTTTTCAAACAGATAATGAGATTTTGTCCCAGGCTGTTGCTGACAGAAATATTTGCCTCGAAAATGTATGTTTAGATGTTAAGAAAGCTCTCCTGACTTTCAACAGAAACAAGTACACAAGAAATAAGTATTTCCCTTCAATCAGTGTTAGGCTGCTCTTCTAGCATACAGTGTTTTATAAATAATAGAAGAAAAAAGTTTATAAGGAAACACTGTATTTTATGCATTCATTCATTAAAAGTAAAAAACAACATAATAAATGATATCATTTATAGCACAAGTCACCCTATACCCTGGGGTATAAGAATTTTATCTAGTACCAATGAAAACAGTGAAAAACTCTTGTCTGGTATTTAAAAAAGAAATATCTGTATATTTTTAAAAGTCTTAAATTAATACAATTAAAGTTAATTTGTATGCAATATGTTAAGTAAGTCTAAAAAAATAATGTTCAGCACAATATCGGCCTGTTTCTTTTCTATCTGTTTTACAGTTGCAAATTTTACATATAAACTGCCTGTAATTTTCTGAATCAGAGTTTCATATTCTGCTTACAATAACTGACATAAAAGTGTTTTCTGATTTTGAAAAAAAAAATCAAACAATCTTGTGAAAAGTTTCTTTAAAATCAGTCTGGTAAAGTGTACTGTTCTAGCTTTTATTTAAGGTACTGGCTTTCATTTAAGGTTCTAGCTTTCATTTAAGGTACCAGCTTACATTTAAGGTACCAGCTTACATTTAAGGTACCAGTTTACATTTAACGTTCTAGCTTTCACAAGGGTCTAGCTTTCATTTAAAGGCCTAGCTTTCATTTAAGGCTTTAGCTTTCATTCAAGTTTTTAGATTCAGAGTTAAACACTGGTTAACAATGGAATGGAATTCATGCACTTGGTGAAATAATGATAAAATATAAACAAACCCTATACAAATTGGAACAATTTCTCCTGAACTGTACTTCATTATCATATATTAAATGGAAACCTGGTACTAGTTTTCTCTCATGTTCAATGCTCAGGTTGGATCTCACAAAGTAAAGATGTCAAGAGGCTATGAGACAAGTGCCCCAGCATTTGAAAGACACCTGGGTGCAATTAAGCAACAATATGGTGAACAAGTGATTGTCAATCTGCTTGGTAGGAAGGAAGGGGAACATATGCTCAGTCAGGCATTTTTGGTAAAGATTTGTCTTACAATTAGAACAGTTTCAAATGTTTATATGTATTGATACACCAGTATTCATGAATTAAATGAACTAAAAAGCATTGTCTTTCAAAGAGGTCATATATACCGTAATATCTGGCTTGACTATTGAAATTTTATTACCACTCTTTCCTCGTCATCATCTGCATCTGCATCACTAGAGCAGGTTTCTCAGACACGATTTCAGAATTTACACACGTCTTTGGCATCATGAGATGACCTCCAAGGTGATGTAAGGTATTGAGTGACAAGGAATCATAACTCTGTGTGGTCTCAGTTTGGAATTATCTCCCTTTTTTGAAAATGTAAGGTATCGACTTGATACTTTACATATTCATAGAGATCAGTGAGAGGGAGTGCAGTGTTAAAGAACTACAACTCTTGCTGACCACATTTCTCCTTTACACAACCTCCTTGACTGAAAAGCCCTTTATGCTACAGTAATTTCTGCGCACTGTCTTCAGACAACTACAGATTGGCTTAGAAAGGATTGATGGGCTGTAAGGATTTGTAGCCTAACTATTGCTGATGTTTGAATTTAGAGTAATTGCTATTTTGAGACTCAAATGATTTTATGGATAACAGGCTCACCACAAAGCATCAAGATTTGCTCTAGACATTCCGTTGATAATGTTTGACTACCATTACGAGTGTCGCGGAGGAAACCTGAAAAATCTGGAGAAACTGAGGCAACAGCTCGCCAAATACATTGACAAGTTTGAGTACTTTCATAGTGATAATGGAGAAGTGAAAAGGTAACAGACATTTCTTAAGCATATTAATTGCTTTCTTATTAGCAGTAAAAACAAATTTATCATGCAGATGATTTTATTAGCTTGACTGTTCAAAAAATAGTCTAGCTATTCTACGCAACCTGGCATCACGTCAGCATCACACCTTGGTTAAAGTTCTGCATGCAAGTACTTCTAGCTATCATTTAAAGGTATATAGCTTTGAAACTTATTTTTATGCCCCCAGCATCTACTGATGCGGGAGGCATATAGTGATTGTCCTGTCCATCCGTTCATTCGTTTGTCTGTTCGTCCGTCCGTACAAGGTTAACCAAATGGGACTGTTTGTCTAGCATCAATACCTCTAACAAGAATGACTTGATACTAATGCAGATGTAACCTGTGACCATTCCTCATCTTCAGACATCACCTGACCTCAGTGTGACCTTGACCTTGACTTCATTTTGGACTTAGGTTGCTTTATATGGGCCATCTCTTGGTTAACCAAATGGGACCGTTTCGTCTAGCATCAATACCCCTTACTAGAATGACTTGATACTAATGCAGATGTAACTTGTGACCATTCCTCATCTTTCGACATCACCTGACCTCAGTTTGACTTTGACCTTGACCTCATTTTGGACTTAGGTTGCTTTATATGGGCTATCTCTTGGTTAACCAAATGGGACCGTTTCGTCTAGCATTAGTACCCCTTACTAGAATGACTTGATACTAATGCAGATGTAACCTGTGACCATTCCTCATCTTCAGACATCACCTGACCTCAGTTTTACCTTGAACTTGACCTCGTTTTGGACTTATGTTGCTATGTATCGACAAGGTTACCAACCTCACTGGGTCAAGTCCAGTTACTCTGGTATGCATTTTGGCAAAATTTTGCTCCCTTTTGAACATAGAAAAGCTTGGTTAAATTTTTGCATACAAGTTACTATCTCCAAAACTGATGCAGAAACTGGATTGAAACTCTATAGATATTTTAACATTTTTAACAGGTACCATAATATTCCTGCTTCTGGGATAACAATTTGAATAGTCCAGCATTGGCTGTCTTACGGACAGCTATTGTTTATATATGAAAACTGCTCAAGATATTTCACTGTAAATTGGTTATTTAATGGTGACATTTTTTATGTTCATCTGCCAAAGAAAATACAACTTCTTCTAAAGATGAAAGTAAAGATGATTTTTTGATGTGAGAAGTTGTCCAAAATCCTGCAGAAAAAGGATGGTACAGATTTACTGACCTGCAGCTTTCATGTAGTTTATGGAAGTTCAATCAACGATAAACATAGGTATACGTTGGAACAAAACCGACTTTCATTCAGACATTTACCTGTGGTTTGTTTATGACTTGCTTATCAAAATAAAAGTAGATACTAAAAATAGACTTTTGATGTAGCGTCACAAGCCAAGCGCACTATTCTGCGGCTGTTATTTGATTTTTTCGGCACCACTCTGCAATGTTTATACACTAGCATTTATTTTTACTGACATGTAGTATACTACTATTACTTTGGGACTATTAGATATTATAAATTAATTGCTAGATTTGTGTCCGATGCATTATTACCCGATTCACATTACACGTTTCTCGGCATGCGTAAGTTCAACAGCTTGTAACTTTAGATGCAGACGCCCATTCAGTTTGCAAAAAACGTTCTGATGAAAGTCTTGTTTTGACACTTGATTTTGTTCCAGATTTCTGTCAGTCAGACCAGAGATATGGCCCTTGATTGTCAAAAAAATGCATATAGGGCATTATGTCACATACAAGTTTGTGTCACATGTATCACATGAAGTGTTTGATTAGAGTCATAAAACAGAAGGGGATTTTATACAGCTTGTGAAGTAGTGCACCTGGTATTTTCTTTGGGATGTCATTCAACCAGACCAGAGTTGTAGTCTTCACTTAGTGAAAAATACAGTTGAAATGCTTAAAAGTTTGTGTTGCATATTACTTAAAAATATTTCACCTAGTCATGAAACCATGTACATTGATTGGAGTGGTGGGGGGGGGGGGGGGGCACCTGTGTCCTATGGACACACTTCCAGTTTCTTACTGAAATACGGAAAGTATTATGATTAACAAGTTTATACTTTACCAACCAACATTTTATTATACCAGGTACCAGACAGGTACAGTGAGAACAAACTGCCTTGATTGTTTGGACAGGACAAATGCTACACAGTGTATGATAGGTCTTCAGGTATGTTGTTATACACTGTTTTGATACCATACATTTGACTGGTACGCTCGGCATTTAGAGCACAAGCCGTGCTATGAGGAGGTTTAAGGTTGGAATCCCAGCCAAGTTGTACCGGCACATTCTGTGCGATGATTTACAAAAATGCTTCAAATGTCATTTGTCTACCATTTGCCTGGTTCATGTGAGGAAGTTACTGTGTTGTTGCTGAGAACTGGTTAATACTGGTTAGAAATCCAGGAAAACTGGTAATGTTAAACAACCAACATACATGATTTAAATGCTGTTGAAAAAATTGTTAAAACTCAGCAAAACTAAATTTCTTAACACATCTGTCAGACAGGCACAGTAAGAGCATTTGTTCAGGATAAATGCTTCACAGTGTATGTTAAACTTGAAGTTCTCATTATTAGGAAAGTGAAGTAAATAATTATAATGACATTGTCTAGAACAGTGAGAACTGCAGGTTGCTTCATACAATAGGAAAATATTTAGGAATTTGTTTCATCAGGTGTTACCTTGCTTATAACTTCCCAATTACTCTTCCTTCAAATTTTCACATTTTTTTTTCAGATTTTACTGAAGCAGCTAGAAAGTCTAGAACTATCAGGCAAGCCCCAGATGGTCTCACGTTTCACTGAGATATATAAACAGATCTGGGTATTAAATGGTGACCATATCAGCATGATCTATGCAGGGACAGGTGCTCTAGGAGGGGGACGCTCAAAGGTTTGTCTTACACAGTTCTTCATGACCTAGTTGACAAGGTTATTATCCTTCAGTTATTTACCACTTTTGCTTTTGGTAACATTCTTCTGAGGAAGCCTTCTTACTGTGTTTACTAAGAATTTTCTGAAAGTATATTTAAGTATGTGCATAAATATACAAGATGAATTAGGGCAGCATTATGTGTCATTTCCTTTTTGGGTCACTTGATCAAAGGTCAAGAACACAGGGGTGAGAACATGGAAAACCGTTTCAGGTCTTATTATAACTTAGGTACCATTTGACCTAGAACATTGAAACTTCATGGAATGATTGGACAGTCTGAGAAGATGATCCCTAATGTATTTCAGTCAATAATCCAACCAGCAGTCTCTTTGATTTTCGCTCCTGTCCCCTATTGACTTCTTGCCCATTACTACTATGCTTTGGAGGAGACATTTATTTTTTCTGCAGAAACATCTTCTAGTTACATTCAATTTTAACATTGAATAGCATTATTGTTAATCTTTGTATGCATTTGCTAGTACAGTGCAACCTCTGTAGAGCAACACCCTTTGGGAGATACAAATATTGACTATTATGTAGAGGTTGCTGTTCTGGAGAGGTAAAGATAGTATATTTCAGCTTAGGGAAATTTTGATGGTGATGTCATAGAGAGGTTTTTGCTCAAGAGAGGGCTGTACTGCATCTTTATAGCAAAATATATAGGAAACAAATACTTTACAATTGATGATTTGATGAAATGGACCACTTACCTTTTTGATCTCCTCTGAAACTTTAATGCCGTTCTATTTACAGACTTGAATTTCCAATACTTTGTTTTACCGATTTGAATATATACAAAAAAGCATAATTAATGTTAATCTTCATCAGTACCTGGCAATAGCAGTTTAGTAAGCTTGTCATAAAAAGATTATATGGTTAAAGCTCCCCCAATCAAATTATTCTAAACACTTGCCTACTTAAACTGAGTGCGCCATCCAGCTGGCTTACGGAAGGTCGGTGGTTCTACCCAGGTGCCCGCTCGTGATGAAATTGTGCACGGAGGGGCACCTGGGGTCTTCCTCCACCATTAAAGCTGGAAAGTCGCCATATGACCTAAAATTGTGTCGGTGCGACAATAAACCCAACAAAATAAATAAATAAATAAACTGAGTGCTTACCAGGTATAGAGCCCAGCTGCTGATTGTGGCATTCATTACATTATTTCTTGCAATGATCTAGAATGTTGTTGATAGATATGAGCCGTGCCATGAGAAAACTAACATAGTGGGTATGCGACCAGCAAGGATCCAGACCAGCCTGCGCATCCGCGCAGTCTGGTCAGGATCCATGCTGTTCGCTAACGGGTTCTCTAATTGTAATAGGCTTTGAAAGCGAACAGCATGGATCCTGACCAGACTGCGCGGATGCGCAGGCTGGTCTGGATCCTTGCTGGTCGCATACCCACTGTGTTGGTTTTCTCATGGCACGGCTCATTTGTACAAAAAGACAGTGTAAACCATAGTTTTAGCTGCTTCTACATGGTGACATCTAATTGCTGATGAACAGTTTTAATGTGCACCAGACAGTTATTTCATTTTTCTCATAGACCTCAGATGCAGCAAGATCAGCCTCACGTACAATACAGAACAACTTCCTTGACAACACCAAACAGGAAGCTATTGATATTCTGTTGCTAGGGAGCACGTTGAGAGGAGAGTTAGCAGACAAAGCACGGGCATTGCTTACCACAAAGAGAATGAATGGTATATCTTATTCTCATTTCTTCCTTAAAATGTCTGTGTTAGTTTTGTCTACAGTAACGTAAAAGGTCAAACTGTAGATTGAATAGCATCAGTTAGCTACACATCCTGTATCAGTATCACACATGGCTGTCGGACCCGACAGTCTGAGCCAGTAAACCTAAAAAAAAGCCTCTAATGGTTCAGGTCACTTATTAGTCTCTTGCTGGTTGACTGGAAGGGACTATAGGAATGCCTTCTGTCCGTCCATCTTTCCGTCCATATTTCTGTCTGTCTGTCTGTCTGCAATTCTGGATTCTGCAATTACTCAAAAAGTATTCAAGCTAGGTTCATAAAAATTGGTATGTGAACATGACCTTTGACCTAATGACCCCAAAAACTATTGGAGCCATCTATTATATAAGCCCAATCATGCCACAAAGTTAGAAGGTTCTAGGTCAGGTGGTTATCAAGTCCATTCACTCTACCGACAGACAGATTGATCGACACGATTTATAGGTGCAAAGCAATATACACAAGCTTCTTTGAAGGGGGCATAATAAATCATATCTTCATCAGCATTCAGATACCAGTTGGTTAAATTAATAACAGCCTTGACAGATAAACTCAAAATTGTAACATATTTTTAGCTCGACTATTGAAGAAGGAGGGCTATTGCATTCGATCCGGGGTCAGTGTCCATTTCTGTATTGGTTAAAGTTGTTAGCTCACCTTAGCACAAAGTGCTCAAAGTAAGCTATTTTGATCGCCCTGTGTCTGTTGTCTTACATCATCAACAATTCAACTCTACAGGTCACATTTTCGGCCCAGTCTGAAAGAAACTTGGAAGCCATCTTCATAAAACTTTGTCAGAATGTTTATCACTTTTAAATCTAAGACAAGTTTGAAACTGGGTTACCTGAGGTCAAAAAATAGGTCACTAGGTCAAATCATAGAAAAACCTTATTAACATTCTAGAGGCCACATTTTCTACTTGATTATTTTAAATATTTGTCAGAATATCTGTCTACATGAAATAGGACAAGTTCAAAATTGGATTACCTCAGGTCAAAAACTAGGTCACTAGGTAAAATAATAGAAAAACCTTGTTTACACACTAAAGGCCTAATTTTTAGCTCACCTGTCACATAGTGACAAGGTGAGCTTTTGTGATCACCCTTCGTCCGTCGTCTGTCGACAGTCCGTCCCTGCGTCTGTCAACAATTTCTTGTCTGCACGATAGTGGTTTCATTTATGATTTTATTTTAACCAAACTTGCACACAACTTGTATCACCATAAGATCTTGGTTCCTTTCTTGAACTGGCCAGATTCCATTATGGGTTCCAGAGTTATGGCCCCTGAAAGGGCCAAAATTAGCTATTTTGACCTTGTCTGCACAATAGCAGCTTCATTTATGATTTGAATTTAATCAAACTTGCACAAAACTTGTGTCACTATAAGATCTTGCTTCCTTTCTTCAGCTGGCCAGATTCCATCATGGGTTCCAGAGTTATGGCCCCTTAAAGGTCCAAAATTGGCTATTTTAGCTTTTGCAGCCATATAGAGACTTCATTTATGGTTTTATTTGATATTAACTTCCAAAATATCTTCAACAACAATAAATCTTGGATTCCATGACAAATATGATCCAATTGTAGGTTCCAGAGTTATTTTATATCTGATTATCTCCCCTGATTATAATCAAAATGGATTTATATCAGTTAACACTTATAGGACTTATTTGAAATTTCATTATTGTTCTTAGTTGGACTGAGACAATCAGGGTAGATAACTATGAACTGATTTTATGTCAAATTACCTCCCTTTATTTCAAATTAAAATGGGTATATCTCCATAACTAATGAAGATACTGATCTGAAATTTCATTTATGTCAACAGATTTATTTGGCAGATCCTTCTTTTGTTCACTTACAATATATTTTTTTTAATTACTTCCCTTTTACGTTACTATAAATAGCTTAATGTTAGTAACTTTTTTATTATTGGCCGTAGGGAAAAACCAAGACCACTTTTCTGTGGTACAACATGGATGGTACCTCCAATTTTTAGGTGTATTATGACATATCTATACCTTGTAAGAATTTTTTTTCTTTTTGGTTAAATTTCTTCGCTTTGTTGTTCCTGTCCTTTGGACTTAGATATTTTTTCTGAGGACCTTCTTGTCCTCAAGTGCAATGATAACAGGTGAGCGATATAGGGCCATCATGGCCCTCTTGTCTGTTTGATCTTAATAGTATTTTGCCAGAATGTTTGTCCTTATGAAAGCAACTCGGTTATGGTGTTAGGTGCAGTTGAAAAGATCATAGCATCAAACCTGGATTTAGACAATATACCTGTTATTAAATAAAAAATCCCATTTTACTGATGAACTTTTGAGTAGCCGATTGTGCTTTCATGAGATATGATAAATTCTGTTTACATTAAATTTTTTTCTGTTGCAGCATCACCCATTGTTTTACATGGCATTGTGAACAGATACAGGGAATATGTTGATACATCAACTTTACGTGTTTGTATTGGAACGTGGAACGTTAATGGTGGCAAACATTTTAGAAGTATTGCATTTAAACATCAGTCGATGAATGACTGGCTTTTAGATGCTCCTAAAATTATTTCTCAGTCTCATCCTGGTATGTACTTTAAATTACTTTATAAGTGTAAAGACATTTTAAACTTGACTGTATGAAGTATAAGGAGAGCTATCTTACTCCCTTTTGCATGTACAGATTCTTTATTTTGACACTCCTCAGCTACTTTGCTTTGCTTTAAAGCAGCTAAATGGAAGCATTTTCACTTTGTTTGAAGAGGCATGGATGTTTTATCCTTTAAGGGCTTAAACTCATGACCTCTGGAAACTTGAATGTTCTTTTAATTAACATACTAGGTGACTTTTCTGTAAATGTGAAACACATCAAGTTAGAAATATACTTAAACTGTTGTGAGATATTTTGGCCTTTAGGGGCCTTCCATTGCCTAAAAATAAAATATACACTGAAAAATGATGAATGAATTTACCAACTTATTAGAATTATCAATGAAAAAGGGTTTAGGCTTTGAGGATGACAAGAAGTGATGAGTTAATTAAGAATCGTGGGCGTACTCTGGTATTGAAAATAATGTATAAAGGTTTATCTATTTAATGACCTGTGTAAAAAGTAGATTCAGTTTGTTTTGAACATTGTAGAAATGTGTTTTAGTGAAGGATCTTGATTATTAAGTAGGTTCCTGGCATTTAATGAATATTCAGATATTTTCAGACCTGCTGGATTCCACAGTAAGTTCCTGGAATTTAATGAATATACTTATATTTTTAGACCTGTACTGTAGGTTCTTTGGATTTAATGAATATTCATGTATTTTCAGACTTGCTGTATTTCCCAGTAGATTTCTGGTATTTAATCAATGTTTCTATGTTTTCAGACCTGTTGGACTTTTCTGTAAGTTTCTGGGGTTTAATGAATATTCATGTATTTTTATACCCCCACCAAACATGTTTGAGGGGGGTATATAGGAGTCAGTTTTGTCGCATCCCGTCGCATCCCGTCCCGTCCCGTCGCGTCCCGAAATCTATTATCTCAGTTATTACCAAATGGATTTGATTCAAACTTAAAATACATGTTCCACCTTATCACCCACATCATGTGACACAAGGTGCATAACTCTTGACACCAAGTTTTCATGAATTATGTCCCCTTTTACTTAGAATTTAAGGTTAATTTTGTTGTATTTTCACTATATCTCAGTTATTACTAAATGGATTTGATTCAAACTTAAAATAGATGTTCCACCTCATCACCCACATCATGTGACACAAGGTGCATAACTCTGACACCAGTTTTTTTATGAATTATGCCCCTTTTTACTTAGAATTTAAGGTTGATTTTGATGTATTTTCACTATATTTCAGTTACTACTGAATGGATTTGATTCAAACTTAAAATAGATGTTCCACCTCATCACCCACATCATGTGCCCACATCATGTGACACAAGGTGCATAACTCTGACACCAAGTTTTCATGAATTATGTCCCCTTTTACTTAGAATTTAAGGTTACTTTTGTTGTATTTTCGCTATATCTCAGTTATTACTAAATGGATTTGATTAAAACTTTAAATAGTTGTTCCACCTCATCACCCAGATGATGTGACATAAGGTGCTTAACTCTGACATAAATTTTTTATGAATTATGTCCCCTTTTACTTTAAATTTAAGGTTTATTTTGATGTATTTTCACTATATCTCAATTATTACAAAATGGATTTGATTCAAACTTAAAATAGATGTTCCACCTCATCACCCACATCATGTGACACAAGGTGCATAACTCTGACACCAATTTTTCATGAATTATGCCCCTTTTTACTTAGAATTTAAGGTTAATTTTGATGTATTTTCACTATATCTCAGTTACTACTGAATGGATTTGATTCAGACTTAAAATAGATGTTCCACCTCATCACCCACATCATGTGACACAAGGTGCATAACTCTGACACTAATTTGTCTTGAATTGTGTCCCCTTTTACCTAGAATTTAAGGTTAATTTTGATGTATTTTCACTATATCTCATTCTGATTGGCTTAGAGCCAAAGGGAAGTAACCTTTTTTCAACTTTTGTACTGAGTTTCTTCCCTTAAATTCCATGAATTAGTCTATTTTTAGAAATCCTATTTTTAGATTTTCAATATTTTAGGTATTTTTCTAACTTTTTTATAATAAGTCCTATGTAAAAAGTAAAAACATTTTTCTGTGGTAACATGGGTCGGTAAGACACTTTTTTTGTATTCACTTTTAGTGTATCTCTAATATTAGAGATTTAATATATTTACTAGTATTACTATACTAGTATTATACTAGTATTACTTATATGTGGAAGCCCAGGATGAAGTACTCCAAAGTATTTTTAAGATTTCTTATGGTTGCCATTCTTCTGTGACAAGACCGTATGGTGGGGGTATGAGTCACTCCTGTGACAGTTCTAGTCAGACTTGCTGTATTTCCCAGTAGATTTCTGGTATTTAATCAATGTTTCTATGTTTTCAGACCTGTTGGACTTTTCTGTAAGTTTCTGGGATTTAATGAATATTCATGTATTTTTACAGCTGCTGTAGGTTCCTGGGAGGAATTGAATATTCCTATGTTTTTAGACCTCCTGGATGTCTCAGTAGTTTCCTGGCATTTAATGAATATTCATATATTTTCAGACCTGCTTGATTCCTCAGTGGATTATGAAGTACCAGTGGATATTTTTGCAATAGGGTTTGAAGAAATGGTAGATTTGAATGCAAGCAATATTATGAGTGCTAGGTATTTATATAAGTATTTTCTGAATCTTTTGTGGTTATACCTCTATAATGTGTCTGTTATGTCAGATACAATCATTCAAGGTGTAAACTCAAACTTCATTATTCGTGTTTAACATGAAAAAAAAAGTTAAATGAATATGTTTTCTCCTAGAAAATGCATGTATTCTATTTTTACTTGGATTGAATTTGGAGATAAAAATATGAAAAGAAAGATTACAATATTGAACTGAACTAATGATTTTAACGTCATTACTCAACAGCAAACACTACTGCATAATGTGTTTTGTATATTCTGTTTTTATACAAGAAAAAACATATTGATGTTTTAAAATGTTTTATAATATCACAATACAATGATGATGAACATGAACTTTTGGCAAAAAAATAATAGAATTTAAAGTTCCGTAAGACTTAACATTTTATTGTAAAAATAGATAAAGCAGCTATCCAAATAGATATTATGCATAAGAACATAGTTAGAAAATCATTACTTTCAATATCACACGTAGTTTATGCAGATCAAGCAGTAAAGGGAGGTAATCATAGACAATTGATTCAGTAACATTTTCTGCTGTGTTTATCAATATTCAAACCATAGGCAAATACATCAGAAAACAATTATTAAAATATAAGGTTTAATAAGAAAGAGACATATTTCATATTCAAAACAAAAATGTGGCAGCTACATTGTAAGCAAAGGTATTATGAGGCTTTAAATGTGAAAATTGCGGAGTCAAATTTTATTATGCCCCCGAAGGGAGGCATATAGTTTTTGAACCGTCTGTCTGTCTGTCTGTCGGTCTGTCAGTCTGTCGGTCTGTCCGCAATTTTCGTGTCCGGTCCATATCTTTGTCATCGATGGATGGATTTTCAAATAACTTGGCATGAATGTGTACCACAGTAAGACGACGTGCAGTGCGCAAGACCCAGGTCCGTAGCTCAAAGGTCAAGGTCACACTTAGACGTTAAAGGATAGTGCATTGATGGGCGTGTCCGGTCCATATCTTTGTCATCGATGGATGGATTTTCAAATAACCTGGCATGAATGTGTACCACAGTAAGACGACGTGCAGTGCGCAAGACCCAGGTCCGTAGCTCAAAATTCAAGGTCACACTTAGACGTTAAAGGATAGTGCATTGATGGGCGTGTCCGGTCCATATCTTTGTCATCGATGGATGGATTTTCAAATAACTTGGCATGAATGTGTACCACAGTAAGATGACATGCAGTGCGCAAGCCCCAGGTCCGTAGCTCAAAGGTCAAGGTCACACTTAGACGTTAAAGGATAGTGCATTGATGGGCGTGTCCGGTCCATATCTTTGTCATCGATGGATGGATTTTCAAATAACTTGGCATGAATGTGTACCACAATAAGACGATGTGTCACACGCAAGACCCAGGTCCGTAGCTCAAAGGTCAAGGTCACACTTAGACGTTAAAGATCATTTTTCATGATAGTGCATTGATAGACATGTCCGGTCCATATCTTTGTCATTCATGCATTGATTTTAAAATAACTATGCATGAATGTGTGACACAGTAAGACGATGTGTCGCGCGCAAGACCCAGGTCCGTAGGTCAAAGGTCCTAAACTCTAACATCGGCCATAACTATTCATTCAAAGTGCCATCGGGGGCATGTGTCATCCTACGGAGACAGCTCTTGTTTTATTTTATTTTAGTCAGACAAACTCGAGAGAGTGGGAAAAGTACATTCAAAAGACAATATCACGTGACCACAAGTATGTTTTATTAACCAAAGTTCAGCTTGTTGGTGTTCTGCTGTATGTGTTTATACGACCACACTTAGCACCTTTCATAAGGTACGTATTGTTTGATTGTTGGATTTGACACATTAAGTTATATGCTGGTTAATTATCCTAGTTAGTATGAAGAGGAGACTCATTGCTTCCGTGCTAACACTGTTGGACAACAAAACAAGGGTTGTAAATTTGAGCCCCTAACTCTCCAGCTTCAGTTAACATTTTATAAGAGTCCTGCATATGGATGCTTAACCTGGCATGTTTAAGAACCAGGGAAGGTTCTAGAATCGAAAATTCACAAAGACAATAATTTCTCAAAAACTGTTACATATATTGCTTTTAAACCTTGTAGTATTGTTCACAATCTCATTTTACACCCCCATGGTGATTCTTTTGCATCTCCACTTACCAAAATTTTAATTTTTGCAATAATAATGCAAGTATAAAAGCCTCTAGCAAGAGTCCAACTGCCCTTGGGCAAGACACTTTCTGGCAGTGGCCTTATATTCACTATGTAACCTCTTAACTCTCTTGTTCCTTAAGTGGTTATTCTTTTGTTTTCAAACAATGGAATGACCACCTAATACAAAATCATGGGGTCGTCTGTCCATCCGATTTGTTTCATTATGTCCCACTGGGGGAGACATATTGTTTTTGCCCAGTCCGTCTGTCCGTCACACTTCATTTCCGATCAATAACTGGAGAACCATTAGACCTAGAACCTTCGTACTTCATAGGGTATTAGGGCTTATGGAGTAAACGACCCCTATCTTTTTGGGATCACTCCATCAAAGGTCAAGGTCACAGGGGCCTGAACATGGAAAACCATTTCAACTTGGGTAAAATCTCCTTATTTCAAGGTGGTGATTAATACAGTGTTTGCTGTCAAATGTATAGAATTGTATTAAAATGACTCTAACATTTCTGAGGCATCAAATGAGAATGAAACAGGATAATAACAGTTCAGAGCTTTCTTTTCTTTCAGTAAATGCTTGATATTTCAGAGATGTTGCTATAGATACAGTGAAGACGGGTCTAGGTGGAGCGGCAGGTAACAAAGGTGGTGTAGGGATACGTTTCCTCATACATTCCACATCTGTCTGCTTTGTTTGTGCACACCTTGCTGCTGGTCAGTCACAGGTGAATGATCGTAATAGTGACTATGCTGAAATCAGCAAGAAAATGGCGTTTCCTATGGTAAGTTACTGGTTAATGAAAAGTCTGGATTTTACTGTTGCTTGCAATCTTCAGGCTTTACTGGATCAAATTATGAAATGCTATGGATTATATGTCACTGACTTTTTTCCCAGAGAAGATGACTTGATTGACTTTCATCAAACATAGTCTTAAGAATCATTGTAAGGTTGTTTTCCAGTTTTGTTAAAGGGGTGGTGGGTGGGGGACTTGGCAAATTTTAGAGGCGTTAGAGGTAAAAAGAAAAAAAAAACTTGATGAACTACTGGATGGATCTTCACCATCTTCAACATTGTCTGTAGCATAATTACGTGTTTAATGTTTTGGCCAAGTTTGTTCAAATCGGGACAACTGCTAAAAATAGAAATATCTTTAAAAGAATTTTTCACATGAATTTTCAGTAAATTTACTCTAAAGAATTCTTGTAATGTCCTATCTCAGGTTTGTTCAAATTGATCACTTTTATGTTTCTTTACTAAACAGAGTTTTGACAAGTCATGATTTAGTGCATCATAAATATATATTGCCATGTAAAATTGTGCACCCATTCTAGCTGTAGCCTTGACTGGTACTGGTTTCCTGTGAAGCAGAGTCAGATTTAGAATATGGTATCAGATACAGTTTAAAGAAAATTGATCTTAACTAAATTGATGACTGTAGACTGACAGAAAGCAAACTAAGAGTTGAGACTGTTGTAAACATCACTGTCAATGCAGACTTGAATGTACACAGAACACTGTTTCTGTTGATACACAAATATTGCCTAGTTGAACATTAATGCTATACACACTAACCTGTTATATGTTAACACAAATATTTTTCACTTTTTCATCAGGAAGTTTGCAGAGTATGTTGAATGTTGTGTAGTTTTTATACGTAATGTAACGTAACATGTTGGTAGCTATGTATACAAATATAGACATACTATGTTGGTTAGAATATGTTTTGGTTTTCAGCATTTAAAATTTAGAAGAAGCAAAGTTCTGCATGGCATGATTTTGTTCTAGCTAAAATAATCTGCTTATTAAAAATACAGTGCCAATATTATTTAAGCATCTTGGTGGTCAGTGATCTATTGACCAAGTTAAGGAGAGTTGAAGCCCTTTTAAAATAGAAGAAGCATTTTCACAAACTCATGTCAGACTTCTTAATAGATCAGAAGTACACTTTTCTGGGCATAATGTGCCATGAAATTCCATGGTTTTGGCAAAAACATCTGTTTTATAGAGATATAAATTCATGGATTTCAACTTTTAAAGATAAAACAAGAGAGGACGCAGTGGTTCAGTGGTTACGATGTCTGACTATGAAAACAGGGGTCAGGAGTTCGAGCCCCCGCCCTTACCACTAAAAAATTACTATCATTTGGATAAGAGTCCCGTCTGGCACACTGAAGAACCAGGGAAGTTTCTGAAATTGGAGCGTCTTCTGTATCTTGCACTATCCTCCCACTAACACTCTTCTAGAGGAGTTGCCCGTTGGCTACTATAAATAAGATTACATACAAACTTTTGAAGATAAATGGAAATTGTAATTATTCTTTGGGCTTTAATTTCATGAGTTTGGCACAAAAATGGAATCCATGAAAATTTGTTTCCTATAAATATTTATGTTTCACAATGTTGAATTTATGTCAGCATTTTGTCTGAATTGCAAGTTAATGTCAGAGTTATAATCCTTTAAAACCGAAGAAAATGTATCAGTATTGAAGCTGATGAAAATTTCTGACAGACTGTGAGAACAATATGTTTACTTTATACCTATTTAATTTGGCAAATACTTTATTTGTTGGTTTTCAAAACCTTTTTCTGGTGCTGATAAATTTTGGCACTCATGTCCAAAATCTGCCAAATTAAAAAATCTTTATCACATCCAAGTGTCATGGAATATTAGCTGTCAAAGCAAAAATCATCATTTAACTTTGCTTACATTTAGCTGGAATTGTATTCATACACTACTAAATACTTAAGAATGTTTACATCTGTTTATGATCCTTTGTCAGATTTGTGTAGAAAGAGTTTTTATTTGAAATATCAGTTGTCTTGGTAGACATTTTATTTCAGACAAATATATTATGTTACAGCCTGGCCCCAGACCAAAAGAGGAGCAAGTAATATTATCCTACCATTATGTTATGCCATCTCAGTGCAGACACCTACCAGAAATTCCCCTAATATATAGACTTTGTTTCCTTCTTTCAGTGTTATTCAGTACCTTGAATGTTTTTTTCTATAAATACCTCTGTTTCCTTGAATTTATGGTTCAGTCCCAGCAAGATTTATAATTAATAGAAATGTGCAGCTCTAAACTACAGTGTACTCTGGTATTCTGAACCAGATTTCATAAAATAAGAATGAGATTAATGCTTCAACATGCACAATTTTGTTTCAATATATGTATGAGTAGACCATTAAATTGCCAATGAAAATGCAGTAAGAAAGAGCACAAAACTTTTAACCTGAAATTCTAAGTAAAAAGGGGGCATAATTCATAACATATTGGTGCCAGAGTTATGGCCCTTATGTCATTTGATGTGGGTGATGATGTGGTACAACTGTTATAAGTTTGAATCAAATCCGTTTGGTAATAACATTTATAGAGTGAAAGTGCATCAAAACTTTAAACTGAAATTTTATGTATAAAGGGCTATTGTGGAATATCTTCATTCACACTTGAGTAATTAAACACTCCAGTGACAGCTCCAGCTTCCTCAGATGTGCCCAATTTTACCATCCACCATTGAAATTGCTGAGGGAGCTGTCTTCTTTGATAGTTCTTGTTAGCTCGACTATTCGAAGAATAGTCTAGCTATTCTACTCACCCTGGCGTCGGCGTCGGCGTCGGCGTCGGCGTCGGCGTCGGCGTCACACCTTGGTTAAGTTTTTGCATGCAAGTACATACAGCTATCATTTAAAGGCATATAGCTTTGAAACTTATTTATTCTTTTTCTAGGTCAATTACCAACCTCACTGGGTCAAGTTCCATAACTCTAACATGTATTTTGAGCAAATTATGCCCCCTTTTGGACTTAGAAAATTCTGGTTAAAGTTTTACATGCAAGTTACTATCTCCAAAACTAATGCAGATATTGAATTGAAACTTCACATGTGTCTTCGGGGTTATAAACTAGTTGATAGCACCAAGTCCCATAACTCTGACCTTCATTTTGGCCAAATTATGCCCCCTTTTGGACTTAGAAAATTCTGGTTAAAGTTTTGCGTGCAAGTTACATACAGCTATTACTAAAAATCATATAGATTTAAAACTTATTTTTTTCTTTTTCTAGATCAATTACCTACCTCACTGGGTCAAGTCCCATAACTCTGACATGTATTTTGGCCAAATTATGCCCCCTTTTGGACTTAGAAATTCTGGTTAAAGTTTTACATGCAAGTTACTATCTCCAAAACTAATGCAGATATTGAATTGAAACTTCACATGTGTCTTCGGGGTTATAAAACTAGTTGATAGCACCAAGTCCCATAACTCTGACCTTTATTTGGCCAAATTATGCCCCCTTTTTGACTTAGAAAATTCTGGTTAAAGTTTTGCGTGCAAATACATACAGCTATTACTAAAAGGCATATAGATTTGAAACTTATTTTTCTTTTTCTAGATCAATTACCTACCTCACTGGGTCAAGTCCCATAACTCTGACATGTATTTTGGCCGAATTATGCCCCTTTTGGACTTAGAAAATCCTGGTTAAAGTTTTACATGCAAGTAACTATCTCCAAAACTACTACAGATATTAAATTGAAACTTCACATGTGTCTTCGGGGTTATAAAACTAGTTGATAGCACCAAGTCCTATAACTCTGACATGTATTTTGGGCAAATTATGCCCCCTTTTGGACTTAGAAAATCCTGGTTAAAGTTTTGCGTGCAAGTACATACAGCTATTACCAAAAGACATATAGCTTTGAAACTTATTTATTCTTTTTCTAGGTCAATTACCAACCTCACTGGGTCAAGTTCCATAACTCTTAACATGTATTTTGAGCAAATTATGCCCCCTTTTGGACTTAGAAAATTCTGGTTAAAGTTTTACATGCAAGTTACTATCCCCAAAACTAATGCAGATATTGAATTGAAACTTAACATGTTTCTTCGGGGTTATAAAACTTGTTGATAGCACCAAGTCCCATAACTCTGATATGTATTTTGGTCAAATTATGTCCCCTTTCGAACTTAAAACTCTTTTGATATTTAACATTTTGGGTAATAATTTCCTGCTTCAGTGACAATATTTCGAATAGTCGAGCTTGGCTGTCTTATGGACAGCTCTTGTTTTATTTCTATTTGCAAGATCAGAGTTACGGCTCTTCAGTCTTGACTTAGTCAAAAAATAAAAGTTTGTGCCCCATGTATCTCAAATGTACTTGACCTAGAGTGACAAAATATTAGAGTTGTGCACCTGGTGTTCTCTTTGGGATTTCACTCAGATAGGCTAGAGTTATGGTCATTCACTACGCAACGTGTTCTTAAAACTTTGTGTTGCAAACGTCTTAAAAAATATTTCACCGGAGTCATGAAACCATGTACAGTGACAGGAGTCTGGGCCACCTGTGTCATATGGACACATATCTAGTTTTCCAATGGTTGTTTTATGTACAAAGTAATTAAATTTACAACGAAAACTGTTTTCTATTCTTTGACACTGTTCTATTGTCAATAGTTGTAAAATGTTGGAGTGACCAGCATTTTAGAATTTTTCAGAACACCCGAGTAAACTGTAAATTCAGAACACCCGAGTAAACTGTATAAACCAAAGATCAGATCTTCCCCTTATAAGCTCACATATCTGTAAATTCATGCCACTGTTATGCCAATGCACCAAGCTCCAGAATATGAATATTGCAATATGCAGATATTTCCACTTTCTCTGATGACAAAACCGTATTTATATCCTAGAAATTGTTCCTTCAGTGATAAAATTTATTGCAATAAAAAATTAAATGAGTTGTTTTTTGAGAAGTCATTTGAATTATTCAAAATCTGACTTTAATCTGATTATCAGTAAATGTATGCTCAAGAATTACTAATATTTAGGTGATGTTTAATATAAGTCTCTAGACATAGAAACAAAAGAAAGAAACAGTTCAGTTTTAGGATAGCCAAATTATGATTTTTTTTTAGAGTTTTAAGCAGGCTTTGGCTATATAGGTGCTGTAGCTTCAGATAAACACCAGTGATTAGATTGTTTTAGAAAGATGTTTCAGGGTTTATTAAATTAGCTTCAAGCTTTCTGTTGTACCGGCTCAGATTGAGAATTATACTCTAAATTCAGCTTATGCTTCAGTTTGACTACAGTAGAACCAGTGCTAAAGACTACCTCATAATAAAGGCCATTACTGTAAAACATGTCACTGGCCAAGGCCATTACTGTAAAACATGTCACTGGCCAAGGCCATTACTGTAAAACATGTCGCTGGCCAAGGCCATTGCTGTAAAATAGGCCACTGGTTTTTCATCCCGTAAAGATTTACCTGAGAGATAAACTGTTAGCAAAGACCACTTCTTTCATTTCCAAAGAGTTATGTTTTAAGACATGTTTGACTGTACCTGTATAAGGTACTGTAAATGTACTATTTATACTTGCTAATCTATTTAAAATTTGTTACCCATACTGTTTCTTTCAGTATTGTATATAAATGTTTCAGGGAAGGGTGATACAGTCACATGATTATGTATTTTGGTGTGGAGATTTCAACTACAGGATAGACTTACCAAATGATGAGGTGAAGGAATTGATAAAGAACGAGAACTGGGGAGCTCTTCAGGCAATGGACCAACTTAATATACAGAGACAAGAAGATAATGTAAGTTGATGTATTTGTTGAATAGTTATAATAGATTCATTAATACACCCATCACTTATACCGAAAGTCCAGAAGACATGCCTGAGTACAGTTATTCCTCATAGACATATAGGTTTTGAACTGACAATAAATTATTTGAGTACGCTTGTGTACATGTTGGAGAGATTATAATGGCTTTATTTATCTCTAGATATGTATTTATTACTTTCCTTTGAATTTAAGACAATTCTGCAAGTTTGTTACACTAGAAGTCATTACTTAATATCATTTAACCAGATAAACCAGGATGAGGACACAGTCATGGCATGAATAAAACTTATCTCTTGTTAATTTATAAAACTGGCGACCCATCTTTCTTGCTATGTCAAAATTGTATGGGAATCAAAGCCAAATAGTGGCATAAAAAATAATCAGGGGAAATGCTTCAAAGTGAAGCACATTTACTTTTACAATGTATTTGGCAATGTTTACAACCTTGAAAAGTTTCATTTGAAATGTACATTGGGGTATTAATTTCTGTATGTAAATATGCCATCAGAATTGCCATTTTTCCATAGACTTGCATTATAGAAATTTGCTGGAGGTAAAACTGTCAAGTAAGTCTGACAATAGTTAAAGTGAACAAGCATATCTTAGGATGGATATTAATACCTATGATTTTTATGCCCCCGCCATAAAATGTTGGGGGGGAGGGTGCATATAGTGTTACCCATGTCCGTGTGTGTGTTTATATGTGTGTGTGTTTGTTTGTTTGTGTGTTCGGGAAAGGGTGGTGTTCGTGTACGGGCCATAACTTTGACATGCATAGTCCGATTTCAGAATAATTTGACACAAATGATAAGCATGGATAGATGATGTGTCATGCGCAACAACCATTTCACTAGCTCAAAGGTCAAGTCCTTGGTTGAACTTAGCCAATTTTCACTACATAAGTGGTCTTTGTGTCCGGGCCATAACTTTGACATGCATGGTCCGATTTCAGAATAATTTGACACAAATGATAAGCATGGATAGTTGATGTGTCGTGCACAAAACCATTTCCTAGCTCAAAGGTCAAGGTCACAGTCCTTGGTTGAACTTAGCCAATTTTCACTATATATATAGTGATAATGTGGTCTTCGTGTCCGGTCCATAACTTTGACATGCATGGTCCTATTTCAAAATAATTTGACACAAATGATAAGCATGGATAGACGATGTGTCGTGTGCAAAAACCGTTACACTAGCTCAAAGGTCAAGGTCACAGTCCTTGGTTGAACTTAGCCATTTTTCACTACAAATACAGATTACTAAATTTTCTGGTTTTCCTACAATATTTTTTTTAATCCCCCGCCACGAGTGGTGGGGGGGTTATAGGAATGGTCTCCGTCCGTCCGTCCATCCTTCCGTCTGTCCGTAAAACTTTCGTGTCCGCAACATATCTCCTAAACCCCTTGAAGGATTTTCATGAAACTTGGGTCAAATGATCACCTCACCAAGATGATGTGCAGAACTCATGAGTCACCCATGTCGGCTCAAGGTCAAGGTCACAACTCGAGGTCAAAGGTTTGAGCCTTCAAGTTTGTGTCCGTTCTGTATCTCCTAAACCCCTTGAAGGAATTTTATAAAACTTTAGTCAAATGATCATCTCATCAAGACGATATGCAGAACTCATGAGTCAGCCATACTGACTCAAGGTCAAGGTCACAACTTAGGGTCAAAGTTTTGAGCCTTCCATTTTGTGTCCGCTCTGTATCTCCTAAACCCCTTGAAGGATTTTCATGAAACTTAGGTCAAATGATCACCTCATCAAGACGATGTACAGAACTCATGAGTCAGCCATGTTGGCTCAAGGTCAAGGTGACAACTCAGGGTCAAAGGTTTGAGCCTTCTATTTTGTGTCCGTTCTGTATCTTCTAAACCCCTTGAAAGAATTTTATAAAACTTGGGTCAAGTGACCATCTCATCAAGATGATGTGCAGAACTCATGAGTCAGCCATGCCCGATTAATGTCAAGGTCACAACTTAGGGTCAAAGTTTTGAGCCTTTCATTTTGTGTCCACTTTGTATCTCCTAAACCCCTTGAAGGATTTTCATGAAACTTGGGTCAAATGATCACCTCACCAAGAGGATGTGCAGAACTTATGAGTCAGCCATGTTGGGTCAAGGTCAAGGTCACAACTCAGGGTCAAAGGTTTGAGTCTTCCATTTTGTGTCCGCTCTGTATCTTCTTTTCCCCTTGAAGGATTCATATGAAACCTGGGTGAAGTGATCACCTCAACAAGACGATGTGCAGAACTTATGAGTCAGCTATGCAGGCTTAAGGTCAAGGTCACACCTAAGGGTCTAAGGTTTGAGCCTTCAATTTTGTGTCCACTCTGTATCTCCTAAAACCCTTCAAGGATTTTCATCAAACTTGGGTCTCATGATCACCTCATCAAGAACTCATGAGTCAGCCATGTCAACTCAAGGTCAAGGTCACAACTCAAGGTCAAAGGTTTGAGCTCTGTATCTTCTAAACCCCTTGAAGGATTTTCATGAAACTTTGGTCAAATAATCACCTCATCAAGACGATGTGCATATTTCATGAGTCAGCCATGTCAGTTCAAGGTCAAGGTCACAGCTCAGGGTCAACGGTTTATCCTTTCACCATCCATAACAGTGGCGGGGGATTTAACTGTCTTTAAGACTGCCTTGTTGTAAATAAATAGGGGCCTTCTTTTAGTTTGTGAGCAGTACCATGCCTGTGACCTTTCTCATGTTGCGGGGGCATCAGTGTCTGTGACACATTTCTAGTTTAAATGAGGTTTAAATCAAATTCTGCAAAAAAGAAAATATTTTGATCTTAATGTGCAGCTGTTGTTTCACAGGATACAGTAACAAATACAAAACTAAGCTGTGAAAGGTTAGAACTACTTGATAAAATATAACTAAACATTGCTGCTCAAGAAGGATCCAAATGTGTATAATATCACTTGTGTTTGTAGGCATTCCAAGGTTTCCAGGAAGGTCCAACAAACTTTGCACCAACCTACAAGTATGATCAGTTCTGTGATGATTATGATACCAGTGATAAAAGTCGCACCCCAGCTTGGACAGACAGAGTTTTGTGGAGACATTATCCTTTTATAAAGTTTCAGAATACAGGTATGTTGTCTCGCAGTTATTTACTTGAAGTTTTCTATGAACAAAAGGTATATATGGGTTAATACAGACAAAAGTTTGTATTAGACAAATCATTTCATCTCTATATTTGTTGGGGTATTGTTAGATGGATGATAAGCATGAGGTATATTCATGATTTCACTTCTTTGCAAAGCTATGTTAGGTGAAGATATAAGATGAAAATTCCAATAGAATAAATTGATGCCATTTTTTGTATGTAAATATTTCTCTTTTAAATGACTCGTCAAATAAGGCTTCAATTTTTGTACCCCCCGACAACAGAGTTGTAAGGGGGGTATACTGGTTTCAGGTTGTCTGTCTGTCTGTCTGTCCATCTGGCCGTCTGTCCGTAGATGCAATCTTGTGCGCACCATCTCTCCTTATCCCCTTGACAGAATTTAATGAAACTTCACACAAGTGATCAGTACCAACAGTAATTGTGCATGGGGCATGTTAGGTTCTTTTAGAAAAAAAATTTGCACAGCTATGGGACTTTGTTTTTTTGTTACTATACTATATACATAGACACAATCTTGTGCACACCATCTCTCCTCATCCCCTTGACACAATTTAGGGAAACTTCACACAAGTGATCAGTACCAACAGTAGTTGTGCATGGGGCATGTTAGGTTCTTTTAGAAAAAAAAATTGCAGAGTTATGGGGCTTTGTTTTTTTGTACCTATATTATATACATAGACACAATCTTGTGCGCACCATCTCTCCTTATCCCCTTGACACAATTTAATGAAACTTCACACAAGTGATCAGTAACAACAGTAGTTGTGCATGGGGCATGTTAGGTTCTTTTAGAAAAAAAATTGCAGAGTTATGGGACTTTGTTTTTTTGTTACTATATTATATACATAGACACATTCTTGTGCGCACCATCTCTCCTCATCCCCTTGACACAATTTAATGAAACTTCACACAGGTGATCAGTACCAACAGTAGTTGTGCATGGGGCATGTTAGGTTCTTTTAGAAAAAACATTTGCAGAGTAATGGGACTTTGTTTTTTTTGTTACTATATTATATACATAGACACAATCTTGTGCGCACCATCTCTCCTCATCCCCTTGACACAATTTAATGAAACTTCACACAAGTGATCAGTAACAACAGTAGTTGTGCATGGGGCATGTTAGGTTCTTTTAGAAAAAAAAATTGCAGAGTTATGGGACTTTGTTTTTTTTTAATATACTATGTGCATACAGTCTGCATATGCAATCTTGTGCGTGCCTAATCTACCAAACCCTTGCACACAATTTAATGAAACTTCACACAAGTGATCAGTACCAACCCTAGTTGTGCATGGTGCATGTTACATTCTTTTAGATAAATATTCTGCATAGTTATGGGACTTTGTTTTTTGTTACTATACTGTATACATACAGTCTATATACATACAGTCCACATAATTATGCAATCCTGTGTGCGTCAAATTGCAATGTACTGTGTCAGTGCATGCGGGGGGTACATTCATCACCTTTAGTGATAGCTCTAGTTTTAAACTGGACAGTTTACCACATGTACTTGTATTTATAGTCAGATATATTGTGTGATAGCTGCACATTTTGATTAATTCAAAATGATTTCATCCCTATTATCTTTTAAGTATGGTTCAACAATGACATGAATCTTATTATACCCCCAGGTAAAAAGTATATTGGAGCTATATTAGAGTCCTGCATCCATCCATCTGTTTGTCCTGTCTGTCCATTCATCTTTCAGTATTCTAGTCCTCTCCATATCTTCATAACCACTGGGAAGATTTTCAAAAAGCTTCCAACAATTACTAATCTCATCAAGGTGACATGCATAGCACACAACCAAGGTTACTAGGTCAAGGACACACTTGGAGGTTTAAGGTCAAATAGCTTATTATAAACTTCCTGTCCTCTACATATTGTCTAAACTGCTTGGAATATTTTTTTTAAAGGTAGCATCAGTTGTTCACCTTATCCAGACAACATGTAGATTGCACAGTGCAGGTCACAAGGTCAAAAATACACTTGGAGGCAAAAGGTCAAATAGCTTAACTTAACTTTGGTGTCTGTTCAGTATCTTCTAAACCACTTGGAAGATTTTCAGAAAGCTAGCATCAAATAATTACCCCATAATGATGACATTAAGAGCAGACAACACTGGTCTCTAAAACTAAGGTCAGGGTCACAGAGGTCAAAGGTTAAATAGCTTAACTTTGGATCTGCTACATATCTTCTTTACCACTTTGAAGATCATTAAAATTTTATCCTTATCAAGATAACATGCAGAGCACACAACCCAGTTCACTAGGTCCAAGGTCAAGGTCACATTTGAAGGTTTATGATCAAATTGCTCAAATTTATGTCTGCTCGATATCTTTTTAACCACTTCAAGGATTTTCATAAAACTAGCATCAATTGTTGACCTTATCAGGGCAACCTGCATAGTGCACAACCCAGGTCACTAAGTCTAAGGTCAAAGTCACGGAGGTCAAATTTCAGGTAGCTCAGATTTGTGTCCACTCTTACCTTCTAAACCACTGAAATGAATTTCATCAAATTAGCATCAATTAACATCATCTAAATGACATGCAGAGTGCACAAGCCTAGGTCACTAGATCAAGGCCACACTTAGAGGTCAGATATGAGATAGCTCAAATTATGGTCCCCTCCATATCTTCTTAACCACTGGAAGAATTTTCAGAAAGGAGCATCAGTTGTTATCCTTTCCAAGACAACATGCAGAGTGCACTACCCAGGTCATTAGTTCAAGGTCACATTTCAAGGACAAAGATCATGAGCACAATATTTTACTTTCTCTGCATCAAAGGGGTATTAATTATGTCTCCCCCAGGAGACATATTGTTTTTGCCTTGTCCGTCCGTCCGTCCGTACGTCACACTTCATTTCCGAGCAATAACTGGAGAACCATTTGACCTAGAACCTTCAAACTTCATAGGGTTGTAGGGCTGCTGGAGTAGACGACCCCTATTGTTTTTGGGGTCATTCGGTCAAAGGTCAAGGTCACAGGGGCCTGAACATTGAAAACCATTTCCGATCAATAACTAGAGAACCACTTGACCTAGAATGTTGAAACTTCATTGGATGATTGATCATGAAGAGTAGATGACCCCTATTGATTGTGGGGTCACTCCATCAAAGGTCAAGGTCACAGGGGCCTGAACATTGAAAACCATTTCCAATCAATAACTTGAGAACCACTTGACCAAGAATGTTGAAACTTCATTGGATGATTGATCATGAAGAGTAGATGACCCCTATTGATTGTGGGGTCACTCCATCAAAGGTCAAGGTCACAGGGGCCTGAACATTGAAAACCATTTCCAATCAATAACTTGAGAACCACTTGACCAAGAATGTTGAAACTTAATAGGATGATTGCTCATAAAGAGTAGATGACCCCTATTGATTTTGGGGTCACTCCGTCAAAGGTCAAGGTCACAGGGGCCTGAACATTGAAAACCATTTCCGATCAATAACTAGAGAACTACTTGACCCAGAATGTTGAAACTTAATAGGATGATTGTACATGCAAAGTAGATGACCCCTATCGATTTTGGGGTCACTCCATTAAAGGTCAAGGTCACAGGGGCCTGAACATTGAAAACCATTTCCGGTCAGTAACTTGAGAACCACTTGACCCAGAATGTTGAAACTTAATAGGATGATTGGTCATGCAGAGTAGATGACCCCTAATGATTTTGGGGTCACTCTGTGATAGGTCAGGGTCACAGAAGCCTGAAAATTGAAAACCATTTCCGGTCAGTAACTTGAGAACCACTTGACCCAGAATGATGAAACTTCATAGGATGATTGATCATGCAGAGTAAATGACCCCTAACGATTTTAGGGTCACTTTGTTAAAGGTCAAGGCCACAGGGCCCTGAACATTGAAAACCATTTCCAATCAATAACTTGAGAACATCTCGACCCAGAATGTTGAAACTTCATAGGATGATTGTTCATGCAGAGTAAATGACCCCTATTGTTTTTGGGGTTACTCCGTTAAAGGTCAAGGTCACAGGGGCCTGATCATTGATAACCATTCCGATCAATAACTTGAGAACCACTTGACCCAGAATGTTGAAACTTAATAGGATAATTGAACATGCAGAGTAGATGACCCCTATTGATTTTGGGGTCAGTCTATTAAAGGTCAAGGTCACAGTGGCCTGTTCATGTAAAATCATTTTTTGGAAACAACTTGAGAACCACTTGACCTACAGTGTTGAAACTTAATAGGATGATTGGACATGCAGAGTAGATGACCCCTATTTATTTTGAGGTCACTTGATCAAAGGTCAAGGTCACAAGAGCCTGAACAGTGACTTGAGAACCACTAGGCCAAGAGTGTTGAAATATAGCGGGATGACTGGATATGCCAAGTAGATGATCCCTATTGCAGCCAACCATCAGTGTCTCTTTGACTTTCGCTCCTGACCCCTATTGACTTCTTGCCTATAGGACTTTGCATTGGGGGAGACATGCGCTTTTTTACAAAAGCATTTTCTAGTTACCTTTAGTGATAGCACTCGTTTGGTAAACAGTCTGTGAATCTCTTTTTATCTCTGAATCTTTTTTAAATTAATTGGTTTTGGCAAAAATGGCTATTTCATGAGGGCCTAAATTCATGGACGTCAAAGTTTAACAATATGATATGTGTAGGAAAGTCCTGTATATTGGGATTTCTTTGATTGACACAGCTACAAAATCCACAAAAACAGAGTTTATAAATGAGTATGTTACGATATATGATACTATACAGAATGGTCTTTTTTTGCTTACACAGTCACTCAAAAATTCAAAAAAGGTCACACAGTGTTCTGCCGAGGATCAAAAATGGTGGGTACACATGTCCCCTTGGTCAGAAAAATGTGGGGACCTTTTTAAACTCTTAGAGACAACAACTTTTGACCATATTTCATTGAAATAAATCAGTAATATTACTTCAATTGAAGTCTTTATTGTAATCCAACCATTGATACTCTTCAAACCAACTCTCCTGAAAATTGGAGTCACTTTTCTTTTTGGCTTTGTCCGAATTTTCTACACCCTCTCTGGTTTGATTTTGTAACACATTCTCAGTTTTGGAGACAAATGGTATTCAGTGTGAAACAGTCGACAGATTTTAAGCAGTCAGCGGACTCGCTTTCAATTTCACCTATTGAGACAGCATTTTCGTAACGCGACAACTGAAGCTTCTAGACCATTAGTGATTTTTAAATGAGATTCCCGCGATATTGCGGCCTCGGCAGAACGCTGGTCACAGATACTAAGCAGTACAATATCTGTCAGAGTTTAGCAGCCATGAAGCATGTATTGTGAACAATGTGATTACGGCTATTATCCGTCCAGTCTGGATAGAAAGTTAACCAAAGTAGATACCCAATATATAGTGGCCTGTGACACATGAAATAATTGCATCTATGGTACAATACATTTGTGATATTAACAGACAGTTTTATAATTTAGATGATGATAATGATGAGGAGGACCTAGAAACATGGCCAAAGTTGTTGTTGTATTCAAGATCAGAGCTAAAAACATCAGATCACAGGTAAGATTGTTTGTAATAAATGTAGGATCTTAGGATGTTACACAAATCTATGTAATTGTTTATAATAAATGTAGGATCTATGTAATTGTTTGTAATAAATGTAGGATCTATGTAATTGTATGTAATAAATGTAGGATGTTACACAAATCTACGTAACTGTTTGTAATAAATGTAGGATGTTACACAAGTCTATGTAATTGTTTGTAATAAATGTATGATGTTACACAAATCTATGTAATTGTTTTATACTGTTCTGTGATGCTGTAAACAACATTCAAAGATTGAGATTTGATCAATACTTTCTTTGAAACTATTAATTTTACTGTTTGTTGTTAGCATGTTGACAGTTGAATAAATACAAGTACAGTTCAACTTGACAAAGTAATTTGTCCTGTGCTCCTTGTGGCTTAGCGCTCTCTATGTTTGCTATATTCCAAGGATTGAATATGATTAGGTGGATACAAATTATAATATCTCAGTCAGCCTCCCCATAAAAAATTGACGGGGGTGGGGAAGGGGTTGTCTTAGGCTCTGAGTGTCTTTTGGACAGCTCTTGTCCAAGATTTACTGTGGTTCATGCGATTTTAGTATTTAACTATTTAATTATGTCTCCCCCAGGAGACATTGTTTTTACCCTGTCCGTCCGTACGTCCGTACGTCACACTTCATTTCCGAGCAATAACTGGAGAACCATTTGACCTAGAACCTTCAAACTTCATAGGGTTGTAGGGCTGCTGGAGTAGACGACCCCTATTGTTTTTGGGGTCACTCTGTCAAAGGTCAAGGTCACAGGGGCCCGAACATTGAAAACCATTTCCGATCAATAACTAGAGAACCACTTGACCCAGAATGTTGAAACTTCGTAGGATGATTGGTCATAAAGAGTAGATGACCCCTATTGATTTTGGGGTCACTCCATCAAAGGTCAAGGTCACAGGGGCCTGAACATGGAAAACCATTTCCAATCAATAACTAGAGAACCACTTGACCCAGAATGTTGAAACTTCATAAAATGATTGTACATGCAAAGTAGACGACCCCTATTGTTTTTGGGGTCACTCCGTCAAAGGTCAAGGTCACAGGGGCCCGAACATTGAAAACCATTTCCGATCAATAACTAGAGAACCACTTGACCCAGAATGTTGAAACTTCGTAGGATGATTGGTCATAAAGAGTAGATGACCCCTATTGATTTTGGGGTCACTCCATCAAAGGTCAAGGTCACAGGGGCCTGAACATGGAAAACCATTTCCAATTAATAACTAGAGAACCACTTGACCCAGAATGTTGAAACTTCATAAAATGATTGTACATGCGAAGTAGATGACCCCTGTCGATTTTGGGGTCACTCCATTAAAGGTCAAGGTCACAGGGGCCCGAACATTGAAAACCATTTCCGGTCAGTAACTTGAGAACCACGTGATCCAGAATGTTGAAACTTCATAGGATGATTGGTCATGAAGAGTAGATGACCCCTATTGATTTTGGGGTCACTCTGTCAAAGGTCAAGGTCACAGGGGCCTGAACATGGAAAACCATTTCCGATCAATAACTAGAGAACCACTTGACCCAGAATGTTGAAACTTCATAGGATGATTGTACATGCAAAGTAGATGACCCCTATCAATTTTGGGGTCACTCCATTAAAGGTCAAGGTCACAGGGGCCTGAACATTGAAAACCATTTCCGGTCAGTAACTTGAGAACCACTTGACCCAGAATGTTGAAACTTCATAGGATGATTGGGCATGAAGAGTAGATGACCCCTATTGACTTTGGGGTCACTCTGTCAAAGGTCAAGGTCACAGGGGCCTGAACATTGAAAACCATTTCCGATCAATAACTAGAGAACCACTTGACCCAGAATGTTGAAACTTCATAGGATGATTGTACATGCAAAGTAGATGACCCATAACGATTTTGGGGTCACTCTGTGAAAGGTCAAGGTCACAGGGGCCTGAACATTGAAAACCATTTCCGGTCAGTAACTTGAGAACCACTTGACCCAGAATGATGAAACTTCATAGGATGATTGGTCATGCAGAGTAGATGACCCCTAACGATTTTAGGGTTACTCTGTTAAAGGTCAAGGCCACAGGGGCCTGAACATGGAAAACAATTTCCAGTTAATAACTTGAGAACCTCTCGACCCAGAATGTTGAAACTTCATAGGATGATTGAACATGCAGAGTAGATGACCCCTATTGATTTTGGGATCAGTCTATTAAAGGTCAAGGTCACAGTGGCCTGTTCATGTAAAATCATTTTTTGGAAATAACTTGAGAACCACTTGACCTACAATGTTGAAACTTCATAGGATGATTGGACATCCAGAGTAGATGACCCCTATTTATTTTGAGGTCACTTGATCAAAGGTCAAGGTCACAGAAGCCTGAACAGTGACTTGAGAACCACTAGGCCAAGAGTGTTGAAATTTAGCGGGATGATTGGACATGCAAAGTAGATGATCCCTATTGCAGCCAACCATCAGTGTCTCTTTGACTTTCGCTCCTGACCCCTATTGACTTCTTGCCTATAGGACTTTGCATTGGGGGAGACATGCGCTTTTTTACAAAAGCATTTTCTTGTTTTGTATATTTTTTAAACAATGGCTGTTGATACAGTTGTATTATATTATGCTGATGTGAAGGGGGTTGTCACTGTCCGCAAATCTGAGAAAAAGTTTACCCAGCCATCTTAACTATCTGTGTTATATTATGATGCTACTTTATAAGGGTAAAAATTATAAATTTCAGACCAGTGATGGCTCTGTTTGATGTCCAGGTGATGACAGTGAAAGAAAATGATCGAGACAAGGTGTTCGAGGAAGTTCTGTCTAAACAGGGACCACACGATGCCACTGTAATTCTGTCATGTGACGACGGTGAATTTGATGATGAGTTGGTTGATGAAGTAGTTGGCACTTTCTCAGATTTTGGTGAAATTATTTTAGTACGGTAATAGTGATTTGATATCTTATATGGAAGTTTCTGTCTAGCTTATTATATGATAAAATAAGTTTCTGTATGAATTGGGTTATCATTTATTAAATATTTTGTGCTGATATTTCAAACAACCAATGTTTGTCAGACATTGAAAATATGATTTGGAAGTTGGAATTCATTGATACAGTTGTTCACTTGTTCTTCCATCCCGAATACATGTTCAGTCTGTAACTTTGTCATCCATCAAGAGTTTTTAGCTCGACTATTCACTATTCACATTCCTACTCACCACGGCTTCGACGTCGGCGTCACACCTTGGTTAAGTTTTTCGTACCAGTCCACATTTTGACAAAGTCTTTTGAGATAAAGCTTTGAAACTTTCAACACTTGCTTACCATCATCATGGCCAGTTATAGGCAAGAGCACATAACTCCATCAAAGATTTTGGCTGAATTATGGCCCCTTTCGACTTAGAAATCTTTGTTAAGTTTTTCGTACCAGTTCATATTTTGACAAAGTCTTTTAAGATAAAGCTTTGAAACTTTCAACACTTGTTTACCATCACCATGGCCAGTTATAGGCAAGAGTACATAACTCCATCAGGGATTTTGGCTGAATTTTGGCCCCTTTCGACTTAGAAATCTTTGTTAAGTTTTTCGTACCAGTTCTTAATTTAGTCAAAGTCTTTTAAGATAAAGCTTTGAAACTTTCAACACTTGTTTACCATCACCATGTCCAGTTATAGGCAAGAGAACATAACTCCATCAAGGATTTTGGCCCTTTTTGACTTAGAAATCTTGGTTAAGTTTTTCGTACCAGTTCATATTTTTTTTAAAGTGTTTGACATATGACTTTGAAACTTTTATCACTTGTTTAGTATAATAGTCTCTATCTGTAGGAAAGAGAACATAACTCATCTGTTTTGGCTGAATTATGGCCCTTTTTGGACTTTGAAATTGGTTCTGTTTTCATACAAGTCCATGTTTTGTCAAAACTATTTGACATATGGCTTTTAAACTTTGAACACTTGTTTATCATTATGATTTCCATCTGTAGGCAAGAGTACATAACTATTTTGACTGAATTATGGCCCCTTTTTGGACTTTGAAATTGGCTCATACATTGCCATTTAGTGCAAGACTTATCGAAATCAAAGAAATACAGGAACATTGTTTGTCTAATCTATTTATTTCTTTTGTCTGAATATCCATGGAAATGTTTTGACCCCATTCTTCAATCAATGCTTCGAATAGTTGAGCGCACTGTCATCAGACAGCTCTTGTTTTATTAATCCCCTGCCACGAGTGGTGGGGGGTTATAGGAATGGTCTCCATCCTTCCATCCATCCGTAACATTCTGTGTCCGCTCTGTATCTCCTAAATCCCTTGAAGGATTTTCATGAAACTTTGGTCAAATGATCACCTCATCAAGATGATGTGCAGAACTCATGAGTCAGCCATATCAGCTCAAGGTCAAGGTCTCAGCTCAAGGTCAAAGGTTTGAGCCTGTCCAATCTGTATCTCATAAACCCCTTGTAGTATTTTCAAATTCATTGATGTCATTATACATGGACTATAAAATATACTTTACAACGTTAATGGTTCCACCCAATACCATTAACATTTTCGCTATCCATAACAGAGTCGGGGGATATAGCTCTTTCAGACTGCCTTGTTATACTGTGAAATCATTAATTTACATCTTGGACTAACTTTCTTGTTTGAGTCAAAAGCCACATGTTTGTATCCCCATGAAGTAGCAGTTTTAGCAAAATACACGAAATGTCATGCCTATAAAGTTAAATAAATTCACAGTATATAGCAAGATAAAAAATCAAAACAATAAATGTAAATTTTTTATTTTGAAGCTGCAGTTAGGTGTATTAGCCCATGACTCACAATAAATATGGAACTTTTCTTCTTTTGAAAGTATTTAAATGATAAATCAAGAAGATGTTAATTCACAGAATTTACTTTACAGATTTGTTGATGAAGACATGTGGCTGATCTATAAGAATGGTCAGATGGCTATGAAAGCTTCTGAACAGGACAAAATACAGGTATGTTGGCAAATCAGTGTCCCTACATAACACTTGCAGGACAAAATACAGGTATGTTGGCAAGTTTATGTCCCTATATAACACTTACAGGACAAAATACAGGTATGTTGGCAAATCAGTGTCCCTACATAACACTTGCAGGACAAAATACAGGTATGTTGGCAAATCAAAGTCCCTACATAACACTTACAGGACAAAATACCCTGCACCTCCTCATTATGTCTCCCACCACACAGTGGTGTGAGAGACATATTGATTTACTCCAATCTGTTTGTCTGTCTGTCTATCTGTCTGTCACAAAGCTTGTCCGCACTCTAAGTCGAACATTTCTCATCCGATCTTCACCAAACTTCAACAAAATGTGTCTGCCAATAAGTGCTAGGCCAAGTTCGATAACTAGCCAAAGCGGTCTAGGCACTTCGGAATTATGGCCCTTGAATTACCAAAATCACTCGGATTTCTTGCGTAGTTTTACCTCCAAACCGACCCCTATACTACTAGTAGTATAGGGTTCTTTTAGTGTCAAGAAAGCGCATGCACATGTGGATTCAGTAAACAGTATATAAAGACTGACTTATTATTTAGATGATTAGGCAGTTGTGGGAGACATGCGCTTTTCTCAAAAGCATCTCTAGTTTCTGATTGTTTTGCACATTGTCTATTTGGTCCTGTAATCACTTAATGGCAAACTGATCCCCACATGACATCTGCAGGAAAAACATACAGGTATGTTGGCAAATTTATGTTGCCACATAACACCTACAGGACAACTTTAGGTATGTTGGAAATTTGTTTTCCACATACGACACCTGTAGAGTGACATACAGGTATGTTGGCAAATTCATGTCCCCACATTACACCTGTAGGGCGACATACAAGTACACTGGCAAATTTATGTCCCCACATGACACCTGTAGGTACATTGGCAAATTTATGTCCCCACATGACACCTCTTTGGTCAAAACAGCAGAACTATATGTAGTTGAGAGGTGTGGAATTCCACTGGCTGTCTTACCCTCGTACAGTCATTTTTAGTTCTGGACAAGACTTTGTGCAATTTAGCATTTAAATTGCCAGCTGATAAGCTGTAAATCAGTGGCATATCTTGTAAAACCATTTTTGTTGAGCCCGTTTGTAGAAGCGAAAACATAGTCATCCAAATGGTTGTTCAGTGTATGTGCGTGCGTCATGCGCCCTTCCAGATTTGTTTGTCCGGACCATAACTTTAACATGCATGGAGCGATCTCGTTTATATTTGGGATGAATGTTAACCTCAGTGAGACAAGAGTCTTGCGCAAAACCCAGATTCCTATCTTAAAGGTCAAGGTCACAGTTGAGGTCAAAGGTCATGTCAGAGCTTGTCCGGCCCATAACTTTGACATGCATTGAGGAATCTTGTTTATATTTTGCATGGTTGTTTAACTCGATGAGACGGAGTGTCATGTGCAATTTCAAAGGTCAAGGTCACAGTTTGGGTTCCAAGGGTGGGCCCGACATGTTGCCCTTGGGCATCTAGTTGATAATCCAAGAAAAAGTTAATGTATAATAAGAACTGTTTTTGCAAATTATAATGTCTAACAATTTTTTTTTTTGAAAATCCATCTTTTACTGATTTAAACTTTTACTATTTTAAATAATCTGGTAATGTGCATGTGCATTTGGTGTTTGCAAATAAATAAAAAAACTTGCATATTGTCATTTATTGATAGCTTAAGAGATATTATGCCTATATTTTATCTTTGAAGGAATGATCAGTTACTGCACAGCATGTATGTAAACATGAAATGAACACATTCGTGTGTTGAAAGTGCAACAGTGGTCATATACAGTAACATCTTCAATCTTTAGGCAATCCAGTGAACCAAGAATGAAGGATATCATGAGTTTGCTCACCCTAAACAGACCAAGATATGCTAGCACCCAAATATCCCTGAATAATTTCGTTTCATACAGACTAAAGGTTATGTTGGGCAATTCCTGAATTATAATAGACAAGTTTCGCTTTGTTATAGGGGCTCTTGGATTTACTGATTTCCTCATTCAGCTGTATCTTTCTAAAAGCTTTGAAATTATGAAATTTTTAGCTCACTTGAACTTTATTTAGCCATTGGCAGTTGTTGAGCCATTGTCCATCGTCCTGCATCAACATTTTTACTTAAACATCTTCTCCTCTGAAACTACTTGCTAGAATTACACCAAACTTAGTCAGTAGCATCCTGACATGGACCTCTATCACATATATTCATATGGTTCACATTGGCCCCTTGTGTGGGGCGCTAGAAATAAGAATAGAAAAACCTTTAAAACATTTCATCTCATGAACAGCTTGATGGATCTTCTTCAGACTTGGTCTGTAGCATCATTATAATGTCCTCTCCAAAATTTGTTCAAAAGGGGGCTCTTGGCCCCTTTTAGGGGCTGCTAGAGCCAAAATCAGAAATACTTTTTCTCATGAACCTGTGGAAGTATCTTCATCAAATTTGGTCTGTAGCATCATTATAAGGTCCTCTCCCAAGTTTGTTCAAATGGGGGCACTTGACCCCTTTTAGGGGCCACTTGAGCCAAAATTAGAAATACATTTAAAACGACTTCTCATGAACCGCTAGAAGGATCTTCATCAGCTGGTTTGTGGCATTATTTTAAGGTCCTCTTCCACTGGTATCTCAGTAACCACTTGTGGGAATGGATTAACACTTTCATTGTTCATTGTTACATTTTCAGATTATGGGGAAAGTTACATTTCAGATTATGGGGAATGAGTTCATTGTTCATTGTTACATTTTCAGGTTATGGGGAAGGAGATCAGGGTGAGATTAAAAACAAGTAACTGGAAAGAGTCAAACCTATTAGAACTGAAATCAAGTTCAGTGCAGACTGAACCACTGTTTAATACAACCACAAATAGTCTTCTTGGGGAGGATTTTGCGTTCACTGACATTGACAACTACGATAGTGAAGGTTTGTTCAGTTTTCAGAAATTTTGAATCCATTAGAGAAGCATGTCATTTTTATGCTCCCCAAAGGGCGAGCATATAGTTGCCGCTTTGTACGTACGTCCATCACACTTCTGTCCGTATAACTTGAAAAGTATTAATGGGATTTGATTGAAACTTCACATAATCTTAGAGGCCATTGAGACTAAGTGCAGTGTCAAAGAATCATAACTCTACCTAGTTTTTGAATTATATCCCTTTATTATACAAAATAAGGCTTGTCCGGAGCATTAATTGAAAAGTATTGTAAGATCCTCTCTTAAATCTGTTCAAATTGTTCTGATTGCCTGATTTTACAGGCCACTAGTGCTGAAAATGGAAAAATGTGTCAACAACCTCTTCTTGAGAGTTGCATGATGGATTGTCACCAAACTCGGTCTGTAGCTTCCTTGTAAGGTCATCTCTTTTCAAATTATTCTGATTGCCTGATTTTACAGGTCGCTAGAGCTGAAAATGGAAAAAACATGTCAACAACTTCTTGAGAATCGCATGATGGATCATCACCAAACTTGGTCTGAAGCTTCCTTGTAAGGTCATCTCTCATATTTGTTCAATGGTGCCTTATGACTGATTTTAGGGTCCACAAGAGCTAAAAGTAGAAAAGCCTTTTAATGACTTCTTCTCATGAATATAATCAAATATTTCCGTTTGACTGATTTTAGAGACCACTAGAGCTATAAAAGGAGAAAAACCTTTAAACAACTTCTTCTCTTGAACTGGTTGATGTATTTTCAGCAATCTTTGTCTGTAGCATGCTTGTAAGGCACTCTTTTAATTTGATTCAAATGGTTTTGACTGATTTTAGAGGCTGTCAAGAGGTGAAAATAGAAAAACTTATAAACATCTCAACCTCTTGAACTGCTTGATGGACCATCAATAAACCTGGTTTGTAGCATTTTAGGGGCTGCCAGAGCTAACAATGGAAAAACCTACACAGTTGTTACCATTAATGATTCAGTGTGTCATACATATATTCCAGGTCAGTTTCAAGTGAGCGACTAAGGGCCACTGTATGTATGTTTTAAATTGATTGTACTTCAGTGTACTTAGTGAATATCTGGTATTATATGCATACATGCTTTACCTAAAGTTGCCGCCAATAATACGTTATTGACAATTACTCAAAAAAATTGTTAGCTACTGTAAAATCATTAAAGGGGAATATGCAACAGTTGGTATTATTTCTTATTCTAACACAATCAGCAGCAGTTGCTCTATAAACATGTAGTGAAATTGCCTATACATGAATCTACGATAAAGTGTAGCTGTTCCATTCCACCCTAGGATTGTAACATGACTATGAGATTCTACTCTGCTTCGGTTATATGCCGACTAAATACTCAACTTTTTCAGTGCTAAGCAGTAGTAATAAAAAGTACATCAAATTTTCTGAAACAAACAATTTCTAACCGATGAATTTATTTGTTTATATTTTTACCGTAAGAAAATGTTACAGCCCGGTAAGTTTCAACTGCAACATCAGTGCATCTATGTCTGGTCGTGTGCATAGTTTACAATTTCTGTAATTAAAATTTACTGAATATCCGAAAATTCCGTTTTATGCAACGCTTTCCATTCATGGCGAGGTTTTTATAATAGCATATGGCCAGCCGAAAAAATGTAGTGCTGTAAAATGCGAAGAATTTGCATGGTTAGAATCGAAATAATAAATATGTTCCAATAATTTTATCAGTTTATAAAATATGGACAGTCGTTCAGATGCGAACATTAAATCACTCGTGCTACACACTCTTGATTTAATTATTACACATCCAAACTCCTGTCCGTATTTTATTAACTGATAAAATATAGGGACATATTTATTATTTCTTAATTAAAAAGAACTAGGTAAAACATTAATACTGCCAAGGAAAGAATGATGATTGTCACTGTGCCCAAAATGGCTGCTGTTTCATTAAATTGATTGTGTTCAAATAGTCATATCTTTTTTGTTTGTAGTCCAGTTTTCGAATTTTTTTCACCAGTTTATATTTTTCATTAAACTCTTTTCTAAATACAAAATGTACATACATTGTCGAATGCTGAATATTCCCCCTTTAATATTCATGAGGGTGTTGTGAAGCTGCAGCTAATTTCTTGGATTTTGTTCCTGCATCAGTAAGTCTCTCTTTTGATTGTGTGCAAATAATATACTTTAATGTTACAGGAGAGGATGAAGATGAGGAGCAAGAATCAGTGCCTGAACCCTCATCAAGGTCGGACAGTAACTCCCCAAAATCTGGTAAGTTTTCTTACTGAACCCTTACTCTCATCAAGGTCGGGCAGTGTTTTTATTGAACCCCAACCTCAAGGTTGGACAGTAACTCCCCAAAATCTGGTAAGTGTTCTTACAAAACCCCTGCCCTCATCAAGGTTGGGTAATGACTCCCCAAAATCTGGTAAGTGCTTTCATTATCCCCCGCCAATGAAATTGGGAGGGCGGTATTGAAATGGTGTGTGTGCATGCGTGCGTCCACAGCCATTTATCAGTAACTAGGTAGAATTTTATAAAACTTGAAATAAACATGAACCAACATACTGCGATGATGCCTGTCAAGTTTTTTTTGGATTGGTCAATTTCCCTTAGAGTTATTGCCCTTGATTTAATGAAAATTCCACATCCGGAGCCATATCTAGGAAGTGGTTGGGAATATTTAAATAAAACTTCATAAACATGTTCACCACTATGAGGTTATGTGGCCCTTCAAGTTTCAGTCAGATTGCCCAAGTAACACCAGAGTTATGGCCCTTAGAAGTTTCTTGTGTTAACTATATAGGGTACTATAATATGGCAATTTCTGCTTCGTAACTTGTGATATATTTAACCTAAAACAATTAAACTTAAATTGAATTTAGATCACCATAATGTGGTTGAGCACACACAATTTCGTCCGGATCTCTTTACTAACTTTAATTGTTTAGAAATCCACAGATTTGTACATAACAAACCAACCAATTGGTAGAATTTCATTAAACTTTTTTCATTCTTTTTCATGAACATTTATTATAAACATTGTGTACCCACACCTGGTCTCCACCTTGCCTTGGTCACACCCCCTCCCCGCCCCCCGCAAAAAAAATTGTTTTCATTCTTTTTTATGCCCCCGAAGGGAGGCATATTAGTTTTCAACTGTCCATCCGTTCGTTCGTCACAACGTTAACTTTTTGTATGAAGGCACTGTACTCGCGAACCACTGCACCCAGGACCTTCAAACTTCACATGCTGATAGTACTTATTGAGTACATGAGTACACGCCCCTGCTGACTTTGGGGTCAAAGGTCAAGGTCACAGGGGCCAATGTTAACTTTTTGCATGAAGGCACTTTACTCGCGAACCACTGCACCTAGGACCTTCAAACTTCACATGCTGATAGTACTTATTGAGAACACAACCCCTACTGACTTTGGGGTAACCAGGTTAAAGGTCAAGGTCACAGGGGTCAATGTTAACTTTTTGCATGAAGGCACTTTGCTCGCGAACCACTGCAACCAGGACCTTCAAACTTCACATGCAGATAGTACTTATTGAGTACACGACCCCTACAGACTTTGGGGTCACCAGGTCAAAGGTCAAGGTCACAGGGGCCAATGTTAACTTTTTGCATGAAGGCACTTTACTCGCGAACCACTGCACCCAGGACCTTCAGACTTTACATGCTGATAGTACTTACTGAGTACACGACTCCTACTGACTTTGGGGTCACCAGGTCAAAGGTCAAGGTCACAGGCGCCAATGTTAACTTTTTGCATGAAGGCACTTTACTCGCGAACCACTGCACCCAGGACCTTCAAACTTCACATGCTGATAGTACTTGTTGAGTACACGACCCCTACTGACTTTGGGGTCACCAGGTCAAAGGTCAAGGTCACAGGGGCCAATGTTAACTTATTGCATGAAGGCACTTTACTCACGAACCACTGCACCCAGGACCTTCAAACTTCACATGCTGATAGTACTTATTGAGTACACGACCCCTATTGACTTTGGGGTCACAGGGTCAAAGGTCAAGGTGCTGCGGGGGCATTTGTCACCATTAGTGTCAGCTCTTGTTTACATTTTTTTTTCAAACCTTCCATGAATACTTATCAACATGCAAAGTTGTACCGTTCCCCCACCTCACTCCTCCACCCAGTCATGCCCACCACCCAATTTTTAAAAAATTTTTTAATTTATTTTTTATTTTTTAATTTTCCATCAATATTTATAATCAACATGTGAAGTTTTGTACCCTCACCTGGTCACCCCTGCTCCCCCCCCCCCCCCCCCCCCCCAAAACCCCATTCATTTTCTGTTAAATTGATTTTGACTAATGAAATTATTTGCTTCTTAGTAACATACTTAACTTTTTGCCGGATATATTTTTTGCCATTCCTCACCACAAACCCTTTAGGCGGGGGATACCAATTCATCAGATTTGCTTGTTGAACCCCAATTTCAAGGTCGGACAGTAACTCCTCAAAATCTGGTAAGTGTTCTTATTGAACCCCGGCCTCAAGGTTGGACAGTAACTCCCCAAAGCTGGTAAGTGTTCTCACTGAACCCCTACCCCCATCATGGTTGGACTGTAACTCTCCAAAATCTGGTGAGTGTTCTTACAGAACCCCTAACCTCATCAAGGTTGGACAGTAACTCTCCAAAATCTGGTAAGTGTTCTTGCAGAACCCCTAACCTCATCAAGGTTGGACAGTAACTCTCCAAAATCTGGTAAGTGTTCTTGCAGAACCCCTACCTTCATCAAGGTTGGACAGTAACTCCCCAAAATCTGGTAAGTGTTCTTGCAGAACCCCTACCTTCATCAAGGTCGGACAGTAACTCCCCAAAATCTGGTAAGTGTTCTTGCAGACCCCTACCCCCATCAAGGTTGGACAGTAACTCCCCAAAATCTGGTAAGTGTTTTCACTGAACCCCTACCCCCATCATGGTTGGACAGTAACTCCCCAAAATCTGGTAAGTGTTCTTGCAGAACCCCTACCTTCATCAAGGTTGGACAGTAACTCCCCAAAATCTGGTAAGTGTTCTTGCAGAACCCCTACCTTCATCAAGGTTGGACAGTAACTCCCCAAAATCTGGTAAGTGTTCTTGCAGATCCCCTACCTTCATCAAGGTCGGACAGTAACTCCCCAAAATCTGGTAAGTGTTCTTGCGGATCCCCTACCTTCATCAAGGTCGGACAGTAACTCCCCAGAATCTGGTAAGTGTTCTTGCGGAACCCCTACCTTCATCAAGGTCGGACAGTAACTCCCCAGAATCTGGTAAGTGTTCTTGCGGAACCCCTACCTTCATCAAGGTCGGACAGTAACTCCCCAGAATCTGGTAAGTGTTCTTGCGGAACCCCTACCTTCATCAAGGTCGGACAGTAACTCCCCAGGATCTGGTAAGTGTTCTTGCGGAACCCCTACCTTCATCAAGGTCGGACAGTAACTCCCCAGAATCTGGTAAGTGTTCTTGCGGAACCCCTACCTTCATCAAGGTCGGACAGTAACTCCCCAAAATCTGGTAAGTGTTCTTGCGGAACCCCTACCTTCATCAAGGTTGGACAGTAACACCCCAAAATCTGGTAAGTGTTCTTGCGGAACCCCTACCCTCATCAACGTCGGACATTAACTCACCAAAATCTGGTAAGTGTTCTTGCAGATCCCCTACCTTCATCAAGGTCGGACAGTAACGCCTCAAAATCTGGTTAGTGTTCTTGAAGAACCCCTACCCTCATCAAGGTCGGACAGTAAAGCCCCAAAATCTGGTAAGTGTTCTTGCAGAACCCCTACCTTCATCAAGGTCGGACATTAACTCACCAAAATCTGGTTAGTGTTCTTGCAGAACCCCTACCTTCATCAAGGTCGGACATTAACTCACCAAAATCTGGTTAGTGTTCTTGCAGAACCCCTACCTTCATCAAGGTTGGACAGTAATGCCTCAAAATCTGGTAAGTGTTCATAGACATATTGTTTTTGCCCTGTCCATTCGTCACACTTCATTTCCGATCAATAACTGGAGAAGCATTTCACCTAGAACCTTCAAACTTCATAGGGTGGCAGGGCTTATGGAGTAGGTGACCCCTATTGTTTTTTGGGTCACTCAATCAAAGGTCAGGGTCACAGGGGCCTGAACATGGAAAACCTTTTACGATCAATAACTTGAAAACCACCTGACCCAGAATGTCGAAACGTTATAGAATGATTGGACATGCAGGCAGTAGATGACCCCTATTGATTTTGGGGTCACTCTGTTAAAGGTCTAGCTCACAGGGGAACATGGAAATCCATTTCCAATCAGTAAATATACCCCCACAAAACAAAGTTTGGGGGTATATAGGAGTGAGCTTGTCTGTCGCTTTGCCGAGCTGTTGGTTTTCATGGTTTCCAGACAATAACTCATGAAAGGTTGGTCAGATTTAAATAATTTTTGGTACACAGGTGTAACATCATAAAATACAGGTCAAGTTTGACTTTGAGGTCAAAAGTCAAGGTCACAGTGACCCAGAACAGTTAAATGGTTTCCGGATGATAACTTGAGAAGGTTTGGGCCTAGGATCATAAGTTTTGGTACACAGGTGTAACATCATAAAATACAGGTAAAGTTTGACTTTGAGGTCAGTAGGTCAAGGATCAAGGTCACAATGACACTGAACAGTTAAAATGGTTTCTAGATGATAACTTGAGCATGCTTGGGCCTAGGACCCACGAAAGTTGATAGGGAGGTTGGTCATAACCAGCAGATGACCCCTATTGATTTTGAGGTTTGACTTAGACATTGGCTTACTTCTGTGACAAGGCCATATTTTGGGGGTATAATTCATCACTCTTGAGACAGCTCTAGTTTGAGAACCTAGAACCTTCAAACTTCAAAGGTTGATAGGACTTACAGAGTAGATAACCCCTATTGTTTTTGGGGTCACTCCATCTAAGGTCAAGGTCACAGGGGGCATCTGTCCATCACACATCACTTTCGGTCATTAACTGGAGAACCATTTGACCTAGAACCTTCAAACTTCATAGGATGATAGGGCTTACAGAGTAGATGACCCCATTTTTGCTCAATACCTTGAGAACCACTTGTCCCAGGATGTTGAAACTTCATAGGATGATTGGACATGCAGAGTAGATGACCCTTGTTGATTTTTGGGTCACTTGATGAAAGGTGGTAAGCATGGTAAATCATTTTCAATCAATAACTTGACAACCAGTTGACCCAGGATATTGAAACTTCATAGGGTGATTGGACATGCAAAGTAGATGATCCCTATCGATTTTGGGGTCACTCTTTTAAAGGTTGAGGTCACAGGGGCCTGAACATGGAAAACCATTTCCGAGCAATTACTTGAAAACCACTTGACCCAGAATGTTGAAACTTCATAGGATGATTGGACATGCAGAGTAGATGACCCCTATTGATTTTGGGGCCACCCCATTAAAGGTCAATGTCACAGGTACCAGAACATGGCAATCCATTTCTGGCCAGTAACTTGAGAAGTTTGCTACAGTAATTTTGGTGAGCATCCGTCGGTGTTATGATTGCCTTGTTTGTAGTTGAGTTTCAGTTTCCCCATAATATCATCAAGAAATTATTGTAAGGTTTTTGAAAGTAAATTGGCTTGCTAGGTTTAAGATGGAAACAATTATTCATGCTGGTGTTAATGAATGATTGCCTTGAATCTGTAATTTGAGAGTAAACATTGTGTTTTCTACAGGAACACAAAGTCCCGCTGATGTAATGTTATCCGGCTCAAACACAAGTCTAGAAAATGCAGGTCTTCCCCCAGCACGGCCACAACCTGCAAGCAGGCCTAGACCACCTCCACCTACAGCAAGGCCAAGGGAAACAACTCCACCACAACAACCACAGCAGAATGTTTCAGACACAGTTATTGTTCCTGAGCAAGTTTCAAGGGTACGGGGAGCTATGCCAGAGGTATTAATTGAGATTCTTATATACAGTGAAACACCGCTCGCTCGAGGTCGCAAGGGGATGAACAAAATGCTCGAGTTATCCATGGTTTCGAGCAGCCCAAACATTGACCAACATATGAAGAAAATTGAAGTTTGTTTTACCAGTTGTCACCGAGACCATTTGCAGAGGAAACGGTGATGCGTAAAAATAACACACTCGTGACATTTTCAAAAAACGTATTACAAACGTTATTTATGATAGATCATAAATGGCAGATGTGAAGAAACAGCTAAGACATTTTATATTTTTTTTATTTGAAATACTGTAATAAAATTCGCAATTTTCTTCTCCAAATTAAGATCTCATAATTATCGTCTCAATTTTATGAAAAGGCTATCTTATTTCCTTTATTTGCATGCAAACAAATGTTGATTAAAATATTAAGATCTCATAATTATCTTCTCGATCCCGCAGAAAAAAGTAAAAAATTAATAACAATTTCGATCAATAAAATTTTTCTTCCACCTTTCATCAAAAATTAATCTCATTATCAGATCAAATATACCAACAAACAAACATTTAAGATAGTCGGAGAATAGACAATGCAATTCTCACAACGTTCGAAAATTCTAAATTAACCGATACATTCTGGCCACCGAAGGTATGAAAAGTTTTGACACCTCTGCTCGAGTTTGCCATAAGCAACAAAGAGTAAATTAATACACAGGGACCAGGTGTCATGCTCGAGCGATCGAGTTATCAATGCTCGACCCAGCCATGGTAATTTCACATAGAAAATAGAAGGAAATCGGCCGGGACCACATGAATTGCTCCAGCGAGCCCGGGTGCTCAAGTCATCGATGCTCGAGCGAGCGGTGTTTCACTGTACTTAATGTTTTAATGTAATAATTTATCCCCTGTTGGTTGACCTTCCGTCTGCAATATTCTCATTCTGCAATAACTTTGAAAAATAATAGATAATTTAATGAAACTTGTTACTGTGATAGAGGACATTGGAGAGATTATAGAATCTGAGTCTGTAATTTTTAGAGAACCGTCAAACTGAGTCTGCGTAGAACATAGAATTCTGTCAAAAGAAATACAGCAATTATTTTTATGGGTCTGGTTTGAGAAAACATGACATATTGTTTTATGGTTTTGTTTATTCAATTTCTATCTGTCTGTTCTGGACACTTCGGTAGTCAGAAAATATACAGTCGAAGTTTGTTCACTTGAACTCGACTGGACAAGCAAAATTTGTGAGTTATCAGTAGTTCAAGCCAATGAAAAATATACGTTATATAGATATTTTGCCAGAACCTGACGTTGGGTGGTGTACGAATTTTCCAAGTTCGAGCAGACGAAGTTTGACTGTAACAGCTACAGCTTTCAAACGTAACATGATAACTAAGTGTCATTAGAAGACAATATCTTGATTTTGGTTTTATCAGTAGGATCATTCTTTGCACTACTTGTATTTCCATTCTTTTTTGTTTGTATAAAAATATCCTTTAACATATTGGACTGCTGTCATGAACTAGTATACAGTGATTTGTGGTTGCTTTATGATATATTATGGAGTGTTAATTTCAGCTCATGATTACAAAGATGGTAAAATTAAAATTGAAAAATGTGTTAAGGCTAAGTGACCCATTACTTGTCAAATTTATGTGTAATCTTACCTGTAATTTTACCCAAGACTGTTTTTACATGCTTAAGCAGTTAAGTTTTTGGGTATTATTGTGTCTGATATACTTCTGTGAATGTTTGTAGCCCCTAATTTGCCGCTTGTCAAAAACTGCATAATACAGTGTTTTTGATCATTTCCAAGGTAAAAGTACTTGCAGACAACTCTTGTTATGTTTCCCCTGTAGGTGGGGGAAACATATTGTTTTTGCCTTCGCCGCCTGTCTGTCAGTCCGTCCGCATTAAGCTAATCCGGATTTCACAGGTCAAACTGCTGGCCGGATTTCAACGAAACTTCACAGGAATTGATCAGTACCAAGCCTAGTTGTGCATATCGCTAGCACATTCCACTTCACTGCACAAAATGGCCACAAGAGCTCAAATTAGAAAAATCTTGTCTGGCTTTCACAGGTCAAACTGCTGGCCGGATTTCAACGAAACTTTACAGGATTGATCAGTACCAAGACTAGTTGTGCATATGGCTGACATGTTCCGCTTCGCTGCACAAAATGGCCGCCAGAGCTAAAGATCGAAAAATCTTGTCAGGCTTTAATAGGTCAAACTGCTGGACAGATTTCGATGAAACTGCCTTCACCTTCATGTATTGAATCCGTTAAAACCAACTGCAACTGATGTTTTGACTTTTGCCCTGCATACCAACAAACATGCCCCTCTTCCATCAGTAGAATACCTAGGGGGAGACATACGTTTTTGTGACAAAAACATGTTCTAGTTTCTAGTTTGTGTGTTTTTACTGCCCTGTTCCACTGTGCCCTGTTAGGTAGAGCTCTTCTCGAAACTCTATTTAACACATATAACTTTATGATGTACGAATGTATAAAATTGAACTCATTTTATTTATCATGTAGCAGTCTGTCAGTAAACCTGGCCCTCCACAGAGACCTGGACCCCCAGCAAAACCTCCGCCCCCTCAGCGACCCTCAGGAGGACCCCCCAGACCAACGCCAGCGTCTTCAGCTCCAGTCAAACCACCAGGTAAGTACTGTGACCTGAGGAACTGAAACTAATAAGCATTTGAACATGTAATTCTCCCTTTATACATGTAAGTGCATTATTTTGATATATATCATATAGTTTGTAAGCAATTGGATCATCTTGATTACAATATTGTGAAGAAGCAGGGGTTCCAACATGCCCTAATAATTGTGCATTCTTCTTAAAAATAAATCGTATAAGTGTTTAACAGTAAAAATATTATGCTAAACGAACCTCCAATTTTATCTGGGGATCTTGACCTGTTTTATGCTTTTTTATTACAAAATTTAGATGTTACCACTCATGATTCAGTTTGTCATACATAATATTCAAGGTCAAGCAGTCAGATCAGATGAGGGTCTTAGGGCCACTGTTGCTCTCTTGTCATTATTTTATATTTATTGATAGGTTCTCCACAAAGACCCAAAAAACCAGTGTCAGGGCCTCCCATAAAACAACCACTGGGACCACAGGCTATTGGAAAAATAAAATCAAAACAACAAAATAAGGTAAAGTATGCTTGCCTGAAGTTTTCAGAGATTTTCATATCTTTTTGTGTAGACTGAAATTGAAAATTTATCTTTCCAGTCTGTTTGAATCATGAAGTATCTTTTTGTGTTTTCTAAATATGAAACTTCTAGCTATTTATTTACTGTGACTGTTACTTCTTCAAACACCTTTACTAGTCTTTAGACAGAAATTCACGGAAGTTGGTCTTTCTATTTATTTGGCATAATCTATTTTTCAGTCACAATGTTCTTATATGTATTGCAAAGTTTAAATAAAATTGTTATAAGAAAACTTTTTTCCTCAAAATCTACTTCATGTGTAGATGTTGATTTAAGATGTCAAAGAAACAGACTAATAAGATAAAAAAAATACATGAGAATTATATGTAGTGTAATTACTACTATTGATGAAATGGGATAACTGAGTTTTGTGTTAGAACATCTGCAGAATACTGAGGGCAAAGATGCCAAGGGATACTACAGATGCTATACCAGGAAACAGTTATGTGCTTATGCTGTTGTAGCATAAAATGTGTAAAATAATTCAATTGGTATTATTTTAATTAAGCGATAATTTCCTTTCAAAAGTATTTTAAGTATGCATTACAGGGTGGTATTATGTTTACATTTCACCATAGAACATGCATTCATGAGAAGATGTGTATACAGTATTTCATCTCCTTGTTAACAGATTGTTACCCTCCTGTAGAAACACACCTTGAAAGCTACAATTACAGCTGTTTTATGCTAGAATGTTCAATATAGGACTGCCATGATTTTTACATTAATTTCATTTTTTTCTATTATTTTTTCAGAAATATGTATTTTTTTCTTCATAAGTGTCATTATATCTTCATTGATGTGTCATTATTTCTTCATAAAAGTCAGTGTTTCTTGAATGTCGTTATTTTTCACGACTGAATCAGTATATCTTTATGAATGTCATTATGGTAGGGTGACAATCAGGTCCAATTTTTTTTGGACCCGACCATAAAACCTAACAAGCTGAGTCATATATCGAAATGTTCGGCATAGTCTGAAGTTAATCAAAATGCCGGGCTATAAGATGGCAACTTGTGGCGTTTTGAGAAATCCAAGATGGCCACCAAGATGGCCGCCGAGATCTCAAAAGACACCTATCTGTCTATATAGACAGAATAACACAACTGTTTATTCACTTTTATTTGTTCTTTTAATATAATTGATACGAGTACACATGATTTATATTATCTGATCACTTTTCAGCACCCAACTGATTATTTATATTTGAATTTTGACTTTTATAGTCAAACTTTTGGATGAAATTGGGGGGTAGGGGGTGGTATTTTCAATGAGGTTGTGTTATTTTTAGACTATTGCTGTTTTTGTCAAAAGCAGTTTACTTCAACTGGCAAACAAACACTAAACCCACTTAAGTTTGATACATTGCTATCTATTTGCAAGGAACAAAATAATGAAATATCACAAAATATTGTCGTAAATGAAGACAACATTAGAAATGGTGATGTAAAATTGTCATATCATAAAAACTGTCGAACAAAATTTATATATTTAAAACCATTTAATTCCAAACCAGATGTAGAAAATGGTGCCTCTACATCAAATAGTGATCTTGCGACACCACCAAAGTATACCAGGTCACAGTCAGATCAGTTTAATTGGAAAGAAAATTGTTTCATATGTGGGTGCAAGTGTAGCACCAAACATCGTTCTAAATGGTCAATGGTTGAAGGATCAATTGATGAAAATTCTAAAATGTATTCACAACTATTAAATATATCTTCATCAAAAAATGACATGAACTTACACTCAAGATTGTTAAGTTGTAAAGGAGATTTGGTGTCTGTGGAGGCTAGATATCATAGGGGCAGTAAAAACAAAAATTGCTTGTCTAAGTATCTGCTGAATTTGGCTAGCCCAAATACTGATAAAGTTCTTGACCAGAGCATTTTAGAAAAAGTATGTACACAGTTGAAAAATGAGTTACATATTGAGATTGAAACAAAACAAAGTGTACTTGAATTGACTGATTTAAAATCGAGAATGATTGAACTTTTTGAAAAACACGGAATGGAAATTGGAGTTTCGATGATGCGCACTAACAGATTAAAAGTTGCCTTTGGAAAAGTTTGGCCGGAACTTATGTTTATTCCACGGGAAGGTACCACCGACCTCGTTTGTTCACGAGAGATTGATGTTGATGAAGCGTTAGCAAAGTATGTCAAGTTAGAGAAGTCTTTTCAGTCGGCAGCCGAACAGAATGATATTGAAGAATGCCTGTCCAGTGTATTCTTAGATGAAAATGCAAATGAAAACACAGTTTTGTATGAAGCAGCTGTTATATTGAGAAGACGAATTCAGCAGTCACATGGCCTTGACAATATGTACTTTTCTGAAGATGAGATCAACATTAACGAACAGGTCAAATTCTTAGATCCTTTATTGTTCCAATTTGTAAATTGGGTAGCCTCTGATTCAAAACTAGAAGATAGTCATAATGATCCAGACCAGAGAATAGTATCTGTGTGTTCAGATATCACATATCTAGTTAAACATGTGATAACTCCCAAACACCTCGGATTATCCATATATCTCCACCACTCATTCGGGAGTAAGAAATTGATAGAGGATTTACACAGTCACGGATACACATTGTCTTACAACGAATATAGACAGTTCTTAACATCTGCAGCATTACATGCATCATCCATGCAGAAGAAGACATTTTCAGGTATATATAATAATAAATCTCATGTCAAATAACAGTTACAGTTAAATCTCTATTTAAAGATCACCAATGGTTTCAGAAATGTTTGGTCTTTATCAACATGTTATAATGGTCTGACAAGAGTTAAAAATGGTGGTCTTTGCAGACATGTTTTGTAATGGTGGTCATTATTCACAGGTGATCAAACCGACCACTTATTATCTGCAGACTGCCTTTTATATAAAAGTGCTTTCCGTGAACGGCTGATAGCCATTTTAAAAATATACAATGTATTTAGTCTAATAATTATTTGGTGTAAACAATATTTATTAATCACAATTCATTTAAAATATGTACATTATATATAACAAAGGTATACAGGATTGAGTAGGAAACTCTGAGCTTATTTGAAATTCTCTCCTTATATAACATTATAATTATACAATACTTATTTAAATACAAATGAAATTTCACAGCAACAATAACAATAATCACTAAAAAATTCTTTAAGGTGTAATCATGTTTGGCTGGAGTGTAATCATGATCTTTTTTATAAAGGTGCAATTATCCCTGCTCATATGTCACGGGAAGAAAGACCTGATGATGACCTAATCGTAGTTGCAGCGGACAACTGGGACCACAACGAAGCAACGCTTAGTGGGAAACAGTCTACACATGCCATGACAAGTATCCTGGTAACTGGAAGAAACCGGTGTGCATCAGAGCGCATACCTAGAGTGTCAGAACGGTCAATCAATCTATCAAGTCTACCAGGTATAATAAAATAACACGTAGAGTAATATTTTAGTTTTACTATTATCGATATAATATAATAATAAGAAGAATAGTTATATTTTATAATAATGATGATGACTTATTATTATTATTATACAAGAATATTGATATAATAAGTAATAATAAGTAGAAATGTTTTTAAAATGACATGACAGTAAAAGAACATGTTCATTTCATAATATAGGATGTTTGATATTCATGTAAGTAACTGCATAATTATATTGCAAGCTTACTTGACATTAGCAATGTGAGCATATGAAATTGATACTATTTAGGTGATCAATAAACGATAAGATTAATTCAATAGCGACAGTAAATTCATTGTAATAACATATTTGTTAATAAAGCATTAATGTTGCAGGTGTTGGACTATCAAATACTCTGGTGTACAAGAAACCTACAAGCAGGCCAATTCCACCATTATCTCCAGTTGAGATCAGCGAACTCAAACCATCCGAGCCCGCCGAAACTCAGAAGATGCGCACAAATGAGTTAATGTATAACATTAATCGATTAGTAACCACTGAATGTCTGCCGTGGACTGTTTTTCAAACACATGCATTTCCTGATTCAGTTCAAGAACCATCTGAAATTGTGTATAATCCAATCATCATGGCACCTCCAAATGATCCAAACACTGTTTACACAACACTTAAACGCACAAAAGAGCAAGTAAATGCATTGGGTCAATCTGTGTGTCCAGTAATATTTGATATGGGTTTGTTGACCAAAGCTCTGGAAATTGTGTGGTCTAGACCTGAGGAATTTGAAGGTGTTGTACCGATTGAGGGTGGAATGCATTTTCTGATGAGTCTTTTTGGTGGTATCGGATTTATCTATGGTGATGCTGGGCTGAAACACTTATTGGTTGAGTCAGACGTTTTTGCTCGAAACACCGCTGATCATATACTGTCAGGCAAAGACTTTGATCGTGCACTTCGAGCATTGCTTATGGTTGACGAAGTGCTAAACAGGCGCCTGTTGATTAATTTTTTCAGATGGGCAGAGGACTATGGCCACACTATCCCGCTGTCGCTTTTTGAGAAGTTTAAGCTTCTCAACATTAGATCAAATGGATCTGACACAGTGTTGGCTGAAATCGGCAACCAGATCGAGGTGACAATCAGCCCACTTTTGAAAATGTTTCGTGCTGAAGGTAGGCTCAATTCACCACTATTTCAGTTCTGGGATGATTACTTGACTCATGTTTCTTTGCCCCTCAAACTCTACCTTGCAGCTTCAAGGCATGCACTCTGGGATACCTATATGTACAGTAAGACCATATTGTTGCCGTTTCTCTTTTGTTCGAACCGCACTGTGTATGCACGGTACATGCCTTACATGGTGATGAACATGAACCGTCTGCCAGATACTCTATTAGATAGTTTTCAGAAAGGCAAGTTCGTAGCAAAACTCACAGATGGCACGTTTAATTGTGTTTGGATTGATTACGTATTGGAGGTCACTCAGAATAAAAGTCTGAAATCATCAGGTGGAATAGTTGGAATAACACACAATGACAGTGCTTTGATGCGATGGTTCCTATCAAGACCATTAACAGCCAAGTATGCAATGGAGTTTCAATCAGGGCAGAAACCATCACACCATGACCCTGGGAAACATCACACAGATACTCCTTACCATAGGAAAGCATGCAATGAGTCTGTTGATCAAATGCTTAAGCTCTTTGAAGAGGATACCTTCATTGATCCGTTTTGTCTGACTTCACCCCCATCTACCCTTACAAACATGGCCACCGGTGTGCCAGCCCCACCAGAGATTGCTGCAAGTCTATTGGGATGTCACATTACTGGTGAAACGATGTTGCACAATTTTGAACGTGACCGATTTCAGGTGAAAGGTGAACAGCCACCGAAGAAAAAATTCTTTGATCCAATGCCTCGAACAAAGGTAAAGACAATGGGAGCCACAAAGGCATCAGTAAAACTAAAAAACAAGACCCTTAACATCAATGGCGAAGAGATGTACCTCAGATTACTTGCCATCAATGCATACAAGAAGGTTCCATTGGAACGTGTTGTTTCCTTCGAGAATGCCCCAGCTCCCTTAAGTTTGTTTGCAGATGATGGTACGATGTGTTCAACCAAAAAATCAGATTTCATGCAGAAGTTAGAAAATCTTGCCGGACCTGAAAATGTTATCAGGAATTGTTCTGACATATCACATATTGATTCTGTTGTGTTTGATGGTATGGCCATTATACAGATGTTGCAACCAAGGATGTCAAAAGCCACTTACCAGCAAATGGCTGAAGCATTTTGGGATCACATCCTAAGACTGAGTGCAGGTGTTTTAAATGTACATGTTGTTTTTGACAGGTATGATGAGAACAGCTTGAAGATGCAAACTCGAGAAAAACGTGGTGAGAATGTATTATCGATTGCCCCTGTCTCAATCCAGCCCAACATGGTCATTGGAGATTGGAAACGTGTCCTGACTAGTAGCAGGTCCAGTTCTGAACTAACGAAGCTATTTACAATGTATGTTGCTGCTAATTCTCATGTCCTTCTTCTTGATGGTGTAGAGGTCTTTGTCTCAGGTGGTCTCTATGACAAAGTACTTAGAATGACAAATGAGTATGTAGCGTATGACAAATCCCTTTTCTCCACACAGGAAGAGGCTGATACTAGGATGTTGCTGCATCTTGTACATGCCGCCTCTGAAGGTGCAAAGAATGCTGTCTTATTCAGTCCCGACACAGATGTCCTGGTACTACTTGTTCACCATTATAGTTGCCTTGGATTGTCAGAGTTGTACTTTAGAACAGGCACTAAGGGCATGCACTCTGATAATACAAGGTACATCAAAGTACATACAATACATTCAAAATTGCTACCAGCTAACAGATCTATCCTGCTGACTGTCTATTGCATGACAGGGTGCGACACATGTTCCGCCTTCTATGGCATTGGAAAGAAAAAGGCGTATAATATTCTCTGTCAACATGCTGCCAATCTTTCGGGGCTTGCCAGTCTTGGAGAAACAACCGAAATTAACCAAACACAGATATCGGCAGCTACCTATTTCGTCGGACTTCTTTATGGTCATGACAAATGTCTGTCTTTGAACTTACTTAGACGGTTTCTTGTTCAAGCTGGCAAGGTAAAGCCAAGAAAACTGCCTCCCACAAGTAACAGCTTCTTGTTACATTTGTTGAGATGCGTGTACCAACTCTACATTTGGAGAAATGCATTAACACCTTATGTTGATTTGCCTGATCCATTAGATTTTGGGTACACTAAGTCTGGATCTGGATTGTACACTCCCCAATTCATGTCACAACCAATGTCTCCCCCAGAGCTCCTCAATGACATGGTGTGCACGTGTGATAATCAGTGCAAGGATGATTGTGTTTGTTCCTCAAATGAACAACCTTGCACATCAGCATGTCAGTGTGAAGGGTCATTGGACAGTCAAAGTATATGCCAAAATCTTTTTACAATGCTGGCAAACATTTGTAGTGATGATGAGGATGATATATAAATCACAGTTTCACTTAAGAGTTATGTTCTTTCTCAGTGTCATGCAACAGCTAAAGCATTTTAACCCCTACCATGCTGGACACGATTGATTTTGTCTTTGCGGCCAGTGTAGACTACATCCGTGCAGTCTGATCATGGTCTGCACTGTTCGCTATCCAGTTAGAAAATTTTCAGTAAACATCCCTTCAAATGATAAATGATACTGTCCACATCTTAAGATGGACCAGTACATTATAGAAATTTAGCATGGTAAGGGCTAATTAGGATTTTACAAGCTGATAATGGGACATAGGTTATGAAAACTGTTAACACAAAGAAAAAATCTTGGCTTCGCCTCAGTTTGTTTCTGTATGTTAGTTTGTTATCCGCTTTTATTGCCCATGTCCTGTTACTGGCTGGTAAAGTCCTCTTTTTTCTATCCTATCTTAATCATTAAAGATATAGAGAAAAAGTACATGGAAGATTGTGTTTGTGGGGTGCCATATTAACTTACATTTGCTATAATGTAAAGTTAAAGCCCTACCTCCACGGCTATAGTGTTCATGCAGCCCATTATTATAATAGGTAATAGTTAATTGCCACAAGTCACGCTTTTGCATACATAAACAGGGAGCCATTTTAAAAGCTTTGTTTCATTCTTTACTTTCTTACACTAAATGATGCATTATAGTATTAAGTTAACTGTTGCATTTATGCATAATGCATAGTGATTTGCGATATACACGTAGCATTGAGCAGCAAATCATATATTTGCATTTTGCAAAATTTTACCTTAGATGAGATTCATTTTAGATTACACCACCCACATATAAATCGCCTTATAATCATATAAATGTATTTTTTCAATACAATTGCTATTATTTGCAATTGCCTGTGTTTTAACTAGCATTTGAATTTAAAAAAAAAAAATGTTTGACTGAAAATAAAGAAAATATCAAAATAAATACTACCCCCTACCCCAAATTTTCCCATATTTTCGGCTTAAAATTGTCAAAAATCATATATTATTTCTAACTTTGATGTTAATATGTCTTTAATTTAATGTACTATGTGTATTTCTATTAATTATATCAAAAGAACAAATAAAAGTTAATAAATTGTAGTGTTATATTGTCTATATAGACAGATAGGTGTCTTTTGAGATTTCGGCGGCCATCTTGGCGGCCATCTTGGATTTCTCAAAACGCCACAAGTTGTCATCTAATAGCCCGGCATTTTGATAAACTTCAGACTATGCCGAACATTTTGGTATATGACTTAGCTTGTTAGGTTTTGTGGTTGGGTAAGTCATTAAATAAGCCACTTATCAGCTAATTGTCACTCTACCATTATTGTTTCATAAAAGTGTTGTTCTATCCTCATGAATGTCATCATTTTCATAAATGTATCATTATAGTTATCTTCATGAATGACATTAGTTTTTCCTGAATTTTTCATTACTTCCTCATGAATGTTTCATTACTTCCTCATGAATGTTTCATTACTTCATCAGGAATGTTTCATTACTTCCTCATGAATGTTTCATTACTTCTTCATGAATGTTTTATTACTTCTTCCTGAATTTTTCATTACTTCCTCATGAATGTTTCATTACTTTCTCATGAATGTTTCATGACTTCTTCATGAATTTTTCATTACTTCTTCATGAATGCTTCATTACTTCTTAATGAATGCTTCATTACTTCTTAATGAATGTTTTATTACTTCTTCATGAATGTTTCATTATTTCTTCATGAATGTTTCATTACTTTCTCATGAATGTTTCATGACTTCTTCATGAATTTTTCATTACTTCTTCATGAATGCTTCATTACTTCTTAATGAATGCTTCATTACTTCTTAATGAATGTTTTATTACTTCCTCATGAATGTTTCATTACTTCCTCATGAATGTTTCATTACTTCTTCCTGAATTTTTCATTACTTCATCAGGAATGTTTCATTACTTCCTCATGAATGTTTCATTACTTCTTCATGAATGTTTTATTACTTCTTCCTGAATTTTTCATTACTTCCTCATGAATGTTTCATTACTTTCTCATGAATGTTTCATGACTTCTTCATGAATTTTTCATTACTTCTTCATGAATGCTTCATTACTTCTTAATGAATGTTTTATTACTTCTTCATGAATGTTTCATTATTTCTTCATGAATGTTTCATTACTTCTTCATTAGATAACAAGGATAGGACTGCCAACCAATGTTACTCATATGGGACATGCCAAGTCCCCAGAGGAGGCTGCAGCCCTTATAGAGAAACTCCTCCAGTCTGGAGGGACTGACATCAAAGGCACTTTACCTGCCCCCTTAAAACCAGGTGAGTTGCCTTTAAAGCAGGATGTAGTTGTCTAGAATTAAACATAATGAGGTGGAAGACTTCATGTTTTCATGTCAGTTATGATGTAAGTACTATGTATCCAAGCTATAGTTTGAAACCATACTGTCTTCACAGAGGTTGATATTTTTATCCCTTGCTGAAGATTTGGTGTTGTCCTTCCGGCTGTTTGTCAGTCTGTCGGAAATTGAAAATACTTATACATTTGTAATTATGTCTTCCACACCACTGTGGTGGGAGATATATTGATTTACTCCTGTCTGTGTGTCCGTGTGTTTGTCTGTCACAAATCTTGTCCGCGCTCGAGTCGAACATTTCTCATCTGATCTTCACCAAACTTAAACAAAATATGTTTGCCAATAAGTCCTTGGACAAGTTCCATAACTAGCCAATTTGGCTTAGGCACTTCGGAATTATGACCCTTGAATTACTGAAAATACTGTGTGTCTGTCACAAATCTTGTCCGCGCTCTAAGTCGAACATTTCTCATCCGATCTTCACCAAACATGAACAAAACATGTTTGCCAATAAGTGCTCGGCCAAGTTCGATAACTAGCCAAATCAGCTGAGGCACTTTGGAATTATGGCCCTTAAATTACCCAAAATACTGATGCCAGTGATACAGGTCTTGGTGCATGGTTGATACAAAATGGAAAAGAAATGCCAATCTAGATGATAGGCAGTTGTGGGAGACGTGTGCTTTTCTCAAAAGCAGCTCTAGTTGTAGAAGTGTACTAGCTGGAATCTCCAACCCTAACATAAATTATTAACATATGACCTTCATTTTAGTTTTCACCCCCATGACTCGGTAAAAGCAGAGTTTTTCCTCTTTACTTGGTAAAACACAGGGATTTTTGACTGTATCTTAAGTAACCTATAGTTACACAAATGAAGATCAGTATAGGGCTATAGTGCATACGTAACTTTCGTCAGGGCCACTTAAGTAACTTCATGGTTATTGCCCTTTAACTGATTTACAGTCTATCAATTTCCAGATACTAAAAGTAATCCTTTGATAGATCTTGTTGAAATTTGACACAAATATAGGTCACTATAGGTTAGAGACCACCAATTGTTTTCCCATAGACTTACATTGTAACATTATGGCGTGTACAGCCTTCCATACATCGAAACATGTATATCTAATTACAAGTTTTTCAAGAACTATCTTAGTTCTACCAAAATATCGGACGAAAAACATATGAATAGTGATACTTTATTTAAGTAATTTTCGTGTGAATGAGACGACCCCCTGTTTACATCATTGACATGGCGGGAGAAATTCGTTTGATAAAACTTTTTTTCAATACACATAAAATGTAGCAAATTTTGTCAAAATGTATAATAAAATACTGTAAATGCAGTGAAAAAATATCAATTTTGAAAAAATAATCACTTCCTGGGTTTGTTTACATGACTGACCAATCAGAACGCACAGACGTTACCTTATTCCCAGGTATACACTTACCTCATTCCCAGTAAGTTCCCTGTACTTTTTTGAATTGGTGGTCTCTGACCTCTAAGGTGGTGATGCGTGCGCATATATCATCAGGATCTCTTCAGTAACTACAGAGTTATTGCCCTTAAGTTGTTTAAAAAATCATATAAATATATATATCTGGAAATCAAATATCTTTCAAAATATTGACCTTCATTCACAAAGCAACCTAACTGCTGGGGGATATAATTCACTGAATTTTCTTGTTGAAATTTGTTTTACCTTACATGATAATAATTCATAGCATGAAGTCTAGACTTAATTTTATAGCAAAGATTATGTCTACCTGTAAAAAAAGAAAAGTTGCTAGGTTTATCTACAACCTGTTATGGTCTTAGTCTAGGTATTTTTAGCAGAACTAAAGTGGGAGTCACTTGTTATATGAGTTATAAAGGAAAAAAAATTATGATCATATTTCCTAGACTGTTTTATTATAATTACCTGATGACCCCAAGTAATTAGGGGTCACTTTACTTTGACCTTGACCTACTGACCTACTTTTTTGTTTTTTAAGATAGAGCCTTGAGATTTGGATGACAATTACAGTTTTGCACACCGATCCTAAAACTGACTTTCAGTGACCATGAATGTGACCTACTGACCTACTTTCTTAATATTTTAGCATCAGTTTGATATTTGAAACATGTAGCTCATATTACTCAGGTGAGCTGACCAGGGTCATCATGACCCTCTTGTTTATTTCATTTTGAACATTTTTCAGTTTCTTCTTTTTCATCCTTTCAGGCTTAAAACCTAGTCAGCCAAACATTCCAAAAAGCAAAACTTCAGATGACATTCCATTAACAGTAGATCCATCTCTTCAGCCTCCAAAAGTCATGCAACGGGTGCAAAGTGCTGAAAACCTAACTGCATCTCAAAAAATGTCAAATTCTCAACCAGTTCCTGCACCAAGAAAAGATAGTTTAGAAGGGAAGGAAACGGATGAAGAACTTCGACCAAAACCAGCTCCGAGGCGTAATATCCAGAGTTGTTATATTGAACCAAATACTGGACAAGCACCTTCTATTCCTCCCCCTGTTGTACCTAGACCACAGTCTATGATCAATCGCGGGACTTTGCCAGCTTTGCCAAAATCTGTACCAGAGACTAGTCAGAATTACTATTCAAGTGTTGTAGATCAAAGCAAAATTGATGCAGAAATGGGAAAAGTGTTGTTAAACGGTGTTGATAAAAATGAGGATGCAACTGAACAAACTGAATACGAAACATTATGGGGTGGTAAGACGTCAACAGTTGGGGTTAATGCACCACCTGCAGTACCAAAGAGAAGAGACTTGATTGTAGATGGAGAGTCTTTACTAGATAAACCTGTGTCACCAAATGTGAAAGCAGACCCATTTGATACCAGTGCAATAATACAAAGGCTTCCAAATAATGTTCCACTTATGCCAATTCAACCTGCTGTAGTAAAAACAGACGCAATGAATTTTAATATGCCAGCAGTTCCTCCAAGACCAGTCAGTGAAAATGTACAAAAAACAAACGCTTTATTAAATGAATTTGATAGCCTGGATGACAATTTAACATCATACCAAGAGGCCCCTTCACACCCTCCACCTTCTCCTCCAACATCGCAGCCTCCAGGCCTCCCACCCCCTCCACCCCCTCGAACAGACTCAAATGTGTGCAATATTGAACCAGTGACATCAGCCCCTGATTTAGCTCTGCCCCCAGTGCCAGCTAGGCCGCCCACTGCAGCAGTACTGGTAGATATGCCGCCAGTACCTGCAAGACCTGCTCCACCCCCTCCTGTACCAAAGAGACCTGCATAATAACTACTTCATTTCCTTTAAACATGAAGTAGACACGTATCAACAGTGAGTAAAATAGAGGCTTAATACTTGCTTTTTAATGGCGACATATTCCCATACCTGAATCTGAGATGTCAAGCATTTAAGCTTTTTAACATTATATGCCAATATTTAAAGCTTTTAACACATATAGTAAAACATGGAAGGGAAAGTTTGGCAAGCATCTTTTTCCTCGGTTATCTCAAAACCAACTATCTCTATGCATTATGCATTATTACCATGTGATGGAATTTGTTTTATTAGACTGAATAACTCAGTTTCTCAAGTGTGTGTGTCTGTAGTTCGTGTGCTTTCTAAAAGTAATATAAGATTATGACAAATTGTTGTTAAATGGACTTAATTGTTAGGTTCTGTGTTTGTTATGAATTTCATTCATTGTTGTTGTCATGTTTGCATAATAGATGAAGTTAGCAATGTAGCTTGTAGAGAAACTGTTATTTGAAAAACTGCATATTTTTTAAGATATTTTTAGCTCTACTATACGAAGTATATGGAGAGCTATGCTACTCAACTCGGCCTCCACGTCCGTTCCCGATCCACACCATAGTTAAAAAAATGATGCACTTTCTCTTTATCTATGTAATTACTTGATGGATTTGCTTCAAATTCAAAGTTGTATTCCTCATCAACACCAACATCATATGGTACAAGGGCTATAACTCTGGCACCAGTATTTCATGAATTATGCCCCTTTTTACATAGAACTTCTTAAGTTTTGATGCACATTCACTCTAGAATGGATTTGATTCAAACTTAAATTAGCTGTTCAACACATCATCACACACAATATGAAACACAAGGTGCATAACTCTGGCACCAATTTTTTATGAATTATGACCCCTTTTTACTTAGAATTGTAGGTAAATTTTGATGCATTTTCACTACTTCTCTGTTATTGCAAAAGGGATTTGATTCAGACTTAAAATAATTGTTCCACATCATCACCCACATCATTTGACACAAGGGCCATAACTCTGGTATCAATATGTGATGACTTATGCCCCCTTTTTAGCTCACCTGAGCCGAAGGCTCATGGTGAGCTTTTGTGACTGCTCAGTGTCCGTCGTCAGTCTGTCAACATTTTCTAGAAAAATCTTCTTGAAAACCAATAGGCAGAATTACACCAAACTTCACAGGAATGATCCTTGGGTGGTCCCCTTTCAAAATTGTTCAAAGAATTTAATTCCACGCAGAACTCTGGTTGCCATGGCAACAGAAAGGAAAAACTTTGTCCAGAACCGCAAGGCATAGAGCCTTAATATTTGGCTTGTGACATCGTCTTGTGGTCCTCTATCAAGATTGTTCAAATTGTGTCCCTGGGGTGAAAAGAGGCCCTGCCCCGGGGGTCACAAGTTTTACATAGACTTATATAGGAAAAAAACTTTAAAAACCTTCTTGTCTAAAACCACATGGTCTAGGCCTTTGATATTTTGTATGTAGCATTGCTTTGTGGTCCTCTACCAGAATTGTTCAAATTATGCCTTTGGGGTGAAAAGAGGCTCTGCCCCAGGGGAGTCTCGTGTTTTACATAGACTTATATCGGGAAAAAAACTTAAAAAATCTTCTTGCCTGAAACTGCAAGACCTAGGCTTTTGATATTAGGTATGTTGTCTTTCCTAGTGTTTCTCTACCAAATGTGTTCGAATTATGTCCCTACGGTGAAAAGAGGCCCAGCCCTAGGGGTACCAAGTTTAATATAGACTTATATAGGAGAAAAATTAAAAATCTTCTTGTCTGAAAGTTCAAGGCCTAGGCATTTGATATGTAACATTGCCTGGTGGATCTCTAACAAGTTTGTTCAAATTATGTCCCTCGGGTGAAAAGAGGCTCGCCCTGGGGGTCACTTGTTACGATTATTAGTTATATAGGAAAAAATACTTCAAAAATTATCAGGTCATATTTCCTAGACTGTTTAATTATAATTACCTGATGACCCAAGTGATTAGGGATCACTTGACTGTGACCTTGACCTGCTGACCTACTTTCTTGTTTTTTAAGATACAGCCTTGAAATTTGGATGACATGTACAGTTTTGCACACCAATCTTAAAACTGTTTTTCAATGACCATGAATGTGACTTACTGACCTACTTTCTAATATTATAGCGTCAGTTTGCCATTTGAAACATGTGGCTCATATTACTCAGGTGAGGGATTAAGGGTTATCATGACCCTCTTGTACTTAGTTTTAGGTTAAAGTTTTGATGCACTTTTACTCTATCTTCGTTATTACCAAATGGATATGATTGAAACTTAAAATAGTTGTTCACATCATCACTCCCATCATATGACACAAGGTCCATGATTGGAGTGATGATGTTGAACTCTTGCACCAGTATTTCATGAATTATGCCCCTTTTTTGTCCCAAATATTCCACTACAGACAGAAGAAACTCGTGTATCTACTGTATCATTTATTTTGGCTAAAACTGGCTTGATACACCATGACTAGAAACTGCATATATATTCTGATACTGAAGTATACGAACATAGTGAACAAGTTAGAGATAATAAAAGCATACATGTGATCTCCCGCGCGGGAGGGTCAAAATCCCAATTTTTTCACCTTGCCTCCCGTCTCCCGACCAAAACCATATTTCACCCGCTTTTCAAAAAAAATAAAAAAATCAGTAGACGGGGTTGATAATTACCGAGGAGTGCCAAACATGTTTACACAGTAAATCAAAGTGTCACCGACTATTGTGTATTATACATGTTTGACACACATGTAGCTGGAAGAAAGAGTTGTTTTTCACAGGTGAATTAGTTATTGTTTGTTTTGATAAGGGATTAGATAAGCAGGGCCTTTTCCACTGGTCTCACAGGGACGAATATCGGGCCATTCTCAATGCTAGTTAGGCTCCATTTTTTTCCAATTTGAAGCAAAAAACTCCCAGTCATAAGAAATAATTCCCAACTGAAATGAATTATGATTATTCAAAGAAAAGTTTTGTTCGATAATAAAATGGCATAAATAATTGTTGGAAAAACCAACCCATTACTATTTTTAGATCAGGAGTATTATTTCCCCTTATGCAGTTACGCCATTTTCTTCCAATTTTTACCACATTAATTTGCTACGAAAACTGGACTTATTGCATTGAAATTGGATGAAAACACACACTCATTTATTTGATAACATCAATCTACATTATTTTGGTAAGGGTAGTAAATACATGTTGATGCATTTCTGTTTTCTATTTTTCATGTCAAAATCATCATTTAAACGAAAGAGGGTGGGGTAAGGAATTGACATAATTTATGATTTTTTTTCAGTCCTCGAGTAGAGTAATGTTAATGCATGTTCACCACCATTTCAGACCTAAATTGAGACTGGAGAATCTGTTAAGAAAATTTAAAGTTAGAACAAAAGGGAGCTTATGTAATTTAAGACAGCTAGCATGCTCGACTTTTCTCAGTGATTGACTTTGAATTAAAGCTTTGCCAGTAAAAGGTGCAATTAAACCTTGGCCAGTAAAAGGGGCAATATAGTGAATAGCTTCGAATGTAACAGAGAAACAGAGATATTAGACATAATATAAAACTTTAACAAAAAAAATGTAAGTTAAAAAGTGGCATAACTCTGTCAAAATTCAAATCAAGAGTTATGAGGATTATTTCTTCTGGTGTAGACTTATATATGTTATAGTGTGGCCAAAAATGTTGGATTTTGTCTCTAAGTTATGTGTCCGCGCGCTTAATTTATGTCGATAAAAAACCTCCAGTTTTGAGACCTCGACTCCAGCTGAAAAATTGCAAACCTCCAGTTTTGGGATTCTGAACTTATCACATGTATGATAAAAGAACAAGTTATTATATCTAGTGTGGTATAGTCGAGCTAGTCTTGGGATATAGGCTTTTAAACAATAGCCTAATGCACAAAGAAACTCAGCTGCAGCTACAAATGTGACTCAGTCATGGTTGAATGCTGAAGAGAAGTTTCATTCCTACTCCATTTTCCTTTGTCAATACAACTATTAATACTGTGGTGAGTGGCATTGTTATATGAGGCCGATAGAAATTAATAATAATTAATAAATTTCAATATTTTTTTCCAGAATATTTCCCTTCCGCGACACCTATTGGGGAAACATGAGATTTATTGAACGGTGGTTCGTCAAAAGGTCCTTCTAAAAATTTGTTTTGTAGTTCTATTTCATTTAACTGGAATACCACTTCCGGTTGTTTAGTGCAGACTGTAAGTTTTTACAAATCTTATTATGCCCCACTTCGAAGAAGGAGGGGTATATTGTTTTGCAGATGTTGGTCGAAATGTAGACCAATCCATTTCCAGATGGTAACTCAAGAACGCTTGGGCCTAGAATCATGAAAGTTGATAGGGCTTTGGTCATGACTAGCAGATGACCCCTTTTGATTTTGAGGTCAGTAGGTCAAAGGTCAAGGTCACTGTGACCCGAAACAGTTAAACGGTTTCCAGATGATAACTCAAGAATGCTTGGTCCTAGTATTATGAAAGTTGATGGGGAGGTTGATCATGACCAGCAGATAACCCCTATTGATTTTGAGGTCAGTAGGTCAAAGATCAAGGTCACATTGACCCGGAACAGTTAAACCTTTTCAGGACGATAACTTGAGAACGTTTGGGCCTAGGGTCACGAAACTTAATAGGGAGGTTGATCATGACCAGCAGATGACCCCTATTGATTTTGAGGTCAATAGGTCAAAGGTCAAGGTCAAATTCACCAAGTGTAAAACTTTTGTGTACAGTGACCAAATAATTTCTTTTCCTTGTGCAATTACTGAATGCATCAAGGGGGGCATTTCATGTTTTACGAGCTCTTGTTTTCCTGTGGAAGCATGTCACTTAATGTATCAAAACCAAATGTCAATCTGTTATAAAGGTAATTTGTGAATTCTTTATCGGGGAAGAGTACCAGTTCTCTCCTTAATTCATTGTAGGTCGTTGAAATAGTCACTGTTTTTTGTTAAGAATGCGATCTGTTTCCTTCACTCTTTGACATCTAGCTTTACCATGACTGAAACATTTCGAACATATATGCGTTCAGTTTGAGCATCCGTCTGCATTGAAGTTATTGCATAATTCTGCACCATTGTGGTACAGTAACTTCCGGCCATATTTGTCTGTTTCCTTCGGGTGGTTCAGTTTATTATGGCTGAAGGCTGTCTTACACTTGTTTGTCTCGACGTTGAGGTATTAGGACAGAAGTATCATGTAGCGTAGAAGTGTACACAGAACACTGACGCGCTTTTATTCATTCAAGGACCAGTTGAAACAAGTCATTGTCTCTTTTAGACCAATCTATTGCGATTCCCAGCTTGACAGCTTCTGCAGCCAAACTTGAAAATGCTAGATGGTATTCATAGAAACGTTCCCCTTAGGAGGAGTGGATTTTGCTTATATCAGTTCTTCACGTCAGTGTGGCCACTTAGAAACCATGACTTTCCGATATTTCCCTAAAGCTGTTCTGAACTGTTTGACAGTTTTTTCTTCAGGCAACTGTCCGCTTTCTTAGATTGACCAAGGGGTTCAAAATCAGGATTAGTAGGACCGCAAGATTCACATTCCTACCATCAACAATTTGCTATCAACAATTTGCTTCTTCAAATTGTCACGACATCGATGTTTGTGAGCATGCTGGCTGGAATGCCGTTTTCATTTCTTGCTAACTGATGCCTTAATGAATCTAATTCAGACAAATACGTACCGTTGTTTGTCTGCTCTGAGTGCCTGTATATCTTACTTAATGTTTGGACATCTGAGTCTGTCTTTTCTGGATGTTCTTCACGCCTTTCATCACTACCATTGTTTTTGTTCATCATTTTAATTGTTTCATTGAATGCTGACATGGTTGTGTTAAGCGTTTGAAAACATTGCACCATTTGCGCGCTGCTATTGGCACCATTTGTCTCTACGTTTCTGATTGGGGACCTGCTTCTTTGTCTGTCTGAGAGTGTGGAACCTTCGCTGACATATTCTTTGTACAAAGCTTTCATAACTGATTTTGTCATGCTCGTTGGTACTTTGATCCCTTGTTTTTCAAGTGCAGCTCCTGGTTCCAACACAGTCCAATTGCCCATATTGTCTTTGTCGTATACTCATTTTTTCTTGGTGAGAATTACCGACGACTCCATCTTAATTGATAATCAATAACTGTTCGATCGAGTTAGATATTTATCAAAGATGTTCACAAGTTGCTCTTATTTCCCATTAGGCTTTATTAAACATTAAATATAACCCTTCATCAAATTCACACATTTTTTTAAATTTATTTTTTTTATCCAGTTAAAATTGAATATTAATGTGAAATTTTCTTGTTAAAACCTGTCTATCATCGATCCTGTATGAGGAACTGAATCTGCATAAATTATCACCGTGCCGCTTTCAATGAAAACGTTCTGTTTAATAACATGACCTGACTGCTGTGGCTGTTTCTTTGTCTATCGCTTAATTACATGCATATTCATTTGGCCGAGTGTAAATATAGGTAATGTATTACTCTAATGTTTACAATTCAATACACACTTCAAGTCAATGAAATTTTGTCGGTCAATCATATTACTTGATGTGATGACGTAGAGCGCAAACTTTTATCAATGACACAATGACACTATATCAATGACACTTTATCAATGACACTACTTTTCAATATACAACTTATGAATGAACATTCACCATGTGTCAGACACACCCTGATTACTCGTAGCTGACATAGTACGAAATAACAGCAATGATACACTAAGATGGTGCAAGACAATTTAGTATCTTGTGCATTAGATGTTATATAAATACCAAATTATTAGAAACATTTTTTTTATAAACCATGTTTATAAATATAAACTTTAATTAATTAGAATTTCATGTTACTGGGTAGTTTCGGTGCACTTTCACTATATCTTTGTTATTACTTTAATGAATTTAGATCAAACTTATAATTGGGGGCCTCCATGGCTGAGTGGTTAAGGTCGCTGACTTCAAATCACTTTCCTTTCATCAATGTGGGTTTGAGCCTCACTCGGGATGTTGAATTCTTCATGTGAGGAAGCCATCTAGCTGGCTTACGGAAGGTCATTGGTTCTACCCATGTGCCCACTCTTGATGAAATAATGCACGGAGGGGCACCTAGGGGGTCTTCCTCCACCATCAAAGCTGGAACGTCACCATATGACCTATAATTGTGTTACATCAAAGTCCACATCATGCCACACAAGGTTCGTAAGTCTGGTAGCAATGTCACGAGTGCTCCTTACTCAAGTTTTGATGCACTTTTGCTCTGTCTCAATTATTACTAAATAGATTTGAATCAACTCAAAATAATTGTTCCACATTATTAGCCATATGATATGACACATGGTGCATTACTCTTGCAGAAATTTTCCATGTATTATGGCCCTTTTATATTTACTTACTGTTTTGATACACTTTAGCTCTATCTCTGTTTTACCAGATACATTTGACACTGTCCAACATTTTCATCCACAACGAAGTCATTAAATATTCCAGTGACAGCTCCAGCTTCCTGAGATATGCAAAATGTTATATATCTTAAGGTAGTTTTGCACGTTTGAAAAACCGGAAGTGATGGCGTAACGTCATTTTCCCGGAAAACGTAGAATAAAGCCTGGATTCGGCGTACGGAAATGAAAATCAGTTTATGAATTAATCGAAACCTCTGAGTAAATTTGTTACAATGGCACTGTTGCTATATTTCTAAAGTCATAATATGATATTAAAACATGTGGCACGTTAAAAAATTCAAAATAATGTCTTAAAATTAACGTAAAATGCCCGGTTCCCTTTAATAATGGTCAAATATCTCAAAAATAAGCACACGGACCTATACATTTTATTTCACCAAATTATAGGCCATGTGTTTATTTACAACTGTGAGAAGTTTCATCAAAATCTACATTGTAGAAAAAATTCTATCCGCGAAAAGTTATGGAAGTTATGATTTTCCCATAGACTCCCATTATGAAATATTGCGTGAGGTCCAAATTTTTCAAATCAGCCTAGCAAAAAATCAAGCACACGACCCTATCTTTTTTATTTGCTGAATTTTCTAGGTATATTCTGAAGTTTTGAAAAATTGGAGTTTAATCAAATTCTACATTGTAGAAAAAGTTTCGATCCAAACGTGCAGAACTACCTTAATCTAGGTCAAGTTCGATATCCAGCATCCCCAAACAGATGGCCCTTGAATTACTCAAAATTGCAAAATTTGAGTGTCCTTTCTCTAACTTGAGTAGTTCTTATCCATTGTTCACTAAACTTGGTCACTTATCATGTTCATGGATACAGTATCTCTGACAAGTTCCATAAACAACTGGATAATTCCAGTCAGTCTTGAGTTATAGCCCCTGTATTACTAAGTTTTGTAAAATCTGATTAATTACTTAGAGACTTCTTATCGAATGTTCCGCAAACTTAGATATAAAGTTTATTTACATATTGTCTTTGCCAAGTTCAATAACCAGCAAGATATTTATAGTTGTTCTGGAGTTATGGCCCTTGAATTAGTTGAAATTCAGAAAATTGACTAGTCATTTCAATGGGTAGAGTATTTTAAATGTCAGAAATAATTTGCTGTAAAGGGTGTATTTTGTGATTGTTTGGCACTCTTGTTTATTATTTCATTTTTAATGAAATCAAAAGTTTAATATTTTCTGATGTTCAAACTTTGCTCTAGTGGTCATGTGAGGACCCATCCAGCTAGCTTACAGAAAGGGGATTTTACCCATATGCCAGACTGTACTTGAAATAATCCTGGATGCCTTAAAAAGCAAAAAAAAAAAAAAAGACATAAAACACCTTATACATGTATTTGATTACCATATAGAAATGTTGTGCATGATGATTGCTATGAGCTATACCCAGCCAGGCATTTTCTTTTATTAGTAAACATTTTTGTATTTGTTCTATTTCTGCATTTAGTTAGGACATGTGCACTGTTTACTATATTTTATTAGGAAAAGATTTGCTTCAGTCCACTTCGGTGTTCTTAACTGTCATATATTGACCCACATAATGTTCACTCTACTTTCAGACCATAATTTATGAAGGGACGATTCAGTTACACTAGAATTTCAAAAAACATTTGAAGATAATTTTCTGTTTTTGCTTTGTAATGATTACAATGCATCCTTTGATAGATTCAGTTAAACTTGTTTCTTTTATTTGATGCAATATCTGAATTAGCTCTTTATTTAATACGAAGGGAGGTAACTTCATATTTCATTAATGCTGGTTGATTTCTTAAAACAAGTGGTATATTTTTACTTTTCATTCCAGGAGTAATATTTATTTATAATTTTCAAGAGCCAAAAAATGTCATTAACATGATTCCAAGTTACTGAAAAAGAAAAAAGCATAGACTTTTTTTGTAATTACAGTGAAAGAAACCAGATAATAAGTCAGAGGGAAATTTTTGAGGGTTTGTATATAATATGTTTCAACTGTTTTGACATATAATGTGTGACACTAGTATTTTAAAAGGTCCAAAACAGACAAAATGCTGTCAATAGTCATCAGTTATGCTGGTACAAGTTCATCCTAGCAAATAAAATTACAGAAGTTGGGAGAGGTGTCATTGACCCTTGTCGTTGTAAAATATGTTGGGGGAAATGTTGAAAATTTAGTTTTTAGTCTATGATCACTTTTAAAGACTTACTTTACCCAGACATTGACTAGATAAAGATTTTTTAGCTATTCCTAAATGGTTTGAATGTGTTTACTTCAATATTTATATCTACTAAGTCATACACCAGTTAATGGCATAGATATACGTTTAATGTTTTACTGGAAAATACTTGTAGTATGTATACTATATATAACTATGCATGTTATATAGTAGAAGTGTCAGATGTTTGATTATACAGCATAATATTGATTTTGTGATAGTAGTATAGTGTTTCTGTATAAACTGACAATTGGAAATTGAAAACAAGCCACAAAATGCAAGCTTGTGCTTGGCCAGGTTTAAGGTAGTAATGTATGTTTGAACTGAAGTTATGGCATAATTTCATTTATTCAGATAACAACTAATAAAGCCTAGGTATTATACTTCTACCTAAAGACAATCATGATTTACTTGTACACCAACCTAAAAAAACCCTAGTGAACTTCTATGCCTACCTAAAGACAACCCTAGTGAACTTCTATGCCTACCTAAAGACAACCCTAGTGAACTTCTATGCCTACCTAAAGAAAACCCTTGTGTACTTCTATGCCTACCTAAAGACAACCCTAGTGAACTTCTATGCCTACCTAAAGACAACCCTAGTGAACTTCTATGCCTACCTAAAGAAAACCCTTGTGTACTTCTATGCCTACCTAAAGACAACCCTAGTGAACTTCTATGCCTACCTAAAGACAACCCTAGTGAACTTCTATGCCTACCTAAAGACAACCCTAGTGAACTTCTATGCCTACCTAAAGACAACCCTAGTGAACTTCTATGCCTACCTAAAGACAACCCTAGTGAACTTCTATGCCTACCTAAAGACAACCCTAGTGAACTTCTATGCCTACCTAAAGAAAACCCTTGTGTACTTCTATGCCTACCTAAAGACAACCCTAGTGAACTTCTATGCCTACCTAAAGACAACCCTAGTGAACTTCTATGCCTATCTAAAGAAAACCCTTGTGTACTTCTATGCCTACCTAAAGACAACCCTAGTGAACTTCTATGCCTACCTAAAGACAACCCTAGTGAACTTCTATGCCTACCTAAAGAAAACCCTTGTGTACTTCTATGCCTACCTAAAGACAACCCTAGTGAACTTCTATGCCTACCTAAAGACAACCCTAGTGAACTTCTATGCCTACCTAAAGACAACCCTAGTGAACTTTTATGCCTACCTAAAGACAACCCTAGTGAACTTCTATGCCTACCTAAAGACAACCCTAGTGAACTTCTATGCCTACCTAAAGACAACCCTAGTGAACTTCTATGCCTACCTAAAGACAACCCTAGTGAACTTCTATGCCTACCTAAAGACAACCCTAGTGAACTTCTATGCCTACCTAAAGACAACCCTAGTGTACTTCTGTGCCTACCTAAAGAAAACCCTAGTGAACTTCTATGCCTACCTAAAGAAAACCCTTGTGTACTTCTATGCCTACCAAAAGAAAACCCTTGTGTACTTCTATGACTACCTAAAGACAACCCTAGTGAACTTCTATGCCTACCTAAAGAAAACCCTTGTGTACTTCTATGCCTACCTAAAGAAAACCCTTGTGTACTTCTATGCCTACCTAAAGAAAACCCTTGTGTACTTCTATGACTGCCTAAAGACAACCCTAGTGAACTTCTATGCCTACCTAAAGAAAACCCTTGTGTACTTCTATGACTACCTAAAGAAAACCCTGGTGTACTTCTATGCCTACCTAAAGAAAACCCTAGTGAACTTCTATGCCTACCTCAAGAAAACCCTAGTGAAGTTCTGTGTCTACCTAAAGAAAACCCTGGTGTACTTCTATGCCTACCTAAAGAAGCCTACCTAAAGAAAACCCTTGTGTACTTCTATGCCTACCTAAAGAAAACCCTTGTGTACTTCTATGACTACCTAAAGACAACCCTAGTGAACTTCTATGCCTACCTAAAGAAAACACTGGTGTACTTCTGTGCCTACCTAAAGAAAACCCTTGTGTACTTCTATGCCAACCTAAAGAAAACCCTTGTGTACTTCTATGCCGACCTAATGAAAACCCTGGTGTACTTCTATGACTACCTAAAGAAAACCCTTGTGTACTTCTATGCCTACCTAATGAAAACCCTGGTGTACTATGCCTACCTAAAGAAAACCTTTGTGTACTTCCTAAAGAAACTTGTATGCCGTCCTAAAGAAAACCAAGGTGTATGTACATGTATGCCTTCTTAAGAAAAAAGGTGTACTTGTACGCCTACCTAACAGAAAACAGTGATGTATGCCTTTCTAAAGAAAACCCTGGTGTACATGTATGCCTACCTATAGAAAAGCCTGATGTACACAAGAAGTCAAAATAATCAATTGCTATCAAGGTCTATTACTTGGCTATAGAGGGATGCTAAAGTTTATGTTTTTAAGTTCAGAATGTACCCTAGATTTAGAGGTTTCACACTTGGTAAATTACCCAAATACATGTATACATATCAAACTCTGGTCATTGAGTTTACTTTCAGATTCTTATAAGACATCAATGACAGGTTCAGAATATCATCATTAATTTTGTAAAAGTTGCATGATCTCTGAATGTGTGCCAGGATTGATTAGTTCTCCTACTACTAACACAAGGCAAAAAGTAGGGAAAATGACAACACATTTCTCTCTAGAGAATACATGCATTTGGTAGTTTGTTAAAGGGGCATGGTTCAGCTTTTAAGTTGATTTTTTCTCTCATTGTACATGAACAGTAAAATACAATGTTAATGGGCATTAAAATATATAAAACACTGTGTTATCTGCAAAATAAAAAAACTGCTGTTTAGTCACAAAGAGCTGTTTCACTATACATGTTCTTTATGTTATTATGTTATATGCTGAATTATGACTTAATATGCTATGTACATTGCTGTCTGCATTTAAGAAATAATTTGTAGTAAAAGACACTTGTTTATGCATGATGGGCGGATATATGTTGGGTGTAATAATTTCACGAGGGCACAGCCCAAGTAAAATTATTTGTAGTGCCCAAGTGAAATTATTTGTATGACGTATTACCGCCGGAGTGTATATAAATAGTGTTAAAATGCGGTTTGGGTATAAATTATTTCGATTCTAATATACCCTTAATCAAAAACAGTAGATAAAATATAGTAGCGCTCTTTCTTGGTGGCAACAAAAACATTGACATCACCGCATAATTAGGTAGTGGCAGTGACATTGTTTCAGGACAGAAATGACATCAGCAAATTGATTTGCACCAAGTCATTTGTCAAAGTGCAGTATCATTGACACCATTTAGATATAGGTTATCTGGCTAGTCATTATTAGGACAGAACACAGATAAGATAAAAACAGTAACACAATTTGGGCAAGGAAATCAAATATCTGTTCCCCAACTCTATTTACTGTGTAAAGTTTTCTTGAAAGGGAATGCTTCAAGATTGTTGTCAATTCATTTGAAACTGAGAAAATATCAATATAATAGTAAAAGTAATTAAAGTGCACATGTAGAAATGCTGAACTCATGCTGAATGTGTACCATGTAAAACAGTAGAAGTTTGGCATTTCTTCCTAGAAAATAACAGTTACATGGACACAGATGGTATTGATTCATCAGCCACCTGTTGTATAAAATAAATATACAAATATATTGTTATAATATAATGGAGCATTTCCCATAAATACTAGATGCAAGAAATTTTAGATTTCACTATGTTGATATGAACATTTCCTCATTTAATATTAGCACAAACACGGTTTTAATTTCATCTTTACATGCATATTAAATTTTAACCAGCTGTATTGTAAACTTGGCCTCAACTCCACATTTAGGATATCTACATTTATACACACATGTATGAAATGTCAGTGTCTCTCTCATGTATTTGATTACTGCTGCAGATAGGTACATACATCCTGCTCAAATATTTTCCATCAGTTCAACTTGGCCAGTTTCTAAGAAGTCAACAATGTTGAGAGTGGCATTTTCTGTACACCCTGCTTGTATATCGGTGTTCTCCATGGAACACAGGTCAGCATGTTGAGAGTGACATTCTCTCTTACACCTGTATGTCGGTGTTCTCTATGGAACACAGTACAACTGCTGTATGTCAGTGTTCTCAATGGAACACAGGTCAGCATGTTGAGAGTGACATTCTCTCTTACACCTGTATATCGGTGTTCTCCGATGAACACAGGTCAGCATGTTGAGAGTGACATTCTCTCTTACACCTGTATGTCGGTGTTCTCTATGGAACACAGTACAACTGCTGTATGTCAGTGTTCTCAATGGAACACAGGTCAGCATGTTGAGAGTGACATTCTCTCTTACACCTGTATGTCGGCGTTCTCTATGGAACACAGTACACCTGCTGTATGTCAGTGTTCTCCATAGAACACAGGTCAGCATGTTGAGAGTGACATTCTTTCTTACACCTGTATGTCAGAGCTCTCCATGGAACACAGTACACCTGTAAATTTTGACTGTATTGTGTACTCTGTTTTGATTTTGTTGTGTTTTACATTGTTACAGATGTTAAGTTTATTTAGAGAAGTGATACTGTTTGTTGTGATACCAATTATTGTACAATGGCTATTAGACACAATTAAATAAATGTTAATTATAATATCAATGTTGTTGTTTAGTTATATTTTCACAACCATAATCTTAATATGAAAAATAATTATTAGGAAGAAAAAGAAAAACGAGAGGGCCATAGTGGCCCTAAGACGCTCACTTGACCTTGACTATTTGACCTTAAATAAACATATGTCACACTGAACATATGTCCACTGCCACTAGGTGGACGGATAGCTCAGTGGTTTGCACACTGGCCTTCCAATCCTGAGGTCGGGGGTACGATCCCCGGCAGCTACTCGGGAATTTTCAGAAACGCTTTTCAGTGTTTCCCACCCAACTAGAGGTGTACTGATCAGGAACCCAGGCAACCCTTGCGTGTATCAGTGCTATACACTGGGCACGTTAAAGAACCAGGCTGTCTATTCGCAATGAGCTAGGCTAAGTTAGCCGGACAAGCTTGTATCTGATTTCTGATCTCACTCTGTCCCTCTGGTCAGATCGCTCTGTATCTGTACTAGTAGAGGATGATTATGCGCCCTGTGTGGCTGCATTTGAACTATGTAAAGCGCCTTTGAACGTGAAATTCATCATGAAAAGGGCGCTATGTAAATCTGGTATAATAATAATCATCATGAATGGCAAATTCTATGTTTAGCATAAAAAACATAAAACAGGTAAAGTGTCCTTGTTTGAAGAAATTTAAGTGAGGACCTTACAATGATTCTACATACCAAGTTTGATTAAGAGGTTCATGAGAAGAAGTTGTTTAAAGGTTTTCCTTTTTTTAGCTGAAATGGCCACTTAAATGGGCCAAGCATTTGAAAAATAATTGTGAGAGTGCATTACAATGATGCTAAACACCAAGTTCGATGAAGATCCATAAAACGGTTCAATTAAGAGAAGAAGTTGTTTAAAGGTTTTTCTCTGTTTACCTCTAGCGGCCCCTGAAAGGATCCAAGTTCATGAGAAGAAGTTGTTTAAAATTACTGATTAGCTGTAACAGCCCCTATAAGTGGCAAAGTGCCCCCATTAAAACAAAGTTGAGAGAGGACTTGGAAATGATTGTACAGACCAAGTCTGAAGAAGATCAATCAAACTGTTCATGAGTAGATGTCATTTTAAGGTATTTTTATTTTTAGTTCTAGCGGCCCCTAAAAGGGGTGAAGTGCCCACATTTGAACAAAATTGAGAGAGGACCTAACAATGATGGAACAGACCAAATTTGGTGAAGATCCATTAAGCTGTTCACGAGAAGAAGTTGTTTAAATGTTTACATCTAATGGCCTTTTAAAGGGGCAAGTGCCCTTATTAAAGTTATTTCAACAAAATTGAAAATCAAAAAATTAAATTAAAAAAAAAAGAAGTTTAAAAGGTTTTTCTATTTTTAGCAAAGTGCCCCCATTCAAACAAAGTTGCGGGAGGACCTTAAAATGACTGTACAGAAGAAATCTGAAGATCCATCAAACTGTTCATGCAACATCCACCGTCTTACAGTCTCTGTAACCACTGACTACCCAAATACTCTTCTTTTTTTTCACCCAGGACTATAGTCAGGGGTGCACTCCCCCAGAATATATTTGAAATACAGGTATGAAATGGTGGCCTCTGATGCATTTTTTGTCTAAATCTAGAGGTACTGGAGGGGAATCCTCCTTAATTTTTTAAGTGGTCAGGGGGAGCTCCCCCTGGAATGTTTTGTTATACAGGTAATGGTGGATTTTTTTTGGGTCTAATGTTTGAGGTATTGGAAGCTGCACCCCCTCATTTTAGGGGGTCAGCAGGGGCTCTCACCGTGTAAATTTTGACATACAGGTAATGAAATGGTGGCCTCTGGTGCATTTTTGGTCTTATTTTTGAGATACTCGAGGGTGTACCCCACTCATTTAAGGTTGTTTTTTTTTTGGTCTATACTTTGAGGTAATAGAAGGGTATCCCGCTCATTTTAGGGGGTCAGGGCGCACTTCCCCTGGAAATTTTTAAAACACAGGTATGAAATTGTGACCTCTGGTGCATTTTATTTGGTCTATACTTTGATTGAGTTAATAGAAGGGTATCCCGCTCGTTTTAGGGGCGTGGGGGGGGGGGGGGGGGGGGGTGGGACGCACTCCCCCTGGAAATTTTTAAAATACTGGTATGAAATGGTACGTTAACGTGGCATCTAGTGCATTTGTTTGTCTAAATTATGAGATATGGGAGGGGGTAGCCCGCTCATTTTAAGGGGGTCTGGGCGGCTCTCCCCGTGGAAAATATATATAGGAAGTGTCTAGGGGTACCTCTAGACAAGCCTGTTAAGGGTTTTCTAGGGGTACGGACCTCCGTTTTTCTAGAGATTTAGGGTTATTTATATCTTAAATTTTGTTGAAAATGAAATAAAAAATAAGATTTAACCAGTGTTCACTTAAAACTTGGATCTAATACCGTGTTCAGACTACGTTTTTAATCCTATATTAACTTGGGTTTATTTTTTAAACTCGTTTGCATCCACACTATATGTGGTGTAAACCGTGAATTATGTAAAGGTCAAGTGGTTTCTGTAATGTAGCATTAAAACTACCTCGGGAGGTGGTTTTAATACTATATTAAAAAGTAATACTACATTATTTTACAAGTGTGAACGCAAATGTGAGTTAGGGTAAAATGGGGTAACTGGGACACTTAAAGAAACACTGTTGAGTAATATTTTAGAAAGACGAAATATAAACTGGATTTATTGATATTTAAGTATGCGCAACCTATATAAAATATGACGAATATAAACATTTACAAATACCTGATAACCTGTGATTAACTATAAATTAATTAAACATTGGTCAAGTGTCCCAAGTTACCCCACCCAGTTGGGGTAACTTGGGACATTTTAGTTGTATTGAAATTGTGTATATTACATTCGCATTTATAACAAATGAAACCATTCATGTCCGCAGATCAAAAAAGAATTCTTAACTGAAACTATAGCTCAGTATTAATTACAATTTATGAATGTTTTGTAAAACAAGGATGCATAAAGAAATCAATATGTCCAATTTTTGCCCAAATAATGTCATTATTTGTTTCAATACATGCTTATTATATAAATCGTATCAAATAAAAAATGTTATAAGTGTAAATAATTATGTGTGAATTAAACATAAACTTGACATAATCCATTATGTACTTGTATTTTATTATGTGATTTTTACACTTGAAACTGATTAAAATTTTAAATAGTCTTAAAACATAGTTTTTATCAATATTAACGGGACAATTAAAATGTGTGTCTTTTTTTCACAAAGAAATAAATACTAGCTTTTTGCATACAGGAAGACTCGGGGAAGTGGTGAGATGTGAGGGGAATGAAGGCAGGGTTAAGGAGAGTAGAGATCTAGAGGGACACATGGGCATATGCTTTCGGAAACTATTGGCAACTGTACCTAAAATTGTGTTGTCTGACCAATATTTGGTGTTTGCTTAAGCCTGAATATTTGACACAATGTCATCTTTTAAAGGAGTAGCATCTAATTAACGAAAAGAACTACCCAGTTGGCTTGACTGTCAGTTGGTCCCTTCGCTTTACCTAGTATAAATACTACTTATTTATATAAGATTTGTCGACATTTTCTTTACAAATGAAAGAAATATCAGTATTAGCGTATCGGGCTATCAGACATTCTAAACTCAGCAGATTTTACGCGGAATGAGTGGGAGGGGTTCACGGTATGATCGCCCTTTAAATAAACCTATGGGACTAAACAGTGACTTGGATCAGGTAGGAAATGTTCAGTAATTGCACCCAAGTTATGTACATATATTAAGCTAATATAGGTAATGACCACGCCTGTGAAGTAGTGGTATACTTATAAAATATCAGAGTTTCATCATTACTAGACTTTCCTTCCTTTTTTCATTTCATTCGTGGAAAAAGATTAAATGTTGACAATTTATAGTGGTTATGTCCAGTTATGTACACCATTTTACGTACTGTTCATTGGAGCATATTTCCTTTTTCTACCAGCATCCACTTTGTTCAAAAATAAAATCATAGGGAACTTTGTTTTTAACGGCAGTGTCCCACTTGCCCTAATACATTTGGGTAAGTGGAACACTTTCGAAAAGGAACGTTCAAAATAAAGTATGTTGTAATTTCTCAAAAACAAATCTCATTGTATGAAAAAGTAATGTGATACCTACAGTTTTGCAACTCTTCCCATAACTTCAGGTATCAACACATACTAAGATAAATATTTTGGACATGCCATATTTCACAAACAAGCACCTGTTTTATAACGTCGTTGTCTGACGTCAACGCAACGGTTCATGACAGGCCACTTTATTATTTAAAATGAAAGTCATTAAAACAAAATTATAATACTTTTTGATAAAATTTTAAAAGATAATGCCATGTCCTTGATTTGCAATGATACATAATACGCTTCAATATTTCAAACAAGTTTAATCCGATATTACATATATACGAGAACCAGCTTCTTGCGTCAAAAATTATCATGACGTAACATTTATGACCAAGCCGTATCGAAATCAAATATCTTTAAGATCTTATCGATATACCGATCACGTATACGCAAATATATCTATAAAGTCAGACGACTATTTCTACTGTGCGTTTCACAAGACAGGAACATAACAAGGACATTTTAATGCACCATCTGAAAAAATAGGCATACTTATTTACAGCGTGTAATTTTATATTTTCTTATTTTTATTTAATTAGTAATACTCTCAACATATGTCTACGTAAATCGATTCTTAAAATGTTTCACAATTCCATCGGCAGAAAACTTTTGTCAAAATAGGCTTTAACACTGAATGTTCTTTTTCAACACATGATCTTATTTAGGGAACGTAACCCATATTTACCCCAATTTACTGAAAAGTGTAAAGTGTCCCAGTTTCCCCATTGTCCCAGTTACCCCATTTTACCCTATAATTGGTTCCACAGATCTTACCTTTTGGTGGAAGAATACCATGTGTTTCTCTTTTGAAACAGACAATTGATGCTATGGCTGGCAAAAGTCATTGGAGTGTTGATGAAACAAAAACATTATATATATTATAAATTACCATATGGTGTCATGCTGTCGCTCAAAATGGACTATAGATGGAATGAACAGAAATTCTTAGTTTAAACATTGATGACTCTTGTTTCTGATAGCCTCCTTCTTTGTAACCTTTTTTGCTTAATGCAAAATATTTGTTAACTTCCAAATATCATTATTAAGGAGGTAGGTTACCTTGTTTCAAGGGTAAATTCAAATTAGTTGAACCGCAGAATTTTTTTGTATTTCGTGTTATATGAAGTTTTAACTGCTACAATCTCAATTTCGTTTGTCTTTGTTTCTTCAAGTTCAGTTTTTATCCAGGTTTAAAGAACATGACCCTCCAAAGGTATTTCATATTGAAAGAAGAAGGAAAATACGGATATTTAACACTTTTCAGTGTATTTTAGTTTCATTGATATCCGTAGAAGTCTGCATAATTGATACTTTTACTAGTATGCACGTTAGCTTTCTAACATAAGCTTAAAATGTATATGTCGCGGGGCTCGTGTTTCCATGGTAACGCATTTTCTCTCATTTTTAAACAACTATGTATAAAAATAGGGGGTTTCGACGGCTTCAGTGCCATTCTGTTAATGACCAACATGGAATATTTGGGTAATATTATTAGCAAAATACCAAGCACTTTACATGGTACCCTATTTTTCTTAAAGTTTAAAGTAACCATGGCAACAGAGATGTTTAAAATAGCTTTTATCTTGCTTTTTGTCGTAATTTCTTATAAAAAATATTGAATTAGATTATCTTTCTAGTTGATGTAGCTTTAAAACATATTATTTCTAACGTAAGTTATATTTTCGTGTTATTTGCATTTATTCAAACAAATTTCACAGCTTAGAATACTAACAGCAGTACCCCTTGCCTGGCATTTTTCATGGAAAATCGTTCAGCATGCTGCTATTATTCTCATGGATATTTTTGAAATGAAAATAAAAAGCCGAAGTTGTGTTTCTTAAACAGACCAGTGTCAACGCTATTGAATTTCACATTTAGATACATAGGTCACGGGCTTCGTTTCCATGGTAACATCAATTCAATTCAAGAAACCACAATTTTCTACTGAAATTTGAACAATTTTAGATCTTAGTTTTAGTATATAAGTAACAAATTATCAACGGAACCTGAAAAATAGGTATTACAAATCAAACTGCTATGTTTTTTATTTGAAAATGGCCGTAACAAGTAACCTTTCACCCAGCTATATTCCAAAAAACATTGGTTACCATCATCCATTTTCTTACATTCCGCACAACATTTTAATATCACTACATAAAAGGAGCAAAATATTGATTATTATTCAGAGCAAAAGACTCGTAAAAAGTATTTCAGCAAATAATGGTTATTTGAAAATAGTTAAAATAAAGAAAATGCACAGAATTACGTACTTTCAAGATAAAAGCTATTAATTTTGCGCGGTAACTGACACGTAACGTCATGTCGTCAATGACGTCATTTTAAGGGAACATTGTTTTGAAGCGTTTCTGTGGCAATTTATTCATTATTTCTGCATTATTACATCATAAAGCATCAGATCGAAGACAGGTTCATGATTTGTTTTCAGAAGAATGAATATACAAACACATTTAGTTTGTCGTAAACGTCGTCGTAAATCGTCACGTTAGCTTCCGGTTAGACATGCGCACATACAAATATGAAGGTAACCTACCTCCTTAAATCTAGATGACCTCAGTGCAGACATCATTTTGGTAGATTCTAGGTATGTACCAGAGGGGGTATGGCGCAGGGGTGAGTTCATGATATTTTTCAAATACAGGTATGAAATGGTGGCCTCTTGTGCATTTGTAAGGAGCCTTATCCATGAGCACTTCTCAGCAGACTAGGGAATGGTGACATGGCCCCCAAAACGGCACCCCCTTCCAACACGATCCGCCTCTCAATACCGCCGAACTTTTAAAGACCCACCACGACCTAGTGACCTACCTTTTCCTCCCACATGAACTTCGTGCAAATCATTCTGATAATACTGACCAGTATAATACAGCTATTCTACTATATGACAGGCCTCCCTGAATTAATGTTTTCACAACTTCATCTGCAAACTTATTCAGTCATTCTCTTTTCAGTATACTTTTAAAAACATAGACTAATAACCGAATAACCGTATCTTACACTGTAGAACACTCATCAAGTACTGTGCATACTAGTACTGTATTGGCCGTTAACCTATTTAAGAGTAAACTAAAGTTGTTTCCCTTTTAAAATATTGTATCGTCCTTGACATTATTTGTAAACAAGGAAAATGGAGTCCAAGTATCCGGAGGTAAATTGATTATTGCAGTATTGTAAATAGATCCCGTGTCGTGTTGTTTTATCAATGAATGATTATTCCAGTTAATATCAGGAATAATATGTCATTTATGGACATTTCATAATTTAATTATAATATGATGATTCCAACGAAATGCGCATACCCTATGCATGTTTACGTAGTATATATCATAGTCCAAATAATTAGACGTGAAAAAGTTGTCATTTGACGTTCAACAGTCAATATTCTGACATTTTACATTTTTACTATCAAAGCCTTTTTCAACGACCTGACATAACATGGAAAATAAAAAATGTAAATTATCAATTAAAATGAAGTTCTAAAGTGATATGAGTTATGTCAGGTCTTATATTTAGGACTATATATATCAAAGACGTCAGATTAAAAAAATGCACTTACTAAATACATATTTTCAATGATGTCGGTAAACTAGATGTATCAATACCAAATATAAAGGACAAATATTTTCGTATTTCAAGCACAATAGTATTCAACAGTTCTATGTGGAATTCTATAATTACGGATAGTGAGAAAGTGGCAGTATGTTAATCTACCATTATAACGTATGAATAACCACGAAGAATTTCTTACTGTTTTATAGCGAATCTGTGTCATTAAAAACATTTCTTACGAATAACACTAATCGATTTGTCCTGATAAGGGGAAATCCTGAAATATTGAATTTGAAATGCCACCACACGTCTGTCGTAATGAATTAAGAGTTCGAAATTTTATAACTATATTAAACGAGAGATCAGTTGGTATTTCTATGGTTTTGAATTTGATTAAATTGTTATTTTGAGGTAAATAAATGGACATAAAATGTGTCAAAACGGAATACTCGTTATTTTGGGAGCTGTTATGATGTTGTCCCATCTGGCCTAATCTTAGACCAGTGCAGGGTCGTACTGCTGGTCCAGACCCCAAGTAGTTCTAACATGTTTCTGCTATATGTTATTTAGATTTAAACATGTCTTTTATGTAAACAAGTAGATTAAATAGGGCAGCACTATGGCGCAGGTATGGCGCCAAATATAGTAGTTCGACGCGGTATCAACGCTTTAACTGTGTTTTAACATTGTCAGAATACGGGAAGTACGCCCGCGGAATAACTTGGGAGTGCGTAATACCCCCTTCAAACCTACAATTTTTTCTTACGATTCCTTACGATTTGCCAACTCGTAGGCAGTCGCAGGCAATCGTAAATAGCTCGTCGGTAGTCGTTAATAGCTCGGCACCACTCGCAAAAGATCGCAAGCTATCGTGAACGTTGAGGTAATATTTTTGACATGTCAAAAATTTCTTACGATCGTCCGCGATTTGAATTATCGGTGAATAGCTCGGAAAGAGCTCGTAAAGAGCTCGTAACAAGTCGTAAGTATCGTAAACAACATGTAAACCACTCGTAAGCGCTCGTAAACGTATCATAGTTTTAAAGACTTTGTTTTCTTTCACGATGCGGTACGAGGGGTTTACGATATGTTACGGGCACTTAACGAGTACTTTACGATAAAATACGTATGCTTTACGATTTATGAGAGGCATAATAGCTACCGAATCGAACAGTTCCTTTCAGTTGCTGTCAATACGTCAAAGGAGTGAAACCTCAATCATATCTGCAACAATGCCACCTAAAAAGGAGGTAGTCAACAAGAAGAATGCAAATATGAATTGCGAAAACATGATATTCGTAAATACTCGTATCTAACACGTAACTACTTGTAACAACTCGTAAACAAATCGTAATGTACTCGTAAAGCCTTTTGTGAATCATAATAATCCGTAATTCACTCGCAACACCTCGTAAATAACTCGTAAATAGCTCGTAAAACGATCGTATTGATTCGTAATTACTCGGAACAAATCGGTAATTTTAGTCGTAAATGCATCGTAATTACTCGGAATAAATCGCAATTTGATCGTACACAGCTCTTAAATAGTTCGTAAATGTGGGGAATCGGTGAACTTTTACGATTTTGTGGAATCCGTCACAAATCGTAAGAAAAATCGCAGATGTGAAGGGGGTATAAACGTCTAATCATCCGAGTTCGGAGTTATCACGTCAACTGATAACATGTGTGTGTGAATTAAGTGTAACACCATTCCGGTATACAATTTTGATTCTGCGACATCTTTTTGTATAAAATAAAAGATCAAACTCTCTCGGTGCCTATATGGCACCAAATAATACGCCAACGTGACGTCAGATTTTCATGTGCATATATTTTTCCTATTGGAATTCAGTTAAAACCCGTTTAGTTTCATTAACATGGTAGGCCTACTGTAGCTTTTTACGCGACCGCCATAAGAGTTCTGGTAGGCTAATAACTTGAACACGATATTGAACTCGAACTCGATTTTGTTCCACCTTTCTGATTCATTCATGATAGGTGAATCGAATTTCGATTGTTAGTTTTTTACATAAAATATCCAACACGAGTCTTAATTGTCTTCATAATTAATATACAGCATATGTGTGATGTATTTAACTATATACATTTCACAACAGGAATCATCAAATTATTTTTTGGTGGGGTAACATAAACATATTATCAAGATTTGTCTTAAGGTATTAAAGCAGAGATGCGGAGTCACATGACGGGATATTCTTGACCTTGATTCATTATCAGTCGTGTTCTCAATACAGTTTGACTTGTCAGTAAAGAAAGCTAAATTAATGATTCAATAACATAAACAATTTTCCTTAAACTAATGTTAAAGCGAACTTTCCCCTCTTACAGTGCTAAATAAGATATCTGCTAACACAGAAAAACTTAAGACAAAATAGGGGCATTACTTTTCGTAAAAAGCAAAACAGAATCATAGATCATCAGGGTGTGTTTGTGTTTGTAAAGTTGCAAACAAACAAACAAAACAAGCAAGCAAGCAAACATACGTACGTACATGCATACAAAAGCTTAACCAAAATTTGTTAAGTAGAAGAAAGTTATGAAGCCGATAGATCATCACAGTGAACGGGTGTATGAAGTTTAATCCATTCCAGTCAGTGTTTACCGAGATTCTTGCGTACATATAAAAACGTTACAAAATTTCGAAATCGAAAAAGGGGCATAACCGTGTGAAAAAACAGAGTTATGGAACCTGTACGTTACAAGCGAACAATTATGTTTAGTTTCAATAAATTCCCACTAGTGGTTACTGATGTAACAGCTTACATACTTTGTGAAGAAGCAGATATCTGTCTGTGACCTTGTAAATTGTACCGATATAAATGTCCATGTGTCAAAAGTCTATATTGCAGAAAGTGTTCAGTCATATATGAAGAGGAATTATTAGGACGACGAGTGTTACTAGAATAGGTGGTAACAAGATAAGAAATTATTGTAAATATAAATCAGAATTTTTCACAGAGTACTACTGTAATATGATAATGTCTCCTGACCATCACTCTGCTTACCGTAAATTTCGTTTTGAGGCCTATAAGAATTGCAACTGGTACGTATACAAAATAGAACCTGTCCAAATATGGATTAAATTGCTTGAGCTAGTTTTATCAATGGAATCAAACTTCGACAATGTGCAAGATGTCGATAAGTTAAAACTTGTGTTTTCAAATCATTCACTCATTAGTATTTGTGCCAAAACCTGTTTTGACATTCTAAACAGAAGACAGTTAATCATTAATTTCTGTCTACTATGTTATTTGTATCTTTTAATGACTCATAATTAGTTCGCCTACGATCTGTTCGGGGTGATATCTGTTTTGATTTGTGCAGTAGTGCCTCTTTTTCAAATGTCAGTGCTTTAATCGCTGCTTTTAATATCCTCTTAAAATCTGAATTTGCGTCTTCTTCTTTGCTTTAATAGCATTTAAATAATATAGTGTTTAACAGACTAAAATAATGTTTATGTAATGCTAAGTGTAACAAATGTCTCTTATAACTCGTTATATGAGGGACAGTGTGCTTTTATATTGTTTTGTTTATAAATTGGTATATATGTAATACATGTATACTGTATGTACATTGATGAGACGGCAAACAAACACTTAGCGGTCTAGTTTCTCCCCATTTACTGATCGCTGTTCCTAAAAAAAACAACTGACAAATATGGTATACAAATCAGCAAGATTTACTTTGCCTTATTTAGGTAAGAACCACTATCGTACTGAATAACATTACCCAAATAACGGATCATTCCATTATTATTCCATTATTAAAAGTAAAAAAAAAAAAAACATCGCTGACCTCAAAACCGAACTATATTAAGTGGACTTGCAGTTAAAATATACAGTTATTTCTCTTCTAGAAGGATACCCTTCATCTTTCTAAAGGCTTTCTTCAGTTTTGTTTAAACTTTGATCAGTTTTTGTATGATGATGATATGACAATAATTAAGTGAATCGCAATTGTACAGTCAGTCAGTCATTGTTTGTCCGTCCGGCCATAACAGCCACAATATAGCATTACGCTATGTAAGAGTACGGACCCCCGTCATGTCACCAGGCGTGCCGTTAAAGAGAATTGAAGCCAAATGGTGAAGAGAATTTACCTCTACGCAATTTCCGTAGAGTATTAGCCAAAAAAATCAAAGTTATTTTGAAGCCAAAAGTGGGTCACTGTCACGGCCAATGAGACCATAAACGACAGAGACCCGAGACGTGGTTGCTAGACAAAATACCGGAGGTATCGCAAGGTCGCCCTAACAAGGGCGGTTGGAGCCGCAAGTCGCTGGCTGGTGTTGTCGTCGCTGGACCCTCGTCGTAGAGTTTATGTGCCCCCTCCCTCCCGCATCCCACGTTCAGCCGTCTATCCGCAGGCCGTTACCAAGAAGGTAGCTTCTTTCAACACAAAGGACCCTTTTTAGGGCCACTGCCGCTGGCTTCAGTCAGGACACTGACAGAAAGAGGTCAATATAATTATGTCCTAGTCCTGTGCCTTCTCGAGACGTGCACTCACCGCCGGGTCGGAGAAGCGCAATTTTACATGCAGTTCAGTGTAAATATCTCAGTTTCCAGACTGGGAGGTTAGATTCGGAAATCTTCGACAGAAATTTATAATTTGAATAAAAAATGTTTTAGTATATTACAAAAAAAAAATGAACGCTAGAAATTTAGAACAAACTGTCGTGTTCACAGTGATGTATCTTATGTAATGATGGTGTATTCTTATGCCCGAACCTTTTGGATGAAACAAGGAATTTGGAGATTCGGAAAAAAAAATCCATCGGGAAGTTCCCCCTACTGTATAAATGACGGAACTCGCGTTGATTCGACCAAAACGAAAACAAGAGTCTGACCACATTGTGTAAAAGAGAGATCGCTGATACGAATCCTACTGGGAACAATCTTTAAGTAGGCTGATGCAAGTATTTATTTTACAGGACCATCCACGCACGATCTTGCCTGACTTGTGCCGGAAGTTCTACAGCCTTGGTTGGATGTATGGAACTGGAGGAGCACTCAGTGTCCGGACTGGGTAAGTTGCGGGGCTGACGTGTCACTCAGTGTCCGGACTGGGTAAGTTGCGGGGCTGACATGTCACTCAGTACGGAATGGTTAAGTTGCGGGACTGACGTGTCACTCAGTGACCGGACTGGGTAAGTTGCGGGGCTGACGTGTCATTCAGTGTCCGGATTGGTTAAGTTGCGGGGGCTGACTGGAGGAGCACTCAGTGTCCGGACTGGGTAAGTTGCGGGGCTGACGTGTCACTCAGTGTCCGGACTGGGTAAGTTGCGGGGCAGACGTGTCACTCAGTGTCCGGACTGAGTAAGTTGCGGGGCTTTACGTGTCACACAGTGTCCGAACTGGGTAAGTTGCGGGGCTGACGTGTCACTCAGTGCCCGGACTGGGTAAGTTGCGGGGCTGACATGTCACTCAGTCCGGAATGGTTAAGTTGCGGGGCTGACGTGTCACTCAGTGACCGGACTTGGTAAGTTGCGGGGCTGATGTGTCATTCAGTGTCCGGATTGGTTAAGTTGCGGGGGCTGACTGGAGGAGCACTCAGTGTCCGGACTGGGTAAGTTGCGGGGCTGACGTGTCACTCAGTGTCCGGACTGGGTAAGTTGCGGAGCAGACGTGTCACCCAGTGTCCGGACTGAGTAAGTTGCGGGGCTTTACGTGTCACACAGTGTCCGAACTGGGTAAGTTGCGGGGCTGACGTGTCACTCAGTGTCCGGACTGAGTAAGTTGTGGGGCTTTACGTGTCACACAGTGTCCGAACTGGGTAAGTTGCGGGGCTTTACGTGTCACTCAGTGTCCGGACTGAGTAAGTTGCGGGGCTTTACGTGTCACTCAGTGTCCGAACTGGGTAAGTTGCGGGGCTTGACGTGTCACTCGGACACTGTATCCGGATTGGGTAAGTTGCGGGGATAACGTGTCACTCATAGTCCGGACTGGGTAAAATGCTGGGATGCCGTGTCACTCAGTGTTCGGAATGGGTAAGTTGCGGGGCTGACGTATCAAGGTACAGTCAGTCTGGTAATGGATAGGTCAGTTATTAGACTCCCCTATTACTCTATCGGCTCGTTAACTTTATCTTAGATAAAATGTAACCCCTCATACAATCTGTGAAAGGTCACTGTAGCTTAAAAATAGGAGTTTTAACAAATGTTACCATGTATTGTGTCAGTATGTAAAGAAGCCTTTACTTCCGTTACATTAGCAGTAGGTCGTTTATTTACAGTCGCGTCCTTTTTAAGATTTACATCTTTATCTAACTGTTTGTTTACTAACATTTATAAAACTGAGAACATCGTGACGTAAAATAAATTTTAATCCTGAGTCATTATGATAAAATATACACAGAGACTCACTGCGCTTACTTGACTATATGGTTAGCGTAACTGATTTCAAATCCGATGCGGGTTCATAACACGACAGGACAAAAATGTCTTACGTGAGCAGCAATTAAGCAGGGTTGCGGAATGTCGGTGTTACTTCCCAGGTGCCTAAAGTAAGTCTGGAGGGCTGCCACTTGCAAGTCGTCCTATGATCTAAGTTGTATCGATGGTTCTTAAGACGCGACAAAAAGTGGTAGTTCGCCTCAACGACGAAATTTCATGATTCCTGCTGATTTTCATTCCTATGATATGCGAATCTTGACAGTTTAATAGATAACTGCAGTTTGGTTTCTTAGGAAAAAATCTCCACTGTTGGTGGCTGTATAAGACGCAATGATAGACTGATTGATGCAAACTAACCATTTTTTATCAGCATGGCAAAAGTCGATACTTTTCTATTTGTCTAAATCCGTTTTTCGAAGCCTGGGGTGACGTTGAAAACGTTGTTTTTTTCCAAAGTTGTGTTCACAACATGCTACAACGTGTTAGTAATTATGCTTCCATAACAGTATGTCTTTTGGTATTTTAACAACTGTTCATTTATCCCCCGCCAAAGGCGAAGGGGATATTAGAAATGCTCTCCGTCCGTCCGTGCGTGCGTGCGTGCGTCTGTCCGTCCGTCCGCAACGATCGTTGTCTGGGGCATAACTCCAAAAGTACTGGAGGGATTTTCTTCAAACTTCATACACTGATAGAACACATTGGGAGGAAGTGCAGTGTGCAAGAACAATAACTCTACCTTGCCTATTTTTTGAGTTATTCCCCTTTATCTTATTTTCTTAAAAAAAATTTGTCCGGAGCATAACTCCAAAAGTACTGGAGGGATTTTCTTCAAACTTCATACACTGATAGAACACATTGGGAGGAATTGCAGTGTGCAAGAACAATAACTCTACCTTGCCTGTTTTTTGAGTTATTCCCCTTTATCTTATTTTCTTAAAAAATTTTGTCCGGAGCATAACTCCAAAAGTACTGGAGGGATTTTCTTCAAACTTCATACACTGATAGAACACATTGGGAGGAAGTGCAGTGTGCAAGAACAGTAACTCTATTTGCCTATTTTTTGAGTTATTTCCCTTTATCATATTTTCTTAAAAGATTTTGTCCGGAGCATATCTTCTTCATGCATGGAGGGATTTTGATATATCTTGGCACAAATGTTCACCACCACGAGGCGGAGTGTCATGCGCAAGATCCAGGTCCCTAGGTCTAAGGTCAAGGTCACAGAGGTCAAAGGATACAAGAATGAAAACCTTGTCCGGAGCATTTCTTCTTCATGCATAGAGGGATTTTGATATAACTTGGCACAAATGTTCACCACCACGAGACGGAGTGTATTGCGCAAGATCCAGGTCCCTAGGTCTAAGGTCAAGGTCACACGTAGAGGCCAAAGGTCAGATACAAGAATGACTTTGTCCGAAGCATTTCTTCTTCATGCATGGAGGGATTTTGATGTAACTTGGCACAATTATACACCATCATGAGACGAAGTGTCATGCGCAGTTCCTTCTTTAGAATTACTTCCCTTTGTTGTTACTTTAAATAGCTTTTATTGTAACTTTTTCATTACTAGTCGTACGGAAAAATCAAGACCACTTTTCTGTAGTACAACATGCATGCTACATCCAATTATGAGGTGCATTTTGACCAATCTCTACCTGGTAAAGATTTTTATGTGGACTTACATTTTTTTTTAAGATTAACTTCCCTTAGTTGTTACTATAAATAACTTATATTGTAACATTTTTATAATTGACCGTAGGGAAAAAACAAGACCACTTTTCTGTGGTACAACATAGATGTTACTTTCCAATTTTAGGTGTACTTTAAGGTATCTCTACCTGGTAAGGAGTTTTTTTGTGGATTTAGAAAAACAGAAGACTTACAATGATTACTAAACAACCACAAAATTAAAATTCCATTTGCAAATACAGCTGCTAGGGTAAAGAAATTTGCTGTGACGGGCGTATATTGTGACATTCTGGCACTCTTGTTCCCTGTTAGCTTTCCATTCCTTCTTTTTACAGTAGCCATATAGAAAAACATCATAGCTATACTGTTAATGAATTTAGCAGTAATCTACCTCAGCACTGACTTATTCTTTCTTCCACATCTTTAAACCCCTGATGCGGACCACAGCTAAACGGTTCTTCAAAGCTTTCCCCAAAATTAATACTTTCAGACACTAACTTGCCAGGAACTTTAACCTTCAATTATGATATGCCCGGCGTGGGGATTAGCCATGTCTAACATGGCTCTTGTTGTTTATACATTTCAGTGATAAAATCTACATAACTCCCTCTGGTGTTCAAAAGGAACTTGTTCAGGTACACGTAGTTCTGTTTTTCTTGATTGCAATGTCTAATATGATTCTTTATTAACAATAATTAGATTACAAAATGGAAAAGATTTGTTCGATTGCTAGTAGTGTTGTAATATACTAAGTGAGTGGTGTTGTAATATACTAAGTGAAGTGTCATTTAAAGCCAATCACAACTAATGAAGATAATAATTTGTTTTGTCTGAGTCTGATAGTTCCAATACAGGGCGAGGACTTGTTTGTTCAAACTAGTGATGGCACAGATATTGATCTCCCCCCAGCAGAGAAGAAATTGAAGAAGAGTACATGTACACCTTTGATCACTGTGGTATATAGGCTTAATGAAGGTGAGTACATATATTATGCTAATCTTTCACTAAAATATTTGACCCCCTCAGTTTGGCCAAATATATAACTGTCCACAGTAAAGCTGCATTCACAACTGAATGTCATGTAAACCATGCCATTTTAGTGATAGTACAAAATCATGCTGAGTTTAGCTATACATTTATAAAGTTATAGTAATAACATGATAAACCGTGACTATTTGCGACCGGGCGTCCCTGTGAGGCGTTGACATTTTTATTTGATTAAACACACTCGTGTGGGGGTTTGGATGTAACTCCAAAAGCACTGGCAGAAGAGACCCATGTCTATGGAAGAGCTATAGCGGTATTGGTAGTTTCTTTGAGACATTAACTTAGATTCTTTAGGAGCATCTAGGCCTGTATCGTCCATACAAGCACTTCCGGTCACGTGGTCCACTGCAGAAGCAGACGGTTAAACTCTTCGAAGGAAGTGAAACCATACAATCATAACAATGTGTCTAAGTTCACGTTTTGAACTACATGTAACAAGAAATACTGTTACCATAAAAGTACTAAGGTTCCTTTAAGTTTTTATAAAAATATTCTTAAACAGTTTCTATTTAAATTAATATATTTTCAGATTTCCCTTTTGTAAACATAAAGATCTTGTCAAACATTTTTCGAAAATTAAGGTTCTGTACCCTAGCAAATTTTAGCTTAAACATGACAACAAATGATATTTCAAACATAACCAATGAAGGTTCAGAATTACTATCTAAAAATGTCAACTTGGCCTGACCAAGCCACAGGCGCGTGCACATAAAACATTAAAACACTTGATCTATAAAATCTCTATATATTTTCATGGTAAGATAATGATACTTGTAGCCTCCTTTGACTGATTTTCTTAATCATTGTTATTTTTTTCAGCCTTCGTTCATCTCGAAATCTGAGAAGTATGAACTATTAAAAAGACAGTGTTTATTCCAGGATGTAATGCAGTATATCATGTACACAACACGGCTGCTGTGATGGTGTCCATGTTATGGCCAGGAACAGAATTTCGCATTACACATCAGAAAATGATACAGTGTATCAAAAAAGGAAATTCTGGTAAAGATCTTGTTTCTTAGAAGCGTTTGTATTGAAAATGGCAGAAAGGTCTTCTTATCTAAACACCGATTCTTTTACTTTTTCGTTGACAGTTGTTTTGTTTACATTTCCTTAAGAGCTTTAAGAAAGCTGACATTGTTTTACCTGTAGTGAAAATGATTTTCCAAATTAAAACGAATATGGAATGTCGTTGGATCTATCCGGGTGCCTGACCATGATTGAAATGAAATCCGGGGTCTTTTTTCGTTGTGAAAAAAAAACAAAAACAAGAAGATTGAGACGCTGCCACTTTAACGCCATCAAACATAGCAACATAGGTTCCAATTGTTACTTTCAAACAAGCATAAGTCATTTACCTTCTAATAATGCACCTGTCAATATTTTGCCCGTCCGTTGGGGGGGGGGGGGGGGCGGCGGGCTGACCCAGGGGAATTTGACATTTCAAAAATTTTGTTGTCTAAATCCCCACCCCAGAGACAACCTTTTTTGTCTAAATCCCACCCTAGAGCCTGGTTGGTACATCAAATGTTTGTCAAATTCCCGCCTGTCGGGAATGGTCTTCTGTCTAAAGTCCCGTGTATGCCCGCCGCTCCCCCGGGCTGGCAAAATATTGACAGGTGCATAAGTATATGATCATACACCTTAAATAACAGCAGTATATAAATATTGTATTCCTGACATGGTCATTATGAAAAATGTTCACCTCAAGATAGATGAATATTTGCCGCCAAATCACAAACGATTATTTCCTAAAATGGAAATACCAAGTATAATACGGTGCGATAATAATGATTTTGTATTGAAGCAAATGTGTACATGTAATTAATATTGGTGTCGTCCACTTACTTTGGAAGTGTTCTAATTGTTGTTCAGTTTTACTTAAATGTTTTTTATTTATGTGTATGATTCCTCTTCTGTGCTTATATTGATTGTCATTTCAGTCTGGCTGTCTGTCTGCCTGTCTGTCTGTGCCCTGTACTCTCTGTCTGGCACAGTCTTAAATTTAGAAGTTTTAATTATTTTGAGTATAACAAATGCATATTTCTGTTTCAGATAAACATTTTGACTACTACGATACCATGGTTGTTCCGATTATAGAAAACAAATCTACTGAAGATGAAATAGCGGTATGCATTTATAGTAATCAATTACACATTTTTTGTTCATTGAATATAATGTTTGTGGTAATTTTACAAATAACATGATAAAGTTTGGTTAAATTGGAAAACAGTGTGATATGAAAAGAAAATTAGTTTGTTTTACATGTAAGATCAAAAGAGCTTCCACTCGTTGAACACTAGGTATCTTACTATATGCAGCACGTGCGTATATTTCGATTTTACACTGAATCAGCCAAATAACGTCTCTTGTAATATAAATGGATTTAATTAGGGATATTTAAGAGTATTCAAGTTATGTATTACAAAGTTAAGGTTACAGGAAAAATAAAAGAACGAAATGTCTAACATAAAATATAGGTCACCTGATTAAAAAATATGTAAATTTAAGACTAAACGCTGTGTGTAAGATTTGATTGCTCTGAAATAACTGGAATTTCAGGTTCATTTAACTTCTTGGATAGAAGATGGAACAAACCCGAGTTTTATTTTGTAATTTACTTACAGTGTGTAAACAATTTACAGTTTATGATATATAATATCTTACCCTTTTTGTTTTCATATTCTTGAAATAGAATAGTAAACGAACATTTAATACACTATCAGTTACAGAGATAGTTGCGCTTATAATTATATATTGAACTACGTGCAAGAAATGGAGGATATTATGGAGAATTGGCTGCATTTCTAAAACACATTTTACACTAAACATCCGTTTTGGCGGGGATGGGTGGGGGAAGGCCATGTCGAACATGGCTCTTCTTTTAGTTTTAGTATTGTATATTTTTGTATTTCAAAAGGAATCTATGACGGCCGCAATGTTGGATTATCCAGAAACTAGTGCAATATTGATTAGAAGACACGGGATGTATGTGTGGGGACCATCTTGGCAAAAAGTTAAATGCATGTAAGTTAGTTACATTAAAACTTGTATATAAGGACAACTCATGGAAGAGACAAGGTGGTCTTTACATGCAGATTGTCTTTATTTACAGGTTAAAATACTGTAAATATTTAAATCGGAAATGAAACGGCTCATCTTGAGAATTAGGATGTCTTTGATGACAGGTGTTGTTTGTTTCACTGTATATACACACCCGAATTGTACTACACATTCGTACTGGTTCAACATTTGCATATACACTCAAATCTCTGTTTTCATGTCTCACAAATCTGCAGTGAGATTTTAGTCTTTTTAACTGATTGAAACCAGAGAAGCTATAATTTCTCTCTCTGAAAGTTAACTTTATGATTTGATATATAAATAGCTCAACTATTTTGGCTGCAGGACTTAATATATTTAGTCATGGAGGGGATTTTCTCTGTGACGATTTGCGGACACAAAGTACTGGTAAAATATCAAGGAAAACCTGATAGTTTAATTGACCGCAGCATGTAACTGAAATAGCAAACTAACCTATCCCCGGAAGTCGTATCTCTCTTACTGATCCATGGACTGATTTTATTTTTTCTAGGGCAGAAAGTTTTGACTACCTGTTTAACGTTGCCGTACAAATGAAGCAATGTGGCCTTGACCCTGAGAAGATTCCGGTGGCCCCTGAAGGTGCATACACGTGACTTGTATACTGGCTGACATGCAGTTGTGTTTACTTTGAACAGTATTTTTTTTTAAATAATTTTGTCTTTCACTTTTTTGCACACAAAAAATCAGTTTGTATATATCAGGATCCTTTGTGTAAAAATTATATACATATTTATAGATTTTATCCATTAACCAAACAAACAGACAGACATGATACGATTGGCACTAATGGTTGCCGGATAGATAGCCTCGCCGTTTCATTATAAAATCGATTCATTAACACTTTATCGCTTCAAATCCTTCTCACCATCGTTCAACAACTATATAACTTTGTCATGTCGCGACGACCTGAAGTTGTTTCCGGTGTGCAGAAAAATGAAATAAACACATTAGTAACATAACATTATTGCCAAAAACAAAAAAGTGCGATTCGATTCAGTGTTGAGGTAATCTCGCCTGCTACCGGCTTGGGGAGAGGCAGGCGAAAACGCAGCTGGGAAAAACTGTTATATTCTTCTATCTTTGAACTTACTTACTTCTAACTTTTCTACTTTTCAACCCATTTCTTACTTTTTCTGCCTAGTAACCACCCATCACATAATAGTCAAGAGTGACTGCGCTGATGTAACACGTAGATGTAGATGTAGATGTACCGGTAAGCATAAAAATGATTATGTTACCTAGCTACTGTTGTTTTTTACAAAACCTTTGTGTGGAAGTTCAGTTTGGTTTTCAACTAGTACAGCTTTGTTTCCACCCTTTCGTCCACGATTATGTCATAAAAGTGCATGTAAGCAGGTTTCTCTAAAACTTCTTGGTCAAATACTTTAAAATTCTTTTTATCCTACCACTATGCATTTATCAGGCCGATATCAGCCTGCCGTGTAAACTTGAGGTTTATTCAGTCAATGCAGGTTTATACCGTCAATGCAACTGACGGACTACTTTTTCAAGTATATGTGCTATAAAGGCAATGTAAACTGGGCCAAGAGTTCGAAGCTCAAACATTTCATCATTCTATGACGACAGCCACGGTAAAAAAAATAAAAAAATTGGTTCACTCTGTCCTTGTAAACCTCCATACGGAATGGTACGGTGACGGTTTTTAAAGTCTGTGTGAATCGACCTTGACTTTGTTTATCAGGCGTTCACTCATTTTTAGGTAGAAATTTACACAAATAACCAGATTTAAGCAGTCGTTTATTGTAATTATTGGATCTAAACTATTCATCGTGGAAGGAATTTCATTATCTCACATCGTCTTGTACGGAAATGGAGTAAATTTAAGACTGCGGGCATTTGAATTCATCTCAAGCGTGATTTTCGGCTGTATTCTATCCGAGTCAAAACCATTCTGCTTGTTTTGTACGCGAATGCCCTGTTAGCACCGATGATTTATAATACACAGAACTTCAGAAGGCAAAGTATGAGGCATGAAATAATGTTTTATTGTAAGGAATCGTGTGTAACTGGATCAAGCAGACAAGGGTTGAAGGGCGTAGGAATTCATAAGTGAGTGAAATTCTGGATTATTTTTGTAGAGAAAAACATTTTGAAAGTAAATATATGTTATACACAGATTTTATTGACTGCAGGATAAATAGAATATTAGGTTACTGTTTTTCTTAACTTAAGTTTATCCACTTCGTCTCCGAAAGATTTATCCCCCTCGGCAAGCCTCGGGTGGATAAACCTTTCTCCAACTCAGTGGATAAACTTAAGTTAAGAAAGACAGTAACCTAATATTCTCTATATACATACATTCGGCATTATGGGGTGACCTCATAGGACAAGTTGCATAACTCTAACTCTTATTTCCTCTGAGACCGTGTGGTGGAAGTTGGTGAACTTGGCATGGATGGACTGGGTGGTCTTGTCTAGTAATATTAGCTCATGTATCATATTGACCCAATTAAAACATTTGTTGGTGGATTTTCTTCAGAATGACGTCCATTTAATATGATGATTTTTTAGCTCACCTGTCACAAAGTGAAAAGGTGAGCTTTTGTGATCGCGCGGTGTCCGTCGTCCGTCGTCCGTCCGTGCGTCCGTAAACTTTTGTTTGTGACCACTCTAGAGGTCACATTTTCATGGGATCTTTATGAAAGTTGGTCAGAATGTTCATCTTGATGATATCTAGGTCAAGTTCGAAACTGGGTCACGTGCCGTCAAAATCTAGGTCAGTAGGTCTAAAAATAGAAAAACCTTGTGACCTCTCTAGAGGCCATATATTTCACAAGATCTTCATGAAAATTGGTCAGAATATTCACCTTGATGATATCTAGGCCAAGTTCGAAACTGGGTCACGTGGGGTCAAAAACTAGGTCAGTAGGTCTAAAAATAGAAAAACCTTGTGACCTCTCTAGAGGCCATATTTCTCAATGGATCTTCATGAAAATCGGTCAAAATGTTTATCTTGATGATATTCAGGTCAAGTTCGAAACTGGGTCACGTGGGTTAAAAACTAGGTCAGTAGATCTAAAAATAGAAAAACCTTGTGACCTCTCTAGAGGCCATATTTTTCATGAGATCTTCATGAATATTGGTCAGAATGTTTACCTTGATGATATCTAGATCAAGTTCGAAACTGGGTCACGTAGGGTCAAAAACTAGGTCATTAGGTCTAAAAATAGAAAAACTTTGTGACCTCTCTAGAGGCCATATTTCTCAATGGATCTTCATGAAAACTGGTCAGAATGTTCATCTTGATGATATCTAGGTCAAGTTCGAAACTGGGTCACGTGGGGTTAAAAACTAGGTCAGTAGATCTAAAAATAGAAAAACCTTGTGACCTCTCTAGAGGCCATATTTTTCATGAGATCTTCATGAATATTGGTCAGAATGTTCACCTTGATGATATCTAGGTCAAGTTCGAAACTAGGTCATGTGGGGTCAAAATCTAGGTCAGTAGATCTAAAAATAGAAAAACCTTGTGACCTCTCTAGAGGCCATATTTCTCAATGGATCTTCATGAAAATTGGTAAGAATGTTCACCTTGATGATATCTAGGTCAAGTTCGAAACTGTGTCACGTGCGGTCAAAAACTAGGTCAGTAGGTCTAAAAATAGGAAAACCTTGTGACCTCTCTAGAGGCGATATTTTTCAATGGATCTTCATGAAAATTGGTCAGAATGTTTACCTTGAAGATATCTAGGTCAAGTTCGAAACTGGGTCACGTGGGGTTAAAAACTAGGTCAGTATATCTAAAAATAGAAAAACCTTGTGACCTCTCTAGAGGCCATATTTTTCAAGAGATCTTCATGAATATTGGTCAGAATGTTCATCTTGATGATATCTAAGTCAAATTCGAAACTGGGTCACGTGGGGTCAAAAACTAGGTCAGTAGGTCTAAAAATAGAAAAAACCTTGTGACCTCTCTAGAGGCCATATTTCTCAATGGATCTTCATGAAAATTGGTGAGAATGTTCAGCTTGATGATATCTAGGTCAGGCTCGTAACTGGGTCATGTGCGATCAAAAACTAGGTCAGTAGGTCGAAAAATAGAAAAACCTTGTGACCTCTCTAGAGGCCATATTTTTCACGAGATCTTCATGAAAATTGGTGAGAATGTTCACCTTGATGATATCTAGGTCAGGTTTAAAAGTGGGTCACGTGCCTTCAAAAACTAGGTCATTAGGTCAAATAATAGAAAAACCTTGTGACCTCTCTAGAGGCCATATTTTTCAATGGATCTTCATGAAAATTGGTCAGAATTTTTTATCTTGATGATATCTAGGTCACATGTGCTCAAAAACCAGGTCACTATGTCAAATAATAGAAATAACGACGTCATACTCAGTTGAACACTGGGTCATGTGGGGATAGGTGAGCGATTCAGGACCATCATGGTCCTCTTGTTTATATATATTTTCCCATTAATTGAAAAAGGAAATGTCAGTAAAATTGAAATTAAATACCTTTTGATAGTTATAGATGATAGACTGCAGTTGAGACGACTAGTTACCTTCAAGTAGGGGACTTTGTATTGCATGGCATACTTCATTCGCTTGTTTCTATTACTTGATTTCTAGTTTTCATGTTGCTGACTTTTTTCAGTGTTACTGTTCTAACCTTGAGCATTTATTTGCAAAGATTTTCCTGCCTTTGTACAAAATTGTCTATTTATGTGGTACGACCCCGAAATAAAATGTTAAATGAAAACCTGTTAATATTTAGCTAGATGGGTTAAGGATGTTTTAAAAATTGGTGTTGGTACAGAAAATAAAATGGCGTTTATATAAAATTTGTATTTTGAATAATTTCATTGTTTCAACATGATAGAAAGGAGAAAGAAATAAAGGCATGCCAGAAAATAAACGAGTTGTTGTTTTGATGATATATTAAATAGTTTGATATTTTTCAATAATGATTTAAGACGGTGATATATGCAAGTTCTTTGATCTTTATGCCAAGTTCAAATCTGGGTCAGGCGGGGTTAAAAACTAGGCTATCAGGTCAAATAAAAGGAAAAGCTTGATAACACTCAAGAGGCCACATTTGACTGTATCTTCATGAAACTTGGTCAGAATGTTAATCTTGATGATCTTGAGGTCAGGTTCGAATCTTGGTCATCTGGGGTCAAAAACTAGGTCACCAGGTCAAATCAAAGGAAAAGCTAGTAAACACTAGAGACCACATTTATGACCATATCTTAATGACACTTGGCCAGATTGTTAATCTTGATGATCTTTAGGTCAAGTTCGAATCTTGGTCATCTGGGGTCAAAAACTAGGTCACCAGGTCAAATCAAAGGAAAAGCTAGTAAACACTCTAGAGGCCATATTTATGACCATATCTTAATGACACTTGGTCAGAATGTTAATCTTTAGGTCAAGTTCAAATCTGGGTCAGGTGGGGTTAGAAATTAGGTCATCAGGTCAAATCAAAGGAATAGCTAGTTAACACTCTAGAGGCCACATTTATGACCATATTTTAATGAGGTCAGAATGTTAATCTTAATTATCTCTAGGTCAAGTTTAAGTCTGGGTCAGATGGTGTCAAAAACTAGGTCACCAGGTCAAAACAAAGGAAAAGCTTGTTAACACTCTAAAAGCCACATTTATGACACTTGGTTAGAATGTTAAACTTGATGTTCTTTAGGTCAAGTTCGAATCTGGGTAATGTGGAATGTGACCTATTGACCTACTTTCTTGTTTTTAGCTCACCAGAGCACAAAGTGCTCAAGGTGAGCTATTGTGACCGGTCATTGTCCGGCGTCGTCCGTCGTGCGTCGTCCGTCAACATTTACCTTGTGAACACTCTAGAGACCACATTTATGACCCAATCTTTATGACACTTGGTCAGAATGTTACTCTTGGTGATCTTTAGGTCAAGTTCGAAACTGGGTCATGTGGGGTCAAAAACTAGGTCAATAGGTTAGATCAAAGGAAAAGCTTGTGAACACTCTAGAGACCACATTTTTGAACCAATCTTCATGAAACTTGGTCAGAATGTTAGTGTTCATAAACTCTAGGTCAAGTTCGAAATTGGGTCGTGTGGGGTCAAAACCTAGGTTAGTAGGTCAGATCAAAGGAAAAGCTTGTGAATACTCTAAAGACCACATTTGTGCCCCAATCTTTATGAAACTTGATTAGAATGTTCTCTAGATCAAGTCCGAATCTGATTAATGTTGGGTCAAAAACTAGGTCAGATGGTCAGATCAATGGAAAAGCTTGTGAACACTCTAGAGACCACAGTTGTGACCCAATATTTATGAAACTTAGAAAGTATGGCTTGATGATTTCTAGGTCAAGTTCGAATCTGGGTCATGTGGGGTCAAAATCTAGGTCACCTGGTCAAATCAAAGGAAAGGCTTGTGAACACTTTAGAGGCCACATTTGTGACTCAATCTTTATGAAACTGGGTCAGAATATTTTTCTTAATCATTTCTAGGTCAGCTTTGAATCTGGGTCATGTGGGGTCAAAAACTAGGTCACTAGGCCAGATCAAAGTAAAATCTTTTCAACACTATAGAGACCACAATTTAAGTTTGAAACTCATGAGAATTAGTCAGAATGTTTGTTTTGATAATCTATAGGTTAAGTTCGAATCTGGGTCATGTGGGGTCAAAAAATAGGTCACCGGTCAAATCAAAGGAAAAGCTTGTGAACACTCTAGAGGCCACAGTTGTGACCAGATCTTAATGAAATTTAGTCAGAATGTTTGTCTTGATGATCTTTAGGTCAAGTTCAACTCCTGGTCGTGTGGGGTCAAAAACTAGGCCAGTAGGCCAGATCAACTCTGGTGAGGGATATATAGGGCCATCATGGCCCTCTTGTTTAAGATACAACCTTGAAATTTGGATGACATGTGCAGTTTTCACACCGATCTTAAACTAACTTTCAGTGACCATGAATGTGACCTACTGACCTACTTTCTTGTTTTTTAAGATACAGGCTTGAAATTTGGATGACATGTACAGTTTTCACACCGATCTTAAACTAACTTTCAGTGACCATGAATGTGACCTACTGACCTACTTTCTTGTTTTTTAAGATAAGACTTGAAATTTGGATGACATGTACAGTTTTGCATACTGATCTTTAACTGACTTTCAATGACCATAAATATGACCTACTGACCTACTTTCTTAATATTTTAGCATCAGTTTGACATTTGAAAACATGTAGCTCATATTACTCAGGTGAGCGATCTAGGGTCATCATGACCCTCTTGTTCATTACATATAACATATTTAGGCACAAAAACTATATACATGTATAATCATATGTGAAAACCAGACTTATTTTATATGATGAAAATAGAGTCGATAATATGCTTCACATTTGCTATGCTTCCTTTTACGCACGTGCCAAACTAAATATGAAATTAGAATTAAATATTGAGAGATGGTATGATTTAATCAATTGTTGACAATGTTGTGATTTTATAGCAAATGAACGAAAATATTTAAACATTGTCGGAAATTTCACAACTTGGCGGCTTATCTAATAAACCTCGAATGACAGCCCTTACTACTACCGAAAAACTCGCGCATTTTTGCCGCCAAATCATAAACCCGATTATTTTCCTAATAATACGGTGTATGCTTCCGATAATAAATACATTGAACAAAACAAGTATAGGTATCGCACAGTAATAAGGCGCTTTGAAATGTAAACAAACAAAACAATAGCATAAATTCAAGTTAATACACTACGTTTACGATGCAAACAGTAATTCCTCGTTGGCCGAGCGGTAACGGTATTCGTGTTACACTTTTTCGTCGGGAGTTCGATTCCCATACCCGTAAAATATTTTGAAAAATGTATTTAGTTTCTTTTTTTTAAAAAAAATACAATTCAACGAAAACCACACAAGTTGGTTAGTCTAGTATACTATAACTTGTTCACTAACTTAGGTGTGTTACTTTTAACACGTAATTATGTTTAAATACGCCTCATCTTTGAAGTAATCTAATGTTTTTGAAGCTTTCGTGAGTGAATTAGAAACCAGAGGTAAACAGACTTACACAAAGTATAAAATTAAACTTATATGTTTTATGCAAAATAAAAAAAAATGACGGATGAAAGGTTCGAACCATCGAAACTATCGCTACAAAAGTGATTACTTGTCTAGCCACTCTACCTACTGCGCCAACAAGCCGACGATTAAACTTAGATCCACTATATTTTATTTTAAAACAGAATGCTAAGTACTGATTGTTTGCTAAAAATAAAAACGCCATAATACTGTGCGGTATTTATACAGTCCATAAAATAAACAAACGTGTTTGTAAACATGGATGGATCCAAACGGAAGGGGAAGAAGCATTTTATAGAAATATTTCGATGGTAAAATACAATACATATTGTAGTCCTGACCAACCTATAAACCGGGTCAGTCTATTATATAAGTACAACAACACGGTCGACCCATTTAAACGAGCTGTAACTTCCGCTGTGTAAGTGCAAAAGATATACGTAAATATGAAAACAAGGGTTAAATTATTTTTATATGTATTGGAAAATTTTATCGCTCTATACGTTTACGTGGTACGGGACGTACACCTAAATCACACATTAATATCGGGTGCATCGAGGACTGCCTGGCATCGTTGGCGCATAGAACCGACAAGTGTGTTGATTTCGACCTGTGGAGTGTTTTTCCACTCCTGAATTAAGGCTCGTGTTAGTACAATGACGTTCGACGATGGAATAGGGCGATGTCTAATACGTTGGTCCAAATTATCCCACAGGTGTTCGATGGGATTCAGATCTGGGCTTTTGGCGGGCCAGTCATTAATAAATGCAATGTTATTCGTCCTGAGGAAATTCACAGTATCTCTAGCTGTCATGTGATGGCTTGTGGCATTATCCTGTTGAAACAGAGTGATATTGGCATTATTTTGAAACAGTGGGATGACTTGCCTCGCAAGAATCTCATCTCGGCAGCGTTGGGCATTCAAATTCCCATCGATCACAAGAGGTGTGCGAGAACCATGCGCAATGCCTGCCCAGACCAAGACGAAACCTCCATCCCATAAACGATCTCGTTCAAGTACTCAGCGGTCGGCATAACGTTCATTTCTTCTACAGTATGCTCGAACCCTGCCATCACTTCGTCGGAGAAGAGAATGCTACTCCATTGTTGCCTCAACCAGCGATGGTGTGTACGTGCCCAATTAACACGATTTAATTACGCGGTGACGTCGCGTCATGACACAGCCAACGTAGGGACAACGTCCACGTAGACCACCCTCGCGCAAACGATTTTGTACAGTTTGGTCATATATTTAGGTTGTAATGTGTACCAGGAATGTTAGCGGCAGTGACAGTGGCAGTTTGGAAACGGTTGCGTAGGTGGGCGTTCATGATATAGCGGTCTTGTCCAGGCGTCGTGACGTGTGGACGTCCGCTACGTGGTAAATCGTTCGTACACCCTGTTGCTTGGAAACAATGCCTAAGGTTTCGAATAGCACGGCTAGAACTGCCAACAACCCTAGCAACCGCATTCGTCACCATACGAGAATTAAGCATGCCAATGGCACGTTCACGTAAATTTGGTGGAATTCTAGGCATATCAAAAAAAGAAAGAAAAGTGAATAAATTTAAATCATAGTTTTTTTAAACGTCTTTTTCTTATTGACAACAAAGTATATAAAGTCAGACTGAAAAGTTTGATTTTATAAACACGGATTAAACTGCAGGAGAAAATCGAGTTCAACGTTTTCTTTTTTGTGTAATGCGTACAATTCAGTTATTTGGTTTTATTTGACACATATTAAGCTTTCGCCCGAACACAGGTAGGCCATTTGACATGTTGATATCTGTTTATAACATTAATATGTATAGAAATCGGAAGTTTCTTTTTTTGTTCAGTATATATTTTATTTTTAGACTTACTGTTCAAAATGACATTCAAATATCGATAGGCATTTAAAAAGAAAAGATTCAATTAAGAAACCTGCATTGTTTTAGAAATATAAATGCATTCGGCTTAATCCACGTTAAATGTTGAAGTAACACTTGCTTATATCATCATTATGAATTTTAGTTATGACACCCTTCATTTTATTATTGTAAGGCCTGTCAGTAGGCAGATATTCATCGACCCCTATGACGCCAATGCCACGGAAAATAAATGGTTAATCCTAAACTGGTAGCTTCTTAAGGTACAGAACTTCTCTTATTTTTTTAGATATCAATTATTTATTTAAAGATATCATAAACTACATTTTGTGATAGCCTCTATTCTGTTTAATGATAACTTAAATTCATTTTGTGATTTCAGTTATGGATATCATAAAACAGAATTAAAGATATAAAATAGAATTAAAGATTTCACTAAATAAAATTAATGATGTCATAATTTGAATAAAGGTTATCATGAAATAAAACTGATTTTGGGATGTCAAATACATAAATATCTATAAATCCATTTGTGATATATTTAAGTACATTGAATGATATCCAAAATACTTGATGATATTAAATCCATTTGTGATATATTTAAGTACATTGAATGATATCCAAAATACTTGATGATATTATAGAATGAATAATGAATTAAGGTAACTTGACATGGACAACCGAGATGGCGTCACAAAATTGAGGTTGGTCACATTATTTACTTCTATAGATGATATGCTGCTACAGAGGTCTAAAGATGCATTTTAATCATTTAATACACACATATACCATTGTAAAAATGCATTTAATTTATAAAATTATAAAATCAAAAGTTCTGAAACTCACCATGAAAACTAAGCAATTTTTGTGCACATTTTGCAGAAAAGTTAGGTATCCAAACTGAAAATAATTGATATCCTCATATCTTTGAATATGTCCTTCAGGTACTCCACCTATGAACAAAAGAACTTATCCACTGAGTTTTATGCTATTTGCTCTGTAATTTGGTCAGTAAATTATAAATTTCAATATTTTGTTGCAAATAAATTCAGTAACAAGAGGCTATGCAATTCCAAAAATATGTTTATCGTAAAACTCTCCCAGTCCTATGAATGGAAAGTGAACCCAAACATAGCTGATTTCGGGTCTTTTACATTATGTTTTATGACCCTTGCATGTTCAAATGCAGAAATCCTCATCTAAACTGGCTCTATATGTCTTGGGGGCAACAGAAATTCAAGAAAATGTACTTTATCAATTACATTAAACATCCATTAATTTAGTATGGCCTATGATCCACACTTTCCATGAGATTTCCATGCAAGTCAGAGAAGATTTGACATTGAGGGTTATTCAAACAGTAGCAAACATATTTGAACTAGGACACAGATTGAAAAGATTGTAAACATTATATAAAATTAAAATACAAACAATGCAAAATTACTAAGAAATGAACACATCACTCAAAACTCTTAATATGTGAGGATGTAAAGTCTCAGAAATACGGACAAAGTAAACTTACATGTACTATTTTTTTAACGACCCTCATACTGCAGGCAGGTTTCAACTTTTTAGGGTGGAAATATAGAAATTTATAATTTACTAATGAAATTACCGAGCAAATAGCATAAAACTCAGTTGATAAGTTCTTTTGTTTATAGGTGGAGCACCTAAAGGACATATTCAAAGATATGAGGATATAATTTTTTTTCAGTTTGGATACATAACTTTTCCGCAAAATGTGCACAAAAATTGACTAGTTTTCATGGTGAGTTCCAGAACATTTGATTTTATAATTTTATAAATTAAATGTATTTTGTCAATTGTATATGTATGTATTAAATGATTTAAATGCAATTTTAGACCTTTGTAGCAGTATATCGTCTATACGAGTAAATAATGTGACCAACCCCAATTTCGTGACGCCATCTTGGTTGTTCATGTCAAGTTACCTTAAGGATGAATTCACACAAAATGAATTAATAACGAGTTATTAAATCATAACTCCTCTGTGTGACTTAGTAACTCATACACATGACAGTGATTTGTATGAGACATAGTGACTTGTGTGAGACATAGTGATTTGTATGAGACATAGTGACTTGTATGAGACATAGTGATTTGTATGAGCCATAGTGATTTGTATGAGACATATTGATTTGTATGAGTCATAGTGATTTGTATGAGCCATAGTGATTTGTATGAGACATGGTGATTTGTATGAGCCATAGTGATTTGTATAAGACATAATGATTTATATGAAATAGTAAGGCATACGTACGAGTTAAATGGTCGCACTTTCATGTTGAATGCATTTGGTTCTTTATTTTCTGATTAAATATCAAGTTCCTGTTCATAATAATCTAAAACAGAAGTTCTGATTGGCGGATATTTCTGATACAATTAGCGGTTTATATAGTGCGTATAAAGCTAAAACCGCCGTAAAATTCGATAAAGGACGATATATATGACAAGGTGAGCGCAGGTAAAAGGTAGATAAAGAGGACAGTGTACTTGTGTTGGCCTGGATTTTAGCCTAGCTGTTTAACCGACTTCTCGTAACGTAAACATAGTATATTTGAAACCCGTTGGGATCGCACAGCGGATACATGAAAAGACCTGTAAGTAACGTATTTTGTTATCATTTATTTTTTCTTGCTAAAACAGTTTTATTTCCTCTCTCATTTCTTAATCAGTGTGATTCTATAAATATGTAAATATGTGTCTGTCCCAGTTTTAGGGCACGGCGGTCGATCAAACTTAGTAGCAATAATGATATCGTAATCAAAGTACCTAGATTAGAATATCTTTTAAAAATTGTAATTATAATGATAATAATAACAAGAACAACGAGTGTACTACTAACGGTAAAATTCTAACAAATTTATTCCAGTACCATTATAAATAATAATAATGATAATAGTGATAACAACAACAATAGTAATAATAATAATCAGGCCCCTGTTTTACGAAAAAGCTTAAGTAATTACTTAAGTCTGTTATTTTAAAATCGTGCTATTGCTTAAGTGTTGCTTTTATTCTGTAACAACGTATTTATAGGTAAACCAACTATGGATAGTAGTATTTCCCTACAGTTCTTATTTCAGTCACGCAAATATGATATTTCTATTTACGCACGATATAACGAACTTAAGTATTTGATTAAGTATATTTCTTATTTCTGTAAAATTCAGAATTGTTGTGTTTTGATCTATGAAATTGATAGATATAGATTTCGGATAACTCATTTTCTGCAGTATTAATTATAAAATCGTCGAAGGTATAAACATAATCCTTTGAAAAGTTCAGTGGTCATTTGATCTCGGTCATTTAAAATGTCCTTTCCGCCAAAAATTACGCACCTGTTAATAAGTTGATTATAAGTTCAAACACCAAGTATTTCCAAACACCACAGATTAAAAAGGATAATAACTTCATACACTTAATAAATTGCTAGCAGGTTACTGAGGTCCGAAGTCTGGCAGGTTACTGAGGTCCGAAGTCTGGCATGTTACTGAGGTCCGAAGTCTGGCAGGTTTCTGAGGTCCGAAGTCTGGCAGGTTACTGAGGTCCGAAGTCTGGCAGGTTACTGAGGTCCGAAGTCTGGCAGGTTACTGAGGTCCGAGGTCCGAAGTCTGGCAGGTTACTGAGGTCCGAAGTCTGGCATGTTACTGAGGTCCGAAGTCTGGCAGGTTTCTGAGGTCCGAAGTCTGGCATGTAATTCAGTAAGTGTTTAAATACCTGACACAAGAAACAAATTTTTGTTCTTTTTTCGTCGAGTTTCGACATTTCAGTTCAGCAAAATTTAGTGTTGAACTATAGACCGGTAAATAGCTCACACTATGGACCAGTAATTTATATAAAAAGTCATGTAAATAGTCCATAATATATGACAAACAAACTTTGTAAGTATTATAGTTAATTCCTTCTTGGGTGCCTTTAACCTTTATCGGAAACGACGGCAATGCAATACCTAATAAATCACAAGAATTATTTATTTATTTATAGAATCATTATTCATAACTGTAGTATAAACCACAGATGGCAGCAACGTACCTAGAATACAGTATGGGTCCATGAGCCATATACACTAAAATATATTTCATTTATCATTTTGAAATTTTTTGCCCCTGTATCCTGCAAAACCACCTCTGCTTACAACTCAGTATCCTGCAAAGCAATATCAACTTACAACTCCGTATCCTGCAAAACCATCTCAACTTACAACTCGGTATCCTGCAAAACCATCTCAACTTACAACTCAGTATCCTGCTACACCATTAACTTACAACTCAGTATCCTGCTACACCATCTCAACTTACAACTCAGTATCCTGCAAAACCATTAACTTACAACTCAGTATCCTGCTACACCATCTCAACTTACAACTCCGTATCCTGCAAAACCATCTCAACTTACAACTCGGTATCCTGCTACACCATCTCAACTTACAACTCAGTATCCAGCAAAACCATCTCAACTTACAACTCAGTATCCTGCTACACCATTAACTTACAACTCGGTATCCTGCTACACCATTAACTTACAACTCAGTATCCTGCTACACCATTAACTTACAACTCGGTACCCTGCTACACCATTAACTTACAACTCGGTATCCTGCTACACCATTAACTTACAACTCGGTATCCTGCTACACCATTAACTTACAACTCAGTATCCTGCTACATCATTAACTTACAACTCAGTATCCTGCAAAACCATCTCAACTTACAACTCGGTATCCTGCTACACCATCAACTTACAACTCAGTATCCTGCTACACCATCAACTTACAACTCAGTATCCTGCTACACCATGAACTTACAACTCAGTATCCTGCTACACCATCAACTTACAACTCAGTATCCTGCAAAACCATCTCAACTTACAACTCAGTATCCTGCTACACCATTAACTTACAACTCAGTATCCTGCAAAACCATCTCAACTTACAACTCCGTATCCTGCTACACCATCAATTTACAACTCAGTATCCTGCAAAACCATTAACTTACAACTCAGTATCCAGCAAAACCATCTCAACTTACAACTCAGTATCCTGCTACACCATTAACTTACAACTCGGTATCCTGCTACACCATTAACTTACAACTCAGTATCCTGCAAAACCATCTCAACTTACAACTCCGTATCCTGCTACACCATCAATTTACAACTCAGTATCCTGCAAAACCATTAACTTACAACTCAGTATCCAGCAAAACCATCTCAACTTACAACTCAGTATCCTGCTACACCATTAACTTACAACTCAGTATCCTGCTACACCATGAACTTACAACTCAGTATCCTGCTACACCATCAACTTACAACTCAGTATCCTGCAAAACCATCTCAACTTACAACTCAGTATCCTGCAAAACCATCTCAACTTACAACTCGGTATCCTGCTACACCATCAACTTACAACTCAGTATCCTGCTACACCATCAACTTACAACTCAGTATCCTGCTACACCATGAACTTACAACTCGGTATCCTGCTACACCATTAACTTACAACTCAGTATCCTGCTACACCATTAACTTACAACTCAGTATCCTGCTACACCATCTCAACTTACAACTCGGTATCCTGCAAAACCATCTCAACTTACAACTCGGTATCCTGCTACACCATCAACTTACAACTCAGTATCCTGCTACACCATCAACTTACAACTCAGTATCCTGCTACACCATGAACTTACAACTCAGTATCCTGCAAAACCATCTCAACTTACAACTCGGTATCCTGCAAAACCATCTCAACTTACAACTCGGTATCCTGCTACACCATCAACTTACAACTCAGTATCCTGCTACACCATCAACTTACAACTCAGTATCCTGCTACACCATCAACTTACAACTCGGTATCCTGCTACACCATCAACTTACAACTCAGTATCCTGCTACACCATCAACTTACAACTCAGTATCCTGCTACACCATGAACTTACAACTCAGTATCCTGCTACACCATCTCAACTTACAACTCGGTATCCTGCAAAACCATCTCAACTTACAACTCGGTATCCTGCTACACCATCAACTTACAACTCAGTATCCTGCTACACCATCAACTTACAACTCAGTATCCTGCTACACCATCAACTTACAACTCAGTATCCTGCTACACCATGAACTTACAACTCAGTATCCTGCTACACCATCAACTTACAACTCAGTATCCTGCAAAACCATCTCAACTTACAACTCAGTATCCTGCTACACCATTAACTTACAACTCGTATCTTTCTAACATACATAATATAAAACTCAGTATCCTGCAAACCATCTCAAACTTACAACATCTGGTACCCGCTACACCTAATTACAAACTTAAATCCTGTACTAAATGATAATTAACAAACACGGTATCCGCTACAACATTAACATTACAACCAGAATCTAGAAACCATATAACTACAACATAGTAATCCAGCAAAACCACTCAACTTACAACTAGTATCCTGCTACACCATTAAACTGTACAATGGTATCCTGTACAACATTAACTTAACAACTAAGAAATCCGCTACACCATACTTACAACTCAGTATCCTCTACTACCACATCAATTACAACTCAGTATCTGCAAAACATCTCAACATTCACAATGTATCCTGCAAAAATCTAACTTACAATCGGTATCCTCTCACATCAATATAAAACTCAGTACCGCTAAAACATCAACTTACAAATCAGTTATCCTCGCTAAACCCCAAGAACTTACACTCGTAATCATGCTACACATTAATACACTCAGTATTCCTAACACCATTAACTTAAACTCAGTAATCTCAGCTACACCATTTTCAACTTTACAACTCGGTCCTGCAAAACATCTCAACGTTACAACCGGTACGGGCTGTACAGTCCAATCTGCAACTCGTATCCTGCTACAACTCAACTTACAACTCAGTATCCTGCTACACCGATGAACTTACAACTCAGATCCTGCAAACACCAATTAACTTACAACTCAGTATCAGCAAAACCACCAACTATACAACTCAGTATCCATTCGTCACACAATTTGAACTACAACTCGGTAATCCTCACTATACCATTAACTATACAATCAGTAATGCTCACATATAACTTACAACTCGGTATTCTGCTTACACCATCAACTTACAACTCCATAATCCTGCAAAACATCTCAACAAACTCGTACCTGCTACACCATTAACTTACAATCAGTACCTGGTAAAACACATAACCTTACAACTCGGTTCCTGCTATCACAATTAATCATATCATACTGAATCCACAAAACCATCTCAACTTACAACTCAGTATCCTGCACACATAACTTACAACTCAGTATCCTGCTAAACCATTAACTTACAACTCGTATCCTGCTAAACCATGAACTTACAACTCAGTATCCTGCTACACCATCAACTTACAACTCAGTATCCTGCAAAACCATCTCAACTTACAACTCAGTATCCTGCAAAACCATCTCAACTTACAACTCGTATCCTGCTACACCATCAACTTACAACTCAGTATCCTGCTACACCATCAACTTACAACTCAGTATCCTGCTACACCATGAACTTACAACTCGTATCCTGCACACCATTAACTTACAACTCAGTATCCTGCTACACCATTAACTTACAACTCAGTATCCTGCTACACCATCTCAACTTACAACTCGTATCCTGCAAAACCATCTCAACTTACAACTCGGTATCCTGCTACACCATCAACTTACAACTCAGTATCCTGCTACACCATCAACTTACAACTCAGTATCCTGCTACACCATGAACTTACAACTCAGTATCCTGCAAAACCATCCAACTTACAACTCGTATCCTGCAAAACCATCTCAACTTACAACTCGTATCCTGCTACACCATCAACTTACAACTCAGTATCCTGCTACAACCATCAACTTACAACTCAGTATCCTGCTACACCATCAACTTACAACTCGGTATCCTGCAACAACCATCCAACTTACAACTCGTATCCTGCTACACCATCAACTTACAACTCAGTATCCTGCAACACCAGAACTTACAACTCAGTATCCTGCTACACCATCTCAACTTACAACTCGGTATCCTGCAAAACCATCTCAACTTACAACTCAGTATCCTGCTACACCATCTAAACTTACAACTCAGTATCCTGCTACACCATCAACTTACAACTCAGTATCCTGCTACACCATCAACTTACAACTCAGTATCCTGCTACACCATGAACTTACAACTCAGTATCCTGCTACACCATCAACTTACAACTCAGTATCCTGCAAAACCATCTCAACTTACAACTCAGTATCCTGCTACACCATTAACTTACAACTCGGTATCCTGCTACACCATCAACTTACAACTCAGTATCCTGCAAAACCATCTCAACTTACAACTCGGTACCCTGCTACACCATTAACTTACAACTCAGTATCCTGCTACACCATTAACTTACAACTCGGTATCCTGCTACACCATTAACTTACAACTCAGAATCCTGCAAAACCATTAACTTACAACTCAGTATCCAGCAAAACCATCTCAACTTACAACTCAGTATCCTGCTACACCATAACTTACAACTCAGTATCCTGCAACAACCATTAACTTACAACTCAGTATCCTGCACAACCATGAACTTACAACTCAGTATCCTGCTACACCATAACTTACAACTCAGTATCCTGCAAAACCATCTCAACTTACAACTCAGTATCCTGCAAACCATTCAACTTACAACTCGGTATCCTGCTACACCATCAACTTACAACTCGTATCCTGCTACACCATCAACTTACAACTCAGTATCCTGCTACACCATCAACTTACAACTCGTACCTGCTACACCATTAACTTACAACTCAGTATCCTGCTACACCATTAACTTACAACTCAGTATCCTGCTACACCATTCAACTTACAACTCGGATATCCTGCAAAACCATCTCAACTTACAACTCGGTATCCTGCTACACCATAACTTACAACTCAGTATCCTGCTACACCATAACTTACAACTCAGTATCCTGCTACACCATAACTTACAACTCGTATCCTGCAACAACCATTAACTTACAACTCAGTATCCGCCAAAACCATCTCAACTTACAACTCAGTATCCTGCTACACCATTAACTTACAACTCGGTATCCTGCTACACCATTAACTTACAACTCAGTATCCTGCTACACCATTAACTTACAACTCGGTATCCTGCTACACCATCAACTTACAACTCAGTATCCTGCAAAACCATCTCAACTTACAACTCGGTACCTGCACAACCATTAACTTACAACTCAGTATCCTGCTACACCATTAACTTACAACTCGGTATCCTGCAAACCATTAACTTACAACTCGATCCTGCAAAACTATAAACTTACAACTCGTATCCTGCTACACCATTAACTTACAACTCGTATCCTGCAAACACCATTAACTTACAACACAGTATCCTGCTACACCATTAACTTACAACTCGTATCCTGCTAAACCATTAACTTACAACTCAGTATCCTGCCAAACCATCTCAACTTACAACTCAGTATCCTGCTACACCATTAACTTACAACTCAGTATCCTGCTACACCATTAACTTACAACTCAGTACCCTGCTACACCATTAACTTACAACTCCGTATCCTGCTACACCATTAACTTACAACTCAGTATCCTGCAAAACCATCTCAACTTACAACTCAGTATCCTGCAAAACCATTTCAACTTACAACTCAGTATCCTGCTACATCATTAACTTACAACTCGGTTTCCTGCAAAACCATCTCAACTTACAACTCGGTATCCTGCAAAACTATCACAACTTACAACTCAGTATCCTGCTACACCATTAACTTACAACTCAGTATCCTGCAAAACCATCTCAACTTACAACTCAGTATCCTGCTACACCATTAACTTACAACTCAGTATCCTGCAAAACCATCTCAACTTACAACTCAGTATCCTGCTACACCATTAACTTACAACTCCGTATCCTGCTACACCATTAACTTACAACTCAGTATCCTGCTACACCATTAACTTACAACTCGGTATCCTGCTACACCATTAACTTACAACTCAGTATCCTGCAAAACCATCTCAACTTACAACTCAGTATCCTGCTACACCATTAACTTACACCTCGGTATCCTGCTACATCATCTCAACTTACAACTCAGTATCCTGCAAAACCATCTCAACTTACAACTCAGTATCCTGCTACACCATTAACTTACAACTCGGTATCCTGCAAAACCATCTCAACTTACAACTCAGTATCCTACTACACCATTAACTTACAACTCAGTATCCTGCAAAACCATCTCAACTTACAACTCAGTATCCTGCTACACCATTAACTTACAACTCAGTATCCTGCAAAACCATCTCAACTTACAACTTAGTATCCTGCAAAACCATCTCAACTTACAACTCAGTATCCTGCTACACCATTAACTTACAACTCAGTATCCTGCAAAACCATCTCAACTTACAACTTAGTATCCTGCAAAACCATCTCAGCTTACAACTCAGTATCTTGCAAAACCATCTCAACGTAGAACTCAGTATCCTGCAAAACCATCTCAATTTACAACTCGGTATCCTGCAAAACGATCTCAACTTACAACTCGGTATTCCGCAAAACCATCTCAACTTACAACTCCGTATTCTGCAAAACGAAAACGGTTTGAAAACCCAGATCTGATGGCGTAAAGTCATTTATCCAGACAACAAAGAATAAAACCCGGACCCTATAGACTGAAGCAAAAATCAGACTACGAATAAATGGCAGCATTTGTGTTAATTGATAAATCTGCCTTTCTTAAGATCAAACTAAATATGTATAGGTAAGAGGTTCTGAGCCCGGTTATCAGAACTTCTTACCTACTTATTGACAAATATGTGGGGGTGAAGAAATCTGACCTTCCTAATTAACCATGAAATTGCTGTTGTCAAACACATTTCTGTCTTCAGAGGTAAGCCGAGTGCGAATTGTGTCATTTATTTTGTCTGTAGTTTTTGGTGACAAAACAGATGTGAATGCCTAGCAAAATGGTGGACCGTTTTCAGTTTGTTTCAAAGGATTATGTTTAGCAAAGAATTAAATGTTTAATTAAATATTTTCACACTTCATAATATCAGTATGTCACTGCATTCCTGTAAAGTACACCGCAATAAATGAGTCTGATAAATAAATTACCTTTATCACCTGATTGTGGTCTTATCATGACCTTCCCAATTAAACCTGTCAGTTAAAAATTACGAAATAAGAACCGGGTTCTTACTGAATTTTTGGGGAATCATGAAGAATGCACCATTAAGAGGCAGTTTGCCAATAAGTTTAGCAAAGAATTAAATGTTTAATTAAATATTTTCACACTTCTTATTGGCAAACTGCCTCTTAATGGTGCATTCTTCATGATTCCCCAAAAATTCAGTAAGAACCTGATTCTTATTTTGTAATTTTTAACTGACAGGTTTAATTGGGAAGGTCATGATAAGACCACAGTCCGGTGACAAAGGCAATTTATTTATCAGACTCATTTATTGTGGTGTACTTTACAGGAATGCAGTGATATACTGATATCATGAAGTGTGAAAATATTTAATTAAACATTTAATTCCTTCTCAACATAATCCTTTGAAATAAACTGAAAATGGTCCACCATTTTGCTAGACATTCACATCTGTTTTGGCTCCAGAAATTACAAGACAAAATAAATGAAGTAATTCACACTCAGCTTACCTCTGAAGATACAAATTTGTTTGACAACAGTAATTTCATGGTTAATTAGGAAGGTCAGATTTTTTCACCCCAACATATTTGCCAATAAGTAGGTAAGAAGTTCTGATAACCGGGCTTCGCCCGGTTATCAGAACCTCTTACCTATACATAATATCAGTATGTCACTGCATTCCTGTAAAGTACACCACAATAAATGAGTCTGATAAATAAATTGCCTTTATCACTTCATTGTGGTCTTATCATGACCTTTCCAATTAAACCTGTCAGTTAAAAATTACGAAATAAGAACCGGGTTCTTACTGAATTTTTGGGGAATCATGAAGAATGCACCATTAAGAGGCAGTTTGCCAATAAATGACCAAAATCGATACAACAAAAAATAAAAGATTCAGAAATTCAGACTGAAATTAGCGGATCTCTAGAATCATAAGCAAGTACTAGTATCTCAAAAATAAGCACACTTGCGTATATTTTATTTCACCATAAGAAAAACAGCAAGTCCATTAAAATATTCCTTGTAGATTTTTTTTTCTGTACGAGAAAATGTCATCAAAATTGTGATTTTCTCTTGACTCGCACAATGAAAAGTACAATTTTTCAAGTATTAAGCACATGATTATTCTTCTTTTTTTAATCTTTATGTTTTGAAAAAAAATCGTGATTTACTCAAATTCTACGGTATAGAAAAAGGTTTGGTATGAGCGCATGCATAACGACATAAAAAAAAAAGAGAAGTGCAATTGAAAAAAAGAGTAGTGCATGTCACTTCTGTGCCACCGTATAAATATCTATACAGGAGTTCAAAAACTGGAATGTGAACGTGAATACCGTCAAGGTGAAGGTAGATTGTTTATATACGCTTTATAACCTCGTAACAAAACTGAAGGGTATGATAAACTGTATGGTATTTCCAATCGATTAATATCGCTCAGTTTTGAACTTGTACTTTAAATATTATTGTAATTTTGTAAAGATAATTTACTTTCCCTTAAAGTAGAACCCCTTAGGGTTAGTGCGTATTTCAACATGTAGGTTAATAAATATCAAGCTTCCGGGGATATGTTTCGGTATTTAGTCCGGGGATATGTTTCGGTATTTAGTAGCTGGTATAAAAGGGGTTCTTTTATGTTTAAGACTATATTACTTGTTGTTGTTTTTTTTTACATTTTGAAAATCAAAACCTCTTACCTATACTTGATTGTGGTCTTATCATGACCTTCCCAATTAAACCTGTCTGTTAAATTACGAAATAAGAACCGGGTTCTTACTGGATTTTTGGGGAATCATGAAGAACGCATCATTAAGAAGCAGTTTGCCAATAAAATCAGTCTTCCGTTTTAGGCCATCATTTAACTTAAATAAGTACATTAAAAGGTATAACAGACCTATTCAAGTTTCCATACACTGCCCCTGATAACAAGAATAAGTTAATGTCTTCAATTGACATTCAAGATGACCCTTGTCAAGAAACCAAGATAATTATTATACCAAACAGAACAGGTGAAGACAAAACAGGAAGACATTTCAAGCAATAGATCCATTTTAGCTCGACTATCAGAAGAATAGGGCAGCTATCCTACTCGCCCCGGCGTCGGCGTGAGCGTGAGCGTCACACAAATGTTAAAGTTTACGTATGTACCACCCCAAATATTTTCAAAGTCCATTGACATATAGCTTTGATAGTTTGCATACTTGTTTACCATCGTGACCCCAGTCTGTAAAATGGAGGAGGCAATTCTATCAAGCATTTTGACTGAATTATGGCCCCTTTCCGGCTTAGGATAAATGTTAAAGTTTGCGTACCACCCCAAATATTTTCAAAGTCCATTGAGATATTGCTTTGATATTTTGCATACTTGTTTACCATCACGACCCCAGTCTATAAAAAGGAGGAGGCAACTCTATCAAGCATTTTGACAGAATTATGGCCCCTTTTCGACTTAAAATAAATGTTAAAGTTTGCGTACCACCCCAAATATTTTCAAAGTCCATTGAGATATTGCTTTCTTATTTTGCATACTTGGTTACCATCATGACCCCAGTCTGTAAAAAGGAGAAGGCAACTCTATCGGTCATTTTGACTGAATTATGGCCCCTTTTCGACTTAGAATAAATGTTAAAGTTTGTGTACCACCCCAAATATTTTCAAAGTCCATTGAGATATTGCTTTCATAATTTGTATACTTGTTTACCATCATGACCCCAGTCTGTAGAAAGGAGGAGGCAACTCTATCAATCATTTTGACTGAATTATGGCCCCTTTTCGACTTATAATATGCTTATTGTAATGTTAAAGTTTTACACATTGCTTATATTATACTATCAAGCACTGAGAATAGTCGAGCGCGCTGTCCACTGACAGCTCTTGTTTAGCTCGACTACGAAGTATAGACAGCTGTCCTACTCGACCCGGCGTCGACATCGGCGTCGGCGTCTTTTCGCGTCCGCACCTTGGTTAAAGGTTTGATGCACTTTCTCTATAATTACTTGCTGGATTTGTTTCAAACTAAAAAAACTTACTCCTCATCATCACCCACATCATATAGCACAAGGGACATAACTCTTGCACCAATATTTCATGAATTATCCTCTTTTTTACTTAGAATATTTCAGGTTAATGTTTTGGTGCACTTTCACTCTATCTCAGTTATTACTAATTGGATTTGATTTAAACTTAATTAAAGTAGTTTTTACACATCACACATCATATGACACAAGGTGCATCACTTTTGCACCAATAATTCATGAATTACATGCCCCTTTTTGCTTAGAATTATACTTATTTAATGTTTTGATACACTTTGTCTCTCTTATTACTTAAATATTTCTGAAACAGTATTGATTAGGCTGCTTTAACCAGATAAGAATGCTTGCATTCACCTTAAAGTTAATCAAGCCCCAAATGCTCTTAAACAGACATTATTTAAATGTTCACAAACTCTACAAAATAACTGACCAGTGTTGACCAATCGACCAGTATTGACGGTATTGACCACTTCAGGATCGAAGTATTGACCGGGGCGGTTTTAAAATTGGGGGGTGTTTAACCGCCCAACATTGAAAAAAATCATACTGCTTGAAAACTTTTTGCTTTGATACACATTTGGAGTGCTTCCCAGTAAAGACTCTACTCTCTTTATTTTATTGGGTGTAAATAATCTACTTTTAATGATTATTTCTATAATCATTTAAGTCATTATGTAGATTTCTTGCAGTAAATGTTGACCCTTATATGTTATCGGTGTAATAAAATAAATATCGACCGAGGCGTTAGTATTATATTGTGTGTAGTAGTAATAGAGAACGATATTTTTCTTGATAACTTAAAAAAGATAATGGCACCCAACTGCTAAAATATTAGTGTTACAGAGAAGACAAACGCGTAAACTATCGGCATTAAACGACATCTTTAAATTGGCAGCTTCTTGTGGGCCTACATGGGTAACAAATTCGAAAACTGTTCAAATAAAACTTTACGTAGGTGTTTAAACAGTATTCAGTAAACAGCCCCCCCCCCCCCCCCCCCCCCACCCCTGAAAAGTACTCTATTTTCTTTATTTCTGGTCCCATTTTGCTAAAATTTGAAAATGTAACGGATATGAACATATTGAATGTGAATATCTGAATTACTGATTTCAAAATATGCACGATATTTATTTGTCGCCTCCTAGGCAACATCACTACCTTGAAAGCGGCCGAACGTCATTATGACGCTGAAATATCACACACAATTAATCAGTACAACTCATGATTACCATGGTTCAATGTTTATCACCATAAAATGCATTTTTCTACCTTCCTACGAGTCGTCACCGCTCCACTAATAAAACTGTTTTCTACAGGGCAATGTACCTTTTTGGCAAACTGCTTCTTAATGACGCGTTCTTCATGCAATTCAGTAAGAACTCGGTTCTTATTATTAAAGTAATTTTTTAACTGATTTAACTAGGTTTAATTGGGAAAGTCATGATAAGACCACAATCAGGTGTTAAAGGCAATTTATTTATCAGACTCATTTATTGTGGTGTACTTTACAGGAATGCAACGACATATACTGATACAATGAAGTGTGAAAATGTGTAGGAAGTTGGCTAGACGATCGACATTCGCCGTTTATAGGAAAAATCAATGGCGAGCTGGAATGTTCAGCCAGCTAAACATTCAGCTCGATATTCGTTTTTATATAGCGAAAACCAATGTCGACCTGGAATGTGTAGCCAGCCAGACATACAGCTCGACATTCGCCATTTATATAGGGAAATCGAATGTCGAGCTGGAATGTTTAGCCAGCTAGACATTCCAGCTCGACATTCGGTTTTATATAGCGTAAACCAATATCGACCTGGAAGGTGTAGCCAGCTAGACATACAGGTCGACATTCGCCATTTATATAGGGAAATCGAATGTCGAGCTGGAATGTTTAGCCAGCTCGACATTCAGCTCGACATTCGTTTTTATATAGCGAAAACCAATGTCGACCTGGAATGTTTAGCCAGCTAGACACGCAGCTCGACATTCACTCATATATAGGGAAATCGAATGTCGAGCTGGAATGTTCAACAATGGACAATCGACAGTCGACATTCGCCGTTTACATAGGAAAAACCAATGTCGAGCTAGCATTCAGCTCGACATTCGTTTTTATATAGCGGAAAACAATGTCGTCCTGGAATGTTTAACCAGCTAGACATACAGCTCGACATTCGCTGGAATGTTTAGCTAGCTCGACATTCAGCTCGACATTCGATTTCCTTATATAAATGACGAATGTCGAGCTGAATGTCTAGCGGGCTAAACATTCCAGCCTGACATTAGAAACGAATGTCGAGCTGAATGCTAGCTCTACATTGGTTTTTCCTATATAAACGGCGAATGTCGATTATCGATTGTCTAGCCAACTTCCTACACATAGTGTGATAATATTTAATTAAACATTTCACTTCAAGAGCTAGCTAACACAAATTTGTTGACAACAGCAGTTTCATGGTTTTAGGAAGGTCAGATTTCTTTACCCCCACATGTTTGCCAATAAGTAAGTAAGACATTTTGATAACTGGGCTTCGTCCGGTTATCAAAACCTCTTACCTATACTTAAAACCTTTTGCAGCAGAGAATTCGTCTATTTTCTTGACACAAAATGTTATCTCATGTCTCCGGTAAACACTAAACGCTTTCCTAAGTTATTCTGTGTAGAGACATGCACCATGAATTTCTTCTTTATGGATCTAATTACATAAAAGGCATACTAGAATCGAAATAACACGTGGGGGAACATGTTTAATTGTATCGCAACACTAAGAAGCTGTTATAAGTCGCGTGAAGTAATTCACACTACGCCATCATGACTTTATACTCTGCAATGGTATAACTTCTTTGCGTTTTTAGAGACATGTATATTAAAACATGGTTCTTCTCTTATATTTTTTTCTTAAGGCCTCAACAAATTAAAAAGTTGTTCATCGGATTTGCCGCTCGTATATTTTCAGAAACAAAAAAAAATATTTTTTTGTTTTTGGCTTGCGCTCGCCCCATTGAAAAAAATCAATCCAAAATTTTTTGGTGCACCACTTTTTACGGACGTTAAAGTGTATAAATGCTTATACTTCCAGTCCCAGATTGTTCTCAAATGGATTTTAATCAAAATAAATACATACTACGCACACATCGTCTATAATAAACCATAATACTTATATTTAGTTGCATTAAAGTTATTTCCCCTTTATGCAGTTACGCCATTTTCTTCAAATGTTTACCAAATGCATACTACAAAAATCGATTTATTTCATTGAAAACTGGACGAAGAAAAACATACTAATTTGTTTGATAACATCAATCTAAGGGTAAATACTTATTGATGCATGTCACTTATCTGTTTTCTGTCTTTTCCTGTCCAAATGATCAGCATTTGCATACGAAAGTTGGTGGTGTAAGGAATTTACATTACGAGTTGTTTTCAGGACAGTTTTGATTTTCAAATTTTCAATCATTTAGTAGACTAATGTTAATGCACGTTAATCTCCATTTCAGACTTTAATTGAGACTTTGTTTCAACAAATTTAATATATTATGAAAGGTTAAAGTTAGAAAAAAGCTGTACATAAGACATCATGCTCGACTTTTCTAAATCAGAGCTTTGCCGGTAAAAGGGGCATAATAGTCAGAGTTATTAAAGTACAGAGCTATTGGTCATTATATAAAACTTAATTAAAAATATTCTATGTTAAAAAGGGGCATAACTCTGTCTAGATTCAGACTTAAGAGTATTGTTTCTCCTGGTGTAGACTTTGACAGTAAATAACTGTTCTAAGTTTCAAATCAGGAGCTTTAATAGATCTAGCAACACTCAAATAGATATTTGATGTATCAAAACCTTCAAAAGTCAGCTAAGAATGTACATTTTCATCTATAGCAGTAAATATTCAATTCGATATTTGATTACAGTGTACTGTTTGACAATGTTATTACCATTTTTCACGAGTTCGCTTTGTTGTGCGTCTGCGGGTTAGATTTTCTCAATCCCTGGGGACTTACTTTTTAGCTCGACTATTCAAAGAATAGTAGAGCTATTGGACTCACCCATGCGTCGGCGTCTGTGTCTGTATCGGCGTCCGCGTCCTGATTTGGTTAAGGTTTTGTATGTAAGCTGATATCTCAGTGACCACTTGTGGGAATGGATTGAAACTTCACACACTTATTCAGTGTGATAAACTGACCTACATTGCAAAGGTTCCATAACTCTATTCTGCTTTTTTACAAAATTATGCCCCTTTTTCGACTTTGAAATTCTTGTTTAAGGTTTTGTATGTAAGCTGGTATCTCAGTAACCACTTGTGGGAAGGGATTGAAACTTCACACACTTATTCACTGTGATAAACTGACCTACATTGCACAGGTTCCATAACTCTGTTTTGCTTTTTTACAAAATTATGCCCCTTTTTCGACTTGGAAATTGTTGGTTAACGTTTTGTATGTAGGCTGGTATCTCAGTAACCACTTGTGGGAATGGATTGAAACTTCACACACTTATTCACTGTGATAAACTGACCTACATTGCACAGGTTCCATAACTCTGCATGCAGTTTTGCTTTTTTACAAAATTATGCCCCTTTTCGACTTGGAAATTGTTGGTTAAGGTTTTGTATGTAAGCTGGTATCTCAGTAACCACTTGCGGGAATGGATTGAAACTTCACACACTTATTCACTGTGATAAACTGACCTACATTGCACAGGTTCCATAACTCTATTTTGCTTTTTTACAAAATTATGCCCCTTTTTCGACTTAGAAATTCTTGGTTAAGGTTTTGTTTGTAAGCTGGTATCTCAGTACCCACTAATGGGAATGGATTGAAACTTCACACACTTGTTCACTGTCATGATCTGACATGTACTGTGTAGGTCCCATAACTCTTCTTTGCATTTTTTTCAAAATTATGCCCCTTTTTCGACTTAGCAGTTTTTGGTTAAGTTTTTGTATGTAAGCTGGTATTTCAGTATCCACCTATGGGAAAGGATTGAAACTTCATGCACTTGTTCACTTTATGAGCTGATAAGCACTATGGAGGTTCCATAACCCTTTTTCCCATTTTTACAAAATTATGCCCCTTTTTCGACTTTCATATTAATTCAGTTGACAAGGCTGTTGAATAGTCGAGCGTTGCTGTCCTCCGACAGCTCTTGTTAATTTAAAAGGGCTATACATTCTATTTTAAGGTTTTTATTAGTCAGTCGAGAGCCAAATGAAGACAAATATATTTCTTCGCTCTTCGGTCGCTCCTGATTTTCTCAAAAACCAAAAAAAATATTTAAATTATTTTTTCGCTCGCCGCCTCAAATTTTTCAGAAAAAAATCCGATGAACAACTTACCAGTTTGGTGTGGCCTAAACAGCATATCTAACCGACTCAGTGTATGTGATAATAGCTCATTTGCATACTGTGCAGCTCGTTGTAAACCACAGGTGCATGTGGGTCTTTAAATATGAATTGCTACCTGGCATTAAGCCATTGATCTGTATAAACTCAACAGACTATAGAACCTATAACTTTAAAGTTTTTGTTTCGTTCTATCACTTGTTTTGTATACTGGGATATATTGATATTAACTTACACGGACGCAAAGGTAATTTAAATGCAATAGTAAATTTGTATTTCGGTAAATAACATGGGCATTTTATCTGTTCTAAGATTTTAAACGCGATTTTCAAATAAAATTAGAGAAATTTACAATTTAACATACAGTATACGTATGGATTTTAGAATCCCCTCCCCCCACAACACACACCTTCTTTATTCTAATAATGTGACCGAGTACGATTAAACATCTAAAATAAGACTGTCTAAATTGGAATTTATTTATTATCTGTTTGTTTTTCAGGTGTACATTGATTTATCTGGGTTTTCATAATGACTACCGGGTTTGAAAACACGATTGTAACCCGTATATGAAGCGTAGAAAAATGTCGGCATTTGATTATTCGTTCCAACAAAAAGACATTGGATTAAAGACACAGGGCTTAATAACACTTCGTGAAGAGAACGCTTTGAATTTCGTACTGGAAAGGAATTGTTCACCACTCAGCGGAATAAATCAATCCACACCGGCAGACGCACTGACATCTGTAAAACGTGACGCAACCGAAGGATCGCTGTTGGTACGAAAAATGAGCAGCCCTAGTCTACAGTCCGGTTTGCAACAGCAGACGACATTGGAAACTTATAAAGTGCAAATGGGGGACAGGATGAAGAATCTTAATTTAAATGTTACCGCAGACAATTTTTTGTTAGGGACGATGGATGCGCTGTCATATACAGAAGGTACATATAATTGTATTTATTATACTTATATAAATACTGTAAAAAGATATGGGTTGTATTTCACAAGTCGAAAACAAATTTCGTATTGTACTAGTAAATACTAGGCACGGCTTGTAAAAATATTAGAATAAGCAGAATGTGTCTACTTTGGAGTTTGGCTTTTTAAGGGGATAATACTTCATCAAAGCTTGTGCAAATGTAGGAAGATTATTTATTTATTTATTTATTTATTTATTTATTTATTTATTTATTTTGTTGCGTTTAAAGTCACACAGACACAATTTATGTCATATACGACTTTTCCAGCGTTGATGGTGGATGAAGTCTCAAGGTGCCGCTCCAGGCGGCATGGGCGTGAATATGGGTAGAACCACACACTTTCTGTAATCCGGCTGGTTGACTTCCTCACATGAAGGATTCTACATTGCAAACGAGGTTTCGAACCTGGCAAGTGAGGAGCAGGTGATTCGAAGTCGGTTGCCTTAACCACTCGTCCACGGAAGCCCCACATTGAAAGAAAAGTAAGCTTTATGAATGTACATTTGACAGAACACTATCACAATGCACAGTGCGTTATATTTCAGAAGGTAGCGCACCACCAGGGGACCCCGAATCGTGCGGACCTCCGACAGCTTTCGCTGATGCAGAAAACAACAGGAGCGAGCCAGGAATTAGTGGAAATAGTGACTACACCTATGGGTAAAACAAGTGTTGATTTCTCTAAATTCCTTTTTATAGGATTCTTGGTACAGACGAAATTTTATCGGCGTCTTGCTTCGATTAAAAGTTATATTTATTTCATCGGATTCTTGCTTAGCCGATTTTCACACAACAATTCATTGGATTCTGACTTAGACGCTATATTTTATTGCAATTATTTGCATGGTTGATCCGTGTCTGTCAAATTTATAGTCTGGACAATATCAGACTTGACCTTTGACCCACAAAGTATGACCTTGACTCTTGAGATATGAGCCTAAAGCGCCACACGCCGCCTTATTGAGACAAACATTTCTGGCGAGATTGCTCTATGAATACCAAAGTTACAGTCCACACAATGATAACACGTAACCCTTGACCCCCAAATGTGACCTTGACCTTTGAAATATGATATGCGTGTTACACCATCGCCTTCTCATTGCGGCGGCAAACATGTCTGTCAATTAAAGAAATTGCTCAATGGGTGCCAAAGATACATTTCGGATAGGAATTATCAAGACCTTTAACCTCTAAGTGTCACTTTACCCTTGTGCACAACACCGTCGCCCCTTCATTGATGCGAACAGATGTGCCATGCTCCATGTATGTCAATGTCCGGACAAGAACAGTCGTGACCTTTGAACCGATGCAGACATTCCTTAACGTGTCTTATCTTATTGACCTCTGACCTCTAAGTGTCATTTTACCCTCGGATATTGTACATTACACCGTGCCAGTTAAAAGAAAGATTGCTCCATGTTTGTCAAAGTCCGGACAAGGACATTCGTAACTTTGATCCGATGCAGACATGCCTAAGCATGTATTATCTTATTTTAGAAACTGTCAGACTATTCCATAACATTATTTTTTCTGTGGAACTGTCACGTTAAACCTTTGTATAATTATTATTATTATTATTATTATTATTATTATTATTATTATTATTATTATTATAGGGCGCTTTACAATTAAACGTGTGACATATCGCAGATCGTTGTTGATTTTGGCACGCCATACAAAAGAGCATTGCAGTAATCTAATCGTGAGGTCACAAGCGAGTTTATAAGGGTTTTGGTGGCATCAGTTGTCAAATATGGTCCAATGTGACCAATTTGTCGTATTTGGCCATAGCATGTTCGAGTCACTGAATTAACATGATGGTCCATGTGCATGTTCGAATCAAGCGTAGCACCAAGGTTTCGAACAGTTTATGATGGTCTTATGCTCGAATAGCCAACTTTCAGTTATAGACTTTCAACATGTTTGGAGTGTTTTTGACTCGAAAAAAGAATTACTTCAGTTTTGTCTACATTCAATTTTAACATGTTTGAATTCATCCATGAGATGATTTCTTTTAGGCATTGTTCAACTCGCGTGATTGTGGCTGCCTTTGATGCTTGGTCAACTGGTTTAAACGGTAGATAGTGTTGGGAGTCATCCGCATAAAAATGGTGGTTTAGACCGTGGTTTCTACAGATGGACCCGACTGGCTTAGTGTACATCCTGTAGAATTTTGGGCCTAGAACAGATCCTTGAGGAACACTGAATTTCATAAGGACTGGTTCAGAGAGTTTGCCATCGATGCATACTGTTTGGTAGCAGTCTGTTAGATATGATGCCACCCATTGAAGAGGTTTATCAGCGAATCCAAAGTTAAATTCGAGTCTATGAAGAAGGCTGTTATGGTCAGTGGTGTCGAATGCAGCCGACAGGTCCATCATCACAAGTACTGTGACCTCACCTTTGTCTAGGATTCGAGAATGTCGTTCTGAATTTTTAACAATGCAGTTTCAGTTGAATGAAATTTTCTGTATACTGACTGGTTTATTTCATGAAATTGATTGTTTGTCAAATGTTCCTCAATTCTTCTGTTTACCACTTTTTCGAGGATTTTGAGAGGTATGGCAGATTGGAAACAGGTCTGTAATTTTTGAGTGTGTCCTGGTCAAGACTTGGCTTTTTTAACAATGGTTTTATTCGTGATGTTTTAAATGATTTTGGCACGATTGCACTTTGTAGAGAGATGTTAACAATTTTCGTCAATATTGGGAGAAGTTCGTTTATTCAAGAGCCATGTAGGAAGAAGGTCTAATTCACATGACTTATAAGCTGACTGTTGAACAAGCTTTTTCACCTCCTCCTCTGTTTCTGGACTGAAACTAGCCAAACGCGCAGTATCACATAGTTCTATGCGTCCGTCGTCTGGAGTTACTGATTCACTCTGATCCTGGGATGAAATATTAGTTCTGATTGTTTCTATTTTATCTATGAAGAAATCGCTGAACTCCTGTGCTAGTACTTCTGGGTTCTTGCTTGATGGAAGTGCAACTTCGCTTGGACCGTATAACTGCTGATAATGTTATTGCTCTAGTTTCGTGCCTGGATCGACCACGCTATATAGTCTAAACCGAGTTCAGTATCACATACAGTTAGACACGTAGAATTCATAGGTTACCGAACTCGAGTATCATAGTTGGCTTACATTATCTGCGATATTAATAAAAGACAGTTTACAATTTCTTGACCCATTTATTTCCACATGATACTATGAAATCATTGGTTTTCATCGGGTACTAGTTTTCGTGATTTTGATGTGGCTCCAGTCCACAAAGTTAATCCCAACGGAAAAAATATTTTGAAAATTTGAAATCCTCGAATTCATGTACCAACTCCTCAACGAAAAAGCCATTTAGGTCAAAATCAAAAGAAAACCATGTCATTAAAATTAAATGATTTTGGATTCGGTACACAATCATAAGTGCATGTTAGTGAAGGAAATGTGTCTTATTTTCAAGGATGTTTAGTTTATTACTCTGCATCTTAACCTATTTTAATGAATACATTTTACTGTAATGCAAACTATTGATAAATGAATCCGTACTGGAATGCTTGCTCGTACTTGTAAAATAAAAATACGGTTCAATGCTGCCACGGTCGACTACGAAACCTTGGATCATGAGCTCGATCCCGCTAACTTAAAGTAATTATCATTCGGATAAGAATCTCATGTGTGGGTGTTTTACACATTGCCTGCTGCATTTCTTTTCTTCCATAAAAATCTCTTCATTTCTTCGTCTATTATAGAATATAAGATTCTTTCACTGGCTGTAGGTGCAGATGGAAATATCCGGCTCGAAGGTAACTGTTTATGCGGAAACGGTGCGATATTTGTCGGGGCGACATTAGTCCGTGTGAAGGCGATGTTCGGCGGGTGCCATAACGGCGTTTGTCGTTCTGGCATACATCAGCCATCATAAATTTTCTGACTTTTACCGTTGATGTACACTGGCCCAGGGAAGATCCTGGAATTGGAGCGTCTATACACCTAAAAGTTACCGGTGGCAACTATATATAAATGGACATGTAGCTTGTCTTCCTCCACCATTAAAGAGACATATACCTTGATATGCACATATTGCAGCGTCAGTAAATTATCAAAACTCACCAATCAACATTATTTAAGTTGTTAAAGCACGAGTATACAAAGAGAATGCAGCTGTGTCTTTATCATTTTTCTTTTACATACAGCTATGAGGAGTTGTGTAGCCCACAGAAAAAGTCCAGAACGAACTCCCGCACCTCAAGGCCACCTTTGTTACCCCCGTGCCGAGTGTGTGGTGACCGGGCCTCTGGTTATCATTATGGAGTGAATACATGTGAAGCTTGCAAGGTAAATCCATACTACCGATTTTCTAAAGCGGCTCGTTCTCAGATTACAATAAAATGTAGCTATGTATTATCTTTTGTTTTTCGAAAATTTTTTGTATGAAGTACAAAAACACTGTGATCCGGAAAATACTTTTTGAAGAAGGTCTAAAAGCTCTGACACTGTAATGATTTTGAAATCCCCTCCCCACCCCGACACCACAGTAATACTGAATTTAACACCTAATAGTATTGAATTTTAAAGCCAAATAGTGCTTACTTAAAAATCTTAAATGTTGAGCTTAAAACCTAATAAAACTGAAACAATCCTGTTGAATTATTATTAAAATCTTAAAATTGTTAATCTTAAAACCAATAGTTCTGAATCAAAACCAATAGTGTTTAATTTAAAACTCCATTATCATCATGGTTGAATTTAGCTGATTTGCTTCAAACTTTCACAGATGAACAAGCTTTATGTGCAGGAAGGAACTTTTGCTGTGACTATTTTTACCGCAGTTATGGCCCTTTGATAGTATTCTATATAGAATATAGAGAAAAATCTTGTTTCTTCAACTCCTCAAACACTACTGAAAGGATATACTTGAAAGTTTCACAGATGAAGGACCTTCATGTGAAGATGACCATAAATGATGGATTTTTTTTGCGGCTACTTTTTTGTAAATTATAGCCCTTTCTTAATTTCACAAAACAGGCCATAGTGAAGAAATATGGTGTGTTCTACTCCTCGTACACTTTGCGAAGGAATGGATTCAAAGTTGCTCAGATGTACAACCTTATCTGAATACAATTTGCTTCAAACTTTTATTCGAACACCCTTCAAGTGAAGATGGTCTGTTCCTATGGACGCAATTCTAATTATTTATAAACCGTGAAACTGTAAGCCGTGAGTATGTATCACGTAGGCAGTCGTTTCATTTCTTTGATTCTCCAAAGAATTTCATGTAACTAAAATGTACATTTGTCCTGCAAGAACAAAAGGATTGAGCTCCGCAATGCGCTTAGGGAGAAATCTTCAAGAAGTTCTATTTTGGGGTTATTTAATGAAATAATGTTTTAGGTAAAGTTAATAATTATATCTTTCATACATTTTTTTGCAACTTGGGCAAATTGATCGCTAGTATTAAAGTATGGTATTTGCGCACCTGAACAAAAAAGAAAAGAAAACGGAATGGATAAAAAAATAACTAATTTAGAGTCCCCCGTTGTTTGTTGTTGTTTTTTATGCTCATTTGTATTAGCTATGTTAAATATAAAGGTGCGTCCAGTGATAGTAGATAATTATCTGGATGAATCAATTTTTCATTTTTTTTAAGAAATGTGCATATTTGTCACGCTGAATGTTTTAAGAAAATTATTTTTATATATAATAATTGTGGATCTAAATGAAAAAAAATGCGCATACAGTATCTGACAGTTTCAGTGGATGAGGTGCACCGATTGATACAAAATTGTATTTTACATGTATATATCTGAAGCTGACAACAATGGATTTTTCATGCGCATACCTGTGTTTTCAGGGATTTTTCCGTCGGAGTATTTGCAAGACAGAACCGTACGTGTGTACAGGTTCGGGAGACTGTAAAACAGTGGGTGGGAAAAGAACAGCATGCTCACATTGTCGTTTCAAGCGCTGTATTGAAGTTGGCATGTCAAAAAATGCCATCAAAACTGGCAGATACACACACGAACTGCGGTCAAAGAACATTTTAGAAGTGAAACGGCTACAAAAGCAGGGAAGTGATGAGAGTCCCGATTGGACTTCCGTGGACTCGTTCAACAGCGATACATATTATATGGAATACAAGAATGACCTTCTCCGGAAGTCGCTGTTAGAAGAAACTTTGAGAGTGCTTGTTACCGGACAGAAAATGTTGTATGAATTTCTAGATGACTATTACAATGACGATCTCATTCGGGAAAGACAGTTATCAGTATATGTAAGTTGAACACAATATAATACTCATTGCAGTGTTAATAAACATCTCAAAACTCTTCACTCAGTATCAGTTAAACTTATATGTTTTTAATATGATATACAGAAAAGTTGTTTTCTTTATATATTTACATTGCAGGTTTCCTGTATCACAAATTATTTAATACGAAATTTAAAAGAAAGACAACAACAACAACAACGGCACGGTAAAAGTTGTTTAAAAATTTCAATACAGTGCGAAACAATGTTAATTTTATCAAATGCATTTTAGCTCGACTAGAGAGCTATCCTACTCACCCCGGGGTCGGCGTCGGCGTCTTTCCGCGTCCCCACCTTGGTTAAAGTTTTTTTTTAAACTTTCTATTTTTTCTCCTTATCTCTGTAATTACTTCATGGATTTGCTTTAAACTTAAAATATTTATTCCGCATCATCACCCACATCATCTGGCACAAGGGCCATAACTCTCACACAAATATTTCATGAATTATCCCCCCTTTTAACTTGTATTTCTAGTTTAAAGTTTTGATGCACTTTCCCTCTATCTCAATTATTACTAAATGGATTTGATTCAAACTGAAGTAGTTGTTCCACATCATCTCCCACATCATATGACACAAGGTCCTTAACTCTGGTACCTATTTTTAATGAATTTTCCCCCACTTTTACTTAGAATTTCAGGTTAAAGTTTTGATGCACTTTCACTCTATCTCAATTATAACTAAATGGATTTGATTCAAACTTAAAATAGTTGTTCCACTTTATCACCCACATCATATAACACAAGGTACATAACTCTGGCACCAATTTTTCATGAATTATGCCTCCTTTTACTTAGAATTTAAGGTTAATTTTGATGCATTATCACTATATCTCAGTTATTTCTAAATGGATTTGATTCAAACTTGAAGTATTTATTCCACATCATCACCCACATCTTTTGACACAAGGTGCTTAACTCTTGCACCAATATTTTATGAATTATGCCCTCTTTTTGCTTAGAATTATACTTATTTAGTGTTTTGATACACTTTTTCTTTATCTCTCTTATTACTTAATATTTTTGACACAGACTCAAGCTATAGTTCAATATCTTCATCCACCATTGGAGTCATTAAACACTCCAGTGACAGCTCCAGCTTCCACAGATGTGCCCAGTTTCACTATCCAGCATCGAAATAGTCGAGCGCTCTTGTTTAAACATTACAATTACGGGTCCACTGCCTTAAAATTCAAATTGTGTTGTAATAGTATAAAGTAAATTAATTCAAAACCCTAATTTAAAACATTAGTATCTGTATAAATGATACTGTGGAGATAATATTGCAGCAATGGCTTATTTAAAACTTTCTAAATTTCTTACCGATTATGAAAATTCATCAACTGAACGTGATTTTGCATTTCCCAGTAAAACTCGCGTAAATCAATAGTTCCTAGCACTGTTGACATTAAGGCAAATATTTCAGATAAATTAGATTTGTTGTGCGACTTCCCTAGCAACATTTGCCGGAACAGTATGTAATGCTTCAAAGTCTTTTCATTTTTAGACAAGATACATGTGCAGAAAAGAGAGACTACTTTCACAAACCGAAAACCTCTCCAGACAGTCTGAACAACTCGACACAGTCACACAACGCATCCATACACCGTCAGAATGCCTTACCACAGATACACGTCTCACTACACAGACAGAGCAACCGCCCGCACGAAATGACCAACATACCTCACAAGAAGGGCATCTCAACGTACAAACTTCACAAACGGAACTCACCATACATTCTCCCGCCAAAATCCAAATGGAACTTCCTCCAGATTTAAGTGGAAGCATTAAAAACATCCAAAATGAAGACCTCACTTTAAGTGCTAAAAACCTTGAGAATCTGACAGCTCGGGAAGAAAGTGTTGTTGCTGACACCGCACATGATGTTAACAGATTACGGGTACAATCAAACGAGAGCATTACTAACACCGGAAATGATATGACAAGAATAAAGTCCGATAAATCCGTGTTACCGTTAACGGAGAACATAAGGGCGGAAGTAATGACAAAAATTATAAATGACCTTGAACAAGGTGTGCAAGGAATGTTAGCATTCGCCAAGAGTTTACCCGGTTTTGCAGAACTCCCTTCTCAGGATCAAGTTTCATTAGTAAAAGGTAAATGTTTTCATTGTAAATTCAGTATTCGTCGATTTTCTGATATATGACTCTGTTTATGTTGTATTTTGTGCTATTTTCAAGATTTCTTACTAAACCACTAGACTACCAGTTTTCTCGGCTTCCTGCCAGAACTACCTAGATCTCTGGGAGTATAACAGACAATTTCACGAAGAATGACCAGTTGTGTAATTTATCAGATCGAATTGGAAAGAATTTGCCTCCTTATCAGAAGCCACAAAAATGACATGTTTGCCTTTTCTTATCATAATATGTGCATACTTAATAAAACTTTGCCAGCCTGGGCTCACCACCACGGTTGCAGCAGAGACCTTGCCTTAGGTCTCCGAACCGTGTCTGGCTTATTTCAACATACTATTATTTAAAAGCAGCCAACTTGTGTTTTGATTCGAATAATAAGTATCAAATAAAAAAAGTTTGCTTAGATCAATCACTTTTATATGTTACGTTTTGCTTTCAGCCGCACGTTTTGATATTTGGTATATTGGACATATACGTTGCTTTAATGTAGAGTTACGGGTTGGGGCCTGTGAGTGGCAATTCCATGCTGAAGAACTAGCCCAGGTAACAACTAATAATAGTTCTTGAGAAAAATATACTCGCTGATATATTGACTGTAGCTAGATAGAGGTACAATATAGACTCAGTTTAAGGTGGTGTAGTGTCATCTAGAGACCCTATTAATTCTGCCTCACAATTACTGTTAAAAGCACGGATAAAAGGAAGTCGGTATATACTTGCTGAAATGTTGTTAAGTACTTTGTTCAGCAGACACGAGTTTGACCTTGGTTAAAGTTCCAGTTTTATTTCTTAAACAACTTTCTTCTTATCAGTTTATTTATGTTAAGATCATGTTCTAAAAACTGTTGCATGTACAAAGGTTCGACTAAAATGAACTTGTAAAGTTTCCGCCTTAAATCTGCTCATCTTTTATAGTTTTGGGGAGAGCTTTAAATGAAAATCATATTGTAATCTGGTGGTATTTTACAGGTATGGGGTGACTCGATGGTAGACCTGGCCTTCACGCTATCTCGTGTTGCTCAAACTCTAGACTTAACTAAAGACGAGACGGCCGCTCTCCGTGCTGTATGCCTTACTTTTCCAGGTACACACTAACAAACATAGAATGATCATTCCTTTCCAAAAGGTCATCCAGATATCTAGATGGTGTAGAATTTGAGTTCTTAATCGAAAATTCGTGAAAACTACATAACTTAAGTTTTGAACATTGTTTGCTTTCATTTTTAGCTCGACTATTCGAAGAATAGGTAGAGCTATTGGACTCGCCCGTGCGTCGGCGTTTGCATATCTGCATTGGCGTCCCGATTTTCCGGTTAAGTTTTTGTATTGAAGCTGGTATCTCAGTTACCACTTGCGGGAAGGGAATGGATTGAAACTTCACACACTTATTCAGTGTGATAAACTGATAAATTGCACAGGTCCCATAACTATTTTTCTTTTTACAGAAGTATGCCCCTTTTTCGACTTAACAATTTTGGTTAAGTATTGGTATGTAAGCGGATATCACAAGACCCACTGATGGGAATAGATTTAAACTTCACACACTTGTTCACTGTGATGATCTGACATGCACTGCACAGGCGCCATGACTCTACGTTGCATTTTTTTTAAAAATCATGCCCCTTTTTTGACTTAGCAGTTTTTTGTTTAGTTTTTATATGTAAGCTGGCATCTCAGTACCCACTAATGGGAATGGATTGAAACTTCGCACACTTGTTCACTGTGATGATTTGACATACAACGCACAGGTTCCATAACTCAACTTTGCATTTTTACAAAATTTTGACCCCTTTTGACTTAGCAATTTTTGGTTTAGTTTTGTATGTAAGGTGGAAGCTCGAACAGTACCAACTAATGGGAATGGATTTAAACTTAAACACACTTGTCTACTGTGATGAACTGACATGCATTGTACAGGTTCCATAACTCTGTTTAGCATTAATTTGTACAAAATTTTGTCCCTTTTTCGACTTTAATATTTATGTTCCTATATCGGACATAAAACCTACGACTTTCGGGTTCTGTTTCGCCTCGATAGTACCACCGCCTCGATAGCCTTAACCGCCTCGTGGTAGAACGTCCGCTTCGAGTGCGGGAGGTTGTAGTTCAATCCCCGATCGCGTCAAAATGGCACCAGTAGCTCCCTTACAAACTGGTTTCTCTTCTACCGTAATGACGATGAATTCCAACAGGAAGGAGGTGTCGAGTGTGATTAATACAAATTGGAGAACTTGTTCCACAATCGGCCTAAAATAAATTAGTATTGAATATTTCGACGATATTTATTTTCCTGTAAAAGACATACACTATGCTTACGATTTTCAGATACTATTCCTTCGATAATCATGTATTTTTTATTATTAATAAATGTTTTAAGAAAGAATAGAATGCAGTCAAACGGAAAAATAACAGAATCTGTTTAATTGGTATAACTTTGAAAAGTATCCGAGCATTTCATCAAAGATTACCCGATTTTTTAATGCGATTTTAGTTCTTTTGTGAAGAAATTTAAACTTCAAACATACATAAATATTGCAAAATGCATTAATTGCAAATGTATTGTACAAACTTTTATTTATAGATCGGTGTATGGACTTGCAACAACGAAATGATGTAGAGCAAATGCACACACATATGCTGGACGTGTTCAGATATGTCTCCTGTAAGAGACATAACGACTACAATAAATGGTTCCCTAAAGTCGTCAACTTTCTAATGCTTCTACGCGAGTTTGGTATAAAGTTCGAAGCTGTGTCTTCAAAGCTGACGCTTGACTGGGATGTATTGAAAGACAATCCTGTGTTATTGTCCGTATTTCTAAGTTAACTATAATTACGATGATATAGCCGAATGTTTAGCGAGTTTAAAGGATGACTTTGCATACACTATTACTTGCAAGCTGCAGTGTGTCCATCTTTCGGCAGAAGAGTTAATCAATTAAGGAAAAACTGTAACTATGTCAATGCCTGTACTTGTTAGTATCAGCAACTTGAGTCTTTAAAGTGAAATATACAGTGAATGCGTATGTCGGATAAATAGAACATACTAGTAAAACAAAAACATGGCCTGACTGAATCTGATAGAAGGAAACGTACTGACACTCTGTATTCAGTGGCACCTTGTGACAGCCTACATTCAAGTGACTGTGATGACCAACGTTCGAGGGAGTGTAACGGCTTTACATAGTGAAGGTCTGTACAGTAGAATGAAACACGTTACATGTTGACACACAGTATCTAAAAGACAGAGGCAGTGTTTCTATCCGATTGTTTATAAGTTACGCACAAAACTGGGACAACTTCGATATTTTACGTGGCTAGCTATTTCTCCAAACTTTGACGATATTGTATTACTGTCTCACGAAAAACAATGTGCCGGATATTTGTTTTATTTACTCCGAAACAATAGAAAGATTTTTTTTGCAGATCGACAGTAAAAGGCCAGTATTTTTTATAGAAATAGTACAAATATTTAACATTTGTGATATTGGAATAAAAACGAGGTATAACAAATCCTATGACGGACAAACTTACATGTACTGTATTGGAGACAGTTACTCAGGGAGTTGAAAATGTACCAAAGTGACTTAGTATAACCTGTTCAAACAAATGATTGTTTTAAAATGATGCCAAGTCAAGAGAAACTTATTATGCCAAAATAATGTTCTGCCGACGATGCATATTTCCAAAACTGTTGACCAGATTTTCATGTATATTGTCATGGAAACATTTGTTAATTTTTGCAGTATGTGATATTTAAATTGTTGCTTAAAACGTTCCATTTATTAACATGGTAACACATTCCTTAAAATTGATAAATATATATTTATAGAAAAATATGCGTTTGTTTCATGAATTGAATTGTGTGACAGTATATTACGTTAGCCTCCAAGCATCTGACTAAACAATCGTGGTAAATCAGAACACCAAAAGAAAACCTTGTTTATTTTCAATCGTAAACAATAGAATCTAACTGAAGTTTATTATAAAAATATTATTCATCCGAGTGGTAATCGGCGAGACATCATGCGAATATTTGACGTCAACGGTTTTTGTCACGTCTACTTTTAGTGGAAGCGAGACTAAGCGATCCAAATTCCGGCGACGGCGTCATTAATTGAAAATAACCCAAAAACCGTTACATATATTTCTTTCAAACCTTGTAGAATGATTAAGAAAATAATTTTACACATCATGGTGAGTTCAGGCCCCCGAGTGACCTTCACATTGAAGAAATTAGCATTTTTGTAGATTTTTGACGCCTTTGAAAATTCACAAAAATGAAAATTTCTCAAAAACCCTTACATATGTTGCTTTGAAACCTTGTAGGATGGTTCAAAAACTCATTTAACACCATAAGGCGAGTCCTGCCCACTAGTGACATTGACTTTCAAGAAATTAACATTTTTTTAGATTTTTATTTGACGCCTTTGAAAATTTCTCAAAAACCATTACACAATGTCATATTTCTTTGAAACATTCTAGGATAGTTCATTTTACATCCCTACAGTGATTTCTGCCCTTGGTGACATTGACCTTGAAGAAATCAGCCCTTGAAACTTCACAAAAATGACAATTTTTCAAACAGAATGTTACAGAAACATGATAGTTAGAATCTGCGGTAATAAACGTTTAACTACGGCCTGGTAAGAGAACATTATGACGTAACCCATGACGTCAAATACCAGCATGACGTACGGTTCATCACTGTTCCGATTAATATTATTCACCATACATACACTTTTTATCATCATTTTTATCATTATTTTTAATGAGCATGTAAGAATGAAAAAAAGACATTCATGTGGGTTATCGTCTGATTCAACGCGGTCCATTGTTCAGATGAAAAATGGCAGTGAAAGAATTTTCAGCACAAAGCTGAAAAACTAAAATGAAAATAGCAACTTAATTTATATAGGGAAATGTTAATTGATAGTATATAGTGCAAGTAGGCCTAAATCCTGTTAGTTTTGCACGAGTGCATTTTATTCTTCTATGTCTGCGGTGGGTGGTTTTCAAAATATTGAGGCAAAAGTCTGACATTCAAACCTACTTCTTTTGGTGGTCACCTACTTTATATGACACAAATAATTCAGATTACATGGAAATAAGCTTGTGAGAAATACGAATCGGAAAATGTTTTTTTCCTGGAAAAACATTGCACATTTTGTCCTACAATTGAGCACTGACCCATTACGAAAAAATGCCAACAATGAATTTCAAATAGTCCTGTGCTTCCAGTTTAATGCTAAATTATCAAGTACTGCCTAAATATTTGTGTACACATTGCTTAGAATATAGAACTGCCATCTCATATTATAGTAATGGCAATGTAACTGATGAATGTCAAAAAGGGTGCACAACGGACATCACTTCGGGCTTTTTGAATGTTTTACAGTCCTGTATATATGAAGCTCCCTTCGAGGAACATAAAGTAAAAATATCATTCGAGTTAATGAATAAAAGAAATGTGCCGCGAGTTCACTTTGTCTGTGAGATATCAACACTAACTGTTTCTTAGACAGAGGCTGACAACTCAACGAATGCCACCGAAGCAAATTCGTTATCTTAAACCATTTAAAAGATATAACGAATAAATCGAATTTATCCTTTATTTAATGTGTCAAAAAACCGATAATACCGATTATTGGAAAAATTGAAAGTTCAATATGTCCATGGCTGAGGTGTTTGGTGAATGACTTCAGATGTATCAACTTTTGCTCTTTCATTACGGAGAAAGTTCATATTGTCCGAGGGTCGAACTGGACAGTATTGCTCTTTTCCTTTCCGGCTATTTTGGATGGGGGATGCCATGTCATGAAAAGGAGACTAAAATCAATAAAAACATTCTTTTTTATTTTATATTCATAGAGTTTCAAACAGAAAAAAAAACGAAAGAAAGCGTTACTGTCTATGCAAAATTGATATCGAATATTGGAGTAGCACATTCGTCACAATCAACCACGACTTCAATTGTTGGCTTCAATTGTTGGCGTTACCGAAACTTCAACCGTCGGCGTTTCCGAAACATCAACCGTCGGAGTTGAGGTTTTCTTTGCCGTCGACTTTGCTGAAGTTCTACGAATGCTAGTGTCGCTACGTACTGGTGTTCTGACCGGATTCGGAGTCCTTCCTACACTGCGAGTTCCGGGGTTTGGTGTAGTTGTTTTTGATTTGACTGGAGAATGCACCTGAAATATTGATGTAAAAGATCGTAAGTATTTCAGGCCACCTATTACGACCCATAGATTTCAAATGGTCATAATTTGAACATAAAACCATGTATATAATGTGACCCCTTTTGAACCAAAAATTGTAAATTTCATTAATACGTTAACAAAAGCTCGTGTCTGATGCTTACGACCATTTTTGTTCAGTTTGAGAAATATCTGCTGGAATAAAATGCCGCATTAACAACATACGACAACGCAAAATTGTATTATGTGTTTTTGGATACAAAACTTACATAATAAATTTGTCGTAAGTAGTAGATCTATACGACATTTCATTACAGATGGTTATAAAAAGGCGTACGTACAGTTTCTTAAGATAAGTTCATCTCGATAAATATATGACAATCGGTACATGCTTTAGTGATGAGGCTTCAGAATTCAGAATGGCAAAGAACAGTTTTAACAAAACGAACTTTTTTTTCAATCCCCCGCCGTGGCGGAGGGATTATAGGAATGGTCTGCGTCCGTCCGTCCTTCCGTCCTTCCGTCTTTCCGTCCGTCCGTCCTTCCGTCCGTAACAAAATCGTGTCCGGTCCATATCTCCTAAACCCCTTGAAGGATTTTCATGAAACTTGGGTCAAATGATCACCTCATCAAGACGATGTGCAGAACCCATGAGTCAGCCTTGTCGGTTCAAGGTCAAGGTCACAACTCAAGGTCAAAGGTTTGAGCCTGCCATTTTGTGTCCGCTCTATATCTCATAAACCCCTTGAAGGAATTTTATAAAACTTTGGTCAAATGATCACCTCATCAAGACGATGTGCAGAACCCATGAGTCAGCCATGCTGGCTCAAGGTCAAGGTCACAACTTAGGGTCAAAGGTTTTGAGCCTTCCATTTTGTGTCCGCTCTATATCTTCTAAACTCCTTGAAGGATTTTCATGAAACTTGGGTTAAATGATCACCTCATCAAGACGATGTGCAGAACCCATTGGTCAGCCTTGTCGGCTCAAGGTCAAGGTCACAACTCAAGGTCAAAGGTTTGAGCCTTCCATTTTGTGTCCGCTCTATATCTCCTAAACCCCTTGAAGGAATTTTATAAAACTTGGGTCAAATGATCACCTCATCAAGACGATGTGCAGAACTCATGAGTCAGTCATGCCGGCTCAAGGTCAAGGTCACAACTTAGGGTCAAAGGTTTGAGCCTTCCATTTTGTGTCCGCTCTATATCTCCTAAACTCCTTGAAAAATTTTCATCCAACTTGGGTCAAACGATCACCTCATCAAGGCAATGTGCAGAACTTATGAGTCAGCCATGTCGGCTCAAGGTCAAGGTCACAACTGAAGGTCAAAGGTTTGAGCCTTACATTTCGTGTCCGCTCTATATCTCCTAAACCCCTTGAAGGAATTTTATAAAACTTGGGTAAAATGATAACCTCATCAAAACGATGTGCAGAACTTATGAGTCAACCATGCCAGCTCAAGGTCAAAATCACAACTAAGGTCGAGTTTGAGCCTTCCATTTTGTGTCACTCGTATCTCCTAAACCCCTTGAAGGATTTCATCAAACTTGGGTCAAATGATCACCTCATCAAGAACTCATTGAGTCAGCCATGTCAACTCAAGGTCAAGGTCACAACTGAAGTCAAGGTTCAGCTCTGTATCTCCTAACCCTTGAAGGATTTCATAAATTTGGGTCAAGGATTACTCATCAAGACGTTCACTATCCATATGCAGTGGCGGGGGATTTAGCTGTCTTTAGATTGCCTTGTTTCAAAAGCACTGCCATTTATTTCTTGGACGTCGATATGTGAATACGTGGACCAAAGAAGACCGTATGTCTGAATTTTTTTTTGCCAAAGGCAATTTCGCTTTATTTGGAATACGGGTATAAAAAGCATATTATGCCTGAAATGAATGTAAAATGCAGAAGTCAGACTATTTAAAAAGTAAAAAGGATAAGTGACACCACATAAAGGGCGACAAAAGAGATTCACGTCATCGCCAGCCAGCAGACATGCAACTGACAACTGAGGGAACGGAGAGGGACATATGTAAATTATAGAGGCTCCATGAGTCGTGTGTAAAAACTTAATACTTAAACTCAAAACCATGAGAGAAATCAGTCGAAATCCAAGAATGGCTGAAGAAATTTAAGCAGGCAGGTATTGTGTGTAGAAACCTTAAAATTACAAAGTGTTGTATGGGGGGAGGGGAGGGGATTATGTTCTCCTTCACTTCACATTGTTGAACAGCACGTAGAAAACTATGGCACAACTTCTTTACAGAACACGTAGAAAACTGTGGCACAACATCTAAACTGAACGGCAAGTAGAAAACTGTGGCACAACATCAAAACTGAACGGCAAGTAGAAAATTGTGACACATCATCTAAACTGAACGGCAGGTAGAAAACTGTGGCACAGATCTGACTGACAGTAAGTAGAAACTGTGACACAACATCAACTGAACAGTAAGTAGAAAACTGTTGCACAACATCAAACTGAACGGCAAGTAGAAAACTGTGGCACAACATCTAAACTGAACGGCAAGTAGAAAACTGTGGCACAACATCTCGATTGAACAGTAAGTAGAAAACTGTGGCACAACATCTAAACTGAACAGTAAGTAGAAAACTGTGACACAAAATCTAAACTGAACGGCAAGTAGAAAACTGTGGCACAACATCAAAACTGAACGGCAAGTAGAAAATTGTGGCACAACATCTAAACTGAACGGCAGGTAGAAAACTATGGCACAGAATCTGAACTGAACAGTAAGTAGAAAACTGTGGCACAACATCTAAACTGAACGGCAGGTAGAAAACTGTGGCACAGAATCTGAACTGAACAGTAAGTAGAAAACTGTGACACAACATCTAAACTGAACAGTAAGTAGAAAACTGTGGCACAACATCTAAACTGAACAGCAAGTAGAAAACTGTGGCACAACATCTCGACTGAACAGTAAGTAGAAAACTGTGGCACAACATCTAAACTGAACAGTAAGTAGAAAACTGTGACACAACATCTAACCTGAACGGCAAGCAGAAAACTGGCACAACCTCTAAACTGAACAGTAAGTAGAAAACTGTGACACAACATCTAAACTGAACAGCAAGTAGAAAACTGTGGCACAGCATTTAAACTGAACAGTAAATAGAAAACTGTGGCACAGCATTTAAACTGAACAGTAAGTAGAAAACTGTGACACAACATCTAAATTGAACGGCAAGTAGAAAACTGTTGCACACCATCTAAACTAAACAACAAGTAGAAACTGTGGCACAACATCTAAACTGAACGGCAATTAGAAAACTTAGGCACAATACTAAATTGAACGGCAAGTAGAAAACTGTGGCACAACATCTAAACTGAACAACAAGTAGAAACTGTGGCACAACAGCTAAACTGAACGGCAAGTAGAAACTGTGACACAACAGCTAAACTGAACGGCAAGTAGAAACTGTGGCACAACTTCTTTTTAGAACAGCACGTAGAAGAATTGTTGCACAACATCTGTACTAAGAGTTAGTAGAAACATAAGTCCAAATAAGTGTGTTACCTTTTTGTTGATCAGTTTGTTGGCCATATTTTGTCTTTCAATTTGTGATATATAAGGACTCTGTTCTTGGCGCCAGGGATGAGAGTACTTTGAAATATTCACCAAATACTGCTGGTTAACCTGAAAACATTATAAAAAAATGGAAACATTGTAAGGTACTGCCCATGATGATCGATTGCTGAAGTAAATTAAAACTTCGATAAATCGACATCGCCATCGTACTGTCGCTCTTCGCCATCGTACCGTCGTACCTTCGCCATCGTACTGTCGCGATTCGCCATCGTACCGTCGTACTGTCGCGCTTCGCCATCGTACCGTCGTACCTTCGCCATCGTACCGTCGTACCTTCGCCCTTCATAGGGAGCAGGCGCTGGCCCTAATGGAACACCGTAACATACTCATTATAAACTCCGTTAAATTTCAATAGATCCTAAAACGTCAACATTTTTCCATATTGATGTTCAAATTTCATATCGGATGTGTGACTTGACGTCAGTTCCATGTATCCCGTTGCGTTTAAAAGTACTTTTACGACGATTTTTTTCAGTTTTACTCGGACTTAAGAACAATTCTATATCATTTTTGTCATAACTTTAAATATAAATGCTTATGTAATAAAAAGATTATTAGATTTACATCGAGAAATTCCGCGGAATAATTTTGCGCTCCTGAAGTCGCGCAATAGTTCCACTGAGAACTTGTACATATTTCTCCATACAAATCTAATAACCTATAAATATGGTTTTGCTATATATTATTCCTTAAATGGTTAGAATGATAAAATTTCAATACCTGCCATTGTAGATTCCATTTCTTGTGGTTGTAGTGTGGATCTTTTGTCATCAAGCGTTTGAGGATAGCGAGATTCTCATGCGTTATTCTCAATAGTTCCCGCTGTCTCTTTATCTTGTTTAAACTGAAAGTAGACGCATATACAATATATGTGTCTGTTTTAACGTATGTAAAATCATACATTTCACACCAAAAAGAAATATACATTATTCACAATAAATTATTTTCGCCACTGAGCTTCCTACTCGAACCTTTCAGTGAATAAAAAGTCGGACTACTTTATTCCATGCAATCTGTGATAAATGTACAAAACAAGATATTTGCAATACTAGAAATGGGAAACACACAGCACTGTTGCACCTCAAAATGGTAGCAACGCATTTTTGTAGTCACTACCAAAATTCGGCCGAGTTTTTGTAGTCACTACCAAAATGCGTTACACTCAACGCAATTTAGTAGTTTAAAAAAAAAATGTAGTACCAAAATGCGTTGGATATGTACACATCCAACGCAAAACAGTATTAATAATAATCTCATGATTTACAAAATGAATATTTTATGACAAATGGACAAAATTGTTTCCAAGAGTGATGATGGAACTTATTCGCCCATCCGACCTTGACCATTTGACCTTGAAAATATAACGGAAACCCTTAACCTTTAAAGAGAAAAACTCTTTTTTGCCGGAAATATTTATCTAAGACTCTTAAAACACGCACAGAATTCATCATTTATGTTTATGTTGGATGTTTTAAAAAATATCTAGGTGGAGGACCCACGTACCATCCTCACATTTATACTTCGTTTTACAGAATTCAACATATTCGTGCTTTAAGTCTCGGTGGACTATCCCTCCGACAATACTAGCACATTAAAACAACAATTCAATACAATGTTATTGCACAGGAAGAGTCGTTTGATGCCCCTTTCATACGCTCAGGAATCTACATTTTGGTTGTTTTATACGAAAACTATATCTCGGGAGGGGAACTCCGAACCCCCTTCCCCACCATTTTTATAGGAGCATTCCCTCCATTTATCTCTCTCTTTTGTGCGTAATGTAAAAATGAGCACAACCTCTGATGTAGAAAAAAACTACCAAAATACGTTCCATTCCATGATCCTTAACACATTTTATATACCCTTGCAACGCATTTTGTCGCTACCAAAACTCGGCCGAAGTTTGGTAGTGACTACCAAAATGCGTTGCAGTAGTATAGGCACCTCTTTGCTTGTAAACAAACGGGCAAAATCTTGGATGACCTAGTTACTATAAATAGTAACTCATTTGCATATAAGAATTGAACTCAGTACACATGCGCAGCGGCCATTTTGAATTCTATTTTAAGAATTATTTCATAATGATATAAATAGAAACGATCGTTATAAATCTGTTTTATGACTGTCATACTGAAAAGGACTTTATGTACTATGAATAGAAAATGTCTCCCAGAAGTATATAGAGCTGACTTATATACCAATCTAGGGCGTGTTCGCGCACATTGAGGGTCAGGTGCCCAGCCCTAGACGGGGAGATAACGCGAAAATAAACTATTACAAGAAAATCAAACAGAATATGAATTATACTTAAACATATAAATTCATCTCAGACCTAAATGAACAAACACATTATTTTTAAATTAAAACAGATTATATTAAAAAGCAAAGCACATTACTAATCCAAATCACATTAAAACTAAAACAGTAAGCATTGTTTAAGATAAATATATGTTTAAAAAGCAAGATTTACTGAACATTACTTTTTTGTCGACAATGTGTACCCCTCGGCGTCCACTAAGTAAATGACCATGTATCTGTTTTAACAAGAGCTCATTCAAATGAACTCATAGTCTAATTTTAGAATGAACTTCTGACCTCGGTGCAACTATTATTAGCAACTGTATACCCATAGCGAAGGTCATTAATCAAACGAGTCTTTGATGGTTGAGCTTTGGTATTCATGCGTAAATTTGTACCGGATGAAAAAGTCATTAAATTCTCCATTTGGCTCTCACGCGTGAAAGTGTTCTTCTTGCATCTCTGAGTCCATGTGGTAAACGCGTTATCTTTTCCGGAATAGTGCTGAAGCGTGATAAAGCACCTTCTGCATCTCTGAATACACGTTGAAAAATAATAATGTTTTCCGGAATAGCGCTGAAGCGTGATAGGGCACTTTCTGCATCTCTGAATACATGTGGAAAACTCGTTAAGTTTCCTGACTTGGAATTCACGCGTGACAAAGTACTCGATGCCTATCGGAGCAAGTATGGGGAAAACACATTAAATTTCCTGACTGGGAACTCGAGTGTTAGTGCCTCTTTCATACCATCAATAATATGATGTTAAAGAACATTTGGATAGTTTTCTAAAAACAAGAGGGCCATGAAGGCCCTGTATCGCTCACCTGACCTATTGACCTAAAGATCACCAAGATCAACATTCTGACCAAGTTTCATTAAGATATGGTCATAAATGTAGCCTCTAAAGTGTTAACTAGCTTTTCCTTTGATTTGACCCGGTGACCTAGTTTTTGACCCCACATGACCCAGATTCAAATTTGACCTACAGATCATCAAGATTAACATTCTGATTAAGTTTCATGAAGATACAGTCATAAATGTGGCCTCAAGAGTGTTAACAAGCTTTTCCTTTGATTTGACCTAGTGACCAAGTTTTTGACTCCCACCGACCCAGATTTAAACTTGACCTATAGATCATCAAGATCAACATTCTGATCAAGTTTCATGAAGATATAGTCATAAATGTGACCTCTACCATGTTAACAAGCTTTTCCTTTGATTTGACCTGGTGACCTTGTTTTTGACCCCAGATGACAAGTATCGAACTCATCTAAGATTTTATTGAGGGTAACATTCTGACCAAGTTTCATTAAGATTGGGCCAAAATTGTGACCTCTCGAGTGTTAACAAGCTTTTCCTTTGATTTAACCTGGTGACCTAGTTTTTGACCCAACCTGACCCAGATTTGAACTTGACCTATGGGTCATCAAGATTAACATTCTGACCAAGCTTCATTAAGATATGGTCATAAATGTGGCCTCTAGAGTGTTAACAAGCTTTTCCTTTGATTTGACCTAGTGGCCTAATTTTTGACCCTACATGACCCAGATTCAAACTGGACCTTGAGATCATCAAGATTAACATTCTGACCAAGTTTCATGAAGATATAGTCATAAATGTGACCTCTACTGTGTTAACAAGCTTTCCCCTTGATCTGACCTGGTGACCTAGTTTTTGACCCCAGATGACCCAACATCAAACTCGTCCAAGATTTTATTGAGGGTAACATTCTGACTAAGTTTCATTAAGATTGGGCAAAATTGTGACCTCTAGAGCGTTAACAAACTTTTCCTTTGATTTGACCTGGTGACCTAGTTTTTGACCCCAGATGACCCAATATCAAACTCGTCTCACGATATCCTAACTGTCATCCTAGTCTCGGGGAACGTAAAATCATTAATGATATACTACCGGATATACGTAAATTGGCCATATACTACCTAGGTGAAATATTAACGTCAATTTATTATTTGGATAGATGTCCTTTGTATAGATCAATAATGAACACGGCCGAACGACTACATCTTAAGGGGACGCATACTTTGAAATTAGAAAAAAGTGGGTGGGGTATGATAAAATTTACCTGCAAAAAAGTACAAGGTTTTGGTACATGAAATGGATACTGTTTCAACTGTTATAAGTACACAAAGGATTGCTCACTAAAATAAAAATGAGAAAACTGAAACAAGAAAGTTATTGTTGAATTACATAAGACTTCTTGTGTACATTCAAAGTCAACAATTAAGACTTTTTGGTGCGAAAATAATAGTGCTTCACCTTGTCCAAACATTTATCAATGTCCTACAGATTCTAATTTAAAGAAAGAATGTGAAATATGGTCACTGTATTGCTTTTCATTTCGCATATGTAAGCTAAAACACATTATTTAGTTTGTTTACAAAGTAGTGCATAAGAAAAGAAACGGTGGTCAAGGAATGCCACATTCCAAAACTAAAAGAGTATATTCCCCTTAATACATTAAACATTTATCGTTACAGAAGTCTAGTGGCTTACAATAAGGGCCTAGAAATGTTGCCATTATTAATTTTTAACTTGGTATTCATGAACTACAATGCACTTAAATATCAAAACACATTTAACAAACTTTTGAAAATGTATTGTCTTAAAAATCCCTAAAATAAGGTATGAAATTTGGTTGAGAGGTCCAATCAATGTGTATATGTGCAAAAGTAACATTCTAATCTTGTTCACAAAAGTTACTAATACACAGCAGGCATGTCAATGATCAAAACTGGACGAATATACAGTTATCCTCACTTTAATGTCATTTATAATTTGTCCTTGAATTCTCCACCATACTTTTCATAATTCTGTTTGCACGAGTTGCACGAGAATGCTGTCATTCACGTAAAAAAATGGGGTCAAATAAGTTGTAAATGCAATATCATCTAAACGTAATTAATGGATTATGCAGTTCAAGATAAACTTTATCTCATAACGTAACGAACATGTATAATGTTGTAACAACAACTTTACTTACACTGATTTAAGTAGCAGTCGGTTTATAAGTGACTATTGATTCATTTTATAAATGTTTTGTTATTGTTGTCAAAAAGTATAACGGAAGTGCCTCACAACTGAAGCGGAAACCAGTTTGATGCGCAAAGTAGTCCAATGTAAGTAATATTTTTTGACAAATGTCCACAGAAATTAATAATTTTCTAATATTAAAGACGAATATCTGAATAGGATTCATTATTTGATAAGAAATTATAATCATTGACATGTTTTTTTTAAAAATCGTACACGTGCTGACACCTAAGTTGTCTCCCGTTGTTTATTAGAGTTACCTTTCGTCCGGCGCAGTAATACATTTGCAGTGAATCGCCGAGAAGTCATGGGAAAATTAAAAATCATGTAAACAAACTAAAATTAACCACCTTTTCAAGATGAATTTCAAGTGATCGCCATTATGCATTTAACCCGCCTGACCTGTGTAGCATCTTAGATATCTGTTCTAAGGTATTCATTGTGTAGAATGTCATGTTATGCCCTTGCAATGCTAATCCCACCCTGATTTTTTTGTTTACATTTTTTATCAATGAGAAATATGGCGTCCATCCCGAGCTGAACTGACGTGGCGTTAAATGTTTGCATGTTTAAGCAAACCTGGTGTGTTAGAAAGAAAATCTCATCCCTTCAACATTATTTGGAACACTGTTATTGTAAAAAACCTGTTTTTTCCTTATACAAAAGCTTAATATTTTGTGTTGAATGTACTTTCACAAACACCTCTGTTTTCCTATTACATTCATAGTACCACATCCTTATCCACAAAATACTGAATATTACAGGTGTCCATCAGTATTATATCAGTTTAGGAATATGTTTTTTATTCTCCCATCATCGATTTCTTGAATATGCACCCCTTCCGCATTGCTGTATGAACTGTGAATGTAGCAATATGCGTCCCCTTAATTCGCATTTACCCGTCCCTTTAGCCATTACTGAGGCAATTCGCATGTACAAACCTGATTTGAATGAAGTTCTGATTCACAAAAGGTGGGAAGAAAAGGATGATGACGATGATGATAATAATGATGATAATAATGATGATGATAAGGATTATGATGAATAGTTTAGAGCAAGCGTAAGAAAGCAAAAACAAGTTACACAAACAAAAATGAGTGATCATCTAGTACTTAAATTTGTATCGCCTGTAGCTACGGCGTATGAAATAGCTAAATCTCAATGGGAAAAGGACATCAAAAAGGCGAAAATGTTCTTTGGTTGGTGGAAGCGACAGTACCCATTACACAGTCTACAAGATTGGATGTATGCTAGCGGGAGACGAGACATTGACCCTTCTGCAGCTAAACACGTATGGACTGAACATGAAAAACGGAAATTAATAAAAAAGGATAGATGTAAAGGTATAAAGAGAGGGACCCCATACGAACAGTCCCTCCGAAATTAGAACAGAACGAAACATATTCTTTATTAACAGCGTTATTGGATGAACTTCAGTCAAATACAGGATACAGATTCAAACATTCATGCGGGCTGTATTGCGTATATTACATTTTGAACCAATGTTCTGGACGAAAAATGAAGGACATTTTAAAACCGTTTGATGTGCTTTGCAAGAAGTTGAATGATGACTTTATTTTGTCTGATTTTAGTTGATACATGTAGTTTGTATTAGTGATACAAACTTTGGCAACAAAAGATTGAAAGAACAATATGTCTTTGTTATTTATAATCCATACATTTGAATTTGATTTGACAGAAAAGATGAAGCGCTGGTAAGTTTGATGGTGTACACAAAAAAAAAAAAAACATATTCCTTTATTGTATTTTATTTCTTTAACATCGTTTCACAAATTGATATCATGCTTTTTAATAAGCGTCTCTAGCAGTTCTAAATGAAGAATTGCATCAATAATATCTACAGATTTTGTAAGTAAAAGAAGATTATGTTTAATATTCTTCTCTTGGACTGGAAACCAATCGTATTGAAATTCTTGGCCACCACCTCGTATCACATCGTTGACATAAAGCGCTATTTCCTCATTCTCAGGAATATAAGTCATCCAGTCACTTTCACTGATCGCCTCAATATTCAAATTCATCTTATGAAAACGAATCATGTCGATCAAAGTGTCTTTAAAAGATATAGAAGTGCTCTAACCACTGTTTTATGCAGCCGTTGGTAGATTTTTGTGCTGTTATTTTGCCAAGAGCCATTTTATATGGCATAGTCCAACATGTAATAAAACGGTATGTACACAGTCAGAAAATATTTTTCCACAGAGATCCAATGGTAACACATCCACCATTTAAACTGCCTCTTACGCCTGTCTTTCACACAAATTTTGTGTAATTCATCAACACAATTCAGCAACAAGTTGAAGTCAGACACGCTTTAAAATTTACCAATTTCGGTTTGCATGATGATCGCACAACATTGTTAATACATCTATGTAGATATTTTCGGGTCCTTCAGGTTCCGTACTGATTTTACAGGGGCAACAGAAATTTGGTTGCAAACTATGTTCGCACCATTTGAGTTCTATTTTCGGGTGATATTTACTCATATATTGTCGGAGCATATATACCCATGTAGAGTAATTCATATTGAACTGTATTCTTGTTTTTGTTATGTCCTTGTACTTAACATAGAGACACCCTTTCGCTTCCAGAAAGTCGCGTAATGCACACTCCATATCCACCAAATAATGACCGCCAGGCAAACTGTCCCACATGTCCCTATATGGATCATCAGTGTGAATGATGGAGAAGTCTACATTTAAATTTGTCCTGTTTCTTATATAGGCTGTAAATAATTCTACAAAAGTGTCTGTGGAAATCCCAAGATGCACTTTACTAAAATGCGCTTCATAAATCCATACTTTGTGATGTACTGGACACACTTCCTTTAGGTCAGCAGCGAAAGAATTCATCATATTCTCGAATACTCCCGAGCTATTTTCCATGATTTCAGTTCCGAGGTCAGAATGATTTTGTCTGATGAAAGCGCTGTTAAATACTTTTCATTTGGGGTATTTTTAGTAACAATGGTCATTCGTATTAATTCTGACTGGCCGGTTAAAAATAGAAACTCTGGTTTGGAACAGCTTTGAACCAAACTATCGCGCAAATGACAGGTTTTAACATGTAAGCTAGCATTTCTTTGAGAATCTGAACCAATCAGAATGCGTCATATCGCTAGTCAATCAGAGCATTGCTATAAGCTTTACTGACTAATCAGAACGTTGCTTTGGCTCTATTTATTATATTTCTCCCTGTAAATTCATTCACAGCCATTTTGGATATTTGAAAGGATCGGGTAAGCTTACTTTGGTATATTTCTCGCATGAGTGATTTGACTTCCGGTTTAAGTTTATTGCCTTATAGTATTTATCGAGACCTTTGGTTAGATACCATACATGCCTAGCTTTTGTTCATTAATGAAGGAGTTAGCCGGGTTTTAACGCTTGAGTGATTTTCGCTCATTATTCGGTTCCTTTTGGAAATACGATTATCAAAGTGTGCATTTTACGAATCTTCTTGAAGAGACCTTTCCAACGATACCTCACTTGACCAGGTTCGAGTCTGGGAACGCGCAGAAAATGTGAATTTTACGCATGATTACTTTCACTTCCGGTTTGAGTGTACCAACTTATAGTACTCGTCCAGCCCTTCAGTTAGATACCCAACATGCCTAGGTTATCTTTAATAATAAAGGCATGAAGCCGGGTGTTTCCGAATAAATGATTCCGGTTTTTTTCCTCAATATCTGGACAACGGATAGAGACAGACCCATAATAGTACATATTTTCCAAACCTACTTGAAAAGATCTTTCTAAAGTTACCGGTCCCGAGCCTGTACGATGACTTTGAAATTTAATGACTTCATTTCCAGTTGGCACCTAGGTTCTGGTAAAGTGCACCCTATAGGCTTTTCAAAAATGTCAGACACCAAAAATGTAAAAATGGACCCAAAAACGTCTTAATTTTGATAATTTATTTAGCAACCTTCTCGAAAAGTACCTTACCGGTTCTAAAACTCTAGATGGTCATTGAAAATGTTGGCAAATATTTTAGAAAACTATCAAAATGTTCTTTAACATCATATTATTGATGGTATGACAGAGGCACTAACACTCGAGTTCCAAGTCGGTGAAAGATAACGAGTTTTCCCCATACTTGCTCCGATAGGCATCGAGTACTTTGTCACGCGTGAATTCCAAGTCAGGAAACTTAATGAGTTTTCCACGTGTATTCAGAGATGCAGAAAGTGCTTTATCACGCTTCAGCGCTATTCCGGAAAAGATAATGCGTTTACCACATGGACTCAGAGATGCAGGAATTACACTTTCACGCGTGAGAGCCAAATGGAGAATTTAATGACTTTTTCATCCGGTACAAATTTACGCATGAATACCAAAGCTCAACCATCAAAGACTCGTTTGATTAATGACCTTCGCTATGGGTATACAGTTGCTAATAATAGTTGCACCGAGGTCAGAAGTTCATTCTAAAATTAGACTATGAGTTCATTTGAATGAGCTCTTGTTAAAACAGATACATGGTCATTTACTTAGTGGACGCCGAGGGGTACACATTGTCGACAAAAAAGTAATGTTCAGTAAATCTTGCTTTTTAAACATATATTTATCTTAAACAATGCTTAATGTTTTAGTTTTAATGTGATTTGGATTAGTAATGTGCTTTGCTTTTTAATATAATCTGTTTTAATTTAAAAGAAATGTGTTTGTTCATTTAGGTCTGAGATGAATTTATATGTTTAAGTATAATTCATATTCTGTTTGATTTTCTTGTAATAGTTTATTTTCGCGTTATCTCCCCGTCTAGGGCTGAGCACCTGACCCTCAATGTGCGCGAACACGCCCTAGATTGGTATATAAGTCAGCTCTATATACTTCTGGGAGACATTTTCTATTCATAGTATATAATGTCCTTTTCAGTATGACGGTCATAAAATAGATTTATAACGATCGTTACTATTTATAACATTATGAAGTCATTCTTAAAATAGAATTCAAAATAGCCGCTGTGCATGCGTACTGAGTTCAATTCTTATACGAAAAAGAGTTACTATTTATAGTAACTAGGTCATCCAAGATGGCGCCCGTTTGTTTACAAGCAAAGAGGCGCCTATACTACTCGTTTTGAGGTGTAACACAGCACACGTCTACTTGTGGATTTTAGCGGATATATAAATACCTCATTAGCTAATATATCTAAAAATAGTTGCACCTCTTTAGATGATAATCTTCTTTCTTGTTGTCCACCGCACCACCCGACCTCATGATATGTGCCATTTTCTCGAGCAGGATCCTATTGTCACGCTCAATCGTAGCAAGCCGCTCCGCTTCAAACTGCGCGTGTAAATCAACATTACTTTAGTGTTATGGCGTACCATATTCATTATCACATTTAGGCTTGAGAATTTAATTGCTGTAATTGTGCTGTTATATTTTATATGAAAAATGACCCCATAGCTGTATTTTGCTTATTGTATATGACTACATCTGATACAAAACTAAAAATCTCCGAAACGATGCGATAGTTTTCAATGAAACTTTGCATGGCTATATAGGAGTCATTCATGTATCGTCTACGTACAACATGAGATTTATACAGAAGCACGCTATTGTCACTATCTTTAGAATGACCCTGGTACATTTGCCTGAACTTATCTAGCAAAAAAATCCCAAACATGATGAATGTAGTCTTTCAGTGAATTTCATATTAATAGACCTTTCTAACGTAAACGTAATTACGAAACGGAATACTGAATCCGTAAAATTTTAGGCTAATTTGTGGTCTATGGGAGACAATTTCATCCAATAGTAATACAATAGTATCTCCGTTAGACCACTATTTGCAAATAACATTTACGGATTCAGTAATCCGTTTCCGTTTTACGTTTACGTTAGAAATGTCTATTATGGACCATTGTTCTTCTCAGTAAAATAATACAGATTTATCGCATAGTGCGGCAGCTTTCCTTTGATCTTTGCAGTATGTTAAACATGGTAACACACATTAATACTAAAAATCTGTGCTGATATTTTATAAAACTGTTACGATATATATCAACACAAAAATCTCTATAGAGTTTCATTAGAAAAAAACTGTTGTGATATATATCAGCACAGTAAAACTGTTCCGATATATATCGCAACACTTTTTTTCTATTTAGGTCCTATCGAGGGAGTATAATTTTTTCCTTTCAAAGAAAAGATGATTTTAGCTCCAATTTACAGTTCACAGAGAAAGAATTATCACAAACACCTACATTTATAAAGTAAAAGAATAAATAAACTAGAATATTTCAAAAACTCGATAGTTGTCGCCAAATTCAGAAATATATGAAATTCTGAGATTTCTCAAATGTTTCTTTTTCTTTGATTTTTTTTTTTACAAACAAAACAACAAGTTTTACAATATGTTTGGCCAATGAAATGCAAAGATTTAAAACCAATGCAGAAATCTGTCGGATACTTTTATCTGGGGAACACATTTTCTAAAACAGAAGTTTTAGTGTTTCAGTCAGCGAGGTGCAGAAAGGGAATCAAAAGAGTAAAAATAATAATAAACAAATTTTTTTATGCTAACTAATGAAATACTGTATTCTATCAGTTAAATATTTTCATTTATTTTATGATCTTCAGTGGAATAGGCTACTGAAAGGACTTCGGACACTATCATATGCTTCTAGCCTACATTTCAAATGCAAATTTCTCCTTAAGTATTTAAACAATACCCAAAGCGTTTCGAGTCAGTGATAAGCCAATGTATTAGTTAATTTATTATAGCAGAAACTGTTTTTTATCTGTTCCTATCAAGATGTTTTTCTTATTTTATCTTGGCCAGGGTATATTTTCTTGAAAAAATAAAATGTTTAAATTTCCGTGAAAATATAATGTCATCACTTTACGGAAGTTTTAAATATTTTAATTCCAGTCGAAAAAAGTGACAAAATCTGTTTATTTAAGGAAAAAATAACATTTTAAGATTAAAATCTTATAAATAAATAAAAAAGGGAACGATATTTTTTCCAAACATCCTGTACTTGATTTATCTATACACTGTTCATAATGTAAAGTTATTGACGCATTACATTGTGTGAATAGGTATACATGTATAAGTGACCGGTCAGTTTTATTACAGTGGTTCAGGTAGTTATTTAATTACATGTACATGTCTGTATAGCTCTGTTATAAGTGATGGCAGCTATTTGTGTGATGTATAACATTAATAATAAGAAAAGTCAGTAATCTTATCAAGGCCGTAGGGTGGGATTTTGTTTAGGATAAGTACCAGTGGCACACATAATATTTGAGCCGCGCCATGGGAAAACCAACATAGTGCAATTGCCACCAGCATTGATCGATCCTGACCAGCCTGCACATCTGCGCAGTCTAGTCAGGATCAATGCTGTTCGCTAACGGTTTGTCTTATTCCAATAGACTTTGAAAGCAAACAGCATGGATCCTGACCAGACTACGCAGATGCTCAGGCTGGTCTGGATCCATGCTGGTCGCAAAGCCACTATGTTGGTTTTCTCATAGCACGGCTCATTTCGCTTAAACATGTAATAAAAATGTATCCGAAATGACAGTTCTATCTGAGGCTTGCCTAAGGAAGCTGGATCGGAAAAAGTTAAATCCGGATAAGTCTGACAACAACCCACCTATAGATAATGTTGTCTATTCAGGGCTGAAGTTGTGGGCGAAACATATTCGAAAAGTTGAAGCAGGTCGCTGCTTAAAAGTTCCACCTGAAACTCGGCTGGACCGTTTAGTTCGTGTTCGCGTCTAACCGTATTTGTATATGCCATCTGCATGGAAAGCGACTTGACACATCACTTTCGTGGCATCACACTGAATGTGAAACCGTCACTGATATGACCTGCCAAGAAGCTACTGTTCTTGACCTATGCATCACAGGCATATCAATGCCAAGCTTTATTTCTGTTGGATAGACTATAGTCAGGATCAGATAAAATGCTGTGCACATATTGCCCCTTTTTTTTGTTGTGTTTAGGCCTAGTCCGCCGCAAAGAAAATCTTCAATTCAGTTTTTACTGAAGGAAGAACATGAAGTGATGAATGCGTGTCACATGTAGTATGTGTCTAAAAGAAATAAATATAAATGCACAGAAAAAGATGAAGAAATAAAGAAATGAAAAATAAATAAAAAATACAAAAAAAAAAAAAAAATAATAAAAACAAAATGGAAAACAAATTACATCCTGGTGTGCGCGTCGCGAGGAGGGCATGCAGAAGATTACCTGGTGTGTTGCTAGTATTTTACAGCACACATTTGCCAATCTACTACAACAAACAAACAGGATATGCGAATGAAAGTTTAACCCAATGAATAATAATGAATTAACAGTATTTGCTTCTCTCACTACTCTACATGTATAACATGCCTGTATGTGCCCATTCAAACATTTGTATAGTATTTTAGTTACAAACAGATGTAAAAATATGTGACTATCAAATTATTAAAAATGAATATAAAAAGTATTGGTTACTTTACATTTGGGAACACCCTGTAGTTATATTTTTTTGTTTAAAAGTACTGTTCCACCCCTTGCATCAACACAATAGTCACAGAAAATGTGTATAGGCCTAATTAATATCTATATATGCTGGTCAAATATGGTTTTGATGCACGGGGGGAACAATGTTCTTTAAAGCAAAATAGCTTTTATATGTATATAACAGGGTACGTAATTCTATTTAGAGCAAAAATTACCATTTTATGAAAAATTATCGCATAGTGCGGCAATTTTCCTTTGATCTTTGCAGCATGTTATACATAGTAACACACATTATTACTACAAAACTGTGCTGATATCTTACAAAACTGTTGCGATATATATCAACACGGAAATCTCTATGGAGTTTCATAAGAAAAAAAGTGTTCCGATATATATCAGCACAGTAAAACTGTTCCGATATATATCGGAACACTTTTTCTCTATTGAGGCCCTATCAAGGGAGTATAATTTTTTCCTTTCAAAGAAAAGATGATTTTAGCTCCAATTTACAGTTCACAGAGAAAGAATTGTCACAAACACCTACATTTATAAAGTAAAAGAATAAATAAACTAGAATATTTCAAAAACTTGATAGTTATTGCCAAATTCAGAAATACATGAAATATATGAAATTCTGAGATTTCTCAAATGTTTCTTTTTCTTTGATTTTTTTTTTACAAACAAAACAACAAGTTTTACAATATGTCTGGCCAATGAAATGCAAAGATTTAAAACCAATGCAGAAATTTGTTGGGTACTTTTATCTGGGGAACACATTTTCTAAAACAGAAGTTTTAGTGTTTCAGTCAGCGAGGCGCAGAAAGGGAATCAAAAGAGTAAAAATAATAATAAACAAATTTAAATGAAAATGATATATAAATTTTAATGATAAACTATGCGATAAAACAGTTATAATATGTAGTGCTCGTGTGTTACCAGGATATATCAGAGCTAGGGGTACATCTCGTTATTTTTCTCTTCACATATCTGTCTCGGCCTACCGGCCTCGACGATATGTGCAGAGAAAAATACCCTCGATGTACCCCTAGCTCTGATATATCCTGGTAACACACTCTCACACATACTATAACTATTAGGCCTACATATTGAAAAATTTTACTTTAAGAAATAATCTCAAATATGTATTTTGATGGTATATGTAATTAAATACTTATTTCTTAGTGGTTTATTTTTCACTCTTGGAGTAGGCAAATTCATATAGAAAGTGTCCGAAGTCCTTTATCAGTGAAATAAAATTGATATTTTCACTGTTTCAAACAGTGAAAATATCATTTTTATTTTTCACTGGTACGGAACTACACCTGAATGCAAAAGAATATGAATTAGATTCTATATAGATAATAGGTAATTTCTTGCAAAATATACTTCAGTAAAGATATAGATGTATAGAAATACTAACAGGATCATAAATATATAGATCTACATTCTGTCATAACAAAATATAAAGAAATCAGGAAACGTAATAGAACTATTTACAATTTTTCTTCAAAGATATCCTGACGTCACGACATAATGACGTCATGATGCGATGCACGTGACGTTGCGCGGACAAACTGGATATAATTTTGTTAAAACCATTAAAAAACACAAAATAAATAGAAAATTTGTTTTATTTTTTGCTGCATAACGGTATGAAATTATCTTTGAATAAAACAATTTGCATCCTGTTTTAAGAAAATAATTTGAAATTCGTACGCAATATAATGAGAGGGCGGAGCTATATCTCTCACATTGTGAAAATATAGATTTCATATTTTCACAGTGTGAGTGATGAGATATGAAAATATCTAACTGATAGAATACAGTATTTCATTAGTTAGCATAAAATAAAAACAAATATCCTCTATCTATCAGTTAAATATTTTCATATCTCATCACTCACACTGTGAAAATACGAAATCTATATTTTCACACTGTGAGAGATATAGCTCCGCCCTCTCAAACATTGTGTATGAATTTTGAATTATTTGCTTAAAACAGGATAAAAATTGTAGTCGCACTTTGTTCTTTATAGTATATTTCTAGATTCAAATTATTTTACTTAAAGAGAATTTCATAACGTTATGCAGCAACAAATAAAATAAAATGGAACTTTATGTTGTATGCGTCTTTATAACGTCACAGTACGTATGACGTCATGTCTGTTTACGCGCGTCTGTTTCCCGCGCTGAGATTAAAATAGCTGTAAAATGCACATCTCAACGTAACTGAGCATAAAATAAAAAGAAAATTTGTTTGTTTTTCGTGAATATGGAATATATCTCACCTCGAAGTCAGAAAACTTTTCACATTTTTTAAAATATTTGAAAGGTTCTCACTTCTCAGTGAGATATATTCCATATTCACGAAAAACAAACAAATATCCTCTATTTAAATGAAAATAATATATAAATTTTAATGATAAAACTATGCGATAAAACAGCTATAATATGTAATGCTCGTGCCTACGGTCTCGACGATATGTGCAGAGAAAAATACCCTCGATATACCCCTAGCTCTGATATGTCCTGGTAACACACTCTCACACATACTATAACTATTACATAATCCACGGTACACGTATTAAATAAAGGTAACATAGATGAATGGGTTTCTTACCTGCAACTTCTTCAGCTTTATATGTAGGTGCATATGCACCCGTGGTGGATCATTGTCAATAACTGCTTTTGCTATAAAGAAATAAAATATAATAAGGATAGAACGTAACCGAGCCAAATAATAGCAGACTCGTTTTGTGGAATATTCTGTATATTGCTTGGAATACCTGATCTCAACAAAGGAGGCGAGTTTTAATGTCCGCCACACGACACTACTGTTGGGTTCTATAATACGATTTTTTGGAAGCATAGAACGCAACCAAGCCAAATATTTGGTGACACGTAAATACAATTTGAACATATCACTTGGGAGGTAGATCTACTTTGAAGTTATTTACAGTTTTCATTTTCGCGTTTGTTTTCGTTTTCCTTTTTTTATTGCAGAAGTAAGGTAAGATATATGTACTGTTTGATACATGTTTTTTTCGCATCAAATGTTTTTATCTTATTTCTTTTCAAATGTAAGACAATATCGGGGACACCTGCACTTTACCGGTACGCACATTCAATAAATACTCCACATTTATTCTTATTACCGCCCCCACACCCCCGTTTTTCTTTTTTCTTTTAAGAATAGATTATTGTTACAATATATTTAAACGATTGTATCGAGCACACCCTGCCTCTTACAATCCTAGCAAGACGTGAGTACCAGTAAAGTGCATTCTAGCCCAATATCTTTCAAAGGAATCCAAGAGGAGATAATATTAACTTTTTTAATATCTTGGTAAGTTTTGAATTTATATATCAGTTTTTCCCCAATAAATAAATCAGCCATTCCGTTCTGGGCAACAAAAAGAATATGTAAAATTTTGAGAAAAAAAAATAACCACCAATATGAAAGGTAAAAACAAATAGGCAATGTGTGAAAAGAACATTAACAGCTTTCGTGAATCAGAACGTTTTTAGTAAATAAACAACTATCATATAGATTTCTCTATCTACAAAAACAAAATGTTATTGATACGCGATGGTTTTGCCGCGTAATTCGCATGTCTGTCTATCATTGTTTTAAAACGTGTCCACTATTTTACGGTTCAATGTGTACTTGACCAACAGGCTTTCATCAAGTGTTATTTGAAATATTCATATCTAATAATGTCCATACTGTCATAGGTTTATTAAGTTTCTTAGCTATGAAAAATAAATTTTGAATAATGATGAATAATAAATGATTCAGTTAGACTAACAAGAAACTCCTCCAAAAAAACGCAGTAAAATCATTTATCGAACAGTACATGGACTTACCTGCCGCAACTTTCTTTCGATGAGTATTGAAAATTTCATGATCCCATCTTCTTGCAAGATACTGGTTGTTAACTGGAGTCACGGGTTGGATTGGCCGAACAGCCCCCATTTTAGGGAGATTTTTTTTTCAAGCAAACTTGTTTTTAACGTTATTTACGTGACGTAAATCTAACGTAAACGTAAAAACGGCGCGAATAAGTCACAGTCGATTACTTTGAGTATATTTAGCAAGTGGCCCTCCATGTATCAAGTTATCCATGTCACAAGAAGGAAACATCCTATTCCCACACAACGATCTCGCGTGGGACGCCCAAATAAATAGGTAAAATCAAACTCTATAGGTTTCCTTCGCAAGAATATGAAGGTCAACTCAAAATCCCTTAAGTCAATATCAGACCCTTGTCAGGTCGCAGCTGGAATATAGCTCCGAAATCTTGTCTCCATACACACAAACCCAAATAGACCAAACAGAAGAGGCCCAAAGGCGGGCATCCACCTAACAAGGCAGTCACGCCATTGTCACCCGCCGTCTCTACAAATACTCCTGGAATAATCTTCCACCTGACATTCCGTTTTTCCAACCCTTGAGCAGTTCAATGCCGCTGACCTTGCTCTTCAGCCTTTATTTATCTTTTAAATCGCTTACAAATTTTCCTTTCCCTTTTATCTAGCCCGATTTTTATTTTTTTCTAACAATCTTTGTGTACATCCCTGAAAAGGGTTAGACAGTAATGGAAGATAGAATATTTTTCATAACGTTGATGATGAAAACCAATAACCAAATAGCTCGTCTGGGATTTTAGCAAATTCATAAATCTTAATTCTGCTGCGGAAAATGATTTCTTTTTGTTTTGCATATTTAATAAATGTTTGTTTTCATCCTAAATTGAGTATCGATTAACTCCATTATTAACGTTCGACACCAGCCTGCCCGATGACCCGAGAAGGAAAACAATTACATTTATTGTTTCTTCTTAAACTTTCGGAACATCTTAGCATGTTTTTATTATTTCTAAAGGAAAAAAGCCCCAACATTATCCTCAACAAAAATTATTTAATAAAGTAACAGCAGTGGTAACTGACATTTCTTATCATATCTCAATAAAACCTCTGTCAGACGGGACGATATGTCAATATTTTCCGAAATATAGGATAGTGTAACCTTTGTAAAGACATATTTTAAAAATACTCTGGATAATGATTTTGCAGTGATATCTTGAAGCACTCTGCTCATATCAATGCAGATATCTCGCGGTACAGCGTTTTGACACCATGCGGGTGATGCAGATCTCTCGAGGTACTGCATTTTGACACCACGCGGGTGATGCAGATATCTCGTGGTACTGCATTTTGACACCATGCGGGTGATACAGATATCTCGAGGTACTGCATTTTGACACCATGCGGGTGATGCAGATCTCTCGAGGTACTGCATTTTGACACCACGCGGGTGATGCAGATATCTCGTGGTACTGCATTTTGACACCATGCGGGTGATACAGATATCTCGAGGTGTTGTGTTTTGACACCATGCGGGTTATGCAAATATCCCGAAGTACTGCATTTTGACACCGTGCGGGTGATGACGATCACACTGTAATCTTTTTTTTTTCAAGAAAATATGAAAACGCATTCAGGTTCAGGTGTTCTATAAACAATTATACTGGCCAAATAATGCCGAATTTACTAACGAGAAAATATGTAATCACACGGAAATTGCCGAGTGTGTGTGTGTGTTCGGGTTTAATGTCTTTCTCGACAGTTTCTCAGTCATATAAACGACGGTGTCTACTTGTAGTAGTGAGCACAATGCCCAACTTTATAGTTGCTGCCTCACTGGAATATCACGCCACCCAGTCACATTATACTGACACCGGGCTGACCAGTCCTAGTACTATCCTCTTAATGCTGAGCGCCAAGCGAGGAAGCTACTAAATTTAGTACCATTTTTTACGTCTTTGGTATGACGCGGCCAGGGATCGAACCCACGAAATTGCTGAGTGTCTACGCTAAAGCTACTTTGATAGCAAGACAATACACAAGCAATTAAAGTAGGCTCTTTAAAACAAAGCTCAGTAGCAGAACGTAGTAGTCCAGTCGTAATTACATGGCGTTGAGAAATGGGTTAAAGTTTCCACCGACTGACATTTAATATTACTTTACGAAATGTACATTCAAAAAGTGGCTGAAATTTATTATCGCGTTGAACGACTTGCAAGGACTGACGGAGAAGTATATAACGTAGATAACTGTGAATCAACCGAGATGTGAAAAGAAGCAAAGTATATAGGTAGAATCCAGTCAGTTCAGCCGTTGGTGTAAATCTACAAAATTGAAGCCTTGAATAACTAAGACATTAATCATCAGACAGTGGGTCTGTCATCTTACTTTACCTTATTATAAAAATAATTTTTGAGAGAAGCGAGCAGAACATTTGTTCTAAATTGATCAGAGGTCTGAATTCATTAGGTTCGCCAGGTTTTAGTGAAAGGGGAGCGGGAGTGCTACTTTTTGTGAGAGAAACGAGCAGAACACGTCATTTGATCTCAATTATCAGAGGTTTGAATTCATTAGGTTATCCACGAAAGTTATCTCGCAGGTTGTAGGAAGGGGTGAGGGTGTAGAGAGGGGGTGTAGTGCGAACCACTGAATAAGCTAAGCGAATACTTGAAGTATTGTATATGTTGGGCGTTTTCAACTCCAGGGTCAAAGTGAAGGGAGAGAATCATGTATATGAGGGGGTCAAGTTCCGCAAGTGTTACGTGCCGTTTTTAGGAAGTACTGGAACAGAAAAAATACTATAGAGTTTGAAATTATAAATACATTTTGTTCACCTTTGTTTGTCTTTGAGGGCAGTTTTGTTATGTTTAGTGTTGTTACATTCCTGTAGTGGGGAGTCTGCGAAGACACTGGAGTCCTCCCTTGGAAAAGATTGAATTTTATGAATGCCAAGAGGGATTTAAAAAAAGAAAAGAAAATAGTTGTTAGCAACTCTAAATTTGTTATTGAATGACGGATTAGCCTTGAAAAAAAATGAATAGGAATTTTAATTAGGGTGCAAGTGCCTTGTAGGAAGTGATACCCTGGAGGATTAAAGTATTTCGAAAGTCAAATGCTTAATTTTAGTGAGACTTTAGGACAAAATTATCAAATCAAAATAAGTTATAAGGTCATACATTTAAATTATTATAGGCTGTCCAGCACCTTCCGAGAAAACTTTAGGGCAAATTAGGGCGATTTTAACCAATAATTAGGACTACAATTCCAGAAAAAATTTTCGGCTAAAATTAAGCATTTTTTACTAAAATATAGACCTTCAGAATTCACGCCTCTGTCCTCCAGTCACAGACAATAACTCTGAAACCACGAAACCACTGGTCAGTTATCTATAAACTGGATACAAGAGGGTCATGATGAATCGCTCACCTGAGTAATATGAGCCACATGTTTAAAATGGCAAACTGATGCTAAGATATTAGAAAGTAGGTCAATAGGGCACATTCATGGTCACTGAAAGTCAGTTTTAAGATCGGTGTGCAAAACTGTACATGTCATCCAAATTTCAAGGCTGTACCTTAAAAAAACAAGAAAGTAGGTTAGTAGGTCAAGGTCAAAGTCAAGTTACCCCTAATCGCTTGGGGTCATTAAACAGTCTAGGAAATATGATCTGATAATTTTTGAAGTATTTATTCCTATACAACTCATAACAAGTGACCCCCAGGGAGGGGCCTCTTTTCACCCCAGGGACATAATTTGAATAATCTTGTTAGAGATCCAATAGGCAATGCTACATAACATATATCAAAGGACTAGGCCTTGAACTTTCAGACAAGAAGATTTTTATACTGTTTTCCCTATATAAGTCTATGTTAAATTTGGGACCCCAAGGGCAGGGCCTCTTTCCACCCCAGGGGCACAATTTGAAAACAGTTTAGTAGATGACCACAAGGCAATGCAACATACCAAATATTAAAAGCATAGGCCCTGCAGTTTCAACCAAAAATATTTTTAAAGTTTTTTCTTTTATAATTCTAAATAAAACTTGACCACCCCAGAGTTATAATTTGAACAGTTTTTGTAGAGGACCACAAGGCAATACTACATACCAAAATATCAAATATCAAAGGCTAGGTCTTGTGGTTTAAGACAAGAAGATTTTTTAAGTTTTTTCCTATATAAGTCTATGTAAAACTTGTGAACCCCAGGGCAGGGCCTCTTTTCACCCCAGGTGCACAATTTGAACAATCTTCATAGAGAACCATTAGATGATGTCACATGCCAAATATCAATGCCCTATGCCCTGCAGTTTTGGACAAGAAGATTTTTAAAGTTTTTCCTTTTGGTTGCCATGGCAACCAGAGTTCTGCATGGAATTCAATTCTTTGAACAGTTTTGAAAAGGGGCCATCTAAGGATCATTTCTGTTAAGTTTGGTGTAATTCTGCCCATTGGTTTTCAAGAAGAAGATTTATTTAGAAAATGTTGACGGACGGACGACGCACGACACACGACGGACATTGATTTGTTTTGTTTATTTTGGGTTTAACGCCGTTTTTCAACAGTATTTCAGTCATGTGACGGCGGGCAGTTAACCTAATTAGTGTTCCTGGATTCTATACCAGTACAAACCTGTTCTTCGCAAGTAACTGCCAACTTCCCCACATGAATTATCAGAGGTGGAGGACTAATGATTTCAGACACAATGTCGTTTATCAAATAGTCACGGAGAACATACGCCCCACCCGAGGATCGAACTCGCGACCCCGCGGTCCGTAGACCAACGCTCTTACCTACTGAGCTAAGCGGGCGGGCTCGACGGACATTGAGCGGTCACAAAAGCTCACCATAAGCCTGTGGCTCAGGTGAGCTGAAAACTGCTTGCACTAAATAAAAAGACCGATAACTACATATTTAGCATTAATTACTTCTCAAACTCAATTTTATAAAAAAACATCAACAGGAATTTAGGGGAAAAAGTAAAGCATTTTTAGGAATTCTCTTTTAATTTTTCATTTTTTTTAGGAATTTTAGCCAAATTGAAAAAAAAAAGTAAATTTTAGGGATGCTGGACAATCTGTTATTAACATTACATATTACAACATGTAGTTTTAATACTACATTTTGTGTTCATTCTCTGTATAATGTATGTATTGCAAGTCAAACTGCAAGTACAAGTAATCCAGTATACTTGGTATTTTCAATCTATTGGTGGACATGAAGCATTAAGGCATACAAACATAAAACACAATGACTGATATCAATATTTTTAATAATTAATATTTTTTCTCTCTTCAGAACATTTTTTTGAATAATTCAATGGCAACATTGTGCTGAAATCATTAGCAGGTATATACAGCATCTTTATGGAACAACTGAACATCAGAATTGATCAAATACAGAGTAAAATCTCCACTTCTAGGTGTTTTTATCTCCAAGTGCACTTGACAGGCTAAATACCTTTACCCTCTATCAAATCACAAAATGCCAAGACCCTAAAACCAAATCTGACCCGACAGTTACCTTGATTAACCTCTGACATATTGTGCTGTTCTCATTACAGCATTTTTTACATTTGTGTACACGAATTTTATGAAAATAACTGCAATACTGTTAAAAGCGGCAGTAAACCCAAAAGAAACAAGAGCTTGTAGAACATGAAATGCACCCCCCCACCCCTTGATGCATTCAGTAATTGCACATGAAACAGAAATCATCTGGTCACTGTACATAAAAGTTCTACTATTCTGGGTCACTATGACCTTGACCTTTGACCTCAAAATCAATAAAGGTCATCTGCTGGTCATGATCAACCTCGCTATCAAGTTTCCTGATCCTAAGCCCAAGCGTTCTCAAGTTACCGCCCTGAAACGGTATAACTGTTCTGGGTCACTTTGACCTTAAACTACTGACCTCAAAATCAATAGGGGTCATCTGCTGGTCCTCCCTATCAAGTTGCGTGATTCCAGGCCCAAGCATTCTTGAGTTACCGTCCAGAAATGGTTTAACTATTCCATGTCACTTTGACCTTGACCTGTACCTACTGACCTCAAAATCAATAGGGGGTCATCTGCTGGTCATGACCAATCTCCCTATCAACTTTCATGATCCTAGGCTAAAGCGTTCTTGAGTTATCATCTGGAAACTGTTCCGGAGACCTTTGACCTACTGACCTTAGAATCTTTAGGCGTCATCTGCTGGTCATGACCAACCTCCCTATCAACTTTCATGACCCAAACATTCTTGAGAAATCGTCCTGAAATTGTTCAACTGTTCAGGGTAGCTGTGAACTTGACCTTTAACCGACTGACCTCAAAATCAATAGGGGTCATCTACAGGTCATGACCAACCTCCCTATCAACTTTCATGATCCTAGGCCCAAGCTTTCTTGAGTTACCATCTGGAAACCTTTTTAACTGTTCCGGGTCACTGTGACTTTGACCTCTGACCTACTGGTCTCAAAATCAACAGGGGTCATCTGCTGGTCATGATCAAACTCCCTACCAACTTTCATGATCCTAGGCCCAAGTGTTCTTGAGTTATCATCCGGAAACAGTTTTACTGTTCCAGGTCACTGTGACCTTGACCTTTGACCAACTGACCTCAAAATCAATAGGTGTCATATGCTGGTAATGACCAACCAACCTATGAACTTTCATGATCCTAGGCCCAAGTGTTCTCGAGTTATCATCCGGAAACCGTTCAACTGTTCTGGGTCACTGTGACCTTGACCTTTGACCAACTGACCTCAAAATCAATAGGGGTCATCTGCTGGTTATGACCAACCACCCTATGAACTTTCATGATTCTAGGCCAAAGCGTTCTTGAGTTATCATCCGGAAACGGATTGGTCTACATACCGACAGACATCTGCAAAACAATATACCCCTCCTTCTTCGAAGGGGGGCATAACAAATAAGTCACTATATTATGAGTTTTTATTTATTTATTTCTTCAAAAAGCATGAACTGACATATAATGTGTCTAAAAAATATGTACAATTTTGTATTTACAACAATCTATTTCAAGGTTATGACAAGAGTGGTATACTGTATCAGCTATATCAAATGTAGCAGAATCTAGCCCTCCACAATGGATTTCCTATCTCTCAACCAAGCCAGCTACCTACACGCAGTGCACACAGCAACACCAATTAATTCCTTCAGAATTGTCAAATGGACTACTGCTTAAACATTGCAAAACACTAAAATTGTTTCATCTTGTTCACTTTTCACACAAACATTTCTATTCAAGGCTGCAGATTACCATGGTGTAAATTATATCACAAATTTCAACTATTCACATAGATTTATTTTCACCTTTTTCAGTTTTCATGCTAACATTAATCTATGTGTAAGTGCAGCATAAAATGAAACAAAAATACATTAGTGCAGCAAAAATGTTTATAACAACCACTCTAGCATAAAACTGTCTATTATTATAAAGAAGAACTTGTTTATGCATCTTGCAATAATAACCCTTGTAGGCTTGGTCAACCACCAATCACTCCAGATTCTGCAGATATTGTAACACAAGAAATGCAAACAGTGCAATATTCTTTTAACAAACATAAGAATACTCTAGTAGCATATACTTTCAGAGGTGTCATGAAGGAAATACAGAACTTGAAGGAGATTCATACAGAATTTACAACAACTAGTTATATGTGATCTTCATTAGTCATTCAGTTCTCATGTTTTCATGATTATGTATATTTTTAACCTCAAAACTGCAGTCAATGAAATTTTAGCCAAATAAAAAATATACATGATTTTACATTACAAAGTATGAAAATACCACAAATTGGCTACTTACACTGATCTCTCATTTTTATAAAACTCATTCTAACACAAACCAGTTTGTTTTCCTATGCATAATACAACAAAAGGACTGCTGTCTGTTACAATTATTACCATACAGCATTTAAATATCAGAGCAGCACAATGGAACAGGACAAAAAACAGACAGTTTGTGTATATTGTGAAGAATGTAGGTAGTATTTTTTGATACCATGTTAGAACTGAAATAGCATATTTCAAAAACTGATATATTCTGGAATAAAATCAGTCTGTCAGTGTGGTCTTATGATACTTCTTCACATCTGAACAATGAATTCATTTAATGATAAAATCACTGTTTGGGATACAGCATTTGTTAAACAACAGTTTCGTTTTTCTCTTTACTTTACAGTTTATCGTCTTTCCACTTTTCAATTGAAAACACTAACGTGTGATTGATATCGTCTTTTAGCACTAGTAGCCATGAAATATCTTCGAATATTTCATTCGCCATGAAATATCTTCAAATATTTCATTCTCCACCACTCCCTGAACCAGCCGGAGAAGCTGGTGACCCTGATCTTTGACCTGGACTACCTGACCGTGACCTGTGTGATCCAGCAGGACTCGGTGATCTTGACCTTCCACTACCAGATCCAGCAGGACTCCCTGACCTAGATCTTGCTGAACCTGCTGGGCTTCCGGACCTTGACCTACTTCTAGAACGTGACCTTGACTTCCTTGAACCTGGTGAACCAGATCTGTAATGAGATATAAATACAATACTTTACCAGCATTTATAACATTATTTCGTTTATCTTAAATAATATGCAAAAACTTTTTTCACACAAATGGAATAATCAAGTTAAATTTTTTTACCTTTATTGAAAAGGCCCAAATTTTGTACAAATTTGTAAAAAAATATGCAAGAAAAGATGACAGCAGTTTATGCTGTGAAAGTGACTCTTTGTTATTGTAATTGAAAATATAACGATAAAATAAGTTCTAAACAAACTACTGACAACATTACAGCCGAGCAGGTTGAATAATACCAAAGTCAGATTTTGCCAGTCTAAGTTCCTAGGATTACTTAGGCCAGACATTTGTGCCAAGAAAGATGTATAACAGTCATGAGGCAAAATACACATTAATTATGAGAATGTTCTAACATCACAGCAAAGTAGTATGGTTTCAACCAGAAAATATACAACACCTTGACCCACTTGCTGATCTTGATCTACTTCTGCTCACTGACCTACTACCAGATCGACTTCTAGAGCGACTACCAGATCCTGACCTACTTCCAGACTGTGACCTTGACCTAGATCTATGTACAGAACCCTCGTCACTCTCACTACCAGAGGACAAGATTCTACGTCTCTTGCCAACATTTCCACCCTCGTTATCACTACCACTATCACTGAAAATATAACAAAAATATTCTGTTAACATAACTGTTGTTTCTGTCATTTTTCAATAGTATTTCAGTCATATAACAAAGTTTAGTTGTTCTTGGATCAGTGCTATCTTTTTTCTCAGCAAAAAACTAACAGTTCTCGAAATGGATCAATCATTGCTAGAAAAATGGATCAAATAGCTTCAGATATATTGTATTCTTTAATACTGTCATTCTTCCTCATCTGTGGTTCAAAACCTTTACCACTCAAATGTCTTTATCTACTGAACAAAATATGCATGTTCATTAAAAGGTAATGCAATATATCACAAAAAGACCCCAACATTTCTTACCCTCCTACATCTATCTTCAGTTTTTCTCCCTCTGAGTCTGAGCCTTCACTAGAAGAGATGGTAGCCTTGGATACAATTTTACGTCTCTGTTTGGCAGTCAGTCCGTCCTCATCTATAATCTTCTTCTTACGCTTCGAGTCCTTGGGTTCCTTCCTCTTCCGCTCACGGGGCTTTCTTTCCCCTTTCTCCCTAAAACAAGTATCAACTAGTGAATCACTCTGGGAAGAAATATATGAGCTGGTAACAGATTTACAATTGAAAACATAACTTGAGGCTTCTTTGAATCACCTCTGATTTGGCTTCCTTGAAAAAGCCAATACTGACATCATAACAAAAGCTTTGAGGGCTCAGCAAGTCCACTTGTCCACTCATAAATAGGGAGTAGAAATTGGCTCTGGCCAAGTGGAACTTGCTGTAATACTCTTCCTGCAGGACATGTGCAATTCTTGACCAAAACTACAATAAATCTAAAATGGAGCTTTGTAGTAGTCCAATAATGAAACAATCAAAAACATAAGTTGATTTATTGTTCTAACTCTCTGTCCACGTCTGTTACAGTAATACATTTAGATTGCATTAGCTAGGTGTCCATAGTCCAGAACAAGATTCTGGTATGAAACATTTTTCACCAGACTTTGAAATAGACACTGTAGATTAAAACTTTTACTTCAGTGAATTATAGAACAAATACAGATTGCAGCAGGATGTGTGAAAATTACAGGCAGCTTATTCTGCAGGACAAGTGGCTTTCAAAGAATTTGTAGAGACTGTGCAGTCCTGTAGGAATCAATTGCGTCCCAGCTTACATACAAGAGGACCATGAAGGTCCTGAATCGCTCACCTCTTCCCAAATGACCTAGTTTTGAGTATGACATCGTTTTTTTCTACTATTTGACATAGTGACCTAGTTTTTGAGCTCAAGTGACCCAGTTTTCAACTTGACCTAGATATTATCAAGATAAAAATTCTGTCCAATTTTCATGAAGATCCATTGAAAAATATGGTCTCTAGAGAGGTCACAAGGTTTTTCTATTATCTGACCTATTGACCTAGTTTTCGAAGGTACGTGACCCTGTTTTGAATTTTATCTAGATATCATCAAGGGGAACATTCTCACTAATTTTCATGAAGATCTCATGAAAAATATGGCCTCTAGAGAGGTCACAAGGTTTTTCTATTTTTATATCTACTGGCCTAGTTTTTGAATGCACGTGACCCAGTTTCGAAACTGACCTAGATATCATCAAGGTGAACATTCAGAACAATTTTCATGAAGATCCATTGAAAAATATGGCCTCTAGAGAGGTCAAAAGATTTTTCTAATTTTAGACCTACTGACCTGGTTTTTGACCGCAGTTGATCCAGTTTCAAATTTGACCTAGATATCATCAAGACGAACATTCAGACCAACTTTCATACAGATCCCATGAAAAGTATGGCCTCTAGAGAGGCCACACGGTTTTTTTATTATTTGACCTACTGACCTAGTTTTTTAAGGCACGTGACCCAGTTTCGAACTTGATCTAGATATCATCAAGGTGAACATTCTGACCAATTTTCATGAAGATCCATTCAAGGGTATGGCCTCTAGAGAGGTCACAAGGTTTTTCTATTTCAAGACCTACTGACCTAGTTTTTGATTGCAGTTGACCCAGTTTCAAACCTGACCTATAAATCATCAAGATAAACATTCAGACCAACTTTCATACAGATCCCATGAAAAATATGGCCTCTAGAGAGGTCACAACGTTTTTTTATCATTTGACCTACTGACCTACTTTTTGAAGGCACGTGACCCACTTATGAACTTGACCTAGGTATCATCAAGATGAACATTCTGACCAAATTTTATGGAGATCCATTCACAAGTCTATCCTCTAGAGAGGTCACAAGGTTTTTCTATTTTTTGACCTACTGACCTAGTTTTTGAACGCACATGACCCTGTTTCGAACTTGACCTAGATATCATCAAGATGAACATTCTGACCAACTTTCTACAGATCCCATGAAAAATATGGCCTTTAGAGAGGTCACAAGGTTTTTCTATTATTTGACCTATTGACCTAGTTTTTGATGGCACATGACCCACTTTCGAACTTCGCCTAGATATCATCAAGACGAACACTCAGACCAACTTTCATGAAGATCTCATGAAAAATATGGTCTCTAGAGAGGTCACAAGGTTTTTCTATTATTTGACCTACTGACCTAGTTTTTGATGGCACGTGACCCACTTTCGAACTTGACCTAGATTTCATCAAGGTGAATATTCTGACCAATTTTGATGAAGATCTCATGAAATATATGGCCTCTAGGGAGGTCACAAGGTTTTTCTATTTTTAGACCTACTGACTTAGTTTTTGACCGCAGGTGACCCAGTTTCGAACTTGACCTAGATATCATCAAGATGAACATTCAGACCAACTTTCATACAGATCCCAAGAAAAATATGGCCTTTAGAGAGGTCACAAGGTTTTTCTATTATCTGACCTACTGACCTAGTTTTTGATGGCACATGACCCAGTTTCGAACTTGACCTAGATATCATCAAGGTGAACGTTCTGACCAATTTTCATGAAGATCTTGTGAAATATATGGCCTCTAAAGAGGTCACAAGGTTTTTCTTTTTTAGACCTACTGACCTAGTTTTTGAAGGCAAGTGACCCAGTTTCTAACATGACCTAGATATCATCAAGGTGAACATTCTGACCAATTTCCATGAAGATCTTGTGAAATATATGGCCTCTAGAGAGGTCACAAGGTTTTTCTATTTTTAGACCTACTGACCTAGTTTTTGATGGCACGTGACCCAGTTTCGAACTTGACCTAGATATCATCAAGATGAACATTCTGACCAACTTTCATAAAGATCCCACAAAAAATGTGACCTCTAGAGTGGTCACAAGCAAAAGTTTACGGACGCACGCACGCACGGACGACGGACACCGCGCGATCACAAAAGCTCACCTTGTCACTTTGAGACAGGTGAGCTAACAAAAACTTAAACAAATCGGGATGCCAACGCAGATTAATCGGCTAGTCCAATAGCTCTATCACACTCAGTTAAAGTATTAACTGACTTACTTGCGTTTACGTTTACTTGACCTCTCTTCATCATCACCTTCACTCTCTGACCCACTGCGTGGTTTACGTCCACGTTTTTTCTTACGAGGCCTCTCATCTTCACTTCCTTCGGACAAGATTTCACCATCCTCTGCCCGCTTTTTCTACAATGCAGAAGCATTATAATGAAATAAATAGGAAAATATTTTTAAAAAGATTTACACTACAAATTAAATGCTTACCAATAAATCACAACTTATGCGTCAAAAAATATGCCCTTTTCTTGCAGATATGTTACTAGTATCCTTAAATTCAATCAACAAGGCATCAGATAAGTATTTCTAAGAAAACAATTCAAACACTTTAATTTTGTTAAATCCATTGAAAGCTAAATTGCTTTTTCAAATAAGAAATATTGCTTATCAACTGGACATCAGAGGACCTTTCTGAAGCTAGATTCCTAAAGTAGTTTTCTACTACAAAGTACTACCTTTGACTTAGTCGACCTTCTTTCTTCAGGTTCTGGTTCAAGAGCAATCTGTTTAGCTTTATCAACATAGATTTGTCTTTTTTCCATCATCATTTTCGACAATTCCTCCTTCTTCTTCTGTTTCTGTAGTTGTTCCTCCTTGTATTTCTGGCGTATAGCTTCTCGTTCTTCCTCACGATGTTTACGAAGCTCCTGTTCTTCCTCGTCTATCTTACGTGCACGTGCAACATGATACTGGGCCTGACTCAACAAATCTGAACACTGCCTGTAAATGAAGACAAGTAATTATAAGAGCTGTCACAGGAGACAGCAAGCCTGGCACAGGAGATGGCAAGCTCGACTGTTTCAATGCTGGATAGTGATAGCTATCAATGGAGTGTTTAATGACCCCAGTGTGCAAAACGATATTGATAAAAGTTTATGTATTTAGTAATTTCAAAGACAAGGTTAGTGTATCAAAACATTAACTATGTATTGAAGGGACATAATTCATGGAATATTTCTGCAAGAGTTAAGCAGCCTGTGTCATATCATATGACTAATCATGTGGAACAAATAAGCTTTGAAATTAAGAAATTACAAAGTTGAATAACAAGGGCTGTCACAAGAGACAGCCTGTTCAACTATTTCAATGCTGTATAGTGAAATAGGGTACATCTATGGAAGCTGCAGATATGACTGGAGTGTTTAATGACTCCAATGTGGATGACAATATTGGACAACAGTTTTAAGTCTGAGTCAGATGTATTTAGTAACAAAAGAGAGACAGTGAAATTGTATCCAAACATTAACTAAGTATACAAGGGACATAATTCATGAACTATTTCTGCCAGTATAAAGACAGATATTATGCAGAATTAAGTGCAGACATTACATGTCCTTCTCATCAATTTTCTCAATAAGAAATAAAACATTACCTGGCCTCAGTGGCTGCCTGGGCAAGATCAAACTTCATTCTATCACCATGGTGGCTCAGGTAGGAAAAATATCTGAAAAACAAAAGTTCTGGTACAAAGGTCTCTTTTCGGGTTGTATGTAACTTGGCAATTTCAGTTGATGGATGTGGGTGGGATGAATGGCAAAAACAAAACTACAAACTGTATCACATCCTTAGTACTAACATCCTGGATAGTACCAACAAAAAGGCTAAACTCACGTCTTCTTTGTGAGACTGTGTAACTTGTGGACGTAATATCAATAGATTCACACAATACTAGAGACTGTTTTTCACAAAAAACATACGTCTCCCACCACTTACCATGTAGAAATTGTAAAATGCCACAAATCCAGAAACAAGAGGACCATCATGGTCCTGAATCGCTCACCTCTTCCCACATGATCCAGTTTTGAGTATGACGTCGTTTTTTTCTATTATTTGACATAGTGACCTAGTTTTTGAGCTCATGTGACCCAGTTTTGAACTTGACCTAGATATTATCAAGATAAAAATTCTGACCAATTTTCATGAAGATCCATTGAAAAAAATGGTCTCTAGAGAGGTCACAAGGTTTTTCTATTATCTGACCTATTGACCTAGTTTTTTAAGGCACGTGACCCAGTTTCGAACTTGACCTAGATATCATCAAGGTGAACATTCTGACCAATTTTCATGAAGATCCATTCAAGGGTATGGCCTCTAGAGAGGTCACAAGGTTTTTCTATTTCAAGACCTACTGACCTAGTTTTTGATCGCAGTTGACCCAGTTTCAAACTTGACCTAGATATCATCAAGATAAACATTCAGACCAACTTTCATACAGATCCCATGAAAAATATGGCCTCTAGAGAGGTCACAACGTTTTTTTATTATTTGACCTCCTGACCTACATTTTGATGGCATGTGACCCACTTTCGAACTTGACCTAGATATCATCAAGATGAACATTCTGACCAATTTTTATGGAGATCCATTCACAAGTATGGCCTCTAAAGAGGTCACAAGGTTTTTCTATTTTTATACCTACTGACCTAATTTTTGACCGCACATGACCCTGTTTCGAACCTGACCTAGATATCATCAAGATGAACATTCAAACTTTCATGAAGATCCATTGAAAAATATGGCCTTTAAAGAGGTCACAAGCTTTTTCTATTATTTGACCTACTGACCTAGTTTTTGAAGGCACGTGACCCACTTTCGAACTTGACCTAGATATCATCAAGATGAACATTCAGACCAACTTTCATATAGATCCTATGGAAAATATGGCCTCTAGAGAGGTCACAAGGTTTTTCTATTATTTGACCTACTGACCTAGTTTTTGAAGGCACGTGACCAACTTTCGAACCTGACTTAGATATCATCAAGGTGAACATTCTGACCAATTTTCATGAAGATTTCATGAAATAAATGGCCTCTAGAGAGGTCACAAGGGTTTTCTATTTTTAGACCTACTGACCTAGTTTTTGACCGCACGTGACCCAGTTTCGAACTTGACCTAGATATCATCAAAGTGAACATTCTGACCAATTTTCATGAAGATCTTGTGAAATATATGGCCTCTAGAGAGGTCACAAGGTTTTTCTATTTTTAGACCTCCTGACCTAGTTTTTGAAGGCACATGACCCAGTTTCGATCTTGACCTAGAATTTACCAAGATGAACATTCTGACCCATTTTCATAAAGATCCCATGAAAAATGTGACCTCTAGAGATGTCACAAGGAAAAGTTTACGGACGCACGGACGACGGACACCGCGCAATCACAAAAGCTCACCTTGTCACTTTGTGACAGGTGAGCTAAAAATCATTGAACCATAACATTCCAATGATATACACAATTAGGCTTGGCAGTTTAACTCCCCTGAAGTTTGGTGGAATTCAAACCAGTAGTATAGGAGAAGTAGAACTAATTAAAGAATCTGACAAATCAGGAGTTTTGACACCGCTTAAAATCATCTAATCAGAACAACACAATAATATGCACAACTATGCTACACACTAATCACTCATGAGGTTTGGTGAAATTCAGCCTTATTGTATACAGGAAGTAGTGTAAAACACTGTAAAATATGACAAATCAAAGGCCATAACTTTGCTGAAAATCACTGAACTAGCCAATGCAGATGAAATGTTTAACCAGGATTGGCACTAATAAATCCTGTAAGGTTTGGTGAAAATCTGCCCAATGGTTTAGTTTATACTAATTTGTTTTAGCTCGATTGTGATAAAAGCTTAAAGCTTATCTGAACCACTCTTGAGTCCGCTTCCTGGAAAACCAGTACTGGTGTCATATGAGAAGTCATGGTCGTGACCCCAGTGGGGCTTGAACACATGACCCCCTGGCTGAGAGGCTGGCACCTTAACCATTAGACCACTGCTCCCCTTCCAAATGGTTCAAAAGAAGTTGCGAAAATATCCCCAAAGTTTACAAACAAAAGGACCATAACTCCACTGAAATCAACAAACTGGAACATGCCAACAATATGCATAATAAGACTGAAAGTAATCACTACTGTAAGGTTTGGTGGAAATCTGTGCTATTATATAAGAGAAGAGCCTAATATAAAATCTGACAAATCAACCGCTGTAACTCTGCTGAAAAACACTGGACCGGATCATGCCCAAAATATGCAAAACCATGCTTGGTAATGATCACTTACGAAGTTCAGTGTAACTCCTCCTGGTGGTATCCGAGCAGTGGCCCTGACAAGGTAAAATATGAAAAATCACAGACCATAACTACACTGAAAATCACTGAACTGGAACATACAGACAATATGCATAATAATGAGTCTTGGCACTGATCACTTCTGTATGGTTTGGTGGAAATCCACCATATAAAACAAGTAGGCCAAACATCATACAATTTGATAGATCTAGGGCCCTAACTCTACAGAAAATTATGACATGGAAAATGCCAACACTATGCACAATGAGCTTTGGCACTGATCACTCATGTCAGGTTTGTAGCAAGTCTGCTCAGTAATATAAGAGAAGTGGACAAAACATAAAATTTTATGAATGTTTTATTCAATAAATATTTATGTCTGCCACATTTAGTAGGGGAGACAAATTGATCCAGTGCTATCTGTCCTTCCATCCCTCCGTCCGTCCACACTCCAACACCACTGGACAGATTTACTAGTGATCATTGTCAAGCCTGGTTGTGCATATCGTCGGATTTTTCCAGCACAGTGTTCATTGGACTTATGGCCCATGAATAATACTGTGCTGGAAAAATCAAGGGCCATAAGTCCAATGAACACTGTGCTGGAAAAATCCGACGATATGCACAACCAGGCTTGGCAATGATCACTAGTAAATCTGTCCAGTGGTGTTGGAGTGTGGACGGACGGAAGGACAGACAGCACTGGATCAATTTGTCTCCCCTACTAAATGTGGCAGACAAATATTTATTGGATAAAACATTCTGAGCTCTGTTGTCCCTGACAATGTGTTAAAACTGTCCAGACCCTAAGCCAAGTTCACCAATGTAAGTAGAAATCACGTTTTGCCTTAGCATTTTGTAAAGGATCCTCATAGCAAGTAGGGATTGTAACACAATGATTACCTGTGAGCTAGCTCAAGGTCTCTCACAGCAGACAGTACAGTTTTCAGGTTACTTTTCTCATCTTTCAATATAGAGGTGGCAAGTTTCTGTTGCACCAAGGCAATATTATACAGAAGTACAGTGTCACTGGGTGACACATGTCGTGCCTGAAATAAATACATCTTCAGGTTATTTTCCCCCAACTTTTATATCAAATTATTTCAACAATACAGTAAACTTACAGACAGAACTATTTCCTGATGTTTATCTGACTGTTTAAAGTATGTTCAATAACTTCCATAAAACAATACTTTTCCTCTGCGTATCATCTGAACTAATTTGCTATAATTTGCTACCTGGTGCCTTGGCTGATAATCATATTTCTTGGGGTAAATATTTCGCCCTCTCCAGAATGAATTATAAACAACTGCTGTTGAAGAAGAGCAATGCTTGACTATTCAAATATCCTGTCTCTATGTAACATTACATGAATAAATAAAAGCAGAAATGTCAAAACTCCAGAAAAACCTGGTTTTCACACCTTGCATTCTAACGGCATGTTCTATTTAAACAAGAGGGCCAAGATGGAACTAGGTCGCTCACCTGAGTAACACACCATAACAGTGTAAACATGTTTGACCTAGTGACCCAGTTATTGACACCACATTCTGACCAATTCTCATGAGTTTATAAAGTTTATAACTTAAAACTGTTGACTCTAGAGTGTTAACAAGATTTTCCTTTGATCTGGCCTACTGATCTAGTTTTTGACTCTACATGACCCAGTTTCGAAACTGAACTAGAGATCATCAAGACAAACATTCTGACCAAGTTTCATAAAGATTGGGTCAAAACTGCGTGTTAACAAGGTAAATGTTGACGCACGTCGGACAAAGACTGGTCACAATAGCTCACCTTGAGCATTTCGTTCTCAGTCGAGCTAAAAAGTGTCATGTTCTGTTATACATATTTGAATGCATCCAACCATGCTGTTTGTAGAAGTTTGTTTGTTAGAACTCCTGTTATTTTAATGTCTGAATTTGTAATTAGACTTGTGTATATGATGACATAGTACACATTTTTATACGCCCGTTTGAAAAACGGGACGTATTATGGGAACGCCCCTGGCGGGCGGGCGGCGTCCACAGACTTTGTCCGGAGCATATCTTCTACATGCATGAAGGGATTTTGATGAAACTTGGCACAGTTGTTCACCATCATGAGACGGAGTGTCATGCGCAAAAACCAGGTCCCTAGGTCTAAGGTCAAGGTCACACTTAGATGCCAAAGGTCAAATTCAAGAATGACTTTGTCCGGAGCATATCTTCTTCATGCATGGAGGGATTTTGATGAAAGTTGGCACAATTGTTCATCATCATGAGACGGAGTGTCATGCGCAAGAACCAGGTCCCTAGGTCTAAGGTCAAGGTCACACTTAGAGGTCAAAGGACACAAGAAAGAAAACTTTGTCCGAAGCATATCTTCTTCATGCATGGAGGGATTTTGATATAACTTGGCACAAATGTTCACCACCACAAGGCGGAGTGTCATGTGCAAGAACCAGGTCCCTAGGTCTAAGGTCAAGGTCACACTTAGAGGTCAAAGGATACAAGAATAAAAACCTTGTCCGGAGCATTTCTTCTTCATGCATAGAGAGATTTTGACATAACTTTGCACAAATGTTCACCACTACGAGGCGGAGTGTCATGCGCAAGAACCAGGTCCCTAGGTCAAAGGTCAAGGTCACACTTAGAGGCCAAAGGCCAGATACAAGAATGACTTTGTCCGAAGCATTTCTTCTTCATGCATGGAGGGATTTTGATGTAACTTGGCACAATTATACACCATCATGAGACAAAGTGTCATGCGCAGTTCCCTTCTTTAGAATTACTTCCCTTTGTTGTTACTATAAATAGCTTATATTGTAACTTTTTCATTACTAGTCGTAGGGAATAATCGAGACCACTTTTCTGTAGTACAACATGCATGCTACATCCAATTATGAGGTGTATTTTGACCAGTCTCTACCTGGTAAAGATTTTTGTGTGGACTTAAAATTTTTTTTTTTTTGGACTTTTTTTTTTTTTTTTTTTTTAAGATTATCTTCCTTTAGTTGTTACTATAAATAACTTATATTATAACTTTTTTATAATTGACCGTAGGGAAAAAACAAGACCACTTTTCTGTGGTACAACATGGATGTTACTTTCAAATTTTAGGTGTATTTTAAGGTATCTCTACCTGGTAAGGAGTTTTTTTGTGGACTTAGAAAAACAAATGACTTACAATGACTACTAAACAACCACAAAATTAAAATTCCATTTGCAAATACAGGTGCTAGAGTAAAGAAATTTGCTGTGACGGGCGTATATTGTGACATTCTGGCACTCTTGTTATATACCTATATAAATTCTATAAAAAAAATCGCTTGTATTTCACGATTAAATATGAACAGGCAGAAAATATTTTCGTATTGTACCTTATAAATTCCATATTGTACCTTTTGTATTGTATGCTGCCAGACTACATTCATTAATATACATGACCTGACACAGTTCTATAAATAGCACTCGTAAAAACTTCACTTAGTTCCATTTTAAACATTGAAGATTTCGTTCAATAACAAAACAACAAACAAAAAGGTAGAGGTATATAATAAAAGGGTCTATATAACAGTAGCTAGATCTGTGATTTTGTATTCGGCTCTCATGGATTTTGCAAGGTCGGATCACACTCCAGAGATCCGCTCTGGCAAAAATCCACTCGAGCCAAATACAGCATCCCATATCGAGCTACTGTTATAATAACCCTATTATATTGGCATGATCAGTTCACTGCTAATTAAGTTGTGTCTGTATTGATGTTTCATGGTTCAATATGTAAATCGTTGACCCCACCTCGTGAACTGGATCAGATCACTACATGCCTGACGATCTATAGCGCTATCTAATGACCAATTTTTTTTGAAAACCTTTTAAACAAGAGCTGTCACTAATGGTGACAAATGCCTCCGCAGCGCCTTGATCTTTGACCTGGTGACCTTGACCTTTGACCTGATGACCCAAAGTCAATAGGGGTCCTGTGTGCAGTAGTTCGCGAGAAAAGTGCCTTCATGCAAAAAGTTAACATTGGCTCCTGTGACCTTGACCTTTGACCTAGTGACCCCAAAGTCAGTAGGGGTCGTGTACTCAATAAGTACTATCAGCAGCATGTGAAGTTTGAAGGTCCTGGGTGCAGTGGTTCGCGAGTAAAGTGCCTTCATGCAAAAAGTTAACGTTAGCCTCTAAGACCTTGACCTTTGACCACAGTCAGTAGGGGTTGTGTACTCAATAAGTACTATCAGCATGTGATGTTTGAAGGTCCTGGGTGCAGTGGTTCGCGAGTAAAGTGCCTTCAAGCAAAAAGTTAACGTTGGCTCCTGTGACCTTGACCTTTGACCCCAAAGTCAGTAGGGGTCGTGTACTCAATAAGTACTATCAGCATGTGAAGTTTGAAGGTCCTGGGTGCAGTGGTTCGTGAGTAAAATGCCTTCATGCAAAAAGTTAACGTTGGCCCCTGTGACCTTGACCTTTGACCTGGTGACCCCAAAGTCACTAGGGGTTATGTACCCAATAAGTACTATCAGCAAGTGAAGTTTGAAGGGCTGGGTGCAGTGGTTCGCGAGTAAAGTGCCTTCATGCAAAAAGTTAACATTGTGACGAACGGACGGACAGTTGAAAACTAATATGCCTCCCTTCGGGGGCAAAAAAAGGAGCATCATTTTGTAAAAATATAAATAAGAGTAACTAGAAAATGCTTTTGTAAAAAAGCGCATGTCTCCCCCAATGCAAAGTCCTATAGGCAAGAAGTCAATAGGGGTCAGGAGCGAAAGTCAAAGAGACACTGATGGTTGGCTGCAATAGGGATCATCTACTTAGCATGTCCAGTCATCCCGCTAAATTTCAACACTCGTGGCCTAGTAGTTCTCAAGTCACTGTTCAGGCTCCTGTGACCCTGACCTTTGATCAAGTGACCTCAAAATAATAAAAAATTATTTTGCCTAAAAATAATTACATTTATTTTTTCCCGAAATTAACAGCTATCTCGTTGCTAGGTGTGTTAGCCATAAACTATCGTCGTTGTCAAGTATCAGTTTTCTAGTTCCTTGTCTAACATAACAGATGAATGAAACGGCCTATTCGTCAGGGAACCACTCGAGCGTTATATTAAATCGAGAGCACGTGCAATTTCTCAGTTGAACTAAAGGTGTATTGGCTAGCGCTCCAGATCGATGTTAAATTGAATAGCCATGCCACGTGGTCGATGCAGAGCCCGCCAGAAAGGTAGAGGCGAGCCAGCCTGCCGAGATGATTATGAAGGGAAGGAAATGAAAGGCGAACTAGACGGCGGATTTGCCAGAAATTCCTGGCATCAGACAAAATGCCGGTATGTTTGTTATTGATTTCGAACAAATTTGAAGGAAGTCGCAATTAATTCTGCAGTTTGGTAATGACGCGTACTTACGTCAGTAAATAGTTATACACAGTTAATGTCTTCCCGTTAACATCTAGCACGATTATGAATTAATTGTGGACTGTATTAACTGTAAACTTTATACGGGGTGTGGCGACCCTATTTCTCATAATTTTAACAGATTCGAACCAAAGCAATAATGTTGCTAGTTCAGTCAACTGTCGTAATAGTTTCTTGATTCCGACAGGCAGTGGTACTTTCAATACACGAGATTCACATAGTGCATTCCGTTTATTACTCGTAAGGTGCTCGCAAAGTAAGTAGTAACATCGATGACGTCACATTTCATAAGACAATGACACTGTTGTGCTCATTTATTCCCACAATTAAAATTGCAAATTTTCGGAGTGTTTTACGTTAATGTCCCCTTTATGGGACCGTCGAATAGTTTAGTATTGCAAGGGTATAGTATACGGATTAAGATCGGATGGGTTATGGAAACCAGAAAGATTGTAAGGAAAAATATTTATACAAGGACGCAACTGTAAGATATTAAAGTAGGTTTTCTCAAGCACTATTAATTACGACCCTCACTTTGCGATAAGTTTTACATGACCAGGAGAATTTGTCGGCATGCAAACGCAGGCATCAGCACCTGTTAACGTTGGATCAGGTTAGGTCATTTAACTCTTTCGATATCATAAACAAATATCACTAACAAATTCACTGGTTCAATATTAGACTTAGATGTACTTACATTTCTTCCGACTGGTTTCGGTAATGATCTTCAAATACACTGCACGGGAACACGTGCATCCATAGAATCGAAAATTTAAGATCCACAGTACTTAATCCAAAATAAATAAGATGTTGAACTTGCTAGGTTGTATATATACAGGTAATATGTATGTCAGGTGGATAATTTAGGCCCTTCCTTTGATAATGTGTGTTTTCGCAACATTATCTGAAGACTTATTATTCAATCTCTTTTCAGCATAGTTTGTTACGTATAGAGGAATAATTTCTTATGCTGGGAAACAAAATATGATTGAAATTAAACTAAACACACCGACGTTATATATATCGCTACATTAATTCATGCAATATACCATTGTCTTCGCTTAATATGTCACGTCAATTTTGAACTAAATTCTTGTGTGGCCTCATGTATTTTCATGCAAATCATGTAGAGTTGACGGATTACAAAGAGTACCGTTACTTTGTAGTGCATCTTTGAAATAGAGTGAGGCATGTTGTTGATAAATTTTAGTAACTCATCCACTGTTATTTTAGGCTAAATGCTCGCAAACGTTTTACAAAAAAAAAAAAAAAAAAAATCGAGTGGTCTATCATGAAAATAAGATTCAAACGTTTTTAAACAGTATTTAGTTGGGCAGTTTGTTCTTTGTTTGGTGTTCAGGATTGTTAATTGTTTCACTACTACGTTTGTTAATTTTGTGAGGAAATTCTGTTTCGTTGAAGCTCAACTTTCCGTACATTAAATTTGAAACGTTGTTCGTTTCCGAAACACATTGTTACTTGAATTTTTCGAAGAAACGGGGTCAGAATCGTGTGTTTGTCAATTTAGAGGCTGAAAAAAATAGATATTTAGCCGAATCCAATTTCACAGATCATATTATGGTTCTTAAAATTTTGGAAGTCATCATACTGTATTACAACACTCTTGACTGTTCATAATCGAGGATGATTTTACCATTGGAGTATGTATAGTGAGCAAAAACTTCAGAGCTGGGATTTGGTTGAAATCTGTAACAAACCACCAGTCGTTTGTTACGTTATGTATGAATAAAATTTTTTTGGTTGTCTTAATTTTTCTCCTGTTCCAGTAAGTGAATTCTCTTCGAATAGCTCATGTAGCACTAGATCTATATGATGTTAACGAAATTCTGTAGTTTTTTTACTTTAGCCCGGAACCGGGGGGGATTTCATAAATCAGTGTTGGTTTGTATATAAATTATTTAAAGTCGGATTTTTAATATCTAAGTAAAAATTCTTTGACAAACCAAGCCGAAATTATTTACTGAAGACAGATAATGTTACGTCATTATGTATTAGATTTAGATCTACAAATAAGGTTGACATTGTGTTTTCGTGTGAGTTGAATATTTGACATATTTCATGCTGTTATAGTTGCAATCTATTTATAGAACGATTACGTATTTATAAGTAGAAAGCGATAGCGAAACATTATTGGAAAAGTCGATTATTCAGGGTCTTCATAGTAAAGCATGGTTTTCTTTTAATATACGATTCGACAGAAGTACAGCATTGATAAATATATCGACCTAGTTCCGCAGTAGATCTATTCACCTATAAATACATTAATAATTGCACGACAATTTTTCGGGATGTGTGACCCATCCGCTATCTTCGGTATTTTACCGCAGTATTATCATAAATTAATAGTCCAGACATGCCTTGATGTATAAATCTCACACGGAACTTAAACAATAAAATGTTTGATAATTTATGATTTTCTTATTTAAAACGTTTCAATACAGAAAACATTTTGTATAAAAACATTTCAGTATGCACTTTACTTCTTTCATTGACAATCTTCTTGAGTTCAACGATGACATGAGAACCATAGCAAGCAAACGATAATACAATGTAGAAACATGCAGTCGTTTTAATTAGTATCAAGTTGATCTATACAATAATACTATTAAATTGGTACCGTAGTGTATTGGATTGTGTTGTCATACCCGACCCGATTGAGGCCTGGTAAACTCATTGAAAAGCTAACCAAAATGCACTAATAACATAATGCTTGCAGATAAAAGGGATAATGCTTGCGGATAAAAGGGATAATGGTCTTTCTAGATATTGATGTGTACATATCAACATGGTTGGAATTGAATTTTAATTGGATTAGGACATAAATCTTAAGATAAAACGTGTATCCAAACAAATATATTTTAGGTAAGCATTTAAGTTAGCTATTTCTTTCAAAGATAGAACTATAGATTATCATCATGATGATGACCAAATGATCCGAATCACTCAAGACGATCGATATCCTTCTGCTCCTTGTTTCATACATTGGCAAACGTGATACGTGATGTTGGTGGGATTTGCTCTACTTGTCTTTCAAAACGCTATCTGATTATGTTATAGTTATATGGAATGAACCAGTTTGGTTTTAAAGAACAAATATAATTGTTGTAAAGCTGAGATAGTATGTTTCAGAATTTCAGAAATCGTTGCACAGAATTTTTGGGGGTAAATTTTGGCAAATTTATTGTGGCCTGGAAAAATTCTGTCTACCGTGGGGCGATCGGGCGTGCTTTGGACGTTTTTGATGGTACGGATGTTACGGTGTATATAAAGGTATGCTCTAGTGCCTTGGCAATATCGGACTAGCCTTGCTTTAAATGTATCATAGCCTTGCTCATCATATAGTATTTGCCTCGCTTAGAATTACAGTACGTTGCCTTGCTCCATTGGTCCGCTAAAATGTCCTCATTACTTTGCAGGTAACGTCGGTTATGGGAATATTTAATTACTGTGGTGTACTGTAGCCTTGCATATTATAGTATTTGCCTTGCTTAGAAGTACAGTACGTTGCCTTGCTCCATTGGTCCGCTAAATATTGTGGTGTACTGTAGCCTTGCTCGTTGCTTAGATTACAGTTGTTGCCTTGCTCCGTTGGTCCGCTAAATATTGTTGTGTACTGTAGCCTTGCTCGTTGCTTAGAACCACAGTACTTTGCCTTGCTCCGTTGGTCCGCTAAATATTCCTCATTGCTATTGCAGGTAACGTCGAGTTTTGGGGGATGTTTAATTACTGTGGTGTACTGTGGTATCCCTTGCCGTCCGTGTGGCGCTGCTTGTTGCTCTACAGGTAACGTGGAGCAATGACGTGGTGCTTACGGGTACGTCTGTTTCCTCCGGTCGACTGGTTTTTTCAAATAGCTTTCATTGGAGTGGCCCATACTCTGCCAACATATTGATAATAACTTTATATTGAAAGGAATATTTCATAGATTAAATTAGACATGTTTACAGTATCTTACGCGCCAGGTAATTGAAATATGTGACTGTATTCATATCGAAATGTACAAATAACATGTAAAAATGTGAATGTTACTGTCTTCTGGTTATGATTTCGGGTAATAAAATAATAAAAAATTATTTTGCCTAAAAATAATACATTATTTTTTCCCGAAATTAATAGCTATCTCGTTGCTAGTGTGTTAGCCATAAACTATCGCGTGTCAAGTAATCCAGTTTTCTAGTTCCTTGTCTAAACATAACAGATGAATGATAAACGCCTATTCGTCAGGGAACCACTCGAGCGTTATATTAAATCGAGAGCACGTGCAATCTTCTCAGTTGAACTAAAGGTGTATTGGCTAGCGCTTCAGATCGATGTTAAATTGCCCACCCGCCACACCCCAATAATAATAATAATAATAAAAATTGTTGTATGCTACAATTCATTATATTTTGTATCTTTAATTCTGTTATGACAATCTGACTGTTTTGTGAAGTACTTATGTTGCAGATAATATGCTGCCATTTGGTGCCAACTCCGGAAGTGATCAGACTCCAGGTACTTTCCACAGACATTAATTGAACGGATTCCTGGGCTACAAACAGTTTGTGAAACAGACAGATCTAAAAGGATATTATCATTCTTCCGGACTGTTGCTTTATGAGAAATCAAAGGACAATTTAGAATTATACATGTATAATTTTTATACTAAAATTCCAGTTAATTATTTCCATATTTTATACAATTATTTTTATGTCCACTCCTAATTTTAAGGGCCTGGAAAAATTCTGTCTACCGTGGGGGCGATCGGGCGTGCTTTGGGACGTTTTGATGGTACGGATGTTACGGTGTATATTAAAGGTATTGCTCTAGTGCCTTGGCAATATCTGACTAGCCTTGCTTAAAAGTATCATAGCCTTGCTCATCATATAGTATTTGCCATCGCCTAGAATTACAGTACGTTGCCTGCTCCATTGGTCCGCTAAATGTTCCTCATTACTTTGCAGGTAACGTCGAGTTATGGGAATATTTAATTTACTGTGGTGTATGTAGCCTTGCTCATTATAGTTTTGCCTTGCTTAGAAGTACAGTAGTTGCCTTGCTCCATTGGTCCGCTAAATATTGTGGTGTACTGTAGCCTTGCTCGTTGCTTAGAATACAGTCTGTTGCCTTGCTCCGTTGGTCCGCTAAATATTGTTGTGTACTGTAGCCTTGCTCGTTGCTTAGAACCACAGTACTTTGCCTTGCTCCGTTGGTCCGCTAAATATTCCTCATTGCTTTGCATGGTAACGTCGAGTTTTGGGGGATGTTTAATTTACTGTGGTGTTACTGTGGTATCCCTTGCGTCCGTGTGGCGCTGCTTGTTGCTCTACAGGTAACGTGGAGCAATGACGTGGTGCTTTACGGGTACGTCTGGTTTCCTCCCGGTCGACTGGTTTTTCAAATAGCTTTCATTGGAGTGGCCATACTCTGCCAACATATTGATAATAACTTTTATATTGAAAGGAATATTTCATAGATTAAATTAGCACTGTTTACAGTATCTTACGCGCCGGTAATTGAAATATGTGACTGTATTCATATCTGAAATGTACAAATAAACATGTAAAAATGTGAATGTTACTTGTCTTCTGGTTATGATTTCGGGTAATAAAATAAATAGGGGTCATGTACTCTGCATGTCCAATCATCCTATTAAGTTTCAACATTGTAGGTCAAGTGGTTCTCAAGTTATTTCCAAAAAATGATTTTACATGAACAGGTCACTGTGACCTTGACCTTTAATAGACTGACCCCAAAATCAATAGGGGTCATCTACTCTGCATGTTCAATCATCCTATGAAGTTTCAACATTCTGGGTCAAGTGGTTCTCAAGTTATTGATCGGAACTGGTTATCAATGTTCAGGCCCCTGTGACCTTGACCTTTCACAGAGTGACCCCAAAAATCGTTAGGGGTCATCTACTCTTTATGACCAATCATCCTATTAAGTTTCAACATTCTGGGTCAAGTGGTTCTCAAGTTACTGACCGGAAATGGTTTTCAATGTTCAGGCCCCTGTGACCTTGACCTTTAATGGAGTGACCCAAAAATCGATAGGGGTCATCTACTGTGCATGTACAATCATCCTATGAAGTTTCAACATTCTGGGTCAGGTGGTTCTCTAGTTATTGATTGGAAATGGTTTTCAATGTTCAGGCCCCTGTGACCTTGACCTTTGACAGAGTGACCCCAAAATCAATAGGGGTCATCTACTCTTCATGACCAATCATCCTATGAAGTTTCAACATTCTGGGTCAAGTGGTTCTCTAGTTATTGATCGGAAATGGTTTTCAATGTTCAGGCCCCTGTGACCTTGACCTTTGACGGAGTGACCCCAAAATCAATAGGGGTCATCTACTCTTCATGACCAATCATCCTATGAAGTTTCAACATTCTGGGTCAAGTGGTTCTCTAGTTATTGATCAGAAATGGTTTTCAATGTTCAGGCCCCTGTGACCTTGCCCTTGGACGGAGTGACCCCAAAAACAATAGGGGTCGTCTACACCAGCAGCCCTACAACCCTATGAAGTTTGAAGGTTCTAGGTCAAATGGTTCTCCAGTTATTGCTCGGAAATGAAGTGTGACGTACGGACGGACGGACGAATGGAAGGACGGATGGACAGGGCAAAAACAATATGTCTCCTGGGGGAGACATAATAAAACCTGTGCACTACATGTCAGATCATCACAATGAACAAGTGTTTTAAGTTTCAATACATTCTGCTAGTGAGCACTGAAATATCAGTTAATGTACAAAAATTGCTGTAAAAAACCGACATAATTTTGTAACAAGAGGGCCATGAAGGCCCTGTATCACTCACCTGACCTACTTACCTAAAGATCACCAAGATTAACATTCTGACCAAGTTTCATTAAGATATGGTCATAAATGTGGCCTCTAAAGTGTTGACTAACTTTTCCTTTGATTTGACCCTGTGACCTAGTTTCTGACCCAGCATGACCCAGATTCGAACTTGACATAAAGATCATCAAGTTTAACATTCTGACTTAAGTTTCATGAAGATAAGTCATAAATGTGGCCTCTAGAGTGTTAACAAGCTTTTCCTTTGATTTGACCTAGTGACTTAGTTTTTGACCCCACTTGACCCAGATTTAAACTTGACCTAAAGATCATCAAGATTAACATTCTGACCAAGTTTCATTAAGATATGATCATAAATGTGGCCTCTACAGTGTTAACTAGCTTTTCCTTTGATTTGACCAGGTGACCTAGTTTTTGATCCTACATGACCCAGATTCAAACTGGACCTTGAGGTCATCAATATTAACATTTTGACCAAGTTTCATGAAGATATAGTCATAAATGCGGCCTCTACAGTGTTAACAAGCTTTTCCTTTGATCTGACCTGGTGACCTAGTTTTTGACCCCAGATGACCCAATATCAAATTCGTCCAAGATTGTATTGAAGACAACACTCTGACCAAGTTTCATTAAGATTGGGCCAAAAATGTGACCTACAGAGTGTTAACAGTCAAATTGTTGACGCCGGATGGATGATGACGGACGCCGGACACAGGGTAATCACAAAAACTCACCTTTGAGCACTTCATGCTCAGGTGAGCTAAAAATGCAAAATAAAGTTATAGAACCTCTGTACTGCATGTCAGATTATTACAGCAAAGAAGCGTGCGACAATTCAATCCATTCAAATAAGTGGGTACTAGGATACCAACTTACATAATAATTTTGCAAAAATTCAAAACAGAATTATGGAACCTGAGCACCTCTTGTAAGTTCATCACAGTAAGCAAGTATATGAAGTTTTAATCCATTCCCACAAGTGGTTACTAAGGTACCAGCTTTCATACAAAAATTTAATCAGACCAGGACATGACACTGATGAGTGCAATAGCTCTACCTAATCTTCAAAGAGTAGAGCTTACAAAGCCAAAGGTCTTTGTTTTTCTTTACCTTCAGTAAAATATTTTTACATTCCCTCAGTTTTCCACATTTGTAGTAGGCTCTTGCTAAATATACCATTACTTCAGTGTTGTGGTACTTGAAAAACTTCTTTAGACAATTTTCATACTGCAAAAAATATCATACAATTTTATACTAAAAGCATTACCTAATCTGTACCAGCGTTTTCCATGAATTTCAATGTTATTCTGCAAGGTACAGAAATAAATTGTACATCTTTCTAACTTGCAAGGAAATATTGCTTTTATGCATATCAAGGTATTCTGAAAGTTTATAAACAATCAATTGACAAATCAAGTCAAAATCAAACTTAAAAAACAATACTGGTGTAAAAATATTGCTAAAACTTACCATGGAACCCCTACCCCCCTCGCCCCCCTCCAACCGACCCAATTTTTTTTATGATGAATTCCTAACTATAAGTATTTTAAAATTTTTGGAAAGTTCCTATAACCATCCTGACTGTCACTCCAAGTTCCTTAGAACAACTATAGTATTAATGGTATTGTTTTATACTTAAGTAAAATCAGGTAAAAACCTTGTTATGAACAATGTGGATAGAACAGTAGAGTCTAGCTTGTACTGATGACCACCTTCAAACAGGAACCTGCTAACTTTAAAGACATTTAATATCACTTTAACCCTTATCATGCTGGACACGACTGATTCTGCCTTTTTGAGAAATGTAGATCAACAGATCTGCACTGTTCACCATTCGGTCAGTATCTTTTTGGTATTCACCCCTTTTAACAGTTAATGGTTTTGTCCAAATTGCAAGGTGGACAAATTCATTATTTATAGAAGTTCAGCAGGTTATGGGTTAAATTTACAATATTTGCAACTTGTTTTTCTACCTGAGGAATAAGGACTGCCTACTATCACTTTCTGATTTCCATACAGTGGAATTTAATATACAGGTTTCACTGTTTGTGTGGGCAACTGAAACGTTTGACTGGCAGTAACAGTGCAGGTTTTACTGTTTGTGTGGGCAACTGAAACGTTTGACTGGCAGTCACAGTGCAGGTTTCACTGTTTGTGTGGGCAACTGAAATGTTTGACTGGCAGTCACAGTGCAGGTTTCACTGTTTGTGTGGGCAACTGAAATGTCTGACTGACAGTCACAGTGCAGGTTTCACTGTTTGTGTGGGCAACTGAAATGTTTGACTGGCAGGCACAGTGCAGGTTTCACTGTTTGTGTGGGCAACTAAAATGTTTGACTGGCAGTCACAGTGCAGGTTTCACTGTTTGTGTGGGCAACTGAAATGTTTGACTGGCAGTCACAGTACAAGTTTCACTGTTTGTGTGGGCAATTGAAATGTTTGACTGGCAGTCACAGTGACATTTATTTTTGTTTAGTTTGATTATCAGAAAGTTTCCTGTCTGCCTTCAAGAATTGAAAGCTGATACAATGCAAACTCATAATTTGGTATTTTTCTTATTTTTAGAATAACTTGTCAATGATATAAACATGTCAGACTAATCCTTAACATACAGTATAAACATATGGTTATGAATCAAGTGGTCATTCAAGACTAAAATTAACAATGTGACAAGAGCTGTCACTAATGGTGACAAATGCCCCCGCAGCACCTTGACCTTTGACCTGGTGACCTTGACCTTTGACCTGGTGACCCCAAAGTCAGTAGGGATGGTGTACTCAATAAGTACTATCAGCATGTGAAGTTTGAAGGTCTTGGGTGAAGTGGTTCGTGAGTAAAGTGCCTTCATGCAAAAAGTTAACATTGGCCCGTGTGACCTTGACCTTTGACCTGGTGACCCCAAAGTCAGTAGGGTTGGTGTACTCATAAAGTATTATCAGCATGTAAAGTTTGAAGGTCCTGGATGAAGTGGTTCGCAAGTAAAGTGCCTTAATGCAAAAAGTTAACGTTGGCCCCTGTGACCTTGATCTTTGACCTGGTGACCCCAAGTCAGTAGGGGTGGTGTACTCAATAAGTACTATCAGCACGTGATATTTGAAGGTCCTGGGTGCAGTGGTTCGCGAGTAAAGTGCCTTCATGCAAAGTTAATGTTGGCCCCTGTGACCTTGACCTTTGACCTGGTGACCCCCAGGTCAGTAGCGGTGGTGTACTCAATAAGTATTATCAGCATGTGAAGTTTGAAGGTCCTGGGTGCAGTGGTTTGCGAGTAAAGTGCCTTCATGCAAAAAGTTAACGTTGGCCCCTGTGACCTTGACCTTTGACCTGGTGACCCCAAAGTCAGTAGGGGTGGTATACTCAATAAGTACTATCAGCATGTGAAGTTTGAAGGTCCTGGGTGATGTGGTTCGCGAGTAAAGTGCCTTCATGCAAAAAGTTAACGTTGGCCCTTGTGACCTTGACCTTTGACCTGGTGACCCCAAAATCAGTAGGGATGGGTTACTCAATAAGTACTATCAGCATGTGAAGTTTGAAGGTCCTGGTTGCAGTGGTTCGCGAGTAAAAGGCCTTCATGCAAAAAGTTAATGTTGGCCCCTGTGACCTTGACCTTTTACCTGGTGACCCCAAAGTCAGTAGGGGTGGTATACTCAATAAGTACTATCAGCATGTGAAGTTTGAAGGTCCTGGGTGCAGTGGTTTGCAAGTAAAGTGCCTTCATGCAAAAAGTTGATGTTGTGACGAACGAACGAACGAACAAACGGACGGACAGTTGAAAACTAATATGCTTCCCTTCGGGGGCATAAAAAGAATCAAGTTTGAAAGTTGGGTTATAACTGAAAAGTTACAAGACAGGTGCAAATACGTCAATATAACTTACCATCTTAATTGCAGCAACATACTGTTTTTGTTTTACAGATGTGATAACTTACCATCTCAATGGCAACAACATACACACTCAAACTGATTAATACCCCCATATGCCACTTTGATACAGGGTAAATGATTATGACCTTTGTCTTCAAGTGTGACCTTGACCTTGAACCTAATGACCTGAGCTGTGCACATTGCATGTCATTGTGATGAAGTTAGTTTTTTTGAAACTCCTTTCAGTGGTTAATAATATGGTTAATAAGATGTGGACACAATTTGAGATATTTGACCTTAAAAAGTGACCCTGACCTTGGACCTGGTGTCCTGGACTCGGTTCTCTGCATGTTATTTAACCAGGTTAAGGAATGACATTAGTTTCATGAAATACATTTTGATATGGAGCTCTATTTTATAACTTTGACCTGTAAGCGTGACATTGACCTGGGACTGAGTGACCAGTTGTGTGCTCTGCACATCTTCCTGATGAATAAAATATTTGATGCTAAGTTTATGAAAACCTTCAGAGCATGCTCGTTTAAAAGGTATCAAGCAGATAAAAAGTTAAGATATTTGGTTTTTGACCTTCAACTATTACTTACCCTGGACCTAGTGACCCGAGTTGTATCCTCGGCATGTAGTCTTGATGAGGTTTATAACTGATGCATGAAAATCTTCCCAGCAGTTAAGACGATATTGAGCTGACAGGAATATGGTTGAATGAACTGACAAACGGAAATACATGACTCCAGTATAGCCCCCAAATACTTTGTATCTAGGAATATGATAACTTTCAATCTGAATGGCGGTGAAAAAACTGTTCTGCTCAACATAGATGTAAAAACTTTCAATCTGAACGGCAGCAACATAATGTTTCTGCTCAACATAGATGTAACAACTTACCATCTCAATGGACAAACACTGTTTCTGCTCAACATAGATGTAACAACTTACCATCTCAATGGACAAACACTGTTTCTGCTCAACATAGGTTTCTGCTCATGATGTAACAACTTACCATCTCAATGGACAAACACTGTTTCTGCTCAACATAGATGTAAAAACGTTCAATCTGAACGGCAGAAACATACTGTTTCTGCTCAACATAGATGTAACAACTTACCATCTCAATGGACAAACACTGTTTCTGCTCAACATAGATGTAACAACTTACCATTTGAACGGCAGGAACATACTGTTTCTGCTCAACATAGATGTAACAACTTACCATCTCAATGGACAAACACTGTTTCTGCTCAACATAGATGTTATAACTTACCATCTGAACGGCAGCAACATACTGTTTCTGCTCAACATAGATGTGTGCAATGTTTAACCATACATCACAGAAGTCTGCAGTGGCTTCTCTCACCTGGGCAAACACATCTCTTGCCTCATTGATACATCCTTTGTGGGCCAACACACAACCTGGTGACAAAGTATCATAATTTAATTAACAGTGAATACTCAGTTATAAGATATCTTTTCCTATTAAAATTGCACAACATAACTCATGCTGTGCTACAAAGATAGGTTTATATGACTTCTCTTAAAATGAAAACACTTCAACTTCAGTATTAGTAAGGTCATTTTCTGGCATGGTAATGATAGATAACAGAAACAATAGTTTAACACTCAATTCATGACAACAACACTTACCATTTAATTGATTCATTATAATTGTGCAAATGACAGAACTATCACAATTCTTTTTCCGTTTTGTTAAAAAATATATTTACCTATTCCATTAGCAGCCCAGATATTTCTATCATCATTTCTCAGCACCTGTTTATACATGGCTAGTGCTCGGTCTTGATGACGTTTTTGCTGTAAAATATTGTTTGATTAATTCTAGTTCATTTATTAACAATTTTTTACAGTATACTTTGAACATTTTATCAGCAGTTTCTGAATTACCAATTTCTTGCATACTGGATTATTTCTGTCGTTTTTTTCACAACTGCTGGAAAACTCCATCTTACACCCAGGGGTGTGACCTACTTGGCCACAGAGGCCTCCAAGTGAAGGGTAACTCTCACTTCTTGCTTATATTGTTGGATATGCAAAGCATTAAACACTTGTAGTACTAAAGAAATGTATGTTAAAATTTGAATGCATTATTATTCCAAATATACAAACTTTACACTGAAGACACTAGCAGTATTCTTTTATGAAGATTATCAATCAACCTTAAGGTTCAAATTCTAATAATCGAAAACCCTGCCATCCAGCCTGTCAAGGTCTACAGCGGTATTTACAAGACATCATATTGTCCGTAGATTGTATTTTTTAAATAGACTGATAAAAGATTAGAAAACGTCTACAACAAACTAAATTAGTTCCTACACAACATACCTTATCTTTATCTTTCATTGGCATATGTAAAGTTTGAAGCCAGACATTTCCAAGAGCAATGAGAGAGTAGGCATCATCCTTGGTTGCCGGCCGTGCCAAGATACGCTCAAACTTCTTCTGTCCTGGACCCCACTCTTGCTTGGCAAGATGAAGATTGCCAATCAGTGACCAGGCATCTGGATGATCCTGTTGTAACAAGTAAAGCAAATATCAACCTTTACTGCCATATAATATTGTAAATATTTTCTGGTGCACAGTCATTCTTGAAACACTAAAGAAATATCAATAGATGCCCGACCAAAATTTTGACTGTCACCATGTCCCAAATTCAATTGATTTCACCTTTTAAGGTATGCAAAGACCAAATTTTTTAACTGAAATGAGGTTTAATAAAAATAACTTTTTTCTTCCAATATTTCAGAACATGCACTACACTGAAGGATGATTGATCAGGAAAGGAGGGTAGATGGATCAGGGAAGGAGGGAGAATGGATCAGGGAAGGAGGCAGGATTGGTCAGGGAAGACGGATCAGGAAAAAAAGCTCTGCTGACATCAGGGAAGGAAGGAGGATGGCTCAGGGAAGGCGTGTAGATGGATCAGGGAAGGAGGGAGGATTGGTCAGTGAAGAGGGATCAGGAAAAAATGCCCTGTTGACATCAGGGAAGGAAGGAGAATGGTTCAAGGAAGGAGGGAGGATGGTTCAAGGAAGGAAGGAGGATGGATCAGGGAAAGAAGGAGGATGGCTCAGGGAAGGAGTGAGAATGGATCAGGGAAGGAGGGAGGATTGGTCAGGGAAGATGGATCAGGAAAAAATGCCCTGATGACATCAGGGAAGGAGGATGTTCAAGGAAGGAGGGAGGATGGTTCAAGGAAGGAATGAGGATGGATCAGGGAAGGAGGGAGGATGGCTCAGGGAAGGAGGGAGGATGGCTCAGGGAAGGAGGGAGGATGACTCAGGGAAGGGGGAGGATGGCTCAGGGAACATACTATTCTGTTATGCCATAATTAAAATAGCAGATAAATGAGGTGAAGATTTTACCTGATTTATCTGCAATGCTTCTTTAAACCAGTCAGAAGCCTCATAAATCTGTCCTCGATCTCTTGCCATACATCCCAGTCTTAGATAACCTGGTCATATACAATTGATTCCATAACATTTCTATAGTATACAAAATCTGAGAAGATTTTTTACAATAAAACATTTTTTTTCTGCATGAAATTCTTTCACAAAAACATTCCAATACTATGAACAAAATTACTGTCCTAAAAACTAAATTTTGCGAATCCTGAAAAGTTTAAGGGTGTCAGAATTTCTAAAGAAAATGTCAAAACAAAAAAAAATAAATAAATCAGAAATCAACTTAACTGAAACATGCAGTCTACATTATGACCTTGGTCAACCAAATCTGAACAGAATGAAAGACATTTCTACAGTCAAAAGTATTCTCTTAAGAAATGACATTGTTTTTACAAAATTCAGTAATGCAACCCCATGTCTAACAATTAATGAAGTACTGACATGCAATACAAGTCCCCTACTGGAAGGTAACAAATTGTCTCAACTTCTGTATAACCCAGTCAGGACTTTACCGGACGTAGGATCCTACTTCAATATACAGTTAAATTCCACCCTGTAAGTCCCACTTGAATCCCCTAGGATGAAAGATGCAGCATCATGATCGATCTTTCATCAATGGGGTTTTATTTTTAGCAGTACATTTATATCGACCAATAAACACACTTTACTATCAACCAACTGTTATGCTTCTAAGTGATAAAACGCCGTCTTTGGAACACTCCGAAGTTACCTTTACACACTGAACAAGAGCTCCGCCAAGTGGGGCAATATAGTATATACGCCCGAAGGGTTATATCAGAGGAGGATTGGAGCAAAACTTAATTTATTTATTTATTTATTTGGGTTTTATGGCACACCAACACAGTATAGGTTATATGGCGCCAAACAGGACTACAAATTTTGGTTCCACATCTCATTTACATCGAAATAAAAACATGAGGTATGGAATCAAAATTTGCATACCTGCTGGAATCACAGAGTTACTGCAAAACCAAGTGTTAAGACCCTATTAGTCGCCTCTTACGATCATGCAAAATTTAAAGAACTTGACTGTTGAAGCCCAAAGGACAGGAAGAACAAAGGGAAGAAATTAAAAAAAAAATCTAAGCCGACAGAAAAAAAGAATTCTAACTCCGCAAAAAAAGCGAGCCATCCGAAACATGCGCTCTGCACGTCGTCTCGATGTGGTGAACATTTGTGACAAGTTTCTTTAAAATCGTTCAAGCAGTTCAAGAGTTCAGAGCGGACACAAAACAAAGTCATATGACCTTTGACTCCTAAGTGTGACCTTGACCTTGAAGGGAGCCATCCGAAACATGCGCTCTGCACGTCGTCTCAATGTGGTGAATATTTGTGCCAAGTTTCTTTGAAATCCTTCAAGGGGTTCAAGAGTAACAGAGCGGACAGACAGATGGACGCAGGCGTCATAACATTATACATCCCTTTGGGCGTATAACAAGTCATACAAAATGTCAATTTAATTGTTTATTTTTTGGGTTAACGCCGTTTTTCAACAGTATTTCAGTCATGTAACGGCGGGCAGTTACCTAACCAGTGTTCCTGGATTCTGTACCAGTACAAACCTGTTTCTCCGCAAGTAACTGCCAACTTCCCCACATGAATCAAGGGGAGACTAATGATTTCAGACACAATGTCGTTTATCAAATAGTCACGGAGAACATACGCCCCGCCCGAGGATCGAACTCGCGACCCCGAGATCCGTAGACCAACGCTCTTACCTACTGAGCTAAGCGGGCGGGCTTACAAAATGTCAAAGCAAGTACTTTTTCAGTAAGCTATTTTTGGGGGTAATAGAAATGATCAGGTTGATAAATTCCTGGAATCTGCAGCCTCTGATTGCGAAGCTTCATCCCAAACAGACCAAAGACCTGCACTAAAATGTGAGCGTTGATTCTGGTCTATTTGGCTCCAGAAAATCCATACCACTAAGAATTCTACCAAACCGTTAACTGAAGTCAGCACAAATTTTCAAACTTCTGCATTTGCTCATCATCAGGACAGAAAAGTTCATATAGTGTTGCTGTTTGCAAAGGATATACCTGGTTAAACAAGAGCACCGCCTTGCGGGTGCTGACGCTCATCTGATTTTTTTGTAAATAGAAATATTGTCCTACCCATGATTTTCTAAGTCTAAAAAGGGCCATCACTCTGCAAAAAGCAGGATAGAGTTATGTTCTTGATGTACATGTCCACTTATGATGGTGAAAACTGTTGCAAGTTTAAAGCAATAGCTTTGATAGTTTATGAGAAAAGTTGACTTAAACATAATATTCAACAAGAAAATGATTTTTTAATCCAAAAGGGGCAATAATTATTGCAAAAAGCATGATGGAGGTTTGTTGCTTGCTGTACAGGGTCAGCTTATGATGTGAACAAGATTGCAAGTTTTAAAGCAATAGCTTTGATAGTTTTAAGAAAAAAGTTGACCTAAACATAAAACTTAACCAGAAATCTGATATTTTCTAAGTCCAAAAGGGGCCATAAATCTGCAAAAAGCAGGATGAGTTATGTTTCTTGCTGTACAGGTCAGCTTATGATGGTGAACAAGTGTTGCAAGTTTTAAAGGAATACTTTGATAGTTTAGGATAAAAGCTGACCTAAACATAAAACTTAACCAAGAAAACTGATTTTCTAAGTCCAAAAGGCAATAATTCTTGCAAAAAGCAAGATGGAGTTTATGTTTTCTTGATGTACAGGGTCTGCTTATGATGTGAACAAGTATTCCAAGTATCAAAGCAAAAGCTTGATAGTTAAGAGAAACGTTGACCTAAACATAAAACTTAACCAGAAATCTGATATTTTCTAAGTACAAAAGGGCCATAAATCTTGCAAAAAAGCAAGATGGAGTTATGTTTCTCTCTATACAGGGTCAGCTTATGATGGTGAACAAGTATTCCAAGTTTCAAAGCAATAGCTTTGATAGTTTAGGAGAAAAGCTGACCTAAACATAAAACTTAACCAGGCAACGCCGACGCAGACGCCGACAACCGCTCAAGTGATGACAATAACTCATCATTTTTTTTCAAAAATTCAGATGAGCTAAAAATTAACAAAAATGGTTTACATTCTAAATGTGGATCCCTGAAAATTTTGCATCCGCTGGACCCCTAAAAATTGAAAAATATTGATAACTGACTTCTCAATGTGACCTTGACTTTTGGGCTAGGGGTCAGTGTGTTATGCGTAACATATCAACTCATTATAGGATACATAAAGTAATATCAAAATCCCTTCAAGGATGACAGAATTATTTATCAGACAGAATAAAAACACTGTTGACCATTGACCTCCAAGTGTGACCTTTATCTTTGAGCCAGGGTTCTGAATGTTGCACAAGACACATCGTCTGATTATGGGAATCATTTGTGCCAAGTATCATAGTAATGCATCAAGTATGGCAGAGTTCTGGACCAGAAACAAAACAGATCTGTTAATACCATGTACTTTGACCTAAAGTGTGAGCTTGACCTTTAAGCTAAGGGTCTGAAGGTTATGCAGGACACATTGTCTTAAAATGGAAAACATTTGTGCCAAGCAATATAAAATTCCTTGATGGGTGGTTGAGTTACAAACCGTACAGGAAATAAGCCCGGTTGATCTATAAATGCAGCTGTATGAGTATAACCTTAACCTTTGAGGTAGGGGTCCTGGCTTTGCGCATGACACAACGTCTCATTATAGGGAACATTTGTGTCAAGTAATAATCAAAATCCCTTGCTGGATGGTAAGTTATGGACCGGACACAAAATTGCAGATGGATGGAATGACAGATGGAAAAGCACAGTCCTATTAAGTTACTGGAATCAACCAGTAGGGGACTAATAAATAAATCAACCAGTAGGGGACTAATAAATACTTACAGTCAACATAGTTGGGATGTTCACGGAGGATATTTTTATATAATCTCTCTGCCTCATCATATTCGTGTGTAGCTTCGTGGAGTCGAGCAAGATTGTACGTAGTTGTCACAGAAATTGCACTGAAATATGTCTCGTCATGCATTGCTTCTGCCCTCGAACGTTCCAAGGATGCAGTGTAGTATTTCTGAAATACATTTTTTACATTTTTGGGTAAAACTTCACTTTTAAATAAATAATACAGCAATACATGTTTGTTTTTTTAAGATTACACAGTTGTCATTTGTTTTCACTAGTATTTCAGTTATATCTGGCAGTCAGCTAATCTAACCAGAGTTTCTTGTTTCCTAACCACAATGAACCTCTATGACAGTAACTGACAACTGCTCTAAATAAATCTGAGGTGGAGGTTGGATGACATGCAATATCTTCAGCCAGTCAACAAACGGGACAGGACATTCACCTCACTTTGGCCTCCTGATAGGGAGACTTTTGTATAAAGCAATTTCCTTTCAACACATGACGGTGGAAGGGACACACTTTTAAACGTAACATTTTCATTCAAATCAATTGAGAGAAAACTTGTAATGACACCTGAACAATGTCTGCAGCATCTTTGCTCTACGCTTTCTCAAGTTCTTGTGTATTGTTCCATTCCAATAATATTTAAAACAACAAAGCAATGTAATGTCTATATCAAATTCCAAACCCTAAATAAAACTGAAATTTCTATACTGTATAAATCAACAGGATTCTGACTTACTTTAGCATCCAACAGATTGCCCAGCCTGAAATGGAGAGCTGCCACATTGTTGAGAATCTCTGGTGGAACATCTTGTTTGACCGTTTCTCTAAGAATACGAGTAGCTGTCCCGTATGCTGACAGAGCTCCCTGTACATCAGACTGCTCTAAGATCTGAGCAAGTTCTATCCAGGCCTCCAAATCATCAGGAAACTGTTCTGTGACTTTCTTCAGATGAGCCTATTAAAGATAAAACATTCAGTAATATATCTAGGTGGCCTGTGTACCCATCAATCAATGAGTGACAGTAATTTATACTTCAAAATTCATATCAATAATCATAAAAAAACATCTAAAGTAAAAAATATCTTCCCAAGATATGCACATCTACTTTCAATGTGACTGTTTCTATCTGACAGGATCCTGCCAATGAATTTTCCCCAGTGCTTGGGCAAAGGTTCAGAGAAGGGATGTTGCATGAGTGAACTGAAAGGGGGGTATCCCCCTTTTGTTTTTTTTACATCTGGATGATATGACCTTAAGTGACTTTGGCGTGATTTAAATGATATATGATGTAATACTTAGTATAGAAAATCATAACTGACACATAATTACACAAACTTAACAAAGCAGATCTCACTTCTACTTTTATAAATTAATAAAATTTTGTGGGGTTTTAAACCAAAAGATGCCAGGAGAAAAGGATTCAAAATCAGCAAACATAACCACTCATATATTATGCCTGTTCACTATGTAACTACATTCTGACAATAAGATTCCTCATGGTACAACACCTTTGCAGTATCCTTCCTTGTTTGATCGGGAGAGTTTGAGTACAGAGATCCTAGAATCTTCATTGCCTCGTAGTTGTTGGACTGGGCTTTTAACACTTTCTCAAAACATTGGGATGCCTGGTAAATAAACAATATCATATATTTACATTCACTTTATATATTTTGTATGGTAAGAAAAAAGCGATTATTTTGTATAAACAACATTGGCGTAACAATATAAAGGATGGCCCTTGCACGTGCTATTTGATGTCAATTACAAAACATGAACAAAATGGTGTCGTTCGAAAAACTAAAATTTAACTGACTTCATTGAAACTAGTTTCTAAAAGAACTAAACAACAAACATAATAACTACTGATAATTCCTCAGGACAGTCCTGCATCTGTACTTACATTTTCATTATCTCCTCTATAGATATACATCTGTCCAAGACCAAAGAATGGTAAAACAAAATTAGGAGATGCAAATTGTGTGGCCTGGTAGTAATACTGAAATGCCTGATCATAGTCCTCCTGTAAATATACAGTGTATGTTTCTATGTGTTTACAATGTCAACAAATATAAAAAGTACATTTCAAAGACATATGTCCTTTTATGCAATAATAAATAATGAACCAGAGATTGCTTTTTCATGAAAAATGTATGTTTCCCATCACTTACCATGCAGTAATTGTAAAATACCATAAAGTAACGACTATTACTCCAAGGAAAATCACTGATCAGTAATAATCTAACAATATACACAAAAAGGCTAGGCAGCAGAAACTCTTGAAATTTTTATCAGTAGTAGCAAAGTTATTACAGAATTTGACAAATCAGGGGTAATGACTCCACTGAAAATCATTTTATTAGAACATGACAGCTACACTTTACACTTATCACTTGTGAGGTTTGGTGAAATTCAGCCTAATGGTACACAGCAAGTAGTGTTAAAATTAGCTAGTGCCTTTTTTGTTCATTAGCTAAATGGAAAAGCTACTAGCTAAACAATAATATTCAATATTTTATAGTTTATGATATGCACAACTAAAATTGGCAATAATGGTTAATGGTAAGTTTGGTGTAAATCCTCCCAGTGGTGTTGGAGATGTTGCATAGACAAACTTTGTGACATACAGACAGACGGACTGCATTAAATCTGTATGTTTACCCTACTCCATGTGGGAGACAATATGCAGTTATTTAACAGTCGAGTACAGTATGAAATATAAATATGGTCTGAATTTATACTTAAAACACACATCATATACCTCTCTATCAGACCTCAAACATGGAACTGTTTGTTCAGATTTTATATTACTACATATAAATCTATTCTAACCTGCACATGAAAAGCTCGAGCTAATTGGTAACAACTCTCGGCACGCATTGCCTCATTCTCTGTGTTATGGAAGGCATGTAAGGCCAAATGCTGCACCTTTTTGTAATCCTGAAAAGTATAACAGTTGCATTTATTCATAGCTAATTAATTTTACATTCTTTATAGAAAATTTTCTCTTTCTTTCTCTAACAATGTTATATCATAGACTGGATCCACCTTCAGCAAACCAGCTGGACCTGCCTTTAGTAAGCCATCTGGATAACTTCCTCACATCATAAGTAAACTTATTTTAAACTATATTTTTTAATTTTGTAATTTGCAAATAAAACGAGTTACGGCACATGCAAGACTTAACAAATGAAATTTCTCATTTAATTAAATGCTGACAGACAGGAGAATATACTACTTCTGTCTAGTAATTTCATGCAAAAACAGTTACTGTGAAATCATTTAAATTTGCTGGCATGAAATTTCGTGCAAATGGCAAAAAAGACAGAGTTTCGTGCAGTCTTTAATTTGATGTATCAACAATATTGTACTATATATACAATATGTTATAACAACACACTTGGATTAAAATGTGCATATATAAAAACCCACAGTTGTTTTCATATTGAAATGTTTTTGCCGATTATAAAAAAGTTATCATATAAGTTATTTATAGTACCAACAAACAGTGCTCCAGCTAGGATTAAAAAAGGGCAGGGTGCTGGCACTGAAAAGGGCACTTCTGGGGTGGTGGTCGGTCCGGGACAGTACTCCCCCGGGAAAAAAATATAACTGGTCCATGCATACAGTGCATTTTAACATACTTTAGGCATGGAATTTGGCATAATTTAGGCATGTTTTTTGGCACACTTTAGGTATGGTCTTTTAATAGGCTATGTCTGTCATCTCTAATGCACCTATTTATTAACTAAAAATTCTGCTGTTTGTAATTTACTTGGCATTGATTTTCAACTTGTAACATTTCTTTGTAATTGCATACTGAATAACAATATCTATGTGTTTAGGCCTATTTTACTTGTTTCAATTTCAGTACACATCTTCTCCATGTAGGCTACTTGATATTTATAAATTTATACCTGTAACATATTATATACAGAAAATAAAGTTTAAACTTCCACTTAAATAAATGAAATCGGGCAAAGTTTTTAACTTACAACAGTCTAAAAGCAAGTTTAGCACTTGTAATAGACATATTCCGGGTATCCAAAATTTTATATCCGGATATGGTTACACTTTTTTCTAAAAGTCGTCGAATGTCCAGTTTAAACAATATTTTTGAAAAAATATTATGATGCAAAGACAGTTTAACAGCATTTCACAGTATCTGACATTAAAGTGTACCCTGTCATTACATCTTAGTAAACTAATTTCAAAGAAATCTTCATGAAAAATCGGCAATTTCACAAAGCAGACGACAACTTACTTTCGATTTCAAAAACTTGTAAAACGATAAAATCAAAATAGTTTCCTATTTAAATTTGATTGTGATCGATTTTTATTAATTACATATAAATGTCTGTTGTCTGGACTTAAGTTTCAGTTGTGTATAAAGGGGTATTTACGACTATATTACCGAAAACGAAAGTACACTTTGACAGGTGGCGCGAAATGATAATGATTTCAGACTGGTTTGCAAACTGTTTTAACACTAAGGTTCAATGATTTTAATGCTAGTGGAGCAGTCTAAAATATCATGGTCTGCCTCGGGCACGATAACAGCAAGTAATTGTTTAATTGTTTGCTAATTATGTCAATGCCCCCCCCCCCCCCCCCCCTGTGTACCACTCGATAAAAAGGGGGCAATACAGCAGTGTATTATTATCACTAAGGCAAAAAAGGGAAGTTTGGATAAAAAAAAATAAATGAATGGTTGTAAAACGGGCAGGGTGCCTGGCGGGGCAACAGGGCGGATCGAATTTCGGAACGGGCAATGCGCCCTGCTGTAAATAGCTAGCTGGAGCACTGAACAAAAGAAAATTAATCTTAAAAAAAAAAAAAAAATCTATATAATGTAAGTCCACAAGAAACTCTTTACCAGGTAGAGATAGGTCAAAATACACCTAAAAATTGGATGTAACATGCATGTTGTACCACAGAAAAGTGGTCTCGATTTTTCTCTACGGCCAATAATAAAAAAGTTACAATAAAATCTATTTACAGTAATAACAAAGGGACGTAATTCTAAAAACAAGGGTGCCTCATGGTGGTGAACATTTGGTCCAAGTTACATCAAAATCCCCCAATGCATGAAGAAGAAATGTTCCAGACAAAGTCATTCTTGAATTTGACCTTTGACCTCTAAATATGACCTTGACCTTAGACCTAGGGACCTGGTTCTTGCGCATGACAATCCGTCTTATGTTGGTGAACATTTGTGCCAAGTTACATCAAAATCCCTCCATGCATGAAGAAGAAATGCTCCAGACAAAGTCATTCTTGTGTCTGACCTTTGGTCTCAAGTGTGACCTTGACATTAGACCCTGGACTTGGGTTTTGCGCATAACATGTTGTCTCATCCAGGAAAATATTTGTGCCAACTGATATTTAAATCCTGTTTTGCATGACAAAGTTATAGACTGGACAGGAAAAAAATCCTACTAACCTTTGATCTCCAAGTGTGACCTTGACCTTTAAGCTAGGGTACTGGGTGTTGCGCATGACATGTCATCTCATCATGGGGAACATTTATGCCAAGCAATAATGTAATCCCTTGATGGATGACAGAGTTCTGGATCGGACAGGAAAAAAAACCTTATTGACCTTTGACCTCCAATTGTGACCTTGACCTTTGAGCTAAGGGTCCGGGATTTGCGCACGACACGTCGTCTCATCATGGGGAACATATGTGCCAAGTAATATTAAAATCCCTTAATGAATGTCAGAGTTATGGACCGGACACGAAACAGACCCTGTTCATGCTATGTTAACATTTGACTGCTAAGTGTGACCTTGACCTTTGAGCTAGGGGTCTGAAAGTTGTGCATGACATATCGTCTTATTATGAGGTACATTTGTGCCAAGTAATAAAATCCCTTCATGGACGGCAGAGTTATGGACCAGAGAAGAAAAAAGCCCTGTTGACCTTTGACCTCCAATTGTGACCTTGACCTTTAAGCTAGGGGTGTAGGTTTTGCGCATGACATGTCGTCTCATCATGGGGAACATTTGTGCCAAGTAATATTACAATCCCTTCACGGATGGGAGAGTTATGAACCAGACAAGAAAAAAGCCCTGTTGACCTTTGACCTCCAATTGTGACCTTGACCTTTGAGCTAGGGGTCCGGGTTTTGCGCATGACACGTCGTCTCATCATGAGGACACTTGTGCCAAGTAATATTAAAATCCCTTCATGGATGGGAGAGTTATGGACCAGAGAAGAAAAAAGCCCTGTTGACCTTTGACCTCCAATTGTGACCTTGACCTTTGAGCTAGGGGTCCGGGTTTTGCGCCACGTCGTCTCATCATGGGGAACATTTGTGCCATGTAATATTAAAATCCCTTCATGGATGACAGTTATGGACCGGACACAAAATTGCGGACGGACGGACGGAAAAGCGCATTCCTATAGTCCCCGAAACTGGTTTTCAACCAGTAGGGGACTAATAAGCTCCTTTCAAGACAACCTTTATTTTAAGTGCAGATAAACCGTGGCATATTGAGAAAGACTGAAATACATGAGTCTTATAACATACATTATTTTGAACAGCAAATAAATTCAGATAACTATGTACTTAATTGTTCAATGATTGTGCGGTCTTAAATTCGTGCATCATTTGTAGCGCAAAATACGCAAAAATTTATCCTACGCAAATAAAAATGATTTCACAGTACTGTAATTTTGTTTCAATATACCTTTTTGTAGAAGAAATGGTTAGCTAGATGATTAAGGACCATAGGATTGGTGGAGTCAATGTTGTATGCTTTTGACAGTAACTGTACACCATTCTTGATAGAGTCCTGTGTTTTAGCATTCAACTCCAGTATGGCCAGTCCAACAAGGGCACCTACACACTGATGGTCTAACTGTAGCGCTCTCTCAAAAGCCATTCTAAAAATCAGTAAACATAAGTAAAAATTCTGAGATCTCTCCCAACAGTTGAAACTAGAGCTATCACTAAAGGTGATGAATGTACCCCCCGCATGCACTGACATAGTACATTGCAATTTGACGCACACAAGACTGCATAATTATGTGGACTGTATGTATATAGACTGTATGTATACAGTATAGTAACAAAAAACAAAGTCCCAAAACTATGCAGAATATTTATCTAAAAGAATGTAACATGCACCATGCACAACTAGGGTTGGTACTGATCACTTGTGTGAAGTTTCATTAAATCGTGTGCAAGGGTTTGGTAGATTAGGCACGCACAAGATTGCATATGCAGACTGTATGTACATAGTATGTTAACAAGAAACAAAGTCCCATAACTCTGCAATTTTTGTCGCTGAAAGAACCTAACATGCCCCATGCACAACTACTGTTGTTACTGATCACTTGTGTGAAGTTTCATTAAATTGTGTCAAGGGGATGAGGAGAGATGGTGCGCACAAGATTGTGTCTATGTATATATTATAGTAACAACAAGAGGACCATGATGGTCCTGAATCGCTCACCTCTTCCCACATGACCCAGTTTTGAGTATGATGTCGTTTTTTCTATTATTTGACATAGTGACCTAGTTTTTGAGCTCATGTGACCCAGTTTTGAACTTGACCTAGATATTATCAAGATAAAAATTCTGACCAATTTTCATGAAGATCCATTGAAAAATATGGTCTCTAGAGAGGTCACAAGGTTTTTCTATTATTTGACCTATTGACCTAGTTTTCGAAGATACGTGACCCTGTTTTGAATTTTACCTAGATATCATCAAGATGAACATTCAGATCAATTTTCATGAAGATCCATTGAAAAATATGGCCTCTACAGAAGTCAAAAGATTTTAATAATTTTAGACCTACTGACCTAGTTTTGGGTCGCAGTTGACCCAGTTTCAATCTTGACCTAGATATCATCAAGATGAACATTCAGACCAACTTTCATACAGATCCCATGAAAAGTATGGCCTCTAGAGAGGTCACAAGGTTTTTTTTAATTATTTGACCTACTGACCTAGTTTTGTAAGGCACGTGACCCAGTTTCAAACTTGACCTAGATATCATCAAGGTGAACATTCTGACCAATTTTTATGGAGATCCATTCACAAGTATGGCCTCTAGAGAGGTCACAAGGTTTTTCTATTTTTAGACCTACTGACCTAGTTTTTGGCGGCACGTGACCCACTTTCAAACTTGACCTAGAGATCATCGAGATGAACATTCAGACCAACTTTCATACAGATCCCATGAAAAATATGGCCTCTAGAGAGGTCACAAGGTTTTTCTATTATTTGACCTACTGACCTAGTTTTTGATGGCACGTGACCCACTTTCAAACTTGACCTAGATATCATCAAGGTGAATATTCTGACCAATTTTCATGAAGATCTCATGAAATTTATGGCCTCTAGAGAGGTCACAAGGTTTTTCTATTTTTAGACCTACTGACCTAGTTTTTGACCGCACGTGACCCAGTTTCGAACTTGACCTAGATATCATCAAGATGAACATTCTGACAAACTTTCATACAGATCCCATGAAAAATATGGCCTTTAGAGAGGTCACAAGGTTTTTCTATTATTTGACCTACTGACCTAGTTTTAGATGGCACGTGACCCAGTTTCAAACTTGACCTAGATATCATCAAGATGAACGTTCTGACCAATTTTCATGAAGATCTCATGAAATATATGGCCTCTAGAGAGGTCACAAGGTTATTTCTATTTTTAGACCTACTGACCTAGTTTTTGAAGGCACGTGACCCAGTTTCGAACTTGACCTAGATATCATCAATATGAACATTCTGACCAATTTTCATGAAGATCTTGTGAAATATATGGCCTCTAGAGAGGTCACAAGGTTTTTCTATTTTTAGACCTACTGACCTAGTTTTTGAAGGCACGTGACCCAGTTTCGAACTTGACCTAGATATCATCAAGATGAACATTTTGACCAACTTTCATAAAGATCCCATGAAAAATGTGACCTCTAGAGTGGTCACAAGCAAAAGTTTACGGACGGACGGACGGACACCGCGCGATCACAAAAGCTCACCTTGTCACTTTGTGACAGGTGAGCTAAAAAAAAAACAAAGTCCCATAACTCTGCAAATTTTTTTTCTGAAATAATCTAACATGCCCCATGCACAACTACTGTTGTTACTGATCACTTGTGTGAAGTTTCATTAAATTTTGTCAAGGGGATGAGGAGAGATGATGCGCACAAGATTGTGTCTATGTATATTGTATAGTAACAAAAAAACAAAGTTCCATAACTCTGCAAATTTTTTTTTTAAAAGAACCTAACATACCCCATGCACAACTACTGTTGGTACTGATCACTTGTGTGAAGTTTCATTAAATTCTGTCAAGGGGATAAGGAGAGATGGTGCGCACAAGATTGCGTCTACGGACAGACAGACAGACAGACAGACAACCTGAAACCAGTATACCCCACCTTACAACTTTGTTGTCGGGGGGTACAATTATTTTCTTAGTTATTTCTAAAAATGCAACAAAATTTGTTAAGTTCCCAGTTGCCTTAATAAAGTGTGTATGCCAATTCTGAGCTGGAAAAGTAAATTTTTGCTGACTAGAAGGCATGAACACATGTAATATTCTGTATGTTAGGAGTTGCTATTCAGTTAAGTATATGTCAATCATTATGAAAACATTAATGTTTGTAGAGGACTAACTTTCCTGGATTTCTCAGCTGCATCAATCCAGGAAATAACAACAAACAAAGAAAATTCCAGTTCATTTTATCCTCAAAAGTATATGGATTCATATGTTAACATAATTTCTGTTTTGACCACAAAAATTCAATGATTTGACAGTATGAAATAAATTCACAACAGAATGTTGAAAATTACTGCAGTTTAGATGTATATACAATGACTGCTCGCTATTCCAAGAATTCCATTTTGTTTTCAGTTGCTTTACTATAATAGTTTTGTAAAACTCTCTTGCATACAGATTTTTTTTCTAAGCTTTATACGAGCATACTGTAATTCTTCACAATCCTGGTAACTGATGCCGTTTTCTTTACAGTACATGTACATGTTCTTAACTTCCGGTGGAAAATGAACCATATCATATTAAGTTATTTTGCATAGAAAGTATCAGTTTACCTGGCTTTGTCAATCTTGTTCAGTTTGATGAAGCAATGTCCCATTCCAAGACGGACAGATGCAGGACAGCTAGGGTTTGTTCTAAGAGCTCTTTTATAGTATGCCAGTGCACCACGGAACTCCTTCTTGTTGAAAGCAATACATGCTTTCCCAAGCAATGACGGGATATTGTTGGTTGCCTAAACAAAATTTTTATGACAATATAGATGATATGTCAGTTTACTTTTAAAATGTTTATTTTATATAGACTACACAGAAATTGCTCAAAGCTAAACTAACTTCCATCAGTGCTTCTTGGAAGTAGGACAATATTTCTGCCAGAATATCATCCTGTGATAATGGCAGTCATATTTAATTCCCCGCTGTTTCTATAAAATAACATTCCAAGTAGAGTCCAGTATTTATTACATCTGATGCACCTGAAGTTAAGTCCAATATTTAAAAGAATTTTTGAACAAGAAACATTTCATTTAATACTTTATTTATTTTGTTGGGTTTAATATTGCACCAACACAATTATAAGTCATATGGCGACTTTCCAGCTTTGATGGTGGAGGAAGACCCCAGGTGCCCCTCCATGCATTATTTCATCACGAGCAGGCACCTGGGTAGAACGAAGGACCTTCTGTAAGCCAGCTATGGCTTCCTCACATGAAGAATTCAGCGCCCCAAGTGAGGCTCAAACCAACATCGATAAGGGGCAAGTGATTTGAAGTCAGTGACCTTAACCACTCGGCCACGGAGGCCCCCTTCGTATAATACAAAAATGATTATGTTTACTATACCTGGCCTAATACGAAGTTAAACTGTGCATCTGCCTGGTCCATTTTATCTCCTTCAAGCAAACAGAAGTAGGCACGCCCAAGTAAATGATTCTGAAACCAACAATTTTTTTTTAACCAAGCCGAGTAGATTTCATTACAAATTGAAACACTGTGACCTTGTTTACATAAATAATTTCACATATATTAAAAACAGGCGAGTGTTAGCTTTAGCAACATCATCAAATACAATCTTTAAGGTTGGCAGATTTTCAAAGATAAAGCTGCATAAATTTGACTTTCCTGCAACGATTTTTCCAACATTTTGCACGAAGACAGTAATACTTGTTGTAAATATTTTCAGTATTTGGGAAAACATTACTTATACTGTTGTCTAGACCAATTTCAATCAATTTTTGAATACCTGTAACATTATCAAGCATTCATTCATACCTGGTCGTACATGATTATTTTATCTGCTGTTGTGTATAACAAAGTGGCCTGAGTGAATAGCTCCCTTTTCCTGTCTTTATTCTTCTCTCTGTGTGCTTTCTGCACATAGTATGCTGCTAGAGTATCTAAAGCCTTCATTTGATCTTTCTCACTGTTAGTGTAGTCCAGACCAGCATCTGTTCTTGAAGCATCAAGGATTTTCACAAAGTCCTCAACAAGACTCTGCTTGTAGTATTCCAGCTACAAACACACATAATGCCTCTATATCTTTAACTAAACACAAACTTCATCTTCATTTTACTCCTGATATATATGTCAACAGAAAATACATAATTCTTACATGTCTTTTTTTTTTATTTATTTAAGACATCTTTTAGTATATATTACAATAACACTATTCCTTTATTTCAGATTTTGTTGCAAGTTTTAGAACATCAAAGACATTATTCAATAGTACAAGTGCTTTGGTCTGCCATTTATACATACCATACACTTATAGCAGGCACGATGTAACACTGAAGTTCTATAGGAGAGATCGTGTTTGAATACAAATCTGTTGTTATCTATTTTTAGAACTGATAAGACATTGATCGTGTGGGCAGACGCGGAATGTCCATGTTTTTTGTAAAAAGTGATGTTTTTCTAACGGCCTAAACTTCCTTAAAATACAAATTATATCAACAATTTTTTTGATCAATAGAAAGCTTATAAAACAAGCAATTTATTAATTACTATCAATTATTTCGAAATAAAATGGGTTAATTATGAATTCTTAACTTAGAATGTTTTTCTGAAAGTATGAATATCACTATGCCGCTATTAAAATTATAATGTCATTTAAAAACGGTTATTCATTTAAAAAAGATATTTGAATACAAAAAATATGAAAATAACTTTTTAAATTTTGAAAATCCATAAATGAGAGAAAAAGTAACATTGTTTTGCCCACCACCAGATAAACAGATGTTAACTTAATGTGTGATGTCAAGGCAATCTTTCCTATTAGTGTAAATACACATTTGTAAACCTATAACTAGAGCCTTCTTATGACGGTTTGCCTGACTATTTGAAGCCTTCAAAATTTTGATTTACGAAGTGTTAATTATTTTTACACAAAACTGTTTCTGTCTTGATTTCCTACACCCAACAATGACATTGTATGCATCCATAAAGAGACATCAGCGCATGTGCCAAGGTTAACTGTTTTATCTTTATAATTGCTTACATATTAAGAGTCAAGAACAACAATTAGTGGTTTTGTGGTACTGTGAAATCATTAATATTTGTGGGGGATTCATTTTCGTGGATTGTGTGGTTCAGCTCAACCACGAAATTAAGTCCCAACAAACAAATTATGCCCACGATAATATAAATTGTCACCAAAAATGACACCATAGCCATCCCATCTGGTCTGAGGTTGTGTGCATATGCAAAAATATGGTAAATGTCATATTTGTAGTAATGGGAAACAATAAGTGTTTAAAAACCTTGAATATATACTTTTGGTAGTATTGTTTGTATGTGCACTGCAGGTTATGGATATCTAAAACATGTTTACTGTATGTAAGAATTACATCAATACATGTGCCTTCGGTCTCGGCCAGGTTTATACAGATGTTAATACACAAGAAACGTGTATTATCCCTATATAATGGTTGAGTATTTTATTATTCAGCTATTTATATACTATATACTTACAGCTAGAGTGTACCAGATATGGAGCGGTGCCACTTCCTGTCTCAGAATACTGAGAACTTCTTCCCCCTCAGGAAGCTGGTCTAGATCAAGCTCTATGACCTGTAAAACAGAAGATCACCTTATATATTCGTTGCATTTCAATTATTTTGGTAAGACTTCAAAATTACACTACTATCCTGTCATACCTTGTGTCAGATGATAAAATCTGGCTGTTTACATTAAAATACAATCTGTAAACTTCTGCTAGAGGAAATAATTCCTTACAGCTACAAATATAAGGATATGGACCAATAACGTATGTTACAACTGACATGTTATCAGACTTAACAAGAGTGCAAGAATGTCACAATATACGCCCGTCACAGCAAATTTCTTTACTCTAGCACCTGTATTTGCAAATGGAATTTTAACTTTGTGGTTGTTTAGTAATAATTAAGTGTTTTGTTTTTGTAAGTCCACAAAAAAACTCCGTACCAGGTAGAGATACCTTAAAATACACCTAAAATTGGAAAGTAACATCTATGTTGTACCACAGAAAAGTGGTCTTGGTTTTTCCCTACGGTCAATTATAAAAAAGTTACAATATAAGTTATTTATAGTAACAACTAAGGGAAGTTAATCTTAAAAAAAAAAAAAAAAAAAACATCAAAAAAAAATTTGTAAGTCCTCACAAAAATCTTTACCAGGTAGAGACTGGTCAAAATACACCACAAAATTGGATGTAGCATGCATATTGTACTACAGAAAAGTGGTCTCGATTTTTCCCTATGACTAGTAATGAAAAAGTTACAATATAAGCTATTTATAGTAACAACAAAGGGAAGTAATTCGAAAGAAGGGAACTGCGCATGACACTTCGTCTCATGATGGTGTATAATTGTGTCAAGTTACATCAAAATCCCTCCATGCATGAAGAAGAAATGCTTCGGACAAAGTCATTCTTGTATCTGACCTTTGGCCTCTAAGTGTGACCTTGACCTTAGACCTAGGTACCTGGTTCTTGCGCATGACACTACGTCTCGTGGTGGTGAACATTTGTGCCAAGTTATATCAAAATCCCTCTATGCATGAAGAAGACATGCTCTGGACAAGGTTTTCATTCTTGTATCCTTTGACCTCTAAGTGTGACCTTGACCTTAGACCTAGAGACCTGGTTCTTGCGCATGACACTCAGCCTCATGGTGGTGAACATTTGTGCCAAGTTATATCAAAATCCCTCTATGCATGAAGAAGAAATGCTCCGGACAAAGTTTTCATTCTTGTATCCTTTGACCTCTAAGTGTGACCTTAACCTTAGACCTAGGGACCTGGTTCTTGCGCATGACACTCCTTCTCATGATGATGAACAATTGTGCCAACTTTCATCAAAATCCCTCTATGCATGAAGAAGATATGCTCCGGACAAAGTCATTCTTGAATATGACCTTTGACCTCTAAGTGTGACCTTGACCTTAGACCTAGGGACCTGGTTCTTGCGCATGACACTCCGTCTCATGATGGTGAACAACTGTGCCAAGTTTCATCAAAATCCCTTCATGCATGTAGAAGATATGCTCCGGACAAGGTCTGTGGACGCCGCCCGCCCGCCCGCCCGCCAACCCGCCCGCCCGCCAGGGGCGTTCCCATAATACGTCCCGTTTTTCAAACGGGCGTATAAAAAGCAGTTTGTACACGATTCGCCAACCTGTAAGGGATTTTACTTTCTGCCTCACATCTGTCTTGATGTTGATATTAAAAGTCTAGAGGTCCGGTAATCAATATACATGTACTATTATGAACTGTATTACCAGTATAAGGTAATCGCTAGTAAAAGTTATGATTAGTTGTCATAAATTTGCCGTCAGTATGTTTTTTGTAAACATTTCATTCATAATTAGCCAGGCATATCTATTGAATATGAAATTTTTACAGTCACCATTATTTATTTACTCGAGCAGTAAAACGAATTCAACAATTCATGAGACAAGCCAGGTCTTAAATACTAAACAAAATATTATTCTGTTTATTATTTTAATTAATCTGTCCCGAGAAAAACAAGAATTTCATAAAAGCTTCTGATTATGGCACACAAATTACTATTTATTATATATATCGAACTTGAGATCGTTTTTTACCAGGAATTGAAGAATTATAAATGTTTCTGTCATTAAGGATATATATTTTAATATGAAACGCTTTGCAAACTGGAGTTGTCTTCTATATTTAAGTTGAAAGTTTAACCATAGTAAGGAACATGTATATATATATGATGTAAAGCGTTTTCAATCACTCCTCGTGTAAATTTTCGTTTTGGAAATTTTACCCGACACACCTGTAATATTTATCTATAGCATATATATGTGCAGAGCCTCCCCTGGGTCTCAGAAAATTGTAGCCACTTTCTGAAAGAAATTGTCAAATTGAAGCTAAATTCCTGAAATTTGGCCACATTTTACTAAAATTTTTGTAGCCAGTTCTTTGAATTTGTAGCATTTGGCTACATTGGCGAATGACAGGGGAGGTCCTGATATGCGGAATTGTTCAGAAGTAGAAAATACCTTCTATAAAGGTCATCTTGTTCAGTAATATGTTTTTTGTCTTTCAACACATGTACTTTGACTGACCACATTCTATTTTGTAGAAGGTATCAAACATCTTTTTCTCTAAATTTGTTTTTGTTGTGTGTCTATCATATTTATCTGGGTACTCCCGGAAAGGAAAAATAGTCAACTTATATATTTTTTGAAAAATTGCAGTTTTTTTTGTCATTTTGACAGCCCTACTTTCACTTTGCAATTTTTGCATTTTATTGAAACGTACCCCACCTAGTTCAATAACATTAAACTTGCACAGGGCGTCTTTTAATATTTGGACGTTCAACATGTCCCTGTGTCAAGTTTAATCGAATGTCAGCCATTTGCATAGCACAGATTACAACTTTATTTTATTGAAGTGTAATGTAGGAAAACTCTCAAATACGTGAAACATTGGTTTACCGTAACTAAAACTGCACCACCAATCACTTCCCCGACGCATTTCACAGAAACTTCTAGCATAATTTATTGAAATATCACGAACAATACAACACCGAATAAATATATAGAATCAATTATACATGCTTAGACGAAAACAAATACGTTTAGCCTACGACACATGTAAAAAATCTGCGGCCATTATTTAACGCATGGATACCGCCGAACGCACGTGTACTAGCCTTTTAAACTGCTTTGATAGGACTTTACAACTAATTTAAGTAACTTTTAATAAAATTACAGCCAGTAAATGCTGATTACACCCATCGATTATAAACATATGCATACTACATAGACTATAGGTTAGTAACGGGCCGCATTTTTTTTCAAATCCGACCGTGATAATATTTTTTCGTCTAAAATTAATCTTTATAATAAAGAAGATTTGACAGTTGGTGTTGTGTTGTGAAAGTGAATGGATGTAAATTTCATTTTCAAAGTGCGGACTGATCTTCAATATCTTCAGTAAGACATATGTTCAATGGATGTATAAATTAGGTTTCTTTGTCCGTTGTTGGTATTTAGCTATCGCTTTCAAGTCACTTCTACTGTGAACTTGTAAAACCTTCCGCAAGAACTTTTGCGGAAAGCTCTACCGGGAAATTTATACTTTCGATAAAACGTCGGACTATATGAAATGTCAAAATCGTAAAATATTGAAGTCCGACGTTTATTTATAGAACTAGTACCCCACCCACTTATTTTCCACAAACTTTTAAGATTTACTTGACCACACAAATAGAAGAATAATGTCAACAAAACTGAAAGAAATACATAGATAAAAAGCTGTTTTTATTTCCGTCATAATTATTTTTCCCATAAACTGACTCTGTTAATGTAAATTTTTACCTCGTCTGTGTCCCGAAGCGGAATCTCAATCGCCGCCATGCTTGATATTAATTTCCGCCGCCTATTGGTTTCCGAATCAGCACTACATTACACGGAAAGAACGGGGAACCAAATTTGTTGGTAAACTTACATTCGGTTTCTTCTGACTTTATCATATGCGAAGATGAGAAAATACCGTAGCTGAAAGTAGCACATTAAAAGATAGTGTCAATTATCAACATAAGTGAATAACCGCTCTGTGAACTGCAAAAATGCATAATTTACTATATACAGCAATAGCATTCGTCAACGTTTTAACTTGTCAGGCGAGAAAAAATGTTTTTGAAATGAATATAGAGAGGGCTGTCTTGTCCAATGGTGAGCATTTTCCATCCTGTTTTCAATGGGCTATACCAAAAAATATCCACCCATTCCCTGCAGAAGCAGTTTTTTTCTAAGAAAATTACCCCCTGTACCGGAGTCATTTAACCCCCTTCTCAACCTTCCAAATCCCCGGTCTATACAGTATTTGATTCATAGACCTCGCACAACACTGATTTCTGCATAGCTCAAAATCCCCCTCCCCAGGCTTAGAAACTGCTTCCACACTACACAAACAAACAGCATAATAAAACATCGAAAGGTCAATAACATCTCCTATTCCTGTATAAAATTCAACACCAGCTTGTTTATGCTGACCATGGTCACCTCATACCCACTAGAAATTGGAACTTCCTCTAGTCAAAATGATTCGACGGTCAGATTGTTTAATATTTGTGACTGGCAATCTTACAGTAAACATTTCAAAGGACCAAAATAATGGAGGATAAATAACAGTACACCGTCATGTAAAGTTATTGGTTTTATTGCTTGCGCATATTGCTGTGTAAACATTTATACATAATTATATGGGTTTAAATCACCAGAAAATCAGTAATTTAGAAAATATTTGATAATTTTTATATAAATCAATGAGGAATTGAATCCCCCTTTGATACATATAAGTTTCATTTGAATTTATGTCATATTCGCAACAGAATCAGCATTTAAACCCAAATTGGCAGCGATGACAATTTCATCGGAAATTTCCTCTACTTTTTTTGTCTTTTGAGTGTTTGACGCGAGTTGAGATATTGCACAATAGAAAAATAAGTCAATATTTCAAAGGATTGCGTCAAATTTGTTGGACTAGAACTTCCTCATACCAAAGTCTCAAACTCAGAATCACCTGCACTCCTTCTTCCCTAGAACTATACATTACTGGAACAGTCTCCTTGGTCATTCCTTAGCTGAACTTACTGTCTTTATTGTTAATCGTTGCCCTCTATTTTTATCTTTATCTTTTGATGCCTGGCACCTAACCTTTATAGATTAAGTAATGTTTCCCTGACAAGTGCCTTCCAGTCATAATCTTAATTGATTGTTCGGGAGTACCAACTGAAACTAGACCTAATGAATTTTTCCCCTGTACAAAAAAAACAACACCAAAACAACTGCTTCCACATGGGGTTGGATATTTTCTGGAATAGCCCAGTTCAGCCTAATTTCATAGGCACAAAGACTAGTTTGTAACATTCATGTCTAAAAAGCTACTGAAACAATGGACAGCCCTACACAAATTAGCTGGTATTTTCATATAGGGACATCAAAAAAGTTTTGATAGGCAACAGGCTGATTTCTACAGCCAGTACAGAGTTGCATTTTTATTCATGGATGTGCCCAGTTAAAACTTGCTTGGAACAAAAAATTGACAATTTAAAGCAAAATTGCTTACAGTTTCTGGATATACCTTGTGTACCAATTGCCGCAGTATCCCTATTACAGAAAATGGCCCATTTTGACACTTCCAATGAAAATTACTTTACCTTTTTTTTCATTAATTATACTCAATATGCTTAGTTTTTTAGAGAAGCTATGTTATTACACTTGGAGATCTTTCTTATTATTTTACTCAAAGCAGCAAGTCACATACTGGTTATTCTATGCAATTTTCTGAACCAGTTTTCAATTTAGTTGCTTATTTTTGCTATATGTCTTATTCAAATTTGGGTAATTGGGTTAAACCAAATGTGAAATAGAAATGCTTTCATTGTCAGATTGAAAGTTGAAATTTATGCAATAGGTATATGCCAGAAAGTGCTAAGTTTCTCTCTCCAATTCTCTGTGGGACAAAAATGGACTTTAATCAGCTGTTTTAGACAAAAGTCTAAAGCTCAAATATAAATATATTAAACAGAGTTGAACCTATTCTTTCATTAAATGTTTTTATGCCCCTAAAGGTGGGCATATTAAAATGGCACTGTCCTTCCTTCTGTGTGTGCGTCCATGTGTCCGTCCGTGTAAAGTCTTGTCCAGGCTGTAACTCTGCCATCCATAAAGGGACTTCGAAATAACTTGGCATAAATGTTCACCATAATGAGACGATGGGTCATGCGCAATACCCAGACCCCTATATAATATTACATAAATGTTTCCTTGGTGACCCTTAACGAATATTGTAGAAATTATTCTGTTTCAACAAAAAGCATTGCCACCAGGGTGGTCACTTTACCCCTTATTTTTTTAGTGGAAACGTTTAAAATCTTAATGTTTGATATTGTAATATTACATCATTTCCCCAATGTCTTACCCCATCTCAACCCCACAATCCGTCATGGCCCTCTTGTACTTTATTTCAGAGATGTCTACAGATACCTACATAGCTGAAGAAAGGGATTTTTCTTTTGCCTCATATTACCAAGACCACATGGTTTTACAAGGCTCGCCACAGAAGGCCATTGTCTGGGGCTATGCTCCCAACAGTCATGTAAACAGAGTTGTTGAACTACATGTTACTCCAGGACATAAAAAATATACTGCTTTAATTGGAAGAGATCTTACATGGAGAATGGAGATAGGTAACTAACTAGTATTTTATACTTCATAATACTGTAAGTGTACTTATATTAGCACAGCTAAATTTTAGCATAAATGCCTTGAATTGAGTAGTTTCGACTTATTAGCGCTTACTTGTATTAGCGCAGTATCACCAGCGCTAAAATAGCCAGTTGGTGGCTGAATGGTGTTCGTAATGCAATCGACCAGGCACGCACATAAAAATGCATAGGTCTACAGTATGACATAAAATATACATTCGTTTAGATTAGTGTTAATCTGTATACTGTAAATTTGTACATGTACACAGTGCAGAATGGTGATAATTGTTTGTTTTCAAATTTGCACTTGGTTTTCAAAGCAGTATAATGTTATGGTGACACTTGTTATTAGCGCGACCGGACAAACTGGCGATCTGCTCCAAAGGTGTTCTATACCATGTTTATGGACAGTGGCGAAGAAAAAAAAAAGCAGCTTAATTTACAAAAATAGATGACTTTTGTACTAATATTCAAACAGGTTAAATTATTCTATTAAAAAAATTCTGCAGAATAATAGTAGGAAAGCAGTTATTGTCATATTTACATGATTAGTATATATTTCTCTGTGTGCTGTTGCATTGTGATTACGGTATTTTCAATACTATAAATATCACATTTTTAAGCCTTTCATTTCAGTCTAATATTAGCGCTAGACATGAATTAGCACATGCCCGATCCCGCTAATAGCGCGAAAATTAGTACTCCGCTAATATTAATACACTTACAGTACTATTAAGTAAAGGTGAGATTCATTGATTCTACTTCAAACTTACTAATTTTATAATAATATAACTAACTTAGTAATACTTAAGTTTGTCCATGACGAAAGTTTAAAGCTAATAAAGAGTTCTAGCAAGTTTTCTTACTGGAAAAAAACCAGGCCTTTTGTCTTTGATCATACAAAGTGATGCACTAAGTTCAACCAGAGACAGGAACACTGATATATAGTCCATTGTTACCAAATGTTGGCGGTTCTATTCATAAATATTGAGACCTTTTAAAGCTATCAAAAAAACAAAGGCGTTAATTTTGTTCATAGTACATACAAACCTACTAACGTAATGGCATATAATCACCCCAAGAATTTGTATGACTATTTGATAAGCTCAGAGTTTAAGTCAAACAGTACAAACATTTGCACATCAGAAATCTGTAAAAGAAACCGTTGTTCACATTGTGCTCGTATCAGTACTGGAACATCATTTACCAGTCATCATGTTACAAAGGAGACATTCAATTTATGTCACAACATGAACAGTCAGAATAAAAACATTGTATACAAAATAACATGCAAAAAATGCAACATGCAGTATGTTGGACAAACTATGCAACCTGTTTCCAAATGTACGAACAAACATGTACGAAATGTTTGATATATGTAATTTTATTGACCCTGCATTCTCTTTCAGTGTTGCTACTCACTGCAGTTTAAATATTCATAGTATGAATGCCTTCTCATATGTGCCGATTGATGTGAATTATCCTGATGAAGGCGTTAGCCGAAACGTTGATGCCATAAACTACTATAGAAGAAACTTACATACATGTTGTTGTTTAAATACCTACAGAAGTTTTTTTATACAAATTGCTCTCTCCAGAGTCAATGCAGATATTGAATGAAAATTTTATACAAGTTATTGAGGTTGATAAAACTTAGTGAAACATCAAGTCCCATAACTCTTACTTTGAATTTTAACAATATACCTATTATTATATGTATGAGTTTTGTATTTCAGGGCCTGTTAAGGCAGGAGGACCATATGATATCAAAGCTCATCTGTTAAATAACAGTATACAGCTTAGTGATGTATTGTTTGGTGATGTGTGGATCTGCTCTGGACAGTCAAACATGCATTTTCCTTTGACACAGGTGTGTTATGTACATTGTTTTCAGAGTTTTTTCTCTGTGTGCTGAATGCAATTCAAGTGTTTTCCCTCAGACAGCCAGGCGAGAGAAATCACATAGTTTGCCAGTGATGGTATTGAATGTTGGACTTTTCATCAGTTTCCTAGGAAAGATTCTTTATATAAATCTCAGTCTCTGTTTTGAGAATTGACCCAAGGTTGATCTATAACTGCTGGTAACTCTCTATTTGTAACACTTCAATCATGTCTATCCAACTGTTTTAATGCCAGCCAGTTTAAACCAACTATATAACCAATACATTTTGTAATTATTAGTGTATGTCAGTAGTTAACCATGGTAGGTTAAAAATTCTTGGTTTTTATAAATCTTTTAAGACCAATACCATGGACAGCAGTCACAGCATAAAAAAAGCTTTTATGACTTTAAATATAGTAGACGCAACTTGACCCCGATGGTTGACCTTTGCATTACAATACACAATGAGGCACAACCTATTATCGAAAAGGAGTGTACGTAAAACACGAACTGCACGAGAAAAAGGAAATATAAATTTGTGTAAATATAAATCAGTGTATTGGAAATATTTAAGTGATCAAATATAAGTATATATACTTTGATACTGCACTGTGTACAAGCTAATTCCATATAAATATACACGGCTACCCTAAGCACCCTTGATTTCTACAATGAAATAATCGATATGAATAATCAGCCTAAGGTCAACCATCGCGGTCAAGTTGCGACTACTATATGATGTGCCAATGTAAATGCTGACATGGCACTAGCAATATATAAAATCTAATAGTATGATGAAGTATTATAAATGTTAAAATCTACATTAGAGCATGACCTTATGTCCAGCTTTAACACTGTGGATGAGTGTTGGCATGTATATTTATTGAATTGCAGATTTTCAATAGTACAGAAGAGGTTAAGGACACTGTCAACTTTCAAAACATTCGATTATTTGTGACAAATTATGCAGTATCTGACACACCCAGTACTGATTTGGGAAAACATGGAATCTTATTACCTTGGTCAAAACCTTCACCAGGTTAAACTTTTTTTTATTACTTATTTGTAATGAAGGAGAATCCAATGGAGTCACTTATCTTAATCTTTTGTCCTGGGATGGACATTAGAACATGAGTTATTGTTTCTAAACTGTCTTAAAAATGTCAAATCAAGAAAAAAACTTGCCTGAGTGAGGATTCGAACCTTGGCTGCCACGGCAATGATTTTCCTGCGTTCTTGACTAATACACTACAGAGGAATATGTACTTACAGTCGTTAAATCTAAAGCTTTACAGATAAGGCAGTTTGTATCCAGTATCCCATTACAAACACTGGTAAATCTTGAATGAAAAAATAAAGAAAAGCAACTTTTCATGTCTCCCAATACCCCCCTTCCCCCCCCCCCCCCCCCCCCCCCCCCCCCCCCCACCACTGTGGGGAGACATCGTTTTTGCCCTGTCCATCCATCCGTCTGTCCGCCTGTCACACTTCATCATTTCCGATCAATAACTGGAGAACCATTTGACCTAGAACCTTCAAACTTCATATGTTGGCAGGGCTTATGGAGTAGACGACCACTGCTATTTTTGGGTTCACTGCATCAAAGGTCACGGTCACAGGGGTCTGAACATGGAGAACCATTTCTGATCAATAACTTGAGAACCACTTGACCCAGAATGTTAAAACTTCATACGATGATTGGTTATGCAGAATAGATGGCCCCTATTGATTTTGGGGTCAGTCTGTTAAAGGGCCTGAACATGGAAAACCGTTTCTGATCAATAACTTTAGAACCACTTGACCCTGAAAGTTGAAACTTCATAGGATGATTGGACATGCAGAGTAGATAACCCGTACTGATATTGAGGTCGCTCTATTAAAAGTCAAGATCAAAGTGGCCTGAACATAGAAAACCATTTCCAGTCAGTAACTTGAGAATCACTTGACCCAGAATGTTGAAACTTCATATGTTGATTGGTTATGCAGGGTAGATGATCTCTATTGATTTTTGGGTCAATCTGTTAAAGGTCAATGTCACAGGGGCCTGAACATGGAAAACCATTTCCGATCAATAACTTGAGAACCACTTGACCCAGAATTTATTTAAACTAAATAGTATGATTGGACATGTAAAGAAGATGACCCCCATTGATTTTGGGGTCACTCTATTAAAGGTCAAGGTTGCAGCAGACAGAACATGGAAATCCATTTTCAGTCAATTACTTGAGAACCATTTGACTTAGAACCTTCAAACTCCATAGGGTGATAGGACTGACAGAGTAAATGACCCCTGTTGTTTTTGGGGTAACTCCATCAAAGGTCAAGGTCACTGGGGCAATTTGTCCGCCACACTTCATTTTTGATCAATAACTGTAGAACCATTTGACCAACAGCCTTCAAACTTCATAGGGCCAGCTTAGTGCAGTAGGGAGAGCGTTGGTCTACAGATCGTGGGGTTGCGATGTTCGATTCCCGGGCGGGGCGTATGTTCTCCATGACGATTTGATAAAAGACATTGTGTCTGACATCATTCGTCCTCCACCTCGGGTAATTCATATGGGGAAGTTGGCAGTTACTTGCGGAGAACAGGTTTGTACTGGTACAGAATTCAGGAACACTGGTTAGGTTAACTGCCCTCCGTTACATGACTGAAATACTGTTGAAAAATGGCGTTAAACCCAAAACAAACAGACAAAACTTCATAGGGTGAAAAGGCTTACAGAGAAGATGACCCCTATTATTTTTGTGGTTACTAGATCAATGGTCAAGGTCACAGGGGCCTGAACATGGAAAACGGTTTCTGATCAATAACTTGAGAACCATTTGACCCAGAACCTTCAAACTTCATAAGGTAATAGGATTTTAAGAGTAGATGACCTTTATCATTTTGGGGTCACTTGAGCTAAGATCAAGGTCACAGGGGCCTGAGCATAGAAAACTCTTTCCACTCAATAACTTGAGAACCACTTGACCCAGAATGTTGAAACTTAATAGGATGATTAGACATGCAGAATAGATGACTCCTACTGATTTTGGGGTCACCTGAAGTTCATAGGGGCCTAAACATGGAAAAACATTTCCAATTCATAACTTGAGAACCGCTAGGCCCAGAATGTTGAAACTTAGTGGGATGATTGGACATGCCAAGTAGATGATCCCTATTGCAGCCAACCAAAAGTGTCTGTTTGACTTTTGCTCCTGTCCCCTATTGACTGACTTTTGCTCCTATCCCCAGTTGACTTCTTGCCTATACAACTATGCATTGGTGGAGACATGCACTTTTCTACAAAAGCATCTTCTAGTTCTTATTTGTTTCCATAACATATGATCTGTCAGTAACTAAGTTTTAAAGCCTTCTTAAGAATTATAACAATAATTTTCTGATATCTAAAAAAATTTACCTTGTTTTTGTTGTGATATCTAAATGTTTTATGATCTGGAGGTCAGTGCTTGTTATGTATTTGTCAGTTGCACTATAAAGTTGTGACATAATATTGTCAATAGATTGATAAAATATTGTAAATCTTTGCCTCTGTTTCTGGTGTCAGTTGCTTTATTTGTATACATGTATTGACTTACAGAAACAGCTGTGATGGGCAACTTTTCAGCTGTGTGTTGGCTGTATGGAAAATATTTATACCAACATCTAAACAAACCTATTGGTATGTATTGATTTCCATAATTCTTAAGTAACAAGTATTGTAAAATTATCAGGCTTGAAATTATTATTTTTAGCTCACCTGTCACAAAGTGACAAGGTGAGCTTTTGTGATCGCGCAGTGTCCGCCGTGCGTCCGTCCGTGCGTCCGTAAACTTTTGCTTGTGACCACTCTAGAGGTCACATTTTTCATGGGATCTTTATGAAAGTTGGTCAGAATGTTCATCTTGATAATATCTAGGCCAAGTTTGAAACTGGGTCACGTGCCTTCAAAAACTAGGTCAGTAGGTCTAAAAATAGAAAAACTTTGTGACCTCTCTAGGGGCCATATATTTCAAAGATCTTCATGAAAATTGGTCAGAATGTTCATCTTGATAATATCTAGGTCAAGTTCGAAAGTGGCTCACGTGCCATCAAAAACTAGGTCAGTAGATCTAAAACTAGGAAAACCTTGTGACCTCTCTAGAGGCCATATATTTCACAAGATCTTCATGAAAATTGGTCAGAACGTTCATCTTGATGATATCTAGGTCAAGTTCGAAACTGGGTCACCTGCCGCCAAAAACTAGGTCAGTAGGTCAAAAAATAGAAAAACCTTGTGACCTCTCTAAAGGCCACATTTTTCATCGGATCTGTATAAAATATGGTCTGAATGTTCATCTTCATGATATCTAGGTCAAGTTCGAAACTGGGTCATGTGCGGTCAAAAACTAGGTCAGTAGGTCTAAAAATAGAAAAACCTTGTGACCTCTCTAGAGGCCATATATTTCATGAGATCTTCATGAAAATTGGTCAGAATGTTCACCTTGATGATATCTAGGTCAAGTTCGAAACTGGGTCACGTGCCCTCAAAAACTAGGTCAGTAGGTCAAATAATAGAAAAACCTTGTAACCTCTCTAGAGGCCATATTTTTCATGGGATCTGTATGAAAGTTCGATTGAATGTTCATCTTGATGATATCTAGGTCATTTTCAAAAGTGGGTCACGTGCCATTAAAAACTAGGTCAGTAGGTCAAATAATGGGAAAACCTTGTGACCTCTCTAAAGGCCATATTTTTCATGGGATCTGTATGAAAGTTGGTCTGAATGTTCATCTTGATGATATCTAGGTCAGGTTTGAAACAGGGTCATGTGCGGTCAAGAACTAGGTCAGTAGGTCTAAAAATAGAAAAACCTTGTGACCTCTCTAGAGGCCATACTTGTGAATGGATCTCCATAAAAATTGGTCAGAATGTTCACCTTGATGATATCTAGGTCAAGTTTGAAACTGGGTCACGTGCCTTAAAAAACTAGGTCAGTAGGTCAAATAATAAAAAACCTTGTGACCTCTCTAGAGGCCATACTTTTCATGGGATCTGTATGAAAGTTGGTCTGAATGTTCATCTTGATGATATCTAGGTCAAATTTGAAACTGGGTCAACTGCGGTCAAAAACTAGGTCAGTAGGTCTAAAATTATTAAAATCTTTTGATCTCTCTAGAGGCCATATTTTTCGATGGATCTTCATGAAAATTGATCTGAATGTTTACCTTGATGATATCTAGGTCAGTTTCGAAACTGGGTCACGTGCGGTCAAAAACTAGGCCAGTAGGTATAAAAATAGAAAAACCTTGTGACCTCTCTAGAGGCCATATTTTTCATGAGGTCTTCATGAAAATTAGTGAGAATGTTCACCTTGATGATATCTAGGTAAAATTCAAAACAGGGTCACGTACCTTCGAAAACTAGGTCAATAGGTCAAATAATAGAAAAACCTTGTGACCTCTCTAGAGACCATATTTTTCAATGGATCTTCTTGAAAATTGGTCAGAATTTTTATCTTGATTATATCTAGGTAAAGTTCAAAACTGGGTTACATGAGCTCAAAAGCTAGGTCACTATGTCAAATAATAGAAAAAACGATGTCATACTCAAAACTTGGTCATGTGGGAAGAGGTGAGCGATTCAGGACCATCATGGTCCTCTTGTTATTATTATACCAGATTTATATAGTGCCCTTATTATGATAAACATGTTCAAAGGCACTTAACTTAGCGCAAACGCAGCCATTCAGGGTGCAAAATGTATCCTCAACTAGTACAGACACAGAGCGATTTGACCAGAGGGCGTAGTGAGATAAACCCCCCAGAACAGCGAGAGATCCTTCTTAGATATAAAATTACAAGGGATGGCAATGAGTACTGATTTTGGTTCTTGAGTACTCTCCCATTTTTAGCTCACCTGTCACAAATTGACAAGGTGAGCTTTTGTGATCGTGTGGCGTCCGTCGTCCGCCGTCCGTCCGTCCGTGCGTCCGTCTGTAAACTTTTGCTTGTGACCACTCTAGAGGTCACATTTTTCATGGGATCTTTATGAAAGTTGGTCAGAATGTTCATCTTGATGATATCTAGTTCAAGTTCGAAACTGGGTCACGTGCCTTAAAAAACTAGGTCAGTAGGTCAAATAATAGAAAAAACTTGTGACCTCTCTAGAAGCCATATTTTTCATGGGATCTGTATGAAAATTAGTTTGAATGTTCATCTTAATAATATCTAGGTCATATTCGAAAGTGGGTCAACTGCGGTCAAAAACTAGGTCAGTAGGTCTAAAAATAGAAAAACCTTGTGACCTCTCTAGAGGCCGTACTTTTCAATGGATCTTCATGAAAATTGGTCAGAATGTTCACCTTGATGATATCTAGGTCAGGTTTGAAACTGGGTCAAGTGCCCTCAAAAACTAGGTCAGTAGGTCAAATAATAGAAAAACCTTGTGACCTCTCTAGAGGCCATATTTTTCATGGGATCTGTATGAAAGTTGATCTGAATGTTTATCTTGATGATATCTAGGTCAAGTTCGAAATTGGGTCAACTGCGGTCAAAAACTAGGTCAGTAGGTCTAAAAATAGAAAAACCTTGTAACCTCTCTAGAGGCCATACTTTTCAATGGATCTTCATAGAATTTGGTCAGAGTGCTCACCTTGATGATATCTAGGTCAAGTTTGAAACTGGGTCATGTGCCTTCAAAAACTAGGTCAGTAGGTCAAATAAAAAAAAAACAACTTGTGACCTCTCTAGAGGCCATATTTTTCATTGGATCTGTATGAAAGTTGGTCTGAATATTCATCTTGATGATATCTAGGTCAAGTTCGAAACTGGATCAACTGCGGTCAAAAATTAGGTCAGTAGGTCTCAAAATAGAAAAACCTTTTGACCACTCCAGAGGCCATATTTTTCAATGGATCTTCATGAAAATTTGTCTGAATGTTCACCTTGATGATATCTAGATAAAATTTGAAACTGGTTCACGTGTGGTCAAAACTAGGTCAGTAGGTATAAAAATAGAAAAACGTTGTGACCTCTCTAGAGGCCATACTCTTCATGAGATCTTCATGAAAATTGGTGAGAATGTTCATCTTGATAATATCTAGGTCATGTTCAAAACTGGATCATATGCCTTCAAAAACTAGGTCATTAGGTCAAATAATAGAAAAACCTTATGATCTCTCTAGAAGCCATTTTTTTCAATGGATCTTCATGAAAGTTGGGTCATGTGGAGACAGGTGAGCGATTCAGGACCATCATGGTCCTCTTGTTTCAGTCAAGTACTCGGTTACTCGTAAACAATGGTTTCTGCAACCAGAAAAGAATCGGCCGTATTTAGCATTTATTCACTATTATAGGGAGATAATTCAAAATAGTTGTTTCACCATGGCTCCCGTAAGTAGCGATAAAATGTTTCAAAACCATTTTTTTGTTGTTGGATACAGTTGTAAAAATTACTTTGTGCTAAGGGAAAACTAGAGAATGTAAAACCAACATTAGACATGTGATAGCATGTGAATTACACACATAATATGCATGCAGATGTACATTGATCTGTTTGCTGTGAGTTTGTAGCAGGACTTAATATAACACTCGGGCAGCTTCTAATCACAGTCACAATCACAGTGTGTTTGAAATTTATTTTTATTAGTCCCCTACTGGTTGAAAACCAGTTTTGGGGACTATAGGAATGCTCTTTTCCGTCATTCCGTCATTCCGTCTTTCCGTCATTCCGTCATTCTGTCATTCCGTCATTCCGTCCGTCCGCAATTTCGTGTCCGGTCCATAACTCTGTCATCCATGAAGGGATTTTAATATTACTTGGCACAAATGTTCCCCATGATGAGACGACGTGTCATGCGCAAAACCCAGACCCCTAGCTCAAAGGTCAAGGCCACAATAGGAGGTCAAAGGTCAACAGGGCTTTTTTCCTGTCCGGTCCACAACTCTCCCATCCTTGAAGGGATTTTAGTATTACTTGGCACAAATGTTCCCCATGATGAGATGATGTGTCGTGCGCAAATCCCGGACCCCTAGCTCAAAGGTCAAGGTCACAATTGGAGGTCAAAGGTCAACAGGGCTTTTTTCCTGTCCGGTCCATAACTCTCCCATCCATGAAGAGATTTTAATATTACTTGGCACAAATGTTTCCCATGATGAGACGACGTGTCATGCGCAAAACCTGGACCCCTAGCTTAAAGGTCAAGGTCACAATTGGAGGTCAAAGGTCAACAAGGTTTTTTTCCTGTCCGGTCCATAACTCTCCCATCTATGAAGGGATTTTAATATTACTTGGCACAAATGTACCTCATAATAAGACGATATGTCATGCACAACTTTCAGACCCCTAGCTCAAAGGTCAAGGTCACACTTAGCAGTCAAATGTTAACATAGCATGAACAGGGTATGTTTCGTGTCCGGTCCATAACTCTGACATTCATTAAGGGATTTTAATATTACTTAGCACAAGTGTTCCCCATGATGAGACGACGTGTCATACGCAAATCCCGGACCCCTAGCTCAAAGGTCAAGGTCACAATTGGGGGTCAAAGGTCAACAGAGTTTTTTTCCTGTCCCGTCCATAACTCTGCCATCCATGAAGGGATTTTAATATTACTTGGCACAAATGTTTCCCATGATGAGACGACATGTCATGCGCAACACCCAGTACCCTAGCTTAAAGGTCAAGGTCACACTTTGAGATCAAAGGTCAAGAGGATTTTTTTCCTGTCCGGTCTATAACTTTGTCATGCAAAGCAGGATTTAGATATCAGTTGGCACAAATATTCCCCTGGATGAGACAACATGTCATGCGCAAGAACCAGGTCCCTAGGTCTAAGGTCAAGGTCATATTTAGAAGTCAAAGGTCAAATTCAAGAATGACTTTGTATGGAACATTTCTTCTTCATGCTTGGAGGGATTTTGATGTAACTTGGACCAAATGTTCACCACCATGAGGCACCCTTGTTTTTAGAATTACATCCCTTTGTTGTTACTATAAATAGATTTTATTTGTAACTTTTTATTACTGGCAGTAGAGAAAAATCGAGACCACTTTTCTGTGGTACAGCATGTATGTTACATCCAATTTTTAGGTGTATTTTGACCTATCTCTACCTGGTAAAGAGTTTCTTGTGGACTTATATTATTAATTTTTTTTTTTTTTTTTTTTTTTTTTTTTTTTTTAAAGATTAATTTCCCTTTGTTGTTACTATAAATAACTTACATGATAACATTTTTATAATCAGCCAAAAAAAATTCAATATGAAAACAACTGTGGGTTTTTATATAGTGTCTATGCACATTTTAATCCAAGTGTGTTGTTATAATGTTATAACATATTGTATATGTAGTACAATATTGTTTATACATCATTGACAGATATCAGTTCATTATGTTATACTGCAGTAGAAAAAATTAGGTGCCTTCCAGTAGGGGACTTTGTATTGCATGGCAATACTTCATTCACTTGTTTATTTTTATTTTAATCAACAATCTTATTAACAAGATCACTTGCTATTCGGTATTTAGTTTGTTGATAGTAAGTCCAGGGCAGGAAAACATTCTCTCAGACGGCACTGGCGTGGCTGGCACAGCAAGTGCTCTCTTAGCAATTACAGCGATCCTTGCAAATCAATGTGTGCTGAGCCGAACTTCTAGAGCAAACTGTGAAGTCAGCATAACATTGGACTGGTTTACTTTTTAAATTATGAAGGATATGATCCTTTATGATGTACCGTTAATTTAAACGTTTGCACACAGGTGTGGTGTGATTTTCTAATTGTTTGGTTTTATCAATATTTTATTAATCACAGTTCTTTTACAACATGTACATATGTCAAAAAGGCATACAGGATTGAGTAGGAAACTGAAAGCTTATTTGAAACTCTTTCCTTAAATCCTAATTGTTTATGATACAAGCAGTACTGCAGTAAGTGGCATAAAATACAATTTATAGCAGTGATGATTTTGCAAACACTGATTTTACCTGTCAGGGTCATTATTGACCATTGTGCATCAATTCACACCTTCGTGTTTGTATAGTCTGGGTAAGTGATCGAAAAGATGACAGCTAAACACTTTGGTATTGTTTAAACGGCCACGTCAAAATTGACGTGTTTCTAGTTTTTATGCCCCCCTTCAAAGAAGGTGGGGTATATTGTTTTGCAGATATGGGTCAGTTGGTCTGTCAGTATGTCGGTAGACCAGTTGGTTTCCGAATGATAGCTCATTTTGAGTTCTGTTGCTCAAAGGTCAAGGTCTCAGTGACCTGGAACAGTTAGATGGGTTCCGGATGATAACTCAAGAACGCTTGGGCATAGGATGATGAAAGTTGATAGGGAGTTTGGCCATGACCAGCAGATGACCCCTATTGATTTTGAGGTCAGTTGCTCAAAGGTCAAGGTCACAGTGACCTGGAACAGTTAGATGGATTTCGGATGAAAACTCAAGAATGCTTGGGCCTAGGATCATGAAAGTTGACAGGGAGGTTGGTCATGACCAGCAGATGACCCTTATTGATTTTGAGGTCAGTTGCTCAATGTCAAGGTCACAGTGTTAAATGGTTTCCAGATGATAACTGAAGATCGCTTGTACCTAGGATGATGAAAGTTGATAGGGAGGATGGTCATGGCCTTCTGATAACCCCTATTGATTTTAAGGTCAGTCTGCCAAAGGTCAAGGACACAATGACCCGGAACAATTACACAGTTTCCGTACTATAACTTGAGAATGCTTAGGCCTAGGATCACGAAACTTAATAGGGAGGATGGTCATGACCAGTAGATGACCCCTGTGGATTTTGAGGTCAGTAGGTCAAAGGCCAAGATCATATTGGCCAAGAACAGTAGAACTTTTTTGCCAGATAACTGGAGAATGCTTTGGTCTAAGATCACATTTGATACAGAGTTTACCTGTGATTGCTCAATGACCAATAATTATTGATTTGAGGTCAGTACTTAAACATCCAGTGCAAAGTGACCAAATAATTTCTGTTCCTTGTGCAATTACTGAATGCATCAAGGGGAGCATTTCGTGTTTGACGAGCTCTTGTTTTTCTTATTGTTTAATTTATTTTTTTTTACTAAATTTCGTAATTGATACTCGGAACACCGAGCGAGTACTCGGTTAACCACTTAACCGTTGCCATCCCTAAAACTGCAAACAATTGCACTTTGAATAGTTTAATACAAAATGTAGTGAAATAGTTAAACCTATGCTGAATTCATTGTAAGGATATAGTTTATGCTAGATTAGTCCATTAATGATAAAAAATAAATAAACTGTAAATGCCTATAGAACCATTCAACTTTCCAATATCCTATATAACATTTAGTAGACAGTATAAGTGAAAAATATTGCTATTAATGAACATTTTAAAGAGGCAACAACATGCAATTAATAAAAGTTATATAAAAATGACATGATGCATTTGATTTTACTTGCTTGTTCATGTCATTGGACTTATTGTAAATACGCAAATATTGAAAATATGTATGTTATTATCTTGTATATTTTTAGGTTTATTGGAGACATCAGTGGGAGGGACACCAGTAGAAGCTTGGTCATCAACAGATGCTCTAAAAAAATGTGGGCTATCACAAGAAAATAGGTTGGCTTTCATACTTACTTCTGTTACCAGACTTACTACAAACTACAAACTCTGATGGCCTCAGAGAAGATTAATTTAAAAAAAAAAAACATGCAATATAATAAACATGTTATTTGGGTGTACAAGTATTTATTCATCTCTTTGACATTCCTTAATGTGTCAGTTTTTTAAAAGTCCTGCAGTTTGTACTTTTATTGTTGCTAAGTCAAAGAGAGAAAAGTAAATTTATATCTGTTCCCTTGAATATTTCTTTTTCTGTGTAATGTACATTTTAAATATAAAAACAGAGTTTTACACCCTTGCAGTGAAGTTTTATGTTTTGATGTGATGCTGGATGACTGTAGTGTGATCTGTCAGAGTTGTGTTATATTTAGTCGTAAAGAAATATTTAATATTCAGCTTCTCCTCCATTACACACACCAAGGAAAGATTTGGCACACAGAAATATTGGCAATTTTTCAAGAATGCACCAGAATATTGATCTTTCTTCTGAAGGCCTTCAGCTTGATCTCAGAAACAGACCTTGATGTGGCATAAAGTTGTGCGTCTAAATTTCAGAAAATGACCTCAATGTCTCATAAAGTTTTTCATGTAATTTTTGTGGACAGACATCTGTGTAGGTAAATTCCAGTGATATCTGTGTTTAGAAATGAAATTTTTGGACTAAGGTTTTCAAGTGACTGATGATGTATGTTAAATTGTTCTATTTCAAAACATTAGCCTACCAATGTATTTTTTTACAGGGTAGAAGTTTTTCAAGAATTTCTAGATGATGAGACAGTTTCATATAACAATAGTGTGTTATGGAATGCTATGGTACACCCTTTCATCAATATGACCATATATGGAACTGTATGGTATCAAGGTATTATCATTTAAGAAATAATTTATAGCAAAAGAGTGTTTTAACACTATTTATGCATGATGAGCGGTTATATGCGGGCAAAATTATTTGTATGATGTATTACTGCCCTAGTGTATAGATATTGTTAAAACACTCTTTTGCTATAAATTATTTCAATTCTAATGTGCTGTTAATCTAAAACAGTAGATGAAATATAGAAGCGCTCTTTCTTGGTCGCAACAAAACCTTTGACGTCACCGCACGTTAACGTGACGTCATTCTAGCATAGGAGTGTTTAAACAGAGATAAGCATATTAGAATGAAAATTGTTGATCGTATAGATATAGCTGAAGTTTTGAATATCTTTAAGGAAGTTGGCAGTTACTTGCAGAGAACAGTTTTGTCCTGGTACAGATTCCAGCATTGATTAACTGCCCACCGTTACATACCGTATTTTCCCCCAAGTGTTGGGACAGCATAAAATAATTATTTTTTTCACTGTCCCAAGACTTATTTCCCGAAAAAGAATTGTTTTGAAAAGTGTCCCAAAAATATGGACAAAATAGTCGTCATCGGGTATCATCCCCCACCCACCCATGTTGAAAGCAAAAAAAAATAATGTTAACGATTATCGATAATTATTCTGTTGATAAACTAAGTAATTGGCCTTGTTTTCATCATCAATTAACACCCCCTCAAAGAGCTAAAAGAAGTATGTCGGTATCATGACATTTGAAGTGGAGATTAAAGCGGTATAGTTTCCCCAAGGTTTTCATGGCATTACGTCATGTTTTCGCGCCATGTGGCACATCACTGTTTGATCGTACCGCCCATACCTGTCAAGTTTCCAAAATATGAATGAGTGAGATTCGTGCGAGTCGTGGCGCGGGACAAATGGAGGTGGGGGCAGGAGGGGTCTTTCCCTTTAATACAAACAAAATGTCTCACTGATCTACATATTCTACTTTCGATTTGAAATGTACTTTCGGTTTAAACCTGCACCGGAAAAACGGTTGTGCATACAACTTACTTCCTGCATAGCTTGCAGAAAGCAAAACTAGGTCCATTGTTTGCTTTTAATTCTAAGCCAAGGAAATTCCAGTTCCCACGCGTTGTTTTATTTTGATGAATAATTCTTTTTTTTTTTTTTTTTGGCATCTTCATGTTTTTTTAGTGTCGGTCAAGGTCAAGTGCGCGAATGGTTCTAATACTTTTCCGACAATGCAATGTCCACGAATAGCATAAATAGTAACCAGCCGGTCAATATCGATGATTTATGTAATTGGCTCATAGTCATACGGATCTTTTTCGGGAAGCTTCGGTTAAAACAAAAACTGGCCAGAACCAGTTTGGGCAGGTCTGTTACGTAATCAGTACATTAAAAAATGACACTTGACATGTGTTTTCTGTTTATTGTTGTCTCATCCTGTCTTAAAATAACGATGCCAGATGGCAAATTAGAGAAAATAAGTGGTCCACAATTTTTTTGTCTGATTTTTTTAGAAAGCGTGAGAAAATGCTCCAAATTTGTTAAATCATGATCAAACTTTGAATTCGTGAGAATCACGATTCAAGCGTCAGACTTGACAGGTATGGTACCACCTCAGTTCTTAAAGTGCTGAGAAGTAGATCTAGTGTTATAAAAATCAGTAAAAAGTTCCTTCTTTAATTTCTTAAAGCGAATGTGCAATATCCCATATAAACTGACAGGTAAACGTGTCAAACTATAAAAGCGGATATCCTACCTCCGTGACCTATTTGCCCTCAAGGAAATTACAGAATGGTGTGAGAAGAATATCTTATTATAAAGTGTCGTGTCAAAAAATACATGTATAAAGATTCATTCAAAACTTATTAAAAAACCACAACGACATCATTATTGTTTTTGTTGTTTTTTTAACCGCATTTTCTATTTACGTTCACGTAACCTTTTCTGCCGCACTAACAGAAATCTGTTAGCCAAAAATCGTTTTACTCCATATTTTTAAATTGTTGCTGCTTTCTCATTATTTAAGACTTTTCTATTCTGTTTTTTTAGCTTGACTATTCGAAGAATAGTCTAGCTATTCTACTCACCCTGGCGTCGGCGTCACACCTAGGTTAAGTTTTTGCATGCAAGTACATACAGCTATCATTTAAAGGCATATAGCTTTGAAACTTATTTATTCTTTTTCTAGGTCAATTACCAACCTCACTGGGTCAAGTTCCATAACTCTAACATGTATTTTGAGCAAATTATGCCCCCTTTTGGACTTAGAAAATTCTGGTTAAAGTTTTACATGCAAGTTACTATCTCCAAAACTAATGCAGATATTGAATTGAAACTTCACATGTGTCTTCGGGGTTATAAAACTAGTTGATAGCAGCAAGTCCCATAACTCTGACCTTCATTTTGGCCAAATTATGCCCCCTTTTGGACTTAGAAAATTCTGGTTTTGCGTGCAAGTACATACAGCTATTACCAAAAGGCATATAGATTTGAAACTTAGTTTTTCTTTTTCTAGATCAATTACCTACATCACTAGGTCAAGTCCAATAACTCTGACATGTATTTTGGCCAAATTATGCCCCCTTTTGGACTTAGAAAATTCTGGTTAAAGTTTTGCGTGCAAGAACATACAGCTATTACTAAAAGGCATATGGATTTAAAACTTATTTTTTCTTTTTCAAGATCAATTACCTACCTCACTGGGTCAAGTTCCATAACTCTGACATGTATTTTGGGCAAATTATGCCCCCTTTTGGACTTAGAAAATTCTGGTTAAAGTTTTACATGCAAGTTACTATCTCCAAAACTAATGCAGATATTGAATTGAAACTTCACATGTGTCTTCGGGGTTATAAAACTAGTTGACAGAATCAAGTCCTATAACTCTGACATGTATTTTGGGCAAATTATGCCCCCTTTTGGACTTAGAAAATTCTGGTTAAAGTTTTACATGCAAGTTACTATCTCCAAAACTAATGCAGATATGGAATTGAAACTTAACATGTTTCTTCGGGGTTATAAAACTAGTTGATAGCATCAAGTCCCATTACTCTGATATGCATTTTGGTCAAATTATGTCCCCTTTCAAAATTAAAACTCTTTTGATATTTAACATTTTGGGTAATAATTTCCTGCTTCTGTGACAATATTTCGAATAGTCGAGCTTGGCTGTCTTACGGACAGCTCTTGTTTACTTCCTGGTGAAAAGTCTGAATTTTATGCCCATTGTATGTATTATTTATTTACTTTTCGAAAGAAATAAGTATTTAGGATTGCACTGTTTGAAATTTTGCAGGTAATTTTATGAAAATTTGACCGTTTTTATAGAATTTTGCCTACATTTCTGCCGATATCTTTTTAAAATTGTTATAGAATTCAAACTATATTACTTCTCAATCGGTGTTGAAAATTTGAAGCGATAATATTAAAAAATGAATGCATGACACGTTTTTAGCTCACCTGAGCACGAAGTGCTCAAGGTGAGCGTTTGTGATCGCCTTGTGTCCGTCGTCCATCGTCAGTCGTCCGTTGTCAACAATTTGACTGTTAACACTCTATAGAGGTCACAATTTTGAACCAGTCTTAATGAAACTTGGTCAGAATGTTACCCTCAATAAAATCTTGGACGAGTTCGATATTGGGTCATCTGGGGTCAGAAATGAGGTCACCAGGTCAAATCAAGGAAAAGCTTGTTAACACTGTAGAGGCCACATTTATGACTATATCTTCATGAAACTTGGTCAGAATGTTAATCACGATGATCTCAAAGTCCAGTTTGAATCTGGGTCATGTAGGGTCAAAAACTATGTCACCAGGTCAAATCAAAGGAAAAGCTAGTTAACACTCTAGAGGCCACATTTATGACCATATCTTAATGAAACTTGGTCAGAATGTTAGTCTTGATGATCTATAGGTCAAGGTCAAATCTGGGTCAGGTGGAGTCAAAAACTAGGTCACCAGGTCAAATCAAAGGAAAAGCTTGTTAACATTCTAGAGGCCACATTTATGACTGTATCTTCATGAAACTTAGTCAGAATGTTAATCCTGATGATCTTTAGGTCAAGTTCAAATCTGGGTCATGTGGGGTCAAAAACTAGGTCACCAGGTCAAATCAAAGAAAAAGTAAGTTAACACTTTAGAGGCTACATTTATGACCATATCTTAATGAAACTATCTTGATGATCTTTAGGTCAATAGGTCAGGTGAGTGATACAGGGCCTTCATGGCCCTCTTGTTTGTATATGTGTCAATAAACAAAAATAACGGCAATGTAAGTTCCACATTACAATAGGTCGCACGTGCTCGCGGAATGGAAAATTACCGGCATGGCATTTTGATATCTGTACAATTTGCGGGTAAATTCCAGTCAGTGGTAAATAAAAATAAATAACCAACGGACTTCCTGGCTGCAGCAAAAAAATATACAACACTTAACTGGTATTGTAAAAAACACTTTACTGTCAAGGAATATCAACTAAAAACACAACCAGAAAATGTTACAAAAAATATTCTTTGGTTCTTACAATTATTTGATATTTCAATCGATACAGCACCAAACAATGTATAATAACGGTATTTGAGTTACATCTTGAATCAGTACACAACCATTGTCCCAACACTTAGGGACAAAAAATACGCTGAGAAAATACATGTCCAAAAAATTAGGGACAAGAAAAATAATTATTTTTCTAGACTTTAGGGGTGTCCCAAGATTAAGGGTGTTCCAAGACTTATGGAAAACTGAAGTTAAGTTTGGGAAGTGGAAATATTAGGGAATTTCGCAAATTGACAAATTTCGCTGATATTTTCTCCAGTGTAATTATCAGCCAACCCATTGTAAAAAATGTACTATAACACCAGTAGAAAACAAGAGAAATTAGTCTGTCACTGTTTGTACTTGTTACAAGTTTAAGCTACTTCATTGGGCTTTAAATACGTCAAAAATAGCCAGAGGTGTTTGGTTACTCTGTAATGTCAAAAGATAATAGGTAACGGTAGATTTCTTTGAAGCACAGAGCACTAAAAACACAGCCCCAGAGCCGCGCATTTGCATAGTAGGCCCACAACAAAAAGAAGCTGTAATGGAAAAATATTTCAGACAGGTTGCTTCAAACAGCCAACAAGTACATATTAATTTATGGTAAATATAGATGGAGGGGAAGGAAATGGTAAGGGGCAAAATGGGGGGTGGGGGGTGGAAAGGAACCCGAATGGGAAAGTTGAACAAGGATGAATATACAAAGGGAATGCCATGTTCTTAGTAACAGTCACACTACAACGTAAACCAAACTAGCGCAGACACTCATATACCAAAGATAAATACACAACCACGATCAACTGAATAACATAGAAAAACGAACAAAGCAACACATAAGACAACAGTAGGGCACCGTTATAGTGCGTAACACCTTAAATACAGAAAGTTAAATTTCGTTTACTTTGAGTTGACTGCCAAATAATTAAAAAAACATGGCTGTAATCAACTTCTAGGTTGCCTTATTATTCCCATGTAATACCCAAGAATTTCATGAGTTTTGATAATTTTCAAGATTACTGACTTACTTGACAAGAGCAACATTAAAGTTCACTAAAGTTATTCTGGCCATAAACTAGTTTCCAATGCTTTAATGATGTATGTGAAGTTACGTGAAGTTTAAAGTTCGAAGGAAAATTAAGTACTGACATGTTAGAAGATATGTTTGTTAGAGCAGCAGTGTTCAAAATCACAACCTCACAGCCTTTAACAGTTGACTCCTTGTTCTAACACCAACACAGTCTATTTTCATATATGTACAGTATAACCTGTGTTAGCAAACCAGTCTTTGCAAAACCTTACGTTTCATTTCCTGTCAGACAAAGACCTGTCGTAATAGCAACAACATGTTTTATTTACAACAAACGCAGGAGAGCTATCCCACCTACCCTTGCATCCATTGTACAGAATCATGGTTAAAGTTTTGATGCACTTTCGCTTTATCTCTGTTGTAATTTTCTTAATGTAATGGCTTTAAACTTAAATTCATTACATGCATATATTTGAATGACTCAAGGGCAATAACTCTCACTCTCACTTATGTATGGTGTATGATAGATTTGATTCCTACTGTTTGATGTTTTTTGTTCCATATCATCACCCACATCACTTAACACAAGGTCCATAACTCTGGCACCAATATTTCATAAATTTTAACCCTCTTTACTTTTAATTCAGGTTAAAGTTTTGATGCACTTTCACAATGTCACTATAATAACTGAAAGGATGTGATTCAGGCTTAAAAAATAGTTGTTCCACATTATATATTTTATGAATTTGGGTACATTTTATTTAGAAATTGAGGTTAAACTGGAAAGGTTTTGATATACTTTTACTCTGTCTCAGTTAGTACTTAATATATTTGATATAGAGCGGGGTCACCTATTACCAAACACTTAAGCAACATAATCATTATGTTCGGTAATGCATGCCAATAATTTCATTTTCTATTTACCAAAACGACGATTGGTATTTAGGTTCTTTTTGCATGGAGTCTCACATTTGTATGATTTTATATATAGCCATAATAAGACTGTTGCAACAATAGCCTAAGTACTCTATTACCGAACAAGGACTCCAGTACCGAACAAACGGTACTCTAATTCCGAACAAGGCTGTCTTTTTAAAAAATGCTGAAGAACACTGTAACATGAAAACATATTCCATAATAAGACATAGTTATGAAAACTACAGCTGTATTTCATTTAAAAATATCATAAAGACTGTGCACAGAATCCTTTAGAAACGGATAGTAAAACCTCAAAGTATATGCTTATTTCAGACTGCACAAACAATAGAAAGTTGACATTCTAAATGTCTTTAAATCAAATTTTGTTTCATTTCATAAGCAAATTCAGCAAACCAACGCTTTTTGCGTAACCATTCTATAACTTAATGTACAACTGAAGTTTTAGCAATATTTGCACTCGAATGGAAGATCATCGGTGGCCTGGTCTAATTCATCAGATACACATGCCAGATGAAACCTCCTGAAACAGTTAGGACATTCTATGAAATCAGAATAGGCCTTGTCACACGCATAACAAATACCGGCTTCAACAGCCATGTTGTCGTCAGAATCTGATTCTTCTAATGCCTTGTAAATCCTTTCTCTCTTTTTTTCTTTGTCTGCTTCTCTCTTCTGGAGTTTTGCTTGCTTTTCAACCCTTTTCAGCTGCAGTTGCTGCTCCCTTTCCTTCTGTTTACGCAATTTCTCTTCTTGTCGGTTCAGTTTATCAATTTCTTCCTGTTCTTTCTTGGCCCGTTTTTCTTCCATGATCTTTCTATAAGCAGCCCCAGTAATGGCCTTTGGCAGCACAGCCCTCTTAACTTTCTGCTTTGAGCCTTTTATACTTTGTGGTACCAATAGAAATTTGCTGAACGGTGTTGCAGCTGGACCGGGCGCCTGTGTACCGGGTGTTTTTGTTGGTGTATTACATGTATTGTCACTTTCTGTCAATTGCTTAGTTGTCACCTCACTATCACTGCACTGTGTATCCGGGCCCCTTTCTTTGCAAGTGGTTTCAGGACTTGATTTGCGGTTGTTTTCAGGTGAGCTTGGTTTGTTATCGCCCATTTCATCCTCCTGAGGAACTACAAGTTTATCAGTGTTGACCTTAGAGCTGTCATCTGGGGAAGCAGTAGATACAAAAACTTTGCTGGGTTCGATTTTTACTGAACCAATAACTGTCTCTGGACTGAACGGGAACAACCCTGCTTCGAGAAATCCCTTAACAGCTACATCTACCGTAGTGCTTTCAATCCAAGCTTTCTTGAAAACTTGTGCAAAGGTTCGTTTTGTTACAAATTCTCCGACATGATCAGCTTGCCAGTCCCTCACTGATTGTCTCCAGGCACGCTTCAATGAACTAAACAGGCGTAAATCTAAAGGCTGCATAACGTGAGATGAATGTTCCAATAAGCAGTATAACTCAATTCCATTCTCAATACATATGTTTGATGCCTCCATAGTAATATGCGTACTATGACCATCTCCTAGCAGAAGAAGTGGCTTTTTCACGTTCCTAGCATTAACAGCTGGAACAAAGACATTTTGTAACCAGTCACAAAACACCTCTGAATCCATTCAGCCAGTTGAAGATCGCCCTAGTGCTGCTTCTTCAAAACTTCAAGCGGATTGTAAGAAAATCTCTGTCCTGGAAAGACAATCATAGGGGGAACATAATGGCCCGTCGCGCTAGCCGCTGCCATAACAGTGAGTTGTGTTTTGTCACTGTTGCCGTACTGGTATACAACAGGCGCACCCTTACACCCAACAACCTGGTTACCTTTAGCACAGAGTGAGAATCCACTTTCGTCAGCGTTATATATTCTTGATGGATCCTTCAGTAACTCTGTATCGCCAAGTTCTGTCTCAATATATGACTTGAAATCTTCAAACCACTTTCTTGTCTTCTCCGGTGAGATAATTGCTCTTTCCTTGCCAATTTGTAAAGTTGTGCGGAGCGTCAGCTCTGGGTGGCGCTTGAAGAAACCCTTAACCCAGTTCTTCCCTGGTCTGTTGTCCTTGAAAGGATTGACTCGCCCATCTTCATCGAGTATTTTCTTTACAATTGCTACCAATTCTTTCCTTGTGCGCTCATACCCTATCTTTGAACAGCCCATTTAACAATAAGCTCCTCTTCATCTGACGTCAATACAGTTTTAGTGCCCACTTTGTGTTCATCATACTTGTAATGCACTCTGTCATGAAGAGTAGCCTTAGGGATACCATATTCTTTTGATGCTTGGTTCAGAGAGATGTTCTTGCTTCTGACCAAATCAGCAGCGTGATCTAATATTTTCACGTCATAACACTGATGCTTCTTGGCACCAATCTGACGACTCATGGCTAAAACAAAAAAAGAAGCTCTTTACTTTATTGAAACAATTTATACTCTTTCAATCTGTGATATTTTCAACGTTTCTTTGATATCAGAGACAGAGCTCATGTAGTTCAACTATGTTTTATAACAGTCGCTATTTTGCCTTGATCAGAAGATGCTGAAAACTATTTATCTACATTTGTATTTATTTATTTATTTATTTATTTATCTACATTTGTATTTATCTATCTATTTATTTATTTATTTATAATGCGGCACTTTATTCGCCACAGACACGTTTGTACGGTACATCATTTACAAATGTTAATTTACAAAATGCTGTTCGGTAATAAACGCCTTTGCCATTTGAGGTGAACCTTATTCCGAACACCACTGTAACTCACTGCGTCGGTGAGTTACCTGCCTTGAAAGCATGCATGCTTATGTTACATTTATAATCATGCCAGATATGAAACCAAATCGTTATCTAAATCATTGTATATCCTTACTAGCATGCACATCTGAATTAAGGATTCGATAAATGCTACTTACCATGTGGATATATGTCTTGTAAACTTTTGAACTGTTTGAAAAAACACGCTCTTGAACTTCCTATGGTGGCCAATTTCGCGGAAAGGAATGTGACGTCACATTTCTGATGTCATTTTCATGGGAAATCAGAGTGCATCAAAAGCTTAAAGAAATCGAGCTTTTGATCGGATTTAGGCACCCGTTCGGTATTATATGACCCCGCTCTAATTTAAAATAGCTGTTCCTCATCATCAACTACATCATATGACACAAGGTCCATAACTCTGGCACCAATAGTTCATGAATTATTGCACCTTTTGTACTTGCACTCTGTCTTTACATGGATTTTATTCAAACTTCAAATTGTTGCTCAACATCATGACCTACATTAGATGACACAAGGCTCATGACTAATGCAGGTTAATGTTTTGATGCACATTGTTTTTATTTCTATTATTTACTCTGTGGATTTTATTCAGATTTAGAACAGTTGTTCCACATCAACACCTACATCATATATGATAAAGTTCATAAAGTGAAAAGGTCAATGTCACTCCAGTGATAGCTCTAGTTTCCTCAGATATACTCTATTTTACTGGCCAGCATGGAAACAGTTTTGAGCATACTGTTTCCTCTGACCTTGTAGTTTTCCCTGTGGTGTTTGTTGTAGAGGTTGCACTGTAATTCAGTTGATGTGATTTTCAGGAGAGAGTAATTCTGGAAAACACACAAATAAAGAATTGTACAACTGTACATTTCCTGCCATGATAGATGACTGGAGGAAGAAGTTCTCAATGTCTGGAGGCACAAGCCAGTTATTCCCGTTTGGTTTTGTCCAGGTAACTTAGCAACAGAAAGTTATTTTAAGAAAATTCATGACTGTATGTTTCTTTCTCCAAATGAAAAGAGATGAAATAATGACTACAGTAAAACCTGTCTTAAGCAGCCAGCTAAGGGAGTGGGAAAAAGTGGTTGTTTACAGCAGGTGGCTGTTTAATGCAGGTAATTTATAGAATAAATAAAACACTGGCTGATTAATAGAGGTGACCGTTAAAGCAGGTTTAACTGTATGTAAATGTGTTGCCTTTCCACTATAGAAAATCTAATTAGGACCTGAAGAAACCTTGTAGTAACCTCAATATGCCTGCCTCCTGCCTGCCTTTCCTGCTGCTTGCCTGCCTGCCCCCTGCATGCCTGCCCGCCCGCCTGCCTGCCCCCTGCATGCCTGCCCACCCGCCTGCCTGCTCCCTGCCTGCCTTTACCTCTGCTTGCCTGCCTGCCTTCCCATCAATTTAGATAATTATGTGTCTAGAAACACAACAAAAAACTTAATCTATCTATTTCGGGTTTCTTACGTGGCTAGTATATGTCTTGTGTAAGCAGAATAAAGGAAAGAATAAAAAGGTAGCAGTGCGAGTACAGTGTATTCAACATAAATGTAGAGAGGTTCTTCCGTCAGTCTACTGTAGACTAATACATTAATGATTTTCTCAAGATAGTTAAGCTTGTTTGAAACAAATATTTATGCAATTTACAATTTAATTAAACCATTATGCTTTCATAAGATGCATGCTTTATTTTTTTGGACTGATTTGGATAAATTGGTCCTCTGGTCAATTGTCACAATGGGTTTCTGTGAGAAAAGCACTTTTTATGACATTTTTGCATGCATATAGATGAAGTTCAACTACAGTTTGTATGTAGATTTTAGTGAAACTTTTCATAGTTATAGTGTAACCTACTTGCAGTAATATAGCCACATACTGGTAATTATATACAGGTCAGTGTGCATTATTGTTTTTAATTTGATAAAAGAAATCAGTTGAAGTCCTTGTATTATTATTTTTAATTATTTTACTTCAAAACTATCCATTGTCAAGATTTACATTTAGAAAGACAGAAGCGATAAATGTTCAGTACTTAATACACAGGATGAAATAAAACTGTTGGCATCTGTCATGATACTTCATAACAGGCTAAAATGCATTATTCCAGGTTTTTCAAATAAATAATGTTACGCCTTCACTGCTGGTTAATCAGGCATGCAGAACTACTTTAACAGTGAACTTACATTTATTATGTTTGTCTTTAATGTAGGGATATATATTAAGTTTGACTTGTCTGTCACAAAAGTTTGTCTACTCTACTCCTATGAAACTACGTAATGCTACTGCATGGAATGAATGTTAGGTTTACTAAATGCCATTACAGAACTGAAATACTTTTGAAAAATGGAATTAAACATATCTAACAGAACAGTATAAATTTATATGACAGCTGGCTGGAGATATTCCAGATTTTACAATGACAGAAGGTTTTCCAGACATTCGCTGGCACCAGACGGCAGACTATGGATATGTTCCAAATCATAGACTGAGGAATGTTTTCATGGCTGTTGCTATGGATCTACCTGATTTTACCTCACCTTATGGAAGGTAAGGCAGCTTTTAAGAGTTTTACACATGCATATTGTATCCAAGGTAATGCAGTACTTAGCTGTTTTTAGAGAAATGGATTATTATTCCAAACCATGCCACGCTTATGTTATTTCAGGTAAGACTTCACAGATAAGATTTTACAGATCTACAAAAGCTACATTTTGAATAATTTAACCACATTGCCTTGTTTGACATGTCGACTCACACTTTTATCCATATGTTCAGAGTTCATACAAGAGACAAACAAGATGTAGCTGCCCGACTGGTTCTGGGAAGTTTAGCTATGGCATACAAACAGAATGTGTCATTTCAAGGGCCATATCCAGTCAAAGTGGTGATAACACGAGCTGAACTACCATACACATATACCCAGGTAGAAGTGGAATATACCATGGATTTGGAACAAAGATGGTTGGATGGATTTGAGGTACAGTTTCTTACTGGCTTAGTTAAAGGGACTAACCCACATATTTTAGTCGAAAAAAAAAAATTTCTCTCAAAATTCCATAAAAGTGAGTACTCTGAAAGTGACTAGTAGTACAAAATTATTGACATAAGATTCTTGCAAGATATTCTCTTGAATAACTAAAAATATTGTGCAGAAGATAGTAAACTGTTGCAAGGTGTTTGCAGAAAATTTACATTCTTCTTGCATTCTTACAATTCTTACATTTCTTATGCTGTTCAATATTTGAAGTTAATTCCAACTTTACACAAGACATGTGATTGGTTGAAAGAGATCATGTGCCGCAAGTCTATATGTCAATAAATTCCTTGGTTTATATCACTTATAAATATTCATAAGATCAGTGATTGTTAAAATGGCTATTTATGTTGCAATGTAAGTAAATTTCATGTAACAATCTGTTGTAGATGCAGATGTTAATATTTATTTCAATGGTAATTGTTTTGGCAATATCAAGGCTCTACCAAGTTACTACTAGAACAGTTATCCAACAGCAGTATATTATTTTTCTTGCATACTGTATTTTCTTAAAGAAGCATGTTTAAACAAAAGGGGGGAATTAACATCATAAAGTTAACAGTAAAGATGACGTTATGATGTTCAATGATGCACAACAGCGAAGTTCAATTTTAGTTGAATCATTTGAAGCATGATGCTGTATTTTTCCTGTGAAATAAACTTTTTGAACTGAGAAATATACCATAAGGAATAAAGAGCAATTTTCAAGATTTTTGATTTTTATCCAAGTTGTTATAAATGATATATAATCAGTGCTTGAATTGTTAGTTGTCATTAACAGCACAAGAGACATCTGGTATTGGGGTGCCGGATGGTTTTTACCAGCATGGTTTAAGTCACCTGAAACACCAGTCCAATGTGCAAGAATTTATAAGTTGTTCTTTTGTAAACAAAAACAGAAGATGTATTCAAAATGACAATCAGAAGAACATTTGATGTCAAGATTAATTTGAACAGACACAATAAAATTGCTACTATAGACTTTAATAAATTCCTAGTATCAGGACAAAATAATTTTGTGTGAGCAATAATTATCTTAGTTAGATCATTTTCTGTACAATGGTTATATTCCTGACCAGAAATTTGGAAAACAATTGTTTTCAATATTTTAATTGCAAACATCTGCGAAGTCCCAGATAATAAGTGCTTCTGGAATTATAAGGATACAGTTTTGTATTTTCTGGGTTTATGAATGGTATAAGCTTTGCAAAATAACTTGCAGAATCATTAAGTATGTCCTTCTCACTTTATTCAGTCTGAAATTTTATACATTGAGAAAACCCAGAAAAAAAGTAAGTCCTGTAATATCTTTTCCAGTAAATTTAACTCATTTAGTATACATTGGATATTTCAGATATGTTGTGCATTTGTAAAACCAGCAGTATGTGAGACAGGCAAGGCTTGGTGGTTGCCAACAACAACATGGCAGGGCTATGATAGAAGTAAATGTTTATACAGTTACATAACAAAGGCACTAGCTACTGAACTTAACCAGTATCAAGTTAGATACATAGAATTTATTCAACAAGAAGGGCAATAGCTAGTGAACTTATCCATGGTCAGGTTAGGTATACTGCATTTACAGAACAAGAAGGGCAGTATCTAGCAAACCATGTCAGTATCAAGTTAGATACACAGTATTTACTCAACAAGAAGGGTAATATCTTAGTAAAGGACAACAGCTAGTGAACTTACCCAGTACCAGGTTAGATCACTGTATTTACCGAACAAGGACAATATCTAGTAAACTTGCCCAATATCAATTTAGATACACTATATTTTTTACTCAACAACAGGGACAATAGCTAGTGAACTTACTCATTGTCAAGTTAGATACACTGTATTTATTTAACAACAAGGACAATAGCTAGTGAACTTACTCAGTATAAAGTTACATTCACTGTATTAACTCAACAGCAGGGACAATAGCTAGTGAATTTACCCATTGTCAAGTTAGATACCCAGTATTTACTCAACAACAAGGACAATAGCTAGTGAACTTACCCATTGTCAAGTTAGATACACTGTATTTACACAACAACAGGGAGAATAGCTAGTGAACTTACCCATTGTCAAGTTAGATACACAGTATTTACTTAACAACAAGGACAATAGCTAGTGAGCTTATTCAGTATAAAGTTACATTCACTGTATTAACTCAACAGCAGGGACAATAGCTAGTGAACTTAACCATTGTCAAGTTAGATACACTGTATTTACACAACGACAGGGACAGTAGCTAGTGAACTTACCCATTGTCAAGTTAGATACCCAGTATTTACTCAACAACAGGGACAATACTAGTAGCTAGTGAATGTATCCATTGTCAAGTTATATACACTGTATTTACTCAACAACAAGGACAATAGCTGGTGAACTTACCCATTGTCAAGTTAGATACACTGTATTTACTCGACAGCAGGGACAATAGCTAGTGAACTTACCCTTTGTCAAGTTAGATACCCAGTATTTACTCAACAACAGGGACAATAGCTAGTGAACTTACCCATTGTCAAGTTAGGTTCCCAGTAATTACACAACAACAGGGACAATAGCTAGTGAACTTACCCATTGTCAAGTTAGATACACTGTATTTACACAACAACAGGGAGAATAGCTAGTGAACTTACCCATTGTCAAGTTAGATACACAGTATTTACTTAACAACAAGGACAATAGCTAGTGAGCTTATTCAGTATAAAGTTACATTCACTGTATTAACTCAACAGCAGGGACAATAGCTAGTGAACTTAACCATTGTCAAGTTAGATACACTGTATTTACACAACGACAGGGACAATAGCTAGTGAACTTACCCATTGTCAAGTTAGATACCCTGTATTTACTCAACAACAGGGACACTACTAGTAGCTAGTGAATGTATCCATTGTCAAGTTATATACACTGTATTTACTCAACAACAAGGACAATAGCTGGTGAACTTACCCATTGTCAAGTTATATACGCTGTATTTACTCGACAGCAGGGACAATAGCTAGTGAACTTACCCTTTGTCAAGTTAGATACCCAGTATTTACTCGACAACACGGACAATAGCTAGTGAACTTACCCTTTGTCAAGTTAGATACCCAGTATTTACTCAACAACAGGGACAATAGCTAGTGAACTTACCCATTGTCAAGTTAGATACCCTGTATTTACTCAACAACAGGGACAATAGCTAGTGAACTTACCCATTGTCAAGTTAGATACCCTGTATTTACTCAACAACAGGGACAATAGCTAGTGAACTTACCCATTGTCAAGTCATATACACTGTATTTACTCAACATCAGGGACAATAGCTTGTGAACTTACCCATTGTCAAGTCAGATACACTGCATTTACTCAACAACAGGGACAATAGCTTGTGAACTTACCCATTGTCAAGTTAGATACACTGCATTTACTCAACAACAAGGACAGTAGCTAGTGAACTTACCCATTGTCAAGTCAGATACCCTGTATTTACTCAACATCAGGGACAATAGCTTGTGAACTTACCCATTGTCAAGTCAGATACACTGCATTTACTCAACAACAGGGACAATAGCTAGTGAACTTACCCATTGTCAAGTCAGATACACTGCATTTACTCAACAACAGGGACAATAGCTAGTGAACTTGCCCATTGTCAAGTCAGATACACTGCATTTACTCAACAACAGGGACAATAGCTAGTGAACTTACCCATGGTCAAGTTAGATACACTGCATTTACTCAACAACAGGGACAATAGCTAGTGAACTTACCCATTGTCAAGTCAGATACACTGATTTACTCAACAACAGGGACAATAGCTAGTGAACTTACCCATTGTCAAGTCAGATACACTGCATTTACTCAACATCAGGGACAATAGCTAGTGAACTTACCCATTGTCAAGTCAGATACACTGCATTTACTCAACAACAGGGACAATAGCTAGTGAACTTACCCATTGTCAAGTCAGATACACTGCATTTACTCAACAACAGGGACAATAGCTAGTGAACTTACCCATTGTCAAGTCAGATACACTGCATTTACTCAACAACAGGGAAAATAGCTTGTGAACTTACCCATGGTCAAGTCAGATACACTGCATTTACACAACAACAGGGACAATAGCTAGTGAACTTACCCATGGTCAAGTTAGATACACTGCATTTACACAACAACAGGGACAATAGCTAGTGAACTTACCCATGGTCAAGTTAGATACACTGCATTTACACAACAACATTGACAATAGCTAGTGAACTTACCCATTGTCAAGTTAGATACACTGCATTTACTCAACATCAGGGACAATAGCTAGTGAACTTACCCATTTTCAAGTCAGATACACTGCATTTACTCAACATCAGGGACAATACCTAGTGAACTTACCCATGGTCAAGTTAGATACCCTGTATTTACTCAACAACAGGGACAATAGCTAGTGAACTTACCCATTGTCAAGTCAGATACACTGCATTTACTCAACATCAGGGACAATAGCTAGTGAACTTACCCATGGTCAAGTTAGATACCCAGTATTTACTCAACAGCAGGGACAATAGCTAGTGAACTTACCCATTGTCAAGTTAGATACACTGCATTTACTCAACATCAGGGACAATAGCTAGTGAACTTACCCATGGTCAAGTTAGATACACTGCATTTACTCAACATCAGGGACAATAGCTTGTGAACTTACCCATGGTCAAGTCAGATACCCTGTATTTACTCAACATCAGGGACAATAGCTAGTGAACTTACCCATGGTCAAGTTAGATACACTGCATTTACTCAACATCAGGGACAATAGCTAGTGAACTTACCCATTGTCAAGTTAGATACACTGCATTTACTCAACATCAGGGACAATAGCTTGTGAACTTACCCATGGTCAAGTCAGATACACTGCATTTACTCAACATCAGGGACAATAGCTAGTGAACTTACCCATGGTCAAGTTAGATACCCAGTATTTACTCAACAGCAGGGACAATAGCTAGTGAACTTACCCATTGTCAAGTTAGATACACTGCATTTACTCAATATCAGGGACAATAGCTAGTGAACTTACCCATTGTCAAGTTAGGTAGCCTGTATTTACTCAACATCAGGGACAATAGCTAGTGAACTTACCCATTGTCAAGTTAGATACACTGCATTTACTCAATATCAGGGACAATAGCTAGTGAACTTACCCATTGTCAAGTTAGATACACTGCATTTACACAACAACAGGGACAATAGCTAGTGAACTTACCCATTGTCAAGTTAGATACACTGCATTTACTCAACATCAGGGACAATAGCTAGTGAACTTACCCATGGTCAAGTTAGATACACTGCATTTACACAACATCAGGGACAATAGCTAGTGAACTTACCCATTGTCAAGTTAGATACACTGCATTTACTCAATATCAGGGACAATAGCTAGTGAACTTACCCATGGTCAAGTCAGATACCCTGTATTTACTCAACATCAGGGACAATAGCTAGTGAACTTACCCATTGTCAAGTCAGATACACTGCATTTACTCAACATCAGGGACAATAGCTAGTGAACTTACCCATTGTCAAGTTAGATACACTGCATTTACTCAACAACAGGGACAATAGCTAGGGAACTTACCCTTTGTCAAGTTAGATACACTGCATTTACTCAACAACAGGGACAATAACTAGTTAACCTATCCAATATAAAGTTAGATACACTGTGTTTACTCAACAACAAGGACAAAATCTAATGTACCTAGCCAGTATCAAATTAGTTATTGACACCCTTGCAAACCAGTGGGTATCTCGTAAAACTAGTATGATTTATTAATTAACAAAACAGTCTGCTTGCACTTTGACTCACTGTCGTTGTATTATGGGTCCTTTGGGATCACGAGTCCTTTCAGTGTATCTGTGTAAAGTAAAACTAGAACAGAATTCTGCCTAATACAATGCAATGTTGGGTGATAAAAACTACTTCCAGTTTTTACCAATTGTTATAATTCATAACTAGCTAAAACTGTCACAGTCAATACTCTAAAAGTGGTCAGATACTGGACCAGTAGTCGATTCCTGGTCAGTTTCCGTTTAAATTTTTTGTAACTGTATGTGGTTGTTTTGCACATCCCATTGATACAGCAGCCCACATTGCCCTTCAAAATAATCTTGATCTTATACCAAGTTCTCCCTGTTTTGGACTTTACATTATTCAAGCATTTTCCGAGTGTATGTGTCATGCAGTGTTATCATCATTCTTGTTTTATGTACTATATATATATGTAGATTACATCTTGTAGTAAAATAACATCTGTTTACTATTTGATATTTACAGATAATGTGACACAAAGTTATGCAAGTGAATGTTCCATAGAAAATGTGGTTGGAATAAGATATGCCTGGAGACAGTCACCATGTCCATTTAAGAAATGTGCAATATATGGAGCCAAGAATGGTCTACCCATGCCACCATTTACATACTATGGAGAAGCCTTTAACAAAAAGTCCATTGGGAAAGATAAATATCTAGTAAATCTAGGTGAGATAACATACATAAAGTTAGTACTGGAAAGCTATAAAGCAGAGGAACTTTATTATACGCCCGAAGGGACGTATTATGTTATGACGCTGGTGTCCGTCCGTCCATCTGTCCGTCCGTCCGTCTGTCCGTTAGCAATTACGTGTCCGCTCTGTAACTCTTGAAGGATTTCAAGGAAACTTTACACAAATGTTCACCACACCGAGACGATGTGCAGAGCGCATGTTTTGGATGTCTCGCTTCGAGGTCAAGGTCACACTTAGGAGTCAAAGGTCATATCAGTTTGTTTCGTGTCCTCTCTGTAACTCTTGAACCCCTTGAAGAATTTCAAAGAAACTTGACACAAATGTTCACCACACCAAGACGACAAGCAGAGCGCATGTTCCAGATCACTTGCTTCAAGGTCAAGGTCACACTTAGGAGTCAAAGGTCATATCAGTTTGTTTCGTGTCCGCTCTGTAACTCTTGAACCCCTTGAAGGATTTCAGAGAAACTTGACACAAATGTTCACCACACCAAGAAGACATGCAGAGCACATGTTCTGGATCACTTGCTTCAAGGTCAAGGTCACACTTAGGGGTCAAAAATCATATCAGTTTTTTTCGTGACCGCTCTGTAACTCTTGAACTGCTGGAAGGATTTCAAAGAAACTTGGCAGAAATGTTCACAAATTGTAATGATGTGCAGAGCGCATGTTCCGGATGACTCGCTTCAAGGTCAAGGTCACACTTAAGGGTCAAAGGTCATATATGACTTTGCTTTGTGTATATTGCTCTGCATTGCAGTGCTCTTGTTTTTATTTGGCAGATCTCTTTTTTGTACTTACAATAATTTTTTTTGAATTACTTCCCTTTTATGTTACTATAAATAGCTTATTTTGAAACTTTTTTATTTTTGGCCATAGGGAAAAACCGAGACCACTTTTCTGTGGTACAACATGGATGGTACCTCCAATTTTTAGGTGTATTTTTACATACCTGTACCTGATAAGGATTTTTTTGTAGACTTTGAATATTTTCTTTGTGGACTTAGATTTGTTTTTTAAAGTTTTCCTTTTGTTGTTCCAGTCCTTTGGGGCTACAACAGTAAAGTTCTTAAAATTTTGCTCCCATCCAATGATGTAAGCCTTTGGGCGTATATTGCCCCGCTTGACGGCGCTCTTGTATTTATTTATGAGCATGCAGGGGGTATCTGCTGAATTAATGAAATCTGTAAAAAGATCCTTTGGAAGCAAAGAATGCAACCAAGAAGAATAATAGCAGATTTGGTTTGATTGAGTCTGTTGATGAGAGATAATATAATATAAGATATATGATTGAACTGTAAGTAAATGAATTCTGATGTACCAGGAAGACACCTTATTGTTCAAGATACTGCATGATATCGCAAAATTATTTTTTGGGAATTGAAAAATCATGAAGAGAATTATGATATTGCCGAGTAAAATAGTCATTCCAACTGGTCAGTGAGGGAGTATATCACTGCAAAACTGAGCATAATATTACAAACTTGTACAGGTATGAAACATTGCCAGTCAAACTGTCACTATTGACTTGGTATGTGAATAGAGGGCAATATGTAGATTATGCACGTATATGACATGCTTGTAGGTCAAAGGTCAAGGTCACTATTGAAGGTCAAGTAAAAATTATTTCTGCTCCATAACATTTATATGCATTGATGAATTATCTTAGTGCTACACACAAACGTTTCCCATGATGAGACAATATGTCAACGCATGATCTATGCTTGTCGGTTAAAGGCCAAGGTCACTGTTCAAAGTCAAGTGAAAATTTGTTTCTGTTCCATTACTTTTAATTGCATGGAAGGATTTTTTAGTACTACACAGAAATGTTCCCCATGATAAGGCTATGTGTTGCGCACATGACCCATGGTTGTTGGTCAAAGGTCAAGGTCATTCATTTTTTTCCTCAAAAGTTGAAGTCTGTGATTTTATATCTGTATGAAATAGCCATTTTTCGTAAAAACCATGAACTGTCATACTCACAAAACTATTAACTGCACAGTATGTATTGTACTGATGTCACACATCAGTGTATTGGTGCACAGAAGGTGCACAGAGAATTTTACAGCCATAAAGTTTGTAATTTTTGTTTGTTCATCCATATTTTTTTTTTGATATAGAACATATAGAGCCAAGTAGTTTTCCAGTATACATTCCTGCAGACATCAGTGTAGATGAGGAAGCAGTCTTTAAGGTTGATAATGATAAACTTTCCCTGGAAAGAAACTTCTCTTTTGCCTCTTACTATGGAGATAATATGGTACTACAAGGAATTCCAAAGAAAGCTGTAATCTGGGGTTATGCTCCTCCATCATCGGAGGGCAATACTGTAGAACTACTGATAGACCAGCGGAACATGACACACTCTACCACAGTAACTGATGATCTGCTATGGGCTGTACAGATAGGTATCTACTGTATTTTTAGCCCACCATCATCAGATGGTGGGCTATTCAAATCACTCTGCGTCCGTGGTCCGTCGTCCTTCCGTCCGTCCGTCCGTCCGTCCGTCCGTCATTCCGTCCGTCCTTCCGTTAACAATTTCTCGTTATCGCATCTCCTCAGAAACTACCAGGGGGATTTTGACCAAACTTTGTCAGAATGATGTATTGGTACCCTAGTTGTGTCCCCCTGAAAATCAGACTGGTTCAACAAATTTTTAGTAAGTTATGGCCCTTTGTTTATTTCTATAATTTACATAGATTTATATAGGGAAAAACTTTGAAAATCTTCTTGCCCCAAACCACAGCGCGTAGGGCTTTGATATTTGGTATGAAGCATCATCTAGTGGTCTTCTACCAATATGATTCAAATTATTTCCCTGGGGTGTAATATGGCCCCGCCCCAGGGGTCACATGGTTTATATAGACTTATATAGGGAAAAACTTTGAAAAACCTCTTGTCCAAAACCACAGGGCCTAGGGCTTTGATATTTTGTATGTGACATCATCTAGTGGTCTTCAACTAAGATTGTTCAAATTATCCCCCTAGGGTCAAATATGGCCCCGCCCTGGGGGTCACATGGTTTACATAGACTTATATAGGGAAAAACTTTGAAAATCTTCTTGTCCAAACCACAAAGCCTAGGGCTTTGATATTTGTAATGTAGCATCGTCTAGTGGTTCTCTACCAAGTTTGTTAAAATTATCCCCCTAGGGTCAAATATGGCCCCGCCCTGGGGTCACATGGTTCATATAGACTTATATAGGGAAAAGCTTATAAAAACTTCTTGTCAATAACCTACAACATTCAGATTTGGACCACATGTATGGTTTTGAGTGGCAAGATGAACCTTGACATGAGTTGACCTTGATTTTGACCTAGTGACCTACTTTCACATTTCTGTAGCTACAACCTTCAAATTTGGACCACATGCATAGTTTTGTGCACTGAAATAAACTTTGACCATGACATTGACCTAGTGACCTACTTTCACATTTTTGAAGGTACATGCTTCAAATATGGACCACATGCATAATTTCGTGTTCCGAAATGAAATTTGACCTTGATTTTGACTTTCACATTTCTCAAGCTACAGCCTTCAAATTTGGACCACCTGCATGGTAATTGTACCGAAACAAACTTTGACCTTTACATCGACCTAGTGACCTACTTTCATATTTTTGAAGGTACAGGCTTCAAATTTGGACCACATGCATAGTTCTGTATTCCGAAATAAAATTTGACCTTGATTTTGACCTAGTGACCTACTTTCACATTTCTCAAGCTACAGCCTTCAAATTTGGACCACATGCATGGTTTTGTGTACCGAAACAAACTTTGACCTTTACATTTACCTAGTGACCTACTTTCACATTTTTGAAGGTACAGGCTTCAAATTTGGACCACATGCATAGTTTTGTATTCCGAAATAAAATTTGACCTTGATTTTGACCTAGTGACCTACTTTCACATTTCTCAAGCTACAGCCTTCAAATTTGGACCACTTGCATAGTTTTGTGTACCGAAATGAACTTTGACCTTAAGATTGACCTAGTGACCTACTTTCAGATTTCTGTAGCTTTAGGCTTCAAATTTAGACCACATGAATAGGATTGTGTACCGAAACAAACTTTGACCTTGATATTGACCTAGTGACCTACGTTCACATTTTTGAAGGAACAGGCTTCAAATTTGGACCACGTGCATAGATTTGTGTTGTGAAGTGAAATTTGACCTTTATTTTGACCTAGTGACCTACTTTCTCATTTCTCAACCTACAGCCTTCAAATTTGGACCACTTGCATAGTTTTGTGTACCGAAATAAACTTTGACCTTAAGATTGACCCAGTGACCTACTTTCAAATTTCTCAAACTACAGTCTTCAAAATTGATGCACATGCATAGTTTTGTGTACAAAGAAGTTTATCCTTGAAATTGATCTAGTGACCTACTTTCACATTTCTCAAGTTACAGCTTTCGAATTTAGACCACATGCACAGTGTTGTGTACGGAAATGAAATTTGACCTTGAGCTAGTCGGTAAGTCTTGAAATTTGGAACACACAAAAATGACACATTGGTGGGCGCCAAGATCACTCTGTGATCTCTTGTTTTCTTTTTGAATAGTAATGGTCATTTTGCCATAGCCCAGAATGCAAAGCAAGGAAAGCGCATTGCTTCTAACTATGGTGGCAATGTAATACTAAAGGCCACTCCTAGGGAAGATGTTTTCTGGGATTATACTCCCATATTTGAGGGTAAATCTAAGAATTTACTGTCAAGCCCTGGGAACATGACATATATTGCCAATAATAACTGACATTATGTTTCCAGGATTTACAACTGGTATATAAACAATCCTTTCGTTAAGAAATTATAGAGATCTTAGAGTGAAACAGGAAACTGCTTGTATTTATCTTTAATTGGGAACCTACTGTATAGGGCTTTAAATTCGCTGGTTCTTATTTTGCTATTTTTCACAAATGGGCAGGTTCACGGAATTTTAAATTTGCGCAATTTCATAAAACGTGAAATGATATTTTCACGGAAGTGTTTTATCTATAGAGTGTACTTGATTGCGTTTCTGATTGTCTGCTTTTTAGCCCACCATCATCAGATGGTGGGCTATTCAAATCACTCTGCGTCCGTGGTCCGTCCGTTAACAATTTCTCGTTATCGCATCTCCTCAGAAACTACCAGGGTGATTTTGACCAAACTTTGTCAAAATGATGTATTGGTACCCTAGTTGTGTCCCCCTGAAAATCAGACTGGTTCAATAATTTTTTAGTGACTTATGGCCCTTTGTTTATTTCTATAATTTACATAGATTTATATAGGGAAAAACTTTGAAAATCTTCTTGTCCAAAACCACAGAGCCTAGGGCTTTGATATTTGGTATGAAGCATCATCTAGTGGTCCTCTACCAAGATGATTCAAATTATTTCCCTGGGGTCTAATATGGCCCCGCCCCAGGGGTCACATGGTTTATATAGACTTGTATAGAGAAAAACTTTGAAAAACCTCTTGTTCAAAACCACAGGTTCTAGGGCATTAATATTTTGTATGTGACATCATCTAGTGGTCTTCTACTAAGATTTTCAAATTATCCCCCTAGGGTCAAATATGGCCTCGCTCGCCCAGGGGGTCACATGGTTTACATAGACTTATATAGGGAAAAACTTTGAAAAACCTCTTGTCCAAACCACAAAGCCTAGGGCTTTGGCATTTGTAATGTAGCATCAACTCGTGGTTCTCTACCAAGTTTGTTCAAATTATCCCCCTAGGGTCAAATATGACCCCGCCCTGGGGGTCACATGGTTCATATAGACTTATATAGGGAAAAGCTTTTAAAATCTTCTTGTCAATAACCTACAACATTCAAATTTGGACCACATGTATGGTTTTGAGTGGCAAGATGAACCTTGACATGAGTTGACCTTGATATTGACCTAGTGACCTACTTTTACACATTTCTGTAGCTACAGCCTTCAGATTTGGACCACACGCATAGTTTTGTGCACTGAAAAATACTTTGACCTTGACATTGACCTAGTGACCTACTTTCACATTTTTGAATGTACAGGCTTCAAATTTGGACCACATGCATAGTTTTTTGTTCCGAAATGAAATTTGACCTTGATTTTGATCTAGTGACCTACTTTCACATCTCTCAAGCTACAGCTTTCAAATTTGGACCACTTGCATAGTTTTGTGTACCAAAATAAACTTTGACCTCAAGATTGACCTAGTGACCTACTTTCAAATTTCTCAAACTACAGCTTCAAACTTTATGCACATGCATAGTTTTGTGTACAAAGAACTTTGTCCTTGAAATTGATCTAGTGACCTACTTCCACATTTCTCAAGCTACAGCTTTCGAATTTGGACCACATGCACAGTGTTGTGTATGGAAATGAAATTTGACCTTGAGCTAGTCAATAAGTCTCGAAATTTGGAACACTCAAAAATGGCACATTGGTGGGCGCCAAGATCACTCTGTGATCTCTTGTTAGCACATGTTTTGAAAATTGCACCATCATAATTGGGTATAAATAAGGTAATCTTAAATAATTTGACTCGCTGATTATTGTTGTGTATCATTATTATAACAAGTCATGCACACTATTATCACCTTGCTTGGAATTATATTAACTTGTTTGAAAACAGTTCACATATTACTCAAATGCATATTTTCATTAAACTGACATAACAAAGGAGCTCCTAAAAAGATCTTTTGTATCAGCAAGTTTAATCACACCTTACAAAAGCGCTTTTGTTTGAGCAGAAGGCTGTTGTGCTTAATATAGACTTTATACATTTATATATAAATTATGTTTACTTACATGTAATTTGAATAAACTATGAAATTATGATTTGATACAATTATTCCATGACTGTTAGAATAAAATTATATAGTGAATCGAGTCGTTATGAATAAAGTTAGAGTAACCTCCCTTGTTATGAATGACAACAGACATGTAAAATATACTGAATATGTCCAATTTAAAATGGCGGTTTTTGAATTTGCTGATATTAAAATTCCACTAATATAGCAAAAATAAAAACTTTGCGAATAAAAGTCCCTATACATTACCCGCTACTACAGGGAGGTAGAAGGAGAGCTGTTACCTGGTGATATACTAGTTCTTCTTGTCTGCCAGACAGGGCTTTTCTGTGTTTTTGACAGTGATGGAAAAACTCATATCTTGGGGTGTAAGCAGTTTCAAGCCCTGTAATTAATGAATGAATGTGTAAATTCATATCATACTAAAATGAAATAGTGCTTAAAACAAAAGCTTTTGTTTTATTTTATTTCTTCTTTTATTTGATACAAAGTACGCAAGGAAAAGACTTATCACTGGTAGAAAATTTGGATGGAAGTATCTGGCTCTTGTATAACTGTTTTTGCTTTAAATCTGTAGAGCCTCGTTACTAAACTAAACAGTTACCCCAAGCAAGATATTTCAATCCGCGCGTTCTGCCAGTGAAAGATTTTTATCTTCTTGGCAACAAACTGTAAAACAACTGAGAAGCGCTAAGAAAATGAATTACTCTACTACAACAATTGGTACAATTAGGCATCTTAGCAATGCTTTCTTCTCACACACAAAAAAAATATTTTTTCCAATTATATACAGAAATGTTCCTGATATTTGTGTTAATAATCCTATTCCATTATAACACTTGGCACCATTTCAGGAAACCAAACACCAAGAGATATATTTTTAAATCAAGAAAACAAGACATGTAATTGTATCACTACCTTATCTTGGAAATCTGCTCATATTTTGCACTGAATAAAATGTTTTTGACCACTGTGTACTGTTTCAGGTCCTGTGAAAGCAGGAGGTCCATATACTATAGAGGCAACACTTGGAACTAGTAAAATTGTTCTTAAAAATGTCTTGTTTGGAGATGTTTGGGTGTGTTCTGGTCAGTCAAACATGCAGTTCTCTATGTCACAGGTATATTATGTCATTTATTCATCATCATTTCTGTGTGGTACTGCCATTATATACATGTGTAATATATAATTTAGTGACAAGGTATGGCACTTGTAGCAACAAACTTGAATTGTTTGGAGATGTGTTGGTGTGTTATAAGTTAAGTAAGCAGTTTTCTTGGCATGGGTTTGTCCAACAATTAATCACTTCATATTTTTCATTAACAACATAATTATAAATAATTGCAAGTAATAGTCATGTCATTTCAAACCCCTCAGTGCATCAAGTTGCTATGTACGTTTTTCATGATTGCCCGAAAAGGCTGTTTTAATGCTTTGAGACCATACAGACATTGTATTAGAGATTATATTATTTTATTTTATTATACAGATGTGTAAATTATTTAATTACCATATTCACACACTCGTAAGTTATGACCCCTTTTGTTAAATAGCACCATTTTGCAGTTGAATTTTGTTCTTTAGTATCAAATTATAATTATGTTTAAATGTTATAACATACACGCAGATATCACTTTGATGAATTAGTCATTTGATTTGTCCAGAGTATGGGTACAGTGCCAAATTTTTTTTAAAAGAATATGCAAAATCCTTTAAGTATTAGTGACAAAAAGTCGAAATGGGCTAAAACTGCAGCTAGCACCTTGATACATTAAGGGTGGGGGAGGGGGGGAGCGAGTGGTTAAGGTCGCTGACTTCAAATCACTTGCCCATGATTGATATGGGTTCGAGCCTCACTCTGGGCGTTGAATTCTTCATGTGAGGAAGCCATCCAGCTGGCTTACAAAAGGTCAGTGGTTCTACCTAGGTGCCCGCTCCTGATGAAATAATGCATGGAGGGGCACCTGGGGTCTTCCTGCACCATCAAAGCTGGATTGTCGCCATATGACCTATAATTGTGTTGGTGTGACGTTATTCCCAACAAAACAAATTGATGCATTAAGGAGTTTTTTTGAGCTTTTATTCAACTGCACAGAACATGCTTGAACCAATGTTTTCTTTTTACAACTATGGTCTATAAAAATCTATTTGTGCCTCCAGATTTGGGGAGGGGGAGGGCACTTAGATTTGTCTTTGCCAGTATGTCTGTCTATCCAAATGGTCCACCCGCCTGAATATGTGTCTCGAAAATTATTTGGCCTGGAGTCATCAAACATTATAGGATTACAATAATGATAATAATGATAATAATAATAAATTCTTTATTTAAAGAGGGTAAAACTCGTTAAGTTTCATAATGATGAATAAATCTTATTTTTAATGAGGCCCTCTAACACAAAACCATTTACACATACAATAAAAATATCAGAGTCATTCCATAGAGCAGACTTGTGAATGAAAATAAACACGTGTTAGCATAGTGAATCTCTGCACAGTAGTATTAATTAAAAAAGTATTTAAGTAAATATTTAAATAGGATTGTTATTCTGCATTGGAAGTTGTACACCTTGGGTTTTATTTAGAATCTCACTCCGCAATACCTGAGTTGTGGCACTTGACCTTAGTCAAAACTGTGCATAAAGGGCTTGTAAATTTGTCTGACATGTACCTCAAAAAGTATTTGGCCATGGGCTATGAAACATTAAAGGAATATTATTCAGCATTTTAAGTTATGTATTGGAATTTAACCCCCTGCCCTCAGCTCGAAAAAAAATCAAGAAATAGTTTTTTTACTCTTTCAGTTTCTTTTATCGATGTATCCCCACCCACACCCACCAGCAAATTATATTTTCTTACTTATACTCTTGAGCTGACAATTTATTTTTGGATGTGAGCCACTAATGAATACATCAGTTTTAGGATAGGATTTAGTTTGGTGTAATAGCAGACTGAATTAAAAAGAAAATGATAACTACAACATAAGTCAGACTATATATACAGTGACAGTAAGTGGGGTCACTAGCGGGCACTAGTGTCTTAATGGACAAACACCTTGTTTTGTGTTAGATATCCACACAATTTGTTTTTCACAGATATTTAACAGTACAGCAGAGTTAAATGACACAGTGAATTATCCAGATATTAGAGTGTTTGTTGTGAAAGACAAAACATCACATGTTCCAATTACAGACTTGTCAAGTGATGGGATATTGTTGCCATGGTCTGTGCCTAATCCAGGTAAGAATATATGATATGTTTTTCATAAAGCAAAAATGTAACAAATCATTTGGAGGTATCTTGTGACCTAGGTTTGATTCTTGACTGAGGCTCATATTCTGATAAACTGCTATAATTAGAATTCTTCGAATTTTCTTACATTGTATTATATTTTAGCATAAGCACTGAATCAAACCCACAATGTCATAGAAACAGTACATAGCCACAGCAGACCACTATATCAATTGCAACACTGTCACAACTCCCAAATCTTTGTGCTGGTTACACTGACAAGCTTCGTTTTCAGTGTAGTCTGTGTGTTCTGTGTATTGTGAGAATTTGAATTTCTCTGTAAATTGTTTTATTGAGCATATTGTTATGGATACGATTACTGAAATATTTTTGCTCTTCATTGCAGAGACTATTGGTCATGGCCCGTTCAATTATTTCTCAGCAGTATGTTGGTTGTATGGAAAATATTTGTACCAGCATTTAAAGAAGCCTATAGGTTTGTGTATCAATTGTACCTGTGTATTCTTTTCATATGTTAACATTTAAGTGTATTTGTTTGTTTGTTGTGTTCTTACAGAATTCTCTGTCTGTCAAATTCTGTACACAATAAAGAAATGCTGTGTCTGACATAGAAAAAGTGTTTCTCTTGTCCAAGACTTTAAATTGATTATGCTTTATTAGATTTTGTTTACAACATGCTCGTCGAAGTAAACGTAAAGACTAAAAATAGCAGTTGTTTGATGTAGTGTCACGTGACAGACCGCACTATGCTCTGCGGCTGTTATTAGCATTTATTCGGTCCTATTCTGAAATGTTTATACACTCGCCTTTTTTTTTGCATACATGTATAGTATACTTCTAGTACTTTGGGACTATTATATATTGTAAATTAATTGCTAGATTTGCGTCCAATGCATTATTACTCAACAGCTTATAATTTTAGATGCAGATGTGCATTCATTTTGGAAAAAAAAAAAGACATTCAGATATTTGTTTCGATTGCTAATTGTGCAAGACTGTATCTCAGGCGCTACGGTTTTGACAATTTTTAATTGGCGCCAACTTTTCTTATTAAATATTTCACAGTTTAATTAAGTTTTGCAAATTAGGGGTTGTATAAGATAGCACGGTCGTTAATTGGCACATGATCACTCGTTAATCTCCTGTGGCGTATATTGCAAATTCGGTAACCATGGTAGCGCTGTTTGACATGTTTAGGTTTCACATGTAAGAATAAAATCATATACTAGATCTAGTCCTGTGGAAATTATAAAAAAAAATAAAAAATTTAAAATCCACGAAATTACGTCCCCACGAAACAGCTGTTTTGGCCCAAACGCACGAAATTTCGTCCCGACGAGATTAAATGATTTCACAGTAGGTAGCTTTCATAGTGGTGGAGTTTGGAATTGTATATGCAATCACTAGGGTCAAAGTCACTGTTGCTATAAATATGGTAACTTTAGTTTGCATTGATAAATTAAAACTTGGCCCATAGGTAGCTTATAGAAAAACCCGAGGTTGAGATAGTATAAGGGATCATTGGGGTGTAAAATAGATCAGCATAACTTAATCCTTATACATAGAAAATTACACCGTGACTCAGTGGTCTAGAGCATTGGGCCAAAGCTACCTTTTGTGTTTTGGAACGGATGGATTCCCAGTTGAGGCCTAACTGTCACAAAACTTGTTGTAGATAGCTTTTACCAAACACAAAGGTTGGGAATGTATTTGGGGGTCACTTAGGTCAAGGCCAGGGTTTGTGTTTAGGTAGCTTTTATTAGCCCACCATCATTATGATAATGGGCTATTCAAATCACTCTGCGTCTGTGGTCCGTCCGTCCGTTATTCCGTCCGTCCGTCCGTTAACAATTTCTCGTTATCACATCTCCTCAGAAACTACTGGGGGGATTTTGACCAAACTTTGTCAGAATGATGTATTGGTACCCTAGTTGTGTCCCTCTGAAAATCAGACTGGTTCAACAATTGTTTAGTGAGGTATGGCCCTTTGTTTATTTCTATAATTTACATAGATTTATATAGGGAAAAACTTTGAAAATCTTCTTGTCCAAAACCACAGAGCCTAAGGCTTTGATATTTGGTATGAAGCATCATCTAGTGGTCCTCTACCAAGATGATTCAAATTCTTTCCCTGGGGTCTAATATGGCCCCGCCCCAGGGGTCACATTGTTTTTATAGACATATATAGGGAAAACTTTGAAAAACCTCTTATTCAAAACCACAGGGCCTAGGGCTTTGATATTTTGTATGTGACATCATCTAGTGGTCTTCTACTAAGATTGTTCAAATTATCACCCTAGGGTCAAATATGGCCCCGCCCCGGGGCTCACATGGTTTACATAGACTTATAAAGGGAAAAACTTTTAAAATTGTCTTGTCCAAACCACAAAGCCTAGGGCTTTGGCATTTGTAATGTAGCATCATCTAGTGGTTCTCTACCAAGTTTGTTCAAGTTATCCCCCTAGGGTCAAATATGGCCACGCCCTGGGGGTCACATGGTTCATATAGACTTATATAGGGAAAAGCTTTTAAAATCTTCTTGTCAATAACCTACAACATTCAAATTTGGACCACATGTATGGTTTTTAGTGGCAAGATGAACCTTGACATGAGTTGACCTTGATTTTGACCTAATGACCTACTTTCACATTTCTGTAGCTACAGCCTTCAAATTTGGACCACATGCATAGTTTTGTGCACTGAAAAAAACTTTGACCTTGACATTGACCTAGTGACCTACTTTCACATTTTTGAAGGTACAGGCTTCAAATTTGGACCACATGCATAGTTTCATGTTCCGAAATGAAATTTAACCTTGATTTTGACCTAGTGACCTACTTTCACATTTCTCAAGCTACAGCCTTCAAATTTGGACCACATGCATAGTTTTGTGTACCGAAACAAACTTTGACCTTTACATTGAGCTAGTGACCTACTTTCACATTTTTGAAGGTACAGGCTTCAAATTTGGACGACATGCATAGTTCTGTGTTCTGAAATAAAATTTGCCTTGATTTAGACCTAGTGACCTACTTTCACATTTCTGAAGCTACAGCCTTCAAATTTGGACCACTTGCATAGTTTTGTGTACCAAAATGAACTTTGACCTTAAGATTGACCTAGTGACCTACTTTCACATTTCTGAAGCTGCAGGCTTCAAATTTAGACCACATGCATAGGATTGTGTACCGAAACAAACTTTGACCTTGACATTGACCTAGTGACCTGCTTTCACATTTTTGAAGGTACAGGCTTTAAATGTGGACCACATGCATAGATTTGTGTTCTGAAGTAAAATTTAACCTTGATTTTGACTTAGTGACCTACTTTCACATTTCTCAAGCTACAGCCTTCAAATTTGGACCACTTGCATAGTTTTGTGTACCAAAATAAACTTTGACCTTAAGATTGACCTAGTGACCTGCTTTCAAATTGCTCATACTACAGCCTTCAAACTTGATGCACATGCATAGTTTTGTGTACAAAGAACTTTGTCCTTGAAATTGATCTAGCGACCTACATTCACATTTCTCAAGCTACAGCTTTGGAATTTGGACTACATGCACAGTGTTGTGTACGGAAATGAAATTTGACCTTGAGCTAGTCAATAAGTCTTGAAATTTGGAACACTCAAAAATGGCACATTGGTAAGCGCCAAGATCATTCTGTGATCTCTTGTCAAAGACAGAGGTACGGAATATATTTAGGGTCACTCTGATCAAGGTCACTGTTTCTGTTACATTGGTGTAGTGTACTTTTTATAATGGGAAATGAAGAGGTCATAGTTCAAATGCTGGTCTGAGTTGTACTCTGCCATAGGGTCTTGGTCAAACTAATGACTTGAGTCAGGAATTACTCATTTATGTTTTTGTATCATTACTTGTGAATGGCATGATTGGATGCAGTCAAATATGTATTACAGAACTTGACCCTTTTTTAATCCCCCGCCGTGGCGGAGGGATTATAGGAATGGTCTCCGTCCGTCCTTCCGTCCGTCTTTCCGTCCGGCTTTCCGTCCGTCCTTCCGTCCGTAACAAAATTGTGTCCGGTCCATATCTCCTAAACCCCTTGAAGGATTTTCATGAAACTTGGGTCAAATGATCACCTCATCAAGACGATGTGCAGAACCCATGAGTCAGCCTTGTCGGTTCAAGGTCAAGGTCACAACTCAAGGTCAAAGGTTTGAGCCTGCCATTTTGTGTCCGCTCTATATCTCCTAAACCCCTTGAAGGAATTTTATAAAACTTGGGTCAAATGATCACCTCATCAAGACGATGTGCAGAACCCATGAGTCAGCCATTCCGGCTCAAGGTCAAGGTCACAACTCAAGGTCAAAGGTTTGAGCCTTCCATTTTGTGTCCGCTCTATATCTCTTAAATCCCTTGAAGGAATTTTATAAAACTTAGGTCAAATAATCACCTCATCAAGATGATGTGCAGAACACATGAGTCAGTCATGCCGGCTCAAGGTCAAGGTCACAACTTAGGGTCAAAGGTTTGAACCTTCCATTTTGTGTCCGCTCTATATCTCCTAAACCCCTTGAAGGATTTTCATCAAACTTGGGTCAAACGATCACCTCATCAAGGCGATGTGCAGAACTTATAAGTCAGCCTTGTTGGCTCAAGGTCAAGGTCACAACTGAAGGTCAAAGGTTTGAGCCTTCCATTTCGTGTCCACTCTATATCTCCTAAACCCCTTGAAGGAATTTTATAAAACTTGGGTCAAATGATTACCTCATCAGAACGATGTGCAGAAATAATGAGTCAACCATGCCAGCTCAAGGTCAAGGTCACAACTAAGGGTCGAAGGTTTGAGCCTTCCATTTGGTGTCCACTCTGTATCTCCTTAACCCCTTGAAGGATTTTCATCAAACTTGGGTCAAATGATCACCTCATCAAGAACTCATGAGTCAGCCATGTCAACTCAAGGTCAAGGTCACAACTGAAGGTCAAAGGTTTCAGCTCTGTATCTCCTAAACCCCTTGAAGGAATTTCATGAAACTTTGGTCAAATGATCACCTCATCAAGACGTTGTGCAGAATTCATGAGTCAGCCATGTCAGTTCATGGTCAAGGTCACAACTGAAGGTCAAAGGTTTCAGCTCTGTATCTCCTAAACCCCTTGAAGGATTTTCATCAAACTTGTGTCATATGATCGCCTCATCAAGAACTCATGAGTCAGCCATGTCAACTCAAGGTCAAGGTCACAACTGAAGGTCAAAGGTTTCAGCTCTGTATCTCCTAAACCCCTTGAAGGATTTTTATGAAACTTTGGTCAAATGATCACCTCATCAAGACGTTGTGCAGAATTCATGAGTCAGCCATGTCAGTTCAAGGTCAAGGTCACGGCTAAAATCAAAGCTTTTACCCTTTCACGATCCAAAGCAGTGGCGGGGAATTTAGCTGTCTTTCAGACTGCCTTGTAAACAAAACCTGTTGGTGTGATGCAAAGTTTGAAAATCTGGTTTGCGAGAACTTCCATGCTTCTTGATAACCCTAGGAATTGCTCCTCCTTGCTTCCTCAGTTATACCCTATTTCACTATTAAACTTCAAAATATTGATGGACACCCTGTCTCATCTGACAGCTCTTGTTTAATTTAAGCTGACTAGTTTTTACTTTTATTGTATTAATAATTTTAGGAGTTGAATTAAAAGATCTGACAAGAAGGTTATTATTTCAAAAGCTGTTGTACCTGGAATTAATGTTTTATTTGTGTAGGGTTATTAGAAACAAGTTGGGGAGGGACACCTGTGGAGGCATGGTCATCTCCTGATGCTCTTAAGAAATGTGGCCTAGGAGACAGTGGGTAAGTGCAACATGTGGCCTAGAAAACAGTGGGTAAGTGCAACATGTGGCCTAGAAAAACAGCGGGTAAGTGCAACATGTGGCCTAGAAAACAGTGGGCAGGTGCAATATGTGGCCTAGAAAACAATGGGTAAGTGCAACATGTGGCCTAGAAAACAGTGGGTAAGTGCAACATGTGGCCTAAAAACAGTGGGCAGGTGCAACATGTGGCCTAGAAAACAGTGGGCAGGTGCAACATGTGGCCTAGAAAACAGTGGGTAAGTGCAACATGTGGCCTAGAAAACAGTGGGCAGGTGCAACATGTGGCCTAGAAAACAGTGGGTAAGTGCAACATGTGGCCTAGAAAACAGTGGGTAAGTGCAACATGTGGCCTAAAAACAGTGGGCAGGTGCAACATGTGGCCTAGAAAACAGTGGGCAGGTGCAACATGTGGCCTAGAAAACAGTGGGCAGGTGCAACATGTGGCCTAGAAAACAGTGGGTAAGTGCAACATGTGGCCTAGAAAACAGTGGGCAGGTGCAACATGTGGCCTAGAAAACAGTGGGCAGGTGCAACATGTGGCCTGGAAAACAATGGGTAAGTGCAACATGTGGCCTAGAAAACAGTGGGCAGGTGCAATATGTTGCCTAGAAAACAGTGGGTAGGTGCAATATGTTGCCTAGAAAACAGTGGGCAGGTGCAACATGTGGCCTAAAAAACAGTGGGCAGGTGCAACATGTGGCCTAGAAAACAGTGGGCAGGTGCAACATGTGGCCTAGAAAACAGTGGGCAGGTGCAACATGTGGCCTAGAAAACAGTGGGCAGGTGCAACATGTGGCCTAGAAAACAGTGGGCAGGTGCAACATGTGGCCTAGAAAACAGTGGGCAGGTGCAACATGTGGCCTAGAAAACAGTGGGTAAGTGCAACATGTGGCCTAGAAAACAGTGGGTAAGTGCAACATATGGCCATGAAAACAGTGGGTAAGTGCAACATATGGCCATGAAAACAATGGGTAAGTGCAACATATGGCCATGAAAACAATGGGTAAGTGCAACATGTGGCCTAGAAAACAGTGGGCAGGTGCAACATGTGGCCTGGAAAACAATGGGTAAGTGCAACATGTGGCCTAGAAAACAATGGGTAAGTGCAATATGTGGCCTAGAAAACAGTGGGTAAGTGCAACATGTGGCCTAGAAAACAGTGGGCAGGTGCAACATGTGGCCTAGAAAACAGTGGGCAGGTGCAACATGTGGCCTAGAAAACAGTGGGCAGGTGCAATATGTGGCCTAGAAAACAATGGGTAAGTGCAACATGTGGCCTAGAAAACAGTGGGCAGGTGCAACATGTGGCCTGGAAAACAATGGGTAAGTGCAACATGTGGCCTAGAAAACAGTGGGCAGGTGCAAGATGTTGCCTAGAAAACAGTGGGTAAGTGCAACATGTGGCCTAGAAAACAGTGGGCAGGTGCAACATGTGGCCTAGAAAACAGTGGGTAGGTGCAACATGTGGCCTAGAAAACAGTGGGCAGGTGCAACATGTGGCCTAGAAAACAGTGGGCAGGTGCAACATGTGGCCTAGAAAACAGTGGGCAGGTGCAACATGTGGCCTAGAAAACAGTGGGCAGGTGCAATATGTGGCCTAGAAAACAGTGGGTAAGTGCAACATGTGGCCTAGAAAACAGTGGGTAAGTGCAACATGTGGCCTAGAAAACAGTGGGCAGGTGCAACATGTGGCCTAGCCTAGAAAACAGTGGGCAGGTGCAATATGTGGCCTAGAAAACAGTGGGTAAGTGCAACATGTGACCTAGAAAACAGTGGGCAGGTGCAACATGTGGCCTAGAAAACAGTGGGCAGGTGCAACATGTGGCCTAGAAAACAGTGGGCAGGTGCAACATGTGGCCTAGAAAACAGTGGGTAAGTGCGACATGTGGCCTAGAAAACAGTGGGTAAGTGCAACATATGGCCATGAAAACAGTGGGCAGGTGCAACATGTGGCCTGGAAAACAGTGAGTAAGTGCAACATGTGGCCTGGAAAACAGCGGGTAAGTGCAACATGTGGCCTAGAAAACAGGGGGTAAGTGCAACATGTGGCCTAGAAAACAGTGGGTAAGTGCAACATGTGGCCTAGAAAACAGTGGGTAAGTGCCTAGAAAAATGAGTAAGTGCAACATGTGGCCTAGAATTTGGGTAAGTGCCTAGAAAACAGTGGGTAAGTGCCAAGAAAACAGTGGGTAAGTGCAAAACTTTACTGAAGTCACTATTCTACAGAACTTATATAAATTGATGACTATCATAATATGGCTCAGAGACCATGTGTTTGTGTGTTTCTTTGATATTATACAAGGAAGTCATTCAGCTGAAATGGAGTTAAAATGTTCAAAATTCTGGTGTTAAAATCTGCAGACAAAGTTTCCTATTGTGACTACATGAAGGAACAAAAGCATGATGGTAGACACAACATGATAGCAGACACTATATGATAGCAACTCAACATGATGTAAAACACAACATGATAGCAGACACAACATATTGGTGATCACAACATGATAGCAAAAACAACAGGATGACAAACACAGCATGATAGCAGACACAAAATGATGGCAAACACAGCATCATAGCAAACACAATATGACAGCAGACACAACATGATAGCAAACACAACATAATGGTTATCAGAACATGATAGCAAACACAACATGATGACAAACACAACTGATGGTGATCAGAACATGATAGCAAACATAACATGATGACAACACAACATAATAGCAGGCACAGCTTGATGGCAAACACAGCATGATAGCAAAAACAACATCATGGCAAACACGACATCATAGCAAACTCAGCATGATAGTAAACACAACATAATGATGAACACAACATGATGGCAAACACAGCGTGATAACAAACATGACTTGACAGCAGATGCAACATAATATCAGACACCAACATGATGGCAAACACAAAATGATGGCAAACACAATATTATGGAGAAGACAACATGATGGCAAACACAACATGATAGCAAACACAAAATGATGGCAAACACAGCATGATAGCAAACACAAAATGATGGCAAACACAGCATGATAGCAAACACAAAATGATGGCAAACACAGCATAATGGGGAACACAGCATGATGGAAAACACAGCATGATGACAAACATGTTGGGTGTCACACCAGTGCTGATAACCACATGTTAGGATAAACCCATTCTTTTTGAATGAAATTCTAATATGCTTGTCTCTGTTAAAACATGCTTATGCTAGAATGATGTCACATTAACGTGCGATGATGTCAGTGTTTTTGTTGCGACCAAGAAAGAGTGCTACTATATTTTATATACTGTTTTAGATTAAGGGCATATTAGAATCGAAATAATTTATAGCAAAACCATGTTTTAACACCATTTATACACTCGGGCGGTAATACGTTGTAAAAATAATTTCACTCAGGCTGTACCCGACTCGGGGATATGCCGACGTATAACCACCCATTGTGCATAAATAGTGTTAAAACACTCTTTTGCCATAAATTATTTCTTAATTAAAGAAAGAAAAAGAAAAGCCTAATTATAAATTTATAAATTTTATAGTATATGTTTAATTAAGTTGGAACGAAGACACTGTCAGTGTAATGTTAATAAACTTTTGTTTATTTAATGCCCACAACCTGAGGTCGGTATGACAGATCAAGTATTTATTGTCATTTTTATTACATGATCACTTTAAAATGTTCTAAATCAATAGATGTAGATAGAAATAAACTTTCTTGATTGGAGAAACTTACCGAGTATTGTCATTCTTTTTGGCATTTTAGCAGCACCGTAACAATTTGTCTTTATGAAAAATGAATAGTTGCATTGGACTGGGCAATATAAGCAATAGTCCTATGCTAGTATATTGATGCATGGGACAGAAAGATTGTATTAAAGTCAAAGTCAAGTCAAAGTTTATTCGGCAAAAACATATACATGTTCATCGCCAATTACAATGTGGTGGTACATACACATATTACAGAAAAGTATGAGTCATATATGGTATGAGTGGAATGTACAATCAATTATAAACATATTAAGCATTATGAATAAATATACAAACAAGCAAGAACATTTCATTCATTACAATACTATTAGCATAAAAGTAACTACCCAACTGCTTCATTTCTTTTAAGCGTTGCGAAGTAAATGTATTTTCCTAAATTTAGAAGCTTACTTCTTTGAGTTAAGCTCATAATAGATTTGAATTTATGAACACTAGGCCATACACAGTAATATTTTGGCAAATACTGTTTCCTTAAATCATAATAAAAAGGACAAACCAATAAGAAATGATATTCATTTTCAGTTTGTTGCATATTACATTTTGTACATAATTGCTGACTCCTCTCAATATTTCTGAATCTTCCTTCTTCAATTGCCAACTTATGCACAGAGCATCTGAGTCTAGATTTGTTCTATATTTTTATGTTATCAATATATGGTAAGTATTTTTCTTGACAAAAATCATTTTTAAAGACATTATAACTTTCTAATTTTGAAAATGTACTGAGTTCTGAATGCCACTGCTGTAAATAATGATCAAATATTCTTTGTGTTACTGCATTTATTTGAACAATACTAATATTATTATGATTCCATAAGTAGGAAAATCCTAGATCAGACAGCAAACTTTTCACATTTTTTGACCAACTATTCACTAATATTCCATTAGCATTGGTTAAAAACATCAATTTATGTAAAAAAGAGTTAAAGCTTGTTATACCCCCACCAAACATGTTTGAGGGGGGTATATAGGAGTCAGTTTTGTCACGTCCCATCGCGTCCCGTCCCGTCCCGTCCCGAAATCTATTATCTCAGTTATTACCAAATGGATTTGATTCAAACTTAAAATATATGTTCTACCTTATCACCCACATCATGTGACACAAGGTGCATGACTCTTGACACCAAGTTTTCATGAATTATGTCCCCTTTTACTTAGAATTTAAGGTTAATTTTGTTGTATTTTCACTATATCTGAGTTATTACTAAATGGATTTGATTCAAACTTAAAATAGATGTTCCACCTCATCAGCCACATCATGTGACACAAGGTGCATAACTCTGACACCATTTTTTTATGAATTATGCCCCTTTTTACTTAGAATTTAAGGTTGATTTTGATGTATTTTCACTATATCTCAGTTACTACTGAATGGATTTGATTCAAACTTAAAATAGATGTTCCACCTCATCACCCACATCATGTGCCCACATCATGTGACACAAGGTGCATAACTCTGACACCAAGTTTTCATGAATTATGTCCCTTTTTACTTAGAATTTAAGGTTAATTTTGTTGTATTTTCACTATATCTCAGTTATTACTAAATGGATTTGATTCAAACTTAAAATAGTTGTTCCACCTCATCACCCAGATGATGTGACATAAGGTGCTTAACTCTGACATAAATTTTGTATGAATGATGTCCCCTTTTACTTTAAATTTAAGGTTGATTTTGATGTATTTTCGCTATATCTCAATTATTACAAAATGGATTTGATTCAAACTTAAAATAGATGTTCTACCTCATCACCCACATCATGTGACACAAGGTGCATAACTCTGATACCAATTTTTCATGAATTGTGTCCCCTTTTACCTAGAATTTAAGGTTAATTTTGATGTATTTTCACTATATCTCATTCTGATTGGCTTAGAGCCAAAGGAAAGTAACCTTTTTTTAACTTTTGTACTTAGTTTCTTCCCCTTAAATTCCAGGAATTAGTCTATTTTTAGAAATCCTATTTTTAGATTTTTAATATTTTAGGTATTTTTCTAACTTTTTTATTATAAGTCCTTTTTAAAAAGTAAAAACATTTTTTTGTGGTAACATGGGTCGGTAAGACACTTTTTTGTATTCACTTTTAGTGTATCTCTAATATTAGAGATTTAATATATTTACTAGTATTACTATACTAGTATTATACTAGTATTACTTATATGTGGAAGCCCAGGATGAAGTATTCTAAAGTATTTTTAAGATTCCTTATGGTTGCCATTCTTCTGTGACAAGACCGTATGGTTGGGGTATGAGTCACTCCTGTGACAGTTCTAGTTTACTGTAATTTTGTTATTGTCTGTTATACACACAGGGATGTGACAGTCTCAGCAGCTGTAAATGGACCACAAGAAAGCAGTGTATTGTGGAATGCTATGGTGCACCCTATTCTTAATATGACCATATTTGGGGCTATTTGGTATCAAGGTAAATGTTGTTTTGTTATAAAAATATGGGTTCAGTGAATTTGTTCTTACCCATTGCAACCCTGTGTCTTTATGCCCTCATTTCCAATATATTATATTCTCACACATTGTAACTGTCTGTCTTTATGCCCTCATTTCCAGAATATTATATTCTCACACATAGTAACTGTCTGTCTTTATGCCCTCATTTCCAATATATTACATTCTCACACATTGTAACTGTCTGTCTTTATGCCCTCATTTCCAATATATTACATTCTCACACATTGTAACTGTCTGTCTTTATGCCCTCATTTCCAATATATTATATTCTCACATATTGTAACTGTCTGTCTTTATGCCCTCATTTCCAATATATTATATTCTCACACATAGTAACTGTCTGTCTTTATGCCCTCATTTCCAGTATATTATATTCTCACACATAGTAACTGTCTGTCTTTATGCCCTCATTTCCAATATATTACATTCTCACACATTGTAACTGTCTGTCTTTATGCCCTCATTTCCAATATATTATATTCTCACATATTGTAACTGTCTGTCTTTATGCTCTCATTTCCAATATATATATATAAGTTAGAAAATAAAGAAAAAACCAACGAAATGCCTTTCAAACACACTGGATCCCAGAAGGATACAAGAACATAAAGATGGAATTATAGAGTATGAAAAAATATATGTTCAAACAGTGTCAAAAGTTTAATTATGAACCCGAGCACTTTTGGCCCTTAAAAAAGTCTTTTTTCAAGGGTAGCATAAAACAGAACAATACAATAATTGTGTAAATTTCGCCTGTATAGTTTGAGATATAAATGCAATCTGAACATTTCGATCAAAAGAATTCCATAAGATCTGGTTAATTGATAACATATGTCAAGCATCTGTTTCGGTCATTATCCCCTCCCGATTTCATCGGCGGGGGGTATTGAAATGGCGTTGTCCGTCCGTCACGTCCGTGCATCCGTGCGTGTGTCCGTCCGCAGCCATTTCTCAGTAACTATCAGGTAGAATTTTGTGAAACTTGAAACAAACATGCACCAACATACTGCGATGATGCCCGTCAAGTTTTTTTTTTGATTGGTCAATTTTCCTTAGAGTTATTGCCCTTGATTTATTGAAAAATACAAAAAAAATGTCCGTCCACAGCCATTTCTCAGTGACTATTAGGTAGAATTTCATACAACTTGAAATAAAGATGCACCAATATACTGCGATGATGCCCGTCAAGTTTTTTTTTGATTGGTCAATTTCCCTAAGAGTTATTGCCCTTGATTTAATGAAAGATCCACGTCTGCAGCCATTTCTCAGTAACAAGCTGGTAGAACTTCATGAAACTTGAAATAAATATGAACCAACGTACTTTGATGATGCCTGTCAATTGTTTTTATTAATTGGTCAATTTTCCTTAGAGTTATTGCCCTTTGATTGTTTAAAAATCTACAGATTTGTACATAACAAACCAACCAATTGGTAGAATTTCATTCTTTTTTCATGAACATTCATTATAAACATGTGAAGTTGTGTACCCCCCCCCCCCCCAAAAAAAAAAAACAAACAAAAAATTTTTTTTCATTCCTTTTTATTACTTTTTTTTCAAACCTTGATCAACATGTGATGTGTTGTACCCTCACCCAGTCACCCACCCCCCACCACCACCACCAATTTTCTGTTAAATTGATTTTGACTAATGAAATTATTTGCCTCTAAAGTAACATCCTTAACTTTTTGCCTGATATATTGTTTTGCCATTCCTCACCACAAACCCTTTCAGCGGGGGATACCAATTCATCGAATTTGCTTGTTGGAAGTAGTTATCTAAAAATAGCATACTTCTGATTTGTTATCACACATTCTAACAGAAGAGCAACATACAGATTTTTTTTAAGTAGAAAATAGCAGTTTTATAAAACTAGAGCCCATTTGATTGGTTACCCTGTATTTTTCCTGAGGAAATAGCGGGAAAAGAAAATGTATGATATAATGTAAATTAAAAACTATGTTTGATTGCCTGAAGATTTGTATATCTACTTATTTAATAAAATGAAATGTATAGGGGCCATTGGAGAATATATTATTTCAAAGATATTATTTGTTCACTAGATTAACAGAACACCAGTGCTTACTAAAAATAAAAGGATTCTGATACATTGATTGTAAAATGCCGATGATAATTTAAAGAAGAGTCCTATAAAAATATTTTTATCTAGAACGAAAGCTGTCGGCTTAGAATGAACTTCAAACATTATGGAACAGATTGGTATATGTTGCCATGAATCTTTTTTCCAATCACACGAGACCCAAAATATGGCTCTAAGCGAACACACCATTGTTGAAATGAACAGAGGGTCAAATCAGAGCCCTACATGAGTGTTTGTAACGGTTATTCTAGCATTTTCATTAAGCCCCCCTTCGAAGAAGGAGGGGTATATTGTTTTGCAGATGTCGGTCGGTAGGTCGCTCTGTCGGTCAATCGGAATGTAGACCAATCCGTTTCCGGATGATAACTCAAGAACGCTTGGGCCTAGGATCATGAAAGTTGATAGGGAGGTTGGTCATCACCAGCAGATGACCCCTATTGATTTTGAGGTCTGTATGTCAAAGGTCAAGGTCACAGTGATCCTGAATAGTAAAACAGTTTCCGGATGATAACTCAAGAACACTTAAGCCTAGGATCATGAAAGTTGATAGGGAGGTTGGTAATGACCAGCAGATGACCCCTATTGATTTTGAGGTCAGTATGTTAAAGGTCAAGGTCACAGTGACCCTGAACAGTAAAACGGTTTCCGGATGGTAACTCAAGAACGCTTAGGCCTAGGGTCACGAAAGTTTATAGGGAGGTTGGTCATGACCAGCAGATGACCCCTATTGATTTTGAGGTCAGTATGTCAAAGGTCAAGGTCACAGTGACCCTGAACAGTAAATCGGTTTCCGGATGATAACTCAAGAACACTTAGGCCTAGGGTCACGAAAGTTGATAGGGAGGTTGGCCATGACCAGCAGATGAACCCTATTGATTTTGAGGTCATTAGGTCAAAGGTCAAGGTCACTGGCCAGGAACAGTTAGAACAGTTTCTGATCTTGTCCAAAACCATAGGCCCTAGGGCTTTGATATTTGGTATGTAGCAAAATCTAGTGGTCGTCTACCAAGATTGTTCAGATTATTTCCCTGGGGTCAAATATGGCCCCACCCCGGGGGACACATGGTTTATATAGACTTACATAGGAAAAAAACTTTGAAAAACCTCTTGTCCAAAACCACAGGGCCTAGGGCTTTGATATTTTGTATATGACATCATCTAGTGGTCCTCTACTAAGATTATTCAAATTATTCCCCTAGGGTCAAATAGGCTCCGCCCTGGGGGTCACATGGTTTACATAGACTTATAAAGGGAAAAACTTTGAAAATCTTCCTGTCCAAACCACAAAGACTATGGCTTTGATATTTTGTAATGTAGCATCATTAGTGGTTCTCTACCAAGTTTGTTCAAATTATCCCTCTAGGGTCAAATATGGCCCCACCCCAGGGGTCATATGGTTCATATAGACTTATATAGGGAAAAACTTAGAACCTTCATGTCCATAACTTACATCATTCAAATTTGGACCACATGTATAGTTTTGAGTGGCAAGATGAACCTTGACATAAGTTGACCTTGATCTTGACCTAGTGACCTACTTTCACATTTCTGTAGCTACAGCCTTCAAATTTGGACCACATGCATAGGTTTGTGTACCGAAAAAACTTTGACCTTGTTATTGACCTAGTGACCTACTTTCACATTTTTGAAGGTACAGGCTTCAAATTTGGACCACATGCATAGTTTTGTGTTCTGAAATAAAATTTTACCTTGATTTTGACCTAGTGACCTACTTTCACATTTCTGAAGCTACAGCCTTCAAATTTGAACCACGTGCATAGTTTTGTGTACCAAAATGAACTTTGATCTTGAGATTGACATAGTGACCTACTTTCACATTTCTGAAGCTACAGGCTTCAAATTTGGACCACATGCATATTTTTGTGTTCTGAATTGAAATTTGACATTGATTTTTACCTATTATCTACTTTCACATTTCTCAAGCTACAGCCTTCAAATTTGAAGCACATGCATAGTTCTGTGTACGAAATGAACTTTGACCTTGCAGTTGATCTAGTGACCTGCTTTCACATTTCTCAAGCCATAGCTTTCAAATTTGGACCACATACACATTGTTTTGTACCGAAATGAAATTTGACATTGATTTTGACCTTGAGCTAGTCTTGAAATTTGGAACATTCAAAAATGGCTCAGTGGATGGCGCCAAGATCACTCTGTAATCCCTTGTTAGGTTAATAGGTTAAAGGTCAAGGTCAGATTAAACCAGAATGGTAGAACTTTTGTTTACAGTGAGCATATAATTTCTGTTCCTTGTGCAATTACTGAATGCATCAAAGGGGGCATTTCGTGTTCGACGAGCTCTTGTTTAATTAAAAATAGGAGCTGGTAGAGCTAAAAACCGAAATATATTTAAATGACTTCTTTTTATGAACAACTTGATGGATCTTCATCAAACTTGGTCTGTAGCATCAGTGTATGGTCCTCTTTAGAGTTTGTTCAAATGGGGGCACTTTGTTACAGCTGAACATAGAAATACATTTAAACAACTTTTTCTCATGAACCTCATGATAGATCTTCATCAAACTTGGTCTGTTGCATCATTGTAATGTCCTCTCTCAATTTTGTTGAAATAAGGGCACTTGCCCCTTTTAGGGGCTGTTAGATGTTAAGATTGAAAACCTTTAAACTATTTCTTATGAACAGCTTCATGGATCAAATTTGGTCTGTTGCATCATTGTTAGGTCCTCTCTCACTATTGTCCAAAGGGTGTGCTTGTCCCCTTTAAGTGGCCATTTGAGCTGAAAAAAGAAAAACCTTTAAACGACTTCTTCTCATGAACCTCTTGATGGATCTCCATCAAACTTGATAATTATATATAATCATTGTAAGTTTCTCTCTCAAATTTGTTCAAATGAGGGCACTTGACATGTTTGTATGTTTTTATATGCTAAACACAGATATTATCATTCATGATTCAGTGTGTCATATGTTTATTCAAGGTCAAATAGTCAAGGTCAGGTGATTGACTTACGGCCACTATAGCCCTCTTGTTTTGTAAAGTTGTATTTAGAGAAATTTTAAACAGTTTGTTAACTTGTATTAATAATTTACTTGTTATTGTAGGTGAAGCCAACGTAAAGTATAACCAAAAACTTTACAAGTGTACATTTTCTGCCATGATTGATGACTGGAGAAAAAAGTTTTCTCTCTCCGGGGAAACAGAGAAGTTGTTTCCCTTTGGTTTTGTACAGGTAATAATGTAGCTGTTAACATGCCTAATAATTGTTCATAACTATCTCCATAAACTTATTGCTGTCCTCACTACATGTCACTTGAAAGTGATTTTATCTTGACCTTGTACTGATCAAATAGAAGTGAATTTTTAGGCAACATATATACAGTGTATCTGAACACTGATAGTTTCACAAAATCAGTAATATATTTTTTCCTGAATAACTACATTATTTGAAAGAAACAAAGATGTTTTGCATCATTCTACATTCCTCCAGGGATGGTAATAGGAACTTTAGTTTTCCCCGCCAAAGACTTCGAAGGTATCTTGAACCAGTTTTACTTTATTAGCTCACATGTCACAAAGTGACGAGGTGAGCTTTTGTGATCGCGTGGTGTCTGTCCGTAAACTTTTGCTTGTGACCGCTCTAGAGGTTACATTTTTTGTGGGATCTTTATGAAAGTTGGTCAGAATGTTAATCTTGATGATATCTAAGTTCGAAACTGGGTCACATGCTGTCCAAAACTAGGTCAGTAGGTCTAAAAATATAAAAACCTTGTGACCTCTCTAGAGGCCATACTTTTCAATGGATCTTCATGAAAATTGATCAGAATGTTCACATTGATGATATCTAGGTCAAGTTTGAAACTTGCCATCAAAAACTAGGTCAGAAGGTCAAATAATAAAAAAACCTTGTGACCTCTTTAGATGCCATATTTATCATGGGATCTGTATGAAAGTTGGTCTGAATGTTCATCTTGATGATATCTAGGTCGAGTTCGAAACTGGGTCAACTGCGGTCAAAAACTAGGTCAGTAGGTCTAAAAATAGAAAAACCTTTTGACCTCTCTAAAGGCCATATTTTTCAGTGGATCTTCATGAAAATTGGTCAGAATGTTCACCTTGATGATATCTAGTTGAACTTCGAAACTGGGTCACGTGCGGTCAAAAATTAGGTCAGTAGGTAGAAAAACCTTGTCATGGTGACCTTGAGCTGAGAAATGTTTTCCGATAGATGACTGAAGAACACTTTGGCCTACAGTCATCCAACTTCATAGGTTGATTGCATATGGTCAGTAGATGACCTAGGTATGTTTGAGCCAATAGGTCAAAGCTTAAAACCATTCAGTCTTCATTGGGTGATTGCCTTTGGTCAAGTGATGACCTCTATGGTTTTTTATGTCAGTAAGTCAAAAGGCAAGGTCATAGTGATCTTGGAACTGAAAATGGGAAAGGCCATCATGGGGGAGTACTTGTTTTACAAAACTAGATATATATTCTGTACAGCAATTAACTACACAATTTTCTTGTTTTCTATTTAAAAAAAAAACAGTTGGCAGGAAATACGCCTGATCATAGCATAGATTCAGGCTTTCCGGACATTCGCTGGCACCAGACGGCAGACTATGGATATGTTCCAAATCATAGACTGAGGAATGTTTTCATGGCTGTTGCTATGGATCTGCCTGATTTTACCTCACCTTATGGAAGGTAAGAGAACTTTTATCTCTGTTTTAGTTTTTTAGCTCGACTACACAAAGTATGGAGAGCTGTCCTACTCGACCCGATGTCAGCGTCAGCATCCTTCCGCATCCGCACCTTGGTTAAAGTTGATGCACTTTCTCTTTATCTCTGTAATTACTTGATGGATTTGTTTCAAACTAAAATAATTATTCCTCATTATCAACTACATCATATGGCACAAGGGCCATAACTCTTGCACCAATATTATATGAATTATCCCCCTTTTTACTCAGAATTTCAGGTTAAAGTTTTGATGCACTTTCACTCCAACTCAGTTGTTGTTAAATGGATTTGATTCAGTCTGAAAGTAGTTGTTCCAACTTATCACCCACATCATATGACACTAGGTCCATAACACTGGTACTAATATTTAATGAATTATCCCCCCTTTTAGTTAGAATTTCAGGTTAAAGTTTTGATGCACTTTCACTCTATCTCATTTATTACTAAATGGAGTTGATTCAAACTTAAAATGTTGTTCCACCTTATCACCCACATCATATGACACTAGGTCCATAATTCGTGCACAAATTTTTCATGAATTATACCCCTCCTCCCTTTACTTAGAAAATAAGGTTGATTTTGATGCATTTTCACTTTATCTCAATCATTACTGTATGGATTTGATTCAAACTTGAAGTAGTTGTTCCACATCATCACCCACATCATATGACACAAGTTGCATCACTGTTGCACCAATATTATATGAATTATGCCCCCTTTTTGCTTAGAATTATACTTATTTAATGTTTTGATACATTTTATCTTTATCTCTCCTATTACATAATACTTTTGACACAGACCTGTTGTCCAATATCTTCATCCAGATTGGAGTCATTAAACATTCCAGTGACAGTGCCAGCTTCCTCAGATGTGCCAAGTTTCACTATCCAGCATCAAAATAGTCAAGCATGCAGTCTCCTGTGACAGCTCTTGTTAGTCTATAACTAGCTATCACTAAAGGTGATTCATACTGCACTAGAAGCCCTGTTTGAAAAGTTTACAATGGTAATAAATAACATTCATTCTTACTTTACCAATCTGGGAGACTACATGTATTTCATTATAAATTTTATAAATATTTATGAGAGAGTTAAGGTTCTGCTTTTCTCCTCAGTCATTGTAATCTTAAGTTAAATCAAAGTTTCCTCAGCAGAGTGTAATTTAATGCCTTAAACAGTAAAAATTGAAGAGTAAAAAAAGGAAGTATAAAAAGGGAGATAACTAGAGCAAAGGAGTCTAATATCGACCCTCTTCTATTATCGACCCCCCACCCTTAATTGATACTTAATCACATTTATTACTAGAAATCATGTGATCATGTCATTCACTGTCATTTTTACGTCACAAATTTTCTTCATGCGCCATTTTGAATGTTTACATACAGTGTGACTGCATGAGATAAATTTCAGTGCCAACCACTACATCGTCCGTTAAGGTAGGTATCTTTCTGTTAAATCAAATTTACCGTTTTTATGGATCGAATCAGTTTAATTTTGTATTTAATCCTACTATACACATATAGAACTCATTTCTATCAGCCATTTTTGTAGTCTCTTGCAACTTCTGGAAAGATTATGTGGGGGTCGATAATAGCAGATTGAAAATATGACCTTCTGCTATTATCGACCCCCAATTAATTAAATTTATATAATTTCTTGTTGCTTTGAGAAAAGCACTTAATTCATAACTTTAACATGTCCAAAACATTGTGGAATGATACTTATTTCACTTGGGTATTGATTAAATTTTACTCGGACTTTATCATAGACTCTCAGTGTAAAATCTCAAACTTTTAACTAAAATAAAGGTATTAAATCAATATAACATTTCAATGAAACTTCAAAGTTTTGTTGTTTGTAGCATCATCTGAAGCATGTGCAGTGAAAAATCTTGATTTTATTTTTAAAATAGTGTGATATTTATTTCTAAAGTCACTATTATGTTCATTGTAAATATACTTTGTTATACCAAAGAGGAAACTGGCAGGTACTCTAAAATGCAGCTCTCTGATTGGTCAGTTAGAAACCCTAATGTTCTGTGATGACTCATGATAAAGTTATGAATGCACATTTTAGTTGATCACAAGGATTAAAAATCTCCTAAAATAAAAAGAAAAACAGCGCAGAGTCTCTGAAAGTTCGTCATAGTCTGATGTTTCTATCATTTATGATGATAGTGACAGTTATGACGATTTTGACGATTCCTCTGATGGACAAAATGATGATGGACAGTGCAGACAGCTTAGACCAATGTCAGGGGTGTGGTCAGTCTAATGGGAAGCCAAATGAGTGAAAAGGCTGTGACGAATGCCCAGGAAGGTGGCACATTAAATGTACTAAGCAACCAGAACTTCACTTGTTGACTCCAGAGGACTTAAAAAAAGTTAATTTTAAATGTATAAAAATTGAGTGCTAAAATATGTTGTTAAGGCTGTAGATAATAATGGATAATCAACTTTGTTTGAATGTTTGAATTATTTATCTCTTGTGTGTGGCTAATGTTATATTACAAATAACTATTATCTAACATTTACAATTTGTCAGTCAAAAGACCAAATATGAAACTGTGATAGTATGAAAGACCAAATTTATAAATAAAAAAAAACACACATGAAATAATATTTTCCATGAAATCGTAGTAAAATTATGCTTTGTTTATATGCTCAGTTGCGTAATTTCAAATTGCAATTATGACAATAAAGGACAAATAAAAATTAACTTAATATTAAGTTAATAATAATATTATGCTTGATTTTCAGTGTTTTCAAATTTAAAAAAAAAACAACTAGGGGGTCGATAATAGCAGAAGTGGGTCGATAATGGCAGACACATGTCACGAGACAGAATATTAGACCATACCGTATTCTGTAATGTAACAAGTGTTTTTATTGGTTGAAATCGACCAATGATAGTTTGTCTCAAATATATGTGTCACTTTGTCTCCGAAAGTGAAAGTAAGAATATGTACGATAGATTATGGTCTTAAGGGGTCGATAATTGCCTCCTTTGCTCTACAAGTATCATTATTCATGGCAAAATGATGTTTACTGTACTTTTCAGTTCCTCTTATTGACATTATTATATCGTAATATTAAGTTACATTTAATTCCTTTCAAAGGATTTATTGTTATTCTCTTTAAAGTTACAAAAAGTAAGTACAGTTAAACAGGGAGACAATTTTATAAAGAAATAGCAGTCATAATTATAAGACTTGCTGTATCAGCCAAGAAGTTTCTGTGAATTGCCATTACAATACCTTTAAAGTTTTCAGAGCTGTTTAAGGAATACAACTGTTCAGCCGCATTTTTAGCCCACCTGAACTGAAGGTTTGGGATGAGGTAATAGTATAGGTTAATGGTCCCTTGTCCACAATTTATATAAACATCTCTGAAACTAATGGTCAGAATTATCCCAAACTGTAGCTTCCTTGCAAAGTTCTTAGGTTTGTTCAGATGATCTGCTTGGCCCTTTTTAGGGGCTGCTAGAGCAAAACAAAAATGAAAATATCTATAAATGACATATTTTCATGAACCACATGGTGGATTTTCACCAAACTTAGTGTATATCTTCATTATAACATCCTCTATCGATTTTGTTTTAATACAGATGCTTGGCTCAATTAGGGGCCACAAGAGCTTAAAATGAAAAAAACTTCAGAGCTTCTTTTTCTTATGAACCCCTTAATGGATCTTTATCAAAATTGTCAACATTGTTTAAATGGGGATGCTTGGTGCCTTTTAGGGGTTAAAAATAGAAACACTTTTAAACAACTTCTTCTCTTGAAAAACTCACCAGATTTACATGAGACTTGGTCTGTAGCTTCATTATAAGGTCCTTACAAATTTTTAATAAAATGGGGACACTTTGCCTCTTTAAGGGGCCACTAGAGCTAAAGATAGAAATTCTTTTGAACAACATTTTCTCATGAACTGATTAATGAATCTTCATCAAGCTTGGTCAGTGGCATTATTACTAGGTTCTCACCCAATTTTTTTTTGTTTGAATTTGGGTACTTGGCCCCTTTTAGGGTCCTCAAGGGCCAAAATTAGAAAAAAACTTTAGGCGACTTCTTCTATTGAACCTCTTGATTGATATCCATCAAGCTTTAGTTTATACTAATTTATTATCGGCTTGATTGTAATGAAAACTTCAAGCTTATTTGAACCACTCTGAAGTCCACTTCCTAACCAGTACTGGTATCATATGAGAAAGTGTGATTGTGACCCCAGTTGGGCTCAAATTCATGAGCCCAGATTGAGCAGTTGACACGGTAACCACTAGCTGTTGCTCAAATAATTTTTTGCCCCCACACATTTATGTGGGAGTGTATAACGGTGCTGCTGTTGGTACATACGTACGTACGTCTTGAAATCTTGTGTGTCCAACTCCTCCCACACTATTAGCCTGATTTGCTTCAAACTTCCACAGATAAACAAGCTTGCTGTGCAGATGACCTGAAAGGAAGGATTTTTTGTTTGACTATTTTTACTGCAGTTATGGCCCTTTGATAGTTTTGCTATATAGAATATAGAGAAAACCTTGTGTGTCCAACTTCTCAAACACTATTGAAAGGATATGTTTGACAGTTTCACAGATGAAGGACCTTCATGTGAAGATGACCATTAATAATGGACTTTTTTGGTGGCTATTGTTTGTAGAATTATGGCCCTTTCATAAGAAAAACTTTACAATTTAGAGGATGGCGCAGTATGTGGGGGCACCTGTGTCCTATGAACACAATTCTAAAATCTTGTTTGCTTTGCTCACTTGGATTAAAGAAGAAATCACAGAACCACACATTGTTAAATGTCAAGGAATTCTATATCTTTTTGATATTTTTTTGTTGTTGTAAGTGTTACGAATGTCTGAGTAAAAAACATGGAAAAGCAACTGTTTGGATTTTTCTCACACAGAAGATAAACATTGCAAGACAAATTTATAGCTATGACAAAAGTACATTGTAATTCAATGTTAACAAGTCAAGTCAGTTTTTAGCTCACCTGTCACAAAGTGACAAGGTGAGCTTTTGTGATCGCGCGGCGTCCGTCGTTTGGTGTGCTTAAACTTTTGCTTGTGAACACTCTAGAGGTCACATTTTTCTGGGATCTTTATGAAAGTTGGTCTGAATGTTCATCTTGATGATATCTAGGTCAAGTTCTAAACTGGGTCACGTGCAGTCCAAAACTAGGTCAGTAGGTCTAAAAATAGCGAAACCTTGTGACCTCTCTAGAGGCTATATTTTTCAATGGATTTTCATGAAAATTGGTCAGAATGTTCACCTTGATGATATCTAGATCAAGTTCGAAACTGGTTCATGTGCAGTCAAAAACTAGGTCAGTAGGTCTAAAAATAGAAAAAACTTGTGACCTCTCTAGAGGCCATACTTTTCAATAGATCTTCATGAAAATTGGTGAGAATGTTCACCTTGACGATATCTAGTTCAGGTTCAAAACTGGGTCACATGCTGTCAAAAACTAGGTCATTAGGTCAAATAATAGAAAAACCTTGTGACCTCTCTAGATGCCATATTTTTCATGGGATCTGTATGAAAGTTAGTCTGAATGTTTATCTTGATGATATCTAGGTCAAGTTTGAAACTGGGTCAGCTGCGATCAAAAACTAGGTCAGTAGGTCTAAAAATAGAAAAACCTTTTGACCTCTCTCTAGAGGCTATATTTTTCAATGGATCTTCATGAAAATTGGTGAGAATGTTCACCTTGATGATATCTAGATCAAGTTCGAAACTGGGTCACATGCCTTCAAAAACTAGGTCATTAGGTCAAATAATAGAAAAATCTTGTGACCTCTCTAGAGGCCATATTTTTCAATGGATCTTCATGAAAATTGGTCAGAACTTTTGTCTTGATGATATCTAGGTCAGTTTCAAAACTGGGTCACATGAGCTCAAAAACTAGGTCACTATGTCAAATAATAGAAAAAACGACATCATACTCAGTTCAAAACTGGGTCATGTGGAGACAGGTAAGCGATTCAGGACCATCATGGTCCTCTTGTTTTTCATAATCTGATGCTTGTAACAAAAAATCAATAGATATGAATGTCTACTATTACACATTCAGTGCAGTTATGTTTGTTTCCAGTATTCATCCTAGAGACAAACAAGATGTTGCTTACAGACTTGTGCTGAGTGGCCTAGCTGTGGCTTATAAACATAATGTGTGTTATCAAGGACCTTACCCTGTGAAAGTCTCAGTTACACTCTCAGATCAGTCTTACAATTACACTCAGGTTGACGTAGAATACACAATGAACCTAGAGCAAAGATGGCTGGATGGATTTGAGGTAAAAACAGCCAACATTTCCTTTTTTCACTGAATTTGCTTGATTCTGAAATTTGTAACATTGGCAGATTACCTCCATGCCAATTAAGGATAGTGATCAGTGGGTTTGTTGTACTGCATAAGGGTATGGGAAAGTGACCTCAGTGGGTTTGTTGTACTGCATAAGGTTATAGGGTAGTGACCTCAGTGGGTCTGTTGTACTGCCTAAAGGCGTGGTCACACTACACGTAGTTAATCATAGTAAGGAATGATCGTAGTTGATCGTACTAAGTGTAGTTACACGTAGATAATCGTAGTCAAACGTAGTAATGATCGTAGTTCGAACTTATGATTTGTCCGTAGTAAGCAAATAATGTGTCGACATGTTCAAAATCTGACTACGATTAACTACGGTGTTTTGACCCTACTGTGACCGTAGTTTGAACGTTGTTGATCTTAGTTAAACGTACTTGATCATACTTAACAGTAGTGTGTACTGTTTTTGATCGTAGTACAAGTACAAACATGATATGAAACGAGAGCCGATTACACAAAAACTTTACTGTTATATAAATTAATTTTAATTCTAGTACGATAATATCGCTAATTATAAATACTTAAAAAATTAAATAGATTTTTTTCGGTATTCATGCGAAATGAACAACAGATTTGGATCGGCAAATACATGTACATGATTCGCGCTAGCAATCAACTGTTTACCATGAAGACCAGGAAAAATCCATTTTATATATTGCATTTAAATTATATTTTCTTTGCATTAGTTAGCAAATCTGTGGTATAAATTGCGCATTTTTATGCATTTTACTTTTAAATTCAGTTTTTCGGCCATTCTGTTTTATAACATCTTTTTTTCCTAGGCGGCATACTGAAGCTTAAATGATGCTGTCTCGTCAACTTCCTAGAGCAAAATGACTGTAGCTTTCCCGTCCTGCGCAGACGCAACCACAAGGCTTTTCCGTAGCTCAACGTAGTTGATCGTAATTTGTCGTAGTTGTTTGTACTTCGATCAGAGTATATACGTAGTGTAACGTAGTAACTCGTGGTAAGACGTAGTGATTCACTAGTTAACCCTACCCGATTTACTCGTAGTTGAACGTAGTTGTTCGTACTTACACACGTACTTCAACGTACTTAGACTTTCCATATTTCATCTTTTAAACCTAGTTCGAGCGTACTTCAACCTAGTTGACCGTAGTATTACTACGACAAACTGCTTTTAAAATGAACTACGACCAACTACGTGTGTGAACGTAAATGTGACCATTGCTTAAGGGTATAGGATAGTGACCTCAGTGGGTTTGTTGTACTGCATAAGGGTATAGGATAGTGACATCAGTGGGTTTGTTGTGCCGCCTAAGGGTATTGACTAGTGACTTCAGGGCATTTGTTGTACAGCATAAGGGTATAGGATAGTGACTTCAGTGGGTTTGTTGTACCGCATAAGGTTATAGGATAGTGACCTCAGTTGGTCTGTTGTACTGCATAAGGGTATGGGATAGTGACCTCAGTGTGTTTGTTGTACTGCATAAGGGTATAGGATAGTGACCTCATTGGGTTTGTTGTACTGCCTAAGGGTATAGAATAGTGACCTCAGTGGGTTTGTTGTACCGCATAAGGGTATGGGATAGTGACCCCAGTGGTTTTGTTGTACCGCCTAAGGGTATAGGATTGTGACCCCAGTGGTTTTGTTGTACCGCATAAGGGTATTGACTAGTGACTTCAGGGTGTTTGTTGTACTGCATAAGGGTATAGGATAGTGACTTCAGTGGGTTTGTTGTACCGCATAAGGTTATAGGATAGTGACCTCGGTGGGTTTGTTGTACTGCCTAAGGGTATAGGATAGTGACTTCAGTGGTTTTGTTGTACCGCCTAAGGGTATAGAATAGTGACCTCAGTGGGTTTGTTGTACCGCATAAGGGTATGGGATAGTGACCCCAGTGGTTTTGTTGTACCGCCTAAGGGTATAGGATAGTGACTTCATTGGTTTTGTTGTACTGCCTAAGGGTATTGACTAGTGACTTCAGGGTGTTTGTTGTACCGCATAAGGGTATAGGATAGTGACCCCAGTGGTTTTGTTGTACCGCCTAAGGGTATTGACTAGTGACTTCAGGGCATTTGTTGTACAGCATAAGGGTATAGGATAGTGACTTCAGTGGGTTTGTTGTACCGCATAAGGTTATAGGATAGTTACCTCAGTGGGTCTGTTGTACTGCCTAAGGGTATAGGATAGTGACCTGATTTGGTTTGTTGTACCGCCTTAGGGTATAGGATAGCGACCTCAGTGGGTTTGTTGTACCGCATAATGGTATAGGATAGTGACCTCAGTGGGTTTGTTGTACTGCGAAAGGGTATAGGATAGTGACCTCAGTGGGTCTGTTGTACTGCCTAAGGGTATAGGATAGTGACCTCAGTGGTTTTGTTGTGCCGCCAAAGGGTATAGGATAGTGACCTCAGTGGGTTTGTTGTACCGAATAATGGTATAGGATAGTTACCTCAGTGGGTCTGTTGTACTGCCTAAGGGTATAGGATAGTGACCTCAGTGGGTTTGTTGTACCGCCTAAGGGTATAGGATAGTGACCTCAGTGGGTTTGTTGTACTGCATAAGGTTATGGGATAGTGACCTCAGTGAGTTTGTTGTATTGCATAAGGGTATGTGATAGTGACTTCAGGGCGTTTGTTGTACCACATAAGGGTATAGGATAGTGACTTCAATGGTTTTGTTGTACCACCTAATGGTATAGACTAGTGACTTTAGTGGGTCTGTTGTACCACATAAGGGTATAGGATAGTGACCTCAGTGGGTTTGTTGTACCACATAAGGGTATAGGATTGTGACCTCCGTGGGTTTGTTTTACCGCATAATGGTATAGGATTGTGACCTCAGTGGGTTTGTTGTACCGCCAAAGGGTATAGGATAGTGACCTCAGTGGGTTTGTTGTACTGCATAATGGTATAGGATAGTGACCTCAGTGGGTTTGTTGTACCGCCAAAGGGTATAGGATAGTGACCTCAGTGGTTTCGTTGTACCGCATAAGGGTATGGGATAGTGACCCCAGTGGTTTTGTTGTACCGCATAAGGGTATGAGATAATGACTTCAGTGAGTTTGTTGTACCGCATAAGGGTATGGGATAGTGACTTCAGTGAGTTTGTTGTATCGCATAAGGGTATGGGATAGTGAACCCAGTGGTTTTGTTGTACCGCATAAGGGTATGGGATAGTGACCCGAAGTGGTTTTGTTGTACCACATAAGGGTATAGGATAGTGACTTCAGTGAGTTTGTTGTACTGCATAAGGGTATGGGATAGTGACTTCAGGGAGTTTGTTGTACCACATAAGGGTATGGGATATTGACCCAAGCGGTTTTGTTGTACCACATAAGGGTATGGGATAGTGACCCCAGTGGTTTTGTTGTACCGCATAAGGGTATGGGATAGTGACCCCAGTGGTTTTGTTGTACCTCATAAGGGTATGGGATAGTGACTTCAGTGGGTTTGTTGTACCGCATAAGGGCATGGGATAGTGACTTCAGTGGGTATGTTGTACTGCCTAAGGGTATAGAATAGTGACTTCAGGGCGTTTGTTGTACTGCATAAGGGTATAAGATAGTGACTTCAGTGGGTTAGTTGTACCACATAAGGGTCAGGAATAGTGACATCAGTGGGTTAGTTTTACAACGTAAGGGTAAGGGATAGTGACTTCAGTGACATAACGGTATGGGATAGTAGGATACAGTAGGTTTGTTGCATAAGGGTATAGGATAGTGGCCTCAGAGGGTGTGTGACTTCGGTTGTTTTGAACTTGAACCCTCAAGATTTCCCCAAAGATCACTGTTTTCCTTTGACAGAAGGATTGACTGGATACTGTGTTTCTTTAAAAGATATGTTAAAATATTTTGTTTGGAGTTGGGGGAATTAAAAAAATATTTTTATTGATTTGGAAATGAAACATGTTACAATTGATTTAAATAGGTTATGCCTTCACCAGTATGTTGCATAATTGTTTGGGATATGTTGTGCTTACACCAATATGTCATATAATTGATTTAGATATGTTGTGCTTACACCAATATGTCATATAATTGATTTAGATATGTTGTGCCTACACCAATATGTCATATAATTGATTTAGATATGTTGTGCCTACAGCCATTTGTTGTATTTGATTTAGATATGTTGTGCCTTCACCAGTCCAGCAGTGTGTGAACATGGTAAGTCATGGTGGCTTCCAACAACTACAATACAGAAAGTTGATACAGGTATATTTTATGCTTCATCAGCATCACTTGTGCCTCTGTCTTAAAATTTCAAGCCATCTCATCTACAATGGACATTTTTTAAAAAGATAGTTGATTTTTACCAAATGCTGCTTTTGCAGAATAGCAGTTATAGCAACCTTTATGAGGACTTTATTTGATAATAAATTTGTATTAATAAGATGTCTGTTGATCTATATTTATTAATTTATTATAGAATTATCCATCTACTGTTTATCATATTTCAGCCAATACTACAAGAACCTATGCTTCCCAATGTTCCCTAGAGAATCTAGTTGGATTACGGTATGCTTGGCAGGAGTCACCATGCCCGTTCAAGAACTGTGCAATATATGGAGCAGATAATGGACTTCCCATGCCACCTTTCACTTACTCTGGAAAAGCTTTTAAGAAAACATTTATTGATAGTGAGGGATATGAAGTTTTATTACATTAGAAAACATAATTGAATTGTGTCACAGTGTTCATTTTCATTGAATTGTGTCACACCAAATAGGGTGTTTTGACATAATTGACATTGAAAGACTTGCCTTTAGCAGAGTATATAATGCTGAGATTTATGTTTTAGTTTTAATAATTTATGTGAAAGTTTATTTTGTTGAATGGGGAAATTGTTCAAGTTTGTTTTACTCATTTATGTGTAGGTTGGTTATATTTGAGATCTGTGTATTTTGTATTCATTCTGTATTGACATAGTGTGCTTAATCTTTTTGAAAAACAAGTTAGTATCTGCATTGAATTAAGAAATAGTATATATGTATAACAGAACCATGTTTTAATATATTCAGACATGACAGAAAGGTTATACACAGAATAATTTCACATGGGCAGAGCCCAAGAGGCCCATATGAATTCATCAACATGGCATGTGACCAATTTGGAGTGTTTAGATATATCAAAACATTGTTCTGCTAAATTTGATTTTGATTCTGATATGTCGTTTAGGCCTAAATAAAAAGTTGTATCTCTGGTGGCCTGGCTGACTGTAAATTCTAACCGCCAACCGTAATTTTTTTCGTTTTGACTTTTTGTATAGTTCAGTTGGTGTCTGTTCTTTAAAGTGTAACTGAAGAACTTTCCTCAGTTCATCCAGTGAAATTTTCTCCTTCCCATCTAGATAACTTGTAGATGGGTACCTGGTGTAATTGCCCTAATCGCATCATCCACTATTTCCTGGTCTGTGTGGCCTTTAGCAAGACCTGCGTCATAATTTGGTTAAGTTTTTGTATGTAAGGTAGTATCTCATTAACCACTTGTTAGAATGGATTGAAACTTCACACTCTTATTCACTGTGATAAACTTACTTACATTGCACAGGTCCCGTAACTTAAATTTTGCATTTGTACAAAAGCATGCCCCTTTTTCAACTTAGCAATTTTTTGTTAAGTTTTGTATGTAAGCTGGTATCTCAGTACCCACCAATGGAAATGATTTGAAATTTCACACACATCCTAACATGCAGTGCATAAGTTCCATAACACAACTTTATATTTTTACAAAATTATGCCCCGTTTTAGACATAGCAATTTTTGGTTAAGTTTTTAGCTCACATGAGCCAAAGGCTCAGGGTGAGCTATTGTGATCATTCATCGTCCTTCGTCTGTCCGTAAACTTTTACTTTAAACGACATCCCCTCATAAACCGCTAGGCCAATTTCATCCAAACTTCACAGGAGTGTTCCTTGGGTGCAGCTCTACAAAAACTATTCAAAGAATTAAATTCCATGCAGAACTCTGGTTTCCATGGCAACCGAAAGGAAAAACTTTAAAAATCTTCTTCTCAAAAACCAGAAGCCCTAGAGCTTAGATATTTGACATCTAGCATTGCCTAGTGGACCTCTACTAAAGTTGTTCAAATCATGACCCCGGGGTCAAAATTGACCCCGCCCGGGGGTCACTATGATTTACATAGGAATAATCTTAAAAATCTTCTTCTCAAAAACCAGAAGCCTAGAGCTTAGATATTGACATCTAGCATTGCCTAGTGGACCTCTACTAAAGTTGTTCAAATCATGACCCCGGGGTCAAAATTGACCCCGCCCAGGGGTCACTTGATGTTACAATTCTAGGAAAATCTTCAATTTTTTAAAAAAAATAACCAGAAGGCCTAGAGCTTAGATATCTGACTTGTAGCATTGCCTAGTGGACCTCTACAAAATTTGTTCAAATCATGACCCCCGGGGTCAAAATTGACCCTGCCCCAGGGGTCACTTGATTTTACATAGGAAAATCTTCAAAATTTTTCTAAAAATAAACCAGAAGGCCTAGATCTTAGATATTTGACATATAGCATTGCCTAGTAGACTTCTACAAAATTGTTCAAATCATGACCCCCAGGGTTAAATTGACCCCGCCCCATGGGGTTACTTGATTGTACATAGAAAAATCTTCAAAATTTTCTAAAAATAAACCAGAAGGCGTAGAGCTTAGATATTTGACATGTAGCATTGCCTAGTGAACCTCTACAAAATTTGTTGAAATCTTGACCCCCAGGGTCAAATTGACACAGCCCCAGGGGTTACTTGATTGTACATAGGGAAATCTTCATAAATTTGCTAAAAATAAACCAGAAGGCCTAGATCGTAGATATTTGATATGTAATATTGCCTAGTAGACTTCTACAAACTTTGTTCAAATCATAACCCCCGGGTAAAATTGGCCCCGCTCCAGGGGTTACTTGATTGTACATTGGAAAATCTTCCAAAAAATTTCTACAAATCATCAGTTTGACATTTGAAACATGTAGCTCATATTACTCAGGTGAGTGCTCCAGGGTCAACATGACCCTCTTGTTGTATGTAAGCTGGTATCTCACTACTCACTCATTGGAATGGATTGAAACTTAACACACTTGTTCTATGTGATGATCTGACATGCATTTTACAGGTTCCATAAACCTGTTATGCATTTTTACAAAGTTATGCCCATTTTTTTGACTTAGCCATTTTTGGGTAAGTTTTAAGCTGGTAGCTCAGTACCCACTTATGGGAATGTATTGAACTTCACACACTTATGCACTGTGGTGAGTTGACATTCATTTTACAGGTTACAGAACCATGTTTTGCATTTTTACAAAACTATGCCCCTTTTTCAACATTCATATTTATTCAATTGACAAGGTTGTTGAATAATACAGCGTTGCTGTCTTCCGACAGCTCTTGGTTTGTTTTTTTGGCCTTAAGTAAAGAAGTGGATGAAATTGGGAGCAGAATTTCATTGTACATGTATGGCTCCAAAAATACTAGATCAGAATGATGTCAACATAACCGTGTTTTTTATAAGAACATTCCTCTGAATAATTTATGAGTGCATAGACTTCTAGTAAGTTATTCTGCATAATATCTGAGTATGAAATTAAGTCTTATCATTTTGATTCTGTAGTGCCTTTTATATGAAATAGTGGAACAAATGTGATAACCCACATATGAACAAGCTTTATGTGCAGATGACCAAAAAGGAAGGAACTTTTGCTGTGACTATTTTTACCGCAATCATGGCCCTTTGATAGTTTTGCTATATAGAATATAGAGAAAAATCTTGTGTCCAACTCCTCGAACCCTATTGAAGGGATATGCTTGAAAGTTTCACATATGAAGGACCTTGAATTTTAAGGTTACATAAATAATATTCTTTTTCTATGGCTTTTTTTTCTAGAATTATGGCCCTTTCTAAATTTCACAGTATAGACCGTAGTGTAGAAATTTGGTGTGTTCAACTCCTCATACACTTTCTGAATGAATGGGTTCAAAGTTGCTCAGATACACAATCTTTCTTGAATACAATTTGCTTCAAACTGTGAAGATGGTCTGTACTAAAAACTTGGCTATTTAGAAGATGGCACAGTATGTGGGGGTATCTGTGCACACAATGCAAGTTTTACATAGTAGAATTTATAGTCATATTTGTATTACATTCCATAACAGATGTATGTGATAAATGAAAGGTTTCAGTTTGACTGTCCTGTTCGTGGTTGAGATATTGGTGCATGCAGCATGTACATTGCAAACACTGATACAGTGTAACTTCCGAAAACCAAACGACCTCCGGACCAGCCTAAAAGTTCGGTTTTTGGAAGTTTCCGGAATTCAGAAGTTTGAAAGTTTGTAGGCGAAGTGGACTTGGTGCACAAGAGTTATGTTTTCTTACATGTAGGATGAAGGAGATTATTATCCTTTTTTAATTTTACAATTTAATTTTACAATTTAATTAAAAGTAAATAATTAATTAATTGATTAATTAATTACAAACATTAAGGATAATAAATACATAAATAACAAATATAAAAAGAAACAACATATCTTAAGTAATAGCATTTACGCAAATATTTTCCACTTATATTTACCTTTTTTGGAGTTCGGAGTTCGTCATAATTTCATTAATGTTGACAATGTGTAATTTAATCGTTGTAACTAAATGAACTAAAACACCTATCTTTCTTTCGTTCAAACATTAAAAAAGTTTTTTACACTAAGATATTTAATTTATCACGTTTTCATAATATGAATACAAATAAAAGTAATCACTGATTACTTGCTTACTTTTGCATCAAATGATCATTGTGATTATCTAGCGTGTCAAAATAAACGCGGGCTGCTGATAGATAAACAAAAGAACATGTTGACAGCGTTTTTGGATTAACAGGTGAACCCAGCAAAAATTTTGCTGTTCGGTTTTCGAAAGTCAATTTTAGTGTTGAAATATAAACGGTCCTTCAAAAATCGTCCGGTTTTCAGAATTCGGAAGTTCCGGCTTTCAGAAGTTAAAAATAAATAGAAATAAGAACAGAAAAAATCGGGACCTCAGGTTTCGTGCGGTTTTCAAAGGTTTCCGGTTTTCAGAAGGTCCGGTTTTCGGAAGTTACACTGTACAAGTAGAACATTCCTGATTTCACACTTTGAATGTGTATGCAGAAATGTGTATATGTATGAAATATCAGCTTTTTTGTTACAATGCAAAAATAGTTCTCATTTCTCAGACACATTCTGGGTTGTGAACAGAAATATATTGAAATTGAGCAATTTGTTAAACAAAGTTTTAACCACTCTTAATTTATTTAGAATCTTTTAGCCATATATTTGATGTTTAACTGTTTGAGACATATGTATCAGTTTAACAGGCATGTTTAATCTTTGAGAATATAAATCAATGTTATTAAAGATATTGGTTTGTGTCTTTTAAAATCCTACTATAATATATATACTTTTCATTGTTTACCTGATGGGGTACAGTAATTACATGAAAATTTCATAAGTTTATAGCAATAAGGGCTTCTGAAACTGTCGTATTTAGTTTGCATAAACAATAACATACATTTGAAGGGCCATTTAATGAATTGCCGTATTTAGAAGAAGTTGAAATGTGCCTTGATGTAAATGTAAAATTCCACTGACAAAACTGTTGGAAACATGTAGGTGAACCAGGTAAATGAAATCTGTATGTTTTGTATAAGGATTGAATCTCAGTATGGTAACAGTTCTTTACAATATGATATTTAATTTTGATAGCCACTTACTTTCAATGACATTTATGCTGTTATTTTATTTTTTTATATACCGGTATATATATTTCTAAGAGTATTTTTTATATGTACAAAAAAGGAAAGACATATCACTTTTTTATCATTCTATGATAAATTGTCATCAGAATAGAAATCATGTTTTGCATTTTGTTTGGAATGATGGGATAATGGGTGAATTCTTGTCCATTCATATAGGGATTTTGTAATAACTTGGCATAAATGTTCATCATAATGAGACGATGTGTCATGCGCAAGACCTAGACCCCTAGCTCCAAGGTCAAGGTCACACATAGAGGTCAAAGGTTAACATGATCTGTTTCGTGTCCAGTACTTAACTCTGCCATCCATGAAGGGATTTTGAATTAACTTGGCATAAATGTTTACCATAATGAGACCTAGCTCCAAGGTCAGGACTTAGAAATCAAAGGTTAACAGGGTCTGTTTCATGTCTGGTTCATAACTCTGCTATTCATCAAGGGATTTTGAAATTATTTGACATAAATGTTCCCAATAATGAAACAACATGTCATGCACAAATCCCGGATCCCTAGCTCTAAGGTCAAGGTGAAAAGAAATGATTCTTACCTAAACTATTCTAGCATATTTTGCGCAGACAGCTGTAGCATTCATGGGTATGCTTTGGGGGCATTAGTCATCAATAGTGACAGCTCATGTTATTTGTATGTTGAAATCCAGTAACTGATATCTGTGAGTAATAGCCTATTTATGCCCCCAGCATCTACCGATGTGGGAGGCATATAGTGATTGTCCTGTCCATCCATCTGTCCATTCGTTCGTTCGTTTGTTCGTCCGTTCGTTTGTCTGTACGAGATTAACCAAATGGGACCGTTTCGTCTAGCATCAATACCGCTTACAAGAATGAATTGATACTAATACAGATGTAACCTGTGACCATTCCTCATCTTCAAACATCACATGACCTCAGTTTGACCTTGACCTTGACCTCGTTTTGGACTTAGGTTGCTTTGTATCGACAAGGATGCCACCGGGGGCATCAAGCGTTTATTGAACGCAGCTCCTTGTTTGTTAATGTTTTTAAATAATGCTTTAAGTAGGGGCAAAAATCACATTTAGTGATAGCTGTATACAGCTGTTCAGTAGATTTATGATATTCTTGATAGCTAAACTCTTTGATCTTGTTTTGTTAAAGTTCTTGTTCACAAAATGTTTGATTTTTACTTTAATATTAACAAATGAGTTTAACTGATACATAGGAATGAAACTGTGATTAAATCACTATTATGTATTTTGTTCACCTGCTGTGATATGTATGAATTACGCAGATTTTATAACAATAAAGATGTATTTTTGATATGTTAGTAACTGTTATTGTTTAACTCCAATCTACAGTAATTCTGTAGCCAGAGAGTAAGATCATGCCTGCTAAGCATTGATCAAATATTTATAAGATCAATTTATTTTTTCTTTACACGGATGTACATAAAAGTGTCGGGTCCCAAAAGTTTGGACATCTCTTGAAATTGTTATGCCCCACATCAAAGGAGAACAGAGGTGTAGGCAGTTGTCTATCTGTAGCTATTCTGGTTTGGCTTGAGCATGTTTGAACTTGCAATGATTGACTGTCACAGAATTACATATTGATCCCTAGATGACCCTTATTTTTCAGGAGCCAGTACGTCAAAGAACAAAGCGACAGTAACCATGAGACTGAAAATGGTTTATGAACATTTGACCTACATTGGTTTAACTTTATACAACAATCGCCATTTGACACTATATGACCCCTTTTGTTGAAGGTTTCTGTAGGTCAAAGGTCAAGATCACGACCTTGAGATATAAGATTGTTTATGATAGATAACTGGAGAATGTTTTGAATCTACAACCATAAAACCATAATGTCACACATCCTTCCGTGTCCGCACCTTGGTTAAAGTTTTGATGCACTTTCCCTTTTTCTCTGTAATTACTTGATGGATTTGTTTCACACTTACAATTGTTATTCCTCATCATCACCCACATCATATGGCACAAGGGTAATAACTCTCACATCCATATTTCATTAATTATCCCCCTTTTACTTAGAATTTTGGGTTAAGGTTTTGATGCACTTTCACTCTATCTCAATTATTTCTAAATGGATTTAAGGTATTGGACCCCTAATAGTAATGTTTAAAAAATGGCATTTGTTTGGTATATTCTTAGAGTTGACTATGTTTCACACTGTGTTGCAAATTTTAAACAACCTTTACCGTGCCGTTTTTTGTAAATTTTGTATAATTTATGGTTTTTCCTCAAGCTCAAGTACAGACAAATTTCAATGTGATGGCCACTATCTAAAACGTTTGCAGAGAATTAATTACAGCATTAATTTTGATAAAAGAAACATCAAACTATTGTTAAACAATTATAAAACACAAAATTAAACTGTAAAATCATATTTTTTCTAGGGTACCTCAAGTAAACAGATTTAATGAGACAGAATTCTAACTCCAACAGTGAAAAATTAAGGTTGAATCCTGTGGGTCTGTTTTGAATTTTGCTCACTTCATTCAAAAATAACCTTGGGGCAGAAGTAAAACCTACCTGCATTTCTTCCACAATATGTAATCTAAAGAATGAAGGCAAAATAGAGAACTTTTACTGCACGTAACTCAGTATTTTTAAAGATGTCTAACTCTATCCCTCCTGATTCAGAGGTAAATTCACTTTGAACAGCAAGAAATCGCTTATAAAATGAAAATTTTCCACTTTTGTATTTGGGTTTTACGGCGCACGAACACAGTATAGGTTATATGGTGCCAAACAGGACTACAAATTTAGGTTTCACATCTCATTTACATCGAAATAAAAACATGAGGTATGGAATCAAAATTTGCATACCTGCTGGAATCACAGAGTTACAGCAAAACCAAGTGTTAAGACCCTATTAGTCGCCTCTTACGATCATGCAAGGGTAAGGCAGTGGTTCCAATTCTTTTCATACACAAATCGTCCCAGAACCACATTGGGCTCTTTTGTACAATACATCCATAATTTGTCTTGAAAGAAGTAAAAACTTACTAGAAAAAAAGAAATTATAAAAAAACAAATCTTGGTCCCAGTGGGGTTTGAACCTACGCCCCCCTGAAAATTGCAGTCAAAGTAGGTTTATGGTAGGAATTGAATACTCTTCAAAAAGGAGGTACTCTATTACGGGTCCAATACCTTAATTCAAACTGAAGGTAGTTGTTCCACATCATCTCGCACATCATATGACACAAGGTCCATAACTCTGGTACCAATATTTTATGAATTATCCCCCATTTTTACTTAGAATTTCAGGTTAAACCTTTGATACACTTCCACTCTATCTCAGTTATTACAAAACTTAAAATAATTGTTCAACAGCATCACTCACATCATATGACACAAGAGCCATAACCCTTGCACCAATATTTCATGAATTATTTCCCCTTTTTACTTAGAATTTCAGGTTAAAGTTTTGATGCACTTTCACTCTGTCTCAGTTATTACTAAATGGATTTGATTTAAATTTAAAATAGTTGTTCCACCTTATCACCCACATCATATGACACAAGGTGCATAACTCTGGCACAAATTTTTCAGCCCCCTTTTGCTTAGAATTTAAGGTTAATTTTGATGCATTTTCACTATATATCTCCACTATTACTAAATGGATTTGATTCAAACTTAAAGTAGTTGTTCCACATCATTACCCACATCATATGACATAAGGTGCATAACTCTTGCACTAATATTTTATGAATTATGCCCCCTTGTTGCTTCGAATTTTATTTATTTATTGTTTTGATACACTTTATCTTTATCTCTCTTATTACTTAATATTTTTGACACAGACTCAAGCTATTGTGCAATATCTTCATCCGCCTTGGAGTCATTAAACACTCAGTGATGGCTCCAGCTTCCTCAGAGGTGCCCAGTTTCAATATCCAGCATTGAAACAGTTGAGCGTGCTGTCTCCTGTGACAGCTCTCAATTTTTATCCGGGTTTTCAAACAATCTGGTTATTAGATTGGCCAATGTTGTTTGACAGGTGGGCGGGCTGTGTCAACTTTTGGATTCCACTCAGTAAATTGAGTCAAGAGTGACCGATAGCAATGAAACTTGGTATGTAGGTAGCTTGTGTAGAGATGAAGTTTGGGATTGTGTATGAGGTCACTAGACAAAAAAAGCTACCATTTATGCTGTGGAACAGATGGGTTGAAGTTCAATCCTATTGAGCTAGTGCCTTACTTTTTTTTGTAATGCCATTTGGTCAAAGTCACAGTAACAAAAAGGTTGTTTTTTTCTCACTGTGGTCATCAAAAAGTTGGTTTCTGGTTTTTAGTTTCAGTTAGGATTTACTTACTGTCACCTGAATTGGTGTACAGCAAGCTTATCTGAAGTATTATCTTCACTGTTACTGAAAATAGTAAAACTGTATTTTAATATCTTTAGTTTGGGTACACCTATTGTTAGAAAACTTGGTGTGCAGATAGCTTTTATCAACCACAAAGATTGGTAATTATTTTGGGGTCACTCGGTTCAGAGTCAAGGTCCTTGTAACTAAAAATAAAATAAAATGGTTTCTGCTAAATAGCTACCATTTTGAAGGAGATAACTTTATTCATTTACTTGTATATGAGTTTTAAAGTTCTTCTGTGGCTCAGTGGTCTAGAGCATTGGGATGACGAGATATTTTGTGATACAACAGATGGGTAGTGGTTCAAATCCTATCAAGCACCAAACATTTTTGTGATAAAATAGTCATTATAACGCTATTGCACCAAGGACACAGTTACTGTAAATGGCTTTTTTCACTGTGATTATCAAAAATGTGGTTTCCAGTAGGATTGACTTACTGCCATCAAACTTCATGTAGAGCAAGCTTATAAGAACTGGCTTTTTATTGTATTTGGGGACTTACTAAAAATTGAAAAATGATTATGCTCAATATCTTTAGTTTTGGTACACCCATTGTCAGCACATTTTGTGTTTAGGTAGTTTTATCAAAGACAGGGGTTAGGAATATTTTGGGGGTCACTCCATTATAGGTCACTATTACTTAAAATTGAAAATTGTTTCCACTGAATAAGTTGATTAATCTGCATACTTTGAAAGTTCCACTGTGGTGCATTAGGCTAGTGTTGGTCTAGTGTCTGTTTTACAGTGTGGACTGAACAGGTTACAGTTCAAATCCTAGTCCAAATAATAGGACGTTTCAGGACAGCGCGATAACTTTTGACTGTCACTGTCTCCGTCATTAGAGGGGTGACAGCTATAAAATATCAGATCATAAAATAAGTCATCCCGATAAGCCAAATGATTAAGGCTATTCAAATCCTAGTCTTGGGCCTTACACTGCCACAGGGTCACGGTCAAACTAATGAAGTGAGTCCAAATTTACATATCACGGTTTCTTGTTTTTTCAATAGTTAATGTATACTTCTTGGTGGAAATACAATTCTCTAAAAAAATGATATTCTAGAAAGCGCGGAAATAACGTTCTGATTTATCAGTGTTCGACCTTTAACAGGCCTAGAATGAACTAGTGTAGTTATACCTAAGTAGTAAGTTTTACGATTGACTTCTAATACGATACACGAAATCGATGTCAATCAGACGCAATTTCCGCGTTTTGCAGCGTTTATTGATTTAGATCTGAAAAGTCCGACAAAATTGTTATTGCTATGTAAAAAGCAAATAAATACAAATACAGTTGTTTATTTCCTGTTTTCACTCCTTTAGAGTCTTGTTCATAGATCTGAGACCAAGTACTTGAAGTAAAATGGATTCCGGACAAAAACCAACTGTTCCAATTTTGTCCACAGCAGGGGCTGTTCCTGTGAAAACAGAGAAAGGTAATTTGTTGAGTACAGTGAATATATTTTTTCATATCATCACATTAGGCCCTGACTTCGGATTTTCTACAGTTTTAACTACTGTAAGTTTACTGCCGTATATTTTTTTAGAGCGAAAAAACTCACATGGTCTGTCTCGGAGTTAGGTTGTAAATTTTTACAAAGAGCTATAAAAATAAAAAGATCGGCAATTTGAAAGGCATATAGAGCAAATCTCGCCAACATCCCGTGACAACTGAATGAGATCTCGTTGTAAGCGTCTGTTGATCATGATTGATCAAGTCGGCAAACGCTTTGAAATAAGATTAATTACTTTTTAACGACAGTTGTCGTTTCAAAAATAGACTTGATTCGGTTTATTACGCGCCGGGTATACCGCCAGTTTTATACTTCGCTTTGAAATAAGATAACACAAGATGACGGGGGATTATCCCCAGTTGCCATTCTGTGTATTTTATAGTTCTTTGATTTTAAGCATGACTTCCTACTGACGACTTTCAAAACTATAGATCATTATAGGAATTCGGTAAGAAACTTGAAACTTTAATGGTATGCTTTTATAACATTTGTGCTGATAGAAAGTGTGTGTAGTCCAACAAATTTGAGCGATCCTAGGAAATATTGAGATAATTTTTTCATATGGGCAATATCCCCACTTGCGTCAAACACTCGAATGACCAAAATAGTTAAAGAAATTTTCATCGCTGATGACGCTTTACATGCTATAGTTTTAAATGCCGATTATTTCACGAATTGGCCATAAATTCAAATAAAACTTACATGTATTGAAAGGGGATTCAATTCCTCATTGATTTATGCCAAAATTATCAAATAATATCCAAAATTTGAATTTTTTGGTGATTTAAACCTATGTATGTACTGTGCTCGATTAACGTTAACCGTGTCTACACACGACAATATCCGTAAGCGATAAAACCACTAACTTTACATGACTGTATACTGTGATTCATCTTCCATTATTTTGTTCCTTCAAAGTTTTGACATTTAGTTTGCCCGTCACAAATATAAAACAATCTGAACGGCGAATTATTTTGACTAAAAGTGTGAGGCAATAAACCAAAGAGTTGGACTTGCATTTGAACAAAACTGGGCAGAAAACTTGTTAAGCAGTCGGAAACTGGTTGTGCCGGGATATTATCTAGATATTGTTAAAAAATCAGAAATGGATTTTTTTTAAGTGTCTTTGGATACAGATTTGTACTTCTAACAGTCAGTCCAAGACAACAGACAAGTGCCTCCCAGTTATCATCAGAATTGATTGTTGGGCAGTACAAAGTAGATGTAGATGAATTTTCATCTAAAACTTAGATCTAAATGGTTTACAGTTAACAGCATGTTAATGTTAACATTTTCTTTTGAAACCTATATAATCAAGGAACTCAGAATGAATAGACTGTTCAGTGCCGATTAATTTATTGTAAAATAAAATGTTGATTAACAAGCTTATCAAACCCTTGAATGAATTATATTTGAAATTCAGCAGAAAAAAAAAAATTGTTAAAAACTATTGGCTTGACAAGGCATATGTGCGCCTATTTATGTTATTATCTAACAAGTTATTGTCATCACTTGAGCGGTTGTCGGCGTCGGCGTCTGCGTCGCCTGTTAAGTTTTATGTTTAGGTCATTTCTCTAAACTATCAAGCTATGCTTTGAAACTTGAATACTTGTCACCATCATAAGCTGACCTGTATAGCAAGAAACATAACTCATCTTGCTTTTGCAAGATTTATGCCCTTTTGTACTTGAAATATCAGATTTCTTGGTAAGTTTTATGTTTAGGTCAACTTTCCTAAAACTATCAAGCTATTGCTTTAAACTTGAAATACTTGTTCACATCATAAGCGACCTGTACATAAGAAACATACTCCATCTTGCTTTTGCAAGATTTATTGCCTTTTGGACTTAGAAATCAGTTTTCTTGGTTAGTTTATGTTTAGGTCAGCTTTATCCTAAACTATCAAGCTATTGCTTTAAAACTTGCAACACTTGTTCACATCATAAGTTGACCGTATAGCAAGAAACATAACTCGTCCTGCTTTTTGCAAGATTTATGGCCCCTTTTGGACTTAGAAAATATCGATTTCTTGGTTTAAGTTTTGTTTAGGTCAACTTTTTCTCTTAAACTATCAAAGCTTTTGTTGAAACTTCAACACTTGTTCCATCATAAGCTGACCCTGTTACAGCAAGCACATAACTCCATCCTGCTTTTTGCAATAATTATTGCCCCTTTTGGACTTAGAAAATCATTTTCTTGGGTGAGTATTATGTTTAAGTCAACTTTTCTCATAAACTATCAAAGCTATTGCTTTAAAACTTGCAACAGTTTTTCACCATCATAAGTGGACACTGTACATCAAGAAACATAACTCTATCCTGCTTTTTGCAAGAATGATGGCCCTTTTAGATTAGAAAATCATGGGTAGGACATATTTTATCACAAAAAATCAGATGAGCGTCAGCACCCGCAAGGCGGTGCTCTTGTATGTTACATGTATTAATATTTAGCAGAATATAATAATAAGTTTTTAACTGAAGTTTATGGTACAGTGGATCAACTTTCCTCTAGACTTAGTGGTTCTAGATTTTTAATATGTTCAGCCCAGCAATTAGTCCAGTTTAACACATCTCACCTTATGCCTAAACTGTTTCTTTTAACTTATCTAAACAAACCTGGCGCTTGGCCCATTTTAGGGGTTGCTAGAGCTAAAGATACAAATACCTTTAAATGATGCTCATGAACTGCTAGGTGGATCTTCAAGAAGCTTGGTATGAAGCATCATTGTAAGGTCCTCTTTCAAATTTGTCCAAATGGTGGCACTTGGCCCCTTTTAGGACCACCAGTTTACACTAAACACAGTTGTCACCATTCATGATTCAGTGTGTCATACATGTATTCAAGGGGAAACAGTCAAGGTTAGGTAAAGTTTATAAAGAGGGTAAGATTTTTAGCTCATCTGATTTTTTGAAAAAAAAAAGATGAGTTATTGTGATTACTTGATCGGTGTTGGCGTCGGCGTCTGCCTCGGCGTTGCCTGGTTTAAGTTTTATGTTAAGGTCAGCTTTTCTCCTAAACTATCAAAGCTATTGCTTTGAAACTTGGAACACTTGTTCACCATCATAAGCTGACCCTGTACAGCAAGAAACATAACTCCATCCTGGTTTTTGCAAGATTTATGGCCCCTTATGTACTTAGAAAATATCAGATTTCTTGGTTGAGTTTTATGTTTAGGTCAACTTTTCTCCTAAACTATCAAAGCTATTGCTTTAAAACTTGCAACACTTGTTCACCATCATAAGCTGACCCTGTACAGCAAGAAACATAACTCCATGCTGCTTTTTGCAAGAATTATTGCCCCTTTTGGACTTAGAAAATCAGTTTTCTTGGTTAAGTTTTATGTTTAGGTCAGCTTTTCTCCTAAACTATCAAAGCTATTGCTTTAAAACTTGGAACACTTGTTCACCATCATAAGCTGACCCTGTACAGCAAGAAACATAACTCCATCCTGCTTTTTACAAGATTTATGACCCTTTTGGACTTAGAAAATATCAGATTTCTTAGTTAAGTTTTATGTTTAGGTCAACTTTTTCTCTTAAACTATCAAAGCTATTGCTTTGAAACTTGCAACACTTGTTCACCATCATGAGCTGACCCTGCACAGCAAGAAACATAACTCCATCCTGCTTTTTGCGATAAGTATTGCCCCTTTTGGACTTAGAAAATCAGTTTTCTTGGTTGAGTATTATGTTTAAGCCAGCTTTTCTCATAAACTATCAAAGCTATTGCTTTAAAACTTTTAACAGTTTTTCACCATCATAAGTGGACACTGTACATCAAGAAACATAACTCTAACTCTGTCCTGCTTTTTGCAAGAATGATGGCCCATTTTAGACTTAGAAAATCATGGGTAGGACAATATTTCTATTATACAAAAAAATCAGATGAGCGTCAGCACCCACAAGGCGGTGCTCTTGTTTCACCAAAGATTTCTAATATTGTAACTGAAAACTTGTAGTTACATCATGAAAAATTCTAAACATTTTTGTTACAGGTGTTTCTATGCAAAAGGTGAAAGTTAACAGATACGTAACAGGAAAAAGGTAAGTTGTGAATGTAAAAAGAAAATTTAACCAGTCTAAAACTGATCTTAGGACAAATTTAAACTGTGAAGTAGGACATACTATTTGAACACCAATGGTAGGTGGACAGGCAAATTCCAGTAATGTTATCCTTCTCTGAGCAGTTCTTATGTTCACCATACTTGGTCACAATATTTATTAGCATAATATCTAGGCCATGTTCAATAAAGAGTTATAGAGTTATGGATCTTGCATTTCTAAAAATGATAAAAATTGACAGTGTCCACTTTCTAACTTGTAGTTCCTGCCTGATGTTCACCATTCTTGTAACAACGTTTATGGGCATAATATCTTGTATCATTGATAAACAGCCAGATACTCCCAGTCACTCCTAAGTTATGGCCCTTGCATTACATAAAATTGTGAAAATTGAGTGTCCACTTAATAACTTAAGGAATTGTTACCCAATTTTCTCCAGACTTAGAATGTTTAGGGACATACTATCTTCACCAAGTTCAATAACCAGAGTCCAGTTGTTTGAAACTTTAACAAGCTGTTAAACTTGCCACTGGTTCAATTTTGATTAAAAGTATTATTCTTAGTTGAAACTATTATGATGTTTTCATTTAATTGTTTTAATTTCGTCATTTCTACAGAGTTGAGTATTAAAAGGTTTATCTTACATTGAGAAATGACAAAAGAATTGAAAGGCAGTTTTAAATCTTGATTAAAATCTATTTAGTTATTATTACTAAATTCATAAGTGTCCTGGACACTTTTATTTCTTTCATAGTTTACTGGGATATTCCTTAAAAATGATGTATGACAACTAAGTTTGTACCAGTGGCCATGTTTAGTATACTTGAAGTAATCCTTTTTTGTATTTTTTGTACCAAAACTGTGAAATGATTTAATTTATTTCATTGGAATACATTGAACAGTTTCTTTTGGCTTACAGACCAGACTATGCTCCAGACAGTAGCTCAGGAGAGAGTGATGAAGAATTCATTCAGAAAAAACCTGGACAGAAACCAGTTGTTAAAGAAGTTGAAGAAGAGCCAGAAGAAAGTTTTGTGGATCGGAGATTGAGACGTCTACAAGAGGCACGGAAATCTCGTGTTGAGGAATCTGATAGTGATAGTGATGATGATAGGTTAGATATAGTTTATGAGCAAAGAGTAAGATAAATTGGTGGCAGTGTGTGATTGATCTTCATAAAACTCAGGTCTTAAACTAGCTCACTAGATCAAATCATTGAACAACCTTGTTAACATTCTAGATTCCACATTTTCTACTTTATCATCATAAATCTTTGTCAGAATGTTTATCTCTGTGAAATTCAGGTGAAGTTCAAAATTGGGTTACTTGGTCAAAAACTAGGACATAGGTCATATCATAGAGAAACATTGTTAGCACTCTAGAGGCCACACTTTCTACTCGATATGCATAAAAACTTTGTCTGAAATCTAGGTCAACTTCAAAATTGGATTATCTAAGTCTTAAACTAGGACACAAGGTCAAGTCATAGAAAGACATGGTTAACACTCGATATGCTACATTTTCTACTTGGTCTTCATGAGATTTGGTTGGAATGTTTGTCTGTTTAAAATCTAGAATAAAATGGTAAATGGGTCACTTGGGGGGAAAAAACTAGGCCATTAGGTCAAATCATAGAAACCTGATCATCATAAATCATTGTCAAAATGTTTGCCTATATGGAGTCTTGGTCAAGTTTAAAAGAAAGGTACCTGAGGTCAAATATTTTTAGGTCATATCATTTAAATCTTAGTTACTGATCAATATGATTTACATAAAACATAGTCAAAATGTAAAATGAAAGTATCAAAAATCCTATCTAGCTAATAAATGGCAGCTGTGGGCACTTAAACAAAAGTTATTGAGATAAAAATGTAAATAAGGTAGATTTTCCAGGAAACCAACTATTCAGACATTTTTTTTCAGAAAACTTGGCTTTATTGAAAAATGTTTTAGCTCACCTGAGCAAGAAGTACTCAAGGTAGAGCTATTGTGGTCAGTGTTTGTCTGTTTTGCGTCGTCCATCAGCATTTTCCTTTAAACAACATTTCCTCCTAAAGCGCTAGGCCAATTTTGATGAAATTCCACAGGGATGTTCCTTGGATGGTCTTCTTAAAAATTGTTCAAAGAATTGAATTCTGTACAGGACTGTGGTTGCTATGGCAACCGAAAGGAAAAACTTTAAAAATCTTCTTGTCCAAAACTACAGGGCCTAGGGCTTTGATATATATACTATGTAGCATCATCTTAGATTCATCTAGTGGTCCTCTACCAAGATTTGTTCAAAGTATCCCCCTAGGGTCAGATATGGCCTCACCTTGGGTCACTTGGTTTATATAGACTTATAAGGGGAAATCTTCTTATCCAAAACCACAGGGCCTTGGGCTTTGATATTTTCTGTGTAGCATTCAGTGGGCCTCTGCCAAGATTGTTCAAATGTCATTAGGGTCAAATATGGCCCCGCCCTTTGGGTCACATGGTTTATATAGACTTGTGTAGGGAAATACTTTGAAAATCTTCTTCTTGAAAACCTCAGGGCCTAGGGCTTTGATATTTGGTAGTCGTCCTCTACCAAGATTGAACAAATTATCCCCTAGGGTCAAATATGGCCCTGTATATAGGTCCTTAACAAAAGATTATTCAGATTATCCCCTTTTGGAGTTAAATGGGCGTGGGGGGGGGGCGCCTGGTTTATATAGACTTGTATAAAGAAACCTCTTTAAAAGCATTCTTTTCTGAAACCATAAGGCCCAGAGCTTTGATATTTGGTATGTGGCATGCTCTAGTGGTTCTCTAGCAAGGAAATTCAAATCATGACCCTCGGGTCAATAGGTCAATATAGGCCACAACCAGGTGGTCCCTTGTTTAACATAGACTTATTTGTTTTTGAAGGAGTGGCAAAGAATTTTGGACCACAAGTGTAATGTTTGATACAGATTTCAATACTCATCTTGAAAAGTCTTAATAATGACCTACTGACCTACTTTCTTGTTTTTGAAGTAACAACATAGAAATTTGTACAACATGTATAATTTTTTGTACAGATTTCAATACTCTTCTTGAATAGTGTTAATCTTGACCTACTGACCTACATTCTTGGTTTTAAAGGTACAGCATAGAAATTTGGACCGTGTATATAACTTTTGATACAGATTTCAATACTCATCCTTGATATTCTTAACTCTGACCTACTTTATAGTTTTTGAAGCTACAGCAAAGAGATTGGACCACCTGTATAATTTTTCGTACAGATTTCAGTAGTTATCTTGAATAATCTTTACCATGACCTACTCACCTAGTTTTGGGGTTTTTTTTAAGCTTTAGCAGTTTTTTATTTGAGCCACATGTATAATTTTTCATACAGATTTCAATACTTATCTCGAATAGTCTGGCAAGAATTACACCAAACTTGGTTAGTAGTATCCTGGCATGGATCTTTATAAGTTTGTTCAAATGGTTTAGCTTGGTAGAAACTTTTAACTGTTCAAGCAAGCAGTTAAAATCAGGTGAGTGATATAGGGCCTTCATGGCCCTCTGATTTAAGTATGGCAATAGCTACATAGCTATTTGTGGCAGAAAATGCCACCATACTCTGTACCTCTTAAACAACCATGTCATTTTAATTTGAAAATATCTTTGTAATATTTTTGTTCTATTACATTGTTTGTTGACCTTCAGATGCTTGAAAATGAAACAAGAAGGACAGTAAATCAATAGGTTGGTTGGCTGAAGGGGAGAAAATTGTCACTGAATAGTTGGGGATTTTATTTGTCCTTGTTGCTGGAAACCCTAAAAGATAAAATTTCAAAAGTCAAGGAATAGTCAAGGAATAGTCTATGAAAGTAATTTTTTGTTGTAGTAAGAAACATTTGTTTCATCCTTTCTGGAAATCCCAGTCCATTATGATTTTTTGTCAGACAGATATCGAAATATTTACATGCAGACGATTTTCTATCAGATGCAATAAAATGAATGTGCCTAATTTTTTAGAGTCGCAAGACATAGGAGACAGGTTATAGAACCTGAAATTATTGCCGAGGGCACAGATTCAGAGGAGGAGCGAGTGCGTCGCCGAGCAGCAGACGATGACGAGAGTAGCGAGGAAGAGGAGGAACTTGATGATGAAGAAATTGAACGTCGTAGAAACTTGTTGAGACAGAGAGCCCTGCAGCGTAAACAGGAAGAGGTCACTATTACTTGTAATAAATCCATCTAGAAAGAATTCATACCTATCCCATAACCTTTCTAAAGTTTTGACTGCAGTAAAGTTGATTGCAGCTATTTTTTTCCCTTATAATACAGGTTTTTTTTTATCTGTATAACATACTTATTTAGTGACCTTAAAACATATGATCGTGTACCGGTATTGTGTAGATGCTAACTGAATGCCAGTTAACTTAAAGGGAAAAAGAAAGTTTCAGTTTTATTCTCTGTATTCTGCATATATTTTTAAAGTTGAGCACTTACAGTTTTGTTTGTGATTTCACTCAGCATGATCAGAGTTATAGCCCTTGACTTAGTCAAAGGGCTTGAAAGATTTCAATTAATATTTGACATAGAGTCATGAAACCCTATAGGAATGTTATTTAGCATGTGAAGTTGTGCACCTTGGATTTTGTTTGAGATTTCACTCTGCAAGTCAAAAATATGCATAAATGCTCAAAAAGTTTGTATCACATGTTTGCAAAAAGTATTTGAACTTGAGACATGAAACATAATAGGAATGTTAATCAGCATGTGGAGTTATGCACCTAGGGTTATGTTTCAGATTTCACTCAGCAACACCAGAGTTATGGCCCTTAACTTTGTCAGTATTGTGCATTAAGTACCACAAAGTCTGTGTTGCAAATATCTCAGAATATTTGATCTAGAGTCATGAAACATGATAGGACTATTGTTTAGTATGGTGTTATGCTCGACTACAAAAATACGTAAACATAACCTATACAGTAATATAAAAGTTTACTTGATTTTGCATTTTCAACAAGTAACATAGGACCATAGTGACATTATGAGTGGGCACCATTATCTACTGGACACGCATCTACTTTATTCTTTTGTGGAACTATGGTATAATTTGGTAAATGTAAATGCCTTTCAAATGATGGTAAACTTTATGTTGTCTGTTGAAAACTATACTTGTAATTTGCTCAAGTCACATGTATCTAATTTGAAAGTCCATCATTAATAGATTAAGAAGAAAGATTTTTCATTTATATTTTTAGGATATTTTAGATCTGGAGGACGAAAAGCCAGGAGAAAGTGACGAAGAATCCTCAGAATATGAAGAGTATTCCGATTCAGAAGAGGAGACTGGTCCTAGACTGAAACCAGTTTTTGTGAGAAAGTAAGTCAACCATGGTCCTAGATTACAAAGCTTTGTTAGGAGACCAGTCTTAAATATATAGCATCTGATTTGTTGAAAACATTCTTGAAACTTGCTAATGGTAAATTTGTATTTGGTGGCTGGTCTCCAGACTCAGTTTTAATAAAATCGAGGATATATGACTGGGTATACGGAAAGTTAGTCTCGTTAGACCAGTTCTTAAACATTACTTTTAGTTATTCGCGACTACATGTACAAGCTTTAAAGTTTCATTGTAGCCAAATAAATTCACACCTGGATTGTAGAGTAACATCATTATGTCATCACTTTTTATCTACTTTTGAATTGTCAACATGACCTTTATAAATAACAGCTATGACCCTAATGTGGTACTATAACTAAGCATCTTTGACCAGTTGAACCAACTCTTGAATGACAATTGCAGTGAAAATGGGAGGGAAAGCATGTTGATACTAGATGGAAAGCATGAGAAACATTTGTTCTTAGAATATTTCTTTCAAATATTCAACCAAAGGATACATTACCTAACAGAAAATAACCACTGAATTTCATATCGCTGCTAGATTTTATGAAATTCCTCTGCTACCAATTTTTTCAAAGCAAAACTAGTGCTTTTGAACTGAGCCAGAACAACATGTAGGTAAATGACTGGCTTTTCTCTATACTTGTCTACCATTTGCAATGTTAGAATTGATCTAAGATGGATGAGGAATTATTGAAAAATATAAAATTTTGTTCGAGAGTTGGTAACAACTGGCTAGTTTTGATGTGTTTCTGCTTAAGATAATGAAACAAAACGTAAGGTAGTAGGTAAAATGGCAAGAAACTAGCCTTGCTAAAATGTTTGTGTGAGAGGAAAGGAGCAGGAATAGAACCTGTCTGGAACAGGCAAACGTACTTCTCAATTATGAGACAAACTAGTGAATCTTCTCACATATCCCTTGTCCACACCATTGATGCACGAAGGGAGCGTATTATGTTATGATGCCAGTGTCCGTCCATCTGTTAGCAATTTGGTGTCCGCTCTGTAACTCGTGAACGCCTTGAAACATTTCAAAAAAACTTGACACAAATGTTCACCACATTGAGACGACATGCAGAATTATGTTTTGGATGGCTCGCTTCAAGGTCACGGTCACACTTAGGGTTTCAAAGGTCATATGACTTTGTTTTGTGTCCGCTCTGTAACTTGAACTGCTTGAAGCATTTTAAAGAAACTTGGCACAAATGTTCATCTAACATACACATAGCTGCAGTATTAAGAAGTTTTCACTTGATGATGTCATTGGTATGTGATATCACTGTTGTTGATAACAGTTTAATAGTCTGGTATATGTTTCCAGTAATGGCCAGCTAGATAAATATTGTAGAAATAGGGAGCAAATAAAACTCACATGCAGACTGAAGTTGTTCCATCCCTTGTTTGAGATATATCCTGAAACTTTGTATAACTTTGCTTTCGGTAAAAATTTCCACTGAGGTTAAGATTTCCTGATCAGCAAGGTTTGTGTGATTCTATTTGTCTGTGTATAAAATATTTTAACACTGAGATGGTCAATAACTTTTAATGATAATTGATCTAAGCTTAAATAATACATGTACACTTGAAATTTCAGTTTATTTTCCATATGTGAATACCATTTAGATGAGAAGTTGCTACTGAACAAGTTTAAAACTTGAAATTTCTTAATATAAAACTGATTTTCAGGAAGGACAGGTTCTCTGTACAGGACAAAGAGAGAAGTGAAGCTAAAGCAAAAGAACTTGAGGCTGAGGCTAAAAAGCTGGCTGAGGAGCGGAGAAAACAAACACTCAAGGTAAGGACTACTGGTCTAGGAACAAACTTAACATATAGACTACTGGCCTAGGAGAGGAGAAAACAAACACTTAAGGACTATGTCTAGTGTGTGGAGAAAACAAACACTTAAGGTAAGGACTACTGGCCTAGGAGCTGAGAAAACAAGCATTTAAGGTAATGACTATGTCTAGTGCGTGTAGAAAGCAAACACTTTAGATGAGGACTATTGTTATTAAAGGAGCAGAAAAAAACAAAGGCTTAAGGTCTACTGGCCATTGAGCAGAGAAAACAGTATAAGATTTACTGGTGGAGCACTGCTAGCAGAGGAGCAGAGAAAACAAATACTTAAGGTAAGAACTATGGCCAAGGTTTGGAGAATTCAAACACTTAAGGTAAAGAGTGGAGAAATCAAACATTTGAGCTAAGGACTATAACCATGGAGTGGAGAAAACAAACACTTAGGGTACAGACTACGATATTGATAATACATTTGTAAATTAAGTTATAAAAATTATGTCTGGAATATGCTTATTGTTTTTAGGATCTGTATTTAACTTTATTATTAGGAACAAGAATTATCTATATTTGCCAAGAGTACTACTTTAGGTATAGAAATATATTGAACACAATTGAGGATGCAGGTTTGAAGCAAAAAAATGTACTAAAATCATGTTTACTATACCTCAACCTGTTAAGCTGGTTATTAGCTTGACTATACAAAGTATATGGAGAGTTATCTTACTTGCACCGGCATTGGCATTGGCGTCCTTCCACATCCACACTATGGTTAAAGTTTTGATGTACTTTCTCTTTTTGTGCCCCCCCCCCCCCCCCCCCCTGAGTGGTGGGGGCATATAGATTTGCTCTTGTCCGTGCGTCCGTCCGTCTGTGCGTCCGTCCGTAGTTCGTGACGTGCCTAGCTCAAAAAGTATTTGATATAAATTGATGAAACCTTGCATGAGTCTTTATCGTGATATGAACTTGCGCACCTTCTACTTTTCGTCTGGCTCCGCCCCCTAATTTTAGAGTTATGGCCCCTGAAAGGGTCAAAAATGCACATTTTCAACTTGTGACACGCCTAGCTCAAAAACTACTTGATATAAATTAATGAAACCTTGCATGAGTCTTTATCATGATATGAACTTGTGCACCTCCTATTTTTCATTGGCTCCGCCCCCTATGTTTAGAGTTATGGCCCCTGAAATAGTCAAAAATGCTCATTTTCACCTTATGACACGCCTAGCTTAAGAAGTATTTGATATAGATTCCTGAAACCTTGCATGAGTCTTAATCATGGTATAGATTTGCTCATCTCCTAATTTTGATCTGGGTCTGCACCCTATTTCTAGAGTTATGGCCCCTGAAATAGTCAAAAATGCACATTTTCACCTTGTGACACGCCTAGCTCAAAAAGCATTTGATATAAATTGATGAAACCTTGCCTGAGTCATTATCATGATATGAACTTGCGCACCTACTATTTTTCATCTGGGTCCGCCCCTATTTCTAGAGTTATGGCCCCTGAAATAGTAAATAATGCACATTTTCACCTAATTATGTGCCTCACTCAAAGTATTTAATGTAAATTCATGAAACCTTGCTTGAATCTTTATCATAATGTGACCTTGCACACTTGGCATTCTTCTTGAGAATTTTGGCGTTTATTTCAGAGTTATGGCCCTTGAAATAGCCAAAATAGTGGATTTTTTGTTTGTGATGCTCATAGTTCAAAAAGTATATGGTATACAATAATGAACTCTTTTCATAATTTTTTTGAGGCTATACCCCATTAAGACTGCAAACATTTGAATTATTTCCCCTTATTTGTGACAAATGTACCAGTGGCAGGGTTTCCGCTGCAATTCGCCAAAGTCACCAATGGCGAAAAAAATAAAAAATTGGCGAAAAAAGTTTTTGCTGTAAATGTATTTTTTACAATGTGTATTTCTCTGTCTTGCCTTAAAAATCAATATTACCTGCAGGCGTTTCTGTTCATGATACACAATACACAGCGTGTCACCAAGCGAGGGATTTGCGATTCGGGATCAATTACACAAGCTGCCACGTGCCTCTCGATCTTTGACTTTAATTTAAACATGCGATAAACCAATGACAGCTTTGGATGTAGAACGCGTGACGTATTTTATCGGCAAAATTATTAAGCTCCGCCTTTACATGTGTCATCGTTGATTGAAGTAATATGGCGCGGTAGTAAACAAATGAAAGTCATGTTTCACGGACTGAATTAAAAGACAATGATAGCTGATTTAAACATGTTTTAACAAGCGGAATCACGAAAGTAGTGTCAAAGTAGCCATTTCTAAGTTATATTTTGTAGCAAAACCTGGAATGAACGACTAACGGGACATCCGCGATAAATTCCAATAATTTTTAATAATCATGATTGTAGATTGATTTTGGCAAATTCCAATGAAAAACTGCGATAAACAAACAGAAATCAATGGTAAAAATTAACTCTGGCCATAGAAAATAAGTTATAAATTTTCATTTTATAAATAATGCTAGTCTTGATTGCTTTTTTTTTACGTTTGTCAGACATTTTCACGACCCCAATTTCCGATTAATTTTGGTCATTCAGAGAAGACCTACCTATGCAAATGTATTTTTTAATTTTTGATGAGAAGTACCCTGCTATTTTGGCAAAGAAATAATAATATTTTCTCAAAATTTAGACCAAGAAACACACCAGAGGCCAACATACCGTACCTTCATTTTATTTTTTTTTCCAGGGGGAAAACCCTCTGACACCCCACTCATAAAGAGGGTACTAACCCCTCCTTTACCTCAAAATTTTGGACCTTAAAATGCATCAGAGGCCAACATTTTATACCTGTATTTCAAAATGTCCCAGGGGGAAAGCCCCCTGACCCCCCCCCCCCCTCCACCCCCTCATCAAAAGGGTACTAACCTCTCCATTATCTCAAAATTTTGAACATAAAAATGCACCAGAGGCCTTCATTTCATGCCTGTATTTCAAAAATTTCCAAGGCGAGAGCCCCATACCCCCCTCCCCCACCATCCCCCAATAAGTTTTTCAATCAAATAATGAAAAAACTGTATAAATGACAAATTGTTGCAACATGCACTTTGTGTTGGAGAATACACTCACTGGACGCTCCCCCTGTGTGTCGTTGACTTCGATATTTTGTGGCCAAAAAAAAATTGGGGCCAGTGGAAACCCTGAGTGGGGGGGGGGGGGGTGGCACACCCTGTGTCCTACAGACACATTCTAGTTTCTCTATCTCTGTAACCACTTGATGGATATGCTTCAAACTTAAAGTGGTTATTCCCCATCAATACCCACATCACCCGGCACAAGAGTCGTAACTCTGGGCAATATTTCATGAATTATCTCCCCTTTTTACTTGGAATTTCAGGTTTAAGTTTTGATGCACTTTCACTCTATCTCAGTTATTGCTAAATGGATTTTATTCAAACTTAAAATGGCTCAACATCATCATCCACATCATATGACACAAAGTTCATAACTCTAGCACCAATTTTTTGTAATATGAATTATGTCCCCTTTTTACTTAGAATTTTAGGTTAATTTTGGTGCATTTCCACTATATCTCTGTAAATACGGAATGGATTTGATTCAAACTTAAAACAGTTGTTCCACATCATCACCAACATCATTTTACACTAAGGTCATAACTCTGGCACCAGTATTTCATGAATTATATCCCCTTTTTACATAAAATTTCAGGTTAAAGTTTTGATGCACTTACACTCTATATCTGCTATTACCTAAAGAATTTGATTCAAACTTAAAGTAGTTGTAGAACATCATCACCCACATCATATGACTAAAGGGCCATAACTCTTTTACCAATATTTCATGAATTATGCCCCCTTTTTACTTAGAATTTCTATTATCTGTGTATAGATTGTGGAGGAAGAAAGAAGACGAGAGATTGAGGCAGAGAAGGTAACTCAGGATGCGTGTGATTTACTTGATAGCGGTGATGAAAATGACGAGGAGGCATATGAGGCGTGGAAAGTACGAGAATTAAAGAGACTGAAACGTGATCGAGAAGAACGAGAAAAGTACGATATTTATCTCACTTATAACGGAGAAACGCTCTAACATGCAGTGATATATAATAAGAACAATTAAATATCATTGAGATAGCAGAAATGTTAAAGGAACATGTTATCAATAGACACATTTTATAATGTGACACTTCTGTTTTCAAGATGAGGTGTTCAAAGGTTAAAAAGTTTCAACAGCACTTATTAGTACCCTACTGGTTCACCAGAGAGGATTATCGGAATTCCGTCTGTCTGTCCGTCCATCTGTCTGTCCATAAATCTGGATACTGCAATTACTAGAAAAGTATTCAAGCTAGGTTCATAAAACTATGTATGTTTATAGAGGGCAATATGTAGATAATGCACGTACATGACTTATTTTTGTATGTCAAAGATCAAGGTCACTATTGAAGGTCAAGTAAAAATTGTTTTCCCTCCATAACTTTTATATGCATTAATGGATTATCTTAGTGGTACACACAAACATTCCCCACGATGAGACAATATGTATTTTTTTATTGCATTGAAGGATTTGTCTGTTATTACACAGAAATGTTTCATGATTAGACTCTGTGTCACGAACATGACCCATGGTTGTCGGTCAAAGGTCAACATTACTATTGAAGGCAAAGTGAAAATTTGTTTCTGCCCTGTATTTTTTATTGCATTGAAGGATTTTTCTGTTACTACACAGAAATGTTTCTCATGATTAGACTATGTGTCGCGCACATGACCCGTGGTTGTCGGTCAATGTCGCTATTAAAGGTCAAGTAAAAATTTGTTTCCGCTCCATAACTTTTATGTGCATTGATGGATTATCTTAATAGGGAATACAAATGTTCCTCATGATTAGACAGTGTGTCATTTACATGATCTTTGCTTGTAGGTCAAGGCCATTATTGAAATTTTAGTAAAAATAGTTTTTTTTTTTCATAGCTCCTGAAAGCCTTGAAGCATTTTTAGTCTTAACACTTGCTGACAACCACAAGGGATGAACACTTACATAGTTTTATACTAGTAGAGGACTTCTGTATTGCCACTGCAATACTCAGTCACTTGTTTTCAATGGTATCACAAGTTGTATTGTTTTTTCACTGATGGCGCCTGTACGGAACTCATCTTATATCAAACTCCATAGAATCTTGTTGAAAATAAATTTTATACCTTACATTTATTTTATGTCTCACCAATATGTGGGGAGATATATTGGTTTTGTCTTGTCTGTCAGTCAAAAGTTTCTCGGGACTGCTGTGCTCAGTGTAATTCCTTGTTTTGCAAACTGTTGGCATTTTCAGATTGAATTGTGTTTGGCTGAAGTTATTGCCTCTTAATGGTCAGTTTTGGATAAATTTTGCCCATTTGTTATGTCTGAAAGAACACCTATACTACTTTCTTGTTTTGTCATTCGTGTTTTTAAGTTAGTAGTATGTCTTATTTAAGGTTAATGTCAAGGTGACAAACTTAGTCCCTAGTTTTCTCTGAGGTGCTATCATGCATGCGAGGCATTTGTGTTTTAAAAACAGCTACTCTTTAATTTTTACTGATTAGTTATGGTTGCATCCAATTTCTTATACAGCTTTGTAATTTCCCTTTCTGTTTTCACACAGACAAAAAAAAACAAAAAAACTTGTAGCACAAAAATGGTATAGTTTAAACTTTTTTTTCTGTCTGTCTTTGTGATCTGTCTTTGTGATTTGACTGTATATTGCATATCAATTCACCTTTAAATTTAAATGAAGCAGTATGCGGTAGTTTACTAAAAAGTTAAGGGAAGGGGAGAGATGTATTTGTGTGCTGTATGTTATAGTGCTGGTACATGCCACACGGTCTCTGTAATTGGCAAGTTTGAGTGTAACCATTTTGTCATTTACAAATATATTTACCTTCCTCCTAGTGAATATCTCATATTCAAATAATTGATCAATTGTCCAGAGTAAAACTTGGATGCTCAAGAATATTAGTATCATGCAATAGAAAAAAGTTGTTTCAGACCCTTGTGATGAAAAAGCATTGAAGTCATATTTACAAAATGTGCCGAAATTAAAACCTGTAGTATATTGAAATACAAATCCTGAAGATATGTTTTATTTTCGTCACTTGATCATCAGCATCAGCATCGGTTAAAATTTTTGTTTAGGTCCACCTTTTCTCAAAAACTATAAGAGCTACAGCTTTTAAACTTTGCACACATGTTTATCATCATTAGAAGACTATGTAGGCCTAGAACCATAACTCTGATATGCAATTTGTCAGAATTATGGCCCTTTTTGTACTTAGAAAATTTCAGTTTCTTGGTTAACATTTTTGTTTAGGTCCACCTTTTCTCAAACACTATAAGGGCTACAGCTTTGAAACTTTGCACACTTGTTTATCATCATTAGATAACTATGTAGGCCAAGAACCATAACTCTAACCTGCATTTTGTAATAATTATGGCCCTTTTTGTACCTAGGAATTCTGAACTATAACTCTTTTTCTTACATACTCAGACCAGCACTTGTAGACGAGCGATGGTACCCATAACCGGTGCTCTTGTTACAAGTAATGATTATGTTTTTCAGTAAGATTGCTATTTTATGATTTGATTTGTTGTGTTAATAGTTTGGAGAAGGAGAAGTTAGAGATAGAACGTATCCACAATATGACAGAGGAGGAGAGAAGACAAGAATTTCAACACAATCCGAAACAACGCACAAACAAAGCTCCAAAGGGCAAATACAAGTTTCTACAGAAGTATTATCACAGAGGTGCATTCTTCATGGTAAGCTCTTACATAAATAAACACTTATTGAATGGCTTGCCAATCTTCAGTTTCTACTATTGGCCTGTAAACAGTTCAATAAGTGTCATATAACATGGCAGAAGAAATAAATTTTCACAGACTTTTGTCTTTTTTTACTCAAGGTGAAAAGGGGTTGAATAGAGACTTGTCATACAGCACAAAATATTGACCAGCAATTAATATAATTTATAGACAGACATGTAATAAATTCATTTATTAGTGAAGGTGCTTACCTTAAATTCTTTAGTTTTGTTGGAATTAGATTTTGTGGCTTTATCCATAACAGGTTTTATTCTACCCCTAGATGTTGCCCTTTATTTGGCATGAAGGTAGGATAAAGTGATTTCTGTCCTAAAATGTTGGAAATGTATACAATATATGATGAAATGTGTATAATGAAATGTTCATAGTGAAATGAATGTGTTTGTTTAATTACAGGATCGGGATGATGACTCATTTAAAAGAGATTTTGCTCAGCCTACATTGGAGGATCATTTCGATAAAACAGTTTTGCCGAAAGTCATGCAGGTAAATATTTCTTAATTTATTTACCTACGTGTAATGTTAATGTTCTATCATTACATACTCAAACTTTCATAAAAGTTACGATGGACCCTTAAATGCCGGTATTTTACAAGATGGATGTATAGATTTCAAATTGAATGTGAGACATTTGTGACGTCTTTCAGTGTATGTCAGTAAAAAGGTTTATAAATGCAGATATTTTCAAATTTACTCAAGCTTTTGATTAAAAGTTTTTTTAATAATTGCACACAGGTATGATATAAAGGTTTAAGTGTAAACGTGTATGAAAGCTTTGCATCAAGAAATATGCACTTGTCCTTTTATGGAAATATATTTTGCTCCTTCAGAACTTGTTCATATTTCTTGAAATTTAACGACATAACAATATCAGACTGTTTTGGTGAAAGGGTATGCAAGTGACTGACAAATGTTTTTTACTGAAAATAGATTAATTTGAAGAGAATTTTGACAGTAATACATTCAGTTGTATCAAGTTACCACTGTAAACCATTACATCATAGCAAGAGCTAGTATTCTCACTACTGTAAGCTGGTTACTAAAGGTTGGCATCACACCTTGGTTAAATGCTTCCCACTCATCAGACATACAGAACAAGTTTGATAACTCTTGCTTAAATTCAATTCAAAAATGACCCGTTTTCGACTTCATTTAAAATTCCGAGTTACAATCAAGCTGTGTCTCAGTAACAGTTACATGTATTGGATTGAAACTTCACACAAGACATCCTTCTAATGTACCCAAGTTAGAAAACTATTGATTGAATGAACCCAAGTTAGAAAACTATTGATTGAAATTGAATAGAATTATTGCCCTTTTGTTTGACTTAGAGTTATGGTCCTTGACTTTGGGAAAAATTTAGTTGAAGATTTATTCGAAGTTGTTATCATTGCCATAATGAATTTTTTTGTAAGAATTTGTAATAAAATAACTCAGTTATGTAAGTCTTGTCAAGTTCTTGCCCTTGTTCCACTCAGAAGCTGTCCAATATTTCAGCACACTGTTTTATGGATGTTGTTTTAGATACAATATTTCCAGGAAATCAGCATTTGATCAATTTAAATACAGCATTGAAGGAAATAATTCTTTTCTGTGATGCTTGATGTCCATACTAATGGCAAAAATTATTTCCTAAAGCTAAGATTACTTGTTATTTGGGAACGCCTTGCTTAAAGGCTGCAATATTAATGTCATACGTAAATGTTTTGCATTGTAATTCCACCTGTGAATAACAATCACTATGTAAATTAAGACCCTCTAATGGCTTTCCCATATAATTATGGTCTTTATGTACAAGTTTCATTGGATGATTTTATTACATATACAAAGTTGTATTTAAACATTGGTTAGAGTACATGATAAACTTTGCATATTTTGTTTATTTCAGGTCAAAAACTTTGGTAGATCAGGGCGCACCAAGTACACGCATCTTGTTGATCAGGATACAACACAGTTTGACTCACCATGGGTGTCAGACACGGCTATGAACATTAAATTTCACAATCAGAAAGGCGGTGGTACAAAACAGATATTCGATAGACCAAGTCAAAAGAAAAAGAAATGAAATGAAAATGAGTGATCTCCATTGAATATACTGTATATAAGAAAATGTTTTCTCTGTGATTGAGAAGAGTGGCATAAGCCAGTGATACTTGTATCGTGGAAGACCTTGGCAAAGTTCATGGCTCCTTTTCTGGAAGAACTTCTTACATTCATTCTCAGTTGATGGTTAATCCATGGAATTATTTTTTAAACACTTTGCTGAAAGTTTGTGCAAATCAATACAAGTTTTTTTAAATCAATCTTGTTTGCTTCTAAACTTCAAATAGTGAAACAATGTTCCTATAATTTCTTTATACAAAAAAAGAGTGCAAGTGTCAGTGAACATTTCTTCAAACATTTATAAAATTAGCAGATGATGAATTTGTTGTTCTCGTAATGGGCATAATAATTGGGAAATTATCCAGTTCTGCAGTAATTTGGTGAGTGAAAGTAGAATATCTGTTATAAATAGGGATGCAGTTTTTTGGAGAAATTTATGTTCATAAAGAAAACCAGCAGAAAGTGAAATAATAATTATTTTTACACCATAATTTACTAGAAAGAAAGATTACCGTATGCAAGCTAGATTTTTTTCAGGGAGGAAATGAGCTGCACCATGAGAAAACTAACATAGTGCATTTGCAACCAGCATGGATCCAGACCAGCCTGCGCTTCCGCGCAGTCTGGTCAGGAGCAGTGCTATTCGCTTTCAAAGCCTACTGCAATTACAGAAACTGTTAGCTAACAGCATGCAGGCTGGTCTGGATCCATGCTGGTCGCAAATGCACTATGTTGGTTTTCTCATGGTATGGCTCAAATGTTTACTTTCAAAATAAGTAGTGCAGTATCAGATATTTTGTATTTCTAAAAAAAAAGATGAGTAAAGTATGAATTTCTACAGACTGTTGTTTTTCTATATGAATTCTGTTCCGTCTTCCCAAGTACATGTACAGATATTCTAAGCATAAAACCTTTGAGTAAGTTTGATGTATCTACATGTATACCTTCTTCTCTTTTTTTGTCCCCTGCCTTTTTCGAAAAAAAGGGGGGACATAGAAATGGGGTGCGTGATCTGGCCGTCAACACATACAGTAGGATAGTTACTGGCAAAAACACAAACAAGTTTGAGAATATTCAAAGTATGAGGGTTGATACAAAATAATGTCACTGTAGCAATTAAACTTGTATAATGCAAAGAAAACAAAAACAGTTCCTACCCATGTACTTAATCTATTTGCAAAACTTTTTGAGAATATCATTAAAAATAAATGCTTATCAAGATATCAAGATGCACAGAAAGCGTGGTAACAAAGACAGCCGCACATCACTGATGTTATTGACGTAAGAAATTGATGTTTGTCGATAAGCAATAATAAGCCTTAGCACTACATAATGAACTTATCCGTGAGGATGCCACTTTAGTTTTCACTGTTGATTAGTAAAAGACGTAACTACACATCATTATAATTTTATGTGAATAGGTGTGTTGTTTTGATGTAAGTTGGTGATTGTCTGTTTTTTTGGTTGTTTTTTACTGTTCATGAAAGAAACACTATTTTTGCATGCGGTAAAATGTCATTAAGGATGAACTATCAAGTTGGATATATTCAAAATGAACCAACCCTAGAAAGTTATATTTATGCGTGTAAATGTAATTGAATTAGCTTGCATCTTGATCTAATTTCTATAATAAAACAATGAAAGATGCGCAATGGACTTAGTGACATTACCTCTGGTTCAACCCTCGCATTTGTTGTAAAACAGAAATTTGGCCTGAAGCCATTTCTAAATAAAGAAATAGCGAAAGAAGTGAAATCTGCTATTGACTATTCATGAAAACCGTGGCTTTGAGAGGTAAAAGAAGGATTCATTATTCTAGGCCATATACTTTTTGAGCTATGAGCATCACAAACAAAAAATCCACTATTTTGGCTATTTCAAGGGCCATAACTTTGTAATAAATGCTAAGATTCTCAGGAAGAATTCCAGGTATGCAAGGACACATCATGATAAAGACCCAAGCAAGGTTTCATAAATTTACATCAAATACTTTTTGAGCTAGGCACATAATTAGGTGAAAATGTGCATTTTTTTTACTATTTCAGGGGCCATAACTTTAAAAATAGGGGGTGGAGCCAGTCAGAAAATAAGAGGTGTGTAAGTCTATATCATGGTAAAGACTTATGCAAGTTTTCAATCATTTATATTAAATACTTCTTGAACTAGGTGCATCACAAGGTGAAAATGTGCATTTTTTACTATTTCAGAGGCCATAACTCTGAAAATAGGGGGCGGAGCGAGACGAAAAATAGGAGGTGCCCAAGTTCATATCATGATAAAGATGTGTGCAAGGTTTCATCAATTTATATCAAATACTTTTTTAGCTAGGCGCGTCAGAAGGTGAAAATGTGCATTTTTGACTATTTCTGGGGCCATAACCCAGAAAATAGGGGGCGGAGCCAGACAAAAAATAAGAGGTGCGCAAGCTCATATCATGATAAAGATGTGTGCAAGGTTTCATCAATTTATATCAAATACTTTTTGAGCTAGGCGCGTCACAATGTGAAAATGTGATTTTTTGACTATTTCAGGGGCCATAACTCTGAAAATAGGGGGCAGAGCCAGACGAAAAATAGGAGGTGCGCAAGTTCATATATGATAAAGACTCGTGTAAGGTTTCATCAATTTATATCAAATACTTTTTGAGCTAGGCATGTCACGAACTTCGGATGCACGGACAAGGCCAAATCTACATGCCCCCACCACTCATGGAGGGGAGGGGGGCACAAAAAGTGAAGTCTGCTACTGAATATTCGTGAAAGCCTATCACATAGAATGTTGATACTGTTAATCATTTCTCAAACTAGTCAGATGCTGTACTCGAGACATTGTTGCATTTTGTATTTTGCAGGGATCCTTTTCAATATGGATATATTGATTTATACCAAAGATCTCTGGTTTCACAAATCTTGAGTAAGAGACACTTTAAATAACATAACAAGCATTTTCTACTTTGCATAATATATAGTATTGTAAGAGAGCGTAATATTCTCCATAGTCTGATATTATTTGCCTCTAACCTCTGATTCATGTGAGGAAGTTGTCATGCAGAAAACAATGCAGTAATTTTAACAAAACCAGGACAGCTAAGCGGTCAATGTCACTTGCACCCAACTCTGGTTTGGAAATCTCACTTCAGGTGCAGAATTCTTTCATGTGATGAAGCCATCTAGCTGAATTATGGAAGGTCGGTGGTTCTACCCATGGTCCTAGTGCCCTCTTTGGACAGCAACAAAAAAATTTAGACTCACTTACATAGTAACACTCACACACAGACACTATTACAGTGACCAGTGATGTATGAATGAAACAATATTGAGAAAAGGTGTTCAGTCAAAATTACACAAACAATCTCCAAGACATACAGTTTGTTTACAGCAAATAGTATTGGGGAATTGGTTGTGGCATAACTAACAGATTTTCATGTGACTTAAATTCCCTGTAGAACAGTCCAGTGTCTATAGTTGTTCCTTGTGAGGTATTGAGAATGTTTAAGGCAAAATACATATTTCTCATGTTTGTAGCTCACCTAAACATTAAGTGTTCAAGTTGAGTTCTTATGAAGAAAAAAAATTCACAGACTGTAATTTAGGGTAAAAAGTGAAAACAGTTCAGAAGTTTTGAACAAATGCACAAGTAAAGTTGTAAATTATGTTTAGAGGACATTTGAAAGTGTTTATTAAGCAGTATGATTGTGATGAAAAATGTTATATGATGTATGACCAAAACTTTAATTATTTGAAATATCCTTGATCTCTGTTTCAAAAGTTATAATAGTTTGACAATTTTCTGGAGGTATGTCGGTATAATGTGGACTACACACATGTAAGAAGTACCGGTATAGTTTGGTCTATCCTAAAATGTAGGCTGGGTATGAAATAGAAGTATGGCTACAGTAGTCTGAAGGCATGTACTGAAGATGTCGACTTGGAACATATTAGATATATGGTTACAATAATCTGGAAGCATGGCCTGTTAATGTTGACTAGTAAGTATAAGATTTAGGGTTACAATTGTCTGGAAGCATGGCCTGTTAATGTTGACTAGTAAGTATTAGATGTAGGGTTACAATTGTCCGGAAGCATGGCCTGTTAATGTCGAATAGTAAGGTATTAGATGTAGGGTTACAATTATCTGGAAGCATGGCCTGTTAATGTTGACTAGTAAGGTATTAGATGTAGGGTTACAATTGTCTGGAAGCTTGGCCTGCTAATGTCGAATAGTAAGGTATTAGATGTAGGGTTACAATTGTCCGGAAGCATGGCCTGTTAATGTCAAATAGTAAGGTATTAGATGTATGGTTACAATTGTCCGGAAGCATGTTCTGTTAATGTCGAATAGTAAGGTATTAGATATAGGGTTACAAATAGGGTTACAATTGTCCGGAAGCATGGCCTGTTAATGTCGAATAGTAAGGTATTAGATGTAGGGTTACAATTGTCCGGAAGCATGGCCTGTTAATGTCGACTAGTAAGGTATTAGATGTAGGGTTACAATTGTCAGGAAGCATGGCCTGTTAATGTCGACTAGTAAGGTATTAGATGTAGGGTTACAATTGTCTGGAAGCATGGCCTGTTAATGTTGACTAGTAAGGTATTAGATGTATGGTTACAATTGTCAGGAAGCATGGCCTGTTAATGTTGACTAGTAAGGTATTAGATGTATGGTTACAATTGTCAGGAAGCATGGCCTGTTGATGTCGACTAGTAAGGTATTAGATGTAGGGTTACAATTGTCTGGAAGCATGTCCTGTTAATGTCGAATAGTAAGGTATTAGATTGTCTGGAAGCATGGCCTGTTAATGTCGAATAGTAAGGTATTAGATGTATGGTTACATTTGTCCGGAAGCATGGCCTGTTAATGTCGAATAATAAGGTATTAGATGTATGGTTACAATTGTCCGGAGGCATGGTCTGTTAATGTGGAATAGTAAGGTATTAGATGTAGGGTTACAGTTGTCTGGAAGCATGGCCTGTTAATGTCGAATAATAAGGTATTAGATGTATGGTTACAGTTGTCCGGAAGCATGGTCTGTTAATGTCGAATAGTAAGGTATTAGATGTAGGATTACAGTTGTCTGGAAGCATGTCCTGTTAATGTCGAATAGTAAGGTATTAGATGTAGGGTTACAATTGTCTGGAAGCATGGCCTGATAATGTCGAATAGTAAGGTATTAGATGTATGGTTACAATTGTCTGGAAGCATGGCCTGATAATGTCGAATAGTAAGGTATTAGATGTATGGTTACAATTGTCCGGAAGCATGGTCTGTTAATGTCGAATAGTAAGGTATTAGATGTAGGGTTACAGTTGTCCCGGAAGCATGGTCTGTTAATGTCGAATAGTAAGGTATTAGATGTAGGGTTACAGTTGTCTGGAAGCATGGTCTGTTAATGTCGAATAGTAAGGTATTAGATGTATGGTTACAGTTGTCTGGAAGCATGGCCTGATAATGTCGAATAGTAAGGTATTAGATGTAGGGTTACAGTTGTCTGGAAGCATGTCCTGTTAATGTCGAATAGTAAGGTATTAGATGTAGGGTTACAGTTGTCTGGAAGCATGTCCTGTTAATGTCGAATAGTAAGGTATTAGATGTATGGTTACAATTGTCTGGAAGCATGGCCTAATAATGTCGAATAGTAAGGTATTAGATGTAGGGTTACAATTGTCTGGAAGCATGGCCTGTTAATGTCGAATAGTAAGGTATTAGATGTAGGGTTACAGCTGTCTGGAAGCATGGCCTGTTAATGTCGAATAGTAAGGTATTAGATGTAGGGTTACAATTGTCCGGAAGCATGGTCTGTTAATGTCGAATAGTAAGGTATTAGATGTAGGGTTACAGTTGTCCGGAAGCATGTCCTGTTAATGTCGAATAGTAAGGTATTAGATGTAGGGTTACAATTGTCTGGAAGCATGGCCTGTTAATGTCGAATAGTAAGGTATTAGATGTAGGGTTACAATTGTCTGGAAGCATGGCCTGTTAATATCGAATAGTAAGGTATTAGATGTAGGGTTACAATTGTCAGGAAGCATGGCCTGTTAATCTTGACTAGTAAGGTATTAGATGTAGGGTTACAATTGTCTGGAAGCATGGCCTGTTAATGTTGACTAGTAAGGTATTAGATGTATGGTTACAATTGTCCGGAAGCATGTCCTGTTAATGTCGAATAGTAAGGTATTAGATTGTCTGGAAGCATGGCCTGTTAATGTCGAATAGTAAGGTATTAGATGTAGGGTTACATTTGTCCGGAAGCATGGCCTGTTAATGTCGAATAATAAGGTATTAGATGTATGGTTACAATTGTCCGGAGGCATGGTCTGTTAATGTCGAATAGTAAGGTATTAGATGTAGGGTTACAATTGTCCGGAAGCATGGCCTGTTAATGTCGAATAGTAAGGTATTAGATGTAGGGTTACAATTGTCCGGAAGCATGGCCTGTTAATGTCGAATAGTAAGGTATTAGATGTAGGGTTACAATTGTCCGGAAGCATGGCCTGTTAATGTCGACTAGTAAGGTATTAGATGTAGGGTTACAATTGTCCGGAAGCATGGCCTGTAAATGTCGAATATTAAGGTATTAGATGTAGGGTTACAATTGTCCGGAAGCATGGCCTGCTAATGTCGAATAGTAAGGTATTACATGTAGGGTTACAATTGTCCGGAAGCATGTCCTGCTAATGTCGAATAGTAAGGTATTACATGTAGGGTTACAATTGTCCGGAAGCATGTCCTGTTAATGTCGAATAGTAAGGTATTGGATGTAGGGTTACAATTGTCCGGAAGCATGTCCTGTTAATGTCGAATAGTAAGGTATTACATGTAGGGTTACAATTGTCCGGAAGCATGTCCTGTTAATGTCGAATAGTAAGGTATTAGATGTAGGGTTACAATTGTCTGGAAGCCTGTCCTGTTAATGTCGAATAGTAAGGTATTAGATGTAGGGTTACAATTGTCTGGAAGCCTGGTCTGTTAATGTTACAATTGTCCGGAAGCCTGTCCTGCTAATGTCGAATAGTAAGGTATTAGATGTAGGGTTACAATTGTCTGGAAGCCTGGTCTGTTAATGTTGACTAGTAAGGTATTAGATGTAGGGTTACAATAAACTGGAAGCATGGCCTGTTAATGTTGACTTGTAAGGTATTAGATGTAGGGTTACAATAATCTGGAAGCATGGTCTGTTAATGTTGACTAGTAAGGTATTAGATGTAGGGTTACAATAAACTGGAAGCATGGTCTGTTAATGTTGACTAGTAAGGTATTAGATGTAGGGTTACAATAATCTGGAAGCATGGTCTGTTAATGTCGAATAGTAAGGTATTAGATGTAGGGTTACAATAATCTGGAAGCATGGTCTGTTAATGTCGAATAGTAAGGTATTAGATGTAGGGTTACAATTGTCAGGAAGCATGTCCTGTTAATGTTGACTAGTAAGGTATTAGATGTAGGGTTACAATTGTCTGGAAGCATGGCCTGTTAATGTCGAATAGTAAGGTATTAGATGTAGGGTTACAATTGTCTGGAAGCATGGCCTGTTAATGTCGACTAGTAAGGTATTAGATGTAGGGTTACAATTGTCTGGAAGCATGGCCTGTTAATGTCGAATAGTAAGGTATTAGATGTAGGTCTACAATTGTCTGGAAGCATGGCCTGTTAATCTTGACTAGTAAGGTATGTTAATGTTGACTAGTAAGGTATTAGATGTAGGGTTACAGTTGTCTGGAAGCATGGTCTGTTAATGTCGACTAGTAAGGTATTAGATGTAGGGTTACAGTTGTCTGGAAGCATGGTCTGTTAATGTCGAATAGTAAGGTATTAGATGTAGGGTTACAGTTGTCTGGAAGCATGGCCTGTTAATGTCGAATAGTAAGGTATTAGATGTAGGGTTACAGTTGTCTGGAAGCATGGCCTGTTAATGTCGAATATTAAGGTATTAGATGTAGTGTTACAATTGTCTGGAAGCATGGCCTGTTAATGTCGAATAGTAAGGTATTAGATGTATGGTTACAATTGTCTGGAAGCATGGCCTGTTAATGTCGAATAGTAAGGTATTAGATGTATGGTTACAATTGTCTGGAAGCATGTCCTGTTAATGTCGAATAGTAAGGTATTAGATGTATGGTTACAATTGTCCGAAAGCATGGCCTGTTAATGTCGAATAGTAAGGTATTAGATGTATGGTTACAATTGTCCGGAAGCATGCCCTGTTAATGTCGAATAGTAAGGTATTGGATGTAGGGTTACACTTGTCCGGAAGCATGGCCTGTTAATGTCGAATAGTAAGGTATTAGATGTAGGGTTACAGTTGTCCGAAAGCATGGCCTGTTAATGTCGAATAGTAAGGTATTGGATGTAGGGTTACAGTTGTCCGGAAGCATGCCTGTTAATGTCGAATAGTAAGGTATTGGATGTAGGGTTACAGTTGTCCGGAAGCATGCCTGTTAATGTCGAATAGTAAGGTATTAGATGTAGGGTTACAGTTGTCCGGAAGCATGGCCTGTTAATGTCGAATAGTAAGGTATTAGATGTACGGTTACAGTTGTCCGGAAGCATTGCCTGTTAATGTCGAATAGTAAGATATTAGATGTAGGGTTACAATTGTCCGGAAGCATGGCCTGTTAATGTCGAATAGTAAGGTATAAGATGTAGGGTTACAGTTGTCCGGAAGCATGGCCTGTTAATGTCGACTAGTAAGGTATTAGATGTAGGGTTACAGTTGTCGGGAAGCATGGCCTGTTAATGTCGAATAGTAAGGTAATAGATGTAGGGTTACAGTTGTCGGGAAGCATGGCCTGTTAATGTCGAATAGTAAGGTATAATCTAGGGTTACAGTTTCCGGAAGCATGGCCTGTTAATGTCGAGTAGTATAAGTATAGATGTAGGGTTACATTGTCTGGAAGCATGGCCGTTAATGCGACTAGTAAGGTATAGATTAGGTACAATTAATCCGAAGCATGGCCCTGTAATGTCGAATGTAAGGTATTGTATGATGGTTACAATTGTCCGAACAATGGCCTGTTAATGTCGAAAATACAAAGTATTAGATGTAGGTTACAAATGTATCGGGAAGCTGGCTTTATGTCGAACTATAAGTATTAATGTAGGGTTACAATTGTCCTGAACATGCCGTGTTATATTGTTCTTGTGAGTATGAGAATGTTTAAGGATAGTAGGGTTTCATGTTGTCCGGAGCTGCCTTTAAATTACGATAGTCAAGTGTATTAGATGTATGGTAAAAATTGACGAACTGTCCAATTTGATGGTCAAGGAGTTACAAGTTCCTGAACAATGCACTGTGTGAAATGATTAGTAGGTATTGAAGTGGGTTACATTGTCCGAAGACATGTGAACTGTTAATGTTCGACCATAACGATTAATGTATGTTACAATGTCCGGACTTGTCCTTTAGATGTCGATAGGTTTACAATTTGTCGGAGATGTCCGGTTAATGTCGGATATATGTATTAGATGTACGGTAATTGTCGGTACTTGCCTGTTGATGCTCGGAATATAAGTATAGAAGTAGGGTACAGTGTCGGAAGGCATGTCCTGATGATGTCGAATCATTAAAGTATTAGATGTAGGGTTACAGTTTCCGGAAGCATGTCCTGTTGAATGTTGAATAGTAAGTATTAGATTTAGGGTTACAATTGTCCGGAAGCATGGCCTGTTAATGTTGAATAGTAAGTATTAGATGTAGGGTTACATTGTCCGGAAGCGTGGCCTATTAATGTGGAATAGTAAGGTATTAGATGTAGGGTTACAATTGTCCGGAAGCATGACCTGTTAATGTCGACTAGTAAGGTATTAGATGTAGGGTTACAATTGTCCGGAAGCATGTCCTGTTAATGTCGACTAGTAAGGTATTAGATGTAGGGTTACAATTGTCCGGAAGCATGTCCTGTTAATGTCGACAGTAAGGTATTAGATGTATGGTTACAATTGTCCGAAGCATGTTCCTGTTAATGTCGATAGTAAGGTATTAGATGTTAAGGGTTACAATTGTCCGGAAGCATGGCCTGTTAATGTCGCAATGTAAGGTATTAGATGTAGGGTACAATTGTCCGGAAGCATGGCCTGTTAATGTCGACTAGTAAGGTATTAGATGTATGGTTACAATTGTCCGGAAGCATGTTCTGTTAATGTCGAATAGTAAGGTATTAGATGTACAAATAGGGTTACAATTGTCCGGAAGCATGTCCTGTTAATGTCGAATAGTAAGGTATTAGATGTATGGTTACAATTGTCCGGAAGCATGGCCTGTTAATGTCGACTAGTAAGGTATTAGATGTAGGGTTACAATTGTCCGGAAGCATGGCCTGTTAATGTCGACTAGTAAGGTATTAGATGTAGGGTTACAATTGTCCGGAAGCATGTCCTGTTGATGTCGAATAGTAAGGTATTAGATGTAGGGTTACAGTTGTCCGGAAGCATGTCCTGTTAATGTCGACTAGTAAGGTATTAGATGTAGGGTTACAGTTGTCCGGAAGCATGTCCTGTTAATGTCGACTAGTAAGGTATTAGATGTAGGGTTACAGTTGTCCGGAAGCATGTCCTGTTAATGTCGACTAGTAAGGTATTAGATGTAGGGTTACAGTTGTCCGGAAGCATGTCCTGTTAATGTCGACTAGTAAGGTATTAGATGTAGGGTTACAATTGTCCGGAAGCATGTCCTGTTAATGTCGACTAGTAAGGTATTAGATGTAGGGTTACAATTGTCCGGAAGCATGTCCTGTTAATGTCGACTAGTAAGGTATTAGATGTAGGGTTACAATTGTCCGGAAGCATGGCCTGTTAATGTCGACTAGTAAGGTATTAGATGTAGGGTTACAATTGTCGAAAGCATGTCCTGTTAATGTGACTAGTAAGGTATTAGATGTAGGGTTACAATTGTCCGGAAGCATGCCTGTTAATGTCGACTAGTAAGGTATTAGATGTAGGGTTACAATTGTCCGGAAGCATGTCCTGTTAATGTCGACTAGTAAGGTATTAGATGTAGGGTTACAATTGTCCGGAAGCATGTCCTGTTAATGTCGACTAGTAAGGTATTAGATGTAGGGTTACAATTGTCCGGAAGCATGTCCTGTTAATGTCGAATAGTAAGGTATTAGATGTAGGGTTACAATTGTCCGGAAGCATGGCCTGTTAATGTCGACTAGTAAGGTATTAGATGTATGGTTACAATTGTCCGGAAGCATGTCCTTTTGATGTCGACTAGGGTTACAATTGTCCGGAAGCATGTCCTGTTGATGTCGAATAGTTAGGTATTAGATGTAGGGTTACAATTGTCCGGAAGCTTGTCCTGTTGATGTCGACTAGTAAGGTATTAGATGTAGGTTACAATTGTCCGGAAGCATGGCCTGTAATGTCGACTAGTAAGGTATTAGATGTAGGGGTTTGACATTGTCCGGAAGCATGGTCCTGTTAATGTCGACAGTAAGGTATTAGATGTAGGGTTACATTGTCCGGAAGCATGGCCTGTTAATGTCGACTAGTAAGGTATTAATGTAGGTTACAATTGTCCGGAAGCATGCCTGTTGTAATGTGCGTAAATATAAGGGGCTATAGAATTGTAGGGTTGTACCAATTGTCCGGGATAGATGGCTGATTAATGACGAATAATTATAAGGTATTAGATGTAGGGTTACAATTGTCCGGAAGCATGTCCTGTTGATGTCAATAGTAAGGTATTAATGTAGGGTTACAATTGTCCGGAAGCATGTGCCTGTTATGTCGACTAGTAAGGTATTAGATGTAGGGTTACAATTGTCCGGAAGCATGGCCTGTTAATGTCGACTAGTAAGGTATTAGATGTAGGTTACAATTGTCGGGAAGCATGCCTGTTAATGTCGAATAGTTAGGTAATTAGATGTATGGTTACAAATGTCCGGAAGCATGCCTGTTAATGCCGAATAGTAAGGTATTAGATGTAGGGTTACAATTGTCCGGAAGCATGCCTGTTAATGTCGAATAGTAAGGTATTAGATGTAGGGTTACAATTGTCCGGAAGCATGCCCTGTTAATGTCGAATATGTATGGTTACAATTGTCCGGAAGCATGGCCTGTTAATGTCGAATAGTAAGGTATTAGGATGTATGGTTACATTGTCCGGAAGCATGCCTGTTAATGTCGAATAGCTAAGGTATTGGATGTATGGTTACAGATGTCCGGAAGCATGGCCTGTTAATGTCGAATAGTAAGGTATTAGATGTATGGTTACATTGTCCGAGAAGCATTGCCTGTTAATGTCGAATAGAAGGTATTAGATGTAGGGTTACAGTTGTCGGAAGCATGGCCTGTTAATGTCGAATTGTAAGGTATTAGATGTAGGTTACATGTCCGGAAGCATGCCTTGTTAATGTCGAATAGAAGGTATTAGATGTATGGTTAAAATGTCAGGAAGCATGCCTGTTGATGTCGACTAGTAAGGTATTAGATGTAGGGTTACAATGCCCGGAAGCATGACCTGTTAGATGTCGACAGTAAGATGTACACTTAGAATGTTAAGTGTTACAAGGATATGTGGAAACATGTCTGTTGATTTTAGTCAATAGTAAGGTATTAGATGTTGGTTACAACTGTCTGGAAGCATGGCCTGTTGATGTCAGATAGAAGGTATTAATGTAGGTTACAATTGTCCGGAAGCATGTCCTGTTATGTCGACTAGTAAGGTATTGATGTGGTTACAATGTCAGGAAGCATGCCTGTTAATGTCGAATAGTAAGGTATTAGATGTAGGGTTACAACTGTCCGGAAACATGTCCTGTTGATGTCGAATAGTAAGGTATTAGATGTAGGGTTACAGCTGTCCGGAAGCATGTCCTGTTGATGTCAAATAGCAAGGTATTAGATGTAGGGTTACAATTGTCCGGAAGCATGTCCTGTTGATGTCAAATAGCAAGGTATTAGATGTAGGGTTACAATTGTCTGGAAGCATGCCCTGTTTATGTCGAATAGCAAGGTATTAGATGTATGGTTACAACTGTCCGGAAGCATGGCCTGATAATGTCGAATAGTAAGGTATTAGATGTATGGTTACAACTGTCCGGAAGCATGGCCTGATAATGTCGATAGTAAGGTATTAGATGTAGGGTTACAACTGTCAGGAAGCATGGCCTGATTACTAAGTTGTCTGAAGGCATGTGACTGCCTGTTAATGTCGATAGTAAGGTATTAGATGTAGGTTACAATTGTCCGGAAGCATGGCCTGTTAATGTTGACTAGTAAGGTATTAGATGTAGGGTTACAGTTGTCCGGAAGCATGGGCTGTTAATGTTGACTAGTAAGGTATTAGATGTAGGGTTACAATTGTCAGGAAGCATGGCCTGTTAATGTCGACTAGTAAGGTATTAGATGTCGGGTTACACTTGTCCGGAAGCATGGCCTGTTAATGTCGACTAGTAAGGTATTAGATGTAGGGTTACAACTGTCCGGAAGCATGGCTGTTAATGTCTGGTAAAGTATTAGATGTAGGGTTACAATTGTCCGGAAGCATGGCCTGTTAATGTCGAATAGTAAGGTATTAGATGTATGGTTACAATTGTCCGGAAGCATGGGCTGTTAATGTCGACTAGTAAGGTATTAGATGTAGGGTTACAGTTGTCCGGAAGCATGGCCTGTTGATGTCGACTAGTAAGGTATTAGATGTATAGTTACAATTGTCCGGAAGCATGGCCTGTTGATGTCGACTAGTAAGGTATTAGATGTATGGTTACAATTGTCTAGAAGCATGGCCTGTTATGTCGACTAGTAAAGGTATAGATGTATGGGTTACAATTGTCTGGAAGCATGGCCTGTTATGTCGACTAGAAAGGTATGAGATGTATGGTTACAATTGTCTAGAAGCATGGCCTGTTGATGTCGACTAGAAAGGTATGAGATGTATGGTTACAATTGTCAGAAGCATGGCCTGTTGATGTCGACTAGTAAGGTATTGAATGTATGGTTACATGTCGAAATGTCTGTTAATGTCGATAGAGGTATTGATGTTGGACAGCCATGGCCTGTAATGTGATATTAAGGTATTAGATGTATGGTTACAATTGTCCGGAAGCATGTGCTGTTAATGTTGACTAGTAAGGTATTAGATATATTGTTACAATTGTCCGGAAGCATGGCCTGATAATGTTGACTAGTAAGTATTAGATGTAGGGTTACAATTGTCCGGAAGCATGTGCTGTTAATGTTGACTAGTAAGGTATTAGATATATTGTTACAATTGTCCGGAAGCAAAACCCGTTAATGAGGACTGGGAACGTATTATATGTATGGTTACAAATGTCTAGAAGCACATCCCGTCAGTGCAGACCAAAAAAGAAAAAAGATAAGGAACGAGTTTCTAAAAAAGCTTAGCTTTCTTATCAATCCTTGATTTGTGTAAATGTATGTTTGCTGTATATCTGCTGAAAATAAATATTGTTTAAACCAATGCAGACTGGGTAGGTATGAGTAAAGTTACAGTTATCTAGAGTCATGTCCCTTTAATGCAGACTGGGTAGGTATGAGAAGTAAAGTTACAATTATCTAGAGGCATGTCCCGTTAATGCAGACTGGGTAGGTATGAGAAGTATAGTTACAATTATCTAGAGGCATGTCCCGTGAATGCAGACTGGGTAGGTATGAGAAGAATAGTTACAATTATCTAGAGGCATGTCCCTTTAATGCAGACTGGGTAGGTATGAGATGTATAGTTACAATTATCTAGAGGCATGTCCCTTGAATGCAGACTGGGTAGGTATGAGAACTATAGTTACAATTATCTAGAGGCGTGTCCCGTGAATGTAGACTGGGTAGGTATGAGAAGTATAGTTACAATTGTCTAGAGGCATGTCCCTTTAATGCAGACTGGGTAGGTATGAGAAGTAAAGTTACAATTATCTAGAGGCATGTCCCTTAAATGCAGACTGGGTAGGTATGAGAAGTATAGATACAATTATCTAGAGGCATGTCCCGTGAATGCAGACTGGGTAGGTATGAGAAGTATAGTTACAATTATCTAGAGGCATGTCCCATTAATGCAGACTGGGTAGGTATGAGATTTATAGTTACAATTATCTAGAGGCATGTCCCTTGACTGGGTAGGTATGAGAAGTATAGTTACAATTATCTAGAGGCATATCCCTTGACTGCAGACTGGGTAGGTATGAGAAGTATAGTTACAATTATCTAGAGGCATGTCCCTTAAATGCAGACTGGGTAGGTATGAGAATTATAGTTACAATTATCTAGAGGCATGTCCCATTAATGCAGACTGGGTAGGTATGAGAAGTATAGTTACAATTATCTAGAGGCATGTCCCATTAATGCAGACTGGGTAGTTATGAGAAGTATAGTTACAATTATCTAGAGGCATGTCCCTTAAATGCAGACTGGGTAGTTATGAGAAGTATAGTTACAATTATCTAAAGGCATGTCCCTTTAATGCAGATGGGGTAGGTATGAGAAGTATAATTACAATTATCTAGAGGCATGTCCAGTGAATGTAGACTTGGTAGTATGAGAACTATAGTTCATTATCTAGAGGCATGTCTCTTTAGTGCAGACGGGGTAGGGACGAGAAGTATAATTACAATTATCTAGAGGCATGTCACGTCAATGTAGACTGGATAGGTATGAGAACTATCGTTACAATTATCTAGAGGCATGTCTCGTCAATGTAGACTGGGTAGGTTTGGGAAGCATTAAGTTACAGTTATCTAGAGGCATGTCCCGTCAATATAGACTGGGTAGGTATGGGAAGCATTAAGTTACAATTATCTAGAGGCATGTCCGTTACTGTAGACTGGTTAGTTATTACAATTATCTGGAAGCATGTCTCAACAATGTGGACTGAGAAAGAAGTATGGTTGTAATTATTTAATGCATGTCTTGGTAATGTTAACTAGATAGGTATAGTTACAATTTTATAAGAAAAGAGAAGAAACCTGATCAATAAAACTCACAGAAAGTAGACATAAACATAATTGATTACAAGTTAAAATGAGCTAATACAGCTGTAATCATTTCTCTCAGTTTACACATAGAAACCAGGATTTTTTCTTAACACTATGTATTCCATGATAATTGCTGACATATTTGCAATTTCCATCTAAGAGTAGATCTGTTTCACTGTAGATTGAATGTTATTTGTGTTGCTTTTATTTGGTGAGTTTTATGTCCATCCTATTATTGATCTTTCAGGACTATGGAGATATTTGTAAATTTGTATGTAAAGGAGTTGGTTTCTGTGTGAATTACATCCTTTTGTTTGTTTCTCTGTCTATAAGCAGGATTACACTGGTATTTGAAGAAACACTTTTTTCAGTTGACATATCTGTAGTATTTGTCAAGTGTCATATTTATGTTGCAGAGATTTTGCTACCTGTGATATAGTCAGATATAAAGCAGCAGAATCTAGTTGGTTGTCTCTGAGCTCATAAAACCATCCAGTGGTGTTAATACTGTCCTCCAAACTTAGGCTTTTATAGCCTATTACCCAGTCGAGATAATGCTCACGAGTCCATGAACAGTTCATGAGCATTCATGAAGTGTTCATGGATTGCTCATGATCTGTTTACAAAGTATGTTCATGAACAATTATTCATGAAAAGTTTGAGGTGGTTCATGAACAAAACATCTTTAGCAAACTTAATTCATGAACAGTTCATGAGCTTTCATGAACACTGAAATATTCATTCATTATACATAATACTTGGGTTTATTACCTTTTACAATAATGAATAAATTCATGAACTTTCATGAACATTAAATTCATAATGTCACATGATCAGTTTCCATTATTTTGTTGCATGCTGGGAAATTTTTTGCACATGTGGTCTGAAAAGTTTGTATAGCAAATAAGAAGGAACGATTTATCATACTACAGCAAGGAATGGTTTAAAAGGAACATGAGTGCACTGAATAATAAATAAGTAATTATATATATATATGGTGCTGTCGTTATCGTTTACTATAAAAAATATAGAATCCTTTTAAAATAGCACAAGTTTTCATGACCCTGAAGCAATTAAGGCAAGTGTCTAAATTTCAATCTGATTAAAGTAAATTATACATTGTTTAACTTAATGTTTTGTATTTTATGCAGTAATTGTTTACTTCTTTTTATGCTCCTAATCCAACTCTACTATTTGTTGAGGGTGTAAAATGTCATTGTCACGTCACAGTGACTGGCCACTAACTGAACAACACTTTGACCTACAATTGTCTGATTTTATAGGATGTGCCATTGGCTTAGATGGTCAGTCTGCTAAATAATAGTAGTTTCAAAAGAAAAATGTTGTTTGAGGCCCCTGCTAAGATCTGAGGTTTATGAAATTTTTTGACAGGGTGGTATTTAGTGCCTTTGCAACAGGCAACTTGAAAGTTTCAAGAATTATTCATGGACTTTTCACTGATTAAAAGCTCATGAACTGAAAATGGTACTTTCCAGTTCATGAACTGTTCATTGAACACATAGTGGAATTTGTTCATGAACAGTTCAATAAAATGTGTTCATGATCTGTTCATGAACAAAAAAAAAGGGGTCTCATTTTCAGTTCATGAAAAGTTCATGACTTCATTCATGAAATAATTCATGAACATTTCATGAAAACCACGTGAAATTTTCAACAGGGTAGGAAAGCTATTTAAGTTCATGGTATGCATGAAAAGAGTGTTAGAAGTTGTCTTTTTGTATGCCACCAAACCACAAAAATGGGTTGCTAGTAGTTTGATCCTCTATGAATTCAGCTAAAAATTACTTAAACATTTATGTGAATTTAACTGGACATCAAAGAAGCAGGTAAACAGCCTGGAGTTCGAGCATCTTGTGTTTCTTGTACCTTCCTTCAATACCTTAAATGAGAAAATATATCCAGACGGGGTCGCCTATAATTGGCAACATATTGCAAGTATGAATAAATATTGATACAAACTAATCATGAATGTATGAAAAAATATATAGTTGTAAATATTTTCCAGTCAACAGTATTGTAGTATGCAGGATATTGCACCTTTATTGAGGTATTTCTAGAAATCTTTCATCATCTTGTTAAGGGTAACATCAGATATAACACATTATTTACACCTGTTTGCTTACAACACAGACTGAAAATAGAAATAGAAAATGTGCTAGCTTAATCAGCTTGTATTTTTCAGATGTATGTGAAGAACTTTTTGCATTTAGCAGGCTTTAAAAAAATTTTTTTTGTATCTTTGGGATAAAAACATGGTGATTTGCCTTCATATGATAAACACTAGATCCCCTTTTGTTCAAAATTTTATTGCCAGTAAAAAGAGAAATGATTATTTCTTTATATATATTTAATAACTTTGTTAATCTATTTTAAGCTTGACTGTTTGAAATTGAGTTTTTGTTGCCACCCTTTCTTCAGCATCTGCATCTATATCACAAAAGTTTCCCAAGTAAGGGGGTTTCTCATGAACTACTGGATTAAAGGTTTTTAAACTCCACTTGGCTCTCTGGCATCATAAGATAACCTCACAGGACAAGTTACATAACTCTAACTTACATGCGGATTTTTGATTTACAAATTCTGGTGGAAGTTTTGCATGTAAACATGCTGCACACAGAAACTACGAGACTGCTCTTCAATCTCCTCACAAATCATGACAATAATGAGATGACCTGTAATGGCAGATTTCATAACTCTGGCCTCTGGCTTACGTTTTATTAAAATTTTGCCCCTTTGTAATTAAGCTTGTACTATGTGGTAGGGGCTCAAACAGTCAAGTGTGCTATCTTTTCACAGCTTTTGTTGTATTCTATAACCTTGTAAACATTTCATTTACTTGCAAAATGCATTTTCTGAAACCAGGAGAATCTTTCGGTATAATAAAATAAATATTGCATTCCTGAGAGGGTGATATGAAAAATGTTCACCCCTCGAAATATGAATATAGACCTCGGCTGGCGCCTCGGTCAATATTCATATTTCTCGCGGTGAACATTTTTCATATCACCCTCTCAGGAATGCAATATTTATATATGATACATTGTTTAACTTAATGTTTTGTATTTTATGCAGTAATTGTTTACTTCTTTTTATGCTCCTAATCCCACTCTACCATTTGTTGAGGGTGTAAAATGTCATTGTCAAATCACAGTGACTGGCCACTAACTGAACAACACTTTGACCTACAATTGTCTGATTTTATAGGATGTGCCATTGGCTTAGATGGTTAGTCTGCTAAATAATTGTAGTTTCAAAAGAAAAATGTTGTTTGTGGCCCCTGCTAAGATCTGAGGTTTATGAAATTTTTTGACAGGGTGGTATTTAGTGCCTTTGCAACAGGCAACTTGAAAGTTTCATGAATTATTCATGGACTTTTCACTGATTAAAAGCTCATGAACTGAAAATGGTACTTTCCAGTTCATGAGCTGTTCATTGAACACATAGTGGAATTTGTTCATGAACAGTTCAATAAAATGTGTTCATGATCTGTTCATGAACAAAAAAAAAGGGGTCTCATTTTCAGTTCATGAAAAGTTCATGACCTTATTCATGAAATAATTCATGAACATTTCATGAAAACCACGTGAAATTTTCAACAGGGTAGGAAAGCTATTTAAGTTCATGGTATGCATGAAAAGAGTGTTAGAAGTTGTCTTTTTGTATGCCACCAAACCACAAAAATGGGTTGCTAGTAGTTTGATCCTCTATGAATTCAGCTAAAAATTACTTAAACATTTATGTGAATTGAACTGGACATCAAAGAAGCAGGTACACAGCCTGGAGTTAGAGCATCTTGTGTTTCTTGTACCTTCCTTCAATACCTTAAATGAGAAAATATATCCAGACGGAATCGCCTATAATTGGCAACATATTGCAAGTATGAATAAATATTGATACAAACTGATCATGAATGTATGAAAAAATATATAGTTGTAAATATTTTCCAGTCAACAGTATTGTAGTATGCAGGATATTGCACCTTTATTGAGGTATTTCTAGAAATCTTTCATCATCTTGTTAAGGGTAACATCAGATATAACACATTATTTACACCTGTTTGCTTACAACACAGACTGAAAATAGAAATAGAAAATGTACTAGCTTAAGCTTGTATTTTTCAGATGTATGTGAAGAACTTTTTACATTTAGCAGGGTTTAAAACATTTTTTTTTGTATCTTTGGGATAAAAACATGGTGATTTGCCTTCATATGATAAACACTAGATCCCCTTTTGTTCAAAATTCTTTTGCCGGTAAAAAGAGAAATGATTATTTTTTTATATATTTAATAACTTTGTTAATCTATTTTAAGCTTGACTATTTGAAATTAAAGAGTTTTTGTTGTCACCCTTTCTTCAACGACTGCATCTATATCACAAAAATTCCCCCAAGTAAGGGGGTTTCTCATGAACTACTGGATTAAAGGCTTTTAAACTCCACTTGGGTCTCTGGCATCATAAGATGACCTCACAGGACAAGTTACATGACTCTAGCTTACATGCCGATTTTTGATTAACAAAATCTGGTGGAAGCTTTGCATGTAAACATGCTGCACAGAAACTACAAGACTGAATGCTTTCAAACTCCTCACAAATCATGACTATAATGAGATGACCTGACATAGCAGATTTCATTACTCTGGCTTATGTTTTATTAAAATTTTGCCCCTTTGTAATTAAGCTTGTACTATGTGGTAGGGGCTCAAACAGTCAAGTGTGCTGTCTTTTCACAGCTTTTGTTGTATTCTATAGCCTTGTAAACATATCATTTACTTGCAAAATGCATTTTCTGAAACCAGGAGGAAAAACAATCATGACAGTAATAACTCTCAAGAAAACACATGAGTCATAAAGTTTCAGACAAAGGGAAATTTAACCAGCATTAAAACAGTGGTGCATTTAGATGCAACTGCATATTTAGATCACACATCTTGAAACCATGTGGCATTAGGAGCTACGCAAATTATTCTTGCGGCCTAATAGTACATCATTTAAAGTCATAAATTTACCACTGGTGTTAAAAACTTGTAAATAAACATTTTATGACCAAATAAAATTAAATGATTGTATGAGCAAACTGAAAATGTTCTTGTGGCCTTAAAGTGCATAATGAAAAAATCCTGGAAAAACATAGAATCTGCTACTTTAGTGCACCGAGTTGTCAAAAATGTAATAAGCAGATTTAGTTCTGGGCCCAGTTGTTCAAAACTTTAACCGGCTGTTCAAATAACCGCTGGTTAAACTTTGATTCAAAGCACTAGTCTTGATGGGAGAAACAAGTATGATGTTTTGATTTTATTGTAAAGATTTTTCAAAGTTCATAATTCTTAACTCATACAGCTGTTTTTCTAAGTCTTCTAAAATGTTGAAAAATAACCCTAAAAGTTAATCAACTGTTAGCTTAATCGCCTGTTAAAGTTTCGAACAACTGGGCCCTGATAAAAGACCACATTGCGTTAATTATGAGTTCATTTTATTTGTCTGAATTGTACATTATCAAAAAGTGAATATATATACCACTTAAAGTGCTCAGAGGTATAAGTAAACGTATTAAAGGGCATTTTTGCTGACTGAAGATAAATATGTACCTTAGTTCTTTTCATACTGTTTGTAATGTACTTGAAAGGTTTCTTGGCTAACAGTACAGATTTCTGACTATTCAAAAGAAAAATATTTTGTGGACCAAAGTTGTCCATACCAAATTCCTTGGGAAATGGTTTCCAAAGACTCACTGATGATAGGTAAGTAAGTACAGTTAGGATACTATTCCAGTCTAATGTATATAAACAACACTACAGATCTGTTTAAATTCAAATGTGCACATGCTTCCATTACTTCATGTGAGCTTCCCACATTCCAGATCTATTCCAGTCCCAATGTATGATTACCTCCAACATTACAGATCTATTCCAGCCCAATGTATGTATACCTCCAACATTACAGATCTATTCCAGCCCAATGTATGGATACTTCCCAATTTCCAGATGTATTCCAGTCCAAATGTATGGATACTTCAAACATTACAGATCTATTCCAGCCCAATGTATAGATACTTCCCACATTGCAGATCTATTCCAGCCCAATGTATAGATACTTCCCACTTTCCAGATCTATTCTAGCCCAATGTATGGATACTTCAAACATTACAGATCTATTCCAGCCCAATGCATGGATACTTCCCACTTTCCAGATCTATTCTAGCGCAATGTATGGATACTTCAAACATTACAGATCTATTCCAGCCCAATGTATGGATACTTCCCACATTCAAGATCTATTCCAGTCCCAATGTATGGATACTTCCCATATTCAAGATCTATTCCAGTCCCGATGTATGAATACCTTCCAACATTACAGATCTATTCCAGCCCAATGTATGGATACTTCCCACATTGCAGATCTATTCCAGCCCAATGTATAGATACTTCCCACATTGCAGATCTATTCTAGCCCAATGTATGGATACTTCATACATTACAGATCTATTCCAGCCTGATGTATGGATACTTCCCACACATTCCAGATCTACTCCAGTTCCAATGTATGAATACCTTCAACATTACAGATCTATTTCAGCCCAATGTTTAGATACTTCCCACATTACAGATCTATTCCAGCCCAATATATGGATACTTACCACATTCCAGATCTATTCCAGTCCCAGTGTATGAATGCCTCCAAGATTACAGATCTATTCCAGCCCAATGTATGGATTCCTCCAACACTACAGATCTGTTTCAGCCCAATGTATGGATACTTCCCACATTACAGATCTATTCCAGTCCAATGTCTGGATGCTTCCCATATTTCAGATCTATTTCAGTCCAATGTATGGATACCTCCAACATTACAGATCTATTCCAGCCCAATGTATGAATACCTCCAACATTACAGATCTATTCCAGCCCAATGTATGGATACCTCCAACATTACAGATCTATTCCAGTCCAATGTCTGGATGCTTCCCATATTTCAGATCTATTCCAGCCCAATGTATGGATACCTCCAACATTACAGATCTATTCCAGTCCAATGTATGGATACCTCCAACATTACAGATCTATTCCAGTCCAATGTATGGATACCTCCAACATTACAGATCTATTCCAGCCCAATGTCTGGATGCTTTCCATATTTCAGATCTATTCCAGCCCAATGTCTGGATGCTTCCCATATTTCAGATCTATTCCAGCCCAATGTACGGATACCTCCAACATTACAGATCTATTCTAGCCAAATGTCTGGATGCTTCCCATATTTCAGATCTATTCCAGCCCAATGTATGGATACCTCCAACATTACAGATCTATTCCAGTCCAAGGTATGGATGCTTCCCATATTTCAGATGTATTCCAGACCAATGTATGGATACCTCTAACATTACAGATCTATTCCAGCCCAATGTATGAATACCTCCAACATTACAGATCTATTCCAGTCCAATGTATGGATACCTCCAACATTACAGATCTATTCCAGTCCCAAGGAATGAATACCTCCACAACTACAGATCTATTCTAGCCAAATGTCTGGATGCTTCCCATATTTCAGATCTATTCCAGCCCAATGTATGATAACATATTTTAGGTACCCCACAGCCAAATTGTTAAAGTCATTGACTTCAAATCACCTGCCCATCCCCAATGTTGGTTCGAGCCTCTCTTTTGGGATTGAATTCTCCATGTGAGGAAGTCATTGTGTCGGGGTGGCGTTAAACCCCCTACCCGCCACCCTCCATCCCCTCCCCCGCCAAAAAAAAAACAAAAATGTTTAATGCAAAGGCATGGTAGACATTTAAAAGTATATAAACCTAGATTTTCTACATCTGTCAAAAATGTCTCAGTACTGGACAAATAAATTTAAATAATATGTAGCACACTTGTGGTAAATTTGTTCACTGTAGTACATTTTTGGCATAAATATTTAGATATGACACGGCAGTCCCTAAAATAGAAGCAAAATGTGCAACAGCTCAAAATATCATTATAATTAGATATCAGTTTATGAGATCCAACACAACTTATGTCTTTTTAGCTCACCTGAACTTTGTTCAGGATGAGCTCTTAGTATAGGATGGTCCAGTGCCAACAATTTTACTTCCCGGTAAACATCTGAACCTACTGGTCAGAATTACACCAAACTTGGTCATGGACCTCTATCAAGTTTGTTCAAATGATTCAGCTTGGCCCCTTGTAGTGTTCTGCCAGAGCTAAAATTAGAAAAACCTTTAAAGAACTTCTTCTCATGAACTACTTGGTGGATCTTCATCAGACTTGGTCTGTAGCATTATACTAAGGTCCTTTCCTAGTTTTGATCAAATGGGGGCTTTAAGCCACTTTTAAGGGCGGCTAGAGCTAAAGTTAGTAATACCTTTAAACAACTTCTTCTCATGAACTGCTAGATGGATCTCCATCAAACTTTGTCTGTAGCATCATTATAAGGTCCTTTCAAAAGGTATTTCTAACTTTAGCTCTAACACCCCTATATGTATAAAATTGGAAGAGGACCTTATAATGTTGCTACAGACCAAGTTTGATGATGATACATTAGCAGTTCCTGAGAAGTGTTAAAATTTTCCTCTATTTCTAGCTCTAATGGCCCCGAAGTGCCCCAATTTGTACAAACTTAGGAAAGGAATGGTTGTAAAACAGGCAGGATGCCTGGCGGGGCAACAGGGCAGAACGAATTTTGGAACAGGAGATGCGCCCTGCTGTAAATAGCTAACTGGAGCACTGCTTTAACTAACTTCTTCTCATTAACTCCCGGATGGGTCTTCATCACCCCTTGTCTGGAGCATCATTATCACCGCTTGGCTGGAGCATCATTATAAGGTCCTTTACCTTGTTTGTTCAGTTGGGGCAATTGGCCCCTTTTAGGGGACACTAGAGCTTAAACAGAAATACCTTTAAAGTCATTCTTCTCATGAACCGCTTGATGGATCTTCATTAAACTTGGTCTGTAACATCATTATAATGTCTTATGTCAAACTTGTTCAAATGGGGGCATTTGGGCCCTTTAAGGGGCCACTAGAGTTAAAATAGCAATGCCTTTAAATGATTTTTTTATGATGGTTATGTGTTTTTGGTGCATGATATCATTTTTTTTAAATAAATTTTGTTTTAATGAACAGCTTACAGGATTTTCACCAAACCTAGTTAGAAGCAAAGTCAGGTGGTTAAGGTGTGAACCCTTGCACATAATCTAATGAAACTTCACACAAGTGATCAGTACCAACCCTAGTTGTGCATGGTGCATGTTATGTTCTTTTAGATAAATATTCTGCAGAGTTATGGGATTTTGTTTTTTGTTACTATACTGTATCCATACAGTCTATATGATTATGCAATGTATCTATACAGTCCATATAATTATGCAATCTTGTGTGCATTAAATTGCAATGTACTGTCTTAGTGTGTATGTGTGTGTGTGTGTGTGTGTGCGTGTGCGTGCGTGTGTGTGGGGTGTGGGGGGGGGGGGGAGCGGGTGTACATTCATCACCTTTAGTGATAGCTCTAGTTTCTACCTGATTTACATTAAATTTGGTCCAATGTTTGTCTTTTTTAAATTTAGGGCTATACTATGTAATTGAAACCAGGTGAATATTTCACCTCATTGTAAAAGATAATTAACCCTATACAAATCACATGTTGAGTGAATCTTCCTGACAGTACATTTTATTAAATGATGGATATTTAAGTAACTCAGCACAAACATTCACCCTGCAAGACAACCATGTCATGTCTCTTGCTACAGCATGCAAAAAGAAAACATAGCTTCCATGTCCCTTTTGTGTCACCATAATATACTGAGCTGATTCTTAATGGATTTGCAGGTGCAATCAGAAGATGGAATTTACCTTTGGTTAATGATGTCTAGGGGAGTCTTGTAACCTCCTGTATTTAGTTGATGCCAGTATGTTTGAATCATTACAAAACCACAGTTTGTAAGTAGATATATCAAACGTGACGCCTTAGTAGAGATTATTTTGTGACGAATGGATTTTCAAGACGATACTATAACAACGTTATCAAATTAATGTAATTGATAATAAAACAACGATTATTTTCTAATTGTTGGCGATATATCAGCGAATATTTACTACAGATCTGTTAAGCTGGAATTAAATCTTGTTGTAATCGCGAAGTTTGGACATTGACATGGTTGTTGCTTTAATCGTATTAAAATAACGATAATCGGGCTCGATATCAGTTTAAACACAAATCTTGTTACAACCATTTGCATAAATCTGTTCCTTTTATAAGCTTTTCAGGAAACATTGCAAAGCCTTTGGGTAACTATTGTATCTATTACACGGCCGTTTATCGTCTGCAAATAGTTGCACCAATGTTCTTCAGTAAATGCTTCTACAAACACAACTGTGTATAGATTACCAAAAGAGAAGCGGATTCTCAATCTAGATTTCAATATGTAGAGCTTGAGATTTCCAAACTGGATATAGATCATCTTCTGCCACTTCTTAATGAAGTGAAGTTGTTGCTCAGGTTTAGTGCTGGTAAGAGACTTATGTACATTGTTGAGACTAACTAGATAGAAACTTTAGCCGTATGTAATTAAAAAGCTGTGTTAAATCAAATTGTGTCTATTTGTTTTAAAGCAAAACTTTAATCTGTTATGCAATTAAGAATGAATAGCTCGAAAACTTTAGCAGATCAAAAACCAGATGTAGTCAAGATAGCGAAATATTCCAAGTCTGAACACTACCCGGTCACTTTCTTTGGCCTCAGCTACCAAGGTACCCGATCTTGGTCTCAAAAGTAAGTAAGTAAGTAAGTAAATTTTAAGTTCAAAGGATAGCCAGGATCCATACCTACTCGTAGAGTATGTCTATATTTCCTTGCAGTATGTGCTCAAACTTGGTCGATTCCTTTCAGACTTTAACATACTCATATATTTTGTAATATTTTCTGTGTATATATGTAAATAGTTGTTATGTTATGTCAGTCACTGAAAAGTGGAATAAAAGAATATTTATACGTAAATAGTGATCATATTTAGAGGGAACAAATTACCTAATTTTGATCAAGACCGATATACGAGTACCTATGTATGTTGTGGTAGCTAGTGACTCGATGTTTCGAGTTGATAAATAACACAAACTATTGTTCTGCCGTAACGGAAAGAGTTCGTAAACCGCACAGAAATAAGATCCAGGCGATATATTTCACAGGCTTTTGAGAACGGCTGTACATCGCTTCTCAGAATTAATGACCGTTTATCAGTGTATTGTTTTTGGCACCTTAGATAGTGTCAGGATAGGAAAAGATATGGCGTTATAATGTTTAACTACTGTCTGATAATTTTCACAGATTATCGTTCCTGACCAGTCTTGCAAATTGGCGTATATGTTGCACCTTTAGTCTGTCTTGATGAACTGTAAGCTGTGTCTGTCAATGCGATTTTTTAACCTTTTGCAGTGTGCGTATACTTTTTATTTACATTTAAAGAAATCCTGTTTTATACGGATTATAAACGATATGTTGATTTTATTGTTTCTGGATTTTGTGTACGGGGTTAATGGTTTCTGGGGATAGGGTTAAGTATTGATTTTTGGGATTGGGCTAGGGAGGTTTCTCGGGCGTAAGCTATACCTGCTTCTGTATCTTCAATTTGATTCCGTTTGTTTTCAGATTTACAAAATACTTTCATTTTGTTAACAGTAGATGTTTATTTGTAAAAAAACAAAAACAACAACAGCCACACTGTAAAATAGAAGAGATTTAATAGTTACGTAAATAATATCGTTTAATGCGTTTTGCTGTTTCACAAACGTTGTGTTTTTGTCTAGTTGGCATTTTGATGTAAATCTTGTCTTCAGATTAGTTTATGAACTTGACTTCATGCACTTTTTATGTTTCTTTTTGTCGTCGGTCACCAAGTGTGTTATGTCAACTGAGATAAGAAATTAAATTATCTATTTATTATTTCCCTCATGACTGGGAACTCCTAATTACATACCGACAATTTTTCCATTCACAATTTCCGTCGTCAGATTTTTTTCATAGATTACTTTTTTCTTAAAAATCTAATCATTTCGTACAATTCTTAACATTTTAATCTTGCTATACCTTATAATTGAATCCCTTTATTTCATGCTACACTATTAGCAGACGCTTTTCAGACGCCCAATCTATCAAATCAATTCAATTAACGCCCTTGAAAGTCAAAATTGCTCTCTATATATGCCAATTATCGGGCGTTCTTTGACCATATTTACTTTTGACACTTATTTCAAATATGCATAATTATTAACAAAAACACTGATGCATTATTTTCATTTTTTCCGTATGAAATATTAAAAGGGTGTCACACCTACGAGGAATTTTTATTAAACCAACAACATGCATTAATAAGTTTTCATTAAGGTGATAAAGAGCTTTTAAGTGGTATAAATACGCATGATGTCAAAATAAAGAGTTGATCAAATATCGATGAAGTGGTTAATAAATCAACTAATGCATCAATATTTTGCGAAGTAGTCCTACAGTTTGGATTTTTTCACTCTGGGATATTTGGTAAGTACTTTTATCATTTATGACGTTTTCTTACGGCATAAAAAAAAACATTTACTCATATGAAAGTGCTTTAATCATACAGCGCTGTACCGTTGATCGTGTACTAGACCAAACATTTTTATACCATCTAAATGTCTTCCATCAATTCATTAAAAATGAACCACCTGCATTTCCCCATGAAAAATTGCCGCTGAAAATGCGTAGATAGTTTACATTACAATAATTGCAGGTAGATTTTATGGACATGGATTTTGGAAGTTTTTGCCATTCCAACGGATATAGCATGTAAATTATAAACAGTAGACAAGGCAGATTTTATTATTTTAACCACGAAAACGCGAACTCGTGTATGGTTAGGTAATAATTATTGATATATATGCATGTCTTACGTTACGTCCTTGTCTCTGTACAATTTATCTCAAGATTATTTTATACTAAGCACTGTTTTTTAAGAAGAAATAATTCTTTTTTCCGTGAAGCAGTTGAATGGAATTACTAATACAAATCATTCCTAATTCTGTTCTCGGAAATACTGTTGTATCTTCTTCGTAAATCACTAAGCGGACTAAATGCCGTCGTTATTATACGGTAAGGTTTTTTACAGCATGTTTTCATTTCATAACTGTAACCATTTAATAGAGTACTTTTAAATAAACTATTTTTTGTCGAGAAAAATTTGTCCGAGTGTAATGTGCACACAAAGTCATTTTTTTTTTTCTTGCGAGCAACAGTTTCCTTCAACACTCTGTGTAAAGCATAGCCATCTGCATCTCACTATGAAAAATTGCCACACAAATTGCGCAGATAGTTTACATTACGGTAATTGAAGGTAGATTTTATGGAAATAGATTTGTGTAGTTTTTGCAATTCTAACTGATATAGCGCAACCTATACACCATAAACCATTTATAGAAACTTTATTATACCCCACTCAGGGCGGATTTTTAATAGTTTTGGCGTTGTCCGTCTGTCCGTTCGTCCGTCGTCATTGTATATTGGTTTGGAGCGTTTGAATAAAACTTGGCAGAAATGATGACTGCATTGATAGCAATGTTTTTGGTCGCCGTTAAAACATGGCTTTCGCGAAATATCTTCAGTTTGGAATGAATTGCGCAGCGTGCATCGGGTCTAAAGTCTGATTGTATTTGTCTTCTTGGTTCGCGAAATGGAAAAATGGATCACTTGATAACATGATATACAAGTATATATATCTTGATTTGCATTTTGCGTTGCTTGGATGAAGGTCAATGTCTAGGTCACTGTAACTAAAAATATATTGTAAATTGACTTAACCTTCTGTTGTTTTAAGTATATGATTATTAAACAGCGTTTTTTTTTTGCATCTCCAAGGGTCGTGTTTTTTTCCAACGAATATTCATTCCGTTCCAGGGCACATGCGGTTTTCATAATCTGTTGGATGGGACCATGCATTACATGTATATACTATCGGGTTAAGATAATTAATGTTTATATTTCACGGTTTAAAGAAACGCACCAATCACGTGACACTGAGATATTGTAGAGCAATATTCAATTAATTTTGTTCGGTTTTTAGAGTTTCGGACGGATACTTCATTTTTGCTGAGAGGTATGAACAAGATAGAATAATATAGACTACATATCTGGTATCTTTTGTTAATCATTAAAAAGTTTAAAATGACAGTACATTATATATGATTATTTCCTCCATATATTATTCAAGAGTATTTTAATTGTTACAGTATTCAGCACTATACAATACTAATTGTACATTGTTGTACCACGTGCATATTATTTTTAAATACAGATGTATTGCTCGGTCCAATAAAACCTTTTAGTTCTGACAGCCGTAAAACTGTAATTATTTTACTTACATTTTTTTTTATTTTAAAGATTTAGAATTTATCATCATGTAGTAAAATTAAGAATAAATTTGCTTTCACAATGGTCCGGTTATAATTGATCTTCTGTCTGTCGTATTGGTCCTCGACCTGCTGCCTCGAGCCAATAACACATACTACATTAGCAACAGCTTTAACTGTAAAGTCATTTTTGTACGTATGTCTTACATGGCTATCTATAAATATTTGCAAACTCGTTTCCATAATGCTTTGTTTTTGTCATATTAAAATGTCAAGAAGGTATGAAACAGTGGTATGGATTAATTGTTATAGTTCATTTAGACTGATATTTTCCTCACACAAGAGACGTATACTAGAATAAAATCATCGTATAGTTATATTTTTTTTATTTTAAGATCACGTTTGTGTTGAGTTCATACATAAATAACCTCCTTTTTAATGTAAGCATTTCATGTATCTTTTTATGCCGCTAATAATGTAGAATAAACATGTAATAACTGACTATAGAACTGTGGGGTAAGATTCCCTTATTTTAAAGACGTTTTCTGTTGTTTTTCATTCAGGAACTGTCGAAGACGAGAAGAAACATCACGCACAATTAGCACGTACAGATGAAAATTGCTTTCATTTCCATAGGGATATTTTAGATGGAATTTAAAATCCCAGGGACCAGCGATTATTTGTGAGGATAAATTATAAAGACAAGCGGGATTAGTTATTGTTGTGAAGTAATTCCAGGAAAAGTGTTTTAGACACTGCCTGACAACTCCATTTAGAAAATTATTTTCTCGTCTGCAAAATGAGTTAATGTTGAGAAAAGTAAAATTTCGGTGCTTATTTTAATGAAAACCTAGTGTTTTAAGCAGACGATATATGAAAATATATTTCTGTGATTAAAGTAGTTTTACGATGCCGTGTTAAACGTTTTTCGCAATAGTTTTAGATAATACTAATGTATCTATTATGGCGAAAGAGTAATAAAGATACCAATGCGTTTTAGTGAAAATAAATATACATGGAATGACGCATAGAGAGGTGTATACTGACTGTCGCATTGGATTAAACAAATTTCATTTCACGATAAATAAAATGCACCAAGTATTACATTCTTGTTTTAAATTATAATTGAATGACTAACGTTATTAATCAGGGCCCATATCTCCCCGGTGATTTATGCAGTTCTGTTTGATTTAATCGGGTTTCAAGTAAAAGGAATAAAATTACAATACCTATGCGCAGTGAAAATGCATTTGTTAGCTGTTGATTTTTGAAAAGGGGATTATATTCCGTGATACTCGGGAATGTTTATTGTAATCAAGTTCTACGTAGCAAACTATTTTCATATGTGAAATTGAAAAATAGTGTGAAGAAAGGAATTTTGTAATATTTTTATTCGCTCAAAGTGACAACATTTTAGGCAGTTACTAAATGTAATTTAAAGTACCAAGTGGACACGTGCAATGCTGTGACACAAGGAAATGCTGTGACTTATTCCTGACAAGGATTATTATAATTTCAACTTGAAGATTGTGACAGTTCCTTCAGATAGTTTTATTTCAAAGAATGGAAGTCAAGTTTCGTTGGATTTCACCAGTTTCCTGGTTTTTCTTTATCTGTAGTGCGCTTGCGTACTATGACTATCATGATGACGGTTATGTGAGTGATCTCAGTATGGACTGGTCAATATTAGGGATTCGTGCCCACCAGCCAAAATGTGTGGATATACCTGACTCTATGACTTTATGTAGAAATATAGGCTACAAGACGATGAGACTGCCGAATCTCCTGGACCACGAGAGTTTAGCCGAGGCGGTAGACCAGGCTCGAGTCTGGGTACCGTTATTAAACCTTCACTGCCACCCTGACACCCAGCTATTTCTATGTTCCCTATATTCACCTGTGTGTTTAGAACCTTCAGTTTATCCATGCAAGTCTCTCTGTGAAGGAGTCAAAAGAGGCTGCGAGGAAAGGATTAACAATTACGGGTTCCCGTGGCCGGATATACTGAAATGTGACAAGTTTCCGGACCAGATGTGTATAGAGCAAGTCAACTTTGAAAACAGTAAGCATACCTTTTATTTCATTTTATTTCAATGGTGGCCTGTCACGTGAAAAAATGACCTTGTTCAGTATTTTAGAACATTTGATATTTTCACGATTTTACAAAGAAAATGTTCTTTAAAAAAATGAAATGAATAAACCTATCCATAACGTAATAAAATCAACATAATTTTCCACGATGGTCCTTTTTACCGTGACAGCTCTCAGTTTTTAACTTTGTAAAATGGTAGTGACGTGCTTTCACTGCTTAGAATATATACAATATAATACCGCCGACGTTTCGTTTTGAAGAAACAATCTGACTTTACCTTTCAGTTATATCTTGTGTATTTTTTGTACTGTCAAGGCGTATAATCATTTTAATAAATGTGTTTTACTTTCTGTCATAAAATGTAAATTATTATCATGTCAAAATATTAGATTAATTTATTACGCTTCAAAATGGAACTTGCATGAGCTTTGTAATTACATATACAACTTTTCTGTACTTCGTAATTTAAACTATCTCTTTGTTCTTTCTTCCTTATACTTTCCCTTTCACGTTCGTCTTTCTGATACTTGCACTTTGAAATACAGTCCAGTGAACAGCCTTATAATAACCACATGCCATTGACTTTTTTCTACATTTTGCCAAATGTAAAATGTAAAACCTAGGTCTTAACCGCTCACCCCTCTACCTGATGCACAGAGTAAACGACGCAAAAAGCGAAACGAGTTACATTAATTTATATGCACAAATGAAAATTGTCACGGGGAAAAATGATTAGTTTTGAGGCTCTATTAGTGTCACACTATAATAATAAAGTGATTTGACAATTACCACAAATCATTTGTCCGTGTGCCAGTAATCATGGATGGAAAAACATACCATCACTGTGTAAAAATGTGTACATTTGTGAAAATAAATTCTACAATTCAATAATAATTAGATCATTCATTTACTTTCTTCATTTACAGATTTAAGTGCGAGCTAGCTAGGTCTAAAATGTTTCCACTCCCACTACTTACACAGAAAAAGTACTCATACAAAAAGTATTTATCCCAAATTTGAAGACAGTATTTAGTTATTTTTGTTAGGTAGTTTTAGGATCACATCCCTTTATAGAATCAAACTGCTTATAACTTATTAAAAGTGGTTAAGCAAATTTTTGTCAAGTAATGTACTTGTGTTCACTGAGTGCTAATGTCATAGAGCACTTGGAGATATTTTCCTATCCTGGTTCACTGGCACCAGACCAGAAAGGGTAGGGTATAACATGTACAGTGGCATTTTCTTTCCGGTCTGGTGCTGATTTCCCAGTTGCCCAGAGTTATTTCAGCGGAAATATAAATTTGGTAACTATGCATAGCCTAAACCACAAAACAAGAAGTATTTGTTAATTAAGTGTTATTTTTGCCAAAGAGTTACATTTACGATTTTATATTTAGATGAAATTCATGCCGGTAAAATTCAAGTCTGTTAAATGATTCTATCAAGAATTGTTTGCGCAACCAGGACAGATTAGAAATAAATGTGTTTCGAAGCTACACGCAGTTTCAAAACTTGCTTTTCGGTTCAGATTGTTGAAATATCGCAATATTTGTCAAAACTAAACGTAAAACGAAATCGAAAGAAATACTGCTTCTTTTAAATGCCTTCATATTAAGGGCGGGGAGGCATTACAAATATATATATATTTATATTTATATATACAAAACAAAATAAATAGAATGTACATATCTAGTAGGGATCTAACAATACGTATTAAATGGGTCTTTTTAAAACAGAATTTACTAAAAGTGAACAATGCCATACAATGTTGCTTAAATACAATTGACCACCTGTCAGATAACAGCTGTTAACGTATTATTACAGAAATGATAAGAACAGAATAGAATATACGTGTTATTTTGACATGTACATAGTATATCGTCAAGATCAAAATACAACTTTTTATATACATAAATATTAACGAAGTCACACAATCAATTGAATAGTACATTGTGTTATAAAACATTCTAATTTCTTACTATGGTGTGTAAATTACTGAAATGCAGCGGATAGAGACAGTCTGATTTTATCTCACATAGTATATTAATGAATGTCAGTTGATTTGTATCAACATTTTAAAGGCACTGGCCTCCAGATTTGGCTAAAAATAATCTTTCTTTCAAATTGATATTTGGTCATAGTATGAACATTAGAATATGAGTTTTTGTTTCTAAAACATTTTTAAAAAAATCCAAATCAAGAAAAAAAGATCACCGCGTCGGGAATCGAACCCCAGACCGCCGCGGCAATAAAGACATTTCCCCGTCGTCGTAAGCAAAAGCGGTATATCGGAATTAGTGAATTATGACTCTAAAATAAAGATATTTATAATCGAGACAGTTTACCTGGAGTAAAGCGTTACAAACGCTTTTCAATTTTCATCGTAAAAAGTAGTAAAAATAGCAAATTCTCTTGTATTTCCATAACATGTAGTTTGTCAGTAATTAAGTTTTTAAAGCCTTCTTAAGAAACATGGCATTTATTTCCAGATATCTAAAGAAAAATTGTTTTTGTTGTTGAACGATCTGGAGGCCAGTCCCTTTGCGGGAGGGGAATTAAAGATATTTTAAGCTTTCCTACATAGTTATATTCAATAATACTGAGTCTGGTAATTTTTTTTTACTAATTGCATTGATTCTATGGCTAGATGACTTAACACATAACCGCCTCAATAGCCTAGTAGTAGAGCGTCCGCTTCGAGTGCGGGAGATCGTGGGTTTGATCTCCGGCCGCGACATACCAAAGAACCAGTATCGCTCATCATTAAAATGGAAACTGGCTTCTCTTCTCTCATACCCTCGTGTGGCGATGGATTCCATCAGGAATGAGGTGTCATAGATATTAATATAAGTCCACAATCGGCCTAAAACTGATAACTCATAACCCGAAACCGCCCATACAGGAAGTATGTTCGTAGACCGAAACAAAAAAGTTATCTGTATATCATCTGGACCAAAATCACTGTAGATACATTTGACATTTTGCAGAAATTTCATTCCCCTCAAATGACGTTTACATCGAGAGCAATTCATGAAAATATAATTTTACTGCATTTAATTTATGCATTTATTTCATTGTGTTATTCATTCATTCAGAGAGGAACTTGAACCGTTTCTTTTCAATCAGTACATGTATATAGCATACACTTACTCAATGACTTTCCGATCATTAGCCAAAACGATTGTCCGAGGTTGGAGATCAATAAATGTTTTATAACATGACATCAAAAAATAAATTTCAGTTTTAGTTTTAAATTTTTGACTTATTAACCTGGTAAACATTGTTTTGAATATTGGCCAGTCATATAGCATGAACTAGGGTCCGGCGAACAGTGACGAGTTACATAAATAATATTACATAAGCGAATCATTTTGAAAACTTTCGATATCCTGTCAGTAAGAAATCGAATGAGTTTGATGAATACAGTCTGAACTTTTCATAATTTCTGCCTGAGACTGATAACTTTCGTCTGCCTTATTTCCTTAGAACTTAAAAAAATCTTTTCAAACACCGCCTAACATTTTTCCATTAACTCTCGATTTATCACCCAATATACGAGTTTTTATTTCCGCTGCACGTGCGGATTGCGTCTCGTGGCAGAATTATTGTTTTCTCAATGTAAAGCCGCGGATTTTCCACTCGTGAAGCAAACTGTATCAATTCAAATATTTCTCAATGAAACAGTCCACCAAATTCATACATAAAAGGATTTTATTACCAAAAAAGAAAGACCAGCACATTGCAATGCTCAGTACATTTAGCATTAATAAAATGTTGAAGCTGTCAACTTCAGACAAATGAATTTAATATGCATACTTCATTATATTGTGTAACGTAAATGTTGAACATCTGAAGTAACCTCCTACGACGAGTACCTCGTACCTGTACTTGTAATCCTTTTAAATTATCTGCGGCAAAACATATTCTTTTAAGAATTTTCTTTCAAATTTCAAACACCTGTAGAAGAAACTAATTTTGAGTGAAAAATAAAATGGTCAAAACCCTTATTTAATACTCTTATTTTGAATTTCTGTTTGGAAACGCCCAATAATCCCATAATCTATGATGTACTAATCATTAAAAAACAATGTGCTATTTTTATAGACGTTCGAAAGCATTACGTTTGATCACCTGGTCTGTCTTTTATCTTTCATGATTTAAAAAATCTTTATTGTTTCTATAATGTCCGTCCGTCTGTCTGTCTGTCTGTCTTTAGGTTGAAGGTTCATAGTATCAGTGAATAATCTGCCTCTAGGGAAATTATGTTCTGGTGTCCTGACACCCTGGACATCTTGAAAATAGTTTCATCAAAAATGTTTAGTACATGCACCAGTAAAAAGCGTTCTTGTATTGAATACTTGTAAATCTGGTCAAATCATTATAATGTTAAAATACAAATGTAGTCCAAATGAATTGATTGATCGAGGCTATAACAGGCGTTTTTTTCTCTCGTTACACATAACCGTACTTCTTTGACCAAATGGTTGCGGTCACAAAGGTACCTACTAATGCTGATAATCAACAGTCCAATATCTATGCTGTGCGGACATGTAAAGAATTGCGTCTGCCTGTATATCGCCCGTTCTTCTATTGTCGGCCAGAAGGGAAACAATGTGCCGTTAATTGCCTGTAATGGGTTGGGTAATGTATATAAGCATATAATATATGTTTGTATGAAATGCATATTTGGAAATAGATATTGTTTAAAACAAACACATAAATACATCAAACATTAAACACATAAATACTTAACTTAAAAAATAAAATAGTCAAAGTATAATCTTATTATCCCATATCCCCTTGTTGTTACATACATGTAAGCGAGCATATCAAACGTCCAAGCAGGACAAAGGGTATACTTTACTGTTGGCAGTAATGTGTTGGATATAAGCAGTTGTAGGTTTAATTCTAGTCATATACGGAATATTAACTATAGTAGGTTCGATTCTGCAATAAGCCAGATAGTCATATACGGAATATTAACTATAGCAGGTTCGATTCTGCAATAAGCCAGATGATAGGTACCCTTGCATTTTGGGCGGATTTCTACGCAAATACTAGTATAACATTCGTCATTGAAAGCGGATTTCATAGCTTAGATGTAGATTACAGTATGGGATGTCAATTACATCGAGAATAATTGCAGCACACGCATTCACAAGTCACTTTATCTTACATACTAGCGTTTAATCACTTTTACATGTGTACCTGGCTGCTAAAATAATCATAGAGATTCCAATACTTCATGTATGTTACAACAAGTTAACCATCTGTACTTCTGTAGCTATTTTACAAGCCGGGCGATTGTAATTTATTATGTTCATCTTTATATAAGTCAGTTTGGGCTCTCTGAAACTGCACTGGTTTACAAAATATATATATAATCTGAATTTATCTATCGTCGCCATCGGTAGCCCATATGACCGACTCCTCCAGAAGACATTCAGTGGGAGGGTAGTTAAAGATTCAAAAGACGCCCCAATCCCAGAAGCTACCGTTGTTCTTCAGCCTGCCAGTTGTAAAACACACAGAATTCTTGTCAAAAGTTAGTTACTTTAGTTAGAGGAGCGGGAGATCAAACTCACGATCCCTGGTTTCGTAGCCAGACAGTGTTACTTCTGAAACCCATGAGTTTGATCCTCCTATCTCCCAATTAAAATTTCAATCTCCTATGTATGCTTTACTCCTGGTATGCCATAAACAAAAAAGTGCATTAGGAATCAATTATTTCCATAAGGCACCTGACCAGAATGAAACTGAATTTGTAACGAGTGAGAGATGAATCAAGACTAAATACATGTATTGACCGAAAATAAAAATGTACGCGCCTTACTCAAATGACAGTTGTACGAATCTGGATATGTTCAAAGAAAAAAAAAAGAAAAAAAAAAACGATTTAAGGTCATTGCAGCTCTCCCTTTTGACTGTCTGTTTACAGTGAAGTAGATTGAAAATAATCTAGTCGTATTGTCCGTAAGTATTGACCTGGCATTAATGAATATTCCGTATGCTTCTATAAATTAACTTTCGGTGTCCGAATCTAAGTGTTGAAATAATAAGGTACATTTTCTTAAAACATCGTTTCGCATTTTGCAGATATAGCTGTGCGGACAAAGCGTTCAGCTACAAATCTTGGGTTTGTGGGTTTGTGTCCTCTCTCTGACCATATTATTTTCCTTTTTATTTCATTTGTAAACATAACAGACTGGAAAATTGTCACTCTTGGCATGATTTGTCGTTTAGTTATTGAAAGTAATACTGTACTATTCAACATTCTACGTACATGTCAGTAAACCGTTCTACAAAATGTCTAGAGCTACTAAAATCTTCAGGATTTTTCATATAACGGGCAATTCAAGGAAATGACGTCAGTACACGTGAACAACAATATAATTCATAAAATATTATAATAACAATACAATTACATTTCAATGACTTTTTAGCTCATCTGATTTTTTGAAAAAAAATGATGAGTTATTGTCATCACTTGAGCGGTTGTCGGCGTCGGCGTCGGCGTCGGCGTTGCCTGGTTAAGTTTTATGTTTAGGTCAGCTTTTCTCCTAAACTATCAAAGCTATTGCTTTGAAACTTGGAATACTTGTTCACCATCATAAGCTGACCCTGTATAGCAAGAAACATAACTCCATCTTGCTTTTTGCAAGATTTATGGCCCCTTTTGTACTTAGAAAATATCAGATTTCTTGGTTAAGTTTTATGTTTAGGTCAACTTTTCTCCTAAACTATCAAAGCTATTGCTTTGAAACTTGGAATACTTGTTCACCATCATAAGCTGACCCTGTACATCAAGAAACATAACTCCATCTTGCTTTTTGCAAGATTTATTGCCCCTTTTGGACTTAGAAAATCAGTTTTCTTGGTTAAGTTTTATGTTTAGGTCAGCTTTAATCCTAAACTATCAAAGCTATTGCTTTAAAACTTGCAACACTTGTTCACCATCATAAGCTGACCCTGTACAGCAAGAAACATAACTCCGTCCTGCTTTTTGCAAGATTTATGGCCCCTTTTGGACTTAGAAAATATCAGATTTCTTGGTTAAGTTTTATGTTTAGGTCAACTTTTTCTCTTAAACTATCAAAGCTATTGCTTTGAAACTTGCAACACTTGTTCACCATCATAAGCTGACCCTGTACAGCAAGCAACATAACTCCATCCTGCTTTTTGCAATAATTATTGCCCCTTTTGGACTTAGAAAATCATTTTCTTGGTTGAGTATTATGTTTAAGTCAACTTTTCTCATAAACTATCAAAGCTATTGCTTTAAAACTTGCAACAGTTTTTCACCATCATAAGTGGACACTGTACATCAAGAAACATAACTCTATCCTGCTTTTTGCAAGAATGATGGCCCTTTTTAGACTTAGAAAATCATGGGTAGGACAATATTTCTATTACACTAAAAAAGATCAGATGAGCGTCAGCACCCGCAAGGCGGTGCTCTTGTTTGAATATTGTCTGAACTGAATTCGAACCAATTGTAACGAGCGTAGAAGCCGGAAGCCAAATAGCCATGCACTGGTGCTCGTTCAGTCTTGGTGCCCATATGGGTCCCCCAATTAAAATATTTTAAAAACCACTGTTTTTAATCCTAAATCGAAAAAAAAATCAATTTTTTCCAATATACTGAAACATTGAATCAGTATATAGGATTTTTTTTAGGACTAAAAGCAGTGGTCTTAACTTTCTCAATAGTAATGTAACGATTACTGAATGCATAAAGGGAAGTAATTCCATTAATATGCAAATTTGTAAACCTGTCAATTGTCATTGCAGTAAAATGACAGTATATAGGCGCAATAAATCACCTTTGGTGATGAGCTAGCTTTTCACCGACGGGATATGTGTCTGTCTGTCCGTGTGGATGCCAGTACATGGCACTAAAACGTTACAAATGGTGGCAGCGGTGGGATGAAGTCAACTGCCGGACTGGAGTTGCCTTACCCATGCATTTCCTAGGCCAAATCTCGGGACGAGATTTCTCAGATGGGAAAAGTAATGTAACGATTACTGAATGCATAAAGGGAAGTAATTCCATTAATATGCAAATTTGTAAACCTGTCAATTGTCATTGGAGTAAAATGACAGTATATAGATATATATATATATATATATATATATATATAAGAGATATATATATATATATCACCTTTGGTGATGAGCTAGCTTTTCACCGACGGGTTTTGTCTGTCTGTCCGTGTGGATGCCAGAACATGGCACTAAAACGTTACAGTACCAAGACTGGACGAGCACGTGCGGATAAATATATCGCTTAAGTAGACAAATATAGCGTAAATATATCGCTTAAGTAGACAAATATAGCGTAAATTAACGATTAATTAATTAATTGGCGGAGATTAATGAGTGCAAGATCAATACTTACAGACAATAGCCTCATATCCTTAGGACGACGTGCACACGTATGCTTTTGACAACACAGAAAGTGACGGCAGACGACCTTCAGCTTTTTCCGGAAGTAAAGAAGATGAAAGTAAACAGACTAAACTTTCGTTTTTGTCGATAGTCAAGGGTCACGCGCAGGGACCACCCCGTCTAAATGTATGCGCGTGGACTTCTCGTTTTTTTTGTTTGGCTAATGGGGAGTCAATTTACAGCAATTTCTAACGATTTGAAAAGACCTGGGCTTTAGCACATGCCAGCTTTACATCTACGAAACAATTTTTGAACTAGGAATAAAGTTGAAAACACAAATCCCACGGGGGTTCGTAACGGAGCAAGGGTATATGGAGATTTTTGAAACTTCGCCAAATTGTTCAAAAGGTCCTTTTTGAGGTTTTCTAAAAATGTCAGTGTATATATATATATATGCCTCGGATGTGAGATATTTCCGTATTTGAGAGCTTCAGATCTAGACATTTCAGAAATAGTTCCAAGGTGTAATAAATGTTGATTCTACAGAAGCGTGAAAGGGCCATCAGACGCTAATACGGTTTATTACGTTACAGGCGCGGAAAGGATATAATGCTTGTTGATTAACAGTTGATATTAAATGGGTAATGTTTTTAAACTACTTATAGTTGCCTTGTATGAGTATGATAACTGTGAGCAATTTGTGTAGAAAGTCCATTTTATGTTTCGTTTCCAGATCAGACAGAATTGTATTGATGTTAATGATATCGCGTGTGCACGAAGAATGGGTCAAACCCTGTTCATACGACAGCAAAAGTATTGACTGGGCAATATATGTTGCTTCTACAGAAGCGCGAAAGTAGCAAAATGGCTGTTACGCAGAAATACATTGTATGTCTCTAAAGGATAGCTTAGCGGCGATTACTATAAATAATTATGCTCGCCAGATTACAGCTGTCATGCTCTGCGACTGATTCCAATCAAGGACATAAGTATATTACCGTTGATTCCCCACCTTTGTTTTATATGTGGAAGTTGCCATATACTAGCGTAGAGTGGTTATTTGCACTGTGTCGAAAGTTTCTGCTGAAAGACTTTCCGACGTTGTGTTACTGAATTACTGCTGAAAAACTAAGTTTCTCGCCAAAAATGATATGACATACAATACACACAACCAAAAACAGCAACTGTGGCGTTCAAAGATTACTGGTGTCGCGACCATATACTAGTACACCAGTACTTGTATTTTTCAGATTAACTTTGTAAATGATAAGCTTCCTTTTACATTGCCTTACTAATATATATAAACACGGGTGATGAAAGCTATGACGGCGCAAATGAAAAAAAAAGTACATTAAAAAAAAAAAAGCTTCTTCGCCAAACCCGTTTATTTGTAGAATGTGGTAAGCTGTAAAAATGAGTTCGAAAAGATCATTGGTGGAAAGATCTGCGGAATACAATCCTTTGTATCCAGTAAATGCAAGTAGGTTTCACTGAAACAGAATAGCGTCTTAATTCGAAAATTTATGATATAAAACACGTGTCTGTACTATAATATTGCTTCCTGGTGCGGTCTGGAATAGCTTAAACCAATTTAAATATTGAATCTCACAATTAAATTACTTTGATATAATGAAGTCTACCGTAAAATATTACACACTAATGCTCTGTGACTACTTCTAGATTATTTTAATCTAATAAATACGAGTAAGTACATTTTGTTACTATAAATTAAGTTACAGAATACTTCTATGTTCTCTCGGTGTCAGCGTTGGTGGTGCGCAAGAATCTATATTTCCATGTGTTCACACGAACTGTACAGGCCTTACAGCAATCTAATCATCACTATGTCATAAGCTGCCTAATACCGGGAACAGAATCAATTAAAGGTTACGGTTACACAATCAAGACAAAGGCTACTCGAGTTCGGCCATATAAACGATTGTCTACACAATTAATCCATAGATGGTGTCAGATTATCCGACAATGCAACAAATTAATCTTGTTCAGTCAAATAATAAGCTACCATAATCAGGCCACGCTTTAAGTTGATATTGCACAGTCAAGTCTAAAGCTACGGCAATCACGCCACGCTATCAGTTGATATTGCACAATCATGTCTGAAGCTACGCTATCAATTGATTTTTCACAATCAAGTATAAAGCTACGGCAATAAAACAACGTTATCAAATGATATTCAGGCCACGCTATCAGTTGATTTTGTACAATCAATTCTATAGCTACGGCAATCAGGCCACGCTATCAGATGGTGTCAGATTATCCGACAATACAACCAATTAATCTTGTTCAGTCAAATAATAAGCTACCATAATCAGGCCACGCTTTCAGTTGATATTGCACAATCAAGTCTAAAGCTACGGCAATCAGGCCACGCTATCAGTTGATTTTGTACAATCAATTCTATAGCTACGGCAATCCGGCCACGCTATCAATTGATATTGCACAATAAAGTCTAAAGCTACGGCAATCAGGCCACGCTATTAAATGATATTGCACTATCAAATCTAAAGCTACGGCAATCAGGCCACGCTATCAGTTGATTTTGCACAATCAAATCTAAAGCTACGGCAATCAGGCCACGCTATAAGTTGATTTTGTACAATAATTTCTAAAGCTACGGCAATCAGGCCACGCTATCAGTTGATTTTGTAAAATCATTTCTAAAGCTACGGCAATCAGGCCACGCTATCAATTGATATTGCACAATCAAGTCTAAAGCTTCCGCAATCAGGCCACGCTATTAAATGATATTGCACAACGGCAGTCAGGCCACTGGAGTCCAAATCTTCGGCAATCAGGCCACGTTATCAAATGATATTGCACAATCAAGTCTAAAGTTACCACAATCAGGCAACGCTATACATATATTTCCGGATGTAAATAATTTCAATGTCGGGCCGTAAGAGGCTATATACCAATATAAGAAATTCTTCTTTGTTTCATATAAAATTTAGCTACTACAGAACAATTTTGATACAGTTTCTAGATTTTCGCTCCGTCGTAGACTTATTTTCTACAAGATATCCATACATTTGCTTCAAGAAAACGAAAAAAAAGGGGTGTTGAATAGTATGCAGTGAAATGCAAGTCAACTGAAGTCAGGTACCCTCATATTGCTGCATTTCAGAAAGAGGTCCACAGAATAAACACCCTACTTTCGTTTTCAAGTAAAGGACTCGAAAACATGCGAATATTAGCATGAAAAGTGTCTTATTTTATGTAAAATTCATTCCACGAGTGAAATAATGCCCATTTGGCCCCCGTTTAATGCGCAAATGCGCGAACAATTGAAAAATTAGGATCTATTTATTAGGGACTTCTTTCGAGTCAAATAATGCCCATTTGGCCCACGTTTAATGCGCAAATGCGCGAACAATTGAAAAATTAGGATCTATTTATTAGGGACTTCTTTTGACTACACCACGGAAGCACATTTTTGACATCACGGAAGCACATTTTTGACAGAATTACTGCTATACAGTAAACCTCGCTTATAAGGAACAGCTTGGGACCTCTAAAAATTGTTCCTTATAACCGAGGTTCCTTATATCCGTATAGCGAACTAGTTCCTTGTAACCGAGGTATGTATAACGAACACAATTTGTATAGCGAACACTATTTGACTAACGTTTGAAAAGGGCTCTCTTTCACACTTCGGACCGACCATGAATCTTTATGTGAGAAAGTTGCGAGTCTAGTACAGGTCCTTTCCTGGAGAGATGGTAAGGTCTACATATATGTGGCTAAGATACTGTTGAAAAACGGTGTTAAACCCAAAACAATCAATCAATCAAAACCCTAAGCCAAAATGTTCGTCGGTAAGAATAACCGTAATTTGTGTTTATTTTTTGTCGGTTATTTCTATCTTCATTTTAGAGAGCGCTTCATTATGAATATAAGATATTTTGCAGTTACTCCCCTTACCTTGCTCGACTGCATGTTATGTGACCAGGCATCAATACTAATATAAAATAAATGTTCAAATTTTTATTACAAAAATGTTAAATTAGACTACCCATTAAGATCAAAAGTAGGGTGTTTTGACATACAGTGTATTGCGACTAGACAACGGCGCCATACATACGGATTAAAGTGTAAATTATACCTATAGTTTCCTACTGTCCATTTTAGCACCTGCTTTATTTTTTACAATTGGAAATTTGGTAAACTGAACTGTTTTCCATTGTTAATCACGCGTAATTAGCACATTTGTTTAGGATAGTATGACCGTGACTGTGACTGATATCCGTTCACTATTGTTAACATGAAATACCCTAATACATGTAGCTCTAGTACATAGTTTTGAGTAAATATAAGTCTACTATCTTCTAGTATTTGGTAAATGTTAATGAAACTATTATATATTTTCTTTTAATCGTGAAAGTGCTGGCGTTACTCAGACGTCATCAGCGATTCTGCTGTTTATTTCGGGTTTTCACTTATTTTTATTTTTTATGTCTGTTCGCTATAACCGAGGTGTTTTCTATTGAATTTCATACTTTGGGACTGGAAAAAGTGTTCCTTATAACCGAGTGTTCCTTATAACCGAGTTCCCTATAACCGAGGATTTTTACATTGAATAAAGAAGGAATTAGATCGGGGAATTGAAAACTGTTCCTTATAACCGAGTGTTCCTTATATCCGAGTTCCTTATAAGTGAGGTTTACTGTATAACCAAGACACCGAAGAAGAAAAAAGGGGGGGGGGGGGGGGGGGGATTAACACAAGGAAAACCAAAACATACAAGTTCAGTACCAAAATCTCGGAACTACTACTTGCAACCACCTCCTTTTTTTTTTTTTTTACTTATGAGAAAAGACATTAATTTCATTTTCATAGGTTTCGATACTCCATAAAAATCATCGATTTCGAAGGGAAAAAATGGAATTTAAATATAACAGTTGCTATTTGCATAGTCTGAAATCGTGATAAAAAGATATAATTTTTGCAATTTTTTATAATGAAAATTCGTCTTTCATTTTTTATTCAAGTATTTGATCAGCCGCACAGCAATGCACTATTTTATGCCGTGTTACTTTTTAACTAATCAGTTCTTTTATCTGTACTAAAATGTTTTTTTTATCAAAAAATTATTATTTGGGAGAAAACAGTTGGAATCTAAATGAAACCTATAACGCAGCTGAATATAGGGTTTTACTGTTTGTTCATTATTTTGATAGTTTATTCTGTGATATCGTTTTCTTATTTCATGATATCATTTCACGCTCTTTGTGATGTCTTAAAACATGTAACTAATATTAAATAATGTCAATAAGTATATTTTAAGATATCATTATTTGTATTTCTGATATCATAAAATGATTTAAAGAGTAGCATTACTTGAAAAACAGATAACTGGAAATCTCTTAATACGATTTATCTAACGTAACCTTAACGATATCCTAAATACGATTTATTGTCGAGCCCGCTTGCGGTGTGCTCGATATAGTCGTCACTTTTGGCGGTACGGTGTATGTGCGTGCGTGCGTCCGTCCGATTTTGTCCGGACCATAACTTTGACATGCATGGACCAATCTTGTTTATATTTGACATGAATGTTTACCTCAATGAGGAGGAGTGTCATGCACAAATCCCATGTTCCTATCTCAAAGGTAAATGTAACAGTTGGAAGTCAAAGGTCAAATTGAAGTTTGTCGTGAGCATTTCGTCTTCATGCATGGTGGGATTTTGCTGTAACTTGGTATGAATGTTCACCATTATGAGAAGGAGTGTCATGCGCAAGAACCAGGTCCCTAGGTCTAAGGTCAAGGTCACACTTAGAGGCCAAAGGTGCTGGCGGGCTCGGCATTGTGTCCGTGGGTATACAGAATGTATTTCTAGTCTAACATATCCTTAACGATATCCTAAAGTCATTTGTTGACATCTGAAAATACGTCTTATAATATAGATATATAAATGAATCATTTAAAGATACCTTAAAATGTTAGGGATTTAAAATAGCCGCTTATTTCGATTGATGGATATCAATCTTTCGTACACTATATATGTATAAAATAGAATTAAAGATATCGTCAAATGAATGATAGATTTTATAAAAAATATAGCTGATCTTAAGATATTGAATAAGCGAATTATAGATGTTTGTAAACCATATTTTGATACATTCAAATGGATGTAATGGTATCAATAATAAAAAGAATAATTAAATAATCAACTAATTAATGGTGCAATAAAATGAATTAGTGAAAGCAATAACGTGATATCTCAGAATGTAAATGATATCCATAAATGAATTAATGATATCACAAATAGTGATTAAATAGTTAAACGACACCCCATTTCATCTGCCAGTTATCTTTGTATAAAACTAGACTAGCCACTAGACTGATGAAAAAGATTTTTCTTCTATTGTGTAATTCAGTTTCGTGGTGTCAAAAGCAAGTCTATTCTAGAGACTTTCTTAGAGGTAAAATTATCTTGGGTATAGAATAAAGACTAGCTCAGTTCACTACACTGAATCATAAAAATGTATAAAAATAGATGATATATCATAGTCTAGGAGCTAGTCTAGTATAAACCCAGAAGCAGTAATTTACATATCTAATTAATTGCGCTTCTTCTTCGCGACAGAAGGCACTCAGCACTTCTGAATATATTTGATAACAGATGGATATTATTAAAAAACAACTGTCAAATTCATCATTGCTGATCTGTTAATTCTGACTGGTTAATCAAACATGATTTGTCTGAAGATTTGTTGATAAACACTTCCAAATTGAAGAGTGTGTTTACCTTGCGTTTGAGATAAAAAACGCAGAAAAATCGCATTTTGATACGTGTACGTTTCAATGAATCGGACATGTATTTATTTTATTCAAAAATAAAGGACGTGGTCTACACCTCTGGATTTTAAAATAACATTGGGTTTTATTTTTAAGTTTTATTAGTTTAAAATTTAGTTGATTTTTTTTCGGGCTCCCACTTGGGATAACCCCATGTATTTTTGTAAGGTATGAATATTTACAAAACAATAACCAGAAAAGAAGTCATTAAACAACCAATTCATACAAACATATGAATAATAAATTTAATGATAATATTATATTGAACACAATAGTTACATCGCCAGTGAAATAGAACTTGTTCGAAAAACGAAAAGACAAGTAAAATTTGACGAAGATTCTATTGTCAAGCTTACAAACATTCTTTTCATACACAACATTGTGACGTATAAATTTTCACAAAATTTAGTTGATTTTAGTCGAAATAATATCGCTGAAATAAAATGTAAATGAACGACATCATGATTTTAGATACTTTTTATGATACAACTTAAAATTCAATTAACTATAATTAAAGGCTCAAACATGGCGGTATCCACTTTATACTGTGTTCGGAATATATCTGTCATCTACGCGAGTTTATTGCTTTGGACACTGTGTTATGGGTACGAATATAATTGTAAAAATGAAGAGTATATAAAGACGGCGATCCCGATGCTTGGGCAATGGACGTTCGTTTTATTACTCATCAGCGTTGTGTTCCTATTCCAGCTGATTTTAAGTTGTGTGAGGATTTGGAATATATTTTGGATTATACAAATACAACCATCTTGGTCATGGCACTGTTTGGGAGACCAAATACCAAGTTGGTTTTTGGTTAACATCGAAAGACGCCGGTTGTCACCCAAATGCTGATTTATTCATTTGCTCACTGTATGCTCCAGTGTGCCTCGATGATAGACCAATATTTCCGTGCCAGTCCTTGTGCAAGTTTCACTGTGAAGGTTTAATGAACAAATACGGAGTTCTTTGGCCCGATATGTTTCGGTGCGACCAATTTCCAAAAGATAGTCTTTGCATTCGACAGGTTACATTTATAAACACAACAGGTGCGTAAATATTTTATATTTAACCCAAACTCATCGTTAATTTAGCATCATGCCAGCTACGAGGGTCCTGCAAAAGCTCTGTCATTGGGTTCGGATTTCTTAAGCGCTACTTTTTATCAAAATTATTTTTATTACAAACCTTAAGTCTTCCCCCCTTTACCGAAAAAAAGTTTGGTACCTTTTAACCGAATCGCGGAAAGCAGATAAATAGTAAAGCTACGGCAATCCCCGAATTGCGGAAAACTAAGGCAATCCGCGAATCGCGGAAAGCAGATAAATAGTAAAACTACGGCAATCCCCGAATCGCGGAAAGCAGATAAATAGTAAAGCTACGGCAATCCCCGAGTCGCGGAAAGCAGATAAATAGTTAAGCTACGGCAATCCCCGAATCGCGGAAAGCAGATAAATAGTAAAGCTACGGCAATCCCCGAATCGCGGAAAGCAGATAAATAGTAAAGCTACGGCAATCCACGAATCGCGGAAAGCAGATAAATAGTAAAGCTACGGCAATCCCCGAATCGCTGAAAGCAGATAAATAGTAAAGCTACGGCAATTCCCGAATCGCGGAAAGCAGATTAATAGTAAAACTACGTCAATCCCCGACTCGCGGAAAGCAGATAATTAGTAAAGCTACGGCAATCAGGCCACGCTATCAAATGATTTGCACAATCAGTTCTAAAGCTACGGCTAGCAGGCCACGCTATCAAATGATTTTAAACAATCAAGTCCAAAGCTACAGCAATCAGACCACGCTTTCAATTGATATTGCACAATCAAGTTTAAAGCTACGGCAGTCAGACCACGCTATCAAATGATATTGCACAATCACGTCTAAAGCTACGACAATCGGGCCACGCTATCAAATGATATTGCATAATTAAATCTAAAGCTACGGCAATCAGGCCACGCTAACAAATGATATTGCACAATCAAATCTAAACTACGGCAATCAGGCCACGCTATCAGTTGATATTGCACAATCAAGTCTAAATCTACGGCAGTCAGGCCACGCTATCAAATAATATTGCATAATCAAGTTCAAAGCTACGACAATCAGGCCACGCTTTCAATTGTTATCGCACAATCAAATCTTAATCTACTGCAGTCAGGCCACGCTATTAATTGATTTTGTAGAATCAATTCTAAAGCTACGACAATCAGACCACGCTATCAATTGATTTTGAACAATCAAGTCCAAAGCTACGACAATCGGGCCACGCTATCAATTGCTATCGCACAATCAAATCTAAATCTACGACAATCAGGCCATGCTATCCATTGATTTTGCACAATCAATTCTAAAGCTACGATAATCAGGCCACGCTATCAATTTATTTTGCACAATCAGGTCTACAGCTACGGCAATCAGGCTACGCTATCAGTTGATATTGCACAATCAAGTCTAAAGCTGCCGCAGTCAGGCCACGCTATCAACTGCTTTTGTACAATCGATTCTAAAGCTATGGAAATCAGGCCACGCTATCAATTGATATTGCACAATCAGATCTAAAGCTACCGCAATCAGGCCACGATATTGATTAATTTTGACCAATCAAGTTTAAAGCTACCGCAATCAGACCACGCTATCAACTGATTTTGAACAATCAAGTCTAAAGCTACCGCATACAGGTCACGCCATCAGTTAATTGATATTGCACAATCATTCAAATCTAAAGCTATGGCAATAATGCGACGCTATCAGTTGATATTGCAGAATCAAATCTAAAACTATCGCAGTCAGGCCACGCTATCAATTGATTTTGAACAATCAAGTCTAAAGCTACGGCAATCCGGCCACGCTGTCAATTGATATTGCACAATTAAGTCTAAAGCTACCGCTGTCAAGCCATGAGCAACATCTTGCCACATTTTTTTAAAAAGAGCTTTCAAGTACAGTCAATTATAAAATGACCACAATTCGGCCACACTATGGATGGATATTACACAAGTCGAATTTGAGCTGCCGTAATCTGGCTGTTTTGCAAAACTAGCTCGCACAAAACTGCCACAAGCTTCCATAGTCTAGCCACACGTTCGATTGATCATGTACAGTCAATTTTAAGGTACCACAAATCGGCCAGGTATTACCAACTGATGTCTACTTCAACTCCGGAAAGCATTTCACGTCAGCGACGGGAATAGATAGGTATGAAAATGAAATATAATTAAAATTACCTTCTTCTTTTTCTTTTTATCGGTATATCAGAATTTGATTTTAGGAACAGACATAAATTTGTTCTATTGGCTTCGCTAATAAAGTTTCAAAGTTTATTGAAAGTCAATGCCCTTATGGGCACCTGACATAAACATAACATAGCATACAACAATATGGCATATTACACAAGATATATTTATAGTTAACAATGTACGAAGAGGAGAATAAATGTGATTAAGGTAGTGGACCCGCAGTCACAATCGGCGAACTACACACCCTCCACAAACGATCTCAGCACTCTCCGGTTTTAATGGAAAGTCATGTCAGCAATAAGCATGCAACTTCTACACCCAAAGAATGCTGAGCCGCTCAAGTAGAACAAGCACTCACTAGAATATCGCCAAGTTTGATTACGGGTCCATCACCCCAGAACTTGCAAACCAATAATTAGACATACCCAGCTTATTCATATTATGACTTGACTTGACATAAATTTTAAAGAAAGTTTTTGACACAGTTTTGCAAACACTCCTTTTGAGTAACTTGGACATAAAATGATTTTATTTCTTGATGATAATCCGAAAATTAACTAATATAACTCTAGGCATGTTGGCCTATGGGATGACACAAGTAATGCGCTAAATGTGACGTTATAAAATCATTTATAAATTCAAAATTCCGGACAATGCAATTATGCCAACACACGTTTCTTGTATTTATATGATCCGTCTTTGACATCAAAAGAAATGTTGTTTTTTTTCGAAAATAAACTAATGTGCGGCTTTTTTTAGCTCACCTGTCACATAGTGACAAGGTGAGCTTTTGTGATCGCGCAGCGTCCGTCGTCCGTCGTCCGTGCTGTGCGTGCGTGCGTAAACTTTTGCTTGTGACCACTCTAGAGGTCACATTTTTTCGTGGGATCTTTATGAAAGTTGGTGAGAATGTTCATCTTGATGATATCTATATCAAGGTTGAAACTGGGTCACATGTGGTCAAAAACTAGGTCAGTAGGTCAAATAATAGAAAATCCTTGTGACCTCTCTAGAGGCCATATTTTTCATGGGATCTGCATGAAAATTGGTCAGAATGTTCTTCTTGATAATATCTAGATTAAGTTTGAAACTGGGTTACATCCGATCCAAAACTAGGTCAGTAGGTCAAATAATAGAAAAACCTTGTGACCTCTGTAGAGGCCATATCTTTCATGGGATCTGCATGAAAATTGGTCAGAATGTTCATCTTGATGATATCTAGGTCAAGTTTGAAACTGGGTCAACTGCGGTCCAAAACTAGGTCAGTAGGTCGAAAAATAGAAAATCCTTGTGACCTCCTTAGAGGCCATATTTTTCAATGGATTTTCATGAAAATTGGTATGAATGTTCACCTTGATGATGTCTAGGTCAAGTTTGAAACCGGGTCAACTGCGTTCAAAAACTAGGTCACTAGGTCTAAACATAGAAAAACCTTGTGACCTCTCTGGAGGCCATATTTTTCAATGGATCTTCATGAAAATTGGTGAGAATGTTCATCTTGATGATATCTAGGTCAAGTTCGAAACTGGGTCACGTGCGGTCAAAAACTAGGTCAGTAGGTCTGAAATAGAAAAACCTTGTGACCTCTCTGGAGGCCATATTTTTCATGAGATCTTCATGAAAATTGGTGAGAATGTTCAACTTGATGATATCTATGTCAAGTACAAAATTGGGTCACATGCCTTCAAAAACTAGGTCATTATGTTAAATAGTACAAAAACCTTGTGACCTCTCTAGAGGCCATAGTTTTCAATGGATCTTCATGAAAATTGGTCAGAATTTTTATCTTGATGATATCTAGGTCAAGTTCAGAACTAGGTCACATAAACTCAAAAACTAGGTCACTATGTCAATTAATAGAAAAAACGAATAGAATTAACACCAGGAAATATCAAAACATGCAAGTTTCGTACCAAAATCTCGGAACTGCTATATGCAACCACGTCCGCGGGTTATGTTTTTACTTATGAGAATAGACATTAATTTCAATTTCATAGGTTTCGAAACTCCATAAATATCATCGATTTTGAAGTAAAACAAAAATGGAATTTAAATATAGCAGTTGCTATTTGCATAGTCTGAAATCGTAATAAAAATAGTAAATGAAAGGTATAATTTTTGCAATTTTTAAAATGAAAATACATCTTTCATTTTTTATTCAAGTATTTGATCAGCCGCACAGCAATGCACTATTTTATGCTGTGTTACTTTTTAACTAATCAGTTCTTTTATCCCTCAGATCTATACTAAAATGTTTCTTTTATCAAAAAATTATTATTTGGAAGAAAACATTTGGAATCTAAATGATACCTATAACACAGCTGAATATGGGGTTTTACTGTTTATTCATTATTTTGATAGTTTAAATTGAATTTGTGATATCCTTTTCTTATTTCATGATATCATTTTTACGCTTCTAGAGATGTCTTAAAACGTGTGTTTTAAATAATGTCACTAATTATATTTTAAGATATCATTAATTCTATTTCTGATATCATAAAATGATTTAAAGACTAACATTAATTGAAAAAAAAGAGTAATCGAAATCTCTAAATACAATTTATCTAACATGTCCTTAACGATATCCTTAAGTCGACATCTTGTTGACATCTGAAAATACATCTTATAATATCGATATATAAATGAATCATTTAAAGATACCTTAAAATGTTAAGGATTTAAAATAGCCGCTTATTTCGATTGATGGATATCAATCTTTCGTACACTATATATGTATAAAATAGAATTAAAGATATCGTCAAATGAATGATAGATTTTATAAAAAAAAACTGATCTTAAGATGTTGAATTAGCGAATTATAGATGTTTGTAAATCATATTTTGATACTTTCAAATGAATGTAATGGTATCAATAATAGAAAAGAATAATTAAATAATCAACTAATTAATGGTGAAATAAAATGAATTAGTGAAAGCAATAACGTGATATCTCAGAATGTAAATGATATCCATAAATGAATTAATGATATCACAAATAGTGATTAAATAGTAAAACGACACCCCATTGCACCTGCCAGTTATCTTTGTATAAACTAGACTAGCCACTAGACTGATAATAAAGATATTTCTACATGTTTTCCTTCTGTTGTGTAATTCAACTTCGTGGAGTCAAAAGCAAGTCTATTCTAGAGACTTTCTTAGAGGTAAAAATATCTCGGAAATAGAATAAAGTCTAGCTCAGTTCACTACACTGAATCATAAAAATGTAAAAAATGAAGATATATCATAGTCTAGGAGCTAGTCTAGTATAAACCCAGAAGCAGTAATTTACATATCTAATTAATTGCGCTTTTTCGAGAGAGAGAGTGCACTCAGGACTTCTGAATATATTTGATAACAGATGGATATTATTAAAGAACAGCTGTCAAATTCATCATTGCTCGTCTGTTAATTCTGACTGGATAATCAAACATATTTTGTCTGTCGATTTGTTGATAAACACTTCCAAATTGAAGAGTGTGTTTACCTTGCATTTAAGATAAATAAAAAAAAAAAACACACAGAAGAGTTGCATATTGCTACGCACGTTCCAATAAATCGGAAATGTATTTATTTTATTGAAAAATAAAGGACGTGATCTACACCTGGATTTTAAAATAACACTGGATTTTATTTTAAAGTTTTATTATTTTCAAATTTAGCTGATTTTAGTCGAAATAATATCGCTGAAATAAAATGATATAATGAACGCTATCATGATTTTAGATACTTTTTATGATACAACTTAAAACTCAAAACGCTTAAGGTATGACTCGTGTAATAGTGTACCTCCTTTTGAAGAGTATTCAAATAATACGATAAACCTACTTTGACTTAAATTTTTCAGGGAGCATAGGTTCAAGCCCCACTGGGACCAAAATATTTCCCCTTATTTTTCTTTTTTGTTTCTAGTAAGTTTTTACTTTTTTCAAGACTTATTATTGATTTATTGTATAAAAGTGTAACATTTTCATTTGATAAGTCATTTCTTGCTGTTCAAAGTGAATTTACCTCTGAAAAGAAGGGGACAGAGTTAGACATCTTCAAAAATACTGAGTTACATGCTGTAAAAGTTCTCTGTTTTGCCTTTAGTCTTTAGATTACATATTGTGGAAGAAATGTAGGTAGGTTTTACTTTTGCCCTAATATTTTTTTTTAATAAAGTGAGCAAAGTTCCAAACAGACCCGCAGGATTCGACCTTAATTTTTCAATGTTGGAATTAGAATTCTGTCTCATTAAATCCTTTTACATAAGGCACCCTAGATAAAAAGGTATTCACATCTAAATTGTTTACCAATAGTTTGAAGTTTCTTTTATCAAAATTGCTGGTATAATTCAATGAATTATCTGCAAACGTTTTGGACAGTGGCCATCACTTTGAAATTTGTCTCTACTTGAGCTTGAGGAAATATCATGAATTATATAAAATTTGTAAAAAACGGCACGGTAAAAGTTGTTTGAAGTTTGCATACAAGTCCTTCACTGGATACATTATATTGCTGTAACATTGTTTTGAACATTTGAAATGATTCACCATTAGGTGGGTCATACCTTAAATATGGCGGTATCCACGTCATACTGTGTTCGGAATATATCTGTCATCTACGCGAGTTTATTGCTTTGGACGCTTTGTTATGGGTACGAATATGATTATAAAAATAAAGAGTATATGAAAGACGGCGATCCCGATGCTTGGGCAATGGACGTTCGTTTTATTACTCATCAGCGTTGTGTTCCTATTCCAGCTGATTTTAAGTTGTGTCAGGACTTGAAATATACAAATATGAGTTTGCCCAACCATCTTGGCCATGACACTGTTTGGGAGGCCAAATACCAAGCCAATCTTTGGTGGGCATTGTCAAACGTCGGCTGTCACCCAGATGCCGATTTATTTATTTGCTCACTGTTTGCTCCAGTGTGCCTCGATAGGCCAATTTTCCCGTGCCAGTCCTTGTGCGAGTCGGTCAAGTTTCACTGTGAAGGTTTAATGAACAAATATGGAGTTCTTTGGCCTTATATGTTACGCTGCGACCAATTTCCAAAAGACAGCCTTTGTATCAAACAGGTTACGTTTATAAACCAACAGGTACGTTAATGTGTCTTCGGAGTTTTTATATTTAACCACATCAGTATTCATTTAGCCAACGATCCTTGTATTCTATTTAGTATTAGATTTTCTTTAAGGAACATGTAAGGCATTTGAGATCACTCCTCGTGTAAATTTTCATTTTGGAAATTTTACCTGACAGGCCCGTAATATTTATAGTATATAATTATATATGGCATTGTTCAGAAGTAGAGAATACTTTCTATAAAAGTCACCTTGTTCGGTAAAATGTATTTTGTCTTACAACACATGTTCTTTGACTGACCACATTCTATTTTGTAGAAGATATCAAACTTCTTTTCCAAACATATTTCTTCTCTAAATTTGTTTTTGTTGTGTGTCTATCATATCAAAGGTCAACAGGGTCTGTTTCGTGTCCGGTCCATAACTCTGCCATTCATTAAGGGATTTTGAAATTACTTGGCAAAAATGTTTCCCATAATAAGACAACGTGTCATGCACAAGACCCAGACCCCTAGCTCTAATGTCACATTTAAAGGTTAAAGGTTAACATGGTCTTTTTTTGTCCAGCCATAACTCTGTCATTCATTAAGGGATTTTGAAATTACTTTGCACAAATGTTTCCCATAATGAGACGACGTGTCATGCGCAAGACCCAGATCCCTAGCTCTAAGGTCAAGATCACACTTACAGGTTAAAGGTTAACATGGTCTGTTTCTTGTCTGGTCCATAACTCTGCCATTCATCAAGGGATTTTTAAATTACTGGGCATAAATGTTTTCCATAATGAGACGACAAGTCATGCATAAGACCCAGACCCCCAGACCCCAAGGTTGTTCTATCGTTATGTCCGTTTGATAGGATCTAAAAGGTTCATATTACTTTATTTTCAGATATTTCTTACCCTTTAGGCATACAGACATTAAAAAGGAAAATGGCGCGAAAACGAAAGGTAGTTGCATAATGGCGGGTTCAAATAGTCTTAAGCTTTTTTTTTTTTTTTTTTTGCTCTGTAGGGCTATTTTCCTTTGTTTCTTTGCAATTTTATGATGAAATCACATGACAGATCTATGCTTGGAATTAACACATGCAAGTTCCATACTGAAATCTCGGAACTACTACTTGCAACCACTTCTGCGGGATTTTTTTACTTATGAGAGAAGACATTAATTTCAAATTCGTAGGTTTCGATACTCCATAAAAATCATCGACTTCGAAGTAAAAAATTGGAATTGAAATATGACAGTTGCTATTTGCGTAGTCTGAAATCGTAATAAAAAATAGTAAATTAAAGGGAAAGGCAACGTTGTTCTTATGTTACTTTCGTCAGCTGGGATTTCTTAAATCATTTAAAGAAGTGAAAGAATTTTCAAAATCGGAGTAAAAAAGAAAGTTATGAGCATTTATATATTTGGTCAAATTGGCAGCCATTTTGTTTCCATGGCAACAAAAAACAAAATGGTGGATTTATTAAACGTTTAGATACACGTTTGAACTGTATTTACTCTTTTCTGTAAAATAATTTCTCTACTTTTTCCAGCTATAATGAAAGAAATAATCATGTTTTACACCTTACACTCAAGAAACATACGAAAATTAATCTTTATATAAGGTATTTTGCTAAATAAAGAATTCAACAGTGTGTAAATGACGTCATAAACCCACTAAAATGGCTGTCTCCATGATTAGCCATTTTCTTAAATTTCAAACTGCCATATCTTTTTCAATCGTGGTCAAAATTTAAAAACTTTCTCAGCGTTATGAAAGGCTTGAGAATGGCTTTTATATAGAATTAACTTATTGTCAGGCTTTCCTTACCCTTTAAAGGTATAGTTTTGCAGTTTTTTAAACGAAAATTCGTCTTTCATTTTTAGCTTACCCGATGTCCGGCGTCCGTCGTCTGTCTGTCGTCCGTCAACATTTAGCTCGTGTATGCGATAGAGGCTGTATTTTTTAACTGATCTTCATGAAATTTGGTCAGAATGATCACCTTGATGAAATCTAGGCCGAGTTAGAAAATGGATTATCTTGGGTCAAAAACTAGGTCACTAGGTCAAATCAAGGAAAACACTGTGTATGCGATAGAGGCTGTATTTTTCAATTGATCTTCATGAATTTTTTTCAGAATGATTATCTTGATAAAATCTAGGCCGAGTTTGAAAATGGATCATCTTGGGTCAAAAACTAGGTCACTAGATCAAATCAAAGAAAAACCTTGTGTATGTGATAGAGGCTGTATTTTTCAATTGATCTTCATGAATTTTGGTCAGAATGATTGCCTTGATGAAATCTAGGCGGAATTAGAAAATGGGTCATCTGGGGTCAAAAACTAGGTCACTAGGTCAAATCAAAGAAAATCTTGTGTATGCGATAGAGGCTGTATTTTTCAATTAATCTTCATGAATTTTGGTCAGAATGATTGCCTTGATGAAATCTAGGTCAAGTTCGAAAATGGGTCATCTGGGATAAAAAAAGTAGGTCAGTAGGTTAAATCAAAGAAAAACATTGTTTGTGTGATAGAGGCTGTATTTTTCCACTGATCTTTACAAAATTTGGTCAGAATGATTGCCTTGATAAAATCTAGGTTGAGTTCGAATGCGGGTCATCTGGGTGTAAAAACTAGGTCACTAGGTCATATCAAAGAAAAACCTTGTGTATGCGATAGAGGCTGTATTTTTCAATTGATCTTCATGAAATTTGGTGAGAATGATGGCCTTGATGAAATCTAGGTCAAGTTCGAATATGGGTCATCTGAGATCAAAAACTAGGTCACTAGGTCAAATCAAAGAAAATACTTGTTTTTGCTCCAATTTTAATGATAATTGGTCAGAATATTTTTTCCATGAAATCACTAGGTCAAACATGTTTACACTGTTATGGTGTATTATGGTGTGTTTCTCAGGTGAGCGACCTAGGGCCATCTTGGCATTCTTGTTTATTCAAGTATTTGATCAACTGCGCAACAATGTACTATTTTATGCCGTATTACTTTTTAACTAAACAGTTCTTTAATCCTCTGATCTATGCTTAAATGTTTCTTTTATCAAAAATTTATTATTTGGAAGAAAACAGTTGGAATCTAAATGATACCTATAACGCAGCTGAATATAGGGTTTTACTGTTTATTCATTATTTTGATAGTTTAAATTGAATTTGTGATATCCTTTTCTTATTTCATGATATCATTTTAAGCTCTTTGTGATGTCTTAAAACATATATATTAAATAATGTCACTAATTATATTTTAAGATATCATTAATTCTATTTCTGATATTGTAAAAGGATTTAAAGACTAGCATTAATTGAAAAATTATCTAACATATTCTTAACGATATCTTAAAGTCATTAGTTTACATCTGAAAATATGTCTTATAACATAGATATATAAATGAATCATTTAAAGATACCTTAAAATGTTAGGGATTTAAAATAGCCGCTTATTTCGATTGATGGATATCAATCTTTCGGACACTATATATGCATAAAATAGAATTAAAGATATCGTCAAATGAATGGTAGATTTTATAAAAAATATAGCTGATCTTAAGATGTTGAATTAGCGAATTATAGATGTTTGTAAATCATATTTTGATACTTTCAAATGAATGTAATGGTATCAATTATAGAAAGAATAATTAAATAATCAACTAATTAATGGTGAAATAAAATGAATTAGTGAAAGCAATAACGTGATATCTCAAAATGTAAATGATATCCATAAATGAATTAATAATATCACAGATAGTGATTAAATAGTAAAACGACATCCCATTTCATCTGCCAGTTATCTTTGTATAAAACTAGACTAGCCACTAGACTGATAATAAAGATATTTCCACATTTTTCCTTCTATTCGTGGAGTCAAAAGCCAGTCTATTCTAGAGACTTTCTTAGAGGTAAAATTATCACGGACATAGGATAAAGACTGACTCAGTTCACTACACTGAATCATAAAAATGTAAAAAAAAAATGGAAATTGTATCATAGTCTAGGAGCTAGTTTAGCATAAACCCAGAAGGAGTAATTTACATATCTATTTAATTGCGCTTCTTCTTCGCGAGAGAAAGCACTCAGGATTTCTGAATATATTTAATAACAGATGGATACATTATTAAAACAGTTGTCAAATTCATCATTGCGCGTCTGTTAATTCTGACTGGTTAATCAAACATGGTTTATCTATTGATTTGTTTACAGACACTTCCAAATTGAAGAGTGTGTTTACCTTGCGTTCGAGATAAATAAAAAACACAGAAAAGTTGCATTTTGATACGCACGTTTCAATAAATCGAACATGTATTTATTTTATTTAAAAATAAAGGACGTGATCTACACCTCTGGATTTCAAAATAACACTGGATTTAATTTTTGATTTTTATCAGTTTAAAATTTAGTTGATTTTTAGTCGAAATAATATCGCTGAAATAAAATGATAAAATGTAAATGAACGATATTATGGTTTTAGATACTTTTTATTCAGCTGACTATACCATAATCAAAAGGCTTAAACATGGCGGTAACCACGTCATACTGTGTTCGGCATATATCTGTCATCTCCGCGAGTTTATTGCTGTGGACACTGTGTTATGAGTACGAATATGTTTATAAAAATGAAGAGTATATGAAAGACGGCGATCTCGATGCTTGGACAATGGACGTTCGTTTTATTACTCATCAGCGTTGTGTTCATATTCCAGCTGATTTTAAGTTGTGTCAGGATTTGGAATAAACAAATATGAGTTTGCCCTACCATCTGGCCATGACACTGTTTGGGAGGCCAAATACAAAGTCAACTTTTGGTTGTCATTGAAAGAGGTCGGTTGTCACCCAAATACCGATTTATTTATTTGCTCGCTGTATGCTCCAGTGTGCCTCGATAGGCCAGTTTTCCCGTGCCAGTCCTTGTGCGAGTCGGTGAATTTTCATTAATGTTTAATACGGAGTTGTTTGGCCTGATATGTTTCGCTGCGACCAGTTTCCAAAAGACAGTCTATGTATTAAACAGGTTACGTTTATAAACACAACAGGTGCGTAAATGATTGTGTCTTCGAAGTTTTTATATTTTTTAAACGACATATTCAACGTTAATTTAGCATCATGCCAGTTAATAAAGTTCTCAATATTCATTTAGCCAACGGTCCTTATTTAGTATTAGATTTTCTTAAAATGGGGTTAATTGCAAGTGTATAAGGCCGTAAATATTTCCGTATATGTTTTCAGTTCAAGGAAGTAAAAAGGATTATCTAATTGCATTACCAATCCTTTAAGTGCTGAGGTGTTTTGTGATCATCTTTTTGTGCTTTTGTTGTTGTTTTTTTTTATTCAAACATCTTCTCTGCAACTGTTGGTCAGGATTACACAAAAACTTGTTCTGTTGCATCTAGGGACATAAATATATCTCAAATCTATTGTTTTTTTTTCAAATGGCTCCACTTGAATGCATTTAGGGACCGCCAGACCTAAAAGTAGAAACCCATTAAACGACTTATCATGAACCACTGGATGGACCGTTTGTCAAACTTCATGCCCCAATGATAACATGATGTTTACAAAGATGAGTATTAATAGATTTAAATGAAGCATAGGGAATTCAACTTTTTGTAACTTGCCAAAATCTGAGTATTTCTCGTTTTCAGACTAATTGAAAATTAGCTCAGAAGTAAATTATGTTTTTATTTCAACTGTTTATGTTCAACAGATCCTTTACCGTTTGGGTTCGAAACTCAGCGACGACAGCAAATTTTCTTTTTGTCTCCCGCCTTTTTCGAAGAAAAAAAGGGGGACATAGAAATAAGCTGCGTCCTTCCGTCCGTCCGTCACACTTCGTGCTGGTCCATTACTCTGCCATTCATGAAGGGCTTTCGAAATAACTTGATATAAATATTCTTCATAATGAGACAATATGTCATGCGCAAGACCCAGACCCCTAGCTCCAAGGTCAAGGTTACACTTTGAGGTCAAAGCTTAACAGGGTCTGTTTCGTGTCCGGTCCATAACACGGCCATTCATCAAGGGATTAAAATTACTTGACACAAATGTTTCCCATAATGAGACGATGTGTCATGCGCAAGACCCGGACACCTAGCTCCACGGTCAAGGTCACACTAAGAAGTCAGATGTTAACATGGTCTGTTTCTTGTCTGGTCCATAACTCTGCAATTCATCAAGGGATTTTAAAATTACTTGGCACAAATGTTTCCCATAATGAGTTGATGTATCATTTGCAAGACCCAGTCCCAATGTCAAGGCTGCCTTTGGAGATAACGCTTTTGGTATTTTTATACGCATACAAAACAAGGTTTGAAGGTGGGGGAGGGGGGGGGGGTATATAGGAGTGATCTTGTCGGTCGGTCTGTCGGTCCGTTGGTTTTCACGGTTTCCGGATGATAACTCATGAAAGGCTTGACCGATTTAAATATTTTTGGTACACAGGTGTAACATCAGAAAATACAGGTCAAGTTCGACTTTGGGGTCGGTAGGTCAAAGGCCAAGGATACAGTGACTGGAAACAGTTAAACGATTTCCGGATGATAACTTAAGAACGCTTGGGCCTATGATCATAAATTTTGGTACACAGGTGTAACATCATGAAATACAGGTCACTTTCGACTTTGAGGTCAATAGGTAAAAGGTCAAGGTCACAGTGACTCTGAACAGTTAAATGGTTTCTGGAGGATAACTTAAGAACGCTTGGGTCTAGGATCATAATTTTTTGTACACAGGTGTAACATGATAAAATACAGGATAATTTTGACTTTGAAGATAGTAGGTCAAAGGTCATGGTCATAATGACACGAAATAGTTAAACAGTTTCCGGATGATAACTTGAGAACGCTTGGGTCTAGGGTCATGAAAATCGATAGGGAGGTAGGTTATGACTAGCAGATGACCCCTTATAATTTTAAGTCTGTAGGTCACAGGTCAAGGCCACAGTGACCTGGAACATTTTAAACGGTTTTCAGACAATAACTTCAGAACACTTTGGACTAGGATCACGAAACTTAATAGGGAGGTTGGTCATAACCATTAGATGACCCTATTTATTTTCAGTTCCAAAGGTCAAAGGTCAGAGTCACCCGGAACATTTAAACCTTTTCCGGACAATAACTTGAGAACGCTTGGACCGAGGATTATGAAACTTAACAGGAAGGTTGATCATGACCGGCAGATGACCTGGTTTGGTTTTGAGGTCAGTAGGTCAAAAGTCAAGCAAGTTCAGTTTTGACATTGGCTTAGGTCTGTGACAAGGCCATATTGTGGGGGTATAATTCGTCACTCCTGTGACAACTCTAGTTTTGTCTGGATTTTAACTTTTTTATGTATTATTGGTGTATATTTAAATAACTTCGTATACATATTATTCACCATTGCAAGACATTGTGTCATGTGCAAAGGTCAGTGTCATAGGCACCACTTTCCTTTTTTGTTTGTACATGAAACTTAATGGTATATATAGGTAAATGCAGCATTACTGTGGTTGCAATACATTAGGTTGATATGTAGTGCCGCTCTGCATTGACCAACAGTAGAATTAATTGTTTCTGGTGTGTAATTTCAAATCACATTGAATATTTGAAATACAAATTTATATACATTGTTTGTATGTTGCCCTTTTACTTAGAAGGCGTTGTATTGGCATGCAGTATGTTTTGTGAAAAATGTCTCTAGGCGGGGGACGTTGGTAACTCTGTTACAAATTCTTGTTAATTTTGTAATCAGTAACATACCGAACAAAGCTGACAATGACAAGCTCTTGCAAATTTGACAAGGGTCATTTGGGTGGGAGCATTGTTTGTAAGAGAATATTACTTGGTCCATTCATGATTCAGCATTTTGTGTTCAGAACAAAGGAGGAATGTGAGGAAGTTATGTAGCTGGTGTATGGAAGCTTGTAAATTCTTAAGCCACAAAACGAAATATTTATCTACATCTACATCTATAGTGTACTGCCCAACAATCAATACTGATTATAACTGGGAGGTGCTTGTCAATGACATACTGTTAAGAGATGAACCAGCTCATTAGGTGCAAAGTTAAAAAGAACTACAACTACTAAGATTAAAAACATAGATATAGATTAGAAAGTTACAGTTGCCAGTCTCTCAGTGAATAGAATCAAGCTGGGGCTGGACTGTATGTATAGGGGGAGACCATTCCAGCAACGAATTGTTCTTGGAAAAGAGGAGTTGGAATGGTATTGCGTATGATATTATGGGATCAAGTAGTTCAGGTTCCTTGTAGGCATGAGTCAACTGCACTAAGACTGTACTTTATTTTGAAAAAAAGTATAATAAGGGAATTTTTGATACGGCGTTGTTCAAGGGATTGCCAGTTGAGATCATTAAGCATTTGAGTGACGCTGCTTGTTTGACCATAGTTGTTGCATATGTATCGAGCTGCAGGTCGTAGTACTCGTTCAATTTTGTATGTGAGGGATTTTAGCCAAGGGGCCAAGGGTGCCATATAGAAGAGCAAAATTCAAGCTGTGGACATAGGTATTGTAAGCTGTTTCTTTTACTTTTCTGTTTGTTTTGACATTTCTTATGATGAATCTAAGTGAATTGTTTGCTTTTGATGAGATGTAATCAGTATGTTTTGACCAACGGAGATCTTTACTTAGTGAGACGCCCAGGCATTTAGCAGCTTCTGTAGTTTTTAGTGCTATATTATGGAGTGTATAATTGTAGATGTTTCGAGTTATCCTCAATACCTCACACTTTTCCGGATTGAACTCCATTGACCAGTCCTTTTCCCAGGCTTCGATGGAATGGAGATCATTTTGTAGGGATTGGGAATCAAGGGAGGATTTAATCGTCAGATAGACAATAGTGTAATCTGCAAAAGTTGTGACTTACTTTTATTGGACTCTGGGAGGTCATTTATGTAGGCTAGGAAGAGACAGGGGCCTATGACTGACCCTTGTGGAACCCCAGACAGAAGAGGGAGTTCATCCGAGGTGAAGTCATCCACAACAACACTTTGGTTTCGGTCCTTGAGAAATGACTTGATCCACTGGGATACTAATGGGTGGCCTCCAAGGGTATCGAGCTTATGAATTAGTTTGGGGTGGTCAACCCTGTCAAAGGCTTTGCTAAAGTCCATTACGATGACGTCAGTTTGTTGTCCATTTTCAAGATTGTCAAATACCTCTTTTGTGAAGCTTGTAAATTGTGTTTCACAGCTATGCTTTGACCTGAAGCCATGTACATATTGGCTAAGAGATCATTTCTGTCAAAGTGGGACATGATATTTGAGACAAGAATATCATAAGAAAACTTCAAACAAAAGCAATGTATACGACTGATTCATATTCACTATACTTTTCAAACCTGTTTTCGAACTTAAGTTTCTCAGAACAAAGGGTGACGAATTGTTATAGCTAGTATGTCATTTCGAAATTTTTGATTAGACTGATAGATAACTGGAGTAAACACTGGACCAGTCGCTCGCTGTCCAATGTCGTCATTCGAAACCAGGGGAGGTAATTACATGATTAATGATGTCCTTATTCATCACATTCTGTATAAAAATGAAAGTTACAGAAAGTAGTTTTCACAAATTCAGATAAATATACGAACCATACATACACAACATTCAGTACAATTACCTGTATGGTTCAAAGAAAAGAGTAAAGAACCAGACATTACACAGTGCCATGACTGGTATAGCTGTTAGTACTGACATTGGATTTTAATCCACTATGTACAGATTACAAGTCTGCCATGTTCTGCCATGTTCATCTAGAATGCCAAAATACATTCACAACGAAATTTTAACGATACATCTCTGTTGTATCAAGTAAAAGCAGTGGGTCTCGTGTTACTTTCTTTGGAATAGTCATTCGTTGTCCTCATTTTGTCTTACCATTATTTACTTAATATCCTCAGTTGAAATACGTCATTGATATGTAGGTCTAGGCCTAAATAATTTGTATTCAAAGAAAACTTAAAGTTGCTATGGTCTTCACATTAACTAGTTCTCAAATTTATTCGAGGGAGCAAATCCTAAAGTTTCTTGTCTATTTACCCAATTTTTAGGGAATTTGATCCGAAATCTAATTAATTACAGACAAAGAAAACCACTCTTTAATAACACACCCGATTTCCCCCCTTTTGAACAAATTAAATTGTAATTTCCTTTCATTAATAAAAAGGTTTATTACATTTATATAATTGTATGAACATAATATAACAAAAATTAAATGCATTTTGCTGCAGCTGTTTTACCGTAACGGTTGCAATTTTAGAAAGTAAAGTTTGAGAACGTAGAGCAGAAAATTGCCCCAAATAATATCATCCTTTATTACTTTCTTACAAAATTTTCCACAAGGAGAAAGCGAGAGATGTGGCAATTTCATAAAGTGCCCCGATTATTCTCCCCGTTATTAATTGTTTCTGGTCCTCTGTGATCGTGGAGTCAGCAGCGAGACTAGGATTAGCACATATTATCACCTCTCAGTCACTGAATGCATTCTGTGCTACCAAAGGGATATTCGTATAGATAAATAAATAATGAATTTGTTTTATGAGGGTAAAAAATAGCTAAATAATGTATGAAATAATCCCCTTGCTCAGTTTGACCCCCTTTCATTTTCACGAAAAACTTTTATTCCATGAAAACATCTATTTTCATGAAAACTTAAAGCCAAGTTTGAAATTGTAGAACATGATAAGCTAAGGTGCCGGTTAACTTCAAGGGTTAGATCTACGTCTATTTTTATGAAAACTTAAAGCCAAGTTTGAAATTGTAGAACATGATAAGCTAAGGGGTCGGTAAACTTTAAGGGTTATATTTCGACATTTAAGGAGATGAGTTACGGATTATGAACACTAATAAGTCTGTATACATGCCTAGTAGTTAAGCAGAATCTCGTTTCCCACCAAGACTAATATTTTATATCAAAATTTAACTGACGTTAAAATATCGAACATCGATTGTCGACATAATACGAAGGCATTACTTCTGATCACGTGATCTCTCGCCTATTATCGCATAGTTCGCTCCTATATCTGCTGTCTTTAAACATTGTGTTCCTTAACCTTTAGCCTGTTGACGGCAAGTGATTCTGCCTTTGCGACCAGTGCAGACCAAGATCAGCCTAATGGTCTGCACTGTTCTCTATTTCAGTCAGTAAATTTTCAGTGAAAACCCCTTCAAATAATAAATGGTATTGCACAAAATGAATGATGGACCAGTCCATTTTAGAAATTTAGCAAGGTAAGGGCTAAAATAACAACTAAACAACAACAAAGTACAAAAACCATTGTAAATGTGAAATATAACATCTGCCAGCACTTAATTAGTTAGATATTAAAATGCTCATGATGCGTATTTTCCGGCGCTGATTAATAACTGCTTGTTTTTTTTCCACATGTTATTGTAAATCATAATCGGAAGGTAATGAGGATCTACCTCTACCTTATCCGTAACTGCAAAATCCAAGTATAAACTCCTAAGGTGGTAGTGGGAACATTTTTAATTTTCAAAATATCTTTTCTGGTCAAAAATCTATTTTTACTATTACCCGTTCATAAGCTACCTCAAACCGACAGCAGAACCGATTGAGTTTACACAGTCAAGTCAAATGTTACCAGACTTTGCAAACACAACCGATTAAGCTTGTATAGTCACATTATATATACCGCATTCCATTCAATTGAACTTATACACTATCAAGGATCATGCGTGATTAGGTCACATTAAATCCAGTCACATTACCAAAAGGCTTGTCAATCGAGCCAGAAGCGATCACGATCCGGCCACACTCACAAATTAGCTGCTCCATACCATATCAGACTGTACACTCATTCAGAAAACGACCAAACTCCAGCCACACAATTGATGGACATCAAAACTACCATAGTCCAGTCGTACTATTGAGCAAGCTTGAACAAAAATGTCAAAAGCTACTGTAATTCGGCCGTACTGCCGAACTAGCTTGCATAAAAAGTAAAAAAAAACTACCGTTGTCAGGCCGCACTGCCAAACTAGCTTGAGCAAAAAAATATAAAAAATTGCCGTAGATAAGCTGCACTGACAAACTAGGTTACACAAAAAGTCAAGAGCTACATAGTCTGGTCGTACTGTTCTACCGAACTATCTTGCACAGAAAGTCGGAACATGCCGTTGTCCAACCGTATTGCATGAAAATGTCAAAAGCTACCTATTTTGGCCGTACTACGAGCTCGCTTGCACAAAAAATCAAAAGCTACCTTTGTCCGGGCACTCGATCGATTGATCGTGCATGATCAGTTTTATGCATCCGACCAAATATTTATACTGACTGATGTGAAAATTAAAATGCAAGTTTAAATGTTATAGGATTAATATCAATGCACCTTTTCTATAAGTATAATTTCGGTCTATCACATGTCAGTGTCAACACACCGAGGTTATGAAAATCAAATATTGTTGCATTTACCTCAAAATACCAAAATTATTAATTTTTAACACCTAATAAACATAAAACAGTAAGCTATTCAGTATTACGTCATTTTTATATGACTGACGTTGTAAAATCATTTATAAATTAGACTCAAAGTTCCGGACAATGCAATTATGCAAACATTCCTGTATTTATATGATGCGTCAATACATAAAATGATTTTTTTTCTTTATGATATGCGAAAATGAACTAACGTGCGGCTATGCATGTTCGCCACAACTATGCTGTCCATGAATTTAATGCGATTAGATAATACAATTAATACTGTTTCTGTGGTTTTAAATGAAAACTTGTCTTTCATTTTTTATTGTGGTATTTGATTAGCCATGCAACGAATAATTATCACATGCACTATTTTATGCTGTAGTACCTTTTTACAACTTTGAACTTTTTACTATCAGTTCTTTGATCTATCTGATTTATTCTAAATGTTTCTTTTATCAAAGTTTTTTATTATTTTGCTGAAAACGTTTAGAGTTTTGAATGAAATATTAAAGGTTATCTCTAAAGCAATTCAAACTGGTTTTCGTCTGCCAATATCCCAGTATAAACCCAACTGGAGTAATTTACATATCTAATTAATTGCGCTTCTCCTTCGCGAGAGTAATCCTATGTACCTAACCACCCAGCATTTCTGAATATATTTGATAACAGATGGATAGATTATTAAAGAACAGTTGTCAAATTCATCATTGCTCATCTGTTGGGAATTTGGAATTAATTCTGATTGGTTAATCAAACATGATTTATCTGTCGATTGGTTGATTGACACCTCCAAATTGAAGAGTATTAAGAGAAGCGCATGTTCTCCTTGCGCATGAGATATATCAAAAACACGCAGATAAGTTGCATTTTGATATGCATGTTTCAATAAATCGGACATGTCATTATTTTAACGAGCCTTTAACTTCAGAAATGGACGTGATATACACCTCTGGATTTTAAAATAACGTTGGAATTTTATATATTTTTTAATTTTCGAAGATTTAAAATTTATATCATGTTAATGGAAATAAAATGATAAAATGTAAATGTACTACGTCATTTTTTTAGATAATTTTTATGATACAACTTAAAATTCAATTAACTATAATTAAAGACTCAAACATGGCGGTATCCACGTTATACTGTGTTCGGAATATATCTGTCATCTACGCGAGTTTATTGCTGTGGACACTGTGTTATGGGTACGAATATGATTATAAAAATGGAGAGTATATGAGAGACGGTGATCCCGATGCCTGGGGAATGGACGTTCGTTCTATCACTCATCGGCGTTGTGTTCCAATTCCAGCTGATTTAAAGTTATGCCAAGATGTGGAGTATGTAAACATGAGTGTGCCAAACCTCCTTGGCCATGATACTGTTGAGGAGGCCAAACGGCAAGCCAACCCTTGGGTGGCATTGAAAAACGTCGGCTGTCACCCAAATTTGGATTTATTTCTCTGCTCACTATATGCTCCAGTTTGCCTCGACAGGCCAATTTTTCCATGCCAGTCCTTGTGCGAGTCGGTCAAGTTTCACTGTGAAGGTTACATGAACAAATACGGATTTGTATGGCCTAATATACTTCACTGCGACAAATTTCCAACGGGAGATAGTCTTTGTATTAAACAGCTTACGTTCATAAACACAACAGGTGCGTAAAAGAGTCTTCGAAGTTTTTATATTTAACCACATACTCATTATCATTAATCTAGCATCATGCCAGCTAATTAAGTTCTCATTATTTATTTAGCCAACGATCCTTGTTTTCTATTAAGTATCAAATTTTCTTTAACTGGGCTTAATTGCAGGTGTATAAGACCTGAAATGTACTGTGTATTTTCGTATACGCTTTCGATTTAGGGAAGGCAAAATGAGAATGATAATTTCACGTAATCTATGATTATAATACCATTTATATCATTTGTTTCTTGCTATGTCAGCGCCACATATGCACGCACAAACACAGTAAAAGTGACAAAAAATAATTCATGCAAACAAGAAAATATCATCTTACTTTTGTCGTAAGAGGAATATTCTACAAGTGTTGGGAAAAGGGTTTAAAGTATTTATATATATAATATTGCGCGTATATTTTTGTACGTGTATTTGTTACTTACTTTATTATAATTCAATGAATAAAGTCAAATGTACTTAAGAATTAATGCTCTTAAACACAAAATATCATAATTCATTCTGTCATACTGTAAAAACCGAAATCTGTAAAACAAATAGTCCCTTTCAGTATACGTATCAGTATTTCTGTATACATTGTATTTTATAAAATAGACCAACAATAATCACCAGTTCTATAAGTATCGTCTGATAATTTTAGTTACCCTGCAACCTTTACAGATAAATTCCGTTAGTGAGGCTACATTGTACGTTATACACAGGTTGTGGCATTGGAGGGTTAGGCTTTTGAGAAGTCATTCTAGTTATACAGACATAATATATCTGTCACTATAGGGAGGTATTCAGCGTTGTTATCAGATGTTTTATTTAAGGTAATTTATCTGACGTAGGTCGTGTCACAGCTTTACTTTAAGCTCTTTGAGATCATTATAAATATTATATCACTTGGCAATTATCTTGTATTTCGGTATTGTAGTTTCTGACAATATCAAGAAACTGGATTCATATTTAATCTGTTATTGACGTATAAACTATATTATTAATAGAGTAACGATACAGAAATCGAGAAGTTAAAAATTGCATTAGACATTAGGACCCGATCACCCGTATTGGCGTGAAGCCTCGGTTCGAATTCCGATTTATCGTTCTCTTGTATAATAGTTTGCAGTTCAGGATTTGATACGCAAACTTCGAACTGAGATTAAAATTACATGATTGTCTTTATTATAAATGTTTATTAAGTTTCAGAAATGATGAAATACAATGTTGTACACGGATTGTCTGAACGGATTCCAAGCCTTGAGGAGATAAATTCTGTATAGTAGAATATGGGATTGGTTTATCTTTTTTTGGTTCGAAGACATTAAACAAGTACTTAACATTTTTGTTTGACCTATTGCTAAATGTGGTATAGGCTTGTACGGTTCAGAAGGTTTAGAAACTTATTTTTAAATTTCTCAAGAGATCTAACCTGCGTATATTTTTATTGATTGAGCTTCAAACACCTGTGATTAGAACATTATTGAAAGCGTATTATTATTATTGTGCCAAAATATTCTCTTGCCCTCCCACGACTCGTTCCCCTCGAATAAAAAAATAAATAAATAAATAAATAAATAAGTAAAAAATGAAATATGGAAAAAAATGCAGAAATGTATATCCTGTATGTAAACTTTTTTGTTTCCAAACGCATCAGAGCGAAATCCTTTCTAAAATTTCGTCAAATTCACGGCAGATGCCGCGGTATCGATCAGAATTATTCAATTTTAATAAATTAGTCTTATTCGCAACGTGTGGGGTCATATTAAGCCTGCATTCAATCTTCATGTTGTTTTACATGCATCAATTGAAATGTTTCTTTAAATGTTTTCGATACCGTAAATCTTTTCATAGAAGGAGTAATACTACACAATATTATCAAAAAAACATTTCTAATGTATCACAAATCAAGCAGATACATCGTAGTTAATCCTACGTATTTGATAGCTTTCTGAATATATAACAACCCCAAGAAAGGGAACGTAATAAACCAATTCATAGCCAAAATGATTTCACTTATTTTTCATGCTAGTTTAGAAAATAAATTTAATATGTCAATTTACAAATATATAACTATCATACACTAGTAAATCATATATCTGAAAAACCAATATTGTATTATCATATCAGATTCATATTGCATCCATTTCATGATTAACAAATTCAGAAGTACATACATTTACATACGTTGCAACCTCTGAGGGCGCTAAATTCACACTGTACCGGGGTTCTGGCCAGAGGAACAGAACTAGATAAAGCGAGAGAGATAGAGATAGAGAGAGATCTGACCGCTATTTGAAACGGCAATGGACAACTCTTGCTTTGGACGAGATAACACCATTGAAAGTCACACGATTTCTCGGTCCGTTTCGTATTACTTTTGCAATATCTATTTAATGTTTTATTGGGAAAAAACATTTATTCACAGATCAGTCAGATGTAGACAGACTGGGTCAGGCCCTGTTTGCTTGATAACGACAAATGGTGACTGGGCAGTGAGCACAGCGGATGTGCCAAATTCGTTATTACACTTAATTCAAACTTGGAGGATGTAAATATTACACAGAATGGGATTTTTCCATTAGTTTTATCTGAGGAGTCTTTAATGTTACAAACTTGAAACGAAATTTCTGTTGAAAATACTGATTCAACTACATATTTCTTTTATATACATATTACTGATTAAACGAATCGTTTGAGGATAACTGGAACTTCTAAGAAAATGGAAGGAAGTACCGCTAAAGTTTGTTCTTTTGAAGTTGTCTTTCATCAGTTAGATGTAAAACAAAAGAAAGAAAAGCTGGAGTGCTTTACTAGTTACAGGTATATTTTTTTCATCCATCAGAGGTTCATCAGAATACTGACACATTGTAAGCCTCTGTTATGCGTGAATATCATTTTTTTTTCATTAAAACTCACAATAATTGTAGGTACTTATGTATAAGAGCATATCCTTGACCATATGTGATGCGCGAGTTATTCGTCTCCTACTAGTCAAAAACCACAGGCTTAATGTCAGTCCCTCTAACTGATCTACACGATCGTTCTAAAGTACGCGTAGCGTTTTAGGAGGTGATGTTAATATGGACAGTGAGCACGGCGGATATGCCAAAATCCAGTTCGTCGGTCCAGATCAATAACTCTGCCACGCGTAGATAGATTTTGTATAGTATTTTAAAACAGCAAGAAATGTTTTGCGTTCAAGATCCATACCTCATGTCAAATATAATAGGTCAGTTTCCATGTCCAGACTGTAGCTTTTTATGCATACTTAGCGTGTCGCATGTTCAAGGTCACAAAGATGGAAAATTTATATCATTTTTCTGGTCCGGACAAACACCTTGCCGGTCAATAGTTTCCTTCGCATAAGAAGACGACCTGTCGAACGCATTAAAGTAAAGGTCACATTTAAATGTCACATTTCTTTTCCGGTCTATATCTTACTTTGCACAAAAATCACTGTAACCACCGATGATAAGTAAATATCGGCATCCCAATAGTATCAATATCTATCAATCATCATATAACTCCTGTCTGTCCTGATATAGAGTTTGCACATCTGCAGGACACATATATAAAGTCAAGTTCTACTTAGAGGTCATTTTTCTTGTTCAATCTGTATATATATTGTATTATTTGCCCTGATAGATAGATAGATAGATACGAACAAATCACCACCAATATATCAGACCAATTACTGCAAAGCGCCTAGCAGCACAAAAGAGCGTGCACAACCAGTCCGCTAACCCAACAAGATTAATTTCGATCCTTCTTTATATACACACGCGTATTGTACTATACATTCGCACTGGTTCAGCATTTGCATATATACTCAGATCTCTACTGTCACGTCTATTCTGTTTTGTAAGGTAAAACCTCACACGACACAGTTACATTTCCAGCTTTTGTAGACGAAGACTCCAGGTGCCCCTCCGGCTATTATTTCATCACGGGCGGGCACCTGGGCAGAACCACAGACCTTCAGTAAGCCAACTGAATGAAAATTCTGCACACAAATCCGACCTGGCAGCGGTGAGGGGCAAGTGAAATTAGCAATCTTAATCAGTCGGCCACGGAGGCATTTTCTATATAGAAATAAGAAGTACATGCTCACTTCTTACTTAATAACAAAATGCAGGATTCAAAAATGTCGACGTCATATAACGCCGCTTGAATGACAATCACATTTCGCCTTGAGACAGCCTTAGGATTCTTGTCGCCTCGTAACACAATTTTCCCGGAATTTCGTAATAAATCTAGATTAATTGCAGACATTAAAACAACCCCGTTTTAATATGAAACCCAGTTTTCTTTTTCGTACAAAGCAAATTATAATTTCTTTTAATTAGTAAAAGAGGTTATTACTCTTCTATGGTTGTATGAAAATATATTTTTTAAAAATGATACATTTTGTTGCAGCTGTTTTTATTTTAACGGTTGTAGTCATTTCACACTGAGTTTTAGGATGTTTGAAGAAGTTGAGCAGAATATTGTTCCAAAAAATATGAATAAAGATACATGATATACTTAACAAGTATCTTACAAAATTATCCACGAGGAGGAAGTGGAGATTGGGAGTTTTATAACGATGTAATGCTGCAGATATATATTATTGGTTACCACAATGTAACAGTGTTTAAGTACAGTATGGCCGCCGTAAACAGTTTCCCCGTTCATGGTCTTAGTGCCCTCATTTTCATTCTGTAGGGTCCATTTATTTTTTATGTATAAAATAGACTTCCGCCCGCTTAAGGCTGCACTAGAGTGCCTGAGGAGTGTTGCACGTTTCCGTATCTCTAAACTGGAACTTCTAAGAAAATGGAAGGAAGTTCCGCTAAAGTTTGTTCTTTTGAAGTTGTCTTTCATCAGTTAGATGTAAAACAAAAGAAAAAAAAGCTGGAGTGCTTTACTAGTTACAGGTATATTTTTCCATCCATCAGAGGTTCGTCAGAATACCGACACATTGTAAGCCTCTGTTTTGCGTGAATGTCTTTTTTTTAATAGTTGCGGGTGCTTATGTATAAGAAAACATCCTTGACCATATATGATGCGCGAGTTATTCGTCTCCTACTAGTCAAAAAACCAAAGGCTTAATGTCAGTCCCTCTAACTGAACTACACGATCTTACTAAGGTACATATAGCGTTTTAGGAGGTGATGTTAATATGGACAGTGAGCACGGCGGATATGCCAAAATCCAGTTCGTCGGTCCAGATCAATAACTCTGCCATGCGTAGATAGATTTTGTATAGTATTTTAAAACAGCAAGAAATGTTTTGCGTTAAAGATCCATACCTCATGTCAAATATAATAGGTCAGTTTCCATGTCCGGACTGTAGCTTTTTATACATACTTAGCGTGTCGCATATAAAAGCGAGACACTTAGCTTAATGTTTAAGGTCACACAGTCGAACGCATTAAAGTAAAGGTCACATTTAAATGTCACATTTCTTGTCCGGTCTATAACTTACTTTGCACAAAAATCACCGTAACCAGATGATAAGTAAATATCTGCATCCCAATAGTATCAATATCGATCAATCATCATATAACTCTTGTCTGTCCTGACATAGATTTTGCACATCTGCAGGACACATATATAAAGTCAAGTTCCACTTAGGGGTTATTTTTCTTGTTCAGTCTGTAATTCTGTATATATATTGTATTAATTGCCCTGATGAGTAAATAAACGAAACCGGTTGGCAAATATTAAGTAACCCATGTAGTGTTATTTATTTTTTCTAGATAGATAGATAGATACGAACAAATCACCACCAATATACTAGACCAAATTACTGCAAAGCGCCTAGCAGCACAAAAGAGCGTGCACAACAAGTCCACTAACCCAATAAGATTAATTTCGATCCTTCTTTATAATTTATACACACGCGTATTGTACTACACATTCGTACTGGTTCAACATTTGCATATATACTCAAATCTCTATTATCATGTCTATTCTGTTTTTGTAAGGTAAAACAGTCACCGACACAGTTACATTTCCAGCTTTTGATGGTGGATGGAGACTTCAGGTGCCCTTCCGGCCATTATTTCATCACGGGCGAGCACCTGGGTAGAACCACAGACCTTCAGTAAGCCAATTGAATGAAAATTCTACACCGGAGCGAGGTTCGAACCCGCAGCGGTGAGGGGCAAGTGATTTAAGTTAGCAATCGTAATCACTCGGCCACGGAGGCATTTTCTATATAGAAATAAGAAGGGCATGTACACTTTTTACTCAATATCAAAATACAGAATACAAGAATCCTTAGGTTAAAAAATATACCCATTTTCAACATGTGATTCATCACATGATGTTTTAAATAAAACTTGACCTTTAGTTTCGATTGACCAACGTCGCGATTTATAATGTTACCATTTCGTCTAAAATGTGAAAAGGTGTCATATATGCGTTTATTTAAGGCAATATTTTGTATAAAATTCATCAGCATGAAACCTTAGGTGCAAGCGTTTTCTTTCTCCCAATCAATATACCGTAAGGATGTTATATATTTCGTTTTTGTAAAATAAAAAAATGATGAACCCAAATACGGTTTATTTCCACTTTTTTGGAAGAAATATTAACTTCAGCGCGAAGTTGTTATAGTGTCATATATGCCGCGTGAACATACGGTATCATGATCAAAGGATTAAACTTAATGGTTAATTTGTATTTGAATGTTATTGCGATGATGCCATCGGCATCGCAAGAGTATCAATATCGATCTGTCACTATATAGCTCTTGTCTGTCCTGATACCGATTTTCGGTCCTATCGGTCTGGAGGTCAATTGGAAGCGCAGCGGTTTTCAAGTTTTCAGACAAAATATACAAACCGAAAATACCACATCCCTGTTATTTTCTCTCTCATTTTAACGATATCTGGCTATCTATGGGCATCCATCAATATCAGTGTGCTCATTTTGTCATATCGTTATTAATTTAATGTTCTGATTAGGGGTATGTTATTGATATTTAAGAAAATTATAATCAAAGAAAAACGTAACATTGTTGTGACCTTCACTTTAACCAATTGTAAATTTCGCCTTGAGACAGCCTAAGGGGTCTTATCGTCTCTTAACCCAATTTTCACGGGATTTCATATGAAATCTAGATTAATTGCAGACATTAAGACAATCCCTTTTTAATAAGAAACCCATTTTTCTTCTTTTGTACAAAGCAAATTATAATTTCTTTTAATTAGTAAAAGAGGTTATTACCGTTATATGGTTGTATGGAAATATTTGAAACAGTAATACATTTTGTTGCAGCTGTTTTTATTTTAACGGCTGTAGTCATTTCACACTGAATTTTAGGATGTTTGAAGAAGTTGCGCAGGATATTGTTCCAAAAGAATATAAATAAAGATACATGATATACACAAAATTGTCCATGAGGAGGAAGCGGGAGATTGGAGATTTTGTAACGATGTAAATTTATAACGGGTTGTTGTAGATATATCTTATTGGTTACCACAATGTAACAGTGTTTAAGTACAGTATGGCCGCCGTAAAAAGTCCCCCCTTTCTTGGACTCAGTGCCGTTATTTTCATTCTGTAGTGTCCATTATTTATTTTTATGTATAAAATAGACTTCCGCTTAAGGAGGCGCTAGAGTGCCTGAGGAGAGTTGCACGTGTCCTTACCTCTCCTGAACAGACTTGTTCAAAGTGAGTCTGCTAACATTACTGTATGTTGTATCTATGCTTTCAAAAGATCTTACAATTTTATCAATCATTTTCTCTTGAAGTATATCCTCGATTGTTTTATTATGAGGGTCATACTTAGCTAACTGATGGTCCTAATAAAATGGTTTATATGGGTTAGCACACTACATTTGAAATTTGTTTTCAGTATTTTGTTTTCTTACTTTCAAGGATTTTGAAATATGATAATCTAGTGGGTGTTAAAGTAATTTTATTGTAGAATTTCGAGAGGGATATTATCGGGTTATAAATAAGTGACGAACAAAGATTTAATAAATGATCCGTATAGGTGACTAAAATAGCAATACATTGCTATACATTGGATAATTCATTGCCCTGGAATCTAAATAAACAAACAACTTTTCATATATATATAGAGAGAAGTATAAAGATTATTTTAAAGACGTAGGTTATGAAAACGACAGATAATACTTTTGAATGAGCGAAAAAGGAAAACTGAGACATCAGTGTGTCGCAAGAGATAACATGGAAGAAATATTTATAGAACGTGAAAGAGATCATTTCATGGTACTTGTGTGTCTTAAAAGTGGGGGAGAGAGAGGGAGGGGATTGCTGAGTAGCCCTATGTGTGCAAGTGTCCTCATTACCATCCACACCTTCAAAAATGGTAGCTAGCAGGTATTCAGGTATTCTAGTGTTTGGACAATTTCAAGGCAGACGATGAGTAATCATTAGGTGGGAAATATTTAGCATATTATAATTTTGCTAATGTTTTAGTGCAGATATTTTTTAACAATTTTGATTGTGTTTATATTTTTACTTACATTTTATATGTATACCTCTGGGTAATAAATACAAAGTATGAGAGAATATTATTTGCTATATTTAGTCTGTCCCTACTAATGGCAGTCATTTGTCAATGTCTTAATGTCTAAAGCTGTAAAAATGCTCTTAAGTAATTCAAATAACAAAAATGCATATTCATTCATGAAAAAAACAACAGCATTAAATATGCCCTAAATGACTGCTGTCATCACAACTAGAATGCACCTGTCATGCCAGTGTAAATTGACAAATATTAACGCACTTTACTCTCCTAATTGGTAATGATTTGTTTGTGTCAGTCTGATGTCTTTTCTCAAAGATATAACTCATGGCCATTATTTTTCCGTGCCTGTCAAGTTGATGGATATTAAAGCACTCTTTTCTCAAACAGATAATTTTTTTTAAAACAAATATTTTGATTTTATTTTGCTCAGCTATCATGAAACAAATGTCAGATGGACAGTTACGCAGATAGGCTGTTAAATAATGATATTTTAGACAATAAAGTTGCAACTTAGCCGCAGACATCAAATTAAAAATGATACATGCCACCCTACATGTCACAAAATCAGCTAGTACAATACACGACATGAAATAGTGGCATTGTCACTATAGTATACAACATATACATGCTTCTGTAAGTGCAAATAATTTAAGGTGAATTAAAAAATTTAAGCATTTCTTTTCCTTTGAAGCTTTGTCTGCTTAGTTCTTTGTTAATTTATGTTACAATTACAGCCACATCAGTCTGTAAATACCATCATTTGGAATTTTAAAAAGTAATCTTTGTTAACCGATGGGTTCTCAAGACCGTGACATTTCCCCTATGTACGCTTCAATGGTAGGAGAAAATAGTGGCCGTTATAAGCAGGTTTTAAAGTAGTTATCTTTATTCGGTCGTGGTCTTTAAACAGGTTTGACTGTATCTACTACACGAACGTCATTATTGACACACCGTCTACAAATTTACTTCTTTGACAGTTTTAGTAGCAAATGCTTGCTATTTACGCACATAAACGAATGTCACTTGTTTCGAATACATGGTAATCTATCAGTGTTTACTAAATTTTATGGATTGCTGAGCAGACCAAAACGTTTTCATTGCTAACACCCACAAATGCTGACCCAAACACTTCTCAAAAAGAACCAAACTTTCTTTTAAATATAATGATAGTGTTTAACATACACATGTAACGTGGTAAGTATGCATTTTCAAGTATCCGAGTGTTTGGTGGCATAACATACTTGGAATAGAAACCATGTTAGAAAAGGTCTGTGAGAAACATGCCTTACATACAAATAGCCATTCTGTTGAAACGTTGTTGAGCAAAACCTAGCCTTGTTCCCTTGGTCTTGTCAATCCATAATGTTAAAAGATTTTGAGGAAAAAACAAATGCCCATCTTCAAGAGATGATATCTCAGCCGTTCTCGGACGATATCCAGGTCATGCTACCAGAGATGATATCTCAGCCATTTTCGGACGATATCCAGGTCATGCTCCCAGAGATGATATCTCAGCCGTTCTCGGACGATATCCAGGTCATGCTCCCAGAGGTGACATCTCAGCCGTTCTCGGACGATATCCAGGTCATGCTCCCAGAGGTGATATCTTAGCCGTTCTCGGACGATATCCAGGTCATGCTCCCAGAGGTGATATCTCAGCCGTTCTCGGACGATATCCAGGTCATGCTCTCGGAAGATATCCAGGTCATGCTCCCAGAGGTGATATCTCAGCCGTTCTCGGATGATATCCACGTCATGCTCCCAGAGGTGATATCTCAGCCATTCTCAGACGATATCCAGGTCATGCTCCCAGAGATGATATCTCAGCCGTTCTCGGACGATATCCACGTCATGCTCCCAGAGGTGATATCTCAGCCATTCTCAGACGATATCCAGGTCATGCTCCCAGAGATTATATCTCAGCCGTTCTCGGACGATATCCAGGTCATGCTCTTATATGTCCACCACATCACTACACATGGCCTACCGCCTTTTATTCAATTTGGATTAAATAAGATAAAGACAGATGTAATTACGCTCTATCAATAGTGAACTTCAGATGTGGTTTAGCCACATACTGCAGGAATTATAATACCAGCGTGTTCTAACTGGCGAATTGTGTACCTGGTATTAGCGTGATGGACTTCAAAGTTCCCTTCTTCCTTTCTGTATTATTCACTAGTAACAATTGCAGTTCCGCTATTTTTATAAAATGTCTACAGGTATGATAGAAAGATCTGTCAAATAAATATTTACCTCTGACAGATACGCCGGTAGGTACGGACATCATTTAGGTGTCTGCGGTTTAATCTTAGACAACAAGTGCACATTGATTACCAACGGTATTATCAGTACACCTTAGATTAAGCATGCATAACTTTTGTAAGCTATCATGGTTTTGCAAACCGCAAAGTATTTGAAGTTTATTGCAATTATTTATAGTCGAAGCAATTACTCTTTCTCAAAAGTAGTTTTTTCATTCTTTCGCTATACTGGCGATATTTTACTAGCAATGTCGACATTTTAATTCTTTGCAGAATACTCATTTTCGAAACTATCTAGACTATTGAAATGATGTTGTGATGTGGTTTAATACAACATAGTTCCTGACTACAATAGGCTATCATGTGGATCCGCATAAAAAAAAACTTTCATATTCTTTTCTAGACTGGCAATTGAATTGATGCTAAAATTGAACGGCAGCTACCAAAAGTAGATTTCAGACGTCCAAATCTACATATTTTTGAAAAGTGAAGAAATCTCCATCTGACGAAAAATTTCGGTTTATGTGATTTGGAACATATTTTAAGTACTCTCCAGGTTATAAAATCTGCGAGAAGATCCTTTCGAAGCATAGAATGCATCAATGCAAATTAATAGCAGACTCGGTTTGATTGAGTCTGTTCCTGAGAGAAAATGAAATGTGCAACGTCTTTCACGACCCTAGCACCGGTTTAACTTTTGAGCGGAATTCTATTTTAGTCGGATTGAATATTCTCCATGGTCTCAAACATTTCTTCTAGTTCTTCTGGCGGGTTCAGCGGGCCATGCATATCTTTAATTATTTGTGCTTACATATCCGTTTAATGAGGATTTGTACTGACATACTGTTAAAACTTCATCAGTAAACTGATAGAAAAAATCTTTCTAAGATCTGTTTCATGTTTAATTCTGATGTTTTAGATATTTGGTATTTTCCACACGTAAGAAGAAATAGTAACTTCTCCTTTGAAAAAACTGTTTTAGTGAAAGTCGTAGAAGCACCTACTCTATTCATTTTAAGATTCATATAAGAGTGCTTGGAGATGTCTCGATGTATAAAATTGATTTCCTTTCCTCACCTGTAACGTAATAAACCGTATTAGCGTCTGATGGCCCTTTCACGCTTCCGTAGAATCGAGATTTATTACACGAAATTCATTCCGAAATTATTTCTAAAATGTCTAGGTCTGTAGCTCTCAAATACGGAAATATCTTACACCCGAGGCATATACTGACACTTTCAGACAACATCAAAAAGGACCTTTTGAACGATTTGACGAAGTTCCAAAAATCTCCATATACCCTTGGATTTGTGTTTATTCAGAGCTCAAATATTTTTTCGTAGTTGAAAAGCTGACATGTCGTGCTAAAGCCCGGGTTTTTCAAATCGTTAGAAAGTGCTAAAAATTGACTCCCCATTAGCAAAAAAAGGAGAGAGAAGTCCACGCGCATACATTTAGACGGGGTGACCCCTGCGCGTGACCCCTGCATGACTATCGACCAATGCAAATGAGACTTTCGTTTTCATGTTTAGCCCGTGTCTACATTCATTTTCTTTACTTCTGGTTATAGCTGAAGGTCGAGTGACGTCAGTTTCTGTGTTGTCAAAAACATACCTATGCCTGGCGAGATTGCATGAAAATGCATCCGGTGTCCTAATCTGAACGTATAGTTTTTTTTTGTTTTGTTTAGACATATATATATAAAAGAAAACCATCCAATGGGTTTCCTCTATCTGTATTTCTGTCCACCTACCGGTTTCATATCATAATCATCAGGGCAGACATAGATATATATATACTACCGGTTTCATATCATTATCATATATTTTTATATGTCTGCCCTGATGATTATGATATGAAACCGGTAGGTGGACAGAAATACAGATAGAGGAAACCCATTGGATGTTTTTCTTTTTTATTTATTATATACTTGTCCAGGAGTAACTTTTAATATTTTCTATTATATATATATTAATTGTGTATGTAGAGCTACATTTAGACATTTTACAGTACAATGTAATTAAATGTCATGCAGTAATAGTTCATTATTTAAAACTTACATTGCACATTTATGCGTGTTTAGCTATATACGTATGTATGCAGTGAGTACTTTTTAAACCTGATACATAGTACTGTTAATACACAATCATATACATGTTAATTTATATTTACATAAACTATAAGGAGATCTAGATTCTAATATAGTTTTCATGTTTTTATAAAATTTTGGTTTGATATAGGCCTATATTTAATTTAATTAAGTAAGTAGGTATATGACATAGAAATACACCCTTTCAAGGAAAACACTTCAGGTATTGTCAATCCAATCATCAAAAGTTTTGACCTTTCTCATTTTATACAGGAAGTCGGTCATTTTTTTTTCTAACCATTGTGAATAATGACACATTTTCTGGTGATTTCGTTTACTGCACATTGTTATCAAAATTGATACCAGTATATAGAATATTTTATGGACTTACTATGACACTGTTTATATCCATTTATTCAAGACACTTTTATAAGACTGTTGTTTCATGCACTAACGAATCATGAAAGCACAGTTCAGATAATTTGACACATTGTCTATGTCTATGTTCTACTGCTTAGCAATCGTTAGCAGGCGCGTTGTCACGGATTGCTGTTAAAAAATAGTAAAAAACACAGACATTATGTGCATCACAAAGATAAAGTAAAAGATATATTCGTAAGATAGCCATATCAACAGATATTTTATTGTAGTGTGATACACAATTTAAATATGTGATAAATGTGTTTTCATATTTTGACCAAGGTGTACAGGTGGAAATGTATACATACAAACGGTAGCGCCTTAATTGATAAAATATTTTTTGTTTGCTTTTTTTCGCGTCGCCATGCAAAAGACGTCATTCGGAAAACTGTACATGTAACCGGCTAACTTTTATTTGTCTTTTGTTTTAGATCAAAGCTCAACACAGACATGCAAAAACATTACCAAAACGAATGTCTAAAACTTTAAGTGCAATATCTATAAATTGAGGTGTTGGAAAACAAAAATAACCAATATGCGAAAAGTAAAACTCCACAAACTAGCTCTGTGTTGCGACTGCTATCCTATTGCCATGTATCTGTCGAGTTATCGAATTCATTTCGTACTCCAAATTCTAGCCCTCAATCAAGCCTCTAATACGTTACATCTATTCAAAATACACCTAACTCTAGTCCCACAGATAATGTTTATGCCTCAGATACGTTACAGAAGTCCAGATCACACCAAAAGTGGCTCTCAAAAATGTTCAATCTGCTTTTGCTTTAATCAATCTAAAATACACCAGCGATAGCCTAACAAATAACGTTCAAGCCTCTAATACATCACAACAATCTAAAATACGCCCAACTAAGGTTCAAGCCACTGATATGTTAAATCAATAAAAAGCAACACTTAATGTAGTCCCCGAAATAACATTAATGTCAAAAACCCTTAGCCCCTTACATAAAGTCCATGCCACTCATACGTTACGGAAATCAAACTCTAGTCCTTCAAATACACTACAAGCCTCTTATACGCTACATCAGTCCCAAATACACATCCTGTAGGCCCTCAAATAACGTTCAAGCCACTAATATGTTACAAAAAAAAAACAACAAAAAACATTTAACAACCAGATCCAGAGATTGTATTTATTAATCCCTGGTTGCGCTGTTTCCAACGTCAGTCTATTTGTTCTGTCCATGTATCAACATTTTGAAATACTCAATATGTCGCATTCGTTCATGCACCTGACGCAGGAGTCAATGCAACGTTATATAGAACAATTTCCCATATGGACCGGCTTAAGCGGGATTCCATAACAAGTAAACCCGAATGGTGGGATGATCCAAAGGACTAGAAATTATAACAACGACTTATTAAACATGATTGTTACATAAAATGCCGTTCAGTATTTAAATTTTAGAGACATTGTCTTTTGTAACAAGACAGATCATTTATACATACAAGGTCGCATTTGAAATCAATTTGCTTAAAAGAAGCTTTGGTATTATTTTATGGCGTATATTATGATAATCCTTAACAGAACCAAGAAAACATCATGATTAATGGATCGTTTGTGTTTCAAGCTGAAAACCTCACACACTATGAAATACCTCTATCAAAAACAACAATTGATTCATTTTGCCAGAAAATTGATTAATATCCTTATAGGCTTTTTATGACGAAATTACTTGTGTGCGTGTGTTTGATCCCCCACATAAAGCAGCAGTTAACTGCACAAATGGTATTTAAATACAAGATCTTGAAGATTTTGAGTTTATGTGATTTTTGAATGAATATTTGCTATATCGTAGATCTCGAAATTATTCAGGTAGTGAAACTCTTGAACAGTTGCAAAATACCTGAAAGATACGATCGCAAAAGTATTTTAAAAGAAATGAACGTGTGCGACTTTTCAAATGCGCTGCCACGGGCTGTTTACGTAGGAGAAAATATATTACCGATACGCGTTTTAAGTTTTTGGGAAGAAGTATTTCTATCGCAGACCTGTTTTTCTAATCATTTGTGTCTCTCACACGGAACACGATTGTCTGCTGCGAGGCGAACAAGTACTTCAGTCTACAGGTTGAAGATAAAAGATAACAAAGTACTGTAAAATAAATATTCAACAACAATGCGAAATAACAACTGGGATTGGAACTGACTCGTGTTCTCTTCAAGTGTCTGCATTTCAAAATAATTTAGATCGTATTTATACCTTTCATCTTACTTATGGCGTACCTAATCACGCTTTTATAATACTGCACTTTTTGACTAAAAGGTGTTAAATTGTATAAATTACATTTAAATTTGTGTATGTATATTTGTTTGGAACCATAATTCCATGTATATCTCGTCTTTAGCCTTTAATGGATTAATTACGAATATCAATGTTGAATCAACGGATCTTGTTGTTCTCTGTATGTCGTTCTGTTGATGATTCAACATGATTCTTGTACGGCTTATCATTTTTAAGGTGCTCGTAGATCATCTCGTGTTATGGTCAAGTGACCTACTTCAGAAACCAACGTTACATGTCAAACAAGAAAAGCCACTTTCAAAGAACACATACACACATACAACACTTTCATGAGTACCTATATACTTACAGACTTACTGTACACTCATATTATATGCAAATAGAATTAATGGAATAATAAAAACACAGATGTAACAAACATACATGAAGAAGGAAGACGACTACAAGCATCGACAATATAAGTAAATAACTTCCCGCAGTAACAACAGGAACAAATTTCAACGAATTTATATACATTAAGAATTCACAAATGTTACGTTAATTTTCATTCATTTATGTGGATCATTCATTCACGAGGATCAGATACAGGCTTTTAACTCATCCGAGCACAAAGTGCTCGGGATGAGCTATTTTGATCACTTGCCGTCCGTCTTCCGTTTTGAAAGCATTTTACAGGAATCCTCCTTTAAAATCATTATACGCCATCTTGATTTGTTAAGAAGAAATACATGGCTGTCAAGGACGGGTCTAGTTTTCCCTAGGAAAACCTTTAAAAATCATTTCTGAATGCAGGGCAGTTTTCAAAGTAATTTGGCAGAAATGGTTCTTGTTATAACCTTACACCTATTTAGGCTGTGAACTCTGATTAATGATGTAGGACCTTCAAGGCCATCTTTGTATATAGAAAAGTTTTGCGGACCGATTTCAAACTAAAAATGAAAATTTCTACAAAATTAATGACCTGTTTTGCTATTACTTCCTTCTTTCCTTTGCTTCTCGCATTTCTGTTTCTTGTATTTATATCTGTCATGCTTCTCCTGTCATCTTTTTCTCATTATGTATACATGTGCTATTCTTAGATAGTTCCAAAACTTCGCAGTATCTATCTCCGTCTTTGATAGTCATTTTGAGTGCGAAGGAACAATGAAAAAGTAAATAGTGTATATATTTATGTTCCTAAAATGACATCTACCAGAGACAATACTGCTATGAAAGGTATGTTTCCTTCAGCTATCTAAACAAACATGCTCAAATGCACTTGACTAGAATAGAATGGAATGGAATATGTAGTATTAAACAAATTCAATTTGGATAAACCACTGTTTTGTACCTCTAGTTATATTATGCTCCCACCTTTAAAAATGAGGAAGGGGGTTGGTGTAGTGTTACTCGTGTCCATGCGTGCGTGCTTTTATGCATGCGTGCATTCGTCCGTATGTCAGTGCACACAACTATGTTATAACTTTGTTGTGCTGCGACGGGTTGTGAATTAAGACGACGTGTCGCAAGCAAAGTCCAAATCCCAAAGATTTAAACCCATTTTTTCCAGTCTACTCTATAACATTTTATGTGTGCATGGATATTCAAATAACTTCACACAAACATTCAGCTTGCTGCGTGCAAGACCCATGTCTCTATTTTAAAATTGCAGTATGAAACTTTAGTATGAATGGATGGATATTCAATAAAATCTGAAAAGTAGATCCCTCGGAAGCACCGAGAACAAGGCAAAAGTGAAAATTGCAGACTCGGTTTGATTGAGTCTGTTCATGAGCAGTAATGGAAAATGCAAGTAGCATGACACAAATACATTGTAGTTACATAACTAGACAAAGTGTTGTCTGCAAGACCTATATCCCTAGCCTAAGCGTGAAGATCACCCTTACAGGTCATTACTTCATTTTTCTTGTACTTTCCTACATTGATTGATATTCAGATAACTTGAAACAAACATTAAACATAAAACGATAACACTTCGATCCCCAGCTCCAAGGTCAAGCCCACATTTATAGGTCAAAGATGTTATGTCAGGTTTTGTCCTCTAGCCTAACACTTTCATATACATGAAGGACATTCGATATTCAAATATGTCGTTACAAACTTTCACTGTAATAAGGAAATGTTACTTTTAACCATTTAATATTAAACTGAATATTTACGTTATTTTTTTTTCGTTTTTAGTCCGTAAGTTCAGTACATATTTTCGATTGTCAAGTGCCATTACAAAACTCACACTTTTCTGTCCTAACATCACACAGTAGGAGTTTCTGGTTTAAGGTTTCGTTACTCTACCAAAAGGTTTTTGATTGATTAAGAAACTGAAATAAAATTCTTTAGTAAAGATTAATGAAATGTTGCTGACGTGTACTTTGTATCACTTTTAAAGTTTTTTGGGTGTTGGAAATGCTAGAACCCATATGAATATTAGTCTCTCTGTGCATAGAGCGTCTATATTGTTTCGAACAGCTGAAGGAAACACGCCTCATATGAAACTATCTAGATGCTTTTTCATCACCATTTTGCTCACCATATTGTGTATATATTTTGTAAAGGTAACGGAGCGAACACAAGCGCTGGTAAGTTAAAATCATAATCACCGTTTCGTCCCGTTTTTTTCTTGTGTATTTATTTTACATATCAGTTAACTTATTTTTATTTATCGTCAAAATATACACCCTTTATAAAGTAAAGGTTATATAGCCTTATATAGCCTTTTTGTTTTATTTTATATTTATACTAACGGACGTCATGAAAAACTTACTGGATATTCAGCGTGACGCAATACACAAATTCTTTGCAACTTATGACACAAAGACCTCCATCTGGTCGTATTTATACGCATACATTAGTAAAACATGTGATAAAAATATCTGCATTTTATCTACTTATCTCCTATAAAATTATTTCAAAGTTAAACTGATTCTTAAATGTAATTCTAATCGTGTGTAGGTTTTGATATGACGTCTGTGCACTTTTTTAAAATTCAATTTATTAAAGCAAATTCCAGCACGTTCCTGTAACTGGCATGCGATTTCCAAATTTCTTTTTTGAAGATATCAGATTTATATCAATTTTATACAAATGTGTAGAACATACAAAGCATTTTTCGTTTGAAATTGGGACAGCTTTCAGAACGTGTTGGAACAATAAAGAAACACAAAAGGCTTCAATGTAATATAATTGTGTTTGAAGACTAGTCTCAGAATACGCCTTTGTCATTACTGCAACCAGAAATCATAATTGGAGTTTTGAGGCTAGTCCAAAATTCAACGCGGGGACTAGTGTTTGTCAGGCTTATCACTTGTCAGAAATAGCGCGAATATATTTGATGAGATATTTTGGTGCCGTGACCAGGATATGTTTTTGTTTAATCAATGTTGTGAGATCATTTCTTTTGGAAAACATAATTCTGATTCAAAACTCCTTAAAGTCAGAAAACAGTTGAAATAAATCAGCAATTCAGTTCTATAGTATATTGATTTTGTACAGTTATGAATCTCGTTGATGAAGTCTGACAGAAACTAAAACGCTGTTGGTAGGACAATCTGTCTCTCATATCTAACACAAGAGACGTTTAGATGTAGAATAGATGCCAACAAAGGTGAAGGAGAGATGAAAACATTCATACGTTGTTATTGTTGTCAGTCCATTGTTCTACGGGTCCTTCACCTCTGTCAAAATTTTAGATTCCAGTATCGGTAAACCTATGATAAAAGATTTATACAACTGCAAATAGATATGATAGTAGTTATTTTAAGAGCGAATGTAGATCTAGAACACCATAAAAATCCTATATAGTTAATGTCTAACATTTAGATCTGTAACTTTTATTGTTTTTATCATATACTGTGTAGTCTTTACTTTTATATTACTTTTTGTATTACTTTTCATATTATTACTTTTTATGAGCAGTATATAATACTGACCGAGCAGTATATAATACTGACCATTACTTTTCCTTTTGAGTTAATTTAAACAAATTTCTTTTAAATGTCTTATATACTTAAAGTCATTTGTTTTTAGGAAAATCTGAATTTTTACTGAAATATTAATTGATTTAAAAAGTTACTTGTATGAACACTATGGTATTATTTTTGAAATATTTTTTATATTCAGAGTAATTCAGGAAATTCTCCAGACACGAATGTTGACTTGAAATACTATAATTAAAGTACAATTGAATACTCATTGAAATGAAATGATAGATTCGCATTTTTATTTGTAAAATTCAAAAACTAGGACATGCTTGACACTTACAGTATACCTATCACCGCATAAACAAAAGGTGTAGAATAACGTTCAATTGAATTCAAATATGGATCGTTTAAAATATCACTTTCTTATTAGGTCGCTTCTTTTATCTAGTGACTGTTGTGGAACAATTCATAAATATTTTCCTCTACGTTATCAAAAACGTTTTGCCTTTTTTAGCATCTCAGCCAAAACCTATTCTACACAGTCATCGTATTCATAGAGGGTTTAGCTCACAATAATATTATGACAGAAGTGAAAGAGTACTTCTTTGAACTTTCGTTCAATGTAATCTATAACAATCCTTTCGAAAACAATATTCTTTTCATGCGTTCATTGGCCTCACTACGTTTTTATCTGAAGCAACGTTATCGCTTTATTTTTATACTAACATAAAAAAGATTTAAAAGCGTCTGTATGTACTTTCTCTGCAATATTTTGCTATTGCATGGACGGTATCAGACATCATCATTCCTGTGGTATTCCGATGAGCCATTTAAATAAGAACTAAGTTTTGAAGGATCGTATTTTGCATGTCTTGGGTGAGGAAATTTCGGATTCCATCCCTGTAATTTATTAATTTTATTTCTTTTTTCTTTTCTTTTTTTGAAAAAGGAGAGTTTGCAAAACGTAGATACGGAATTGATTTTAAAGCGTATGAAACATACTTTAAATTTTCAGACGAGAAGAGCACACCTTGCCGTGATAAAACGAGTGATTCAGGGTATTTTAATGGCATATTAGAACAAAGTTTTTGTTGGATCATATTTTGCATGTCTTGGCTGAGAGAATTTCAGATTCCATTCTAGCAAATTGATAATTCTAATGTTTTATTTTTCTTAAAATAAAAAGAATCTTCGTTTAGCGATAACCATGAGCATTAGACCAGTATATAAAAAAAAAGCCATTTGAAAACGACCACATACAGTTTTCACTTTTTTTTTTCTCATTTAGCTTACAAAATATGTTGCCGAAAGTGTCATTTTCATTTCTAAAATTCCATTTAAAGCTTACAAGACTTTGAACTGAGGATTTTTACCGAAATGGCACTGCCACACTCAAATTCGAAAGTGCACTCATAAAAATGCTGAATTATGTTTTTCTCGGGTTAAAAGTGTTCTCAAAGAAACAATTTCTTTCGAGTGTAATATTTGCTGTAAAATTTTCAGCTCGGTAATAAATGGAGAATTGTGTGGGCAACTGATTACAAGAATTTAACCGCGAAATATTCTTTTTTGCTATTTATATATTGTAAATTGTTTTCATTTATAATTATAGATCAACTGCTGCAATTTTCATTTTTCTTAAACCAAAGTAAAATACTAATAATCCCAGGCTGTCAAAGACATTCTGATAGATTTGTCGATCCTCTGAAGCAGTAGATCAAAACTTGGAAGTTGAATATGTACAATTCAAAGTTTAACTAGTTTACTGATGCGTTTTTGCAATCAAATGATAAGCTTATTTACACAATTGTTTAAAATTTGTTTTCCGCAACGTTGATCTCACAAATACGCAATTAAATTTGTCCTTCGTAATTAATTTATTACTTATGTATTTTCTAATAGCATCGTAATTATATATGATAAGAAAGAAACTCCAATAAGTGCTTACAGGAATGGAAAAGTTTTGTTCCTTTGCAATGTAAATTTTGGTCGTATGAATTAAAGTGCTTCATTTTCTTTTACAGCAGCCAATGTGTGTGAACCATGTAAGAAACCTATGACATTTGAAAGTTTACTGGACAGTTACTGCTGGTCCACATACGGTAAGTTTATGTCTAAAAAACTGAAGTAAAGAAATATTATTTAAACATAAGGGTGTTCTCCTGTAATCTTCTGTTAATAGCGGACAGTTGCGACAATGTAAATATTAGAATCCAAGTAGAAACTGATTTAACTGATCTAGATATTTTTTATACAAATTTTTGATCATATTTGTTGGACTTATCTATTACAGACGGTTTATGAACAGCTTAAAGTTTACCATCAAAACATTTTTTCAAATAAAATGTTCTAGCAAAACATTAAAATAAAAGTTGTTGCACATTTAAACAGTCAAATGGCAGCTGTTTATCGTTCGCACGTGATAAACTTTCAGAATGAGAAATTAGTTCGTCTACGTTTTACCTGCATACGTCTGCATGTAACATTTTAGGCTGATAAAATAATAATTTGTTACTTTGAACTTCAAGAAAAAATAGAACTCCGCCTAGATAAACTTTTGATGATTGAATATAAGCATGGCTATTCTTATATACTTAATGAGACAATCCCACGTGCCGCGTGGCGGCTTTAGAAGTACCCGATATCATAAAGTCAGTTTAATTTCACTTTCTGGCTGAGTTCCGCTTTTAAATCTGATGCTAAGATACGAAAACAGTGATGTATATTTTATACTGTATCAGTCCGAATCTGCTTACTTTGTTTAGTTGCATATTGAGCAGACTGCATAAAAGTTTAGCAAACACAGGATATACCTAATCCTGTTATGAGGCAATTAACCAGAGTCTGATTTTATTTTGCTGGTTTGCATGTGCACTAATCTTTTATTTATCTAATATACTGCAAAAACGTTCAGAAAACTGGCTAGTATATATAATGATACTTTAAATTTGGGAATATATCGCTTTCTTTATATTAGTCGATCAATACATATGGAAGATCAAGTGAAATATTTGGAATCTTGAAGACATCCACAGTTTGTATCCAAGAATTATATGCAAGAGTTGGCTTTCTAGATTATTACATCAATATGTTTAGCTACAACTTATTCATCTTGATTCAAAAAATTATTTCGCTTAAAACCAGACATCGTTAAGAAAATTTTGGCAATAAAGTCAGGGTGTTCAGCAAAGGCGAATGTTTCTAACATTAAATTGCTTCCACGAGCTGTTATACTTGTATCGGTGCAGTTTGCCAGAATGCAACCTGCCAAGAACGAAAATGTATGAGGTTTCTTTCGATTTATGATATAAATGCGCAGGATTAAAACATCTGGCGAATTATGTCACTGTTAATTAGATTTACACTGATTATTTCCGAGAAGCAGTTTCCCATTAACTTTACTATAGTGTAAGGCGCTGTAATATGTTAAAGCCTGCACACATTAGCCATATACACCTTTATTTCATAAGATTGCTTCTCCGATAAACAAGGTTCAAAAATTTTCCCCTTATATTGCTTCTAAGGGACAAGCGGGGCTGCTTGTAAGGGTCACAAGTATTTCCCATTCTCTAAACGTTAGAAAGTATTGTCTTTTCTTCCAGTGCATGTAGAAGATGGTATATATAAGATTAATATGTTTCTTCTTATACATCTGAAATTAAAATTATATTTCTTCCCTTCTAATACTTCTTTAGGCTAACAGATTTCTTTTCCTTTCCTTGTTATATCTCTAATGACGATCCATTGCCTCGAAAAAGGTAAAACGGAGATTCTAAGATTGCATTAATCCTAATATAGTATATTTTGCATTCTTTAAATTCCTCTTATAGTGAAAATGTAGGTAATTCTAAGTTTCATTTATTTTTATCACTCGAAATGTCAACTTAGTATTTTTATTCCTTCTTACGCCTCTAATGATCAAAATAGCTTTTGTCTCCCACTCCAGAAATGGAGGGGGATAGGGGCGGGGCGGGAGGCACTTGCAGTTGCCCTTGTCTATACGTTTTTCCGTCCATCCAAGTTTGTATCTTGCTCAAAAAGCATTTTACCCGTAGTAATCAAATCTCCCAGAATTGTCATTCAGCATGTGAAGTTTTGCATCTGGCATTTAAATTGGGATTTCATACAGCCGCCACACCAGAATTGTGGCCCTTGACTTAGTATCACGCATATCTAGTCATTTTTTCTAATTTCTCTGAAAACCAAGGCAATGTTTTTATTCCTTCCAAAGTTAAAGTCAAGTTTCCAAAACAAAGTTAAGCTTTATAGTAGAGAAACACTATGTCTTGTTAACTGATTGACGTGCTAGGTCTTTCTCTTTGTACATCTTTGCGTATATTTGTGGTCAGTTATATGGTACGAGGTAAAATTTAAGGGTGTAGCGTTTCACAATTTGATTACCTTCCTTTATTATTTTATGGCATTTTAATACGTTACACTTTACCACATAACGTTACTTTGAACACATTTTTTCTTGATTTAACGTAACATTTTAAAAGACAAATTCTAAATAGTTTAATGAATTGTTTTCAGAGAAAAAGGGTCTAAGTGTTGAATTAGATTATATAATATGTATAAACTAAAAGGGTTCTGTACATACTAGTATATAAAAATTCACACAGTCTACATGAAAATGTCGTTGCTTATTGAAGGCAGAACTATGGAGATCTTTTTCTGTGTAATGAACAACGGATAACCAGGAGCAATTTTCCACAGTTGCGAGAGAAAAGTTCAAATACAAAAATCGTTTTTAACAAGTGGAATGTCAGAATATATTAGACATTTTTAACTTCAGAATGAAATAAATATAAAACATAGTAAAACATAAAAATCAACCATGTTTGTCTCTTGAACAGAAAGAAACTTTTATACAGTATAGACAAAAAATGTATTACAGGCAAAGAACACTCAGTTCAGCTTTACCTGATACAAACCAGAGGCAGTACTATCTACAAATTTCTGAATTTATTGTTTAAACCACGTCTATCAATACAGCTAACAATAAAGTAATTTCAGACTTCTAGATACAAAACAGCTGATAGAAAAATGTCAGCAGTGACAGGCACAACAGGCGGAATTCACAATTCTGACGCACCTACTCATTGCAAAATATTATGTTTCCTACCATAGCTTTTACTGAATTGTTATATACAGCAGATAAGTGGATCATATAAGACAGAAGTTAGCATATAATTGGCAATTAGGCAACCAACCAGGAAATAATTAGAAATTATGGAATACCAGACATACGAGTGGTAATAGAGAATGATTTGGTTATGAATATGCGCATAAATTGCTAATGAGCAATCGTCTGTCAAGAAACACACGCAAAATGCTGTAAATGTGTAAATTTTCGAGATAAACCCGGAGATATGCTTCATTATAACTCAAGTTTGTCCCCATAAGGTGCACTTTTGTTCTTCGAAAACCAAGGATGGCAAAATGAATATTATAATATGGTCTGACTTGGTATGAATTTGTGACAATATTGTTTATCACAAATTGTACATTGTCAGTTATGTTAACTAAAGGATAAGTCGAAGTAATAGACATATACGGTTGTATATACCCTCTGCACCGATGTAAATATTCTAATATAAAAAAACAAAAAACAATACTCACAAGAAAGTGCTGCTTATGGATGTTATTATTTATAAGATTTACCGCCATTATTATTAGATGTCTACGAAACTCAAGTGCCTGCAACAGATAATACTTCGTTTTGTATAAGGCTCTCTTGCTCCTCCAACCAAAAACAGTAATTTTCAAAAAAGTATTTTATAAAAAAGGACATCGTCTAAGTATGGTGTTAAATTACTTATAAGTGACTGCTAAATTGACATATAAAGTTTTACCCCCAGTTTCCTTTAAATAGGTTACTGACCGTTCCAACTTGTTTTCTGTCCGTCTTGTTTGTTGTTAGCGTTTCTTTCCTCTTTCTCCTCCCCCCCCCCCCCCCCCCCCCCCCCCTATCGGCCCCTCCAATCCTTTCCCCTTGCATTTGCCCCATGTGGTTTTGGGACGATTTGTGTATGAAAAGAATTGGAACCACTGCCTTACCCATGCATGATCGTACGGGGCGACTAATAGGGTTTTAACACTTGGATTTGCTGTAACTCTGTGATTCCAGCAGGTATGCAAATTTTGATTCCATACCTCATGTTTTTATTTCGATGTAAATGAGATGTGAAACCAAAATTTGTAGTCCTGTTTGGCGCCATATAACTTATACTGTGTTGGTGCGCCGTAAAACCCAAATAAATAAATTCCCCTTGCATTTGCGCTCCCTTGCTTTGGCATCCCCTCTCCTTTTACTATGAGTAAGTTGTCGTGCCCACCTTAATTTAGGCTGCCGGAATCCTAAGGCGGTGTCCGATTGTTGTTTTTTCCTGCTTATGTGTGTGCGTGTGCGTCTGTGTGTCTTGGGCGGTGCTCAACAGTGTCGTTATATCTTACTTGTCTATTTGTTTATCTGTGTGCGTTAGTTATGTGTGTGTGTTTGTCTTCTGCGCTACTGTGGTTTACGTTGTAGGGTAACTGTGATTAAGGAACATAGCATTCCCTTTTGAATATTCATCCTTGTTCCACTTTCCCCTTCAACCCCGCCCTTTCTGCCCCTACCTCTTCCTCCCCCTTTTTCTATATTTTGCATAAAATTAAGGTTTCGATGGAGGCCTTGAGAAACAAAAATCAAACAACACCAAATCATAGAAAGAAAGAGTTGTTTGACATGAAAATTGAACAGCATGTAAAACATGTATATTACTTTACGAAACAAGTGTCAGTATACTGATATAAACATTGAATTCCGGAAAAGGGCTGCCTAAAGGGGCTTCACTTCCGGACAGTTAAACGCCTTTAAAAACTCACCATTTTCAAAGAACAGTTACACATGTTTGTTTTGATGCATTTGCAATAGCGTGCGAGTGGTGAAATTTCACGTAACAAGGTGGAACATAGTTTTCAGCAATTGTTTATCATTTTTTCTTTACAAATGGCATTCATTTTCAAAGGGAGACAACTTTTTCTCAAAGATTACTTTAAATAATCCGAAAAAGTTGTTTCCCTTTGAAAATGAATGCCATTTGTATTTAAAATAATCTGGAACAGTTGTCTCCCTTTGTAAATGAATGCCATTTGTAAAGAAATAAAGATAAATAATTGCTGAAAACTATGTTCGACCTTGTTACGTGAAATTTCACCACTCGCACGCTATTGCAAATGCATCAAAACAAACATGTGTAACTGTTCTTTGAAAATGGTGAGTTTTTAAAGGCGTTTAACTGTCCGGAAGTGGAGCCCCTTTAGGCAGCCCTTTTCCGGAATTCAATGTTTATATCAGTATACTGACACTTGTTTCGTAAAGTAATATACATGTTTTACATGCTGTTCAATTTTCATGTCAAACAACTCTTTCTTTCTATGATTTGGTGTTGTTTGATTTTTGTTTCTCAAGGCCTCCATCGAAACCTTAAAATGTACTTGTTGGATTTTTGAAGCAACCCGTCTATAATATTTTTCCGTTACAGCTTCTTTTTGTTGTGGGCCTACTTTGCAAATTTGTGGCTCTGTGGCTGTGTTTGTGGTGCTCTGTGCTTCCGGGAAATCTACCCTTACCTATATTAGTACGTACTGCACGTTCAAATGTAAACTGTGACGAAATAATCCAGTTGGTGAAAATCCTCGCCGTTCAACAATTGTCCCTCAGTTATTTTGTTGGTTATGCATGTGTAGTTGACATACAGAAATACATACTTAGAACGTATATGCCAATTTACAGGAGTTTAAGACCGCTACAGATGATAGCATAGCCATTTCCCTTCTCACACCCCGTCTTAATAAATTTCTTGTAATTAAAATGTGCTTGTTGTAACTCGTTTGCCGTATTTTTCCACTACAGATTGTGTTTGTAGTTGGTTTATTTTGCGATGTGTGGCTATTGCTGTGTTTGTTATTGGTTTATTTTGCGATGTGTGGCTCTTGTTGTGTTTGTAATTGGTTTATTTTGCGATGTGTGGCTCTTGCTGTGTTTGTTGGTTTATTTTGCAATGTGCGGCTCTTGCTGTGTTTGTAGTTGTTGTATTTTGCGATGTGTGGCTCTTGCTGTTTTCTTTTAGTTGGTTTATATTGCGATGTGTGGCTCTTGCTGTGTTTGTAATTGGTTTAGTTTGCGATGTGCGGCTATTGCTGTGTCTGTAGTTGTTATATTTTTCGTTGTGTGGCTCTTGCGCTTCGTTTGTTGTGCATAATGCTTCCATGGAGTGTACCCTTACATTTTTATTTTTCTGCATGTTCCAATTTTGAAATGATACATGGCGGTATTTCATCTGACATAGGATATGCATGAAAATACTTTTGCTTCTGTTGTCAATCTTTATCTTCTCCAGTGTATATCATTTTTGTCTGTTGCAGAAAATATGTTTGAAAAAATCACCAGATTTTCATATACTTGTATTTATCATCGTGTTTATTGGGAAATGCTGCAAAGAAAAGGAAACAATGTCTCTGAGTGCTTGTACTACATCTTGTTATACATTTTCTCTCTAATTTCCAGACTGCTACTCTTGATTACCGAATCATTTCTGAGTAATAATATTTGACTATACACAGACACCATATATCTATTTCATTATTGTATGAAACACATATTTTCAGAAACTGGTTGCTCAGTAAGTGTTTAATCGGGAAGTTGTGAAAATTTATTTAGTGAGCACATTCCAAACCCATAAATTACGATGACAGGGCTTGAAATAGAAATAAAATAGATCTTGTCCTGTATGCCGACGATTGTAAGAGCTGATGTAGTAGAATTGACAGAGGCATGTTTCATTTTTTAATCGGTGTGTACGGCTAGGTTCCATCGTCTGTAGCGGCCATTACAAGTAACTTTTTTTAGCATTCTTAGGCGCTATTTTGTTTGACTCTGCTGTTGAGAATAAAAGTTTGCATTACCAGTAAATACAGAGGTAATGGACCTATGAAGTTAGTCGCTATCGGCCTGTACAGTGGTAATGGACCTGTGAAGTTAGTCGCTATCGGCCTGTACAGTGGTAATGGACTCATGAAGTTAGTCGCTATCGGCCTGTACAGTGGTAATGGACTCATGAAGTTAGTCGCTATCTGCCTGTACAGTGGTAATAGACCTATGAAGTTAGTCGCTATCGGCCTGTACAGTGGTAATGGACCTGTGAAGTTAGTCGCTATCGGCCTGTACAGTGGTAATGGACTCATGAAGTTAGTCGCTATCGGCCTGTACAGTGGTAATGGACTCATGAAGTTAGTCGCTATCGACAAATTTTGTGTATGATTTTAGTACATATATTTTAAAGAATTATCTTGTTTCTATTGCAGTTTTGAAGGTTAAAATCAGGAAGGTTGTAGATGATGGAAATGGTGACAAGTTACTTGTTACGAAACGCAAAATTAAATCATACAAGCCAAAATCCATCCCTAAGAAAGATAAGAAAAATTTGAAATTGATTATTCAGAACGGTACCAATTGCGACTGCGAAGTGGCGGAGAAAGCCAAGAAAAGTTCTCTGGTTATGGCATCAAAAGTGGGCGACAAATTCGTTGTAACCTATGTCGGTGACTGGATAAAAAACAAAGAATTTAAACGCGCTATTCGTGCAATACGGAAAGGTCATGACTGCAAAGTGAAGATCGATCCCGACCAAACTGACGCTAGCAATGGAGGGCTTAGTATAAATGGTAGTCCATTACCAACAGTGAATGGCCCTGTTGCGGGTAAGGATAGGAAGAAGAAGAAAAAAGACAGAGGGAAGGGCAAAGATAAGGGCAAAGATAAGGATAAGAACAAAAAGAAGAAAGATGACGAAGATCCTATGGCCAACTTTGGTATGTGTCATCGTATTTTTAAAACGATACTTCTCTAATGGTTTTCATTGTTTCCAACAAATCAGCTTTGTTACATTTTTTTCTGCTTTTTTCACATCTAAAGTCACTACTACACGTCGTATATCTTATTTACATAAAATAAAACGGAGATGTTAGATTCGAAACGTAAAACAAGCCACGAATAAATAGCAACCCTTGTCTTACTTTATAAATATTAGATATGACAAAAAAGACCAAATCACTACATTAAATTTTTTTAAATTTTGATTTAATTCACAACTGTGAGAAGTGTCTTTGTTGCAAAAACTCCATAGACATCCATTGTGAAACCTTTTATTCAAATCAGTTCAGTACTTCAAGCACGCGACAAAATCTATTTAGTGGTAAAATTTACTTTGTATTTCACGATGCTTTGTGTATGTCAGTTATTGTGGTAAACTCTTTCAAGTGTACAAGCGTAGTAGAAGCAAATCACTTATCAGAAGGAAAAAAAAATCACTAACATTTACGAAGTGAATTTCCATGAAAATTGCATTGTGATCAATAGTTATGTAATGTTTATATTATCAATGTTGAATATACATGGCGTCCGGTTATATCAGATTTCGTCTGATTATGTCATTGAATACACAGAAAACAAATATTCATTATTTCATTTTAAATTGTTTTATTGAATTATTGATATATCTGTCTGACTGTTCCCAACTTTGAATTAAAATTAAAAACACATTTTAAAAGAAAGTAGAGGCCAAAAACATGTTAATAGTTTCTTTGTATTTGTTATGTTACACACTTATTTTTTCTTGTAGCTGGTATAGGATGCATCCCTTGCAAACAGCCATTGGTGTTTGAAAATTTGATAACAAAATATTGTGACTCAAATTTTGGTAAGTGTCTATAATCTTAACACAGTTAAAAGAACTTCTGCTTGGGAGATTAACATGTAGCTTAGAGTTAAATGAAACATAAATTTAAAAGAAGTATTACCATATCACACATAATTATACCCCCACCAAACATGTTTGAGGGGGGTATATAGGAGTCAGTTTTGTCACGTCCCGTCGCGTCGCGTCCTGTCCCGTCGCGTCCCGAAATCTATTATCTCAGTTATTACCAAATGGATTTGATTCAAATTTAAAATATATGTTCCACCTTATCACCCACATCATGTGACACAAGGTGCATAACTCTTGACACCAAGTTTTCATGAATTATGTCCCCTTTTACTTAGAATTTAAGGTTAATTTTGTTGTATTTTCACTATATCTCAGTTATTACTAAATGGATTTGATTCAAACTTAAAATAGATGTTCCACCTCATCACCCACATCATGTGACATAAGGTGCATAACTCTGACACCATTTTTTTATGAGTTATGCCCCTTTTTACTTAGAATTTAAGGTTGATTTTGATGTATTTTCACTTTATCTCAGTTACTACTGAATGGATTTGATTCAAACTTAAAATAGATGTTCCACCTCATCACCCACATCATGTGCCAACATCATGTAACATAAGGTGCATAACTCTGACACCAAGTTTTCATGAATTATGTCCCCTTTTACTTAGAATTTAAGGTTAATTTTGTTGTATTTTCACTATATCTCAGTTATTACTAAATGGATTTGATTCAAACTTAAAATAGTTGTTCCACCTCATCACCCAGATGATGTGACATAAGGTGCTTAACTCTGACATGAATTTTTTATGAATTACGTCCCCTTTTACTTTAAATTTAAGGTTGATTTTGATGTATTTTCACTATATCTCAATTATTACAAAATGGATTTGATTCAAACTTAAAATAGATGTTCCACCTCATCACCCACATCATGTGACACAAGGTGCATAACTCTGACACCAATTTTTCATGAATTATGCCCCTTTTTACTTAGAATTTAAGGTTAATTTTGATGTATTTTCACTATATCTCAATTACTACTGAATGGATTTGATTCAGACTTAAAATAGATGTTCCACCTCATCACCCACATCATGTGACACAAGGTGCATAACTCTGACACTATTTTTCTTAAATTGTGTCCCCTTTTACCTAGAATTTAAGGTTAATTTTGATGTATTTTCACTATATCTCATTCTGATTGGCTTAGAGCCAAAGGGAAGTAACCTTTTTTTAACCTTTGTACTGAGTTTCTTCCCCTTAAATTCCAGGAATTAGTCTATTTTTAGAAATCCTATTTTTAGATTTTCAATATTTTAGGTTTTTTTCTAACTTTTTTATTATAAGTCATATGTAAAAAGTAAAAACATTTTTCCGTGGTAACATGGGTCGGTAAGACACTTTTTTGTATTCACTTTTAGTGTATCTCTAATGTTAGAGATTTAATATATTTACTAGTATTACTATACTAGTATTATACTAGTATTACTTATATGTGGAAGCCCAGGATGATGTACTCCAAAGTATTTTTAAGATTCCTTATGGTTGCCATTCTTCTGTGACAAGACCGTATGGTGGGGGTATGAGTCACTCCTGTGACAGTTCTAGTTTTATTTTATTTTTTTCTATTGCAAGAGAATGGTTGTTGTCGAATATATTTTAATGTTATATTTTGATTCAAACTCTCATTGCAATAACGACAGTTTCACGAATCTTCAAGCTACGTTAAGCTCAATCTCAACTTTATTTCAGTTATGAAAGTGCGAGTGAAGAAAATAGAAATGGATGACAACGGAGACAAAAGATTAGTAATAAAGAAAACTAAATCGAAAGATATTTACAAACAGGAGAATATCTCGAGTCGTGAGTTAAAGAAATTACAACCTGTCATTGCTGGGGGTTCTAGCTGTGACTGTCAGAATGCTGCTAAGGGAAAGAAATTATTTGTAATGGGACAAAAAGAAGGTCTGCGAAATGTCTTAAATTTCCTTATTGAGGACGAAAATGACAGTGAATTCAAACGCTTTTTAAGAGCAATAAAAAAGGGGTATGATTGCACAGGAGTACCGAAGAATGAATGATATCTGTATGATATGAGACTGTGATTTGTAGATGAACGTGCTGTTACAATTCTTTTATTTAAGAAGACGAAACTTTCAGACATAACTTTGTAGAGAAGTGGTTAAAACGTATCGTTTGTGCTCAGTGCAGTGGAAAAACGCTATCAGTGTCATAGTTGTGATCAGTGTTGTTGGTGACGTTGTGGGACATTCATTTCTTGTGAACATATGTTCATTTTATATGAAATATGTACAATTGTGAGACAATGGACTCTAGACTTTAAAATTACATGTTGAATTAAAGCGATTATATTGTAGTTGCACTGACCCCTTCAAAAGTATTGTCTAACATGACAGATATACCACGTATTATGTTTTGTGATAATAGAGGAATAGCTTGTAGCAAGTGGTATGGTGTATATTTACTTGAGGAATAGCTTGGAGCAAGTGATGTGGTGTATATTTACTTGACAAATGTAAATGAATAAAGGCGTAAGAAATTATCTTCAGCCTTGGAAACAGTATATTGAAAACGTTATATTTAATGTTCTAGTATTAGCATAGATGTGAAGGTTTCACTGCAAGGTGACATGACCTGTTACACAAGGTGACATGACCTGTTACACAAGGAGCGTACGTGGCGAAAAGGTGTATGTGTTTTGACGAAGGATTTTTCGTGCATGTGTTGTGTTAATGATATGAATTTTGTAGATAGCTATATGAAATGTTGATTATTTTAATGTGTATTGTTTTTTATTAAACGTTTCGTTATGTATATTTTGGTACTATAAGATTATGATAGGTGATATATGTTAAAATCCAGATTCAGAAGTATCCATGTGTATGTGCTTTGTTCTCTATTCTATAATATATTTGAAATCTTGAAAAGTAAAACATAAATTGTCTTACGATAAATATACTCACCAATATTCAAAACATACGTTATCACAATTAAAGAGCTTTGGGAAACATAAACAAGCCTAAAAAGTATAGAAATGAGAAATAATTGTTTAAAATCATACTTCTACAACAGCGGCTTCCATTTCGTGTACTGTTGAACTGACTTTCTTTCTTTCTACTAAACATAGACTATTAATAATAAACAGCTAAAACAATTATAACGAACTGGTCAAATTTGATTTATATGTTCATTAATATGTAAGTATATGTACACACTGAATTTAATGGCAAAATACACGACGATGATGTCACAGTGCCCACAGAAATTATAAGAAAATTATTAAAATGACTGTATCTTTTTTTTTTTTTATTGTAGTCCGATAGTCATACTGTTTCCGTTAGTTCTAAAGTTCTAGAAAATATACCTAAATAGATTTGTGTATTTGAAAATTATGCGTACATCACTGTTAAAAAGTCGATGCGCAATCCCCCAGTGCTGGATACAGTTTCCAAACTTTTAATAAGACAAACATAATCACGGTGTCAATCAGTAGAGCAGTTTACCATGCCCAGTACCTCGAAGCATTTCAACTAAAAATAAGTGAGTTGTTAAGAAACACAAACATTTTAAGTAAACAATTGCTGTTGTTTCAAAATAAATAGGTGGGATTGTTGCTGCACGAAACTTGCTAGGTAGATTTCTTATGAATGTATGTCCTAAAATGAAACTCTAACGAATAAATTTGATAAAATATCGAAAACAAGTGACATATGTAGATTAGAGTGACCGCGTACATACAGTGTTTTCCACATTCATTCATTCTGTATGAGTTACGTTATCATCTAGGGAATGATGCCAACACCGTCTTCCTGGTATATTAAAATGCTGAACTTGTAATATATACGACCCGTGCTGCCATTTGAACAGCTACAGCAATAGAATTCTCTTTGGTTTCCTTCAAAATTACTGCACCGGAGTCCTGTAAGCCCATCTTCATACTGTATGCATTCCCGAGTTTTCTTTTTAGCTTAGCAGTAAGGTTATACTCATGTTGTGAGCTGTCTATTTTTTTCGTTTTACTTTTCTTAGGCAACCTTGGAGAAGCAAAGATTTAGTTAGAACATCTAGAGAATTATAAGACATATTTCTCGGTATATAGAACGCATTTAAAATATGTAAGTAGCTATTTCTGTCAGAATGCGGTGCTGCTTCAGGAACGCATGTATTACAACATATTACCTTACAAGTCGAAATGATAAGAGTAGGCTATACGAATTGAAAATGGCGAATTTTCATTGCGGGTGAAGTAGTTGTAATAAAAACGCTTTGGTCTGATTGTATACATCGTGTGTCACTGACTTTCAACACCGTCTTTGGACAGACAATTTATCGAAGTGTTTTACAACTTGAAAGAGTCCAGTGTCATACAGCTTAAAGGTGCCCGGTGCCAGATATTTTGGACAATATGACTCCCGTGCTATTGAAAATGTAGATGCCTTCAAAAATACGCTGTTAGTCTTGATTTATATAAAAATATCTGAACGGACATATCAGACTGTGCGTAGAACTATTTTTTTTTTCATTTACACTGTATAAAAAGCTACCTATACTGCAGCTAGCATACTTTTCTCAAAATATTGTCACGTTTTACAGAATACGTAACCTTAAGCTTCATTGTATTAAATACATATCAAAGTTAGAGAATAAATGTATCAGAAGTATCGCGAGAGTCTTACAAAAATCATACTTTCGTGTTTTTAACCTTGTTTATATACATTTTTCAAGTGCACACCGTTATTCCAGTTTGTTTTGGACTGCGAGGTTTCCGTGTCCTGCGCTCCGAGGTACTGGGATCGTAACCTGCGCTATGATGTATAATTTACGGATTGACATTGTATAACAATTCATAAAACCAGTATTGCTGAACTTAGTGTTCAGGGTACATATGCTTTACTATAGCGTGAAATACAGAAAGATAGATTCCATCTAATGAAGATCAACTCGGTAAATGAGCATGATACATGATGGTGTAAATATACCATTGTGGTATATGTACAGGAACAAATGTTTTAAATGTTAACACTCTTCAGAACTTTTCTAACTGCATCAAGGACAAAATAAACCCGTTTCATTTAAGTTTGAATAAAATAAAAAAGGAAGTAAAATAGAAAAGTTGTTCTTGTTTCCTTACGCTGTCAAATACACAACGTATACCAATAGAGATCTATACTGGACACCTAACATACCAATATACTGGACACATAAGACACATGTAACAGAGCGATAGAGAGTCTATAGAAACAGGATTTTATCCTCAAATACGAGCTGAATAAAGGCCTACAGTGGACTCTTGACAATACTAATTTTGAGGTGTTTGGAAATGGGCTCTTAGCGTAGAATACGTGAATACATATTTGTACTTCAAACACCTGCATACTAACGGCATCTGTGGCGAGTGGTTTATGTCGCTGACTTTGTATCACTTGCCTCTCAGTGTTGTGGGTTCGAAACGTCGCTTGAACCGTATAATTCTTTCATTTGAGGGCTGATGGGAAGTAAAGAATTATACCAAGGTGGTAGCCCGTGCCTGAAAAAAACCCGGAGGGGCACCCGTTGTTTTCCTCCATAATTAAAAGTTGGAAAGGTGCCATGTAACCTAAAATTAAGTCAGTACGACTTAAAACTCAACACCAACAAAATAGTGGTGTTATTATTTCTGGCGTTATGGAGTCCGTTTAATCTTTTTTGTAATAGAGCTCCCGTTAAGCCTGCGTTAGGGATATTGCGAGTGTTGCTGTTTTCATTATCTGTCATAGGAGGCTCAATTGTCTTTCAGACGCAGTTATTTATAATGATTAGTATGCAAAGACTTCTTTCCATCAAACTTTTCGACTTCATTGAAGCAGTGCTTTCAGTCCTGGCAGGAAGAAAATATTTTACCTTACACGCCTGGAATTTGTCAAAACAATTTGACTATTGACTATGAAAATGTCTGTCTTGTTTTAAGAAAAGATAATAAGATTATGGGCTTAACTTATGTATAAACCTTGCAAAACAAAATGGAAAGGTCCAGTCTGTTTATAGATGTTCATAAGCAAATGTGTAACCACAGAATTCAAAACTCTTTTATGTGTATTGTAAGACAATAGATAATCAGTTAAAACGCATTTATAAATAATTATTACCGACCGCAGACTGTTTATAGGCATAATGAAGCCTCTTTACTTCTCCAAAATATGTATTTAAACCTTAATAACTTCGATCACACTCAAATGTCTTTGGTGTCGTGTTTTCGATCATAAATTTCAAATTTAGACATAGTGACACATTTAATTTTACATCAATATAAAACTAATGGCAGTTTGATTGCATTTGAGGTAATCAGCTGGAAAAAACAATCAGACATCGCAATTTACGTTCGTGACGCACGACAGTCAAACATTTTAACAAACACATCGGCTGATCGAACATTTTTCTAATGCATATTTTCCTGACAAAGTAACTGATTATTTTAATTCCAGACTAAACTTGTTTAATGATGTCTGACGGCAAAAGGTGAAAGCTGTGTCTATTACGGATACATGAAGACAATAAAAGAATACTTTCTAAAGAAACTACTGAACCCACGCATTGGTACCAAACAGTATTGATCAGAATTCTATAAGTAACTGCCTAAACGACATTCCGTGTACACCTGTACATGGTTTTGACGTATTATTCAAACTTGAATCAATGCTATTTTCTATTCATTATTATGCCCCTCAGTATATTGCTTTGAACCTGTTGGTCGCATCGGTCGGTCAGTTAGTCGGTCCGCATGTTGGTAGAGCGAACGGTCTCCGCCCAATCACTTAAGAACCACTTGATTCAGAGCCTTCAAACTTGACAGCATGATTGGACTTATAAATCAAATGACTTCTGTTGTGTTTTTGGGGGGTCAACAGGTTAAAGGTCAAGGCCACAGGGGCGCGAACCTTTATAACGGTTTCCATGACTTCAATGACTTGAGCATCACTTGACCCAGAACCTTCGAACTTGTTAGCAAGATTGGGCTTATTAGGGAGATTGTTTTCGTTTTTGGGGTCAGTAAGTCAAAGGTTAAAGTAACAGGGGTCAGAACCGTCAAAACGGTTTCCACTCAATAACTTGGCCAAGAACTTTCAAACTCGGTAGCATGATTGGGTTTATGAACCCTTCTCGTTTTTGAGGCCAGTAAGTCAAACGTCAAGGTCACAGCGATCTGAACATAGAAAACTATTTCTGCATGGTAACTTGAGAACCACTTAAATCGGAAACCTTTGATTTTGGCTTTTGAAGAGATAATTAAACGGGTAACCTCAAAGGTCCACTTACTCGGAACTTTCAATGTTAATGATTGGTGATGAACTTCTTTGAGGTAACTCGAAACGTTGTCGAACCTTGATTCTGAACTATGAAGTAATATATTCTTGAGGTAACTGAGAACCACTTACATCGGAATCTTTGATTTTAAGCTTTGAAGTAGATATATTTCTTAACGGTAACCTGAGAACCACTTGACTCGGAACCTTTGATTTTAATTTATGAAGTAGATGATACTTCTTGACGGTAACCTGAGAACCACTTGACTCGGAACCTTTGATTTTAACTTATGAAGTAGATGATAGTTCTTGACGGTAATCTGAGAACCACTTGACTCGGATTCTTTGATTTTAACTTATGAAGTAGATGATAGTTCTTGACGGTAACCTGGGAACCACTTGACTCGGATTCTTTGATTTTAACTTATGAAGTAGATGATAGTTCTTGACGGTAACCTGGGAACCACTTGACTCGGATTCTTTGATTTTAACTTATGAAGTAGATGATAGTTCTTGACGGTAACCTGGGAACCACTTGACTCGGATTCTTTGATTTTAACTTATGAAGTAGATGATAGTTCTTGACGGTAACCTGGGAACCACTTGACTCGGATTCTTTGATTTTAACTTATGAAGTAGATGATAGTTCTTGACGGTAACCTGGGAACCACTTGACTCGGATTCTTTGATTTTAACTTATGAAGTAGATGATAGTTCTTGACGGTAACCTGGGAACCACTTGACTCGGAACCTTTGATTTTGGCTTATGAAGTAGATGATACTTCTTGACGGTAACCTGGGAACCACTTGACACGGAACCTTTGATTTTAACTTATGAAGTAGATGATAGTTCTTGACGGTAACCTGGGAACCACTTGACTCGGATTCTTTGATTTTAACTTATGAAGTAGATGATACTTCTTGACGGTAACCTGGGAACCACTTGACTCGGATTCTTTGATTTTAACTTATGAAGTAGATGATACTTCTTGACGGTAACCTGGGAACCACTTGACTCGGATCTTTGATTTTGAACTTATGAAGTAGATGATAGTTCTTGACGGTAACCTGGGAACCACTTGACTCGGAACCTTTGATTTTAACTTATGAAGTAGATGATAGTTCTTGACGGTAACCTGGGAACCACTTGACACGGAAATCTTTGATTTTAACTTATGAAGTAGATGATAGTTCTTGACGGTAACCTGGGAACCACTTGACTCGGATTCTTTGATTTTAACTTATGAAGTAGATGATAGTTCTTGACGGTAACCTGGGAACCACTTGACTCGGATTCTTTGATTTTAACTTATGAAGTAGATGATACTTCTTGACGGTAACCTGGGAACCACTTGACTCGGAACCTTTGATTTTGGCTTATGAAGTAGATGATAGTTCTTGACGGTAACCTGGGAACCACTTGACTCGGATTCTTTGATTTTAACTTATGAAGTAGATGATACTTCTTGACGGTAACCTGGGAACCACTTGACTCGGAACCTTTGATTTTGGCTTATGAAGTAGATGATACTTCTTGACGGTAATCTGAGAACCACCCATGCAGAACATTCAAACCCGATATCATGATTGGGCTTATGAAGTACTAGTATATGACTCCTATTGTTTTTGGGGTCAGTAAATCATAGGTCGACGTCACAGAGTCCTGAACTTTAGAAACACTTGACCCAGTATCTATAAATTTGATATCATGATTGGGCTTTTGCAGATTTCACCATACTAAGAACCCAGTTTAAAAACTTTTTGGCAGAGATTTCGAGAACGCTTATTTCTTCCTTTACTAGAAACTAGTCCATGATGTAAATCTGAACATCGTAACCTAATGGTCCGGAAACATGTCCCTATTCAGCATTCAGCCGAACTAGAGAACCATTTTGTATATGTGATTATGCTAGTCGGCAACATTGAATCACTTGCAATCACTTGCCCCTTATCAATATGCAGGACATGTGGTTAAGCTATCCGAATCCTTTACGGAGGAAGTTGATCCCCTAGGTACTTACCTGCGTCAGAGTTTGAAATAATTGATATATATGTTACACCGACGAAAACAGTCTAAACTGTTTAAATTGTAATTTTGTTCATATTCCATGTGTTGCAATATGGACTCTACTACTTTGTTACTGTTGTTATTCACAATGTTTCTGATTTTTCCAAAATTTGATTTTTAGCTCGACTATTCATAGAATAGTGAGCTATTGCACTCGCCCATGCGTCGGCGTCGGCGTCGGCGTCCGCGTCCGCGTCCCGATTTTGGTTAAGGTTTTGTATGTAAGCTGGTATCTCAGTAACCACTTATGGGAATGGATTGAAACTTCACACACTTATTCACTGTGACAAACTGACTTACATTGCACAGGTTCCATAACTCTATTTTGCTTTTTTACAAAATTATGCCCCTTTTTCGACTTAGAAATTTTTGGTTAAGGTTTTGTATGTAAGCTGGTAACTCAGTAACCACTTGTGGGAATGGATTGAAACTTCACACACTTATTCACTGTGATGAACTGATCTACATTGCACAGGTTCCATAACTCTATTTTGCTTTTTTACAAAATTATGCCCCTTTTTCGACTTAGAAATTTTTGGTTAAGGTTTTGTATGTAAGCTGGTATCTCAGTACTTACTAATGGGAATGGATTGAAACTTCACATACTTGTTCACTATCATGATCTGACATGCACTAAGCAAGTCCCATAACTCTACTCTCTTTTTTTCAAAAGTATGCCCCTTTTTCGACTTAGCAGTTTTTGGTTGAATTTTTGTATGTAATCTGATATCTCAGTATCCACTAATCGGAATGGATTGAAACTTCACACACTTGTTCACTGTCATGATCTAACATGCACTGTGAAGGTCCCATAACTCTACTTGACATTTTTACAAAATTATGCCCCTTTGACTTAGCAGTTTTTTGTTAAGTTTTTGTATGTAAGCTGGTATCTCAGTATCCACAAATTGGAAAGGATTGAAACTTCACACACTGTCACTGTCATCACTGTCATGATATGACATGCAGTACAGAGGTTCAACACCTCTACTTTGCATTTTACAAAATTATGCCCCTTTTTCAACTTTTGTATTCATTCAATTGACAAGGATGTTGAATAGTCGAGCGTTGCTGTCCTCCGACAGCTCTTGTTGTTATTTATTATATATCAGTGTGTCAATGCATCCTGAAGCCCCCCTCAGAGTTGTGAACAACAGCAGTAACAAGGAATCGAATTCATTTTACAAAACGCGAGAAAGGAACAAAATAATGATTTTAAATGGTTTTGACCTTTTAATAAATGATTTTACAAAGTATATAATCTAGTCTCTGAAGATGAGCAGACCAAATCTTGACTTTCAATTGAGAATACTACAGTTACTAAGCACCATATTTTTTTCAAATTTGTATTTAAGGTCTTCTTTGGCCATATGTCGCCAACATGTTGAGAAATCTTCAGCAGTTCAATACGCAAAATTTGTCGAACCAACATCTCAACGATATTTCGCCCGTAAATGTGAATAACAACAGTAACAAAGAGTCGATCCGATTTTATACACATCAAAAATAGATTTGACTGTTTTCCTCGGCATATTAGGCATTAAATGTTACAAATGATTTCAGAGCGTATCCAGTTCAGTTCCCGACGATGATCTATGCCGAGATCACGGTCTCGGTGTAAAAATGGCCGTAACTGAAATTAAATTCTTTTTTAAAAGTTCGTTATGTCGCTTTTTAATGTGTGCCGCCAACATGTTGCGCCTAAACTCCGTCACTGAAACCAAATACATTGGAGATAGTATAGGAGCGTTAAAGCAGTAGTTGCAGTATTACAGCTGTATCTGTTGTTGGCCATTAAAGCAGCACGCATTGGCGGCAATACTATTATTACTGCTTAACTTCCAAAAACAACAGCAGAACTACTGCTGAAATTCTCAACTCAAATAGCAGTAATACTCATTTACTACTATTATTTCTAACAGAAATGGCAGATATAATACCGTTACTGCTACCAATAGAGATGGCAGTATTACTGCTACAGCTGCTAAAATTTCCAACGGTAATAGCAGTAATACGGCTGTTACTGCTATAACGTTCAAAATTAACCAGCTGTTACTACTATAACATCCAACAATAACACTGCTGTTACTGCTGTAACGTCCAAGAAGAACACTGCTGTTACTGCTATAATGTCCAAAAAAGAAAAACGTGTGTAAACAGAGAGATTATCGCGCTCACGTGCTGTTATAACACTTTCAAAGTTTATATATGCGCGTTCCGTGGCAAAGCGTAAATGTATTACGGCCCCAAAACAGATATAATTCAAATGGAAATAACGTTAATGTGAGAAAGCAACTCAGCTATTCCCGCGCATTTCATGGAAATTTAATAACGTTGAGGTAGAATGTATTTATTTATTAGTTTTGTTTTCGCGATTTATGCTAGATTCTAACACGATCCGCAGCAATTGCTATATAAACATATAGTGAAATCGCCTATACATAAATCTACGATAAAATATGGTTGGCTGTTACATTTCACCCCCTATGATTGTAACATAAGAGATTCTACTTCAGTTCCATTACATACGAATTATTTCAGGGCCAAACGGTTGAAAACAGCATTTCAAAAACATAAATATAATAAAAAGTCATACTGACTTATGTGTAGGTCCGTAAAACACGTTCTGATCTCTACGAGCGAATTCAATTAGCCTAATTATGATTCAGCGGTGACGTCATAAATGTATGACATAAAGTATGACGTCATAATGATGTGACGTCATATAAAACTAAGTAGTTACTCGTAACACAGTGTCAACTCGCCTAATTTGATGATTTTGTTCATAATTAGTTTGCGAGCTGTTAGATTACTAATTTATGAATACTTCTCAAAATTCTGATAAAAAAGAAACAAATATCTATACGTTCCATTGGCTATGCAACACTTTCTAACCATAGGGGGTAAATTGTAACAGCATATGACCCGAATGACGTATTACGCTGAAAATGTAGTACTGTAAAATGTGAATTATTTGCGTTGTTAGAATCGAAATAATAAATATGTTCCAATAATTTTATCAATTAATAAAACATGGGCAGTCGTTTGGATGCGAATAATTAAATCACTCGTGCTACGCACTCGTTATTTAATTATTACGCATCCAAACTCCTGCCCATATTTTATTAACTGATAAAATATAGGAACAGATTTATTATTTCTTAAATAGCGCTAGCGAATGTTCATTTAGTGTTATAGCATCTTCAGAATCCCTCGGGATACGTTGGTACCCTCGGGATTCTGCAGACGTTATAACACGAAATAAACATGCGTTATCCCTACAGCAATAACACTACTGTTACTACTATAACGTCCAACAATAACACTGCTGTTACTGCTATAACGTCCAACAATAACACAGCTTTGTTTTCGTGGGATTTTCACCTACAGTAATAGCAATATTGATGGTGTTACTGCTTCATACTGACAATGAAAGCAAGCAACGCCTGGCGATTGGGGTGGCCGACACTGAACTATAGCATAATTTGGTGGATGGGCACTGTTCGAAAGATAAAAACATACTGTCGGTTCATATGGAGTTTGCATTTCTCTTGCCTCTCAATGCTGTCGTCTGCTTTATTGACTCACACTGAAACCTGCAAAATCATCATGCACATATTTATTAACCAATTAGATTAACAAATATTTTGACACATGTCAGTCAATGTCAGGTGTTCCGAAATAGTCAGCATTAACTTTTATTATTCCAAACTTGAAAGGATCAAGTGATTAAAGAGGATACACAAATAAATAAATGATGACATGTTTAAATACGTCCATGACACTTATCTATTGACAAATTGATCTTTATAAACGTACGCAGTTCAAACATTTCAATAATATTTCAATGTTGTAAATCATTATACACTTTTTTCGTATAAAATGGACAAGGCCACAATGAAGGTAGAGCTATTTTGAAGACGTTGGCGAGGATATACTGATCAAAACAGCTAACCTATCTTTGTAGTATTTGCATGATTTTCACTTGTCTTTATCTCTTTATGGTTCCTACAGGAAAACCTTACGTACACCTCTTTGGGAGTTATTTCACGGAGTTGGGTTAAACCACTGTCTTTACGCAAGCTATAGTGCCTTTTGAAAGACCCGAACATTGATTGAACAAGTTGAATGTTAATACGCCGCCAAAGGTAGTACATAGTGATCAAACAGAAACTGCGGAAGATATGGCTGTACAAGCAATTGAAGACATTTCATGCTGGCACACCAACATTCGAAAATTGAAAAAATACCAGAAGGGCTACAAAGACTATTGCAGTGCATTGCACCCCGTTATAGGGCGCAAATTTTGAGGAACCTTGGTGAAAATTCCCTGCAACGGCTCTTATCATTTTAAATTCGCAAACAACAAGATGGCGATAGGGATGCTGTTTTGTGTCACGTGACAAAATGCCACTGTTTGATTTGCCAGTACCGTTGATGTTACAGCGTTCTTTCATATTACTTTTTTTTTTCATTTTAACATTACTTTTTTGTTCATGAATGTGATTATTTTTCTACGCGTTTTTTTTTTTATATTAATCTTTAACGTTGTAACTAAAACATAAAAAAGTAGACTGAGGGCGCAACGAAATAGTGCGGTACCTCATTATTAACGCGTATAAATTCATTATTTCACTAAATCAACAAACAAAGAAGGAAAAGACATGTAAGTGGAAGCATTGTAAAAAATAGAACGGCTTGTTTTTGTTGTTGTTGTTGCTGTTGTTGTTGTCTCTCTCTCTCTCTCTCTCTCTCTTTTTTGGCAATATGTCTTCTGAATTGTCAGGGACGAATGGTATTGTTTGTATCTATATATATATACATGCAGACGAATCTTCCTATACATTAGGTGGGGTTATATTAGGAGTTATAAAAATGCAGAGCAGTCATTTAGAGCTTATTCCTGGAGACATGACAAATGTAGTCGTCAATTGTTATTGAATATAAGCGCAGAACCAGTGAATCATTAAAAATCTAGTGTAAGTCCCGCCAGACCTTGCTTCATAATCCAGCAGCGTCCTGAAATGGCAGGAAGAGACTAAGCACATATTTCCCACTAACAGAGTCCATAAGACAAAAGCTTTCAAAAAGAAAATTTTATAACCTCGGCCAAATGTCAGCTGTAACAGCAATACTGTAAATACATGTATAAGGAAAAACATACATACAGGCTCTATCAAACTTTAAAATGTCCAAAGAAAGAGGAGAAATGGCGTACAAATATTAAAAAGCTTGCACATAAATACGAGAATTTTATCTGGAGAATTGCAAAATACATTTTGTAATCGGAGCTTGTGTTGATACCGGGTTGAAATTAAAGGAAGTAGCTTGTTCAGAAGGATGTAAAGGATATGACACATACCAATGTATATTACATATTCAAACTTTAGAATCCGAATATGCAAACGTTGGCCAAGTTAAGACCAAATACATGACCTAGGCATAGCTAAAACAGATCAATATAATTGCACCTTTACTAATAGGTATTACAACGCCTGTTCGTAAATGTGACATTTTATTACAAGCAAAACTGTATTATCTTCACTATAAAATACTAGGTGATATTTCATTGTACTATCGACTTGCTAAAAGTCTTCTTTTTAGTTAATACTAATTTGTTTTAGCTCGATTGTGCTGAAAGCTTCAAGCTTATTGGAACCACACTCGAGTCCGCTTCCTGGAAAAACCAGTACTGGTGTCATACGTGACCCCAGTAGGACTCGAACCCACGACCCCTGGACTGAGTCTTCTGTTTTAGCCTTTAAATTAATAAGCTGACAAAAACATCTGAAGTGGTTTTAAAGGGTAAATCAAACAAATACTAATATATCCTTATTGTTTTTGCTGTGAAAAAAAAAAGATATTGTGTCTAAAACCGCTTCATTTCCCATTGCAAGGGAAATAAACTAATAGATGTCTCTTCTTGTAGGTACTTGCCGTATGAAAGAGTTGTCATTCTTTGTGAACACAAATTTAACTTCAATTAATGATCGCTCTGTGTACTAGTAGAAGATGAATTTTGCGCCCTCTGTGGCTGCGTTTGCTATATGTAAAGCGCTTTTGAACGTATTTATCATATATAATATAATAATAATAATAATAATAATATAAACAAAGTTTTCATAAATTTCACCTTGTAAAATCATTTTTGATTATTTGAAGGACTTAGACTAATGTCTAGACTTTATTTAGCGTCCTTTTATCTTTGAAAATCATTTTATGTTCTATCCCTACCTGACATCCTGTATTAAACAGGACTGCCTGATGCCTGTAAAAACGTTTGCGTAAAGATTTAAATTTTCAACAAAATAATCAGAATATTACTTAAACGAAATGTAAAAAAATGTGGATTGAAAAATTTGCTAATTTGGACTGTGCGCTAAATGCCGTCACTTTTGCGAGTACATTCTCCCAATGGACTTCGTCAGTGCTAGAACCACATTCAGCGATAATATGCGGACCTTTCAAGAAGAGGTTGTTACGGCGTTGTACTCCAGTGAGATTACACATGTCGCTATGGAATGAAACTTTGGACTGTTCAATGAAACCCAAAAACTGAATAAAAATTCATCCAATGATGTTATATTACAAATTAAAGGTGACATGAAAAAGCTGTATAACTGTAAGGTATATTTCTGTGTAATAAATCACTTGAGGCATTACCCCTGTGTCGGTATATAAAACTGTTTCGGGCATTGTATGAATAAAATTTCTCAGTGGTTCTGTGTTTGACTTCGAAGTAAAAATGCAGATACAGTTTTTCTAACCAGCAGTAATTAACATTAGAGCAGTAACAGCAGTAATAGCAGTATTACAGTAATTGTGCTATTACTGTTGTTGCTATTGTGTTGCTGACTTCACGCTGGTGCTTTCTTCTATAGCCAAAAAAAAAACTTTTTTAAATGTAAAGGTTACTCAAAACTATTTTGAGACCAGTCATGAAAAAGACCCATGTGGCGGTCTTGATGGAATATTTAAGATGCTACCAAACCGTTGTACAGGACAGAATGCATTCAATCTGACTAAAGTACATCTCCTATTACGCTACGCATAGGATCTGAGAACGACCTATTCATAGCCTCGTTCTGACGACCCTTTAGCTAACCAATCATAGCCTAACTTACAACATTTTGCAAATGTACCTGTAGCCTTGACTTTTGATATTTACAATTCTTATGTCGTAATGTGTCAGATAGCCGGTTAGCTCAGTCGATAGCCCGCTTGCTTTGTAAGCGAGGGGTCCCGGTTCGAATCCCGGAATGAACGCACATTTTCTTACTCTTTGACTTTTAGAACAAGTCGTCTGATTGGATAAAATAAAAATAGCAATACTGGAAATCCAAAATATACAGAAGACGAATGTGAATGGGTCGTTCTCAGATCTTCGCTTAGAAGATCAAGTACTTTAGTCAGATTGGAATGCATTAATCACATGTGCAATAGAATTGGTTGGCTTTAAGCATATAAGATAATTGATTATCCCTTATTCTAACACGATCCGATTCATTTTCCTATTAAACAAAGAAGGCTGGAAACAGTGAATTAATAAACAACAATTCACTGTTCTGACGTCACAATTATTACGTCATAGCGTCAAGCGGCGTAGCGGCGCGCTGGAAAAGAACCCGATTGAAAACGGGCAAATATTTAATGCATGCCGACAAGGATGTACTTTAAAGTCCTTAATAACGTGTTAGAATCGAAATAATATATCTATTTAGTGATTTGCTCTTGAATAAATCACTGTTTGTCGTTCAGATGCGTAGCATTATATCACTCGGGCTGCGCCCTCGTGATATAATTCCTTCGCATCTGAACCCCAAAAAGTGATTTATTCAGCAACAAATAACCGATGAGATATATTATTTCTTAAACAACTTTGAAACGTTACAAGAGACGCAGACTCAACAGACTTGTAAGACTACAGCGTAGAAAGTAATCGGATTAAATTTCATAAGCAATATCCCAAATAAATTACTAGTCAAATAAAAAGCAGAATTTTATGCTACGGAAATCACATACCGTTTATAGTGGTAGGCATAGAATCTTGTTTAGCAACAGATCATGAAGATTGCGAAAGATTTTCAAAATCAAAAGGTTTTACACCCTTCCGTGAAGATCCGAATGGCAAAGGAGTAGGAGCTTTCATTCTAGCGAAGGGCACAATATTGGCAACGGAAGAGAAACAACTAAAATTGACTGTGAAATATTATGGGTAAAATTACATGTAAACATTTTTGTATTGCAGCATATTAACGACCAAAAGAATCTGATGTACATTGTGCAGAAGAATTTAGAAAATCTCTGGAGCAAACTTAAAAGGAATATCTGGATTCTGGGAGATTTTGATTATCTAAAGTTCACCTGGGATACATCTATACGTGTAGATGGCATATATCATTTGAAAGGGCTCATACTTCACTACATATTTTTAATGTTGGATTTATTTAGGATGAAAACAGGGGTTTTATCTGTCTGGTCATATTTTTTCCTCTCATGTCCGATACTTGTGCCTGTAAGTCAAATGTAAACCTGTACCTTTCTTATATAAAAATTAATACTCCTTTTTCTTTTTCAATATAAGCAATATAATTATCTGGTGAACCTATACCTGACATTTTGGTAGCATTTTCAAGGAGATTTTTTGCATTTAAAGAAATATAAACAAACCTTATTACACATGTGTTCATACCCACATTTTAGCTGTCAGTTTGGAAGATATTCCATAGTGTTGGCCTGTCAGACAAAAAAAAAATCTCTTAGAAGATAAGTGACCCCTACTTTTCTTGTTGTTCTTTTGTGGTTTATAGGTCATGTGAGAACAACATAAGGCTAGTAATCCTTTTTTTAAAGTGTTACAGCTCTCAGAAGATTGCTAATTTTATATAGAACATATAGCCAATCTATTTACTACAGTAAACCCTAGAAAGGCATATACAGACAATAAATAGAAAAATGGCGCGAAAAATAATGGCGGATTCAAATAGTCCTCAGTTTTTTGTGTTTTTTTTTTGCTCTGTAGAGCTGTTTTCCTTATTTTCTTTGCAATTGCTTTGCTGAAATCACATGACAGATCTATGCTTGACATGTAGGTAGCATTTTCATAATGAAATGATAACATGACAGAATAGGTCATGGAAACTCACGATGGTCATGGCATCCAAGTCGAACAAACACAGGTCAAAGCCGGTACCAGGTAAAACATCAATGATATTTCTCTATTGCTTGTTAGCCTGTCAAGCATCAGATATCGAACTGAACCTTGGCCCACATACCTCATCCCTACAGTATCCCTGTGGGAAATGCAATGAGGAGGTCACCTGGGACCAGAAGGGACAATTGTGACCAGTAGTTCCACACAGACTGTCAACATATAGCAGATAACACCTACAGCCGTCTGTCAGACTCAAGGTTCGCCTGGCATTGCTTGTACTGCGGCCAGGCAAACTACTCAACCTCACTACTCGAATCGCTTGCTTCCTTAAACGACTCCAATTTTTTTCTCTCCTTTGGAATCAAGTGATAACACAATAAATTCGAGTCGCCAATCAAATCAGTTGATCGGTGGGGTCACTTCTCAATACCGCAAAATTGTTAGCCCCGCCAAAAGCCTCCTCCACCCCTAATACAAACGTCAAAACCACAAACAAGAAAATGCCGAAACTCAAGAGTAGTGAAAGGCTCACTCTCCTTAACATTAATTGTAGGTCAATAAAAAAACAAACTCCAAGACCTACACCAGGTCATCAAACAGGTTAAGCCAGACATCATCTGCTGCACTGAAACCTGGTTAAAACTAGAGATCCGTAAAGCAGAAATTTTCCCAGATAACCTCCACTACCAGGTCTTCAGAGACGACAGAGTCTCAAGTCAGGGTGGGGGTGTTCTGACACATGTTAGTTTAAAATCAGTATAAAAGGGGTACGGGATAGATATATCTGCTCCTTTTATAAGTCACATAAAAATGACCAAGACGCCCTTGCAGAGTTATGGTGATCCGTCATCGAAATTCCCAAAAACAGTATTGTCTGGATACTAGATGACTTTAACCTACCTGATATCGACTGGTCATCTGAATCCCCTAAGGCCAACTGCAAATACAGAGACCTATACGACACTTTCCTCGACAATCCTGTTAACTTTAACCTTCAACAAATGGTCACAATCCCCACTAGGAAAGAAAATGTCCTAGATCTTTTCCTTACAAATTATCCTGACCATGACATAGTTTTTCATTAACTAAATATTAACATGAGAAAACCAGTACATCCCAAAAGAAGATTAATTAAATGTTATAAGAAATCTAACCGGTCTAAATTCAAATCAGACATACTTGAGTTTTGAGTTCAATTTTCCAACTCAAAACATACAGATCCCAGCTCCGCCTGGAATGCATTTAAAGTCGAAATAAAAATAAGCTCAGTGATATACACATCCCAACAAAACTAAGTCAGACACTTGTAGATATCCCATGGTTACCCCCTCCCCCCCCCCCCCCCCCAACAAAAAAAAATCCTCAGACTTATACACAAACGGGACAAAATGTATTCAAACATGAAAAAGAACAGTAAAAAAAATCAACCATTGCCCAAGCATTTAAGGCCCTAAAATGTAGGATCCAAAAGGAAATAAGAACCTCCTATTGGTCTTATTTGAACTGGGGACTCCCAGTCGGGTAGTCGGGTAGAAACGAAAAGTTATACTCGTTTGTTAAGGTTTAGGAGTATATCACCAAAACACAGAAATATTCTATAAACGAACAACATCGTTACCAATCTTTTAACTGACCATTACATGTTCTGCCGTACAGTCCCGAACTTAAAATATTCTGAAAAAGATGCCCCCCTTTGAAAATGAATGCCATTTGTAAAAATATAAAAATAAACAATTGCTGAAAACTGTGTTCCACCTAGTTATGTGAAATTTCAACACTCGCACGCTATTACAAATGCATCAAAACGAACATGTGTAACAGTTCCTTGAAAATGGTGAGTTTTTAAAGGCGTTTGACTGTCCGGAAGTGGGGCCCCTTTAGGCAGTCATTTTCCGGAATTCAATGTTTAAATATGGATACTGACACTTGTTTTGTAGAGTAATATATACGCTATCATTACAAAAACTACAAAACATGTGTCAGTATACTGATATAAACATTCATTTTCAAAGAGGGACAACTTTTTCAGAATATTTTAAGTACGGGACAGTACGGCAGAACATGTAATGGTCAGTTAAAATATTGGTAACGATGTTGTTCGTTTATCAAAAATTTCTGTGTTTTTGTGGTATACTCCTAAACCTTAAACATAACAAAACAGAAAGTTGTGGTGTAGCCTCCCTTGAAGTATGAGGGTCTAACTCATACCGACCCGGTCACAAAGGCAAACATCCTCAATAAACATTTTGAATCTATCTTTCCCTAAGCCTGTAACATCTCAGCAAAAACAAAACACAAACCCCAAATCAGCACCAGAGACGCCAACGATCCTCATAACTGTTGAGGGCTTGGACAAGTTACTAATGGGGCTTTATCTGGTCCTGATGAAATTTCCCCAAGATTTTTAAAAGAGCTTCACCAAGAGATAGTCCCAATCATTACGAAGATATTCCAACTATCTCTTGAAACAGGTCAAGTTCCAAAAGACTGGAAGAGAGCAATCGTTGCATCAGTTTACAAGAAAGGTCCAAAATCCAAGGCTAGGCCCATATCTCTAACATGTTTTGCCTCTAAATTAATGGAACATATACTTGTCTCAAATATCATGTCTCACTTTGACAGAAATGATCTCCTTAGGCAGTATCAACATGGCTTCAGGTCAAACTTATAAGTTTCACACAAGAGGTATTTGACAATCTTGAGAATGGCAAACAGACTGATGCCAACATCATGGACTTCAGTAAAGCCTTTTAAAAGATCGATCACCATAAATTGATTTATAAGCTCGATACCCTGGGTGTACACCCATTAGCATCCAATGGATCAAGTCATTTTTCAAGGACCGTTCCCAAAGAGTAGTTGTGGATGGCTTCACCTCAGATGAACTTCCTGTTCTTTCTGGGGTTCCACAAGGATCAGTCATTGACCCTTGTCTCTTCCTAGCCTACATAAATGACCCCGCAGAGTCCATCAAAAGTAAGTCACGACTTTTTGCACATGACAACGGTAAAATCCTCCCTTGATTCCAAATCCCTAAAAAATGATCTCCATTCCCTAGAAGCCTGGGAAAAGGACTGGTCAATGGAGTTCAATCCGGATAATTGTGAAGTATTGAGGATTACTCAAAAGAAAAAACCTATCATCTACAATTATACAGTCCATAATATAACACTAAAAACTACAGAAGCTGCAAAATACCTGGGCGTCACACTAAGTAAAGATCTCAATTGGTCAAAACACATTGATAACACCACGTCGTAAGCAAATAACTCACTTAGATTCATCAAAAGAAATGTCAAAACAAACAACAGAAAAAATAAAAGAAACAGCTTACAACACATATGTCCGCCCACAGCTTGAATACTGTTCCTCTGTATGGCACCCTTGGCAAAAATTCCTCACATACAAAATTAAACGAGTACAACGATTTGCAGCTCGAACTATCGATACGTATGTAACAACTACGGTCAAACAAGCAGTGTCACCAAAATGTTTAAAGATCTGAACTGGCAATCCCTTGAACAACGCCGCATCAAAAATCCCCTTATTATATTCTTTAAAATGAAGTACAGTCTTATTGCAGTTGACCGTAACCACCCCACACCAAAGAAGTATAAAATACACAGAATGGCAACTGGCTGTAATCTCGCGTGATCTCGTGTCAGGGCATGAATCGGCGTTATCTCAGTAAAAACAAACATCGGCGAGCATGGAGTTACAATTTGTACCTTTATAACTACATTTAAAATACATGTTGGCTTCTAAAACAACATTAGTTTAATGTGAAATAGTCTTAAGACACAAAGTACACGTTTCTGGCCATCAAAAGAAGCGTGGTCATACGGTGATAATTAATTTACCGTTGAATAATTCCGTTCGCATACAAAATGGCGCGTAGAGAAAGCGTCACTTCCGGTAAACGAGATCTCATTCAGTTGTCACGGGATGTTAGCGAGATTTGCTCTATATGCCTTTCAAGTTGCCGATCTATTTATTTTTATAGCTCTTTGCCCACACCTACAAAGAACCTGAACTACTTGATACCACAATCTCATACGCAATATCATTCTAACTCCTTTTTTCCAAGAACGATTCGTTACTGGAATGGTATTCCCCTACACCAAAGAGCTATATACTTCTTTGCCTACACATACAGTCCAGCCCCAGTTTGATTCTATTTACTGAGCGTCTGACACTGTAACCTTTATTAATCTATATCTATGTTTTTTAATCTTAGTAATTGTAGTTCTTTTTAAATTTGCACCTAACTGATGACCTTGCTTATCTTTTACACAGTAGATGTAGATGAAATAAGATCATACACCACCACTACAATTTGGGGTCTCGTTTTTAGCTGATTTTGCAGTTTGAGTGTTTGACCAAAGAAGTATATATCTTTATGGCTTTTTGGATTGACTGAAAACATTTCAAACCTGACCCCCAACTTTCTTTCGATTTTTATTCAGCACTGACAATATTCTTCAAGAAAATGTAAGTTACAGACATTTAAAATGGGTCCTGATGTGTGCTGCGGCCATTGGAAATATGTTAATTTTATATATAGAATAAAGAACAGCGATTTAGTGTGTTGTAAACTAAACAAGGGTAGAATTTAGTGGTGTTCAGCCTTTATATGGGCACCGGTTTCATCCGGGCATTAACAAAAAATGGCGGAGAGCGTGGATATTGATTTGTACGAAAATATTGAAGAAGGTTTTGACCAGGTAATATTGAAGGAGCAGACATTTCATTACGCAAAACTAATGTTCATAGCTGTCTTTAAATATATGATAAATTATATGAAATTAGCCGTTGCTTATTCGATGTGAAACCCTGATGATACTGTGCGGCTAAATTTCTGGTCCTTCCTCTTAATTATAATGCCTTTGCCGTTTGACTGGAAATGCAGCTCTTGTCAATCTCGGATGTAAGTTGTAAAAGATTTTTTGCTACATTTCGAAACTCAATAAGGGCTTTCGGAGAGGCTCCATTTCGCATATTTGGACGCATGCTGAGTCCGTCCATGGAATCCTTTTTAAGTTTACTGTTTCGAGTAGGATGCCGACAGTTAATAAGAAATACACAAGGCTCATGTCAATATGTCGCTTCAACACCTTTGTGTACCCAACGGGGCGGCGCTAATTTTGCTTTACACAGGATCAGGAAGGTCTAAAACGGGGAGTAGAAACACCGTATAAATCAATACATTTATCTGTATTATGCTGTCGTCCATACCTGTAAATATCGACCAGTCGTTAGCGATCGATATTTTGTTTTCGCCACTATCGATTAGCGTGTAATTAGCATATTACCTCATGTTTATCATGGAGCTATAACACTTATTGTTCAAAGGGTTTACCAGTCACATGTTAAGTGGCGATAATTAGATGTTCAGAGATTGATCTAAAGGCTAGCAAGACATTTCGACCCCAAGAAATTTCGACCCTAAGAGACAATTCGACCCCAAGACATTTCAACCCCAACTCCTTGGACATTTCGACCCCATTCAATGATATGCCTGAAAACTAGGGGTGACTATTGAGGCCAATTTTGACTATTGCAATACTATTGATATTGCTTAAAAACTATTGCGATACTATTCTATTGCAGGTTACTATTGCGATACTATTGCAATAGTTATCGGCCATCATAATTTATACAGTAACAGTGTTCATTCCAGGCCGCGCCATGGGGCCATAGGCGCGTATTTTACTGTATTGGCGCATAAAAGTTTGCCCTATAGCGCCCGTTGGGCGCACACTTTTTCAGAAAACAGTCCGTTTACAATGAGCCGACTTCAAGAAGTTGTGAATCGAATACGACTCTTCCGATGACGTAACGCGCATTTTCATTGGTCGATGTTAAAATAGTAGCCAGTCTCCAGTCGCCTAACAGCATACAGCTTTCAATGTTGCTATGCAATGGCGGACGACAAAAAAAAAAAAGTCGCGATTCGGAGAAAAAAGAAAGCCAATTTTACGTTTTTCTCTAACCGTTAAAAAAAAGCAGACGATGGAGAACAAATTTCCAAAGAAAGATGACATGTTCGAGACCGCTAGACCACTCAATAGCCTAACCGCTTAGCCAAAATCAGGCGACAAACATTAATTCCGTAGTAAATCCGCATTCATGGCTGTCGGACTTTCCGTGGTTAAGTTTCGGTAACGGTCAAAATATTATGACTTGTTTCGTTTTTGTCGTGTTGAGCGACCTGTGAAGTGTCCACTTTTCTCTTTGTAATTATGTTTTACGAACCGCGAAAATAATACCTTGAATTCCATGTAAGAAAAGTGTTAAAAATACAGCCTTTCCTTTCATGTAAATCAGTTTTTCTTTCATGGCCCCTATTTTTTTCAAATGTCCCCAATTTTTTGCCATCATGGGGCCCTTTGACCCCACTTAAAAAAATCCTGGAATGAACACTGCAGTAAAGCTACCAACTGGCATTGTTACACAGTGTAAGAGACGGCACTGTTTAGAATTGCTGTTAACACACATTGAGATGTTTGTATAAATGAAATGGACAGAAATAATTCTAACATTAAATATTTCTTGCCTTCCTTGGCTTTGGAACAATAAGTAAAACAATAAACCTATGCAAGGTATACTCAAACGAATCGGCCATTTTGTTGCGAATATCAACATGTTTAATAACCCAAAGCATCGAAAAAGACGAAAATTAACGGATCGGATTAAGGTGTACCAGCACTGAAAACATCTAAGAATGCTGTCATTATTATAATTAAGCTTTAATCTATAGATAATTGAGCAATTTTAAAATGTAATAACGCTTAATTTGCAATTAAAATGTTAAAATACGGTTATTTTCGCGAAAATAAGAATTTTTTTACGAAAAATGAGCCATATTTGTCTAAATTTCTTTTTTTTTTCTAAAATTATTTTTCTAATTTCTTAAAGACTTTATTAGTACAATGCCTTCATATGAGAAATGAGTGATTTTTATCTCACAATAACGAAATAATCATCATTTATAAATTTTACTAAAATAACGGGATTTATATATCGATAGCCGCGTTTATTACGTAAATAATTTAAGAACAAATCGTTCTGATTATCTATCTTAAAATAACCTTTATATAACATATTTTCATACTTGGTGTTTATTTATATTTTCAAATCATCTTAAAGACTATTTTAATACACAGCTATATTTAAAAAAAAACAACAAGATTTTTAAATCATGGGCCGATTTCGCTGATTTTGATTATGAAAATAACTTTTAATAAAGTCACATCTTTAATACCTCTTTATTTATTTATTTCAACCAAATATAAATAATTATAATATAACTCAAAGAAGTTTAAGATGTCACTATCTTCATTACATTGATATTTAAAATCATAATCAGAAAAAACGTGATCTTTTGATTGGATTATCACACCTTGATTAATTGTTTGTTGATATACAGCACGTGTGCGCATTGCAATTAACAATCAATTAAGCGATTGTGGTGACATCGATATTCATAAACGTGTCAACATTATCTTTAATTTCGGCGAAAATGTAAAGAAAACAATATTTAGGAAATTAAATAACACATTGCTTATTTTCGCATTTAATGTTATTTTCGTAAGAGATTTTGACGCACACATAAAGTATTTGCTTTACAGAATACAGAATATGATTTTTGTTATTTACAAACTGCTCTTTTCTTTTCTATGAACGACATTCCTTCCAGTTGTAAAATATCAAACATGAAATCCCCGTTACTGCAAAATATAAGAATATATGAGTACTGTTCTGTTAAAAACGGGGAAAAAAATATTATCATATTTCATATCTGTAAAGAAAATGTGGCAGCCGTATTACTTTTTTCTGTTAAATATTTTAGCAAATACACATGATTTAGAGTATGATTTTAAAAGTATGATTTTAGCAACTTCACACATTAAACCGGAATCCACCTAAAAAACCGGGATACACCGGGATTAGGGGTGTAACGATACATCGAACTATCGATGCATTGCGATACTAAGTGTCCCGATAGCATGCATCGATAGAAAAGTCACGATTCAATAACAATCGCCGATAGTTCCTTCAACAATCGATAGTTTCGATAGTTTTGAAATTTTAGTAAATACATTTTGTACAGAATTAATTTATAATTTATAAACCAAGAAACAGAGCCAGCTTTCATTTGCGCCTCGGAAAATGTTTACGTCTCCTTTACAATAATTACCCTCACGGAATATAACTACCATAAAGGACTGAGAAGTCTGGGAGATAATTAATAAATTTAGTTTCTTTGAAACTTTGATTAAATATATTTAAATAACCTGTTAATCTTAGATGAGAAAATGTACTGTGGACATGGAGAAAGAAGGCTACTTGTATTATACAGCAACCTGTTCGGTAGGGCCCTTCATTTAGTGCTGGTACACCTTAATCCAATCCGTTAATTTTCGTCTTTTTCGATGCTTTGGGTTATTAACATGTTGACATTCGCAACAAAATGGCCGATTCGTAGTATACCTTGCATAGGTTAATTGTTTTACCCATTGTTCCAAAGCCAAGGAAGGCAAGAAACATTTAATGTTAGAATTATTTCTGTCCATTTCATTTATACAAACATCTAAATGTGTGTTAACAGCAATTATAAACAGTGCCGTCTCTTACACTGTGTAAAAATGCCAGTTGGTAGCTTTACTGTATAAAACATGATGGCCGATAACTATTGGAATAGTATCGCAATAGTAACCTGCAATAGAATAGTATCGCAATAGTTTTTAAGCAATATCAATAGTATTGCAATAGTCAAAATTGGCCTCAATAGTCACCCCTCAGGGCCCTCGTTTGCCGATTTTTGGGGCCGAAATTCGGCCCCATTCCCCCCTCGAAATAGTATGTTTTTTTCCCCCCAAGTATAGAAAAATTCCCCCTCGAAAGAAAAAAAAAATCAAGAAAAAAAAAATCAAGAAAAAAATCGATACCCGATAGTCTTAGGAGCCCGGCCCGGGAGATTTTCAAAAGACGCTCAAAGGACCCGGCATGATAATTGCCTGTGCGTCACTCGGGACCCGGAGACATTTTCCTTTGATAATCCTTCCTCTTATCAGTCATTTCCTAAAGTAAAACTATGTCCACGATAAACACGTGTATTCAAAATAAACACTCGCGGTCATGCCCTCCTGCCTTTGATCTTCTGCTAAATTCCCGCCCTTTATCCTGTGGACATGCCACGCTGATTTTTCTTTATCAGCAAGTTACGTCACGGCGAGTGCACATAGGTAATGAGAATCAATGAAGTGTTAACATTAATTGATAAAGCGTTACCCGTATTGAGCCTGCATACTGTCAAAAAAGGCGCCAATTATTAAATTATCGTAATTAAGAGACCAGCTGATTACCGAGCATGTGAAAAGTGTCCTGCAAGATTTCTTCATGCAAACTTTAAATTAGATCATTGTTTAATGATTGTACCTTAACTTCAACGAGAAAATCCACAAATTTAAATGAATTTGGAAAGTAAAAATAAGTTTAGAATGTCCATTCACGATTCTAATTACACCCGATGACATATGCAATTTTTCCAAAATTCACTAAAAAAACTTGACTTTCAATGCAATTTTTAATGAAAAGTAGCATCATTATTTGAGGAACTATCTCTGGTTTACCTTAGTGGACCAAGTAACTGGCAAAAAACAACATTTCAGACGACATTCCAAAAGTGTACCAGTATCCGGATAGTACGTTTTTGGATACATTTTTACAGAGTGTTTTAGCACTTTTCTGCTAACAAACAAAAATATTGAAGAAAAACCTCATCAAATTAAAATGAATTTTGATAAAAATTTATTTACAATATGAGATTATATGACCTGAAACAGAACTTGTTATTATGCTGTAACATGTTCTTGGTTGTAGATTTAGTAGCTATTAATTACGTAGTATTACTTTATAAGAAAATATAGTCAATTGTATCGATGTGTTGGGGCAGGACTCTTGTATTTTGAAAAAGGACCCTTCAAAATTTGGACCCAAGGGTCCCGGGACTCTTGGGTTTTCAGGTCTAGTGGAACCCCTGGTTTTACTGATCCGTATAATACGCTCGTTTTTCAGTTCCCCGGATGCGTGTATGCAAAGTTACTTCCCTTTGAAAAAAAATGTTGCATAATGCACATCATACAGTAAAAAGATCACGGATGCAACTGGGGCGAAATGCGCAAAAATAGATTTGCTTTTTAAGCAGCATGCTCTCAAAAAACAAACTACTGTCACGGACACCGCTGTTTCATCAGGGCCAGACATGCACAATCAGGTAGATACGATGAAGGGAAGCCCTGCTCCGGCTGCTGCTGAGACAATGTCCGTGGATATTGCTAGTGCTTCCGTTAATGACGACATGTGAACCTCGATTGGATGTCACCTAACTGATTTAATAAAAGAAAATAAAAGTTGCCTGTTTTCAATAGATTATGTTCTGTACAATACTTCAGATATATTCACATTAGTTTGATATCTGTAATACTCAACTGACCTTAATTTAAGGGGTTATGATCAGATGTCATATCTCCAGAATGAATTCCCCCCTCCCTTGAAAACGACGCGAAATTCCCCCCTCCAAGGGCCCCGGCCCCAATCCCCCAAAATGTAGAGAGGGCCCTGCCCCTAACTGGGATACACCGGAATACATTTTCCATAACCGGGATACACCTGTATTTTGTAAGTTAAAGGTATTTTTGAAGTTTTTTTTTAAATAATTCAATCATATATATCATAAATGAATAAAATAGGACGAAAGGAAAATAAAATACGTTCACGCAAAATTTCCATTACCGAAATACACCATTATTTTATTAGCTCACCTGTCACGAAGTGACAAGGTGAGCTTTTGTGATCGCGTGGCGTCCGTCGTCCGTGCGTCCGTCCGTAAACTTTTGCTTGTGACCACTCTAGAGGTCACATTTTTCATGGGATCTTTATGAAAGTTGGTCAGAATGTTCATCTTGATGATATCTAGGTCAAGTTCGAAACTGGGTCAGGTGCGGTCAAAAACTAGGTCAGTAGATCTAAAAATAGAAAAACTTTGTGACCTCTCTAGAGGCCATATTTTTCATGAGATCTTCATGAAAATTGGTCAGAATGTTCACCTTGATGATATCTAGGACAAGTTCGAAACTGGGTCACATCGGGTCAAAAACTAGGTCAGTAGGTCTAAAAATAGAAAAACCTTGTGACCTCTCTAGAGGCCATATTTTTCATGAGATCTTCATGAATATTTGTCAGAATGTTCACCTTGATGATACCTAGGTCAAGTTCGAAACTGGGTCACGTGGGGTCAAAAACTAGGTCACTAGGTCTAAAAATAGAAAAACCTTGTGACCTCTCTAGAGACCATATTTTTCATGAGATCTTCATGAATGTTGGTCAGAGTGTTCACCTTGATGATATCTAGGTCAAGTTTGAACCTGGGTCACGTACGGTCAAAAACTGGGTCAGTAGGTCTGAAAATAGAAAAACTTTGTGACCTCTCTAGAGGCCATATTTTTCATGGGATCTTTATGAAAATTGGTCAGAATGTTCATCTTGATGATATCTAGGTCAAGTTCGAAACTGGGTCACGTGCGGTCAATAACTAGGTCAGTAGATCTAAAAATAGAAAAACCTTGTGACCTCTTTAGAGGCCATATTTTTCAAGAGATCTTCATGAAAATTGGTCAGAATGTTGACCTTGATGATATCTAGGTCAAGTTCGAAACTGGGTTATGTGCGGTCAAAAACTAGGTCAGTAGGTCTAAGAATAGAAAAATCTTGTGATGTCTCTAGAGGCCATCTTTCTCAATGGATCTTCATGAAAATTAGTGAGAATGTTCAGCTTGATGATATCTAGGTCAAGTTCGTAACTGGGTCATGTGCGGTCAAAAACTAGGTCAGTAGGTCGAAAAATAGAAAAACCTTGTGACCTCTCTAGAGGCCATATTTTTCACGAGATCTTCATGAAAATTGGTGAGAATGTTCACCTTGATGATATCTAGGTCAAGTTTAAAGGTGGGTCACATGCCTTCAAAAACTAGGTCATTAGGTCAAATAATAGAAAAACCTTGTGACCTCTCTAGAGGTCATATTTTTCAATGGATCTTCATGAAAATTGGTCAGAATTTTTTATCTTGATGATATCTGGGTCACATGTGCTCAAAAACTAGGTCACTATGTCAAATAATAGAAATAACTAGGTCATACTCAGTTCAACACCGGGTCATGTGGGGATAGGTGAGCGATTCAGGACCATCATGGTCCTCTTGTTAATAAATGGTATTTTTGTAGGGTGTATTGCAGAAATCATTCGTGTATAATATAAATAATACCGGCAGTAAGTATCAGAAGGATAAATAAAATTCTTTAACGCAAAACGATTTCATAAGAGATTGAAATTCGGCGACCACGCGGGAAATTACCATAACCGAAATACACCCGTATTTCTTTCACAAATGGTATTTTATTACGAACAAATACGTTTCTTACACGTCTAAACTCAATTCTTGCTTTGAAACACTGTTTGTCAAACCATTTCTGACTCACGCGCTTTGATCCATTGCTTTTACTACGATTTCCTTTTATGGAAGAGTCGCGCGCTTTTCCATTCATAAAATTGGAAAACCCCGTGACTACGTCGTCAGTGGAAACATCACTCTCTGACATTTCATTGGTCAACTGATCTAAAACGTCATGACTGCCATTTACACTTGCGCAAAAATGCTGCGCATCAATATCAGACCATACGGTTTTATTTATGGGGGGTACCGATTCGCGGGTGGAGTTTTCGTCCGCCTGATTACGCGACATTTTTAAAACAAAATGCAGTGCCGAGTGATCAGAAAATTCCGTCGGTTCTAGAATGATAAAGTCTGAGATATACTCAAAATTTTCTAAATGAGTTATTAAGTAATCTACTGTACTAGCACCTCGATTGGAATGGAATGTAAATGCGCCCCCTTTATAAGAATGTAATCTGCCATTAACCAATAACATTCCTAAAGTACAACACAAATCAAGCACTTTACTACCCTGTGTATCCAGTATTTTATCTGAGTTTACTCGTGTTGGAATTTCTATATCATTTATAGAAAAAAGATCTTTACAAATATATTTATCAAACAGAAAGTAATCAAATGCTTTTGAAGTCCTACCATTCAGGTCTCCAGTGAGAAAAATATCCCCTAGATCATTGTACTTTATACAACCCAATTCCAGTAGTTTAAAAATATCAACATCCTGCAAATTCAAAACATTGGACATACATGGTGGTACATAAGTGTGACAAATATATGCATCAGTATGTGAACTTAGTAATTCACCAGAGATTTTTAACCAAATTATACCAGATTGCTGTTTTTCAACAATGTTAACATATTTTTTATACTTGTTTTTAAAATAAACTGTCAGTCCTCCACTATATCTACCTTTGGTTACATTTCTAGATTTATTACCAGTTAAATGTTCACTTATATAGCCATCAATTTCTAAGTTAGAAGTATCTTTATCAGAAATCCATGTTTCATTTAAAAACACAATATCGTAACTTTTAACATATTCTAAAAAGTCAATGTCTCCTAATTTTCTTCGCAAGCCGTTGATATTCCAGGAAACTATTTTCAACCCCTGATCACACCCCTAGTGGCCTTCCTCCATCCTTTCCGATCTGGAACCGCTCGAACCTGGACTGTGACCTATATAAACATGTTATAATTCTTTTAAAAACTGATTTTCATTAATATATTTTCTTCTTAAATTATCAAATTAAACATGAAAAAATAATTCAATTAGTTCCAGTAATAAATTTTCCGGTCAGCGCAGTTTATTCACTGACATGTATTTTGTGTATGATTCATTTAACCTTTAGTATGCTAGATAAATTGTCGTCTGCTGGAAATGTCTTCTGCTTAAATTGTAAAGTTCATTCTATTTGCTCCAAAATTGGAAGAAATATTGTCAGAGTAGCAAACAGCTTGGAACCTGATCAGACGCCGATTTAATCGGCGTCTGATCTGGTTCCAAGCTGTTTGCAAAGGCTGTTAACCCTTTACCACACAGAACAGAAGCCAAAGTAACCTCTTTTACACAACACTGATAAGTGATAATCAATAATCTATAATCGGTATATGGCTGATAAAGGTGACTGTCTTATCTGAACAGAGGTGTTGGCATTATTTTGTGATTACACACACTTATGTTAAAAATGTCATTATTTTAATATTTTCTGTAAGTTTGACATTATTTTTGTCAATATAAAGTTTATAGCAATTTAAATTCTCTTTCCGATGATACAAAATTTATTGTAGTTTCTCTTTGAGTTTCGAAGATATAAAGTGTTAAAGTACGGGAATATATATTTTTAGGCATAAAATTCTGTTTTGGATTACTTTCACATTGAAATTCATATACAATTTCATTTCAAAATGATGTTTGAAAGTTTGATTTATAGTTAATAGACTTATCTTCCGAATCGGAATCAGTAAGTATTTATATAAAACAACAACCATCAAACTGAATAACACTACAAAAATAACGGATCGTAAAATTTCTGAAAGTGCAAAAAGATCGCTGAGATCGAGACTCGTAACCGACTACAGTATTCTTGTGCTAAAAATTAATATATTTTTAGGATAATATTACGTAATATTTTGATGATCAAACGTCGGTACATCACGGGTGACTTCCGCTGCAATTAACTCTTGGGGTGTCATAAAATATTTGAAAGCCGCGGTCCTTCTGTTTTGATTAACACTTCCCGTTATGTAAGGCCATAAATTCCAAGCCATCGTATACACAAATTGTTGTTTAGGGGAAATCTGCATGTATCACGCGTGACCTTCATGACCTAACACATTTAAAAATACTTCGCTGTTAAATGGTTGTTATTTTTAGAACGAGGAAAGCCCGCGAACCGGCCAGTTGCAAGCAGTTTTCTCAGTAATTTTCCATGACGTAGCGTCGTGCACATGTAGGAAATTTCCTTGCAAAGTACTCGATAAATTTAAATAGTAACCACATGATCTTGTACGTAAATAATGATGACGAAATCCCATATTTTGAGTTAGTAAACATCCGGAATTTGTTTCTTTAGGAAAAGAACGAAAATAAAGCGATTGATTATGAGACACGGGATAAAACGATTCTGTTCAAATGGCCGTTAATCGGTATAATACGTTTCTATCGGGGAACCGATAGACACGGGTCAATACGTTTCTGTTTGGTAATCGATAGATACGGTGATAAACGTTTCGGTGTGGGAAAGGGTTAAATTCGCCTGCAGCAGGCTAAGGGTTAAAAATAGAATGTTTATATACATCTATATATTAATATTTTCTAAAATATGCAAAATGAAAGAAATATAAAATGAAAACATACAACTATTTCTGAGGGGTCGAAATGTCTTGGGGTCGAAATGTCTTTGGGGTCGAATTGTCCAAGAAAATTAAATTTTGGGGTTGAAATGTCTTGGGGTCGAAACGTCCAAGATTCATCTAAAGGGATTCTGAAGCAAAAACAGCATGCGACTGCATGTGGTGATATGCTTAATTATTACGAATTAACTCGAGCTCACTTCCCTGAAGAAATATTTTACCACATAACTTCAAATCTTTATCAAAGGGCCGATTTTTGTTGGATTTGAATAAAAAAATTGGAAAATAACTAAAAGCTGACACTTTTCTTAATCTTGTAGAGCAGTGTTCGAAATTCACGGTAGTCCGACAGCCCGTGGCTACCAAATTTCAGCTCGGGCTACCGATTTTCCACAGGTACAAGCCCGACTGGGCTACCGAATTTTCCTCATTTGTTTAAAAAAAACATGCTAATTAAACGAGTACTGCATCGAGATTTTCCAAACTGAGAAACGCTTATGGAATTATTGGTTTTTGCACTCTTACTTGTTGACAATCAAACACAGTGTCAAAGACGTAACCGCAGCGCTAATTGGCTGAATACAAACACCTCTAGCGTAACGGATAATTTGATTAGCTTTCACACTTCTCGCGAAAATCTCACAAGTACCTGCAGTAGGCGGAGCTTAAATTATGCTATCAGCGTGTGTGTAAATGTGTATTCAGCACTTGGTATTACATCTTACAAATTGTCAACAGTCCGAGTTGCAGTAATTGGCGAGTGCGGATCCTAAAAAATCGGGCATAACAGTTCAGATTTCGTTTTGGCAAGGAGTGTCATGTCCGATTCTTTTGGACTCTGACGATGCTGATCTGGACTGGAGTATTTCAAGTTAAAATGTTTCAAAAACATGTACTGTAATCTCTGTATGTCTTTTTTTTTTCTTCAAACATGCATAGGATGTCTGTAAAAAAAAAATGTTTATGGTGCAAAAATTTGTATTTTAGGTGTTAAAGTTGGGCTAGTAAAATTGGGGTTGGGCTTGGAAATTTTTTAATTGGTACCCCGATCGGGCTATTGGATTCAAATCAAAATTTTTGTACATGGTAACCCAAATTATAATTATTTTTTTTAAAATGTCGATTTCTACATACAGAAACAAACATTCTTTTGAACTGGGAAATTTCCGAAAAATTTTTTTTTTAAACTCAAAATAATTTAATTAAATCTTTAAAAAATTTTAAATCTTAAAACTGATTTTGGGAAAAATAAAAATTTTTTAAATTAAAATACAATTTTTTTTTTTAAAAAAAGGCCAAACGAAGTTACATTTAGTACCCGTTTTTTTGAAAAAATGCAGAAAATTTTTTTTCTCTAGTTTAACAGCATTTAAATGGTAAAAAACAGAGCAATTCATAAAAAAATTTTTAGGCAACATTTTACAGTTTTGACTTGCTTTTTTCATTAAAATAGTCCTAATTTTTTTGTTCTAAAACTCTAAAACAAAGGCAAATATCAGTAAAAAAAACGACATCTTTTCTCTGGGTAAGACAAGTTTTAATTTACCCATTTTCACGGGGCAAAAAAGTAAATTAAGTAGATTTTTTCATTTAAAAAAAGGCAGGCAATAATTTTAGGAAAAACTTTGTTTTCAACAAAAAAACAACAAATGTTTTCCCCAAATTTTCACTGAAAGGACGGTTAAACTGAAAGGCATAGGTTTTTTGAGAAATGCAGAATAATAGCATATGTTTCGATTGGACGCACATAAGATAAGATAAATGCCAGTTTCCAGCCCCCGTATCAGTTGTTTCCAGACAGGATGAAAATTTTTTCCAATGATTTGACGTGTGGGGGTTACGGGGGGGGCTGATGAATGATGACATTGCGGGTAGTTGAATACCTTTTGACCGTTTTAAAGATGATATCTTTAATAAAGGAATGCTTTTTAATGTGAAGGTTGGATTAAATTTTTTTAAAGTGCAAAAATAGGATTAAGTGCGGGTTTAAACGAGTGGGGTGTTTAAAGGGGCATGGGAAAAAATGGTTTTAAATGACATTCAGTTTACAGCAGCCTAAAAAAAATCTCTTAAAAAATTTTAAAGATGAACTCCCCCAAAGGGTCTCACCCCCCCCAAAATCAGTCTGAAATTGCAGCTTGTTTATCTCTTTGGCATCGGGTTTAATCATGATATATGGTCACATTTAACCATACTCGATGAAAGTTTTAGAAAAACATGGCCGGAAAAGGTGCCTTCAGAAGGCCTGACTTTTTCTAGCGAGGCAAAAATAAAGGACTCTAATTTTTATCTGCCCACCCTTGCGTTTGTATTTCTTTATAAAAAAAATTTCTTTTTTTTCCTTTTATATATATTTTTTTACTTTTTTCAGGAGGGTGAATTTGGTAAAGTGCGATTTTATGAGATGTCATAATTACACGTTTTCAAGTAACGACAAAAAGGAATCTGTAATTTTATTTCAGAAAACCTTTTTTTAAAATTAATGTATTTTGTTTAGCCAAACCCACTTAATTTAATAGGGGAGGCAGATCTCAGATTGGGGGGATGTGAGTTCGATCTCAGGGGGGAGATGTTCCAGTATGTTTTGGGTTTAAAGAATTGTGTCAAAAATTTTGTCGTCTAAGTTTGAAATTTGCAAGGGAAATTTTGGTGTAATCCGGGGCTTTTTCCCCTAAAAAATTATCTCCGGTAAAAGGAGGTAACCCCAATGCAAAAAGTATGTTTTTTCCCATAGTTAAATTTTAAAAATTTCCCAAAATGTTATCCTTTTTTTTTTTTGCTGTTTTAAGAATTTTTTGCTAATTTGTATGTGTATTTAGTAAATTTAATAGTGTTGAAAAATTACTGAAAGCATTTTTAAATACCCCCCCACAAAAACACATTTATGTAGTTTTTGGGTAATTTGCAAATTGCCCCAATTAAAAAAATTCCGGGAGAGCATTTTCCCAATTCCACCGTGTGGGTTTTGCTTTCCCCCAAATGATAAAAAAAAGGCCGAATCATATTCCCCAGTATTTTTGTTTCAATTTTGGGGGAAATGGTGGCGGGGCCCTGGGCCCATAAGGAGGAAAAATCAATTAAATTAGCAAAAAATGATGAAAATCTTGAAAAAAAAAACCCCAGTTAGTATATTAATTTTTAAAAAGAAATATTGAATTTCACTGAAAATTTAAGAAACCAAACCCCTTTAAAATTTTGAAATTTCTTAAATTGGGTTTTGAAATCATTCTGTTGAAAGTCGTTTTTTTTGAAGAGGCTTTTCAGACTTTTTTTGGGGGGGAATACTCAAAAAAAAAGTTTTTAAATTTTCTGCGGGCACGACGAATTTTGCATGTTAAAGTTTGCCTTTTTTGACTTTTTCCATGGAATTTTAATATTTTTGAATACTTTGTTAAATGCTTTTCTCTGGATTCCAACAGTATAAAGTTTTGATACCATAATTTAATTTTTATTTTATGTAAATAATTCAAACCAAAATAGTTAATGTCATTAGTCATAACTCATATAATGTACGGTTAGTGTGCCATAAAATGAAATTCAATTCGTGTTTTACAGACACCGTTGTTTTCTGTTTTACTCAGCTAGGGCTTTTTATCCTTATGTAACAGAAGCCGATATTCGGCCACTTCCCAATTGAAAATAAGGTCATTTTTTCCCAACTGTGGCAGAGGAATTTCCCCCAAAACGAAAAAAAAAAAAAATTGGGGGGGGGGGGGGGGGGGGGGGAAATTTAAAATCACAAATAGGAACAAAGTTCTTTATGATTGGGTAACCCCAAATTTGTCCTCTGTTACATCCTTTTTTCAGGGGCCCCACCCTATTGCTTTTGGAGCCAGGGGCTCAAACTTTAACTAAAGGGGCCCAAAAATCCGAGGGGTGAAACATTATGGTCTATAAAATTTATAAAATTATATATAATTTTTTTTTTTTTCCCACGGTGTGTTTTTGTGTATTTGACCGGAAGCGGGGTTTTCCTGTTTCGCACGTCTAGGTATTCTAACGCATAGAAAAAACCGATAGCAAGTAAACTTAATCATTAAATTTATGGTAATTGTGACCGAGACCCCCGTGTAAATGCGCACCGTGATAATCGCCCCCCCGATCTTAGCCCAAAACCCGGGGAAAAAAAAAAAAAAAAAAAAAAAAAATTTTGGGGTAAATTTTGAGGGGGGGCGAAAGTAGGTTTACATCGAACCCCGGTAAAAATTTTTATCCCCACGGCGGAGAGCACATCGGCTCACGGTTGTCGTTTTTTGTTTTCTCGAAAATAAAACCAGTAAATTATGTTTATTTGTTGTTTTACCTTTTTTAATTCACTATTTTAAATAAATAAATAGCAGCTGTTAAATTTGGGAAATGGATCTTTCAAATGACATAAGTTTCCCAAATTTTAAAAACTGATAACAAAAGGTGTGATGTTTTTTTTGCACGATCAAAAGCCGAAATTTACGGCAATCAACGTGTCACCTTGGTAAATTTGTTGTTCACGTTTGATCTGGGTTTTTAAAAGATAATTCTCGTTTTTAAATTATACAAAATTTTTTGTGATTTATAAACATTCTTCGTCAAAATACTTTTTAAATTTTAGAAATTTAATTTTTTTTTGAAAAAAAAAAACAATTCGATCTTTTAGGAACGTAACGGCAATCTTAATTTTGCGGAGCAAAAACGGGGGGGAGTAGTTTCCCTTTAAACCAAAATGGGAAAGGGGAAAACAAATTGTTTTGAATTTGGGAAAAATTGTCTATACCTGTGTTTTATGCGCACCCACGATTGGGGGGTGGTCCCGGGGGTCAAAAAGCGCCATTAAAAGGGTTTTCTCGGTTTTAATAAAAAATTTTTCCAATAAAAAATGTCGTCGCATGAGCCAGGGAAACCTGACCAATGAGTCAGTCAAATGACTACGGTCTAAAATTTTTTCTGATTTTCTGTTTAAAAGTTTATAAAGAAAACAGACTCTAAATTTTTGATCATGCTACGGTAATCGCAACTTGATGATGAATTCACATTGTAGTATTAATTGAGACCTTTTTCGAACACTAATAAGCCCCTTACTGAGATTTTTTTGTAATCCAATTTTCCCCTGTTTTTTAAAAAAATTTAAATTTTAAACCCATATGAGTATTCCGACAAATTCGTGAAAAAATTGCATTAACCCTTTTGAAATAAACACGGCACAGGGCGGCTGAAGTTAAAGGATGGTGCCGTTCGGCGTTTGGGCCTTTGATTTAAGATGAAAGGAAGCCCTGTTTCAGCAAAAAGTTGGTGTATGTATGTATTTGACCTTTTTCTAACAATTGTACAATTTGTGTATTCCCTAATACACTTTTGTTTTAAAAAGGCTGGAAGATTTAGGGGATTGCAGTTGAAGTGCTATGAACTTCTTTTCTTTTAGGGGATTTGCGTTAAAGTGCTGTGAACTTCTTTTTTTTTCCCTAACTTTAAGAAACAAAATCACAATTTGCAGCATCAATACTTCGTTGTGTTTAAAAGTAACCCTTTCGTTTTCACTAAACAAGACTGAAAAATAAGCATGAAAGCTCCACAGGGGTCAAGTCACCCTTGTCTATACAAAACCCTGGTTAAAAGGGTTGAGGGTGGGGGGGTTGGAAGGCTAGCTCCCCTGCCCCTAGTGGCCCGAGAAGTTACCTTTATTTAACAAAGTTTTGAAAAAAAATGCACCAGAACCCACCGTTTCACATTGTTTAAAAAAAATTCCTGGACCCCTATTTCATCCTACCCCCCAGAAAATATAAAACACAAAGATTGACTTAAAATAGATGTAAGTTAACAAGTGTTATTTGTTTATTTTATATACATACCCATTTTTTATGATAAAAAAACCCCCATGGTTTCAAAAAAATGGTTGGCTCCAAAGGGGCCCAAAAATTTTAAAAGCAGAAAAACTGGTGGCTCCAATTTTTTAAAATCCAAGAGCCCCTGTCTTTTGAAAAGGAAAAAAGACCCTGTTTAAATAAAATGCTTTTTCCCCCAAAATGACAATTATCGCGTATAATTTTCCCAATTGAAAGGCTAGGGCCTCTTCCCAATTTCCTGATGAAAAGCCCTGTCAGCACAGTAGATGATATGTATATCAGCATAAATATGCATTTGAAATACAGAAATGAGAAAGGTCTTGGAGAGGACATTGAAAAATATGTATCTTTTTATGTTAAGGGAAATTAAGAGTTTGAATACTTGAGACATCCATTACCCTAGCATTTTTGGTTTATCTTTTTTTTTTCCAGGGAGCGTAGCAAAACCCCTTTATACGTGTCTTTACTTTTGAATTTTAGTTCAATGAATTATTTTTGTTTTACTTTTCAGTCTGGTTTACTGTCTCCTACATCAGATGAGCCTAAAAAGAGTAATGTCCCTTCATCAATGCCAGCTGGCATACTGGACGCAGGTTCGTGTTTAATTTTGGGAAAATCTTAGGGGGGTAAATGTTTTTTGTATGGCCTAAAAATATCTTTGTTTTCCCCCGCGACCCTGCCAATGGGGGTTGGGAAAGGTAGGTGGGAAAAATATTTTTATTTGAAATTTTTATTTCAAAAAAAGTTAGAAGTAAAAAACTAAAAGATAATGGATATTTTTTTGCTCACCTGTCACAAAATGACAAAGGTGGCTTTTGTGAAGGCAGGTCCGTCGTCCTCCGTGCGGGCGTCCGTAAACTTTTGTTTGTACCCCTCAGAGGTCCATTTTTTATGGGATCTTTATGAAAATTGGTCGAAAGTTATCTTGGATTCTAGGCCAAGTTTGAAACTGGGTCAGTGCGGTCAAAAAATAGTCAGTGTTTTAAAAAAAAAAAAAACCTTTTGACCACTCTGAGGCACATTTTTCATGGGGCTTAATGAAAATTGGTCAGATTTTCATTTAAGTATCTAGGTCAAGTTCCGAAAACTGGGGCACGTGTGGTCAAAAAAAATAGGGGCATAGGTCTAAAAAATAGAAAAACCCTTAGACACTTAAGTACATTTTCAGGGATCTTTATGAAAGTTGGGCAAATGTTTATCTTGATGATATTGGCAAGTTCAAAACTGGGTCAGTGCGATCAAAAACTAGGTCAGTAGGTCTGAAAAAGAAAACCTTTGACCACTTAGAGGTCACATTTTTCATGGGTCTTAATGAAATTGATTTAATGTTTTATTTTATGAAATTTTGGTCAAGTTGAAACTTGGGGCACATGTGGTCAAAAACTAGGGGCAGTAGGTCTAAAATAGAAAAACCCTTTTGACCCCTTAGAGGAAAATTTTTCATGGGGTCTTTATGAAAGTTGGTCGAATGTTCTCTTGTGATATCTAGGTCAAGTTTGAAATGGGGACGTGCTGTCAAAAACTAGGTCAGTAGGGCTAAAATAGAAAAAAACCTTGGACCTCTCTACAGGCCAATATTTACGACTCTTTATGAAAATTGGCGAACGTTCACCTTTATGATACTAGGTAAGTTCGAAAAATGGGTCACGTGCCGTCAAAAACTGGCAGTAGGGCAATATAGAAAAACCCTTTTGACCTCTCTAAAGGCCATTTTTTCATGGGGTCTGTATGAAAGTTGGTCTAATGTTTCATCTTGATGATATCAGATCAAGTTCGAAACTAGGTCCGTCTGTCCAAAAAAAAAAAAAAAAAAAAATAGGTCAGTAGGTTAAAAAAAGAAAAAACCCTTTGACCTCTCTAGAGACCAATATTTCATGAATCTTCATGAAAATTTGGGCAGAACGTTCATTGTGTATCTAGGGCAAGTTTTTAAAGTGGGGCCCCGTGCATCAAAAACTAGGGCGTGGTCAAAAATAAAAAACCTTGGACCTCTCTAAAGGCCATATTTTCATTGGATTTATGAAAAAAGGTCGATGTTCATTTGAGAATCTGATCAAGTTTAACAGGGTCATGGCGGGCAAAAACTAGGTCAGTAGGGCTAAAAATAGAAAAACCTTGTGACCCTTTGAGGCCCTCTTGTGAAAGGTCTCCATAAAAATTGGTCAGAAATTTTCCCCTTTATGATATCTAGGTCAAGTTTGAAACTGGGTCACGTGCCGTAAAAAAACTGGTCATAGGGCAAAAAAATAGAAAACCTTGGACCCTCAGAGGCCCTACTTTTTAGGGATCTTATGAAGTTGGTCTGAAAAGTTCTCTTGATGATATCTAGGTCAAGTTTTGAAAAATGAGTCAACTGGGTCAAAAAAATGGTCAGTAGGGGCAAAATTATCAAACTTTTACCTCTCTAAAGGGGCCCAATTTTTTTATGGACTTCATGAAAATTGATCTGAAATTTTACCCTTTATGTTTTCTGGGGCAGTTTCGAAACGGGTATGTGCGGGTTAAAAACTAACCATGTTATAAAAAAAAGAAAAAACCCTTTTGACCTCTCTAGAGGGCCCTATTTTTTATGAGATCTTCATGAAAAATTTGTGGAATGTTCACCTTTATATATCTAGGTAAAATTCAAAAAAGGGGGCTGTCCCTTTGAAAACTAGGGGCGATAGGCAATAATAGAAAAACCCAGGCCTATTTTTAATGGTCACTGAAAATTGGTCAAAAATTTTTTTTTGATTATATCAGTCAAGTTAAAAACTGGGTCACTGAGCTCAAAACTAGGGCCCATTCAAAAAAATAGAAAAAAAGCGCCATAATCAAACTGGGTCATTGGGAAAAGGTGAGCGTTCAGGCCATCATGGGCCCCTTGTTACATAAATAAAAAGTTTATAGTTTTATTTGGTATTTGCTGAATTTCTTTTTTGTCGACTTTCGAAGAAAAAATAGAAAAAATAGAACTGGCCTTATGCGTCAGAGTCCGTCGCCGTTTGTTCAAATGTCCCTGTTTTCTGTCAAAGGGGACGAAACTTTTCAAAGAGAATTTTTTTTGGTTTAAAATTTTTTAAAGGAAGTCTGATTTGAATTTTGACAGGTTATGCCCCTTTTTAATTGTATTTTTTTTTAAAATTTTTTTTTTTTTGAAGTCAAATATTTTTTTTATTCAGAGCTTTGACTTGAAAATTTAAAAAAGAGTCCCCCTTATGAAGTGAAGACATGTTTCCAAAAAGTGTTTGGTGTGTGTGTGTGCCTCCGGATTTTTTTTGGCTGAATAATATACCAAGAGACAGAGTGTCATGCGAAACCCTAGGGCCTGTCTCAAAGGGCAAGGGTTTCATTTGGGGGCATAGGTCATTTTTGAGCTTGTCCAGGCCCTAACTTTGGTAAATATGGAGCAACTTTTTTTTTCCTTTGGGAAAATGTTCATCTATGAAGGAGTGTCTGCACAAACTTGGTCCCATCTAAAATTGGGGGCCATTTTGAGCTTGTTGGGCTGAAACTTTGTTATGCATAAAGCAACTTTTTTTTATTTTCATAAATGTTTTCCTCAAGAACAGAGTCCCCATACAACTCCCCGAGCCCCACCCCCAAAGGTCAAGGTCATATTAGAGGCAAAGGTCAAACATTGGTGCAGTTTTTGTCTGGGCTGTAACTCAGCCCTGGATTTAGGGTTTCTTTAAAAAACTTGGCCCCAATTGTTTGTCTCAGTGAAACTGTCTGTCAGGATAAGTACTTCAAAGGTCAAGGGTTCACTTACGGGGGCAAAAGGGCAAAAGTTGTGCAGTTTTCTTTGTCTGGCTATAATTAGCCAGGATGGGGATGTTCTTAAAATAACTTGGCGAAAATGTTAGTCCTTTTGGGCAGCTGGAGGGTCCCCAAGGCTTGTTTAAGTGTCCCCCTTTCGAAAAATTACTATTATTAAAAAAATTCTCATTAAGGGAGGGGTACCATTGTAATTTCGTTTGGTAGGGGTTTGTGGGGAGGATTTCGCTTAAAATTTTGGTTAGGCTTCTGGTATTTGTAACAATATATATTTTGATACTTGAACTTAATTTTGCTAACATGTTTTGGTTTGTTTATTTGTATGTTCAAAAAAAATTATATGTTTGAATGTCATTGTAGTGGACAACAACCCCGGATTTCAGAGCACTCAACAGTTAGGTGTAAAGATTTTCTGGGAAAACAAAATTTTAAAAAACAGGCAAATGGGCAGCAAAAGGGGAAGTGATAATGGTTACTTAATGTGATGTGTTGGAAGAGTTGCAACAGCTAAGTTTATACAGAGGAAGCATTTTATGTCCCAGATGTTATGTCTTAGCTCTAACTTAAATGATTAGTGCTCTTGTAATGGGCAACTTACCAGATTGCGCTTTGGAGCGCAGATTCATCAAATCTAACATCCAAGAAAATGTTAGTAGCAAGCTTTTTTTCCACACTGGGTAATTGTTTTTTTATTGGACGTTTTAAATTTTTCACATGCTTTTACAACAACCTGGTGTGGGGAAGTGTTAAAGCGAATATATTATCCATTAAAGAGGCAGTATTTTTTTCGACATTCCTGTTTAATTGTCAACATGCGGGGCACTGCAAAAACAAATTATTTATTAACCAAGCAATTAATTGTCTTTTTACACAGTTATTTGGTCTCTGTGGCAAAAGAAAGACTGTAAGCTGCTTCTTAAAAAATATTAACTGCCTAAAATGACCAGTTGCAGATGACTTTTATAAAAAATTTCTATTTTCCCCAACCTATATTTTTTCCCTAAATGGAGATTATATTGTCTGCCTTTAAAAAAAGGAATCAGCCATTAGAGGGTTTAAAAAATCACAAAAAATTAAAAAAAAACCCGTTTAAAATTCTGGATTGACAATAATCATTTCATAGAAATGATGTAGCTGCGAATGATGGCCATCAAAAGTTTTTTTTCCTGAAAAAAAGAAAATTATAGTAAAAATTGATGCAAGTCACCCCCTTTTCACCAAAAAAAATCCTAACTTGAGCCTTTTTACCAAAAAAGTTAAGCTTATGAGAAGAAATGACAAGGCGAAGGACTCCACTTAAGATCTTTACCCCAAGGGCATAGGGGAAGGCTTTACTTGAGGTCGAGACAAGGGGACTCCCTCAAGGCTTTAATGTCAAGGGTTGGTCTTTTCCCCCAAGGGATGACAAGGGGATCTGGGGCTTTACCCAAAGGGTTACAGGCAAAGGCACACCAGTTTTTACATATGGCACATTGATGCTTGAAAACCTATTATTATGGTCAAAAGTAAAAAGTCTACAATGTATTGTATTTTTGTTTTTGGAATTTTTTACCAAATTTTATGACCTCTTTGAGCCCCGAAAAATTTTATAAATTTTTGGGTCAAGCAGAAGTGCTACATTAAAGATGATCATAATCTAAGCGAATTTTTTTCTGCCTTTTTTTAAATTAACTCAACACACAAGGGTTTCTGAGGCGATCTGTTTATGCAGGGTTTGGAAATTTTTTAAAAATATCGGGCCAAACAAAATCTGCATCGGCGCTACCCCACCCCCCGTATTTTACAATATAATTTTTTTTGCACCTCTTTGAGCCCAGAAAGCTTTATATAGATATTTTGGGTCAAGCAGAAGTGCTACATTAATGAGTGATCATAACTCAAAGCTTAAATTTTTTCTGCCCTTTTTTTAAATTAACTCAAAACACAAGGGTTTCCCGGGCGGTCTGTTTATGAAGGGCTTGGAAATTTTAAGTTCCAAACCCGTCGGAAACAAATACTACATCGACGTACCCCACCAACATATTTTACATATATAATTTTATTTTTAAAGCACCTCTTTAGCCAGAAAAATTTTAAGATATTTTGGGTCAAGCAGAAAAATGCTACATTAATGGTGTCATAACTCAAAGCTGAATTTTTTCGCCTTTGTTTAAATTTAACTCAAAATCCCAAAAGTTCGAGGGGGTCTCAGTTGTTTTATGCAGGTCTTTGGGAAATTTTTAAAAAACCAACCGGGCGGAAACAAACACTTGGCGAACCACACCCCCCTGTTATAAAATTAAATTTTTGTAAAACGTGAAGAGAAAGAAATTAGTGTGACATCTTAAAAAAATTACGAGTAGTGAGTTGTAACAAAGAAAAGTCTTTTAGTGTTTATGTGACGTTATTGTGCCCCCCTGAGTGGCGGGATATAGATTTGGTCTTGTCCGTGTGTCTCGGTGCATCCCTCCGCCGAATTTTGTGACGGGCCTAGCTCAAAAAGTATTTGATATAAATTGATAAAAAATTTCTGAGTTTAAGCATGATATAAATTTCGACCTCCTATTTTTCGTCTGTTTTCTGAGTTATGGGGCCCCGAAATAGTCAAAATGCTTTTTCACCTTGGAGCGCCTAGCTCAGAAAGTATTTTATATAAATTGTGAAACCCTTTCAGAGTCTTTTTCGATATGAACTTTCGCACTTTCTTTTTTTTTCTGTTCCGCCCCTTTTTCTGAGTAATGGCCCCGAAATAGTCAAAAAAAGCCATTTTTTACCCTTTTGACGGGTACTCAAAAAGTATTTTTTATGATTCATGAAACCCTTTCAGACTTTGTCCTTGAATTGGCACCTCCTATTTTTTGCGCTCCCCCCCGTATTTTTAGATTTGGCCCCTGAAAAAAGTCAAAAATGACATTTTTACCTTGTGACACGCCCAGCTCCCAAAAAATATTTGATAAACATCTAACCTGTCTTAAGACCAGCCCAAGGAAGCAGGAATTTTGGCCCCTAAAGCCGGGACCCCTGCCCCGGGGGCGCCCGTTATGATTTTTTCAGACTTTTTGACCAGTCTATAGTTTTGGCCCCTTTTTTTTTTTGGGTTTTCCATTATTTTTTTACCGGATACAAGGGGGCATTTTGCCTTCGCAAAACGAAGGTCTTCTTAGCAATCTAAAACTCCGGTGTGTTTTTTTTTACTACAAAAATTGTTACAGACAATTTTCCAACTTCAAAACAAGTTTGTTTACAATTTTCGCCATTTTGGTAAGGGAAGCTACTCTCGGCGCTTATTGTCTACGCTAAATCTAAGATTGCCGTTACGTTCCGTAAAAGATAGAGTGGTTTATATTTTTTTTTCAAACACAATTAAGTTCGTATAAATTTAATAGTATTTTGATGACAGAAGTATAAAAAAATCACAAATATTATGCTACTTATTAGTTATCGAGTATTATCGTTAACCCAGGTCAAACTGTGAACAACAAAATTGACACGAGGTGACACGCTAATTACCGATAATTACTGGCCATTTGATCATAACAAAAGGGGATTACACCTTTGGTTATCAGTTTTAATTGAGAAGCTCGTGTCATTTTGTCGTTCTTACGGTGAAGTCCCGCGAAACTTAGCAACCACGTGCTTCTCAAAATCGGGTATCTTCGGCGATTATTGCCTAAAAATAATTGGTTTTGGAAGAAAAATGGCCGCTGAAAGGGGTCAAATACGGCGGTCGGGAGGCAATTTCGGTGGCCGCTGGCCGAGGACGGCAGGTGGCCGCTGAATAAAGTGATAAAATAGAGGAAAATCCATCGGGGGCGTCATAAAATGGCCGCTGAACGGAGGTGACCGCTGATCGGAGGTGACCGTTAGTACAGGTTAGACTGTAGATTCATGAAACCTTGCATGAGTCTTAATCATGATATGAACTTGCGCACTTCCTATTTTTAGCTCACCTGTCACAAAGTGACAAGGTGAGCTTTTGTGATCGCGCGGCGTCCGTCGTCCGTCCGTGTGTGCGTGCGTGCGTCCGTAAACTTTTGCTTGTGACCACTCTAGAGGTCACATTTTTCATGGGATCTTTATGAAAATTGGTCAGAATGTTCACCTTGATGATATCTAGGTCAAGTTCGAAACTGGGTCACGTGCCATCAAAAACTAGGTCAGTAGGTCTAAAAATAGAAAAACCTTGTGACCTCTCTACAGGCCATATATTTCACAAGATCTTCATGAAAATTGGTCAGAATGTTCACCTTGATGATATCTAGGTCAAGTTCGAAACTGGGTCACGTGGGGTCAAAAACTAGGTCAGTAGGTCTAAAAATAGAAAAACCTTGTGACCTCTCTAGAGGCCATATTTTTCATGAGATCTTCATGAATATTGGTCAGAATGTTCACCTTGATGATATCTAGGTTAAATTCGAAACTGGGTCACGTGGGGTCAAAAACTAGGTCAGTAGGTCTAAAAATAGAAAAACCTTGTGACCTCTATAGAGGCCATATTTTTCATGAGATCTTCATGAATATTGGTCAGAATGTTCACCTTGATGATATCTAGGTCGAGTTTGAAACTGGGTCACGTGGGGTCAAAAACTAGGTCATTAGGTCTAAAAATAGAAAAACCTTGTGACCTCTCTAGAGGCCATACTTCTCAATGGATCTTCATGAAAATTGGTCAGAATGTTCAGCTTGATGATATCTAGGTCAAGTTTGAAACTGGGTCACGTGGGGGTAAAAACTAGGTCAGTAGATCTAAAAATAGAAAAACCTTGTGACCTCTCTAGAGGCCATATTTTTCATGAGATCTTCATGAATATTGGTCAGAATGTTCACCTTGATGATATCTAGGTCAAGTTCGATACTGGGTCATGTGGGATCAAAAACTAGGCCAGTAGGTCTAAAAATAGAAAAACCTTGTGACCTCTCTAGAGGCCATATTTCTCAATGGATCTTCATGAAAATTTGTCAGAATGTTCACCTTGATGATATCTAGGTCAAGTTTGAAACTGGGTCACGTGCGGTCAAAAACTAGGTCAGTAGGTCTAAAAATAGAAAAACCTTGTGACCTCTCTAGAGGCCATATTTTTCAATGGATCTTCATGAAAATTTGTCAGAATGTTAACCTTGATGATATCTAGATCAAGTTCGAAACTTGGTCACGTTGGGTTAAAAACTAGGTCAGTAGATCTAAAAATAGAAAAACCTTGCGACCTCTCTAGAGGCCATATTTTTCATGAGATCTTCATGAATATTGGTCAGAAGGTTCAACTTGATGATATCTAGGTCAGGTTTGAAACTGGGTCACGTGGGGTCAAAAACTAGGTCAGTAGGTCTAAAAATAGAAAAACCTTGTGACCTCTCTAGAGGCCATATTTCTCTATGGATCTTCATGAAAATTGGTGAGACTGTTCAGCTTGATAATATCTAGGTCAGGTTCGTAACTTGGTCATGTGCCGTCAAAAACTAGGTCAGTAGGTCGAAAAATAGAAAAACCTTGTGACCTCTCTAGAGGCCGTATTTTTCACGAGATCTTCATGAAAATTGGTGAGAATGTTCACCTTGATGATATCTAGGTCAAGTTTAAAAGTGGGTCACGTGCCTTCAAAAACTAGGTCATTAGGTCAAATAATAGAAAAACCTTGTGACCTCTCTAGAGGCCATATTTTTCAATGGATCTTCATGAAAATGGTCAGAATTTTTTATCTTGATGATATCTATGTCACATGTGCTGAAAAACTAGGTCACTTTGTCAAATAATAGAAATAACGACGTCATACTCAGTTCAACACTGGGTCATGTGGGGATAGGTGAGCGATTCAGGACCATCATGGTCCTCTTGTTCATTTTGGTCTGCCCCCTATTTTCAGAGTTATGGCTCCTGAAATAGTCAAAAATGCACATTTTCAACTTGTGATGCACCTAGTTCAAGAAGTAGTTAATATAAATGATTGAAAACTTGCATAAACTAGCACACCTCTTTTTTTTTAGCTAGCTCCACCCCCTATTTTTAAAGTTATGGCCCCTGAAATAGTAAAAAATGCACATTTTTACCTAATTATGTGCCTAGCTCAAAAAGCATTTGATGTAAATTTATGAAACCTTGCTTGGGTCTTTATCATGATGTGTCCTTGCACACTTGGCGTTCTTCCTGAGAATCTTGGCATTTATTACAAAGTTATGGCCCTTGAAATAGCCAAAATAGTGGATTTTTGTTTGTGATGCTCATAGCTCAAAAGGTATATGGCCTAGAATAATGAATCCTTTTCATAAAATGTTTATTGAGGCTATACCCCATTAAGACTGCAAACATTTGAATTATTTTCCCTTATTTGTGACAAATGTACTAGTGGGGGGCACTCCCTTTGTCCTGCAGACACATTCTAGTTTGTTTAAATTTCGTTGTTTTTCCGAGAAAATACTTGCCAGGATAAAATTGCCGAGGCATTATTTTCTTGGCACCGTGTTTACACCTAACTATTTTAAAAGCCAACGCATATGACTTCGGTTCCGTATACAAGGCAGGTACTTTACATGTGATGTTTCGTCATTATTTGACGGAGAGTACTCCGCCATGGACCAAATGTGTAGGTTATGTGAACGCTGCGAGCGAATGTCCCATGTGTAGGGTACCAAAAGGTCTCATGGGTTGGCCGTCTCAGGGGATGTACTGCAATAAGCAACTACGTTTTGTAAACTTTTATATTCTCTTCTGATGTAAACAAAATGAATTTCATTTTGGAACATTTTTTAAAACCAATTTGATAAACTGGCCGGGCCGCAACTCCAGTTTTCTTTATCATTCAAGTTGCCTGTCCATATTTGTGTACAGTCCAGTTGCCAGGACGATTTTCTGTACTTCAGTGTATCAGCCGGACTGCCAAATGTATCATGTAATTTTTACAAATCAAGTAATTATAAAAATTATTTATATCTCTGTTGACCGTGCGATGTCTCATTAAATGCAATGACCATGTTTTATACAAATGTTTTCTCGAATCACTTTTTCAGATTTTTTAAATGTACAAAACGGTCATTGCGCAAAACAGTTAGTCCTGGTCAAAGTAATTAAAGCATTTTATTTTAAAGTTGGCTAATGGTCTAAAAGAAGTGGGCCCCAGTCAAAAGCATTTGGGTCCAGTCAGAAGTATTCGGGGTCCAGTCAAAAGTGTTCCAGACATTGTAGCCGGCTGCCTGCAAACATTAAAGGTTATGCTGCTTGAGCACTGTAGCGTGACATGCTAGTAACGGACCAATTACCAAGATAACAATCAGAAGGTTGACATGTTCTTTGATTATCTGAGGTTGCGATCAACAATTTCCTGCTTGGCAGATGGTTGTGTAGTGAAATTTCAGATCGAATTTTAAACCTGATTTTTTTTGTTTTTTCACTTCACGAATCAGTCTGAAAAGTTAAAAATAGGTCCAAAATCGACAAACCAGCAAATTTCCGAAGCCCTGGTTGTATGTAATTATACTATTACATTGCTTTGAATAGTTACAGAAAATACAGAACAATTCACTCTCTGTCTTGTTAACTCTGGTAATGTTGTTTATCGGTATTCTCATCAAAGATGATTAAATTCCTGATTAATCTGGAAATGCAGGTTTGAAACTCCTAGGTTCAGTTTGAGATTGATCTAAATCAGTTGTATTTTCATGGGAATAGGGGCGTTTTAGAGATTGTTTGGAAACTACCAAGTGCATGACTGGAAGTTGGGCCACATTTAAAAAAAAGTCTTATAAAAGACAGATATTCTAAATTAGAATTAAGTTTAACCAAAAGTTATCTAACTTTCGTGTATATGTTAGTATTAGATGGATCAAGCTCACTGTCATTAGACAGGTCTTGTTCATGCTTTATGTAACATGGAATTCTAATCATATTGTAGATTTGCGATAGTGATAGTAAAGTCTGAGATGTCCTCCCGTGCTATATTTGACAAACTGCCACGTAAAGACCTCCATGGACAAACTCCTATGGTAACACACTGCAACAAACAGGCACTAAATAACTTTGAGGCTCAGGCAAGAAAGGGAGAACCTCCTCCGCAACAGAATGGAAACTTTGGTAAATATATATTTATCTCTGTATTATATTTATTATGTCTGGGGGGGGGACATATTGTTTTTGCCTTCACCGTCTGTCCATCCGTCCGTCTGCATTAAGCTTGTCCAGCTTTCACAGGTCAAACTGTTGGCCGGGTTTCGACGAAACTTCACAGGAGTGATCAGTACCAAGCCTAGTTTGCATATCGCCGGCACGTTATGCTTTGCTGCACAAAATTTTAAATGGCAGCCAGAGCTAAAAATAGAAAAACCTTGTCCAGCTTTCATAGGTCAAACTGCTGGCTGGATTTTGACGAAATCACAGGAGTGATCAGTACCAACCTTAGTTGTGCATATTGACGGCACATTCCGCTTCGCTGCACAAAATAGCTGCCAGAGCTAAAAGTAGAAAAATCTTGCCTGGCTTTCACAGGTCAAACTGCTGGCTGGATTTCGACGAAACTTCACAGGAGTGATCAGTACCAAGCCTAGTTACGCATATTGCCGACACGTTCCGCTTTGCTGCGCAAAATGTTATACATAGAGGGGAGACATATGTTTTTGTGACAAAAACACCTTCTAGTTGGTTTATTTGGTTTGAAATATCAAATGCAAGGTCTGGAGATTCTGGTGTCATTTTGGTTTGATCCTAAGAAATCGAGTATTTGCTGCTCTTCTTAAGAAGTAGGCAAGATTTCTCACCTTTTAATTTTGAATATTTGAGAAATCATACAAAGTGAGATGTTTGCAGTTGGTTATGTTGAATTTGTTAAACATACAAAATGAGTTGTATTTTAAGTTTCATGTTTCACCTTAAGGTCGTGGTCGTGGAGACAGCAGGCCGGAGCAAACACCCAGGGCACCTGCTCCAGCACCTCAACAACAGCAGCAACCCCCGAGACCCCAGTCTGGTGTGCGGCCTCCAAATCCGTTCCCACAACCAGTAAGAGGTCCTCCACCAAATATGCAAGGGCCTCCACCAACACAAGGCCCACCTGTTGTTACGTCAGGGCCTCCTCCAAATTTCTTCACAGGTAGGATGATCCCTGGTGAGTCAAATTATTGTTTTACACCATGGGATATAAAGTGTGCACATTTAATAGATCTTTTGGTTTAATATTTTCTCTTATAGATCTTTGGGTTAAATCTTTTTAAGATACCAGTCTTGTGTATTGAGACTAGTTAACAGATACGCTGTATGTACTAGTGATGTTTGGTAAGTAAGAGGGTGAGCTCTTGGACAAAAGTGTTTCTTCTGCATTATTTATTGCAAAAAAGTTTGGATACAGTAAAAGCAAAAATTTTCCGAAGGGTTTAATTTTCGCAAGGTTCCTCACCTTGCAAATATTAATCCTCATTTAACCATTAGTACATGACGTATAAATGCAAATCAAGAAAATCTCATCATTAAACAGACTTAATAAAAACGGCCATATTTACAAAATTTGGATATGGTCCGTGTTTCCGGAATAACTTTAGGATAGTATGATTTATAAGACAAACAGAACAAACCGCGTAACTGAATAATTTAGAGCTGATACCATAACTTCTGTGTTTGCAGTGTGTTTAATTAAAGAAACATTGAGATCTATGCCGCTTGATATAGAATACATTACATTAAACCCAAGGTTCTTATCTTAAAGGTCAAGGTCACTGTTGGAAGTCAAAGGTCGTGTCAGATCTTGACAGCTTGTCCAGACCATAACTTTGACATTCATGGAGCAATGTTGTTTATATTTGGCATGAATGTTAACCTCAGTGAGACAGAGTGTCATGTGCAAACCCCAGATTCCTATCTTAAAGATCAAGGTCACTGTTGGAAGTCAAAGGTCATGTCAGATCTTGACAGCTGACAGGCTCGACATGTTGTGGGCACCTAATTTATAATCTCATGAATTTTAAACATCGAGAACGTACTCGGTATTTCAAATTTGCTAAATTTTTACTGAGCAAAATTATGAGCTTTTACAGTATGTTATAAAGAGTGCATTTAGGATTTGAAAAGTCCTTGGATTTTATGTCAGTCTTTGAAAAGTTGTTGGTTTAGAAGTAAAAAAAAGGCTGAACATATTCTGCTACTAGTACATAATTTGAAAGTGGAGCAGAGGGATTGGTAGATGTAACAAACTTGGTAAGTATCAATGAATACACATTTATTTGAAAGTTTGATGTGACTACATTGTTCAGGCTCGGAAGTAAGGTGTCTTGGCATCTGCCTAAGATTATTGATAACACAGGAATGGTAAAATTTAGGTCTTGTATATAGAATCTGTGCATTTTTTTTCAACTATTTAAGTGGGTATCACTTGCAGGTCAACGACCAGGAATGCCACCAGTGTCGGCACCTGTAAGCATGGCACCAGGAGGTATCATGCACCCAAGAATGAACCAGCCTCCACCCGGTATGCCACCCAGGCCTGAGCACAGGCTGCCGCCACCAGGGATGAGACCTGGTGCTCCTCCAGGTTTGTACATTTTACTTTGTTGGTAATAACCAAAAATATCTTGGTCAGTTTTTATCAAATTTTTGGTCAGTTCACTCTGTCACAGCGAGGATTGTTGTAGATGTACACTTGAGATAAATTTTAGAAGAAAAACTTCTCACTGGTCTTTGTAGAAATAATCCTGTGATCTTAGATTATTGTTATAACATTCAGCATCACTTGGGCATCTGATTTGTTTGTTTCTACACAATTTTCAAATTGACAGAATACTGATGGCAAGGTTGCATTCCTTAGACTGGCCTCCAAACACTGTTGTTTTACATTGAAACCAATTTTCCTTTATTGCCAGAAGTAGATGCACATTCTGTTTATACAATTTATTGCCACTTAAACAGATGTTGAATGATGAAAATATAATCCAGACATGCAAGTTTTCCATACACTGTGGGATTAACTTTCTCTTGTGCAACAGTTTTATGTGACTTGACTTCCCCTTGATCTATCTGGAACTAACATTGTTTAGTGAGTGCTGTTGATCTTTGTCTTCAACTGCCCTATTTTATTCTCTATAAGCTGACTTGCATGTTTTAATTTCAACAAATACTAACTCAACAAACTCATATCTAGAAAGCAGAATGTATGAGCCTCCTCCCCCTGGGGGTAAGTTTTTGTTTGTCTTTTAAGAGAAAAAAAGATTTTTCATACTTTCCAGCCAGCATGAAATAATACTGCTAAAGTTTTATAAAAATGGGACTGGGGTTACTATTCAGCTACACTGCTGCTAAATTAACACACATTTACGCTGCATGAGGAGTAGGGAAGTTTTTAATTTAGGCATGTATAAATATGTATGAGTTAGGAAAAAAATAAATTTGCACTGAATTACTAACGTTATCCCATTACATTTTCCCTGTGTTGTAAGTCAGTCAAAAGGTGTAGTAGTAGTGCTGCTGCAGTAGTTGTGGCTTGTGCACTTGCTTCAAAAGCAGACGTGTGTCGGTTTAGACTGAATTTGAGTCAGAGGCTGGACCCATTAATTTGATGTGCCTCTGTGGCTGAGTGGCTGAGGCAGCTGACTGCCTATTGCTTTGTCCTCAAGTCTGATGGTCAGAGTGTCATTTGTAGCTTTTATGTGAAGAAGCTGTCCAGTTGGGGTATGGAACGTTGGCGGCATGTATTATGGAAATGCAGATTTTATATTTATAAATGAAGGGTTAATGTGTGAAACTATTACATGAGATGGAGATGGAATGATTCAGTAGTTAGTTGGAGAAATAATATGTTGGAGACTGACAAGTTATGTTGACATTGAAACCAACACTATAATACTAACTTATTTAATGGCAGCGGTGGGCCTGAAGTGGATATTAGCACAACTAAACTTGTATTGCATGAGGAATATAGGTTTAGGAGTTCTAATAACCACAGAATGAACGTCATTGCCGTTTAATGAGTGGTTAATTATATATGTAAAGCAATACCTACTATTTTACTGTTTGTATCAGTTAATGAATAAATTATCAACATTAACAAATTTTTTACTGCCACGAAAATGGGGTAAAATGATGTCAAAAATGGCGTCACTCATCCATAGCAGGCCAATAACTGGTTATAGTGCCCGCTTCCGGTTACAGGATTCTTCCCTGCACAGTTTGTAGGTATGTAATAAATGCTGACTACAGCACATCTTAAATTTAACAGTCAAAAATATTAAGTAGATTTGTTAGCTACGAGCTATTAGTATAGGTGGATACTCTGTTATCCATCATCCTGTGTCAACATTTTTTATTTAAACATTTTCTTATCTGAAACTATTGGTCAGAATTATACCAAACTTGGTCAGTAGCATCCTGGCATGGACTCTTATCAAGTTTATTCAAATGGTTCACCTTGGCCCCTTTTAGGGACTGCCAGAGCTAAAATAATACTTCTTCTCATGAACCGCTTGATGGATCTTCATCAAAATTGGTCTGTAGCATCATTATAAGGTCATCTCCCAATTTTGTTCAAATGGGTGCACTTAGCCCCTTTGAGTGGCCGCTAGAAATACCTTTAAACAACTTCTTCTCGTAAACCATTAGAAGGATTTTCATGAACTTGGTCTATAGCAGTATAATGAGGTCCTCTCCCAAATTTGTTTTAATGGGGGCACATGGCCCCAAGGCCATTAGAACCAAAATTAGAAATACCTTTGAACGATTCTTTCCATGAACCACATGAAGGATTTTCATCAAACTTGGTCTGTAGCATCATTATAAGGTCTTTTCCCAAATTTGTTCAGGTGGGATCAGTTGGCCCCTTTTAGGGGCTGCTAGGGCCAAAATTAGAAATACCTTTAAACAATATCTTCTCATGAACCGCTAGAAGGATCTTCATCAAAGTTCGTCTGTAGCATCATGATAAGGTCCTCTCCCAATTTTGTTGAAATGAGGGCACTTGGCCCCTTTTAGGGGCTACTAGAACTAAAAAAAAGACTTACTCATGAACCACTTGATGGCTCTTCATCAAACTTTATTTGTAGCATTATTATAAGGCCTTTTACCAAAAACTAGAAATACCTCTAAACAACTTCTTCTAATGAATGGCTAGATGGATTTTTATCACACTTGGTATGTAGGATCATTATAAATCTCAAATTTGTTCTGATTGGGGCAGTTGGCCCTTTTTAAGGGTTGCTAAGACTAAAAGTAAAAATACCTTTTAATGACTTCTTCTCATGAACCACTCAATGGATCTTCATCAAACCTGGTCTGTAGCATCAATATACGGTCCTCTCATAAATTTGTTCAATTTCGGGTGTTTGGTCCCTTTAAGGGTCAGATTGTTAAACTCCTCTTCAGGTGAGTGAATTAGGCCCATTTTGGCCTCATGTTTATATACAGTGTTATATATCTGTACAGAATATGTAAGCTATGAGCAGCCACCACCACCAGGAAGTATGTTTATTTTCCATTTTACATGAGATTTCCTATGTTTGTTTTGGCTTGTGCGGCATCTTCCATTCCATTTTACATGAATTTCCCTATGTTTGTACTGGCTGGTACCACCTCTAGTGTTTATGTCTGTGTATGTCTGTGTGGCAAAAATGCCTCCTGAAATTAAACCAATCCTTGATTGTTTAAGGGAACAAAAACTTAATTGTGAAAGTAGAAATTGAAGAAAATTGTAATCCCTAGTATTGAAAGTCAGGTTTTATCATAAAATCATTATGACAAGTTTGAGATTCATATCTTGACATGATAATATTGAAATTCGATTTGTTAAGCAAGATTTTATTATAATTTGGTTCACATAGAATGGTGTTTTAACAGGGTTCATTAAGAATGGGTTTATAAAGTATGCTGAGGTTTGCAAACGGCCATTTAATAGCTGGTTATTTGTCAATTTATGGTTATATTTGGATTAAAATGGATGTTTTCCTGTATGTCTTTGTAGAATGTGGGTCCTGACTTAAGGCATGTTGTTATCATTTCAGTGTCTGTAGTTTGGGTAAATGCAATTCTCAATAATGAATATTGCCCCCTGGCAAAAGTGTACTATGTTGACCCCAGGTAAAGGTGATTATCAAAATTGGTTGAGGTGGTGTTGGATTTCATTTCTGTCTGTGAAAATATGCTAATAGAACATTTATTTTAGTGTAGTAATGATGGTTTTGATTCTGCATATGACTTGTGTACAAGAGAAGAAATGCTAACTATATGTTGATTTTATATGAAAACCATTGTTAAGCTATTCATAATGCTGAAAGAATTTTTTAAAGTGGGACCAATATAATATTGAAAAAAGATATTACAGGTTGAAATTTAAGAAAGAGCATTAAAATATAGTGCGTTTATGACATATTTATACACAACTGAATTATTTATTTAATAAGTACCGTCTCAGATAGATTAATATCTTTAGTTTAAAAATGTTAATCATTATAAATTTCTTTTGATTAAGTCTGGAAAATAAAAGATATTTTTCTACAGAATTAAGGTGTACAATTCAAGGAAATATTTGATAATAATTAAATAGATTAAATCTGCACTTTGTTTTTCATTGCTATGGAAATAAAATGGCTGCCATTTTGATCATAAATTGGAATTTTCATTTGTTCAAGTAGTTTATGTTACATGTCGCCTGCTCTAAATCTTGAGAAAACTTTGAATACGTTTCTCATTTTTAAGCCAATTTAGAAAATTCTTTACTGCTTAGTGATATAAGGATACCTAGCAGACAGAACTAACTTCAGGATAACATTGCTGTTCCCTTTGATCATAAAATTTCTGCTGATTATTTGAAATTAGATAGAGGCAAACAATTATCAAGCACCTTACTTTCAGTTACGAGCATTCTACGTCCTATTGCAGCCCCATACCCTGTACGAGGTCAAGTTCCGCCCCAGCCAGTGCCCCCACCAGGTATTAGAGGTGTGGCTCCAGGTATACCAGGTAAGAATTAAACTTGAAAGATTTCTTCTCATTTTTCCCCCACATTACTAGTATTCTTTTGTGATCTCTGCTCTCTATGCTGTATGATGTCAAGGTCAACCGGATATAATGTGAAATCATTTTACTTTCATTTTGCAGTGTAATTGTAATTTGATTAAACATTTCAGAATGTAATTGTAATTTAATTAATTACATTTTAAAGTAAATTGACCACAGATCAGCTGTGCATGAGATTTGTTGGTTTGGGTCAAGATGGCTATTTGACAGAGATAGAAATTGTAACTTTTAAAGAGAAATTGAAAGAGGGTTGTTTGCATGTTGAGATTTAATTCCATGGATTTATGGAACTATGAAATAGAAGAGAATAAAGCCCCCATGCATGTTAATGATGTCATAGTAAAAATACAGATAAATTTGTAAACTGGTCACTTGGTGGAAAACATGGTCACTAGGTCTAATCTTTGAAATTTTATAACTTCAAACCCTCTACAAAAATTGTTCACTCAGGTGAGCAATCTAGGGCCATCATGGCCCTCTTTGTTTTGTAAATATAGAAAAAACATGTTTTTGATAATGAAGAAAAATTCATATGTTAGAATGTTTCTAGGGGTCTTGTTATGATTTGTATTGTTTATCAGATATATATCCTAGAAAACTAGTCTGTGTAATAAGTAATCCAGGGAGAGAATCAGTACTTTCCAAGATCACTGTCCATATATACAAAGACTTGAGTAAATCGGAATTATTGTACTTTGTATTTGAAGTTTTATGAACAGACACTTGAAGTATTTATGTGCGCGAATAATTTTTTTTAGCAGCACTATAATTGTTCAAAGATTGTTTGTCACATTATAGGTATGCCACCACAACAACCACCTCCAGGTGTCCCACCACCAGGACATCCGGTGGCACCTGCACCACACGTCAACCCAGCTTTCTTTCCTCCTACTCACAGTTCCGCTCTGCCTCCTCCGGTAAGTCTTATAATATTCATTATTTAACATTAAAGACAAACATTCCTTAAGGTAGTTCTGCACGTTTGATAAACCGGAAGTGACGGCGTAACGTCATTTATCCGAAAAACGTAGAATAAAGCCTGGATTCGGCGTACGGAAATGTAAATCATTTTATAAATTAGTGGCAACCTGTGGTTAAATTTATTTATCCCCCCGCCAAAGGCGAAGGGGATATTAGAAATGCTTGGCTTTTTTTTGGCTTGACCAGAGTTATGGCCCTTGATTTAGTCATAAAGCTTAGGGCATAGAAACTTGTGTTGCATGTTTCTCAAAAAGCAGTTGGCCTAGATTCATGAAACATTTGGGGATTGTTGTATAGCATATGAAGTTGTGGGCCTGATGTTCTGTTTGAAGTTTCACACTGCCAAACCAGACTTGTAATCCTTTACTTCTGAAAAATAAAAAAGGGCTTAAAAGTTTGTGTGGCTTAAATCTTAAAACATATTTGACCTAGAGTCTTTAAACAATATAGTAATATTATTCAGCGTGGGAATTGTTGCTTGAGATGTCAGTCTACCAGTCCAGAGTTATGGCCCTTGACTAGAATATTAATTGAAGGCATATATCTCCTGGAGCCATGAAACTTTAAAGAAATGTTGTTAAGCATGTGATATTGTGCTCGCTGCTCCTGCGTTTAGTTTCTTTTATGTTTTGTTTCTTGATGATGTTTTGTGGTATCCATATCCCCGGCCCCAGAATGACTCATACGCCCAACTCGAGGTGGTCTGAAAGTTTACCCAGTCTGATTGTCAACAAGTAACATATGACTGTACAGTGACAGGAATTGGGGACACATTTCCGATTGTTTCTCAAAGGCAATTATATATGTTCTGTTTCTGATCATGTTTTGCTTACATATATTTCAGGCGCCTCATCCAGTCCCTTCAGCAGATCCATATGGACGCCCTCCACCCACTTCAACCTACCCACCAGCAGATCCTTACAGACCGGCACCAGACAGATATGATCCAAAAAGGTTTGATCACATGACACATACATATGAATTATTTGTTTTGTGAGGCTCTCAGAGGTAGAATTTTAACTTCTTTTGAACTCACACAAGAAATTTCAGCTCACAATTTATTAACTAATGTAATGGCAAATTTGATTTATCAATTTTTGCTAGAAATAATATATATATATATGAAAATACCTGGTTATTTTCATGCCCCAACCTTTATATGGGTGCATTTATAGCATTGCTGGTGTCTGTACATCCATACGTCCTGAAATCTTGTGTGTCCAACTCCTCTCACACTGTTAGGCTGATTTGTTTCAAACTTTCACAAGTGAACAAGCTTGATGTGCAGATGACCATAAAGAAAGGAACTTTTGCTGTGACTATTTGTACTGCAGTTGTGTCTCTTAATTTGTGCATTAAAGTGGTATATTGTATATTTAGGAGTGAGCCGCCAGCCCCACAACTTTCTGAACAGGAGTTTGAGGAAATATTTCAGCGGAATAAAACGGTTTCAAGCAGTGCAATTTCACGAGCAGTTCAAGATGCTAGTGCAGGTTAGTCATGTTACAATAATTTTTATCTCCACAGTACTAAGTATATGGAGAGCTGTCCTACTTGTCATGGCCACGCACTACCTTGGTTAAGGTTTGATGTACTTCAACATTATATCTGTTATTGCTTAATTGATTTGCTTCAAACTTTAAATAGTTATTCCTCATCATTAACCACATCATTTTACACAAGCACCATAACTTTTGCACCAGTATTATATGAATTGTCTCCCTTTTTACTTAGAATTCCAGGTGAAAGTTTTGATGCACTTTTTCTCTATCTCTTTTATTACTAGCTGAATAGGATTCAAAATGGTTTTGCAAGATCCATAAATCTGGCACCGGTATTTCATGAATTATGTCCCCTTTTTATACGCCCGTTTGAAAAACGGGACGTATTATGGGAACGCCCCTGGCGGGCGGGCGGGCGGCGTCCACAGACCTTGTCCGGAGCATATCTTCTACATGCATGAAGGGATTTTGATGAAACTTGGCACAGTTGTTCACCATCATGAGACGGAGTGTCATGCGCAAGAACCAGGTCCCTAGGTCTAAGGTCAAGGTCACACTTAGAGGTCAAAGGTCAAATTCAAGAATGACTTTGTCCGGACCATATCTTCCCGTTTGAAAAACGGGACGTATTATGGGAACGCCCCTGGCGGGCGGGCGGCGTCCACAGACCTTGTCCGGAGCATATCTTCTACATGCATGAAGGGATTTTGATGAAACTTGGCACAGTTGTTCACCATCATGAGACGGAGTGTCATGCGCAAGAACCAGGTCCCTAGGTCTAAGGTCAAGGTCACACTTAGAGGTCAAAGGTCAAATTCAAGAATGACTTTGTCCGGACCATATCTTCTTCATGCATAGAGGGATTTTGATGAAAGTTGGCACAATTGTTCATCATCATGAGACGGAGTGTCATGCGCAAGAACCAGGTCCCTAGGTCTAAGGTCAAGGTCACACTTAGAGGTCAAAGGATACAAGAATGAAAACTTTGTCCGGAGCATTTCTTCTTCATGCATAGAGGGATTTTGATATAACTTGGCACAAATGTTCACCACCATGAGGCGGAGTGTCATGCGCAAGAACCAGGTCCCTAGGTCTAAGGTCAAGGTCACACTTAGAGGTCAAAGGATACAAGAATGAAAACCTTGTCCGGAGCATTTCTTCTTCATGCATAGAGGGATTTTGATATAACTTGGCACAAATGTTCACCACCACGAGACGTAGTGTCATGCGCAAGAACCAGGTCCCTAGGTCTAAGGTCAAGGTCACACTTAGAGGCCAAAGGTCAGATACAAGAATGACTTTGTCCGAAGCATTTCTTCTTCATGCATGGAGGGATTTTGATGTAACTTGACACAATTATACACCATCATGAGACGAAGTGTCATGCGCAGTTCCCTTCTTTCGAATTACTTCTCTTTGTTGTTACTATAAATAGCTTATATTGTAACTTTTTCATTACTAGTCGTAGGGAAAAATCGAGACCACTTTTCTGTAGTACAACATGCATGCTACATCCAATTTTGAGGTGTATTTTGACCAGTCTCTACCTGGTAAAGATTTTTGTGAGGACTTACAATTTTTTTTTTTTATTTTTTTTTTTTTTTTTTTTTTTTTTTTAAGATTAACTTCCCTTAGTTGTTACTATAAATAACTTATATTGTAACTTTTTTATAATTGACCGTAGGGAAAAACCAAGACCACCTGGTAAGGAGTTTTTTTGTGGACTTAGAAAAACAAAACACTTAGTTATTACTAAACAACCACAAAATTAAAATTCCATTTGCAAATACAGGTGCTAGAGTAAAGAAATTTGCTGTGACGGGCGTATATTGTGACATTCTTGCACTCTTGTTAAATAAAATTTTATGTTAATTTTGATGCATTTCTCCGTCTCTGATTTGTTTCAAACCTACATAGTTGATTCATATCATCACCCACACCATATTACATAAGGGCCATTACTCTCACCAATATTTCATGGATTATGCCCCCTGTTTACTTAAAATTTGAGGTCAATTTGATCCATTTTCACTTAAATCTTTGTCATTACTTAACGTATTTGATGACACAAGGTCCATAATTCTAGCAGTAATATTTCATGAATTATGCTCCCTTTTTCCTTTGAATTTTCATGCTTTTTTACCATATCTCTGTTGTTACTAAATGGATTTGATTCAAACCTAAAATGATGGTTCCAAATCATCACCCACATCATATGACACATTCTTTCTAGAGGTAATTTTCTGTTTTACCTTCTTATTCTCTTTTGCAATTCATAAAACAGTTTGAAATTGCATTTCATTATCTTGATCATTTTTATACGCCCGTTTAAAAAACGGGACGTATTATGGGAACGCCCCTGGCGGGCGGGCGGGCAGCGTCCACAGACTTTGTCCGGAGCATATCTTCTACATGCATGGAGGGATTTTGATGAAACTTGGCACATTTGTTCACCATCGTGAGACGGAGTGTCATGCGCAACAACCAGGTCCCTAGGTCTAAGGTCAAGGTCACACTTAGAGGTCAAAGGTCAAATTCAAGAATGACTTTGTCCGGAGCATATCTTCTTCATGCATAGAGGGATTTTGATGAAAGTCAGCACAATTGTTCATCATCATGAGACGGAGTGTCATGCGCAAGTACCGGGTCCCTAGGTCAAAGGTCAAGGTCACACTTAGAGGTCAAAGGATACAAGAATGAAAGCTTTGTCCGGAGCATTTCTTCTTCATGCATGGAGGGATTTTGATATAACTTGGCACAAATGTTCACCACCACGAGGCGGAGTGTCATGCGTGAGAACCAGGTCTCTAGGTCTAAGGTCAAGGTCACAGAGGTCAAAGGATACAAGAATGAAAACCTTGTCTGGAGCATTTCTTCTTCATGCATAGAGGGATTTTGATATAACTTGGCACAAATGTTCACCACTACGAGACGGAGTGTCATGCGCAAAAACCAGGTCCATAGGTCTAAGGTCAAGGTCACAGAGGCCGAAGGTCAGATACAAGAATGACTGTCGGAAGCATTTCTTCTTCATACATGGAGGGATTTTGATGTAACTTGGCACAATTATACACCATTATGAGACGAAGTGTCCTGCGCAGTTCACTTCTTTAGAATTACTTCCCTTTGTTGTTACTATAAATAGCTTATATTGTAACTTTTTCATTACTAGTTGTAGGAAAAAATCAAGACCACTTTTCTGTAGTACAGCATGCATGCTACATCCAATTTTGAGGTGTATTTTGATTTTTTTTTTGATTTTTTTTTTAAAGATTAACTTCCCTCAGTTGTTACTATAAATAACTTATATTGTAACTTTTTTTATAATTGACCGTAGGGAAAAACCAAGACCACTTTTCTGTGGTACAACATAGATGTTACTTTCCAATTTTGGGGGTATTTTAAGGTATCTCTACCTGGTAAGGAGTTTTTTTGTGGACTTAGAAAAACAGAAGACTTACAGTGATTACTAACAACCACAAAATTAAAATTCCATTTGCAAATACAGGTGCTAGAGTAAAGAAATTTGCTGTGGCAGGCGTATATGGTGACATTCTGGCACTCTTGTTGTTCTTTTGAAAGGTTAGAAAGTTTCATTCAAAGGATATATGTCAATGACTGTCATCTCTGCATACATATTGGATAACTCCTGTATGTCAGTGATGTTAACCACTTCTTACCCCGAGGTGACATTACCTTCAATTTGTTTTAAATTGTCTGAATTTTATCCCCATTTTGAACTATGTAATAAATGTTTTGTTATTACAGGTGACTTTGCAAGTGCTATAGAGACTCTAGTCACAGCTATATCTTTGATTAAACAGTCTAAGATTGCCAATGATGATAGATGTAAAATCTTGATCAGTTCACTTCAAGACACGCTACATGGTATAGAGGAAAAATCATACGGATCCAAGTGAGTATTTTATGCATGTTTTAATCATTTTTCGAAATGGTAATCAATTATAATTGATGTAGAATGAATAATTGGATTTTGGACTGCTTATTTTCTATTAGTAGAACATTCAGCAGTAGTTTTATTATGCAGTAATGTTGAAATTAAAATTAGGTTAAATGCTCTTTGGCATTTTGATAGATAATCATTGCTCTGCTTGGCAAAAGGGTTGTAAGTTTGATGGTGATGCTGGACAATTGTAGTGATAGTTTGATAAATCTATAGCATCCAGACTTGCAGCCTGCTCTTCTGTTCCAAATTTTACATTAAACCAAGCAGTAAGAAACAAAATGTTGTTTTTGTCATGTTTTCATTTTTAGCTCACCTGAGCACAAAGTGCTCAAAGGTGAGCTTTTGTGATCGCCCTGTGTCCGTCGTCAACAATTTGACTGTTAACACTCTAGAGGTCACAATTTTGGCCCAATCTTAATGAAACTTGGTCAGAATGTTACCCTCAATAAAATCTTGGACGAGTTCGATATTGGGTCATCTGGGGTCAAAAACTAGGTCACCAGGTCAAATCAAAGGAAAAGCTTGTTAACACTCTGAGGTCACAATTTTGGCCCAATCTTAATGAAACTTGGTCAGAATGTTACCCTCAATAAAATCTTGGATGAGTTCGATATTGGGTCATCTGGGGTCGAAAACTAGGTCACCAGGTCAAATCAAAGGAAAAGCTTGTTAACACTCTAGAGGTCACAATTTTGGCCAAATCTTAATGAAACTTGGCCAGATTGTTACCCTCAATAATATCTTGGACGAGTTTGATATTGGGTCATCTTGGGCAAAAACTAGGTCACCAGGTCAAATCAAAGGAAAAGCTTGTTAAATCTCCAGAGGTCACAATTTTGGCCAAATTTTAATGAAACTTGGTCAGAATGTTACCCTCAATAAAATCTTAGATGTATTCAATATTGGGTCATCTGGGGTCAAAAACTAGGTCACCAGGTCAAGTCAAAGGAAAAGCTTGTTAACACTGTAGAGGCCACAGTTATGACTGTATCTTCATGAAATTTGGTCAGAATGTTAATCTTGATGATCTCAAGATCCATTTTAAATTTGGGTCATGTAGGGTCAGAAACTAGGTCACCAGGTCAAATCAAAGGAAAAGCTAGTTAACACTGTAGAGGCCACATTTATGATAATATTTTAATAAAATTTGGTCAGAATGTTAATCTTGATGATATATTGGTCAAGGTCAATTCTGGGTCAAGTGGGGTCAAAAACTAGGTCACTAGGTCAAATCAAAGTATGTTAACACACTAGAGGCCACATTTATGACTGTATCTTCATGAAACTTAGTCAGAATGTTAATCTTGATGATCTTTAGGTAAAGTTCGAATCTGGGTCATGTGGGTTTAAAAACTAGGTCACCGGGTCAAATCAAAGGAAAAGCTTGTTAACACTCTAGAGGTCACAATTTTGGCCCAATCTTAATGAAACTTGGTCAGAATGTTACCCTCAATAAAATCTTGGACGAGTTTGATATTGGGTCATCTGGGGTCAAAAACTAGGTCACCAGGTCAAATCAAAGGAAAAGCTTGTTAACACTTTAGAGGCCACATTTATGACTGTATCTTAATGAGACTTGGTCAGAATTTTAATCTTGATGATCTTAAGGTCCAGTTTAAATCTGGGTCATGTAGGGTCAAAAACTAGGTCACCAGGTCAAATCAAAGGAAAAGTTAGTTAACACTGTAGAGGCCACATTTATGACCATATCTTAATGAAATTTGGTCAGAATGTTAATCTTGATGATTCCTAGGTCAGGTGAGCGATACAGGGCCTTCATGGCCCTCTTGTTCTCGATTAGATTAAACTATTATAATCAATGTCACTAAATATTTTGAATTACAGTCCAAGCTCCATGAAACATTCATCATCGACAGTTTTATCACGGTCAGTTTATAATCCCTACCCACAGTTATATATTCAAGCTAGCAGTTGTTTGCTTTAATTATTATTCACTGTTCCATCTTAAGATTTTAGACCTCCTATGGAAACTTTCAGTGTTGGTAAATCTACTGTATAAATAGGTGTTTTCACAGGTCAGAAAGTTCACAAAGTGCAGATTCCAGACGTTTCACGAAGGGAAATATTCGTGTATCGGCGAAAATTTAAGTGCCATACCCAAATATGTTTAGCTTTCCTTGACTTTAATGATGTGCCTTTGTGAACAAGGAAACATAATCTGGCTGAAATTTTCATGAACTTCTTGATTTTGCACAAATCATGAATATTTCCATGTTGCATACTTTTCCACTTACACAGTATGCAAGACTCTGCCAGGAGAACAACCCAAGAACTTTCTTGTTTTGGGTTTATTTCTAGGTAAAATAGGAAATAACTTTTTAAGTGTAGTAAGTTGATAACCAAAAATTAAAACTATGTTTGAAATACAGTGAATCATTTCTCAGATTACTGGAACCAGTGTTTGTAAGTGACTTGCTGTTCCTGTGTCCGCTATAGTTATATCCCATTTTGTAATACAATGTGACAGTCTTAGTAGTAACTAAATGTTTTTCCCTGTACTGTATCTACTGTAGAATTATGCAATAAAGTCTTCTCTTTCTTTAGGAAAATGCACTTTTCTGAAGATCTGCAAAAGAAGATATCTATTTCTCATGAGACAAGAGTATTCTGAATCAAATATCATAGAGAGATCATCTTGTCTCGCACCATTATTTTCTCAGCCGTCACAAGACTTCTGTATTTTATTAAAATCCCATCTTGAGTTTGAGATATATCGAAAAAGTGTATAGAATCTTATTTTGGGACAAAATGTTTGTTAACAACTCAAGGGTATGGTAGGTTCACTTAATATTTAACCATTTGCTATTTTAAACACTGTAACAGGGTCATATTCAGTAGGAATATGTTGCAAGAGTGAAAAATCATAATTTTGGTGTTTAGGGAGTGGGAGGGAGGGGATGGGGGATCAAACACAGCAAAGTCTTGAATGACTCCTTAATTCAACATACCAAAACTACATCAAAATACTTATAACAATACTTCCGAGTTGTTGAGTTTTTGCACATTTAAAAGCTGATTAGGGTAAGAATTTTTAGCCCACCATCAGATGGTGGGCTATTCAAATCACTCTGCGTCCGTGGTCCGTCGTCCTTCCGTCCGTCCGTCCGTCCGTCCTTCCGTCCGTTAACAATTTCTCGTTATCGCATCTCCTCAGAAACTACCTGGGGGATTTTGACCAAACTTTGTCAGAATGATGTATTGGTACCCTAGTTGTGTCCCCCTGAAAATCAGACTGGTTCAACAATTGTTTAGTAAGTTATGGCCCTTTGTTTATTTCTATAATTTACATAGATTTATATAGGGAAAAACTTTGAAAATCTTCTTGTCCAAAACCACAGAGCCTAGGGCTTTGATATTTGGTATGAAGCATCATCTAGTGGTCCTCTACCAAGATGATTCAAAATATTTCCTTGGGTCTAATATGGCCTCGCCCCGGGGTCACATGGTTTATATAGACTTATATAGGGAAAAACTTTGAAAAACCTCGTGTTCAAAACCACAGGGCCTAGGGCTTTGATATTTTGTATATGACATCATCTAGTGGTCTTCTACTAAGATTGTTCAAATTATCCCCCTAGGGTCAAATATGGCTCCGCCCCGGGGGTCACATGGTTAACATAGACTTACATAGGGAAAAATGTTGAAAATCTTCTTGTCCAAACCACAAAGCCTAGGGCTTCGGCATTTGTAATGTAGCATCATCTAGTGGTTCTCTACCAAGTTTGTTCAAATTATCCCCCTAGGGTCAAATATGGCCCCGCCCTGGGGGGTCACATGGTTCATATAGACTTATATAGGGAAAACATTTTAAAATCTTCTTGTCAATAACCTACAACATTCAAATTTGGACCACATGTATGGTTTTGAGTGGCAAGATGAACCTTGACATGAGTTGACCTTGATTTTGACCTTGTGACCTACTTTCACATTTCTGTAGCTACAGCCTTCAAATTTGGACCACTTGAATAGTTTTGTGCACTGAAAAAAACTTTGACCTTGACTTTGACCTAGTGACCTACTTTCACATTTTTGAAGGTACAGGCTTCAAATTTGGACCACATGCATAGTTTCGTGTTCTGAATTGGAATTCGACCTTGATTTTGACCTACTGACCTACTTTCACATTTCTCAAACTACAGCCTTCAAATTTGGACCACATGCATAGTTTTGTGTACGGAAACAAACTTTGACCTTTACATTGACCTAGTGACCTACTTTCACACTTTTGAAGGTACAGGCTTCAAATTTGGAACACATGCATAGTTCTGTGTTCCGAAATAAAATTTGACCTTGATTTTGACCTAGTGACCTACTTTCACATTTCTCAAGCTACAGCCTTCAAATTTGGACCACATGCATAGTTTTGTGTACCGAAATGAACTTTGACCTTAAGATTGACCTAGTGACCTACTTTCACATTTCTGTAGCTACAGGCTTCAAATTTAGACCACATGCATAGGATTGTGTACCGAAACAAACTTTGACCTTGATTTTGACCTAGTGACCTACTTCCACATTTTTGAAGGTACAGGCTTTAAATTTGGACCACATGCATAAATTTGTGTTCTGAAGTGTAATTTGACCTTGATTTTGACCTAGTGACCTACTTTCACATTTCGTCCTTGAAATTGATCTAGTGACCTACTTTCACATTTCTCAAGCTACAGCTTTCGAATTTGGACCACATGCAAAGTGTTGTGTACGGAAATGAAATTTGACCTTGAGCTAGTCAGTAAGTCTTGAAATTTGGAACACTCAAAAATGGCACATTGGTGGGCGCCAAGATCACTCTGTGATCTCTTGTTTTTTAACAAGTTATGTGTCCCACCACACAGTGGTGTGGGAGACATATTGATTTACTCCTGTCTGTGTGTGTGTCTGTCACAAAGCTTGTCCGCACTCTTTAAGTTGAACATTTCTCATCCGATCTTCACCAAACTTGAACAAAATGTGTTTGACCATAAGACCTCGGCCAAGTTCGATAACAAGCCAAATCGGCCAAGAGACTTCGGAATTATGGCCCTTGAACATAATTACCAACAACTACCGGTGCAGCATTGTAGACTGGTTACTCAACTCCACTACCGCCGGTACAGCATTGTAGACCGTGCAGCATTGTAGATCAGTTACCACTACCGACACAGCATTGTAGACCGGTTACTCCAACATGTGAATACCAATAGGCCACAAACAGTATACAAAGACAGACTTACTATTCAGATGATTAGGCAGTTGTGGGAGACATGCACTTTTCTCAAAAGCACCTCTAGTTTCTCAGTGTATTCAGTTGAGAGCATAGAGTGGTGATTCTAACTGGAATTCAGGTGTGAACTTTGACTGCAGTCATATAAACTAGTAGAAATACCTCACAAAGTATAGTTACTACATCAGTTGAAGATGCACATTATAAACAATTATCTGTTTCAGGACAAGAGAAAGAAGATCTCGTTCCCGAGAACGTGATCGTGACAGGGAACGTGAAAAGAGGAGTCGCCACAGATCAAGAAGTCGGGATAGAGAATATCGGGAACGAAGCCGAGAAAGAGATAGTCGTAGAGAGTATGAAGAAAGACATAGAGAGAGTCGAAGTGATCGGCGGGACAGTGACAGAGATAGAGAGAGGGAACGTGAATATAGAAGTAGTCGTCATTAGATGGCATGATGAATATTTTTAATATTAATTTGTAAGTATAACAGTATATACTTGTATCAGGGTGCAAGTTTGCTGCAGGTTTCAGTAAAAGTAATCTAGCTTTTTATTGAAATTTGCAGAAAATTTATTACAGTGCCATATATTAAAATATTTTTTTTGAGGGTTATTTGAAAATGTCTTGTTATGCTGTGTTTATTTAGATTTCACTTGCTTGAAAGTTGTTCAAGAATTTGCTGGATGTTCTTATTACCAGTTTAAAGGTAAGTGGAGTTTGTTGATTTGTAAGACTTTATACTAAGTTTTATTTCTGATGCAAGCAGGATATATAAATATGTTAAGTATGCCCAGTTAGGTGCAATGTGTTAACTTAATCTATTATTTATTTCAGCCGAAAATACGGAGGTGCTCAGATTTTGGTGCTTCCTAGCTTTTAAAGATCTCATAGAAAATTCTCAAGGGCTCAAGCAGGGAACCAGATGCAGATTTTGCCGCAGTTTTTTTTTTTTTCCATGGCTTTGTTTCTGTTGTGTAATATATACAGTTAGAATGCTGGGTTGCTTTGTAGTTTAAAAAAAAGTAAAGAAACAAAGTAATTGAAGGTAAATTTCAGAAAAATTTGTAGGATATATAATTAAAGTGTAATAATTTGTTCAGTTATTTTGTTAGTGGTACTGCCCTGTGTTAAATGAATTCTTAAATATCTTCGTTGAATGTTAAAAAGTGAGGTATTTAAAATGTGTATGAGCCTGTGTGGCCAAGCAATGTGACATTGTTGCGAGAATTATAGCAGGAAATATTCTATGACCAGTTGGTGGTTCTACTTAGATTCCTACCAATTGTGGTGTCTACTGGTCTTGGTGCGTACTCATTGTGGTGTCTACTGGTCGTGGTGCGTACAGATCTTGGTGTGTACTCATTGTTGAGTCTTCCTTCACTAGTAATATTATAGTTGGAAGTCTCCATGTGAAAAGTTGACTATAAGACTTCATTCTAAAGATTTTTACGTATAAAAAAAGAAAGAAATCACTTATTTCATAAGGTTGCTTATAGCACAGAACTGAATCGAACAGTTAAATTCTAACCTCTTAAGACGTGATGGTCTGCAGGCAATTTGATTTTTTTAAATGTATTTTTGTTAGTTTTATTTGTATGAAAATACAAAATAAGAGTGTGCTTTTTTTATAAAATAAAATTTACAATAGATGTGTGGAAAACATGTATATATGATAATTTATATATTTTTTGTGCTTAAAATTAGAAAATGTTAACAGTGGCTATTTTAAAATGTGTTGTTGAAGAAATTTAGAACACCAGCATACTGTGTTGTTCTGTATTGATAGAGCATCGCAGTAGCTTATAGCGTTTTACCTGTCTATATATTACCTTTTGCTTCTAAGTATTGATATAAATGAATATCTGTAAAGTTTATATTTATCATTATAGACTGTATGCTTTAACTATCTGTACCTTCTAAATTTGACTGCATTCAAGAGAAGCTCATATACAGAATGAAACAAAGCAACCCAGCTATTTGACGTTAACATCAGTTGTTAATTTGCATTGCAAACACTAACTGTTTTCTGATTTTATATTTAGAAAACAAGTTTGTTTTTGGCTTCTTACCAGTGATCAGTAAAAATATGAAATTTCCATTGTTTAAAAACTTAAAACCTATCCCAAAATAGTATGAAAGTCATGAAAACAGTTTGTTTGCAATACAAGCAATTAAATCTGTATGAACTGCACTTTAACCTGGAAGAATTGTTTCAATAATATGGAACATTGTCCATGTGTTTACATCTGTAGTCTTGTAAAACTTTGTTTGAAGGGTGTTAAAAGTTGATAAACATAGGTTGATTTTCTAGAGCAAATAACTATAAATCGAAAGGTCACAAGCTTGATCTCTGGGTCTGGCGTATGTTCTGCATAACTATACAAGACAGGGTGTGTCTGAATTCAATGTGGGGTAGTTGTCAGTGTCCTCTGGAGAAAAACTTAGTACTGGTTCAGAATCTGGGAACACTGGTCAAGTTAAGTGACCACCATTATATAACTGAAACATTGCTCAAACATCAAATAAACATGCAGCTTGAGCAAAAACCTTTTGTTTAAACAATTGACTGATGTAGGCTCGAGGAAATACCCACATTTTTAATAGTCATAAATAAGATTCAATTTTAATGTCCTTTCATGTACACATTCCAATAAGTTACTGGTAATAACATTCATCATTGTGATTTTCAAGAAAGAACTATTTAACATCTTGTCTTGTCACAGATGTATTTATTTCTTATAGGAAATTCAAATCATATATGTATATCGTTCTAGTTTGGAGATATTTTGATAGGTGTTTACTATAGCAGTTAGTTAGCTTGTTAGATAACAACTTAACATTATCACATCTCTTATACATTCAACTTTGCCTTGTCAAAAATTTTAGCTTGTAAATGATATATAACAATAATATATGTGCAGAAGTATAAAGAACTGTGCAAGAACTGTGTATTCTCAAATGAAAACTATATATATTTCCCTGTAGGAAATATATATATATAGAGAGAGAGAGAGAGAGAGAGAGAGAGAGAGATGCAGATTAAGTAGTTTTACCAATATATAGTATTAAGTGGAAGAGATTGAGATTTCATATAGAAAAAACTTTGTCGGGATTCTGAACACCACTATAATATTTTATACTTACATTATCATAAGTCATTTGTAAGTGTGTATAGATGTCAAAATCATGTATGTTAGCATGTAGTGATATATATCTGACCATTTTTAGCTTTACCTGTCACAAAGTGACAAGGTGAGCTTTTGTGATCGCATGGCGTCCGTCGTCTGTCCGTGCGCGTGTGCGTGCGTAAACTTTTGCTTGTGACCACTCTAGAGGTCACATTTTTCATGGGATCTTTATGAAAGTTGGTCAGAATGTTCATCTTGATGATATCTAGGTCAAGAAAGAAACTGGGTCACGTGCGGTCAAAAACTAGGTCAGTAGGTCTAAAAGTAGAAAAACCTTGTGACCTCTCTAGAGGCCATATTTTTCATGAGATCTTCATGAAAATTGGTCAGAATGTTCACCTTGATGATATCTAGGTCAAGTTCGAAACTGGGTCACGTGGGGTCAAAAACTAGGTCAGTAGGTCTAAAAAAGAAAAACCTTGTGACCTCTCTAGAGGCCATATTTCTCAATGAATCTTCATGAAAATTGGTCAGAATGTTCACCTTGATGATATCTAGGTCAGGTTTGAAACTGGGTTACGTGCGGTCAAAAACTAGGTCAGTAGGTCTAAAAATAGAAAAACCTTGTGAAGTCTCTAGAGGTCATGTTTCTCAATGGATCTTTATGAAAATTGATCAGAATGTTCCTCTTGATGATATCTAGGTCAAGTTCGAAACTGGGTCACGTGCGGTCAAAAACTAGGTCAGTAGGTTGAAAAATAGAAAAACCTTGTGACCTCTCTAGAGGCCATATTTTTCATGAGATCTTCATGAAAATTGGTGAGAATGTTCACCTTGATGATATCTAGGTCAGATTCAGAAGTGGGTCACGTGCCTTCAAAAACTAGGTCATTAGGTCAAGTAATAGAAAAACCTTGTGACCTCTCTAGAGGTCATATTTTTCAATGGATCTTCATGAAAATTGATCAGAATTTTTTATCTTGATGATATCTAGGTCACATGTGCTCAAAAACTAGATCACTATGTCAAATAATAGAAATAACGATGTCGTACTCAGTTCAACACTAGGTCATGTGGGGATAGGTGAGCAATTCAGGACCATCATGGTCCTCTTGTTTACAATTTACTTACTGAAAGGGGTCGAGTGAGTGTTTAAGGTCGTTGACTATGAATGACTTGTCTTCAAGTGTTGTAATGTGAGGAAGCCATACAGCTGACTTGGAAGGTCGGTGCTTATACCAAGGGGTCTGTCTGTGTGGAAGGTGAGTGGTTATACTCAGTGGTCCATCTGTGGAAGGTTGGTGGTTATACCCAGGGGCCAGTCTGGGTGGAAGGTCGGTAATTATACCAAGGGGTATGTCTGTGTGGAAGGTTGGTGGTTATACCCAGGGTTCTGTCTGTGTGGAAGGTCGGTGGTTATACCCAGGGGTCTGTCTGCGTGGAAGGTCGGTGGTTATACCCAGGGGTCTGTCTGCGTGGAAGGTCGGTGGTTATACCCAGGGGTCTGTCTGCGTGGAAGGTCGGTGGTTATACCCAGGGGTCTGTCTGCGTGGAAGGTGGGTGGTTATACCCAGGGGTCTGTCTGCGTGGAAGGTGGGTGGTTATACCCAGGGTTCTGTCTGCGTGGAAGGTGGGTGGGGTCTGTCTGCGTGGAAGGTTGGTGGTTATACCCAGGGTTCTGTCTGCGTGGAAGGTTGGTGGTTATATCAAGGGGTCTGTCTGCGTGGAAGGTGGGTGGGGTCTGTCTGCGTGGAAGGTGGGTGGGGTCTGTCTGCGTGGAAGGTGGGTGGTTATACCCAGGGGTCTGTCTGCGTGGAAGGTGGGTGGGGTCTGTCTGCGTGGAAGGTTGGTGGTTATACCAAGGGGTCTGTCTGCGTGGAAGGTTGGTAGTTATACCAAGGGGTCTGTCTGTACCTGAAATAATGTCTAGAGGAGAATCTGGTGTCTTTCTCCATCATTCAAACTGGAAAGTCCTCATATATGTCATAAAGTGTGTCAGTGTCAGTCAACAGAAACAAAACAGTACATAATATATGTATTTTCATCTAAAGTTCTTGTGTATGTGATATCTCTCTGAATGTTTTCTGCAATTTTAGTTGCATTTTAATGTGTTGTCTTAGAGTGAAAGGAAAATCGTGGATTTTCGTATTAAATGATAGCTTTGATGTTCTATGTAAACTGGTCTAGAGATACTTTAGCACTTCTTGTATATTATTTTCTAGTCACAAAAATAATATCTATTTGTTTTAATTACAACATTATAATAAATTGTAAGGCTTTTCATTGACAGCATTTTTTGTTAACTTTGAGGGGTTTTCAAAAGAATATGAAGATCTAGGGCAAAAAAGTATGTGTAGTTGCATTCATGCTCTTTTCTGTTATTTCTAATGAATGCATGTGTCTTATACTTGTTTGTGAAGAGACTTGAGTCTTTTGGGTATAGGTACACGGGTTCAGTTATTTCCAAATTTGGGTCGGTGAATTATTCATTCTAGAGTACACAAACAAGAAAGATTCTTTAAAACTTTGGGTAGACTATACCCTTAGTATGAAAAAAACTGTTGTAAACTCTAATATGAACTGTAAAACAAAATACTTCATACAGCACAATGATATTCTGAAAGAAATAAGCAGGTCTGTTACATATGCAGGCTAGTAGTGAGTGAGAGAAGAACTGTGCCAGTTTGTGTAAGAATGTGCAACTGTTTCCTTATAATAGACTTGTGCAATGTTGAAATGGTGAACAATTATTGTAGAAAAATAAGTAAGGCACTAGAGTGTGATAATGGAGATAATATAATACCAACAGGCAGGAGCCTAGACGGGTATAGTTTTCGCTATGTATAAATAAAATTTTAATTATAAGTGCAATATAGATTTACATAGTATGCTGAGCACATTCCATACATTTATATATTTCATACTCGAATAATACATTGCCATTTATTTGTAGTGTGTATATAATTTTACGCTAGCTTTAATTAATGTTTAATATTATCAGTATTGCTAATTGTTTTTTTTTTTATTTGGTGGAATTTTTATTTGTTTGAAATCTTTGTTTTACTTGTTAGTTAAACCAGGTTTCAGTTTTAACTTCCTTTATGACTTTGCTACATATTTACCCACAGTGCCATGAGTCTTTCATAACTACCTGTGATAACCATATATTCGTCAAATTACCTTTTATCTACCTATCACAATGTGTTCCCATGCTTTATCAATAATTGAATGCTTCAAATCTTGAGCCTTTTACACTCAAGGTCTGTTATTCTGTTCGATTGACATTAGATTTGATAAGAGTAAGTGTTAAGATTTAGGATTCTACTAACAGGTTGTTGTATGTTATACTAACATAAACTTGAGTTTCAGGGACAGATGAGCCAGACCATGTATCCAGATTTGCTGTTTGTATATATTATAATGTGGCATGTTGTTAAATTTCTTTGAATGCATGATATACACAAAATGTGTTTCTATTTATATCTTTGCAAATCAGTGTGAAACTTGTGCAGTTGTATGATGTTGATTAAGCAGGGCTTCAGGTTTCAGGCTATCAGGCCCACTTGTTTATCGCAGTGGGAAGAACAGTCCGTAGATTGTGAGGTCACTATTTCAGTCTCCAAGTGGGGAGAACAGTCCGTAGATTGTGAGGTCACTATTTCAGTCTCCAAGTGCGGAGAACAATCCGTAGTTTGTAAGGTCACTATTTCAATCTCCAAGTGGGAGAACAATCCATAGATTGTGAGGTCACTATTTCAGTCTCCAAGTGGGAAGAACACTCCGTAGATTGTGAGGTCACTACTTCAGTCTCCAAGTGGGAAGGACAGTCCATAGATTGTGAGGTCACTACTTCAGTCTCCAAGTGGGGAGAACAGTCCGTAGATTGTGAGGCCACTATTTCAGTCTCCAAGTGGGGAGAACAGTCCGTAGATTGTGAGGTCACTATTTCAGTCTCCAAGTGGGGAGAACAGTCCGTAGATTGTGAGGTCACTATTTCAGTCACCAAGTGGGGGAGGACAGTCCGTAGATTGTGAGGTCACTATTTTAGTCTCCAGGTGGGATGTGTATGCTGTGATGATTTGATTGGGGACATTTTCTTAGAATTCATTTGTGCTCCATCCCTTGATTCAGGTGGAGAAGTTGGCAGTTGCTTGTGGAGAACTGGTTTGTTCTGGTACAGATTGCAAAACAATATTGTTAAGTCAAATGAAGTACTATTATAAACCATGCTGGATCTAAAAACCAAACACAGTGATAACTTTAAGCCCTGCTTAAAATTGGTAAGGTAATTTTAGGGGTCATAATGAAACTATTGTTTAAACAGGTTTCCACTGCTTAAAGATAGAGTTTTATGTGAAACTATTATGTATGTTCCTGTTTGTAGAAGTAAATACAATAGTTTCACAGTTTTATAAGAGAACATTCTGTTTAAATATTGAAATGCTTTCTTGTAGATTAAAGTCATGCTGGTTTTATTCAAAGTGAATGAATCCAGTATGAATCTGTGAAACAATGTGTATATTGATAGAATTACATCATTTAAAGGTATGATTATGTACAAGTATAGACCTCGGTTGAGGGTTAGTTTTCTGTCCTGTTAAATTGACTTTGATTTGGTACAAAGTCTTCCATCAGTATAATTTTCATCTGGGCTTGTTTATTTCACAGCATGGTGTTTAATTGATGCACAGGAAATCAAATGAATAATATCAGTACAAAGTGGCTGAACAGAAAACTGTCCTAACTTGCTAAAAATAAAGAACAAGTTAGAACAGTTTCTGTTCAATCCTTGATTTGTAGATGTAGCAGATGGTAAACCTAATTGCTGATCAGTTACATGATATGTTTCAATATATAAAACAAAATTCTTGTGAAAAATACTGACATTGTAAGGTCACTGATTGGTTGTTATTTTTTCCTAACCTGCTTCGAGGTATTTCTGCTGCAATTTATTACATGTAAAAGTAACTAAGTTATTGCTTTTTGTATTATTCATAATTTTGCTGTCTGTTTTAATAGTAAAAACTGTAGTTTTGATTTTCTGAATTATATATTAAACTGTTGCAAGTTAAAGCGAATAATCAGAGATATTTTACATTTTATGTTTAGTTCAACACCTCATGATATTTTTTATTCTAAATTATGATGAAACTTTGCTGTAAGAACCAAGAGCTTGTTAGACAATAGAATCTTGAAATTTTCTAATGGTTCATGAAGTAGATTGGGAAATATTTGAAATATAGAAATGGTAATTTATAGTGCATTTCTATGATATATAACTGTAATGAAATAATGTAAATAAATGTTTGTTTTCATGATTGCCCTGGAATAGATTTGAGGTCACTTGTGGTGTATGACAAACTTAAAACCTGTCACTGGGCTGTTTTGAAATCAAATTTTTATGAGCAGTAAATGAAACTGGCACCAATGAAGTAGTCTTATATGTCTTGCAAGGATTGATCTGGTATTGGTATTGACATTTTGTACCATGCTAAAGATAACATGGTTATAATTATAAGAGTATGTTGCACCTAGCTGGCAGCAGTACTTTTATAACAAAACTACACATAGGCAAACAGGGTTGATTTAAAAGTGTATTGATATACATTAAGTTTTCTAATTGTTCGTGTGCACATATCAGAAAGCAGTGCATTTCTGTGCTTAAAAGTGATAATATTTAATATAATTATATGATGTGTTGAACGTAGTTCTATTAGTATTTTCTCTATGTTTTTGTAAACCTGCGCAGTCCGTTCTCACCTAAATGTTTCTTATTGAATTATTTACGAGAACTGTTTGGTATAAATGAGTTGAGTGTTCTCTAAAGTTGATACAGTTATTTAACATTATTAATTAATCAAAAGATAGAGTCAAAGGTAAGGTTGATTGTTTTAAAGTAGTAGTAGATGATGGAATGTGAGCCAGCAATTTAAAGCTGCAACTTCTGTAGTTTGAACTAATGACAATTATGTTGAGACTTTTCATTTGTTTAAATTGTAAGATTGAAATATCTTTCACCAAGTGAATATCAAATGCAATATTTTCATGTGTCTCGGTTATAAGTGAAAATGCAAAATCTTGTGATAACAGTGAAAGGTATTTTTATCTCGCAGTTAAGTTTTTTTTCATGCATTTTCAATGGTTTTTACCAAATCATACCCCATTACCTGCTCAACATCACACACAAAGTATACTTACGTTCAAAAAAAGTTGAATAATACTTCTAGATCTTTTAGATTTCTTTTACTTTGAGTACGATGAAGCATTATATCTGTATTTTTATACATTTATATCTATATTTGTCTGAATCTTGAAATTTCTGATTATTTATAATTCATATAATGGTGTTCTGTACCAGTGAAAATTACAAAAATGAAAATTCAACTGTTTGAAACAGCAGTGTTGTGAAATAACATGAAATATTATATACCCTTCTCAAAGGCGCTCATTTGATTGGTCGAAATGAGTGCGCGCGTGGGTCCGCAAAAACCGATATTGACCTGCAAAAGTGATAATGGCTCTTGTGATATCACATTTTCTTATATATGTGAAATATAGGCCAGTCAGATGAGTGCATTTGAGAAGGACATATAATATAACAATTATAGACTTATGTTTTGGTCAATATGTGTTTTTACAGACCTGTAAAAATGATATTGACCACTGCCCTTGGTCAGTATCATTTTTACAGGTCCGTAAAAACACATATTGACCGAAACATAAGTCAATAACTGTATAATAATTACTTGACCTTTTTTATATTGGAGATTTTCACAAAGTCTAAGGAAATGAAATAAAAAAAATGTCACATCTTCGGGTTCACATGAAAGGGTTGATTATGAAGAAATATATACTAAAATGTTTATAGTTGAAATATTTGCATGTTAATTCTTTAAAAAAAAAACACTATTTCTTGTACTTGTTTGACTGTCCATTGTATGGTCGAAGGAACGTAACAAGTGACTTTGGTCAAACCCATCTGTAACAAGATTTTTCTAAATTTAGGACATTGATTTTCATATTATACATCATTTTAAAGAACTCCAAGAGTAATAGAAACTTTCAAAATATCTTGATTAGTTTTGAATTAAATGTCAAGAACAGTAGGGTATTTTGCATTTTATCACATGTTTGACGTTGCCAGAGTGAAATTAAGCCGTTACATAAATTTGCTATTGCACTAGTGTAATAAAGCTTCGATGTTTGTGTCGTTTTAAGCATAGAAGGTAGTCAAATTTTCTGGTCTGTAATAGGTAAAGTAAAAAAAAAGAAATTGATGTTTCTGCAGGAAACGCATGTGATCAAAAGAATATTACATTTTTTTTAGTACTACACAGAAATGTTCCCTATGATTAGACTATGTGTCGTGCACATGACCCTTTGTTGTCCATCAAAGGTCAAGATCACTATTGAAAGAATTGTTTTTTCACCAGTAGGGGACTTAGGTGTTGCCACTGCAATACTCAGTCACTTATTTGCTGAGGATTTGTTATAAAATTTCCAGGGTTGTGGGAGGGGTCTTAGTAATTTCCCTGTTAACATTTTGTAAAATTTTAACCATCTTCATGAAAAATACATTGGACATATTTAAGAAGTCAGTTCTGTAAATTTAAACTAACCACTCTCCCACTCTTGGAGACCTTTAGAACAATGTATAACTAATAGTTGAAAATCTTATGAAATACAGCCATCATGAAAAATCCTGTTACGGACTTTATGGATGAAACAGTAGTGTTATTTAATGCAAGTGTGATGTCAATGTGAGGGAGGTGATATATGATGTGACAATCAATTTATAAGTGTCTGTTAGTGTGTTCTGGGGTTGAAAGGGGACTACATAAGTGATTAGAGTATTAAGAAGTCTCCAACTGCTCAGTAGGTAGAGTGATACAGTGTGAGTTTGATCTCCAGGCAAATGTTCTCCCAGGCAAATGTTCTCCCTTATGGTTTGACAGTAGACATTTTGGCTGAAGATACTCATCTTCTACTCCTGTTGTTTATGTAGTGATATCAGTTACTTACGGAGAACAGGTGATGGTTTATGAGGGAGTGTTATTACAACAGGTTATGGTTTATGAGGGAGTGTTATCAGTTACATATTGAGAACAAGTTCTTTATGCTTGTTGGGATACCACTTACTATTTGAGAACAAGTTACGGTAAATATAGGGCGTTCTCAGTTACTGTCTGGGTACAGGTTATGGTTAAATGTGGGAGGATGTTACCTGTTACTGAGAACAGGTTATGGTTAAATGTGGGGATGTTATCTGTTACTGAGAACAGGTTATGGTTAAATGTGGGGGATGTTATCTGTTACTGAGAACAGGTTATGGTTTATAGAGTGGGGGATGTTATCTGTTACTGAGAACAGGTTATCGTTTATAGAGTGGGGGTTTTAATCAGTTACTGAGAACAGGTTATCGTTTATAGAGTGGGGGATGTTATCTGTTACTGAGAACAGGTTATCGTTTATAGGGTGGGGGTGTTAATCTGTTACTGAGAACAGGTTGTAGTTTATGTGGGGATGTTATCAGTTACTGACTGAGAGAACAGGTTATGGTTTATGTGGGGGATGTTATTAGTTACTGTCTGAGAGTTCAGGTTATGGTTTATGTGGGGGTGTTGTCAGTTACTGACTGAGAACAGGTTATAGTTTATTTGTGAATGTTACCAGTTACTGACAGAAAGAGCAGGTTATTGTGTGTGTGTTGGGGGTGGGGGTGTTAATCAGTTACTGACTGAGAAAAGGGTTATGGTGTATTTGGGGATGTTATCAAGTTACTGATGGAAAGAACAGGTTATGGTTTATGTTGGAGATGTTACAGACTGAGAATAAGTAATTTATTGAGAACAAGTAGAATGTACAGAATTTATTTTCAATGGTTACGTTAACTGTTAGTATTTAAAAATGAAATTTTGTAAGGATAAAAATAGGTGTTAAATCCGTAACAAACAAAACAGGATATGTCGGAATTATTTTCTTTAATTTCTAACTGGTTTGTTTCATCTGAATTTTTATCCCCGGCCGAATGTGGAAGGAAAAAAGATTTGGCGTTGTGCATCCAGCTGTTGGTCCATCCGTCGGAAATTGAAAATGCTTATAATTCAAAAAGCATTTAAACCTCATATAATAATTAATTGGCACATGACCTTTTCTCACTTATAGAATTGTCCCCCTTGACCCAGTAAAAGCTTACCGAGTGATTTGGTAAAAAAATCAGGCTTTTTGACTGTATATCACCACGATCACTTCAGTAACTGCAATGTTGTTGCCTTTTAATTGTTCTAAATTCTTTAAATTCCCACATAAAGTAACTGATTGATGGATCTTGATGAAATTTAATAGATTACTGTAGCCAATCAATAGAATTTCTTACTTGAAGTAAACATACTACAATAGAGCAGTGGTGCACATTCAACTTTTGTCAGGGTCTCTTTCAAAATGTAGTCCCCTCACAAAACAACCTATTCGGCAGGGAATATAAATTCACTGCATTTGCTTGTTTGGTCAGAAATTAAACCAGTTTAGTTGTACTGATTAATTTACATGGGCAAAAGTCTTGCAGTATAATAATTAGTGTAGCATTTGTGCCAGAAATGTTTTATTTATGTTGTGTAACTTTGATTTCTGGTTATATAATGTTTTTGTATGCATACTATACATGTATATTTATGTACTACTCTTGGACAGTTGTGTTCAAAAGTGATACATCTACTTTATTAATTTATACAGTTGACAGGACTTCACCTTGGTCCTGTATGACACAACTCCTTCCATTCCCTGTATTACTTTTAGTAATCTGAATTATTAGCTGGACTTTTCAAAGAATAGGTAGAGCTATTGGACTCACTCGTGCATTAGCGGTTATGGGAATGGATTGAAAGTTCACACACTTGTTAACTATCATGATCTGACTTGCATTGCACATGTTCCATAACCCTACTTGTTATTTTTACAAAACTATGCCCCTGTTTCGACTCAGCAGTTTTTGGTTAAGTTTTTTTATGTAAGCTGGTATCTCAGTACTGACTGATGGGAATGGATTGCAACTTCACATACTTGTCCACTGTCATCAGGTGATATGCATTGTACAGGTTCCATTACCCTGTTTTGCTTGTTTAACAAAATTATGCCCCTTTTCTGACTTTTCTGTTCATTCAATTGCTATTGAATAGTCGAGCGTTGTTGTCCTTCCGACAGCTCTTGTTTTTCTTAAATGATTAATGTTTAACTTTTAAAGGATCTGTTTACAAATCATTAACCATTTTGATAATTAATTTGACTGTTGTTTTTTCTTTTGTAATTTATAAATATTTCAAATATTTCTGATAAAGTGCAACTGTTTTGTCAGTTAATTGACTCCAGCTGTTTTTTCAGTTGATAAACTGTAGCTGTTTTATCAGTTGATAAGCTGCAAATGTTTTGTCAGTTGATAAACTGTCACTGTTTTGTCAGTTGATAAAAACTGCAACTGTTTTGTCAATTGATAAACTAGCTGTTTTGTCCGTTGATAAACTAGCTGTTTTGTCATTTGATAAACTAGCTGTTTTGTCGTTTGATAAAACTGTAGCTGTTTTGTCAATAGCTAAATTGCAAGTGTTTTGTCAGTTAATAAACTACAGCTTTTTGGTCAGTTGATACAGTTCAACTATGTTTAGTCGAGTGATAAACTGCAAGACTGTTTAGAATATTCTAGTAATACTTGCACCAAAGGATAAATAAACTTGAGTAATAAAAATTCAGTTAGAAAATAACATGTTGCAGGGAATGGAAGGCATATTCTAGATTATTTATGATCACATGTTCAATGCATTTCTGTTCTTGCTATTTTGTAGGTACAGATTCTCACTGGTGTGATTCCTTGTACATGTATATAGTGTAACTGTGTCTACACGACATATTAATCATGTGTTCATTGCGTGTATGTAACTTTATTGACATTGCACAAGTAACTGGATGTAAGAATAATCGGGAACAAGGAATTTCTTCAGAAAAGAACAGAAAGATGGAGACATGATTCAAATGGAATTGAAAGTGGAAACAATTACAGGAAGGGAAAACACCAGAAAGACTAAAATACCTTTTAAAAAACTGGATTACTCTGAGTTCTTGCAGGATAATGAGCTTCATATGACGAAATATAAATAGTTTTGATATGAAAATATCAAAGCACATGTTTGGTGGAAGTTTAGTGTCTGAAAGTTCAACAGTCGATTGGATGGAATTACTCGGGTCTTCATACTTTTGGATTATATACCATCTTGGAGTGTTTTCTTCTCTTTCAGGGTGGCATGTGACACGAGCCTGTTTTGTTTATACACCAGGTATAAATGAGATTGGCTGTAAGAGCATTAAAGGAGTTGTGGAGGATTTTAGAGTGGGAGGGATGGGATGGATTGGATATGTATATTGTACTTCCTTATTTTATGTCATTTTAAAGTATTTTGAGTAATTTGTATGGAAATAGGTTAGAACTATTCTGCAACAGAAAAGCCCCAAATAAAACTGATACTATGCTTTACTTGTTGTTTCTTCATCTTCATCAAAAGTTGACACATATTATTATGTGCAGGACATATAATATTATGTAGTTATGCATTCCCTTTAGTAATTGTTTACTTGTGACGGTTTATCTGGCTGTAGTGTGGTTTCAGACCAGTAACTCGAGAATGATTTGTCCTAGAGTCTCAAACTTTAAAAGGGAGAATGTCCGTGGTCAGTAGGTGTAGTGCAGTTGTTTTAGGGATCACAAGTCAAAGGTCCAAGTCGAAGTATTTTTATGAGAGAAAACTGTTTCTTTAACAACAAACTCCATAACTTTATTGTCTGTAGTTGATGTGATCCCTATTGATATATGGGTCAAAGATCAAGGTTTCTATGACCTTTAGACTCGGTCAAAGAAAAAATCAGCGAAAGCTTTGGGTTACTGACGTAAACTTAATAGCATTGATTGTCCTAATGTCAAGGTCACAATAATTATGTTTGAGACTGAAAATTACATGTCCAGTTACATCCAACAGGCCATCATGATAGGGAGAGATGTGCATATGTTCTGCAAACAGCTTTATTTCCAGACCTCATAATTGCTACTTGAGTTCAGCAAATTGGGTGACTTGCATTTTCCAGTTTAGTGAAACAAGAAATATCAGTAGGGAAAACATGCATCATTCTATGAAGTTTGACTTGCCCAGATACTTGCCTGTGTCTGAAATAGAACCCCAGATGTCTACCCATGCTAGAAATAATGGGTCTTTTGCTTAACCAATGGAGCCAAGCATCGACATAATGATGTAAACAGTTTTATGTACCTTGAAACCCACCATGAAAACATTTCCACACCAATTAGTTCTTGTCCATCAGAGGTCTTGAGATGGACCATGGTAGGTTGTATGTGAGAGATCCGATGTGATCATCTGGCAGCAAAGGTTTTAAGAAACTGTTACTAACTTTAGTTAATATGTGACGAGTTGCCAATGATATATAAATCAATATCAATTGGGTCCACTGTTCTAGGTCGGCTATTAGCCTACAAGTCCTAGTCTCTAGTAAAAGCAATATTGACTTCAAGAAAACAAGTGGCCTAAAAAGTTCCAGTAAAGCACCTGGCACATGGATACTGTGTATGCCTAACGATCAAATATTCCACAAGCCATCATTATAAAACTAGAAAAGGGAAATGTAGCTCTGCAAGTGTCGGTCAGAACACTGTTGCTTCAGGAACACGAGAGCTGTGGCCCTTGGTGTGTCGAGAAGTATTTCCTTCTTGAGACATAGTTGTGTCTTCCACCACACAGTGGTGTGAGCGACATACTAGTATTGATTTACTCCAGTCTGTGTGTGTCACAAATCTTTAAGTCGAATATTTCTCATCCCAATCTTGACCAAACTTGAACAAAATGTGTATGCCAATAAGTCCTCGGCCAAGTTCGATAACTAGCTAAATCGGCCCAGGCACTTCGGAATTATGGCCCTTGAATTACTGATCTGAACCACTTTGAATCACTAAACCAAAACCATTGTCCGAACCACTGAAACACTAAACCAAAACTTACTGAACCAAGTGGCCCTTTGAATTTCTGAACGAAAACTTACTCATGAATTTTAAGTGTACTTTTCATATGCCCGAAGGGACGTAAAATGTTATACCCCCTGTGTCCGTCTGTCTGTCAGTTAGCAATTTCATGTCTGCTTTGTAACTCTTGAACCCCTTGAAGAATTTTAAAGAAACTTGACAAATGTTCACCACACATAAACGACGTGCAGTGTGCATGTTTTGGATGTCTTGCTTCAAGGTCAAGGTCACACTTGGGGGTCAAAGGTCATATCAGTTTGTTCCGTGTCCGCTCTGTAACTCGAACTGCTTGAAGGATTTCAAAAAAACTTGGCAAAAATATTCTCCACACCGAAACGACGTGCAGAGCGCATGTTTCGGATGACTCACTTCAAGGTCAGGGTCACACTTAGGGGTCAAATCTCATATATTACTTTGCTTTGTGTATATTGCTCTGCATTGCAGTGCTCTTGTTAGCTCACCTGAGCACAAACTGCTCAAAGGTGAGCTTTTGTGATCGCCCTGTGTCCGTCGTCGTCAACAATTTGACTGTTAACACCAAAGGTCACAATTTTGGCCCAATCTTAATGAGACTTGTTCAGAATGTTACTCTCAATAATATCTTGGATGAGTTTGATATTGGGTCATCTGGGGTCAAAAACTAGGTCACCAGGTCAAATCAAAGGAAAGCTTGTTAACACTAGAGGTCAAAATTTTGGCCCAATCTTAATGAAACTTGGTCAGAATGTTGCCCTCAATAAAATCTTGGATGAGTTTGATATTGGGTTATCTGGGGTCAAAAACTAGGTCACCAGGTCAAATCAAAGGAAAAGCTTGTTAACACTCTAGACATTACAATTTTGGCCTAATCTTAATGAAACTTGGTCAGAATGTTACCCTCAATAAAACCTTGGACGAGTTCGATATTGGGTCATCTTGGGTCAAAAACTAGGTCACCAGGTCAAATCAAAGGAAAGGCTTGTTAACACTAGAGGCCACATTTATGACCATATCTTAATGAAACTTGGTCAGAATGTTGATCTTGATGATCTCAAGGTCCAGTTTGAATCTTGTTCATGTAGTGTCAAAAGCAAGGTCACCAGGTTAAATCAAAGGAAAAGCTAGTTAACACTGTAGAGGCCACATTTATGACCATATCTTAATGAAACTTGGTCAGAATGTTAATCTTGATGATTTGTAGGTCACAATCAAATCTGGGCATGTTAACACTCTAGAGGCAACATTTATGACTATATCTTCATGAATCTTAGTCAGAATGTTAATCTTGTTGATCTTTAGGGCAGGTTCAAATTTGGGTAATGTGGGGTCAAAAACTAGGTCACCAAGTCAAATCAAAGGAAAAGCTAGTTAACACTGTAGAGGCCACATTTATGACCATATCTTAATGAAACTTGGTCAGAATGTTAATCTTGTTGATCTGTAGGTCACAATAAAATCTGGGCTTGTTAACGCTCTAGAGGCCACATTTATGTCCATATCTTAATGAAACTTGGTCAGAATGTTAATCTTGTTGATCTTTAGGTCAATAGGTCAGGTGAGCGATACAGGGCCTTCATGGCCCTCTTGTTTTTATTTGGCAGATCCCTTTTTTGTTCACTTACAATAAAAAAAAATTGAATTACTTCTCTTTTATGTTACTATAAATAGCTTATTTTGAAACTTTTCTTTGGTACATGGATGGTACCTCCAATTTTAAGGTGTATTTTGACATACCTGTACCTGGTAAGGATTTTTTTTGTGGATTCAGATTTTTTTTTGGAATTTCTTACCTTTGTTGTTCCTGTCCTTTGGTCTTCAATAGTCAAGTTCTTTAAATTTTGCTCCCATCCTCTGATGTAACCCTTCGTGCGTATATTGCCCCGCTTGGCGGAGCTCTTGTTTTACAATTCAGATGATTAGGCAGTTGTGGGAGAGATATGCTTTTCTCAAAAGCAGCTCTAGTTTGTGATATTTCAGTTAAACTTAATACATAATTATGTTTACTTCAGTATGAAAATTTGACCCTGTAAATTTCAGTGGGATTGCTTCAGTGGCACAGGAGTTATGGCCCTTTGCACTTTCATGATATTTTGTTTATCGTTTAAGGTAGTATTGTGTGTTGGCAATTGTAACTAAGACACGGTTTGGAGTATTTAAAAAACTTGGAAGTAGCCATGATTGCCTCACGAGCGCTACTATTTGTAGCTCACCTGAACCAAAATGGCGTGAGCTATTGTGATCAGGATGTCTCTGGCGTTTCATATTTTAACGACTTCTCATGAACTGCTTGATGGATCATTACCAAGTTGGGTCTGTAGCATGCTTGTAAGGTTCTGTCTCAGAATAATTCTTGCGGTTCTGCATAACTGATTTAAGGGACCACCAGAGCTAATGCTGGAGAAACCTTTAAAGGACAAGTCATAGACGAGAGTTTGCATATTGTAATACACAAATAGGTCTTGAAATTTTAATCGCCAATCTTGATCTGTAGCATCCGTATAAAGGCCTCTTCTATTTTTAGCTCACCTGTCACAAAGTGACAAGGTGAGCTTTTGTGATCGCGCAGTGTCCGTCCTCCGTCCGTAAACTTTTGATTGTGACCACTCTAGAGGTCACATTTTTCATGGGAACTTTATGAAAGTTGGTCAGAATGTTCATCTTGATGATATCTAGGTCAAGTTCGAAATTGGGTCACGTACCGTCAAAAACTAGGTCAGTAGGTCTAAAAATAGAAAAACCTTGTGACCTCTCTAGAGGCCATATATTTCACAAGATCTTCACGAAAATTGGTCAGAATGTTCATCTTGATGATATCTAGGTCAAGTTCGAAACTGGGTCACGTGCCGTCAAAAACTAGGTCAGTAGGTCTAAAAATAGAAAAACCTTGTGACCTCTCTAGAGGCCATATATTTTACAATATCTTCATGAAAATTGGTCAGAACATTCACCTTGATGATATCTAGGTCAAGTTTGAAACTGGGTCACATGCCATCTAAAACTAGGTCAGTAGGTCAAATAATAGAAAAACCTTGTGACCTCTCTAAAGGCCATATTTTTCATGGGATCTGTATGAAAGTTGGTCTGAATGTTCATCTTGATGATATCTAGGTCAAGTTCGAAACTGGGTCACGTGCGGTCAAAAACTAGGTCAGTAGTTCTAAAAATAGAAAAACCTTGTGACCTCTCTAGAGGCCATATATTTCATGAGATCTTCATGAAAATTGATCAGAATGTTCTTCTTGATGATATCTAGGTCAAGTTTGAAAGTGGGTCACATGCCTTCAAAAACTAGGTCAGTAGGTCAAATAATAGAAAAACCTTGTGACCTCTCTAGAGGCCATAATTTTCATGGGAACTGTATGAAAGTTGGTCTGAATGTTTATCTTTATGATATCTAGGTCAAGTTTGAAACAGGGTCATGTGCGGTCAAAAACTAGGTCAGTAGGTCTAAAAATAGAAAAACCTTGTCACCTCTCTAGAGGCCATACTTGTGAATGGATCTCCATAAAAAATGGCCAGAATGTTCACCTTGATGATATCTAGGTCAAGTTTGAAACTGGGTCACATACCTTACAAAACTAGGTCAGTAGGTCAAATAATAAAAAAACATTGTGACCTCTCTAGAGGCCATACTTTTCATGGGATCTGTATGAAAGTTGGTCTGAATGTTCATCTTGATGATATCTATGTCAAATTTGAAACTGGGTCAACTGCGGTCAAAAACTAGGTCAGTAGGTCTAAAATTATTAAAATCTTTTGACCTCTCTAGAGGCCATATTTTTCAATGGATCTTCATGAAAATTGATCTGAATTTTCACCTTGATGATATCTAGATAAAGTTCAAAACAGGGTCACGTACCTTCGAAAACTAGGTCAATAGGTCAAATAATAGAAAAACCTTGTGACCTCTCTAGAGACCATATTTTTCAATGGATCTTCATGAAAATTGGTCAGAATTTTTATCTTGATAATATCTAGGTCAAGTTCAAAACTGGGTCACATGAGCTCAAAAACTGGGTCACTATGTCAAATAATAGAAAAAACGATGTCATACTCAAAACTGGGTCATGTGGGAAGAGGTGAGCGATTCAGGACCATCATGGTCCTCTTGTTTTTCAAATGGTTCCATTCAACTGAATGTAGGGCTGCCAAAGCTAAAAATGGAAAAGCTTTAAACAATTTCTTCCCGACAAGCTCTAGATGGATTGTCACAAAACTTGGTATGTAGCACCCTTGTGACTTCCTTCTCGGTTCTGTTCAAATAGTCCCACTCGACTGATTTTAAGGCCTCAAAAAAAAACAAGCATGAAAATAGAAAAACATTTAAATGACATGAAATGCTTGATGGATCATCACCAAAATTGGCAAGTAGCGTCCTTGTAAGATTCATTCATGAACAGATGAATCAATTTGACTGACTAGGGACCACCAGAGCTGAAAATGGAAAAACCCTTTAAACGGTTTCTTATGAGCTTGATGGATTTTTACCAAACTTTGTCTGTGGCAGGTTGTAAGGGCCTCTCAGGTTGGTTCAAATGATTTTGATGGACTTGTATAAGGGGCCACCAGAGGTGTAAATTGAAAAACCTTTAACAACTTCTCTTGAACTACCAGATGGATAATTGTCAAAAAAATTTCTGTAGCTTCATTGTAAGGTCCTCGCAAATTTATTCAAATAATTGAGCTTGAATGATACCAAGAGCTACTGGAGCTAAAATAGAAAAACCTTTTATACAGTAACTTCTCGAAATCTAGTACGTCGTGAATGTATTCAAGGTCGGTGTCGGTTTCAGGTGAGTTGAGTTAGGACCTTGTTGAACATCATCAACTTCGGTTAAGAAAATTGGGAATGAGATATTGTGACCAAACTATATATGTTGCCCTTTTAGAGACCAAGGTATGCCTTCTGCTAACTGAGGTCACTTGGTGGTAGACTAAGTGATCCAAATTCTGGCAGAGGGGACTGCATCAATGACAACCATTATATATATACCGTATTTCTTTAAACCCTGTAGGATGATAAACTAATTTTAAACCCCCATGGTGAGTCCTGGCCCCCTATAGTGACCTTCACTTTGAAGAAATTAGCATTTACAATCGTATATAAATACAAGTTTGTGTCACGTATCTCCAGAAGTATTTGACTCAAGAGTCATAAAACAGTACAGGGATTGTTATAAAGAATGTGAAGTTCACACACAGTGCACTTGTTCTTTTTGATATTTCACTCGACCAGACTGGTTCATTTCACTTGCTTGTTGGTTGGTATGTTATATTCAGGCCAACATCCTTAGAAAATGGGATGGGGTCAAAAATAGGTTTGAGGGGCTATCTCCAACTTCATTCAGGATTTGAAAGAAAAACAAACGTAAGGAAGTTCATGTTTTTATTCAACAGAAAAACGGCTAGATTTTGCTAGATCTCTTAATATCACAGTAATATTTCAAAATATGTCACAATTTATAAATGCATCAACATTACATTGACGTTATTATAATACTTATATGAAGTAGTATATATGCAGGATTATAATACATGTATGTACCTTGCCAACATGCATCTATAAACAATGTATACAATGCTTGTAAAGCCACAATAACAAGGTATGGTGAGATCAAGGCTGGCAAGATTTCTTTTATACTGTCAATGGTTTTAACCTACATATAAAATATCATCCACAGACTTACTACATAATGTTCTGTTGAATGATTAATTCAACAACTACAGGGGAAGTGCTGATTAATCACGGCATCAATGAATTGTACATGAATGATTCATGGCATTATCATCAACAATAACTTTCTTCATCCACTAATTCAGACCTACTAACATTCCTCAATAAGGTCTGTTGGCTGACATCATTGATGTACATATGAAATGATTATCAATAACATTTAAACTAGAGTGTTATGCATATCAGAGTTATTTCAATGTCCAAAATTTAAAATGCATTGTTTGCATCAATTCTGCCCACAATTAATGATTGATCCAGCATCCGGCTAGTTTTGTACTGATTATTCCTGTATAAACTGCTTCCCACACTTACTTGCAGGGAACTGTACAAACACATGCATCTCCATACCTGCTTCATTTATACAGAAGGGTAAATTGTTGTGTATAGAACAAAGAAATCTATTTGAAATGAACTGATACAATTAAGCTGTTTGACCTAATTGTCAGACCTTGTACTGAGGTGATTGGAAGTTACATACTGCATGTCTTCTTATTACAGGAAACCCTTGTGCCTATTTATTAAAAAATTGTTTACAGGGTTAAAACTTGAAAACATTGCCGTTTTATCTCACAGTATGACTAGACGTTAGACCAACATTACTTTTACATCATTTTCTGACAAATATTTGCGGCAACCGTTAAAGGGTATAGCATATCTGATCTGTGTACAACCTTGACCTTTGATAACCAACAGGAATGAAATTTTCGCTTTGTATAATGTTTGTGCAAAGTATTTTTAGTTCCTTCAAGAATGTAAAACTAAACAGTAGACACATGGATGACGACTGTGAATAAGTAAGTCTCCTCAGAATGACAAAAGGAACCAAATGGGATTAGAATGATTCCACAAGCAACAAAAATATTAGAAGGCAGAAACTGATAAATGCATGACCTGTTTTGGCAGCTCAAAAATGATGTTACTTTTTTATATTGAAATGCGTAACTGTATATAAAACTGAAATTTTGATACATAAATGATATCGGAAATGTTTGCAGAAATGATGGTTTTTAATAGTTATATTAGATGAGCACATATTTCATTTGTAGTAATCTTGTTTTGCTGATCTATTACATGTTCACTAATCCAATCAAATAATAAATAATATCAGTTCTGACCAGCAGTAATTCTACATCACTTTGTCAAATTCATTTTTTTCATGTAGAACTTTTTCTTTGCTAAATATCGTCGCCATGACCTTTGAATAACTTCCGCCGACTGCCGTGCTTTGCGTATTCTATGTACACGATCTCTCTCAACTTGAGCTTTGCTCATAAATTTCTTTTCTCGTTCTTTTTCCTTAAGGGCTGTAACTCTGCGAGGAGTGTCTAATTCGTCCTCATACTGAACAGCTTCATTCTGCAACGTGTTAAAGGACGAGTTCCTCAGTAGAAACTTTGACATGTCAATACCTTCCTCTGAAACAGAGTGAAAGATGAAACATATAAATATTATGTAAACGTTTTATGGTATTCGCTTTATGCCTGATCTTGGAGCACTGCTGTATCATATAAATAACCATCAAGAATACCGACTAGTAGATCAATATATTAAGAGAAATTATTAAAAGCTGAAGAAGGAGAAATATTAAGGTATATTATCTAAATACCTCTTATGACATTCTGAAATAGAACACTATATAAAGGAAATAAATTTTACACATACTATGTGGCAACAAATTTTGATGACAGAAAGTCAATGTTGCAGGCATTTTACATTTCATTTTGTACATTTTATGCTTTGTCTTGGGTAGTTATACAAATGTTGATAAAAAGCTGAATGTGAAATACTGATTTAGAAAAGTCAATTATACAGGGGAGTTCAGAATTTTTTTAGACTAACACGTTTCCACAGAAACAATTACAGGGACAAACATGATTTTTTTCATGGATTTCTTTGTAGGGTGGGCGGGGGATGTTTCAATAGCTACGTTCACTGAAAAATGCACAATTGGTTTTGTTATAGCCGAGTTACAAGCGTTTTAACAAACCACACTCGTATACACTGGTGTTATTTTATTATAAGCATGGAAGCTCCAGGAAGGAAGGAAATTCGGTCCTACACATGGATGCATTGTTTTCTGCAGACTGCAAGAATTTCAAACTGTTTAAATGGTGATTCAGTTGCAAACATGTTCATTTCACAACCTTTTATGATTCCAAAGGCCTAAGTTGTTTTGCAAATACCTAGTTTACACAGCAGATATCTTTCTGGAAAGTTTTACTGGGACAAGCTTCTAAAATCAGTTAGAAAACACGATGCTGAATGTCGCCCACAAACTGGTTTATTTATAATGACAATGCATCCCCAAGCTAAGTCCCTGAGTTTTTTTTCTTTCCTTTGCTGAAAAAAATGCTGGCTGATTGTCGCTACAATTCCAGAAGCGCCCTTGGTAGCGCAGTGTATCAGTATCTGCATAGTATACCAAGGGCAGACTACTCTGTGGCTTTCAGGTCATGGATAGCTCAGATGAACAAGAGCTGTCTGTAAGACAGCGTGCTCGACTTTTCTCAGTGCTTGAATCTGAATTAGAGCTTTGCCAGTAAAAAAAATCCAAGTTAAAAAGGGACATAACTCTGTCAAAATTCAAATCAGAGTTATGGGAATTGTGTCTGCTGGTGTAGACTTTGATAGTAAATAACTATTTTGAGTTTCAAGTCAAAAACTTTAATAGTAACAGATAATTGACTTTATCAAAAATTTTAACAAAAAAATCTAAGTTAAAAAGGGACATAATTCTGTCAAAATTCAAATCAGAGTTATGGGGATTGTTTCTCCTGGTGTAGACTTTGATGGTAAACAAGTATTTTAAGTTTCAAGTCAAAAGCTTTGATAGTATTTACGGAGATATTTGACTTTATCAAAAACTTTAACCAAAAAGTTAAAAAGGGGCATAATTCTGTCAAAAATCAGAGTTATGTGAATTGTGTCTCCTGGTGTAGATTTTGATAGTAAATAACTATTTTGAGTTTAAAGTCAAAAGCTTTAATAGTAACAGAGATATCTGACTTTATCAAAAATTTTAACAAAAAAATCTAAGTTAAAAAGGGGCACAATTCTGTCAAAATTCAAACCAGAGTTATGTGGATTGTTTCTCCTGGTGCAGACTTTGATGGTAAATAAGTATTTTAAGTTTCAAGTCAATAGCTTTGATAGTAACAGAGATATTTGACTTTATCAAAAACTTTAACCAACGGCGATGCCGACGCCAGGGCAAGTACAATAGCTCTACTTTTTCTTCGAAAAGTCGAGCTAAAAAGTGTGTTTTTGTTAAGGGTGAATATTTTGACAGACTGGTGTAAGCAATATGCTTAAATAAAGTTTTTCTATATTTTATCAAGTATTAAAACAGCTGATCTTCAAATTGTTAACAAGCAAGTTTTACTTTATATAGTAAGTTGAGACTTCATACCTATACAAGTAGACACAACAAGAGGCCCAAATGGGCCTAAGTCGCTCACCTGAAGAAAACCTAACCATCTGACTTTGCTTCTAACTTAAGGTTTGGTGAAAGTCTTTAAACTGTTCATTAAAACCAGTTATTTAAAACTTCTATATTTTGCTGTCACGCACCAAAATTGCACAACCATAGAAGAAATAATTTAAAGGTATTGTTATTTTAACTCTAGCGGCACCTTAAAGTGTCCCCATTTGAACATATCTGACATAAGACCTTATAATGATGTTACAGACCAGTCTTAACTTAGTATGGTTTTACTTTTTTCAGGCAAATAACTTCACGAACAACTGCTTTCAAAGTGCAAATGATCTTTGAACACATGAGATCTCAAAGAGCCGTATTCCATCCATTTTATCAATTTCACCACAACTATGTCCCTTGTCAGTTTTGGTAAAATACATGTAATACCATGAATGTTCAAGGAAGTGATGACATTTTCAAACTATTGAGTACTGATGTTATGTCTGTTGTGTCAAAATTCAGAAAATACATTGTAATGCAATGTAATTTATACTAAAAGTCTTACTCTGTGAGAAAACACTTGTAAAACAAGAGCTGTCAGAGGACAGCAACGCTCGACTATTCAACAGCCTTGTCAATTGAATGAATACAAAAGTCGAAAAAGGGGCATAATTTTGTAAAAATGGGAAAAAGGGTTATGGAACCTTCACAGTGCTTATTAGCTCATAAAGTGAACAAGTGCGTGAAGTTTTAATCCTTTCCCATAAGTGGATAATGAAATACCAGCTTACATACAAAAACTTAACCAAAAACTGCTAAGTCAAAAAAGGGGCATAATTTTGAAAAAATTGCAAAGTAGAGTTATGGGACCTATACAGTGCATGTCAGATCATGACAGTGAACAAGTGTGTGAAGTTTCAATTCATTCCCATTAGTGTGTACTGAGATACCAGCTTACATACAAAACCTTAACCAAGAATTTCTAAGTCGAAAAGGGGGCATAATTTCATAAAAAAGCAAAATAGAGTTATGGAACCTGTGCAATGTAGGTCAGTTTATCACAGTGAATAAGTGTGTGAAGTTTCAATCCATTTCCACAAGTCGTTACTGAGATACCAACTTACATACAAAACCTTTACCAAGAATTTCTAAGTCAAAAAGGGGACATAATTTTATAAAAAAGCAAAATAGAGTTATGGAACCTGTGCAATGTAGGTCAGTTTATCACAGTGAATAAGTGTGTGAAGTTTCAATCCGTTCCTACAAGTGGTTACTGAGATACCAGCTTACATACAAAACCTTAACCAAGAATTTCTAAGTTGAAAAAGGGGCATAATTTTGTAAAAAAGCAAAATAGAGTTATGGAACCTGTGCAATGTAGGTCAGTTTATCACAGTGAATAAGTGAGTGAAGTTTCAATCCATTCCCACAAGTGGTTACTGAGATACCAGCTTACATAAAAAACCTTAACCAAATCGGGACGTGGACGCCGACGCATGGGTGAGTCCAATAGCTCTACTATTCTATGAATAGTCGAGCTAAAAACTGTACATTAACATACAATGAGACACTTTCATTTGATTTATCAGATTATTGTTAAAAAGCAGCTGTTAATTGCATACATGGAAGGAAATCTCAATTTCTAACAAACATCTACATATTCCAACATTAAGTTTTAAATGTTGCATATCACACTAGCGTCTTAACTACAGAATGTTTCAAGCAACTCAAAACATCTAAGCTAAATTATTACATACAATACAAATGTATTTAAATAGTAAGCTCATGTACATGTATGTTCTTGTACAATGAGCAATAATAATGATTTGATTGTAATACAAGCCTTGTATTTACTTAATACTGAGACAAACGTCCATACAATATTACTGGGTATAATGTTATAAATTGAAGTAATTGAAAGTATAAGTCTGGTGTAATCGAGCCAGTCTGCTGCAATCTTTCTTGGGGACGATTCTATTAATGAATAGCCGAATGCCCAAAAAGAACCTCCATAGCTGCATCCAACTGCGGTTGGAGGCGGAAGGAGGTTCAGCCCTAAGAAAGTGTTGTCTTATCAAAATGTAAAATTCTCTTAAATGAAGTAATATAATACTGGACCCAGAAGTAATTAACATAATCAAAACAATATCTCTTGAGAAGTACCATAATACATAAATAAAGTAACAGTATGAAGTTCAAAATAACAAACAGGACATTGATATAACAGGGTGTATCTACAGGTAGAAATATACTGCTCTGCACACAGAATAATACAGTAATGGAATGTAACAGTATCCCTCGATGAGAGACAAGTATCACGTTAGTTAAGGAACATGACATTTCACCTAGTACAATCATATAGCTACACTAAAACACCTGAACAACTGCCCCAGTTTTTTCTTGGCTTCTTGTTGTACATTCACTCACGAGGTGCAATTCTTTGGGAATACAAAGTATATAGGGTTATGCGAATGCATTTCATGGCCAGATTTCGAGAGATACACTTGGGATTTCAATACAGATACATCAAAGGGACCTTCTGTAATGTAAATATACGAAACAAACTGCAAATGGGAACTATGTGTATAAAACAAGCTGCTGATTGAACTACATGTATGATAGCACAAAATGAGCACAACAAATTGTTAGAGGACAGCTACTAGTTTTGTCAAACGCCTACAGCAAACCTATCACTTTCTGGGAGACGTACGGGTACTTCCACCCTGCCAGCCCCACGGCTTCATATGATCTCTTCCAGCTAAATTTATATGCAAATTTATACATTTTTATGTTTAGAAGTTAGACTAAAGTTCATTTTACTAGAATAATTTGATTGAGAATATGCACTGTACAGTAATTAAAAAATCTTAATATGTTTTAAAATATGTTTAAAATCACAAACGGTAACTGCTACAGAAAAACTTTCAAAAAAATAAACCTGTAACAAATTTCAAATGCTTTGTCTAAGTAATTAGAAGTTAAAATTTCATCTGAAAGGGTGAAAATATATAGTTGCCTAATAAACTTACCCAGGTTCAATTTGTTTATTTTCTGAACATAATTTTAATGGATCTTTAGAAAGAAGTTCTTGTTAACATTTTAAATGGAATATATCTACCTGCTGATGATGGTCTGGGTCTGGGTTTGTTTTGGCGTTCTCTACTTGGAGGACCCTGGACATACCGAGAAATCTTCGCAGATACTGGAGATCGCTGTAATTGTAATAAATTTTTAAACTTCTAAAATACTCAGTATTACACGTCACCTTTCACTTACAGATAAAACAGACTTCAGTAAATTTAATGTTATATTATCCCTCTATCCCTTAGACACAGATGTACAAATTACCCATGAAATATTCCACAAAAGTGAACGTTACTGCCATAATATGAGATATTTAGCCAGTTCAGGGGATACTTTTATGCACAATTATTTGTGCAGTTTATTCTATTGTGCATTTACAGATGATTAAAACCATGTGCTTGTGATAAAACTTTTCGCTATCCATGCCGTTTGATATTTATTGATGAAATCTACCAAATTCTTTAACAATGAAACTCTTGATATATAAAAAAGAATTAACACTAACCCCTGCATCGGGGTCTTGTTTTGACCTTTCAGCAGACCTTGCTTCTCTTGATCTTTCCCTGCCACTTCTCTGATCTCTACTGGCCTTTGACCTTGATGGAGGTGTTTTCTGAGATTCCAAATAAGGGTTAGGTCTATACTTAGATGTCCTAGCAAACTGTTCATAATCATTATTATCAGGATAAATTCTATTATTTTCCTGGCCTAACATAGATGTTAATGCTGAATCAAAATTTTTGGAGGATAGATTCATTTTTCTTGCATCAAACTGGTCTGCATTTGATATACCATTAACATATTCACTAGGCATATACGTCTTCTGGTCACCTCCCAGACGTGATTTTTCTCTACTTTTTCTGTTTGTTCTACTGTTACTAAGTTCTTTCTCAAATCGTCTACTTTGTATTTCAAGCATATCTTCTGCAGTTAACACAGATCTTTTTTCTTTGTCTTTCATCACAGAATTATCTAGATTTTCTTTTTCCTGAGTATTTTCATCAAAAGTGACCTTTAGTTCTTCATTATTTGTCCTTTTCTTTTCCCCAGATGTTTCAAATGCTAAATTTGACGGCGTTGTAGGTCTGGAATAATTCGACTCCCATTTTGATGTTGGATCTTTCTCTGATTTACGTTTTGAATAAAACTCGTTATTTGGCACATTAGCAGAAACATTCAGGTTTTGACTGTCTTCATTTTTATCACCATTAACAACAAAAGTATTTTCTCGAGATGGCTTTGTAAACCTATCATTATTTGATTCATTAACGAAACTGTTTTCTACAGGCTCTCTAGCACCATTCTCAACTTGGTGACCATGTCCATTCATTTGTGACGTATCATTCACTGATTGTACAAAAGGTTTCCCTGATGACATCGCCTCCTTTAATTCCCGAAGTTTTTGGCGAGTGGCAAGTTCCTTTAATTCCATAAGTTCAGCAGTTGCCATAATTCTTTCCCTTTCTATCTGATTCTTTACCTGCAATGAAAATGTAGTCAGCATGAATGAAACAAACATTAAGATGAGATTAGTACACTGGAGAATCAGTATGCCTCTTGTCATTAAAATAAATACCTACCTGATTAACAAAAAATTCTACTGCCCCTACCTCCTCCTCTTCCTCCCAACCCCCCCCCCCCTTCCCCCCACCCCCTCACCACCTGGCAATGTCAATGAAGTAGGCTGAATTTATAAACATCACATCCTAAATGAATACTTTCTCAATAGTTTGGATAACTTGATGACCATCCATTATTTATAGATGCAATTTTTTCTTCTAAATTTTCTCTATCTGAGGCAATTGTAATGTAAAACCATTTAAATTTGTTGGCATAAAGTTTCATGGCTTTAGTCAAATGGATAATTTTGCATCAAAAGAAATTCATGGAGTTCAAATTTAAAAGGTAAAAGTGATATGAATTTTATTTGTTTGTTGGTCTGATGTTACCACAGAATTAGTCCATTATGTACTTTCACAAAAAAAAAACTACCATAGCTGCATCGAGCTGAGATTTATTTGCTAAACCAATTAAATAGTCTAATAAAGATGACAAGGAAAAAGTCATACCTTTGACTGTTTTTTCTCCTCAGATTTTAACATCTGAAAGACCTGTCGCGTATTAAGCGAGCCATCCCGCTTCCTGAATTGGCCATATTTTTCCTGCATGCTTGCAATTTTCTCCGCAGTTTCTTCTCGGCCGTCAACCTGATTCTTTAACTGTTCACGGCGATACTCTATATACTTGAGCTGGCGATCATATTTGTCCTAAAATTGGAAATTCAAATTAATTAAATATTATATAAATTGACTTAAATACCATTTCAATAACATTTATAAGATGTACCATGTATTGGGGATTTTATGCAAGGCTTTTGTTATACTGGTATTCTTAAGAATTCAACCAATGTAGCTTGTTATCATGAAGGAGATACTGTAAAATCATTTAAACTTGTGGGCATCAAATTTTGTGTGGATACAAATAAATGGACAATATTCTTATTTATTAGGATCTTATTCCATGGATTAATGCAACTATAAAAATTAGTCCCTGAAGAAATTTTTAAGACTTCGCATTCATCTCTCAACCTTCCGATTCATATCCCTTTCTACTGAGCTAACTGGTGAGTGATAAAATTCTTGGATAAAATGACTGGTCTTGCAATGACACAGAAGTAAAGTTTACCATTCTCTTTTTCAGCTGTCTCTCAACTAGTTTCTCTTGTTCTATCAGTGATGGATCTGCGTCTGTACTGATCAACTGTTTAACGTAGCTACTTTGATCCTGAACCTGGGCTGTACTCACTCCAAGTTTAGTCCTTGAAAAACACAAATTCTAAATATAATATTTCTTCCACAACAATATATAATTTCACACTTTACAGTTTATCTATTATATATAAACATAAAAGTATAAACAGTTAATTTATTGTATCTTCATACAAATTAGCAATTCAGATTATCACCATGCTCTTAAGCTCATCAAAATATTCATTCTTGAGCATTCAAATGATGATGACTATACATTCTCATTTGTACATTTGGATATCACGGCTTACATTAATACCGTGGATTATTGTGACATTTTGGTCTGTACCACAGTACGTACTGCGATATTTCGATCAAAGTCTACAGAACTAGAACTTACTTTAACAGGAAGATTGTCTTCATTTTTAATTATTTCCATCTTAATGTTAGCAGCAAAATATAGATCTTGCTCTGTGCTGACAATGTTTGAAAGAAATGAAGTAAACTCGGCAAGTTTTTGTACTTCAGTACCAGACAGAATGAAGTAAACTTGGCAAGTTTTTGTACTTCAGCACCAGACAGAATGAAGTAAACTTGGCAAGTTTTTGTACTTTAGCACCAGACAGAATGAAATAAACTCGGCAAGTTTTTGTACTTCAGCAACAGACAGAATGAAGTAAACTTGGCAAGTTTTTGTACTTCAGTAACAGACAGAAACACATTTGCGTTGTTTATTCAATTAATTTTTGAAATAATGTTTAAAATACTATTTCCTAATTTTGTCAGATATTTACTGTCATATCCAGCACCAAAAGTAATTAACCAACACTGGTAAAACCAGCACACTGACGAATATCACACAGCCTTCAACATTTGCTATTTAAAAACAAAATCTATGTTTTTGTCATTTTTTTTGTGCCAAATCTCCAATCTCTCTATCTCAGTATGTTCTAATAGGTGAAATTTTAAACAAATACTTGTTTCTAAGACTGTTGTCATTTCCTCATACATTTCCTTGCATTTCCTTTCCTAAACATCAGACTAAGATATTCAAACAAGCTCACACTACTACACTAACTGTAACATTCAGACTCACACTACTACACCAACTGTACCATTCAGACTCACACTGCTACACCAACTGTTCCATTCAGACTCACACTACTATACCAACTGTACCATTCAGACTCACACTGCTACACCAACTGTAACATTCAGGCTCACACTACTATACCAACTGTACCATTCAGACTCACACTACTACACCAACTGTACCATTCAGACTCACACTGCTATACCAACTGTACCATTCAGACTCACACTACTATACCAACTGTACCATTCAGACTCACACTACTACACCAACTGTACCATTCAGACTCGCACTGCTACACCAACTTTACCATTCAGACTCGCACTGCTATACCAACTGTACAATTCAGACTCACACTGCTACACCAACTGTACCATTCAGACTCACACTGCTACACCAACTGTACCATTCAGACTCACACTGCTATACCAACTGTACCATTCAGACTCACACTGCTACACCAACTGAACCATTCAGACTCACACTATTACACCAACTGTACCATTCAGACTCACACTGCTATACCAACTATACCATTCAGACTCACACTGCTACACCAACTGTACCATTCAGGCTCACACTACTATACCAACTGTACCATTCAGACAAACACTACTACACCAACTGTACCATTCAGACTCACACTGCTATACCAACTGTACCATTCAGACTCACACTGCTATACCAACTGTACCATTCAGACTCACACTACTACACCAACTGTACCATTCAGGCTCACACTGCTATACCAACTGTACCATTCAGACTCACACTGTTACACCAACTGTACCATTCAGACTCACACTACTATACCAACTGTACCATTCAGACTCACACTGCTACACCAACTGTACCATTCAGACTCACACTGCTATACCAACTGTACCATTCAGACTCACACTACTACACCAACTGTACCATTCAGACTCACACTGCTATACCAACTGTACCATTCAGACTCACACTGCTATACCAACTGTACCATTCAGACTCACACTACTATACCAACTGTACCATTCAGGCTCACACTGCTACACCAACTGTACCATTCAGACTCACACTGCTATACCAACTGTACCATTCAGGCTCACACTGCTACACCAACTGAACCATTCAGGCTCACACTGCTATACCAACTGCACCATTCAGGCTCACACTACTATACCAACTGTACCATTCAGGCTCACACTGCTATACCAACTGTACCATTCGGACTCACACTACTATACCAACTGTACCATTCGGACTCACACTACTACACCAACTGTACCATTCAGACTCACACTGCTATACCAACTGTACCATTCAGACTCACACTGCTACACCAACTGTACCATTCAGACTCACACTGCTATACCAACTGAACCATTCAGACTCACACTACTACACCAACTGTAATATTCAGACTCACACCACTACACCAACTGTACCATTCAGGCTCACACTACTATCCCAACTTGATTATTCAGACTCGCACTACTACACCAACTTAACCATTCAAGATCACACTATTACACCAACTGTACTATTCAGACTCACACTACTACACCAACTGTACCATTCAGACTCACACTACTACACTAACTGTACCATTCAGACTCACACTACTACACCAACTGTACCATTCAGGCTCACACTACTACACCAACTGTACCATTCAGGCTCACACTACTACACAAACTGTACCATTCAGGCTCACACTACTACACCAACTGTACCATTCAGACTCACACTACTACACCAACTTTACCATTCAGGCTCACACTATTACACCAACTGTACTATTCAGACTCACACTGCTACACCAACTGTACCATTCAGACTCACACTGCTATACCAACTATACCATTCAGACTCACACTGCTACACCAACTGTACCATTCAGGCTCACACTACTATACCAACTGTACCATTCAGACAAACACTACTACACCAACTGTACCATTTCAGACTCACACTGCTATACCAACTGTACCATTCAGACTCCACATGCTATACCAACTGTACCATTCAGACTCACACTACTATACCAACTGTACCATTCAGACTCACACTGCTATACCAACTGTACCATTCAGACTCACACTGCTATACCAACTGTACCATTCAGACTCACACTACTATACCAACTGTACCATTCAGGCTCACACTGCTACACCAACTGTACCATTCAGACTCACACTGCTATACCAACTGTACCATTCAGGCTCACACTGCTACACCAACTGAACCATTCAGGCTAAACACTGCTATACCAACTGCACCATTCAGGCTCACACTACTATACCACTGTACCATTCAGGCTCCCCACTGCTATACCAACTGTACCATTCAGACTCACACTACTATACCAACTGTACCATTCAGACCCCACACTACTACACCAACTGTACCATTCAGACTCACACTGCTATACCAACTGTACCATTCAGATCACACTGCTACACCAACTGTACCATTCAGACTCACACTGCTATACCAACTGAACCTTTTCAGACTCACACTACTACACCAACTGTAATATTCAGACTCACACTACTACACCAACTGTACCATTCAGGCTCACACTACTATCCCAACTGGATTATTCAGACTCGCACTACTACACCAACTTAACCATTCAAGCTCACACTATTACACCAACTGTACTATTCAGACTCACACTACTACACCAACTGTACCATTCAGACTCACACTACTACACTAACTGTACCATTCAGACTCACACTACTACACCAACTGTACCATTCAGGCTCACACTACTACACCAACTGTACCATTCAGGCTCACACCACTACACAAACTGTACCATTCAGGCTCACACTACTACACCAACTGTACCATTCAGACTCACACTACTACACCAACTTTACCATTCAGGCTCACACTATTACACCAACTGTACTATTCAGACTCACACTACTACACCAACTGTACTATTCAGACAAACACTACTACACCAACTGTACCATTCAGGCTCACACTACTACCCCAACTGTACTATTAAGCCTCACACTACTACACCAACTGTACCATTCAGGCTCACACTACTACCCTAACTGTACCATTCAGGCTCACACTACTACACCAACTGTACCATTCAGGCTCACACTACTACACCAACTGTACCATTCAGACTCACACTACTACACCAACTGTACCATTCAGACTCACACTACTACAACAACTGTACTATTCAGGCTCACACTACTACACCAACTGTACCATTCAGGCTCACACTACTACACAATCTGTATCATTCAGACTCACACTACTACCCCAACTGTACTATTCAGACTCACAATACTACACCAACTGTACCATTCAGGCTCACACTACTACCCCAACTGTACTATTCAGACTCACACTACTACACCAACTGTACCATTCAGGCTCACACCTGACATCAGGGTCTCAGAGTATGAAACATAGTTTGGAGACCAGTCTCAAAACTCAAGCATCTCATTCTGAGCACAGTTTTTAAAATTGATCAATTATTTGATTGCATTATCAGACTGGTTTACAAACTTGGCTTTACTACAGCTATACTATATAACCTTAGGCCCAGACCCAGGTGTAACTTGACAATTGTATTGTATAACCTCTGGCCAAGGTGTCACTTGACAGTTGTATTGTATAAGCTCAGGCCCAGGTGTAACTTGACAATTGTATTGTATAAGCTCAGGCCCAGGTGTAACTTGACCGTTGTATTGTATAACCTCTGGCCCAGGTGTCACTTGACAGTTGTATTGTATAACCTCTGGCCCAGGTGTGACTTGACCGTTGTATTGTATAACCTCTGGCCCAGGTGTCACTTGACAGTTGTATTGTATAACCTCTGGCCCAGGTGTCACTTGACAGTTGTATTGTATAACCTCTGGCCCAGGTGTCACTTGACAGTTGTATTGTATAACCTCTGGCCCAGGTGTCACTTGACAGTTGTATTGTATAACCTCTGGCCCAGGTGTCACTTGACAGTTGTATTGTATAACCTCTGGCCCAGGTGTCACTTGACAGTTGAACTGTATAAGCTCAGGCCCAGGTGTCACTTGACAATTGTATTGTATAACCTCTGGCCCAGGTGTCACTTGACAATTGTATTGTATAACCTCTGGCCCAGGTGTCACTTGACAATTGTATTGTATAACCTCTGGCCCAGGTGTCACTTGACAATTGTATTGTATAACCTCTGGCCCAGGTGTCACTTGACAATTGTATTGTATAACCTCTGGCCCAGGTGTCACTTGACAGTTGTATTGTATAACCTCTGGCCCAGGTGTCACTTGACAGTTGTATTGTATAAGCTCTGGCCCAGGTGTAACTTGACAGTTGTATTGTATAACCTCTGGCCCAGGTGTCACTTGACAATTGTATTGTATAACCTCAGGCCCAGGTGTCACTTGACAATTGTATTGTATAACCTCAGGCCCAGGTGTCACTTGACAATTGTATTGTATAACCTCTGGCCCAGGTGTAACTTGACAATTGTATTGTATAACCTCAGGCCCAGGTGTAACTTGACAATTGTATTGTATAACCTCAGGCCCAGGTGTAACTTGACAATTGTATTGTATAACCTCAGGCCCAGGTGTCACTTGATTCTTGTATTGTATAACCTCAGGCCCAGGTGTCACTTGACACTTGTATTGTATAACCTATGGCCCAGGTGTAACTTGACAGTTGTATTGTATAACCCTGGCCCAGGTGTCACTTGACAGCTATACTGTATACCCTTAGGTCCAGGTGTAACTTGACAGTTGTATTGTATAACCTCAGGCCCAGGTGTCACTTGACAGTTGTATTGTATAACCTCAGGCCCAGGTGTCACTTGACAATTGTATTGTATAACCTCTGGCCCAGGTGTCACTTGACAGTTGTATTGTATAACCTATGGCCCAGGTGTAACTTGACAGTTGTATTGTATAACCCTGGCCCAGGTGTCACTTGACAGCTATACTGTATACCCTTAGGTCCAGGTGTAACTTGACAGCTATACTGTATACCCTTAGGTCCAGGTGTAATTTGACAGCTATACTGTATACCCTTAGGTCCAGGTGTAATTTGACAGCTATACTGTATACCCTTAGGTCCAGGTGTAATTTGACAGCTATACTGTATACCCTTAGGTCCAGGTGTAATTTGACAGCTATACTGTATACCCTTAGGTCCAGGTGTAATTTGACAGCTATACTGTATACCCTTAGGTCCAGGTGTAATTTGACAGCTATACTGTATTCCCTCAGGCACAGGTGTCACTTGACAGCTATACTGTGTTTTTGAACAAGACATATATTTTACCTCATATGTTTTTCCATGAGATCAAGTTCCTTCTCTGCTACCTGTATCTTCATTTCTATCACCTGCTGTTCCTGCTCTGTTCTCTCCGACTGCAACTTCTCAACCTAGGTATATAATACACATCTTTAAAAAAGCAGTACAAAATAAAGGTCTGATGAAATCACTGTTACAGAAAAAAAATTGGAAATTTTCAAATAGGCCACCTTGTACTGACATAATTTAGTGGACTCATAAAGACAAGAAGCTATTTTTCAATCCAATTATGTATTCTTGTATGCTTTTTGGGGCAACCTTCAGCCACAAAATAAAATTACCTTTTCATAGCAACCAGAGAATGCTGAAATAGCATATAAGAAGATGTAATAGAATTGAGATTGCTGATTGTTAATGTAAGTCCACCCCTTTAATTATATCTAAGCCTTGAGAAAACATGTATACAGCCCAAACAGTGCACGTCTGCACATGTTATCAGGAAAATGATGCTTAGGTATGATTTCCAGTTTATCAAACTTACACACAGAATAACCTTAACTACCCACCTTAGAATTGAGCTTCTTTATTTCCATGGCTTTTTTCTGTTCGTATGGTGTTCTAGCTTGCTCCTTTAAGATCATAGACAAAGTTTCTGGGTCTCTTTTACTGTTGCTTGTCCATAACCTCTCTATGAATAAAGGAAATAGCAAAATGTTGTATCAGAAAGGTGGACCTAAACAAAATATTTTAACCAACGCCAAATCCGACGCTGACGATTAAATGACGACAATACCTCATAGATTTTTTCATTTATCAGATAAGGTTAAAAAAAGGTATCATAGATAATTAGCGAAAAACTATGAAGCACTTTGTGTCAAAACAGGGCTTTCACGGTAGTAAGTATATCCCGGTAATTTGTATATAAGGTATACTTAACCAAATATTTCAGAAGTTCAACATATCCCTGCTAAGACGTACACTCTAATTTACTGAGACTGTTTACATAAAGCCATTTTCACTGAATAATTTCTGACTTTAAGGAAAAGGATGATCAAAACAAACTGTTTTCAATTAGAAACTTTTAAACTTTAAAGAGAAAAACCATTACCTCCAGTTGATGCCGTTGTGACTCTACTCTCAGCATTACCATCTACCCAAGCCTGTGTGGCTTGTCGTCTGCTAGGAGGGGCACCAGCATCCCTAGTTACATCCCTTCTTTCACCAGATGGAGCTGCAGTTTTTGAGATTTCAAATGAAGCATTTCTTCTTAAACTAGAATTCTGATTTGATCTAGATCTCTGCCCTTGGGTTGTGTTATTTGGTTTCACTCTACTGGAAATGAACATGTATTAATTAGGAAGACATCGAGTAATTAAAATTTCTGACGATCATAAGTGAAGTATGTGATATTAATCAATCTCTACTCTGGCTGAGAGTGACCATAAATATGCATTTTGATCAGGAATCAATATACTGTTAAATCATTAATATTCGCGGAGGACTAATTTTCAGGGATTTCATGGTTGAGTCAATCCACGAAATTTAATCCCAACGAGCAAGTAAAATTCCTATTCATTTTATGTTCAAAAGTTGAAATCCACGAAATCATATCCCCACGAAATTGCCGTCTTGACCAAAACCACAAAATTTCATGCCCACGAAATTAAATTTTACAGTAATCTATAGAATTGGACAGACACACTTGACTGAACAGGTTGAAGTGCAAAGATATGTGAATACCTGGCAAAATGATGATTCTCACTACTTGTAAACACTGGTGAATATTAGAATACATGTTTAATGTTTACATTTAAGTGACCCTTAGAATCTAGGTCATTCTTAAAATCAGATATGTTTTCTATAAGCCAAGATATTATAATAGCTGTTATGATAACGGTGTTATGTCATCACGAATATTCATATTTAATGCTAGATAATCCTATTTACAACATGTATATGCATGTCTTATCTAATAGGAATCTATTTATAAATGACAGATTCTGCTGGTACACAGAATAACCTTGATTACCAACCTTGGAATTGAGCCTCTTTATTTCCGTGGCTTTTTTCTGTTCATATGAACCCAAGAACATGTTCATAGACCAGTTTCAATAGATAAAGATAAATTGTGTGGCCTTTGCATATAGTTTACACTTTAATTGGTATACAATACATCTTTACACATAATATTAATGTGAAAACTATCACAACAGTAAATAAGGAATGTAACTGTGCTGTTTTCACAAATGTATATACAACCTAAAATTCACCATCAACACACCAAATAACAACTTCCCTGGAACTTAGAAACAACAAGGCAGGAACAAGAGCTGTCGGATGACAGCGCGCTCGACTATTCGAAGAATTGATTGAAGAATGGGGTCAAAATATTTCCATAGACATATGTCAAATAGTCTTGACAAAACATGGACATATACAAAACAGAACCAGTTTCCAAGTTCAAAAAGGGCCATAATTCAGCCAAAAAAGAGGAGAGAGTTACGTACTCTTGCCTATTGATAGAGACTATTATACTGAACAAGATATAAAAGTTTCAAAGCCATATGTCAAACACTTTACACAAAATATAAACTGGTACGAAAAACTTAACCAAGATTTCTAAGTCAAAAGGGGCCATAATTCAGTCAAAATGCTTGATGGAGTTATGTTCTCTTGCCTATAACTGGATATTGTGATGGTAAACAAGTGTTGAAAGTTTCAAAGCTTTATCTCAAAAGACTTTGTCAAAATGTGGACTGGTACGAAAAACTTAACCAAGATTTCTAAGTCAAAAGGGGCCATAATTCAGTCAAAATGCTTGATGGAGTTATGTACTCTTGCCTATAACTGGATATTGTGATGGTAAACAAGTGTTGAAAGTTTCAAAGCTTTATCTCAAAAGACTTTGTCAAAATGTGGACTGGTACGAAAAACTTAACCAAGATTTCTAAGTCAAAAAGGGGCCATAATTCAGTCAAAATGCTTGATGGAGTTATGTACTCTTGCCTACAACTGGACATGGTGATGGTAAACAAGTGTTGAAAGTTTCAAAGCTTTATCTCAAAAGACTTTGTCAAAATATGAACTGGTACGAAAAACTTAACCAAGATTTCTAAGTCAAAAGGGGCCATAATTCAGTCAAAATGCTTGACAGAGTTATGTACTCTTGCCTATAACTGGACATGGTGATGGTAAACAAGTGTTGAAAGTTTCAAAGCTTTATCTCAAAAGACTTTGTCAAAATATGAACTGGTACGAAAAACTTAACCAAGATTTCTAAGTCAAAAGGGGCCATAATTCAGTCAAAATGCTTGACAGAGTTATGTACTCTTGCCTATAACTGGACATGGTGATGGTAAACAAGTGTTGAAAGTTTCAAAGCTTTATCTCAAAAGACTTTGTCAAAATGTGGACTGGTACGAAAAACTTAACCAGGGTGTGACGCCGACGCCGACGCCGACGCCGTGGTGAGTAGGATAGCTCTACTTATTCTTCGAATAGTCGAGCTAAAAAGGGATATGAAATCAACATTGTCAAAGAACAGGGTGGGAGTCCCATGGACAAAGGCTGATTCCATTTCAAGTTTATACATATAGAAAGAAAGGACAATACTGACCTCATGAACTTATACTAGTTTAGATATAAAGATTTGGATATGCTGATACTTATTTAAAAACCTCTTATCTAGCAGGAACTGTTTTCAGTTTCAAGCTTATCATGACCTTAAAATCCTAGAACAATAGTGGTTATCAACTGACCATAGCCAACCATTCTTTGAAGTTTGACTACTGTAGGTACATGATTCTTTAGTTATTCTGTGGAAACCATTTTCAGACTGAGGGTCACTATGACCTTGACCTTTGAACTACTGATCCAAGAATGACAGAGGTCATTAATTGACCATATGCAATCATGCTATGAAGTTTAACCACTGTAGGCTAAACAGTTCTTCAGTTATTAATTAGAAACCAGTCCAGTGCACAGAACCTACCGCGTGTTAAAAACATCAATACATTTCTAAATCAGTCCAACTATAACTACTACGCTATGTATCTGTGTGCACTAAAAGAACTCCATCCAGCTTGCCAATGATGTTTCACCTATAAGCTTGTATTCTTATAAACTGTAAACATTACTGAAGCATTAAAGCTAATTTCACTACCCATGTGCAATGCATTTTACCTGCTGGACATCAAAAATGGCCAAAATAGGCAACAAAATGTTCTAAAAGGAAAGAGAAACCCCATCATATATTGACATGAAGTTGATTTAAAACTGACATACAGGTATCACAGCAATTTGCCTCTAAAAATATTGTTGGCAAAAATAGTGAAGTTTTTCAAAGTCTAACGGATATACTTAAAATCTACAATTTTTTTTATAGTTTACAGGATTTACAAGTAATTATTTCAAAGTTTAGTTTTTTATGATGTACATTTTGTGCCCAGTGCCAACAAACAACCAAATGAGGTGTAAAAAAATCACTAAAATCAAACACTTACCTATCTGATTCCCCATCAACTTTCAACTTCTGGACGTTATGTCTCTGAAATGTTTCTCCGTTATCTGGTTCCCCATTTACTGGGCTGGTACCATTCTCCATTGGGGTATGAGTGGGTACGGTAACAGACAATGAATTTCTCCGATGTTCATTACCACTAGTAGGTCCAAACACTGGATTACCAACAACCTTTTTCAGAATTCTTAAACATTCTCTGAATTTGTTAGGATTGGTTATACCTGCAATATATACCATTAGCATGAATCCTTTAGCATTGTAACTAAATTAAGTAAATGTTGCCATTTATTCACCAATGGACATAGTTTAGGGAATAAGGTTCTGATGCTTAGTCTGGAGATATCAGGATCAAAGCCTAAAGAGAGACATAAAAGTAACAACACATAAAAATCCATTATCAGTTACTATACTGCACACCTGTATTTTCGCGGCAATTAACAATTTTCAGTGATGTTGTAATAAATTCTGAAATCAGTTTCTTTCGTTGAATAGGGAACAATTTTTGCTGTTTCAAAGCTTGCAAAACCTTCGTGAGTAAGTCGAAAGAAAGTCAGAACTCCAAAGCAAAAAAAATGTACAAATGCTTCACAATGTAACTTCAATACCGCGAGATTAGTGATACCGCGAGAATAGTGATGTCCAGTATACTTTCATAGAAAACTCAATAAGATTTAAGCTTTTTTTTCACCATGAAACTAAATTATAGTATAACTACTTCCCTATAACGAAATACAATGGAAATAATATCATACACACCTGCTGAAATGGGATCTGCAATTTTACCAGCCAGGTATTGTTTGACAACCTGTGAGCAAATCAGCTTGTCTTCATCACTTAACTTCATTCTTGAGTCTACCTCCTCGTCTTCCTGAAATACGTATCACACATTAAATACAATAACAGAATATGTATCCATCCATGTTTGCAGTCTGAACTTGAAACGGCAATTATTCAATTTGCCGTAACATTTTCTGGAGTAAATTTATTGTGATGAAGTTTTGCAGAGCTATCTGTAGCTGCAAAGGTTTCATTATAATTTCTTTTTCAGGACTTTCCAGGGCTTTTTCAGACCTTTTTTCTTCTTTTAAGGAGGTAGGATACCTTGTTACAAGGGAAAATTCAAATTAGTTGAACCGCAGCATGTTTTTGTATTTCGTGTAATATGAAGTTTTAACTGCTACAATCTCAATTTCGTTTGTCTCTGTCCCTTCAAGTTCAATTTTTATCCAGGTTTGAAGAACATGACCCTCCAAAGGTATTTCATATTGAAATAAGAAGGAAAATACGGATATTTAACACTTTTCAGTGTATTTTAGTTTCATTGATATCCGTAGAAGTCTGCATAATTGATAATTTTACTGGTATGCACGTTATCTTTCTAATATAAGCTTAAAATATATATGTCGCGGGGCTCGTGTTTCCATGGTAACGCATTTTCTCTCATTTTTAAACAACTATGTATAAAAATAGGGGTTTTCGACGGCTTCAGTGCCATTCTGTTAATGACCAACATGAAATATTTGGGTAATATTATTAGCAAAATATCAAGCACTTTACATGGTACCCTATTTTTCTTAAATTTTAAAGTAACCATGGCAACAGAGATGTTTAAAATAGCTTATATCTTGCTGTTTGTCGTAATTTCTTCAAAAAAATATTGAATAAGATTATCTTTCTAGTTGATGTAGCTTTAAAACATATTATTTCTAACGTAGGTTACATTTTCGTGTTATTTGCATTTATTCAAACAAATTTCACAGCTTAGAATACGTACAGCAGTACCCCTCGTCTGCCATTTTTCATGGAAAAATCGTTCAGCGTGCTGCTATTATTCTCATGGATATTGTTGAAATGAAAATAAAAAGCTGAAGCTGTGTTTCTTAAATAGACCAGTGTCAACGCTTTTGAATTTTACATTTAAATACATAGGTCACGGGCTTCGTTTTCATGGTAACATCAATTCAATTCAAGAAACCACAATTTTCTACTGAAATTTGAACAATTTTAGATATTAGTTTTAGTATGTAAGTAACAAATTATCAATGGAACCTGAAAAATAGGTATTACAAATCAAACTGCTAGACTTTTTATTTGAAAATGGCCGTAACAAGTAACCTTTCACCCAACTATATTCCAAATAACATTGCTTGCCATCATCCATTTTCTTACATTCCGCATAACATTTCAATATAACTACATAAAAGAAGCAAAATATTGATTATTATTCAGAGCAAAAGACTCATAAAAAATATTTCAGCAAATAATGGTTATTTGAAAATAGTTAAAATAAAGAAAATGTACAGAATTACGTACTTTCAAGATAAAAGCTATTAATTTTGCGCGGTAACTGACACGTAACGTCATGACGTCAATGACGTCATTTTAAGGCAACATTGTTTTGAAGCATTTCTGCGGCAATTTATTCATTATTTCTGCATTATTAAACCATAAAGCATCAGATCGACGACAAGTTCATGATTTGTTTTCAGAAGAATGAATATACAAACACAATTAGTTTGTCGTAAACGTCGTCGTAAATCGTCACGTTAGCTTCCGGTTGGACATGCGCACATACAAATATAAAGGTAACCTACCTCCTTAAGGACCAATTCTTCAGTATCCAATGACACAAATCCAACTTGCCTTTTCCTATATTTGTGTTTCACACATAGAAAAGTCTTAATTTGCATTTTGCATTATATATATAGTCCACTTTGCTTAAACAGCTGTACTTTCTTATTGAAAACACACTTATTTTCGCCAATTTCAACCTCACATGAATAATCTGAAACAAGCTGGATGCCAACTTTAAGCAAGCAAGGAGCAAGTGCAATAACATTCCCAACTGCTAGACAGGCTGAAACCCCTTTACAAATAATATATTACACCACACGAATTAAATTTTACAACAGTCACCAGATTCAACACATACTTTCTTTTTTCACTATTTCTTTATGCATTTAGAAACAAATACAACTAGATGTATATCTATAGGACACTGGTGCCCCCATCCCTTCATAGGACACTGGTGCCCCCATCCCCTCTAATTCCTGTCAGTGTTCTGTCACATGTTACTTGCCAACAATGCAATACTAATTAATATTTCCCTGATATGGGGTGAGAGTCAATAGGGGAAGGGGTATGGCTACATTTTTTTGTACTTTAAATCACTTTATGTGTATTTTAACTAAGTCAAGGACTAAACTATGGTCTGAACTAAATAATATTGTTATAAGGTTTATAGACCCTAGGTCAAATAATTTTTGAGGTTCATATAACACAAACAGTAAGGTCCCTATATACATATTTTTGACTAAGTTAAGGGCTATAACTCTGATCTGGCTGAGTGAAATTCGAAACACATCCCAAGGTGCACAACTTCACATGCTGAATAAAAATTCTACTAGGTTTGATGACTCTAGGTCAAATACTTTTTCAGATCTGAATTTGTGAAGTTTAGCACCTGGGATTCTATTTGGGATTTAACCCCTCTTACACATCCCTACCCTCCTCTAAAAATAATTCTCTTTCAGGTTCTTTTATCTTGTGTTTCTTGTTATGCTTTATAGTACTGATACCCGACACCTCCCACCCCCCTGATGACTCATACCCCAAATCCAAGGTAATGTTAAAGTTAACTTAGTCTTGCATTGTCAACAAGTAGTATCTGACCATAAAGTGACAGGAAGTGGGGGTACTATTATCCTACAGACATACATTTAGTTATATCTATATTTATACATTCTTATGCAATATTTGTTATTCAGTATACTGATTCAAATTTTAAAATACAGACTTATTAGCTTCACCTGTGTTAATTTCAAGCAAGCCAGTTCTGCTTCTAGTTCAGCAATACGTTTCCTGAGTTTACGGATCAAAGACTTCTCATCAAGTTCTTCGTTACGCCTGAAAAAGCAACGTTTTGTTTCATTACATATGAAGTTAATAAGCAACATTAAGAAAAAGCTTTTAACCATCAACATATCTGTGTTTACTCATTACTGACTACAACTAATCACTAAATGTTTAAATTTAAGTAAAACTAGAGCTGCTTTGAGAAAAGCATATGTCTCCCACAACTGCCTAATCATCTAGACTGGCATTTCTTCTCTGTTAAGTATCTGAGTCAACCATGCACCAAGACTTGTATCACTGGCATCAGTATTTTCGGTAATTCAAGGGCTATAATTCCGAAGTGCCTTGGCAGATTTGTCTAGTTATCAAACTTGGCCAAGGACTAATTGTCAAACACATTTTGTTAAAGTTTGGTGAAGATTGGATGAGAACTGTTCGACTTAGAGCGCGGACAAGATTTGTGACAGACAGACAGACATATAGACACACACACAGACAGGAGTAAATCAATATGTCTCACACCACAGTAGTGTTGGAGACATAATAATTACTTCATTTATGAGATTTTTTGCAAAGTATGATTTTATGAAAATATTAATGCAGGTATATCAATGTTGAATTAGATCATAAATTTTTATGACATTGTAGTTTAAAGGGATACTCGGGTTCTTTTCCAAGAAATAGATTCCTTATTTATTTATTCTGTTTTGCTAAATTAATCAAATGAAACAGAAAGAGCTGTCGCTATATGTGAAAGACAAATAGTCCAACCAAGAATCTGACTGGCAAACTCTTTTCATCTTACCATGTCCATGGTGAAAATCAGTAACATCAAAAAAGAAAAGTGGAATTTGATATTTAATAGCAATTTTTAAGTGTTATCCTAGCCTGGCATACGTTGGTCAGAATACCATAAATACGAAAATATTGTGCACCCACAATGTCCAAGTATCTGTCAATACAACACGTGAAATCTCATTTCTACAATGATTTAAAGGATCTAATTTTTTCCTCTCTTGCGGCTTTTTAGCCTTAACAAATCAAAGAGCATAGACTTTATGATGAAAAATCTTAAATCTCTGGATTTGAACCCAGATCTGTCCGGTGCTAATCCAATGCTCTAACCACTGAGCCAAAGAGTCGACTCCCATACGCAGTTGTCAGAGATTTGCTTTAAACATACAGGCTATGCATAAGTGACCATAACACTTCCCCTCTTCAAAGAAGTCATCATTTATGATGACGTGTATTCCATTTTGGCATAGAAATTGCCATTTTTGGCACAAGATAAAGTCTGTTTTCCGGACGAGCCCCCATCTTACGACTTTTTAGACAAAACAAATCAAAGAGCATAGCATTTAACAACAAAAAATCCCAACTGCCTGTGGCATAATTGAACCCAGGTCACTCAGGTGCTAGTCCAATGCTCTAACCACTCAGCCAAAGAGTCCACTCCCTAATGCAGTTGTAAGAGTTTGGCTTTAAGTGTACAGGCTCTGCGTAAGTGAGTTTTACATCTCCATAAGTTTACCTGTGTATCCCTTTAACTTTTTTGAGAGATGACAATCATGCCAAGGCAGGTATACCTGTACATAGGACTTTATAAGGGATTAAAGCAGGGGCATTTTTTAAAGGTGTATCATGATAAGGGACTAAAGCAGTGGCATTCTTTGAGGTTTATCATGATAACGGATTAAAGCAGTGGCACTCTTTGAGGTTTATCATGACAAGGGATTACAGCAGGGGCGTTATCTGAGGTTTATCATGATAAGGGATTAAAGCAGGGGCATTCTTTGAGGTTTATCATGATAATGGATTAAAGCAGTGGCACTCTTTGAGGTTTATCATGACAAGGGATTACAGCAGGGGTGTTATCTGAGGTTTATCATGATAACAGATTAAAGCAGGGGCATTCTTTGAGGTTTATCATGATAAGGGATTAAAGCAGGGGCATTCTTTGAGGTTTATCATGATAACGGATTAAAGCAGGGGCATTCTTTGAGGTTTATCATGATAACGGATTAAAGCAGGGGCATTCTTTGAGGTTTATCATGATAACGGATTAAAGCAGGGGCATTCTTTGAGGTTTATCATGATAACGGATTAAAGCAGATGCATTCTTTGAGGTTTATCATGATAATGGATTAAAGCAGGGGCATTCTTTGAGGTTTATCATGATAATGGATTAAAGCAGTAGCACTCTGAGGTTTATCATGATAAGGGATAAAAGCAGGGACATTCTTTGAGGTTTATCAAATCAAAGACATTATATGTCACTTAAATGCAGGGATACCTGTAGAAGTGCAAGAAATATTTTGACATACAAAAAGCAACTGATGCATGTGCAGAATAAAATATGAAAAATGATAAATAAGGCATGCAATATAAACAGAACTTTGAATACACAATGTACAACATGCAAAAGGGGTTATGAAAAACAAAATAATGAACAGAAGTGGAAATAAATTAACATGATTACAGTTTCTACCTACCAAAACTACTATGATAATTTGGTCTATCCTGAAAAGTTTATAAAACTAAAGAGTATTTCCTGACATTGTTTCAGTGATATCTGATCACCGGTAAGTTTTCAACAATACTACAAAATTGTTACTCATTACATTTTGTGACAAAAAGTCATAAGGATTCTGGGCATATCTAAAAACTTCACACCCACCCCTCTGCCCCCCAAAAATGACAACTTTATTTTTTATTCAGAAATTCCTATTTTAACATGACTTAACAATGAAATCATATACTACATGACACAATTTCAATCTTGATATATTATGATCTTTAGACTTGTCCATAAAATTTCTCACTGAAATTGAACTTTCATAAAAAAAAACAAAAAACAAATTCATTGAAATTTTAGATGACAAATTCATTTGCTACCATGTACACAAGTTATACTTCATTTTCCTCTGGTGACCTAGACTTATAAAAACTGTAGCTGGTTCTTGATAAAAAAGCAACAGCCTATCAAAACATCCACTTTGGATAAAACTGAGGCTTATAGACTCTGCACAAAAACAATATTCACTACAGGAACAGCCAATAAAGTTATAACAGGTAACAGATTTTCAGTTAACTACCACAATTAACTATAGGTATGGAATAAGGGATACATGTTCACAACAGCTACCTACCATAGCTGGCCACTGATAGTGAAAAAACAACAACAACAACAGCATCAGTAAATCTCTAGAATATTGATCACTAAGTGCATGATAAGACATAAATATCTGCATTAACTGTTGATAAGGTACAATCTATTTTACATATTTATATTGTAATCTCTATTTGTGATGCTGAACTATATTTTTGACAATTTTGAGTTTTTTAGCACCAATGAGCACCAAAATTCATTAAGCATATTTCTAAACAAGAGCTGTCAGTGGACAGCGTGCTCGACTATTCTCAGTACTTGATAGTATAATATAAGCTATGAGTAAAACTATAACATTACAATAAGCATATTCTAAGTTGAAAAGGGGCCATAATTCAATCAAAATGCTTGATAGAGTTGCCTCCTCCTTTTTACAGACTGGGGTCATGATGGTAAACAAGTATGCAAAATATCAAAGCAATATCTCAATGGACTTTGAAAATATTTGGGGTGGTACGCAAACTTTAACATTTATTCTAAGTCGAAAACGGGACATAATTCAGTCAAAATGCTTGATAGAGTTGCCTCCTCCTTTTTACAGACTGGAGTCATGACGGTAAACAAGTATGCAAAATATCAAAGCAATATCTCAATGGACTTTGAAAATATCTGGGGTGGTACGCAAACTTTAACATTTGTGTGACGCTCACGCTAACGCTAACGCCGACGCCGGGGCGAGTAGGATAGCTCCCCTATTCTTCGAATAGTTGAGCAAAAAAATGGCATTTCTCTAATCCAATAATTTCTTTTATCCTGTCACTTGCAGTATTTTCGACCCGATATCAGGGTGCCGTATATCTTTCTTGATATACCGTCAGTTGATCATGTGACCAGTGATATACGGTCAGTTGATCATGTGACTTTATGATCGATATTGTTGTCATAAGAAATTTTGCAACGAAACCATTATCATTGTGTTGGAAATGTCCGAACTAAGAAAATGAGTGGTCAAATAATGAGTTTTTATTCAAAAACGAAGAAGTTATTGCGATTTTGCCGGTAATCACGTCATTATATAAGTGACGTCATTACGAATATGACGTCATTAAAGCGGTTGTCGCACACTTATTTTTGTAAAATAAATTGCCAAATATCGGAAAATGAAGTAATGACAAGAGAAATAGAATAATAGGTTAGTGCCTAAGATGGAGAAAGTTTATATGGCTCGGCTCCGGACGTTATCAGGTTCGCCTTCGGCTCACCCGATAACCTCCTCCACCTCGCCAGATAAACTTTCTCATCTACGGCACTAACCTATTATTCTCTATATGTAAATTGATACTATTATTAGGTTTTGTAACAAAAATGGGAAAAAAAACCCTGTTAAAAGTGAAAACTTAAAAAAGAAATCGCAACATATTTTTTTGGCTTTTCTGCATCATTCAAAGTCAATTCCTGAAAAGTTTTTTGTAGGTTTGTCACAATATACTGTTTTAATTCCAACACAGCTTTTCAGTGTATAATTTAACTTCTGTGGTATTACATAATTTATATGAACTTTATCATACTTATAACAACATTATGTACAAAATGTTCAAGTACAACTTTATTCAGATGTGGATCCTGAACCACTTCAGATAACTACTTGCAAGACAGGGGGAGGGAAATAAAGTACTTACGATACAGAGTTAGCGATGCAGGCTACTCGTCCAGCAAATCTACACGTAGATATTGATTCACCAAGATTGGATATTTCCAGGGATATAGTTGCTATCATAGCAGTCATACAATTACCACCTACAATATACAGTGTCAAAATTATACTTATTGTAGCACAGAAATAGGCTCAAATGTTTTTATACTGAGTAAATTCTGGAGTGCAATATTCATCTCATAGAAAAATGAGAGCATATTTCTTGGGCAAAACTAATAATACCACCTGTGGAATGCAACAACATGCATGAAAATGATGTCACAAATGATGTCATACATCCAATATGAAAGGTGAACATCAGTATAGTAAAATATTGACGTCTTAGGTCCTACTGTAAATACATGGAAACTAAACATACATATTATGTAATAAAATGAAAAAAAAAAGTGCCAGACTCTCAACTCTCAGTACCAATAAGGGCAAGTGAACCAACATGAAAATTGATATACTGTACCATTGAACAAGATGTCACACTTGTACATTGTGTAATAATATATGTATATCACAGAGAAGATTAGTAATATTTAAGTGTAATTATTTTTACTTCTAGTACTATGAGTACAAACTTACCCAAACTGTCTCGTAGCAGCATGGTAAGGAGGGAATTCCTGTATGGAACATGGCGTGGTCCTCGGATGCCATCTGCACTTCTAGGTCTCGTTACAAAGTTATATCTAAAATAAAGAGTAGTTACAACAGTATATATTTTGAAAATCATATGGAAGTATATTTCAATAAATGATAAAAGGAGATCTTTTTTATCTATATGCATACAGAATAGTTCTGCATGTTTGGCTAACAGTAAGTGCTGTCATTTATCCAGAAAAGTTAGAATAATGCCTGGTAGACATTATAGGGATAAAATAAATGTTGCCAGGAAACTATTATATCCCATGTATTAAGTGCTAAACAGTTAGCTTTTCTGTCTTTCATAAGGTTAATATTTACAAAATATGTATGTTTTGATTAAAAGAATTCAAAATAACAATAAAAAATAGCAATGCAAGGACCACTATTTTCAACTGGTCTAACAAAGAATCAAGCACAAAACCCTATTTTTTTTTATTTGTGGACCTGCTTTGTGTTTTCCAAAGTTTAAAAAATCAGGATTCAATGAAATTCTACCCTGTAGAAATAAATTGTCCTAAACATGCAGAACTACCTTAAGAGGTTATTTAAATTTTCTAGGGAAATCCAGCTAAGACAAAAGGTAGCTTGTTTTACAAAATACTTGTTCAAACAAAGTTTTAAAGAAATTTTAAACATGATCACTTTTTTTTAAAAATTATTTCCTGAAGAAGACCTTTGTAAGGTCGAAACGTAGGAACTAATAAATTTAGTCAAATTTAACCGGTGTTGGTCGTGTGTTCCACTTTTACATTTCATTGTCTTTAAAATTTATTGTGTTGGAATGTGGCAAGAGGCACTGAGGGAGAGACAACAACCTTTTATAACTCAAGCAAAGAGCTTTCTCTCTTGAATAATTTGACCCTACTTAGAATCAAACAAATAGTTTTGATGGCAAAGAAATTTGGGTTCCACAGCTGTTACCAGAGCTGAACAATTTATATGCAACAACAACAACAACAGACCTGGATTCTGGAAATAGAGATTTCATATACCTTTAAACTGACAGTCTGAACGAAGTCTCCCTTTCAATTTTCTAAATTTTCAGTACATGAGCTTTATTGTATGCATATGTCATTCTCACTACTCCATGTCTTGAAAGTGAATAGGACATAAAATGCAAAATGTAAACAAGGCAGTCTGAAAGACAGCTAAATCCCCCGCCACTGCTATGGATAGTGAAAGGGTAAACCTTTGACTTTAGCTGTGACCTTGACCTTGAACTGACATGGCTGACTCATGAATTCTGCACAACGTCTTGATGAGGTGATCATTTGACCAAAGTTTCATGAAAATCCTTCAAGGGGTTTAGGAGATACAGAGCTGAAACCTTTGACCTTCAGTTGTGACCTTGACCTTGAGTTGACATGGCTGACTCATGAGTTCTTGATGAGGTGATCATTTGACCCAAGTTTGATGAAAATCCTTTAAGGGGTTAAGGAGATACAGAGTGGACACCAAATGGAAGGCTCAAACCTTCGACCCTTAGTTGTGACCTTGACCTTGAGCTGGCATGGTTGACTCATAATTTCTGCACATCGTTCTGATGAGGTAATCATTTGACTCAAGTTTTATAAAATTCCTTCAAGGGGTTTAGGAGATATAGAGCGGACACAAAATGGAAGGCTCAAACCTTTGACCTTCAGTTGTGACCTTGACCTTGAGCCGACATGGCTGACTCATAAGTTCTGCACATCGCCTTGATGAGGTGATCGTTTGACCCAAGTTTGATGAAAATCCTTCAAGGGGTTAAGGAGATATAGAGCGGACACAAAATGGAAGGCTCAAACCTTTGACCTTCAGTTGTGACCTTGACCTTGAGCTGGCATGACTGACTCATGGGTTCTGCACATCGTCTTGATGAGGTGATCATTTGACCCAAGTTTTATAAAATTCCTTCAAGGGGTTCAAGAGATATAGAGCGGACACAAAATGGAAGGCTCAAACCTTTGACCTTGAGTTGTGACCTTGACCTTGAGCCGGCATGGCTGACTCATGGGTTCTGCACATCATCTTGATGAGGTGATCATTTGACCCAAGTTTTATAAAATTCCTTCCAGGGGTTTAGGAGATATAGAGCGGATACAAAATGGCAGGCTCAAACCTTTGACCTTGAGTTGTGACCTTGACCTTAAACCGACAAGGCTGACTCATGGGTTCTGCACATCGTCTTGATGAGGTGATCATTTGACCCAAGTTTCATGAAAATCCTTCAAGGGGTTTAGGAGATATGGACCAGACACGATTTTGTTACGGACAGAAGGACGGAAAGACGGACGGAAGGACGGACGCAGACCATTCCTATAATCCCTCTGCCATGGCGGGGGATTAATAAAATATTTATATAAACCATCCAAGTTTGATAAAAATATCAAAGTTCAGTAAAATGTACTTACTTTCTATTGCCTACTGATGTCCTTGCTCTGTTTGCCTTGTCTGCAGCTAGAGCTTCCTCCTGTAGGGCAACTATTACAGTCTCGAGATGATGTAGTGACAGGTTAATACTTTTTGCTTCCGTTAACTGATGGCCAAGTACGCGTGTCTTAGCAACTCTTTCTGATCCTGCAAGATCCACTAGATGTAATTTTGACCTGAAATATTAATAGATTGAAATGTTTTATGAAAAATATTCGAAAAAAAAAAACATTCATTTTTACTGTAAATTGTATACTATTTGAAATGGTTTTATTTTCATTAAAATTTCTTCTCAAAGCGATCCACCAACTCCAATATTAATGTTTTATTTTCACTAAAATTTCTTCTCAAAGCGATCCACCAACTCCAATATTAATGTTAACCACCACCATATAAAAAATACACAAAAAAAATCCTTAAAGATGCAATTTAAAAAAATAAGACTGTTTTCAATCAAATTGCAATAAGCAATGCAAATAATATCCATTCCACAGTAGATCTTCAATGAATTAAGACCCCTTTTTTATCCCCTAATTAGTTCTCCAAAAAACACAAATCTCTATAAGAAACTAAGATTTGAACTCTAGATAAAATGCGAGATTATTTCAAGATTTATAAATAGATAAAACGTCCAATTATTTTTTTCAACGTCATTCATCATTAATTTTTCCTAACCAACAGAAACTTCTTTAGGATTTGCTTTCAACACCTGGAAAGCAGTTTATCAAATGCATTGAGCATTTTTATCAAACATTTAAAGCAATCATTTTACAATATTTACAATGGGATTAAATGCTACATGCAGAAAATAGAAACATTTTTAGCCGAGCAAACATCAAGCTCCGATAACTTTGATCTGATAATCCCACTTTTAACCATATATAGAAGTATATATTGTAATTCATATAAAATCATGCTTGCAGGAGAGCTATTCCGTGGATGCTTGACATATCTATCATCCTATACCTTAGGCCTTATAAAATTAAATCTGAGGTTTCTGTCATCAATTCCCAATTGAAGTCCATCCCAAATTGTCAGACCTGAACCCAAATGTTTTTCATTTTGTCCAACACCAATAATCTAATGCCTATTGCAAAAAAAGGTGGCAATCAGATTCATACAAAATAATCAAAAGAATAAAAATCAATAAACAAAACTGAGCCACACCATGAGAAAACCAACATAGTGCATTTGCGACCAGCATGGATCCAGACCAGCCTGCGCATCTGCACAGTCTGGTCAGAATCCATGCTGTTCGCTAACAGTTTCTTTAATTGCAATAGACTTTGAAAGCGAACAGTATGGATCCTGACCAGACTGAATGGATGTGCAGGCTGGTCTGGATCCATGCTGGTCGCAAATGCACTATGTTGGTTTTCTCATGGTGCAGCTCAAATAAGTTCATCAGGTAACCTGTCATGAAAATGTTTTATTCAATATTAAAACAACACAATTATATCAAACTGTAGTATCATAAAAGTAGATTGTGAACTGTAAAAACCAGTTATGTGATAAGCACATTTTTAAACAACAGCTGTCTAATGACAGGGTTGACTATTTGAAACCCTTCCACATAATACTAGTTTACATACAAAAGCTTTACCAAAACTTTCTGTTGAAAAAGGGGCATAATTCTGTAAAATGTATTTCAAAGTTAAGAAAGCTGTCTCAGAGCTGTTCATTTGTGATGCCAATGACTTATAAAGATTTTGGTATTATTCAGTACAACAGTTAATGTACAAAACTTAAAAAAAAAAAAATGTTAAAAAGGGGTCACAATTTTGAGAAATCCATGCCAGAATTATGAAACTTACTCTATGAGATCATCTCATGATGCCAAAGACATGTGTGGAGTTTGAAAGCATTCTGCCAAGCAGTTTCTGAGAAACCGCCTTATTTGCAGAACATTAATCAAGATTGCTAAGTTAAAAAAGGGGCATAATTTTGACAGAATAAAAGCTAGAGATATACCCTTGTCCTGTGTCGTCATCTCATCATGACAAAGACATGTATGAAGTTTGAAAACATTAGGTATGGATTTAAAAAAAAAAAAAAAAATCATGATTTTTTTGTTTTATAAAGTGTACAAATAAAGAACCAGTTGTTAACATAGTCTGTATCAGTTATGTAACGAAGAATAGCTAAAATTATGGTTAAGTGCACTTCTGATAATCTTTAGTTGAACAAACAGTCTATCAAATAAAAAGTCAACATCTAAATTTGACTTCAATGAAAATAAATCTGTCAACTGCAAAAGTAATTGGCTCCAAACTTCTCTACAAATATCCAAAATTAATCTTTCTTTATTTATTAGGGTATACTGTAATAGTAGAAATGTTTCTGTGACCTAAACTTGTAACAGTTAAAAATGATAATGTGAGATTTATATCTCAAATTCACACAAGCTGTAAATGACTCCAATAAACAGAATTTTCACAAAGACTAATTCTTGTGGAATAATATAAAACATGAAATAAGCAAAAATTGAACCCTCACAAATATTTCTGATTTTATAGAACAAATGATTCCACTTGTTATAAGGAGCCAACTGATTCTGCTTGTTAAAACACACTGAGGCCAAAGGAGACTCTTAATTCTGCTTGTTATAACACTGAGGCAAAAAAAGACACTTGATGCTGATGTAAGGATTTGTTATCATCATTAACTTCGGTTATATGACTTAAATGGAATTATGGGATTTTTAATCTTATTAAACTGTATGCAAATCTTCTGCCACCTCAAAAATATTCAGTCCATATTCGCTTGTTTGTTTATGATATTTAATATAATAAAACATGGCTGACTACAATACAGTAGCTTTTTCAAGTTGCTTAAAACCCGTAATATTGTGTGAAAACCCTGTAAGTGCACCCTTGAGTGAAAACTCCCATAAGTGAAACAGATACTGGATTTTTGCCTATTACACATGACTGTATTGAAGTAATGTATTTGGCTATTGAAACAAATAATAGACAGAAATCCATGGGAAATTTTGCAGATTAGGTTTATTAGAAAAACATTTTCCTGCCAAATTTCAGTTACAGGCTTTTGGATCCTAACTGCTGATATTAGGGGCTTACTTAGGGCATGGAATATATTAAGGGGCTACCTCAATATAAAAACATGTTAGGTTTATAGTGCCATACTGCTATAAATCCTCCTTATTTATTATACAAGTTTAACAATTTCCTTGGCACTCTATCACTGATCACACCAGACTGAAGACTTGCAGAAATCCTGCACTCAATTCATTCTTGTATCTTCATGTCAAATGTACAAAAAACATGCAATGATATTCTCTGAGTTTAAATATGGAACTTTGAGTAGGAGACATAATTATGCAAACTAGATAAACTTTTTTTTTTACAGGAATATGCACTTACTTGTTATAACAGGGTTTGCCTGAATATTACTTCTTACTTCTGTAAATCCCTTATTGATTAGATTTCAATTTCTGTTTGCATATATCCATTGGTAATTACTTTAAAATACCTGCATAGCTCCTGGTAGATTTTCTATGTCAAAGCTCCCCAATTAACGAAATAATCAAGTTACATTAAGTAATGCAACTTCTCTTAGTTGCAAAATTGGTAAAAAAAAATTGTCAGCACAAAATAAATTAAACAGAACTTCTTTTCATAAAAGACTTTATCCAGATGAGTGTAAATACTGTTTACTACTTCCGTGCAAAAGCATCTTATCTATTTCTTTATTTTTAAAACATTACAACAGTTTTGTGCTAAGTCAACAAGGTTTGGATTTCACAATATCAGGACGGTCCACAGAAGCCATGAAACTCCAAATGAGCCATGCCATGAGAAAACCAACATAGTGGGTTTGCGGCCAGCATGGATCCAGACCAGCCTGCGCATCCACACAGTCTGGTCAGGATCCATGCTGTTCGCTTTCAAAGCCAATTCGAATTAGAGAAACTGTTAGCAAACAGCATGGATCCTGACCAGACTGCACAGATGCGCAGGCTGGTCTGGATCCATACTGGTCGCAAACCCACTATGTTGCTTTTCTTGTGGCACGGCTCAAATATTTTACAAAAGATGGGATCAAATTTTGATGTAAACAAAAAAAACAATACATACAAAGCCTGACTTGTTTAATGATAACAAACATTATGATCAACATCTGATTCAACAGGAGTTAACAAAAGATTGTATGAAAACTCAAGAAACCATGCACAAAAGGTGTTTCGAGCTGAAGAAGTAAAGTCTAATGGGGGATAATGTAAACAATATTTGGTAAATATTTGTGCAATATTTTGACAATTACCAGATTAAAGTTCAAACAAACTTGAAGATAATCATTTATCAATAAACATGCATTTAACTGAAAAAAAAAACTTTTAGGAAAATATTGTCTTTAAGATTAAATATCTTTTGCACCAAACAAATGCAAGCCTAAAGATTTCTTATTTTAGTGTCAAAGTATCTTTTTTCTAAAGATTAAATATCTTAATCCAAATTATAACTCCATAATAGGAAGGGAAACAACTCAGAATAAACTCTTCAAGAGAGAAGTGAAAGGCATCTGTAGTTATGTTTCTTGAATCTGCTTGCAGTGATGTCTCATAGCCACAAAATTAAGATGCGGAAAGTTGTGTTTTAAGGTACTGGACCCATAATAGAGTACCTCCTTTTTGAAGAGTATTCAATTCCTACCATAAACCTACTTTGACTGCATTTTTCATGGGGGCGTAGGTTCAAGCCCCACTGGGACCAATTTTTCTCTCTCCATATTTTCATTTTTTTCAGTAAGTTTTTACTTCTTTCAAGACTTATTATGGATGTATTGTACAAAAGTGGAAATTTTTCATTTTATAAGCGATTTCTTGCTGTTCAAAGTGAATTTACCTCTGTATCAGGAGGGGTAGAGTTAGATATCTTTAAAAATACTGAGTTACATGCAGTAAAAGTTCTCTATTTTGCCTTCATTCTTTAGATTACATATTGCTGAAGAAATGCAGGTAGGTTTTACTTCTGCCCCAAAGTTATTTTTGAATGAAGTGAGCAAAATTCGTAACAGACCCACAGGTTTTGACCTTAATTTTTCAATGCTGGAGTTAGAATTCTGTCTCATTAAATCTGTTTACTTGAGGCACCCTAGAAAAAATGATATGGACAGTTTTATTTTGTGTTTTATAATTGTTTAACAATAGTTTGATGTTTCTTTTATCAAAATTAATGCTGTAATGAATTCACTGCAAATGTTTTAGATAGTGGCCATCACACTGAAATTTGTCTCTATAAAAGTTATTTAAAATTTGCAACACAGTGCGAAACATGGTCAACTTTAAGAATATACCATGCAAATGCCATTTTACTGTTAGGGTTCCAATACCTTAAGGTTTTTATCTTGATACTACAGAATAAAGCATTGGACCTGGCATATGGAATGGAAAATCATCCTGCATAAATGTCGTCCTACATATACACATAAAACAGCTGTATTACTTTCTTCCTGAGATAAAAAAAAAAATCCCCTTATCTCTAAAATCATGGGTTATATCTCTAGGCTCACCTCAACAGTTGTAAGAGTCAGAGAAAATGGTTTGCTGAGAAAATATCAGTGTCAGTATGAAAAAAGAAATAAATGTTATTACAGATTGTTTGATCTCAACAGACTTTGTAAGTCTAGAAAGTAGGTTGGAGTTCTTTATCTGTTTTCTTCCAAATTTCAAAACAGCTTTCCTTAAAACTAATAACTGCCCCCTGTCTCTAAATGACCACCCTTTACTCTCAACTGAAATAAAATTCTGGTAGGTTTGTATACCCTTTTATTTACATATGGTTAAAATGTAAAAGAAAAGCAGGAAAACCAACCACAAAATTAAAAGAGACTTCTTAAAAACAAGAGGACCAAGATGGTCCTGAATCGCTCACCTCTTCCCACATGACCCAGTTTTGAGTATGACGTCGTTTTTTCTATTATCTGACATAGTGACCTAGTTTTTGAGCTCATGTGACCCAGTTTTGAACCTGACCTAGATATTATCAAGATAAAAATTCTGACCAATTTTCATGAAAATCCATTGAAAAATATGGTCTCTAGAGAGGTCACAAGGTTTTTCTATTATTTGACCTATTGACCTAGTTTTCGAAGGTATGTGACCCTGTCTTGAACTTTACCTAGATATCATCAAGGTGAACATTCTCACTAATTTTCATGAAGATCTCATGAAAAATGTGGCCTCTAGAGAGGTCACAAGGTTTTTCTATTTTTATACCTACAGGCCTAGTTTTTGACCGCACGTGACCCAGTTTCGAAACTGACCTAGATATCATCAAGGTGAACATTCAGATCAATTTTCATGAAGATCCATTGAAAAATATGGCCTCTAGAGAGGTCAAAAGATTTTAATAATTTTAGACCTACTGACCTAGTTTTTGACCGCAGTTGACCCAGTTTCGAACTTGACCTAGATATCATCAAGACGAACATTCAGACCAACTTTCATACAGATCCCATGAAAAGTATGGCCTCAAGAGAGGTCACAAGTTTTTTTATTATTTGACCTACTGACCTAGTTTTTTATGGCACGTGACCCAGTTTCAAACTTGACCTAGATATCATCAAGGTGAACATTCTGACCAATTTTTATGGAGATCCATTCACAAGTATGGCCTCTAGAGAGGTCACAAGGTTTTTCTATTTTTAGACCTACTGACCTAGTTTTTGACCGCACATGACCCTGTTTCGAACTTGACCTAGATATCATCAAGATGAACATTCAGACCAATTTTCATACAGATCCCATCAAAAATATGGCCTTTAGAGAGGTCACAAGGTTTTTCTATTATTTGACCTACTGACCTAGTTTTTGAAGGCAGGTGACCCACTTTCGAACTTGACCTAGATATCATCAAGATGAACATTCAGACCAACTTTCATACAGATCCCATGAAAAATATGGCCTCTAGAGAGGTCACAAGGTTTTTCTATTATTTGACCTACTGACCTATTTTGTGAAGGCACGTGACCCAGTTTCGAACCTGACCTAGATATCATCAAGGAGAACATTCTGACCAATTTTCATGAAGATTTCATGAAATATATCGCCTCTAGAGAGGTCACAAGGTTTTTCTATTTTTAGACCTACTGACCTAGTTTTTGACCGCACGTGACCCAGTTTCGAACTTGACCTAGATATCATCAAGATGAACGTTCAGACCAACTTTCATACAGATCCCATGAAAAATATGGCCTTTAGAGAGGTCAAAAGGTTTTTCTATTATTTGACCTACTGACCTAGTTTTTGAAGGCATGTGACCCACTTTCGAACCTGACCTAGATATCATCAAGGTGAACGTTCTGACCAATTTTCATGAAGATCTTATGAAATATATGGCCTCTAGAGAGGTCACAAGGTTTTTCTATTTTTAGACCTACTGACCTAGTTTTTGATGGCATGTGACCCAGTTTCAAACTTGACCTAGATATCATCAAGGTGAACATTCTGACCAATTTTCATGAAGATCTTGGGAAATATATGGCCTCTAGAGAGGTCACAAGGTTTTTCTATTTTTAGACCTACTGACCTAGTTTTTGATGGCACGTGACCCAGTTTCGAACTTGACCTAGATATCATCAAGATGAACATTCTGACCAACTTTCATAAAGATCCCATGAAAAATGTGACCTCTAGAGTGGTCACAAGCAAAAGTTTACGGACGGACGGACGGACGCACGGACTGACGGACGGACGGACGATGGACACCGCCAAACACAAAAGCTCACCTTGTCACTTTGTGACAGGTGAGCTAAAAAGAGAGAGATATCTCCCCTAACATTTAATACATTGGTCATTTTATGATGCCGATGACTTGTATTGAGTTTGAAAGCATTACACAAGCAAGTTCTTAGAAGCCTGCTTATATGCAAAACTTTAACCAAAACTTCTAAGTTAAAAAGGAGCAAAATTTGGACAAAATAAAAATCAGAGTTATGTACCATGTCCTGTGAAGTCATTTAATTGTGCCAAAGACATGTGAGAAACCTGCTTACATGCAAAACTTTTTGTGATGCAGATACCAAAGGATGATTACTTGAAATTGTCTAGATACAATGTAGTTGTGACAGAAAGATTGCAATTTCATGATTAACTACTCTTCCTGGGCATCACCGTCTTGAAGTTTTCTTTTGTTGAAGAAACAACATTTGACAAACCTACAATTTTTATATTCAAATCACAAAGGGGCATAACACAGAGAAAATATCACATCTAAAATAGACATGATATAAATAACTTGCATTTCTTTTCTTTGCAAGTTATAAATGCAAGTGCCACTGCTATAAAAACAAAAGAAAGTACGAAAAATCTATGACTACATATTATCCCAACTAAGTTGAAAGCCACCATAGAAAATGAAGTCAGAACTTTTTGATAAAACAAAAGCTATTCAACCTCATTTTACAAGCCAACAGACAATCAGTCTTTTAGTAAACTTTAACATATTTTCTACCTATCTGAGACTCTTACTGTTTCTGTATGTCTAAGATATCCTACCTGACTATGGTATCAGAATCCATTTTCTTTGATGTGAGCTGTATAGTAAGCACAGCATGTGACCTTGATGACCTGTCATGTATTGCTGTGGCTGCGACCTTTCTATTTGCTTGACCTTGAAGCAGAAGACTCTGTGCAACATCTTCACTAGCTGCGAGATGATTGGACAGGTTACGTACCACACACATGCCACTTTGTCCTTCGATAACACTCACCTGAAATATTATGTTTATAATGAGATATGACCCATTGAACAATATTACAAATGCAGGAGTATTCTTTTCTGTTTTTGACATGTTACAGGTACATATAAAGATACATTTCATGAGAAATTTTTTATCATAAAACTTTTTCTAACACTGGACTTACAGAATGTGTAAAAAAATGTAAGAGAATTTTTACTGTACTTTAAAGCAATAATTGAGCTGCGCCATGAGAAAACCAACATAGTGGCTTTGCGACCAGCATGGATCCAGACCAGACTGCGCGGATGCGCAGGCTGGTCTGGATCCATGCTGTTCGCTTTTAAAGCCTATTGGAATTGGAGAAACTGTCAGCGAACAGCATGGATCCTGACCAGACTGCGCGGATGCGCAGGCTGGTCTGGATCCATGCTGGTCGCAAACCCACTATGTTGGTTTTCTCATGGCACGGCTCATATGATATTTATACAAACATACTGAAGGTCAGAACACTCCTAGTTACATAAAAAAACTATAAAGCAGCAGTAATGGCTTCTAAAACCATGCAGACATTTAAGTTATTCACAGTCAAGCTCATCATAAATCAGTATACATACCTTAGGAAACGGTGTAACATATGACTGAGTTCTGGCCCCTGGATTCAGGAGATCATACCCCACATCCTGGTAGATCTCAAGATATGATATATGTACGCTTAGGTCCTCTGTGGTTCTCTTTTCTAACTCACTGTATATCAAAGATAATGATCTGAAAAAGTTTCAAAGAAAAATTTTCATGTAGGAGTAAATAAAGTTACACAACTTTTTCTAAAAAAAACTTCAGACGTGTAAATTTTGATAAACATTTTGAAGCAAGGGGAGCAACCTAGTTTTGAGAAAGAACTGTATATATTTTCCAACAAAAAGTGTGATATTAAACATTCTAACACAATCCACAGTAATTGTAACATATACATATAGTAATCAAATTATACATAATTCTATGATAAAATATACTTGGCAGTTATATTTTTCTCCCTACCACTGTAACATTAAGAGATTCATTAAGTTCAAACTATTCCAAAACAGTTGTAAAACAATATTACAAAGACATAATGACATAATAAATCATAAAACATCATACTGACTTATGTGCCGGGCCATGAAACATGTGCTGATATCTGAGAATTTCCTAATGAGAGTACATTTGATCAGGTATGACTGAGTAGCTACATCATAAAAATATGAAGTCATAACAATATGACATCATACACAAGTTAAGATCATAACACTGGGTCAAAACTCTACATTTCTTCCATTCACAAATAGTATTCGAGTTATCTGATTACTGACCAAATGCTAAAATGTATTTCAACACTAAGAGTGAAATTTTTGCGAGGTTAGAACTGAAATATTTAATGTGCTCCAATATTTATCAGCGAATAGAGTGTAGGCAGTCATTCAGATGAGAATTATAAATTAAATCACTCGTGACTTTCATGTACCTATTAGGAATCAAAACTCCTGCCTACATTTTATACACTGAAAAAAATATAAGGGCACATTAAACCTCATTATTTCTTACACATTAAAGAGGTTTCTTCCTTTTTAAGATTTCTCCATAAATACCAGCAGTCAAACTTTCAAGAAAACTATACAAGGGTTTTATTGGATTTAATGACAATTATATCAGTGATTCAGTAAATCTAAGATATTCAGTGAACATTCAGGTGTACCTGATTTAGCAGTGATTCAGTAATGCTTGGGTATTCAGTGAACATTCAGGTGCACCTGATATAACAGTGATTCAGTAATGCTTGGGTATTCAGTGAACATTCAGGTGCACCTGATTTAGCAGTGATTCAGTAATGCTTAGGTATTCAGTGAACATTCAGGTGTACCTGATTTAGCAGTGATTCAGTAATGCTTAGGTATTCAGTGAACATTCAGGTGTACCTGATTTAGCAGTGATTCAGTAATGCTTAGGTATACAGTGAACATTCAGGTGCACCTGATATAACAGTGATTCAGTAATGCTTAGGTATACAGTGAACATTCAGGTGTACCTGATTTAGCAGTGATTCAGTAATGCTTAGGTATTCAGTAAACATTCAGGGGCACCTGATATAACAGTGATTCAGTAATGCTCAGGTATTCAGTAAACATTCAGGTGTACCTGATTCAGCAGTGATTCAGTAATGCTCAGGTATACAGTGAACATTCAGGTGTACCTGATTTAGCAGTGATTCAGTAATGCTCAGGTATACAGTGAACATTCAGGTGTACCTGATTTAGCAGTGATTCAGTAATGCTTAGGTATTCAGTGAACATTCAGGTGTACCTGATTTAGCAGTGATTCAGTATGCTTAGTATTCATGAACATCAGTGTACCTGATTAGCAGTATTCAGTAATGCTAGGTAAACGTGAACATTCAGGTGTACCTGATTTAGCAATGATTCAGTAATGCTTAGGTATTCAGTAAACATTCAGGTGTACCTGATTTAGCAGTGATTCAGTAATGCTTAGGTATACAGTGAACATTCATGTGTAACTGATTTTACAGTGATTCAGTAATGCTTATGTATTCAGTGAACATTCAGGTGTACCTGATATAACAGTGATTCAGTAATGCTTAGGTATTCAGTGAACATTCAGGCGTACCTGATTTAGCAGTGATTCAGTAATGTTTAGGTATTCAGTGAACATTCAGGTGTACCTGATTTTGCAGCGATTCAGTAATGCTTAGGTATGCAGAGAACATTCAGGTGTCCCTGACTTAGCAGTGATTAAGTAATGTTTAGGTACTCAGTGAACATTCAAATGTCTCTGATTTAACAGTTATTTAGTTATGCCAAAGTATTCAATATGCATTCAGGTGTTCCAGATTTAACAGTCATTCAATAATACTTCATGTATTCAGTGAACATTCAGGTGTTTCTGACTTAACAGTGATTCAGTAATACTTAGGTATTCAGTGAACATTCAGGTGTTTCTGATTTAACAATGATTCAGTAATGCTTAGGTATTCAGTGAATATTCAGGTGTTTCTGGTTTAACAATGATTCAGTAACACTTAGGTATTCAGTGAATATTAAAGTGTTTCTGATTTAACAATGAATCAGTAATGCTTAGGTATTTAGTGAACATTAAGGTGTTTCTGATTAAACAATGATTTAGTAACACTTAGGTATTCAGTGAATATTAAGGTGTTCCAGATTTAACAGTGATTCAATAATACTTTATGTATTCAGTGTACATTAACAGTGATTCAATAATACTTAATGTATTCAGTGAACATTCAGGTGTTTCTGATTTAATAGGAATTCAGTCATACTTAGGTATTCAGTGAACATTAAGTTGTTTCTGATTTAACAGTGATTCAATAATACTTAATGTATTCAGTTAACATTCATGTGTTTCTGATTAAACAGGAATTCAGTCATACTTAGGTATTCAATGAACATTAAGGTGTTTCTGATTTAACAGTGATTCATAATACTTAATGTATTCAGTTAACATTCATGTGTTTCTGATTAAACAGGAATTCAGTCATACTTAGGTATTCAATGAACATTAAGGTGTTTCTGATTTAACAGTGATTAAGTAATATTTAGGCATTCAGTGAACATAAAGGTGTCCCTGATTAACAGTGACTGAGTAATATTTAGGCATTCAGTGAACATTCAAGTGTCCCTGATTTAACAGTGATTGAGTAATATTAAGGCATTCAGTGAACATTCAAGTGTCCCTGATTTAACAGTGATTGAGTAATATTTAGGCATTCAGTGAACATTCAAGTGTCCCTGATTTAACAGTGATTGAGTAATATTTAGGCATACAGTGAACATTCAAATGTCCCTGATTTAACAGTGATTGAGTAATATTTAGGCATTCAGTGAACATTCAAGTGTCCCTGATTTCACAGTGATTAAGTAATACTAAGGCATTCAGTGAACATTCAAGTGTCCCTGATTTAACAGTGATTGAGTAATATTTAGGCATTCAGTGAACATTCAAATGTCCCTGATTTAACAGTGATTGAGTAATATTTAGGCATTCAGTCCCTGATTTAACAGTGATTGAGTAATACTTAGGCATTCAGTGAACATTAAGGTGTCCATGATTTAACAGTGATTTAGTAATATTAGGTATTCAGTGAAAATTAAGGTGTTCCTGATTTAACAGTGATTGAGTAATACTTAGGTAGATGGTGAACATTCAGGTGACCCTGATTTAACAGTGATTGAGTAATACTTAGGCATTCAGTGAAAATTAGGGTGTTCCTGATTTAACAGTGATTGAGTAATATTTAGGCATTCAGTGAACATTCAAGTGTTCCTGATTTCACAGTGATTGAGTAATATTTAGGCATTCAGTGAACATTCAAGTGTTCCTGATTTAACAGCGATTGAGTAATACTTAGGCATTCAGTGAAAATTAAGGTGTTCCTGATTTAACAGTGATTGAGTAATACTTCAGGTGTACCTGATTTAACAGGGATTGAGTATTCAGAACATTAATAGGAGTTAAAAACTTCTAATTCCAATTTGGGATGAAAGTTTTGAAAATCTTCATGTACACAGAAGTTGATATGACATTGAAAAATAACTTAAAGCATCAAAGAATGAAGATTCTATTTATCATTTAAGAAGTGTAAAAACATTTATCTCTTTTGAATCATTACTTTTATACTTAACAGTGGGGAAAGTTTGCAATAATTCAAAGAGTTATTTTTCCGAAAATTCTAATTTTAAAGACTTTTTTATGAGACATCAATTTTACCCTAAAAAAAATGTTATTGTTCACAAGTCCAATCCAGATGACTTGAGTGCATATGCTTCAAGAAGTGGGTACCTTAAACAATATGAACAAATCGCTTCTAGATGACCTGGGTGGGTCTACTAAACAATGTCAGTAAGTTGCCTCAATGAACCTTCAATCTGCACAAGTCACTTCATGATGACTTTAGTGGGTACCCTAAATAATGTTAACAAGTTACTTCTAGATGACTTGAGTGGGTATTTTTTTAGGTTTAGAGCACAGCATATAATTTACCTTGGTTCAAGACCTCTGGAATGGTATGTTTTAGCACTGCCTTCAACGGTATATGTCTTTCCAGTACCTGTCTGACCATAGGCAAAAATTGTTCCATTATAACCATTCAAAAATGCTGAAATGTAAATGAATCATGCATTTAGTTAAATGCTGTTATAAATGTATATACTAGTATAAATGATACTGCAATGCATCATGTGAAATAGAATACTTAGGAATTCTGTAATATTTCAGTATTGTTTTTTGTAAATCATGTTAATGTTTTAACAGATATAACACTGAACAGATGTTTAGAACAAGAGGGCAATAATGGCCCTATAATGATCAAATGAAAAACATTTCTTTAATTATAAGTTCAAGGTCGCAGAGACCAAACTAACTTGAACACTTCTGAAAAATGAACACTGTTTATTGTTATTTAAAGCTGTATGCTTAAAGCGGAGTGGTGCTCTAGTGGTTAAGGAGTCGGCCGCTAAACCGGGGGGCCATGGGTTCGAGCCCCATTAGGATCATGACCATGACTTCTCATAATGACACCAGTACTAGTTTTTCCAGGAAGCGGACACAAGAGTGGTTCAAATAAGCAAGAGTGGTTCAAATAAGCTTAAAGCTTTCATCACAATCGAGCTAAAATAGTTTAGTATAAACTAACTAAGCTGTATGCTTTTGCTTAAGAAGACATTTCAGTAAGCCAAACTCACCTTGGACTATTTCCAATGCAGCAACATCAAACACATCTTGTTGTGAAGCATCTTGCATAAATATGTGATCAAAGTTAAATTCATGGTTCACACATGCCCTTGACCCTTTACTGTTTGAATTAAAATCTTTGAGGACTTCTGGAACTCGTAAATATATAGTTTTCTTTGAGGCTTCAAATTCCTCATAGGTTTCTTGTGTTGGCTTGATACGGCAGAATGTTTTGATGTTTGGCATGGTTGAAGTTTATATGGATCTGGCAGCAGACATAAGTATGTTGTTTAGCTCTTTTTTAACCTGAAAAAAACACACAGCATGCAATTAATGTCAATTTCAACCAAGAAAAATCAGAACTTGAATGTCAATTTCAACCATGGGAAATCAGGAGTTAACTTTTATATCTATAAGGCAAATCTAAATACAGCTGAACATAAACTGTCACCATACCTAACGAAACATTTGAAGCACCAAATTTTATCTGTTTCATTTCACATCATTCTGTCCATTTCACATAAATACTTATATTAAAATTTGAACTTAGGTGAAAGGTATTTCACATAACTATCCCTTTAAGCAAATTGAAATGTTCAAAAAGAAATGAAACTGAAATATAACAGTTATGGCCCTTAAAGCAATTTGAAACAAAATATAAGTATAACAATTATGTCAAAACATTAAAATGAGAAAAAAATTTGAAGCCTGCAAAACAAGTCCATAAGACAGCATGCTCATCTACACAATAAAATTCTTAGTCAAATAAAGACCATAACTTGAATTAATTTCAACCAAGAGTGGCCTAACTTGACTATGTAAGTAATGTTAATATAACTGATAACTAAGTAGAATGCCTTGTGTAAAGTTTCAACCTAATATATGAAGTTAATTCTGAGATACATCTTGACTAAATTACAAGTAAAAAGCAAAACTTCAACAAAGTTTTCTTACATTTGGGCCAATAATTCCAATCAAAATAAATCAAGAGTTATCTAACTTGGTTCTGTATGAGGGTTTGATGACTAGTAAACCTTGTGTAAAGTTTCAATCCAATACATATAGGTGTTACTGAAATACAACTAGACTGTTAAAAAGGGCAAAACATGCAATTTATATTGATTTCAACTAAGCAATATCATCTAACTGGGTCATTTAATTAGGTAGTCAAGTGTGCAGTTTCAATACACTTAACTGTTAAGGATATACAGCTTGCACAAAAAAAACGAATATTATAAGTCAAAAAAGGGCCATAATTTACACTGAATTCAACCAAGAGTTATCTAACTTAGTTATTTCAGTAGCTTTGATGACTTGGAAGTAGTGTGTGAAGTTTAACATATATAAAGGTTAAAGAGATATGACCTTTTAACCAAGGTGTGACGCCAACACTCAGGTGAGTAGAATAGCTCTCACTTCTGCTATTCTCACATTAGATCATCTTGTGTGAATTTTCTAATACATGCAATGGTTACTGAAATATGACCTTGCACGAAAAACTTTAAAATAAGGTGTAATGCAAATTGCTCTATGGAAAATGTGTACTTTATTACCAGAATCAAAAATTAAACATTTACAAGTTCATTTCACATTTAAATGTCTTTAAACATATATTACAACAAAAATTGAATGAACATACCTTCAGTCTGGTCAATTGACAAAATACCATTTATAATCCTTTCATAAATCATTTGTTATTTGATAATGCCAAATTCTATCATCTGATCATCTAAGATACAATTGTAATGAAAGATTGTTCTTCCACTATTAATCTATTGATTTTCTACCTTGAACAAATATTGATCAATACAAGGGTTTGAAACACCTTGTCCTTTATTAAAGGCATTGCTTATAACAAAAAAGTCAAACAAGTGTGTAGTACTGTGTACCAATAGTCTTACTCTTGAATTCTCTTAAACTGGCCAAATAGTTAGCTTCTTAATTAATAAATGAGCCGCACCATGAGAAAACCAACATAGTGCGTTTGCACATCTGCGCAGTCTAGTCAGGATCCATGCTGTTTGCTTTCAAAGTCTATTACAATTAGAGAAACCGTTAGCGAACAGCATGGATCCTGACCAGACTGTGCAGATGCGCAGGCTGGTCTGGATCCATGCTGGTCGCAAATGCACTATGTTGGTTTTCTCTTGGTGTAGCTCAAATGCTATCATCAAAAATAAAGATGTATACATGGGCAACTAATTTCAGAGGAGTCCATGATTAGTTCAACTTGGGAAATGAAATCAGCAACATACTAATAAAAATCTTATTTCTCTATTTTGAATTCTGAACATTCACATCACTAATTAAGTAATTATTTCAGAGTTGCTAAGTAATTGGAAGTTAACAGCCTAATTTGCTTAAAATAAATCTTAAAACATAGCCTTGTGCAACTTTCTCTTATTTTGAATATAAACACAAAATAAAAAGTGCAGAACACATGACCAATATCTAGTAGGTTTGCTTCTTTTACAAATATAAATAATAGGACATCCAGTTTAAAGAAATTTCATTATTAAATCTCTCCTGTCTTAAGTCTGCTGTGACCTTTAGCAGTGTCATCTACTGACCATATAAACAGTCATGCTATGAAGTTTGATGCCAAATCATTTTCTACTTAAAGTCCCAAAACCATATTCAATCTCAAGGTCACTGTGACCTTGATCTTTAACCTCCTGACCCAAAATAGAGGTCATCTACTGATCACAAACAGCCATGCTTTGAAGTCTGAAGGCTGTAGGCCTAAGAATTCTAGAGCTACAAAAAAAAAGAAATTTTCTCCAGTAATAATAACATTGTGACAATGATCTTTGACCTACTGGTAGTGATTCCCAACACAATGTAGCCTTACTCATTCTGCTTAACGGGATGGCTCATTTTACGATCTGATATCTTATAGTTGCCAACAGTCAAAAGTTATCATGCTGTCCTATTATTTGGACTAAAAACAATGGAGTTCATCTACTGACCCATGCAATCGTCATATGAAAGACAATCAAAGGCCAAAACATTTATGTTACTGATCAGAACTGTTTACACTGTGACACTGCCCTTTACACTCTGGGCTACCAAATCAAGTGGGGTCATCTACTGACTATAGGCAATAACGCTATAAAGTCTGATGGCCATAGTCCCAAGACTTCTCCAACTATTGATCAGAAACTCTTTCTGGTCTCAAGTTCACCGTGACCTTGACCCCCAAAACACTTAGAGATCAATCTAGTGAACACAGGCAAACATCCTTTGAAAATTGATCACTGTAGTCCCAAGGCTTCATCAATTACTGATTTTAAATCATTTTTAGACTTACAGTCACTGTGACCTTAACCTTTGACTTACTGACCAAAAATAACCCAATAGGGGCTGTAGCACAGACCACAGGCAGTTATCCTATGAAATTTGAAAACTGTATGCCAAAACATTCTCTGATTGTTTTCAGAATTAACATACAGATTAACCAATCAACAAGAGTAAAACAATGTATAATGATCTTCTTTGATGGGTGAGGGTGTGGTGGGGGTTTTGGTGGTGGGGGGGGGGGGGCATAATTGTGTCAATCAATAATTTATAATAAACCCTAACAGTGTTACTGGATTTGTCACCATAATTTACTTGTTCTCTGTAATTTACTGACAACAGTTGTATTGCATGAACAACATGATTTCTACACAGTAGATATGGTCAAGCTTACTGTGTAACACCACTGCTTTATTTGAAACACAAATTGCAGTGGTCATTTCAAGTATTTCCAAAGCTCAAAAATGAAAAAGTGACAAAAATATATTTTCTTAATTATGTGTACTAAAAATAAATATAAAGATTATAAACATCTTTTTATACTCTTCAAAAACAATAACATTTTATTTATTGGTCACTAGATACAAATTCCTCTGTGGTGTTATTGGTCAGGGAGATAGGAAAGTTTTTATTGCTGAGGCAGCCCGGGTTTGATTCCTGGCTCTAATCTGTTTTCTTTTCTTGATTTTACATTTCTTAAGATAGTTTAGAACTAAAAACTCATGCTATAATGTTTATAATATGACCAAACTTCAATTTTATAGAAAGATCATCTATAGCCAAAATTTGGAGTACAGTCACTATAATGTTACATATATTCAAATTGATCATAAAAGGGTAAAATGAATAAGCAGGAAGGTTGCTGTATTAAATTTGCAGTCAAGAGCACTATTAAACTAGTAATTCTATACAATTACTGTTTTTAATCAAAGTGCTATTAAAAAAAATTGTGAATTGATACTTCTTTGTTTTAATGAGGTCAATATGAGGATTTATCGACCTGGCATAAGTGATATCGGCTGCTGGCATAATAAGCTTGAGGTTGATTTCACTTTTGCCAGGTGAAAAATTCTCATATGGAAAATATATGCATACATTTTTTTTGTTATTAAAATTAAACAACTCAAATGTTACTTGAAACTTTCCAAGCATTTGCAGCAGTTTGTCATTTCTCTACCTATTAGTCAGTTTAAATTTTTTTATCATTATTCGTGTAACTGTGTTTAAACCGAACAAAGACTACAACGATAGATTCAATAATAATATTAGATATAACTGAAATAAGTAATTTCAACTCCAGAATCGCTGTGGTAATTATTTCTTATTATGATTAAAATGTGAATTACCTGTCTTATTTGACTAGTTCTGAAAACATTTTTTAAAACAAAAACACACAAACAATAAGAATTTTGATGATTGCAGGTAAATGTATGAACAAAATTGATTCTGCATTTTTTTTCATGAGTATAGGACTAACATTATAATTAGTAATTGATTTTGACTGACATTTTACTTACAGATCAGTTCTCATTGGAATCACAAGTTTTCCTTCTGATTACAAGACTTAGTTCATAGATGAAAAGAGCTAGCTTTTGGTTTAAGCACATTTATTCCCAACAATATACACTTAATTATATTTATAACATACTAACTTTCACAAGTGCAGTTCACGGATAGAAAGAAAGAGAAGTCTTAAAGAGTTTTTCTCCTAAAATACCTAGCATTTTATAATCCAAGGCATTCTTATATATTCAGAAGAACTTCAGACTGGAAATTACATAATGAATTATAGAGCATCCCTGGCAGATTAGTAATTTAAGGCGACATTTTTGTTGAGAAACCTATGAAAAAAATCTTGATGTCCCAATGAAGTCCAAATTATTTGATGTCAGAAGTGATTCTGAGATATTTTCGTAATGGGGCAGAATCCCTCTCTGGAGGAGAGATATTGACCTATTCATAATTTTAACATGTCCAAAACATTGCGGAATGATACTTATTTCACTTGGGTATTGATTACATTTTACTCGGACTTTATCATAGACTCCCTGTGTAAAATCTCAAACTTTTAACTAAAATAAAGGTATTAAATCGATATAATAATTCAATGACACTTCAAAGTTTTATTGTTTGTAGCATCATCTGGGGTATGTGCAGTGAAAAAACTTTATTTGATTTCTTAAATAGTGTGATATTTATTTCTGAAGTCACTATATGTTCATTGTAAATATACTTCGTTGTACCCAAGTGGAAACTGGCAGGTACTCGAAAATGCAACTCTCTGATTGGTCAGTTAGAACCCCTAATGTACTGTGATGTCATGATAAAGTTATGAATGCAAAAATTATCACAATATCGCAACTCATGTACTGTACAATTAGTTGGACTAGTCCCAATGTAACTCCGCCACTTAACTGACTGGATGTATAGAAAAACTCCAAAAAGCCTCAAAATTAAGTTTAAGTTGCTGGTTAAATTATATGCATTAATAGTTGACTCAATATCAAATGGTGATGAATTGATCAGATCATGCATTAATTAATTAATCAAGCCCTTGCAAGCAAGTAATTTGGCAATTAGCTAAATAAAATATAGTTTTGGTCATTTTACCTAAAACCTGAACTGTGGAATGAGCTAACAAATGTAATTCGCATCTCAAGATTTCACAAAATGCTCATTGAAGTGGAAACATTGAGTGACAATATCCCCACATTATATTTCTACCAACAATTTCAAACATGATTCCAACATGTTTACATTTTCCGCCATGTTGTATCCAAGTTAGGCCGTCCAAGTTAGTCGGTTTGCCGAAATTTTAGTTCGATTTTGATAAAATAAATGGAATTCTTGTTTGCTTATTAAACAAATAAGTTAAATGGAGGATAGTTTAAATTAGATGAATGAAAAAGGTTTTAACATTTCACTAAACATCAACAAAAAGTTTAGAAAATTTGCTGTAGTATTCTGAAATATTTTCGTTCAAATTCAGAATCGGTTTCAGTTTCATGAAATAACAACAACAAACACATTTGCTATAATTTGTGAATTTAAGTATCATTTACAGGTTCGATATTCAAGTTTCTTCTTATTTTTAAGTACTTCTTAAATGGCATGCTTTCGTTTAACTCTGTATAATTTGTTGTATAATTAATTGCAGATTTTTCGTCATTCTGTTATAATATGCGGATAGGAATTTATTTGGATATCTGGGATCAAGTGAGTGTTTATGTGCAGAATTTTGGCGTAATATGACTGGATAAAGTTCAAGTACATGGAATCATATTTACTTAACTCACAGTTTTACCCCCCCCCCCCCCCCCCCCCACACACACACCTCTCTCGTTCAAAGAAGAAGAAGTATATAAAATTTGCTTAAAATGGCTTAGGGTCTGTCGAATGTCAGATGGTTTGCCCCCTTGCCACCTTGACCCCTTAAAATTTTTCACCTAAGATGACACCATGACCCCTTAGTGACACTTTGACCTCTATTTTCAGTGACACCTTGACCCTATTTGTTTTTTAATATGACACTTTGACCCCTTAGATTTTTTTTGAGATTAGGGGCATGTTTTTCTGCAGTTGAATTTCTTAATGTGCATGTAAGTCATTGATAAAAGCTATATTGATGGACTTCTACAAGTTCTAGGCTATGATTAGGTGACAAAGTATGGTCTATGGGTGTTGGTTTATTCATGTTGGTATTATTAACAATGATGTTTCGCACACCTTTGCAATTATTTAGATGAAATTACTAATCATGTTAGTAATTAGATATAAATAACTTCATTTACTAATTGAAAGAATAAAATAACTCTCTGTTTGAAACTTCAAATTTATTAATAAACTACTTTATTCATAAATGTACATTTTATCTCCTATATCTAAACAATGTTAACTTTATATCATGCTAATAAAAAGATAAATAAATAAATACAAGTAATGTTGAATCTAAATGTTTTTCTTTTCATTCGTTTTTTCTTTTACTCATTCTTTGTCTCTTTTCATTCTCACATTTTTTTCATACAGTTAAATAGTTCAATAAGCTAAAATTTATTAATTTCTTTAATTATTTATTGAACATAAAACATAAAACAAAAAAGTATTTACAGAATAAGCACATTTGTACGATTACAATAAGGTAAATCAATACAACAGACGGAACAGGTTAGACATCTCAATATGAAAATTAATTAAATGAACTTTAAGAAAGATAGAATTAAAGCACAATACAAGACAAAGGACATCATTTTTTCATTCATTCATTTTCATACATAAAAACAAATAGTTTCAAAACTGAAATATATTTGTTTGCAACGTGCTAGTGTGAGTTAACCTATATTGCTGACCAAAAATCAGATCTTATTTCTACTATTTTATATGTGAAATATACAAAATGACTTGTATTTCTGATTTAAAAAGGGACGGTCCCTTTTATTCATCCATAATTTATGTATAATAATTCATGAAACAGATACATGTATATAAATGGAACTTTTTCCTGATTTTCATATAATTGTAATGCAAATTAGCGTCCAAGTTACTGCTTACTTCAGAGCTTAGAAAACTGCATTCCTAAGTGCAGACTTTGTCCTGGTGCATTTTAAAATTAGGTAGAGGAGAAATGCAGCAGATTTATGCAATGAAGTGGTTTCATTTGTAACACTTAGTGGATTTAACATAAAAATGCACTTTAAGTGTTTAAAACAGCCTAATACGTTTGTGAAAAAAATATTATTTATTTTGGAAATATTGGCAATTTTATTTCTCAAATTACCACTTAGAGAGTGATTCACTCACTAAATTTTACTATATATTCAACTAATCTAAAATGTGAAATATTTTTGTTTTAAAAAATTTTCATCAAATATTGATATAATTTCCTTTAATTTGAGATTGAATTGAATCTTTTTAAGCATAGTTGATTTTTTGTCGGAAGGTATGGGGCTGCTTTAAAATTAAAGGGATTATCTCACTAAATATGAAATTGACAAAATAAGAATAGATTGTTTCAAAACTGAATTATTTTGTTAGCAACATGCTTGTGAACTACATCATTCAGAATGTAAATTAAGATTTTCCAAGATTTTTCCAAAATTCGGTGACATAGTACCTTTAAATCATTAAACATCATTCCTTTAACACCATACATTCCAGTTAAGTTGTAATTCCATATAAAGTGAGCGTAGATGTCAGAATACTCGCATATCTTCTTGACTCGATTTTTTTTACATTTAATTGTAGTTCTGGTCAAAAGAATCCTCAAAACACTTTTGATATATATATATAGAAAAAGAAACAAAATGAAAATGATATTTGAACACTCAGTAAACTGTGTAACTGTGTGAGTATTGTGTGTGCATGAGTGGGGCTTGAGTCATTGCCCAGTCCACAAATACAATGTATCAGTCATTATAGACCATTTCAGCTGCCTTACACAAGCTTAATACTTGTCTACTTAATGCCTTCAGAATCCATCAGATTGCAGCATTTTAAGGCCATATTTTCGGAAACATTTAAATTTCATAGTGGAAGCCCCCACCCCCACTGACCCCTTACAATATAATTTAGAGGAATTTTCTCCCAGAGCCTTCCTTTCCTTCTGCTGAGGCATACTTTTCAAAGCCATGAAGAAAATATATTAAAAATGGTTGTTTTTATTATTAGAAAAATTGCATGGAAATGTCTGCATCAGTTTTGGCAATTATTCTTTTCTAGGTTCAAAAGTTTTTTTTGGAGGCCTGGCAGTGTGAGTCCTGTGTTTGGGCCCCTAGTTGTCTTCACCAGTTTTAATGCCCCTTAAATTTCCTGGCACATTCTGCTTTCAAGTGGGCTTAATGTTGTAACAATCTTTCACAGTTTTACACATTGGTATGTTCCTGTATATTTCTGTTTAACAGTATTTAGTTTATTTCAGAAAGACTAACAGATAACATGGGAGGTTTATTCTCAGTACCAAGAACACAAAGAATTCTTATAGGAGATTTATCGTCACTGCCGGACAGAGAACAAAAGCTCTATGAACTCAGTAAATATGTTCTAGATTTGGAAAATCACTATATCGGAACTCTCTCAAACAAACTTGGTATAAAGATTGTTGCACTGGAGGTAAAAAGTTTAGATAAATCTGATGACCAAAGTAAAGAAGAGCCTGCAACATTGAATGATTGTAAAGACATTTCTTGTACTGGAATTGACCTCCAGACAGCTGATGATCAGCCTACTGATGAGGTTATAAGTTTATTTCATTTGCTAGTCACTGATAAACCTTACTTCTATTCTCAGACATTTTCTGCATGGAGATCATTGATCAAATTCAGGAATCTGTGTTCATTCTCTTGCTTTCAACCTGAGAAGCGGACAATTTACATACAGCCTGTTGATAATTTTCCAAACTTTATAGCAGATTGTGAAATGCACATGAAAAGTTTTGGGAGTAGTTTCGATTTCTTTGCCTTGTTGAAAACATTTACTGAAATATATTTTGATGGATTAAGTGTGAATTTATTGCCAAATATTTTCTTAATGCAATCGAAATGGAATATAAAAAGCAGACTTCACCATAAAACCGGACAGAAACAGTATTTTGTGAGAGATTTTTATGAAACTTTACAAAAAGTTATGCCATCAGATGGCTTTTGCATTATGGGTATTTCTTGGACAGATTTGTATCCAACAGAAGATTTAAATTTTGTTCTTGGTGAAGCAAACTTTATGACTAATTCTGGAATTTTTTGTTTTGGTCGATATGAACCAAAAGCTTTCAATCCTGATACACATAAAGATATCACAGAATTGGATGGAAAGATTTTATGGAGAATTTTGAAGGTAGGTGTAACACACTTTAACGTAACTCTGTGAGTATGCTAATTTTAATTCAGGTAGAAAATGAACTTATTACAAAAGCACTTATGACAGTATTAGTTTACAGTCTCTGTAAGTACATTACTTTCTGTAATGCTTTGACTCTACAGCATATGTCATCAAAGCGAATTCCCCTTTTTCAGCTTGCGTAAAAATAGCTTTTCATAAGAATCACTAATGTGTCTGGCTTAATAATTACATTTTTGCTGCATGACAGCATTATTATCCGTTATATGGAACCAGCGAACGTTCATATATAAGAGAATGTGCTGCACATTACTAAAATTAGTGTTTGTCTTTTCTTTATAAAAGAATAATTACTTGAAAACGTACAAATATACTAGGATTTATTAAGGGAAGCAGAATATGTGTAATTATCAACTGAGAAAAGGCTAACAATTTGCATTGAAGTAAATCCTTTTGTTACATTTTGTAAAGGTGTGAAATGCATTTTAAAAGTCAGTATGTTTTCTGGCTTCCATACTCGCCTATGTCAGTTTACGGTAAATAGCTTTGCTAGTTTTGTATATGTCAACAAATAATTACAACTATTACTCAATTCATAGATTTGCGCGTTTCTGGTTGGCTGCTTCAGCACACGTGACCAACTTTCATTTCTCAATGAAGCCATCATGTATTCATTAGATCTAATTAATACTCATAATTTTACGGACTTCTTTTTCATTCCTGAAAAGGTTGGATTTTTTCAAATAGGAAACAACTGGTAGAAGTTTTTATAAATGTAATTATAAGAATTGAATGGTATACAAAATGTATTTCTGCGGTTCATCGATGTATGAACTATCAGGAAGTGTACACCTAATTTTTACATAAACACCTTTGGTGTTTATGCAAATTAGGTGTAAACTTCCTGACAGTTCATACATCGATGAACCGCAGAAAAATACCATTCAAGTCTTAAATGAATGGAATTTAATCAACTTACGATAATCTTTACCTTTTTGAAATATAACCAAAAAACTCGGGCTTTTTTGTTTCGACATATTTTAGGCCAAAAAACAGTAGCTTTAAAAACATGTATATTGTACAGACAGAGACAGAGGGTCGATTTCTCTTGTTTACTGCTAGTGTTTTTATGATGGGTTGGCTGATATTTACGCTTGAGAAAATGTTAGCGAATTTTGTCAATTTGCGAAATTTGCCAATATTTCCACCTCGCTAACTTAACCACTTATACAGTAATCACATTTACAGTAAATCATCTATATGATCACTGGTACTCCTGCAGAAGTTTTATTTTTTTCAGTGACTGAACATTACTCATTTGCCAGATAAAACCAGCAAGGTGGTTCCGAAAGTCTTGTTTTCAACCTGCAACTTCAGAGCTAAAGATTTCCTTGCTTTTTCTGTTTAGGAGAATGTAGTGAATTACTAATTAGATGGAAAACAGCCATCTTCATTTTGACACATGCACTGATGCTCTGCATTGATAGTTTCATGTATATTTCCAGGTGCTGAGTCACGAAACATGTCATCTGTTTGGCTTACAACACTGCTGGTATTTTCAGTGTGCAATGAATGAAAGTACAAGCATGCTTGAAGCAGCCTCGCAGCCATTATTTCTATGTCCTGTTTGTCTGCGTAAACTACAGTACTCATGTGGATTTGACGTGCTGTCAAGATACAAGAAAATGCTGCCATTTCTGAGAGACATCAGTAAAATTTACCCAACATCCGAGTTCCTTCATTCTGTGATATGGTTAGAAAAATGTATTGAATTTTTACAATCAGATGTTGTTTAAAACTCTATGTATGGACTGCCAGTGCTAACTGATTACCGTAGGTTTTTCAAGTAGAGCCACCAGCATGTGTAACTTCAGTATTTTTACAGATTTGATATGTGTTGCCCAGTTATAGAGGACCCACTGCTTCTGGTTAAATTTATGGATAGGTGGTACAAGTACCAAACACTTTATAGTATTGTCCTAAAATGCTTCCTTGCTTGATGTTCAACATTAAGAGGATAGTTCTAAGACTTGTCAGTCCTGTGTTGGAAAATATGATTGGATGGGATATCTTGCATTATGTCTATATTACATTGACTACATAGCACTATATAGTTATGCTTACTGCTACCATTAAACAGTGTCAAATTGATAAAAGGATGCAAAACCCGAACACACAGAAACACTCCTGTTGAATAGATAGTAGAAAATTATTCATTTCTGGCGTACCTCAACATCGGAATTCGTACATCTGTAATAAGGTTTGAGAAATGCATTGATCATTGTAACCAGGTCAAAGGTCAAGTTTGTCATCAAGATGAAGTGGACATTATGCTTATTGTTGAGTTTTCCAACTTTTTTTAGCTCATCTGATTTTTTGAAAAACAATGATGAGTTATTGTCATGACTTGAGCGGTTGTCGGCGTCGGCGTCTGCATCGGCATTGCCTGGTTAAGTTTTATGTTTAGGTCAGCTTTTCTCCTAAACTATCAAAGCTATTGCTTTGAAACTTGGAATACTTGTTCACCATCATAAGCTGACCCTGTATAGCAAGAAACATAACTCCATCTTGCTTTTTGCAAGATTTATGGCTCCTTTTGTACTTAGAAAATATCAGATTTCTTGGTTAAGTTTTATGTTTAGGTCAACTTTTCTCCTAAACTATCAAAGCTATTGCTTTGAAACTAGGAATACTTGTTCACCATCATAAGCAGACCCTGTACATCAAGAAACATAACTCCATCTTGCTTTTTGCAAGAATTATTGCCCCTTTTGGACTTAGAAAATCAGTTTTCTTGGTTAAGTTTTATGTTTAGGTCAGCTTTTATCCTAAACTATCAAAGCTATTGCTTTAAAACTTGCAACACTTGTTCACCATCATAAGCTGACCCTGTACAGCAAGAAACATAACTCCATCTTGCTTTTTGCAAGATTTATGGCCCCTTTTGGACTTAGAAAATATCAGATTTCTTGGTTAAGTTTTATGTTTAGGTCAACTTTTTCTCTTAAACTATCAAAGCTATTGCTTTGAAACTTGTAACACTTGTTCACCATCATAAGCTGACCCTGTATAGCAAGAAACATAACTCCATCCTGCTTTTTGCAATAATTATTACCCCTTTTGGACTTAGAAAATCATTTTCTTGGTTGAGTATTATGTTTAAGTCGACTTTTCTCATAAACTATCAAAGCTATTGCTTTAAAACTTGCAACAGTTTTTCACCATCATAAGTGGACACTGTACATCAAGAAACATAACTCTATCCTGCTTTTTGCAAGAATGATGGCCCTTTTTAGACTTAGAAAATCATGGTTAGGACAATATTTCTATTACACAAAAAAAATCAGATGAGCATCAGCACCCGCAAGGCGGTGCTCTTGTTTGGACTTTATAATAGTGTTTTATCAAGTGTCTTGAGGGGTAGGGGACATGATTCTTGTTCTTCAGGTTTTTTTTGCTCTGAAAAGCATATAGTGGTTTGCTATTTTCTAACCATCGCTTCTTTCAAATGACAATTAAAGTAAAGTCTTCTGTTGCTGTATCATTGTGCTAAACATCCCTTTTCATGTATTTTGTTTCTTTTGCAAGATATTTGTTTTTCAAATATAATTTTAATTCTTCCGATATTTTTATCAAAAAGTGGTTAATGTCCTGTCACTGTCATTTTACAAGTGATTAAAGTGTCACTCAAATCTTGAGAGGGAAGTAAATCCTCATGATAAAATATCTGACAAACTAAAACCTTGCATTTCTTCATATTTGAATTTTAAGTGTTAGAAAGGATATTAAGCTTTTTAATATAGATATGCAGTATGCAGAGATTAATTTTCTTTTAAAAGATTTTACCAAGCTTTGAATTCTGTAAAATCTGAATAAGTCATTGTAATAAAATGTTAGCTAACTACCTAGAATAGAAAATAGAACAGCGGTTTTTGAATCTGGGTTATTTTTAAGATAACCAGGGCTTATGTATTATTATATCTGTTTGAGGTTTGGAACTCAGATAATGGAGGATAATCAGATTTTGATCAACTAATTGATTTGTTTGAAAGTTTAAGAAATGATCATTGACACTGATTTGTGTTCACTAAGTGCTTAATACATGTATATGCTTGATTTTCACTGGAGGTATTTTTAAAATTTGATTTTCTATGATAGTCAACCAACCAAGGTGGATTTATAAAAGCATACCAGGTACCAGTATGTGCAGATTTGAGGAACATACTTTTCCATAAGAAATGATATGAATACAAGAACTATTGTATTGTATTTGTAAAGATTTACATAAAAATATATATTCAGCCAAAATTCTTTAGAAATACATGTTTGTAAAATTATTAGTACCTCCCTTTATCTATCTTGTTTGTGTGACAAGGATCAATTAGAAATTAATTGATTTAGAAGTTACACATTCTTTTAAATGTTTTTTAGTTCAAATTGTTGTAATACATTTTGTATTCCAGTGTCTGTCAGAAGCAAATGTAAAACTAGAAATTACATTTGAAATCAAAAGGAATAGTTCACTTTTTAAAAATACTTCTATCTGAAGGGAAGTAATTACAAAATTTCAGAAGAAAATGGGATTTAGCTGTATAATGGATCTTTTTGTTTATCAATTAAATCACTAACAGAATATACAAACTCATTAAATGTTATGGCCATTTTCAGCTTTCATCCATATCAAATATGAATGTATGAACTTTTATTGCAGTTTATTTTTATTCATGTATGCCTTATATATGTGCAGAATTTACCTTGAGTATCCAGAGTTGATCTACCTCATATGATAGTATTGATAGCTGGACTGTTAGTGTGGTCCAGCATCCAGCCTCTGTGTTTATCCTCTTCTTTGTTTATGTTGTTCTGTCAGTTCGTCTTTAGACAATATGGTTTCTGATGAATAACTAGAGAATACTAAGTCTTGGGCCTGCAGTGCTAAGACTTCAGAGAAAGATTGCCCATGGTCATGACCTTACTGTTTTGTAGGTCAGTGATAGTGACCTTAAAGGTGAAAATGGTTTTCGATTTTCATAGGGATTGTCTGTTGTCAGTAGATAAACCATATTGTTTGCAGTCAGTAGGTCAAGGTCACAGTGACCTAGATTGAAAATGAAAAATAAGTTTGCTCAGGGCATTCAAGACTACATGTAATTGATATTTATGAGGAGACAGTGTGGTTTTACTCATATTTGAGGTCAAGGTCACAATCTAGACAGTGTGTCTGGTTTTCATTCTTTTCATGGCCCCCTACCCAGTGACCTTGAGCTGATAAGGTTTTCCGGCCGAGAACTGATGACAACTTTGACTTAATATTAAGTCTTAAAACTTCATAGGATGATTGCTTGTGGTCAGTAGATGACTTCTATTGTTTTGGGGGGTCAAAGATCAAGATCACAGAGGCCTTGAAACTTAAAATGTTTTCCACTAAAGAATGCCTTGGCCTATAATAGACAAGCTTCATAGGATGATTGCCTGTGGTTAAAAGATGACCTGTTATTTTGTGAGTCAATAGGTCAAAAGTTAAGGTCACAGTGACTGCGAGACTGAAAATAGTTTCAACTCAGTAACTTAAAACCATTCAAAATCTATAGGATGACTGCCTATTGTCAGTAGGTGAACCATACTGTTTTGGAGGTCAGTAGGCCAAAGACCAATGTCACAATAACCTTGACCTTCAAAACAGTTAAGTTCAGTAATTAAAGAATGCTTTGGCCTCAGGTTCCCTATATTTTATAGAATGATTGTCTGTGGTCAGTAGGTGACCCTTACTTTATTAGGGGCAGTAAGTCTGAGGCGAAGGTCATAGTGGTCTTGGGATTGACAATGGGAAAGGCCACCTTGCAGTCTTTTATTAGCCCACCATCATCAGATGGTGGGCTATTAAAATCACTCTGCGTCCGTGGTCCGTCCGTTCGTCATTCCGTCCGTCCGTCCGTCCGTTAACAATTTCTCGTTATCGCATCTCCTCAGAAACTACTGGGGGGATTTTGACCAAACTTTGTCAGAATGATGTATTGGTACCCTAGTTGTGTCCCCCTGAAAATCAGACTGGTTCAACAATTTATGAGTGAGTTATGGCCCTTTGTTTATTTCTATATTTTACATAGATTTATATAGGGAAAACCTTCTTATCCAAAACCACAGAGCCTAGGGCTTTGATATTTGGTTTGAAGCATCATCTAGTGGTCCTCTACCAAGATGATTCAAATTATTTCTCTGGGGTCAAATATGGCCCCGCCCTGGGGGTCACATAGTTTATAATGACTTATATAGGGAAAAACTTTGAATAACCCCTTGTCCAAAACCACAGGGCCTAGGGCTTTGATATTTTGTATGTGACATCATCTAGTGGTCTTCAACATAGATTGTTCATATTATACCCCTAGGGTCAAATATGGCCCCGCCCTGGGGGTCATATGGTTTACATAGACTTACATTAGGAAAAACTTTGAAAATCTTCTTGTCCAAACCACAAAGCCTAAGGCTTTGATACTTGTAATGTAGCATCATCTAGTGGTTCTCTACCAAGTTGTTCAAATTATCGCCCTAGGGTCAAAAATGGCCCTGCCCCGGGGGTCACATGGTTCATATAGACTTATATAGGGAAAAGCTTTTAAAATGATCTTGTCAATAACTAAAACATTCAAATTTGGACCACATGTATATTTTTGAGTGGCAAGATGAACCTTGACACGAGTTGACCTTGATTTTGACCTAGTGACCTACTTTCACATTTCTGTAGCTACAGCCTTCAAATTTGGACCACTTGTATATTTTGAGTGGCAAGAAAACCCTTTGGGCATGATTTTGACCTTGATTTTGACCTAGTGACCTACTTTCACATTTCTGTAGCTACACCCTTCAAATTTGGGACCACAAAACATAGTTTTGTGCCGGGAAAAAAACTTTGACCTTGTTTTTGCCCTAGGACCTACTTTCACATTTTTGAGGTTTACAGGCATCAAATAGTTCCGTGTTTCAAAATGAAATTTGACATTAATTTTCCCCTAGTGACCTACTTTCACATTTCTCAAGCTAAAAGCCTTCAAATTTGGACCACATGCTAGTTTTGTGTCCGAAAAAACTTGCCCTTCACATTGACTAGTGACCTCTTCACATTTTAAGGTACGGGCTTCAAATTTGGATCACATGCATAGTTTTGTATTCCAATAAATTTGACCATGATTTGACCTAGTCACCTACTTTTACTTTTCCCCAAGCTACAGCCTTAAAAATTTGGACCACTTCCCTAATTTTGTGTACCAAAATGAACTTTGACCTTTACATTGACCTAGTGACCTACTTTCCTTTTTTAAAGGGGTACAGGCTTCAAATTTGGACCACATGCATATTTTTGTATTCTGAAATAAATTTGACCTTGTTTTTGGGAAACCTAGAGACCTACTTTTACATTTCTCAAGCTACAGCTTCAAATTTGGACTACTTGCATAGTTTTGTGTACAAAATGAACTTTGACCTTTACATTGACCTAGTGACCTACTTTCACTTTTTTAAAGGGTACAGGCTTCAAATTTGGACCACTGCTTTAGTTTTGTATTCTGAAATAAAATTTGACCTCGATTTTGACCTAGTGACCTACTTTTACATTTCTAAAGCTACACCCTTTCCCAAATTTGGACCACTTGCATAGTTTTGTGTACCGAAATGAGTTTTGGGACCTTAAGATTGACCTAGTGACCTACTTTCACATTTCTGTAGCTACAGGCTTCAAATTTAGCCCACATGCATAGGATTGTGTACTGAAACAAACTTTGACCTTGACATTGACCTGGTGACCTACTTTCACATTTCTCAAGCTACAGCTTTTGAATTTGGACCACATGCACAGTGTTGTGTACGGAAATGAAATTTGACCTTGAGGTAGTCAATAAGTCTTGAAATTTGGAACACTCAAAAATGGCACATTGGTGGGCGCCAAGATCACTCTGTGATCTCCTGTGTTTTTACAAACAGCTCTTGCGCAGTATTTATCATGAACATTTAGTATACAAAATAATATTTTTGTTTAGTTTATCAAATTTATTAAATTTCTTTTCTTGATTGAAATATGAAGTCATACTAAAATAAAACAGTCAAATAAATCTTGGTTTATATATCATTTTTAATTTTATTTGAATACAACCAGTCCTGAAATTGTCATTTTAAATCCGACAGATTAGCTGAAATCAGTTGGGCTCACTGAAAAAGGAGGGCATTTTGAAGTTTTTTGTTTAGTCAGAACTTCACGAAATTGCGTGTATGGTTCATCACTCTTGCAAAATTGTTTCAAAGTTTCACAGCTTATCACCTGTGATGCATTTGAAGCAAGAGAGAGAGAGACAATTTTTAAAGGGCCACACTCCTTTCTGACATGGCTGTGAGGTTATTTGTTACTATATCTTTGTGGACAGACTGTCATTTTATAGTGGTGGGTGACGCATGCCTCAGATTACAGTGAAATGAAGTAAAAAGGTTTGTCAGTGATGTAAAAATATAAGTGTTCAACATCAAACTTTAGTTACAAGTTTTATGTTAGCATAAAAGAAGGGAGGTGATCTACTGGTAAAGGTGTCGGCCACTCAACCAAACTGGGGTCATGGCCTAGCCATCCCATATGATACCAGTATTCGTTTTCCAGGAACTTTAAAAAAAGCTTGAAGTTTTCATCACAAAGGAGCTTAAATAAATTAGTGTGCTGATAGGTAGTTCTACACAGATGTTATTTTTGTCACTGATCGGTAGTTCTACACAGATGCTATCTTTGTAGCTGATCAGCAGTTCTACGCAGGTGCTATCTTTGCAGCTGATCAGTAGTTCTACACAGATGCTATCTTTCTAGCTGATCAGTAGTTCTACACAGGTGCTACCTTTGTAGCTGATCAGCAGTTCTACACAGGTGCTACCTTTGTAGCTGATCAGCAGTTCTACACAGGTACTATCTTTGTAGCTGATCAGCAGTTCTACACAGGTGCTACCTTTGTAGCTGATCAGCAGTTCTACACATGTGCTACCTTTGTAGCTGATCAGTAGTTCTACACAGGTGCTACCTTTGTAGCTGATCAGCAGTTCTACACAGGTGCTACCTTTGTAGCTGATCAGCAGTTCTACACAGGTGCTACCTTTGTAGCTGATCAGCAGTTCTACACAGATGCTATCTTTGCAGCTGATCAGCAGTTCTACACAGGTGCTATTGCAGCTGATCGGCAGTTCTACACAGGTGCTACCTTTGTAGCTGATCAGCAGTTCTACACAGGTGCTACCTTTGTAGCTGATCAGCAGTTCTACACAGGTGCTACCTTTGTAGCTGATCAGCAGTTCTACACAGATGCTATCTTTGCAGCTGATCAGTAGTTCTACACAGGTGCTATTGCAGCTGATCGGCAGTTCTACACAGGTGCTACCTTTGCAGCTGATCAGCAGTTCTACACAGGTGCTACCTTTGTAGCTGATCAGCAGTTCTACACAGGTGCTACCTTTGTAGCTGATCAGCAGTTCTACACAGGTGCTACCTTTGTAGCTGATCAGCAGTTCTACACAGGTGCTACCTTTGTAGCTGATCAGCAGTTCTACACAGGTGCTACCTTTGTAGCTGATCAGCAGTTCTACACAGATGCTATCTTTGTAGCTGATCAGCAGTTCTACACAGGTGCTATTGCAGGCGATCGGCAGTTCTACACAGGTGCTACCTTTGTAGCTGATCAGCAGTTCTACACAGGTGCTACCTTTGTAGCTGATCAGCAGTTCTACACAGGTGCTACCTTTGTAGCTGATCAGCGTTCTACCAGATGAAACTTTGCAGCTGTCAGTAGTTCTACCAGGTGCTATTGCAGCTGTTTGCAGTTCTACACAGGTGCTACCTTTGCAGCTGATCAGCAGTTCTACACAGGTGCTACCTTTGTAGCTGATCGGCAGTTCTACACAGATGCTACCTTTGTAGCTGATTGGCAGTTCTACACAGGTTCTATCTTTGTAGCTGATCGGCAGTTCTACACAGGTGCTACCTTTGTAGCTGATCAGCAGTTCTACACAGATGCTACCTTTGTAGCTGATCAGTAGGTCTACACAGGTGCTACCTTTGTAGCTGATGAGCAGTTCTACACAGGTGCTACCTTTGTAGCTGATACGCAGTTCTACACAGGTGCTACATTTGCAAAGGATCAGCAGTTCTACACAGATGCTACCTTTGTAGCTGATTGGCAGTTCTACACAGGTGCTATCTTTGTAGCTGATCGGCAGTTCTACACAGCTGCTACCTTTGTAGCTGATCAGCAGTTCTACACAGATGCTACCTTGTAGCTGATTGGCAGTTCTACACAGGTTCTATCTTTGTAGCTGATCGGCAGTTCTACACAGGTGCTACGTTTGTAGCTGATACGCAGTTCTACACAGGTGCTACCTTTGTAAATGATCAGCAGTTCTACACAGATGCTACCTCTGTAGCTGATTGGCAGTTCTACACAGGTGCTATCTTTGTAGCTGATCGGCAGTTCTACACAGGTGCTACCTTTGTAGCTGATCAGCAGTTTACACAGATGCTACCTTTGTAGCTGTTTAGTAGGTCTACACAGGTGCTACCCTTTTTAGCTGATCAGCAGTCTACACAGTGCTACCTTGTAGCTGATAACAGTTCTTACACGGTGCACCTTGTAAAGGATCAGCAGTTTCTACATAGATGCTACATTGTAGTGCACAGTTCTACACAGGTGCTACCTTTGGGAAAGGATCAGCAGTTCTACTAGATGCATCATTGTAGTGATCAGCAGTTCTACACAGGTGCTACCTTTGTAAAGGATCAGCAGTTCTACATAGATGCTATCATTGTAGCTGATCAGCAGTTCTACACAGGTGCTACCTTTGTAAAGGATCAGCAGTTCTACATAGATGCTATCATTGTAGCTGATCAGCAGTTCTACACAGGTGCTACCTTTGTAGCTGATCAGCAGTTCTGCACAGATGCTATCTTTTGGAGCTGACCAGTAATTCTACACAGGTGCTGTCTTTGTAGCTGACCAGTAGTTCTACACAGGTGCTGTCTTTGTAGCTGACCAGTAGTTCTACACAGGTGCTACCTTCGTAGCTGACCAGTAGTTCTACACAGGTGCTACCTTCGTAGCTGATCAGTAGTTCTACACAGGTGCTGTCCTTGTAGCTGACCAGTAGTTCTACACAGGTGCTGTCTTTGTAGCTGACCAGTAGTTCTACACAGGTGCTACCTTCGTAGCTGATCAGTCGTTCTACACAGGTGCTACCTTCGTAGCTGATCAGTAGTTCTACACAGGTGCTACCTTCGTAGCCGACCAGTAGTTCTACACAGGTGCTGTCTTTGTAGCTGATCGGCAGTTCTACACAGGTGCTACCTTCGTAGCTGATCAGTAGTTCTACACAGGTGCTGTCTTCGTAGCTGATCAGTAGTTCTACACAGGTGCTGTCTTTGTAGCTGACCAGTAGTTCTACACAAGTGCTGCCTTTGTAGCTGATCAGTCGTTCTACACAGGGGCTACCTTTGAAGCTGATCAGCAGTTCTACACAGGTGCTACCTTTGTAGCTGATCAGTCGTTCTACACAGGGGCTACCTTTGTAGCTGATCAGCAGTTCTACACAGGTGCTACCTCTGTAGCTGATCAGCGGTTTTACACAGATGCTACCTTTGTAGCTGATCAGCAGTTCTACACAGTTGCTGTCTTTGTAGCTGATCGGTAGTTCTACACAGGTGCTATCTTTGTTGCTAATCTGCAGTGCTACACAGGTGCTGTCTTTGTAGCTGATCCACAGTTCTACACAGGTGCTGTCTTTGCAGCTGATCAGCAGTTCTACACAGATGCTGTCTTCGTAGCTGATCAACATTCATAGCTGATCGGTAGTTCTACACAGGTGTTCTCTTCGTAGCTGATCAGTAGTTCTACACAGGTGTTGTCTTCATAGCTGATTGGTAGTTCTACACAGGTGTTGTCTTCGTAGCTGATTGGTAGTTCTACACAGGTGCTGTCTTTGTTGCTAATCCGCAGTTCTACACAGGTGCTGTCTTCATAGCTGATCAGCAGATCAGCAGTTCTACACAGGTGCTGTCTTCATAGCTGATCAGCAGTTCACACTGTGCTGTCTTCATTGCTGATCGGTAGTTCTACACAGGTGCTGTCTTTGCAGCTGATCAGGAGTTCTACACAGATGCTATCTTTGCAGCTGATAAGCATTCATAGCTAATCTGTAGTTCTACACAGGTGCTCTCTTCCTAGCTGATCGGTAGTTCTACACAGGTGCTATCTTTGTTGCTAATCCGCAGTTCTACACAGGTGCTGTCTTCGTAGCTGATCAGCAGTTCTACAGAGGTGCTTTCTTCACAGCTGATTGGTAGTTCTACACATGCTATCTTTGTAGCGGATCAGCAGTTCCACACAGATGCTATCTTTGTAGCTGATCAGCAGTTCTACACAGGTGCTATCTTTGTAGCTGATCAGCAGTTCTACACAGGTGCTATCTTTGTAGCTGATCAGCAGTTCTACACAAGTGCTGTCTTCGTAGCTGATCAGCAGTTCTACACAGGTGCTGTCTTCGTAGCTGACCAGCAGTTCTACACAGGTGCTGTCTTCATAGCTGACTGGTAGTTCTACATAGGTGCTGTCTTTGTAGCTGATCAGAAGTTCTACACAGGTGTTGTCTTAGTAGCTGATCGGTAGTTCTATGCAGGTGCTGTCTTCGTAGCTGATTAGTAGTTCTACACAGGTGCTGTTTAAGTAGCTGATCAGTAGTTCTATGCAGGTGCTGTCTTCATAGCTGATCAGTATTTCTTCACAGATGTTGTCTTAGTAGCTGATTGGTAGTTCTATGCAGGTGCTGCCTTCGTAGCTTATCGGTAGTTCTACACAGGTGTTGTCTTAGTAGCTGATTAGTAGTTCTACACTGGTGCTGTCTTAGTAGCTGATCGGTAGTTCTATACAGATGCTGTCTTCATAGCTGATCAGTAGTTCTACACAGGTGTTGTTTTCGTAGCTGATCGGTAGTTCTACACAGGTGCTGTCTTAGTAGCTGATCGGTAGTTCTACACAGGTGTTGTCTTAGTAGCTGATCAGTAGTTCTACACCGGTGTTGTCTTAGTAGCTGATCGGTAGTTCTACACAGGTGCTGTCTTCGTAGCTGATCAGTAGTTCTACACAGGTGCTGTCTTCGTAGCTGATCGGTAGTTCTACACAGGTGCTGTCTTCGTAGCTGATCAGTAGTTCTACACAGGTGTTGTCTTAGTAGCTGATCGGTAGTTCTACACAGGTGTTGTCTTCATAGCTGATCAGTAGTTTTACACAGGTGTTGTCTTAGTAGCTGATCAGTATTTCCACACAGGTGTTGTCTTAGAAGCTGATCGGTAGTTCTACACAGGTGTTGTCTTCATAGCTGATCAGTAGTTCTACACAGGTGTTGTCTTAGTAGCTGATCAGTAGTTCCACACAGGTGTTGTCTTAGTAGCTGATCGGTAGTTCTACACAGGTGTTGTCTTAGTAGCTGATCAGAAGTTCTACACAGGTGCTGTCTTCGTAGCTGATCGGTGTTTACACAGGGCTGTCTTCGTAGGATCAGTAGTTCTACACAGTGCTGTCTTCGTACTGGATCACGTTTCCCACACAGGTGCTCAGTCTTTGTAATGTCAGTGTTCTACACAGGTGTTGGGCTTCGTAGCTGACCAGTTGTTCTACACGGTGCTGTCTTCGGGAACTGATCCGTAGTTCTACACAGGTGCCAGTCTTCGTACTGTCATAGTTCTACACAGGTGCGGGCTTCGTAGCTGATCAGTAGTTCTCACCGGTGCTGTCCCTTTTTAACTGATCGGTAGTTCTACACTGGTGCTGTCTTTGTAGCTGACCAGTAGTTCTACACAGGTGCTGTCTTTGTATCTGATCAGTAGTTCTACACAGGTGCTGATCTGTAGTTCTACACAGGTGCTGTCTTCGTAGCTGATCGGTAGTTCTACACAGGTGCTGTCTTCGTAGCTGATCAGTAGTTCTACACAGGTGCTGTCTTAGTAGCTGATCGGTAGTTCTACACAGGTGTTGTCTTCGTAGCTGATCAGTAGTTCTACACATGTGCTGTCTTCTTTGTTGATCGGTAGTTCTACACAGGTGCTGTCTTCGTAGCTGACCAGTAGTTCTACACAGGTGCTACCTTCGTAGCTGATCAGCAGTTCTACACAGGTGTTGTCTTAGTAGCTAATCGGTAGTTCTACACAGGTGCTGTCTTCGTAGCTGATCAGTAGTTCTACACAGGTGTTGTCTTAGTAGCTGATCGGTAGTTCTACACAGGTGCTCAGTCTTAGTAGCTGATAAGTAGTTCCACACAGGTGCTGTCTTCATAGCTGATCCCTAGTTCTACACAGATTTCTGTCTTCGTTGTGATCAGTAGTTCTGGGACAGATGCGTCTTCATAGCTGATCAGTAGTTCTACACAGATGCTGTCTTCCTAGCTGATCAGTAGTTCTACACAGGTGCTCAGTCTTCGTAACTGATCAGTAGTTCTACACAGGTGCTCAGTCTTCGTAACTGATCAGTAGTTCTACACAGGTGCTGTCTTCGTAGCTGATCAGTAGTTCTACACAGGTGCTGTCTTCGTAGCTGATCGGTAGTTCTACACAGGTGCTGTCTTCGTAGCTGATCAGTAGTTCTACACAGGTGCTACCTTCGTAGCTGATCAGCAGTTCTACACAGGTGTTGTCTTAGTAGCTAATCGGTAGTTCTACACAGGTGCTGTCTTCGTAGCTGATCAGTAGTTCTACACAGGTGTTGTCTTAGTAGCTGATCGGTAGTTCTACACAGGTGCTCAGTCTTAGTAGCTGATAAGTAGTTCCACACAGGTGCTGTCTTCATAGCTGATCAGTAGTTCTACACAGATGCTGTCTTCGTTGCTGATCAGTAGTTCTACACAGATGCTGTCTTCATAGCTGATCAGTAGTTCTACACAGGTGCTGTCTTCATAGCTGATCAGTAGTTCTACACAGATGCTGTCTTCATAGCTGATCAGTAGTTCTACAAAGGTGTTGTCTTCGTAGCTGATCAGTAGTTCTACACAGGTGCTGTCTTCATAGCTGATCAGTAGTTCTACACAGATGTTGTCTTCGTAGCTGATCAGTAGTTCTACACAGATGCTGTCTTCGTAGCTGATCAGTAGTTCTATACAGGTGCTGCCTTCGTAGCTGATCGGTAGTTCTACACAGATGCTGTCTTCGTAGCTGATCAGTAGTTCTATACAGATGTTGTCTTCGTTGTTGATCGGTAGTTCATCACAGGTGCTGTCTTCGGTGTTGATCAGTAGTTCTACACAGGTGTTGTCTTAGTAGCTGATCAGTAGTTCTACACAGGTGCTGTCTACGTAGCTGATCGGTAGTTCTACACAGATGCTGTCTTCGTAGCTGATCAGCAGTTCTACACAGGTGTTGTCTTCGTAGCTGATCGGCAGTTCTACACTGGTGCTGTCTTCGTAGCTGATCGGCAGTTCTACACTGGTGCTGTCTTCGTAGCTGATCAGTAGTTCTACACAGGTGCTGTCTTCGTAGCTGATCAGTAGTTCTACACAGGTGCTGTCTTCGTAGCTGACCAGTAGTTCTACCAGGTGCTGTCTTCGTACTGACCAGTAGTTCTACACAGGTGCTGTCTTCGTAGCTGTTTTAGTTCTACACAGTGCTGGGCTTCGAGCTGATCAGTAGTTCTATTTTGATGCTGTCTTTTTTGTTGTTTTGTAGTTCTACACGGTGTTGTCTTCGGTGTTGTTTAGTAGTTCTACACAGGTGTTGTCTTAGTGCTGATCAGTATTCTACACAGGTGCTGTCTTAGTAGCTGAGAGTCTGTTCTATACAGATGCTGTCTTCTTGTTGATCGGTTAAATTCTACACAGGTGTTGTCTTCGGGTTGATCAGTAGTTCTACACAGGTGTTGTCTTAGTAGCTGATCAGTAGTTCTACACAGGTGCTGTCTTCGTAGCTGATCAGTAGTTCTATACAGATGCTGTCTTCTTTGTTGATCGGTAGTTCTACACAGGTGTTGTCTTCGGTGTTGATCAGTAGTTCTACACAGGTGTTGTCTTAGTAGCTGATCAGTAGTTCTACACAGGTGCTGTCTTCGTAGCTGATCAGTAGTTCTATACAGATGCTGTCTTCTTTGTTGATCGGTAGTTCTACACAGGTGTTGTCTTCGGTGTTGATCAGTAGTTCTACACAGGTGTTGTCTTAGTAGCTGATCAGTAGTTCTACACAGGTGCTGTCTTCGTAGCTGATCAGTAGTTCTATACAGATGCTGTCTTCTTTGTTGATCGGTAGTTCTACAAAGGTGCTGTCTTCATAGCTGATCAGTAGTTCTACACAGATGCTGTCTTCATAGCTGATCAGTAGTTCTACAAAGGTGTTATCTACACAGATTTGTATTTCTACACAGATGCTGGCTATAGAAGATCTTTAGTTTTCACAGGTGCTTTCTTTGTAGCAGATCAGTAGTTCAACACAGGTGATGTCTATAGAAAATCCTCAATGTAGCTTACCTAAGCTGTTTGTTATTAGCAAAAAACCGACACAGGTTTTTGATAAAGTCAAATATCTCTACTTACTATCGAAGCTATTGATTTGAAACTTAAAATAGTTGTTTTCTATCAAAGTCTACAATGCCCATAACTCTGATTTGAATTTTGACAGAGTTATGCCCCTTTTTAACCTAGAATTTTTTGGTTAAAGTGTTTTATAAAGTTTTTACTGGGAAAGCTCTTATCCAGTCATCCACTGAGAAAAGTTGAGCGTACAGCTCTTGTTTTAAATGCAAGAAAATTATGGAACACATATTTCAGACAATGACACTTTATTGAAAACATACAATACAAATATGTACTATTAAAGTATAAATTATACAAAAAGTTAGCTTTTTATTTTAAGTAGATTTTTTTTCTGAAACAAAGAACACAACTGAATACAGCTTCACTACCATAACAATAAATATCACAGATAGAAAGGCACTAAACCCTCGATCACTTATAGTGAAATAGTTAACCCTCACTTACAGTGAAATAGTTAACCCTCACTTATAGTGGAAAACTTAACTGAACCAAACACTTCAATCTAACATCAAATCAGCAGAGCTGTTGGCATATAAGCCTAATGAAGTTTCTGTAGTCACCTTGAAAAGGACTTTTTAGAGATGTATTTTTTTATTGTTAAACAATTAATATGACTATATCATCTCAGTTTGGTTCTTTACACCAAACCCATACTATATATTTCTTAAAGCAGTAAATATTATATAAAGAGATGTGTAGGACAAATTTGAAAGGAAGTAGTAGACAGTCCTTTATGATGTGATGGCCACAGAAATACAGATATATAAATAATGATCACTGGGTAAATAACAAGTTACGAAATCAACACAAATATGACTGGAAATACTTCAACAAAATACTGTTATCGTTAACAGAACAAGACACAAATTGTTCCCACATTTCGAAAACATGGTTTACTGGTAGTAGATATATGGACACATACATTCCAAGTGTATGATAAATACATTTTCAAACATGATGAGCTGATCGATGGTCAGTACTGCAATCTCTCGATAAAGTATTTTCATTATTTTAACTGACCATGCACTCCTGGTTACTCATAAAATATCATTGCCATGTTGTATAAAGTTCACTGTTAAAAGCACCATAATTTACAATGCTTCTTAATACATGTAAACAGCCTATCTGAAAGCATAAACATGTTCGTGAAATACATATTTTTTTTTAAACATATTTCAAATAAAAATCTAAGCACCAGAATTGTATATAACAATGAGAAGTTGCTTGTTCCAAGTTTTTCACAGATGTAACATTTTCAGATTTAGGACGATCAATATAATAAAGGTTTAGTTGAAAACAATGTGAATGTAGGTGATACAAAAAATGTAACAAAACAATGAACACAGAAATATGCCTTAGAACTACAAGAAAATGCCTTTTCTGTATCTAATATGTAGGGATGTAATTGTTTATGGTGATACTGACAACATTGTCAAGTCAATGATACATTTATATAGAATTTTGAATATCTGTGAAATCAGAACAGAAGAAATGAAGAAAAACTAACACAGAAAAATGGAAATATTTCAAAGGAATATATGACGTTGTATTCAAAAAATGACTATAAAACTTGAGTTTTATTATTACTTATATTATTTTCTTTTGTATGGAATTCCCTTACATTTCAAGGGCAATATTGAAAGTGAAGTCTTAAGTCTGAATTGATATGGATGGATCTGTTTGAGAATTTCTTGCTATCACTACTTCCAAATAAAGAGTCCAATTTTCTGACAATATTCTTCAATACAAAATTATCAGTTAATGACAGTACTAATTTGATCACTGCCCAGTCTCTGCCTTGCAACATTTTAATCATGATCAAAATGAAATTACAATCATGATTTAGGACCTTGTAAAATATTCACAGCTAGCAATTTTAAGTAAAACCATTATGAATATTATCTGGTCAACAGTACCTTGTCATACAAATAAATATTATTAAGTTAATTAAACTTGATTTACTGGTACTTCATTTCTGTCATGTAAAATCCATTACTTTTAATAACTCATTAATTAGACTTGTTCCACTTTTAAAGTTTTGTTAGGATTTCTGTTACCACTTATAACTGTACAAAGACTTTATGACAAAATCAGTCTCAGTTTTGCATACCTGATCAAAACTCGTACCTTTTGAATAATCAACCATATTTCATCTCTAAAATATCTGTATATGAATTCCAAGTCAACTTTCAAAGAGATCAGTGGACTATAACTTACTGAATGCATCAATTCTAAGCTGAATATGGTAAATGAGAATTTTGACAAAAACATTGGAAGGATTTTGTCGCACTTGTTAGAATTTTTTTTTCAGTGTGCAAAAGTAAGCAGTTGTGGTTTTATCTCATAGGAGAGTTTGAGAACAGTGGAGTTAGCTAGGATCTTCATCTGTGTGAAGTAGGTGGGTTTATTGGAGAAGGCGTGACCATATGTATCTGGTGCCCGGGGCTGAGATGGTCTCTCTCTTCTTGTCGCTCTTTAATTTCTTTTCTCTTTCGGATTTCTTTTTTCACAGCATTATATTCAGGATTGTTAAGTTTGTAAGATAGCTTCCAAAGATGTGGTCTAGACTTTGGAACGTATCGCTGACCTAGAGAATCCGTCTTCTGATTTGGTGGGGGTGGGGTTGGCGGACGCTCGGGTGGTGGAATAAACCTGTGCTCGTATTTCTTGAAATTCTCTGGAGGCAATATCTTCCCTGAAGTAAAGAAAGTTATTACATGATATTGACGGATAAGTTCGTATATTTTTCAAAAGTATTGGAAATAGTTGCAACCATTTTGTTGGCCAATGTCTATATATAAAGTTGTCATGTCAGATGTTCTAAATCAGATGAGAATATTTTACTATGTGATATAAATTATGTTCATAAATACCTCTAAATAGAAAAAATATTGCTCTACAAAAAAGTTTCGGCTTCTCAGTGATTTAGATTGCACTGTATTGTTATTATTTATAATCAAAACTGATCAATAATGACCTACTGTATGAATAGTCCTATAAATAAGATGTGATATAACTTCTTATACATTTTTATGTCTTGCAGTTACAAATGAAAATTTTAAAACAAAATGATGAATGCTGAAAACAATGACATACTTGTCTCATATTTTGAACTGCTGTATAAACAGTCATTACAGAACTGATCATGCCAAAAAATTGTGAAGGCAGTGATTCAAAATGTTCAGATGTTTAAAGTTAATTCTAATGCAGATAAACATATTACCATCTTCATCTATTGGTGGATTTCTTCCTAGACTTTTTATTCTTAGTTTTCTGAACTCCTCAACATCAGATTTTGTCCTTGACATAGCCAGAGTCTTAAATTTATCACTTTGGAATAGTTTTGTCTCTCTTATATACTTCTCAAATGTTTGTTCCCCAACTTTAGAAGGAGCTGGAATATTTAATGGATACATAGCGGCTATAACATCAGACATTTTACTTCCTTCTGCATTTGTGTGAAATCCATACTGCCGTCTGAAATTTCTCCAAACGTTTGAATTGAAATTGTCATCAGGTCTTTGTGGAAAGGGAGCTCCATGTTTACCAGCCTCAAGCCAAAGTTTATACTCCATTGTTGGGTGTCCATGTGCAAATTCCTCTGTAGATGAACGTAAATAGTGATTACATTCTATGTTTAACATTGTTCTTGGAGGTTTCCGCACAGCAAGTCTCTGAATTGGTTTTGGATGGAATCCTGGATGCCGTACCTCTTTGGGTTTCATGAGGTTTTCCCGCTCCTCTAAAGTCGGCATGGCTGCAGCTAGCATACCTGAAAAAATTATGCTGAAAGTTAGTTTTAATTTTATACTTTTAAACAAAAATGTATTAGAGATATGCATGCTAATCAGCTCAACATAGCCAACTATTTATACTGTATATGATTTTGATCATCTGTGATGCATCAGTTTTGTTTAAGAGATGTGGTTATGCCTAAAAGCATATGTCTTGTTTTCAAATATTCTACCAATTGCAAAAGAACCTGAATAACAGAACATTTCTGTTGATAGCCAGTCCAGTAATTATTACTTTAGTCAAGCCTGACATCAGTTGAGCTGTGATGCCTTACTGTCTTAACTTAGCTAAACTAGATTTCTCCTACAGTATAAGCTGACTTTGCAGTTACTTAATTTATTATGGCAAGCCAACATGCTGACAAATGCTTAGCTTAATATTGTATTAGATACGAGTTAAGAGAGCACATGAATATAAGTTGCCTTGCTATAGAGGTAGCTTTTATAGTAACATGGTTGAACTTCCACCTTAGGTGTGAGAAGTCACTGGTTTGAGCCCTGGTCAAAGATGAAATATTTTCAGTCTGTTACACTTGGAATGTCCCAAAGTTAGTATAGTATAGTTTTATTTGGCAAACATGTCCATTTTATAGTAATATATACAATACAAACATTTTCAATAATTAAAAATTTAAATTACATTACATTAAAAGATAAATTTGTTAAATATGACTCACAGAATAAAATATCACAGGAAAATAAAATCCTTTCACTCATCTCTACTTAGAAACAACCAGCAGTGATATCAAATAACTGTATCAGTATAATTTGAGAAGAAATTCTAAAATAATCAAAACAGAGAAGATTTGACATGTAGTGCCAAGTTAGCCCATAACCTACAGGAGAGCAAATCTGTATTATTTTCTATTTTGTTAGAACTGATAAGACATTGATCAGGTAGGCAGACGAGGAATGTCCATGTTTTTTTTTTTTTTTGGTAAAAAGTGATGTTTTTCTAATGGCATAAACTTTCTTAAAACATATATAATGAATAATTTTTTGATCAATGGAAAGCTTATAAAACAAGCAATTTATTAATTAATTTTAAATATAATTTTGACATAAAATGGATTAGTTATGAATGCTAAACTTACAGTGTAAAAAGATAGTTAAAAGCAAGGAAAAATAGCTTGGTTAAAAGTAAAAGTTTAAAAGCAGCTATCAGGCAGTTTAAGTTGAGACATGATCAATACAGCAAATGGCTGCATTGAACTGCTCAGGGGTTGGGAGGTGGACAACAGCAGGAGGGAGGTAATTCCAGTGATACACTGTTCTGGGGAAGAGGGATTACTTTAAGTAATCTGTAGTTGCCGTAAATATCTTGTATCTGAGGGAATAGAAGTGATGTGTTGGGAGAGTGAAGGGAACTAAAAAAGGGATGGCAAATAATTCATGGAGGACTCTGTACATAAGGGAAAGTTTTGGGGCAGCGTGATAACTTTTGACTGTCGCTGTCCCGTCATTAGAGGGATGACAACTATAAAATAACTGATCATAAAATAATTCTTCCCGTAAGCCAAATAAGTAAGGCTATAATCATAGTCCAGTAGCTAGTCTAATTAAGTATATGAATATAATAAATATATTGTTATGGGTCTTCCTTGTCCAGTTAGTTGGTCATGTCAAAGAACAAAGAGATTTTTTATATGTTTTATTGGTGATGTATAGCGTAAATGCTTCACAATAAAAAATCTCAATCTATTAGATGGGTCAAATCGGAAAGCCAAGTGAATTAGGCTAGGACAACAGCCATTGCACAAGTGCCACCCAAGCACTTAATGGATGTGAACTTAAAAATCCTTTATCTACGAATACAATGATTAATACATTAGGTTTCCATTTTGGGTCTTTAAAAAATATGCCATAGACCCAAAGCTAATTAGCTCGAAAAGGGCACCTGTCATTGATAAAATCTGTAATTAGCACGTAGAAATAATGATTTTATGAATGAATAGTGAATAATATATCGTTACCAAAGCGTGTAATACACAATTAGTCAACTTTTCAAGTCTGTCTCTGTGTTTGTCCTTATTAAACAAACATTTTCTCAATTTTCATATATACTTCCGTGCAGTGTATGTGGTCGCCATTTTGAAACAATGTAAACGTCGCCATAACAGCGCGTGCTCTCGCGAAGTCCGGGAACTGAAATTGACAGCTGTTACAATCAATCGTTAAGTATATTTTTCAGATTAAGTTTTAATTATCTTCAACATGACAACATATAGTGTATGCAGTAGTAACAATATTTATATATTTGATCGCATTTAAGCTCCATTTTTAGGTTTCATTATGTTTATAAAGAGAGAAAAATAAAGACTTAAATTAATTATTGCGGGAGGGTGTTTAAAAGGAAGAACGGCAAAACCGGTGCGCTGCTGGGTGCTTGTAAACAACATAGGCTGTTTATTGTACAATTGGAGATTCATCTTCTGTATTGAGTAGACAGTAGTTTTTTTACATGTAATAAAGTGAAAACATTTGATTTTTTTTTAGTTCATCTGATACTTTTGGAATATTTATGTTATCTTGTCCAAGTAAAGAGTATTCTGGATTGGAATTTATTCTAAAACGTGCTAGTTCTAGTCTTGGCAATTGGAGATGCATTTGGGTAAACAGGTGTTTGGTCGATGAGAACATAACTATATAGGAGTAGAAGTCAAAGCGGAAAACAAATTATGGTAGGTTAAATAATAACTTGTCAAGCAGGGACATGTTTGAATAGTATTCTCCACAGGAGTTTGGGAATATGCACGCTTTACTCATTACTTTGACAGTCAAAAGACATCAGACTGACACTAAACTTTGTATTATTCAAACTAGGCAAAATGCATGTAAGTTCATTGTATGTAGATTCAGCCTTATCAGGCCTTAGTTTGAGTATCTTGGCATACTCAACTCCTCAAACAGTTTCCATCTAACTGAAATAAAACTTAGTATACGTCATCAGTATGAGTGAAGCTGATCAGATAATTACGGAATCCTGTTAGGACCAAGTCGTATGTCGTCCATCGCTTTTATAAGGTCAACAATGCGACATGACTCGCGACAATAATATTGTAGTGTCGTGGCACATTGTCCCCTTTTAAAAGCACGTTATTTCACATTATTATGTTGCTTTGTCGTGTGTCTTGTCGCAGTGTCGTGTTGCATTGTCTTGCATCGCGGTCTGCCTTTTTTGATACATGTGACGCGACGCTTGCCAATATGAAGGAATATTTCACATTGTCGTCTTGAAATGTCATGTGTCATGACTTTGCTGGAATTGCGACACTTGCAGGATCATTTGCAGACTTTCAGGAGGCAATGTCAAAAGAGTTCTTCCTCCTGTATCCATCACCAAAAGGTTAGAATCCATTGACACTGGTCTGCAACACTTGCGGGAACACTCGAAGACTTTCAGGAGGCGATGCCAAACAAATTCTTCCTCTCATAGATAACATTCATTTACACCAGTCTGCAACATTTTCAGGAACACTTGCAGACTTTAAGAAGGAGGTACCAATGAGTTCTTTCTCCTGTATCCATTACGAAAAGGTTCAAATCCATTTGCACTGGTCTGCGACGCTTGCAGAAACACTTGCAAACTTTCAGGAGGTGTTGTCTTGTACAAGTTTTTCCTCTTGTTGACATCACCAGCAGGCTCCAGTTTATTTGCACTGGTCTGTGATACATAAAGGAATACTGGCAGACCTTCAAGAGGTGGTGCCAAACTATTTCATCTTCCCATAGACAACATTAACAAGTTCATATTCATTTGCACTGGTCTGCAACATTTTCAGGAACATTTGCAGAATTCTAGGAGTCAATGCCAAACCAGATCATCCTCTCATAGACACCCCTTACAGGTTCATTTTCATTTGCAGTTGTCTGCAGCATTTTAGGAACACTTTCACTTTCAGTACCAAATGAGTTCAACCTCCTTTGAGGTCAACACACAACAATGCGACATGACATCGCAATGATGCAACACAACAACTCAACATAATATTATGTCACGATTCCGGCACAGTCACGACATGTGACATTTAAAGCTGACAATGTGAATTTTCGCTTTGCATTGTCGAGCGTCGCTTTGTGGCAATGTCATGTTGCACTCAAAGCGCGACAGACAACATACGACATGGTCCTAACAGGATTCCATTGATAACGGCCGAAAAGAATATGATCTAAATATTCAATAATATGGAATGTCTGATACACAATCTATTTGTTTAGAATTCAGTGCTCCCTCTTCCTTGTTTGTGAGTATATTCAGATATGGTAAATTTTGATTAGTATATCATTTTAATCTGTTAGCGCTGTCAAAACAGAACAGAAAATTAAAGATCCAAATCAATAGTTCCAGTGGATATTTTACATTAAAACCATCTCCAATTCATTCATTTCTATAAGGATGTAGGTCAAAAGACTCAAAATATACCCAAACAAAAAGTACCCATAGGGTAAAGTCAAAATTTACCGCAAAAGTCAGAATGTACTCACTTTCAGAATGTATATTACAATATGTCCATGTATCCTGTTTAGTCAAAAATTTTTAGCTCACCTGAGCAGGAAGTGCTCAAAGGTGAGCTTTTGTGATCGCCCTGTGTCCATCGTCGTCCATCCGTCGTCATCAACAATTAGACTGTTAACACTCTAGAGGTCACAGTCTTGGCCAAATCTTAATGAAACTTGGTCAGTTTGAATCTGGGTCATGTAGGATCAAAAACTGATCACCAGGTCAAATCAAAGGAAAAGCTATTTAAGACTGTAGAGGCCACATTTATGACCATATCTTACTGAAACTTGGTCAGAATGTTAATCTTGATGATTTATAGTCACATTCAAATCTTGGTTAGGTGGGATAAAAAATTGGGCACTAGGTCAAATCAAAGGAAAAGCTGTCTTCATAACTGATTGGTAGTTCTACACAAGTACGAAACTTGGTCAGAATGTTAATCTTGATGATCTTTAGGTCAAGTTTGAATCAGGGTCATGTGGGGTCAAAAACTAGGTCACTGGGTCAAATCAAAGGAAAAGCTTGTTAACACCCCAGAGGCCACATTTTTGACTGTATCTTTATGAAACTTAGTTAGGATGTTAATCTTGATGATCCTTAGGTCAAGTTCGAATCAGGGTCATGTGGGGTCAAAAACTAGGTCACCGGGTCAAATCAAAGAAAAAGCTATTTAACACTTTAGAGGCCACATTTACATGTATGACCATATCTTAATGAAACTTGGTCAGAATGTTAATCTTGATGATCTTTAGGTCAGATGGTCAGGTGAGCGATACAGGGCCTTCATGGCCCTCTTGTTTTCATCTTTTGTTTCCTTAATAACTGAATAGATCAAAATAGAATCCCACTACAAGCTAAAAGAATCACACAATTTAGGATTCTTTACAACTTAAAGAAAAAAACAACACTTATGTGAAATGCCATACTCGTATAGAAAAGAGCAAATTAATAGCTTATAATTATTTAATTTATTATTCTTATTCTGCAGAAAAAAGTACAAATTTTGACTCTTTTTTGGATACATAACATCTTGACTTTTTCATTTTTTGAGTACATCTTTGACTATTTGACTACTGTAAAACCTTTTGATGAAGGTCACTGTTTCCTCTTCCTGCTTGTATGTTATGTAAATTCACCTGTGTTTAGAGACCACCTGTCAACAAAGACCACAATTTCCATTTTCCAGAATGTAGAAGGATATGCCAGCCTTACTCATGTAACTACTGTAATTGCTTATTTAATGTTCAGATCATTGCAGCAGTTTTAAAAGTTATATCATGTCTAAATATTTGAACAGGATTATATACATATTGATTTGAACCAGAACATTTTGTCAAGAAGTGGACCATAGGATTAACCAGAATGAGTAACACCACTCCTTATTAACTCAGGCTTGTTTTTGAGTTTATCATTTAATGCCAGAGCTTTAACATTCTCTACCTGTATTTTGTATATGATATCTTTAAGGCTAAATTTGTGAATCAAAGTTTTATTTGTACTAGAAAAGTGAGGTTCTTGAGGAAGATCATCCGGGTAAGACAACACTGTTTACTGTGACAAGGGCATTGTATCAAAGAAGAGTAGTTGCCAGTATTCTTGCATAGACATATGGGTGTATGAACACTTAGAGCCATTTAATAGAGCTAATTTTCAAACAAAATTTTCAACATATTTTTAGACCTAGCATGACTATGAATAGATTTAAAGGAAGCATAGAATTATGGATACCAGTTCATTTTCTTTTTATATTTTTGATCAAAAATATTTCGAGGCCTTCAGGGGATACCATTTTCTCTATGACACAGCAACAGAGAAATTTACAAGACCGATATTACTGATGAGAAACGTTAAGATAATATTAGTAAAAATGCATGTACATGTACATAAACATACATGTATAAGGAGGGAATGAATAATAAAAATATAAAGACATATATTTAAATATAAATCATCAAAGTAAGAAATAAAAAAGTATGTTTATAGAAAGGAAAATAGTAGTGAAGAAAAAAAAAATATCTGAATGAATCTTCATGAGGGTCTAAACTCTACTTGTATCTGCATTTTCTTCAGTTCAGCTATTTTGCTGTAATATTGGACAGTGAAATGAAAAAAAACTAAAACTTGCTTGTCTAATGATGTAAAAGAAATATGATAGTTTTATTAGTTTTGTTCTTGCATTTTCTTAGGAATCATGTTATCATTTGGGATTTGTACATGAACTGGTTTATCCAGCATTGTGGGTTTAGATCATGTTGTTTGCTAGTTCCCATAATATTATATATTACACCCCTGTAGTTGTGACATTAAAGATGTCAGTATTCCTCAAAAATGGTCCTCTTTTATAATTTACATGTATTCACATGATAATATAAACAAATTTTTGGGGGTGCACTTAGAGTTGGCCTTCCCCATCCGTCATTTCGTTCGTCCGAATTTGTGTTGTGCATATCTAAAAAGTTTTTGACACAGTCATGAAACCTCACAGGATTGTTATTCAGCACATGCAGTTGTGCAACAGGGGTTTTAATTTGGATTTCACACAGCCAGACCAGAGTTATGGTCCTTGACATAATCAAATATATACATAAAAAGGGTCTAAGTTTGTGTCATATGTATCTCAAAAAGTATTTGACCCAGGATTATGGTATGAAACATTACAGGAATATTATTCAGTATGTGAAATTTTGTACCTGGGGTTTTATTAAAGATATTACTCAGTTTTGGCGCTTGACTTAGTCAAAAATATTCAAAACGGGCATAAAAGTTTGTGCTGCACGTATCTCAAAAAGTGTTTCACCTAGGGTGATGAAATATTATAGGAATATTTATATTCAGCATGTGAAGTTGTGCACCTGGGATTTCTTTCTGGATTTCTGTGGATCAGATCAGAGCTATGGCCCTTTTCCGAATTTGCTTATATAGGCCAGAGTTATGGTCCTTCACTTAGTGAAAAATACACAAAGTGTTTAAAAGTTTGTGTTGCATATCTTCAAAATATTTCACCTAGTCATGAACTCATGTAGTTACAGAAGTGGAGGGCACCCATGTCCTGTGGACACACATCTAATTGTTGGAATGCATCCAGAATCTCACATTGTTTATAATGCATAGCCATTCATGTTTAACTAAATTTTCATTTGGATAGAATTTGATTGTTTATCTGATAGAAAAACAAAGCTGGCATATGCATCCTTCTGTATGTTTATGTACATACAATCACTTGAAAGAGCCAGTTTTCTCCATAAGTATTCCAAAAGATTTATGTAGTCAAACCTGTCTTAAGCGGCCACCCAAGAGAGCACTATGCTTTTACTGCTTAAGATAAGTTAAAATTAGAACAAAGAGTATATTTTGAAAATGAACTTAACAGCTGCCTTAATACGGGTGACCTTTAGGCAAGTTCAGCTGCACTGTTAGTTCATATCATATTAATAAAATCAAAAATAAACATCTGGCATTGAAGTGTTGTAACTTGTAAGCTTATACTGCATCTGTTGACCGCCAGAAGGTGCTAACAGCATATATAAGAAGGCTGATGGCGCCTTCTGGCGGTCAGTAGACGAATTACTAGGCTGAAGTAAATTTTCCAGGTTATTACAAATTAGATTCCTTCAGGTTAACGTTTTGGAAAATTGGGAATGTGTTTATTCTTTTCATTTGGTAAAAAGAATGATACAACCAGGAAAAAATAGTTTAACCTGTCTAAGCAGCTACCTGCATTAAGCAGCTACTTATCTAAAAGCAGTCTGTCATTTAAGTTCCCAAAATGATTTTTTGTTCTACTTCAAAATTGTGCCATTTCTTTGGCTAATTACAGGTTTGACCGCTGTAGCTTTATAAATATTTGATGTTTATGAATGCTAGTGAAATATAATATTTCAGTCATGTTTACAACATTAATATAGAAATAAATATACATTTTTGTTTTAAGATTGTTTAAGGAACTTGAATTTGGCACTAGGTTCTAAATAGTTGTAAGATCAGTCACTATTGTGTTATTGATCTTTGATGGTAAAGGTTAATTGTAGTAGTATCAAATCTGATATGCTATAAATAAATTATTTGCTGATCTATTATTTATAAGGTTATCTTTGTTCTTATAGTCTGTTGTTCTTTATTCTTTTACAACCTTGAGAAATGCTGGACAGAAGATATAACATTTTGTTTTATTATTGATAAACTAGGAATGTTTAGTCTAGAGATGAATGATGATAGTAGTAAATCATAGAATGTTTTAATCCTTACCCTGCTTAATTTCTATAATGGTCTGGTCCATCATTCAATTTGGGCTATACCATTTATTATTCGAAGGGGTCTTCATTGAAAATTTACTGACTGAATAGCGAACTGTGCAGACCATGATCAGCCTGCACAGACGTGCAGGCTGATCTTGGTCTGCACTGGTCGCAAAGGCAGAATCAGTTGCTGCCAGTAGGCTAAAGGTTAAAATGTTATTGTCACTTTAAGTTTTAAGGCTTTAAGAAACCATAACTGAAATACGTGTAAGGCTACTATACTTCCCCAACAGAAACTTGCCAGTTTTAGCTTGATTATTCAAAGAATAGAGAGAGCTATTCTAATTGTACCCTGGCGTTAGCATCACACCTTGGTTGAAGTTTTGCGTGCAAGATCATATTTCAGTAACTATAGCATGTGTTGAACTAAAACTTCACACAAGGCTTCCTAGTCATCAGTCCTACGGATGTAACCAAGTTAGATAACTTTTGGTTGAAGTTAATACTAATTTTGGCCCTTTTTCAGATTAAAAAAATTGGTTAAAGTTTTGGCAGCAACTATCAAACTTACAATCCTTCCTACTCAACTATGTTACAATCCTTTCTACTCATCAAACCTAATAAGGGAGTTAGATAACTCTTTGTTGAATTTTATTCACATAATGGCCCTTTTTCAACTTAGAAAATTTTGTTAAAGTTTTGCTTGTAACTAACAGACAAGCTATATTTCAGTAGCAGCTAAATATATTGGATTGAAACGTCACACAAGCCATCTTTTCTCATCATTACATGATTACATAACCAAGTTAGAGAACCCTTGGTGGAATTTATTACAAATTTTGTCCCGTATTTGACTTGGGACATTTAGTTGAAATTTCTCATGCAAGTTATCATGATTGCCACAATAGAAGTTTAATTTGTAACAAATGGTAATTAAATAACTCAGTCACATTGTCTTACCAAGTATAACCGTTATTTGACTAGAAAAGCTGTCGAATAATCTAGCGTGCTGTTTTATGGACAGCTCTTGTTTCTCATATTGTGCTCAAGATTACCTAATGCTAATTGTTTATCAAACTTTACTCGGTTTCAGAATTTTACTTGTACTAACTTTAATACAAAATCAAACACAGTTTTTAACAGATACCGGTATTTACTTTTGAAAGTTTTAATTTAATTGATGTAAGTGAAGTACAATATGTATAAATTTGATTAAACTTTCTGCTAATACAAATAGACAGGTGCTTATTGAGAAGGCTTAAAGCTTATGGATGGCTTTAAGGAGAGAAACCCATACTTTTACATCACACTGACACAGTTATAAGTCATATGGCCACTTTCTAGCTTTTTTATGATGGAAGAAGACACCAGGTTTCCCTCCGTGCATTATTAATTTATTTCATCACAGCTGGGAACCTGGGTAGAACCAGCAACCTTCCATAAGCCAACAGGATGGCTTTCTCTCATGAAGAATTCAGTGCCTCAATCGAGGCTCAAACCCATATTGAAGTGGGGCAACTGAAGCAAAAGTCAACAACCTGTGATAACCCTTCGACCATAGAGGCCCCAAAAAAGCGCATAGAAACATATGGTTAGAATAGTTGTACAGTATATCCAGATGAATAACCTTAATGATATTGGAAAAAAAAGACTGGTCTAGTACTAAGTACAGATATCACATATGAAGAAGTAATAAATGGCAAGAATTCTGATTAGAACTACTGACTGTCCACACTTTCTCATGTACTGTTGAAAACTTACAAAACATGGATACTCAGGAAGTTCTAAGCATATATTTAAGCAAATGCCTTTTTTCTCCTTGCAGGTCTAAGTTTGATAACATGTGAGATGAATGACCCTGGTTTACCTCCTAGACCGCGAAGTTTAAATCTCCTTGAATCCCTCGTTAAAGAGGAAGAAGCAAAGGAACAAAGCAGAGGGTTTACAAATGTAGTAATCCCCACAGAAACCAGGGAAAGTGTTTCGCCAGAATTTTATGACGTAGATAAGCAACAGCTAACTAAAGAGACTAGCGCTAGTAAATCATTTACCGAATTCAAAATGAAAGATACGGACAGCACCTCCAAAGTGCCGAGAGGAGACCCACATGCTGGATTTAAGGGAAAGAAAATGAGAAAACAAAGAACAAGGTCAAATTCTGCTGACAAATTTAAATCGAAAAAATCTACAAGACCTTTTTCAGCTGATTACAATCAGAATAAAAGAAATAAACTGAGTGCTAATGATGTGAGAAAAGGACGCCCAAAGACAACCACAGGTCGAAGAATGAATAATCGAACATCTTCACCCAAAGGCCAAAGGCCAAGGTCACCACACAGTTACTCCTCTGATACATATTCCTCTGATGATGAATATATAAAGAAAGAGAGGTTTAGATCTGATTCCAGAAGTCCAGAAGGTAAGCAAGATAAATCAGACTTGGACAGCTTCTTCGATTCTGATAGAGACAGTAATAAAAAGAAAAAGTCTTATGATTCTGATAAAGACAGTGATAAAGGTATGAACAGAATGGGTAAAGACTCGAAACGCAGCAGTAGTAGTTCAAGCGATTCATCTTCATCTGATGAAGATTATAGGGAAGAAAATAAAAAAGTGAATGGACATTTTCCTCATAGAATAGAAAAGAAGGTAAAAAAAACTGTTTATGCTGATAACAATGGAAAACAAAGAACAAAATCTGATTCAGAGAGTTCAGATTATCAGCGTATGGTAGTCGTTGATGATTACTCTTCAACAGTGAGCTCATCAGAAGATGAAAGTAAAAAACATGAAAATGTTAAAAATGTTTCGAAACCACCGCACCCTGCAAAAAAGGCAAAACCTTTGTTATCGAGAAAGAAACGTCAAGGATATAAAATCTTTCAAGTTAACCCTGATCTATATATTGAAGGTAAACTTCATCAGAAATATACTGAACTAGAAGAACTGATGTCGTGCTCGTTTGTCGACCAGAAAAGTCATGTGACTCGTCATCATTTATATCAGATGGAGCTGTTACGTGACCAGTACCAGAATGCCAGTCATGGTCAACGTTCAGCTCATGCAATTATTCCACATAGTCTTCCAGAGGATATTAGAAATAGGTCATCAAGGCCTACATCAGCAAAACGACCACCCAGACGCATTGACAGCGATCAGGATTCAGTAAATTGTAAGTGGATTAGCAGTAGTGTTTCTAGTTTTTGTGTATTTACTGTCTTATTATTTTAATCGGGCTGCTACAGAAGCTGAAAGTTTAAATAGTTTATATTCTTCAATCGGCTTCCATGGAAAAAATTAGTTTCTGTTAAGATACAGCTGTCTTATGTGGAGGTTCATATAGTAACATCTGGTTTGAGGAGTCGTCATCTTATCCACTATGATATGGCACCATAAGCTGATGTCTAGTTGTTGTCAAGAGCCTTGGCAATAATGTCTTTCATATTTATATAATGCAGCTTTTTAGCTCAAATATTCAAAGAATAGTGAGAGGTATTCTACTTACCCTGGTGATTCTTGACTGAGGCCTACAACTCTGATATCCCGCCCGTTTAGCTCAGTAGGTAAGAGCGTTGGTGTACGGATCGCGGGGTCGCGACTTCGATCCTCGGGCGGGGTGTATGTTCTCCGTGACTATTTGATAAACGACATTGTGTCTGAAATCATTAGTCCTCCACCTCTGATTCATGTGGGGAAGTTGGCAGTTACTTGCGGAGAACAGGTTTGTACTGGTACAGAATCCAGGAACACTGGTTAGGTTAACTGCCCGCCGTTATATAACTGAAATACTGTTGAAAAACGGCGTTAAACCCAAAACAAACAAACAAACAACTCTGATATACCTGTAATTCTTTTGTCATGTTTTGCTATATATATCACTGGTTTCCCAAAAGATTATTATATTATTATCAAAGAACCATAACTCTACCTTACCTAGTTTTTGAATTATCTCCCTTTATTATACAAAATAAGGTTTGTCCAGAGCATTACTTGAGAAGTATTAATATCACAATTTGATAAGGCCATTGGTGGGAAGTGCAGTGTCAAAGAACCATAACTCTACCTTACCTAGTTTTTGAATTATCTCCCTTTATTATACAAAATAAGGCTTGTCCAGAGCATTACTTGAAAAGTATTAATGGCATTTCATTGAAACTTCACAAAATGATAAGGCCATTGGCGGGAAGTGCAGTGTCAAAGAACCATAACTCTACTTTACCTAGTTTTTGAATTATCTCCCTTTATTATACAAAATAAGGCATATCCGGAGCATTACTTGAGAAGTATTAATATCACAATTTGATAAGGCCATTGGCGGGAAGTGCAGTGTCAGAGAACCATAACTCTACCTTACCTAGTTTTTGAATTAACTCCCTTTATTATACAAAAGAAGGCTTGTCTGAAGCATTACTTGAGTAGGGATTTTTCTAGAGTGGAATAGCAGGGCGCAGCGCCCTGCCCTTTTTTAGCGCCACCCTTCTCCCCGAAATCGCCGCCCTTTTGCCTTTCTTCAGCTCCCCTTTGCCCTTTTAGCACCGCCCCTTTGACCATTAATGAAGTATTGCTAAACGAAATGCCAGTCAATCATCTGTCAAAATATCATCCCAAATAATTGTCAGTCGATACGCAGTTATGACACGCACCGACTATACACAGGTGCTGTGTATTTGCCCGAGGCATGTATGCAGTAACGGTATGCAGACGACGACTGACCGAATCGTAGCAAACAATAATTAGATAGGTCAGCAATTAAAGCAAATTGCAAAACAGAATAAAAAATGAGAAAAAAACATATCTTAAAACAAAGTCTGCTGCTTATTAAATGCCGATTAATGGCCAGTAATTATCAGCAATTAGCATGGCACCTCGTGTCAGTTTTGTTGCTCACAGTTTGATCTCGGCTGAAGATAACAGTTGATCTTTAATTAGTATCACTGCCTATCAGAATATCTATGATTTTTTTTAATATTTATTTCATCAAAATACTATTAAATTTATATGATATTAATTTTGTTTAAAAGAAAATAAACCACTCGATCTTTTACAGAACATAACGGTAATCTCAGAATTTAGCGTAGACAGTCGGCGCGTATAGTAGTTTCCCTTTACCGTTGTTTACCGAAATGGCGAAAATCGTTAACAAAGTTATTTTGAAGTTGGAAAATTGTCTATACCTGTGTATGATATGCACCCACGATTCGGGGGACGGGTCCGGGGGTTAAAAAACTGCACATTTAATGATTTATACACAAGTATCTATGGTACGTTCAGTAATATGATGAATGTATAATGACATTTATTAAAATATGTATAATGACATTTATTAAAATATTCAGATTTGCACCAGAATTTGTAGGTTAAATTATTTAATACTATCTTTATAGTATTTTTAATCAAGAAAACTTTCAAGACAAAAATAATGTATACAAACATAAAACAAACTGCATGTATTTATAAATGATAAGCATGTTATATAGACAAACAGGTATTAATGTCTTTCCTGACATTCAGATTCATTGCAAGTCTTTCTGTAGTACCTTACAATGTAGACATTACAACCCAAACCATGGAAATCTACCTTATGATTTTTGTAGACAAAGGTACGCAAGACGCAAAATGCACCCTGCCCCTTTTGAGCAGCACCCTGCCCTTTTTAGAGGTCTAGAAAAATCCCTATTGAGAAGTATTAAGGAGGTAGGTTACCTTGTTACCAGGGTAAATTCAAATTACGGTAGTTGAACCGCAGCAATTTTTTATATTTCGTGTAATATGATGTTTTAACTGCTGCAATCTCAGTTTCGTTTATCTCTGTCCCTTTAAGTTCAATTTTTATCCAGGTTTGAAGAACATGACCCTCCAAATGTATTTTATATTGAAAGAAGAAGGAAAATACGGATATTTAACACTTTTCAGTGTATTTTAGTTTCATTGATATCCGTAGAAGTCAGCATAATTGATAATTTTACTAGTATGCGGGTTAGCTTTCTAATATAAGTTTAAAATATATATGTCGTGGGGCTCGTGTTTCCATGGTAACCAGGGCTTTTTCACCCTATCTCACGGGGCCGATATTCGGCCCCATTCCCAATGCCAAATATGCTCTATTTTTCCCAATCTGGAGCCAAAAATTCCCAATCCAATGAAAAATTTCCCAACTGAAATCAGTTACTTTCTGTTTTTCAATAATAATTCTTGCACAATTAGTTTTGTTTGCCAAGTAAATCAAACAAAATATTGGAAAAACCAACTCGTTTCTATTTTTAGTAACATGACCGTCTGCAACCTCGGCAAAAAATAATTACAAGATTTTGCTGAAGAAATGTATGATTTGTATGCAAAAACCTCTCAAAATGCATAAAAACACAAATATTAATTGAATAAAGTACCCAAAACATGTTGACAGGTAGTTCTGATACCATTAAAATCAATTAGCACATATTTTCGCGACCCAGTTTTTCACTCGAAAATACTCGCACTTTGCCATTCTACTTTTTGGATAATTTCAGTTAAAACTTTGGTGAAAACAAACTGTAAACAAAAATTTTAGCATGACAAATATTTTTAGGCAATATTGGAACACAATCCCGAAAAAAACTCTCAAAAATTCACAAGGGGATACTGTCTACCAGTAAAATATGAAACTGAAGATTAAAACTAATATATATTAATTAGGGATGGGAACGAATATTCGAATATTCGAATATTCGGAAATCGGTCGAATATTCGAATATGAAAATCAAATTCGAATATTCGTAAATTATTGTATATTTTTGTTCAAAAAAGTATCATTGATTTTGGGCAATATGAGCATGCTAATTCTACAGAATAAAACCATGTCATGTTTGTTTAACGAGTATCAAAAGATGTCCAATTAACAAGAAAATAGCAATGCATAATTGGCAGGGGCCATCGTTACGGATTAACAGTTTGCAACAGGCGTCATTGTGTCAGATGCATGTCAAAAGATGTCCAATTAACAAGAAAATTGCAATACATAATTACCTGGGGTCATCACTACGGATTAACAGTTTGTATTAGGCGTAAATGTGATATCTTTATATCGTTTGTTCATTTTTATTGGCGCCTGTTTTATGTAACAAGCTGTAGAATTTTTTTTTTCGAAAACAATACCAAACTTGTAGATATTGCCGATCTTTTCACAATATTTTGTACGACGTTTCAGACCATCCGCAGAATCGGTTTTCATCCGCAATCGGCCGTATTCGAATTAACTTTATAATAAAATCAAGATAACATATGACTGATGCATAAGTTCATGTTGAAGGAGGTTTAAGTTTGCCTTACTTGCTTTTTACACGACGATTAAAAATTTTCAAAATGGCGGCGGTAATACAACAGCGCGTCACGTGTTTAAATGGGGCGACCTGCTATTTTTAGATAAAATTGCGACGGTCTAAATTATAATCGTTTTGATTTTTTGTATTATTTTGAAGCTAAAACACTGAATTAGTTAAATATGTTCATGATTATATTGACAGAATCGTGAAATAAAATGCTAGGATCGGCGGGTTTTGCTAAGTAGGATCGGGTTACCCGAAGCAAACATTTTTTGGCCTTATTACGTACGATGATCCACGCTGTAAACAAATGAATACGTTGTGTTTATGCCAATCACTTAATAAGAATTGAAAGCTTCCATTAAAGCAAACCGAATATTCGAATATATTCGAATATGGCAAACCGAATATTCGAATATTGATTTCAGTATTCGTTCCCATCCCTAATATTAATTAAAAACTCACTTAATTTGTCAGTATATTTTCCCAAATTTGACAATTTACCGCGTTAAAAATTCCCAATATGACCAGGGGCCTTTTTCCCAGAACCCCCTGAAAAAGCCCTGATAAGTAACAAATTATCAATGGAAAGTGAAAAAATAGGTATTACAAATCAGACTGCTAGTTTTTAGCTCTCCTGAGCCTAAGGCTCATGGTGAGCTTTTGTGACCGCTCAGTGTCCGTCGTGTGTCGTGCGTCGTGTGTCGTCCGTCAGTCAACATTTTCTAAAAAAATCTTCTTGAAAACTACTGGGCAGAATTACACCAAACTTCTTAGGAATGATCCTTAGGTGGCCCCCTTTCAAAATTATTCAAAGAATTCAATTCTATGCAGAACTCTGGTTGCCATGGCAACCGAAAGGAAAAACTTAAAAAATCTCCTTGTCCAAAACCACAGGGGCTAGGGCTTTGATATCTGGTGTGTAGCATCATCTAGTGGTCCTCTACCAAAATTGTTCAATTTATCCCCCTAGGGTCAAATATGGCCCCGCCCAGGGGGTCACATGGTTTATACAGACTTATATAGGGAAAACTTCGAAAATCTTCTTGTACAAAACCACACGGCCTAGGGCTTTGATAATTGGTATGTAGGTATCATCTAGTGGTCCTCTACCAAGATTGTTCAAATTATCCCCCTAGGGTCAAATATGGCCCCGCCCCGGGGGTCCCAAGTTTTACATAGACTTATATAGGAAAAAAAGTTTAAAAATCTTCTTGTCTGAAACCACAACACTTAGACCTTTGATATTTGGTTTGTAGTATTGTCTTATGATCCTCAACCAAAATTGTTCAAATTGTACCCCTGGGATGAAAAGAGGCCCTGCCCTGGGGGTCCCAAGTTTTATATAGACTTATATAGGAAAAAGCTTTAAAAGTCTTCTTGTCTGAAACCATACGACCTAGGCTTTTGATATTTGGTATGATGCATTGTCTTTTAGTCCTCTACCAAAATTGTTCAAATTATGCCCCTGGGGTTAAAAGAGGCCCTGCCCTGGGGTCACTTAGTTATTATGTGAGATATATAGGAAAAAATACTTAAAAAATCATTTGATCCTATTTCCAAGACTGTTTAATTATAATTACCTGATGACCCCAAGTAATATGATGTCACTTGACAGTGACCTTGACCTACTGACCTACTTTCTTGTTTTTTAAGATACAGCCTTGAAATTTTGATGACATACACAGTTTTGCACACCAGTCGTAAAACTGATCGAATATCATTGACCATGAATGTGACCTACTGACTTTCTTAATATTTTATCATCAGTTTGACATTTGAAACATGTAGCTCATATTACTCAGGTGAGCGATCCAGTGTCATCATGACCCTCTTGTTTTATTTGAAAATGGCTGTAACAAGTAACCTTTCACCCAACTATATTCCAAATAACATTGGTTAATACCATCATCCATTTTTAGCTCACCAGAGCCAAAGGCTCAGGGTGAGCTATTCTGATCAGTCTCTGTCCGGCATCCAGCATCCGTTGTCCGTAAACTTTTACTTTAAACGACATCTCCTCATAAACCGCTAGGCAAATTTCATTCAAACTTCACAGGAATGTTCCTTGGGTGAAGCTCTACAAAAATTCTTCAAAGAATTGAATAGCAGCATTCGGCGAGTTATCTTCCCAAATGATTTAACAGGTGTCGCTACGGGCGAATAGGTCCTATCATGCGGTGTACTCTCGGCTTTTATCATAGTGTTAAAAAAGTGATTCAGTTATTTAAAAAGATACAATCATGTAATTTATCAATATCATCTATTTAGATAGCTACATGTTTCTTCTGTTTTTAACAAGAAATTTATAGCCTCACTTCAAAATACTGGCCAGTTATATATATCCTAGCATTTATTTTAAGCGAGTCACATTTCTATTTAATTTGTGAGCAAAGCGGGGTTAGCTAATTTAGCTAGTTGAAAAATATTGCTAAATTTACCCTTGTATGGATACTTTGTTTCACATAGACAATGATTTCTCTGATATATTAAGTTTGCATAAAATTTCCTATCCACTGGCTGCATACTGATTGTTATCATAAAAAATGTGCATACCATGTGTCCTGTTAACTCTTAGGGGGTTAAAGAATAATGTCATTGAAGCAGACTTAACACTTCCTGCTCCCACGTGGGTGTTACATATTTGACAGTCTGATGTTAATGTTTATAATAAGTTTTCTTAATACTTTAACACTGATTTGACATAATGTCTAATAGGTCTCACATTTGTTGTTATTTTTATTTCCAAAGCTCTACAAATTTGTGGTCTGTATATTAAAAATCCTCCGGGTGTTTTATAATATGTAAAAATTCATATTTTGACATTCTTGTGATATTTCTACTTTGTTATCTATAGTTAAGAAACAAACGTGTCAGGTTTTTTTTGTTGTTGATTAAAAACATTTAACTAATTGTTGGTCTCAAGAGGCGATGCTTTAGGCCCAACAAAAAATTGAGATTGAACCAATGGCCATTTTATTGGAAGTTTGTATTTCACTTTATGTGGGCAAGCTGCTGTGAATTTGAATTGACTGAAAATTAAAGAGGCAGCACCATAAAATTAAAATTAACACAAGATGTGTTAATTTGTCAATAGAGATCATTTATGCCTCAGGATGATATTTTCATAAAATATATGAAAAAACACAGATGTAATAATTAACTGGGCTGATGGAAATTTGTAGGGACATCTTATCACAAGGGCATATATTTAACGTTTTACAGTAAACATTCTTATAATTTCTATATTTTTCAAGACCTCACCTGTGTATGCAGATCTTTCCAATTAAACTGTAACTATAGGAATATATACCGTCTACACTGATCCTTTATTTAAAGAATATAGTCTGAATACTTGCAAAATGATAAAAGGATTTTCCAAGGAGGGCATTGAAAACTACTTAAAAGCTAAATAAATCATTTATTGCCACAATTAACAAATATGACAATCATACAGTCCATGAATAAACTGACACACAGAAAATGCACTTTAAAACAGTCCTTACAGCTTGTCTGTTATTTTTCAAAGCATAGAATATCAATAGATATGAATAAAGCTCTTTGAACACTCAAAATTCTGCTCAAGTGATAAAAAGCTGAACTTTGATGACATTTTCGGATACTTTCCAATTCTACTAATATTTTGAAGTGACAACGACTGTATAACGATGTAAGTTTACAAACTTTAGTCTGGGACCTATTCGCATGTAGCGCCACCTATACGCGCACCTGTTTTATCAGGGGAATTAACTGACCGATATCGCCCATTCCATGCAGAACTCTGGTTGCCATGGCAACTGAAAGGAAAATCTTTAAAAATCTTCTTCTCAAAAACCAGAAGCCCTAGAGCTTAGATATTTGGTGTGAAACATTGCCTAGTGGACCTCTACCAAATTTGTTCAAATCATGACCCCGGGGTCTAAATTGACCCCGCCCCAGGGGTCACTTGATTTTACATAGGAGAATCTTAAAAAATCTTCTTCTCAAAAACCAGAAGCCTAGAGCTTAGATATTTGACATGTAGCATTGCCTAGTGGACCTCTACAAAATTTGTTCAAATCATGATCCCGGGGTCAAAATTGACCCCGCCCCAGGGGTCACTTGATTTTACATAGGAAAATCTTCAAAAAATTTCTAAAAATAAACCAGAAGGCCTAGAGCTTAAATATTTGACGTGTAGCATTGCCTAGTGGACCTCTACAAAATTTGTTCAAATCATGACGACCCCGCTCCATGGGGTTACTTGATTGTACATAGAAAAAAATCTTCAAAATTTTCTAAAAATAAACCAGAAGGCCTAGAGCTTAGATATTTGACAAGTAGCATTGCCTAGTGACCTCTACAAAATTGTTCAAATCATGACCCCAGGGGTCAAAATTGACCCCGCCCCAGGGGTCACTTGATTTTACATAGGAAAATCTTCAAAAATTTTCTAAACATAAACCGGAAGGCCTAGATCTTAGATATTTGACATGTAGCGTTGTCTAGTAGGCTTCTACAAAATGTATTCAAATCATGACCCCCGGGGTCAAATTGACCCCGCCCCATGGAGTTACTTGATTGTACATAGAAAAATCTTCAAAATTTTCTAAAAATAAACCAGAAGGCCTAGAGCTTAGATATTTGACACGTAGCATTGCCTTGTGGACCTCTACAAAAAATTTTCAAACCTTGAACCCCCAGGGTCAAATTGACCCAGCCCCAGGAGTTACTTGATTGTACATAGGGAAATCTTCATAAATTTGCTAAAAATAAACCAGAAGGCCTAGATCTTAGATATTTGATATGTAACATTGCCTAGTAGACTTCTACAAACTTTATTCAAATCATAACCCCCGGGGTAAAATTGGCCCCACCCCAGGGGTCACTTGATTTTACATAGGAAAATCTTCAAAATTTTTCTAAAAATAAACCAGAAGGCCTAGAGCTTAGATATTTGACATGTAGCATTGCCTAGTGGACCTCTACAAAATTTGTTCAGATCATGACCCCCGGGGTCAAATTGACCCTGCCCCATGGGGTTACTTGATTGTACATAGAAAAATCTTCAAAATTTTCTAAAAATAAACCCGAAGGCCTAGAGCTTAGATATTTGTCATGTAGCATTACTTAGTGGACCTCTACAAAATTTGTTCAAATCATGACCCCTGGAGTCAAAATTGAACCCACCCCAGGGGTCACTTGATTTAACATAGGAAAATCTTCAAAATGTTTCTAAAAATAAACCAGAAGGCTTAGAGCTTAGATATTTGACATGTAGCATTGCCTAGTGGACCTCTACAAGATTTGTTCAAATCATGACCCCCGGGGTCAAAATTGACCCTGCCTCAGGGGTCACTTGATTTTACATAGGAAAATCTTCAAAAATTTTCTAAAAATAAACCAGAAGGCATAGATCTTAGATATTTGACATGTAGCATTGCCTAGTAGACTTCTACAACAAAAATTGTTCAAGTCATGACACCCCCCCCCCCCCCCCCCCCCCCCCCCGGGGGTCAAATTGACCCTGCCCCATAGGGTTACTTGATTGTACATAGAAAAATCTTCAAAATTTTCTAAAAATAAACCAGAAGGCCTAGAGCTTAGATATTTGACATGTAGCATTGCCTAGTGGACCTCTACAAAGTTTGTTCAAATCTTGACCCCCCCAGTGTCAAATTGACCCAGGCCCAGGGGTTACTTGATTGTACATAGGGAAATCTTCATAAATTTGCTAAAAATAAACCAGAAAATAAACTTTGTTCAAATCATGACCCCCGGGGTAAAATTGGCCCCGCCCCAGGGGTTACTTGATTGTACATTGGAAAATCTTCCAAAAAATTTCTAAAAATCATCAGTTTGACATTTGAAACGTGTAGCTCATATTACTCAGGCGAGCGATCCAGGGTCATCATGACCCTCTTGTCTTATATTCCGCATAACATTTCAATATAACTACATAAAAGAAGCAAAATATTGATTATTATTCAGAGTAAAAGACTCATAAGAAATATTTCAGCAAATAATGGTTATTTGAAAATAGTTCAAATAAAGAAAATGCACAAAATTACGCACTTTCGAAATAAAAGCTATTTATTCCATATTACTCGACATAAAATAAGAACATGTACCATTCTTTGTCTTTTATTTATCTCATTGTTATACTGTTAAATGTTTTAAGATCATATAACACATTATGACGAACAAATGACTTAAAATACTTGATTTCTAAATTAATATATTCTACATCTGCTAAGGTAAATGCATCAATAGATCTGAGAAAAACATTGAAAAGTTAAGTTGGCATGTTTTTGGCCGCTCTATCTTCAAGCGAGAGGAGACCAGGCGCAAGCATGAGACAACACGCGATGCGATGACCCCTAAAAACCGCAGACGGCACCCAGCACACGGACCACACCCGAATGTATGACAGCAGACCTCAGCTCACCACGGCTCCGCACCAAAACGATGCCACGAAGCAAGTCAAGAGCTGCTACCAAACACTCGGTGCTAGAAAGCTGTCTGATATATGTCTGTGCTAAAACAAGAACGACAATATTGGCATTATTGTCCACGAAAACGGCACGCGTTAAATATTCATGAGACAGCCCAATTCTTCAGCTAGTAAAACTAAAATACGGACTGACCGGGCCTACCACACAAAACACCAACTGATGCACCCCAGACACACTTCACCTTGCAAGAAGCAACGCAACATAGGCACCACACAACATTATAGTGAAGCATTACAGACAACGGAATGCAACCAGGGCCTCACCAGTACCATTGTGATGCATTACAAACACTTCATATCGCAAGAAACAACGCAACATAGGCATTACCAACACTATAGTGAAGCACTACGGACAACGGAATGCAACTTGGGCCTCACCAGTACCATAGTGATACATTACAGACACAACCTAGGTTTCGCCAATACTGTAATTATTCACTATAGAAGCTTCACTACGCAAAAAAGCAAAGCAACCTAGGCATCACTAGAACCTATAGTGGTGCACTACAACCACTTCACAAGCAAGCAACGCAACGCAACGCAATGCAATCTAGGACTCGCCAGTACTATAAGGACGAAATCCTAGTGACCCGAAGCAACTTCAGGTCAACCTACCTTAAATAGCAAGGTGCATCTTTTGCAATGAAAAACCTTTGGTGCACTGTTTAAGACAATAATGCCCTTGTGATAGGCCCGATAAAGGCAAACATAGCTTCACCAAACTGAGCGGACCGTGTCCATAACTGACAGACGACAACGCAAATTACACTGAACTGTTCCGAATAAAATTCATCACACCAAACGCATAGATATATCTCTAGTTCGGCGTCTACCGTATAAATTGCCACAAAACAAACACCCAACCGGTTATTGTTTAGCAATCTAATTAACTCGATATCTCGCCTGATCCCCTCAATTCAACATTATTTGAGCACAGTCCTAACATTTAAGGTATAATTACCGATTCATAAAAATTACAAAACACATAAATAACTGCCAGTGAGCCTTATCTTTTATCTAGAAGCTAAGATATAAATGAAAATACCTAAGCTAAAGTAATACACAAGTTCATGTAATTTCTTTCCTATATATTCTTTTACAGAAAATGTCTTAAACATTAATTTAATTTCCGATATCCTAAAAAGCAGACAGCTCCAGTTAAAAACATTCTAACGAATGCTGTTATTTATCAACACAATACACCTGAATTCCATAAATCGGGAACTATCCAAAAGTTAATTTCCAGGAATTATCTATCTACGGTACTTTGAAGTTCCTTCGACTTGGCTTCTATCACAGAACATTCATTCGTAACTTCTTGAGTATGATTATAATTGGATATCGGAGACTTCACAGTGTACGTTGCACTAACAGCTCACTGACATCTTCAATAAACGCCATATAAGAAATCTGTACCCTGAAAGTATAATACAAAACGCAGCAAATCTGACACAAATTTCTCCAGAATGTCAGGTCTTTCACCAAAAAAACTAAGTTAACCATAAAAAACTACTGCATTAGCAACCTTAGGGTGTGCGGGAGGGTAATTTATCTTTACTGAACGACATGTAAGAACTGTAGATTCTGTCATGTATAATAACGGTCTATTCGCCCTTTCAGACGCAATGTGAGAAATCTGCACGGGCTTTTGCTTTTATATCGAACAACTGGCTGTGTTCTCGCTCGCTGAACATGCACATCAGTACTGTATTAATAAAACGAGAACCATTCAACTGAATAATAAAGGCCGATTAATCCCGAATCCTTAGCAACTAACAAACATTTTAAGTCTCGAGATAAATGAAATTAATTTAAGGAAATAATTTATATTAATTCCATATTACTCGACATAAAATAAGAACATGTAACCATTCTTTGTCTTTTAATTTATCTCATTGTTATACTGTTAAATGTTTTAAGATCATATACACATTATGACGAACAAATGACTTAAAATACTTGATTTCTAAATTAATATATTCTACATCTGCTAAGGTAAATGCATCATAGATCTGAGAAAAACATTGAAAAGTTAAGTTGGCATGTTTTTGGCCGCTCTATCTTCAAGCGAGAGGAGACCAGGCGCAAGCATGAGACAACACGCGATGCGATACCCCTAAAAACCCGCAGACGGCACCCAGCACACGGACCACACCCGAATGTATGACAGCAGACCTCAGCTCACCACGCTCCGCACCAAAACGATGCCACGAAGCAAGTCAAGAGCTGCTACCAAACACTCGTGCTAGAAAGCTGTTTAACAAACACCATGCGTCCCCGTCTCCTCTCAATTTATTGATTTATTATCCGCCACAATAAATTTTGCAAAAATTTATCCCCCAAAAAATCAACACAAAGAAATATTAGACATTTTACAATTTTCTATTAAGCATCTCTGTGACCGCGGCAAATCACAAGTAAAATGCAATGAATCCGCGCGAAAGAAATTATAGCGAACGCATAAAATATAGGTAAACATTCAATCCACACGGCAAGCCAACCGCTGGAGTCGAAAATATCACGCGGTGTTACCGAAAGATACTGTAATATTTCTAATACGAATGATCAGTACGTATAGGAAAAACTAATTAAGCGTATTGATGCACTTATCCCTAATAGCATAAATCTGAACAACATTTTACCGGGAAAAAAGTTGCTGTGGCATAACACATATAGTGTGATTTGGTTAACCGTAAAAATCTTGGGCAAACTAGATCTTAACAAAATAATTCGATGTTAGGTTATTTGTGACGTCAGAACTTCTGAATCACAGTAAGTAGTCATGAAAAATTATTTGTTTTATTTGCGGTATACATGTAAAAGTACATACATAGTTTCAAATCACCAAAAATTCGTAATTTCGGATATTGTTTAATAGTTTACCTAAATCAATGAAGAATTGTATCAACTTTTGGCACACACAAGTTTTATTTGAATTTGTGTCCAAATTGTGAAATAATTGCATAAATTTAAACCTTCTAGCATGTAAAGCGTCGTAGCGATGAACATTTTCTCAGAAACAGCTTGAACATTTGGTCTTTTGAATGTTTGACTCGGGGGATATTGCCCAAAAAAATAGTATCTTAATATTCATAGAATCGCGTTAAATTAATGGAATTATGGCAAGCTACACAGGTTTCGTTTGTATTTTCAACAAAATAAAATCCCTTTCTGATTTGTCTTAGAATTTATTAAACGTATAACCAAATACTGTCCGTAAAAGACAGGTCAGCCTCTTCTCTAAATACCGGATCCCACCGACGCTTGAATCTACCAGTACACTTAATTAATCTGAATAGGTCCTGCCAAAATAGGCTAATATGAAAACAACTGTAAACATCCTTTATTCGTAGTTATAATAAATCTGCAATAAAACAGGTTTATGTCTACCGCCGCAAAAATGAATTTGATTCCGTATGACAACCCTGTAATAGATTACTTTAAAACACTCTCATATAAAAACTAATGAAAATAATGCTCGTAAGGTATGATAAACTTTGATGAGAACCCTTACACTAAAACCATACGTCATGAATAAACATGATGACGTATTCACTAAGTATAGGCTATACTTTTACCGGTTATAATTGTCGAAATATTTCAAATGCTTTTAAAAGCAGTGCTACACATTATCAGAGAATCGGTAGAGATTTCCGACCAATGAAATAAAATGTGTATTTTATACTTCTTTGTTCTAAATAAAGAAATGTCTTGAACTTTTCAATTTGAAGCGAAGCAGGCCATTTCAAATGCCATTAAAACGACCAGGCACGTGATTGGTTTTGAATAAAATATTTATATGAAGGCACCCAAACATAATCGCCACTGAATTTGATTTCTTTATTCGACAAGTCGGTAACCCCAGATAAATGGGGAATAATATAATAGTTCTAGAACAATTCTATCGGAAGTTATGCCACATTTATGCCACGTGTCAGGCAACAGTTTGCGTGACACCAATGACCTTTAATCCAAACCTTCACACCCAAGCATTTGCAGAAAAAACAACTGTTTACCCTGATTGGTAATCCAAAAATAGTCCTAAAAAAAAAAACGGGTATACGACGTAATATCGCAAGAATCCTAGTATTGTTAAATCTAAACAAATCTCAACCCTTATGTGGTGATAGGCTTGCTAAATCAACAGAATGAGCCGGATGAAGCAGAGACGAAACAATCCACATACATCTGCAGTCCTGAATAAAAATTATTCTGTGAAACAATCGTTTTTTTTTTTGTTTTTTTTTTTTTTTTTTTACTTTCTGAAGTGTAGTGGTCAGAATTCGGATCACCATCTGTAGGTCTACAAATCAGGCTCTGAACCCCAAAATTTCAATCATTATTGCTTTGTTTTTTCGTTTGCCAACTGCTATCAAATCCTTAAATACATTTAAAGCCGCAAAACCACCTCCAGTAAAATCGTCTAGATAGTTCTGCTGTTTGCCTGATTTCATGTTTGATTTCAACACAAAATTCTTAAATGCCCACCACGACCTAGTAACCTTTTCTTTTTAACCACGGAAACTTCATGAAAATCATTCTTAAATTACAAGTAATATACAGCCATGATGGATAATCAAGGCCCTTCCTTAAATAAATGAGTTTTACAGCTTCGTATGCAAAAACTTATTCAATCAATCTCTTATCATCATAGTTTTAAGAGCATAGCATAGAATGACTACTTTACATTGAAGAAACCAAATGTGTTCGAAATTAACTTAATACACTAATTTCTGTACATATTGTTACATTGATTAAATATAGTATTAAGTCATTAAACGCCTTGTTTTGGCCTAATCTATGTCACCGTCAACTTGTTACTAAATACTTGTATATTTCAATCTTTTCATGCAAATCATGTAAAACTACCGTCGTGGAAATACAAAAGAATACAGGTATTTTGTGGCGTATCTTTAAATCCTAGCAAATTTTGCAATGTTATCCATTCCTCAAAAGGAAGTGTTGTATCAAAATAAAAACTTTCTGTGTCAGTCCAGTGTTTGTGTTAGCAGAGAAGACTATTAAACGTACTAGACGGTATGCGTTTTGCGTTTTTTGATGACAATCCCTTGACCTAGATCTTGACCTATTTTAGAAATTTAACAGCTGTTATTTTGGGTCGATATAGTCTACTTTGACCGGTGAATTTGCTAAGTTAACTATATCGATATTTCTTTTTTTTTGTGAGCTCTGAGACGAAATTTCATTTGAACTTCATCTCCGGGCGCGACCCCAATCTTGACCCCTAAAATGTCTCTGAAATGTTCTACTTGCAAATTATCCCGGGATGTGGGTTTTGATACTTCACTGAAAAGTTATACTGACTGCAGGACACTCCCGAATGTGGAGCGAAGTATGTGCTTTTTTATGGAAAATTTGAATATTAATGAAGTAATTGCACATGCAGTGACGTGTACTCGCCCGAACCGTTTCCGCTGCGTCATTAACCTGCCACACATCGCCACCACAAGTCTGTTATGTTTTAAGACCAGGATGCGGGCGATATCACCCGACGCAACTGAAACTGCCCACCGAGCCACACGCCATGCTAAAACTTGTACATGTAACAAAGCATTTTCTGAACTTTATCACTGATTGGTTAGATATGTCGCCGCATAAATAATGAACGCTTACGACCACTGCATATAGAATAATTCTGCCCGAGTGTTTTCAGCCTGACCGTCGGTAGACAGTCTAAAATGTCTTTCTTACAAAAAACGTTTTGATAACTAAATGCCCCCTTTGACCGGCAATAATGCCAAATTGATATATTCATCTCTGAAAATCTGTTCAAGGGAGGAAAGCAGATGTGCCGCCAGTAAGACACTGGTAAGACTAACAGAAGGTATGATTTAATTTGCGCATCTTCCTACAGACTGTAACTTTTTGTTCAATATTAGACATGCTGACCATACAGACGAGCCTAGTATAGATGACCTATACACTTACACCGCCACACCCTCCTTGAAATTTTACCTCTAACCATGACATAGTCTTGTGAAATACCCGAACCATATAAAATACTTAAAAATCAATAATATTAGTAATACACCCACCAGCATTATCTTGTAACTGTCTGTTTCTTCCTTCTCGATATCGTTTGTACAATTACCGGTCCCTCGTGTTCCAAGGTCATGTGGAGGTATCTGATTCCCCACCTCGTTCCTGGCCGGCCTTTTGTTTCTCTCCTCTCGTCTATGGTGATATTCCTGTGGTTGACGATTTTGCTCTTACATTTTGCCTGTGACCTTCGTCCTTCCTTTCCCGGCCTTGTCGTTTAGGTCTAACACGTTCATGCGGCATCTCAATTTAAGATTACTTTAAGTTTATCTTTACTGAACGACATGTAGAAGAACTGTAGATTCTGTCAGTGTATAATAACGGTCTATTCGCCCTTTCAGACGCAATGTGAGAAATCTGCACGGGCTTTTTGCTTTTATATCGAACAACTGGCTGTGTTCTCGGCTCGCTGAACATGCACATCAGTACTGTATTAATAAAACGAGAACCAGTTCAACTGAATAATAAAGGCCGATTAATCCCGAATCCTTAGCAACTAACAAACATTTTAAGTCTCGAGGAATAAATGAAATTATTTTAAGGAAATAATTTATATAATTTTGCGCGGTAACTGACACGTAACGTCATGACGTCAATGATGTCATTTTAAGGCAACATTGTTTTGGAGCGTTTCTGTGGCAATTTATTCATTATTTCTGCATTATTAAACCATATTAAAAGCATCAGATCAGGGACATGTTCATGATCTGTTTTTAGAAGAATGGATATACAAACACATTTATTTTGTCATAAACGTCGTCTTAAATTGTCACGTTAGCTTCCAGTTTGACATGCGCACATACAAATATTAAGGTAACCTACCTCCTTAATGGCATTTCATTGAAACTTCACAAAATGATAGAGGCAAAATTTACACTTAATGATATGTCCCTTGCTTTAATTATCTCCCTTTATTCAGTTCTCTTCTTTTTATGCTCCCGAAGAGAGGCATATTAGTTTTCAACTGTCCATCCGTTCTTTAGTTCGTCACAACGTTAACTTTTTGCATGAAGGCACTTTACTCGCGAACCACTGCACCCAGGACCTTCAAACTTCACATGCTGATAGTACTTATTGAGTACTAGACCCCTACTGACTTTGGGGTTGGGGTCACCAGGTCAAAGGTCAAGGTCACAGGGAGGTATATTAGTTTTCAACTGTCCATCCGTTCGTTAGTTCGTTCGTCACAACGTTAACATTTTGCATGAAGGCACTTTACTCGCGAACCACTGCACCCAGGACCTTCAAACTTCACGTGCTGATAGTACTTATTGAGTACACGACCCTTACTGACTTTGGGTCACCAGGTCAAAGGTCAAGGTCACAGGGACCAATGTTAACTTTTTGCATGAAGGCACTTTACTCGCGAACCAATGCATCCAAGACCTTCAAACTTCACATGCTGATAGTACTTACTGAGTACACGACCCCTACTGACTTTGGGGTCACCAGGTCAAAGGTCAAGGTCACAGGGGCCAGTGTTAACTTTTTGCATGAAGGCACTTTACTCGCAAACCACTGCACCCAGGACCTTCAAACTTCACATGCTGATAGTACTTACTGAGTACACGACCCCTACTGACTTTAGGGTCACCAGGTCAAAGGTCAAGGTCACAGGGGCCAATGTTAACTTTTTGCATGAAGGCACTTTACTTGCGAACCACTGCACCCAGGACCTTCAAACTTCACCTGCTGATAGTACTTATTGAGTACACGACCCCTACTGACTTTGGGGTCACCAGGTCAAAGATCAAGGTCACAGGGGCCAATGTTAACTTTTTGCATGAAGGCACTTTACTCGCGAACCACTGCACCCAGGACCTTCAAACTTCACATGCTAATAGTACTTATTGAGTACACGACCCCTATTGACTTTGGGGTCACCAGGTCAAAGGTCAAGGCGCTGCAGGGGCATTTGTCACCATTAGTGACAGCTCTTGTTGGTTTCTAGTACGTTATTCCCCATATTTGGACAATCACATGCATTGGGGAGCCTCATTCGGTTTTACCGATTCCTTGTTAGATTTTTTTTTACGCCTTTGAAAATTCACAAAAATGACAATTTCTCAAAATCTGTTACATATATTGCTTTGAAACCTTGTAAGATGGTTCAAAAATCATTTTACATTCCTACAGTGAGTCCTGGCCCCCTACTGACATAGTTTTTGAAGAAATCAGCCCTTGAAAAAAATGACAATATTTCAAAAATAATGTTACAGAAATAGCTTTCAAACTGTAGAAGATGGTTTTAAAACTCATTTTGCACCTGATTCATGAGCCAAAGCTCCTGCGGGTGAGACACTTTCATGCAGTGGCCTTTTTAGCTCACCTGTCACATAGTGACAAGGTGAGCTTTTGTGATCAACCTTCATCCGTCGTCAGTCCGTCCGTCAACAATTTCTTGTCTGCACGATAGTGGTTTCATTTATGATTTTATTTTAACCAAACTTGCACACAACTTGTATCACCATAAGATCTCGGTTCCTTCCTTGAACTGGCGAGATTCCATTATGGGTTCCAGAGTTATGGTCCCTGAAAGGGCCAAAATAGCAGCTTTATTTATGATTTGATTTTTACCAAACTGGCACATAACCTGTATTACCATAAGATCTTGGTTCCTTTCTTGAACTGGCCAGATTCCTTTATGGGTTCCAGAGTTATGGCCCCTGAAAGGGCCAGAATTAGCTATTTTGACCTTGTCTGCACAATAGCAGCTTCATTTATGATTTTATTTTAACCAAACTTGCACACAACTTGTATCACTATAAGATCTTGGTTTTTTTCTTGAACTGGCGAGATTCCTTTATGGGTTCCAGAGTTATGGCCCCTGAAAGGGCCAAAATTATCTATTATGCCCTTGTCTGCACAATAGCAGCTTCATTTATGATTTGATTTTAAGCAAACTTGCACACAACTTGTATCCCCACAAGATCTTGGTTCCTTTCTTGAGCTGGCCAGATTCCTTCATGGATTTCAGAGTTATGGCCCCTTAAAGGTCCAAAATTGGCTATTTTGGCTTTTGCAGCCATATAGAGACTTCATTTATGGTTTTATTTGATACAAACTTCCAAAATACCTTCAACAACAATAAATTTTGGATTCCATGAGAAATCAGATCCAATCGTAGGTTCCAGAGTTATTTTATATCAGATTACCTCCCCTGATTGTAATCAAAATGGATTTATATCAGTAAGTACTTATAGGACTTATTTGAAATTTCATTATTGTCATTAGTTGTACTGAGCCGATCAGGGTAGATAACTATGGACTGATTTTATGTCAAATTACCTCCCTTTATTTCAAATTAAAATGGGTATATCTCCGTAACTAATGAAGGTACTGATCTGAAATTTCATTTATGTCAACAGATTTATTTGGCAGATCCTTCTTTTGTTCACTTACAATAATTTTCTTTTTAATTACTTCCCTTTTACGTTACTATAAATAGCTTATCTTTAGTAACTTTTTTATTATTGGCCGTAGGGAAAAACCGAGACCACTTTTCTGTGGTACAACATGGATGGTACCTCCAATTTTTAAGTGTATTTGACATATCTGTACCTTTTAAGATTTTTTTTTTCTTTTTGGTTAAATTTCTTCCCTTTGTTGTTCCTGTCCTTTGAACTTAGATATTTTTTCTGAGGACCTTCTTGTCCTCAAGTGCAATGATAACAGGTGAGCGATATAGGACCATCATGGCCCTCTTGTTTTCTGTAGAATTTAAATTCCATATGGCAGTTCACTTGAGGATACTATATTAAATCACACTATATCCACTACTGGTTTATGTACAAACATTGTTGGTAAAAATGTTCTTTTCTTTACCAACAGTTGTGTAAAGTTCCTTCTGTTATTTATTATTTTCATTTCTTTACAAGAGTTGTTTCATCATAATTTGTGCTGACTCATAGAAAACTCCAAGAAAACTAAATTTGTCAAGTTGAGGGCTTGGACATTATTACATATACATGAAAATGATCACATTTTACAGTTTTAAGTCTTTAGTTTTGTATTAAAAGCTTCGAACTATCCAAAAATGTGACCCCTTCCTGCAGTTCATTGCCGGATCTAAGGCATATGTCGCTAAAGTGACAATTCTTTAGTAAACACAATAAACATGCTATATTTACTGTTCTGTGAATATTCATATAAAACAACTCTTTCTTACTATGATTTGTCAATATTTAGATTTCATTTAGAAATGTCCTGCTAAATATTCAACTGGTTTTCATGGATTTTCTACATTTTTTGTTACTAATTAGTTTCTTTCCTCTAAAACTTGCTGAGAATAAGGGATTTTCCCTCTTTCCTGAGTTAGGTATATGATCATCATGTTCTGTTTGAAAGTTTTTTTAGTTTTTGATATATAATTTTTCCGTATATAAGTTAAATCAATGATTTATTGGTTAATACAGTAGCCTAACCTTATAGAAAATTGTTAGACATGTAGAATATAGATCTGTATGGATTTTGTGCTTGGTTCATATCTCCTAAACATCTTGTAGAATTGTCAATAAACTTGAGTCAGATGTTCAATATGTAGAATCCAAGGTGAGGGTCACAACTCAATTTTTTTGTTGGGTTTAACATTGCACCAGCACAATTATAGAGCATATGGCAACTTTCCACTGCACCAGCACAATTATAGAGCATATGGCAACTTTCCACTGCACCAGCACAATTATAGAGCATATGGCAACTTTCCAGCTTTGATGATGGATGAAGATCCCAAGTGCCCTTCCATACATTATTTCATCATGGGCGGGCACCTGGTTAGAAACACCGACCTTCCGTATGCCATCTGGATGGCTTCCTTACACAAAGAATTCAATGCCTCCGAGTTGATAGGCAAGTGATTAGAAGTCAGTGACATTAACCACTTGGCCAAGGAGGCACCTGGGTGACAACTCAAGGTCAAATGTTTGAGCCTTGGATTTCCATTCAGTCAGTAAACTTGTGTAAAAAATGCCTTGTTTTGACAGTCTGTATCTCCTGAACACCTTTGTAGAAGTCAGATTATTCTTTATTCTAATTGCACTGAACCAAAGTCAGTGTCAATAGCTTGGATTTTTTCTGCTAAACTTGTTAAAGGGTTCTTCTAAAACTTTGGTCACATGTTCAGCTCATGATAATAATGTGCAATGATAGGCAGAGCTTATTGTTTAGTCATGCAAACCCAAGGGAGGGGTCTCAAGTCAAGGATGTGACCTTTGGACTATATCACTGTTTTTTTTCTCTTTCAAGATTTTCCATTGAACATGATACATAATTTTGTTCACTGCAATAAAACAATGTTCAGAACTCATGATCTAATTGTGCTTGCCCAAGATCAGGATCACAACCAAAGGTTTTTAGTGTTGGACTTTATGTATAGTTTATATCACCATTATCAACCATTGAAGGTTTCTTTCCCCCTGAATATGATGTGAAGAACCTATGTTTCAGCCACAGTGCCACAACTGGCCAAAAGTCCAAAGGATAAGTTTAAGTTTTGGATTGTTATACCCCCACCAAACATGTTTGGGGGCTATATAGGAGTCAGTTTTGTCCCGTCCCGTCCCATCCCAAAATCTATATCTCAGTTATTACTAAATGGATTTAATTCAAACTTAAAATAGATGTTCCACCTTATCACCCACATCATGTGACACAAGTTGCATAACTCTGACACCAATTTTTCATGAATTATGCCCCCTTTTACTAAGAATTTAAGGTTAATTTTGATGCCTTTTCACTATATCTCAGTTATTACGAAATGCATTTGATTCAAACTTGAAGTAGTTGTTCCACATCATCACCTACATCATATGACACAAGGTGCATTAAACTTTTGCACCCATATTTTATGAGTTATGCCCCCTTTTTGCTTAGAATTATACTTATATAGTGTTTTGATACACTTTATCTGTACCCCTCTTATTATTTGATATTTTTTAACACAGACTTAAGCTATTGTGCAATATTCATCCAACATTGGAGTCATTACTGGTAATTTCAAATGTAACCTTTTTCAAACAATGCTTTTGGTGGGGGTATGAATCGCATTTGGTGATAGCTCTAGTTTGACCTGTTCCTATCTCCTAAACTCTTGAAGTCCAGTGTAAACTTCAGTCAACATAAGATCATTAGTAGAACCCAGGTTACAAGCTCAGTGTCACAGGTCAATGTTTATTTTCTTGTGCCGATCTTTCTTGTATATACCTTATAGTGCGAAGATATATTAAATATACCACGGATGATAAGGAAATTTTGTTAAAATATCAGTTGCCTGTATGCAAGCTTTAATAGATAAGCACAATCATTTATGATTTAATTCAAGATAAAATTTGTTTTCAGAAGAAATGAAAACACTAAATAAAAAAAACTCAATTTGTCGATGATTTAATGGTTTTCAAAGTGTAAACTGTGCACTGAATGTTTGTAATATTAATTTAATTCATTAAAGCATGCCCACATTAATTTTCAAGTTGGCTCAATATGCAAAAACAGATATTTCATGCAGTTTTCATTGATGCTAGACTTTCAAGGAGATATAAGCTATTGATTGGATTTGAATAAACAGAATCGTGCCTTACATTAATTTCAAGAAAAAAAATATGCAAGTGGGCATCTGTTTATTGCATCTGTGTGTTGTTGCTAAGGGGAATGTAATTAATTAAATTAGAGGTTGATGTGAGTGGAAAATGCACAGATTTAAAGTCTGCACATATATTCTGAGGTTTTTTTTGCTGTTTTTAGCTCGACTATACAAAGTATGGAGAGCTGTACTACTCAGCCCGGCGTCAGCGTCCTTCTGCGTCCGCACCTTGGTTAAAGTTTTGATGAACTTTCTCTTTATCTCTGTATTACTTGATGGATTTGTTTTGAACTTAAAATAGTTATTCCTCATCATCACGCACATCATATTGCACAAGGGCCATAACTCTTGCACCAAGATTTCATGAATTATCCCTTTTTTACTTAAAATTTCAGGTTAAAGTTTTGATACACTTTCACTCTATCTCAGTAATTACTAAATGGATTTGATTCAAACTTAAAATAGTTGTTCCAAATCATCACTCACATCAGATGACACAAGGGCCATAACTTTTGCACCAGTATTTCATGAATTATCCATTTTTAGCTCGACTATTCGAAGAATAGTCTAGCTATTCTACTCACCCTGGCGTCGGCGTCAGCGTCACATCTTGGTTAAGTTTTTGCATGCAAGTACATACAGCCATCAATTAAAGGCATATAGCTATGAAACTTATTTTTTCTTTTTCTAGGTCAGTTACCAACCTCTCTGGGTCAAGTCCCATAACTCTGACATGTATTTTGAGCAAATTATGCCCCCTTTTGGACTTAGAAAATTTTGGTTAAAGTTTTACATGCAAGTTACTATCTCCAAAACTAATGCAGATATTGAGTTGAAACTTCACATGTGTCTTCAGGGTTACAAAACTAGTTGATAGTAGCAAGTCCCATAACTCTGACTTTCATTTTGGCCAAATTATGCCCCCTTTTGGACTTAGAAAATTCTGGTTAAAGTTTTGCGTGCAAGTACATACAGCTATTTCTAAAAGGCATATAGATTTGAAACTTACTTTTTCTTTTTCTAGATCAATTACCAACCTCACTGGGTCAAGACCCATAACTCTGACATGTTTTTTTGAGCAAATTATGCCCCCTTTTAGACTTAGAAAATTTTGGTTAAAGTTTTACATGCAAGTTATTATTTCCAAAACTAATGCAGATATTGATTTGAAACTTCACATGTGTCTTCGGGGTTATAAAACTAGTTGATAGCAGCAAGTCCCATAACTCTGACCTTCATTTTGGCCAAATTATGCCCCCTTTTGGACTTAGCAAATTCTGGTTAAAGTTTTGCGTGCAAGTACATACAGCTATTTCTAAAAGGCATATAGATTTGAAACTTATTTTTTCTTTTTCTAGATCAATTACTAACCTCACTGGATCAAGTCCCATAACTCTTACATGTATTTTGGGCAAATTATGCCCCCTTTTGGACTTTGAAAACTCTGGTTAAAGTTTTACATGCAAGTTTCTATCTCCAAAACTAATGCAGATATTGAATTGAAACTTCACATGTGCCTTCGGGGTTATAAAACTAGTTGATAGCAGCAAGTCCCATAACTGATATGCATTTTGGTCAAATTATTCCCCCTTTTGAACTTAAAACTCTTTTGATATTTAACCTTTTTGGGTAATATTTTCCTGCTTCTGGGACAATATTTCGAATAGTCGAGCTTGGCTGTCTTATGGACAGCTCTTGTTACTTAGAATTTCAGGTTAAAGTTTTGATGCAGTTTCACTCTATCTCAGTTATTACTAAATGGATTTGATTCAAACTTGAAATAGTTGTACCACATCATCACCCACATTATATGACACAATCTCCATAACACTGGCACCAAATTTTCATGAATAATGCCCTGTTTACTTAGAATTTAAGGTTCATTTTGATGCATTTTCACTATATCTCTGTTATTACAGAGAGGATTTGATTCAAACTAAAAATAGTTGTTCATCACTCACATCAAATGACACACGGACCATAACTCTTGCACCAGTATTTTATTAATTATACCCCTTTTTACTTTTGGTGCTCTTTCATTCTGTCTCAGTTACTACTAAATGGATTTGATTTGAACTTAATTAAAGTAGTTTGTTCCGTATCATCACATCATTTAAAATGAGGGCCATCACTGTTGCACCAATATTTCATGAATTATGCTACCTATTTAGTACTAGTGTTCCTTAATGAAAGTTACCCAGAATATACATAACTTTGAGATTTCAATTTGATAATATGCAAAACCTCTTCAATAGCATCATAATAATTGCCATTGAATCAGTCAAAAATTGCCTTATTTTACACTGTTAACATAATATAGGCCATATTTCTTGGACAGTCTTCATTAAACTTGCACATAATGTGTATGGTGACAAGATTATTGATAAGAAAAATTGCTTGAGGCACACCAGACCTTGATTCCTTGAATATGTCAAAGTTGCTGTATTTCATACTGTTAACACACCACAGTTAGATACCTTGAATGTGTCAAAATTGCCGTATTACATTCTGCTAACACGCCAGAGTTAAATACCTTAAATATGTCAAAATTGCCATGTTTCATACTGTTAACACACCAGAGCTAAATTCCAACACTCCAGAGCTAAATTCCCTGAAGATGTCAAAATTGCCGTGTTTCAAACTGTTAACACACCAGAGCTAAATTCCAACACTCCAGAGCTAAATTCCTTGAAGATGTCAGAATTGCCGTGTTTCATACTGTTAACACACCAGAGCTAAATTCCAACACTCCAGAGCTAAATTCCTTGAAGATGTCAAAATTGCTGTGTTTCATACTGTTAACACACCAGAGCTAAATTCCAACACTCCAGAGCTAAATTCCTTGAAGATGTTAAAATTGCGGTGTTTCAGACTGTTAACACGCTCGAGCTAAATACCTTGAATATGTCAAATTGCCATGTTTCGTACTGTTGAATATGTTAGATTGCCGTGTTTCGTACTGTTAACAAGCCAGAGCTAAATACCTTGAATATGTCAAATTGCCACGTTTTCCTACTGTTAACACGCCAGAGCTAAATACCTTGAATGTGTCAAATTGACGTATTTCCTACTGTTTACACGCCAGAGCTAAATACCTTGAATATGTCAAATTGCCGTGTTTCGTACTGTTAACACGCCAGAGCTAAATACCTTGAATATGTCAAATTGCCGCATTTCGTACTGTTAACAAGCCAGAGCTAAATACCTTGAATATGTCAAATTGTCACGTTTCATACTGTTAACAAGCTAGAGCTAAATACCTTGAATATGTCAAAATTGCCGTGTTTCGTACTGTTAACACGCCAGAGCTAAATACCTTGAATATGTCAAATTGCCGTATTTCCTACTGTTTACACGCCAGAGCTAAATACCTTGAATGTGTCAAATCGACGTATTTCCTACTGTTTACACGCCAGAGCTTAATACCTTGAATATGTCAAAATTGCCGTATTTTATACTGTTAACACACCAGAGCTAAAATCTTTGAATTAGTCTAAATCACCTGATATTTCATACTGTTAACACAGTTGAAGGCACATTTTTGAACATCTATGACAAAACAACAAAATATCTATGACAAAACCAAAAGAGGTCAAGGTGAAGATTAGCCTTAAAAAAGTGTCATATGTCAGACATTGAAAACATTGTTTTTTGGCATAGCTGCATTTCTTGTGTTGTCATTTTTTTTAGAGTACATACTCAAGTAAGTACTCAGTTGAGCAATATTATAAAGACATCATGATCCTTTTGTTAAATCATCTCAATTGTTTGTAACTACAGTTGTATACTTATCTGTTTCAGTATGATGTGTTGATATAACTTGTGGGTTACTCTTTTGTCTCTCTATTTCAGATGAAACTGCATATGGAACACTACGCAGCGTTATGACGGCAGAGAGAGCAAGGCATTCAAATAAAATCAGGACAGATATCCATGCAGATAGACCTAACAGTGCTAAACACACTGGGAAGAAAAAGAAAAGAATTGAAGCCAGTTATAAGGCAAGAAAGAGTGACACAGAGGAGGAAACTTCTGAAAGACCAAGTTTTAGTAGCAAGGCTGACAGTAGAACTAGCTCTTCCCCAAGGACGCCAAGAGCTGGTCCTTCTGTAGATGACCATATCAAATATTCAAAAAATGAAAAGCTTCAAAGGTGGCTCAAGGAAAAAGATAAGATTTATAGGCAGCATATTAAGGAAGAGAAGAGAAAGAAGAGAGAAGAAAGAGAGAAACTTGTTAATGAAGCAAATGAAAAGTTTGAAAATCGGTTGAAGTCTCAGAAAGTGGTAAAGAAATGGATGAAGGAGAAGAGTAAAGAATGGATAAAGATCCAAAAGGAGAAAAGAATGAAGGAAAGAGAGGAGGATGAGTGGCTTGAGTCATACAAGAAAACAAAGAGTGTACCAGGAGAGTCTTTGCGGATCCGTCCCCAATCTGCTCCAGTTAAAAGACCAGAAGATGAAGATATAGATAATGAAAATCTGAAAGAGAAGATTCATTCTAGAAGAGAAGAAGAAGAAGAGAAAAAGCAGACTAAACTTGCTCAAGAGGGTCCACATCCTCCTCAAACAAAGTTTATTTACAAAAGGCCTGTTGCTGGAAAGATAAAATTGAAATTGCAAGTTAGAGGAAAAAGTCCCACTGCTCAGAAAACCGATAGTGAATCAAAAGGAAGTAAGGCTGAAAGTGAAAGTGAAAGAGCAAAGCAAATGAGACTGTCTTATGATGATTGGGTTAAAAAGAAAAGATCTGATGATATTACTAGAAAGGAAAATGCTAAGAAACAAAGAGAACTTGCAAAATCAGATCCTGAATTAGAAAGAATCATTCCAGCCCTTGGAAAGAAACGTATTGAAGATAAGTTAAACATGAGAAAAAGAATCGACACAGGAATCAAGAAATTTGACGACAAAACCAACAAATCCTATGGAGGAGGCGAATTCAATGGAGAAGCAATTGAAGAGAAAGAAAAACCAAGGAATGCTTACAGATTAGAGAGTGATCGAAGAGATTCAGGAGAGCCAGCTATGACAGCTAAACAACTACAGAGGCCTTCAACTGCTCCATCAGGGCGAGGAACAGTGCCTTCACCACAGAAATCTGCAAACTCCCCACGTAAAGCAGTAATTCCTCAGAGGGTAGATAAAGTTATGGCTAATGAAAATACAAGCAATCCTTACATATTGCCCTTTCCCCCAGACAAAGGAATTCCACCACATGTGGCAGAACGCCAGAGAAGGCTGTTTGCAGATCAGATAACTGACAACCTTGATGAAATTGAACAAAGAGCACTGTTAAATGCAGAACTGATAAAAGAAGGGGTTTCAGAGGCAGATATTTCAGCTGTGGCACAACTGGACAATAAGGCATTTGAACAGTATCAAGCTGAAAAGAAAACAGAAGAGGATAAGCATTCAAAAATATCTGAACTGATGTACTCTCCACGTAAACAAGAAGACTCTTCGGAATCTTCATCAGATGAGAATGTTAAAGTAGAAACTAATGATAAAATTGAAAGTGATCAGAATAAGCCAACAGAAGAATCAGAAAAGGAAACTACACAAAAAGAGATAAGTAAACAAGAGCTGGAAGAGCAAAACGAAAATATAGAAAACAAAAAAGAAGAACAAATTACTACAAATAATGAAACTAGTGATAATGGTCATAGTCACTATAAGACCTATGATAATTTAAATGAACTAACACTTGACTCAGAAAATAAGTGTGATGACAAGCCAGAAGATCATCTTAAAGAAGACATTGAAATCTTAAAGCAAAGAGTGGAGAATTTGCATATACACTCAGATTCATCAAGTACAGGCTCAATTAAAGGAGATACTGAATTAAAAGGTCTAGAAGGTGGTGTTTCTGAAATGTCAGAGAGTGTGAAGATAACTGTTGTCTCTGAAAAGGACAATGATCCAAACATTGTTGGCATTCTGAAGGAAAGTAAAAGAGAAAATATACCTGTTCTGGAGTCAAGTGAAGAACCTGAACTAAGGCAAAATAAAGGCAATGAAGACAATGTAGATGGCGAAGAGCCAGGCTCTCCTCAGGAAGATTCTGCCAATTTTAGAAAACGTGTTTCATTTAATGAACAGACTGAAGTATTTCAGTCTTTTGAGTCCACCAGCACAGATACAGTTACACCAGAACAAGACGATTTTGATGTACAAGCTGAGAGTCTGGATGCTCAGCAAGGTTTTGATAATGATGACGATGATGATGATAGGCCAGATATTATGAAATTGCAAGGTCAGAAAATGACTATTAACATAGGTGGTTTTGAACTTAACCCAACTGTGATTAAACAAGACAAAGACGATGGTACAAATGGAGGTACAAACAATGATGAGGAGAATAAAACTACTTTCATTACAAACCCTGAAGATGAAACTGGGGGATCTGACTAATATTTACATTTTTCCTAGGTAGTGATTTCATATGTTAAGTTGTATTTTAGTGCTGTTTACCAATTTTAGGAATTTAGTTTCAGCCAGTAGCAGAGGGAACTTTACACCTTTCCCATAAGCTTAACTGTTAGTAATGTGTAACCATTTTGAACCAAATTCCTAGTATCACTCAGTTTGTAGGTCTGTCTTAATCAGCAAGTATTCATGAGTTTACTAAGCCCATTATTTAAGAATTTAGATTTTGCAGAACACTGGGTTTTTTGTGTGTATGTTTTTTGACATGAAAATGTTTCTTTGAGTTAATGTGTTGATTATTTCTATTATAAGTCTAAAAATCTCATTCTTTTGCCATTAGACAAATTTTATACTGACCGTTTAATGCTTTAGAGCCTGATAATCTTGTTGTGATGTTATTTAGTGTTGTTATAAGTGAGTTGGGTTTTACGGCGAATTGACACAAAATGGTCATATATTGCCGAGAAGTGTTGTTATAGAGTATATTTATTCTGAGGTAAATATTTTGATGTTTAAGTGGCTAAAGCTGTATTCATGTTTCATCAATTTAGGATATAGCTATCTCATTGGAAATTAATTTGACTTTTGCTGGAAGCCTGCTTTTGAAAACTACATTTCCTTCTTAGTATATTTTTCCTACAAGTACATTGTACTGACAGAAAAGAAGTGCAAAAGTAACATGCTGTTCTATAAGCTGTATTGCTAATTGGTATTTAAAATGTTTAATTTTATGCTGTAGGTAGTAATGAAAATTTATAGCTGTTTGCTCAAGGTTAGGTTTAATTTTGAATTACATGTAAAACCAATATAGTCCAGATCACTATAGTGAAAATAAACATACAATAATAGTTACACTATTGCTTAAAGTTTATCTCTGTTGTGGTACATGATTTTCAAACATTTTTTAAATGTTGTGAGATAATTCTTTTCGTTCACCAAAACATCTTTTGCATGAATCTTTTAAGTCTATTTGTCGTTGTCTTTGTAAAATGTGCCTAAGAGTAAATATACATATTTTCTACCTGTATGAAGTGTACTTTTCCTTTGAAATAAGTTTAATTAGAATTTGTTTTAAGTGGTTAGAAGTAGTTATTATTTAAAACAAATGTATTTTAAGATGATATTACATAATTCCGTCCATGTACATGTACTGTTATTAGGTACACTGTAGTTGTTCTTAGTGTGAAGACATGATAAATGATCTGTGATATTTTGATAAAGCTTTTTAATATTTTTAAAACAAGTTTTTAGGGAAGTATTATTCAAGATTTTATGTTTTTATCAAGTATTTATATTAGGTGTTATTTTCAGAAATCCTGTAGATCGAGATACAGCTTGTAATGTAGGTGCATTCTATGGCAAAAATGGTAATAATGAAATATCAACATTAAAATGATATCAGATACCATTGCTAACCTGTATCTTTTATAATTATTTCAAAATTTACAAGCAGTCTAGATTTTTTTTCATAAATAGCATTTCATAGAATTTCTGTTTATCCCTATATTTCATAACATCCATATTCAGGTGAGATGTGCTTTATGTTTGAACATCTCAGTAGTCTATTTCATTAGTCCATGTCTGTAAGGTCTGATCTATGTTTGAAGGTCTCAGATATTTTGTTCAAAAAAGTTTTCTGATGGTTATTAAGATTTCAAGATATCAGCTGGACAGAATTGTGGAGTCACTTTTATCCTGCCAAAAGAAGAAACTTTCCAGTTTCTAGCTAATGCTTTTGTAGTGTTTCTCTTTAATTATAGATAGTTTGTAAAATGTTGTAATGAAAGTTTGTAAAATGTTGTAATGAAAGTTTGTAAAATGTTGTAATGAAAGTTAATTGTATCATTGATACATGCCTCCAGATAAACAACAAACTTTCAGAACTCTTAATGAGTATTTTTAAGTTGACATTTTACAAATACACTTACGGTAAATCACAGCTAAATGCATATAACAGCTAAATTTTGTACTTTGCAACACAATTTTCTGTTTATTTTAAAAAGTACATGAGTGTTTTGTAATTGAATACTGCCTAGAATGCACATAATTACTTTATTTTTTCCTTTTACAAATACAAAAACTTTCTAGAAATATTCAGAAAGAAATCAATTAGATTTGGAGACATGACCTCATAAATTCCCAGTGCTGAATAAGCTCATCTGAACATTGTTCAGGGTGAGCTATTAGTATAGGTTGATAGTCCGGCGTCCATTGTCTGTTGTCCTGTGTTCTGTGTCAACATTTTTAGCTCGACTATTCATAGAATAGTAGAGCTATTGGACTCGCCCGTGCATCCGCGTCCTTGTCGGCGTACCAATTTGGTTAAGGTTTTGTATGTAAGCTGGTATCTCAGTAACCACTTGTGGGAATGAATTGAAACTTCACACACTTATTCACTGTGATAAACTGACTTACATTGCACAGGTTCCATAACTCTCTTTTGCTTTTTTACAAAATTATGCCCCTTTTTCGACTTAGAAATTTTTGGTTAAGGTTTTGTATGTAAGCTGGTATCTCAGTACTCACCAATGGGAATGGATTGAAACTTCACACACTTGTTCACTGTCATGATCTGAAATGCACTATACAGGTTCCATAACTCTACTTTGTTTTGTTTTTTCAAAATTTTGCCCCTTTTTTCGACTTGGCAGTTTTTGGTCAAGTTTTTGTATGTAAGCTGATATCTCAGTATCCACTAATGGGAATGGATTGAGACTTCACACACTTGTTCACTGTCATGATCTCACATGCACTGTGAAGTTCCCATAGCTCTGCTTTGCATTTTTACGAAATTATGCCCCTTTTTTGACTTAGCAGTTTTTGGTTAAGTTTTTGTATGTAAGCTGGTATCTAAGTATCTACTAATGTGAAAGTTAATACAAAATTATGCCCCTTTTTGCAGCTTTTGTATTCATTCAATTGTCAAGGCTGTTGAATAGTCGAGCCTCGCTGTCCTTCGACAGCTCTTGTTACTTAAACATCTTCTCTTCTGACACTACTGGTCAGATTTACACCAAACTTGGTCAGTAGGATCCTGGCATGGACCGCTATCAAGTCTGTTCAAATGGTTCACGTTTGCCCCTCTTAGGGGCCGCCAGAAATAAAAATAGACAAGTCTTAAAAAACTTCTTCTCATTAACCACTGGGTGGATCTTCATCAAACTTGGTCTGTAGCATCTTTATAAGGTCTTTTTTCAAAGTTTCTTCAAGTATGGGCACTTGGCCCCATTAAGGAGCCACTAGACCTAAAAATAGAAATACTTTTAAATAACTTCTTTTCATGAATGTCATGTTGTATCTTCATCAAACTTTGTCTGTAGCATCATTATAAGGTCCTCTCTTTTAGAGACCACTAGAACTAAAAATAGGAGTACAGTCAATCGACTTTTTCTTGTGAACTGCTTGATGGATTTTCATCAGATTTGGTTTGTAGCATCATTATAAGATCCTGCAAAGTTTGTTCAAGTAGGGTGCACTTGACTTCATTTCAGGGCTGCTAGAGTTAAAAAAAAGAAATACCATTAAAAGACTTTCTCCCAGTAACTGCTTAATGGATCTTTATCAAACTTGGCCTGTAGCATTATCATGAAGACCTCACCCAAATTTGTTCAAATGGGCTGAGGCTAGAAATAAAAGTACATCTAATCAACTCCTCATGAACTGCTTGATGGATCTTTTTCAAACTTGGTTTGTAGCATTATTATAAGTTCCACTCATCATTTTGGTGAGATGGGGATGATTGGCCCCTTTTATATCTTTAAACGACTTCTTCTCATGAGATTTTGGATGACTTGGTCTTTCACATCATTATAAGGTCCTCAAATGGAGATGCTTAGCCTGACTTTTGCCCGTGAACTGCTTGATTGGTCTAAATGAAACTTGATTTGTAGCACCATTATAAGGTCCTCAACTAACTTTATTCAGTCAGGGGCAATTGGCTCCATTTAGAGGCTGCTAGAGCTATCGATAGAAATACTTTTAAACAATTTCTTCTCACGTCCTCTACCAAAGTTGCTCAAATGCTTGGTTCCTTTTAGGGACCACTATAGCTAAAAACAGAAAAACTTTTCAACAACTTCTTCTCATGAAGCACTTGGTGGATCTTTATCAAACTTGTTGTATAGGATTGTAAGGTCTCCTGCCAATTTTGTTCAAATAGGTATGCTTGGCCCCATGTAGTGACCATGTAGAGATAAAACTAGAAATACCTTTAAATGACTGCTTGATAGATCTTCATCAAACTTGGTTTGTAGCATCACTGTAAGGTCCTCAACCAGATTTGTTCATGTAGCATGTTCTACCTTGACATGTGAACATAAAACCATAACTGTTTGCTGTCAAATGCTTTGAAAGAGAATAATTTATGTATTGTACACCAATGACTATTTACAGTCAGAGTTTGGCATTCAGTATGTGATAATAGACATTTCTAACGTAAACGTAAATCGGAAACGGATTACTGAATCCGTAAATGTTATTTGCAAATAATGGTCTAAGGGAGATACTATTGTATTACTATTGGATGAAATTGTCTCCCATAGACCACAAATTAGCCTAAAATTTTACGGATTCAGTATTCCGTTTCGTAATTACGTTTACGTTAGAAAAGTCTATTTAGGATTACCAGCCTTCTATGTCCGAGACCTAAAATGCTTTAAACAACTTCTCATCAAGTGTTTGAAGCAAACACACCATACATAGACATCAGTTAATAGAATTCCAGGGATTAAAATGCCCTAATAAACAATTTTTGTTCAAGTGCTTGATGGAAACTAAACAAACTGATGCACCATTACTTAAATGGTTTAACCTTACTGAACACATACGTATAGGTGAGCAAGGTTCACATTTTAACTAACATTCCATGGCATTGATCTGTGATATCTATCTCATTTGTATCATCATAGATATGTATTATTGTTAGATATATGTATTATACACTTTGTACTTTTGTTAGATATATGACTATAGGTAATATAGTTGCTTAAATGAGTTTAGTATGGATAAGGAATTTTTCAGTAAAAGTACTAACAGTACATGATTTGTTGTTTATAAAGCCCTCTACAACCTGACCTACATGAAACCTAGTCTCAATGTTTGTCTTTATGGAATATTGTTCAGGCCAGAAACTTGGTCCTCCTGGTACTTATGTGAGCGATGCAAGGCCATCATAACTCTCTTGTTCACCTCAAGTTTTCCTGTACTCTCCAGAAACAGCTTGGCATGCATGGTTTCAGTTTTGTAACATGGTACCAATTCTAATTGAACCTGTCATCAGAGTTTCTGGTTGACTTACTTGTTTTGTAGTAAAAGCCTTTTGTCTGGGATATTCTTAAACTGCATGTTGGATTTTAATCAAAGGTTGAAGATATCAACATCACAGCTTACCTGAACTGAAGGCTCATGGTGAGGTATTGGTGGATGGTCCAGCATACATTGTCCACAATTTACATTAACATCTGCTCTGAAGCTACTGGTCAGAATTACACCAATCTTGGTCTGTAGCATCTCTCAATTGTATTTAAATGAGCCTGCTTGGCTTATTGTAGGGGCTGCTAGAGCTAAAAATAAAAATAAGTTAAACAATTTCTCATAAACTGCATGATAGATATTCATCAAACTTGATCTGTAGCGTCATTACAAGGTCCTTCCCCAGTTTTATACGAATGGAGTACACATGGCACCTTTTAGGGGCTACAAGAGGTACAAATTGGAATTGGAATCAGCTTTTCTCATGAGCTTCTTGATGGATCTTCATCAAAGTTGGTTTGTAGCATCTCTATAAGGTCCTCTCAGATGGATTGACCTTTTGGTTGCTGCTAGAGCGAAAAATAGAAATACCTTTATAAATCTTGAACTGCATGATGGATCTTCATCAAACTTGGTCTGTAGCAGTCTTATAAAAACCCTCTATTAATTTTTTCCAAATTTGGACACTTTACCTCTTTAAGAGGGCACTAAAGCTAAAAATAGAGATATCTTTATTTGACTTTCACTTGAACTGCTTCGCAGACCTTCATTAAACCTGGTCCGTCTGTCCGTTATAATTTGCGTCCGGAGCATTACTTTATAGCCATTAAATGTATGACTTTAAACTTGGCATACCGGTGTATATATAGGTAAATGGCAATGAGACGATGTGCAGAGCGCCAATCTGACTAAAGTACATCTCCTATTACGCTACGCATAGGATCTGAAAACGACCTATTCATTGCCTCGTTCTGACGGCCGTTTCACTAGCCAATCAGAGCCTAGCTTACAACATCTTGCAAATCTACCTCTAGCATTGACTTTTGATATTTACAATTCTTATGTCGTAATGTATCAGATAGCCGGTTAGCTCAGTCGGTAGGCGACTTGCTTTGTAAGCGAGGGGTCCCGGGTTCGAGTCCTGGGATAACTGCATATTTTTCTTACTCTTTGACAATCGAACAAGTCGCCTGATTGGATAACATAAAAATAGCAATAATGGAAATCCAAAATATACAGAAGACGAATGTGAATGGGTCGTTCTCAGATCTTCGTTTAGAAGATCAAGTACTTTAGTCAGATTGTGCAGAGCGCTTGAACCGGCACTGTAGGCTAAAGGTCAAGGTCACAATTTGAGGTCAAAATTGTCCAAACCAGGGTGGTAGGTCAAGGTCAATGTCCCAGCAAGTTGAAACCTGCCATCATATTTCATGTCCAGAGCATGACTTAAAAACTATTAAAGGTATTGACATGGAACTTGGAATATATGCAGGTGTTGATGTAGACTGCAACAATTTACATTGCAATTTATTTTTCATATTTCGCTGCTTCTGGTGAAACTGGTATCTGCTTCATATAGTAAATTTTCACGGCGATTTGTAGAAAGGTAAATACTTTTATAAACAGAAAAGCCAGAAAAGACAAAGTGGCCCTAAATCGCTCACCTTACCTTACTATTTGACCTTGATTATATGTATGACGCACTGAATCATGAAAGGTAACAAATGTTTTTAATACAAAAAAAAAAAAAACAAACAGATGCAGTGGCCCCATTTGAAAAAAAAACAACAAGAGCTCTGAACACTGAAATGGATGTGACTGTTTATGCAAGGAAACTACGATGGTGAAAAGTTGGAACTTCCGTCATGAATGAAAAGTTGAAAACACAATACAACAAAACCGCGATGGAGAAAAGCTGAAACTACGAAATAACTGAGACTGTTCTGCAAATAGTGATAGATTCTTTTTTCTTCAGTTAATAAAAGAGATATTTTTGCTTAAAATAGCATACAGCACGCGAGTCCTCCTACACCCCGAAATGTAAGACGTGTTTTTTTCAGCGCCGACAAAAACATGGGAAAATCCTGTCTGACAGCATAAGATAAGATAAGATAAGATAAAGATTTCTTTCATGCCAGTTTATGAATGAATGCGTAAATTCATACGCTGCTATAATAAAATAGTGTTCAAAAGAATAGCATGAAATAAATGCAGTAAAACATGGACAACAGTGGGAGTGACATTTGTATTGCTGTGAATGTTGCTCACAATCATATTAAGAAAACATATTGTAATAACACTACGTGATTTCTGCACTTAAACGGACACACAAACAGTGAAGCATTGAAACAGCATCAAAATGTTAACGTCACGATAAAAAACTTCACTGACGTTATGATGTCAACGTTAGAGTTACGTCGTAACATAGCAACCACATCGTGTTGATACGAATTTCACAAGCAGCGTGTATATATCAGCAGTATTTTAGCTTTTCGTCGCGAAATTACAGAAAAAACATGAGTATTAAAAGGGAAAATAATCGTAGAACTAACAGAAATTATGAAGGTACGTGAACTAATGAATAATAATAATAATAATCTACCGTTTTGCCTTTATTATATATTTTCAGAACATTTTTGTCTGAACTTCAGTTTTCATTTTGAACTGATGTTGTAAATTGTTTCTAAAATGTTAAGGTATTCATTATACAAAAATGTATAATAACGATACATGCAATTAAATTCATAAAAGTATTTCAAGCCACTTGCAAAAACTAAATCTTTGTTTTGTGTTCTAAGCAGTCATGGATGTTTACAATGAATTAACTGAACTTGACCAGTTTTGAAAGTTCCCAATCGGTCCTACTTACAAAATAGTTTGTTGTAATTAAAATTGTATGACCTGGTTTGTTTTGATAACACTATTCTGTATCCACCTTTGAAGTTCTAGATGAAGAAGATGTATATAGTCCAGCATCAGAAGCGGGGTACCCGTATCCTTTCCGTTCCTGGTCCTCTACATACATTGCTGAAGAGGACTGGCATCAACCGGATGCTCTTGACATACTTGATCTTGAGAAAATGGCAGAAGAATGGGCTGAAAATCAAAAGCATAAGAACACTAGACACATTACTGGTAAGCAAATATCTAAACTTAAGCGAAGCGGATAGAAACTACCCGAGTGATTAACATTGTAGATATATTTTCTGTACATTTTACAGGGTACACACGCACGCGTTAAACGTTGTAGATATATTATCTGTATGTTTTACCGTGATTAATTACGTTGAAGATATATTTTCATTATGTTTTACCGTGTACACACGCAAGTGATTAACGTTGAAGATATATTTTCATTATGTTTTACCGTGTACACACGCACGTGATTAACGTTGAGGATATATTTTCATTATGTTTTACCGTGTACACACGCAAGTGATTAACGTTGAAGATATATTTTCATTATGTTTTACCGTGTACACACGCAAGTGACGTGTACACACGCAAGTGATTAACGTTGAAGATATATTTTCATTATGTTTTACCGTCTAAACGTACGATTAATGTTCGTCTACACGCATGACTAATGTTGTAGATATATTTTCTGTATGCTTCATCTACACGCGTGATTAACGTTGTACATATATTGCCTGTATGTTTCAGCCTACACGCGTGTTTTCATAAATACTTTCTGACTAAAATTCACCGACAATATATTTGTTTCTATAGGGCGTTTTAAATTTGGAAAAGAGACATTAATCTGGCTTTATACCCTTTAAGGTTGAGGCTTTAAACGAACGGAAAACCGATGTTTCATATATAGTTAGAACCAGAACATGACGTTGCATATTCTTTGTAGAAGCCGAGATATCACAGTGCATTCCACTTGCCGAGGCCAACTTTGAAGACATTAAACAAACAGACATCCGTCTTGAGCGTGCATATGAACTGTACCTATTGCGTGAGTAATTGATTAATGTTCTCATTTTTTAGAGATTCTCTTTGGAATCACCATTTAAAATGTATATGTCCTGTTTTTCAGGGCAATATATATATATGGTAATGTCATAGTGAACATTAGATTTTATAAAATAAGTATTGTTTTCACTCAATTAACAACAAAATTATCAAAGTTTGTTTAAACCCACGAAAACAACATGTTTGTTTTACATGTAAGATTGAAATGGATTTGCTTGTGAATACAAGCTACGCCCTTCTTCAAAATATTCAGACACATTTTCCGATTTCATGCGATGGATATAATGATAACAAGGCAGTCTGAAAGACAGCTAAATCCCCCGCCACTGCTATGGATAGTGAAAGGGTAAACCTTTGATTTTAGCTGTGACCTTGACCTTGAACTGACATGGCTGACTCATGAATTCTGCACAACATCTTGATGAGGTGATCATTTGACCCATGTTTCATGAAAATCCTTCAAGGGGTTTAGGAGATACAGAGCTGAAACCTTTGACCTTCAGTTGTGACCTTGACCTTGAGTTGACATGGCTGACTCATGAGTTCTTGATGAGGTGATCATTTGACCCAAGTTTGATGAAAATCCTTCAAGGGGTTTAGGAGATACAGAGTGGACACAAAATGGAAGGCTCAAACCTTCGACCCTTCGTTGTGACCTTGACCTTGAGCTGGCATGGTTGACTCATAATTTCTGCACATCGTTTTGATGAGGTAATCATTTTACCCAAGTTTTATAAAATTCCTTCAAGGGGTTTAGGAGATATAGAGCGGACACGAAATGGAAGGCTCAAACCTTTTACCCTAAGTTGTGACCTTGACCTTGAGCCGGCATGACTGACTCATGGCTTCTGCATATTGTCTAGATGAGGTGATCATTTGACCCAAGTTTGATCAAATTCCTTCAAGGGGTTTAGGAGATATAGAGCGGACAGAAAATGGAAGGCTCAAACCTTTGACCTTGAATTGTGACCTTGAGCCGACAAGGCTGAACCATGGGTTCTGCACATCGTCTTGATGAGGTGATCATTTGACCCAAGTTTCATGAAAATCCTTCAAGGAGTTTAGAAGATATAGAGCGGACACAAATGGAAGGCTCAAAACCTTTGACCCTAAGTTGTGACCTTGACCTTGAGCCGGCATGGCTGACTCATGGGTTCTGCACATCGTCTTGATGAGGTGATCATTTGACCCAAGTTTTATAAAATTCCTTCAAGGGGTTTATGAGATATAGAGCGGACACAAAATGGCAGGCTCAAACCTTTGACCTTAGACTGACTCATGGGTTCTGCACATCGTCTTGATGAGGTGATCATTTGACCCAAGTTTCATGAAAATCCTTCAAGGGGTTTAGGAGATATGGACCGGACCCGGACACGATTTTGTTACGGACGGAAGGACGAACGGACGGAAAGACGGAAGGACGGACGGACGCAGACCATTCCTATAATCCCTCCGCCACGGCGGGGGATTAATAAATAATTTCCCAAAAGCAATATAGGGTCAAGCTAATGCTGTAACACATCTGGATTAAAAAGCCGCTCTTGCCATATTTCTCAAATAAATTATTAAACCATTTGTCTCTTATTCTAGCCGCCCTAGACTCGGTACCCGACGTTAAACGTGAAACAGAAGCAATGATTAAACGACTCGAGAACCAGCCACATTTCTACTGCCCCTACGGGCGGGAAGAAACGACCAAGGTCCATGTCGGCCGATGGCTTGATAAGCACACTTGCAACCCAGAGAAAGAGCTCACTGGTTTTACATCTAAAGATCCCTACGACCTAGAGAGATTCATACCTATTGTCGAGCCACGACTGTCAACCAGTGACACTAATGTTATTCTCGGAAAGCGTAAGAGAGTCAGGGAAAGGGAGGAGGAAACAGTATACATCAGCGGAAGTAGCTCAGACTCCAGACTGGTCAGCGATAGAGGCTACAGGCCTCGGAAAGTTAGGAAGTCACGTTAAATTTGGAATGAAATGTTACTGATTTTGATTCTTTTACTCGATTTCTTAATTGTTTCATCAATAAATAGTTATTATAAATCAAGATGTTACTGTTTGAACAGTGTTTAGGATATACATACATACAGAAATCATAGTTTTAGACCTGGAATCTCTCGCATCAAGAAACAGCAGATTTTAGGACGCCATATTAGGTAACCAGAAGTCCCGTGTTTGAACCTCCTCACTCCCCCAACTATAATTATTCTTTCGGATGACAGTCCCGTTTACGGAAGTTTACACTCTGACGGTATGCAAATTATTTACGACGAGTTAAACATGTCAAAGATAAAAAAGATATACAGTTCTAAGAATGATATATCGCACACAAAAGTCTGGTTGTATAAAATATTTGTGGCCTAATTATGTATTTATTTTATACCCCTGATAATGTTATGCGTCAATAACAAGTGTCAGGTTCCGTTGAAATATTAGTATCCTGTATATACGTCAAATTATGTGATTTGCCGCATTACATGCGCCGTACTGGTAGCCTGTTTTTACACCAGATATTGTGATGTGTAGCAAGAAAGGTCATTCTTCTCAGGAAATAACCGGTATTGTATTCATTACTTTCTTTAGTATGATGTGTTGCGAGCAAGTGCATGGGAAATATTGGAATACCTTTGCAATTGGGATGTGTCGCGAATAGTCGCAGCTTTCGTTTTTAGCTCACCTGAGCAATGCTCAGGTGAGTTTTTCTGATCGCTCGATGTCCGGCGTCCGTCGTCTGTCGTCTGTCGTCCGTCGTCTGTCAACATTTAGCTTGTGTATGCGATAGAGGCTGTATTTTTCAATTAATCTTCATGAATATTGGTCAGAATGATAACCTTGATAAAATCTAGGCCGAGTTCGAAAATGGGTCATCTCGGGTCAAAAACTAGGTCACTAGGTCAAATCAAAGAAAAACCTTGTGTATGCGATAGAGGCTGTATTTTTCAATCAATCTTCATGAATATTGGTCAGAATGATAACCTTGATGAAATCTAGGCCGAGTTCGAAAATGGATTATCTCGGGTCAAAAACTAGGTCACTAGGTCAAATCAAAGAAAAACCTTGTGTATGCGATAGAGGCTGTATTTTTCAATTGATCTTCATGAATATTGGTCAGAATGATTGCCTTGATGAAATCTAGGCCGAGTTTGAAAATGGGTCATCTCGGGTCAAAAACTAGGTCACTAGTTCAAATCAAAGAAAAACCTTATGTATATGATAGAGGCTGTATTTTTCAATTATTCTTCATGAATATTGGTCAGAATGATAACCTTGATGAAATCTAGGCCGAGTTCGAAAATGGGTCATCTCGGGTCAAAAACTAGGTCACTAGGTCAAATCAAAGAAAAACCTTGTGTATGCGATAGAGGCTGTATTTTTCAATTGATCTTCATGAATATTGGTCAGAATGATTGCCTTGATGAAATCTAGGCCGAGTTTGAAAATGGGTCATCTCGGGTCAAAAACTAGGTCACTATGTCAAATCAAAGAAAAACCTTGTGTATGCGATAGAGGCTGTATTTTTCAATCAATCTTCATGAATATTAGTCAGAATGATAACCTTGATGAAATCTAGGCCGAGTTCGAAAATGGGTCATCTCGGGTCAAAAACTAGGTCACTAGGTCAAATCAAAGAAAAACCTTGTGTATGCGATAGAGGCTGTATTTTTCAATTGATCTTCATGAATATTGGTCAGAATGATTGCCTTGATGAAATCTAGGCCGAGTTCGAAAATGGGTCATGTCGGGTCAAAAACTAGGTCACTAGTTCAAATCAAAGAAAAACCTTATGTATATGATAGAGGCTGTATTTTTCAATTATTCTTCATGAATATTGGTCAGAATGATAACCTTGATGAAATCTAGGCCGAGTTCGAAAATGGGTCATCTCGGGTCAAAAACTAGGTCACTAGGTCAAATCAAAGAAAAACCTTGTGTATGCGATAGAGGCTGTATTTTTCAATTGATCTTCATGAATATTGGTCAGAATGATAACCTTGATGAAATCTAGGCCGAGTTCGAAAATGGGTCATCTCGGGTCAAAAACTAGGTCACTAGGTCAAATCAAAGAAAAACCTTGTGTATGCGATAGAGGCTGTATTTTTCAATTGATCTTCATGAATTTTGGTCAGAATGATTGCCTTGATGAAATCTAGGCCGAGTTCGAAAATGGGTCATCTCGGGTCAAAAACTAGGTCACTAGGTCAAATCAAGGAAAAACCTTGTGTATGCGATAGAGGCTTTATTTTTCAACTGATCTTCATGAAATTTAGCCAGAATGATTACCTTGATAAAATCTAGGCCGAGTTCGAAAATGTTTCATCTGGGGTCAAAAACTAGGTCACTAGGTCAAAGCGAAGAAAAACATTGTGTATGCAATAGAGGATGTAGTTTTCAATTGATCTTCATTAAATTTGGTCTGAGTGATTGCCTTGATGAAATCTAGGTCGAGTTTGAATATGGGTTATCTGAGGTCAAAAACTAGGTCACTAGGTCAAATTAAAGAAAAATCTTGTGTATGCGATAGAGACTGTTTTTTTCAATTGATTTTTATGAAATTTGGTCAGGATGATTGCCTTAATGAAATCTAGGTCGAATTTGAATATGGGTTATCTGAGTTCAAAAACTAGGTCACTTGGTCAAATCAAAGAAAAAACTTGTGTATGCGATAGAGGCTGTATTTTTCAATTGATCTTCATGAATTTTGGTCAGAATGATTGCCTTGATAAAATCTAGGTCGAGTTTGAACATGGGTCATCTAGGGTCAAAAACTTTGTCATATCTAAGAAAATGCTTGTTTTATCGCAAGAGACCAATTTTTTGGTCCAGTCTTAATGAAAATTGGTCAGAATATTTGTTTCCATGAAATCACTAGGTCAAACATGTTTTACACTGTTATGGTGTGTTTCCTAGGTGAGCGACCTAGGGCCATCTTGGCCCTCTTGTTTAAAATTGCGTTAACCTATGATACGTTAGTACCTGTTATAATATCTCAGAATAGATCTCTAATTAATATTACTTATTGCATCAATTGAAATGGCACGCCGTCTATAAAAACGTTAGACAGAAGTAACGCATATCTGGGTGTAAAATCGCAAACATGATTTCACAATTCAGAGCGTGGTGTGAAACAATCATTACAATGAAGTATTACAAAGAGCATGTCTGGTCGAACAAATTTAGCGCTTACTTAGCTCAATGTTAATGTTCGAGCAACACAAGATCAGCATCTAGCTAGATTTGTTTTGTTAGATTTAAAGTCTATGACGTTTTGCGACTTTCCAGCTCTCGCTGGTGGGGGAACACGACAGGTGCCCCTCTGGGCATTATTTTAGTCACGGGCGGGCACCGATCTCCCACGATGTAGTTTCATGACTTCTTCACGTGACACCCTGAGCAGAGATCAACACGCAAGTAATTCAAGCGAGCTTAACCACTAGCACGCTCCGGCTAGTTATTGAATGATAATAGTCTACCTGAGGGAGTCTAGGATTCTTCTAATATCGTTATTACCGGAAAAATGTAAAACAACTAGATGTCGATATGGCTAACATTTTATTGGCTTGGTTTAACGTCACACCGACACAAGCCATTGTGCAGCTTTTCTTGGTCGGGGAAGGTGCCCAAGGTGCCCCTCCAGACATTATTTCATCACGGGCGGGCATTTGGATAGAACCACCGACCTGTCGTAAGCAAGCTGGATGGCTTCCTCACAAGAAGAAGTCTACGTCACAAGAGATACTCTAACCCACATCGGTGGGGGCAAGTGATACGAAGTCGGCGACCTTAACCAATCGGCCCACGGAGGCCCCTGACTAACATTTTAACATCATAGACTGCTGAAACTATATCCTGTAGTTATTCTGTTAGGAGCCCCGCTTAAATTCTTACAGTTAACATCATTAAATACTTTGTATACGTCCGCAATGAAGAGTTAGACCCATATTCATAAAGCAAGGCATCTTATAAGAGAAAAATCACTGCGATAAGAATATAAGATTTTCATATATTTTTTATTTCAATTTAATATCTACAGAATGACTAAAACAATACTAATGTCTTACGGATATTTTGTTTATATAACCTAGATTAAATAAAATAAGCTTGAAAACTTTAATAATGAATAAAATAGAATAAAATCATTTACATTACTCAATTTACTGCTGTTCTTGTAGTCTTCTTTCATCACGCAACACATGTAGCGATAGGCAATGCCCATTTACTGTAAGTGTATGAGGATGCAGCGCCCGACTTGACAAATGAACCACGTGCGGTATTTATTACACGCATATCAGCCTCTGAAATTCATCTCTTTAATAATTTCTTTATGTGATAATAATGTTGCTTATCTCTTCACAACGACAAGGGTACGAACTTTAATTGTATTTACTGAAGGGTATGCGTCTATGAGACAAGCTAACCTTATAACGAAGGACGTTTTATTTCAGTTCACTAGAACCTGGATGAAAGATGCATTTCTGGTCCAAAATGTAAACATACAGAACGCGACATTTTTAGAACATTGATTTTGAAAAGACCCCCGGAGAGGACCCGGTATCCTTATAACATTTACACACCAAAATAGAAATAAAAATAAAAATCTAACGGAAATAATCAGATTGCAAAGAATTCTTTTTGTAAATTGCTAGAGTACCAATAATTTTAGATGCATCAAAACCTATTTAAAATGGGATGCATATTTCCATATTGCAAATCTTTTAACGCTTCTATAAGATTTAGGTGCATGTACATACATGCAGAAGTTTCATAATAAGCCAGGGTTCATAAATAAATCTTTTGTACTTGTTACTATAGTTATTTTGTACCGGTTATTACAGACAGATAGGCAGACGAAAAGACATTGGACAAAATGAAATAATGTAAATCGTCTTAAGAATTTCTATCATTGAATAAAGTAACATGAAAATATCTCTTGCAGGTCAGAATGCACGATTTTAAACTGACAGACGGACGAACGGACAGAATCTTCAACAATGCTTTCTATCTATATATCACGTATCATTTTTTCCATTAAAAAAATATTGCCACAGAAACAGGAATGTTTTGACGCACCAATAAGATGAAGGGACATATATGATCTCCTTATGGCCCCTTTCATCGTACAAAGTTTATAGTGTTCGAAGACCTTAATTGTCGAAATTTTCTCCATGTACTACGCACGTGGTGGACGGATAGCTCAGTGGTTTGCACACTGGCCTTCCAATCCTGAGGTCGTGGGTTCGATCCCCGGCAGCTACTCGGGAATTCTCAGAAACGCTTTTCAGTGTTTCCCACCCAACTATAGGTGTACTGGTCAGGAACCCAGGCAATCCTTCTATCAGTGCCATACACTGGGCACGTTAAAGAATCAGGCTGTCTACTCGCAACGAGCTAGACTAAGTTAGCCGGACAAGCCTGTATCTGATTTCTGATCTCTCTGTCGTGGGTGCTTTGTCCCACTCTGTCCCTCTGGTTAGATCGCTCTGTGTCTGTACTAGTAGAGGATGAATTATGGGGCCTGTGTGGCTGCATTTGAAATATGTAAAGCGCCTTTGAACGTGAAATTGATCATGAAAAGGGCGCTGTATAAATCTGGTATAATAATAATAATAATAATAAACATTGATCGCTGTTGTTTTTGTTAATGTTGTTATTTGTTAATGTTGTTGTTGCCGTTGACGTAATGAATTATCCACACCGTATAGCTTTACTGTTGCTCTTGCAAAAATATTAGGCTGTGATCTTGTCTAAAGTATGTGAAATTATGTTAGTTTATGCAAAGTAGGGCAGTGATATAATATTGATAAGATATATTTGCTTCTATATTTCATAAGATAAGGCATTATACGAGGCACAATTTCCCACACTTTCATAAACTCTTGGAGACAAAATGGATTTCGTTTGGCTTTCAGGTGATCTTATGAAAATATAAAAATTGACACAAAAAAGTGTAACCAAGGCATTTGTAATGTCAAAAATACATCAACACAAATAGTTGTATAACGTGGTGTAACATATTTTTTTTTCTTTTGACGGAAAGTGAAACACGATTATTTTAATTTCAGGACTGTGTATTTTGTGCCTGCCTTTATTTAGGTAAGATCGTTACAATACGAATTATGCTGATTTCTTATAGCGATAATTTCTGCCAATCTCGTCTTGTCGGCGAGCCATAATGAAAGTACGATATTTTACTGTTTCGTTATCTCGTTCTTCGACAAAACGAAAGGACGGTAACTTATATTCGTGTGGCGTGGACAAAAGAACGATATTTTGCTGGTTTTCCGTTTTCTCGTTCTGTCATCATGCTGGTCCATATATCGTCCTCTTGTTCTGTCGTGCTGCATGTGCTCGACCGTTCTGTTTCGTATAAAATGTGCAAATAAGAAATCCTGGAACACGGTCTTATCAAATTCATGTCTTATATTTGAAGAAAAAAAAGGTTTAAACTATTAAATTTTACTTCAAATATATTTCATTTTTTCTGTCGTGATATGCTGTTCCCTGTGGGGTAATAACATGGTTTTCTCGTGCAGTGAAGCAGCACCCGTGTATGGATTTCAAGGAGCATCATCTGCTATCGTTACCGGCCGCACCTTGCACTATGCTGTCCATCTCAAAGAATGCGAAAATCTAAGTGGGCCAAAATCAAGCCCAGTATTCGAAGAGACTTTCGGCGGACATGTTACAATATGGCGGACAATTAATGACCGTGAGATCTCTGAAGTACCTTTTATGGTATTTTTCGATCAAAAGATGCTCTTTGGCGAAACAGGTCAGTCCCTTTTATAACACTAATTATAATTCACATACTTTATGTGTAACAGAAAGAAAAATAAAACAGACCAAAAGCCTGCATACTTGGCATTCTTTTGAACCTTATTCCAGGTATCAGTAAACTATAACATTTGTTTAAAGCACACGTATTAACTGCACTATTTGTAACCATTTTAATATGCTGTTCGAACAACATAATGAGGAAGTTCAGTTCGGAGCAAGTTCAACTCATGACCTAGCGTTAATTATTTTAGAATTACTAAACATACCTTCCTGGTAGAAAAAAAATCAATATTTTATAGCATCTCCCCAGATACCTTTCAAATTTATATCTATGTCATCCCTGTTGAAAAGTGTTGAAAAAGTATATAGTGAGAAGTAAGGAAGAGTGTATGTTATTTAGTAACTCGAAATTTCGAGTTTACTATGTCGAAATTTCTAGTTAATATCCCGAAATTTCTAGTTACGTATCTCAGAATTTCGAGTTACTAAGTCGAAATTTCAAGTTACGAAGTCGAAATTTCAAGTTACTAAGTCGAAATTTCGACTTCGTATCTTGCCCTTTTATCCGCAAAATGTGAACGTTTGTCCGTCTGTCAAGTGCCAAAAATGTAATGGACGTCTTTTGACTCTTCGACGTGGAATCATCTATCTACACATCCATATATTGTACCCAACATATAGTGACTTAAACATATACTACCATACATCAATGTATGACCTACCCCATAGCCTCTTGAGCTACTCCAGATTTCAAACTGTATCCAGGATATATACCTTCATTTACATGTATAGTATGTTCAGGTGGTAGGGGCTCGAACTAGGTCGAAAAACTTCCAGATATGGTCAAAATAGTGAAATATTCTAATTTTGAATACTTCCCGGTCACCTTCTATGACCTCGCCTCAAAATCTAGATCTACCCAGGTACCCAGCCTTGGTCAGATTCATTACTATCCGTTCATGTAGGGTATGTCTATATTTCCTTGCCATATGGGCTCAAACTAGGTCGAAATCTTCCAGACTTAAACATGGTTTAAATAGTTATCAGCAAACGCTGCCCGGTCATCTTAATCATATGACCCTGCAGGGCTACCCGATGGATACACCAGGTACCTAATCTTGGCCAGGATTTATACATCAACGTAAACTATTGTAGTTAGTAACTCGAAATTTAAACTTAGTAATTCGAAATTTCGAGTTAATAAATAACATACACGTGGTACTAATGCTCTTCCATAGAGAAACCTTAAACAATAACGGTATTTGTCGCATACGCAGGTAAACTATCCCAATTGGTGAGAGAAGTGGAAGTATGGGGTAACGACACGGCCATTGTCAGGACGGTCGAGTACTCTACAGACTATTCCAAAGTCATATCAGTGGAAAAACATCAATGCACGTTGTCCTCGGCAAACAAAACGTAAACCTGTTTAAAACATTTTTTCTGCATTATCAAATAAATATTCCTCTACAGTAATATTCTTCTACAGTAATTTAGCTTCATAGTTTATTGTTAACCACGTATATAACACTTTTGGAGAGCCAAACATGGTGTTTATTTGCAGGATCTCTTTATTCACAAACTAAAATTGTAAAATGAAACTAATGGTCTAAGACAGAGCATCGTGATTTCTAATGTAAGGTGATCTTTTGCACAGGTGTCAGTGTCTTTACTGGTAAGAAATTAAGGATCCAAGCTGCCTTTCAAGAAATTTCTTCTTTTTTGTTTCTTGTCAAGCCTGCTTGCACCGGTGAGCTCGACGTAGTCGCCTAAACATGCGGAATGGCGGTTTGTTGTATAGACGTTTGCATTGGTCCGTCCGTCCGTTTTTGACCGTGCATTATTTTGAAACGCATGGAGCAATCTCTTTCTATATTTAGCACAAAGCTTTACCTCAATAAGACCGAGTGTCGCGTACAATCTCCAGGCCCAAGATTAAGGTCTCACGTAGGGTCAAAGGTTCTTTTAAAGATTGTCTAGATGTATCTTTGACATGTAATGGGCCATCTTACTTATATTTGGCAGAAATGTTTGTCTCAATCAGATGGATTATCGCGCGCAAACACCAGGTCTCTATGTCAAAGGCAAAGGTCACGCGTTAGGTCAACGGTAATGTCAGGTCTTGTCAAGGCCATAACTTTGATATGCATAGGCATTTTTTCAGTTGGTAATCCTATCTCAATCGTCGAAGTCACACTTAGGGTCAAAGGTCATGCCAGAGCTTATCAATTTTGTAGATTTGACATGCATAAAGCAATTTTTTACTTGGTATTAACGTTTGCTTCAGTGAGATGGAGAGTTGCGCTTAAACCTTAGACACCTATCTAATAGGTTAAGGTCACACATAGTGGTCAGATGTCAACTTAGAGCCTGTTCGGACTGTAACTTAGACATAGGGCAATCATTTTGTTAATTGATAGAACTATTTTCTCAGTGAGACAAAGTGTCAAGTACAAACTTCAGGTCCCTTTCTCAAAATTCAAGGTCACACTCTGGATTAAAGGCCGTCTGAGATTTGGTGAGATCATGCCATTGACATTTATTGAACAATAATTTTTCAGTTGGTAGCAATAGCAATAAAACAGACGCATGCCTCTATCTCCGAGGACAATGTCACATTAAGGGATCAAAGGCCATGTCAGATCTTGTCGGTGCTGTAACTTTCACTTGTATTGGACTTTTTATTGGCTGAAATGTTTGAGTCAATGAGACCGTTTGTTAACAATTAACAGGCCTGTCATCGTCGGTCTTTGGGCATCAATATTCTATCTTTTACTGGGTCTAAATCTGCACGGACACAATTATGGTCATATGGTAAACTTTCCCTCTCCAACACACGGGCAGTCACATGGGTAGAACAACCAGCCTTTCGCATGCCTGCTAATATACAAAACGGAGTCGATGGGCGACCTTTATCAAACGTTAACACGTTTTAAATAATCACACCTTTTGGAAATGAAGTACGAAAGGGTAGAAAACTTTCACCTTTTAAAACTCTACCACCAAACGACTCGAAACATTAACGGTATCCTTTCAGATGTCAACAAAATTATTGTAGATCATTTTAAGTGTCCTAATATATTTTTCAGTGGTAATATAGATTTCCAAACATCCGAAACCGCGCCTGACCGCCTTCACAGTTTCGACGAGATACTGGAGGCCCTGGAAGGCGGAAGATATGTACATTTCCAGGCAATGACTTTCATATGTATGGGTGGACGAGAACACTCTTTCTCTAACTTAGGTGGCCGCATTCCAAGTAAGACATAACTTTCATTGTCCCTTTTGTGAACATTCCTAAAGCACCTTTCCTCATATGGCCGTATCTCTATTGTATTTTGCCTAGTGTAAAATTATTAGTGAGTTTGCATATTTATATTAGAATCTACTGTAGGCTTTTATATAGATTCTATTTGAAGAATTTGATAACCTAAACTTGACTAGCTTTTCGACAATTGCCAGAGTTTCGATAATAACTTTCCATGACTTTTTTAGACTACGAAATGAAAATGGAGGATGGTGCTGTACATGGCGTGCGAAGTTCAGTACAGCAGACGGTACACTACGATGCAAGAACCGATACGCACGTGCGTGACGTCATCAATTTAAGACTATTTGATAACCGTACGGTGGAGATTATCGACGTTCGTGGTCGGCCTTTGTACGAGGATTTTGTCCACGAGCACGTGTCATACTGCACACTCGAGACTGGAATGCCTGGCGGCACGTTCAATGCTTTTGCTAACTAAGCATAAGATGCATTTCTTGAAAGTGAAAATTCTGTAATATATGACCCATCCTATGATATACTTAAATAAAGGAGTCATGAAAATCTGCGTTATTCTGTTTAGTAGATCAATTCCTTTACTAATGAACATCCAATTACGTTTGCGTATGCAGTCATAACATAATATTCTGCTAGCTAATAATGACGTAATGCGTTGTCGTTGTTGCTGTTGTTGCAGACGCTTAATTTATCGTTTGGTAACGATGACGATAAATAAATGCGTTACAACGTTTGTGAAAATATCAAGGCTTCTTTCAACAAAACTACTTTCTTCATTGCCATGTGATCCTGTGCATGCAACAGAGAGCTAAGAGTGTTAGTCCAGTAAAATGATGTAAAAATACTTCAGAAAATGGGAAAAGCACAAAACTTGGTACATAACTACTTTAGGGCAAAACACTAAAAATGAGCATGAGACCCACTCCAAAAAATCCAATATGGCCGAAAAATCCAAGATGGCCGCCATGCATGTATATATTTTCAGAAATACCTAATATTATCTATAAAACTTCTATAGACACTTACAGTCATCAGTATAATTAGCTAAAATCACCTGTTTGAATAAATTCAAACATATTATATTAACAAAAATACCTCTATTCCAACAAAAAATGAAAAAAAGTTGTGTCCCTTGGATGAATTTTGCTATTAAGCAGAAGAAAAGTCAGAATGCATTTATGTGAGTCAAAATAAAGTATATAATGGTAACTGGCATATCAAGAATGTTTAAAATGGCAACAGTCCTGTGCAGAACTTTACAACAATTGTAAATTATTATAATACATTCGAACTTCGTTAACTGGAACCCGTCAGGACCGACAAAATATTTTCTAGTTATCGGTAGTTTGAGTGATCAAAGAATATATTATAAAAGAACTAGATTGGGACCTGAAAATAGATTCAAATGAAGGATGGTGTTCCAATTATCAGAGTTTGAGCGAACGAGGTTTGTCTGTAGTGTGTATTAGTGAATAAATGACATGTGTTTCACTTTGTCATTAGTTTTCGCGACTCAAAATTTGTTAGTGTTGCTGTATTCATTTCAATTTATTTACACTAAGAGAACTTATGGCACTTAATTCATTCATTAACTTTTAGTATAGACAACACACACTGTTCTTGAAAAGACCATAGTAACAAATTACATGCTGCCTAGTCAGAGACCCATACATAGTAGTTTGTCTTTGGGAAAAAGAATGTCCCCTGGCCGTTTGCGCTATCAGCATAAGTCAACTAAATGCAGTTTCTTACTATTCCTTAGTCGAACACACGTCAGATTGCACTTCTCGCTTACCATGCTTTAACCATGCGCTTATCACCTTCTCACTGCGTTCGTCCGCTACATATAAAAACTACGCCACGTGCCTCTTTTTCATTCCTTCTGCAAGTTATATTGTGTCCGCATCTACACTCAACAATAATCAAATACAATATACGAAAACCCCTCCCTTCACCCCAAAGAAATCAGAGCAGTCTTATAGAGAGGCCGTGGTGGAAAAAGCAAAGGCAGCATGAAGGGTATACGAAGGTCCAGAAGTCCGATACAAGCTGCTTGTGCTGCTGAGTCCGTGATTATGTGGTAATTTTTGATGATGTGCGATCATACCCATTGCTGGTTGAAAATAAAGTGATGTGGAAGTGGATCCAGTTTCATACTCAATTCTTAGAATCTGAAACAAACACGGTGAGAACCTGCTGCAAACGTGCCATAGACATGTTAAGCACCGAAAGAACATATTGATAACCTAATGCGGTATTCTACAACGTGGCATGGACGTAGCATGGTCATAGCACACAAGCGTAGATAAGTCGTAGTGAGAACTCCATTGACGTAGTAAGAACGCAATGACAACCCAGTGACAGCGCAATGAGCACGCCATGCAGTCTTTCCCGTCCGCACCACGCTTGTACTATGTCCTACTAGGTTTTAGTTACATCATAAATTATTACTACGTCCTTATTAAGGATAACATGGTGTAATATCCATATTTTATATCTTGTAACTGGATGGTTATATTTAAATGAAATTTGGTCACTTTAAAGACATTCAAAATTAAAAACTTTTCACCGAGGGATTTTTCAAATTTTATTATTTTTGGGGGAGATAATCGGTATTGAAGTTAACATTGATGCCTATGGAAAATATATAATTTCTTTGATTACGAGAATCTGAACTTGAGTTTCGAGAAAATTTTGCGGTAGAAAGCTGCATTATATGATTCTGATACAAATATCAAAAAGAAATCTAAAATTCCCCTCAGGGAAAAGGAGAAAATCATTTTTTTCTATTTTTCAGGGGAGATAACTCATGAAAAACCAAAATTATCAGGGGATGTAATCTAAAGGAAATTGTTGAGAACTTCTGTCACTATATAACTGTCTAGCACCTTATCAATGTTTGAAATTTTTAGTTTTGTACACATGTGAAATTGAGATTACTACTTTATTAAAGTTCTTCCTGCTTCCTGATTCGACCACGTCCTCATTACTTTTGTTTTGAACATGTCCAAAGTTCGACCGTGTCCTCCACACTCGTGGGAACCATAATTATCATGTTCTTATCGGTGTCTACTGTATCCCTTCTGCATTGTACAAGTTCTTACTGCGTCCTGTCAGTTTTTAGGACGTAGTGGGAACGTGGCTGAGTGTGATGGGGGTATAAATTAGGAGCAGAATCTATCATTTCCACACAAAAATGTGCTCTAATATCTATTTCTGGACATTTTTACTGAAATTAAAATATATTATATAAGTACATATTAAATGTGAGTACTTGAGGATTTATCTAAACAGCACATGTATTCGAAACACAATTTTAATACCAATTTACTAGTTTTAAGACAACAACTAATATCTATTTACCATTTGTAAGGTTATGTCATTGCCCGTTAAGCAGTCAAATGTATGAATAACACTGTCTTGTCAAACAAATCTAACCAGTACAGCTCGCGCTTATTGGTGAATCAAGCTTTTAAATGCATTTTCTACACCTTCCTGCAAACAAACTGTTCATGTAATATTTCTGTGATATAGATGGAGGCTTTCGATACTCTACTTTACAACAAAATATGTCAAGTAACTGATCAACCATCTGTTCACACAAAGATTAGGGCTATAGTGTGCATTCCTGCATCGTCTGCACATATGGGGGTCAGGTGTTCTATCACTTTCCTAAAATTCCAAGTCAAGATGAATAAGGCTGACCAGAGGTATCTTTGATAAATTGGAACCTTTCTGGTAGTTTTTGCCTCAAGTACCTGAGTCTCGTACCAATAGTTCCTCAAGTGCATTTGCAACCTAGATAAAGGCTGTCGAGGAAGATTAACTTGTCAAAAGTGCTAAAATGCTCTGCACTGCCTTATGCAGATTTACTAAAGTTGTCGGCAATTTTGTGCTTGTGTGTACTGACACGAGTATCTGGCATGTACCTTATTTCAGATTTCAGCTCACTGTGCATAGTAATATATTTCACAGAATAGTTACTAAGTGTTGTCCGTGAAAGCAACTTTAATATTTTCAGCCTTACTTTTCTTTGTTACACAGTTAGCATTACATAATTAATGATTATGTTATCAATTCATTATGCAGATATTGTGACTTCGGGTGCATAATAAGGAACATTGTTTCATTTGATCCTACTAGCCCGTCGCTATAATCTATTCTTGCATTTTGAAGTCCCAAACCGAAATGGGTAGTTGTCATACTTGGTTCATATGAACTACAATTCTATATAGAAACTAAGTTGATTGACCTTCACATTCTCCATATTACCTACCATCTATAAGCAAGGTTTCATAAAGAAGTCTTTTGAATTTTCACTTTTGAAGTTATTGAAGAATCCGCTATTTGCGAATGATGGACGGACAAACAGACAGACAAAATGATGTACAAAAGGAGAAAATAAGATAACAAGCATGTTTTCAATTTTTCCTCCTATCTATGTACATTCTTGCATAAAAACTACTTTTTTCACTGGATCCGCCCATGTATTAACGGGAGAAAAATCGTGTGCAAACAAGGCAATTCACGTGCTGTTAATACCCGATTTTTATTTTTGAAATACTTTCCCAGGGACGTATATGTAATTCTGCGCAGATTGACATTCGGTATCTGCGCCTTGTTTCTTTCGTAAAGACCTCTCCTTGAAGCATTAAAGATGCAATCTAAACCATAGAATGTTTTACTGTATCAGTAACTAACGCCAAATGCGCTGCCCCTAACACTGTTCGTGCTCGTTCCTTCCCTTGTTTACTCCCCTTTTAGAACACGGCGTCAATTCAGATTTTGTAGACAGCCGTGAATGTTAAAGAATCGCGTGTTTACCTGTACGATTCTTTGTTTTTAGGAATCATATTTATGATTTTGGTAAGTATCAGTCGGTATGTATTTATCTAATTTCTCAAAGAATTTATATAAACAGCTTGGAAGCACAGGCACCAGTATCGGACCTGGGACAAAACTATGTTTGTTTTCATCCTAAATGAGTTCAAACTGAAAAATATGTAGTGAAATATGAGCCCCCTTCAAAATATACATATGTCTACAGTCTCTTTGGACTCCTCTTATGGTCCTTGCTCAAGTTGTTCAAATAATTCCACATAGCCACTTTTACTAGCCGCCAAAATTCTAAAACACAGGAGAAAAAACATCTTCTCCTCAAAAAAAAAAAAAAAAAAAAAACTCATGTGGCCGAACTTCACCAAATTAAGTTTGTAACATCCTGGTATGGACCTCTCTAAAGATTTTGTTTTGTCTCTTTTAGGGGCGGGCTATCTAAACGTAGAAAAATCTTTAATTGACTTCTTCCAATTAACCACTGCAGGGATCTTCACGAAACTTGTTCTGTAGCATCCTTGTATAACCCTATGAACCTCGCTTAGTGTTTTTCAAATTATACTGCCTGACCCCTGTTTTGGTCTGCCAGAGCTAAGGTTAATCCCTTTCTTTTTTTTTTCTTTTTTTTTTTGTTCAAATGGTGGCACTTAACCCCTTATAATGGCTGTCAGAACTAAAAACAGAAACTCATTTCAACAACTGCTGTTATGAACCACTTGATTTAATCTTCATCAGACTGGATCCTCTCTCAAGCTAAAAGACTTGGTCTTGAACAACTTAATGGATTTCCAGTAGACTTAGTTTATAGAATCCCCTAGTTTTGTTCAACTGGTTGTGCTTGGCCTCTTTCTGGCTGCACTTGGGTACTTTCTGGTCTACTTGTTTTTCCAGGAAGCGGACTCGAGAGTGGTTCCAATTAGCTTGAAGCTTTCATCACAATCGAGCTAAAATAAATTAGTATAAACAAATAAAGAAAATCATTTTAACACCTTCTCATGAACCGTGTGATTAAATTTTCAACTTGACTGAACTGGAATTAATTCAAATAGACTTTAAGAAAACATATATAATCCTACACATGGTTTTACCATTCATGATAAAGTGTGATACACATACAAGGTCAAACAGTCAAGGTCAGATGAACAACATAAGGCCATCTTGTTACTCAAAAAGTTCAGCTGAAGGGTGCCGCACAGTCGTTGTTAACATCAACGGTTGACAGCAACACCTGGCATTTCTTTTTTGATTTTGTCAAATATTGCTATTAATGTTTTTTTTTCTTGTTTATTATAATCTCAGATGTGGGTGCTATATTGGAACCACGCATGTCCATCCGTGATACGTGTCTGCTCTATATATTTACGGCTTTGAAAATGTTCATAACATTTGCATCAGTAATAATGTCATCTAGACGATATGCATACTAAATAATCCAAGTCACTGGGGTCAAGGTCACACTTTAAGTATCTTAATTTAATGTCTGCTCCATGTATTCCAAACTGCTTGGAAGACTTCCAATAAAACCAGCATCAAATATTCGCCTCATCAAGTTCACATGCAGAGTGCACAGTCCAGGTCACTAGGTCCAAGGGGAATGCACAACCTACGTCACAAGGTCCAGCGTCAAAGTCACGCCTGGAGGTCAAAGGACAAATAGTTTAAGTTTATGTCCACTCCATTATCTTCTAAACTGCAGTGAATATACATGTATTTATAAAACTAGAAATAATAGTTTACCTCATCAAGATGAGTGTACAACATGTATAACCTAGGTCAAATAAGGCAACTTTATGTGCACTTCATATCTTCTAAACCACTTGGAACCATTTCATAAAGCTAAACTAAATGTTTACCTCATCAAGCAAAGGGCGTAAGTAAAAAGTTTTTCAGAATCTTAGTAATAGAAAGGCGTATCTGCACTTAAATGTTGTACTAGAAGGGTCCTCTTACGCCCCTCTGTTATTTTTATAGAATTAGAAGGGCGTATCTGTCACCGGACAGTTTTTTTTCGTTTTGCCGAAAACTATGATTTTCCACTTACGCTCTTCTAATTCTGAGGCGTCGATTTGATGAAACTTGCTTTCAAATTATTTTGAAATCGTGGCCATCTGTTTCTCGAAGTTTTCCATATATATGTATCGTTAAAAACATGACCACCAGGGTTGTGGGGTATTTTCATACTGAATATGAATCATACTGAATATGAAAATCTTGTTTCAAGCCGCTGGGCCTGATTGTAAAATAACTTGACAGCAATGTTACTTATGTGGTCCTAATTTTTTTTTTTTTTTTTGTTAAAAACATGGCCAGAAGGGGGATTAAGCTAGTTTTCTCTTCTGAGTATATTTCTTTATCGAAAACTTTGAAAATCTTCTCCTGTGAAACCACTGATCCGATTTCAAAATAATGTGCAATGAGCAATAAGCAATAAGGTCTCTACCAAATTCCTAAAATCATTCTGTTTTGTTTAAAAAGACATTGCTGCCTTTGGACTGGGATAGTGTTTCCTTTGCGGCTATATGGTATGGAAAAGCGTATGCAGTTTTGTACTTCTATGATAACATGTCTACGCTCTACGTCTGCTTCCACAACTTCAAAATAATTTAACACTGCTGTTCCTTGTGTGATCCTCTACCAGATTCCGTCAAGTCCCCATCCAAATTACCCCCATTCCCACGGATTTCTTCTTTTACTTTTAGTTTCTTGTGTTTCTTGACTTAATTTGTCTCTTAGTATCACGTCACCATTCCTCCCTTCCCATATTAACCGCCCCCACCTCCCTCACCACTCCCTGCACACATTACCCCCTCACTGTCCTCCCACATTACCCTCAGCACTCCTCACATTACCCCCAGCACTCCTGCTACATTACCCCTTCAGCTCCTGCCCACATTACCCCCTCCACCTTCCTGCCTACATTACCCCCTCTCAGCACTCCCTGCCCACATTACCCCCTCTCAGCACTTCCTGCCTACATTACCCCCTCTCAGCACTCCCTGCCCACATTACCCCCTCTCAACACTCCCTGTCCACATTACCCTCTCAGCACTCCCTGCCCACATTACCCCCTCTCAACACTCCCTGTCCACATTACCCTCTCAGCACTCCCTGCCCACATTACCCTCTCGGCACTCCCTGTACCCTCTCAGCACTCCCTGCCCACATTATCCCCTCACCACTCCCTGCCCATGATACCCATTCAGCACTCCCTGCCCACATTACCCCCTCACCACTTCCTGCCCACATTACCCCCCTCACCACTCCCTGTCCATATTACCCTCCTCTCCACCCCCTGTCCACATTATCCCCCACACTACTCCTTGCCCACATTTACTCCCTTAAGAACTTTTTTGCCCGCATTACCCCTCTCACCGCCCCTGCCCACATAACACCCCTCAGCGCTCCCTGCCAACATTAACCCCCTCACAACTCCCTGCCCACATTACTCCCCTCCCCACTCCCTGTCCACATTATCCCCCTCACCACTCCCCAGATTATGACCACCTCTTACCTCCCACTAAGCTTTTAGTGTTGAGGTGATATCATAAAGGTTATAACACACTAAGTAGTTGTTGTTCTTTATTCTATATAAAATTGACCTATTTCCAATGACCGCAGCACACATCAGGACCCATTTTAAATGTCTGTAACTTACATTTTCTTGAAGAATATTGTCAGTGCTAACTAAAAATCAAAAGAAAAGTGGGGGTCATGTTTGATGCAAGAAAAATAATGTCAGTCAAACACACAAACTGCAAAATCAGCTAAAAATTATACCCCAAATTATACTGGTGGTGTATGATCTAAGTTTCCATGAAAAATTTTGTCATGTTGTTATTTCATTATGAAAATGCTACCTACATGTCAAGCATAGATTATATGATTTTATCAAAACAATTGCAAAGAAAATAAGGAAAATAGCTCTACAGAGCCAAAAAAACTGAGGACTATCTGTATCCGCCATTATGCATTTTTTTTTCGCGCACTTTTCTATTTAGTGTCAGTATAACACTCCATACGAATTTTGTGCGGCGGCGTCTTTCAAATACTGATATATGGAACAGGACAGTTATAGTAGAAACAATCTACCTGATTCAAACAAATAAACAGCAACAATAACACAAACACTTATATATATGTATATACTGGAAACTATTTACTATAAAAATGAAAAACTGCATGATACTGTGCAAAAAACATCACACAGTTTTGACCTAAGCAAACGCAAAAATTAACAAAGTTCAGTTATTTAGACATCTCTACTTGGAAGTTCTTCCCAGTTGTTATTTCATGACAGCACTATATCTGACATAAACATTCGAAATTAAGGTTATAATTGAATGGGAGAGAAACTCCAAGTGTTCCAGAGAGATCCAAATGATATAGGTCCTGTTAATTCGATATTATACAATTACCAAGTGATATGTACATTCAGCTAAACTAAAACAAACAAACAAAAAGTTTTGAAATTAAATTGAATAGCAAACCATATAGAAAATTATTTCTCTTGTACATCTTTAGATGAAGTATCCAGCTCAAATTCTACTGGTGTCTCGCGGGAAATAAGACACTAATGTTTAGTCACTAAGGAGCTAGTGCCTCGAGGGACTGTTCGGGAATACTGTCTATCACGCGTCCCGTCTTCAACGTCATCACAGTTGAAACTGCCTCCGAGTTTCCAACCGAAAACACTGGCCATAGTGGTTCCGACATCTCGGAGACAACGAGATTCTTAAACCGAAAGATAACTTTTTTATTTTTGACATCCGTAACGATCCAGTGCCTACGTTCCGCATCTAGTAGAAATCCATAGTACAATCGTATGAAAGAGCCCGGAGGTGATTTCGTGCGTGCACATATGGCTGTGTGAGACAGAAGCTGGCCATTGTGCCATGCCTGTAAACACACCTTCCCGCACACGTGACAACCACGTGCGCTGATACTCCAAGCATATGGATGGCAGTCGACGGATGGATGACGATCAATGCAGTCAAGTTTTGCCAGAGCTATCTCGAACACGTGTTCCTGCCGAATCAGCTTTGATATTTTAAAAACCACCCCCACTTCGAAATAGTACAACCCAGACTTCTGAAATGGACGTGTTGCCATGGCTCCACGGAATATTGTGAATCTACCTTGTTCTCGGCCTGTTCGTCGTGTTGTGTTACCTTTGTTTGGCTTTGCCTTCATAGTTTTTCCATCCTCAAGGATTTCAACTGAAGAACTTGATGTCGTGGCATCAAAAACAAACCCAGGACCTGCAAGAATGTTTTAAAACGAGGATAATTATGTAGAAAAGATTCGACTTGTTAGATTGTTCCATTAGTGACAAATTTGATGTATCTCAAAATATTACGTGTTACGGCTCAACGTTACCCTAGTATGTGATTTCATTAAAGACTATAAGATTCTTTCACTGGTTGTAGGTGCAGATGGGAATTTCCGGCCTCGAGGGCAGCTGTTTAGTCGGTAACGAGGTTCCTACCGAGTTACCGCCTAAACAGTTACCCGAGAGCCGGATATTCCCATCTGCACCTATAACCAGTGACAGAATCTTTTTCTTGCATACCGATCCGATATAAAGATATAATAATAAAAATAAAATCAGCTGAACGGCTTTCTTTTTAGAACTATTTCTTATAGCAGCGTATTTAAACAAAGCGCGGGAAATCAACGTGGTCAGAGACCACCAATTCAAAAAAGTACAGGGAACTTACTGGGAATGAGGTAAGTGTATACCTGGGAATAAGGTAACGTCTGTGCGTTCTGATTGGTCAGTCATGTAAACAAATCCAGGAAGTGATTATTTTTTCAAAATTGATATTTTTTCACTGCATTTACAGTATTTTATTATACATTTTGACAAAATTTGCTACATTTTATGTGTATTGAAAAAAAGTTTTATCAAACGAATTTCTCCCGCCATGTCAATGATGTAAACAGGGGGTCATCTCATTCACACGAAAATTACTTAAATAAAGTATCACTATTCATATGTTTTTCGTCCGATATTTTGGTAGAACTAAGATAGTTCTTGAAAAACTTGTAATTAGATATACATGTTTCGATGTATGGAAGGCCGTACACGCCATAATGTTACAATGTAAGTCTATGGGAAAACAATTGGTGGTCTCTAACCACGTCCGTAAACAGGAAAGACGTCATGACGTTTCAAAGACAAATAACAATGTTTAGTTCCGGTTTTGTTTTATCAGTTCCGGCGTAACGTTATGAATTTTTGACAAAATAACGTGTTTTGAATCGAGAAATATACTATCGGGAACAAAGAAGAACTGTCAAGGTATTGGATTTTTATTCCGTTTTTCAAAATAAAATATAAATAACTACATAAATCTTCTACATATATGTAGTTCGTAATACGTCATTTAAAGCACGAGAGTCATCTTACACCCCGGGGTGTAAGATGGATTTTTCCAACACCGGTAAAAATACCGGAAATCCCAGTCTAGTATGCAAGAAATATTAAGAGTTTTACTTACAAATGACGTCGCCAAGCATATGATCTGTAATGGGCGACATGTCCTGTGACATTTCTGCAATGTACAAAAACAAAAAAAAAATGGATTACTTCTTGTGGAAATGGAATATATCGATCACGGTGTCAAATTTTGTACAACATATAATACATTCAAGCTACTTATACGAGGAGGGTCAGAAATGTTTCTGGACAAGCTTGTATTTCTGGCCAATCTGCAGATATGATAAAATATATCGTATGTAAATAACAAATAAAAATATACAAGTACATGTAATATAATAATTTTTTTCGAATTTTTACTATCCTTGACTTTCTGCATTAAAATTATGCATACAGTAAATATGTTTATTTTTCAATATTAAAATAAATTTTTTTAAATTGAAACCACAAAGTCCCAAGTTTAGGCATACCGCTTGGTGTTGCTGTCCTCATAGGACGACTGGTACGATCGTCTTTTTCACCTAGAAAATAACAGAGTAGCTATGTGATCTTATGAATGAAAACAAGACTACCGTCTGCAGGTGCCAATGCTCGTCTGTTAGTGCTTAGCGTAAGACAATATGCAAGAAAACAGATTTATTTCTTGGTTTTCTTGCTCACCTTTTATAACAAAAATATGTATACACTTTTAAAACTTCAATGACGGAGAACATAAACAAAAAGAAACTTGTTATTTCTTTTTCTAAGTTAAAAAGGGTCATACTTCTGACGCAATGCACGAGAGTAATTGTTCTTGATTTACTTATTAATCCAATGGAAATAGACATGTGTACAAAGTTTCAAAGCTATAGCGCTTATAGTATTCATGAAAAGTAGACCTAAACAAAACATTCATCCCAAAATTCCAATTTTCTAAGTACATAAAGGGCCATAATTCTGAAAAAAAAAACCAACACATAATCGAGAGGGAATGTCCGTTATATTTCGGTTTGAACTTACGGCAAACATGTTTGCAAATGAGAACGTACTTGATTACTGCTTACTAACTGGTTTTATACTCACGAAGGTTAAGGCGCTCCACATGCATTGTGCTTGGTGACGACACGCGAAACATGTGATCATTTTGCATCGGTGTTCCGTGTAAGTACACTGTGGCTCGATACTTCCCCTTAATTGTCCCCATATATATCGCCTTGTATCGACCAGTTCTGGCTGTGTTGTCAACGACAGTAGCATTTCTACGGCGGCCAGAGGGATCGCTCACGTCTACTCGGAGATCAGCGCCACCTGAAAATGACATACATTTTGTATGGTCCAATGTAACTGAAATGTTTAAACCGTTATGGTGGTCAATTTGAGCCACTGTTAGAAATTTACTACAAATTGTATTATATAAAATTAGTTACAATTGATATAACAGCCCATACGAGATGTCTGCTGCACTAATTAGTCATTCTAAGAATTTATTTCTTATCTCGTCGCACTGGCGTTCAATTTTAAGTAAAAGTAAAACTAAGAGGCCTGTACTGGTTCTTCCCAGGAAAGACGGCTTCGCGTGTATCGGTGCTATACACCGGGCACGTTAAAGAACCAGACTGTCTATTCGCAAAGAGCTCGCTAAGTTAGCCGGACAGGTCTAGACTGTATCTAAATATGTTCTCTCTATCTGGGGGCTTTATCTCACTCTGTCCCTCTGGTCAGATCGCTCTGAGTCTGTACTAGTAGAGGAATTTCCCGCCCTGTGTGGCTGCGTTTCTATATGTAAAGCGCCTTTGAACGTGTTTATCATGAAAAGGGCGCTGTATAAATCTGGTATAATAATAATAATAACAATACTAAAACGAGATAAGCATGACTGATTTTATCATTTTCATACTTCTAACTGAATATATTCAGTCACAGATAACCAACCTTCAGACTGCTGCAGACCATCGCTGTCAAATAATGTAATATTCATTATCGTCTGCTCCCTATCTTTAATGACGTCACTCGTTTCCACATGCGTGTTGGGACCATATGCAGACGTACTCCATATCTCACCCAAGTCCCGCACGTGTTTGTTGAAATCCTCGCCAAGTTTCTTCCCTTTGAATTTTATTTCGTCATTATCGTGCGGGATCGTATCAAATTCTTCATCGCGGAGGAAATTCAGCCGGTCGATAATTGTATCCTTGAAGAATAATAGTTCTGACTGGCTTCCGTACATTGTAATATTTCCAGAAAATTCATTTGCATCCTCCATACTTGTGATATGGAAATTGATACTGTCCATCTGACTATCTAATCTCTTTTTCTTCTCTCTTGTTCTTGCATGAGCCTTGTCCTTTAGTTCAACTCGTCTGCGTTCCAGTGCCTTTACCGCGTTGTCAAAAGCGGTGTCTATGTTAGTTACAGCTAGATGTAGGTTTGAATCTAGACTTTCGGTGGTGTTTTCAATGGAAGTGACAGTGTCTTGAGCAGAAAGGGTTCTGTGCTTTACATCTGACATTAAACCTTCGATCGATCTTCGTACATCTCCATAAACTTCGTGAATCTCCCGAATATCGTGCCCTTTTGACTCCTGATGTTCTGCGACTGCGCAGAGTGCACAGACTGGGCGGTCACATGATTCAGACATGCAATAAAAGGCATACGGTTGTTCTTCGTGGCCTGTTACGGTACAATAATGTACCTGTTGAAAATCGTCCAGGGGCGCTTCGCGAAGCTCTTCAAGGCCAAGGACGTGGTGTCGTTTGGTAACCTTTGTACGTCCGTGAGCGTCATTACAGTCCGCACACAGAAATTGCGCACATTCTTTGCATCTGTGCCGAGCCAGGCGGGATGAATTTTTGCATTCCTGACAGACAATCTCAGGGTTTCTTCCTTGAACCTGAAATTGTAACTTATTTTTTCACGATATACAAGTACATTGTATCATGGGCACAAATGCAAAAAAGTGTAACCATCGTTTCCGAGAGTTCAAAATGCTGCAGAAACTACTAGATACAAGTTACTAAAATACGTAGCCCTAGGTTAAATACACGAGTCTTGAGTCAGATGCTGGAGTCTGAGATAGGGTTGTGTCTTGTTTTCAAAGTAAGCTTTATTATCCATCTCAAACTAGTGACTCAAAGGAGGCAGAACTCGATTTCAGCTATGTTTCGATTTCTTGCTATTTCTTAATGAGAATTTAAGGAAAAATTGTACCCATACTAAATAAGCGGGTTAACTTTTTTTTTCTCTTTTTGTTCTTTTAGATTATTCCTTATTATGTTGTAAATTATTTTACCAAGTGTAATTTGAAGAGAAATATATATGTATAGTAGCACCTACTCTATTGTGGTTGGCGAGGAAAAGTCTGGTTTCATCTGATCGAAACTGTTCTAAGTCCCCGTTTGGAACATTATGACGTACATCGCACGTGGGACATTTCACAGTACCACGTGTAGCTGTTGATTCAAGGCACGAGACGCACATCGCGTGCAGGCACGGCAGTACACGTGGTACCTGAAGAAAATCGTTGTAATTCTTTGAACATTCTGGACATTCCGTGTACTGTTGTCGGATAACTTCCGGTTGTATGGTTGACTGCTTTATACTACTTGCCATCTTTTGTCTGTAATAGAAAAGGAAATTAATTTTGTTTTTATATCAAACCAGTTTCATGGGTAAGATGTGCATATACATTGAAACTAAATGTCTCTACGCATTTAGCGGTTGCTTTTCTGTTAAGAGAAAAAAAGTTACAACTTACTTCCATTCAGGTTCAAGGAAATTTTGCTTCTGCAAGATGGTTTTTGCTCCGCCGGTTGAACTGATTTTAGCTAATTTCGCAGGGTTGTTTTTAGTTGTCAAAGCTTCTACTTTTGCTGAAGAGTCTGTATTGTATTTAGGTTGAATATAACGAACGGGTTTTCTGAAAGTAGAATTAGTTTCCAAGTATTGAGTATTATCCTCCACTGTTGGTTTGGTTTTTGTTGTGTTAACGACTGTTTGATAGAGGGTTTAATCGGCGCTGATAGCGCGAGTGGCCTAGAATCCGTGACGGATAAGCTTCCTATATAGATACTTCCTGTTTTGACTGTTTAACTAATCTCAATTTCAATTTTTATTTTTCGGTTCCGGTTTATGTAAAATCCGCTGACTGGTTGTCTTTATGAACATCCGAGCACCCCGAATCAGTCATAGAAACTCGTAAACTGCGCTAACATGATTATTTTACTTCTTTTTCGTAATGAAAACTGTACATGCAACTGAAAAACACTTTTAAAACAGTAAGGAAGTGTAAAGACCGTCAAGTTTCTGCGTGGAGTGCAAACAAACAAAACAAAATTCTAAAAGCTAGTGCGAGAACGCTGAATGACGTCACCGGCATGGCTTCCGTAAATTTTGCAAAGTATGATATTCGCTGTAAGAGGTATGATGACACTAAATGTAAACTACAGTTTAGAGCAAAGTTTCACTTTCTTGAGCGTTGAATATTTCTTTCTAAGCGGATATATAAAAGACAAATCCCCAATGCTAGGCGGTGCCTTAATTCATATTAGTATTCCTCGTGCTTCTCGTGTTAATTGTGCCTGCTGATTTAGCGGAAGTTTCGGCCCTTAGATCAGTGTGAGGATGAGCTTGTCCCATATGGCATACTTCCACTGATTGTATATGTATACTGGTTTTAAACTAAATCTCCAATTTTCAAATGAAATATTTACTTTTATAATAAATGAATAAATAACTGATGATAATCCGAAGGTTATTAGTTCTACTGCTTATTTGATAGCCCGTGCAAAATATGGTGAAAAAAAAAGAGTTACGTGAAATATAAAACATAGAAACTTACGCTACAAATAGTTTTATATATTCCTTCTCCCTTGATTTACTTGCCAATTCCTAATTGGGTAGTTTTTATTCTACTATATCAACTATTGTTTTTGATCAATTAAGAAAGCAAGCGTGATATTGATTTTAGACGTTCCATGATTTTAGATAAACAAAAGTTTCTGGTTCGGATATATCATTGTTTTTGTTGAAATTTAACACTGAAAACAAAATATTTAATAGCAAATAATAAGCATGTGTGAAATCCTTACATGAATTAATAAGCTGAAAAGTTCCATATAGATTTAACATAGTTGCTCGCTTCGGGTAAAGGTTTTAATTGTACATTTTAAATGTAAGCCCGAAATGCACTTTAAATGCAGTTATGATTTTTTTAACATTCCAGATTCTTATTGAACTGAAGAAACAAATCACTCAAGCTAGTAAGAAATATTAACATTGCATTTCTTTTCACATTTTTTTAAATTTCCTTGCTTGGATTTTGCTCAAGATTATCTATGTTAAATATTGACATCTTTCAATAAAAATTGGACGGCTATTTAATGATTGTTGTAAACGACGTAACGTAAAATATTTATCCGCATAGTAGTGGCAGTTTACAAGACTTATGAGGGGGGGGACACCCGTACCATTATTAGATTTAAAAAATAATACAAAAAGAACAAACAAATATAACAATTAAGGGAACCTTGAGTGCCTGACCGTTTATGTGGTAAATAAGTTATTGTTATACATTATGCACACTAATCTTTGCCGACCGATGAGCTAAGAAAACTGCAAACCCCTGCATAAGACTAGATTCATGCAATGACCTTGACTTATACATCTGCGCGCGAACTCTACGTGTTTATCCCATTTGTCCCATCGTACGATGCCGACACCATCATGCAAACCTATGTCTATGGACCTTGGGGGTTTGTTTTACTGTTAAATCACCGTATGAATCCATCCACTTCGACACAGTGAAGCGAAAAAAATGCCAGAGAAGATAGAGTAATAATTTGTACACACATACAATCAATGGTGCCTAAAAGGAATTGAACCAACGATGGCTCATTGCAGCCATATGTTATATCCAATAAGCCATCCGCCCTGCATGGGCTAAAAATCCGTAGGTATAATTAGAAGATAAATCATCAAGAATGCCGTTATGTTATTCTATTGGTGAAAATGGTTGTTCTGACAAGTTATGCAAACTTCTTTTATTGAGTAGAAATGAACTGGACTTCATGCGGTAATTTGACGTCATAATTGACGCAATAGTGATTTCTTACAAGTTAGCGCGACAGCCATTGTTTATCGCAGAATATAGTTACATAGCCTTGATCTCTTACTGTTTTTGCGTTAGTTTCAGCTACCTAGATGATATCATGTGTTCGTGTGCATGTGTATATAATACAAATGAATGTAACCGAAGTAAATTCCATAGAAGGCGGGTAAACAAGTAGGCCTACGGTTAGTTCCAGTATCTAGTCCCATAGTATTTCATATGGCAACGGTATATCCAATGTTCTTGGATTCCTTAACAACTTACTTCCGCCAGCACCCGAAAATTTCCCTTGCTAGAACTAACATTCCATCAGCATCTTCTTTTACTACTCCTTTTACTACTATTTTTTTCCGCCAGCAATCTGACAACTTCTCTTGCAAGTACAAACTTTTCCGCCAGCCGCACCAAACAACTTTCCTAACCAATACTAACATTTCCATCAGCACTGACATCTTCCTTTACAAGTACAAATGTTTCTGCCAGCACTGAACTACTTCCCTTACCAGCACAAGTTTTTCCACCGGCAACAACTTCCCTTACCAGTAGGCCTCCAGCACCCAAAAATTTCGCGTACCAGTAGGCCTACTACCTTTTTCACCGTCAACGAAAACCTCCATTACCAGTGAAACTTTCCCGCCAACACTGAGCAAATTCCCTGACCAACTCTAACATTTCCGCCAGCAGCAACAACTTCCCTTACCTGCAGTACGAACTTTTCCGCCAGCATCGACAACTTCCCTTATCAGTATTAACATTTCTGCCAGCACTGACAACTTCCCTTACTAGTATTCACATTTCTGCCAGCACTGACAACTTCCCTTACCAGTATTAACATTTCTGCCAGCACTGACAACTTCACTTACCCATACTTACAACTTCCCTTACCAGTATTAACATTTCTGCCAGCACTGACAACTTCCCTTACCCGTACTTACAACTTCCCTTACCAGTATTAACATTTCTGCCAGCACTGACAACTTCCCTTACCAGTATTAATATTTCTGTCAGCACTGACAACTTCCCTTACCAGGATTCACATTTCTGTCAGCACTGACAACTTCCCTTACCAGTATTCAAATTTCTGTCAGCACTGACAAGTGCTGACAACTTCCCTTACCAGTATTCACATTTCTGTCAGCACTGACAACTTCTCTTACCAGTATTCACATTTCTGTCAGCACTGACAACTTCCCTTACCAGTATCCACATTTCTGTCAGCACTGACAACTTCCCTTACCAGTATCCACATTTCTGCCAGCACTGACAACTTCCCTTACCCCTATTCACATTTCTGCCAGCACTGACAACTTCCCTTACCAGTTTTCGAAAGGGACCAAGATATGCCAATACAAGCTGTGTACAAGTTTGATTCAGATCAATTGCAAAATGTGGTCTCTATCGTGTTCACAAGAAACTGTGAACAGACAACAGACGAACGATGCACGAAGGGCGATCACAAATGCTTACTTTGTCACTAGGGGACAGGTGAGCTAAAAAAAGAACATTCTTCTTATACATGTACTTAGACTGAGCTCATGAACCTAAAAGTTGGTAGCTCTATGTTCTCCATACAAGCTATTAAGGCGGGCTCAAAATGTGTCCGTGTTTGGGTTTAACATCCTTTCAAACTATTTTTCAGTCATAGAAACAATGGTGTCTACTTGAAGCAGTGAGAGCAATGCCAAACTATATAGTTCTGTCTCAATAGAATGTCACGCCTTAGAAATGCGACTTGATAACCCACCCAGGTACATTTTACTGAGACCAGGCTGTCCAGTTTCAATGCCGAGCGTCAAGCGAGGAACCAACTACAATGTAGTACCATATTTACATCTTTGGTAGGACATGGCTAGGGAGCAAAACCATGCACAACCTGGAGCACTTGAAGTGGGCACTCTACCTTTCAGAGGTGGTTATAGTCTCACAAAGCATACCTGGGCTTGTTCAAATAATATTAACACTAGCAGATGTTTTTTACATTTTATTTGATCATTACCACATCTTTGAGATGCATACACCCACAATGTACAAAAAGTCGCCGCTCAAATATTTAATGATTAATTAAATACAAAAATGATCAGTACTGTGTGAGAAAGGATTTCAACAGCGAAAAACAACCATTTACTTCCATAGTATATACTGAATTTGCATCATTTAAATTTGTAAATTTTTGTCAATACTGTACAAGGTCACACTGCACAATGAATTCACTAGAAATTCTTATTTCACACTGCACCAATCAACTAAACATTGGTTTGATATGTAGTTGTTGATATCCAAACAACATCCTCATTCAAACCTTCATATATATATATTAAACAAGAAAGTATTCTTCAAAATTTGAAATTCGCCATTTGGTCAGAGACCACCAATTCAAAAATGTACAGTGAACTTACTGTAAATAAACCCAAGTGATTATTTTTTCAAAATTGATTTTTTACGGCATTTACAGTATTTTATTATACATTTTAACAAAATTTGCTACATTTTATGTTTATTGTAAAAAAGTTTTATCAATGGAATTCCTCCCACCATGCCAACAATGTAAACAGGGGGTGATCTCAGTCACATGAAACATACTTAAATAGGGTATCACCATCATATGTTTTTCGTTTGATATTTTGGCGGAACTAGGATAGTTTTTGAAAAACATGTGTTTAGATATACATGTTTCAATTTATGGAAGGCCGTACACACCATAATGTTATAATGGAAGTCTATCGGAAAACAACTGGTGACACAGAATCTGATATTAAAACAGAAATGAAGAAATATTTATAAAATCATTGGAAGTGTTGATCTTTTCAAAAAAAAAAAACTTCTCAAATTACATGCATGCTTTGCAAGAACACAATTTTGTTTTATGTGAGAAGGATACAAGTTACCAGTAAAGTGTGAACAAGTCACTTTAAAACTTTTAAGATACATGATAATTGATTAATCTTATCCCCAGTGTTTTCAGTGGTCATGCTGAATGTCATACATCAGTACCAAATGGATAAAATACACAGTAGTTTATCATATTACAATCTATATGCTAGTGCACTAAACTGTACACTATATTACACAAAATATTATTATTAAATGAGGCATTTTATGGCATAAATGTAATAGACATGTAAACTGTTCATGCAAAAACTCACTACTTTTGATCAACAGCTTCAACTTTCCTCTTCTAAAACCACATACCAGATTATGTGCATGAACAACAAGGGCTTATATCTCTGTACAACAACATATCATTAGCACGTGAAGTTGCATTTTCAATGACGATTTTCTATGAAATATTTGTGACACAAATGATTTTATATATACAACCTCAATACAAATTGCATAATGGATGATACCATTTATTTTCCTTCATACACTGACACTGTGTCAACTTAACAATGGAAAAGCATTACTGCCTTTCTGTGTTAGAATGATACAGTGTCCAGTTACATTAAATGGTTCGTATTAAAGCACCAATTTCACAGCAGAATTACTGTACCTTATGTTAACTCACAATTCATGCTTCATGAATTCATTCGTAACTGAAACTGACGTATTCATTCGTGCCTGAAATTAATGCTTTCATTCAGCACTGAAGTTCATTCTTTTTCATCAAATAATGAAATCTGTGCATTCATTCAAAACTAAAATGTAACTATGCTTATTCATCTGAAAATAAAATGTACACTTTCATACAAACCTGAAATTTTTGCTTTCCCTCAACACTTCAATGACTATTTTGAAGCATTAAAGCATAAATAATTATAAATACATGTAAAGCTAATAGATATACAGCAGTGATATAACATTATTCTTGAACTAAAACAAATCTCACTACATGTCATGGAGAAACTGAAGACAATTTTATGAAATTTATCTTATAACCAAGTGAGAAAATTAGGTTTCGTGTCCACAGGATGCTGGTCCCCCACCCCCCCCCCCACCTGTCACTGTACATGATTTCATGACTCTAGGTGAAATATTTTTAAGATACATATTTAAGCACTTTTTGTGTATTTTTTCACTACGTCAAGGACCATAACTCTAGTCTGGCTGCCTGAAATTGCAAACAGTATACAAGGTGCACAACTTCACATGATAAATAACAATCATCTGATGTTATATGACTCTTAAGTCAAATATTTTTTGAGACACATGGAACACAAACTTTTATGCCCCTAATGCATATTTTTGACTAAGTCAGGGGCCATAACTCTGGTCTTGCAGAGTGAAATCCAAAACAAAACTTAGGTGAACAATTTACATGCTGAATAATATAATTCCATGGTTTCATGTCTATAGGTCAATTATTTTTTAAGATATAAGCAATGCAAACTTTTAAGCATTTAATGTGTTCTGGCTGAATCACTGTTGTCTAAGTGAAATCTCAAAAAACTTCACAATGTCATGCTGAATGACAATCCAGTGAGGTTTGATGACTCTGAGTCAAACACTTTCTGCGATATGCATGAAACAAATTCGGATGGACAGATAGTTGGAGAGACAAGGGCAATTCTAAGTTTCATTTAAGGTGAAATCAGTCTCAGAAAGCAAACAAATTGTCTAAGTTTATCCTGAGCTTTTAGAAAATCCCAGCTTATTCCAATTCTACATTGTGGAAAAAAATCCAAACATGTAGCAATACCTGAATACCAAATCAAGTTTTCATAGAAAACAGTTAAAAGTCAGATGGGAACAATATTTGTCAACAAGGGTGCAGAATGTCACAATATACGCCCGTCACAGCAAATTTGTTTACACTAGCACCTGTATTTGCAAATGGAATTTTAATTTTCTAGTTGTTTACAATGTTGTTTTTTTTAGAAATTATTGTAATTCTTTTATTTTTCTAAGTCCACAAAAAAAATCCTTACCAGGTAGAGATACCTTAAAATACACCCAAAATTTGAAAGTAATATCAATGTTGTACCACAGAAAAGTGGTCTTGGTTTTTCCCTACGGTCAATTATAAAAAAGTTACAACGTAAGTTATTTATAGTAACAACTAAGGGAAGTTAATCTTTAAAGAGAAAAAAAAAAAAAAAAAAAAAAAAAATCGAAAAAAAAAAATTACAAGTCCACACAAAAATCCTTACCAGGTAGAGATAGCTCAAAATACACCTCAGAATTGGATGTAACATGCATGTTGTACTACAGAAAAGTGGTCTCAATTTTTCCCTACGACTTGTAATGAAAAAGTTACAATATAAGCTATTTATAGTAACAGCAAAGGGAAGTAATTTTAAAGAAGGGACCAGTGCATGACACTCCGTCTCATGATGGTGTACAATTGTGCCAAGTTGCATCAAAATCCCTACATGCATGAAGAAGAAATGCTCCAGACAAAGTCATTCTTGTATCTGACCTTTGACCTTTAAGTGTGACCTTGACCTTAGACCGAGGGACCTGGTTCTTGCGCATGACACTCCGTCTCATGCTGTGAACATTTGTGCCAAGTTGTATCAAAATCCCTCAATGCATGAAGAAGAAATGCTCCGGACAAAGTTTTCATTCTTGTATCCTTTGACCTCTAAGTGTGACCTTGACCTTACCCCTAGGGACCTGGTTCTTGCGCATGACACTCCGTCTCATGATGGTGAACAATTTTGCCAAGCTACATCAAAGTCCTTTCATGCATGAAGAAGATATGCTCCGGACAAAGTTTTCATTCTTGTATCCTTTGACCTCTAAGTGTGACCTTGACCTTAGACCTAGGAACCTGGTTCTTGCGCACGACACTCCCTCTCATTATGGTGAACAACTGTGCCAAGCTACATCAAAATCATTCCATGCATGAAGAAGATATGCTCCGGACAAAGTCATTCTTGAATTTTTCATTCTTGTATCCTTTGACCTCTAAGTGTGACCTTGACCTTAGACCTAGGGACCTGGTTTTTGCGCATGACACTCCGTCTCATGATGATGAACAATTGTGCCAACTTTCATCAAAATCCCTCCATACATGAAGAAGATATGCTCCGGACAAAGTCATTCTTGAATTTGACCTTTGACCTCTAAGTGTGACCTTGACCTTAGACCTAGGGACCTGGTTCTTGCGCATGACACTCCGACTCATGATGGTGAACAACTGTGCCAAGTTTCATCAAAATCCCTCCATGCATGTAGAAGATATGCTCCGGACAAGGTCTGTGGACGCCGCCCGCCCGCCCAACCGCCCATCTGCCCGCCAGGGGCGTTCCCATAATACGTCCCGTTTTTCAAACGGGCGTATAAAAACCAGTAAAAATAGGAATAAACATCTAAGTATTAAAATAGAATAAGAGATGCAAAATGATACTGTATTATTAAAACAGAAAAACATGGTTTGTCATTAGAATGATATGCAAAGAGTATTAAAACCAAAGTATCCAATGTCATGTTAGTTATTGGTCTTTCAAGTAAGTCCTATCACAATTTATGTTCGAAGTTATACAGTTCCTGGATGATGTTCAATACAAATATATTCTAATATTTAACTGTTACTGTTTTTCTGTGTTATATTGTTTAGATAAAATCTGGAGCAAACTATTTTCCAAACAGAGTTAAAAGTATGTTAGAGAACAACAAAGTAAACAAACACATAACTGCAACTAAGACATAATTACCTATCATAGACATTGATAACAAATTATAACGGAATGTTTTATTATTAAACAATATAAATACAATCTACATTCACATAGCGTTTCCTGTTAATAGAGATATCCCTCCGTTAATCAAGATATCCCTCCATTAATCTAGATATTCCTCTATTAATCAAGATATCCCTATGTTAATCAAGATATCCCTCTGTTAATCAAGTTATCCCTCCATTAATCTAGATATTCCTCTGTAAATCAAGATATCCCTATGTTAATCAAGATATCCCTCCTTTAATCAAGATTATCCTTCCATTAATCAAGATATTCCTCTGTTAATCTAGATATTCCTCTGTTAATCCAGACATCACTCTAGTAAAGGGCGGACACATCTAATTTCATAAACTGTGATAGAATTGTGATAGAAATAAGCACTATGCCCATTTTATCTTAATACAACTCCAATTTGAAGTAATTATTTCATAAACTTCTGTGACTAGCATTAACACCAACTAAAGAACCCAAATACTGAAAAATATAATAAATACACTGACTTACTTTCAGGTAAAATTTAAAATCACTATAGAAAACATCACAGCAGTGGTTCAACAATTTCAAACTTCTTGCACTTAAAATTCTTTTTCTTTCCCTAAGAAATGTACCAGTAGTCAGTAGTATACAAATACCAGTTTCGTTGCTGTAATATCATTATGGCAAAATAAACATTTGATGTAAGACAAAGTAATCTTTAGACAATGTTAATTTACACATGTAAAAAATGTGTAATACCTACAAGTAAGAGTAAAAGCTTTATAACAAATTACATACAGTAATAGTTACAACTGTTCATCATCAACATGAGAAAAAAGGTCTTTGGGGGTCATATTTTTTCTTTACATTTATTGAACCACAGATGCTTGATTCTTGCAACTAAACTCTATGTTTGAAAATAAGTCCTTACACTGCCTATAACAGGAGGTTAGCAGAAAAATGTGCCTGCACAATTTGAATTTTTGTATGCATTCTTTATTTCTAAAATTAACAACATGGTCAGGGCTAGTACACATCAAAATTTTCTTTCTTTTTTTTCCTCTGTCATTACTGAATTAGCATAGACTGTAGTGAAAGTCTGCACGAGTGTGCGTTTTAAATTTCATCTGTATAAATTATGTTATAAAGGCAGTAATAGTTAAATGAGTATTGGCCAGTCTTTCAGACTTTATAATGTGTGGTCCAACAACAATGAGTTATAAAGACACCTTAATTTTCTTTTCACATCATGGGAATCATTTAACAGTTGTTCATAAGAAATACAATACATATATGTGAAAGAATTCAACAATATAAAACTTTTACCTGTATCAAGTTTAAAATTGAGATCAGTATATATTTAAATTAATTTTAAACAGAGTTTTACAATAAGAGGACAGTGATTTACTGCTCACCTGAATACTTGTACAAGACAGTTACTTATCACTTTAACATAATATATACTCCATAATAAAGTGAATTTATGACAAGTTTTGCTAAATCAAGGGCCATAACTATTGTATGATTGATTCTGGCCCATTATCACAACTTGTCTGAGAAGTTGTGAGCATATCTATATATTTTGAGTAACTTTTGGAAAATCTGCTGAAGAAATGTGGCCCCTAATTTGTTAGCGAAGTTAATACAGCAATTTTTGCTAAATCAAAGATTATAACTCTGTTCTAAGAGCAATCTTAGGCACTACTGAATCTGCAATCTTGTGGCCATATATGTTCTATGTAAGTTTCATGAAGATTATTAAAGCAGTGAGGTCTCAGTGTAAAATATCTGAAATTTGTCAATAATGACTATTTCAAGGGTTATAAGTTGTCTGAGAATTCTTGAATGAAACCCGTATTTTCCTAGCTCTTATAGAAATTTATGTTCTGTGTCAATTTCAAAAATATTTACTCAATAGATGTGGCCTCTTTATATGTCCACAACTTTCTACAAAAGCAATTCTGACTAATTCAAGATCCATAACTATTGCTATATAACGGCAATCTTGCCGATTAATAAAGCTATAAAGGATCTAGAAGCTGGCTACATTATATTTGAGTTTTAGAATCACTGTTGAAATCTAGCCTATTTACGATGTAAAGTATGAAAGTTTTACTATGTCATGGGACATAATTACAGTGTTGTTTCAGTAATCCTGCCAGTTATCATACTTGTTTGCAATCTTGTGATTATATATATACTGTGTCAGTTTTATGAAGATTCCTTTAGAAATGTTGCTCTAAATGTGTGAACAGCCTGAAAAATTACATTTTTTACTGACTCAAGGGCCATAACTCTACAGTTACATCAGTAATCTAGCTTTTTATCAAACATAAACAGAAATTTTGTGGTAATTTACATATATGTAAGTTTCATGAAGTTTGCTCTAAACATGAGGTCTCTTAATGTATTAACACTTGAAATATTTATGGTTGACTGGAATGACGAGTAATCACAATAGGTCACCCATGAGCACTTCATGCTCGGGTGAGATAAAAACATTGAATTTCATTAAAACTCAGGAAGAAACCCACACATAGCAAAAAAACATCAACAAACAACATTATTATATATTACTATACCAATATCACGAGAAGAACAATTTTTCTCCAAGAGTTATTCCCCATAATACAAAAAGATGTATCTGCATCTCTACACCCAATACAACAGTTTTGCATTGACTATCTGTACATTTCGTACTTGACATGGCACATGATGTACAAAATATGACTAACAATATTTAAATATATGTGCATATCAAAAAAACACGATACTCTGTGCACATCATTCAAGGAGTATCACATTTATCTTATTTCCACATGATCGTTGCAAATATTTCTACAACAATATTCTGTTGTTCTATATATAAAGCAACAGGTATCGTTATCATTAGGGTAAAAATAATGTTTATAGAGTAACATTCAGCTTCATCCTAACATACAGACATTCTACTAAACAATAAATATTATTCTATAAAATGCAAATATCAAAATACCCTTTTAATTATGAACAAGAGCACCGCAATGCGGAACATTATACGCCCGAAGGTATGACCTCTGACCGCTAAGTGTGACCTTGACCTTGAAGTGAGCCATCCGAAACATGCGCTCTGCCATTGTCTCGATGTGGTGAACATTTGTGCCAAGTTTCTTAAAAATCCTTAAAGCAGTTCAAGACACAAAATTGCTAACGGACAGATGGACAGAAAGACACTGGCATCATAACATAGTACGTCTCTTCGGGTGTATAACAAGTTATATAATTATAAACATTAAAAACTACCAAATGACAAATAGACACTAACAAAAAGTAAATCTCTTGGTAAATTTATAATCATGTTTAAAAACAGATTGTTGGCAGGTTTTAACAGTATGTGTTCCCTATCATATACAAAATATGAAACAGAAAAAGTTGACAATAAATGATAAAATACATAAAACAACAGTTTTAGGATGGATGTTAAAACATTTATTACATGTTTTTCAGTGATTCACTCTTGGCAATGCCACTCATGAATATATTGCATCTGGTGTTCACTCGTGAAAGATATTTCAATCTTACACTGAATCAAACAAATATCTGCTATTTCACGAACAAATATCTGTGTAAAAATCCACCAACGTAATGTAAGAAGTATGTCAGACTATTACTTCTGAAAAACTATTTTATTAAACTTTATATTAAAAGGAACTCATTTCTGACACAAGAAAACAAGAGATATCAGAGGACAGCAACGTTCAACTATTCAAAAGCTTTGTCACTGAAAATTTTAAATAATCAAAAATAGAAACAAATACGAAATGGAAACAATTTTGAGACATAGAACTTTCCCCTCTTATGATGCTTAATGATGTAATAGATTACACCAAAAAATTGCTATGTTGAAAAGAGGGCTTATTTTTGTGAAAGAGCAAAATACAGTATAAGAGCATGTGCACTACATGTCATATCATCATAGTGTTATGTTTCAATCCATTCCCATAAATGGGAACTGAGATACCAGCTTACATTAAAAAATATTACCAAATATTTCTAAGTCAATACAGGGGCATAAATTTGCAAAACTGTAAAACAGAGTTAGGGAACCTATGTAAAGAATATAAGATCATCACAAGTGTGTGAATTTCAGTCCATTCCCGTAACTGGATACTCAGACAACAGCTCAATCACAAAACTTAATCAAAAATTGCTAAAAAAAAGGGGCTAAACTTTTTAAAAATGTAAATCAGAGTTACAGAACATGTACAGTGCATGTCAAATCATCACAGTGAACAAGTGTTTGAAGTGTCAATCCATTCCTATCAGTGGATATCGAGATATTAGCTTACATACAAAATTTAATCAAATTAGGGCATGGGTGAGTGCAATAGCTCTACATTCTCTTTGAATAGTCGAGTTAAAGAGCCTAGTATCTAAAATATATCTATTATGACTATCATAAAACCACAAAGCAATCCTTAATGACAACAAAACATATCACAAGCCCCACTCTGTGAACCTCAGTGAGTTTCACCTCTAATAGTGGCCTCAAGGTCACCTCCATATACAGCCATAATAAACATGATTGCAAACCCTGTGAGCAGTCCTAGATTCTGCAGTACAAATATCATGCTCTGTCCTATAAGTTTCTTGTTCTCCTCAGATTCACCAGCTGTATTCATTTCTGGCATCTGTAAAAGGTCAAAGGTTAAAAGTTAAAGTAAGATTCACCCGCTGTATTCATTTCTGGCATCTGTAAAACAAGGTCAAAGGTCAAAAGTTAGTGAGATTCACCTGTCTATATGTTTACCTCTTTCTCGTATCATACCAACCAATTCATGCACTTCACTGGTCAACAAATAGAAATTAAACTTTCAAGAGGATTGTAAAAATGAAACCATATTATACGAGAGTTGTCCCAGAAAATCGTAGACTTTTTTATTATTTCTAAAATAAGTGACGCATGAAATAATCGTTTTAACTGATGGTATTTCAATGTATACTCATCAGGACTATTTAGTTTAAAATTGAATACCTCCCATATTATTGAGTATTCTTTAAATAATTAATTTTAAACTTTATAGTCCTAGAGAGTATACACTGAAATAACACCAGATGAAATAATTATTTGATGCATGGCTTATTTTCGAAATAATAAACAGAGTTTACAATTTTCTGGGACAACCCTCGTACTTTAATGTTCTCTTCCTATTCCTTAAAGGGTTCAAACAATTAAACTCTATAGACAGTAGAACTATATGAAAGTCTTTTCCAAGCACTGAGCCAGAGTTAGAAACATACTGTGTAACCCCAAAGCAACACTGGCCATATACATTAATTTCACAACGATTTCAAACCACAATAGTGTTGTGAAGGTAAATCCTGTTGACAAAAGCCAGAAACCCCTATGGTCACAGTCACACTGTTCAGCAGTAATAATTCTAAAATGTCAAACACTTACTAGTAATGGTGACATAGGTTGGGTAGTTTAACAACAATAGCTAATTCCTTACCATATCAACCAAAGATATATACAGAAACATTCCACCGGCAAAGGCAAACACCCATGTATGAGCGGCAGTACTTTCTCCCAGAAAGATTCCAACAACCAATCCCAGATAACACATACAGGCAGACAGGAAGTTATATAGTACTGCACGCTTTATCTTCATACCAGCATTTAAAAGCACGGCAAAATCACCTGAAAAATATATACAAGAAATGCAGAAATCAGGTTGTTCAGTCAATATTGAAAGCCATAAAAGGTGTACTTAATTTTTTGGTTTACATACCATCAATCTCTGCAACACCTTCATCTATAAGCTGAGTTAAACCTCTTTAAACAAAAGCTGTTTGTAAAACACGTATGTTCCCCTGCCCCATCCCCAATGATGGCCTGTCCAATTTTCAGAGCCAAGATTACTATGACTTTGACCTTTGACCTACTGACCTCAAACATGACAGGGGCAATCTACTAACCATCCTATGAAGTTTGTTGACTGTAGGCCAAAGCAGAAACTTTTATAAGTCTCAAGGTCACTGTAAGCTTGACCTTTGACCTAGTGCCCTAAGAAACAACTAGGGTACATCAGCAGAAACAATAGGCAATCACCTGATGAAGTTTGACAACTGTATGTCAAAGCTTTCTTCAGTTATTAAACGGAAACCATGTTCACACGGTTACTGTGAGCTTGACCTTTGACATACAGACCCCTAAACAATATGGTCTTTTAATGACACAGGCATTCATCCTATACAGTTTGATGACTGTAGGCTAAAGCGTTCTTTAGTTATTGAGCAAAAATTGTTTTCAGTCTCTAAGTCACTGTGACCTTGACCTTTGATCTACTTTCCGGCAAACTGTATTGGGTCATTACCTGATCTAAGGCAATCTTCCTAGACAGTCTGATGAATGTAGACCAAAGCATTCTTTAGTTACTGAGTGAATACCATTTCCAGTCTCGAGGTCAATATGAACTTGTCCCTTTACCTACTAGAGGGTCATCTATTAACCAGATAATCATCCTATGAAATTTGACAAGTGAAGGCCCAAGTGTTATACTGCTACTAAGAGGAAACAGTTCTCAGTTACAAAGGTCATTAATAACCTTCAGTTCTGAGGTGACTGTTACCTTGACCTCTGACCTACTGACCCCCAAAGGTTCATCTACTGCACGCAATTATCCTATGAAGTTTGACAACTTTAGACCAAAGCAATTTTTAATTTTTGAGTAGAAACCATTTTCAGTTTCTAGATCTTTACCTTTGACCTACTTAACCTCAAAATACTAGGGGTCATCTACTGACCACAGGCAGTCATCCAATGAAGTTTGACTACGAAGAGACCAACCATTCTCCAGCGATTGATCAGAAATCAAATGGTCTATTAACCAACATACTGACAATGAGCAAGAGAGGCGAGGGGAGCAAGGTGCATAATAAACTACCCTTCACATATCTTTAAACTATGAAAAAATGCAAGTTATTTAATATACGCTTTTGGAAAGGCCAGTGGGACATTACCAAACACTATACACTCTCAATTTCTACCTCATTATGACCTTACCTATGGTTACACAGTTAAAACATTTGGTTTGTTGAGCTTTACTCTCCAACAATTGTGTTTATCATGCATAGTTCAGACTATTTCAGTATAAAAATTTCTACCTACCAAGTTCATGTGGGAGTTCCTCGCACAAAATCGCAACTGATACGGACACTCCAGCCAGAATGCTCTCTGTAAATGCGGCTCCTATTGACACGCCATCAATAAAGTTATGTAAACCATCACCAAAGATGATCATCCAGGCAACAGGGGCAACGTGTCTGTGATGGTGAGGAGCATTATGTACATGCCCGTGCATGTGAGTGTGACCATTGTGTGTGACTCCACCATTTGCTTCATGATCAGGCTGAAATTAATAATAAGTTAACACCTCAAAGTCAAGCCAAGTCTTAGTCAAGTGTCAACACCTGTATTATCCTCAAATAAAATAATTAACTTTATTCTTTAACATTTATAGTCTAACTGTTATGGTAGTTCTGCATGTTCAGATCAATTTTTTCTACAATGTAACCCTGATTTTTTCAAAACTTCAAAATATACCTTGAAAAACTGGCAGATATAAAACATAGGGTCATGTGAACTGATTTTTTGCTAGATCGATCTGAAATTTTTTCACCTAACACAAGTTTTCATAATGGAAAGTCTATGGGAAAATCACAGTACTGATAACATTTATGCAAATAGAAATTTTTCTACGATATAGATTTTAATGAAACTACTCACAGTTGTAAATAGGCATAATTATAGTCTATAATATGGCAACATAAAATGTATATTTCAATGTCCTTGTTTTTGAGATATTTGCACATAGTTACAAAGATCCGTTAAGAAATTATTTGGACTTATTTAATAAAGTATCAAATATTTTATCTATACTATGTCTATAATATACTGATTTGCCATTAATTTCATAGAATGATTTAATTTCTGTATACAGGCTCCTGGCTTTATTCTATGTTATTGGGATATATGCCATTACTTCCCTTAATCAAATGTGCATTTTTACCTTAAACAGCAATTGCTCTCTAAGTGATTTTTCAAAGTAATTTTGAGTATAAAATAATGAGTTTAAACCGCCCACTAACCAGCCCATGTGATCACATCCACATGAATTTTTCTTATGCTACTAGGTGAAGTCACCTTGACCTTACATGATTTTCTAAGTCTAAAAAGGGCCATCATTCTTGCAAAAAGCAGGATAGAGATATGTTTCTTGATGAACAGTGTCCACTTATGATGGTGAAAAACTGTTGCAAGTTTTAAAGCAATAGCTTTGATAGTTTATGAGAAAAGTTGACTTAAACATAATACTCAACCAAGAAAATGATTTTCTAAGTCCAAAAGGGGCAATAATTATTGCAAAAAGCAGGATGAAGTTATGTTGCTTGCTGTACAGGGTCAGCTTATGATGGTGAACAAGTGTTGCAAGTTTCAAAGCAATAGCTTTGATAGTTTAAGAGAAAAGGTTGACCTAAACATAAAACTTAACCAAGAAATCTGATATTTTCTAAGTACAAAAGGGGCCATAAATCTTGCAAAAAGCAAGATGGAGTTATGTTTCTTGCTATACAGGGTCAGCTTATGATGGTGAACAAGTATTCCAAGTTTCAAAGCAATAGCTTTGATAGTTTAGGAGAAAAGCTGACCTAAACATAAAACTTAACCAGGCAACGCCGACGCCGACGCCGACAACCGCTCAAGTGATGACAATAACTCATCATTTTTTTTCAAAAAATCAGATGAGCTAATAAATGGATGTGTTTGAAATTTACATGTTTCAGCCTCCACACTAAACCAGCCCATGTATTTCACATCCAGATGAAACTTTAAAACATATGCCCTTATGCTGACCTAGGTGAAGTCACCTTGACCTTTTAAACCAATGAAGGTCCATTTATTGATCCCATGCAAACAAGACTAACAGGCAAGAGTGAATTGCTATTTCCACTGGAATTTTTTTTCAGTCTCGAGGTCTGTATGACCTTGACCTTAAAAAGATGTAGGCCCAAGTCTTTTACAGATTTTAGTCCGAAATCATTTTCAATTTCATGGACATTTTGACCCTGACTTTCTAAAATCTGACCATCAAAACAATTGAAGTCATCTACAGACAATGAAGAAATCAGCTAATGAAGTGTCACAGCACAAGGCCCAAGTTTTCACGGGTTATTGATCAGAAACTTGTTTTCAATCTCAAGGTTACTGTCACCTTTGCAATGTCTTCCCCTAGAATAATAGTGTTCATCTACTGACAACTAGCAATCAATGTATAGTTTGGCAGCAGCATACACAAGCTTTCTCTAGCCTATTCTCAATGGTAACCAAATGGTCTACTGACAACTGGCAATCAATGTATAGTTTGGCAGTAACATACACAAGCTTTCTCTAGCCTATTCTCAATGTTTGGCAGCAGCATACACAAGCTTTCTCTAGCCTATTCTCAATGGTAACCAAATGGTCTACTGACAACTGGCAATCAATGTATAGTTTGGCAGTAACATACACAAGCTTTCTCTAGCCTATTCTCAATGGTAACCAAATGGTCTACTGACAACTGGCAATCAATGTATAGTTTGGCAGCAGCATACACAAGCTTTCTCTAGCCTATTCTCAATGGTAACCAAATGGTCTACTGACAACTGGCAATCAATGTATAGTTTAGCAGTAACATACACAAGCTTTCTCTAGCCTATTCTCAATGGTAACCAAATGGTCTACTGATAACTGGCAATCAATGTATAGTTTGGCAGCAGCATACACAAGCTTTCTCTAGCCTATTCTCAATGGTAACCATATGGTCTACTGACAACTGGCAATCAATGTATAGTTTGGCAGTAACATACACAAGCTTTCTCTAGCCTATTATCAATGGTAACCAAATGGTCTACTGACAACTGGCAATCAATGTATAGTTTGGCAGCAGCATAAACAAGCTTTCTCTAGCCTATTCAAAATGGTAACCAAATGGTCTACTGACAACTGGCAATCAATGTATAGTTTGGCAGTAACATACACAAGCTTTCTCTAGCCTGTTCTAAATGGTAACCAAATGGTCTACTGACAACTGGCAATCAATGTATAGTTTGCCAGCAGCATACACAAGCTTTCTCTAGCCTGTTCTCAATGGTAACCAAATGGTCTACTGACAACTGGCAATCAATGTATAGTTTGGCAGTAACATACACAAGCTTTCTCTAGCCTGTTCTCAATGGTAACCAAATGGTCTACTGACAACTGGCAATCAATGTATAGTTTGGCAGCAACATACACAAGCTTTCTCTAGCCTGTTCTCAATGGTAACCAAATGGTCTACTGACAACTGGCAATCAATGTATAGTTTGGCAGCAGCATACACTAGCCTTCTCTAGCCTGTTCTCAATGGTAACCAAATGGTCTACTGACAACTGGCAATCAATGTATAGTTTGGCAGCAGCATACACAAGCCTTCTCTAGCCTATTCTCAATGGTAACCAAATGGTCTACTGACAACTGGCAATCAATGTATAATTTGGCAGTAACATACACAAGCTTTCTCTAGCCTGTTCTCAATGGTAACCAAATGGTCTACTGACAACTGGCAATCAATGTATAGTTTGGCAGCAGCATACACAAGCCTTCTCTAGCCTGTTCTCAATGGTAACCAAATGGTCTGCTTTTAGAGACAAATGGATAGAAAAGCAAACTCTGTACCTATTGTTTATAAAACTTGTACATGTTTATCTGTATCATACAGACCAACATGCTATTGTAGAACTATTTAGAACAATTAGTTTTAGTGCTTGTTAAGTAGTTAAATATTTCAATTCTATTTTACATATCTCTAGTTGTTAAGTTTAATCAATATAAAACTATCTAGCAACAATATAGATGAAATTAAAACTACAAGTATTGCAGGCAAGCTAAGGAAGATTGTATCCAGGGACAAGGGAAAAGCAAAGACTACTATTAAGGTGTCTTTCTGAAAAAAGTGTAATCAAAGTGTTGAAATCCACAGCAAAACAAGGCCTGTCAGAGAACAGTTAAGCTCAACTATCACAAACAAGAGGGCCATTATCAAGAGGGCCATAATGGCCCTAAGTCTCTCACCTGACCTTGACTATATGACCTTGAATGTACGGCACTGACTCATGAAATGTAACAACTGTATTTTGTTATAATAAGGACAGAAGGATGCTATGGTCCAAGTTTGATGAAGCTAAGCCAAGCAGTTTGAAAAGTCATTAAAAATATATATCTATTTTTAGCTATAGTGTTCCCTTTAAGGTGCCAACCCTCTTCATCCAAAGCAACTGAATAGATGAACAGAGAACTTTATAAGAATACTACAGACATGGTCTGATGAAAATTTATCAAGCACTTCATAAGAAGTTGTTTAAAGGTTTTCTGTTTTTTAGCTATAGTGGCCCCAAATACTAAGTGCCCTCATTTGAACAAAATGAAGAGTGTCATTTAAAGGTATTTCTATTTTTGGGTGCTTGCAGCCCCTAAAAGGGGCAAAGTGCCCCTATTTGAATAAATTTGAGATTTTAAAAGATGCTACAGACCAAATCTGATGAAGATCAATCAAGCAATTCATGAGTCAGAAGAAGTCGTTTGAATGGTTTTCCTGTTTTTAGCTCAAGCAGTCCCTTAAAGGGGCAAAGTGCTCCTATTTGAATAAATTTGAGATTTTAAAAGATGCTACAGACCAAATCTGATGAAGATCAATCAAGCAATTCATGAGTCAGAAGAAATTAATTGGATGGTTTTCCTGTTTTTAGCTCAAGCAGTCCCTTAAAGGGGCCAAGTGCCCATATTTTAATAAATTAGAGATTTTAAAGATGCTAAATACCAAGTTTGATGGAGATCAATCAAGCAATTCATGAGAAGAAGTTGTTTAAATGGTTTTCTGTTTTTAGCTCAAGCAGTCCCTAAAAGGGGCCAAGTGCCCCCATCTGAACAAATTCTGAGAGGACCTTACAATCAATGTACAAACTAAGTTTAATATAGATCCATTTTGAGGTTCATGAGCTGTTTAAATGTTTTTCTATTTTCAGCTCTAGAGGCCCCTAACATGGCTAGATCCTCCTATATGTACAAATTTGAAAGAGGACCTTACAATGATGCAACAGACCAAGTTTGATGAAGATCCATCAAGCAGTACATGAGAAGAAGTAACTGTTGTTTAAAGGAATTTTTATTTATATCTGGCAGTCAGTACATAGGGCCAAGTGTTGCTATTTGAAAGAAACTGAGAGAGGACCTTATAATGACGCTACAGAGCAAGTTTGATGAAGATCCACCGTGCACTTCATGAGAAAAAGTTGTATAAAGTTGTTCTATTTTTATCACTAGTGGCCCCTAAATGGACCTTGCCACGATGCTACATACAAAGACTGAGGTAATTCTGACATGTAGTTTCAACGAAGAATATATCTATTTGTGAATTGTAAACAATGGACACAGGCATATCCACCTATACTAATAGCTCACCCTGAACCTTTAGTTCAGGCTGCTTAAAAGTTAAATGAAATAATACAATGTCATATTGAGTACAACACAAGTAAAAGTCAAAGAACTTATCCAATCTATCTGATGATGCTAAGTAAGTTGCCAAGTGACATACAAAAAAAAAACTTAACAAAAAATTGCAAAGTTGAAAAAGGAGCATAACTTGGTAAAAAAGCAAAAAGTGTACTGCAAGTTAGGTAATCACAGTGAGCTAGTGTGTGAAGTTTCTAGTGGTAATGGAGATATTTTTGAACAAATGTATGTTTCAATCCATCCTTACCAGTGGTTAGTGAGATACCAGACTGCATACAATAACTTAATTAACTAAAATGATCTGTAATACTCAACTATTTTTAAAAACCCTTGTCATTTTAAACTAAAAAATTGTTATCTTTTGCCAAGTTACAACATAATTATGTCTTTGCAAATGTATGAAGCCGGTTAAAAATGGCCAAGCAAACAAGAGTTATGGAATCTGCATCACATGTCAGAATTCATTCCTGTATGCCGTCATTAATCGACCTGCTTACAAACAATAACTTAACCAATCTGAACAATGATGCTGATACATGGTTGAGTGTAAAAGCCCTAAATATTCTTCACGTACATGTAGTCAAGCTAACCAGTGTGTGATTCTACTGTGTACTTTAAAGCAAGTTCTAAGTGTACATTGTGATGTTTTAATTCAGTGAAGAAAACAATCTAATATCATACACACTCAGATATCATACAGGAAAGTAAATGACAGAGACTTTACCGTCGAAGACTGGGAAAACAACTGGCTAAACCATGGGAAACAACTGGTTAAGACAGGAGAAACAATTGATTAAGACAGGGGAAACAACTGGCTAAGACAGAGAAAACTACTTGCTAAGTCAGGGTTATAAATTAACAACTGCCTAAGATTGGGGAAACAACTGGCTATGACAGGGGGAAACAAATGGCTAAGACTGGGGTAACAACTGGTTAGGACAGGAAAAAAACTGATTAAGACAGGGGAAAGAACTAGCTAAGACAGGGGAAACTAAGGTTTATAAAGGAAAAACACAAAAATGATGGTTACGGTGTTATACTAAATAAGAAATAAAGAAACATTAAGGTAAAATTAGTTTATAACTAGGTGTTAATCTGCACAAAACATTTCCCATAACTTACCTTGAGCATCTGAAAACATTCAATAAATATTGTAATACAGTGAATTTGATAACATATATATACTTATGATGTTACAGATATTTTAACAAGAGGACCATAATGGTCCTGAATCGCTCACCTCTTCCCACATGACCCAGTTTTGAGTATGACATCGTTTTTTCTATTATTTGACATAGTGACCTAGTTTTTGAGCTCATGTGACCCAGTTTTGAACTTGACCTAGATATTATCAAGATAAAAATTCTGACCAATTTTCATGAAGATCCATTGAAAAATATGGTCTCTAGAGAGGTCACAAGGTTTTTCTATTATTTGACCTATTGACCTAGTTTTCGAAGGTACGTGACCCTGTTTTGAATTTTACCTAGATATCATCAAGGTGAACATTCTCACTAATTTTCATGAAGATCTCATGAAAAATATGGCCTCTAGAGAGGTCACAAGGTTTTTCTATTATTTGACCTACTGAACTAGTTTTTTAAGGCACGTGACCCGGTTTCAAACTTGACCTAGATATCATCAAGGTGAACATTCTGACCAATTTTTATGGAGATCCATTCAAAAGTATGGCCTCTAGAGAGGTCACAAGGTTTTCCTATTATTTGACCTACTGACCTAGTTTTTGACCGCACATGACCCTGTTTCGAACTTGACCTAGATATCATCAAGATGAACATTCAGACCAACTTTCATACAGATCCCATGAAAAATATGACCTCTAGAGAGGTCACAAGGTTTTTCTATTGTTTGACCTACTGACCTAGTTTTTGACCGCACGTGACCCACTTTCGAAATTGACCTAGATATCATCAAGATGAACATTCAGACCAACTTTCATACAGATCCCATGAAAAATATGGCCTCTAGAGAGGTCACAAGGTTTTTCTATTATTTGACCTACTGACCTAGTTTTTGATGGCACGTGACCCACTTTCGAACTTGACCTAGAAATTATCAAGGTGAACATTCTGACCAATTTTCATGAAGAACTCATGAAATATATGGCCTCTAGAGAGGTCACAAGGTTTTTCTATTTGTAGACCTACTGACCTAGTTTTTGACCGCACGTGACCCAGTTTCGAACTTGACCTAGATATCATCAAGATAAACATTCAGACCAACTTTCATAAGATCCACAAAAATTGGCCTTAGAGAGGTCACAAGGTTTTTCTATTATTTGACCTACTGACCTAGTTTTTGATGGCACGTGACCCAGTTTCAAACTTGACCTAGATATCATCAAGATGAACGTTCTGACCAATTTTCATGAAGATCTTGTGAAATATATGGCCTCTAGAGAGGTCACAAGGTTTTTCTATTTTTAGACCTACTGACCTAGTTTTTGATGGCACGTTACCCAGTTTCGAACTTGACCTAGATATGATCAAGTTGAACATTCTGACCAATTTTCATGAAGATCTTTTGAAATATATGGCCTCTAGAGAGGTCACAAGGTTTTTCTATTTTTAGACCTACTGACCTAGTTTTTGAAGGCACGTGACCCAGTTTCAAACTTGACCTAGATATCATCAAGATGAACATTCTGACCAACTTTCATAAAGATCCCACAAAAAATGTGACCTCTAGAGTGGTCACAAGCAAAAGTTTACGGACGCACGGACGCACGGACGGACTGACGGACGGACGACGGACGCTGCGTGATCACAAAAGCTCACCTTGTCACTATGTGACAGGTGAGCTAATAAAAACAAAAGTTGTCACTATTATTGACAACTGCCCCCGAAGCATGCCCAAGAATGCTACAGCTGTCTGCGTAAAATATGCCAGAACAGTTTAGGTATGAATCGTTTTTGACCTTGACCTGAAAACTTATGACATCTATAGATGAATCCTTGCATCCAAGGAGAAATATTTATGTCATCTTTTCTCTATATATATAGATAAATCCTTGCATCCAAGGTGAAATATTTAGGTCATTAATGAATTCAAATCTTTAGTGAAAAATTAATGGATACATACTATCAATAACTAAATATTTTAATAACCCCTGCTTTAACTTTATTTCATTGTTATCAATTAACCATTTACATGCCTCTGAAATGTGACTTTCTGCTTTATTAAACAAACTTAGCTTACTTTTACTGAAACATCATTTCTTGAATTACTCAGCTGTGAATCATCACTTCTAGAGATGCTGTCGCCGCACGGTGATACATGAGGTAATGTATCAAGGTCCCTATACTCTGGCTCTGGCGCTGCCTCGTGGAATGAAGCAAATGTTCCTGGATGAATTTCATGATGCAGTTTTTTGTCCCGTTTAGTTCGCTGAAATAATAAACCAGTTGGTACAAGTGTATGGTAACTGACTAAAGCACTGAAAGGGTTTTCAGCAATCACATTTTCTCAATATGTTTTAAAAACTGTTCTTACTGACATATTAATCATGTTAATTCTTCTAAAATATCCATAAGAGTAGAAATCTATTTTTCAAAGTCTAACAAGAGTGACAGACTGTCACAAAATACGCCCGTCATCGAGCTTTTTCTAATTCAAGGCTCATAATCAAAGAGTGCCTTGGGAAATTTGGCTGGTTATCGTACTTGGCCAAGATTTTATGCCCACAAACATTGTCAGCAAGTTTGGTGAAGATCGGATGAAAACTGTTCAACTTGGAGAGCGGACAAGGCTAAATTCATAGTTTTTCGAGTAATTCAAGGGCCATAATCCAAGAGTGCCTGGGGCGAATTGGTTAGTTATCGAACTTGGCCAAGATATTAAGCCCGCAAACATTGTCAGCAAGTTTGGTGAAGATCAGATGAAAACTGTTCGACTTAGAGAGTGGACAAGGCTAAATTTGTAGTCTTTTTAGTAATTAAAGGGCCATAATCCAAGAGTGTCTTTGGCAATTTGGCTGGTTATCAAACTTGGTCAAGATATTATGCCAACAAACATTGTCAGCAAGTCTGGTGAAGATTGGCTGAAAACTGTTCAATTTTGAGAAAACAAGGCTAAATTCGGAGTTTTTTGAGTAATTCAAGGGCCATAATCCAAGAGTGCCTGGGGCAATTTGGCTGGTTATTGAACTTGGCCAAGATATTATGCCCACAAACATAGTTAGCTAGTTTGTTGAAGATCAGATGAAAACTGTTCAATTTATAGAGCGGACATGCTTTGGACGCCGACTGCCCACAGCCCACCGCCACATTGGTGTGCACATAATACACCCCGCTCTTTCAGAGACGGGTGTATAAAAAAGAGCAACACCAATAAAGTGTAATACACACATTTGACATAAATCTCCACAGTCAAAGTATGTGTAAGGGTCATAACTCTGCTAAAAATAAATACCAAAATCAGATCAGTATCAGTGTTAAACTAAATGTGCAAAAGTTACAACGTTGGTCAAAATCATCAAATGTGATCCAAAGTAAAACTCAGACTGTTAATGGATGAGCAGAATGCCTTATATAAAGCATCTGTCCAATGTAATAATGTGCCATTTCTGACAAACAGCTTGACAAAAAGTTCCATGCCAAACCTTAACCATATTTTCTAAGCTCAAAAAGGCAAAAAACTATCAAAATCAAACAAAAGTTATCTAACTCCAACACTAACAGTTAAAGTGATTAGAATTGCTATCACTATGGAACAGTCAAACTAAAAATATTAAAGTTTTGTTGAATTATAAACAAAGTCAGCATTTTGTATGCGTTTGACATAAATGCTTTAAATTTCTTTATATAAGATATTTCAAAAGGATATCAAATTAGTTCCATTAAATCTGGGAAACAATATCTTTGAATATCAGCCAAATGCTTGCTTAATTACAGTGTTTTTAAAGTTTTAACATTCTTCTAACTAATCAGTTTACTAACTGCTTAACAAAACCACTTTGTAATTCAATAAGCAATTCAAAACTGTTATAATGAAGTTGTCCCTTAAGTAAAACTGTTATAATGAAGTTGTCCCTTAAGTGCCCTGAAGTTCTAGTCCTTCATTCTGTCTTCATGTAAATTTGCTGACATCTCACAATTCAAAATTTATTAGCACTATTTCTGCAGTAAGGAGAAATTATTATTTAAGGGTGATTAATTTGGCCTAGCCTAAAAATCCATAAAAGAACTACAATTTTATGCAGAGTAATTTCTATGAGCTCACAGTGCATGAGATAAATAAGGTTTCTCAGGGGATGTAAAGGCTCAATAATACTGTATAAATCACTTATAGCAGAGAAACTTTCTGTAAATCTGAATATAGTGTACAAGAAGCAAAAGAGGAATATCAGTCCAAAAGGACATACAAACATGTCACTGTTAGGTCATTTGCAAGAGCTAATTTTTGAGAATTTTATGTTCGTGTCAATGGAAGAAGTCAAATCCAGACAAAATAATTAATTTCCCATTAGTTTAGTTTATACTAATTTGTTTTAGCTTGATTGTGATGAAAGCTTCAGGCTTATTGGAACCACGCTCGAGTCCGCTTCCTGGAAAAACCAGTACTGGTGTCATATGAGAAGTCATGGTTGTGACCCTAGTGGGGCATGAACCCATGACCTCTGGATTAAACGGCCGTCACCTTATCCACTAGACCACCACTTCCATTGATTTCACCATTAAAATTTGAAATCCATCAAAACATGTCCATACAAAAAACAGCCATTTCCACTGAAACAATGAAATTTAATACCAACAAAATGCAATGATTTCACAGAGCAATTTCTCTTTCTTTTAGTAATAAACAGTGAAAAAAATAGCTGTTATGCTTACTTTTACATACACCCAGTAATGATAAGAATAACTCTGTAACAGACTGTATCAGAGAAGGCAATAATCCTTATTCTAATATGTTTTTCTCTGTTAAAACACTCTTACGCTAAAATGATGTTACGTTAACGTGCGGTGACGTCAATGTTTTTGTTGCGACCAAGAAAGAGCGCTACTATATTTTATCTACTGTTTTAGATTAAGGGCATATAAGAATCAAATAAGTAATAGCAAAAGAGTGTTTTAACACTATTTATGCTCTCAGGCGGTAGTACACCCTCATGAAATTATTACGCCCGACGTATAAACGTTCATCGTACATAAATAGTGTTAAAACACTATTTTGCTATAAATTATTTAATAATTGCTATAAAAAAATCTAGTTTCAAAATTACAAAAATAAACTTTAAAGTCAGAAAACAATCATTTTCCTCAGATAAAAATTTTTACCGGTACAACATATTATTTAAAATAGCTTTAAGTGATAATTACTTTCCAAATCATTAAGCAATTTTCCAGCAGTTGTAATTCTGAATCTAGTAGATACATAATAATAATTATCTTTTGCTTGATTTTGTATAAAAACTACTTTCCACAGTATTTATGTGTAATGGCCATCAATTAACATTACCAAATGGCCTAGTATGGCTACCAACAAGATCATATTTTTGTAAATTTTTTTCAATCATTACTCTTATAGTTATATTCTGACCAATCTTTCTCTCCACTCTTATTATTCATGTTTTGAGAAGAAAAGCGACATAATCATACAAAATTTGAACAGCCTCAGGAGTTATCTCCTGTAAACAAAACACGGGTCTGTTACTAATTCTCTGCCAGTAAATGACCACTTCCCCACATGCATTTATCAGATTTAGTGGACATATGCCTTCAGAAAAATGTCTTCTATCAAGTTTTCATGAGCCCATTTACACAGGTTAATTGGCAAGACATACCTTCTTCTAACAAACTTTCTTTTTGTTACTGTAAAAGCAGTGCTTTTTCCCTTTCTGTAATAGGAGCTGATCTTTGACCCTTGCACATTTGTAAATTGCACTTTTTTCAAATACTGGCAAGAAAAATCACAAATTAAGGGAAACGTTTTCGACGTCCAGCAATATTTCAACAGTACAAGAGTATGCTATGTTTGTCAAAAATCAACCCGGAATCAATCCAATGTAAGAAAATGTATACATTACCTCCTTTCTTTCGGTGATAATTTTAAGGATTCTTTCAATGATAAAGAACACGTATATGCCAGTAATCATCACCAGACATTTCCATATATAACTGTGTTCATTCATCTCTTGATCAGTCAATTCTAATGCCTGAAACAGTAAATGTCAAAATCTAAAATAAAGCATTTTATCTGGTTAAAGAAACTAACACACATTTAAGACAAAAAAAAGTATTTCTCTCAAAAATCCATAGAAAGTGAGTACTCTGAGTGGTACAAACTTATTGACATAATATTTATACAAGATATTCTTATAAATAAACAAACACATTCTGCAGAAGGTAGTAAACCATTGCAATGCTTTTGAAATAATGTAGAAACTTTATATTCTTTCTGCATTTTTACAAATGTCTAACTTTTATTTTCACCCACAGTAACATTTCTCAGTGTCCTATAAACAAATGTACATTCTATGCCAAACTTGGTTGAAAAATTTCACCCAAACTGTTGGTGAGTAGCTTTAAGATGCATACACATACTTTATTCATGTACAAAACTGCAATGTAAGCAAACATTAAGTGTCTGGCTCAGTGAAATTAAATGATCCTTTTGAGTTGCTTGAAAAATCCAATGTAACTGTTATTTTAGACAGATTCCTTGAAAAATCACCTGAGGTGGTGTAAAATACAATGTAAATTTAATCAAAGTTTCATTTCAATCTGTACTAAATCAACAGTTACAGAGCATTTTGTTTAATTTAAAAGTCCAAGTCAAACTTTAAGGGTAACAACATTGATACGGGCCCTGGAATAAGGAAATCAAACATTTTGTATGAATAAGGAAAGTATGTTTACCCCTGGAATAAGGAAATCAGTTTCTCCCTGGAATAAGGAAATCAAACATCTTTATCAATAAGGAAAGTATGTTTACCTCTGAAATACAGAAATAAAATATTCTGTATCAATAATGGAAGTATGTTTACTTCTAGAATAAGGAAATCAAACATTCTGTATCAATAAGGACAATAAGTTTCCCCCTGGAATAAGGAAATCAAACATTCTGTATCAATAAGGAAAGTATGTTTACCTCTGGAATAAGGAAATCAAACATTCTGTATCAATAAGGAAAGTATGTTTACCTCTGGAATAAGGAAATCAAACATTCTGTATGAATAAGGAAAGTATGTTTACCTATGGAATAAGGAAATCAAACATTCTGTATGAATAAAGAAAGTATGTTTACCTCAGGAATAAGGAAGAGCAGGCTGCTTCCTGCTAGAGTTCCCACAGCGAGCCCCACCATATAGATCAATATTTTCTTGTAGTTCGCACCATGTACAAATGGTAGAGCAATCAGGCCTCCAAGAGAACACAGGCTGATTATAGTAGTACAAAGTATACCAAATCCCCATGCTGTAAACAACAAAGAGAATCAAACAATTATCTCCACAATAAACATAACCCAAAACATTGTCATCTCTGTATTGTATCAAGATCTGACGGCAGAATTAAAACAAGAGCTGTCATAGGAGACAGCGCCCTCGACTATTTCGATGCTGGATAGTGAAACTGGGCACATCTGAGGAAGCTGGAGCTGTCACTAGGGTGTTTAATGACTCCAATAAGAATGAAGATATAGGACAATAGCTTGAGTCTATGTCAAAAGTATTAAGTAATAAGAGAGATAATGAACATTAAATAAGAATAATTCTAAGCAAAAAGGGGGATAATTCATAAAATACTGGTGCAAGAGTGATTTTTGCACCTTGTGTTATATGATGTGGGTGATGATGTGGAATAACAACTTAAGTTTGAATCAAATCCATTTAGTTATAACTGAGATATAGTGAAAATGCATCAAAATTGACCTGAAAGTCTAAGTAAAAGGGGGGCATAATTCATGAAATATTGGTACCAGAGTTATGGACCTTGTGTCATATGATGTGGGTGATAAGGCGGAACAACTATTTTAACTTTGAATAAAATCCATTTAGTAATAACTGAGAGAGAGTGAAAGTGCATCAAAACTGAAACCTGAAATTCTAAGTAAAAAGGGGTGATAAATCATAAAATATTGGTGCAAGAGTTATGGCCCTTGTGTCATATGATGTGAGTGATGATGTTGAATAACTATGTTAAGTTTGAATCGAATCCATTCAGTAATAACTGAGATAGAGTGAATGTGCATCAAAATTTTAACCTGAAATTCTAAGTAAAAGGGGAGCATAATTCATGAAATATTGGTACCAGAGTTATGGACCTTGAGTCATATGAAGTGGTTGATAAGGCGGAACAACTATTTTAAGTTTGAAAATCCATTTGATAATAACTGAGATAGAGTGAAAGTGCATCAAAACTTTAACCAGAAATTCTAAGTAAAAAGGGGGATAATTCATAAAATATTGGTGTGAGAGTTATGACCCTTGTGCCATATGATGTGGGTGATGATGAGGAATAACTATTTTAAGTTTGAAACAAATACATCAAGTAATTACAGAGATAAAGTGAAAGTGCATCAAAACTTTAACCAAAGTGCGGACACGGAAGGATGCAGACGCTGACACCGGGTCGAGTAGGACAGCTCTCCAAACTTCGTATAGTCAAGCTAAAAAGATAACATCTGAAATCATGTCTAGAAAAAGTTCAAACCTTGCTGGTTTAAAATGGTATGCTGGATGATATTCCTTCGAGCAGGATTTTCGGTTGGAACAACTTAGCTGTGAGACTGTCTGATGAAATATTTCTGTATTCTGGTACTTGCTTCCTTGGTAAGGCTTCAGACAGATCATCTCATGATTATATGTCATGGCAAAAATAAGTGGTATTTTTTTTCAATACAAATGCTATAGACAGACTTTTACCTTCTGCTGAAGATGGCCTTATCTTGTGCAATATTTCATCTTTGCTTTGTTCTTCAAAACCACAAGTTTTGTTCTCCATGAGATGAACCAGCATCATGGCGGCAGTTGACACTTCCTTGTCTGTCGTCTGCTGAGCAAGGCCTGATAACTGGAACACATCTTCTGGAGTCAGGCACTGAAATATAAAACAACACATACATTGTCCCAGGTGCTCTTCTTCTGACCAAACACTTTCAAATTATGATTTTCCACTGGTTGAAACTATGGTTTTCTGCAAAGCAAAGGCAATCAAACTATAATGTATAGTTTTCTTCTGGCCAACAGCAAACAAACTATGATTTTCTTACAAACTACTGTAAATCACTTTATATTAGTGTGATCTTTATTTCGCGAATTCCGGCATCCTGAATTATTTCGAGGATTAATGAATTCGCGACGGAAGGGCCAGAAATTTAAATTCGCGAAGGTTCTTATCTTATATTAGCGAAATTTCAAATCAGGAATACTTAGTCGTAATTTTATTAATGCCCATTTTTTTAGTACCGTACTTTAAAAACACATGGTCCGTAACGGCTATTTCGTATTAGCAATCGGTTACTTTATTCACACAAACTGAAATAATTGAGCCTTTGAATCCTTATTCAATTGACTGGCGATAATTCTTATTATACTTAATAGCTGATAAAATGTTCAAAGTCTGTTACAGCCATTTCATAAATAATTAATGTACAAGTATATAATACAATGGTATGATAAATTATCCGCTAATCCATATTGTTGCCTAAACAAAATGTGTAAAAAAAATCAGGTATGTTGAGAAGATAAGGGATGATATGGATCTTCCCATCAGGCAACACGCGCTCTGCTTGTTTGACGCATACGAAGTGCATCAAGGAGATGCTCGCCGTTAAAAACTGTCAGCTGCATGTAAATCTAACCTTAAGCAGTATATTATACATGAATCGTTCATAATATATTGCAATGTGAAATGAATTGAAAAACATTCAATATTATAGACAGTGATGTACAGGCGGCTAGTATTCATTGCTGAACTTGACGGTATTTTAGACGACATTTTTTTCGGATATGTCTGTATGTTATGGAAGGATATTTACGCGGATTCATGATTTCGCGATGCACCTGATTCGCGAAAAATAGGGAAAATTAAAACACCGCGAATAATACCGGATTTAATGTATGATATTCTCCAAACCAAAGGGGACTAAATTATTATGTTTTTCTTTCAACAAAAAAACCCAAAAAACAACATTCCTTCTAACCAAAGGCAATCAAAGTATGTTTTTGTGACTAAAGGTGTTCTTCTTACCAACGGCAATCAAGGTATGTTTTTTTTGTGACTACAGATGTTCTTCTAACCAAAGGGGACCAAATTATAGATTTCTTTTGACCAAAGAAAACAACAAACAACCAAAAACAATCAATCATGGTTTTCTTCCAACCAAAGGATATCAAACTATCACATTTGTGACACACATTGCCAGTGAAAAACATAAAACACCCAACATATACAGGTAATTGTCTTAAGGTAATGCTTTAATGATTATACTAGATGTCTATATACCCAAGGTAAGATGTCTATATACTCAAAATAAGATTTCTATATACCCAAGATCAGATGTCTATAATTATAACAAAGATCAGAGTACTATACACCCAAGATTAGATTAGATTTCTATATACGCAAGATCAGATGTCTATAATTATTCCAAAGATCAGATGTCTATATACCCAAGATTAAATGTCCGCTGTGTCACAAGGTAAGATGCAGACATCTATATACCAAGATAAGATGTCTATATACCCAAGATCAGGTGTCTATATACCAAAGATCAGATGTCTATATACCCAAGATCTCTATATACACAGTGTCACAAGATAAGATGTCAATATACCAAGATAAGACGTCTTTTCATGGTATACTTAATGTAGACATCTTGGATAAATAGACATCTATATACTAAAATGATTCCCAATAAATAAATTGTTTCCCAGTAAGATGCCTACCAAACTGTTTCCCAGTAATACATATGAACCTGCCTTAACAGCCACCTGTATTAAGCAGCTATTTGCCTTATGCAGCCAGTCTGACAACTTTCAAAATTGACTTTCTGTTCTAATTTCAATAAGTCTTAAACATCCACCAGGTTTCAGCTGACTGAGTGTAACATCCACCTGGTTTCAGCAGACAGAGTGTAACATCCACCTAGTTTCAGCAGACAGAGTGTAACATCCACCTGGCTTCAGCAGACAGAATGTAACATCCAACATCCACCTGGCTTCAGCAGACAGAGTGTAAACATCCACCTGGTTTCAGCAGACAGAGTGTAACATCCACCTGGCTTCAGCAGACAGAGTGTAACATCCACCTGGTTTCAGCAGACAGAGTGTAACATCCACCTGGCTTCAGCAGACAGAGTGTAACATCCACCTGACTTCAGCAGACAGAGTGTAACATACACCTGGCTTCAGCAGACAGAGTGTAAACATCCACCTGGTTTCAGCAGACAGAGTGTAACATCCACCTGGCTTCAGCAGACAGAGTGTAACATCCACCTGGCTTCAGCAGACAAAGTGTAAACATCCACCTGACTTCAGCAGACATAGTGTAGAATTCACCTGGCTTCAGCAGACAGCGTGTAACATCCATCTGGTTTCAGCAGACAGAGTGTTCTGCTCCCTTAACTGACTACATCATACAGGTTTCACTGTACAGTAAAAACCCTGAAAACCTGACCCTGTCCAGACCAAGTCGAAAGTCCGGTTTTCATAGGATTTTGCACAGATTGCAAGAGGTATTATATATGTCATTCTGACTTATTTCATTTGACCAAATTATGTTCAATGTCTTATAGGTCTTACAATTATTCTTTATGATTTCTTAGGATATGAACAGACTAGTTAGTTCTTTATTTACCTTTTTCTTACTCTGAAAAAATGTAATTTTATGAAAAATCACCTGTACAACAATAGATCAATGAACTTCTCCCAGTTAGATTAAGATATTTTGAACTTTATAGCTAATTATGCAAAATACTGACACACAGTTAAATATTTTTCACACCTACATTGATTGTTAGTTGGTAAACAAACAAAAGGAGTCACCTGCTTGACAAAAAGTTTTACAAATCAAATCAAAGTAACTACAGTATAATTCTACAGAGCGGCCCTCTCTTAAGCAACAAGGCAGTCTGAAAGACAGCTAAATCCCCCGCCACTGCTATAGATAGTGAAAGGGAAAAACCTTTGATTTTAGCTGTGACCTTGACCTTGAACTGACATGGCTGACTCATGAATTCTGCACAACATCTTGATGAGGTGATCATTTGACCAAAGTTTCATGAAAATCCTTCAAGGGGTTTAGGAGATACAGAGCTGAAACCTTTGACCTTCAGTTGTGACCTTGACCTTGAGTTTACATGGCTGACTCATGAGTTCTTGATGAGGTGATCATTTGACCCAAGTTTGATGAAAATCCTTCAAGGGGTTAAGGAGATACAGAGTGGACACCAAATGGAAGGCTCAAACCTTCGACCCTTAGTTGTGACCTTGACCTTGAGCTGGCATGGTTGACTCATAATTTCTGCACATCGTTCTGATGAGGTAATCATTTGACCCAAGTTTTATAAAATTCCTTCAAGGGGTTTAAGAGATATAGAGCGGACACGAAATGGAAGGCTCAAACCTTTGACCTTCAGTTGTGACCTTGACCTTGAGCCAACATGGCTGACTCATAAGTTCTGCACATCGCCTTGATGAGGTTATCGTTTGACCCAAGTTTGATAAAAATCCTTCAAGGGGTTTAGGAGATATAGAGCAGACACAAAATGGAAGGCTCAAACTTTGACCCTAAGTTGTGACCTTGACCTTGAGCCGGCATGACTGACTCATGGGTTCTGCACATCGTCTTGATGAGATGATCATTTGACCCAAGTTTTATGAAATTCCTTCAAGGGGTTTAAGAGATATAGAGCGGACACAAAATGGAAGGCTCAAACCTTTGACCTTGAGTTGTGACCTTGACCTTGAGCCGGCATGGCTGACTCATGGGTTCTGCACATCGTCTTGATGAGGTGGTCATTTTACCCAAGTTTTATAAAATTCCTTCAAGGGGTTTAGGAGATATAGAGCGGACACAAAATGGCAGACTCAAACCTTTGACCTTGAGATGTGACCTTGACCTTGAACCGACAAGGCTGACTCATGGGTTCTGCACATCGTCTTGATGAGGTGATCATTTGACCCAAGTTTCATGAAAATCCTTCAAGGGGTTTAGGAGATATGGACCGGACACGATTTTGTTACGGACGGAAGGACGGACGGACGGAAGGACGGACGCAGACCATTCCTATAATCCCTCCGCCACGGCGGGGGATTAAAAACCTCTCTATAACAACAAACAACATCATCAAAATTTCCCTAAGCTGAAATATACTATCGAATTTACCTCTCCAAAACAACCTCTACAAAACAGTCAATATTTGTATCTCCCAAAGGGTGTTGCTCTACAGAGGTTGCACTGTATATAGAAAAGTTTGACACATACTGTCCGGTTTTCGGATAATTTTTTATGTGTGGCCATGAAAAACCATCTTCAGAGTGCTTTTTTTAATTGAATTTATAAGAGAAAAATTTAGGACTTTGAAAATCGTCCTATTTTCAGAGGAATTCGGTTTTTGATGGGTCCAGTTTTCATAGGTTTTAGTGTATGTACTAAAGTGGTTCCCAGTAATTTGATAGGATGTTTTATAAACCAAAGTGGTTCCCAGTAATTTGACAACCAAAGTGGTTCCCGGGAACTTGCTGTTTTATAAACCCAAGTGGTTCCAAATAATTTGATAGGATGTTTTATAAACCAAAAGTGGTTCCCATTAATTTGACAGGATGTTTTATAAACCAAAGTGGTTCCCAGTAATTTGACAGGATGTCTATATCCCAGTGTTTCCCTCTTATTGAGAAGCAAACCTTTCACTGCGTGACAATTAGAACAGCAAATTTAAGTACTAAACTAAATAATACTTAGTTGTTATAAAAACTTGAATACAATGTCAATTTTAAAGGTATTAAATTTAAAGGATCAAATATGTAGCTTAATTTAACCAAAACACAGGAATATCATGTCAATGAAAATATTACTCGTAATATAAATACAAGTATAAATACAAGAATTTGTGATATTTTCTGCTTTCTAAAAGTTGTGGCAGTCACTTTGTAATGATCATAAAACCAGTTATTTCATCGCTGCAACTGTGAACAAGTCAGAGTGTCTGGTCAAGCCATGGTCAACTATCATAACATATTCATTAACATTCACAGCAATATAATTAATTATCAGTAAGAATTTGCTCCGCTTTAATTAACCTGTCAAGAAAGGTTATCTATAAACACATCTTCATTTCAATGGCTTGTCAACTATGATACATAACATCATAATTTGGCTGCATATTTTCACAAGTATGAAATTATCAAATGTTTGATCAGTAACACTGTTGCCCAGAGTAAAAAACTGTCAGCATCATTCACAATATTATAGTCTTCCAGATAAAAATGTTGCTTGTTTGTTTGTATTTAAGGTTATTTACTTTTGCCCACTGGTTGCCTATAATGGAATCTATCAAGAAAAGAATGTTACGGAACTTACCCAGAAGAATATCAGTCAGGTTGCCTACATTGGGACCACCATCAGGTTACCTACAGGGACTCTCCAGAGGAATGTCAGTTAGATAGCTTAGACAGGGACTCCTCAGAGGAATGTCAGTCAGATAGCTTAGACAGGGACTCCCCAGAGGAATGTCAGTCAGATAGCTTAGACAGGGACTCCCCTGAGGAATGTCAGTCAGATAGCTTAGACAGGGACTCCTCTGAGGAATGTCAGTCAGATAGCTTAGACAGGAACTCCCCATAGGAATGTCAGTCTGGTAGCTTAGACAGGGACTCCCTAGAGAAATGTCACTCAGGCAGCATAGACAGGGACTCCTCAGAGGAATGTCAGTCAGGTAGCTTAAACAGGGACTCCCCAGAGGAATGTCATTAAGGTTGCATATACTGGGAACCTCAACAAGTTACCTCTACAGGGACTTCCCAGAGGAATGTCAGTCAGATAGCTTAGACAGGGACTCCCCAGATGAATGTCAGGCAGCTTAGACAGGAACCTTCAACAGGTTACATATACAGGGACACCCTAGAGGAATGTCAGTCAGGTTGCCTTTACATGGACTTTCAGATCTGGTTGCCTTTACAGGGACTTCTCGATCTGGTTGCCTGTACAGGGACTTTCTGATCTGGTTGCCTTTACAGGGACTTCCTGATCTGGTTGCCTGTACAGGGACTTTACGATCTGGTTACCTATACAGGGACTTTCCGATCTGGTTACCTGTACAGGGACTTCCCCACATTCATCGCCTCTCTGGTTCTTTCATCTTCCAAGGTGTACAACAACATACGAAGGACCTTGATTTAAAATCATCTCCAATGGGATATTGCTTTTCTTATATTAAGAATTCAGTCTCCATGGAGAAGAACCCATGCTTCATCTTGAAAACCCAGTGCAGTAACCACTGAGCTATAGAGGACTCCTACAATGCTGCATCTTTATACTGACAACAGGTATTCTACACTACTCTAGGCCAAATACTTATTTCATTGTGATCTTTTAACAAAGACTCAGATACCAAGCAACACATTCAGATCTAATCTCTAATTTGAAACTAAAGATGGCTCCTTGTTCATTGAAGATGAATAAGACATTTTGTTAACCTTAAGTCTAAGCTGTAGAAGACAGTTAACTGAAAACAATGGAAGACAATTATCTATGATGGTAATCAGATAAGCTGGTTTAACAGCCCTGACTATCACCCTCTAAGGAATGCAATATTTATTTTATTATGTCAAAACATATACTAAACATAATGAGTTAAATGATATATCAAAATATTACATTTATTTAAGAAGACAGCAACAAAAACAAAAAAATATATCACAGTTTTATGTATTACATTCTTTATTTTTATTACATTGAGTTAGAAGAACCCTTTATAAGCAAACATCACTGGCATCCAGTCAAATTTGATTGTTGCCATACATGTATATAACTTATAATGAAAAAAACATCACAAGTGACTTAAGAGCAATCCCCTTCATGTTTTTCATTATATACACTCAAATTATAGTAGTCGCAACTTGACCGCGATGGTTGACCTTAGGCTGATTATTCATATCGATTATTCCATTGTAGAAATAAGGGGTATAAGGGTAGCCGTGTATATTTATATGGAACTAGTTTGTATACAGTGTTTTACGTACACTCCTTTTCAATAATAGGTTGTACCTCATTATGTATTATAATACAAAGGTCAACCATCGGGGTCAAGTTGCGTCCACTATATACTGTATTGAAAATAAAATGTACAACTTGTGTCAAATAATACAGTCAAAAGATTTATATTATCTCATGAGTGAAGTTTTGATATTCATTCACAATTTAACAATAACATTCAATTTTTTTCATGATTACTTTCCTAAAACAGACAACAACACTAGTGCTTTAACTGATCAGGCCGTTTAGCCAATAAGATGAAAGACGGCAGACTGTGATATGGCTGTCATTGATACTGTAACATATGTAAAGTTGTATTAGTTTTGACCTTCTGCTACATACAGTTCAATTAGAAAGTATCGAATGAATCGATCTTATTAATGTTTAAGTTTTAAATACAATGATTTTAATTGTTTGTTACTGTTAGAAGCAATGTACCAAATGTTTGTTTCTACTCAATCAATATCTAAGCTACCTGTATCAATAATCAATTGAATCATGCCTGTCGAAATAAAAAGCTATAAATTAAGATGGAGCAGCCTGTGTGTTCCAGACAAAAACATACAGTATCCAAAGTGAATAACCCTTTTTTACACATTATGCCTGTAATGCTGGCCGACTTCATCAGTTTATCAGTCCAGTTCATTTGCAACATTTGAAGATATAAAAAAAGTTGCTGGAAATAACAAAAAATTTTCCTATGAACATTATTTAAAGGACCATTTCAGTTTTAACTTGAATATGTGGATTGGGTAAAATCTGCAATTGTGAAATTCAGCAAAACTGAAAAAATATTTAACAGCCTACAGGTTCTCAACTGCCTAAAACTCAAATGGATGTTTAAGATAACAAAATTCATTTGTAATGCATTTTATTTAAATACTTTTGCCTGATTTGATATCTCTGTAAACCAGAGGGTTGAATTTGCCTGTCCTGTGTTAGTTACGTGACAAATTTCAGTACAGTTTTATATTATACGAAGATATTCAAATTTTAGCACAGTTTTAAATTATACGAAGATATCCAAATTTTAGTACAGTTTTATATTATACGAAAATACATGTATCCGTAATATTTAGGAATGTACTAGTAAGTTTAAACCTTGACATAGTTACATACACTTGCACACTTGCAGAACTTTAGAATGTCTCTCTGACATTCTACATACATACACTCAGTACATCACTGCCATTTAAATATTTAACCCTCCAAATACTGACTTTATAGGCTGTATATTTCTAAATTTAGGGATTCTGGTCACAAATGATGTTTCATGCCTGTTTGCATGAAATAGACAAGACCTGGAATTGTCAATCAATATCAGAAACTGAGTTAAAAGTTTGCCACTTTGGAAGGCATTTTCACTCGTAAGTCGGCTTAACTGCAGCTTATCTACTAAAATTGTAATTTATAAAAAATGAAATGAAGTTCAGTAGTATTAAAGTTCTGGAACATATACAATACAGACCAAAATTATTTCTTAATGCAGTTTAAACAATAATTGCACAAGAAAGGGTAAAATCAAGATGCTTGCAAATTCCAAATATCAGAATAGCATTGTGAACAATTTTGGTATACATTTCATAAACTAAATATAGCGGATTGTTTTTCAAGAGAAACTGCTGGCATACAGACAGACATTTTGAAGAGTTTACGAAGGTTCTAACATGACCACACACACTATCCATATTGCTAAGTTAGGCCGCAAATCAAACTGGTATCTGATCACCGTTTTTTTAAATAAACTGAAATAGAATTCTGATAAGTGAGTATATTAGTGTAAAAAAATAATTGTCATGTATCAATAACAAAATTGTGATTTCATTTCATGCATTTTTTTAAGATTTAATCAGTAGGCATGCTTTCCTTAAGGCTATGTGCATAAGATTTACATCTTTTATTAGCATTTTTGTCACACAACTAAACGTGATCAAAAACGTACCAACCGAAACCTGCACGCTTTAAACAAAACCTCTGCATGCTTGAATAATATCAAATATTTCAATAAGTAACCTGTCACTTCAAAAAAACTATTTTGCATGACAGTATTAAAAACTACAGACATGTTGGGATAATTATCTGTTGATTTCACTTCATTTTAAATATATAAACCAGAATGAAACAAATTTGTATATGTATTTTTTTTTTCAAACTGAAACTATCATTTTGGGTGTCTTAACTACCACTAAGATTACAAACATTTATGTTTTCACTTAAATTTTATAAAATACAACATGATCATTTCATTACATCACTGAAAATTATAAATCTGTGACTTGTATGTAGAACTTCAATCCTGCAGTTCATTATGACAAAAACAAGAGCTGTCCGTAAGACAGTGCGCTCGACTTTCTCAGTGCTTGACTCTGAATTAGAGCTTTGCCAGTAAAAACAAGTTAAAAAGGGACATAACTCTGTCAAAATTCAAACCAGAGTTATTGGGGATTGTTTCTCCTGGTGTAGACTTTGATAGTAAATTAAACTATTTTGAGTTTCAAGTCAAAAGCTGTAATAGTAACAGAGATATTTGACTTTATCAAAAATTTTAACCAAAAATTTTAAGTTAAAAAGGGGCATAATTCTGTCAAAATTCAAATCAGAGTTATGGGAATTGTGTCTCCTGGTGCAGACTTTGATAGTAAATAACTATTTTGAGTTTCAAGTTAAAAGCTTTAATAGTAACAGATACATTTGACTTTATCAAAAATTTTAACCAAATATTCTAAGTTAAAGAGGGGTATAATTCTGTCAAAATCCAAACCAGAGTTATGGGGATTGTTTCTCATGGTGTAGACTTTGATAGTCAATAACCATTTTAAGTTTCAAGTCAATAGCTTTGATAGTAACAGAGATATTTGACTTTATCAAAAATTTTAACCCAAAATTCTAAGTTAAAAGGGGCTTAATTCTGTCAAAATTCAAATCAGAGTTATGGGAATTGTTTCTCCTGATGTAGACTTTGATAGTAAATAACTATTTGAGCCGCGCCATGAGATAACCAACATAGTGGCTTTGCAACCAGCATGGATCCGCGCAGTCTGGTCAGAATCCATGCCGTTCGCTTTCAAAGTCTATTGCAATTAGAGAAACTGTTAGCAAACAGCATGGATCCTGACCAGACTGCGCGGATGCGCAGGCTGGTCTGTATCCATGCTGGTCGCAAAGCCACTATGTTGGTTTTCTCATGGCACAGCTCATTTTAAATTTCAAGTCAAGTAACAGAGATACTTGACCTTATCAAAATCTTTAACCAACGGCGACGCCGACACAGGGGCGAGTGCAATAGCTCTACTTTTTCTTCGAAAAGTCGAGTTAAAAATGTAACACACACTCAGTCAGTGTTGTAACTGTTTCAAGTTATCGCATTTTATAACCCATTTTAGTTATTGCTTATACTTTCATAACTTGTTTCAGTTATCATAAAATATTACAAAGCCCTCGTGTGCCAATTCCTCATTTTGAATGAGACTAATGCAATTATTTCCTGAATCCTTGAACTTTTATCTTTCCAGCTATGCAGTAAATTTTTTTATGCAAGACTGATAAAGTTTTACACAAAAGTTTTAAAGCTATAAAACTCTTAACATCCCATTATGCTTATCAGGTCATATCAGACTAAAAGAGAATTTGATTATCCACAGTTTGCTACTAATTACACTTTAAAGGTCACTTTGTGAGAACAGCAAAAAGACTTTTTTTGAATAACTTACCTGAGTTAACTATATTCTATAACTAATATAGCTGATAAAATGCTTGAAAAAGTAACTGAAATAGGTTACATAACTTGAAACAGTTACACTCCTGAGTGACAATTACATGTCTGTGTACTGGTAAAGAATTTAGTTATAATGCCATGTTACCATATAGCACATTTTAATACAACATGCAGTCCAATTAACTACACCTGATTATCAGTTCAATTGACTACAGCTGATTATCAATCAAAGTAATGCACTTCTTATTAAAATTACTCCACAGGGAAAAGTACATTAATTTTATAATACATTAAAGGCAATGACCGCCAGATTTAAATGATCTTTCTTTAAAATAAAGTTTGGTCATATTATGAACATTTGAACATAAGCTTTTGTTTCTAAACTATCTTAAAATGCCAAATAAAAAAACAAAAACATGCCCAAGTCGGGAATCGAACCGGTCGCTGCAGTAATAATCATTTTCCTGCGGTCTTCACCAATACACCACAGACTTAATGGTCATTAAAGATAAAGCTTTACAATAAGGCAGTTTATTCTAATACACCTATACAAACGCTTTTCAATTTTGAATGGAAAAATTAGTAAAAACAACTAATTCTTCATGTTTCCATAACTATAATCTAAATTTCAAGGCCTTCTTAAGAAATATATCTAGTAATTATTTTCTGAAATCTAAAAAAAAAATTTTTTTGTTGTATAATTTGGAGGTCAGTGCCTATTCCCTCTGCCGTCATCACGGTCATGAAGACATTGCAATGTGTTATGCTGAAAACCTTTTAAAGTTTGTAATTGTATTTGTAAAACAAAATTTTTATCAGAATGTCTTCTTTTTCTTCTTTGAAATTAAGATGAAGCAAATCTTATAGAAGTAGATGTAGAATAACTGACAACTACTTTCCATATTATAATTCATGTTTTCATTTATTTCTGAACCTGCCACATTTGCCATAACTAATAATAATATTGTAACAGATTTTTAATCAAATGCTTAATAACTTTTAGAGATAACAGATAGTGTTTTTGTGCTGACATTCTATATAAGGAAATCGAGTGTAATGCAAATTATTGAAATTAATGATTAAAAATAATTTATCTTACAACACATGTATATGTAAATTATGACCTGAATACTGCCAACTATGCTATAATTTGCAACTTAATACCATAACTAATATATCAAAACAATCTGAAAAGCTTTCCAAACATATCTATAAATGTCATAAGCAACAAAACTTTTTTCTTCTTGTATTTTGGGAACATGCCCTGTATGGAATGCATCTTTCTCCAAATGAGGAAAATATTATTGGTTTATTCCTATATGCTTGTTTGTAGTTTGTAAATCTAAAACCAAGGAACTGTTGAAAAAAAATCAACTGTAAGATATAGTAAAAAATAGTTTGATTTTGACATTTGAAAGTTCAATTTATAGATTCGACAGACGATTAGGGAAATCAGCATGATTTACCTTGCCTTAAGTTAGGTACAAACCACTATCGTACTGAATAACAATGCCTAAATAATGGAACATTGCATTATTAAAGTACAAAAACATCGCTGACCTCGAAATTGAATAACAATGCCTAAATAATGGAACATTGCATTATTAAAATACAAAAAATTCGCTGACCTCATGAACTATACCTGAAACTCAAGTCGGTAGTATTACCGGTAAAAATAGTTTAAAAAAAAAAAAACATTTAAGAAAGAATGAATTTTCAATATGTTACCTTCTGAAGTAAACAGGTTTTGTTGATTGCAACTGGCCCAGGGCTTTTGTTTCCAAGGCATTCCGACAGTGAACTATTAGTTGTCCATGTATTTACACGGGTTTTAAAATGATCCTCAAACGTTTGAAAAGTTATATGTGATCCATTTCCTAAATTCTGAACTAAGTCATCTTTATACAAGTCACGTATTTCATCATAATTATAGGTTTGACCATACGTCATCACTACTGCACTGGCAACAACTAAAGACATGTAATTGGATATTAAACTCATTTTTAACAATGTGTTTTCTAACAGTAACAACGAAAATCAGTATCTGTAACAGTGACTGTGTCTTGTCAACAAGACTGTCATTCAGTCAAACTGAAGCAATTTTATAGTCAGCACATTAATCGTTCATCTAGTAATCAAGCTCGAGGGTATACCGGTTACTATGTATGCAAAAAAAAACGGAATTGGTAATGTATAACTTGTTGATTTAATTTATAAACAACTTTTCTCGATGAACTCCAAAGACTGATTGTGTAAAACAGGTTAAACAAAGTAATTTATATTCTAAATATAAAAAAAAATCTTTAGACCACAACTTTTAATTCATAAATAACACACAAAAAAGCACGCTAGAAAAATGTCTAATAAACGTGAGTTTTGAAATGTTTACATCCACGTTTGACACATTGGGTTGTCCATCTACCGGTAATCGGTATCCGGAGTGTAACAAATGACCTTGAATGAACTTGATCCTGAACTTGACATATAAGATGCGATTTACTCTTTTAACCTTTTCATCATTTCTGAAGATAATAAATTTAGATATATTAATTATTACATAGACAAGCTAGAGCTATCGCTGAATGTGATGAATGTACCCCCGCACGCACTGACACAGTACATTGCAATTTGACGAACACAAGATATTGCATACTTATGTGGACTGTATGGATATGGTATAGATCTAGTAACAAAAAAAAAAAAAACGAAGTCCCATAACTCTGCAGAATATTTTTCTGAAAGAACCTAACTGTGTGCAATAGTTCGGGAGATTAGGCGCGCACAAGATTGCATATGCAGACACTATGTATATAGCATAGTGACAAAAAAACAAAGTCATATATCTCTGCAGAATATTTATCTAAAAGAACGTAACATGCACGATGCACAACTATGGTCTGTACTGATCACTTGTGTGAAGTTTCATTAAATTGTGTGCAAGGGTTCGGGAGACTAGGCGCGCACAATATTGCATATGCAGACTGTATGTATATAGCATAGTAACAAAAAACAAAGTCCCATAACTTTGCAGATTTTTTTTTCTGAAAGAACCTAACATGCACCGTGCACAAAGTTCTAGGGTTACTACTGATCACGTGTGTTAAGTTTCATTAAATTGTGTGCATGGGTTCAGGAGATTAGGCGCACAAAAGTTTGCATATGCAGACTCTATCGTATATAGTATAGTAACAAGAAACAAAGTCCCGTAACTCTGCAAAAAAGTTTCTGAAAGAACTAACATACACCATGCACAACTACTGTTGTTATTGATCACTTGTGTGAAGTTTGATTTAATTGTGTCAAGGGAATGAGGAGAGTTGGTGCGCACAAGATTGTGTCTACCCAGCAAACAGAATTTAAGACGTCTTGAAGACGTCTTTATTTGCTTACTATAATTATGGTCACGACGTCTTTGACAAGAAAAAGACGTCTTTTTATGTCGTTTTAAAGCCGTCATAAAAACGATCTTGTCTATGACAAAGTGCAAGTTTTCGTTCTCCTAAGCTGCAATAACATATATAGCATAAACATTTAGAAAAAAATCTATGTTAGATATATGTTGGATCGAAAGTTCGATAATTTCCTTACTTCATAATAGAACTGACGGGTAAAGCATTTTTATTGTATTTTCAAATTACAATGTTTTTACTAGGGTTCCAAAATTCATGACAAAGGACTTAAACTTGTAAATGCATGACATATTTTGCACTTCCGAAAATGTTCTTAATTGTTATTAAAATTGGACTGTTGCCTAGCTATTTTCAAAATGGTGTAATTACTTTTAATAATAACATTCATACATTTTAAAGTATTCAGGAAAGCGACAGTATAATGATTAAAACTGAGATTCATCGCGAACATTTATAACACATGGTAAATCTGAAAAGCTTTCCAAACATATGTATAAATGTCATAAGCAACAAAACTTTTTTCTTCTTGTATTTTGGGAACATGCCCTGTATGGAATGCATCTTTCTCAAAATGAGGAAAATATTATTGGTTTAATTCCTGTATGCTTGTTAGTAGTTTGTAAATCTAAAACCAACAAGGAACTGTTGAAAAAAAATCAACTGTAAGATATAGTAAAATATAGTTTGATTTTGACGTTTGAAAGTTCAATTTATAGTCTCGTCGGACGATTAGGGAAATCAGCATGATTTACGTTGCCTTAAGTTAGGTACGAACCATTATCGTACTGAATAACAATGCCTAAATAATGGAACATTGCATTATTAAAGTACAAAAACATCTCTGACCTCGAAATTGAATAACAATTATGCCTAAATAATGGAACATTGCATTATTAAAGTACAAAAAACATCGGTGACCTCAAAGTTGAACTATACCTGAAACTCAAGTCGGTAGTATTACCAGTAAAAATAGTTAAAAAAAAAACATTTAAGAAAGAATGAATTTTCAAGAAGAAGATTGTGTCTACCCAGCAAACAGAATTTAAGACGCCTTGAAGACGTCTTTATTTGCTTGTTTTATGGTCACGACGTCTTTGACAAGAAAAAGACGTCTTTTTATTTCGTTTTAAAGCCGTCATAAAAACGTCCTTGTCTATGACAAAGTGCAAGTTTTCGTTCTCCTAAGCTGCAATAACATATATAGCATAAACATTTAGAAAAAAAACTATGTTAGATATATGTTGGATCGAAAGTTCGATAATTTCCTTACTTCATAATAGAACTGACGGGTAAAGCATTTTTATTGTATTTTCAAATTACAATGTTTTTACTAGGGTTCCAAAATTCATGACAATGGACTTAAACTTGTAAATGCATGACATATTTTGCACTTCCGAAAATGTTCTTAATTGTTATCAAAATTGGACTGTTGTCTAGCTATTTTCAAAATGGTGTAATTACTTTTAATAATAACATTCATACATTTTAAAGTATTCAGGAAAGCGATAGTATAATGATTAAAACTGAGATTCATTGCGAACATTTATAACACATGGTAACAAAGGGTCCGTCTCTCTCTACACATCTATTAGTCATGTCTGTATCCTGGTATTGGTTTATACAATATTCAGTTAATATATTAAGCTGTACGACAGAACAATTAGTTTATACATCATGTACAGATGGATGATGCAGATAAATTGAATGCACTACTTTAAACATTATTATAACTTAATAATTATATTCGTCAATAATATTATATTTAAAAGACGGCGTATTTATAAAATATCTATTTTAACATCATTAGCTTTTTTTTTAAATCTGCATTTTTCTTAAAAATATCTCATACTTACACAGTCGGAGAGGATATTTTAATCAGAAAATGTTGCTAATATTTTAAATGGTTCCATTAATTGTTTTATCAGTACTGTTTTTGCATTTTTATTTTATTTACAGGAAAATGATTAATGATAATTTATAAAACACTCGAATATGATACATTTCAGGTGATACCAGGTCCAGTGGTTTTGCCGTGATGAAGATTTTGAGAAATAAGCTATTAAACTGCGACTCACTTATTGGATTACCTATTAGACCTGGAACACTTTGTTCAGTAAAAAGGAGAAGTTTTTACAAACCTCGTCACTAATCCATATGGTATAGTAAATGGCAATATTGATATAAAATGGAAGAAGCTTTATTAAAATTAGCTGCAAGAAATGGAGACTTTATCCAGTTGAATGTCGCTTGCTTCAATACTTAATATGAAAGAGATGCGTACAAGACATGAATGAGGAACATTGAAAAGGGCTTTTTATAAGCATGGATTTGTTGACTGGTGCCTATGTTTACGGCGAGATCATTGATGGTGGTGATTAGTTGTATGTCAAAGGAATTCCTTTTTGCGGATACCTGTTGGTTGTTGTATGGCGTATGTCTGAGTAGGACATGCTGTGGATAATGTGTTAAAAACCTTATAGAATACTGAAGTCAGAGGAATGAGTTAGTGCTTTGAAGAACAGGAAAAGTTGCCTTTCTTGATGACTGGAGCGACGAAGTCAGATTTCTAAGTCTATATGGAAAGGTCAGCTTGGTAAATAAAATCTGAGAAAAGATCCTCCGGAAACATAGAACGCAACTAAGCAACATAATAAAAGATACAGATTGTCTGGGTCTATTCATTAGAAGTAATGGAATGTGAAACGCCTCTCATATCCCCTAGCACCGGAATTCTATCCTGAGAGAAACACCGAAACTATCCTCCCTGCTGAGTTTTATAAAATTTCAGATGACTTAATAGTTATCATGATCCCAAGTCAGCATGTCTGAAACTTATTTGTCAAAGGTTGAGTGGCACAAGACTATCATTTTGACGCAGGTTGAGAGTTAAATGTCATCACCATCGAACCAAAGCCTGTTCAACCTCGTCTCGTCTTCTTCTACAAAGTGGCTGATTGACTAGTGCCAGATTTCACTTGTCATGACTGTCTTACCTCAAAAATAAAAACCAACCATTTAAAAGACTGTATATAGAGAAAAAAATATTTGAAAACCAAGTCACAAATAATAACTTCATAAAAACTCTACCATTCTTTCCAAAGATAATAACTTATTTTGAAAATAGGCCCGTGTGCCATAGTGGACAAAAGACACACAAAAGATGTTTATTTACCTTTTTAATGTACCTATGCATATTACGCACTCACATTCCACGAGGAAAGGAATATGTTGTTATAGCCACACGTACCAATATCACTTGAACAAGATAATATTTATGTGACTTTAACGTAAATTTATTCCTATTGATAGGAAGGTATATGATTACACATATTCATATACTTGATTAAAGCTGGGAAGAAGACAGAACTCATTGCTCCAGATTAAAGTAAAATTTCAACCTCAGATTTGCTAATACAATACAATGCGATGCAATGCAATGCAATGCAATACAATACAATGCAATGCAATGCAATTACAATACAAATTATTTTTTTTATGGCTAAACCAATAAACTCTGCCTAATAATTATGTTCTCTAACTTGGAGGAATGGCCTTTTGCATAAACTGGTATTTTTACTCTTTTGACTACAAAAATGTTTCGATTTTAGTTAAATTTCAATATACTCGACCAGTACAGCATAAAAACAAAATGATCCGGTAAAGGTACGGCAATATATTTCGTATGGCGAATGTTCTGGCAATTTTTTTACGACAAGATACCCCGTCAATTATTCTAAAAGTTAAATGTATATAATAACGTTTCTAGGAAGAAAAATCAAAGCAACTGCTAAAATCTTTTGTAAAATTCTAGTAAGATTCTAGTCCTGTGACGTAAACACTTACCGTAACTCGTTCTCCTTGGGAATTGTAAACAATATGGCGTCCGCAAGCACGACTAGCAGCAAAAAATCTGAAAAAGAACGTTAGTTTGCATTTTCTGTTCTTTTGTTTTTAGTATTCACCATATCTGTGTCTATCCGACCATGAGACCATCATTATGCCTGTTTCTCGTCGATTCGAGCTTTCTCATCGATTCGAGCCCTTGTGTTTTAGTAAAATTCATGTTCATAGAGCATGTTTTTCTATCAGAAACTTGTGTCATTTACATTTTAAAATTCCTTGGAAAATATTAGTCATGAAACCACTGAAAAAATGAGTAAATACCTGTTTTAATATTTTTGCATAAAAAATTGCTGATTTCAAAAGAAAATTACATAGTGGGTAATATTGTGAGCCCAAATTTCAAATTAAAAGCGTCCTGAGCATATTGTACTGTTGTAACGAGTGAACAAGAAGTCAATCTTGATAGAAATTTGCTTTATGGAAATAGAATATGCAAACATTAACACTTAATGACCTTCCAAACAAAGGGCTCGAATCGATGAGAAAGTTTTAAAATGATGTGGAGTTTGACCTCCTTCAGTCTTGTGCAAAAAAATACATATAAAAGATGATAAAATTGTAATTCTTATTGCCCATTGTTAAATGCAAATATTTTTTAAACAAAAAACAAAAATTATTTAAGTGAACAGGTTTACAAAAATATGCACAACCCTAAAAGATTTAAGAGGCTCGAATCAAGGAGAAAGCAGCATACTAGCATGATTCTGGACATGTCGTATGCATTCACCGTCACACAACAGGTTTTTGAAACCACAGACACTTGGGCTTAGTTGGGGGTCGATCAGCCCCCCTCCCCCTCCCAAACCGCCCCTGTCAACCTTCAGCCAATATATTTTCGCCTTTTAAAACAAATTTAGCACATGTCTCGATCATACAAAAACTTCTGTTACAATTTCAACATGTTAAAAAACCTCCCATACTATCAATGCTCAAAAGAACTCATGTTGTGCATTTAATTAAACACAAATTGCTTGTCCAAGGAATACGAGAATAGATCCGAGCTTGATGTTGCATAGTGAAATTTACCAATAGAGCCGGGACACAGACAATATCTTTAGTGGTTACAGGGCTCCTGATATTTTTTTTGGCCAATGAGTATTTCCTCAACATATTTTTTGTGAATGAGTAAAATGGTAAAATCTGAAATTGACTACAAGTAATTTTACTCCTGAAAATTTATAAATGTGAAAAAATCAGAAATCAGTTTTATAACATATTTATTGGGTGTAACACCCATGCATTTGTTTGCAGTTTAGTTTCAATTCATCATTTAAGCTTCTTTTTTTCCCCTTGGCTTGCTTTGGCTTCACACTCGCTACCGAATAAAATAGAATATTCAATATACCTTTAGCTATGTTTTGGGGATCAGTTTTGTTGGTTTAAAGAATGCGTAGAGTGTTTGTTCACTTATACATTCTTAGATTTAGAAAGAGACATTTTTGTTTATTCCGCACCAGAAGTTGATATTTTAAATCATCACCGCTTTAAAATACACTACCGTACCATCAATATTAATTCCCAACTATTTGATATACGCAGACATTAAGTGTTAAAAATAGTTTAACCTAGGTTTATAGAGTACCATTCAATGCGTGTGTATGTTCAATGTTGGAGAATTAATGCCGACTGTGCTCTGTTACATAAAGACGATTCAGATTTTGTTTACGCCAGTAAAAAGTCATTGCGTGCGTTTCTGTTATTTAATATACCTTTTTATACGCTTAAAAATTATCAGACATGCGTATATGCATTATTTCAAAGCGTAATTTACGCTAATACGCATCTTATCTGGAGCCCTGTGGTTATAATAAAAATACTCGCCATGAAATTCATCTGCCGCGATGGCCAAGAGGTTAAAGGCGTTGGTTCAGAATAAACTGTTTTTTTTTGTCAGGGCCGTGGGTTCACTCCCCACTAAGGGCGATCTGTTTTTCTTCTTTCTTTTTTCAAATGTAATATATAAATTTTGTAATATTTTCGTATTCTTTTTAATGATATAATCTCAAGATAAAAAGAATTATTTGAACAAAAAAAGATTGCGGGAGCGAACCCGCGGCCCTGACAAAAACCGGCAGTAATATGAACAAGCACCTTAGACCTCTCGGCCATCGCGGCAGATGACGTTAAAAGCGAATATTTTCAATATAACCACTGATGATATCAGGGTTTTCTCTTTAAAATTTTGAAAGTGGGTCGTAATGACCCCTTCATGTTTGACTTTGGGGATCATTTTCAATTTCAAGGTGTCATTTTTGTAACGTTATATATACTTATTAAAAATGAAGAGATAATGAAATAAAAAATCCAAGAGAAAAAGCTGTGTTTTTATTAGTTAACTTGCACAGCAGTTTCAAGCTGTAGATTGCATCTGAGTGACTGATGGAACTTTGATGATGAATAAGTGTAGTGTTGCAAAAATATTTGTAGCCTGATACGAATGGATTACTTTGGCATGTATAAATACGAGTCTGGCAATTCATCATTACGTTTTCGACAAAAGCCAGTCGTATTTTGACAACCATTTTTTGCTAAACCCTCTCAGTGTGCAGACTTTTTTGTAACTGTTTGTAGGTTTCGTTTCGGTTTCGCTTGAAGATGAGGCAGTGAAAAAGCCATGTTTCTGAAACTAGGGGAGGGTACGCCTATGGGGTCAATTTGTTGATTGGCAGATTGTCCACTCTGTAACTCTTGAACCCCTTGAAGGATTTCGAAGAAACTTGACACAAATGTTCACATTGGGATGACATGCAGAGCGCATGTTTCGGATGGCTCGCTTTAAGGTCAAGGTCGCAGTTAGGGGTCAAAGCTCATATGAGTGTGTTTTGTGTCTGCTCTGGAACTCTTAACCCCCTAGAAGGATTTCAAAGAAACTTGACACAAAAGTTCACCACATCGAGGCGACATGCAGAACGCATGTTCTGGATTGCTCGCTTCAAGGTCAAGGTCACACTTAGGGGTCAATAGTCATACGAGTGTGTTTTGTGTCCGCTCTGTAACTCTTGAACTGCTTGAAGGATTGTAGGCACAAATGTTCACCAAATCGAGATGACATGCAGAGCACATGTTATGGATGTCTCGCTTCAAGGTCAAGGTCACACTTAGGAGTCAAAGTACCTTTAGGTGTATATGCTCCACATTGCGGTGTTGTTGTTGTTAAATGGTTTACCATGTAAAGATAATTGAATCTCGAACACAGTCTACCTTACTACTTCATACTTATGTGCGAATCGGTACTTGCTTTACAATATTGCGTACGAAAATTCGCATCGCCGTTATTTCGGCTGGTTATTAAGTTGTGCCATCAATGACGCTCCCAAAACTCAAGTGCTGCTAAACAGCATGATGAGCAAAATAAATGAACAGAATCATTCTCCATTTCGACAACAATATAATGACAGTGTAAAATATTAGCGATTATTTTTGCCAAATGATAAGCATTTAGGATAATTCTTACTTTCTCACAATGAAAATACTATTTTACAACTTCAACAACAAAATCTTTGTACACTGTAACCTCCCTACTACAAACAACACAATCATTGTCAGACATTGTTCACAATCACACTAGCAATTATTAAAATAATCTGATATGTAATTAAAGAGAATTCCTATAGTTTTTTTCCTTTCTAAGAATTTTTTTAATTCACATAATTATATGATAGGAAAATTTGTGCTAAAAACAATGAACAAATAAAAACAATAGGTCACCAGGCTTGTTTTTTGTGAAAAATTGTTTTGAACACACCCACTGTTGCTGAAACTGCTAGCGATTTCTCAACATTTTCATAATTTTCTGCTTTTTTGTAAATACCAACCAAAATATACATCAAGACAGCACAATAAGTTTTTTTCTTTTTACAGATTTTATTATTTACTTATTTTATATCATAGTCATATTTGTAATACTCTATCCTTACAATAATGGGTACAAATGAAAAAAAATATTGTTTCGTATTTACTTTTGTGAACTTTTTTCAGTGAAAAATGCCCATAGTGAAGAATATTTTTTTAAATTTTGAAAAACCTCTTTCATAGAATTTTTTCCTGTTTTTCTTATGTATAGATAATTGTATTGTGAGCATAAAAATGGCTAAAAATGTATGGGTCACCAAGCTAATTTTTATGTTAAGACCGCTAGCATACAATACCTGTTCAGACGGAAAATGGTGCGAAACCGGCCAAACTGAATACATGTATGTCCTATAGAAGTTAAAAAAAGTTTTAAAAATTCCTAATTCTTTCTATAATTGAATATTAAACAATCTAAAATGTGATGTGAAAACACAACCACAAAAATAGCAAGATACCATTTGTTACTGATAAAACTTATCAAAAATGTTATTTCATTCAAGATTCGTCATATTTAAGACTGTCTGTAACATGTTTCAACAAATTTTGACTTCAGTTCAGTTTTCCATAGAATGTGTCGGCTGCGCAGAAAGATGCGCATAAAAAACTATCGGAATTCCCTTCAAACAAAATATTCCAGCCTTAGTAGGTAACCTTTTCTCAAAAACTATAAGAGCTACAGCTATGAAACTTTGCACACTTGTTTATCATCATTAGATGACTATGTAGGCCAAGAACCATAACTCTAACCCAAACCTGGATTTTGTTAGAACTATGGCCCTTTTTGTACTTAGAAGTTTTGAACTATAACTCTTTTCTTACATACTGACCAGCACTTGCAGATGAGCGATGGCATCTGCAGGCGGTGCTCTTGTTCTTACATACTTTAATTAAGGTATAGCTTTAAAAGAATATTGATGCATTGATTAGATAACATGATTGTGTTTTAAAGCTACTTGCACATAGTTTGAGTGAAATTTTTCAACATGTTCATTTCCACCAAGTTCTGCATAGAATGTGATATGACACTGAAAAATGATCGTGGGTGAAAATAAAAGTAAGATATTGGTAGACATTGAAAAATGTAAATTTTCTGCGTTAATTTAAAATGGTTTAATACCTTCTGCACAATTTTTTTGGTTATTTATAGGAATATCTTGCAAAAGTCTTATGTCAATAAGCCTGTACCACTAGTCTCTTTCAGAGTACTCACTTTTTATGGATTTTTGAGAGAAATCATTTTTTTACTTAAAATGTGTACAATGTAGGTTAGTACCTTTAACATTTCTTTAGCAATCTTTTCTGATTTCAAACTTAAGTGGAGCCAAGGCTATAATTAGTGCCATTATTAACCTTGCTTTTCACATGTACAGATAAGAATTGTACATATATATGCATGTGATAAATGAATTAGACTAGCAGTAATTGGGTTAAAACAAATACAGTAACAAGTCGAAAGGTTATGGCATCCTGTATTACAAAGACTTTCGTATGTACCGGTATTTACAGACAAGCTGAGTGGTGTTGTTAGATCAGTGAAGGGCTTTATTATTGATTTCATTTACCATGGTCAGTAAAAAGAAACAGATGACAGAAATCTGTAGGTGTGCCCCTTCAACTTATAAGAGCATGTACTGATTTTCACATGTAAATGTAAATCTTTATTTACAGGGTTGAAAAATGAGCTTGGAGAAGCAACAGAAAAAGGAGATGTTGATAAAGTCAAACAGATCCTTGAAAAAGTAACTGTGAATGCGGATTTGAAGATAAAAAGAGAAGGGCTTGGTAAAAGCCCACTACTTATTGCCTGTACTTACGGTCAGATTCCAGTTGTGGAAGAATTTCTTCAGGTATGATACATTTTTCTTATTGGAATCCATTCAGTGAACTTTAACCTTACCCGGCTAAATTTCTAAAATGGACTGGTCCATCATTCAGTTTGCGCAATACCATTTATTATTTGAAGGGGTGTTAACTGAAAAGGAGAAGGTTCACTTTTGCCTCAAAATGGCCTAAAAACTGAAAGTTTCTTAATGAAGTAAAGAACATGTTTACTTTCATCAAGAAGTATTCTTTTATCAAATTGCACGAAAAAATTTACAATATATACGATATAGAAGAAAATATTTGACGTAACTAAAAATATATTTACCATTATTGGTATGGGAAAACTTCAGTTTTTCACAGAATTTTTAAACAAATCTGAAATTTTCACTATGAGCGCAGCTGTCGACCACAATCAAAAAATGACCATAAATTCTGTGAAAGAAGCTGGACCTATGGTCAAAATATTTTTATGGTTCTTGAATGTGCTCACTACTAAAAATATTCTTATGTGACCTAACTATGGCAAAAAATGCCCATTTCTTTTAAAAATCTGCCGTTTCAGCAATATTCAGTGATATGTGTTGAAAAATAATAAATCTTTTTTATGAAAAAGCTTATTCCTTACAGTACATAAACATTCTGGAAGCAAACGGTTTACAGTTTTATAAATTTTAGCCAAGTTGAAAATTTTCAAAATTGCATAGGCCATATTAGGCTTAAGTGAACATTGTCCTTACTGACTGAATAGCGAACAGTGCAGACCATGATCCATGCAGGCTGATCTTGGTCTGCGTTGGTTGCAAAGGCAGAATCACTTGCCGCCAGCAGGCTAAAGGTAAAATCAAATCATATCTGAAGCAAGTGATGTTTTTAATACAATTTGACATTTGATAAATTTATAAACATGTTTTACTTTAACCTTTAGCCTGCTGGCGGCAAGTGATTCTGCCTTTGCGACCAGTGCAGACCAAGATCAGCCTGCACATCCGTGCAGTCTGATCATGGTCTGTACTGTTCGCTATTCAGTAAATAAATTTTCAGTAAACACCCCTTGAAATGATAAATGGTTCTGCCGAAATTGAATGACGGACCAGTCTATTATAGAAATTTAGCAGGCTAAAGGTTAATAAGCTTCTTCAGCTGATTATTGTAAAATGATAATATATTTTCATATGAAACTTAAGTCAGGAGCTGACCCCTTGTCACGTATGTCAAATGGTAGGACAACAGTACATGAAGTTTGTGTTGGTGGACACCATGAATGTTTACGCCTGCTCCTAAAATACACAGATCAGGTCAATGTTAAGGACAGGGATGGACAAACACCAGCTCACCTTGCAGCCTTCAATGGAGAAGTTAAATGTTTGAAAATTCTATCAGAAATAGGTGAGTGTTTTAACTTATTCTTACTTTATTGAAAATAACAAAAGAAAAATGTTCCTAGATCATGGCTAGATGTCAAACTAGAGGTGTGTCAGGACACTGGTACCCCATGCCTTATCACTGTATGGTCATATGCTACTTGTCAATGCAAGGGTATGTAAACTTCCATAGTCCCTTGTGTTGGAGTATTGATACTACAAAACATCATAGAGTATTAAACACAAGATATAGGAAACTAAACTGAAAGGGTATTTTTTTAGGGGTGGGGGGAGGTGGGGATGGGGAGTGAGTAGGAGGGGAAGGGGGGATGGGTAAATCTGAAATAAAACCCAAGATGCACAACTTCACATGCTGAACAAATTTCATTATTCTAGGTCAGATGCCTCTGTAGATATGGGTAACAAAAAGGTTTAGGCCATTTATGCAGTCAGTGGCCATAACAGACAAAACCATGGGGGCACAACTTTACATGCTGAAAAGTAGTCATATATTGTTTGGTTGCTACTTCTTGAGAAATATGGGACAACACTTTTAGGCCCTTTATGCATAATTATGGCTGTCAGGGGCCTTAACTCTGGACTTACTAGATAAAATTCCATGCTGAATAAAACTCCTGTGATGTTTGATGACTTTAGATTAAATACTTTTTGAGGTATGCATGACACAAATTTGGATGGACATCTAGTTAATCTAAGTGCACTCCCCACACCCTCCCCAACCCCACAAAAAGTCTGGGGTCATAAAAAGACTTGTGCCATTATTCGTGTTCACATTGCATGGCTGTTACAGTGCTTATCTTGTTTTCAGGTATCCTTAGGTCTTTAGATGTAGTGATACAAATATGGTGACTTTGAAAATACCTTCTTCCTCACCTCCCCCCTCCCACAAAAAGGAGCCCCAAAGAACGAAAAAATATTATTTACCTCCAATTGAAATTACATAGGTTCAGTTTGCATTGATTATCAAAATTTATATCTGAAGAAATTGTGATGGTGTGGAGTACCTCCTTTTGCCTGAGTGTATTCATTAGAATTTTGAGACCATTTTCTGTATTTGTTTTCTACAGAATTGATCACAGTATAGTGTAAATGGTATGCTATATGCTATTTATTCATTAAGGTGCCAATCTAGTCACTGAAGATTACAAGGGGAGACAATGTGCTCATTTAGCTGCCATGAGGAATCACAAGAAAGTTTTACAGTTCCTATTTGACCTTGGAGTTGACCTTGACTGTAGATGTGAGAATGGGAAGACACCGGTACATTATGCTGCTCAATATGGAGGTCAGTGTCCATTCTGTTTAATACTGTTCTTTTCTGATAGGTTTGTCCCATCAAAACATGGGAATAAACATTGATTGCAACAGCAGACCCACCACTTATTATTTTTGATAATTCCTATAAAACTAGCTGATCTCTCTTTATGATATTCAAACTTTATGCAGAAGGAATATTTATGATAACATCAACAAAAATTTATTATATCCAAAACTTAACAATCAATAAGCATAATTTCATTGCAACAGTTTTGACTAGTTTTCATTATGAAAATTATGTCATATTTTTGGTGAATATGATAATACAGATATATGAATGGCTGTTTAGGTTGTTTGTTTTTAACCTTTAGCCTGCTGGCGGCAAGTGATTCTGCCTTTGCGACCAGTGCAGACCAAGATAAGCCTGAACATCAGTGCAGGCTGATCATGGTCTATACTGTTCGCTATTCAGTCAGTAAATTTTCAGTGAACACCCTTTCGAATAATAAATGGTATTGCCCAAATTGAATGATGGACCAGTCCATTTTAGAAATTTAGCAGGCTAAGGGTTAAAAATATGAAAGCTTATCCTGAAAATAGTATTGCATTATTTTTTTTTATTAATCTTTGAAGAGCGGTATTTCCCTTTTTTGTGACCATTTAATGTAAAGAATTGTTTTGTGAACATCCAGTTTAGATTGGCAGACCTTTAGTTCATCTTTCAGTTTTATTTCAAAACTTGAGTGCATGTAGTAAGATAAAAACCATATTGCCTCTTCAGTTTTCCACTTTGATACAGTTTTGAACAGTTTATTTGATCATCATTAATTCAAATGATGTGCACAATGTCATGCAAATAGATATTATCAGACAAACATTGAATATGATATGAGAATCGTGAGGGAAAAAAACACAAATGGCTTTCGGGGAAATAGTGATAACAAATCGGTATTACTACACTGACAAGCACTAAAAGAATGATTTTCATCAAAAAACTCAAATTCATCATGAAAATGAATTTTAAGTAGATAAATTTATCTATTCTTGGATATTATCTGCTTTTAAATCAACTTTTCTCTGTTTTTGTTTACCCTGTATTAAGGTATTTGTTACATTAGCTGTTTCATGATGTTAGATGATGAAAATTGAGGAAAACATGTATTGTTATAAACCTGTTTGACAACACACGATATTATTTTTTATGTGAATTTTTAATGACCATTCATGATTCTATAAATCAAATCAAATAAAGATTTTATAAGTTTAACACTGAATACAGAAGGCTTGAAAAGAGAATAGTTGTCAGAAGTCAGTAGTACTGTCTTTCATTTGAAACTGAATTAAAACATGGGTACAATTTATGCTTTATGAAAATCTGTTCTTTATTCCATAGGAATCCAGCCAGGATAGAAATAATCTGAAAAGTCTGCACTGAATTGTTGTCGTAGATAACTGTCTTCTTTAACGTAGTTTTTATAGTAAACAGTTGTCCCCCCTGCCAGCCAAGCGGCCCACCAGCCGAATGTTCCCGTTGTCATTATTGTATGATTGCACATACTCAAAACAGCTAAGTCAACTTCTGGTTTCTTGTGAATGAAAACTAGATTCAACAGCTTCTGATAACGTCCCAACTGCCATATGACCCATCTTATATCGTCTGAACAAATGAAGAATGTCACTCTTGGAAATCGCTTTTTAAAATAACCCATCGCATTTTCGATGTAAGTTATGGGAGCTATATTGTAAGCTGATATCTTGCTTTCATTTTTAATCTGAGCAAAAAACATATCTCCTCTTCGTATATGAACACCAACATACGTTGAATTTTGCGCGTAGAACTTTGCCTTTCTGGCAGCACTATGAAAAACTTCTTCTGCCTTTATTCTCACATCGTCATGAAATTTAAATTCCTGTCTTAACGCATTTGCAACAGAGCCAAAGTATTTCCATGATTGTAGATAGTAATAGAGTTTAACATAAATCTGTGTGAAATTCAACAAACTGGGATCAAAAGCACAGTGAAGGTTTTCAAATTTCTGGTAAGCGTACTTGCAGTATTGTTCACAGTGCACCTTTTGTGCTGATGTGTTGAAAATCTTAGCTATTTGGTCATGTTTGCTAATGCGTAATGTCATATTTTTGTGTTTTGCTATTCCAAAACCGGATGCATACTGGAACATGAGGTTTCCAAGGCGACCCCTGAAGGAAACACAGAGAACATTTCTGGGTGAATACCGTATTTCTGGTGGTTTTGACGTTGTCTGAATCCTCAGGCTGTAGTCTTGGTGTTTATTATATGTCTGGTTCCCAGCATCTAACTTCAGTAAAACTGTTAGTAGCAGTATTGATACCAGAAGAAATATATCTAAAATTAAAACAGTATAGATTGTGATTTACATTTAGCACAGTGAACACTTTTACAATTGCTTCCAGATGAATTCACACATCTACTTTTATTTAACTTCACTTCAACATAGATTTAAATGAAACTCAGTTAGATAAGTTTCTTGTAAGTTTTAATGAAGCTTGATAATAGATAGAAATAAATATTATTATTATCATCAACTTACATTTTAAAGCTCTGGCATGGTTAGGGAAATTCACAATAAATATATTCATCCTGATACTGCCTGACTGCTGTATGCTACTTTATAACAAAAGACAACACATTTTGTCTTCTACTTCAGCTAAAGGGTGTGACTAGATAATTGTCATCAATAAATAATGGCATACACATATACAAGACAGGGGTGTTTCTATTTCAGCAAAAATAAATATAAGGTGATTATTGAATTAGTGATATTATTGCAGCATTTAGATTGCAAGAATCAATGACAATTCTGAAATATAGTGTCAAAGTAGCTGTAGTTTTCATACAATATTGATGGCAATCTAAATTTATTTTGTTTTCAACTTTAATCTACAAAGATTCTGTTGAGACCAAGTAATCTGTAACAATGTTTTTTTTTTCTTTATTATGACTGACACTGATGTTTTCTCTGAAAAACCTTTTCTCTTTAGGCTCATCTCAACAGAGTTAGAGTCAGAGATAAGAGAAATTGTAAATGTTTTCTGAAAGCTTATTCAAACTAAACTAAGCAGTTATGAACATAATGTAAAGTGTAATATACATAATTGCTGTTATAAGCTCGCTCGTAGTGGGCTCCACAAAGGGAGGTAATAAAGCAGTTGATGAAATGTTCATTGCCTCATTTGCATAGCTCTTTTTGCAGTACATTCTAACAAGAATTCTTTACCCTTTAAAGCAACTGGTTCAGAATTTTGGCAAAATGGGGTCAAAATAAAGTTCTCAAGATTTACAAGTGGGCATTGGTTTAAACTTCATGATATGCAGCCTTTTTGCGAAGTAGCAATATAAAGTGGAAAAAACAATGATTCAGACAGAGTAAACTGTGAGATAGTTCTTTTGAACTCATTAACATAATCCGCATTATGGAATTTTACAAATGTTCCATATACCTTTCCACCTTTTTTCTTATTTTTCCTTAACAGGACATACGCTTTATATCAAACATCAAACAGATAAAAATATTCAAATTTCTCACTCCAAAAGTGGGAAAGGGTAGCTTTAATATGGTTAAAGTCATTTATTAATTGATGTGAAAGAAATTATATCACAAGGGTGCAGCCCTATTGATATAATAATATGCATCTGAAAGACAATGATTTTATTCAAGAGAAAATCAAGGCTTTGATTCTAACATGATATCAAGGATTACAATCTACATCCTTGACAACATCCACCAAATTTGTGCCTTTATTTTCAGGGTGCCGCTATGATGTTTGTTGCAGTGACAGAATAATTGTGACGTAAAAACAATGATTTTATCTTATAATAACACACTATCAGACTTCTTTGTAGGAAAACAAATAAGCGTGTCCTAGAATTTACTCTATTACTTAATATGTTTGTGTTGTATATTTTTTCCATCTTTCTAATAATAACCATTGTATTTCAGCTCTACAGTGCCTGATTTTACTAGTTCAAAGAGACTGTGATATTACATTAGGAGACAACAATGGCTATCTGGCCTTGCATCACTGTGCCAAGAACAACAAACTTGACTGTGCCAGATTTCTTGTCAAACAGGGAACATCATTAGAAGCTACACAGGCGGATGGCAAAACACCAGCTCATGTGGTAGGCTCATAACATATAATATCTGTTTGCTTTCTTGTATGTTTGTTGCATTCAGCTGTTTTTTTTTTCAAAAGTAATTTACTCATACAAGGCACTGACAGTTTACTTAAGCAGTATGCAAGGGTTTTTATTAGTATTGATCTGTTTTTCTCAAGTACTACTCCCGCACGATAATTTAAACAACAGCATGTTTATATTATCGTTTGATTGTTATGGTTCTCATGCATCATTGAACTCAAAAAGGTTGTCAATGATAGAAGTTAAATGCATACTGTAATGTTATACAAAAATATTTTCTGTATTGAAACGTTTTAATGAAGAAAAGTCATAATTATCAAACATGTTATCGTTTGAGTTATCGTTCGGGATTTATAACCGACAACCTCTCCACATGAATCAGAGGTAGATGGTGCATTGCTACATGTATATTGTCTTCAGTCAGTCATTCAGTTATACTGTACTTTAAAATGATATGAGCCGTGCCATGAGAAAACCAACATAGTGGGTTTGCGACCAGCATGGATCCAGACCAGCCTGCGCATCTGCGCAGTCTGGTCAGGATCCATGCTGTTCGCTAACGGTTTATCTAATTGCAGTAGGCTTTAAAAGCAAACAGCATGGATCCTGACCAGACTGCGTGGATGCGCATGCTGGTCTGGATCCATGCTGGTCGCAAACCCACTATGTTGGTTTTCTCATGGCGCGGCTCATATATGAATTTTATTTTTCAGGCAGCCTTGAATGGTTCAATAGATGTGTTACATTGGTTACTGGATAAAGGGGCAGATCCAAATAGTCAAGATTGTGAGTTTCTTTTTTGAACTTAGATAATTTAAGTGAATGTGATTAAAACAGAAACATTTTGTGTTTCATATATTTTCTTTAAAGTCTTTATCATCTTTTGAATGGTAAAAAACTGAATATGACTTATGACTGAGAAAGTTCAGTAAGGAGAGAATATGCCAGTAGAGGAGTAGATACCCAAAATTAAGGTGATTGACTGGTAATGGACCAGTAATGATAATCAGCTACATCCAGTGTATGTGTTTTTGCCATTCTTCATTCATAACAAAAAATATTTTTATAATAACTGGAGAATGCCGAAATCACAGATGGAAAAAATGTGAACAAACAGAAATTACCATATGCCATTATAGGTCCAGTTACCTTAACTGCCAGAATACACTTTAACTAGTGAGGCACTTTAACAATGAAAACTATTTCCAAATAGCATACCATGGCTTTAAAGTGTGAAATAGTTACCTATGATTATTTACATGTGTGATGCCATCATAATTATGGTACATATGCAATGAGTTTACTGGAAGTTTTCTAAATGTTTTCAGATTTTGGAAACACACCTGGTCACTATGCCAGTGAGGGAGGGTTCCCAAATTGTTTGAACTGTTTCCTACAGCATGACGGAGAGATTGACATACAGAACATAAAAGGTGACATGCCGCTTGATACAGCCAGGAAATATGGTCATCCTTTACTCATGGAAAAAGGAGGTTTGAATTTTTTAATTTGTCTTTTTGATAGTAAAGCAGGAATGATTTAGGAACATCATGATCATGTCTCTGTGATTAATTTGTTGATTTTAGATTTGTAAATTATGTAGTTGATGTTGTAGTTTTATTAGCTCCACTATTCGGAGAAAAGGGGTGCTATTCTACTCGTCCTGGCGTTGGTGTTGGCGTTGGCGTGAGCTTTCTTGGTTAAAGTTTTTTGGCAACCTTTGTTTTTCTTTGTTACTGTTGCTTATATCTTACTGTATCTTCACATTAACATTGTTCAGCATGCAAACAAAGTATGTGCAGGGGCTGGGCCCATTATACCCAAGGTCAAGGTCACCAAGGTGTTATACTTAGGTTATTTTTAAGGTTAAAGTTTTTCGGCAACCTTTGTTTTTCTGTCATGTCTTTGTTACTATTGCTTATATCTTACTGTAACTTCACATAAACATTTCCAGCATACAAACAAAGTATGTGCAGGGACCGGGCCCATTATACTCAAGGTCAAGGTCACCAAGTTCTTATACTTGGAATTATTTTCAAGTTAAGTTTTTTCGAAAGCTTCGCTTATAGACAGATCTTTGGTACTTTAAAAGATGATGACTTGAAATTAAAAATATTTCTTTATAATCATCATCTGCATGTGTGGTTACAATCCCCATATCTCTAAATGTATTTTTGACAGAATTATACCCTTTTTATACATAAAGGTTTTTGGCAAACTTCGCTTTCTGGATATAACTTTAGTACAATATAAGATAATGACTTGAAACTTAAAATGTATTTTTATCATCATCATCTGCATGTGTAGTAGGGTCTTTTTATATCTTGGTATATCTTCCTTTTAAAGTAGAGGTCTCTTATTGAGACATAAACTCATTTTACTGTCATATTGCCGAAAAGTGGAGCACGCTGTCTTACGGACAGCTCTTGTTTAATTATGCTGTTGATATATGAATTATTCCGTTATTTTGTTCTACTGTAAATTTATGGATTATTTAATTCAGTTGTGGAATATTAAGCTAATTTTTTGATTACTTTGTACTTTGGTAGATTATTCAGTGGATTTTTGGGTTGTATGTAAATCTGTAGATTATGCTGTTGATTTATGCACAGTTGTTTCATGAACCAGTGACATATTTGAAACTAGGTCAGCTGTACAAGGTTTATGCATGTACAATGAAACATCAGTAATAGTTGATGCACAGGGTCTCTCTCAAGGCGTGTAGTCCTCATCCATTATTAGCGTGTCTGATTTTTAAAAAAAATCTATGAGGTATTGTCGTCACTTGATCGATGTCATCGGCATTGGTTAAATTTTTCGTTTAGGTCCTCCTTTTCTCAAAAGCCATAAGAGCTGCAGCTTTGAAACTTTGCACACTTGTTAATCATCATTAGTTGACTGCGTAGGCCAAGAACCATAACTCTGATATTATGCATTTTGTCAGAATTTTGGCCCTTTTTGTACTTAGAAATTCTGAACTCTAACTTTTTTCATACATACTGACCAGCACTTGCAGACAGTAGATGGCACCCTTAGGCAGTGCTCTTGTTTTAAATCAACTATGATTGGATCATTTGCAACCCTGGATTACTTAAGCATTTTATTCATCCTCTTGCAACTAGGTGTGACCAGTGTTTTTACTATATCTTAAAAACTGAATGAAACTCTTATTCTTCCCAAATTTTTATTATTATCTTAAAATACAAAACAAGATGTTTGTGGAATAATTAATATAGACTTTACAAGCTTAAAATTTGAAATGTGTTTTGATATATAATCAGCTTTATATAGGGAACTTTGTATTGACTAAAGTTGTATATAAAATATGTAAAATTGCATGATCACAAAGAAATCAGTTACCATCAAACAACTGTCACCATCATAGATTTTTAGGGATAAAGAACATTTTCATTGCTTTTTGGGATAAAAAGAAGTTTCTTCTGCCTTTTTCAGACTAGTTGTAAAAGAGAAACTTTATTTAGATTGATAAGAAAGATTTATTTCATAGATCTAGTATTAGTTTCATTTTATTTACTATTGTTGTATTTTATCGTCAGTCAAGAATGAAGATCCATGTCCTCAGTGCTATGAAAAATACAAGAAGGTACAATGGGACACATTGCACCCACCTGCTAATGTGGAAAGAAATATTACTATTGCTGGTTCTAGTGCTTACAGAAACCCAGTGCCTCCTGGACAGTAAGATTTCATCTTTTTCTCCTTCTTTGTTTGTTCTTTTAAATAATTGTTTTCCTTCTCTACATGTATCTTTCAAATCAAATAACCTTGAAAATACTTTAATAAATCATATTTAAATTGTCATGCAGAACTTTAATGTCACAAACTTGGAACACGACGGAAGCATTTTGCTTTCTTGGAATGTCTGGAGGATACATTTTGCTTTCTTGGATTTTCTAAAGGATACATCTGCTTCTTTGTATTGTTTCCTAGAATTGTTCAAGAGAAATATTTACTTCATTGAATTGTCTAATGGAAAATTCTTTTCCATGAATTGTCTAAGGGAAACATTTGCTTCCATGGATTGTGTTATGGAAACATTTGCATCCATGGATTGTCTTATGGAAACATTTGTTTTCATTGATTGTCTTATGGAAACATTTGCTTCCATGGATTGTCTTATGGTAAATTTGCTTCCATGGATTGTCTCATGGAAAGATTTGCTTCATTGGGATGTTTAATGGCAACATTTGCTTCATTGATTTGTCTTAGGAAAACATGTGTTGTCTTTTATTGTTTAAAGGGAAACATTTGTTTCCATAGATTGTAAACATCTGTTTCCTTGGAAACAGGAAAAGGAAACATAGGCAGCTGCTCAGGATGGAATAAAGCACCACTAGCTTCAGCCTTTAATAGTTTTTCATTTTATAATTGCTTATGTGATTTCCTGAATTTAATACTATTTTAGAACCAAGTCAGATAATCTAGATTGATGCTGTGTTTCCTTTTGCCTATAGTTTATATTTAATCTTTTACAGGAAGATACCTACACAGTTGCAGCAAAATTTGATGAAGCACGAGGCACGGCGTAAGAAAGAAGCTCCCAAGAAAGTAGTCCAAGATAGAGATATGGCATCCAAGTTTTATGGAGATCATCTTGATCCAAATGAACTGTTTAAATTTAAGGTGCCAGAAGGCAAAGAACAGTCACTACACCTGTAGGGTTTATTATGAGATTATTTATTGACATATCGGAAGGTCACAGAGGTCGTCCCTGTGTTTTTCACTGCTTTTTACCAAGAAAGGTTGTTCTAGCATCAAATATATGAAATCTGTGCCAATTTGAATTTAGTTCAGCTCTTTTCCTCAACTTAAAATTTAGTCACAACTTTCAAACAATGTTACATATGTGCTGTCTTGTACATAACTAGACAATTGTTGCCTTGGTTATAACCATTGTAGATTATATGTATTAAAGTCATTATGCACTTTTCGGGAAAGTTATCTGGAAATGGCATGGAGCAACCAAGTATAAACCTCTAAAAATGGGGGCTGCAGCAGTCTGAAAACATTATAACTTAAAAAATAGACAACAAATCTAGCATTTTTTAACTGCATTTAAAATTTTAACGCTTTCAGTGTTTTATTATATTAAGTAAAGAGAATTAAAACATTTTTCTTTAAATAAAGTTTACTCGAGATTTATACGCAATTGCAAGTTATGCTAAGTAATATTGGAATCGGCAGATCTTGACTTATCATTGGATGGAGTATGAGAACTCACTTACTAACTATTTCCGTATATTTGATTTACATCACCTGTAAACTGAGCTGAAAAAATATATAAAATTTTAGATTGAAGTAAGTTAATTGAATTTAACTGGAATTCATCAGGAGTCATTTGTAGTTATATGAGTGATGTGCTTAATTTAAGTTTATTGCCACTAGTAGGCATATTATATGTCAGAATATATATATATAGCGATGTCACATCAACATTTTGGTAAATGACAATCATTTTACTGAAATTCACTGTGCTACATGCCAGTCTGTAGTAAACTTGAAATGGAAAAAAGTTTCCAGTTTTCATAGGCAATGGAAGTTTAGTATACCTTGCAGGGTGGCCACCCACTCTGGAAAACAGGGAAAACAGGGAAAAAGGCTAAAACAAATTCCCTGCATGGAAAATTCAGGGAATTTGAAAATTTTGAAAAAATCAGGGAATTATCAGGGAATTTTTCAAAAATTGAAAGAAAAAATTTAAAAGAGTGTATGTCTTGGCTACTGGTGGTTTCTCTTCTTCATAACAGTTACATTTATTTCATATAATACAGAATACTATACTTAGCAAATGCGCTCACTGTTTGATGATTCTAAAACTGTTACTCATCAACTATAAGAGATATGTTTTTGTTTCTAAAATGGAGAGAAGCTAAAATGGAATTGAGCAACCATTGCCCCAGAGCTCAAATACTAATACATTTATTATGAACAAATAGTTTTGTTTGTCTTAAGATGTTGGAGTAATGATCCTTTTATTAATCCCCCGCCACAAGTGGGGGGGGGTTATAGAAATGGTCTCCATCCATCCTTCCGTAACATTTTGTGTTCGCTCTGTATCTCCTTAACCCCTTGAAGGATTTTCATGAAACTTGGGTCAAATGATCACCTCATCAAGATGATATGCAGAACCCATGAGTCAGCCATGTTGGTTCAAGGTCAAGGTCACAACTCAAGGTCAAAGGTTTGAGCCTTCCATTTCGTGTCCACTCTGTATCTATTAAACCCCTTGAAGGATAATCATGAAACTTGAATCAAATGATCACCTCATCAAGACAATGCAGAACCCATGAGTCAACCATGTTGGCTATAGGTCAAGATCACAGCTCAAGGTCAAAGGTTTGAGCCTTCCATTTTGTGTCCGCTTTGTATTTCCTAAACCCCTTGAAGAATTTTCATCAAACTTGGGTCAAATGATCACCTCATCAAGACGATATGCAGAATTGATGAGTCAGCCATGCTGGCTCAAGGTCAAGGTCACATCTTAGAGTCAAAGGTTTGAGCCTTCCATTTTGTGTCCATTCTGTATCTGCTAAAACCCTTGAAGGATTTACATTAAACTTGGATCAAATGATCACCTCATCAAGAACTCATGAGTCAGTCATGTCAACTCAAGGTCAAGGTCACAACTCAAGGTCAAAGGTTTGAGCTCTGTATCTCCTAAAACCCCTTTTAGGATTTTCATGAAACTTGGCTCAAATGATCACCTCATCTAGACGATGTGCAGAATTCATGGGTCAGCCATGTCAGTTCAAGGTCAAGGTCACAGCTCAAGGTCACAGCTCGAGGTCAAAGGTTTACCCTTTCACTATCCATACCAGTGGCGGGGGATTAAGCTGTCTTTCAGACTGCCTTGTTAAAATACACACAAGTCTCCTGTTAAACATTTTCTGAATTTTTATTTCTGATATTTCAACAATTAAATTTCAACAATAATATTTCTTCACTTTCACAAAGTTACTAAGATTAAAACACAGAGTTTCCTTTAAAATTAATTACACAGAGTTGATCACTAAGAGTCCTTGATTTGTTCACAAAGTAAAGTGACTAGCTTAAGTAACACAAAGTATCTATATATCAGGTTTATATACCTTCTTATGATTTGGCTTATTAAAGGATGCATCACTTTTGAAAATCATCAGACAACAACAATCTGATTAGGTCTAAAACCTGGAAGTCTTTGGTGATAAAACAAATATTTAAATCTATTAAATAAAGATCTTTAGATAAATACCATTGACAACTTCTTAAAGAGACTGGACACAAGTGCTATAAGGCAAACACCTTAGCTTTCTTGACATATATAAGATTTGCACAGATTATGATGATAAAGAAATGAATTTTCAAAATACAAACTAAATCAAACATTGAAATAATATTTAGACCTCAAAATTAAAAGTATAATTTTCAAAATCTACATGTTTTAATGAGAATTTTGAAATACAATAATGTTTATTTTTGTTTTTACATGATATGTTACAGTATATGATGTTCTGTAATAGAAAATTATGCATCATAAAACATTGTACCTTGAAAGCAAGCAGAAGTTGTTACACAACTAAAAACTAAAATGAATTGAGTGTCAGTACATTACTGACATTAACAAAATGTATACCAACATTTGAATCATGCATTAGAAGTACCTGTGTATTGGTAGTAGTTGCTTGTTAGGCTTTTGCTAGTTATTAACAAACATTAACATTAGTCTTGAATAGCATAATCATGAAATGTATTTTTAAAACCATAAAATTAGCAACTTCATGAGAAAACTCTTTGGCTTTGAAACCAATAATGGAAACAAGACTAGCCTGTACATTCTGTGTAGTCTGGTCAGGATCCATGTTGTTTGTTTGTGCACATTAACTGTAACAGCCATAGGTCTATAAAGTTAAAATGAACAGGATGGTTCCTGATCAGAGTACAGGCTTTTTTAATCCATACTGGCCACAAAGTCATTATGCTGGTGTCCCATGTCATGACTTGAGTTTAAATTAAACTCAGTTTACCAGAAAGATGAAATTGTTGTTATGAATGCAAGGTGTTGACAGTTGTATGCTAATTTAGTGGACTAATTCATTTTCGAAGAAACTTTTATGTCAAATCTTGAAGACCATTTGTCTAGATTTAATATTTTTCTTTAAAGTTAAAAGTTAAACAGTGTCTTTGTGGCATTGTAAAGGAGAATGTTAAAAATCAGGCTCAGTTCATTTACATTAAAACATGATAACTGATTAAAGCTGTAATCACATTGTTAATTTGAATAATCAATGTTATAGGCAATAAAAGACACTGGAATTAGTATCACAACAAGTTACAAAATAAATAATGGTATGTACATGTATGTGAAATGTAAGTCATTGCTGCTGAAGTATTGAAGTTTTCTTTTCTTGAGCTGTTTTGAGTTGTTACCATGCTTACTACTCTTACTGAAGTTGCTCAATGAGACCTTAAATTACCTATATAATTGGTTATTCAAACAGGATTCTGAAAATAAAATAAATAATTAATATATTTTGAAAATATAATAACTAAATATAATTTCATATGTATATAAAATAGATGTAAAATAAAGTTTATTGGTGGAGAGGGTATATATAGAAGGGGAGGATGGAGGCCATAATATTACTACATTTATATTCACAATTGTTGCTATGCCGAACAAAGTATCAGGGAAACTGACTAACCTGTCGGGGAAAATTCAGGAAATTATCAGGGAAATTTACTTCGGATTTTTGGTGGCCACCCTGCCTTGGAATACCTGCCTTCATTCAAAGCTGATCTTGATGTAAATGTAGCATTTTTGACATGGTAAGCTTGGCTCTGTCTTTGAATATACTTTACCATTCAGCTGCTTCTGCGATATTTTTTTACTAAGATAATGATCGAGATATCTTTGTTGACTTTTTTTTTTTGTTTTGTTTTTTACAATCTGGAAAATTGTTTCTTTTATGTTCAGTATTTTATTATCTTTGGTCACCTCTTGAATTTCCTGATGAAACGTTTGCAAAGTGTTTCTAAATATAACAATATGTAAGAAAAAAAAAGAAATTGACACACACCATATTCAAATGTGTTTGCTATTGTTAAACATCTTCAGTACTTCTGTTGTAAAAATGTATTCATTTATAAAGTAATTTGCAGATTTTAGCAGTATGACTATGCATTCTAACACTATCCGATTCATTTTCCTATTAAACAAAGAAGACTGAAAACAGTGAATTACTATACAACAATTCACTGTTCTGAAGTCACAATTATTACGTCATAGCGGCGTGCTGGAAAAGAAACCGATTGAAAACGGGCAACTGTTTAATGAATGCCGTCAAGGATGTACTTTAAAGTCCTTGGTAACGTGTTAGAATCGAAATAATATATCTCATTTAGTGATTTGCTCTTGAATAAAATCATTGAATGTCGTTCAGATGCGTATTATTGTATCACTCGGGCTGCGCCCTCGTGAAATAATTCCTTTGCATTTGATCTCCAAACAATGATTTATTCAGCAACAAATCACTAAATGAGATATATTATTTCTTAATCAAAAAATAGTACAGACTTAATTTATAGAGTTCAGTGATTTAATGTAACTGACTTAGATTATAAGAGAATGTTTTTGCATGTATTTATTGAAGTTTTACTATTCCTGAATGAATGACATTTTTACTATTCTTGAATGAATGACATAAAAGTTATTGGAATGTTCTATTCAAGGCAGATATATGTTGTTAAATTACTATTTTTGCTCAAAAATAACAAGACTTGGTAATAGATGATTTTATGATTGCTTGTTTATCTGTATGTTTGAGAAAAGGTGTTATAAGTGGATAGTATTGTTGTCACATCTTCAACTGAATAATGTGATATATTTTTGTGATTATATTGTAAATGTATTAAATTTGTTATTTCTGAATATTGAAAAGTTTTTCTTTTTGTTGACACTTGCTTCTGAAGTGTTTCTTGTTAGTCATTTACTGGGACACACGAGGGGACTGCTTACCCTCTCCTGTCAGTCTGTCTGTCACACAAATTGAGATCCTGTGACTGGGACACATGAGGGGACTGCTTACCCTCTCCTGTCAGTCTGTCTGTCATACAAATTGAGATCCTGTGACTGGGAACACATGAGGGGGACTGCTTGCCCTCTCTCTGACAGTCTGTCACACAAATTGAGATCCTGTGACTGGGGACAAATGAGGGGACTGCTTACCCTCTCCCGTCAGTCTGTCTGTCACACAAATTGAGATCCTGTGACTGGGAACACATGAGGGGGACTGCTTGCCCTCTCTCTGACAGTCTGTCTGTCACACAAATTGAGATCTTATGACTGGGGACACATGATGGGACTGCTTACCCTCTCTTGTCAGTCTGTCTGTCACACAAATTGAGATCCTGTGACTAGGGACACACGAGAGGGACTGCTTGCCCTCTCTGTCAGTCTGTCTGTCACACAAATTGAGATCCTGTGACTGGGAACACATGAGGGGACTGCTTACCCTCTCTTTCAGTCTGTCTGTCACACAGATTGAGATCCAGTGACTGTGAACACATGAGAGGGACTGCTTGCCCTCTCTGTCAGTCTGTCTATCACACACATTGAGATCTTATGACTTGGGACACATGAGGGGACTGCTTGCCCTCTCTCTGTCAGTCTGTCACACAAATTGAGATCTTATGACTGGGGACACATGATGGGACTGCTTACCCTCTCTTGTCAGTCTGTCTGTCACACAAATTGAGATCCTGTGACTAGGGACACACGAGAGGGACTGCTTGCCCTCTCTTGTCAGTCTGTCTGTCACACAAATTGAGATCCTGTGACTGGGGACATATGAGGGGGACTGCTTGCCCTCTCTCTGACAGTCTGTCTGCCACACAAATTGAGATCCTGTGACTGGGAACACATGATGCGGACTGCTTGCCATCTCTCTGTCACACAAATTGAGATCCTGTGACTGGGGACAAATGAGGGGACTGCTTACCCTCTCCTGTCAGTCTGTCTGTCACACAAATTGAGATCCTGTGACTGGGGGACACACGAGGGGACTGTTAGCCCGCTCTCTGTCAGTCTGTCTGTAATACAAATTGAGATCCTGTGGCTGGGGACACATGAGAGGACTGTTTGCCCTCTCTCTCTCTCTCGATCCTGTGACTCGGGACACGAGGGGACTGTTGGCCTGCACTCTGTCAGTCTGTCTGTCACACAGATTGAGATCCTGTGCCTGGGGAGGGGAGTGCTTACCCTCTCCTGTAAGTCTGTCTGTCACACAATTTGAGATCCTGTGACTGGGGACACATGAGGGGGGACTGCTTGCCCTCTCTCTGTCAGTCTGTCACACAAATTGAGATCTTATGACTGGGGACACATGATGGAACTGCTTACCCTCTCTTGTCAGTCTGTCTGTCACACAAATTGAGATCCTGTGACTAGGGACACATGAGGGGGACTGCTTGCCCTCTCGGCCAGTCTGTCTCACACAAATTGAGATCCTGTGACTGGAGACACACGAGGGGGACTGCTTGCCCTCTCTCTGTCAGTCAGTCTGTCACACAAATTGAGATCCTGTGACTGGGGACACATGAGGGGGATGAGGGGGACTGCTTGCCCTCCCTCTGACAGTCTGTCAGTCACACAAATTGAGATCCTGTGACTGTGGACACATGAGGGGGACTGCTTGCCTTCTCTCTGTCAGTCTGTCTGTCACACAAATTGAGATCCTGTGACTGTGGACACATGAGGGGACTGTTAGCCCTCTCTCCGTCAGTCTGTCTGTCACAAAAATTGAGATCCTGTGACTGAGAACACATGAGGGGGACTGCTTGCCCTATCTGTCAGTCTGTCTGTCACACACATTGAGATCTTATGACTGGGGACACATGAGGGGACTGCTTGCCCTCTCTCTGTCAGTCTGTCTGTCACACAAATTGAGATCCTGTGACTGGGGACACATGAGGGGGACTGCTTGCCCTCCCTCTGACAGTCTGTCTGTCACACAAATTGAGATCCTGTGACTGGGAACACATGATGGGGACTGCTTGCCATCTCTCTGTCACACAAATTGAGATCCTGTGACTAGGGACACATGAGGGGACTGCTTGCCCTCTCTCTGTCAGTCTGTCTGTCACACAAATTGAGATCCTGTGACTGGAAGACACACGAGGGGACTGTTGGCCCGCTCTCTGTCAGTCTGTCTGTCACACAAATTGAGATCCTGTGGCTGGAGACACATGAGGGGACTGTTTGCCCTCTCTCTCTCTCGATCCTGTGACTCGGGACACGAGGGGACTGTTAGCCTGCACTCTGTCAGTCTGTCTGTCACACAGATTGAGATCCTGTGCCTGGGGACACATGAGGGAACTGTTTGCCCTCTCTCTGTCACACAAATTTAGATCCTATGAGAACTAAAAGTACCACATATTTTAATGAAACTGCATAGATGGCAATATAGCACATCCTTTCATTATGTTTCTATTGTAGAAATTATGGTTTGTAAGGCAATAAATAATCCAAACACGACAAGAACGTGGCACACCTTGCAATATTTTTTGAAGTACATGATACATGATTAGCTCATCTGGACACAAAATGCTCAAGGTGAGCTATTGTGACTACCTTGTGTCTGTCGTTATGTGGTGTGCACCGGGCATCATCAATATTTGACTTTTAAAGTCAAAATTTAAGCTCAAGCTTTAGGAAGTTCTACACATTTGATAAATCAAAAGTAAAGGTGTAACGTTATTTATCTGGATAATGTAGAAACACACCTAGACTTTGCATTTGAAATGAAATCACGATGAATTAATGGCAAAGTGTCAGTAAATTTACTTCAACAGCAATGCTACTAGTTTTTATACGCCCTTCTCTGAAAGAGCGTGACGTATTATGTGAACACCTGTGGCAGGCTGGTGGTCGGCATCCAAAAGCATGTCCGCTCTCAAAATTACAGTTTTCATCCGATCTTCACCAAACTTGCTGACAATGTTTGTGGGCATAATATCTCGCCAAGTTTTATAAGCAGCCAAATCGCCCCAGGCACTCTTGGATTATGGCCCTTGAATTACTCGAAATCTGTGAATTTTGCCTTGTCCGCCCTCTAAGTCGAACAGTTTTCATCCGATCTTCACCAGACTTGCTGACAATGTTTGTGGGCATAATATTTCGACCAAGTTTGATAACCATCCAAATCGCCCCAGGAACTCTTGGATTGTGGCCCTTGAAGTAGGGGTCTGGTTCTTGCGCATGACACGTCATCTTATTACAGGGAATATTTATTCCAGGTAATTTTAAAATCCCTTCATGGATGGCAGAGTTATGGACCAGACAAGAAACATACCATATTAACCTTTAACCTCTAAGTTTGACCTTGACCTTAGAACTAGGGGTCTAGATCTTGCACATGACATGTTGTCTCATGGGGAACATTTATGCCAAGTTATTTCAAAATCCCTTGATGAACAAAGTTATGAACAGGAAATGAAAGAGACCCTGTTAGCCTTTGACTTCTAAGTACAACATTTACTTTTGAGCTAGGGGTCGGGGTCTTGCACACGACTCATCGTCTTATTATGGTAAACATTTATGCCAAGTTATTTCAAAATCCCTTCATGGATGGCAGAGTTATGGACCGGGCGCTAACAGACCCTGTTAACCTTTGATGTCTAAGTGTGACCTTGACCTTGGAGCTGGTGTTCTGGGTCTTGTGCTTGACATGCTGTCTCAGTATGCTGATTATTTATGCAAAATTATTTCAAATCCCTTTATGAATGGCAGAGTTACAGCCCAGACTAGAATTTACACAGACACACGGGTGGACGATGCGATTTTAATATGCCCACCTTTGGGGGCATAAAAATCAAAGATTTATGAATTGGATACAAATACTAGTTAACGACACTCATTCTTTAGTAGAATTTATTACGGAATGCATTAATGTACCATAATACTTTTCAATACAATATTTGTATGGAGAACATACATAGATGAAATATTTTCCTACCTACATGACTAACAAATAAATATTTTAGAGATATACATATATCTTCCAATATACACAGAGGCAAATTTTAACAAAAATTATTGCCGAAATCTACCTACATTGCAAGCTTCACAGGCACATTGCACACTATTACAGTAAAACCTGTGCTAGACAAACACCTGTGAACAGAGACCAGCTGACTCTTAACACCTCTACTTCCATTTTTCTAATTAACCATTGTTTAGTTTATTCTAACCTGTGACTAAAGATTAACTGTTCATGAACGTTTACTTTCCCAAGCATATACAGTAATTTCAATGATACAGTTCAGTATATTATGTGATATGGAACATATACAGAATTAAGTTGTTCTAAGATTTTAGATTTTCCGAGTTTTACAGGGTATAAATTCTTTTTCATATAAAATTCATATGTTTAAAATAATGTTAATTTCAACATATTTGTTATAAACTGAGAAAAAATGCCCTGGAAATGTCACCAGATGAATAGCTGCTGATGGTATCAATATAAATATATATATGATTGGAAGAATGCTCTTAGCAGGAATGAAGTGGAAAAAAATACTAGTACTCAAAAATGTTAAAATAATGAACTGTTTTTGAATTCTATAACAATAAGTCTCCTAAAGCAGAACTTCTCCAGATTTTCATTTATTGCACATTCCCTAAAGTAAAACTAAAACTACAAAATAATCAGCAACAAATGATTGAACAAATTTATCATCGAACAAAAACTTGTAACAAAACAAAATGTACTTTACTACATTACACAGAGCACACTAGAACGTTGATGTTTTTTTGTTTTATTTTATGAATCCGGCTATCAAGTAAATATGTAACTAGGACAGAGGTATATATGATATTATGTTATGGACTGATTTAAGCTTGACTATTAATCATCAAAACTCTGCATGAGTACCACTGGCTCAGTAGGTAGAACACTAGAATATGAATTGAAAGGTTGCTAGTTATATATCCTCCACCTCTGATTTATGTGCAGAAATTGTCGTGTTACTCATGGAAAACAAACAAAGAACACTGGTTAGGTTAACAGGGCACTGTCATACAACTAGAACACTGTTGAAAAAATGGCATTATACCCCAACAAACAAACACATAACAAAACTTTAAATAGGTAAAAAGCTTATATTAAAGAGATATTTGCAATTATGTTATATCACAGTAAACCACCAGTTTTCTATCAATGTTTGGCTAACTCCATTCTTGTTGATACTGCCAGAAGTCATTTATTTATTCAGAATTTTGAAATAATTTAATTTTACATTTATTATATATATTGTGGTACAAAATTAAATCAACACATTATAACTCACAATTAAAGACAACAAAATACAAAAAGAAATAATGTAATATTAATAACAAGAGCTATCTGAGGACAACAATGCTTGACTTTTCAACAGTCTTGTCAACTGAATGAATATAAAAATTAAAAAAGGGACATAATTTTGTAAAAATGCAGAGTAGAATTATAAAACCTGATCAATGAATGTCAGATTGTCAAAGTGAACAAATGTGTGAAGTTTCAATCCATCCCAATTAATGGGTACCGAGATACCAGCTTACATACAAAAACCTAACTAAAAATTGCCAAGTTGGAAAAGGGGCATAATTTTGTAAAAAGGCAAAACAGCATTATGGAATCTGTGCAATGTAAGTCAGTTAATCACAGTGAATAAGTGTTTTAAGTTTCAATCTATTCCCACAAGTGGTTACTAAGATACTAACTTACATACAAAAACTTAACCAAGTCAGGTTGCTAACGCCGATGCAGGGGTGAGTCCAATTGCTCTACCTATTCTTTGAATAGTCAAGCTAAAAATGAAAGGTTTGGGAGATATGTAAACATTTCACTAACCCTTCAACATACATAGAGATACTGAGAACCCACCCTTGAAAATTCAATACGCAAAAATCCTGCTAATACATTTTTTCAACATTTCGATGTACATTCAGGGAAATTTCCACTTTTCTTACACGACTCCTTATATAAATCATCAGTCTACACTTTCTGCTATATGAGATGTCTATATTCAACACACTTCCTGGCTAATAAGTCAAAAATTAAACTGTTAAAATTAATTCCTGACATCATGTAATAAAATTTTGCTGGTCAATAGTTAAAACTCGTGGCCCTCAAGTTCTCTGGGCCTTAATCAATACTTTTGAGTACCTACTGGCAAGCCATTCAGTAAGTGTACAATATATCAGTTGTGCTAAAACTGTGAATACTCCACGGCAATAGTACAATATTCTTCTGCAATTGTCTGGTCATACTTACATAGTAAATATCACTTGTAACAAAACTTAAACTATAATCTTATAATAATGATATCCAAAAGTTTACATGCAAAGGATCATTACCAGTAAACCACTTTAGTAGCCAGTACTTAAGCTCTAACACTAGTCTGTTGTGTAAAACTGCCATAAAAACTTACTCAATAAATATCTCGCAACACACCAGTTTGATACAAAATTTAACAACATCCTGCAAACCATGTCAGATGAATTTAAACTCAGAAATAATATAGGCCTTATATAGAATAACTGATAAATAAGGCACTAAAATGAAATAAGGCAAAGCCTCATAGCGAGCTCAAAGAATTCAAGTTCAACTTAAAAAAATATTACAAAGAAACCATTCACTACTCAAAAGAAAGTGAAAATGTGCAAGAACATATTCACTTGAAACAAAAGAAGTGTACATTGTCATCATACCTGTTACAGCGAATATCAAACCTTGCAAGTTTTACGAGAAGCCAGTATCACAATGACGTCATTTCCTATTTGCCACATTCTCGTACTACTGGCTTTAGGATTTTTAATGATAATATTTTCCAATTTCTTTCCAATATTTTATCTTTAAAAGGAAAATTATTATTTTTGCAACTCACTGTAAAGCTTTCTTGCATGATTTTTAACTGATAAATAATTTTTAGCAATCAAATGAAGTTCTGTATTCACTGCGGAAAAAACTGCTTCCTGTCTGCTAGGGGCGCCTTGTTCCGGCCAAACTTACAAAATCCATCACCAAGTGTGAAAGTATACTTGCATTACTGTAAAGCTCGATTCTGCTCTTCGAGCTCACTATAAAAATCTTTTGTTTATGAATTGTATATCTTAAAGCACTTTAAAATAAAAACATTTCTCTTAAATGAAATTTGTCATCTCAGAACAATCAAATTACCAACTCACCCAAACAGTAAAGTTAGTAGCTAAACCATGACCTCCTCTGTTTTAGATCCTTATCACTAAACAACAGAATGTTGCTTAAACAAAACTGGACTCAGCAAATTAAAAACATCTGAGTAAGTTGAAAAATAAAGCTGTGGATATCCCTCTAACCCAATATACTATCTTTATGACCAGATATTCATAGTATTACACTTGTACATTCACCAATACCAATACATCAACATCTGCAGTGATAAGCTACCCCCATTACATAAAGCAATAATATCTATCATCCCAGTAAGTATAATTATACAGTTACTATTCATAAGCCATTAAACTATTACCTAGCTCAATTCAAAACATCAGGACAAAGTTAAATAATTTCCATAATAAATCTGTAGCTCAAATTCCCAAATAATATGTAGTACAGTAACACATTACGTCTTGTGTTATATATTTTCTGGCTCTTAATTTGATACTATTTCTATCAATGTTTTGGTCAAATGTCCTTCATCAAATTAAACAATTTCAACTATAATCACTACAACTTTGAATTCATCAATAAATAAAATGTGACCATTTGCATCTGCCATTTGAAACTGGTCAAGCGGGATAATACTTCCATTTAGATGAACTCAACTCTGTGATCTGTACCATAACAATATGTCATACCGCACCACTTGGTATCTCCTTCTACTTAAAATACCATTTACAATTTTAAAAATCATACTTTGCTTTTTAAGATTAAAGAATTAGTTCAAAAGACAACTTTGATTAAGAAACTCAGTCCTGGTGTCTAGTTTCTCTTACAGTATTATTGGAATGTACAGTCTGGTAGTAATAATACATTCAATGTACTTGAAAGACAACTGCGACTCATCACATAACTATATGCTTCCCTTTACATTGACTAAAGAATTTTTAAAGTATCACAGACAACCCCCATGTAATTTCACCCAAACAAATCATCAAGGTCATTTCTAGCAGACGACATACTGCTAGTTGTGTTCTGGGTATTAACTGGCTGAGGCTGCATCAAGTTCTGTCCTCCCATTGGCTGAGACTGAAACATGCCTCCTTGACTTCCCATACTGCTTTGTTGAAAGTTCATGCCACCACTAAATCCTGAACTCATCCCTGAACCCCCAAATCCAGTGTTCATCATTCCTTGTTGTCCCAACATGTTCTGATTACCCATCATGCCTTGTCCTCCCATCATGCTTTGTTGTCCCATCATTCCTTGGTTTCCCATCATTCCTTGATTTCCCATTACGCCTTGTTTACCTATCATGTTTTGGTTACTCATATTTCCCATCATGCCCGTCTGCATAGATGAGCCGCTGGAACCCTGGCTCAACTGGTTCATTGCCATTTTAGGCTTCTGTGAATTACTTGACATAAGATTATCAAATGATGAAAGATCTATGGGCTTATTTCCCTGAACTGTACTTGGGCTCTGACCAAATGAATTCTGGGAAAATGTACTTCCACTTGATGAACCAAATCCACCTTGGTTCATAGATGGCCCATAACCAGTTGAACTCATTACACCCATTCCAGACTGAGCTGTCCTATTCCCCATAGAACCACCACTAATACTGCTATTCATACCCATTCCTGCTGATCCATTGTAACTGCTTGTAGGTTTATTAGCAGATGAACTAAGTCCTATCACATTAGATTGCATTAGGCTAGATGTTAGGTCTTTAGGCTGCTTAGAAGTTTGTTTAGGCTTAATATTAGACTGCGGGGTTGATGATTTCGCATCAAGAGGTTTCGATGCTTTCAAGAATCTTTGTTGCTCCTGTTGTTTAGCAATTCTCTGTTTCTCTTCAAGTGACAATGTTACCTGTAAGGTAATTAAAGAAAACTTGAAACAAAAATTTAAATAAACTTAAATTAATGACCACAACAGACTGGGTACATCTAAACATGAAAGAAAAACTTTTGTACCTAACATACAAAAAATACTAAGTTTTTACCTTCAAGTACTGTAAACCTAGAAATGTTTGTTTAACGTCACAACAACCCAATACCTTATAGGTCACATGGCGACTTTCCTGCTTTGATGGTGGAGGAAGACCCCAGGTGCCCCTCTATGCATTATTTCATCACAGGTGGGAACATGAGTAGAACCACTCACCTTCCGTAGTTGGATGTCATCCTCACATTCAATGCCCTGAGCAAGGCTCAAACCCAAACCCAAATAGGTGAGGGGTAAGTGATTCGAAGTCAGCGACCGTAACTATTTAGCCACGGAGGCCCCAAACCTAGAATTCATTTCAAGGTTTTCAAGTTACAGAAATCAGCAATGATATTATATTCACGAATTTAGTCACAAAATCATCAATACCTTGATATAACGCTAAAATATCACTGACAAGACTCAAATCACAGAAATATGCAAAATACTGCTGTCACAAACATTTCTGTGTTGACAGTATGTCTAAAGCTGTTTAAATGAACTCGTCAAATTTACTTTTGCACTTATTTTTTCAGACATTTGCAATTCAGTTTTTCAATTTTCAAATAGTAATCAAACCTTGGCTGGCTGACTCATTGCTGGAGTTGGTTTTGCAGAATTTCTTGGCGGACTGGCAGATTTATCACCTGCCCCCATTCCAACTCCTGACAGAAATGAATCCATCTGAAATAATGAAAGACCATGTTAGTTGTATCTTTATTTTAAAAGATTTCATGAATAATAATTTCTAACACATTTAAATATCTTTCCCATATTTAGTCAAGTTATCAATTGTTATTGGCAGATGTTAATTAACTAAAAAGCAACATATATCTATGTTGCTTCAGTTAGTCATTGAGTATGACATAAGGGAAACTACTGATAGTAGTAATTAGGGCACACATTGTTACGTAATTCATAGACCCTAAAGTATTACCAAACGGCAATAAAACATACCATAGTTTTTGGTTTTTCATCTATTCCACTAATCAGAGTTTTATCATCTTGTTCTGTTATTTTTGTGATCTCCATATTCCTGAAATACAGTCACATTCACTTACAATTTAATCAATTAACATAAAAAGGTATACAGTGTAAAATCAAGTGTCCACCATTAACAAATTATGAATGTCAATCATTCTTAAATACTAGAGATGCTTTTGAGAAAAGTGCATGTCTCCCACAACTGCCTAATCATCTAAATAGTAAGTCAGTCTTTATATACTGTTTACTTAAAACGTACCCTATACTACCAATTTCACATACGCTTTCGTGCAGGCAAAACGTACCCTATACTACTAATTAGTAGTATAGGGTACGTTTTGCCTGCAGGAAAGTGCATGCGAAATGAGGATTTTTTGGTAATTCAAGGGCCATATTTCCAAAGTGCCTGGGCCGATTTGGCTAGTTATCGAACTTGGCCGAGGTCTTATAGTCAGACACATTTTGTCCGAGTTTGGTGAAGATCGGGTGAGAAATGTTCGACTTAGAGTGCGGACAAGCTTTGTGACAGACAGACAGACACACAGACAGATAGACAGGAGTAAATCAATATGTCTCCCACACCACTGTGTGATGGGAGACATAATTAGTCAGGCAGAAAAGAATATAATTATGCATATATGAGCTGCGCCATGAGAAAACCAACATAGTGGCTTTGCACAGGCAGGTCTGGATCCATGCTTTTCATTTTCAAAGCCTATTGCAATTAGAGAAACCATTAGCGAACAGCATGGATCCTGACCAGACTGCATGGATGCGCAGGCTGGTCTGGATCCATGCTGATCGCAAATGCACTATGTTGGTTTTCTCATGGCATGGCTCAATTATAATTATGCATATATATTAAGAGTTTGGTGACACTACATAACAAGTTTGCTGAACGTTGATGATGTTAGTTCTTTCTACCTTTTTGATCTTGCAAGGACGTAAAAACCATTTCATTTTATATGACATAAGTCAGTGCAAGTCTGCTAAAGACCGAATTTGGTTTATTAATGTAATTTTAGAGCAGAAGTTACCATATTTACTGGAAACAAGAGGACCATGATGGTCCTGAATCGCTCACCTGTTCCCACATGACCCAGTTTTGAGTATGACGTCGTTTTTTCTATTATTTGATATAGTGACCTAGTTTTTGAGCTCATGTGACCCAGTTTTGAACTTGATCTAGATATCATCAAGATAAAAATTCTGACCAATTTTCATGAAGATCCATTGAAAAATATGGCCTCTACAGAGGTCACAAGGTTTTTCTATTATTTGACCTATTGGCCTAGTTTTCAAAGGTACGTGACCCAGTTTTGAACTTGACCTAGATATCATCAAGGTGAACATTCTCACTAATTTTCATGAAGATCTCATGAAAAATATGGCCTCTAGAGAGGTCACAAGGTTTTTCTATTTTTATACCTACTGGCCTAGTTTTTGACCGCATGTGACCCAGTTTCAAAACTGACCTAGATACTATCAAGGTGAACATTCAGACCAATTTTCATGAAGATCTATTGAAAAATATGGCCTCTAGAGAGGTCAAAATATTTTTCTAATTTTAGACCTACTGACCTAGTTTTTGACCGCAGCTGACCAAGTTTCAAACTTGACCTATATATCATCAAGATGAACAGTCAGACCAACTTTCATACATATCCTATGAAAAATATGGCCTCTAGAGAGGTCACAAGGTTTTTTCATTATTTGACCTACTGACCTACTTTTTGAAGGCACGTGACCCAGTTTCGAATTTGACCTAGATATCATCAGGATGAACATTCTGACCAATTTTTATGAAGATCCATTCAAAAGTATGGCCTCTAAAGAGGTCACAAGGTTTTTCTATTTTTAGACCTACTGATCTAGTTTTTGACCGCATGTGACCCAGTTTCGAACTTGACCTAGATATCATCAAGGTGAACATTCAGACCAACTTTCATACAGATCCCATGAAAAAATTGGCCTTTAGAGAGGTCACAAGGTTTTTCTATTATTTGACCTACTGACCTAGTTTTTGATGGCACGTGACCTAGATTCGAACTTGACCTAGATATCATCAAGGTGAACATTCTGACCAATTTTCATGAAGATCTTGTAAATATATAGCCTCTAGAGAGGTCACAAGGTTTTTCTATTTTTAGACCTACTGACTTAGTTTTTGACCGCATGTAACCCAGTTTCGAACTTGACCTAGATATCATCAAGGTGAACATTCTGACCAATTTTCATAAAGACCCCATGAAAAATTTGACCTCTAGAGTGGTCACAAGGTTTTTCTATTATTTGACCTACTGACCTAGTTTTTAACGGCACGTAACCCAGTTTCGAACTTGACCTAGATATCATCAAGGTGAACATTCTGACCAATTTTCATGAAGATCTTGAGAAATATATGGCCTCTAGAGAGGTCACAAGGTTTTTCTATTTTTAGACCTACTGACCTAGTTTTTGACCGCACGTGACCCAGTTTCGAACTTGACCTAAATATCATCAAGGTAAACATTCTGACCAATTTTCATAAAGATCCGATGAAAAATGTGACTTCTAGAGTGGTCACAAGCAAAAGTTTATGCACGGACGCACGGACGACGGACGCTGCGCGATCACAAAAGCTCACCTTGTCACTTTGTGACAGGTGAGCTAAAAAAATCCAGATTTCAGGTGACTGATGTTAGATGCCAAAGAACCCACCTATAAAATTATCTTACTACGAGCCTTTCATTCTGGAGTGCCAACAACAGGTCTAAACTACCTTGTCCACCAAGACTTATATTCATAAAGTGAAAGTCTTAACCATAAACTTCCAAATCATTCATTCTATCTGACTCAGTCCTTAACAAACCCAAGGCCAAGCTTTGATATACATGTACACTGCAGTGAATAAAGAAATGACTAAATTTTGCATGTTGCGTTAGGATACCAACTTTTGTTCTTGTTTCATCTGTTCCAGTTGTTCCAGTTTACTTCTATGTTCTGTCTCTATCTTAGTTATCATTTCCCTTATCAACGTAATAAATGCTGTAAACTGAAATACAAAACATAGCAAAATCTTCAGACACTCTTGACATAATTGTGTACAATGAAATACATACACAGTATAACATGACTGTAGATACACAGTATAACATGACTGTGCTCTTGTTATGGTTTGTATCTGTTGAGCTGATGAGGCTTGTGGGGAATACAACTTTTACAAGTCAATGAGATAAACAGTATGTTATGTATGGTTTATGAATGCATGTTATTCACACTGTCTACCGTCAAAATACTTATTACACAAGACGTCCAAACAGTACTGACTGGAATAGGGAAAATGTATTTTATTGCAATGTGGTAGTATTTCAGACAGAAAAGTGGAAAGTATTTCTCTAAAAGTGGGTTGCGCATATTTTGTTTCTTCGTAATTTGACATGATTTAATGTGCAGTTTACCCTGTTACACTGGTATCATGATATATACACTCACAGATAAACTAAAACACAGAAGTTAACCCTTTTTTTATCCAACTATCTCTGGCGGTTTCTTGTCCTTTCAGATCATGGAGTACATTCAATATCTATGTACTAGAATTCCACTTAAGACAGTGCTAGAGGGTGTGAGAGGTATTGCACTTTCCATTACCTCTCATGAACAGACTCAATCAAACCAAGTCTGCTATAATTTTGCTTGGTTGCATTCTATGCTTCCAAAGGATCTTCATGTAGATTTTATTATTCATTTTGCAAGATCCAGCTACCAGTATATACTCAGGTTTACTAGCCATGTCTTGAACCATGGTCTCAATGAGCTGTCAGGATTACAGCAGACCTCACACACTCAGAATTCTTTTCTGAACATTTTCCTATGTCAAATGAGTCTTTCCTTTGTCTGCCTGGTACATTACCATTATTTACCGAATCTCCAATGGATATACAGTAAGTTTTTATTTACCTGTCCTAAGTTTAGACTGTGTTCAATTGAGACTGTCATAAGAAATGGAACCACTTTCCCTGCTAGCAAATCTTTGGTGATACCGAGTTTATCATGGGAGAATGCAACTTTGTAGATACCTGAAACACACCAGATCACACATACTATTGTGATAACATTAGAGAAACACAACAGATTTTACAGCAAAACATAAAATACATGAAATTTCTATTGTGGATCTGAAAATTATCAATAATTGTGAGCTGTCATTGAAAGGGGACATCTTGATCATAGCCTGTTAAACTAAAATTGGAAAACAGTCTCATAACTCCAGCATCTGATTGGTTGTTTTTGAAATAAACTGAAAATTGACCAATGGCAAATTGGCATTCTCTAACTTGTCTTCAAAATTACTTTGGAACCTTGTCAAATTATCAAAATTTTCTACTTTTGCAACCATTACCTTTTCTGTTAAAAAAATTTATTTCAGATTTAACTAAAGTTGACAAAGTGTATGTAAGAATTAACTTAAATAGCAAACAAACACATCAGAAAATACAACATTAATGGATATAAGGGCCGTTTTTTAACTAACCAATCCAATAACCATGATAACTTTAAAAGTATAACCAAGACTACAAATTAACAATGGTTCCCGAGATGGTATTTGTGGCAGCATGGTTAAAATCTCATAAATCAAAAATACTGTGAATAATATTATTGTGCTGTCAATAACTTTCATGGTTTCAACCCAATTATTCTGTTGAGACATGAGTTCACAGATTTGTTATGAAAGATAAAACAAAAAATTAGCCAGTAACTTACCAAGAATACTCATTAGCACTGCTGGTTCCCGAGATGGTATTTGTGGCAACAAGGGTAAAACTTCATCAAGAACGTACCATTTATCCATTGACTCCAACAGTTTACCCAGTGACAGTAAACAATTCACCCGAACCTAGATTAAACAATCACTTGTATTAAGCATGTCTCGATACTTCAATTTAAGATTTGTATTTACCCTGAAAACAGCTCTATGGATACCTTAATATTTAATTGTATCATTTCATGCTGTGAAGGCGGAGAGAATCAAAATCTGATGATACTGAGTTTATTCTTATTATTGCTTAATTAAGGTTATTCATAGAAACAACTTTGTGTCTGGTATGTATAATCAAACTTGCTAGAGCAGCCACTTCTATAAAGAGACCACATGCATTAAGGGATCACTTTTTCAGTCTCTTTTTGTGTTATCTTAAAGAAATTATGTTGTATTAAGGTATTAGGTCACTAATAGAGAACCTCCTTTTTAAAGAGTATTCAATTCCTACGCTAAACCTACTTTAACTGCAATTTTTAGGGGGACGTAGGTTCAAGCCCTACTGGGACCAAATTTTTTCCGCTTATTTTCCTTTTTTTCTTGTAAGTTTTTACTTCTTTCATGACTTTTTATTGATTTCTTGTACAAAAATGGAAAAAGATGAATCTTATAAGCGATTTATTGATGTTCAAAGTGAATTAACTACTTAAACAGAAGGGGTAGAGTTACATATCTTTAAAAATATTGAGTTACGTGCCGTGAAAGTTCTCTGTTTTGCTTTCACCCTTAGATTATATATTGTGGAAGAAATTTAGGTGGGTTTTACGTCTGCCCTAAGGTTATTTTTAATTGGAGTAAGCAAAATTCAAAACAGAAACACAGCATTCTACCTTATTTTTTCAATGTTGAAGTATGAATTCTGTCTCATTAAATCCGTTTACTTGAGGCACCATAGAAAAAATGATGTTGAAATTTTTATTTTGTATTTTATAATTGTTTACCAATAGTTTGATGTTTCTTTTATTAAAATTAATGGTAAAATGAGTGCTCTGCAAACGTTTTGGATAGCAGCTATCACTTTGAAATTTGTCTCTACTTGAGCTTGAGGAGATACCATAAGTTATACAAAATTTATAAAAAATGGCACGGTAAAAGTTATTTAAAAATTGCAAAATAGTGCAAAACACAGTCACCTTTCAGAATATACCAAGCAAAAGCCATTTTGTAAACATTACTATTAGTGTTCTAATACCTTAAGAGACTATTTGTACGAAGAGACCATCTGTTTTACAAGACAACTTTTTTCCCTTTCCTTAGGCGGTTTCTTAATGCAAGTTGTACTTTATAACAAGAGCACCGCCTTGCGGGTGCTGACGCTCATCTGATTTTTTTTTGTGTAATAGAAATATTGTCCTACCCATGATTTTCTAAGTCTAAAAAGGGCCATCATTCTTGCAAAAAGCAGGATAGAGTTATGTTTCTTGATGTACAGTGTCCACTTATGATGGTGAAAAACTGTTGCAAGTTTTAAAGCAATAGCTTTGATAGTTTATGAGAAAAGTTGACTTAAACATAATACTCAACCAAGAAAATGATTTTCTAAGTCCAAAAGGGGCAATAATTATTGCAAAAAGCAGGATGGAGTTATGTTGCTTGCTGTACAGGGTCAGCTTATGATGGTGAACAAGTGTTGCAAGTTTCAAAGCAATAGCTTTGATAGTTTAAGAGAAAAAGTTGACCTAAACATAAAACTTAACCAAGAAATCTGATATTTTCTAAGTCCAAAAGGGGCCATAAATCTTGCAAAAAGCAGGACGGAGTTATGTTTCTTGCTGTACAGGGTCAACTTATGATGGTAAACAAGTGTTGCAAGTTTTAAAGCAATAGCTTTGATAGTTTAGGATAAAAGCTGACCTAAACATAAAACTTAACCAAGAAAACTGATTTTCTAAGTCCAAAAGGGGCAATAAATCCTGCAAAAAGCAAGATGGAGTTATGTTTCTTGATGTACAGGGTCAGCTTATGATGGTGAACAAGTATTCCAAGTTTCAAAGCAATACCTTTGATAGTTTAGGAGAAAAGTTGACCTAAACATAAAACTTAACCAAGAAATCTGATATTTTCTAAGTACAAAAGGGGCCATAAATCTTGCAAAAAGCAAGATGGAGTTATGTTTCTTGCTATACAGGGTCAGCTTATGATGGTGAACAAGTATTCCAAGTTTCAAAGCAATAGCTTTGATAGTTTAGGAGAAAAGGTGACCTAAACATAAAACTTAACCAGGCAACGCCGACGCAGACGCCGACGCTGACGCCGACAACCGCTCAAGTGATGACAATAACTCATCATTTTTTTTCAAAAAATCAGATGAGCTAAAAACAGAACATGTTTTTCATCAATCTCAGTTAACCCTCTCCAATATTCCTTGAAATTGTACCATTACTGACTTGTTCTCAAATAACAGCTATGAATATCCCCACATCAAAGAACAACTGACCAACTAATCAATCATATCATCACATTTTCACATCTAATTGGAAACCAACTGGCAACGACTCAATTCATAGTCTCGTGTTCTACCCTCTGTGCTTACAAGGTCAGCTTGTTACTAATGTATGTGTATATAAACTTACCCCTGTTATAGTTGTGCTTAAGCACAACTTCTTTATCCTCGGTACTATGGAATTTTTCAGTGATGTATAGTCTATCAGGTCAGCAAATGTGGGAATGATGTTTAGACATAATTCCTGAAATATGTTTTATATACTGAACAAAACAGCTAACCCGCATATTTACTACTGTGCAAGTATCTTAAAAATACTAAATGTACTTTTTGGAAAAAAGACATACATTTAGACCAACATAGTAAAAAAAAAGTTTCAAAAACTGGAATGTGCAAAGATATGATTTTCTTCCTTCTACTATACTATGCTCTATTTACAGGATACAACAATGATGCTATTATAATAAAGTTTCTGATGTCACTTTCTTCTTGCATAACGTTAACTGCTTGTTTGCAGTAATTTCTAGTGTATTTTTGTGACTTCTGAAATAATGGGTTAAAGCTGCAAAATGGGTACAATGACATTGCTTGCTTTTGTTGAAATTTTGAAATGTTATCAAAACCACATTGTTCTAAGTGAAGCTAAATTTCAAAAAGTACTTTCTGTAATATTCAAGATACTGTCAAAATAACAAATGGTAGGTAAGTTGTTTTATTTGCAATTTTACGTACAGTCAGTGAAACACCATGCAAGAACATGCTGAAATGATGTTTCAGTACAGGTCACACAATACTAATTCACAACATTTTTAAAAATAGGTCAGTAAATAAGCATAACAATAACCCTTTAGTACTGCTGAAACATTCTCAGGTACTAATAAACTTTGATAACGTGGCAGTTGAGTCCAATAAGTCCAGGGGTGTTCAAAGATAATCCGTCATAGATCTATTGTAAAGCAAATATTGGATTTACCTGTATTGGAAAATAAACAGTGTTGATTGTATTGAGGTCAACTGCCACATTATCAAAGTTTATTAGTAGAATTGGTTTTGGCAAACACATCCAAATAAATGACAATAGCAAAACCAGTATGCCTGTCAAGGTTTACATTAAGCCACATTTTCTAAATGCATTTTTTTCATAAGTACTTGTAGTATTCTCTATCCCTTGAATAATAAAAACCAACTTCCCACTGGTATAACTCACTTGGTCTATTAAGTACCCCAAAATCCTCATAAACATCTGTTTGAAACAAAGCAACTGGTCATGGTTTCATATATTTGCATAGTTTCATATTATGTCATGGTTTCATTTTATATCATAGTTTCCCGTCCCTAGATTTGCCACTATAATGCCACCCTTTTCAATGGTGGAGTATTTAGACAATTTTCCACCAAAATGCCACCTAAAATGCCAGCAAAATGGTGAAAAAATGAACAGGACAGTGGCAAACAGGTTTGCCACTAAATTCCAACTTTTTCCACTTGTGTACACCTTTAGGTGGCAATAAGTGGAGTATTTAGACAGTTTTACACCATTATGCCACCATTATGGTGGAAAATTTGTTTGCCACTTAATTCCACCAATAGCCACCTTCATGGTGGCAGTAAGTGGAGTATTTAGACAAACTACCACTAAAATGCCACCATTATGTTTTAAAATCTATTTTCCACTAAACGCCACTTATTTCCACTAATCGCCACCTAACAGGTGGAAATAAGTGGACAAAATTTCACCAAAACACCAATATGGTGGCAGTCCTATTTTACACTAAATGCCACCAAATAGCTGGCAATAGGTGGAAAATACTTGGCAACTAGTGGAAATCGGCTGCACCTGAATCTGAAAAAATCGATAGTAAGCAAAAATCAAATTATATTAATATACTTTTTATTTTTATGCAAAAATCAAAGACCCTTCACAAGAAATCACAAAAGATCTGAACACAAGATTCAGGATGTTGTCAATGCAGTCTTATTTTTTTCATATTCCAGGATGGCTTAAGCAGATGGCGAATGACTCTCCAAATTTCACTCCTTTGGATGTAAGGCCATTTTTCCAGCACACAATCTGTAAAAGCAAACCATACATCTATTAATAGATATATTTTTCTAACATTCTGAATGATTTTGCAGAAGATAGTAAATTTCCTCTAGGGGATATGAAATCAAAAGGCTGAACTAACTTACTGACATAACAACAAATTCAACAAACTTAATCTATGTCAAATAATATGCCACATCTTTATTAAAACTCTGATAAGTTTCATAAAAATCTACACTGTAGGAAAATTTCATTCACTCAAAATTTACATTGTTTTGTGTGAATTATATGCATCTTGAATCAATAAAAGTGCAATAACTGCAAGAACTTGAGAATTGATGAAAGATGTGGAAGCACCATTTCTCTGCTTACACTTGTGTCAAATTTCATGAATATCTATCAATGGATTACTTATAATGTAGGAATTTATTGATTGAAAAACAATTTAAGGGCAATAACTCTGGTTACTGAAGTAATCCTGACAGAGATTGCACATGAAAATGCTGTCCTGTAGTGATCTACATTTTTGTAAAGTTTCATGAAAATCCATCAATAGATACAGGAAAAATCCTGATTTTTACCAAATCAACATGATCAAAGGGAAATACTTCTTTTACTAGGTAAATAATTGAGCAGGGTTAAAGAGCTTGTAATAATTACATGAGGTTTAGTGATCCTATTGACAAAGCTACTATAATATTTTTCCAATTACAAGCATTTTCAATTAATCTGACAGACAGATGAAACAGAAAGGACAATGCCAAAAATAATATCCCTCTACCTTTGGCAAAAGATAATAATAGCAATGGGTTTTTTTTATCACATTTATAATTAATATTTGTCATATAATATGCCAAGAAATTCTATTAATTGATGTATTTCTTTAAAAATGAAGAGCTATTTAAACATTAGCTTTTATAAAAACATAAAATATTTACCTGATTCAGAATTATCTTGATGTTTCTTTTATGCAGTAATAAGCTGTATGCTGCTCAGGTATATACAGTCAAGCAGGCAGATCATATCACAAAGCTGCACTTTTTTCACAGAAGGTTCCTGGTATGAACAGTTTAAAGAAAATATTGTATACTAAGTGCTAATCAATAATGTAAATAATTACAAAATGATACAATTTTACAAGCAGTGTTGTAAACATGATTGAGCTATATTCCAGAAAATAATGGGATTTATCTATCTGCCAAACTTCCTAAGACATAAAAGGAGATTTGTTGATTTTAATTTCAAGCAGTTTTGTAAATGTTGTTTCAAATTCAAGTATTTGTTAAACAGTAACAATTTAAAAAATAAACAATATAATATTGTTACCTCTCATGATGTGTTTCCATTTTCTCCCTGACTGACTCATCAAATGCCAGATTTCAAATTTTGGTATTACTACACAGATAAATTGATCCCACACATACACCTTTTTTGTCAGCTATAGGTGTCAAATACTTAAGTTGAAAAGCTATTGTAAAAACATCCTTTTTATATACACTTCTCTTTTTCAATTAATGAAGAGAAAAGGCAAGAACTATTTCTTTGCATATGACCGTATGTTTCCTTGCATATATAAATCTTAACTGACCCAAATTCCACCTGGGGTTGTTTCTATACATTAGTGTGGGAGCTTGTAACTTGATCTATCATTAATCTTATCTTGAACCAACTTTCACTCATGCAGAAATAATACACTGCAGACACATTCAAAAATGTTCTTTTCAGATTCAGCCAGTACAGCCAATTCCCACTAGTTGCCACCTATTTTCCACCTTTTTCTGTCTTTCAGAATTATTGAATGAAAAAGTGACTTATTAATATTTACATTGAATATAATACAAAGATACAATAAATAATAAATCTGTCTCACAAATAATCAATATTCAGAGTTTCTGTATACCACTCTGAATATAAGTTTTGTCCAGCTGGAGTCAGCGTAGACTTATTTTCATTTTAACGAAAATCCTTTGAAGAAGGAGCCTTGGTATACTGTTTTGCAGATGTCAGTCAGTCCATCTGTGAGTCGTTTGGTATGTAGAACAATGTTCAGTAGGTCAAAGGTCAAGGTCACAGTGAGCTGGAACAGTTAAGCTGTCTACAGATGTTAATTTGAGAACTCTTAGACCTAGGATCATGAAACTAAATAGGGAGGTTGATCATTACCAGCAGACTACCCCTATTGATTTTGAGGTCAGTTGGTCAAAGGTCTAGGTCACACTGACCCAGAACACTAGAACTTCTTTTTTGCCCAATAAACAGAAAATGCTTTGGTCTAACATCACATTTGATAGAGAAGTCACTTAAAACTGGTAAATGACCCATAATTATTGATCGGAAGTCAGTACATCAAACGTCCAGTGCACAGTGACCAAATGATTTCTGTTTCTTGTACAGTTATTGAATGCATCAAGGGAGTGGGGCGGCATTTTATGTCCTAAGAGCTGTTGTCAATGTGGAGTTTTAGCAAAGTCAGGGTCCTTGTCAGTTAGGCCTGAAGTTTGAAGTTTAGTGTCCATTACACCTTGATTCCAACCTGAGTCCATGTGAAGATTTTTATACGGGGTAATCCAATGTCTTACAGTTCACTTTTAAATCAAACATCACAAAAATTTCTAAGTTCTTTTTCCACCTATTCGCCACCAAGAAAATTTTCTAAGTCCCTGTTTTCCACTAAACACCACTCAATTTCCACCATGAAAAAAAACTATGTTCTACTTTCCACCAATTTCTTCCTTTTTGCCACCATAAAGAAAAACTATGTTCAAGTTTACACTTAATGCCACCTAAATGCCACCAAAATAAAGTGGCTTTTGGTGGCAAATTTACCACTTGTGTGGAAAAAGAGTTGAATTACAACTAATGCCACCTATTTCCACCTATTGCCACCCTTTTTTCATGGAAATAAGTGGCAAATAGTGGCATTAGGTGGCAAATCTAGGGACGGGTTCATTTTACATCATAGTTTCATATTATGGATTAACAATGAAAAAATGCAGTACATGCTTCCGTCAATGACCCCTAGCATTCCAACAAGAGCTGTCACTATTGGTGACAAATGCCCCCAAAGCGTGCCCAAGAATGCTACAGTTGTCTGCGCAAAAAAAAACCACACATCATATGGTGACCTTGACCTTGATCTTGACCCGAGAGACCCGGGTCATAAGCGTGACACACCTCAATATGGTTAACATTTGTGTCAAATTATTTCAAATCCCTTAATAAATGGCAGAGTTATGGACCAGACAAGAAACACCTTTGAGTTCTAAGTGTGACCTTGACCTTGTAGCAAGGGGTCTGGGTCTTGTGTATGACAATTCATCTCAATATAGGGAGCATTTATGCCAAATAATTTTAAAATGCCATCATCAATGGCAGAGTTATGGACCGGACAAGAAACAGACCATATTAACCTTTAACCTCTAAGACCTTGACCTTAGAGCTAGGGGTATGAATCTTGCGCATGACAAATCAATCGTCTCATTATGGGAAAATTTTATGCCAAGTAATTTCAAAATCCCTTCATCAATGGCAGAGTTATGGACCAGACACGTAACAAACCCTATTAACCTAAGTGTGACCTTGACCTTGGAGCTAGGGGTCTGGGTCTTGCACACAACATGTGATCTCATTATGGTGAACATTTATGCCAAGTTATTTCAAAATCCCTTTATGGATGGCAGAGTTACAGCCGGGACAAATATTTACATGGACGCATGTACGCATGCACAAAGGCACAGACTGACAGTGCGATTTTACTATGCCCACCTTCAAGGGCATAAAAATATTTAAAAAATACACGCACATGACTGTGAAAATACAGTGGTGGAGATCCCAGATTAAAAATATGCATCATTTGATCCATAACTGTCACTTGTAAAAATACATGTCATAAAATATCAACTTGCTGTTTGAAATCTTTGCATACATTTCAACAACACAAGCATAGATCTGATCCCTGTTTTGAGCAATTCATAGTATGAACAATATTTTTTTCTTGAAATTGAAATCAATTGAGTTCAAGAAGTTATAGTAAACATGTACCTTTATGCCATTTGAAAATTTGGAGAGACTTGCAAAAACACAAACACTTTACCATGTGCATAATTTACAAAGAACAACATTGACTACACAAGTGCATGGACATATATAACTTGTTCTACAATTTATACAGGAGTTAAAGGGGCTTGTTTCCAAATGCCAATCACAGTTAAACTGTTTTCAAAACAATTAAGAACATGAGGAAAATAGCTAAAAAAAAATACCACAGTAAGTCACATCCAAATTTTGAAAATGTAATCTTTTACATTGTATTTAGCTTTAAAATTGAGTGTATTTTATAGAGAACTATTATATAGTCAGACCTGTCAGAAAGAACAGCCTTCAAAATTAAAAAGAAGAGAAGGAACCTCTTTAATGATAAAAGTGCACTTAATCTATGGTTAAATACAACAAGAGCACCGCCTTGCGGGTGCTGACGCTCATCTGATTTTTTTGTACAATAGAAATATTGTCCTACCCATGATTTTCTAAGTCTAAAAAGGGCCATCATTCTTGCAAAAAGCAGGGAAGAGTTATGTTTCTTGACGTACAGCGTCCGCTTTTGATGGTAAAAAACTGATGCAAGTTTTAAAGCAATAGCTTTGATAGTTTATGAGAAAAGCTGACTTAAACATAATACTCAACCAAGACAACTGATTTTTTCTAAGTCCAAAAGGGGCAATAATTATTGCAAAAAGCAAAATGGAGTTATGTTTCTTGATGTACAGGGTCACCTTATGATGGTGAACAAATGTTGCAAGTTTCAAAGCAATAGCTTTGATAGTTTAAGAGAAAAAGTTGACCTAAACATAAAACTTAACCAAGAAAACTGATATTTTCTAAGTCCAAAAGGGGCCATAAATCTTGCAAAATGCAGGATGGAGTTATGTTTCTTGCTGTACAGGGTCAACTTATGATGGTGAACAAGTGTTGCAAGTTTTAAAGCAATAGCTTTGATAGTTTAGGAGAAAAGCTGACCTAAACATAAAACTTAACCAAGAAAACTGATTTTCTAAGTCCAAAAGGTGCAATAATTCTTGCAAAAAGCAGGATGGAGTTATGTTTCTTGACGTACAGGGTCAGCTTATGATGGTGAACAAGTGTTGAAAGTTTCAAAGCAATAGCTTTGATAGTTTAGGAGAAAAGCTGACCTAAACATAAAACTTAACCAAGAAATCTGATATTTTCTAAGTACAAAAGGGGCCATAAATCTTGCAAAAAGCAGGATGGAGTTATATTTCTTGCTGTACAGGGTCAGCTTATGATGGTGAACAAGTGTTCCAAGTTTCAAAGCAATAGCTTTGATATTTTAGGAGAAAAGCTGACCTAAACATAAAACTTAACCAGGCAACGCCGACACCGATCAAGTGATGACAATAACTCATCATTTTTTTTCAAAAAATCAGATGAGCTAAAAAAGGAATAGTTGCCTTTATAAGCACTGAACTTTCTTCAGAGGTGGTCTTTAAGCAAAGGGAAAACCGTGCTTTTTTTGCATGTCCAATTTTCGCTTTCATTTTATTAAACAAGATAAAGATATTTCAAAATACAGTAATTTATACTCTGAAATCATTAAAATTTAAAAAAAGTCCTAACTTTTTTTTATTTCTTCATTGAATAAATTCACACAAAATAACATTTCTAACAGTTAAATTTCCCTTTTATTTTATCCTAAGTATTTGAAATCCATGATTTAATGCCCAGTGAAATGGTGACAGTTTTAAACAAAACCATGAAACTAAATGACTTTACAGTAATCAGTATTATTAACATTTGCCTACTAATGTGGTTTAACGTCGTACAGACACAATTATAGGTCATATGGCGACTTTCCATTTTGGTGGAGGAAGACCCCTGGTTGCCCTCCATTCATTATTTCATCACGGGCTGGCACCTGGGTAGAACCACTGACCTTCCATAAGCCAACTGGATGGCTTCCTCACATGAGGAATTCAACGCCGAAAGAGAGGCTAGAACAATCTATGGAAAATTCTACTTTAAACATGCTTATTAACACTACTATTGAAATGAAAAAATCGCCATATACATTTACTATTCACACCTAAGCAGGCTATACTAAATTAGGTTGAAAATATGTTTAACAAAGGTTGAAAATCTGTTTAACAAGGCAGTCTGAAAGACAGCTAAATCCCCCGCCACTGCTATGGATAGTGAAAGGGTAAAACCTTTGATTTTAGCTGTGACCTTGACCTTGAACTGACACGGCTGACTCATGAATTCTGCACAACGTCTTGATGAGGTGATCATTTGACCAAAGTTTCATGAAAATCCTTGAAGTGGTTTAGGAGATACAGAGCTGAAACCTTTGACCTTCAGTTGTGACCTTGACCTTGAGTTGACATGGCTGTCTCATGAGTTCTTGATGAGGTGATCATTTGACCAAAGTTTGATGAAAATCCTTCAAGGGGTTAAGGAGATACAGAGTGGACACCAAATGGAAGGCTCAAACCTTCGACCCTTAGTTGTGACCTTGACCTTGAGCTGGCATGGTTGACTCATAATTTCTGCACATCGTCTTGATGAGGTAATCATTTGACCCAAGTTTTATAAAATTCCTTTAAGGGGTTTAGGAGATATAGAGTGGACACGAAATGGAAGGCTCAAACCTTTGACCTTCAGTTGTGACCTTGACCTTGAGCTGACATGGCTGACTCATAAGTTCTGAACATCGCCTTGATGAGGTGATCGTTTGACCCAAGTTTGATGAAAATCCTTCAAGGGGTTTAGGAGATATAGAGCGGACACAAAATGGAAGGTTCAAACCTTTGACCCTAAGTTGTGACCTTGACCTTGAGCCGGCATGACTGACTCATGGGTTCTGCACATCGTCTTGATGAGGTGATCATTTGACCCAAGTTTTGTAAAATTCCTTCAAGGGGTTTAAGAGATATAGAGCGGACACAAAATGGAAGGCTCAAACCTTTGACCTTGAGTTGTGACCTTGACCTTGAGCCGGCATGGCTGACTCATGGGTTCTGCACATCGTCTTGATGAGGCGATCATTTGACCCAAGTTTTATAAAATTCCTTCAAGGGGTTTAGGAGATATAGAGCGGACACAAAATGGCAGACTCAAACCTTTGACCTTGAGTTGTGACCTTGACCTTGAACCGACAAGGCTGACTCATGGGTTCTGCACATCGTCTTGATGAGGTGATCATTTGACCCAAGTTTGATGAAAATCCTTCAAGGGGTTTAGGAGATATAGAGCGGACACAAAATGGAAGGCTCAAACCTTTGACCTTGAGTTGTGACCTTGACCTTGAGCCGGCATGGCTGACTCATGGGTTCTGCATATCGTCTTGATGAGGCGATCATTTGACCCAAGTTTTATAAAATTCCTTCAAGGGGTTTAGGAGATATAGAGCGGACACAAAATGGCAGGCTCAAACCTTTGACCTTGAGTTGTGACCTTGACCTTGAACCGACAAGGCTGACTTATGGGTTCTGCACATCGTCTTGATGAGGTGATCATTTGACCCAAGTTTGATGAAAATCCTTCAAGGGGTTTAGGAGATATAGAGCGACACAAAATGGAAGGTTCAAACCTTTGACCCTAAGTTGTGACCTTGACCTTGAGCCGGCATGACTGACTCATGGGTTCTGCACATCGTCTTGATGAGGTGATCATTTGACCCAAGTTTTATAAAATTCCTTCAAGGGGTTTAGGAGATATAGAGCGGACACAAAATGGAAGGTTCAAACCTTTGACCTTGAGTTGTGACCTTGACCTTGAGCCGGCAAGGCTGACTCATGGGTTCTGCACATCATCTTGATGAGGTGATCATTTGACCCAAGTTTTGTAAAATTCCTTCAAGGGGTTTAAGAGATATAGAGCGGACACAAAATGGAAGGCTCAAACCTTTGACCTTGAGTTGTGACCTTGACCTTGAGCCGGCATGGCTGACTCATGGGTTCTGCACATCGTCTTGATGAGGCGATCATTTGACCCAAGTTTTATAAAATTCCTTCAAGGGGTTTAGGAGATATAGAGCGGACACAAAATGGCAGGCTCAAACCTTTGACCTTGAGTTGTGACCTTGACCTTGAACCGACAAGGCTGACTCATGGGTTCTGCACATCGTCTTGATGAGGTGATCATTTGACCCAAGTTTGATGAAAATCCTTCAAGGGGTTTAGGAGATATAGACCGACACAAAATGGAAGGTTCAAACCTTTGACCCTAAGTTGTGACCTTGACCTTGAGCCGGCATGACTGACTCATGGGTTCTGCACATCGTCTTGATGAGGTGATCATTTGACCCAAGTTTTATAAAATTCCTTCAAGGGGTTTAAGAGATATAGAGCGGACACAAAATGGAAGGCTCAAACCTTTGACCTTGAGGTGTGACCTTGACCTTGAGCCGGCATGGCTGACTCATGGGTTCTGCACATCGTCTTGATGAGGTGATCATTTGACCCAAGTTTTATAAAATTCCTTCAAGGGGTTTAGGAGATATAGAGCGGACACAAAATGGCAGGCTCAAACCTTTGACCTTGAGTTGTGACCTTGACCTTGAACCGACAAGGCTGACTCATGGGTTCTGCACATCGTCTTGATGAGGTGATCATTTGACCCAAGTTTCATGAAAATCCTTCAAGGGGTTTAGGAGATATGGACCGGACACGAATTTGTTACGGACGGAAGGACGGACGCAGACCATTCCTATAATCCCTCCGCCACGGCGGGGGATTAACAAAATAACATATTTTAAGCATATCAATATACTGTTAATCAAATATCGTAAGTATAAACACATTATGTGTTAGCATTAAAACAGGTGTTCTGTTAGTTTAAAACACTCTAATGTTATTTTAGTCAAACAGTGTAAGATGTTATTCAGAAATTGCTATTATAACAATACCTGAACAAAAGGAGCATCTGCCTAAAACAGTACAGGTAATCATTTGTCACAACATCTCAAAAATATCTTCTGTGGCTTTAAGTTTGTTGTTTTGTCACACCAACATAATACAGGTCATACAGAGACACTCCTGATTGAAGACCAAGGTGCCCCTTACAGCATTTCTGGTACTGGCAGGCACCTGGATAGAACTGCAGACCTTCTATATGCCAGCTGGCTCCAATTTCAAGTAATTGCTTAGTTAAGTCTGTTATTTCAAATGCTTGTGTTTGCCCTTTATACATCTTCAATGTTGACTTTTTCATCTACTGTGAAGTCATTAATATTCGTGGGGGACTAATCCAAACGAACAAGGAAAATTCCCATTCATTTTATAGTCAGAAGTTGAAATCCACGAATTCATATCTCCATGAAACTGCCATTTTGACCAATACCCGACGAAATTAAATGATTTTACAGTATATCAGAACCGTATATGACTATTTCATATATTAAAATACAACAATTTTTTGAATTTTACAGAAAAGGAAGTATAGAAATAAAAAATTTACTTAAGCAAATACTTAATGTTCGTTATACCGTGCTTTAACAGAAATATAATATTTGTGTGACTTAAATAAGTACTGCAGATAAATACTACTAACCACAGTACATTGTTATAGAAAAAAATCAACATTAAATAACAATAATTTAAGCAATAGTGCAATTTTAAAATAACTAAGTAATTACTTAAGTTTTTTGTGAAACTGGGGCCTGGAGAGCTTTCTAACATGACCTGAGCAGGCTCAAACCCACAGAGGTGAAGGTCAAATTATTCAAAATCAGCAAGCTTAACCACTTGACTATACTAATAGATTCTTGTAGTTTGTGTAGGATATAAGATAGTAAATGTTAAAACATGTAATAACTGTTACACAATTACTTTGCATAATTCTGCCATACTCTATTGACCTGTGAACACAGGAACATTGTGGAAATAAATACTGTAAAACTTGTATACAATATGTAACAATGAAGCGCGTGACAGCAAAAAAATTTTCTATTTATAGACTGAAAACCACCATAGATGATAAAATAGGAAATGAACATTTGTGTACACTATATAAAATGAAATACTTAAAATCAGCTCACATAATTTTTTTTAAATTATGCTAAAACCGTTCTGTCATGGGAACACACACTTGTGAACTTCCCAATCTCATCAAGACAAATATTTTAGCATTTTCTATCTCACAAGGACATATATTTGAGCATTACCCTATCTCATGGGGGCACATGACATGACTGTGTGCATTTCACTTTCTCATGGGGACACATATTTGTGCACTCCCTATCTCATCGAGACAAATATATGAGCATTTCCCTATCTCATGAGAACACATATTGGAACATTACCCTATCTCATGGGGGCACATGTGCATTTACCTTCCTCATGGGACAACAAAATTGCGTGTGTATCTTTAATTCTGGTGATAAAATTAATAGGAAATTTGCTCATTTACTGGGACCTACATTCACAGACTAAAACACTGTAAACCAAACACAATACCAGCTCAGTGAATATTACTGTTACATTGTTTCAATTGACTGTGGAACTATTTTCCTGAATTTGATGTTTCATCAATCCAAGATATCAAATTCCAACAAGGAAAACAAAATAACTTCTGGTTTTTCCTTTAAATTCTTAAATTTTATATCCAAACAAAATAACCGTGTTTTTAAGAAATCACTCAATTTTGTAGCAATAACAAAAGTTAGGTGCCCAGTTCAAAATCCCTATACAATAATGATACAAGGAAATATTCAAGCTCCACTGTCAAAAATGAACATTTTTAACTAAACCCACATACCTGTATTTGAGAGTTATCAGACTCCAGTGCCCTATATATCATAGGTAATACATGTGTTTTGATATCATTGGCTGGTGTCTTTTTCAACAGCAAATTCATGTTTTGCATGAATAACAGCAGTATCTGAAATAGACGTCGAAAACCAAAAATTAAAATCTACTCTGTATTGTAAGCCATAATAACATGTATGAGCTGATTGTTTTTATTTTTGTAAAAGTCAGACTGACATCAAAGTTATGACAGCATTCCAGCTTTAATAGAGACTGTAGTTGGGGTAAGTTTTGTGACACTTGACAAGACAACAGACATATTCATGCTGTTATGAATTCGCAATTCTTGGTTGCATATACTTCTTAGGTTAATCATTCTTAATATTTCAGGTATTTGAATTTTGCATGTTTCGGCAACTGGCAATATTAGCCAAAAATAAAACCATCACATATCCTGTAGACTAGGCATTATTCTGTCTACAGTAGTGTGTCTGTTTTGCTGAGATTCATGCCAGTTTTTTTTTGACAGTATTTGGTGATTCAAATTCAGTGAGCTTCACATGGAGAGTATCATTAATAACACACACTAGATGAGAGATACTTTAGAAGCATCAGACTGATGACAAAAACATTACTGCAACTGGCTTAAATCACAAATATTTTGCTCTAAAATTACTAAGGTGTAACTTCCGAAAACCGAACAACCTCCAGACCAGCCTAAATGTTTGGCATTTGGAAGTTTCCGAAATTCAGAAGTTTGGAAATTTGCAGGCAAAGCAGATGAGGTGCACTATATTTATCTTTTCTTACACCTTTCTTACACATCTTAGGATGAAAGAGATTATTATCCTTTATGATAATTGTACAAGTTTGTATAAAGTAATTAATTAATATATTAATGAATTAATTACAAACATTAAGGATAATCAAGTATGTATAAAAAAAATTACCAACATAAGAAATATGAAAACATCTCTTTAATAACAGCATTTAATCAAATATTAGACACATACATTTTACCTTCATTGAAGTTCGAGTTTGTCAATATTTAATAGATGTTTATAATGCATAGTTTACTCGATGTTACTGAATCAATAAAAACATTGATCTTTCATTCAAACATTTAGAAGATTTTTCACACTTAAGGTATTTAATTCATCATGTTTTCAAGTTAATCACCAATTACTTCTTTACTTTTGCATCAAATGATCATTGTTATTATAATGTGTGTCAAAATAAATGTGTGCCGCTAATAGATACACAAAAGAACATGTTGACAACTTGCCATGAATTGTTTTGGATTTACAGGTGACACTTTTAATCCGGCAAATATTTTGCTGTTCGGTTTTCAGAAGTCAATTTAAGTGTTAAAATATAAACAGTCCTTCAAAAATCGTCCGGTTTTCAGAATTCAGAAGTTCCGGTTTTCAGAAGTTAAAAATATATAGAAATAAGAACAAGAACAAGAGGACCATGATGGTCCTGAATCGCTCACCTCTTCCCACATGATCCAGTTTTGAGTATGACGTCGTTTTTTCTATTATTTGACATAGTGACCTAGTTTTTGAGCTCATGTGACCCAGTTTTGAACTTGACCTAGGTATCATCAAGATAAAAATTCTGACCAATTTTCATGAAGATCCATTGAAAAATATGGTCTCTAGAGAGGTCACAAGGTTTTTCTATTATTTGACCTATTGACCTAGTTTTCGAAGGTACGTGACCCTGTTTTGAACTTTACCTAGATATCATCAAGGTGAACATTCTCATTAATTTTCATGAAGATCTCATGAAAAATATGGCCTCTAGAGAGGTCTCAAGATTTTTCTATTTTTATACCTACTGGCTTTGTTTTTGACCGCACGTGACCCAGTTTCGAAACTGACCTAGATATCATCAAGGTGAACATTCAGATCAATTTTCATGAAGATCCATTGAAAAATATGGCCTCTAGAGAGGTCAAAAGATTTTTCTAATTTTAGACCTACTGACCTAGTTTTTGACCGCAGTTGACCCAGTTTCAAACCTGACCTAGATATCCTCAAGATGAACATTCAGGCCAACTTTCATACAGATCCCATGAAAAGTATGGCCTCTAGAGAAGTCACAAGGTTTTTTTTATTAGTTTACCTACTGACCTAGTTTTTTAAGGCACTTGACCCAGTTTCAAACTTGACCTAGATATCATCAAGGTGAACATTCTGACCAATTTTCATGAAGATCCATTCAAGGGTATGGCCTCTAGAGAGGTCACAAGGTTTTTCTATTTCAAGACCTACTGACCTAGTTTTTGATCGCAGTTGACCCAGTTTCAAACTTGACCTATATATCATCAAGATAAACATTCAGACCAACTTTCATACAGATCCCATGTAAAATATGGCCTCTAGAGAGGTCACAACGTTTTTTCATTATTTGACCTACTGACCTACTTTTTGAAGGCACATGACCCACTTTCGAACTTGACCTAGATATCATCAAGATGAACATTCTGACCAATTTTTATGGAGATCCATTCACAAGTATGGCCTCTAGAGAGGTCACAAGGTTTTTCTATTTTTAGACCTACTGACCTAGTTTTTGACCGCACATGACCCAGTTTCGAACTTGACCTAGATATCATCAAGATGAACATTCAGACCAACTTTCATAAAGATCCCATGAAAAATATGGCCTCTAGAGAGGTCACAATGTTTTTCTATTATTTGACCTACAGACCTAGTTTTTGATGGCATGTGACCCACTTTCGAACTTGACCTAGATATCATCAAGATGAACATTCAGACCAACTTTCATACAGATCCCATGAAAAATATGGCCTCTAGAGAGGTCACAATGTTTTTCTATTATTTGACCTACTGACCTAGTTTTTGACGGCACGTGACCCACTTTCGAACTTGACCTACATATCATCAAGGTGAACATTCTGACCAATTTTTATGGAGATCCATTCACAAGTATGGCCTCTAGAGAGGTCACAAGGTTTTTCTATTTTTAGACCTACTGACCTAGTTTTTGACCGCATATGACCCTGTTTCGAACTTGACCTAGATATCATCAAGATGAACATTCAGACCAACTTTCATAAAGATCCCATGAAAAATATGGCCTCTAGAGAGGTCACAAGGTTTTTCTATTATTTGACCTACAGACCTAGTTTTTGATGGCATGTGACCCACTTTCGAACTTGACCTAGATATCATCAAGATGAACATTCAGACCAACTTTCATACAGATCCCATGAAAAATATGGCCTCTAGAGAGGTCACAATGTTTTTCTATTACTTGACCTACTGACCTAGTTTTTGATGGCACGTGACCCACTTTCGAACTTGACCTACATATCATCAAGGTGAACATTCTGACCAATTTTCATGAAGATCTCATGAAATATATGGCCTCTAGAGAGGTCACAAGGTTTTTCTATTTTTAGACCTACTGATCTAGTTTTTGACCGCACGTGACCCAGTTTCGAACTTGACCTAGATATCATCAAGGTGAACATTCTGACCAAATTTTATGAAGATCTTGTGAAATATATGGTCTCTAGAGAGGTCAAAAGGTTTTTCTATTTTTAGACCTACTGACCTAGTTTTTGACCGCACGTGACCCAGTTTCGAACTTGGCCTAGATATCATCAAGGGGAACATTATGACCAATTTTCATAAAGATCCCATGAAAAATGTGACCTCTAGAGTGGTCACAAGCAAAAGTTTACGCACGCACGGATGGACTGACGGACGCACGGACGGACGACGGACGCTGCGCGATCACAAAAGCTCACCTTGTCACTTTGTGACAGGTGAGCTAAAAAACAGGACTTTAAGTTTTGTGCGGTTTTCAAAGGTTTCCGGTTTTCAGAAGGTCCGTATAGGGGGCAGAAAAATTCTCAAAACATGTGGAAACCCTAGGCCTCATTGCACACTTGTAAGACCAGTTTACATATTTTGAGAGTTCTTTTAAATTTCTAAGTTCAGTGTGCCCAATTAGTTAAAGCGTAACTACCTGTATTGGAGATGTTATCTTAAACATAGGTATGAGTTCTGGCAGTATAAATGTAGTATATTCTTTGTCTGAAGCGTGCTCTGCTATCTGAAGAATGTTGGGTAATACAAACGGTATCATGTCTGGATTTACACACTCCTTCAACAATGGAGGTAGTATTCTTTGGAGGTTAACTCTCTGAAAAATACGTAGTTTGGATTAATTTTTCTGTCCAACAGCATATACACATGTGGGATTTTAAATGACTCCATTCTGTTTATAATAAATTCAACAGGAAAAGACAAAACTTTCTTTACATCATGAGAAGTTTTTTCAGCTGAAACATCAAAATTTCTTTTTTCTTTACCCATTATAAACAAAGTCAATTTGACCAGAGCACTCTATTCCTGAAATTATGCCAACATGAAATCATTATTACAAGACAATTATTTCATTGTCATGACATCATCCATGTGATAAAACCTTAATAATCAAGTACATATTAAAATGATTAAAACACACTTTTATTGATAGTCTGACTTCCCTCAAAACTTGATAGTTAAAAATTACATTGGTTATCATCTAGAAACAAAACTTCTGGACAAATAGCAAACATACCAAAACACAAAAGAAAACTGAGGCAATAAAATTATGTCTAGTTCAAAAACAGAGAGATATTATTTGTTTCTTTCAAACAAACAAGATTTTTTTTTGAAGATTTGGCCTGAATTTTTTTTTACTAAACACTGTTTCTGCTTTGCAACAGTAGACAGTTAAGCTAACAACTGTTTCTGGATTCTGAACTAGTACTGACTTGTTCTCCACAAGTTACTGACAACTTCCCCATATGAATTACTTGAATATATCCTCTTCTATCAAACCATAATTATAGGAGATCATTTGCCTGGCATAAGGGATCCAACTCGCAACCTTCATAGTCACACATTTCATTTACTAACTCATCTATCAAGCTTGAAATTCAACACTCAAAGATGCAAATCTTACAATTTATTTACACAGATCCTTTTTTAATAATAAGGTAAATTCAAAACTGATACCTTTGGAAATTTAACAATAATTTTTGGCAGTCCTTTGAAGAATTTTGACTTCTGAAGATTGTCTTGTTGAAACAGGGAATCCATGTACTGTAGAGTCATTGAGCCTACATCTTCAAAGAAGCTTATCTGAAACAATAGTGACTTGAATATTATATGAAACATGCCCCCCACCCTGAAAATGCTTATAATATGTAGGTAAAGAGAATTTATATAAACTTCTTCTTCTTTACGTACGCGACTACACTGTCAGACCAGTAGCCTCGATGAAACTTGTGGTTTGCCGCAGATCCTCAATGCCTCCATACAGTTTCTGGTGGACTGAGGTATCTATCGGCCAAGTTGCAGCTTGCTCCGCAGTCTGATCTTCCTCACCACATGGACAAGTTGGCGATGATGCCAGTCTGTATTTCTTGTACATGTGAGCATTGAGCTTGTTGTGCCCTGAGCAGAGCCTGACCATTCATCACTTGTTCAGACCGATCAAGGAGATGAAAAGCATCTTCCTCCATCCTTGGTCTCATTAGTGCCTTGATGATGGTGACTTTCTCCTTGTAACTCGCAGGTTCTGTTGGTTGTTCTGACTTTATTATTTATATAAACAAATCACCAATACAATACACTAGACCAAGGTGCCTATCAGAACAGATATGCATGCATCTGCTAATGCAATAATAACAGTTTCAATGCTACTTTACTGGTTTTCATCTTGTTACATGTTCAACATTTGCATATGTACTGAAATTTCTGTTATCATGTCTCACAAATCAGCAGTGACATTTTAGTCTTTTTAACTGATTAGAACTAAGCAACATATTCTCTCTCTGAAAGTTGACTGTATCGAATGATATTTGATGCATGATTGTGTCTGTCAATAAGTGTCGGTGTTTTCATATTTGTGCAGATAAACCATATCCATCCATTCTGACAATATTTTTTTTTGAATCTAGCAGTCTGAAACACATTGTACTTATAATTTTTATATGTTTTAAATCTGGAATGCAAGATTACATCTTCATTTAGAGAACACATTTTTACTCCATCACATTGTGACATAAATACATAGGTATCTGATGAGACTTCAGATATATTGTGACATATAATGACATTGTATTGAGTTCGACTTAAATGGAAAATACATACACTAAGAAGGAATTTGGACTTGACTTGACTTGACAGTTTTTCTAAATAGCCAGAATTTCAAGTTAAATAAGTTAAAGAAATCAATTTCCAACTGTAGATGCAGCGTATCACTTTATCTCTATACAAAAATTGTTTTTTTACAATACGAAGCCTTTAGACTTTGCAAGAGGGTAAATTTCTGTGCTTACCTTTGCCAGCTGGTCTGGATCTGGTCTAACTGTAGGTTCTGTGTTAAACAGAAGCTTTACAATGTCTCGTAACTCAGATGGAATCTTTCCTAGAAGAGATCCTCTCCATTTTCTTAACTGTACATAAAATACAATTGTTGGAAAACAATAAGGAAGTAAGATATAATAATTACAAATTTATTTTCTACTTTTTTACAATCATCACATTATTACATAGAATTTGACACAGCAATTTCTGTTAAACAGCAAACTTTCTTAAGTTCCTGAATGTCTAAATAAAGACAAAAACACAAATCAGACTGAAATAACATTCATATAAAAGAAACTTTATACTGACGACATTTCTATCAAATTATGACAAATTTTCAGCTGCAGTCCATACAGGACAGTTTTTTACAGTTCACACTAAGAATTCACTGTTACAGCATTGGCCTCATAGCAGATATGGATAATTAGGACTTTTAGTCTTTTTAGATGTAAATAGTTGTCCCTTGTGGGTGGGCATGTACAGTACACTCGAAACTCATTATAACGCTACTCGATATACCGCGGTATTCGTTATAACGCGGTAGCTTCTTGGCTCCGGAATTTTCTGGGGTAAAAAAAAAAAAAAAAATATTTTTTTTACCCCAGAAAATTCCGAGTCCGCGGATGTTATTTAATTTGATCATAACCAGCGTTAAAACTACATGTACCTGTACATTGTACTTTAACACCTTTGCCATGACAATTTTAACTGTGTCAAAAATCAATAATTGTTTGCTGGCTTACTTGTTTGCGTATCGCCTTTGTTAAAGTTTGAATACATGAAGACATGTGACAATTGGGCAATCAGTACTGTGTCAAAATTAGATTGTTTGCATAACAAGCGTGTAAAATTGGTCAGTCAACTATCAAACCGTTTAAGTTTGCACCAATTAAGCGGATGACATGAACACTTGAGTGAATAAAAAATCAAACAACAGGCCCAGTTTTGTAAATTATAAAATGCAGCCGTTTTTCATAATCATCATTCTCAGTTCATCGGAATTTGCGTAAATTCGACCCACTGAAAGCCATATTGAGAATGTTCTCCCTTTTTAATATCGTATATTAACGATGGCCATTTAACATTTTTCTATCTTATTTATCGATTTTCTTCATGTATTCAAAATTAATTTTTTTAAGACTGCGGTTTTTTCTCTTTTAGTTACATAAACCCCAAGTGCAATTGCATTGCCTATGTAATTCTCATGATCGCGCACTCCTCACACAGCGTTATACATGTTTATTTCCGGGATAAACAATTCTAACTTTCTTTTAGAATCACGACAAAATGAGAAGATGACACAGCGTTATAATTCTTTTAATGTATTTTTCAGTAGCATTTAAGGTAAATAAATGTCCCGTTTATACGATTCTTATTTCTTATTAACATAAAACGGCGTCCAAAATACATTACCGGTAGGTGGGGTATATTGCATTTACCGCTGATACGATCAACCCGCGTTATAAATTTAACCCTGCTAGATCCGCGGGTCTCGAACCTTGGACCCCGATGACAGCGTTATAACAGGGTTCCAGTGTATTTGTATCAAATCACAAGTATACTCTTTTAGAGTTAGGCAATTACTGAAGATGATGATGATGATGATGATGAATTAAAGGTAAAACCTATTTCACAGGAATGTAGGAAAACCTTGTCCTAGTGCATTTATAACAATACAAGAGCTGTCTGTAAGACAGCACGCTCGACTTTTCTCAGTGCTTGACTCTGAATTAGAGCTTTGCCAGTAAAAAAAAATCCAAGTTAAAAAGGGACATAATTCTGTCAAAACTCAAACAGAGGTATTGGAATTGTGTCTCCTGGTGTAGACTTTGATAGTAAATAATTATTTTGAGTTTCAAGTCAAAAGCTTTAATAGTAACAGAGATATTTGACTTTATCAAATATTTTTACAAAAATTTATAAGCTAAAAAGGGCCATTATTCTGTCAAAATTCATACCAGAGTTATGGGGATTGTTTCTCCTGGTGCAGACTTTGATGGTAAACAAGTATTTTAAGTTTCAAGTCAAAAGCGTTGATAGTAACAGAGATATTTGACTTTATCAAAAACTTTAACCAATAATTCTAAGTTAAAAAGGGGCATAACTCTGTCAAAATTCCATCAGAGTTATGGGAATTGTGTCTCCTGGTGTAGATTTTGATAGTTAATAACTATTTTGAGTTTCAAGTCAAAAGCTTTAATAGTAACAGAGATATTTGGCTTTATCAAAAATTTTAACAAAAAAATTATAAGTTAAAAAGGGGCATAATTCTGTCAAAATTCAAATCAGAGTTATGGGGATTGTTTCTTCTGGTGTAGACTTTGATGGTAAATAAGTATTTTAAGTTTCAAGTCAAAAGCTTTGATAGTAACAGAGATATTTGACTTTATCAAAAACTTTAACCAAAAATTCTAAGTTAAAAAGTGGAATAATTCTGTCAAAATTCAATCAGAGTTATGGGGATTGTTTCTCCTTTTGTAGACTTTGATGGTTAATAAGTAATTTAAGTTTCAAGTCAATAGCTTTGATAGTAACAGAGATATTTGACTTTATCAGAAACTTTAACAAAAAATTCTAAGTTAGAAAGGGGCATAACTCTGTCAAAATTCAAATTAGAGTTATGGGGATTGTTTCTCCTAGCGTAGACTTTGATAGTAAATAACTATTTCAAGTTTCAAGTTAATAGCTTTGATAGTAGCAGAGATATTTGACTTAATCAAAAACTTTAACCAAGGGCGATGCTGACGCCGACACTGGGGCGAGTACAATAGCTCTACTTTTTCTTTGAAAAGTCAAGCTAAAAATGGATCATGGTAAGACAATGTCTTAGAGATTATATCTGAGAGTAAAAAAATATACAGGCTATGAGTAAATGGAAAATCTTAGATCTCTTGCAAGCTTTGGAGGCCCTCTTAGTATCTTAAAGGTCTATAATTTATACACTTTCTCCCCCATAATACTCTTACCTCTTCGGCATTTTTCTTGAATGTACTAAGTTGGTTGTTGCACTCATAAAGAGGTTTACCATTGTTAAACATGGAATATATCAACACGCCTAGTGAGAACATATCACATGCCAGGCTGCATGACTCCGATATAGCATACTCTGGAGCCATGTAGTCCAGGTTAGGCTGAGCACAAGGGGCTACGTCAGGATCCCAATCTTTATATGGAAACATTGGCTGAAAATAAATTAAATTAAAACATTCAATTCAGTATCGCTTAAACATGTGAATTACAAATCAAAATACCGGTATGCTCACTGGGACTGACAAGCAACTTGTCAACAACTCTTTTGTTTTACTAGGCAATTAAACACACATTTTCTTCATTTCGTCCAAAAGTCTCAATATTGTAAATAAAATTGTTTATGTGATAATTCTCCGTTAAGGTTACCAAACATGCATACTACCCGTAACTCGAATTTGAAACAACCATGTTCCACACGGTTTTCTTTGAGACTGTATTTCTACAAATGTGTAGTTGCATATGTAGCAAACAATGATTCAAACTGTAAATTTCAGATCAGCTTATCTTATTATACAGAAAAGTGAAACATACTGCCTGATCAGGAGGATTCTTGTTCAGTATACAGAAGTCAAATCCTGCTAGTTTCCAGGATCCATTCTTGTTGACAATGATGCTTTCTGGACATATGTTGTTGTGCAGAAGTTTAGCATCGTGATGGAGGAACTGCACTCCTTCTGTTACCTAAAATATACATCAAACATTATTCTAAATTTTCCTGTAAGTCAACCTGTTCTCTTAACAGCACTTTGTCATCAATCAAGTCTGCCTTTTCTTTTTACTATTTATGGGGTTTATTGTCTACACAATTTAAGGTCATACGGTGACTTTCCAGCTTTTGATGGTGGAACTAGATCCCAGGTGCACCTCAAAGCATTATTTCAGGTATTAGTGAGTGCTCAGGTAGAACCAACAACCTTTCTTAAGCAAACTGGATGACAGAATTTTACACCTCAAGTGGGGCTTCCAACCTACAGTCGTAGCCTTAACCACTTGGCCACAGAGGCCTCTTCAAGTCTGTTTAAACACCTGTTAAAGTATTTCATTTGTAATAGAACAGCATATAGAAAATAAGACTTTTAATTGATTTCTGATAGGTACCATTGTTGTCTCCAAAAGTCCTTGACAACTCTGTATCGTAGTAACGTATCATAAAATTGCCATGAAAGACAATTCCCGTTTTCAGATGAAATCTTCCTTAGAAAGGCGCTGCTTCAGATTTGCATCATGTTTTTCTATACTGTATTCATATAATGTTGTTGTAGTAAAGCAAGCTCTTTTGATAGATTTTAGAAAGGATTTATTCAAAAAATGTGCAATCGGATAAATATGTATGAACACCATCAAATAATCCACTGGGTCAGTGATTCAGTAGAATTCTCATGTTAGCTGTTCTTCCTATCATTATTTAAAGAATTCAACTTTAATCACACTGACAAGATTTCTTTATTTTCTGTTTCCTGTTACTGGTTTTAAACATTTGATCTTGTAGAGTACACGTACAGGACTTCCCTATGAATTCATTCCTAAGCACTTTCACCAAACTAACTAAGAGATAATACATCTAGTTCAATACCTGTAGAAGTCCATACTTAATCTCCACATCATATAGCTCGTGTTCTTTTAGTTGCTTAGTAACTGGTTCTGGAATGTTGTCACGGTTACCTAGGATGTTTGCAAGGCTGGCTAAGACTGGCTCTGTGGCAAATGCTAAACACTCCCTAAAACAAGTATGATGCTGTTTGTAAAATCATTCAATTTCACTGGCATAAAGTTTGCAGTTTCCTTCAACACAGGTATTGTGTGTGAATTCTTCACACAATTGTTAAAGCTACTGACCACTAGATAAATCATATATTGAATAATTTTATGTTTACATATTATGAAATCATTCAACATCATGAGCATGAAATTTCAGCTACATGTATTTTGCTCGCATATATAAATAAGTGGCTTTCAACTTCTGAAGACCTATGAAAGGAACTTTAAATTCCATGCAGCATAACCACAAATATGATGAAAATTACTCCCCAATGAATTATGACCTAGCAGTAATTCATTTCGTATTTACATTCTAATGACTCTGAAGTTATGACAAAGTAGCTAATTTTCTTTATTACTAGAAATACATTCTGCATGCCCACGGGCAGAATGTCGAGCCCGCCAGCACCTTTGGCCTCTAAGTGTGACCTTGACCTTAGACCTAGGGACCTGGTTCTCACGCATGACACTCCGTCACATAATGGTGAACATTCTTGCCAAGTTACATTAAAATCCCACCATGCATGAAGAAGAAATGCTCCGGACAAACTTCAATTTGACCTTTGACCTCTAAGTGTGACCTTGATCTTAGATCTAGGGACCTGGTTCTTGTGCATGACACTCCGTCTTATAATGGTGAACATTCATGCCAAGTTACATCAAAATCCTACCATGCATGAAGAAGAAATGCTCCAGACAAACTTCAATTTGACATTTGTCCTCCTACTGTGACCTTGACCTTTGAGACAGGAACATGGAGTTTGCGCATGACACTCCTTCTCATTGAGGTAAACAATTATGCCAAATATAAACAAGATTGGTCCATGCTTGTCAAAGTTATGGTCCAGACAAAATTGGACGGATGGACGCATGCACGCACATACACCGACCCGCCAAAACTGATGACTATATCGAGCTCACCGCAAGCGGGCTCGACAATAAAAATAACCTCATCTCTAAATTATATACCTCTTTAGTTATATACCTACCTCTTTAATGAAAAAATCAAAACAGTTAAATGCTGACTTCACTAGGTTCCGTTAAATTATTTACCTTGACTCTTCAAGTGGCTGCATCACAGATAATATTTTTGGATGTCTGAGTCGAGTCAGTTGTGAAGCTCCATGCCGTAATGCTTCCAATATCAGTTCCTTGTCGCGACGGGAATATTTCTCTATACTTTTCTTTTCGAACAAAAATATTGCAGCATCCTAAAATTGAATACAGTAAGAACATAATAAAAACTTATTTTGTTGAAACTTTCCAAACCTGATAGCTTCAGACAGCATACTTATGTAAACCTTTTTAGTGCCATGATTCAAGTCTCTGTTCAGAACTAGATAGATTTCAATTTAAAGTATAGATTTAAAAGACTGGTAAAACACTGAAGAAAACAAATCATATATGTACTGAAAACAAGGATGAAAACATAAGTTGCAGTTATATATTTATGAAAACATGATTGTACAATTTTTTCAAGCATTGATCCTGCTCTGTATTTGAAGACTCTTTTAGACTGAAGTAATTTTTTAGCCAATCATTTTCCATTGTGATCAAATTAGACAAAGGTGAGTCACACTATTCTTGCAAAGTAAAGTACTTAACTTTCATAAGGTAGAAAAAAGAATATTGACAATCAAAATCTGTTTTGGCTGCCAGTACAGAAAGCATTACATGTATCAGTGTTTAGCCTCATACTACTAAGGCATGTCCTATACAGTTAAAATGTTTTTGCAACGTTCCTCTATTTTTGAGAAATATTTTATTTACAGACTTTTAGATTATAGTTATTTCAGAAAAATACCATATTTCAGGATCCCGTAGTACTTTGATACAAATAGCAACTAAATAATTCACATTGTACATTTATATGCAAATTGCAACAAGTCTTCAAACATGTCTGGTTAAAACACTGCATGTAAAATACTTAGAACAGAAAGAAAGTTTAACATGTGTGCGAGTCCGGGAGATGTGGTCAGGGGTGGGGAGATGGGGGCAAGTAGGGGCAGGGGTGGGCAGCAGTAGGGGGTAACTTGCTAGTATTTACCTGTTTTGTGGTCTTTTTCATGCCACTGTATATTTTCCACATGAGTCCAGGGCCTGCAGTACCTATCTGTCCATACACCTCAAAATCCTTAGACAGTGGGTTGCCTGGAAGGGCACTGGATACTGCACTCTTAAGTTTATTAAACATGTCCATTATCAGCAAGCAACACTACAATTAGTCTGAAAAAAAAGGAGATTTAAATCATATACGCCATATACAGGTGCAGCCATGATGCCATGTAGGCTATATATATTGTAGCTTGAAATGGACAAAACATATACGCATTTTTAAGGAAGGAAATGTGAGCTAATAGCGAAAAGGAGTGGAATGGATACAATATTTGTCTAGAACAGATGGTGCGACATATAAGTGAATGGGCATGATTAACTGTTTCTGCTGTACACGAAAAAAAATTACAGCAGAGAAAATCACTCCGAAGCTGAGCTCGAAACAAGGCAGTCTGAAAGACAGCTAAATCCCCCATCACTGTTATGGATAGTGAAAGGGAAAGCCTTCGACCTAGAGCTGTGGCCTTGACTTTGAACTGACATGGCTGACTCATAAATTATGCACATCATCTTGATGAGGTGATCATTTGACCAAAGTTTCATGAAAATCCTTCAAGGGGTTTAGGAGATACAGAGCTCAAACCTTTGACTTTGAGTTGTGACCTGGACCTAGAGTTGACATGGCTGACTCATGAGTTCTTGTTGAGGTGATCATCTGACACAAGTTTGATGAAAATCCTTCAAGGAGTTTATAAGATACAGTGGACCCTAAGTTGTGACCTTGACCTTGAGCCTGCATGGCTGACTCATGAGTTCTGCACATCGTCTTGATGAGGTGATCATTTGACCCAAGTTTCATGAAAATCCTTCAAGGGGTTTAGGAGATACAGAGGGAACACAAAACGGAAAGCTCAAACTTTTGACCCTAAGTTATGACCTTTACCTTGAGCCGGCATGGCTGACTTACAAGTTCTGCACATCATCTTGATGAGGTGATCATTTGATCCAAGTTTTATAAATTTCCTTCAAGAGTTTTAGGAAATAAAGAGCGGACACAAAATGGAAGGCTAAAACCTTTGACCTTGAGTTGTGACCTTGACCTTGAACCGACATGGCTGACTTGTGAGTTCCGCACATCGTCTTGATGAGGTAATCATTTGACCCAAGTTTCATGAAAATCCTTCAAGGGGTTTAGGAGAAATGGAGCGGACACGAAAGTTTTATGGACTGACAGACGGAAGGACAGAGACCATTCCTATAACCCCCCACCACTTGTGGCGAGGGATTAAGAAATATCACTCACCCAGGACGATTTTTTGTCACCCAGGGCTACCACTAATCTGAATCACTGTACTGGTACTGATGATAAACTCGAACAGATGAATAAGTTGACCACCTTCAAATTATTCAATTGCAATTGTTTTTTTGTATAATTGAACATGCCGTCTAATAGCAACCACTTACAACACCAACTGGTGTAAACAAAAACAAAATTGGTAAATTATCTGTATAAATAAATGACTTACATTTGTCTGCTTAAAAAAATATCTATCCAACTAGAAATGTGTCCATGCCAGGGACACAGATGCCCCCACTACATGACAAAGGACAATTTTTTTTTCCTAGGCCAGGGGCCATAACTCCTACAATACTGAATGAATCAGGACGCGAAACCCCAGGTGCACAACCGCAAATGCTGACCAACATTCTTTTAAACTTTGGTGACTCTAGGTCAAATACTTTTGGAGCTACGCGCGACACATTAAAATGACCAATTTTTAACTAAGTCAGGGGCCATAACTCCTACAAGACTGAATGAATCCCAATTCGAAACCCCAGGTGCACAACTGCACATGCTGACCAACATTCCTGTAAACTTTGGTGACTCTAGGTCAAATACTTTTGGAGCTACGCGCGACACAACATTAAAATGACCAATTTTTAACTAAGTCAAGGGCCATAACTCCTACATGACTGAATGAATCCGGACGCGAAACCCCAGGTGCACAACTGCACATGCTGACCAACATTCCTGTAAAGTTTTGTGACTCTAGGTCAAATACTTTTGGAGCTAGGCGCGACACAACATTAAAATGACCAATTTTTACAAAGTCAGGGGCCATAACTCCTACACGACTGAATGAATCCGGACGCGAAACCCCAGGTGCACAACTACACATGCTGACCAACAGTCCTGTGAAGTTTTGTGACTCTAGGTCTAATACTTTTGGAGCTAGGCGTGACACAACATTAAAATGACCAATTTTTACAAAGTCAGGGGCCATAACTCCTACACGACTGAATGAATCCGGACGCGAAACCCCAGGTGCACAACTACACATGCTGACCAACATTCCTGTAAAGTTTTGTGACTCTACATCAAATACTTTTGGAGCTACGCGACACAACATTCTCAGAAGGACGGACGGATGGAGGACGGAAGGAAGGACAGATGGACAAGGGCAAATCTATATGCCCCCCCACCCCCCCCCAAAAGTGGGGGCATAAAAATACTGGGGAAGAGGATTTTTTTGCGCATGCTCACTGTCAACACACGAAGGCCTGACATTGGGTCACTTTTCATTACTTGATCGGGTATAACTGTTGCAACATTTTTGAGAAGTTTCAATATAATACAATGGAGAATATTTTTTTTAATGACAAAGTGGTCGAATTTATCATCAGTCAATGTTCGTACAGTCCCCATTTTACATACCCCTTTCAGGGCCTCACTTCTTGTGAGTTTGCTTACTAAATATCAATTTAAATTATGTCAGTTATTCAGTAAGAGCTAAGCTTAATTTTGATACCAACCATTGATAACAATTTGCAGAAATTAAAAAGTTACAGGTAAAAAACCTCATTTTCTGTTCGAGTTTATCATCAGAACCAGTATACACAGGTAATACAGTACATTATAGTACATGTACATTGATTACCAAACTTTTAGAGTTTACCATCGATAACAATTTGCAGAAATAAAAAAGTTACAGGTAAAAAACCTCATTTTCTGTTCGAGTTATCATCAGAACCAGTATACACAGGTAATACAGTACATTATAGTACATGTACATTGATTACCAAACTTTTAGAGTTTAGGGCCTAGTAACAAAATGTCTACCATTGCATGACTTGTCGTTGAACATTGCAATGCAATATTTCTGCTGGATTAAATTATCCCTGTTTCTCATATTCTCAGGGTTTCTCATATTCTCGTTTTTTGCCTTAAAGTTGTCAAATAATTTAATGTTTGTTATTTTCTAGACAGGAATGGTACAAAACTGACACACTGAAAATTTCAAGTGATTTGAACGCATATTGACGAAACTATCAGCATTTTACTCAATTTTCAAAAAAATCCTTTTTAGCTCGACTATTAGAAGAATAGTCTAGCTATTCTACTCACCCTGGCGTCGGTGTCACACCTTGGTTAAGTTTTTGCAAGCAAGTACATACAGCTATTATTTAAAGGCATATAGCTTTGAAACTTATTTGTTCTTTTTCTAGGTCAATTACCAACCTCACTGGGTCAAGTTCCATAACTCTGACATGTATTTTGGGCAAATTATGCCCCTTTTTGGACTTAGAAAATTCTGGTTAAGATTTTACATGCAAGTTACTATCTCCAAAACTAATGCAGATTTTGAATTGAAACTTCACGTGTCTTCGGGGTTATAAAACTAGTTGATAGCAGCAAGTCCCATAACTCTGACCTTCATTTTAGTGAAATTATGCCTCCTTTTGGACTTAAAAAATTCTGGTTAAGGTTTTACATGCAAGTACATACAGCTATTACTAAAAGGCATATAGATTTGAAACTTGTTTTTTCTTTTTCGAGGTCAATTACCAACCTCACTGGGTCAAGTCCCATAACTCTGACATGTATTTTGGGCAAATTATGCCCCTTTTTGGACTTAGAAACTTCTGGTTAAGGTTTTACATGCAAGTTATTATCTCCAAAACTAATGCAGATATTGATTGAAACTTCACATGTGTCTTCAGGGTTATAAAACTAGTTGATAGCAGCAAGTCTCCTAACTCTGACATGTATTTTGGTCAAATTATGTCCCCTTTTCAACTTAGAACTCTTTTGATATTTTACATTTTTGGTAGTATTTTCCTGCTTCTGGGACAATATTTCCAATAGTCGAGCTTGGCTGTCTTACGGAGAGCTCTTGTTTTTTTCTGGTGATGTTAGCAAATTTGCCATAAATTATTGATTATGCAATTAATTGTCATATTTCTTGATGTATTTACTACAGAATATATCTTTTTATTACACAATGGTAATTTTAATGTTTTAAATTCTACAGCTTATTTGTGACGAAAAGTCAAATCTAAATCCACGGGAATACGACAAATTCTTGGTCCTTTTCCATACATGCCATAATTTTTCAGGACATTTCCGGGATTCTGAGTTAAAATTTCCGGGATTTTTACCTTTTGTCCGGGAGATACACTGTGACAATGGTATTCGTCTGTTTCATGCAAAAATATCATAATATTACATGTAGTTTTCTGAAATAAACATTGTTCACAAGCATAGATAATTTGCTGCAAATGTCGTCTAGCTTTCTAAGGGAGGTAAATACAGGCAATACACATCTATAGTTCGGCACGTGAATTTATTGCGGTCCCAAGGTGAACAGAATTAGGAGACTTACTATATATGAAGAATCAACCTGGTCGTCGTGATTTAGATTCTAGCTAATTTGGTATCATTTTAAAGCTTAAACGTTTATCTAATAATTAAATTGAATCCTTAAAGGAATAAAATAAATCTTGTAGATAAAATCGACGATATAAATTACTTGGAGTCGGGTCAATTTTCATGGGTCGGTCGGCAACGGCATTCAACATTTTAATTTAGAATATGTGTGACAATCGATCTAGATCTTAAATGATTACAACCTTTTAAAATAATTATTGTTTAATTGACCGTTTTCAGTAATATCTTCCATAAAGGCTACATGTAGCTTTACCGCCAACATGCTAAAAACAACGAGATTTTCAACTACTGTTCCTAATTTCAGTACTGGTACGGATGATAAACTCGAACAGATGATAAATTTGACCACCTTCAAATTATTCAATTGTAATTGTTCTTTTATATAATTGAACATGTCGTCTAATAGCAACCACTTAAACACCAACTGGTGTAAACAAAAACAAAATTGATAAATATTCTGTTTAAATAAATGACTTACATTTGTCTGTTTATAAAAAATATTTATCCAAAAATACTGGGGAAGAGGATGTTTTTTGCGCATGCTCACTGTCAACACACGAAGGCCTGTCATTGGGTCACATTTCATTACTTGATCGGGAATGACCGTTGCAACAATTTTGAGAAAGTTTCAATATATTACTATGGAGAATTTTTTTAAAATGACAAATAAATGACTTACATTTGTCTGTTTATAAAAAATATTTATCCAAAAATACTGGGGAAGAGGATGTTTTTTGCGCATGCTCACTGTCAACACATGAAGGCCTGTCATTGGGTCACATTTCATTACTTGATCGGGAATGACCGTTGCAACAATTTTGAGAAAGTTTTAATATATTACTATGGAGAATATTTTTAAAATGACAAAGTGGTCGAATTTATCATCAGTCAATGTTCGTACAGTCCCCATTTTACATACCCCTTTCAGGGCCTCACTTCTTGTGAGTTTGCTTACTAAATATAAATTTAAATTATGTCAATTATTCAGTAAGAGCTAAGCTTTATTTTGATACCAACCACTGATAAGAATTTGCAGAAATAAAAAAGTTACAGGTAAAAAACCTCATTTTCTGTTCGAGTTTATCATCAGTACCAGTATCATAAAACAGTTATAGATTGCATAATTCTGTCAATTCTTAATCAGGGTCATCATAATAACTGACTGTAACTTAATCAGTGTCATCAAAAGATCGTCGCGTGATCAAAGCGGGCTTTATCAACACGTGTCCCGCTCGAAGGCATGAAACTGATATTGGATAATTAGGAATAAACAATGTGACTATGAGGACTATTGCGTAAAATTCAACAACTTATAGACAAAAAACAATTTTTTTAGGGGATCCTGTATTTTTATTTTTCCGGGACATTTCAACACTGTCCAGGACACCGGGACGAGTATGTAATTTCCGGGACAATCCCGGACAATCCGGGACGTATTTCTGTGGGTGTGGGTGGTATCAAATACAGCTGGAGCAATGATATAAATTTCTATCTTCTTCCCAGCTTCTTCCCAGAATCAAAGAAGTATAAAATACACAGAATGGCAACTGGCTGTAATCTCGCGTGAGCTCGTGTCAGAGCGTGATTCGGCGTTATCTTACTAAAAACAAACATCGGCGAGCATGGAATTACAATTTGTACCTTTAAAACTACATTAAAAATACATGTTAGCTTCTAAAACAAAATTAGTTTAATTTGAAATGGTCTTAAGACTCGAAGTACACGTTTTTTTTTTGCCATCGAAAGAAGCGTGGTCATATGGTGATAATTATTTTACCGATGAATAATTGCTTTCACATACAAAATGGCGCGTGGAGAAAGCGCCACTTCCGGTAAACGAGATCTCGTTTTTTTGTCACGGGAGGTTGGCGAGATTTGCTCTATATGCCTTTCAAGTGGCCAATCTATTTATTTTTATAGCTCTTTGCCAGAATACAGTAACAAAATAATTAAATGGGATAATTTTTGTAACATTTTATGACTCCATCTGAAAGACAAGTAAATTTTCTACAAAATAACAGCCAAATGCTGTTTATGAAGTGGTTAAACTGTTACTGGGAATAAAAACAACCCCTTAGGCCCCCGAGAATATGAGAAAACAGGATATCTTATATCCGAATTTTCTATCCGATTTTTAAGCAGTTGTTAATAACTGTAAACTGAATTTATGTTGGTGGTATATCACAAAGTTAATGACGGCAATATATCATGCTTTGCTTGCTATTAATGAACCTTCCACATCTATGTTATACTTACTAACTAACGACATAAAAATACCAATATTTTGCACTAGACAAGTGTCAAGTATTGGACAGGGTATAATATGGTTACTCTCACAATCACAGTCGTCTTTGTTTCATATGGATGGGTGGATGGATGGATGTTAACTTGAACGTACCGACGTTCTGAAAAAAAATAAGACCAAACGCATGTTTTCCCAATAACTAAATCATTCCATACATGTATTCAAAATTTCTCCTCTCCACGATCAAGAAGGTAGCACTTTAAGTTAGTCCAAAGAAGAACAAATTTAATACACTATTTATTTTTATAGCTCGTTGGTTAGTCCATTTTGTGACCCATTTCAGTGGTAACTAGTCTCGGATTGGGACTACAATAAAGTCTACTATGAATTACCGGCTGTTGTATTAAAGTGCTGCAAAAAAACGACTTTAGTTTGGATGATGGACCCGTAATCAAACTTGGCAATATCCAAGTGCATAATTGCTTGTTTTACTTGAGCGGCTCAGCATTCTTTGGGTGTAGAAGTTGCTTATTGCTCATATGCCTTTCCATTAAAACCGGAGAGTGCTGAGATCGTGTGTGGACGGTGTGTACTTTGCCAATTGTGATTGCAGGTCCATTACCTTAATGGTCAGAGACCACCAATTCCAAAAAGTACAGGGAACTTACTGGGAATGAGGTAAGTGTATACCTGGGAATAAGGTAACGTCTGTGCGTTCTGATTGGTCAGTCATGTAAACAAACCCAGGAAGTGATTATTTTTTCAAAATTGATATTTTTTCACTGCATTTACAGTATTTTATTATACATTTGACAAAATTTGCTACATTTTATGTGTATTGAAAAAAAGTTTTATCAAACGAATTTCTCCCGCCATGCCAACGATGTAAACAGGGGGTCATCTCATTCACACGAAAATTACTTAAATAAAGTATCACTATTCATATGTTTTTCGTCCGATATTTTGGTAGAACTAAGATAGTTCTTGAAAAATATGTAGTAAGATATACATGTTTCGATGTATGGAAGGCCGTACACGCCATAATGTTATAATGTAAGTCTATGGGAAAACAATTGGTGGTCTCTACCCTAATAACGTTTCTCATCCATCTCGTACATCGTTAACTATATAGTCTATAAATATATCTGGTTTAATATGCCATGTTGTATGATGTGTTATGTTTATGTCAGATGCCCATAAGGGCCTTGACTTCAAATAAACTTTGACACTTTGAAGCAAGGGATACATGGTTGCAGCGTTCGGCCAAAATATCGACACTGCAATTCGTCTGACTGTTGCTTTTTGATGACATATGCTTCCTGGCCGTAAGGCTAGAGTTTTTTTAATAACTTCGGTTACGGGAGCGCCGGGTCCTAATTCTCCAAAATCCAAATAAAAATAAAAGGCAGTGGCTAGAGAACCGGAATCGGTTCCCTAGACTGCGAAATTATTCGTCCGGAACCGGTTCTCTAAGCAAAATACCGTGCATAGGCTAGGGAACCGGAATTTTATTTCTATGCATAATGCTGCCGAAATCCATTTTGTTCACATTTAAATTCTAAGACGCAAACAACGGAAAAGGTTTTCTACTTTCGTTTTTAAACAAAATGGCCGATCGTCACTGTTATTTTGCAAGTGTCTAGACAATTTGGCTTGTTTGAATTTAAATGTAAGTTATTTAAGGCTGTTTACTAGGTAGAATAGGATTGTTTACTATTTTATAAATGCATGATGTGTAAATTGCAGCAGGTTAGCTTGCATTGGTACTAAACTGGACATTTTGGTTGTTCCACAGCGTGTCCTAGTAAACATCCATAGCGTTACGGCAACACATGCACCTTTTCCATATAAGAGTATATAAGGGGGAAAAAAAATTTCAATTTTTTTTTTTTCGTTTTAGGCTTAAAACAGTGATTTTATTTTTTTTATTTTTATTTTTTTCAGGGGGCGGCAACCATATGGGCACCAAGACTGGACGGGCACCTGTGATTTCGACCAGCACATGGCAGCTGACATCAAAAGGAGTGTCGGCAAAATTTTCCTTTATTGATTTTCTTTGATGTGGGATAAAAGTTAACTGGTTGGGTATTGCAAGGTGAATGACGTAATTTGACATAATTCTACTCCAAGTAAAATGTACTTCAGATTTTTTAAGTGGATTTTCGTTTTGTAGCTGAACAACAGTAAATCTGGTGATTTTAATAAAATGCTGACTGTTGCCATAAATTTAAAAAACAATAAACTATTTTTTGTTAAATAAGATGTTTTCTAATTAGTATGGTGATGATAGTAATGATTATGATGATGATGGTGATGATGGTATTGAAGGTAACTGTACAAAGTGAAAATATGTAAGTTTGAATGTAGTACCTTTGCTGAATGTTTTTAAAATTCGCAATTTAAATCTTAAAGTCTACCTCAAATTACTTTCAAAGTTGTAGCCAGATATGGAGTTCAGTAACTTTTAAGAGACCCCTCACACTTAACAGGCTTGGGACTGTCTGGCATGTATAGTGAAAAATGGCCCATGTCGGAGCATAAATGGAAAATGGAGAAATCATCAAAGAAAAAAGTGAAAAGTTATTTCCGTCTTCCTTAACCCTTACAATGGTACAACCGATCAGTTTTGCCTTTACGACCAGTGCAGACCTAGATCAGCCTGCACATCTGTGCAGACTGATCATGGTCTGCACTGTTCGCTATTCAGTCAGTACATTTTGAGTGAACACCCCTTCGAATGATAAATGGTATTGCCCAAATTGAATGATGGACCTGTCCATTTTAGAAACTTAGCATGCTAAGGGTTAAAAGGTCAGAAACACAATATGCATAGGATGTGACAACAGTACTACACTACACTATATATAATCACACCAACACCAGAAACAGAATACAATGCCAGGCGTGTTAAGTCTCTATTTATTAGCAAGCTATATATATGTTTAAAGCAGGCAAGCAACATGCAAAAAATTTCAAGTATTTAATAGTTTCTACAACATAATATTATAACATACAACATGGAGGCTTTAATAAAGAAACTTCAAATTGGGAAAATAACTTGTCTGATTTATCTAGACTGTGTTGTGAATCTACATTTGCCTGAAACAACAATTTTTTTAACCCAGTGGCACTTTTACAAAATAAAATTTTTTGTGTTTTTTTTTTTCATTTTTTTTTCCGATGCTAACATTTTCCTACTTTATTTTTATTTTTATTCCCTCCTCCTAATGCTCATTTTTGGAAAATCTCCCGTAACCCAACTTATTAAAAAACTCTGGCCTAAGGTACGTGTCCCAGCTCTTTCACTTAATTACAAGGAACTGTACTGGTGCAACCGGTATTCTGGATTCTGTACCAGTACACACCTGTTCTCAGCCGGTAACTGCCAACTTCTGTTTAAAATTCAATGTTAGAATAGTACCACAAAGTTGGTTTTAGGACAAATTTCAAGATGTTTTTTTTTTAATGTAAAACTGATCCATAATTTATATTTATAACAGGTCAAACTTGTGTTTCATTAAACGGTTTCACATTTTGCTGCATGGCATCAAATTTTGATATGCCGCTCCAAATCACACAACATGGTTTCAGTATGCATTAGACGGCGCCAAAGTTTAATGAATCATTTCACTTTACACTGCACGAACTCATGTTGCGTTAAACGTCTTCACATTGGACTGCATGGCATCAAGTTTTAATACACCGCTATCAATTACATAAAGCGGTGTCAATATGCATTAGACGGCATCAAGTTGTAATGAATCATTTCATCTTACACTGCACGTACTCACGTTGTGTTAAACGGCTTCATATTGAGCTGTATGGTATCATGTTTTGTTTAGCAAATAATCAAGGCCTTCGCGTTGTTTATCGTCTGATTTACCACGGTTCAGAGTTCAGATGCGTAAGAATTGAACCACGAGGGCGTTAAATACTGAAGCGTCTGAACGATGAACCGTGGTAAATTAGACGATAAATCAGAAGAAGGCCTTGATTGTTTTCATTCTGACTTGCTCATTGATATATTTTTATAAATACTACACTGGACTTTATCTATGCAAGGAGTAATGTAACGGACGTCATGGGACAATTGACGTCATAATTGACGTCATAATGCTCTCTTTACGGTCCGCGCGTCAACCGTTGTTTATCGCAGAATATACAGAACTTGATTTCCTTCTTTGTTTAACTGGAAATCAAATTGAGCCATGTTAGAATGGATGATTTCATATTACGGTGCATCGCAACAAGTTTTATATTGCATCGTTCCATGTTTAAATGGATGGAATGAAGTTTTGTATTAAATGGTTTCAAAACACAATGCGTTGAATGTAAATATATTGGACGGGATGGAGTTTTAGACTAGACGGCATTGAAATGCACTGCACTGACTGACTTGTTTATGAATGGATTGTATATTTACTAATTTTGGCGGTAACCGCCGCCCATAACTGTGTTTTGACAAAACAAAAGTAACGCGAGCTATTTAAACATTACAAACTTTTAGTAACATCTCGAAGCCGATAAAGCGGGACAGATCTACCTATCATAAAAATCAATAAAACCAATAATCTGATATCATCGCTATCGGACGGATTCGTTGATTTCCGTACTAATTGTTGTTGTTGTAGTAACACGGGGGAAAAATCGATAATTAACATCTTTGGTCATTATCTGATGCATTTACAGGCGGGCGGTTTGCTAAACGATGTACTTGAATTGAATGAAGTTCTGGTAATTATTAAAGTGGAAATCAGATCAGATTCTGCAATATCCTTGCTAGAATTTAAGCAATTATAATATTTTTTGTTTCAAAATGAAGTTGATTAAGCTTTGTATTATAAATACGGAAGTCGAAAAATTATATAATACTTTATAAATTGTCAAATAAAAGTAATATTTAAGAATATGAATATGTTATCTAAAATATTTAGAAATCGTTACATTTTATACATCGAACACATAGATTTACTTTCTTTTTAATACATGAAACATCATGCTAACGTATATCTATGTACAGAAAAGAAATATTTACGCACTAGAAACTGTCTGTAAATAAAATAAATATTCAAGAATATGAATATGTTATCTAAACATCGTATATACTTCCTCTATACAAAGAAGTATAAAATACAATTTATTTTTATAGCTCTTTGCTCTATACGCGCTTTCTTTCACATATTATGAACATTAGAATATGAGCTTTTGATTCTAAAATATTTTCAAAATTCTAAACCACTAACGTTTTTCGATTTTCATCGCAAAAGGTAGTAAAAGCAGCAAATTCTCATGTATTTCTATAACATAAAGTTTGTCAGTAATTAAGTTTTGAAGCCTTCATAAGAAATATAGCATTTTTTTTTCAAGACATCTAAAAAGTATTTAATCGTCGAACGATCTGGAAGCCGGTCGCTTTAAAGAAAAAGAAATATAGAAATAAAACTAAATACTTTACCCTTACCATGCTGAACACGATTGGTTCTTCCTTTGAAATCAGTGTAGACCATGATCAGCATGCACATCCGTGCAGACTGATATGATCTGCACTGTCTGCCATTCAGCCAGTAACTTTTTGGTATGCACCCTTTTCATAATTAATAGTAATGTCCAAATTGAAAGATAGACAAGTTCATTATTGTAATTTAGCATGGTAAGGATTTAGTTTCTTATTTCGTGCCTAAATAGAAATATCATATTTGCGTGACATGAATAAGTACTGCTGAAAAATACTACTACCATAGTATACTTTAACTATAAATATATTGTTACAGAAAAAACAACAACATTTAATAACAATAACTTCATCAGTATCTCAATTTTAGAATAGCAGACTTAACTAATTAATAACTTAAGATTTTTCGTGAAATTTGGGCCAGGTTCTTTACTCAGTAAATATTCACATCTTACATTAATGCATGTTTTTGGTACATTCTTTAATCATTCGTTTTAAAAAATTGCGATATCTATTATTTGATTTAATTGTAACAAATATCTTAAAATTACCCTTTGACTTTTATTGTGTATTACTTAGGGGTAAACAATATCCGGTCAGTGTTGTTTCAAGGCGGGTCATAAAAGATATGTTACCCCACTTATTATAAGTGAGAGGTATTTTTATTGTTTTATGGTTTTTGCGTTGTAATATATGTTTTTCACTTTCTTCTGTCTTTATATAGTCTTTTCCCTTTCTTTCATGAATTTTGTTTTTACGATTTTTACCCTTATTTCATAAATCGTATGACAGTAGGAAGAATCAGTACAAATTAAGAAGCAGAATTATCAGTTCATCAAGGCCATCTTTCAAATTAAAGTTTGGTCATATTATGAATAATAGAAATTAATAAATTAATCATCGTTATATATTTCTTAAGAATGCTTTGAAACTCAATTACTGACAGACTATATTGTACGGAAACACATGAGAATTAGTTGCTTTAAGTATATTTTGCGATGAAAATTAAAAGCATTTGTATATTTATAATTGCGAATTAAAGACTAAATCCTCCATAGTGTTATTTTAAACGACAGCGGATCTAGGTTTCGGCGTTTCTGAGTTCAACAATTAATTTGTTTTAAATTCTCTAATTACAATCTTCTTTTTTTTGTCAATGTGAAGTTGCCTACAATCTATAACAATTTGTACCGCCAAAGTCAGACTAGCAGACGACAGTATTTTCCGTAACAACTTCCGAGTACTTACGGATAACGGCGGAAAATGCCGGAATTTTTTAAGAAATGTTCTCTGTACACTAAAATGCAAAAAGGACCAAACAAACCATTATAAAATTTAAAACAAATTACACATAACGAAAATTTAATAATTTTTCTACATTTTTAGGGGTATCGAATTTTTGATATTTTGCGGAAAATATCTCATTTTATCTGTTATATTTGAAAAAGTCAGTTTTTTTTTATCCGTTTCCTACAGAGTCTATATGAACTGAGGTGGGTCTATTTAAAGTCAAAAAGGACCAACCAAATATTAAAATATTTTTTAAAAAAAAACATTCATAATATCCGGAATAAATTAAACTTTAATTTGTGGGGTATCGAATTTTTGATTTCCAAATAGAACTTTTTCTATTGAAGTTTAAGTGATTTTTTCCTTCTTTGTTTATATAGGCAAATTTATCGATTTTCCAATAGATGGATGTTACTAAAAGTTGGTAATGATTGGCAATTATTTATGACGTATGTTAGTTTTGGCATTTCCTGTAATCAATCTCACGAATCAAAATCTGAATTTGAACAAATCTTGTGCGTTCACCCAAAGAGTTATACTTCTTAGGTTCGCCAGTCTATAAAGCTAATGAGCGTTGCCCATAGATAAAACTTGTTAATTGATTTACAATTCGACTTATTGTAATTTACAACATTATTGCTATAAGTTATGTATAATATTACACTCTATTAATAGAACTCGAACTAAATAAAATGTGTGCCAGCGTCAAATTTAATGATGTCTGCGGCGGAAATGTGGAACTTTCTGAGGACAAAAAAGTAGCGACATGGGTGTCAAAGAACTCCGATGGGTGGGCATGTAGCGAAGCGGAATTAAAACCAGGAGAAGTTATTGAAGTGAAAGTAGAAGGAAGTGGGCGATGTGATATCGGCTTTATGAAAAAGGAGCAAACTCCAGGTCTAATACGGGGAGTAGAAACTCCGTATAAATCAATAAAAATTTATCTGTATTATGCTGTCGTCCATACCTGTAAATATCGACCAGTCGTTAGCGATCGATATTTTGTTTTCGCTAGCGTGTAATTAGCATATTACCTCATGTTAATCATGGAGCTTTAACACTTATTGTTCAAAGGGTTTACCAGTCACATGTTAAGTGGTGATAATTAGATGATCAGAAATTGATCTAAAGGGATTCTGAAGCAAAAACAGCATGCGACTGCATGTGGTGATATGCTTAATTATTGTGAATTAACTCGAGCTCACTTCCATCAGGGTCACTCAAAATGAATTCATTTTTGAAAGACCCTGCATCCCTGAAGAAATAAGATAATCTTTTCTTTTCTTTTACCACGTAACTTCAAAGCTTTATCAAAGGGCCGGTTTTTGTTGGATTTGAATAAAAAAAATGGAAAATAACAGAAAGCTGACACTTTTCTTAATCTTGTAAAGCCATAATTATAATTATTGTTTATAATGTCAGATTTCTACATACAGAAACAAACATTCTTCTTGAACATAGGGAATGTTTCAAACGAAATTGTTGTTTAAACTCCAAAAATTAGTTTAATAAATTTAATCTTAATACTGATGTGTGAAAAATACAATGTATTTAAATTAAAATAACAATATTTTTTTAAAAGGCCGACAACGAAGTTACATTTAGTATTCCGAAGGTCACAGACCACCAATTCAAAAAAGTACAGGGAACTTATTGGGAATGAGGTAAGTGTATACCTGGGAATAAGGTAACGTCTGTGCGTTCTGATTGGTCGGTCATGTAAACAAACCCAGGAAGTGATTATTTTTTCAAAATTGTTATATTTTTTCACTGCATTTACAGTATTTTATTATACATTTTGACAAAATTTGCTACATTTTATGTGTATTGAAAAAAAGTTTTATCAAACGAATTTCTCCCACCATGTCAATGATGTAAACAGGGGGTCATCTCATTCACACGAAAATTACTTAAATAAAGTATCACTATTCATATGTTTTTCGTCCGATATTTTGGTAGAACTAGGATAGTTCTTGAAAAACTTGTAATTAGATATACATGTTTCGATGTATGGAAGGCCGTACACGCCATAATGTTACAATGTAAGTCTATGGGAAAACAATTGGTGGTCTCTAACCCGAACTTTTAGATAAAACTGCAGAAAATCATCTAGGTTTAACACGCATTTAAATGGTGAAGAACAGGGCAATATCATAAACAAATATTTTCAGGCAACAGTTTACAGTTTTGACTTGCTATTTTCATTAATTTTCATTATTGTCCTAATTTTTTTGTTCTAAATACTCTGAATCAACAAGGCAAATATCATGTAAAAAAACGACATCTTTCTCTCTGGGTAAGACAAGTCTAGATTTAGCCATTTTCACAGGGCGAAAAGTAACATTAATGTAGATATTTTCCATTTAAAAACAGATGCAGGCAATAATTTCATGGCAGAACTTTTGTTTTCAACAAAAAATTCAACAAATGCTTTCCCAGATTTTCACTGAAAGGACGAGTTAAACTGTAAGGCGTAAGTGTTTGAGTAATAGCAGAATAACCTACGGCATACGCTTCGATTGGACGACAGCATAAGATAAGATAAATGCCGGTTTCCAGTCCCCGTATCAGTTAATTGTTCCAGGATTTCTATATACATCAGACATGGTGAAATGTCTGTTGAGCTCATGACAAAAGGTTAGTATATATTTTTATGTCCAACAACACTCGACTGATTAAAACAACACGCTACAGCCTCACACATTTAATCATTAATTTTACAAAATAAACTAATCCCATTACGAAAACACAAAATCTGAACATTATTATAGCACTTTCAACTGCAATATATAATTGAACGCCATGATGCCGCGATGGATGTTAGTACAATATAGCACCTCATTTCTAAACTGGTTTTGCTGTAGAATGTATCATAAACTAAACATGACAATTTACCATAACAACACTTAACGAAACTTAACAGAACATTTTTTTCTCACACATATAGAAAAGTATGTACTCAGGAAATCATTATACATACTTTACTACCTCAACCATGTTTTGAATTGTCAAAAAATTCTCGTAAATGTCCAGAACTTAATCGTAATTAGGCAGAAATCTCGTCGTCATCTATGGAAAGGTCATTTTAATTTGGTTTGATATTTAAGAAATAAGGAACGTGCATATATTAAAAAGTGTGTTAACAGCGCGTGAGCACGGGACTCTCTCTGTCAACACCCCCAGAAAACGACAAAAACCGCAGTTTCATACTAGAGTAATAATAATATTAAATAACAATAATAATAGTATTAAAAACGAAAAATATAGACAAGGCAATTAAGATCACGTGAGGTAACACAGAACCAAAAATAAAACATTTAGAAAATAATAATAAAAGAACACACAAAAATAGATTCAATAGTTTAGACTGATAGAACACGTTCATACGTACTGGATTTTTATCCCCCGACGAAAGTCGGAGAGATATAGTTTTGGCGTTGTCCGTCCGTCTGTCTTTCCGTCCGTCCGTCCGGAGCCATATCTATGAAATGGTTGGGAATATTTATATAAAACTTCATATACATGTCCATCACTATGAGTTTTTGCGGCCCGCCAAGTTTCAGTCAGATTGCCAAAGTAACACCAGAGTTATGGCCCTTAGAAGTTTCTAGTGTTAACTATATAGGGTACTATAAATATGGATGTTTCTGCATCATAACTTTTGATATATTTGACCTAGAACTATGAAACTTATTTCGTTCTGATTTGTTCAGTAAATTAAGAGTTATTGCCCTTTAATTGTATAAAAATCCACATAAGAAACTTACCATTTGGTAGAATTTCATTAAACTTCTTTCATTCTTTTCCATGAACATTTATTGTAAACATGTGAAGTTGTGTACCCACACCTGGTCACCCCCCTTACCTTGATCACACCCCCTCCCCCTCTGACCCCCCCCCCAAAAAAAAATAAAAAAAATCATTCCTTATTTTAGATTTTTTCAAACAAACTTCATATACATGTTCACTACTATGAGGTTATGGGGCCCATCAAGTTTCAGTCAGATTGCCCAAGTAACACCAGAGTTAAGGCCCTTAGAATTTTCTAGTGTAAACTATATAGGGTACTATAGATATGGCAATTTCTGCATCATAACTTTTGATATATTTGACCTTGAACTATGAAACTTAAACAGAATTTAGAGCACTATAATGTGGTTGTGCATACACAATTTCGTATGGATTTCTGTTGTAACTTCAGAGTTAATGCCCTTTAATTGTCTAAAAATCCACATAATTTGTACATAACAAAGTTACCATTTGGCAGAATTTCATTAAATTTCTTTCATTCTTTTCCATGAACATTTATTATTAGCATGTGAAGTTGTGCAACCACAAATGATCACCCACTTGCCTTTGTCACACCCTCTCCACCCCCCCCCCCCAAAAAAAAATTTATTCATTCATTATTTTAGATTTTTTTCAAACCTTCCATGAATATTTATCAACATGCAAGTTGTACCATTCCTCCACCTCGCTCCTCCACCCAGTCATGCCCACCACTGATCATGCATTCTCTGTCCCCGGCCCCCCCACTTTTTTTTTATTTGTAATTTTCCATTAATATTTATAATCAACATGTGAAATTTTGTTTCCTCACCTGTCCCCCCCCCCCACCACCCACCCCCTAAAAAAGTAAATATATAAATACATATATATATATATCCATTCCTTTTTTTTAAAAAAAAATGTTCAAACATTCAACATGTTAAGTTTTGACTGCACAAACCTTGCCCTCAGCCATGTTCAAGATATCTTACTTGATTGTGTTCTCTTAAGGACATCTGTTCTTTTAAGTTCAAATGAACATGTTAAACAGCAACACCTGGTGCCAAACCACTCAAAGACAATATTACGTTCCAGTTAAACTTCAAGTTCACATTTCAATTTTAAAAGCTAAGCTTATTACAGTAAGCATATCCCATTCAAAATCATTTCTTTAGTCAGGATCAAAGTATCATACATTTATTATGTACTCTTTAATTAAACGTTTGTTTTCTGTTAAATTGATTTTGACTAATGAAATTATTTGCTTCTTAGTAACATCCTTAACTTTTTGCCGGATATATTTTTTTGCCATTCCTCACCACAAACCCTTTCGGCGGGGGATACCAATTCATCGAATTTAGATCTATAAATAGCATGTAGTAAAAGTATTTACGAACGTTACCGATTACACCGTCACTCTATCAAGACAAGTAAGTTGAGTTTCACAAATATATAATTGTAAAAAAATGTGTAAGATATTGAATAATAGGAAAATGTGTTTTGTCTACAAAATGAAGGAAATGAATTAGTTTATACATATCAGGTAGTAACAATATATACACCTAACATAAAAACATACATGTTTTATATGGAAACCTAGTTCGATTAAAGATCTTACACGATTATAGATCTATATAGGGGATACAAATAGCTAAATGTTTGAATAATTCGTATTTCTCATATTGTAATTAACAAACAATAACGAATATATTTGCTGTATACTATTACACTCTATTAATAGAACCTGGGAGAAATGTAGTTAAAATGTCTACCAACGTCATATTTAGCGAGGTTTGTGGTGAAAATGTTGAACTTTCTGATGACAAAAAAGTAGCGACATGGGTATCAAAGAACTCTGATGGATGGGCATGTAGCGAAGCGGAATTAAAACCAGGAAAAATTGTTGAAGTGAAAGTAGAAGGAAGTGGGCGATGTGATATCGGCTTCATGAAAGAAGAACAAACTCCAATCTCATTCAAAACATTGAATGTAATACGTGCGCATCGGAGAACATGTAGAATTGAAGTTACATTAAAAGAAAATGGCGACGAAGTAAGTATTTATGATAAACGTGTAAAAAAGATACTGATGCTTATATTAGTCTGGGATTTCGATAGGGGATTCATTTTACGTAATATGTGCTGTAAATTTTATTCATTCTGTGTAACTATCTTTTGTAGATCTATAAAAATATCTTTTAAAATTTCTTTTCGAATCATTTGCACACAAATGTAAACTAGTTGTCAATGATTGTAGCTAATCCGGTGTTAATGTAGAGCTAACACGGTATAAGGGGTGCGTGGGGTGTTCACAATGCTCATAACTCGCTGAAAGAGTCTCTTTTTATTTTGTTATTTGCGTTATATGCTGCCAAAGAAGTTTCAGATAGATTTATGCTGAATCTCTTAATTTCAAAGATTTTATTTTACAGTAATTTCGCAGTAGCCAGTAAAATGTTTCAGTGTTTTCAGATATCCTCAAAATTTGGTGAGAAGACTTTCAAGAAAAAAATAGAAAAAGAGACAAAAGTTTGGATTGCTATATACATCAGATATGGTGAAATGTCTGTTGAGCTCATGACAAAAGGTTAGTATATATCTCATATCCAACAACATACGACTGATTAAAACAACACGCTACAGCCTCACACATTTAATCATTAATTTCACAAGATAAACTTTATCCCATTACGAAAACACAGAATCTGAACATTATTGTATGCATTTTCAACTGCAATATGAAATTGAACGTTGTGGTGCCGCGATGGATGTTAGTACAGTCCAGCACCTCATTTCTAAACTGATTTTGCTGTAGAATGTATCATAAACTAAACATGACAATTTACCATAACAACACTTAAAGCAACTTAACATACTTTACTACCTAAACCAAGTTTTGAATTGTCAAAAACTTCTCGTAAATGTCCAGAACTTAATCATAATTAGGCAGAAATCTCGTCGTCATCTATGGAAAGGTTATTTTAATTTGGTTTGATATTTAAGAAATAATATATCCCAAACAGAGATTTCTGGTTGAATAAAATTATTGTTTTGAGTTCAGATGCGCAGGAATTACATCACGAGGGCGCAGATCGAATGATATAATAATATGTACCTAATAAAAAGACAGACAATAATTTTATTCAAGAGCAAATCACTGTTTTAGATATATTATTTCATTTCTAACAAGTTATCAAGTATCATTATGTAAATCCGTGATGACATCCACCAAATATTTGTCTATTTTGTGTGGGTTTCTTTTCCATCGCGCCGCTATGACGTTGGCGGTGTAGTTATGACGTACAGACAGTGAATTGTTGCATTATAAACACATTTCATTTTCTGTCTTTTTTGTTTAATAAGACTATATTGGGTCGTGTTAGGAGTGGCCATGCAAATCTAATATATTCACACCTTGCAAACGACATCTTTTTAAATAAAAAAAAAACGAAACATTTGTCTGTGGTTTTTGCGATTTTGAAAAAAAGAAAAGATATAAGTCGAGGTCGTAATATGAATAAAATGATGTCTTGTTACTTTTAGGTGTTATTGAAAGTTTCCGTATTTTCTTCACAAATTATATGTCTGGATGTGTGTGAAATTTGATAAATGAACTGCTAAAATTATCAAAGTTACTTCCAAAAGTATCGAAGCAAGCATAATGTACACCAGATTGGCATATTGGCCACAAGTTTTGTACCAATAATAGCATTTAGCCCTTTATTTAAGGAGAGAATCAATACTCCTGGTACCAGTGGCGGTCGTTTGGTGTTTTCATCCGAGTTACTTACTCTTGTCGGGTTGCTGGTGTGTAACATTACCCAGTCAAATACATACATTTTCATTCCAGCAAATATATCAAATCTATAACAAAGAACAAACAAACTTTAAAGTTGACATAAAAATGGCATCGATGAAGAAAGCCAATAATAAGCTCCTATTTTTGTTTAAAATGTTTCAGCATGTTTTACCAACAGACTAAGGGAATATCTACTGAACGAAATATGAATGTATTATAATGAAATACCTGGTCATATCAATCGTCCGTTTAACTGTTGTTATTAGGGTTGATGAAATTTGTCAGATACTCTGATAATTAACAGGGAATCGTTAAGAAGACTTGTATTAGCCCTTTTAACATTTTATTAAGGAGTAGCGTTCATTTCTGAAAATTAAGAGATGACTTTATGTATTAACAATGATTAAAGAACGAAAAGTTTCATATCACAATCATGCTTGTATATGAATATGAAAATCAAGGTATGAATGGACTGGAATTTCTTTTTGAATAATTGTTGCAAATTGCAATTCTTGAAACGAAAATGATTGATATTTCATTTCAGGTGATCCTCAGAGTAACAAGAAGTTTTCGTCTGCTAAACATGGAACAAATATTACATTAGAAAATGACAACATACGAGCCACATCAGTTAGTAAAAATCCAGCATCCGTTTGTTTCATATCAGAGCAACTAGAAGTTGGAGGAACATTACACCTCAATTGCGAGCCAGAAAAAGAAGGGGATAGGCAACCTAGTCGGTATGGATTAAGATTACATGTCTCTGAGAAAGACCCTTCAACCCTGAAGAACGAATTCAAATATTTATTTGAAGCTTCTTACATTAAAACAAGTGATCCGCCTCTCACGACTATTGAAAGTTTTGAGAAAGACGAATGTAACGGTGAAATAACTGTAACTCTTTCTGACAGTAAAACCGTACAATACAAAACGGCGAGAGGTAAACAGAACATACAGGTTTTAAACTTTAACGCCAAGAATGGCGTCTGGGTTGTTCTTGGCCTATATATGGTTAAAGCACAAGCAGTCAGTTACGAAACTATATCCGGAGCAGTTGGAGGGCCAGTTTCCATAACTACTGGTGTTGATGAACCGGACAGTTTACCCTTAAGACCTAGAGTAACTGCAGTTCCGCCAGAGGATAATGTGGAAAGGCATGATCGTCAAACTGCAGGTGGCAGTGAGGAAGTGGTTAAACATCTTGCTGGACGCGTGATGAGTCTTGAACAGGATCTCCAAACCATGAGACTTCAAACAAAAACTTCTACATCATCAACTTCGCAAGCGGTTCCAGTACCCAACATACCTCAAGTGGTTTCAAGCCCTGACTTGAACGTCTTGGCTGATGAGCTTGGAGATAAACTGGACTTACAGACGCGATTTCCAGACTTGGTACGGGAGATAGATACAAAAACATTTTGTGATCATTTATATGCAAAGGATATTATTACGCTTACACAGATGGAATCAATCGATGCTGTATTAAAAAATAATGGCTCGGCAGATGCAAACAGAGATCTATTGAACATCATGAAAACGAAACGCATAGAAAAGGACATCATGATTCAAATAGTTGAGGAGTCTCAACAATCACACCTTCTGAAAATGTTTTACCCTCCCGATGAGAATGCATATAAACACCTTACTGGACAAATTATAAGTGTGGGACAAGTACCGCAAGATGTAAGAATCGAAACTCAAAATTCTGCATCAACAAAAGTCCAAGCGGGTAGAGTCCCTGTGAAACCCCGGAAAGTTTTAAGCCACGATTTGAACGTCATGACTAATAGCGTTGGGGATGAGCTAAACTTAGAGAAACGGTTGCCAGATTTGTTACGACTGAAAGATAGAGTGGGACGTCATCTTAAAGATTTTTGTACAACTGTTGAACAATATGAAGAAAAGAAAGGAGGCAGTAGTCAAACTAAGGTTTGTATTGTCCGTTTAAGGTAGAGTTACATACTTTGAAAACTGTAGTTAAGTGAATATTTAGAAGTCTAAACTATACTATAGCATAAACAATGTCTTCCTCTGGCTATGGGACTCAAACTTATGGGACCGTGTGTCCATATCACAGTTAACATAACCGAAATAGTCTAATCTGTTTCTTTAAGGTATGACTCCGAACGATAAAAACACTTTCTATGTGCTACAAATATAAGTTCATTGTACAAGAGTCATAAATACTGCCTTCTTCAATCGATGTCACTGACACTTGCAAAGTCGCATTTGCTTATAACTTGCTTATAACAGTTTACATTTCTACACATGACTTAAATCTGGCTCTAGACGGACGGAAAATAAAATAAAACACTTTCTTTGCAATAATTATTAGTAGAAAGGTCATTTATTTCCACTCTTCCTCAGGCAATCTTACTAAAACTTGCCGGATGGCATTTCTCTAGCAGTTGCAGTTAATATTTCTTCCATGTTTTATTTGAATCCGTTAAACCGTGATAACTTAAATCTGGCCCCAGACGGACGGAGAACGACATTAAATACTTTCTACGTAGTGATCATCAGTAGAAAGGGTCATAAATCCTCTCTTTCTCAGGAAATCTGACTTAAGCTTGCAGGATGACATTTCCCTAACTAGTGTAGTAATATTTCTACCATGTTTTATCTAAATACTCCAAAAATGCGTAAATATGGCTTCAGACGGACAGATATCCAGACAGACAGACAGAAAGACGTACAAAGCCAAAACTATACCTTCATACCTTCAGTGTTGGATAATAAAACTTGGTACAATGATAGGTAGTAGTGTGTGAAACAGCAGTATTTCAGAACAACAACTCTATCTGAAATAGTGTTTAAATTATGTTCCGTTATGCATTTAGATATTTTCAGCCAGGTAAACAAAACTAATAAGAGGGTCATTGACCCTAAAGCGCTCACCTGTATTCAGTGTTTTTGTGTAACGTAATGGTACAAGTACAAAGTTAGGTTTCTTCTATGTTAGTCTAAATTATATAATGTACATGTCACATACATTTTTGAACTAACTGGAAAATAATTTGAACAATTATGGTAGACAGTACAATTCTGATATCACTTACAAAATATCAAGGCTCTAGGTGTTACTGATTCAGAGCAGATTTTCAAAGTTTCTTATACATAAGCCTATAGTACATTAACATAGTTTCGTGATTTCGCGTTTTCATCATCATATTATCGAGTATCGCGTTTCAAATCAATAAATTCAAAGGCTATGGACCTAACGGAATTCCGTAGTTTACCTGGAGTAAAAGCGTGACACACACTTTTCGATTTTCATCGTAAAAAGTAGAAAAACAGCAAATTCTCGTGTGTTTCCGTAACATAAAGTTTGTCAGTAATTAAGTTTTAAAGCGTTCGTAAGAAATATGGCATTTATTTCAAGATATCTAAAAAAATTGTTTGTTGTCGAACGATCTGGAGGCATGCAGCTGTGTGTTATTTGGTAAGTAAAATTTACATTCTATACATAGAGCGTGACGTCACACATTCCGTCTAACCTCTATACTAGGAACTGATAACTAGCCGATTTTGGATAATTGTACATACACTAAAACATAGTCCCGCGGAGGACGGTAAATTTTCAGAATCTACTTATTTTTTGCATGTTATTACAAGAACTGTGCGTAATTGTGATTACTTAAACTTTTTAAACCGTTATCTTCTCTGACTCGTGTCATAGAATTATTTTTTGACAAAAAGGAAAATCTACTTTCACTTTCCTATACTGTAGTATTGCAACGCAATTATGGTATATTATATATGGATCGGGAGACTTAGATATCATAAGATCAATGTCCTAAACGTCTAAATGATGCACAAATATAGTGCTTAAATCATGTCATCAAGAAGGAATACTGTGTGGCCTGATATACCAGCTGGCACCCCATGTCAATATACATGTACATGTATATCATATTCTGTTCAAAGTGTTAATAACCAAACACTTACTCTAAGTTTACATATTGCAATTCTGATAGTCTAGTCCTTCCCTTGGTGCACCACCGACAGTTAGACCAAAGAGAGAATAATTTCTCTGCTATTACTAACTGGAAATGCTAAAAAGTACTTGTTGTTTGTATGAATCATGTACAATGTAATACTGACAGGATTTCAGTTTTCAACACCACCATCATGAGTGAAAAACAACCACCTTTGTAAATTCCAGTTTTATTTGTACATATATTAAAGTTCATACACACTATTTTGCAGTCTATTTTTTATTAATTAACAGGCCTACTAAACATGGGGAACAACAAACATATACACTTCAGGTAAACATATAAAATCCTAAGCACAGACAACTTCGATACAATATAATTATTAATGGAAGTATTTGCTGGTCAATAGTAAAAAAAGGCTAAGTCATGACTGGCAAGCCATTAAATAAGTGGTATATAACATGACTTTAGACATTAATATTAACTATTATTCTCAAATATTAGACATGTCATAAACCACAAACTATGGACCAGATATTTATGTAAGAAGTCATGCAATATTACTAATGATTATTAATATTATTTCTGGTACACACATAACGTAACTTAAATGAAAATAATAACTAGAATGTTAACAATGTATATATAAATATATATATATATACAGTCAATAAAAGATGTTTAAAATGTTTTTAGATTCTGTTCAATGGTTTAATTTGATAGTATTTCCCACAAAAATTCTATTTCCCATGCTAGTTGTAAAATATTTGGTTCATTCTTCTCTCAGAAAGTAGGTTTAATTTCCAATATTTGACCAAAAATTCTCTCCATCTTTTTTACATCTTCCAACCAAATTTTTAAGTAAATATTATGTCAACCATACCATTTAAAACACAAAGCAATATGTTTAAATCAAGTCCCTTTCTTCTGAAATGGATTTTATTCATAATTCATTCTGATACAAAAATAACTAAAATAATGTGACTTAGTTTCAAAAGATTCCATTATTTCTATCACTACAACTTCCTGACAGCTCATGCAGCAGATTGAAAAATATACAAGAATTATGTATAGTGACCTTTACAAATGTGTAATGTAATATACTGTTACAAGTATCTTGGTCTGCAGTATTCATCTAAAGTCAACTTTTACTAAATTAAACAAAAATGTCCTAGTTTGTATTACCTATTGATCTGCAGTTATAAAACATGGGACATGTCTGTTTCTCAGTTGAAAAAATCTAAATGTTACATTAGTATATACCTACCGTTTCATGTATCTAAACTGTAACATTATATCAAAGTTAATAGGATATTGTGCTCAACAACAAAATTTATAACAATAAATTAAAGCATCAATCTCTTAAGTTTTCCATGGCAAAATGCTTGAAACACTTTCTAAATGTGCTGTGTTATGAAAAATATTATAAAATCAAATGTACATACATGAAGAATTGAAGATTTATGTGTTAAAATTCGGAAGTGTAAACTGACATAATTGGAGGTAATAAGTTCCAGGACAAGTGCCAGGTCAGGATTCGAACCTGAGACCTCCCCATGACATTGTACTTCTATGTCTGGGGTGCTCTCAGGCCCTTCCCCAGAAATTTTTTAAGGCGCTGGGGTAAAGTTTGTGTGGCGGGATAAGGGGTGGGTGCGGGAGGGGTACCCCCTCTCGTGTTTGATTTTTTTAAAAAAATCGAACCCAAATGGTGCTTTTTTAAGTATACCATATGCAAAAAAAACACAACAACATGTATTTCATTACTTCTACATTTTCACATAATGATATAACCATTAATATATCATATAGTGTTATTTCTAGAGCTCAAAAAGGGCAGGGTGCTGCCAAAATGGGGCAGAGTGCTGTCCGAAAGGGGCAGTGTGCTCTTTTCGACCTGAAAATTATCATAGTAGTAGTTGCATTTCTAGATGTCTATAGTTAATATGTATTCCATTTATCTTTATTGCACACTTAAAGGAAATGTCACAGAATAAATTTAAGCGGTAAATCTTCCCAAAACCAGTAACAAAGTTTACAAAGCCTTCTTACTTACTTTATAGTTTAGGTTTAACCATTCAAGCCTTTCTCTTAAAAAATGTCACCAAGAATGTCAACTTATTCATATGAATATGAAATAGTGGAGGGCTTTAATATATTAGCTTAATCTTGAAATCAAGATCATGTTGTAAACAACGTAGTTTAAGGCCTGTTTCAGGTCACATTGTAAACTAATAATTATCACAAGTCATGTTGTATTGATCAGGTCTTTCATCAATATTTCATTAACAGAAAAGTACTATTACAGTCAGGTTAAAGTTTACTGAAACGCATATCCAAAATATACTATCCGGATACCGGTACACTTTCGGAATGTTGTCTGAAAGTAGTTTTTACTCAGTTACATGACCTACTAGGGTAAACTAGAGATAGTTCCTCAAATTTTGATGTTTCTCATCCTTAAAAAATACACCGACTGTCAGCTTTTTTTGAAGGAAATATGGAAAAATTGCATACGACATCGGGAGTAATAAGACTCGTGAACGGACATTCTAAACGTACTTTTACTTTCGATATTCATTAAAATTTGTGCATTTTCTAGTTTAAATTACAGTAGAATCAAACTGCATTGATATATACTTGTTATTATACTAAACAAAGGTCTAATTTAAATTTGCACAAAGAAATCTAGGGCACTTTTCACGTACATCAAACTGATACTTTGAAAATTAGTCCTGCAAAAAATAAAAAAAAAATGTATGACTGACATTATTTCAATTTATAGTTATACTGAATTTGAAAATGGTGCGTTCAATACTTTTGTACATTCGTATAATGAAATGATGAAATGATGTACATATACAGCTCAGCAGGTAGTGCGTAGATCTACGGATCGAGAGTTCGATCCTCGGGTGGGGCTAATGTTCTTTGCGACTATTTTGATAAACAATATTTGTGTCTGAAATCATTAGTTCTCAACCTCTGATTCATATGGGGAATTTTGCAGTTACTTGTGGAGAACAGGTTTGTACTGATACAGAAATCAGAAACACTGGTTAGGTTAACTGCCCGCTGTAACATGACTGAAATACTGTTGAAAAACGGCGTTAAACCCAAAACAAACAAACAAAAAACTGTACAGAAATATACATGTACAATTTTGCAGGTAAACAAGCTAAACGATGCCGTTTTTCATGTATGAATCGATTTGAACAACTGCAGATAACTTAAATTCATCATTTCAAATGATACTTAAATGGATACACTAGAATTAATCATACTCTGGAAACAACAATGGTGAATATTCAACTAAAAATGCAAAGCACACTTTCACTTCCTTGTTTACGACTCCATGTTGAAAATAGTTCTTACCCATAATGCCCCGAGCGAAAGTACACAGGTCAGTGCGACAGGATGAAAGCGCTACCGTAGTGTACACAATGGTAAAATGTATGAGAAACAACGGTCAAATCACGGCGGGTAGTCAACACGACAGCTGTATGTACAGAGTACTTGTGATTGCACCTATCTTCAAATTGATACTTCACACACACGTAGAGATCAATATGTAATAAACGCACATATACTATTTTTTCGGATGGGATTAAAGATGGCCTACTGGCAGCCATTTTGGATAAAAATGTGTTCCTATGGTTTTTTGAAAACTAACTATTGCACATACCTCTTAAACTTAACACAGACTTAGAGGGCAGTATGTTGTTAATGTTCGTGTAATTCTTATCTGGGTAAGATCCAAGATGTCCGAGTGTAAAGCAATTTTCCACTAATAAGCATACACTTTGGGCCCATATATCAAGTTATGGGGTACTCATGTTAAATATTCACCTCATAATGGACATTTGCACCCTCTCGACTGTGGAGCTGCTTGTTACTCCCCTACTGGTTGAAAAGCAGTTTCGGGACTATGGGAATGCGCTTTTCCGTCTTCCGCCCGTCCGTCCAAAATTTCGTGTCCGTTCCATAACTCTGTCATCCACGAAGGGATTTCAATATTAATTGGTACAAATGTTTCCTATGTTGAGACGACGTATCATGTGCAAAACCCGGACCCTTAGTTTAAAGGTCAAGGTCACAGTTGGAGGTCAAAGTTAAACAGGACTTTTTTTCCTGTCCGGTCTATAACTCTGCAATCCAAGAAGGGATTTTAATATTACTTGGCACATATATACTTCATAATGAGATAATGTGTCATGCACAAGTTTCAGACCCCTAGGTCAAACGTTACAATCACACTTGGCAGTCATATGTTTACATAGTATGAACAGGGTCTGTTTCGTGTTTCGTCCACAGCTCTGTCACTCATTAAAGGATTTTATAACACTTGGCACAAATGTTTCCAATGTAACAATCGGGAGGTCAATGGTCAACAGGCTTTTTTTCCTGCCAGGTCATTAACTCTGCTATCCATGAAAAGATTTTAATATTACTATGCACAAATGTTCTCCGTGATGAGACGACGTGTTATGCGCAAATCCCGTACCCCTAGCTTAAAAGTCAAGGTCAAAATTGGAGGTCAAAGGTCAATAGCGTTTTTTTTTAGCTCACCTGTCCGTGCGTGCGTCCGTGCGTAAACTTTTGCTTGTGACCAATCTAGAGGTCACATTTTTCATGGGGTCTTTATGAAAAATGGTCAGAATGTTCAACTTGATGATATCTAGGTCAAGTTCGAAACTGGGTCACGTGCGGTCAAAAACTAGGTCAGTAAGTCTAAAAATAGAAAAACCTTGTGACCTCTCTAGAGGCCATATATTTTACAAGATCTTCATGAAAATTGGTCAGAATGTTTACCTTGATGATATCTAGGTCAAGTTTGAAAGTGGGTCACGTGCCGTCAAAAACTAGGTCAGTAGGTAATATATAGGAAAAACCTTGTGACCTCTCTAAAGGCCATATTTTTCATGGGATCTGTATGAAAGCTGGCCTGAATTTTCAACCTAATGATATCTAGGTCAAGTTTGAAAGTGGGTTACGTGCCGTCAAAAACTAGGTCAGTAGGTCAAATAATAGAAAAACCTTGTGACCTCTCTAAAGGCCATATTTTTCATGGGATCTGTATGAATATTGGTCTGAATGTTCATCTTAATAATATCTAGGCCAAATTTGAAACTGGGTCATGTGCGGTCAAAAACTAGGTCAGTAGGTCTAAAAATAGAAAAACCTTGTGACCTCTCTAGAGGCCATACTTGTGAATGGATCTCAATAAAAATTGGTCAGATTGTTTATCTTGATGATATCTAGGTCAAATTTGAAAGTGGGTCACGTGCCCTTAAAAAGTAGGTCAGTAGGTCAAATAATGAAAAAACGTTATGACCTCTCTACAGGCCATATTTTTCATGGGATCTGTATGAAAGTTGGTCTGAATGTTTATCTTGATGATATTTAGATCAAATTTGAAACTGGGTCAACTGCGATCAAAAACTAGGTCAGTAGGTCTTAAAATAGAAAAACATTGTGACCTCTCTAGAAGCCATACCCTTGAATGGATCTTCGTGAAAATTGGTCAGAATGTTCACCTTGAGGATACCTAGATCAAGTTTGAAACTGGGTCACTTGCCGTTGAAAACTAGGTCAGTAGGTCAAATAATACAAAAACCTTGTGACCTCTCTCGAGGCCATACTTTTCATGGGATCTGTATGAAAGTTGGTCTGAATGTTCATCTTGATGATATCTAGGTCAAGTTTGAAACTGGATCAACTGCGGTCAAAAACTAGGTCAGTAGGTCTAAAATTAGAAAAATCTTTTGACCTCACTAGAGGACATATTTTTCATTGGATCTTCATGAAAATTGGTCTGAATATTCACCTTGATGATGTCTAGATCAGTTTCGAAACTGGGTCACGTGCGGTCAAAAACTAGGCCAGTAGGTATAAAAATAGAAAAACCTTGTGACCTCTCTAGAGGCCATATTTTTCATGAGATCTTCATGAAAATTAGTGAGAATGTTCACCTTGATGATATCTAGGTCAAGTTCAAAACAGGGACACGTACCTTCGAAAACTAGGTCAATAGGTCAAATAATAGAAAAACCTTGTGACCTCTCTAGAGGCCATATTTTTCAATGGATCTTCAAGAAAATTGGTCAGAATTTTTATCTTGATTATATCTAGATCAAGTTCAAAACTGGGTCACATGAGCTCAAAAACAAGGTCAATATGTTAAATAATAGAAAAAACAACGTCATACTCAAAACTGGGTCATGTGGAAACAGGTGAGCGATTCAGGACCATCATGGTCCTCTTGTTTTCATTTCCGGTCCTGAACTCTAACCTCCATCAAGGGATTACAATACTACTTGACATAAATGTTCACGTGCGACGTGTCATACGCAAAACCCAGGTCATTAGCTGAAAGGTCAAGGTAATACTTAAAGGTCAAAGGTCAAATTCAAGAATGACTTTGTACAGAGCTTTTCTTTTTCATGCATGGAGGGATTTTAATGTAACTTGGCACAAATGTTCACCACCATGAGGTACCCTTGTTTTAAGAATTACTACCCTTTGTTATTACTGAAAATAGCTTATATTGTAACTTTTTATTACTGGCCCAAAGGAAAAATCAAGACCACATTTCTGTGGTACAACATGCATGTTACATTCAAGTTTTAGGTGTATTATGACCTATCTCTACCTGACAAAATGTTTTGTGTGGACTTTCATTATGTTATTCTGCACTATAGAAAATTAGTCGCCTTCCAGTAGGAGACTTTGTATTGCATGGCAATACTTCAATCTCTTGTTGTGGGCTTACTTTGCAAACGCGTGGCTCTGAGGCTGATATTGTGGTGCTCTGTGCTTCCGATAAATCTACCATTACCTATTATCTTTTATCAAAATGACCTTTCTCAAGTCCATGACACCTGCAATCGTTCATTGTGTTGTGTGAATTGCGGCTAGCAGCATTCAGCCAACTGTGATGACTGCAAGACATGGAAAATCGAAAAGGGGGTTTCCATGTAAAATTCACACAGGACATTGGATTTCGAGAAGCTAGACAAATCAAAATGCCAATGCTCCAATGCTAGATTTGCTCTTTCATACCTTTCATCAACTTACTCGTCAATTAAAACTGAAACACAAGCAAAAGAACACTGTATATTGATTTGTCTACTCAAACTCATTCTGAGCCTGCAGCCACTTGCAGTTCAAAATATAGCAGTTAAACCAACGAAGCCATCTCTAGTGCAAAAATTTACAAAGTATCAAAATACGCTGTCGTTGAAGTCAAGAAGTATGTCTAATTTTTGTTTACATGAAGCGAGTCAAACACCCAACTAAAATGATTTGAAAACCCATGGGTTGGGAAAGGAATCAGATGACTCCTTACAAACTTTTAAACAGATTCCCTTTTGACTTCAACAGGTTGACGGGGGAGGATAACAAAAACCTCCGCACAGTCAAGGTATGTCAAGGGGGGTAAAATCAATTTAAGGCCCCAGCTTCCGAGTTAATGCAGCACAAATCTATTATTTAATTTTCAGTTGTCCATTTTTCATTCGCCGTTTTCAACAAGCAGTAAATAAGCCAGCAGAATTGCTGTAGACTTAAGGCTAACTATTATGAAATTCTCCTCATCTTATTAAAATATAGTTGTTCACATTTGGGCCTCACTGAAATATTTTTAAACGAAACTGACAAAATATCTAAAAAATACTTAATGTATAACTTTATAAATACAGAAAGAGCTTCTAGTTGGGCATCAATTATTATTAATAATGCATGTCCACACAAACAAATTGGTTTGAAAGGTCGTCTTTCAATTCTTATCTGATCGAACAAAACTTCTGAATAGACAGATTTAATTTTGCATTAAAATTTAATAAGACGCCATACAACTTTGATATTTACCATATACATGTACATTCTTGACCGTTCATTTCATTGTGTAATTATTAGAATAACAAGAGGAGCTGCAACTTTAAAACGCAAAATCATGCCCCGGGATCATTGACTAAAGATGTTTTTTAAGGTTTAAAGGTGAAGATCATATAAAGGACAAAGTCATCTGTAGATATGACAGTTCGTAGCTCTTGCCACAAGGTTTGTTGAATATGAGTATGTGCTAAACCGGGTCATATATGCAAACTGAAGGTCCAAAAATGTTGTTTATTAAGATTTTAAGTTTGAAGGTGAAAGTCATATAAGAGTAGAGGTTATTTCTATATATAGGTCGATTTGTAGGCTTTGCTAAAAGTATTGTTGAGCTTGAGTATGAACTAAATAAGGTCATTTACGTGGGTTGTAGGACCAGAAGTATTGCGTATTAGTGTTTTAAGTTTGAAGGTGAAGGTCATTTAAGTCAAGATCATTTTTATATAGGTCAATTTGTAGGATTTGTCAAAAGTATTGTTAAGTTCGGGTATGAACTAAATAAGGTCATTTACGTGGGTTGTAGGACCAGAAGTATTGCTTATTAGGGTTTTAAGTTTGAAGGTGAAGGTCATTTAAGTCGAGGTCATTTATACATAGGTCAGCTGTAGGTCTGTCATAAGGATTGTTGAGTGAGATATGAACTAAATTGGGTCATTTATGTGGACTGTATGCGAAACGGTAAAATCTCGTATGTACGAAACTGTATGCCCTAGGGCATAAATACCCGTTCTTCCGCATTCTCAGTACTGACCATGAATTGCATGTGCATGTGTTGACAAATAAACTTGCATGGCTTTTGCATGATCATATTAGGATTTTGAAATCGGAATTATATGGACAGTCAATAACTCTAAATGAAAAATACAAACAACTTAATACAGCAAGCTCATTTGTACAGACCACATGACTCAAAGGGGTAACCCATTGCAGCATCTTCTCCAAACCCAACAAATATACATATTAATAAACGTAGAAAACAATCAACAACAGTACATTATTGTTAATGTTGCGTTATTTATGGTTCAACAAGAAAACCTTATTTACAAATGCTAGATACCATCCATAATAAATGTTTTCCTATTGTTCCTGGTGTATTTAAACTATCGCCAGTTGAAAGTTTGTACAGTAAACCTCGCTTATAAGGAACAGCTTGGGACCTCTAAAAATTGTTCCTTATAACCGAGGTTCCTTATATCCGTATAGCGAACTAATTCCTTGTAACCGAGGTTTGTATAACGAACACAATTTGTATAGCAAACACTATTTGACTGACGTTTGAAAAGGGCCCAGGGTCGACCATGAATCTTTATGTGAGAAAGTTGTGAGTCTAGTACCGGTCCTCTAGAGAGATGGTAAGATAAACTGACTGCGTGTATATGACTGAAATAGCGTTGAAACACGGCGTTTAAACCTAAACTAAGCCAAAATGTATGTCGGTAAGAATGACGTGATTTGTGTTTATTATTGTCGGCTATTTCTATCTTCTTTTAAGGAGAGCACTACATTATGATTATAAGATATGTTGCAGCCCTTACCTTGCTCGGCAGCATGTTATGTGAATAGGCATCAATACTAATATAAAATAAATGTTCAAATAATTAATATAAAAATGTTAAATTAGACTACCAATTAAAATTTAAAAGTAGGGTGTTTATGACATACAGTGCATTACGATTAGACAACGGCGCCATACATACGGACTAAAGTGTAAATTATACCTATAGTTTTGCTATTTTCCATTTTAGCACCTGATATAATTTTTACAATTGAAAATTTGGTAAACTGGACTGTTTGCCATTGTTAATCACGTGTAATTAACACATTTATTTAGGATAGAATGACATGACCGTGTCCACGACTTATTTTCATTCAGTATTGTTATCATGTAATACCTTATACATGCTACACATGTTTCACGTGCAAGGAATCGCACTAGGCGCAAACAATCATATAGTCCGTAAGGCGAAGCGTATCTTTGAACAGAAACAGGTTTTCCCCAGCTTCTATAAATAGAAACAGGGAAAACCAGGATAGTAGTCGAGATGATAGATAGTACAGTGCGGGGGAGGTCCTTATTCGTTGTGCTTACATGAACATTAATGGTCTGCAAAGCAAACGAACAAATAAACTGAATTCAGTGTTTTTAATCCCCCGCCGTGGCGGAGGGATTATAGGAATGGTCTGCGTCCGTCCGTCCTTCCGTCCTTCCGTCTTTCCGTCCTTCCGTCCTTCCGTCCGTAACAAAATCGTGTCCGGTCCATATCTCCTAAACCCCTTGAGGGATTTACATGAAACTTGGGTCAAATGATCACCTCATCAAGACGATGTGCAGAACCCATGAGTCAGCCTTGTCGGTTCAAGGTCAAGGTCACAACTCAAGGTCAAAGGTTTGAGCCTGCCATTTTGTGTCTGCTCTATATCTCATAAACCCCTTGAAGGAATTTTATAAAACTTGGGTCAAATGATCACCTCATCAAGACGATGTGAGAACCCATGAGTCAGCCATGCCGGCTCAAGGTCAAGGTCACAACTTAGGGTCAAAGGTTTTGAGCCTTCCATTTTGTGTCCGCTCTATATCTTCTAAATTCCTTGAAGGATTTTCATGAAACTTGGGTCAAATGATCACCTCATCAAGACGATGTGCAGAACCCATGAGTCAGTCATGCCGGCTCAAGGTCAAGGTCACAACTTAGGGTCAAAGGTTTGAGCCTTCCATTTTGTGTCCGCTCTATATCTCCTAAACTCCTTGAAGGATTTTCATCAAACTTGGGTCAAACGATCACCTCATCAAGGCGATGTGCAGAACTTATGTGTCAGCCATGTTGGCTCAAGGTCAAGGTCACAACTGAAGGTCAAAGGTTTGAGCCTTCCATTTCGTGTCCGCTCTATATCTCCTAAACCCCTTGAAGGAATTTTATAAAACTTGGGTAAAATGATTATCTCATCAAAACGATGTGCAGAAATTATGAGTCAACTATGCCAGCTCAAGGTCAAGGTCACAACTAAGGGTCGAAGGTTTGAGCCTTCCATTTTGTGTCCACTCTGTATCTCCTAAACCCCTTGAAAGATTTTCATCAAACTTGGGTCAAATGATCACCTCATCAAGAACTCATGAGTCAGCCATGTCAACTCAAGGTCAAGGTCACAACTGAAGGTCAAAGGTTTCAGCTCTGTATCTCCTAAACCCCTTGAAGGATTTTCATGAAACTTGGGTCAAATAATCACCTCATCAAAGGTTTACCCTTTCACTATCCATAGCAGTGGCGGGGGATTTAGCTGTCTTTCAGACTGCCTTGTTAAAAGATGTTTTTAAAAGAAATGATATTATATTATTTACTGAAACATGGACAGATGTGTATTCAAATTTACAGGTTGATGGTTTTGAACATTTGTTTTGCACAGATCTGATATTAAAAGCACTGCGACACGTAATTCAGGTGGTGTAATTATATACGTTAAAAATAATTTAGTGTCAGATGATACATTGATATTTACTTCTCATGATGACATTATTTGGGTTAAGATTTCAGGAAATAAGTTATCGTTGGATAGAGATGTTTTCATTGGACTTTGTTATGTTATCCCAGATAATAGTAGTAGACAGACTGTTGTAGAGGATAATACATTTGATCGGTTGATTGACTCGGTAATACATGTTGAAAATATTTCAAACGACAATTGTTACTATTCACAGTTTGTACAATGTATGTAGAAGCACATGAAACCCTCTCTTTACAAACGCCGAGTAAAACTCTCCTTGCAATATGCTGTTAGGGAAGCTGCAACCACTTCTAACACTGGTGGTAAAATCATTTTTAAACCAAAGTTTATCGCTTCCTACGAGAAGAAAAAACCCAAATCAAACCGTTTGGTTTTCCCGGTAAATCTTAAAGAATGAAACTGACTTTGAATTCACTGATATACAAGAAAGTTCAATCCTGGATGCACCACCATGGACCCTTATCTTCCCTACAGTTTTTTTTTATGTGAAAACTACCCTTACATTTTGGATGAAATTTTTCAACATGTTCTTTTCAATCAAGTTTGGCATAGAATGTATACATGCATATGGCACTGAAAAATGATAAAGTGGGTGAAAATAAAAGTTACATATTGATAAAAATGAAAGAAGAATGTAAATTCTGCATTGCTTGCAACGGTTTACTACCTTCTGTACAATATTTTTGGTTATTTATAAGAATATCTTGCAAAATTCTTACGACAATATGTTTGTTACACTAGTCACAATCAGAGTACTTCAAGTCCGTTTTATGGATTTTGAGAGATATTATTTTCCCCTAAAACGTGCGGATTGGTCCCTTAAGAGCATTGTTACTGCACAACTTTTTGCGCTGTTGTGCTGTTGTCAATCCTGTTACTTGCTGATTCTCCACTGGGGTTAAATGCTGACGGTATCGAACAATTCGAGTTATTCGAATGAAAACGTTTCAGCAGGTAAAAACCTAGTATGGCTACAGACTAGATAATATTTTTTTAAGAAAACAATAATTCTTTTATTTATTTTATGCTAACTAATGAAATACTGTATTCTATCAGTGAAATAATTTTATATCTCATCACTAACACTGTGAAGATATGAAGTCTATATTTTCACACTGTGAGAGGTGTAGCTTCGCCCCCTCGTACATTGTGTATGAATTTTAAATCAATTGCTTAAAACAGGATGAAAATTGTAGACGCACTTTTTTCTTTATAGTATATTTCTCATTCAAACTATTTTACTTCATGAGAATTTCATAACGTTATGCAGGAAAGAAATTAAAATAAAATGGAACTTTATGTTGTGTGCGTAGTTACTGTTTAGCTTTTGTAAGATGTTTGCTTGTTATAGTTTATATCTATACTTTAATATACATATTTAACAATAGAGGCTATCAAAAATAAGCAACAGAAAACATACCTGTTTTTTTTTAATCAGTCCAAATAAGAGTATTTTATCTAAATATCTCCGAAAAAGCATGGACATCAAAAAAATATGATTTCGTTCTGTTGTGTATTATATCAGTCACTTATGCAGTTAAAAAGAAGAGTTGTCCATTGAAAAAGCAAGTTATGATAAAAAAACGTTCAATTTTTGTTACATTTTAAGTATATAGATACATTTACTCACGAAGTTATCGTACTTACATGAGGCATATACCGTTTTATTACATATGATACCTTTGCGATAGGGGTAGGTAGGTTAGCTTGTTTTCTTGTATTTGAATTTCCCTTTTCACTAAGGAGAACAATGGATGCAATACAACATTACATTTCAGTACCTAAACAAAGTTCTGTTCATTCTACCGTCATTCCACCTTCATTTAAGGAGTGGCAGTTAATATTCCTTTTTGCATGTGTAGGTTATCAAATCCACTTTCAGATTCAAATCTATCAGAAGCAATGAACACAACCCAAGCAACTTTTCCAACCGAACTGCTTTATTTAATTCACTTTGAAATATCACAATTTCAAGAATGATTGAAACTTTTTTTTTCTTTACTTTTGAATTTGATTTTGTGGAAAATGATTACTAATAAGCTATATATCCCGACCATGCAATTAGTACATCTCCACTCTAGCAAAATAAAAACAGACTGAGTTTAACTGAATTTGTTTTGAGAGAAATTGGAAGGTGCAACACCCCAAGAATTGACAAAAGCAAATATGGTTTATAGCCGCTTTGAGTACTTAAAGAGGCATCGCATGCCATTTCGACTACAGCGGGTCGTTTCAATAAGGCACACAAAATTATATTTTAAAGAACTATGCTACACGTATAAATGTGTTTAAAATGCATGAACAGAAAGATTGCTTAACACTTAAAAAGAAAGCACAGCACATTATTACGCACACAAAAAGATTCTGTCCTACGTTAACATTTCGGATAGGAGTATCCGAATACCAAGGAACTAATTTATAGTTAGATGTACTTCATTTTTAAAAATAGAGAAAATTAGAATCTACATCTAATTGGCAAGGAAACAAAATAATGTTTTATCTAATCCAAAGACATAATCCTAAGGAGGTCGTATGCTTCAGCCGTGTACGATGCCAGAGATGGAATTATTTAGCGGGCAGTTGTTTTCAAACTAACTCTTTTCGCATTCCTGTTGCTATGTATACATGTCAGATCACAAATATGTATATGATGTGTATTGTTAAGGCTTAGATCAATCACATTTTGTAAAAATTTACTCAGGGTCCTGACTGTAAAATTTTACATTTTCAGAGTCCTGGACATATAATATACGCAACATGTGTTGACTTCAAAACCAGTCTCCAAGACAGGATACTAAAAGGCAAAGATATCACAATAGATTTCGAGCCACCATCTAGATGTGTAGGAGATGTAAACTGTCACCACACGCTTACCAATGATAATGTCGATATTCTAATGAATCACGCAATGCACACATATTTGAACTCCGGAACCTGTCATTCGGACAGAAAGCCGTGTCGTGCACGTTTTCTACATCTGACTGTTTGTTCATCAGAAACAATCTTGATGATAGATACACACCAAAACTTGCATATCTCACTTTACTAGAATTATACTTAAAGAACTTAAATTTCGACAAGTCTGATGTTGAAGTTGAACACAATGTATATGCCAGATCAATTATATTAGACTATATTTGTTATACTCTTGTGAAAAGCCACAAGGATGTCGTGGAAGCTTACCCGTCGACGAAAGAAAATACATTTGTATTAATTGCTTTTACAAAAAATGACAACGATTATCAAGAACTAGAAACGTTTAACGGTCTTCAAGTTTTATGTAGGCCATACCTTACAAAGTCGTCCGAATCTATTTTGGCTGAAAATTATGCACAAGAGCAAGGGTTGCATTGCTCGTTTGGAAAGGATATTCAATTGCTAAACGAAGTCATCGAGTCGAAAACAGGAGCGTTATTTACCGATCATAGCAATATTGAAGGCATTGGTTTAAGCATGGTCAGGTCTACGAGCAAAGGTTTTGATACATCCTCACCTTGTGTGGTACTTTATTGCAAGTGTAAGTCTTACATTCCTTTCGGTGAACAAGAGTTTCCAAAATACCTAACCCACTGGAGTGGTATTTCAGTTAAAACTGATGTACGGGAAGGACGTTTCAGTTTTGGTCCTAATGGTAATACACTGCTGGGTGCTGCAACGGAGTGGCACAAAGAAGTAGCCATGGGTTGCAGCGTAGGACCGAAAAGTGGACATTACAATGCAACCATTGGGCCATTTGTAAAAGTTGAAGGTATTGAACAAACATGTTTTCTAACAGTAAGACATATGTTCCAGCCTTTTGATCTAGATGACCGTCGACTTCAAGGAACCAAACTGATGCAGCCGGCAGATGGCGATACTAAGCCTGATCCATACAGCCAAGCTGGGCATGGAGGACCCGGTTATGATAGAGAATGTGGTGAGGTTTTAACGAGCGCTTTCAATGAGAGGGTTGATGCAGCTGTTGTCAGAATAAAAGCTGATCGTTCCCCGAGCAGAGGATACTTTGTTGTTCCTACGGAAAATGAACTAAAAGTTGCCGGTATAACAGTTATATATATGTATATCATTTTTAAGTATATGTCTTCAGGGCATATAACTAAATACTAATTAGAACATATGTCTAATCCTGCGTATTTCTTAAGCTATTTTAGACGTTCTGCAGATAGTTCTACATCTTCAGATATGTTTTCTCTACATTGTAGAATTTCATTAAATCACAGTTTTTCAAAACTTCAAAATATACTAAGAAAAATAAGCCAGAAAAAAATGGGGTCGGGTGCTTGAGTTTTTGCTAGACTGATTTGAATAAAATATAAAATAAGAACCTCAATTTGGAGTCTATAGAAAAAAAAACAACAAAATTTTAATGACATTTTGCGTAAAGAGAAATTTTCAAAATGTAGATTTTATTGAAACTAACAAGTATTTTACCTATTGCCTTTTACTTGGTTAGGTAAAATATATCTGTCCCTGTGCTTGTTTTCGAGATATTTCCCGATGATTTAAGAGATCTGATTTAATCATCTAATTAGATATTTTTATGTGACAACATTTTTGATGAAATATTAATTCTTTAGAAAGTCAGAAGCGTTGCCATTTTTAGAAATTAATATTCAATTGTTGTCATTTACTTGTGGTTTGATTCACGCTGCTGTATGCTGAATTCGAGCTGACTTCTATGTTTTACAGACACATGTAAATGATGTCGCGCCATCAGTTCCGTTTTTCAGATGTGCAACAGTACCTTATCAGCATTTGCTTTCAAACAGTTACAAAACATGTGTAATATACTAGACTATAGATTAAAAGGATTGGAAATACTTTACTAACAATTTTCGTAAATAATTTTTCTAAAAACGTTTTAATAAAATATTTTGATGATTGAAATCGTATGCATTTAATGGACATGTTTCGAGAACATTTTAGTACCTTTTCTTGTTGGTAAAAATTACTACCATTTGTATATGTTAGGTAACATTCTCTTCAATTTTAAATCCATCGTCAACAGTGTTACTTAAAGCCTTATTGTAATAGATCTGTACATTGTTTTCATTTCGAACTTCTTTCTTTATTTAAGCCATCGATATGATATCTATTTGTTCTTTCTGCATTTTCATCAAAGTCGGACTACAACCAATGATGGAAAAATAAGTCACAAACTTCATATAGTGAAGTAGTCAGTTACTTGCAAAATAGATTAATATTAATTAAATGTCAAGCTAAATCGAGAAAACAAATATAGATGAGATAACTGTCGCATCAAATTGAATTTCAGATAAAAATGCCGTTATACGCAACAAAACAAACATTTACATTTGCAGTATTACGTTAGCTTTACTGGAATATATAAAAATTTCAGGTTTTTCACATACAAACTTTCCGGCTTTTGATGATGGGTCAATTATGAATGCAACCGCATTCACGACAGAAAACTTTGCTACAGAAAGGGTTGTCAAATTTGGAAAAACAACCGGATTAACGAAAGGATCACTTGAATTAAACTCCATGGCAGTAAAAGTTGTGGACGAGGAAGCATTGGCCTACAGTACAATGGACGTCTTGTGAGTAAGGTTATGAAAAAGCAACTGAAAGTTAACTCTCACTCACTGAAGACATTTTTCCAGCTAGGGGATTCTGGATCCGCCGTGTTTTTGGTTGACAAGCAAAATAAATTACATTGTATTGGGATGGCAATTGGTTCAATGTCCGACCTGTCGTGCCTTGTTACACCCATACACGTTGTGTTGTCCGAGCTGGAGAAGAAACTAGGCAAGCAAATTTTACTTAAAAGCTTTGAGATGGAAAATATGCAGTAGATCTAGATATACAATCGATTGTGACAAACTGGCAAACTGAAATATATATCTGAATTGTTAGTTATGATATTAGGGCCCGGAGTGCAGATTTTGGCTAAGATGATCTTTCTTTAAGTTTGGTAATATTATGAACATAAGAACAGGAATTTTTGTTTTCAAAATTATCTTTAACAAGAGTGAGGTAATATTTGTCTGAAATTCTAGATTAGAGGAGGAAGAAGGATAATTTAAGAAATTGATTTGCTGTGTATGGTGTGTGTGTGTCTGTCTGTGTGTGTAGGGGGCGGGTGTAGAGGGGACTGTGGGGCAGGGGGCAGCAGGTGAGGTGGAGGAGGGGGGGGGGGGGGGGCGGGGGGTGAGTAATGTGGTTTGTTGCACTCCTCAAATAATTTTATCACCACATACCTTTATTCCTAGTTTAAAATCAATACCTTGAATAGTTTGGAATTTATTCTCCTGATATAAAATACAAAGGACAGATTCAAACTCAAGTTGTGATCCTGGCCTTTGACAGTTTTACCAAGTTCATGCGCTGTGTACATCGGTTGATTGCAACCAACCTGTGTCCGAACTCAGTACGTTGAATTGTATAACCCTGATCTTTCAGTTACCAACCTAGCTGGTTCGTGCGTATTGAATACTAAAGCACAACATATATAAGAAATTTTCCGTTGGTGCGGGAGGTAAGGAGGAGAGGTGGGAGGGGAGTAATGTGGATTGTTGTACTCCTTGAATCACCGCATCATCACCCATCTATATTCCAAGTTTGAAGTAAATACTTTGAGTGATTATCGAGTTATGCTCTGGACACACAATATGAAAGACAAATTTTACCTTGCTGTGAACTTGGTCTTTGACCTACAGACCTGATTCATGCGCTCTGCTCATATTCTCACCTACCAGTTTGTCAAATTTGAAGTCAATATCTTGAACCTTCTTTCATTTCATACGGTGGTATGCATTCATTCTTTTAAGATTAAATTATCTCGTGCGCACGACATCTTATCTCGTGCGCACGACATTTTATCTCATCTCATGTGCACGAAATCTTATCTCGAGCGCACGACATTTTATCTCGAGCGACGACATGTTATCTCGAGCGCACGACATCCTATCTCGAGCGCACTGCTCTCCCAAATGTTGTGACAAATTTGTACCTGCTGGAATTAAGACGGGGCCATAATTATCTACTCGTCCGTATGTTTTAATGATGACCTATGTACAAACAAAGGGCCCTGATATATATATGCAAAAATTGAAACAGTAATTTCACATATTTAGGGGTAGTTTTTACCACATGCGGATCATTTTCAAAAACTTATGAAGCTCTAGCAGGTCAGGCACTAAGGCAATTTTCAAGCTTAAAATGTACATACAGAATTTCAATATTTTTTCAGTAACACATACTAGATCTTTTCCATAAGCTAATTAAATCAATTTTAAACTATGGTTGTGAGGTATGGGGCTTTAAAGAAACAAAGAAGTTAGAAAATATTCATTTGCAGTTTTGCAAAAATCTATTAGGTGTACGGTTACAAACACAAAATTCGTTTATATATGGAGAGTTAGGAAGAGAACATTTATTAAACCATAGACTGTATCAGATAATAAAATTTTGGCTTAAAATATTGAAGTCGGAAAGAAACCGATATATTAGAAAAGTTTATGACATAATGATATATCAGATGGAACTTGAACCAAATACTAATTGTTGGACAAAATCATTCAAATCGTTATTAGAGCAATTAGGATTTCAAACAAAGAATAAGAGATAACTTCATGCAACACTGAAATGAATCTTTAGAGAATTCTTCTTATAAACTGTTTTCAATTGATAGAAACAGGCAGATGGTACAAGCCGAACAAAATTCCAAGAAATGATAGGAAATGTGTTATATGTAATACCCTAGAGGACGAATTTCACAGAATATAAATTATATAAAGACCTTAGAGCGAAGTATATACATAAATATTACTGGAAAAACCCAATCATACCAAAATTTACAGAACTGTTATCAACTAAAAACATTTCGACCTTGAAAAAACTGTCCACCTTTGTATACAGGGCTTTTGAATTTCGTAAAACTATTTACTACCCTTTAACACTTTTCTCCTCTCTGACATTTTATCCAGATAATCACATGTTTATGTAGTTTCCGATTTAATAACGAGTTTAGTATATAGTTGATATGTTCAGTGAGTTACATGTTAATTGACAGAACTGTTTCTGATCAAGATAATTGTTTAAAAAATATGTCAAATTGCATAGATATTGTAGTGCCCTAGGAATGGCCATCATTTTTTATCAGTTGTTTTTGCTTTAAAAAATGTCAGTGTCATTTATGTACATTATGTACATGTACGATACATGACCGGTGTTTTTTAATGAGATGATTTTATCCTTTGTAAATGATACCTCACGTTATTTAATGTGGCAGTCACATTTATTTCCAGGTCAGGAACTGATTTAAACCAATACTTGTGCATGTCAACTCATTTTATTGATGTAAATCCTGTTTATTTTTACTACACATGTTGTTGATTTAATACTGTCAGCCATTTGTCGCTTTGCATTATGGGAAGTGACGTCATAAAGGTCATATTTGTTTATGTAGTTTTATGTCAAAATTCTAGCTTTTTTTCAACTTAGACCAGTTTTTCGCACTTTCTGTACAAGGATCAGAGAAGACAATGTAAGGGTCTTGTAATTTAATCCTTATTCTTTTGATTCATAGTAATTTTCATGTAAGTTTAATAGAACTTAATGGTTTAATTGTTGTTTAAAGTGAGAACATATATGTTTTCATCCGGCATATTCATATGATGGATTCTGTCAAACCCGCAAATTTTTGTGACGGATTCCCTCAGCTTGCAGGGATCCGGCGGATTATTATGTTGGTTTTCCCTCCCTTTTTCTTGTGTGATTGCCGGATTTTGGGAGAGTATATAAGGGTTCCCACTCAGATTTTCGAGGACTTCGACCTCTTTGGCTTTAGAGTAAACATAGATTTTTTCTTTATTTTTTTAGCTAATAATTTCATTGGAAACTTGGATTAAGTTAGGCATTTGTTAGTTTAAGTGCATTTTGGACATTTTTGAGAGGTAAATTTTTGCTTTTGATCAAAATTAGTATTTTAAGTGGGAAACCTTGTAGACTCTTTATATTAATTTTGCACATTGTTTTAAGCACTGACAGACTTTAAATCCATACTTTATGCATTTGTTCCATTAACTTATTGATATTTGCTCATCCGTTATTTATTATCCTGACAGATATTTTGTTAAGGGAATTTATTAAAATAAATTCTTTGTTTTAAATTGACATGGATCTTAGTCTTCTGTTAAAGTTTATTTAAAGCTAATCCTCCCCACATAAAAGTTTTCCTTTATTTTATCGAAGTCCAGCCTTGGTGTAAATATTGTGTTCATACATTGTCTGTCCGTCCGTCTGTCTGACTCGTGACATAGTAACCTAGTAGAACTCACTGGAGCAGTGGAGTCAACAAGGTCCAGTCTTGTTCCTGAATTATTGTGATTTGTCCGTCCGTCTGTTTCGTCATTGTAACACGGTCATCTCGTGGAGCTCATCGGAGCACTATCATATACATCAGAGTTTATGTGTATATGTAAAACCACTAATTTTTTTACACCGCCATTGACATTACTATTCAAATGTTATTTGATTATATGCTATATGTTAACTCATGGGTTTGTAACCTTTTGTTAATAAACTATCTATCCATCTATACAGAGATAAGATGTCGTGCGCACAAAATAAGATGTCGAGCGCACGAGATAATATGTTGAGCGCATGAAATAAGCTGTTGTGCGCACGAGATAAGATGTCGAGCACACGAGATAAGATGTCGTGCGCTCGAGATAAGATGCCGTGCGCAAGAGATAAAATCTCGTGCGCTCGGGATGATATAATAAATGCATATTCTTAACATACCATCGTAATTTCATAATGTACAGGTATATACCTTGAATACCCTATGATTGTCTTTAAGAGATACATGATGAAGTACTTTTTATTTTATTCAAAATATTTTGTGAAGCTATAAAACATAAAACATTAGATATGTGAAATTGTGCATCGCATGTTCTCTTTGAGCTTTCGCTCAGCTAGTCCAGGGTTATGGTTCTTTATTGAGTAAACATACACAATTTTAAGCGTTTGTGTTGCATATATCTTTAACATATTTCACAAGAGTAATGAAACCATGTACAGTGACAGGAAGTGGGGCACCAGAGTCATACGGACACACATCTAATCTTACAAAAAAATCTGAAAGAACTAAACCACTTTTGGTATCACGGTTATTTACGTTTTTGAAAATTGAATAGATATAGAAATTAACCATCATATAAAGTATTTGTACTTTAGACGACACGACAATTGTGAAATAGCAAATTACTCAACATACAAAACCAAGAAAATTGTTATAAAAATCCACTTTATAGCTTCACAAAATATTTTGAATAAAATAAAAAGTACTTCATCATGTATCTCTTTTATACCTGTACATTATGAAATTACGATGGTATGTTAAGGATATGCATTTATTATATCATCCCGAGCGCACGAGATTTTATCTCTTGCGCACGACTTCTTATCTCGTGCGCACGGCATCTTATCTCGAAGTATATTTTGAGATACATACGATACAAACTTGTATGCCCTTAATGCATATTTATGACTAAATTAATGGCCATAACTCTGGTCATGTATAGTTAAATCTAAAACAAAACTCAAGTGTAAAAATTCACTTGCTGAATAATATTCCAACATGGTTTAATGACTGTAGGTGAAATGTTTTTTTAAGATATATGAACACCATTCTTAAACACTTTATGTGTACTTTTCACAAAGTCAAAGACAATAACTCTGGCTGCGTGAAATCCCAAACAGAACACCTTGGTTGAAAGTGCACAACTTCACATGCTATATAATTTTCCCCTAATGATTCATGACTTATACAAAAGCTTTTTGATATACATGAGATATAAGCATAACTCAGGTCTGACCTTCAGAAATCTCGAGCAAAACCCCAGGTGAACAACTTGATATGCTGAATAATATTCCTATCATGTTTCATGACCCCAGGTCAAAAACGTTTAAAGATACCTGCGACAAAAAATGCTCTTTTATGCATATTTTTGACTCAGTTTTTTTTGCCATAACTCTGGTCTGGTTGCATGAAATCTCTAACAAAATCCCAGATGCACAACTTCACATTGCTGAATAATTCCTGTAATGCTTCATAATCCTGGGTCAACTCATGTACGCTATTTCATGCATTTTTGGGGGGTCTAATTTAAGGGTCAGTACTCTGGTCTGGCTGCATGAGATCACAATTAAAACACCAGGTGCACAACTGCACATGCTGAATAACAATCCAGTGAGGTATGATGACTGAGTCAAATATTTGTTTTAGATGTACGCGGTTCTTAAGGCACAGAAGTTATGTAGTCACAATAAAGAAACGGAATGAATAGAATAATAATAATGAATGAATATATATATATATTGGCACAGAGGTTAAAATTTTCTTGAATAAGACCAGGTTGGAACTTTAAAAGAGACTGCTAGATTAGCTGATGATTATACTTTAACTCATAAAGTTTCCATTAACAAACCAGATCTCGACGTTTTCAACAAGAAAGCCTCTTTTTCGCAAAATACTACTAGGTTCTCATCTGGTAAAAACCCTTGCAGCTATTGCAAGAAACCTGGACACATTATCTCTGAGTGTGTCACTCTAAAGAGGAAACAGAAAAGAGATGAGGCAAAGCTTACAGGCCTTTCCTCTCTGAAACCTAACCCCAGTCTTGTACTGTTATTAATACTATTTCAGAGGTCAAGGACACCAATTCTGGTTCTATCATGGAGGTTTATGAGTCATTTATATCTAATGGTTCTGTATAACTTAATGGTGATTCTGCCCAGTATTCTCCTAATATGAAATAAGGCAAAGCCTCAAAGCGAGCTCAAAAAAATCGGATTTAGCTAAAAATATTATGCATCATTTATTTGTCACAAAGAAACTATTCCCTACTCACAAGAATTCAGGAGAACCTATTCACTTGAAAAAGTCTACATTTAGTGTCACCATACCTGTAATAGTGAATATCATACGTTGCAAAAGTTATAGGAAGCCGGTATCACGTTGACATCATTTCCGCGTTCCCGTTTCTTTCTGCTTATTAGTGACTTTTTTTTCCATTTTCTGGCCGATGCTTGATCTTTTAAATGAAAATAATTTTTTTTTCAAACAACTGGAAAGCATTCTTTCATTATTATTGAGTAATGAATATTTTTAGCAATTAAATATAGTTCTGTATTCACTCCGGAAAGAAGTACTTCCTGTGAGCACCTATCCGTTAGGGTGCGCTGACGAAACTTTTCAAATCCATCACCAAGTGTGGAAGTATACTTGCGTTACCGTAAAGCTCGATTCACGAGCAGGACCTTTTCGAGCTCGCTAATATGAAATTAGGTGCTACCTAAAAGGCAGAGCTCCCTTGAAAAATCACCAATGCCCTTAAAAATTAAAGGAGTGTTGTTGGAATTATCTGGCACTACATTGGAACCTGACATCAAAACTATAAACACTTATTAAATTTCACATGAATGACTTTAGTTATACAATATAACATACAATATTTTCAAAACTCATAACAATACAAAAAAAACAACCTGAAATAAAGAAGGAATTTTAAAAAAAAATCTGGTCCAGCTGAGATTCGAACTCACGATCTCTGGATTTCAACGCGCACTCGCTAACCACTACACCACTGTGGAGTTATGACGTCATCAGGGCAAACATAAGTATATAATAAAGTTCAGTAATGGCAGCGTGACGAAAGTCGTTTCAAAATGAAAATATTGTATTTTATTTCTTTTTTCGTTGTAGAAAATGTATTTAGAACTAATTTCTTATTATCAATGCTCATTTACATTTTTATTCAATATTCAAAGCAGTAAGCGAGACGCTTTTGTCAACTGTAAACAGTAAGCGTCTACTGACGTCTTTACTGATTAATTACTATGTGCATAGTGCACATGAAAAACTCCGAACAACACCGATTCCAAAAAGTACCACGGATTTTCAACTCGATCGTATACACAGTTAGGTCTCTCTATTCATTTTCTTTTTCATACGTCTAACCATAATGCGACGCTGTCGGCGCCGCTTCGCGACGCCGGTAGCTCTGCTATTAAAATCCTAAGGGATACAGGAGCTTCTCAATCTCTTATTTGTGCAGATGTCCTGCCTTTTTCTGTGAATACTTTATCTAGTTCAAATGTACTTATTCAAGGGGTGGAGTTTGGCTTTCCATAATATTTATTTAACCTCAGATTTGGTTACTGGCTCTTTGATGTGAGATTAGACCTGATTTACCATTCAAAAGTGTCCATTTACTGTTAGGAAGTGACTATCTGGTGAAAAGGTAGTTGTAAATCCACTTGTAACTGACCCACCTTGTTTGGATCAAAAACCTGATCCAGTTGAGCAGGAATTTCTTGCACCAGTCTTGTGCAGTTACCCGTTCTATGGCTGAGAAAGCCATGAGAGTGATCTTGGGTCAGACATAGATTATTTGTCTGATCAAATATCAATGAAACATTAAATTCAGAGACAGACAATATATTCTCGTTCAAAAAAGATGGTAGAGTTAGTTTATGCTAATTTTATTTTATCTCGATTGTGATGAAAGCTTCTAGCTTATTTGAACCACTCTCGAGTCCACTTCCTTGAAAAACCAGTACTGGCGCCATATGAGAAGGCGTGGTCGTGACCCCGAGGGACTCAGACTTACTACCCCGGGTTGAGCGGCCGGCACTTAAACCATTAGTCTAGACCATCGCTCCCCTCTGTAAAGTCAGAGTTAAGAAGCAATATATTCTAATAGCCTATATGAAATTTATATTATTTTTGAAACATTTGAAGTTTTGCTTAATAACAGTGACGAATATGTCGCGAGATATACAAAAATTCGTAACGATTAAAAGGGAAGTTATTTTTTACATTCAACATCTCGAGCAGCTTTGTTAAAAACGTTTATTTATTCCGCATGTTTAGTAAACGGTTATTAACGTGTATACCATGAAACTCATGAGCGAATACATAAAGCAGTGTATTTTGTCAGCTATCCCCCAATATGGTTGTAAACAAACAAACAAACAAAAAATAGAATTTTCATCAGAAAATTGTGTAAATGGATGAGCGGAAGACATACTGAGAAATTTTCCTCACTTATCAGGGGAAGGAAGTGTGCAAATACTACGATTAAGTCAGTTTCGCTGTTAGCGTTTTCTCCCCTTAGCGCTTTGATAACTCTTATCTCAAACAGTGATCAAGTAACAAGACATCATCTCTTACATGCTTGATTGTCTATATACATTCAATTAATATAAATAAATAGCATTCTTTATTCGGAATGTGAATGTTGTGGCTGATGTTTTTCTTTAAACAAAATATTTTAGCAATTTATTTTCTGTGCTTTGCAACGAAACAGTGGATACTTTTTCGCACCTAATACGCAAGTGTTTCATTAGAAATTTATTCGTTTTATAGATTTATAGATTTCTGATCTGAAATTTTAATCCAACAAAAGTATTTAAACTGTACGAGAGGAAAACATTTCAATACAAGATAGTGATATGTTTTGTGATAGTATTTATTATCAGATCAGAAATCAGATTTTTTTTGAATAATTGATGTATTCTTCAGACTGAATGACAAGCGGATAGATCTATCAAGTTTACCAAATCTATTCAATAATTTCATTGCACATCTTTTAATACTATCATGTATTGGTATTTAAACAAATGAAAATATACATGTGTATGATGTATGGATGAATGGCTATACCCTGTTTTAAATGTACGCATGCAGCTATGATAAAACATAGAGTTCTTATGAAATTTGATAATATTGAATTAGGTACATTATATACAATATCTGCACATCTGTTTATAATATATCATCTCCAACACCATTCCCCTTATTTTCAGAGTCCTTATCTTTGCATCATCTTAACACACACTTATCAATAAGCATCAGTAGCTTTGCGGAGTAACTTTTGTAGTGATTCCTAGTGATTTCAGTCTTGTTTTAAGTTCTTTCGTGGTCATTTCACTGGCGGATTTTTCATTTTCTTTTTCAAATTGCTTTAAAACTTAAATACTTACAAACTTTATGTTATGGACACACATTAGAATTTGCTGTTTTAATGCTTTTTACAATGAAATATAAAATATAATTCCTTGTGCTTGTATTTTTGTATCTATAGTTATATTATTTTATGAATGTTTACCCGGTCCTGAAGATTTTAAACGACATTTTGTAGAACGGTTTTAAGTACGTAGAAGAATGGTCACCATAGTAGAGTTTTTCGTTGATAAATCATGATAAGTGTGACACGTTTTCCGTCTTTTACAGAAAAAAAAAATATATATATAAAAAAATTGTCAGACAGATGACTCGAACACACTACCCTGCGGTTAGTGGCAAAACGCTTTGTCCGCATGATACATGATGGTATATAATTAGCATTTCAATAGTTATATCGTTGTTTAGGTTCGGACACCGAAAATTTATTTACGAAAACATACGGAATATTCATGAGTGTCAGGTCAATACTTACGGACAATACGTAATTATATTATATAGTTTAATTTGAGAATTATTTTCTTTCCTTGTTACTTATTATTTTTAATAAAGGGTAAAACATGAAAAAACAAGAGCTGTCTCCATAGGATGACACATGCCCCCGATGGCACTTTGAATGAATAGTTATGGCCGATGTTAGAGTGATTGTGAATAAATGACAAACATATGGACAGGTCACGCCCATCAATGCACTTTCATGAAATATGACCTTTAAAGTCCAAGTGCCTCCTTGGCCTTTGACCTACGGACCTGGGTCTTGCGCGCGCCACGTCGTCTTACTGTGCCACACATTCACGCGTAGTTATTTTAAAATCCATGCATGAATGACAAAGATATGGACCGGACATGCCCATCATTAACGTCTAAGTGTGACCTTGACTTTTGAGCTACGGACCTGGGTCTTGCGCGCGACACGTCGTCTTACTGTGGTACACATTCATGCCAAGTTATTTGAAAATCCATCCATGGATGACAAAGATATGGACCGGACACGAAAATTGCGGACAGACCGACAGACGGACAGACGGTTCAAAAACTATATGCCTCCCTTGGGGGGCATAAAAAATAAAACCTAAAATGTTGGCCCAAATGAACACATGTGGTAATTATTAGTTGTCGATTCCCCATTCATTATGAAACACATGTGCATCTGTCCACTGTTAATTACATCTAATTAAGAGATAAACATCTTTTTGGCGTAAAACGGCACGCACTAGAAAACTGCTATCAATTTTGTAATCTCATATTAATTCTTTGAAAGGCATTTAAGTTTAGTACTACATTGTCAAAAATTATAGCCATTTAGATTTCGAAAAATGTAGGAACATTTCAACTCTTTCTTTGCGAGACTTTTTTACAATTGGTTATCCCATTTTATTATTGGAACATTTTACAAGGTGCGTATAAAAAAAACCTACAAATCATAGCCACTATCTTGTCAATTTTCTTTTAGTTCTAATTCACTGATACAATCCGCTACTTTGACACAAATCACGCATTTAAATTCAAATACTTATGTCATACATCGGCACGTGTCACGATGTTACCTTTCATTCATACATGCCGTGATTCGGATGGCAACATACGTGTCCCTTTAGAATATAATTAACATAATTTAATTTCTGCGTACACTGATTTAAGGCATATGACCATAAAATTTATAATGCTAATATTTTGTCAATACAATACGCTGTCCCGTGCCACGATGATATACATGTATACAAGAAACAGAATGCAACCTGACCAAAATGACACTTTAAATTTATAATTTAATAAATAAATTAATTAAATAAAGTTTAAAAAAACTAATTTACTGAAACACCCAGTCATTTTGTAAAACTAAGTCATAATAAAAATATTGTATCATTATTTTGGTTATTACTGTAATGCAACAGAGCTGCTTTCACTTTTATTTTCGAATTTTTTAAAAACAAATCTCAGTATTTTCAAAGGAAAATGCCACAAAAACTTTAAAAAAAAAACAACAACTTTTAAATGAACATTTGTCAGACGGAAGGCACCTAAAAATCATGCTAAACTCTGTTAAATAATTATACAATCATGTATTCCTATTCCGATACGGCTCTATCTTACCGTAAAACTTAGCACGTTGTTGTCAATATACAGAAGGCGTTGAAACTCTGTTTTTAAACTAATTTAGAAGCAAGAAAGAAATAACTTATTTTATAATAAAATATATGTCTAGAATGTGTATGGCAGGAACTTTCCAAATATATTAGGGATGGAAATTTAACTTTAATATTTCCATCAAAAATAATCAGTAAAAACAGGGTTATCGTGTAATTCTGCCAAATATATAGGGAGTATATTGAATTTGAGAGACTTTTTTTCAAACGAATTTAGAAGCAACCAAATATTGACTTATTTTGAAGAAAAATATACCATCGTAAAGGTATTGAATTGTTTTTTAAGGAAATATCAGGGATGGTATAATAGAATAAATAGAAATGTGTAATTTATGACATTTTCTATGGTAAATGTATCATTTTCCTATATAAATCAATGTAAGTTTAGGAATAGGATTTATCAGTTGCGCTGTCTGGTGGCTTATCAGAATATGTGCCGTAGATGTACTGATAAGATCGCCAAAGAGGAGAATTGTTCAACATGACTTTTGTTGCTTAAGTGAGAGTCCCTTAAATATATGTTTTAAATTATACATTCTTACTTTTGCAAACATATTTGTTTACATTTTTACTGATGTCACGACATCGAATCCCTTTTCACTGGAAGATCACACTGTAATTTTATGGCATCGTTGCAGCTGCGTCAACGGCACTGTCGTCCGTTCCTAGTATCAGCAGTACAGGCCCTATGTTCACAAAACATTTTCAGTCTCAGCTGAGTTTGATAATGAAACTATCATTGCCATCTATATCTAAATTGCATGTTTAAAAGTTAATTTCAAGCCAAAAACTATTTTCAAATGACTCTTCAGTAATGATAGTCGGCCTTAGTTGGAATAGTCTTGAAGTGATATTATCGTTGTCACTTTAAACAGGTACACACAATAATCCAGTTTATATATGTACATAGTTTTTCTGCCATGCCTTCAAATCTCATTCACTTGGTTGGTTTATAATGATTAAATTCTAGGCCAGGCCCCATGTTCACAAAACATTTTTCTGTCTCAACTGAGTTTGAGTTTGAAAAAAAAACAAACAAAAAAACAAAAAAACACTAAAAGTGTTAGCTTTACGAAAAAGGGTTGCATACATTCATATTATTTCTTTATTTCACGGGTTAGTAATTTCAAAACACAAACTGATAACAAAAAAGGCAGCAAAAATTCGTTGATGACGCAAAGGAATAAATTTAAGTCCTTGACAAAATAAAGATTTAGTACGTAGGCTTCGCCCATATATCAGAATTTTCCCGTTTCCCCATGCATGCAATTTTATAACTTTTCTGACAATGTGTGAATTGATACTAGTCGAACTGCGATTTGTTGCTATTCTAACATGCAGTAAGCATCATTAATTATGTTTAATTTTGAAGATATGATGACCAATTATGCGCACTGCTCTTCCACTTGTACTTGTTGGAAGTTTAAATAACATCTGAATAAGCGGGACCCTAATTATCTACTTGTCCGAATGTTTTTATTGATGAACTACATACACGCAAAGGACCCTAATTTATATAGATAAGATGTCGTGCGCACGAGATAAGATGTCGAGCGCTCGAGATAAGATGCCGTGCGCACGAGATAAGATGTCGAGCGCTCGAGATAAGATGTCGAGCGCTCGAGATAAGATCTCGTGCGCTCGAGATAAGATGTCGTGCGCTGGAGATGATTTAATTTTTTTAAAAATGCATGTCCTAAACACACCACCGTAATATTCTGTACTGTTGTGCTAAAATACGCTTATAATGATTGAGCTCGGGATTCTGGTTGTGAAAATATAACCGTGTTTCCGCGTACTTTACTTGCTCATATAAAGTATTTATGGAAGTTGCCTTCCTTAATTATTATTTTTTCTAAATAAGGTTGGGACTAGGTAAGTTAATAAATTAATGATGTTGTTGATTCGCGTGCAAGTGAATATCCAGTCGGTGACAGTGTGTTCCTATGGTAAGGAATAAGTAAGCCTCGACGCATCTGTGACGGTGAGCACACATAGGATGAACTTCTTTTCTGCAAACTGTGCACGAGAATCATGTTCGGCGCCGTCGTCCGACCCTGCACCTCGAGCAAACGGTGCCTTCTTCCTGTTTCCCTCTCTTCAAGCATTTCCTCACCCCGAGGAACAAAGTGTCGTCTGGTTCAAAGACGTTCATAAGAAAGCGAATTGACAACTCCTTCGATGAATTTTAGCTTACTTTATGGACGGTCAGTATTCTGTTTATATGAAATTTAAGCGTTAATAGTAAATCTGTGAAGCAGATAAAAATACCCTCGTGCGCACGAGATAAGATGTCGAGCGCTCGAGATAAGATGTCGTGCGCTCGAGATAAGATGTCGTGCGCTGGAGATGACTCAATTTTTTAAAAATGCATGTCCTAAACATACCACCGTAATATTCTGTACTGTTGTGCTAAAATACGCTTATAATGATTGAGCTCGGGATTCTGGTTGTGAAAATATAACCGTGTTTCCGCGTACTTTACTTGCTCATATAAAGCATTTATGGAAGTTGCCTTCCTTAATTATTATTTTTTCTAAATAAGGTTGGGACTAGGTAAGTTAATAAATTAATGATGTTGTTGATTCGCGTGCAAGTGAATATCCAGTCGGTGACAGTGTGTTCCTATGGTAAGGAATAAGTAAGCCTCGACGCATCTGTGACGGTGAGCACACATAGGATGAACTTCTTTTCTGCAAACTGTGCACGAGAATCATGCTCGGCGCCGTCGTCCGACCCTGCACCTCGAGCAAACGGTGCCTTCTTCCTGTTTCCCTCTCTTCAAGCATTTCCTCACCCCGAGGAACAATGTGTCGTCTGGTTCAAAGATGTTCATAAGAAAGCGAATTGACAACTCCTTCGATGAATTTTAGCCTACTTTATGGACGGTCAGTATTCTGTTTATATGAAATTTAAGCGTTAATAGTAAATCTGTGAAGCAGATAAAAATACCCTTTCCCTCATTTTCAATGTTTTTCGTTGATCAGAATAAAAAGTTGAAAGCATATCATTGAGGCCAGCACCTCCAATGTATTTATTATATTTGGTTATGACCATGGGTTTCTGGTTATTACCTAAGTTGTCGGCGTGAAATGTACTCAATATTTTTACTTTTTTGTTTTGTTTTGTTATTCTCCTTGAATGCAATGCAAAAACGCACTAATTTTCGTAAATTTTGATTCTTTGTTTTGTAGCTGTACGCTTTTGATTGCATTTGGCATCATGCTATTTGACGTAATGTTCCCGTTAGAAATATTTTGAAAAGGTCACGGGCTAATCTAATGGGTGTGAAATAAAACTGTCACAATATACATTATAATCAAAGCGCTCAAAGCGCTGATGGCGGCTGCTAATCAATGTTTAAAATATTACAAAGAAAGCGACAACTGAGGAATTGTTAATATAAACCATAATAACTTTTTTTTGCATTTTTTTTTTAATATTCGGCTTTGGTTTCAAAATTAATCCTTTTTCATTACCAGCCATTGTTTACATACACACTGATTCAGTCTTTAACAAATAGTTTTGATCCTTTTTGATTATTTGTGACGAAAACTACAACATAAATTACATCGAAGATGTTTTACTATGAACAGGAAGGTCTAATACGTATCAGTTGTTCCAGCTATGAATAAATATAAGCTTTTTCTCCAAATCATTCAGCTTTTAAGATTTCTTTCTAAAGCTTTTGGGCATTGTCTGTCATGAATTATTATACACACTGATTTAGTCCGTATAAGATAGCTGTGGTTTTCATGAGACTTTTGTGAAAGAAAACAACACAAACATGCACCACAAATGCACCTCAGAATGTCAGTTCTGCAGCCAGTGTATTTTAGAGGTGCATTAATTATCACTCCATCTGTTATACTCAAATGTTCGCTAGACATAACAGCAGGCTTCGCAAAAATGCTGGACATTAAGTCAGACAAACTTACAACTTTAGTCAGACCGAGAAAAAAGTCGAAAATATGTAACTGGCGAAACGAAACCGTTTTAATTTTTATACATATATTTGTATCCAGATATACTGAGACGCACAATGAGAAAACCAGCATAGTGCATTTGCGACCAGCATGGATCCAGACCAGCCTGTGCATCCGCGCATTCTGGTCAGAATCCATGCTGTTAGCTTTCAAAGCCTATTGCAACTAGAGAAACTGTTAGCGAACAGCAAGAATCCTGACCAGAGTGGTGTGCGGATCCGCAGTTTGATCTGGGTCCATGCTGGTCACAAATGCACTCTGTTGTTTTTCTCATGGTGCGACTCGAATGAATTTAGCTGAAGTGAGCAGAATCTGTCTTGAAACAATTCAATTTTTAAGTTGGTTAAATCTGTTATCCGACAACTTGCTACAGTCTGACAGATTGATGTTTCAAAAAGGCGAGTATTAGTATTATCGCTGCGCCCACTTTCACGGGCTTACAAGTTGATGAAATCGTGATACAGTAGCACCACTTAGTCAAAGCGAGCTTGAACACTTCTCAGCTTGGGCGACCTGTGGGTTTCCACTTCGATAATTCGTGTTTTGTCAGACGAAATTATACCGAATACATGTGTATCTATGCATACATATAGTATCTTATATTGTACATTTGCTGAAGGAAGATTATCCGTGAGGGAATATTATTTAGAAAACATACATTCTTTGATTCTCACGGCAGGTCACATTGCAAACAATATCGAATGAATTTTAACTGAATGTTCTTTTATTTTTGTTCACTCTCGTATTGCTAAGCATGTTTTAGTATATTTTGTTCTTGATATAACGATGAACTGTACATGTTCAAGTTATATTAATAAAGTACTGTCCTGTTCATAAATCATCTCACTAAATTTGCGCTAATTAGTGTTAATTGGCAGTATCAACGCCTGGAGAAATCTATATCACTGTTGATTATCAATTTTCTATAAATAGCCTAATTAACACGTGGTCATATTTTTGCGTGCTTGAAACGAAAACGAGACAATGCAGTCGAAAATTCTGTAACATTCTTAGATCACTAGGGTTGCATTAATATAATATCTTACAATTTGATAGCTATGACGAACATTTAAGTTTGTTCTGACATATTTGAAAAGTGTTACAACTTGCTGGAAATGCTATCAGAGGTACAAACTGGTACTAGCATTTAGGAGTGACATGTCGCTTTTATTAATAGATTTGAAAGGTTACTGGAATAAACCACTTCAGTAAAGGGGTACCCTACCTTTTTATAACTTATTTTTATAATAAATATTTAAATGGCTGTCTCTTCGACAACTAAACGCCGTGGTGCAGTGGTAAGCGTGAAGGCTTTAGAATCTAACTTTTGTGAGTTCGAATTCCAACCGAGATCAATTTTTTTTTTTTCATTTTATATTTTGGTAACATACATTTAAAATGATAATAATGTTAAAGATGTATTTGAATTGCATTACTTGTATCATTTTGCTATTTTCGCATATAACATAGGTTTTTCAAATATCTTTTTGATTGTGAATTATTCAACATGGTTGACATAGCTCTTGACAATTTGGTCATTCAATTAGCTGATGACACTGATTCGGAGGAAACCGACGCCACCAGCGAGTGTGAGGATGCTCCATTGGGCACGTGTGTTTGAAATGTATTGAATGTATTGAAATTGTATGAATGAAATTAAAAATGAAATTGAAATGATGAAATAAAATGAAATAAAAAAACACATGAAAAATATAGATAAAATTCAATCATAAAACAAATCGCCCTGTGTGGGATTCGAACCCACAGCCTCCTAATCGCAAAAGTTAAATGTCTAGCAAGATTCCTCAATTCTACCTACTGAGCTATCAATGCAATTTCAATCTGTTCTGTATTTGAAATGTATTTATAGTTTTAAATAAGTCAAATATCTTTCAAACCCTTATTTAATAAATGGAACAGTCTGGAAAATCCAAATCTAAAAATAAAAGCGACAGGTCACTCCTAATTGCTAATACTGTCTATGAACCGGAAATGTTTGGAAACTTTTCCGTTGAAATTCCGTTTCTATTTTTAGCCGCGGATTATTGCTAGCAGAAGTTATTGTTCTTTATCAAATAAAGCCTTAAATTTCGGGAGTTATACATGTGACACTGCGGTTAGGAAACATTTTTTAATTGTCAGTCTGGATTCCCAGGCTAAGTTTCTATATATAGGCCTATAAGCTACCTTTTCTACGTTATAAGCTACGTGACCTCTGGGGCAGTACTATGCAATAGCTTATCGCATAGTGCGGCAATTTTCCTTTGATCTTTGCAGCATGTTATACATAGTAACACACATTATTACTACAAAACTGTGCTGATATCTTACAAAACTGTTGCGATATATATCAACACGGAAATCTCTATGGAGTTTCATAAGAAAAAAAGTGTTCCGATATATATCAGCACAGTAAAACTGTTCCGATATATATCGGAACACTTTTTCTCTATTGAGGTCCTATCAAGGGAGTATAATTTTTTCCTTTCAAAGAAAAGATGTTTTTAGCTCCAATTTACAGTTCACAGAGAAAGAATTGTCACAAACACCTACATTTATAAAGTAAAAGAATAAATAAACTAGAATATTTCAAAATCTTGATAGTTATTGCCAAATTCAGAAATATATGAAATTCTGAGATTTCTCAAATGTTTCTTTTTCTTTGATTTTTTTTTTTACAAACAAAACAACAAGTTTTACAATATGTCTGGCCAATGAAATGCAAAGATTTAAAACCAATGCAGAAATTTGTTGGGTACTTTTATCTGGGGAAAACATTTTCTAAAACAGAAGTTTTAGTGTTTCAGTCAGCGAGGCGCAGAAAGGGAATCAAAATAGTAAAAATAATAATAAACAAATTTAAATGAAAATAATATATAAATTTTAATGATAAACTATGCGATAAAACAGTTATAATATGTAATGCTCGTGTGTTACCAGGATATATCAGAGATAGGGGTACATCTCGTTATTTTTCTCTTCACATATCTGGTAACACACTCTCACACATACTATAACTATTACATATCATCGCTCCAGTTCAGGTGACATGAGGTCATCGTTTATTCACACGATCATAAATTTGCATATTTGTATTCATACACGTGGTTGTTTTAATTAAAACGTTGACTTCAGTTTGTATTGATTTTCGTCGCCGAATTTACATTAAAAATGGTATTAAGGCATATATTGTAGCTTTGCATATTCTGCACGTTGTGTAGATAATTGTTTACCTGGAAAGCTTGGAACTATTTTTGGTTGTGTTGTTAGGATGATCTTAAGAACTGACAAGAATTCTCAAACGGAGTATTCTTTTTGACACTGGTGGCAGCAGCCACCAATAATAAGGTGTCTTATTCAACGGTTACAAAATGTAGATATTTCAAAACGTTTTGGATTTTGGTGCGGGTAAACATATTTCCCAAACGGGATCCTGGAAAACCTGGGATGGGCTCATGGGATGGGCTCGTGGGATGGGATGGGATGGGCTCAAGGACATGGGCTGAACTTACTTGCCCCTAAATTTTTCTCAGATTCTCGAAGGTTTCTTAAGGTGAACAGTTCTCTATAAAATAAATGATACCCCTGGGAATTCATGCCATACTGTCAATAAGATCTGGTCGAGAGTTACAAAATGGGTTAATGTCTTATTTTATAGGCTAATAACAGTAACTACATTTTCTTATTATTGTTATCATTATTATTGTTAATTCTCTTGATCCAGTCAGTAGTACACTTAATAAAACAGTAATAATTTTAAAGTAATATTATGAAAAATAAAAACACGTAGAACAGTAATAATTTTAAAGTTATATTATGAAAATTAAAAAATATATACTTCTTGCATGTGTATTTATAAGTGATACCTTTATGAAATAAAAGTAGACTAATATACATGTAGTACGTGGAAGAAATGTATTTGAATGTCAAAACAAAACAATTCGGTATAATGAAGAATTATGAAGATTAAGGGTAGAATTACATGTATATATGTCACAGGGAGAAAAATGATGAATTCAGCAGTTGACCTTTAACCCAAGTTAGAGAATGAACCTACAACATTAATTTGTTTGATGAAAATTAATTTTGAGAGAAAATATGCAATGGAACTTATGATAAATCAATTCTGAAAAGAAGTTACTGAAAATAAAAAGAAAACAATAATTGACAAATTTCAAGATAAAGAGATGACAGAAATGAATTTATAATATATTAGACTTATTACATACTCATTTCTATTCCCCGTTAAGTTACACTGGTACCGGAAACGTCAATATTTTTCCGTACACTGACGCCTGAATTTCATATCGGGTGCGTGACGTAATTCAGTGTGTGTTGTTGCACTATTTTTTCTATTTATTCAGTATTGTCAGTCATATTCAGGGTATTGAACAAATTTGTGATATTTACATTTATATTTATACATGTAGATGCATATGTAATAAAAAGGTTATTATCTTTGCATCTGGAAATATGCACTCGTTCTTCAGCGGAAGAATATTGCGCTCTTAAAGTCGCGCAATGAAGAACTCATGCATATTTCCCGATACAAAGCTAATAACCTATAAATATTATAACATATGAAAAGGGGGATTCTCAAACATATGGCAATTTTCAATTTATTTGGTAATAGATTTTGATGTTTACATTAACATAAAGTGGACAATAATTGACCATATTTTGTTCCAAATAATTGCTTTTTAGTTCTTCTTATCATAAAAAAAGATGTTTTTATTTTATGCTCTTCTGTGAGAAATACTGAAATTTATCAGTGAAATAAAATTAATATTTTCACTGTTTCAAACAGTGAAAATATCATTTTTATTTTTCACTGGTACTGAACTACATTTGAATGCGGAATTATAAATGATAGGAAATTCCTTACAAAATATTTTTCAGTAAAAGTAAAGATGTATAAATATGATAAAAGGATCATACATATTTACATTTTATCAAAATCAAATGTAAAAGAAATCAGGAAACGTAATAATAGAACTATTTATTCTACAAAGACATCCTGATGTCACGACATTATGACATTATGATGCGGCGCACATGACGTTGTGCGGGCAAACTGAATATAGTCCTAATTTTTTTAAAACCATTAAAAATGCATAAAATGAATAGAAAATTTGTTTGTTTCATTGTAAGATCGAAATATATTTCACTCGTGAACACCATAATTTACATTTTCACTTGTGGCTGCGCCACTCGTGAAAATATTGCATTAAAGTGTTCACTCAGTGAAATATATTTCGATCTTACACTAAAACAAACAAATATCCTGTATACATTTACACCAAGTGGACAATAAATGATTATATTTTGTTCAAAATAATTGCTTTTTTCTGCTTTACTTATAATAAAAAAAATGATGTTTACATTAACACCAAGTGGACAATAAATGATTATATTTTGTTCAAAATAAGTGCCTTTTTTGCTTTACTTATGATAAAAAATACAGTCCATAAATTTTTCCTCACTTATATTGGAGCCGTAGAAGTACATACTAACAAGTTACAGGACTAAGTATTGGTATTCCCTTCTTGGCAGCCAATACAGTGTGAGTCTCATTCTGGGAATTGTAATTACAGGCTGTGTCCCTGTTATCCTTAGCTGACCTCTTAATTGCCCAGCTGAACTTTTAATTCATGTTCCTCACTATATATTTCTCTGACCTTGGAACCATGATCCCATGACCTTCAGCCCATTCCATCCCATCCCATGAGCCCATCCCACGAGCCCATCCCAGGTTTTCCAGGCTGCCTTTCCAAACCACAAAGTACTCTGGCTGGCTTATTGATCAGTCCCATGTACAACGGAAATGAATCATTTTAGTTCTGATTTATTATTAGTTCTGTCCACCAATGAACATTTGAATAGCGCCTGTGCGCCGAAGCCTGGGCATGTGTACGAATGAAATGTGCCGCATATTAGTATAGACAGTATATTATCACAAACGTTCAAAAACTCATTAGACAATTTGCATTTTTTAACCATCTGCTCTATATAAGTGTCGGTTTTTAATCATTGCATAAACTCACAACCAATTTTATCAAAATTTTGAATATTTTTGATACACAACGAGTAAATGTGTGTGCGTGTGTGTATTGGAAATAATTTGTTATTATGTGGTTTTAAAAGTCGTTAAAACATTTAGTTTGCCTACATTACAAAGTTTATTTTCCCCTCATTTATACTCTTATAATCATGATTTTAATTTAATTTTAATGTAATGGTCGACGGAATTCAAACAGAAACTGTACGTTAGAACTCATTATTTATTTGCTAAAATGGTCATTCCTTATTTCACGAGTTTTTCGATGTTACCAAATTCGCTAATCAAGTGTTAAAGATGAGCGAATTCGGGGAATGAGAAGTTGTAATTAACCGATGTTTCGTTATGTTGTTACCTATTTTGCTGTGTACTGCCCCCCCCCCCCCCCCCCCCCCCCCCCCCCGCCCCTTCCCCACTCTTCTTCCCAATATTGTCACAAACCCTATGCGCAGATAATCGGGGTACTGGTTACAATCCATAACAGAATGATTCAACATAATATCAATGTGTTACTTCTTCGTCTCTGTCACAATTTTTCTCATCAAATTAATTACGAAAATGAACATGAAATAAACTACAGGCTAGACATAACGATCTGGCAAATGTTTTCGGTTATTCTCATCTGTTCCGGTGGAAACACTTCCATCCATATGTTCTCCATTTTGGAAAAGTTAACTTATGGTGTTATAAAAGTTCACGTGTGTAACGTCTTCCCACATACATTCCAATTATTATAAATTTTCCTTTTTCCAAATACTCTCGTCGTATTGTTCTGCTCAAGCTTGAATCTTTCAAGCAGGTAGTATGCCAACATACATGCAATTAGTTGTAACGAAGTGTGTTATCAACCAAATTTTACTATCCTCTACTTTTTCTTATATTTTAACTATTTCAATCTCCCTGCAAAAATCTTTCTCTTTCACTGACTGTGCGTCTGTTGATAATTTCCGAAAGGGGAGTTAAACAGTAATCGAAGATAGAAATAAGTGAATTGTCTTTCCTGGACGGAGAAAAGTAACGAGACAACGAACATACAAGAAAAAATGCTTTTAGACTGAGCAAACTGAAACGTTCACACGTGTGCTATACAATTGCAGGGTAGAAAATATACTATATTTATACAAACTTCATTGTCTAGATTCAATGATGAAGCTAAGTAAACTGTCTAGCACAAAGCCCATTCAGAACGAACGATAAATTCGTTTCGTACAATATATATCCTACAAATTACATACGTTAACCATTATGTATTTCATGCAAGACAGTACAAACGAGGGCCCAGTGTACCGAAAATTTTCTTTCCATGCAATTTTTATAGAAATACAGTATCAGATAAAACTGTACAAACAAATTCAATTACCAACGTAATTGAAAATTTACGGCGCGAAACATCACGTAGACGACGTCACGGCGCAAATGACGTCAGTAATTGTACAAAATAACAATTATTTACATTTCATCAAACCTTCTTTTTAGCAATAAGATAATGAATTAAAAGTTCCATATCGATCCTAAACTAAGCAGGTTTCGGGCCACAAAAGTGGCCCTCTGGCAATTTTAGTGCATTAGCCGGGCCACAAAAGTGGCCCTCTGGCAGTCTTAGGGTTTTAAAGACAAATAATGTTTAGTTTCGGTTTTGTTTAATCAGTTTGAGCGTAATGTTATGAAGTTTAAAATCGAGAAATATACTATCAGGAACAAAGAGGAACTGTCAAGGTTTTGGATTTTTATTCCGTTTTATGAAATAAAATGTAAATTACTACATAAATCTTCTACACATATGTAGTTCGTAATACGTCATTTACAGCACGAGAGTCATCAAGAAGGATTTTTCCAGCACCGGTAAAAATACTGGAAATCCCCGTCTGGTATGCAAGAATACGTCATCTTACACCCCGGGGTGTAAGATGGAATTTTCCAGCAGCAGTAAAAATACCCGAAATCCCTGTCTGTTTCTTCAAATCTGTCTGCTAGTGGCGACAACTCTGATCATTCTCGTTTCAAATTTTGGACATAGGTATATTTTTGAGTGTTGTATTTTCGCCACTTCATATGGGTGGCGAAATAGGCGAAAAATTAACCATGACGAAAATATCCCAAAGTACGGTATTATATTTGGTAACAATCTTATGTTTCTGGTTATTATCTAAGCTGGCAGCGTGGAAAGTACTCAACGTTTTTACTCTTTAAAAAAAAAAAAAATTCCTTGAATGTCATGCAAAGAACGGCGCCATTTCTCTCTTAAATTTTTATCCTTTATTGTAGCTGTACGCTTTTGATTGCATTTGACATCATGTATTTGATGTAATGCTCCGGTCAAAAATATTTTCAAAAACTAAGAGGCTAATCTATAGCGGTTGTGAAAAACAAACTGTCAAAATATACATAATAAAAACTGTTAAACAAGGTGTCTTGTTCAACGGGTTACAAAATGTAGATTATTTCAAAATGTTTTGGATTATGGTGCGGGTAAACACATTTCTAAACCACTAAGTACTCTGTATATCTCGTTTTCGCCGGTACTGTTTATCCTGGGCTTATTGATCAGACCCATGTACCACGGAAAATAAATACTTTCGGTTCATTTATTATTAGTTTTCAGTGAACTTTGAATAGTGCCTCGGTGCTTGAGCCTCGGTATGTGTACGAATGAACTGTGCCACATACTAGTATAGGCTGTATGCTATCACAAGCGTCCAAAAGCTTATTTTTGTTAGAAAATAAACATTTTAAAACCGTCTGCCCTATATATGTGTCGTCTTTTTAATCATTGTGCAAACTAACAACCAATTTTATCAAAATTTGATATATATTTTGATATACAACGAGTAATTGTTTGTGAGTTGGAAATGATTTCTTATTTTTATGTGGTGTTAGAAAATTATTGAAATATTTTGTTTGCCTACATTTCAAAGTTTATTTCCCCATCATTTATACTCTAATCATGATTGAAATGTAACTTTAATGTAGTAGTCGGCGGAACTCAAACAGAAAATGTACGTAAGAACTCATTTATTATCTGCTAAAACTGCCATTCCTTATTCAACGAGTTTTTCGATGTTTCAAAGTTCGATATTTGTAAGTTAAAGAAGAGTGAATTCGGGGTAGGGTGCAGGCTGAACTTTGGAAACATAAACGTGGAAGTAATGGTTCAGGTGGTACCGTATAAACATACATATTTTTATGTCATCAACATAATATCAATTTGTTACTTGTTCGTCTTTGTCACAATTTTTATCATCATGTTAATTGTGAACATCAACGTCAAATAAACGTATGCTTGACATAACGTTCTGGCATATGTTTTGGGCCACTCTCATCAGCAGCATTGATGTTACTATTTCGTTCCGGCGGAAAACACTTCCATCCATATGTTCACCATTTTGAAAAATGTTACGCTGATGATATTATACATGTCCAGATGTGTAACGTCTTTCCACGTACATTTCAATTATCATAAATGTTCCTTTTTCCAAATACTGTCGTCGTATGGAACAAGCTCTGATCTGAAACAGTTCTGCCCACGCTTCAATATTTCAAGCAGCCAGTAAACCAATATACATGTAGTTTGTTGTAACAAAGTGTATTATTAATCTAATTTTACTGGATGGAAAAAATATGAAATAACTAACATGCAAGTAAAATGCTTTAAGACAGCAAAAGAAACGTTCTCACATGTGTTATATAATTGTAGGGTAGAAAACATACCATAGTTATACAAACTTCACCGTCTTTTTTCAATGAAGGCGCAAATCCCATTCAGAACTAAGGACAAATAAATTGTTTCGTACAATATATATCATACAAATTACATACGTTAACCATTATGCATTTCACTCAAGACAGTATAAACAAGACTCAATATGCCAAAAATTTCGTTTTCACGCAATTTTTATAGGTATTATACAGTATCAGATAAATCTACATAGACAAGTTCAATTATCAACGTAATTGAATATTTACGGCGCGAAATTTCACGTAGTCGACGTCACAGCGGAAATGACGTCAATAAATGTGCAAAATAACAACTATTTACATTTCATCAAATCTTCTTTTTAGCATTAAAATACTGAAATAAACGTTCTACATCGATCCCAAATTGAGCGGGTTTCGGGCCACAAAAGTGGCCCTCTGGCAATTTTGGTACATTAGTCAGGCCACAAAAGTGGCCCTCTGGCAGTCTTAGGGTTAAAGAGAAAATGGAGGTCTCCTGATGTCCCTGCTGGTGATGTATGGACAGTCAGTTATCAAATTGTGGTCCCAAAATTTTGTTGCCGGGAAATTCTTGCCCAGGCTCATAAAGCGCTCATATCAGGTCATTGTGGTGTAAATAAAACATACTATAACATCTTAAATAATTTCATTGGCTTAATTTAAAATCTGATTACTCCCAATTTTGTAGTTTTGTCATACATGTCAAATGGTAGGCAAACCTAATCAGAAAATATCCAAGGCACATCTTCAGCCAATACCTGCATTTAATGAACTATAGTGGATTGTATTGGTCCCTTGACTAAAACTAAATCAGGGAATCGGTATCTTTTGACCATTATGCGTGTTTCAACAAGATTTTCTGAAGCCATTCCTTTAAGAAACATTTTAGGAAAGATCCATCGCTAAGGCCGTAATTAAATTTTTCACATTTGTTGGTCTCCCAAAATCTGTACAGTCTAATTTTATGTCTGACCTATACGTTACTATAAAACAACAATTACTACATGACTATAAAACAATACAAATCTTCAGCCTATCATCCGGAAATTCAATGTCAGGTAAGACAGCCAATGCTCGACTATTCGAGTTATTGTCCCAGAAGCAGGAAAATGTTACCCTAAATGTTAAGAGTTTCAGTCCAGTATCTGCATTAGTTTTGGAGATAGTAACTTGCATGCAAAACTTTAACTAAAAGTGTTATGCTCAAAAAGGGACATAATTTGCATGACAGAGTTATGGGACTTGATGCAATCAACTAGTTTCATAACACCGAAGACACATGTGAAGTTTCAACTTTATATCTGCATTTGTTCTACAGATAGTAACTTGCACGCAAAACTTTAACCAGAATTTTCTAAGTCTAGTAGGGGCATAATTTGCCCAAAATATATGTCAGAGTTATGGGACTTGACCCTGTGAGGTTGGTTATTGATCTAGAAAAAGAAAAGATAAGTTTCAAATATATATGCCTTTAAGTAATAGCTGTATGTTCTTGCACGCAAATCTTAACCAGGATTTTCTTAGTCCAAAAGGGGGCATAATTTGGCCAAAATGCAGGTCAGAGTTATGGGACTTGATGCTATCAGCTAGTTTTATAACCCCGAAGACACATGTGAAGTTTCAATTCAATATCTGCATTAGTTTTGGAGTAACTTGCATGTAAAACTTTAACCAGGATTTTCTAAGTCCAAAAGGGGGCATAATTTGCTCAAAATACATGTCAGAGTTATGGAACTTGCCCCAGTGAGGTTGGTAATTGACCTAGAAAAAGAAAAAATATTTTTCAAAGCTATATGCCTTTAAGTGATAGCTGTATGTACTTGCATGCAAAACTTTAACCAAGGTGTGACGCCGACGCCGACGCCAGGGTGAGTAGATTAGCTAGATTATTCTTCGAAAGTTCAGGTCTTTTCAAGACCATCCCATGAAAGCCAAGTTGGATGGCTACACCAAACAAATCGGCTCAAACGTAGCAGTTTCGTTCGCGAGGAAAAGAAATTCAATCGAGAGTTCGAAACTGAGCTGAACATACCAACGATTCTCCTATAGGTAGTGAAGACATGACATTATAAACCCTCTAGGGAATGATCTGTCTTCAGTGACTGTGTGACTTGCTGTTCCTCATCTTGACCGCGGGAAATTAAGAGGATGAAGGAAGAGCCTCACACTAGCTATGATCAATGAAAACTATCCTCCGGAAGCATGGACTCATGTGTCTATACAAAGATGGAGGAGCAGGAGTTTTCATTCTATACCCATCTGGTAAGAGAGAAACACTACATGCAGCCGCAGGAAAAGGGAGTAGCGAGTTAGCGACTGATGGCAGTTCGTTTGAGTTGGTAACTGATACAGAAATACCTACTTTAAATAAGATTATATCGTTTATGCTTCAAAATGAGGTTACTATGGAAAAAACAAATCGCAGATACCATCTGCGCAGGAATAAATTTTCGTCCCTGGCAAAGCATTTCAAAAACAAGAATCACGTTTTTACAGCACGTGTGGTGGCATATTTCTGCCAACCACATATCCACTTATTTATGTAGACAATTTTCTCTCAAAATGTCACATATCCAGTTATTATCTGGCAAGTGGCAAAATTGCGTGTTATCCAGATAATTATGTTAACAGGACAAAACTGCCTGTTAGTACCCGCTTCTGCCATTCTCATATTCACATAAATAAGTGGTTATTGTGAAGGTTTTCTTGATATCCAGTTAATATTCGTACCTATATTGCGATTAACGGTATACGGAGTGAATGAGTGTATGTAATTTCATTCATTCCGTAATAATAGGGAACGATTGACATTATCCGGGAGTAGTCTCCTCTACGGAATGAAGTATGTTATATCCACCACGATCCCCTTTATTATTTTTGTTCATTCTGTACTTTATGGGATATTGCCAATCATAACTGACTAACTGACAAAAAATCAAGATAACGTGTTAACGGCAGTAATGGGCAACAACAGGCAGCTTTTCCTGCTAAGATACTTATGTGGATAACACGCTGTTTTGCCACTTGTCAGATAATAACTGAATAAGTGACATTTTTACGAAAAATTTCGAGATAAATAAGTGGTTATGTGGTTGGCAGAAATATGCCGCCATAAGCACGTGAATCGTATAGTTCACTAAGTTAGTGCACGATTTTTATCCCGTTAATACATGGGCGGAGCCAATAAAAAAAAAGTGGTTTTATGCAAGAATTAAGAATAAAAACTAATGTACAAAAAATACATTTTCTGAATCAGAAAAGAATCAATATTTCAATATGTCAAAAGTACATTTCGATATAGTGATTTTCCAGCTTTGATAGTGGAGGAAGACCCCACGTGCCTCTCCGTGCCTTATTTCATCACGGGCGGGACCTGGGTAGAACTACCGACCTTTCATAAGCCAGATGGATGGCTTCATCACATGAACAACTCAATGCCCCGATTGAGGCTCGAACCCACATTAGTGAAGGGGCAAGTGACTTGAAGTCAGCGCCCTTAATTACTCGGCCACAGAGGCCGCTTCATAGTATCTGTGTAGACCTAATTGGCATGTTGGTGTGTACAAACAGTGCTGTGTATGTTAAGTTTAAAATAATAAAACACCTAATACTTGCATAGCTAAGCTCAGTATAAATGTGTACTACCACTAACAAATGAAGTTATACATGACTTTGGGATTGGGAATGTAGCTTTAATAGTAATAATGATAATAAAAATAATAATAAAATCTTTATTTAATGAAGGTAGCAAACAAAGTGTACATAACATGAAAATGAAACGTATACTTATTTTCAGTACATGCCTCCAGTTAACAACAACAATATACATGTATACAAACATTTACAATTTCACAAATCATGTAAAAAGGTGTATCAATTATCAAAGTATTAAAAAAGTTTTCTATTTATCAATCCGGCAGACTCTCATATTTATTAAAATTAAAGAGAATAAACAAGAGCAACAAAAAAAAAAAAAAACGGCATCAAACGGGAAGAACACATTTTAAGCACTGTAACATGAACAAATGGTGTTTGAAATTATTTTTGAATGTTTGAAATGTCCTCGATTCTTTAATTACAGCAGGTATCTTATTCCAAATATTAACGCTGAAGTACGAGAACGAATCTTTAAGATAATTTGTACAAGATGTTGTACGCAAAACAAGATCGTAGATTGTGCAATTTATTATTTGCGAACAGCAATATTTCAGTCATGTAGATAGCTTTAACAACTCAGATATTTCATACATTCAGTCAAGTTTGTTTCTAAAAATTAACTATTTTAGTGGGTGTCATTATACGGCTTCTAAACCCTAGCTCCACCACCAAAAAGTGGTAATAGAGGAACTATGGACATTTCCGCAGTGCAGCTATCACCGGTTTTAAACAGGTAAGTAAATTTGCATTTTGCTTTAAGATCTTAATTGATAGAGCTTATTTCGAAACTCTGGTAATGTAGCACCGTTTTAAAAGCACTCTTACTACAGTTTGACTGAAATTTCGTTAAAATATTGGTAACATTCATTGAGTTGTCAAGAGCTTTTTTTCTGAGTCCTGATTCGCAAGTTTGTACATTTTGATATACATGTATGTTCGTATTCCAACTACATTTCGGTGCATAGACACACCATAAAAACATTATCGTGCATGCAAATGATCTACATGTTTATGATACTTGTAAATGCAAACATTAAAATTAATATAATCTCCCTAAAAAGAAATATGCCAGTATTATTTCCAAAAAGTGATGTAATCTCCCTTAAAAAGAATATGCCAGTATTTTCTTAAAGTGGTGGCGTTGTGGCATCAGTAGTGTATGTGGCGCTCTGGTGTATGTTTGTCTAAAAATAAGCCATTATATCTCCCCCTCCAAACTGGGGGAGACTTATTTTTTTGCGTCCGTACGTCACACTTCATTTCCGATCAGTTGCTTCGTAGGGTGATAAGGCTTATACAGTAGATGGCAACTTTGATTTTTGGGTCACTCCATGAAAGGTCAAGGATACAGGAGCCAGAACATGGAAAACCGTTTCCGATCAATAACTTGTGAACCGTTTGACCCAGACCCTTCAAACTTCAGATGGTGATTGGAAATGCAGCGTAGATGATACATATTGATGTTGGGGTCACTCGATCAAAGGTAAAGGTCACAGGGACCAGAACATTGAAAACCGTTTCCGAGTGGCCAGAACATGGAAAACCGTTTCCGATCTATAACATGAGATCCACTTGGATGATTGGACGGGCATGTCTAGTAGATGTCCCCTATTGATCTTTGGGCCACTGTTTCATAAGTCAAGGTCACAAAGGCTAGAACATGGAAAACTGTTTCCAATAAATAACTTGAGAACCACCTGACCCAGAAAGCTGAAACTTCATTGGATGACTGGGCATGCCGAGTAGATTATCGCTATTGGATACAACCATCAGTGTCTCTTTGACTTTCGCTCCTGTCCCCTATTTACTTCTTGCCTATTACTACTATGCGTTGGGGGAGACATGTGCTTTTCTAAAAATCATCTTCTAGTTATATTAATGAACAAATGGCATGCTTCCAGGAATTGTCATTTACCTTTTTATTCTCATGTCTTAAACGTTACTTTAGAACAATAGGTGAACGATTGATTTTTGACAAAACTTTCATAGATCTATACTCAAGTGTCAATGTGATAAATTCTACATACTCTATCTATCCATTGCAGATGAGGATTTCAAGCTGAAAGGAAAATTGGACCTCTGCTACAAGAAGAACCCCCCGGTGAAACTGAGGCACGATTGAAAGCTAAAGCAATCAACAATGTTTTTCTAGTTGCTTGTCCCTGGGAACCATGGGATAACGGATCCACTACCGATGCATATCGCGTTGGTAAACCCAATTCCGAAACCAAACATATTGTTATTGCCAAAGTCGCCTCAGTCAATGACATACATAAATTATTCAGCGGGAGAGACAGTCTGCGCGAAAATAAAATCAGAATTTCAGACGAGCTAACTACTAGGGAAAGAGCGACTTTAGTAAGCCTGAAGGCCCATGGCAAAACTGGTTATTATTCAAATGGTAAACTGCACATCAGAACTGAAAATTTAAACGGACGGTGCATGGGTTTTCATCAACGCTAAAAGAAAAGGATTACACAAAAAAGCTCAGACAATCTAGGTGCAAGTTCCAGTAATAAAAACAGTTGAAGAGATGACCATGAAGATATTAACGTTGATTAGCCTACTCGGCGAGGCACGCAATTAGAGCAGTTAAAAATTGTACTTTGTAATTTTGAAGGTATTTCGAGACATAATGAATTCGAGGATTTACTGAGCTATTTAAAATGTTTTGATATCATCGGTTTGACCGAAACTTTGGAAGAAAATAATGAAACTACAAAACATCTTTTAGATACACACACTTGTCTTTTCTTGCCTGCAGTAAAACAATCAAAACATGGTCGTGCTATGAAGGGATGTCAGTTTACTGTCAAAATGATATTGTGAAATATGTAGAGCGTATAGAAGAAACCTGTTGCATTGGCATTATACTAAAGCTTGATAAGTGTTTTTGAATTTACACGAAAATGTAGACATAATGTTCGTTTACCTTCCGCCAATCGACTCACCGTTCTATTTAGATACAGAACTAAAAGGTGCTTTTCTTCTTGAAGATGAACTATTATCAATATATACTAAATACAATGCAACAAATCTAGTTATAATGGGAGACCTGAATGCACGCTGTGGTGAATTAAGGGAAGCCGTTACAACTGAACATATGATACCAACCCTGGAAGAATATAATGATATATATGACCCAAACAAAAACATCAAGTAACAAATGGTATCAAAATCGTGAATAAATGGTGAACAAATCGGGATTTGCCGATTTATTAACACCATTTGTTTGCGATTCATTTAATGAATCGGAAGCAAATCGGGTTTAGCAGAGAAAGTCCCTCCCCAATTTATTGCAACTAACTGATTTGTTTATCATTCATTAGAAACAGATATTTTGTGCAGTACCATTTATTACCGATTCATTTAAAAGTAAAGTTGTGACTTTTTGGGCGGGAAACATGAGTATATTGTCAGCCATCTTTAATGCATTTTGGCGGGATAACTGAAATACACAGAGACACCATATGCATCCTCTAAAATACTGGAATTTTAACTGTTATGGAGTAAGTGCAAATGTTTGATTATCTAATATAGTTGTAAAAGGACATGTTTAAGTGCATACATTAACTCTTTACACTATATTTGAAGCTGTTAAGTTTTTAGGAAATAATTACAAGATTGTCATATGTTTTCATGACAACTTTAAAGAAATTTTATAAATTAGATCTGATGCATATGTTCTAATATGTATCATAGTTTTGAATTTTGCAATTGCTATACTGTAAATAGAATCTATATATTTCATGTTGTTCTTTCCTCACTAGAACATTTAGTTTGCCATTTTTATAGTTAATGCTACCCTTTCTAGAGAATTACAATTCGTCCTCAAACTTTTTGTACCCATGCTTTCGTCCCTATAAAAATAATGCTGAGTTATTAGTACGAATCATTACCGATTCATTAGCACGATTTATTACCGATTTATTAGTGCCAACGATTTCCAAATTCCTTTCATTTCAACTTCAGCATACCCGATTTGTTACCGATTCATTATTTAGCAAAATAATTTAAAGTCCTGATTTGTTACCGATTTATCAAACGATTTGTTTAAGATTTATTACCGATTCATTAGCTCATTTGCATACCATTTGAATCGTGATCAAATCGTGAACAAAACACCCGATTTGTTTACCATTTATTACACCGATTCATTCCAATCTTTTTTTTTTTGTTTGGGGAGTGTCCTGTCGATAAAAACCGGAAGTATAGTGACAAAACCAATAATACACAAGGACGAACTTGTGTAAAACATACGCGCTATATTTAATGAATAAAATATAAAAAGTGGCAGGTTTGGAGATGACAATAATATTGGGAACTTAACATTCACTTCATCACAAGGCTGCAGTGTTATACACTATTCTTTATTTCCTAAAAAATGTTGTGAACTTGGCGAGCAATTTTTGTATTGAAGAAAGAACAGAATCTTTACATTTTCCAATGTCAGTAACTTTTGGGATTAAAATACAAAGGGCCGAAAAGCAAGCCAGTTCCGAATATACAGAAACGAAATACAATTTGAATGCAAGAACTAAAGAATCGTTTCAACATAAAGTTCGGGATTTTTTCAGTAATAAAATGCTTCACAAAATAATTTCCAATATAAATAATCTAAATATCAGTGTAAATGATTGTGTTTCATATTTCGTCGAAATACTTAGAGAAGTTGGTTCAGAATATATTTGTCCAGTGAAGCGTAATTTGGAACAATCCGGTCCTAAGTGGTTCGACCAGGAGTGTCTAAATCTGAATTGACGGAAATACAAACTTCTGAGAAATTACAGACGAAACAGATCGGCCGAAAACCTGAACTTATATCTACAAGCGAGAAATGAATTCAAAACCATGTGTGACATTAAAAGCAATAGCAATATTGTAAATAATATAAGCACTATTAAATGGGTTGAATATTCTAAAGGTTTGCTGAATCCAAATGTTGCTAACGATAACAATGCTGGAACAACTGATATTTCAATAGATGAACCTGATACTGAAGTTGAAAACCATATATTTAATTCAGTGATAACAGATGATGAGGTTAGATTAGCTACTGAACATTAAAATATGGCAAATTGATAGAGCTTATTTCGAAACTCTGGTAATGTAGCACCGTTATAAAAACACTTTTACTACAGTTTGACTGTAATTTCGTTAGAATATTATGTATATTAATTGAATTGTCAAGAGCTTTTTTCTGAGTCCTGATCCGCACGTTTGTACATTTTGACATATGTTCGTATTCCAAATGCATTTAGGTGTAGCCAGAACATGGAAAACCGTAACTTGAGAACCACCTGATCCAGAACGTTGAAACTTCATTGGATGATTGGACATGCCGAGTAGATGATCCCTTTTGGATACAACCATCAGTGTCTCTTTGACTTTTGCTCCTGTCCCCTATTGACTTCTTGCCTATTACTACTATGCGTTGGGGTAGACATGTGCTTTTCTAAAAAGCATCTTCTAGTTTTATTAATGAACAAATGGCATGCTTCCAGGAATTGTCATTTACCTTTTTATTCTGATAAACTTGAACGTTACTTTAGAACAATAGGTGAACGATTGATTTTTGAATCGTACAAAACTTTTATAGATCTATACTCAAGTATCAATGTGATAAGTTCTACATACTCTATTTATCCCATTGCAGATGGAGATTTCAAGCTGAAAGGAAAAATGGACCTCTTCTACAACTAAAGAAGAACAATATCATGCCAAGCCTTTTCTCCATAAGGATTATTTCCATTAAACACAAGAATGTGCAGAATGGCTAATTTTGTTCAGTAATCAAAAGATGTGCCATAAAAAGTGAAATCACCTTCCAAATAAGTACAAGTCATTCATTAGCAAGTCAAGAAACACTTAAAGATTCTAGTACAAGACAATTCTAAAAATGACAACGAATATGAAGAAATGTTTGAAATAGTTAGCGAAATGGAGCAGTCTGACACTTCATTGCATTCAATCGATGCATGTGACGACTTTGTCATCAGTTAGTCAGATAAACCGACTGATTCCTTTATTTTAGCCAAGAGAAATGTAATAATGAAACCATCATATATAATGGAAGACGTTCTAGAAATATTTGATGTTAAAAAGACGCTGAAAGGCACAAAGAAATACTAGTATTTGAAAAAGAAAATGTACAAAAACCTGATTTTTTGCCATCTTTATGCTATGAAGTCGCTGTCGAGAAATTACTCTTTATAATATTGCATGTATGTAATTTGTTGGACGGCATTCTGTGATGATTCACTATATACTGTTACATCTTTTCTGTTTTATGGCTCCAACTTTTAGAATGTATATATTTCTATTAAGCATTATCAGCTCTAATGTTTGCCTGTGAAAGCATCATACACACTGAGACCATTCGCATGCGAGAAAATATTCTTTAAAACTTGTTTATGCATCAAAATGCGAAAATGTTCGAATCGAGAGAAAAACTTTTAAAAAATTTAAAATTTTAATAAAAATTTAAAAAAATTGCAGCAACCTTAGTAAAAAGGGTTTTTTTTCACGGCACTCATTTTCTCAAAGGTCCCGGCTGTTTCCTTACCACACTTTTTTGTGGTAAAACTAGGGTTTGTAGCTGTGCTTGTGAAATCACAAACGGAAAAGAAACTTGATATGATGAGTACGCTAAACTTTTGTTTCATTTTTCAGAAATCTTTTTGGGCCGGATAACGCAATGTTGGACGCATATTCCTTATTTTTTCTTGGGTTTTGTAAATCTGCAAATTTCCGGGGAATTGGTTGGGGGCCTCCGTTAACCATATCCTTTTTAAATTTTCTGTTAAGGGCGTAAAAATTTTACGCTGTCAAAAACGTGCATTATTAAAAAGTTTTTTTTAACAGCGCGTGGCCCGGGGAATTCTCTGACAACTCACTAAAAAACGACAAAAACCCGCATTTCGTCTAGAGAAATTTTTAATAATAAAAAACCCGGGTAATATAGTATAAAAACAACAAATAGACAAGGCAGCTAAATCACATGGGGTAAAACAGAAAAAAAAATTAAACTTTTAGAAATAAATAATAAAAGAACACACAAAGGATTGTAAAACCCGTCATCTTCTGGTTTTTTAGTTAGTCTAAAATAGTGTGTGAAGTATTTACGAACGTTCCGATTACACCGCATTTATAAAGAAAAGGAATTTGGGATTTTTCCAAAAATGGATAATTTAAAAAAATATGTGACGATATTGAATAAAGGAAAAATGTGTTTTGTCTCAAAATGAAGAAAAGGGAAAATTTGTTTTTCATATCAGGTTAAAAATTTACCTAACTTTAAATTTACATGTTTATAGGAAAACCTATTTCGATTAAAAAGCCCTAGTTTCGATTTCGATTAAAGTTTTTTACACGTAATAAATCTATGTAGGGGAATATAAATTTGATATGACGTAAATCAAAAAAAAATGCTTTATAATTCGTTTTTCTTTTTTTAAATTAACAAACAGTAACGATATAATTGCTGTACAACTTTTAAATTATTAAAAAAACCTGGGTGAAGTCAGTAAAATGTCCCCCAACGCATTTTTAGCGAGGTTGGGGTGAAAATGTTAAAATTTTGAGGACAAAAATTGCGACATGGGTTTCAAAAACCTGATGGATGGGCATGTGCAAAGCGGAATTAAAACCGGGAAAATTTTTTGAAGTGAAAGTGAAGGAAGTGGGGGGTTGATATGGGCTTTATGAAGGGGGAGCAACTTCGTCTCTTCAAAACATTAAATAAATACGTGCGCATCGAAAACATGTGAATTGAAGTTACATTAAAGAAAATGGCGCGAAGTAAAGTATTTTTTGGAAAAACGGGAAAAAGATATGATATTTTTATTGTTTGGGATGTGATGGGGAAATCATTTACATAAGTTTTTTGCAGTAAATTTTTTTCCCTAAGGAGCTTTTTTTTTTGTGATCTTAAATATTTTCAAAAGTTCTTTTAGAATCATTTTGCAAAATTAATGAAAAACTAGTGGTCCGTTTTTAGACTAACCCGTTGTTAGGTTCGATGTCACAACTCATAAAAAGCGTTCTTTTTTGTTATATATGCGTTTTAGTTCCCAAGGAATTTTTGTATATTTTCTGAATCTTTTAATTTCAAAGATTTTATTTTACAGAATTTGATAGCCAGAAAAATGTTTTTTTTTTTTTCAGAATCCAAAAAATTTGGTGAAAAGTTTTAAAAAAAAAAATAAAAAAAAGAGAAAAAAATTTTGGGATTGCTTATCATAGATATGGTGTGCTGTTGCTCATAAAAAAGGTTTTAGTTATATCTCATTCAAAAAAACACCGATGATTCAAAAATAACACTTTTTCTTTTTTTTTTCAAAATAAACTCCATTAAAAAAACACAAATCTGACATTATTGTATGTTTTTTCACGCAATAAATTGACGCGTGATCCACGGGGTGTTGACAAAAAAACACTCATTTCTAAACGGGTTTTGTGTGAATGTATCATAAACAGAATGTTTCATAAATAAACATGCAATTTCCCATAAAAAACACTTAACGAAATTTAACAGTACATTTTTTTTCACAATAAGAAAAGTGTGTACTCGGCATTTAATACCATTTACTACTAAACCAATTTTTGAATTGTCAAAAAATTCTCGTAAATGTCCAAACTTTTTTAAGGGCAAAATCTCATCGTCACTTTTGGAAAAGGTTATTTTTTTTGGTTTTAAAATTTTAAGAAATAATATACCCCAAAAACAGGATTTCTCGTTGAATAAATCATTTTTTGGGATTTTCAGATGCGAAGGAAGTTATCATAGGGCGCATACAAATGATAAAAATTAGTCCTAATTAAAAGACAGACAATGATTTTTTCAAGAGCAAACACAACACGTTATCAGTACATTATGAAACCGTGATGACATCCCCCAAAATATTTTTTATTTTGTGGGGTTTTTTTCCATCGCCCCCGCATGACGTTGGCGGTGTGTTATGACGAAAAGCAAGTTGTTGCATTATAAAAAACATTTCTTTTCGTCTTCTTTTTTTAAAAAACTAAATGGATCGTATTAGAATGCATGCAAATTTAATATATTCACCCCTGCAAATGACATCTTCTTTTTAAATAAAAACGAAAAATTTGTCTGTGATTGTTGTGATTTTGAAAAAAAAGAATGGGGCGAGATTGTAAAATGAATAAAATGATGGTTTGTTACTTTTGGGGGTTTTGAAAGTTTCCATATTTTCTTTACAAATTATTGTCGGGATGGTGTGTTTTTTTGATAAAAAACTACTAAAATTTTAAAAAGTTATTCCCAAAGTATCGAAGAAAGCATAATGTACCCAGATTGGATATTGGCCCACAAGTTTGTCCCAAATAAAAAGCATTTAGCCCTTTATTAAGGAGAGAATCAATCCCGGGTTTCCCGTGGCGGTGTTTGGTGTTTTACCGGGTTACTTTCTCGGGGGTTTGTGGGGGTAACATTACCCGTCAATACATACTTTTTATTTCCGCAAAGTCTGAAATCAAACAAAGAAAAAAAAAAACTTTAAAGTTGACATAAAATGGCATGATGAGAAAGCCAATAATAAAAAGCTCCTTTTTTTTTAAAATGTTTCGCATTTTACCACAGACTAAGGGAATTCTCTGAACGAATATAAATGTACATATATTTAATGAAAACCTAGTCATTCAATGTCCTTTTAATTTTTGTTATTAGGGTTTGATAAAATTTTTGCGATACCTGAAAATTAAACGTGAATCGTTAAGAAGACTTTGGTTTTTAGCCCTTTAAACTTTATTAAGGAGTAGCTTTTCTTTTTCTAAAAATTTTGGAGTGATTTTGTATTAAAGAACAAAATTTCTGTCAAATCTTTTGTTTTGATATGAAAATAAAGGGGTTTGATGGGTGGAATTTTTTTTTAAAATTTTTGAAAAATAAAATTTTTGAAACAAAAATGTTTGATATTTCTTTCAGGGCCTCGAGTAACAAAATTTTCGTTGCTAAACATGGAACAAATTTTACATTAGAAATGAAAAACATACAAGCCCACTGTCAGCAAAAATCCAGCATCCATTTGTTTCTTTCAGAGCAACTAGAAGTTGGAGGAAATTACACCTCATTTGCGACCCAGAAAGAAGGGGAAAAAACCTAGGGGTATAAAATTTAAGATTACAGTCTCTGGAAAGCCCTTCAACCCTGAAGACAAATTAAAATTTTTGTTTTTAAAAAAGGGCTTCTTATAAATTAAAAACAATTGATCCGCCCTGACGACTATAAAAGTTTTGGGGGAAAGACAATTTTTAAACTTTGAAAAACGTTTCTTCTGACAGTAAAAACCGTAAATACAAAACGGGAGGGTGAACACACAGGTTTTTTAAACTTTAAAGCCAAAAGGCGTTGGGTTGTTTTGGGTGTGGGGTTTAAAAAAGGTAGTTACAAGCATTGGAGAGTTGAGGAGTTTAAATACGGTGTTGTAACCGGACATTTTAAAAGAGGAAGTAACTGCAGTTCCACCAAGGATTTGTGGAAAGGCATGATCGCAAACGCAGGTGCAGTGGGGAAAGGGTTTTAAACACCTTGCGGGGACGCGTGATGATTTTTGAAAGGAACCCCAAAAACATAAAATTTTAAAACTCGTTTCTCCATCATCAGCTCCACAACCGGTTCCGTCCCCGCGTGCCTCAAGTGGTTTCAACCCCTGACAAAACTTTTTGGCTGAGATCTTGGAGTCAGGGGACTTAAAAAACGGTTTCCAGAACGGGTAAAGGAGATAGAACAAAAACTTTTTTGTGCCATTTTTAAAGGATTATTACGCTTACCAGAGGGAAATCAATCCAGCGTTTTTTAAAAAAAATGGCTCGGCAGATGCAAACAGAGATCTATTAAAAATCATGAAAACAAACGCATAAAAAAGGACATAGATTCAATAGTTGGGAGTTAAAACAATCACACCTTTGAAATGTTTTATCCAAAAAAAACTCAACCAAAAAAATAATCGAATTTAAAAGATCATGGAAACTATTACTATTTGCATTTTAAGGGGATTCGTCTTTTTTTTTTTCGGTCTTTTGGGGATATGGGAGTCGATTAAATAGTGATTTGTGAAATAGAATTCTGCCCAAGCGTGTGTGGGTGCGGGGTTTTGGGCACTTCCCTTTACCCCAAAACGATCGATCAACCGGGTGCTATCATTTTTTTTTTTGATTCTATGTTTTAAAAAACATATATTTTTTTCGTCCAAGTTCAGATTTTTAAAAGTTACACCCCGAGATGGTTGTTTAGCCTTTACCTTTTGCAACCTCTTCTACGGGATTCCTATAAACAATTATATAGATCAACTTTAAAAACAAAAATATCTGCGAAAAAGCATTTCCCTTATAAAAAATTTAAACAAAAATTTGATATGTTAAGGCAATTTAATTAAAAAAACCTTCAAAAATACCAATTTGCACAAAAATTACAAAACGTTTAATTTATTCGAAAATGGTAGCAGAACAAAATTTGTTCTATTCTTTTTTTGAATGATCTAATATTTTTTTTGAACTAAAATGTATAGAAAAAAAGTGTTTTTTTTGTTTTTGTCTTTTGTTATTCTTTTGGGTCCTACGATTTTGGGATTGTTCCTTTCCAGACAGTTAACCCAAACCCCGCTAAATTTCTAAATGCATTGTTCTCTTTCTGTTTGGGCAGTCCACTTAATTTGGGTGGTGTTAAAAAAAATTTCCCGACTGAATTGCGGACAGGGCGGGCCCAGATCAAGGCAGGGAGTGCAGGGTCTTGGTTGCCTTATCGCAAAGGCAAAAAATCACTTTGCGAGACCTTAAAAAAGTCAATTTTTTAAACGGAAAAAGAACATTTTGTGTACAATTAAATGGTTTTTCAAGTTCTGTTTTACAATTTCCTTTTATTTTCTATTGTTGAAAATATTATAAAGAAAAATGTTTTTTTATTTTTTTTTAAAACAATCCAAAAATCATAAATCGGTATAAAAAGGTCTTTTTTACACCCAAATTCACGCTTAGGTGTCCGTAACACAAAGAAATGCTTGGTAAGGGTGTTGTTTTACCCGGGGGGGTTTCAGAAGTTTTCTGTGTTTTTCCCCATATTGAAACAAAAGTATTTAAAATTTTCCACTTGATCCTTTTTAAAATTTTTTAATTTAAATTTTGAAATATGCTGCTATTCAGATCCGTAAGTGACTAAAATTGAACAGATTATATAAAAAATGTACCCCTATTCCCTTTTTTTCCTTGGGTTTATGATACCAAGTTTTTGTCACGTGTTTCTGTCAAAGTTTGACGACTTTTGATTAAAAATATGGGTGATTTTACTTTTTTTAAAAAATTAAAATGTGAAAATGAAATAGACATCCATGTATCAGTAAGCGAGTACAGATGTTTTTTAACGTTTTTAAATTTAAACTTTGGATCTACCGTGTGAAAAATTCTCACTCAATTTTTTTCCCAAAATACGCTGAAAAACATATTCAACTTTTGTGATTTGGAATTGCTGTTGTTATTTTTCCATCGTTCTGATATTTGACAGAATAATTTTCCCGAAATTGGGCGTCTTTCTTTTCGCGCAAATGTTTCACACCTGGAAGCTTTTGGAAAAAAACCCTTTGCGGCAACTTAACTTAAACTTTCATACGGTTACCCATCAAATCCGGAAAACAGAAGGCGTCTACGTATTCTACCCCTGCTTTTTCGGGCCAGGAAAATTTTGGCTGAAAAAAATCCTGTTTCTAAAAATTTTCGCACAGAAAAGGAAACAGATTAAGAAAGAACATTTGGATTTGAAACAAAATAGATTCTGTTGCTTTTGACTGTCCTAAAAAAAAGTTTGGTAAAAGGGAAAAAAAATAGTTCTAGCTGGAGTAATAGCTTTTTAAATTAAAAGGAAGTTTTCCGTAGGGTATTCTTTTTTTACGCAGAAATTTACTTAAAATGTTTTAAAAAAATGTTTTTAAAATACTGACTGTAAAACTTTTCCCTTATGTAGTTACTTTTCATTTCTTTGAAAATGCTAGAAAAACCTAACTGCTGAATTACCTTTTGCCTTCAAAGTTTCTACATGGACAGGCCATCATTAAATTTGACAGTACATTTATTTTCAAGGGTTGTTCACAAAAAATTTTTACTGACTGAATGCGAACAGTGCGACCTGATCAGCCTGCACGAAACGCGTGCTCTTGGCAATCTTTGGGTCAGAAATGCAAAACCCATTTGCTGCCAAGGGCTAAAGGTCATGTTTTTGAAAATAGGAAAAATTTATTGTAATTAAAAATTTAAATAAAAACCCGTTGTTTGCAGATTAGCAAAATACAAGAAAAAAATTTTCATTTGAACTTGCCTAAAATAAAAGTTTTTAATATATACGTGATTTTGATATGACATGCCTACGGTCTTTATTGCATTTACTAGTGTCACACGCATACGGCTACTTAACCCTAGATTCACCAAGAACTTGTGATGAGGAAAGGAGCTCTCGACATTTCCGTGGTGCAGCTATCAGCAGTTTCAAATTATAAACGTATGTTTTTATTGACAGAACTTGCTTCAAATTCGGAGGTGGTAGGACCGTGTTAGAACACTTTTTTAAAAGTTAACTTAATTTTCGAAAAATTTAAAAATTTGTGCGCAGAGAGCTTTTTCCTGTTTTGATGCTTTTTTTCCATATCCGCTTTCGCAAAGCGGGGGTTTCCAATGCCGCGACGGTTAGGTTTCATCGCAAAAAAATTTGGAAAAATATGACCGATGAATGTTTTTTTTTGCATGGGGGCTGTAAAACTTCACTGTTTTCGTTTGTACAAATGAAATTTTGCATTTTTTAGGCATTAAAGTCAACTTAAAACAAAAAAAAAAGGGAGAGGAAAATTTCAGAAGTTTTAAAAAGGTGTTCATGAAATATTTGAAAAAAAAAATGAAAATTTTAAAAAGAGTTTCTGTCGGGGCCCTAAAAAGTTTTCTTCAAGAACTTGGGGAAAAACGGTTAGTTTTTTACAAAATCTGGGAAACACTTTTTGAATACTGCTTAAAAGGGCAAAACCCCAAAGAAAACAAATTTATGTGCAAAAAACAAACATTCTGCATTGGAATGCACAGGGGGCCCCAAAAGTTAAGTTCATTAAATCATAACCATTCATTGAAAAAACCAACATTCAGGGTGATGGTTGTTTCTTAAAAATTTTAACCCAGAACGGAATTAAGAGCAAAGTTGCGCCAAAATAAAAACTGCTTATTTTTGTATTCTTCTATCCTTTTTATCAATCGCTTTTTGGATTCTGTTGTTTCGTATGATTTAAAAAGAAAAGTATTCGAGACCCATCGACCCCTGCTTTGCGTTTAAATGGGTGCCCGCCTTTTGGGTTATCTGTGCCCCTGATACTTTTTTAAAAGGGGCGGGTATGTCCGACCAAGCGGAGGGTTCAGAATGCCCCCCAAGGACCTTTTGCCTAGCTTGTATAGTAATTTTTTCTCCAAGACCCGAAAAATCGCTTTTATTTTATATTCATTTAGTTGTGCTCTCCCAAATTTGACTGGTTATTTTTTTCTTAAAAAATAAACTTACGGGGAATAGTTACTTCTTTAACGATAATTAAAAAAAAATGAAAATTTTAAAAGGGGCCTAGTTTGGGCAGTGGCCAAAGGGGTTCTGTTTTCTTAGCACAGTTGGGGGAAATGATCTCAAGTATTGATTCAAAAAACAGGGGTAATTGTTTATTGGAAAGTCAGTCTGCCTTATACCTGTAATAATAAGTGAAGTGAGGAAACAGTGTATTTTATTATCAAACTTTTATTTTATAAACATTTGATAACTTTAAAATTATATCTTTTTTTTTGCACTTTTTTGCATAATCTTTATTAAAAGAAAAAGTGTTGTTTTTTCAAAAATAAAATTATTAGGAATATTCACAAAATTTCCCCTGTTTTGGAAAAAACAAGTTTTTTTTTTTTAAAGAACTATCTACAGATATTTGATATTAAAAAAATGTGACTTTCCCCTCCCCAAAAATTTTTATTTATTGCTTTCGGACATTTGAAAATAAAAAACCCAAATGTACATTTCATGTTAAAAAAAAATAATGAAAATAGGTACACTTTATGAACTTATAATAAATTTAAACTATATATAGACGAACAAAAATTTTGATTTTATCTTGTCATTTTAAAAACCCCAATAATGCTGTTTGCACGTAAAAAAAAAATTTTTTTTTCCCCCTTTTTATTTGTGGTATTGTAAAAAAAATTTTAAAGGGAAAGAGCTTCGCGACTATCCCTTTTCTTATTATTATTTGCCATTTACAAAGATATTATGGTTTTTTCCCTTACCTGTTTCTTTTTATCTTTTTTTACTTTTTTATTATTTTATATATAGTAGCAACAACAACAAAATTATAAAAAAATTAAAATCATATATTTTTCTACCCCCAAAGAAAAATAATTTTCTTTCACAAAAATGAATACTTCATGGTCTAGTGGGGACCTCTGTTGTGCTAATCGCCCTCTAATTAGCTATTGTTACATAATCTCTAATTAAAGCAGCAGATAAGACGGGAGTTGTTTATTGGATTGCGGTGGGGGAGCGGGAGCACTTATATAGTAGTGGATCTAGGCCTTTAAAGACACTAATTCTGGTATGCGAGGTATATGGCCAGGGAAAATGGTAGGGCGAAAGGTAGCGGGGAATCCGCCCTGACAATTTGTAATTTTTTCGACCGAAAATTGAAAATATCAAAACTGATGAACCCATTAAAACACAAATTAGCACAAATTAAAGGGAAAATTTTTAGTCCATAAATATTAGTAGATTCTTCTGACAAAGCAAAATTTATTAAAAACGGCTTCCAGGCTAGCGTAAGGGCCAAATACAAGACGGCCATTGATGATATTTCTGTTTAAAAAAGGTGGGGGTATGCTAAATAGGAATCCCCAATCAGGGTTTGGGATAATTTAAACCCCTTGCGGAAACCCCAAAGGGGCACGGGTCTTTGTGAGGCATTCTGAACCATCCCCTCTGGGCGGACACTCACCCCTATCCACCTTAACTCCATGGCACTAAATTCTAATTCAATGACCTTCACAATTACTTGTGTGAAGACTCTCTAAATTCATACAAACCATTAGATTTATTTCCCTATCATTTCATTTAATTCGATATTATATGAAATTTTGGATAATCATATTTCTTTTTATACAGACATTTTGTTAAATTTAAAATTTACTTGCATAAAGTTCCACTAAATTCATATAAATCGCCATTTTTTGTCCTAAAATTTCACAAAAATTTTTTGGTTGAAAAAATTTTGGAAAATTTGAATTTTGTTTAACAAAATTATGGAATTTTGATCAGGGGCATTCAATATTTACTTGATGAAAAACCCATAAATTTTTTATAATCATCAGTTTTATTGTCCTAAAATTAAAATTAAATCAAAAAATTTCATAAATTTTAAATACATAGAAATTAAGGTTTTACGAAAAATTAAACGCAAAGTAAATTTGAAAGTAAATTTTAAAATTTCAATTTCAAAAATTTCCCCTTTAAATGTATTTAAAAAAATCATGCACTGATGGGGCAAATAAAAAGGGAAAACATATTAAAAGACTAACATATTGATTAAAAAAAAGGCTTTTAGCAGTTTTGTCCTAAGTAGGTGCATAGGAACATCCGGAACTAAACGAACGATTTCCTTCAGGATTTTAAGTTAAAAAAAACGATAGATTAAACCAAATTTTAAAATTTTTGTTCACGACTAAACGAAATTTTGTTATCAGCAAAAGCTTTTTAAAACAAGGTTTTAATGGTACAAAAGGGTCGAAAATTTGTGTATATTTCCTTTTAAAGCACCACCTTTGAACCCCCCCGCCATTTTTTTTAAACTAAACTGTCCAATGCAAAATTGTCTTTGTATTGGATTTTTTGTTTTGGGTGCAAAGTCGTAAATAAATATTAACTATTTCCTCGTTTTTGTTTAATGTAGAAACAATATTGCAGTACGGGTATCATATTACATCTATCGAAATTGGCAGTTAAAATGTCCCCCTTAAAAAATTAGTGATGTTGTGGGAAAATGTAAAATTTTCTGAGGTTAAAAAAAGGGGTGCGCCCGGGGTGCCCAATTTTTTGTATGGGCGTGTAGTGATAAGAGATTAAACCCGGGGGGTTTTTTATGTTAAAGTGAAGGGGAAATGGCGGTGTGAATTGGGTTTTTTGAAAGATGGCAAAAATCCGTACATTCAAAAACCTGCATGAAATACGTGCTCTCGGGAAAACGGAAAATATTGAAGTTCATTTAAGGGAAAAAGGAGATCAGGTTTGCATTATAATAATTTCTTTTAAATAAAACAAAGGACACACTATTTTGTCGTGAATACTCGAAGAAAATATTACATGTCTTTGTGGGGTTTAATTTTCCCTTTTTGTAATTTTAAAGGGATTTATTTTATTCAAGTGTAAATAAAATTTTTGTCATTTGCAAAAAAATCTCTGAGATATTTAATTTATTTTTTTACATAATTTTTATAAATATTTGCATATCAAAACCAAAAATTTTTTAATAAATTAGCAATCTTCCTTCCCCAAAAAAAGATGAAATGTTATGATCAAAATACTTGTTGTTTAAATTTTGTCGCATGCAGTTCCCGGTAGTCATATGTTTTGGGGTTTTAGTATCCTCAAAATTTTGGGGATGGATTTCACGAAGAAAAGAAAAAAAACAAAAAAGGGCGGGGTCGCCGTATTATTAGATATGGTGAAAAGGGTTTGAACTATTGACAAAGGGTTGTTGTATATAATTATTAGATTTTGGGCGAAAGCCTTAAGTCATTTTCTATTAACATATTAACATTCTCAGACACTCATCTTTTTTAGGCAAAAATTTTGCTATATTTTAAAAAAAGAGCTGTCAGGGACAGCGCGCTCGATATTCTCGTACTTGTTGTATTATAAGCAATGATAAAAATTTAAACAATAAGATTTTCCCAAGTAGAAAAGGGCCTAATTCAGTCCAAAATGCTTGTAGGTTGCCCCCTCCTTTTTACGACGGGGCTGATGGTAAAAGTATGCAAAAAAATGAAATTTCCCAAACCCTTTTTTTTGTTTTTGAAAGGGTAAACACAGAAAAACGTCCCGAAAACATGCCCTTTGCTCAGAAATCCGTTCCTTATTTCTCGTGTGCTGAATCCCAAAGCTGTAAAAATTTCCTTCCATAAGGTGTTGTCTCGTGACTGTACAAAAAAGTTAACTGGGATATTTTTACGCCTTTGCCTTTAGGATTACAGGGAATAAAAAGACTTATTTATTTAGAAGCTTTTTTGATAATCAGTTTTCAATAGAAAGTTAAAGTGTACGGTTTGGACAGGTATCCAATGATTGAACGTTACGCTTAAAGAACCCCCCCCCTTACACTAATTTATATTTATATGACAAATAAAAGGCAAAAACAGAAAGGCAACAAAAAAAAGAACAACAAACAAAATTATAAACAAGTATGAAAAAGTGAAAAAATTTTTTTTATTCAAAATTTTAGGTCGTAAAATAACATATAACAAAATCTGGGAAAGGGGTTTTAAAACTTTTTTAACCCCATTTTAGGTCATCCCCCGAGTAAAAAGAATTTTCGATCTCTAACATGGGAAAAAAAAAACTTAGAAAACGAAACCGAAGCCCCATCAGTTAGCCAAAATCCGCATTTTCCCTTTGTTTTCTATCAGAGCGGCTGAAAGTGGAGGGACATTTTACTTTTAATGCGCCCCAGAGGGGGAAGGGATGACAACCAAAGATAAATTAAATTATAATTGTGGAAAAACCCCCCAATCTGAGAATGATTTCAAATTTTGTTTTAAGCTTCGAGGAAAAAAAGTGTCGCCCCTTTACAACTATTGAATCATTGAAAAGGACGAATGCCGGTGCCCGGGTTAACCTCCTGACAGTAAAAAAGTCAGTACAAAACAAACCGGGGGAAAACAAAACGCACAGGGGTTTAAAAACAACAACTAAAAAAGGCGTCTGGTTGTTCTTGATCTGTCAGGGTTAAAGCGAAAAAAGTAAATTCGAGAAATCTGTGCCAGTTGGAAGCCAATGAACAACTTTTTTGCTATCAGTTGAAATTTTTGCCTGTACAGCGGAACAACCCTAGAGCAACCCGGAAATAAACGCGTGGAAAGATAGTAATAAGCAAAAGGTGGCAGTGAGGATGGTAAGACATCTTTTGGACGGGTTTTTTAAATCTAGAACAAAATCCAAAATATAAGCTCCCAAATCAGATTTTTACTCTCCCAATACCACGATGTCTGTGTCCAGAAATGAACGCACTCAGTAAAAACTTGGGGATGAAATGAAATACGAAACGGTTTTAGTTTTGGGCGGATATAGAAAATTCTTTTTGGACCATCTGTTTTTGAAAAGGGTGTTCTTGGGGGTACACGAGGAAACAAACCTGTAATTTAAACAAAACGGCTGGCTGTGCAAACAGGGAACTCTTGAAAAACATGAAAATGAAACGTATAGAAAAGGCCCTTATGGTACAAAATGTAAAAGGAATCAACAACAAACCTTTGGGATGTTTTACCCTCCAACTGGGTCATCTGGGGAAAAGACACTAGCATTTCAAAAGCAGATTATGTAATGTATAGACAAGCGGCTTTTTTTCTAAAGGCAAAATAAAACATTACCCAAAACCACAATTAGTGAAGGGTTAGAAGCAAAAAAAATTGTGTAAAAATTTTTTACGTTCAAAGATAATTATCAAATTCCAACAAAAATTACTGCAGGGAAAAATTTTGGGTGTAGAAATCAAAATTAAAAATTCATACTTACCAGTCATGGTTAAAACCCTTGACTAATATTTCAAATGATATAATGTATATTAAGTTTTTATTGGGTTTGCAAATTTTTTTTAATTTCTGCATTTTGTTTTATACCTATGTTAAGTATATTGCTTTTTTCAATTTGTGTGACTTTTTGACTATGATAGTACTATAATACATAAAAAAAATTTTTTTGGAAATACAGAAAAAAAGCCATTTAAGACCAAAAATGTTTAAATTTTTGTGATATTTTGTGTGTTTTTTTTTCTGGGTAAAAAAAATTATTGTTATGTTTTTGGGCCAATTAAAATATACCGAATGTCCGCTAATACCTTTCAAAAATTTTCCCCCGAATCTGTATATAACAACATCCCCGATTTTATACATTTTAAAGTTTTTATGATTTTAGATTTAAATTTGCTCGTTAAGAGTCCTATTCTATTTTAAAAGGGTTTTATTAAACGACGAGAAACTCCCCTTTTTTTGAACTTGTTTTTTATCTTTTAAAAAAACCCGGGGAAAGGGTTTACGCATATGGATGTGTAAATTTTTCAAAATTGGAAACAGCGGTCAAGCGGGGCAACAGCGACACCTTCTACGAAAACAGTGGCCGTGTGCATAGCTTTAAAAAAAATTTGGATTAGTGTCCTATGTATGATACTTTTCACCCTTTGGGACCTGAGAACCAACCTTAGAAATGGAAAAGGGGTGCTGTTTTCAAACTTTTTAAATCAAGAATTGTAAATTTGTTTTGTTTAAAATTTTAAAAAAAACAAAAATGTGTTTTTTTCCCAAAAATTTAATCGTTAAGTTTAAAAGTCTGTGTTATTTTGTTCAACTTTTAAGAGTTAGGTCAATGTTACGGAAAAAAAAATTGAACATCACCAAACATGAAAAAACTTGTTTTTTATGAAAAATTAAAAGCATTTAAAACATGTAATTTTCACAAATCACTGTCAATTTTCTCGTTTAGTATTAAATTCCCGGAAAGGGACTGCATGAAGGGGGCCCCAATTTAAACTAGGTCTTTAAAAATCACCATTTTTAAAAGCTGTTACAGGCTTCGTTTTGATCATTTGCAACTTGTACCCGTGTTTAAACTTATTAAACTAGGTAAAACATGTTTTTTTTCTTGTTTACATTTATTTTTTACAAAAGGCATTCTTTTTTGGGGGACAACACCCCTAAGTTTTTTAAATATCCCCATTTATGGGACGAACAGTAAAGTACAGAAAAAAATTTTTTGGGGGGCCAAAAGGGAAAAAAAAAAGAAAATCGTTTTTGCCCGAAAATTTGGCAAGTTGACTATGCATGATGTTATACTATCATTCAGAAACTTTTAAGGGGGATGTCGGTCTGAGTGCTTTTCAGTAAAAATTTAATGACGATTTGAAAAAAATTGGGTTAAAAATATAAAATAGCTTTTTAGGAATTTGCTGATTTGGATGGTAAAAAAAAAAATTTTGCGACATTTCTTATAGCAAATCTTATCTTTAATGCCTGAAAAAAATCAAAATTTATTTGGTTGTCAAAGAATGCTTCGTATGTATTAATCCGATTAAAAAGTAAAAGGTAGGGGGTTGATTCCCCACCACCATATTTGTACTATACTTTGCGGGGGGAAACTTTTGGACTTTTAAACCTTTATAAAGGGAAAAGAAACCCAATGTTTTTCGTAAGGAAAAAAAAGTATGAATAAATTTAACTAAAAATTTGAACCTTTGCACTTTAATGCAATTGGCTAAAACCCTTTGGGTTTTTGTTTCATTTCTGGCGAATTGCAAAATGACAGACCTATTCTTTGCTAGTGCAGTGAAATGATGAAAGTATTGAAAAACTAACACTGCAAAAATTTATGGAAGTTCCCTTGGGAACATCAAAATGGGAAACAGATCCAGTAATATAAATCTTTTTTCAAGGTGACAGCTATTTCAAAATTAATCTGAAATTATTAACGATGATTAATGCCACCGAAGTTTTTATATTTTTATGTTTAAATTTTCTTCTATGCTTCTCTTTGGTTCGTATGTCAAAATTTTTCGTAAAAAAAAAAAAATTTCCCAAATTTAAAGTTTTTTTAAACACCAAAAAAATAGGGTTTTTTAGTTACACGACTATTCAAAAATTAACACGGCCCCCCACTTTCAAATTTCCAAATAACAGCCTTAATTTTATCAAACATAATTGAAAAAGGTACCATTTAAAAATCAAAACTATAAAAGGAATACCTTATTGATTGAACATGTTACAGAGGATTTTACCGCCAAAATGACCCCCTAAAACGGGGTTTCATGTACAAATATTGAAAGAGCCTACTGTTTAAATTTTCAGTATTATAAAAAAACCAAAAAAAGTTTTCAAGGATTAAATTGGTTATCAGATCAATCAAAACAGATCTGTCCCTGTCATTTTTTAAATTTTTTGCAGAAATAATTCGCAAACATCATATAGATAAGCCTTGATCTAAGTAGATTTAAACATTGGTAATAGAAATTAAAAAAATTTTAGTTGGAAAATACGTTACCCCTTGACTATTTTTTGTTTTTTTCAAGTGGTCCTTTTCAAAATGCTAATAAAAGACATTACAGAATTAATTAAATATGCTTTTATTTTTTTTAAAACTAAACATTTTACTCTCATTTTCATTCAAAGGATTTTGAATGTAGTAAAATGTAATAAATTTGTTCAAATGGGGGATAAGAAAAACATTAAACTTTTTTAAAAAAAATTTTAAAAAGGGTTTTTAAAGTTCATATTTTAATGCAAATTTGCTTTTTCTGTTACAGTTCGAAATATGACCCTCGTTTTTTAAAAAACAAAGCCCCAATGATTACCAAACGGATTTTAGCTACCTGTGCATATAAAAACCCTTTAAAACAATTTAAGATACAATATATTTGGGGTACTTTTTGGTTTCTTGAACATTTTACTGTTTGTTTGAAAAAGAAATTGTCAATATAACAGAATGTCAAATCCCTTTTAAAATTTTTCAAACTAAACCTTCAATGTGTTTCCTTGAAATATGCCAGACTATTATGAATACACTTAGTCAGCATTGCTTGACAAATAAAAGGAGTACGTACGGGGTTGCAGTATAAATTGAGCAAGTCCCAGAACCAAAAAGTTGTTCGTATATTTTGTTTTTGTTTGTATAGTAATAGTACATAGTTATTGGTAGTTGTAATTATATTTAACGTAACGTAGTTTTTAAACCATTTTTGGGGTGTAGCTTTAAAGATTTTACTCGGGAAAAAATCACTTAAATAAAAAAAAGTTTTTCAAATATGTCTAAAAATATCAATTCCACTGGCATTTTCCAAACAATAACGACCTTTATTACTATGGCTATGCGTTTGGTGAATTATTCTGATACTGTACGAAAAGGGGCTTCTACCCTCCTAAAAAATTTTGAGTATGTTCGCATATGGTGTGCATGGTGTTTTGTTTTCCCTTTTTGTATTTTGAAACATACGTTTCCGAATTTAAAAAAGGAGCACTAGACTTTAAAGGTTTAAAAAAGTTCCATGCGGTAAAATTTTAAAGTAACGTTTAAATAACCCAAATTTTTTACCGAACATTGTATTTGTTTTTAGTTTTGAAAAGGGGAAATTTTTAATTTTAAAAAAACTTGAACTGACAAAAATACCAAACCAAGAAAGGGGATTTCTATGTTTTTTTAAGCGAATATAATATGTTTTTTAGTTCAGTAATTCCGCCCCACAGTAAAAAGTGGTATTTGAAAAAAACCATGAACAAAGAAACAGAAATATTTTAAAAAGCTGCTTTACCAAAAGGGTCATTTTTTTCAATACTGTACCCCCTGTTGTCTGTATATGCTGAGCTCCTTTGTTTTAAAAGTGCCTGTTTGTTTACATCAGGAATTAATCAGAACTTTGAACACATAAAGCATATAAACGATAATTTCAGTAATGAAAACAAAAACTTACTTCCATAAAAAATCAAAACAAGCATTAAAATATAAAAACTCTGCTTTAAAACCCCCTTGTTTTTTGAAACCCAAAAAATATCCTAACTTTAATGTTTCTTAAAGTTCGTGTAATCTTGGTAAGTATTTTTAATATTAAATGTTTTATTTATCTTTGTAATGCTTTAAAAAAAGACTGAGTGGGTGCTTTTCAATGACTGTAGGAAAATAAATGTTTCCTGGAATAATAAAAATACGATATTTAAAAATTGAATAATTTACCCTTTAAAAAACCCGGAGGGGAGGTGGTCTAGTGGATAAGGTGCCCGGGGTCAATCCAGGGGGTTTTGGGTTCCCCGTCCCCTGGAGTCAACCCGACCTCTCATATGGCACCCGAATTTTTTTTTTCCCGGAGGGGGACTCAAGACGGTTTAAACAATTGAAGCTTTTATTAAAAAAGAGCTAAAAAAAAATAGTATAAACTAAAACTAGGTAAAAATTATTTGTTCTTAGGGACCCTACGTTTTGTATTTTTTGGGGGGTGAAAGTCAAAAAATATTCAGACTGCGACATACTGTAACCAAGTCTACTGTTAATATCAAATGCTATCTTTTTAAGCGAAGTCATAAAAAAGCTATTAAAAAATATGCTACTTTACAGTGAGCTGAAAGGGCACCGTTGTTTTCTGTAGTTTGTCGACACCCATATTTTAGAAAAGTAAAGGGTTTTTGTCCAACAAAATTAAACGGTCTGTGTACATGCTCAGTAACATAGTTTATTTTAATTAAAAAAATACAAATGCATTGTTGGGTTTTTCATGTTGCTAATTCTTCAAGGTGAAAAAATTTTTAGTGGGAGAGTAGTTACATTTTAAGTACTTTATCAAAAAAGGGCAACTTATAAATGTAATTATTTTATATCAAATGATGAAAACCATTTGTCCCAAAAACCTTTGAATAAAAAAACAAACAGGCTTTGATTTTTTGAGAAACAGCATGTGATTTTTTTAAAATATTTAAATTTTCATGCACTTGTCTTTAAACCCAAAAGATTGCTATTTTATACTTTTTGATGAAAAAGTAAAAAATTGTGTATTTAACGAAAAATTTGATGGTCTTATTAAAATACAGTAATTTTTTAATTTTCGAGTTATTTAAAAGGGAAAAAAAATACTCGGGTGGGTGGGGTATTTTAACCCCTAAACTTTGGTAAATCGTCAATTTGGAAAATTTTAAGTGAACCCTTTTAAATTTATTTGAACAGTTACATAAACAAAACTCTAATTTTGAATCGTATTGAAAAAAATCTATTAAGAAACGTGTGTAGCCCAAAAATATTTCAAAGAGAGGAATTCCCCCATTTTTCTTACACACTGTTTTCTAAAAAGGCTAATTTTTAAATTTACATACGTAAAAGGACATTTTTTAAGCAATCCGGAATGAAAGTTTAAAGGTGAAGTGGATGAACCCTTTTGGTAATTTCGGGTTTCAAATCGAAAAAAGAGGACTTACAGAAACTGACCACGACCAATTGCGAAAAGTTATTCGTTTTAATAAATTTTTGTTGTTTAGTGAAACAAAACTGTTAAACCTTAAAGACAAAAATTTTATTAAAATTATTTTCCCAAAGTTTTCGAAACAATTTCATAAAGTAAGTAAAATCAAAATAAAAGGTTAAAATTTTTAAAAACCGACACTAAATTGTTATATGAAAAATAAGGGGAAACTCAGAGGCAATTATCATTTTTATTAACCGGAGCCAGAATTTATCAAGGCTGACTAGTTTTCAATGTTTCGGTATAATTTCTTTTTTAAATTTTCCTACAATACAAAATTTGTTAACTTGGTTCTACCACATTTATATATACCAAATTAAGTTTCCCCGAGGTTCACCCAACACTTCCCTAAATAATTCTTGAATTTTTCCCTTTTTGATTGGTTTTGTACTTTTAAAAAGAAAAGGGACAGTATTTATAATATATACCCCCTTTATTTTTTTTTTTCAAAATCAACGTCCTTTTTTTGGCCTGTGCGCGGTTGTTCTCATAGACCCTGTCTGATCATTCCCTAACCCATTCTGTCTGTCAGGTGATAAAAAGCACATACGCGTGCAATTTCACGACATGAGTTCGGCGTCAATCATGCCATGGCCTGATGGCGTTGATCGCGCCTTAAAAGTAGCTTCTTTCAGCAAAGTATTTGTTTTTTTTTAAGTATTCCTTTTAGTCTGCGACTATTTCAAAAGGGATAATGGTTTGCGATAGAATTTTGTACATTCGAATTGCCGAAAAAGTCATTTTGCACGTGCGTGGTTTCCCCAAATGGGTTCATCGAATTGACAATTTTTTACACCCGTGAGTCTCACTTGCATAAAAAAAGTTTCGAGTTACGCTTTGAACACAGTCCAAAGCGATTTTTAAAATATAAGGGGCGTTGGGGGTAAATTTTCAGTGCGCTGAGTACATTTTGTTTAGTGTATTTTGTTTTTGTGTGTGGATTAAAAATTCACTTCCGGAATTTTATGTGTCGGGAAAGGGGCGGATGACATCAATAATCTTCTTAACCAAATTTTTATTGTCGCGGCTCCCATTCTTATGCGAGGGTTCACAACGACTTTTGACTTTTGGATTCTTTTTTTTTTACTTTTTTTAAAAATAATACGTGTATCGGAATTTTCAAAAGTTTTTTGTTTGTAAGCATTTTAAGCCGCCCCCGGTGATCTCCAGAAACTGTTATAATATTTGTCGGAGGATAGTGCAAAAACAGAAGACGTCCCAAATTCCCAAATGTCCATGGTTTTTTTAACGTGCCCGATGTAAAGCAACCTACACGGGGGTCTTTTCCCATGTTAGTAATTTTTAGTTGGAAGAGCGTGGGCTCGAATTCACGACCCCTGGTTTCGTAGTCAGGCAGTTTTACCACTGGACCACTGCATCCGCTCTATGAACTCTCAATAACTACTACGTTTCCCTTTATCAAAGATGGCTCTGAATTTTGGGCACCCTTACCCCAAACCCCTATACCCTATGAAGTTGGCCCGGGCGGGAGCGTTGGATTTTGGGGACTACACAGACTTCAGTTTTCACAGCATTTTTTCAAAAACTCTCAAATTCGTGCAATGATCCCGCGTATTGATAGGAGACTTTCCCTAGTACAAAGTCCCCATCCCAAAAAAGGCTTTTGTTCCCCACTAGCCCAACACGTCGCTTCATTCCCTCAGTTTTCAAGATATCCAAAACAGTGTTCACGGAATTACCCCCTCTTGCTGTTGTCCCCTGCCGTAGCTGCTTTTTCTTTTTACTTTTAACCAAGCTATTTTTCTTTTCTTTTAACCTTTCCCCTTCGTTTTTAATTTCTTTGTGGTTTGACGCCCAAAATTATGGTTGAATTAGAAAATAGATAGTAGGTAGGAGGTAGGTAGGTGGTAGATAATTAATGCCTTTTTTTTTTTCGTTTTATGAAATATGGGCCCATATAGGTTTGGGAAGAAGAATGAAAATGGGTGTTTTTAGTTTGAAATTTTTTTAAAATAATGCAAGCTCGGTTTTAAAGTTTAATCGCAAGATCCAATATAAACACCATCACTTTTTTAATTGACGAAATATTAGACATTATACCTCCGGTAGAGTCTGTCACTTTAAGTTTACATTTTCAAAAACATTTCGAATGAACGTAAATAAGTAAGTAAATAAAGTTTTTTTAAATGAATATGCATAGTATTACAAAAATATATTAAAAAATGTCAGCACCCGGCCCCAAGGCCTATATGTTCCCCAAAACTTTCAATTATTTAAAGTAAATTTGAATGTATCCCCCAGGTTTTTATTTATTTACAAAAATTTTTACCAACTGAGAAATAATAACATGCTATGCGGACAAAAAATGAAAAAGAAGTCTGTTATTAATAATAAATTAAAAATAAATAAATAAAAACCCGGCTGTAAAAGATGAAAAAGTTTTTTGTGGTTAATTTGCTTCCCTTTAAAATATGTTCACATTTTTTAAATGAACTGGAGAGAATTTGTAGTTTTGCTGATTTACTGGCTTTTACAAAAATTAACCTTTAAACTAACTTCACAAAAAAAATAAACTTCTGTTTTGTATTAACCGTTACCAACACGTTAAGTTAAAAGTGAAATTCCTTAGAACATTAAATACAAAATGTTATATGATAATTGTAAGTAGTAATGAGTTCAATATCTCGTATTAATTAAATCATTAAACATCATCAATCATTGTTATTACATTTGAAAAAAAAATGTAAGAAGAATCTTTAATCTTTGTTTACCTCTTTTAAAAACGAAAACCGTGAGATCGAAAAATGTTACATTACAAACTTTTAGTAACATCGATCTATCGGAAAATCGATAAATTTGCCTATATAAACAAAGAAGGAAAAAAAAATACTTAAACTTAAATAGAAAAGGTTCTATTTGGAAATCAAAAATTCGATACCCCACAAATTAAAGTTTAATTTATTCCGGATATTATGAATATTTTTTTTTTAAAAAAATATTTTGATATGTGGCTGGTCCTTTTTGACTTTAAACAGACCCACCTCAGTTCATATAGACTCTGTAGGAAACGGGTAAAAAAAAACTGACATTTTCAAATATAACAGATAAAATGAGATATTTTCCGCAAATAATCAAACAAGAGGACCATGATGGTCCTGAATCGCTCACCTATCTCCACATGACCCAGTGTTCAACTGAGTATGACATCGTTATTTCTATTATTTGACATAGTGACCTAGTTTTTGAGCACATGTGACCTAGATATCATCAAGATAAAAAATTCTGACCAATTTTTATGAAGATCCATTGAAAAATATGGCCTCTAGAGAGGTCACAAGGTTTTTCTATTATTTGACCTAATGACCTAGTTTTTGAAGGCACGTGGCCCACTTTTAAACTTGACCTAGATATCATCAAGGTGAACATTCTCACTAATTTTCATGAAGATCTCGTGAAAAATATGGCCTCTAGAGAGGTCACAAGGTTTTTCTATTTTTCGACCTACTGACCTAGTTTCTGACCGCACATGACCCAGTTATGAATCTGACCTAGATATCATCAAGCTGAACATTCTCACCAATTTTCATGAAGATCCATTGAGAAATATGGCCTCTAGAGAGGTCACAAGGTTTTTTCTATTTTTAGACCAACTGACCTAGTTTTTGACCCCACGTGACCCAGTTTCGAATCTGACTTAGATATCATCAAGATGAACATTCTGACCAATATTCATGAAGATCTCATGAAAAATATGGCCTCTAGAGAGGTCACAAGGTTTTTCTATTTTTAGATCTACTGACCTAGTTTTTAACCCCATGTGACCCAGTTTCGAACTTGACCTAGATATCTTCAAGGTAAACATTCTGACCAATTTTCATGAAGATCCATTGAAAAAATATCGCCTCTAGAGAGGTCACAAGGTTTTCCTATTTTTAGACCTACTGACCTAGTTTTTGACCGCACATAACCCAGTTTCGAACTTGACCTAGAAATCATCAAGGTGAACATTCTGACCAATTTTCATGAAGATCCATTGAGAAATACGGCCACTAGAGAGGTCACAAGGTTTTTTTATTTTTAGATCTACTGACCTAGTTTTTGACCCCACATGACCCAGTTTCGAACTTGACCTAGATATCATCAAGGTGAACATTCTGGCCAATATTCATGAAGATCTCATGAAAATTATGGCCTCTAGAGAGGTCACAAGGTTTTTCTATTTTTAGATCTACTGACCTAGTTTTTAACCCCACGTGACCCAGTTTCGAACTTGACCTAGATATCATCAAGATGAACATTTTGACCAATTTTCATGAAGATGCATTGAGAAATATGGCCTCTAGAGAGGTCACAAGGTTTTTCTATTTTTAGACCTAATGACCTAGTTTTTGACCCTACGTGACCCAGTTTCAAACTTGACCTAGATATCATCAAGATAAACATTCTGACCAATATTCATGAAGATCTCATGAAAAATATGGCCTCCAGAGAGGTCACAAGGTTTTTTTATTTTTAGACCTACTGACCTAGTTTTTGACCCCACATGACCCAGTTTCGAACTTGACCTAGATATCATCAAGGTGAACATTCTGACCAATTTTCATGAAGATCTTGTGAAATATATGGCCTCTAGAGAGGTCACAAGGTTCTTCTATTTTTAGACCTACTGACCTAGTTTTTGATGGCACGTGACCCAGTTTCGAACTTGACCTAGATATCATCAAGATGAACATTCTGACCAACTTTCATAAAGATCCCATGAAAAATGTGACCTCTAGAGAGGTCACAAGCAAAAGTTTACGGACGCACGCACGGACGGACGCACGGACGGACGACGGACGACGGACACCGCGCGATCACAAAAGCTCACCTTGTCACTTTGTGACAGGTGAGCTAAAAATCGATACCCCTAAAAATGTAGAAAAATTATTCAATATTCGTTATGTGTAATTTGTTTTAAATTTTATAATGGTTTGTTTGGTCCTTTTTGCATTTTAGTGTGTACAGTGAATATTTCTTAAAAAATTCCGGCTTCTTCCGCCGTTATCCGTAAGTACTCGGAAGCTGTTACGGAAAATATTGTCGTCTGCTAGTCTGACTTTGTCGGTACAAATTGTTATAGCTCAAAGCCTATGAATTGTAGGCAACTTCACATTGGAAAAAAAAAAAAGAAAAAAAAAAAGAAAAAAACAATCTGAGATTGTATTGACAAATTAAATCAATATTAATTGTTTGAATCGAAGAAGCCGAAACCTAGATCCGCGTCGTTTAAAATAACGCTGTTAATATACAAATGCTTTTTATTTTCATCGCAAAAAATACTTAAGCAACTAATTCTCACGTGTTTCCATAAAATATAGTCTGTCAGTAATTGAGTTTCAAATGTATTCTTAAGAAATAATCGCGATGATTAATTTCCAGATCACTATATTATTTTTTGCCGATCGATCTCTGGATGACCTTTTTTTTTTATTGGCGCTGGCGGTCGGGTCCGATTCTCCGACGCGGACATCTTTTTTTTCTTCATATGGGATTTTTTGATAATTTTGAAACAAAAAAAAAATCATTTTCTATTATTCATGATATGACCAAACTTTAATTTGAAAGATAGCCTTGATGAACTGATAATTCTGCTTCTTTCCGAACCTTCTTTATATGTATTTTTCTGTATTCTTAAATTAATGCGTGTTTTTGGTACATTCTTTAATCATTCGTTTTTAAAAAACTGCGATATATCTATTATTTGTTTTAGTCTCAAGATTGCACACAATCACATTAAGCATAAAATGATTTAATTGTAACAAATATCTTAAAATTACCCTTTGTCTTTTATTGTGTATTACAATATTGCCTAGGGGTAAACAATATCCGGTCAGTGTTGTTTCAAGGCGGGTCATAAAAGATATGTTACCCCACTTACTATAGGTGTTAGGTATTTTTATGGTTTTATGGATTTAGCGTTGTAATATATGCCTTTCACTTTCTTCTGTCTTTATATAGTCTTTTCCCTTTCTTTCAGGATTTTTTTTACGATTTTACCCTTATTTCATGAATCGTATGACAGTAAGAAGAATCAGTACAAATTTAGAATTCACATCGTTAATAAAGTTGTTCCGTACATATTTACTGAGCAAAGATCCTGGCCCAAATTTCACGAAAAGTCTTAAGTTATTACTTAGTTAAGTCTGCTATTGTAAAATTGAGATATTGATGAAGTAATTGTTATTTTTTTTTCTGTAACAATATATTTATAGTTAAAGTATACTATGGTAGTAGTATTTGTCAGCAGTACTTATCCAAGTCACGCAAATATGATATTTCTATTTAGGCACGATATAAGAAACTTAATCCTTACCATGCTAAACTACAATAATGAACTTGTCTATCTTTCAATTTGGACAGTACTGTTAATTATGAAAAGGGGTGCATACCAAAAACAATACTGGCTGAATGGCAGACAGTGCAGATCATGATCAGTCTACATGGATGTGCAGGCTGATCATGATCTACACTGATTGCAAAGGAAGAACCAATCGTATCCAGCATGGTAAGGGTTAAGTATTTCCTTTTAAAAGTATAAGTCTTATTTCTATACTTCTTTTTCTTTAAAGCGACCGGCCTCCGCATACATGTCAAGTTCCCAGGACAATTTTCCAGGAGATATGAGTTGAAAATCCAGAAGATTTGATGAAAATCCAGGAGTTTTATCGACCAGCACTTTTTGGAAATTTTAGGTCAAATATAAAACCGAAAACAAGTTATAACTAAACCACTTGAATTGATTAATTGAGTTGGGCTATGGTTTCAGGGGTTGTAATTTGCATTTTATCCTTATCGTGCCGGACACTATTAATTCTGCCTTTGCAACCGGTGCAGATCATGATCAGCCTGCACATTGTGAAGTCTGATCCTGATCTGCACCGTACGCCATTCAGTTAGTCACCTCTTTTAACAGTTAATGGTACTGTCCAAATTGAAAGACGGGCAAATTCATTGTAGAAATTTAGGAGGGTAATGGTTAAAACATTTTTAATATTGATTTATATTAATTTAGTTATCATCTTTTAATGAGCAGAGATTTTGATAAAATGTACTATAAATGTGAATAATCTGCAGGTCTTTTTGACATTCCTAGAATTTTAGCCCATGAGCAGTAGCGAAAACAGACTGGAAATTAATCTATTTCACCATTTTGACTTTATATAGTATTTGTACATGTAAGGTGGCAGGGGAGCGGTTTCGTAGTTTGGCCCCGTTCGATTTTCTGTATAAACAGGACAGGGTAGATATAAAGGCATATCTATCTTACTGGTTATTTATCATTATTAATTCTTTAATATATCTGGGGAATGAGGAACGGTTAATGATTCTACATGGCGGGTGTTTTAAAATTCCTAGCTCCGTACTTCCGGTTGAGGCTAAAACATAAACATCAGAACAAAAAGTCGGCCAGACGCTCGGCTGTCATCCATCCACTTTTTTTCAAGTGAAAATTAGGGAAATAAAGTGGTGGTTGGGAGACACATTCCACACCACCTGGGTATGCATCTATGTTCGCACTATACATATATGCTACGAACTTGGATTTAAAAATACAAAATGGATGAATGGCAGAGTTCAAAGTGAGGCCCGGTTAGGCTAATTTGGTCTATAAAATTTGGGTGATTTGGCCAATTTTCACTACATCTGGCATAGAAAGCGACAGGTGCATAAGACCGGAGACTCGTCTTTATGTAGTCTATAGTATCTGCAATAGTCCATAGTAGTTTCAAAGAAAAATAAGCAAAAAACGAGATTTCTATGGATATTTCAACACTGGTACCCACACGTCAATGTGGAATTCGCGAATCTGCACTCCCCTGCCACCTTAAGGAAGATAGGCAAATTTTCAAACCACTCAAATATTGACTTTTTGCGTGTATTTAAACCCATTACGGAATGAACTGTAACCTATAGTGGTTTTTATTCATTTCTGAGTACTAGATTCGGCCTAGCGAGTCCCAAAATGGCAGAAGGTGGCCATATAATAATGAAGCTAAGGACCCCCAGCCAGTACGATTCGTATCATAAAACGGCCAAAAGAAGAAATTAGTGCCTAGGTAATGACTATTCATGCCATTTTGTTTAAAAGCAATACCTGTGTCTATATCTAGCAATGCCATTAAACTATATAATGGCTGGGGTGGCCCCAAATGATGGATGGGTGGCCTTTAAGGGGTGTCCCGATAGGATAAGTACGGTAATCTGCATTTGTATACCAAAATTATGTTAAAAGTACATGGTTTTAACATTTGAAAGGCTTTAAAATGTAAATATCGTGTGAAATTAACTTTAAAGGCAGTAAATAGTTTTTCGGGGTTACTTTGATTCAGAATGCAAATTTTGGCTGATTTTTGCGTGGAGGGGTGGGCACTTTTGTTGGCTTATTCACCGGCTATCTTGCAAGGTACGGCAATACTTTTTGTTCAGTTGATATCACTATAAGTGTCTTAGGATTCAGGACAGGCTACATTTTATTTTATTTAAACATCTTAAAAACTTAAGGAAGATAGGCAAATTTTCAAACCACTCAAATATTGACTTTTTGCGTGTATTTAAACCCATTACGGAATGAACTGTAACCTATAGTGGTTTTTATTCATTTCTGAGTACTAAATTCGGCCTAGCGAGTCCCAAAATGGCAGTAGGTGGCCATATAATAATGAAGCTAAGGACCCCCAGCCAGTACGATTCGTATCATTAAACGGCCAAAAGAAGAAATTAGTGCCTAGATAATGACTATTCATGCCATTTTGTTTAAAAGCAATACCTGTGTCTATATCTAGCAATGCCATTAAACTATATAATGGCTGGGGTGGCCCCAAATGATGGATGGGTGGCCTTTAAGGGGTGTCCCGATAGGATAAGTACGGTAATCTGCATTTGTATACCAAAATTATGTTAAAAGTACATGGTTTTAACATTTGAAAGGCTTTAAAATGTAAATATCGTGTGAAATTAACTTTAAAGGCAGTAAATAGTTTTTCGGGGTTACTTTGATTCAGAATGCAAATTTTGGCTGATTTTTGCGTGGAGGGGTGGGCACTTTTGTTGGCTTATTCACCGGCTATCTTGCAAGGTACGGCAATACTTTTTGTTCAGTTGATATCACTATAAGTGTCTTAGGATTCAGGACAGGCTACATTTTATTTTATTTAAACATCTTAAAAACTTAAGGTGGCAGAGGAGCGGTTTCGTAGTTTGGCCCCGTCGATTTTCTGTATAAACAGGACAGGGTAGATATAAAGACATATCTATCTTACTGGTTATTTATCATTATTAATTCTTTAATATATCTGGGGAATGAGGAACGGTTAATGATTCTACATGGCGGGTGTTTTAAAATTCCTAGCTCCGTACTTCCGGTTGAGGCTAAAACATAAACATCAGAACAAAAAGTCGACCAGACACTCGGCTGTCATCCATCCACTTTTTTTTCAAGTGAAAATTAGGGAAATAAAGTGGTGGTTGGGAGACACATTCCACACCACCTGGGTATGCATCTATGTTCGCACTATACATATATGCTACGAACTTGGATTTAAAAATACAAAATGGATGAATGGCAGAGTTCAAAGTGAGGCCCGGTTAGGCTAATTTGGTCTATAAAATTTGGGTGATTTGGCCAATTTTCACTACATCTGGCATGGAAAGCGACAGGTGCATAGGACCGGAGAGTCGTCTTTATGTAGTCTATAGTATCTGCAATAGTCCATAGTAGTTTCAAAGAAAAATAAGCAAAAACGAGATTTCTATGGATATTTCAACACTGGTACCCACACGTCAATGTGGAATTCGCGAATCTGCACTCCACTGCCACCTAACCATTAGTCTGGTTCCCGTCGTACTATAGTAGGGGCAGGTAATCCAGACTACCTAACCATGGGTTGTCAGACTATTCCCCCCCAAGATGATTCCCCCTCAAGACAATTCCCCCCCAAGACAATTCACTCCCGGACAATTCCCCCCACAATGTTATGTAAGGGTGACAGTTCCCCCTCTCCATATTATAATATGTTTAAAGGGTTGTAAAGTTTATTTAACATGGAAAAATCCTATACTCCAATACTGTATATTTAAAAATAAATAGAAAAACTAATATTTGATGCATTAATTTGGTACCCAAAATAAGGAATTTTTTTATGTGAAGTAGTAGCATTTTGGATAAGTAGCCATGGCTGAGAACTTAATTATTTTTAAAGCAATTTATTTATTTGTTAACGGTATCTATAATGGAACCCTATGCAAAGATGTATGTAAAAAAAATAGAAAATATTTACATTTAATAAGGTAATCTGATCGTCAAAATAGCATATTTTTCTATGTGAAAATGTGGCATTTTCGGGAACGTGGAAATCATAAAAGTGCTTAGAACTTAAATACACTTAAAGCAATTAAGTTAATTTTTGTATTTATCTATAGAGAATTTACCTTTATGCTACGACATATATAAAAAGAAGTAAGAAATATTTACATTTGATAAGGTTGTCTGATCGTCAAAATAATGCTTATTTCTATTTGAAGTTGTACTACTTTGGATAATAGCTAGCTAGTGCTATAAAGCATTAAAGTATCATTTATAGCCTTTTCATAAGTGTTTTATATACATAATTATTTTACATTCTTTCTATTTTTATGTAAGTAGTTTATATATTATTATACTAGAATAAAAATTGAATCAAATATCTAATTACATGAGAGATAATCTAACCATAATGTTCTTCCATGTTTTCCGAGTTTCCCGATGTTGGACAATAAAACTATCTTAATCATATTAATTGGGAAAAACTAAAAAGATTACAGTTATGTTAATAAAAGCCAATAATACCACTTTAAACATTAATATGAAAAACTTGATAAAAAACGAAGCTGCAAACATGAATTGTAAAAACGATGAAATATCAATACAATTTTACAAGTTGAAACGTCCTTGGAATTCACCATGAAATTTATTAAGGATGTTACATGTGTTGGCTTGCTTTCATTCCAGAAAGCATGGAGTAATAGTATTTTCTCTGGATAAAAAGTACTATATCTATAGCTATATAAATCTGGTATAATAATAATAATAATAATAATAATAATAATAATATATCCTTACAATACAGGTTTTCATAAATTTCTTACAAGAAGAAGTTGATTGGCATTATCTAATTTTGGTTTATCACAATTTCCATCAAGTGCTTCATCAAAAGTATCACACAAAGTTAGTAATACTGATAATTGTCATTATACATGGACAAATTGTTATATTGTTTATAAATATCATAATCCTAACACATAGAACACAATTAAAATGTAACAACAACAATATCATAATTGATTGATCAATGTTAGCTTTGATTACTGTTTTACAGCTGGTAATTCAATCAAGAGGTGTGAAAGATTGACTGGTTACCATTTTGATTAAATTTGTTTATTGCAATAATGTTATTACGCGATTCTGGTAATCAGCACCTTTCAATCGAATTGAGAAGTCAAAGGAACAATGATTTGTTTGTATGTATCCCTTAATTATTATACATTTTAAGGTTTTTTTCTCGAATAAAATATCCCAAAAAGGTTTGAGATTTATTTTATACAAGTACTATTTCCTGTTTCATGTGTAAATAATCCTTCTATAAGTTTGAAGTATTTATCATATTCTCCATATAAATCAAATCAAATAAAGCGGATGCAGTGGTCCTGTGAATTATAATTGTCCATAAGTACTGACCTGGCACTCATTAATCTTTGCCAATATTTTCTGGCATTCTCATATTTTATGCATATGTATACATGTGTTTATAATTAAATATGTGTGTTAATGAACCAAAAATGATCAGATATAATCTTGAATAGAAAGATTACAAGTAATCTGCACCTATGTAAATGAGTTATGAGATACAATTCTATGAGTTCCCCCTTGACACTTATGTATACTGCTAATTTAATAGTTCATATTTTATATTCTGTTGACTGCTACCGGAACAAACAATACATTGTTAAAAAAAAACAACAAAAAAAAAAAAAAAACAAACATATTGCATATCCTCATGTTGTATATCATATACCTTGGGTGAATAAAGTATCTGTCTGTCTGTCTGTCATATTTTATGCGATATTTGTGTCCTGAAAATATCTACATTAGTTAAAATAATGGATACAGTTAACCAATGGCACAGTTAACATAAATCTATTTTTGAGTCTTTTGGCTGAATTTTGTTCTTTAATAAGTGCAAAAAAATCTGCAGGGGATTTTGTCCTACACTCAATATACAGATATTAGAAAGAAGAACCTTGGTAATACACAATGGCCCACTATTCAAAAAAATAATAATAATTCAATGTCTTCGAAAAATGCTAAGCTGCTTCTTAAGATAGCTAAGTTTATTAAAGAAGTCACACAATATAGAGTCAATACACTTAAAAATGATACCACATAATATACCCTGCCGCTAAGATCTAAGGAATTAATGTAGAAAATTAATTGTCAAGTTTTTTTTATGGAAGAGGTAATTGAGTATTAACCGCTAATATGTAAGGAATTAATTGCATAAATTGTTTTTACTCAAAAATTGATATTTCAAACAAAATAAGAAGTGAAGTTTAACTTACGTCATATCTTTTATAATACTCATAATGGATACTCCTAACCAACCACTAAATTTCAAATTTCAAATTTCCAAAACGCACTTTTGGAATAAAAAATCCTGAACAGTGCTCATTCAATGTTCAGTGCTTGGCTTCACTATGATGAGGTACGTATTCTCTGATTTCACATGTTTTCATCATGAAAAACTTTAAAACATTTCTTAATTTTGTAACATTATGTAAATGGTAAGAAAATACTGGAGTCAATACCCCTAAAATGTACCAGAACAAAAATTTTCCAGGGAGCCTCCCCGTACCCCCATTATGGGAGGAGGTATCTCCCTCCAGTACCTACCCCACCTTTCGCGGCCCCAATATCAAACACCTTCTGACGCCCGTCCTAAGAATATTTTCACAATGTCTAACTGCAAAATATAGATAATAGAATAAAGGATATAAATATAATTATCCAATGAACTGTTAGTTACCAAGTCAAAGAATAATAATTTTTTCATGTAGAATAATAAAAAGCTCACCTTAGAACAAAATTAGTAAAAAAAAAAGATATTTTTACATCAGTATAAAGAAAAAATAATATAAATTAAATAAGGTGACAATTCCCCCCCAGTTTGGGGGGGAATCGTCAGGGGGGGAATTGTCAGAGGGGGAATAGTCTTGGGGGGGAACTGTCTGGAATTCCTAACCATGCACTACACGCTAGATGGCGTTTATATCTGTTTACATTTAGTCGGCAATATGTTAATTACTTCCGTGTAACGAAAGTGACTAATTTTGGATTTACCAGTTTTCCAAAATAGAAACTGATGTACGTAGCTAACCTTTTTTTAATACGGATATCATACGAACGAATTATTGGCGAATTAAGAAGTTTTTGCCTGAGCGTTATTTAGCAAGGAGATCTAAGACGAAAAAATGTAAACAAAAACCTGTTCATGAATAGCCGTGAATATAGGTGTATCCTAAGTAGCAGACTCATAACACGAACCCCTGGACGCCGGATTCATGGATGCGATTTCGGTAAATTTTATTCGAGAGGTCTTGTGCACAGGTGCCCGTCCTGTCTTGTTGCCCATATGGGTGCTGCCCCTCCAAAAAAAGGGTCCTGCAATATACCACTAAGGACCACTAAGGACCGCTAAGGACCACTAAGGAGGTACAAAGGACCACTAAGGACCTCTAAGTGAGCACTAAGGACCACTAAGGGGTGACTTAGGGTACAATAAGGGCCCTTAAGAAAAATCTAAGAATTAAATGTTAAAATAAAAAAGATATGAGTAAATTATTTCAGGCAGTTTTCCTAGCAAAGACCGCTAAGGAGGCACTATGGGCCACTAAAGACTATTAAAGATGTACATACTAATCAATTAAGTCAACGGAAATTTTAATTAACCTTATTTATTGATTTTTTAAGAAATCCATACTATATCATAATATTATGTCATATCAATAAATCATATATTATATATATTTTTACAGAACAATAAAACACACAATGGCATTACTTATCAAAAGTTCTATGTACAAACATATTAATCACTAAAAGTCATTGAAAATTTTGATTTTAAAACCTTATTTTAATTTTGTACCTTAGTTTAACAAATTCATATACTATATTATATGTCATTTCAAGAAATCAGATATATATTTATAGAATATTAAACACACAATTGCATTGCTTATCAAAAGTTCTACAAACATACTAATCACTAAAGTCATTGAAAATTTTGATTAACCTTATTTTAGTTTTGTACCTTAACAAATTCATATACTGTATTTTATGTCATTTCAAGAAATCAGATATATATTTACAGAAAAGTAAAACCATTATATAATATGCCCACTTATTTAGCCTGATTGATGTATAATAAACAAGATTATCATTATCATACAAATCTGTATAATCAAAAAGATTAAAAACACTGTTGCCTAAAACGAAAAAAATTATTTTTTTTTCCTATATATACTCTTATAAGGAAAAGGTGCTTATGTTGCCGTAACGCATTTTTTTTCAGTATCAAGTCAACTCGTCCCCTAGTCAACTCGTCCCCAGTCAACTCGTCGCCAATTTGGTCATTTTGTCCCCCAAAATTGGTCATTTTGTCCCCCTCATGATAAAATTTGGTCAACTCGTCCCCATTTTGGTCAATTCGTCCCCCTTTTGGTAATTTTTGTCCCCTTAATATTTTAGGCATTTTTGCATTTTTATGGTATCTTTGACTTTGAAAACTTGTATTTAAAATCATCGTGAATTTTGAAGGAGTTATATTGGAAATGGTTAACTTTAAATAATTAGGTTTGATAAAATGATAAAAGAAATATACTGAAATTATAAGACAATTAACTGAAATAAAAAAAAAAATAATAAATACAATGCCCTTAGTAATAAAAATATAAGAAAATAGAAAATAGAGAGCAATAAATCCTTATCCCTGGTCATAATAAAAGAAAGTTATAATTAGAAATACCATAAAGAATAAATAAACAACTAATATCGGTCACATATGTTTTTCTAAAAATAACCAACATGCTTTATATTCATTTTTGTCATTAAAATAAAAAAATACTTCAAAAGTAGGGAGACAGTGGTTTCTAAAAAAAGTAGAATGAGCCTGTACCTGCATATGAAAGCTCAAGGGCAAGGTCACAAAGGTTTTAGCCTTCCATTTCGTTTCCACTCTGTATCTCCTAAACCCCATGAAGGATTTTCATTAAACATGGGTCAAATGATTACCACATCAAGAATTCATGATTCAGCTGTCAGCTCAAGGTCAAGGTCACAGCTCAAGGTCAAAGGTTTGAACTCTGTATCTTCTGAACCCCTTGAAGGATTTTCATGAAACTTTGGTCAAATGATCACCTCATGGAGATGATGTGCAGGAGGTTTACCCTTTCACTATCCATAACAGTGGTGGGGGATTTAGCTGTCTTTCAGACTGCCTTGTTCTTATTACAGTTATCATTTAGTGGGTATGTAATAAAGCAACTTCAGATTTGCTTCGAGAAATATGCACTCATTCTCTTGTGGAATAATATTATGCTCCTGTGGTTGCATAATATTTCCACTGCAGAACGTTTGCATATTTATCAATGCAAATGTAGTAACATATAAATATTTCAACATGTGCTATTGTGCACATTATTTAATGATATTCTGAAGTACAAAGTCTTAAGGCTACTTTGGTTTACCGGTAACATTCACTCAGTTTTTTAGTGAAGGAAATCTTTATACATGGATCAGGAAAATTAAAATAGCATTGATTTCGACAGCTTTTTTCAGACCCATGTTGTTGAATAGATATGTTCTCTATTTTGTAGTTGATGTTGCTGTTGATATCCAAAGTGAAGTAAAGCCAGAAGCATGTCACAAAAGACAGTGATTTCTGTAGGTTTGAGTGGTTCACCAGCATTTTCAGACTTGGATGAAGACTTAGATTTGACAGATACAAAACTTTTATCTTCGGATGATGAAGAGTTGAAGAAATATATTGATATACCCAGTAATAAAGGTACACTAGTTTTAAGCAGACTGTTCTACTAGAACTATTGTATTTGATCCTCCCCCAGTGGTGGTACAAGAATTTTTGTGACTGCTTATTTAATGTCTTACAATTTATATTTATGATACAAATATTTCCGAGTGAATTCAAGAAACATTGATTCCCAACTTTACAAAAAACATAGATTCTTAATTTATCTGAATTTTTGTATTTGTTATTCCATAACTTTTTGTAACTTTCATGTCATTAGCAAAATTCTGCTTAGTTTTAACCTTATAATATAAACTTAAGATTATCTTTGAAAGACAGATATTCCATGACTGAATGTTTTTTTTATTTCTGTTCAGATTATCAGCTAGACTAGCTGACTGTTCAGCCTTATCACACAATATTATATTTATATTCTGCATTTCAAATAAAAAAAAAAACTATAAAACAATGTCTTGACATCAAAAAGAATATTGTTTGTTTTACAGAGAGTGTCACATCATCAGATGGTGACTATATTGAGAGTTTCCGCTTTATACCACTTACATCATCATCCTTAGTTACCGGTGAGAAAAGTAGGTTTTCTAAATTTCATATTTACAACAGTCTCAATAGTTCATTGTCACACTAGACAAAGAGAAGTGATGGATTGTTAAGTGATTCACTTCTTTTGTAACAAGGATTTTTGCAAATATATTGTAATACCGCTGATAATAAATATCATTCAGAAATTAGAAACTCAGAGCATTTTGTACTCGGGTGAGCTTTTGTGACCACTCACTATACTTTTCTTCAAACAGCGTCACATCTGAAAGTATACGGTGGAAGTTTATAAAAATTGGCCAAACAGTTCCTCTTGCTTGTGCAGCTTATTTTCCAAATTATTTCTCTGAAATGTTCCTTGTTTGACCTTCTGCAAAAATTATTAAAGCCATCTACATTTATCAAAAAAAAAAATAAACCATGTCTGCAGGGGACAGTTGTTTTCCTTACATGGCTCTATGAAAAACTGAAAATCTTCTTCTCTGAATCTACAGGCTTTCAAAGTAATTCGACAGAATTGTTTGTTGTTATACTGTAATACATGTTTGCGTTGTGAAACTATGATAAGCAATAAAGTCATCATGGTCCTCTTGTTTAAATATCTTAATAAGTTTTCAATAAACAGTTTTGATGGCATATTTCCTTTGTAAATTTTATCCCTTTTTAGCCAAATTTTGTGAATAGAGAATTACTTTAATGAAATTTGGGACATTTTGAAAGAGTATGGTTGTTTATGAGTTTGTAACCAACTTCAACATGTAACAGCATTATATTTTTTGTAAATTCTTGTTTGACATGATGAATTACAGTATACGCTCCAAGTGCACAGGTTTCAAATATCACAAAAGAAACCACCATACTGGATAAGATTTTATGTAATTCAATAAAAATAAGTAAATACATGTGAGCAAGAATGGAATAATTGCCACATATGGATGAAGCATTTTTAAACCCCCGCCACAAGTGGTGAGGGGTTATAGGAATGGTCTTCGTCTGTCCGTCCGCCCCATAACACTGTGTCCGCTCTGTGTCTCCTAATTTCATGAAACTTGGGTCAAATGATCACCTCATCAAGATGATGTGCAGAACTCATGAGTCAGCCATGTTGGCTCAAGGTCAAGGTCACAATTCAAAGTCAAAAGTTTGAGCCTTCCATTTTATGTCCGCTCTGTATCTCCTAAACCCCTTGAAGGATTTTCGAATTCAATGATATTGTCATACCTAGATGATAAAATATACTTAACAACATCAATGCCTCCACTCAGAACCATCAATCCTTTCATCATCCATAACAGCAACGGGGGATATAGCTGTCTTTCAGACTGCCTTGTTAAAGTAATTGAGTGTATGACTGATCCAATGTGTGCTGTTCATGTATGTTCTACTTTCAGCAGTTGTGACCACAAAGGATGCTCCAGTAGTTGTGTTGTCTGATACTGATGATGACTTGGTAAGAATAATTTCAGTTTCTTGTGTCCCAATTATTCTTCCTTTCTGTCCCTCCCTTTCTTTCTTTCTCTCCCTCTTCCCTTTCCTTCCTATCTCCCTCTAGCTTTCATTTTGTTAAAAATTATGCCTGTTTTTAACACAGATATTTTGTGAAAGTCTTGGCTGTAAGCATGTTTTTCAGGAACTACCTGGCCAAATGTTTTCAGATTCTCCACACATCTTTGACATTGAGAGATGATCTCAGTTGGCAGGTTTCATTACCTGGGCTTACATGTTGGCAAATTTATGCCCCTTTTTCAGCTAAGAAAAGTTTGCTAAAGCTCTTGTATGTAAGCTTGTATAAGATAGAAAATTTCCAAATAGTCGAGTCTGCTGGCATTAGACAGCTCTATTATAAACTGCTGTAATGATCTGCTACATAAAACATCACAACTGATGATTGATATATGTATAATTTTCAGACTGAGATAGAGTTGAATTCCAAGTCATTGGTTCCCAGTGATCCACCAGATTATGAAAGTCCGGTAGAAGATGAAAACCAAGACGTAAAACCACCACTGTTGGACAGACCAGAGAAGGAAGACTCAGATGATCTTGCTTATGATGAGTTACTGGAAATGTGTGGACAAGATGTTGGTGATATGGATAACAGTATGGATACTGATAATAATATTCATGATGATGATGATTATGAGGATGATGATGATGATGATCATTTTCATAGGTCAGCAACCACTAAGGTCAAGGTGAGTGTAGACTTTTTCATGTACATGTATCTAAAGAAATGCTAAAGAAAGAAAGAGATGGTCATGTTTTTACTTATTTGATAATTCTTGAATTAAACAAGAGTATCCTTTTCTATGTTAAATATTGAATATGCATGTTCATGTTAAAGTTATTTTTGTAGACTACCGGTATTTTATTTATGACATCATTTTGTGGATAAATTTCTAATTATACAAAGCCAAGATCTGAGATATAAATCATTCTTAGGAGGTCATGAAGTTAAAACTTGAATGTTGATGATCTAGTCTTTTTCCTTTGTATAATGTGATTTAATTTGGCAATGAAATTTAATACACCCTACCAAATCTTTGACATTTATGAAGTATAATATCAGTAATAACAATTTCTCTAAATCTGTTGAAGGTTAAAAACCATCTGAAGAGAGTATCACCGTACAGGGTAAAGGACAGAATTCTACCTGTAAAAGGTAAAGGGAAGCAACCAGTGTCTGGAGCGTGCAGGTTCAAGTCCACCCAAAAGAAATCGTCGTCACCTGTAGCAGATGGTACAGATCAGGTATTTTCCAAAGAATTTCATTTTTTCTCAGTTCAAGCATACAGTTCTTCCAGGAAAGTCTACCGTACCTAAATTCAGGCATTTTAAATTTTACATTTGAGTAAATTTGGATTAACATTTTTGTATTGAACATATGTATGATATGATTTCAGGAGCTGGTGTTCCGTGACTCTGCAAGACCTATATGTTATGGAGATGGCCCTATTGACATTAATGTTCAAGTTAAGGAAGAAGGTATTTAAATGGTTACTTTAGTAAGATGGTTATTTTAATGTTTTTAACTTTACTATTTAGGACAGTTTCCAAACATATAATTCTTGGCGACTGTCAGCCAAGATTCAGATTATTCTGATCCATTGATATACATTCTCATCAGATAGCATGGTACTTTTTGTTTATATTCATTCGTAAAAAAACTTTTAAAATCCTCTTGTCAGACACTGATGGCTGAATTTCAAAATAACTTCACACAAATATTCCATGGGATTACCTATCAAAACTTTTCATTACAAAGCCATCTTGATTCATAGAAGTACATGTCTGCCAGGATGTGGGGCTAGGTTTTTCCTAAGTCGCCATATGACCTATCATGTGTCGGTGCGACGTTAATTCCAACAAAAAAAAAAGGAGAGAAAAAAAAGGTTTTTCCTAGATGGCTGTATGTTGTTCTTTAAAGTTCTAAGTATAAATCAGCAGGCTTGTTTTCAGAGTAATTTGCCAGAAATTATCTATAGATGACCTTCTACCTTAATTGTAGCAGCTGTTTTAATTTGTTGAAAGACATGGACATCAGGGATCGAGGCTCTTTTTGTGTCCCCTAAGTGTAAAAGAACCTGGGAGGCATGTAGTGTTTGAACCATCAGCCTGTCACAGTTATGTTCTCAACTCCATCAGTTTCAGTCCAGTTGAAATGAAACTTGTTATACATCACTTGATTATGGAGTTATGGCCCTTTTATCTCACAGAAAATTTTTTAATTACATCTTTACATTGAATACTTAACTCCTTCCTCAGTTTTCATCCAATTGAAATGAAACTTGTTATGTATAATAAATGAATAACCTCTCTAATGCAGATTCCTAATTTTCCCTTTTTGTAAGATTATCCAACTTTTTATAAGAGAAATGTTAGCAAAGTTTTCATGACAGTGTGTAGCACAATAAAGATATTTTAAAGCAAAGTATATATTAATGTGTTTGTAATATAAACTTTCCTCAGAGAAGCCAATTGTGCCGCCGCCTCCAATGGTTTGTGAGTCATGTGAGAAGGAGGAAGGTCATAACAATGTGGTGCAGTGTTGCGACGGTCACATTGTCTGTATGAGGTGTGTCGAGGTTTCCACCAAGAAAATTCTTGTTGGAGAAAAGAAAGGTTCTGTGGAATGTCCAGGAAAAGACTGTACCAGTTCTGTTCCATTGAGTAAGTTGTGCACTCTGCATTTCATTCAGAATACTTGGTGAACTTAGCAGATTTCATTGGAAAAATAGGTCACCCGCAAAAAAATAAAGGGAGAAATTGATTTCCCTGAGAGGTTCACTAAAATTTAAGTTTGTTTAGACTAGTATATTACTGTACCAAAGGTTGAGACATTTTTAAGTAATGAAATATTTCTATACATTCTGGGAACATTTAATTGATTTTTAGCTCAACTTTACGAAAAAAAAGTAGATATATTGCACTCGCCCTAGTGTTGCTGTTGCTGTTGGTTAAAGTTTTTGATAAAGTCAAATATCTCCGTTACTATCAAAGCTTTTAACTTGAAACATAAAATAGTTATTTACTATCAAATTCTACACCAGAAGAAACAATGCCCCTTACCCTGTTTGAATTTTGACATAGTTATGCCCCTTTTTAACTTAGAATTTTTAGCTCACATGTCACGTAGTGACAAGGTGAGCTTTTGTGATCGCCCTTCATCCGTCCGTCTATCCACAATTTCCTTGTGAACACGAAAGAGACCACATATTGTATTTGATTTTAATCAAACTTGCACACATTTTGTATGGGCATAATATCTCGGTTCCTTTCGAAAACCGGCCACATCCCATCATGGGTTCCAGAGTTATGGCCCCTTAAAGGGCCAAAATTAGCCATTTTTGGCTTGTGAACATGATTAAGACCACATTTTGCAATCAGCTTTAATCAAACTTGCACACAACTTGTATTGGCATGATATCTTAGTTCCTTTCGAAAACTGGCCAAATCTCATCATGGGTTCCAGAGTTATGGCCCCTTAAAGGGCCAAAATTAGCCATTTTTGGCTTGTGAACATGATAGAGACAACATTTTGCAATCAACCTTAATAAAACTTGCACATAACTTGTATTGGCATAATATCTCAGTTCCTTTCGAAAACTGGCCAGATCCCATCATGGGTTTCAGAGTTATTGCCCCTTAAAGGGTCAGAATTTGCTATTGTTTGCTTATGGACACGATTGAGACAGCATTTTGCAATCAACTTTAATCAAACTTGCACTCAACTTGTATAGGCATAATATCTCAGTTTCTTTCGAAAACTGGCCAGATCCCATCATGGGTTCCAGAGTTATGGCCCCTTAAATGTTCAAAATTTGCTATTTTGGCTTTTGCAGCCATATAGAGACTTCATTTATGGTTTGATCTTCAACAACAATAAATCTTGAATTCCATGATGAATCTGTCAGATTCAATCATAGGTTCTGGAGTTGTTTATATCTGATTACCTCCCCTGATTTTAATCAAAATGGATTTATATCAGTAAGTACTTATAGGACTGATTTGAAATTTCATTATAGTCATTAGTTGGACTCAGACAATCAGGGTAGATAACTATGGACTTATTTTATGTCAAACTACCTCCCTTTATTTCAAATTAAAATGGACATATCTCCATAACTAATGAAGGTACTGATGAAATTCCATGCATGCCATCAGATGGACTTGGACAATCAGTGAAGATACATATTGACTGAATTTATGACAAATTACCTCCCTTTATTTTTTATGTAAATGAATATACCTAGCAGCTTTTATTGGGATTGGTTTGAAACATTATTTATGTCTTCCATGGTAAGAAATTTCTACTTTTACTTACTTTTCTAATATATTGTTGTAAGGCTTGTACTCTGTATCTTCTACATGCATATACCAATGCATGATTACCTCCCTTGATTTTAATAAAAATGGATTTATCCCAGTAAATATTTATAGGACTCATTTGAAATTTCATTATTATCATTAGTTGGACTGAGACAATCAGGGTAGATAATTATGGACTGATTTATGTCAGATTACCTCCCTTTGTTTCAAATTAAAATGGGTGTATCCCGGTAACCAATGAAGATACTGATTTGAAATGTCATTTATGTCATCAGATGGACTTGGACAATCAGGGTAGATAACTTTTGACTGAATTTTTGACAAATTACCTCCCTTTATTTTATGTAAATGAATATTTAAAGTATATGCTTATGTGATCTATGTCAAAACTTGATCTTATCATTAAGAGCAGTGGTACTCAGGTGAGCGATATAGGGCCATCATGGCCCTCTTGTTTTGATAAAGTTTTTTAATGGCAAAGCTCTAATGCAGAGTGAAGCACTGAGAAAAGTCGAGCGTGCTGTGTTACGGACAGCTCTTGTTTTTGTGAGAGGATTTATCTGAATAAAGTCAAAGCTAATTCAGCCTATGTATGAAAAATTGGTCTTTCTTAGCAAAACTCTAAGTTGAAAATGCACTTGAAAAATTTCCCTGTATGTAGGTTATATTATATTGTATTTATATTTCACAATGAAACATTGACTTAAGTGTACTATTGAAGCTTTTTCATGCTCTTGTTAAACACATACTGCAGATTTATCATTAAAGTGTTGTAATGCAGAAGTAATCGTATTGAGTAACACATAATTAGCTTGTGTTTTCAGGCGAATTAAGGAAGGCACTGCCAGCCATTGTACTAGACTTGCTAGAAGACAAATGGAAAAAAGAAACCCTGGAGGCTCTAGAGAACATGAAAGATGCTGTCAAGTACGTTTATCTTGGACAGCTAGTAAAATAAAGTCTTCACATTATTAGATCAAATATCTTCTATGATTAGGATTCAAAAGTTCAGTAATGGTGGGGTAATTTATGGGGAATCAATTTCAGCTGCCTGTAGAAAAATTGATAGTTTTACTCTGATGCCTGCCTAGCATTAAATTATACTTTTAGAAGTGCTCTGGACTGCTTCTTTTCCTAATATAATCAGGACATTGATTATTGAAACCAAAATTAATACTCTTGTTTCTGAAACTTTTTTAATCATGACCACCAAGGATGTACCCATGCTAGCTCTCCTGTTGTGTAATAAATATCAGCAGTAAATTATACTAGTACATGTTTCATACAAAACATGTTCTCCTAGACATTTAGGTCAGTGTCCTAACTTAACAAAACATGTTCTCCTAGACATTTAGGTCAGTGTCCTAACTTAACAAAACATGTTCTCCTAGACATTTAGGTCAGTGTCCTAACTTAACAAAACATGTTCTCCTAGACATTTAGGTCAGTGCCCTAACTTAACAAAACATGTTCACCTAGACATTTAAGGTGAATGTCCTAACTTTACAAAACATGTTCTCCTGGACATTTAGGTCAGTGTCCTAACTTAACAAAACATGTTCTCCTAGACATTTAGGTCAGTGTCCTAACTTAACAAAACATGTTCTCCTAGACATTTAGGTCAGTGCCCTAACTTAACAAAACATGTTCACCTAGACATTAATGTCAGTGTCCTTACTTTACAAAACATGTTCACCTAGACATTTAAGGTGAATGTCCTAACTTTACAAAACATGTTCTCCTAGACATTTTGGTCAGTGACCTAACTTTACAAAACATGTTCTCCTAGACATTTAAGGTGAATGTCCTAACTTTACAAAACATGTTCTCCTAGACATTTTGGTCAGTGACCTAACTTTACAAAACATGTTCACCTAGACATTTAAGGTGAATGTCCTAACTTTACAAAACATGTTCACCTAGACATTTAGGTCAGTGCCCTAACTTAACAAAACATGTTCACCTAGACATTTAAGGTGAATGTCCTAACTTTACAAAACATGTTCTCCTAGACATTTTGGTCAGTGACCTAACTTTACAAAACATGTTCACCTAGACATTTAAGGTGAATGTCCTAACTTTACAAAACATGTTCTCTTAGACATTTAGGTCAGTGTCCTAACTTTACAAAACATGTTCACCTAGACATTAATGTCAGTGTCCTTACTTTACAAAACATGTTCACCTAGACATTTAAGGTGAATGTCCTAACTTTACAAAACATGTTCACCTAGACATTTAGGTCAGTGCCCTAACTTAACAAAACATGTTCACCTAGACATTTAAGGTGAATGTCCTAACTTTACAAGACATGTTCACCTAGACATTTTGGTCAGTGCCCTAACTTAACAAAACATGTTCACCTAGACATTAATGTCAGTGACCTAACTTTACAAAACATGTTCACCTAGACATTTAAGGTGAATGTCCTAACTTTACAAAACATGTTCACCTAGACATTTAGGTCAGTGCCCTAACTTAACAAAACATGTTCACCTAGACATTTAAGGTGAATGTCCTAACTTTACAAAACATGTTCTCCTAGACATTTTGGTCAGTGACCTAACTTTACAAAACATGTTCACCTAGACATTAATGTCAGTGACCTAACTTTACAAAACATGTTCACCTAGACATTTAAGGTGAATGTCCTAACTTTACAAAACATGTTCACCTAGACATTTAGGTCAGTGCCCTAACTTAACAAAACATGTTCACCTAGACATTTAAGGTGAATGTCCTAACTTTACAAAACATGTTCTAGACATTTTGGTCAGTGACCTAACTTTACAAAACATGTTCACCTAGACATTTAAGGTGAATGTCCTAACTTTACAAAACATGTTCACCTAGACATTTAGGTCAGTGCCCTAACTTAACAAAACATGTTCACCTAGACATTTAAGGTGAATGTCCTAACTTTACAAAACATGTTCTCCTAGACATTTTGGTCAGTGACCTAACTTTACAAAACATGTTCACCTAGACATTTAAGGTGAATGTCCTAACTTTACAAAACATGTTCTCTTAGACATTTAGGTCAGTGTCCTAACTTTACAAAACATGTTCACCTAGACATTAATGTCAGTGTCCTTACTTTACAAAACATGTTCTTCTAGACATTAAGGTCAATGTCCTAACTTTACAAAACATGTTCTCCTAGACATTTTGGTCAGTGACCTAACTTTACAAAACATGTTCACCTAGACATTTAAGGTGAATGTCCTAACTTTACAAAACATGTTCCCCTAGACATTTAGGTCAGTGCCCTAACTTAACAAAACATGTTCTTCTAGACATTAAGGTCAATGTCCTAACTTTACAAAACATGTTCTCCTAGACATTTAGGTCAGTGCCCTAACTTAACAAAACATGTTCTTCTAGACATTAAGGTCAATGTCCTAACTTTACAAAACATGTTCTCCTAGACATTTTGGTCAGTGCCCTAACTTAACAAAACATGTTCACCTAGACATTAAGGTCAATGTCCTAACTTTACAAAACATGTTCTCCTAGACATTTTGGTCAGTGCCCTAACTTAACAAAACATGTTCTTCTAGACATTAAGGTCAGTGTCCTAACTTTACAAAACATGTTCTCCTAGACATTTAGGTCAGTGCCCTAACTTAACAAAACATGTTCTTCTAGACATTAATGTCAGTGTCCTTACTTTACAAAACATGTTCTTCTAGACATTAAGGTCAATGTCCTAACTTTACAAAACATGTTCTCCTAGACATTTTGGTCAGTGACCTAACTTTACAAAACATGTTTACCTAGACATTAAGGCCAGTGTCCTAACTTTACAAAACATGTTCTCCTAGACATTTAGGTCAGTGCCCTAACTTAACAAAACATGTTCTTCTAGACATTAAGGTGAATGTCCTAACTTTACAAAACATGTTCTCCTAGACATTTTGGTCAGTGACCTAACTTTACAAAACATGTTCACCTAGACATTAAGGCCAGTGTCCTAACTTTTGCATAACTCTTGTTACATTGTTAAAACATGAAAATAACTTGTGTTTTGTTTTTAGTCTATAAATTGGTCATCTTTTGTACAATCAGTATAAAATTTGACAATTTAAAAAAGTAACTGGTGAATCAAAATTCATTATAGTCACAGCCAGTTCCTTAATCTTCCTTGATTGTTTCTTTTTCTTTGCATAAATCACTCATGCAGTGGGACTGTTTTTTAAAGAATGGTACTATTTGTAGTCCTGTTTGGCGCCATATAACCTATACTGTGCTGGCGCGCCGTAAAACCCAAATAAATAAATAAATAATGGTACTGATTTAGCAGAAAAAAAGAGAGGATCAGGTTGCTGTACCCTGGAACCACAATTATTAAACTTAATTTGGAGACATCCGTGGAATGCATCCATGCTATTTGTCAGTTTCAAATTTGTACTTAGAAACTACCAATTACTGGTAGACTGTTCTCCAAACAATAATTTCATTTCATGACAGTACATTGAGCACTGGTATTGAAGTCCTGCATCTCAGCTCTGCACACAGTACCTCTGGTATTGAAGTCTTGAATCTCTGCTCTGAACAGATCCACTTCAAACAAAGTAACTACACTATTTCTTTTGTTTAAATAATGTAGCTTATGTAATTATGATAAAATGCTATGAAGTAGATATTCCTATCAGTAAGTACCTTTACCTTTCAGATGTCCTGGGTGTAACTTCTCCGCTGTGTTGGATATGAGTATGAAAAGATTTCAGTGTGTCCAATGTAAGGAGGTAAGTCGGATACATGTTTCTGGATTTATAGGATCTCGATTATACTAGCAGCAGTTACACATTCATTTGGTTGCTTAAATTTTTTTTTTTTGTATATTTTAAACAAAGAAAGATATTTATAGGTTATTAACTTTGTATCGGGAAATATTCATGAGTTCTTCAGCGGAAATATTGCGCGACTTTAGGAGCGCAATATTCTTCCGCTGAAGAACGAGTGCATATTTCCCGATGCAAAGATAATAACCTTTTTATTACATACGCATCTACACGTATAAATATTTTGTAAATATCATAAATATTTTCAATAGCCTGAATAGGATTCACAATTCTGAACTAAATAGAAAAAACTAGTGCAAAAACACACACTGAATTACGTCACGCACCCTATATGAAATTCACGCATCAGTGTATGGAAAAATATTGACGTTTCGGTACCAGTGTAACTTAACGGGGAATAGAAACGAGAATGTAATAAAAAAATATATTATTGTTCAAAATTTTGTCTGTAACTTTAGCCACATATTTATGAACTACTCTCCAGGAAATGTTGGGATACTCAACTTTATCTGCTTTGATAATTGATTACCTTGTTTTGCTGTTCAAGAAATAATATATCATGACTGAATAAAATTATTGTTTACAGCCCTCGTGATATAATTCCTTCGCATCTAAACTCCAAACAGTGACTTTATTCAGCAACAAATCACTGTTTGGGATATATTATTTCGATTCTAACACGTTTTCAATGAATATTATCTACGTCCTTGACGATATCCATCAAATATTTGCCTGATTTCTGTTGATTTCTTTTCCAGGGCGCTGCTATGCCGTCTAACGCTATGGAATTGTTGAATAATAACACAGTTTTTAGCCTTCTTTGTTTAATCGGAAAACAAATCGGGTCGTGTTAGAATTAGAGTTTAGATATAAAGGAGTTATATCGGGAGGACACAGCACATGAATGACAATGATTTTAATCAAGGGGAAATCACTGAGTTTTATTATTTTGATTCTAACACAGTATCGAGGATTATAATCTATATCCTTGACAGTGTCCTGTTTTGTATGGGTTTCTTCTCACACCACGGTGACATTTGATGCTATGATATAATTGTGGAGAACAAACAGCTGTTATGTTGCATAATAACACATACTGTAAAATCATTTAATTTCGTGGGCATGAAATATCGTGGTTTTGGTCAAAATGGCAATTTCGTGGGGATATGAATTCGTGGATTTCATTTTTTTAATATAAAATGAGTGGGAATTTTACTTGTTCGTTGGGATAAAATTTCGTGGATTGATTCAACCACGAAATCCACGAAAATTAGTCCCCCACGAATATTAATGATTTCACAGTAGTATCAGTCTCCTTTGTTTTACAGGACAATCATCATGCATGTAGATAATAATCCATGTTATAGTTTTAGAATTAAAATATCACCCTCATTTGCATCCAACAATGATTTTATTCAGTGTTAAAATCGCTGTTAGGAATATTTTGGTTCATAAATAAAAACAAAATAAATTCATCTTATTTTAGGCATACTGCCGTTACTGTGATAAAAAGTGGACTGAGCGTAAAACACACGACTTGTGTATACGTACCAAACAGTGGACATCAACAGTTACTGGAAATGTGGTCAATATACCAGCGCAATGGTCAGATGGTGACACAGCTGACACAGACTGTATAGATGGTAAATCTGAGGTATGTAGCAGGCATTTATATGTTGTATCAAGTTTGTTTGTGGACATTAACAATTTTTGAGCCTGTTCAGTGTTTCTAAGAAAAGGCTGTGGAGTAAATTTGTGGGTGTGGGGTAAAGAGCGAATCTTCTCTGCCATGATCTGGTTTGTCTTAAGTTGTAACCTACCCTAGAAGCTTAATTAGTGCTAGTCTAAAAATGCTATCTTATCATTGATATTTATGGGGGTCATATTTGCCTTGGTGTTATGGTGAGCTTTATTCTTGGAAACTCATTCTAAATAACAAAATATTCCAGTTTATTTTAACCTTTAAAATTCACTAATTATTCATTGTCACATGAAAAAAAGATTTTAGCCATAACAAAAAAAAAATTCTTCCATTGAGGTTAAATGATTTCATGGGATATTGGATGAATTTCAGTGACTAAAAATCTTCATTTTTAGCTCGATTATTCAAGAATAGTGAGAGATTTTCTACTTACCTTGGTTAAAGTTTTGTTTGCAAGTTCATATCTCTGTAACCATTGCATATATTGGCTTTAAACTTTACAGAAGACTTCCTAGTCATCTACTGAAATAACCAAGTTAGATAACTCTTGTGTGAAACTGATACAGATAATGGCTCTTTTTCACCTTACAAAATTCGGTTTCAAGTTTTGATTGCAGCTGTCAAACTGTATCACAGTAACAACTTAATTTATAGGATTGAAACTTCACACAATGCTGCCCAGTCATCAGTCCTACTGAAGTAACAAAGATACATTGTGTTTGGATGAATTTTACCTTTACCCTGCTTTTCTGTCATGAAGTTGTCCATCTTTCAATTTTAGACAGTACCATTACTGTTAAAATGGGTGCTTACCAAAAGGATACTGACTGAATGGCGAAGAGTGCAGATCATGATCAGACGGCACGGATGTGCAGACTGATCATGGTCTACATTGGGCGGCGGGCGCAAAGGCGGAATCTATTGTGTCCATCATGATAAGGGTTAATTCAAATTATGACCCTTTTTCAACTTAGAAAATTTGGTTAATGTTTTGCTTGCAAGCTGCATCTCAGTAACAGCATCATGTGTTTGACTGAAACTTCACACAGTGCTTTCCAGTCACCAAACCCACTGAAATCACCAAGTTGGTTGGATTTTATGCAAATTATGGCCCTTTTTTGGCTTAGAAAATTTGGTTGAAGTTTTGTATGCAAGTTGTTATCATTGCTTTAATAAAATTCTAATTTATTATAAATTGTAATAAAGTAACTCAGTTACGTAAATGTTGCCAAGTTATGGCCCTTGTTATACTCAGACGTTGTCAAATAGTCAAGTGCACAGTTTATGGAAAGCTCTTGTTTCATTTGATTCCTTTTGTTAGTCATTTAATAAGTATTAATATGTATGAAATTGTTTTTGCAGAGCCATACCTTAGTTGAACTTGACTCAACCTCGGCAGAATTTTATGATGTTGTACATTTTATGAACAAACACATGAAATCAACAGTAAAGAAGATCTTCAGAATTCAGAATGAGAGACTCTGGGAAAAATATTCTTTGTAAGTTTTTTATTATTAAATTTTTTTCTAGGATGGCATTTACTTAAAAATCAAAGGTTGTTCTTTTGTAGTTGCTTGATTTATGTAAAGATATATAGGAGAGACTGTTAAAAACTTTCCCGGAAAAGTATCTGCAATCTGAAGTTGAGTTTGTATGTTACTGAAGTGGGTTAACCCATTGGCCAGTTTGTATACTGACTGACATACAATTAAGAAGTGAAGACTTAAAAGGATTATTACCTGTACCCAATAGAGGAGTTCATTGGGTTTTGGAGTCATTAGGTCAAAGATCAAGGCCACAGTGACCATGAGGCTGAAATAGTATCTGATTAGTTGCTAGAGAGTGCTTAGGGCAAGGACTGTCAAATTTCAAATTTTCAGTTGACCTGTACTGTTTTATGGGTCAGTATGTAAAGGTCACAGTGACTGAGGCTACAGACAGCTTCAAGTTAATAAGAAAAGAACACTGAAATACAATCACCTAACTTAACAGGACACTTGACAAGGCTCTAAAGGTTTCTGATAATAAAGCATAAAATGCTTGAAATTTCTTTGACTACCTGTAAACATTGAGCAATGTTATGCGTTTTACGGCACTTACTGTGGTATCTTATTCCAGGACAAGAAGTCACATGGTCGCTGACCTTGGAGAACTCAATATTAATGAAAAAAGATTGTTTCATGGTACCCATGCAGATGTTATTGAAGCCATATGCAAGGAAGGATTTGATTGGAGGCTTTGTGGAAAACATGGCACAGTGTATGGGCAAGGTAATTAGTTGATTTATATGTAAGGAGGGAGTTGATTGGCTGCTTTTTGAATTCATTGCTATTTGCACAGACTTTATAATTATACATTTTAGCTTGTTATTGGTTGATATGGGTTTATGTTTAGAGGCCTGCTTGACAGAGTGGACAAGATTCCTGGTGTAGATTATTTTGCCCAACACTGCTGTTGGTTCAGATCCAACTTGGGGTTTAGATATCTATCTAGTTTGAACCTTGTGTATGCAGTTGCCTGGCACTGCTTGATATAATGTCAATTGAGGGACCTTCAATTTTCATTCAGCATCAAGAGTTTGAAAGTTGCCAGATGACTTAAATGGGCTGTGTTTGTGTGAAATGAATAGGGAAACTGCAAAAGCAAGATATTCAAAAAATATTTGACAGATCTGTCCGTAATTCAATTAAACTGTTTTACTATCATTGACCACAGCTTTTCTTTTAGGATACAATTTAGTCTATGTGGTAAACTTGCATATAGACCTCATGCTTTGTATTATTTGTTAACTCTTTTTCTATTCAGAATCTGGTTTAATGTGTATTTAAAGATAAAACATAAAACATTGTTTATTTCAGGGACATATTTTGCCAAGAGTCCTGTGATCTCACATCGTTACTCATCAGGAAACTTGTCTAGAAGAGGCCGAAATATTAATTCTGGAGGTCAGTTATTTCATGTAATTAAAGGGGGATGCCTATACTGTAGAGGTTCTAGATTACATCAGATACATTTCAAAATGTCAAGTATTACTGAAGTGAAAATTTTTAAAGGAGTTTTACAGAACTGAAAAATGTATGATTTACATGGGTACCTTTTTAACATATTTATTCCAAAAAAGGACGTAAGGTTATTTTAGTTTCTGCCATATTCATTATAATAAAACAAATGATGCATGACATAAAAGTCAGTGCAGAGTCGGATATAAAATACCATATAGACCTTCAATGCTTCCATTCATACGATGTCTTTGTCTGACTGCCAATTTTCTGATAGTTATGATTATATAAAGTTGACATCTATGTATCTCTTTCAGGATCAGGATTGTTTGCAATGTTTTTTGGTAATTCTGGAAGACAGGCATCTCAATACAAGCCACCACTGAGGTTTGGGGCTCCGATAACCACTTCGCAAAGCACAGGATTTACATTCGGAGCAACAACAACAACGCAAAGTTCAGGTTTCACATTTGGAGCAAGCAGATCTTCACAACCAAGTTCAAGTTTTGCATTTGGGTCACCAGCTTCTGCCTATCATCAAGGTTTTAACCTGGGTGCTGCGCCGACAACAACAAATTCAAGTTTTGCATTTGGATCTGCATCAACATCAAATGCAAGCACAGGAATTGCTTTGGCAGCATCTACAAACAATCCAAATACTGGTTTTAGATTTGGTTCTTCAGGAGCCAACCTGAATCAAGGATCTGGCAGCAATGTAGGACTTTTTGGTGCAGCATCAACTGTGAAAAAACACAAGTTATTACCACATAGTAGAAATGACAATGATTATATCAGTTTGCCTGATCCTACATGTTTGCATAGCCAACAAAAACAATCCACTGTTTCTTCCACAACTGGTGACAGCTCTTGTTCTGGTTCAAAGAAATCTTCTAACTGTATATTTTGTTCACCGAAAAGGAAAGCAGGTGATTCGGGTCCTTCAACGACAGCAGTAGCAGCAGTACTGACAGGAGCAACACCGGCACCAGCTGTGTCAGGAACCGGCTCCACAAACAGTGGAAGTGGTGGAGCCATGACAGTCAATGACTTTCGTCAACACTTGTTGAAATCGCAAAAACAGATGATAGAACAGCAAAAAGCAGCGTTAAATTCAATGTTTCAAGGTAATACTGGTGCACATTTGTTTGTGAGAGCTATTCCACCTACATCTGCTTCAGGCTTTACTGGGAGTGGAAGTGGAGGAAGTGGTACATCTGGTTTCTCATTTGGAACGGGTTTTAGTAATTCAAATGCCGGCGGAAGCAGTAATGGAAGTCGAGGAAATTCTGCTGGAAATGTTGGAGGGTTTCATTTTGGTGTGGATTCTGATAAAACCAGTGATAATGACCATTTCATGTTTCTTGCACGTGTCCTGGTAGGACGCTCTTGTATGGGAACGCACGAGATGCGACGACCTGCTAAGGATAGAGAGGGACGTGATACACATTCTGCAGTGGAAAGGGAACATAAACCAAGCATCTTTGTCATATTTGATAATAACCAGTGCTATCCTGAGTACATTATTCAGTATACAACATCATCTGTAGGATAGTCCATTTGGACTTCACGGGACTGCTCATGAATTCAGGTTTTTGATTGCAAGAATCTGTCCATATACATGTCACTTTGTATTTGAAAAAGACTTTAAGGCATTACAAAGTAGGATTTAAGTCACTTTAATTTTAACTTACCGGTAATACCCGGAAGCTGTAATTTACAATATATATTTGGGGCCTTTCATAATGACTGTCAGTTCTTAGAATACATAGAATTCTCAACAAGAAGAAAGCAGTGAACTTGATAAGCTTTGGCAATATGAATATGTTATGTGAAAGATGGGCAGTATAACTCTGTTTGCTCTTCACATTTTTGCGCTCTCGACTTTTCAAAGAATAGTCTAGCTATTCTACTCACCCTGGCGTCGGTGTCGGCATCACACCTTGGTTAAAGTTTTGCATGCATGTACATATGGCTATCATTTAAAGGCATATAGCTTTGAAACTTATTACTTCTTTTCTTTTTTGAGGTCAATTACCAACCTCGCTAGGTCAAGTCCCATAACTCTGACATGTATTTTAGCCAAATTATGCCCCCTTTAGGATTAAAGTTTTACATGCAAGTTACTATCTCCAGAACTAATGCTGATATTGAATTGAAACTTCACATGTGTCTTTGTGGTTATAAAACTAGGTGATAGCATCAAGTCCCATAACTCTTCACATGCATTTTGGCAAAATTATGCCCCCGCAAAAGGGGGCTTAGAAAATCGTTGTAAAAGTGCAAGTACATATAGCTATTACTTAAAGGCATATAGCTTTGAGGCTTATTTATTCTTTTTCTAGGTCAATTTACAACCTCGCTGGGTCAAGTTCCATAATTCTGACTTGTATTTTGGCGAAATTATGCCCCATTTTGGACTTAGAAAATCCTGGTTAAAGTTTTGCGTGCAAGTTACTATCTCTAAAACTAATGCAGATACTGGATTGAATCTCTATAGATATTTTAACATTTATGGTAATATTCCTGCTTCTGGGACAACAATTAGAATAGTCGAGCATTGGCTGTCTTACCGATAGCTCTTGTGTTTTTTTTTAGCTCACCTGAGCCAAAGGCTCATGGTGAGCTTTTGTGACCGCTCAATGTCATTCGTGTGTTGTGCGTCGTCCGTTGTCCATTTGTCAACATTTTCTAAAAAAATCTTCTTGAAAACCACTGGGCAGAATTACACCAAACTTCACAGGAATGATCCTTGGGTGGTTCCCTTTCAAAATTGTTCAAAGAATTGAATTCCATGCAGAACTCTGGTTGCCATGGCAACCGAAATGAAACACTTTAAAAATCTTCTTGTCCAAAACCGCAAGGTGTAGAGCCTTGATATTTGGCATGTGAAATCATCTTATGGTCCTCTATCAAGATTATTATTGTGCCCCAGGGGTGAAAAGAGGCCCCGCCCCGGGGTCACAAGTTTTACATAGACTTATATAGGAAAAAAACTTTAAAAATCTTCTTGTCTAAAACCAAAAAACCTAGCCCTTTGATATTTTTTATGTTAAGCATTGCCTTGTGGTCCTCTGCCAAAATTGTTCAAATTATGTCCCTGGGATGAAAAGAGGCCCTGCCCCTGGGGGTCTCAAGTTTTACATATAGACTTATATAGGAAAAAAACTTCAAAAATCTTCTTGCCTGAAAATGCAAGGCCTAGGCTTTTGGTATTAAGTATGTTGCCTTTCCTAGTGTTTCTCTACCAAATTTGTTCAAATTATGTCCCTAGGGTGAAAAGAGGCCCTGCCCTTGGGATACCAAGTTTAACATAGACTTATATAGGAAAAAAAAATTAAGGATCTTCTTGTCTGAAAGTTCAAGGCCTAAGCCTTTGATATTTGGTATGTAGCATTGCCTGGTGGATCTCTGACAAGTTTGTTCAAATTATGCCCCTGGGGTGAAAAGAGGCCCCGTCCGGGGGGTCACTTGCTATAGTGATGCGTTATATAGAAAAAAATACTTCAAAAATTATCAGATCATATTTCCTAGACTGTTTAATTATAATTACCAGATGACCCCCAAGTGATTAGGGATCACTTGACTGTGACCTTAACATACAGACCTACTTTCTTGTTTTTTTCAAGATACAGCCTTGAAATTTGGATGACATATACAGTTTTGCACACTGATCTTAAAACTGACTCTCAGTTACCATGAATGTGTCCTACTGATCTACCTTCTTAATATTTTAGCACCAGTTTGCCATTTGAAACATGTGGCTCATATTACTCAGGTGAGCAATCCAGGGTCATCATGACCCTCTTGTTGATTCCTGTTACCCTTCTCCAACTTTCCCGTCCCCCCATTACACCTGCTCCCTGTCCCAACGCATGGTAAATTTTTATGCCCCCGAAGGGAGGCATATAGTTTTTGAACCGTCTGTCTGTCTGTCAATTCGTGTCCGGTCCACATCTTTGTCATTGATGGATGGATTTTCAAATAACGTGGCATGAATGTGTACCACAGTAAGACTACGTGTTGCATGCAAGACCCAGGTCCGTAGCTCAAAGGTCAAGGTCACACTTAGACGTTAAAGGTCATTTTTCATGATAGTGCATTCGTGTCCGGTCCATATCTTTGTCATCCATGGATGGATTTTTAAATAACTTGGCATGAATGTGTACCACAGTAAGACGATATGTCGCACTCAAGACCCAGGTCCGTAGCTCAAAGGTCAAGGTCACACTTAGACGTTAAAGGTCATTTTTCATGATAGTGCATTGATGGGCGTGTTCGGTCCATATCTTTGTCATTCATGCATGGATTTTAAAATTATTGAGCGTGAATGTGTACCACAGTAAGACGACGTGTCGCGCGCAAGACCCAGGTCCGTAGGTCAAAGGTCCTAAACTCTAACATCGGCCATAACTATTCATTCAAAGTGCCATCGGGGGCATGTGTCATCCTATGGAGACAGCTCTTGTTTTCGTATATGTATACAGTGAGAAACACTCTCGGAAACTGCTGGCCCAGTTTTACAGTAACTTCATAGGAATGCTTTTTTGGCGACCCTGTACCAAAGTTGTTTATATTATTCTCTACCGAGAGGTTAAAAGTCATCTTGATTAAAAAAAGAAAACAAAAACAAACAAAAAATGGCTGCTAAGGGTGAGACTACTTATGAAAAGCTTCATCTCTGAATCTGGCGGTCAGTTTTCGAAGTAATTCTTCAGAATGGTTTTGAGCTGAAACAATCCCCATAACTCTGATTTGAATTTTGACAGAGTTATGCCCCTTTTTAACTTAGAATTTTTTGGTTAAAGTTTTTGATAAAATCAAGTATCTTTGTTACTATCAAAGCTTTTGACTTGAAACTTAAACTAGTTATTTACTATCAAAGTCTACATCAGGAGAAACAATCCCTATAACTCTAATTTGAATTTTGACATGCCCCTTACTTCAGAGTCAAGCACTTAGAAAAGCCGAGTGTGCCGTCTTACAGACAGCTCTTGTTCTTCAAAGGGTAACACTTCCAGATACATGTTTGTACATTGTAATAGGGGAAAAATTAAAAAGAAAACAATTTGGCCATTTCTGGCAATAATTTATAAAAAAAACGAAAAAAACAAAAAACACTCATATTGCCTGTACTAACACACTGAAAAATTGCTATGCACTGATTTATTCACACAAGTTTAATTTGATTTACACTGGAAGAAAGTAAGATCTACTGTGCCTGATAAAATATCAAGTTGTTTAATTTTTGTAGGACATCTTTTGTAAATTCTTAGTACCGGGGTATATTTGGAAAACTAATTTCTTTGACATTATACTTTATGACTGCTGACAAAACAACACTTGTAGAAACATTATTTCTTTGATTTTGAATTCCAAAAATAAAAAAAAAATGGAAAGTTTATTACATTTGTTAGATGGAATTAGTTTTAAGACTTGACAAACTCCACAAAAACTAGTCCCCTTTGAATGATAATAAGGCGTAAAAAAAATTGTTTGTTTCCAGTATCCCGACCTACCCTAAATTTTTGGCCTACCCTTTTTATGCCCTTTGGAGAATATTTATGCCCTTTGGAGAAAACTGCACTTTCTATTCTTTAAACATGGTCAGTGATGTTAGAAATCAACTTACTGATGCTCTAAAGGCATAACCCCCTTATTAGTCCCCTACTGGTTGAAAACCAGTTTCGGGGACTATAGGAATGCACTTTTCTGTCCATCTGTCCGTCTGTCTGTCCGTCCGTCTGCAATTTCGTGTCCGGTCCATAACTCTGTCATCCATGAAGGGATTTTAATATTACTTGGCACAAATGTACCTCATAATAAGACGATGTGTCATGCACAACTTTCAGACCCCTAGCTCAAAGGTCAAGGTCACACTTAGCAGTCAAATGTTAACATAGCATGAACAGGGTCTGTTTCGTGTCCGGTCCATAACTCTGTCATCCATCAAGGGATTACAATATTACTTGCCATAAATGTTTCCCATGATGAGACGACGTGTCATGCGCAACACCCAGTACCCTAGCTTAAAGGTCAAGGTCACACTTTGAGATCAAAGGTCAAGAGGATTTTTTTCCTGTCCGGTCTATAACTTTGTCATGCAAAGCAGGATTTAGATATCAGTTGGCACAAATATTCCCCTGGATGAGACAACATGTCATGCGCAAGAACCAGGTCCCTAGGTCTAAGGTCAAGGTCATATTTAGAGGTCAAAGGTCAAATTCAGGAATGACTTTGTACGGAACATGTCTTCTTCATGCATGGAGGGATTTTGATGTAACTTGGACCAAATGTTCACCACCATGAGGCACCCTTGTTTTTAGAATTACGTCCCTTTGTTATTACTATAAATAGATTTTTTATTACTGGCGGTAGAGAAAAATCGAGACCACTTTTCTGTGGTACAGCATGCATGTTACATCCAATTTTTAGGTGTATTTTGACCTATCTCTACCTGGTAAAGAGTTTCTTGTGGACTTATATTATATAGATTTTTTTTTTTTTTTTTTTTTTTTTTAAAGATTAATTTCCCTTTGTTGTTACTATAAATAACTTACATGATAACATTTTTATAATCAGCCAAAAAAATTCAATATGAAAACAACCGTGGGTTTTTATATATGCACATTTTAATCCAAGTGTGTTGTTATAACATATTGTATATGTAGTACAATATTGTTTATACATCATTGACAGATATCAGTTCATTATGTTATACTGCAGTAGAGAAAATTAGGTGCCTTCCAGTAGGGGACTTTGTATTGCATGGCAATACTTCATTCGCTTGTTTGTATTAATTTTTTAACACAAAAATCATTTCCAAAAAGTCTCACTTATAATAAAAATAAATAAAAAAAAAATAAAAAAATTCTGACCTACCTTCCCTAATTTTTTTTTTTTAAGCCTGATATGTTTAACTTGTTTTGTTAATACATGTCTTAACTCATGAGTATGTACCTTATATACATTTTTTTTTGTAGTTTTGCAACTTAGTCATTGTACTTTTTGCTAAATTAAATAGAAATTCATGAAAAAAAAAACCAATATATTAATCAGACAGCAGTGGTACAAACAAGTCTTATTTATAAAACCACTTATATATATATGCAAATGTTGAACCAGTACGAATGTGTAGTACAATTCGGGCTCGTATGTAAAGCAGTATCGAAACTAATCTTATTGGGTTAGTGGACTTGCTGTGGCATGTGCGTGTTCGTTTGTACTGCTAGGCGCTTTGCCGTAATTGGTCTGGTATATTGTGGTGGTGATTTAGTTCGTATTAATTAATTTTCTCTACTATATAATAATTTATAATGCGAACTTGTATCCTAGCGGATCTCACGTATGGAAAAGTCAACTGTTCTGAATATAATTATATCCCTTAACGCAAATAATCTATATATATTCAATGTATCCTCGGGATCCAGGTAACTTTCAGAGAGAAAAAATATAGCTTCTCTGGTCCCAATCAGTTATAAAGACTAAAAAGTCACTACTGATTTGTGAGACACGAAAACAGAGATTTGAGTATATATATGCAAATGTTGAACCAGTACGAATGTGTAGTACAATTCGGGCTCGTATATAAAGCAGTATCGAAACTAATCTTATTGGGTTAGTGGACTTGCTGTGGCATGTGCGTGTTCGTTTGTACTGCTAGGCGCTTTGCCGTAATTGGTCTGGTATATTGTGGTGGTGATTTAGTTCGTATTAATTAATTCTATATATATATATCATGTATTTTGTTTTCTTGATTTTAAGAAGATCAGTTTTGTAGAGTTTGTTTTTCCTTATAATACTCGTATAGAAAACTATTTCACACACATATGTATCTGATAAATAACTGCTGACTCTATAAATATGTATTATTAGAATAAAAAAAAGTAGGTAGAAAAAGAAAACTGAAAAACAGTATATAATCCAAAATTATCAAAACAGATTATTAGATGCTATACATAAACAAATTTAGCAAATTTAGCAAGGTAAAAAGGCATGACAACTTGTGACAGAATTTATTTGCAGCAGTGCTTTTAGCATTTAAATTATTAAAAATACTTTTTTTCCCCTTTTTCCAAATTTTGAAACGGAATTGATTGAATGTTATATTTTTCACAATTTGATTTACATTTTACTTTAAAACATATTCATGATATTCAGTTTTTTTTCTATATAGATATTTTTAATCTGAATAAGTGATTTTTGCATTTCAGAATGGCTCACTGGGTGTATTGTTCAACCATTTTAGCCTGAATACTGTGAAATCTTAATATTCATGGGGGACTTATTTTTGTCTTTATGTAAATCATACTACTTTGCGGACTTTTAAACTTTGATAAAAACGAGGGTCAGGGTCACCAAATACAAGTTTGAAAATTAGACTTCTGGAAATAACAATTTTATTTTTGAATTCTATGAATTATCTACTATTTATGGAAAATGAAGTTTTTAACAAAAAAATGACATATTGAAAAAAAAAAAGCAGTTTGAAGTCACGTCTAAATTACAGAGTGAAATGCTTACTGTATACAGGTCTGGAGTCTCTGAAGTTCTAAATGCCACCTCCTGTGTGCATTAGATTAATTTATAATAGCAATATTGTCAATAAATATTTAACATGAACTCTTTAAAAATCTGTTAGTTAACTTCTGAATCCAAACAGATTTTAACTGTTCAAGGTTGTCAATAGATCTCAGTTTTTGTTTTGTTGTTTTCTATATGTTTTCTGTTATTTGTGTGTTTTTACTGGATATAAAAGAATATATGAACTATTTTCATCTGTGTAAATTCGTTATTCTCATTGTCTTTTTATAGACACACCAAAAAAATGTTTCATCTTGTATAATAATATCTGTTTTGAAGAAAAATAAATAAATATAAAACTGATATTAAAATTATTTCTTTAAACTTTTGTCTTGTTTTGATGTTTAGCCAGTTCTACTTTAGTTCCGAAAAAAGGCCACCCTTTTCTGCTACTCCCTGAAACGCAAATCCAAGGTTAATGCAGTTGAGCAAATTTTTCCTCAAAGATGCAGTCTAGCTAGATTGTGTTGGACAGTTGGGGCATTATTTTAGGGAAAGGTCTTTAATTCTTTGTGTGAAGTTTTATAAATTGTAAGAAAAGTTGAACAAACACTCAACACAAGATAGTATAATTTGTTAACTGAAATTTGGTGTGAAGTTGTTAGTTACTTGTGTAGAGAATCCAGGAAATGCCAATACATCTGAAATACTTTTGGAAAATATTTTGCTAATACATGTATAGATATATATGCAGGAAAAAATATTCGTTTTTAAGACTACAACATTTTTTAAGATATCTTAAATATTGAAAAATATTCTTCAACCAGAACTAATGACACTTGTGATAAATAGGTGTTGATAGGTTATGTCAAGGTCTTAAAAACATTTTCTGTATTTTTATACATTTTAGATTATGAATGAATCTGAATAAGTGACTTGCATTTCAGAATGGCTCACTGGGTGTATTGTTCGACCATTTTAGCCTGAATACTGTGAAATCTTAATATTCATAGTGGACTAATGTTTGTCTTTGTGTAAACTCAGTGAAATTTCAGCCCAGTAAACAAGTAGTTTTCCCATTCACATAACCTTCAAATGTTAAAAATCCAACTTTATGTCCCAGTAAATTCGCCATTTTGGCACTAACTGTGACACTTGTGCCCCATGAAATGAAATGATTTCCAGCGTTAGGCAGTTTGTATATCTAATGCGAATTTGCGGTCTTTAAACTTTGATGAATACGATTCCTACGGTCGAATGATACAAGTTCTAGAAATTACAGTTCTACTTTTGAATTCTATGAATTATCTGCCATTTATGGAAAATAAAGTTTTTAACAAAATTGACATTGAAAAATAAGCAGTTTGAAGTCTATGTCAAAATTACAGAGCGAAAGACATCTGGAGGTATTTCAGAGTCTACTGAGGGCATTAGGTTAATTTATAACATCAATGATGTCAATAAATATTTAACATAAAACTCTTAAAAATCTGTTTAACGTGTAAACTTTTGAATCTAACCCAAATTTTAACTTCTCGAAGTTATCAATAGATCTCAATTTTTTTTGTTGTTTGCTGTATGTTTTCTGTTATTTGTGTGTTTTTACTGGATATTAAAGAATACATGAACTGTTTTCATCGGTGTAAATTCGTTATTCTCATTGCCTTTTTATGGAGACATACCAAAAAATGTTTCATCTTGTATAAGAATATATATTTTGAAGAAAAAATAAATACATATAAAACAGTTTGGTGGCGGCATGCATGGGTAAGTTAATTGTTATCGAGTAATAATTAGCAGAGAAAGGCAACTGTTTTAAAATGACCAGTGATTCTTTGACTGTTTGAAGTTTGATATCATTGTTCCTGGTGAACTGAAGCAAACTTTTTCGAGGATGTTTAATTACTATTGTTTAAGGTGCTATTAATTTCTAAATATTAAACTTTATCTACTATGATATTTTTGTTTCACTTTGCTTTTGTATCTCTCAAAGTAAACATGAAAAGACCAAATGATACAAGTTTCGGCCCAAGTTTCAGTGGAATAACAAAATTTAGGGCAGGTTACCTAACCATCGTTCCTGGGAACGACCAGTTCCAAATAAACTGCCTACTTTCTCACGTAAAGAACCGGGCTAGTTGGTAAAAGGGATGAATTAATTCTCTTCTGCTGTATTTCAAGGAAGTCAATTGTCTAATTTCTATGCTAAATAAACATTGATTTATTTAGAATCTCTGTTTACTGAATATATTTACAGCATCATGTATGGTCCAAAGAATTTTAGAAGAAAAAAAAAACAAGAAACTTATCAACAATAAAAAAGTTATGATTCATTTTGTCAAGTCATTGAATCATGTCCTTGTAACTTATGTTTCATTTCAGGCTCTTTCATCACACTTCTCCCTTGAAGAAGACTGGGCGGTTATTGAATGGGCACAAGCAAAAGCCACCCTTACCACAGATGAACACTTTGAGCACAATGGAGTGGATTATTGGTAATCTGTCCAAGTCTCACCCAAACCTGTGCAAAGTCGCTACAGTGGGATTGCTTCTACCAACCTCCGCAGCTGGTGTGTATACATGTAATGATGTTCTTTCTGAAACTTGCTGCTTGCAGTAAAATACATAGTTAAACTTGAAATACAGAATCTGCTTCTGTGTGTAAAAAAGCTGCAATGGTGTTGTTAACACCCACAAATATTTAACAGAAATACCGTTGCAATTCATTGTGCAGAAGAACACAAGATAAATGTCAAATCTTAGGAACTTTTACAATATAAACCCATCCTCGGTTATCCTTGCTCTGCTTTTTTTTTTGTACTTTCAGTTTGTGAGAGAGGTTTCAGCAGTTGAATGTGTAAAGACCACCCACCATTCACCAGTGAGCATGAAAGTGCTTAATGCCTTACTCATGGTGTCCATGCAGGGACAAAAAATGAATGACTTTAATTTCAGTGGTGCAGTAAAGGAATGGCACAGTGCCAAAGACAGACACTTATATGAAAAAAAAAATGCCTATGTGTTGTTAGTGTTAGTACAAAAGAAGTGGAAGGACATATAATTATGTGTTGTTCGAAAATACTTATAAAAGAAGTGGACATCTGTGTAGTTTATATGATATATTAATGGTTATATGATTATGTGAAAATGTAGAAGTAATGAAATACATGTTGTTGTGTTTTTTGCATATGGTATACTTAAAAAAGCACCAGCCCTTTTCCCGCCACGCAAACTTTACCCCAGCGCCTTAAAAAATTTCTGGGGAAGGGCCTGAAACTGGTATTAAAATTATTTCTTTAAACTTTTGTCTTGTTTTGATTTATGATGTAACGTGTTTAGTCAGTTTTAGTTTATTTCAGAAAAAATGCCACCTTTTGCTGCTTCTCCCTGGAACGCAAATCCAAGGCCAATGCAGTCGAGCAAATTTTTCCAAAGGTACAGACTAGTTAGAGTGTATTGGACAATTTGGGCATTATTTTAAGGTTTTTAATTCATGGTGTGAAGTTCTATAAATTGTTAATAAATGTTGAACAAACACTCAACACAAGATAGTATAATTTGTTAACTGAAATTTGGTGTGAAGTTGTTAGTTACTTGTGTAGAGAATCCAGGAAATGCCAATACATCTGAAATATTTTTTGGAAACATTTTGCTAATATAAATATATATGCAGGGAAAATATTCGTTTTTGAGACTTCAAGATAAAACATTTTAAAGATATCTTAAATATTGAAAAACATTCTACAACCAGACCTAGAGTCACTTGTGATAAATGGGTGTCAAGGGTCTGGTACTACAATTCTTGAAGATTGTAATCACACTCAAACTTTTTTCACTACTATTTGTAGTTTTGCCAGCAGCCTGTACAGTATCTTAGCAGTAGCCTAGCACCAACTTAAAGTTCACAAAACTGTTTTACTTTCAAACATCTGTAATATTTTTATAAAAGCATTACAGATGTTAGCAAGTCAGTAAGTTAATTTTTTGTTTTCAACTTCATTAAAAGGCGTTTACATTTTTAGTACGAAGTAGACACCTGTTGCTAATTCTCTGAAATAAGGTTGTTTTTTTAGGAGAAAATTGTTTGGTGAAATTTAATTTGGCAGCAGAATCGGATGGAAGTAGGCCAATGTTACTAAGTCGTCTAAGAAATTTCTCTCAACTGACAACACAGAAAACTCAAAATAATGATTTATTTACAATTTAATGCAAAAGTTTAATGAGTTTGCATATAGATAAATAAAGTCTCAATAACAAATTACATTTATAGGTGCCATCCACAGTGTAACAGTCTTCAGTGATATTCTATAGACACATATATCTTATGACAAATCACCATTTTCTGTGAAATTAAGTTTAAACTGTAAATTTATCAAAGTATAGAATTAAAAAAAATCAGCAGCAATTGACAGTTAAGTGATATTAACACACATAAAACAACAAATCTTTAGCATAAAGATAAATACGTCTTTGGTAAATGTCATATTGTGAGATAATCTTTATCATATCGTAAGACTTAAATAATCACAGTTTGAACTGTAATCTAATGGCAACAGTAAAACTCTATGAATTTTAACTTGTTACTTCTCGTTCAGTATTATTTTACAAGGATTACATTTACTCCAGTACATATACAATGTTTTGAATGAAGAGAATATATTCCCAGTGGATTACCTCCGCTAAAGTATATTTCATTGTCAACAAAATTGTAAACTAATTCAGATAACCTTGAAAAATATTTTCTCGAGAGAGGTAACATATTCAGTGTTGAAATGATTGAAATAATTAAGTACCTAGCCTATTTAACAAGTATTTCTGGTTTCTTTCAAATTCTGTTATATAAAAACAGCGTCATTAAGATTAATAAGAGATGTCTTTATAGGCCATTCAACACAAACAATAATAAATTTCCAATATTTTATAATTCCACAAGAAATAAAGTTTTAAAGTTCATGGATCGTTGTCGAAAGCATTTTGTATGTAAATATGATATTCGCACTATATATTAGGTAACACAGTACAGTTTTCACTGAATGTCAGTTTCCATATCACAAGCTTTCAACTTATTGTTCCTCGACCTGTTGCGCTTATTTGCGAACCATTTTCTGATCTGTTCAACAGTTACTCCCCCTTCTGAAGCCATTGATAGAGTTACTTCCCTTGAAGGGTAGGGATTTTCAAGATTTTCTTCGTACCAAGTTTGCATCACTTTTACCGCGTGCTTTGGAAGCAGACGAGATTTTCCGTCAGTGTTCGTTTTGCACTTAGTTCCTTTGCACTTTTTGCTTTCACACGCGGAGAGTTTTCCTTCGACACATTCAAGAAGAGACAAGAGTTTAAGGTTGTAATACTTGTTTATTGAGTCTGAGCTAACCTTATCATACGCCATCTGACACAACACGTTGTGGCGTTCCAAGTCAATCACTGTCGTCTGCGACTGGTAGTACTTTTCAATGTCATCAGCCGCTTTGCTGTCCACGTATCTGAGAGAGAATAACCGCTGCATAACATCCCTTTCGCGCATAGCTATTTTCGTTTCACACGTTTCTTCACCAGAGTGCATGGGTGACCTTAGTTCATTTTCAGACTGATTAAACATATCTGAACGAGTTGATGTATGCTTAACACTTTCAAACACTGGCGAACCCGACTCAGTCTGCCTAGAAAGTTCAACGCATGGAGTGAACGCGGAGTTCTTCTCGTGCCCGAGTTGCGCGAGCGGACTACCATAGCCAGAGTCATTCATGCAGGAAGAGAAATATCCAGTACCACTACTATTATATCCAACAGAAGCAGAATACACGTGCTGTGCAACATTTGGAGACAACTGTTCACTTATTAATCCACAAGAACTTTCAAACGGCACAGAGTCACCAAAGTAACGTTGATGTGCTTGAAATTCACACTGATAACTAGGTTTTGTAGGTGTAATATTATCCAAACGACACTGATTCATAGTTCCAGTAGTGTGTGGTCTCCTGACGCACGTGGCGGGAAAAGCATTATTTGTCGTCTGCTGAGGTGGCGCCGAATACGTCGTAGAAAATTCCCTGACGTTCTTTGTAGCGACGTTAAACTGGCACTGAATCGTAACGTCTAAGACGTTGGACTGTTCGTAACTAGACCTTTGTTGCCACATTGCGCTGATGCTGCACGCAATTCACGCGTTTTCCGTTAAGTTCGTTTCAGTATCTGACAAATGTCTCAAAGCTCACAGTGTTCACAATTAGTCCAGAAACTGATCTGAATTATTTCAAATGCGTTTTTAATTCCCAGTTATTGGTTTTACAGTAGGAAACAAAATTGAGACTGTCAAAACATGAATATTTTTTAGACATATGTCAAAAACATTTTTCAATGCTTATTTATATTAAATTATGAAACCATCAAATTTCCTTTTCTAAAATTTCATTGGATTGAAAAGTGGGCGGAGCGTTCAAATAAACCAATTGGAAGCTGTGCAAGTGTGTGCAAACATTTAATTATTAGATAATTGATTGTGAGGGAACCCGCTGAACCAAACTGACAATTATATCATATTTGTTAAAAAGAAAGTTTGAAGTCCGTATTCACTCAAGAGGTGCTCTTTGATTGGTGATTAGAGCGCTTAATTAATTTCTTGTTTGATGTTCGCCGACTTTGTTACACTTATGTCCGCGGTCTCTATCAATTAGTTAATTAGTTAATCATTGATAACCAGTATGTAATCAAGACTTTACCAAACGACGAATTTGAAACCCTGTTTCTTTCAGAGAAAATAGATAGTTTAAATCAAGAAATTAAAATTGATTATCCAGCTATTCAGACTAACAGAACTCCTACAAAGCCATTCAATACAGAAATTGTTCACAATCATTTTTCTTAATTAATGACTGAATTTTCATGCAAAACCTTCATGCTGAAAGTAAACATAAGATCGAATTTTTTAAACTGTTCGCGTAATGTTGTTTTTTTTTCTCGTTTAGTGATTAATATGACAGTTAATACATGTTAGAATGTCACTGCAGGTATTTTCAAAACTTGAATTTCTTATACCAGTTGCCGAATCAAGTAAGAGCTCTTTTAGCATATGTATAAATAAATAAAAAAACAACAACACACTTTGCTCGAAAAATCATATGAAAACAAGAACTATTGTGTATTACATTTGTCATATTTACATTGACAGATATTCACCCCGTGACATATATTTAGCCGAAATTAATTAGAAATGCATGCATGCTTGCAAAATTATCATCTCGTTTTATCTACTAGTATATTGGTTGCGTAACAAGGATAGATTTCCGCAAGTTCACATTTTAAAAACTTTTGCTTCAGATTGATTAAGTGTCCTAATATATATCAAATGCAAATATAAAATTAGAAATTTTATTGAAATCAAAGGCAATAGTACACTTTTTGAATACTTTCTTGTTAAAAGGTAGTAATTACAAAATTGAATGAATAATAATAATACGCGCAGTTCTAATAGGGATCTTTTATTCTATTATGGGTCTTTTTATTCTTTAAATAAATCTCGAACAGAAAATACATATTATGAAATATGTCATAAAATGTTGCCCAAAATGAATAATGGTAATCAGCCTGTTTCTAAGTTTCGTAACATCACGTCGTTTCTCAACGTCTTTCTCAATCCGGGCATGAGTTTTCCTTGATTTATCTTTACATATAAGACAATAGCATTCCAGTTATATGTCATTTTAAAGAACTCCAAGGGTGGTATCAGGAAACTTTTAAACTTTCAAAGAAAATGTTTAATTTTCAAATGTCTTTACTAGATTTGATTTTATTGTCAAAAACTGTATTGAACGGGTGTTTTGCAATTATAAAGTTGTAACCATTTTATACACCAAACAGTATTACTTTATTCGTGAATGTTTTTTTTATATAAAGTTACAGAATATCTTAGTTCAGTGTAGGATAAAAAATAAACATGTTTAAAATGTTCCTACCAGCATGGGTGATGTATAATGCATATCTGGCTCTTATATTCATTGCAGATTTGGTGGATCAAACAGAAGACTGAAGAAACGAAATATATTCAAAACTTTTGATAACGTTCAATGATTTTTTTTTATACAAATCCAACATTAAACCAGGGCCTAGACTTACCACTGGTTAAATTTTGATTTAGTATATTAGTATTGGTGGGAAACAATAGTATGATGTTTTGATTTTACTGAAAAGACTTTGTAGTGTGATGTATTTGTTTTTCAGAGTCTTCAACAATATGTAAATATAAATGGAAAACCCTGCTAAAGTCCCGAACAAATAGGTCCAGTTTGAACCTTCTAGCCACATCTTAAGTCGTAAAAGGTTCTAGACAGGGAAACAATAGATGATTAAAAGCGACACTAGTTGTAAGATAAACCCTTAATTATACTTAAAATTCGAACATCTTCTGGAATAAGGGCCCTGATCGTCATTTATGTGTCTTACCGACAGAAAAAAAAACAAGATGAGTTACTTAATGAGAATAGTCGTTAAAGTTTTTTAAGATTAATTTACAACGTTGTATTTTTTAACCGAAGTCCATATTTTCACAACCAGGTTATTTTGCTGCTATTTTGACAAAAAAAAGAAAACATTTAAAATCGATTTATCTGAAAAATAAGAACTCTACAGCATTTTACTCGAGTCAACTTAACCCACTTCTGACCTTTTGGCGCTAAGCGGGGTCTTGAATAGTCCTTGAAACGTTCAAAATGTTTGCACTAGTTCAGAATTTAATTTTTCATAAAAAGTGCCATTGAAAATTGAAAGGAATTGAATATCATTGAAATTTCCTTTCTTACTGCTTGTTTACACATTATGCAAGTGAGGGTACTTCAACGAAATGGGATAATTATCAGGTTTTATTTCGGCTGGGAATGAATTGGTCAAAAGCAATGCGGAATAAATACACAATGTAAATGTATTCTTTAAAACAGAAATTCGGGTCTATTTTTATAGCTTGGCATTCTGCAGTGTATTTAACGTTTAGTTTACTCTGCCACTTCATGCACGTGCAATTTTTATATTTTTTATAAGACCGGAAGAGCGAATTTTCTGTGAAGTACTATCTTCACTTGCAGTCTGTGTTTATGATTAAGTCAGTGGGACATGCCTGCAGATATGTGTGGGTGTATTAGCTCGCCAACGTTTCATATGGGCGACTCATCCAGAATACAAAGTAATGTTAGTGGGAGGGTAGTGCAAGATAGATGCAGAAGGCGCTCCAATTTCAGCTTTCCTGGTTCTTTAACGTGCCAGATATAAAGCATCCATACACGGGATTCTTATCCCAGTATAAGTAATTTTTAGTTGAAAGAGCTGAGGCTCGAACACACGACCTCTAGCTTTGCAGTCAGACAGTGTTTCCACTGGACCACTGCGTTCGCTCCATTTTAAACTCACCTGAGTTCAAGGTGAGTTACAGCGAACGCCGGTGCAACCTGTCAACACACTAGGGAGAATAATTTTGGTCCACTCTTTTTTTTTTGTCAAAATGTTCGACTTGTTGGGTACAGGGTCAAATCATAGGAAAACCTTGTGAACACTCAAAAGACCAAATTTCCTACCTGATTTACATGAAATCTGGTCTGCATAGTTGTCTTGATATTCTTTTTACTTATACTAATTTATGAATTGTTTTACAGACTGTTTATTGAGTATTTTGGAATTTTCATTTCGAGGGTCTGGATTGTGTCTAGCAATGTATATTAGTATAGGACAGCAAGCATTGTGTCCTCTAATTAGCAACAAGAAGATTAAGTGAAACTATTCAATGAAATGGTTTTAAAGAACATGAAAACGAAAAAAAAAAAAAAAAAATTTCTATCTATTTAGATTTGTTTGGAATGCTATATTTCTTATACCTTAGTGAAATGGGGTTTGGACTGCAGGGCTGGGAATATCAAACATCCTTAAGTTTCCAAGCGGGGATCATTCAGTGAAATCTTGCACACAATTACCTGGTAATTCAGAATTTATGTAAATTATTTATATTGTGGGGGAATTTCTTATACCTTAGTGAAATAAAAGTTTTTGTTCGATCTGTATAAAATGGAAGGGTGAGGGGGTGCAGGGGCTCATACTAGTACATCCGTAATCTTCTAGACAGTGGATCAATCACTGAATTCTTGACGACGATAAAAGGTAATACAATAATGTGAGAGGTAATTATTATGAATTAATTAAATTATACTGCAAACTGAAACAAACATATTATCGTACATCACAAAAATGATTAAAAATCAAACAATTAGTGGAGAACTGTTAAAACACGCGCACTTCAAAACAATTTTTGTTTTTGATGAAAATCTCCAGCGATGTCCCTTTTAAGATATTCCGAATTTTTCAGATTTATTTACATCCCTACACACACACACACACACACACACAAAGTCCACTAGTCGAAATATCCAGTGTTCAATATTTTGACATTTAAAATAATCTTTCGTACAATTACACATTGGAAATTGAACAACAATTATATTTCTTAAAGTTTCAATAACTTCTTGTTAAGACGACATTCAATAAAATGCATTGCATTGCATTGTACGGCTGAGGAACTTCATTTAGAGGTGGTTTTGCCTCAATATCTCAACATACTTTATTTTATGCCAAATAATATTGAATTCCCAGATGGATGGCAATAAAGGAGCAGACATGAATCAGACCATGTTAACTTTAACCTACAAGGCATCGATCTGTTGCATATGCTACGTAATCTCATTACGGGGAACATAGGTGCCAAGAAATATCAAAATCCGTCCTCCAAGTTTGACTTTGAACTTTAAGCCAAGTCTGGGAGTTGCTCTTGATACGTCGTTTGTACATTGGGAACATTTGCGACTAGTGATATTAAAATCCCTTGATGGATAGTAGTTATGAAGCTGGGGGTTTGGGTGTTGCTAATGATGTGTCATCTCATTATGCCAGATATTTGTGCCAAGTAAAATTATAATCTCTTAATGGATGGCAGTTATGGACCAGACATGAAACAAACCCTATTAATACCATGATTGTAATGTGATGTTTCAAATATCTTGATGAGTGGGAGTTATGAAGTGGCCAGACAAAAACCCTGTTTATATCAAAGTATAACCTTGGAACTAGGTGTCTCGAAGCTGTGTATGACACTTCATCTCATTATTGGAAATATGTGTGCCAAGTATCATTAAACTCCCTTGATGAATGGTTCAGTTACAGATCAGAGAGGGAAAAAATCTGTTGTCATTCAACTTCCAAGTGTGACCTTGACCCCAGAAGCACGGATCTAAGTGTTGTGTATGACACATCTCATTATGTGAGGCATTTGTGCCAAGTAATATTCAGACCCCTTGATGGATTGCTTAATTATACACTGAACAGGAAACAAATATGTGGACATTTGACCTCCAAGTGTAACATGGAGGAGTGGTATTAGTATCCCTTGATAGACAGTTAATGAATGATGAATAGAAAGAGAAATCCTATAGTCCTAAAATCTGAAGATAGATATTAAATAGATTGTTATGTCAGATCACATATACACATCCTCTTGTGGTGTTTTCTGTGTCGGCACATATAGTTTAGTTTAGCCTTTTTAGTTTAGTTTATTTCAACAAGCATGAAGGCCTCCAGCCCATATACACAATATTTACATAGCTAAGCTAATACAATACATGCATACAGTATGTACTTGTGTGATACACAGCTGACATTTTATTAGATATAATACACAAATAATACTGTGATTATTCAGTTCGTCACATATTATACAAATTACTAACCGTATTACCTATTGTCACTATATTCCGCTCTTAACTTAAATGCATAATACATGTACATTGCTAAGTTTCTTATAATATTAACATTGGTACTTGACATCAAAATACAAAATTTATTAACATTTGGGTATCTAAAATATTTTTCTTGAAGATATTTTTGTCGTATATTTCTATATATTGGACAAATAAGTATAAAATGGTACTCGTCTTCGACTAAGTTTTTACAATAAAAACATAATCTATCATTTTTAGGTATACCATACACGAACGAAAAGTAGAAAGAAGAAGAAGGTATACCTAAATATCTTCCTTTTTCTATCAACAGTTGGTAAGATGATGATCTTAGAGAGACGAAACTTGATCTAAACTTAACTATATCTATAGCATCTACATCAAAATTTGTCTTAAATACATGGTAATATGTTAATTTTCTATTCTCAGCGCATTTTGTGTTCCACATTTGCAGATACTGGTCTTTTAGACGTTGCAAATAAGTATATATGAAAACATTTTGATTGTTTACTTTTTGACTTTCCCAAATATATCCAAAACCATTACTGTACAAATTACTTTAATAACACTGGCCCAGTTACTGTATCCAAGGGAATGTAATTTTAATAACATGTTATAGCATTTTTTCACATATCGACAGTCAGGCATTTCTAAAATCTTGATCCAGTACGTACTTAACGCATCTTTTTTGCGCTACAATATACATAGGATATCGACCACAGTCTCCCATAATAGCTTCATTACATGCTTTAAGGGGAGCATTTAAGAAACTTTTACATGCATATATATGTACTCTTTCAGTATTTTCCATCATATGGATTCCCCATAATTCAGACCCATAAAGTAGTACAGGTACAACTTTAGTATCAAATATCTTAAAATATGTTTTGTGTGGCATAGGTAATACTTTAGTACATCATTCAAACTCTTCAAGAGGGAAACAATAACCCTTTTAGCTTTCGAAGCCATACAATCAGCCATTTTAAACAATGGCATACGGCATGTGAAATGTAAACCTACATACATAAAAGAATTTTGTGTTTCAATACGAGTACCGTCATAAAACCATTTTTCATTTTTTGACAACTGACCTACATTTTTAAATACAATAACCTTTGTCTTGCTAATATCAACAGAAAGATGCCAATCTATACAATATTGATGCACAGCATTTAATTGTAATCCTACCACTGTGTCGGAAATAAGGGCAACATCATCTGCAATCATTAGTGTAAATACTTCAACCACATCTGGACTCAACTGGACACCATGTGACCCACAATTTTCTACCACTGATGCTAATTCATTGATAAATAAACAAAATAAGATTGGACTCAGCTTACATCCTTGTCTTAGTCCAATAGGGCAGTCAAATATATTTGGACAGACAGATCCGTTTCTTACACAAGCCTTAACTGTATTGTATACTGCTTGAATGTATAGATTTGAATAAATGACCTTTTATACCACTTTGATTTAGGGCTTGGTAAATTTTTGTTCTGTGTACAGAATCAAATGCCTTTTTAAATTCGATGAAGGCAACGTAAAGACTTTTACCTTTTTTTACTAAAGTATTTGCTTATCATAGAATATAGAATAAAACCATTATTAACTGTGGAATAACCAGAACGGAAACCGGCCTGGCTCTCTGTAATTTTATCATATGCATTTACAAAGAAGGTTATACGTTTATTCAAAATACTTATATATATTTTACTAAATAAATCGACCAGTGATATGCCCGTTCGTTTAAACTACCCTTTTTATGTACATGTATTAAAATACAGTATGTCCAAGCACTTGGGAATTCTCCTGATTTAAATATTCTATTGAACAATTTTCTCACATACGGCAAAATGATATCAATTCCATATATAAAATGTTCAGCTATCAAATTACCAGAGGAAGCTTTCCTTGGATTTATATCATGTATGGCATCTTTAATTTCTTCATCCGTTATATCGCTGTGAAATAGAATATCTTCGACACTATCGTATACATTGGTATCATACTCAACTTCTTGTACATAAACACCATCTTCAGTACTAAATACATTTTTAAAATGATTGAACCATTTATTTATGGAAATATTAGGTTCCGCCGCATTTTTATTCGTCAGACGTTTTAATTTTTTCCAATAATTTCGGATCATTCACTGGAGAGTCCAGACTTTGTAAACTACGTTTGAAATATGCTTTCTTTTTCTCTCTACAGACAGCTCTATACTCATTTCTGCATGAAATGTAAACATTTAATTCACGTACATTCTTACTTACTCTAAAGCTTCGTAGTAACTTATTACATCTGGTTTTTAACTTTGAACATTCTGAATCAAACCATTTTTGTCTGTCTTTTTTTATGTAAACATTTTTCTGCTCTCTAAACTTCTCTGTACAATTGATTATTACATTTTCAAAACTTGAAATTATATCATCTATACGAACTGCTATATCATCAATGTTTGAATCAATAATATCAAAGATACCATTTAATACACCCTCTGTTAACACTGATTTATAATCAGCAGCATTTTCACTATTAATATTGAATTTGTTTGTTTTAATTGTGTCTGCTTTGACTTTATTTAGACACATTTTAGAAGCTAAACTTTGTATACTAAGGCATATTGGTAAATGATCACTGTCAGTCCTATTTTAATGTTAAAATATAATATAGCATCAAATATGCCACTTGTGCCTATGAAATAATCTACTGTACTACATCCATTTGATCCTAAATATGTATAATCTCCAATATCCTTATCTGCCCCAAGTCTACCATTTACTATCAACAACCTGTAACTTTTGCAAAAAGCTAGATAATACATCAGGTCAAAGTGTTATATCACAGTGAAACACCATGTGTCTGTCTGTCTGTCCTTCTGTCAGTTTCTTGATTCGAGGATGGCACAAATACAACAGAACTCTATTTTATATCACAGTGAGTAACAGTTTATTATGTCAGATCACATATATATATATCCTCTTGTGTCAACATTCTCAATATCTTATACATAACATATATATATATATTTATATATTTCATTTTGGATTTGTGAAGTTTAAAAGAACCAGTTGTAGATTTTTTTCCCAAATTAGTTGTACAAATACGTCATCTGTTATTCTTAGTGAGTATGAAAGTAGTATTTGTAACATTGTAAGTTCAAAACTGCAACCTAAAATAATAATGATCATATTTAACTTTTAAAAATGTTTAAAACATTTTTCCGCAAATTCTGCAAGATGGTCCTTTTTGACTTGACAAGTCTCGTTTATTGCATCTAAGTGAACAAAACATTATACATTTCCCATGACTTCCCTACACATTACATGATTTCCCCACACATTATGTCAGTGACATAAAATGAATATCTATACATACCGTTAAAAAAATTTCCCACAATATAGTTATTGGAAACAATTCTGCACTGCAAGCTTTATTTTTAATTTGTTTTTGGTCAAATTCCTTTAAAATAATTTAAAGAATTTTGATTTTGTAAAGCAAGTAGTGTATCCTGGCAGTCCAATTTTGTAAAGAATTGGAAAAGTTTTATTTTGGCCAATGAAATGTATATGTCCAGTAACTAAACGTAATGTGACTAAAGTCCTCACTAAAACCTATAATAATATAATAACACAGAATGATATAGTATTTTTTCGTTAGAGTTTATAACCTTTGACCTACGGAGCTGGGTCTTGCGCGCGACACGTCGTCTTACTGTGTCACACATTCATGTGTAGTTATTTTAAAATCCATGCATGAATGACAAAGATATGGACAGGACACGCCCATCAATGCACTATCATGAAAAATGACCTTTAACGTCTAAGTGTGACCTTGACCTTTGAGCTATGGACCTGGGTCTTGCGCGCGACACGTCGTCTTACTGTGGTACACATTCATGCCAAGTTTTTTGAAAATCCATCCAGCGATGACAAAGATATGGACCGGACACGCCCATCAATGCACTATCCTTTAATGTCTAAGTGTGACCTTGACCTTTGAGCTACAAACCTGGGTTTTGCGCGCGACACGTCTTCTTACTGTGGTACACATTCATGCCGAGTTATTTGAAAATCCATCCATCAATGACAAAGATATGGACCGGACACGAAAATTGCGGACAGACTGACAGACCGACAGACTGACGGACGGACAGACGGTTCAAAAACTATATGCCTCCCTTCGGGGGCATAAAAAGTATACTGAATCACAGTGCACCACTTTGAAGCACAACCCTAACCCTAACCCCTAACCCTAACTTTAGTAACAATTACCTTGACCTTGATCCCAGAAACCCCAAAATCAATCCCAAGCTGCAACTTTATATAAGTTTTCTATACACCAAGTTTCATCATGATAGCTCATTCCTAAGTTAAGTTATTGACCGGAAACCCTTTTCTATTTTAAGTAACAGTGACCTTGACCCCAGAAACCCCAAAATCAATCCCAGCCTTTGTCTTGATATAAGCTACATACATACCAAGTTTTATTCAAATATCTTTACCGAAACAAAAGTTATTGACCGGAAACACCAGTTTGACGCCGCCCGCCCGCCCGACCAACAACATACCCCAATCTAATAACTCAGGTTTTCAATGGTTAATCACCCATTAGCTGAGGGCTCTGCTTATTAATAATTTTGTATTCATGTTGCAAAATATATTTATGTAATCATATAAATTTATTTAATGCCAACTACGCTAGTGAGGTATGTTCCCCGTCTAAGTATCTGTGAAATATTTTGCAGTTGGGCCATTGTTTTCTGACAGAGATGACAAACATTCTAATAAAGATGTATGATTGACCAGAAAATGTGGCCTTCAGCATTTAAGCATGGGTTTTCTATGACTTAATGCAGTGGCATAGTATTTTAACTCTGGTAACCCGATTTTGAAGTTAATTTAGATTTCATAGACACACAATGTGAGAAAACGGTTATGATCATCAAGTAGAAAATGCATCCTCTGGAGTATAAACATGTTATTTTCTATGAGTTGACCTAGTGAAGTTCAGGTAGAAAATATAGCCTGTAGATTGTCAACACAGATTTTCTATGAACTGACCTAGTTTTTGACTGCATATTACCCAGTTTCAAACTTGTGAGGGGATTATTTTGACCAACTTTGATTAAGATTGGACAAAACTTCAGTGGAGCCAACAAAAAAAGTCCCAATTTAAAAACACAGTACATGTGTCACAGAGTTATTGACAGACAATATTCTGAAGCAGCAGTAATTGATCACAGTCAATAATATTGTTTTCATTAACAAGATACTTGTACCACTAAGAAATAAGTTACCTATTACTACAAGTATAACACACAACTTCAAAACAAAGTTCCTGTATTTTACTATTAACCAAGAAGGGTCTGACTAAATGTCTTTGGCTGCACTGTACACTAATGCTAAAAACAATCAACTGTACATGCATAAATACAAAAGGAAGTTTTATAATTTTGTTCTAAATTAAGAATAAATAGTAACAGTCTCGTGTCATACTGTAACATTGAAATGTAAAATCATTGTGTATATTTCATGTTAACAACCTTCTCCATTTCAGCAACTGTCTCGTCATTTGTATGTTTGCCAGTTAACCCACAGAAAAATTTAAAATTTACTTATCACAAACAAAGAAAACAAAACCTTTCTCGTTTTCATAAAACTGAATGAGGATTGTGTTTATTTATCCCCCCGCCAAAGGCGAAGGGGATATTAGAAATGCTCTCCGTCCGTGCGTGCGTGCGTCCGCAACAATCTTTGTCTGGAGCATATCTCCAAAAGTACTGGAGGGATTTTCTTCAAACTTCATACACTGATAGAACACAGTGGGAGGAAGTGCAGTGTGCAAGAACAATAACTTAAACTTGCCTATTTTTTGAGTTATTCCCCTTTATCTTATTTTCTTAAAAAATTTTGTCCAGAGCATAACTCCAAAAGTACTGGAGCGATTTTCTTCAAACTTAATACACTGATAGAACACATTGGGAGGAAGTGCAGTGTGCAAGAACAATAACTCTACCTTGCCTATTTTTTGAGTTATTCCCCTTTATCTTATTTTCTTAAAAAATTTTGTCCGGAGCACAACTCCGAAAGTACTGGAGGGATTTTCTTCAAACGTCATACACTGATAGAACACATTGGGAGGAAGTGCAGTGTGCAAGAACAATAACTCTATCTTGCTATTTTTTGAGTTATTCCCCTTTATCATATTTTCTTTAAAAAATTTGTCCGGAGCATATCTTTTTCATGCATGGAGGGATTTTGATATACCTTGGCACAAATGTTGACCACCACGAGGTGGAGTGTCATGCGCAAGAACCAGGTCCCTAGGTCTAAGGTCAAGGTCACACTTAGATGTTAAATGATACAATAATGAAAACCTTGTCGGGAGCATTTCTTCTTCATGCATAGAGGGATTTTGATATAACTTGGCACAAATGTTCACCACCACGAGACAGAGTGTCATGCGCAAGATCCAGGTCCCTAGGTCTAAGGTCAAGGTCACACTTAGAGGTCAAAGGTCAGATACAAGAATGACTTTGTCCGAAGCATTTCTTCTTCATGCATGGAGGGATTTTGATGTAACTTGGCACTATTATACACCATCATGAGACGAAGTGTCATGCGCAGTTCCCTTCTTTAGAATTACCTCCCTTTGTTGTTACTTTAAATAGCTTTTATTGTAACTTTTTCATTACTAATCGTAGGGAAAAATCGAGACCACTTTTCTGTATTACAACATGCACGCTACATCCAATTTTGAGGTGTATTTTGACCAATCTCTACCTGGTGAAGATTTTTGTGTGGACTTACAATTTCTTTTTTTTTTTTTTAACTTCCCTTAGTTGTTACTATAAATAACTTATACTGTAACTGTTTTTTAATTGACCGTAGGGAAAAAAACAAGACCACTTTTCTGTGGTACAACATGGATGTTATTTTCTAATTTTAGGTGTATTTTAAGATATCTCTACCTGGTAAGGAGTTTTTTTGTGGACTTAGAAAAACAAAAGACATACAATGATTACTAAACAACCACAAAATTAAAATTCCATTTGCAAATACAGCTGCTAGAGTAAAGAAGTTTGCTGCGACGGGCATATATTGTGACATTCTGGCACTCGTGTTCCCTGTTAACTTTCCATTCCTTCTTTTTACAGTAGAAAAATAGAAAAACATCATAGCTATACTGTTCATGAAAATTAATAAAATTTAGCAGTAAACCACCTCACCACTGACTTATTCTTTCTTCCACATCTTTAAAACCCCTGATGCGAACCACAACTAAATGGTTCTTCAAAGCTTTCCCCAAAATTAATACTTTCAGACACTAACTTGCCAGGAACTTTAGCCTTCAATTACAATATGCCCGGCCGGGGGATTGGCCATGTCTAACATGGCTCTTGTTTTATTATTAACAGTATGATTTTATGATACAAAACAGATAAAATACACAAAGATTATCATATAATTCGACGAGAACAAAAGCAAATAAATAATTATTATCATATGATGTGATGAGACAGAACTGCACTACAGTCTAAGACCACTGTTGGGAAGAACTAGCAAATGGCCCTACACCCTAGGTGGCCTTTAACACAGGTTTGACTATATAATACTTTATGATTAATGAATCCTTGAGATATACGAGTATTCCCCTTCACAATATTTACACTAACTAAAAGATACGACACAAAAAATATAATAAACCTAGTAATGCCATTTTTACTTGTAAACTATGAGCATTAACATTACACAATTTTTTCAGCTAGCTGGCCAGTTAAAAGCAGACATTATTTTGGCATGCTGATATATCACAAATCTCGCTATAGCAAAGTTAAAAGTTATAAAACCGAGTTTGAAGACCAGCCCTGAAATGCTACTTTGCCATTGGTCAATTTCAAAACTGTGATCTGAGAACACCTATCAGATGTTAGAATTTGAGACTGGTCTTCTATCTCAACTGTATAACCTTAGACCTTGGTTTCCTCAAAAATATTCTCAGAAATAAACATCCCGATATCTCTATTGAAAAAATTTTGCTTGTTGAAACAGGATGCCAATTTGCATTCATTCATTGCAACAAAGCTATTAGTAATACATTTGGCAATGTTAGCTTAGCTTTCGAGACTAAAAATGGAACATAATACACTTTCAGGACAAGACTTAGCGAGAACGATTGTACGCATTTTAGCCCTTACACTGCTAAATTTTTATAATGAACTTGAACATCTTCCAATTTGGATAGTACCATTAACTGTTAAAAGGGGTGCTTACCAAAAGATACTGACTGAATGGCAAACAGTGCAGATCATGATCAGACTGCACAGATGTGCAGGCTGATCATGATCTACAGTGGTCGCAAATTTAAGGCAGAATCAGTCATGTCCAGCATGATACGAGTTAAAGACACACATGCAGTTTAAATCCTATCACTTATCAAAATATATATTGCAAAATGTAAAACACATTTCAATATCCTAAAGTAGTAAGAAATTAATTTTCTTTTAACAAAACTTTGTAGAGAAAAAAACGTTATTCTAACATAACAATTCAAGAAAAACATAAGTCATAAAAGTCAGGACACAGATTTACAGGTTAACCATATGTAAAACTGCCTGCTAAATGATTTTCAGGAAAACTAAATGCAGCACTGCCTGCTCAATCGCAGAAAGAATTAACAGGTTACCTAAACATAGCACTTACTATAACTACTCAATGGGAGAAGAGATTTACATGTTGGTACAGCACTGCCTGCTCAAATGGTAGTCATCCAGATATGTTATAATGCTGATTCTCTACAAAGTTTCTAAGATACTGAACACAAAAGAAAATGAAGCACAATCAAAGCAAGCTTTGTGTGTGTCTTTTGTAGCAGCTGTTTGCTTTTTACTACATAAAGCATTTTAATACATTTACATGATTTTGCATAGTAAGGTTACAGTGACATAAACTTCTAATGTTTCAATGATCCTTGTGTTTAAGACTTCATTTCATTCCCTCCGTGACAGTGCCAAATATTCTTCAACATTTTAAGCCAGAAATTTTATATTCACTCATTGGAGTTGTACAAGAGAGGTAGTATCAAGGACAATCAAAGTAAGTTATAAGACTATTACATCGGATGTCAAATAACCTTTTACATCTTAATCAGTCAAATAAGAGCTAGTCAGTCACTTTTATCTGAGAGATAGGACTGGAGTTGTACAAGATAGGTAGCATCAAGGACAAAATAAGTTAAAACTTTACACCAGATGTCAAATAACCTTTTATATCTTAATCAATCAAGTAAGACTTATTAAAGACAGACTTTAACAAAAACCTAGACAGTCACTTTTATCACTTTCAAGTTTGCTTCAAGGTAAACAGACATCCAGGACTAGTGCCCAATGAAAGGCATGGCTGTGTGGCAGCCTGGGATAACACACATGGCTATCATGTGCAGTAATACCTTATTTCTTAATCAATCATTCTTTATAACAGACTCAATCAAACTAAGTGTGCTACCATTTTGCTTGGTTGCATTCTAAGCTTTCCTAGGATCCCCTTATATTTCAGTTAAGGTTTAGACCCGTGACACTCAGCAATTTCTGGGAGATTACATATTACAGTTAGGCAATTCAGCATTCTTCAGGCGCAAATATATCTCAATCTATACATGGCTTTCTGTAAAACTCCGACAAATCCGAAACTGCCCGACGAGAATATATATCTTGCAGACTCTCAATACAGGTCCACTACCTTAACTCAAACTGTTCAGCTACAGTATTATGCAAACAAATCTCAGAAATTATGACAGATAAAGAATTAATAAAATATGACTTTTGAAAATTTTTCTGGTTTATAATGGTGATGAATAAAGGCCTAGAAAGCATTCTTGTAGTATTACACACAGTGTTTGTGTCATCTTAAATGTCAATATTCTATGATTTTTGTTTTTTCTGCAGCATATCTTTGTACATCCATGTGTCTCCAATCTTCTTGAAGTACTGAAATGAAGAGAGATATAATACATGTTGAGAACTTAAATATAATATATTAAAATCTATTAACTACCTTTCACTAATAATAACATCTTAAATATTCATGAGCTTTTGCGCTATATTAAGCAATTACCAATAACATATTTCCCAAGCACTGTTTCGTTATACCTAGTAATAATAGAATCATATCAAAGTTAACTTGCAGCAACTATAACAGGGAAAGGCAAACTCCTCATCACAATTTCTTGCATCTCTGGTCAAAAACAAGACTATTCAAAGAAGTGAGAAAGTAATACAATGCAATACAAAGTTCCCCACTTGAAAGTGACTAATTGTCTCAACTACAGTATAACCTAATGATCTGATATCTGTCAATGATGTACATGTATAACTGTGCTATATATGCACACTATATTACAATAAAATTTGCATATATAAAATCTAATGTTGTTAATTGCTTTTAACATATATCAATATAAACTAGAGCTATCACTAAAGGTGATGAATGTACCCCCCGCATGCACTGACACAGTACATTGCAATTTGACGCACACAAGATTGCATAATTATGTGGACTGTATGTATATAGACTGTATGTATACAGTATAGTAACAAAAAACAAAGTCCCGTAACTATGCAGAATATAACATGCACCATGCACAACTAGGGTTGGTACTGATCACTTGTGTGAAGTTTCATTAAATTGTGTGCAAGGGTTTGGTAGATTAGGCACGCACAAGATTGCATATGCAGACTGTATGTAAATAGTATGTAAACAAGAAACAAAGTCCCATAACTCTGCAATTTTTGTTGCTGAAAGAACCTAACATGCCCCATGCACAACTACTGTTGTTACTGATCACTTATGTGAAGTTTTATTAAACTGTGTCAAGGGGATGAGGAGAGATGGTGCGCACAAGATTGTGTCTATGTATATAGTATAGTAACAAAAAAACAAAGTCCCATAACTCTGCAAATTTTTTTTCTAAAAGAACCTAACATGCCCCATGCACAACTACTGTTGGTACTGATCACTTGTGTGAAGTTTCATTAAATTCTGTCAAGGGGATAAGGAGAGATGGTGCACACAAGATTGCGTCTACGGACAGACGGACAGACAGACAGACGGACAGACAGACAACCTGAAACCAGTATACCCCCCCTTACAACTTTGTTGTCGGGGGGTACAAAAATACTCTTTATAACATTTCACTTGAAACCTGATGGGAAAATAAGAGAAAAATGTAATGAAATACTTCATCATATAAAAGGGAAGTAACTCTGTAGAATATACATCAGCGATTTTCTGCATTTGGTCCAAATGACACAAGATTGTTACCTTGAATATTTATACAAACTTATTTAAATATCCATACATGGGCAACAAGAGCTGTCACTATTGGTGACAAATGCTCCCAAAGAGTGCCCAAAAATGCTACAGCTGTATGCGTAAAAAAATCACATATCATTTTGTGACCTTGATCTAAGAGGCCTGGGTCATAAGCGTGACACACATTCTCAATATGATTAACATTTATTTTAACTTATTTTCAAATCCCCTGATAAATGGCAGAATTATGAACCAGACAGGAAAAATCTTTTAAGTGTGACCTTGACCTTGGAGCTAGGGGTCTGGGTCTTGTGCATGACACCTCATCTCATTATAGGGAACATTTATGCCAAGTAATTTCAAAATCCCTTCATCAATGGCAGTTATGGACTGTACAAGAAACAGACCATGTTAACCTTTAACCTCAAAGTGTGACCTTGACCTTAAAGCTAGGGGTCTGGATCTTGCGCAAGACATGTTGTCTCATTATGAGGAACATTTATGCCAAGTAATTTCAAAATTCCTTGATAAATGGCAGAGTTATGGACCGGACAAGAAACAGACCCTGTTAACCTTTGACTTCTAAGTGTGACCTTGACCTTGAAGGTAAGGGTCTGGATCTTGTGCATGACACGTCATCTCATTATGGTAAACATTTATGCTAAGTTATTTGAAAATCCCTTCATGGATGGCAGAGTTATGGACCAGACACGAAACAGACCATGATAACCTTTGACCTCTAAGTGTGACCTTGACCTTGGAGTATGGGTCTTGTGCATGACACGTCGTCTCATTATGGTGAACATTTATGCAAGTGATTTCAAAATCCCTTTATGGATGGAAGAGTTACAGCCCGGACAAGAATTAACGGACGCACGCATGGACGGACAGTGCGATTTTAATATGCCCACCTTTGGGGGCATAAAAAAGTTACAGACAGAACAAGAAGTGACATAAAAAATTTACAGGCCAGACTGGGGAAAACCAATGTTTACTTCAGAACTCAAGTGAGACCTTGACCCTTAAGCTATGGCTCTAGATGTTGAGCAGGACACATTGTCTTATTATGGGGAACACTTGTACCAAGTAATATTAAAATCCTTTGATGGATGGTTGAGATACAGATTAGATAGGGAAAAGGCCATATTGACCTCCAAGTGTGATCTCAACCTTTGAACTGAGGTCATTAAAGGGAACACTTGCGTCAATTTATATTCAAATGTTTTGATGGATGACAGAGCTATGGACTGGACATGAAAGTATGGATGGACAGCAAAAGGACAAATAGATTGATAGACAGAAAACTGCATTCCTACAGTCGCTGAAACTGTTTTTTAATCAGCAGGGGGCTGATGATGCATCTGGACAAGTTCAATATTTTTGTTAAAATCAGACTGAAAATTATTCTTCACATAAAAGATATCCTGAAATCTAAGCTACTTTATATCAGAGGCTGTCATATATACAACCAGTAAATATAATTTTCAGTATGTAACATACCTTTGTCGGGAAATGAGTATTTGTGTCTTTTCTATGTCTCTCTCCTTCCCTCTGTCTCTCTTCAAGCTACAAAAATTATATGTTAATATAATAATATTTACTTCATTCTTTATACACTTGTAATACAAATGAACTAAATGTATATTTAAACAAGCTGCCCTATCTTCCCACATCCCCCCCCACACTCTGATCAATCATTATGCAACAATGTTTCTTCTACTTTCACAATCACAAGTGTTAATTTTGTTGCTGTTGAAAGTCAGTTCAGAAATATTAACTTTTGGCATATGTAACAGTTATAAGTTAACAAGATCTTGAATGTCCTGAAATGGGAACAAACTTCCCCTCATAAAGCAGAGGTAGAAGAAAATTAGCAAAGTTTATAATGCCTCTTGTTTAATCATTAAACCTTTGCTAGAGAATATGGGTACCATGACAGGGAACTCGTTAACAAGACAACAGGAGCTGTTTAATGACAGCACGCTCAATTATTCTGAAGCCTTTCAAATTAATAATAGCTTATATACTTCAGCTTTAGCAAGTTGAAAACTGGGCATAATTTTGTAAACTGTATATCGGAGATACAGAACCTGTCTCAGAAGGGTCATTATCATATTGCCTAAGACTTATGAAGAGTATGAAAGCATTCAGTATAACAGTTCCTGAGAAACCTGCTTACATGCAAAACTTTCAACAAAATTTCCAAGTGAAAATGGGGCAAAATTTTGCCAAATTTAAACCTGCAATGTTAAGTCAATTCATGATGCCAAAGATGTCTGTACAATTTGAAAATACTTGGTCAAGAAGTTTCTGAGAAACCTTCTTACATGCAAAACTTTCAACAAAATTTCCAAGTGAAAATGGGGCAAAATTTTGCCAAATTTAAACTTGCAATGTTAAGTCAATTCATGATGCCAAAGATGTCTGTACAATTTGAAAATACTTGGTCAAGGAGTTTTTGAGAAACCTTAATACATGCAAAACTTCACAAAGTTTCTGTATGTTAAAAAGGGGTATAACAAGAGCACCGCCTTGCGGGTGCTGACGCTCATCTGATTTTTTTTTGTGTAATAGAAATATTGTCCTACCCATGATTTTCTAAGTCTAAAAAGGGGCATCATTCTTGCAAAAAGCAGGATAGAGTTATGTTTCTTGATGTTCAGTGTCCACTTATGATGGTGAAAAACTGTTGCAAGTTTTAAAGCAATAGCTTTGATAGTTTATGAGAAAAGTTGACTTAAACATAATACTCAACCAAGAAAATGATTTTCTAAGTCCAAAAGGGGCAATAATTATTGCAAAAAGCAGGATGGAGTTATGTTGCTTGCTGTACAGGTCAGCTTATGATGGTGAACAGTGTTGCAAGTTCAAGCAATAGCTTTGATAGTTTAAGAGAAAAAGTTGACCTAAACATAAAACTTAACCAAGAAATCTGATATTTTCTAAGTCAAAAGGGGCCATAATCTTGCAAAAAGCAGGATGGAGTTATGTTTTCTTGCTGTACAGGGTCAACTTATGATGAGTGAACAAGTGTTGCAAGTTTTAAGCAATAGCTTTGACAGTTTAGGAGAAAAGCTGACCTAAACATAAAACTTAACCAAGAAACTGATTTTCGAAGTCCAAAAAGGGCAATAATTCTTGCAAAAAGCAAGATTGGAGTTATGTTTCTTGATGTACAGGGTCTGCTTATGATGGTGAACAAGTATTCCAAGTTTCAAGCAATAGCTTTGATGTTTAGGAGAAAAGTTGACCTAAACATAAAACTTAACCAAGAAATCTGATATTTTCTAAGTACAAAAGGGGCCATAAATCTTGCAAAAATCAAGATGGAGTTATGTTTCTTGCTATACAGGGTCAGCTTATGATGGTGAACAAGTATTCCAAGGTTCAAAGCAATAGCTTTGATAGTTTAGGAGAAAAGCTGACCTAAACATAAAACTTAACCAGGCAACGCCGACGCAGACGCCGACAACCGCTCAAGTGATGACAATAACTCATCATTTTTTTTCAAAAAATCAGATGAGCTAAAAATGTTACAATTATATAACTTGCCCTGTTAGGTCAACTCTTTATGCTGAAAACATTTGCAAAGTCTGAAAGCATTTCACCTTGCACTTTTTGGGAAAGCCTGCTAACAAGCAAAACTCAAACCAAATTTCTAAGTTAAAAAGGAGCATAATTTTGACAAAATAAAAGCTAGAGTTATGTATCTGTCCTGTGAGTTCAACTCATGATGCCGAAGACATGTGTGAAGTTTGAAAGCATCTAGTACTTTTTGACAGACCTGTTTACATTAAAAACTTTTGGGATGCTGATGGTGATGACAAAGAATGCTCTCATATAAGAAAAACTTCAAACAGTCAAGCTTTAAATCAAAGCTGTTGCAACAAAAACATCTATGTAACTTCACAATAACAGCTCTGAGTATTCTCTGTATGACAGAAATTTTGTACCCAGGCCTTATTATCACCCAATAAACAGCTAAGAAATGGTGAAAAAAGATCATTTTCCCAACTTACAAATTTTTTGTGTTCAGTTGCTGTGTTGATATCACCAACTCTGAGGGCATTTGTGACATGTTGCCATAGTTTCCGTGATTCAAAATCTCCTTGTTTTTCCACTGGTCGAACCCGCTTTCTCCAGATATGATTATCATGTACATTTATCACCTTTGTTTCTCCCTGAAAGTTATAAATTCAACTTTGCTACAGTAACATAATCAACTAAATCGGAATTTGTACAGGTGTAACTGTATTAGTCAACTGCATATCTGAACTGACACAATCAAAACTATATGCTTTGGTTAATGTATTGTAAGCAATCATGATACAAGTCAGAGAACATTTGCATTACCATGGGATAAAGTTCATCAACAAGGTCCTCCCTACTAACCTAGCAAACAGTAAATCTGCTATGGAAAATATACTTACATTTGCATAGGTAAATTCAAAATGGCTATTCCACATGGAAAATATACTTACATTTGCATAGGTAAATTCAAAATGGCTATTCCACATGGAAAATATACTTATATTTGCATAGGTAAATTCAAAATGGCTATTCCACATGGAAAATATACTTATATTTGCATAGGTAAATTCAAAATGGCTATTCCACATGGAAAATATACTTACATTTGCATAGGTAAATTCAAAATGGCTATTCCACTCTCCCTGTACTTTACAACATATACTGCCAGTGTTCCCATTCTTCACTTCTGCTGTTACCCGATGTAATTTTCCACCATAGAAAGGCTGAAATCACACGATAGCAAACACACTTCATGCCATTTATAATTGCAGAGCTTCTATATACTACTACTTGCATATACACTAGAAGATGCTTTTGTAAAAAAGCGCATGTCTCCCCCAATGCATAGTCATATATGCAAGAAGTCAATAGGGGACAAGAGCGAAAGTCAAAGAGACACTGATGGTTGGCTGCAATAGGGATCACCTACTTGGCATGTCCAATCATCCCACTAAGTTTCAACATTCTGGGCCTAGTGGTTCTCAAGTTATGAATTGGATACAATTTTCTATGTTTGGGCTGCTGTGACCTTGACCTTTAATCAAGTGACCCCAAAATCATTTGGGGTCATCTACTCTGCATGTCCAATTATCCTATTAAGTTTCAACATTCTGGGTCAAGTGGTTCTCAAGTTATTGATTGGAAAGAGTTTTCTATGTTCAGCCCCCTGTGACCATGACCTTTGAAGGAGTGACCCCCAAAATTAATAGGGGTCACCTACTTTGCTATTTCTATCTCCCTATGAAGCTTGAAGTTTCTAGGTCAATTGGTTTTCAAGTTCTAAACTGGAAATGGATTTCCATTTTCTATCCGCTGCGACCTTGACCTTTAACGGAGTGACCCCAAAATCAATAGGGTCATCTCCTCTGCATGACCAATCATCCTATGAAGTTTCAACATTCTGGGTCAAGTGATTCTCAAGTTACTGAATTGAATTCGTTTTCCATGTTCAGGGCCATGTGACCTTGACCTTTGATCAAGTGATCCCAAAATCAATATGGGTAATGTAGTCTGCATGTTCAATCATCCTATCAAGTTTCAACATTATGGGTCAAGTGGTTCTCAAGTTACTGACCAGAAATGGTTTTCCATGTTCAGCCCCCTGTGACCTTGACCTTTAATAGAGTGACCCTAAAACAGATAGGGGTCATCTCCTCTGCATGACCAATCATCCTATGAAGTTTCAACATTCTATGTCAGGTGGTTCTCAAGTTACTGACCGGAAATGGTTTTCCATGTTCAGACCCCTGTGACCTTGAACTTTAACTGAGTGACCCCAAAATCAATAGGGGTCATCTACTCTGCATGTCCATTCATCCTATGAAGTTTCAACATTCTAGGTCACTCAAGTTATTGAACTGAAATGGTTTTTCATGTTCAGGCCCGTGACCATGACCTTTAATAGAGTGACCCCAAAATCAGTAGGGCTCATCTACTCTGCATGACCAATCATCCTATGAAGTTTCAACATTCTGGGTCAAGTGGATCTCAAGCTACTGACCAGAAACGGTTTTCCATGTTCAGACCCCTGTGACCTTGAACTTTAACTGAGTGACCCCAAAATCAATAGAGGTCATCTACTCTGCATGTCCAATCATTCTATGAAGTTTCAACATTCTTGGCATAGTGGTTCTCAAGTTACTGACCGGAAATGGTTTTCCTTGTTTCGGGCCCCTGTGACCTTGACCTTTAACGCAGTGACCCAAAAATCAATAGGGGTCATCTACTCTGCATGACCAATCATCCTATGAAATTCAACATTCAACTGGTTCTCAAGTTATTGATCGGAAATGGTTTTCCATGTTCAGGCCCCTGTGACCTTGACTTTTGACGGAGTGACGCCAAAAACAATAGAGGTCGTCTACTCTGTAAGTCCTGCCACCCTATGAAGTTTGAAGGTTCTAGGTCAAATGGTTCTCCAGTTATTGATCGGAAATGAAGTGTGATGTATGGACGGTCGGACAGGGCAAAAACAATATGTCTCCCCAGAGGGTGAAGGGGGGCTGGGGGGGGGGGGGAGACATAATAATAATATCTGTCATGTGTTTACGAATCGGATAGAAATATCCGTCCCGAGGGCACCTGCACATTGGGCAGTAATGAGGTTTGCTGAATTACCGCCCATGCGCAGGTGGCCGAGGGACAGATATTTCTATCCAATTTGTAAACACATGACTGATATTTTTTCTTGCATACCGTATACAGGTTAGCATTTAATTCTGGCAGATTATTTTTCTTGCATAACGTATTTACAAATAACTGGTAGAAATACTTTCTTTGTAGCACTCTTTCTTATAGAAGAGCGCGGGAAATTAACGTCCTGAAGCAGAAGTGACGTCATGACGTTTTGCGTTACGCATCATAACAAAGTTCCACTTCAGTTTTATCGTTTGTAGCGTGATGTTACGTTCTTACGGTAAACTAACATATTTTGAATCGAGAAATATACTAAAAGGAATGGAGAGAAACTATCAAGGTACCTGCTTTTTTTTGTATTTTTACATAAACAATATATTATCAGTGCATGAACCACTAGTTGTCATTAACAGCACGAGACTCATCTGGCATGGGGGGTGCCAGATGGGTTTTGCCGGCATGGGTAAAATCACTGGAAACGCTAGTCCGGTGTGCAAGAATGAATATTACTGAAAGACTTCAAACTTATTAAGAGTACAACAGAATGACAAAACTGTAACTTATGTAAACAGGTAAACTGTGAACTAGCCCTAATAAACAGAGGGCATAACTGTCTGTGATGGAAGTGACCGAGTGGCAGCCTGAGACAGACATGCTATAGCCGTTTATTTTCTCAAGTTTTCATAAACTGTATAAAACTGTCAATATCTTTTTGGAAGGACAAATCTATTTCCCCTACAAAAAAAATATTTTGTGGGAGCACAAAATTATTAGAAATTACTCAGATTAAACAACAAGCATTTTTATATTAACTAAATATTTCCAGTATACAGTAGATCAATCAACTTACCTTTGTATGAAAGACAACTGATGCATTCATATTAGTTTTCTGACATGTCATCTGAATTTTATCACCGAGCTCCACCCATGGTGTGGTCAGTATAGATCTGGCATACGCACTCGGTAGACTGAACACATACTCTTCATCAAAGTCTAGAAGCTTGAGGACCACTGAAAATATTTATTTATCATATCATAGTAACTAATCAGAAAGGTAATTTAAGGGAATTAGAAGACCATCGAGTGTAGTTCACCAGTCTATTTCCTTGAAAGTTACTATAATAGTGCCTTGAAGGGAGAAATATTTGTGTTCAAAGTTGACAAGAATAATTATTGACAATACATTCAATGATATTTGAAACTCAGATAAATTGCCCTTCAAAAAAATGGTTAGTACAGCAAATGTCATGTACATACCTTTTCCTACCATAACAACTCCTATAGACATCCCCATAAACTTTGACTTGGTATATATAGACGCATTTATACACACATTATGCATGGGACACTCAAAGTAGAATGCAGAAACTGAAATAAACATGGAAACAAATTATGGATTAACTAGTTTAATTTTTTACAAGAAATTTAACAATTCTTACAAAACACATACTTACTGCATACGGAACAGCTGAACAAGTTTTTGACGTCATAGGCATTAGGCATGAGATTTACACACCAAAGGAAGATTTTTTTTCTACTACACAGCATGTCATTGGTACAGAAAAAAGTTTGACATGAATATAAAATTTTTGAAAATTTATTTTGTTTGTTTTTAGGTTTAAGGCCGCTTTTCAACCGTATTTCAGCTATGTAACATCAGGCAGTTAACCCAACCAGACTGTTCCTGGATTCTGTACCAGTACAATTTTGTTCTCTGCAAGTAACCGCCAACTTCCCCACATGAATAAGAGGTGGTGGAAGAATGATACCAGACATAATGTCTTTTATCAAATCGTCATGGAGAACATACACCTAGCCGGGGATCGATCTCACAACCCTGATATACATAGATCTGCGCACTCTCTATTGAGCTAAGCAAGCAGGCTTGAAAAGTGTACTTCAATGGTTTTACACATACCAGGAGGATGATGTGACACTTGTTCTGCTGTGTACGTCATCAAACATGGTTCTCCTTGGTCACCTTTTGACCCTTCTTGCTTTGGAGGTATTTTCCACGAACAATGAAATGTCTCCCCTATTATTGGGTTATAAGGTTTCTTTGCTATAGAGCCCTGAAAAATACATGAATACATAAAATAGATATCATGGGTGAAAGTATGGAATATTGAAAATCCTGAAAAATTTGCTGGGGGCTTGGGGGCCGCTAGGGCCCCTGGTGGGTCCAGGGCAAAGCCCTGGTAGGGGGGGGGGGCCAGGGGGGCAAAGCCCCCCGGAAGCTTCTGAGAATTAGTGATTTTGAATGCTTAGAACAGCCCTATTCTACCCTTATATGTGTGCCAAAAATTTACTTATTATATTGCACAAAATGCATGATTTTCAGTTAACAGTAACTTTTCTAAGTCAAGGACTTGTTTCAACAATATACCCTCAACATATTTTTGTAAGATTCAGACTGAAACAACCTGAAAATTCTAGCAACATTTTTGTTTTTTCATGCCACCATATTTTAATGTTCTGGCACAACATTCACAAAATGCAGACCCTGCAATATCCGGTTTTCGTAGCCAAAGACCCCATCGATCACCATCAGTGTCACATTCATATAGCCAAGCCCATCTCCATTTGTTACCATGTTTGCTTTCTAAGTCCTAAGTATTGTACGCTGGCGGTAAAAACATTATTTTTCACGCACTATCCCGTGCTGCCCTAATTACGGCGTGTTAATCCCCAAAAGAAATCTTGATCTTCCTCCTGTTCCCCGTGGAAAGATTGATACTTTGGAGATAAAAAGCGTGCAAAGCGTAGAAATCAAGACATGCGTGTGAAAGTCCGTGCAAACTTTGACGCGGCAACTTTTAGGCGCACGTGAAAGTCATGAAAAACGTGAGTGAATACTGAATAGTTATATAAATGGTCGTCTAAAATGATGTTTTAAAACAAACAGTTGAAGTAAATTTCGGTACGTAACGGGATCGAGTAATCATCACTGCAATATTTTTTATAAAAGTGACTTTTCCGTGGTTGACGCTTGTTTTATAATTGGAACTCTTTACAAGGTGTGTATAATAAAATCCAGACATCACGAAAATTGCCAAAAATATCCGGACATTCGGTCCTGCACTGCCGGGACGAACATTAAATATGAAACAAACAGGAATCTTGCTTCCTTTTATCAGTATGCAGCTGTTAATATATTTTTCTTGTATCCTATCTGATCTAGACTGCTTTGGATTCGAAAATCCCGAAAAATAATTATCATCAACCCACCCATGTTCAAAGCTGAAAAAAACATTAACAATTATCGGTAAATATTATGTTGATGAAATAAGTACTGGCCTTGTTTTCGTCATCAGTTAAAACCCCTTAAAGAGCTAAAAGAAGTGTGTCGGTATCATGGCATCATTCTGGAGTGGAGATCAAAGTTGCCCGAGATTGTCATGGCATTACGTCATGTTTTCACGCCATGTGACATCATTGTCTGATCGTACTGCCTCGGTTCTTTAAAACAGTAAAAAAGTATCTTCTTTAGTTTTTTAATGCGAATGTGCAATATCCCGTATAAACTGACAGGTAAATGTGTCAACGAAAAGTGACCTATTTGCCCTCAAAAAATTTACGTTATTGTTTGAGAAGAATATCTCACATAGTGTTGTGTCAAAAATACATCTACAAACATTCACTTACTTATCAAACTTATTTAAAACCACAGCGACATCATACTGCTTTATTTTAAAACCACATTTCTATTTACGTTCACGAGGTCACGTGACCTATTCTGCCGCATTACACAGAAATCTGTTTGCCAAAAATTGTATTATTCATGTATTGAAATAGCTGTCGCTTTTTTATTATTTAAGATTTTTTAATTCTGTTTTTTGTACTTTCTTGTCAAAAGTCTGAATTTTATGACCATAGAATGTATTATTTACTTACTTTCAGAAATAAATAAATATTTAAGATCGCGCTGTTTGAAATTTTACAAATAAATGTATGAAAATTCGATCGTTTTTATTGAATTTTGCCTACATCTCTGTCGATATCTTATCAAAATCGTTATAGAATTCAAACTGTATTACTTCTCAAGCGGTGTTGGAAATTTGAAGCGATTATATCAAAAAATGAATGCACTACGCGCGTTTTTTGTGTACGTGTCGATAAACAGAAGTAACGGCGATCTAGCCTAAATTAGACATTATTATTACGATAGGTTGCACGTGTTCGTGGAAAGGAAAATTACTGGCATGACGTTTTGATATCTTTACAATTCGCGGGTAAATTCCAGTCAATCCAGGTTATTTTTAGGGATGTAATTTCTGCATTTGATAAAGATACGAGGTAAAATCCACTCGTACGATCGGATGAGCATACAGAGAGGTCCACTCGTCCCTATCCAGACTTTAACCCGCCAATACTCGTATAAGACATAACTCGCAATATACGAAGCGTCTACATGTTCGTGGTGTTTGAAGATAAAATTGCATGCAAGAAATCGAGGAATACATGCTGCAGACAAAAGTCCGTGCAAATTCTGAGGCGCGGGAACTTTTCGGCACATGTAAAATTTATGAAAAACGTAACAGTTGTTTTCATTGAAGTACAGCGCCTATGCGGGCCAATCAAAATTGTCGTTACATATTGACGATATGCGAGATGCACTGCAAACGGCAAATGTGATAAACAGAGTCGACTGTGTTTGTCGGCGATCGACTGATTTTTCAAGCTTTGTTGATTGATGACATCATACCAACACCCCCACCCCCCCGCCCTTGAATTTCGACCCAGATTTAGACGATTTGGAAAAACGATCCCGGCCGAGATGGAAAATCCGGAACTTCCGGAAAACTTTCACCCATGGATATAGAACAAAACAGTAAATACTCACAATTTAAAGAAACTGCTGATGTATTGAGCTAATACCAAACAAGAGTGTCAGACTGTCACAAAATATGCCCTTCATCGATCTTGGCCTAATTCAAGGGCCATAATCCAGCAGTGCCACAGGCGATTTGGGTGGTCATCAAACTTGGCTGAGATATTATGCCTACAAACATTGTCACCAAGTTTGGTGAAGACTGGATGAAAACTGTTTGACTTAAGAGCGGACAAGGCTAACTTCGCAGTCTTTCGAGTAATTAAAGGGCCATAATCCAAGAGTGCCTGGGGTGTTTGAGTGGTTCTCGAATTTGGCTGAGATATTATGCCTACAAACATTGTGAGCAAGTTTGATGAAGATCGGATGAAAACTGTTCGAATTAAGAGAGCAGACATGCTTTGGACGTCAAACTGGAACAATTTCTGTCAGCAGTGTCTATTTTAAAGTCTGGTGAAACTTATAGATATCAGAATTTTGATGTAGAGCTGTGGACTATCGAGAATCAAGCTAATGTGAACATTATGCAGTACTGATTTTTGAGCTGTGAATCACTGTTATATAAATGACTATTGAAAAATGGCTTTAAACACCAAATGAAAACAACATTACCTGCCTTCCAGCATGGAATGATGTAAGATACCACTCTAATACACCCATCATACGATCCTCCGGATCAGGTAGACTTGTTATTCTGTCAAGGAAACAATACATACATATAAACTACAACAAATATACTCCTGCCTCAATCCACATATCAGCAAAACTGTGTTCAAGTCTCAAGCTCAATGAAATCTTGGCCAAGGCCGAACCACAGATCAAATGGGGTTGCCTGCTGGACAACACTTGTGTGCTTGGCCTAGGCTGATCCATAGATCAATTGGGGTTGCCTCCTGGACAACACTTGTGTGCTTGGCTTGGGCTGAACCATAGATCAATTGGGGCTGCCTCCTGGATAACATTTGTATGCTCGGACAAAAGAAGAAAACTAGATAAGACAAACAATGTACCTGTATTTGTGGATTTGGATAAGTCTTGCACTATATGGCAATGTGTGACCATGATGGTAAGCAAGTGTTCAAAGTTTCAAAGCCATATATCAGTTTAGACAAAATATGGAATGGTATGCGAAACTTAACTAATTCCTATGTCAAACAAGAGCACCGCCTTGCGGGTGTTGACGCTCATCTGATTTTTTTTGTGTAATAGAAATATTGTTCTACCCATGATTTTCTAAGTCTAAAAAGGGCCATCATTCTTGCAAAAAGCAGGATAGAGTTATGTTTCTTGATGTACAGTGTCCACTTATGATGGTGAAAAACTGTTGCAAGTTTTAAAGCAATAGCTTTGATAGTTTATGAGAAAAGTTGACTTAAACATAATACTCAACCAAGAAAATGATTTTCTAAGTCCAAAAGGGGCAATAATTATTGCAAAAAGCAGGATGGAGTTATGTTGCTTGCTGTACAGGGTCAGCTTATGGTCACAATAGCCTAAATAGTTTCCCCTATATATTCTATATAAAACTGACCTTTTTCAAAGAGCTACCAAACATAGCTAGACCCATTTCAGAGAACAAATCCTTACCTCATTTTAAAGAGTTTTGATAAAACTGATATAAAATGAAGAGAAAAGTAGGTGTCATGTATCTTCTAAGAAAGATTTCTCTGGTCACATTTACTTACTGTAAACTGACATCAAAATCACACTGCTGTGACCTGGAAGTACTACTCATACTAAAATTGAGCTTGACTTCACCAAATAGAACCTGCTCTCCCATTTTTCCTACCAAAATGTCAACAATACATCCACAATGAAATGCCTCAATTTAGATCTCTGTTGCCATGCCAAGTGAAAAATTAGTGTTCAAATACCTGGCAGCCATTACGCGACTAGACCAGATGGCTCCCACGCTGGTTCCTTTAGTTTAGTTAGGCCTATAAGAAAAGCTGTTTTTCTGTAATAGTCTCAATTTCATTTGTATAGTACCAGTAACACATCTGCATGAAAAATACCAAGTTTCAGCTTGATTAAATCAGTTTTCCAGGTTTTATGGCATTTTCAGTAACGCTGGTCCCTGCGCCAATTTTCCTTCAAAACTGATGTCGCGACATAATTTTTAACCAGTTCTTGTAGCCAGAGCTGGTTTTTGCCCTATTTCATAAATTTTCACCATAATTTGCAAGCAAATTACACATTAACACTTTGAAATATACCAAATGTCCCCTCTGAAAGGTATAGATGGGCATAATTTAGAGAGCAAATTTGCATTTTTTTTAAAAAAATACCCCCAAGACAGTGAAAATGTGATTTTTTGGTTTTTTTACCATTTTTTGCAGCAAAATTTCAATGAAATGCTCATTTTATACCAAAATCTGACCAAACTAGTTCATTTATATCAATATCTGGACAAATCTCATTTTTTGCCCACATTTTCTTATAGGTCACAATAGCCTAAATAGTTTCCCCTATATATTCTATATAAAACTGACCTTTTTCAAAGAGCTACCAAACATAGCTAGACCCATTTCAGAGAACAAATCCTTACCTCATTTTAAAGAGTTATGATAAAACTGATATAAAATGAAGAGAAAAGTAGGTGTCATGTATCTTCTAAGAAAGATTTCTCTGGTCACATTTACTTACTGTAAACTGACATCAAAATCACACTGCTGTGACCTGGAAGTACTACTCATACTAAAATTGAGCTTGACTTCACCAAATAGAACCTGCTCTCCCATTTTTCCTACCAAAATGTCAACAATACATCCACAATGAAATTTAAACAAAAACTAGCCTCAATTTAGATCTCTGTTGCCATGCCAAGTGAAAAATTAGTGTTCAAATACCTGGCAGCCATTACGCGACTAGACCAGATGGCTCCCACGCTGGTTCCTTTAGTTTAGTTAGGCCTTATGATGGTGAACAAGTGTTGCAAGTTTCAAAGCAATAGCTTTGATAGTTTAAGAGAAAAAGTTGACCTAAACATAAAACTTAACCAAGAAATCTGATATTTTCTAAGTCAAAAAGGGGCCATAAATCTTGCAAAAAGCAGGACGGAGTTATGTTTCTTGCTATACAGGGTCAACTTATGATGGTGAACAAGTGTTGCAAGTTTTAAAGCAATAGCTTTGATAGTTTAGGATAAAAGCTGACCTAAACATAAAACTTAACCAAGAAAACTGATTTTCTAAGTCCAAAAGGGGCAATAAATCTTGCAAAAAGCAAGATGGAGTTATGTCTCTTGATGTACAGGGTCTGCTTATGATGGTGAACAAGTATTCCAAGTTTCAAAGCAATAGCTTTGATAGTTTAGGAGAAAAGTTGACCTAAACATAAAACTTAACCAAGAAATCTGATATTTTCTAAGTACAAAAGGGGCCATAAATCTTGCAAAAAGCAAGATGGAGTTATGTTTCTTGCTATACAGGGTCAGCTTATGATGGTGAACAAGTATTCCAAGTTTCAAAGCAATAGCTTTGATAGTTTAGGAGAAAAGCTGACCTAAACATAAAACTTAACCAGGCAACGCCGACGCAGACGCCGACGCCGACGCCGACAACCGCTCAAGTGATGACAATAACTCATCATTTTTTTTCAAAAAATCAGATGAGCTAAAAAGGGCCATAACTCAGCTAAAGTCCTTGACCTAGTTATGTAGTCTTGCCTACATATGTAGACTAAGATGGTAAACAAGTGGTCAAAGTTTAAAAGCCATATGACACACAGGTTAGGCAAAATATGGACTGGTATGAAAAAATTAACTGATTTCCAAGTCCAAAAAGGGCCATAATTCAGTTGAAATAGTTGACAGAGTTATGTACTCTTGCATACAGATGGAGATCATGACCATAAACAAGTGTTTAAAGTTTCAAAGCCACATGTCAAATAGTTTCGTCAAAAGGATGACTTGTACGAAAACTGAACCGATTTCCAAGTCCAAAAAGGGCCATATAGAGTCATGTACACTTGTCTACAAGTAGAGATTGTTATAATAAACAAGTGCTCCAAGTTTGAAGTAAATATCTTTGATGGTATACAAGGTATTACATAAACTTTAACCAATGCTGACATGAGTAGTATAGCTTACCATATTCTTCTGTAAGTCGAGCTAAAAATGGTTATCTCCCTTTGTAAAAGTTTAGCACTACAAATATTTTGCACATACTTTAAGAACACATCAGGGTGAGCCATACAATCTGCAAACAGTTCTAACAATGATCGTCTCTCCAAGATAAATGTTGGTAACACAACCTGAAAAACCAAATACATGCTTCAACAAGGATAGAACAAGAAGCTGCGTTCAATAAACGCTTGATGATCCCGGTGGCATCCTTGTCGATAAAAAGCAACGTAAGTCCAAAACGAGGTCAAGGTTAAGGTCAAACTGCGGTCAGGTGATGTGTGAAGATGAAGAATGGTCACGGATTACATCTGCATTAGTATCAAGTCATTCTAGTAAGGGGTTTTGATGCTAGACGAAACGGTCCCATTTGGTTAACCAAGAGATGGCCCATATAAAGCAACCTAAGTCCAAAATGAGGTCAAGGTCAAACTTAGGTTAGGTTATGTGTGAAGATGAGAAATGGTCACAGGTTTCATCTGCATTAGTATCAAGTCATTCTAGTAAGGGGTACTGATGCTAGACGAAAGGGTCCCATTTGGTTAACCTTGTACGGACGGACAGACGAATAAACGAACGGACGGACGGACAGGACAATCACTATATGCCTCCCGCATCAGTAGATGCCGGGGGCATAATAAACAGCCCACATTAACATAAAGGTGTATTTGCATTAGTGTGAAAGCTGCTGTCTGTATATTTTATAACAAATAATTATGGTTTAACCTTTTTGCTAATATTCATGTAATGTAGTTTACCAAGCTATTTAGCATACAGTTTATCAATTCACCAAAGTCAAGTAATGCAAAACTAAACTCAATCTGCTTTATCATAGCTAATTTATTTACCACGAATTTTAATAAGAATTTCAAAAGGTAAATAAGATATAAATTCAGTCACTATAAGAAAGTACAGGGCATTCTCATCAAAGCTAGAGAATTAAGCCATCAAAACACAAAAAAAGAGAACTTTTAGATCTATACAAACGTGTCTGGCTAACTCAGCCAAGCTCTTTTTGAATTAACAGGTTGGTTCTTTAACATGGCCTGAGTAGAGGAAAGCCAGCAAGAGAAATATTACTAAGTCAATGTTTTAATTTCAGTCTTGAATTTGGTAAATATTACCTTCGGATAGGTCCAAGCATAAATGAAATACAAGAAGCAATCTAGAGAATGTTATGATCTTTGCTATCTTTAACAGTAACTGAATATTTCAGGCGTTTTTACCTTGGTAAGGTCCATGCCTAACTTCAGCTGTGATAATAGATGTAAAATGATAGATTTATGTTCTTCCATTCCTTCAAGGTCTTTGTCCTTATATTCTCCCTCATCCTCCAACTCTTCCTCGTGATTTATTGGACCCTCTGAAACATGATCAATTATTTCTTGCATTTATCAATATTTTCAGGTCACATCTGGAAATTGACGACCCATAGGTGTCTTAGCAATCAAAATCAGTTAAAAATTTGTATGCTGAATCTTTCAATGTGATTATTTGTGAATAGAATCTGAGTAGAAACAAGCCATCCTGCCTTGAAATAACACATTAACCATTTTTCTACATGGTTTTCAATACGAAGGTGCACATGAATAATCACTCGCTGCATTATCCTTATTATTGTTTTAATCTTTATACCTGGCAGAGAACTTTCCGGTAGAATAAACGGAAGATCTGCAGCAGACGTAAAACTACCGGTAGGGGAAGGAATGGAATCAGCAATACTGCAAGTTCTTGTGTCAAGACGAGGACTTCTGAAATATAAAATCACAAACTGAACAAACTGTCTCAGGTTTTTATGTACCACGAGATATTAACTAAAATCATTTTTGGCCCACTGAAATATATAAACGGTACAAATTAACAGATTAAATCTCTGAAGCCATTTAAGCCAAAGAAGCATTGGCAGGAAGAAACACTGCAATTCCACTAGCGATCTTTTAAAAAGTCAATAAAATTTTCATAGAAAATTTGTTCAATGAAAATGTATATTCAACAAATGTGTCATTCAAAAATATTAAGAAAGTATCTATCACAGCATCTCTAGAGTAAACCCTCAATTCTTAACTCCTCAAATCTCCAACTTTATACAATTATATCATTTTATAATTGTTACATAATGATGGTTCCCATGCTACAAAATCTTTTATGATGTGTGAATAAAAATTTTCTCAAAATGATGCAAAAAGCTGAAGCTACAAAAATGTAGAATCTTTGTCTCCAAATTATTCCTTATTGAATTTCCTGCTTAATGTTGCAATTTTTTTCGTACATTTTTTGTTTGACATTTTTATTGATCAAATAAGGCTTTCAAAATGGAAGAGTGTGTCATTTTTGCAAAACATGTTTCGGGCAATTTAATGATGAAGAAAAAAAAACACCTGAAAATGTAGGTTCAGTATTTTGAAAAATGACCATCGATAATTGATGCAGTATTGTAAGAGGATGAGAAAAGTAATATTTTCCATTACATCTATAGCTACCAAAGTTCATGTATAGTGCATTCACAATATAAAAAGTATGAAAAGTTTGCTGAAAGTAAAGACGCTTGATATTCAGGCCTGACTTCAAATTTATCTTCATTATACTATCCACTGCAAAAAGGGCTAGCATATTACATTATGTATTGTTTTCACAAGATCTGATACTGTTAAATGACTTCATTTTGTTGCTATCAAATTTTGTGGCTTTGCTAAAATTCTAAAATTCAATTTATAGAATTGTAAAAGTTTAGTGTTCACTGGACTTCCTTGTATGACTCAACAACAATATCCATGAAAATGATTTTGCTATACCATTTATCTGCACTTTAAGCTTTATAACAGAATGGAGGTATGTAACAGTAACAGAAACAGAAAATTGTTGGTCAAAATTTCAAGCACCTGTTATTAAAAGATTATCACATACAAAGACAAAAACAACACTTACATGTCTACAGATGCACTAGTAACTGAATGGACGGACGGTAATACACCATAAGCCTCCTACAAAGCAAACGATAATCCAAAATATTGAAAAAGTTCCAAATAATAAAAGTACACCATAACATTCTCATACAAAAATCTTGTCATACAGCAATCATTAAGAAACTGTAAACCGTGAAGTATATATTCTGGGAGAAAAAAGATATGTAGAATGCAATATTTTGTTATTCATTACACAATTTTTAAGGCTACTACTAGCCTAATAACGCATCGATCTTCTAGCATAATAAAATAGGGTTATTATAATAGTAGCTTGATCTGGGATGCTGTATTGGCTTGAGCGCTGAGTCTGATCCGACCTTGCAAAATTCACAAGAGCCGAATACTAAATCCCAGATCTAGCTACTGTTATATAGATGCTTTTATTATATACCTCTACCTTTTTGTTTGTTGTTCTGTTATTGAACGAAATCTTCAATGTTCATCGATATTAAAATGAAACTAAGTGAAGTTTTTATGTGCGCTATTTATAGAACTGTGTCAGGTCATGTATATTAATGAAAGTAGTCTGGCAGCATACAATACAAAAGGTATATAATAAATTCCAATCTGTAACAAGCTAGTTGATTTACAAAATGAATTTTTCATTTTTTGACATAAAACTGACTTAAAAGTTTCATATGAGTAATTTCATAGCAGTGCTATCTTCCTTACAGTGTATCTTTCAATGAAATCCTATGACAACATTATACAAATGTGTAAGTATGATAAATTTCACAGGAAACATACACTTAGAACATGAATTGTCCGATAATATTTTTGCCCGAGGTCCAATGGCCAATAGTTTTGAACATTAATTAGCAAGTCATTTAGTAAGTGTTTCATTATGTGACAAAATTAGTTATTTTTTCAAGTTTTGAGTTTAGCCAAATAAAAACCACATAGAAATGTGTTGTACTGTAAAGATTTGCCACAATGATACTTTCATCATACACACTTCATTTACTACTTTTAATGAAATCAGCTCCATTTTCAATAAAACATAAACACAAACAAGGGCAGACATTTGTTAGTACTGGACCACATCTGGGTGACCTTGACCTTTAATAACAATATAATTCAATGTCATTGCCATTTTTGGGGAATATTTTGCACATTTGCTAACATAGCTGGAATGAATTCATTTATATCTAAACAATTCATATTTAGCAACAAACCATACACTCTCAATAAAAGAAAAATAGCTCGCATTAAAATATGTTCAATGTTAAAACATACTTTCATTAAATCTGTTTTAAATTTTAGAAATTTCTTATTATATGATGAAATTTTTGGCAGTTCTAAACATCCTATTTCTAAGTATTTACTAAAGTACAATGCTGACGTTAGGGTCAGTTTGAATATGATATTCTTTGCTTTAAAATTAACCTTTAGCCTGCTGTCGACAAGTTGTTTTGCACTGTTCGCTATTCAGTCAGTAAATTTTCAGTGAACACCCTTTCAAATAATAAAAGGCATTGCCGAAATTGAATGATGGACCAGTCCATTTTAGAAATTTAGCAGGGTAAAGGTTAAAGCATCATGCAAAACTGGAGTACAGTATAAAATTTCAATCATATAAATGCAAAATAAACTAAAGCTATGACAGAACATGATTTATACCCCACAATAAATATGTGGGGCATAAATCACGTTCTGTCACAGCTTAAATATCACAAGAAATAAGTTACTGTCAAACGACTCCAATAACTCTGAAATGTTTGGACCAGCCGTGAATGACAGTCGCATGCATTTATATTTCATAGTGATTATGTGTATGAAGTTTCAAGAAATCCCTCTAAAAGTGTAGAAGAATACAACACTATCTTTTTTTTATTTTTTGACAAATGAGCCGCACCATGAGAAAACCAACATAGTGCACTTGCGACCAGCATGGATCAAGACCAGCCTGCGTATCCGCACAGTCTGGTCAGAACTGTTCGCTTTCAAACCCTATTGCAATTAGAGAAACCATTAGCGAACAGTATGAATCCTGACCAGACTGGACAGATGCGCAGGCTGGTCTGGATCCATGCTGGTCGCAAATGCACTATGTTGGTTTTCTATGGTGGCTCAAATGCATTTTTTTGCAATGGACTGCCCGACTGTAAGATTACTACATTGCAGAGTATAATTATTAATTATCTGATTATATTTGTACATTTCTTAATGCACATTATTAAATATATGTCATGTTTTTATGGATCGGACAGAAATATCTGTCCCGAGGGCACCTGCGCAATGGGCGGTAACGAGACTTGCCGAGTTACTTCCCATGCGTAGGTGGCCAAGGGATCCGATTCATGAGCACATGACTGATATTATTTCTTGCATATTGTATACATATAAGCTTATTGTTCTGACAGATTATTTTTCTTGCATACCACATTTTACAAATAATAAAATAACAAAGCAAATAGAAATACTTTGTAACCCTCTTTCTTATAGTAGAGTATGTACATAAAGCTCCGGGAATTAACATCCGTAAGCAGAAGTGACATCATGACGCTTCAGTGATGCACAATAACAAAGTTCCACTTCAGTTTTATCATTTGTAACCGAACGGTATGTCCTTACTGTAAAATAATGTATTTTGAATAAAAAATATATACTTTAAGGAATGGAAAGAAACTACCAAAGGTACCCGATTTTTTCGTATTTTAGATAAACAATGCATGAATCGCTAGTTGTCATTAACAGCACGAGAGTCATCTGGCATGGGGGTGCCAGATGGGTTTTGCCGGCATGGGTAAAATCACCAGAAACGCCAGTCTGGTGTGCAAGAATATACAAATTGTTTTATTTCCACTGTGGAATTTCCAAATTTTTAATTCATTCGATATAAAGTTGGTTATGCACGGTATGACCAAACTGCTCTCTACAAATTACAATTTGATCCAATTTCAAAATTTCATCGTATAAAAATAGATTGGTGGCATGCTTTTTAAACAAATATGCAAAATTTAAGCTACGGTAATTTATGTAATGGTAAAATCTCAATTATGATGATTTTTTTTTTCAATTAATAAAATAATTATCCACATTCTTTGATGCAGAAATCAATTCAATTTAACTTTGCATACTTGTAAATTAAATCATTTATTCTATATAATCATACAAGATCTAGGTTATATACACATATCTTTTAAGTAACATGTCTAGGAATAAAACCAGTCTTCAGAATTCCTTGGAAGATGTCATTTTACCTGTAAACATTTCATTATTTCACAATCACCTAATTTCTGCAATTCCCAATAATAATAATTAATAACAAGAGCTGTCCGTAAGACAGCCAAGCTCGACTATTCGAAATATTGTCCCAGAGGCAAGGAAAATATTACCTAAAAAGGTTAAATAAAAAGAGTTTAATTCAAAAAGGGAATAATTTGACCAAATGCATATCAATTATGGACTTCTGCTATCAACATATTTATAACCCCTAAGGCACATGTGAAGTTTCAATCAAATTCTGCATTAGTTTTGAGATAGAAACTCCATGTAAAACTTTAACCAGAATTTCAAAGCCAAAAGGACTAAATGTTTGCCCAAATACATGCCAGAGTTATTGAACTTGATTCCAGTGAGTAGAATTGATCTAGCAAAAGAAAAAATAAGTTTCAATCTATATGCTCTTAGTATAGCTGTATTACTTTGCATGCACATAACTTTAACCAGAATTTGCTAAGTCAAAAGGGCATATTGGCCAAATGAAGGTCCAGTGTTATGGACTTGCTGCTATCAACTAGTTTTATAACCCTGAAGACATATGTGAAGTTTCAAATCAATATCTGCATTAGTTTGGAGATAATAAGCTTGCATGTAAAACTTTAACCAAATTTTCACAGTCTAAGGGGGCATAATGTGCTCAAATACATGTCGAGTTATGGGACTTGACCCAGTGAGGTTGGTAATTGATCTAAGCAAAGAAATAATTTTCAAATCTATATGCCTTTTAGAAATAGCTGTATGTACTTGCACCCAAATCTTAACCAAATTTTCTAAGTCTAAAAGGGGCATAATTTGCTCAAAAACAGTCAGAACTTATGAACTTGACCAAGTGAGGTTTATGGTCTTGACCCAGTGAGGTTGGTAACGATCTAGCAAAAGAAAAAATAAGTTTCCAAATCTATAGGCCTTGTAAAATAGCTGTATGTACTTGCATCGCAAAACTTTAACCAAAATTATTCTATCTAAAAGGGGCATAATTTGCTCAAAAAACAGGTCAGACTTATGTGAACTTGACCAGTGAGGTGGTAAATTGATCTAAGCAAAAGAAAAATAAGTTTCAAATCTATATGCCTTTTAGAAATAGCTGTATGTACTTGCACGCAAACTTAACCAGAATTGTCTAAGTCTAAAGGGGGCATAATTGCTCAAAAAACAGGTACAGACATGAACTTGACCAAGTGAGGTACAATTTGCTCAAAATACACTGTCAGTGTTTATGGGTCTTGACCCGTGAGTGGTAATTGATCTAGCAAAAGAAAAAATAAGTTTTAAAAATCATATGCCTTTTAGAAATAGCGTATGTACTGCACGCAAAGACTTTAACCAAAATTTTCTAAGTCAAAGGGGGCATAATTTGCTCAAAAAAACAGTCAGGACTTATGGAACTTGACCAGTGAGGTGGGTAATTATTGCTAGCAAAAGAAAAAATAAGTTTCAATCTATATGCCTTTTAGAAATACTGTATGTACTTGCACGCAAAACTTTAACCAGAATTTTCTAAGTCAAAAGGGCATAAATTTGGCCAAAATGAAGGTCAGAGTTATGGACTTGCTGCTATCAACTAGTTTTATAACTCCAAAGACTTATGTGAAGTTTCAAATCAATATCTGCATTAGTTTTGGAGATAGAATACTCGCATGTAAAACTTTAACCAGAATTTTCAAAGTCCAAAAGGGGACATAATTTGCCCAAAATACATGCCAGAGTTATTGAACTTGATCCAGTGAGGTTAGTAATTGATCTAGCAAAGAAAAATAAGTTTCAAATCTATATGCCTTTTAGTAATACTGTATGTACTTGCATGCAAAACTTTAACCAAATTTGCTAAGTCCAAAAGGGCATATTGGCAAAATGAAGGTCAGAGTTATGGGACTTGCGCTATCAACTAGTTTTATAACCTGAAGACACATGTGAAGTTTCCAAATCAATATCTGCATTAAGTTTTGGAGATTACTAACTTGCATGTAAAACTTAACAAAATTTGTCACAGTCTAAAAGGGGCATAATTTGCTCAAAATACTGTCAGAGTTATGGCTTGACCCAGTAGGTTGGGTATTTATCTAGCAAAAGAAAAATAAGTTTCAAATCTAGTATGCCTTTAGAATAGCTGTATGTACTTGCACCCAAATCTTTAACCAGAATTTTCTAAGTCTAAAAGGGGGCATAATTTGCTCAAAAAACAGTTCAGACTTATGGAACTTGACCAAGTGAGGTTATGGGTCTTGACCCAGTGAGGTTGGTAATTGATCTAGCAAAAGAAAAAATAAGTTTCAAATATATATGCCTTTTAGAAATAGCTGTATGTACTTGCACGCAAAACTTTAACCAAAATTTTCTAAGTCTAAAAGGGGGCATAATTTGCTCAAAAAACAGGTCAGACTTATGGAACTTGACCCAGTGAGGTTGGTAATTGATCTAGCAAAAGAAAAAATAAGTTTCAAATCTATATGCCTTTTAGAAATAGCTGTATGTACTTGCAACGCAAAACTTTAACCAGAATTTTCTAAGTCTAAAAGGGGGCATAATTTGCTCAAAAAACAGGTCAGACTTATGGAACTTGACCAAGTGAGGTATAATTTGCTCAAAATACATGTCAGAGTTATGGGTCTTGACCAGTGAGGTTGTAATTGATCTAGCAAAAGAAAAAATAAGTTTCAAATCTATATGCCTTTTAGAAATAGCTGTATGTACACTTGCACGTCAAAACTTTAACCAAAATTTTCTAAGTCTAAAGGGGCATAATTTGCTCAAAAACAGGTCAGACTATGGAACTTGACCCAGTGAGGTTGGTATTGATCTAGCAAAAGAAAAATAAGTTTCAAATCTATATGCCTTTTAGAAATAGCTGTATGTACTTGCACGCAAAACTTTAACCAGAATTTTCTAAGTCCAAAAGGGGCATAATTTGGCCAAAATGAAGTCAGTTATGGGACTTGCTGCTATCAACTAGATTTAATAACCCCAAAGACATAGTGTAAGTTCAAATCAATATCTGCATTATTTGGAGAAATAACTTGCATGTAAAACTTTAACCAAATTTTCTAAGTCTAAAAGGGGGCATAATTTTTCTCAAAATACATGTCAGAGTTGGGCTTGACCCAGTGAGGTTTGTAATGGATCTAGCAAAGAAAAAATAAGTTTCAAATCTATATGCCTTTTAGAATAGCTGTATGTACTTGCATGCCAAAACTTTAACCAGAATTTTTCTAAGACCAAAAGGGGCATAATTTGCCAAAATGAAAGTCAGAGTATGGGACTTGCTGCTATCAACTAGTTTTATAACCCTGAAGACACATGTGAAGTTTCAATTCAATATCTGCATTAGTTTTGGAGATAGTAACTTGCATGTAAAACTTTAACCAATTTTCTTAGTCCAAAGGGGCATAATTGCTCAAAATACATGTCAGAGTTAGGACTTGACCCAGAGAGGCTGGAATTGACCTAAAAAGAAAAATAAGTTTCAAAGCTATATGCCATTAATTGGATGCTGTATGTACTTGCATGCAAAAACTTAACCAAGGTGTGACGCCGACGCCGACGCCAGGGTGAGTAGAATAGCTAGACTATTCTTCGAATAGTCGAGCTAAAACTGTAACCAAGCATGGTGACAGGACCAAATACCATCAAAATACCAGGGTATCTAAGACACAATCATTGACACAGGTAACCATTACAGGACTAAAGCAGGGACATGGAAATAAAACCAAATTTTTACTTCTATTTACAAAGATTACTGTTTACAAGTACTATGCACTTATGGTAATAAGTAACTTTTTTATGAGGTTCACAACATTTTGCAACTTATTCAAGAAACCAAACTGGTGTCCCTGAATTCCACACCAGTATGTACACATGTCTACAACTTGTAAGTGACAACTTCCCACATTTACAAGTTACTGACAACTTCCCCATTTAAATCTGAGGTGGAAGACAACTCACTTAATACATACTGTCTTCTGTCAAATTATCAGGTCACACTGCTTGGGGATCAAACTTGCAACCTCTCAGTTGACAGTGTTGAGCTTGATCTACTGAGATCTACAAAAAGTGGTGAGTTGCTAACAAACTTCTGAAATTCTGTATTATTTTGTATATAATCATCCTTCATTTCACATACGGTAAATATAATTCCCATAACAAACACTGGCCAGTGTTGGTTTTTTGTTAGGTTTAATGTCACACTGACACACTTGCATGCCACACAGTGACTTTCCACTGGGCATTATTTCAGATACAGGCAATCATCGACCTTCTGTATGAAAGAATGCTACACCCCAAGGAAGGTTTCGAACCCACAGATGCAAGAGGCTTGTGACAGACCATGGATGTTTGTACTATTTGCATGCTTATATGGGTGTCCCTAACTGACAATTTCCTCTAAATACAAAATGTGAAGTTCATGTACAAATAATGTCATACATACAATGCTTCACACTAAATTTAAATTGTCTTCAATTACAGTTGTACTTCAAACATTTCTCTATATGCAATTACAAACAATATTGACAATAAACAAGAGCTGTTTTCAAAACATATTTGCTCCCTCTCCCAAGATGTCCTGCCAATGGCCTTATGACCTAAAAACAAATGGGGGTCATCTACTGACTACAGACAACCATCCAATGAAGACTGATAGTCATAATGTGCAGAAACCATTTTCAGTCTAGAAGTTTCTTTGACCTTCATCTTTGACCTACTGATGTCCTAAATGTTATAAGTCATCTACTGATCACAGCCAATTATCCTACAAAGTTGTTTGACTGTTGTAGCCCAAAGCATTCTGTAGTTATTCAGCAGATCATCAGTCTAAAAGGTAACTTTGACCTTGACCTTTCACCTACTGACCCCAACAAGAATATGGATCTTCTACAAGCCACAGAAAATCATCCAATGAACTTTGACAAATGTAGCCCAAAGTGTCCTTCAGCATTTGAATTGAAACCCTTTTCAGTCTCGTATCACTGTGACTTTGACATTTGACCTTGTGATCAACAAAGAAAGAGGGGTTATCTACTCATCCAAAGGTGATCAAGCCATGAAGTTTGACCATTGAAATACAAAGTACTCTCACGTTACAAAGGGAAAACCAAATGGTCTTACACGTGACAGACAACCAACAGACAGATAGACAACAAGAAAAAAATTTAACCCCTCTTCTTCAAAGGTGGGTACAGTGATAAATCAAACCACATTATGCAATCTATCTGAACACAAGATGCATGCAAATGATTCCAAAAAATCATATAACTTTTCAAACAAAAAATAATAATAATAAGCATAACCATTCAAGGGTAACATAATTACTGGTACATTCAAATGAATGTCTTACCTTTTTCTTCATCATTTTCTGTAGGAAAGATTTGTTCGATAAATATTTTCAATGGACATTGTTTCTAGAACTTCAAGTTCCTAAAAGTACAACTGCTTCTTTAAAATACTAAAGTATTCTGACTACTCGTTTGCATGTATAGCTGGTAAGGCAAGATTGTTTGCATGTATAGCTGGTAAGGCAAGACTGCTTGCATGTATAGCTGGTAAGGCAAGACTGTTTGCACGTATAGTTGGTAAGGCAAGATTGTCTGCATGTATAGCTGGTAAGGCAAGACTGCTTGCATGTATAGCTGGTATGGCAAGACTGCTTGCATGTATAGCTGGTATGGCAAGACTGTTTGCATGTATAGCCGGTAAGGCAAGACTGTTTGCATGTATAGCTGGTAAGGCAAGACTGCTTGCATGTATAGCTGGTATGGCAAGACTGTTTGCACGTATAGTTGGTAAGGCAAGATTGTCTGCATGTATAGCTGGTAAGGCAAGACTGCTTGCATGTATAGCTGGTAAGGCAAGACTGCTTGCATGTATAGCTGGTATGGCAAGACTGTTTGCATGTATAGCTGGTAAGGCAAGACTGTTTGCATGTATAGCTGGTAAGGCAAGACTGCTTGCATGTATAGCTGGTATGGCAAGACTGTTTGCACGTATAGTTGGTAAGGCAAGATTGTCTGCATGTATAGCTGGTAAGGCAAGACTGCTTGCATGTATAGCTGGTATGGCAAGACTGTTTGCACGTATAGTTGGTAAGGCAAGACTGTTTGCACGTATAGCTGGTAAGGCAAGACTGTTTGCATGTAATGCTGGTAAGGCAAGACTGTTTGCATGTATAGCTGGTAGGCAAGACTGTTTGCATGTATAGCTGGTAAGGCAAGACTGTTTAGATGTATAGCTGGTAGGCAAGACTGTTTGGATGTATAGCTGGTAAGGCAAGACTGCTTGCATGTATAGCTGGTAAGGCAAGACTGTTTGCATGTATAGCTGGTAAGGCAAGACTGTTTGCATGTATAGCTGGTAGGCAAGACTGTTTGCATGTATAGCTGGTAAGGCAAGATTGTTTGCATGTGTAGCTGGTAAGGCAAGACTGCTTGCATGTACAGCTGGTAAGGCAAGAGTGTTTGCATGTGTAGCCGGTAAGGTATGACTGTTTGCATGTATAGCTGGTAAGGCAAGACTGTTTGCATGTGTAGCTGGTAAGGCAAGATTGTTTGCATGTGTAGCTGGTAAGGCAAGACTGTTTGCATGTATAGCTGGTAAGGCAAGATTGTTTGCATGTGTAGCTGGTAAGGCAAGATTGTTTGCATGTGTAGCTGGTAAGGCAAGACTGTTTGCATGTATAGCTGGTAAGGCAAGATTGTTTGCATGTGTAGCTGGTAAGGCAAGACTGCTTGCATGTATAGCTGGTAAGGCAAGACTGTTTGCATGTGTAGCTGGTAAGGCAAGACTGCTTGCATGTATAGCTGGTAAGGCAGGAGTGTTTGCATGTGTAGCTGGTAAGTATGACTGCATTAAGCTGTAAGCAAGATGTTTGCATGTGTAGCTGGTAAGGCAAGCTGCTTTATGTATAGCTGTAAGCAGGGTTTTGCATGTGTAGCTGGTAAGGTAAGACTGTTGCATGTATAGCTGGTAAGGCAAGATTGTTTGCATTGTAGCTGGTAAGGCAAACTGTTGCATGTATAGCCGTAAGGTAAGACTGCTTGCATGTATAGCTGGTAAGGCAAGATTGCTTGCATGTATAGCTGGTAAGGCAAGACTGCTTGCATGTATAGCTGGTAAGGCAGGAGTGTTTGCATGTGTAGCTGGTAAGGTATGACTGTTTGCATGTATAGCTGGTAAGGCAAGATTGTTTGCATGTGTAGCTGGTAAGGCAAGACTGCTTGCATGTATAGCCGTAAGGTAGACTGCTTGCATGTATAGCTGGTAAGGCAAGATTGCTTGCATGTATAGCTGGTAAGCAGGAGTGTTTGCTGTGTAGCTGTAGGTATGACTGCTTGCATGTAAAGCTGTAAGGCAAGAGTGTTTGCATGTATACCATAAGGCAAGACTGCTGCATGATAGCTGGTAAGGTAAGACTGCTTGCATGCATAGCTGGTAAGGCAAGAGTGTTTGCATGTATAGCCGGTAAGGCAAGACTGCTTGCATGTATAGCTGGTAAGGTAAGACTGCTTGCATGTATAGCTGGTAAGGTAAGACTGCTTGCATGTATAGCTGGTAAGGCAAGAGTGTGTGCATGTATAGCCAGTAAGGCAAGACTGCTTGCATGTATAGCTGGTAAAGTAAGACTGCTTGCATGTATAGCTGGTAAGGTAAGACTGTTCGCATGTATAGCTGGTAAGGCAAGATTGCTTGCATGTATAGCTGGTAAGGCAAGACTGCTTGCATGTATAGTTGGTAAGGCAGGAGTGTTTGCATGTGTAGCTGGTAAGGTATGACTGTTTGCATGTATAGCTGGTAAGGCAAGATTGTTTGCATGTGTAGCTGGTAAGGCAAGACTGCTTGCATGTATAGCCGGTAAGGTAAGACTGCTTGCATGTATAGCTGGTAAGGCAAGATTGCTTGCATGTATAGCTGGTAAGGCAGGAGTGTTTGCATGTGTAGCTGGTAAGGTATGACTGCTTGCATGTAAAGCTGGTAAGGCAAGAGTGTTTGCATGTATAGCCAGTAAGGCAAGACTGCTTGCATGTATAGCTGGTAAGGTAAGACTGCTTGCATGCATAGCTGGTAAGGCAAGAGTGTTTGCATGTATAGCCGGTAAGGCAAGACTGCTTGCATGTATAGCTGGTAAGGTAAGACTGCTTGCATGTATAGCTGGTAAGGTAAGACTGCTTGCATGTATAGCTGGTAAGGCAAGAGTGTGCATGTATAGCCAGTTAGGCAAGACTGCTTGCATGTATAGCTGGTAAAGTAAGACTGCTTGCATGTATAGCTGGTAAGGTAAGACTGTTCGCATGTATAGCTGGTAAGGCAAGACTGCTTGCATGTATAGCCAGTAAAGCAAGATTGCTTGCATGTATAGCCGGTATGGCAAAACTGTTTGCATGTATATCTGGTAAGGCAAGACTGTTCGCATATATAGCCTGTAAGGCAAGACTGTTTGCATGTATAGCCAGTTAGGCAAGACTGTAGTCTGTTTGCATGTATAGATAGAAGGCAAGGCTGAAAGAAATGGAACACAATTAAGAATTCCTACTAAAAATTAATAGTGGCATGGTAAAGTTAAACTGAAATTCATTGTCAGTAATTCAGGTACAGCAAAGGCCAGACTGAAGTTGAGCAGATTCTCTACTTAAAATGTATATATAGCAGTTTGTGAAAGATATGAACGCATGCATAGTCAGCATGGCAATATTCAAGATTACAGTCTTCACAAAGGCAAGGAAGTATTGACATTTGTGGAAGGCAAGAACTTGTTTTCTTTGCACCTACATTGGGCAGTCAATACTGCTACTTGTCAATGACAAGAACATGTTCATTATCTAAATGTACAGTGGGCAACATAATACTGAAAGTTGTGGTTCTCAAGACCATATTCTTTTCTTATTATGGGCAGTGGGCAAGGCAATACTGGAAGTTCAGAAAGGCAAGGAAACTTTTACTTCTTACAGGCAGTGGGAAAGGCAAGTTTAATTTCTGGAAGGCAAGATGTTCTTACTTATTATAGTCAGAGGGAAAGGCGACAGAAATTTTAGAAAGGCAAGAAATTTATGTTTACTTATTATGGGAAGTAAGCCAGGCAAGACTAAAAGTTCTGAACAGCAAGAATTACTATGGTCAGTGGGTAAGGCAAGAATATGTATTTTACTAATCATGTACAGAAGTGAAAGGAACATGAAAATCTTAGCTAGCAAGAACAAATTCTTTATATACAAGCAAGCCCGCAATTTGTAAATGGCATGTTCACTACTGGTTAATGCGTTGAGCTGATAAAATAGTCACCATTGTGGTTTATGTGTAAAGATAACTGCAAAATGCAATTCATGTAAATCATTTCATGTGACAACTGTAAAACATTTAATTTCGTGGCATGAAATTCGTGGTTTTTGTAATCAAAACTGCAATTTCATAGGGATATGAATTTGTGTTCCACTTTTGAACTAAAATAATGGAATTTTACTTGTTCGTTGGGATTAAATTTCATGGATTGACTCAACCACAAAATCCATGAAAATTAGTCCCCCATGAATATTAATGATTTCACAGTAACACATCATGCTAATTAGCAGTACTAAAGAATGTTGTTTCACCTTTAAACTATGGTCATTCTGAGGATTCTAAAAAGATATAGAGCAATTTGTTATACCCAATTTCCCATGTAGGCTTTGCTAATTCATTTTTTTTTTATAGAAAAAGGCAACTGATGAGGAGTCCTCTGTCCTAAATTGGATGACAAATGCTCTAACAAGGAGACTGACTATACAAGACTACCACTTCCTATGAACAGATCTATTTTAAGACTGATGCTTTTCAGCACAAAAATCTCTGCACCAGTCACAAAGTAGACTGAGAAACAGTCATATCTAATACATGCTGTAAAATCATGCTATTTTGCAGGTGAAAAATTTCGTGGTTTTGGCCAACACTGCCTTTTCTGGGAAAAAAACCTTATTAAGATAAACTGAATGGGCATTTGATTTGTTCATTAGAACCGACTGACACAAGTTTGAAACCCATGAAAAGGTAGGTCTCTACGATTATAATTGATTTCATAGTAAATCAAATTCTTGGAAGTTCTTCAAGTACAATAAACAGAAGGAAATGTCTCTGTGCAAGTTAGAAAACTGGATTGTGCAGTACACTGTAATATAGTGAATCATGTAACAATGCTTTACCTGTCTCTGTTGTAACATGGTAAGACACTGGCCGAGACACTGTAGCGTCGCCGACGTTGTTGCCCTGATCAACAGCATATCCTAAAATATCACAGAAAACGAATTAGTGTGACACTAGTAAATAGTTATAGTGTATTACACATTAATCTGTCAATGTTCTGTGTAACCAAACACTAAAAGAAACCTGTTAGATTTCTCAGGAACTGGGCATGTAATAGCAATTGAAGAGAAGAAAATTTATAATAAATTTATTTTGCTTATTTTCAAAACTGTCATTTCTTGAAATAAATATCACACAACTGAGGTAATTAATCGTATGTGGCAAGGCCGGAAATACAAAACAACTTGATTTACTCTGTAGGGACCATAAAAAATTCTAATCGAAAAGAAACAACAACACACAGACAAGTCATTTTAGATTTGTGTGTCAGCACTTACTGTATCAAGGCTGTTTATCTGTTGTCCTGTCTGAGGTAATGCCTGAAAAATTCAAAGAAAAGATGAAAACCAAAAGTTAAAATAAACATCTTATACAAAAGTGTCATAATAGCCCTAAGTCACTCACTGGAGAAATGTTGAAAGTCACATAACATAAGTTTTTTTCCCATTTTTAGCTCTGGCATCACCTAAAAGGGGCCAAGCTGAACAATTTGAATAAATGTGTGAAATGACTTTACAATGATGCTCAGGGCCAAAATTGGTGAAGATCCACCAACTAGTTCTTCAGAGGAAGTAATTTAAACGTTTATCTGTTTTTAGCTTGGGTGGTCCCTAAAAGGGCCCAGATTGAACCATTTGTACAAAATTGACTGAAGACCATATTATGATGTTTACAGTCCATGTGTAGTCAGAATCCATCAATAGGTTCTTGACAATAAGTTGTTCATTTTTTCTATTTTTTGCCCTGGCAGCTCATACAAGGGGCTAAGCAGTATCAATTAAATAAACTTGACAGAGAACCATAAAAGAATGCTACAAACAAAGTTTCATGAAAATCTATAGAGTGGATAAAAAAAAAAGAAGTGGTTTGAAGGTTTTTCCTATTTTAGCTCTGGTGGTCCCATAAAGGAGCCAAGCTGAACCATCTGAACAAATCTGAAAGAGGATCATACAATAATGCTGAACATCCATCAACTGGTTCATTAAAAGAAGTTGTCTCCAGGAGTTTTGTATTTTTAGCTCTGGAAGCCCCTAAAAGGCACCAAGTGGAACCAACTGAACTAACTTAAGAAAGGGCCAAGCAAGGATGCTACAGACCCAAGTCTGGTGATGATGAATTGGTCCATGAGAAGTCAATCATGTTTTTCTATTTCTAGCTCTGGCGACACATATAGGGGTAAAGCATGTAAATAAATTGAGAGAGGAACTCTCAAGGATACAAAGACCCAAGTTTGAAGATGATCTATAATTTGGTTCATGAGAAGACCTTGTTAAATGGTTTCTTATTTTTAGCTCTGGTGAGAAGACAGACATTCAACGATTCTAAAAACTCACCATGAGCACTTCACGCACAGGTGAACTAAAAATCTCATTCTTAGCATTCTCCAGTTATTTACCAGTTCTTTGACCTACTTAACCCCAAAACATTGGGGTCATCTACTGACCACAGGCAATCATCACGTAAAATTTGACTATTATATGCTGAAGTGTCCTCCAGTTTTTGGAGCACAGTTGTTTTGCTCTGAACATCTGTCAGTCGGTAAACAATTTGGTTTCCAAACAACATTTGATTAGTAAAAAATGGAAGTCTATGGCTTTCCTACATACACTGATTCTTTCTGTCAGACTTGCAGAGTAGTCCTCAGCCTCCATCATGTATTCTTTTACCTCCTTGAATGGATCTATAGTGTGTGGGTGTGCCATTGGTGCCTTGGTCACTGCTGCTGACCTACAGAAAATAAACAACCCTCTTTTTGTAGTGGAAAAGTATGTAAATATTTATTCAAATAAAAGAGCTAATATGTGATGACAAAACTTATCAGAAAGAAAAGTAATTAGGCTGATATTCTTGGCAATGCCAATTTGATGCTTACCACGAGTAATACTGTTTTTAGGGAAATGTTTATTTGTTTTGGGTTTAACGCCATTTTTCAACAGTATTTCAGTCATGTAACGGCAGGCAGTTAACCTAACCGGTGTTCCTGGATTCTGTACCAGTACAAACCTGTTCTCCGCAAGTAACTGCGAACTTCCCTACATGAATTATCAGAGGTGGAGGATGAATGATTTCAGACACAATGTCTTTTATCAAATTGTCACGGAGAACATGCGCCCCGCCCGAGGATCGAACTTGCAACCCCGCAATTCATAGACCAACGCTCTCCCTACTTAGCTAAGCGGGCGGGTTTCAGGGAAATGGCTTATCTACCTGACTTCATGAAAAATCATTCAATTGGTTCATGATGTTTTGGTTGAAATTGGTCATTTTGTTTCGAAACTTTACAATATGACCTTGGTTCAGGTACATATAATATATGGACGCAAAAGATTTATCTACATATGATAAATCAATCAATGTTTCCAGTACCATGTTTTGTTTATTTCAAAACAAGTCTTATGCAATTTATAACTTAGATGTGCTTAAAATGCTGGGTTTGGAGACAAGTCTAAAACTGGTTCTAAATCTGACTGGTTCTTTCTAAACAATTTTGAAACTAACCAATGACATAACTGCAGTCTTAGACTGGTATACAAACTCAGTATTTTGAGCCTGCATAGTGCATCTGCGACCAGCATGGATCCAGACCAGCCTGCGCATCTGCGCCAACTACAATTAGAGAAACAGTTAGTGAACAGCATGGATCCTGACCAGGCTGCGTGGATGTGCAGGCTGGTATGGATCCATGCTGGTACCAAATGCATTATGTTGGTTTTTTTATGGTGCGGCTCATTTTTCATGTGATGCCATACCTTGGAGTTGTTTGATTAATATTTTCATTGGAACCATGGGAACCCTTCTTCTGCCTCTGTGAAGCCACAGACGTGCTACTGCCACTCTGCACCATAGTGGTGGATGAAGATCGAACCTCACGGTGAACGGCTGGCACATTCTATAGAAATGAAAGTAAACTGTCAGAGAAATCGCTGTTTAAACATTTCAAACTTTTTAAACATTTAACTAAAGTGGTGTGCTTCAAAATCAACATAGAAAGATAATCATGTGTCTATTCATTTTCATTATACAACACTGTTTATTATTCCTAGCTTATTTAAGTAGTTTCCATTTTCAGAAGAATATGTTTTACCAGTAACCGTTACTTTACATAATATTTGCATTCCTCACCCACTTCCAGTAATGCGTAATGGAAGTATTATTATATATTAATTGCCAAGAAGAAACCACACAAAGTTCAATAACCGATTCTGGTAATATTGCATTAGCATTTACATACAGACATAAGGGTTATCATAAGAGACTGTTGAGATTGTTATAATAACAATACTGGTGCATATTTAGTTCATTATAATGTAAGTACTGTGAACTTAATTCTACACAGAGATTTTTTTTTCTTGATGCTGAAATAGCTATTTAGTGTGAACAGATCTATGTAATCCTAGAAATCCACCACAAATAGCCCTTCATGAATAATAATGTTTTAGCATTAGCATATAATATAACATATACCAATAGACCTTCAATCTGTGTATGCAAGTATGTAAGACAGGATAGTATTCAGCACAAACCAAAGTCAGAACAATATAATAAGCAAGAATAATGAAGTTCTAGACATACTAGAATTCTGTGAAATCATTAATATTCTTTCGGGACTAATCTTTGAGGGTTCTGTAATTTTGCCAATATGCAAAATTAAATACCATTCTAACATGGCTCAATCTGATTGCCAGTTAAACAACTCAAAGAAGAATTTCAAGCTCTGTATATTCTGCGATAAACAATGGTTGACATGCGGACCGGTAAGAGAGCATTACGACGTCAATGTGCCAAATGACGTCCGGTTCATTACTACTCAAATAAATAAAGCCCAGCATATTTTTACCAAAATACTTAAAATGGACATGTAAGAATGAAAACAATCAAGACCCTTCTTGTGATTTGTCGTCTTAATACCACGGTTCATTGTTCAGATGCTAAGATATTAAACCACTCAGGCTGACGCCCTCGTGATTCAATTCATGCGCATCTGAACTCAGAACTGTGATAAATTCGATGACAAACCACTCGAAGGCCTTGATTATTTATAAACAAACAAACGAAATTCCCATTTATATTACCTGAAAAATTAGTATTTCACAAGTTCAGATCCCGACAAAATGGCTATTTTGGCTAAAACTAAAAACCTTCAAGCCCATGAATCTAAATGATTTCACAGCAGATGAAAAGTTTCTACTTATTTTGTGACAGCAATAACTCCTAACAGTGATAACCTCCCTTCAAGTGCTGGACAATATGTAAGAAAAGAGTTATAGTTCTTGGCCTTCTTATTCAAAGCTATAGTAAGTATTCAAGAAAAGTGAACTTAAACAAAAAACAACCAAGAAATACTGAGTACACAAAGGGCCATAATTCTGACAAATCACAGTTATGGTTCTTGGCATACATAATCACCTAAAGATGATAAACATGTGTGCAAATTTTCATAGCTGTAGCTCTTATAGTTTTTGAGAAAAGGTGGACCTAAAAACATTTAAGCAATGCCAATGCCGACGATCAAGTGATGACAATGCCTCGTATATTTATTCAAAAAATCAATTTTTTAACTGATCACTTATACTCGCCGTATTTCTCTGAAAAAAAAAAATATTCAAAAATTACTCAATGTTAACATCTGGTTTTATGACGAAAAACTCTGCAGCTATTTATAAAATGCATTTTCCCCACATGATGCCTTGTCTGAGGAAATTGGGTGTAATCATACTGTGACATTCACTTTTGACCTAATGATCCCAAAACAATAGCAGCCATATAATAACCATGCTCAATTTTTTTAATTTAAGTTTGGTATGTTCTCCTGCTGCTGATAAAACCTTTTTAGTGACCCTGACCTTTGATGTTCTGGTCAACAAAACAATACAGGTCATCTTCTGGCCAAAGATATTTAACAGTCTTTAGCCAAATTGTTCTTAATTTATGAACTGGAAACTTTTTTCAGTTGACCTTTACCAGTAATCTATTTACCAGTAAATCAACAGAGGTCATCTAGTGAACACTGGCATTCATAAACTATGACTGCTGCAGAATAAAACATTCTCTAATAATTGATCTGAAACCATTTTCAGTCTTATATCACTAATGTCCTTGACTTCTTACCTACTGACCCACACAACCTAACATTCTGTACATTTAGGACAAAGTATTCTCAAGTTAGGGATCAAAAACCAAATTGTCTATTGTCTGACAGAACAACCAACACAAGTACAACACTATAAGCCCTCTTGTTTGAGGAGAAACTTCATCTGAATAAGTCTGTTAACCTTTAGCCTGCTGGCGGCAAGTGATTCTGCCTTTGTGACCAGTGCAGACAAAGATCAGCCTGCACATCCGTGCAGTCTGACCATAGTCTGCACTGTTTGCTATTCAGTCAGTCAATTTACAGTAAACACCCCTTCAAATGATAAATGGTACTGTCCAAATTGAATGATGGACCAGTCCATTATAGAAATTTAGCAGGCTTAAGGTTAAAATGTTTTTTGATGGCACACCTCTTTTCTGTTCAGGGAAATCACTGTGTAGGAGATTGTATAATCTAAGCAGAAGACCAATTAAACATGCAACAAAAGTTGTAATTAACCAGTATAATAAAATTTATACACCAGTCCATAATTCAGCAGACTGACATACCAGTTTATCATGTAGTATCATTAATAAACCAGTCTGCAATCGAGCATAAATAACTAGGTTACAATGTGGTTAACTAGTAAACCAGTCTATTATTTAGTAGATTAAAAAACCAGTTTGTGCAACAATCATTCTGTAAGTCAATATATCTGTTAACTGATTCTATTATCTAACAGATCAATATACCAGTCTAATATTCAAAAGATCAACAAACCATTCTATAATTCTGGAGATTATATTAAAAGGGTCAAATCAGTCTATAAGTCAAAAGATTAACAAACCAGTCTATAATTCAAAAGATTACCATACAAACAAGTCTATAAATTAGTGTGCTTTTTCTCAGGAGCAAAAATATCAAAGCAGCGCAAACTATTTGTCTACAAGCAATTGCATAAATTTGCCCACAAAAACAAGGGTGAATGGCAGCAGACGAAGTCTGTTAAAATTGTCCACAACTTTTACATAGCTTTCTTAAACTCTGATTGCTATCCAATGCTCTCATTTTAGCTTTACCGGCAGTTCACTATGTATTTCCTAGGCCCATATGGTAGGTGGGGAAACCCAATGTGTAGCCTCTTGAAATAAAGTTGTTACTTACTTACTTAAAAAAAAATTGCAGAACCAGTCCACAAATCAGCAGATTAACGTATCAGCCTTCATTAAATTTATTATCATTCTGTACATTTTGTAATCAAGCATAACTATCTTTAAACTATCATTCAGTAGATTAACAAAACAGTCTGTCATTCAGTAGATTAATAAATCAGTCTATAATTTAGTAGTTTAAAAAGACTGGTATAACTCCCATCCATAACCCCTTACCACCACCTCATTAAATATTTCATGATAAAAAATACTTGAATATGATTATATTTCAAATATTTTGGTTTTTCTGAGCCATGACTTTCATTCCAAGCCCACTTATTCAGTACAGACAAGTGCCAAAAACAAGAGGGCCAAGATGGCCCTAGGTCGCTCACCTAAGAAACACTCCATAACAGTGTAAAACATGTTTGACCTAGTGATTTCATGGAAACAAATTTTCTGACCAATTTTCATTAAGATTCGACCAAAAAATTGGTCTCTTGCGATAAAACAAGCATTTTCTTAGATATGACCCATGTTCAAACTCGACCTAGATTTTAATCAAGGCAATCATTCTGACCAAATTCATGAAGATCAACTGAAAAATAAAGCCTCTATAAACATACAAATTTTTTTCTTTGATTTGACCAAGTGACCAAGTTTTTGACCTCAGATGACCCATATTCAAATCGACCTAGATTTCATTAAGGCAATCAACCTGACCAAATTTCATAAATATCAACTGAAAAAAACAGTCTCAAATCGCATACACAAGATTTTTTTCTTAATTTGACCTAGTGACCTAGTTTTTGACCTCAGATAAACCATATTCAAAACCGACCTATTTTCATCAAGGCAATCACTCTGACCAATTTAAAGAAGATCAATTGAAAAACATCCTCTATTGCATACACAATGTTTTTCTTCGATTGACCTAGTGACCTATTTTTTGACCCCAGATGACCCATTTTCGAAATCAGCCAGATTTTAACAAGGTAATCATTCGGCTAAATTCATGAAGATCAGTTGAAAAATACAGCCTCTATTGCATACACAAGGTTTTTCTTTGATTTGACCTAGTGACCTAGTTTTTGAACCCAGATGACCCATTTTCGAATTTGGTCTAAATTTCATCAAGGCAATCATTCTGACCAAAATTCATAAAGATCAATTAAAAAATACAGCCTCTATCGAAATACACAAGGTTTTTACGTGATATGACCTAGTGACCTAGTTTTTGACCCCAGATGACCCATTTTCGAACTCGGCCTAATTTCATAAAGGGCAATCATTCTGACCAAAATTCATGAAGATCAATTGAAAAATACCGCCTCTATCGCATACACAAGGTTTTTCTTTGATTTGACCTAGTGACCTAGTTTTGACCAGAGATGACCCATTTTCGAACTCGGCCTAGATTCATCAAGGCAATCATTCTGACCAAAATTCATGAAGATCAATTGAAAAATACAGCCTCTATCGCATACACAAGGTTTTTCTTTGATTGACCTAGTGACCTAGTTTTTGCCCCGAGATGCCCCATTTTCGAACTCGGCCTAGATTTCATCAAGGCAATCATTCTGCCAAAATTCATGAAGATCAATTGAAAAATACAGCCTCTATCGCAAAACACGGGTTTTTTTTTGATTGACCTAGTGACCTAGTTTTTGACCAGAGATGACCCATTTTCGAACTGGGCCTAGATTTCATCAAGGTTATCATTCTGACCAATATTCATGAAGAAAAATTTGAAAAATACAGCCTCTATTGCATACACAAGGTTTTTCTTTGATTTGACCTAGTGACCAGTTTTTGACCCGAGATGACCCATTTTTCGAACTCGGTTTAGATTTCATCAAGGTAATCATTCTGCCCAAATATTCATGAAGATTAATTGAAAAATACCACCTCTATCGCATACACAAGGTTTTCTTTGATTTGACCTAGTGACCTATTTTTTGACCCGAGATGACCCATTTCGAACTCGGCCTAGTTTTCATCAAGGTTTTCATTCTGACCAACATTCATGAAGAAGAATTGAAAAATACAGCCTCTATTGCATACAAAAGGGTTTTTCTTTGTTTTGACCTAGTGACCTATTTTTTTGACCCGAGATGACCCATTTTCGAACTCGGCTTAGATTTCATCAAGGTTATCATTCTGACCAACATTTATGAAATTAATTGAAAAATACCACCTCATCGCATACACAAGTTTTTCTTTGATTTAAACCTATGACCTAGTTTTTGACCCGCCCATGACCCATTTTCGAACTCGGCCTAGATTTCATCAAAGTTATCATTCGACCAATAATCATGAAAAATTAAATGAAAAATACAGCCTCAAATCGCATACACAAGGGTTTTTCTTTGATTTGACCAGTGACCTAGTTTTTGACCCGAGATGACCCTTTTTCGAACTCGCCTAGATTTCATCAAGGTTATCATTCTGACCAATATTCATGAAAATTAATTGAAAATACAGCCTCTATCGCATACACAAGCTAAATGTTGACAGACGACGGACGACAGACGACAGACGACAGACGACGGACGACGGACGCCGGACATCGAGCGATCAGAAAAACTCACCTGAGCATTGCTCAGGTGAGCTAAAAAGCACACTAAATTATAGCCATAAATCAGTGTAAACTGTAACCAACCCTTTAATATGTTAAATTGAATAAGATTTCAGACACAATGTAAGTACATGAGCATTAGGTATTTCTAGATTTTTATTTGGAATGCATTTTTCAAATACAAATTTTTGGTACAAGACAAATTTAATTTCACCATTTTAATGAAAGGTTTTAATTAATTTAAAAATTCCATTTTTTCGTAAAGGGATAACATCACTTACAGTCAATAACTAGATGTGTGTTCATAGGACACAGGTGCCCCCACTCCTGTCACAGTAACATAGTTTTATGACTCAGGTTAAATAATTTTTAAGATGTTTGCAACACAAACTTAAAGAACCTTATGTGTATTTTCACTTATTTGGGCCATAATTCGGCCTAGCTAGTAAAATCCAAAGAGAACCTTCACAGCTATAAAACAATCCTCTAATTTTTTTATGATTTTAAGGTCAAGTACATTTTAACATACTATTTCACAAACTTTTTTTTTTTTTGAGTAATGGTCTTGTGTAATGAAAAAACTTAAAAAAAAAATAAGTCAGGGGCCATAACTCCTACATGACTGAATGAATCCGGACATGAAACCCCAGGTGCACAACTGCACATGCTGACCAACATTCCTGCAAACTATGGTGACTCTAGGTCATTTACTTTTGGAGCTAAGCGCGACACGACACTATAATGACCAATTTTTACAAAGTCAGGGGCTATAACTCCTACACGACTGAATGAATCCGGACGTGAAACCCTAGGTGCACAATTACACATGCTGACCAACATTCCTGTAAAGTTTTGTGACTGTCAAATACTTTTGGAGCTAGGCGTGACACAACATTCTTGGAAGGACGGACGGACAAGAGCAAATCTATATGCCCCCACCACTCACGGGCAGGGGCACAAAAATATCAACCTTCTCTATAGAAGCTATAAAGTAGAAGATTTTGTTACGGATACTTAAAGTCAATAACAAATCTGGAAATACCTTCAGCATGATGGCATTACATTATGCTACAGGGCTCCGATATCCCACTAAGTCAAAACCAAAATTCAAATGACCATCCCTCCCTTTACAAATGTGATACTCGAATCTGCAGACATGATGAAATGAACAAAGCAGAAAATGCTGTAATTCAGACACTGATTTCATTTCCAACAAATTCTTATCTACTTTTTTTTATCTTAAAATTGAGTTTTCCTAGATGAAGTTTGGCTAAGATATGGGATAACATCCATTTACGAAGCCCTGAAACTGAAATACTATACCTTAGGCTTTCTCTTCTTCTAAACAAAATATCAGGCAATGGACATTTAACAAAGTATCAGGCAATGGATATTTAACAAAATATCAGGCAATGGACATTTAACAAAGTATCAGGCAATGGAAAATTAACAAAATATGAGGCAATGAACAGTTAATAAACTATCAGGCAACTGACAATTAACAAAGTATCAGGCAATGGACAATAAACATCATATGAGGCAATTTAGAATTAACAAATTATCATATCAGGCAACTGACAATTAACATCATATGAGGTAATTTAGAGTTAACAAATGATCAGGCAACTGACAATTAACTAAGTATCAGGCAATGGACAAATGGCAATGATTGGACTCAGGCAACTGACAGGTCTAAAACACAAAACTTTAAATTCAGACACTCATTACACTATTAGGAATCTGGCCATTAATACATCCAACATCAGGCAACTGACAAATGACAGAAGATAATATCAGGTATTAATAAAACAACAATTACTAAACAAAGACAATAATTTGAGTAATTAAAACTTCTAGGAGAAATACATTCAAACTATCAGCAGGAAACTGACAACTAACAATCAGACGTTTATAAATTGGTATTTATAAACTGCCTAAGTGTCCGGCAGTTGACAGTTTACAATAGAAGAAAATACAACATGAAATTCAACATAACATACAGTTAGAAACATTCTTCCAGAAATGTGATGGCGAAGCAGCAAGAAAGTAAAGCTTTCCACCCTATTAACAGGCAGAAAATCTCAAGAACAGGGAACAGGCAAATTTTGTTGTCGCTTCCTTGCTATTTTATGACAACGGCAAACTGCAGTTGAGCCTTAAATGCTTACTTAGATCATCCTAAGTACTGAACTTTTTCACGCAAATCTGAATAAATTCATTAAATGAGTCAATTAGAATACAGTTTTCATAAGCAATATTTGATTTTTAAACAGAACTGTTTAGTCATCAAATTAAGATTGCATTTTTAATAAGGTAAACTTGATTTCTTCAACAGAAATAAATAATTAAAAAAAAACTTTTTTAAAGTTCAACCCATTTTTACAGATTTCTCAACATTCATATGAGAAAAAAAAAATACAATAGGTGACTTACCATGCTCTCAAAGTCAATGCACTTAATTAGAATTAATAGTAAACTAAATAATGACAGTAAATATTAATGGAGATCAGTTGTGCTAATATCAGGTTATAAAAGCTCTCAAAACTTGCCAACTAAAAACCACATATTTAAAATTTTACAAGTCAGAGACTGAAGCATTCTTGAAGTTCTTCATTTTTTCTTTTTAAAATATTTCCAGACAGACAAATGCTGAATTTCAACATAGCCATGATGAAAAAAAAAAAAAATTGGTGAAATTTACCATGTAAAATCCCAGACTTTTGCCAAGGAGATACTGTTCCTTTTTTTACCAAAAGTTTCACTGGAGATAGGTAAAATGTTGTTCAAGATAATTAGATCAAATCTGCTGGCAATATATTCTGGACTATTCATAAAACTGTAAAATCAGTAATTTCTGAAAGGGATTCATTTTCACTACATTCGCTAACTGACTACATTCATGGAAATAAATACTTACTAAAATATTAGTATTGCTATAAAAAGTTCAATATATTTAAGTTCGCCATACACAGAGAATATACATTGCTAATGCATTCTTCTTCTTAAAATAGCAATTGTTTAGCCTCACAAAACACCTGACTTTACAGTACTCTATGAAAATATGTTCAATGCAGACAACAAGTATATTTACCTGTGCCATGTAAGATGTATGATGTTCTGAGGTAGCTCTCAACCTGTCAACCCATTGTTGTCTCTCCTTGGCATCACTTGCTGTTGGAAATATTGCCATGATTATCATTACACAAAATACAGTTGAACTTCATTCGCTAGATCTCAGATCATTCGAACACTACCGTTCAGTCGAACTCATCATCAGGTCCTAGCAAAGTCTGTATACAGTGCAATATTGTTCGATGGCTAGACCTGCTGATAACTTCAACAAATTTAGATAGTCCTGGCAAGATCTTGCAAATGAAGTTTGACTATACCTATTTTTTTGTACCTGAATAGAAACATTGGATTTTTTTCCACTGGGCTAAATTCTTATGTCTCACCGGGTTTATCTGTCAAATGACTTGAGAGCAATATTATTCTGCATAAGTATGTATTTCTTGTGGTAAAAGTGACAACTTTTTTATTACATGTACAAACAAAATAAACAACTTTGCAAAACTGAAAATATTGCCTTTAATGCAACGCAAACATTAAAATTTTAATGATGAAACAAGACATCCGATAGATGAGACATGTCAATATGACAAAATTATACCACACTGTTTAAGAGAATTCAAGTTATATATTACTGTGCTGTGCATGTATTTATTTTGCTGCATACTGTAAAACCAGATGAGGTTTCATTGTAACTACACTGTCAAACCATTATGCCTTTAAAGAACAGAAGAATGGAAGTTACCTCTAAGTTTGTAGACTTCCCCATTAGCCGCACTAACAACAAAAGTTTGTGAGTCCTCTTCTGACGGTGATATCACAGCTGCCTGAAATACAGAGAAAGTCAGTCACTGAAATACAGAGAAAGTCAGTCACTGAAATACTGAGAAAGTCAGTCACAAAAATACAGAGAAAGTCAGTCACTGAAATACTGAGAAAGTTAGTCACTGAAATACTGAGAAAGTTAGTCACTGAAATACAGAGAAAGTCAGTCAAAAAAATACAGAGAAAGTCAGTCACTGAAATACAGAGAAAGTCAGTCACTGAAATACTGAGAAAGTCAGTCACAAAAATACAGAGAAAGTCAGTCACTGAAATACTGAGAAAGTTAGTCACTGAAATACTGAGAAAGTTAGTCACTGAAATACAGAGAAAGTCAGTCACAAAAATACAGAAAAAGTCAGTCACTGAAATACTGAGAAAGTTAGTCACTGAAATACTGAGAAAGACAGTCACTGAAATACAGAGAAAGCCATCACTAGAATACTGAGAAAGTCACCGGAATACTGAGAAAGCTATTCACTTCAGATGTCACTGAAATACTGAGAAAGTCACTGAAATACTGAGAAAGCTAGTCACTGCAATACTAAAAGAGTCATTGAAATACTGAAACAGTGATTGAAATACTGAGAAAGTTAGTCATTGGAATACTGAGAAAGCTAGTCACTGGAATACTGAGAAAGCAGTCACTTGAGAAGTCACTGAAATACTGAGAAAGCTAGTCACTGAAATACTAAAAGAGTCATTGAAATACTGAAACAATTATTGAAATACAGAGAAATCCATTCACTGAAATACAGAGAAAGTCAGTCACTGAAATACTGAGAAAGCCAGTCTATGAAATATCAAGACAGTCACTGAAATACTGAGAAAGTCAATGAAATACACATAAAGGCTGATGCTGAAATACTGACACAGTCATTGAAACAGAGGGAAACACAGTCACTAAAATACATAGAAAGCCAGTCACTGAAATACAGAGAAAGTCAGTCACTGCAATACAAAGGAAGGCAGTCACTGAAAAACAGTAAAATGTCTCTGAAATACAGGAAAAGTCAGTCACTGAAAATAGAGTAAGTACAAAGGAGGTCAAAGAAAGTCACTAAAATACAAAGAAAAAAAGTCACTGAAATACAGAGAAAGTCAGCCCATGAAATAAGAGTCACTGAAAAACAAAGAAAGTCAGGGAAAGTCACCGGAATACGAAGAAAGTAAGTCACTGAAATATAGAGAAAGTCAGTCACTGAAATACAGCAAAAGTCAGCCAATAAAAAAACAAAGAAAGACAGAGAAAGTCACTGAAATACAGAGAATGCAAGTCACTAAAATACTGAGGAAGTCAGTCACTGAAATACTGAGAAAAGCCAGTCACTGAAATACTGAGGTCAGACCATAAAATACAGAGACTAGCTGAAATACAGAGAGTCACCAAAATACAGAGAAAGTCACTAAAATAACAAGAGCTGTCACTATTGGTGACAAATGCCTCTGAAGTAGGCCCAAGAATGCCAGAGTTGTATGCGCAAAAAATCACATATCCTTTTGTGACCTTGACCTAAGAGGCCTCGGTCATAAGTGTGACATATCTTCTCAATATGGTTAACAATTGTGTCAAATTATTTTCAAATCCCTTGATAAAATGCAGAGTTGGGTCCAGACAAGAAACACCTTGACTTCGAAGTGTGACCTTGACCTTGGAGCTAGGGGGCGGTCTCGCACATGACACCTCTCCATTATAGGGAACATTTATGCCAAGTAATTTCAGAATCCCTTCATCAATGGCAGAGTTATTGACCGGACAAGAAACTGACAATGTTAACCTTTGACCTCTGTGACCTTGACCTTGGAGCTAGGGGGTCTGGGTCTTGCTCATGACATGTCGTCTCATTATGGTGAACATTTTTGCCAAGTAATTTCAAAATGCTTTAATGAATAGCAGAGTTATGGACCGGACACGAAACATACCTTGTTAACCTTTGACTTGTAAGTGTGACCTTGACCTTGGAGCTAGGGGTCTGGGTCTTGCACATGACACGCCGTCTCATTATGGTAAACAAGTTCTTTCAAAATCCCTTCATGGATGGCAGTGTTATGGACCAGACACGAAACAGACCATGTTAACCTTTAACCTCTAAATATGACCTTGACCTTGGAGCTAGGGGTCTGGGTCTTGCGCAGGACACTTAGTCCATTATGGGGGAACATTTATGCACAGTTATTCAAAAACCTTTATGGGTGAAAGTTACAGCCCACAAGAATACCGACGCATGACGGGCGGACAGTGCGATTTAAATATGCCCACCTTTGGGGGCATAAAAAGAATGTCACTTGAATACAAAGAAAATCAGTATCGGAAAAACAGAAAAAAAGTCACTGAAATACAAAGACAGTCACTGGAATGCAAAGGAAGTCAGACCATGAAATACAGAGTCAGTTGCTGAAATACATAGACAGATAAAACTAATTTTCTTAAAGTGATTTGTCACATTTTCTTTTAAAGTGAAGGCCTCCCTAAGTCTGTTATACACTGTATTTTGTGACAGACGCCGGTTATATAACTACAGCTATAGCGCTCTAAACAATACTTTTCCCACTATCATGGTTCTTAAAGAATCTTCATACTGATGCTGCCTCACAATGGCATAAAACAGAGCTTGACATTTAACAGTTGCCATATTACCCGCGGTAAGTGAAGGTTGCATTTGAGTCATTAAAAAACTTACAATGGTCTGCCTTTGGTGCAAGTAAAAATTCCGACAGTCTTCTTATGTTTTCATATTATTTAGTAACTCTGTGTAATTTTCCTTACATACTTTGAAAATGTCTATTCTTCAGAACTAAAACATATTAACTACAGGTCATTTAACATCATAATTATGAGCAACAAGAGTGCCAGACTGTCACAAAATATGCCCGTCATTGAACTTGGCCTAATTCAAGGGCCATAATCCAAAAGTGCCTGGGGCGATTTGGGTGGTTGTCGAACTGGCCAAATATTAGCCCACAAACATTGAGCAGGGTTTGGGGGAAGGTAGGATAAAACTGTTTCACATGGCTAAATTTGCAGTTTTTTTGGTTAATCCAAGGGCATAATCCAGAGTGCTGGGCGATTTGGAGGCTATCAACTTGCCATATATTATGCCCACAAAAATTGTCACAAGTTTGTGAAGATCAGAACGAAAACTTCGACTAGAGAGCGACATGCTGTGGAACACCAACCGCCCACACCCACGGGTGTTCACATAATACGCCCCGCTCTTTCAGAGATGGGCGTATAAAAAGGAAAGTTTTTTGGGCATGTAAAAGTTAAAGGTTTATTTGGCCAAAGTGCAAGAGCTAAAGAAAGTTACATTTTCTGAAAATCTAGTATAATATTTTTTTATGCTCCCAAATGTCTAAGATACATGTAAGTACCACTACATTATTAGTTATAAAATGCAAACTGAAGCAGCCTGTACTAATGCATCTGAAAATACATAAGAGAGATACATACTGCAAGATGGATGGAACCTCGGGGCCTCTGTTTTTTATGTTCTTCTTTCTGAAAAAAAAAAGACATTATTTTCAGCACATCATCTCCAGATTACTTTATGCTTTAAAAGCGTTTATCCTATATTCTAAAACTTCTAAGATTTTCTTTTATATAAACAAAGAAGTATTTTACCGTGTATTGTCTTGTCGATTAGAACACATTTCGCAAAATGACCTACTTTTGGCTATTCTGGTTTACTCCCTTGTATTTAAAACCACATTTATTTATAAACCTAGAATCCAGCAAAAGCAGACTCCTAGTTAAAACAAGCAAGTATGATGCTTCACATGAAATTAGGACACAACTGCTATGAATTTACTTATGCAAAAATAAACCTGACAGCATGTTTGTTTGCATTCATGAAATTAATATTTCACAACTACATGTGCAATAGATTGCCTGACAAGATTTTGAATAAAATATTTCCACTGTTTCCATACTTCTTTTATTCCATAGCCAGTCCTTACTTTAAAACATCAATTATAATGTAGGGATAACGCATGTTTTTCGTTTTATAACATATGCAGAATCCCGAGGGATTCTGAACAAGTTATAACATGAAATGAACATGCACTAACGCAGCTGTTCTAGCATAAAACACATAAAAAACTAATAAATGAATACATTATCCCTCAACGTCATTGAATTTCCATGAAATGCGCGGAAATTTCCAAGTTGTTTTATCACACTGGTGTCATTTCCTTTTGAATTATCCATTTTGGGGCCGTTATAAGTTTACGCTTTGCTGCGGAACGCGCATATTTAATAAGGTGTTTTAACAGCACGTGAGCACGAGAATCTCCCCGTTAACACACATTTTCTGTCCTATTAACCCCTCCCCCCCCTTCCGAAAAGTGACAAGAACAGCAGTTTTATGCTAGAATGAACATTAAAGACTAAATTTCACAGTTTCAAAGCTAGCGAATGTGTCAAAATAGAAATATTCCTATGCAAAGAAAACATAAGACAAACCTCAAAGTATTCCAGCATGCCAGACTCTGGGTCGAGTATAAACCACCGGTGTAACCATCCCTTCATTACATTTGTAAACTTTGTAAGTTGCCCTTCCATTGGTCGCCATCTGAAAACAAGAAGAGATCACAGAGTGATCTTGGCGCCCACCAATGTACCAATTTTGAGTGTTCCAAATTTCAAGACTTAATGACTAGCTCAAGGTTAAATTTCATTTCCGTACACAACACTGTGCATGTGGTCCAAATTTGAAAGCTGTAGCTTGAGAAATGTGAAGGTAGGTCACTAGATCAATTTCACAAACAAAGTTCTTTGTACACAAAACTATATGCATGTGCATCAAGTTTGAAGGCTGCAGTTTGAGAAATGTGAAAGTAGGTCACTAGGTCAATCTTAAGGTCAAAGTTTATTTCAGTACACAAAACTATGCAAGTGGTCCAAATTTGAAGCCTGTAGCTTGAGAAATGTGAAAGTAGGTCACCAGGTCAATGTCAAGGTCAAAGTTTGTTTCGGTACACATTCCTATGCATGTGGTCAAAATCAAGGTCAAATTTTATTTCAGAACACAGAACTATGCATGTGGTCCAAATTTGAAGCCTGTACCTTCAAAAATGTGAAAGTAGGTCACCAGGTCAATGTCAAGGTAAAAGTTTGTTTCGGTACACATTCCTATGCATGTGGTCTAAATTTGAAGCCTGTAGCTACAGAAATGTGAAAGTAGGTCACTAGGTCAATCTTATGGTCAAAGTTCATTTCTGTACACAAAACTATGCATGTGGTCTAAATTTGAAGGCTGTAGCTTGAGAAATGTGAAAGTAGGTCATTAGGTCAAAATGAAGGTCAAATTTCATTTCAGAACACGAAACTATGCATGTGGTCCAAATTTGAAGCCTGTACCTTCAAAAATGTATAAGTAGGTCACTAGGTCAATGTCAAGGTCAAAGTTTTTTTCAGTGCACAAAACTATGCATGTGGTCCAAAATCGAAGGCTGTAGCTACAGAAATGTGAAAGTAGGTCACTAGGTCAAAATCAAGGTCAACTCATGTCAAGGTTCATCTTGCCACTCAAAACCATACACGTGGTCCAAATCTGAATGTTGTAGTTTATTGACAAGACTTTAAAAGCTTTTCCCTATACAAGTCTATATGAACCATATGACCCCCAAGGCGGGGCCATATTTGACCCTAGGGGGATAATTTGAACAAACTTGGTAGAGAACCACTAGATGATGCTACATTACAAATGCCAAAGCCCTAGGCTTTGTGGTTTGGACCAGAAGATTTTCAAAGTTTTTCCCTATATAAGTCTATGTAAATCATGTGACCCCCGGGGCGGGGCCATATTTGACCCTAGGGGGATAATTTGAACAATCTTAGTAGAAGACCACTAGATGATATCACATACAAAATATCAAAGCCCTAGGCCCTGTGGTTTTGAACAAGAGGTTTTTCAAAGTTTTTTCCCTATATAAGTCTATATAAACCATGTGACCCCAGGGGTGGGGCCATATTAGACTCCAGGGTAATAATTTGAATCATCTTGGTAGAGGACCACTAGATGATGCTTCATATCAAATATCAAAGCCCTAGGCTCTGTGGTTTTGGACAAGAAGATTTTTCCTATATAAATCTATGTAAATTATAGAAATAAACAAAGGGTCATAACTCATTCAAAAATTGTTGAACCAGTCTGATTTTCAGGGGGACACAACTAGGGTACCAAAAAATCATTCTGACAAAGTTTGGTCAAAATCCCCGTGGTAGTTTCTGAGGAGATGCGATAACGAGAAATTGTTAACGGAAGGACGGACGGAAGGACGGACGGACGGACGACGGACCACGGACGCAGAGTGATTTGAATAGCCCACCATCTGATGATGGTGGGCTAAAAACATGCATAACAAGAGGACCATGATGGTCCTGAATCGCTCACCTATCTCCACATGACCCAGTGTTCAACTGAGTATGACATCGTTATTTCTATTATTTGACATAGTGACCTAGTTTTTGAGCACATGTGACCTAGATATCATCAAGATAAAAAATTCTGACCAATTTTCATAAAGATCCATTGAAAAACATGGCCTCTAGAGAGGTCACAAGGTTTTTCTATTATTTGACCTAATGACCTAGTTTTTGAAGGCACGTGACCCACTTTTAAACTTGACCTAGATATCATCAAGGTGAACATTCTCACCAATTTTCATGAAGATCTCGTGAAAAATATGGCCCTTAGAGAGGTCACAAGGTTTTTATATTTTTCGACCTACTGACCTAGTTTTTGACCGCACATGACCCAGTTATGAACCTGACCTAGATATCATCAGGCTGAACATTCTCACCAATTTTCATGAAGATCCATTGAGAAATATGGCCTCTAGAGAGGTCACAAGGTTTTTTCTATTTTTAGACCTACTGACCTAGTTTTTGACCCCACGTGACCCAGTTTTGAATCTGACTTAGATATCATCAAGATGAACATTCTGACCAATATTCATGAAGATCTCATGAAAAATATGGCCTCTAGAGAGGTCACAAGGTTTTTCTATTTTTAGATCTACTGACCTAGTTTTTAACCCCACGTGACCCAGTTTCGAACTTGACCTAGATATCTTCAAGGTAAACATTCTGACCTATTTTCGTGAAGATCCATTGAAAAATATCGCCTCTAGAGAGGTCACAAGGTTTTCCTATTTTTAGACCTACTGACCTAGTTTTTGACCGCACATGACCCAGTTTCGAACTCGACCTAGATATCATCAAGGTGAACATTCTGACCAATTTTCATGAAGATCCATTGAGAAATATGGCCACTAGAGAGGTCACAAGGTTTTTCTATTTTTAGATCTACTGACCTAGTTTTTGACCCCACATGACCCAGTTTCGAACTTGACCTAGATATCATCAAGGTGAACATTCTGACCAATATTCATGAAGATCTCATGAAAAATATGGCCTCTAGAGAGGTCACAAGGTTTTTCTATTTTTAGATCTACTGACCTAGTTTTTAATCCCACATGACCCAGTTTCGAACTTGACCTAGATATCATCAAGATGAACATTCTGACCAATTTTCATGAAGATGCATTGAGAAATACGGCCTCTAAAGAGGTCACAAGGTTTTTCTATTTTTAGATCTAATGACCTAGTTTTTGACCCTACGTGACCCAGTTTCGAACTTGACCTAGATATCATCAAGATAAACATTCTGGCCAACATTCATGAAGATCTCATGAAAAATATGGCCTCTAGAGAGGTCACAAGGTTTTTCTATTTTTAGACCTACTGACCTAGTTTTTGATGGCATGTGACCCAGTTTCGAACTTGACCTAGATATCATCAAGGTGAACATTCTGACCAATTTTCATGAAGATCTTGTGAAATATATGGCCTCTAGAGAGGTCACAAGGTTTTTCTATTTTTAGACCTACTGACCTAGTTTTTGATGGCATGTGACCCAGTTTCGAACTTGACCTAGATATCATCAAGATGAACATTCTGACCAACTTTCATAAAGATCCCATGAAAAATGTGACCTCTAGCGTGGTCACAAGCAAATGTTTACGGACGCACTGACGCACGGACGACGGACACCGCGCGATCACAAAAGCTCACCTTGTCACTTTGTGACAGGTGAGCTAAAAATGTTTCTCTATTTAAAAACTAGGATGTGTGTCCATAGGAAACTGGTGCCAAGCTTTACTGTCACTGTACATGGTTTCATGACTCTAGGTGAACATTTTTAGCTCACCTGTCACATAGTGACAAGGTGAGCTTTTGTGATCACCCTTCGTCCGTCGTCAGTCCGTCCGTGCGTCAACAATTTCTTGTCTGCAAGATAGTGGTTTCATTTATGATTTTATTTTAACCAAACTTGCACACAACTTGTATTACCATAAGATCTCGGTTCCTTTCTTGAACTGGCCAGATCCCATTATGGGTTCCAGAGTTATGGCCCCTGAAAGGCCAAAATTAGCTATTTTGACCTTGTCTGCCAATAGCAACTTTATTTATAATTTGATTTTTACCAAACTTGCAAAAAACTTGTGTCACCATAAGATCTCGGTTCCTTTTTTAAACCGGCCAGATCCCTTAATGGGTTCCAGAGTTATGGCCCCTGAAAGGGCCAAAATTAGCTATTTTGACCTTGTCTGCACAATAGCAGCTTCATTTATGATTTGATTTTAACCAAACTTGCACACAACTTGTATTACCACAAGATCTTGGTTCCTTTCTTGAACTGGCCAGATTCCATCATGGGTTCCACAGTTATGGCCCCTGAAAGGTCCAAAATTGGCTATTTTGGCTTTTGCAGCCATATAGAGACTTCATTTATGGTTTTATTTGATACAAACTTCCAAAATATCTTCAACAACAATAAATGTTGGATTCCATGACAAATCAGATCCAATCGTAGGTTCCAGAGTTATTTTATATCTGATTACCACCCCTGATTGTAATCAAAATGGATTTATATCAGTAAGTTACAGGACTTACTTGAAATTTCATTATTGTCATTAGTTGGACTGAGCCAATCAGGGTAGATAACTATGGACTGATTTTATGTCAAATTACCTCCCTTTATTTCAAATTAAACTGGGTATATCTCCGTAACTAATGAAGATACTGATCTGAAATTTCATTTATGTCAACAGATTTATTTGGCAGCTCCTTCTTTTGTTCACTTATAATATATTTTTTTTTAATTACTTCCCTTTTACATTACTATAAATAGCTTATTTTTAATAACTTTTTTATTATTGGCCGTAGGGAAAAACCGAGACCACTTTTCTGTGGTACAGCATGGATGGTACCTCCAATTTTTAAGTGTATTTTGTCATATCTGTACCTTGTAAGAATTTTATTTTTCTTTTTGGTTAAATTTCTTCTCTTTGTTGTTCCTGTCCTTTGGACTTAGGTATTTTTTCTGAGGACATTCTTGTCCTCAAGTGCAGTGATAACAGGTGAGTGATATAGGGCCATCATGGCCCTCTTGTTTAAGATAACTTCAACATGAACTTTTAAGCACTTCATGTGTATTTTTAAGTTCACAACAGAACCATATCTCCAGAAAAATAATCAACAAAAACAGTTTCTAAAACCAAGGACCTCTAAGTGTGACCTTGACCCTGTACTTAGTGGCCAAGATCAAGTGTTCTGCATGACCTCTCAATGACATAACTGATGACAGTTTTAAGAAAATCTTCCCAAGCAGTTTAGTCAAAATGAAGCAGACATAAAGTTAAGCTATTTGATCTTTGGCCTCTAAGCATGACCTTGACCTTAGACCTAGCGACATGGGTTGAGTGCATTCTGACAAAATAATTACCGGTATGGTCTCTACAGCGTCAAAAAGGTTTTTCTATGATTTGACTTAAATGCAGTGACCTAGTTTTTGATCCCAAATGATCCAATGTCATAACTGCCAGAGATTTTATTGACACAAACATTCTGTAAAAGTTGCAGTCATACTGGGTCAAACTTATGACTTGTAGACGGTAAATAGTAAAACTGTTTATGACAGATGGTAACGGACAGGGTGATCACAATAGCTAATCTTGAATGTTTTGTGAACTAATTTGCAACAGTTAAGTATTTTAATCCTTTTGGGAAGAAACATAGAGCATTTTACAACCCTAATACATAAGGGTGTACAGGGTCTTATGCAGAAAAACATGTTATAACTAAGAGAGACCTATCGGGATAAAGTAGCTGGTTTATAGAAGGAAAAAAGAAAACATACAGTTATAAAACAGAACTTACGTCTTACTCTTTGCATCTTCTTTCATATCAAACTCCTGTAAAAGAAAAATACCTTAAATAAATATATAGTACATTAAATGCTATTTCCTTTATTGGGAATTTAAAAACTAAGTTAAAGGAAAGGAGCAGTTTCCAGGACTTTTTATGAGACACATTTTCATGGTTTGTCTTGAATTAAAGTTACAAACTCTTGTTTATGTGTTTGTTATGTGAACTGGTTTGAACAAGTTTAGAATGAGTAAAAGCCTAATACTGAATGAAAATTTATAGTAGAAATTATATCAATACAATTTTTTTGTATATTTGAAAATGCAAATACTGAGGTTACCTTGTCAGTCAAACAAATAAGAGCAAATGCTTTTATTTCATCTTAAACAAATACACAGCTACCATTAGCTATGTAAATGTTTCATTTATTAACAAGAATTCAAAACATAAAAACAACTTAAGTTATTAACTGAAACCTGCATAAAACATTTTATGAAGAGTTTTCTTAAATTTGATATGTGTCTGTCAAAAAGTAACATCCATAACAATCATAAAACCTGTATCTTAAATTTGTTATTTGTCACCCATTTTCGTGACCGTGATTTTCAGATAGATCTGTCCTTTCTAATGAGATTTTCTAGTGCAATCTTAATAATTAGTCAATAAAATATCTGCATTTAAGAAAAATATGGCAACTGTTGCAAAAGCAGCCAATATTTTGAAGCATTTTTGATAATATAACAAGCAAAGGCATCAAACCCCACCATTCTTGTAATAGGTTATGACTTAAAACTGAATCAGCCCTATAATGTTTATTATGAAATAAATATTAACAAGAGGTGTCACTATTGGTGACAAGTGCCCCCGAAGCAGGCCCAAGAATGCCATAATTGTATGCGCAAAAAATCACGTATCTTTTTGTGACCTTGACCTATGAGGCCTCAATTCTAAGCGTGACACATCATGGTTAACATTTGTGTAAAATTATTTCCAAATCCCTTCATAAATGGCAGAGTTATGAACCAAACAACATGTCAAACTTCTATTGATACTCGCATCGGTTGTTTTGAACCGCATATAAAAGCAATAGGCCTAGACATATAGTGGGGGAGTAATTATATTTTTAACTGTTTTCTATTCCAAAAGTTTTTCCTCACCCCCGAGAATGCCAGAATCCAGGTGTCTGGATACTGGACGGCTAGACACTTCCCTTCCAACAGCCTTGCTATTGGGTACAGGGTTTCAGAAATCCCATGTCCGGAGCCCGGGGGCTACCAGAAAATTCTGTCGGGCTACTAAATTTTTTCAGAGCGTGCCCGGCGGGCTACCTTGAAACTCCATATCGAGTAGCCCGGAAATCAATAATTTAGTCTTCAAATATAATTTTGATAGTAACTGTTGTCTATAATCCAATTGTTTATCAAGAGAAACATGCCCGAGGCTTTAGTTATCTTAACACCTACTGTCACAATCGGCAAATAATTAACCGTTTAATCGTACCCGCAGGCAATTGTTTACAAAAAACATGTGCAAGATTGATTTTAGACTAATCCAGTAACATCAAAGACGCTGATCGGTATTGTTTAAAACAATATACAAACCAGTCTTAAAATTACGTCATTTTAGCGCCACCTGCCAAAGTGTACTTTCGGTTTCGCTGACCTCAATATTTATCGAGTGATCAGAATAGATGTTTGATTTTGAGGCATTTTAGTTGCCTACACTGATTGTTTATGCTTTCCGATTTAAATACTTGCCTAACATGCAAAAAAATCGACCATGATTTTGCAAAATATCAGAAAGTATACAGAATTTTGGACAAACATAAATTCGGATAAGTGAATTAATATACGGTGTAAAGAATAGAGACACTATATACGCGGTTCTAGCCTGTTTATTGAACCAGGCAGATGTTAAGAATCAGACAGGATCAATTTTAAATAATTTTGAGATAAATTACAATTCATACAGCTCTAAGTTAGTAAGTTCTAAGGAACTTGCAAGTTTATAAAAATTGATTTGCATTCCTTTTTTATTGCCATGTTGCAATAACTATCAGGAGTACTCCTGATAATATTTCGCAGTTTAAAAACACGTAGTTTTATCTTTTAAAATGAGCAAAAGGAGTAATGATAATTGCTATTTAAGAGAACAAAATTTATAACAATGTGCGTAAGGCTAAAATTATGAAACCTCTAATAATTTATTCATTCCATCCAATGTAGTATAGAAGCACATAGTAAATAAACCGAAATGACCATTGCCAAACACATTTAAATGTTCGGGCTACCAGATTAAAATTTTGGTAGCCCAATGGGCTACCAATAAATTTGCAGATTTCTGAAACCCTGGGGTAAACCCGTTAGTGACGTGGTTACCGTTAAGTAATTAATTAGAGTGTCCGCCTACACAACAGATCACGAGGTCCGGGATTCGATTCTCGGTAGAGTCTGTGGTATATTATTGGAAGTGTCTAGAAGTCCGGTAATCGGACGCCTAGCCTGCGTTCTAGCCGTCCGGTTACCGGACGACTAGCATATCCTCAGGGGTTTTTCTAGCCGTCCGGTAATTGATTTCTTAATGAATTAGTAATGATTTTATATAGTTTTAAATGTTATTTACTTAAGATATCAATACTTACCTGATTTTTCAGTCAATAAAAAGAATGAGATCGTGTTCGTACACAAATCTGTTGACATTCTATTTTTAGAAATGATAAAACATTTTTCGCCAAACGTCCATGTTATTTTGTAAAAGTAATGTTTTCCTAACAGCCTAAACTTTAATTCTTAAAACACAAAATATATTTGTTTTGAAGAATAGAAAGCTTATAAAATAAGCAATTCATTAATTAATTTTGACATTATTTCGAAATAAAATGGATTAATTATAAACGCTTAACTACTGTTTTGAACATCACACTGCCGCTATTGAAATTAAATATCATTTGAAACAGTTATTCATTAAAAAATATTTGAATACTAAATATAAAATTGTAAGTAGAATCATGGAGGTAATATAGAGATGGAGTGCAGACGAGATAATTGGTGATAATTATTTATTATACCACATGTTGTTCCTTGCTGAGCTCCTTTCAGAATCCTACGAGAGATACCACCACAGTCACTTAATTATCACCATTTCACATGTAATTAACATAATCCTTTGAACATACTGTGCGGCACCGCGGTTTTATCGTAAATCAGCAGATGCACCAAAATTTCAACAAAACGGAAGTTGTGGGTGAGATATGCGCACGTGTCATATTTTGAAACTAATTAATACAAACAATGCGCACTGCTGGGGATTCATCGGTAGAGTAAATGTACGACTTCTTAAAGCATTCGTTTCTGTGATATGGTAACTCTTCAAATAACAGTGACTCATTAAAGTAAGCATTTACAGTTTACTATGTAGTCATTTTAAACTAAATTCTTTTAGATTTCCTAAAATTTCCTAAAAATGTAGACATGCTTAAATTAAAGTTAAGGAATCAAATTTTCATTTGCTAGGTATTAAAAACGTGAGCAGTTGTGAGCATTTTAAATAATGACCATGTTTTAGACTGCATATTTTATATAATTGGTCTTGATTACAAGTTTATGTAAGTCATTCATATAACTTAAATTTTATTTATTGAAGTAGTTATTCAGTTACCAAACGCCTTCTTCGTGTATTTATCTATATATCTATTTATTTATTTCGCAGATTTGAAGCTGGTGTAAAATCTCATTGTTAAAAGTGGAACATTTTTCTACAATTTTGTCGCACAATCTGGAGATCAGTGCCTGTAAAGATGCACATGATTTTTTTTTTAATATTTGCTTTGCATTTCACTTATTCGCCTAGAATGTACAAGCATATTGACAAGACATGTTTTAATATCCATATACGCTCTGTACAGCTAAACTGGATTTGTAGGTAAGTAATATTACGTTATAATCTCATTTATTATAATTGAAAGTTTGTATTCATAGCTTTCTTGTCTCTACATTCTGGACATATCCAGGGACCCTCCGGTAAAATTTCAGCTTTTAATTCGCATTTTACATGTTCGCAATTAATCATTTCCCTATCGTTCGGGTGTTTACGTGGACAATATGGCCAGTCACTGTCAGAATCACTCCACAGCATTGTTACTTGAATTAATTTATTGGAATAGAAAATCCCTTAAAAATCTTAGTTTTCGTAATCATTATTTGCCATAAGTAACACTTACAATATAGTCTTTCCAAAAAGAACAAATTCGATGTAAATCAATTATAATTGCATGACCGTGGATGACATGAAAATGCGTGTATTTCGTCAACTTCAATTGCCAAGATGTCAATATTTCCAAAACGACGTCAGAATGTGTATTTGAAGTGTCAGGTAGTTACTAAACGGAAAAAATCGGAACATCCCGATCCCATTATCTGACTATTCCGGCTATTCATCGGGTCTCACTCGATTAACTCTGTGAGGAACAACATGATATCCGATTAACACCTAGTTGCTACTGATTGACAGGTACTTATCAGAGGATAACAAAGCTGCGGTGCCGCACAATGTACCTTGGAAGTGCCTTCGTCCGCACTCCATCTCTATATTACCTCCATGGTAGAATCTATTTCAAAACTGTTTTAATTTTGAAAATCCAGTGAAAAAGTTGTTAAAATTTTAATATTCCGAAAATAAAAGGCATCAGATGAACAGATTTTAATGAGTGACGTCACGGCGATCTCGCCATTATTGATTTCAGCAAACTTCCGTTTTAATTATCGGCTGATTAATGCAGTGATTTATTGTAAATCTTCAATATGTATTCACTCAAAATTTTGTTTGCAGATAACTATCGATATCTTAAGTAAATAACATTAAAACTATATAAAATCATTATTTATTCATTCGGAAATCTATTGGACGGCTAGAACGCAGGCTAGGCGTCCGGTTACCGGACGTCTAGACACTTCCTATATTATTACATGACTTAATTAGTGAATCATTGTTATGAGGAAGTAGTGAATCATTGTTATGAGGAATGTCCGTGATATTACGCATGTGCATGTTGCACACTTATTTCGTAATTTATTTTGTTTAATTTGAACAATTTTTTCTATATTTCATTCAATAATAAACATATTTCAAATACCCTGTAGTTTTAAAGTTAATTTAGATTGAAAAATCAATATTCACTTTAGCTTTCTGCATGACTGCCAAAACCTGAATCTTTTCCGATTCAGAGAGGGAGGCTAAATCGGGAAGTCCAAAGTCCGATTTGATGTTACCGGAAGCTGCCATTATGACTTTCCGGATCAAAGGGAGGCAACCTTCGACTTAGCCTTGGGTATAATGCCACCAAATTTTCATCTGCTGAGAGATACAAGATACAAATTTATCTAAATATTTTACCTAATATTTTACATAAATAACAAAAGTATATTTAATAAAATAATAAAGGTGTACCTAATATGAAATTAGACGCTGCCTATCTGACGGGAAAACTCTGCATAAATTGTACTTTCTGATATCTTCACTTTTGACAGTAAGCCTGACGGTTTTGCTCTTGTAATAAAAATTAATAAAGGAATATGTTTTAAAATGTTTTTTTTTTTAAATTAACGTAGATCTAATCATTTCTTCAAATGTGTCAAGACTAGACAGATAATAGAAAATAGAGTTAAAGATAATAGTGATATTTGGGTGCTCAGAATCTAGTCCCAATGCACCCATAGTACACCAATTACATACGTACTAATATTTAAAACTGCCCAGTATACCCCCTTCGATACATACCTACACTCGGCGCTATGCGCTTCAACGGTCATGCCTTTGCTGTCAATTTGTTTGTCTAATACAAATGTCTGAATCTGGGAATGCACAGTTTCTTTTCAGTTAATTTGTTACAAATAGTTTAAAAAACAACAACAACAATTTACACATTAAGCCTGCGTAACATCACGCTCAACCTCATGTTCTTCTAATATTCTTTTGTAGTATAGATACCGGAACTTACATAATTCTGTTATCCCAAACACTGACTATTGCAATTTTTTTAAATGCCATTATTGTCAAACTACACTCTCTTAGGACAAATTTTGGCCCACTAATACAGCTATGGTAAACCTCTTGTATGTGAGAATGACAAACAACCATTTACATGTAAAATTCTTATTTCAAATTCATTCTAAAAAGTTCTTGACCAGAATTTTATCCATAACAAAAACGCTCATGGTCGAAATTCAAGAAATCCAATTTAATTTACCTAACTCATAACAGCCTGGAGCCTTTTTAAAAAAAAATATGATTAAGGTTAATTTCTTAGCTCTATAGGGATCGAAGCTGGGGCCTCTCAAGTTTATAGCCAACATTTTTTTCCAAGTGTAAAACTCTAGACAATGAATTGATTTTTTGAGAAAGTAATTGCAATGTATATGAAAGACTGTGGAATGGAGGTGAGATAAGCAACATATGCTTTTCCATGCCTTTGAATTTTTGTTCAAAATTTACAGGCAGAACATTGGTCAACTATACACATTATTGATATCTGTTCCAATATTTGCAAAAATGTGATAAATATCAATAAAAAAAATAGAATTGGCCTAAAGCAAAAAAAAAAAAAAAAAAATAAATAAATAATAATAATAATAATTAGAAGCATCTGACGATCGAGGTTCGAACTCCGGACCTCGCGCATATGAAGCATGTACGCTAACCATTGGACAAATGGGAACTGTGAAAATATTTGGTGATAAAATTATGTATATAAATATATTTTGTTACGGCAGCGTGTCTAAATTCGTTTTACTTTGACATTTTTGAAATTATTGGCTTTTCTACATTAAAAAGAATATATTGGCGATGATTTTGTTATTCAAACACTGCTGCAATGTTCATTATTTTCAATATTGGAAATGTCGTTACATGAAGAAACCCGAATAACACCGATTCCATTAATACCGCGAATTTTCAACTTCAATACGATAGAATGATCTGTATTCTTTATCACATATCTATAACGGTAATGCGGCACCGGATCTTTCGTAAGCAATTTTATTTTACCAAATGTCGTCCTGAAAATTATTTATTGCGCGAACTGCGAGGCAGCAATTAACAAACTCCAACACAGTGTTACTTCCCCTTAATGGTACAGCAGTATGACTGTTTGACAATATTCCTGCGCGGAGTTGAATAAAACGGTGAAGGTATAGAATACTTTCCCAAGTTGAACGGTATATAGGTTTACTTGGACATATACACGTACACACTATTTATAGACGGAAAAGCCTTCGGTTTTCCCGTAAGAGTTTTTCAACATTAGCAAATCACAGTTAATGATTAGTACATGAGCTATACATACAAATTTGGTTAAACCTGAAATACATCTGTTAATCTTGGTCTAGGCCTAAAAGCTAGTTAAAAGCAAATAGAGGCACCGTCTTACGTCTTCTCCCATTTCTAGTATAAAAAACGATCTCTCTAAACACGTCAAATCTATTTGCAAGTCCCTTATTTGCAGACAACTCGCTGACGCTCGGATTATTTAGAGTATTGGAGAGATCGACGTGATCTGGTGTTGGGCAAAATAAATGTTTTTACATCGTTTGTGTATGGGATCGTTATATTTAATTTTTAATAACTTTTTCGCTCATGTATGGATTTTCAAAATCTAAAAATGTTTCGAAATACTTTTATAAATGTAAATGACATCTAATTTTAATAGCGGCGTAGTGATGTTCAAAACTTAAAAAAGAAATGTAAGTTAAGTGTTCATAATTAATCCATTTTATTTCGAAATAACAATTAAAAGAAATTAATAAATTGCTTGTTTAATACCTGATCCATTGATAAAAAAAAAACATTGATATAATTTGTGTTTTAAGAAAGTTTAGGCCGTTAGAAAAACATCACTGTTTACAAAAACATGGACGTTCGGCTTGTGCCCACCTGATCACTGTCTTATCAGTTCTAAAAATAGAAAATACAACGGATATGTGTATAAACACGATCTCTCCTATAGGTGACGCCCTGCTCCTCAAGGATGTTGGATATCAGCGCTGACAGGTGTGAAGTCTTTCGCAAACAAGAGGACCAACATCAATGCCATTAACATCATCTATGGCCAGCAACACTCTGAAAAAGCTTTTTGTTTGTTTGTTTTGGGTTTAAAGCCGTTTTTTTTTCAACAGTATTTCAGTCATGTAACGGCGGGCAGTTAACCTAACCAGTGTTCCTGGATTCTGTACCAGTACAAACCTGTTCTCCGCAAGTAACTGCCAACTTCCCAACATGAATCAGCGGTGGAGGACTAATGATTTCTGAAAAAGCAGTCCACGTACCGTTGGGCTCTACATTCCGGTAACATGTCATGCGATGCCCACAAAGGCAGGATTACCAAGAAGGGTAACAACATCACGGCCTTCTTGAGATTCCCAAGATCTATCAAAGACGCCTACAACAAAAGACGTGTGGCACCAAAAGCTGAATACTAGTATTCCTCCACCGTGTGGAATCCTCACAACTAAGTCAACGTATCTAAACTCGAAAAGGTGCAAAGGAGATCTGATGGATTCGTTTCTGGGGACTATGGTCATAAATGAAGCGTCACTGCCTTGCCCCAAACCTTCAATCGAGATAGTCTTAAACAGCGGAGGAAACACGCTAAGACAAGCATACATATTGTACAGGATTGTCAATGAATCCGTTGCCATGGACAAACACATTACCTACGCCCACTGGAACATCTACCCATGGCCACTCAATGAGGTTCATGCCATTATACTGTAGAACACAAGTCCTTCCTTTCCTCCATCGCCATAGGGAACCAACTGCCGGAGCGCATCGCCAAAGTACCAACTTGAACACGTTCAAAGCTGTGACTGCGACAACATTTGCATAGTGCTGTGCTTGATATTTTAACCCACCTTCTATTGTACTTGGGACCTCCGTTGCTCATGTAGAGTCAGAATGGTAGTAGTATACCTACTTTAATGAGGCGCTGCATGTTATTGGAAGATGAAGAATATGCTTGAATTTTGTTATCAACATTTAAATATTTAAGAGAAACGAAGATTATTTTTTTCTTGATGATCAAAACAAGTATTTCCTACTTAATACAATCCTATCCAATGACCACTGTATTCGGTTTTCGACTAAGACTACATCAGTCACAAGCAAGACAAGTCATATTATTTTTGTTCCCATTGAACTTTTCATATTTTCGAGGTTATCATTAAGGATCGATAAATCATGTCAATTAATAATCATGTTAAATGATTTATGACTTTTACTCCTCAAAGGAATCAATGCAGCAAAATCATATTTCTTTTGCAAAGATAATAATTTATGCCCTTCAATGTGATAATAATTTAGCCGACATTGGGGTATGTAACAATATGAGTAAAATTTTGAAATTGACCCGTACATTGAACCAAACTTCACCTTATTCTACATTTGACTACTAATATGCAGCCTAATTTTATCAAAGACAAACGTATTAATGCCCTTTCCTAAGAAAAAAACACAACCCCCCCCCCCCCCCCCCCCCAAAAAAAAAATCACGTTTCTGTCTCGTAAAATTAGGGAACGTGGAAGGAGTTAAAGGGAAGTTTGGCATGGTCGTCCCGAACCACTGTGTGCATGTACATTGATTCCCATGGGTGGCTGTGTTCTCTGAATGTGATTTTACTGTTGACGTCAGTCCTTGTTTTTTAAACGCTTCGTTCATAAATCCAAGGTTCACATTCATCAAAATGCAGACCTGGTGTCATTAGACGGTGTCTGAATAAGATTCGCACAGCTAATTCCGGTACATAGGTTCAAATAGTTTACACTTAAAACTCTTACTGGGTAACACAAGACTTAAAAAGGTTAATTGGAAATAGAGATATTATTTACCAAAATGTCAAAAAAGCTCGAAAATCGAAATTTCTAATTCAGTATACCAGGACATTCATAACCGTCAAATATTTGATGCAGTCTAAATAAAGAAATCACACGAGACATAATACACACAAGTTAACCGGTTCCGAGCAAAACAGTTCGTGGCGGACAAAACAGTTCACCGATAATTTTGCCGGTATCTGCATTGGGGTAAGTATTCTCCATCCAAGAATCGGTTGATGCAAAATATGTTAAAGATTTTTATTTCTGTAAAAGGTAGCATGAACGAAGAACATGACATGTGCTTCCCGTTTAAAAGTAACCTATATTTAGTAAGTTATGACGAGTTAAAAGTGTGATTTTGTTGAAAAAAATGTAAAAACGAAAGTTTATCACGGTATATTTAATTCACTTTTCAACTTAGGTCTATTGTATTAATGTCAACCTTTAAAATAATGCTTGCCCTGAATATTGTCCAATTTTTAAGCGACGAAACGCAATATTCAACGAGTTATAGACATTCAAACACGACATGGTCGAAAAAAAAGTGTGGCGGCATTGCACAGCTCAAAATCATTTGTGTGGCGAGCAAGAGCAGTCCTGTGTCCTTTTTATTATTTTACTTTATAAATGGTCTAAATAGTGATATCAAGCTCGTAAGTCTTAAAAATAACGTTTATAATCAGACAACAGCAATTTACACTATTTTTTTTTATTAACAAACAGATGTAAATCAAAGCATATATTAATCATACAACCGCCTAACAATGTAATATATCACCAACACGTCTTCCTACATTTTTAAATTATGTTTGCAGTGGTACGGTAGTTTGATGCGATGCCTTCACATTTAGGAACGTTCCACTTACTTTATTATATCATTTGTGATATTTCTTTCAGGATCACAATGCATATGTACCTGTGCTATTACTGCAATGCAACAGCTGACGTTTATAGCCAGTTAATTCAGCACCTCTATAATAGCCATAAGTTTGACACGTTAAAGTACAAACAACTTGAGCTTGCCTGTCATACAGGAAAAACAGGATATCGAACAAAAATATTTGAATGTATTAAACCTGTGTCACATATATTATCCGTTGATGAAAACAATCAGTGACACATATCTCTACTTGAAGGGAACAACACTGAAAATTCTTTTTTTTTATCTGAAGTAGCAGAAGACAATCTTTCACTAAACGTTAACGAAAACAAGGAATTAGGAAACACTTCAACATTCAAATTAGAATCCTCTCCCTGTTTTTCAGAAGAAACAGACCCACCTGAAGTAAATTTAACTGATATTAATGACAATGTATCGGAGGTAATAGAAACATTAAAGGAATATGGTCAGTTAGAATTATATAAAAAAAATGGCTATCTCTAGTCGCTACTAAACAGTTCCCGATGAAAAACATATGTTATTTGTTGTTCCTTGATGTTGTAGAATCGTTTTCGAAATCCTCTCATCCCAGATGGGATATATGCACGAAAAAACTTTTTGGAAAGTTGGTTACAAACTGTTCCATGGGAAATGTTTGCGTTTCATGGCTGGTCCCCGAAATACAGGTCAAGTTGTAAGTGGGCAGCAAATTCTCGGTGATTGTTCTACACAAAACTCGAGTATAAACTTTGCAGTGTCTTCTAAACCAATCATAACCCAGGACGCATTGGAACCAATACTACCTGGTCTTTTTGTAGACACTGTGAAGATGTTTGCAAACTATAAAGGGGAAAACCCTATCAAAATTGGCATAGACGGAAAGAAAATTGCAAGGGGTAAAGGCAAAACAATGGAAGATATAGATTGCTGGGGGTTCGAGCCTGCTCCAACACTGACTGACAGAAAAGCCCGATTCAATAAGGAGTTTGAATTAACGTCCAATATATATATGCACGTGTTCAAGAGATTGAAGAAGAACATGTACCGACAGAAATTATGAAAGATTTAAGAAATGAAGTATATGAAACAATCAGATAAACAAGCTTGATATCACTATTTAGACCATTTATTAAGTAAAATAAGAAAATACACAGGACTGCTCTTGCTCGCCACACAAATAATTTTGAGCTGTGCAATGCCGCCACACTTTTTTTCGACCATGTCATGTTTGAATGTCTATAACTCGTTGAATGTTGCGTTTTGTCGCTTAAAAATTGGACAATATCAGGGCAAGCATTATTTTAAAGGTTGACGTTAATACAATAAACCTAAGTTGAAAAGTGAATAAAATATACCGTGATAAACTTTTGTTTTTATATTTTTTCAACAAAATCACACTTTTAACTCGTCATAACTTACTAAATATAGGTTACTTTTAAACGGGAAGCACGTGGCATGTTCTTCGTTCATGCTACGTTTTACTGCAATAAAAATCTTTAACATATTTTGCATCAACCGAGTCTTGGATGGGGAATACTTGCCCCAATGCAGATACCGGAAAAAATATCGGTGAACTGTTTTGTCCGCCACGAACTGTTTTGCTCGGAACCGGTTAACGGGTGTGTAATAGAAAACAGTCTGGATATTATCATACAGATGACACCTATTGTTACTGATCTAACTGACTCATGTCGATCATTCAACGCTTGGAGTCCGGGTTCGAGTTCCAGTCTGGCTGCACATTTTTCTCATCCTGTGACATTTGGCGCCCAACGTGTGGCCTGGACGGCATTACATTGGTTAGTCTCCGGAGCCTGTAATTGCTTGATTTATAAAGTACCCGCTGAAATTCGAGGACGAATTTCAGAATGGTGGGGAAATATGTCACGGTATAGAACTTGAATATTGAAACGGGGAGAAAACGTGTAGGCGGTCGGGTAGCTCAGTCAGTAGATTAGCGGAACGGTAGTCCGAGGTCCCGGGTTGGAGTCTCGGTATGGCTTCACATTTTGCTCACCCTGTGACAGAATGAATGAGTGTATATCCACATCATCCCCTTCCACCACCCCTAATGGTTTGTGCCTATAGATAGGATTTGGAATAATAAATTTGCATAATTGTTATGCCCCTTTATGTATTTTCATTTATTCCGTAATGATAGGGGACGATTACTGTACGGGATATTGCCAATCATAACTGTCTAACTGACAAAAATCAAGATACCTGGTTAACGTAAGTGAATATGTAGATGGCAGTAGTGGACACTAACAGGCAGTTTTGTCCTGTTAAGATACTTAAGTGGATAACAAGCAGTTTTAACACCTGCCAGAAAATAACTGAATAAGTGACATTTTTACGAAAAATTTCGAGATAAATATGTGGTTGGCAGAAATATGCCACCATAAAAACATATCAGAATATCGTACTTCCTGTGAAGCACAGGACTTCGCCCTACATCTGATGCACGGGGTATATAGTGATAAAGAGGCACTAGATTTGAATCAATACTCTGCCCGTGATCAAAATATTGATGTAGACACTTTCCAGTATAAGTATACAATTTAAACAGGCACCACAAAATAACTGTAGTATTTTGTATTTCCATGATGATAATTATACATGCTTTGCATTAAGAAAATGAAAAATATGAAGTATCTAGTTACAAATTGACAGTGGCATTACGAAGGCCAAGGCAATGTGTTTAATGTCTAAATTATATATTGTTAAATTAATGTAGTAGTATGTACAGTACTTGATGTTTTAAGGTTAGTTTAGACCACATTTCATTTGTACAGTGTAAGATAGTTATTATTCTATGTTTATAAAACTATTCTGAAAAGAGAATGACTACATAAGTTTGCAGATGAAGGTGTAAATACACATTAATTCAGGGAGGGCCTGAATGGTCCACCTGTCATTTTGTAGAATAGCTGTATTATACCTTTATTATCAGAATGATTTGCACGAAGTTCACGTGGGAGGAAAAAGTAGGTCACTAGGTCGTGGTGGGTCTTTAATGTACATGTATATACAGGCTATGTTTACACAATGGCCTCAACGCATCGCAATATATAACAATAGGTCATATATATTTACATAACACCGATGCGGACCCAACTTAGAATCTAGAAATGCGAACAGTTCTTCTGTTACTTCCCGGATATCAGTATCCCGAATTTTACTTATATCATCTGCAACAAAGTTTTGTTCTCTGGGAACCCATTGTAACTCTAAATCTATATACTGTTTAAAACAAAGCACGGGTCTGTAAATTCGATGTTTGAACTACCAACTTTTACAATATAAACGCATTTTTTGGAGTCGGACACCCATTTAACAGCTTGATTTTTAAGGAATTTTCCGTAAGCCCTTAATGCTAGACAAATAGCCTTAATTTCTCTGAACGTGGAACTTTCGCCTTCTCTTCTATAGACCAAGATCCGTGAAAAATATTCACTGGCAAATTTACGACGTAGGCCCCGAAAGATAAATCAGAAGCATCGGAACAGACTCATGTTTGGGTAGGTTTGTATTGCGCAATTTCCTTGCGATTGATTTTGTCAATATTATCAGACAAAAATTTAACGCACGGGTTCTCGGCCTTTAACCTGAAAACAGAGTCCCAAAACCTGCTTTCTACTATTTCTATATACAAAAATCCGTACAGTTTGTTTTCAATAATTTATTCTTTTCTGCTGAATTTCAAATATAATTCATTCAAGGTTTCGGTACGGACCCGTACCTCTAGAATCAGTACCTATAGACATTTCCTTTTATAAAATGACTATATATAACAACTTATTTTCCAGACTAGCGCATATATTCATTTTAGTTTGTGGTACAAAATGGCAGTTAATTTATATTGATAATACAGTCAAACATGTGCTACGAAGCTCCTCTGAATATATAGACCACTACTTTAAAACTTGTTTATAAAGACTGCTGCTTACTCTTTTTGTTTGACATTTACCTTTGTAACTAGCACAGAAGCGCATCTGCACATAACAGTTGAAAGAGACAGGTAGAGACCACCTGTCAACAAAAACGTTTTTAACTATCCAAGGGTGGTCTTTACAGATAGGTTTATCTGTATATTCAGGTCTGTTACAGGTCAAATAGAACTAAATAGGTAATCAAGCAGCACTTGCAGGCTAGTCGGATAATGGCGGGAAAAAATCTTCATTTTTTCCCCAGTTAAAGTGGCATTTTCATGTTTTATGTAAGCTAGAATCTAGTTCCAGTTTTTATATCATTGTGGGCCTATACTTGACATTTCGGTAGCATTTTCAAGGAGATTTTTGCATTTGTAGAAATGTAAATAAACCCTTTTACTCATGTGTTCATACCAACATTTTAGCTGTCAGTTTGGAAGATATTCATAGTGTTGACCTGTCAGACAAAACAATTCTCTTAGAAGACACATGACTCCTTTTCCTTGTATTTTTTTGTGTTTAAGAACACAAGGCAAGTAATTCTTTTTTTAAATGGGCCTGGCTAGGTGTTACAGCTTTCAGAAGATTGTTAATTTTATATAGAACATATGAACACATAGCAAATTTATTTACTACTGTACAGCCTACAGGGACAGGGACAGGGGCAGTTACAATACAATACAATACAATACAATACAGTACAACGCAACTCAACGCAACGCAATGCGCAATGCGCAATGCGCAATGCAATGCAATGCAACACAATACAATACAATACAATACAATACAATACAAAATGCAATACAATACAATGCGATGCAATACAATACAGTAAGTTTTATTTTGAGTCGGCAAGAGGACAACATTACAAAACATGAGCTCTGATGAATTTTTGAACTGACTATAATTAAAACAAATTTAACAGAGTTATTAAAGGCCTACAAAAGAAATCATGTTAAGCACACAACATTAAATAGAACTGATTGAGCATGTAATAGACTACAAGTATTAAAATATGTGTTGAAGCTGCTGATCTAGACATTGCTGCCTAAAAAGTGCCTTAAAAATGGAAAATAAAATATGCAATACAAAAAAAGCACACAAGTGTATGCTTAGGGAATAATGGTAAAAATGTATCTCTCCTTAATCAGATTGGAAAAAAAAACTGATCAGCAACTTCCTCACAGTAGCAAAATGGCAAAACAACATAAAAGAAAGCATGTGACATATACAGACAGTATGTAATACATAATAAACACAAAAGTAGAGAAGCAAGCCAAATAGCACATACTTAGCATTGCAACAGCCCACAAGATAAGCAGAGGCAATGGAACATAAATAAACTACTACATACAGGGCAGACTCAAGGCATAATAATAAGCAGAAACGAAAGGAAAAGCAATATCAAACATCAAACAAGCAAACAAGCAAATTAAAGCAAATCAAAAAGCAAATTAGGGTGAGCTGATCTGCGGGATCCACCGACAGAAAGCACCAGAGGTAAAGGCCAGAGCAGGCTATTTACATGCTACGTCGTAAATTAGTGTTGCCATCCCAGAGCCCAAGTTGGATTTTGAACCGGTTAAAAGCTTTCTGGTAGTGAGTTCTACAGAACACAGAACTGTTGCTGTATATCGAAATGAATCCTTACGATATGTTGTTGTCTTTATGATATCTTGAGGGACCTGTAGAATAGAATATTATTTCATTTTAAGTCATATATCTGGAGTCGTTTTTCACTACTAAGATAGGATAGAATAGGGTAGGGTAGTGTAGGGTAGTGTAGGGTATGTAGGTAGGGTAGGGTAGGGTATGGTAGGGTAGGGTAGAGTAGGATAGGGATAGGGATAGGGATAGGGATAGGGATAGGATAGGATAGGATTGTATTCGTGCTATATGTTTAACTACAGTTTGTAGCACATTATTAACAATCTATCACAGACAAATAACTATACTAGTTAAATGAATAATACTAACAATTCATACCACAACTTAATATAAAGAATATCACAATAATGCTATAATATCACAGTCAAATTTTAATGACATATGCCTGCATAGGATAACCCGATCCGAAGACTTATATTTGTCGGAGTCCATGGTCTTACATTATACTGAAAACCAAAAAGCACACAGCTTAAGATGCACTAAAGAAGTAAGAGATAAAAACTTGAAAGATGTTTTTAGCCACAAATATAACATTGGCAAGATGTTGGTAGCCATTGTTGAAAATTGCTCATAAATGTGCAAACAAGCACAAACAGTTATACATAACTTAAAACATAATAATATACAGAATGCTTCTAACAATCAATACTTTAAAAAAAACACAGTTTAAAAGTACACATATCTGAATCTGACAGCACTGTAGGGGTCATTTCATTCAAAATTTAAAAGTTTAGAACTATGGCTATTGTTCTAGCCTATCTCTATGTCGGTCAAAAGCTATACATAGCTTATGTTTATAATCTTATTTTATCTACCGACAATAGATAAATATTAACTTGACTTGACTTGACTTGAATGCACGTTCTTGGATTTTTTTTCAACATTTTTAGTATTACTGACTGAACAGAAATGCCAATATAATGGACAAAAATTAAAATCTGAGAGCACAAAGGTATGAAATATTGTTATTCTGTTAAGTTACTTAGGTTTTTGCCTATTCGTTTTATGATTTTTATTTGTTGAGCAGCTTTTTTACAAATATTTTACAAATATTGTTTATATGAGAGTCAAAATTTAAAGTAAAATCTACGTCAACGCCGAGTAATTTCACAACATATTCGCATTCAATAGCGGAACTGGAGTTTCCACTTTTTCTATTTCTAATTTTAAAAACAGAAGCTGTTTCATGTTTTTTTACCAACAGCTGAAACTTATCCCGGTTGACCTGCATACAGTTAAATCTGAACCATTCAATTAAAGTATCACTTTCTGTTTGTAAAGTTGTAAGGAGTTCATCATAATGTTGTGTATGAAATGAGATTGTGTTGTCCTCAGCATAATTAAACCGGGTACTTTTGATTTTAAAGTAGAAAATATCAATTATGTATTTATACGCCGCTTACTCTCTACCTGTTCTTGGGATATACATTTAATCAATTATATATTACATTAAATGTAATGGCCCAAGAACAGTTAGAGAATTAGCGGCGTTTGACCCTTGGTTACGCATATTTTCTCCAGACGAAAACTAAACGAACAACAATCGGTCTTTCCGGTTCCGGCTTGTAAACAACACAAGTAGCCGAAATGGTAATGTATATGTAAAAGATTCAGTTTGTTACGTTTCTGTGTTTGCAACGCCTTATATAAACCTGTACACATAGAGCTCAATACAAACTCTACCTTTAGACCACGATACACCCTCGGATGACATGAGAGAGTATTTGATATTTTAAGATGAAAATAGGGACGATCAGAGTGTATTTATTCTATTTTCTATCACAACTCCTGCACATGTCGGTCATTTAAACCTCATCTTTGTGTCGTTCAGCGTACTGATCTCGCCAAATGTTAAGGCTCAGTCATTTAGATAAAATTAGCAATGCAATGAGATTTTTATAAACCAGACTTTTACACTTAAAATGTCATTTTTTCATAAGAGTTTGTACCCCAGAACAACATGGAAGAGAAAAAAAAGAGTTACCACAATACTTAGAAAAAATTTATACATGCAAAAATGGGCGTTTTAAGGGAATACCAGTCGTTTCACCCCCTGGATGTTTCACCCCTAGTTGTTTCACCTCCCAAAACCCTAGTTGTTTCACCCCCCATGTGAATATGAAAAGTATGATTGATTTTAGTTAAAGTTTCAGTTTAAATTATCTAAAATGAGGTTTAATCCTAAAAAGAATGGCTATAAACATGCAGTTATGATATATAATAATGTTAGTTGATGTATGGTGTGTAGATAATACAGCAACTTTTTTTTTTGTGATTGTTTTTTAATGTGTCAATAGCTATTCTGTTAAATTATAAATTTAAATATTTTGTGTTTTCCAAACACTAATAATTAAAATCAGCAACACATAAATATAATTAATGTCATAATTTAATCATAAAAAGATATATTTGCTTGATGTAAACATGTATGAATAAACAATTTATCACACCTTATTACAATTAATGTTAAGTTACAAGTGTAAATAATCAAAGGACTAATTTAATCCAATTATCACATATCATGATTAACATGATTAAAGGGTCAGTTTGCAGTGTAGTTCCAACAAATAAAAAAAAAAGAAACCTGTAAACTTTTGTTAACTTCATTGAAGTAATGTCATACACAGATAAATCTGGATATTTATTAAGTTGATATTAACCTATCATATAAAATATTAATCCAGGGCCCTCTCTACATTTTGGGGGATTGGGGCCGGGGCCCTTGGAGGGGGGAATTTCGCGTCGTTTTCAAGGGAGGGGGGAATTCATTCTGGAGATATGAAATTAAGGTCAATTGAATATTACAGATATCAAACTAATGTGAATATATCTGAAGTATTGTACAGAACATAATCTATTAAAAACAGGCAACTTTTATTCTCTTTTATTAAATCAGTTATGTGATATCCAAGCGAGGTTCACATGTCGTCATTATCGGTAGCACTAGCAGTATCCACGGACATTGTCTCAGCAGCAGCCGGAGCAGGGCTTCCCTTCATCGTATCTACCTGATTGTGCATGTCTGGTCCTGATGAAACAGTGGTGTCTGTGACAGTAGTTTGTTTTTTTGAGAGCATGCTGCTTAAAAAGCAAATCTTTTTTGCGCATTTCGCCCCTGTTGCATCCGTGATCTTTTTACGGTATGATGTGCATTATGCGACATTTTATTTTCAAAGTTAAGTAACTTTGCATAAACGCATCCCGGGAACTGAAAAACGCGTGTATTATACGGATCAGTAAAACCAGGGGTTCCACTAGACCTGGAAACCCAAGAGTCCCAGGACCCCTGGTCAAAATTTTGAAGGGTCCTTTTTCAAAATACAAGAGTCCTGCCCCAACACATCGATACAATTGACTATATTTTCTTATAAAGTAATACTAAGTAATTAATAGCTACTAAAACCAAGAACATGTTACATCATAATAACATAATAATAATTTCTGTTTCAGGTCATATAATCTGATATTGTAAATAAATTTTTATCAAAATTCATTTTAATTTGATGAGGTTTTTCTTCAATATTTTTGTTTGTTAGCAGAAAAGTGCTAAAACACTGTAAAAATGTATCCAAAAACGTACTATCCGGATACTGGTACACTTTTGGAATGTCCTCTGAAATGTTGTTTTTGCCAGTAAACTTGGTCCACTAAGGTAAACCAGAGATAGTTCCTCAAATAATGATGCTACTTTTCATTAAAAATTGCATTGTGTGTCAAGTTTTTTAGTGAATTTTGGAAAAATTGCATATGTCATCGGTGTAATTAGAATCGTAAACGGACATTCTAAACTTATTTTTACTTTCCAAATCCATTTAAATTTGTGGATTTTCTGGTTGATATAAAGGTACAATCATTAAACAATGAGCTTATTTAAAGTTTGCATGAAGAAATCTCGGTAATCAGCTGGTCGCTTAATTACGATAATTTAATAATTGGCGCCTTTTTGACAGTATGCAGGCTCAATACGGGTACCGCTTTATCAATTAATGTTAACACTTCATTGATTCTCATTACCTATGTTCACTCGCCGTGACGTAACTTGCTGATAAAGAAAAATCAGCGTGGCATGTCCACATGATAAAGAGCGGGAATTTAGCAGAAGATCAAAGGCAGGAGGGCATGACCGCGTGTGTTTATTTTGAATACACGTGTTTATCGTGGATATAGTTTTACTGTAGAAAATGACTGATAAGAGGAAGGAGTAAAACTTTATCAGGCTCATTAAGTTACGAGACGCTCCTAAGACTATCGGGTATCGATTTTTTGCTTGATTTTTTTTTCTTTCGAGGGGGAATTTTTCTATACTTCGGGGGAAAAAAGCATACTATTTCGAGGGGGGAACGGGGCCGAATTTCGGCCCCAAAAATCGGCAAACGAGGGCCCTGTAATCACATCAGATTTTTCTTTGTTTCTTGATTAGTATAATAAGTTATTTGAATTTTTTTTAAATAGTGCATATGAATGAAAAATTATTTTGGCAATTTTCACATTTTTTCGTTACAGGTATCTACGGTGGCATAGAGGGGACACAGGAAATATTTTATTTATCAAACGTCCTATGTCCCCTCTATGCCAACGTGCTCAATAAAATAGATCCTATATAGATACGAACGTGATAGGTATCACATGCAAACGTGTTAGCTACCATATGCGAACGTGATAGCTAACACGTGCGAACATGATAGTTATCACATGCGCACGTATTAATTAACACGTTCGCACGTGGAAGCTAACACGTGCTCACGTGATAAATAAAACATTTCCTATGTCACCTCTATGCCACCATAGGTGCCTCACTGGAATATCACGTCTTAGACACGTGGCATGATACCCCACCCAGTCACATTATACTGACACCGGGCTGACCAGTCCTAGCACTATCCTCTTAATGCTGAGCACCAAGCGAGGAAGCTACTAGTACCATTTTTTTTTTACGTCTGAAGAACTTTGTTTCACACTGAAGATAAGTAGAAAATACAGTGGATGATAAATTATACCTTAAACTACAATTGTAAAAAATGAAGACTTCCACTGTATGTAGTATAAGTTACAATTATGAAGAGTTCAGCTGTAAAATTGAATTCACTGCCAATTTTGTAGAATTAATTCATTATTAAAATGAATAATCAAAATTTTTAGGACATATGTTTTACTTATTTAGTTACAATTAGAGGTAATGGATGTTGAGGTTGAACCAGGTATCATCGTAGACCAGCTCAACCAATCCTTTACGGCCTTTATGTGTATAGATGAAAGTGGTCATATTTGTTAAAATATTTATGTGATATTAAATATAAGTTTTTGTTTTTTTTTTCAAATACGCTTACATATGTGTCATTGATGATTACATAAGGACTATGTGTACGAATGAAAGTGGTGATACTTGTTAAGATATTTATGTGATTTTTTTCAAATGTGCTTATTTTTTAAAGGAAATAGTTCAGTGATGTGTAATATAATAAAATATCTGGAAATACAATTGTTTCCTTGTTTAATTTAATAATGAATTAAGAATGACCCTTTCTGTCTTTAGTTATACTTCGTCTGGAATGTAGACTGTGTATCAAGTGTCAGCTGCCAATCAGTGACACATTAATTTCACAGGAATTTCATAGGAATTCACACCTCCCTGAGTAGCCTCTCCCCAACCCAACTAGCAAAACCTTAAGCTTGCCATTTTGTGTTTAACGTCCATTAAAATTCGGTATTTTTGGCTTCTTTTTTTTTTTTTAATTCTATATTCTGAAATAAATATGCAGTTTTTACATTCATTGAAATAAGTCTTGTTGTGTAATGATGCTTTTTTAGAAATTAGTATGTAGTCAACTGTATTGATATAACTAATTTTTCACCGATTTATTTTCCATTTGACTCAAAGTTATCTACACATTTTGCCTAAAATAAACATTAATGCAATTCATTTTATTGAATAATTTACAAATTTAACTATAATCTGTAACAACTTTTTAAATACTACAGAATTATTATTAAAAACATAATCAAAATTATTCTGTAATTCAAGAGGTATAATAAATTTTCTAAGTTTCTAAGTTATGTAGTGAAATAAATAACAATTTTTTACTGATTTTTTTTTTCAGTTTGACTCAAAGTTTTCTACACATTTTGCCTAAAATAAATATTCAAGCAATTCATTTTATTCAATAACTTACAAGAAGGAATATTATAATTTAACTTTTTTATATTTTTGTGAGTTTTGTTAAAAAAAATACTTAAATTATTTTGATTTACAATTGACATGTTTAATTCAATAGACCTATAAACCATTTTTTTTATAAGACTATAGAATTATTCTTAAAACTTAATCAACATCATTTTATATTTCCAAATAATAATCAAAGTTGCTGAATATGTTGATTAAGTATGTGCTCAAGTTCTGCTGTTATGCTTCTTTGATCTGAGACTGCTCAACACCTTGTAGACCATTAATCAAAGATCAATCAAGTATAACAGTAGATCATTTAACACCTATTTAATCACTATAAATAATCAGGGGGTGAAACATCTAGGGGTGAAACAACCAGGAGGTGAAAAGTCTAGGGGAGAAACGTCTAGGAGGTGAAACGTCTTGATACCTTTTAAGGCTTATAAAGCCGTTTTTCAAAAATTTAGCCCGAAAAACAACCTGATACCAAAACTATGACATTTATTTAAAAATCTGACACAAAAACAATCATACTTGACTCCAGTAGTATATATAGTATAAGAGAGCACTAAAAGTCTATATACCTAAGCCTTTTCTGTTATTCCTTGGTCGTATTCCGGTCACAAATATAGTGTATCAGACAACGTGTTTTCAGTAGGCCACAAATATTCAAGTAAATCCCAAAAAAATCTGAAAAGAAAATGAAAAAGAAGCATAAGTTACTCTATCACTAACTATTGAATGTTGTTTTCATTGGAATATTGTCTTCAGATCAGGTTTTATTTGCTGCATTATCAATAAATATCATAGGAAATTATGTAAAATTATGGTGTTTTTTATGTGTGAAAATCTGATGAAACAATCACAGCCAAAACAAAGTTTTTAAGTCCAGTTTTCAATAGAGAGGTTAATGTAGTAAATCTTGAGAAAATTATAATCTTATCCAATATATTTACAGTCAAACCTGTCTTTAAAGACCACCCTGGGAACTACTAAAAGAGCCAGGCTGTTGTACATATTGTGTATGCAATATAACTTACTGAAGAGTAATATTCAGGGAGATTTTCAGAGTGGTCTTTCTGGAAAGATGCTATTGTTCTGGGGTGGTATTTAGCACAGGTTTGACTGTAAGAATTGTTTTAACTGGAACTGATGGAAAATGCATGCTTTGTAATATGAACAAAAATGATTGTATTAAAAACTCAACTAGAACAGCGCTGAAAATGTAATGACTAAAATTATGTATTACTGGTTATTCTAATATGGCTTTATGTCATGCTATATTTTGATTCTAGCATTTCTTAGTACATTTTTCCTTTCAACAGTCGATAAAGATTTTAACAATTTGACATTAATGGAACCGTATTATTTTGTCATAACATTCAGTAAATTTCACAAATGGCTTCATTACTGGGTCATGCTAGATTCATGATATAGCATTCAAACAGAGTTTATGTGTTAGTGAAAAATAAGCAAGGGCTTAGCTCAAACAGCTTATTAAACCATGCAAAAACTACAGATGTAATGCAACAACTTGGTTGGGCAATTTGTAACGCAACTTGTAAACTGTTCTGCAGCTTACTTAAATAATCTGTGACTTTGTTCTTGTAATATATGCCATCTGAAGGTAAAATCCAAATTCCAAATGGAACACAGCACAAAGTAACATTTCACTACTTAAAATCCTACTAACTCGAAACACTATGTACAATGTAATTACACGAGTAAATCAAGGTTAAACTTTATAATAAAGTGTGGTCTTCCCAGAAGATAGAATATCCACAAAGTCAGTTTCATCTCAAACACACAACAATAAGAACTGATATCTCTTTTCAGTTTCTTTATAAAACATAATCAATCTGTATCTATTCAACAATGATTTTTAGATCTCCCTTTTCATAGTCTTCCAAAGATTATAGGCATACACGGGCTTGGTCATCCTCATATTTTATGTTATACCACTCAGGAAAGCCTGGTACAACACTTATCACTGTTCCTCGGTATGTTTTATCAGTAAAAACATGGTCCACTGTTTTTCCCAACAAGAAGTGGCCTTCCACCATGTTGTGTCTCTTCTGTGGGTCTTTCAGTTGCACTTCTTATTAGCTTCATTTAAATTAGCCTTCAGCTCATCAATAGAAAGTTTAATGTACTTACCATTAGGATTTTTCTTGGAAAAGTTTAAACACTTTCTTATCCTCATGACGTTGCTTGAGAACATTTTTCCTAAATTTCAACTGTGCCTGAATTGCTTTAATTATCTCCTGATCACTACCACCCAGAGCAGCTATTCCCTCTTCTATTTGCTGGGAGCTTTGCCAAAGACCATAGTAGCACACATCCTGTGTCATATTTTCTGCCTTTTCTAACCTTATCCTTTCTAACCTTTCTCTTTCTTCTTTTCTCTTTTTCTGTGCTTCTAATCGTTTAGTTTCAATCTCCTTCAGTCTACACTTAAATTTCTCCAGTATTTCTCTGCCTTCTTTCCTGGAGTCTTCTATTATCTTATTTCTTTCTTCAGATGGCAACTGTTCCAGCCACTGAGATGTTTTATTGAAGGAGTACATGATATAGGCTTCATTAGCAAGCACAGAGGCATTTGGTCTGTATGATACAAGGTGATCTAACTGTCCAAATACAAATTCAGGCAGTTTGTTATGTTTTAAGGCCGATGATGTTTGCTGTCTCAATGTTTCGGATGGATCCCAAAATTTTCCACCTGGAAGATGTTCTGGAATCATCCTCCGAAGAAGCTGAGCAACTGCAACAAAAATACCTTGAAGCAGTGGCAAAGAAATTTCATCTATTTCCTCGTTCTGAAGCAATAACTTCTTCAACACCTTGTCATCTTTGTCCAGAAGTTCCTCAAATGGGGTCTTTTCTCCCACCATAAACTTCACAGTATACTCTGAATCTGATCCAGCTTTGTCTAAAAATGTGACCAGTGTTTCATAGTGTTTATTCATATCCAAGATATGTCCTGGTGATTCAAGCAGTCTCCACAAAGGCGATGTCACAAACTTGGAAATAAGTCCCAATGCTTTTGCTCCTGCAAGGTATAGTTGCTCCTGACAGTCAAGAAGAACTGCTTTCAGCAAATCATTTGTGGTTCCATGAATATTGCTCAAGAAGTCTTTGATGCTTTCTCTGTGATAAAACACTGCCTGTCCTATCAGAAAAACCATATTGAATCTATTATGCTTGAACCTTAGAATAAAGTTGCTCTCACCCTTTTCTGTCAAGTATGTTTTCCAGGGCAGATACACACCATTCTTTTCATCTTCCCCCATAGCAAAACTTTTACTGCTTGTTCTCAAAAGCCTCAAACAGCCACTCTCGGCTTTATGGTATCTTTTCAATTCTGGTTTTACCGCAGATCCTATCAACTTTCCATCTAAATAGTTCTTTTCAAATTCTTTCACAGCTGCCTCGGTTACATCTGCTATGCCAACTAATAAGTGTAGACCACAAAAAAAGTTATTCATCTGACCACAAAGCTGTTGTTCTTCTTCAGTGAGGGTGTCATAACTATCAATTATATCTGGAAGAATGCTATTCCTGTAGTCCTGCAATAACACATTGAAATGTTTTTCCGTGCTTGCCCTGTCTGACATTGTGTTTCTTATATTAGTCAAAAGTTCGTAACCTACACCTAACCTGTTTTCAGTCTGTAAATACTTGCAGTGATCTGATATTTCTGATAATATGGACTTCAGTGTGTCGAGTGTGCATGCCCCACTTTTGTTCACCATCTCTCTAAGTCCAAGTAAGTACGAATTCTCAGAGTCATCAGTAAGTATGTAAGATTCGTATGTGTGACCATACTTCCGCGTTTCATCTGTATAAAGTGTAGTATCCTTTGATTGCTTTAGAACTTTTCCTATCTGCTTTTGGCTAATAGAAACTTTCCTATCCACAAAGTTGTCAACTGTCTGACGTGTTGGTAGACTGTTAAAGGTCTTTCCACACAATTTACCTACTTGTTGCATAACTGCACCTACATTTTTGGTTGCAACTTTTAAGTCTGTGAGGTTAATTGCACACTCTACTACTTCATTACAGTAACTGTTATTGCCTTCATTAAATACTTTCACTTCAGATTCATCATTCAGCAGATCTTGAAGATATTCAGTACTCTTGTGCAATTCTGAATTTTCTGCTTTCAAGTCCTTAATGTTCTTGTTAAGTTCTGAATTAGCTGTTTCCAAGTTACTGATTTTGTTCTTGAGATGATCAATTGCTTCCAGATGTACATTGGCATTTTTTAATTTTGTCTGCATATTAAATAAAGAGTACTGTAAAGACTTGTATGATGCTCTAGAAGACTTGTACATTTCCTTTTTCTTATCAGTAATATCTGTAGGTTCGTCACTTTCCTTTTTTTCAGAATGTAGTGCAGATTCTGTCTTTCGAACCTTTGATTTCTCTAATTTCAGACTGCTTATTGTGTTTTCCCTTCTTTCAAGTTTTCTTTTTAACTGCTTCCCTCTTCTCTTAACTTTACAATAGTCTGTTGTTTTTTCTGAGACCTTTTCAAGAAGAGTCTGTGACTGTGACTGTGACTGTGGTTCTGTCTGCTGGAAAGAAGGTCCTGCAGATGCTTCTGTAGAAATGGGCACACTAAAAATTTCAGCTTTGTAGCTCTCTCTAGCCTCACCTCTTTTAGATTTAACATTTTTGAAACCTATGGTATTTACTAACAGTTGCATTAATGTTGATATGTGATACATTGTTTGTCAATTTTCCTATTGTTAAAGCAATTACTTGGTTGTCAAAGGAGAGTTCTTTCCCCAATTCAAATATTTCTAAAACGTCACCATTTGTGAGTTTCTGAATTGTCGGACTTGTTTGTGATGAAAATATATCTGATGAAAAGCCAACTTTTTCACTTGATGACATATTTAACAAGTTTATTCTCAATTTGTCCAGAAGAAATTGTCTGGCAAGATTTACAATGTCCAAAATTATTAAAAAAAACCTTCCACCAGTTTAGTATTGGTATATAAATTCAAATATTTCACTTCACCACATAAAATGGTCTGTGTACCTCTAGTTACATATGACTCTGACCTAAGTTTTTTTCTGTCAGGTTCTAGTGACTGTGGTACCTGTTTGAATATACAAATGTTTAACCTTTAACCTGCTGGCTTCAAGTAATTCTGCCTTTGTGACTAGTGCAGACCAAAATCAGCCTGCCACATCTGTGCAGGCTGATCATAGTCTGCACTGTTCATTATCTGGTCTGTAAATTTTCAAAAACTCTCCTTCAAATAATAAATGTACTGTCCAATTGAATGATAGACCAGTCCTTTTAAGAAATTAAGCAGGGTAAAGGCTAAAGCAATCTAAACATATTATCAGGGTCACGAGTCTTTTAAAAGTCTCGACTGAAAATTACTGCAGTCTAAAATGCAAGAAGCGGTTACTGTATAAGCAAAAAAAAAAAAAACACTTTTCAGAGAAAGTTTCATAATTCATTATGCTCGGTAAATTATTCTTGCTGTACCATTTATTACAAGTGGTGTGGTGTAAATACTTTTAGCATGTTAGACAAAATCCTTTCCCAAATGTGTGATACAAAGTATGCAGTGACTTCTGTTAATATATTATTAATATACACAAGCAAGTTACAAGACTAGTATATGATAGATGTACATGTCGTGTGAGAATAAGCATGAACAGTGACTTTATGAAGATACTATTATACATAAGGTACCTCTTTGTTTCTATTTTACTTTATTCTAAAGCTAAAAACTGCCACACAAGAAACAAATTGATCTAATAGTCAGTACTTAGGAAAAATTGAATTTAGATTGTCACTGTTTAATATACTTATTGCAAACAAACAATGCTTTTCAGGTTTACAGAAATATTTCAGTCTAGATTAGGTAATATATTTTCTAAAAGTAGTAAATTTTATTGCAGTAAAAGCCTAAAAGACTCATAAAGAGGATAAGCAAGTACAATAATTACCCTGGAAATTTTTAACTGTTTAAAATGTTCTGTAAATTGTAATTTGAAATGCATTGTTTGTCAGACCTAAGATACTATGCCTGCACCACATACTGTTTGTGCATATACATAAATCCAGCACAAGAAAGATACCTCAATTTCCTGTGTCTCTTGTGGCTGTTGAGGTGTGAAGGTTAGCTCATGCTTCAGTCCAAGATCTTGTGTTGTGATTTCTGGTATTGACAGTGACAACTGTGTTACACCTGGAGTCTGTGCGAATAAAGAAAGCAGAAAATGATAGTGAAAGCCTTCAGACACATTGTTTGCATTCAACAGAAACAAAAATCAAACAAAGTTATTCAAAAGGTTCTGGGTTTGAGCCATGTGATTTTTAACATAAAATTTCAATGACAGGTAACTTAATTCTTAGCAAGTTTTATTTGAGAACAATAAAAATAACAAAACACAGAAAACAGCAGACCTTCATACAACAAAGAACTGCGTCTTCCTTTCATACATTGTACATCAATCTAAAAATTCAGAATCTGAAGTGCAGGCCGGCAATAGACTAGCTAATATTGTTATTCATTAACTATATATACATAAAAGCTAGTTGAATTAGTTTTCAGGTACTAAAAACATTCAGAACAAATCTCTGCAAAAAACATTGCTATTAGCAATTACCTCCAAAGGTGTAAATTCTGTGAGTTGAGTTAAAGTCAGACTGAATGGTGTGGCGCTTGTACCAGCAGCAGTATCTTTGGCTGTAAAAGTCAGATCATATGGGGTTTCACTTGGACTTGAAGTTATATCTTCCGCTGCATCAAAAGGACCCTCTGCAGGCTGAAACAACATATATGTAAATATTTTAAGTCCAGCAAAAAAATTAACTGCTTTTTTAAAGTCTATACGAGTTATTACAATCAATCCAATAGATGTGAGATCAAATGAAAAACCCAGGAAGCAGTCATCAAGTGTGGTTTATATAACTTTCTATACATTTTTTTACAGTCTGTAAAACAAATAAGTTTAAACTTAAGTAAAGTCTAATCAACATACATGACGTAAGAGCTGGTCTATGATGTAATGAAATAGTTGTACTGTATGACTTACTGAAGAGCTTAGCTCAATGAATTCTTCTTCTGTATAGTCTTCAAGCTTTTGGCCGCAAACCTCGTAAGAGCTTGTTTCTCGAGTCACGGTGTCCTTGGCCGATTCTTGAGTGTCAGTGTCTTTTAGCAGCTGCGTTTCTGCATCAGAATCTACGTATGTTTGAGAGCTTAGTGTGATATATTCTTCTTCGGAATCTCCCTCAATCTGTTGACCGAAAACCTCGTATTCGTAACCGCTTGGCTCCTGAGTGTCAATATCTTCTGGCGGTTGTGTCTCCGCATTCGGATCTACATACTCAGTGGACTTGAACTTTGGATCCATATACTTTCCAAATCAATCTATTTTTGAAAATTTGGAAAAAAAAAGATATAAATAAAAATAGAAGTACCTTACTTAAGTAAAATAAAAATATAAATAAAAGTAATCAAAGCTTGTCACTCAGCTGTAAAGTTAAACTATAAAGACTGCTGCACAAATAACACACACCAGACAGAGTCATGCAGTCACTGAAGTGAGAGTGTTGAGACTGGGCCGGGGTGTGGATTGGGAACAACATTTTTTCAATTTATTCAAATTATTGTCACTGAAAAAGGTAAAATTAAATGTAAAAACATGATATATTAACATTTTAAATAGTCTTCCATGTATTATGCGTTGTTAAACTGTTTAGGCTGTAAAAAACGCAAATCTTTACTACGGCGTAGTTGTTACATAATGGGAACGAAAGTTTATGGTGACGAAACAACTCGACAATTTCTACCGTAATTTTGTTGCATTCTCTCGTTTACTTTGTTAATTTCTATTTGCATTGTGTAATTTATGTACACTTGCATTTACAACTCCAGTAAAAACACTTACAACTGATTCTGAATGGTAAAAATAAATGCAAACTCGATTCAATGTTATGAAATTAATCGTACCGGTGTCAGTAGCAGGTGCGCGTTTTACGTTCGGAACATGAAGAGTTGCCGTTCTTGGCTATCTGCACAGGCTTCAGAAAATGACAAAATACTACTCTTTTACGGTGGTTTCCGTTGAGAAACTATGTTTTTTTAAGTAAAACAATGATCGATATACCTCCTAAAGCCAGAAATTTCCGCGAAAGGCACCGTTTCACAATTTTCCGACTTTATGAAAACTTTATATAATGATTTGTTTATGTTTTTGCGCACTAATTTACAAAGAGGTACCATTCCCGCTGCGGACTTCTTTTTTCTCCATATATGGCACGGTGGTTCCCAGCTTTTTGCATGTTTTATAAGCGAAATCGACCGTAAGAAATGATACCAAAAATGAGGTCAGCCAAAAATAGTACGGGAAAAACACTACGCCAGCGCCACCTAGCGGAGTTTGCATTGCTAATAAAATAAACTTCCACAGATTTGTCGATTTTTTTTCCGTAAAGGTATTGTCATTTCTAGCTCGTCTGATATTTTACACGAAAAAATGAAGTGGCTATTCTTACGGTCCAGTAGGAATAGCCTCTATTCTTACGGCTCTCCCTTAACAGTGAAAAGCCTGCAGGTGGTTTAACCTATGGCAGTTTTGTATTCCAATACATTGTACTGAAGTCATTCAACTGATATATTTTCAACAGTTTTCAGCCATGAAGGAAGTGGCTATTCTCACGGTCCCGGACATGACGGAGACAGCGACAGTCAAAAGTTAGCACGCTGGCCCGAAACGTCCTATAATTTATTTGGACTACTTTTCTCCTGAACTATCAAAGCTATTGCTTTAAAACTTGCAACACTTGTTAGCATCAAAAACAGACTGTACAGCAAGAAACATAACTCCATCCTGCTTTTTGCAAGAATTATGGCCCCTTCTGGACTAAGAAAATATAATAACACACAGGTAGGACAGTGTTTCTATTATTCAGAATTATAAGTCTTTTGGACTTGGAAAATATCATAAGAGCACATGGGTAGGCAATATTATACAGAGACAAAAAAAATCAGATGAGAATCTTCACCTGCATGGCGGTGCTCTTTGTTTTTATCCAGGTACAACACTCGTTCCTGCGGATTGTAAAACTTTTCTTACACTACCAGGGCTTTTTCACCCTATCTCACGGGGCCGATATTCGGCCCCATTCCCAATGCCAAATATGCTCTATTTTTCCCCAATCTGGAGCAAAAAATTCCCAATCCAATGAAAAATTTCCCAACTGAAATCAGTTACTTTCTGTTTTTTAATAATAATTCTTGCACAATTAGTTTTGTTTGCCAAGTAAATTAAACAAAATGTTGGAAAAACCAACTCGTTTCTATTTTTAGTAACACGACCGTCTGCAAGCTCGGCAAAAAATAATTACAAGATTTTGCTGAAGAAATGCAAGATTTGCATGCAAAAACCTCTCAAAATACATAAAAACACAAATATTAATTGAATAAAGTACCCAAAACATGTTGACAGGTAGTTCTTATATCATTAAAATCAATTGTCACATATTTTCGCGACCTAGTTTTTACACTCGAAAATACAAGCACTTTGCCATTCTACTTTTTGGATAACTTCAGTTATAACTTTAGTGAAAACAAACTAAACAAAAATTATAGCATGATAAATAAAGAGTTACTGCATTTTTAGGCAATATTGGAACACAATCCTGAAAAATCAAAATTTCACAAGGGGATACTGTCTACCAGTAAAATTTGAAACTGAAGATTTAAACTAATATATATTAATTACAAACTCACTTAATTTGTCAGTATATTTTCCCAAATTTGACAATTTACCGCGTTTAAAATTCCCAATATGACCAGGGGCCTTTTTCCCAAAACCCCCTGAAAAAGCCCTGACTACATAGGGTTCTGGAAGTTAAAAGAAGTGCTTTAGTGCCACATTATAAAAAAAAAATGTGATTGTGAAGGTGCTAGTCCAATATCCTTGTGAAACCAATAATCGACACCCTAAGCATTTGCAATGAATATACTTAAAACAGAAATAACTAACTGGTTAGATAAATCACATGCTCGGACATTTAATTCATTTCCTTTAATACATGTGACTGCCAGTTATTTCTAAATTTTATGTACAACACTTCAGAATCTCTACAACATGTACAAAAACTAAGGAGAGTTGCCCTACCCGATGCTGCATCGGCGTTTCGGCGTCCGCACTTTTGTTAAAGTTTTGATACACTTTCTCTTTATCTCTGTAATTACTTGATGGATTTGTTTCAAACTTAAAACATAGTTATTTCTCATCGGCATCCCACATCAAATGGCACAAGGATCATAACTCTTGCGCCAATATTTGATGAATTATCCCCCTTTTGACTTGGAATTTTCAGGTTAAAGTTTTGGTGCACTTTCACTCTTTGTTATTACTAAATGAATTTGATTCAAATTTAAAATAGTTGTTTTACATCATCACCCACATCATATGACACAAGGTCCATAACTTTGGAACCAATTTTCAATGAATTATGCCCCTTTTTACTTAGAATTTAAGGTTAATTTTGATGCATTTTCACTTCATTTCTGTTATTGCAGTAAGGATTTGATTCAAACTTTAAATAGTTGTTCAGCGTCATCATTCACATCATATAACACAAGGACCATAACTCTAGCACCATTACCAATATTTCATGACTGAATTTCAGGTTAAAGATTTAGTGCACTTTCATTCTAGTTATAACTAATTAGATTTGATTCAAACTTAGAGTACTTGTTACACATCATTACCCACATCATATGACACAAGGTGCATCACTCTTCACCAATATTTTTAGTGAGCTTTTGTGATCGCGCGGCGTCGGTCGTCCGTGCATCCGTAAACTTTTGCTTGTGGCCACTCTACAGGTCACATTTTTCATGGGATCTTTATGAAAGTTGGTCAGAATGTTCATCTTGATGACATCTAGGTCAAATTCAAAGCTGGGTCATGTGCGGTCAAAAACTAGGTCAGTAGGTCTAAAAACAGAAAATCCTTGTGACCTCCCTAGAGGCCATATTTTTCAATGGATCTTCATGAAAATTGGTCAATGTTCACCGTGATGATATCTAGGTAAAGTTCGAAACTGGGTCAGGTGCATTCAGAAACTAGGTCAGTAGGTCTAAAAATAGAGAAACCTTGTGACCTCTCTAGAGGCCATACTTTTCAATGGATCTTCATGAAAATTGGTCAGAATGTTCACCTTGATGATAAAAATATCTAGTTCAGGTTCGAAACTGAGTCACATGCCGTCCAAAACTAGGTCATTAGGTCAAATAATAGAAAAACCTTGTGACCTCTTTAGAGGCGAAATTTATCATGGGATCTGTATGAAAGTTGGTCTGAATATTCATCTTGATGATATCTAGGTCAAGTTCGAAACTTGGTCAACTGCGTTCAAAAACTAGGTCTAAAAATAGAAAAACCTCGTGACCTCTGTAGAGGCCATATTTTTCAATGGATCTTCAGGAAAATTGGTCAGAATGTTCACCTTGATGATATCTAGGTCATTTTTGAAACTGGGTCAACTGCGGTCGAAAACTAGGTCAGTAGGTCCAAAAATAGAAAATCCTTGTGACCTCCCTAGAGGCCATATATTTCAATGGATCTTCATGAAAATTGGTCAGAATTTTCACCTTGATATCTAGATCAAGGTCGAAACTGGGACACATGCGGTCAAAAACTAGGTCAGTAGGTCTAAAAATAGAAAAACCTTTTGACCTCTGTAAGAGTTTATACTTTTCAATGGATCTTCATGAAAATTGGTCAGAATGTTCACTTTGATGATATCTAGTTCAAATTCCATCAAAAACTAGGTCAGTAGGTCAAATAATAGAAAAACCTTATGACCTCTCTAGAGGCGATATTTTTCATGGGAACTGTATGAAAGTTGGTTTGAATATTCATCTTGATGATATCTAGCAGGCCTCGACCTTAACTTTTTTCAGCAGTTGCCAGCAGGTCCACCAACTGCTAAAATCTAGTAGACCTGCTCAGACTTTAGTGGACCTCCAATTCTATCACAAAAATTGTGATGTTGTAGACGTCATAACTTCATATGACTCAAAGAAACAGGACTTATTTCTAAAATAATTAAAAATGAAGACTGTAGCAATCTGTTATCCCGAAAATAATTATTTTGAAAAGTGTCCCAAAATATGGACACAATAATCATCTTCACCCGACCCGTGTTGAAAATGAAAAAAAGAAACAAAACAAAAAACAACAAAAAAACCCATTAACAATTGTCGGTAATTATTCTGTTGATAAACTAAGTAATTGGCCATATTTTCATTATCAATTAACACCTCCTCAAAGAGCTAAAAGAAGGGTGTCGGTTTGAATATTATGGCATCTGAAGTGGAGATCAAAGCGGTATAGTTGCCCGAGATTGTCATGGCATTACGTCATGTTTTCGCGCCATGTGACACATCACTGTCTGATCGTACTTTCTCGATTCCTTAAATTGTTGAGAAGAAATCAATAAAAAAGTTTTTTCTTTAATTTTTTAAAAGCGAATGTGCAATATCCCGAATAAACTGACATGTAAATGTGTTAAGCCGTGAACGATAAAAGTGGATATCCTACCTCTGTGACCTATTTGCCCTCAAGGAATTTACATTATTGTTTGAGAAGAATATCTAACAAAGTGTTGTGTCAAAAAATACATGTACAAAGAATCATTTAAAACTTACTAAAAACCGCAACGACATCATACTGCTTTATTTTAAAACCACAATTTCTATTTACGTTCACGAGGTCACGTAACCTATTCTGCCGCGCTAACAGAAATCTGTTTGCCAAAAATCGTTTTACTCCATGTATTTAAATTGCTGCCGCTTTTTCATTATTTAAGATTTTTAGCCCACCATCATTAGATGGTGGGCTATTAAAATCACTCTGCGTCCGTGGTCGGTCGGTCCGTCCGTTAACAATTTCTCGTTATCGCATCTCCTCAGAAACTACTAGGGGGATTTTGACCAAACTTTGTCAGAATGATGTATTGGTACCCTAGTTGTGTCCCCCTGAAAATAAGACTGGTTCAACAATTTATGAGTGAGTTATGGCCCTTTGTTTATTTCTATAATTTATATAGATTTAAATAGGGAAAAACTTTGAAAACCTTCTTGTCCAAAACCACAGAGCCTAGGGCTTTGATATTTGGTATGAAGCATCATCTAGTGGTCCTCTACCAAGATGATTCAAATTATTTCTCTGGGGTCAAATATGGCCCCGCCCTGGGGGGTCACATGGTTTATATAGACTTATATAGGGAAAACCTTTGAATAACCTCTTGTCCAAAACCACAGGGCCTAGGGCTTTGATATTTTGTATGTGACATCATCTAGTGGTCTTCAACTAAGTTTGTTCAAATTATACCCCTAGGGTCAAATATGGCCCCGCCCTGGGGGTCATATGGTTTACATAGACTAATATAGGGAAAAACTTTGAAAATCTTCTTGTCCAAACCACAAAGCCTAGGGCTTTGATACTTGTAATGTAGCATCATCTAGTGGTTCTCTACCAATTTTGTTCAAATTATCCTCCTAGGGTTAAATATGGCCCCGCCCCGGGGGGTCACATGGTTCATATAGACTTATATAGGGAAAAGCTTTTAAAATGTTCTTGTCAGTAACTACAACATTCAAACTTGGACCACATGTATATTTTTGAGTGGCAAGATGAACCTTGACATGAGTTGACCTTGATTTTGACCTAGTGACCTACTTTCACATTTCTGTAGCTACAGCCTTCAAATTTGGACCACATGCATAATTTTGTGCACTGGAAAAAACTTTGACCTTTATTTTGACCTACTTTCACATTTTTTAAGGTACAGGCATCAAATTTGGACCATATGCGTAGTTTCGTGTTTCAAAATGAAATTTGACATTGGTTTTTACCTAGTGACTTACTTTCACATTTCTCAAGCTACAGCCTTCAAATTTGGACTACATGCATAGTTTTGTGTACCGAAAAAAACTTTGACCTTGACATTGACCTAGTGACCTACTTTTACATTTGTGAAGGTTCAGGCTTCAAATTTGGATCACATGCATGGTTTTGTATTCTGAAATAAAATTTGACCTTGATTTTGACCTAGTGACCTACTTTTTACATTTCTCAAGCTACAGCCTTCAAATTTGGACCACTTGCATAGTTTTGTGTACTGAAATGACCTTTGACCTTTACATTGACCTAGTGACCTACTTTCACATTTTTAAGGTACAGGCTTCAAATTTGGACCACATGCATAGTTTTGTATTCCGAAATAAAATTTGACCTTGACTTTGACCTAGTGACCTACTTTTACATTTCTCAAGCTACAGCCTTCAAATTTGGACCACATGCATAGTTTTATGTACCGAAACAAACTTTGACCTTTACATTGACCTAGTGACCTACTTTCACATTTTTGAAGGTACAGGCTTCAAATTTGAACCACATGCATAGTTTTGTATTCCGAAGTAAAATATGACCTGGATTTTGACCTAGTGACCTACTTTTACATTTCTCAAGCTACAGCCTTCAAATTTGGACCACTTGCATAGTTTTGTGTACCGAAATGAACTTTGACCTTAAGATTGACCTAGTGACCTACTTTCACATTTCTGTAGCTACAGGCTTCAAATTTAGGACCACATGCATAGTTTTGTTTACCGAAATAAACTTTGACCTTGACATTGACCTAGTGACCTACTTTCACATTTTTGAAGGTACAGGCTTCAAATTTGGACCACATGCTTAGATTTGTCTTGTGTACGGAAATGAAATTTGACCTTGAGCTAGTCAATAAGTCTTGAAATTTGGAACACTCAAAAATGGCACATTGGTGGGCGCCAAGATCACTCTGTGATCTCTTGTTTAATTGTGTTTTTTTGTACTTTCTGGTCAAAAGTATGAATTTTATTACCATAGTATGTACCGTTTATTTACTTTAAGAAAGAAATAAATAATCAAGATTGCGCTGTTTGAAATTTTACAAAACATTATATGAAAATTTGATCGTTTTTAAAGAAATTTGCCTACATTCCTGTCGATATCTTATTAAAATTGTTATAGAATTCAAACTGTATTAGTTCTCAAGTGGTGTTGAAAATTTGAAGCGATTATATTAAAAAATGAATGCACTACGCGCGTTTTTTTTTTTTGTGTCAAAAGTAACCGCGACGTAAATTAGATATTACGATAGGGCGCACGTGCTTGTGGAATGGAAAATTACCAGCATGACGTTATGATATTTTTACGATTCGCGGGTAAATTCCAGTCAACCCAGATAATTTTGCCTGATGTAATTTCTCAGTTTGGTAAAGTTACCACGTAAAAACCACTCGCCCGATCGGTGGAGTAGTCCATTCGTGCTATCCTGACTTTAACTCGCAAATGCTTATAACTGTAGAATGCCATACTTAAGGCAAAATCATCTTTCATTTTGTGAATTCGCCGATATGGGTACGATTTTTTCCTCTTATTTTTCACTTTTAAGGGTTTTATTTTACTTGCAGACCGTGACTGAAAATTGGTTGACCGTCGGTCTTCCCAACTTTTGATAGTTAGTGGACCTGCCAATATTTTGGTTGCGTCGGTCCAACGGTCCACCGCTAAGGTCGAGGCCTGTCTAGGTCAAGTTCGAAACTGGGTAAAGTGCGGTCAAAACTAGGTCAGTAGGTCTACGTCGTCCGTGCGTAAACTTTTGCTTGTGACCACTCTAGTTTAAGATCCAGCCTTGAAATTTGGATGACATGTAAGTAGTTTTGCACACCAATCTTTAAACTGTCTTTTAGTGACCATAAATTTGACCTACTGATCTACTTTCTAATATTTTAGCATCAGTTTGCCATTTGAAACGTGGTTCAATATACTCAGGTGAGCGATTCAGGGTCATGACCCTCTTGTTTATGAATTATTCCCCTTTTTTTGCCTAGAATTATACTTATTTAATGATTTGATAACTTTATCTCTCTTATTAATTCTTTTGACACAAACATTAGTAATTTTCTTATACCTTCATCCTTATTGGAGTCATTATACATTCAAGTGACTGCTCCAGCTTCCTCAGATGTGCCCATTTTCACTATCAAGCATCAAAATAGCGGAGTCTCTTGTGACAGCTCTTGTAAGGGTCCTAATTACGTCACTTATGTGTAAACTAGTAATTTGGCCTTCATTATTCAGCTATGATCACGTGACTTTCATTTATAAAAATGTAAACAAATTAGATGAAATGACAATCAACAAAAAGTCTCATCGAAATACATTGTGATGATAATACATTAATATATTTATGAAAGATATCATATTACAACTTAGTTTTTCTCACATTGTTGTCCTTGTGATTTTCCCATACTAACAATCTATTCCCACCTCCCTCCCCCACAAATCCTTAGACCTGGAGTGACCTCTTCCCCTCTTAGTAAAAAAAATCCCTGGTTATGGTTATACATATTTCCTAACCAATAATCTGATAAAAGTCTTTTATTCTTTTATTTGTAACCTCAGTGGTGAAACTAAATGTTAAAAAAAAGTGGTGCTTTTATAATAGCTGCAAATTGCCATTCTAAGTAGCCATTGTGCATACTTTGTGCAGAGTGGTTGTAAGAAATGGTATATGAAATCTGTCTTGACGCCTTCAGTGTACATGATTTATGTAACTCTGTCTGAATAAGATAGGACATTTGAAAAATGCACTTTCCGAATTTCCATCATGAAAATTGTTGATCTGACTCATTGCTGAACAAGGCAGAGTAATAGTTGGAATTTTGGAAAATAGATTAAAGAGTGTTTTGTAGAAAGTTAATGCCTTTTCGTGCATTTTTACTTTGAATTTGAAGAGATTTTTGCAAGCTCACAGGTTTTATTTTGCCAGGAGGGGAAAGGGCCGTGGCCTGTGATTTGGGTAAAAAACAACTGTATTTGGGCAAAGGGGAATAAAAAGCCTGAAGTAAAGGGAAAAAAACCCTGGCCCATTATGCAAAGACTGCCTGCTAGCTGTTTTAGTAAATATTATGGCATGACCTTTTTTGTCCCTAGTGCTAGTTGCATACCTCGTACATTTACTAAGTTGTATGTTGAATATATAGGTACCTGACTTGTCCAGGACTAAGCAAATGTAAACGGCTCTATAATTTATATAATCAAAGTGACTGTTAAGTAATATTATAGACTGTTGTTATCCATTCTAAGTAGCCATTGTGCATACTTTGTGCAGAGTGGTTGTAAGAAATGGTATATAAAATCTGTCTTAACGCCTTCAGTGTACATGATTTATGTAACTCTGTCTGAATAAGATAGGACATTTACCAAAGCATGTTATACCCTAAACCAACTTCAAAGCATACATTGCCAGACATTTGATAATACATCTGAAGTTTTCAAAAGTGTTTTTACTGTGTTTATACAGGTTTTGGGCTGGTTCCTTCATGGTTCCAAATTAGATTTTCATGTTGGAAATACATTTGTACATTTGTTGATGGAACTATTCAGTTGTTTTTCCAGTATGACCTTTTGTATACTATTACAAATGTATGTGTAATTATGCATGGGTAAAATAGTTAAATTTGATTTAACCGGTTAACCATGGGGAAAAATAGCATATACATGTAATAGCAAGAGGTGCTGGTTTTATTTGTAAGAATAAAATAAGTAGCTAGGTAACACCAGATTACTTACCTTTTCTTGAGTGGTACTAATGAAAACATTGCATCTGGAAGATATTCTGAGCTTAAACTGAAAAAAAGATCCCAAAGCATATAAATCTAAAATGTCAGTATCGAAGTTTAACAAGTTGGGTTAAAATTTTTGTAAACTTATTTTCATTGTGTATTTCAGGCAGCCCACAAATCATTCAGGACAAAGATGCGTTTAGCTAAGAAACAGAAACAGAACAGACCAATCCCACAGTGGGTGCGAATGAAGACTGGCAATACCATAAGGTGAGCTTATTTTTTGTTTTGCTCAAATCTTTTAAGGTTGTGATTTATAGCTTATACTCTGGCAAGTTTAAGCCATCAGTCTCAGGCCTAGATACTTTTCTTTTTCTGCTACATCTTTTCTCCATACTTGTTCTGTAGAAAATGAATAAATATTTTAATGAAGATTCGGAATCTTATTTGTCTTTTATTTTTTGCCAAAATTGGGTAATACATTCAAAATGGAGGATAACAAATAGACACAAGACATAATTATGTCTCCCCCAGGAGACATATTGTTTTTGCCCTGTCCGTCCATCCGTACGTCACACTTCATTTCCGAGCAATAACTGGAGAACCATTTGACCTAGAACCTTCAAACTTCATAGGGTTGTAGGGCTGCTGGAGTAGACGACCCCTATTGTTTTTGGGGTCACTCCATCAAAGGTCAAGGTCACAGGGGCCTGAACATTGAAAACCATTTCCCATCAATAACTAGAGAACCACTTGACCCAGAATGTTGAAACTTCATAGGATGATTGGTCATGAAGAGTAGATGACCCCTATTGATTTTGGGGTCACTCCGTCAAAGGTCAAGGTCACAGGGGCCTGAACATTGAAAACCATTTCTGATCAATAACTAGAGAACCACTTGACCAAGAATGTTGAAACTTCATAGGATGATTGGTCATGAAGAGTAGATGACCCCTATTGATTTTGGGGTCACTCCGTCAAAGGTCAAGGTCAAGGTCACGGGCCTGAACATTAAAAACCATTTCCGATCAATAACTAGAGAACCACCTGACCCAGAATGTTGAAACTTGATAGTATGATTGGTCATAAAGAGTAGATGACCCTAATTGATTATGGGATCACTCCGTCAAAGGTCAAGGTCACAGGGGCCTGAACATTGAAAACCATTTCTGATCAATAACTAGAGAACCACTTGACCCAGAATGTCGAAACTTCATAGGATGATTGTACATGCAAAGTAGATGACCCCTATCGATTTTGGGGTCACTCCATTAAAGGTCAAGGTCACAGGGGCCTGAACATTGAAAACCATTTCCGGTCAGTAACTTGAGAATCACTTGACCCAGAATGTTGAAACTTAATAGGATGATTGGTCATAAAAAGTAGATGACCCCTAACGATTTTGGGGTCACTCTGTGAAAGGTCAAAGTCACAGGGGCCCGCACATTGAAAACCATTTCCGGTCAGTAACTTGAGAACAACTTGACCCAGAATGATGAAACTTCGTAGGATGATTGGTCATGCAGAGTAGATGACCCCTTATGATTTTAGGGTCACTCTGTTAAAGGTCAAGGCCACAGGGGCCTGAACATGGAAAACCATTTCCAATCAATAACTTGAGAACCTCTCGACCCAGAATGTTGAAACTTCATAGGATGATTGGTCATGAAGTGTAGATGACCCCTATTGATTTTGGGGTCACTCCGTCAAAGGTCAAGGTCACAGGGGCCTGAACATTAAAAACCATTTCCGATCAATAACTAGAGAACCACCTGACCCAGATTGTTGAAACTTGATAGGATGATTGGTCATAAAGAGTAGATGACCCTTATTGATTATGGGATCACTCTGTCAAAGGTCAAGGTCACAGGGGCCTGAACATTGAAAACCATTTATGATCAATAACTAGAGAACCACTTGACCCAGAATGTTGAAACTTCATAGGATGATTGTACATGCAAAATAGATGACCCCTATCAATTTTGGGGTCACTCCATTAAAGGTCAAGGTCACAGGGGCCTGAACATTGAAAACCATTTCCGGTCAGTAACTTGAGAACCACTTGACCCAGAATGTTGAAACTTAATAGGATGATTGGTCATAAAGAGTAGATGACCCCTAACGATTTTGGGGTCACTCTGAAAGGTCAAGGTCACAGGGGCCCGCACATTGAAAACCATTTCCCGTCAGTAACTTGAGAACCACTTGACCCAGAATGATGAAACTTCTTAGGATGATTGGTCATGCAGAGTAGATGAACCCTAACGATTTTGGGGTCACTCTGTTAAAGGTCAAGGCCACAGGGGCCTGAACATGGAAAACCATTTCCAATCAATAACTTGAGAACCTCTCGACCCAGAATATTGAAACTTTATAGGATGATTGTTCATGCAGAGTAAATGACCCTTATTGTTTTTGGGGTCACTCCGTTAAAGGTCAAGGTCACAGGGGCCTGAACATTGATAACCAGTTCCGATCAATAACTTGAGAACCACTTGACCCAGAATGTTGAAACTTCATAGGATGATTGAACATGCAGAGTAGATGACCCCTATTGATTTTGGGGTCAGTCAATTTAAGGTCAAGGTCACAGTGGCCTGTTCATGTAAAACCATTTTTTGGAAATAACTTGAGAACCACTTGACCTACAATCTTGAAACTTAATAGGATGATTGGACATGCAGAGTACATGACCCCTATCTATTTTGAGGTCACTTGATCAAAGGTTAGGGTCACAGGAGCCTGAACAGTGACTTGAGAACCACTAGCAGGGGTCCTGAAATATTTTCAGAGTCTACTAGTCCACGGACAAGTTTGGCCCACAAATCCACTTGTCCGTACCAAAGAACTTGTCCGTACTTTTTAGTTTAAAAAGGAAAGGATCAGCATTATCATTACTAAATGAACAAATAATACAAACATACACTTGTGTTGACTTCTATTTTGACTTATATAAAGCTTTTATGTTATGACTAGAACCATCCATTTGAAAATATGTTATGACTAGCAAGCTAAGTGACTAGAACATCCACTTGCAAATATGTTATGACTAGCAAGTTTAGTGAGTAGAGAATAATTAAGAACACTTGAACACATGCCATTGACAAAAATAATCTCAGTGTGCCTAAAATTTCTACCCTGGTCCCATAACATTCACTGAATACTGCACTGGTCTTTTGACATATTTTCTTGCACTCCTTGCAAAGTTTACATGTACACACTCCGCCATTGTATTTAAGCCAGGGGAAATCAACATGCCAAAACTCCACAAAACTCTCGTTTCCTCTTGGCGTCATAGGCCTTGTCATAATCAGCCTTCGTTTTCCTCTTCTTATCGGGCACGGCACTGTCTCTGTCATTGTTCTGATTTGATGCATTACTTGAGGATGGCGAAGTTTTAGTGAAAAAAACATCCAAAGTTCTCTGCATCTCGAAAAATGTATGCAGCCATTTGCAATCTTATGCGTGATTCACTGTTGCTATAGACACGTGGGCTGGTTTACTACATTTAATGATCATTATTGGAAAATTATACCGTGAAGTTGAAAATGAGTGCCAGTCTGCGGATTCCCGTTATCTACTTTCATTTTTGATTTTCAGAAAATCGATTAGCTAGGTTGGCGCTATGTAAAAAAATTTAGTAGCCAAAATTTGCGGCATAATTTTTCGAGTCAATTGTTTTAATAAGGGTCATAAATGATCACAAATAGATTAGATATTGCCTTTAGGCATGCGGAAATCAAAGATGACGCCGATTACTTTCGTTTTCATAAAATGTTTACCACGGAAATTTTACTTGTCCCCGGACAAGCCAGCTTCTAAAAACTGCTTGTCCGGACCGAGGAATCCACGAATCGGACAACTCGGACAGCTTATTTCAGGACCCCTGACTAGGCCACGAGTGTTGAAATTTAGCGGGATGACTGGACATGCCAAGTAGATGATCCCTATTGCAGCCAACCATCAGTGTCTCTTTGACTTTGGCTCCTGACCCCTATTGACTTCTTGCCTATAGGACTTTGCATTGGGGGAGACATGCGCTTTTTTACAAAAGCATTTTCTAGTTATATTTGTTTGGCAAGTATATGTCCCAAATTATGACCTCAATAGCTGGACTCTCGAAAGTCCGGAACAAGTTTTCAACATAATTCAAAATAAATGCTGTCGTAAAAATTGTTACTCTTTATAAAAAGTAAAATTATTTTACAGAAATAAGGAAAATACAGATCAAATAAAATAAATCTACCATTTTCTTTTACATTGCTGTGGTAACACAGTGACTGCCATTTTGGTTCATAACTTCTCATTTTCAGCCAATTTTGGAAATTCTTGCACAATTAAATAAAAATCAGCAGAGTGAGATATTTGGCTTTTATACCTGAACTATTTGTAACACTCTTGGACTTTTAACCTATACTCTTGTCACACTCTTTAATACTGTCATGTGGTAGGAAGAGCTCTTACTGATGAATTCCGCTGAAAGTAAGGTTCAAGCCTTCAGTGTGTTCCTGTTCAGTGTACATTGTATAATCGCCTAAGACAACTTAACCCCAAAGCACTGTTCAGAAATTCTATCATGACTAAATAACGTTTTTCTGTATTGCAGATACAATGCCAAGAGGCGTCACTGGAGGAGGACAAAGCTGAAGATGTAAAAACCTTCCTCCTGTTGTTCCACAGTCTGATGTTTGTTATATAGAGGGACACTATATCATTGATTAACATTGCTGCAGAAAATTGTAAACATTCAGTGATCAGATGACAGCTGTGCTGAAAAAGTTGATCTTCATGTTATGTGCATCTTGTAATAAATAAAAGATTGTGGAAAAATAATAACTTTGTTCTTAAGATGGGTAACCTGCCTTTCCCATTATCTGATTACAGCTAATATTCCTTGAGAATTGCAACATATGAAAACTGTCATTATGCACCCCTTCGAAGGAGGGGTAAATTGTTTTGCATATGATATGTCTGTTGGTCAGTATGTAGACCAATCCGTTTCTGGATGGTAACTCAAGAACGCTTTGGTCTAGGATCATGAAAGTTGATAGGGTGGTTGGTCATAACCAGCAGATGACCCCAATAATATTGATTTTGAGATTAGTAGTTAAAAGGTCAAGGTCACAGTGACCCAGAAGAGTTAAACGGTTTCCGGATGATATTTCAAGAACGCTTGGGCCTAGGATCATGAAAGTTAATAGGGAGGTTGGTCATGACCAGCAGATGACCCCTATAGATTTTGAGGTCAGTAGGTCAAAGGTCAGGGTCACATTGACCAGGAACAGTTAAACTGTTTCAGGATGATATCTCAAGAAAGCTTTGGCCTAGGATCAAAAAGGGTGGTTGGTCATGACCAGCAAATAACCCCTATTGATTTAGAGATCAGTAGGTCAAACGTCAAGTTCACAATGACCAGGAACAGTTTTAAGGGTTTCTGGATGATAACTCAAGAATGCTTGGGCCTAGGATCATGAAAGTTGATAGGGAGGTTGATGATGTGCAGCAGATTACCCATATTGATTTTGAGATCAATAGGCCAAAGGTCGAGGACACGGTGATCTGGAACAGTAAAACCGTTTCCAGACCATAACTTGAGAACGCTTGGGCCTAGGATCACAAAACTTTATAGGAAGGTTGATCATGACCAGCATATTACCCGTGTTGATTTTGAGGTCGGTAGGTCAAAGATCACGTTGACCTGGAACAGTTAAAATGTGTGGACAATAACTCGAGAATACTTGGGCTTAGGATCAGGAAACTTAAGAGGGAGGCTATTGATTTTGAGGTCAAAGGTCAAGGTCACTTTGACCAAGAACAGTAGAACTGTGCACTGTGACCAAATAATTTCCGTTCCTTGTGCAATTACTGAATTTGTCAAGGGGTGTAACTCCTGTTCTTCGAGCTCTTGTTTTAGTTCTTATACTCTGATCATGTCAAAAACACGAGGCATATAGCGTTTGAGCTGTCTGTCCGTCTGTCACTTTCTTGTGTACTCAGCTGCTAAAGTTAAATATAACTTGGTGTGCATCAGATATGTGAAGTGGACATATGCATATTGTTGGGACCTTGTCTGACAATTTTTATGTCCCCCACCCCTTCGAAGAAGAGGGGGTATATTGTTAACAGATAAGCTTCCAGAGTCTGTTGGGAACCCCATCAATTTGGTTTGTTTTGCATTATTAGCTTTTGAAGCATGTCCTAAATTACAGAAGCAAACTGACTGAAGTATGACGTTGTAGACTGGAGTCTGTTTCAACTTGGATTATAATTCTTGAAGGCGATTAATCAGAATTTGGTTGAAGGTCAAGGTCACATGTCAAGGTCAAAGGTTTGAGCCTTCCATTTTGTGTCTGCTCTGTATCTCCTTGAAGGATTTTCATGAAACTTTGGTCAAATCATCTCATAAAGACTATGGGGCAGTCTTATCAACATCGTAACTTGAAGAGAAACTTGCGAGGTCCATTTCTCGTAAGTTCAGATTACGAGAATATTTACGATTCTAGCTAACCGTCTTATCAACGTTCTCGTAAGTCCGCATATCGCAGTCCTCTTAACTGGTTAAACACAGTGACGCAGTCTATATTTTTTAATGTCGTGTAAATAAAATGGGTGCTTGCTTAGTAACAAAACAACCCGCATAATCTGAACATAAACATGCAGTAGATCTTATTTAATAAGCATATTTTATAAAAGTTCTTTTTGGCGGAAAGATAGATGTTTTAAATAAATGTATTCCAAAACACAAACAAAAATATTCGCACCGGAAAACTAATTAGTTGAGATGATATTCAAGTGTTCATATTTCGTCTGTTTGAAGTGGGACTGGTAAAAAAGCAATTTTTATACGTAGGCCTACATCATTTTCAGAAGACACCTGCCAGACTTACGAGAACGTTGCGAGAGACTTACGAGAAAGATACGAGAAAAAATCTCGTAAGTATGTTGATAAGACGGGCCCATAGAACTCGGCCATGTCGGCAGAGGATATAGCTGTCTTTCAGACTGCCCTGTATTTGCATAATATCTTGGTTCCTTTCGAAAACTGGCCAGATCTCATCATGGATTCCAGAGTTACGACCCCTTAAAGGGCAAAAATTTGCTGTTTTGGCTTTTGCAGCGATATAGAGACTTCATTTATGGTTTTATTTGATACTAACTTGCAAAGTATCTTTAACAATAATAGATCTTGGATTCAATGATGAATCTGTCAGATTCAATTATAGGTTCCAGAGTTACAGCCCGTGATTGATCCCTAAAAGGACCGAAATTTAATTTTTACCTTGTGAACATGATATAAGTGACATTTTACATTTGATTTTAATAACACAACTTGAGTCAAAATACGATCTCAGTTCCTTTCGAAAATCGGCAGATTCCATTATTAATGCCCCGCCACGAGTGGTGGGGTCCGTCCTTCCGTCTGTCTGTAACATGTCGTGTCCACTCTGTTTCTCCTAAACCCCTTGTAGGATTTTCATGAAACTTTGGTCAAATGATCAAGACGATGTGCAGAACCCATGAGTCAGCCATGTCGGCTCAAGGTCAAGGACAATTGTTTTAGCCTTCCATTTCGTGTCTGCTCTGTATCTCCTAAAGCCCTTGGAGGATAATCACGAAACTTTAGTCAAATGATCACCTTATCAAGACGATGTGCAGAACTTATGAGTCAGCCTTGTTGACTCAAGGTCAAAAGTTTGAACCTTAAGTTTTGTGTCCGCTGTATATCTCCTTAACCCATTGAAGGATAATTATGAAACTGTGGTCAAATGATCACCTTATCAAGACGATGTGCAGAACTTACGAGTCAGCCATGTTGGCTCAAGGTCAAGGTCACAATTCTAGGTCAAATGTTTGAGCCTTCCATTTTATGTCTGCTCTATCTCCTAAACCCCTTGAAGGATTTTAATATGACTTGGCTGTAATATTCCCCTTATCAAGACTATGTGCGGAATTCAAAGTTCTCCCCTGCTAGTTTAAGGTCAAGGTCACAACTCAATTGTTTAATGGTTCCACCCTTTCACTATACATAACATTGGCGGGGAATATAGCTGTCTTTCAGACTGCCTTGTGGGTTCTCGAGTTACTGTCCCTTAAAGAGGCAAACTTTTCGATTTTGGTACTTTCAGCCATATAAAGGTTTCATTTATTATATGCTTTGATTTGATACAAAGTTGCACAGAATGTTTATGTTGATGATCTCTAGGCAAAGTTAGAAGCTGTGTCATGTGGGGTAAAAAACTAGGTCACCAGGTCAAATCAAAGGAAAAGCTTTTTAACACCCTAGAGGCCACATTTGTGATCCTATCTTCATGAAACTTGGTCAGAATATTTATCTTGATGATTCCTAGGTCAGGTTTGAAACTGGGTCATGTGGGATCAAAAACTAGTTCACCCGCTCATATCAAAGGAAAAACTTGTTAACACTAGAGGCCATATTTATGAGCCTATCTTCAAGAAACTTTGTAATTGGATGATTCCTTGGCCAAGTTCAAAATCAAAGGAAAAGCTTGTTAGCACACTAGAGGCCACGTTTATGGCCATATCTTCATGAAACTTGGTCAGAATTAATGTTTATCTTGATGATTACAAGGTCAGGTTTAAGAGATGAGCGATAGGGTCATCATGATCCCCTTGTTTAAAAAATAAAGCAAAATTGTTGATTTCTTTAAAAATCTAAAACTTATGAAGGTACTGAATTAAACTTCAAACCAGATTGTGAGGATTATAAGGCATGTTCAAGGTCCAATAATTCTGACTTGAATTTTGACAAAATTACTTCCCTTTTTTGCTTTGGAAATGTGCTTACTAGTAAGTGATGTTTCATTTAAATAATAATAATACGAAGAATAAAGAATCATAATATAACAATACACACTTGAAATCAAGTTCCTTGTTAACTTGTGTTTTATTTTTGCCTACTCCCTTTTGGAATTGACAGAATTAACGTTCTGATAAGGTTTAGCAGTAACTCACAAAAACCACAAATTTTTAGTAAACAAACAACATCTTTATAAACAACCCATCTATCTAATACAATTTTACCGTTCTGACCTAATTAAAATATTCTGAAAGAGTTGTTCCCTTTTAAAAAAGAATGCCATTAGTAAAGAAATAAAAGTAAACAATTGTACATTGTTGCATATGCATATGCTGTTTAATTTTCATGTAAAACCATTCTTTCTTTCTATGATTTGGTGATATTCGAACTTTCTTCTCCGAAACATGGACCTAACTCTTAAATAGCTCAGAAACCATGAATATCCTTAAAGTGCTTTTTGCTTGAGTAAAACTTGTTCATCTCACAATACAATGTTGGATCATAATGCAGTAGTACACTGTTCAGATAAGTTTTATATGACAAAATTATTGCTCCTTTTGGATTTTCTAGGTGGTTAATGGCAGAGTTACTGTTTTCATTAAATAGCTGTGAACCAACCAATGGAGGTATTTCACTGGAATTTTACATTAATAAATCTGTCAACTCACAAGAAGTTGAGATAACAAGTCCCATAACTTTTGACTGCTTTTTATACAAAATAATTACCCTTTAATTTTAAATAGTTTTGATATCGTGGGCTGAGCGCGAAACTATTGCATCTTGTTCTTCCTATATACAGTTACAATAGTTTTGCGCTCAGTTATCGATATTTAAGAGAATGACCATTAAGTCTACGGACAGGAATTTAGTGTAACGTTGTAACTGACAACCATAACTCTGTCCTGAACAATGGGAAAATTATCTCCACTTTTTCACTTTAAAAAAAAATTACTGAAAGGAATGTGTTATGACTAAAACGCTTCCATAGAAACTGTATTTTTTTTCCCTTTGATTTGAGTGGTGACCTAGTTTTTGGCCCCACATGACAGTTTTGAACTTGGCCAAGGAATCATCCAATTACAAAGTTTCATGAAGTTACAAACAATTTTTTCATGGACCTTTAGAGGGTTTCAATAGCCATTTACACAGAAAATTTCAATAGCCATGTACACAGAAAATTTCAACAATTTGTTTTGTTATAACTGTGTTTCAAGCGTTTTAACACGCCACACTCGCATTCACTGATGTTATTTTATCGTAAGCATAGACGTTCTCTGTAGGAAGGAAATCAGGTCTGACGTTAAGACGACTTGTTCGCTGAATATACCAACCAAGTAGATACTGCAAAAAAATTAAATCTACAAAAATACAGATGAAAGCTCTCCCCGTACTTTAATTCAGTGTTGTTATATTTTCTGATCCTTTTGAATCATGGAGTCCATTCAATACATCTGATTAGAGTTCCGCTTTAGGCGGTGCTAGGGGGCGTGAGAGGTGATGCACTTTCCATTACTTTTCATGAACAGACTCAATCAAACCGAGAAACCGAGTCTGCTATGTTTTTGCTTGGTTGCATTTTATGCTTTCAAAAGAGTCTTCATAACTGAGTTTCTCCTTTTCAAAAGACCCTGTTGTGCAAATACCAAGAGCATCCGGCAGATCTATCACTGGAAAGTTTACAGGGACAATGTTCTAAAATCAGACAAAAACAATATGTTAAAAAATGGACCACAAACTAGTTTGCAGGGCATTTCACGGGTGGTAAACGCGCAATCCAATTCCCACTGGGAATACGCTAAAAATGGGTTGCGCGACTTCCGGTGCTGGTGTTGCGCATCAATACAAAATCGAGGTAGGTGGGTTTTTGTTTTTGTAAATAATGACACATATACGAGTGCTTTCGAAAAAAAGCAAAATGCTATTCGACACAAAAATGAATAAAGATCATATGTGTGAAATACCAACTTATTAATTTAAGAATCGGCCCTGTTATCACGAAAACTCTGCTGGCCCGAGCTGTCAAAAAAGCATGGAATCATGAAAAATGCAAATTTTCTAACTCTTGTGCCTTCTTTCTGGAAATGTGACGCTTCTAGCGACCAAACGCGTGTAAAACAGTCATGAATATTACATACACTTGAATGAAATGTTGCTTTTGGGGGAAAGATTGGCAAAAAATAATCGGGGAATGGAGTTGCGCGTATACATTACATACATTAATATGATGTATACGAGCAGCTCCATTCCCGGTGCGCAACCCTTTTCCCGATGATTTTTTTTTGTCAATTATGTCCCCGTAAGCAAGATTTGAAGCAAATAATTTTGATATTCGGTACTTTATAACAGTTGAGTTATCATAAAAAGCATCAGATGTCCTCAGATTAGTCATATGAGGTCAGAAACTCCCAATTATGTTGATTTCATACTTTTTTCACGTTTCGTGTCGCCTGAGTTTTTGTGATAATAGAGCCGAATCATAAATTACAAACCAGATATTTTACACATATGATGTATTATCATATTTGTGTCGAATAGCATTTTGCTTTTTTCGAGAAAATTTATTCTTGTCTTACACTAAGCAAAATCATAACTTCACATACCTCAATTTCGTCTTTTTTTTTACGCGCAACACCAGCACCGGACGTTGCGCAACCCATTTTAAGCGTATTCCCGGCGGGAATTGGATTGCGCGTTTACCACCCGTGATTTGCCTTATTTATGACAATGCATTTGCACACATGAGCAATAGTGTACAGTATTATTCATAGGACCTGCAATTGCTGCACCCTTCATATTCGCCGAACCGAGACCCCTGTGCTTTTTAGCTCACCATGGTGAGCTTTTGTGACCGCTCAATGCTGTCGTGCGTCGTGTGTCTGTCAACATTTCTAAACAATTCTTCTTGAAAACCACTGGGCAGAATTACACCAAACTTCACAGGAATGATTCATGGGTGGTCCCTTTCAAAATTGTTCAAATAATTTCATTCAATGCAGAACTCTGGTTGCCATGACAACCGAAAGGAAAAAAAAAAGAATCTTTTTCCAAAACTGTAAGGCATAGAGCCTTGATATTTGGCATGCGACATCATCTAATGGTCCTCTATGAAGTTTGTTCAAATTGTGCCCTGGGATGAAAAGAGGCCCCGCCCCGGGGGTCCCAAGTTTTACATAGACTAGTACAGGAAAGAACTTCAAAAATCTTCTTGACTAAAACCACATGACCAAGGCCTTTGATATTTGGTATGTAGCATTGCCTTGTGGTCCTCTACCAAAATTGTTCAAATTATTACCCTAGGGTGAAAAGAGGCCCTGCTCCGGGGGGCCTCGAGTTTTACATAGACACATAGGAAAAAACTGTAAAAATCTTCTTGTCTGAAACTACAAGACCTAGGCCTTTGATATTTTGTATGTAGCATTGCCTCGTGGATCTCTATGAAGATTGTTCAAATTGTGCCCATGGGGTGAAAAGAGGCCCCGCCCCGGGGGTCCCAACTTTTACATAGACTTATATATAGGAGAAAACTTTAAAAATCTTCTTGTCTGAAACTGCAAGGCATAGGCTTTTGATATTTGGTGTGTTGCATTGCCTTGTGGTCCTCTACAAAAATTGTTCAAATTATTACCTTTGGATGAAAAGAGGTCCTGCCCCGGGGGTCCCAAGTTTACCATAGGCTTATATATGGAAAAAAATAAAAATCTTCTTGTCTGAAAGTTCAAGGCCTAGGCCTTAGATATTTGATATGTAGCATTGCCTAGTGGACCTCTAACAGGATTGTTCAAATTATGCTCCTGGGGTGAAAAAGAGGCCCCGCCCCGGGGGTCCCAAGTTTTACATAGACTTGTACAGGAAAGAACCAAAAATCTTCTTGTCTAAAACCACATGACCAAGGCCTTTGATATTTGGTATGTAGCATTGCCTTGTGGTCCTCTACCAAAATTGTTCAAATTATTACCCTAGGGTGAAAAGAGGCCCTGCTCCGGGGGGGGGGCCTCGAGTTTTACATAGACACATAGGAAAAACTGTAAAAATCTTCTTGTCTGAAACTACAAGACCTAGGCCTTTGATATTTTGTATGTAGCATTGCCTTGTGGATCTCTATGAAGATTGTTCAAATTGGGCCCATGGGTTGAAAAGAGGCCCCGCCCCGGGGGTCCCAACTTTTACATAGACTTATATAGGAGAAAACTTTAAAAATCTTCTTGTCTGAAACTGCAAGGCATAGGCTTTTGATATTTGGTGTGTTGCATTGCCTTGTGGTCCTCTACCAAAATTGTTCAAATTATTTCCTTTGGATGAAAAGAGGCCCTGCCCCGGGGGTCCCAATTTTACCATAGGCTTATATATGGAAAAAAATAAAAATCTTCTTGTCTGAAAGTTCAAGGCCTAGGCCTTAGATATTTGATATGTAGCATTGCCTAGTGGACCTCTAACAGGATTGTTCAAATTATGCTCCTGGGGTGAAAAGAGGCGCCGCCCTGGGGGTCACTTGTTATATGAGTTATATAGGAAAAAATACATAAAAATTATCATATCATATTTCCTAGACTGTTTAATAACTTGGGACCCCCGGGGTGGGGCCTCTTTTCTCCCAAGGAGCGCAATTTGAACAATCTTCATTGAGCACCTCAAGGCAATGCTACATACAAAATATCAAAGGCCTAGGTCTTGTAGTTTCAGACAAGAAGATGTACCAAAGTGATTATAGGTCACCTTACTGTGACCTTGACCTACTGACTTACTTTCTTGTTTCTTAAGATACAACCTTGGATGATATGTACAGTTTTGCATACCGATCTTAAAACTGACTTTCAGTGACCATGAATGTGACCTACTGACCTACTTTCTAATATTTTAGCATCAGTTTGCCATTTGAAACATGTGGCTCATATAACTCAGGTGAGCGATTCAAGGTCATCATGAATCTCTTGTTTCTTTTTCTTTTGCTGAAAAAATGCTGGGTGCAGAGGTCTTGATAGCGCAGTTTATCAGTGTCTGCTTAGTATACCAATGGCTTTCCCAGCAGCTTTCGTGTCATGGATAGCCCAGATGGAAAAGTGCGTTTCTGCTAAGGTTGAATATTTTGATGGACTGGTGTTTACAAGAAATGTGCTTTAATACAGTTTTTTTCCAGCTCATCTGATGTTTTGAAAAAAAAGAGTTCTTGTCATCACTTGATCGGCGTAGGCGTTGGCGTTGCCTGGTTAAGTTTTATGTTTAGGTCAGCCTTTCTCCTAAACTATCAAAGCTATTGCTTTAAAACTTGCAACACTTGTTCACCATCAATAGCTGTACAGCAAGAAACATAACTCCATTCTGCTTTTTGCAAGAATTATGGCCCCTTTTGGACTTAGAAAATATCAAATTTCTTGGTTAAGTTTTGCGTTTAGATCAACTTTTCTCCTTTAACGGTCAAAGCTATTGCTTTAAAACATGGAGCAGTTATTCATCATTAAAAGCTGACTCTGCACAGCAAGTACCGTAACTTCGCATTGCTTTTTGCAAGAATTATGGCCCCTTTTAGAATTAGAATATCGGATCTCTTGGTTAAGTTTTGTGTTTAGGTCAGCTTTTCCCCTAAACTATCGAAGCTATTGCTTTAAAACTTGTAACACGTGTTCACCATCAAAAGCTGACTCTGTACAGCAAGAAACAACTCAATTCTGCTTTTAGCAAAAATATTGGCCCCTTTTTGACTTAAAAATATAGTGTCAAAATTTTCTGAATTGCCTTTGTATTGTGTTTACCCATTTTTTCCCACATGGAGTCATATCTCAGACATGGTTTGAATGATTTCTGGTCAATGGGATAAAGGTGAAGGTCGCTGTCACTAAAACAAGAAAACTACTTCAAGTCTTTAACCAACTGCAACAAAGTCTGGAGTTTAAGAAGTTTGCATGGAGACCATGGTTTTAGTTTTAATTTGGTTGCTTGGGTCAATGTCATGTTCATTGTTACTAAGAATAAAAAGATGGTCTACTTACAAAAACCTCAGTTAGGAATGGGGTAAGTAGACCAAATCTGGTAAATATGTAGCCGTCTATCATGCACAATGACCAAGATTGGATGGTCCAGCGTCAGTCATATGTCGTCCTGCATCAACATTCGTACTTGAATACTCAGAAAGTGCTGGTCAGATTTACACAAAACGTGGTCGATCGGTAGTATCCAGGCATGGACTTCTATCAACTTTGTCCAAATGGTTCAGCTTAGCCCCTTTTAAAGGGCTGCCAGTGTAAAAAAAGAGAAAGGCCTTTGAACAACTTTTCATAGACCTCTTGATGGATCTTCATCAAACTTGGTCCTCGTTATACAAGCCTGTAATCGAGACAGTCTAAAAATAAAAAAAAAAAAAACAAAAAAAAAACAACAACTTTATAACGACTATTCATGAACATTATGGATCTTCATCAATCTTGGTCTGTAACATCATTATAAGGTCCTCCCCACTACAAGGGCACTTGTCTGACTCAGAGCTAAAAATTCAAATAGCTGTAAACAACTACTCATGAGCCACTAGATGGAACGTCATCAAGCTTGATCTGTAACATCATTATAAGGTCCTCTCCCACCTTTATTTCAGATGTGTGTAGTTTATAAGAACAGAACTAAGAGCAAACAACCATGTCAGACATCAGCTTACCCCTTGCTTGTAGTGGCCGCTAGAGCTGAAATTAGAAATACGTTTTATACGTTTTAATTTTTCATGAATTGCACTATCTCAAAAAGTATTTGACTTAGAGTTGTGACTAACGAAGGGATTATTATAGCGTGTGACGTTGTTCACTCTGTCAGATCAGAGTTATGGTCCTTGACTTAGTAAAAATGTGCATTAAGATCTTAAAGGTTTGTGTTGCATATATCTCAAAGTGTTTGACATAGAGCCATTAAATCCTATAGGAATGTTTCATTATTTGAATTTGTGCACCTAGGGGTTTATTGGGTGAGGGTGAATTTCGCTCTGCGAAACCAGAGTTATGGCCCTTGACAGTAAATACACGCGTTAATGGACTAAAAGTTTGTATCGCATGTATCTCAAAAAGTATTTAACCTGTAGACGAAACTATAGGAATGTTGTTCATTATGTAATGCTGTGCATCTGGGATTGTATTTTGGGATTTAATCGCCCCTTCTCCTGTCCTCGCTACAACAGGCCCAAAAGAAAACAACAACAAAAAAAAAAAAAGAAGAAAAAAAAACAGCCGTATTTTATTTAAGTTTTCTTGATGATATTTTATAGTATCCATACCCCCAATACCTTCACGACTCGTACTCCCAACCCACGGTTATATTAAAGTTTACCCAGAGTTGAATTGCAAAAGCCTTGAGTAACAATGACAGAAAGTTGGGTCACCAGTGTCCTGTGAACACACAACCGGTTTGGACTTTGAAATATTAGAACCACATTAGAATATTGTACTTAACTTCTCATAGAGTCACTGATGGTCTGCATCAACATGAAATGGACATGCATACATTATAGATTTGAATCCATGTCCGATTGTTATATCCCCAGGTACAAAGTATATAGGGGGTAGTCCTTAATTTTTGTCCATCCTTCCGCCCGTCATGTCCGCTTCATACCTTGTTAACCGCTGCGAAGATTTTGAAAAAAAAGAAGAAGAAAACTAGCACCAATGAACCTCGTGAATTCGAAGACGGTGTGCATAGCACACAACTCCAAGATAAAGTCACACTTGGAAGTCAAAGCTGTACACAAAGTCATTAACTAAACAAATACAATTAAATTATCATTTCTGGTGCAATATTTATCATGGCAATGAAAAACAACTCGGAACATTTTACAACATATTTATTATACACAATGACAAACACATATTTGATTCATTTGGGGAAGTTGGCAGTTACTTGCGGAGAACAGGTTTGTACTGGTACAGAATCCAGGAACATTGGTTAGGTTAACTGTCCGCCGTTACATGACTGAAATACTGTTGAAAAATGGCGTTAAACCCAAAACAAAGAAACAAACACATATTTGAAGATTTTTTAATTTCTTAACAGTAAAATTGTAATATTTGAAATCAATGGTGTTATTTTCTTATCGCAAAACCAATTTTAATACAAGAGAAATCAATTTTTGCCTGAAAGTTCTATTTGAAAGACAGAAAAGCGCAACAACGACACATTATATTGTTATACACGTTGACGGACATATCTTTTAACTGCCGAGACATTATATTTTGAATTAGGCCTAGGCCTAATTACGTTAAACAAAGTTTTGTGCATTTATCAAATAATCAATCTTTGTGTAGTTTGAAGTCTAATTTACAATGGCTTGGACTTTCATGGAGCTTGTTAACGATAAAAAAAGGTTGACGCTTAGCCAGAGATGTCAATTATGACGTAAAATGTCCACACGACACATTGTTCATTGCTTCTCTGATGATGAAATTCATTATCATTTTTGAATGAAAATAAACGAAGTCTTATTGTGGTTTATTGTCCCACTGACCACGGTTTGTCGTTCAGGTACGCCACCATGTACCCATGCATCTGAACTCTGGGTTATAGTAAATCCGACTATAATTATATAGCTAGCGCATATTGTTCTATTGAAGTTTGATTAACTCGTTAAGCTTTATGAATTTTGATGAAATTCGGAAATTCGGATGAAGAACTACTTGTCAGTAAAAAATTGAAATTATAATTTGTTTGTTAGAAACTGCTTTGTTAAAACAAGCAAGACAGTAGCAAAAGATGTTCCTTGTTGGCCAAGTTATTTTAACTCGAGAATCATTTGAAAGGGTCTAACATTTTTATAATCAGTTGAGAAATAAATTAAAAGAGCAGAACATTGAAATGTTTTGTTTTCAGAGCTGAACGCTAGAAATCACTCATGCCTTTTGTTTTTCGACATAACCGATAAAAATATTCCATTTATAACGATTAAGGTTGCAAGAAAAGCGACGAAGAAAACTCTGTCCAAAACGCCACTAACATCTCGCCACGAAATGTCTCCCGCGTTATTTTCATTCTTCTTGTTATTTATCCGTTCATCTAGAAATGGTTTTCTGATATGCCTCACATTTTCACTGTGCGTTATCGGTGGGTTGGGTTCATTTCCATTCTTATCGCTATTTGTACCTTCATTATTGAAACGGTTGTCTTCGGTCGTGATAGAAGTTGTTCTGCGACAAGTGCACATAACTCTGACAATCAGCTTACAACATTCTGGGACAGCAATGTCGCTTTTCATATAGAAGAGTCGGAGGTTGAAGATAGTTACAACACACATGCAGACGCTTGTTACAAGCGTGAACATGAGGTAGTAACAAAGGATTGCCATCGGCTGAGAGGTTTTAGGAAGATTGTTCACTACCAAGGTCAAAAAGACGGCTAGAGAAAGAAGTACGGTGATAGCGTACGAAACCCTCTCACCGGATTCTGCTGGCAGCATAAAAACTAGGATATTGATTAGGGACATGAAGACGACAGGCAGAATAACATTTACAACTAAAAATGTAGAACGTCTTTTGATAGTGAGTTCAATGGCAACCGCGTCCACCTCGTCTTGATGTCCCCCTGGAAACCGAAGTGGGATCGCCTTTACAAGAAGCCACTCTCCATTCTCGGTGAAATAAGACTTGAAGACAGTGTGTGGCCAAAGATTTAAAGATAACTTGCCAGACGTGAATCCCCAAGACACAAAAAATATGTAACAAACCTGAAAAGAGTATTTGAACATCTTCATACGTGATTGGATCTATTCAAACTAAAATATTCACTTCATATCTTAGCATTTACATGTATCATCGCATTTAAATTATTTGCTTATTCAATATTAATAGGTATATAGTCATCTCATAGTTATCTAAATAGAAATATAAACAAAATAGAAAAAGAAAAAAGTAGTTTACCTGATAGTCAAAAGGATAAAATGTAACATCTGCTGAACAGGATGCTGCGAACACATCTCCGGGAACATAAAAAGCTCTACCATCTGGTCTGTATTCCACCGTCATCCAGTCATCTCCTATATCATCAATTTGATCAAAGGAATTCGAAAGAACTATTGTGGGATGCCATACCTCAGTCAGCGGGATCATCAGAGAGTCTGTGTCGCCATATTTTGAAGATTCCCAAATCAGTCTTTCATCAAACCAACCAAGATACATAAATCCAACAACTGATAGTTTTCCTTCCACTTCATTAAAATCTTGAATAGTCATTAAGTCGAATGAAAAGTTAACACGTATCGGTTTAGACTGATTATTAATAGGTCTCAAACGGTGATTGTAACCACACATAAGGTCCGCCATCAAGGTGTTCGAGTCATTCCAAGAACCTGACTGCACTGGTAAAACAGCAATAAAAAGAATGATCATTCGCGAGAAGAGAAGCATTTTGATTTCGCGAGTTTAAACACCGGCGTGCGTGATATTATCCCTTGCTCGTATTTATTGCTGAGACCAAGTACCAGCAACACTATTCCAGAAAGTCAGGAATCTTGAAAATAGTGTTAACTAGCATTAGTTTTTACTCAAATCTTATAAGAGCGAACGTCGGCTGTTTGATACGTACATTAATCAAGAATGCTCGAAGCAAACTTCTGCAAATGATGTTTTATTATCTACGAATTTCACTTTCCGAAGATTTTTGTTTCATTAATTTTAAAGATGAGCTTAATGCATTTTAATATGGTAATTAAAGTTTCCTTTTTACCATAATGAAATAAAATATCTTTTATGATATATTTTGATTTGATCATGCCAACACAACCACGTGCTCATGTTGCTAGTAAGAACTGTTTTTCACTGTCAGTCCGATTTCAATTTATGTTTATAGATATGTATCAAGGTTAATGATGCGGATATTTTCTCGCAACTTAAAAGCGTTTATAGTTTCCAGAAATTTTCACATAGCTCAAATGCATCATTTATTTCATACAGTAAAAGCGGTTAGTTTTGTTGACTTAAAATTTCGTGTTCTTTTTTTTTTTGCTAAAACGTAGATATTGTTGGCACATATATGTGAAAATTTCAAATTTTAATCATAGGAATAATGTGAATTTTGTTGTTGGTTGTTTTCATGTTACTTATTAATGCAAACAAGAAACTCGCGAAAACTAGGCATCTCGTTTTTGTGTGTGCATATTTCGTCTTTATGAAACGATATTTTTCCCAACTAAAAACATTAACGAAATTACCATATCGTTTTATATGAAAAGAAGATTATCGGTTAGATAGTTATTTTTCTGTGTTGATATAAATATTATTTTCTGATATTATACGAGATAAATAATGTTCCAATCATTAAAAACAAATAGAACTGTAGAATGATTAAACATGTTTTGCAATTTTTGTTCTTAGACCTACTCACATTAATGGCGGTTAATGTAGCGTGTTTTTTTCTTTATTTACACAGGTATTACGAAGAGTAAAATACCGATATTTCAAAACGTTCTTATTAGAGAACTGATTTTGTTTTTTTTACTTTGTTTTAATGATATATATATTCTTGTAGAACAGTTGAATTGCTTGCCGATCAATAGTCAAAACTATTTGTCTGGGCTCAAGATTTATTACATTATCAATTTTGACGGACTTTTTCTTCCAGCCAGGAAACATGTGCTAGATATAGACCCGTGATTTAGCACAAATCAGCGAGTCTTGTAACAATTGGCTATATATCTGTAAAGATCAAATTAACTTTAATTTTAGACAGTCCTTTTTGTATTACACGAATTAAAAAGAATATTATTTGACTTTGAAACACATTTAATTTTTGTAGGTTCCTTGAATGATTTATGTTTGTCAAATTGATCGAAAGTAATGTATCTACTGTATGTTGAAGACTTATGTGTTAACAAATATACTTCATTTTGTTTTATTTGAAAGCTATTCAATATAGGCTAGTCTTTACGTATGTAAGAAGTAGATAATGATCACGAATGACGTTAATACATGTAATAGGTTTAATATTTAAATACAGGATCGGAAAATGAAGAATGATCTGATGTTGAAATATTCCTTTTAATATAATCAGTTTAAAACTGAGCTTTCCGACAACTGTCGTGTCCCCATCAGTAAAGTGTATATTTTTAAGTAAGTAGGATGTAGCTTAATAAGATACATAACAATTTTAGTTATGTGTTAAAATAACTGATAATTATATATTTCAGAATGTGTTTAGTCTGTGTTCCTGTACTGAATATGCATACAATACATTTTTTTGTATTTGCCGAAAATTGTATTTTGAGTCCTGTTGTACTTCAAATCCATTGACAATCCCTGATGTTGTACACAACTAGTGCCGGTATTTCACGAAACAGAACAGTCTGTTCAGTATTTCACGCTCGTCAGTTTTATACATGCATCTTCGGTTTGGATAAAAAGTTATTGTGATTTCTTACCAATCAGATAAAAAAAAATACTAGTTTCTTCTAAATTATCAAAATGAATAAATTACAAACTGTTCTTTTCGGATACTCAAACCCGAAATGCTGACAATATTTACTAAAAATGAAACACTAGAAGCTCACGTGTTTCTGTATTTGTCATTATTTCTGTATTTGTCACCTTAAGTTAATTCGGAGGAAAATCATTGAGGCGGCATTAAACTGTCAAGAGTGGGATTTTATCAAATCGTGACCTATGCGATGTTGGAAATTTATTCAAAACGAAGAGGGATATTTTTTCGGCCGAGTGGTTAAGATCACTGACTTTGGATCACTTTTCCTCACCGCTGTGGGTTCGAAACCTCACTTAGGATGTAGAAGTCTATCATGTGAGGGAGTCATCCAGCTGGCTTACGAAAGGTCTGTGTTTTTGCCCATGCGTTTGCCCGAGATGAAATATTGCACGGAGGGAAACCTTGGATGTTCCCCCGCCATAAGACCTATAATTATTACGGTGTGACGATAGAACCCGACAGAAACAATAACCAGAACAATGACAAAAGTCAATAGGAACAATCAGACGAAGCCGCCCAGAAACGAAACAAGACCTAAAACACTGTTTAGATCAGGAAAACGTAACACAAATGTCCATTGCACAACAAGTACAAAGTAAACAAGTTAGGAAAAACAATAAGTATAACCTTGGAACATTTCATGGAAAGTTCGACAAATATTGTTATTTATATTTATATGTACAAATTCACAAGCAGTAGCCAAACTATTTTTGTTGATATAATGGCTCCTACTTTAAAAGGGACAGCCTTATTACGTACAGAGGATAATTTTCAAGCTGGCAAATGTGTACACTGAGGATACCATGAGAGAATAGGACAAAAAGAACCAGTATGTACACTATATATTTATGTCTATTTCGAGCTTTTTTTTATTTTACTCTAGTCTGTTAAAATATTCCTCATACACACTTCTGTCACTAGTATCCGAATGGTATGCAAGTTAATAGTTTGTTACTCTGTTGTTTTCGTTTGGATGTAGCAAGACGCAGTGGTAAAACAAATAATTTTGATATCGCAGATAAATTTTCTGTTCTAGAAAACTAGCTGATTGCATCTTTTAACCCTAGTAGATACCCGTTCATTTTTTTTATTCTGCATTTGCTGCTCGCGGCAGCGTTTTCTAAAATATGTAGGTTTGTTCGTATTCCAACGGTTGAAACCTTGTTCTTTCTTTAAACATAGTTTTCCGGTATTTAGTGGTATTTGGGGGACAGCGGAACTTGTGACTATTTAACGAGGTAGCGGGGACAACTCTAAATAATTTGCCAGAGGTGGATAGGGCAAGGGCAGCAACATTTTTAAAGTCTTATCAACTATTATATTATTGTTCGATTACCTATCATATTACTTTAATTTCAGAATAACAATGCTGTATAGCTGCAAAGAAGTATAATGTAATTTACAAAGAAATACCATATATATTATATATACATCAAAACATATCGTACTGATATCTTACACAAAATCGAACTGTGTAATTCAATAAAATTGCTCGATTCAGTTTTTATTCTTACTTTCTATTTGTTGTTATATTTTTAAAAACCTATCACATTACTGAACATTTGTGAGCGACCTTGCAACTTTCAGGGAGAATTTTGTCATGATATACGAGAAGAGACACGTTTCCACCAGAGCCGTATATTGTATAGAATTAAACTATGTTACACCTCACATTTTGGTAGTCACTACCAAAATTCGGCCGAGTTTTGGCAGCGACAAAATGCGATGCAAGGGTATATATGATGTGTTAAGGATCATGGAATGGAACGTATTTTTGTAGTTTTTCTACATCAGTGGCTGTGCTCATTTTTATATTACGCACAAAAGAGAGGAATGTCCTATAAAATGGTGTGGGAGGGGGTTCAGAGTTCCCCACCCGAGATATAGTTTTCGTTTAAAAACAACCAAAATATAGATTCCTTAGCGTGTGAAATGGGTCTCAAACGACGCTTCCTATGCAATAACATTGTATTGTTTTGTTGTTGTTATGTGTTAGTGTTGTCGGAGGGATAGTCTACCGAGATTTTTTAAAGCCCGAAAATGTTGAATACTGTAAAACGAAGCATAAATGTGAGAATGGCACGTGGGTACTCCACCCAGATATTTTTCAAAACATCCCACATAAACATAAATGGTGAATTATGTGCGTGTTTTAGGGGTCTTGGTTAAATGTTCCGGTAAAAGAAGATTTTTTTATCTCTTTAAAGGCGAGGGGTTTCGAGAGTCCACCACAGATATTTTTGAAACACAGCCTAAAAGAATCTCAAACAGTCTACACTTACTTATGGGCGTTTGTGAAACCTGTCTCAGGGTCATGCGAATGACGCATCAAATAATTCTAGTGAACAGTTGTGCCAAGTTTCTTTAATATCTCTCGATGTGTTGCACTGACCTCTCTCACATGTGTTCCAATGGTCCTGCTTACTGAATCTAGGACCGTTATATTTTCGAGGGTAACCGGTCTGAGCGACTAAGTTCCATCATGACTCTCTTTGAAGTAATATTGTCCATTCGTCACAAAATATTCTTTTTTTTCTTCAAATTATGAGATTATTATAAATACATTTTTGCGTTGGATGTGTACATATCCAACGGATTTTGGTACTACATTTTTGTAAACCAAATTGCGTTGAGTGTAACGCATTTTGGTAGTGACTACCAAAACTCGGCCGAATGTTGGTAGCGACAACCAAAATGCGTTGCTACCATACTGAGGTGCAACAAAGCTATTTGTTTCTCTTTAGTTTTTGAAAAAAAACAACATTATCATAAAATATAAAAAAAGGATTAAAAACTTACCGTATACGATTTATCATATTCTTGGCTATATCCGGTGCCCGTTTCCCCACCGTGTGTTTGAGACCGCATGGGTTAAGACTTTGGTGAAATTCTACACGTAAACGTAACTTAATATGATACAATCGTATATTACACAGAAGTAATGTAAAGACTTCTAAACATACATTTTTTTTTGCAATTATGTTTGCATAAGCAGTTCGGACAATGATATCCGGAAATCAGTCAACTTATGTACAGTTTTATGTTATTTAGTATTTAAAAAAAAAGAAATTCAGCAAGTATTTCTCGTTCGGCAGAAGCACATTAACATTAACAGAGGGTGACATTTTGCGCTAGAGCGTAAGTACTGGGATCGTTTGCACGAGCCGGACATGGTGTTGAAAAGGGAACGACTAATGCCTAGTTCACATATGGCCTGCAATGCGTCTGCGGAGCCCGTAGACTGCCCGTATCATCCTTTCCGTGCGGCCTCCGTGCTGACATAGGAGGCTGCAGTGCGATTTTTGTACGGATTCATGAGCTCCGCAGCCTCTACGATGTTGTTTAGCGAAAAGTTATACAACTTTGAAAAATTCGTAAGCCCGTAGCCCGTAGACATGTCGCAGCTAGCAAGTCACAATCCCCGCACGGGCATCGTTAGACTGCCCGTATCCTCCTTTCCGTGCGGCCTCCGTGCTGACACAGGAGGCTGCAGTGCGATTTTCGTACGGATTCATGAGCTCCGCAGCCTGTACGATGTTGTTTAGCGAAAAGTTATACAAATTTGAAAAATTCGTAAGCCCGTAGCCCGTAGACATGTCGCAGCTAGCAAGTCACAATCCCCACACGGGCATCGTTAGGAGGCCGCGTGCTGATCGTACAGTCAACTCACAATTTTCCGCACGGATATTGAGCAATGAGCAATCATCGCGTGGCAACCCTGGGGCGGCCGCACCATTCTCGTGCGGTGGCCTTGATATGGGCAAAACATTTTTCAGATGGTTATATATATTGGCCATCTTCATCACGGAAGCCGATTTCCGTGGGAAATTTGAATTTGCGGAGACTGCATGGCAACTGCACTAAAATTGCAATATTTCCGTAGAATCTCCGCGCAGCGTTCGTACGGATTTCTCCCGGCCTTCCTCGTGGCACGATGCTCGTATATAATGTGAAAACATACGCCATACTACGATGCATCCAAAACCGCGAGAAAAATCTTAGACTAATTTATCTCACGGCGCCCGGGTCAAATATGAATTAGGCATTAGCGCTAAAAATAGTTCACCCTCTTGTTATTACGTATGCATGACAGATTACTTACTTACATATTTATGATTCATAAATATTTCAATCACACATTATATCTTAAGGTATTAGCTATTTTAGCTATAAATGCATTTTACCATTTTTTACCAATACATATAACATTTATACAAAAACCATATATATTTAATTCATACATCGGAAACCTACAATCTCAATACAAAGACAATGACCACCGTTTAAATGGATCGCCGCCGTATTGCCGCAATGTTGCAAGGACACGATTTCGCAATTCGGTAAAGATTAAAGATGAATAGTTTCTAAAATATAATTGTTAAGCTATTTGGAAATGTCGTTGTAATTTGTACTACATGTTTGGTACTATTTGTTTTTCTTCAATAAATAACTCAGTCGATAGAAATGTGATTTTATTCTACATCGGTTGAACATTGAATAATTGATTTGCAGCATTTCATAAAAAATTCCCAGTAGGAATTGTAACCTGTTGTAGTTTAATTAGCCATGTTGAACTAGTAATTGGTTACAATTACGGTAAAAAAAGCGGACTTTTTATTCAGCTGAAAAACTAGATAAAGGCTTTTTGAAATAATTGATGAGAAACGGTTTCTTCTATATTTTCCAGTTTCAGTCCTAGTCAGTTTCCAGCAGCGGAAAGCATATCTTCTAAACAGTAATCAAATGCGGAAATATTTCAGTTTTAATTTGTCCATGTTAATCACTATATATTTTTATCAGGTACCAAAACTTAATAACTAAAGAGATAAATTGATGCACTGAAATTGTTTAATAAAACATCTCTTCATGGGTTCATAACAAAGATCCGCGAGAGTGGATCCGTAAATGTTTTTTGCTTTAAATATTATTCAAAGGGATTTAAAAACTCTAAAACATTTATTGACCTGACATCTCGGTCAATTTTAAATGTTTATACTTGTTTTTGAACTTAACCAATTCTAATCACCCATTTTCACGAAGTACGTCATTTTCCTTTCAATTGATAAATATTTTTTCCAATTATTATCCTCTTCGCAGAGTAATGAAACCAATAATTATATTTCATACAATCAAAATATTCATTCAGAAGACCATTTCAATAATATTTTCTTTCTTTTTCTCTAACAATATGAGTAAAGTTATTAGATCTTGTTTTGTATTCGGACATTTGAAAGCGTATTCAAAAGTAAAGAGAGTGTCAGATTTGTTGTTGCAAAATTGCTTCCACTGGAGGTACTTGCAAAATTATCTCATAACTATTTAAACATTTTTTTTTTGTGGATTTTAAATTTTAATCACTGAAAGATATGTTTCGATACTTTTTTTAAAAAGAAATAATAAACAGTAAATAAAAATATTCTGGTTAAAAAGAATTTATTTGAAAGAAAAAAAACCAAACGAAACAGGGAAATTTAGTTTGAAAACAGTTAAAGTTATGCTTAAGTTCGGCACAATGGGGCCAGCTGTAGCCTTCCCTTTCGTACTACTGTTGGTGTATTTGTGCAGCAATTCATATTGTGCGACATACGACGATTCTGTGAACTTGATGGATAAAGTGCTAGATGGGTACGTTTCCCGGCAGCGCCCTGTTTTAGATCAATCACATGGCATCGTCGTTTCGCTGGGGTTTTACTTGCTAACGATTCAAGACTTCGACGAGGTGGCGGAAAAGTTTTCTGCATACGGTCTTCTGTATATTACATGGAGTGATCAAGTGATCACATGGGATCCCAAAGATTATGGAGGGGCATATTCGGCGCTATTCAAATTATCAGATGTATGGTATCCGAAACTTGTGCTTACAAATCCGTATTCAAAACTGTCAGATCTCGGAGATGATTGGATGATTGTTCGCATATATAATTCCGGATACACATCATTTGTGCCCGGTGCAGTGTTTGATACCTCATGCAGTGCTGACGTCACATACTATCCATTTGATACACAGGTAAGAAACAACTGCGTATTTTCAAGTTAGAATTAAAAAAGTACGAAGTTTGCTAACTTAGCTGAAGTGTTGACAGGTGATATTTGACATAAAAATAGACGCAGCAGCGTATAATTTCAAAATGACCAAATATACGTATCACAAATTCTGCAAACACTAAAGATAAAGAAAAAAAGTACGGTCCGTTTTCACGCGACTATTCATTACATGTTTATAAGAAAATAGAAATAAAACATGAAAGTTATAATTTCTGGAAAAATATAAACCCGAACTATTGGGATATTCCCATAACCATTGAAAGTAAAACAAAATTAAAAATAATTATAACGATTTCATGTACAGAATCGTTTGTATCATTTTGAAGAAATCGTGGCCGGCTCTTCATGTTACAGTCAAGACTCAAAAAATCGTATTTATAAAGGATATTGTTATCAAAACTTACATCAGCCCACTAAACAATATGATATTCCTTATATATATTTATACAGACGTGTGCGTTGGATTTCAACGTATGGGGATATGTTGGAACAGAAGTGTACTTGATTCCTTTTTTGGACGAAGTGGACACAACCTCCTTTACTGAGAATGGGGAGTGGGCCTTGGACTCAACCAGTGTAACCAGAATTCCTGGAGGTCTTTCCACGTCGGACACGATTCGTTTTAGTTTTTCAATTAAACGCAAATCCACGTTTCTTATAATAAACGTGATTCTCCCAATCGTATTCATGGCCGTAATAAATATGCTAGTATTTTTGTTACCCGCTGAATCGGGAGAGAGACTTTCTTATTCCGTCACCGTTCTGCTTGCTCTTGCGGTCTTTATGACGCTTGTTGGAGACAATTTACCGAAAACGTCAGAACCAATGCCAGTACTTAGCTACTATCTGATGATTCTATTAATTTTAAGCACGCTTATGACGGTGACAACAATATTCAATTTGAATATATACTTCAAGAAAGGCCAGGTACCAGCTTGTTGGAGACGGTTATACAGAATCATATTCTGTTTTCCATGCAGATTCAGGAAGAAGAAAATTCACAAAAACAACAAAGTATATCCGAACGACTGTATCAATGACAGTAAAACCCCAATTGAAACTGTAGATATCTCGGATAGAGAGGAACCTGAACCGGAAATCACATGGCAAGACCTTAGTGTCGCCGTTGATTGGATTGCTTTGGCAGTTTTCTTTGTTGGAACAATAATTGTCAACGCCGTATTCCTTGTGATTCTAGCGAAAAATAAAGATGTCGCTTTTAACTAGTTGGGTAATAGCATGGTCAAAATAAATGAGATCTTACGGCTGTAACTGAAACTCGAAGAGAAGCCAATATAACAATCAATGAATCTTAAAACTTGTCGTCTCCATTTGTGAAATACCATCCACAGTAATTAAAGACGCGAAACATACCACGACATCTGCGTAAGAAATAACAACGATGTTTTTTATGTAATGAAATCCTTTAATTATCATAGTTGATAAGATCATGCTACGAAACATTTGCACTTTGCACGGCTCCAAGCCATATATTGTTTTGGGTTATTTTGCATGTTTTATGTTTGGCTATTATCATATTCGCCAGGAGAAAAAAATATTGACTGAAGCGATGAAGAAATGTAAACTGCCAAATGGTTATCGCCGCAATTTTCTGTGCATAAGTTGTATGTCAGTCAGACACGTAGATTTTCAATAGTATTATTTCGTTAACAAAATGCTTCATTAATAAATTTTGCAAGATTATACAAACATCTTTTACTAGAAGATGACATCAATGCATCAAACTTTTTCACAGTAGGCCATGAGCATCGGCCCAAGTATTTGGATCTGATACAACTATAACGTAAACAATGTAATATGAAATGATATTCTGACTCAATGGCATTTTGATCAATCTGTTATCCCTTTCTACGTTAGCATATCTTCTTAATTCTATTTCTAAACTTTGTGGACATAATCGTAAACTAGTTAGTTGTTTTCTTGGATTGTCATTTGATACCACATCTAAATACTTTTCAAAACAAAATTCATTTTTATATCTACAATAATTATCTAAATTTGAAATGGTATTACTATTAACAGTTCACTCTCGGACATATTGATCCCCTATTCTTGTTTTTAATACATTTTAATAATTCAAACTAGTATCAAAGAACAATATGATATCCGAATATCCGAGGTGGTCTATGATAGAATTTATTCTGCTAACCCATCAATCAATGGAAAGTTAACATTATTAGATTCTGTAAATAGGTAATTTTTTTTTTATTAGTTTTAATCAGAACTTAACAGGTCTTTTTATTACTAATAGTTGACAAATGCACGCGTTCAAGTTCGCTATATACAGTATAGGTAGGAGTTTGCCTTTTGACACCTAGTATGCACTTACTTAAACGAATGTGTGGTTTATCTACATCTTTGTAATTATAAACACTCAATAGTTCGCATTCATATGTTAAGGTAGGAACAAATGATAGCTTGGTTCTAATATCAATACTGACATCAAAAGCATTATGGGTTTTATATGCTCCAAGGGTTTGCCATACTACCAGTGCAAGTGAATTTAATTCCAACATATACAAAATTATATACAATTTCAATTTTTTCAATGTCTATATGAAAGTCAGGATAAACATTTTGCTTCTTTTTTTCAAACACACATATTTTCGTTTTACTAACATTGATTTTAAGAATAATGATGTATAGTATCTATTTGTGACTGCAGACTATAAAAGTTTTATATCGGATAGAAATTCAACGATTTCGACAAACGTATTACCGTTAAGTTTGACAACGGCCAATGACATTTAATTTTGAATTCTCGTCTAAATACACAATTATTTTTGTATATATATTTGGTCAGGTTTTATACATTTGATGAAGATTTTCTGCATTTGATGTCAATATCTAATCATAATATATTTTAGTGAGCACATATTATATTTTAGATACTTATACAAGTAAATATTCGAAGTAGGTGTGCTTTTATGTAAATATAACAAAATATAACAAAGCTACTTTTTAGATATAAATATTTATACAATGTGTTACACCGAATAATGGTACCTCTATTTCTAATTTATACCCCGTTTCAGTAAATATTTTCAAAGAAGACAACAAAGGACGCAGTTTAACATAGCGTAGTATAATCCAATACAAAACTTAGACGAGGTTGGTTGGTTAATATGAATTTTATCAAAGAGAACTCGAATTGTATAATTCAATTTCAAGCACAAATATCATCACAGAGTTAGATTTTACTAAAATTGAACCAGAAAAAATTAAATATTACGTATTCACTGACACTGTTGAAAAGGTAATATGGTGTTAATTAGTTTAGTAAATTAAATTATGAACTACAATGACTGTCTCCGACACGTAAGTAAAGACACATCATACTACTGGCTTCTTTTGTCACCCAACAACCATTTTTGTAAAAAATATTTTATTAACAGTCTGAAATGAACAAATTCATTCTACTAAAGAAAGACAGTGTACTGTTCATTAAAATCAGGTTAAAGGGTAAAATATATATATAAAAAACTTACCAATATAAGTAAAAATGACAATCATACTGTATCAAAGCACGGTCTTCTCTATATATTGTTTATAAAATGATCAAAGTGAAGTTGTATCTTCTTGGCATGACATGGGACTAGGCAATATGAAGATCTCATCTGAAATAGAATGGTATGTAATGTGAACCAAGTGAGCCGTGCCACAAGAAAACCAACATAGTGGGTTTGCGACCAGCATGGATCCAGACCAGACTGCGCGGATGCGTCAGGATCCATCCATGCTGTTCGCTATCAGTTTCTCCAATTGCATTAGGCTTTGAAAGCGAACAGCATGGATCCTGACCAGACTGCGCGGATGCACAGGCTGGTCTGGATCCATGCTGGTCGCAAACCCACTATGTTGGTTTTCTCTTGGCACGGCCCAAGTACATTAGAAGTAACAGCAATTAGTTATGAAAAGTGATATTGTTTTAATACTGTTGTAAAGACATAAAGTCACATATACTAGTGGCTACTTTTTACTTGTCAATCTTTAAGTCTTTTTAGTCTTCACAGTTTATAACCATCTTTGTTTCAGGAAAAGTGTTTTTCACATAAAAAGACACCAAAATGAGTAAAATTGAGAATGTTAAGATAACGATACCAGTTTTTTTTTTCATTGTCCTATATTAACATTACAATCAAAATGGTGCAAAGGATCTGAAAACAAGTCTTGATTGAAAACTTATACTAATACATTGTCTTATAATAGTTAATTTTACTGAACAAAAGACCTTACTCATGGCAATTATCTGCGGTAAATGACGTTCTAATTTTCTCTACTTATTTTTTTTCAATCTCAATCAGTATTGATTACTCAAAACAGTCTGTTTGCATTTCTGTCATTTTCTATTAGTTTACATATTTTTTTCATTATCATTACTTTTTGTTCTTGGGTATTGAGACCATTGATTATATTTCATACGGGCAAAACGTTCATTCAGCGGAAGACCATTAAAATTAATATTTTCTTTATTTTCCATTGGACTGTAACAAATATTGAGGAGGAGTAACCAATTGTTTGTGATCTGATATTTGTATAACGTATTTAAAAACCATACCCAGTTAAAGACAATGTTAGATTTGTAAACCGCTTTCTGTACTTGCAAAATCATTAGATAGGCTGATAAAACATTTCAAAATAATTTTCAATTGTCAATTTTACTTTGAAGGATGGTTTGCTAGTATATAATTTACGGAAAAATATAAATACATTTTGGATAAAACTTTAGATCCGACTAAAAGAAAGTCAGAAAGTCAGTGCAGTTTGACAAGCAAACTGACTGCAATTACGGTCGGCACAATGAGGTCAGCTGTAGCCTTCACATTCGTTCTACTGTTGATGTATTTGTCCGGTAATTCATACTGTGCGACATACGACGATTCTGTGAACTTGATGGATAAAGTGCTAGATGGGTACGACGCTCGGCAGCGCCCTGTTTTAGATCAATCACATGGCATCGTCGTTTCGATGGGGTTTTACTTGCTAACGATTCAAGACTTCGACGAGGTGGCGGAAAAGTTTTCTGCATACGGTCTTCTGTATATGACATGGAGTGATCAAGTGATCACTTGGGATCCCAAAGATTATGGAGACGCACATTCGGCGCTGTTCAAGTTATCAGATGTATGGTATCCGAAACTTGTACTTACAAATCCGTATTCAAAACTGTCTGATCTCGGAGATGATTGGATGATTGTTCGCATATATAATTCCGGATACACATCATTTGTGCCCGGTGCAGTGTTTGATGCCTCATGCAGTGTTGACGTCACTTACTACCCATTTGATACACAGGTAAGTAATAGCAGAGCTAGCGGCGCCGCGAAGCGGCGCCGATAGCGTCGCATTACGGTTAAACGTGTGAAAAACAAAATGAATAAAACTGTGTAAAGAATTACTATCGAGTTGAAAATTCGTGGTACTTTTTTGGAATCGGTGTTGTTCGGGTTTCTTCCAGCACACAATGCTCATAGTAATTAATCAGTAAGACGTCAGTAGACGCTTGCTGTTTACGGTTGACAAAAGCGTTTCGCTTACTGCTTTGAACGTTGAATAAAAATGTAAATGAGCGTCTGATAATAAGAATTTAGTGCTAAATACATTTTCTACGAAGAAAAAAAGATAAAATACAATATTTTCAATGCGAAACGATTTTCGTCACGCTTCCATAACTGAAATTTATCATATATACTTATATTTGAGTTGATTATGTCATACTTCCACATTGGTGCAGTGGTTAGCGAGTTCGCGTTGTTAACCAGAGGTCGGGAGTTCGATTCACACCAAATGCATTTTTTTTAATTTGTTTTTTTTTTATTTCATTTTTTTTTTGTATTTATTCATTTATTATGAGTTTTGAAAGCATTGTAAAAAATAAAGTCATTCATGTGAAATTTAACAAGTGTTTTGTTAGTGGTGTCAGGTTCCAATATACTGTCTGTAGATAAAACTTTAAAAAAGGTTCCTACTACCATTCATATTCTATACCAGTAGTGCTAAAAGATTAACCATAAAATGTCATAGACGGTTAACTTAGCAGTTCAGTAAATAAAACAGGAGTTTTCGAGAATTTCGGCAAACAGTGATTTTCTCTGGGTAAAATTCTCATCACTGACTTTTAAAGATGGCTAGTCTTTTGGATTTTAAACAAGTTTTTTACATGTAGATGATTTTCATTTTCCCATACCAGACGTCTATTATAGCAGTATATTTGAGTTAAAGTTGGACACATTCTTCCTTCTAAAAAGAACCGTAACTTTCTTTAGTTCGTATATAGCATATTTGTAGAGTTTTCGCATGTCAAGATTTAGTTTTAATGCATTCTAAGACATTCATTCAGAAATCATTAATTATCATCAATTCTTAAAATTTTAATAGATCTTAATGGACATAAACTTCCTAAAACGGATCCAGATAATTCCAGCAGCACTCCTTTAATTTTCAAGGGGCACTGGTGATTTTTCAAGGGAGCTCTGCCTTCTAGGTAGCACCTAAGTTCATATTAACTAAGTGTAATCAGTAAGAAAAACATACATTATTCTTTTAAAAAGCGACGTTTTCGATTCAATTACGTAGTCAACGTGTATTTTCAAATAAAATTTGTTTATGCGCAGAGGATATCCGGCTCTTGGGTAACGGTTTCAAAGACAAGTACCCGATTTCCGGGTATTCCCGTCCGTACCTTCAACCGATAATTAGTTCTTTTTTTATATGATGGATAAAATGTCGTCTCGTTTGTTGTGTTGCTTTTTTACTAGGGAACAGTACTGTTAAAACAAGAAATGAAAGATCAACGATCAAAGTATTTGAAATCAACGTACTAAGTTATTGTTTAAGAAATAATTTCTCTCATTTAGTGATTTGTCGCTGAATAAATCATTGTTTGGAGTTCAGATGCGAAGGAATTATATCACGAGGGCGCAGCCCGAGTGATATAATAATACGCGTCTGAACGACAATCATTTTATTTAAGAGCAAATCTCTAAATGAGATATATTATTTCGATTCTAACACGTTACCAAGGACTTTAAAGTACATCCTTGACGGCATTCATTAAACATTTGCCCATTTTCAATCGGTTTCTTTTCCAGCGCGCCGCTATGCCGTTTGACGCTATGACGTAATAATTGTGACGTCAGAACAGTGAATTGTTGTATAATAATTCACTGTTTTCAGCCTTCTTTGTTTAATAGGAAAATGAATCGGATCGTGTTAGAATTGAGTGTTATCACATGTTTGACGTCGCGGGAGTGTAATAAAGCCATTAAATAAAAATGATAATACAGTATACACTAGTGTAATAAAGCTTTAATATAGGTGACGTTGGTCAAATTGACTAAGTCTTGTTTATATAGTAAAAGAAAGTAGAATTCTTGATGTTTCAAAAGGAAAGGCTTACATGTGATGAAAAGAATATTACATTTGTGACTTTCCACATTGAATTTATTAACTCGTTGAATAAATTTGATAAAATCCTCGACAGAGCCTCGTATTTTATTATTTCATTCAACGAGTTTAATAAATTCAATCTGAAAAGACACTCATGTAATACCCTCTTTTTAAAAAGAAGGCTGTTTTTAGCCTATGTCAATTACCTTCAAACACTGCTCACTCCCATAATATTTTGCGTGTAGTGTTTTGCTAAAAAGTGCATGTAAAAAACTCATAATGTGGAAGTCGCTATTTGAATTTCTGTAAGAATGAGAAGAAAAGGGGTATCAGAGACGTTACAGCAGTCGTGCTTACCACATGTTAATAAATAACTAGAAAAATAATGCATCAAAATTCATGATTTCCTTGAGAGAATGAACTATAAATGAGCCGCATCATAAGAAAACCAACAAAGTGCATTTGCGACCAGCATGGATCCAGACCAGCCTGCACATTTGCGCAGTCTGGTCAGGATAAATGCTGTTCACTTTCAAAGCCTATTGCAATTAGAGAAACCGTTAGCGAACAGCATGGATCCTGACCAGATTGCGCGGATGCGCAGGCTGGTCTGGATCCACACTGGTCGCAAATGCACTATGTTGGCTTTCTCATGGTGCGGCTCAAATAATCTTACAAAAAATGAAAATTATCTTAAATATAATAATTTTATGTTTTGTGTCAGTTTTGCAGTTTTACATAACCAAGCGTGCATTTATGAACAGATAACATCTGTTCCATACTTTAAGCCAGTATTTCAACATGATGTTGTACTTAATCAGTCACTACTTTAAGCCAGTATTTCAACATGATGTTGTACTTAATCAGTCACTACTTTCAGCCAGTTTTTCAACATGATGTTGTACTTAATCAGTCACTACTTTAAGCCAGTATTTCAACATGATGTTGTAGTCAGGGTTGTAGTAATGCTAATGCTAATGCTAATGCATTAATAATGCATTATTTTTTTTCAAATAATGCCAAGTAATGATTAATGCCACAATTTAAGCATTACAAATAATGCTAATTTAATGCCAAAGTTAGTAATGCTAATGCTAATGCTTAGCATTACTTAGGCATTATTTTCTGTATCACTGGAAATCCCAGGTTCAAGTTAACTTGGTGTGAACCAGATCAGATCCAGAGATATACCACAAACCTCAATCTGAAGGACATATAACACAGTCCAAATGTTCAGGTATGCACAATATTCTGCCTAAATACTGATAAAATTTAAATCATATATGGGCTATCTAGTTATGAAACATTTTTGAACATACAATTTTACTTAAAACACTAGCACTATTTGTTTGTAACCAATTAAATTTTCAATAACATTCACATTGTATCTAATGCAAATTAATGCATTGAACTATACATTTAAAATCTGGGACAGCTCCAAAGCGCAAATTCATAATAACAATTAAAGTGTGACATAATTAGTTTTGTCAACCAAAATATCAAACAGAATCTATTATTATCTTTTAACACCTTTTTATCAATTAACAGTATGCCACTGATAGTGATGTTAAAGACATTTAGCCAGCTAGCTTTTACATGTCATGTCAAATTAGGCTGTTAGGGAGTCATTAAACAGGTACTTGACTTTCAACATAAGTGTCTTTTATAAAGTAATGGTAATGGTAAAAGAAATATTCAGATATAATATAAGAAAGTCATGCATGTATTTAACTATAGATTACCTAGGTAAATACTGTAAAACTGACTAAACGCTCAAATCTTTGAGCAGCTCATGTTCATAAAATGTAACAGTGATAAACTATAATACATTAACAATATCAAGCACTGGAGACATAGACAGATACAAAAATACTGAAGAATTTAAATGCTGTGTGTCTTATGGTGCTGTTGGATCATTTCAAGTATTTCATACAAATTATATATAATCCCTAGTTGGTAGATTTGATTCATTACAATTGATTGTCATGTGTTGCTGCTATGAAATAAACAACTAAAATGATTAAATGAAAAACAAACAACAAACAAATAATGATTCGATTATAACATGCAATGATTCACAAAAAGTAATGCTAATGCTAATGCTAATGCACCCTATGTAATGCTAATTTAATGCATTATTTTGACAAAAATGAGTAATGCTAATGCTAATTTAATGCCTATTTTTTCTAAGTAATGCTAATTTAATGCATTACTTTTGCAAGTAATTATTAACAACCCTGGTTGTAGTACTTAATCAGTCACTACTTTAAGCCAGTATTTCAACATGATGTTGTACTTAATCAGTCACTACTTTAAGCCAGTATTTCAACATGATGTTGTACTTAATCAGTCACTACTTTAAGCCAGTTTTTCAACATGATGTACTTGAGGCATCCGATCCGCAAATAGTTAACATTTCGATGTCTGGTGACCCCATGTGTTTTTGGGTATCATTCGAAAGGGGTGTCTCCTGAACAAGAATTAGTAAATAAAATGAACATAAACAATATGCACGAATCACTACAGTCATGTTTTTGACTGCGAAATGACAAATCTTACACCACTGTAATAACTGGATTTCTGTTGAAGTATCATTGAAAACTATAAAAGTAAAAAATAAAAATTGTATTACATAATTTGTCATGTAATTTATATATTCTTTTTCAGTAGGCAGTACACTTCCAAATGATACAAAAAATTACATGAGGTGACCAGGCATAAATATTTGATATATTTTAATAGCACTGTTATAAAGAACATGCTTATTTGTGGACCAGATACCTTAACTAGTTCACTGAAGTTTAAACATTATCCTTTTTATATCTGATTGTTTACAGGACCTTTCTAACAGCGTCAATTTCTATTCTTGATTTACAAAAGCTATAAACAAACGTGTTTTTTTCGTAAAAACCTGTTCTATGTATTTGATTTTGTAAATGATTGCTATTGTAACCTGCTGACTTTAGCAACTTGATAATTGTTGAAAGAGGATATGAAGTGAAAACCAACAGCAACAACTAAATAATATTATTTTCTTATTTATTTCTACAGACGTGTTCGTTGGCTTTCAATACGTGGGGATATGTTGGAACGGAAGTGTACTTGATTCCTTTTATGGAGGAGGTGGACACTACCCACTTTACTAAGAACGGGGAGTGGACCCTGAACTCAACCAGTGTAACCAGAATTCCTGGCGGTCTTTATACGTCGGACACGATTTATTTTAATTTTTCAATAAAACGCAAGCCCATGTTCCTTATTATTAACGTGATTCTCCCAATCATCTTCATGGCCGTAATAAATATGCTAGTATTTTTGTTACCCGCTGAATCGGGAGAGAGAGTTTCTTATTCCGTCACCGTTCTGCTTGCTCTTGCGGTCTTTATGACTCTTGTTGGAGACAATTTACCGAAAACGTCAGAACCAATGCCAGTACTAAGCTACTATCTTATGATTCTACTGGCTCTCAGCACGCTTATGACGGTGACAACTATATTAAATTTGAGACTGTGCTTCAAGAAAGGCCAAGTACCAGCTTGTGTGCGAAGTTTGTATAGAATTTTGTACTGCTTCCCGTGCAGATTCCGGAAGAAGAAATTTCTCAAAATCAATCAAGTATACCCGATCGACGGTAAGAACAAAAACAAAATTCCAGTTGTAACTGTTGATAATTCAGCCAAAGACGAACCAGAAATTACGTGGCAAGACATTAGCGTCGCCGTTGACTGGGTTGCTTTGGTAGTTTTCCTTCTTGGAACAATAATTGTCAACGCTGTATTTCTTGTGATTCTAGCGGAAAATAAAGATGTCGCTTTTAACAAAAATTAGAGGGTTGCAGCAATGTCAAAACATAGTTTACGACCTTACCCTTTTGTAATGATGTTAAAAGTCTTATGTATAAATCACATTGATCTTAATTGTAGAGTGACCTTTAATGACCTTTAAATAACTTATCATGTCGTTCATGACATTGCTTTACAATTATAAATAATGCAAAATAACACGTGACATCTACAACATAAAAATGACTGATTTTAGAACTAATTTTCGATTTCGAAATTATTAAACAACTAAGTTGTGTAACAAGATTGTGCTACAGAAATTGTACACATTTTTGATCACTTTACATCGTCAGTCAGCTGATCGTAAGAATTACCGTGATTACACTACTGAAATGATGTGTTATAATTATTATGTTCGAAATGATTTCATTTATAAGTACGCAAGTTATCTTAAAGTAAGTTATAATGAAATAAATACTGCGAGTGTTTATTTTTATATATACATGTGACTTTGGTCAAAACCCCTAAATTATCAGAAGAAATGAACATTCAAAAAGTGGATTAAAATAACAGAAAATTAGTTTTAAGGTGTTTTCTTTATTGTTTATAGTTGGTACATTTTGGAAAGAATTTAGATATGCTACAAACTGACTTCGAGGTTACAGCTAATAGGTGCCCATGCTTGTTTTGAAATTATCAGAATTAAATACACAAATTAAATCCGCTTTTTAGCCTATGTGAATAATGCATGCATACTTATTAGAATGAACAAGTGAATGAAGTATTGCCATGCAATACAAAGTCTTCTACTCGAAGGCATCTGATTTTCTCTACTGCAGCATAACATAATGATCTGATATCTGTCAATAATGTATAAACAATATTGTACTATATATACAATATGTTATAACAAAACACTTGGATTAAAATTTGCATTGTTTTCATATGGAATTTGTTTGGCCGATTATAAAAAAATATCATATAAGTTATTTATAGTAACAGCAATAACAACAAAGGGTAATTAATCCTAAAAACCCATTAAAAATATATATAATATAAGTCCACAAGAAACTATTTACCAGATAGAAATAGGTCAAAATACACCTAAAAATTGGATGCAACATGCATGTTGTACCACAGAAAAGTGGTCTTGATTTTTCCCTACGGAGAGTAATAAAAAGTTACAGTATAATATCTATAGTAAAACAAAGTGACGTAATTCTAAAAACAAGGTTGCCTCATGGTGATGAACACTTGTGCTAAGTTACATCAAAATCCCTCCATGCATGAAAAAGAAATGCTCCGTACAAAGTCATTCTTGAATTTGACCTTTGACCTCTAAGTGTGACATTGACCTTAGACCTAGTGATCTGGTTCTTGTGCATGACAATCCGTCTCATGGTGATGAACATTTGTGCCAAGTTACATCAAAATCCCTCCATGCATGAAGAAGAAATGCTCCGGTCAACGGTCAATGTCATACATGTACCTGACCTTTGGCCTTTAAGTGACCTTGACATTAGACCTAGGGACCGGGTTTTGCACATGACACATGGTCTCATCCAGAGGTATATTTGTGCAAACAGATATTAAAAAAAACAAAGACAAATATCAAACAGGGAATGCCACGTACCAAAATCGCAGCCTCCCCAAAACGAAACCTACAGCACGCAGACGTGCACACCACAAACACACACACACATACACATGCACACACACAAATCCTGGTTTGCATGACAAAGTTATAGACCGGACAGGAAAAAAACCCTTTGATCTCCAAGTGTGAATGTTGTAATCCCTTGATGGATGACAGAATTCTGGACCGGACAGGAAAAAAACACTATTGACCTTTGACCTCCAATTGTGACTTAGACCTTTAAGCTTGGGGTCCAGGTTTTGCGCCTGACACATTGTCTCATCATAATGATATTAAAATCCCTTCGTGGATGGCAGAGTTATGGACAGGACAGGAAATAAGCCCTGTTGACCTTTGACCCCCAAACTGTGACCTTGACCTTTGAGCTTGGGGTCCGGGATTTACGCATGTCACGTCGTTTTATCATGGGAAACATTTATGCCAAGTGATATTAAAACCCCTAATGAATGACAGTTATGGACTGGAAACGAAACTGACCCTGCTCGTGCCATGTTAATATTTGAGTGCTAAGTGTGACCTTGACCTTTAAGCTTTGGATCTGAAAACTAGGGATCTGCATAATACATCGTCTTATTATGAGGTACATTTGTGCCAAGTAATATTATAGTCCCTTCATGGATGGCAGAGTTATGGACTGGACAGGAAAAAAAGCCCTGTTGACCTTGACCTTTGAGCTAGGGGTCCAGATTTTGCACATGACACGTCGTCTCGTCATGGGGAACATTTGTGCCAAGTAATATTAAAATCCCTTCATGGATGACGGAGGTATGGACCAGACACGAAATTGCGGACGGACGGACAGACGGAAGGAATGACGGAATGACGAAAAAGCGCATTTCTATAGTCCCCGAAACTGGTTTTCAACCAGTAGGGGACTAATAACAAGAACCACAGATTGACACATTTAATGGCTCTGTAGGGTTCAGGAGTGGCCGGAATTTACTGGAGGCATCCTATGAGGGAGTCCTATTGGTTTCTTGGCACAAATCAGAGCTGTTATATTTCGGTATCATTGCCAAAAGCATTTAAAACGGGGAAGAAATGTACGAATTGCATATTTAGAGTTTGTCAACTGTTTAAAAAACATTGTGATTTTGTATGATTAACCTGTTTGTAGATAAAAGGGAACTTTTAAATAATTATAACTTTACTATGTAGAAAGACGGGAAAATGATGCGAATCTAAAGTCTGCTCGTACTGGGACTGGAAGACAGCAAGCGTATATTTTTTTCAAACATTTAAGGTCAACTTCGAAGTGGTGTTGAAAACTACTTTTTAAGGTATTAGATCACTAATAGTAATGTTTACAAAACGACCTTTGCTTGGTATATTCTGAAAGGTAACCGTGTTTTGCACTATTTTGCATTTTTTAAACAATTTTTACCGTGCCGTTTTTTATCAATTTTGTATAACTTATGGTATCTCCTCAAGCTCAAGTAGAGACAAATTTCAAAGTGATAGCCACTATCCAAAACGTTTGCAGAGAACTCATTTTACCATTAATTTTAATAAAAGAAACATAAAACTGTTGGTAAACAATTATAAAACACAAAATAAAAATGTCAATATTATCTTTTTCTATTGTGCCTCAAGTAAACGGATTTAATGAGACAGAATTCATACTTCAACACTGAAAAAATAAGGTCGAATGCTGTGTTTCTGTTTTGAATTTTGCTTACTCCATTTAAAAATAACGCTAGGGCTGACGTAAAACCTACCTAAATTTCTTCCACAATATATAATCTAAGAGTGAAAGCAAAATAGAGAACTTTCATTGCGTGTAACTCAATATTTTTAAAGATGTGTAACCCTATCCCTTCTGTTTAAGTAGCAAATTCACTTTGAACACCAAAAAATCGCTTATAAGATTAATCTTTTTTCAATTTTTGTACAAGAAATCAATGATAAGTCTTGAAAGAAGTAAAAACTTACTAGAAAATAAGGAGAAAGAAATTTGGTCCGAGTAGGGCTTGAACCTACGCCCCCCTAAGAATTGCAGTAAAAGTAGGTTTATGGTAGGAATTGAATACTCTTCAAAAAGGAGGTTCTTTATTAGTGATCTAATACCTTAATAAGCCAATCAGAAAAGGTTGGCTAAATCTAGAAGTCGCACTGCTTCAGACCGGCAAATATATTAGACTTTGTGTAAATGATAAAGTTTGTTTGAACTGTAGTAACATTATTGAAAAATGTTCACATATCACTCCAATATGTGCTTTATAAATATAAGAGATGATCTTAGCTCAGAAATGTGCAAAATCAATCCAAAATTTACTGCGTTAGTTGATAATAAGGATAAAACTGTATATATTCTCCCTAATCCCGAAATAGCTTTTAGCTTTTATCGGTGGCAAGGCCTGTTTTGATATTCTAAGTACATTGTAAAAAGAAAACATTTTATATAATTGAAAGTTTGTAATTTAAAAGGTAAATTTCACTTTAGTGCACATATGTATATCATACAATCTTTTAAAAATAAAAATATCATTTTACACAAATTGTAGCATTTTAAGCGTCAAGTATTTTTTGTCAGTCTATAGAAAATGTAAAGACACAATGTATCTCTCATATTTCTATGCTATATCTGAGATGTAACTTTGCCAGTATGATTGTTTTGTTGTATCATGTAGAATAAAACTTTAATAAACGTAACATATATAATGTATGCTATTGTTTTTTTTCTCACGGCGAACGAAACAAATAACATAATGCATGAAGTTGGAAATTTTAAAATTGTCATTTGTATTAACATTGAAATGTTCTTCGAGTTCAACTTGGCAAAATTTTCAAAATTGCAAGCCAGTTATCAAATTCATACTTGTTTGAAATCATCATATTATATCAGGTAACTTGTTAACTTGTCCATGTCCCTTCATAGATTATATTTCCAAGTTCATAATTATACTTTGTTTTATGTCTCTCTTTTTGAGGGTAGATCATATTTAAAGTTTTTACGAACAGGAAAGGCTACAAGTCAGCCCGAGTGTACAGACATACTGGTAGCATCATTGTCCTTCCGAACGCTAGGTGAACGATTTTTAGCTATGGAAACATTGATACTGTGCTGATCTGATAAATGTAAAAAAAGGATCTGAAAAGTCTTTTTAGCACACTAAAGGCCATTTTTTTCTATCTGGCCTTTTCGAAACCTGGCAAGAATGTCTTTATGAAAGCTATGACAGGATTGCAACTGGGTCTACATGACATATAATCAAGATCAAAGTGTCAAAGTAGGCTGAGCGTCTCAGAGACATTATGGCCCACCAGTATATACTGTTTAGCCAATTTGATACTACGTCTCAGAGACACGATGGCCCACTAGTATTTACTGTTTAGCCTATTTGATACTACGTGATGGAAAGACTGAACAAAATCACATTTGCACAAAGACAAAGAAATCAATTTCAGCATCGATTAGCTGTTTACACAACTCTTATATTGATAGAGAATGTGTTGTAAAACAAATGTAATTTTCAGTTGAGATTGAATGAGGTACGAAGAAAAATGAGAATGCCTAATGGTGTTTAATAGACTATAATTAAAGATAGTGATCTATAGTAAATATCTCACCGTAGTCTTCTTTTTGACCTCAGTGCTTGTTGTTATCTTGTTCTTCATGATGTGTTAAAAACAAAATTGTTCAGAACAACAGTAGAGACCCAAAAAACGAACATGACATTAACAAAGTTCGCCAAACATGGAGAAAGATTCCTATGTTAATTCAAATGAATGGGCTGTGGTTGTGTCTATTAGATTTTCGGGGTGAATCAACAGTGCTGTTGAAAATATTTAACAACAGAATGTAAAATAAATTAAACTAATCGATGACACTAATGAACTTTTGATGAGATGTTATTTACTTGTCGATAGAGATATCAGATTGCAATTGAAAAACATTGAGTTTTGATAAATGTCGCCTAAAGATTTTTCATTTTTGAATTTTGTATGGTTTAGCTGAGAAGGTAAGGTGATATTCTTATTAATGGTTTTAGAGTATTTATGGATATTTAATTGCTATAAACTCCATTGTCACCTGATTCTTTATCAAACTAGAGAAAGCCGAACGACTAATGTCAAATAATTTTTATGATTAAATGTAATCACCGTGGAAAGGTATTTAGACACCCTAAACATATTACGGTGGCATTTGTCACAAGATTTATTCATTTCAAATACAGTGCCCTACGTAGACATTCTAGAGGTTCGATTCAGTGTCTCCACTGTAGAAAGAAATCCGTAAACTTGTTAGTAGTAAGACGTATTTCCATTGAGGACTAAATATTCTACAATGTATATCAAAGATATATTCAGTCATCCACCAAGTGTCCTACGGTTTCGTTACCATTTAAACGTGTGCCCCTTTCAAATACAAAGATTTACTAAATTTAACAGAATTCAATTCCGGATGTAAAGATACCATTGGCCATATTGCTTTTTATCTATAATATCGTACGTTGTTTTTGCGGAATTGAAACGCAGTTGTTAGTACGTGTACAGCAGTTGTATTCTGAGGTGATTTATCATTAAGCAGATCCCTCTTAGAAGATACATGACTTCATTTTGTATCAGTTTGAGGATAATTCTTCAAAATGGGGCTTTTATACTGAAATGTGTCTAACTACGTCTGACAACAACTCTATATATATTGTCAATTTTATGCAGAATATGTAAGGTGATTATACTTATTTATGGTTAAGGTTTAGGAGTATATCACCAAAACACAGAAAAATTTTATAAACGAAGAACATCGTTACCAATATTTTACCTGACCATTACATGTTCTTCCGTACTGTCCCGTACTTAAAATATTCTGAAAAAGTTGTCCTCCTTTGCAAATGAATGCCATTTGTAAAGAAATAAAAATAAACAATTGCTGAAAACTGTGTTCCACCTAGTTATGTGAAATTTCAACACTCGCACGATATTGCAAATGCATCAAAACGAACATGTGTAACAGTTCCTTGAAAATGGTGAGTTTTTAAAGCCGTTTAACTGTCCGGAAGTGGGGCCCCTTTAGGCAGTCCTTTTCCGGAATTGAATGCTTATATCAGTATACTGATACTTGTTTTGTAGAGTAATATATCAACGCTATCATTACAAAAACTACAAAACAAGTGTCAGTATACTGATATAAACATTGAATTCCGGAAAAGGACTGCCTAAGGTGGCACACTTTCCGGACAGTTAAACGCCTTTAAAAACTCACCTTCAAAGAGCTGTTACAGATGTTTGTTTTGATGCATTTGTAATATCATGCGAGTGTTGAAATTTCACATAACTAGGTGTAACACAGTTTTCAGCAATTGTTTATTTTTATTTCTTTACAAATGGCATTCATTTTCAAAGGGGGACAACTTTTTCATAGTATTTTAAGTACAGTACGGCAGAACATGTAATGGTCAGGTAAAATACTGGTAACGATGTTGTTCATTTATCAAAAATTTCTGTGTTTTGGTGATATACTCCTAAACCTTAAATGAGTTAATCACAGTCATAGCTGGATCATGGTATCACGCACTATCATTTGAAGAACATGGCTCCAAAAATGTTTGAGGATCCCTCTGGTTATCAAACTTTGCCGAGATATTATATCCGTAAACGTTGTGATCAATAAAATCTGTGGAAAAGATCCTATGGAAACAGACCACAAACAAATAACACAATAGCAGACTCGGTTTGATTGAGTATGTTCATAAAGAAAACGGATTATACACCATTCCTCACGCCCCCTTTGCACCGGCTTAAGCGGAATTCTATTAAAGTACGAATGTATATTCCCTTTGACCCCAAAGCACCAGAAAATATAACAAGACAAGAGTCCAAGTAGGTGGGTAAACCTGCGCCACACGGCACGTAAAGGCTACTGTTGTTATAGGAAATAAAATCTGTGGAAAGATGCTTTGGAAACATAAAATACAACAAAACAACATAATGGTAGACTCACTTTGAATGAACTGTTCATGAGAGATAATGGTATGTGCAATACCCCTAACGAATTCCCTTACAATTCTAATGATTATTCTCCATGATCCTGAAGAACCAGAAAATACATCATCTCTGAGTCCAAGTACTGGCAGATATTTTTTACAGCCGCAATAAGCCGCTTAAAAGACTGCTGCTGTGATAGTTAATAAAATCTGTAAAAAAATCCGTTGGAAGCAAAAATGCAACCAAACAACACAATAGCAGACTCGGTTTGACTGAATCTGTTTATGAGAGATATTGGAATGTGTAACTGCTCAAGTTTGAGAGCGGAACTATCGATTCCTGTATGTTTTAGTAATTCAGTGGTGTTTTAGTAAATCGAGGGCCATTGGGACAATCTGAACGGTTATCACACTAGGTCGATATGTTATGTCCATTAATATTCTGGCCAAGTTTGATTTAAGCATTTGATAAGAGCTGTATAAGTAAGAGGATGGGCAACTGCAGTGGCTGCCTGCCGCCGCAGGTGACTGCCAAATCAAATATAAGACTACACAGATCCATCACAAGTAGTTCAAATATACAGAGTCATGTTTATTCTGCCTTCCCTCGAAGCTTTCCTCAGTTACACCGTGCTTTCCTTTTCGCTGCAGTGTTTTAGCATGTACTTTTAGCGTTGTATAGAAGTCAGCATGCTTACCTTACATAAAACTCCTGAAAATCTGATATTCTATGAAAATTTTAATGTTGATATAACATTATCAAGTACCGGGATTCTACATGAAATAAAGAATATCCTGATTGAGGTCATCTATGAAAATCAAATTTTGTTACATGTATTTTGATTGGATGGTTCGCCAAAGAAAACGGTTCTTAAAATATACGGTTACAGTATGAAAGTTACACAGTAAACGCGTAATTCTAAACATCTGCCGACTCAAATACGCGGTTAAAGAATAATTTGCACTCTAAACACGCATAATAACACGGGAAGCGTATATTCTTGCATGAAAGAACCCTTTCAATAGATCTGCCCATGTATAAACAGGTGAAAAATCTTATTTTATTATTAATTTTTTGGCCAGTGACCAATACTTATTCCTGCGCAGACGGACGTCTGTGTCATGTCTCCTCCATAATAACCTCTTTTCGTAGCATACAAGATGCAATATAATACATAGTATGTATTGCAGTATCAGTTACCACCCCTACTCGCACTGCCATCTCCCCTACGCCTACCATAGAGAGCTGCCAACGCGCTTACTCGCTACTCCATCTGTTTACTCCCTTTCGAATTCAGCGTCGGTTCAGTTCTTGTCTATGAGTATGAATGTATTGAATCGCGTGTAATTTGTGCGATGGTTTATTTTTAGGAATCGTTACCATGATTTTGGAAAGTATCAGGCTGTATGTTTTTATTGAATATTATACAAAAATTATAAAATGTTTGAAATCAGGTCAATACTGTCGTACTAAAAATAACTGTTCGTGCATGTAAAATTATTGTTTTTGAAATTGTGCTCCTGTTTTTCGAATTTGTAAGTGCTATGCAAAATTATGGTAAACGACATGTTTGTAAACGAGAAATAAAAGTGATCGTTATAAAAACATTGAACACAATCTTGTTTTTGTAGTGTTCCTGATTAGTGCGACCCAGTTATGTATTTTTCCTATATTATGGTAAAAATGATATGCCATAAATTTTTATTCAATGATACGAGAAAATAGTTCGGATGTTCCTTCTGTTGTTGAGTATTTCCGACATAAAAATGCTGCTCAGGGAAGCAGCTGTTGATACGATGTCTCGCATATTCAATGTAAAATGTCGCACTTCGTTCCCCTAAAGTAAATGATTTTATTTTTGAAGTGATTCTGAATCAATCCATTTATTTATTCAGATGTATAACTCATTCGACAGATATATCAATTATTTTCCGCCATGCGCACGGACAATGAATCAGCAGTTTAAATATTCGATTCACAATACTTTATTCCGTTTTTTTTTATCGCAACCTATTGCAGTCTAATCAGGCATGTAGTACTTAATGTAGTTATGTAGAGATGAAAGCATACATTTTTAACGAGGTGAACTATTAGAATTGTATGCAATTTCATATTTTTTATCTAATTAATAATAGTTTCCGGTTTATTTTTTTTTCTGTTTAAGCCAGTCAATTATCAGCAGGGGGCAATCTTGTTGCCATTGGATGTAGGCGTATTTCAAAATTAGATTTCGAAAGTAACAATACAAATAACGATTCAAAGAGATCAGGTATTCCTTTTTCACGTTCCATTTTCTGAAGATAAACACTCCTTTCATTGATTGTTTGACCTAGTTGATAAACATTATCTGGGGATAACTTTATTCTACTTGTTTTTAACCTCAGCCGATATTAATTGCAAGACACTATGTTTGCAGAAAACGCCACTTCCAATCAATTTCCAGAGGTTTTTTTTTTTTATTAGTTTCTGTATTCAGATCATTATTTTTATTCTATATTTAAATAATATTTTCTTTATTTGCCATTCGACTATGACAAGTTGGGGATCATATAGCCGCCATTGTGGCAACGTTAAATGTCGCAACGCCGCTAAATGTCGCAGCCAACGTTAAATGTCGCAAGGTTGACGTTAAATATCGCAACCACCGCTAAATGTCGCAAAATCTTCTGCCGCTAAATGTCGCACCTTTAACGTTAAATGTCGCAAAAATTTGCCCACCGTTATCTGTCGCAGCACCAACGCTAAATGTCGCACAGCAAAATAAGGTGAGTTAAACAGTCTTTACAATTTAGAGATAAGACTGGGTAATGCATGCTTGATTTTGGAAGGGCTGAATTGACCTTTCACTCTAATCTGCACGTTTGCTTTTCAGTGGTTCCGCATCATACATACGTTATATATTTCTTATCTAAAGGTTTGAGCACTAACGTGGTACTCGCCACAGTATACTAGATTTATTTCAGGTCTGAACTATGTAATTCTATGGTTGTCTGTTTAGCTCATGAGACATTAAGCTCGCGCTCCGTATTGTTGCGCGTTGTATCGCATGTCTTTAGTCGACCTAAATTTCGTTACACAACAGACCGGGGGTCAAAAATTGTTGATGGAGGAGTGAGGGTGGGGGGGGGGGGGCACCAGCACCAGCCTCACAACTCACCCCGGGTTCCTACCAAACAAGAATTTTTCCCGAATGGCGGCCACCCGTGCCGGGTGGGGGACGACCCCCTCTACAACGGCCACTCGGTCCGATCCAAACGTCAAGGTCTGGGGTGGATTTGGGGGTGCCCAAACTGAAAAATGTGAAAATTTCCCAAAACGGCCTCGGACCAAGTTTGAGACCCGCTCACGAGTAAACAAAAGTTTTCCCGGGGTAGCCGCTATGCTGGCCCCCATACGCCTTCACCCTCTACAACGGCCACCTAGTCCCGTCCCAAAATCAAGGTCCCGTAGGGTCCTCCTATTAACTGCTGTAAGCATTTTAGGCCACCCCCGCCTCACACTTCACCCCGGGTTCCTCCCAAACAAGAGTTTTCCCCGAATGGCGGCCACCCGTGCCGGGTGGGGGACGACCCCCTATTCAACGGCCAGTACTGGAGGGGTACTCCGCCCGTTTTAAGGAGTCAATGGTTCTTCCCCCTGGGGAATTTTGAAATATTTGTATAAAATGTTCGTCTCTGGGGCGTTTTGGGTCTACATTTTGAGAAAATATTATTTCCAAAAAAGTTGGGTGCAACTTTGATGAGTATAAGTTACTAGTAAGCCAACAAGGGTGGGGTTTTGGGTGGGGGAGGTGGGGGGGGGGATATTGGCTCGGGCAACAATCCAGGCCTGTTATACTACTGTATGTTCAACTACGCGACACGAAGACTGTGTGTTGTACCAGCTGTAGAAAACGAAGATTTTCTATTAATCAGCCATGGGTTCTATAATTATCTTTGTTTGGAGGTTTACACTTAAAGTCATAAGGTAACTATCAAGCTTCAATGGCGGAGAAAAATCCTATGTGACCCTCTGTACATTCTTTCAGGTAAAGCGGGCATTTTGATATTATTCTACTTTTAGTCTCTTAAAATTGTTTGGTTTAGTCTCATTCCCCTCATTATCCTACTTTTCCGCCTACCCACACATAACCCCCACTCTCCCCCGCCCCGCCCTCCCCCCCCCCCCTTCAAAAATGTAAATACTTATATTTTCTATTAATTGTCTTGGTGATGTGTGTTTGTGTCTTAGATTTCTGTGTCGTTATTCATCCAGTCCCCCCCCCATACCCAACCCCCACAAACATACAACACTATTACTTAATCGTATTTAGTTAGAAGAAACCTCAGAATATTTCTGTCCTAAAACACTGGCCCTATTACAAAATAATTTCACAAATACTTTTCTGGCGTATCTGTTCAATCAAGGTGTGGAACTCAGGTGAGCGATCTAGGGCCAACAAGGCCCTCTTGTTGCTATACGTAACAGCACTTATCATTAAGATAATTATTTGTATTACATAAACCTGTTAATTTTTCTTCCCTCAAAAAAGTAAATATACGCAAGGAATTGATAATCATAGTGTCAAATAGGAAGTGCGACATTTAGCGTTGGTGTTGCGACATATAACGGTGGGCAAATTTTTGCGACATTTAACGTTAAAGGTGCGACATTTAGCGGCAGACGATTTTGCGACATTTAGCGGTGGTTGCGACATTTAACGTCAACCTTGCGACATTTAACGGTGGTTGCGACATTTAGCGGCGTTGCGACTTTTAACGTTGCCACAGCCATCATGTCCTTCCGTCCGTCTGTTCGAGCCCACATTTGCATTCTTAGATGGCTATGGGAACAATAGGTAATTGTATTTTTTCGTTGATGTCATTCATTTAGTAAGGCTTTTATGTGGCTATTTTTCTTTTACGTGGCTAAAAGATGAATAGGGAGAACAAAAGAGTAGCCACATAAACACCCTTATGTGGGAACGTCCGTCTGTCCGTCCGTCACAATTCTTGTCCGGAGGAAACTAAAAAAGTATTGAAGGTACCTTTATGCAATGAAAGAACTCATTGAGAGAAAGGAACCATAACCCTAGTTGTCCCATTTTTCAATTATCACTTTCTGTTGAAAACCTTGTCCGGGGCATAACTCGAATATTGTAAAATACTGACTTCCTGCTTTACATTTTGATAGAGGTCAGTGAGAGGGAGTGCAGTAACAAGGAATCATAACTCTATGTGTCCTATTTTCGAATTATCTCCCTTTTTGAAAACCTTGTTTGGGACATAACTCGAATATTATGTAGGGTATTGACTTGATACTTTACATATTCTCTGTGACTGAAAAGCCGCTTATGCTACACTAATTTCGCCGGCTATCCATCGGTGTTACCGATCGCTTTGTCTGTATTCTGATATTTGTACAACGTATTTTAAATTTATTTTATTTAGTTTTGTTTACTTCCAACATGTTCGAGCATTTACATTGTTTAAAATGTGGTCACGTGGTGACCCTTATATTTCTGTGCAAAGTCAGTATATTTTTATGTCAGGTTAGGCTAAAATAAACGTTCAGTAAAATCAATGATTTGGTTTGTATGGAAAATATTGGACGAGACGTAATAATTATGAATGTCTCCGTTTTTGAGATGCTAGAGAGGAATAAAGAGATCCATGCTTCTTGTCGAGCATGGTATGGATTTTAATACTATAAAGCGCAAAAATGTGGATAAAAGTTTTCATTTCTTTTTGTTAAGTTGTATGAAATACTGTTGCTTTTTCACTTAGTTTAAGCGGAGCATGCCACTTACACATATATAGATAAGTTGTTGAATTATACAATTACAATTACCGGGTCTGACATAAAATGCAAGGATAATGATCATTTAATGGTGTTATGCTCCTTTATTCTCAAAAGTTTACCAACTCTGAATAAGTGTATCAAAATGGTCTGCATTTACTATGCTAATATAAATAAGTGTATCAAAATGGTCTGCATTTACTATGCTAATATAAATAAGTGTATCAAAATGGTCTGCATTTACTATGCTAATATTCTAGAGTGGCCTTCGTGACCGAGTGGTTAAGGTCGCTGACTTCAAAACACTTGCCCCTCATCGATGTGGGTTCGAGCCTCACTCTGGGCGTTGAATTCTTCATGTGAGGAAGCCATCCAGCTGGCTTACGGAAGGTCGGTGGTTCTACCCAGGTGCCTGCTCGTGATGAAATAATGCACGGAGGGGCACCTGGGGTCTTCCTCCACCACTAAAGATGGAAAGTCGCCATATGACCTATCATGTGTCGGTGCGACGTTAAATCCAACAAAAAGGAATATTCTAGAAATAATCTAACGAAATTTCTTCATCAGCAATAAGTCGTCATGTCATTATTTACATGTGTGAAAAATCAAACACATCTTACTTTTTTATATTTTTGTCTCATTATTTTTACACACCCTTTATCAACCTATGAAAAGTGTCAAAGTCGTTTTGTGTTAGATGATCATTTTTTGCCCGTAAGTACAGAGAAATTTTGTAACGTTATCTTAGATAAAAAAAATAACCAAGGCAACACATTCTTCATTTTGAATTTTATATCTTTACGAGAGAAAAGCGAAAATGATATGCATATGTATTATACAGAGAATAGTTGTTTGTTTCAGGCAAGTAAGACAAACGAAAATGAGAAAATTGTCTTCCTTGGAAGCGAGATATATTCTGTACTGATAAAAAAGAGCATAAGAGATGATATACCTTTATTTTCTCTCATGAACACAATAAACCAAACCCAGTGCGCTATTATTTGCTTGGATCTGTATTCTCCTTCCTTTAAACTAAAGGAATTAATTAAGGTGGCAGGGGAGCGGTTTCGTAGTTTGGCCCCGGTCGATTTTCTGTATAAACAGGACAGGGTAGATATAAAGGCATATCTATCTTACTGGTTATTTATCATTATTAATTCTTTAATATATCTGGGGAATGAGGAACGGTTAATGATTCTATATGGCGGGTGTTTTAAAATTCCTAGCTCCGTACTTCCGGTTGAGGCTAAAACATAAACATCAGAACAAAAAGTCGACCAGACGCTCGGCTGTTATCCATCCACTTTTTTTCAAGTGAAAATTAGGGAAATAAAGTGGTGGTTGGGAGACACATTCCACGCCACCTGGGTATGCATCTATATTCGCACTATACATATATGCTACGAAATTGGATTTAAAAATACAAAATAGATGAATGGCAGAATTCAAAGTGAGGCCAGGTTAGGCTAATTTTGGTCAATAAAATTTGGGTGATTTGGCCAATTTTCACTACATCTGGCATGGAAAGCGACAGGTGCATAGGACCGGAGAGTCGTCTTTATGTAGTCTATAGTATCTGCAATAGTCCATAGTAGTTTCAAAGAAAAATAAGCAAAAACGAGATTTCTATGGATATTTCAACACTGGTACCCACACGTCAATGTGGAATTCGTAAATTTGCACTCCCCTGCCACCTTAAGGAAAATAGACAAATTTTTAAACCACTCAAATATTGACTTTTTGCATGTATTTAAACCCATTACGGAATGAACTGTAACCTATAGTGGTTTTTATTCATTTCTGAGTACTAAATTCGGCCTAGCGAGTCCCAAAATGGCTGTAGGTGGCCATATAATAATGAAGCTAAGGACCCCCAGCCAGTAGGATTCGTATCATAAAACGGCCAGAAGAAGAAATTAGTGCCTATATAATGACTATTCATGCCATTTTGTTTAAAAGCAACACATGTGTCTATATCTAGCAATGCCATTAAGCTATATAGTGACTGGGGTGGCCCCAAATGCTGGATGGGTGGCCTTTAAAGGGTGTCCCGATAGGATAAGTACGGTAATCTGCATTTGTATACCAAAACTATGTTAAAAGTACATGGTTTTAACATTTGAAAGGCTTTAAAATGTAAATATCATGTGAAATTAACTTTAAAGGCAGTAAATAGTTTTTCGGGGTACTTTGATTCAGAATGCAAATTTGGCTGATTTTTGCGTGGAGGGGGGCATTTTTGTTGGCTTATTCACCGGTTTATCTTGCAAGGTACGGCAACACTTTTTGTTCAGTTGATATCATATAAGTGTCTTAGGATTAGGAAGGTTATATTTTATTTTATTTAAACATCTTAAAAAAATTAAGGTGGCAGGGGAGCGGTTTCGTAGTTTGGCCCGGTCGTTTTCTGTATAAACAGGACAGGGTAGATATAAAGGCATATCTTATTTAGGGTTTATTTATCATTATTAATTCTTTAATATATCTGGGGAATGAGGACGGTTAATGATTTTTATATGGCGGGTGTTTTAAAATTCCTAGCTCCGTACTTCCGGTTGAGGCTAAAACATAAACATCAGAACAAAAAGTCGACCAGACGCTCGGCTGTATCCATCCACTTTTTTTCAAATGAAAATTAGGGAAATAAAGTGGTGGTTGGGAGACACATTCCCCGCCCCCTGGGTATGCATCTATGTTCGACTATACATATATGCTACGAAATTGGATTTAAAAATACAAAATAGATGAATGGCAGAGTTCAAAGTGAGGCCAGGTTAGGCTAATTTTGGTCTATAAAATTTGGGTGATTTGGCCCAAATTTTTACTACATCTGGCATGGAAAGCGACAGGTGCATAGGACCGGAGGTCGTCTTTATGTAGTCTATAGTATCGCAATAGTCCATAGTAGTTTCAAAAAAATAAGCAAAACGAGATTTTTTATGGGGTATTTAAACACTGGTACCCACACGTCATGTGGAATTCGTAAATTTGCACTCCCCTGCCACCTTAATAACGATTCTGTCAGGTACTCAGCCGATCACTTACACTTACTTACGTCAGAAAAGCACCGCAAGCGACCGACCGCTTTGTTCTACATTAAATTAACCGTAAGGAACGAACAAAGGCAACAATGTGCACCTGTGGAATTCTCCAAACGCTTATTCAGGTTTCTCAAATCCACTAAATCAGATCACAACACATGAATTCATTTCATTAATTCAATTATAATTATTTATTTTAGATATTCAAACATACATTATGTTGCACTTGTGTGGCCTCGTTTAAAACTGGGGTGAAAAAATAGAAATCACTGTACTACCGCATGGCACTCTACAAAGTTAACCTAATTCACGGGATACCTACAGTCTAGATTTAATATCATCTTTAATAGAATATCCGTCTCCAGCAATATCACTTACCCTATGCATATGTTGCATAAGCATTCATTCTCGGACTCCGTTCTCCGCAGCAGCAGAGGCTCTGCCAGAAACAGTATTTTAATATGTCACTGCCATGCGCTGAAAATGCTGCTTTAAACTGTTTGCGCAAATTGGTGCATGACATAACACATGTCACATTTTCTTCTTTTATACCTATAAATGATGCTGCGTAAGTTGCAAAACCCAAAAAATCCAATTGTTTAGACCTTTTCAACATATAACCAAGTACTTAATAAAAAGCTATTAAAAGCCATGACCCATCCCAATATTTGTTAGGTGTACTTGCTTCTTTAAGAACAGCAAAATATGAAAAGAAATGCGCATAAATCCAGAACAGGTAAATAAATCTAAAAGATAGACAGATTATGTTTTGATTCCTCATTAAACTTAAATAACGCCCTATACAGCCACTCTAGGGTAAAGTTACGTTCATTTATGGCAAACTAATACTTCCACAGTCGTATATGTGGCATACGGTTAAATCACATGCAAATTCAGTAGTATATGGGAGATAACTCTTAAGAGTATTGATGAAATCCTGAATCCAGTTGCCACCCTGTACATAATCCGTGTCACTTACAGTAACTATTAAACACACTTGCTTGAAGGCAAATCAATCCAGTCAAATATATTAGAAAGGGTAACTTCAACTTGGGCAAATAGCTGGACAGTATAGTGGATTAACAAGAACACTAATATCTCTGTCCATATTCATTACCCAAATATTCTGTAAATGCCTCGATCCCTAAGAATGGTCGATATCAAAACTTCAAATATTTTTGAATTTAGCGTTATGTTTGGACGCAAGTCAGTCTACAGTTAGATTTCCAAATATCCCTTGTATAATTTCAAGGGAAATAGCCCAATTTTCACTGTCTACAACCTTTGGCAAAATAAGATCTATGTCTCCATTGAATACATAAGTGAATGGCTTTGAGCAGACATGTTTTGGAGTTGTCAATGACAATACTTAGTAATTCTTTGATCATAGAATCTTACCTTTTCTGGCGATGGATGAAACCCCATGATTATTCTTTAACCATTTAATATTTTAATAGATCAAAATATATGACAGTGAGGAAAGTACGGAAAAAAAACACACTAATTAGATACCTGAGTGGAAGGAGTTTATGCTTTTTCTATAGACCACATACCACTGATTGTTTCATTTATAGCCTGCGAATCTTGTATTACTGGCATCTTAATAAACTTTACGATTCAAAAATTAACAGTGTAAAAGTTTCTTTCCAAAAATAAATCTAATCTGAACTCTCTGTTTGACTAGTGTATGTATGAATACTATCTTGAAGCATCTTGTACATTATCAGCGAGAGAGAGAGACATAATTTGTGCCTTAATTTGTGGACGATTAAAGTCAATGCTACCTTACTATATCTCCGAATTGAAAACAAAATGAAGCTTGTTACCATGTTTATTTCTTTTTCAATCGACCTCCTCGTTGTCTGCCTTCAATCTTATAACAACTGAAGTCACGTGAAGAGAATTGCCCTGTATTTTTAAGCCGTTCTGTTTACTCCTAGCGAATTGTGCATTTACGCCATCGTCTGACAAGTTGTTATCTCTCATCGTGGATGGTCAGTGTCCCAAGCTTAATAAAACTTTCAGAATACAAACACGAATTCTACGCGCGTAACCGACGCTTCAGCTAGCGGATACTTTATTCGATTAAGGGGAAATTAATATTCTTCCAATTCATTCTTCAAACAAGAAAATTATATATCACTTAAGAGCAGTTGTGACTTTTCTGTCATTTATTTAATCAAGTTCTTGCATGTTAGATATTTTGCAAATCAATTTAGAATTATGAACATAGATTTTAGTTGGGTTTGTTACAGGAATATGAGAGAAAACACATGTCATACTTAACTTGTTGGCTCAGCCCATTTAAAGAGGATTGTTAGTAAATGGGCCGAATAATTAATTAAAAGGAGGAAGAAGTTTCAAGAATATTTCTTTTGTACTTGTCTGAATATATAAACGCAATATTTATTAAACGTATTTACCGCATTTTCAGGAATTACATACTGAATTCCATTTTTGTGGGTGGTGAGCAATCTGACTCGATGTCAACAGCCTGTTTTTATCGTTCGTTTATCCTTATATTATGAAATGTAAATATACACCGAGAAAGGTCAAGCATCGTCAAATGTAAATATTCTACAGAATGACAGAAAATGAGTAAGTCAAATAAAATGATGAAAGTGACAACAGAACTATCTATAAACAATAACGAAACAAACTTTCCATACAATTTGGTTCCATTTCGTGGGGAAATTTAAAACACTCACCATTCTTGATCATTTGGAATCATGGCATCACTTCAATGTACTTGTATAATAGAGTTATGCTTAAGCCGGTGCGTCGATGCGTAGGAAGTGACCTCTTGCGTATGGTGTACGAACTGGTTCTAAATGATCAAAAACAGCATCTTGTGGTTTAGAAACCGGTTTTAAACCGCAAGATGCGCTTTTTATATATACGTTCTTTTTATACACTGCATCATGCGGGTTTTTAGCTCACCTGAGCACAAAGTGCTCAAAGGTGAGCTTTAGTGATCACCCTGTGTCCGGCGTCCGTCGTCGTCCGTCGTCCGTCCGTCCGTCCGTCCGTCCGTCGTCAACAATTTGACTGTTAACACTCTAGAGGTCACATTTTTGGCCCAATCTTAATGAAACTTAGTCAGAATGTTACCCTCGATAAAATCTTGGACGAGTTCGATATTGGGTCATCTGGGGTCAAATACTAGGTCACCAGGTCAAATCAAAGGAAAAGCTTGTTAACACTCTAGAGGTCACATTTTTTGCCCAATCTTAATGAAACTTGGTCAGAATGTTACCCTCAATAAAATCTTGGACGAGTTTGATATTGGGTCATCTGGGATCAAAAACTAGGTCATCAGTTCAAATCAAAGGAAAAGCTTGTTAACACTCTAGAGGTCACATTTTTGGCCCAATCTTAATGAAACTTGGTCAGAATGTTACCCTCAATAAAATCTTGGACGAGTTCGATATTGGGTCATCTGGGGTCAAAAACTAGGTCATCAGGTCAAATCAAAGGAAAAGCTTGTTAACACTCTAGAGGTCACATTTTTGGCCCAATCTTAATGAAACTTGGTCAGAATGTTACCCTCAATAAAATCTTGGACGAGTTTGATATTGGGTCATCTGGGGTCAAAAACTAGGTCACCAGGTCAAATCAAAGGAAAAGCTTGTTAACACTCTAGAGGTCACAATTTTGGCCCAATCTTAATGAAACTTCACCAGAATGTTAATCTTGATGATCTTAAGATCCAGTTTGAATCTGGGTTATGTAGGATCAAAAACTAGGTCACCAGGTCAAATCAAAGGAAAAGCTAGTTTACACTGTAGAGGCCACATTTATGACCATATTATAATGAAACTTGGTCAGAATGTTAATCTTGATGATCTCAAGGTCAAGTGTAAGTCTGGGTGAGGTAGGGTCAAAAACTAGGTCACTAGGTCAGATCAAAGGAAAAGCTTGTTAACACTGTAGAGGCCATATTTATGACTGTATCTTCATGAAACTTAGTCAGAATCTTAAACTTGATGATCTTTAGGGCAAGTTTGAATCTGGGTCATGTCGGATCAAAAACTAGGTCACCGGGTCAAATCAAAGGAAAAGCTAGTTAACACTTTAGAGGCCACATTTATGACCATATCTTAATGAAACTTTGTCAGAATATTAATCTTGATGATCTTTAGGTCAAGTTTAAATCTGGGTCAGTTAGGGTCAAAAACTAGGTCACTAGGTCATATCAAAGGAAAACCTTGTTAACACTCTAGAGGCCACATTTATGACTGTATATTCATGAAACTTAGTCAGAATGTTAAACTTGATGATCTTTAGGTCAAGTTCGAATCTGGGTCATGTCGGGTCAAAAACTAGGTCACGGGGTCAAATCAAAGGAATGGCTAGTTAACACTTTAGAGGCCACATTTATGACCATATCTTAATGAAACTTGGTCAGAATGTTAATCTTAATGATCTTTAGGTCTGTAGGTCAGGTGAGCGATACAGGGCCTTCATGGCCCTCTTGTTTTTATCTTCCATTTCCGGTGATGTTACCAGTTTTACGATCAGCCAATCAGAATGCCTTTTACACTTTTATGGCGCCGAAAAGCAGTTGGCACATTCAGTTATTAACAGCCACCAGGATATCTTTGCAAAACCAGGATTTTGGCAAATTTCACTACCATTTCTAAGTGACTTAGAAACTTCTTAGAAACTTCTATTTTGGTCTGGATGATAGTTTAGGGACCATTGAGCAATAAATGAATGTGTTTTGTAATATTTCAAAATTATTTATGTACAAAAAAATCAATTAAAAAATTTTGCCCGATCGAAAATCCAATTGGATATATGGTGTCCGATCGGAGTTTTTGAAAATCCAGTCGGATATTTTTCCCATATTTCGGCGTGCTGGATTTTTTCCGGAATTTTTATCAAAGAAATAAATGGTATATTGTTTTAACTAAGTTTTGTGTTGTTCAGTAATTTTGTCTGAGTTTGAGACGAATTCAGCGGTAAATAAAAAAGATCCCATTTAAAAAGCTGGCATTTTCAGGAAAAAAAATCAGATTTATTGTTGGCGGTAATTAATATGATAAAATAAATACTCTTATACATAAAACGTTAATTATAATACTCTGTGGGCAGAACAAACTGTTTTTAAAAAATCTAAAATCCAACTGGACCTTTTTCCTATTTTATTTTAAATGCTGGATTTTTTTCCAACTTTAAAAATTGGAAAAATGTCCAGCTTAAAAAAATGGGACTTTTTAATTTTAAATGTGTGCTTAATTCTAATGCCAAATATGCGACTTTCTGATATTTTATATATATATCAAGCTTGTTGCAATTCTTTGCGACTGCTATTAAATAAATAAACAAATAAATTTACCATTTTTGTCTTCATTTTTGAACTGTATTATTATAAAATTACTAACCAGTTAGCCATAGAATATCGTTTGATACTCCAAGAAAGTGAGCAAATGTGATTTTCTTCCATTATATACTATGGATTAACATCTATTTATCATATAAACGAATAAAAGCTGCTGATACTGCTGCTGCTGATGATGAATGGTAATAATCAATGGAATTATGATGAGTGAATGATAAGTTTAAGAATGAATAACGATGACGCTGTTGATTAATATTTATAATGATGGCTGATGATGATAACGGTGAGGATGTTTATAATGGATAAGACAGATTATGACTGATGATTGGATAGACGGTGATGATGTTTGAATAAATGACGAATGACAATAAGCACGATGTCATGAATATTGATGTATGATGATGATAATGGGTGAAAGCTGGATAAATGATTATGACTTTAATATGATGATAATAACGATAATTATGATGATGATTAGTGATGAATAATTATGATAAGTGACGAATGATTATCATGAATAAAGCTGTTAAATAATGCTGGTGATGAATTAAAGAAATGGGTAAATGATGATGATAAAGCATAATGACTGACGATGAATTTACTGAGACGCTCAATTAAATTAACCACAGCATCGGCGTGAAGTTGGCAGTACAGCAGTAGCAGCAGTAGCAGCAGTTAACTGCTGCTACTGCCAGCAGTAGGAGCAGTTAACTGCTACTGCTGCTACTGCCAGCAGTAGGAGCAGTTAACTGCTACTGCTGCTACTGCCAGCAGTTACATCAGTTAACTGCTGCTACTGCCATCAGTTACAACAGTTAAATGTTAGTACTATCACAAGTGAAGATGGAGTGCTGCTACTGCGAGCAGTTACAACAGTTAACTGCTGCTACTGCCAGCAGTTACAACAGTTAAATTGCTTGTACTACCACAAGTGAAGTGCTGGCATGAGTTAATGTTCAGTTTTAAAGTTAGCGATGCTTTACGCTTTTTATAAAGGAACGGTATATAATTTGGATAGTGTGTGCATATACAATGCTACTGCCAGCAGTTACAATGGTTAAATGCTTGTACTACCAGAAGTGAAGATGATCAAGTGAAGTGCTGCTACTGCGAGCATATACAGTTAACTGATGCTGTTGCCAGCAGTTAGAACAGTTAAATGCTTGTACTTACAGAAGTGAAGTGCTAATATTGGCATGAGTTACTTTTCAATTATAAAGTTAGTGATGCTTTATACGTTTTATAAAGGAACGGTCTACTAATTTAGATAGTGTTTGCATATACAATATAGCAGTATAGATTTATTTTGTATAATAATTAATTTTAGCAACAAAAGGATGAACCGCCTAAATAGCTGTGATAGTATGGTAGGTATAAGCATTGCTTAAATATCCATCTGTATTTTTATCTGTATAAATTTTCATTTTTAACATAGTATTATGCAAAGTCATAACAGATCGGAAGTGTACGGTGGCACAGAGGTGACAAAGATGTTTTTTTTATTAATACGTGCGCACGTAATAACTAATACGTGCGCACGTACTAGTACAAAAAACATCATCGCACATATTACGTATAAAAGGTTTTACGTGCGCACGTATTAGTTTATGCGTAGGTAGATATTTTTTATAAACTAGTACATGCGCACGTAAAATCTTTTACGTGCGCACGTATTACTTCATACGTACGAAGATGTTTTTTTATAGTATGTGCGATGATGTTTTTTCTACTAGTACGTACGAAGATGTTTTTTTATAGTACGTACGATGATGTTTTTTTTATACTAGTACGTACGAAGATGTTTTTTTATAGTACGTACGATGATGTTTTTTCTACTAGTACGTACGAAGATTTTTTTTTATAGTATGTGCGATGATGTTTTTTTTATACTAGTACGTGCGCACGTATTAGTTATTACGTGCGCACGTATTAATATAAAAAACATTTATGTCACCTCTGTGCCACCGTAGAAGTGTAATGCGTATTTTAGTATTTTTTACAAGTAAGTACAAAATATTTTATATAATGCACAATGTATGAGATGCATGCATGCGCAAATAGAATTAGTTATTATTTTGCCTAGAAAAAAATTGTACTGTGTACTCTGACGAATTAGCTGGCGAGACTTACCGATAATGAAAATTATGCATGATTTTTTTGTGTTAAGATGAAATTTATTGTACATAACAAGAAAAATTGAAAACAAAGAAGTGAAAGAATGAATTTTATCGCACATAAAAGGTTCCTAAAATGAATTGACAGAGTACAGAGTCCCAACCGCTAACGTGACAATACTACAGGCAACCACAACACCATTTTATTTAGACAGGAAGGGAACATAATAAAACACGCTAGAGACGATCCCATAAATTGAACTTTCAAATGTCAAATCAGTTTATAGTACAGTGTATTTAACTCCGACTTTTGGCCTTAACTATGATGTAATTACCTCCCCAGATTGCATCGTAAGAAACTGAAAGTAGAAAATCTCGCGCTTTTATAAATAGGAAGGGATGGTTTCGAATTAGGCCCGGGCACGTTTTCTGAATAAAATGAGTACATGTATTTTATAGGCATTTATATTCAAATAGTTATTTTCAACGATAAACGAAGTAAAAATACAAACAACAGTAACAGTTTGAAGGAAGTTGCTGTGTGCTAAAATCGAATTACCCAGCTCCTGACTAAAAATAGAATGGCGAGTTATATCATGCAAAACAGGAAAGGGCAGTTATCCATCAATGTATTCATCCATGTACATTGTACAGATTAAAATCATGACATTTAAATAAGACAGAAGTTTGGGGGTCCCAAGCCCCGCCCCAGACCTTGACTTTTGGATCGGACCGGGTGGCCGTTGTAGAGGGGGTCGTCCCCCACCCGGCACGGGTGGCCGCCATTCGGGGAAAACTCTTGTTTGGGAGGAACCCGGGGTGAGGTGTGAGGCGGGGGTGGCCTAAAATGCCTACAGCAGTTAATAGGAGGACCCTACGGGACCTTGACTTTGGGACGGGGCCGGGTGGCCGTTGTAGAGGGTGACGGTGTATGGGGGGCCAGCATAGCGGCTACCCCGGGAAAACTCTTGTTCACTCGTGAGCGGGTCTCAAACTTGGTCCGAGGCCGTTTCTGGAAATCTTCACATTTTTCAGTTTGGGCACCCCCAGCCCCGCCCCAGACCTTGACTTTTGGATCGGACCGGGTGGCCGTTGTAGAGGGGGTCGTCCCCCACCCGGCACGGGTGGCCGCCATTCGGGGAAAACTCTTGTTTGGGAGGAACCCGGGGTGAGGTGTGAGGCGGTGCTGGCCTAAAATGCCTACAGCAGTTAATAGGAGGACCCTACGGGACCTTGACTTTGGGACGGGGCCGGGTGGCCGTTGTAGAGGGTGACGGTGTATGGGGGGCCAGCATAGCGGCTACCCCGGGAAAACTCTTGTTCACTCGTGAGCGGGTCTCAAACTTGGTCCGAGGCCGTTTCTGGAAATCTTCACATTTTTCAGTTTGGGCACCCCCAGCCCCGCCCCAGACCTTGACTTTTGGATCGGACCGGGTGGCCGTTGTAGAGGGGGTCGTCCCCCACCCGGCACGGGTGGCCGCCATTCGGGGAAAACTCTTGTTTGGGAGGAACCCGGGGTGAGGTGTGAGGCGGTGCTGGCCTAAAATGCCTACAGCAGTTAATAGGAGGACCCTACGGGACCTTGACTTTGGGACGGGACCGGGTGGCCGTTGTAGAGGGTGACGGTGTATGGGGGGCCAGCATAGCGGCTACCCCGGGAAAACTCTTGTTCACTCGTGAGCGGGTCTCAAACTTGTGTGTCAGATCATGACAGTGAATAAGTGTGTGAAGTTTCAATCCTTTGCCATTAGTGGATACTGAGATACCAGCTTACATACATAAACTTAACCAAAAATTTCTATGTTGAAAAAGGGGCATAATTTTATAAAAAAGCAAAATAGAGTTATGGGACCTACTTTGTGCATGTCAGATCATGACAGTGAACAAGTGTGTGAAGTTTCAATCCATTCCCATTAGTGAATACTGAGATACCAGCTTACATACAAAACCTTAACCAAAAATTTCTAAGTCAAAAAGGGGTATAATTTTGTAAAAAAGCAAAAAAGAGTTATGGAACCTGTGCAATGTAAGTCAGTTTATCACAGTGAATAAGTGTGTGAAGTTTCAATCCATTCCCACAAGTGGTTACTGGGATACCAGCTTACATACAAAACATAAACCAAAAATTTCTAAGTCGAAAAAGGGGCATAATTTTGTAAAAAAGCAAAATAGAGTTATGGAACCTGTGCACTGTAAGTCAGTTTATCACAGTGAATAAGTGTGTGAAGTTTCAATCCATTCCCACAAGTAGTTGCTGAGATACCAGCTTACATGCAAAAACTTAACCAAATCGGGACGCGGACGCCGACGCGGACGCCGACGCGGACGCCGACGCAGACGCCGACGCGGACGCCGACGCATGGGCGAGTCCAATAGCTCTACTATTCTATGAATAGTCGAGCTAAAAAACTGGTACACTGGTCTTATAAACCATTTGACTGCTGTCAGTAACACATAGAAAACTGCTTTCATTGGTCATTTGACTCATTTCATTGCTGGAAGTGACATGTTCTCATAGACCACTCTGCTGGCAGAAACATAAATGAGACTTTTAAACCATTTAACTGCTGGTATTATATAGTTTACAGGAGAATTTAAGGGTGAATGGGGCAATTTTCTATAGGGCAATTTTTTTCTTACGGGCAGAATTTCTTTAAACTTTGTATACTGTCTGAGAATCAAAGTTAGAACGAAAATATGTATTGAAGATCATAGGTACCTAGGCTTGATCCTGAATTTTCTGCCCTTGAATATCGGTTTCAAGGGCAGATAATTCATAATAGATTAAAAACGCTTCAATGATCTTTAAACGATACGCGAGAAGGGTAGGTTTTACGGCCTATTACACATCTGAAGGAATCTTGTAAATGATTTTAATAACACAATTTAATTGCTGGCAGTATTATATGTAGGACACTGACAAAATAAATACCTTATGTCATTCTCATCACCTGGTAATACAGCTTGATGAACTGTTATAATTGCTGGCAGTAGTAGCAGTTAACTGATGTTAGCAAACACGATCAATTGCTGTAACTGGTGGCAGTTAACTGCGACAGGCAATAAACTGCTGTAACTGCTGGCAGTAGGAGCAGTTAACTGCTGTAACTGCTGGCAGTAGGAGCAGTTAACTGGTGCTACTGCCAGCAGTTACAGCAGTTAACTGCTCCCACTGCTGCTACTGCTGTACTGCCAACTTCACGCCGATAACCACAGCTTGTAATTTCACGGTGAAATCCTCAAAACGCTGAACATAACATTTATTTTAGTGAAATGTGGCAGAAAATATATGAATAGATGGAAGTTCTTAATGTAGATTTTTTATTGAATGTCTTTCAGCTGTTAATTGTCTTCGTTCATATGATTTTATTTGAGACATGTGCCAATGATGAAATATATCAAATCGTTTCAAGCTAATATGTATGTGTGCTATTTTGCCAGTTGTATCGATAATAATTAACTTTAAGAAAGAGGATGCAATTATTCATAAATTTTGATTCCACATGCCTGTTAAAAGTTGTATTCTAGGTTATAGGGATAAATGGCTTCAGATACAATACCTCATCTTTCATGTTGACATGAATACAATTTCTTATTATCTAGGGGCGGTTGCGCATGCATAATTTTTCTGACCAATGGCGATAAACTATTTTCCACATCTAGTATTATTCTTGAAGAATGTATTGTTGTTCTGATTAATTCGTTTTATTTTACACTGTTTCAATATGTTAATCAGTGCGCTTACCACATCATCATGTGACACAGAAACATTTTCTATCTTCCATAAGAGGATATACATGTAAATAATATTACTGAAAATAATCCACATAAAGAGATTTGCAACTGCTGTAATTTTTCACACTGTGAAAATAGTACCAGGAACATGTTCTTTTATTCGCACTGAAGAAAGTTTTCTCTAAATATATAAATAATCCATCGATTAGGCTATTTTTATTTTTAGGATATTCTTAATGTTTCAGACAATTTTTTCTGAAGGCACATACTAGTAGTTTCCAGTCTGAAGACGGACCAATCAAAATTAAACGAAGACATCACTGGGTAAAAATACACCCGACAAAAATTCCCTTATGTCACGTTTGATCTCACTTTGTGACCTTGGCAGAACATCACCGAAAGTTGCTTTCAGAACGTCGTGTAATAGTTAGCAAGCTACTTGATGATAATTCTACGGACAAATAGGTTTCTTTGTAACTAACCCTACTGATGCACTTCACCATCGTGCTGTCGCGTTTCACCATCGCAGTGTCACCATCGTACTGTCGCGCTTCGCTATCGTACTGTCGCGCTTCACCATCGTGGTGTCTCAATCGTATTGTCGCGCTTCACCATCGCACCTTCGTGTTTCACTATCTTAGCCTTTAATCTCAATTTTTGTCATAGCTTTTGAAGTATATACTCCGTATCGACAAATTTTATCACGTGACCCGAAACAGGTAAACAGAGAGTTTCCCAGCCAGTGTGTTTATATACATACCGCATGTACACATTGCAAAGATTATCTAGTATTATCTTGAAATCATGGTGTTTTACTGCTGTGTTCCCAATTGTAAATCTTCAGGATTTGATGAAAATGTGTCAATGCATAAATTTCCAAACGATGAAGGCAAATTAAGGTAAGAAAGCTATTTCATATTTTTTATTTATAAAAATAGTTCAGTGTTCAAAATATTAAGATAGAAATGTTGCTTGTTTAAAGAACATACAGAATTCATCAAAAAAAAATCCCAGCTGCTGTTACAAGGAAAAGTGAAGTATTGTTAAGAGTGCCTTCTGATAAATAGTGTTTTCTTTTTAATTTTAGGTGTGGAAAGACAGGATACGTAGGTCAGGGTCATCGGCTACAAAGGATGACTTTAGAGTAACAGCCAGCACCAGAGTCTGTTCAAAACATTTCCAATCTGTAGACTATGTTTGCCCAGATGCAGCAAAGAAACGTTTAAAGTGTGATGCAGTTCCATCTGTTTTCACATGGATTCACACACCAAAGCGGAAGTCACCGAGAAAGAGAAAGTTTGAGGACAGCGATGAGACAGACACTGCATCAGAAGGCGAGGAGAGAGTGCATCAGGAAGTACAGGCTAATATAGTCATGCCGTGTACTCATAGATTCTCATTGAATAACATCGTACATTCCAATCCTAAGCTGAATTTGTTACGTTTTTATACAGGCTTTGCAACTATTGCAGTTTTCAATACCGTTTTAGAACTGATTGTGCCAAAGAAGGACCGAAGTTCAATAACATACTGGGATCGACGCAAAAGTAGTTCATACACATCTGGAGCTGAATATTTTGAAAGTGACTATGAAATGTCAGAAAGTGAAAGCAGTGATGAAGAAGATTTTGATGCATCTCAAGCATCCAGGACTTACAAACTTTCTTTGGAGGATGAATTCTTACTGACTGTAATGAAACTTAGACTGGGATTATTTAACAAGGACTTGGCAAACCGTTTTCAAATTTCGTTATCAATGGTGTCAAGAATTTTCAATACATGGATAAATTTAATCTACATAAGACTAGGTTCTATGAAAGTTTTTCCTCATCGTGATATAATATCAAAACATATGACACATGATTTTAAAAAGCAGTATCCAAATGTAATGCTAATTATTGATTGCACTGAGTTAAAAATACAAATGCCTTCTTCGTTAGTACGAAAGTCACAAACGTATTCTGACTACAAGTCGGCAAACACATATAAAGGCCTCGTTGGAGTAGACAGTCGTGGAGGAATAATGTTTGTGTCACATTTATACACTGGTGGAATTTCAGACAAAGTAATTTGTCAACGCAGTGGTCTCTTTGATTTGTTAAAACAAAAAATAGGAACTGGCGAATTAAAACGTGGAGACGGAATCATGGCAGATAAAGGATTTACAATTGCAAACGAATTGAACGAGATAGGTCTCTGTCTAAACATTCCTCCGTTCCTTGGAAAAAGAAAACGATTGTCTGCTGCAAATGTACAGGATACACATGTAATAGCTCATCATCGGATACATGTTGAAAGGGCCATAGGAAAAGTTAGAAACTTCCATATATTTGACAGAAGATTACCTATTAAATCTGCTGGTGTTGTAAATCAAATATGGACTGATTGTTGCCTTTTATCAAATTTCCAGGACCCTCTTATTGCAAAAACTTCAACTGACGATGACTAAAGTACTCACTTAAACGTCTGTCTGCTTGTTTTTAAGATAAGGCACTGCTGAGTTGACGTAAAATTGAGCAAGCTTTGGGAAAATTCTTGCCCACACGTTTTTGTCATAAAATATACGTTCTACAAATTGTCCTTTGTTCGTGAAAACAACAAAGTCGCACCAATTTACACCGGCTATTGCCATCTGTCCAGTCACTTGGTAGAAGTAACTATGTGACCTTTTTAAATGCAGCTCCTCGTCCCTTATTTCAAGACAGAAGTCTGTATTTCTTGCTGCTTCCGCGGGTGTAGTATTTCTATATTTATATGGGCACTTAATTTCCAACAGCCCGAAGTGATCATAAGATGACCTGTCTAAAACTTTGCCGTCTGGGGAAGCTCCAAGATAAGGACAGCTTGGATTTATTAGGAGTCCTGTGCGAAATACTGACACATTATGTTTGCAATTGTTTTTCATTTTTTTAGTGTACAATTTTCGTGCAGTATCTTCTTTATCTCTGCCATGTGAAATTGATTTTACACTTGATAAATCTTTGCATGTAAATAAATTTTTGACAAAAGCTTCACTTGGTTCACTTTTTCTATTTATAACGTCGCCAAACTTTGATGCTGTAAGTCTATTTTTACGCATCTCATGCCATAGTTTATTCCGAGACTGATCGACAGTGATTTGTTCAATCTCCTCAGACCTGGCTTTAGTTACGTCCAGTGATTGCAAGAATGTTTTGCTTGTTTCATCAAGTTGAGTTAAGTCTATGTTAAGACTTGAATTTGGTACAGGTATATCAGGGAAGCGAAGGTTGTCTTGCAAAACAATATCAACTTTGCTGGGAATGTACGCTGAAAATTCAGACTTAGAGCTGTGATAGTCTTGGAGTTGATAGCTGAGTGGGGAACCAGTAGGAACTTCTCCAAATAATGTGTCAGTTGAGTGTGTTGTTGAGTGGTCTTTAGTTAAATACACTATAGGAATGTTACTGTTGCGTGCTCCAACTATTTCTTGTATAGTAGCTACCTCCTCTTTTGATGGTGCCAAAGTTCCTTTACTTTTTTTTTGCACGCCCGTCATACAAATAACATTTCACAGGTTCCCTTTTGCGTAGCTGTCTGTCAGTTGCTGCTTTGGCAAAGGTGAGCTTCATTACTGGTTCTGGTTCAATTTTGTCCCCACGTGGCTTATGCCATATTTGGCTCACTTCTGTACATGACATATCTGCTGGGATCTCTGTCATTCTCTTGCTACTCCAGTGATTTACATTGTATAAACAATGCAATTATATGGTTGCAAACTCCTCCGGTTCTGAAAGCATAAATGAAATCATATAATTAGAATTTATTTGATAATATTCATTATTCTTTTAGTGACATTTGTTTGAAAACTTCAGTATAGTTTTAATGGAATACAAGACAAAATAATTCACACACAAAAATCAAATTAAGTTTCAATCATTTAAAAAAGTACATAATTTTCACTCACCCAGCAATACAGCTGCATTGTCCATCAAGAACGTTTGATTCTTTTAAACATATCTCTGCCGATAATATATGTGGCAATTCATTTTTCTTCTGACTTCGCCAACATTTTGCTTTGACAAGAAATTTACTGTCTGTTTTACAAACAAAAGCATCATGTACATAACTTTCAATAAAAAAAATGTATCCTTTTTCAAATGCCCTGTTTTTTCCTCTTACTTTTATATAATCAGCAATTTGTAAAATAGTAAATTTTGGAATTTCATTTAATTTTTTACTCCAATTCAAAGAACTACTAGAGGCCATTTCTGTAATTTTCTGTAGAATATTGTAAAGACTGAGATTAATTAGGATTCTGTGTAGGTTGAGGGTCTAATTATTTATTTATTAGCAAGTGATAAGAAATAGATTAACTGTGGTTATTAATCTGACATGGTTGTAAACTCATTGTAGAGGCATTCTCTCTGCAGTGTAGTGAGAATGTTTACCTGTTTCAGATCACGTGATAGGGCTGTCGATACGGAGTATTGAATCAAAAATACAAATTTTTGAGGATCACAAACATGAAATATACTTCTTTCAAATGGTAGATTTATTGCGAGCATGAAAATGCTACTAGAGTTTTATTATCTTATTTCAGTTTCTTCTTTGCACATACATGAAGCATACAATTTAAATACAATTCAATTCAAATCAAATAGTTTATCTACGACTCTTCATACGTAGAGTATGAGTAAAACAATATATATATTGAAACATTATAAAATACTGATGCCTTTCTATACAGAATTCGTTAGTGTACAGAAAATGGCGGATACCTCCCGAGTATAAATGTACGGTACGTGTACAGTACGGGGATTAGGAACAACCTCACGCGCCTACTTTTTAAAATTTTTTTTGTTGGGTTTAACGTCGCATCGACAAATTTATAGACCATATAGCGACTTTCCAGCTTTGATGGTGGAGGAATACACCAGGTGCCCGATCCGTGCATTATTCCACCGACTTTCCGTAAGCCAGCATGATGGCTTCCTAACATGAAGAATTCAATGCCCCGAGTGAGGCTCGAACCCACATCAGTGAGGGATAAGTGATTCAAAGTCAGCGATTTTAACCACTCGGCCTGAGATGTCCGTTATAAAAGTCAGTGAAGCGGCAATTAGTGAAGTGTAATTACTGTTGTCACTGAGCGAACGATAATAGAGCATATAACGACTCACGTGCCATAGTCATAATGGCTACGGGTAACTGAAACTGGCGATGGAATCACACGACATATCTAGACAGCATTTAAATAATCAACACCAGCATCATTAGCACCGTCCATAGTAGAGGTATTCTTGTAAGAAAATGAATATTCTTTAGAAATCCAGTTGTATATATGAATTTTAATGTTTATATTTTGTTGAGTATACAATAAGTGCCCACAGGATTTGTGGAAACATCTAGAAAACGCATTTATCACAAACCATTAGCTTGTTTATTACACCATTTTTAAATATCGCCGGTCCTTAGTTTGTCTGTATGACCGGTCTATATTCATCACACTTTTACTGGGCTAATAGGTAAAAAAAAAATGAAACTTTGAAAATTATTATTTCTCAACACTACTGATTGGCTTGCAGGTTAATAGTCAAAACTTTGGTCCGACCCAAGGCAATAGTTTTAACTATTAACCGGAACTGAAACATGCACTGCACCAAATCGGGCCTCGGTAGGTATCAGTGTTTTCTTTAAGATAGACTCAGTACATGGTAAAATGGAGAGACTTCTCAAAGGGATATATTAGATAGGTAAATTACATACAAATTGAATTGAATAATACCAGAACATAAATTTTTGGCTCAGAATAGCTGTAAAAATAGATATTTCTTAAGTATATATACAAATGTACTAGATATTTTATACAGACGCATGGAGTTTTTTATATGCTTTAAACGTATTGAAATTTTGCCGAAGATCCCGAAGCCGTCCCGAATAAAACATTCGACGTCCAAATTTTAAAACTTTTAAAATTTGGATGCCGAAGTTCTTTCGATACTGACTTGGCCCCGAAGTGCTAGAAGGGTTTCAAGTAGGACACGGAAGCACGGTTCCAGAACATAACGAAGACATGCCATAACATCCCGATTTTGCGAATTCCGCCTTCGGGAACTCTTCGGGGCCTAGTGGACGGCAGGTCTAATATGAAAACGTGTCACGTGTAAGACCTAGGTCCGTAATCAACGGAAAAGGTTTGAGTGCACTTTTGAACTTTGTTGATTTTCACTGTGTAAGTATGGTGATCGGCCTGTGCTTTGTCATTCATGATGGGATTTTAAAATGACTTAAACATAAATATTCACCATAACATCACAATGTGTCGTATTCAAAAATTGTACATATACATTGAAGGTCAAAGTCACAGTGCACTTTTGGACATTTCCTTACATGTAAAGTGTACTGATGGTACCGTTTGTGTTGACTCATACCTTCTGAGCAAATAACAGGCTTTTAGTCCCCTACTAGTTATATGTTCACCTTATCAGAACAACACGTGGCACTCATGTTTCAGGGACGCCGACTCAAGGTCAAGGTCACAGTTCAAGGTCAAAGGATTTCGTGCCTTCTCCACAAGTCCCAAACCCGTTAAAGGATATTCTTCAAACTTCGTTCAAAATGCTCAAATCATCAAGACAACATGCTCCATGTTCTAGGCACACTGGTACAAGGTCAAAGTCATCATTGAATGAAGAATTAGAATTTCGTTTCCGTTCCATATGTCCTAGTCTACTGAAGATTTTTCATGAAACTTTGTTCAAATTATAACCTCATTGCGACAACATGCAGAACCCTCAGGTAAAATCTGACAATGGAACCTAGCATTAACAACAGTAAATTTTCGGATGATAATATTAGCCGGTAACGGACATAGTATTGCATGGCAATACTCCATTCACTTGTTTATGACTATCTCAAAGGTTTCTGTCACAGGAATCACTCAATACGTAACTTCGTCGGATGAATAGATTTACAAGTGAAGTACATTTGTTGTTTTAAAGTACACTAGATCTAAGGTCAAGGGCAAAAGGTAATAACGGTCAAATCCTTCTATTTGATTATAGGTCAAAGTTCAGCTAAGATTCGTAGATGAGTATCTTTAAATTTTACGGCATGATTTTAGTGGTTTATTTATTCAAAGGTCAAATCACTATCTGCTACAAATAATTACATACGCACTGTATTTTTTTTTATTTGCTCCCCCCCCCCCCCCCCCCCCCCCCCCCCCCCCCCACCCCCCAAAAAAGAATCCCCCCGCCCCGCAAAAATATTTTCTTGCCAAGATGTTCACTTTTGACCTTGACCCCGCTCCCCCCAAATATGCCCTTGAAATTTGTCGTTCTGCTATTCTGCTGGAGTTATTCTGCTATTCTGCTGGAGTTGTTCTGCTATTCTGCTATTCTGACCCTCTGTTGGACCGTAATTTTCACACACAAATTCGTCACATGTGTGAAAAAGTCGTACGAATTCTTCACACATGTGTGACATATTTGTGAAAATTTCGTTGGTACTAAGAGGTGGTTAAAAAGGGGCTCGAAAATTTCACAATGCCTACTTGTGACATAGTCGTACGTATTTGTCACGCAGTGTGTGGAATTCGTACGAAATTTTAACACGTGTGACGAATTCGTGTGTGAAAATTACGGTTCAACAAAGCTTAAATAGATCAAGTGAGATAAGGACCTTGGATCCTATGTTACATTTAATGGCGACATCTCAGATTGGTCTAACGTATATAAAGGCGACCCTTTGTCCCTTTACCATCTTTATATTATGTTTTCAAGGTTTCAAGTAACAATTTATGATAAAAAACGTGCAGATAGGTCAGGGCAGACTCATATCCGTTACATTAGAGTATTTATTTTGTTCGGGTTAATAAACAATTTAAACATTTCAGTTAAATAACCAGTTATGTTAAGAAACACCTTTTATTTTAAGTTGTTGCTTGACAGACAAATACATATCTGGAATAATTATTGCATAGATGCTTCTTACACTGCACACATTATCTCTCCAAGCTTCCATTTTGAGGGTCATTCCTAACCTTAAACTTACTACAGATTAGGGAAGAAAACCTCACAGTGCCATGAAATTTTATTTATTGATAAACGAGTTTCTTTTATTGTTACTACATAATGTATGTAATATTTAAATGTTTAAAGAATTATACCAAGACTTACTGTCTTTATATCTTTACCATTTTGTTATTGGCTAATTTTGTAAACTATCCCTATATATTTAGAAACTCGACACACAAAATGTCTGCCAATTTGTTCCAAGGAAGATAATTATTGCAAAACTTGGGAACAATATATTAGACCCTATTACAAAGAAACTATTCACTACTCATGTGCATGAGGGATTGTGCACAACATTTCATTACTTCATGGTCAGAATTTATTAAACCAAGTATGTTTTATGTCTGTTTGGTTGCGCAAGGCGGGCGTACTTGAAGTGTTGCGGATTCCATTCAATGTAAACTCCGAATAAGCCAGTATGAGGGGGCATGAGGGGTGTTATGTATTTCATTACCTCCCATTATTAGACTTAATTAAATCGAGTCTGGTATTTTTTTCTTTGCTTGCAAAAGGTTCTTCTAAAATATTTCATTCAACCGGAATTACAGCCTATATTTGTTTAAATTGATATCAACATCTCATTGCATGTATACTCAAGATCCATTACATGATACAGCTATTGCAGGCTTTGCATAGTTTGCAAGACACTTAAGCTATAGAAACCGGTAAATATGAATTAAAATTAATAAAATTTCATCCGGGTAGACGCATTTGCAAAATAGAGATTCTATTCAGCGTTTATCCGTAAATATATAAAACATTTCTAAATTACATACGTCAGTAAAATATTGTAATGTATGGGAAAACAAAATAAAATATGTTCTAAAGGTCGTTTGCAACCGAGTGGGTAGATGCGTTTACAAAAGTTTCTGTTTTCAATGAAGTGAACCAAAGGAGTTAATGATCCCGGATTCTGTTTTCAAAGAAGTGAACAAAAAGAGTTAATGATCCCGGATTATTTTTTCAATGATATAGAGTTAATTATCCCGGATGCTGTGATTTCAATGGGTAAAAAAATTATCAACACATTCTGAAAATGATTGTCGATGGCGGATATACGCTTAAACAAGTTAAAGGGTATATTCATGAAAAATAAACCTCGCTGTGTCAGATTGTTTCGCTGTTTTAGTATTTAGTCTCACCAAAGTTTTCCTAACATATGCAAAGTTTTGACAAGAGACTATGTATTTTAGTTCTAGTACGCTAGAAGTGCATTACAATGAAAAAATATGAAATTTGAATTGAGACTAATCCTCGTGGGTTAAACAGTAAAACATAAGACTTTTTGTTTTCAACGTCGCTATATATTTTTAATTTAGTTATGTTTTCAGATTTTTTCAATTCAGTTGATTTGTTTATGATTTTTTTTTTAAATAAAAATACGGCTTAAGTTTTTTTCACATAAATCATTATATAAAACACATTCTAGCAAAATATATTGATTTCTACCTTAGAAATATGTATTGTTTGACAACTTGTACTCATTGTTATAACCAGGTTACGCCTGTTTACGCCTGGCTAAGGATTCGTCTTACGCCTGTTGAAGAAAACGTGGCAATTAAAACGGCTTAGTCGTTGTTACTCCCTTGGTCCCGATTTAAACGAAATTTACCAAATGTTCTTGAAAATTAAAATGTTTAATAATATCTAAAATTAATTCAGTATCTAAACGTGGAGTCGGTATACCAGTGCATACCACAATACAATATACATAACATATAAACTGTCATTGTTTATTCGTCTGTATGTTCATGTATATTATGAGTAACGCATGAAAATTATTTTAATATTCTAAACTGATTGTTAGAGGTACTGATACTTATACACCCGCCCCTCTGAAACTGTTCATATAACAATATTTACTTATTCTTTGCGAAAATACATTTCTTTTTGGATCATCTTAACAAGCCCTTACTTATATCATATAACAGCTTCGTCGAATTGTTTATGATATTTGAAAGATCGGAAGCACATTTCCGGTTATTTATTGATCACCCCCTTGAGTGATAAAGCTCACCTTAAACCGTTGCTAAAGGGCATGATTCACTACCTCTCGTGAACAGAATCAGTCAAACCGAATTTGCTGTTTTTTGTTGTCTACGTGCGTTCAATGCTTCCAAAGAATCTTCTAACAGACTTGAATGATAATATCATGAACAACATTTCTAACAAGACATCGCATAAAACTGGCTGCATAAACATTATTAAACCAAATCGTTTAAATAATTTATTGGGCACTTTGTTGCTGTACTTTAATAAGATATCGCTTTTCCCCTCGACTGTTCAAGCAGCAGGAGCAGCTACTATGCACTTTTCGACGGCAACCGCGTCCAGATTGGTTAGCTTTTTGTATGTAAGCTGGTATCTGGAACCACTTGTGGAAATGGTTTAAACTTTACACACCTGTTCATTGCGATAACCTGTTATTCACTGCATATATTTCATTTTTAAAGTGTGTCCTTTTTCGATTCAGTAATTTTTGCATGTCAGGTGATAACTTTTGGAATGGATTAAAACATTACTATCTATCCTTTTTTGGCCACACGTTTGGCACATTATGGTATTGCCGTATTAAATTGTTTTTTTTTCTTTTAACAATATCGACTGGGTATACAATTTCTATTCTTAAATTTTGATTTGATCTTGAAGTTTTTTTTACTCTATTATTCATTAAAAGCGCGCGTGTGTTTCATAGTCTGTAATCAGAACATGGTTAAACAGTAATTTCACAATGAAAGGTCAAGAGTGCAAGTTGTAAGTATCAAAGTCGTTTGGCTTTCTGCATAATTAAAAAGTTATTGAAAATAAAAATAGCCCATTTAAAAACTCCCTGAGCAAACTTACATATTTATTGCGTTGTATGAAAGTTATCTGTTTCAATATAAATATCGTGTTTTACTTATAACTTTGAGCATGTTATGAACAATAAAACGTGCATATAATTTTATGTTTTTCTACCTAGTCTGATTATTGAATTTTATTTCTTGAATAAAGTATGATAAACCGACGTACAATATACCCTGTAATTGGACACTTTATCACAAAACATACAAACCGTAATGTTGTATCGAAAGTTTCAGGATGTTTAATTAAAATATAAATGAGCCGCACCATGAGAAAACCAACATGGTGCATCCGCGCAGTCTGGTCAGGATTCATACTGTTCGCTTTCAAACCCTATTGCAATTAGAGAAACCGTTAGCGAACAGTATGGATCCTGACCAGACTGCGTGGATGCGCAGGCTGGTCTGGATCCATGCTCGTCTCAAATGTACTACGTTGGTTTTCTCATGGTGCGGCTCAAATGCAGTTTATTATGATTACTTACAAAAATGTTTGTTTTGCTTTTTACGTTTCACTTTTTGATTTGATAATTCTGTAATCATTATATCTATTGTTATTATTGTCATTTTTATTTTGATTGAAATTATTATTTTCATCTTTATCATCACTATATTTTTCCATAAAAGAATAGCCAGAAGTAAATGCTTAATACCCCTTACCATGCTGAACACGACTGATTCTGCCCTTGCGACCAGTGTAGATCATGATCAGCCTGCACATCCGTGCAGTCATCCGTGCAGTCTGATCTTGATCCGCACTGGTCGCTATTCAGTGAATATGTTTTAGGTAAGCACCCCTTTTAACAGTTAATGGCACTGTCCAATTGAAAGATGGACGAGTTCATTATAGAAATTTAGCATGGTTAGGGATATAAAGTATAAAAGATACGAATTACAATGCAATTGTTACGGAAATTATGATGAAATCTATTAGACGTATCAATGTTGAAATTAATTAACTATATTTTCTGATTGCTAATTAAAATAATATCAAGCAATATTTTACAGTAATTGCAATAAATGAGCCGTGCCATGAGAAAACCAACATAGTGGGTGTGCGACCAGCATGGATCCAGACCAGCCTGCGCATCCGCGCAGTCTGGTCAGGATCCATGCTGTTCGCTAACAGTTTCTCCAATTCCAATAGGCTTTAAAAGCGAACAGCATGGAGCCTGACCAGACTGCGCGGATGCGCAGGCTGGTCTGGATCCATGCTGGTCGCACACCCACTATGTTGGTTTTCTCATGGCACGGCTCATATATCATTGAAGTTTAATGGTCATTATGCCCGTTTTATGTAGCGCCTTAAAGACACCCTACCATACGCTATCGTCAGTGTGTGCTCTCTATATTCGTCAACGTTTAAAATCTTAAATGCTAAATTTTCTTTTTATGCATTTCACAAGAGTAATGAAACTTTTCATATGTACTCAGTCTGTAGCTACAAATAGCTCTTAAAAAGTGTGACAACTAGAATATTTGCAGTTCTTAAGTGTAAGTTTCAAACTTTACACATTGGTGAATACGGGTCCCGGTATATAGAATAATGTAAGCGACTAAAGCAGAGAAACAAGAAAATATATATCGTTAAAACATGTTTCAGTCTAATCATATATGTGAAGTGTTGCGTTTTTCTTTAAAAGAATAAAAAACTATGAATGATACCGGATGCAGAGATGCATTGAAACATTGATCTTTGTAACATCCGTAAGGTGTGGGTAGACGCATTTTGAGAACAATAGATGCTATTTTACCCTAACTTAAAGAAAAAAAAATGTTTAAGCTCCTGGATAAAGCGGTAAAAACGATAAATCATAAATGATCTTTTCAAAAGCGCTATGACATCCTGTCGTGTAAATAGAGGTATTTCTAAAAACTTAAACAGAAGATACAGTAAGTCAACCCGGATTCTGTAGTGACACTTTTCATGACAGTTTTTATTCACAAAACTTATAACATCAGAGATATTAAGTGTGTCTAGATTACTGGAACAAAGGCTTAGGGTGAGCTATTTCTTCGGTTGGGTACTTCGTCGTCCGGTCGGCCTACATCGTCATTATGTTTTTCTTATTACCAACAATTAGACCACTAGACAGATCTTTATCAAACCTGTTCCGAGCCACACTTGCACGTTCTTAGTAGTTTGGTACAATTCAGATGTACAGAAAAGTTATCACTGGTACAAATAAATAAATACCTTTTTTTGTGACAATATTTTTCTATATTTGTGATAAAGAAAAGGGCCACCTTACAAAATTCGGCTGTTATTTTTGTGTGTGGTTATCCAAGTACAAATATAATAGTTTCACAATTTGCAAATGCTTATTTTATTATTCTAAGCAATGTTTATTTCATTAAACAAGGAACAAAATTCTTTTTTTGGTTAGGGGGAGAAAATTGATGTAGAAAAAGATTCAGGCAAACCTGATTGGTTTATAAAATACCGAAGAAAATCACAAATAAGTAATTTCACAGCATTGAATACGGTAATAAATATATTTCTTTTATTTAGAGTCTGGTGAAATTTGTGCATTTTGCCTGAAAAGAGAAAATAATAATGTATATAGTATATAGTACATAGTAGGAACAACAAACAGGGGTAGAGAAGGACTAGGTACCAGGCACCAACGATGGAGGGAGTCTGATAAAGTGGAGAGAAGATCAATGAAACAGAAAGAACTAAGGAGGGCAGAGGAGAAGACACGGTCATCAAGATCAGTTCAACTTGGACCACAGGGCGGGGATGGATGGGGGATTGTTGGATGAAGTGGAGGAAGATTACCTGGTAGGAGCTGTGGAGATACGAACCACTTCAACTGAGTTTTCTTCTTCGATCTGTATACGACATGTTGCCCTCTCGGACGAATCTGAAGCTGTGGAAGTTATCAGAAGATTCCAGCTGCCTGCCCCGCTATCCACAGGGTGTTCCGAGATAAGGGGCGAAACATCCAGTGACAGATGGAGTCTAGGCTGACGACGTCTACGTTTAGCAGTATAACTGTATTTACACAACATATATGATACCGCATTCAGAGATGCAAATAAACATTGATGTTTGTATTATCAATAATATGTCGGTAGATGCATTTGCTGTTTCAATTGTACTGCAAGAAAAAAGTTCACGCTCCCGGATAAAGCGGTGATAACAAAATTCTAAATAGAAATTTTCAAAAGAGCTAACAAATCCGAAACGTGTAGGTAGACGCGTTTCAAAACATTTAAATCTTAAAAATAGCAAAAAATAAAGAACCCGGATTCGGTAGTGATGCGTAAAGTCTGAGGCTGATCTATTTTTATTCTTGGGTACTTTGTCGTTCGGCGTCCATCGTCATTTATCTCTTACTGAACGAACAGCCTGACAGATCTTTGCCAAACATGTTGTGAATAATAATAATAATAATAATTATAATAATAACTTTATTTATAGAAGGTAGCACATAAAGATATAGATCAGTACAAAGTACAAATAATACATCTTAATTTTAAATGTGACCTTCTGAACAGCCCGCCCGCTTAGCTCAGTAGGTGAGCGTTGTTCTACGGATCGCGAGGTCGCGAGTTCGATCCTCGGGCGGGGCGTATGTTCTCCGTGACGATTTGATAAAAGACATTGTGTCTGAAATCATTCGTTCTCCACCTCTGATAATTCATGTGGGGAAGTTGGCAGTTACTTGCGGAGAACAGGTTTGTACTGGTACAGAATCCAGGAACACTGATTAGGTTAACTGCCCGCCGTTATATGATTGAAATACTGTTGAAAAACGGCGTTAAACCCAAAACAAACAAACAAAACAAACAAACAAAGACCTTCTGAACAACAACAACAACCAAATACAATTTACCCTATCACATAACCTAATTAATATCACATTCATTCTTGGACAAATACCGCTTAAAATAGGTATTACCTTATCCATAGATATTATCCATTTATACAACTTCTATTTAGGCAATCAATTGGTGACATAATATATACACGCATAATTGTATTATAATGGCATAGTTATATTTCAGCTGACATAAACAAAGAGATTCTTTAAGTAGTCCAATGTAAGATATACTTTTTATACTTATTTTTAAAAGATGTTAGGAAACATGTGGAACAAATTCCATTTGGTATTGAATTCCAAACATTTGCACCATTGTAACTAAAGCTTTTTACCATACTTTGTACGATGTTTAGGTATAACTATGTCATTATTAGCAGCAGATCTTAGATTGTATGTTTCATTGCTGGAAAAGGTTAAAATTTCAGAGATATATGAAGGTGCTAAGTTGTTGCTAGCTTTGTAAATAAGACAGCCCTTGTGGAAGTTACATCTTACATTAAATGACATCCACCCAAGTTCTTTTAGCATATCTTTTGTTCTTGCCTGGAACGTTTTAGTCAAAATTATTCTTGCAGCTCTACCTTGAATTTTCATTATTTTCTTTAAAGATTTCATATTTCCTTGACACCAACAACAATCAAATATTGACATTATATATGCATTATGGAAGAACGTTTTCATTTCGTCTGTCAAATAGTACGATATACGTCTCAACATGTTATTTTTGAGTTAAGTTTAGTGCAAACTGTTTCTATTTGAACATTCCACGACAATGTGTTGTTTTTATATAAACACCTAATAACTTTTGCACCTTGACATTTTCTATTACTTGCTTGGAAATACCTAAAAATAGTTCTTTACAATTGTAGGGATAATACACGTTTTTTTTTTTGTATATTAACGTCTGCAGATGCCCGCGGTATTGTTTGTGACGGTGACCGAAGGTCGAGGTCACAAACATATCCAAAAGGCTTCTGCAGACGTTAATACACAAATTAAACGTTTATTGTCGCTATTCTTGCATAAAAAAACATTACCTGACGACCACATGTATTGTTTTCATATGTGATGACTTTATGATTCCGGTACATTTTTAATTACCATTCTGTTTTAAATATCCATAACCAGGGCCCAAAAATCAACAACATTACTAAAAGCACTTACTGAAGATTTTTACACGATTTTTTTATCTCTCGTTATTACAAACATGAAATTACCAAAATTAATTCATATAACTTCAACATTTGGTAAACAGGAGCCCAATTTCAAGAATAATAACTTTACATTCGAGAAATCTGAGTTAGGACACATTTGGAGTACGGATGAGTACGAATGTATAATGTCAAACTTTCAAGCTGTTTACTAGTATATAAATTCTTCAACATTTCACAAACGTATTTTGCACATGTATTTTGACTATGTAACTTTATCGAAAAAAAATATGTTTAAACTAAATTCTTCCAGATATTAGATAAAACATACCGACTGATACTTACCAAAATCATAAATATGATTCCTAAAAACAAACAATCGTACAAGTTACACACGATTCTTAAATATTCACGGTAATCTACAAAAACTGAAACGACGCCGAGTTCTAAAAGGGGAGTAAACAAGAGAAGAAGTGAGTACGAACATTGTTGGGGGCAGCGCATTTGGCGTTGGTAACTGATACAGCAAAACATTCTATTGTTTAGATAACTTCTTTTATGCTACAAGAAGATGTATTTATGAAAGAAACAAGACGCAGATACCAGATGTCAATCTGCGCAGAAATACATATACGTCCCTGGGAAAGCATTTCAAAAATAAAAATCGGGTATTAACAGCACGTAAATTGCCTTGTTTGCACACGAGTTTTCTCCCGTTAATACGTGGGCGGATCTAGTGAAAAAAAGTAGTTTTTATGCAAGAATGTTTTTTTTTTATTTAGTACACAAAACCATGCATTTTGTTTTCTTTGAATGAAGTGAGACATATTGTTTAAATTGCACCATTGTTGCACAACATCTACATACTGTTGGAGTTTAGTTTGCACTTTATATCTAAATCATAATCTTATTCATACATAATAGAAACATCAGCACAGAGGTCTATATTGCTACTCTTTAAAGCTAAAGCGATATCATTGATATATAATTAAAATAAAAGAGGGTCAAGAATAGAACCTTGAGGAACTCCAGAAGTTACAAGCATACTTTTAGATTTAGTGTGTCTCACTTTTGTCAATTGGGTTTTGTTTGATAGATATGATTTGAAATTTTAGCACTTTTATCTGAAAAATGATAAAGTTTCAATTGATGCAATAAAATGTTATGATCAACAAGATCAAAAGCTTTTCGTAGATCTAAAAATACAGTTCCGACACTCTTACCAGAATCTATATCTGTAAGCCATGCTTCTATTAGTCTAGATAGTGTGGTATGACATGAAATATACTGTCGAAATCCTGACTGAGTTTTGTAATGATGTTAGTTTTATTAAAGAAGAAATGGATCTGATTTACTATGTCTCTCAAATATTTTGGAAATTGTAGGCAAAATAGACATTGGCCTGTAGTTGTTTGGGTTTTCTTTATCACTACATTTGAATATTTGGAGAACGTAAGCCTCTTTGAGAGCATCGGGAAATAAACCATTTACAAAACTTGTGTTTACTATAAAAGCAATTGACGTTGTAATATGGTCACCACAGTAGCACAATGTATTTGGACCGATGCTATCCAATCATCATTAACAATATTACAGAACAATTGTAAAGACAGGTTCGGGTCATTCACTGTTTCAATAGTATCAAATGGCGCAATATAGAGTTCATTAAAATTTACTTCATCATTTTTTTAACGATCTATAAGTTATAGTTTTATGTGTTTCATTTTGATTTTTAGATTTTGTATGTTTTTGCGATCTTGTAAAACATACTGGAAAGTGATCACTTATACTATAAGCGGATACTGATACTTTGCTAATTAGATCTCATCTGGTTGTGTAAATTTGATTAATGATAAACGAGCTGTCTTTTGTAACACGTGTCGGTAAGTTGACTAATTGTGTCAAGCCAAATTTCAAAAACACATCATATATAAAGATTGGAAGACTATCATTCTTATTACTTTTTGTCTTCAAAACAATGAATATGTTTCTTGTTTATGTTACCGACATACTATACCTATTAGGTGTAAAATTGATTGGTTATGGATGTTCAATTTTTAAGAGGGGTTAGGTTATTATCTTTGTCATCGAGGTCAACGTCAAAATGTTATTGTGTTATTATGAGATTCTTTCAATGGTTGTAGGCGCAGGCGTGGATATCCAGGCTTACTGTTTAAGCGGAAATGAATTTCTTCATGTTTAAATAAATTGCGGGAAATCAACATATGTAAATCCACAAACAGAAAAGTCGTGAGGATGTTTCAAAGACAACAACAACTGTTTTATCAACCTCAGCGGAATGTTGTGTTTTAAGGTGTAGTAAAATTACGTTTTCTCAATAGAGAAGGGACAAAGAGGAATTATTTTGATCCGATTTTACATAAAGAAATCAAACTTACTCCACGAATCTGAAATGTAGTTCATTATACATTATTTTAGCGTCATATTACACAACGGGTGTAAGATGGAGTTTTCCAACACCGATGTAAACACCGGAAACCCTCGTCCAGTATGTAAAAATACACTAGTGCAATATCAAAATTACAAGGCGATATTTAAACCCCCCGACATCTACAATTTTTAGTGATAAATAATGAAATAAGTCTGTTAGTCATTCCTAATATCAATCGTCTGTGTGAAATAGCAGAAAATATTAATCTGTTAAGAATTTCTGAATTTGTTACAAAGGAAGGCGCTACCCTAAAGATACCAGATGTAAGTTTAGTGTGTTCACTGGGTATCCGAGAAAAATTACAAATGTTTCACAATTTGTAAATGCTTTATTTACCATTTTAAACACTTTTTAATTAATTAAACAAGAAACGAAAACCCTTGCAGGTTAGGTGGTGCAGTTGAAATAGTAAGATAATTTTTGGCAGAAATAGTTTATATAAGAGTCAATAGATCAAAATACAATGCTTCAGTGCGTGAGTAATCGGAGTGTGACTGTATCCTAAAGTTGTATTAATTTATAAACATGAATCCTGATCTTTGATTTCAAAGTAGCTACCGCTGCCTGTGTTTGTGCACCTATGATAAGCAAAGTGTCTTTAAATGATATAAGGAGAAGCGACCGTAAGCTAATATTAATATAGCTTTCTGTTCAATTCCTGAACAGTCGGGGTTTTTTAGTACTTTATAAATTGCTATAATAAAATTTGTTAATTATAAATGATTTGATACAATACGTAAATGATGTGCGAACTGCATCTTTAAGCGGAATAACTGAATAAACAAAATATAAACAAAAAGAAAAAAAGATATTTGAAATTATGAGGTCGGTTATAACCCCTGCTTTCATTCTTCTGTTGACGTATTTGTTCGGTGATTCATACTGTGCGACATATAATAGAACTGTGGACTTGAGAAATAGATTGCTCGCTGGATACGACACCCGGCAACGCCCTGTTTTAAATCAGGCGAGTCTCCTTCCGGTGGGAATACGTCTTTCTTTACGTAATATTCGAGACTTTGACGAGGTCGGTGAAAAGTTTTCTGTGTATGGTATTCTGAGCGTTTCATGGAACGATCAGCTAATTACTTGGGATCCTAAAAGGAATGGAGGTATCAGTTCATTAGTGTTTAGGTTGTCTGATATATCCCGGTGGCATCTCTTTCTGACGGTATAAGCAAACAAACGGAGGTATTTATAGCACAAACCTTATAAATTAAAAAAAAACTGTAAAACTGTAAACAACAAAGTGTCCTACCTATATTGTTTGAATATCTTCCTGAAAACAGGTTTCCATCCTTATCAAATCAAAACAAATATGGCGGCACTCACATTAGTGTAATATGTGTATGACGTCATCACTTTCCGCCGATATGATGTAAGCTACAGTCACTGCCCAAAAATACGGCAGTACATGTTTTTTCTTCAAAGTTTAAATTTGACACATGTCCAACAGTAACTAAACACTAAATTTGTAACGTTTTATCACTTCTTTAGGTTTTTAGCAGTTTTTTTTATAAATGTGAACACAACAGAACACTATGTACAATGTAATGGCAAATGTTAATGTTACAGTTTACTCCTCTGTACCTGTGCACTTTGGACACAGGAAGGAGTCACCTCTTCTAATAACCCTGACTGGGGAACAGAATCCAAGGTGTACCCAGCCATTGCATTTATCACAGCATGCCCAAGAGACTATGGTTAGACTGATGCAATTCTTGAGCTCCTCAGGATGGAATTTTTGACAAATGCAGCACACATCAGTGTCATCTTCAGATTCAGAAGAGGAAGAGTATTCTGTCTGGGCTGCCTGAATACCAGATGTACTCGGAATGGGTTCAGTGACGGTATGTGTTTTCTTTAAGTTAGTTTTCTTTTATCTGCTGCTACAACTCTTTTCCCTGGAGCAGTTTGCTTTTTTTTCAGACTTGGTTTGGCATTACTTTTTACATGTTCTTTGATTTTTTCATAGACAATTTGTTCAGTAATAGGTTTCCCACTCACAACTTTACTTAAGGTATTTCTTACCTTTTTAACTGGAACATGTTTCAAAATTTCCCCACCTCTCTTTTCCAGGAAGAGCCTTGCATCAGTATTGCAGTCATCAACAGCCAGGGCCTGTTCTTGTTCATGGTTCTCTGTGGTATCAGTGCTGGTCTAAAAACTGAAGCAGGTGCAAGAGCAGAATCTGGCACTACATTTGGGTTAAATGGATATACCCCACAATGTTTGAAGGCGGACTGGATGTTACTTGCAGAAAGAGAAGAAGTGTATGCCTTACAGCCAATCTTGCACACATCAAATCTGGTAATCAAACAACCTCCAGACTGTCGAAGGTGTTGATGACAGGCATGATTCCAGGCAATTTCAAAAGGCCCGTAACAACTTACGTCCAGAGGCTGTAGTAAATGGCTACAGTGAGGGGAAGAACAAACAAAACAATACCATTCTTCTGTGCCCACTCAATCAGCCCCAAGGAAACATGACTTCTGTGACCATCATACAATACGAGCACCTTACTGCGTCAGCCCGAGAGGGTAGATGTGGCTCTAGATGCTCTGTCATATACTTTGTGAACACTTCAGTGTTAGACCAGCCAGATTCTGATACTGTTCCAGACGTGCCAGAAGTACAGCCTTCAAGTAGACCTGGAAGCATCCTAACACCAGGAAATACGAAAAAGGGCGGCACCTGTATAAAAAATGAAAGGGAGGTGATCAATAAAACAACATGAACATTGTTTTATCATTTTATATGATATTTATAGACAGATTACCTAATTATAACCAGTCAGTTATAGATTACCTAACTATTATTAGTCAGTTATATTAAGAATTTAGTATTGCAACAACTACATTTTTTGCATCTAACAAATTGTTTGGAAAAATTATACATAATACAAAATTTAAAAATCTATGTATATATGATTGTGTATTTCATGTATGTTAACTATAAATAACAGTATGCATTAAAAAATTTGCAAATTCTTAAGTGAAAATATCTTAATTAATAGTGCAACATAAAAATACGTTATGTGAAAATTTACTTGGTTTCCAACAGCATTTCCTCCACCAATCACAGTGACTGTTTTCGACTTTCCACATGTAACAGCCTGTGGTTTATAATGAGTACCTGTGACAATTTTTGGTGGCTTATGTTCAAGTGAAAGACCTTTCTCATCAATATTATAAATGCAATGTGGTTTATCTTTTAAGTTGTATTTGGTGAGAATTTTGTTTAGTTCATTGAAGTACTGGTCAATAGCCGGGCGGGTTGCACTTCTTGCTCTTGCCATCTCCAAAGATCTAGGTTTCACAACTTTAATGCTAGGCCATCGGTTCAGAAAGTTATAAAACCACTGTTTAGAAAGAGGTTTGTCTTGTTCTCTTAGGCCAAGATGCACAGCATAATCTGAGGCTAAGTTAATTGTTTCCTGCCGGGTATATCCAAAACCAATCTCAGCCATTGTAATAAGGTGCTGACTCAGAAATGCTTCCTGTTCTTGTGAGAATAGAGGAGGAGTACCAGACTTAAGGACATCTACTGATGTTTTTCCTCTTATTCTATCTTTTAATGTTGTAATTGGTATGCCAAACTGTTTGGCAACACGTTCCACAGGTAGATGGTGTTCTTTTACCATGTTATATGCATCTGTAACATCCTGAGGGGTGTAAGTAGTTCTGTACTTCCTCTTAACAGTACTTTGAAACTACAAGAAAAAATACTACCACTCATAAGAAGGTAGGTAAAAATGGATCGAATTTTTGGAAACACCCTGTACATGAAACACAAAAGTTGATGACGTCATCAATGCATATGATGTCACAATGCAGACGAGGAATGTTTTGGTTATTGAAAAAATACTTTATAATGATGAATTTTATGATTTTTTAATTGGAATTTTTGGAATTAACAAAAGAACATGTAAGAAGGTAAGTTATATATTTTTTAGAGTAGAATTACCTGTCTTATTTCCATTTTTTTATCCGGCTGTCAAAATGAACGAAACTCCTCCCCTTGTTTACAGTGCGGTCAAATCAAGCGTGAAATATCGTCTCGCGAGATTACAGAAAGCCCTAAATGCCAACCGTCAGAAAGACAAGTACGTCGGAAAGAGATGCCGAAGGGATATGGTATCCGAAAATTATACTTGACAACCGTTACTCAGATCTACCTGATCTTGGAGAAGATTGGATGACTGTTCATATAAAAAATCCGGATCTGTAGATCTTACGTCCAGTGCAGTGTTTGAAACTACGTGCAGTGTTGACGTCACGTACTACCCATTTGATACACAGGTAAATGATGAAAATGTTAAACTACTAATTCGCTAAAATCCGCAGTGAACAGGTCTAATGTTTTATTTGGAACAGTTCTACCAATGAATACATCTTAATCACTTATACATTTCATAAATTATGCAAATTAAAAGAGAACAAGCAACGGCTTGTCACGCATTTCTTGACATCTAGCAAATTTTTGATACTTGATTAAAGGTACTAAGTCTAATTTTGGTTAGTTACATATTGGATTGTTTAAAACTTGTTAATCTGATAAAACTTTATTTACAACGTATATTTTGCTTGAATAGACTTTCACTTAATATCATTTTGATCCTTAACGAACAGTGAATTATCATTCAATACTGTTTAAGTGTAACTGACCATATCGTATCACTTTGACAACCTTGCATGTCACTAAAATGTGTCAGTGAAATATCATATGATAAAAACATGATAAAAATGAGATGAGTATGTTTTCATTGTTCTCTTAAATAAAAGCTAGAACACTGCAAAGCATTAAATTGTAAAACCTAAATATTTATGTGAAGTTCGCCCGTCATTTCTTATGTTCAAAAGGTGAGATAAGCCATTTGAATTCAGCTAAATGCATGCACAACGGCATCAACATCACATTTAAACAACGCTTTTTTTCTTTTAATACAGAGATGTAAGCTGACGTTTAAAGTATGGGGATATGTACGATCAGAGGTAAATTTTCGTCCGGGAATTATTGCATCAGGCCGCTTAATTGAAAATAGGGAGTGGACACTGATTGAAACCAGAACACGTCAAGATAGGGGTGCTAAATTCGCATTTGACAAGATTGATTTCTTTGTAACCATCAAACGCAAGCCCACGTTCATCATAATCAACGTGATACTCCCGATAATCTTCATGGCTATAACAAATATGCTAGTATTTCTATTACCCGTTGAATCCGGGGAGAGAATTTCATATTCCGTCACCGTTCTGCTTGCTATTGCAGTCTTCATGACTTTGGTTGGAGAAAATCTGCCGAAGACTTCAGAAACGATGCCAATACTTAGCTACTATCTGATAATTCTATTGATTCTAAGCACACTTGTGACTGTGACAACGATACTGAATCTGAAGATGTTTTTCAAGAAAGGTAAAGTACCAGCTTGCCTGAGGTTTTTGTTCAGAATCCTATTCTGTTTCCCCTGTAGATTCAGAAAGAAGAAAATTGACCGAGTTAACAAAGTTGACGTGGTCTCAACCATTACTGCAGACAACTTGGGCAAAGAGGAGCCAGAAATCACATGGCAGGATATCAGTGTCGCCGTTGATAGGATTGCTTTGGTAGTTTTCCTTCTTGGAACAATAGCGGTCAACGCCGTATTCCTTGTGATTCTAGCGAAAAATAAAAATGTCGCTTTTAATGAAATATAATCGGATTGCAGCATGGCTAAAACAAACGCTTCGCCTTAAGGCCAATGTTGCATGTATCAAACAAATTTCTGTGAATTTCATCTTTGCCAAATATACACAATAGCTACTGAACTTTAAAACGTCGTGTCGATTCAAGAAACTACCATCTGCAGTAATCAATGACGAAAATCACTGCAAAACTGTGGCAAAAACTGCTCTGATTGTTCTTACATGAAGTTGAAATTATTAAACAGTTATAGTTACATGTCATAAGATTATTCTATGGAAAATTTAATCATTTGACACGGTAGAATAAAAGAAAGGAAACATTGCACTGCTCAAATGTTGATTTTCCTTTCATTAATTGATTTTATTCAGTCTAAAAACGCAGCGATTCAGAACTTTATGCGATAAAAGACTGTTCATCTACGAAAACAAGCAAGTTATCTATATCGTACTTTGTGTTCCAGTACGTTTTTATTTTTCATTTTTACGGATCATGTGTTATTAAATGGTTTTTATTTTTATATTTATATGTGCATGTGTGCGTATACGTGTGTGATTGCGCACGTGCGCGCGTATGTGTGTATGATGCGCGTGTGTGAAGGCATTTACATATACTCGGTGAATCAAATATGCGTATAATGATGCTTTCATTAACGCTTAGCATTAACCTTGAACTTAAGAATACAAATATGATGGTTTTTAGCTCACCTGTCACAAAGTGACAAGGTGAGCTTTTGTGATCGCGCGGTGTCCTCTCTAGAGGCCATAATTTTTAATAGATCTTCATGAAAATTTGTCAGAATGTTCACCTTGATGATATCTAGGTTAAATTCGAATCTGGGTCACGTGCCTTCAAAAACTAGGTCAGTAGGTCTAAAAATAGAAAAACCTTGTGACCTCTCTAGAGGCCATATATTTCAAAAGATCTTCATGAAAATTGGTCAGAACGTTCACCTTGATGATATCTAGGTCAAGTTTGAAACTGTGTCACGTGCTTTCAAAAACTAGGTCAGTAGGTCAAATAATAGAAAAACTTTGTGACCTCTCTAAAGGCCATATTTTTCATGGGATCTATATGAAAGTTGGTCTGAATGTTTATCTTGATGATATCTAGGTCAGGTTTGAAACTGGATCACGTACGGTCAAAAACTAGGTCAGTAGGTCTAAAAATAGAAAAACCTTGTGACCTTTCTAGAGGCCATATATTTCACAAGATCTTCATGAAAATTGGTCAGAACGTTCATCTTGATGATATCTAGGTCAAGTTCGAAACTGGGTCATGTGCGATCAAAAACTAGGTCATTAGGTCAAATAATAGAAAAACATTGTGATCTCTCTAAAGGCCATATTTTTCATGGGATCTGTATGAAAGTTAGTCTGAATGTTTATCTTGATAGTATCTAGGTCAAGTTTGAAACTGGGTCACGTGCTATCAAAAACTAGGTCAGTAGGTCTAAAAATAGAAAAACCTTGTGACCTCTCTAGAGGCCATATATTTCATGAAATCTTCATGAAAATTGGTCAGAATGTTCACCTTGATGATATCTAGGTCAAGTTCGAAAGTGGGTTACGTGCCTTAAAAAACTAGGTCAGTAGGTCAAATAATAGAAAAACCTTGTGACCTCTCTAGAGGCCATATTTTCCATGGGATCTGTATGAAAGTTGGTCTGAATGTTTATCTTGATGATATCTAGGTCAATTTTGCAAGTGGGTCACATGCGGTCAAAAACTAGGTCAGTAGGTCAAATAATAGAAAAAACGACGTCATACTCAAAACTGGATCATGTGGGAAGAGGTGAGCGATTCAGGACCATCATGGTCCTCTTGGTTTTATATTATTTTCAGTAACATTTCCCTGTTCCTTCGTACGTGAATCATATTAATTATTTGCATGAACAGCAGCTAGCTATATAAGTAAATTTACGTCTGGAAACATTCAGAAATCTATAGTGTACATTCATCTTCTGTAGTGTAGCATTATGTATTTTTCTTGAAAAATAACAACAGCGATGAAACTACTTGTATGTAAATTAAGTTACCTGATAAAGCTTAGAATTTATCATTCTTATACACCAAAGCAAATGTAGAAATGAAATAAGATGAGATCAGATCTTTAGTTTCATCTTTTTCATGCCCGGAAACCATTCACCTGTACGGAAGGATGCTACTCTACCCAGGTAGACTATGTATATGGTGGGCAAGTGGGGAGTAGCTTGGAATTTGCAACATAAACAAACAAACTTCAATGAAAGACATTAAAAGTATAAAAATGCAAAAGATTAATGCATTTTGTGTATACTGGCATGATCCTCTAGCAAATTAATTCCAAACTGTATTAGGCATATATATGTAAGTGAGATATTAAAGAAAAAACATCAACGAAATGCCTTTCAAACACACTGGATCCCGGAAGGATACAAGAACATAAAGATGAAATTATAGAGTATGCGAAAATATATGTTCAAACAGTCAAACAGTGTCAAAAGTTTAATTATAAATCCGATTTATAAACTTTCGACTAATCAGGGGCTGGAACTCGAGTTTTGATATTTCATTAAAATTTTAAATTTTCATGTCTGTCAACCAACGTTTTATTGGTGGTCCGTTACTTACATTATCACGAAATATTGCTGAAAATGACGAACTAGTTTTGTAGCTAATATCTACAAGTTTCTCTTACACTCGTTTATTTCAGTAGAAATGCTACGTGAGAGAACTTAGAACAGAAACTGATGCACAATCCGAAAACCGTGCCATCAGAAAATTTTGTTCTGTCTGCCCGCCTCAAAGACAAGTACATGTAGGTGAAAACGATAAATGAAACTATAACTTTGACGTGGGTGATAAAGCGAAAAATACTAATCGGTCGTCATAGAAGTCCTCGTTGATGAGTGTTAACAATCGTCTCGCGCTGCTTTTCTCGCGCCGCTTTTCTCGCTCAGTAGTTTATCACAGGACCGATAGAACGAAAATCATCACCATCATCAACAACAACAGCATAAACAAAAAAAAAAAAAAAAACAACAACAACAAAAAATACAAAAAAAAGGCAGCAAACGTATCCTTGGAGCAGAGCAAAAGGAAGACAAAACGAAAATAGACAAGATACTGTTTCTTCGTTATGGTCGGGTTGACAGTGAGGCAGAGAGAAGATGGCAGGCATCGGTCGCCATAATTTACATTACTGAGTCATGAAATAAGTAGGCATAATGTCGTCAAATGTCACTTTTTTAATTATAAAAAAAAACAAAACTTTTTTTCACAGATTACTCGATGCTACGGTAGAGCTTTTTGTTATTGCAATGTAGAAGAAAGTAGTTTTCAATACTTTCTGTGACTACGTTAAATTACGCACCAGTTTGATGTCGCAACCACCGCTAAGTGTCGCAGAATTATATGCTGCTATATATCACACTTTTATCACTGTATGTCGCAAGGTTAACATTAATTGTCGCAACCGCCGCTAAGTGTAGCAGAATTATATGCTATTATATATCACACCTTTAACACTGTACTGTATGTCGCATGAATTTGTACAAACGTTGCACAACAAAAGGAGAAAAAGGTAAATTCAACAGTCTTTTCAACTTAGATATATCAAACATAAATTTTGTACAAGAGATAAGATTAAATGTGTGTGTTTGTGTGCGCGTGTGCGTGTGTATGCATTTGTATTGAAATGTTTAATATTTTGAATAATTAAAGACATATCATAATTATATGTGTAGACAGTTTAAATCATTATATATTACATTTGCCTGTTAAGCATGAACGTTGTAATAATACTTCTGAAGCTTTATTAAACGACAAAAAATCTTGATTTTGTTATTTGATTTTTAACAGTAACAGCAGATACTTGATCTTGTACTTTGTGCAACGTTTCCTGATAATTGTTATATAAAGATTGTTATAACGACCAGTCTAAAAACATGATGTCGTAAATAAATCAGTATCTTAGCTCCATGGCTCCATGGTTATTTAAAAAGAAATGTATAGGAAACATTTCATAAGTAACTTTTAGCACCTAAAATAGCACATTTTATTTGACAGCTTAACCTATATTTGGAATCAGGGGCAATCAAAATCTTAATACATAAGCAACCTGCTAGAGTAACTTCTACTGTTAATGAAGAAAACTTAAAATGAGAAATATGACAGAACAAGCACAGGGACGTGATCCAGTCTAGTTAATCAGCATAGAAATAAATTCAGTCTTACTTTGCGCTTACCGGCCTAGTGGTAGAGCTCCCGCTTCTAGTGCGGGAGGCCGTGTGGTTCGATCCCTGGCCATGTCATACCATGAAACATGATACCAGTAGTTTCCTCACTTAGCGCTCAGCATTAAGAGGATAGTTCTAGGACTGGTCAGCCAGGTATCAGTATAATTTGAGAGGCTGGGTCTCATATCACGTGTCTTCATTGTGATATTCCAGTTGGACCGTGTGCACACACCTACAAACAGACGCCGAGATGCAGCAACGGGAAAACTCCCCGTCAAACAAAGCAATATACTTAATACTGATAGAAAAGACACAGGTATCTTTGTTGTAGACCCTAGGCAATCATATAGTCTGGTGTTGGAGAAAAAGCATTGCCTTTATAGTGTGAGCAGGATTTTCATTGTTGTATTTATTGACCTAATCAGTCATATGCGAAAGTGACCTCTAAGTTTCGGTATATGAAATGAAATGTATATATTGCTTACACAAGGTTGTTCTTAAATTCAGACTTACGTAGTTATCAAGACCATTATTCTGATAAATGTCTAATCCGGAATGTAGGCTCACATGCTAAATGATGAGGAAGGACTAAGATGTACAATGAATGAAACACAACAAGCAGCATTTTATCCCACCTAGGGACATGGAACTCAGTTTAAAAGGAACAAGAAAAAAATTATAACCCAAGTCATATATGTTGACGATTACGTTGGTGTATTTACTTAAAGGGTATTGTTGCTGTTGTTGTTTTCTTCACCTCCTCCTCGGGAGAAAAGCTTCTGAATACGCAGCAATGAATATTGACTGAACAGTTCACTACTATAAACACCTTTACCGCTATATACAGTCATATACTGATCAACTGGTATTTTGGAAGGACAAACAGGCAATGTTGTGCAATCAGCCACCTCTCAAGAAAGACCATTGTTCTGATATTGCTAAAGGTCAGCATGTAAGAAACTACATCGAGATAAAAGAGCAGGGATACTTTAAAATACAAGTCACATTGGTTCAAAGGCCATTTTTTGCCTTATTATTAGGTGACATTTGTAAAAAGTTTGACTATAATTATGCATGTCAAACATTAAGCACATAAATACAAACTTAAAAAAAAAATAATGGAAGTATAAATCTAAAAATATAAGACACTGTTTATGGATTTTTTGTCCAGATGTACGTACTGTGTAATAAGTTTGGTGTTGATTACCAAAGGAGGAATGGGCATAGCCATGCCTACTTTTAATTTAAGTACCTTTAATGAGATGCAGAGTGAGTTACAAACTTAGAAACAACGACATAGTAACAACACAATCCTTAACAAATGCGCAACAATCCTTTACAAATACTTATACAGAATTAGTGGTATACTTACCGATATACATACCAATAAAAGTAACGCAATAAAGTAGGTTTAAAAATTAACATAAATTAACTTTACAAAGCAGTATCCGGAATTTCGGTTGGAATAAAAGGCCTATACCCTTCTTTCATATGAAATAAATGCGGCAAATAACAATGCCTACAATATAATAAATTAATATGTACACTGCCACTGTAGGCACAGTTATAAGAGACAATATGATATCACAGACAATTCATTTACATACACCAACATAGATAAGAAAGAAACACCGCTATTAATCAAGAAATGTCTTATACAGGACACAACTTTTCTTTACAATTGTTACCAAATTGATAACACTTTCAACCAGGAACTACCATTTTGCATACTTTTTACCAGCACACAAATGTGGTTCGAACAAATGTCGCCTTTCTATTTGAAACAGGTTTTGAACAATCGCTGAAAATTGTTCTATATAAGTTCGAAAATGCGTTACATGTTCTTTTATGCAAGTGTCTTAAAACTAAAATGCAACTTTGTTATTGTGAGAATTGTCGACAACTTCCCCACACGATACGAATGACCTTGTGTCAAAGTCATAGGTCAAACCAGCCAAGCCCAGCCTGCTGCAACGTATATTTTTGAAACAGGATAGTGTATGCTATATGCGACATAAAAAGGTTATTCGGTTATTCAATCGACGGACTGAACCTCTATATTTTGAAAGAATCAATCGCAAATTGATGCGCATGCAAGTATTACGAATTGCAGCGATCTTGAAAACGCCTGTTCATGAAAGATGTGCACACGAGAGACTTAAAACTGTCCGAATCACTCAAATACAATATAATAAATCAATATTCAAAATAAAATAAGTACATTGCCACTCTTAGCAGAGTTATAAGAGACAATATGATATCACAGATAATTCATTTATATAGACCAACATTGATAAGAAAGAAAACACCCCCGTTAATCAAGCAATGTCTTATACAGGACACAATTTGTCTTTACAATTCTTACCAAATTGATAACACTTTCAAACAGGAACTTCCATTTTGCATATGTTTTACAAGGACACAAATGTAGTTCGTACAATGTCGCCTTTCTATTATATTTTCGGGTGAATTGCACCTTTATTTGCCAATGGCTATACTAAATACTGGAGGCGGGTTACAGTCGTCGGATGAAATTCAACTTCAAAATTAAAAGAAAACCGACGTTCGTCGTAATCAACATTATTCCCGATTAAATTTATGGCAGTAAAAAGCTTATTTATATTTATTGCCTGTTGAAACAGGCGAGAGAATTTCTCTTTTTTTCTGTAACACTACTGCTTATGTGACTCTCGTTTGGGAAATGGGCGAACAGCCAACTGACTGTGGTTGTGTGTGTTTGTCGTTAAAATTGTGCTACTGATACTCTTATTGTTGTAGATACTGTGTTTTAGCATTTATGTAGATGGCTATATTGGAAATAAGTTGTATGTTACTATGTACTCTTAATATGTCACCTTCTTAAGGTAGTTCTGCACGTTTGATATACCGGAAGTGATGGCGTAACGTCATTTATCCGGAAAACGTAGAATAAATTCTGAATACGGTGTACGGAAATGAAAATCATTTGATGAATTAATCGAAACCTGTGAGTACATTTATTGCAATGGCACTGTTGCTATATTTCTTAGGTCAAAATATGATATTAAAATATATGACACGTTAAAATTTTCAAAATCATGTCTTAAAATTAGAGTGAAATGTCCGGTTCGCTTTAATTATGGTCAAATATCTCAAAAATAAGCACACGGACCTATACATTTTATTTCACCAAATTATATGCCATATGTTTATTTATAACTGTAAGAAGTTTCACCAGAATCTACATTGTAGAACAATTTCTATTCGCGAAAATGTTATGAAAGTAATGATTTTCCCGTAGACTCCCATTATAAAATATTGCCTGAGATCCAAATTTTTCAAATCAGTCTAGCAAAAAATCAAGCACACGACCCTATCTTTTTTATTTGCTGAATTTTCTGGGTATATTCTGAAGTTTTGAAAAACCAGAGTTTAATCAAATTCTACATTGTAGAAACAATTTCGATCCAAACGTGCAGAACTACCTTAAAATAAAGTTATTATTATCATTATTATAGCTTGTCTTGAACGCTTTTTGCTCTGGCGAGTTTAAGCTTGATCAGATTTTCGGAACTGTTTTTAAATTGTCAAGATATTTAGAAGAAGTATGATGACTTTCCAGGTCTGATGGTGGAGGAAGACCTCAGGTGCCGCTTCGTGTATTATTTCATCACGAGCGGACACCTGGATAGGACCACCGACCAATCGTAAGCCAGCTTGATGGCTTCCTCACATGAAGAATTCAACTCGTCGATCAAAGATCAGTCACAAGGTAAATGACGTGTATACAACGGATTCATTACCTGCGGCCTGGCCTGGAGGCCGCAGGTATATTGGAATGCAACAAGTAGTGTAGCACATGGGGACTGGGTGATTTCACGTGACTTTTTACCGATATGCGATTGGCTAATCGCATTTATGGAACGCCGTTTTTGCAATATAGCTTGCACTATATATGATATATAGAGAAATGTTTGTGACCTGAATTCCTCATTAATTATTTCATATACTATATTCAAACTTTCAGCAATGATCAATATTGATACCTTGTTGTACAGAAGGGATTTTTTTGCATTGCTCTTTAATTTCTTGGATTATGGTCCTGTGTTGTCTTCAATGCTCTATATGTCAACGAAGTCCGGGTGAAAGCATGAATCACATTTGTGATAGCTTTAGTAAAGTGTTTCAATAGTCAAGGACCAGTTGAGCTAAAAGTTATGTTATACATGAAAGGGGAATATAGTTATTTTGCTAAAAACAAAAACTTTCAGAATTAAGAAATACATATTTTATAGATCTACTTGCCACACTAAAGCGTAATGGTATAATAAAAAAGCACCTTATTCACCAATAAGTTACTTTTTAGGCCGAGTGGTCACTCAAACATCCAAAAAAAAAATCTGGTCTGTTTAACTTCTGGCCGCAGGAATTCTTTCGGCTTGTTAATAATTCTCGATATATGTGATACCATGTACACAGAGATATCTGTGTTACCTACAAACGTTTTCACATGTGACGTGATATGAGACAGACAACGAATCAGTACTTTGAAAACACATGGTTTTATGCCTGTGTCACACATTCATGGACTGGGCTTCCAAATTACGCACTGATGCGACCGATGGACATCCGGGTTCATCCGTATCAGTCAGGAAAAGTCCGTCTTGATATGGGAAACATCCGTGTACGGACATTTTTCTATCTGCAGACCCGTTTTGTTCATGCTAAAAATTTATCAACGGATAAAAATTCCTTAAAATAACAGTATATTGGTCCGTATTTATCCTGATTAATCCGTATTAGACCTACATGTATAGTGTTCGCATTGTATTCGCGTGGTCTTACTGACATAATAGTATAGAGTTAACTACGGGTATAATTAGGATTTTATACGATCTTGATACTAATTTGAACTGTTTTGGAACGACCAATTAAGACTACCAAAGAAGAGTAAGGCTTCTACAGGAATATAGTCGGTCTTTATCTATCTTCCGTAACCGTCAAACCCCTTGCGGGGACGTAGACGGTAAAATAAGATTATTTTTGAATATATCAAAATTTCAACAGAATTAACCTTCAATATGTCATTATGTTAAGGACTATGCATTTTTGAAATTATGAATTAGGTGGGTGGGGTACATGATACATTTTCTGAGGAATTACGAAGTTACTGTAAAAAGAAACTTTATTCCAATGTGACAATACATTAAAACCATGAAGTGCTGAACTCTTACTTTAATTAAAAAAGTAAAGTTAGAAAAGTTACAGTATATGCGGTACCAAATACTGTCACCGAAAATTTCTATGCATTTTCTTCTAGTGCACTGTTGGGACATGCTTTTGAGAGTCATTGATAGTTTATAATTTACTCGGAGATACATTTTTTTATCATTATTAGTTTCTTTTTAATCCCCGTGCATTTCTCACGTTGTTACGATAGTCTCAGTTTTACATCGGAATTTCGCATCGTCAAAATAACATCATGAGTCCTTAATTTTTCAATACATCCATCTGAAAGTAGACCCCGCGATGTTCGAGGCGCTTCTACAGAGAGACTCCGTCTCAGGTTGCCTCAGGAAAGTACGTGTACCAGGGTACCGCTTGACCCTGGCTACAGGTTACAAATCTTTTCACCCCAGGGGCATAATTTGAACAATCTTGTTGGAGATCCACTAGGCAATGCTACATAACAAATAACAAATTCCTTGGCCTTGAACTTTCAGACAAGAAGATTTTTATATTGTTTTCCCTATATAAGTCTATGTTAAATTTGGGGCCCCGAAGGCAGGGCCTCTTTCCAACCCAGGGGCATAATTTGAAATTTTTTTGTAGAGGACCACAAGGCAATGCAACATACCAAATATCAAAAGCATAGGCCCTGCAGTTTCACCAAAGAAGATTTTTGAAGTTTTTTCTTATATAAGTCTATGTAAAACTATATATAATTACTTGGGGTCATAAGGGAATTATAATTAAACAGACTAGGAAATAATTTTTTAAGTATTTTTTCCTATATAACTCATACAAGTGACCCCTGGGGTCGGGGGTGGGTGGGGGGGGGGGGGCTCTTTTCACCCCAGGGACATAATTTGAACAATCTTGTTAGAAAACCACCAGGCAATGCTACATACCAAATATCAAAGGCTTAAGCCTTGAACTTTCAGACAAGAAGATTTTTTTCCCTATTCAAGTCTATGTAAAACTTGGGACCCCCGGGGTAGAGCCTCTTTTCACCCCACGGTAATAATTCGAACAATCTTGGTAGAGGACCACAAGGCAATGCTACATGCCAAATATCAAAGGCCTAGATCTTGTGGTTTCAGACAAGATTTTTGAAGTTTTTTTCCTACGTAACTCAATGCAAAATTTGGGACCCTAGAGCGGGCCTCTTTCCACCCAAGGGGCATAATTTGAACAAACTTCTAAGAGGACCATTAGATGAGCATACATGGCAAATATTGAGGCTCTACGCTTTGTGGTTTTGAACAAGATTTTTAAAGTTCTGTATGGAATTCAATTTTTTGAACATTTTTTTAAAGAAGACCATCCAAGGAACATCCCTGTGAAGTTTCATCAAAATTTGCCCAACGGTTTAGGAGTAGATGTTGTTTAAAGGAAAGTGTGGATGGATGGACGGACAGACGCCGGACGGTGAGCGATCAACAATAGCTCAGGTGATCTAAATATCTATAGAACGCTAGTGGCCATAAAGTGATAATTTGACCCTTGACCTAGGTTGTGCATGTTATGAAGATGAACATTTGATTGTAGTTAATAGACAAGTGTCAGGATGACCCTTAATCGTTTTTTCCTATATAAGTCTATGTAAAACTTGAGACCACCCATGGCAGGGCCTCTATTCACCCCAGGGGCATAATTTGAACAATCTTGGTAGAGGACCACAAGGCAATGCTTTATACAAAATATCCAAGCCTAGGTCTTGCTGTTTCAGACAAGAAGATTTTCGAAGTTTTTTCCTATGCAAGTCTATGTAAACTTGGGACCCCTGGGCCGGGGCTTCTTTCCACCCCAGGTGCATAATTTGAACAATCTTCATAGAGGACCATTACATAATGTCACATGCCAAATATCAAGGCTTTACGCATTGCGGTTTTGAACAAGAAGATTCTTTAAAGTTTTTCCTTTTGGTTGCCATGGCAACCAGAGTTCTGAATGGAATTCAATTCTTTGAACAATTTTGAAAGGGGGCCACCCAAGGATCATTCCTGTGAAGTTTGGTGCAATTCTGCCCAGTAGTTTACAAGAAGATTTTTTTAGAAAATGTTGACGGACGCACGACGGATGACGGACATTGAGCAGTCACAAAAGCTCACCATGAGCCTTTGGCTAAGATGAGCTCAAAATCCATAAAACAGTTTCAGGGAGTCTCCAAAGAATGAAAGAAAGACAGACTGACTCTGAAATCTCCAAAATATGCTGGATATACTTTTATCTTGCAGTACAAAAGCAGACTGTGATACAGACAGGAAGTCAAAAACACAACAAATTTGCAAGAATTGAAATTTATTGCTCAAATAGCACTTTCAAAATTTTTTACATTTCTTTGTATGGAATACATTATAAAAATACATTGTATTTCTATAAATTTGAATATTGCAGCAAAGACAAAGAAACAGAAAGGATTCACAACTCCTTGCATGTCTAATGTAAAGTCAAGCAAATGATCATTTCAAGCAAGATTTCACGAGATTATGATATCTCAATTATAATGACAGCTGCAAATAATTGGCCATATTTATATGCAAAAATCTTATCAGAAAATTCTACTTCTGTTTCTATTTTGCAGCATGATTCAAACAATGTAAATTTGGTCTGAAAGAAACTGGCAAAACCTGACATAATTCTGCCAAGGTGTTATTTGTTGGTAATCATGTCAAGCTCAGTAAAGGCTTGCTGTTTAAGCAAGGTTATCAGTATGGTTCTATTTCGAAAGATAGGTAATCTTGCTTGTTGGGGATTTAGCGCCATTTTTCAACCGTATTATGGTTACGTAACGGGGGCAGTTATTCTAACCAGATTTCCTGGATTATGTACCAGTACTAAAATATTCTCCGCAAGTAACTTTCAACTTCCCCGCATGAATCAGAGGTGAAGGATGAACAATCTCAGACACAATGCCGTAACAGTTGTCAGACTCAGTGAACAATATACCTACATTCACCCTGCAGATTACTGATTATCTTTAGTTGCAAATCCATTCTATTTAAGTTTTTGATAGCAAATACTTTTTTTCTTGAAAGTCTTCATAGTTTAAGCTTATAAAATTTAACAAGGCTAACATGTATAAATTTTGCTAAATCTGAACATTTGTGTAAAACAAATCAACAATAAAATAGAGGCCTGATTCAAATATCCAATAAATGTGGGGTCAATAGATAATTTCATATTAAACCTTTTCTATTTCCAATCCACTACTAATTTCATTTCTTGGACAAATTTTCACAACACAATTATCTCTCAACAGGAGACATAAAAAAAATCATTCAAGTTAGAAAAAAGTGTGTGTGAAAAACAAGATATGTTACAACTTATTCAAGAATAAATCCTGTATAGTACAATACATGCATTATTTTACATTCTAGTGTTTCTCATTCTATTTGAAGATCTTACTTGACAGAAGTTACAATTTGTAAAATCATTTTGCTACATTGTATATAATATCATCAGGGTTGTGCCTAATTATAATTCTAGTTTAATTGTAAGTTATTAACAAAATTTAAATAACTGAAAGTAATTATTAATCGCCATAAAAGTCAATTTAAGCAACTGTAATTAATTAATTAATTAATGACTCAGATTTGACCAATTAGTGTCAATTAAATCTAATTAGTCTTTATCATTGTGCCTCAGGTGAAATTTCTCACTGTAGGGAAGTCATATGCTGTAAATAGCAAGTTACCCCTTTTTGTATTCTTTCATCATTTATAGCTTTAAGGTGCATTTCTGGTCTATATTTTTATTATGACTATGAGTCTATGACTGAAATTGATTCTTAAGTATGAAACTACTTTAAATACATGTATACATAAAACCTAAATAAACATTACATTAAGTGACAATGCTCTCTGCCATTATTCTGGATATGTATATATTTGTGCTTATTAATGCAACTACTCATTAATTAATTATTTTCAATTACTTGTCCCGAGTAATTGTAATTAATAAAACATTTTCCCCAAAACCAAGTAATTAATTGTAATTTAATTGGGAAGATTGCCAAAATAATTGTAATTACTTAAATATTATATAAAATAATCAGGCACAACCCTGAATATCATCACACCAAATGTCCAAACATGTGAACATATACAACTGGATAATGAACTTACAAGACTTGTTACACAATTCCGCTGGTTAGAAGTATAAGGTCATAAGTCTATAGAAATTATATAGCATAATTATAACCCTATAATTCTCAGGCATCATATTATCCCAGTTTTGAAAACTAAAATCACTGTTAAGCAAACTTTTGCTCAAACTCGAATCTTCACTCGAGCAAAGCCATATGACAACAAACTAATTCCAACAGTAGGTGGCTTCGGTCCTTACCTGGCTATTTGATTATCCAATCAAAAATGTTGTATTTGGAAGTTCTAGAGCAATGTTATGACAAACAATCTGACACTTGCAAACAGAAAAACAGAACATACCCATTAGAGTAAGCCCCCATGGATAATATGCACAACTAATTCAGCCTGAAATTGTTTGGGGGAAATATTGTCAGTTCTGAGGATGACATCAGATCAAACGAAAAAAAAACATGAAAGGTCAAGAGTGTTAGGCTAACACCACTGGGATACTTTGTCTCGTGGTGGTTTGAATATTCTAGAGATCCCCACTATTGAGCTTTATGTTCTATTCACATGTACAGGTTCTCCGGAAAATATTCTTTGTTAAAATTCCATGATTTATAATCAGGAGAAGTGCACTTGTAAGCATCAGATTTCAGGAATTTCAGTCATTTTTCAATGTCAAATGCACATTCTTTGCAAAACTTAGTGGAAATGAACAAACTGGAAATTTTGACCCTAACTGCGAAAAAGTAGCTTTAACAACTTCTGGACAATCAATTTAAAACATATTTAAACTATACACTTTTTTGCATAATTTATTTAAAAAAACACAATATTAACTTCTAATAAACACAAAAAATTGTGTAGTAATACTTTTTTGACATAAATACATGTAACAATAACATACAAAAAAAACTACAAAAACTGACAAAGTTTACTAAAATAACTTATGGCAATAGCTACATTTGATTTTTTACTGCACCATTCCACACGAAACAGATTCTAACTATCTGCTGTATATAGATTTGACATTTCTATAAACTCAACAATTTTAATAAGTGTAACACATTCAACTTTTACCCTGCTAAATTTCTAAAATGGACTGGTCCATCATTCAATTTGGACAGCTCCATTTATTATTCAAAGGGGTGTTTACAGAAAATTGACAGACTGAAGAGCAAACAGTGTAGACCATGATTAACCTGCATGGATGTTCAGGCTGACCTTGGTCTGCACTGGCAGCAAGTGCAAAATCACTTGCCACCAGCAGGCTGAAGGTTAAACAGTGTCATCTCCTTTCAGTATATTACAAATTTAAAATACAATATATAAATGAGTTTAATGAAGTCCTAATAAATCCCCTTTTATTGCTAATACTAATTCAACAGTAATGATAAATAAGACTAAGACAGACAGACTAGAAGTGTAGAGTAACAGTCAATGAATTTGTTTAACCATGATAAATGTCTATGGTGACTTTCAAGCTTAATTAGGCCAGAGAAAGCCGGGGAAACTCCACAGGTGCAGTCAAAATTATATCAGGCACCTGGGTGAAAACTACAATCTTTCACAAGAAAGCTGATTAGCCTACTCACATGAAAGAATTCTAGTTATTAAAGTTTAATTCAAATTCAATACTGAGAAAATTTTTACAATACCCCTTTCTGTCAATTCTGTACGACGACATGGGTTACATATATATTCATAGGAACAAAATGAATGCTTAAAATTTGCATTAAATTTCATAACAGAATCCAAAAATAAATTTTCCACCAACAAACTTGCAACTTCTGACAATTTTAATTCAGAAAGAAGGAATCTCATCTTGTCTGCATACTGTTTCTTTCATGTCCATAGAAAATCAAGTATTGGAGTCTTTTCTTTGTGATCCGACATTAACTGACAATTGTTGCATTGTTTATGCAGTTTTCTGGAATGTCAAGTGGTATAAAATGTGCACGATAACAACTATTATCATGCCTAACAATACAAGTCATTTTCAGGAAAAATGGACCGGACTATTATTATCCCTTGTTGAATCGGGAGCAGGACTTTTTCGCTTCTTGTGTCTGCTGGGACCATCTGCTCCATTGGTCTCCAACATATTAACTGGGCTTGGTGTGTTTCGGTTGAGGTAGTCTACGTAACATGGCAAGAAATGTTTCACTAGAGATTCAAAATAATTCTGAACTGATTTTCCGACGGCATATACATCAGATGTTTCAGAGTTGTATTTAAAACAGTTCTTGAAAACAAGCTTGACATCTGACAGGAATTCTTCCACAGAATTGTAATGGGCAAAATGCCCTCGACGAAGTTTGCACTTGATGGTTCCAAAGTCCATTGGATCCTTGATTATCTTGTGGTAATTTGGAACCTGCAAATAAAACAAGACCTTAAGATGTGAAGCAACAAAAATTGTTCAAAAGATCTTTAAACAATTATAGCGCAACCGATCACAGTTTATTTTTTTAATGCAATTATTGCATATTACAGTACAACCTCTCCAGAGCTTCCCTCTCTTAAGCAAAACCTCTCTATAACAACATCATCAAATTTACCTTTCTAGAACAACAACCTCTACATAACAGTCAATTTTTGTATCTCCAAAAGGGTGTTGCACTCCCAGGTTGCACTATGCAATAATTGAATTGTAAAACTTTTGTATCTAAAACTGTTCAATCGACTCAATAAATTCAAATATTAACTGGTTAATCTACTGTGTTATCTTTAATATTCAAGTGAACTACTTTTGTGTATTTTCCTAAAACACAACTCCAATGAACAAATTAAATTCCCTTCAATTAATTATTACAACTGGAAAGCCACAAATTTTCATATTCCCACACAACAGGAAATTTTTGCTTAAACTAACAAAATTTATGCTTCACGGTATAAACAGTATATTTTTATTGAAATTATTTGAAACTAAGCAGTACGGTGCAGCAATTATTGTGTGTATATTTTTATACTGTTTAATGTCACAAAAACGTAAGTATAGGTCATTTGACCCCTTTCCAACCTTTTATTGTAGGGGAGAAAGATCATAGGTGCCCTTCCAAGTAGTATTTCATATACTGGGCACAGAGCACCTTAGCAGAACCTAGACTTTTTCACTACACAGCTGGATAGTTATCTCTACCTTCTTTCTAAAATTTTGGTAACTTGTTTGTATTTCAACTTCATGGATCATTCAGCAAAGAAATCTATGTCAATCAGACCCAAGACAGTTAACGACTTTACAGTATTAATTTTAGTTTACAATAGTATACAATTCTAAGCCTTACCGATTTTGAAACAGGTTCATGAAATACTGTGCTAATCTCCAAACAGAACAATTCCAATATAACCCGCTCACAAATCTACAATCGAAACAAAATCATAATATTTACTTTCATTTTGTGCAAAATTCAAACCAAGTACATATGAAAATTATGAAATGAAAGGCTTGTCAAGATATATTCATAAGATAATCAATATACTTTTATTGCGTGCATCTGAACACAGTACCATGGTAAATCGGACATAAAACTATGCAAAGTCCTTGATAATTTGACAATTAAAAACTTTATCATGTGATTTAAAGAAATAAGAAATGATGCAACATATTAGAACGGATTTGGGGCTTATTATAGAATGGAGTTTGCATAAAAGTTTGTAATTGGTCAATTTCAACAATGTGATCAGAAACAAGCAATCTGGCGCTGAAGTTTTGTGACTTGCCAAAACAATCAGCTGTATAATGATGGACCTAATGGAGTTGATAAACAAAAGCAACATTACATGGAGCAATCCACTTATACAGACTAACAGTTCAATCCCCTTGGGGCATAAAAATTTATCTACAGAAGTTTTGATTTCATACTTTTACACAGATATATGGGGCGTTTATTATACTATATGTATTTCAACAAGAACCTTTAAAGTTAAGTTCCTGAACAATGCAATTTTAATTGAATTTAGATGTATTTATAATATCAAATTATTTGTACTTCAAAAACAGAAATATTTAGTAGAGATACTAAAACAATATATCAAATTTAGAGCCGATAGCAACTTAACACAGCAGGCATACACCTACTGAGACCCTATCAACCTCTTCTCTATTTTCATTTATATTTTAACTACCTTTATTTCTTTGTCAACCAGACCGTTGGGAGCTTTACGTTTGCCAGTGCTTGTCACCTCATACTCTCGCGGTATCGGGGACGTAATTTTGCATTCTTCATCTGGTGTACACAGAGTACATGTCCACACCTCACTGAAATAATATAAAATCATTTTGAGTTATTTGCCTATTTCTGTAACAAGGAATTCATACAATACAACATGCTCGAAATTATACGTGTCAAGATATTGTGCAATGATTACTCACATACAATATATCAGTACTGTAACGCATTATTTTCAACAGCATTTCTGTTATGCATCACAGTCTGTCAAACTACCACAGTTTCTAGAGTTTCTATTTGGGCTAACTTGGTTGGCAATAAACACTAATCAATTGCTAAAATCCAAAGTGAAGGACAAATGGCTGTAGATTTTACTCTTAAGGCATAATAGTACATATGCAGTAGCACTGAGGGGTACCCCTGTATTGATCCAGTGGAACCTGAACAGGCAGTTTCAAGATCAACCAAACATTGTGAAAAACTTACTGACTTGATACGCCTAAAAACAACTACAGATGTATATTCAAATGTTTCAAAGCTAATGATTCCGGGAAAATCACAAGACAGTTAAAAATACTGACTGAAGAGAGGAAAATTGAAAAGCAACATTTTACAACAAGAGGACCATGATGGTCCTGAATCGCTCACCTCTTCCCACATGACCCAGTTTTGAGTATGACATCATTATTTGACATAGTGACCTAGTTTTTGAGCTCATGTGACCCAGTTTTGAACTTGACCTAGATATTATCAAGATAAAAATTCTGACCAATTTTCATGAAGATCCATTGAAAAATATGGTCTCTACAGAGGTCACAAGGTTTTTCTATTATTTGACCTATTGACCTAGTTTTCGAAAATATGTGACCCTGTTTTGAACTTGACCTAGATATCATCAAGGCGAACATTCTCACTTACTTTCAAGAAGATCTCATGAAAAATATGGCCTCTAGAGAGGTCACAAGGTTTTTCTATTTTTATACCTACTGGCCTAGTTTTTGACCGCACATGACCCAGTTTCGAAACTGACCTAGATATCATCAAGGTGAACATTCTGATCAATTTTCATGAAGATCCATTGAAAAATATGGCCTCTAGAGAGGTCACAAGGTTTTTCTATTTTTAGACCTACTGACCTAGTTTTTGACCGCAGTTGACCCAGTTTCAAACTTGACCTAGATATCATCAAGATGAACATTCAGACCAACTTTCATACAGATCCCATGAAAAGTATGGCCTCTAGAGAGGTCACAAGGTTTTTTTATTATTTGACCTACTGACCTAGTTTTTTAAGGCACGTGACCCAGTTTCAAACTTGACCTAGATATCATCAAGGTGAACATTCTGACCAATTTTAATGGAGATCCATTCACAAGTATGGCCTCTAGAGAGGTCACATGGTTTTTCTATTTTTAGACCTGCTGACCTAGTTTTTGTCCACACATGACCCTGTTTCGAACTTGACCTAGATATCATCAAGATAAACATTCAGACCAATTTTCATACAGATCCCATGAAAAATATGGCCTTTAGAGAGGTCACAAGGTTTTTCTATTATTTGACCTACTGACCTAGTTTTTGAAGGCATGTGATCCACTTTTGAACTTGACCTAGATATCATCAAGATGAACATTCAGACCAACTTTCATGAAGATCCCATGAAAAATATTGCCTCTAGAGAGGTCACAAGGTTTTTCTATTTTTAGACCTACTGACCTAGTTTTTGACCACACGTCACCCAGTTTCGAACTTGACCTAGATATCATCAAGATGAACATTCAGACCAACTTTCATACAGATCCCATGAAAAATATGGCCTTTAGAGAGGTCACAAGGTTTTTCTATTATTTGACCTACTGACCTAGTTTTTGATGGCACGTGACCCAGTTTCGAACTTGACCTAGATTTCATCAAGGTGAACGTTCTGACCAATTTTCATGAAGATCTTGTGAAATATACAGCCTCTAGAGAGGTCACAAGGTTTTTCTATTTTTAGACCTACTGACCTAGTTTATGATAGCACATGACCCAGTTTCGAACTTGACCTAGATATCATCAAGATAAACATTCAGACCAACTTTCATACAGATCCCATGAAAAATATGGCCTTTAGAGAGGTCACAAGGTTTTTCTATTATTTGACCTACTGACCTAGTTTTTGAAGGCACGTGACCCAGTTTCGAACTTGACCTAGATATCATCAAGGTGAACATTCATACCATAATTTTCATGAAGATCTTGTGAAATATATGGCCTCTAGAGAGGTCACAAGGTTTTTGTATTATTTGACCTACTGACCTAGTTTTTGACGGCACGTGACCCAGTTTCGAACTTGACCTAGATATCATCAAGGTGAACATTCTGACCAATTTTCATGAAGATCTTGTGAAATATATGGCCTCTAGAGAGGTCACAAGGTTTTTCTATTTTTAGACCTACTGACCTAGTTTTTGAAGGCACGTGACCAAGTTTCGAACTTGACCTAGATATCATCAAGATGAACATTCTGACCAACTTTCATAAAGATCCAATGAAAAATGTGACCTCTAGAGTGGTCACAAGCAAAAGTTTACGGACGCACGCACGGACGGACGGACGACGGACACCGCGCGATCACAAAAGCTCACCTTGTCACTTTGTGACAGGTGAGCTAAAAATATAATTCACACCTGACAAGTAGCATATTTTTGACATCTATTCATTTCAAATCAACTTGGGTAACACAAACGCACACACTATTGGCATTAACAAACAAGGCGATAAAAAAATGCTGGATGAAAAAAGATTTACAACCACAATAAATAAACATGCAAGAAACGGAACTATCAAATGAAAATATACCACTAGTAATTCTTATGTCCAATGACATTTAAATATACATAAAACTATGTCAATAACATACATGAGCAAGAGCTAAATCTAGTATTTTTGCCTTTCCTTAGCACTTCAAGCAAAAACATTTTCTGGTAAAAGTACAATGGTAAGTGAAACAAATATAAATCATTTCAGCACGAAGTCGTTAAATGCTCCCTTATCTCAATTCTGTTACTCACTGTTTGTGCCGCGATGACAATATTATATTAACCCTTACCATGCTAAATTTCTATAATGGAATGGTCCATCTTCCAATATGGGCAGTACCATTTATCATTTGAAGGGGTGTTTACTAAAAATTTACTGACTGAACAGCGAACAGTGCAGACAATGATCAGACTGCACGGATGTGCAGGCTGATCTTGGTCTGCACTGGTCGCAAAGGCTGAAATATTCACCGCCAACAGGCTAAAGGTTAATGAACAAGTCAAAAAAAGATATTCACAATAAAACTTTAAAGCACCAGATGGAATCTTAGAAGGGTAAGACTGAGTGACCTTTCATACAATTCTCCCAAAGAGATCTTAGCCTGTTTTGAGCACTGGGTGGCATCTTGGAAGAGTGAGTGACATTTTGTAGAATACCTGAATAATATTGTATTCAGGAGAAAAACTGACCTAACAGCTCAAACAGGCAGCTGCCTAACAAGTATGATCTTAACCTGGGTCAAAGGTTAATAGGCAATTTATCAAGACACTGACATAAACAGATAACCCTATCTCTGTAATAAGTATTCAGTTGCTACTTCTTTAGGGCACTGAACTTTATTTCACTATATACCAGTTGATTTGAAACCTGGTAGGATCAAACATTTTACTTGAAGATAACCAAAATTCCACTAAGTTATATTTTGTGCACCTGTTTTTGGGCAGGACTTGATAATGTCCTAGCCTGAATTTTGAGATAAGCAAGTTCCAGATAGAGAGTTTCAACAGTATTATGATCTTTACTTCACTATATAGCATTTATCTGACGTTTACTTTTGCATGGTTTCTGTTTTGTCTCCCAACATATTGTGTAAACATCTTGTAATGCTGTTACCTTTTGTTACAATGAAAACTTAACTGATTCAAGTTTTGATATTTATCTGTCACAAAAATGATGTCTAGCAACAGATTTGACACAACTCTCACAATGAAAATGACATTCTTTTATCCTTGATGTCAAATGATTGTACATTTTGTAGCAACAGGACCTATAGCTGATACTTCTTTTCACAAAAGGAACATTATTTCTATTAACTGTCAAACTGTCAAAAAACTGCAACAAGACTGACATTTTACATCAAAGAAAATTGATTAATTTCTAGTCCTTATATATGCTGTCAATATATTGTAATAGGATGACAGTTATCATTGATCATTTCAAACATGAAAATTGATCCGATTCAAGGCTAAATGAATATTTAGTAACAACAAGATAAATCATGTTTGCCTTTATTGGAAACGATCTTAGCTGCCCCATGAGAATACCAACGTTGTGCATTTGCGCAGTCTGGTCAGGATCCATGCTGTTCGCTTTCAAAGCCTATTGCAATTAGAGAAACCGTTAGCGAACAGCATGGATCCTGACCAAACTGCGCAGACCCATGGTCTGGATCCATGCTGGTTGCAAATGCACTATGTTGGTTTTCTCATGGCGTGGCTCAAATCATGTTTGCCTTTATTGAAAATGGTTCATATCTGAACTGTCTTAGTAGCTGTAGCAACAGGATCAATTGCCCACATAAATCATTTCACCAAATGAAAATGAAAAATTGACTGGATTCATGACTGAAAGACCAGTACAAGAGGTTTAACATTAATCATTTCATACAGAATGTATCGGTATATATAAATCACTTTTCCAAGAAATCAAAAATTCCTCTGTGATTCCAGACTAACAGAGACTCCAATAATCAATAACCATAACAGCAAGTGTTGTGACTGACCCAGATTGCTGATGCCTTAATGCTTGCAGAAACAAGAGAATTACACATCTGATACAACTAGAGTTAATGCCACAGTCACTGCTACAATAAATACAGCCAGTGTTACTGCCACAGTCACTGGCTGCTACAAATCAATACAGCAAGCCTGAGATTGTGCCATCATTTGAAAGCTGGAAATCACTCATTACTGCCTGAAATGTCTTCGAGAGGGATTTAATGTCAGCGCTACAATCAATAAATAAATAGCACTTAAATCTGCAATGAAATTCTGCTCTTATTTAAAAGCAAAAAATTCCTTTTCAATTATGTTTTGTTTTTTTACACATGGTTTGCACAGACTTAAGCTGAAGGAATTCAATGACCTTTGCCCAGTTTCCCATGACAGTTTACCTCTGCCAACAGCTAAAAACCAACAAGAGCTGTCCGTAAGAGAGCGTGCTTGACTTTTCTCAGTGCTTGACTCTGAATTAGAGCTTTGCCAGAAAAAACAATTCTAAGTTAAAAAGGGACATAACTCTGTCAAAATTCAATCAGAGTTATCAGAATTGTGTCTCCTGGTGTAGACTTGATAGTAAATAACTATTTTGAGTTTCAAGTCAAAAGCTTTAACAGTAACAGAGATATTTGACTTTTAACAAAACATTCTAAGTTAAAAAGGGGCATAATTCTGTCAAAATTTAAACAGAGTTATGGGGATTGTTTCTCCTGGTGTAGACTTTTGACTTTGATAATAAATAACTTTTTTAAGTTTCAAGTCAATAGCTTTGATAGTAACAGAGATATTTGACTTTATGAAAAGCTTTAGTCAAGCTAAAAACCATAACGCTTCTGGCTACCAGAAAAAGGTGCCAATCAGTTTCGTCAAAAGATTTGTCCTTGAAAATTACCTGGGGCATAAATTTGTTAACTTCAAAATTCGTAACATGTACACTTTCACGGAGGCATTCAAAAATTTAAAGCTGTTTTTGAGAATTTCCATGACTTTCCCCACAAAAAAATCAGCAGTTTTCAAATTCCATGACTTTTCAAGAAAAGATAAATTCCAGATCATTTGCATACCATAGTGGGGGGGGGGGGGGGTCAATCTTCTAACCAAATATATATCTTTATAGGACAGGCAATATTTTACATATTTAACTGTTGAAACTGTTTGATCAAACAAATACGTTTTTTTTACAGGAATTGCAGCTTTGTTTTGCAAGATCCAGATATGCAGCATTCTAAAAGTCTGACTTTACTGGCAGTATCTGTTCATGCATTTTGTATACAAAAAGCCAAAGCACTGTCAATGGAGGTAATCATTGGTCTATTCTGGAGAAGTATGCACATGCATAGATTGATAGGCAAATCCTTTACAGGACATCAGTTTTTAGTGATAAAGTGGCATAGACCAACAAAAAGAAGCCCCTAGAAATACAAAAACGTTGTTCTATTCCCCAAACTTAGTATGAAAAATACACCGAGTTGTAAAATGTTTGCAAAAAGGACTGACAACATCACCCAAACTAAGTAAGCAAAATACCACAGAGTTGTAAGGACTGACAACATCAAAAAAGAAAGGAGAATAACTCTGACAAGACTTAAAGCCACCTAGTCATTGCCTAAACTGAACATGTATAATACTGATTATAACCAAATAAATAGAAATGCTCCAGTTAGATATATTGTCATTAAATAAAGGTTATTGCTGGAAATAATTGTTCAATATGAGAAGTTGTAAGTATTAATAGGTTTTACAGGTACACACCATGTATTTGTGGGTATAAAGTTTCCCATTTTGTCTAATAATGAGAAATTTCCCATTAAGCTGTATGGGTACCAGTCCAATGGTATATTTAGCATCAGCATTACACAAATTTCTGTGCTGAGCTATGCTTTCTCAAACCTTCTGTTTCAGTGACTTAGTAACTGCCTGTACTGTCTCCAACAAAATGTATAACAAAATCCTGTCTGAGAGCCATAGAGTCCATTATCAAATTTCATACAAATTATTCAACTGTGTGCAAGGAGTTGTCTCGAAACATTTCAGTACAATCTGACTAAAGTACATCTCCTATATTACGCTACGCATAGGATCTGAAAACGACCTATTCATTGCCTCGTTCTGACGGCTCTTTCGCTAGCCAATCAGAGCCTAGCTTACAACATCTTGCAAATCTACATGTAGCATTGACTTTTGATATTTACAATTCTTATGTCGTTATGTATCAGATAGCCGGCTAGCTCAGTCGGTAGGCCACTTGCTTTGTAAGCGAGGGGTCCCGGGTTCGAGTCCTGGAATAACCGCATATTTTTCTTATCCTTTGACAATCGTCGTCTGATTGGACAACATAAAAATAGCAATAATGGAAATCCAAAATATACAGAAGACGAATGTGAATGGGTCGTTCTCAGATCTTCGTTTAGAAGATCAAGTACTTTAGTCAGATTGCATTTCAGTATTTCTTAAAAAAAATTTGGAATTCTCTTCAATTTCCGGTTTATTTATATTCATTTTAAATGGTAAAGTTATATTCTACTCGGTCCATTGCCTTTCATTAAAAAGCAAACTTACTCCGGAAGGTCTTTTTAAAGTATAGCAATGAAGGAATTTTTTCTCCACCCATTAGCTTTAATTTAAAAACTTATATTTTAAAGCAAAGATATGAATAAAAGATAAAGCCTCAATCGAAAATAAATCTTCTAGAAAAGCTATTACTATTCGTGCATGGAAATCACTGATAAATATACAGTAAACGTACTTTGGTTTATATGGGGGCGTTTTTTTTTACTGAAAAACAAGACATCTCTCAAATTGTAATACAACCACTTTCATTAGTTTTCACAGTGAAACAAGAAAGTTTCACCAGACAAAATTTTACAAATATGCTTTATGATTACAAAAATAATTCCTACTCTTGAAATGTCTGTTCCACATAAATGTAAGATTTTATACTTTTTAACAATTAACACATGTTGTAGAGGAACTATTTTATTAATATAATCATCACCGCTTCTATGTACATACTTGTATTAAAAGGCAGACAAAAATAGCCACCTACCAAATTCTTGTCTCTGCCTTACATCCAAAGCGCTACTTTTCGGAGCGCTCAAAACAAGTACGTTTACGGTACAAAAGAAATATAGTAACTTTTTACAATCAGTTATAACAAACCAAAGTAGGTGCCCATGAAAGGTATAAATGGTTGAGCAAAATACTGAGACAATGCTACTACGAGGAAAACACGGTACTAAAACATATATAATAGCTACCATTTAGCTTCGGCTAGTGGGTGTAACAACGCAAATGTGTAACTCTTTTGTTTGATCCCTCTTCTGAAGATGAAAATGGTGGCATGAAATTTAGATTTAGAAACAATTATTTGTAGACCAAATACATTTTTTTCTTCTTCTATTTTTACATATCCTACTATTTGCAAAGCTAAATGGAAAATGGGTTAACACACCTCAAATCAGTATTGAACAAAAAAGTATCAAAACATTGAGTCATCTTTTTCTTAAAAGTAAGTTAACCAAACACAGGCAACTAATTTAATTGTGACAAGTCCGTAATACTCAAGTCTGTGAAATATAACTATATAAAGTACTTGTACCTGAAAACCCCACCACATAATACCAGCTTCCATACAAAAACTTCATCAAAGTTTTCTAAGGGATTTTTTTTCATAAAATAAAGTCATAGTTATGAAACCGGGCTCAGATCAGTTATATCATGATAATGAAGACTTGTGTACAGTTTGATTATTTGAAATCTTCTGAAAATCGTATAGTACCGATTATAATCAGTACCTTTCTGAAATACATAATATTGCTGTCAAATAAATAGCTATCGTGTTCATATAATACTGGTTAATTTGAGTCATTTTGAGAAAATTTTGACATTTGTGTATATCATTTATTCCTCTTGGAAAATGTACCAAATCTGCTTGATCCTGAAAAGTTCTCTATGGCCCAGAGTTTAACTGTTAATCTCAAGCCTGAAAGAATTTCTTCTTTTTCTGCAGAGCCACACTGTCAAAATGAGTTGTAGTCAAATTACCCCATATTTTACTACTTTTCGTGGTATATTTTCATCGAAATCGTTCAGTTTGAGGCATATCTTAATAGAAAATGTTCATCATGTGAAATATGTTACATACAAAAGATCAGTCTACAGAGACTTTTTTCATAATCTCCAACTTTCACCATAATCAGACAAGTGTACATACACTGTGTAAACACAAACTGCTCATTTTCTATAGCAATGTGTCTTCATCAACTATATACATTATTACCATACCTTCAAACAAAATTTACGAGTCTGAAACCTATATCTCACAAAATTTAACACGACATGAAACAAGATCCACTTCTACATGCTTAGTAGGAGGCAAACCGGAGGACAAAATGAATCTCTAATTACTTTTTTATCCATTTAAGAAAAAAGAAACTCATAAAAAATTCTTACTTTGAGGAAAAATTGGTGCTGATAGCTGGCACATGGCATTGTAAATGGAATACTTTTGGGCATTTGTCACAGCAAAGTAGGTCCCCACCATTGTGACACACAGCACAGTAATCCTCTGAAGGATCTGATGGGTCGTGCTTTGGTTGAAGGTGATACGCACTCAACCTCTGGCCGCTGGGATTGACCAGTCCCTGCAGGAGTTCATTCCTGTCTGAATCCATTACCTGTTGAAATTTGATAATAAAAGATACAATTCTATGTCTGAATCCATTACCTGTTGATATTTAATCATAAAAGATACAACCCTACAACCCTGAAATCTAAGACGAAAGTGGGGAAAAAAGTAAGACTTGATCAGAATATTTCTGTACTACTGTAAAAGCGCATATTTTCACTGGGTCAAAATTTTGTGCATTTGATATTTTGAGTATGTTCGCGAGGTTAAATATTCGTGAAAAATAGTATCATACTTGAATTCGAATTATACTAATGGTGAATATTAACGTGGGGATTAATTTTTGCAAGATGTAGGAACTCATGAATATAGTGAAACTTAATCCCTTGTGAAAATTTCTGCTTTTACAGTACAGTTCATGACAAATTATCTGCTATAAAATTCCTAGACATTTAATTTTCAACAAAAAATATATGCTTAAATAAACATACATGCTCCATAGGAAGGTAAATGAAAGCATATAAATGCTAATTTATATCGTTTGCGTTCACCATTGTCCATAATACCAGCGAATAAAACTTTTCTGTGCTTACATTAATATCAGGCATGGCTGGAGATACTGAGGAACCATGAGCAGCCCCTGGACCTCCGTCGGAATGACTCGGACTTGGTGTATGGCCCGGGGAATGGAGGTTAGTACTGGTTGATGGAGACTGCAATCTTGGGTTGTTATCTGTTGGTTTGGGTGTCTGAAAAAAGTTATACAAATTTTATTCATATTCTATATCAATACAATAATAAAAGATATCAATATATATAATAATAAAAGAAGTGTTTTGTTTTACAAAAGCATTTAAAACTGGATGAAAGGATGGTCAGATATGCAATACCTGGCCACTGTACAAAGACACATAATGTTAAGAGACCAGACAAAGCAGTGTTCGGACAATTAAGAGAGGAGCTAAAGGTACAATCTATTTACATACTTTTGAGATTTCAAAGGCTGTTCAAACAATTACACCTCTTCATTCAACACAATCCCTTTCTCCCTTTCGAAGGGCAAATATTCCTTGTAGTGATCAATATCAGGAAGCCAGTAATGTTGGAGTAGGAGGCCTTAAAGAACTTTATCCAACAATAATGTTTAAGAGTCTTGACATAACTCTTCCAAAAAGCAGAGATAAATTTCTTGACTTAAAACAGAAAACTATGCACCTGTTTCACTAACATTCATCTTTATACTAGGAAATGGCCATCATCTATATATCTGTACATCTACAATGTTGCTATTCTTCCTGTACCTGTTAGGTTAAACATTAACACAATTACAGGTCATATGATGTCTTTCAGCCAACTGATAGTGGAGGAAGACCCCAGGTAACCTTCCAGGCGTTATTTCAAGCACTGGTGGGCGCCTGAGCTGAGCAACTAACCTTCTATAAACCAGTTTGATGGCTTCCTCCCATGAAAGAATTCTATACCTCAGGTAAGGTTTTTAACACGAAACAGATAGGAGCGAGGGACCATAACTACTCAGTCACAGTGCCCACATATGAACAAGATCTGTTTAATTGAAAACTGAAACAAAATGTCATACCGTTTGTGTTGGTGGTCTGTTACTGAACTGGCAAGAGGAACTGAAATCTTTATCCCTTGGTTCCTGTTTAACCCTCACTGTTTCTACACTGCCCCCACGAAGATTTAAGGGATCTATGCTGAAAATACATTTGATAAAGACAGTTATAATCTGACCCAAACTGTTTTAAAAGTTTTGTTCTGTCAGTCATCTGTGTACAACTGCATGACTTTGTTGGGTTTAATACAATCTGACTGAAGTACTTGATCTTCTAAACGAAGATCTGAAAACGACACATTCACATTCGTCTTCTGTATATTTTGGATTTCCAATATTGCTATTTTTATTTTCGCAAATCTATTTTTGTTTGAACCAATCAGACAACTTGTTCGAATGTCAAAGAGTAAGAAAAAGTTTTAATTAATCCAGGGCTCGAACCTGGGACCTCTTGTTTACAGCGCAAGTGCCCTACCGACTGAGCTAACCGGCTATCTGAAATCTTTCGACATAAAACTTGTTGATATCGAAACTCAAGGCTTTATAAAGCTTACAGAATGCTGTAAGGTAGCTTTTGATTGGCTAGCGGAAGGGTTGTCAGAATGAGGCCGTCAATAGCTCGTTGTCAGATCCTATGCGTAGCGTAATAGGAGATGTACTTTAGTCAGATTGGGTTTAATATGGTGGCTGATTTCTGCCATTTCGTGTCAGCGAGGCAAAATGTAGAAGTAACGAAAACACGAAAGGTCGGAATAATGCTTATTTGTCGTGCGTTTGCCTTATGACTTTCGAGGCGAATATACCAAGTAACGAAACACTGAAGGAGAAATAATGAAATTTCAGAGGCGAACACACACAAACTTTTGTATTAATCACTTTTCATATTGGCGGGTATTAAAACTTCGTTATTTCGCCTTCAATGTTTCGTTACTTCGTGTATTCGCCTCGGAAGGCGAAAGGCGAACACACGAAAATTGAGCTATTTTCGACCTTTCGTTACTTCGACCCGCCGACACGAACACACGACAAATATTTCATGTAGGGTCTGCCTTAATACACTATAATAATGGCGCAAAATGGGGCGTAATGTATATATGAATTTAATACCAGAACTGAAATACTTGAAGAGTGACATGTTTTATTGCATATGAAGCATTTTCTATCATAAATTGAGAAGATTTGTTGTATAAATGGTAAAACACTATCTAGATAGCATTCAAAGTTCAGGTCGGCGTAATATTATGCCCCGTAGTACTGACATGTGCAGAAGCTTAATAAATGTACAAATTTAATACTAGTGATAAAATATCGACACAATGACATCTTTTATGGAATATAAATCATTATATTTCGTTTTAGGACAAATATTATTTTATAAATGGTAAAACACATTATTTAGATAGCATATTAATTTCAGCAGCATATGTGTAATTGTTATGCGCATGCCTATCGGAAGGCGAATACACAAAAGGACGAAACTGCACATTTGTCGTGTGTTCGTGTTGGCGGGTTGAAGTAACGAAAGGTCGAAAACTACTTATTTGTCGTGTGTTCGCCTTTTGACTTTCGAGGCGAATACACGAAGACACGACAAAAGAAGGGCGACAACACGAAGTTTTGATACCCACCGACACGAAAAGTGATTAATACAAAAGTTTGTTTGTTCGCCTCTGAAGTTTCGTTATTTCGACCCGCCGACATGAACAAATATGCATTATTTCGACCTTTCGTTACTTCGATATTTCGCCTCGACGACACACACACGAAATGGCAGAAATCAGCCACCATAGTTTAATGTAATACTGACACGATTACAGGTCATACATATGGTAATTTTCAAGCTTTGCATGGCCGAGGGAATCATTTCAAAAGAGGGCACCTGGGTAGGACCACCAACCTTTCCTAAGCCATTCAAAACATAAAGGGCATAACTATTGTCTTCTAAAGGAGTTTTTTCCACTTATTTGGGAAAAGGGGCCAGGGTCTATACAACTGGGAAAATTGCACCTTAAAACATCCAAATTTGGTAATGCTAAAAGTGGCACTTTGATTAAAATTTTACAATAAGAAGAAATCAGTTCAGTAATATTTAAAATTAAAACACAAAGATAAGAAATAATTACTCAATTCTTCCAGGTGGTAGTTTGTTGCCTGGAATGAGGTTAGGATTGCCACTAGGAGGTCTAGGTAGGCTTGAGGACACTGTTGAACTTGTAGGACCCCCATTTCCTGCAAAAAAATAACAAATAAATAATTACATTTATACAAACAAAGTTCTAGATCTAACTGCAATTTTTTACAATTTTTAACAGGTTTACTTTTTTGATATTTACAAGAATCTGGTTGTATTACTAATTCCACCCAAATTACTTAAAACTGAAAATAACAATGGAAAAGAAGGATGAAGGTGAAATTTTATCATTCAAATTACTTAAAAGTTTGTTTTACAAGATATCACTGTCAACATCAGATTAAAATACAAAGAGCTAAGAAGTTTAAGAAAAGATATATTTATAATGTGATATCACTTCAAATCAAAGTCTGTGTAAGAACTTACTGCAAATGATTCTCTACCTAAAGTCAACAAAGGATTAAATTGATAAGATATAATACATGTATGATCATCTTTTCTTGAGGATGATTAGCTATGGGCATTTATGAGAGAAAGTCTATAATGTCACTGGAGGAAGTGATTATAGATAAGACTGAAAGCTGAAACAGATTATGTGCTTTTTTTTAAGTAAAAGCTTTCATGATCTCAAACACAATTTCCTCAAGCTAAGGTATCCTCAGGTGAAACTGAAACTTGACCATAAATCAAGGTGTGACACATTAACCATTAGTACATGTGACACATTCTGACCTGGTAATTATTTTGTCAACATCTTGCCAAGATCATGTTTTACAGCTTGCCAATCTAGTTTTACCTTACAACAGGCTATGTTATGTAGCTTGAGAACATGCTGGTACAGGATAAATTCGCATTATTTTTGGAGGGATGCAGACAGCCAGACGGTACATAAAGCATGCAAAGTGATTGAGAGATCTTGCAAAGTTACTGTGATTTTTTCCAGCAAAATGTCAAATCCTGGTTATCATTTTATCAGAGAAAACACATGTTGCTAATTGTCATTTATGTTACTAAACATCTTGTTAAGATAAAGGTCAAACAATGGACAAAAACAATTTCATGCAACTTTATTTTTTTTTGAAACTGGGCTCCTACATAAACACCCACTTTTGTAAAATGCAATGACCTCTTAGATGTTTATGGGGGGTAAATGGTAAATAAATTTCGACTTTCTTCCCCTATTAACACCACCAACCAAGTCACTTAACTTTTTATTATCTTTTATAGATGGTCTGTAAAAACTATTTCCACAAAATTAAGTACTGATCATTCACTTTATTTAATTGAGTAAAATGGTTTAAATGTACAGCATGACTTGTGTCTTACTATAACTGTTGTAATTTTCCTCTCAATTTCTAAGCTACAGGCTAGGGAACTAAGCCGGGTTATGACATATATATACATGTACAACATGACACGGAATGCTGGACCAACCTTGAGGTAGAGACGAAGGAGGAATGTTTCCATTGCTAAAAGACATCAGATTTTGGAGAGAATTGTATGAAGCTTCCTGCCAATTTTGCGTAGAAGATACACCAAAACCGAGGTCAGCACTAGAGTAACCTGGCTGTGCAGGTCTTGTTCCTGAATAGAAACAAAGACACATTACCAAATCTAACTTAGCAGTAAAAACAGTAGCAGCTAAATGGGAGCTTTTTTCTGCCATGCAAACGGGCCAGTTTTTCAAAATTTAGGTAACAAATGAAATGTACGCCCTGAAATTAACTCAAATTGCTCACCAAGTTTCCCAGCTCAAACAGGAATCAAACACTGAAAACTAGCTCTGTCATAAAGAAAAAGAGCTCCAACCCTATAGGTAACAATCAAAACATTTTTGAAAGACATTTCTGTCATTCAGATGAGACTTTCAATTTTTCTCCAGAAAACTGCTGAGGTAAGCCGTCCCCTCTTGGGAGGGGATGGTATGAAACATATATGGCAAGTGTCATCAGCTTCTACTAAAAGTTTTTAAAAGATGTAATGGACAGTCGCCAGAGACTAATAGATGGAAATAGCTCACTTTCATAACAAACTGAACATGGTTGAACAAGCCAAATCAAGCAGTTCCCAGGGCACATTATCTCCGAGTAGAGATAAAGTTTGAAGGGAAATTGATATTGGTTTCCTACTGGCTTCTTATCAGTCAACTCTGAGATAACAAGTCTCAATAAAGAGAAGAAAGATTACAATACTCTGTAAAGGTAATACTGTAATGTCCATCAGATTATACAGTCATGTCCATCAGATTATACAGTCAGTGTTGCTTTTTTCAATATGAATAAGTCAAAGATATATTGACACCAATTAAATTACTTTTTTATTGGTTCAACGCCGTTTTTTCAAGTTCCAGTGATTTTTTTCCCTTTTGGGAAAATGTCCGGTACTGGATAAATTGGGAAAAATAGCGGGGTTTTTACTCAGATTGGGAATTTTTATAGTTAATTAATAACATCATTTAGAATGCTTCTTCCTTTAATTCCATGTAAACAAACTGTTTAAATGGTTAAATCATGGTCAATGTCAATGTAACTAAGTTTTCCTTCTGCAATCATCAAATGCAAACTTAATTTGGTCATTTGTGGAATTTTTGGGTGATAATTGGGAAAAAAGATTGCATTTTTCAATTGGGAAAAGGTCCTTTTAGGGGTACTATATAAAAGAAGGAAAAAAATCGTTGTCAACAATATTTTATTTCAGTCATGTAACGGTGGGCAGTTCACATAACCAGTGTTCCTGAATTCTGTACCAGTACAAACCTACTGCCAACTGAACTTCCCAACATGAATCAGAGTTTGACAGGTTTCAGACACAATGTCTGAACATAATCCCTGCCTGGGGATCGACCAACGCTCTACCTACTAAGCTAAGTGGGCAGGTTCCCAATAAAATCAGAACTAAATAATACCAGGGCTGTTTTTTTTTTTTAGCACATAACATACACCGGATTGTGGCCTGTCAGAGATAATTAGTTATGTAGTCTAAAATACAGGCATGATTGTGACCTTTGACCATATGGCCAACAGCAGAAGTAATCCAATGACCAGATGGTATCATCTTATTCTGTAATATGAAGTTTGCAGCTGTATTTTTTCAAGTATAAATCAGTTCAATCTGACTTAAGTACTTGATCTTCTAAACGAAGATCTGAGAACGACCCATTCACATACGTCTTCTGTATATTTTGGATTTCCAGCATTGCTATTTTTATTTTAACCAATGAGACGACTTGTTAGAATGTCAAAGAGTAAGAAAAATGTGCAGTTATTCCAGGGCTCGAACTCGGGACCCCTCGATTACTAAGCAAGTGGCCTACCGACTGAGCTAACCGGCTATTTGACATATTCCAACATAAGAATTGTAAATATCAAAAGACAAGGCTACAGGTAATTTGCTAAATTTTGTAAGTTAAGCTCTGATTGGCTAGCGAAAGGGTCGTCAGAACGAGGCTATGAATAGGTCGTTCTCAGATCCTATGCGTAGGTAATAGGAGATGTACTTTAGTCAGATTGTAAATCAGTTTAAATATGCTCAGGAAAAAGACTCACCATTCTGACCTTGACACCAACAAATATGTGTAACTGTTATTGACCAAACTCAGAAAATCATCATATAAAGTTTGCCAGTGAAAGACTTGAGCATTCTCCAGATGCTGATTGGTTACCATTCTTTGAAGTTCAGTATGAATTGAAATTTTCTTTTTAAAAAGTTTTATAAATGTATTCACTAACACTATATGACTGTCATGAATATGAACTTTTATCTTTTTTTTTTTGCATTTTACTTAAATTTAAAATGTATAGAAAATAAAATGGAAGTCTAGAATAATACAGGAAAGAAAATTTAAGAGCACACAGTAATACAATAACAGGAGGGCCATGATGGCCCTATATCGCTCATCTGAGTACCATTGCTCTTAATGATAAGATCAAGTTTTGGCACAGATCACATAGGCATACACTTTAAATAGAATCAGGATAAATATTTTCTTGTAACAGTCCCTTTTGACCTATGGGTCACATACTAGTCATAGCCAATTGCCATACCAAGTTTGAGGCTCAAATACTGCATATTTGTACTAGCATGAGCATGACTATTCCTTACCCTGGAAGACTTAAATAAAATTTAAAACTAATCTCATTAGATGCTACTGAGTTCTAATAAATATTCATTTACATAAAATAAAGGGAGGTAATTTGTCATAAATTCAGTCAAAATTTATCTACCCTGATTGTCCGAGTCCATCTGATGGCATAAATGACATTTCAAAACAGTATCTTCATTACCCATTTTAGTTTGAAACAAACGGAGGTAATTTGACATAAAATCAGTCCATAGTTGTCTACCCTGATTGTCTCAGTCTAACTAATGACAATTAGGCAGCTAAAGAAGGAATTACAGCCAGATGAACGCAGTTACATTTTATATGTGCTTGACTCCAATATATTCAACTGCATACCAAGACGAGTAACAACAGAATGACAGTAAAAATGGAAAAAACAAGAAGCTGCATTCAATAAACGCTTGATGCCCCTGGTGGCATCCTTGTCTATACAAAGCAACCTAAGTCCAAAACGAGGTCAAGTTCAAGGTCAAACTGAGGTTAGGTGATGTCTGAAGATGAGGAATGGGCACAGGTTACATCTGCATTAGTATCTGAAGTCATTCTAGTAAGGGGTATTGATGCTAGACGAAACAGTCCCATTTGGTTAACCTCATATGTACAGACGAACATACGAACAGACAGGACAATCATTATATATGCCTCCCGCATCAGTAGATGCCAGGGGCAGAAAAAACAGATACATGCAAAAATTTCAAATGATAGTTTGTGTTGCTAACATTTATGTTCTTTTGTGATTACAATGTTCCATGCCACAACCAATTCAGGCGATGTGGACATTCACAGACAATAATAAATATAATTCTGAATGATCACATACATGTATGTATTGTATATTAATCTCTAATGTCAGTTAACATAATAATTGTGTATTAATACATTATTTTCCATGGACAGGGTACATTTCATTAAAGGTGGATAATCAGATTTTGGCCATGTAACGGATTTGTTTGAAACTTTAATGTCTGATCATTTACACTCAATTATGTTCTCTTAACCCTTAATACAAGTTAGATTTTCACTGGAGGTATTTTTAAAATTTAATTTTCCTATCCTGGTTGCCCAACCAAGATGGAGTTAATTTATCATAAGTATAAATTTGATAAACATACTTTGCCTAAGGAAAGGTATAAATAGTAGACATATTGTAATATATTTGTAAAATATTTGCATTAACAATTATGTATTTAGTTGTTATTCATTAGAAACGCAAGTTTGAAAAAATATTATTATCTCCCTTTGTCTATCTTGGTTGCGCAACCGAGATAGATTGGAAATAAATGAATTCAGAACATACACACAGCTTTAAAGCTTGCCTTTTGGTTAGGATTGTTAAATACTTAATGTGTCTATCAAATGCAAATGTAAAACTAGAAATTGTATCGAAATAAGAAGAAATATCCAGCTTTTTAAATACTTTCATATTAAAGGGGAGTAATTACAAAATTTTATAAAAATTAATAAAATATACATTTCCAACAGGAATCTATCTCTATGTAATGGGTCTTTTGATCCTTAAATAAAACTCTACCAGAATATACAAACAGTAAAAAATGTCATAAAATGTTGTTTAAATATGATTGACCACCTTTAATGTCAAAAGTAATTTAAGACCAGTTGTTGTTCATCATTGCACCACAATTTTTGAAACACTGATTTGTGTCAGTTTGTCGACATTTTCAATTAAGTGTTTGACATATTGCAATAAACATTGTATAATTATGCTTCTGCCAAATAAACTTATGAACTGAACGATTTTTTTGGACAAAAAGGGAATTCATTCTGACAACTGTAAAACTGCATCAAATATGTCAAACTAACAAAAGTGTCTTAAATATATTGTGCCAAGCTGCAACTTAGTTTTTCAAAGTGACTGGGCAATTATGTGGACTCTTAAATTTTTCATTAAACTATCAATTAAACTGCAATAAAATATTGATCTCTCTGAAATTTGTCTCTTGAATCTTTCCCTTTTTATTAGATACTGGGTTTAATTATGCAACAAAACTGCCATGAAATAGAAGCTACAGAGTACAGTCACACACCAATCACTTACAAGTTCAAGAAATGTAAGGCTTTTGAGTGATCCAAGACATAGAAAACATAAATAATAGTGTGGGGACCATATAAACTGCTCAAGTGGGTCCTGCTTTACTCAAGCAAGTGGTGTTTTACTGCTTTTCAAAATCAGACATTTTCATGAGGGATCTGTTTTTACTGAATTTGTAAAATCTAAAATACATATGAGCCGTGCCATGGGAAAACCAACATAGTGGGTTTGCGACCAGCATGGATCCAGACCAGCCTGCGCATCCGCGCAGTCTGGTCAGGATCCATGCTGTTCGCTTTTAAAGCCTACTGGAACTGGAGAAACTGTTAGCGAACAGCATGGATTCTGACCAGACTGCGCGGATGCGCAGGCTGGTCTGGATCCATGCTGGTCGCACACCCACTATGTTGGTTTTCCCAAGGCACGGCTCATATTACAAATGTGCTTTTATAGATACAAAGAGTCCTGTATGTCTGCCATATATGGCTAAAAAAGTACACCATGTTTTTTTGGAAAAATAATCCAATGTGAATGATATATGTTTGTTATACATTTATTTCTTTGAATTTCATCACTGAGCTGATAGCATAAGATCATAATTTAAGAAACATCTTTTTGTGAGTACTTAATGTAGCAAGGCAATTTTGAATGCACATAATAAAATTATAGTACACAAATTTTTCTCATTTTTCGATGTATTTCAATCAGGCACTCACTATCAACCGGGCCTCTTTATAAGATCTACCTTTTAAACATAAAAACTAGAATTTTACAAAAAAAAAAAAAAAGCAAACATTTACATGATCTAGCCATGCGAAAATATCTGATTTTACAGCAGAAGACTAAAGCAAGATAATGTTCAACATGTAAGTAAAATTAACATGCAAAAAACAAAACAGTTAATGAGTGCCAATAAACAAACCAGTATGAAACAAAAAACAACAAAGACAATATATATAAAAACTCACCACGCCACTGCTGTAGGTTGGCTGAAAGGCTTGGTCCTGGCCTGAAAGGCTGCTGTTGTAGTGGATGTCTTGTAAACGGCATATTTTGTTGAAATGTGTTCTGGGGAAAATACTGCCCTTGAGCTCTCATGGGTTGCCCCTGTCTAACTTTATACAAATCCTGCACTGCACCACTGTCAGTGTTAAACTGTCCGAAACGATTTTGGTTTTGTAACTGTTGCTGCTGCTGCAGCTGCTGTTGTTGAACATTTAACTGTTGAGCTACAGCCTGTCTCTGAGTCTGACGTCCTCGGCTTTCCATTAACTGTGCCAAGAATTGTTTTTTCCTGTCTACTGGCAAATTCTTATACTGTTCTCTAGTTGCCAGTGGCTGTTGATTCATTAATTCTGCTATTTGCTGAGAGAAGTTTTCTTTGGTTAAATTAGTCAGTGGATTCTGCTTCTGTGGTTCTGCAGCAGCTTGTTGTGGGTATGACTTACCATTTACATTGATAAAGCCCATTTTGCTCACATTCTTTGTCAAGAACTTGGCATCGTTTTCATACTTGATATTTAAATCTAGCAGCGTGTTCTGAAAGTTGATGGTCTGCTCTTTTAAATTCTTTATATTTTTTGCCATAAAGCTTTTTGTATGCAGAACTGATAAATCATCACCAGACTGAAGAGCAGCTTCCACAAATTCTATTGTATGCTGTGCCCGTTTAGCAAATGTATCTACCTCTTTTTTCTTAAATGTCAGATCTTTTATTCTCCCATGGCAGACGCCTTGAAGAAAATTCAGGAGCTGCTTGCACCAGCTGATCAATTCATTGGTTATTAAATCAGCAACTTTTCTAACTTCTTTGAACACTTCAACTTGCTGGTCTTTAATGTCTTTCTCCTTTTGAGTGATCTTTTCTGCCATTTCTTGATTAGTTTTCAATCGAGATTTCAGTTCGGCAACGCCGTCCAGAAGCAATTTCTTCTGCTGTTCCATTGTCTCTTCAATAAACTGGTACTTGTGATCTTTGTGTTCGTTCAGCTGACAGTCACGGCAGGTCAATGTTTCACATGTTAAACAGAAGAGCTTAAGCATTTCAGTTTTATGAGTCTGACAGTAAACATGTCTCTGCTTGTTTTCACCAACTACGCCTTCCTTTACCTCATCGGGTTTGACTTTGTTTGAAACGCTGTGATCCTTCGTAAGTTTAACACGTTTGTGTGCAACAACACAAGGGTCACACAGCCACTCTTGACATTCCATACAAAATGATGTGGCTTTTTGATTATCTTCGCATGACGTACATATTGGATATTTCTCTCCGTCTGATGGAGAGCCATCTTCAGCACGAGCTTCAGTCTTCTTTGACGTATGTACAAATGGATTAGGCAGCACATTGCTCTCTGTATATTCTAAATTGCAAACAGGGCACCTTGTTTTGCTATCATCAGTTGATGTTACTGAAAAAAAAAATTAAATTAAATTGAGGACACAGATCAAGTGATACCATTAAGTTATAGGGGAATGATGGCGGGGCCCATCAGGAGGAGAAAACTGTGTCGTAATGACTTAAATAGGGGGGCAATTGCGCTGTAACAAAATCAATACTTTTCATATAATTATGTTACACTCAAAAATAAAATGATTTAAAAGCAAATAAAATGATTTAAAAGCACAATGTCTCATGTTGTTATGGTACTGTGGCATTGAGTTTACATTATTATGTAAATGTACAAAGAGTTTTGGTTGGTATATGTAATAAAATATTAGGGGAAACTTTTTTAGAAATGGGGAAAAACATACTTTTTGAGAGTGGAATCGGGGCCAAATTTCAAGCCCAAAAACTGCTAAAACCACTTAATATAAAAATATGCATGTGAAAGACAAAAAAAACTGTTTGAGATACATGTATATTATTTTCATTTCATTTTGACATCAACAGTGCCAAACTTTATGGGCTATAAAACAATCCTCTAATCAGGGTTGTCGAAATGCCGGCATTTAAGAGTATTTGACACATCGGGGGCATTAACTGGTATTTACTGACATATTCAGATTACAGAGGGCCTTTAAGCTATTCCCTTACCCCTCATCAATATTAGATATCATTCAGGGCACTAGACAACTTTTGGGGACAGGTACCCATACCCTCATGAAGGGGAATTTTTCGACGTTTTAAGACAAAACGGGGAAGTATTTAGCTTTTATATATGTTACTACTGTTCACACTTATTAATTATACTGTTTTCAATCATTTCTAACTAATGTTACTATATTGCAGCATAACCAGTAACCTTCCTTAGAGGCACTATAATGTAACTTGAAATAGAGTTCATATCTAGTTGTGTCAAGCAGTAGGTGATATCAACATGACTGTGTATTTAATTGTTTGGTTATTGTGTAATTAATAAGTGACACTTGATTATCTATACGTATAGGATAGACAACGAGTGCCGAGTTGTCTATCAACGACTTAGACCACGTGACATAAAAACTGCAATTATTGAAAACTGTCCCACGCGTTCTATAGAAATTAGGATTAACGTGTTTTTATAAGAGTGATATTATCTTTGTACCGTTAGCGCTTTTTGTCAGTTGGGCATGTGAAAGAATGCAGGTTACTTTGTATAAATTCAGTTTTACTCGAATACCGGATTTACTAAAATTTGACGTTCATTAACACTTTGAGTCATTTGCAATCGCTAAACAGTTAAATATGGATTTCTCAAAAATACTCAAAATTGAACTACTGAACGATTAGTTTTTGTGAGGAGTTTGCATGTTGGCGAAACACGATGACAGATACGTTGATCCAAGAAGATAGCCAGGTTCCGAAACTACAAAAAAGGCTGACAGCAAATCGGAGATAAACATGTTGGATAAAAAAAATACTGTTTGAAGTAATCTGGTATTTTAAGTATGGACTAGTGCTTACTGGTAATATACATAATCACATACAAATTATCAGACTATTAGAAATCACTTTTCAACAATCGGTATAAAGTGACAAAATAATTATGGTTATATTCATTTTTGTTCTTATAAAAACAGGAACCAGTGTCGGTGTTTATTTATTTATTTATTTTGTTTATCAGGATATAGTTAGTGCGTAGATGCTTTTAGGACTACGAACACTTTTAACTATATCGTGCCTTTCTTGTAAGAATGATGTAGTTGTTCGACTTTCTAACAGGGCCCAGTTGTTAGAAACTTTAACGGGCTGTTAGTTTAGTTTAGTTTATACTAATTTGTTTTAGCTCGATTGTGATGAAAGCTTCAAGCTAATTGTAACCACACTCGAATCCGTTTCCTGGGAAAACCACTACTCGTCCATATGAGGTCATGGTCGTGACCCCAATGGTGCTTGAACCCACGACCCCTGCAGTAAGCTGTTAAACTAACTGCCTGTTAAATTTCTATTCAAGATACTAGTCTTGGTGGGTGGGAAACACTAGTATGATGTTTTAATTTGACTGTAAAGATGATTTAGTGTTTATAATACTTAACAAGTATATTTGTTTTTCTAAGTTTTCTAAACTGTCGAAATATACTAATAAAGTTAATCGACCGTTAGCTCAGTCGACTGTTAAAGTTTCGAACAACTGGATCCAGTTGTTGCAAATGTAAGGATCGTGCTGACATGTCTATTTTATAATAAGTGAACATAAAAAGTTACAACTGTTGGAAACGTTTCAGTGAATGTGTAAATTACGTATTTACCCAGTTGGTTCTACACTACAAATGTGGAGTTTTTTGTAATTCAATTTGATTTTTATATGTATAGTTATTCCAGTCTTGTATTTTCAGTCAAGTGAACCCTTTTATTGATATCCAATAACATGGGGTCATTTTACGATATTAGTATTTAAACGTTGTCAACTGAATTTACCTCCAAGTCAATCTTATTTTTTATCCCATTGATAATTGGTGAGAATATTGCAAGGTCATTTAACTCCGGCGTTAGCCTGTATTGTTAGATGGTAAATTGACACGAAATTCACGCGTTTTTTGCCCAAGTTTCCCCAATATATATACAACTCTACTGTTGTATATGAAATATAGACGGATACAAGTCTGCTTTGCGATTGGCTATTTACGGATTATCGTGGTCTAAATGTATGAAATTGCCTAAGACCACAATTTCACTATTGTGCAAACACTAAAATATGCAAAGTAGCTCTGCAATTATGTCTACAGAAAACAGTGATCAGTTGAAGTTTAAACATGTTCAAGTTTTTACATACTACTGTAAGTCCACTTAAATTCCCAAATAAACAGTTTCGTTTTTTTTTTTTTTTTTTTTTTGGTAAAAGGTAGGACAAGAAACCTTTCCATTATGTCAATGAGTGATTGACAACTGTTCATCATAAAAAAGCAAATAATATAAATATCAAGCAGGATATTTTCAAAGTTCTTGGTGTAGGCAAGGCAGCAAAACTTACAAGTGTTTTGCTACTGAAGGGGAAGTTGGAGTGGTGATTTACTGAATGTGATTATGTAATGTAATTGTATGACTCCGAGTAAGCACTATGTCCAGTATTGTATAAATATTTTAAGTATGTTCTACTGTCTCGTGATTTTCTGAGAACTAAACTTAGGTTCCATTATATCTGATTGCTTTTTGAAGTAAATGCCAGTGGTTGTTGCTTAGACTGATTTTAGGGGTATTTGTCATGCCATTATTTACCACTAAATACCATCGATAAATACCGGCCAGCAAATACTTTGCCAACCCTGCCTCTTATGCTTTATGACTCTAGGTCAAGTACATTCTGACACACATGCGGTACAAACTTTTATTTTTTGACTAGGTCAAAGGCCATAAGGTATAACTTTGGTCTTGCAAAGTGAAAACAAAAAAACTCGGGTGTACAAATTCACATGCCTACATGGTTTCAGGACTCTATGTGAATTTTTTAAAGATATATGCAACACAAGCACTTTACATGTAAGTGTATTTTTCACTTAGTGAAAGACCATAACTCCAATCTGGCTGACTAAAATCCCAAACAGAACTCCATGTGTGCTTCACTTGTATGCTGAAACAAAAATTATCCCCTAATGCTTTATGACTCTAAGTGAAATTTATACTTTTTGAGATCAATGTGACACAAACTTGTATCACATGTATGCATATTTTTGACAGTCAAGGGCCATAACTGGTTTGACTGATAAAAATCTGGAACAAAATCCCAGGTGCACAATTTCGTATGTTTAATAATATTCCTATGTTGTTTCATGACCCTAAGTCATTACTTCTTGAGATATGTGCTACACAACTTTTATGCCTTTTTATGTCCATTTTTACTAGGTCAAGGGCCATAACTCTGGTCTGACTGAGTGATATCTCCAACAAAACCCCAGATGCACAACTGTTGTGATGCAAAGTACCCCTTTCTGACTCATTTGATTAAGAAATAATATATCCCAAACAGTGATTTGTCATTGAATAAAATCATTATGTGGAGTTTAGATGTGAAGGAATTATATATAATTATATGCATCCATTTTAAAACCCCAAACAATGATATTATTCATGAGCAACCCGCTGTTTGAGATATTATTTCAATATGTTATCGAGGATTATTATGTACATCCTTGACTATATCCATCAAATATGGCACTGATTTTTGTTGATTTCTTTTCCAGTGTGCCGCTATGCCATATAATGCTATGAAGTAATAATTGTGACGTCACAAAAATGAATTGCTGAATAACAGCATTCCTTGTTTAATAGGAAAACATATCGGGTCGTGTTAGATTATATATTATTTATAATACATCCCGTTTCCAAATATATAACCCAAGAAATGTTCTGATGTGCTGGAACATTAATTTAATTAAACATGTTAAAAATTTACAAAAATGTGTAATTTACTAATTATACTGAGAATGTCACACAAATTTAGTTTCCTTGTGTTGTGGTGGATCTCCAAAACCTGTCTAGATTTCTATCAAGAGGCGGATGCTGTCTCACACCCGCTCCTTCATGGCACATTAGTTCAATATCGGAAATTATCTTACCTATGACTATAATAAAAGTAAACCTATCTGCTAGATTTCTATCAAATAAAAACTGCAATTTGATAAAAAAGGAAGTGCTATAGCAAGGCTGCAAGGAAATTAAGGACATGTAATCCTAATCAATGGCACTGGTCTGTAAATCAGTTTAATAAGAGTCACTAATATATCATGGACATTTGTCGCGGAATTTATAAATGACAACAAATTGGCTTTAAATGCATTCGTAATTTAACACTAATGACGACTAGATATAGATCTAGTGTCATTAAAATTTGAAAACCATACCTTCTCCATCAGAAGATTTCGCTGCGTTCTGTGAGTTTGTGCTGTCACTATTTGTAACACATTTCGGCTCATTTTTCGACTTCGATGTAGAGTAATTTTCAAGACAAGCTTGGCAGAAAGAGTGTAAACAATGAAGTAATTTCGCCTGCTTTTCTATTGTTAATTCCTCTTGACACTTCGCACAAGTTGTACTATCCAGTTTCACTTCCTTACCACTTTCCTTGTCCGGTATTTCTGCCATTTTTTGTTTACTTTTTTTTTTATATAAATGCTTCAACACGAGACACGGAAGTTAACCTTTCGCCATTACAATTGAAATGCAGTCTAAAAATAGTAACAGTAAAGCGCGCATAAAGTGTTCTACACTTGCTGGCGATTGGTCGCAAACTGACAAAATCCACTGACAGTTTTCCGATAAATCCAGTTTACAACTGGCTAGAACTGGATTGAACCGGCTGCGACCGCTCTCAAACCGGTTTTTCTTGTCAGCCAGGCTTATCAATCATTTGGACGACAACCAAACTTGCTGATAACATTGTGTTGTAGGGCAATAAATTGTCTAGTGGGAATGACGCATTTAGCTTCAGGCGAATAACTAACTACATGTCAGACAGAGAATTGATCACATCTGATATAAATGTCAGACAGAGATGCGTCGTAGCAGGGACATAGATAGATGTGTGTTGTTTGTTTGTTTGTTTTGGGTTTAACGCCGTTTTGTACTGGCAAAGAATCCAGGAACACTGGTTAGGTTAACTGCCCGCCGTTACATAACTGAAATACTGTTGAAAAACGGCGGGCAGTTAACCTAACCAGTGTTCCTGGATTCTTTGCCAGTACAAAACGGCGTTAAACCCAAAACAAACAAACAAACAACACACATACATTTATGTCCCTGCTACGACGCATCTCTGTCTGACATAGTTTCAGTCGTGTAGATCGTGCTTTTAGGACACTTCACACTAGATCTCTTTATCAAAATTAATTTATTGCCCGACAGAATCGACTGTCTATAATTTTAATTGATTTAATGAGATCTGTCCTGAAAAACACGATTTACACTAATAAAACATTGTAGGCCTATCTCCGTAAATCAAGCAAAAGGACTGCTTTCGACTGTCGTAAAGAAACATTGTGATGTTGTAAATTCATAAACCAACACAGTTCTGTCATAAACATGTTTCTTCGGGGGTGTTCTAAAGAAAGAAACGTTGGTCGGTCAAATTTCTAGAGTGACATAACCGTCTTTCAAACAATACGAAAGTCGTATCGTGTTAAGTACATGCACTTAGATATAACTGGTCCACAGAAGAACCTAACCCAGTAAAAATGATTCAAAAACACACCCGGACAAAAGACACGGGAACAGACCAACGACACGGGCGCCACCCGTGCACACCAGTTCAACACTGTGTTTAAATTCTGCACCTGTTTTCTAGAACGGAACAAGGCTGATGTCTATGTGTTGTGTGGGATTAGTATAATGTGCCTATATTGTGATACCTCTTTATGTTATTAGTTAAACCTGTAAATTTTTACTTACAATTGATATTGGTATTCATTTTATGTCAAGTATCAGTGTTCATTTTATACGTAGGCCTATATTGTATAAATACTGATATCGGTATTCATTTTACATCAAATATCAGTGTTGATTGTATACGCATATCATATAAATACTGGTATTGGTATTCATTTTATGTCAAATATCAGTGTTCATTTTATACGTAGGCCTATATCGTATAAATACTGATATCGGTATTCATTTTACATCAAATATCAGTGTTGATTGTATACGCATATCATATAAATACTGGTATTGGTATTCATTTTATGTCAAATATCAGAGTTTACTTTATACGTGTTTCATAGTAATACTGATATTGGTATTTATTTTATGTTAGATATCAGTGTTCATTGTACACGTATTTCAAATGAATAAAAGAAACTGCAAATTGGCATATTTTTATAAAAATAAAAATGCCCGATTATCTGGCAAATGTTTTGTTGAAATGCAAGTAATTTATGATCCTGTGCAGGAATAATGTATATAATTATGTTCCTGTTTTACTGTATATGTAGATCACACATTCCAGCTCAGTGAGCAGCATGTTTATGATATATAATCTTGCTAATTAAATTTTTATAACACAACTTGATGGAAAAGCTATAATGTACTACAGATCTCATTTTGGCATACTCTGCATTAGTTGACAGTTTGGCAACGAGCCATAGAATTTCATAATTTACGGCATTAGTCTTTATACTTTGGCAATGAGCCATAGGATTTCATAATCAATGATAAGATAACTTTCAGCCTTATTATGTCACATTAGCTAAGTCTACTGATAAGATATCTGGATTAGGTAACTGAGCTGCTGTTGTTATTATGCCACCTTCACAAGTTTACCACAGCATTTTCTTTCCTATCGCATTTACAGGTAAACGTCAATATTTTATGGTGCTACCAACTTAAATCAAATAATGAACATCAGCACTGTAAAAGTTTCAGCAGTTTAATGCATTTAGCTATATTGATTCTTTAATCAGGTATGATTTGCTCATACACTTATAAATAGCAATTAATCAGCACAGTGCAGTAGTAAAATGTTGAGCCATGACAGTATAGGCTATACAGACACTAAATAGAAAAATGGCGCGAAAAAAAAAATGGTAGTCGCATAATGGCGGACACAAATAGTCCTCAGTTTTTTGGCGGACACAAATAGTCCTCAGTTTTTTGCTCTGTAGAGCTATTTTCCTTATTTTCTTTGCATTTTTTGTTGTTGCTAAAATCACATGACAGATCTATGCTTGACATGTAGGTAGCATTTTCATAATGAAATAACAACATGACAAAATTTTTCATGGAAACTTAGATCATACACCACCAGTATAATTTGGGGTCTCATTTTTTAGCTGATTTTGCAGTTTGTGTGTTTCACTGAAATTATTTTTCTTGCATCAAACATTACCCCCACTTTTCTTTTGATTTTTAGTTAGCACTGACAATATTCTTCAAGAAAATGTAAGTTACAGAAATTTAAAACGGGTCCTGATGTGTGCTGCGGTCATTGGAAATGGGTCAATTTCATATAGAATAAAGAACAACAACTATTTAGTGTGGTATAACCTATACACATATTACTAGACACTGTGTTTTGTTCAAAGGAGATAACTCCTGAGGCTATTCAAATTTTGTATAATTATGTCCCTTTTCTTCTCAAAACAGCCAAGACAGATGAAGTCAAAATATATAATAGAATTATTTTTTCTAAAAGAATGATTATCTAGTCGGTAGCCAGACTGCTATTACTATCTGAACGGCAAACAGTAATGTCATTCAAGTTTCCATATTATTCTAGAATAAAACTGTTGTTCTTGTCACTTTTCGGGGGTGTTTTTACAGGAGAGTTAAATCAAGGGAAACCACCCATCAGCCATTACCTCCCTTCTATACCTAGGCTGGGAGGTTCTTGCGCTCACGTGCTATTATAACATTTTTTTATATATGCGCGTTCCGTGGTAAAGCGTAAACTTATTGCGGCCCCAGTGACGTTGGGAGACAATATATTCAGTTATTTCGTTTTTACATATTATATGCTAGAATGGCGTTAGCGCATGTTCATTTCGTGTTATAACATCTTCAGAATCCATCGGGATACGTTGGTACTCTCGCCCTACCGGACTCGGGCCCCAACCAATCCTTCAGGATTCTGCAGATGTTACAACACGAAAAAACATGCGTTATTCTTACATTATTTCCATTCTATAACACGATATCAAGGATTGATATCAAAATCCTTGACATCATCCGCCAAATATTTTCCGATGTTTCTTATTACAGATTTGGTGCAGTCGGACTGCGCATGTCATAAAATCATTATCATCGGAGCACACGCAAATTTTTGCATGTCCGCACGCACTTAGTGTATAATATACTGACTATATAAAACGTTAGGGTTAGGATTGCCGTGGTTACAAAATATATACATAATGATATTAGACATTCAAATATTTTATTGAAAATGATAATAGCAAATAAGAAAATACAGACATCAACAACACACTATTAATCCATATTTTTAGTTATAACGCTGTGAGTAAAATACCCATTTAAGGTGTTTAACGAGGTATGATAAAAAAATCAAATATGCTCTCGCCTCTCAAAGTTGATGACACGGTAACCATATCCTTTCAACCTTTAAAAAAACTGGGACGCTTCTTATTGATAAAAAATCATGTTAACATTATCTGTGTTTCATGATCCATGAACAAACAAAGGTATGATAAAAATAATGTTTTACTTTTTACCCACGCATACTTTTGTACTGAGATTTTTTAAATACCAACTTTTACAGCGATATTATTTCGGTCTATGAAAAGCAGGTGTGTTTTCTCTAAGAATGCAAGTGTGCGGGAGTTCAAAAAAGGAAACACCGTTTCATTTCTTTACTTTTTTAAATTTTGTAATGCGGTATACCTGCAAGGATCAAATATCAAAAGTTTCACACATAAACTGACACCTTTTCAAAAGTGATATGTTTCCTGTCAATAATTATACCAGCTGTCTGATTTATTTTTGACTATAATTTAAAATGTATGTATGTAGCGAGATACTTTATATGTATAAGTTACTAAAATAGAATTATGTTCTGTTCTATTTTTGTTCTGCTCTTATTGTTGTGAAAGCTGCCGTAATGTCCGAACTTTGTCTAGTGTTTGGCTCACATATCATAATTTTTGTTGATAAGGTTAGAAAATTGTATCTAAGTCCGGCAGATTACAAGATTTAATTGGCTGTGATGCTATTTTCTCACCACTGGAGTAATTAAAAATCAATTAACTAATTAAATAATTACATTGTTAGGTTAACTAGAGACCACACTAATTCAAACTAGGTACCTTTATCAGCATATGTCTTTGAGAACATATTCACACATGTTTTGATGTCACTAAACAACGTTATATTTTATAACTATTTATATACTCAGAATGGAGAACGGAGCGTCTTCAAAATGGGGTCAATCCTCAAATGCAAGTTTTATTGAATACATTGTAGGTGAAAATAGACATCTAAAGGTAGACTGACATCAGTCGTTAGAGTCATAAAATGTAAAGCACTTGGCCATAAAATCAATCCTCTCTGATACCACCTTCTGAAAAAATTTACAATATCTCTTGCCTCTGTCGAGATGAGCCTAGAGAGGAAATGTTTTTTTGTTTGTTTTTTGTTTGTTTTTTTTTCTGAGAAAATATCAGTGTCAGTATGAAGAAATTAATATTATTACAGATTATTTGATCTCAACAGACTTTGTAAGTCTACTCTAAAGGCTGAGCTTCAATCTTTCAAAAAGTCACAAGAAATTAAGGGACGAGTTAGTTTAACTTCATACACGAAACAGAGAGCTTGAAGAAAAATTTCTATTTTGCCCTGAACAACGATTAGAAAAAAAGAAATTGATTAAATACTCTACAGACATTTGATAATTTTAGATCTCTCCCAACCGAAGTTAATGAAAAGAATGAATACAGTTTTAACCTATATATTATTCATCACTTGTGTATCAAATACCCGCCTTGAAAGAGTCAAGTCATGCGCTGTAAGTGACGTGGAAAGTATCATAATTATATATATCTTCGTCATTCATTACAAGGCCGTGGTATTATATACGAGGTCACTATAGCTATTTAGCTTATACTTAGCCTTTAGCATGCTGAAGGCAAGCGATTTTGCCTTTGCAACCAGTGCAGACTAAGATCAGGCTCGCATCCGTGCAGTCTGATCATGGTCTGCGTTGTTCGCTATTCGGCTAGTATATTTTCAGTAAACACCCCTTCAAATAGTAAATGGTATTGCTCAATTTGAATGATAGACCAGTCCATTATACAAATTTAGCAGAGTAAAGGTTAAAAAGAGGCGAGTCTAAATTGTAGTAAAAAAGGAGGGGTGTCAGGTTGTATTAGACTTCCAGACTTGAGAATTTTATAGACTGCGTAAATTATCAGATTGGAACTGAAAGAATGTCGTAAAAAAACGGAATACCGTGAATAAAATCATTACATATATTAAAAACTAAATAACTATAAATACGTAGCAAATTTGGAAAAAAATACCCGTTTAATTCTCAACAAAGTTAAATTTTTTCCAGTAGAGTAACCCGTAGTAAACGTATTTCCTTATATGTAAAGAAATTTTATCAATATAACGTTGGTAGAGTTAGAGATAATAGAGAGTTTGAGATTTCAAACTTCGCCTTCCCCTTCAACGTCTCTCATATATATTTTGGGTAAAACGTCACCGATATGCGTGTATTTTATTTAAATCACACGTTGCTACTAAAGTTTTCCATGTAATATCTCGTAAGCCTAAGACTTCGCTTTATTACTATGCGAAATAAAAAGCTTAGTTTCAGGATTTCTGCTTATTAAGTTATTTGATTATCCATATTTATAATTAGACTAAATTTGATGCGAAACACTATCAATAGGTATAAGAATAATGAAGTTTTGTATGGCTAATGATTTTAACTAAACACATTGAATTGAACCTGGAAGTATAAAGTTATCAACTGATTTTGAGAAACTTTGAGATTTTGTTCAAACTTTAACTTCTACGGCATATTTGTGTCCCCAGGCGGTATCGATTACACCAGATGGGCCTTTTTGTCGTATGAAGTGAAGTTTTGAACGTCCGAAGATGTGATATCACGAAAGTCGAAACTTCATTCTTTTTACATCTACTCTATCCACATACTCGGCATCAAAGACTGAAATCTGGATGGAGGCACATGGCATGACAGTCATTTTACTTGAAAAATAAATAATTACGCGCGATTATCATTTGGTGGAACATTTTATTTTCACATCCAAATAAAATCAATCTGTTTCTGTCGGACACTTAATACGACAATTGCGTTTTAATTATAAACATAAAATGGTACTAGTAAGACGGAAAATTCTTTTGAAGTATCAGACAATTTCAGATTTATGATATCATGATGAGAGACTTTTCCTGTTAGCCGTATGGGATAACTCTATTTTTTAAATGCATGGAACCAGAGCCTGGCAGAGAGACATTGTGGGTTAATTCCCCCTTTGATTCTTACATTTTACAAAGAAAGTCAGTCTTGAAACTCGGTGTGACCCTACCCTACCCCTACCCTATCAAAGTGTAAAAGTAAACAAAATGTTGCATAAATTACAAATTAAACAAATACACAATAGCAACAAAAATCTAAAGAAACGAGATTCGCAATGGACGGACCGTCAGGGGAGGTAACTAGAGTCACGGATTGGGACTAGTCCGATATGAAAGCGTTCAACGTCATGATATGGAAAAATATTGCACGATCGCGGTCCATTGAAACCCAATGGAAAATAATTTTAGGTATGTAATAATCATTTTTATTTCCTCTCGTGTATGATTTACAATCGTGCATTGTATACTGACTATACTGACATAATTTTATATAAAACCTAAATGTTTGGAGCAACACTAACGAGTTTTTACATTGTTCACATTGTTTTATCGTGTTTTGTTGTTGTTGTTGTTGTTTTTGTTTTTTTGTTGTTTTTTAGGTAATCGCTCTAATATCAATGCGATGCTTATATTAATTGAAATGTTTTTTTTTCATTTAATTTTCATTCTTTTCATTTTTAAAACCTCTTGTAAAATTCCTGCCCTTTCGGACAATTAATATCAAAATGCACGAAAAATACGATCATAATTACGGATAAATTGAATGGGCGGATTAAAAGAAGTAAGGTTCATTATAATGTTTGAAATCTCAAGGAATTTTAATCGAACTTCAACTTCATACGTTAACTTCGCAAGAGACGTTGAAGGGGAATGCGAAGGTTGAAATCTCAAACTCTCTAATAATAAATAACGAATACGAGTGATTCTTATTAAGTGATAAAGTTCAAAGCCCGTAATTTGTAATATGCCATTCACAAGGTCTTGATGCCTGTTGAAATCTAAATTTTGCGTCATGATGATTTTGAAATCTAGCATAAAGAGCAAAGATTTTTATTCATTCCAAAGGAATATCTATTATACTGTGTAGAGACGTATACACTCTATGACACTTAATTTCAGATACTCAAGCCAGCTGGAAAGAAAGCTTTATAACTTTATTGAATAACAAAGACACTGCATATCGGCGGTGAGATATACTAATAGTATAGTTAACATTTCTGATCTTCTTTGTCAGATCGTAGCGGAACACTCGAAAAATCACATTTATCTATCACTAAATCGCACTTACTGGTCATACTTGCGCTAATGTTGTTTGACATATGGACTACATTTTATCATTCAGGAGGTGAGAGGAGTAAAGAGGAGTGGAAAAAAAGTACGGAGGAGTTGAAAATGAGTATAGAGGAGTACAAATATATTTACAGATGAGGACTTTGGAGAAGAAACTGTTGCGTTAATGGCCATACACTGCAAATGAGCCCTCTGTGTTAAAAATAACATGTAGCTTGTGTTGGGTGACGGCAATTATACATCCTATCCGCAAATGTCATCTCCAGCATACCCTGAGACGCGTCTGATGAGCTGCTGCGACATAAAAACTGCAATTAACACGCTCTCCCATCTAAATAAGTTTATGGTCTATCTGTCACTGATCACTGAGGAGATGAGAGGATATGGGAGAATTGAGAGAAATGGAGTACGAACGAATTACATTCGGGTTAACGGCTTGGCATTTCGTGTAAGAGAGGTTCGGTTATAATTTACTTATAATTCGCATTCAGTTACGCATGACATCCGCATTTAACATCTTCAGTCTATATGGAGTAACATTATTTAATGAAAAGCTGAAAAACTAATCCGACAGCCATCGATCTTGATTCCAAGCGAATAAAAGACACCAATGAAAAAAGAAAGCGCAAAATTTCCAGAGTAAAGTTAGACGGTAGTATCAACAAGAGTTGTAAGAAACCAAAGCAGGAAACGTTTTCTACAGGAAAAAAGCCAAAGAAGCAGAATGTGTTAGAACCTGAAAACATCACTACGGTTGGTCAGGTATTTAACTGATTGCCTACCTGACTCCTCCTCATTAAGTGTTTGGACGTTAAAGGCGACGTTTGAATGCGATATTTGCTTCAAAGCTTTTGGAAGACTGGATAATATGTTACGACATAAAAAGTCAGTGCATTCGGACGTCGACTCGGATGACGATGCAATGCCGGACAATGATTTACAAGAAGATATTTTTGGACCTATAAACAAAACTGAATCCGATTTCAGCGATGATGGTATGTCTGTAACCTCTGAGGACTCTCTACATATTGATCCTTGGCAAGAGATTTTGGAAGAAACATTCAAGAAAAATGAATCGCATTATGAAGCGGAAGTCAACGAACAAATAGAGGAAGATGCAGAAATCAGTGAAAGCGAAGTGAGGGAAAATGTCTACGAGGATATGAAGTCCACCTACAGAAAAGCCATGATGAATATTTTTGGTAGAAAACTGGTCTGGTTCGACGCTATGAAGAAAGATCTTATCTATAAAGCGATAAAGAAAACAGTTAATCGTCTCATTTCAACAGAACACTACGAACCGGAGGAGGCTTTGAAATACGCCATTCTGAGGCGAAGATATCTTTTTGATAAAGTGCTGGCCAGGTTTGACATTCCCGGCGTTGACGGAGACGAAGACGAAGATACTGAAGCACAGACGATACTAACTGAGAGTGTTACCATACGACTGTCGGTACTTTAGTGATAGATCATAAATGAGCAAAGGTTGTTCTTTTCAACTCAACATAAAAATGAAGCAAGGGGAAGACAAGGTTATATTTCAATGTGTAAAATGTCGCTATTTCTTCTTTGCCTGGAGAAACCTTTGACATCATTTACGAGTATGGCATACGACGGATTATTACCTCAACACATGTGTATGTTTTGCTCATACGTTCCATGAACGTAGGACGTTTATAAACCATATAAAACACAGTCTAGAAACAAAACTGGGGCACTAAAGACTTTAAAGTTGTCGAAAGGGCTAGTTGATTGGACCATTCAAGTTCTGCCACTTCAGTGGCGACCGCGGATTATCAACTGCACAAAGCTACACATCTGAAATGGAACGGTCGCGAGTATTTCGAGAATTAAACTTTCTGAGAGCCTTGAATAACGCTGGGCCAGGTACAAGACGACAGTTAATACAGTCAATAACTTTAAGACAAATACAAGCTGTTTCTGAAGTCTTCAAAAGATTAAGACAACGTTCTATCACTATATTACCGCGAGACGTTCCTACGTTCGAGAATGAAAGACAGCTCATCAGAACGCTAGCTGCGAGTCGAGTCAACCGTCGGAGAAAAAAGAATTTGTTATTGCGATGCCATTCACTGTTACCTAGAGCACTTAGAATGACGTATGTGTACCAGGTAATTGCCAGTGAAGTGAGTGACGCGATCAGAAGAGGAGAAGACTAATAACTGAATGGACTCTTGCATTTCTTTAAGAACATTTTTATGAAGTCTTGGAAGAGTTTTATACAGAAGAAAATGATATGACCGACGGTATAGATCATATTGCTTATAGTGTGAAAAATATATCCTCAACAAGTGTAAATCGGCTGTTTATATCTAAGAACAGATCTTACCAAAATCTCTGAAGCTTCAGAGTTTAACACAGGAAAGCTTGTTCTGACTAACGCTATGGATCATATTGTATTGTAAGACCTTATTTTGTGAAACACTATTGTCAACAAGTATAATTCGGCTGTCTTTACTTTATTTCTTTGGACATATTCGTTCATTTGTTGCAAATATATGTCTGAATTTTACAAAAGTCATGCTTTCATAGAACAAAAATTGTGAATTTATTTGGTTAATCAATATTAATAAATATATATAAAGCACCCAATTGTCTTAAGCTTAACCTCACTTTTCTACATTATATGAATAAAGAACGAGGTCCGCTAATGATAGCAGTAGAACAGGATGTTAGACTCCTAGAGATATAAAAAACGGATGTAAAATACAATGTAGTGTAAATGTATACCCATGTGTAAATATAATCGAATGCACATTATGCGTGCTAGACCCTTTTTTCCTTCACAACACACTGTTAACGTTACAGTTACTGAAAGCTGGATTATAGAGCGAAAATAGGACATAAAACTAACCAAACTACAAGGCGTTCATTTCTTTAAAATCTTAAATAAGTTTGATGGGAAATGATCGATTCTTTGGTCGATGCATGTATTTGTTGGTATTGTTCACCAATACCAATACCATACCATACCATACCATACCATGCATAATACAAAATACAATGAATACAATAAAATAATACAATGCAATACATAATATACGATATGATGCAATGCAGTACAATACAATGTAATGGTATACAACATGTTTCAATATAACATAATTATATGCATTAAGATACAATAAATGTATTGCATTACACTGCACTGTACTGCAGAATACAAGAGGTGTATGGTTGAGACATCCCGACATGCATCCTTCCGAAACGAAACGAAGAATACAAAAAGGGTAGCAAGCCTTATTATACTTTGCTGTATTGCATTGCATTGCATTCTATTACATAATGTCATTGTATCGCACTTTGCTGCATTGTATTGTATGGTCTTATGTTGTGTTGTGTTGTGTTGTGATGTACATGTACATACTCCTAAAACATATTTTAAACAAGAAACGTGAAAAATGTTTAAACGATTGTTCTACACATCACTAAAGGTGTTTGACAATGCGTTAAAAATGAAAGAACACATATAATTTTATTTGACTGAATTTGATATATCCAGACAGCATGTTCTGATACTGATTAATAATTTTGTTGAACTGAAAGATTTATAAAAATGGCATCACTTTAAGTGACGTCGAGTATGCATGCACGCCTGACCAGCTTTATTCAAATGATCTTCTTAGCAGCGGATGATGTCATTGAATACAGCATCATTAGTAAATATATTATTCTGGTAATCAAAAATGTGTAGAATGCGAGTAACTTACAGAATCGGTTATTTTTTTTAGTTAATATGAATATAAAACTATTGCTTTAGTTGTCAAAATTTGCATTGACGAGTACATATCTTGCCAAAACTAATTAGAAATGCAAGTTTATAAAATTATTATTACCTCCCCTTTGTCTTTCTCGGTTGCGCAACCAAGATAGAATTCCGAAGCTATACTCTGACTCAAAACTTGCCTTTTGTTTCAGGCAGTTGAATATCCCAATATTTATCAAATATGAAACTAGAAACCACAATGAAATCACAAGAAATAGTCCACTTTTAAATATGTTTATAAGAAGGGGAGGTAATTAAAAAAAAATCATAAAAAGTAATGAAATATACATTTTCAATAGGGACATAACTACATGTTATGGCTCTTTTTGTTCCTTAGATAAATCGCTAACGGAATATATGAAAACTGAAAAATGATAATGTTGCTCAAATGTGACTGACCACCTTTAAATACCAATATGGGTTGTGATAGGTGCAGCGCAAAGGTCAGCTTTGCAGTTACTCTAGTAATTATCACTATGTTATTTTATCTGTTATTGTTTTCAAATATTTCTTAGAAATACCAATCATTTGGTTTCCAGGTTTAGATGTTTGTTGATATTTACTACATAGCACATTTCGTAACGGAGGAATGTTTTATCCATTAAGTTTTAGTCTGTATGACTTTGTTTTCTATTATAACTGGTCAGATACTGCGAAATTTTCAACAAAAGTTGATTTTGTTGACCTTAATTATTTTGTTATTGTTTCTAATGGAACTTTCATAAATTGCACAGAAATGCTAATTACAATGTACTTTGTGTAAATGGTAATCAACATATTGTTATTTTAAACTTAAGGAAAGTGATTCACAATCGAATGTTTTGTCTATTAAATTTGACCTTAATTATTTTGTTTGTTTCAGTACTTTTCGTTTATCCACAAAACTACCATGTATAGACTGATTCTATATCTGTTGTTTATGGTTATATGTGTACATAATGGACGTTTTGATTGACTTGTTTTTCAATTTGCTTTGAATACTTTGAAATATTTGTAAACATGTTATTGTGATACAGTTCTGCAGTATAAATACGATGGGAAAATGCTTAGAAAGCGGATTGAATCAAAGTAGGGGATGGAATTAGAGGAAAAGAAAATGTTTTGCAGAAATGGACTACGATAACTGAACAACACGAGACCGAGTTAGAGAGAGGTTGTTAGAGGGTTAAGAAGTATGAAATATCCGGAAGAGGTTGGAGATATTAGGTTAATGTAAGAAAGAACTTTCAGCTTAGAAGAGTATTTTTTTTCTTAAGTTTGACGCGGGAACCTGATGTATTTATACCAGGATCGATTCTTACTGTAGTTCATCTTGTAAATAAACTCCTCTCTCTGTTTAAACAAAAACTGCTGACTTGCTTAACCTACGCAGCCTACAGAGAGGCATGAGATGTTACAACGCTACGTCATCGAAAACCACTGAAACTACATGAAATAAAAAGAAAACGCGGTTGTTTTACATTGTAAGACTGATATATATTTCACTCGTGAACATCATATTTCATAAGCTAACTGGTGGCTACGTAAATTTTACATCAGCTGATGTTATCTCGATGAAATATATTTCGATCTTACACTATAAGAAACAGATGTCCTCTTTATCCAATCACCATAGCAGTGGAAAATTAGTAGGGAATTCCGTTCAAATAAATATTTTCATTTCTTGTCAGCATCAGTATATCAGCAATTTTGAATAAAAGTTGTGAGAATTTTAACGAACAATATTAAAACCCGTCTGTTGGCAGTGATCCACGGTATTTCATGTTCTGGTGAAAAACAGCATGGTATCATTGCCATCACAGCAAATAGTATTAAGTAACCATTTAACGTAGCTGAGATGATCTGCTTCAAACATATCTCGAGTTATTTAGAAAATAAGTATTTCCTATGTAATAATATTATTTATGTATCTCCTTATTGATGAAATTTCATCTCGGTAGATACCATTAAAGCTGTTAAAAGTGCACAAAATCCCACTTGTAAAGTCTCTAAAACAGAAACAATGTAAAGGAAACTATCCTGTAATACAAGTAATTGTAACAAAACGCAAAATATGTAAAACACAGAAGTGCTCATGTAAAAACTATACATTAAACAAAGAAAACCTAATAAACCAATTACTCATGTAAAGCGCCATGTCGATGATGTCTACATACTGGATTGCAGAGGAGTATCCGACAGAAGTAGACGTGCAGCATCCTATGAAGTTTGTTATTACAAACTAAAAAATGTAAACAAATGGGATGTTACAAAGCAAGCCATTGTATCTCAAAGCAATAGCAATTAACCTAAATCACTAAAGATTGGAGCATATGCAAATTCGGATAAAAATCAATGGTATTTTCAAGAACATTGACAAAAATGTATTGCAAATCTATTTATCAAAGATAGTTTAATAGCCAAAACAGTCATATTCATGCTATTCTCGCATTATGTTACATCGACTTTGCTTTCTTCTGTCTACAAAAATATGACACAAAGCTGTTTGTTATAATATCTAATGTATATTTCGTAATTATTGTGAATTAGAATTGTATGTGCCGAAGGAATTTAAAATGTTTCATAAAAATAACACATTGACGAAAATCAATGAACTGGCAGTCCTTACTCTTTTTTATGCAGAACATTTAAGGCGAAAATAGTGTGCCGAAAATAGTGTGTCCGACCATGCCTTAGTTTAGAATATTGTATTGTAGTATATATTGATATGTTACATTTCATCGTATTTTGTTGCGTCAGCACGTTCTATATTGTATTGTATTGTGTTGCGTTGCATTATTTATGTTGCATTGCATTGCACACATGTTTACTATAGGTTATTGTATTTCACAATACCAGAAATCTTAAACATACGTAATATTGTATTTCGCAATCTTGTTGTAACGTTTTGCGATAATACTCGAGGACAGTATATTTCCCGAAACAGAACACATCTTCAAAAAGCACATGCTCTTTTCCAAGACGAAGTCTGTCGCTTTTTCTTAAATTGTATCTTAATACTTAACAATTTATTTTAATAAATACCACTACATGTCAATGCAGTTGCATAACAGACTTCAGACTTTATCCAGGATGAGAACAATCGTCACTTACAAGATATTACTTAAGGATGATACTATGTTTAAATCGTGATTAGCTTCTATAGAACGCATCGAAATAGGATTTTCGTTATCAACAACGCATATCTGAGTTCACAGCAGTACCTTTTCAGTGCAGTGCAACATAATGTAACGCAACACAACACAATACAATTTAAGATGTGTCGACGCAACATAATACAGTGAAATGTAAAATATCAATATACACTAAAATACAATATAATATTTGTAATTCTAGTAAAGTATTACATTACATTACATTGCATTGCATTGCATTACATATCATTGCATTGCATTTTGTAACATTCAATTGAATTTCAATTGTATTGTGTTGTGTTGTGTTGTGCTGTGCTGTGCTGTGCTGTGCTGTGCTGTGCTGTGCTGTGTATTGTATTGTATTGTATTGTATTGTATTGCATTGCATTGCATTGCATTATGTACCATGTCACATTGAATTTCAGTTATATTGTAGTGTATTTTGTTGTGTTGTATTTTGTTTTGTTATGTTATACAATCATGTACATATTCATAAAACGTCTACGGTCATTTTTCAAAACGAATACGAAAGATGTTTGAAATCCTTGAAAATATTGCCATTTAATACTTAAAGTGACTATGCTCTATCTTTGATGTTTAGAATTATTTATGAAATGAAAGATCACATATGGCTGAATGCGTTAACGTAATATAAAATATACTATTAAAACACCACGGATCCGGAGAATTTAATAAGGAATACAAATGCACAGTAACAGTCGTATGACGAACATGGCTCGTTGCCAAGGACAGAGCATAGGACGCACACATATAATTTAAACATAATGCTGACTGATCATTCGAACATAAAATGAATGATGTTGCTGATTACCGATATTCATCATACGACTGTTCTGCGCGTGGTATATTCCATATTCTCCGGATCCGTGGTCTTTGGTAAATTTTGACATTAAAATTTTTACAGCTGTATTGCGTAGCTCAAACATATTTTAATCCAATATACACTGCTCTTATTATATACAATAGGATGATAGAATAATATGGTAAAACGCATTAAACATGTTGTATAATGTATATTGCAAGGTGGACACGGACTCGCGAGCAGGGCGTCAAAAATATGTCAAGAAGAGGCATGTGGTATACCAACTGCATTAAAGTTGTTTCATCAGATTGTGAAATTCAATTGCTCGTTGCAAAGACCATAGTATAAACCGCATACATATTAACATAGATTAATCAGGACTGAATTGTATGTGTAGCTATTAATCATGACGTGCTTTAGTACTGATAAATGATACTGAAAATAACAGCATAAGTATGAGCATTTGCTTGTTTCACCTAAAAGCGGTGATCTTAGTGCCACTTTCGTAATGATACATTAATTTTAAGAAGATTACCTTTTTGGCTTTTTAATCACATGCCAATTTGTATACACCAACGGATGTTTACCGTACACATTAAGAACTGCTAAATTATGGACAATCGTCTGGCCAGTAGAATTAAGTCAAAATTTGAGGAAAAGATTGCATGAGAATAAAGTTAATTTAAATTTCTACAAATTTCTCAATAACAATTAGATTATTCACTCAAGGTATTTTACAATAAGTGGATTTATTATGAAATAACAACAGGACAGAACATGTTCTGATTTAGCTGTATTTCGCAAGATGATGTCATATCACATGTTGATAAAGTCTATATTTAGCTCGACCTATATAGGAAGAATAGGTAGAGCTTGCACTCGTCCGCGTCCCAGTTTGGTTGATGTTATCATTGTCAGGTGATATCACAGAACCTTTTGTGAATGTAGTGAAACTTCACATACTTGTTCACTGTGGTGATGTGACATGCGCGGATTCTAAAACTTTATTTTGCATTTTTTTTACAAAGTTATGTACCTGCTTTTACTTGGCAATTTTTGGTTAAGTTTTTGTATTTTACCTGGTATCTCAGAAACCATAACTGGTAATAGATTGAAATTTGACAAACTTATACGCTGGGATGATCATAATTATATGCAAAACTCAGGATTCATGATTCTGTTGTACATCTTCAGAATGTTATGCCAACTTTTGACGTTTGGTTTTCTTGTTTAGTGACGAGTACTGTGTTGCTGGACACTGACAGCTTTTCTTAATTAAGTCAACACATTACATATACGTCTGATTTACTGATACCAATAGTTATATCACTATTATTGATGTTTTGAATTAAATCTTGACCACAAATATATGCCATTGAAATGACGCCCAGGCTTGACATTTTGGCTTGAGTAAATCTATAACTTAAATTACATATTTTTGTTACACGCGTGTTAAAAGTTTATCACAGGAGGTCTGAACACAATTTTTCACATGGCAATAGAAGTTGTATCCGCAACATCATACTGTGGTCAAAAATTATAAAGTACCAATACACACTTGCTTTTCACTACATTTAAACTGTGGCCTTCATTCTCATTAGCCTACAATACTCATTAAACTGTACTGGCAAATTCCTTTGACCTTATCTAGCAGCCATACTTGGACTGGAATCTGACATATTCTGTTGATCTGTTAGATCTACTGCTTTTTGCCACATTTCAACAAAATACTCATCTCCGCCTAACTTTTCACGTAGAACAGATTAAAGCGCTAATACGTCCCTATAAAGTTTTTCCAGATCGTACATATAGGGTCTTGCATTGAATAAAATTTCTAATAGACCGCTGACGACACAGTGACAGGAGAATAAGATCCGCAGAACATTGTCTTTGTGTCCATGTCAACCTGCAGACCATCGAAGACTTCTGATCCTGAAGAAATTTGTAAAGAGCATTAAGGTGTCTCCTTCAATGGTGACCGTTGACTAAATAAAGGAAACTCAACACTAATGGCGTATTCCTAGGTTAAGGTGATGGTATCGATGGTGTACACATTTTGCATTTGGATTATATACTTACTGGAAATCGTGTTTTATCCCGTAAATTCTGTCAGATATACTACCAGCACCGCCATAACCATGATGAGCAATGCACTTTTGAGTTAAATTATGCTTTCTTATTTCGATTGTTAGAAGGGTATGCAGTACTTTGCTTGTTACACTGTCCGTTGCTGCAAATGACATAACATAGACTCTTCATGGGCCGTAGGCTTACCTGAACTTGGCCGATCTACATGCCGCACACAATACGCTGACGACTCAGCTTTACTCCCTTACCAAAAGGATACAAAATGTGAGTAAGTTCAACGGTGAATCATTGAATGAGCATTTTGTAAGCCACAAAGTGAAATAAGAATTATTTTGAATTTGAGGACTCGTGTAAGTTGCATGTTTTGAAGCAGACGCATAATAATCTTGAACAGCATCTGAAATTAAACTTCAGTTAAGCAAAACAATTGCTCCTTTTGAACCAAACTCATATTCTGTTCCTTTTTGGCAAATTTTGACTTAGTGGTCCGTCTTTCTAAAATTATTGAGATAATTTTGTGAGAATTTATGGCTGTCGTCACATTTTCGGAATTAATCCAGACAGTCAAAGACGTTTTCAGTACTAGTGCTACGAAGTAAAAAAGAAATGAACCACAAGATACTCCAGATATGCTATCAAACATTTTACACAAAATACGGCACACATCTGCTACACATTTTAACCGAACAGCCCAAACCAAATGACTTACTGTATCCTTTTGTATTTCCATGGCGGTAAAAGTACATGATTTGCATGGAAAATTTGAGAATGTACCATTCGAAAGTGACATATATAAGGTCAAAACGACATGTTTAATGTCTAAATATATTACTAAATTTATGTAGCAGTATGTACATGTATTTAGGTGAGTTTAGACCTCATTTTGTTTGTACAGTGTAAGATAGTTATCATTCTGTGTTTTCAAAACTACACCGAAAAGACTGACTGAATAAGTTTGCAGACACATTAATTCAGGGACAGCCTAAATTGTCCATGTCATCTTGTAGACCAGTATTATCAGAATGATTTGCACGTTGTTCGTGTGGAAAGAAAAAAATAGGTAACTAGGTTGTAGTGGCTCTTTAAACACATACAAACACTAAAAAACAGTAACTTGTTTTTGAAATACCCATATCTGGATTTGTTTATGTTAGGCATATGCGTATTGTCCGTAATGGGCGCCCGCTCTTGCAACAATTGAAAATACGTGAAAAAAAGGAAATTTCGTGAACCCCATATTTACACCGCATGTGGCTTACACTATAAGAAAACAGATATCATATTATTATAGCCATGGAAAAGTACTAGTGAACTAGTGATACTAGTAAGGATCAATATATCCGCGATTTTGAATAAAAGTTATGAGAATATTAACATACAATAGTTAGAGTTAGCTGTAGAATTTTCGTAATCTAATATTATGAAGCAGCAGGTTATATCAAGGAACCATTTAACATAACGCTAGAAGATCTGCTGCAAAACATCTCTAGTTATTAAGGAAGTACTAGTTATTTAACTTTGAAAATTAATGTTAATTACATTATCTAAGTGTCTCTTTATTATCAAATGTGCACAAAATCTCACTTATACTTTAAAGAGAATTCCTATAGTTTTTTTCCTTTCATAGAAATTTTTTAAATTTACATATATGATAGGAAAATTTGTGCTGAAAACAATGAACAGATAAAAACAATAGGTCACCAGGCTTGTTTTTGTGAAAAATTGTTTTGAACACACCCACTGTTGCTGAAACTGCTAGCGATTTTTCAACATTTTCATAATTTTCTGTCTTTTTTTTTATAAATACCAACCAAAATATACATCAAGACAGCACAATAAGGGTTTTTTCTTTTTACAGATTTTATTATATACTTATTTGATATCATAGTCATATTTGTAATACTCTATCCTTACAATAATGGGTACAAATAAAAAAAATTGTTTCATATTTACTTTTGTTAACTTTTTTTCAGTGAAAAATACCCATAGTGAAGAATATTTTTTTAAATTTTGAAAAAACTCTTTCATAGAATTTTTTCCTGTTTTTCTTGTGTATAGATACTTGTATTGTGAGCATAAAAATGGCAAAAAATGTATGGGTCACCAGGCTAATTTTTATGTTAAGACCGCTAGAATACAACACTTGTTCGGACAGAAAATGGCGCGAATCTGGCCAAATTGATTACATGTATGTCTGTTAGAAGTTAAAAAAAGTTTTAAAAATTCTTAATTCTTTCTATAATTGAATACTAAATAATCTGAAAGGTGATATTGTCTTATCAGTACTAAGTCAAATATCTTACATTATATGAACAACACTGTCTTTGTACTAAAATGCGATGTGAAAACACAACCACAAAAGTAGCAAGATACCTGTCAGGCATGATACTTGTCAATACAACATTAACCAGTATCAACATTTGATTACTGATAAAACTTATCAAAAATGTTATTTCATTCAAGATTCCTCATATTTAAGACTGTCTGTAACATGTTTCAACAAATGTTGACTTCAGTTCAGTTTTCCATAGAACGTGTCGGCTGCGCAGAAAGATGCGCATAAAAAATTATCGGAATTCCCTTTAAATACTGACAGTACATAGACAAACACGCAATGGTAACAAAACGCAAGATATGTAAACTACGAAGTTCTCATGCAAAAAAGTGTTCAATTAACAACGATTTGATATACAAAACCTTACGAACTTTGTTACACCACCACCATAATTTATGTCATACGTGATCTCATTATGAAACGATTTATAAAAGTACACAGCAGGAAGTACACGCTTAAGCAAATCAATTTAAAATGAAAATGTAAACAAATAGGATATTTTACGACAAGTTATATAATGTCTGTGCCGAAAACAGAAAATGGGAAAATGATGAACTCGATGATATTTTGAAGGATTTGAGAAATAGAAAAAAAACGAAGTCCTCTAAAATAATTTTAAGAACATGGTAGGTACATCTGATATAATCGCAGACATGTTGGCTCACTGATAAAAGTTGACATGAGCTCCGAGTTTCGTAAAAATATATCAGAAATTGAACTATGATCTAAAATTTAGTTATTGTTAGTTAACTAACTGCAGTTTTAAGACTGTATTCATTTACCATCGATGAGTGTGTGTGTGTGTTCGGGTTTAAAGTATTTTTCAATAATTTTTCAGTCATATAAACGAGGGTGTCTGCTTGTAGCAGTGAGCACAATGCCCAACGTTATAGTGCTGCCTCACTGGAATATCACGCCGTAGACACGTGGCATGATACCCCACCCAGTCACATTATACTGACACCGGGCTGACCAGTCATAACACTATCCTCTTAATGCTGAGCGCCAAGCGAGGAAGCTACTTAATTGTACCATTTTTTTACGTTTTTCGAATGACGCGGCCGGGGATCGAACCCACGACGTCCCGCACTCAAAGCGGACGCTCTACCGCTAGGCTACCGATGTGCTTGTCATACCGTCGATGAATAAACAACTATAGCCTGGTCAGGTCAAGTCAAACAGATCAAAATTTTGGATCTATTGATAAGGAAGTGAAGTTTGTCACAGGAACATAAGTCTTATCGGGCTTATCAGGTTTTCAGTATCTTTATAACCAAAACAGTTTGTTTTGATTTCATAATCATGTTATTTTCAAATTGTACTATAGCGATTTTGCTGGCTCCTGTTTGTGTGTATGTGCAAAAAGATATGAATTATTTCCTAAAATCATCTCCTTCGGTAAAATGAAGCTGACAAAAGTTCAATGAACTCGCAGTTCGTTTGCTTACATTTAAAACTACTATGGCCTAGCTTTAGAACATGGCATGTTAACATACATTGTTGTATTTCACAATATCATTCATCTTACACATGTGTCGCGGTATTTCAAAATACTGTATTTCGCAATCTTGTACTAGCATTATGCAATAATACATAATAATACATAATACAGTATTTTTCGCAAGACAGAACACGTCAGTAAAAGTACTATGATGTCAGACACTAGATCTATTTCTTAAGTTTGACAACTTCTGTTGTTGATTATAAAGACATGTCAGGCAGCGACATAAAATCAGTTAATAATACACATCAAATCTGTCCTAATACCTTGTATTGGGAATATGGAAAAATGTGGGTACATGGACGTTTTGTCACACATTTTAAATATTTAAGAGTATTTTTTGTTCATTTAAGAGAGGGGAGAATAATATTTTTACTACCAGTTTTTGCCCGTACACTATGCGAGAGATCAATTCTAGTTTATTGTTAATTATTAAAGTACACTCGAAACCAGAGTAAAAAAATGGTGTACCTTTTTTCTGTTAAAAAAAAATCTTTTAAGTAACGGAGACAAATTTAGGTTAATTAATATTTTAAAGCAAGAAATTATGGAAAAAGTTGTTTTTTTCACGAAGTGCACATAAAATGCTCCTAAACAATTAGCCATGTCCGATAGATGTCGTATTGCGGTAAACGGATTGACATAGGGTGTAACTTGAGTGACAATTTATCTATATTTTAAGAGAAATATTTTTATTGTTTATTACTTGTGGTTTGTACCAGAATTAATTAATTAATTAATTAATTAATTTTGCCTACGTAATCGATGTATTTGACCAATCTGTATAGATATGAAGACAAATTGTGTATTGTCGGACTAAGCTGAAAGGGACGCACCTTTATACAGCAACCACGTGGTGGCTTGGAAGCCGGCCAGGGCTTAGGCCTTGCTCTGTGCAGAGCCTGAGAAGGAACGAAGACGGAGGCAGAGAAGTATAAAATGCTTAAAGGCTTATTTGTGCGAGATGAAATTGTTAGCTCGTCAGTTAGAAGTTAAACTGTTGGTGACGGAAAATAAACAACAGTGTATCAAGTTGTTTATCAAGCGGCTTTCATGAGCACTACGCAATAAAGATTAGTCCAAAAAGTTTGACTGTCGCTGTCCTTTCCCGTTAGAGGGATGACAACTATAAAATATCAAATCATAAGATAAGTCATCCCGATAAGCCAAATGAGCAAGGCTAATGACAAATATGACAAGCAATTATTTAATTATTTCCTTGAATTAAACTTCACAAATATTATCAGAGTTCAGTTTATATATAAGTATGACGTTTATGACAGGCTGATGATTAGTCTAAAATGTCACCAGAGAGTGGTGATGTTCTAAATAAAACTTAATAAATTAGATCTAAAGTGATAAACTTTGATGGACTTTTACAATTTATTTTCTCGACATGTTTTAGTATATGAAATTTATGAGTGGACCTCGGGACGGAATAACAAATATCTATACCAAAAAAGATCTTGTGCCTTGTCTAAATATCATAACGAACCCGTTTCAAAAATGATTTTCATTCTACACCTTCTGCCAAGATCCAAGTTTTGTAATTTTAGCGTAAGATTATTTATATCTACATATGTTATTTTGCTGCAGAAGTTTTCAACAGGTACTAACTGTGCTCAGAGGCATTAGTTTTCTGAATTAAAATCTTCACCATGCAAATCAACAAATTAATGATTTATATATTTTTGAAATTTATATTTGTAATGATAGTAACATAAAATTGCTGCTTTATATACTCATAACGATAATAATGTTATATAATTGTTGTTGTTTTTTTAATATACTTTTAGACAGTATTATATCACTGGTATCACTTGTGATTGACAATGTAAACTTAACTTTCTACACTTGTCGGCGTACCTTATATGTTTTTCATCTTGTTCTTTGTACCCAACTGCTCTTATTGCCGTCATTGGTATTTCTTGCAATATTTTAGTTTCTAATGGTCCTTACGTGAAATGAAAGTACCTGGGTAATAAAGATAGTGTTCTGTACCATGTTACAGCTTAAGTTGTTCCATTATTTCAAAACTTAGATGTTTTCATCTTGTATTATTGCGCGTACAAAACGACTTTGCTGCCATTTCTCAAAAAGATAAAAAAGACATGGGTATGATTAACCATTACGCACAGAATGAAATAGATATTGAAAAAAAACCAAAAAAAAAAAAAACAAGCATTTACAAAAGTTGCGAAAATAACAAATGTGCTATAACACCATAAACAAACTATCTTGCATCGTTGTAAACACCCTTTCTTTTTGGAAGTGTCGATATGCCCGCTTGATCTTTTCTTGAAAGTAGATAAGAGCTTATAACATTTACATCTTCGCATTGTTATAGTTTTGGTAAAAAAACGTTAGGTTGCATATCTAGCGGATGTTTTGCCTTCAACAACTAGTTTTTAGTTTTTCAGACACATGACTAGGTCAAACAAGAAATATAATGCGAAAATTCATTTAATTACATGCTTCAAATTGAGGACACGCCTTTGCATATTTCTACTCATCAATTTAATAAAGGTCTGTTCAGGGAATCCGTATTTGGTTTTAGGCATAAATAACGTTTAACTGGGTAGTAATTGTGTGTTTACGAAAGACTTGGGCTAGAGTAGTGATAAAATGTTCGCGTTTATGGCAAGCCAATTGTCCAATAATTACGTGAACCCCGGTTCACGGTCGAAAAGCTAGGATTAACGATCGATAAACTAGGTTTTCCGAACGTAAAACTAGGTTTTTCAAATATTAACCTATATTTTCCAGTGAAAACATCAGATACCGGGCGTAAACCATAGTTTACGCTCGTGAACCCAGGTTTACGTTCGATAAACTAGGTTTCTCGATTGAACTATGCATTTCGGTCGTTATCCTATGCTTACGACCGTAACCTGGGTTTACGAACGTGAACCTACGTTTACGAGCGTGAACTATGGTTTACGACGTTATCCTATGTTTTCGCTCGAAAAAATAGGTTAGTATTTGAAAAACCTGGTTTCCCGTTTGAAAAACCTGGTTTATCGAACGTAAACCTAAGTTCACGCTCGTAAATCCAAGTTCACGTTCGTAAACATAGGTTCACGCTCGAAAATATAGGTTCAGGTCCGTAAACTATGGTTCACGGTCGTAAACATAGGTTCACGTCCGTAAACATAGGTTCATGGCCGTAAACCCATGTTCACGCCCGAAATTCATTGTTGATTCTATAATCCTAATATATCGACCGTAAACCATGGTTTACGGTCGATAAACTAGGTTTCTCGATTGAACTATGAGTTTCGGTCATTATCCTATATTTACGATCGTTATCCTATGTTTACGCTCGTAAACCATAGTTTACGAACGTGAACCTATGTTAACGACCGTGAACTGGGGTTTACAATCATGAACCTACATTAACGAGCGTGAACTATGGTTCACGGAGTTATCCTATGTTTTCGCTCGAAAATATAGGTTAGTATTCGAAAAACCTAGTTTTACGTTCGAAAAACCTAGTTTATCGATCGTTAATCCTAGTTTTTCGACCGTGAACTAGGGTTCACGTAATTATTGGACAATTGGCTTGCCATATAGCTACAAATCGATAAACACGGCTTTACGAAGGTAAACTGTAGTTCACGGCCGTAAACCTAGGTTCACGCTCGTAAATATAGGTTCACGACCGTAAACATAGGTTTACGGCCGAAATTGATAGTTGATTTCATAATCCTAGTATATCAATCGTAAACCATGGTTTACGTTCGATAAATTAGGTTTCTCGATTGAATTATGAATTTCGGTCGTTATCCTATGTTTACGACCGTAAACTTGGGTTTACGAACGTGAACCTACGTTTACGAGCGTGAACTATGGTTTACGACGTTATCCTATGTTTTCGCTCGAAAAAATAGGTTAGTATATGAAAAACCTGGTTTTACGTTTGAAAAACCTGGTTTATCGAACGTAAACCTAAGTTCACGCTCGTAAACCCAAGTTCACGTTCGTAAACATAGGTTCACGCTCGAAAATATAGGTTCAGGTCCGTAAACATAGGTTCACGGTCGTAAACATAGGTTCATGGCCGTAAACCCATGTTCACGCCCGAAATTCATTGTTGATTCTATAATCCTAATATATCGACCGTAAACTATGGTTTACTTTTGATAAACTATGTTTCTCGATTGAACTATGAGTTTCGGTCGTTATCCTATGTTTACGATCGTTATCCTATGTTTACGCTCGTAAACCCCGGTTCACGCTCGTAAACCATAGTTTACGAACGTGAACCTATGTTTACGACCGTGAACTGGGGTTTACAATCGTGAACCTACATTAACGAGCGTGAACTATGGTTCACGGCGTTATCCTATGTTTTCGCTCGAAAATATAGGTTAGTATTCGAAAAACCTAGTTTTACGTTCGAAAAACCTAGTTTATCGATCGTTAATCCTAGTTTTTCGACTGTGAACTAGAGTTCATGTAATTATTGGACAATTGGCTTGCCATACGCGTTAGGTAAGATCGTTCTCATTGGACTTAGTTTTGGCAGCCCCTTAGCCAAACAAGAAGAAGCAAACATTTTAATGAGCTGCATACTTCATATAATAAACATTCCGCTGCATATTGTTGCTAAAGTAACCATAAATAAATTTACGTTCTGCGTAAGAAAGCTTGTTTGGTACAAATAAGATTTAATAGTTTCATAATTGCTTTCTTAAAGGAAGCCCTATTAAACTTGGTAAATAAAACATCTCCTCTTAGTCTCATCGCGATTGGTATTTATCGTTCCCGAAAATATTAAGTTACTCTGTTTTAGTCCGGCCAGAAATATTCTATTTTTTTCAGAACCGAATAAACTAACAAACATGTTATTGCGGATTGCTTTTTTGAGTTTAAACGTGCTAATGGGTTTTGCGGTTTAAATCTTGGTCTGACAAGAAGTAATATAAAAGTTTATTGGTTATAAAATATAGTTACATATTGCGGTCTTGATACTATATGTTTTTTTCTATGTCATGGATATTTCTTAACATACTTCTAGTAAATTACTATAAATAGAATAAGGAATGGAATGAAGCAGGAAGCATTTTTGCTAAAAAACAAAACTGAAAAGTTTGGTAATTGCTGCTTTTGCGGAAGTCTTTTAAAGCTCTGCAGATAAGATAAGTGTCATTTTAACTTTTTTATTGATAGATTACTTAGAATAATATTCTATTTTTTCTATATTTATCAGTAGACATTTAAAAATCAAGTTAACACAGGCAATCATACAAAATGAAAGGGCTTATTTTGCCTCACTGTATTTCGCGTATATATTGTTGAAAAACGTAGGTTCGGGTGTGGGGGTTTATACTTCGTTGATAAAATACACTTCATTTCAAATTTCCAATGTTAGTTTATTATGAGATTTTGTCTAGTGATGGAAATAAAGTCATCAAAATTATAATTCTCTCATTCCTCTGGTCTAAAGTCACTTATAATTATAACTGTAAAATATTTCATTTCTTGTTTCTATGATCTGTCATTTTCAAAGTCCGAGCCAAAAGTAAAGAATTCCCCTCCCAAGTTCTGACCTAGGTTTATATACAAAAGTATGTACCCTCCCATATTTGGAGTGTATCATAGTAATGAAAGACAAAGATTACCCCTAATATTTATGAGGATAACCGTTGACTGATGGTACCATCCCAAATACGGAACCACCTCTAACTCTAACAAACCAGACATGTTTACAATGGTACATGATGACAACATACCCTGATAAAATGATTCACACTCCAGTCCCAAGCAATTTATGAGGATAACTGGTGAATGACAACTCGAGTAGCAGAGACCAAAGTTTCTCATCAGTACAATCAATTAATAAATCAGCTTTAATAAGACTGCTAAATTTACAACAATATTATTTTTTATAAAAAAATGTTTTCAACAAAACATTTATGCCATATCACGTACGGTAAATGTTTAACAGGTGTGTTCATTGACTTTCACATCTTTTTTCGGACAACCCGATCATGTGTGTGTGTGTGTCAACATGAGACTGCTTTCTCCGCCTAAAGTGTATCAAATTTTGAATCAAGTGTACAATGTAGTAATTTGTAAGGTTTGAATTTTGAAATTCCCCTTCCTGTATTATAAGCTCAAGAATCTATTTCCTCACCCATTGACATTTTCTGTTGGATTGGTGACATTCTTATCATACCCTTTGCTATACATGTAGAAATAGTATGACATGTTAAAGAGATTCAAACATGTCTTGTAAGACGTTACATCAATGCACTCTTAGTTAAATACGATACATTGTTTAACTAATTACTAGTATACATTTCAGAAGAAACAAAACATACTAGCATAGTAACCAGAAGAAAATTCAGCTGTTTTGACAAATTTCTGCACATTACATTTTCCTGAACTTTACACAGTCAACCTGTTTATAATATAATGCTGCTGGCCATCTATGACTATATGAGGTTAAATGATATCACTTGATGACCGATAATTTTATTATTAATCTCCCTCAGTCCAACAAATTTAAGTGCTTAAACTTGTGTTGGCATTTGTCCTGATTTTTTTTTATATTGACCCTGATTTTTTTTCACACAAACACTGTTGAGGTTAGAATATACTCAGTCAGTTTCATAAAATGATATGCTCTATTTGTCTGTATGGCATAGCTAAATGACAACAATTATTATGAATAGAAATAATATTCAGTGCGCCACTAAAGACATAACTTAAACTTACATTCTAACACTTTTAAAATTTTCTTTTATACAAACAAAGAAGGATTTTACCGTGTATTGTCTTGTCGATTAAAACACGTTTCACACAATAACCTACTTTTGGCTAAAAAAGGATTCCAGATTAGTATTCCTTCCCGTGTTAGAATGGAAATAGATTTTACTTTTGCGTGCCTTGTTGGCAAATAAAATACGTTTTTAGTTCAAATGCGTCGTAATTAATCACCCAGGCCTTTGGCACGCAAAACTAAAATCTATTTCCCAATTTTTAAACGGTTCTGTTAACGGAATGTATTTCACACACTATTTTAAGAAAGATAAATTGTGAGCAAATATTGACTAAATCCATGAACGAGTTATCTCTCTTTGTCTAAGTTTTGTTATGATTCAAGAAAAAAGGTAATTATCTATAAATAAAGGAAAATGTTAGCTTACTTTTAGTAGTCAATTTTTATTCTTTTTTTTTTAAGATTCAATAAAGCTTGTCGAACTAGACTTGGTTGGCATGCCCTAAACGCGTTTAAAGCCCCAGTTTGCTTTATATAGGTTACTGACCGTTCCAAGGCGGTGCCCCTATTTTCAACTGGTTTTCTGTCTGTCTTGTATTTTCTGTTGCGTATGTTGTCTTGTCTGTTGTAAGCGTTTTTTCCTCCTTCTCTTCACTCCCCCTATCACCCATTCCTTTCCCCTTGCATTTGCGCTCCCCCGTGTTTTTGCATCCCCTCCCCCTTTACTATTAGTTAGTTTTTACGTGGCCCCCTTCTTTTTTGGCTGCCGGAATCCAAAACGGTACATGATTGTTTTTTCCTGCTTATAGGTGTGCGTTTGTGTGCTTGTGTGTTGTGTGTCTGAAGCGGTGCCATACGGTGTTGTTGTATCTTACTTGTCTGTTTTTCTATGTTAGTTAGTTGGGTGTGGTTTATGTTTATGTTTGGTACATGAATGACTGCGCTATTGTGGTTTACGTTGTAGTGTAACTGTGATTAAGGAACGTAGCATTCCCTTTGTATTTTCATCCTTGTTCTACTTTCCCCTTCAACCTCCTCCCCCACCCACTTTTCTACCCATTACCACTCCCCATCCTCCTCTATCTATATTTGGCATAAATTTATATGTATTTGTTTGATTTTTGAAGCAACCCGTCTGTAATATTTTTTTCGTTACAGCTTCTTTTTGTTGTGGGCTTACTTTGCAAATGTGTGGCTCTGAGGATGTGTTTTTAGTGCTTTTTACCTATTATCTTTTGGACACTATGGTGCACTACAACTTTGAGATTGGTATTCATGTATTTGTCCTGGAAGATTTACCTAAAGTTCGATACTTTAAATCGAGACATTGTTGCTACAGAAAACTTAACTGAATGTTAATTTAATCCAATTGTACGATTTTCTTGACTATGATTACGGCTAATTAATCTATAAGATCAGTTCCTTTGAAAGTACAGAACGTAACTAAACAAAACAGTAGCAGAGTCAGTTTAATTAAGTCTGTTCATGGGAGGTCATGAAAAGTGCAATACCACTCGCATGGCTTGAACAGCCGTATTATGTATTGGGCTCAGTGTAATATATTCAGCTTTACTATAATAGAATTCCTCTTCAGCTGGTTTTAGGGGCGTGAGAGGTGTTGCACATTTCAATACATCTCATTACCTAACAGAGTCTGTTATTAATTTGTCTGGCTGCATTCTATGCTTCCAAAGGATCTTCTTATAAATTGCATTATCATGAATATGACCACTTGATGAACTGCAACATCCCAAAGGATCAGAGATAGTGACAACACTGAGCGGGAGACAATAATGAGCACAAACAAGAGTAAAGACCCAGCTGCTTTTGTATAAATAATGTGTCAAATTAATCATGGTCTAGCAGGATGCGTAGACTGTTGGTAATTAGATAAGCTAAATCTGTGATAATTGCGTCTGCTTAGACGAGCCCAATGTGGCATGAATAGTTGTACTGCATTGTCAGTTTCAATTGTAGCATATCACGCTTTGTTAATATACGAGGGTAATCCAATAAGTTCTGATAATGGTCCCATATCTTTTTCATCTTATATCGCAAAGTAATGAAACATGGCACGCATGGCCATTAACTATTTCGCTATTAATTGACGCCGAATATGTGCATGTGCGTCATATGACGTTATCACGATGTGACGTCATTTAGACGTCGCTTTAGCGTCATGGCCGCGGTAAGTCAAGCTGAACAGCGTGCGTACATAAAAATTGAGTTTTTGAGAGGGAAAACAGGAAAGAAAATCCATGAAAATTTATCAGAAGCTTGTGGTGGATCTGCAGTGTCATTTAATACAGTTTATATGTGGATAAGACGTTTTGCCGAAGGAAATTTTGACATTTTCAATGACCCCCGCAGCGGACGACCGATCGAGGCTACAGACAAGTTTCATGTTGAAAAAGTAAAGAAACTTTTGGATGAAGATAGACGTTATACATGTGAGGAGTTAGATGAGGGTGTTGGAATTGCTCATGGATCAGTTCATACGATATTAACGAGGCATTTGAAAATGCGGCGGGTTTCCGCGAGGTGGGTCCCTCATCACTTGATTCGGGACCAAATGACGAACAGGGTAGTAGTTGCAGAAAAAAACACTTAAAGCGGTATGAAGATGAAGGTGATAGGTTCCTAAATCGTATTGTTGCAATAGATGAGACGTGGTTACGAAGCTATGAACCTGAATTGAAATCGCAATCTTCCGAATGGCACACTCCTGGGTCACCAAGGCCTGCAAAATTCCGACGAAAACAGGGAAATCTGAAACAGTTGGCATATGATAATGGTGGGTTATTGGCCACAGACTATATTCCCCTTGGACAGACAGTTAACGGAACGTATTATGCAAAATTTTTGCAAGAGAAATTGAGGCCAGCTATGCGGGAGTAGTGTTGATTCATGACAACACGACACCGCGTAAATTAGACCCGGTGACGTCACTAATTAGGGAATATAAATGGGAAATATTATCGCATCCGCCGTATTCTCCAGACTTAAGTCCATGTGACTATGACCTGTTCCCAAAATTAAAAATGCCGCTACGGGGAGTTCGTTTCGATGATCTAGAAGACTTGCAAGTTGCCGTGGCCAAGGAACTGCGAAGCATCTCCGATGGTTGCCTAGCAACGGGAATCGCGGATTTTCCGAAGAGATAGAATGCGGTAATCCGAAGCAGGGGTCAATACTTTGAAGGAATATAGTACAGGTATGACACCATTTGTTATAATTTGTTCACTATAAGTCCATTATCAGAACTTATTGGATGACCCTCGTACATGTTAAATCAGTACCCATAAGCTAAACAGCTTTATTACTTACAAAATACAAAATTATATAAAATGACAAACTTGTCCATATTTGCACATTGTAAATAAGCTAGAAGCTTTATGTATAAAAAGCACTAATAATGTCATTTTGCAGCCTGTACATATGAAAGTGATTCATCTGTGTTAACACCCTCTTCTATATTAGGAACATGGTATTGCTAGGAAGTAGTTTGGTGCCAGTAAACTATTTTAAACTTTGTCATGCCAAAGTACTGTCCGCTGTATTCCCTCTTCATTTATGTTTGTGTGTGTTGTTAAGTCTGCGTTTTTATCACTGCATATTTTGCGTTGATGTATGCATGTTTTCAGCCGGTGTGTACGTGCATACAGTTACACGTATCAGAATTTCCATTTTGAATGATGTGGCGTTAACTGTTTTTTTATTATCTTTGTTTAGTTCGTGTCACTTTTCTCTTTTCATATCAGAACATTATGTTTAAGATAAATATTATGAGGCGATCTTGATTCAAAAACACGGACGAGTTCTTTCTCTTTGCCTTAGTAAGCAAGCTCATTCGCATTGACTGACTTTTAGGATTAGGCTAATAAAGCAGATCAAGGTTTCCTTAGAAACACTGTGCTATTGCTATTATTGAATGTCTTAACATCATATTTCATGCTATCACGGCAATGAAATGTGGTAATTTAAGATCTAATTCCTTTCTTATTAATCTTTGGCATAATATGTCAGTTGCGATACAATCAGATTCTTCCCCCAAACACTACAGCAGTTTACAAATAAACCAAAATGACAGACAGAGCGGAATTACATAATTCTATTTGTAATCACGTATTATGACATTTGGACACAAAACAAAGACTTATTTTTAGATTTTTGTTTGATCTATTTTTAGATTTTTGTTTGACTTTGGATCAAATTTTCGCGCATGAGGTGACAATTTCGCAAAATCTGTTGCCAATCAAAGCCCGTATTTGTATGATATAGACAAGAAATCACGACGGTGTTGTTCAATTCGTGGCATTTTAGATGAAGTAGTGCTTATTTTACCTTTTGTACATTAAAACATTTGCTGCACTCTTGTTAAACACTCGAAAAAATAAATAAATAAACACTTGCACATGAAGTGACATTTTTGGCCAGAAAACTGACATTGGTTGGCTTCAGCTAGCTAATCGCGAATTTCTCTACTTTTATATATGACTTCGAAATGGAACTACGTAAATTGTCTTTAATGAGGGTTTTCTGAGAAATAAATGTAAAAGGTAAACAATTCCGAAAATAAAATAAAATAGTTTCACTTATGCTTCTTTAAATACCGATGTCCAATTTTAGATATCTCTAAACGTGATAGAAAATTTGGTTAGATTAAATGAAATTTCTGAAGAAAAGAGGATACCAATTCGAGCATCAATGACTGACAGAATAAATCTTCATCCGGAAATGAAATATATTTTTTCTCATCAAAACTCTTTGAAAAAACATCTTCTTTCTTTGAATATTTCAGAGCACATGAACTTGTTTCTATGCTAATTGGACAGTATCAAGTGGTACTGAACAATGAAAGTGGCACTTTTATTTGAAATTTCGAGGTTTTCATTCTGAAGTATTGCTTTTATTCAAGATCTAAATGCTCGCATGACTACATTTTGATTTTAAGCACAGATCTGATCCTCTCATTTCAATTCTTTTATGTGTTCGTCTGCTTGATTAAAATGGAAAATTGTTCCTAGCCGCATCTCTAAACAATAAGGAGAGCTGGAAAAAAAAATGATAACATTTTTTTTTGCTGAAGTGGCTGTAAAGTTGACCGCGCTACGAAGATAAAATGTTTTGTTTTATGAACATGGCAATATTTTACAAGACTGTCGCTTTACTATGACACATTTAACTTTTAATGTGTACGTGCTGTGCTGCATTTTGTTAAGTTTAACTTCCTCTAACTATTAGTAATCGATTTTGTAATTTATGAATGGAAAAATAAATTTCCTGCCCAATTCTGATGTACAGATATTCCTAAAACACATTTTGGCAGTCCCAAGGAATCTGAAGCAATTAACTTTAAATGTAATGGGTTTCATGAACATAATTTTCATAGCACTTATTAAGTAGATGCCACGGATTCAATTTCTAGATGGAAGTACGACGTTTTGTAATTAATCGTGTGACTGCATTTAAACCAAAATAGAGATTTTATAATAGGTTTATTTCAAAATTAATGAACCCCTTAATTTTGTTCTTTTAGAAAAAAGAAACGACAACAGAAATACACGTAGTATAATTCTATCATAAACCAAAAATGGTTCCAAAACACAGTATTATGGAAAGATTAGCAAATCAAAAAGGATAATGCCTGACTTTTGTCGATTTTAACTGAGCGGTACCCGAACTGTAGCTAGGAATGTTATTATTGACGATTTTTATGGGTATTCAAATACATCTGGGAATGTGCTTTCAGCTTTCATCCGCCCTACCTATAATGTAACATACTTATTATAGTGGAGAGGATTATTGAATGTCAATGCCTAGTACTAAATTAGTGGCGTTGTAAACATTTGATAATAGGTAATGATATTTTTGTAATTATTTCATATACAATCATACTAATCGGAAAACCATAGACCGTCAGTACATTAGACAAAAAATTAATTCCGATCAATGCATATTAAGTAATAAGAGAAATGTTTATGTTTGTTACATTTGTGTTGAATGATCAATGAAATCTATAAGAGGATCTTTCAAGGTCATCAATGACATTATCAATAAGAATTATCTCTGAACAAGTTTATTTCGAATAGTTACAATAATCTTTAAGTGTCTTCGGGCCGAAGGTCTTGATAACTCGAATGTCAGTGCGAGATATTGGAAAAACGTGTTCTTAATTTGAGTCGCCCAAACGCCAAGAACGTGTAATCAAGAACATTCGAGATGGCTGGGCCAATCATTTCGCCACAAGAAACAATAACAAAACATCAGTGCAGAACTTTTTTTCGCCGCAGTTTTGTTGAGTGTCCTGGAACCGTGTTCCTGGTGCTTCCCGTAAAAAGTGGTGCAAAATTTCGACCCGCGAACAGTGTTCTCGGATCATGTTCTTGGCGTTCGAGCGTGCTTTTTTCTAACGGAACAGGCGCCAAAACTTCACGAACATGTTCTCGGGTCAAGAACATTCCGTCCGAAGACGCCCTAAGTAGTCTACCTGTCTTAGCTGACTTACCTGTTACACATGGTCCGATATTTGAAATTGTCTTTGAATAACAACTATCGTCTCTATATTAGACATCGACTAACCAATTTTGCGTAAGGGTTGAAGCATTGTTATATTTGTAACCTCTTGAACAATATCGATCTTCTATAAAGACCTTCCACTTATAAATTTTTATATTTTTTCACATTGGATAAATGTGTTGTATGTATGTATGTATATGTACATATTATATATACTAGTATGCGGGATTAGAGTGCACCTTATTTTGTCAGTAGTTTAAAAATAATTTAAAGGACTACCAATAAAACTACCAAGAGATTCAAGGTCTCTTTCATTATCAACTTCTTGCCTTTGGAAGTTATCTACCAATTTCACGTAGCCAAAAATAGATAACAGAATTGTCACAATAAGTTTTTTTTATAAACGTCTTCTCTAAACTTGGTTTCAATTATCATGAGCGGAGTTATGATACCTCAATCGTTTATTGAAACGTTTGATAGAACGCGACCTCTATCATAAATATGACACATCGACTTATCAATGTTATCGTTCTTGTTGTGATAAAAATGTATTTGCAAATAATTTACAGATATATGAAAAACAGCTGGAGGGTCCTGAGATATTAGTTATCAATACGTACAAAGTATTTTCCCACAAATCGAAAACCTATCGGTGAGCAATAATCTAAGTAATACTGGGTATTTTACTTGTCAATCATGCTTTCAGGAAGTTGTACATGTGACGTTCTTCAAATAGTCCAAGGTTTGAGAAAGAAATTCAATCACAAATTTAGAGTTAGGGATTTTTATCTGGATCGGACATACAGGATTAATTTCCGTGTAAATTCATTGTGCGTTCGGGTCTACATATTTTCTTTATTAAATAACATGCTATATAAATGGTAAATGATAAGAAAAAATTGTAAAAAGGGAAATAGGTAGAGGAGTCCTTAAGGTATTTACATTCTATATGCATAGAGCAGAGAGAGAGAGAGAGAGAGAGAGAGAGAGAGAGGGAGAGAGAGAGAGAGAGAGAGGCGGGGGGGGGGGGGGGGGGGGGGGGAGAGAGGGTCGTCGTTTTCTCGTATTAAGTCTTACACTATCAATAATTATATAACTCCTTGCGAAGTCAGGAAAGAATTTTCCAAATCCGCCACTTTTATTGTTTGACGTCAAAAATGTGAGAACTGGAATATAATAATTTATAGCAAATTCTATGTTTTATCCTTACATGGAATTTACAAGTCTGGTAAGCAAAATCATAGACACTGCAAAGGGTCTTCATCTCTAAGTCATCTGTTTAAACTACGTGTGTCTTTATAACAAGAGAAATACTATTTCTGAGACAGTAGGAATTAAAAAAAAATCTTCCTTTATTCCATCTTATGTAGTCCTGGATTAAGATGTTAATAACTTTTTTTTACGAAGCAAAGTTAAAGCAACAGTTATAGGCATTTTTCAGAATTTTTGAACCTAGAAAGAAGTCGAAGGATCTGATTTACCCGAAAAACAGTCGAGTTCAGTTTTAGATACATGGTGACAAAACCTGATCAAATTTAATAGCGGCCTTCGTGACCTTATTAACGTCGTCGGCTTCGCACCACTTGTTTGTCACTGATGTTGGTTCAAAACTCCAGCAGGCTTACGGAAAGTCGGTGGTTCTCTACCAAGGCGCACCTTTGTATTAAACAATGGCCGAAGGCCCAACTGGGATTATCCTCCACCATCAAAAGCTAAAAAAAATAAATAAATTGTGTCGCAGTGCCTCCTAACCTTACAAAACAGATTGAAGAAGTTTTGTGAAAAAAGTCTGCAAATCAAGATATTGTTTGCTCAGTATTGCAATATTCTGGGGGATGTTATTGACGTGTTCATAAATAAACTCAAATGCAGACACTTTATACCACAGAGTATCATGTTATCTTACTTTTTTGTTAGGTTTAACGTCGAACCGACAAAAGTATAAGTCATATGGCGACTTTCCAGCTTTGACTAATGGTGGAGGACCCAAGATGCCACTCCGTGCATTATTTCGTTACGAGTGAATGGCTTCCTGACATGAGAATTCAACGCACTGAGTAAGCGGTGAGGGGCAAGTGATTTTAATTCAGGGACCTTAACCACTCCGCCATTGAGGCCCCTTATCTAAAATTGATTTGTAATTCATATCTAATATTGAATAGAAAATGGCAACAGGAGGAACACACCCAGCTGCACTTTATGAACAGAATATTAAACTACAAGAGGAGATCGAAGAGTTGAAACGTACGGCAGGCACAGATACCAGAAATGTTATAAACAGAACGCCTTCGTGCAATACAATATGTACAACATTTGTAAGGATATTTTTATTGTACCTATTGAATGCTCCTAAAACATTGTAATAAGTGTATCATTTTGTATGTTGCTTTTGCATTTATGTGTAGATTCAACAAACATGTTTGTTTTTTCACAAATAATATAAGTATAAAAGTTAATGTTCGTAAAAGTAAGATAACAGAAAGTACTAGAGCAAAAAACCCACATGATTTAGCTCATGACTAAATTCGTTTATGGTTGATGATGAGCTAAACACTGATTTGAATCAAAATAGAGGGAAGTGTTTTCTTATTCCATAGAGCAGAAGTGCGACATAGAGTAAGAAATGAACAGAAAGTCCAAGTTTGGACCCTTCTGTTATGAGAACTTTGTTGCCTTCGGTGATTTCAACAATTATTTGTAGGTTAAAAAGACGCTACTGAAAGCTTTGGTGATTGTCCTAGTGGCTACCTGTGTGCTAACTGTGTATCTGGTGACCGAGAAACGTCAAGAAAGGTTATAAGAATTGATTACTTCTTTTGTGCTGTGAGTTTCATGAATTAAGCAGTACAATGTAAACAGGTGATTCACACGCTTTGTTTTCTCCGAAGAAGAACTTAATAAGGCGGCCTACACGGCCATTTCTAACCCGACACTCGCAAAGTCTTATTCAAATTAAAGAAATATACACATAACATAGTGTGCCCATATGTGTATCAAATTGCAATTTCTTTTATTGGCTGTGTTCGCAAAACTTCAGTTGTACTATCTCATTTACAATTTCTATAGAAGACAATACCAGAGGATATAAAGTAATATTCTAACTCACACATAATATCTAACACGCAGTTTCGCTGACTGTTGAGTTCATATTTGCGACGGTTAGATCTTGGTGAAACAACATGGCTAAAAGGTAGGAGCAAAACGGTTTTACTATTTTAGCTCACCTGAGCACGAAGTGCTCATGGTGAGGTATTGTGATCACGCTGTGTCCGTGTGTCAAGTCGTCCGTCGTCAACATTTGTGTTTAAACGACATCTCCTCCAAAACTTGGATTTTGACTGGATTTTGATAATCTTGGCCATGATGTTCCTTGGGTGGTCCTCTACCACATTTGCTAAAAGGTTCCACTTTGTTGCACATAGATGCTGCCAGAGCTAAAAATAGAAAAAAAATCAAACGACATCTTCTCCTAAACCGATGGTCTGATTTTAAAATAATTTCACACAAATGGTTCCTATGTTACCCTATACCAAGATTGTTCAAAACATAACGGTTCGTCAAAAAAAAACGCCAGAGGGCGTGGTCACTTTTCCCCATATGTGTATAGATGAAACTTTAAAAATATTCTCTGTATGAAACTGCTTATCCGATTTTAGAATAATTTTATACCAATAGTCCTTGTATGACCTACCAAGATTGTTCAAGTTATTTTGATTCGTCAAAAAACATGGCCGCCAGATGGCGTGGTCGCCTTTCCCTATATGTATATAGTGAAAACTTTAAAAAGTCTTCTTGTGTGAAACTGCCTGCCCGATTTTAAATTAATTTTGCACAAATGGTTCTTGTGTGACCCTCTACCAAGATTGTTCAATTTTTTTCCGATTCGTCAAAAACATGGCTGCCAGGGGGTGTGGTCACTTTTCTTCTCTGAATCCATAATAGTTAGAGCCTTGAGATTTGTAATGTGTGTCATTATTATTCAAATTATTGCCCTAGGTTCAAAAGTGTGTGTGACATGTATATAATATAGGCTAACATAGAAGAAACCTAACTCTGTACTCTATACAATCAGACTTGAAGCATTGTACACAGGTGAGTGCTTTAGGATCAATGACCCTCTTGTTACTGATTTCCAATTCTACAGCATAAAACTTAGTATTCGTCGTGTTCAGGGAATGTTTTAACAGGAAGGTTAATGTGTGTAAAAAGAGATTATCGCGCTAAAGAGGTGTTAACACATCTTTCAACAAGTATTATAACGGATAATTGAAAATGAACTCGATCAAACAACGCTGACATTCAAAGAGGTAAAAAAATCTTGAAAAAGTTTTCAAATTTAGATGATCCCAAAATGTTACAGCTCTTAACAGGAGCTGGACCCTGGATATACTTTTCTGAGCCGAAGTGTCGCGTTGACAACAGACAGTAGCTGCAAAAAGGTGACCGTAGACCAGTAAATGCAAAAAGAAATAAAAAATTAGAAAGGTTTTGCATCCCATATTCTTTAGTTCAATGGGTATGTGTTGTACAAATTCTTACAACGTTAGGAAAGTCAGTTACTGGACTGAAAAATTGACATAAAGTACTGAAAACTGTTAAACAAAAATACAAAAATGCGTCCAAGGACTGGTCTTTGCGGTCTCCAGTTGATCCATGACAATGCAGCGGCTCACTAAAGTGCCATCTTTCAAAAGTTTTTGAGCGATGAAAAGGTGACACAAATCAATCATTCCTCTCATTCACAAGATTTAAGTGTTTGTGACTTTTACCTCTTTCAAAGGCTGAAAACGAGTCTGGCACAAATATTTATCGAATAAAGCACTTGGGAGTGGTGTTTTTCAGTTTTTAAGACCATACAAAGGGGAGACTGCTCTACAGTGATTATCTTTTGGATTTCTCAACTGCTTAAGTGCGTGGAAGTCATGGGTGAATACTTTGAAGGGATAAACTAAATTTGAAGTCTGTACAAGGAATATGTACCGTAATCATACACATTTGGTATTATTTCTATAATGGGCCTCGCACAATGTCTACGGGTTACATTTGAGTTGCGCAGGGATCGAACTCGCGACTTCTTGCGTTTTTCATAGTCCTGTGCTCAACCTGATTTGGATAATAGTAGATATTGAGCATGTACCAAGTACTGTCGTCTTATTAGCGTTCGATCTCATTGTTCCGGGTTGACCCTGGGCCAACATTAACAAAATGTATTCTGCACGACTTCCTATCTTGTAGAACCTTTTTGCCATGTTAACAAACATCTTTCATTTCTGTAAAAAAGAGAATGAAATGACGTTCTGAGAAAGCAAATAAGCGAAATAAAAGAAAACTGTTTGATTGAATTGGTTCATGAGAGGCAATACCCCTCACCATTCCAACACTGGCTTCAGCGGAATTCTGCTAAACAGAAATACTAAATGAGCTACATGATCCAAAAGGACAAGTAATACAACAATACTGGCTCCAGATGATTATTGACATAAAAGATGTAAACAATTGTTTTGCAAAATAATTTTCATTTTACTTTATATTTTTTTCAGTGCATTACAATCTCTCGTAACCGCAGTTTCTTCTCCAAAGGCAGCGATGTCGGGCGTTTCAGGGGGAAGTTTACCATTCGGCGCTCAGAACGTTGGAGGCGCAGGTCAGAACACTTTGCGGAAGTATAAATGAATATAGGTTGCGGCATTAAGGGTTATAAGAGCATAAGCTATATCTACTGCACGTTTTCTGAAGTTCCGTAAAGTATACAGAGAAAAGTGTTATTTCATGTTTAATATAAAATACATTTGCTTTTGTATTCCATTCACTTTGGGATTTACGCATTTACATATATTATGAATATCTATCAAAATGTCTAACTCTATCATTTATGAATAATTCTTCAAATTTGTCTTAGGTATGGGTCAAGACTACCGGCTAAATAATTGTCAAGGGTTCAGAAATAAAGAATATTTTCCAGACGTTGGCTATTCTCTACTAGGCTATAATGTACTAAAAGGCTTCCCGCTTGCAAATCGCCACGATCCTGGCTTCACGTACCCAATATTTCGGCACGATTACACTTCTGGTGGCATGACCGCCGATTGCCGGTACAGTGTACCACGTGGCCTTATGATTATCCCGGATGTCTCTTGTGTAACTTCGTTTTCATCAATAGTAATACAAACGAAATATGAGTTTTCAAAGGCATTGTCAGTTTCCGCTAGTGTTAGCGGAGGTGGATGAGGAGTGAGTTTCTCTGCAAGTACAGGATACAAGGAATCATCGTCAGAAATATCGTCTGGTGAATCAGTCTATATTATGTCTTCTGCTAATTGTAACTATTATTTCAGTAAGCTGATAACAGAAGAGGTTCCGAAATTTGATAGCGTCTTTATCAAATGGATTCACAAACTGAATGAAACGGATTTGGATCCCAAACTGTACTTCGAATTTTTTGAGACATACGGGACACACTTTCCAACTGAAGTTACATTTGGGGCAAGATATACATACGAACATAAAATGTCGTCTTCTAAGTACGAAAGCGAAAGGAAAAGTGGTGTAAATGTTGCTGTCCAAGCAAGCTACTCAGGTTTGTTTAGTGTAGGCGCCAGTTTCAATCTAGATTCCGAGCAAAGACAAGCCGCGTCCAATTTCTCGAAATCAGTCGAAACCAAAACAATAACCGTTGGCGCAGCACCACCTGCAAATGGTGATGCTATGGTATGGGCATCGGAGGTGAAAGCCAGCCCAGTGCCAACAGCATATGAATTATCGTCGATAGAGCTTCTGTTTACTGATAGGTACATGAAAAATCTGAATGTAAACTACGAACGTATTCGTAATAACATAGAGACCAAGAAACACGAGTATTGTCTATATCTTCTAAGGCAAGGAAAGATTGAATCATGTGACAGTCTGGTTGCAGGAATTGAGCTTGTTAAAACCAGGTTATTTGGTCATTATAAAGAAATGCAGGTTGCTCTGAGTACGAAATGCATCGAGAAATGTCTGGACGAAATTCAGTGTGTAGCAGTAACGTTTTGCCATATTTGCACAGTTGACAGTTATTCATACAATACGTGTTACATGTATAGTGAAATAGAGTATCAAACTTACGCAGAGCATACGGAAACTGAAGACTCGATTTGGCAAAGCAACATATTTCCAGAAAAACTTAGGTCGCAGATTGAGTTTAACAATACAGCTATTGTCGGAGTACCGCGAGGCTACGAAAATGATAGAGACAAAAATGCAAGCTTGGAAGAATGCCATCTACTTTGCCTTAAGGATGCCCACTGCGTTGCATACACGCACTGCGACTGCCCTAAAAACATTGTAAAATGTAATATGTACAGCAAGGGGCGAATATCAGGCCTGGAAAATGAACCGGACACAAAATCATTTTTTATTTCTAGCCACCAGAATATCTTAAAATCTACCCCGGCTTCAACATTTTCGGAAAGTACAGCATCAAATGCAACACAGGGCATCAGTGTTTAGGAAACATAAACTTATATTGACATGTTAAAGATTGAAAACTCTTCCTAGAGAATTATTATACAATGAACGTTTTTGTGTGTTTTAATTTATGATTTTCTCATTTGTACATTTGTAAAAGATATAAAATTTTTAATGTTGTAAATATTTTCAAATTTTACTAGTATGTATTCCGTGTATGAGAATAAGATATACATATCAAGTTTCTTTCTTTATTGGTCTGAGGGCGAGTGTAAAAAATGAAACATTACAATAATTCTAAGATGATTTTCACGTCTGCTAGCATAACTTTGCAAGATATCAATAATATATTTATTAGATTTTCAATTTGAATGTCTTGTTAAACTTTCTATAGTCAATAAATCTCTTACCCTAGCTCAGCCATTAAGGAATTGTTCCAGTCTTTTGCAAATCAAATTATGATTTAGCCTAGTGGTCGTCTTACTATATGTATGATTTGCAACACCTAGGCCAGTTACAAAAAGATCCAATAGAAGATCATTTGGTAGCTTAGAATACAACCAATCATCATAATATTGATCAGACTCTGTTTGACAGTCTGTTCATGAGTGGTAATAAAATGTACGTACCCTTCACGTCCTCTAGCACCGGCTTAAGCGAAAAAATGGCATTACGGTTTAGGAGCATATCTTTAAAATACAGAAATATTTGATAAACGAACAACATCTTTACCAACAATCTACCTGACCATTACATGTTCTGTCGTACTGTTCCGTGCGATGGATACTTAATATATTCTCAAAAAGTTGTCCCCCTTAAAATTGATACCATTTTTAAAGACATAAAAATAAACAATTGCTGAAAACTACGTTCAACCGAGTTACATGAAATTCAGCACTCGGGCTGGGACATTATTGCAAATGTATCGAAACGAAGATATGTATTAGTTCCTTGAAAATGGTGAGTTTTTAAATGCGCTGAACTGTCCGAAGAGAGGCCCCTTTATGCAGCTGTTTTCCGGAATTCCGATGTATCTATTTGTAAACTGACAGTTGATGTGTGGAGTAATACACATGTTTTATATGCTGTTCAATTTCCATGTGAAACAATCTATACACTCTATGATTGGTGTTGTTTGAGATTTTCTCTTGAAATAAAAGGCTAAGTCTTAACTGCACTACTTGATCTTATTAAAGCAAATATAACAACAATAACATTGAGTCTAGCTTTTTGGAGTTAAAGTTCTATAAGTTTGGTATTCACGTATCACCTATGTTATGTTTAATTACGAAATTAAACTAAGCAAGTGTTTGGCCTAAACCTTGGACCAAGAATGACTAAGACATGAAAAAATCATAACGTCTTTCATTGTTCAAAAATTAGTCAACTACGATACAGGTCTCGATTTAGCGACGTGGAAATATACTGTTATAGCGGTACATAAGAAATAAATTACTTAAGAAAGAATTAATAGCAAATCAGAGCTCAAAAAGAAAGCATACCTAAATTTCTGAAAAAATAAATCTACGTTTTACTTGTAGCTGTCTATATTTCTAATCTAGACGATGAGAGAGCAAACTAATCATTTAAATCCATACCGTACATTTTCCTGCTCAACGTTCCCCGACAGGGACATAAAAATAGCAAAAGATCTAGATGACCGGTAGAGTTTTCTCATAAGCACACAGATTTGTTGTATGCAATAAACATATTTGTAACTTTAAAAATCATCAATGGCTACTTCATAGCACTAAATACTTTTGTAATCTTTATGTGTTCATGACAGACGAGATAATGTGTTGTCAGGCGGACAAATTTTTACAAGAAGTACCGGACTTCTTTCTCGTCCTAAAAATGAAAATGTTAACTTGGGTTTTACTATTTTTAAGGCAAGTCTTGTAAGAAGATATAAACATCAGATGATATTTATATGCCTACACGTCACATTGCAGCGTGTTTCGTCATAATCAAAGATACAAAAGGTGGATTTTTCCACAAAAATGACTAAGGGTTAAGCCAAAACTTGGTAATTTAAGAACTGTCTATTGTCTGTGTTATTTTCTTGATTTGTTTACTGTAAAATGTGTTTGATTCTTTTGTTATTTGTTCAATGCTGAATGTATTCATCTTTTCTATGAACCAAAGCAGTGATTCTTGATCGCAACGACTATACATCACGCCAAAATGACGTAAATTGTAATGGCATTCCATTCTTGACAAGGGCTTTTCTAAGGCCACGAATGTTGATAATGAAAGGAAATTCTTGCTGTCCATCCAAGAAGGTCCCCCATGTGCTCGATTGGATTCATGTCCAGTAAGCCGACCATTGAATCCCGTTGACGTTAGGCCTGGCGAGGTAAGTTTGCGTCAGCCAAGTAGTATGTGGCCTTGCATTATCATGCATTCTGGTACAGGAACAGAACCACCAATGAATGGAGAACGTCGTCAGTATAACACTGGACATTTAGATGGTAATGAATGAGGATCAGATCTGCTTTTCAGCACCACAGCCCATCCCGCTTCCCAATTTACCGACTCTAAAGCGTAATACAGAATCGATTCAGCTCAGACAAGCAATTGTCAGCAAAACGTACACCTCAGAGACAGTAAACGCGTACCCTGTTATTAGTAACGCTAAGACTGAAAAGGGACTTGTCGCTAAACAATACCCTTTATCTGTGCAAGGGGCCGACGCAAATTGTCGTTTTGCAACGAGCCGCTGAAAGTTAAGATTAAGAACATTAATTACCTGACCTAGGTGGGATACCTGGGCCTTACTGGGTTCGCGCTCAAGCGGGTAAGAATGGCTTGCCTAGGTACGCCACATCGAATTGAAGTACTTGTAGCGGTTCTAAACCTATTTTGTAGATGAGTGAACATCATGTATCGATCCTTACTTGCAGTAGTTAGATATTGCAAGCCTTAAAGTAGTTCTGCACGTTTGGATCGAAATTTTTTCTACAATGTAGAATTTCATTAAACATTGGTTTTTCAAGACTTAAGAATATACCTAGAAAATTCAGCAAATAAAAAAGATAGGGTCGTGTACTTGATTTTTTGCTAGACTGATTTGAAAAATTTGGACCTCAAGCAATATTTCTTAATGAGAGTCCATTGGAAAATCATAACTCTAATAACATTTTCGCGAACAGAATTTTTTCTACAATGTAAATTTGATGAAACTTCTCACACATGTATAAACAAATGGCCTATAATTTGGGGGTATAAAATGTATAGGCCCGAGTGCTTATTTTTGAAATATTTGACTATAATTAAAGTGAACTAGACATTTTACACTATTTTAAGACCTTATTTTGATTTTTAACGTGTCAAATGTTTTAATATCCTATTTTGACTTTAGAAATATAGCAACAATGTCATTGTTATAAGCTTACTCTCACGTTTCGATTGATTTATAAAATTATTTTCATTTCCGAATCCAGACTTTATTCTACGTTTTCCGGATAAATGACGTTACGACATCACTTTCAGTTGATCAAACGTGCAGAATACCTTAAGGTGGAATGCGCCCCAATTTTTTTTTCCGAATTTCGTCCTGAAATTTATACTATACAAAATTCAGGATATATGGGATTAGGTTCCGATTTTACTTTGTCGCCATATTCTTCGAGTTTTTTGCTATTGTGTCACAAACATGGCCCCTGACGTCACTTTTCGTGTAACGCCCAGTTCCGAATGCTCTCGGCATTTTTCCTTTCCTGCGCTCTGAATGTCATAAAAATGAAAAATACAAAATAATTGTCACTTTGCATTTAGAAAATGCTACTCAATGGTACAAAATTCAGCGAAATAAGATTGATGCTTAAGACGTCAGAGACGCTACTGTGACGTCAGAACGGAAAAACTCACATCAAGTTTTGCTATAAATTTTGCCTTAAAATCCAGTTTATAAAAAATCGGCTCGATAAAAAAACGTATAACTTTGGTATGTTGTTTCACAGTATATGTACGTCTAGCAGACATATAAATACTTAGGGGTCACCGACTTTTGTTTTTCAATATTTGACGATATTTTACCCCTACCCCATTAAGAAATTTCACGCTAAATCGGGTTTTCACGCTAAATCGTGTTTTATTTAACAAAATAATCTAAATAGTATGCGAAGTTGCATGTATCAACGGTAAATCGGAAGGTATTGAGAGACATAAGGGGAGATTCGCTAAGAAAGTGTTAGAAAAAGTCAGATTTTTTAAAACATGTAATAAATTGAAACATTCAGTGATTACGGACATGTTCCGAAAAGAAGAAATGTAGATATGAAATATCTTGGTGAGATATTTGATAAAGGGTGTAAATCCTGTTAACGACATGTCGTATCTAAGGATATTACCGAGAAAAAAAAAACTTGTTGACCTTGTTCGTTGGTTAAATTAAGTGTTGAAACTATAATTTCTACATCCAGGACATTCGGAGAAACAGATAGGATTTTTACTAAATCTCCGTACTCCGTAAATCTGAACGCTGCAACTGGTGAGGGTTTTATAACATCTTTTCTAGTATTTATTACTTTATTAAGAGTTTGTTACTGCACTTGATTAAAAGGTTTCCGCCAAGAAATGAATTCTTTGCATCGGACCTGCAGCTGTGCTTAATGTAATAAAAAGACACTGTCTCAAGAATAAATTCTCTGCGTCGGACCAGCTGCAATACTTTATCGTCATCTGAAGATATGTCTTTCAGAAATAAAGTCTCTTCGCTGGACTAGCTACTCTGCCTAACTGTGACCTCTCTGTCACTCTCTCTCTCTCTCTCTCTCTCTCTGTCTCTCCGGTGGGGCTCAAACTCCGAAACTCGCGATCCAGAGGTGAACGCTCTTCCACTGAGCTATAAATGCACACGATTCCACTTTCAGTGAAGTCATCTTGTCTGGAGCGTCTGCCTCCGGTGCGAAATATTATGACTTTGATCGCCAGTCGTTTACCAAGAATGTGAAAAATGATACCATTTGCTCAGCTTTATGCGGATAGAATAGACTCCTTTCTCAACTCGTAATCTCGCATGAATGAGATTTGGAGATTGAAGTCTAAATTAGTAGAATTTATTTCATGATTCACCATAGATTAATTAGTGTAAAAAATAATAATTTCTTATCAGATATAGGATCCGATATACTATTTTCGTGCCGATTATACATGTAAAGTGGAGCAACCGTCTGCCATGCGTCGATAAATATTTCTGGTAAAATCAGGCAAATGCTCATTCATAAAATTACATTTGAACGAATTTTCTAAATGTTAAAAACACGTTAAAGTACCTATTTTCACGATATTAAATCGACAACGGACCACATACAAGCTTTTTTTACAAAGCTAAGGTAGCAATTGCAAGAGTCTGTGTTGAACGTTAAACTATTTTTCAACCAGATCGGTGAGAACGTTGTCGCAGGTTGGTAATTGTGATGCGATGTTGCAACGTCTCTGGTATTTGCGCCTAACGCAAATCGTAGGCTTTCCAGAATATATATTGCCGTGTTTTATGTTGTTTCGCTGTGAGTAACCATGAATCAGATACTAGCGTAGTGTACATTTTAGTGCGAGGGGCCAGGATTGGAGAGATTGCGAAAAGGGGAACCCCATCTGGTAAAATTGTGGTATTTTATATGCTAAATCCTGCATTCTGCTGCTGTGTTTTAAAAGGAAGAAATTTCTGTCATCAGGTGATTTTTTTTACCAGAAGAAAAGTTTGTATTTTAACTGATTTTTTTTATTATAAAGAGTTTAAAATTATGAATATTGTTATTTCTTTTTTTGTTGGGTTTAACGTCGCACCGACACATTTATAGTCATATGACGACTTTCCAGCTTTGATGATGGAGGAAGACCCCAGGTGCCCCTCCGTGCATTATTTAATCACGAGTATTTCATTTTTTTGGACTATCGTTTTTGGCCTATCTGTCTGACAACTGTGCTTCAATAAAATTAATGGTCATCTTTCTGCATGAGGGGTGGGGGTAGGGGAGGAGGTGGGTACGGGAGTCCTCCCCTGGAAAATGTTGAAATTTGTGCATATCAAAACCTGAATTATAAGAGGATTTCAATACAGAAAATATGGCGGTCAGTTACTCTAGGTTTAATTATATTATGTCCAATTTTCCTAAAGAAACCCCAAACATTTTTGAGTAGGAATTTTTATTAGGGTGCTAGACCCTTGCAGGAGTGGTGCCATTGATGATTGTTTCAAACATAAATGAATGCAGAATTCTAGTGAGCTTTTAGAATAAAATAATTTGTATATTCTCATCTACAGTCATCTATAAGAAGGATATATACTCAAAACGTGGTGCTCCCTCCTCCACCTCCTTGCACTTATGCCTGTGTATAAAGTAAAGGTTATTGTTCATACATTGAAACAATGAAGCCAAAACTACACCTTACAGCTTTAATATTTTCAATTAATCTTGCACTTTTCAGCAGTATTTAATATTTAAACATTGATTGAAATGCTGTTCATCCTTAATAATAAAGACAGTGTTATGTAACGACACACACACTAATATAAATATTAAATCTAAAAGCAATTCAAAAGCAAAGAACATAGCTTTCAGAGTAATGGAAATGTTTTCCTTTTAAAAAATCTTGAGGTAGAAATTTATTTTTCAGTGAATTTGGAGAAAGATTTCATTTTCATTTTGTTGAAGAGTATTTTTTCAAGCAAATCCAAACACAGAAATTTTATTTAAAAATATCCCTACCCCCTTCTCGCTACCCCACCACCCCCTCCGAGATTGTCAAATGGTCAACCCAGCCCTTAGAACGTATTTTCAATAGTATTTGTTATAAAAACAACCTTAACATTGCAACATTTTTAAGTACTGCAACCATTCTAGACTGTTTTGAATAACCTGTAATACGAAGTATCACATACCAAATACGAGGTGATATTTTATCGCCTCAACAGTAAATTTTTGGAATATTTTACTTCATGGACCATTGTTCCTCAAAATAGCTTTATCTACATATTAACTTGAAATATACTCAATACGTAAAGAAACGCTTCGTATTTTGCTAGGTATATTCCATATATTCTATATATTATTATGTCTCCCCCCTCTGGGGGAGACATATTGTTTTTGCCCTGTCCGTCCGTCCGTGCCCGCGAAATGATGGTTAAGTGACTTCATAACGGTACTTTCTCTTTGATGTCATTCATTCTGTTCTGTTTATGTGACCTTTGCCTTTTTATGTGACTGATAGAACAATAGAGAGAACAATGGGGGTGTCACATAAATACCATTTCGTTCCGTCCGTCCGTCCGCCCGTCCGTCCGTACGCCACACTTAATTTCCGAGCAATAACTGGAGAACCATTTGACCTAGAACCTTCAAACTTCATAAAGTTGTAGGGCTGCTGGAGAAGATGACCTCTATTGTTTTTGGGGTCACTCCGTCAAAGGTCAAGGTCACAGGAGCCTTAACATTGTAAACCATTTCCGATCAATAACTAGAGAACCACTTAACCCAGAATGTTGAAACTTCATAGAATGATTGACCATGAAGAGTAGATGATCCTTATTGATTTTGGGATCACTCCGTCAAAGGTCAATGTCACAGGGGCCTGAACATTGAAAACCATTTCCGATCAATAACTAGAGAACCACTTGACCCAGAATGTTGAAACTTCATAGGATGTTTGGTCATGAAGAGTAGATGGCTCTATTGATTTTAGAATCACTTCGTCAAAGGTCAAGGTCACAGGGGCCTGAACATTGAAAACAATTTCCGATCAATAACTAGAGAACCACTTGACATATGAACAGAATATATGTTGAAACTTCATAGAATGATTGGTCATGAAGAGTAGATGACCCCTATTGATTTTGGGGTCACTCCGTCAAAGGTCAAGGTCACAGGGGCCTGAACATTGAAAACCATTTCCGATCAATAACTAGAGAACCACTTGACCCAGAATGTTGAAACTTCATAGGATGATTGGTCATGAAGAGTAGATGGCCCTATTGATTTTAGAATCACTTCGTCAAAGGTCAAGGTCACAGGGGCCTGAACATTGAAAACAATTTCCGATCAATAACTAGATAACCACTTGACCCAGAATGTATGTTGAAACTTCATAGGATGATTGGTCATGAAGAGTAGATGACCCCTATTGATTTTGGGGTCACTCCGTCAAAGGTCAAGGTCACAGGGACCTGAATATTGTAAACCATTTCCGTTCAATAACTAGAGAACCACTTGACCCAGAATGTTAAAACTTCATAGGATGATTGGTCATGAAGAGTAGATGATCCCTATAGATTTTGGGGTCACTCCGTAAAAGGTCAAGGTCACAGGGGCCTGAACATTGAAAACCATTTCTGGTCAGTAACTTGAGTATCACTTGACCAAGAACGTTGAAACTTCATAGGATGATTGTACATGCACAGTAAATGACCTCTATCGATTTTGGGGTCACTCCGTTAAATGTCAAGGTCACAGGGGCCTGAACATTGAAAACCGTTTTCGGTCAGTAACTTGAGAACCACTTGACCCAGAATGTTGAAACTTAATAGAATGATTGGTCATGCAGAGTAGATGACCCCTAATGATTTTTGGGTCACTGTTAAAGGTCAAGGTCACAGGGGCCTGAACATGGAAAACCGTTTCCAATCAATAACTTGAGAACCTCTCGACCCAAAATGTTGAAACTTCATAGGATGATTGTTCATGCAGAGTAAATGACCCCTATTGTTTTTGGGGTCACTCCGTTAGAAGTCAAGGTCACAGTGGCCTGAACATTGATAATTAGTTCCGATCAATAACTTGAGAACCTCTTGATCCAGAATGTTGAAACTTCATAGGATGATTGAACATGCAGAGTAGATGACCCCTTTTGATTTTGGGGTCAGTCTATTAAAGGTCAAGGTCACAGGGGCCTGGTCATGTAATCATTTCTGGAAAATAACTTGAGAACCACTTAACCTAGAATGTTGAAACTTAATAGGATGATTGGACATGCAGAGTAGATGACCCCTATTCATTTTGAGGTCATTTGATTAAAGGTCAAGGTCACAGGAGCCGGAACAGTGACTTGAGAACCACTAGGCCAAGAGTGTTGAAATTTAGCGGGATGACTGGACATGCCAAGTAGATGATCCCTATTGCAGCCAACCATCAGTGTCTCTTTGACTTTCGCTCCTGACCCCTATTGAATTCTTGCCTATAGGACTTTGCATTGGGGGAGACATGCGCTTTTTTACAAAAGCATTTTCTAGTTGTTGTGTATGTTTATTAACATATCGTCATGGAGATATCACACCATGTTTTCGTCTAAAATTAGTCCTTGTCTTCAAAATTATTTAAAGTATTCTTTTCAAAACGATTTTATCTCAAATTTTCTCTTCAGAAAGTCGGGTGTTTAATCATGTCGTGCATTCCCGTCCGTTTAATTCACAGTTAATAAAGAAGTGATACCTTTCAAACTTTCGCTATGTTTTAAAAAGTTATCATTTATTGAGTGTTTTCCTCTGACACTTCTAAAAGTTACTAGAAGTAATGTTCAATTCATATTATAGACATGTTAGAGGCAAAGCCTAAATTTAAGGCAAAAGTGTGGGGTAATATACCAGTGATGATATTTAAAAACATACATGTCGTATGAAATGTATAGCTTATATCTACATGCAAATATATACGCAAAGTTCCACAAAACAAAACAAACGGGTTGGGCAACAAGTTCTAACAACATTACCGTAAGCCCTTCCCAGAACGATATTGGTTTGTTTTGAGTTAATACCGAATATATCTCATTGAGAAATCAGAAAACTTCAAATTTTTTCACGAGTGCGTAGCTTCCAGGTGAGTTATATTCTATATTCACAAAATTCAAACACATTTTCTTTTTCATATGCATAATTACGATAAAATAAGCATTTTGCAACAAATTTAATCTCAGCTAGCGCGGGAAGAGATACGCTAAAATGAACATGATGTCACATGACATATAGTTTGATTTCATTTTAACAGCTTAAAGTCAAGAAATTTTCTTTAAGTATCGAGAATAGACTGTAAAGAATAAAGCGCAACTATATGGAAACTTGTAACTTGTAAAAGTCGGTACGGTAACGCTTCTTTTAAAATAATTTTTTTTTTTGTTTTTAAGGAAATATACAAAACATATTCGATATTCTGAATATGAATAATGACAAGTGTATGTTAAAATATTTACAAACAAAATGAATAAAATAAATGAATATATGTAAACAAACCAGAGCAGTTTTCCTGCAGTGTTTCAGGGTGTTATTGAATCATTGACACAAGAACGCAACGGCTGTTACAACATCTTAAACAGTGGATCAATCATGGCCATCTGGCACTTGGTACGTAATAATCAATTTTACCACACGATTCGTTTCAGGAAATAGTTTTAAAGTGACACATTTATACTTATCTACGAAAAAATATGGAATGGATAAGGTTTGAAAAACATTACACATTTTGTAATGCCATAAGCAAATATTTTGTTTAGTTTACACACTGAATTACATGCGTGGATAATAATACATACTCTTGTGCGACTATAATTTGTGTATTGAGTATTCAATATTTTAATACACCAGCAATATATCCTTGTTAGTTCTTTTTAGCATACAAGTTTAACTTGTTTCAAAGGGTTATTACAAGCTTAAGACACTACCGTTGATGTCGATTACAGTTACACTACATCTGTTGTTATAATTACATTTTTCTTGTATTCTGATTTCAGCTGGATAGCGCTACTGCAGCCAGTAATAATGTCGCTTTTTATGGTCATTTTTCGCCAGCAATGGCTTGGTCCGCAGCTGCAAAATAAGAACACTTACGCCATACCAAGTACTGATATCGAAAACATTCAAGATAAATTAAAACATTTGGAAGAAAACACATTATCAGGTAAAGACATAAATGGAATAGAGGAATCTATTTCTGAGCTTTACAAATCAATTGGAGCACTGCGAGAGCAAACTGAGAAATATTTACTACACGATGGAGCGAAAAACAGCTGTGACGGTATTTATTGACAAACTCTTATATACAAATAAATACATAGCACATTTGAAAATATTTGTACCGAAATATTTTGTTTATGCTTTTAAATGTATTTTAAGCTCTGCTGGTTTGAAATATGTAAAATACTCTTTTAAGTGTATTTTGCTGATCTACTTGAAAAAGCAATCTTATAATGCCTCATACATCAATATAGACTTGTCTAAAACCTTTAAACAACCAATCTGAGCACGTATTAAAATCTCTTCTGTCTCCCTATAACTTCCGTTTGACCAGACAACAACGAAATAGGACTTAATAGCTCGTACATCTAACCCACACTTACATCAAAAGTGCATATTTTGTACTGTAAAAACAAGACAGTTAGACAAGTTTTGCATTCTTACATGTATATTTGACCTTCACATCATAGAACTATTTTCATGAAATACGTTCATATATATTATCTACAGACCTAATTTACATTCATGAATATTAAGATAACTTGTAAGCCATAAAACAACCACAAAATAGTATGTTCTAAATATTATCAAATGAAATCTAAGTTTTAATCGCATTGAATTGCTTCAATTTATACGAAAAATCATTACAATTACTTTTTTTCTGAAATTTCAGGAAGCAGAACGAACTTAGGCATCGTTGCCCTTGCTCTCATTCAGCTGTTAACTGTCGTCTGCTTGGCAGTTTTGTGGCGGAAAATAATGAAAGTTCAAGTACAAATGGATAGTTCACAGCCGTTGAAAATAAACAATAATTTGAAAGCATCGGCAAAATAAATGGTTTAATAGTCTTTAACTTTAGCGATAGATTTACGTTAAGATTTGATAAATATATGCTTTATACCGCTTTTTATTACTTTTGTTCAGCTAGACATAATAAGTTTTAGACGTGTATATTTGTCTTATTTCATTTTACCTAAATTCATTTGAAGCGGGTGGCAATATTGGTGGCTGAGGCCGAATTTGCAATTGCTTTTCTGTTAAGATTTTTATTATCATGCTTTTAAACTCTGTAAATATATTTAGTATACATTAATGCATTAACGTGTGTGAACTTGAAATATTCAATTCGTAATTCAGATATGATGAAAACTAAAAAAATCGTTTAACTTTCAAAGTTTTGAGAAAACTAAAACAAATCTACATGACTTCTTTTCAAGTATTTCGAATTATTTTTCTTGAAAAATGAATTTATTGTAGATTTTAAGGCGTTCTTAAATGTATCTCTTTGAAAGGTTAATATTATCATATAAAGGTACAGAGATACTTTGTTAAAGATCCTCTACAGAATAATTGAATTTATTTGTGTTTCCACGATGGTATATATTATATATAATCATAATTTGAATGGAAAAATGAGAAATACATGTATCTTTAGTTACACATTGACATAAGCATATATTACAACAAAAGAATAGGTTTGATGTCTTAACATTTGTCGCACTAAGAACAACATTTGATGTATTTAGTCAAGTTTACACCACATTATGTTTCAACAATGTAAGACATTTATCTATCTTAAAGTTTGTTTTTTTTTAAACTTTTGTAAAAAGAGATTGACTGAATAAATTCACAGACACTTGGGGTTCGGACCCCCACACATCCCATTCTCCACCGCTCCTGGTTAAGTTTAGCCAATATTTTTTTAGCATTTTACCATGTATTGAGCATAGGTGACGATCATAAAACGCATTTTGTAACATTTCAGCGTGTTTTAAAAAATGTACTTTTTACCATCAATGCTCTCAAAATTACAAGATTTGAAACATCGCACGAACACTAGGGAAACAATAGCCAATTAAACTTTTAAATGAACCCCTATCAATGAATCACTGGTATCAATCGACAGGTCTGTTGCCATTCTTTCAAATAACACTAGTCCCGACAACAGTCATTTATATTCCGTCGAGAAATCAATAAATATTATAAATCAATCAATCTAAATTTTATGGAACACTTCCTTGCGAATTGATCCCTACTTTGACCTGCGCATATCGTTGCCGGGTACCAAAATTAATACCTTTTCGACTGCATTATACCGGATTATCGCTTCAGCAAGTGTTACACGAGGTTTGTTTACATAAAGAAGTGATGATCTGGTTTAACATAGTTGTAAGAGTATTAATTTTGGTACCAGGTTTATGACATGCGCTACACAAAGCGAGGGACCAGCGCAAGCAAGTGTTCCCATTGTTCGTGCGATGTTTCAAATCTTGTAATATTGAGAGCATTGATGGTAAAAAATACATTTTTTAAAAACGCGCTGAAATGTTACAAAATGCGTTTTATGATCGTCACCTATGCTCAATACATGGTAAAAAACTAGAAAATATTGGCTAAACTTAACCAGGGACGGAGGAGAATGGGGTGGGTGGGGGTCCGAACCCCAAGTGTCTGTGAATAAATTAGCAGACGATGTTGTGAAAACAAATTAATTCAAGAAGAGACTAAATTGTCCGCTTGCTGTCTTGTGGTATAGCTGTATTACTGTATTATCAGTATGATTTTCATGAAGTTTATGTGAGGGAAAAAGTAGGTCACTAGGTTGAGGTGGGTCTTAACGGTATACCATATTAATTCGGCAAACATCATCTTGTTCACGAAGTCAGTTTTCCAAACATGTTTGTATTGCTTCTGTTTGTAGTCTGATGATTGACCAACGTTAAACCTTCAAGAGTAGGCAATAGTCTCCCTTGTTTGCATATTCTCCGTACCGTACCGTTCTTCCTTCACCATTAACACACGTATGCGGGCGGGTATGGACCGTCAATTTCCGAAATGGCTTATTTGTAGTCCACAAATTTATGTTTAACAGGCATCGACTGGCGAAAAGATTTCATTAATGTTCTTTGTTATAAATACTGTAGATAAATGACAAAAGTATATACACCAAACTCGTAATATACAAATTTGATATTTGTTAGATATGTTTAATTGATTGTGTCATAATGCTAAAAGATCATTTTAATGAGAAACACCAAAGGAATATCGAATTTTGCAAATGAATGTGTTAACAGGGAGACAACTACATTGCTCTAAACAGGGATGTTACTGATCAGGGGCTTCACACTCTAGCTCAGTAAATATCGAAACTTCAAAAATAACATGAAACATACAGAGCCAAAAAATCAAACCTATATTTTGGTTGTATTTCAGCAATATTTAGAACAAAATATTTCAATAGTTACACACTGATGAAACGTTGGTTAGCAATAAAATGGGATAACGTTTGCATTTTATATCGTATTTATATATTATTTAATATGTCATATAAAATTATATACTTATTCCAAGACTCGCTCTAGTGTTTCATTTGAAGAATATTATAACTGCATTTCAAATGTCTTTGCTGCATTTTCATTTAAAGAACCACTGTTTCAAACGCAAAATGGCTCCCTTTTCATATTTTTTTCATGTGGAAAAATCCCCTTTCCTTGCATCTCAGGTAAAATTTACTATTTTACGCCTGTTTTTCCTGTCATATTTTAAATTATAAAAATGCCTTTCATGCATTTTCATTTAAAGAATGTACTTTTTCAAATAACACTCTAAGACTTCCTATTCGTACTTTTGTATTCACAGAATGTCCATATATCAATTGTTTCTAATATAGTATACTCTAGTCCATTATGATATTTTTCATTTAAAGAATATACTGCTTCAAATGCTTTGCTCCCTTTCAAGCTTTACCCGAAATATATGAGCCGTGCCATGGGAAAACCAACATAGTGGGTGTGCGACCAGCATAGATCCAGACCAGCCTGCGCATCCGCGCAGTCTTGTCAGGCTCCATGCTGTTCGCTTTTAAAGCCTATTGTAATTGGAGAAACTGTTAGCGAACAGCATGGATCCTGACCAGACTGCGCGGATGCGCAGGCTGGTCTGGATCCATGCTGGTCGCACACCCACTATGTTGGTTTTCCCATGGCACGGCTCATATTGTTTTTCATTTTAAGCTTCGTAATATTTCGACACTGTTATAAAGAGCAACCAACTGGTTTTGCATTTAAGCTTTCAACACTCTTTTTTGTATTTCGCTTTCTGCATTTTCGTGTCTTTTCAAAGATTAATTTTCAATTGTCATGGCAAGAAAAGAAAATTTTGCAAAATTATAACGTTTTAGCATGTTGGTTTTAACAATATATTGAGTATGAAAATAAAGTTGGACTAATGTACGATTGTGTTCAATTATCATTATACAGTCGTAATAATTTTCTTTGAGAGAGTTTTCAACACTGAGGAATACTTAAACTAATTTATTTATACATACGTTACACAGTTAAAATATATCTATAATATATTTATAATAAAATGCCGAACAACAAATTCGTTTAAGAAATAAGTAAAATTGAATATCGTCATAAAACTCTCGCTGTCGTGAGTACTGTTGTAAGCACATTGCAATATATGTGTGACACCGGCACAAAGGTGGAATATATAATCATTTTCAGTTATCACTTAAGGATGTAGGAACGATTTTTTTCTAACATTAAGAATTTTTTCATACTCTGTGAGCTTGAAGAACAATAGTTTCCAAGACAAACAAGAGAAGAAAAAATACAGGTCACCGAACTCGTTTTAATTTTATAGGGCATTTTCTTCACCCACTGTTTAAGCATTTCTGAAATTTTGTAAAATGTTAAACATGGTGGAACTTTATAAAACATAAAATATCCAACTTAATGTTATAGGGATTTCAGGGCTTACAGGTTAATATGAATACAAGGTATTATATAAGCATAAACGTCACTGACAAATCTCTTTCATTTTTACATGTTGACATAATTACCCCGCCCACTTTATTTTCAATGGAAAAAAATACTTAGATCTTCAAAAAAATGTCTGACGTTAAGATTTTTTAAAATATTCTGCAGCTATAATGACACACTAAAATGCTTCAAAATGGAAAGAAGAAAAGTTTGGGTCACAGTGCATCTAAGGGATTTATTAAGAAAAAAACTGTTAAAAACTGTTGAATTTTGATATGTTTGGTTCTTTTTGTTTAAATTTATATTTCTAGATAATAAAAAATGCTATCTTGAAATTTTTTATTTCAATTATAGCTTATCATTATATGTATCAGTCAGGAAAAAAAACAACAACAAAAAAAACCCAAATATGATCTACTTTAATAGATATTTGAAATTACCTACACCTACCCCATTGTAAATCTTACATCATTTTTAGGCAAATGCCAGCCAGAAATCAGGGTGAAAATATTTTTTTCGCAAAAGGTAGAATATATTTGGTTAAATGGTATTTAATTATTTAGCATTAATTTTTGGCAGCACATTTGTTAGTAAGCAATATTCGAAGAAACATTTTTCAAAATGGCGTATATCCTGAAAAAAAAACGCTCGTACATCCTGGTTGATTTTGTTTGAGAGGAGTATGGTCTCCTTCGACACAGGTTTACACTAAAAGTCTAATGAAGTATTTGATGACCTATAAATTGAAATGATCAGATTTTTTGTACCATTAATAGAGAAGTAATCCATAGACGAGTTTTCAATCTGTTTTGAAAATTATTAACGAAATACAGCTCTTTTGTCAACAAATGACTTCCTTAATTGCTTATCTTTTTAAATTTGTCATTACCTTTTGTTTTACTGATTCTGGAACATTGTTTGTTTTGTAATTTGATAAATCCAATATGCATGTAACATATGTATAACTCATCCAGAGTCTTCGTAAACTGAAAGATGTGTGTAGGTCATCTTTTTATGAACAAACATGCATTCAGATACTATAATCCTGGTTTGTTATTTCGCCCAGTCGGCTTGCGTGGTAGACTTCTTCACACGTCTTCAATCTTGTAACGCGCTGAATATCCCACTGATCCACGACTGCCTGAATCTTTGCAAGCTCTAGAGGGATGGAACCGCATCATGTATAATGTACTGGCATCCGTCCTTGAATAAATGTGAAATTAAGTAGATGTCTTTGAAAGAAAGTAGATTTTCAGTAATTGAGTTGAATTAGTGTTTGTGGTTCCCTCCACATAAAAAGAGCCGGCAAGTTCTCCCGATAGGCGTGCGTCATGTGGCACACGTATTGGCGAATGGTGGCCGCCGATGCCGGAAATGGGTGTACAATGATTGCTGTTGTTGAGGAAAATGTCAAGTATTGTCTAAAAGTGTTTCAGTATTCAGTGTTTTAAACAAATTTACTGAATTGACTCAAGAAGAAGTGAAAAAAGCTCATCAATGAACTGAATACTACGTCTTCAGAGTTTGATATTTTGCCAACACGTATTCTGTAATCACATGTAGATGAACTTCTCTCTAGTATCACTAAATTGGTGAGTCTCTCATTACAACAAGGTGTTTTCCCTGTGAAATACAAACAAGCAGTTGTTAAACGCAGGTCTTGAACTAGAGCTTTCCAATTATCGTCCTGTAAGTAATTTATCATTTCTATCAAAACATATTGAGAAAACTGTTCTTTACAGATTAAACAAACATGTAAATCAAAACAGTCTTTTGCCTAAGAACCAGTCTGCATATAGGAAGTACCACTCCTGTGAATCTGCGCTGCTTCGGTTGGTCAATGATCTTCTAAGTGTTATGCAGAAAAAGGAAGTTACGGCCCTTATTGCGATTGACTTAAGTGTGGCATTTGACACTGTGGACCACGACATTCTTCTAGATGTCCTAAAAGCACAATATGGTGTCTGTGATACCATCTAAGGCCTCGTACTTGTAAGATTAATATCAACAATGTATATTCATCAGACCGCCATCTTGAATGCAGTGTGCCCCAAGGCAGTTGCCTTGGTCCTTGGCTGTATCTCACCTATGCTGGAACCCCTTTTGATGTCAGTCCAAAATCCATATCAGTCTACGGTTTTGCTGATGATCATATAGCAAATAAAAGCTTTCGTCCTACATCTGTTTCCGTAGAATCACAAGCGATCGGAGACCTTGAAAGGTGCGCAGTTACAATCAATGACTGGATGAATAGAAACAAACTGAAAATGAACACTTCCAAAACTGAATTTATTATGTTTGGTAGCAGACCTCAATTGAACAAATGGTTAACAAATTCCATTAACATTGCTGGTGATGATGTCAAACGTGAAAGCACAATTAGATATCTCGGTGCATTTCTTGATGAAACCTTGAACTTTAAAGATCATGTAAATCGCAAATGTCGTACAGCCATGTTGAATTATCTACGAATTAAGAACATCCGAAAATATTTAACAAAAGCAGCCACTGAAATTCTAATGTTTTCTCTTGAATATTGCAATGTTTTGCTATATGGTGTAGTTAACTTTGAGGTGCGTAAGATGCAATTTATTCAAAACATGTGCACAAAAATTGTTCTTAACTGGAGGAAATTTGACAGTTCTAAACAAGCACTGTATCTCTTGCATTGGTTGCCAGTGAAAGCAAGAATTGAGTTCAAGATACTTTCTTTCATGTACAGCTGTCACACTGGCAGAGCACCTACGTATTTAACAGAATTGCTTACAGAGTATATTCCTAGTAGACAACAGAAAATTCTGAATGTCATTATGTTGTTCCATACAAGTGCAAAACATTTAATGATAGAAGTTTCTGTTCTGTTGGTCCAAATCTTTGGAAGGAACTGCCATTAGAACTACACAAAAGTAAATCATTTGACACAAAAAAAATCACTGTATTTCAGAGATTTCGTGGCATTGTTTTAAATTTTTTAATAATGTTTATTATGCGAAAACAGCAGGTGATAGTTTTTAAATTTTTGTAAAAGGTTTTTCATTTAAACATTTATATTTCCAAGGGATGGGTGTGTGTGTGTGGGGGGGGGGGGGGGGCGAATTGAACCTCTATATGCAGCCCGCCTGGGCGTACCATGTGATGCGTTAACCACTGGTATTCGCAATAAGGGTAAAATGACCTCAAGGGGAGGTGTGCGGTCATGACTGTTTGTTAAAATAAGGCTGTTATCATTATCATTATTGTCGTTATTATTATTATTATTATTATTATGTACAACGCCATTGAATATGTCATTGTATAAAAATAGGCGTTTAATCAAATTATCAGTTTCAGTTTATGCCAAGGAAAATGTTTTTTTTTTCATTTTGTTATTCGAGAATGATTGGTTTAAACATATTTTATTCGTCTATATACATCTACATGAGAACATATTGAACACAACAAAAATGACAAGGATTAAGCTGAAAGCAAATTAATGCTTATTGAAGCTTTTTCCAAGCTTATTCGAGAATGATCGAACGTCTCTTACTATATAAAAGAGATTTAGAGTTGATACGGTTTTTCCAGAGAAGTTAATTGGATTTCAATCTGATCGGAATATTATTTGATGACTTTTGCACATAGCGGTCATTCGCATTGAAACACTTGACCTCGTAAAGTGTTTTTGATAAACCTCTATGCTGACATTTAAGCTACAAATTCGCCGGCGGAACAATAATTTTTAGAACTCTTATTTACATACAGTTTTCCTATGTCTCTGAGGAAAAACAAATGAGTGAAAGACAAATATTGAACAAGTGTAATTTCAAAGCATTCACTCACTATTTTTTACTATTATTAATGTTTCTAAAAGGGTATGGCTTGAGACAGGTCAATTTCTTGTTTTCTTTCTTTTTTTTTAACTGTCAGATTTTCACTATTATATAGTTCAAAGTATGAAAATCACAATATCAACCCATAGCCATTGTAAAGGCATAGTAAGAGACCGATCGATATAGTATTAATTATTATTATTACTGCATACTGCTTCTTAAACGTCAATGTTTTTCTACATTGACATATCGGGCGTGTGACCTCATTTGTAACGTCATTTTAATGTCGTCGCACTGTAAATTTTATTTACGTTGACATATTCTATTTTACTAGGGCATAAGAACAAAATGTATATCGTTTTCAAGTGTAAAAGTGTATGGTGTGTAATAAATGCATTGAGAATATTGCAGTCTCATTCTTTCGCAAACAGATCTAATATTGAGCTCAAAATATCACATCTGAATATTCGTGCAAATTTCTTCATTCAAATTTATTAATATAAAAGAACATATATTTCACACATCAGCCAATTACTGTCGACTTCTGACGCTACATCAGTGTCTAGGGAAATTTGTCATGACGAAAACGCTGCATCTATAGAAAGAGTAATTTAACGCATATATGCATTGCAGTAATTTGTTATTTCATGCTTGGGAAAGATTCTTATTTGTGAAATTTTCTTAACAATGAGCATAACATAGTGGAAAATATTTCGTTTTTGATGCCAGTACAGATAAGCATCCGATGGGACAGTCGCATAATAGAAAAAACGGAGTAGGTCATAAGTCTCCCGTTTTATTTAATACATGAAATTAGAGAACATTTAGATAAGTAGATCCATAACTTGCAATTATCACCGTATTTTAACAAGATTCTACTTACCTAAATTTAAAATGTGAAATTGAACCATGCAAATATTCTCTATTGAAAGTAATGGCATATCCTATACTACAACTATTTGGTCATACAAGTTATGAATAAAAGACTTATGCTTTGTTTCCAAACACAAAATTTATCGAACTTGTTTGTCAGTAGGTTAAGCATGATTTTGTCGTCATCGAAACAACATCCTAATTTCGCCAATGATATTTACACCGTAAACTAAAACAGTTATATTTGAACATTCAAAATAAACTCGAAACTTTTTTATTCCGTTTCGTTAATAAACACACCATTAACAGCATATAGGGCATTTACAGATGAGTTTTCCTAAACCTGTAGATCTTCCATCTTTATTTCATCAGACCAACTACAAATTAGCCCAGTATGTTTTATATGTATTGTATGTATCGATGTAGTACAAAAATTCATTGAAATTGTTAAAGACTGTATTGCTTTTAAAAATAAACCTGGAATATTTAGGTAGAATGTGTTTCAATTAAAAATAGCTAGCGATTCATGTGTAATTTGCCTATGCTATTCTGTCGTTCATTTCGCATGAACACCAAAAAAAGTTTCTTATATTTACATTGTATTTCCCGTTCATTTGTAAACACGTTTATATTATAAATTGTACACATTATATTGTATTTAACATATAAATCAGCTTCCCGGCCATTCTGTTCACCGGACGGAACAACTTCAACGCCATCTAAAGAACGTTCTCCCTGCCCATACGCGTACATCATCAAAACAGCGGTCCGTTATCACTAAGCAGCGTTGACTTGCAGACAGTAGTTCAAGGTGGTTGAAACTAATATTTACCTATTATGTGCCTAGTGTAACGTACGTATTGGTTCTTTTTGCCTCACAAATGGGACATTATAGTTTATTTAATCTTGTTAGGTTAAACATCGCACCGGTGACTTTCCAGCAATGATGGTACAGGAAGACCCCTGGTCCCCCTCCATGCATTATTTCATCGCAGACGGGCACCTGGGTAGAATCACCGTTCTTCCGTAAGCCAGCTTGACTGCTTGCTCAGATAAAGCATTCAACGCCTCGAGTGAGTGGCAAGTGATTCAAGGTCAGCGACCTTAAACACTCGGTTGCGGGGACATTAGAAACATTTGAAACATCATGCAGTTACAATCAGTGATCAATCAAACAACTTTCCAAAAACACATAAAAACACTAAATACCATTGTCATCAGTTACATAATATATATCTTACATCTTCTGAGAACAAAACTATTCTTTTTAAAAATTTCAACTTAAGGTATTAGAGCACTAATAGTAATGTTTACAAAATGGCCTTTGCTTGGTATATTCTGAAAGGTAATCGTGTTTTGCACTATTTTGCAAGTTTTAAACAACTTCTACCGTGCCGTTTTTTATAAATTTTGTATAACTTATGGTATCTCCTCAAGCTTAAGTACAGGCAAATTTCAAAGTGATAGCCACTATCCAAAATGTTTGCTGAGAACTCATTTTACCATTAATTTTAATAAAAGAAACATCAAACTATTGGTAAACAATTATAAAACACAAAATAAAAATGTCAATATCATTTTTTCTATGGTGCCTCAAGTAAACGGATTTAATGAGACAGACTTCATACTTCAACATTGAAAAAATAAGGCCGAATGCTGTGTTTCTGTTTTGAATTTTGCTTACTCCATTTAAAAATAACCTTAGGGCAGACGTAAAACCTACCTAAATTTCTTCCACAACATATAATCTAAGAGTGAAAGCAAAATAGAGAACTTTCACCGTGTGTAAATCAATATTTTTAAAGATGTGTAACTCTACCCTTTCTGGTTAAGAAGTAAATTCACTTTGAACATCAAGAAATCGCTTATAAGATTCATATTTTTTTCATTTTTGTACAAGAAAACAATAATAAGTCTTGAAAGAAGTAAACACTTACTACAAAAAAAGGAAAATAAGGGGGAAAAAAATTGGTCCCAGTAGGGCTTGAACCTACGCCCCCTAAGAATTGGTGTTAAAGTAGGTTTATGGTAGGAATTGAATACTCTTTAAAAAGGAGATTCTCTATTAGTGATCTAATACCTTAAGTCTAATTAGCTTCCTATGCGGTTGCAGTAATATAAACAGAATTTATCATGAGACCGTTTCAGCATTTGTTCGGTGTGCTTTATTTATGTCATGAGTGTTCATTTTCTGAAGCTATTTTTATAATTCTGACGGTTTTACAACTAAGTTTCTATAACTGTTTGAATAATTTTGCCTTCATTACTACTTGTCTCAGCAGTAACATTGTGCAGCCCGCCCGCTTAGCTCAGTTGGTAAGAGCGTTGGTCTACGGATCGCGGGGTCACGAGTTCGATCCTCGGGCGGGGCGTATGTTCTCCGTGACTATTTGATAAACGACATTGTGTCTGAAATCATTAGTCCTCCACCTCTGATAATTCATGTGGGGAAGTTGGCAGTTACTTGCGGAGAACAGGTTTGTACTGGTACAGAACCCAGGAACTTGTCGGTTGTGCTTAATGCATGCGTTCATTGCTGAACTATTTAATGTTGACTTTAACAACGAGTTTCTATAATGTGAAATTCCTCATAACTATTGTACCAGAGTAACATTGTTTTTCATCCACTGTTGCTGTCATATTTTGAACCTAAGTATATTTCATAATTAACTTTTATTTTGCGCCCTTGGCTTGGAGCTATGGCTCCAAGTCTCTATATATTGTTTTCGGTTATTTTGCCTCCCCAAATCTAGCCTTGTCTACTACAAGAAGCCGGGAAGCAGAATACATCCAAGCGATAGAATGTAAGTAGTCCACTGATTGGTTACACCTACACGCTTCCGTCCAACGGGCGTTTGCGTTTTATGACAATTTATTATTCATTCGAGGGTGTTTCAAGAAAAATAATATGATAACAAAATGTAAATCAAATTCATATATTAAGATTTTATTGAGAATGAAGATCGTTTCATTTCTGACTTTACATATTTCAGTTATTTTAGTTTATACCTGTCCTGTATAAACCCCTGAAATAATGTAAGCTGCCAAATGGGTATCTCAGAGGAAATTTGCCGCCAGTGTCTGTGCTTACGTTGTGGCCAAATCATTTAGTGTTTAAAGGGGATATTTTTAAAAACCAAACATCAAAAACCTGTTCAAGCAAAGACGTGAGTTTGCTACTACACCTCAACTAGCCGAGCCATTCCTTTCTGAAAGGAAACTTTATTAGAGTGTTCTGCTGCATTCAGCTGCGATTTCATTAAGATACGCATACTTTACATTTAAAAAGTAATATAAGACAAGTTACAATGCTATTGCCTGATTAACTTAAACACCTTTTGTTAAAAATGCCTGCATAGTAATGCATCATCCAAATTTATAAATGGCAATCTATATATGGTTATTATTCTTCTTGGTTGCATTCTTTGCTTCCAAAGGATCTTTTTACAGATTTCATTAATAGTCAAAAGTTAATTTTGAATATTCTAACATCGTATGATCTGTCGTTTTAGTAGATTCCTGCCTTAGGAGTAATCAGCTATCAAATACGACGATACTCTTTAACCAGATCTTTAAAATCGATATTTTGTAGTAAGTAACCCAAATGTTTGTTTTTTTCGGCGCGCCGTCTAAATTCGTTTTCGTTACTTATGCCACGTGACTTCAGTTTGCAAATCAAACTACTTGATAACGCATTATAGATAATTTATCAAAATGGAAGATTTATTCAACACTCTGTCTGATTGGACGAGAGTGTCAATTTCTTTCACTCTGTTGATTGTGCTACGCTGAGTGAAATGTAGACAAAGCGTTTATCCTAAACGACGCTGTTCACAGTTTTAAAGCTAACTTTGGCTCAGTATATTTAGCAAGAATATTGATACATCTCAAAATGATAAGTAAGTTTAATAAATAAGACAAAAACCTGTTCAAATACCAACATTTATCAAATTAAAGAAAGAGCTGAATACGGTCTGCGTAACACATGAATAAGGTTGTGGTAAGAGTCTTTTATGTAGAGAAGTGCTTTTTAAAAGATTTTCCTTGTTACAATTGTCGTCTGTATATGAAAAGCTTTATTGCTTTTGTGGCTTATTCAGATTGCATTAAAATGAGTACTTGTTTGCTTTGATATATTTGTTATAAATTATTTAACTGATTTATTAAATATAAATATTTTTCTTTAGTATGGTATGCAAATATTGAACACAGTTGAAATCTGTTTCATTATATATATGCTATATAATGACTGAATCTTATTACACTGAAATGAAGGTACGCTGCATACAGTTTATCAATGTGATATGACTATGGTCAAACTATGCTTATGAAACAGAAATATTGAAATAATTACAATTGTTTGTTTTGCTTGACCTTCACATTTTTATAGGTATGACGTCATTGTCCAAAGATTCATGAATAGCGAATATGCATTTGTTAAAGCGGGATCAGTTGACCTATTTTAGAAATAAATAAAAATAATAAATAAAAAAATCCTTTAATTGATTTTTTCTCATGTATTCTAATCAAACTTGATTTGTAGCATCTTTATTAGGCCCGCAGCCAACTTTGTTCAGCTGGGACATTTGACCCCATTTAGGGGCTGCTAGAGCTAAAACTAGAAATGCCTTTATACAGCGTCTCATGAACAGCTTGGTGGATCTTTGTCATACTTGGTCTGGAGCATCATTATAAGGTCCTCTTCCAAATTTATTTATATAGGAACTTGGGCCCTATTAGGGACCACTATAGCTAAAAGTAGATATGCCTATCTTCGCATTAACCACTAAAATGTAATGGATTTTTATCAAACTCGATGTGTAACAATATCGTAAGGTCTCCTGCTATTTTGTTACAAATGAGGAAAGGGACCAATTTAGCTAAAAATATAAACACGTTTAATGACCTCTTCTCATGAACCGCTTCATGAATCTTCATCAAACTACTGCTGTAATTATTCGTCTAAGGATAAACGAAACAAAATTGCAACCTTAGAAACCTTTGCGAAAAATTAAAAGAGAACCATTTAAATTGTTAAAGTGCGGTGTTTAGTTTTGCAATTTGAGAAATGTTAGATGAAAGATGAATGTTAGATGAAAAATTCATAAACTTCTTTCCTTATTACAATTCGCCGACTATCATTTTTAAAGATATTTCTTGTTTCTATATATATTTAAATTAACTTAACCAGAGAGTGGAAAAACATTACCTCATTCCTTGGTGTAACGTATGTGTAAAGGTTGCTGAGACAGCATCTCAAATGACGACAAAAACCAAGAGACTGAATACTAGTAACTAACTTCCCAAGACATTTCTCTAATACTGCCTCCTTATATAAAAATTAACAACTGATGGTGAAAGCTTTTACTTAATTATCATACTGCTAAAATTGAGATTTACTTTAGAAGCCTTGGAAACCCGCTGTTACGCAATAAAGTGAATCAAATCCTACATACACAATTCGAAGACAGTCGCTATCAATATACACTATCACTTGATTCTTCACGAAAGACACGTATCTTTTTCTCAAGGTGGCTGCATACAGTGCAGAATGTCATAATCATACTACCAATCATGTTTAATGACAGTTGAAAGCAAAATAAAGAATTATGGTTTGATGTTGTTTTTTTTATTTCGAAGCGAATTTTCAACTGATGCTAGCCCAACCTTATTTTCATTTAGACACTGGCTAAAACGCAGAACTCTTGAAAATTAAACTCAAATTTCTCGTTTGTTACTCATTATCTTGAAATAGAGCTTCACAGATCGTCCTAATTGAAAGCTTTCTGTAAGTGTTAAAAGGAAACAGCTCTTTTTACAGGCGTAATAGCATTAATTCGGTACTTGGTGTTGTCGAAAAAAGTCCCAAACAAATATGCTAGTCGAAACTTCTAACGCGTTCTGGATATTTTGGCAATATCTGCCATGATTCTGTACATTTATTTCACTGAACAATTAGAAAAAGCTGTTGTTGATGAAATGATACAATTTCAACAATATTGAATAGTGAAACGACATCATTTCATTTAATTTTAGGACCTCTCTACCCATTTTAAAAGTCACAAAAATACGTAAACAAATAGAGTTTCGATTAGGTATTGTTTTTATAAAAACAAGCAAAATACCATTTAAAAGGATACAGATGTGTATATATTAACTTTTCACTTGTATATGGTAAACTATGAAACGAGGATTAAATTTGTTTGACTGGACAAAGAAGTTATGGTTTTCTTCCACGAAAATTGCTCGTTTCTTAATTCTATACATTTATATGTACTTTGTGATTTATTTTTAAACTGGGTTGAGGCAGTAGAATAAACAAAATGATGCTATAGCATCAGTCGAGTTTGTTGGAAATCTAATATGTTTTTTACAATATAATAATAATATTAATGTTTGAAAAAATAAAAAATGTACCATTTGTAATACGAATAATGTTTGAAAACAATGTACCATTTGTAACATCGAGGAGTCGTTAGAAGTTCCGGTAGGTACTATCTTAGCTTAACCATTTTAACACATTTGCGCTTAGAAAAAAGCAGGGACGAGGTTGACTGTAGAAAAGACGTCAATTACTGAACTAAAGTAAACCAATATGGGTCTAAAGGGATACAAATAGTCAAAAAGAGATACATTCATTATTCAGGCAAAACTTTCACTAATGAGATTTTCAATTCCCCAGACTGACCTGTATAATATCATACTTAATTACATTTACTACTCAATATACCTTTTGTCGTTAATCAGGGCCATTCCAATTCAATAGAATCCCATTAACTGGATAAAAAGGTCATGTCTCTAATTATAAAATGTAAAACAAAATAGTACCGCAAGTAACAATAAATTCCCTGCAGTGGTTTTAATGTCATTCTCTTTAATACCAAAGCTTGAGTACAATCAGAAAGCGAGACACTTTAAAAAAATAGGCAAGAGTTATGGGACATGGTATGTCAACTTTCTGTATGAGTTACAAGTAGCCTTCAACGGGTTCAAAGCTTTTTAAAGAAAAACAATAATTTCATCGCATTTTCCAAGTGCACTGCCCAATTTACAGTCCAAAAAGGGGGATTTCTTTTTCATTTTTTTTTGTTGGATTTAACGTCGCACCTACACATTATATCTTATATGGCGACTTTCCAGCTTTAATTGTGGAACCACCGACCTTCCGTAAGCCAGCTGGATGGCTTCCTCACATGAAGAATTCAACGCCCCGAGTGAGGTTTCAAATTTATAAAAGCATCATGATTCAAGATGTAAAGTTCCAGTCCAGTTCATTCATGTGTTTAATGAATATTCATTGAAACTGTTTTCGGAATATATTCCTATTTCAACAAGAATGATGTTAACATTGTATGACACATGACAGAGAATTAAATCAACAACACGGTCGTAACTCTGGAACACCGGACAGGAAAGTCCTGATAATAATGCATATGCTCACTTCATGTTGATTGTTACCTAGTTTCATTTCAGTTGGATGGAAACTGAGAGAAGAGGCTGAGTACAAATGTTCAGATGTATTTGTAATATTTCAGTCCCAAAAAGGGTCATGACTCCAAAAAAAAAAAAAAAAAAAAAAAAATAAAATCGGAAATGAAACTCCACCGACAATATGTACATCTTTATATCGGTTTCATTTCAGTAGGAGAAGTTGGGTATACGATGTTCTGATGTATTTAAATATTTCAAAGTACAAAAAATGGCTATAACTCCAGAAAAAAATAAGTGAATGAAGTATTATATGGCGTGTAATGTGTTGCAATATTATATCTTCTATAATTATTGCCTATCTTTATATACTTATTCAATGTCTTAAAATATTTGTTGTAAAACCGAAATATTTTTTCAATGTTTTCATATATTCTTTTCTATCTTTTGAAATACTTATTGTAAAACTAAAAAAAATCTGCAATGCGACAAAATATGTATTCAATGTTTTCAAATTATTCATTCAATCCTACAAAATATTTATTGCAAAATAAAAATAGTTGTTCAATAAAACAAAAATATTTATTGTATATCACAAAATATTTATTAAAAAATTTAATATTTTTATTCAATCCTACAAAATTTTGTTCGATGCAACGATAATAATTTTGAGTAAATCGTAAATATTCATTCTATCTGCTTAAAATATTTGTTCGAAAGAATTCTGGGTAAATTGTTATATTGCGGCCAATCTATGATAACTGCGGCGCATTTTATTAATACGCCAGTTTTGAAAAAGAAACTGACAAGTATCATGTGATGGTGCGTGCGTCCGTCTTTTCGTCCGTCCGTCATAATTCATGTCCGGAGCATAACTTTATAAACATTAAAGGTATTAAATTTAGACTTAGCATATAGGAATATGGCGATGAGATGATGTGCAGAGCTTTTGTAACGGTTTTGTAGGTCAAAGGTGTCAGGTCACAAACTGCGCTAAAAGGTCAAAACTGACCATCATATTTCGTGTCCGGAGCATAGATTAATATCCATGCAAGGTATCGACTTCAAACTTGGCGAAGATGAGACAATGTATAGAACACTTAAACCGGCTCTGAAGATCAAAGGTCAAGGTCACAGATTGAGCTCAAAAATCAAATTCGTAAGTTTAATTTTGTGTCCGGAAAATAACTTATTAACCATTCAAGGTATTGACTTAAAAACTTGGGGTGTAGGTATGTGGTGATGAGACTATGTGCAGAACCAGGGTGGTAGGTCAAAGGTCAAGGTCACAGCAAGGTCAAATTTCCGCATCATATTTTTTTTTCATTTAGCTTCTTGCCCTTTAGTATTCTGTCACACCCAAACCCCACCCACTACCGCACTCTGAATTTTCTTTTCATTTAGTTTCTTGCTCTTTAGTAAACTGTCTCCTGTCACCAGCACCGCGGACACACACCCTCCCCACACATGCCCCGCCAAAAAAAATCTTTAAATATGCTTCTTCTTTAAATTTTGCTTCCCTCCTCCTCTGAAAAACCTTTAAGGCATATATTGCACCGCTAGGCGAAGCTCTTGTTTGGTATATATCTGTCCTCAATGATACGAGCTATACCCTCTCAGGTTTTTAAATCAGTGATAACATAAAATACATGTAATTGTTTTATCATTGAGGTAATAAAATGCGCTCAGTTGGCCGCAGATTGGCCGCATGACCGCAGAATAGGGATGCCCGCAAAATAGCAATTTACCCAGAATTCCTTCGATCAAAAAATTTTAAGCAGATAGAATGAATATTTACGTTTTACACAAAAAATTATCGTTGCATCGAACAAAATTTTTGTAGGATTGAACAAATAATTTGAAAAGATTAAATAAATATTTTGTCACATTGCAGATTTTTCTTTAGTTTTACAATAAATATTTCAAAAGATAAAAAAAAATGAAACATTGAAAAAAAAATTCTGTTTTACAATAAATATTTTAAGACATTGAATGAATATATAAAGATAGACAATAGTTATAGAAGATATAATATTGCAACACACTGATGGCATAGTATTGCCATACAATATAAAGTCCCATACTTGGAAGGTGACTTATTATCTCAACTGCAGTATAACTTAATATTCTGATATCTGACAATGTTGTATATACAATATTGTGCTATATATACGATATGTTATAATGCACAGTGTTTGAAATCTACAGTTGTTAATTGCTTATAACACCTGTTAATAACAATATTTTCAATTGAATTGTTGGGAAAAAAGAGAGAAAAAAGTAATGAAATACTTTATCACATTTAAGGAAAGTAATTCTGATGAAAATACACCACTGCTTTATTCAAGTGGGTCCACATTAGACATGGCTTGTTATGTTAAAATACTTATACAAATATATAACATCCTTTAAATGTCCATGCACTGATAGAAACGTTACAGGCAAGACAAGTAAAGTGACCTAAAATATTTTACAGACCTGACAGGAAAAAAATCAATTGTGACCTTGATCTGTGAGTTAGGGATCTGGATGTTGTGTATGGCACATCGGCCCATTATGGGAAACATTTGTGCAAAGTAACATCACAATCTCTTTATGGATGACAAAGATAAAGACTGGACATGGAAAAGCCCTATTGATATTTGACCTTCAAGTGTGATTAATTTTCGAGGTAGGGTCGTGGTGTTGCGCATGATATGTTATCTCATCATAGGGAATATTTTCGCAAAGTAATATTAAAATGACTTGATGGATGACAGAGTTATGGATCTGACAGGAAAAAAGTCTTTTGACTTTGACCTTCAAGTGCTGCCTTGATCTTTGAACTAGAGCCCTGGGTGTTGCGCATGACACGTCTTCTCATTATGGGAAATATGTGCGTAAAGTAGTGTTAAAGTCCCTTGAACGATGAGCGAGTTAAAGAACCAGGCAGATAAAACCCGTTCAATTAGAGTGTCCTTAAAAGAAAGCGTTGTAAAAAGCATATCTTCGTTGTGGGATCTTTTTACTTTAATTCTGTACGTGATTTGATAATTTGCAGTACCTAAATTTTCTTAAATTTGCAAGAAGTCTTTAAATTAAATCGCAAATCTACGATAGGGCATACATATTGCCCTTTTCTAATGTTAACGTTTATTTTCTACGACTCAGCTTAAACATTATCACATACTTCAAATGCTTGAATAGTTGAATAGTTATCTGGATGTCGGAAATATGTAAAGCGTTTGATATCGTCTCTAATATAGTGCATTTATTCAGAAAGTAAATTAACTTTGATCTTTTTACCATTTCAAATTGTATTTACAATGAGTAAGATCGATTATCTAACGCAGAAAAAATAATTTTTGCTTTTTACAAAAACCTTAAGCTTATTACAATGACATTCGAATCACTTCCTGATCCACAATTTAGGAAATATCAATGAAAATAACTTTTTAAAAGCAACGCACTTTTTTAAAATTTTGTTTGGACATTTCCTTATCTGTTCTGTGAACGAAATAAAGTCTCTTTATCGAAGAATATTTATTAATTTAGGCACGGAAATTGCCTTCAGAGACTCCTAAAATGGAGCGGAATTTACGAAAAACCCGATAGGAAAATAACAGTGCATCGGAACTAATTTAAATCAAGCCTGTCCTTTTGGCAACGGCCCGTTTTTATACTTTATGCTGCCACAATTCAAAATAAACTATCAACAAGAAGAGAGCAGGTTATCAATTGAGAAAGCCCATTTAATTCTGTCTAAACAGAATTCCACTTAAGTCATGGCTAGAAGGATCGGGAGCTTGTGGGGTGTTGCACATTTCATAAACAGCCTCAGTCGGAATTTGCTGTCAGTCTGCTTGGTTTGGTTCTATGCTTGCAAAGGAGCTTCTGTTATATTTTATTCCACGAAAACAACCTTTATTTATGTTATTTAAAGTCAGTCAGAAAACTTCAAGCAGGTTTAGTGTATACCTGCGTTAGAAAATCTTTGTATAAGCTGTAGATTAAATATAATTCGTTTAACATATTCACATGAGTATTCATATCATTAAAACATTTTGTAAACAATAACTTGAATGTAACATTTAGTTAATGATAATCTAAATATTTCCTATTGTCTTATTGATACCTGATCGAACAAATTAATCCTTCCATATTTTCAGTATATTTAACTCCAAAGTACACATACCTACCTACCGCATTGAGATTTCTTATTTCCATCATGCATTTGTATGTGTTTGTACATGCACATAAATAGTTTAACGTTTTAATTGTTTGATTACTGCTTTATGTCAAAACATTGTGTTTGATATTTTAGTAGTTATTTAATCGAACTAGCTTTTGTATCTAAACATGCTACCACATATTCTTCCATGTCATCTACAGTGGAGCTGAGTGGAGGTGTAGAGATAGGCCCTAAAATTTTCAATGATAGAATTACATTTAATAAAGTCTAGAAATTAATTTCCAAGTCCTTGAAATAACCAAAAATGATTTCACAAATGTGAAGTTTATGATAGTTTTGTTAATATCAATAACAGAAGTTTTAATTTTTAATTGAAACTTGTGATCCACAAAGAATGACAACTCTTGCCTTGGGCTAGTAATTATAAGTAGAGATCTATTAGTTTACTTCCCTTGCAATTACACAATTGAGTGGAAAATGAAAACTGTTTAAGACACAATATCATACTTTTTTGCACAACAAAATCATTAAGGATTTATTCATTTGTGTTTGATTTACCCCTCAAGACATGGTTCCTATGATTCTGTCAACTTACATATGGTAAAAAATTAACTTTTAACAAGCCAATAATAAAACGAAGTACCAGTAGGTAAATAATAGTGCAGATAATACAGTTTTGCTTGTATCAAAATGTCACAATAGATCCACTTTTGTAATACAGAACACCTGGTAGGATTAGTAAAGGTGCAATTATATTGATCTCTATTTCCTATGCCTAGGAGGTGGTAAAATGTCTCCCCGTACTTGCACTTATTGTGATATACTCTGCCATTTTATACTTCTTCTAGAGGATCTTTGTGTCGATTTAATTATAAATTCGCGTTTTATCTCTTACATACTGATATAAGAAGATTGTAAATTAAAGTATAAAAATGAAAAACATTCATATATATTATCAAATGTCACCTTCAATCACTTTTTCTAAAGGAAAAATATGGCTTATATACATGTACAAAGTAAATACAGAAAGCAGTACAAAACATATGTACTCCAGGCCTCGCTAATGCATACCCTAGAGAACATCAAATCTATTGATGTCTTTGACACTTCGATGAAACACACACAAAACAAAAACAACACTGTAACATCCATTACGGGAATGATACAAAATCACGTCGACAAGATGCAAAGGTCTCTTCAATTTGATTTCCTTCTTTTACTGAATGCAAAAAAGACATTCCATTCCCTGACAAAATGAATTGATTGAAATTTCCCCTGTGGCAATTATTAATTTTAGAATTTCCTTTAGATAACAGATGTGTCAATTCATAATGTGATTGATTAAACCGTGCTTTCAAGTATAAAACAAGAAAAGAGCATTACAATTTGTTTCTTAATGTCAAAATTGTAATTAGAATTATAGCATTTGTACATTAAATTGATATAATATTATTTAAAGGGAATTCCTTTAGTTTTTTATGCGCATCTTTCTGCGCAGCCTACACTTTCTATGGAAAACTGAACTGAAGTCAACATTTGTTGAAACATGTTACAGACAATCTTAAATATGAGGAATTTTGAATGAAATAACATTTTTGATAAGTTATATCAGTAATCAAATGTTGATACTGGTTTATGTTGTATTGACAAGTATCATGCCTGACAGGTATCTTGCTATTTTTGTGGTTGTGTTTTCACATCGCATTTTAGTACAAAGACAGTGTTGTTCATATAATGTAAGATAATTGACTTAGTACAGATAAGACAATATCATCTTTCAGATTATTTAGTATTCAATTATAGAAAGAATTAAGAATTTTTAAAAAAAATTAAAACTTTTAGCAGACATACATGTAATCAATTTGGCCATGTTCGCGCCATTTCTGTCCGAACAGGTGTTGTATTCTAGCGGTCTTATCATAAAATGTAGCCTAGTGACCCATACATTTTTAGCCATTTTTATGCTCACAATACAATTATCTATACACAAGAAGATAAAGAAAAAATTCTATGAAAGAGTTTTTTCAAAATTTAAAAAAAATATTCTTCACTATGGGTATTTTTTATTGAAAAAAGTTCACAAAAGTAAATATAAAACAATATTTTTTTTCATTTCTACTCATTATTGTAAGGATAGAGTATAACAAGTATGACTATGATATCAAATAAGTATATAATAAAATCTGTAAAAAGAAAAAACCGTATTGTGTTGCCTGGATGTATATTTTGGTTGGTATTTATAAAAAAGCAGAAAATTATGAAAATGTTGAAAAATCGCTGTCAGTTTCAGCAGCAGTGGGTGTGTTCAAAACAATTTTTCACAAAAAACAAGCCTGGTGACCTATTGTTTTTATTTGTTCATTGTTTTCAGCACAAATTTTCCTATCATATATGTGAATTTAAAAAAAAATCTATGAAAGGAAAAAAACTATATGAATTCTCTTTAAGAATAGTCTAAATAGATTTTTTTGCCACCTGCAGTAAGTTCTCCTGCATTGTCAATCAGATGAACATTCTTGAATTTGATTGATATAAGACTTATGTAATAGTGTCATGAAAATGGTGTAACGTAGCGTGGCCATTTAATACAACAAACATAACCTTTTATAACCAGTTTTATTTATCATAGCAACAGTCTTTAATATTTAAACATAACATTTTAGCTAGATATTATTAAGTAAAGGAGACCTTATCAATCTAGCATCTATAACCCATCTTTCTATCTCTAACTCTGAATCTAACTCTCTCTCTGACTGACTGTAGATAATTATATTTCAGCATATATATTTAATTAAGCAGTCTAGCCGCTATGTAAAATTACACAATTCGTCGTGCCTTTTTCCTTAACATATCTAACTTTGATCCCGGAAGTAAATGATATAAACAACTAAGTATACCTGTTTAACCCTTGGGCTACATGTTTTGTGACAGGTTTGACAATTCAGCTTTTCAATTTAGATTCAAGTATTATAGTTTATCATCTTTCTCCGTAACATATTAAACAATGATTTATAGAATATACAATATTCCGAACCTTTCAAACCTGTTACATTACAATGGCTCCCCTTGTTATAAAACACCACAAAAATACGAGTTGATTTCTGTTGCCTTTTTCCCATGTTATTTTAAAACAAAGCAGTTTATTTGCAGATGTGTGCCAAGTGTTATGAATGTTACAGTCGATAAATCAGTTTATGTAGCATATAGAGTTGAAAATTTGTGTCTAACTATGTAACTAAATATAGCTAAGGTATATTCGGTCGATAGAAAGAGAAATGGAAATGCGTCAGTCCTCAAGACTCGTACCTGAATAGTAATGCAATTTAAAGTTTACAATTTGTATAATTGACCTGCTGAAATATAATGCAGACATACGTACATACACACACATATTTATCAAAAAGTGTAATACAAAATAGTTTAATGTCAATTTTGTTCTTGTCCAGTATTTGTATGTCAATGTTAAAAGACAAAGAATTTGTCATTTCAACAAAGTAGCAGTGATAATCAATAAACTTAAGGCAGATTTACTTGATTTACTATATAAAGATTAAACTGTACAAAGAGTTTAGTTACTTGTTTACATGTAAGGAATAATGCAAAGCAGAGTTTAATCATAAAACAATTATTTCAATTGAGTTTAAATACGAGATAGTTGTACAAAGATCTTCCGCGTACGTTTTAATGAATACTAACAAGGAGTGTATCGTTGAAAATGCACGATGAAAATGTAAACACCTTCTAATACGTGAGTGCATTTCAAATCATTATTTATAATTAAAATTGCTCTTAAATTGTCGTTTTATGTATTAATTAGCAACATAAAATATATTGCGACTGGCAAGCAAAACGAGCGATTACAAAATTGCAGGTGATGGACTGAATGTCGTTCACATCTCTTTTATCTTTCTAACGATTTCACGAAAAGTGAAAGCTCAGAACACTGTTTTCTAATTTACGATTGCTTTAAGATGCGGACATCTATTATTAGTTGTAAGAATATGTAGTTTTGCATGAGTTCCTCTCTGTCCTTACAAAACATAATTTGCAATAGTATTCTGCACTGAAACATTTTCCAGACTCGCTCTCAAACAAAATGTAGTCTCTGATAACTTTTAATGCTTCTGTTTAGTTTCAAACATGTACGTAAGTGAATCATGCCGAGAAAAAGATTCCCATTTTCACATTATACTTAAAAAACAAAACAAAAGAAAATAAACATATTATTACTGTCGAAATTTCGTGTTATAATATAACTGTCTTACTTTATATTTACAAAAAAATTGTTCAAGTTTTCATAAATACATATTTTCAAATTCTATTGTCGAATTTTATTGAAACAAAAACAGTCATTTTGATTTCGTCGCTTATTTATCTTTTTATATCAAATACAATAAGTAAGATAATATTTCTTTGCAAAATGCCTTTAGTTCAATTTTGCCTAATTAATCCCCCGCCGTGGCGGAGGGATTATAGGAATGGTCTGCGTCCGTCCTTCCGTCCGTCCGTCCTTCCGTCCGTCCTTCTGTCCGTAACAAAATCGTGTCCGGTCCATATCTCCTAAACCCCTTGAAGGATTTTCATGAAACTTTGGTCAAATGATCACCTCATCAAACGATGTGCAGAACCCATGAGCCAGCCTTGTCGGTTCAAGGTCAAGGTCACAACTCAAGGTCAAAGGTTTGAGTCTGCCATTTTGTGTCCGCTCTATATCTCCTAAACCCCTTGAAGGAATTTTATAAAACTTGGGTCAAATGATCACCTCATCAAGACGATGTGCAGAACCCATGAGTCAGCCATGCCGGCTCAAGGTCAAGGTCACAACTCAAGGTCAAAGGTTTGAGCCTTCCATTTTGTGTCCGCTCTATATCTCTTAAACCCCTTGAAGGAATTTTATAAAACTTGGGTCAAATGATCATCTCATCAAGACGATGTGCAGAACCCATGAGTCAGTCATGCCGGCTCAAGGTCAAGGTCACAACTTAGGGTCAAAAGTTTGAGCCTTCCATTTTGTGTCTGCTCTATATCTCCTAAACCCCTTGAAGGATTTTTATCAAAGTTGGGCCAAACGATAACCTCATCAAGGCAATGTGCAGAACTTATGAGTCAGCCATGTCGGCTCAAGGTCAAGGTCACAACTGAAGGTCAAAGGTTTGAGCCTTCCATTTCGTGTCCGCTCTATATCTCCTAAACCCCTTTAAGGAATTTTATAAAACTTGGGTCAAATGATATCCTCATCAGAACGATGTGCAGAAATTATGAGTCAACCATGCCAGCTCAAGGTTAAGGTCACAACTAAGGGTCGAAGGTTTGAGCCTTCCATTTGGTGTCCACTCTGTATCTCCTTAACCCCTTGAAGGATTTTCATCAAACTTGGGTCAAATGATCACCTCATCAAGAACTCATGAGTCAGCCATGTCAACTCAAGGTCAAGGTCACAACTGAAGGTCAAAGGTTTCAGCTCTGTATCTCCTAAACCCCTTGAAGGATTTTCATGGAACTTTGGTCAAATGATCACCTCATCAAGATGTTGTGCAGAATTCATGAGTCAGCCATGTCAGTTCAAGGTCAAGGTCACAGCTAAAATCAAAGGTTTACCCTTTCACTATCTATAGCAGTGGCGGGGGATTTAGCTGTCTTTCAGACTGCCTTGTGTCATTCAATTATATTTGTGAAATTTGTTTTCGCCTTTATATAAAATTCAACAAATAATGTGATTATTTTCTTATATAAATTGGTATTTGCGCGACATAATGTACAGTATCTGATGGTGCATGTCTAATGTTGTTTACAGTTCCCTTAATATGTTGTAGGTGCATACAATCGAATTGCAAAGTGAATACAAAATGTTTCTCTATGTATCTCTATATGTCACTTAAATTCAACTACGTCTTCTATTTATTGCTGTCTTACCAAAAAATGTACCTTAGATTATTGCCGATATTGTTATCATTGTTGTACGGGAAAAGATTAATCAAGTCTTGAAAATACAATCCGATTCAATTGTCCAAGCTAAAAGACAAATCCCAGACAAAATACGAATGTCGCGGGATTTAATTCACAAACTTAATATAAGAAATTGATGAATTAAAAGGTTGAAACCTGAGATTACCAAATAAGGACTGTAAATAAATATATGCGAGTACAAAGTCTCAAATGCAACTGAATGTCATTTGTATTCCACCAACGATGCAAATACCAATGCCAATACGTTGTACATTGCACGTAGCTACTGAAAAGTGTTGACAAACGGAATTTTCAAGAACGACTGAAATTACATTGGTTTAAGGTAGTTCTGCACGTTTGATAATCCGGGAGTAATAGCGTAACGTCATTTATTCGGAAAACGTAGAACAAAACCTGGACTCGGCATTCGGAAACGAGTCATTTTATGAATTAATGGCAATCCGCGGGTAAATTTATTACTACAACAATGTAACAATCTATATAAAGATAAAAAAATGGTATCAAAACGCCTGGCAAGTTAAATTATTCTCAATAATCTCTTACAATCTGCTTGAAAAGTGCAGATCTCGTTTATCTTGAGCATATATTTAAAAAAACTAGCTCACGGATATATACATTTTGTTTGACCATATTATAGGCCATGTGCTTATTTATGGCTGTTTATTAAAATCTACATTGTTAAAAAATCTATTCGCGAAAAGTTTAATGAAATTGTGATTTTCCAATAGACTCCCATTGTGAAAACTCGTGTGAAGTTCAAAGTTTTCAAATCGATCATAGCGAAAAATCAAGCACACAACCCTATCTTTTTTATTTGCGGAATTCCGTTAGTATATTCTGAAGTTTAAAAAAAATCCGGGTTTAATCAAATTCTACATTGTAGAAATTGTTTTGATCCGAACGTGCAGGGTTACCTTAAATGTACGTATCAGCGATGGGATCAGTACATATTATTCTATTATAATTATGCTGTAATTATTTACATTTGGTAGCGTAAGATGCATTCCATTTAAATCTTTGTAAAAGATGACATATTCCCCATAGACGCCGTGCGACAGAGGATATACCTGCTTTCGATAGAATAGAAAAAGTGGAAACTACACAGGTCGCTCAACACGACAAAAAAGAAAATGTTGCAGGCTCGGTTTGATTGAGCCTGTTCATGGACGGTAGTGTAAATGCATGCTACCGTTCACGCCCTTTAGTGACTGGTTGAGCAAAACTCAACATTTACACATGCTACAAATACATCTTTTTTAGATACATCCGCAGATGTGTTCATACGGCGGTACACACGGAACCTTCAATGATACACTAGCGTGTAATTCCATGAAAAGCGGCGTATGATCCCCAGTTAAAACAATAGGTTTACCCTTAACGAGAAAACAATGCTTAACGAGAAAACAATGGACAGAACTAAACAAACTGGAATTTAGAAACGGGATCTGAGGTTATGAAGCCTGTATATCACAGGAACTGCCAAAAGACAAACTTAAAAGGCAAGCACCATATACAAGGGGTGATTATACAATACCTAAAGCTATGACAGTAGGAGTATTGGAACCACTGAGGCCGAAATGTTCAAGCTGAGAAACTATTATACAATACCCAAAGCTATGAAAGCACAAGTTTTGGAACCACACAGACCGAAATGTACAAGCTGAGAAACTAAATAATACCAATAAGAAGCCTTGTTTCTGAAGACATTTTTCTCTTAGAAGCTTTGTTACAAAAGACACATTCCCATTAGAAGTCTTAACAATAGAGGAAATTTTATTTTAGAAGGCTTGTGACAGAGGACATATTCCCCTTCGAATCCTTGTAACAGAGGACATATTCCCCTTAGAATTATTTTGTCAGAGGACATTTCTCTTCGGAGCTTTGTGACAGTCTATCTGATTATAAGACTTCTGTAGTTACATTTTATTCAATTTTATTTGTTATCGCACATTATCTCAGAAAAGTAGAAGTTTGCACGACAATGAAACTTAAATTGATAATTATGCCCCCGAAGGTGAGCATATTAAAATCGCACTGTCCGTCCGTGAGTCCGTGTGTGCATGCGTCTGTGTAAATTCTTGTCCGGGCTGTAACTCTGCCATTAATAAAGGGATTTGGAAATTACTTGGCACAAATGTACACCATAATGAGATGCCTTGTTCTGCGCAAGTCCCAGATCCCTAGCTCTAAGGTCAAGGTTACACTTAGAAGTCGAAGGTTAACAGGTGTTAACGGTTCATTACTCTGCCATTCATCAAGGGATTTTGAAATTATTTGGCCTAAATGTTCTCCATAATGAGACAACGTGCCATGCGCAAGATCCAGATCCCTAGCTCTAAGGCAAAGGTCGCACTTAGAGATTAAAGGTTAACATTGTCTGTTTCTTGTCCGGACCACAACTCTGTCATCGATGAAGGGATTTTAAAATTACTTGGTATAAACGTTCCCTATAATGAGGTGATATGTCATACTCAAGATTTAGACCCCTAGCTCCAAGGTCAAGGTCACGATTAGAAGTAAAGGTTAAAATCGTCACAAATGATTCATAAACTATTCCGGCATATTTTGTGCAGACAACAGTAGCATTCTTGAGCACGCTTAGGGGGGCATTTGTCACCAATAGTGACAGCTCTTGTTTTTGTTGTGCATTTCATAAGGCATGTTATTACAATAAAATAATAATATTTACAAATGGACTGGGCCGATTTTAAAAGCTATACCAACATCAACGAAATCCCGCTCAGCAATGAAACTTAGTTCTTGTCATGGAGTCGGCAATGCAAAATGTGTCCACACATTCAGTGTCGTTATATTTTCTGGTCCTTTGGGATCATGGAGTCCATCCAACATATGTGTAATAGAGTTCCGCTTAAGCCGGTGCTAGGGGGCGTGGGAGGTGTTGCACATTTCATTACCTCTCATGAACAGACTCAATCAAACCGAGTCTGCTATTATTCTTCTTGGTTGCATTCTTTGCTTGCTTCCAAAGGATCTTTTTACAGATTTTATTAACATTAGTTGTCTGGCTATACTATAAACGGCTTCCATAAATATTATGAAAGTAAACGTCTTGATTTGAAAAAAAAAGACAATTTTTAACATCTGGTGTTTGTGGAAAAGGCGTTTTTAAAAATCTTTTTTAAAGAACTTATATAGCAATTCTGAGTAAATTTAACTTATATTCACAACATTTAAAAGGAAGATAAAACTTATATGTGTTTTGGGTCAGGGATACATAATTAACCTATCGTGTTTCCATTACGCTAATAGTATAAGAGAATAGAATAAATTACTTGTTATACAGTTCTAAATAATTGTTCATGCAAATTAAACCGATACCGAAAACCACAGGAGTAACTGTTTCACCAACCCGCCTATTGTACTATAAATATATAATATCAGTATATCCATAAACTATCAGGAAGACCAACATTATGATAGTTATTCGAAATTGCGCGCATTCCTTCAGAATGCATGTTTTACAAGCTACAGCAATATATCATTTTTGTATAAGTAAACACTGTATATGATGCAAACCTCAAGGGTAAATACCATGTATCTATCGAGTAAAATGTGATATTTAATCAGAGCATTGGCAATTAATAAATAGCGAGTAATTTTAATAAAAAATAATAGAATTTTCAGCTTTTTCTGAAGCTTCTTGTTGACTTAAAATAATACATAGCTTCATCTCTGATAATACTAACTTTCCAATTTATTTTGAGGATATGTATTCTTATTCCAGTAACGTTACAACATTAAAGTCTGTAGAGAGAATGTTTAATAATCAGTAAATGCCAACCCCCACCCCCAAACCAATTTGTGTAAAACTGTTTTTATATCCGATCTGTAGTTGTTTGACAAGAAGATTTGTAATGTGCGACGAAGTGCTCAGAATGAACTAAGAGGAAGAGTTCTTTAAAAAAAATTAGAGAAGATTTTTGAATTTTTCTGTTGCCATGATACCCGATTGGTTTATATGAAATGAAATTCATTGAACAAGTTTGAAAAAGGACCATCAAATCAACAGTTCAATGATGTTTACTTGAATTTGGCCAAGCGATCAAGGCGCAGATCTCATTTTACAATGATATTGGTAAAAGCTTAGTTGAACTGGTTAAACAGTACCTTGTGTATAATTTTTTGTACTCACACAAAAATGAAACGAATTATCAGTCACTGTTAAATTATACAGGTAGTACATTTTTGTTTGCTCTGAACAGGCGTCATATATACATGAACTTACGACTGTTTAGGTAAAAAAAGTTTATCTGGTATCTTGTATTATACGTTCTGTGTTTAAGAGTTTCTTCGTAAATGATAAACGTCAGATCATAATCTGTTAGGTCATTCTTCCTCTAGAAATTTATGATAAGTTGCATGTGAGTACATTACTTTGAATTGTTTCTCAATGTTCTATTTAATACTTGTAGTTCATTTGCCTATCACAAAATAATATTCAACATATGTTAACGGTGTGTGACCCGTAATGAAAATCGAAAATTTCCTTGCGCTTTCGTTTTCGGCATTCTTAGGCCAAACATGTACCTCATAAGAGGAGTGCTTCCGTGACAACCGGAGAATACCGAAATCATATACGGACAAAACGTTATCGAATGAACGGAAATAACCGATTGTCATTAAGTGTTCTTCCTTAACTAAACAAGGAAACAATTCCAACTGAAAAGACACTTTTAGGTTTACCCCTTAATGAGATCTATTTTCGGTACACGTAAAATTCTTCCAAATATCTAAACAGAAATGTTACCGTAATTCAAACGAATAACAACGGAAATCCATGATATCAAATGTCCATACATATGATAAGTTATTTGTTTAAAATTCTTAGAAGTCGGTTGGAGTAACAATCCTTTTTCACCTGTTTCCATATATTGATTTATCATCGGAAAGTTCATTAAAATTTATCACATTGTGTCAACAGAAGCACGTAATTATATTGTGTTGTTTTTGCGTTCATATTTAGTTTGCACGTTTTACAGTCATCATTTATATGTAATGGTGTTTTATCGGGTTAATGGTGTTTTATCGGGTTGTTAATGGCTTGAAAATGTAATATAAAACTTGCTTTAATAAGGCACTATAGGCGAATACAGAGACATAGCTAATTCTTTTTGGCTTAATTGGGGATGCATTCAGTGAAAATATTAATACGACGTGCCAACGTAAACGTGACAACAAATGGATATGCTCAACAAAAAAAAAAAGGTCAACGTGATTAAATTTTATTTGTTCGAATCAGCAAACTGTATAATATTTACTTGCTGATCTGTCTGTTAACGGTATAACACGTAAAATACTGGGTCATTTTTTTCCTAACATGTAATTACATTAGAACACATGGGAATAAAAAAACACTTTTATCGTGATAGGAATATGAAATATTTATAAACAAGGTAAAAGGAAACTTGAAAAAGCATACAACGTGTGTCGAAAATGGGCTTAATCCTACGAAATCCATATAGTAACGCCACTTTTCAGTGTAGGAACTGAGATGGAAGGTGATGAAGTTTTCACACAGATACATACAAAAGGTTAGGGTATAATTTGTAAAGCATATTCCTTAGATATTCTCCACTACTTTAGAAGAACGACTTTGTTTATAGTTCCTAAAATGTATTTCGAAGTGTCGTTTAAATTTATCGATACTGCTAAATAAATCTACATAAATATAATATCTCTGTCACACCCTGTTATGATTACACTCTACACCTTAAGATTGCAATGCACGTTAGTTGTCTTTTACCATATAAAGGCAAATACGAAATATTTAACGAAAAATCAAAATTGTATTTAAAGATTTGTAGTATGTGACAGTCAAAGAGACACATATAAACAAAATTGTTTTATGGGAATCACAAAAGTATCAACAGTTCCTTTCATCTTTTATTTAAGATAATATATATATAATAATAATATATATAACAAACATACCCTTTCCTAACTTATCTGTTAACACTTTTGTAGATATATAATTTTCTAATTCATTATTTGACGAAAAGTCATACAAATATAATAAGGTCCTTGGGAATATGAAAAAAAGTGGAAAACCACAGGTCGCCCAACACGACATAAACGAAAATGTTGCAGGCTCGGTTTGATTGAACCTGTTCATGGAGGGTATTTAAGTGCAAGCAACCGTCCACGCCAGCTAGCCCAGGGTTGAGCAGAACTCAACATTTACACATGTTATAAGTACCAGAATGTAACTTAGACATCCGCAGATGTATTTATGCGGCGGTGAACATGGAACCTTCAATGATGCCAAGAGTGCAATTCCAGGAAAACGAGATAAAGAGATAAAGAGAAAAACAATGGGCAGAACTAAACAAACTGGAATTTAGAGAGGGGGTCTGTGATTATGGAATGTTGAAACAGCAGCTTCTTCATTTTTGTCCGTATTTGGTCATATCTAATATTCAATAAATACAATAAAATTCCTTCAGATTTTAGTTGAAGGTAAATTCATGTTTACATACAAATTAGAGCTAAAATCATAGTTTGAAACGTTCAGTTGATCACCTCACCGTAGTTTACCATATATGTGAATGCTCGTACCGTCATTGCTTTAGAATATTTTTAATTAAACTTTATCTCAAACATTTTTTGTCAGATTTTTCAGTTTTTCACTTCTAGTTATAATTCTGATAGCTCTGACTCATTACATCAATTTTATTTTGAAGAATCGATAAATCTTGTCACTCTACCCCCGTGCCAAATATAGAACTGAAATTGCTATCACTTGCATTCCTTTGCCGCATACAATTAAAATAAAGCATGTCTTTCCGTCTGAGAATCATTCTTTATCTGTCGAATAGGACCAATCTATATGATATCCTACGTAGAATTAAACGAGGATGTGCGACATAAAGTAGAAACGCTGACAGCGCGTGTCTAATTTTATTTTCCATTCTCTAAACCGCAAATTTTTAAAGTGATATAAAGATAGAATTTGTGTCTTTTGACCTCTTCTGTCACAGACATTCAAATAACTCTCGTATTTATTACTTTTATCAGTCGGGGAGAAAATATGTCTGTGCATAACAAAGAATTTTATTCAAAACCAGGAAATAAATATCCAAAGACGGAATCTTTCAGCAGATTTTGTCATCGTTGCGAAATATCACTTAAATTAGTTCGTAATTGTATTTGTCAAAATTCCGAGCACACGACCACTAAAACGGTTGGTTATTTAACAAGAAAACAACAGATTTTTACATAAATTATAGCATTAAAATGAAAAATTTGAATGTAAATTCTTGTGTGTGCAATAAGATTTGGTGAACTATTGTACTTGTTTGGTGTGTGTTGGTTGTTAAGGCACACAGACACAATTATAAGTCATTTGGCGATTTTACAACTTTTAAAAATCATGAATAGTACAAAATGTATCTTGTGTTGATATAATTCTAATTATGTTTTACGAATGGTAAAGATAGAAATCGTTTACGTCAAATTTGATAATTTCAATAATTGTATCAAACATTTATGTGGAACTAACAACATCCACAGTTTATTTTGACCGTTTCGTGCTGCGACGAATGACGAGACAAGTTATAGATAAAAGTATCCAAACCATATTAATGTGAAGAATGTAAATTTGTATCATATAATACATATTCCAGGGTCTGCTTAAATCCCCAATCTTATCTTCAGTTTCCGATTATTCATGAATTGATCAAGGTAATAATAATTAGATAAAGATTATTTTCATATAATATTGCTTCGCTGACTCGTAACTGATCATTATCTTTAATTGGTATATATTTGATGCGTTACTTACTAAATATTATTGTTAGATTCAATTTGACATAACTTGAAGCAAGTACAAAAGAAATAATTTTAATGTTTCGCTACCGTTTGCAAAGAAACGAAAGAAAAATGACATAAAATACGTAAATCATTGGTACGTTGTAAAGCTCTAGCGTGAATTCCGTAGTTTTTCTGTATTTGAACTTTAAAAGAACATATCAGTTTGAAAAAGTATAATGGATAGACCGGACTCTGTTGTAAAAATAATGAAAAGATAAAGACATTTTTACCCATATTTAGTGACATAATTGGATCAGACACTACACAGGGAGTATGTAAAAGAGATAACGTAATTTGCATATGCCATATCAAACTTCCATAATGAAGAGCTGCTTTAGTATATGTAATTTTGCATAACATGGACACATCCTAAAATATTTGTCTGATGCAAGATTGTGCCAAAGTGACCAATAAGATTTTAGCAATGTTTCAAGGTCAACTGTCGATACACATTCACTTATAGTCTCTTTCAAAAATGTAAAATCAATATTTACAACGAGAAGTAGTAATGTCCCCACAAAGATACCCCCTTTTTTCTTTCTTTCTTTTTTTCATTCTTTTTTTCTGTAATGACAAGTGTATTTTTGTTGTTGTTGTTGTTTTCTTATTGTTCCATGTTATTCCACGATATTTTGTTACGTGATCCGATTTGTAAAGTTGGAATTGCTTTGTATACTCATATACCTTTATGTATGGTGTGAGTTTAATAAAGTGCTTGTTCTGTTCTGTTCTGTAATATCTAAGTCTGAAGTTCTTTTATTTCAGTTTGTTATCACTTAGAATCGCAGAATTGGAATCACTTGCTCCTCAAATATAAGTCACGCCGTCTTGAAGGATGGTTTGTGGTAAGCGCTAAAATTTACAATACAAAGGTGGGGAAAATGAAATAACAAAATAATAGCGTGTTCAAATGTGCAATAATATAAAGGTCATTGTAAGTATATAAAAATCAAACCTTAAAACATCAGTTAAAGGTAACCTACAACCTTATAATCTACCTAAGCAAGGCTTGCAGATGAGTCCATAAAAAGCAAATAAAACATGTATTTGACCACTTACAACAACGAAAATCAAATTCATTTAAATAACTAAATATTCAAAACAGCAAATAGGAGGCACTTTGTCAATGTGTTGTAACGATTTCGTATTGTCTGAATGTTAATGTGGATGGTATCAATAATTTGACCTGTTAAATGATAGCAAATGCCACCAAGAAATGAAAATATGTTTATATAATCTAATTTCATCACGAATAATTAAAGAGTATCAAAGTAGGACTTGTCTGGTTCTTTTCATAGTTATTTTCGATAAAGCTAATGCTAGTCGATAAAGCTAATATGCTAGTGGGCGTGAGAAGTGTTGCACGTTTCAATGTACAGACTCAGTCAAACAGAGTCTTCATTTGTCTTAGTTGAATGCATTTTATATTTCCAAAATATCTTCTTAAAGAATATAACATGAATGAGAATTCCTTTACACAGGCAATTACTTCCTTGAAAATCCGATAAAACCATAAACAATGAAATGAATAATAAACTTTTCATGATATAAAATAACGTAAGCTTTCAGAGTGACTGTAATCCATTTTGCAGCGGATATGTTTAAATAACGTAAATAGATCGGCGCCTGTTTTTCAATAAAGATATATAATATAAGTAAAAACATATTTGTTATTGTAGACTTATTATACATAACCCAAGACAAACGACGTCCGTTTGGATCAAACAGTAAATTAGGATTACATATAAGCAATTATATGATTTGCAATTCATCAGCAATAAAGCTTATTTGTCTCTGGCGACTGATTACTGATATATCAGTCTACAGCAGACAAATACAAAACAGATTGGATTGCATTAGCTTACATCTTCAGAAAGGTTACAATGCCAGGCATCTGACATTACAAAAAATTAGCACGTTAACAAAATTGTGGCAATAAAACTTTAAAACCTGAATTTACATTCGTAAAAATTCTAATGTATGTTACTGAAAACAATAACGCTCTGATGCAAATAATTCCATACTGGCATAAAAAAAGAGTTTTTTTAATTACAGAGTATTACTACATAGCAAATATATTTAAATCAAATACATCTTCTTATAAAACATTCAGTAATTCAAAGGCAAATCAATTCATTTACAACCTCGCTATTCACTTGAAATCAAGTGATTCATAATATGCAAATCATGTTTTAAGACAAAGCCATGTATTTAAACACATGACCAAAACATTTCCCGACATAAATATCGCTGACATACATAAGTCAAAACAAGGAAAATTCAAGCTATTCAAGCTATTTTGTTTAAGACCTACACAGTTTTGGGCGTCAGTCTATCTAAGACCTGAGCAATGCAATATTTTCAAATTATATATTTTTATGAGGATATATATTGAAGAAATTGGTATGAGCAAAAGAATTGAAATAATAAATACCGACGCACATAATATTCGATTTAAGTAAGGAGTAATTTCTCCTATATCCTACAAAAACGGACGAAGGGAGTAGAATTTTGTCTCGCAGCTTGCTTGGTCGTGCATTGTCTAACTTGTTGAAAACAGTGAAAGTGTGAGGTTGGCATGCCCTAAACATGTTTCAACTCCCAGTTTCCTTTAAACACGTTACTGGCCGTGTCCGATCGCCCTCTTGCATTTGTGCCCCTTATATTTTCGACCCTTCTCCTTCTACTATTAGTGCTTTATCGTGCCCACCGTGATTTTGGCCGCCGGCCGTCCCTGGGCGGTGCGCCGTTGTGTTGTTTTTTCCTGCTTGTTTTCTATTGTTTGAGTTTTGAAGCAACTCGTCTACTATATTTTTCCGTTACAGTTTCTTTTTGTTGCGTGCGTCTTTGCGATCGAGGCTCTTTGGCTGTGTTTAGGGTTCTTTGCGCTTCTGGGAAATCTACCTTTACCTTTTATTTTCTATATACTCAAAATGTAGTGTTTGGTTTTCGAAAAGGAACACTACAAACTTGTAATATGTAGAGCAAATTCTACATTCAGGAGGAGTATTGTTACTTTATTTGAGCTCAATTCTCATAAAACTATTTGAAATGCTGATCACTTCATTTGGCTTCAATATAAGTTCTAGTTTTACATTTGCATTTGTTGGATGATAGGGTATTTATAAATTCTTAATCGAAATGCAATATTTGAAACTCTGTTTAACACCGGGATTCAATTATATCCATTCTGTCTTAGTTGCGCAACCAAGATTGGCAATGGGAAGTAATAATAATATTACATACTTGCATTTTTGATACAATGCTGGCTATATAAGTAATTGTCGATGCACGTCATTGACAAATATGATGCAGTAGTTCTTATATCCATAACATTAGCTAGAACAAATCCAAAACTTGACCAAAGTCTGATAAACCACCTTAAACCGATAAATCTTAATGACAGCTGTAGAGTTTTCACTTCGCACACAGTCAAGACTGTTTAGTCTCACTTTAAACTTTTCAAATTACACCTATCCCTAAATATTTCACAGACATTTAATTGCTCTAGTTAGAGCACTATGCACTATTACAGTATCAGTTGTTTGCCGTTAACATAAAGTATTTCAATATCAGATTAGAAATTAAATATCTAAAGATATTGCGACAGTAGGTTGTGTCCTTAGAGTACTTAACTTCTAAGTACAATAGAAACTACTTACGGGATGGTGTCAGAGATACATTACTACAGATTGATTTCAGTAAATACTCCTGTCTTCCCATACCGCTTTATTTTAAACAGCAAGGTAAATTGAATTACAATATTCAGCCATATCACAAAGACCTTTTGCGATACAAGTTTACTCTTTAAACAAACAAAAAAGGAAATGACCATAATATATATAAAAACTGTATGCAACCGTAAACAAAAATTATTAAGAGCTGTTTGTAAATTTTAAACAAGTTTGTTCCATATGATTCCTCCTCACAGAAGACTCATTTTCTATATTCTACCGTTTTAATTGACTTTGATGATTTCAAATATCAGAGTTGAATTAATAGCTCTAGAACAATTGATTCTGAACGTGCATTTCACTGTCATAGTAGATATTTCTTAGGGTGTTCTAAACATTATTCAAAAGTTGAATAATAACATTTTCATTAATCTTTAGGTTGCTGGCGGCAAGTGAATTTGCCTTTGCGACCAGTGCAGACCAAGATCGGTCTGCACTGTTCGCTATTCAGTCAGTACATTTTCAGTGAACACCCCTTTTGAATAATAAGTGGTACTGCCTAAAGTGAATGATGGGCCAGTCCATTTTAGAAATTTAGCAGGGTAAAGTGTCATCAAGTTATCTCATACTGACCTAGTAATTTGTCCTCAGGCATTCATACTGACCATCGGCCTTTCGCAACTGACCCAACACCAAAATCTTTAGAAAATTAACAAGGTAAATATGAAATCATTTGATTAATAACTTTACAGTGTACATTTGTATTTTAATCAAGGTCATTGGAGACGATGTGTAATGTAAAGACAATTCGAGATAGAAATGCTCGTGTAAGCGTAATAATGTTTTTGTTTTTTTGACATTTAAAGAGTGAATAGGAACAAAAAAAAATGATCACGATGTCTTTTAATAGAATTCCGCTTAAATGCATAAATTTTGTCTGCAATATTTTGCTTTAGAGCGAATTTACCATTTGCTCTTTTTTCTTCGTGTGGCGAAAAAAAAACACCAGAAGGGACATTGGACAAAATTTTAGGGAGTTTGCCTAAATTTAAATATAATTTCATGATTTCAATAACAGATAATTTGATATAATGGCTTTAAATACTCATAAATAAGTTATATTCCTATCAAACTGTCACAAAAATATTTTTATTTTATATTTGTTTTGTTGAAATTCTAGCATTATGCGACTAAGGGTTATATTTTCTGTAAAATGTGCAATGTGTATTTTCAGTGATAAAAATGTTTTAAAACAATAAATAAACTTTTACAATGCAGATTACCAGTTTTATTATCATTTTTAAAAAAGAAAAGCAAAAAATAAAAGTGGAACAAAACTTTTGGTCACACAACTGTACTTCAGTTCTTTTCATCCGAGTGCCCATGATAACTGATGCATTGATCATGCATAGCCTATTGTTTGTTTCCTATACATCTATTGTTGTACTGACACATGCAGTACACATGTACAATACTGACCGAATGTGCTTTGTTTTACTCCAATACAAAAAAGAATAAAACAACATATAATGGTAGGAGAACACTGAGTGGGCCAGTATATCAATGACACAGAACCTATCTAGATAGTATCGACATTAATGTGGATGTAACTTCAATATTATGCAACTCTTGCATTTGCAAGTTATACAGAAAAAGAAAAAGAAAAAGGTTAGGTAGTTCTGCCAGTTGCATCGGGGTTAGGATAAGTGTTAGCGACGTCGGGGTTAGTTCCGGTGATGTCAGGGTTACTTCTGTGGGTGTCAGTGTTAGTGCTTGTGACGTCGGGGTAGGTTCCGGTGACGTTGCAGTGAGTTCTGGAAGCATTGGTGTTAGTTCTTAGGTTGTCGATGTTCATTCTGGGGGCGTCAGTGTTAGTTCTCTGGAGGTTGGGGTTAGTTCCGGAGGCGTTGGTGTTAGCGTCATTTTTTTTCCTTTTCATTTGATAGAATACTAGTGTCTAAATATTTTGACATTTTATTCGATATATGTACTATAGTGTTTTCTATGTTTGAAATATTTACAAAAACGAATAAAACTTTCGATATGTAAGGTTTAGGAAACATATGCAATAATTGTCAAAAATACTTTATGTAACAAAAATGTACTCATTCAATTTTGGACACTTTTCCCCTTTTGAGCAAGCTTCATATATATAATAATTATTTACAAAGGCATTTAAAATATTTTGTTGCATCTCGGAAGGGGGTGGAGGGGGGGGGGGGGTGTATGGGGAGAGGGCGAGGTTGTTTAAAACGGAAAAATGATTATTGTTCATATTTCAATAGAAATGGGAATGAGAAATGTCAAGAAAGTCATGTTTTTTTTTGTTCACAAACTTGTACAAATTACTAGAATACATCCAGAAATGATCTTTTACTATCTTTTTTGTTCACAAACTTGTACAAATTACTAGAAAAATCCAGAAATGATCTTTTACTATCTTTCTTACGCTCTTTCAGGTGTCTGGCCCTAGCTCAGGTTTCACTTATTGGATAGGCAATCTATATATATTATAGCAACAGAGAATGATGTTAATCATGTTGGCATATATATTTGCTCTAGATTCATTAATACCTTTTCACACTTTATTCACCATTCCCAGGCTACAAACGGAAATTACATAAAATATTCAAAATCTATAACTTGCTATTCATGTTTTATCGTGCAAAGGGTGTTTGTAGTTCTTCACATATCATTAATAATCGATGCGAGGTTATGTAAGGTAAAGGTAAAGGAAATTTTAGTTTATAATTATGAGGAAATAACTAATTATTAGCCCCCATTGCAAAATCATGTGCAGTGATTTAGCCCAGTTTTGCTTCTTTTCCTATTTTGTCTTCGCTAAAACACTACATGTCATTTACTTACATGTATATTGCAAGATCGGGCACATATTTACTTTGAATGCAAGCATTACGCCAATAACGCCAAATTATATTTACGACTTGGCTCATATCATCAAAGAAGTACACATGGATATTCCTTTGAAAGTCATGAATTATTATTTTAGTTGCCTCAATAACACATTAAAATTTAGAATAGTATCACAAAAAGGTTGATACTTTTAATTGGCTGAACTTCACAAAAAGTTAGTATGACATAGATACAGTAGATACTGACTCTTGACGTTTATCGGAAAAGCACAAAAGAGTACTATACACAGGAGATATATATACACATAATATTGGAGTTTTACCTGAATAGTGATTGGTTTGAATCTTTGAGCTCCAAATTTGTGTAACTATTTATGTGTAGTGTAGTTGACCGTCGTGGTGAGCTCGGCTATCACCGTCAACTTTGTAATGCACTTTCGGATTGATTTCCACAGCTTGATTAAATAATAGTAATATTTTTTAATGTTTAATTGATATGAGTTTGACCCCCAAAATGCCGTCTATCTGATGGTATATCTACCAAAAAGTGTAAGAAATATCTACCAAAAAGTGTAAGGAATGCAGTATTAATTTAAAATTGCACAGGAATATTCGAACTATTTTTGTAAAGCGTTGTCACGGTACGGACTCGGTCACGTAAGGGAGAATATGTGTCAGGCAGCCAGTCAGCTCAGTTGATAGAGCAGAGGGATCCCGGATTCGATCCCCGGACTGACTGCACATTCTCACCATGTAACAGCGTCATATTTTGTCGAGATGCAATGAATTTCTTATGTAAACATTGGCACAAGGAACAGTTATAGTTTTACGTCGTTTAAGAGGACATTGCTAGAAAGCATGCCCAGTATCAAAGTACTTCTTTATATATATCGCAATCCAATATTATCAATACATTAAATCCCAACCAACGCCAAATACTTTTTTAAAGATATTTCTTGTTTAATTTCCGTTTCGTATTGTCCATAGACTACTTCCATGCAATATCAAATTCTAAAACATTATTAACATTTCTGTTGCCCATGTTTAAAGTTCTGGACACCTTGCAATAACATGTCGATGCAGTTCAATCTGCTTATATTGGCCCATGAAGAGACTATAAACAAGTGACTACTATACTACTGCAGGCATGTGAGCATAGCTAGTACTGATGTAACTAGCCTTCAGAACTTTGCAAAATGGCAATGGTCGAAAAGAACAATTGAAGTGATTTGCAGTTAAAATACATACGGATAGAAATAGTTTCTTTGAAATGAATCTATAATAATGACTTTTGAAGTGAGATTTGTAGGTTTGAAGTTACTGAATTGCAAGATCAAAATTTAAATTTTATCATTGCAACGTATATGATTACAAAGTAACCTTAAAATCGCTTTCGGCGTGTTTACAAAACAACATGTTTACTGTTGAAGTTCATTTAGCCAGCAAAACGAGAATGCTGTCTGACAGAGACAGGTCATAAAGTAACTTAATAACGTTGTTTAGTATCTTAAAACGGTTTAATTATAAACCTTAATTTCCCATGTGTGTAAAATTCACCAGCTAATCATTCCAAAATTGATTAGTTTACAAATTGCCTCTGGCGATAGAGATATTTCATTTAACAAGAGGACCAAATGGCCATTGATCGCTCAAAGACCTAACATGAGGAATATCATCGAAAGTTATTTTCAAACCAACCTTAATTTAAGTTTTCGCCCTTATGAGTGGTTTTGAAACATTTAAGTTTGAACTATGACCATGACCTTTGACAGAAGCACCTGAGTCTGTGGTTAACAAATGGGATTAAAATGGGCCTCATTATTGCTTTGTACATTGGTGGGATTCTATATAAGAGTACCACATGGATCCGTCCACATATCCTAAGTGGGACGGGTTTGTTTAAAAGAGACTTTGGCTAGTGTCTATTATATAATACCAAATAGTACGTAAATAAAGCAAGAAAGACTAAAGTTTTTTGTAGTAAATATTTTGAAAATATTTCTATCGAAAAAATTCTTGTAGGACAGAATCAGTTTACTAATGAACAGGAAGTATGAATGAAAATGATATTCATATTTTCTACCAGGTTGCAGTTAAGTGAACATACAAAAATAAAGAAAGGCTAAGATTCACAATAGCACTTTTGCCAATTCAGGAGCCATAACTAGAGCGCCCGTGAAATGGCAAAAGTGATTATGTTTAGCGCCCGTAACCCGTCCATTTAGCTTAGTAGGGAGAGTGCAGATCTATGGATCGCGGAGTCGTGAGTTCGATCCCTGGGTTAAGCGTATGTTCTTTCGTGACGATTTGATAAAAGACATTGCGTCTGAAATCATTTGTTATCCGCCTCTGATTCATGTGGGGAAGTTGGCAGTTACTTACAGAGAACAGGTTTGTACTGGTACAGAATCCAGGAACACTGTTTAGGTTAAATGCCCGCCGTTGCATAACTGAAATACGGTTGAAAAACGGCGTTAAACCCAAAACAAACAAACACCTGTGAACCAGTAAGACTTGTTTAAAAATATACACGGTTGAAATCAAATAAACAGCGAACGTGCAATCGTGAATATAAGCTACAAAATTTTATGTGGACGGATGATAAACGAAAGGACGACGGACAAAGGAAAATTTTAAAAGGTTCACCTTCGTTCGCTCAGGTAAGCTAAATCTAACTATAAATAAAGAGGTTAAGACCCCTACAAGAAGTTTTTTTGATATTTAATCTCAATTTCCTTGACCTTTGATGTATAGGCTTGTTTTAATTATAGTAAGCATGTGTGCTATATCAGGGTACCAATTATCTAGTCCTGTTTTGCCGAGATAAGAACAAAGATCTGTTTTCCTATTTAACATTAACGTCGCCAAGAAGGCAAATTTTCCACTTCCCTTTATTTTTTCCGACAATATATAAAAAAGTTAACATCTGTAAGAAACTTTTTCTCTTCAAACAATTATTTAGGAAATCGAAAATGAGTTTTTATTGAACAAGTTAAATGTATACATTACACATGTCCGTGAGAGACGCAAAGTTTTCACAGGAGTCTGTCAATACAATTAACCAGTGCAATTAAAAGCATATAGATTTGTGCGAATGTTACTTAATTATGGCTTTCTAATAACATTTAAACATCTTGTAATGTAAAATCAAAATAAATTTTATAAAAGAACACAGCTCCGTACGCATGGAAGATTGTAGACGAGCTATAAAAGATTTGCGTCATACGATGTGTTGACTGACAATAGAATCTAATACCAGTAGTGTTTCAATAGGTAAGAATCGAGCATAGGTCCATTTTTGTCATATATTTACGACTTTGTTTATATGAACACATACCACAAAGTTTTATTTTAAGTTGTACTGACTAATATCAATGTCAAATTAATAACAAAGTGATGCTATTATTAACACTGCAGTTTCTCGTTGTTATGCTGTCGACATAACATATAAAAAATGGCCGCGGTTTTCAAATGTAATAGTAAATTAATCGGGAGTATATTAATTAAAATATTAAAAAGCTACGAGGGTTGATCCATGAGTAACTTCATCGGAGCAGTAAAAATGTATACAATTTGAAAAAAAATCCTAACCTAATAGCTTGATCTGTAATATTTTATAAAAATAAAAAAAAAATGTTTCTTACTTTAGGAGATATCGGTGTGCACATCAGTATATTATATGCAAAGTTACATTGAAAGCGAATCTTTATTTATGTTAGTATCATTAAACGTCATCGCAATTAGATATTTATAAGAAATTTAAACTAAGCATCAAGCGTCCATTATAAAATTTCTACTTATAGAAAAAAATACTGTAACCAAAAATAACACAGAACTAAACATAACCAAATGCCATTCATCTTGTAAACGTCTGAAATTACTTATCACAAATAATAATATAGCCCAATGGCGTAAGATTTTTTAAAAAGATATAAAACATAACGCCCCCTTAATGCAAAAAGGTACCAAGTGCCTTCTTTATTCATATGCTCATGGTACCTTTTTGCATTAAGGGGACGAATTAAAGAATTCCTACGTAATTTGCTTAGCCCTTGTGGTAATGATAGTTAAGAAGATTAGAACTTTACAGTGCAGTGTAACCTATAGACCATAATCTAACATCGGGGTCTCCGTGGCCGAATAGTTAAGGTCGTTGACTTCAAATCATTAGCTCCTCATCGATGTGGGTTCGAGCCTCACTCGGGGCGTTAAATTCTTCATGTCAGGAAGCCATCCAGCTGACTTACGGGAGGTCGGTGGTTCTATCCAGGTGCCCGCCCGGCTTGAAATATCCTGGGGTCTGATCAAAAGCTGGAAAGTCGCCATATGACCTATAATTGTGTCGGTTCTACGTTAAACCCAACAAAACAAATACTTATCTAACATCAGTGTTTACGTTACCAAGTATTCGACCCGTATAGATTCTCTGATTAAATAGATATAAACAGTACATGTATTAGTGTATAAGAAAGAGTATGTTTTCTGTTTTTCCGAATCTGTGTTCAGACCCCATGTTTTGTCACAGGAGATAACTCCAGAAGCTATACAAATTTTGTATAATCATGTCCCTTTTCTTCTTAAAACAGATCGGTCAGAATATAAAAGAGAAATGATTTAAACATTAAAGACTATCTAGTCGATAGCCAGATATGTCTTTCTTTGTAACTGAAATAATTTTAGGTGCAGTATGAATAACGATACGCTTAGTTATAAATATTACTGAAGTACAAAATATTTCTTATAAACCGCTGCTTTAATGAACTGCCCTACTAGATGGGTCTTAAACCAATATATTGTACCTGCATATATCTTTTCCATAAGCTTTATATTTTAAAACTTGTTTCCTACTTTCTTCTTCTTTTTTATATTTAAGGACATACAAAGAGACAAAGTGCTAGTTTAATGCAATATTCCAAAGTAACGTTACAGTCATGTATAAAGCATAAATCTAAATCATGTAAGCATTTTTATGAAATTTTGTAACTTTCCTGCATCAGATGAACAATAACTTTGGTAAAATCCCAAAATTTTCTCAGTTTCTAAAACAGGTGATTAGAAACTGAAGTTACAATAGTAATATTTTATGTACATCATTTATGATAGCAAATGTTTGAAAACAACTGACCAGTTTTCGTTCTGCACTAAGCTCACAGAATGTATGACTAAGTTGTTACTGTCAGTGTTGGTTTTTATTCCGGACTTTGAATTATCGAGTTTATTCAATATTACTGTAAAATATCTATTTTTAAAAAAAGAATTCCACTTAAGCTTGTGCTTGGGTCCGTGATGGTTGTTGCAATTTTCATTACATTTGAGCCGCGCCATGACAAAACCGACATAGTGGCTTTGCGACCAGCATAGATTCAGACCAGACTGCGCGGATGCGCAGGCTGGTCTGGATCCATGCTAGTCGCAAAGCCACTATGTTGGTTTTCTCATGGCACGGCTCATTTAATCAACGGACTTAATATTTTTTTCTTGTGTCTGCTTTCAAAAATTTTGAATACAAATCTGACAATAAAAACAAGAAAACAAAACAAAAGCATACTGTGTTAGAGAACACACATGTCGAAATCAATATCAGTGTTACTTTTAAATTATTTGCTTTTTCGCACGGAAGAGCACAAGTGCCATTGCGTTTCATTCATTAACTCTAGACAGGAACTTAGTAACTAGAAAATTCAAGATACGTTGCTCGAAATTGCGTCTTAGTATCTTCTCAAATTTTGACTGTCCGCCTGCCTGTTAATGTCAAAGTGTTAAATAGTAAGTCAGTTGAAATAACGAGATTCGAAGTCAAATTAATGAAATCGAATTTTTGTGCCACTAAGTCGAAATTTCGAGGCACGTATTTCGAAAGTTTAAGTTACTTAGTAAGTGTATCGAAAGTTTGTGTTAAAAATATACACGTGGTGTTTACGTTCTGTCGTAATATTCAACATTTTTCAAATAATCCCTTTCCAACCATGTACTATATATGCTTTTTTTTCTAAAACATTGTGTTGTCAAGAGAAAAAGGACCAGCTTGCAGTTTGATGTTAGACATCTTCAAATATGTACATCGAAATAACGTTTGAGTTTTGCTTTTTCGGATAAAGCGACATATATGGATATCTGCAAACTTATGTCCCCTTCTGAATCAGAAGCCTAACAAGTCGCCACGATTTTTTTCTCTAATAGACATTATCATTTTTGTGCCCTAATTTGTTTAACTGTGGATTTCGTTATTTGATACTCACAATCTTTAAAGACATTTATCCATGATATATTTATACTAATTTACTTAATTTATTAAAGGAAACAGAAAAAAAATGTTTGTCAAATCAAATCTTGCTGTGATAGTCACTAAAACTCGTGAAACATGACAAATTGTCCAATCAATAATCTCATCACCAAACCCTAATTATCTTACCATACCCGTGGTAAAAATGAGTAAAAACAAAAAAATGGAATGTGACATTTTATAGCAATTAGAGGTAACATTCAAACCTGGCGTGCATTGGCAAGTTTAACAAAAACGTAAAATATTTGCATATATTTATCTTAACTAAGGATTTCAGTAATTTAAAATAGTGAGAGGTGATTTCTACATAGGATCTGTATTTTTCGTACACAATTTTACCTGTGTATCCCAAATATACAGCGTAAACATCATAACATGATGTATTCAGTATACATATATCATATATTGTTAAACAAACAATACAGTGAAGATAACTGGAAAAAATATGAAAAATAGGAACAAGCTAGTGAAGTTGACTGAGAATATATGAACAATATGAACAAGCCAGTGAAGTACTGGGAGAATATATGAACACATAATGAACTATACAGTAAAGATAACTGATAAAATATGAACATACCTGTGAAGATCACTAAGAATATATGAACAGCATGAACAAACCAGTGATGATCACTGAGAATATATGAACAATATGAACAAACCAGTGAAGATCACCGAGAGTATAGTATGAACATTAAGAACAAGACAGTGAAGATCAAAGAGAATATATGAACAATATGAACAAACCAGTGAAGACCACTGATATAATATGTTATGAACATTATGAACAAGCCAGTGAAAATCACTGAGAACATATGAACAATATGAACAAACCAGCGAAGATCACTGATGTAATATATTATGAACATTATGAACAAGTCAGTGAAGATCACTGAGAGAATAGTATGAACATTTAGAACAAACCAGTGGATATCACTGAGAATATATGAACAATCTGAACAAACCAGTGAAGATCACTGATATAATATGTTATGAACAAGCCAGTGAAGATCACTGAGAATATATGAACAATATGAACAAACCAGTGAAGATCACTGAGAATATATGAACAATATGAACAAACCAGTGAAGATCACTGAGAATATATGAACAATGTGAACAAACCAATGGAGATCACTGATATAATATGTTATGAACAAGCCAGTGATGCTCACTTAGAATATATGAACATTATGAACAAGCCAGTGAAAATCACTGAGAACATATGAATAATATGAACAAACCAGTGAAGATCACTGAGAATATATTAACAATGTGAACAAACCAGTGGAGATCACTGAGTATAAATGAACAATGTGAACAAACCAGTGAAGATCACTGAGAATATATGAACAATGAGAAAAACCAGTGAAGATCACTGAGAATTATATATGAACAATATGAACAAACCAGTGAAGATCACTGAGAATACTATGTAACAACATTATGAACAAGCCAGTGAAGATCACTGAGAATATACAATGAACAATATGAACAAGCCAGTGATGCTCACTTAGAATATATGAACAATATCAACAAGCCAGTAAGATCACTGAGAAAATATGAACGATATGAACTTGTGTTGCAATTATTCACATTTTCACGACTGTACTTACGCTTCATGGTTTAAAATAAAGTATGGAAAAAAACTTCAGTATTATTCAAGATTCAAGATTTGTTTCGCGTACGAGGTCCATTACTAGAATTTATTCAAATGTAATGCACATTATGTTTTAAAATTTGAAAAAAGTTTTAAAAAGTTACCCGCATTAGTCTTCATGGAAAAAAAAACGCACGGAATTCTTTTGGAGTAACCTTTTGCCTTTCAGGCATCTTTAGTGTAAATTGACAGAATTTCAAAATTACTTCGAGTATTGTTTTCAACATCCTTTCCGTTGCCATAACATAGTAAAACGTACTAGCGTATGGTGGCCCTTTCACGCTTCCGTAGAATCAACACTTATTACACGAAATTCATTTTGAAAATATTTTTGAAATGTCGAGATCTGCAGCTCCTTAACATGGAAATATCTTACATCCGAGGCATATAATGACACTTTCAGACAACATCAAAAAGGACTTTTTGAACGATTTGACGAAGTTCCAAAAATCCCCATACACTCTTGCTCCGTTACAGACCCCTGTGGGATTTGTGTTTATTCTGAGTTCAAATATTTTTGTAGATGAAAGCTGACATGTCGTGCTAAAGCCCAGGTATTTTCAAATCTGTAGAAATTGATAAATATTGACTACCCATTAGCAAAAAAGAAAAAAGTCCGCGCGCATACATTTAGACACATTTAACCCCTGACCATAGACCAATTCAAATGCGACTTTCGTTTTCAAGTTTAGCCTTTTTGCTTTCATTTTCTTTACTTCCGGTAAAAGTTGAAGGTCGTCTGACGTTATTTTCTGTGTGGTCAAAAACATAAGTATGCTTGGCGAGATTGCATAAAAATGTGCCGTTAGTCATAAAGAAATCTTGTTTCATTCAAATGAAAGAGGCCTGTTACTGTTTCGTCGGATAAATATGCATAATTTATTGAGTTTGACATTTTCCGTAGTCAGAAATGGCGACATGAAGTATAAATGTTGTTGGCACGTGTATAATATTGTCTCCTAGATCTCCTATTGCCTCCTATTTCCATATTAAATGAAATGTTGTGATGGTCAATGTCAATAAAAGATGTCGTTCGACTGCTTTTGTAAATCAAATTCAGGCACCTCTTGCGTTATTGCCTTTTTATGATCTCAGGGAAATGAATGAAAATCAAAGCCCAATAAAAAGAATTGCCAATGCCGGAATCACTCAATGTCAGAATTAACTATAGATACTATTGTCATTGAGCAGAAATTACGTGTACGTAAGCTGGTTAACCAAGTCCTGAAGAAGTTTTTTTTTTGTTTTGTTTTTCATACCAACATATAGATTTCGACTGCCGACGATACAATCTAACCTGTCTACTGCAGTCATAAAAAACCAAAAACCGCTCATTTGCTGCTATTGATACTATTCAGGTATCAACGGTTGTTTTAAGACTCGCTGGGAACTGATTTTATTATAATATAAATGATCTTGTCTTGTCCCCATTATAACGTTGATATGAAAACATTCTTTCTTACTTAATGACATCGAATGCCGTAATGGAAGTATCGAAACATTTCCAAAGTGGTCTCATGTAATTTCAGCTAAGGTAATTTTGGTAAATAAATGACTGTATGGCATCAGCGAACAATTTTACAGAGTCAATGAACTATTAAAAAAACCCAGAAACAATAAGATGATACCAACGTTGTAACTGTTTTTACATTCTATCATAAAATAGGTCTATATTGTAAAAAATCAGAACAAATATTTGTAGGAACGCCAAGAACGCAGCCCCTCAAACAATAACTCTATGACTGTGCTGATCTGGATAGATGTATACATTATGAGTAATATACAGCAAAATTTATATATACAAAAGTTCAAAGAAAAGTAAGACAAACAGATAACGAGGACGAAACGAACAAATAAAGGAACACGACTGGGGCCCGCCTTGGAACAAACAGTGGCAAAAACGTCTGAGGCCAACTTACCTCACTTGTTTGGTCACAAACTTACTCTTTATGCAAACTATATTCCAAAGCTTCAGGACAATTCAAGTTAAAATTATACCTGCCTGGTGATTCCACACGCATATACACAAGCACGCAGCAACACACACACACACACACACACACAACACAGTACACATCCTGCCATATGCACAACCCTGCAACACCGCAAACACACACAAACACAAACACGCAAACACTACAACAGCAAATGACACGATCATTGTAAAACGACAAACCGCTCGTGCAAATAATTATGAACCTGATACACGAATTACATCGTAATACCTATTAACACTGTCTGATACTTGCCTAAAAGCAAAGTGATTAAGAAGATGAAATAGATTTACACGTTATTTTCTTCCAGGGATACTCTATACAGTTTACGAATTTTGCCTGGCAAGGGGGATACAAATTTATTGTTGAAACAGTAATTTTAAGATTTTAAATGCATTGCGCATCCTGTTTTGTGTAAGAACTTTACGGACTACTTCACTTTAAAAAATAAGATAAGAAGAAAAGGCAGGTTCACGTGTTGACTGACGTCTAAAAGGCGTATAATTCTTAAACATGAAATTTGCAATACCTTTTAAACATTTGTATGCAATTAAATTATAAGAAGACATAACTATGGAATAGTTCAAAAATATTTACTAAAACGGGAGATTGTAACATGATTAACACCAACGTATTGCAAACTGATATACAAGACGGAATTATTTAAATTGAACATGCTTGGTTTTCAGTTTGTTTTCCATCACGGAAGCAGTTTGGTCTAAGTGAACATACATTTATGGTCGTAACAGTCTGGCGAAATTCCGCCAGTAGCATTTTTTGTCAATGCTCTACTTAAGCAGTGTCGAGGTTATTGAATATGTTTTATTGAGTTAATCAAATGTTTTGTTGCTGGCTAGGAGACACGGAAGACAGACCTCGTGTTATATATTGACCGAGGGCATGTACAAATACTTGTTTGCACTTCAGGTTTTTGTTTAGAAAAAGAGTTGATGTATATGCCATCAAACTGTCATGAAAATTGATTTGCACGTGTGTTAATAGTTTTGAAGCTGCAATCCTATTGTTCGAGGTAACTTTTAACTTTAAAACTTTTTTAACATAATCTATCTTATTCATCTAACTGTGAAATGATCATATTGAATTCACAAGCTGCGTTGGTGTATTAAAATTGCTGCAATACTACTAGTAAACAAGTTGTTGTTCTGCAAGATTTGTGTATTTTCAGTGTTTACATAGCTATTAAGTTATTGGTATTTCTTCAAAATTCAAAGCATGACATTTTTTTAGAAATCAATTCATTGCCAACCTCTCATTTCCTTTGAAAAACAATAATGTGTAACATGTAAAACATGCTTGAAACCCAAGGCATACGTCAAATATACACGACGAAAACAACAGGTAAACGGACTTTACAGTAATGGACAATATTAGAGCCCTATTCAATAACATCTTCAAATTAAGTACAAATTTATTTCATGGTGTGAACTGACGAAGAACAAATGTAAGCTTAGCTTTCTGCTGAGAACTTTATTTCCTGTTATTCAAACTTTGGAGTGCTTTCCCTGGGGCTGTTGTTCTGTTGTTGTGAATCTGAAAGCACAGAAAACAAGCAAAGAAGTCAATACCCGTAGAAGTGGACTGGGCATAATTCTAATTGATTTGTCTTACTTGTAAATGATACTTTTCCAGACATACCGTTCCTTTAGGTAATACGATGTACAATACTACAGGGCGGTATGTTACATTCTAGTAATTATCTCGTCTGCCCATCACGTTTGTCAGTGTCAGACAAGGCAGTGATCGTGATAGTTAGCCTGAAATATTGAGTCCCACGAGTATTTAACTGCTAAGTGAAATACATAATTCTAAAACCATTAAAAACTATTGTTCTAACCCACACGAGTGAAATACGGTATAACCGGGCCTATGATTCAGGTTTGATAGGCCGAGAACGCTTAACATTACGAAGCAGAACAAAGGTCTTGTTGAAAATGGATTACTTTTAAGCATGATCTTTATAATCTCTATGGGAAAAATTCGCTTTTATGGAGATAACAAACCACTTTACTTAAACATTAATTAAAGATTTTAAGTTGTTCCGTTTTAATAATTCATGCGAACAAATGTTTGATTTTTAGAGTATGTTAAACTGCCCTTTGAAAAACATGTTAGTGTACCCTTAAGAGCGCACACAATGTTTCATGTTTTAACCAGATTCTCTTGAACTTCAGAACCACACTATACTTACAAACAAACAAACAAACAAACAAACAAAGCGATTAAAGCAAACATTTTTCCGTACAGCTTTCGATCCGATCCCGATAAAATTCTCAGGCATGAAAAAATGTCCAATATTGAGAACTTCTCTTTGCAATGAATGTACTTAAGGTAAAACATCCCCCGATCCCAGTATTTAGAGGATCCAACTTTTGAGAGAGTAGTCGTTTTAAATGATATTATATATTTTTACCATATATATTTTGTATTTTAGTTGCTTTAGAATATTAGCCAATATGGGCAAATAAATTTAAGTTAGTGTACACTAATGAAGATCAAAAAAAACTATACTCTCTTGGAGAATAAATCATAAGTACTACATAATTTGCCTTCAATGAAATGCAAAAACATACCACTGTACTATTAGTAAATACTTATTCACAGTTCAAACTCATGGAATCGTTTGTATAAGAAACATAGCTTGTGTTTAAGAATTCTTTCAAATCTCAAATCAGTAGACCATCTAGCCTGCTTAGGGATAGTTGATGCTACTGTCCGTGTGCCCATTCATGCCGGAAATAATGCTCAGCTTCTTCCTCCGTCACTAGCTAGAAAGTCCCCGTAAGATATATGACTGCGTCTGTATGGCGCAGATTCAAACAAGTTAACATTTAAAAGGCAATTTTGGGTTGATCTTTGTCGTTATTTCAAAGAAAGATAATCGAAAAAAGAAGACAGTTATACTCAGTTAGCAGTTAAATAGATATCTTCTTCCATTATTGAGTTAAAAGTATTGATAAATATACTGAAAAAAATTTCAATCACGAAGTACTTCAGCACTTAAAGACATCAATATAAGTGAACATTAATGTCTTCTCTTTAAATATGTCCGCATAGGATAATAAAATCCAAAATGTTTCGAGACGGAGCAATACATCATTTACGCAGTCACGTAAAATATCCGGAGCACGCTTATTCATTACCAATAAATTTCGTACGTATGATATCAAATGGAAAATTTAATTGATATACAATAGTTTATCATGCCTTTACATGGACTCTTAATTAGTATTGTATGCGTGTTTAACCTCATTCAAAAGTTTTATAGCGTATATTGTTGTTCCTTCTCTTGAGAAGGGTTGTTCCTTCTCTTGAGAAGGAATATTTTAATTCGGTAAGTCACACTTGATTGAGCTACTGATATCGAAAGCTGTTGTAACTACAAGCTTGCCAATTAAACTCCGTGACCTTGGAAATAACCCGACGTTAAACTATTCTTTCCTAATTGAGGCGACTCTCTGACTGAACGCGTGCAATGGATTACATATTACTAAACCCGAGGATGATTGATTCTTTTATTTCCTCCATTCTTGAAGAACATAACTTATGTACATTAAGTCGACCAGATAGACATATATCAGCAAATTTAAATGTAAACAACTAAATATTATCGTTACATTCAAATGCATGGTTTATATGTGATAACAAACCCCATTTATGCGCAACAAATTCACGCATCGAATCGTAATGGATTGACCGGGTCAATGTTTTATTGCCGTATTTATTCTACTGAAAGTGGTAACATATTTAATTTGTTGATGGATTTAACAATTTATGAACAGAACAGAACAGATATTTTATGTTAAATAACTAGCGTAAATACTTACCTGACATTTTTGGCAGTATATAACAGACATTGCAATCAAAATTTTACAAGATGATCATTTTATATCTATATAGATGTGCCCTAGAAGGAACTTTTGCTATGCTTTAACTTGTTAGAGAAGTGCAATTGTACTAAAACAGAACTGATTCAATACACTTACAGTAAGTACAGATTATTACTATATGTTCTAAAAATAACCTAATTTTATTGGCCGAAACCGCTCATCATCTTTCAAAATATATGTTTAATGGTTCGAGGGTTTTCCCCATTAAACATGACTTTCTAAAAATAGAATGGAAGTTATTCATTGCAAATTTAAAACATTAAATATGTTGCAACAAATATTTGTTACTTATTCATAAAACTAAACCCATATAATAAAACAGCTATGATGTGATATTCACCGGAAGGTGGCAATATTGACCTTTTCAGGTGAATATCACATCATATCCGAGAGTCAATAATTGTATAATATTTGTCAATTACATAGTTTACAGTCTAGTGGAACCGCAGACCTTTTCATGATGAGCATAAGCATGATTTAAAGAATACAAGGTAGCAAAGACATTTGAACAAATGCGTTGTTGCAAGAACATCTGAAATTTCATTTAAAAGAATATATGGTAGCAAAGATATTTGAACAAATACAATGTAGCAAAGACATTTGAACAAATACATTGTATCTAAGGATGTAGGAGCGTTTTTGCAGGATATCGACCATTTTGAAAAATGTTTCTTATTTCTGTCTAACAAAACTTATGACGAAAATAAATGCTAAATCATCAAAATATGGCTTACCATTTAACCAAATAGATTCGACTTGTTGCGAGAAGAACTGCGCTCACAATTGGCCGGCGTCTGCCTTAATCTGATGCATTATGCACAATGGGGTAGGTGTCTGTAATTTCAAATTTCTATCGAAGTAGATCAAGCTTGGTTCTGATTTTTTCTGACTGATGATAAGCTACAATCGAAGTAAAAGTTTTCAACATAACACTTTATATTATCCAGAAAGTATAAATCAAAACTCAAAAAGAGCTAAAAATAGAAAAAATACATCAATTTTTAAAGTTTTGTCCTAAATATATCTCTTAGATACACGGTGAACCCAACTTTTTCCATTTTTATGTGTCATTAAAGCAGAAGGTTCGAGTGCTGTTAGAGGCAGATCGTGTTGCTTTGGAGAGACAGGTTGGTGAGCCGCCAGCTAATAAAGACTAATAATAAAGTAAGTAAACACGGAAATACTGAATGAAATATGAAACATGTTTCCATAACAAACATTTAATGTATTTCTGTTGAAAGCGATTGTACAATGTACATTTTTCTTAAATATATAAGTAAAATTTTGCATACATTATTATGACAAAAATCCCGCAAATATGTCAGTATGCGCATCCGCAAAAGTATTGCTGGTACATAAGAGCACTATACAATCTTGTCACCTATGCCTAAACATGTGTATTTTTTCTGGAATAAATTTATTTGTTTTTAGCAAATGTCCAATCTAAAATTTCATAAAAAAGTTTCTTTAGGTTAAAGAAAACAATATTTTACAAAGATATCATCATTTCATTTATGTGAGATAAATTATTACTGGATATTTCTTTTAATTAATATATGCTTTAGAGACTTTTTCTACTTGTCCTAATAATTATATATGTAGATAAAATTTATACGAACCAATCTCCACCACAATATACCAGACCAATTACGGCAAAACGCCAACAAGTCCACTAACCCAATTAGATTAGTATCAATGCTGCTTTATATACATTCCCGAATTGTACTACACATTCGCACTGATTCAACATTTGCATATATACTCATATCTCTGTTAAGGTATATAATGAAAATATTGTACTTTAAATAGGTTTGTGCTTTGTAATGTTACCTAATAATACAAGGTTGTCAGGCCTTAAATAAACTATTTTGGAAACTAAACAAATACATGAATTTTTTCCGAACATAAACACTGCAACTTTTTTACAATTATGTAGGGGCCTAAATTGTTATCGTGTATTATTTCAGAGAATGTGATGCCGTGTTGTCAACTGCGTCTTCGAACACATGGAAGAAAACAGTGCTGTCTGTTAATATCTAATAATGTTGGAACTGCTGCGATGACATCTAGATTCATTGCTGCGCACAGAATTAATGTTGGGAAGGTATTTTATCCTGTTTCCTTTCCTTTCTTTTTTTAAAAAAGCGGCGCAAAGCTCTTGAACATATCTTGTTTTTAGCTCGTCTGACTTTGAAAAAAGAGGTATGATCGTCACTTTATTGGAGGATGGTCTTGTTATGTTTTTGTCTTAAATCGCACAATACGGCGAACGATTGGTTCTTTTTACTAAAATAAGAACTTTGATAACATTTATAATCATTACTCTAATAGCTATCTTGAAAAGATATCAGGCTTTCAGTTTCTTCCATTTATTCTACATTTATTATAAAGTATGCCTGTTGCTTTATGCTTACTTTGATCTTGATTACAGGCTTTATCATAGACACAGGAAGTAGAGAAACAGGCTGATCACTTTCTGTAAAAAAGTTCGTTCAAAATAATTTTACCAACATTTTGCTCTGACTTCGTACCTGTACATGCTTTGCTTGTGAAAAATCTTGCAAAGTATATAGGCAAAAGTTTGTGAAACAGGCTCCAGCATAATATCAGTACAATGTTGTTGTAAAGGAAAATACAGGTATTCTTATTAAGAAAAAGATACAGTGTTTTTAAACTTCTCTACAAAAAAAGTCCTAAAAGATGTAAAGAAAACACTCGCAAACGTTTGTCTGGCAGACCGCTTATATAATAAGCTTATGAAATACAGCAGAATATTATTTATACTTTATTGCACAATCATTGAAACACGAGGAAGCGTTTTTTTACTTATCTTATCTTATCTTGTGATTCTCTTGGCTTAATCTGAATGCCAGACCTTAGGCTAGTACATGTCTTTAACAATGAAAAGGAGAAAAATATCAAATACTTATTTTCGTTATGCTGATAATTACAGGTTAACTTCTCTCTTATATGAGACAATGGATCAAACGGAATTTCGTATCTAAAGTACAAAAAAATGTAATTGTATGGCAATGCAAGACAGAAACAAGAAGATTTAATTCAATCAGACTTCAAATTCTAGTTGTCTAAAGCTCCAGATAAAGGAGGCTTTTACGCAGTTATGCAGCTTTCCATCTATGTCAAACATTTAATTCGTCAGTTGTTTCTCTCTTTGTCTGGTATTCCCATTTTTATGTTGTAGTCAAATCATTAACGATTGTCTCGTTACTTACTATCAGACAGAGAACCTTGAAACTCTTTTTAGTGTTGTAATGACTTTTGTCATTTCTTTCAGTCTTGGTACGACATTACGTTTTTACTAGTTAACCAGGAATAACAATAGCGCTGAAGGTAATTACAGATTAACTTATCTAAAGGGTTATCGCCCTTGTTTATACCCTTCAGTGAGGAAAACTGCGCATTATAATGAATAAAATACAACATTTCCTGTGATCCTCTAGCAATTAAGAATAATGAGCAATGCTCTTAGTTAGACGTACTTGATGTTTTCAATTGTTCTAATACTTTGCTAATAAGCAGGCGCCTAATAAAATTTCATTGTGTTATTTTTTTGAAGTCTCTTTTTTACAATTGCAAATTTAATCTGCATAACGATTGTTCAAAAGGTAGTCTTTGTTTATTTAATTGCCCTTAAGATTGCTACGCATTTTACAGACAGTACAGCTCTGTAAAAAGTGTCACCTGATAGAACTACATGATTCGCCATTACGAAAACGCTGATGCTGAAATTTATTGTGTCCAGCTGCGAAAATTAAACATTTATCGTACGTCGCACGCTATTTTGCACAAATGCGTAACGTTATTTTGACGTCAGTTTGACGTACAAATTACTAATTGAGAAAATAAATAGCAAAAAATGCGTTGAGATAAATCTGCATATTCTTTGATGGTATCGTAATTTACAATTATTGCTTTGAACACATTGTTATTGTTATTTATCTTTTTGTGTTATTTATGTTTTTTATCATTAATTATTACCGCCAGTTTCTTCAAATTAAATATGTATGCATTTTAAACTGCAATTAATTTTATCATGCTGTACCGTGCTGATCGCAAACATAAATATCAACTTCCGGACGTTAACAAACCTAGCATCAACAGTGTTCAGGATGATTATAACCGACAAAGAGGCAGTGCTGTCGCACGAAAATATTTGAAAAAAAAAAGATAGTTTCATTAAACCGTAAAGCAGTTAATTTTAGAACTTTTTATGCATTTAAGAATGTAACAGGTCCTGTGGATTTAAAACTTTTTTCATGCTAAATTCAGTTTTGTACTCTGACTTTTGTTTAAAACAACACCAAAATTTAATTCTAACACGACCAACAAATAACCCTACAAATAGAAGAAACTCAGACAACGGTTATTTTGCGATAATACTGTGCGTGCAGTGACGTCATCCGATCCAGGTGCGTAGCACGGTCGTAAAACGTAGTTACCTTTTTTCTAACACTGTTAATACTAGTATGTCTTGTTAGAATCGAAATAATAAATTCGCAAGTGTGATTTATCATAGGATAACCCGATTTTTTCTTTCTTATGCGAAACAATATATCACTCAGTATGAACTGTGCCATGAGAAAACCAGCATAGTGCGTTTGCGACCAGCATGAATCCAGACCAGCCTGCACCTCGCTCAGTCTGGTCGGGATCCATACTCTTCGCTTTCAAAGCCTATTGGAATTAGAGAAACTGTTAACGAACAGAATGGATCCTGATGCGCAGGCTGGTCTAGATTCATGCTGGTTGCAACCGCACTATGTTTGTTTTTCTCGTGGCGCGGCTCTTATATTCTTATGCATAAGAAAATAAAAAGACGTGTTATCTTACGTTTAACAACGATTGGGAAGTTATTATTTCATAAAGAAATTATTTAGGCCCTATAACCAGTTCTCAACCAGCTTAAGTACCGTTTAAATAACACCTTTTTTATTCACATCATGTGCGACACTACAAATGAAAAATGTTTCGTGCTCAAAATGAAATAAAATGTTAAAAAAAAGTTTAATAATCTCGGTGCTTTGGGCAAACTTACATAGATCTATAGACATAGTGTGCACTATCATAATAAATAAATAAATAACGGCGTTATCGATTAAATTTTGTTTATTATATTTATTAAGGACCGCGTATTTATTCTAAATACATGTAAAGCATCAAAATGTCAAATCAGCTTTTTATATTTTATATTTGTGCGGAAAACCTTGAAACTTCACATCCGATATTAGTCACAGTTCTGCATCTGGCGTTCACGTTTCTGTTCAAGTGGCCGTTTTTTTTTCTTTTGGCGGTACCACTCTCGCCTCTCCACAATGCTCAGACAAGGGTGGGGTGGGGGATGAGGGGAGGGTGTATCACACTTCGTTTGTGTAAATATCAATAAGATAGAGCAATCATTGACAAAATTCATAACATTTGAATATCAACTACGTACAGACACTGACCGACATAATCTCTAGTAAGACAGACAGATAAACAGACATGCTGAAAGGAACAAATCTTTCAGGCTGACTAAATGAATGATCAAGTAAATAATTACCAACTGGTCATGAATTCGTGCATACTTATCGGCTATTCGACTGCCAAAAGACACGCGGATGGATTGAATGGTCGATTGAATGTTGCGTTTCATTATTTCTTATGTATATTCATTTATATCTATTATTATTACCGCAGTAAATAATACACAATTTGCACACTTATTCGGGAAAAATAGAGCGAAAAAAAAAAACGAAACACTAAAAATTGGACGGCTATAGTTAAAATTCGGACACTAAGCTGTGTACGAACTTTTTCGAATTTTATATTAGCAAACGAAATATACAACAATGGAATGATATATAAAGATAAGTATGTCAAAACATACATTAATCTAGGTTATATGCTTATGAAAGAAATTTAATATACAATTTAGCTGCTTCAGGTCCTTTTTGATACAGTTTCTAGTTTTTCACTCCGTTATAGACCTATTTCCAAAAAGACATTTATGAATATGCTTTAAGAAAGCGAAAAAGAAAAAAGGGTGTTGATAAGTTTGCAGTGGAATACAAGTCAACTGAAGATAAGTACCCTCATATTGCCGCATTTCAGAAAGCGATCCGCAGAATAAAAAAAAAAACAATAATGAAAGGTATCCTCTTTTTTGTTCCCGGGATTACGCGCAAATGCGCTAAAATAAAAAAAAACAAAAAAACAAAAAAAAAACTCCATTTATTAGAGATCTTTACGACTACGCTACACTGCGGAAGCGTATTTTTGACCCGGAATTACTGCTGTATAACATCAAAAAAAAAAAAAAAAAAAAAAAAAACCCAGCAAAACGACCTACGCGAGGGAGCAGTTATTGTGTGACTATGTGAGTGAGGGACTGCGGACGAAGCAGACTTCTTTTCATTTGAAATTTATCAATTAAGACACCATGACTGTGCCTAATGATTTTTATTCTTTTTGTGTGCTCATTAGAACATAAAAGTATATTTCCCCCTCTTTGATTTATTATATTAGAAAAGTATCCAAGAGTGACTGTTCTACTTTTGAAAGCTGTATAATTATGATACATACATGCATATGCGTATATGATATGATAAAATCATGTAAATTCGACTCCGAGCAAAACTGCAAAATTGTCCTAACTAAGTGTAGATAAAAAGTATTACTTTTATTCATTTAAACTTCGTAGGCTAACTGATCGCCTTAATTTTATCACGGTATTACAATTCCTCGAATGTAATGCATTCATATAGACCTGTAACACTGGTTTTTATGAAAAACTAAACGGGAAACGGAACATTTGATTAGTTCATAGATGGTAGGTCTGTATGAATATGTAATATAAATTCGTTGAGAAAGTAATTTAAAAATACTTCCATTTTCGTGGCACATCAAATAAAATGACGTTTGCCATGCAATTTTCTCTTTCTTTATAGGTCCAGTACAGTTTTCTTACAGAACATTTTATTTGGGTGGGTGGGGGGGGGGGGGGGGGGGGGACTTAGATTAAATGTAAAGTGATTTTTGAAATTATCATAGATTAGACGTTCATACTTTAAGTTTACTTCTAGGTACAATGTTCAGAATAAATTATTTCGAAGATACTGACAATATAGAATAAAGATAATAAATATCTATAATATGCGTCACAAATTTGTAAAATGAACCAAATACTTTAAAGTTATTTAATGGAAATCGAGCTAATAAAATTATCAAAAACGTTGCGTTTTTATGTACTGCAAAGTGAAATTATACGACGTAACGTTATGCAATCTAATATTTGCAGCTTTACTGTAAACGATGTAATTTTTTCACATAATGATGGTTCATGAAAGTTTTATACTAACAAGATAAGTCAGATATCTTTAGAAAGTTCATACAATGCACTTTTAGCCATCTATAAAGATCAATGCCAACTTTCAATAATAACTCGCATAAAATGGGGAAACTCACTTTTGAAATGGACTTTTTGACATAACATTTTCAGTTTGTAATTTTTTAAGATATACCGTAGTCGTTTAATACTTGTTAATGATTATTGATTTAAACATGTACATACTTGTTAATGTATGCATTTTATGAAAGTATAAGTTTTGGTATTTTTTCCGATAAATTATTACGGTATAATTGAATAAATTAGCACCAGGATGACGAGCGTAACGCTTGTAGGAAAAGCCGTCAAGGTTTTGTTAAAGCAAATAAATACGGAAATGACGTAAAAAAAAACGCATTGAATGATGCGCGACAAAATTCAATGTCGTCTGCTGGTTATTTTGTCCAGATATCTTTAAAATTGACAGATTTATCGTCAAAAAACCGACTGCCGTACTAACATCTTGTTACGCGTAACGTTACATTTTTCGTCATTTTTGTTGATGATAATTCGATTTTTTATGTATTTTACGATTATAAATTCTCTAAAAATTAAACGGGGAAAATTGTAATTAAATTTTTTTAATCACTGTAGTAAAAACATACACGGACGTCAGTTACTCATAATTTAAATAGCTGCATACACATCAACATGTATCTCGAAATCGCCTATGTGTAAAATAGCGTGCGACGGAATAAATTCGTTTGCATTCACATTATCATTATTTTCCTTAATTACACTTTGGTGATGCAGTGTTAAGTACTTGCATACTCAAGCACATTTTCCTATTACAGTTTTATTTCAGAATGCTTCATGCAAGAACAGCTAAAAGAAATAAATGTCTCATTAGTTTGAATTATTTCGTCCAATTATAACTTTGCTATATGAGGCAATTTGGCTATGCTGGTAAATTATGCATTGTTATGCAAGACAACGGCACGTAGACCTTCCTTCACAGACATGGAAGGAATAAAACGAACATTAATACGTCGAGTTCATAACCGCCTCGGTTTCCTAGAAGTAAAGAGCCAGGTTCGAGTGCAGGTGGTCGAGTGTTTGCTACCTAGCCGCGTCAAAACCAAAGACGTAAAGCAGGTACAAGTATCTTCCTTACTTGGTGTTAAGGTGTTAGATCACTAATAGAGAACCTTCATTTTGAAGAGCGTTCAATTCCTACCATAAACCTACTTTTACTGCAATTCTTACTGGGGGGGGGGGGGGGGGGGGGGGGGCGTAGGTTAAAGCCCTACTGGGACCAAATTTTTTTCTCCTTATTTCCTTTTTTACTAGTAAATTTTTTAATTTTTACTTCTTTCAAGACATATTATTGATTTTTTGTTCAAAAATGGAAAAAAATTAATCTTTTAAGCGATTTCTTGGTGTTCAAAGTGAATTTACTACTTAAACAGAAGGGGTAGAGTTACACATCTTAAAAAATATTGAGTTACACGCGGTGAAAGTTCTCTATTTTGCTTTCACTCTCAGATTATATATTGTGGAAGAAATTTAGGTAGGTTTTACGTCTTCCCTAAGATTATTTTAAATGGAGTAAGCAAAATTCAAAACAGAAACACAGCATTCGGCCTTATTTTTTCAATGTTGAAGTATGAATTCTGTCTCATTAAATCCGTTTACTTGAGGCACCATAGAAAAAATGATATTGATATAATTGTTTACCAATAGTTTGATGTTTCTTCTATTGAAATTAATGGTAAAATGAGTTCTCTGCAAACGTTTTGGATAGTGGCTATCACTTTGAAATTTGTCTCCACTTGAGCTTGAGGAGATACCATAAGTTATTTAAAATTTATAAAAAACGGCACGGTAAAAGTTGTTTAAAATTTGCAAAATAGTGCAAAACACGGTTACCTTTCAGAATATACCAAGCAAAGGCTATTTTGTAAACATTACTATTAGTGACCTAATACCTTAAGCATTAAAGCAAGCAGAACGCAGCTTCTCTTTTCACATCAATATTTAAGTATAAACTTCTATTTCACAACAGATTTAAAGCCATTTTCTCTGCCTGTAAAGAAATCAAGACCTGGAAGAAGCAGCTCGATTTTTTACCATTAAAAAGTAAATTAAAGTGATCCGCACAATGACCTCCCTGCAGTTATAGCATTTTACTGCACTATTATATGGTAAAGTGTTCAAATTGTAAGGTAAGATTTTGTGTAAAATATGTAAAGTGGGTATTTAGAAGCGAAATGTTCCTTTTAAAACTGGATTTAATATTTTAACTAAGTCATACTGGCACTTTCCGTCGCAGAAGATAATTGTTTCTGACTCTCAGCAAGTAAGTTCAGAGGCAGGTACAAATGTCTTTAGGGATACTGACATGCATCAACACAAAAATTTGAATCAAATCGGCTTCGTTTATTGTAGAAGGAACAATTACATGTTGGTTCCACTTTACTTCTGCATTGTAGCAGTATGAATTGTTATGATATAAATTCCGCCTAACTGCTGAATTGCAGCAGTTTGAATTGTTATGATGTAGGTTCCTTTTCACAACTGCATTGTAGCAGTTTGAATTATGATGTAGGTTCCTCTTCACTACTTCATTGTAGCAATTTGAATTGTTATTATGTAGGTTTCTCTTCACTACTGCATTGTAGCAGTTTGAATTGTTATGATGTAAGTTCCTCTTCACTACTTCATTATAGCAGTTTGAATTGTTATGATGTAGGTTTCTCTTAACTATTTCATTGTAGCAGTTTGAATTGTTATGATGTAGGTTCCTCTTCACTATTTCATTGTAGCAGTTTGAATTGTTATGATGTAGGTTTCTCTTCACTATTTCATTGTAGCAGTTTGAATTGTTATGATGTAGGTTCCTCTTCACTATTTCATTGTAGCAGTTTGAATTATGATGTAGGTTCCTCTTCACTATTTCATTGTAGCAGTTTGAATTGTTATGATGTAGGTTCCTCTTCACTATTTCATTGTAGCAGTTTGAATTGTTATGATGTAGGTTCCTCTTCACTACTGCATTGTAGCAGTTTGAATTATGATGTAGGTTCCTCTTAACTACTTCATTGTAGCAATTTGAATTGTTATTATGTAGGTTTCTCTTCACTACTGCATTGTAGCAGTTTGAATTGTTATGATGTTAGTTCCTCTTCACTACTTCATTATAGCAGTTTGAATTGTTATGATGTAGGTTTCTCTTAACTACTGCATTGTAGCAGTTTGAATTGTTATGATGTAGGTTTCTCTTTACTACTGCATTGTAGCAGTTTGAATTGTTATGATGTAGGTTCCTCTTCACTATTTCATTGTAGCAGTTTGAATTGTTATGATGAAGGTTCCTCTTCACTATTTCATTGTAGCAGTTTGAATTATGATGTAGGTTCCTCTTCACTATTTCATTGTAGCAGTTTGAATTGTTATGATGTAGGTTCCTCTTCACTATTTCATTGTAGCAGTTTAAATTGTTATGATGTAGGTTCCTCTTCACTATTTTATTGTAGCAGTTTGAATTGTTATGATGTAGGTTCCTCTTCACTACTGCATTGTAGCAGTTTGAATTATGATGTAGGTTCCTCTTAACTACTTCATACTAGCAATTTGAATTGTTATTATGTAGGTTTCCCTTCACTACTGTATTGTAATAATTTGAATTGTTATTATGTAGGTTCCTGTTAACTACTTCATTGTAGCAATTTGAATTGTTATTATGTAAGTTCCCTTGGCATTGTAGCAATTTGAATTGTTATAATGTGGGCTCCCCTTAACTACTTTATTGTAGAAATTAAGACTGTTATGATGTAGGTACCCCTTGACTGCTGTATTGTAGCAATTTGAATTTTGACAAGGTACTATAACATTAGTTAAAAATGAATGCTTAATTCGTCTAACAATCTAATCCAATTCAGGAAGGAATAGTTGCTTACATTTCACACATTTAAAAGAGTGTAGGGTGTGGTCTTAACAAATTTACTGATCAGTTAATTGTTTACAGTTTTCCATAAAATGTCCACAAGGGTCGGCAATTAGTGTTGAGCAGTTTACAAATTGCATTTAGGTAACGCATTAGAGGTGTTTTTTGATAAAAATGCCCCTGAACCGTATTTCTTCTTGATATAAAACAACTCTTGAACTCTCTATGACTGTTGGCAATGTTATGTAGATGATTATTGCCTGTAGAAATGTCGCTCAAAAACGTCCTCATTATCAGTAATTGTGTTAAACAGTGACAATGCACAAACGTGCAAAGCATAGAACGCTTGTGTATTGATCGAACTGCGTAAATTGATTAATTTTTTGATACACCTTTCTCGTAACAACGTTATTCCTAAACTGCGACTTTCTTTTATAAACTTCATGTACAAGGTATGCGTCATTCTAAAGGTCTGTTGCGGTGGTAGTAGGAATCTTTTCTACTTGTAATCATCAATAAAAGTAATGTTATGTTAAAAATATTTATATCTTTGTAAAATTCTTGTCCAAGAAAAATGCCAGTCTTTTCATCTCAATAAGATATCCTGAAAGTTTTATAACAATCCATTGTCAAATAAGATTAAATTGATATTTCAAAGCGGCTGAAAACGTTTTTATCGCTAAATTAAGAAAGAAGATATTAAAAAAAATGTTCCTAATACAAATTTGCTGAATTAAAGGAGTTCATCACAATTATTTGTGCGCAGCTCAATCGCGCAGCAAGCGATAACCACTGTAAAGTCCAGGATTCGCCGCCGAAAGGGCATAATTGTCGGATATGCAGCGCACTCGCGCAAAAAATATCGTATGTACTGACAATATAAGTCGTGCATCCATATTTTACCTTTAAAAGTGATGGTGTTTTATTAGAGGAGTAGTCTTAGGAAGTGCTCGAATCGAATACATTGTGGACAGCCAATTTGAAAGTAAACTATTTCGTCCAGTAATGATGCAGCCTACTCCAAGTCAAATAAAATTCCAGAAAATTTTAACGTAGATCTATCGCCTTCTAGTTCAAATGTGACTTCCTAAAAATGTTGTTGTACTTTTTGTGCTCCATCCCGCATTTCACGTAGTAAGACCAGAGTTATGGCCCTTGACACTCAAATTGTACATAAAGGGTCTAAACATTTGTGTCGCATGTACCTCAAAAGTATATGCGTCAAGAGTCATGAAACCACACAAGAAATAAATTCAGCACGCGAAGTTGTTCACCAGTGCTTTTATTTGAGGTTTCATTCAGTAAAAACAGATTTATGTCCCTTGACGTGGTCAAATATATACGTAAGTGGCATGTGAAAGCTTGTGTAGCACGTATCTTAAAAAGTATCTGACCTAGACGCATGTAACCTTAAAGGAGCATTATTCCGCATGTGAGTAAGAAAATTGGTTAAGAAACTGATAATAACATTGTGCAATTTGTTTTGTAAGAAACAAAAAGTTCATAATTTTAGGTGGGTGGGGTAATGAAAAAATACTTTTAATGGTGGAGTGAATATTTTTTTTTTCTTGACAACAAGCACGGGTTGATATCGTTTTTTTGGTTTAGATGTTTTTGTCTTAGTTCTAGCTTACATAATACAAAATTTGGTAAAATTCTGTCCGCTAGATTTTTCATATCATTAAGAAATACTTCGTGTTTTTCTCAGTTTCAGATACTTTCGACATCTGTCAAGAGTAACTTTTCTGAGTTAATATATCTGTATTGTTGACATTTTATGCATAGTTATAGTGGTTTCATTAATTGTGATACATAAACAGTAACATCAGAGTGAAACTTTGAATAAATAATTGTTTACAGTAGTTTTATTATGACATGTATGTATTGTTTCTTCAAAAAAAATACCGATTTGGTGTTCTTAATAAACTTTGAATATTGAAAAAAGAAGCACGGGTACCTATCATTTTTATTTTAACTTGTCATACATCAATCTATAAATATGCAAAGTTACAAAAAATTCTGTCCGCTAGAAATAATTGTGAAAAACATCTTTAAATGATGACTGCATGCATTTGAAGAGGAATCAATGAAACTGTTTTTTTTATGGCAAAGGTTAATAAAACAGTAGTCTTTTTTCATTTTGGTAAATTATGCGTACACTGCAATTGCCTGAATATTGAAATACTGAATATATGAAGTTAAGTTTTGTAGAATCATCATGAGGGAGAGAGGACACGAAAACAATGAACTCTTGAAATACGAAACAAACATCATCATCTGTATTGGTGATAAGTTTCTCCATTACTTTTTTTAAAAAGAGTCTTGGGGTGCAAACAACATACTGTCTGATAGTAACAAACTGACCACTACTTACTAGGTTATCTCGAATAGACATCGAGATACCGTCCTGTGATCAATAAAAAATCACTAATACAAATATTTGACTGTCTTATTTGAATATTATGTTGGGTTTTGAGATTATACACAGAATTAATAGACGTACCCTAGTTTTAGATATAAAACATATCCAAATTAAAATATATCCTCAAATCATATAGAAATAGAACCACATTGATTAATTTTTCCAGCAATAAAAGCCATATAATTCCTGATAAGTTTAGCATCAAATATTTTTGCGTTCACTATTTACATCTCCAGTTTCGAAAGAATAAAAACAACTAATCTGTCTAGACATTTAAGTGGTCGTAATTACAACTGAGCCATTTGTTGATGATTACAACATGTCTATTATGTCCCGACATTTCGCGTATAACTAAAAAGGTAGGTGTAAATCAATAAGTTGCACGATTGTCGTTACTAGCTCTTTTACAGGATCAGCAATTTGTTTAAAACGACGAAAGGTCCGAATGATTGCGAAAGAAGGCATTAAGAGCAATAAAATTCGGATTTCAAAGTAATCCCGTTTATATTAACTTGTTATCCTGTCTCTGGTATTTCCTGAAATTTAAGCTATGATTCGTTGCGAAGAAATCAAGAAATGAAGAGGAAAACGCCGACAGATTCTCTCTATTTTTTTTTGTTTAAAACCAACAAAAGCTTATTTTCTGAGAATAAAGCTATTAACTGTTTGAGCACTGTAACAGAGAAAAAAGGACGATGGTACTTCAAAGCAGAATCTGTTGACAAAAAAGTATGTTTTCTGGTATTCTGTGATAACGGAGTCCATTCAATTATCTGCATAATATGTTCCGTCATTGCTTGGAGTTTTGAGGGGTGCTACTTCTCAGGAACAGAATCAGCGAACCGAATAACTCGAGGCGAGTCTGTTATTATTTACCTTGTTGCGTACTATTTTTCGAAAGGATCTCCTTATATATTTTATTAACTGATATTATATATATATATATATATTATATATATATTATATTTATATCATATAAATATTATATATGTACATTATAAACAGTGACGCATCTGTTAATCAATAGTTTTAAAGTAATCTGATAAGATCATAATTGAAGTTGAAATTTTACGTCATATCCTAAAGTCGCCATATTTATCTATTTATTCATTTTGTTGGTTTTGGAGATACATAATTAGGTCCTATTGCGACTGTCTAGCACTTGATGGTGGAGGAAGAACCCTGATGCTCTGTTTCAGGCATGGGTAGATCACGGGGAGAACGACCGACCTTCCGTACGCCAACGGCTTCCATATATAAGGAATTTTACACCTGATAGAACTCACATCGGTGAGGTGCAAGTGATTTAAAGTCAATGACACGCTCGGTTACGGAGGCTCCTTAAAGCCATTATACGACCTAATAATACCTTGTCTACATACCTATCAAAATATCTTATTAATCAAAGCTCTTATTTTCACTTACTGTATGATGTCAGTTATGAGAGTCCGAATAGTTGGTGTGAATGCAGAACGTAAAACAAACATATCTCTAGTATTAAAAAGACTTTAATTGAAAAGAAAAATATGTTTTTATTGTACGACGTGTTTCTATTTGCATACAATATAAGCGACATTATTCATTCCATCCGTTATATATTTTTAGATGTGTCGCGGAGTACCTTCGGTTCTAATATAAAATGATATTTCTGACATTTTTATCAGGAATTTTAATTTTTTTATAAGGGCATTCTAACAATGTACATATATTTAATGGTCAATCTGCAATATCGATTTGCCTTTGTAGACTCCAAAGACAAGAGAAAGTAATGCAAATAAGACATTATAACATTATAAAGTAATTAAGAAGTTTGTGGACTTTTCTTCTCATAATATCATCTAGCAATATACCAGATTGAAATTACGTAGAGCCAGACTTTGGTCGATACATCTTTTTATTCACTGTTTGTAAGAACATCTAAATTACCTTTCTTCCGATCGTCACAAATAAACAATGAAGCGGAACAGGTCTTGTCTAAGTAAGGTAAGAAAAATGCTTGCTTACAATAAATAAAGATGAAGAAAATGACTGCGATCAAAATCATATATTCGGCTATTAACTACCCGAATTATACTCCTCGTCATTCAACGTCCATTTTCGCGGACCATTGATTGGGTCTCAAAATTGGTCGTGAAACGGACGTGCCTGACTGTAGCCTCCGATCTAAAATGTAAAAAACTAATATATAGGAGAAATTAGCAAGGGGTTCAAACAAGGAACCATGATAGATCTACAATGTGTGAGAATTGTTGCAAATATGTCAATATATTATGCAAGTGGACTTTCAAAAAAAAATTGTGTCTACTAAAGTATTAAGGAAAAATGATGTGAACCTTTCTTATTAACATTTTTTAGAAAATTTATTAATATTTTCTGGAAACAATTGAACCATGTCGAGTTCAAGTGTAATGACCATTCAAAGTTTCAGAAATGCTATATTTTGTAATAAGGATTACTACTATAAGAGTTTGCAAAGGGTTAGCTAAAATAAATGCATCATTGTGTTTGCCCATATTATCAAGATGTACATGATTGTACATATATTCTGTACAGTAGGATAAATGTTCACCCCATTTAAATTTACAAAAATGAAAATATTGTTTGCATACTCTTAAGATAAAAATGTACAACCGTATACCCTACTATGTATAAATGCATCTTCTCCTTTTAGACGCATGTTTCTTATTTTCAAAACAGTAATTGATAGGTACTCTTCCCATGTCAAGGATGTATTCGTGTAGCATACATCAGTCTATTGACAGCTCTTGTCTTCATATGTAAATTTCTCTGTGTAACAATTCTGAAATCATTGAAAGCAAAAAGGTAATTAAACAGAACTGGAAAATAAAACAAAGAGGCGTTTTCTTGGTCTACAAACAAGAATAATACACCGCTTACAGTCTCCAAGAATGTTAGATATTTGTAACATTTTGGTTTATGATTATTCGCATTACGCCAATAATTTTATGTTGCGGTAAACACTCAATGATAAAAGCAAAATTGAAGATAATAACTATGCCTTGAAGGAATTTTGTTAAGAAGATCATAAACAGATTTCACCATCAATACGATGTCATAAAGGTTTTGTGGGCAGCGAAGCGTGACCACAGATTTACCATACCACAAATTTACGGTCAAAATTCTTATCCGAAATCGAAGAACAAGTAGTTCCATGTCCTCCATAAATTTTACGTAAATCAAGGCTGTTTAACTTTCAGAAAACTTCTGAGATTCAACTTTATTAAAAATGCACTGTTTTAGTACAAATTTGTCGTAATCAATATTTTATAACAAAAAACAACGAGTATGAAAATGAGCATGCTTGCTTTGACTACACGACCAAACAATTCTTTTTCACGTGACCAAAATGAACTATAAATAATCTACAAAAATATTATAGAACTTCAGCACTATCCGCGTAGATCTATAATCGGTATTAAAACCAAGTTGCGTCTTTTGTAAACGTTTTAAATTAAAACTAAGTTCCTGCTAGAAAAGTTAATCGAAATCTTTTTATTTTAACAACACCAAAGAGCTTGTTTTGGTAACATGATCAGAAAACATCTAACTAGCACGGCGTGCATCCTATTTTCGGATAAAATTGCGACCGTGTATCCGTTGAACTTTTTAGCATAGAAATAGGTTTATGGAAAGATATATTAAATGAAATCAACAGAAGAAGTGTTATTCTATTTAATTTTCAAAGAGAAAGATACGATCCTTTCATAATATTTACGTAAATATTTTATATTTGCACGACTTAGGAAAATAATTGCAGCCGTAACGGAGGGGGCGAAAAATTCGTACCTGTTTCCCGAAAATACGAACGTATGCACTTCAATTTGATTTAATATTACGTTCCAGCTGCTGGTGTTTGTGATGGACAGATCATTAAAGGGTATAATTAATCCGAAAGAAACATTTATTTTAACGAATTCGCCTTTTAATCGCCGGTAGATATGCGGTGTTTTCGTCCCCAAATATTCACGTTCCGGCGTACGATTTATTCTCGGATAATTATACAATAGTGGGATTCGGAATACTGCAATGGAATCATTTGAGATCATTCAAACTAAGTTAGAAAATTTTCAGTTTTCAATATTTGAATTTGAACAATAATATTCGTGAAAAGGTCCTTTGGAAGCATAGAATGCAGCCAAGAAGAATAATAGCAGACTCCGTTTGATCGAGTCTGTTCATGAGAGGTAATGAAATGTGTCGCCTAGCGCCGGCTTAAGCAGAACTCTATTACACATATGTTGAATGGACTCCTTGATCCCAAAGAACCAGAAATTTAACAACACTAAAACATGCATATTGTCATGATTATGAGGCATATTATATTAATCTACAGCTGAAAAATGACTGAATGCAACCCGAAGATCATGATGTGTGCTGATATTGGAGACAGTAGTAGTTGTTTTGGTTGTTTTAAAATTGAATGAAACATTTAATTTCATTGTAAATATTCTTTTATGGTTGCTTTTAGTTTAAGAACTATTCTGAAGTGTGTTTTATCTATGTAATTTATGTATTATATATTCATAGCCTGCTATTACCAAGATGAGATCTCATTTTGAAAAAAAAAAAAAAAAAAGAATCAACTGTCAATGTCACAGGGGCCTGAACATGGAAACCCGTTTCTGATCAATAACACGAGGACCACTTGACCCAGAATGTTGAAACAGAAGGATGATTGGACATATTGAGTAGATGACCCCTATTGATTTTTGAATCACTTGATCAAAAGTTTAGGTCACAGGAACCAGAACTTTGAAAACAGTTTCCAACCAATAACTCTAGAATCATTTGACCAAGGACCTTCAATCACGGTGATAGAAAGGACAAAGTCGACGACCCGAAATGTTCTGGGGTCACTTGACTTATGGAAAAGGTCACAGAGGCATGAAGATGGAAAAACTCTTTCTGGATCAATAACTTGAGAATCGCTTGACCCAGAATGTTGAAACATGCAGAATAGATGACCCCTGTTGATTTTGGACTCACTCGATCAAAGATCAAGGTCACAGGGACCTGAACATGGAACACGGTTTACTTGAGAACCATTTGACCCAGAATTTTTTAACTTCATAGGGTGAATGGACATGCCAAGTAGATGATCTCTATTGCAGCCAAACATTAGTGTCTCTTTGTCTTACGCTCCTATCCTCTATTGACTTCTTGCCTATTACGACTATGCATTGGGGTACTAGGGAGACATGGGCATCTTCTTATTTAAAATTTAATTGCCCTCATTCGAAGGAGGAGGGGTATATTTTAAATATTAATGTTTGATGATGGATGTTGGTCGGTCTGTAGACAAATCAGTTTCCGGATGATAACTGGAGAAAGCTTGGGCGTAGGATCATGAGATAGGGAGATTTGTCATGACCAGCAAATGACCCCTATTGGTTTTGAGTTCAGTGGGTCAAAGGTCAATATCACATTGACAATGGACCTTTTTTTGCAAGAAAACTAGATTATGCTTTGGTCTAAGGTCACATTTGATACGGAGTTCATTTAAGACTGGTAAATGACCCAACCATGATTATTGATTTAAGGTCAATACGTTAAATCTCCAGTAGGCAGTGACCAAATAATTTCTGTTCCTTTTCAGTTAATTCATGCAAGTGTTCTACAAGCTCTTGTTTTAACTAGAATCTCCAAACAACACATACTTATCAATTAGTCCATAACCTTTGCTCACACTTACTTTTATCCCCCTTGTTCCAGTAAAAGCAGGGTGTTCTCCATTGAATTGTTGAAAAATGCTTATAATTCAAAAAAGATTTTTAGCAAAATTAACCAATACTCACAAAATTTTCAATAAGTACACGAGCTTTGCTCATATATCATTTTATCTCCTTTGACAGAGTAATTGCAGAGCTTTACCCCTTGATTTGGTAAAAGAAAGGTTGAAAATGTCTATTAATCAAACGTAGTTTAACTAGAATCACCAAACATAAGCTAACTGTTCATGCCCATTACCAGAAGCTGTCAATCGCTGCCCACACCAGTCCTCTCAGTGCTTTGATTCAATACCCCTGCTATGATTGCACATAATTACATAGTCTATCTTATATTAGATGAATTCAACAGCCTTACTGCATTTCTTTTACAGTTTGCACCCAATCAGTCCTAGAAAATGTACTTTAAACGATACACAAACACTATGTTGTCTTCTTTCCATACGCTTTCTCTTCGCAGCACTTTTTGACACCATAAGGTTATCCTCCTATATGTCAACGAGAAATGAAGTACTCTAGGTGTTGAATATATTCAAATGTCCCGAGCTACTCTTGCGCAAAATTCGTCAACAAATTATTTGTACTCTGATTCCAAACTTTCTCTTTGAATGACTTTACATGATAAACCAAAACTTACACATACGTGAGGGCCCTAAATTATATTTCATTTCAGACAAATGATTTATTTTGTACTGCGTATTTAACCTACTGCAAATTAATCACAGCCACTGTGTAGTGCCAACTACACAATATAAAAACTCGGATATAACTTTCTGCTGTCAGATTCCTTTCGGCTATTTTTGAAATTAGCCTTGAAATTTTCGGTGGTTCTAAAAACAAGTGTACAATGATCTCAGAAGAAATAACGTCACACAGTCAACAAGTTCTAAATTCAAAAGAAAACAGTGACTTGTTTTTCACGTTGCTTCCGCAATAATAGATATGAGCCGCGCCATGAGAAAACCAACATAGTGAAAACCAGCATGCATCCGCGCAGTCTGGGTAGGATCCATGCTGTTCGCTTTTAAAGCCTACTGCAATTAGAGAAACCGTTTGCGAATAGCATGGATCCTGACCAGACTGCGCGGATGCTGGTCGCAAAGCCACAATGTTGGTTTTCCCATGACGCGACTCATATAGATACGTATTAGACTATTGACTAATTTGATTAGTTTTGTGTCATAAAACAGTGCCATATTTCAGAAATAATACTAGATTTTGTTTGTGTATATACGTCTGCAGTGGCTTATATTTGTTGGTGGCCAAGACATTATTTGTTTGATTGTTGACTACAAATAATTTCAGTTCGAATATTATTACATAGTATTACATTAAAAGATGAATCTTATTTAATATTTACAATGTGCTTTTACTAAAACAATGTAAGCTTTTCTTCTTATATAAAATACTATTTCCTGGATAGTTGTGAAGAAACGTAAAAGTCGTAACAGTTTACCTAAATTTTCAGCTTCATGTTGTTTTTTTTTTTTAGCTCGATGAGATATTTTCTGTCGCTCTTAACAATTGTAAGTTAGAAGAACTTGCTCCACCGTGGATCTGAAACTGATATATAACTGAAGTTATATTAGTATTTACTGTTTTGCAACCATCACTTGCAAAAGAATGCAGTAACATGAAATTATAACAAAACACTCAACATTATATAAATATCATATGGCAGCGTACGTGACATTGATATTGTCAACCCGAGGGCATAATGTCACCCGAGGCGAAAGCCGAGTGGTGACATTCTGTTTCGTGGGCTGACAATATCAAAGTCATACACGCTGCCAAATGATACGTATTTTATTGTACCGAACAAAATTAAGTACATAAAAAATTTAAAAAAAGGTTTTTTCAACTGTTTTATCTTTTCGTTTGAATCGTCTGTTTACACATTGAACAGTGACGTCACTACTATATGTGTACAATGGAGGCAATCATTTCATGATTTGGCTGAAAACATTCAAGCAGTTATTTGCCCTTATATGACATTCAAAATATCAGCGCGGTCACATGATCTGACAGTCACTTTCGCTCGGTCACGTGTCAAAAAGGTTGAAAATGTTTTTGATACTATTAGTCATAATATCTCTTTTATGGGTAATGGGATTTTATCATTGTAGACATAACTGAGGTATAATAAATAAGAACTGTCAAGCAGGACATTAGAATCGCACACTGTATTTACCGAGAGCCAGTCAGAATGTCTAGTATAAGAAGAAAACATGGCATAAAATTGTTTAACAAGCCAGTCACATGTTTCATCAACAGTTACTTACTTACTTTCTTCTGCAAAGCATTTTGATGTAATGTTTTCGTAACATTTCTGTAATAGGCCTAGAGCTGGAAAGTGAAACCCTCCCCCCTCTAAGGATTTTTGTAGACCACATTAGTTTTGAAGCCCCTTGTATGTAGATCATATTGCTGAATTCTGCCATCTGGCAAGCGGGTTCTCTATGAGTTACAGCCTGTTATTTACGTTACCTTAACAACAATTTAATAAATGATAAAACTGGAATGTGGTGATCTATATGGTAGAAACAACTAAAATCATTAGAAAGTGGGTTTAGTAATATGCAGAATATGCTGTTGCCAAAGTTCCCATTTAGTTTTGTTCTCTCAATCGATCAATTCATTTTGTAATTTACGTTGCCATCAGTTAATTCAATAAGTTTAATTGTCAGAAAATATCAGATATGTCTAAATTATAGTATTTTCAGATACATATTACATTAGTATTTAAGTATTCATCGTTCAGCCGTTTTAAGAACAAGCACGTTACCATTATATACGTTACTAAAATTCACGATATAATATTTTCATTTCTCAGTCAATAGATTGTTTATGCAATCCTTATAATGTTCAAACTTAAATAATTCGAGTATCTTATCAAGTTCGAACTAGTTTGATATAAAAATGCACAGCACTGACATTGTAACTTACGTTACAATACGTTACTAAATGTTTATTTTAGTAACTGAAAAAATACACGCATACAACCGCTTATCTGTTTAACCAAATAAATTCACACAAATCTAAACTGAGAAACAATTAAGTTACGGGCTTCAGTCACCAAAGTCATCATAATCACTGTCTGTTTAGTATATGGTGACAATTATATTGGTCATCTCTACTTCTTCATAGTCATCATCAGAATCATTAGAGTCACATGTTGCTGGTGTGTCACAAATAATTTCAGCTAGTTCTTGAAACACTATAATATTATTATCGGAACACCAGTCATATTCAAATAGATTTTCTGATCCAAGTTTCTATCCACTTTCATTTACTTTTGGTATAATTGGGTAAATTGATATTTCACACGTGTTATGTGCATTTTAAGTGACAATTTGCACAGTGGAAGTAGACTCATGCCCATGCCTTTATATTTTCTCGGGACAGTACTCGATACTTTGCAAGAAACCTGTCATAATATCAGTTTGTTGATGCTATTGTATTCTTCAGTCCATAGATTGCACAGACAATATTTTCGATGCCATTAAGAGGTAATCTGATCAGCGATGTAAACTACTTCTGCTAATGTTGCAACATACACCTGTTTTTTTTCTCTACTAATCTGAGCGGTGTTACTTTCGCTGTGCGAACAAAAGCACTGGTTGTTTCAACAAGTTATACAGTGTATTGCAAGAAAAATTGAGCAGATTCTTTCTCCTTTGCTTATAAAGATGATGTGAGCATTTAAATGGGGTCTCTTATTGCCTGTTCCAGTGTAAAAAAAAAAAACAAACACACACACACACACACACACACACACACACACAAACAGTATTTCGTATTTCTGAAGATATCACCAATAACACAAACGTGTCTGAATCTGGGGATCTAACTTGGATTTTCGCCTTTCGCGAAATACTGATATCCATGCAATGAATATTATTCTTGTGTCTGCTTCTTCCTTTGTATAAAAACAGTGGTATATAAGGTCGACCTTGAATTTTGTTCCCATCTTCACTTGTGTGTAAATAATACTTTTCACCATTGACAAAATACAGTTGTCTTCTTCTTCATCTTTGGTGCAATGGAATCACATTTTCATTGTTCGAAAATTAGATTGATCAACTGTGTTTTTTGTTTTCACTATTTGACATGAATGCTTTTCAGTCACATGGTACTTGGTTTTCACTCCTGACAAGTAAGAATTCTGGAGAATCTTTCACGCTGATATGATTTCATCAACTAAGGACTGTAAGTGTCAATTACAAAATCGACACGAGCTGTCTTAGGTAGTTGACGTTGGCTACGTCTTGGAATGTTGCAGGGATGGTTACTTACTAAGCTTTGCAGCAGGGCTTTACTGTCAATCAACAAAACAATGTCTTTTTTGGATGGCTGCAGCCTTTACATTGTTGAAGTACTTTTGACTTGTCTGTTTTCATTGGCATTCCAGTCGCAGTGGCTATAACGGCCAGGGGATAGGTCCTAGAGGTAAAGAAAGTGTCAATTCTAGATCTATGTTGTGCTGAACAGCCAAAAGTACCAACTGTCCATATACGTTACGTTCTGCTCTTATCTGTAGTATTTTGTTTTGAGTATCTTAACTTGAGCTGTGGCAAATGTTTTGAGTTTTCTTCTCTTAATGGGGTCTGGAAAAGGAACTGATTTTTCAGTCAATTTTCTTTTGGTAATCCATCCGTTGTCTTTTCACCTATTTCAGTTGCCGTAAGGTCATGCGTGACTCCTGATTTCACAGGAGTACAAGACAACACACAGTAATTTTCATTTTTGTTGGATTTTTCAGCCTGGAATGGGTTCGTGGAGGATTTTATGCCATCTTAACCCCGTTAACTTCTTCACTCCTGCGTATTAGAGTAGGTTATACTTCTTTGTGTTGGGACATGTCTTCTCTGTGTATTTCTGCATTCTGAAGTGTTGCTTCAACATACTGGTTCTGTAATGATGTGTCATGCACCAGTGGACATATGCAGCATAGTTTCTACTGAAACCAAGTATGCCAACCTCAGACTTTGCATGTCTGTTACTTTTCTGCTCTGTAGTGATATCTACAGCATTTCTCAATGCTGGTACAGAAAACCTAGGTTCACTAAAATCATTACTTTGGAGTAGCTCTTCTGCATCTGGATCAATATTCATCAATGTCAACAGGTAAACGAGGAAGAAGTGGGCATCATTATTGCGATCAAATGCGAAGAACAAAGAGCACAGTTTTTACACAGATGCTGTATGTAAAACAAAAACCTTAATCTGTGTTGCTTTGACGAGCAACAACATCAAGTGAATTATGTCTACATACATTAACCAAACTTGAGCAGTTTATGCCACTTTCACCCTTTCTGATTTGAACTGCCCATGTCTATTGAAATATTCTTTAAAGTCAGGAGAGTTATTATTTCAAACACTTTTGCATGGACTTTCAGTCCGTTTCTGTAATATTAGTTTCTTCTAAAATGCTTTCCTTGTGGGGTTTGTCTCCTCAAACTTGCATAGAAGCAAACGCTCAAGAGCTTCCATTACAATCCTGTGTACATTAAGGGTTGTAGCGTTTACCTGGTAATACTTTATCAAGCGAACCACTAGAAAAAAATTCCTGATTCTGTTACAAGTTCTGTAAGACCATTGCCCTTCATTAATTTTCCTGCAGGCCCAAATATAGGGCAGATTGTGTGAAACACACCCATTCTAACAATTATGTAACCAAGTCCATCTCTAGACTGCAGATTCAAAGAATATGCCTTCTTAGCTCAAGGTCTATAACGAATTGATATTTTTAATTTTCAATTTGAATAGGCTATAAACATATTCTGTTTGAAATAAAAGAATGGTATTAAAGCATACTGATATATAGATATTTTCTTAAAACTTTTTGTTGAATTTTCGAGCTTTATTGTAAAGTTATTTTCCTTTATACAACGGTTATCAACTATCAATTATTATGTGGGTTCACTTGTTGCACAATTACATTTACATGAATGGAGTTTCAGTCTAATAGACGTCACCAAATTTCATATTAACGTTGTTTATTGCATAGAACATTTCTAATTATTTCATAAATTTAAAGGGTTTTACATTTACACAAGAATTTGACTTTTGCGGCATATAGATTTGGCGCCATCTAATTGTCAAATATAATGACAAAATATGCTAAATGCCATATTTCAATGCTAATTTACGAATAAATGTGATGCTTAATGTCAATAGTTATGTTGCAAGTAAAGTAATCGTCTATTGGTAAATACTGTATCAATTTTATGAATAATGAAATACTTTTATTTAGTTTAAACATAAGTCTTCGAGTTTGAATAAAGAAATAAATTATCGATGATGGAACATGAACCTAAATTTTTACATTAAAGGTACAAAATACAATTTATGTAACGCATGCGAATGACTATTAAGATACATTTATCTACTAATATATTTAGTTCTTTATTTGGCATTAAGATGCATTAATATTTGTTATATAGACCAGTGCTTCTTAGCGCCTTCACTTTGCTATAAAGATATATTCATAAAAATTATGTTTAAACATAAATTAAATGTATAAAGCACTGTCTCAATAGATTTATAAGCGAAATACACACTTTTTTGCACAAACAAGGTTTTCATAAAAAAACCGACACTCATGTAACGAATTGTTTTTATATTATTGCATACAAAATAAGCTATAATATTGATAGAGAGACAGACAAAATAATTAGCACAATACTCTATGCACGTGCAAAATGTAAGTTAACTGTATTAATTTCTGAATATGGAAATATTAGTTACATAAAAACAGAACACTAAATCATTGAGCGTACTTTCTGATGAGATTTTTTTATTGTCTCATAAGTGCTAACCACGAATGAAATGTGCACAACAATTGCGGCACTGTCTATAAATTTTATGGCATACTAATAATTGGACAGTTTTATTCATACCATTTCACATTATATCTCATATAATAAAACCACTTAGATAAACTATCACAGTGTTTAGTTCAATAAAGGAAGATCACAGTATTTTCTAAAGGTGATAGTTTTAAAAAACGATTTAAAAATTCATTTTAATGTTCTCTCATAACCTTTAGCTTTCTGGCAGTAAGTGATTTTGCCTTTGAGACCAGTGCAGACCAAGATCAGCTTGCACGAAATTCCTGCATGATCCAGAATACCAACCCGCATTTACATATACTGCGTCACAGCATATTTGCAACAACAGTGACCATAACCACCCCAACCTTTTTTGTATCTGATCTATCTATATCAACATTAGGACAACGTCTCAATGTCTGATCAGAAATAATGTTTGTCTAATTATTCTTGCAGTTAACTTTTACCATGCTAAATTTCTATAATGGACTGGACCATCATTCAGTTTTGGCAGTACCATTTATCATTTGAAGGGGTTTTACTGAAAATTTACTGACTGAATAGCGAACAGTGCAGACCATGATCAGACTGCACGGATGTGCAGGCTGATCTTGGTCTGCACTGGTCGCAAAGGCAGAATCACTTGCAACCAGCAGGCTAAAGGTTAACGTTTATATATAATGTGACCATCGCGGTATTTGATATTACTAGCAAGTAGCAACGTCACTACATTTCGTCCGATTAATTAAAAAATAACAATATTAGGACGTGAAATAATTCCAGTTTAAATGCTAAAGCTAGTTTTGACCAGCAAATTATATCTGACCATACCACACCTGCCACATACAAATACTGCAGTGAGAATGTTCATTACAGTTTTTACAAGACCTCTGTCAAGAAAAAAAACGTGCTTCACCTCAATTCAACACTAATCTTTATTTGCTAATTGTTCACTATATATCCTGTGGTATAGACATTTCTTAGATCTACACGTAATATGCTTATGTCTTTTTAATGGAAATTACATTCGTTGTGAGCCTCTATTGGCGTCATAAATCTTGTTGCTGACAACCTTATTATCTTATTTCTTATTGGATCTTGCTGACATGTCTCATGATTTGTTTTGAAGAAAAGTGTAGTTCAAAGTATATATTACATTCCTAATATAATTATCTCCTTTATATTCAATAATTTCTAAATCAACTTCCCGTTTGTTTATTTTTTACTATGGTTTTCAGAAATCTTTAAAAATATATGATTAATAAAATGGTTCGAATAAAAATTCTAATGTCAGTTTCCTAACATATGATAAAATAAAATTATTGTAAGATCCATTGGATACGGTGGTATTTTTAGGACATGCATTTATTTTTTTAAGATTAAATCATCTCGTGCGCACGACATCTTATATTGACCGCACGACATCTTATCTCGTACGAACGACATCTTATCTCGTGCGCTCGTTCGCATGACATCTTCTCTTGCGCGGAGAAGGCTAAATTTTCAGTTTTTCGAGTAATTCAAGGGCCAAAATCCAAGAGTGCCTTAGGGCAATTTGGGTGGTTATCAAACTTGCCCGAGATATTATGCCCACAAACACTTTCAGCAAGTTTGGTGAAGATCGGATGAAAACTGTTCGACTTAGAGAGCGGACTGCTTTTGGACGCCGACCACCCGCTACGGGTATTCACATAATACGCCCTGCTCTTTCAGAGACGGGCTTATAATTAAACGAACATATGTAATGATGCTTACTGCATGTTAGAACAGCAACAAATCGCAGTTCGACTGATAGTATCAATTCGCACATTGTCAGAAAAGTTATGAAACGGCATACATGAATAAAGGGGAAACTCTTTGATATATGGGCGAAGCCTACATACTAAATCTTTTTTGTCGAGGACTTTAATCAATTCCTTTGCGTCATCACTGACTTTTTGCTGCTTTTTTTTTTATCAGTTTGGGCATTTAACTTACTACCCTGCAAACCCGTCGACGTCCTTTTAAGATGCCGAGCGCTCAAGATAAGATGTCGTGCGCTCGAGATAATTCAATCTTATAAAAATAAATGAATGTCCTAAACATACCACCGTATTTGGAAGCATAAATTGCAAGAAAGGTAATTTTGAATTTTTTACAGGGACGGTTAATGGGATGTAACGAAACACCACAAGCATCGGCTTATGCGGTACTCTTTTAGATATAACATATAAACTGTATATAATATACTCTGTGATCCCAAAGGACCAGAAAATATAACAACAGTGAGTTCAAGTGCAGGAGGGCTTTCACACGGCACTTAAAGACTGCTGTTGTTATAATTAATTTAATCTATCAGAGGATCATAAATGCAAGAATGCAAAAGAATATCGTACTGGGTTGAATGTCTTTGTTCAGAAGAGGTAATGAAGCGTGCTCCTCTTGAAGAAGCAAGAAAATTAATGGAGTAGGAAATAATGATTCATTTTCAGTTTTTTTTTCTGTCTCTCACGTGATTAATGAGGCATGCAGAAGAAACTAAATGTGCCATCAGCAACTGAGTTTGCGCATTGTGACAAAATGTTGTACATTGGATCAGATTATAGAAACAGAATCCTGAACTAAACACGAAAAGACACAAGAAGAAAACTAAACAAAACATATCGTGCAAATTTTCTTGACGCGGAACATATTTAGTTACTTAAATTGAGACAATTGCTATATATACCCATTCTGCTAACGGCTGTCATATTAGGAAAGGTTGTTTATTTAAAATGAATAATGACAAACAATTATGTTGTTCAAAAACAGACAATGATCTGGACACCACATTCCAAACATTGTCATAAGCAGCGAAAGTAATAAAAGATAAAGGAGACCTATTCTTATATAGTATACATGATGGAGTTAATAATACCCTTTATTCTGTGCCTTTTATATCCTAACACAAGTTAGGCTAGACATTAGTTCAGTATAATGCGGAAGTAAAACTATCTCAAATTATCTTACAAGAAGGTGCCTGTGCTTTCCTCCACTCCTTAAATGCTATTAACTTTAAAAGGCAGTGAGCAATATACTTCCTTTATCTTCAGGATATAAGATTTACCAGAGGTAATTCAACATCTTGGATTATTGAAATTAATGTTCATTTGCCTTTTTAGAACACAGAGGGATAGTGTTAGCATTTCCTTTTCTGTAGAAGATCAAAGCTCGAAAGCGAATTAAAGATAGTTATTATTCCGTCCGTTTAAATAAGCTTCAACTTCAGAAACACTGCGTCTAGTTCCTAGCATAAAACAAAGCGGCAGAATTTGTTAACTTCTTGTTTTTGTCGGATATGCAAGTTTGAAATCAAAAGTTTCAATCTACAAACAATATTTTGAGTACAAACAAATAAGATTTCTTACGAAAGGATATGACAAGTAGAATAACATACTAAAAGATGTATGAAACAAGACAAACACAACAGTTAGTAAAATTATCAAACGGTACAATGTGGTACTGCTCAGTACTCTTTGTTGAATGTAGTTTTCTGTCATATCACATAGCACATTACATACTAATGTTGTGATTTTCAGACAATTTCAGTTTCATCAGTTCTTCAAATTAAAAAGCAGGCAGCGGTGTTAACAGATACAATTAACATTAAAGATGAAAATGATTAGTTTTAAAAACTGAAACAGATAATCATTTTTACATCTGAAGGAAAATTAAGAAACGCCATACTCTCTCTTGTAATGATAATATATAGTTGAAAATTCGATTAGTAGATGTACTAATGTTCCTTACATTAGCAAGATCAATGCCAGCTAAGACACTGTTCAAATGAAAATTAATAATAGGTGACAGTAATGTGTGCAACATCAGCAGATTATCCATACATTTCTGCTGTTCAGAGAATTTTATGAAACTGCACTAGACAATATCGCATGCTTAAACCTTTAGGACATTGATTAATGGGTCGTTTTCAAAACAAGTCAAGTGAATGTTGGATGCATGTTCGAAGACCTCAGTAACATTTTCGATTGAAGGGAGCTTTTTAAGCTTTATATGTTTTACGTCGTTTCAATCGGATAGCACTGAATTGAAATGCAGTAAAACGCACGTGAAAAAATCGAGATGATATGATAAACATTCGTCTTGTAAAACAGTTTATATTTATACTATATCTTTAGATCGATGGTGATGAAAGCTACACGTTTATCTGAGTCACTCTTAAATCCACTTCTTGAACAAGAAGAGTACGTGTGTCATATGAATATGAAAAGATGTTATCATGACCACAAGAGTGTCCAGGCCCACGATCGCTGGGTTGAGCGGCCAACACATTAACCACTAGAACGACGCTCTTGTTATTCAAATTTTCAAAATCAGCGCAATACTTTTATAGGCTAACTTCTTCTTATGTCTGAAATTGGTCATTTTGTACATTTAAGCAGGGTTTTCCTTAAAATGTTGAACAACTTTTATCTAAGTGTTCTATCTGTGTTTATAACGTGTAGTAAGCTGCTTAATGCCTTTTAAGCAACAAGATAAAGGCCGATTATATTATTCTTTTGTTTTGACATAACAATCCAACTATTTATAATTTGATTCTCGACTGTTTTTGGCGCATATCTTAGTACGAGGATTGACTGATTTCAGTATATGTTGCATATTACGTTCCACATATAATTATCGCATTTCTGTATTAACAAAACATCTGTTTGTTTGTTTGTTTTTATGCTCCCCGAAGGGGAAGCACATAGCCATTCGTCCGTCCGTCCCGCAATTCTTTTCCGGAGTATTTCTCAGCGACCACTTGTTGGGATTGAGCAAAACGTTATAGGAAGCTTAACTATCAAGAGGAGATGCGCATGTTGTCGTCGTGTTCCGGTTGAAAGATTTTTTTACGAGTTATTGTCCTTTTAGTGTTCTACATAGTATACTAGTGTACCATTTGTCCGGAGTATTCCTCAGTAACTACTGTATGGAATTCATTGAACTTCATAGGAAGCTTCACTTGTATGTTGCCTTCGTGTTTCGGTCGGATAATTCATCACTGAATTATTGTCCTTTGTTTATTCAACATTTGTATATTATAGTACAATTTTGTCCGGAGTATTCTTCAGCACCGCTGACTTGAATTCAACGACACTTCAATTTAAAAGCTTCACTGTCAAGAGGAGATGCACATTTTATTATCTGCATGTTCCGGTCGAATGATTTTTCATTGAGTTACTGCTTTTTTGACTATTCAGTATTACAATATTATGGTACCATTTTTTGTCTGCAGTATTTCTCAGCAATAATCTTCGTTAATATCTTCGTGTTCCGGTTGCGTGTTTTTTTTTCCACTGAGTTATTGCCGTTTGATTTACATGACTAAACTATAGCGCCATATTCTTCAGCAGCGCCTGGCTGTTAATCAGCGAAACTTCACAGGAAACTTCACTCCCAAGAGGAGATACACATTTCTTGCGTTTTTCAAACAACTATTTGTTGGTGTTTTAAGAAACTTATTTTGAAGCTTTGCTACTGCGACGAGGTATGTAAACATAAATTTGGTTATATTTTATACATATACTTATTGAGATAATGCGCTGACATGACGAAATGATTAACATTTCTGTATTTTATGTTGTTGATATGGCAAAATCCAAGATAACGTCTGTTTATGGAGAAAAAAACAAATTGAGGGCTCAGGCCGCAGTATTGTAACTATTAGATAAAAAAACAAGATACAATAGTTTCGCGTTGAGCCAACGAAATTAATTACAAAATCAGTTTTCTGTATTTTCATGACACCATTCATTGACAAGATAACAGATAACATCTGTTCATAGGTGAATGTGTCTGAACAATTGTGCATAAAAATGTCAGCTAAACAGCAACACATGCAAAGAAATAATATTTTATAATTTTCATCAGCATTTAAAGTTACCTTTAAAGTATTTTGGCTGGATGATGGTCCTTTTTGAACTTAGAAATAGGTTCATTAATGGCACAAGTATATATTTTGTATTTACTGTTACTATTTGTAACTGTTTACCTTATGGCTTTGAAATTTTTAATCCCCCGCCACGAGTGGTGGAGGTTATAGGAATGGTCTCGGTCCGTCCGTCTTTCCCTCTTTTTGTCCGTCCGTCCGTAACACTTTCATGTCTGGTCCGTATCTCCTAAACCCCTTGAAGGATTTTCATGAAACTTTGGTCAAGTGATCTTATAAGAACTTATGAATCAGCCATGTTGGCTCAAGGTCTAGGTCACAAATCAAGGTCAAAGGTTTTAGCCTTCCATTTCATGTCCGCTCTGTATCTCCTAAACCCCTAGAAGGAATTTCATAAAACTTGGGTCAAATGATCACCTCATCAAGTGTATGTGCAGAACTTATGAGTCAGCCACGCCGGCTCAAGGTCACAACTAAGGATTAAAGGTTTAAGCCTTCAAATTTTGTGTTTGCTCGGTATCGCCTTAACCCTTTGAAGGATTTTCATGAAACTTTGGTCAAATGATCACCTCATCAAGACAATGAGCAGAACTTATTAGTTAGCCATGTTGGCTCAAGGTCAAGGTCACAATTCATGGTCAAAGGTTTGAGACTTCCATTTTGTGTCCGCTCTGTATCTCCTAAACCCCATGAAAGAATTTTCATGAAACCTGGGTCAAATGATCACCTCATCAGGATGATATGCAGAACTCATGAGTTAGCCATACCGGCTCAAGGTCAAGGTCACAAAGGCTTGAGTCTTCCATTTTGTGTCCAATCTGTATCTCCGCAACGCCTTGAAAGATTTCATTAAACTTGGGTCAAATGATTACCACATCAAGAACTCGTGATTGAGCTATGTCAACTAAAGGTCACGTCACAACTCAAGGTCAAATATTTGTGCTCTCTATCTCCTAAACCTCTTGAAGGATTTTCATGAAACTTGGGTCAAATAATCATCTCATCAGGTTGATGTGCAGAATTTGTGAGCCAGTCATGTCAGTTCAAGGTCAAAGCTCAAGGTCAAAGGTTTACCCTTGTACTATCCATAACAGTGGCGGGGGACTTAGCTGTCTTTCAGACTGCCCTGTTACCACTTCTTTGGTTTAAACAGTATTTTATTGACATACTTACATCTGTTACACTAAATTGTTAAATGTACAAACATATAGGATTGAGTAGAAAGCTATAAGATTTTTAAAATTCTCTCCCTAGAACTAATGCAATTTCAATGGTGACAATATAAACAATCCATCATAAATGTTCTGCTTGCAGTTTCTTCGTTTATGTATGGTATCTGACAAAATGTGTCAACTGTATTTTTAAAATAGATTGACAAAAAGGATTTTTGGATAAGAAAATTAAAATGTTTATATGAAATTAACTCTAAATTATAAATGCGTTATCTGCAATAATATCTAAGAAGATAGGGATAGGAAGGAAGGAAGAAAATAGAGGAAATGGGATCGATATGTCAGAAATGTCACTTAAGACACATGGAGTTTAAGGACTTTCGTCAAGGCTATAAAGAAGGGCTAAACTGACAAAGAACCTGGAATACAAAGCTATTATTACAGCTATTAGTGTTCAAGACAAAAAGTAATAAAGGAATTACATATCGAATCTCTTTGTCTTCTGTATATATTTATGTACATGGAGAAATATGGAGTTGTTAAGTCTGCTTATAATTGAGTAATCGCCACGTAACAGTGTTTTTAGTGTAACAGTGGTAATTGGCCTAATACAGTTAAGTAGTTCTGTGCGCTCTCTCCGATAATTAGGACAGCTGAAAAAGAAATGGTGTGTACTTTCCACCTCGCCACATACACACAGTGGGCGGTCAACGATTTTTTAGAGAATAGATGTTCATTAAGAGAACTACAATGTGTCCGTCCTATGTCTGCCATGAAGAATTTGGAATTTACGTTCACCTACATAATAATGAGTTGGAACTTTCGTTACATCAGAATAAAGTCGTCTTGTAAAGATGCCCAATGTTGGAGAATCTCTCGGGTCTAGCGGAAGTTGGTTCCAGTCACTAACAGTTGTTGAAAGAAAGGAGTTTGCAAAGAGCTATGTGTGACAAAGCAGGTTTCTGGAATCACCGGCATTTCTAAGACTGTATACGGATGTTTGTGAAACAGTGTCAGGTACCAATGAAGAAAGATACTGTGGAGTTAAATGATTTTTCATTTCGTAGAAAAGAGTGAGTTTATGTTTTTGCCTTCTGACTTCAAGGGGTTGGAAGCCAGTCTCTTTATAAAGATTGGCAAAAGAAACAAGTTTGGTGGCTCCTGTAACAATTCTGCATGCTTCAAGTTGGAGATTTTCTGAAGTTCAGATTCATCGTGCTGGGTTATATTATCCCAAACAACATCAGAATACTCCAGAAGAGGCCGAATAAAAGACAAATAGATAGTTTCAAGAGACTTGCGGTCAAGAATAAATTTTAAGGTTCTCATTATGTTGATTCTTTTCCATGCCTTTTCTTTGATACTATCTACATGTTCGTGCAGTTCCCGTCATTTGAAAAAACAACACCAAGATGTTTGTGAGACGTCACCTCGTTCATTGGAACACTATTCATATACAGAGGAGGATGCAGGGGTTTGTTATTTTTACGAGAAATAAGAAGTGGTTCTGTTTTTAGGGTTGAAATCGACAAGCCACTCGTTTGCCCACTGGTCTATTTTCATGAGGTCTGAATTAAGGGTTTCGGCTGTAGTGACCGGGTTGTCAACAACAATGTACAAGCTAGTACCATCAGCAAAGAGTCTGATATTTGAACTGATATTAAGAACAATGTCATTAATAAATACGATGAAAAGAAGAGGACCAAGGATAGAACCTTGTGGCACACCTGCTGAGATAAAAACTGTTTGAGAAGAACCTCCAGGAAGAACAACTTTCTGCTTTCTCTCAGATAAGTAGTCACGAAACCATTTTAACAGGCTTCCAGATACACCTGCAGATTCCAGCTTGAACAAAAGACCTTTGTGCCATACACGGTCAAAAGCTTTGGATATATCACAAAAAAAACTGCACGACTTCTTTACCTTCATCTAATGCTTGGCAAAAAAGTATTATATATAGAAACTAGTTGGTTGGTAGTTGAGTCATTGGGAACAAATCCAGATTGGTGAGCTGAGATAATGTTATTTGATGCAAAGAAGTTGAAAATATGCTTGTGAATGACTTTTCCAGTACTTTGCTGATTGTCCTTAGAAGTGATATAGGCCTGAAGTTTGAGTCTAGCTGTGGGTGATTCTTCTTGAAAACAGCACATACATGTGCCAATTTCTATTTGGATGGCATTTGACCAGTGCTGATAGATATGTTTAAAAGATAACAGAGTGGTTCTGCAAGTTCCTGAGTGAGTTCCTTCAGGATTCTGTTGTTCACGTTGTCAGGTCCTGCAGCTGTACGTACTGTAAGTGATTTTAGTGTTTCTGTTACTCCTTCCTCTGTGATGATAATTGTCTCAAGTTTTGGATGACTTGTATTTGTTTGCATGTGTTGCAGTGTTTTGTTATTGTCATCTAGTAATGTTTGAGACTGAAAGAAATTGTTAAGCAAGTTTGCTTTATCTGTATCTTCTGTTACAAGAGTACCATTGTCATTTAATAGTGGAACTGATGTGTTTTTGGATGGTGATATAAACTGTTTTAGTATCTTCCAATAGTCGGATGTTTAAAGATTTTCAGTCTTTAGTTTATTTGATAATTTTACTGAAATTTGTGTTTTTGCATTTCGTAATAATTGTGTAGTTTTGTTCCTTATTTGTTTGTAAATGTACCAGTGATGTTCATCTTTGGTTAACACTTTAACATCATTGCCTCCATATGTAGACATGTCTTAACATTAATAGGATAGGGATTTTGGCTCAGTTATGGCTCTTTGACATAAATTCGGAATTCTTGTCCAGGCTGTAAATCTGCCATCCATAAAGGGATTTTGAAAAAAACTTGGCATAAATGTTCACTATAATGAGCTGGTCGTGCGCAAGATCTAGAGCCCTAGCTCCAAGGCCAAGGTCACACTTATAAGTCAAAGGTTAATATAGTCTTTTTCTTGACTGGTCCATAACTTTTATCAAAGGATCTGACAATAATTTTACACAAATGTTAACTATATTGGGAAGATGTGACATATTTAATCTCGGGTCTCTCAGGTCAAGGTCACAATATCATTCACACCTATACTATTTCGGCATATTTTGCGCAGACAACTACAGCATTCTATGAAACGCTTCAGGGAAATTGTCGCTAATAGTAACAGCTCTTGCTCTTATAAATTTTCCTTCTTTTCTATGAAAATCTGTTGTAATATTTAAAACCCCATTCTTAAGTCAATTCTTCAAATAGTCAAGCATGCTATCAACAGACAACTCTTGTTAAAATATTTCTCATAGTGGGTGTGGATCACACTTATTCTACAGTGAAAACAGTGCCATTTAACATGGAGATACATGTATGTAGTTTTTCAGTTTCACTTGAATTTGCTGTAGTGTTCTGCAATGAACGTTTGAACAGTTTAGAAGTTTGCAATTGTTTTTTTATTAATTTTATACATTTTACATGACTTAAGTAAGTCATCTATGATCATCATTTACAAATACATCACTCATTGAAATGAATGTAAGCTTTCAATATAACTTAAAATGTACATACATATCAAGGAAATTACAATACACAAGAACCATTAACTCTATCACTGATAGATTTTACTCCCTATTATGACAAAAAGTACACTGTCTAGCTACTTTTGTTACTGTGACAAACACTAGTGGGGAGCAACCTTGGGTTCCACCAATAACTTTAGTGTCATCATCGAAAAAATTTTGTATGTGAATTTAAGTCTGATTCATAATTTTCCAAAAGAAAGCTTAGTGTAACTTTATGCTCTTTTGATGTTGTCTTTCCCATGTTTTCCCAGTGCAGTTACTCATTTAGCGTGCAAAATGAGCTAGTAGCTCAAGTGACCCAGTTTGAAGATACCAGCTTTTTATTGTCAAGTGACTATGTGTCATAATTATGTTAGTATTGGTGTGGACTGGCGGATTGCCCAAAACACCGGTCATGTGAGTGACTCATCATTGACATAGTAGGAGCTCATGTGGATGTTACAATTTGCAGCAGCACTAACAGTGTTTACTAGAGTGAACTAGGTTTACCCATGATCAGTCTGTGTCTGTCTGTAAGTAACTGTCTTCAAGGCCCCATTCTTGATTAGTGTTTCAATGACTTTATTTACAACAGATTGTGTGACAAAGAAGATACATTATTTTTAAGTTTGTCAGTCTAGTCTTGTTACACTCTAAGAAAAAGACAAGCTATAAGTATCTTTAAAGATATACTAAGCAGTTTATTCAAAGACAATTTTAGGCAGTTAATTAAAAGACGAGCCATTTAGGGTAATCTGTTCCTAATGATTTTTCATGTTTACATATTGTACTGAATTCGAAGCTAGTCAACTTGATTTTAATTTGTATTTTATGTTCAGAGTTATTCAAATGAAATTTTAATGTGTTAATTTATGTTAAAAAATTGAAAGTGAATTTTAAAACTTAAATGCTTTTTTTTCAGTTATTTTCACATTCTGAATCATGTTTGTGTATTGATTCATCTACAGTACATTTCTTTCACTTTCTAGTGTTAACTGCATTACTGCAAGACTACTACACGGGACAACCAGTTTTACTAGAGTGAACTAGGTTTACCCATGATCAGTCTGTGTCTGTCTGTAAGACGGTAATGCATGTTATCTTATTTTCTTACCTCCAAGGCCAAGGTCACAGTGTCTGAAAAAGTCTTGAATCACAGTGACTGAAAAAGTCTTGAATTTAGCCATGTTAAAAAGTGAGCAAGGTTTATTGAACTAGCATGTGGACATCAGCCAATGAGGAAATAATGTAATATATGTATTTATTGCAATGGTATTAGAAATATAAAGCATGAGATGTGCCAAATAATTTTAATGAATATCACTAGACTCCAAAAATCGAGGTTGCTTATGAATATGAGGACTGGTGGTAATAGCTCTCAATAAGTTGTTTCTTGTGTCCTCCTCATAAAAGCAGTTTCTATTTGAAAAGTATTGGTTAATACTATGGACAGCTGGACCAAGTTGCTCAAAACTTTATCCACAGTTGCTGACTTTTATATTAAACTTAATACAGAACAATTTGCTTCTATTAGAAAGGACAAAAAAATTCTTGAAGAATTACTTAATTAAATTTTAACCAATCAATGATTCAGTCAAGTAAAGTTCTTTGAAAAATTACTACTAGTAACTTGGCTCTCGGCAACTGGATCGGAGTGTTTACAAGTATGCAACCTGAAAGGAAACATGTTTGCTAACCAATCATTGTCGTGTAATAGGAAAAAAAGGTTGAAAAATCAAATAATCAGAGTTGTACATTTTATTAGTTCTAACTGTGAATCTTTTACGTTTTAATACTAGCAATATTTATCAGTAATTTTGACGGTTACATCTCAGAATATAGCAACATATTTTTAATGCTGGCAGTATGTCGAAAAATCCTAGCCTGGAATACAAACAATACATTTTAACAGGAAATGCCTTCCACATAATGCATTCATTTATGCTGCCAATTGTCTTGTAATCAATATGCGTTTCAGTGCTCCCTCTGCATCTTCAACTTGGTACTGTTGTGAGCAAAGAATTGGCGGATCTGCCTGATTGTCATAATAGTCGTCTAACTGATCACTGTTTAAGATACATAGGTAATGTAAAATGCAACAACACACTACAATTTTTACTATTTTCTCAATATCACTTGAGCTTATGTGCTGCAGACGTCTGAATTTATCTTTCAGCCACCCAAAGCTATTTTCAATGACGCATCTTATGCTAGAATGAGCCTTGTTGTATAGTTTTTGTCCAGCAGTTAAGTGACCACTATCTCTGTACGGCGTGAAAAGACATCTGCTGTTAGGATAGGCACCATCTCCTAGAATATGATGTTGGCCTCATAGTTCATTAATATTTTCAGAAAGATCAGAATTTCGATAAATCTTAGCATCATGGACTCTTCCAGGCCCTCAACAGTAGACATTTGTAAATCTTTTATCATCTCTACAAACAGCCTGCTGAACCACAGAATGAAAGCCTTTTCTGTTTATGTAATCACCTTCTCTGTCTTTTGGTGGTGTAACAGAGATATGCGTACCATCCACGGCCCCAAGAACACCAGGGAATCCTTTTTTCTCTGGAAAGTTTAATAATATCATTTGTTTTTCATCTTCTTTAGGCCAAACAATGAATCGTGTACATAAACTGTTACAGAAATAGTCCATAATTTTTACTTGATACTTAAAAAATGTAGACTCTTGCACTCCAAATCTGTCTGCAATATTTCTGGCTGTATCTTGATTGCCAAAATACCATAATATCATCAACAGAGCTTTTTCTAATGTCACCTGTGGGCGTCCACTGCTTGGCTGTCTTACAGTAATTTCTGGCGAACTTGACAGATAACCTAAAATTTTGGAAAAGGTATCTCTTGACACTCTAAACTTGTTTTTTGAAATCATCTGGTAGGTAATTTGGAATAACGTCTTCCACATAACCCGACACCTCACGATCCTCTCTGATCCTAAATAGTAATTTATAAATAAAAAGACTTGTTAACTTAAATTATGATATATGATATATAGATATTTATAGACTGGTAAAAGAGCAGGGTTTATACCAAGTTGAAAAGGGATTGGGAGAACTGCGCTGGGGACAGGGTGTTTTTTTGTGTATTATAATACATATATAATATCAATTCAGTAACATTAAGAATCCTTCAGGTGATGTCACTTTTTGAATTTCCGGTGAATAACAAAAAAAAAAAAAAAAAAAACAAAGAATATTCAGTTCTTTCCAAAAACTGTTATATTATGATTCAACCAAATAGTATCCTTTGTCTACCAGAAAGGAACAATTCTTATATCTTAATATTGAGTTTTTATACCTTTATGACAGACAATAAACTAAAACAATATACATTCATATGTGACGTCGGTGAGCTCAACAAAGCAATTTCAAGCACAAATATTATGTGGAATGTAAAGTAAGTTACACACTACAATATCCGTCCAAGATACTTTCAAAAACAATGCATTTGCAGAATAGAGAGATAAAAATAATTTTGACAGCTCGTGAAAACTAATGACAAATTTTGACAGGTATATGATGACTCATGACCTAATTATTTTTTTTCTGTTATTTCTAACTTCCAGTTTGATTTTCATAAAATGGGTATTCTTTATTGTAGCTTACAACTCATACATTAAAACAATAAAAGAATATATTGTTACCTCACTGTCGTTTTGTCTATCCATCTCTCGTACGAATTCCTATTGATTCAGTCATTTATCAGTAATTAGAGCAACACACAGTGTTGCAATCATACAAAACACATCCCTTATTTTCACACAGATATTGAGGATTTATCTAATGAGCACATGTATTGGAAACACAATTTCAATACCGACTGTGTATTGTAATAATGCTAAACTATCTCAGCCGTGACGTGTCCTTAAGTTAAAATAAATCGACGTTCAGATTGTTTTATATTTATGATGGGGCAATCTAAATGTCAAAACTCTAAAGGTCCAAAATAATCGAGGATAAATCACAGTACACAGTCATGTAAATTTCTTGGTTTTCTCGCTTGCGCATACTGGCGTGTAGACACGGTAAACGTTAATCAGTGCAGTACATACATAGATTTAATCTCCAGAAGATTTGTAATTTTGGATATTATTGATAATTTAACATCAATCAAAGAAGTTTAAATACTCATTTTTATAGCTCTTTGCATCAGTCAATGAGGAATTGAATCATCTTTCAATATATATAAGTTTATTTGAATTTAAGGCCAATTTGTGACATAATTGTCAATCAAAACCTATAGCATGTAAAGCGTTGGTATCAATGAAAATTTCATCGGAAACTGATTCCACTATTTTGGTCTTTCAAGTGTTTGACGCGAACTGGGATATTGCCCATATCATCGGCATATGAAAAAAAATATCTCGGTATTTCCTAGGATCGCGTCAAATTTGTTGGACTAAAGAGTCCTTTAAAATCAATGATGTTATATCTTTCTACATATCTATGTGTTCTTTTAAATGGTTGAAAAATGTTCCTTATATTCTACATGGCAAATCCGACTACTAGTACACTTGATTCCAAACCATAATATATAACCCAAATGCCAGAAAAACAAAATGTTGTGCAGGATCTTGCACAGATGCACACACAGCGGTCAAAATTGTGATTCTTCCCCGATTTGATTCAGCACTATAATCGAAATCGTCGTCATCTTCGTTTAAAACAATGCAGGCAATGGGCGCAGCCATATTTAAAAAGCCTTCTACGCACTCGATTTACTTTAATCAGTAGATTAATCTGCTGTGTAAATCGAGTAGCCTAGAATGTTCGCTACCCTTCTAAGAAGAGCTAAATCGAGTCGACCTATAGATTAATTACAAATGAAGATGTTTCTTATTCCGCTACACTAAAACCAGATGAAGATAAGTTTGTGAAAACTGTATTATAATTGTTTCCTCTTGTAGTGTATGGTTTCAAAGCGATTTTCGACTCCATGTAAGAAACTGCAGATTGCAAATTATTTAGTTAACTAAGGTAATTAGAAAGACTTAGCTAGTCATGAACTAGCTAGGTCTTTCTAATTACCTTTAAGTTAATAAAGCCAACAAAAGCCAACTATGTCAGATTCGGCTCACTGTTTAACCCAAACTGTTAGATAACCAGCATGAGTATTTGCGCACGCTAAAGTTCCAAAGAATCCTAGGATTCATCAGAAAACTACGGTACCAACACATCTCTAGTTAATAACAATAAAATAACCTTAAATAAAGTATTTGATATAACTGAATTGTTTCTGTTTCTTCATTACAGAAGATATATCTTCATGATATCAAGATAGCGCTTGGCCGTGAAATATCACATTATAAAATATAAAAGGCTTTCATTTAGGAAAGATTAAAGCTATACTGAATATCAACAGCAGTAAATCAAATCAAACACGTAAAAACTGAACAGTAATTTGGTCTGATGTTTTATTTTTATCTATACTTACACGGTCTTAAAAGACACCTTGTCCATATTCTGGAAAAAAACAAAGAACTAATAAAAGAGGGCGAATTAAACTGGAGACAATTTTGTTTAAATTAGCAACTTGCTGTAAAATTTGAGGTTAAACGTAATTTCCTGTGCAATACTTCATTGGACAAACAGCATTTCAAGGAACGCAACAGAAATAATCCTTAAAGTTTGACAATGTTTGAAGTTTCAAAATGAGACACAGATATTTAAGGAAAACTGATTAGAACGGACTGGCTGGGCAACGTTTAGAGTGCCGGAATTAATTTTGAAAAGAAGTCCGAAAAAAGGACCTTGTATGTGAACTTGCCCTATGTGCTGAGTTTCAAAATGGTATCTATCTCTGTAATAGAGATATTGAAATAAATAATTTTGGACGGACACGACGGGCGATTTTCGGAGTTCGAAAACAAAATGATAACAAAAGCCGTTACGTCAGAATTATTAGACCTAGTACAAATATTGGTTTATGTTTCAATTAAAAGGAACGCTATGTTCCTGGAAAACATTTCGGGATTAACCGGATGGGACAGTGTGGAACTGATTTAGTCAATTTTAGAAAATTCAATGTTATGAAAGACACAATGTTATATTAAATGTTCTTATTATTAGACCTAGTACAAATATTGGTTTATGTTTCAAGTTTAAAAGGAACGCTATGTTCATGGAAAACATTTCGGGATTAACAGGATGGGACAATGTGGAACTGATTTCGTTACAAGAAAATTCAATGTTATGAAAGACACAATGTTATGTTAAATCTTCTAAAGAACTGTACTTGTTCTAGAGAACGATATTTAAGGAAAAATTCACAACAGAATGTTTTCTTTAATTTTAAAAAAGGGAAACAGTTTGTCAAAAGAAAAATATTAGAGTAATCGACCCTGGTATGTAAACTTGTCTGTTTAAGACTGTTTAATGCAATCAGTATGTGCGTCGGTTTTAAAGATATTCAAGATTAAAATACGGGAATGATAGGAAGAGACATTTATGGGGTACAGAAGTGTAGTTTTGTCAGAAGTATAAGAAACGTAAGTCAACTGATCTTAAAGTTTGTACTAAGTTTTAAAATAATATCTATATCTGTTCCAAAGATATTCATATATATGAAAATAATTCTGGATGTTCTGTTCAAAATGATAATAATAATAATTTGTTTGAGTGATATTCAAGGAAAACATTCAGGCTGGCCTGCTTAAAGTTTCTCTAGCTGTTCCAGATCAACTAAAACAGTATGGGACGTACGGGACCAAACAAAGTGATTCAAAAAGTGAAACCTTGTTTCACAGGATTAAGAGATGAAAAAGTTATATGTCAACTTTACAGTATTAGGGTAACTGAATATTTGAATAAACTTGCGTGTAGTAATCTTTCATTAATAATATTCAGATCAATATTTTCAGATAAATAATTCGTTGTTTTCAAGGGCATAAAATAGCTTTCAGCATTTTATTTATGTGTTCTTTAAAATATAGTTTGAATAGTGATTCCTTTAAGTACGACACCACATAAATTTAAATGTAATTCAAACATATAGCTGTACCCAAACTTATATTATTATCGATATCGACATCATATAGTCAGTTTATGACAAATGCCTTTGTCAGAATAATTTCTATGTTTGATATATTGATAATGTTACACATAAGCACAGATAGTGTTTGACTCCCTTTTCATGCTATAATTGCAATAATGATTATTGAGTTGCTGTTAATAATAGGATTTGGGTCATTTTTGGCTGATTTGGGTTCATTATGTTGATAGCTGGATCCCAGCATCACATATTATATCATATACAATAGTTAAAGGGAACCAGATATTTGTTAGAGCAAGTACTCGTTGTAAAACCCTATGTATAAATTTGGACCAGTCAGACACAAGTTCTATAAATAGCACCAATCAAAGCTTACGTCTGCTAAAGTATAAATAGGTAGCTGGATGACAGAGAGATCTTTCGGTATCCAGCGACTGAGGAAGACACATCGAGGATTTAACTAATAATTTATCCCAGTACCTTGATGGGGAAGTTATTGCAATTACACTCAGGGTGGAGAAATTATTAGAAAGGAAACGTTTAAAGTTCACAGACTAACGAAGAGTTGCAGAATTCCAACAAGGTTTCGAGCTATAGGGACAGCGCATAGGAGTTTTACCTGAAGGGTAATTGAATGCTATAAACGATAGCAAATATAGGCTGAGCATCGGAAAGCTGAGGCAGAGACATTGGTTTTGGTGATCTACTGAGAAAGTAGGAGAGTTCCAGCTTAGACGAGGTTCAGCGTTATTGGCGAAGTACAGCCAAGACATCAGGGTTATACCTATATGGTAGTTGTATGCTATAAGTGATAGCATATAGGCGCTGATCATCCAGGACTCAGGGCAATCGTACTAAGTTGCAGCTTTAATTAAGAGAACATAGGCCGAGCATCTATGCGATAAGACTCGTACGTTGTTGTTCAAAGACATTGTCGGATGGCAACTTCGACACAAAGACCAGTCAGGTATTGTATCTCCAGCCTATAGGAGTTTCAGCTGCTTATTTTGAGTTGAATGGTGATAGTTGAAACATTGAATGATTTTTGCCTGATCCCTGTAATCTAGCTCATAATTGAAATCATTTACAAATCATTGGTATACGAATCATTTAGGCGAGGTAGCCAGAGAAAAAATTTGTATACTTGGTATTTTTGGTCTCACCAATCCAACAAAATTATCGTAAGATACAAATTTTATATTACTAGATTTATATTCCATTAGATTTATATTCCATTCTTTTTTACACTCAGCTTCCAAATTAACATAAATATTTTATAAATATTAGTTTAATCATTAAGCTTGTAATGTATCTTGAGCATTGTTCCCTTATAGTAAATTTAACAAATGATCAGGTTTGTGAAGCGCTAAGGTTTCTGTTAGATAACATATTTATTAAATTTGGCAATAAAACTTATAGACAAGTAATTGGTATCCACATGCGGACTAACTGCCAAAGAAAAACCCTGCTAGATACCCATCCTCGTATAAAACTAATCGTGCATTCAGACGTTCATCAAAATGTAAATTGGCGCAAATGTTCCACGGGAGATTATGTCAATAAAATCCACAATCGCAATAATACATCAAGTAACGTAGTCGGCGAATATAGGCTTTACTCATAGAAATGATCACACCATACCTGCTACATTATATCAGTTGTTTCAAATAAATAAAGCACACATAGAATGACAAGCTGACTGCAATTAATTATATTTTAAGAAGCATTCTGTCATATTCTGCTGTTTATTGTCTTTAAAAAAACTTTGAGTTCAAGCCCAATAAGCGAAAATGAAATGTGCTTTATGCAATATCAAGCGTAGTAGTGATATTTTCTATAATCTAATCACAGCGTAAGAAGGATTATAAAATATTATTCAGCAGCAATTTACAGGACATAGAAAAGTATCAGTATGAGTAATAGTTACTCTTGCTTTTTCTGACGAGTTTAATAGATTAAATGTGGAAAGATACATAATTATTTGATATTCTTTTCATCACATGTTCACTTTTTTGATGTCTAAACTTCTTCTTTCTTTACCTATTATAGACCAAGTTAATTCGACCAACCGACGTCAGTGTCGGAGTTTTAGTACTTTAGTATTAGCAATTAGGAGTGACCTGTCGCTTTTATTTTTAGATTTGGATTTTCCAGACTGTTCCATTTATTAAATAAGGGTTTGAAAGATATTTGACTTATTTAAAACTGTTAATATATTTTGAATACTAGGCGGATTGAAATTGCGTTGATAGCTCATTTGGTAGAATTGAAGCATCTTGATAATGATTTAACTTTTTGCGATTAAGAGGCTGTGGGTTCGAATCCCACAAAGGGCGATTGTTTTATGATTGAATTTGTTTTATTTATATTTTGCATATTTTTTTAAATTTCATTTTATTTCATCATTTCAATTTCAGTTCTTATTTCATTCATACAATTTCAATACATTCATAACATTTCAAACACACGCGCCCAATGGAGCATCCTCACACTCGCTGACGGCGTCGGTTTCCTCCAAATCAGTGTCATCAGCTAATTGAATGACAAAATTGTCAAGAGCTATGTCAACCATGTTGAATAATTCACAATCAAAAAGATATTTGAAAAACCTATGTTGTATGCAAAATATAAAATGAAAATAAATGAATTAAAATGAAAAAAAAATTGATCACCGTTGGAATTCGAACTCACAAAAGTTAGATTCAAGAGCCGTCACGCTTACCGCGGCACCACGGCGTCTAATTGTCGAAGCGGCAGTCATTTAAATATTTATTATAAAATAAGTTACAAAAAGGTAGGGTACCCCATTACTGAAGTGGTTTATTCTAGTAACCTTTCAAATCTATTAATAAAAGCGACAGGTCACTCCTAAATGCTAGTACACTAGTTTAATACGGCTTTCACTCCAACGACGGAAAACATGTGATAAATCATAATTCTTTTTAAGGTTGACTTTATATCTGATAAACTGCTGTAACATCCTATTTGATCCATTCTTTTTCATATACTTTTTTATTTTCTAACGGTTTAGTTTTGTTTTCGATAACTTTATTATTCCTTACCAATTACTTGCACCTTCGCAAGCGATGGTATTTCATTGTACTTTATGATTTATCGTAAAAAGGAATTGTACTTGCACAATCGTCCATGACCAATAAAAATGAAAACTTCCAATAACAGTACGATTCTTTGAATATTCAGTCCGAATATGAGTTAAACGAGCTGTAGGGACCCATCCTTTAAATCCCAAGGTAAGCAAACAAGTAATATAACCAAAAACTATTCCCGTATTAAAAGATAAGTTGAAATGTTTTCATGAACCAGTATTGTTTTGATTTACAATTACTCTCTTATATTTATTCTTAAGAATATTCTAGGAAATTAATACAATAAAATGAAGTCATTCGTCAATTTTATAACAAAACAGCCGATGTACTTATAATTATAGCATCGAATGCACTACCAAAGTTTGACAGTGTTAACACCAGGAAAGGGTGTCATCCTGGGTGGTTATAGGCTTTGGGATGGCCTAATAAAATGTATAAGATTTTAAACATGATGTATATATACTCTGTTTTAATCGTTTCTCATAAATAAATTGAAAAAAGGATAACATATCAGATATGATGAGAAAAAAAGAAACGACAGAAGAAGCCTAAAGCAACTATGCCACGGATATCTTTTTATATAGCTATTATATAGGTACAGGAAAAAAAAGATCAATATAATTGACCTTTGCTAATCATATCTGTCCTTTATTACAAAACCTGTTCTATTTTTTGTGACATTTTGATACCAGCAAAAATTAATTATCTTCACTATAAAATACTTACTGGTATTTCATTTTATTTTCGGCATGTTTAAAGTGTTTTTTTTCCATATGTAAGCTGACAAAAACATATGGAACAGTTTTTAAAGGGTAAATCAAGCACGTATGAATATATCCTAAATGTTTATGCAACCAATTAAACCAGTAAAAAAGCAAAATATTTCTCAAAACGGATTTTCGATACAAAAATAATCCATTCACATTCACTAATTTGTAAATTCATTCGCCGATTACTCACTTCAGTTAATCGTGATTTCGTACATAATAATTATTGCAATAAAACATTAATTCTCTCGGCAGACAGAGCCCAGGTGGCTAAAGCTCTCTTCGACTTGCTGGATAAAATTAAGTTCATAATATTCTCTCTATATATATTCTATAGTATCCCCATTTCGTTTCAATAACTCAGCAAGTAATATATCCGAATCATTTTGGTTTTCAAAATCCATAAGGAAACTCGTCTATTGTCCTAATAATTGAATTGTTGAATGGACATGTCTTCAGAGGAACATTGTAACTTCAGTCATTTGTAAACCTGGAATATGAACTAAAATTCCATATTACCTAAAGTACCTATACTTCCACTAACTCAAACTTTTGAAACTTATTCTGCATTTTTAAGATTAAACGTTCTATTCATAATTTTATAAAAATACGGCATATAATACAGCAAATTGATTCATGTTTAATTTTATCCTCAGTTTCCAACGTATTGCAGTATGGTCAAATTTCAAAGAAAAAAAAATAAAGAAAAAACGTACATAAATTTTAAGGCGTGCACGTTTAATGTATTCATACTTATGATTTATCCTATTATGTACAAACCTTTGAATATAATATGTTTAAAGTAACACAGTAATTAAATGTCATGGTTAACTCGTTTATATTATGTGAGACTCAAGAAATCACAGTTCTTGTCCTTGCTTGAAACGACAAAAACTTCCTTTAATATAAAATCTCTCTGCGATTAAATCCTGCAGCAGCATTTTGCCTTTCAAGTTAAGATTTTCATTATACCTAACTAATTTCATGTTTAAGCAGCATGCAACCTGTTTAGCATTTTATAAATTGTTTCCCCATTCTATTTTCTAATAGCCTTGAAAATGTCATTCACTAATTCTCTAGCCTCAGGCTCTGTATTGTTTTCATACACACAACCATTACCTGTGTCTAACAAAAGCCAAGTATGGTAAAAGAATTATTCTCATTTCAGTTATTATTCTCTTAGACTAGTTAAAGAGTCCATATTACAGATTAGTCTGAGACTCCAAATTAAAACTTTTACGACACACAACCATTGCCTGTTTCTAACTAAAAGCTTTTCTTCTCTCATAATCATTGCTTTTGTATTATAGAGTAATGTTAAGGAGAATGTAAGCTTTCAATGTACATAAACATATGAAAGCAAGATATTATGTACTCGAATTATTCTACTAATAGTTTCGGCTTTCTGGTCGGGATGACTTTTCCATATTACTGTATTTTTGACAAATATAATTATTCAGGAAAAAATACGTCAGCTTTTCAAATTCATTTCTGGTATGACAGTAAGCTCAGTTATAAAGTAATGAAATGCGAGACATGGTGCATGAATGTTTTGTTTAAAAGAAACCTTGATAAATACTCTTTAAATAATAGAAGGATCGGACTTTATTTGTTTGACGTATTTTTAATAGTATTTCTGTTAAAAAGCGGCGGGTAGTTTACCTGATCAAAACTATATAATTAGCTTTTTTCTTCCTTTTTTTTTTATAAAAATAGATAAGAGAACTTCCGAAAAATGTATAACTTTATATACTTCCTAAATATAATAGACACATAAGATACAAACGTTAGAAGACTTTAGCGGATAATTTTCATAAATCTTTAAACACCACATTTTGCATGCACATTAACAAATTAAGATATAAATTTGACTAATACTAGTTATATATTTAACTATTCGTGAACTGTGAAACCCTTGGTCAATGATCATCCGAAGAACCATAGGCCATGGTCCGTAAAAACGAGATTAGTCATCATATCTAATACACATATAATTACGTAGAATGAAACGTCTGACTTATTATTGAGAAAAAATAGATTTGCCATGTCCCATTTACCTTGGAATAGTATTTGCTAGATTTTTTTTGGCTAAAAAATCTAAAATAAACGAAATTGTAAATATTTTTGAAAGAAAATCATCACTTTGGAAGACTTTAATTAGTAATAGTAAACGTCGTCGAAAAACTTCTAAAAACAGATTTACCAGAGGTTTCTGCCAGTCATAAGCCAGCGGGACGAGACTCATATAACCTTGATTTATTTCTGTTGTTTATATCAGTTTTCACTTCCTTTGTGACACGAACAAAACTATTAGAAATGAACTCTGTGTGACACGGGTTTATGTTCGTTGACGCATACGTGATTGCACGGCCCATCAGGGCCGGGCATATAGAGGTGGTTTAAGAATGTGCCATGGGTTCGGTTTTGACAATTTTTTCCCTTCGAGTCATATTTTCTGTTAAAATTTCGTTTGGCACTCGGAAAGTGAATATTCTAAGGTGTAATCGCAACAATAATGGAATTGATATTATTTGATACTGTTCCTTCAGGTTAATATTTTGCAATATTTGTAGAATTTGCATTATATTGAATCGGATTTGATCATTTTCAGCCTTTCAAGTTATACGCGCACACAGCTATTCGCGCATGCGCAGTGAAAACTATGTCATTCTTGCTGTACATGTCAGTGTGACGTCTTTTTTTATTAAAATATTTTGAAGTGGATTTTGTCAAGAACAAGGTAAGTTACCAACAATTTTGTTTTTGGCAACATTGCATTTTGAGTGCCAATTCACATGCGTTGATCTAAATTGTAGAATAAACCAAACTCCTAGCGAGTCACCCCAAGTCATGACCTACTTACACTATCAATAGGAAATATAAATGAATAGCATGCTTTAGAAGACTTTTTGCTTAGTTACGCATTTTAATAGGTTTATAGAGGTGAGTTGCAGTCAAAGTTACATTTTTTATGCGTATAAATGTGAAGTTTTTGAAGACGGAATAGTGTAAACATCAATAGACCACGTGACGTTTGGCGCGAATTTACTACACATACATGTACATATGCTATTGGTTTTTCCAATTATTAAACGAAGCTATTTATAAATATATCCGAATGTCCTGCAGTTACTGAAACATTAGGCATTTTAATTTATTAATTTGAGACCGCCTCTGTGTCAGAGAGAATTTGTACATACAGTGATACTCCTAGTAATAAGAGGCGCGAGGCAGTACTTTAAAGAGATAGATAGTCGAACTGATTCGACGTACATCGATAGTTTGTTTTATATAATTGTGACGGTCAAACTGAGGCTGCAAAGCCAAATATCAGAAATTAAAAAAGCAGCCACTCAGCGACAGTAAGCTTGTCTAAAGAGATAGATAAATTAACAGGTCTAGGATTTCATATGTTCTGTAAATTATAGACTGAAAAATCTTTGAATTCATGGATTGTCCATATATGTACTGTATATATTTTAAAACCTAGACCTGTTTCGCAGACATTCTGCCAATATGGATCACTCAGAATTTTCGGAAAATATGAAAAAATTAGTGATTTTCCTATTTGTTTTATCTATGCATGTTATAACTGAAGATATCCGTTTTAACCTGTGATTTTTTATTTCATAAAACAAGTCATTCCGGTATATAAAGCCAAAGAAGTAACTTAAGGCTAGTCCAATGACAATACATACAGGTTTTAAGTTTTTAGTGCATTTTTAGTGCCAGCTGAATATTCATGTGTGGAACTAAATTGTAGAATAAACCAAAGTCCTAGCAAGTCACCCAAAGTGATGACCTAGTTTAAATAAACTTAATATTAAATAAATAACATGGATTTTGCATAGGTTTATAGAGGTGAGTTGCAGTCAGAGTAGCATTTTGATGTAAGTTTTTTTAATTTTTATGAGTATAAATTTGAAGTTTTTTGAAGACGGAAAAGTGTAAACAATAGACTATGTGACTTATGGCGCGAATTTACTACACATGTACATATGTTACACTCGGCAGGTGGCGCTGTTCAAGGTTTTTCCAATTTATTATTAAAGCGAGCTATTTTTAAACATATTCCAATGTCCTGCACAAGGGGGCATTTCATCTTATTATAAAGTCCAATGATAGTCCAGATAATGGGCGATTTGAGACCTCGTGATAAATTTTGACTCTCAGTCTTCTGGTACATACTTCCTGATGATAAATAACAACCACTACTTTTCTGCTAGTTTTGATTACAAGATGAAAATTGTGTTTTGGACACTTGTATGTGTATGAATGACGAATCAATTGTGCTTTTGACATTGAATTTAAATGATGAAGATTTATAGGGTATTAAAGTCAATGTCCTGGATTATGACATTAATACATTTTTCAGGTTTTTCTGCTAAAGAGACCGCAGCTAATTGCATATTTTGTGCTACATTTATTTATTTGAAGATTTCTGTAGTTTTTAACAACTGCCCCGACCTCCCAGTTATGATCAGAAATTGATTGTTGGGAGTAGATTTATAGAGAGATTACACACCCATTCAATAAAAAAAAATGAAAATGTAATTTTAGTCCCATTCAAATACATGATACTTTCACTTTGAAAAACAGTGTATGATTTCCAATCTGCACACTTTCCTGTTTAAGATACCCTATATGACTACAATTTAGCTAGTATACATGTACTGTAAGGCCTAAAAAATTTTGTTTCCAGTAACATGGTCAAGAAAAATAGGTAGGTAGGTCAGTAATATTTTTTTTGATTTTATTATTAAGTGGGACCTTTCGGAAACTATTTTTTGTGTACAAAAAATACGAATAAGGGGGTTATTCCTTTAGAGCATCAGTAACAGGGATATAAATTAGCTATTTTGATTTAGGGGCCCAGACTGTCAAAAATAACTGTAACATTAGGTATAAGGGCATGTTCTCCAACAATTTAGGGACCTAGCCCAAAATCTAGGAACCAAGGGCTACTTGTCCCCTGCTAGAGGTGTAAAGATACGCTAGTCTCACAATACAATATGCATCGTGATACAGATGAAACGATACGGTACATATCGCGATACGAATTGAGTACTGTAAGTAAACATTCATGTGACAAAATGAAAAATAATCAATGTCTCTACTCTTGGCAAGTACTTGAAATTTTGCTTTAAAGTTTAAGAAACTGTAATAAATGATACGTGTCTTTAGTTACTATCTTTAACACTGATTGTATGAAAGGTATCATTCAATATTTCTAGTTTTCACTTATCGTTTACGTATTGTGAAACAGGCCTGTGATACGATATGCGTATCGCCAAACTAATGTATCATGATAAAATGAATTTCGGTATATTGTTACACCCTTAGCCCCTGCTAATTTATCCCTGAGTAAGTTGATTTCTAACATCACTGACCATGTCTAAAACATAAAAAATGCAGTTTTTCAACTTTTTGTTAAAACATTTGAACAAACCCTTCTCCAAAGGCAATGAAAAAGAATTAGGGTCCGGCCAGAAGGTAGGTTGGGATACTGGAAACAAACCTTTTTTCTAACCTAATTTGTATTTATATGTGACAATGCTTGTTTTAAATATTAAAAGAGGATTTCAGCAGGTTCAATAGCAAAAGGTGGTAAATCAGCTTATATACAGAGTTGACTTGGTAGAAAGCTTGGATGATTACTAAAATCCCCATTTAATACCATTTTTTTCCACATTTTAGTGCTCCCTTTCAGCTTTAAAAACCAGAAATCGAAAATTTATCTTAAGTGATATTGCTAGGATATTGCAGTTCCACTGGCCAGATAGCTCAATTGGCAGAGCAACCCAAAATTGAGGAAATTACGTAAAAAACTATGGTAATTTGTGTTTTGGGGAGGTTCCAGGTTCGAATCCTGGTCTGGCTGTGCAAACTGTCGCGCTGTGAAGTTAACTTTTTCAAGTTTTTATAGAAGATCTACAGATAAAATATGAAAATGCATTTTATTTACTTATATTGCTGTAATACTGTATTTACCTTGAAATAAATTTATTCCACACTATTTTGTTTACTCTTGGGGGCATATTTGTACTCTTTGATTTTTAGCTCTTGTGATCACTCGACGTCCGGCGTCTGTCTGTCAATAGTTAGCTTGTGTATGCGACAGAGGCAGTATTTTTCAACTGATCTTCATGAAATTTTGTCAGAATGATTACCTTGATAAAATCTAGGCCAAGTTCGAAAATGGGTCATCTGGGGTCAAAAAGTGGGTCATAGGTCAAATCAAAGAAAAACCTTGTGTATGCGATAGAGACTGTATTTTTCAATTGATCTTCATGAAATTTGGTCAGAATAATTGCCTTGATAAAATCTAGGTCAAGTTTGAATATGGGTCATCTTGGGACAAAAACTAGGTCACTAGCGCATATCTAAGAAAATACTTGTTTAAACTCAAGAGACCACATTTTCGGTCCAATATTAATCAAAATTGGCCAGAATATTTGTTTCCATGAAATCACTAGGTCAAACATGTTTACACTGTTATGGTGTGTTTCTCAGGTGAGCGACCTAGGACCATCTTGGCCCTCTTGTTTTTAATTTTCTCAGGTGACAAGTTTTTAAATCGGGGATGAGTAGCAGTGTGCCACATTTACAGATCTGGCAACTGCAGTTTCTGCTTGTTCTGTTTTATTCTCTATCATTCCACTTTCACTATCATCTTTGGTGAAATATGCCTTCGCTGATAAGAAGACTATTACAAACCCTTTGTTTTTTTTGTTTTTTTTGGGGGGGGGGGGGGGGGGCCGTGCGACCATCTATTTGCTGCATCTTGCAGCAATTTTTTACTTGTTTATATATGTGATAAACCAAACCTTATGAAACGTTGCTGCGATCATGTGGTTAGGAGATTCAATTACAAGGACGGTTTCTACTCTTCGAAAGAGCACAGAAGAGACTGTATTCTGGATTGAGTTAAGAAATAATTTCATTTTACAATTAGACAGAAAAATACGAAACAGACTGTAAAGAATTTGTTAAGTATATCACCATTTTCTCGCTTCGTTGACTTAAAAATAAATAAAATGTTAAGAAATTAGTGTCAATTTTGTTAGGAGACGAATGTACATAAGTTTCTTTGTCAAATAATGATTTGAAATCTTTACCTACAAAATTGATCTTTTAATGTGATGATTTGTATATTTATACATGTAGATCTACTTAAAGAAATAAATACATACTCTAATAGCCAATCTTGTGTTAGAAATAATCACTTTTGATGGAGGTAAATCCCAGGTGCCTCTGCCGAGCATTATTTCAGGTAATCCGTAAGCTAACTGGATAACTTCCTCACATGAAGAATTCTACAATCCATGCGAGGTTTCAAACCAACGTTGACGAAGAGAAAATGATTTGATGGCAGTCAGGGTTCATTTTTGTGGTATTGTTAATCCACAAAATTACATTCCATTGAATCAGCCAATTTCCTTTTATTTTTCTAAAAAAATTGAAATCCGTTGATGACAGTTTATGTCGAAACCACGGAACGTAATGTTGATGAAATCACATTATAAAGACTATATATCCCAGAACGAAAATACGAAAACATGCTTTATCATTAAGTTAGCCAATATCCAAACGAGCTGACGGAATTAATTTACATTATAAAAGATTGAAAAATAAAGATAATGTAAAGAGGATATATTTTATATGCTAAATGGTATATATATATATATATATATACATATAACCTGTAAAGATGATTATAAGCTAAATTCTTAAAATTTATTCATATAAAAATACCCTATAAAGAGGACTTATTTCATATGCTTAATTGTTTAATATGTATACTCATATTCTGTAAAGATTAATTATTCTGTATGCTAAATTATATTATTATTTGTCTGCTTTAGAATGATAATTTCCAAAATGTTATTAACTAATTAGGCTACAGTTTAGTTTTCACTTTGGTAATCAGTCAATACACAGGTACATATTTCTTTACCACGAGAATCATCCTTTTATAGATTTTACGCTTTCAATAGTAATTTTTCTGTTTCTTACAGTGACTGCGTAATGGTGTAATAAAGTATAAAAGTCTGAATTATTTTGAGTGGGATATTCTTCTCAAATGTACTGTAAACGTATTCTTATTTGCACAGGCCTTATTCTCGCGCCTATGGCGCATTGCTGTACTGTGACATACATATTTCAATAGCGAATATTCTATACAATTATGCATTAAGGTGGTATCACGTTTTGAATTTTCGGTGAATGATGAAAAACAAAGAAAATTCAGTTCTTTCCAAACACCGTTATGTTATAATTCAACCAAAAGGTTTCCTTTGTCTACCAGAAAGGAACAATTCTTATATCTTAATATTGAGGTTTGGTACCTTTATTACAGACAATAAGCTAAAACAATAGAAGTTCTTACGTGACTTCGGTGAGCTCAACAAAGCAATTTCAAGCACAAATATTAATTTGGAATGTAAAGTAAGTTACACACTACAATGCCCTACCAAGATGCTTTCAAAAACAATGCATTTGCAAAATGGAGAGATAAAATAATTAAGACAGTTCGTGAAAACTGATGACAAACTTTGACAGGTGTATGATGACTCATAACCTAATTAAAAATTTTCTGTTATTTCTTACTCCCAGTTTGATTTTTTTAAAAATGGGTCTTCTATATTGTAGCTTTCAATAAAAGAATATATTGTTACCTTACTGTCGTTTTGTCTATCCAAGTCACGTAAGAATTCCTATTTTTTCAGTCATTTGTCACTAATTAGAGCAACTCACAGTGTTGCAATCATACCAAACACATCACTTATTTTCACATAGATATTGAGGATTTATCTAATGAACACATGTATTGGAAACACAATTTTAATACCTATTGTGTATTGCAATAATGCTAAACTATCTCAGCCGTGACGTGTCCTTAATTATTACACAAATAACCGAATATAATCTTATACTGTCAACCCAAAGCTGACGTAATGGATCTAAAAATAATGCTACCAGCAAATATATCTTTCGTATTAAGGTAACCGTTACACATATGTTCTTTTACATTATATAGTTTTAAGTATTACATATAATTATCATTTGCTAGAGACAAAAGAGTAAATGTATAATTATCACAAACAATCATATGAGACTTGGAGGATTTAGGCCCAAACGTGCTTTCAATATTAGACTACATTCAGGTTTATTGAAAATGTGATCTTCATAGACATTCGGATGGAATCAAATGTTTTATGCGTCCCTTGAGTTAGCTGATATACCCTGAATAAACTGATTAGTCATAAATGTTCAATTCATTTCAGAATTAATTAAGATTTAAATTGTCAACAATTGATCGTGTCAGATTAATATATTTGTACCCTATAAAGGATTATTATATTGTTTGCATAACTATATGCTGAGATAGAACGACATATTGGTCATGTAAATATTGTGCCGATTTTAAAATTGTACTATTTGTGTTTACTTGAATTAATTCCCCAATTTGAAATCATATTTTACATTTGTGTTAAGGTGTGAATAAATAATATGTTTCGAACCAGCATCCTTCATACAAATTGGTCATAATCGCATTTCTTTATACTAGCATACCTGCATTAAAGGTTATTAAATTGAAGTATCAATATCAATATCAATATATTGCCAGGGAAAACTTAGGCTCTGCATTTAACAGTATTACCCTGGAATAATGGTATACTGATGAAGGATTTCGGGCAGGTCTTTACTCAAGAAGCAAAATGAATTCCTTATCAAAATTTCAATTGCTTTTATTTAATAAATTGATTATTAATTGGAGGGAGCTACTGTTACAAATTAGCGCATTATTATTATATGGATGCAACTTACATACGTCTCATATAAAAATCGAATAGTAATGTTCCACTGATTTGATTGAACGGCTGTTAGTTCTCTGAACAATATGTAGAGTGGTTAAAAAAGGATAATCTGTTTATATATTTGTTTTATTTGTATAGGAATTTGTTGATGACTAAAGAAAGTAATTAAGTTTTAAACTCCCGAGTGGTGGCTTTTCCACTGGCCGTTCCGGAGCTGCTGTCTTTTCTCAAAATGTCTGTTATTATTTTATCATTTCGAATATTGCTTTTCATTTTGAACTTTGTTCTATATGTCATATATATAAATGTTATACTCAAAAGGCTGTTTAATATTTGTGGCATCTTTTGTCGTGTCTTATCAGTACCTACACATAGAAAGTATTTTCTTTTTGTTTCTATTGTTTTTGATTAACGTCACATCGATAAAAATATAGGTCTTAGCAAAAGAAATGTAATCGAGGTACAATGTATTACTGAGCGAAAGAAAACATGTCATTAATGTAACACTGCTGTCTCTAAACAAGCTTCAACAATCACCTATAACGTCATAACTTCAGCAAAAGTGCTGTAGAAGTGACAAGCTGTTTTTGATATATGTAATACTCTGACATCAGCGCCTGGTAATTTCACATTGTGTTCACTAATTTGACTTTTGTAAGGCGGATTACAAGTTATTTAGGAAAGGAAACTGATTAGCTTCCCTTTATCAGATAATGAAGTATTCTCTCTATGATACCTACAGCATCCTTTATTTGCAATACATATATCCGAACATAAACTTTTGAACTTGAATGAAATTCCCTGTTGTATGAAATTAACTGGTAACTATGGTGTTTGCCTCGAGACAAATAAGGCACAGAGCATATTTTATTAGTATTTATTGGAATTATTGGTCTTTGTTCAAATCTGACTGCCTCAGAGAGAGATGGAAGTCACTTTATATGCAAACATGAACTGAAGTATATCATGTTCGACAAATCGAAAACCAGTTTTATTTGCCACAACGTAAAATATTTATTTGTTCTTTCAATTTTCTTCCTCTATCGAACGTCAGTAATTGTTAATTGCATTTACAAAAGTTAACTCTTTTTTCATTCTTGAATGCATATGCAATGTTTCTCTAATTCAATGTCAATGCCCATGACAAGGTGTGCCCCTCAAAATACACAAATACTATACACTCCTCAGCTGTTCGTCATGAAACTAATACCAAATGAGTTCATCAAATTATGTCAATTATATATTGGACGCATTGTTTTCCTTTCGATCCTAAAGATAGAATAATCGCATGTAGGAATCATCAGCTGCACTTGAAGACACTTTCTGTAGAAAAAAAGATCTGACGATACTTCGTAATGGATCATCTACTTTAGTCTTCTTGTAGAACATCAAAATTGCAAAGTTTAGTGTCAACTTCCTCAAACTATACAAAATACAAAGAACAACATGTCTGGAGGCCAGCGTTATATGAAAAGGGTGTTTCAGGTGGTGCAATTACAGGAAATATCATATTTTCATACCATGAGATGAAATTCAAAAGTCTGGTCTTTCTCCAGCATCGCAGCTAAGGCAATTTTGCCACGTATGCAAAATGAATTATTCGAAAACATTTGGTAGGTGTTAAATGTGTCTCATAAATTCTTTCTGTCGTGATTGATATACCAACATATAATTCAAACTTTCTTTTAGAATACCTTTTATTTCTAGTTAAGGATGTCGACTGGGTACATAACAATTCATATTTAAATAAACTGAAGCCAAAGTGATGGGGAAAATAGAGCCGATCAATTTGTCAGAGGCAATTTTAGTTACTCCGTTCTCTATTCAGTATTTTATTCCACGACCTGCAAAATTATTAGCGCTTAATTAATATTTCAGTCTCCAGCCTTCCATTTCAATACATGGGGAAGATTTGTGTTACAATTTTAACAACAACAAAAAAAAAAAACAAACATAGAAAACGAACTTGACAATTGATATGTCGAAAACACACACAAGTGAACCGAACATGAATATATTAAGGAAATATTCAACCATGTAAAAAGAAAAGGTTAAACCAGATCAAAATATTTTAATAGCAAGTTAAGACTTTTACATTTCACATTTCTTTGAATATATTTTATAAATGACGCGTCTTCTCTCAATTATGGTTATGGAATTAAGACTGTAATGAGATAAAACATTGAATCACTTCTCAATGAAATTGATCATTGAACAGACGGACTTAACGGAACTACTACCACGAGAAAGTATAGAGAACCGTTGAACTTGTGCTGATGATCAAATACTACTTAATATATCAATTATACAGCATCATTATAGTTGACGATATTAAAACTTTTTAAACTCTGTATTACAAAACGTCATTTTTTTTTTATCTTTTAACATTTAATGTTTTTTTTTTTTTTTGTAGAAAATAAATGTAATATTAAGATTCCTTTATTGCTTGTGTTAAGTTCTTTTCACTAAACAAATTTTCTTTCTTTATTGTAATGTTGTTTAACGGGTTATTATTACAAGGGTAAAAGTTAAGGCTTTGTCATATTGTAAAAATACCCAACAAATTATGCTTTGAGATATCGGCGCTCTGTAAAGGGCTTTGAATTCCACTTCTCTTTACATCGATTTTCAATATCTGGCACATTGTTAAAAGAGATAAATGCAATATCATGTAACTGGTATGACATGTCCCAGAATGAGATTATTTGATAACAGCCGTAAAAACGTTCCCAGTATCTGGACTCATTGTTGCTATATTTTCTGGTCTAATGTATCTACTGAGTTTCACAGTAATCGATGCTAGGGAGGTAGAGGGGATTGCACGTTTCTTTACCTTAAAGAATCGAAACTATTACAAGTTGTTTTATTGTTCTCGCCAGTGTTTGGAAAAATATTGATGTTTACGTTTCATTGTAACTTAACGGGGAACAGAAACGCGTATGTAATAAATATATCTCTGCCCAGTTCAATTGTCCATTAAGGTAGACCTTGCCCAAACCAACTCATCATAAAGTTTCTTAGTGGTCTGACACGATGTTTTAAAAACGGTAATAATAATTATACTGCTTCCCTACGCGAATGAATACAAACCCTCCAAAATATGTGCAAAACCGATAACTCGCATCATAACATATTCGGTTAACAACCAGTGACACCTTCAAATGAAAATTATTAAGTTTAATAAGTGCTTTACTTCAAATCTGCCGCATTGCGAAGTAACGCGCGTAAACAAATGGCCCTGATTTCTAGCGGACATGAATCCGTTTATGAAATTGAGGCAATTATTTTCAATTACATGGGTTTTCATTTCCTTCATTGACATAACTCCCTTGTCAAAGAAATAGTCCTGTACGAATATTAATGATTTTACAGCGTGCATGTGTGAAAGTCGCGACGTAACGACCATCCTTCGCACAAACAACTTGTTATTGAAGTATGTCGGCTAATAGCTACAAATATTAAGTGTTCTATTGACTTTGAGTTAAAATAACACAGACATAAATGCGCGGGTTACAATGTTAAATTGAACATTGCATGTGGATATTTTTAAATTGTTTCGAGCATGCAATAATACAAATCGAATAGATTTTATAAAGTGGAATTATTTCTAAGGTTATGTTTTGTAAACTTTGCTCCATATTAGCTATTCTTTATGGAAAATACCACTATTGATACTATAACATATAAACTAATAATAATGAGTGAAATCTTAGATAAAGAAATGGAATAACTGTAAAGATGACTTGGGAAATATAAATTTCAACAAAGTAATTAATGAAGTTTATACTGTTTTATTTCTCTGTACATTTGAAAAGGTACGAAGCACAATACAACATGTTAATGACAATCAAATTTATGTAATAAGGGATTATTTTATATTGCGACATTATCATGTTTCTATTTGGATCACCAGATTATAAAATACTCCGCTCTTATTAATTAAGAAACAAATTACATTCTAGATCAATACAGTGTGATCTCAACTTTTGTTATATTGTTGACAATATTATTCTTCCCAACAGACTGACTGTAATAACCGTCCCCAAATATCTGCAATTATAAATGTTTAACTTTTTTTTTCGTAACTATTATGCACAATAAAAATAACTGAAGATGACGTGACAAATTGCAGACGTATCGGTAGAGGTCGGTGATTCAACAGGAGTTGGAGGGTTAGCCTCTTATATGGATATGGCAAAATAGCAGACGATTTTGCAGGCCTTCATTTGCAAAGCATGCACGTTTACAGGAAGTTGTACTTTAAATGTCTATTATTGCGTACCTGCAGCAATACGCTTTTTTGTTTCACCTCCTTTTATATTAGACTTTGTTTACATACGTCTTTTTCCTTATGAAGACATAAGTTGTAACTTATTAAATTTGATCGTAACGACTTTCTGATCTGCCGCTTGCTTATACACAGACTGACCTTGATAGCATTTTAAAAGCAAAGTATCTTGACACTGAACATTAGCCATTCAGATGTTTTTACAACCAGATAAAACATAAAAAATTAGCAGCGTGCATGCTTTCAAAAAAGTGAGTACGAATTAGGCACATTCATATGTGCGTTCGATTGCCAAAGGTAAACGCATTTCGTCCCTATAACGGCTAACTGAAAAGGAAATGGCGTAAGTTTGATCAGACAACCCTGATGGCGAATTTCATGAACATTTAATGATGTTATTGGACACTATATTCATATCAAGCTATTTACACGCTTCATGCTAGAAATATGTTTGCACCCGTTTGTTTCATTTCATAATATAAGCAAATCCCTAAGGACACACTGAGACCCTATTCAATTTATTTTTTATACTAAGAATATGCCAGCGCATTCGAAAGTTTTATTACTTTTTGTAGGTATATCGTCTTTTTGTTGCTTCTTTTCAGTCTCAAATTAAATAAATCTATACGAAGTTATTTGTTTTACTTCTCACATTGATGATTATCTTCGAAAAATTGTAAGTTTGTATAAAATGTAGCACAATTGGCGAAATTATTACCTTTGCTACAAAAATGCTTTTATTTGATCTTAATTCGACCTTGTGCGGTGACCATACTATGACCTATTTTTTAGAAGGCGACAGTCGACTGAGATTTTTCCAATTTTCATAGATATAGTGATGAACATGGCTGTCGAGCATTCATAAAGAACGCATCAAAGGCAATTCCTGTGCCATAAAGGCAGACCATTATATTTCAGCAAGAAGGTGACTGCTGATAAAATAGTATTATATAATGTAAAAAAAGCATACTAAATATCAGCGTATAAACAAGCGTGGATGCTATATTCCTTAGCCAACTATCCTTTGACTCATCTTGGCTAGATTTTCAGGTATCCGCTGTGAGCATAGACTGAAGTTAGCTCTCAGACGACAATGATTTATTGATGACTGCTTTTATCTTGCTTATTTCAATTAATTCTATTACGTTTGATGTGCCAAAAGCTGTCAGAGTAAACAAATGACAATAGCCATGCTGTAGATCTTTCTTTATAACAGTGCAACTGGATTTCTTATGATAAATTGAAAATCAATCCAAACTTGATTTCTATCTAAAGCCTCAACCGAAATAAAAAACAATCTCAAATACTGATGTGTTCTTAGAGTAAACATAAACGTAGAATGAATTATACTTTTATCAAAAGGAGTTTATTTAGATAAAATGATCCCGAGTCTTGTAGAAATATGCGCTTTAAAAAACGCAATACCTTTGTTATTCATGTATGACAATAAAATATTTTAAAGCAAGGCTAGTAATGTTTGTTTTCATACTATATATGTTCAATAGATTTGATATATTGCACAACTTTGAGGATCGAGTTTATATTGTTATTGATAACTTATTAACTACTCGTACATTTTAACGGCACATGAATCTAAATTACGTTTTAGAATGAGTATAATGTGAGATACACCGTTTATATTGGTCACATTCTTTTATCTTCGACCGAAAGATATAGTCTCTATGATAGGCAGCTTCTAATAGTCCATTGACACTGAGCTACTATAATTGTTTCTACAGGTATGTGCTGTCGGGACCTGAATTGTGTTTCTCTTGTTGCTTAGTCTGCTGCAAAGTCAGTAAGCACAGACCGCTCGCCAATTGATGTTTATAAAAAAGATTAATGTGAGCTTTTATGATTGGTATATCTGGTCCTAGTTACCATCTTGAGTGTTTATTATCACTAATACGTAACTTTGAAATATAACTGAGATTAAAAGTAAGATTTTATGCTCATTGTATATATATTTTCCTTTGTTTACGTTTTTTCTAAACAGAAAGTACTGAAAGGTGTTTTAATGGGCTGCTTTTTTAACTTTGCTAATCTTGTTACATCTTTTGTCTTTGATAAAGCAAAACGCAATCTTGATCCTGTCATACTTTAAACTAGAAGCTGCTTAAGATCTTGAGACAATAAAAGATTATTTGTGCCAAACAGAATACAGAAAAACAATATTTGTACCCATTAAGTGATGGCCGAGATAAGAATGCAGACTTTTTATATTGCTGTGGTGGTTTTGTTATGTCACATATTTGCAAAACTTGACGAAAATTGAAAGGATTCAACCTTTTCATGACATTATCAGACTAAAGTGATTATCACTTGCTGAGCCGGCCAAACGACTTGTCCCTGACAAATAGAAAATCAATCATATCTGCATTCCGAGATAAAACTTGAAGAAGACAATTAAAGATATCACTCTTTTGATTGCAAAGAAATATAAAAAAATTGTAATTATTTACTACAGAGGAATTTTTAAGTAATATGATAGCAAATATGTACTCTTCCAAAACGCGCTGAAATAATAACAAATTTCTGAAATTTGCTTATCTATTTGCTATCATAAAGAGTATTTTTTTTATAATTTCTGCTATAAATGCATTTATTTTCCTGTGTCGTATTTACATATTTTGCATGCATAATGGACGGCAGATTCTTAATGTTGAAACGATGCTAGGGAGTACGTTGATTTCAGTCCTGCAATGAACTGCATTTTGTAGTAAATTAATGTCTACATAAACCCTAGATTAATGTCATAAACCCGAATAAAAATAAAACAGATTTATAGATTCAGTATCGTTTTCGATTCAGATAATAATTAATTTGATAGATTATAACCAAGTCAGTTAGTTATCACTGTTTACATCATATTGTTTCTCTAAGATATAAGATATGTAAAACAGTATGCCTTCTGGGAAAATGATCATAAACAGTGGCGAACGTACGTGTTAAAACTAGCATCATCCAAGCCCTTCCTTGATCCTTCAAATTATCGTTGCCATAAGTTTCATTTATGGAAACTATTTAACCTCAGTTATAAATAAATAATTTAAGTCAATGTGACGTCCGGTTCCAATATAAAACATTGTCATATAAGGTGGGGGCGATGCTGATCGAGTTGTTTGAGTGGTTTATTTTTGTGACTTACAGTTTAGAAGCATATGACGCTATATATTTAACAAGCGCTTTGATTAGGAAAAGAAAAAATTGTAAATGCTATGGAAAGGCAAAAGGACTCAAAGTATGGCTTAATTTTATTGTCAGTTAAATCAAAGTACAATCCTGATTTAAAACTGAATTGATGAATTTAATTTAAACATAAAATAATAATTCAATCGACGTGCGTATTTAATTCCATAAATGTAATCACGTCTGTTCTGAGATGCAATACACTGAAATTAATCATTAATCAACAATATTGATGCCAACCCTTAAACATATTCACTAGGATCAGATTAACACTTTGACGTCTTGATAGTCATGACATAAATGCTAGAACGGAGTCGCCTTTTTACATGAGGGCACTTCTGATTGTGTAGCGTTTGCCAGAGGGTTTTCTTCAGCAGTGGGAAATGGGAAAAAATCGGAGAAACTAAGGGTTGGTATTCAATTTGAATTACATTGTCGTACTGCATGAAAGTCCGCACAATTTGACTTTTATTAGTAAAATTAGTGTTATATAGTTATACTATGTCTGTTTCATAGAACCTCGTGGGTTCAATTCCCGGCCGCGTCATACCAAAGACGTAAAAAATGGCACTAGCAGCTTCCTCGCTTGGCGCTCAGCATTAAGAGGGTAGTGCTGGGACTGGTCAGCCCGGTGTCAGCATAATGTGACTGGGTGGGGTATCATGTCACGTGACTACGGCGTGATATTCCAGTGAGGCAGCACTATAAAGTTGGGCATTGTGCTCACTGCTACAAGTAGACACCGTCGTTTATATGACTGAAAAACTGCTGAAAAAGACGTTAAACCCGAACACACACGCACACACACACACACACACACAGAACCCCGTTTATCTTATCTGTATCATAACGTCCCCTTAAAGCATATAATAGGTCATGTCCTTGCAACTTTCAAAGCTAGATGACGTAACTTATAAAGATTCATTGTAATCATAGAAAGCAACCAGGCATACTATTGCTTAAGCTGAATCAGAATCATGCGAGTAATGAAATGTGCAACACTCCTCGTGTCCCCCTTAAACCTGTTTAAAAAGTGGTATTCATACATTGAATGGATCCAATGGATATTTGTACAGATACGAATTGTGTCTCTGCAACTTTGCCTGTGAATGTTTGCTTCTCTTTGCAAGGCATTGGTATCAAAAGACCGCTAAAATTGAAAAGAAATCTTGAAGCAGATCATTTATATACATAGAACACAGCAAAGCAAAACAGTTGCTGACTCGGTTTGAAAAGGTATACAAAACCTTTTTAGAGCTGTTTGTCCATTTTTATATCCATTGTGTGAGTTTAGGGGTGACTTTGACTTCAGTTTTTAAATTGTTTTTACTGATATCAAAGCAAGGGTATAATATAAAGTACTGTAAAACCACGAAAAATATACTCTCTTTTGTTTCAGTAAGTTTAAGACCAAAATGCGTTGTTTTGCCAACAAAATGTAAGTAGTGCTTCAAATTGTTTTCAAAATGTACAAACTGCAACTATTAAATATAACATAAAAGAAAATCCTTTGTAAGGAAGCAATTGAAACAAATAAAATAATAGTAGGTTCAGTTTGATTGATTCTGTTTATAAAAACGTATATTTTTGTTTAACGTATGTTTGTTTTCTGTAAAATTAGAAGGAATGCATTGATTAATTGAAAATACATCTTTTTGATCCAGTTAATAGGAATATTCAATCTGACTAAAGTACATCTCCAATTAACACTACGCACATTGGATCTGAAGACGTGCTATTTATAGCCTCGTTCTGACTACCCTTCCGCTAGCCAGTCAGAGCCTTACTTACAACATTTTGTATGTGAAAGTAGAAGTTATATTTAGCCTGTTTTTTTTCATATTTACAATTCTTATGACGACCACATCGCGACTACGTCCTCGTGTTTTGAGAGAAATCATATGTCACAGTACGGACTTGGTCACGTAAGGTGTAAGACAGCCGGTTAGCTCAGTCGGTAGGGCATTTGCCCTGTAAGCGAGGTGTCCCGGGTTCAAGCCCCAGACTGACTGCACATTTTTTTTCACCCTTTGACATTCGACGATATTTTGATGGTTCAGCCAAATGCTTGTTGAAACAAGACGTCTGACTGGTTCAAATAAATAGATTTGCGAAAATAAAAATAGCAATATTGGAAATCCAAAATATACAGAAGGCGAATGTGAATGGGTCTTTCTCAGATCTTTTTCAGAAGATTAAGTACTTTAGTCAGATTGTAGGAATATTAAAAATCATTATACAAAAATCATAATACATAGATTATAGATAAAATAAAAAATAATCATCTGTTTATTTTGTGCCAAAATATGTAACGTCATTTGGCGACGTCGTTTTGGCAACATAACATGACGTCATATCCTGTATATTTATGTTGTTAATTATCTCATAACCAGTTCTCAAAACAACAATAAGAATAAATAATCAAAATGAATTTTATTAGATCTAAATGCATGACACGATACCAAAGATCAAACTATTTTATATGAATCAGTAATATTCAATCAATTATTACTAACTAATAAATACCATATGAAATTCAATGTAAATCATATGTTAACAATAAACAAGAATAAGCCAAAGAGCTTATACTGAGCAAATCCCGCTATCAAACTAATATGAATCACGGGAACACTACCGCTTAACTTCAGATAAGTCCTTATTTATAAGGTACACAAGCAAGACAAATAGCAATACAAGCAACACAAATAGGAAAACAAGCAAGACAAATACCATATACAAAGACAAAAACTATAAACAACAAGATTAAACAAAATTTGGGTAGGCGGGTGTGGCAAAGATTTTCTAAAACGATGTGTATAGTATCATGTCAAACAAAAACTGTAAAGTAGTCCCAGCAAAACAGCTGATTTAAACTATCGGCGGATGAATACAAAGTTATTCATGCGTAAATTTTAATATTTATTTGACTTTCATTATGTAGAGTATTAAAGGGGAAGAAATCTTGCTTACCAAATTATTTATCCATTCTGACTATCAGAATAGAATAGAATAGAACCAAATAAAACCATAAATTACATGATCGCTGTTATATTTGTTAATTAAAAGATTTTATGGTATAAAATGCTTGAACTGATGAAAGCATTGAGCCGAAACAAGTTTAACAAATAGACATAAATAGAAACAGGCTGTTCAAATATAGGTTTGCAACTTCTCGTACTTGATAAAAAATAAAGATTAGGTCGAGTCCTTACATCAGTATCAAGTACAGACTTTCGATACTGTCAACAATTATTACATAAAACCAGAACTACTGTGTCATCACAGTTATCGTCTAAACAACTGAGATAACCGTATTCTCAGACATGTGCTAACAATTACGAGGTCTATAAATAACTTCTTTTTATTTTGTTCCGGATATTGTCTATTGATGAAAAGAATGAAATAAAGATAAGCTTTGTACAGACCTTTTATAAGAAATGACAGTCGCTACATTATAATTGATATGTTGACATGTTGTGAAAATGTACGACTAAAGCGGTTACTAAATGTACTCTATGACCAATAAGGATAAGAAAATATAACAACACGATGTATCACGTAAGAGTTGGATTACAGGGGAAAAAAAACTAATCTCACTCGGGTTTATTAAAAACGCGCGTTATTTTATCAGTAGGACATGAATATAAGAAGCAACAGACTCGTCCGCACTCTGAAAGGCATGTCGTTTTAACCATGGTGAGAAGTGACCTAGATTTAAACCATATATCAGTAAGAGCGGCCTGTCGCTTCTGACTATTGACAATAAATAACAAATGCTGATTAAATGGGATAAGGCCGTGACTTTTATTATGATAATATCATTAAAGAAAATTAATGAAATATCATGGCATATTGTTTGAGATAGAAGTATCATGAAATGGAGCATGGAAATAATGATAGATTTCTAGCCAGAATGCATAGAAACAAAATAGACAACGCTATGATGCTGAAGTTCTATTTATGATAAGCGCACATGTACTAGACAATGCAAGGAGCATGCATAGTGCTAGGCAAATGCAGCTACCAAATATCCGAGGCCAAGATGCTCAACGAATTTTCAACGTAATGATAAATGTATTCAAAGGAAACAAAAATATGAATCCAACGCAAGTGCAAGAGAATACACTATTATAACACTGTAATTGTGTCTGCAAAATTAACATTTGTATTTGTTGCATTAATACATTTTTTTATTCATCATTGTATTATTTGTATAACGGACTCGGTTGCTAGGTTTGGATCGGGCATCATATGTCACGCAATGATTAACCATCCAAGCAAATGACTGCACTAACCTGCACACTCAGCAAAAGAAACAGGAGTGTTAGAGGTTTTTAGCAAAGGGATCCACAGATATTTTTATACATATATAGCATATGTACTGACACACAAGTACAACGCATTTATAACAACTTTCGACGGATCTATGATCAATTGGCCGAAGACTTGTAAATCCCTGTTCTAAATAAGTTACAGTCACTTCGAGGAACACTGTTGAACGGCCGACCCTTTAGGTCAAGGCCCCCTCTAACGGTTAAGAACGCACGCACTTAACAACAATGATAAGGGAAGGCCAGTCGAACGCCAAAAATTTAATGCTGATCTAGTGGCCAACCTAGGAAGTGAGCTTGGATTTTTGCGATACAGCCGCTATATCAAAAGCCATTTAAAGGCAAGCCAATTTTGTGGATCATACTTTTTATTTATACTCACATGTAACGGGCGGACATCAGTTACTGTTTAAGTTAGAATAAAACTGCCAAATAGATACTACTACTCCTGCACTTGTTAATTGGACCATATTTTTTGTCATGTTTATGCAGTAATATATCAGCCACGATGAGAACAAAAGTCACTAAAGTATTTAAAATTAATTTTTAGCTCTTAAGATGATGAGATTTTGCAGCAAAATAAACAAGTCCACTGCTGCCCGGTTGTATTTGTATTTAATACGGACTGAACGTTTCTGATACTCTGTAAATATCAAGTGTCTTTTTAAATGTTCAAAATCCACAGAATCCATAATGAAGCCTTCATATACTTTGTTGCAAGCTTTTGACATCTTGGAAGGAATAATTGTCTTGATCCATAAAAGGCGCTGTCTATCGGCGTGGCAGTATGTGGCATGACCTGGTGTATTGGCGCTGAAAATATATATCACGACAGCAGAAATTCTTTCAAAAATTGTTGGGGTGAGGAGGGTGGGTATTTTTGTACACGAAATGCTGACTTGCCTGCTTAGTTATTTGTGAAGGAATGAATCGGTTTGAAATATAAAATGACCAAAATTACCACACCCGTGAACTGCTCGTGCGTTAAATTGATTAATCGAGGCACGTTATATTATATGGACTGGATTGAAATAACAGAAGTAGAAATTATAGCTCTTGCATGCTTACTGAAAAAGAGAACATATTTTCCTTTATTATCATGTTGAAAAATAAGAAAATTTCAATTTGATCATGGTCCATATTCATTTAGGATTGATTGTAAAAGTCATGGTCAGATATATCCATTTAAGTGGTATCATTGTCGATATTTTTTCAGAATTCATGTGAAGCGTTTGTTTCCTTTAGATCATAAAATCTATAGGAGTCTTGGAAGCAATACATCACACCACAATAAAATAGATAATACTAATGTTTGAATGTTATGTTATTGAAAGGTTTTAAAAAAGTGCAACACCCCTCCAGCCATTCTTTTACAAATACTGAATGACTCCTTAACCCTTAAGGATTAGAAAATTAACATCCACAGTATACTTAAGATTTGTCATAAAAATTTACAGGACAATTTTTTCAACATTATAATACTCCATCACATAACAAAATAAACAGTTGTCTCATTCTGAAGCAGGATATATTCTTACTGTCTTTCCTTAGGTGCCTGATATTGCCAATGATTTCGCTAATATTAATTTTATCAATACAATATCGGTATTTTTAATAAAAAGTACAAGGGTAATAAAGAAATCGGTCTCTTACTGTTTAACGAACATTCTGACTTGTTTAAGTTCGTATATTGTTGCTGAAAACATCTTGGGCACGTTATATATTCAATATAAATACAAATTAAAATGTTGTAAATATGGCAGTGCCTGTATTGTGTCATTATGAAGAAACAAAACATTTAAGGCATTTACCTGAAGCAGGACCCACAGAAATGTTTGAATGTCTTCTGTGCTCATCAACTTCTGTGAGTATTCATGATGTTCAACTGTCGCCATTCTGGAAGATCAACTGTCCTAGCAGAAAATATCATATAAAGCCAAAGAACCTGTAGAAATAATTTACAAAACTGCTATTTAATCGCTTCATTGACTTGCAATCGTCATTAAAGACCTTTAAACCTATATCTGATATAAAATCCTCTTTAATAGCACTTTCTGAGAAAAACTAAGTATGCCTTAACTCTAACTCTGTGAGCCCAGAGAGAAAAGACTTTTCTGAGAAAATATGAGGGTCATACTGAAGAAAGAAATAGACATTATTATAATTATATTTTGTATATGCATGGTTTATTGCTTTCTTTCTGGAATTATGTTTGAGCGAAACTATATTTGCTGAATGATAATAATGACACAGGAGATAGATTCAGTACTAAATATTAATCATATATTGCAATCATATTAACTGCTAGAGATTAGTTTTCAGCCTATGTGTTTGAAATTTCCAAAATATAATATTGTCAAGAACAGCGGGCGTAATTTTATGTTGATGTTTAATGTCTTAAAATTAAATTGCTAACATATGTGTACCTGATCGATTGAGGGTGAGTATAATACATCAAGTTTTTAGTAATAAAGTGTAATCATTTAAACATGTTTCGTGTAGCATCTAGATGCTCACTATTTTAAGCTTCAAAAGCTACATTTTTAAGTGTTTTTTAAGAATTGTATTTGTACAAATCATATTAAATGCCATTACTCAGATTTTTAAACTCAAAATCTTATTTCACACACAGAAATTCTGTATAAACACGATAAATATTACAACTGTGACAGTTTGACCTCTTTGATATAGAAATTATATCACCCACGACCTTTTCAATTACCGTTCGTCAGACACAAATATTTGAACATTGCATCTTACACAGCTGGAATTATTTAAAAAAAAAGAAAATTGATTAGCAGTAGATAATTGATGTCTCTGGCCTGCTGATACTCTCCGGTTTTCCGTGAGCATATTTAGAGTATTAGACATAAGAGAAATAAGTAATAGCTTTTGGATGATGAAAAGACCACTTCAATGAAAAGTTTTCGTCTCAAACTAAATCATCGCCCGCAGAGTCTGTCAAATCCCTCACAAACCAGTGGCAGGTAAGTATCCCAACTAATAATTGTCTTAGAAATATTATATATGTTTTTGTTTAATGTCAGCTAGATGCCTTTCTGGTCTGATTTAATTGAAATTGTTGACATTCAGGTTTGACATGCACAACAAATTCTGTTAAAATTTGTGTCTCTTTCGTTAGAAGCCCGCCCGCTTAGCTCAGTAGGTAAGAGCGTTGGTCTACGGATCGCGGGGTCGTGAGTTCGATCCTCGGGCGGGGCGTATGTTCTCCGTGACTATTTGATAAACGACATTGTGTCTGAAATCATTAGTCCTCCACCTCTGGTTCATGTGGGGAAGTTGGCAGTTACTTGCGGAGAACAGGTTTGTACTGGTACAGAATCCAGGAACACTGGTTAGGTTAACTGCCCGCCGTTACATGACTGAAATACTGTTGAAAAACGGCGTTAAACCCAAAACAAACAAACAAACAAAACTCTTTCGTTAGAAATTCACTAAATCTGTCAAGTACGGAAAGGTTGCAGAGTTAAAATTTAATTCGAGTTACGTGCAAGAATAATTTGTTAGTTTGATTAGGGTTTTATAGCGTCATTAACACTTTTAACGTTACGCTGCTGGGAACTTCGAAATAAATTCATTTAGAAAAAGTCTTTGATAACACTTTCAAATCACTTTCGTCAATGTGCCATAAGAAAATAAAAGTTTCATTCCCACCCCCATTTCGGTGTCAAATCCTACAGTGCAGTAAGTTATTCGCAATATAATGTCGTAGAAATATTATAGTTTTTTTAAATGCAGAATCTTTTGGTGATTTATCGCAATCTTACACGCTTACAATGAAAATATCATGTTAAAATTTGTGTCTCTTTTCTAAGAAGCCCGACTTACTCATGTAGTAATCGTTTATACGATCGCGGGATCGTGAGTTCAGCGGGATTATGTTCTTCCGTGATATTTATATACAATTGATGGAATCATTAGCCCTTTCCCACCGGATGTATTGTGTTTCAGATTATAATAGCAGAAGGTTTGATGTTACATCGGAACACTTTAGTTAACTGCCGCCTTAATGACTGATATTTTCTTTAAAAAATAAAAACTAACATTTTCGTTGATATTATCTTTGTATACAAAGCGAGTTCAATTTATTCGATTTACGTAAGATATATTTGTTAGTTTAAAGTTTTTGCTTTAACACTTTAAGTTAGCTGCTTCAACTCAATAATTTCCTTGAGAAAAACATAATTTAAACGACTTTAATTAGTGCATGTAATATGTTTCTTCTAACATTTGTGTTTTTTTCTTTTTAGTAAGTACACTGACACAGTTAATTTCGAATTAAGTCGCGTGCATCAATACACGGTTTTAAGGGAGATTCAATGTTGAGTAATATCAGGGTGCTACAGTCTGACAATTTAACGTTACAAATATCACGTCCCCTGCCTATATTGATATTGCTACAAATGTTAATACGGTCAGACCTCTAAATGCAAGACACGCTGTCACTGGTTTATGCTAAAATCTAATACATGTTTAGGCAATTCACAAGCTTTAGGCACTGTCACAAAGTTTGGGAACTTTTCAGTAAATCGCGAAGCTGACATTGTCAGCTGACCTTTAAGTTAAAAACCCATTCTTTAGACAATTTTGTTAATATGTAACGTACATTTTTTTTTTAGGCTTGTATCGGGTTTATTTAATACTTATTTTTATTAATTGACTTTTTGTTATCATTGGATTCATTATGTACGTAGTCGTAGAAGCAAAATTGTAAGCACTTTAGTACTGTAAATGTTAGAATATAGTTTTGTTTTAATTGTTATATAATAACAATATATTTCAAGCTTTTGATGTTGAATGAAACTTCAGGTTGCCACACGTTCATTATTTCAGACACGGGTTCGTAGTTGCGTTCTAAGTTTGCAAAGGATCTTCTTAATTTATTTTATCATACAGCAGTCCGTTAGTTCCGTGTGCCTCCCCATACAATATTCATAGATGTTTTCTGGCCCTTTAGGATCATTGAGTCAATTCAATGTTTATGTTTGCAGTTTTAATTACCACTTATGAAACCGATCTTCTATGATGTTTCTTGACTGCATTTACTACAACTGATAGATTATAGTTCTAAAATCAAGGTTGAATATCCAACAAGTAAAGACAAGTACAAAAAATATAGCCCCCACCAGACTAGCAAGTAAAGACAAACACATGCAAACACAAAACTGATGCAGCTTACCGACTTCCCTTTCAGGATTTAAAATGGTCATGCTGTTGTTATATATATTCGTGTAAGATTTAATGTTGGCAGACGTCATTGGCGCTGCAGTACTTTGCATATCCATTGCCATTTTGCATAAAAAGACCGTTCTGTTTACAACCTTTTTATTACATACATCATTGAATATAACTACGCTTGACAATTTATTTCCCAAGTGGAGATTAAGCATACAGTAGTGTATGACGCATACAGTAGTTTATGGATGCTTTGTATTTTGTTTGAAACCGTGACCGAATTTGTCACAGAGTATTTGCTAGAATAAATAAGTTCTCAGCAGTTGTTTTCTAATTTGTAGATAAATGTGAAATGATTTTGGATACTTAAATGATCAGAAAGAAAAGATTTTAAATGCAACCTCGGATATATTCAGACGTTCAACATTTTTACACCATTGTAGAGTCATAGAGTCACTTGAAATAATTGTTAAGTATCTTGGAAAGCGCAGATACGGAAATGAGTTCTTTTTAAATACTTGTTTTGTAGTACATGGTACGTAAAGTTAAGGACATTTACGGGAGTTCTTTCTGCGCAACCTTTAGCACATTTGCCGATCTGTTAGTTACGTATTACCCTTTATGCTGAACTAAGCAGTTGAATAGTTGCAGTCGGTATAGGAGAATTTGAGTAAATCGAATGAAAATGTGTTTAAGCATGTAAAAACTAGAAAGGTGGTTAATATCTAATGGGAAAATGCAATGAAAAAACAAGTGAATGTTTACAAGTAAATAGCCACTGCTCATTCTTTGCAAGATATATGCATGTTATAGTAACTGTTTACATCTATATTGTTACTATATGTGTAGGAAAATCAAGTTTAACATTATAGGATATCAGAAATAAGCAAACGAACAAATATTTGTAAAATATTCAATCTAAAATTGAGTAATCTTCTGTAAAAATCAGTCTAAATGTAAGTATTATGTCTAAAGAAAAACTCCGTAAAAAGCTTGGGTATCCATATTGTTTTATAATATATATTATATATATTATAAATCTAATTTATAGATTTGCTTCAGCTCTTGAATCTCATATTTGGTTGTTATTTCAAAATAGTAATTTCAATTATCCTGTCTGTAACTCAAAAGTGAGCATGGTGACATACCTTTTTGATCGCTGAAACTGATAGATATTGAAGTAGATATATGTAAAATTTTAAATATTCTGTCCGTTGTAAAATTCTAGGAAATGTCTACAATATATTTGAAACTCAAGTGTGTATTATGATCCTGCTCATCAAATATGTACTTGTACATCGAAAGTTTTCTTACTTAAAATTAGAAAAATGTACGTGAGTCATTCAAGGTGCAATGAAAAGTTTGAATTTACTTCATAGAGATGTACTAGTATTCTAAGAAAAGGATATAAAATGTGTAGATGCGTTATTTTTTATGTTGCAACTGTGTGATATCCTTTTGGAAAAAGGAAATAAAATGTATAGATACGATATATTACATATCTAAAAGTCTAAACTTTTTATGAACATTTAATGTGAAGCTGTGCGTTTATGAAAAATGACACAATGTACCTACTGTTTAAGTGAAAACAGGTCACGTAGCCTATGAAATCAATGATGTCAGATATCGGATTAACGGAGATCGTTGCGGCACTTCTATTTCTATATTTCTATTTTGGCGTACATCTATCTATTATATCTTAAACGAATTTGATAAATGAGACGTCTTTTCTCCTGAGTGTGTTAATTTCTAATAGGGTTTTGCGGTATAGTCTGACGTAGACTACATGCACCTGGCAACATACAAATTTCTGGATGTTTCTCAAAATGTTTATAAGCACCTTAGTTGTCATAGTTTAGAACATCGCAATGTAATCAACAAAATGAAGTTACTCGCCGATTTAAAACATTTGTCCTATTTATTTCTCTGAAACCGTGCATACATGAGTCAGGACAGCGGATAAATAACTTATGCAAGGAAATGAAAAACAAAAGATTCTTGCAGGTTCGTTTAAAGGTACACTGTTAGGGCCACCGTTTTATCGCTGTCACATCAGGTGCACGCGTGGAGTTCGTTGGTTCAATAGTAATGGCACGGTAGTACGAAAGCACAATGATAATGGAGTGAGGGCACGATGGTGATAGAGCGAAAGCACGGTCGTGATGGAGATGACACAATTACGCAGACGCGAAGCTTAGATGGTGATGAAGCAATGTTTAGACAACACAAAGGGGAAAGCACGATATCAAATCTGGTGTTTGTAATTGTGCCTTCAGTCCATCACCATCGTGCTATTGTACTTTTATAAAATAATATTGATCTTTCTTCATTTTGTTGTCGTTACTACCGTACCATCTTAATATCGTTGCGTGTACCTGATGCGATAGCAATAACGCGATGGCCTTAACGATGTCGTTTCATCGCCAACCTGTCTTATATGAGCATGAACTCATGACAAAGTCGTATGTGCGTATACCGGGCATAAGATGTCCACTTATACTTGAATCCATGATGTGTTCTGTGTTTTAATTGTGTGTTTTCTTGTCAGAACAAGAGGGCGTTAAAGGTACATGCAATGCCATAGTGGTACGATGGTACGATTTCCTTTAACCAACAGCACGAAGGTGATGATCCGATAGCACAATGGTGATGGGGCAAAAGCTGTATGACGAAGAAATGAAAGCACGATGACAAAGACTCAAGGAAATATCAAGTTTCCGTCATTGTGCTGTAGTAAAATTCTCCAACACCCTCGTTTTTCTGTCGTGACATCGTTTTTATGCCTTCGCTTCATCATCATCATGCTTTCACTCAATCACCATGGTACTATCGTACTGTCATGTCATTACGACTGTCCGATAGCACTTTGGTTCTTACTCTATAGCCTCTTCCCAAGACCCAGCAACTAGAAACCTCCCGTACGTTAGCAAATGTTTCTGTGAAAATGCCCGTATGGAGTAATTTTGTCTACGATTTTGTTGACATAGCACTTAACATTGGAGACATTTAATCGCGGGAACATTGTCAATAGTAACTCTATATTTTCTGGTTTTGACATTTTTAATCAAAATGTTTACTTGTTTATTCTTTTTATCATTTTAAAATTGTTATAAAGTATGTTTTAATAGTAAAGTTAAATTAAGTTTCTTTTGACCATGTTTCCTGTTTAAACATCATCATAATAATAATAAAATGTTTATATAAGATTTCTAACTTAGCAACATATTTTTGACACAGTTAGAATTCTGAAAATTAATCTGAGATTTCATTCTTAAATTTAATGTCGATGTCATTCTAAAAACATAATCTAGTATGGCTGTCGCGCACGTGCTCTGACGTCATAATCACGCATACGCAGTCGTGACGCTGAAGAGACTATCATGCTACTTCGGAAAACTGGTTGCTCGAAACGATGGTCTACTCTACCAACTTGAGCGGTACCCACCATTCAGTATGAACCCGTGTTGGCTTAATAATATAGAATGGTAAATTTACTAGTGATTCAAATGTAGTTGGTAATGTTTTAAATATATTAACGATTTCGTCTGTTTTCAATTTTCATGCAAGTATTATTCCACATGTAATGGAACATGAAAGATGATTTTGATCTGTAAGTTTCATCTAATGATAAGTCAGAAGTTTTATTTTTTGAGGTGTATATCCATCATCTCGGCATCGATTGATCATGACTTATGGTTCTTTTTATGGTTGTTGTCAGAGCATTGCTAACGGTTTATTATATTGTTGTTAACGAAAAACGACACCTTTTACTAAAATAACATGACAAATTCTCATTCGTATTTCTCAATATGCATGTACAGCTATTAAGATAACTGATATGTTTAAATTCAGTGAAATATATGAGTTTAATGCCCAATGTTAGAAAGTCTGATCTTATTTTGGAAAAAAATTGATACATTTTGGTCACGATTTATTGACGGGAAAGCTATTTTTATACTGATGAACTGATGTCACAGTGGAAGTTTGAATGATTCCCTGCATCAATTTCGTTCTAATACACAGAAAGACCCTAGTTCATTTTTAATGTTTCCCTTTAAGTTTATCTAATCCAACGATCAAAATTTTCTACAGCTATTTATCTGAATACAATATAATGACATCAGGGTATTTCAGCAGGTTAAGCTAATTGCTGGCAGACGTACTCTTTTTTACATGGAAAACAAATATTAACAAAAAACGACTTTATAGTGTGAGGTCGGACATAGGTAGTAAGTAGGGTATCTTTAAAGTTACATAAGGCAAATTATGATTGTCGTACTGATTTCAACCATTGATCTATAACCATCGCAAACATTACGCTGTCTCTCTGAAACTGTTGTTTCTTGTACGATACACTTCTAAAACATTGTCCAATTTCATATGTTGAAACACTCTGGTTTCGGGACGTGAAGAAACAATGAGGCATTATTATATATTATTGACATATGGGGCTGCATTTTGACTTATTTTTATTACATAAGAAAGATAATGCGAGGGCATTCCACATACATATGCACACGAGTTTTGTGTACATATCACTTAACTGACATACCATTTCTCGCACAATATGTAACAAGTCAAGGTTTTCATTGCCAAGATTTAATACGACATTTTTGATGATGAATAATCTGCAAAAGACCATGACATAAGCGTAACATCGTGACGTCATAATATTATTCTAAGTAAAAGTTACGAATTCTGTGAGAGTTTATTACATTGAAAAAGACATTGTTAACCCAGTGAGTATATCTTTATGTTAAGTAACTACATGTGAATTTATGTATTTTTTTCTGTTTGAAGTGTAGATCCATACACTGTAAGATACTAAAAATAGACATTTTAATATGCCAATTATTCAATGAAAAAGATAAATAAAAGGTAATAATAGTCATCATTTTATTGCATATAATCAGTAATTTCTACTTTGGACATTTTGTTTGCATATCCATCAAAAGAGTCATTTGTACAGGTCAACACATTATAAGAGTCACCTCTTTTATACAAATGTAAATTCCATCACCAATTCACATATATTTGAGCCGTGCCACGGGAAAACCAACATAGTGGGTATGCGACCAGCATGGATCCAGACCAGCCTGCGCATCCGCGCAGTCTGGTCAGGATCCATGCTGTTCGCTAATATTTTCTTCAATTCCAATAGGCTTTAAAAGCGAACAGCATGGAGCCTGACCAGACTGCGCGGATGCGCAGGCTGGTCTGGATCCATGCTGGTCGCATACCCACTATGTTGGTTTTCTCGTGGCACGGCTCATTTAGTAATTTCTACTTTGGTCCATCAAAACCGAAATATATTGGGAAAGTCAGACATTTTACATAAATCCTTTGGGTGAGTATGCATCAAAAAAGCTATTAGTATGTACAGGTCACTCCGACCATACAGCCATTGGCCTTCTGTAGAAATGATTCGGTGACAAATTATAGATAAATTACTTTTCCAATGTATTGATATAACATTGACTAGATAAGAGTTGACAAACGGTGTTCACGCAACAATTTCACTCTTTAAATAGATTGTTTCCCTTGTGAAAAGAGAGCTTATGGTAAAATTCTAAGATTTGTAAACATTTTAGGTATGAATTTTCTCTAATTTAAAAATGATTAATAATATAAAATGATACATATTTTCATCAACATTTTTGCACTGAATTTTTTTTCTGTCCCTATCTGTGCAAAACACAGACGTATTAATTTATTAATGGATGTAAAGACATTCTTAAATTAATATAAGCGTACCTGTTTTCTTAATGCATGATATCAAAATAACTTTCAAGTTGTTTAAAATGCCTAAAGAAATCAACATTATTATCAGTTAATAGCTGTACATTACACGTGCAGTAAATAACGGCTCTGTAATTACAATGTAAGACTGTGTCACTAATGCTCATCGTGTGTCCTGTTAATGATAAAGAATAAAAAAATTCAAAAGGCACTGAACTTTTCTGACAGAATGATTCTTTAAGGATGTGTTTTTACTGTCAGTCTCTCAATTTTGTTTTTCATCAGAAAATCACTAAACTGTTCCAGCAGACATGGTATTATTGGTAATGTGTTGATCAGTTCTACTGAAGGAAGTATCTTGATATTTAAAAGTGGTGTAGACTTTCGCCGCCTACACTACTTGCAATTAATATTTCGATGAATATCTTGTGGAATGTTTTTAAAGATGGTATCAGTCTTTTTTTATAAACTATAATATTTTCCTCTATTAATTTCTGTACAACTACTTTAAGGACGTATGCTAGAATTTGGTGCGAAATTTTTCCCAGTAACAGAATTTCTTCAAACTTTGGATATTGAAGGACAATCATCTAAGAAACAAAAAAATGCAATAAAAAATATAGGTCACCGGTATCAAAAAAGAGTAATCTGCCCTTGAAAACGGCATTTCCCCCAAAAATGACGTTTTCAAGGGCAGATAACTCTTTTTCGATACCGGTGACCTATGATTTTTATTGCATATTTTTGTTTCTTAGATGATTGTCCATCAATATCCAAAGTTTAAAGAAATTCTGTTATTGGGAAAATTTTCGCCCATCTCATATACAGGGAATTCTAGCGTACGCCTTTAACTTCCAGTTGACTGATATTGCATGACACGACGTGTACACAAAACGTTTATCAACGACTCGAAAGTCAGAACAGCAAACCAACTACGTATTCAAACAATTTTGACATATTATAAACATGACCAATATCTGTGACAGACTGTTACAAATTAACAGCTATTTATGAAATTCAAGCCGATGACCACCTCTATAGATTTGATTTTTTTTAAGTATTTGCAAAATTGAGCTATCAAATCTACAACCTCAATTTAAATAAACAAATGGAAGAAACAATAAATACAAAGTTCATTACTTTACTCAGATATTTACATTGATGTTAGAGAGCTTGTTATTGTAATTTCCTGATGAATCTTCTCGGGTTATTTAAGATTTTAGTCAGCTTATACAAATACTCGTACGGTTTGTGTGAGAGAACATTCCCGAACGGTGATGTCCATGACTTGCAATGAACCTGTGACCGAATATTTGCGTTAATCTTAACATTTTGTTCATTTATGGCTTTATCGCGTAATATTGGCTGATAAGTTGACATCAGCTAAATTAGATATTAGGTAATCCGATTTACAGTGCAATAACCGCCCACAAGACATTGTGTTTATAGCATTATAATGATATACATAATCTACGGTTTATCTGACGATGCGATTATGATGTCATAGTTTTGTTATTATTGCCGGTTATATGGAGAATGCAGGTTGTTACCGGAAGTGTTGATTGTTCATAGAAGATTAAGGTGAATTTCTGTCAAGCGATTAAAACACTGATAATTTAACATTTCATGGTTCTTTTTATGTTCACATATTAACAGAAAAAAACGTTGTTCATATAATAAGCTTCAGAATAGGTTAAAAACAATCGTAACGCTTTCAATACAGAGGATTGCTCCAGTAAAGCATTTACCCATGTTTCAAAATGAAAATCCCAAGCCAGTAGAATTATGTACATGAGTGATGACTTATATATGTAAAGACATATTAGGGATGACTGATGACAATTTGTTCAAACATCTCAAAACCACGAATTTCTTCATATTTGATTAAAATTGTTCTATTGTTAATAGGTATAAATTTCTGTTTCAAAGCAGAACAAAGACATTAGGATATCTGTAATTTGTTTGTATGCCTTTTTTTAGAGTTAAGCGCTGTTTTCAACAGTATTAGTCATGTAACGGTGGCAGTTAGCCTAATCAGTGTTTCAAGGATTTGTACCTTCAAAGATTTGATCCGTAAGTAATTGCTAACTTCTAGAACGCAATTACTTGAGACACAGAGTTTTTTTATTAAATCGTCGCGGATTACACACGCCTCGCTTGGGGATTGAACTCACGATCCCACGAACTGCAGATCTGCACTCTATCTATTAAGTTAAATGGCCGAGCTGAAATGTGCCTTACATGGAGAAGAGTAACTTGTTTAAAAAGGTCTGCGGTTGTTTACTTTGAAACTACGGGGGTGACTCCCCAGAAACTGTAAACCGCATCATAAAGGCAACATTGCAGCTGCTGTTATTGGCATGCCGTACCTAAATTGGATCTATAAATACCATGTTGTGTCTAAAAGCTGGTAAATAAACAGTAACAAGCCTAATTTTCTGTCGTTTGCTTTCGTATTTCCTCAACGTGAAACGTTCAGTAAACTTGTTAACTGTAGTACAGTGAACTTTTAATGTATAAGCGTGTATGTTAGTAATTAGTAATAACAATCATTTCAAAGGCAACAGCCAGCATATTTATGCATGATAAAGAGTGCAGCACTTTCACGTTTTTAACAGATGGAATATTAATTACCAAGAAATTATTTATCGTCTTTCTGTTAACTGTGCCTTTATCATAATTTTATAACAATATGCTGAAGGCTCTTAGGCCAGTCAGACATGTTTTTTTTCCCCATTAAGTGAAACGAATATCTAACTTTCGGCCTTTGGTGTTAAATGTACGTATGGCAGACGATGCATGTTTATATTCTACAATGGCTAAAGATGTTTGATTGTATTGTTAATTATTGATTGTAGAATTCGGCGTTATTGTATTTGAAATTTACCATACACGCAAAACATTATTAGAATGATATGAATAGACTTTTGTTTGTATTTGCGAGTCGTCAACAATAAACACTGGTAACGGGATGTTTTCCAGGGAATTTTGCAGTGTTAGTGTATGAAGCATAGCAATTGGCCTTAATAAATTGTAGCATTGAAAGTAAGCCATTTTTTAATTATTTTATTATTGGTCCAAGTAAATCATCCATTTAAAATATCAAATCAACATTCCCTATATACAGTTTGTAAAATAAATATTGATTTTTCATGTTATGTGAAAAAATGAGATCACGTTTCATTGAACATCCTCCTATATTGAAAAGAAAGCGCCTTTTAAATGCCCGTCTGTTTTACAAATTCATGTTGTGGTTTCAATGACTTTTTTATTGCAGCTAATCACAAATGCGTAAGTTTCCCCTTCTCAGAAAAATCCTTCTATGATACAAATGTAGTATAAGCTTATTTAATTCCAAAACTATATCTAAATGTAGGTAGATCAGGTAAAAGATATAAATAGATGACATTACACGAGTAGCTTTTCATATTGATTTATCAAACGAGTTGAGTAATAAAAGAAAATGCTATGTTCTGCCGAGCATTACATTAATTGAGCCGTGCCATGGGAAAACCAACATAGTGGGTATGCGACCAGCATGGATCCAGACCAGCCTGCGCATCCGCGCAGTCTGGTCAGGATCCATGCTGTCCGCTAACAGTTTCTCCGATTCCAATAGGCTTTAAGGTATCCGATCCACAAATAGGTAAATTTCGATGCCTGGTGACCCCATGATTTTTTGGTATCATTTGAAAGAGTTGTGTCTGCTGAACAAGAATTAATAAATAAAATGACCATAAATAATATGCAAGAATAATTACAGTCCTGTTTTATGACCGCAAAATGATAAATCTTACACTGTAACAACTGGATTTCTGTTGAAGTATCATTGAAGACTATAAAGTAAAAAATTAAAAATTCTGCAACATATTTTTATCATGTAATTAATATTTTCTTTTTCAGTAGACAATACACTATCAAATGATACCAAAATTATATGAGGTTACCAGGCATCAATATTTGATATATTTATATAGCAATGTTATATAGAACTTGCTTATTTGTGGATCGGATACCTTAAAAGCGAACAGCATGGAGCCTGACCAGACTGCGCGGATGCGCAGGCTGGTCTGGATCCATGCTGGTCGCATACCCACTATGTTGGTTTTCTCATGGCACGGCTCAATTTCATGTAACGAGTTAATAAATTCAATGCAGAAGGACAAAAAAAAATAATTTCTGCATCACTTGTTAGCTTTTCTTGCTCGAACTTTAATTTCCTTTCTTTCTTAACCTACCTGAGACGAAGTCAATTTGACCAACCAATTATATACTTAATAAAAGTCAACATAAAAATGCTATTACACTAGTGTAATAATAAAATTATGAATGGTTTTATTTCACTCCCCGTCGTCAATCATCAGATAAAATGATATCTAGAACAAAAATTTTAACAGAATCAGTAAATGAATAAGCGTATATATATATATATATATATATATATATATATATATATATATATATATATATATATACTGATCGAAAAATACGTGTAATAAGGTTGATTGCTATCTCATTTTTGACGATGGTGGCTGTTTTTTACTCTAATGATTAATATGCCTTTTCCATATCATGAGCAAACTCACATTCGAGTCCGATTCTATTTTAAATGGTTGCTATCTATGCTTTTAAACTTTTAAAATTTTAATTTCAACTTGGATGTAATTTGTTTCCTTTTTTTCTAATTGCAGAACAGTTATACGACATAATTTATTAATCAGTTTTGAAAATTGGGACATTGCATGAAATGTGACATGTCAGGAAGTGAACAACGTTTTGAAGGCTTTTATAATTAATCTCTGGTATAGTGACAATGTCGTTGAAAATGTCAACATCTTACCTGTTTAGACACCTATTTTTGTACCCTCCCCCCCCCCCCCCCCCGAACAACGAAGTTGTAAGGGGGTATACTGGTTTCAGGTTGGCTGTCTGGTCATCTGTCCGTCTGTCTGTAGACACAATCTGTGCGCACCATTTCCCTTTACCCCCTTGACACAATTTAATGAAACTTCACACAAGTAATCAGTACCAACCTTACTTGTGCATGGTGCATGTTTAAGGTTCTTTCAGAAAGATATTCTGCAGAGTTATGGGACTTTGAGTTTGTTACTCTACTATATGCATAGAGTCTATATACATATAGTCCACATAATTATGCATGCTGGCGGAGGGTGGCGTGGGGGGTGTACATTCATCACCTTCAGTGATAGTTCTAGTTTATGCTATCATTTCATATTCAACCACTCGGTCTAAACTTTCTTACGAGGCGTTAATTTGTCTGTTACTCTAGCAATACTGTTGGATATTCTTCTTTGTTTTTTCTCCTTCATATTATCAGAATTCTTCCTGTCGGTATTTCAGTTGTATTATTTGCACCAAAGGACCACCCGTTAATATTAATTATTACAATATCAGAAAACTACCTGCATGTTGTTTACAAAATGCACTCAAAGACCTTTTGTCTTATTCGTCTGATTTCGGGTTGAGTAAGTGCCTTTTCCGTACACTATTTTCATTGAATAAGACGCCATTTCACAAGTAAATCTCGTTTATACATAATCTTATGAGTGACAGTGACTTTACCAGCTATGTCAGTTATCTATTCGTGACGTGGTTCAGGCACATATATGTCACAATTCATTTGGAAGACGTTGGTCTTCAAACATGTATAGGAACATTTATAACAGATAACGGCCAATAAATAAGGCAAACATCATCACCAAATGTCACTAATGAGGCAAACATTACTGTAGGTGAAAAACATGAACAAAATTTAAGAAATGGCAAAATTGAATTTGTAAATATAAAATAAGATATATTTAGGGTTACATCTAAAATTTTCGACGTCCTGAAATTTGAGAAAAAAACTTATTGCGAACTCAAATGGGTCACTTCTTTTCAGTAAGTTCTTTTAGATACACATAAGTTACTGTTAGTTGAATCAGAAACACTGGCTTCTTTTGTTGTCTCGGTTGCTATAGTCTTATTAGTTCCCTACTGGTTGAAAACCAGTTTCGGGGACTATAGGAATGCGCTTTTCCGTCCTTCCGTCATTCCGTCCGTCTTTCCGTCCGTCCGCAATTTTGTGTCCGGTCCATAACTCTGTCATCCATGAAGGGATTTTAATATTACTTGGCACAAATGTTTCCCATGATGAGACGACGTGTCATGCGCAAAACTCGGACCCCTAGCTTAAAAGTCAAGGTCACAATTGGAGGTCAAAGTACAACAGGGCCTTTTTCCTGTCCGGTCCATAACTCTGCAATCCATGAAGGGATTTTAGTATTACTTGGCACAAATGTACCTCATAATAAGATGATGTGTCACGCACAACTTTCAGACCCCTAGCACAAAGGTCAGGGTCACACTTGGAAGTCAAATGTTAACATGGCATGAACAGGGTCTATTTCGTGCCCGGTCCATAACTCTGCCATCCATGAAGGTATTTTAATATTACTTGGCACAAATGTTCCCCATGATGAGATGACATGTCATGCGCAAAACCCGGACCCCTAGCTCAAAGGTCAAGGTCACAATAGGAGGTCAAAGGTCAATAGGGTGTTTTCCTGTCCAGTCCAGAACTCTGTCATCCATCAAGGGATTTTAATATTTCTCGGCATAAATGTTCAACATGTAAAGACGATGTGTCATGCGCAACACCCAGGACCCTAGCTTAAAGGTCAAGGTCACACTTGGAGATCAAACGTCAATGGGACATTTTTCCTGTTCGGTGTATAACTTTGTCAAGCAAAACAGGATTTGAATATTACTTAGCATAAATGTTCACCGATATAAGACGGAGTGTCATGCGCAAGAAGCTGGTCCCTAGGTCGAAGGTCAATGTCACACATAGAGGCCAAAGGTCAGATACAAGAATGACTTTGTCTGAAACACTTCTTCTTCATGCATGGAGGAATTTTGATGTAACTTAGCATAAATGTTCACTACCATGAGACGGATTGTTGTGCGCAAGAATCAGATCCTAGGTCTAGGGTCAAGGTCACACTTAGAGGTCAAATGCCAAATTCAAGAATGACTTTGTCTGGAGCATTTCTTCTTTATGCATAGAGGGATTTTGATGTAACTTGGCACAAATGTTCTGCACCATGAGGCACTCTTGTTTTTAGAATTATGTCCCTTTGTTTTACTATAAATAGCTTATATCGTAACTTATCTATTACAGGCCGTAGGGAAAAATTTAGAGCAGTTTTCTGTGGTACAACATGCATGTTACTTGCAATTTTTAGGTGTATTTTGACCTATTTCTACCTGGTAAAGAGTTTTGTGTGGACTTATATAGATTTTTTTTACTATAAATAACTTATATGATACCTTTTTGATAATCGGCCAAAAAAAAAGCTATATGAAAACAACTATAGGTTTTTATATATACAAATTTTAATCCAAGTGTTTTGTTATAACATATTGTATATATAGTACAATATTGTTTATACAATATTGACAGATATCAGTTCATTATGTTATACTGCAGTAGAGAAAATATGGTGCCTTCCAGTAGGGGACTTTGTATTGATTGGCAATACTTCATTCACTTGTTTTAGTATCACTTACTTATCAACGGAACTGATTCCAACAAACGTAGCATGTATATGCGATATGATTTCTTTAAAGTTCAAAATGAAACGAAGGCGTGTAAGCAAACAAACTTTAATTTCAAACTCTAACACGAGAAAATTGCAAGATAAAGTTAAAATATAAACATTTCTTGGCAAAACATCCTTTATGAATATAGCAACATAATGCATCGTGTAATGAAATCAACATTTGACTGTCAGTTTAAACTAGCATGTAAAATCAGTCACCCCCTGACATGGTTACGCATGTATAATATCTTCAAATGAAATAATACAATATCAAATAAAGTTTTGTTATAGCCCAAAAGTACTTTTATGCATTATATTTGCTACTATTTTAATTATAATTGCATGAACTTGTGAATACATTACAAACAAGAGCTGTCGGAGGACAGCAACGCTCGACTATTCAACAGCCTTGTCGATTGAATGAATATGAAAGTCGAAAAAGGGGCATAATTTAAAAAAAGCAAAATAGGGTTATGGAACCTGCATAGTGCTTATCAGCTCATGACAGTGGACAAGTGTGTGAAGTTTCAATCCATTCCCATTAGTGGGTACTGAGATACCAGCTTACATATAAGAATTTAACCCAAAACTCCAAAGTTTAAAAAGGGGCATAATTTTGTAAAATACAAAGCTGAGTTATTGGCCCTTTGTACTGCATGTCATATCATGACAGTGAACAAGTGTGTGAAGTTTCAATCCTTTCCCATTAGTGGATACTGAGATACCAGCTTACATACAAAAACTTAACCAAAAATTTCTATGTTGAAAAAGGGGCATAATTTTGTAAAAAAGCAAAATAAAGTTATAGGACCTGCTTTGTGCATATCAGATCATGACAGTTAACAAGTGTGTGCAGTTTCAATCCATTCCAATTAGTGAGTACTGAGATACCAGCTTACATACAAAACCTTAACCAAAAGATTCTAAGTCGAAAAAGGGGCTTAATTTTGTTAAAAGCAAAATAGAGTTATGGAACCTGTGCAATGTAAGTCAGTTTATCACAGTAAATAAGTGTGTGAAGTTTCAATCCATTCCCACAACTGGTTACTGAGATACCAGCTTACATACAAAACCTTAACCAAAAATTTCTAAGTCAAAAAAGGGGCATAATTTTGTAAAAAAGCAAAATAGAGTTATGGAACCTGTGCAATGTAAGTCAGTTTATCACAGTGAATAAGTGTGTGAAGTTTCAATCCATTGCCACTAGTGGTTGCTGAGATACCAGCTTACTTACAAAAACTTAACCAAATCGGGACGCCGACGCCGACGCCGACGCGGACGCCGACGCATGGGCGAGTCCAATAGCTCTACTATTCTATGAATAGTCGAGCTAAAAAAGCAAAAATTTAAAGATATGTAAGCTTTTCCCGACAATTAAAGCATTTTCATTCAAATTTAGTTTGATTATTTATAGTAATATTCAATTATAAACTGTTAAGCAGATTATATTGACGACTTTACGATTATATAACACAATAATAACTTGAAACTTAAACAAAAAATGTCTTGATAACGGATGTTCCTAAAAGCGTGGAGCGCCCTTGAATGGCTTCACTTGGTTCAGTCTTACGTGGCCGACCTTTTTTCTTCTATTCTAGATAAGAATAAAAAGCGCACCTTTTATGTTGGACTTGTTAGCCCATACGTAGAATTCTAACGAATCATATATGTCAGTGTGTCTCTGTTTTATTGCTTGGTCAGCCATCACTTTGTAGTTACCAAAACCGTTACCAAGCGATGGTATTGGTTCGTGACGATATTCAGTGAGACTATGCGAAGGTTGACCTATTTGTGTCTTATAAGTGACATCAGCTGTTATGGCATTGTCTGTTTGAAAACCTGGGATCTGAAAACCCTATGAAATTAGAATAGGTTTTAAGCACCTAACCCCAAGGTTGTAAACTTTGTTGACGACATACTATAAAAGTATGCTGGCATGAAATTTCGCACAAACAGGGAAAAATAGTCAGTTTCGCGCGTGTTTAAAATCACGCATTTTCAATTTTTAAACAAAAATATTAAAGTCACCGACAACGCATATGTCATTAATATGTGCCATTATACTGTTTACCTGTCAATTTGAGCGGTCCGTTTATGACCTTGTTGAATAAACAATATGGCAATCTAACTGATAGGTGTTGTTCATTGACACGTATGGTTACCTAAGTTGTGACAAAATATCAAAAAGTCGATATGAATGGCTGTTGTACAATTACGCTGTAACAATAGCACATATACGGCTAAACGTTCAAAGTGTAACTTGACTTAGCTGACATTTGACTTAAGTAGGAAACCCGACTTTTAGGATAATGCAGGCGATTGACTAACAGTAGGTTTGCTGCAGACGTTTTAGGAAAATTTCCTGACTTCCATACTATTGTTATTCTGACTGTTACCTAATTTTACGACGAGTATATGATATCCCGCCTGCTTAAAGAAATATCTATCCAAGCTCATTTGCCTGCCTTTTTCATAGTCTTAAAAATAAAAATCGTAAAGATATAGTTATAAGCTGAATACCTAAGGTTCACTGTACGTACAACATACTATCAGGCCTTTGACACACATGGCGTTTAAATCATATTTATGAAGCTTTGAAGAATCAATTGAAGAATTGTAAGGAAGAGCATAAGTGTCAGGTGTATGTTATTTATCAACTCGAAATTTCGAGTTACTAAGTCGAAATTTTGAGTTACTAAGTCGAAATTTCGAGTTACGTATCTGTATGATATATAGGTCCTGGCCAAGATCAGGTACCTGGTGTATCAGTCGGGTAGCCTTACATGGTCATATGATTATGATGACCGGGCAGCGTTTGCTCATAAAAAAATATCACTATTTAAACCATGTTTAAGTCTGGAAGGTTTTCGACCTAGTTTGAGCCCATATGGCATACCCTACATGAACGTGATGTAATGAGTCTGATCAAGATTTGGTACCTGGATAGATCTAGATTTTGAGGAGAGGTCATCATAGAAGGTAACCGGGAAGTATTCAAACTTATATTTCACTATTTAGACCATATCTGGAAGGTTTTCAACCTAGTTCGAGCCCCTACCACCTGAACATACTATACATGTAAATGAAGGTATATATCCTGGATACAGTTTGAAATCAGGAGTAGCTCTAGAGGCTATGGGGTAGGTCATACATTAATGTATGGTAGGATATGTTCAAATCGCTGAATGTTGGGTACAGTATATAGATAGATGATTCCACTTCGAAGAGTCAAAAGTTGGCCTTTGACAGACGGACAGACGTTCAAATTTTGCGGATAAAAGGGCAAGATACGAAGTCTAAATTTCGTGTTATTTACTAGAAATTTCGGGTTACCTTGCTCGAAATTTCAAAGTTCGAGTTAGTAACCGGAAATTTTGAGTTGGTATTTCGAACTTTCGAGTTAAGTATCTCGAAATTTCGAGTTAATAAATAAAACGCATCTGGCACTAATGCTCTTCCGTAAGAAAGAGCATACAAAGGCACACTTTCTTGAAACACTTACCTTAAAAAGAAGATATTGTTATTCATTATCGTTTCACCTAAATATTTTGATTAAAAAAAAGTATGAGATATCATCAGCAGGAAATATGCGGAAGCATTAAAAACTGCAGTATGACAGACACGAAAAATATCATTTACAGTATCACTTTTGGAACAAACAGTAATGAATTCAGAAAATTATGTTAATTGCATATTTTCAGTTAAAGACAATTGCATGAAAAGTTAGCCGTAAAATCTATCCTTACAAGGACTCAGTGTTTGTATAGTTTCTGGCTCTATTGTATCAAGGAAACCATTCAAAGTATATGTATGATATAAACTTTCTAGTAAGACGGTATTAGGGATGTCTCATCTTCATTACCTTTCACAAACAGGCTCAATGAAATCGAGACTACAATTATTTTGCTTCAAAAATTATTTTTACTGATTTCTATTCACTCTGCGTGGCACTGTTATGCTAGATTGAGCTTTTCTTTTCTTTTGCTGCTAGAAAGGCAAAACAACCTGTTCTTTTGAATTGAGTAAGAATATATACGCTGGTCCATAAGTTTTACGCTTCTTCAGACAGAATCAACTAAAACTGTTTTTATTACAATGTCGGTCAATTGTATTACAATCTGCATTGGGAAAAGCATCTTCGCAATACTTTATATCTAAAACGGAAGTAACCACCGGCAATGTTCTGTTTAACAACGTGATTTTGATGTTCTATCCTTAGGATCGTAAAGTTTTGTTGATGTCTGCGACATTTAAAAGTGCAGATTAAGCTAATTGTTTGAACAGCAATGAGGATGTTTGCTAAGGTGTTTAAAGAAACTGTTTAGACTGCACTATTTAAAAGTATGGAAAAGCTTTTCCAGTGTTTCCTAGAAGGTAGTATTTTCTTTGGATGCGTGTAAGACAGATCTCTCTATTCGTAAAATTCTAGTAACGACTTATGTATACACACAACAAAATGAAATTAATCAACGACATAAGATTATTACATTGTAATTTTTATGTGTACACCAGATAATTTATTAAGATGTTTTATCATGTTGTTTTTCATTAGCAATATTTGCAACAGTGGTTTTTTAGAGCAATAATTGTAGGTTATTATTAAGTTATTAAATTAAAAGGCAGAATTGTTGTTTCTTTTTCATTTGTTAATAAAATAGAAAAAGTGGAATCTCCACAGGTCGCTAAACACGACAAAACGAAAATGCTGCAGGCTCGGTTTGATTGAGCCTGTTCATGGACGGTAGTGGAAATGCATGCTACCGTCCACGCCCTCTAGCCCCGGGTTGAGCAGAACTCAACATTTACACATGCTAAAAGTACACACAAAAAAAAACAATTTAGAGACATCCGCAGAGGTGTTCATACGGCGGTGCACATGGAACTTTCAATGATACACGAGCGTGTAATTCCATGGAAAGCGGCGTATGGTCCCCAGTTAAAATAATGGCCGGGTTTGCCCTAAACGAGAAAACCATGGGGAGAACTAAACAAACTGGAATTTAGAAAGAGGATCTGAAGTTATGGAGCCTGCATATTACAGGAACTGCCAGAAGACATAATTAAAAAGCAGGCACCATATCCAAGAGGTGATTATGAAGCTAGGAAAGCGGGAGTATTGGAACCACCCAGGCCGAAATATTCCTGCCGAGAAACTAAACAGTACCAATAACACGACATAAAAATCGTGCTGAACAATCAGAGAAGATCGAAATATAACAGTCCTGATTGAATGTACATAAGTCGGTTTTATTCAGTTTTTGTATAGAAATGCACAGCAAAATCTAAATTTCTACAACTGTTAAAAATGGTAGACTCTACAAAATTACTTTGCAAACATTCTATGTTGAAGTAGAGAATTAATTACAACTATGATATCAAGTGTAGTATAATTCCTACTGTTACTTTACATTCACTATTTTCTGCGTGATTGACGCAGAAAAGATCGTTTGTTTTACAGATTTTACAAACTTCAAGTATCTAAAGTATCCGAGAATAAATTGACAAGACTGTGTTATTTAAACATTATCAACGTGAAAAATAACTGAAAACTGAAATAACTGAGCATTATATACGACATCACATAATAATGATATATATAATAAAATCAGATTTGACTTATCTGTTTGATGTAACCATATCAGATGTAAAAGCAGAAATTTTCGCGAGGGTTTAATTTTCGCTATATTCGCAAGGCCCTACATCTCGCAAAAAATAATTCACCATTAGTATTATTCTAATTCAATTAGGATACCATTTTTACAATTTCGCGAATATTAACCTCACGAACATACTCAAAATTTCAAATTCGCGAAATTTTGACCCAGTCAAAATACGTGCTTTTACAGTAAGATTAGTGTAAATATGATTTTGAGGCTTTTCATTAGACTGCATGTCGTAAGACTCTTTTGCACGCGAACGTTTTACTTTTCTTGGCATCTATACGTTATTTACTGTTTGCTGTATAGCCATAACGATTCTTTAGTTTGATAAATGTACCAATGCTGTTATATTTCTTTTAAATAAAGGGAAGTAACAGAATGTTTTGTTGTAGAAGCTCAATAAAAGCCGTTGCTATCCGAGGTTTGAGACAATTAGGCAATTGTAGAAATACGATTATTTATAGATATTGAAAACGCATTCCTGCACTTTCATATAATGTTATTGGACTAAGGCGTCTTTCTTGATATAAAATGTATGAATGAATATGTGGTGTATAGGTGAAAGAGCTTAATATGTCAGAGCCAGAATATATTTAACTGTTTGTAATGCTTTTACTCCTCCGCACATTTCTCACTAATTTTCCCTGTCACATACTGTTGTAGACATATGATTTAGCCTTCTCACTAATTTTCCCTGTCAGATACTGTTGTAGACATATGATTTAGGCTTTATAATAGCAACTCGTTTTATTATCAGTTGGGATAAATACCCTCACGCTGTGCCTTACCAAGAATCCTAAAGAACGATTTATGTATGGCGCACGAAAGTTTTTTCTACGAAGTTTTACAAAATGTGTTACAGGAAGAAAAATAAGTGTGCATAACTTACATTATACGCTTATTTAATGTCTTGCTGGTCAATAGACCGAAGGACCGAGGGCTACTAGGTTTGACTAAATCAAAATATAATATATTACATGACATTTGTTTCTTCTCAATTGTAACTACAACACAGCACAAATTATAGACCGGCAATATACCGATAGAGTCACACAACAATTAAGTATATTGCATTGCTGTCATCATACCGTGATACTTCATAGAAATTGCCATGTTTTCAAATTTTGATTTTGTTATCATGTATATTTAAGAAAGGGAAAGGATTTCGGAGTTGAAATGAACGCCAGTATAGGATCGGCAAATCCATGAATCGCGCTAGCTGTATTTAACGGCACTGTCATGCTTTGCCTTAGTATATAATTGTTAGTCCTTCAACACTGATTGGCTATCCCGGAAAATATCGCATAGAAATAATACAACGTATACAATAATCTGGTTACTAGATACTCTAAAGTTTCCAAACTGCTAATCTGCTCAAAGGTTTTAGATGTAAGCAGCTTTTCCCTCATAAAATGTTTTACTGCCACGGTGTAAGGCAAATTGTCTAAACATTTCATTTGAACTTTACAATCGCAATAAATATCATTTTACTTTGTCTAGCATTCATGCAACTAAAGTGTACTATAAAGGATTTTGTAATTACTGAAACGAACACTGGTACCGGACGAAACTAGGACTAATGTTTGGTCGTTCCTATATAACTATGTCTAAGATTTTCATATTTGGGAATGGAACTCAACTTTTATGTCCCTATTAATAATGTGCGGATAAACGGAGGCTTGTAGTTTTTGTGTTGCCTAAGTAGTCGTGAAGTCCTAAATCTAAGTTTAAAACTAGATCTATGTTGATGGTCTTGGTGCATTTTCCAAAAATATATTTTAACCTTTATCTATAATGAGATGTTTTAAAAGTAAACTTTCCATCATCTTGAATGAGACCTGGAATGCATATTCAAAACTTCAAAAATTTAGGTTTCATTTAATATTCATTTATCAGAAAATAAAAGGTAAATATAGACTCCTTGGAGGTATTTAGCTCAGCAAACAAGGCTACAGCCATACATCTAAATGTATGCCAAAATCAAATGAGCCGCTCCATAAGAAAACCAACATAGTGCGTTTGCGACCAGCATGAATCCAGACCAGCCTGCGCATCCGCGTAGTCTGGTAAGGATCCATGCTGTTCGCTAATGGTGTCTCTAATTGCAATAGGCTTTGAAAGCGAACAGCATGGATCCTGACCAGACTGCGCGGATGCGCAGGCTGGTCTGGATCCATGCTGGTCGCAAACGCACTATGTTGGTTTTCTCATAGCGCGGCTCAAATACAAACTGTAGTAGAAAGATATAGCAGACGGGTTGCTTTAAATATCCACCAACCAGTACATTTTAATCACAAGAAAGATGTATGAAATGGGGATGAGGTAACGGAGTGTGAGGAAAGAGTGAGTAAACGAGGAGGCGTATAAAAATGTGGGAGTATAAAATGAAGTGGGTAGGAGTGAAGGGAAGTAACACCTCCAACAAACAAGACAATTTATAAAAACGGGACGAAACGGATACAAAGCAAGTTGAAAATAGGTGCATCGCCGTGGAACGGTCAGCAAGCCGTATGTATACGGAACAATTTGGGGAGTGAGGCAGTGTAAAACGCGTTTTGGGCATGCAACCTCATTTTTTTCCTAGATGCATATAGGTAAACAGGACAGTGTAAATAAAATAGTTCCTCCCTTAGTAAAGTTCTACCATTGGCGACAAAGTACTTGACTGCATAACGTAAAACATAACTGTATTCGTATCATGCAACAGAAAGGAGTAGCGACTAACTTTAAGGGTCTCAATCACCAAACATGCACCGTGTGTTGCAATTTTTGTACCTCTGTAAATATATTTTCTAACATGATTATATGAATATTTGATTAAAATAATTAATTAGTTTAACTTCCGTAGTTAATAAACTGCATCCCTAATGTATATGGTGTGTGTAAGATCAAATTTAAGAAATGTTTTAAGTTCTATTCATTTTTACTGTAATAGAGTTTCGCTTAAGCCGGTGAAAGGGGTAATGAGGAGGTGAGGATGGGGGTTTTGGGTTGTGGAGGGGTGACATATTCTCATGTGTTACACATTGTCATTTGCAACAAAACATAAACCGTCATCAACATGTTCTTACAATTAAGTTGCTGTTTTATTTAGTGCCATATTAACAAGGTTTCCAACAAACTATAAGAGCCTAAAGTTTTGGATGTTTGATTCACACTTCTTTATTACCTATACTATACTATACTATAAATTCCAGAAATAAACTGCTAATACTGACATGATCTCCAGGAAAAAGCCATCCTGAATTAAGTCCTAAAACCTGCAAACTATTTTCTTAGTCTCAACTTCTGGCCATTTTACGCTGGATAAAGCCAAGCTCGTATGGAATGGAATTCAAAAGATTGATATAGCAGTCGTTACGAAAACTGTGTTGTATTTTTTATTTCTTTTAAACATGACTTATTAATTGATTTAGAACTGCCTTGTAATTATTGTTTATACATGTTATGTGTCACAGTATTATTTCAAGCCAGGACAGTTGCTCATTGTTTACATGGTCATTTTTATCCACGCCATACTGATTTATGTCATTCTTCAAAATATTTTCACAAATTTTATGTATAAAATTCGCAGGGACAGGTTTTAAAAATTTTATAACTTGCCACATTATTTTGCAATATATATCGTTCCCTGTACATTTTCATGTTAGAGTTTCCTTGGTGTTATGATAGTTGAATGTCAGTTTTGTTTCCAGAAAACATTGCCTTAATCACATTAACAGAATATGACAAACTAACTAAAATCACCAACATGTAATGAAATGGTGTAGGATATATTGGTTTAAACTATCGTGGTCAACAATATATATACAACTTGAACTGTCTTTAAATGAGTTACATTTCAGGACTTGACAGGACATAATAAAACACAATTAAAAGAAGACAATTTTCATTTAAGCATATGCATTTTATCATAGAAGGTGGTAGTTATTGAATGACACTGATTCGGGTTGTTTTTCTAATAAACTTGTTATTAGTGTAATAAAATTATTATCCACGCCATATTGATTCGTGTAATTTTTCAAAATATTTTCATAAATTTTATGTATACAATGCTCTTGGAAAGGGTTTAAAGACTGATAACTTACCACTACATTTGTCTCACTGTATATACCGCGAACGACTTCTCTAGCTGAAGAAAAAATATATCCTAACAGAAATGTTGAATATCATATTGTTTATTGATGAAAAGTATTGTTATTTTAAAGCATCTCGCAAATACTTTTATGTTGATTAGATTCATTTGTTTTTTTAAGTTAGAATTTTCATCACCCTCGGTTTCGCTTCCTGCATTTTCACCATTATTCACTGTGGTTTTGTTTTAGGTCTCTTTTTTCTTTGCTTTTTTGCTATTGTCTGCGTCAATTGTGCCTGGAACTCGAAAGTTTGCTTCATTTTCGTTTTGTTTGGTCTTTAATTTTTATTGATTTAGTATAAATATCTGCCATATTTTTTCTCTGCAGTATACTTTTGAAAAAAAAAAAAAAAAAAAAACGTATGCTTTAACGTTAATATCTCTAAAAGTCGATATTTTGCATATCATTTTCAAGTCCAGAATTTCACAATGAAGATTACACTTTTTATCATAGTCACATTCCCATTTTCACATTTCATCTTAAACATCACTAAAATTTTCGGTTTTGTTACAGCGAAATTTGTTTACCTCTGCCCAGTTAGTCCACTGGCCACATAAATACTTTTGTTTGGTTGTTTTGGGGATCATTTGACAGCAACTGTTCTTACGAAAATGCTGCAGAAAGACCCCCCGATGTATATGTACCTTTTTCTCGATATGGCGAAATTATATTACACGTGCTAATACGCTGTATGTGAAGCATACTTTTAAAAATGTAATTAGATTATCATAAAAAACATATCCATAATTGCCATAATTATATACTTTGACAATAAAAGAAAAAACAACAATTTATAATGACTGTATACCTCAATCCTAACTGAACAATTTCTACTTAAATTTAAACATCTAAACAGAGTATCTCTCTTATCTAAACTTTTTCATAGACCAATAAGCTTTTTGAATAAGAAGCATTCCAGAATAACGATTGTTGTTGGAAGTCCTAGCAAAACAGCTTAAGGAGAACATTCTTTAACTTTTTTACGACTTGCAGTAACCGATTGTGCAATATTTTGCATGTCGACATACCATTTTGCATAAAACCAAAGTTCTGTTTCGAACTTTTTCATTAGTTCAATTTTCAGCCAGACAATTTAATTCCTAAGAGTATACACAGACGATTTTGTATATCACAAATTATTCGGAGACGGAACATGGTATTTACTAAATTCTTCAGTGGTTCTCTAATTTACATTTAAAGAGAAACTGAAATGAAATATCAATTTGCAAAATACTGACTCATTATTTATTTGGGTCAGACGCTAATACTTATATAAATGATAGCTGAAGAAAAGTGTATAACACCGCAGAAAACGGGGATCCTATCAGGAAAAACACATTCATAAGTGTCATATATACTTTGACAATAAAAAGAAACAAAACAACAATCTATAATGGATGCAAACCTTAATTTCCTTATCATGATGGACATATGTATGCTCTTAGGCCCGTAAAACGTTTTTTTTTATATAAAAAGGTACGTATTAGCTGATGACGGTATTTTCCATGAAAACGCATTTTATGAAAGACGAAATAAAGTACTCAGTAGTTAAGTGTAATACTATGGTGGCATATTTCTGCATACGATAACCAGAAAAGTTTCGCGAAAATATATCGAGTTTTCGCGAAAAACAGGAAAGATTTTGCGAAAAAATAAAAACTTTTCGAGAAAATAAATACAGATATTAAGTGGAAAATTTCGCGATAGTGCCCACTTCTGCAGTTAAGATAAAAGATCTTGAAAATTAATCTTTTCATGAAAAGTTGTTAAGATTTGTTACTTATCTAAAAATAGAAACATTCGGAACGCTTTGAACAACGATAGTACACATCTCTTAGTCCGTTGCACATACAACCTATCCAATGCCAGACTGAGACCGAATGCAGTATGCTGTTTATAGCCATCTGAAAGATTTTACTGTTTTCGTGAAAACTGTTATTTTCGCGAAAACATTTTATTTTCACGAAAACTTTAACGTTTTTCATGAAAGTTTGGCCCATTTTCGCGAAACTTACCTGGTTTTCTTATGCAGAAGTGGGCATTTACGCAAATATTTTCACTTAATATTTGCAGTTCTTTTCGTGAAAAGCTTTTAATGTTTTCGCGAAAACTTTTCCGTTTTTCGTGAAAACTCGATACATTTTCGCGAAACTTATCTGGTCATCGTATGCAGAAATATGCCACCATATAATACAACTGAACTAGAATACATTATTTTGAACTACGTAACTGATGTAACGTCTTCTTATGACGAATATCTTTTTGATTACAATATTGTTGTACCCTTCTAAACCGGTACCTGTCAAAATGAAACGTTGTCACCACTTGTGCAATGTTTTGCATATTCATTAACTTTTTTTGCATAAAACCCAAGTTCTGTTGGCTACCATTTAATTAAATCTAGCGCAAGTTCAGTTTTCAACTAGACAAATTAATTCCCAAGAGCCTACATAGAAGGGTTTTATATAACTACAAATTATCCGGAACATGGTACTAACTGAATTCTTCAGCGGCTCTCCAACTTACATTTAAGGACGCTCGCTACAGTTTCGTATTTTTTTTCTCAATAATAGACTTTGATGAAATGTTTTGCATTAAAAGATCATGTTATGATGTACTGAAAAATGAGATAAAAATACTAAGTCACCAACTCTGTTTCAATTTAATTTGCCCCTAGATATGGTGCTATTTTTAACATTTTTCAAAATTTCTATAATCCCAAAATATATTTCAGTAAAGTACAATAATCAGCATAAATTTGATATCTAAGCATTTCCATAATGGAAAACAATATATCTATTTGAAACATGCTCAGAGAAATAAAAAAAAATGATTTTGTAAAGAAAGGAAGACTTGTTCAGCAGACCCAAGGGCTATTTTTGCATATTTTTGTAAATTTTAAGTTGGTACTTCTGATATTTTATCGAGTTTCACATAATAGAATTTAATCAAACTCTGCACATACCTTTGGTTATGTCTACCTAATCTAAAACAAAAAGAAAATTGATAGGTCACCTTATTAGATTTCGATTAAATCAAATTACAACGAGGTGGGGTGTGGCGGGCATTTGTACAACGCAGGTTGGTACGAAATACTCTTTCAGTGTTTGAGCAAATGACTTAGAGATATATCAAATTATCAAACGGCAGATTTCTTAATAAGCGGACTTTAAGGTGTTTCTGGAGCATTTTGATGTCATAGAACGATGAAAGTTTCCGCCTTTCTCCGAACAAAACCTACAGTTTACGAATACGGATGTACGGTATGGGTACGGTACGGGATTAGAAACAGCTGTGACACAATGCAGAGTTGGAGGAGCGCCGGTATAAAGGCATGAAGGGGGCAATTAGCCGGATATGCCTCCGTGGTCCACTCGAATGTAGTCCATATCAATATATAGTGCAATTTTCCCGCCTAGTAAAGGCCATTTTCATGCCAGATATAAGCTTTATTGATGCTTGATTGTAAAAAGGAATGTCCGCAGATGATTTTAAGCTACGTTATATGCTTCAAAAGTTGATTGGAAGCTGCCTTATAAAATGAAAGTGAAAGTAGGTATTTCCTGATGTCTACCTACGCAATATTAACGTTTTCATCACGTGTCTCAGTCACGTGACCATGGTTTCACTGCATTATGGTCAACCCCATATTTTTTTGGTATATTTTGATTTCCATAAAGACAGACCTTTAGACAAGGGTAGTCTCGCAGGAAGTGAAAGGCTAGAAATCTTGATAAATATATGTTGTAAGTTGTTAATTTTATATAGAAAATAGTAGCGGAGGCATTTAATACCATCATACCTAAATTACAGACTCCAGTATATGTCGGACTGAAGCAATTTGAACTAAAAGTACTTTAAATGTATATATTTTGTAACCATGTTGATACTTACCTAACTTATGTCAGTATATTTTTGGTATATTTATTATACATTAAATGCATGCGAACTTAGACAATAGTTGCGAATTTGTCGTAAGGCTAAATTTGATAATCTTTCGGCTTGCTTGTAAGAAAGCCGCTCAACTCTGCAGTGAGGTATGAAGGTATTAAATGCCTCCGCTACTATTTTCTATATAAAATAAACAACTTATAACATATTTTTAGCAGGATTTCTAGCCTTTCACTTCCTGCGAGACTACCATTGTCTTGAAGGTCTGTCTTTAGGCAATCAAAATATACCAAAAAAATATGAGGTTGACCATAATGCAGTGAAACCATGGTCACGTGACTGAGACACGTGATGAAAACGTTAATATTGCGTAGGTAGACATCAGGAAATACCTACTTTCACTTTCATTTTACTAGGCAGCTTCAAATCAACTTTTGAATCATATAACGTAGCTTAAAATCATCTGCGGACATTCCTTTTTACAATCAAGCATCAATAAAGCTTATATCTGGCATGAAAATGGCCTTTATAGGCGGGAAAATTGCACTATATATTGATATGGACTACATTCGAGTGGACCACGGAGGCATATCCGGCTAATTGCCCTCTTCATGCCTATAAGAAATACCAAAGTTTTTAAAATCGTTCTGTTGCAGTCAATTATTGTACGTAAGTCAATTGTCAACAATTTTGCCAACTTTCAGTTTGAAAGATTGGCTACTGTCGGAATTATGCCCCATTCAGACAGTCCACACCTGCAAAAAACGTGTCAGGGGGCATAGATAATGCCAATTTTCCATTAAATATAGTATCATACGGTCTTACTTTTCTTATTTCTAGAATTCGTTTGCAAGAAACAGCTAGAAGTACACGAAAAATAATCGATTTCTGTCATTCTTACCTAAAATGGTGTCGCTGATGCAAAACTGAGATGTGGGGAATCACCTTAAAAATCAGAATTTTGCCTACTTTCCGAAAAAAATCTCAAATTTGCCCAAAATATGCAATTGATATGCCACGTTTGTCTTAAAATGGTGCTTATTGCTCAATTCTGATCAGAAAATACCAGTTTTACATCGGTTGAAGCAATTTTCACGAAGTGCGAATTTTTCGTTTTAGGTATGAAATTATTAAATGCCTCCGCTACTATTTTCTATATAAAATTGACAACTTATAACATATTTTTAGCAGGATTTCTAGCCTTTCACTTCCTGCGAGACTACCCTTGTCTTGAAGGTCTGTCTTTAGGCAGTCAAAATATACCTCAAAAATATGGGGTTGACCACAATGCAGTGAAACCATGGTCACGTGACTGAGACACGTGATGAAAACGTTAATATTGCGTAGGTAGACATCAGGAAATACCTACTTTCACTTTCATTTTACAAGGCAGCTTCCAATCAACTTTTGAAGCATATAACGTAGCTTAAAATCATCTGCGGACATTCCTTTTTACAATCAAGCATCAATAAAGCTTATATCTGGCATGAAAATGGCCTTTATAGGCGGGAAAATTGCACTATATATTGATATGGACTACATTCGAGTGGACCACGGAGGCATATCCGGCTAATTGCCCCCTTCATGCCTTCAGAACCACATCGATTAGAAACACAACCAAATTGACACGGTGTTGAGGGTAAATATCGACCCGTCCGGAAAATCTGTAGCGAGCGCCTTTAAAAATAGCACTTTTACTGAAGAAAATTACATAAAATGAACAAACATTGCTCTGCACTTAAACAGTACACGCTACATACAACTGATGTAATGTGTATTCAATTCTGTTCCAGTTTTTACTTATTGTCCTAAACGGTTCTTTCCAGCAGGTGTTTTTTCAAAATAGTTTTCATTGTGGATTTCTGTGGGTTTAACCATTTTTACAAAAATCATCTGTTTGTGACAAATTTCACTACAAAAATGGGCATTTACTGATGTGGCATTTTCACATTTTAATTTTCAACTTACTGACCACTGCAGTAATCATGCATGTTGTTTTATACCTAGAGGCTGACCTGCAGAAGATTATCGTTACATTGTCACAAGCCTACAGTACACAGCTTTCTGAGTTTTGTCCATTTCTTCTAAATATTTCGATCATGTTTTTCAGTTCAAATAACTCCTTTTCAAAAAATGGTATTTTAATTTCTATTTAGACTGTACACTTTGGTGCAGTTAACTACACATATTTCTAAAATAGATAAAGCCTATTTGAAGTTAATATATAAAGTTACAACGTTCAGTTTAAGATAATGGAGATCACTCATTGTAGCTACAATAGAATCGATGGGGTGGGAGGTTAGGGCTTCGTCATTTCTCTTGAACAGACTCCATCAAAACAAGTCTTTAAAACAAGTTTCGTTCTACGCTTCTAGAGATTTCTTCTTACAAACTTTATTCAGATAACAATTTTGTAAAAAAATATCATTTAATTGAAAAAACAATATTTTGCCATAAATGTAACAACTGAAGATTTTAAATTGATGTCGTTTTAATCACTCTGACAGATGGACAATTGATACCAAATGAAATATAGCTGTAACCGTATTTGTCGTTTAATTTCGTGCAATACTCTTACACAATTTTATTGAACTTCTTTCATTTTTATTGTTCAGTGTGCAGAACTTATAGTTCAATATCTGCAACGTTCGATAGAGTTTAATTAGCAATGGGTTTAAGTTAGCTTAATATCTTAAGCATCATTAATGAAACAGTGACTTTTCGAGCTCTTGATAAAAATGAAGCGGATGACTTGTGACACATTCAAAATTAAACAATGAATTTTAATACCGGTAGAAGAAACCATCTATACTGATCGACTGCAATGGCAGGGAATATGTCTAACTATGAATTACGTAATAATGTCAAAACACTCAAAATCCGATCATTGTATTACTTGCAGGAGTACACACTGAATACAATTGATAAACATCTTGACTTTGAGCGACAATTTAACGCATTTTCAAATATGTGAATTTACATTTGGCCCATTCCTTAGTAAAGGAAGTGGAATTTCGCGCATGCTCACTTTAGGAAGGGCAAAAAGGGACGTGGATGTAGAAAGTAAACAACTTTATGTTATGTCACATTTCAAAAAAAAAAGTTCTGTATAATAATAAATACTTTTCCAGTAAAGGAGATAGAAAATGTATTTCTTTGCATATCAACAACGGCCATGCTCAAAATGAGAAACTTGGACTAATGCGCATTACAACTAATAGTGCGGAAATATGACTTTAAAACACTCTGATGAACCACAGATACCATTTCATGAAGAAATAACAAGTTTACGTGTGCTTTGCAAAATGAAAGGTAAATCTTTGCACAAACGCACATATCTTTTGGTTCAAAATTAAAGTAATTTTGTCAAGTCTACTTTAAGAACATTTTTATTTGCATATATTGCTGTTTTGTTCCAACTGTGTTATTTTGATTATATTTCCTTCCAAGTTCAATTCAAATTTCTCTTTTTTTTTCGTGGAGTTCATTCTTAAGAACTTCAGCAAAAAACAAAATCTCAAAACCCTGTTATATGTATAGCTACTTTAACTAAGCGGTCGACTTTAATATTTTTGTTGGTTTCACTCACCCGCTTAGCTCAATACGGATGGCGCAGATTAACGGATTTAGGGGTCGTGAGTTCAATGTTCTCCATGTCGACTGATGAAAGACGTCTAAATCATTCGTCCTCCACGCTGAGAAACGGCGCTGAATCCAAAACAACACAAACATTCAATAAAGGTGTGTATTTTTAAAGAATGATGAATTTGTCTGTGTCGATTCCTATCTGGTAGTGGAGTACGTAGCAATCTATTGAAGTGTATATAGCCACAATCACATTCTTTTTATAAAAACTGTAATTTATTGCACAATAGCTTGTATTCCATTACTTTTTGAAAGTCATCATCATATCAGAAATAAATATTTCAAAAGTCAGACATCTGATTTCCTAGGGGTGTATATCTATCAAAGAAATCAGTAATATGGAAAGGTCATTTGGATGAGAAAGCCGAAATTTGACTTTTTTGTGCAAAATAATTCGGTCACAGATAATACAATGTTAACTCGCATTACTTTGTTTCATGTTGCTTAAACATTAAATGAGCCGCCCCATGAGAAAACCAACATAGTGGATTTGCGACCAGCAAGGATCCAGACCAGCCTGCGCATCCGCACAGTCTGGTAAGGATCCATGCTCTTCGCTAACAGTTTCTCTATTTGCAATAGGCTTTGAAAGCGAACAACATGGATCCTGACCAGACTGCGCAGGCTGGTCTGGATCCATGCTGGTCGCAAAGCCGTTATGTTGGTTTTCTCATGGCACGGCTCAAATCATTTTGTGGAAGGGAATTTCAACAAGTATAAAGAAAATCCAAAAACAATGTGTTTTCTGCATGTACATGAATAAAAGTAAAATATATGTAAACGCTTGAACATTTTACTATGTGTTTGTAGGTGGTTTGGAGGGGTTGGGGGTAGGGGACGTGGGGGTGGAGGAGGGATGGTATGTTTCCTGAAACTGACATGATCGAAAACTTACAATTCAATAAAAATGAGTCAGAAAATACATGTATTATGACGACTTTTTGCTTTGTTAAAATAATCTCATTACCAAGGTTCGACTTAGTATATAGAAATATAGAAGTTATCGAGACATAAATCTTACTGAATAAACAGGTAAATATGCTATTGTAACAACGGATCAATTAAAGAATGAAAATCATCAGGTGTCTAAGGTTGTGTACTCGTGAATTATCATTTAATGTTATTTGTCATATTCATCTTTTTGTAGCCTCTTTAGCCTGTATAATATGGTTATTTAGCACCACAAAATTAAAGCAGGCTGTATTAAGCAGCACAAGTCAGACATAAATGTGAATGTTATTTCGTATTTTGATTCTAACATATTTAAAAGGCGTGCATTGCCGACATTAACATTGTGTTGCTTATCAGCACATATGGTATCAAAGCTTTTGGTTTCATTACTTTTGTCAAACAGACTATTCGTTGTGTGTTATGACGGGAAGGTGACACCAATATTTAGTATGTAATAAGCAGGCATAAATAAATAACCTGACTTAAATACCATCGATGTTATTTCATTATTTTTTAAACATCTAGTGATTGCTTCTTCTGCAGCAGCTACTCCATCCAGCATTTTCAATATTACACAGATTCCTTATCAGTCTATCAGCAGTAACATAGTATATACCTGTTAGCACGTCTCTACTCGTTGCACTAACAGTAATTATTCAAGTCCTTTTAAAATACTACATACTATTAGGTTATTTAAAATAGCTCACCTATGGATTTGTGTCAAACACAGTTTTAGGTTCCGAACCATTTCAGAATATGTGCTCGAAAGGGGGATTTGCGTACATTTACCTAATTTTATTTTTCTATACGTAAACAAATACTGTTTACAGATGTGCTAAAACTATTTGAGAGTAAAAAGAAAGTGATCTGTAATAAGTAGTGTGCGTTATAATTAATTGATTCACGAATGTAAATTTTCATCTTTTGCAAAATGTATTTTAAGGTGAAAACTCAAGCTCTCTGCGATGTCGGTTATTGACATTGAAGTTGAAAAATATTTCAAGTGCAATGAACGAATCAGACAGAATGCTATCTAAAATTTAGTTTTATATTAGAAAATTACCCAATTTTTTAAACTTATTTGGAACTGTTTTAATTTGTGGATCGGTTCTATTAAAGTTAGTCCCGCGAATCTAATATTTTAGCATTGCGAGGTGCTTTTATGGCCTCCTACGCAACGAGATAATTTTCAGTGTTGGTTTTATTGACATGATCTGCGCTGAGACATCTGCGCCAATCACTGGCACCAGATCATAAAGAAAATGCCTCCGTACGTGTTATACCCTACCCCTAGGTATTCTATAAGAACCATGGTCATGAACGGGAAAGTGCACTAACCGGTTTCAATCGTACATTTCTCAACTTAAACGCGCAGTTCGGTGCATAGGTACCTAGTATATTGAACAAGCGATAATTTATCTTCCATCGTGCACCAGTCACATTGTCTCACTATTCTATATTTCTGAGATTATCAACATATTTTATGCTTTCGTCAACGTTACAGAAAAAACTTGCTTGAACTTCCCTAATGAACATCCGGTCTAGAGGTCACGGCAGTGCGCACATGTTTTGCGAAACCTAAACAAACAAAAACAGATTTTTAAAAAACCACAATTTTACACTAAAACTCGAAATGATGAATGAAATTCATCTTGTATATGATCTTTAATTTGAAATCGTACTTTGGTCTGCATCTGTTCTGTATATTTTATTCATTTTGCACATTTTGCTGCATTTTCACATTTTAGCGAACACGTGTAGTAAAATGACGATTGACATACATTTTCACAACAGCCAATCAGATTGGTTTTGTAATCTAGAACGGAACTTCACCAGGGAAGTTCAAGCAAGTTTTTTGTGTAATGTTGAAATTACTATAAACTACACGTTCTTTTTCTAAGATAAGATGTATTGAAAAAATGTGACCGGTACACAATGGAAGATAAATTACCACTTGTTTGATATCCATAGTACACATTTACCGCACTGCGTGTTTTAGGTATGAAATGCGCGATTGAAACGGGTTAGTATATTTTCCCGTTCACGACCATGGTTCTTATAGAATACCTAGGGGTAGGGTATAACACGTACGGAGGAATTTTCTTTCTGATCTGGTGCCAGTGGCGCCAATCTGCATTTTGATGAATATTTGACACGTGATTAAAGAGGAGTTACAATGAAGTGACTTTTGTAATAAATGTAATATCCGCCCGCCTCCCCTTGTATAAAATTACTGTGACCTCCCATTTACTAATACTGCTTAGCAAGGTGTAACGAGACGAGGAAAATTCCAGAAGTAAAACAACTTGAATAAAAAGCTAGCATATATATCAAATATATAAGCATATGACAATTCGTCAAACACTGATAACTAAAGCTTAATTACCGTACCGGCAGGTAGTAAAAATCGTAAAATTCAAATTTACAAATTTATAACATTTTATGGTAAAGTCATTACCTAACACCATTGTCAAATTTGAAAGTAGTTTACAATTTGTGTTACGCATGTACTTCTATTAAGATACTATCTTTAGTATGTCAGCAATATGTTAAAAGCCCGTCAGCTTAATTAGCTCAGTAGAGAGAACGCAGATGTAGTGATTACGGGGACGTGAGTTTGATTCTTTACCGAGACGTATGTTCACAGTCACAATTTTTTATAAAAGTCGTGTGTCTAAAGTCGTTTTGTCTTCCACCTCTAATTCGTGTGCAGAAGATGGCTTTACTTACGGAGAACATGTAGGTATTGATACAAAATCAAGCAACACTGGTACAATTAGCTGCCTGTCGTTACTGAAATAATGTTAAACCTAAAACAAACACTATGTAAAGACAACAGTTCTATTCAATAAACAGAAATATATATACTTTACCCTCTATTCGGCATGCATTGACATGTCTAACATACCAATGCAAATACATTTTGTAAGAGTGGGTTTCAGAAAATCCCTGAAAAGTGCTCTTATATCTTTCTTTTAGGTCCTATTATGCTACAATTTAAAAATATCATTGATAAGAGCATATCAAATGTGAATACTAAAAATAAAAAGAAATCAGAATACGTCCATTATGGATTTATTGTCCCTAAGGCAACGTCACTACCTCTTACGCGGCACAATGCATTATCTACACCTTCCCAAGAACAAATAATTACTGTTCATATGATATTCCTGTCGTACGTATATTAAGCTGTGGCATCTTGACTCATTTCCATTTGTTGTCTGAAGATATAAGAAGTATTACTTTTGACTCGTTTTGGAGAATACCGTCATTAAAAAAAGACAGCAGGAAAGCTTAAGAACGTCTAATCTTTGACTGTCTTATCAGGTTGCATTAATAAATACCCACACCATTTAATAATACAGTTCAAAAGATATTAATGAACAGGGAATCTTAAACCTCATCTCATGAAAAGCTGATTGCATAATAATTGATATGAACGAAATGTGTTTGCAAAATGCAGGGACATTCCCAGATATTCCTGTTGTTTATTGATGAAATGGGACACTGAATTCTGATACACCGACCCGTATCAATATGTTACTCAACCTTATTACCTTCTTACGTCTGGACCGCGGGTCGTGAGCACTATTCTCCTGACCACTCTTTAACCTCTCATAACACTAATAAAATATTGTTTTCTTCGGGGAATCGTCCCTTCAACCTTATGCAGCATAGCATTTGTCTCTTTCCTAGATTTTTATTCAAAATGCAAAAGATCATTTCATGTCTCCTATGACACTGATTTTCAAGCGATGATCAACACAGTATTCCTGAAGAATATTTAAATGATGTCACATTATAAGTTGACATTACTGCATAACGCTCACATTTCAACTTAATATTCTGCTAACTTAAGAAAAGGTAGGTTGAAAAATAGGTAACTGGCAAGAAATGTTTCAGCGAATGCAAAGTAGAAGAAACAAGATTGGGCCGAATAACGTCACATTACGTTGCCATAGGGACTTGGCATCTATTTATTATTTGTGAAAAGAAAATATGATTTTGACAAATCAACCAAGTATTCCCTTATCTACGTTATATAAATAGTTTCATTGCTTTTTCTTGATACATGAAGAAAAAAGGAGCACTTTTCCGCCCCTCGTACATTTGAAAAAGAAGTATTGGATCAAAAACATGTTTGATTGTATTTTCAGATATCTTATGGCAGAAGAAACATTTGTTAGAAAGTTTACTTGTAGTTAAGCAGTTGTGGACGCATAGAAATTAACTCCGTATTATTTTTATTTCCAGAAGCGACATGGTAAGAAAAAGGTAATGCTCTCATATTGACATTTACACAGAATTTACTCTAAAGGTTTACGCCTACTGAAAAAGCTTTCAAGAGCAACGAGAAAATTGCGCCATTTATAGTGACATACATAGTGTTACGTTTCTTGAAAATTAATTAGCTGTAGCTGAGCTTCCCTTTCTTCTTTAAGGTTAATTTCCGTCGTGTACAATTACCATTATACATTTCTTCTGACTTAGGCGCTTTCAAGCGTTTAAACTTACCTGCTTCTACAAGCACATGTCACTATTTGCATACCATGTGCAGTTATCAGAAAGGCAAGACCAGCTTGGATATAAAGCTACTGTAACACCTCTTTGATGCAGCAATAGTCCATAGTTTGTTATAAGATTTGGATATCGGGAATTGTACTTTTAAGAGATGAGCACCATTATCGGTTCAATGTAATACGACGTTTCCATAATACATATAAGACAATTACTATATTGAATTCTTTTTCAAAACATGGAGAATGTCAAGTTTGAGAAATTATAAAAACACTTCAATTAGTCAGTCACAAAAATAGGAAGTTAAAAATAGCATATTATATCTTTATCGTCTTTATAGTTAGTTTCAACAATATGTATTGTGTTCAGTTTGTTTAAGACGGAATGTTTGTCTACAGCGTTAGTTAATTTTCATCCTTGCCTTTTATGAGTAGACCCAGTCAAACCGTGTGTTCTAACAATTTACTTTACACTTACATTTTATGCTTCCAAATCTGATTTATATATTCAAATGCATCGAAGTGACTGTATTAATGTGCTTTGACTTAGCGGTGTATTTTTTCTAATCTTGTAGGATCATGGAATCCGTTCAATGTTTTGTATAATATAATGCCATTGAAGCCAGCGACAGAGATGTGAGAGTTGTTACACATTCTATGACCTTTTACGAACAGCGTATGATCGAGTGATCTAGTTAAATCTTGTCTTCTGATGATAAAAATGTTGTAGTGCATTTATACCTTCATAAACGTATAATTAGAATCTATGATTAAAGGTTCAGAATCTTATACGACATCCTGAAACGGTAAGATGCATTAATATCTGACCTATATACTGCGTTAATGTAGAATTGTGTCACACGGAATAAAAGCAATATAAATATGCAATAGAACATTAAAGTCTGTTCCATTCCAAAGGTTTACCCCAACTTTGGTGTCACATGACAAAACTACGACACTTACCGGCAAAGTAAACATGGTTTGATAAACTAAAAAAAAGTCACCCTCGAGAAATTTAACGATTTTTTTCTGCTTTGCCAAATATCCAAATAAATGACAAATTTATATTTTCAACGGCAGTCTCCTATTGTAATTTCTTGTCGCCATTGGAGTTTGCTCTCTAAATTTGGAGTATTACGAGAAAATTCACGTGAATTTTATCGGGAGCGATTCAAGACTCATTTCGTTTATGAATGCATGAGGGAAATGAAATGTTGTATTTAAAAAAAGCTATAACAATAAACACATTATTTAGATCTAACATAAATGTAAATTGACTCACTTTTAACAAAGTTATAAACAGTCCAAAATTCTTCCAAGTCTTCGGTAGCTCTATCCAATCCTCGATGAGTAAATTGTAAACAAACAAGCTCTTTTAAACATCGGTGAAATTCAGGCATCAATCGCACCATGCCCTTGAAACGATGACTTGTTCAAAATAACATCATTTCCAAACGCATGGTTCAAAGATAACCTGTATTTTAGCATCCTTACTGAAGTATTTACAGTCCGCTACATATCCAATTTCTTTCACAATGGTCAGTTTTGAACTTCAATAAACAATATTCCCCGGTTGTGTATGCAAGAGAATTATTTTTCTCCGAAAGAAATTAGTGACGTATTAGACAAATGACGTAATCTTGCTGTTGCCATATGCAGATTTATACGAGGCGCACAAGGGAAATATTACCTCTAGGTTTAAAAACACAATCAGCTGATAAAAGATAGAAATCTTGACGTATCTATGTCACGCTAGAATTATACTTTACTTCTTGAAATATATATTTAAACAATGCTTAGTTGTTTATCATTTTATCAACCTATCTATTTTATTTCATTTCTTTTTTAAATTTTGCTGTTTATATGGAAGCATCTCCGTTTTCTTTTAAGCTCGTGACTTACTCTTGATCCGAGGGCTGCTAATTTAGATGTCTTTTAAAGCGAAATCGGACCGCGAACCCATTCTCTCTATTTATTGTTATCAAATCTATCATTATTATTATAACAGATTTATATTTGACTTAAATAACTTGTATGAACGATCCAGAGAGCAGTCATAGAGCCTACTCTGAATTTGAAGTTATTTATAATGGCGATTCCAGAATTAAATTTATGGGGGAGGGGCGGTGTCGGACGGCAACCGAATCATTTAATGACGGGAGGTGGGTTCCATCGGAAAATCATAATTATGGGTGGTGGGATCCATCCAAAAATCATAATTATAGCAGGTGGTCCTCACAAAAACCGTCTTTATGGGTGATGGGTTAATTGTAAAAATGTATAAAATATTGGTGGGTGGGTGTTTGATCACCTCTTTTAATTAATTACGGACGTTTTCCTTTCTTTTTAACTATAAGTTGCTACTTTAATGAACGCAATTTTGACATTACCGATCTAAGAAATATTATCCTTTTTGATAAATTTCTGTTCATTAAGCATTTCTTTTCTTTCTTTTCTGTCTCGTTCCCTTTGAATTTGAAGTCTTGGTCATGCTTTTAGCGTCCTTAATTAATTGCTGAAAGTATGTCAGTCAACATTTCCTGACGCAATAGATTCATGTCACCGATTATGTACTGTATCTCGCACTTGTGCAGAAGTCAATAAAATCCGTGGAGACTGATTGATACCTCACTTCTCTCGCCTTTCATTCACACTCGTGTATTCTGTCTGGCACGTGACGCGTATAAATATTTTTTTTGTTATGCCACGGACACAGTTTCAGAAATGAAATCGAGGCAGGCCGAAAGGAAAACATGCGTGAATTGAGTAAAAATCTTAGCATGAAGATCACTGTTCCCAAAATTAGTCGATTTTTCCATTCTCGCATAGATACTTAAAACAGGCGTACAGAATCCACGCGCAATTCCACACAAAATCGTATGTTAGTAAATAGTACCGATTTCATTATCCGCTGCCGACGTAAATATCATATCGTCATCATCTATATTAAGGACATACATGACAGAGGTATTTCAATATATTTGTGAAGCACTAGCCGATTCGGATTTATTTACAAGAAAATGCTAAGTCGCTAAGAAAACCCACATCAATATTCATTCACGTCTATAATTAATTATGGGAAGTCACTAATGTCGCACACAATCATATTTGAAATGTTTTCTTTACTAATACGTGGCCTGACATGTTAGTTCAACTATTTAAACTGTTGCACACGCTTCTTTCGAATTGTTCGGTTAAATCGCTTATGCAAATCGCGAACATCAATTTCTTCTTTCTCAAAGCCAGCATCGTAAAAAGAAAACCTTTTTAAAACTTATTTTACGTTGAAGTAAAAAAAAATGACGTGCGAAATAGTTCAGATCTTTTCCGAAACATTACCTGTCTTTACTATTTCTTTCATACGTTAAACAGTATGTGGCCAAAAAAAAATCACAAGTTGTTACTTTAGCGTTTAGCCATTTAAAGGCAAAGACATCCAGATTTTTGCTTAAAGTTTGGTCAGATTTTGAATATTAGAACACGAGGTTTTGTTGCTAATCTGTTTCCGAATGCCAAATTAAGAGATAAAAACATGCTCGAGTCGGGAATCGAACCCGGGCTGCCGCGGCGATAAAAATTTCCCTGGGGTCGTGACCAATACACCACGGAGGAATATTTAAATGAATATAAAGCTTTATGATTAAGGCAGTTTACCTCCAATATCCCGTTATTTTGAATAAATCGCCAAAAAAAATAAATAAATAAATAAATAAATTATGTGTTTCTGTAACATAATCTGTCATTAACTATTAAAACTTTCATGAGAAATTTAGCAATAATTTTCTGATATCTATTTTTATGCCCCCGAAGGGAGGCATATAGTTTTTGAACCGTCTGTCGGTCTGTCAGTCTGTCCGCAATTTTCGTGTCCGGTCCATACCTTTGTCATCGATGGATGGATTTTCAAATAACTTGGCATGAATGTGTACCACAGTAAGACAACATGTCGCGCGCAAGACCCAGGTAGGTAGCTCAAAGGTCAAGGTCACACTTAGACATTAAAGGTCATATTTCATGATAGTGCATTGATGGGCGTGTCCGGTCCATATCTTTGTCATTCATGCATGGATTTTAAAATTATTGGGCATGAATGTGTACCACAGTAAGACGACGTGTCGCGCGCAAGACCCAGGTCCGTAGGTCAAAGGTCCTAAACTCTAACATCGGCCATAACTATTCATTCAAAGTGCCATCGGGGGCATGTGTCATCCTATGGAGACAGCTCTTGTTTTGTTGTTGTCATACTTTCTGGGGATCAGTGCTTTTAAAACAAATTCAGTTAAACATATACTGCGTGTAATGATTTTGAAAACGGACCCGCCGGCTTAGCTCAGTAGGAAGAGCGTTGGTCTACGGATCGCGGGATCCTCGGACGGGGCGTATGATTTGATAAAAAACATTGTGTCTGAAATCACTCGTCCTCCACCTCTGATAATTAATGTGGGGAAGTTGGCAGTTACTTGCGGAGAACAGGTACTGGTACAGAATCCAGGAACACTGGTTAGGCTAACTGCCCGCCGTTACATGACTGAAATACTGTTGAAAAACGACGTTAAACCCAAAGCCAAACAAACAAAAATAAATTTCCATAAATCATGTCCAAAGAAATTACAAGCCTTGTCGGCGTCAGGGAGTGATACTAGTTTTAATGACTCAGCACGATTCTTCCGAAACCATATTTCTGTAGAACCTGTGCTAGATCGATATATACATTTTCGTACATTGTTCGGCAGATGTTGAACACAACTTTAAGATGGAAACGGGAATAGTAACATAATGAAAATCCAGCTTAAATATACAGTTGACATCGTACTTGCGACCACCTCTCTTAAGCGATTTTTGTATTAAACGACCAGTCAAAATCCCTCCCGAACGTTTTCTGTATATAAATTTATTCCATTAAACGACTTTTTTATTAAACGACTAGCGACCACATTAAAGTAGTCCCGACAGGTAAAATATTCGACAAAAGTATCTATTAAGTGACCTGGTACCAAAATTCTACCGGGCATTTCTTCATCTGTATAATTAGCGAGTACGTTTTGCACGTGACTGAATGCAATTAACCTTTGTATCAGTCAAACTGACAAACAATCTAGCCATAATTTTCACGGTTTGTGGATTTTGAAACCATACATGTCTGTTCATAATAAATACAGTTACATTAACAGTTAAAAATAACTTTCCTTTTCATCTGAGTGAAATTCATTAAGAGACCATTCCATTAAAAGACCACTTCTTAGCAGTCCCTTGGGTGGTCTCTTAATACAATGTCGACTGTACGTAAATATCGGGCCATCGTATACAACATAATGAATTTCTCCATAGAACCGGAAGCAGACGTTTCTTCTTCGTATTTTGGCGGGAAAACTGCACGTGCCTTCCATGATGCTTCTTCGGAAATGACCGTGTGCTTATGGAAAATTACGTGTTGGCCTTATATTTTCGCGTCACCAGAAACGTTAAGTATTATGTTGAAACTTTCATGTAATTGTAAACAAAATGCACTACAACAAAATGAAAATGTATGCTTTAGAGCTCGAATTTTTATATTGTGCCTGTACGTCCGTGACAGACTCTGAAATGTCTGTATTTATAATATTTTTCATTCGAGTTTCAGTGACAGAAAAATTGATATAAGAATAATGCCCCTTTTTTATCAAAATAACGAGACGTTCGCACGCACATTTTTGTTTTTTTAGAAATCACCTTGTTTTTTTTGTGTTTGTTTCTTTCTATTTTCTTATTTATTTATCTTATTTATTTATTTATTTTTCATTTTGAGGTGGCATGTCACGAATTCTCCCAAGAATTAACATAATACAATAACAAACACAGTCTTTTCAAATATTAACTCGGGCATTTAAATTTTGAGTTAACCCCTAGTTTATTGCGCTACGGGCGCCGCCATATTGGAAAGTCGAAGTAACGTCATATAGCATTACGGTCTATGGGGAAAAAAGAAAAATCCAAGATTATTATAAATGTAATAGGTGGAACAGACTTCAGTAAATCTTGTAGTTGGAAAACAGGCTTCCCTGAATACTGGATCAATGTTTGCTCTGTCTGAGTATAAGAGATGATTAGAGACTTTGTCCACTTGTGAAAGACACTTCCCATTAGGAAAGGTTTCCCATCAGGTAAGGTTTGTTTTCTAAAGTGAAATCTTACACTTTTATTTTAGATGTTACACTCTTTTATATTCCATATAGATAAAACACAATCCTTAAAAATGAAAACAATTACCGTAAATACAAAATATTATTTCGTTATTACGAAATCTTTTTTCGATTCTATAGATTAATAAAATGTGTAATGTCTAAAATAAAAAGGGTCGGGTGTCAATTTATGAAAATCCGTATGAAAATGAGTCAGGAATTTTTAAACAAAACTTTTTAGTATCATTTTTATTTGAAATGTTTCTGTCATAATTTTGATTGTAGTATAAAATTATAAAACAGTTTGTGCTTATTACATCAAATGACTCCCACATGTAATGATTTAAATACCAGAAAACCAGGCATGTTACATTTTCCAGGCATGTTACATAAATTTTTCTGTTGTTTTACATACCTATTTTATTCAAAGATCCGTTGTCGTATTCGTCTAAAAAGCCGGTCGAGCAAGTGCCTTTTTCTTACGATATTACTTATTGAACACGATACGTTGTTAGCAACAACAAATCATCAATATAAACGCTGTTGCAAGACTTCTGAGGCGACGAGAATATCAAAAGTTAGTCAACCAGTTTGTTCCAAGATTGTCTAACGAAATCGGAAAGAACGTATTTACTTAAAATATTTATAGAAGATAAACATACTTAGTCAACATATTTATGATGACTAAGAAGTAAACTCTGTTCCATGCACAATGGTTGGATAATGTTGCCGTTACTCAGTGCAGAAAAACGACGCTTAACGCTCTTTTTCCTGTGTACATTTTCTAACTAGTTAAGGCAACTGGGCTTATTACCATTTGTCGTCTGAAGATAACAGAAGTATTACAGGAAAGCTTAAGAACGTATAATGTCTGGCTGTCAGGTTGCATTAATGTACACCCACACCATTTACTAATACAGTTCAAAAGATATTAATGAACGGGGATTCATTAGACTTCCCGAGATACTGATGGTGATAACATCTGATGAAAAGCTGATTGCATAATAATTAATATGAACAAAATTCGTTTGCAAAATATAGGGACATTCCCAGTTAGAACTGTTACATGTTCAGTGTCCAAAACTGGAGTCGGTACCACAAAGGCATGTTCCTAAAGTGTTTTAATACGTCAAATGTGTTAATGTATCACTAACTCACTGTGATAATTCAAATTTTAAACTAGAAAAGTCATTTAATAACTATATAAATATATGAAGAGTCCGGTATATGTCTGTCTACTTTTAGCTTTCAAAGTACAAATTACCGTTTAACTTAAGGAAGTATACTGCTGTCTAGAAACATAGCACAGTCAACAAAAGGTACATTTGCTTGAGATATTTAGAAAAATAATTTCTATGGTTCAATTTAATATCATGTTTCTTGTCTTTGATCAACGGTGAGTTACTAGTTATTGGTTGTTTCCTTAGAAACGGCTTCACTAGTTTTAATATATTTACATTTTTTCTTCACGTTCCTTTTAGTTTTAAATACTGAAATAATTTCAAGATAATTGTCTGGTAAAACTTAAATTTAAGCAATGGATACCATTGCAGAATGCTTTGACAGTACTATATAATTACCATTTTTGCAATAAAATGAGTTAGGTAAACTGTTGTAAAATCAATAATAATAATTTGTTGATCGAAATTAGAAGCATAATACCGTTGAAGTTTCAGTCGTTTAGATCATACAGAAAATAGATATATAGTATTATATTTACAGCTTGGCTCATCCAGCAAATCCCGAAAAGTTGAATATTCGTTATACTCAAGATCCTAAAAATAAAAGATAATGAATAGTTTTGTATTAGCCCAATTTTTGTAGGAGTAATTCACTTTAAACACTTAAATTCTATCGCTTTTAAACAATGTTTGTGGTATGCAATTTATTTTGAAATATTACGGGGGTTTACATTATGCTTTTCGGTGAAATACTGGAATATAACAGTGATATAAATTCCATTGTTTCAAAGCAGCGAAAATATCAATTTTATTTTCTCACACTTGAATGCAAAAGAATATGATTTTTATATAAAAATGAAATTCTTTGCAAATTGTACTTCAATAAGATAAAGATGTGTATAAACACGATTATGAATATGAAAATATACGTTCCACCGTTATAAAATGTAAAAGAAATTTGGAAGCTTCATAGAACTTTTAGACAATTTTTCAAGAGAGATATCGTGACGTCATTATCTTATTACGGCATGACGCAATGAATGTGACGTTGCGCGGTTGAAATTGGTATAATTTGGTTAATACCGCTGAAAACAAAACAAAAAACTACGCCACACGAAAAAACACTATATAATTATGATGTCCACTTGGTGAAATATATTTCGACACTGAAACAAACAAACATATATCCTTATATTTACATTCGCCCCATTCTTTTCCATTGAAAATTATGACGTTCATTTCGTATGAACAGCAAAAGGAAATGCGCGAAAGTTGCATCATCGCTGCTTAGTGATGACCGGCCGCTGTTTTGACGACGTTCGCGTATGGACAGGGAGAACGTTCCTTAGATGACGTCGCAGTTGTTCCGTCTGGTGGACAGAATGGCCGGGAAGCCGATTTTAATGTTGTATGCCACGAAATATGTGCAATTTATAATATTATCTTGTTTACAAATGGAAAGGAAATATAATGTAAATATAAGAAATGAAACTATTCTTTTCGGTGTTCATGCGAAATGAACGACAGAATAGGATCGGCAAATTAATCATGAATAGCGCGATTCATGGATTTGCCGATCCTATTCTGTCGTTCTTTTCGCATGAACACCGAAAAGAATAATTTCATTTCATGAATAAATATATATATCCGCTATATAATAATATGTCAACGCACCTGGACATTCATACTCTTGTTACTTGAACTCAAGTTGTGATATTTACCAGTGTTTTCAGTGTTTGTAGAGAATTAAATTCCGCTTAAGCTGGTACTAGGGGTCGTGAGTGGTGTTGGACAATTCATTGCCTCTCATGAACAGACTCAAACTAAATCTAGCATTTGCTTGGATGAACGCAATGCTCCGAAAAGATCGTCTTATGAAATGTAAAACTGTATTAAAACTTTTACGTCTAAATAAAAAGAAAATTCGTACAAGAAAGATGAAATATTTTTCACTCGTGAACACCATATTTTACCTTTTCACTTGTGACTGCACATTTCGTAAAAATATTGATGTAGTGCTCACGCAGCGAAATATATTTCGATTTCACACTGACGGAAACAAATATCCTCTATGTAAAGTTCATACTCATTTTGCCTTGTCATGCCTTCTCAGACCTTATGCTAGATAACTTCGTTATAGATTTCATTGTGTTTTGCTTAGCATTTGCAACAATAACATTAGTGAAAAATTCTTATAAAAGTTCAAGTATCACTAAAAGGACAGACTCCTGAACCATTTGATATCTCTTTGACTCTCAGTTGTTTACCACATTTTGGTGTATGCTTTTTAGCTGTAAATTTACTATCAAATTTTTGCAAAAGTAACAACGTCTTTAAGCTAAATAATATAATAAATCAAATTTCCAACAGTTGTTGACGATATTGCACTTCCAGATCAATCTGCAAATTGACTGTGGCTTTTTATGTGATTAAAACACGGTCTGTCTGCAGGAAAATCTAATAAAGTTCCTTAGATTTATTTCATTTACATGTATATGTACTTTTTGTTCGACATGCTCATTACATTGTATAACTTAAAGGTCCAATACTAAGGAAAGTAAACATTTTAATTTCTTTTAAAAAGCACAGAAACTATTTCATTTTATTGGAAAATGAAAGTTGGTATGTAGAAATTCGAAATAAATCGCAGTATATGTACAATTATTTTTCTATGAAGTATGAAGAAAGTTAAAAAGACCTGGGGGGTCATTCTGTCGATTCATTGAAATTTCAACATAATACACATACATTTCTTTGAGTTCCAAAGACCTTCTGTAAATTTTGATCTGCCAATCTTCATTATTTAGTGTCTTGCAGAAGTCTATGCACTGGCTATGAAAAAAATTGCCAACTCATTTTCCCTTAGTAATGGACCTTTAAATGTCAAGGTAAAACACTCACATCCATTTAGCTTATTGTTTGAATGAACATGTTGTGTATCGATGTAGCTTAAAAATATACAGACGATCCGGTTAATACCACTGTCTCAAAAGCGTGCAACCTTCTACAGCGTTCCTGATAAGTTCAGGACTTATTCCGGTCCCATACTGTTACAGACGTAGAGTTTAGTATTTCCAACTTGCATCTTCAATTGTTTATTGAGAATGACATTTTATGACATCAAAATACTTTTAGGGACCAATACAATCATGCGGTGCTTAATCAATATTCTTGAAAGAATCTATTTACAAAACACGCCAATAGCTAGAAAAAAACATCAGCAATATCTTTTCTAATATTGCAAAACGAGTAGTAGCTTTGAATGAACACGAGAATTTATTAAACTTTGCTCTCTGATAGTCCTGTTCCCTGTAGGCTGCTTATCGCTAAATTGGACTGACAACTGGAAATGAATCTTTGCTTAAAAGGAAGCTTATTGAAATACCAAGGTAGGAATTGCAAATGTGGCCAGAAAGGTCAAGGTCAATGTCAAAATAACTAAATTTTGTAGTATACCTTCCTGCAAATTTGAAAAACCTGCCTAGAACATCGATTACAAATTGATAACTCTAACTTGCTAATAAATTACAATAATCTTAAAAAGGCGTATGCAAGACAGAAATCAAATTGACCCGGAATCAAATTGTAACAAATTAAATTGTTTTTTTTTTGCAAGAACAAAAACTAATTGATGTAAACAAGCTCTCAGTTTAAATCGTCTCCTCTTAAACCGCTGGCCCGATTGCAAAATGATTTCACAACAATGTTCCGTATGTGATGTTCTATCAAATTCCTTCAAATCTTTCTGTTATGTTAAAAAAACTTGACCGACAGGGGTTGGGCTCGAATTCCTTGCACCTTTAAGGCTATATGGAAAACTTAAAAACGATCTTCTCTGAAACTGCCTATCGGATTTCAAGATAATTTGACAGCATATTTTTGGTGACCCTCTGCCAAATTACTTCAAGCCGAGTCGAGTTGTTCAAAAATACGGCTGCCTATGGCGGGCTAGATTTTGTAGTGATATGGAAAATATAAAATTCTTCTACACTGAAACAGCTGGCCCTTATCTAAAATAATTTCACACAAATGTTCCTCGGGAGATCCTCTGTCTGTCAACCTCCCGCCAACTTTACGTCCCTCTTCCACCCAAATAAGCTGTGATGAGAGTATTTCCTCTGTACAGGTGGCACTGTTTCGTGTACGGAAGCCACCTGTTAATTCCTTCGTTCGTAATGACTCGTCATGGAATATTGTTTTTTTATCATCTATTTGAAAGGCATTGTATTCACTTAACGATGCTTAATTAAATGTCAGCTTAATAATCATCTAGCTGAAGAAAACAAATAAGCGTTCTTCCTTTACATTCAGTGAAGAAATTGCAAAAGCACATTGACCGGAATAAATTCTTGGTTAGACGATTTATTGACAGTTTTCTACTTCTGTGAAACGCCATGCACAACAGGTATTGTGAGCTCAGTTAACTCATTTTATAAATATCATTTAACATTTACTCTACATGTATGTCAAATACTTCAGTGTTTTATTATGATTTATCCGGCAACACCAAGATCTCAATATCTTACTCAAGCATTTTACTGCGTAAATTTTGAATAAAATCATATTACTTGTATGAAAGAAATTATATAAATTATCAAACGTTATAGATTAGTTATGTTAGAAAGAATTGAAATATTGAACATACTAAAATGTATTGTAAATGCAAAAGATGTCTAATTCATTTACAGCGTACGAACAACAAGTATATTTATTGTACTAAATGTCAATATTGGTCAATTAACAGTGAAGCGAGGCTTGAAAATCCACAGACAGCAAGGTCTGTTTGCGCATATTTAATATACTAAAGTGGTACTCAAAATTGCAATAATGTATCAAAACTATCCAATAAAAAGTACGGAAACAAATATATTTGTACTTTTCAAAGTAAATATTTTCCTCAATATCGTCGTCCGTTTATCTATATTTTGTTTTCATATCTTTTAATCTCAATTCTTTATTTTCATTAACTCTCACTTAACAGCAATATCTGAGAAATATCTAATAGACATCAGTTAATGTTGCTCTTGTATTTACCAAAGAAAATCATCATGGCTGTCGGTAGCACTTTGATAAAATTCTTAAATTCTTAGTAAGTCTACTGTCATTTACTTCTGTAAATCCATACGATGAGACTAAATGAAAGTTGGTGTAAGTATAAATTATATCTGTAGTTCAACATCTATACGTTAAACTTATCATCGGAAGTATCATCTCTGAGGTTTAGTTTATTCATATATAAAGTTAATACATTTGCATTAAAGGTTAGACATTATTTACACTAATGTTATTTTAAAGTTATTGGAATAAGTTACCGTCGTCGTAAATAGCGTAAGATGTAAATTTCAAGCATATACATGTAATTATTCGGATTGCATTGTGGTGTTAATATCATACATCTCTCTTGCAAAACCGTTGGTAGATTTTCAAAGACTTTTCAAACACTAGCTTAGCTACACATTCATGATTATTTTACTATTATTGTAAAGCTCACGTAAAGCATTCAATTCTTTCGTTTCCAAGAAACAATGACTGTCACAATAGTTTACATAAAATAATAAACATAATATGACTGATTATGATCACTATTATAATCAACTTAAGAATTACTTCCACACTCAAACTGACTTGCCTCATATCCGCATGACACTTTTCTCTGTTTAGGTAATGTTGTTTGTCTGCGCTTTAATGCGAAACGTCAGTTATTTCCGTTTCCTGACTGAGAAAGACATTCAAAGTTCGAATTGAATGTAGAGGTTATTATAACAGAGGTTTATTATAATCCGGTAATCTTAAATGGAAGACCTCTTGCGACACATATTAAATTGGAGTTTTCTATTCGGACTTTTAACAAGACCTCTTTGTTAGTAATATCAGAATGAATGTTATTGTAAACAAGGTTAGAGATGTAAGGATCTCGGCGATATCTAACACCCATTGAATGTTTTTTTAATATAATATAATATATTATAAAAATTAAATTTTAAAAGTTTGTATTATCATCGGAATGGTATATAATATCAATTCAGTGGTGTTGTCTTATTTTTTTAAAGAGAAATTAGGGAAACAGATTTTGTAAAGGAAACGGTTGGTCATACTGTATGTCTTTTTCTGTTCTAGCTAATAACTAGGGTATGGTTTTTTAAGCTGATGAATGAACATTTGTCTAAAATCTGTTATTTAGTAAACAAGAAACATAAGTTGTTTCAGCTGTCGACCTATAAATATTGTTTGTGTTCATGTCCAGTAAATCTATTCATATGCCTAGAAAATTAATTTCATAGTTATAGCATTTTCATCAATCAACGAAAATATCAAGTTATTTTAAAAGACATTGTTCTACGAAAAGTTATAACTACTAAGTTATACACTATCGAATAAAACCAGATTAATTATACTTAAATTTCCATGATAATAAGATAACTCAAAATGTATTTATTTTGTACTCATTAACAGCCCCCACAAAAAAAAACAACAAGGATTAATCTCCAGCAGGGAATGCCACGCTTCAAAAACGCAGCCTCCCCAAATCGGAACTCACACACACACACACACACACACACACACACACACACACACAGAGCAAAGACACGAGCACAATACGAACAAATAAAGGACCACAGTGGAGCACCGCCTTGGAACGGTCAGTGGCAAAAAACCGCTGGGGAGCTTAAACCGGTTAATAATGCGCAATTAACCTCACTCTTACTCCCACCATGTTCCAAGCCTTGTCCCTTACACCCAGTATCAACATCGTCTAATAAAACTGATATAAAACTATTTTGCCTTTGGATCCGATTGTGGTGTTACTTGTTTCAGATGGAGTTGAACTAATTGTAAACATAAACTTGGTAATAATGACACAGTTTCGTTAAAAGTAGATGTTTAAGAAACACAGATTTTATTCTTTATTGTGGTATCAATTCAGGTAAAGCCATTTTCAATTCAATGTTTGCCGATATCTGTGATGTAGGTGTTAACATTGATACCGCCTCACTTTTCGTAATCCATCGGTCATTTCCCATATTATATTTGATCCCGGTCTTAAAAACATTTTACCAAGTATTATATATGGCATGTTCAGAAAATAAAATTAAAATTCACCTGCTATGAACATCTAATTACGTACGCTTTCACACTGTGACATTTTGTCGTACTTCTAATCAATTTGATATCTCGGTCAAAAGTTCTGTAAGTTGAGACGATACAATAAACAACATATTTCAGAAAATAATAACGCAAGCTAATCATTGCTATTTCCTAACATGTTATTACATTTGTAATTTGTTTGTGTCAAGGATGTGCGTACAATTGCATTACAATATTCGCTTAGGAACAGAGACTTACAAATAGTGTGAAATCAAACATTTTCGTAGAGGACTTCTTTTTGTGTATTTATTTGTTGCTCAAGCATACGACAGATGGTACTCTTTATTACATTTTTAAAAGTTAAAGTGATATAATCAAAGAATTCTCAACGACGTGGTAAATATGCTCATATCCTCTATACAGATACAACATCATAAGATTTGAAGTTCCTCTGTACTTATAAGTCTTCATTTAAAGTATAATTAACAAACCTAAAATTCATCATTTCATTTCCCACTGAAATAAAAGAAATATCTAAACTAGAATTAATATTCAACGTGTTCATTAAGGATGAAATAATTTACATTTGTTACCATTCGAATGTGTTCTTAATTCAAAGACAATGTTAATACACAAGATAACGTTAGAATCGCACATAAACTCCGCGAAAAATATGTAATCTAAACTGATTGGTAGTTTCAAACTTGGAGACGAGTAAAGTTATTAGGCATAGAACATTCTATTGTAGAATTTGACTTGATTCAATAACAACATTCCAATATGAATAATACCGAAATTATCATGTTATTTGATTTTGCGTTTAGGAACAGAACAATCTGCATTGTGATCACGCCAGTTTCGTGTTACAAAATAATTTTAGTCTAAAGAATGCATCTGAGTTTATGGTAGTTTTCAAACAGCCTTCAATCTGTGTCCAGGCTCAAAATTAGCAGTTAGCAAAAATAATTACATGCATCTTTAATGGATAAGATAATAACATATCAGGTACGTAATATATACATTTATATAACGGATTAAAATAATGCATAGTCCTGATGTTTTCTAAACAATGATAAAGAACAAAACATGCTCTAGATAAAAACACCTTTGTCAGCAACACTAACTATAAATGTTGAAAGATTGTAGCATATAATGTATTTAACAGCATAATTATGACTAATATCAATGATAGCCGCTTTGTAATTAATAAACAATACAACAGATCTATCCGTTAGATCGAACCTACGAATTTAAGATCCATTGTAAAAGATAGAAATATGTCCTAATATTCATACTGTCCAACATTCCCTTACATGTACAATGTCCAACTTTTGCTCTGTATGGATAAACGGCCCGTGATTAAACCAATAATATATGGTTAAATTATTTTTCAGTAAAATCATTTTAAACTGTTTCAAAATATTCGAACGAATAATGTTTAGTTTGTGATACGCATAATTTGTCGCATTAATTACATGAAGAATATACGCAATGCAAGACGACGTCATACTGCTCTCGTGACGTTCTTAACGCCACGTCTTTCTCTAAATGTCTTCGGTGACTTACTTAAAGACATTGTAAGTCTTGAAATAATGAAGATAATTTCTTCTAATTTTCAGATTTGAAAGGTAAAAAAAAATTCTTCATGAATATTTTGTTACCTCAATTTTGATTTTTCGTCAATAATACAGGTTTTGTCATCGAACTTAGTTTTAAGCAAATGTGATGTGCATACTTTTTTTTGGAATCTAAACAAAATATTTAACATCATATGTCCGTCAAAGATACAATGCCAAAACCTAGAATCAGCTGTAATAAGAAAATATGTAAGACACCTTTTGAGTGTACACTGCTTTAAGGAACAGTGTTGACAGTCCATTTTTACTGACTACCAGAATGTCTAAAAAGGACTAATATAGGGCACATGAGTTCTTTCTAGTGTACTTATAAATTGGTAGTATACCAAAGCCAGTAGTTCAAGTAGTATAACGATGTATACTAGTATTTCAGAAAACGTTTACCAAACAAGTTTTATTTGATATAGAATATCTATAGTAATGCGCTGAAAAATCTATATCTTGTGTATGTGCAAATTTTGTTTTTCTTATCTCTCTGAATCTGGGTTTGCGATAGGAGATTTTGATACAATAAAACCTTGAAATGCGTTAGAATTATTATACGATTTAATGTGTCTACCCTTATATTCTTCATGTAAACGCATTTTCTATTTGTCTAAACCATTGTCAAGTATTACTGATTGACCTAAATACTGTCTTTGTTAATGGGTGCAATTTACTTCCATACACTTTATTCCTGTGTGGAAACTACCTCTAACATTCAGCGCCCGTGATAACTTTCATCGAAGAAGATATAACCATTACACTCCTTGTTATTATTATTGTTTACTCATTGAACTGACTGAAGAAGACGTGGCGCACAATTACAAACACTACTTCTAGGTCAGACGTTTTATTGACGTTAAATTTTAATGTAAATCTATTTTCAGGTGGTCGCCTTCAATTTATCCTCGAGTCTGTGTTCAGACCGTATGTTTTGTTCATAGGAGATAACTCCTGAGGCTATTCAAATTTTGTATAATTATGTCCCTTCTCTTTTCAAAACATACGATAATCAGAGCCAAGACTGATGAAGTCAGAATACATAACAGAGTTGTTTTTTACTAAACAAAAGATTATCTAGTCGGTAGCCAGACTATTTATTCTCATGCAAAATGTATGCCAAAATAAAAGTGTGTGTATGTTGTATCGCAGACAACTTAACATGTGCAGTACAAGATCTCAACGATAATTTGCTTGCATTTTTCTTAGAGAAAAATGACATTGACAGCATCAGTGTTTGCTATTTCGGATATTATTTTATCACATCTTGAATTGTCTGTTTCAGTTTGGATCTTAGACAGCCTCAGATATTTCACATCATTTTGCATGAGTCATTAGACAGACTCCAATGATATGAATAGAATTGGTTTTTCATTAATCAAAGAAAGTTGGCCGTGTCAAGCACTTCAATTGATAATCCCTTTAGTATTCAGTAGCATCGTTTGATTTTGTCCAGTATTGTAAACATGTCACAGAAGAAAAGTAATTAGTCTACCTCAGCAACATAAAAGAAAGAACAAAGAAAACACGTGCCGTCTGTAGTCGTATCTCATCTGTTACAGCAACGTCTTCCAGTATCCTTAAGTATTCACTTTATGGCAGTCTGGCATTTTTGTGAGTATATTAATGTTTTGTTAGTAATGTTTAGTAACATGATATGTCTGCATCTTTGAAAGTAAGACAGAATGACGACTTTGGTTAGACAATAGACTGCAGTAAGCACAGTAATTAACAGTAATTATGGTTTCAAGTCTTTCAAATAACGGTTGCATCTTATATATGCGTAAACAATTCTATTAGTCATGAGACTATATATTTTGATTTGTTTTTTACCAGACGTTATAAAAATATGTTAAGAAAAGAGACATATCAATTAGTATTAGACAAGTATATATTCATTTTATCTATGATTCCAATTGACGTGTTAATATGGGAAATTGGAACGAAAAAATAGACACACCTTGCAGTATTTGACAAGCTATTGGTTTTTAAATTTGCTATTATTTCGGGGAAGAATGAAGAAATTTCAATTTACTAGTGTGTCATTGCATTTGGGTCAATTAAGATTCATGTATACAAAGACTTAGATTGCTGTTAATTTCTTTGAGGACAAAGCTAATGAAATAGTCTAGTCTCACTGCAATGGAACTGCACCTTGTGTCCTTATTTGATCCGCACCATGAGAAAACCAACATAGTGCATTTGCGATCAGCATGGAACCATACTAGCCTGCGCATCCGCGTAGTCTGGTCAGGATCCATGCTGTTCGCTTTTAAAGCCTATTGTAATTAGAGAAACTGTTAGCGAACAGCATGGATCCTGACCAGACTGCGCGGATGCGCAGGCTCTGTGCTGGTCGCAAATGCACTATGTTGGTTTTCTCATGGTGCGGCTCATTTGATAGTCACTTTTGAACCTCATCGTATTGTTTCGATGTGTAAAAACATGGTTCTGGTTTATATTATTTCTTAAATACAGTAAGCTTACATAAAACACATTTTCTTTCAAACAACTTTACCACACAATCATTTTGGACACAAATATCCACAATCCCTGGTACTAATATGAAAGCGTTTTTCGAAACTTCAACATCTCTTAGCATAAGACATGTCTCTTTCCATATTTTCTGGTTAGTCTTGAGAAGGAAGACATTTGACATTTTTCCTATTCTTGATATATTGTTTTATTTTCCTCTAGGAATAGTGTACACGTGTAATATTTGGTTAACATGGACGTATATAGTAATGTTTTGTTTTATTCTTGAGCGAGACCAAAACTGTACAAAAGCTATCAAATTAGTAAATAAAAAGACATTTCCTTACATAACACAGGCACAAAATGTACCATTAAACATATGAATGATTTGTTTTTAGAGTTTATGAGAAATAGACAACAGAATATGATAGGGAAATCTATGACTCGCGCAAGCGATTCACGCTTAACTTGCTGATCATTTTGTTGCATTCGACATTAAAACCCCGGCCATTTTATTCACCAAACGGAACAACTGCGGCGACGTCATTTTAAGGAACGTTCTCACGGACAATACGCGGACGTCGTCAAAACAGCGGCCCGTTATCAGTAAGCAGCGTTGTCGTTATTTGCACCTTTCCTTCCGCAGCTCATACAAAATGAACATCATAATTTATGAATGGAAAAGAATAGGGCGAATGTAAATATTGCTTGATAGACAGCTGTATCTTGCACATATTATTCCATAAAATGCGTCTTTGTGACCTTATACATCAATTGGTAAAATCTTTATCTCATTGCAACGATCTCATTCTGGGAAATGTACAATCAATACCTTGATCTTTTCATTAATTCTTCCATTTTGTGTCAGATATTGCCAAATGGTTAATGTAAAAGAATTGTAAGCTCCTTATAGTGATTGTACCAGCCGTTCGATTAAGTGCTCTAAGCATGTTATCATATTTCAATAAGAAATTGTGTAACATTTCTAATTAACTGATGACTAGGATAATTATGTATCATCTCGAATTGTTTTATGAACATTTTCATAAACATAATATTGATCAAAAAAGGTAGATCCTTATTTGTCAGATGACGTTAAGACAACCGCCATACTTCAGGTGCAAATCAACACTATGAAATGTATTTAGATTCATTATGCCTCCCTTCGAAGAAGGAGGGGTATATTGTTTTGCAGATGTCGGTCGGTTTGTCGGTCGGAATGTAGACCAATCCGTTTCCGGATGATAACTCAAGAACGCTTGGGCCTAGGATATGAAAGTTGATAGGGAGGTTGGTCATCACCAGTAGATGACCCCTATTGATTTTGAGGTCTGTATGTCAAAGGTCAAGGTCACAGTGACCCTGAATATTAAAACGGTTTCCGGATGATAACTCAAGAGTACTTGGGCCTAGGATCATGAAAATTGATAGGGAGGTTGGTAATGACCAGCAGATGATTCCTATTGATTTTGAAGTCAGTATGTTAAAGGTCAAGGTCACAGTGACCCTGAACAGTAAAACGGTTTCCGGATGATAACTCAAGAATGCTTAGGCCTAGGGTCACGAAAGTTGATAGGGAGGTTGTTCATGACCAGCAGCTGACCCCTATTGATTTTGAGGTCAGTATGTCAAAGGTCAAGGTCACAGTGACCAGGAACTGTAAAATGGTTTCCAGGCAATAACTCAAGAACGCTTGGGCCTAGTGTCAGGAAAATTGATAGTTAGGTTGGCCATGACCAGCAGATGACTCCTATTGATTTTGAGATTATTAGGTCAAAGGTCAAGGTCACATTGGCCAGGAACAGTTAAAACGGTTTCTGATCTTTTTGTCCAAAACCATACGGCCTAGGGCTTTGATATTTGGTATGTAGCAAAATCTAGTGGTCCTCCACCAAGATTGTTCAGATTATTTCCCTGGGGTCAAATATGGCCCCACCCCGGGGGTCACATGGTTTATATAGACTTATATAGGAAAAAATTTGAAAAACCTCATGTCCAAAACCACAGGTTCTAGGGCTTTGATATTTTGTATATGACATCATCTAGTGGTCCTCTACTAAGATTGTTCAAATTATTCCCCTAGGGTCAAATATGGCTCCTCCCCTGGGGGTCACATGGTTTACATAGACTTATATAGGGAAAAACTTTGAAAATCTTCTTGTCCAAACCACAAAGACTATGGCTTTGATATTTTGTAATGTAGCATCATTTAGTGGTTCTCTACCAAGTTTGTTCAAATTATCCCTCTAGGGTCATTTATGGCCCCACCCCAGGGGTCATATGGTTCATATAGACTTACATAGGGAAAAACATAGAACCTTCATGTCCATAACTTACATCATTCAAATTTGGACCACATGCATAGTTTTGAGTGGCAAGATGAACCTTGACATGAGTTGACCTTGATCTTGACCTAGTGACCTACTTTCACATTTCTGTAGCTACAGTCTTCAAATTTGGACCACATGCATAGGTTTGTGTACCGAAAAAAACTTTGACCTTGTTATTGACCTAGTCACCTACTTTCACATTTTTGAAGGTACATGCTTCAAATTTGGACTAGATGAATAGTTTTTTGTTCCAAAATAAAATTTGACCTTGATACAGCCTTTAAATTTGAACCACAAGCATAGTTTTGTGTACTGAAATGAACTTTGATCTTGAGATTGACCTAGTGACCTACTTTCACATTTCTGAAGGTACAGGGTTCAAATTTGGACCACTTGCATAGTTTTGTGTTCCGAAATAGAATTTGACCTTGATTTTGACCTAGTGACCTACTTTCACGTTTCTCAAGCTACATCCTTCAAATTTGAACCACATGCATAGTTTTGTGTACCGAAGTGAACTTTGATCTTGAGATTGACATAGTGACCAACTTTCACATTTTTGAATGTACAGGCTTCAAATTTGGACCACATGCATAGGTTTTTGTTCAAAAATAAAATTTGACCTTGATTTTGACCTAGTGACCTAATTACACATTTCTCAAGCTACAGCCTTCAAATTTGAATCACAAGAATAGTTTTGTGTACTGAAATGAACTTTGATCTTGAGATTGACCTAGTGACCTACTTTCACATTTCTGAAGGTACAGGCTTCAAATTTGGACCCTTGCATAGTTTTGTGTTCCGAAATAAAATTTGACCTTGATTTTTACCCATTACCTACTATCACATTTCTCAAGCTACAGCTTTCAAATTTGAAGTACATGCATAGTTCTGTCTACCGAAATGAACTTTGACCTTGAAATTGATCTAGTGACCTGCCTTCACATTTCTAAAGCCGTAGCTTTCAAATTTGGACCACATACACATTGTATCGAAATGAAATTTGACATTGATTTTGACCTTGAGCTAGTCTTGAAATATGGAACATTAAAAATGGCTCAGTGGATGGCGCCAAGATCACTCTGTAATCTCTTGTTAGGTTAATAGGTTAAAGGTCAAGGTCAGATTAAACCAGAATGGTAAAACTCTTGTTTAGAGTGAGCATATAATTTCTGTTCCTTGTGCAATTACTGAATGTATCAAGGGGGGCATTTCGTGTTCGATGAGCTCTTGTTCAGTTTCAGTTTCAGATTACCTACATGTATTATTGTCCGTTGTAAAGAACGCCGCACCTGCCACTTCAGCGGAACTTCCCTTTTTCATAAAACAGCCGTTCCTTAGCATTCTTACCGCACTCTTTCATTAATGTGAAAACTCAAATTTCAGGTTTTGCAAAGACTCTGTGTAACTTAAATGTTTTTCAACACATCAGTTAGACGATTGATTACTTTTCAACTTAAGTTTATCAAAAAAACTATAAAAAACAGCTACTATTTCAATCAAACAAAAACCTGTTCCTAAAATACATAAAAAATATTTCCTCCGGACAGTAAATTTCATTCTGTCTTTTCACATCATCATAGAAATTCTTCACCAAGTGTACAAGTTACCACGAATTCCAGAACATTATTTTCTCACTTTCATATCTTAAAGGAAACCAGCAGCTAATGCCTGACGGCGTTTTGGCCGAATTAGGAGATAATGACTTTATTTGCATGGTACACTATGTTTGATGATAGCCGGCTAATACGTTTTTAGTTCTATCAACCTTAAAGCTTCACGAATATATTTTGCATGTAGAATGATATTATTATCATATCTCTCCCTAACCAGTCTGACTAAAGTACATCTCCAATTAACGCTACGCACATTGGATCTAAAGACGTGCTATTGATAGCCTCGTTCTGACGACCCTTCTTCTAGTCAATCAGAGCCTTACTTACAACATTTTGTATGTGAAAGTAGAAGTTTAAAAAATCTATATTTAGCCTGGGTTTTCATGTTTATTATGAGGGCCACAGCATGACTGCGCCGTCGTGTTTTGAGAGGTATCATATGTCACGGTACGGACTTGGTCACGAAAGAGGAGAATATGTATCAGGCAGCTAGTCGCTAGAGCACTCACCCTGTAAGCGAGGTGTCCCTGGTTCGAGCACCGGACTAAATGCACATTTTTCTCACCCTGTAACATTATACGCTATTTTGATTGTTCAGCCAAATGCCTGTTGAAACGAGTCGTCTAATTGGTTCAAATAAAAATAAATTTGCGAAAATAAAAATAGCAATATCGGAAATCCAAAATATACAGAAGACGAACTGGTCCGAGAGCTCACGGACTTTTATTGCAACAATTGAGGCCAAAAGAAGTTTATACATTTTTGGAAACAGTATTTCATATCCTCCATGAAAACCCATTTCTTAAGTGTCAAAGCCGTGCCTATCTACATTTTGTTCACTTATGTTTGTGATAGCGGTGGTAAAACTCATTTGCAAAGATATTAGGGGGAAGGGTAAAGTTTACGTCTACCAGCTTTTTCACTGTTTAATTACAGTACTATTTGATTGTCAGTAAATGTATATATGTCAAACAATGACAGCAATAACAAATTCATTAAAATGAAATGAAGGGCAAACTTGATATTCAAGGTCAAAGGTCAAATTTATGTGAAAATCACAAAAATTGGCATATTTGAAATTCATTTTTATTCTTAGAAAATAGTCTGTTATCATAAGTCACTCATCTTTATCTATGTAATGTGTATACATCAGCAAAAATCAGAAATACAAATATTATTGCAAAAAGTCAAGGTCAGCATTGATAATTGAAGGTCAAAGTTCATTTTCCTGCGAAAATGTGAAAACTGTTACTTCTACTTTTTCTAGTCTGTTTAATATGTCTTCACATTATTAGCCGTTGAAGTTATTTCGATTTAATGTTTGTATGTCAGGCAAAGTCAGCAGTGCAGATGTAACCCCAAAACCACCAAGGATAAAGAAATATCGAAGGTCAAATGTCAAATGTGTGTGAAAAATTGCATAAATAGCTTCCTGTTTGAAAAATAACAGATACTTTTTCTCATTATTAGTAACTGCTCGTGATTTAGTTTGATGTATATATGTCAAAATATGTCAGTAATAAAATATAGTTTGGAATGAGTCACGTTCAAATGTGATATTAAGGGTCAAAGGTCATTTTCAAGTAAAAGAATGAAACAAATGGCTCTTTAACTTTTCTCTTTGTTGATAATATTTTGTCAGTATTAACCAATGATATCAGTTCCTTTTAATGTATAAATGTTAGGCAATGTCTGGTATGCACATACAATTTCAAAGTATTCAAGGTCAACCATAATATCAAAGGTCAAAGGTCAAAAATGTGAGTAAAATGTTGCAATAATATCACCCATTTGTAATGATTATTATTGTTTAAAAGTATTTGTTTGTCATTTTAGTAACTGATCGTTGTTCATTTTACTGTATATATGTCAGACGATGTCATGTAAGAGAAAATAAGTCAAGGTCAAACCTGGTATTACAGGTCAAGGGTCATTTTTGCATAAATGATTAATATGTAGTATACTTACTCATTACTATGTTCAAAAATAGCTTCTTGTTATAATCCACTGTTAGCAATTCATTTAAATGTATATATGTCAAGCAAGGTCAGCAATGTTGGTCTTAAGTCCAAGCAAAACCTATTATCATGGGTCAAATTTGTGTGACAATAAGCAAAAACAACATTTTTGCAATGATTTTTCTTTATTGTTTTAGAGTACATGTATTTTTGTCAAAACTAGTAACTGATCATTATTCATTTTAAAGTATATATAACAGATGATATCATTCCTTTTTAATAATGGAAAATTAGTCAAGGTCAAACCTGACATTAAAGGTCAAAGTTCAGGGTCATCAAGAAACTCGCAAGTATGAAAACCCTGACTGGAACAAGTTCGGGAGCCAATGGAAAGATCCCATGGCAAGCCTACACAGACACCGTTCCGTCTATAGCAGAGTACGCATCCACCCAATGGGTAACCGCTTCCTAAACCAGTAAAGATAAACAGGACAAGGTTCAGGCCTGAGGATAATTCTTGAGCAATGAAAACAACACGAATAAAAGAAATAGAAAAGACAGACAACCTTGAGCCATTAGAGACAACACGAGAGTACAAATGCCCTCATGCAGGCAGAAAAGGCAAAGAAACTACAATCGCATTCACTCCACTCAAAACTCGAGAGCAGAACCAAGAACGGTCTGAAACGACAGAGTCTAAACCATATCGTCAAAGAACTATAGAAATGGAATAGCAACAGCACGGAGCGCAGAGTCAGGGCCGCTTGTACACGATCAACGGGTTCCTAGACATTGTGTTTCGAAGATCAGCTGGGTGTTGTAGAGACAGTTAAATGTCAGTGCAGATTAGAGAACAAACACCATTCTACATCCTGCAGAGCTGTTCCTATCTGGAAGAAGCACGCCAGAAAGTTTGGCCCACAGACATGGCATTTAAGACCAAGCTGTGGCGAGTTGCCTGCGACCTGCAGAATACGATGCATTTCATTGCGCATTTATCTTAAAATATAAAACGGCCAAAATAACATGGAACGCAGTAAGTAAGTAAAAGTAAGTAAGTATGTAAGTAAGTAAGTAAGTAAGTAAAGGGTTAACATTAAAATGAATTAACATAAAGTTATAACGACAAGAAATAAAAGAAATAAAATAACAGTGCTAACGTTTTTATTCTTACCCGAAAATGAATTTAATAATTTCTACCGAAGAAAAAGATTAATATGCCGTATTCTGACTTTTTTTGCAAGAAAATGATAATGACCTTTGACCTTTAATGTCAGGTTTTACTTTGACCAATTTTTCGTTTTTATTTCAACAATGATATTGTCTTTTATAGATATTTTAAATGAATAATAATCAGTTTTACTAGTGAAAAAAAAAAAAACTGAAACAATAAAGCAAATTCACTTCAAAATACTGCTTTTTGTGATATTTTTACCTTTGACCTTTCACCTTTATAAATAGGTTTGCCTCTGACTTATTGGGATAGGACCTACCTTGCTGACCTTGCATGGCATGTATACATTTAAGTAAATTGGTAACACAGAATAATAACAACAAGCTCTTTTTGAACAAAATAAAGAGAAAGTATGCTACATTTTGTGCTATTTAAACAAAAATGACCCATAACCTTCAATAACAGGTTTGATCTTGACTTATTTTCTCTTTCATGACATTGTCTGACATATATACAGTACAATGAACAACGATCAGTTACTAAAATGACAAAACAAATACTTTAAACAATAATAATTATTACAAACAGATGATATTATTGCAACATTTTACTCACTTTTTTTACCTTTGACCTTTGATATTATGATTGACCTTAGATATTTTGAAATTGTATGTGCATACCAGACATTGCCTAACATTTATTCATTAAAAGGAACTGATATCATTGGTTAATACCGACAAAATATCATCAACAAAGAGAAAAGTTAAAGAGCCATTGTTTCATCTTTTAACTTGAAAATGACTTTTGACCCTTAATATCACATTTGAACTTGACTCATTCCAAACTACATTTTATCACTGACATATTTTGACATATACACATCAAACTAAATCACAAGCAATTACTAATAATGAAAAAAAAGTATCTGTTATTTTTCAAACAGGAAGCTATTTATGCAATTTTTCACACATATTTGACCTTTGATCTTTGATATTAGCTTTTCCCTTGTCGGTTTTGGGGTTACATCTGCACTGCTGACTTTGCCTGACATACAAACATTAAAACGAATTAACTTCAGCGACTAATAATGTGAAGACATATTAAACAGACTAGAAAAAGTAAAAGTAACAGTTTTCACATTTTCGCAGGAAAATGAACTTTGACCTTCAATTATCAGGGCTGACCTTGACTTTTTGCAATAATATTTGTATTTCTGATTTTTGCTGATGTATACACATTACATAGATAAAGATGAGTGACTTATGATGACAAACTATTTTCTAACAATAAAAATAAATTTCAAATACGCATTTTTTTTGGATTTTCACATAATTTTGACCTTTGACCCATGAATATGTTGTCTGCCCTTTATTCCATTTTGATGAATTTGTTATTGCTGTCATTGTTTGACATATATATATTTACTGACAATCAAATAGTTACTGTAAATAAACAGTGAAAAAACTGGTAGACGTAAACTTTACCCTACCCCCTAATATTTTTACAAATGAGTTCTACCACCCCTATCACAAACATAAGTGAACAAAATATAAATAGGCACGGCTTTGACACTTAAGAAATGGGTTTTTATGGAGGATATGAAATATTGTTTCCAAAAATGTATAAACTTCTTTTGGTCTCAATTGTTGCAATAAAAGTCCGTGAGCTCTCGGACCAAACGCGAATGGGTCATTAATTATCAGATCTTCGTTTAGAAGATCAAGTACTTTAGTCAGATTGCTCTCTAACGAATCTGTAAATGGTATGACAAAGAATTTCGCAAAAGAATAAAAAATAATCGACATTGAATTATTCTCTTCTGAAAAGTCCCAGTGTTTCGTTTTAAAGATAATAATGTTATGGGGATGGGGGCAGATTTAGAAAACTTGCAACATTTTATGTAACAAGTTATAGTCTAACAAAACAGACTAAGCAAATTATCGCCCTGTTTAGAATCAATAACTACTACACCCTTAAAGTTGATTTCGGCATCCATTCTCCAACAGAAAATTCATTTGTTTTGGTTTCAAAACCAAAAAGTTCTAAGTCGATAAATTATAGTTATCCTTGAAAGTTAGAGGTGAACTAATTGTTAAATTGTTACCAACATAATTAGATTGGAATACAAATCACACTTTCAATACGAATCGGGACAAAATTATGCACACATGTTAAAATAATTCAGATTAGTGACAAAATTCGAGTCTATGTATCAACACAGCAACAGTGTCTAGCAACACAATTCTGACGACTCTAACTATTGCATTACAACCACAACAAAACAAAGTTTTGCGCAAATATTGCTTACTCACAACCCTATCACGAGTGAAATATTGGTAAGAACACAGATTGTAAGAGGGAAGAATTCTTTACGGCTCCACATTATAAAAATATTGTGAATAGAAATTATTTTATCAGACCCACATAGATACAGCGACATCAATAAAAATGAGATTCCGCCACAAAAAAAATATTCTAATGGATGAAATAAGTTAAAACTCAACAGACCATTTTATATATTCAAAAGTAATTTTCATTTCCATTATACTACGTTCGAATGTATTTACGTAAATTTACTTGCTTTGAAAAGAGGTTTAATTTATGTAACAACGTTTTGTATTGACATGGTGCCATTTTCTATAATTCTGCTAATCTGACATCTTGGTAAATAAACACAGTTAGTAGTTCTTCTCCAGTGTTAAGAGAATTTCTCTGGTGTCTCTTTACTTTATGACCATTTAATCTAGGCCATGATTAGAGGCAATTTCCCTGACTAAACTGTTGTCTGCAAAAATGGTAAGAAGTCATTGCATGGCTATCTGTCTACAGACCTAAGACTGACCAGATACTTTATTTTATAATTCTTATGTTCACTTATAAATAGAACAACCGAAGTTTAAAGATTTGAAGTGTTCAAGCATATAAAAAGTATAATTAATGATGTTTTAATATCTCTGTTACTATAATGTATAGCTATATCATAGGACGTGAAACGCGGTGTATTTCTTTTGGCATTGTAATTGTTGTCACATTGTAGTTGAAGCTAAAATATGAAGACTAAATATCCGATGTACTACCTGTTATTCATTCTTGATCTTGACCAAATGTCCCGTTATTGCCCTGTTTACTTACTTCTACTTCTACCTGTACTAACAGCTCCGATGTTCGGCTATGTTGTGTGATGCTCCACTGCACTCGATATCTTGGCTTTGTTGTATTTAGTTAAGTTCATATGTTATATCATTATATGATAATAAATATCTAGGACATTTACTTATTTGCAGGTTAATTATACCTTTGTTACATTCTGTTGACCATAAAGTAACATTTCAGAGTTTAAGTTAGTAATATGGCTCAAACATAAGCTATTTTTTCATATACTTCCCTGTTTACCTGGAATCTGTACACAAAGCCTTGATGTGTTACGTCATTACCATATATACATGTATTTTAACTTAATATTTAATGTTTTGTGTAGTATTTTAAATTGTACTTGATATCTTGACATTGATGTATTTAGTTACGTTAATATGTTATATCATTATATGATAATGAATATCTAGGATAATACTTATTTGCAGTTATCTATACGGCCAGACGGACATTAATGTACGCAATTTGGGCTAAATCGACAGCCACATATGAAGAAAGGTTTTGTGGAGAGAAAAACGCTGCGTAAATAGTATAAACATTAAGCATTCGGCTGAGTTATGTATGCAAGATGTGTCTGTGATAATGATTATTTATTTATACCATTGATAAACGTGAAGGAAACCATATTTAACAATATAGGCTGTCAGAAATACGTCTGTCCATAGAAAGCAATCATAAGCATGTCTTTGATATACATGTTTCAATCGTAATTAACCATACCATCCAATATTCAAATTGGAAACTGATCAATTCTCACGAAATGTTGTCTGCCGGAAAAGGCGCATTATTGCTCTACATAAGTTTATTAGTTCGGTTGAATGTTCTTGTAGTATTGTGAACCTTTGCATGCAGGAAATTCCAATCTTTGGCATGACTGCACAAACAGCGGAATTAATGGTGCCTGTTCAATATTCTATCAAAGGCTCCTTTGGAAGCATAGGAAAATGAAGTGAAACAGAAAATGATAATAAAGAAAGTTTAAAATAGCATGTTCTTGATGGGTTCTTTAAGTGCAATAGCTTTCAAACACCATAGAACTGCCTTTTACATAAGAACATTGCATTGATTGCATAATCCTAAGGGACCACTGTAATAGAAAGACTGAGAACATGGATAATACATATGCGCTTAAAGACTGCTGTTGCGATACATGATGTTTTATTGATCCTCAAGAGGGTTTACTAGAAGCAAAACATGCAACCAAATAAAATGATAGCACAATCTATAGACTAAGTATTAAATTTGTTCATGAGGAGTAAGAGGAAATGTGCTAAAACCCAAGCATTCTACCAATGGGTGAAAGGGGAACTCAATAGGTCCTCACGGGACTTAATCGCTAAGGCAAAGTATGTAAAGGAAATCATTTATGACTCGTAAACTGGAAGCAAAAGACTACAAATTAATTAATTATACAAATCAACAGTCTGATGAAAATAATATATATTTCAATACCTTTATCTTTATATAAATTCATAATGGTGATTTATCAATTATTTTCTCTTTTCTGTTTTTTACTTTTTATCTTAAAAACCAATAAAATCATTTTGAAGAAATGTTACTTATGGAGGATATGACACAAGTGTCTTTTCATAGTGGATTTATCAAGCGAACTGAATAAAACAATAAAAATCGAGGGTATAAATTTCATTCAACGGGATTAGCTTTTCCTACTGAAATAACAAAATCTTTTATTTCTTTACCTATTATAGATCAAGTCAGTTCGACCAACGTCTCCTATACATTATATTACGTAAACGTCGAAAATATATTTCTCTAGTGTAATACTAGTACGAGTACTTGAATTATTTAATCCACGACGTCATGCATGTGATAAATGAATATTAAATACGAAACTATTTTATCCACTTTATACGTTTCGTAACGCTTTTTTTCCAGTATTTATTTAATAGCTTTCACCAATAATAAAATGAGTCAGTGTATTATTTAGAAGGATGAATTATATTCATTTAACTTTAATTTAATATAATAAATAATGACAAGAAAAAGAGAAGAAATAGCATTTTAAAGTTTAAGCCTGAGACTTCAATCGTTGACTAATACGTGGCCAGTACAGGATTGATGTAGAGACGACTGATTTCTACGCAAATAGGTTACAGTAACTTAATATCAACTTAACTGAAGGCATGAGGTTTCGGAAAAATTAGGGAGAGCGTAATTTCATTGAAATTTATCACGTTCGTCAAATATAATTTGTCTTTTTTCTGTTCATTTCAGAGGAGACAAGCTGTTTAATGCATTCAGTTTATAGAAACATAACAATAAATCTGTGTTAATGTGCAAAAATATTCTGATTGTCAAGAGTTTTGCAGTGATTTTTCACTACAATTGACTATCGAACAGAGGTTATTAACATTTTATCCTCTCATCTATTTTACTGGACTGAAGAACACGGATCAGTATATATTTGCCTGGAATGAATTTTCAGATATTATTCAGAGGATATAAAGTTGCATTCTTTATTAAATGCAAGGTATAGCTATTTGGAATGAAACTTTCACGTTGTTCAGCTGCCTAGTTTATTACGATGCGCGAGATTTTAACCATGAATGACGATTGACTACACGTTTCTGTTATTATGGGCATTGTTACAAGCTACAATATTGAATTTTTGAAATGAGATAAGGTTTTATTACTCATGACTCAATTATTTTATCAGTTAAACTAAGAAGGAAATCAAGATTTTGTCATAATTATCATCCAGTCTCCCAAATCAATGTTTCTCATTTTGTGTCGGATGTTGCCAATCAAAGCACTGAAATATAATTATCTTAAACAGTAGTGTATTTTTATATACTGCAAAAATCGAAAATAAGTTTTTGCTGATAAGGACCAAATTGGAAATGAGTGTTTATGGGTAATCCTTGGACTGAGGATCAGCAGAGAATATTTATGAAATATAGACAAGCTTCCTGTTAATTCTAAAAGGTTGAGAATCGTGAGATTTCTACATGAACTTTTACTCGGAATATTTACTCACCAAAGTTTTATCAGTTTTTTACGATGTTCGTTAAACGGGTTTGCATTAAGTTGCCTGATTTATTTGTCTATCATTTAATGTGATTTTGTGCAAATTTAGAATACGTTATTAGGTTACTGTCATTCTAAACTTAAGTTTATCCAGCTAGTCAGAGAAAAGTTTTTGAGGCTCTGTCTGTCGTAGTAGATGACGGCAGCTAGCTTACCGCAAGTTGATCTAATGAATATTATAAATCTATTTCTTATCTTTCACATACGGGATGTGAGGCTTATAATAGTAAATTTACTGGCACTGCTTGAAATAAAAAGTTAATTTCATGCGGCTTAGGACTGATGTCTTTTGAAGCAAAAATGAAATGAAAAATGGTAAAAGTTGATCATAGTGTAAACAAAGTAAGGATAACACATGTATATGAAATGAAAATTCATCTGAAATGAACCTCTATAGCTTGCCTCATTGCATCATGAGTATTCTAAAACTTATGACACAAATCGCAATGTAGTTTAATTTTGAGACGGAGCTACATATGTTACCATGATAAATACGAGAGAGAGAGAGAGAGAGAGAGAGAGAGAGGGGGGAAAGGGTGGGAGGGAGAGAGAGAGAGAGAGAGAGAGAGAGAGTATACAATATTGAACTTCCGAGAATTTAGCTTCATCCTGCAAAATCTGCATCAAAATAAAATTAGGCCAAAGGACATAACATTTACATAAACAGAAGAATTAGATACAGAATTTGCTGATGACAAAGGGATTGTTCTCATTTTTAGACGGTATTTATGAGTCTAATAAAATATTTATTACAATTCTTTCCCACTGTCCTTTTAAATGGAAAGAAGATATCTCCGAACAGACGAATAAAATAATAAGGTTTTTTTTAGTTAGAAATTTCTAACATTCGTTTTTGTTTCATTAAATTTACAAACCATAAAGTAAATAAGGTTTTTGCATAAGTTTCAGTATAATTGTAGTCATGGGCTTCTTGAAGCTTAATGCCTTCGCTTGCAAATTCTGGAAAGAGATTAAAGCTGAAAGTTAACGTTATCATAATAAAGTGCTGTAATAATATGTTTGAGTAAATTTGAAAACGAGTTTTTGTTTTTCAGTTTTTAGACCACATGTCATTTTGTTCAACTATAAGAAATTACCTTATAACGAAAAAAGATTCTTCAAACGTTTTTCTTTTGATAACGTAAGCGGGACTATTAATGCTTATAATGCATCGTTGGGCCGCTAATATATGTACTTGCCCTAAAACTTGTACATACGCCATTAGCAGGGGCCTATTCTATTGTCACTCTGGACCTGAATCAGTCTTTCGATACAAGCTTGCTGATATTGACACGTATTATCAATAATTAGATATTATTTTTATACTTACAAATCCATTTTCCTTCTATAGCAAAAGTATCGACTGGCTAGTAAAATTTGTTTGATTTGTTTTAATTTCATTTCATGTTATTTTAAGTTACTTTGTTTTATGAGTGAATTTTCTCTTTTGTGGGTTTTATTTCAATACCATCGCTGTATCTTTTCCTGCTTGTAAGACGGATAGAATCCCATATATAAAAACCAGTTTTTTTATTAATGAACACAAATGTAAAGTTTCCATTAAGAGAGGTTAAGATCAAAGCTTTCTAAACGTGTGGACGGACCGGCGATAACATATTATTAACTAGACCTAAACAAGTTTCAAATTCTCTATACATGCTATCTTTGTACCCTATTTTTAATTCATCATACATATAACCATCTGCAAACACATCTTCTATGACAAAACAAAATGTGTCCTACTTGTGTAACAATGAAGAAGATAATGAGATAACGATGACATTATTTTCCTTATATTCCTCGTCAAACCAAGATTAATAAGTATTTAAGCAATATATTGTGAAAAATTTAATATTAAACAGGTTTATGAAAAATTGGTTGATTAATATTATTGTACATAAAAGAGAGCATACTAGTATAAAGGAATTGACGTTATTCTTATGAACACAAACATTAGCTCACTTTTCGCGTTGTTTTCGAAACTGCTTGGTGTGTAGAATTCTTTCTTGTGAGGAAGTCATCTGACTTGCTCACGGAAGGTCAGTTGTTCTACCAAGGTGTCCGTCCGTGCCTTAAATATTTCTCGGAAGGGCACCTGTGGTTTCCTGCTGTCATCAGTGTCTAAAACGTCTTCATAATATCTGTGGAATATTATTTACACAATCAACAACAGTTGTTTATGGTGAAAAGCTACAGATATACTTCTCATTTTTTATTTAATTTAGGACATTAGTTTGACAAGTATTAACAGTAAAAACATTTAACTAGAACCGATCTGTTAGTTATCATATTCATTCATATTTCGTGTGAAAGTTAAAACAGCTGGTGTAGGCCATTAGTTCTACCTAGATGCCCGTCTGTAATTGATATAATGCTCGGATGGGGTTGGTCAATTCTTTCTAAAAGATAAAAGGTAAGATTAGATTTCCCGGAAGCACAGAGCACCCCAAACACAGCCATAGAGCCATGCGTCCCAAAGTATACCCGAAACAAAAGGAAACTGTAACGGAAAAATATAGTAGACGGGTTGCTTCAAAAATCAAACAACAAGTAAATTTTAATTATATGAAAATTCAAAAAAGAGCATGAAAACTATTAGACAGTTGTGAAATTGCAAAAAAATATTACGGAGAGACCCCGGCTGGGCAATCAAACATCAAAATAATAATAAAATGTCCCGTACCGTCTCTGAAGACGTGTTTTTAATCAAAATTTTAAAGAGAAATCGTGAACATGAAAGCAGCTGCATAATGAAAAGATATCGTTGCTGAAACCAATCAGTCTCTTGTAAAAGAAAGATTATTGCAATGAACGCTTTAACATGACATATTTAACATACCTTAGAGGAAAGTGACAGAATATCAATATTCAAATAAAATATGCGAACGGAAAGTTTGAAGTTGTACAATTACCATCGACATTTTGGGAAAATTAATTGGCTTGAATGTTATTTATATGTATTTCTTTTCCATTTCTACAAATACTGTTAATTAGTACTTTAGAAAATAAATTTAAAACAAGGATTATCTTTGTGCTCATTGCCCGGTTGTCTGTTAGTAGTATGCATGAATATGGCGACCTGATAGGCTGCCTTTAAATTATGTGTAAAGCACATTTGACCGTTTTTATCATGAAAAGAGCATACTATAAACCTGATGTAATGATATACCAATAATAATAATAATAATAATAATAATAATAACAATTGTAGTAGTAAAAAAACTGATAATGAAATGTTGTCTTTCGGTTGCATTCTCTTTCTTATATCTTAAATGTAAGTTAGCAGTGATTTCACATCAAACAAAACAACAACAAAAACATAATACCAATTTAGCGCTTCTTGTTTCAAAAAGAGTAAAAATAATTTCGATGTTTTCTATTACTGATACTATGAGTCATCTGTTGTTTTCTTCTTGTGATACTTTTTAACAGAAAGGAACGACATTGTAGACCATCACATTTATCTGCCATTTGCCTTTTCTGATAATCAACGATTATTGAGAATTTCTCAATCCGGCACTCCAAAGGCCATAATAATACGCCTAGTAATACTAGTGGAGGTGGTTTCTACGTCCGAATCGTGTTGTAGTGTGTTTTCTATTTCTGAATAGAAACACAAACAGCAGCAGAATGCTATTTGTGTTTTTAAAGGCATGTATTTCTGAAAATATCTCCAGAAAAGCAATTTAATTTCTTTATCTTCCGATATCAGAATATCGGAAAAATTCGCAACTATAATTCGGACCCACTAACAATTGCGTTACCACCATAGCCAAAAGAACATGTTACATACATAATGCTGAGGAAGAAAGTGTCATAGTTTCAGCCGGATTTTGGGTGAAATATTGGTGGGAACACTGATTTAAAGCGGAGGAAGATTTTTTACAGACAGAATATAAACCATTTAAGCCGGAGCTCAAAAGCCATCAATACAGCGACATCAACAAATATAGCCAATATACCGAATGGATATCTGCTACAAGACTTCCTTGGATAGAATCACTTAAGAAACAGAACAAAAAGACAATTCAGAGTAATCAAAAGTCATTTGTAGTTCCGATATAGCATGTTCTAAACAATTAAAGTAAAATCATCTGAAACAAGAAATATCTTTAAAAATGATGGTCGGCGAATTGTAATAAGGAAAGAAGTTTATGAATTTTTCATCTTACATTCATCTTTCATCTAACATTTTTAAAATTGCAAAACTAAACACCGCACTTTAACAATTTAAATGGTTCTCTTTTAATTTTTCGCAAAGGTTTCGTAGGGTTGCAACTTTGTTTCGTTTATCCTTAGACGAATAATTACAGCAGTAGTTTGATGAAGATTCATCAAGCGGTTCATGAGAAGAAGTCATTAAACGTGTTTATATTTTTAGCTAAATTGGTCCCTATCCCCATTTGTAACAAAATAGCAGGAGACCTTACGATATTGTTACACATCGAGTTTGATAAAAATCCATTATATTTTGGTGGTTAATGCGAAGAAAGGCATATCTACTCTTAGCTATAGTGGTCCTTAATAGGGCCCAAGTTCCTATATAAATAAATTTGGAAGAGGACCTTATAATGATGCTCCAGACAAAGTATGACTAAGATCCACCAAGCTGTTCATGAGACGCTGTATAAAGGCATTTCTAGTTTTAGCTCTATCAGCCCCTAAAAGGGGTTAAATGTCCCAGCTGAACAAAGTTGGCTGCGGGCCTAATAAAGATGCTACAAATCAAGTTTGATTAGAATACATGAGAAAAAATCAATTAAATGATTTTTTTATATATTATTTTTATTTATTTCTAAAATAGGCCAACTGATCCCGCTTTAACAAATGCATATTCGCTATTCATGAATCTTTGGACAATGACGTCACACCTATAAAAAAAATGAAGGTCAAGCAAAACATACAATTGTAATTATTTCAATATTTCTGTTTCATAAGCAAAGTTTGACCGTAGTCATATCACACAGATAAACTGTACGCAGCGTACCTTCATTTCAGTTATTATATAGCATATATATAATAAAACAGATTTCAACTGAGTTCAATATTTGCATACCATACTAAAGAAAAATATTCATATATAATAAATCAGTTAAATAATTTATAACAAATATATCAAAGCAAACAAGTATTCATTTTAATACGCAATCTGAATAAGTCACAAAAGCAAGAAACCTTTTCATATACAGACGACAATTGTAACAAGGAAAATCTTTTAAGAAGCACTTCTCTACATAAAAGACTCTTATCACACCCTTATTCATGTGATACGCAGACCGTATTCAGCTCTTTCTTGAATTTGAGATATGTTGGTATTTGAACAGGTTTTTATCATATTTATTAAACTTACTTATCATTTTGAGATATATCAATATTCTTACTAATATACTGAGCCAAAGTTAGCTTTAAAACTGTGAACAGCGTCTTTTAGGATAAACGCTTTGTCTACATTTCACTCAGCGTAGCACAATCAACAGAGTGAAAGAAATTGCCACTCTCGTCCAATCAGGCAGAGTGTTGCATAAATCTTCCATTTTGATAAATTATCTATAATGCGTTATCAAGTAGTTTGATTTGCAAACTGAAGTCACGTGGCATAGGTAACGAAAACGAATTTAGACGGCGTCGCCGAAAAATACCTTAAGTTAACTTTGAGTAACAACTTGTGACCTCAAATGATATTTCATCATCGACTTTCTCAATTTGATATCTTGGTAAACACCTTGGTAAGTTAGGATGATATAGTAAACAGTTTATTTTAGATCGATTGGTACTTTAACAAACATCAAATAGCAATTAACTGGCATGTGGTTGTGTGAAGGATAGGCGTAACACTACATTATTTATATAACAACTTGCACTTAGCAAAAATAAACGATACTAAATTATTCATCATAGAATTATTAACAAATTCATGCCTCAGGAATAACCTGATTTTGTCTGAAAACACGAAATTAAGTGACTTTATAGCTACAGTATGAACTTTTATTATATACCTGTTTGATTTACAGCCTGTATTTAATTAACGAATGCAAAATTTTGTAGTCAGCTCATGTCGGATACGGAAAAATATTCAATGGTTAGACTTTTAGTTGCAACGCTCCTTGAGTAATACAGTTTGGTAATACCGTTTCAAACGACGAGTTTTCAGCCTTATTTGTCTTTAATTATGGTGCGTTTTTGGCTGATATAAAGTGGAAATGGGTAAAATAAAAGTGTCATTTTAGCAGTACCATGATCTGCAACTCGTGAAATCGATTTTGCCAGACAGAATTACACTCGGGACATGCGCCTCGTTGAATCCAGACTTGGCCAAAACCACTTGAACAGAATAAAACAATGCAGATCAAGGTTCTGTAATAACCCTATTGTATTTAGTGCAATGTTTGTGTTAATATATACTAAAATGTATAATGACCATGATATATTCAGAGGGATTTTTAACTTACGAGCAATCATTTCTCACATAATGTGCTCTCCTACTGAAAACAACTCCTTTTATATAAGATAATTTAGTTTGACGTTTAAGTACAGGTTTATGCAGTCCAACTATAATACTCTTTAACTGGTATGACCGCCTCGGTAGCCTAGTGGTAGAGCGTCCGCTTCGAGAGCGGGAGGTCTTGGGTTCGATCCCTGTCCGCGTCATACCAAAGACGTAAAAAATGGTACTAGCAGCTTCCTCGCTTGGCACTTAGCATTAAGAGGATAGTGCTAGGACTGGTCAGCCCGGTGTCAGTATAATGTGACTGGGTGGTATATCATGCCACGTGTCTACGTGATATTCCAGTGAAGCAGCACTATAAAGTTGGGCATTGTGCTCACTGCTACAAGTAGACATGGTCGTTTATATGACTGAAAAAATGTTGAAAAAGACGTTAAACCCGAACACACACACACACTTTCATTGGTATGTCCAGATTGAACAGTGGTATACTTTCCTCATACCTGTGGTATAAATAAACGTTGAAATTAGCGCTGCCCTTCAGACGGGAATATCCGATGTGGTCATTTCGGACCATTCGTTGGAAAGTCTCTATATACTTCTTTCCATGAAAGAGGGTCCTCCCTGTACATTTTGTGTTTCATAATTTTCAGTAAGACGAGCTTCGATCATTTATATGTAACTCTTACTCGTACTTATAACACTGCGTTAACAAAAGCTATGCGTAGTACGCATCTCTGTCGAATATTTCGTTGTTTCACCCCGGCCTGTTCTTGATATTAAACACTCTTGCTTTGATATTTAAGTATTCGTAAGCAGAATAAGTAATGCAAAACATCAGTTGGGACCCCTTGACATTTGTTGATACCAAAGCCGAACTAGTGATTTATAATGTGTGACAGTGGCTTCGGTATGTGGATATATTTTTCATGTTGCATGAATACTACTATATAAGCTTCAGCGATTTACAATAATATTCTATTTCATGGTTAGCTTAATTCCAAGAATCAAACGATGGTTGTGTAATGTTACTCTATTTGTGCGACAGTAAATAAATGAAATCGGTAACTTTCTACAACGACAGTGTGTTGTTATTTGTATTAACAATGTGTAAGATAAACGTTGAAATGTATCTTTCACGTCTTTATGTTCGGTTATTCGGTCCCTTTTCTGGTGCAACATTCTATTAGTGCCCATCTGAGGCTTTTGATTAGTGCCAATCTGAGACTTTTGCCTACCATAACACATTACAGAATCTATACCGTTTTGGGTACATTAGTTGACATAACATTCCAAGAAAACATCTGCCCCAAATGTGCTACGAATGAATCTTTACTGACATTTACCATCGTTTGTCTAACAGACTGTGAAGTATGTGTCATGTCATCTGAAAATATTAATCATCGTATAGGCAGACATGTTAAGTCATAATTAAGCATCAAAAAGGGTGCAGTACATACTTACAATAGATACGGAATATTGTGTGCTTATTGTACAACGTCGAATGAAAGTTTTTTTCTGCATTTCTAAGACGTACCCTGAATTTGCATTACAATATGTACATAATTTTGAATATGATTTGGCCGTTTAGGACATTACGGCACTATATCTTATCACATTAGATTTTATTGCACTATACATTTTATGACATTAGATTTAATATGATGCAACTCATCAATGCTATATTACATTTTCAAAAAGCTTAGTATCGTCGGAATCTCTAACTGGCTTCAAAATGATATCTTTCATATAGGATCTGATGACCTGTATTAAGCCCTAATATGTCGACGTCGGCAGCGCCTCTTTGAAAAACTGTAAACATCAGTTAATATAACTTACATACGTGTAGGAACATGACATCTACCTGGTCTCCTACACTGCTGACCTCTTTAAATGGAAGTATGCTGATTGATGTGTTCTTGCAGAATCATGCAGCTGCATAATCTGTTATCACATGAACTGTGTGTTCTGGTCTGGTTATAAAAATTAGTCTTTATTTACGGCAATTCTGAATCTAAAAGCAGTCGAAATCAAAATATCCAGAAAGTATGGAATCACAAATTCAAGCAGGGAAATTGTATGCACAAATGTAAACTTATGAAAAGGGGCAATGACTGAATGTGAATGTTAAAAGACTTATTTATTACACATGAGCATGTACTTAAGTATCTTTCTGGGGAAGTTTGAAAATATATTCTATGAGTAAAAGAAAAAAAAATGAAAAGCAAATCAGGCACTTTTTTCAAAAATATCTAAATCATTTAGTGCGAAAAAAAACTTATGTACAACTTTCGCACGTGAAATGCATTTATTTACTAAAATTTAATGGCCAGATGTAAAAGAGGGAAACTAAACATACTGATATAGTATGGACATTACAAACTTTACATAAATAGAAGAAATGGATCAGACCGTATTGGCGATGAGTATATAACTACTAGACCTTACTTGATAAGATATAATGAGTCAACAAAACGACGATTTATTGTTTTTCCTATCGTTATAAATGCTATCTCCAAAACGGAAGAATGAAACATCATATTTATATTAGAATCATATTGACTGTTGATGTAAATAACAAGGATAAATATCCAAGGGTAAAGCCACATTCCAAAAACGCAGCCTCCCAAAACTGGAACCCAGATCACGCGGACGTGCACACGATTAACGCGTACGCACGCAAGTGCACATACACAGACAAGACAAACACATTAAGAAAAAAACAAACAAACAAAGAAACACAGTGAGGCACAAGCTTTTAACAGTCAGTGGCAAAATCACCGCTTGCATACTATCCATGAAAAAGCCTTCTGGCGTATTTTTCAGCCTAAATATTTTGATGTAACTCGTGTTGCATCGATGTCTAAAACAATTACGAGTATAGTATTACAGTAGTATAAGAATTGTTTGTGCGAAGCCCAATTTAACCCCATTTGACCTTTTGACCCTTGGTCAGGACTGACCAATGCCGGACAATTTAAAATCCACAGGTTTTAAACCCAGCAATTAACCCAACCCTAAACTTATAATACTAACTCGTGAAGCTGAAACCTTCGGGGTCTTTGACCCAGTTAGACCTACAGTCTTCGGTTGCACTCGGTACACTTGTACCCTCAAAATCTAACGACACCGGTGTCATTTTTTTTAACAAGTTTATCAATCAATATCGTTTGTGAAGCGAAACCAGTGTCGTTCTATTGATATTTACTTTCATTCATAAAACCGATATGTTTACATTTGTAGTACAATTCGTTTAAACTACCTTGTGATCGATTTACGTTTTACAGCTTTAAATGTCATAGGTAAATCAAGTGCATTTTTTAAAAATGATAATGTGGGAAACCACAAATTCAACCAATCAAAAGCCTGCCATTTTTCTGCCAAGTTGGCAGCAAACTATCATTTGCTTTTACTTTGGCTGAATCTTTGGCAAAACTTTGGCAGAAATTTGGCAGATTATTTTAATTAATAAAATGTAAGTTATTTGATCTTACTTTCAATTAGTAAGCATATTATTAGGGTACACGTAGTAATTAAAGTTTTAATTAAAGTTTTTAACTTAAAAGTTTGTTTACAAATTCAGGTTCATTAAATATATGTTCATCCGATATGTAGAATCTGATGTAACTGTCCTTCATAAGCGTAAATGTTACTTCTGTAGATGTTGAATCGTTATAAGGATGAATGTCAAACATTGTCCCTTGTGTTAAATAAATTTTAATTTTTTTCTTATACATAGATATTAACTGATCAGTGTCATAGTCCTCAGCTGCTATATTTACAGTATTGATAATTGTACTAAAAATTAGATCATCATCATTATTCCACCACCTAAATATAAAATGTGATATTGGACTTTTAGTCGGTTTATACGGTTCACCTATAGGGCTCGAACCCGTTAATAAAATCTTAATATTTATTATATAAATTCCGGTTTTTTCGACCACAAACACACCTCTCAAAAGCACATCTGGTACAGCTATTTTATGTTTTTGGTTTATTTGCATAAAATCTTTATAATCTACATAAATTCCAGGTTTTAATTCAAATATATTTATATAGTTCAGACCGATCAGATTTTCATATGTTGAATATATCCAGGCACCATGACGGTTAAAATACTTTTTCATTTTTATGTAATCAATAAAACTGTTATTTTAGTATTCGAAGAGAAACACTTCATGTCCCACTTCCTCTAACCTTTCTTCTATTTTCCTGTCTTTCTTTTTAAGTTGAAGAATTATTTCAGCTAAATCATCAAGTCGTTTTGTTGTAGCAACTTCAAAAGCAGATAGATTGTTAACAGTATTCTTTGTTCTAGCTAATTGTGTTTCTTATTTTAGAAAAGCATTTTTTACTTTTGTAATTTCTTGGGTATTAGTAGAAATTACTTGGGTATTAGCAGTGATTGATTCTCCTTGTTTAGCTGATATTTCAACTACAGAGTCTAGATCATTTATTATTTTTTTAATTTCATCATTAATTTTATCATTAAATTTATCTTTAAATTCATTAATATCTTTTTGTAATAAACCTGTAAGTTTACTTAAGTCTGCATACTTTATATTGTGACGTGTGTCAACAGTACTAATCAAGTTCTGAAATTGTTTCTTAAAATTTTCTAGCTGATCATTAATTGTGTTAATTGCTTTAGTATTAGCAGTGATTGATTCTCCTTGTTTAACTGATTTTTCAACTACAAAGTCCAGTTCACTTTTATGTTTTTCAACTTTAGCATTAAATTCATTAATATCTTCTTGTAATTTTTTGTAATATTACTTAAGTCTGCATACTTTAAATTATGACGGTTGTCAACAATACTAATCCAATTTCGAATTTGTTTTTTAAAGTCATCTATTTTAGAATTAATTTCTTTTTTAAGGTTATCTAATGCTGTGTCATGATCATCACCTCTTTTTGAAGCTGCCTTTTCCAGTTTCAGATTCTGCAAGTTTATTTGAAATTAATTCTAATAAATCTTTATGTTTATTTTCAGTTTCAGTATTTAGTTTATTAGTCCCCTACTGGTTGAAAACCAGTTTCGGGGACTATAGGAATGCACTTTTCCGTCATTCCGTCCGTCTGTCCGTCCGTCCGTCTGTCCGTCCGTCCGTCCGCAATTTCGTGTCCGGTCCATAACTCTGTCATCCATGAAGGGATTTTAATATTACTTGGCACAAATGTTCCCCATGATGAGACGACGTGTCATGCGCAAAACCCGGACCCCTAGCTCAAAGGTCAAGGTCACAATTGGAGGTCAAAGGTCAACAGGGCTTTTTTCCTGTCCGATCCACAACTCTCCCATCCTTGAAGGGATTTTAGTATTACTTGGCACAAATGTTCCCCATGATGAGATGATGTGTCATGCGCAAATCCCGGACCCGTAGCTCAAAGGTCAAGGTCACAATTGGAGGTCAAAGGTCAACAGGGCTTTTTTCCTGTCCGGTCCATAACTCTCCCATCCATGAAGAGATTTTAATATTACTTGGCACAAATGTTCCCCATGAGGAGACGACGTGTCATGCGCAAAACCTGGACCCCTAGCTTAAAGGTCAAGGTCACAATTGGAGGTCAAAGGTCAACAAGGCTTTTTTCCTGTCCGGTCCATAACTCTCCCATCTATGAAGGATTTTAATATTACTTGGCAGAAATGTACCTCATAATAAGACGATGTGTCATGCACAACTTTCAGACCCCTAGCTCAAAGGTCAAGGTCACACTAAACAGTCAAATGTTAACATAGCATGAACAGGGTCTGTTTCGTGTCCGGTCCATAACTCTGACATTCATTAAGGGATTTTAATATCACTTAGCACAAGTGTTCCCCATGATGAGACGACGTGTCATGCGCAAATCCCGGACCCCTAGCTCAAAGGTCAAGGCCACAATTGGGGGTCAAAGGTCAACAGAGTTTTTTTCCTGTCCCGTCCATAACTGTGCCATCCATGAAGGGATTTTAATATTACTTGGCACAAATGTTTCCCATGATGAGACGACGTGTCATGCGCAACACCCAGTACCCTAGCTTAAAGGTCAAGGTCACACTTTGAGATCAAAGGTCAAGAGGATTTTTTTCCTGTCCGGTCTATAACTTTGTCATGCAAAGCAGGATTTAGATATCAATTGGCACAAATATTCCCCTGGATGAGACAACATGTCATGCGCAAGAAGCTGGTCCCTAGGTCTAAGGTCAAGGTCATATTTAGAGGTCAAAGGTCAAATTCAAGAATGACTTTGTACGGAACATTTCTTCTTCATGCATGGAGGGATTTTGATGTAACTTGGAACAAATGTTCACCACCATGAGGCACCCTTGTTTTTAGAATTACGTCCCTTTGTTCTTACTATAAATAGATTTTATTGTAACTTTTTTATTACTGGCGGTAGAGAAAAATCGAGACCACTTTTCTGTGGTACAGCATGCATGTTACATCCAATTTTTAGGTGTATTTTGACCTATCTCTACCTGGTAAAGGGTTTCTTGTGGACTTATATTATATAGATTTTTTTTTTTTTTTTTTTTTTTTTTTTTTTAAAGATTAATTTCCCTTTGTTGTTACTATAAATAACTTACATGATAACATTTTTATAATCAGCCAAAAAAATTCAATATGAAAACAACTGTGGGTTTTTATATATGCACATTTTAATCCAAGTGTGTTGTTATAACATATTGTATATGTAGTACAATATTGTTTATACATCATTGACAGATATCAGTTCATTATGTTATACTGCAGTAGAGAAAATTAGGTGCCTTCCAGTAGGGGACTTTGTATTGCATGGCAATACTTCATTCACTTGTTTATTTCTGTTCTGATTTCTAACTGATACATATTTTGTAACTTTTTCTCAGCCTCAATAATCTTGTCTTTTAGTTCTTCATGTTTAATCATACTATCTTTTAATTCTTGAATTTGAGTGAATAAAATGTTTAAATTAACTCGAAATACTTCTTTTATGTTGTCATCTGTCAAATCAGATTTCTCTTCAAGTTCTTTAATAGAATCAACCATAGCTTTCATTTCTTTTTCAATTTTATCTTGTAATTCAACTATTAATAATGAATTCTTTTTAAAATCTTTTGTTAATTCTTCAATATTCTTTACTTCTTCTTCTAATGTCTGTTTTATAGATTTGATGTCTTCAAGATTATAGTCATCTATTACACTTTGAACTTTTTTAAACATAAATCGTCTTGAAACTGCATCGTTGGGTTTATCTGGATCTCCTAGGTTTATAAGGTTATTACCTCCCATATCTAATGCTCTGTTCATTGTGTTATCAAGTTCCTTATTACTGTGAAGATACATTCCGTTTCCTTTTTAAGTTTTTTGAATTGTTTTTTTAGTAGCATAATCACTTAAATCAATATCAAATTTTAACTTTACTTATACTGTCAGGTTCACTTATTTGTTCTATATTATTAAAAACTCCCATTATATAATTATTATATATTACCAGTAAAGTTTTTTCTAAAAAACTTCCTTGGTTTGTCAATATATAAGAAATCATATTTTTGATTTGTTGCATTAGCAAAAGATTTAGGGTTATAATATTTGTTCATTACAAATCATATCATTTTCTCGTTTACCTGGACTTTCAAATAAAATATAATGTGAACAGTTAATTCGGATATCTTTTGGTGTTTTATAGTAAGACTGGCTTAAATAAATAACACAACATTTTTTGACGTCCTTGAATAAAGTATTTTGTTATTTAATTTTGAACTTTTTATCTTCACATACAAATCATCAAATATTACTACTTTTTGTTTTTCTGATTCAAGATTCTCACAAGGTTCAATTTGGTTAGGATCAGCTGAATATTCAAGTATTTCATTTGGATCTACTTTAATTGTTTTGCAATTTGACTTAATTGGTTAATTAAATCTTGATATTTAGATTGTTCTAGGTTTTTAGCATATAAGTATAATTTTATCATAATATATAAGAGGTTTTTCGGAGTATATGCATTAATGTATTTTGTTTTCCAGATCCAGAAGATCCACATATTAACATTCTAAAACATGAATCCGGCATAAAAGATAACGTTGTTTAAAGTTATTGGATTTATCACTTTTGTATCATAATTTGGAATTTCCATTTATATAATATTACATTATTTTACATTATTTTACAATATCTTACATTATCTTACGTTATCTTACATTATTTTACATTATCTTATGTTATTATATAAATGCAATCAAAACTTAATGAAATAAGAATAAGAAAAAAATTAGTCGGGCAAAAGATGAGAGATCTTAGAGAAGAAATAATGAGAGAAAAAATTAAAAAAGCTACAAATCGGGACATGTATACTGAAATTTATAAGCCAATTACTGAAAAAATAGAAAGTCAAAAAGAACAATTATCAAGTCAGTTAAAAGCATTACCTGGAATTAAGGAGCAATTAGCGTTACTTCCAAAAAGGTTTGTTGATAAAATACAAGAAGTAGAACAACAACAAAAATTGACAGATTTATTGGAAGAACAACCACCCTCGGAACTACAACAACCATTATTACCACTATTACCACAAAAACTAGACGAAAAAGAGATTAATAAAATACTGAAAGATTATTATAGCAGAGAAAAAAAAATTCCTGAAGATCATATGGGTTTGGATGATGAAGATGATTATGAGTTTGAAGAATCAGAAGAATTGGGAGCAAGACCAAAAGAAAAGAAAATACCTACAGTAGATTTAGATGCTTTTCTGGATGATAATGTTTTAGAAGAATATGAATATTACAAACCATCTGAAATGTTTGATTTTTTTACTGCAGATGAATCTGATCCTAATAAAATAAATAAAAACATACTTAAACGTACAATAGATCATGTTACTGAAAATATTAAAAAATTAAATGGTCCAATAAATAGCAAATCAAGATCAAAAGATTCAGATAAACAAGAAGAAGCAAAAGAATTAAAATATAAACGAGATGAACTTATAAAGTACAAAGGTCGGTTGATGGGTATTCTTGATATGGCTCCTACATATGGACAAGGAATAAAACATCATAATCCATATAAAGTTTCACCAAATGGACAATATGGTAATTTAATTATTAACTTAAATAAACTTTATGGTCAAAACAAATTAATTGCTAAGGATCAAAGAACTGGAAAAGAAGTAATTAATACTGAAGTAGATAATGATTTGATTGATTTGATTAATAAAAGATATAACAATAATAAAAAACATTCAATTCATTCTAGAAAAATATTTAAAGAATTAACAGAAAAGTCAGGATTACCTATCAATAAAAGATCTATGAAATTTAAAAAAGTAATTAGAGGACAAGGTTATGACGTTTGTCCATGTAATCCAGAAGAATTGGTTAATGAGTTGGAGTTAATTTGTGGTTCGATTGATGCAGGAAATAATAATGAAGAACTAAAAAATGAAGGTATTAGCATAATTGATAAACTATTAAAAATGAATTCACTCTTACCAAAAGAACATGAAATGTTATATAAAAAATATTTTTCTTGAATTTAAATTTTAGTTATATATAAATGGAACAAAAAATAGTATTAAGTTCTGAAACAGTTAAAGATGATAACAAAAATACTCCGAGTGATTTTACAATTAGATTTAGTCGTTCTTTAATTTTAGATAAGAATAAAACTTATGTTGTTGGTTTGGATAGTATTAACACTATGACCTATTCTTGGCATAATATTTAGTGATGAATATGATAATAAAAGAATTCGTTATAATAATGGTAAGGATTTGGAAGATATTATATTTACAAATGGTTTCTTACAGTTACACAGATATTAATAATTATATCAGGGAAACATTAATAAGTAATGGTGATTATGAATTTGATAAATCAGACATTGCTCCAATAAGTTTGGAATTTGATTTAAGTAGTTTTAAGATTTTGATTTCAATTACAGATAATTTTATGTTGGATTTAAGAATGTCAAATTTTCATACATTGCTTGGACTTAAGAAAAAAAAAATTGGAAAATACTGAATGGGGAACTACAACACCAAATATAACTAACTCTGTGGATACAATTTACATTCATTGTGATCTTATTGATAATTCATTTGTAGATGGTAATTTCAGTGATATTATTTATGCTTTAAGTACTGCAGATTTAACAAGAGCTTATCCATTTACAAAAGAACCACAAAGAGTTGGATATTCTGAAATTAATAAATATATTATAAATTCAATTAGAATATATATTACAGATGTATTTGGTAGAATAATTAATTTTAATGGGGTTGAAACAAGTTTTACACTAATATTAAAAGAAATTGATTAAAACTTAAGTTTTAAAACTTTTATTATGAAATTATAAATTTTAGTTTTATATAATGTACAAGAAAGTTTATGACAAAAATAAAGGAATATTTATTTATGTTGATGCTCAGACCGAAGAAGAAATCATACATGGAACAGGTATCTTTGACACTTTAACGAAATTGTTTTCAAGCGGAGTTGCATCTTCAATTAGCACAGCTGGAAAAAAAGCATTAGAAACAGCAGGAAAAGCTGCGTTAGAAAGTGGAACAAAAAAGGTTGGAACAGAAGTTGGAAATTTAGCTGCAGCTAAAATTGTTGAAAAATTTAAAAAGAAACCTGCTCCAGCAGTTGGTAATTTAATTGCTAAGGAATTACAAGAAAAGAATAACAGTAAAAATAGTAAGGAGGAGGATATTCATATGAGAATAAATAGAATATTGTCAGGATCTGGAACTTCAGCTCAACAAAAACGTATTAACAGATTAATTTATAAAAACTAAAAACTAAAATAAAAACTAAAGTTTTAACTTTAATAAAAAATAAAATAAAAAATAAAATAATATATAATATATACATGTTTAGAACAAAACAATATTGTGAAAGATATGAATTAACTCCTATTCAATTAGATACAGCCTTAATATCTGTCCTGGGAAATAATGTTAAGCAACAAAAAAAACGGATATCACTTTACAATTAATGATAGAAGCTCATATTTTGATTGGTTTAATGGTTATTTTGAAGTAAGTTTTAAAGTAAATAAGCTTGCTAATGGTAATAATTATGATGGTAATGATCAAATTGCTTTAATTAATAATGCAGCTTCATTAATTGATCAATTAGTGGTTAAACAAAATGGAAAAATTGTTTATGATTGTAATAATTTATATAAGGTAGTAAATGTAAAGAGTTTGGTTGAACTATCTGAAGATTATGCAAAATCAACTGGAACAAATGAATTTATCTCTTTAGATACTACTGCTGTTGCTGAAAGTAGGGATGACCAAGCTGAATATAATAAAGGTTTTGCTACTAGGAAGTTATTAATCCAAGGTGGTAATGAGGTAAATGCTAAAATTCCATTAAATAATTATTCATTTTTTCAGGGTTTAGAAACTAATATTATACCTCCAAGTCAAATTCAAATAACACTGCAGCTGACAGATGATGATGAATTAATTTTTAGAGCTAATGCTGCTGATGCTGGTAGAGTAATTGTAACAAAATTAATTTTGTGGGTTCCACGTTTAATTTTCAATGAATTTGGACTTAATTTAATTTCTGAAAGATTTACAAAAGCAAGATGGTCATACCTACGGGAAATGGTGACGCAATCAACTGATACACAACAAAATAATATAACCTTTAGAATAACAGCTGGTGTAACAAAACCACAACATGTATTTGTTTATTTACAACGACCTGACAAAAGTAATTCACAAGAACATAATCCACATTTATTAGATACATTTAAAGTTAATGCAGCAAATAAAAATTGCACTTTGAGCTCTTGTCGTCTTGAAGTTGGTAATGGTGTTTTTTATCCAGAAACAGAATACACAAGTATATCAAATATATATGATGATGTAATTAATTATTATTATAAACAAAATAATAAGACTACTGGAAGCTTGCTAAATAGATCAAATTTTTCTAGATTATTTGGATTTATTCATTTTAACTTGGAATATAAAAAAGAAGTAATAACAGAAGATCCTAAGCATATTACATTAACAGCTAAATTAAATATTCCACCAGCAGCTAATATTCGTGTTTACGCAATTGTATTATATGAGGAAACAGTTGAAATAAATACTATTGGAAATGAACTTGTTATTGTTTAAATAAATAAATATAAATTATATATAATGGTATCAAATTATATTGAATATAAAGTTAACCTAACAGATGGGCAAAAGAAAAATTTAGCACAAGCTTATAATAATAAAATTCCACATACTTTTAGATTAAAACATGAACAATTACATGGAAACTTTCCTTTACTTTTAACAAAAACACAAATTAATCAAATTAAAAAAGCTGTTGCAAATAAGAAGGGATTAGAAATTAAAATTTCAAAAAAACAAATTTCCAGTCAAGGTCAAAATGGCGGATTTTTAGGAGCTTTGGCTGGTTTGTTAGGAAAAACAATTCTTCCAATGGCAGCAAAAATAGCTCCAAAAATATTAGCCCCTCTAGGCATCGGAGCCCTTTCTGGACTGGCCAGTACTGGTGTTAGTAAGTTACTTGGGAATGGTATGATTTCAGTAGCTAATGATAAGAGAAATATGATATCACCATATCTTACACCTAATCAAAGAAAGCAACTAGTAGGATCTGGAGTGATTAAATTAACACAAAAACAAAAACAAGACGGTGGGTTTTTAGGTATGTTGGCTGCTTGTCTAGGGATACCTTTGATTACATCTTTGTTAAGTGGTAAGGGACATGGCCAGGGTGGAATTATAAATTCATCAGGAACCAAAGGTTTTGGTCTACAGATTGATTCTCAACGGAGACCTTACAGACGAATTCCTATAGTAAAAAAAAAATAAAATTTATAAACAAACCAATTTCTAACTTTGAAATTGAACAATGGGTAAAACAATTAAAAATTAAAAACTTTAGGGGTGTATTTAGTAGAAATAATTTACCAAGAGTGAAACTCTCGGAGACCACAGGTTTACCAAAATTAAAAGTAAAGGACGAGTGTGGAATAATCAATTTAGATGACTCTGCTGGACCTGGAACACATTGGGTTTGTTACTTAAATAATATGTACTTCGATAAACCAGAGGTTTTCTGAGAAATGCTTTGTATTTCGATCCATTTGGACTTCCTCCGCCGAAAGAAGTAATTAAGTATATACCAAATGTAAAATACAACAATGTTCAATATCAAGACAAAACAAGTATGCTTTGCGGATATTATTGTTTATTTTTCATAAAAATGTTACAAGATGGTATAAACATTTATGATTTATTGTATAAAATACTAAAAATTAATAATGTAAAACAAAATGAACAAACTATTATAAATTATTTTAACCAATAAGGACATTTATTTAACTGGAATAATTAATATAATGGGAATATTTAATAATATAAATGAAAAAGTAAATAAAATAGAAAGACAAATAGAAAGACAATTAATAAGAAAACCTCCATTGTTTTTAACATGTTATACCGAAGATACCGATAGTGGATTATTTCAATGGAAAACTGTAAATGCTAGTCCTGGTTTAGTTCAAAATGGTAATAATGTAAGAATTAGTTTTAATTGCATTTTAATTATTCTTGTTGATGCAATTAAATTAGATAAAGGAGAAGCTAAATTACAACTAAAAAATAAAGAAAATGTAATTCTTCAAAGTTACAATGCAAAAAATAATAGAAAAAATGAATCTATTTCTATTAATTATGCTAATAAATTTAAAGTAAATGATGTTATTTCTATTAATTCTTTAAACGTTAAAAATATTCAGTTAACAATTTATGGTTCTATAATTTAATAAAAACTTTAATAAAAACTTTAATTAATTTTAGAATAAGCTAATGTATCAATACCATTATCAAAAATATATCTTTTATCGTCATAACATGATAAAGATGTTTTATTTATAACATAACTGGAAAGATTGTGTTTATTAGAACGAATAACTTTAAAGGTGTGATTACTTTGGGTTGAATTAAACAAAGTATCTTTGTAATTTTTATGAACTATTGTTTTCTTAACAACAAGTTTTTTAATTCCTTTACATTTTTTAATATTAACTTCGTTTTCTAATAAATATGAATACATTTTACTTCTTAATCCGACAAATTCAACAATGGGAATGCCGGCAGCTTCATCTTTAAATTTTCCAATTACTTTTTTATTATTATCGAAATAAAATTTTGAATTACTATCGTAATCACTATTATCAAATAAATCTTTGTCCTTATAAAAATCCTCATATGCATCTTTGGTTTAAATTTCATAACATAATGAATCAGTGTCAGTGAATAGTAATTTACAATTACCCTCGTACTTTTCCTTAATGTAATTATAATGAAAATCATACATTAAATATTTTGATAAATCTAAAATGCACATTCAAACATAACAAGGTCTGTTTAATAACAAACTTTCTTTTATTCTATGAATTCCAAAAAGGTTAGAGTTAAACATCGTTGAACTAACAAATGAAGGTTTGGCTATATATTTTAATAAAAGGTTTTCATCATGAGTTAATTTAATATTAATCCTCTTGCGTAAATTCTCCATCGTCTTACCGAATACAGAATTGTTCATTAACTTAAAAAAGTCTTTTTCAAATGAATTTTTTGCTTTAGATCTTTTTTGAGTATTAAAATCAATATACTTTTTTAACCAAGGACTTTCGTCAAAAGTTAATATTTTGTGTATTTTTGTTACTTTTAACCCTAATTGTGTATATAGTTCAAGATTTTTATAATGAACTACATAATTTTGTTTTTTCATTAAAGTTGGAACTAATTTTTTTACATTACTTTTTCCTATTTCAAATTTTGTTTTAATATTTTTACTATAATTGGAAAGCCATTCGTTTGGTATTTTAATTTTTTCAGGAGCTAAAGGATAATCGTTGTGGGTTTTATGTAATTCTTTTGGATATTCAAGATCACATTCAACTATAAAGTTAGTTTTACCTTTTGCTATTAATTTCTTGAATTGTTTTTCGGATATAAATTTAAAGTTTCCAGAGGGTAAAGGTTGACACATAGCCCAACCGTAAAGGTTATTGGCATCGAGGTACATAATGTATTTGCTGTCAAGTTTAGAATCATAATCTTTCATATATTTATTGTTTGCTTTACTGTATCTGTTTGAAATATAACTTATTCCTCCTCTCAGTCCCTTTTCAATAAAAAGATACATATCAATATCAGTTATTAAATCTAACTTAATTCCAGTCATTTTTAACATTGTATCCCAAGCTAGCCCAGGACTACTCAAATAATGACAAGGATCTAATTTGTAGTACTCCAAACATAGTTTTCTAAAATTTTCGAATACATCAGCTAAAAGTAATACGTCAGTTTTTAAATATAGATCATGATATTCTCCCATTGTTTTAATTTTAAATTTATTCCAAACATTTTTAGCATGTTCATATTCGTTGTCAGATATGTGTGTTTCATTTAAAATTGAATAAAACTCTTCTTTAGAAGGTAATTCTGTTTCTTTGAATTTTTTAAATGAATCCATGTAATCATATGGATAAACACCTTTTGTTTTATATAAATTAATGCTTTCACAATCAAATTCTTGAGATAAATATTTAAATTCTGGAATATTTTTTACTAAGTTATCCAATGATTGAGACAAACTGGAATGAATCAATAAAGACCAAGTCAGAAATCATAAATGCCATATATCTTTCCATTTTGTTAGGAATAACATTAATTTCTTTTTTGAATTTCCCTATTTGTTGCATAATAAAATGACCGTCATAACCTCTTAAATTATGAAAAATAACAGGAATTTTATATGTTAGTCTAAAATTAATATTACATTCTGAGTGAGCACTTCCTCTGAATTTTCCTGTTATATGACAATGATCCCGGACAGGATTTTCATTTTCCTTATATTCTTTTTCACAGATATGACAAAACTTTTGTTTTTTAAATTCACTTTCATCTTTTTTAGACATTCTTAGTTCTTTGTTAAAATTATCTCTAAATATTTCTTTACAATATTCCTCTTCCTCAAGCATTTTTTCAATAAACTTATAAACTGCATTAGGGCCTCTATAAATCTGGGTTGGTTTAGTATAACTGTTATCATAACAACAAACAACTTTATAGCCGTAACCAAAATCTATATGATTTTGATATGGTTCAGTAAATGAAGATTCAGTTGATGGTAAAGTAGTTAAAACTTTTTTAGTTATTGATTCAAAATCAGCATAAATTACAAAAGGTACTGCTAAACCTTTAGGATAATTTTTAAATTGTACTTTACTTCCCTCTTTTGGCATTTTTACACCCTGGATACCATTAATAGCTAAACAGTTTGGTATATGTTCATTTAATATTCTTTCTTGAGTAAAATGTTGTAAACAACTTTTACAAAAATGTTTCTTGTTTGTATTTTTTCTTTTGTTATTCATTAATCTATTAAAGTCTTTTATCCAAACATAATGTTGGACTACAGTGGTTTTAACCCTCTTACAGTCATCATCAGTTATTTTATCAGTTATCTTATCATTAGTAATTAACAACATGTCACAGTGTTCTTCGTATTGATATTTTGATATGTACAATGGATAAATACCTGTAGGTTCTTCATATCCAAATATATTAAATGATATTTCATTTAAAACTTCTATTTTAGGTATTTGATTTAATGTTACAGGAAATTTAATTCCAGTATAATCAAGATCGTTTATATGTTTTTTATAATTTGAAACTCTTTCAGAATGTTTTGTTACAGGAAATTTGTAAGCTAAATGACACCATCTAAAACATTCATTATCATCGTTCTTTATATTTATTAATCCTTTCATTGAATTTTGTAATGGTTTTGGTAATTCTAAATAACTTGAAGCAGCCAATGGACTATACTTATATCTATTTATATAATGAGCATCAACTTACTCTATTCTCCAGCCACTTCCTTAAGAAATCCAATTACCAATTCTATTTATTATTTCATCAAAAGCTTGATGTAAAGTTTTTTTTTATTTCATTTGTGTTAATAATTTCTAAAGCCTTTGATTGAAAATATGCTGATTTATATATTGTATCAGTTTTATCCATTTTTGCAAAAGTTATTTTTAAAACAACGTTTATTTTTATACCTTTTAAAGTTTTAAGTTCAGATTTAAGTATTTCATAAGAGTCGTTTATAGTTAAATATAATTGATTCTTTGGATCTTGTCTATATGTAATTTTAATTTCAAATTTCTTATAATATTGTTTTGTAGATCTCTCGATTTCCATCTATATATTATATTTAGAAAATAAAATTCGTTAAGCAAAAAAGGATTAAAAAAAAATAATTAAAAAAATAATTAAAAAAATAATAAAATAAATAAAGTTTTAAATTACCTTTAAGAAGAATTAAAATATTTAAACTTATATCTTTTTCCATTAGTTTTTGATATTCCACATTTTACTCGATTTTCTCCTTTGCAGCACATTGTTATTAACCCAGAATTAATACCAAGGTCTTTAGACGCTGCATAATTGCTTTTATATGTTTTTTTCTTCATTAGTATCACAGTCGGTTACAATAACTTTTTTAGGATTGTTTCGAATATTATTTGGTCTGGGACAATCACATAATCTTTCAGCATTTTCTTCTTCAGTTAATAGACAACCACAGTTCCATTCAAATAAATTATTTTTTAAAAGATAAGGATCTATAACATTTTGTAATTTATCAATGACATGATTTTTATATTCATCGCTAACTATTTGATCAAGTTTTGATTTAATAATATTTCTTCTTTTAAGAACTTTCTTATATGAATTTTATCTGGATTCATTATTTTCTCCTAAAGTGCTAGATAATTTTGGCATAATCATTCTATCTACCTTTCTATTAACCATCTATATATAATATACTTATAGAAAAAAATCTTTAAAAACGCACCTAATGAAATTATATTGATTTGAGAAATTTGTTTATATTATCTATATCTTTTGAATAAGATTTTAAAGTCATTTTTTCTAAATTGTTATCAACTGTTAAAATTTTAATACCTTCTTGAGACATTCTGTTTAACCATTCTTCGTGTGATTTGTGTAGTTTTTCTAAATAATCTAAACCAACTTTGTTTTCTTCCGTTCTGTTTCTTTTTTGAAGTCTTTTAAAACATATTTTTGGATCGGTTTTAACATAAACAAATCCATCAATTGGTTTTTTCCGTATGGTTTTTATAATATGATCAGTTAAGAAAAGATTGTATACTGCCCACTCGGGGTCATTTATAACACCGTTGTCGTGATGTTGTTTTGTAAAAACGTTACTGTTAGTTAAATAACAACGTTCAAGGACAGAAATACCATCAAACTGTTTAGCAAAAGATAACATTTTTATATGACTGTTTAAAGTTGTTAGCTGAAAAGGAAATAAATATTTGGAAGGCTCTTGAGCAGCAAGTTCAAAAAGGTTATATGAATTATAATCAGAGTCCATAACATTTTGCCATTCGTGAATTGGTTCTGGAATTATATTAAAATTAGGATTATATTCTTTAATAATATCTAAAAACGTACTTTTTCCTGATGCAATATTACCTTCAACTGATATAATTTTTCTCATTTATATAAAATACTTATAGAAAAAATCTTTAATAAATCTTTAATAATCTTTAATAATCTTTAATAACTTTTAATACAACTCTTCTTCTTTTTTGCTTTTATATCCGTTAAGTTTAAATTCCTTCATATGCATTTCAAGAGGTGTTGAATAATTTTTTTCTTTCTGCATTTCTAATAGTATTGTAAAAATATCCTGAATAACTTTATTTGGATCTTCTTTATTTACTTTTCCAATCTGTGCTTTTGTTATAAGTTGTTTTATTTTGTGATGATGTGTTTTTAAAACAAATTTCTTGTCGTCAAGTTTTAGTCTGTTAGTAAATATGGTAATTACTGATGGAACAGCACCAGCAACTGCTACAAATACAGGAATAGCTGGAACAAGTGCTAATGCAGCTGAACAACCAAAGACACCTGCTGTAATATATAACCCAGTACTTACTCTCCCACAAAATTTATAACTTTTTCTGTAAGCAGCAGCTAGTTTAGTTAAGTGAATAATTAATTGATCTATTGTTTCTATTCCATTATTATTAGAAATTAGATTTTTATTACTCATTTATATAATTAAACTTTTTATTTTCTAAATTAAATTTGTTCAAGATCGCTAAACGGAACCCAACTATTAAATTTTTCGCTATAACCCTTCCATTTTACTAAAGCTTGTTTTTTCTTATAGTCTCGTCTAATAACTTTTTCAATTCTAAAAACTTCTTGTGTAGTAGGTCAAAGTTCTTGTCCGTAAAATGAACCTTGAATTATTTCATCATTTAAATCTTTAATAGTGTATGTTCTGGGATTTGTATTATTAATTTTATAAATTATAAATATTTCCTCTGTCCAGTTTGGTGTATATCCTTTTTCGAAATGTCTTTTAAGTTTGCTTAAGCGAACTCGATCATCAATTTTAAATTTTGCTTTGCTCTTTGGTATCTTTAAATCACCATATAAATTAAAGTTAACAGTACCTTTGTTTAAGTTTTTACTGGCTTCGGTTGGTGTCATTTTTATACTAGAATGTTTTGTTTTGTTATATTTATCAACCATATCCTGCAAATTATCTAAATAAGTATAAGTATTATTTGTTGTAAAATATTTCCACATTATTCTTTTTAAACTTCTATTAAATCTTTCAATAACTACAGCCTTTCCTTCATTAAATGTATGGTACATGTTAATTTTATTTTTATTCAAAAATGATTCAAACTTTTTATTATAAAATTCTTTTCCTTCATCCACCCATAAATTTACTGGTAATCGTCCTTCTAAAATTATTTTTTCAAATGCTTCTGTAACAGATTCTCCGGTTTTATTCTTTAATGGAATAACCCAAGCATATTTACTAAATATATCAATAACGGTTAACAAGTACTTTACTCCTTTATTATATTTTGAAAAAGCTTGCATGTCAACTAAATCAGCTGACTAAGTATCATCAATGTCATTAACTATTACCCTTCGTTTTTGAAATTTTCGTTTAATTGGTTTGTGTAATTCTTCTGCTAATTCATCACTCCAATTTATTTCGGGGGTAGTAAAAGTTTGCTCTACCCCCTTTTCCCGTTTTTTGATTTTTGTTTTTGTCTGGGCGTTAAGCCCATAGGGAACTGTTGTTCCTGTCCAAGACCAAGTTTGTATTTCGTTTTGATAGCTGGTTTTACAACTAAATGTTTTGCAATCTTTTCTAAAAATGTTTTTGACTTAGTGTTCTTTAAATTGGAAAGCATTTGCTTATCACATTCACTTTTACTTAGTCCTGAGTCGTAGCAAAAGTCATGATTCATACATACTGCATCTAGTTCGTTGACAGGAGGTCCGTTATCTAAAGGATTTCCTGGTCCACAATAGTTATATCCCGGAAGTGTTAAACCTTTTTTAGGTAATAAAGGTAACATTGCTTTATGAATATCTAAATTACCTGCTTTGATAGTACTTTTAACACATTTTGCTTTCATTTTCCCACAAGACGAACAGGTAGCTTTTTATCATTTTTCTCCCATTTTTTGTATAACATAATGGGGGTTTATATTATCAGTAAATCTTCTTTCTTTCAAACAATATATTTTATTTTGTAAACTCATCTATATCATATGTATTTAAAACTTCTTAGTTGGTTTTAACTGGGTTTAAAACCTGTGGATTTTAAATTGTCCGACATTGGTCAGTCCGGACCAAGGGTCAAAAGGTCAAATGGGGTTAAATTGGGCTTCGCACAAACAATTCTTATACTACTTATTACCTTAAATGATAATATAGCTTTTCAGTCATCTACTAAACTGGATTATTTTAAATAATTTAAGATACATGTTGTTCAAGAAAATTATTAAAGCATGATAAATAATGATGCTCATAGAAATGCTTTAGCAATCATAATTTAGAGATAGAAGAAGGTCGTTACAAAAATGTTGTTTAATCTGACAGAGTATGTGGTCGATGTAATTTGAATCAAGTTGAAATAGAGTTTTGCATTTTCTGTTGATACGTCCATTATACAGGGTTTTACGATCAAGTCTTTTGAATAGACCTTAACATGGCAAAATTCAGACAACTGATATCTATACAAAAAATGATAATGTTTGATGTATTTAACTTTAATATCGCTTTTTGCGGGTTTTACTAAAAGAACAACCGCGATATCTTTATCATTGCCTACAGATCATATAAACAGGCACGCAAGAAAAGGACGTTGTCAGTGGATATAAAACTGGAAATATCGTTGACATTGATAAGAGATTCAGCTGTCAGTCTTGCGATAAAACGAAAAGAACTCGATATTTATGAAATTAAAATGTACAGTGCTGCATACACAGGCTTTAGGGAACGACCTTATTTAGCCAATAATACGTGTGGGATTAAAATACGCTATCATGGTATGACTTACTTGCACTTACGTGTACTCATTAATGCTTAATCATACGTAAATTCAAAACTATTGACGTATGTATGTTCTAACTGTGTTTTAACGAAGTTAATAATAATACCATATTTCACTATTTGAAAACTTGCTCTCTCATTTCTTGTAATATCAAGCGTCGTAAGCAATTCATTAACTGTATTAAACCTACGGAAAATTTTAGAAACGTCAAGAAACTTACAGCACCTGCATTAATAGATGAGAGTGCTGCTGATACTGTCGAAGACAAAATAATTGCTCTCTTTTCCTGACAAACTTGTAACATAATATTTATTGCAATGAACTCTCTTACTTGATAAGGATAGGGTATTGATATTCATATAAATTGAAACATAAAGATAATATGATACCATTGCGGTCAGAAATGTGGCGCACTTCCAATCATAATTGCAAGAAACATTTAAGAGTCTATCTTCTGCATGTTCAAGTAATCGGAAGTAATGTAGTAAGGTTATTTATCTGGAAAACATAGAATAAAGCCTGGAAATGGTACACGGAAATGAAAATTGTAAAACGAGGTAAATTCTTTGAAACGACAACATATGACATTACAACGTTTGACACTTACAGAATTCCAAATAATGTCTTAAAATTAGCGTGTAATGTACGGATCTCATTAATCATGGGGAAATATCTTAAAAAACAATCATTTAAACCTACTCGTATTATTCCACCATATCATAGACCATAATGTTTACTAACAACTGTGTGAAGTTTCATTTAAGTCTACATCATAGAAAAATTACTTTTCGCGAAAATGTTATCAAAATTGTGATTTTCCAATTGACGCCTATTATGAAAGTTTGCGCGAGTTCAAACTAGCTTAGCAAATTAATACGACCATATCTTTTTCCATTTTCCGAAATTTCTAAGTAAATACTGAAGTTTTGAGAAATCACGGTAGAAAATGTTTTGATCCGAACGTGCAGAACTACCTTATATGTTTCCTTAGACACTTCTTAAGTTTCAAAGAATAGATTAATACTTAAAAACAAAACTTAAACATCAAATATTTGAAAGAAAACATACCAGCTGAAACCTTTTTCGAGTGTGAAGTACTGATGAATTTAAATCAAATGCTATCATCATATGAATTTTATGTAATAATAAATAATCATATTATGTAATTATAAATGTAATTGTAATCATTAAGTTACACTCGTATACGCCTGTGTTTATTACCAAGTTATCTGGCATAAACATAAAGCACACAATCATTTTTATTTTATTACATAAAATTGTTCATAAATGACGGTAAGCTTTTTGGTTTGAAATGCTATATGATTTAAAAAACCATAAAAGTCACGTGATAATGTCATCCAATTCCGTCTGTTTGATCAAACATTAATGAAAATAGTAAGAAATAAGTTTTTATCTCAAAATTGACTATTGTTTTCGGTTCATAAACATATAATAGGTTCTCCTAGTCAGATATAAGTAGAATTATCTCATGTAAAATTCACCAGATTGAGGTCAATGAGTCCTTTTCGCATATAAACTAAAATGATACTGTAGCATCGCTTTATATAAGCATATATATCCTTTAATTCTCAATGAAATGAAACTGAATAAACGGACTACCTTTACTTGTTCGTGGTTAATTTGTAGGTTAATGGCGACAGGCTAGTTTAATGTGACCTGTCCTCCTTAAAGAGGGCGCCGTTGAAGCCTATCTAAATGAAAATGTGTGGGAATTTTAATACCTAAAAAATAAGTTACATTCGATTTTCCAACTATATTAAGGCTAGAACCACTGTGGCGAATGATTATTATTTATCTTGACTTCTCTGGCTTCCAAGATTATATAAGTGATATTCAACAGTTGATGAGAGGCAAAGGAAGACTACCGCTGCTATCTGTAAAATAAAACAAACCAAGATGTCTTTAATATTAATGTGTCAAAGGATGACTGTCATAGAAATACTTTATCTGCCAATATAAGCGGACTGTAGTGACAGTTAAATATTTTTTTTACTTTGATATATTTTATATTCATTAATAACTGATACTTTCAACTTCATGTTGCTTGAGATCATTGACATTGCTTGGTCTAGCATGTAAGAATAGCGATTAGCTCAACGTATACCAAGGACATAAACTTGTTTTAAATCATATTACGTTCGTCTGATTTGTCTCTCATTTCTTTCATCAGCGAATTTCCGTCACGAGTCGTCCGCTATTACTACATTATTGTGACCTAATATGTAACATTTGATTTAGTTTTGGGAGTGTCTTTATTGAGATAAGAGACATCATAAAGAAAACATTGTCTAATGTCGTGTGCAAACAAACACTACCTATCGCCTAATGCGTCTTCCGGAACCAGAAATTTCTAGCGCTGTTTTAGCGATGTGCTTATATCAGTAAATGTCTAGGCGTTACCACGATCAGAGTATTTCGTAATTGACTATTTGTGTTAGGATGTTAAAAGGTCAGAAAAGTCATTAAAAGGTGAAATAGCATTTAGCGGTTATCGATATGAATTTAAGTATAAATTTATGTATCGTATTTTAAACTCAATACAAATGTATCAAAAACTGAAAATATCATCTTTCAAAGCATCTTTTGTGACTATCGGATTAGATGAATACCAAAGTTTTTTGGGGACAACGTCTACACAGCTGGGATATTTGCCTAACTGTTTTCAATTAAATCAATTTAATCCTGCGACTGTTCCGATATTTGTGCAGCTAATAATATTTGTTTTCTGTGAAACATATACCAGCAAATATCATAAAACTTATTTAAGATATAAGCCCTCTATTTGATAGACGCATAACTCATTATACCGATTTGTACTATGATGTGCATAAAGTTCTTGAAGGTGCTTTTGAAGGTCATCGCCGTTGGTTTCTGAATACATTTTGCAAATGAAAACTAAAAGCCATGATTTTACTTTATACCAAAACACTTTGAAAAGGTAAAAATTTGAATCTATGTAAACGAAATAACATGTCACCGGCGTATAATTATGCGATATATTTTGTATCAAGGCAGGATAAGCACAAATTTGTGAAAACAATGAACAAGTGCATATTTCTAGACATTTTATTGCTTAGAAATATTCACATATGAATGATACGTATTAGTTTTTCAGTCTGAACTAATTTGAAAATATGGACGTTAATGGGCGTTTGAATGCAATAAAGAACATTGAAATGACGCCAAATGTCTGAACTGTACAAGTCCTTTTAGAATAAAATTGAAACTCGACGAAGTTTTAAATTGGGTAATCTATGTACCAATGCAGCGGTCAATTGATTTTCGATTTATCTAACACGTCCGCACATTATTTGACATATATCTCATTTCCTCTTTATGAATTGATCAAAAAGTGTGTTGCTTATTTTAATGGAATTTCATAACATAATCTAATACTTTTTTGCGCTAACTTGCAATTTGGTTTTCTACATTGGAATGTTTAAACCTTGGAAATAAATGACACATCTCAGAGGTATATAAACTTAAGAGAAGACGCGGACTTAAGCGATATGACAATAGATGTAGTGTGTCCACCAATGTTTGTGTTAATTATACATTGGAAACATATGCTTCACCAAATGCTTCATTTGTACAAGTTGCTATTGTTATACATTATAAACAACGTTCTACCTCATGCGGTATAGATTACTATCTTCTGTATAATTGATGAAGCAGTAAAATAGTATTTTTCCCACAAAGAAGATTAAGCAGATGTGACCGGTAACAAAGTGTTAGTGCAATTAATATTCTTTTACATTTTATTGTGCGATCAATTCGATTTGCTTCGTGTACTGAGCGAGGGAGAATTTCTAAACGATGGTCTACATGTAAAACCCATCAATCTATTATCATCACTTCCACTTCTCTCAGCCTTCATATTTGCAACATGAAATTATGAAGTTGAAATGAACAATTAGAAGTCTTCATATGAAAATGCCTTGTAAAGTAATCTAACGATGGACATAAAAGCTACGTCAACGGTTAGCATCGCTGATCACTGCTATTTAATTAATTTCAATGTTCTTGATCGATGCATCTATAAGATATTACATATTCTACTTCTGTCTGGTGTCTTTTGTTAATTTTTCTTCAGATTGATTTCAAATGATTAAGTTCCGTGTGCAGAAAACAGTTTTATCTGCTAAGAAATAGTTACAGGGAAAGTTATTGCCTATCTATCGGAAGCTTCTGTAATCCTCCAAAGACTGTGTATCACCAAATAACACCTACTATACAAGTGCACAAGTCACCAGTAAATTATCGAATGCATAAAGCTTCTTATCTTACATGGTCATTCATGCATACTAGAAATATCTCAGTTATTTTTGTATATCTTTTAATGAGAAATATATGCTTGACTCAATAACAGCGAAACCCTTTTGATCGAAAGAAGGTTAAAGGAAAAAAAGGCATTAACGCTTACAAGTAGACGCTGAAAAGAAAATCGACCGTTCCTTCTCTTGCATGTCTAGGGCACAATATATTAACATCGCTCTAGTCATATTTGCATAGTACTAGTTATTGTGCTGAAACGTCCGAAATGTGTAGACAAAAACGGAATGTTAGCTTTCGATCAGTTAAATGAAACGTGAAAATAACATGATGCAAACAGCATATTTAAAGATCAGGTAACTCCTGTAGATTTATATGAGATTTGTTAGAGGACATTAGATTAACGATATGTGAACAACACCCTGATCTCTTGTTGTTGCGGTTATCCAGTCTGTGAAATTTGAGACAAAATGTTATATTCCCTGTGCCACTTTCGCCCTGACTACTTAAAGTTATAGTGGTTTCATAGAGGTCATGGTATACAATTAAGATGAAAGAAGTTCTAAACCGATTTAAATAGAAAAACGCATTAAAAGATACTAGACCAGATAAGACAGGGATATGAAAGATTTACCTAGTATTTCTTGCACGTGATACCAAAGCACGTGATAGTTAGTCTCTAGGAAGGTTATCCCATTGAAGCAATGTTATATAGAATTGTTCACTTGTAATTTATGTCAAGTTTTTTTAATGAAAGCAATATTAACATGATATTGCAGATTTCATTTACAAATGAACACTAGGAGAAGCAGTTGTTACCGCCAGGATGGATACCTCAATCAAAGTAGAGGAGTCTAAGAAACATTAGTATGTCAGAACAATACAGGGACATTTGGGGTGCTTTTTCAGCTAGCATAACCAAACAAATCATCTTGTGTGTAGGAAGTGATATCTGGAATACTTTATCTTGTTCTTAATGTTGTAATACTACCTTTTTGTACCCAAACTATATAAATCCGTATATATGTTTCTCATTATTTTCGTTAACAAGTTGTGAGGGGAAGTAGTCAATTCAATATGTTTGGAACATACCAGTAGTCTGATTGCCAATTACATAAACTCATCTTTTCAGTAATCAGTTCTGACTTAGCTATCATCTGATACGAAAAGGGATATATTTACATATAATTTCAAGGGTTTCGGAAGTTATTTCCAGTAAACACATTAGGTCAACATGACATTATCTAAAGTTACTGCAATGATACCAAGCTTGACTGAATAAATGTTGTCCGTTCGAAACAATTTAGCCTACAGATACATGTAGTTAGTGCGGAGATAGTTTTGGTCTCTTCAATTTTGCCGACATTAACAACGTCCTCTTTTCTGTTCTCAATTTTAAAGCCTCGCAAAAGTGTTAGCATTGAAAATCTAAACAGATGTACGTTAAATACAATAAGGTCAGGACTTGACAAAACGAAGGGTCGGTCGTTCTGGTCTCTTAAATGTTGAGGAAATTAGCAACGCTACCTATCGCCGTTTTAAGTAATAAAAGCTTTATCCGATATCCTAACAAGGGAACGTCGTCTTCAATATTGGAAAATACTATCTGGCTCTCAGCAGCAAAAAGAGTTTGTCATTTCTTGGACATGGAAGACATTTATTGCATTATTATTTAATAATATCTATTATTTAATGCACCAGTATGTACTGATATCAGATTTATTTTTATGTAATTGAATATTAAGTGATGTATAATATATAGGAATTTTTGGATTGACTCTACTATAGTGTATTATCAGTCTTTAAGCAGGTAAAAGAAATATATAAGTTATTGGATATATTGATATCAATGGGCGTTGGATGTCTGCTTTTATTGGAGTATATACACAGTTTGACGGATGCTAAGCAACACTTTGTAAAGATCTACTGTCAAACAGGTAAAGACAACTGAAGAAACATCAATTGACTATTTTAACTATTTAGCACTACTCCTATGAAGTTATCAAATATAATAATGCATGTAGGAATATGACATAAATGCATTAAAATATTATACTTAATAAGAATGACGTTCCTAAACAAGGTGTCTTTTTTAAAATTCCAATAAAATTTTAGATCTATATCCGGTTTTAGGTAGTAATATAAATGTTAGAATTCCCCTATTAAACGTTGTTTAGAAAAAAATGTAACATGATGTTTATCAATTTATTTATTTATTTATTTATTTATTTATTTATTTATTTATTTAATACAATAATTAATTGTTACTTCCCTTTAGTTTCCGTATCTTCAATTCGTATACGATTACAATGCATGTGTTTCCTTTAAGTTTCAATTTTCAGAGATGTTTCTATCTTTAAACCAAGCCCGCCCGCTTAGCTCAATACGGAGAGCGCAGATCTACGTATCACGGGGTCGTGATTTCGACCCCCTGTTCGAGGCGTTTGTTCCCCGTGACGATTTGATAAAAGATATTAGAGAGTTTGAGATTTCAACCTTCGCATTCCCCTTCAACGTCTCTTGCGAAGTTAACGTATGAAGTTGAAGTTCGATTAAAATTCCTTGAGATTTCAAACTTTAGAATGAACCTTACTTCTTTTAATCCGCCCATTCAATTTATCCGTAACTATGATCGTTTTTTTTTCGTGCATTTTGATATCAATTGTCCGAAAGGGCAGGACTTTTACAAGAGGTTTTAAAAAAGAAAACTAGATAAATACATTTCAATTAATATAATAATCGCATGGATATTAGTGCGATTACGATAAAAAAAACGAAACAATGTGAACAATGTAAAACTCGTTGGTGTTGCTCCGAACATTTAGGTTTTATGTAAAATGATGTCAGTATACAATGCACGATTGTAAATCATACATGAGAGGAAATAAAAATGACAAGAGCTGTCCGTAAGACAACGCGCTCGATTTTTCTCAGTGCTTGACTGAATTAGAGCTTTGCCAATGAAAAAAAAATCCAAGTTAGAAAGGGATATACTCTGTCAAAATTCAAATCAGAGTTATGGGAATTGTGTCTCCTGGTGTAGACTTTGATAGTAAATAACTATTTTGAGTTTCAAGTCAAAGCTTTAATAGAAACAGAGATATTTGACATTATCAAAAAATTTAACAAAATATTCTAAGTTAAAAAGGGGCATAATTCTGTCAAAATTCAAATCAGAGTTATGGGGATTGTTTCTCCTGGTGTAGACTTTGATAGTAAATAACTTTTTATAGTTTCAAGTCAAAAGCTTTAATAGAAACAGAAATATTTGACTTTATAAAAAAATTCAACAAAATATTCTAAGTTAAAAAGGGGCATAATTCTGTCAAAATTCAAATCAGAGTTATGGGGATTGTTTCTCCTGGTGTAGACTTTGATAGTAAATAACTTTTTATAGTTTCAAGTCAAAAGCTTTAATAGAAACAGAGATATTTGACTTTATAAAAAAATTCAACAAAATATTCTAAGTTAAAAAGGGGCATAATTCTGTCAAAATTCAAATCAGAGTTATGGGGATTGTATCTCCTGGTGTAGACTTTGATAGTAAATAACCTTTTTAAGTTTCAAGTCAATAGCTTTGATAGTAACAGAGATATTTGACTTTATCAAAAACTTTAACCAACGCCGACGCCGACGCCACCACCGGGGCGAGTGCAATAGCTCTACTTTTTCTTCGAAAAGCCGAGCTAATAATCATATCAACGTATTCTATTGTTGATGGTGCTCTTGAAAGATAATACAGTTAGTATTTTTAAACAAAAACATGAGAACCAACTATTACAAATGCATTTCTCGATATACTTTGAAGTTAAGTTAAGTTAAATATATGCGATAAAGCAAACACAAAAGGCATTCCCATAAAATATAAAGGACATATTTATCCGTCATGCTGTTGACTAGTACTTCATAGTTTTTCTTAAAGGTTTTTTTTTCTCACTTTTTTTTCACTTTAAATTGGTACTTTGTACATCGAATTCCTAAATAGACGCGTTTTACTTGTAGACTCTCATATACAATGTACCTGATGAAAATCAAACCTTTTAAAAAAGTACGTTGATAACATGAGCCAATATACACAATTTATGAATACATTTTACAAGCAATTTGAAACAAATGTAAGATACGCTCGTGATATCATACATTTTGGCATCATGACTCTATGACTCTGTATGATGCCAAACTCCCAGACAGCACAATATGATCGTGCCAAGTCACCACTTGTCTAGCGAAACAGACAAGAAATATTATGTGGAGACGAAAATATACACGTATTTGTTTGAATATACTATTTCATAAGTAAAGCATGTGCAGATCAAGGAATTTTGGTTAGAGGGACACCACATTTAAAGAGGGGGTCACCCATTTAAAGGTGGGTGGGGGTGGGAGGAGTGGTCACACTGAGTTTCAAAACCGATTTTCTTTGTAAAATATAAGAATCAATTGGTGGACTGACCCACAGGAAACTTCTCGCATCATGATATTATAGAGCTGAAATTGTCTGATACTTCAGAAGAACACAAGAAGACTAGTACCATTTTATGTTTATAATTAAAACGCAATTGTCGTATTAAGTGTCCGACAGAAACGGATTGATTTTATTTGGAAGTGAAAATAAAATATTCGACCAAATGATAATCGCGCGTTATTATTCATCTTCCAAGTAAACTGACTGTCATGCCATGTGCCTCCATCCAGATTTCAGTCTTTGATGCCGAGTATGTGGACAGAGTAGATGTAAAAAGACTGAAGTTTTGACTTTCGTGATATCACATCTTCGGACGTTCAAAACTTCATTTCATACGTCAAAAATGCCCATCTAGTATAATCGATACCGTCTGGGGAAACAAATATGCCGTAGAAGTTAAAGTTTGAACAAAATCTCAAAGTTTCTCAAAATCAGTCGATAATTTCATACTTCCAGGTTCAATTCAATGTATTTAGTAAAAATCATTAGCCATACAAAACTTCATTATTCTTATACTTATTGATAGTGTTTCGCATCAAATTTAGTCTAATTATACATATGGATAATCGAATAACATAATAAGCAGAAATCCTGAAAGTAAACTTTTTATTTCACAGAGTAATAAAGAGAAGTCTTAGGCTTACTTGATATTACATGGAAAACTTTAGTAGCAACGTCTGATATAAATAAAATACACGCATATCGGTGACGTTTTACCCCAAATATATATGAGAGACATTGAAGGCGAAGGCGAAGGTTGAAATCTCAAACTCTCTATTGCGTCTGAAATAATTCGTCCTCCACCTCTGTTTCATGTGGGGAAGTTGGCAGTTACTTGCGAAGAACAGGTTTCTAAAGGTTATCTATCAGTACAATGAGAATGAATATACAAACTTCTCCAGTTGACTATTATTTTCAGTACTAATATAGTAACTGCCAGAGTGTCAGCCCTTATGTAAAATAAATTCATGAGATTGTGGTAAATTACTCCTAATTTGCATAAAAAGTAGAATGATACTGTAACACTTCAAGCTTGATCGCCCTATATTAGCATATATGTCCTTTAATGAAACTGAATGAACAGACGTCGTGGCTGATTTGTTGGTTAATTGCGATTCAAAACAGCTAAATATTGTTGTAAAATGAGAATTTGCAATATACAACTTCGTCCAGTACGTATTAATTTCTATACTACTATTATGGAGTTAAATCAATGCAGCATTCTATGAAAATAAATCATGAAAGATTGGAAAATATCTTTTGCGATCAAAGATCACTATAACTTATCGCTTTATTATTAAAAAAGAAGTTATATTCGCTTTATAAACATTCCAACACCTTGTGGCGTGATGAATATGCCCTTATGTCACGGTTTTTTAATTTGCATGGCGTCGTTAATCTCATCTATAATTGTAAATCATATTCGGAAAATATGTGGAATTCTTTCGATCAACCCATTCCTATTTTTAGAAAGAAGTTAATTCGATTTTCCATCTACCTGATGGGTGGAACCCCTGTGGCTAATAATTATTTTTGCTTCTTTCTCCAGACTTTCTCTACCTTCCAATGCTATACATTATATTTGTAAACAATTGATGACGGGAAAAGGAAAACAGAAATAACAAGTCTACCGCTGCTATCTGTAAATTGTTTTTGGGGTCACTCCGTTAAAGGTCAAGGTCACAGGGGCCTGAACATTGATAACCATTTCCGATCAATAACTTCAGAACTTCTTGATCCAGAAGGTTGAAACTTCATAGGATGATTCAACATGCAGAGTAGATGACTCCTATTGATTTTGGGTCAGTCTATTAAAGGTCAAGGTCACAGGAGCCTGACATGAAAACAATTTCTGGAAAATAACTTGAGAACCACTTGACCTAGAAATGATTGAACATTAATAGGATGATTGTGACATGCAGAGTAGATGACCCTTTTTATTTTGAAGTCACTTGATCAAAGTCAAGGTCACACGAGCCTGAACAGTGCCTTGAGAACCACTAGGCCAAAAGTGTTGAAATTTAGCGGGATGACTGGACATGCGAAGTAGATGATCCCTATTGCAGCCAACCATCAGTGTCTCTTTGACTTTCGCTCCTGACCCCTATTGACTTCTTGCCTATAGGACTTTGCATTGGGGGAGACATGTGCTTTTTTACAAAAGCAATTTCTAATTCTGTATATCTTTAGCGTTACGTGAATATCAACCTGATGTCTAACCATAACCAAAGCCGATCTTAATATTTGGACTTCTTTATCAGAGGTTTTCTTATTGGTTTGGTGTACTACCTTATTTTGTATCAAGAATATATAAATCCGTACATGTATATACGTTTCTCACTATTTTCGTTTACAACATGTAAGAGGAACAGGTCAATCCAGTATCTTTAGAACATCCTTGTAGTTTAGTTGTCAACTAAATAAACACATCTTTTACAGTATTCATCTCTGACTTAGTTATCATTTAAGACGAATAGTGATATAGTTACATAAATTTAAATTGTTACGAGAGTTATTTCCAATAAACACACATTAGGTTTGATAATAGACTAATTTTGAAAACAACATGTCATTTTTTTAAAGTTACTTCAATGATAGCAAGCTTAATAAATTAATATTATCTGTTCGAAACAGTTTTCCCATCGGATAGTGAGTGTAGATAGTTTTTGTCTCTTAATTTTGGTGACATTAACAACATTTTCTTTTCTGCTTTAAATTTCAAAGCCAGACTCGCAAAAGTGTTAGGATCGAAAAACTAAACATATGTACGGTAAACAAAATGAGATCAGGACTTGAGAAAAATCGAAAAAAAAAGGTTCGATCGTCCTTGTCTCTTAAATGATGAGGAAATTAGCAACGCTACCTATCGCCGCTCTAAGTAATAAAACCTTTATCTGATATCCTAACAAGGGAACGCCGTCTTCAATATTGGAAAATACAATGTGGCTCTCAGCAGCAAAAAGAGTTTGTCATTTCTTGGACATGGAAGACAATTATTACATTATTATTTAATACAATGTGCACTGATATCAACTGAAATATTTAATCAACTGAATAAATAAGTGATGTATAATATATAGAAAAAAAAAACAGGAGAAAAATATACAACTTATTGGATGTCTTTATATCAATGGGCGTTGGATGTTTGCTTTTATTTGAGTAAATACACAGTTAAGTGGATCTTAACTATAGGCAGATTTTGATATACATTACTCGAAGGAACTATTTGATGTAAAGCAGTTTGTAGAGATCTGCTTTCAAACAGGTAAAACAATTAAAGAAACATTCACTATTGTAACTATTTAGTACTACTCCTATCAACTTTCAAGCATAATTGTTTTGCCAGTGTATATATAAAATAGAATGCTGAATAAGAATGACGTTCCTAAGCAATGTGTCTTTTTAAAAATATTTCCAATACAATTCTAAACCTATATTTTAGGATGTAAGATAAAAGTAAAATTTCCCCTGAACAATGTTTTGAAAAATGTAACATGACATTCATCAATCAATTCATTTATAAATCCCGTACGATATCTCAAACGATAACATGTATGATAATTATGATTTTTCTTCATTAAAACGTTTCAGTACAGAAAATATTTTTGTGTAACATTACAGTATGCACTTAACGTCTATCATTGACAACCTATTTGAGTTCAACGATGCATAATCAAACAGTAATATAAAATGCTGTCGTTTAAATTATCTTGCGGGAGTAGTATTTATTTATTTATTTATTTATTTATTTATTTGCTACAAAACAACGATGCTAAATTGTTACTGAAAGACTTCTCCGGTATCTCTGTATTATGTTGGAAGAAACACACATCAGCTTTCATTTAATTTCCATATCTTCCATTCATACACGATTACAGTACATGTCCTGCGCTTTAAATTCATTCTGAGAGACCTTTATACACAATTTAAATGCACAGTTTTTGTAGTACTGCCCGTGTTTATAATATCAAATTGACAGAGAAAATATCGTGTTTGAATTAGAAAAATTAAAAGTGAAAAAAATAAATCTATCACGTCGTTTAAGCAGAAACCAACGAAAATATCTTATTTGAACTAGATAATAAATAAAACTAACACAGCCTTAATATGCACCTGACGCTTATTATTTCATCTGATTCACCAGCATTCAAGTACATACGAATAAGTTTATAAATGTTTCTACTGATAAATACAGAAATGCACCCTTTCAGGAAAAAATCTTAAAATTATTGTATGGACATTCTATCGCAAATATATGGTATATATTGTTTGTACATTCTATCGCAGATATACGGTATAGATTTTTTTAATTATAGAATGTAATAGGCCGTTGGAATATTAATGTAAATGCAATTAATTATTGTCTTGAAGGCTGTCTTTATTTTGTTACTGATTCAATGTTAATAAAAGAATAAAATATATATTTAAACCTGATTATGTCCACGACGCTTGGATTTGATGTTATCAGACCGACAGGCCTGACCATGTTTAGAAAAAGATACGAACAGTAGTAAAAATAAATTTTCCAAAGATAGGACGTAACGTACAGATTTTAAACTTCGGTTTTTAGATCTTTAGAAAGCTACAATATTGCAAATGTGCATTGTATGTCCTTTATAAAAATAAAAAAATATCACTCAGTTTAAACGCAAACTAAACATTGAAAAGTAATATCCATTTGGCAATGGTAAATGCTTTTGCTTAGCTATTTGCTGATACTATTTTTTAATTTCTGAAATAAACTACAGCTAGGATAAATCATTTAACTGAAATATCAAGCTGATGTAGTAATGTTTTTATATCTTATTATATTCTTTTGCAAAATGGATCAATTCAATAGTCTGTCTAGGGTTGATATAAAATGTCTGTGTATCTTTACCGTTTGGTAACGGGTCTCCTTATATGTAGTTTGCTATCCAGCTGGTTTACGGAAGGTCGGTGGTTCTACTCAGGTGCCTGCTCGTGATAAAATAATGCACGGAGGGGCACCTGGGATCTTTCTCCATCATCAAAGCTGGAAGGTCGCCATATGACCTATAATTGTGTCGGTGCGACGTTAAACCCAACAAATTAAATAAATTTAGATGTAGTTTGCACTTGGGGTGTCAGTATACATACATGTAATGAATGAAATAACACAATGTCGGCAAAGTATCTCAACTAAACAACATTGTGTCAAACAATCATTTAATTCTAAATATTCACCTAAATCTGTGTTTTAAAAACACTTTTCTCGTAAATATGGCAACATGGTAATGATTTGCAGTAGTATTCCGTGTGAATTGTCTATTGGGAAAATTGTCCAGTGAATACCAGTGTGATTTATTTCCTCGTAAATTGTCATTATGAGATAGTTTAAACGTTCTAAAATGGTCACTACGGGAAGAGTTCAAGCGTTCTCAAATGATTATTATGGGATTAATTCAAAAGTGCTAAAAAGGACATTATGGGGACATTATACACATTCTGACCACATGCAGTTTTGCATCCCATGTTATTTTTTCTTTGGCGATAAATACATGTTTGAATGATCATCTAAACACAAAGATTGCAATCAGCCTTTGATATGTAACTTAGAGCCCCCAAATCTAAGTGGCATAAAAAATATCGTTTAAACAGAATATACGACTGTAACAATGAAAAAGAATTTAATGTCTAAGTGACATCAGAGGCTTATATGTGTACAAATGTTTGAAGAATAAGACTTTTCGTAGCCCTAAAAACTCCCATGTGAGAAAAAATACAACGAAATGCACTGGTACACGCTTACTTTTAAAAAGCAGCAATTTTGTAAATATATCACATGAAATTAAATGTGTATAAACAGAAGCAGACTATAGAAAACATGAGAAAACAAATTGTACAAAAAATGAGAACCGTACAAGAACAATAAAGAGGGGTGACATAACTCAAAGAGAATAAAATGTTTGAAAATACAAATAAAATGAAATGCACACATCTAAACGTTGACTCTTTGCTGACTAGCAAATGAATGACATGGATTTCTGACATATCGATGGTTCTATAAAATGAAGAGGTGGTCAACATTTTATATAGGAATTTGTCTTCCGACTATGTTTTGAAATGTGATACAGAAAATTGTTTGCTTCGTCTACTACAAATACAGTCGTGTAACAATAGATTAACTTGCAAGTTCAAACGTTTCTGCAGCTCTATCGCGAGGTTTGCGAATATTTCACATGATCAGGTGTTATAAATTCACGTGCCAAGCTAATGAGATGTTAAATAATAATTTTGCTGATGAATACTTGTTGATGTACTTATTAAGGTAGTTGTGCAACAGTGAAGCTTCGCCCGAATCATCACAACGCAATTAACGATATTTTATTTTAATTTCTTACACACGACGTCCGTACATTTATTTAGTTCAGTCAAGCATGACTCTTATTGGTGCAAACAGGTTAAGTTTCTTGATATATCAACCAAACATAATACCAATGACTCTCTCGTGTTTACAGTTCGATAAAGGGACAAATAAACCACGGATTACTTTTAAGGTATATGTTCCATTTCATTGGATATTTGCTGTGTGATCAGATTTCACATTAATTCAATGGTCATACAATATACCATATTCATTATATAAACTTTCGGGAATTCCTAGTTGAGACAAGGACTATGTTTATATAAGATAGTCCGCTCATATTAGATCAAGCCAAAAACATGAACTTATTTGTATACTAAATATTGCTTTTCATAAATCAAAGCTATCATACTGAGCAAATAACTTTGTTTACCGATAAAACTGAGATTGCACCATCCGCAAATGTACACGTGTTTGAAACGCAACGTTTGTCAATACCTGATTTTCTTTCCAATGTGTACTAGTACTTATATGGAGCTCAACCAAGTACTTTTCAAAAGTATATTTATTATTATTATTTATTTTATTTTATTTTGAATATGAAAAAAGTAACATTCCGTCGAATACAGTATTGCCGTATGCAGTCAGGTAAATTGAATTAATGATGGTGGGAAATCAAACTAAAAAAAGTAACAGTATTATCGATAAAAAAGCGTACCGACGATATCAGCTTTGTGTAAGAAACAATTGCAATGATGTTGGTGGGCTGTTTACATAATATAAAAAAACACTTGCCATGAAAGCCTGAAAACAGTATTTTTTTGACATTTTTCATTCGATGCCATCCAAAGGAAGATGCCTTACAAAGTTAGTTTTGTTTACAAGTCTTATAATGACCTATCATTCAAGTAACGTTTTTATTGGCTGTTAACAGCTTGTTGACATCCGGGTAAAAGTTGAACTTAATACGGCTGTACCGAATGTGTCATTCCGTAAGCCTAAATTACAAATTTACACTGAGGTATTGATTGATTCAAGTGCAAAACATACTGATTTCCTTAACCGTTAATAAATATGGAGGAAGGGATCATTGAAAAAAGGGTATTTCAAAGAAATCGACTTTCCAGTAGACTTCGGTGCATTTTACTAGTGAAATTATTTTAGCACAATGAGAAATAAAATAAACTATTTTTTCGCACTCTGGAAGCAAAAATACACCTACTCTGTGTAATGCCGACTGTATAAAAAAGATTGTATAAACTATAAGAACACAATTGCTGACCTTAGAAGACAAAATACGTTTTCAACGTTATCAGCGATGTAGTTTAAATTGACGTCAGTGGAGGAACAAGACACAGAATTTTTCAGTCAACGTTGAAAAAAATGCACCTACTGAACACATTACCGTATTTTGAATCTTAATATATTGTTGCTATCAACAACCATTGTTCTTTCTGACAATGTACATATCAGTGCTCTGTATTTGCTCTTCATGCTACCACCTTTTTACGAATGAGATATGTATTAAGTTATGGTATTTTCTCTTGAAAAGAATCTGAGCTGTAGGTGTGCAAGTGTTTGTTTGCAAAACTATTCTAAATAAGTCATAAATACCAGTCATTATGAGTACAACAAAGTCATAAACAAATATCATACAATCCACACAAGCTATCGCCTTTTATTATTTTAGATTGAATGAAAATGGAATGGAGAATTTGATAGCCATGCGGTGCTTCGTTAAAATATATTAGTTCCAGCAGAGACAAACATGTCATAAAATAAACAGTCTCCTACATATTTGTATAGGTCCAACTTCCCCTATATTAAGCATATTTCTGTGTCTTCTGAATTCCTAAATTTCGTCCTGTTTTATATTCTGTTGAGATAAAAAACAACTTTGTTAAAAAAGTAGACACTAGCTATTTAGGATTTTCTTAAACCTGTACAGTATCATACTAAATGCATTTATTTGAAATTTCTAAGTGCATATATGTTGTCAAAACATTGATATTAATCTGGTTGTCTGACCTTTAAAGCATTTTGAACATTATAATATTTTGTTTGACAAACAGTCAATGCCAGATGCCAGTAATCCTGTCACAGATAGGTATCTTTCTCTAACATTTATGAATTGCTAAATATTTCTTCAGATATGTCGTTTTAAAGATGTGTGAATGATTTCAAATATTGAAATGAAGTAATACAATATGTTTCAAATATGTTACAAGTAAATTAAGGAATATCCTTTCGATTTCAGTTTCTTATTTCACAAATATAAAGATATTAGATCAGGAATAATTCAACAAGTGTAGAATTTATTCGGTAGAGTAATTCAATACACTCTTGTATCTAAAGCATGTTTTATAACAACTTACACGTGTTTTACTTAAGAAATAATAAATATGTGCCTATATTTTATCAGTTAATAAAATATGGGCAGGAGTTCGGATGCGTAATAATTAAATCACGAGTGCGTAGCACGAGTGATTTAATATTCGCATCCGAACGACTGCCCATATTTTATTAACTGATAAAATAATTGGAACATATTTATTATTTCGATTCTAACCACGCAAATTCTTCGCATTTTACAGCACTACATTTTAGCTCGATATGTCATTCGGCTGCATATGCTATTATAAAAACCTCCCCACAAATGGAAAGCGTTGCATAATACGGAATTTTCCGATATTCAACAAATTTTAATTAAAGTATTAAGTAGTTACTGCTGAAAAAATGTTATTTTCAATAACATCTAAGGTCAGATATAGAAATCAGAAGTAAATACTTCGTTCAAAGTTTATACATGCAGTTTCTAAAAATAGTGCACGTCACCTTCATGATGGCACTGAAACATACACGCCAGAATATTGCGGCGGCATATAAACACGTAAACACTTGAGTCTGGAAGATTTGAACATGAATTATAATTTATTTACTGTCAAAGTAGAATCTAGTTGACATCTGTGGTGCCTATAGCGCAGAAATTGTAAACTACACACACGACCAGACTAGATGCACTGGTGTTGAAGTAGCAACTTACCGGGCTGAAACATTTTCTTACGATAAAATTATAAACAAATAAATTCATCAGTTAGAAATTGTTTGTTTCAGAAAATTTGATGTACTTTTTATTACTATTACATATCACTGAAAAGTCGAGTATTTAGTCGGTATATAACAGAAGCAGAGTAGAATCTCACAGTCGTGTTACAATCGTAGGGTGGAATGGAAGAGCTATATTTTATCGTAGATTCATGTATAGGCGATTTCGCTATATGTTTATATAGCAACTGCTGCGGATCGTGTTAGAATTCTGTATCATAATTTTTCTATTTTGTTTAGTTTTAGAAGTTATTGTTGATTTGTTTTTGTTTTTTTTTATAAAACTTTTGATGATCATTTACCAATCAGTGAAAAATTATGCTAAGAAAGGATTGTGTCTCTTTCCAGCTAGGTTATAAATTCATTTAAACTTAACCTTTACCCTGCTAAATTTCTAAAATGGACTGGTCCATCATTCAGTTTGGACAATACCATTTAATATTTGAAGGGGTGTTCAATGAAAATTTACTGACTGAATAGCGAACAATGCAAACCTTGATCAGCCTGCAAGGAGGTGCAGGCTGATCTTGGTCTGCACTGGTCGCAAAGACAGCAGGTAATTAGTTCGGAATTTAGATTGTTTCGACAGAAATGTTTAAATGATATCAAATCATCAAAGGAATAAGTTACAAGGGAAACTCTTTATGTGGATCTGTGATGGTTGTTTATGTTGCTCCTCTTGTTGCAAAACAGCGTTAAACTCCTAGCTGTGCAATAGTATTAACTTACCTTTTGGGTAAAGGCTGATGTCTGTATATCTTACCTTATCCATGCTGTGTTTAAAGTGTACGTATTCTGTGACTGGTATAGTAGGAATATGCATTTAATATTGTAAATAATATCACCATTGATTGCATTCTTGTAAAAGGTAACACTATCTTAAAGAGTTTGTGGAAACTGGTATTTGCGTAAAAATAGTTTATCATTTTTTTTCCCGGTTCATAAGCACTATATAAGTTATTCTAATATGCTTTTCTCTGTTGAAATACGCTTACGCTAGAATGACGTCACGTTAACGTGCGGTGACGTCAATGTTTTAGTTGCTACCAAGAAAGAGCGCAACTATATTTCATCTACTGTTTTAGATTAATGACATATTAAAATCGAAATAATTTATACCAAAATCGTGTTTTAACACTATTTATACACTCGGGCGTAATACGTCGTACAAATAATTTCACTCGGGCTGCGCCCTCGTGAAATTATTACGCCCAACATATTACTACGCATACTATAACTAAACTGATTAATATGTTTTGAGAAAAACATGTCAAAAATCCGATCATGTCTCCAGACCTAGAAAATCTGTCATCAACAGTTCGTAGCAGCGCAAATTAAGTGTCAATTGCAGCACCACTTTGGTTTTTGTTGTGTGCGCACTCATTTCGAAAGTCCACTAACTTTAAAATTATAAACCTTTAATTTACGTACAAATGCATTTGATGCTAATGTCAGTACTGCAAATGGCCACAGAAACCATAACATTTTATATACTAACATGATCAGGAACTATCCTGCTTGCTATAAGGTGAAAATGTTAGAAATGACGTTGCTAGTAAATAAACGCTTTAATGATTCGATATATTTTAAGCTATATTAAAAGCTGTTTTATATGAATTATTGTCATATATGTTGGTATCCTTATTCTTGTAAACTATTCTGAGAATATTAAGGTGTCAGAAACGCTTTTGAAGTGATAAACTTTCTCACCGCTAGACATGCTTTTACAGTTGGCTTGTTGTCGTGTTACGCACATATTAAGTGGAAAGTTATTGTCTAGATTCTAAAAATACTGCAAAGAGAACACTTTATCGTCGGTTCATCTTAATGACTCACAGACATGACATGTTACTCTGCTTTATCAATTTTTGCCGACGCCACGGGATTTCTTATTCATAAACTTCTTTTATAATAATATTTTATATGTCTACCATAATCAGATGACGTGCAGAACGCAGCTGTCAGGCATTTTTTCAAAGTTATGGTCGTGCCGGATATCAAAAAGGCAGACTAATTATGTGTTTCGTATATTTTACTCATATATATGAAATATTTGAAAATAACTTTGAACACAAGCAGGCACACTCCTGCCTTTTTAATAAACATGCTCTAACTTCAGTTGTGTTAACATAGGACATAATCTAGACCATATGATGCTATGTTTTTCTCGCATATTTGTTTGAGCATTTTGTTGAAGCATATTGAAAGCAGTTAACGGTGAAGTACTCCTACTAGTATAAGATATTTACAACTTTTCATGTATTTTTGTTTATAACGCTATGTGTATTATTTTAAACTATTTATTATTAAAATGGGAAAGGAATATTTTATTTGCTTTACATGTCGGCAAAATGTCTACCATAATCAGATGACGTGCAGAACGCAAAAGTACACTTTATTTGCTTTGCATACCGGCACATAAACTGTACACGGTTTTTGTGATAAAACAACCAAGTTGAACGCTAAAATGTCTGAAGATCATATAATTTGAAAAACAGAGGAATCTCACACATTAGATAAAGACTAAACTTACAATACGGCTTCTAACGAATTCCCCCGCCATTTAAGGAAATTCTCATTTTCTAAGAAAACTGTCAAACATGCGCATTAAAGCCGCTTAGAAAGCCAAGAAATTGTCTTTATTGATCAATGGTCATTATTCACATGTTTAACTACACTGCAAAGGCTGCATAAAAATGCAGTTACTTGTCTTTTTAGGAAGGAGAAGAAATTTAGCTCGTATTTAACATATTTATTTTTGAATGTTCCGGCTGGGGTGTTTGAGCTACATTAACGGGCGATGAATTCCTAAGTTACCTAAAAGTATGGGAATTGTCGAGTGCCATTACAGAACCTTTACTTTAAAAACAAACATTTGGTTATATAGAACACAGCATTCGCATTTTTTAAAATTTATATGCATTTCAAAATTCCATAAAGCCTTTATCTCTTAGTTTCCCTTTTCAAGACACATATAGTTTATATGCTTCACCCTTCGGTTAATTTTACTGAAATATTTAAATTTATTTCTATGGAGCAACATACATGCAGACCTGAATGAAGCTTCTTGCAATTTGACAACGCAATCGTTGTAATGAAACTGTTTTGAAGTCATAGTTCTTCGTATACTCAATGAAATATAAAAGATAAGATTATGACAAGAATAAAGTACATTTGTACAGCATTATCTTGCGTTCACAGCTGTAGAAACAAACGTTTGTAAAGCAGGCGATATAATATTTACGTCCTATCGCAACCCTTTGATGCGCACGGATTTGACGTAGTGTCCGTACGTTTGCATCAGCACGCAAAAGATGTGAGGCTATTTAATTTGAAAAGTATAGTGGTTAACTTTGTTTAGGAACAGATGTCGCACGCCTGTTAAAAAACTTCTTTTCGCTTTACTTCGCTTCCTTCCTTCTAACCTGTTTCGCTACCTCACCTTTCTATTAATCTTAGGAAGAAGATAAAAAAGTAATTATTTTTTATTAATCACTGTAGACCCCTTAAATTATTGTTGTTCTATATTACTATAAGTTTACATGTACACATTGTTGCAGCTGTCGCTACTTTAAATAATGTGTTTGTCTCCTTTCTGAATGCAAATATGGTAGTCCTGAGTTGAAATCTATGAACACAGTCAGAATGAATATACCAACTTTTGCTGATCTAAGAGAATTCAATCTATACAACATTGAGGACAATATTGCCAAGATTTGTCCAGTATTTAAGTATAAAAACACTTCTTTAAAAATTCAAAGTCGAGAAATTAAGTATACTGTTGCTTTTACAAAAAGATCATTGTCGCTCAGTTTCTTTGGGCTGGTAATATCATACCCGATAAAATTAAATATTTTAACAAGGCAATGCTGATTAACTCGTGTATAATAACTTTCACACAAACAAGTTCTCGCATTTCTCATATGAATTCATGTCATATTGTACTCATCCACTAATTGTTCTATATTTTCAGGCGAAAGAAATGTTGTGAAAAGTGATTATTTGGAGCACGTATAAATCATGACAGAAGGCTTTACTGCCACAACAATCTGCGATGGCTTTCCCAATGGGACGCTTTGTGATAGAACAAGTATTATCGTTACTACTGTTGCTTTTACAGAGGAAGAAGAAATATGGACTGCCGATGTTATACAACGAGTTGTTTCAATAGTGATTATCATGGTGTTAACATTAATTGGAAACATCGCCATTATCCTCGTTTTGACTTGCAGCAAATATAGAAAAAGAAACAACCGGGTCAATATTTTCATAATAAATCTTGCCATAGGAGATTTGACCGTTTGTTTTGTAACCATGACAACAGAGATTCTATTTGTTGCCTTTGGTGAATGGGTTTTAGGCAATATTGGATGTAAATTGTTAACATATATCCAGGTCGTCACACTTTCAAGTACGACATTCATACTAGCCGCGATGGGGTTCGACCGTTACCTGGCTATATGTCGTCCATTACGTTTCACAGCATCAAGTTCACGGGCAAGAACTATGATAATAGTTTCGTGGTGTCTTTCATTTGTAGTGTCTATTCCACAGTTGTTCATATTCAAACAGACAGTTGACGGGGTTCATGCCGACCAAACATTAAAGTACGGTTGCCATAGCCAAGGTTACACGGCGCCATGGCAACGGAAAACGTATATAACTTTCATGTCGTTTTATATTCTCATCTTTCCAAGCGTACTACTTTCATTCTGTTACATTAATGTTGCAAGAGTTGTCTGGAAACAAGGAAGATCTGAAACATACTTGGCAAACAGCGACACCTCCCTTAGGCGATTCATTGTTAACAAAGGTATTATATCTTTAGCTAAAATGAAAACGGTGAAAATGACATTTTGCATCATATTAACATTTATCGCATGTTGGACGCCATACTTTGTGACAACACTATGTCTAATTTACAGTAATTACACACTACACATTCCAAACTCAGTGATGGCGTTCGCAGAAACAATTGCATTACTTCAAAGTGCTGTAAATCCAGTACTTTACGGAATATTCAACATACAGCTATTCAGAGGTTTAGCCGAAATGTTTTGTCCAAAACGGCTTAAACCAAAACGACCAAACAGCTTGGCAAAATATCATAACATAAATGGATTTTATTGTTTGTCAGCAACTGAAGAGAAGAATAAAGTACATCTTACAGATAACACAAATCATCTAGCCGTTCGTTGCCATGACAAACAATCACGCTCAGCAACATCTAGCGATGATGGGTCTCTAGAAAGGCACCAGTGTTCGACAAGTAGGTCACACGGTGGCTGCATAATTGCTGAATCAAACATGAATGGATTCAAATTAAGAGTAAGATTTATGACAAAGGAACCAGTAATCGTTCACGACCGTCATGGTCGATGTTTTTACCCAGGAAGTAACCATAAAGAAAGTGAAAAACAACTTGAGTGTACAGTATGATATTATGGCTGCAACTTGTACGTGTACTGTCAATCAATGAAAAGTTACCACTAAATAGTTTTAAGTTTAAGTTAAAGGCGACACGCTCCCAAATTTAAGATACTTCTTTCAAAACATTAGAAGAGAGGCTTTTATTAGTCAGCAAATTGCGAACAAAATTAAAAATAAAGAGTTATAGTGAGCTGTAAGCATTGTCTTTGATTTTACACGTAAAATGTTCACACTTTTTGTACTTCTCTAACTTCTGTTTGAATATGGGTTAATTTGAAACGTCGTGTCATTTCAACTATTTGAAATATCTTTCGAAATTAATGAAGGGAAAATGGTGTAGAACTTTGGGTAAAAAGATTTTTAAACACATGTACAATTGTACGAGCGCTGTTCAAAAATAACGTAGACTTCTGCTGCAAAAAGTCGCCTATTTTATCTAGTGCAATGTAAAATATGTGAATGTAATTCACAATTTTTGTGTAATTTGGTCATACTTTTTTGTAACAATTTTTCTGATAGACGATGCGCGAAAAACGTTTAAATTACCATAGCTGCAATCGATGTTTCACCCGTCATGATTTGAATCAGTATTCGCACTGATAGTTCACTTGTTTGCCCGAAAATATGCAAGCGTACAGCAATACATCAAGGCGACATTCACCGATAGTTCGGATCGGGAGTGGGGCGGATGTAAACAACGTTAAAACTAAATATATACATGCAATGTCGTCATCAACTGACATAGATAATCAGACAAACAAGGTAGTAAGGTGTCGTTCGGATTTGGAGTAGGGCGGATGTAAACAACGTTAAAACTAAATGAGTGTTGCTGTTTATAACACATGTAATGTCGGCATCAACTGACATAGATAATCAGACTGGAACTGATAAAGTAGACCACAACAATGTTCGGTCATATGTGTCTTGATCTTCAAGCGATTTGCAAATATCCCACAATTGCTAAAAGACAGATAAGGGCGAGGGAGAAAGCACAGATACTTAGTTTTCGTTTTAAATTATAAAATTCAAAGATAAATTATTGTAAACTTAACGAAAGTTTCTCGATTAGGTCAAGACGTCGTTAAGGTCGTTGAAATAGCATCAAAGTGAACGGGTTCGTGTGTATGACTTTTTAGGAGGCGTAATTCCTGACTCTATAATTATAGTCACGTCAAATGTGCAGTTGACTAAGTATAGGGATAACGAATCATGATTGTGTATTTACTGTTTTGCGTCATTAAACTAAAAAATGGTAAGACAAACTACATTATTTTTGAAAAGCTCTTGTACTTTCTTGCTTATTAATGAATTCGATATGGCGATTTATTGACTTAAGAAAGATCATGACGACCAAACCTTAAAGGCAATACAGTGAAACACCGCTCGCTCGAGCATCGATGACTCGAGCACCCGGGCTCACTCGAGCAATTCATGTGGTCCCGGCCGATTTCCTTCTATTTTCTATGTGATATTACCATGGCTGGGTCGAGCATCGATAACTCGATCGCTCGAGCATGACACCTGGTCCCTGTGTATTAATTTACTCTTTGTTGCTTCTGGCTAACTCGAGCAGAGGTGTCAAAATTTTTCACACCTTCGGCGGTCAGAATGTATCGGTTAATTAAGCATTTTCACACACCGTGAGAATTGCGTAGTCTATTCCCAGACTATGTTAAATGTTTGTTTGTCGGTATATTTGATGAAAGCTTAAAGAAAAGTTTTATTGATCAAATATCGGTCAATTACTGATAACTTAAAGCATCTTTTCTGCGGAATCGAGAAGATAGTTATGAGATCTTAGTAATTTAATCAGCAGTTGTTTGCATGCAAATGAAGGAAATAATATAGCCGTTTCATAAAATTCAGACGATAATTATGATATGCACTTGTTGATGAATAAATTTTTAAAAAAAATCTAAGTTGTTTCTTCGCATGTGCCATTTACAAATTACATATTGAAACGTCTGTCAATAGATAACGTTTGTAATACGTTTGTTTTTGAAAATGTCACAAGTATGTTATTATTACGCATCACCGTTTACTCAGCAAACGGTCCCGATGACAATTGGTAAAACAAACTTTAGTTTTCTTCGTATGTTGGTCAATGTTTGGGTCGCTCGAAACCATGGATAACTCGAGCATTTTGCTCATCCCCTTGCGACCTCGAGCGAGCGGTGTTTTACTGTAGTACTGTTATTATCAATTTTAAAAGTTTCAAAGGGTTTCGATCATTTTGTAGGTATTATTTTAAATTTTGCTCCTTACCAAAAACGATTAAGCTGTGTTTTCATGCTATTTTATGAGATACTTAACCTGTACAGAGTCATGTTGGCGCCTTAAAACCGTATGATTAATTGAATACATACAATTCAAATTAAAGATTTGTCCAGTATTTAAGTATAAAAACACTTCTTTAAAAATTCAAAGTCGAGAAATTAAGTATACTGTTGCTTTTACAAAAAGATCATTGTCGCTCAGTTTCTTTGGAAAAAAGCAACAAAAAGCGGTAACTTTTCAATGACTTTTAGTAACATTATACGTCTGGTTTTTTTTTCAACGAATGACAAATAAAATATTTATACGATAACTGTGATATGCTGTGTTTCTGTATTATATCTGATTGTTGAACCCAAGTCTTTTACTACCCTTTTCTCAAAATGTTGTCTTCAACTTATGTCAATGTATTATCTGTGTCTTTGATTATGTTATGCTTGCCGAATAAATATTTTTACATTATAATGTACCTATGTCGACAATTTCCTTACTGGGTTATACTTTCATACTCTCTATCTTTTAATGTACGAGAGAAAAGTTAAAATCTCATGAAAATCATATCAATGAAGTATCCTCTTAATGAACAATTAACATACCTCTTTAAAATTATCTTTCTTATATGTACATTGTGTAACAGTAAAAGTAATGAGGGATGTTTCATTAAAGACATTCCTCTTCGCTTCAGAGATCATTTTCTGTCACTGGAAAATCAAGGAGAAGATTCACTTTGCCCAAAAAATAGCCCCAAAGCTGAAAGTCTCTAAATGGAGAAAATTCCAAGTTTTCTTTCATCAAGAAGTATTGTTTTATCAAAATACATTGATTTCAATAGTTTACCATTTATTCATTATCGAAGAAAATATCTGGCGTAAATGAAAATACGTTTAACATTGCGAGTATGGGAAACATTAAGTTTTTATATGAATATTTACACAAATCAGAAATATTCAATATGGGCACAGTTGTCGAAAACAACCAAAAACTGACCATAAATTCTGCAAAAGAAGCTGGATCTATGGGCAAAATACGTTCAAGGACAATGACTGTGTTTACAATTAAAAACATTCCTATGTGACATAAATATCATGGCAAAAACTGCCGATTTTCTATAAAATATGTGGTTTCACCAATATTCAGTGACATCTTTTGAACAAAATAATAAATCAAAAAGCTAAATTCACTATAGAAGATCAACATTCTGGTAGCAAACAATTTATATTTGTTTCATTTATTACCAGTTTGAAAATGTTCTGAATTGTGTAGGCCATATAAGGCTTAAGTGAACCTTGTCCTATACCTAATGTTTAGTTTAGTTTATACTAATTTGTTTTAGCTCGATTGTGACGAAAGCTTTAAGCTTATTGTAACCACTCTCGAGTCCGCTTCCTGGAAAGTACTGGTGTCATATGAGAAGTCATGGTCGTGACCCCAGTGGGGCTCGAACCCACGACCCCTGGATTGAGCAGCCAACACCTTATCCACTAGACCACCACTCCCCTTTTGTTTAGTAGTAAGTTCTAACTGACATAGGTGACAAACCCGTCTTTGAGATCCGAATAGAGATAAACGTTCATCATCATAAATAATTGTAAGTTCAACACCAATGTAAAATAAATATGAAACTGAAGTGATGTGTATATTATACTTTTTTAATAGCAGATATTTTAAGCCAGATACATTATTTGTCTTGGCCGCCGCTGATTTCGTAGAAAAGAACGCAGTAATATAAAATTATAACAAAGAAATTTGACAAGTGAAGATTGTCATGCAGGGCCTTCAAATTGTGCATGTCAATCAGTGTATCCATGTCGATGATTTTGGTCAATATCAATGTAACAGATGCATATATTGCATGCATCGCAAAATCATACTTGCCAGAGTTAACAGCTACATTGTATGTAAAACAGCAGGAATAGAATGGGCAATAAGTTTGCTGCCTTATATCGTCCCATTTATTCTCACTGGTATTCCTGTAGAATATTTATCGGAAAACAACTGATCTTACACTAATTGGCTTCATACACAAACATGACTGTCTTCAAGTAAAAAGGACAGACACACTTACAATTCTTTTCCCTGAGGTGGCATAAACCTTTTAAAGTTATTTTGTTGAAGGCCAAAACCATCAGCTTGCATCACTTGCAATGCCTTCAACAGTAGTTTAAATATCAAAATACTTTCGACAGGCTACCAAGAGGGTCATAAGTATTTTACAAACTGCTAATGCTACTAATATAAGAACATTAAAGATATATAGGTTGTTACAATATCTCTTGTTTTTCACTACTTGACATCTAATAATAAGAAACAATAAGGACATAAAGACTGTTAAAGTATCGTATGAAAATCATTAATAGCAGCTCGTAATAAGAAACATTAACGACATTATTGTCGGTATATTATAATTTTTTTGGATTTTTCACTAAATGACATCTAGTAATGAGAACATTGACTACATAAACGCTATAAAATGGTGTTTGCTATTGACTTCATGAACATTATTGAGAATATTATTGACATAAACTCTATTCGACTCTAAATACTATACTATATATTAAAATGTAAATGTCATCCTAGCATCGCCATCCTACTATCACGCTTTGATAATTGGTTGATATGAACAAAACAGGATTCCGAATTTGTATCATTACAGAAGACACGTGCAGTTTTTCTGCAAAAATACGTATGAAAAAGACTTGCTTCCAGTTCCAATATAGAATCCGAATTTTCACACGACGCCTTCTCTGTTTCCAAATCGTTATCCTTAGAAAAGCAAAATATTAAAGTAGACAACATTTTACAATTCACGTAAATTCCGACGACGCCTCGCATGTTCTTATTAACTCAAACGTTCGTCTCTTATTTTTAAAGGAAAAAGGAAAAGTGGTTGAAGATTCGAACTTAAAATTCCATGTTCATAAACTTTGCAAAATGCTTTAGTTTGGGTTAGAGATTCATCCTTTCCCTGGTAAAAGCATCAGCTGGTGAATAACAATATACTAATTTAGTGTAAGTATACAATTATTAAGGGCACTAAATTCACCAAAAACTTTAATGGTTGACAATTTAGTTTGATAGTCAATATGTAGTCTATCTTTTCTACAGCAAAAACGGAAAAAATTGGGATTATTTTCTATTTCTCATTTTATGTATATTTTTCTATTTAGACAAATATTTATAAATCTGATATGAAGCTAATTGTTTGGTACGAAAAGTACATCGCTAAAAATAATATAAATAGATAACTATGCCAGACGAATTGTCGTTAATTCATTTAAGATTGAATGAATAAACTATGTACTAACTTTACATATGTTTTCATGGAACGGAGAACCATCCCATAAATAAATCATGGATGTAAATGTCTGGTTCACATTTTGCCTTGTTTATCATTAGACGAAAATATTTGTTCCTGTAATAACAGGAATAATCCGATTGTTCGTACTTATCGTTACCCCATGAGCTAAGTGAGAGACAACACGTTTTCTCTACACCTTTATAAGTAAATTTATAGTGCAGTAGTTACCCTTTTAGCCATGCAGTAAAGCCGCCATTACAGCGAGTTTCAGTTCGTATAATAAGTCAACTTCAGCGTCTTTCCTTTCTTTTAACTTTGATATTCCATCAAAATCCTCCTTGAGCACCTGACGCACATGTTTCTCAATTCCGTTAAACGGTGTCGAACTTGCTGCTTAATTAATATGTTACAATAGATAATCATATTTAGTACAAACAAATATGTCCTTTGTCTAGCATGCCTTTACAATGTTGATAACAAACACTTAATGTTAATTCCTAAAAAGGATTTAGAATGAAAATTTCAAGGCTAAAACCAGTGTCGTATAAATTAAAAGTATAGTCCACTACTTAAATATAATAAAAGTATGTATATTTCTGATGTCTAATGAACAGCGAGTAATAATTTCGTATAGAGAAAAGGTAGTGCTTCAATATGATTATTTTTACAAAAGTGGTATTATGTTAAAGGAGTCATCACTTTTTTGTAATATTATACTGCATTTTGCTGTGGTACTGATGCCAATCAAAAATGGCAGATTTAAAATAAAAAGAATATTCAACTTTACGACCTTGGTAGGACAAGTCTGACTAAATCATATGTATGTCTATATTCTATCATGTATTATCTATCGAAACACCAGATATGTTTGATATAATGTCAATGAAGGTTTTAAATCTGATTACCTTCATGCTTTTATTTGAAAAAATAGTTTTCCATTTATTCGGAGCATTTTGGGTTTACATAAACTGAATTTATTTGTGAAGTATTAGCTCCTTGGTCTTCTTAACACTTGCTGAGATGTTGAGATGCCCTTAAAACTTTATTTGAGCTGAATCGAAAATCCATCTTCCGTGAAGTAATTTTAGTACAAAATAAGAGAATAATGTAATTGCTGCATATTCCTCTCAGAGACTGTTTGAAGATGGGTTCTTAATGCCGCTAAATCAATTGATTTGAACACGACAACACTAATGGTTTACACCACTTGAAACCTTTATTATGCCAATTTAATTAAGGGGACGCATATCGCTACTTTCACACTCCATGCAGAAATGAGAAAGAGGTGGATTTTTAAGAAATTGATTGTGGGAAGATAAAAGACAAATTGGTAAAGTAATATAGTACCCACGGACACCTGTAATATTCAGTACTTTGTGGATAAGGAGGTGGTTCTATGAATGTAATAGGAAAACAGACTGAGGTCTTCGTGAAAGTACATCCAACACAAAATATTAAGCTTTTTTATAAAGAAAAAAAAACAACAGGTTTTGTACAATACCAGTGTAACAAATAATAATGTACTTCTGCGTTTTTCTTTCTAACCTACCAGGTTTGCTTAAACAGGTAAAAAAATAACAACCCGTCATCTCAACTCGGGATCGACGCCATCTTTCTCATTGATAATAATGTAAACAAAAAATCAGAGTGGGATTAGCAGTGCAAGGGCATAACATGACATTCTACGAAATAAATACCTTAGCACAGGTATCTAAGATGCTAAACTGGTCTGGTGGGTTAAATACATAACGTCGATCACTTGAAATTGATCTTGAAAAAGTGGTTAATTTGAGTTTATTTACATGTTTTTTTTTAAATTTTTGACTTCTCGGCGATTCACTGCAAAAAAAGTATTACTGCACTTGACGAACGGTAACTCTATTCATACAACGGGAGACAATATAGGTGTAAACACGTGTATAATTAAAAAATAATGTTTATAATTTCTTATCAAATAATGAATCCTATTCAGAAAATGTCTTCAATATCTGAAAATTATTCATTTCTATGGACCTTTATCAAAAAGTATTACTTACAGCGGAATATTTTCCGAATTAAAGTCATTTCCGCTTTTAGTTGTGAGACACTTCCGTTATAGTTTTTGACAATAATAACAAATACAAAATGAATTAATAAAGTCCTATATAAACTGACTGCTATTCAGATCAGTGTAAGTGTAGTTGTTAATACAACATTCTTCTTGTTCATTACATTATGAGATAAAGTTTTCCTTGAACTGAATTGTAGGGATAATACACGTTTTTTTATGTATTAACGTCTGTAGAAGCCCGCGGGATTGTTTGTGACCGAGACCGAACATTACACGACGACTTAATGCATTGTTTTCATATGTGATGACATGACGATTCCGGTACATTTTTTATTTACCATTCTTGTTGTTCTTGGAAACGGTAAACGTGTTTTAAATATCCATAACCGGGACACACATAACAACAACACTACTAAAAGCGTGATTTGAAGGTTTTTGAGCATCTTTTTTTGTTTTTAGTTATTACAAACGTTACATTACACATAATTTTGCATATAACTAAAAATTTGGATAAACAGGAACACAATTATTTTAAGAATAACAACTTTACATTCGAATTATTTTGAGTACGAACAAACAGAGTACGGATGAGTACGAAGCTAGTGACTGGGTTTCGAGGTTTATTATATGAATAATGCGAACAATCAGGTAAAAACAAAACGACTGATACTAACAAAAATCATTAAATTATATATAATACCTAAAAACGGGCAATAGCACAAGTTACACGCGATACTTATTTATTCACAGTTATTTACAATAACTGAACAGACGCTTTGTAAAGGGAGTAAACTCTAAGAGAAGCTAGAGCGTACATTGATGGGGGCAGTACGTTTGGGGTTGGAAACTGATACAGCTAAACATAGTATGGATTACATTGTATCTATAATGCTACAAGAAGAGGTTATTATGGACGAAAAAAGATGCAGATGCCAAATATCAGTCTGCGCAGAAATACATACATACGTCCCTGGCAAAGCATTTCAAAAATAAAAAAAAAGTATTAACAGCACGTAAATTGCCTTGTTTGCACACGATTTTTCTCCCGTTTATACATGGGCGGATCCAGTGAAAAAAGTAGTTTTTATGCAAGAATATCATATAATTACGTTTAGATGGTATCGCATTTACAACTTGTCTGACCCCGATTTTCTACGTGAATAACACCAGTCTCGTGCAACACGTGGAAACAGAGTAATGAAAAGTATGGTGGAAAATTCGAGGAAACATTTTAAATGGCATAAAAGTGAGGATAATTGTATTTTTGTCGAGTTTTGATCATTGACATTCCTGCTGTGTTTTAGCAAGTTTTGTGAATGAGTTTTGAAAGTTACTTTACACGTATTCACATTGATTCGACCTCTCAACAAAAAAATTTCATACCATATTTTAAAGATTTTTAAGAAATACTTTTTTCAAAAGTTTGTTTAATGTGGTTCGATATTTAAGTGCATTGTACTTTGTGAATACCAAGTTGAAAATTAATAATGAACTAATTTCTAGGCCCTTATTGCAAGCAACTCAACTTCTGTAACCATAATCGTTTAATGTATTAAGGGGAATATACTCATTTAGTTTTGGAATGTTGCCTTCCTTGACCGCCATATCTTTTCATATGCACTGCTTTGTGAACAAACTAAATACTGTGTTTTAGCTTACGTTAGCAAAACGATAAAAAAGATAATGAACTTATTTCACTTGTTTTCTTTAAACTAGAATCTGGAGGATATTGATAAATGTTTGGACGAAGTAAATTACTATTATTTTCACATACAAAAATATTTTTTGACTTTGAATGGTCACAATAAGTCGTATGTAATTCAACAATAACTTTCTTATTTGAGATTTTTTTCATCTTTATTTTAGTGAGCATTCCTTTGTGTACTATAACAGCTGAAACAGTATCCATTTCATGTACCAAAACCTTGTTTTTTTCAGATAAATTTTATCATACCCCACCCACTTTTTTTCTAATTTCAAAGTTTGCGTCCCCTTAATTAATACAAATCAAGAATGCACCGACAGTGTACTGTTTTAACTGCGAAATTAGATATGAATACGGATTATTATATGTAAATATAAACTAGAAGCAAATACTTTTGATATTTCAACGGATTCTATATTAAAAGATATGGACACAATCTCACGTTATACTTTCAAAACTTCCACCAAGGGCGTAAATATGGAAAATTGTTTTCTTTTAGTTTATCTTAAATAAACATTTATGACCGGTTTCAGTGCCATTTTTTATCACTTTTGTAGATACAATTTCTTGGTTTCGCTGTGATGTTATTGCTAGCGATGTGCAACTTATTTCAAATTATTACGGGTTATATTGATTGTCAAACATGTGTGGAATAAAATTTCTACGAATCAATTAAATAATAACGGTTTATAACTTTATTTTTATAGTTGAACACGCACAGCTCTTCCAGTGTTTCAACTAGAAAGAATCTAAATTAAGTTTGTGCGTAAGTTAATCTTAGATTAAAATTTCTTTTGTATTTGCTGCTTCTGAGTGTAGAGGTTATTTTGCAGACATTCAAAGAATTACGCATATGAAGTAACCCTTAGCAAAATCTAGAAGAATTATCTTCCAGGAGTTATTTCTAAGTTGCTGAAACATAGGCATAAATACAAATAAGTCTAGAAAGGTCTTGAAGAAATTGCCAAAGTCCTCGTGTGTTATGTTATTAAACTTTTATTAACAATAAATAAGACTTTTTGGGATTATTCATCATGATAACTACAACTGTCTTGAAAATTGGAAAAAATCGTGTCACGAAAATATGTGTTATTTTATTCTAATGATACAGTGTATTAGACCTTTTTGTCAACACGCTTTTGGTACTTGAATCAAGTAATGTTCATGTAAATGACATGATGTGTTTTGAAAGGGAGGTGCTATTATAAACATACAATGTACCAGCAAAATCAAATATCATTTTTGCCGAAGTGCAAATATACTAGTAGCTATGTTTCTAAAATAGTATCGAGTTGGGTTTCCCTAAAGTTTACCTGATTTATTATATACACATTTTTTTCTACCTGAATTTCTTTGAATGGTTAAAACTTCATTTTAAATGATATTATTTTCCTTGTTTTAATATACCTTCTTGCTTGAAACCAGACGAAAAAAAGGTCTATATAACACTTGGTACAGAGATGATATTCGGTCCCTTGGGAAGGCTAGAAAAAGAACCTGCCGAAGATTCACCTGTTTTTATCCTGGCAAATGAATATGTCACTAAGCAATTATAATTTTTAATGTCTGTGAATTTCAAATCATAATGGTGTTTATGGTCCGCTAAACGATTTGTTCAATTGAATATCGACGTCTGACATTGACGACATTTCCTTTGTCATGTATGTTTTATTTTTGTTTCCCAAGGAAGGCTTATGTAGCTAAAAGGCTTATAATAAATATATTTTGTAGTTTATTTAGTTTAGTTGGGAGTGCCGGCCAGTAGTGTTTGGGTACCTATTATAACCTCACGCATAGTAAAGGGAGAGAGAGAGGCGTTCAAAATGTGGGAAGGTGGAATAAGGAAAATAACACACCAACAAACAGGACAATATACATAACATATGAAACAAAACGGACAAAAGCAAGTTAAAAATAGGGGCACCACCTTTATACGGTCAGTAAAGGTCTGTAACCTATATAAAGGTGACCATTAAACATCAAACTGGAGACTGGTTTATGTAATTGTCCGGAAGAATGAATACACAATCGCATTTCATTTTCCGTAAGTGTTATAGTAATTTCTCACATTTCCAGCCAGTTGGACATATATTACGCACATTTAAATTTTATGGTATACTACTTCCTTAAAGATTCGCAATAGATTTCTTTCAACGAACTTCAATAACAGCTGACAAACAATACGACTTTCATTACACCGCGGGGTTAAATTTATTTGCAACTGAGAAACAACATGTTCTGTTCTTGCGTTCAGAAGCTATAATGGATAATCACAATTCTAATCATGCTTTATAACAGGGACTGTCGTCACTTGCAGCAAGCCTTACCCTTTTAATGTGTCAACTTCAGCCTCAGTACCATATATAAAACCTTCGAGGGCTTATAGGCTACACTTATCGTATTGGTCAATTTAATGGCCTGTGCATTGTTTTGCAACACAAAGAACTTGACAAATTGCTTAAACCAAAGACATCACATTATAGCATAATACAAGAAAAAGCTTACTATTATATTTATTTCAGGAATTTTAGCGACACTTTCTCTGAGTGGCCGTCATTACATTGAATTCAAATTTATTACTTTTTAAGAATTTATAGTCTCAATTAATAGTTTTAAAATCGGTTTCGAGCAAACTTGTTAAACATGACGGTACGGAAAATTAAAGGTCAAACTTATTACATAAGTCGCAGTTGTTGTGAAGTGTGACAGTCACTGTAAATACCTTGAAATATTTTATTAAAATGCGGCTTGTATTTCGCAAAAAAAAAGAATTAACACAAATCAAAATCCGTAGATGCTGAATGGAAATCCGTTTCCGTATCGTATTTCTTTCTGGAGTCAGTACAGCTTTTTGTCATATTTTAGCACATGTATTGTTGTGTTCTATATTCAGTTTAGTATTTTTTATAAAACAGCAGCAACAGCGTTATTGTAACAATAGTTTGTTCTGAAATGTATTAGGTAGGAACAGACTCGGCGCTTGCTCAACTTGTGTGATCGGGGTCTGGCAAAATTTACCGGAGTCGAATACAACATTCAAGATGTTAAAACGTTCCGAGAGCAAATTGATTCACAAAATACGGTAAAAAATCGAAAATCTATTTCATCGTTTTTTTCCACTGATATTATATTTCTATAACGCCATTGAAAGGATAGGTTTTGTTGTTAACCGTATACTGACGTGAAATAAAAATAATCTAAACAGAGATTCAGGATTGGATAAAATGAACATTACATCAAAGAAATAAACTTTATAAGAAATTAATTATGCTTTTGTGAATTCCCCACGATGATCTTAAAGTAATTCAATGTTAAAAAGCTGTCTTTGGTCATACATAATTTACTTTCTTATTTTAGTTTTATGTACGTAGGTGAGAATGTGAATTACTTATTTGCTTTGCGTGAGGCGGATCGTTTTTCAAAAATAAATACTTTAGTAGACGATACCTTATGAGAAACATAGACAGAATGGAGTAAACACATTGCGCCCAAACCCCTGTCCTTAGTTATCTCTTATAACATGTAAAAATATATTCCTCTACGTAAACAAGCCATAAATATATGCTTCAAAACATAAAGCGTATGATCTCCGAAAATAATTGACATAGTATCCTTAAGTTGCTGATATATTTTCTAAAAGAGCCAAAGCTAAGTTGCTAATACATATTCTTAAAGTCAAATCCACAACAATAAAATTTTTCTCGATAATTAGGTTCATACACTTAAGCTTTATCATAAAAAAACATTGAACAATGTCACTAATGCACTTAATGTGTTTGTTCTATAATAGCAAAAACATAAAAACAGGACATTACACGAGTGTCTTTTCATACTGAATTTATTTCACTCCAATTTAGACATTGTTTCAGTAAATTTGCTTGCATGCAGATTGTATAACAGACCTGTCAATAACAGAAAGTAGCAAATAAAGCACTTGTGTAATTTTCTAAACATTATAAAAAAGGAATATTCCAACTCAGTAAAATGTTTATAGAGAGATGAGAAATAAAAGCAGAACAGTGTAAAATACTTTTATGTTATATTGTTTCCTCAAAGGGAAATGGCGGTAACACTCTGTATAGAAAACACAACAACTGGTATAGATTGAATAACGGGTATTTATTAAAAATACCAAGATCTAAATAGAACTAAATGAGGTTTTCTATATCTGGGGGGACAAAATTCGCCACAAAGGAACGCGCCCTAGATGTAATGACACTAGAAACGGACGTGTATTGCCTGCGAATGAAAGATCATTTGTCCTTATGACCAGAACAACAATATCTGGGCTAAAATCTGCGACGTAATCTAAGCTGTTTCTGACCGTATCTACTACAGCCCCGCGAAAACCCGTATACTGTACAAGAAGGGCATACCTTAATTTCAAATTTGGAGGAAATTCACTGTCATTTAACGCAAAGTTATGTAAACGACTGACAAAAGAATGCCTTAACAACTGCACTTTTATGCCTCCTTGCTGCGCGGCCATTTTTCCTTTGCTGTAAAGATTAGTAACCTGACCAAATATTGATCTGCACTAACAATAAACGAAAAGAAGTAAGAAGTAGCGCAAGGAATCCCAAAATAAATACCATAAATCATTTTATATCTATAAAACCTATAAATAACGTTCAGACACACACATATTACATCACAATTTATCTATAAGATCCATGATAATACTCAGTCTATGTTTTTGATACGTCATATCGTGTAGGTTTATAGTAAACTGAGTGCACTAAATTTATCAACAGTTACTACTGATTATCATTCAGTATTATCCACAACTCCGGTTCGAGCCACAACTCTTCTCTCCCGATGTATGAATACAATGTTTACATTTCTTTTATCAACTTTATTATTAATGATTTTAAAAAGACACTATCGTCTGAGACTACGAGATCTTTTATGGGTTGGTTCTGGAGATTAAGTTTAGTAAAATCAATACAAGATTAAACCATCTATTGTGGGCATCTTGCTGTAATCATACGTATGTATTTGTACAAATCATGCATAATACGCATGAAATATATTATTAAAGTCATTGTCATTTACGAAAGATCGGACGTTCTTGAATCCAGAACAATAATAATTACCGTCTACGTATTCACGGACGTTCTCACACTTGACACTTTATTACCGGAATTGGAAGAGCAATACTCATGTCACGAATGTAATAATGTATTGTTTCTTAAACTATTTGTGCTTTAGCATGCATCTGCAGTATTTATGCAGTGTATCCGTCATTCATCTTTTACATTCAATATATTGTTGGAAAATCTCGCAATTTGAAGGATTTTGATAATAAAATCACTATTATGCATCATAACTCTTGCCTGTATTATAAAATTATTCACTTATTTAAATTTCATTTATAAACTAAACGTATTCATATACTGACATATTTGCCTTAAAATGTAGGCGGACATGACGGATATCTTGTAGTTGGTTTTTGTATCAACTGACCGCTACAAAAATAACAAATATGGATAACTCAAGGGAGAAACACATCACCTTCCTCTAACACTAAGTATATTGAATTGGAAATGTTTTGTTATCGCTTGTTAAATAACTGTCACACGAATATGTTTCCAGATTTCTATCCTAGATTTCAGGAACAGTCATTTCACGACAAGTCCCTATACAACAGTAATGATTTATGCAGTTGGACATTTTTGTGTAAAAGTGTATGCTCAAGATGACATACAGATTATCGAAATGATCAATTTATGTAATGACCTACGGCAATATGTAAAAATGAATCTCTCAATAACAGATTCCTTGCAACAGCTTATGAAACAATAACTTTTGATCATCTTTGACTCACCTTCCTTAGCAAGGTCGTAATAACATGTTTCGTAAGCTGTACGTTGCAGATTTTCAAGAATAGTCGTAGCTTGCAGCATGCTGTAACCTTATAATGTGTCATGTTCAGCTTCCTTTTCGTAATATTATTTTGTTATAAAACCTGGTAGACATTTAGGCAAAATCTAGCATACTTTTTGTACAGGTTCTGACTAATATACCTCTGAGTTGCAACTGAACACATTTAATACCTGAATCGATGTGTGTCTTAATTTCCAAGTCGAAACATACACCTGGACTTTGGGATGTTGGATTTTACAGTTTTCAGTTGAAAAAGTAATGTAAAGGAAAGTTTTGAAATGAAAAGAAGTATCAAAATTATAAGGTTTTCAAAAAAAAAAACGTTTGCTTTCTTAAAATATATCATAACTGTAATTATTGCAGACTATGTCTTTTATGATTGTAAAGCAGAAAAGATCTGATGAGAAGTGAATAAATGCAGTACTTTATACCCGAACTCGGTTTAAATCGTATCTAGTTCTACTTGGTTTTCTGCATGTCAAATTTGTCTTTTTTCTAAAAGTTCTTCTTAGAAAACTTTTTAATTTTTGGATTGAAAAAAAATCATATTCAAGATTTAAATATTAAGCAATTTATTGCATTCATCTGAATTAAATAAGGATACACATTACAATCATATTTATAAAAAAGATTTATGTTTAATAAATGTTATAAAGCAAATGACCATAAACTCAACTATCTTTCCATTTGAGTTGTATAAATTTAGTTAAACATTAGATGAGTGCTTAGTTTAAACATAAATTACATTAACCGTCGAGAAGCAAAAATTATTGCATGTGATTTTTCTAGCAAAGATATTTTTGAGAAGTCCAGACAATATTAACTTCATATAGTGAGCATCATATAGTATTGATTGTTTAGTTTTATTTTGCCATACGCAAATCAGCTGTAAACGAAATGCACATTTGTGTATTGTTAGAGCACCTGATCCCATAACCTTTAAACTTGTGTGCTGTAAGAAGTTATTTTAGCCTGAATAACAAAGTTTGCGTACATATATATGCATGTTCCAGCAATGATATTCAACACTCACCAGTGCGTGCAAATTCCCAAAAAATGGGTAATTTCATTCGTACCGAAACGGCCGGGAGTAAGCAAACCAGCGTAAACTCCTACGTTGTTCATTTACTTATAGTTATCATCAAATTTAAAGATGATTGAATTGTATCGAAGTGTTAATCGCATTGAATATTTTGTGAAATATGCAATAGTCACCATTGTAACAAAAAATTTACATCATAATAAAACCAATCATTTCAATGCAAGGGGTTTGACAAGAATGATGAAACTGGGAGATAAGATTTGAACCTACTTATTCAAAATTAAATGAAGCTGATAGATGGATAAAATTAATAATAGAAACAATACCATTTCCATAACTATGTATATAGTGGCATAGGAATTAAGATGTTTAAGCAGATTCCATGTATTGCTCGTACGTGGTCCTAAAAACTTGTCAAAAACTTCAACAGCACATGCAACTATAACATTATGCTATATTCCAATCAGAACAGCGCACATAGGCTCGGAAAACTATTCATACACAAGCATCTGAAAGCAGAATATTACATGTTTTTCAGTGAATTATCCAAATATTAGAGCGAAATATATCTGGTATTTTTACAGTTTAAAATATGAAATATATTTTCAATAGTAAGAAACTATGCAATTGATACAATTAGTCTAAACATGACAAAAACAGAAAATTTGTTTGTTTTACATATAAGATCAAAATAGCTTTCACTCTTGAACAACATATCCATCCATAGCTTTTTCACTCGTGAAAATACTTCATCTAGTGTTCACTCGTGAAAAATATTTTAAACTTTCCTGAAAACAAACAAATATCCAGAATTTCTTAAAATAAAAACAAACATGAAGATAAATTGTTGTATATTCTAAAATATTTTAACATAGAATCTTGGTTCTAAAACTGTCCACTTTTGATATCGATGGGTATTGCCATTAATTTACTGAAATTAATTTTTTTCTGTTTCAGCTCAAAATCTGTTCATTAGTGATGCAAAATGTACTTTAACGTTTACATACATGCACAGTACTATGTGTTTACTTTTAATGACTATATTGTCAATATTACATTGTAATCAGTAACATTCATAGAGGACATATTTTCATGGAATTCATGTTTTTGTCTACGAAAGATAATCCCAAATAACAAATTAATTTTATCCAATACGAAAAGCTATCTAAAACACATACATATAATTCCATATTGCCTTTAATGACATCTTTGATCTTATATTGTTCTAAATACCTTTATTTATTAGTTGGAGAAAAAATAATTACTTGAAAGTTAAAAATGACTTTTACTGTTTAAATTTTCAGTCTATAAAAGGGACGCTTCAGCAATGTTTGCAATCCGTGCTTAGTTCTCAATAATTATTAGTATAAATGATTCACAGATTGCCAAGCACTGTTTGAAGGCAGCAAGGGTAAATATCTATGAGTCGACAGTAAAGACGCGCCATGATGGTAATTATACATACTTCGCATGAAAGAAAATGAGAAAAACAAGTATTTTGTTATAAATTGACAGTGGTATATGTTAGGCCAAGACAATGTGTTTGATGTATATAAGCATTTTATTGAATGAATATAGCAGTAGGTATAGTATTTGATGTATTAAGCTGGGTTTGGACCACATTTTGTTTCTACAAGGTAAGACAGTTATTTATCAATGTTTTTAAAACTACGCTGAAAATAGACCGACAGAATAAGCTTGCAGATGAAGTTATAACAACACATTTATTCAGGGAGGGCATACATTGTTCACCTGTCATCTGGTAGTATAGCTGTATTATACCAGTATTATCATAATGATTTTCAAGAAGTTCATGTGGGACGAAAAAGTAGGTCACTAGGTTGTGGTGGGTGTTTAATGTCAATCTATGATACCTAGGATAACTCTGACTTGAGATGGCGTGAACCTTGTCTGATGTGTAGGGCATAGGGATATGACAGTATTCTTACCGGCAACTGATTATGACTTGCACATTATCAAAATGAATAAATATATGAGCCGTGCCATGAGAAAACCAACATAGTGGGTTTGCGACCAGCATGGATCCAGACCAGCCTGCGCATCCGCGCAGTCTGGTCAGGCTCCATGCTGTTCGCTTTCATAGCCTATAGCAATTAGAGAAACTGTTAGCGAACAGCATGGATCCTGACCAGACTGCGCGGATGCGCAGGCTGGTCTGGATCCATGCTGGTCGCAAAGCCACTATGTTGGTTTTCTCATGGCACGGCTCATATCTTACAAACATGAATTAATGCGACCCACATTGATGTTAAATTGCTTCATCACATTTTGAGGTAGGTTGTAAATTGACTGTACTGTTTTAATATATATTATCATGTATATTTTGATGATAATGAAATTTCATAAATGAATCAGTTGTTGTATGTTGAATTATGTTTTCCATTGATTGTATGTCTATAAAGGAAAAAGAAAAACGAAGGCTTATCACATTAATTTTATTTTCGGGTAGAATTAACATAAATGAATGATAAAGGGATACAAATGAGCCGTGCCATAAGAAAACCAACATAGTGGGTGTGCGACCAGCATGGATCCAGACCAGCCTGCGCATCCGCGCAGTCTGGTCAGGCTCCATGCTGTTCGCTTTTATAATCTATTGGAATTGGAGAAACTGTTAGCGAACAGCATGGATCCTGACCAGACTGCGCGGATGCGCAGGCTGGTCTGGATCCATGCTGGTCGCACACCCACTATGTTGGTTTTCTCATGGCGCGGCTCAAATACAGAACGCTTAGTGTCTGTATATCATTTGAGTCATATAAAGAATTTGAAAGTTTTTAAAAGGTAGTAATATATCGAACTTAAAATAATCAAAGCATTGACACTGTTAGTTCAGTTTCGATACTTGAATATAGCGGGTTTGTTTAGCAGCGAAATAACCTTAGTTTGATATCGTATATCTTCTTTCAACCAATCATACTTTTCAATTCTCAGTAACATATGTTCAAATAGTTTCTTCTCTTAAAATTGTCCAATTTAACATCGTTATAAAATGTTATCATAGTATACGTCAACTTGCTTAATAAATAGTCTATTAAACAACAAAGTAGACTGGCATCAGTCGTTAGAGTCATTAAATATAAAGCACCTGGCCATAAAATCAATCCTCTCTGATACCACTTTCTGAAAAAGTTTACAATATCTCTTGCCACCGTCTCTAACTGTTGAGATGAGCCTGGAGAGGAAATGTTTTTCTGAGAAAATATCAGTGTCAGTGTGAAGAAATTAATATTATTACAGATTATTTGATCTCATAAGACTTTGTAAGTCTAACAACAAAGGAAAACTGTATGTTATTATCAATATAGTGTATATAAAACGGTTTTAACATGGAGACGTTTTACGAGACTGTATATTCCACAAAATCTTTAATACTATTCTAATGTTATAAAACTATTCCTGTAAAAGGTATATGATTTTATTGCTCTGTCACATATCAGATCATAACATTATAGTTCACTTATTACAACTTGAGTCAAATATCCTAATGCAAATGTTATCTACAGAGGATACGCTCCTCGAGTATCACGCCCACAGTAATCCACCGCAACCACTAGGTGAGTACCCCGAAGCATAAAAACCAGGGAACGCCAATGAAACTGTCACAGTCTGTATTATGTTACAGTCTGTGACAGTCATATATTTAATTTGTTTCAACTGCAGCATGCTAAAATGAGGATTATTAAATATTTTATACCAAACTTTTGTGACAATTCAACAAGACCATTTAGTACTATTAAAACATATAAATTGGCACAATAACATAACTTCTTAGATACTATAATACTCAATACAAATTTTTACATTCCCTCATCACTGACTTCTTATATAAATTGTTGTTTTCTTAACCTTATACACAACACATTATATTCATTCTGTATACTCTCTATACTTTATTAAAGAGTGAGTATTTATAAATCATGACCTAAAACACATTTTGTGTAAAACTATATGTTCTATTTACATTTCAATTCCAACTACAAATATACACGATAAAAGTTGTTTCTTTAAAATTATCTGAACATTATTTATAAAACTCACATTTATATACATCGTTAGTATGTGTGCACCTAACCCTTTAAACATGTAAGTATTGATTCTTCGTTTAAGAATATCATAACAGGTTTTGGCTATGTTTCTTATACTGATCTGATCAGTAAACACAAACACATTTTTTTCGTCATTAGTCATTTGGCAAAAACCATCATTTCTAGGATATCCCTATATAGCGGACATTCAATAACTGCGTGGAATTCTGTTTCCATATATGTGAACGAACATTTTTGTTTATCAACATATAGGCGTTCATATCTTCCATTTGAGCTGTACCACTTCTGAACCTGGCAAAATCAGACCTATGAGTTCGAAGCAATACGCTTTGGTCTCAAAACATGTTTTGAACTGTTTGTATGTTCGAAGTTTAAGCCCACCGATTCCCAGAAGAGATGCAGTTCCTCCAATTATGAACAAACTTACTCCTATCGCACCTTTTAAATTTATATAGCATAAAGCGTTTTGAAACTGTAATATTACCATTACAGAATTCCTGACAATCTATACTATTGGACAAATGTTTTGTTTGATAACATCAATTACTATCTGTTACCGCTAAAACTGTTAGCATATCTAAATATTCAATGTGTAAGTCTGGCATTTGGCGTATAGCGTGATGTTCCCCCAAAAAACAAATTGCTTTTTGCTGTATGGAGTCAATACAAGTGAAAGTTTTAGTTCCCCAAACTGCCGCTCCATATGAAACCACCTACATACATTAACTCCTGATAATATAAAACTACTTGCTTTTGATAAGGTTTTTGGAAGTTTCATTTACATTATAAAAAAACAACACTTTATTCTACCACATGTAAAACCAACTTAATAAACAAGAACATAACCGCTGACGTCAGGAATCTTGAACGATTTTCGATGTCATCGGCTTCATATTAGTATATATTGAATTTTCCGTTGGCAGCAAAACGGTTAATATACAGTTCTATTTATACATAGGTTTTTTTGAATGCGTAAATGTGTGTTTATTTCCATGTGGAGAATAAGATGCACCGATAACAAATGTGTACATATTATATTCCGACAGCAACTTGATTATTTTGTTCCGCTCAAAATACAGAAACGGTAGAAATTCAAAAATCTAGTTCACCGTTTTTCCACTAACATGATATTTTTCTTTTAGCCAAAGTATATGTAGTATAGATAGTGTTTCTTGTTAACAGTAGACTGATGCAAAATGAAAATAATCTAAATAGAGTTTTAGAATTCTATAAAACGTACATTACATCAAAGAAGTAAACGTTATATCAAGATGATGATGCTTTCACAAAGTCCCTGATGATCTAAAAGTAAAAGTAATTTAATGTTAAGAAGTTTCCTTTGATCAGACATAATTTACTTTCTTATTTTACTATTATGTACAAAGCTGAGAAGGTGAATAACCTATTCGCTTTGCTTCAGGCGGATCGTGTTTTCATAAATATATAATTAAAAAGACTATACCTTATGAGAAACATAGACAGAATGGAGTAAAAATATTGCTCACAAACCCTGTCCTCAGTTATCTCTTATTACATGTAAACATATTCTCTTCTACGTAAACAAAACAGCTAATAAATATAATTATGCTGGAAAACATACACCATACGATCTCCGAAAATAACTGATATAATTAGAATCTTCAAAATGCTAATATACAGCCAAAGCCACAACAATAATAATTGTCTCCATAATTAGGTTCATACACTTAAGTTTTATCATCAAAACTTTGAAGAATGTCACGAGTGCACTAATGTGTTTGTTCAATAATAGCACAAACATAAAAAGAGGATATTATATGAGACTTATGGCATTTAGACATTGTTTCGGTGTATTGCATGCATGCAAATGGTATAACAAAGCTATCAACTACAGAAAAAAGCAAATAAAACAGTAAACTGTTGCGTAACGTTCTAAACATTATAGAAAAGAATTCACCAACTCAGTAAAAGGTTCAATGAGAGATAATATGTCTTAAAGGAAATGAAAGTAGAAGAACAGACTAAAATACATACATAACGGCCAGACACCTACATTTTACATCACATTGTATTTAGAATATCAGTTCTAATGCTCTGTCTATGTTTTTGACTGTGGCGAATACTTCCGTCTTACCACATTGTTTGGGTTTACAGTAAATTGAGTGCTCTGAATTTATCAACTTCTGAGGCATTAAAATTAATTATCATTCAGTACAATCCAAAACTCCTCTTTCCAATGACTGAATTCAATTTAACATTTCTTTTAACAAAATTATTATTCAAAGTAATATTAAAAATAGGAAAAAGTGGAAACTCCACCGGTTGCTCAACATGACAAAAACGATGATGTTGCTGAGCCTGTTCATAGACGGTAGTGGAAATGAATGCTTCCGTCCACACCCTTCAGCCCCGGTTGTCATCCGCAGATATGATCAACTCAACAATGTTGTAGATCTAGTTACCTATAGAAAAGTTTCTGCATTTTTCTGCTTCTGTTATTATATGACAATATGTTGTTTTTTAAATTGTATTTCTGACAAAATCACTGAGAACTGGGTTCTAAATGTATGCCATCTTCACTTATATAAAGCATATTCAATTTGATACTTAATTACCAGAAACTGGAAAATCAATACTCATATCACGAATGTAATATTTCTTAAAATAAGACTTAGTGTTTATTAGCATACAGCTGCGATATTTATGCAATATACCCGTCATGCATCTTACATGTTCAATATATCGCAAGAAAGTCTCTCAATGCGATGTATAATTTTATGTCTCACAAGTAAAAAGTATAGTTTAGAATTTACATGTATATGATACTTAACGCCTATTGAAATTTTATTTCTATGATATCTTCAAAAGTTTGTATTTGTTTAAGTTTATCATGAAAGTGAATAAAACCGGTACTGGTACTGATGATAAACCCGAACAGAGGTTTTTTTACCTGTAACTTTTTTATTTCTGCAAATTGTAATCAATGGTTGGTATCAAAATAATGCTTAACCTTTGCTGAAAACTTTACGTAATTCAAATTTATATTTAGTAAGCAAACTCACACAAAGTGAGGCCCTGAAAGGGGTATGTAAAATGGCGACTGTATGAACGTTGACTGATGATAAATTCGAACACTTTGTCATTTACAAAATTTTCTTGGTATTATTTTATTGAAACTTTCCCCAAAAAGCTACAACAGTCATTCCTGATCAAGTAATGAAAAGTTACCAAATGTCAGGCTTTCGTGTTTCGGCAGTGAGCATGCGCAAAAAACACCCTTTTCCCCAGTAATTTTGGATAAATATTTTTATACAAATAAAATGTAAGTTATTTATTTATACAGAATATTTACCAATTTTGTTTTTGTTTACACCAGTTGGTTTGTTAAGTGGAAACTATAAGATGGTGTGTTCAATTTTAAAAATAACCGACTGCAATCGAATATTTCCAAGGTGGTAGACTTTATCATCTGTCCATGTTTATCATCAGTACCATTTTGGAAAGGCCTTTTAAATCTCTAAACGGATAAAACAGACTTAACATAGTCTGACAGAACACAAATAGTCTGACAGAACACAAAAAGGAAGAAAGGCCACTAAACGGAATGGTGAGAATAATTACATCACTCTTGCTAGGCACGGATGGTTTATTAATTAAAGACGCTCGCGGCAGTTTCGTGATTTCTTTCGCAATAATAGATTTTGATGAAATGTTCTGTATTACAAGATCATGATATGATGTATTGAAAAATGAAATGAAAATACTAGGTCACAAGCACTGTTTCAGTTTTATTTGCCCATAGATATGTTGCTATTTTGAATATTTTTCCATCCTTCTACCATGTAATTCAGTAGCATAAAAATAATATATGAAAGTATATAAATGTTGACACAATAGTGAATTTAATAAATCATTAAATATAAACATATCAAATTATCAAACGGCAGATTTCTTTATAAGCGGATTTTTACGTGTTTTAGATGTAGGTTTCCGCTATTGATAGTTCCCGCAAACGGATGTACGGTACAGGTACGGTACGGGGATTAAGAACAACCAATTCGCACGGTGCTGGGGTTAAATATCGACCCGTCCGAAAAAACTACCGCGAGCGCCTGCATCCAGACTCTTGCCGATATTTTATTCAGTGATTCGATATATTGGAACATTGATTACTTAATATTAACTAAATATGTTCAAATATTGACATATATGCCTATAAATATAGGCAAATTTGTTGATGGTTTTTGCATCAGGCCACCGCTAAACAAATAATAAGTACGGATATCTTAGAGGAGAAACAAATCACCTTCCTCTAACATGAAGCATTTTGAAAAGGGAAATGTCACCTACTGTAAAAAACTGTCACACAAATATGTTTTCAGACATCTATCCTAGATTTCAGGAACAATCACATCATGTAGAGATGGTACCTAAAAATCAAATTCGTCTTAGTTAAGCATAAGAAACATTTTCAAAATTATTAATTGAAATGATAACTATAACAACAGTCTACCACTGTGGTTACACATATGTGTAACCAATTCAAGTCTTTTGTAATTTCTCTTTGTTGGATATACATTTTACATTCTAATCTATCAAATTAAGTGTAAGCCAAGTTATCATCATTGAGAATAAAAAGTAACTTTAGCTAAAAAGCCCAAACTTAATTATCTGAGGTAACGTTTGTTAATGTCTTAAAATTTCTTGAAAGGAATTTACGCATTATTCTGTTTCAGTTTTATTTACTACTTAACTTTCTAATAGGGCCTTATCGCAATTTATAATAATATCAGTGTAAGCCATGAGAAAAGTGTGCATGTTGTTTATCGAATACAAAGATTTCTAAACAAATGTAGGTAATATTTTGTCTTCCTGTTGGGAAAATGAACTATTTAGTTTTTCTTTCACTTTTGGCCACTGTTTTATGTTTGCTTCAGTTTATTGGTTAATTCAGAGTTGTTCCCCTCAGATTTTCTTGGGTAGGTACAATCTCTACGTCATGATTATTGTCCTTACAGCAATGATGATTTTTTACAGTCGGACAAGTTGTGTAAAAAGCAATTCTGAAGATTAAATATAGACGATCCATATGGTCAACTGATGTAATGACCTACGGAAAGTATGTAAATAACATTCTCTTTGAAACAGATTTCTTGCAACGTACGTCCTTAACTGCTTATGAAACAATATTTTGTTTATCATCCTTGAATTGGCTACAACTTTCATGATAACTGTCACTTGCAGCCAGTTTCTAACCTGTTAATGTGTCATATTCAGCTTTCATTTAGCAATTACGTCATGTTACGAAAACTGCAAGACAATAATGCAAAATCTAGTATACATTTTGTACAAGTTCTGAGTACTTTCAAACATCCTTCTGATTTGCACTTTATCATATTTATCTGAATGGATGTGTGTCTTCATTTCGAAGCCAAAACATACACCTGAACTTTGTAATGGACGCACAGTTACTGCTTTGTTGTATCATTTTGTTCTTCATTTACAATAATGTAAAAGGTACACTTGAAATAGACAGATCTGTCAAAAGTATACGGTTTTCAAAACACGTTTGGTTTTAACTGATAATGTATATGATATTGATTGCCATGTTGTTATCTCCGACAAATGGTCTTGTATATATTGTGTTTATAATATTGTGTTACTTATGTTGTTATTTATGTTGTTATTTATGACAAACGTTCTTGTATACATTTTATGTCTATAATATCGTACCTGCTCTTTTATATACCTATGTTATTTATCATGTAAATTCTCTTCAGTTATGGAGGAAATAGAGATAATACTACTGCTTTTAAGTCATTAATTCTAACTATTACTGTAAGCTCTGTCTTTTAGTAAAGTTAAACAGAATAGATCTGCAATTTGGTGGGTAATGAATAAATGTAGTACTTTATACTCCAACTAGGTTAAAACTGTGTCTGGTTTTATAGGGTCTTCTATAAGTAAGTTAAATTTGTCTTTTTCTAGATGTTCTTCTAAAAGCCTTTTAGTTGTATTGACCAATCCTATATTTAATGTTTGAAAATTAAGCTTGCCAATTTATTTCATTCATGTAATAACTTAAAGATTACACATTACACTAATTTCGCTTTTTCTCATAGTTGCCACTTCTGTGCTGTAATAATTTCAGGAAGCCAGCATAACAAAGTTTGCCTACATATGTACATGTATGCATGCTCCAAGAATGATCATCATTAGAAACTTGACGATCACAATTGGTGTGAAAAATGCAATACAATGTAATAATTTGTTCTATAGCAACTTGAAATACTTTGTATTCAAACTTAGTTGTCCCTTGAAGTACGTGAACATTCCCTTCAGAAAGAATAATTTCATTCAGGCTGAATTTTATCGGAACGTTTATAGCATTTAATCGTGTATTAAATATGTGACATCTATAATTAAAGAAGCGTTCACATTATAAAGAATTCAATCACTTTAATGGAAAGGGTTTGGCAAGGATGATAAACTGGGAGATGCGTTTTGAACATAAACATACGAAACTTGTTTTGCTCGTACGTGATTTTAAGCTTGTCATAAATTTGAATGACGCCTGCAATCAGGATACGACACTTCGGCTCAGAATATTGTTCTTACACAGACATCTCAAAGCAATAAACATGAAGATAAATTGTTTGATATCGTATATTTTAAGATAGAATATTGTTTCTAATTAAAAACTGTTTACTTTTGATTTTGATGATTATTGCCATTACTGAAAGTATTCCTTTACTATTTATGCTCAAAATCTGCAAATCAGTCTTGCAATATGTATTTTAACATTTATATACACATATTGCACTTTGTGTTTAAAGTTTACGTACTACATAACGTGTACTTTGTGTAAACTTTTAATGACTTTATTATAAATAACTTTGAAATCAATACAATTCTTGAGGGATTTGTTTTCATGGATTTTATGTTTCAGTATACGAACTAGTCCCAAAAACAAAACCCAAATAAATTCGCGCTCGTTTTGTTTTCAATAGTTGAAATTCACGGATCTATACCTCTTTTGAAGTATTAAGCCAAAATATAAAATGTCGTGTCCTCGAAATTTTATACCCACGAAATTATTTGATTTCACAGTACTTTGCATATGATTTCACTATCACTTAAATATACATTCTGTTTATACATTTTTCAAATTCTTTTCTACATTCTGTTTTTTTTTCTTTCGTCGATTTATCATTAAATTATAAAATCAGGTATGTAGCAATAAAATGGTTTTCTGATAAATTCGTAACGAAACATTTGTTAGGGAGTTCTATTTATTGGCAAATTCCATTAATATGTGGCATTACGTTACACTTAAATATATATCCAATCATGTCTTTATTTTAAAATGATGAAGAAAATATTGCATAGGCGTTTGTTTATTTTTTTACGACCAGGATGCATTTAACTTACTAGTCTCAAATGGAAATTAAATGTCATCCAACATTAAACATATTAAATGGGATATTTTGATTACCTTGTACTGAATATATTGTTCACACTCGTCACAAATCACTGCTTACTGTATATTGTTATTGTCCGCTAGGATATCACACTAATGTGCATGTAAAAAAATCTCTAATGGAGAAAAGTGCCATCAATACATCTGCTTACATAATTTCTGTATCGGTAATCATGTGGGTTTTTTTTTATTTCCTATGAATCACCGACGTCATTTCATTTTACTTGTAGTACACAGTCAGTTAGAAAAATATCTGTGATAAAAATACTTTATATTTCATATCTACGTGCCTATAAAAAATTGTTCATATCTAAACAAAGTAGAAAACAAAATACTGTTGATTCAATCAAGATTATGTTCCACAGAGACACCGGACAACGTATACTCATATAACCTGTATGTTAATTTAATACTTCCGGGCTTTCTTGTTTACGTGGCTTGGTCGTTTCTTAGTTGCTTTTGTTTTTTGTTAGTTAGACGCCACGCTATGTTTTAACGTTTCTTATTGATTCTGGCCGGTCTTACACTGACCCGTCAGGCCGGTGATACGATAGGATTTCGTTTAAAACTTTTTAACTTCCTTCAAGTGCAAGAAGTTGCAAATGCATTGTCAAGCTGAGATCTGGCTTATGCAATATGCAAATTTTCAAAAGAAAAGGTATTTCCTTTTCGCATAAATGGTCGATTGTATACTTATACTAATATATTATATACTTCACCAACCTTTTCAGTGTCAATTACGTTGAACATTAACATAATAAATGGACAGCTGACCAGCTGTTTTACAAAAACCTTACCCTCTATTTACTTCAGATAACGCAATAAGACAACGCACAATTTCCTGTATCGTATGTTTTCAGACAGTTCTGTATCTTTCGTAGTAAAAATTAAACTGTTCTTCGTGAAACATTTCATTTATCTTATTTTCCCTCAGATTTATTTTTGCAAGCAAACACCATGATCATTTACTCTTAACTTCTGAGCATTGTCTGACAAAGCCTTTAGATAATAAAAATTGCTTCTTCATGCAAAAACATTTACTTGACTGAAAAAGTTTCTGGCGTATTATTTGTCCATAAATCTCCCTAAGAAAGACAAATTCGATATTCGGCATTTTCGGATGCACTTCTTCATTATTTTTATGGTGATTTCCCATTTAGTTTAAAGTTGTCGTTTTTTTTGTTTTGTTTTTTTTTGTTGCCGACGCAATTTGGTTTCAGGTTTCAACTTTAGCGAAAAAGTCAAGGTCAGTTTAGAGCATCATACGACAACAAAGTAAACAGAAAGCAAACGATTGAATGAATATGAGTAATGGAAAATAGATATGTGATAGTATTACATGTATTACATGGAAAATGAGAAAACACATGTCATTTTCATACAGACTTGACAGGTTTTTTTTTCAATACTGCTTTGTCATTACTATTCATCAGACAGCATTATGATTTTATTCTTTTAAAAACTGTCTTCATTCAACTGTAATATGATTACACTTAAGATAATGAGAATATCCTTAAAATATTTCTATTTCACAGATTACAAATACTAAGATTACTGTCTATAAAATCCTTCCTTTTAACAGGTAATTTGTATTTCATGCATATACGTAAATTTACATAGAATATTAGACAGATCCAAAGACAAAATGTTGAAATACTTTTCTAAAACATAAATACAATCATAATATCAATGAATAGATATTCAGTGTACTTCACCAGTATCAAAAAGGTAGTCTTTTAGATCAAACAATTTCTTAAAAATGTTGGCGACAATTCTTGCTGATCTAACCATACAAAATTGACAAACCATGGTTGTCCTATTGTATTTGCTGTTAATTCCAGAGACAGATCATTTTACGTTTTACAGGCCAGTTTAATAGCTTCATAACATGACAGAATAGCAACCGTCATAGCATTTTTTGTCTGTGTTTTAAAATCAGGGAGGACAAAATATGACTGTTCTATCTGTGTAGGATGTTCTCATTTGTGACATTGGATGGTATAATAATAATAATGATAGAGGCGGTGTGTGGAAAAAATATCCAATTTTATCTTGTGGAATTTTTATCACATGTTGACAATTTAAGTTTCAATTTGCCTTGAAACGATACTCCTGCAAAAGCAATAGTTATATCAGACAAAAGAAAACAAGCTTGACGGTATTTCATTTCTCTTGATCACAATTACTTTTCCTGATATAGTACACCTAAGTATATAGCAGTGTCAGAAAAAGAAAAAAAATCGTATCCGAGTGCAGATGTTCTTATACATCATCGATTTTGCTGAATGTGCAGAGTTGATAAACCCTGTATTTCCCGCACCTTTGTGCCTTACCTTTAGAATAAAATATAATTAAAGGTTTCAAGAGAAATTCCTTTCCCGGCTGGCGTCTGTCATTATTTCGATAAACTAACTTTCTGGATCATAACAGAGACAAACTCCGTAGCAGTAGGTGTTAGATAAAGAACATTTTAAAACAAATTTCCAGATTTCCACAATATACTATTTCTTTTTGTTTGTTTGTGTTGGGTTTGGGCCGTTTTTCAACAGTATTTCGGTTATTAACGGTGGGCAGTTAACCAGTGTTCCTGGATTCTGTACGAATACAACCTTGAACCTGTTCTCCGCAAATAACTGCGAACTTCCCCACATGAATCAAAGAAGGAGGACGAATGATATTTTTTTTATGATTCGGGCCCCGAAAATAGGGTTACCCCATTTATTCTCCCCGTCAAACGGACAGTATGGGTCGGGGAAACTTCCCATACTGACCTTACAATAAACTGAAATACTGTTAATTTACTTGTATAAACGCTTAAAGTTTGCAAACCCGGCATCCACTAAACATCGATTGTGGCCTGGAATCTGCATATGAAGCTCAATCTGATCGTGTAAACCAGTCATCACACGCCATATAAGATATGCGATGACATAACGGTTCTTGTTCTGGCCTGTTAAAAGACTTGTTTTAAAATTATTGTATTTACACAGTTTAAATTTTAGCGATATAAAGATAGTTGTACATGTCAAAAACCTTTATAGTTCAGTTTCATTGTTTATTTATTGTTACATCTAAATTTATTATCACTTCATTTCTATCCCTCACATTTATAGAAATTGGTGTTTTCAATAGAAGATATACCTACTTCTCTTAGTAAAGTTGAATAAATGGCATACGTCTATATGACTGACTCAAGAACGTTTTTTTCGTCTAACAAAATGTCGCTTGATTATTAATAAACAGATTGCTAAATAACCTACTTAACAAGGTGTTATATTTTATATATCACGTACCGGCACAGTTATTTGTTTCAACAGCACTTGACACGAGAATCTCTCTGTTAACACGCGTTTACTCTCCTGTTAAAAGAACCCTGAAAAAGTGACAAGAACAACAGTTTCATGCTAGAATACGTGTAAGTACGCACATTGTTCATCAAATAAGCTAATGATGTGTAATTTAAGCAGACTATTAAAACAAGTTAGAACACATTATTGTAGCGTTATAATTTTCTTTTTTTTTATGTGAAACACAATCACTCAAATATTTTCAGATTTGGGAATTTTATTTTTTGATTTATTTGAAATATTTCAATATCACCAAACATGGAAACATTTTTATTTCTTCAGTTAATAACTTCATATGTAAGAACTGAATTTTTGTCATTTTGTGTTTTAAAAAAGATTTCATTCACTTATTTCAATGTTGATAACAGTGTCACACGAGAACGACCAGGAAAAGTACTGGCAAAAAGAGAACTGGAGATGAGGAAATTACAGTACAGTTACTCAAAGATCCAGCTACGCGATTCCAAGCTGACCAACATCCGGGTATTATCAATGCAGGAGGTCTGTCACAGGAACGTCGGAAACGTTCGACCGTATGTTCTTGTTGTATTTTCCTCTTCATTACTCTGACAGGTGGGATTTAACTTTCTGATATATTTCCTTACAAACATGAGAATATTATAGTTATAAGTAAATATGAAACTAGACCAAAACAACAAGTAAAAAAAGAGTAGGGGTTTACGAGAATAATTAGGTTATTTCGAGAAGGCGTAGCCTTCGCAAAATAACATCATTTTTCGAGTGGCCCCTACGCTTTCTGTTTTGTATCATGGTCCGCCAATATGAACAACGCATTCGGCTACTAATTTGATTGACAAGTCAACATTCCATTTTAAGCGTTAGTACTATCACGTTACAAGTGTACTCTAACTGAAATAGAGAACGGTTTCAGAAAGTTCAACATTTCCCTACAGTATTTTATATGTAGGCGGGACCTAAGACATGTTCTCTAACTTAGTTAGAGTACGGCTTATAGCCACGCCTCTTCCTCAGTTGAAGAACGTTACAGAAAAACAGTTAACAGTTATAATGACACTGCAGGTAAACCATGATACAAATATATTAATAATAATTTCACTTCAGATTTACGTAGATTACATACCCTAGCAGCAAAAATGTGCAAAAAAAAAATAAATGGAATGCAGAAGTTGCTAATAATTCTCGGTATTGCATTTTCTTCTCTTTGCAGCATAATTGTTACAGGAAAGGACATTATATTTTATATATTTGATGGCAGACAGGGGATAAGGGTAAACGATACAACGACAGAACACGATAAATATAAAAAAAAATCGTTATGACGGGTGCGAAAGAACTCTATTTTGCTGTTAACACGTTATTTCGTTTTCTCGTTCTATCACTCCTGGCACAACGACGAAACGAAAGGACGACAGATTTTGTGTCTCGTGCCGGCGTGTACGTTTTTTTTTCTTTTGTTCTGTCACTCAGCATATCTCGATTTGTCGTTTTGAAAGAGACCACAAAACAACAATAGAAAGAGAAAAGTTCTTCTGATACAAGACAACGACAAACCCTGCTAAATTTTGTTCTTTGGTTGTGATTAGAGCGGAAACACAGGACAAAATTGGCAAAAATTAGCAACAATATTTAGCACATATCTAACAGCAACTCAGAAACCATCCAGATGACATCTAAGTTGTTCGTTTCCTCCCATTATGTCTGATTAATTATAACATCAACACCAATGCGTATATTTAGAAAATGATATAACAAGTTGATTCTCGGTTTTCAAATAGACAGTACTGTAGTACGTTCATGAGCAAGTTACACTAATAAAAAATTGATAAGAAAAAAGTTTTAGTTCCAAGTGATAATGGGCCCCTTATGATATTCCGGGAAAAAAGCACACATAAGCAATTCTTACGACTATGCGTAGGCTGCTATAATGACATTTTCAGTCTATTTCATATGGTCTCTGCCAAACAAATCAACAGGTCTTTTTATCTGTCTATGAACCAGTCTGATATGTTTCAACTGAAAAGTTCACATGACAGCATGTCTTTTTATGTACTGAGCTTTTATTAAATGGATTATTTGCATACAATGAAGCGGCGCCGTATTCTAGAAATTATTACAAGTCTGATGTCTATTGGAAGAAAATATGCAAGGCATACATTTAATGTGCTGTAATGAGACATTTTGTCAGAATTATTTGTATATTTGATATATAGCTAACGTAACAAACAAGCACAGATCGTGCTTGACTCTATTTCCATTCTATCATTGCTTTAATTACAGATGAATTGCTGAAAATAATAGAAATTGGGTCTTTTAGAGACGATCTGGGTTAATTACAATGATAGCTGGATCCCAGCATCGATCACACATATTATATACAATAGTAAAAGGGAACCTTACTTGTTGGAGCAAGTACTCGTTTTAAAATACTATGTTCTAATTTGGACCAATCAGAAACAAGTTCTATAAAAAGCACCAATCAAAGCGCAGTTTTTTATACCTCAGCTGTCGTTATAAAATTTTAAACAGCCGTTAAATATTACCGAAATTAAATCATAATTCATTTTAACTATGACATCCCGTCAAAATGACTCTCACAGATGAAACAAATTAATGTCTGTTTCTTACAATTTACTTGCAATTGTAAACCATATCAAAAATATATTAAATAATAAAATCTGTACGAATGTAGAAGATCCTTTGGAAGCATATATAATGAAACCAAGTTAAAATAATAGCAGACTCGGTTTGATTGAAAGGCTAAAGATGAACTCTATTACAGTGATATTGAATGTACTCCATGATCCCAAAGGACCAGAAAATATATCAACACTGAATCCAAGTACGGGGGACTTTTTACAACCGCCACACGGCACTTAAAAATTGCTGTTGTGATAGTTAATAAAACCTGTACGAAGATCCTTAGAAAGCATAGAATGCAGCCAAGAAAAATACAAAAAAATATGATAGTAGACTCGGTTTGACTGAGTTAACAATGCACAGGCTTAGAATGTTTCCTTACATGTTGCAACTTTTGTATAGGTTGGCTCGTAAAACAGGGTTGTTAGTTAATTGTGGTTGAATTCTGCCGTGATCAGTTGATGAAATAGATATCCATTGTTTACCTTATACATGTATGTTTTTTCTCGTATCATCCAGTGAATCAATGGATAATAGTTGCAATCAGGGAAATAATTGCTTCATTCTGTATGGCAAATTATACTTTCCTGGAAAGGATCAGACAATGTTTGAGAGATCTGTAGCAATTAACAGAGCGATTTATTGCCACATTAGTGTTTTATACATAGGCTTTGAAATACCCGCTAATTAATTGGTTCATTCAATTTACATTGTATAAGCCTTCATGTATCACATATCTTGTTGAGAAAAGATAAACAGACCATACTGTGTATAAATGACTTCGCCAATTTCGCAAAAAGATGGAAGTATATAATGTATAAAATTTGAAATATAGTTAACTAACTGATATCTCAATTTCGTTGTTAATTACATCTAACTAGAAAATATCCATCTGATGACTGCTCAGATCAGAAAGACTTAAAAAGATAAAATAAAATAGTATATATTTGTGTGTGTTGCTTAATTCATCAATTCGTCAATCTGTTGTAGTGTAAAAGATTATTACGTATACTTGGCCTACAACATATATGTAACTAAAAAGGCTTAAAACATGATTCAATGTAACCTTAATGACACACTTAACACGACACGAGTGTGTCCGCTTGATAGCTCAGTAGATAAGCAGTTTATTCTTCATGACGAATTTAAGACGTAATCAGCTGAAGACAGGTTATTTTTACCTTAATCCAGCAATATCCGATATGCTGATTTTAGAGTGTTTCTTTATAAATTGATATCCATGTTAAAATAAAGAAACTATGATTTCTAAAGAATATTGGAAACAGAGTGAAAGGATAGCCTTAAATTCCTATTAACCCTTCACACTAAAACCTTACATGATGATGTATATTTCATTCTTATTTGATTCGCTGTCAAACAAAACTTAGTGGAATAAATTCGTGTTCAAACGCAAATAGAAATCATTGGTAAATTGTCCGTAATATGATAAGATTGTCATTAATGAGGAAATGGATAATATAGGAAGCAAATGAAGAATCTCATTTGACCAAGGAGAACAAATGTTACCACTGTTTGTTGGACAACTACAAATTAAATATGACTGCTATCATTTAACAGAATAACAGCAGGTGATTTTGGGAATTCAATACGGCTGTAATAATTATGCAAGTAGAGTTGTGTCCTCTAATAGCAGATAATATAATTTCGTTTTTTAGGTGGTCAATCCCTGATACATTTTTGAAAAATTGTTGTTTTCATACATTATGTAGGTTTTCGAGTGGAAGTGTATATTAAGTTATATGTATTATCTATTAATTTTTCAGCAAATTTTGTTGTAACCTCCCTTTATTTCTGTTGGTTTCAAAATGCTTCATTTTCTGTTCCACTAGACAGTATTTAGGCTACAGAAATATTTTACACTTAGAGATTTTTTTTGTAACTAATCAGATTTTATTCATTCTATCTAGGTTGTGCAACAAAGAGAGAAAGGAGATTATGAAACTATTAAATGCTTCAGTTCTTTCTTTTTAAACTTCTTAAAGTATCTAGATGCATTTATTGCGATATAGTCAAAATATGTTGATCAATTTTGCACTTCTGTTTAAAATTGTTATCTTGGTTAGGCAACTATATGACAAAAACTAAACTTAAAAATACTTACATTTCCCAAATGATCAGAGACTTTTCATATACACGGTTAATCTCACTCCAAAATGTTCCTTAGTATTTCATGACATGCAAAATTCAGGCTGACCACCTTAAAGGAATAGAATTGGAATGGAAATGGAGGCAAGTGACCAGTCACCTGTCACTTTGAAGTGGAACTATTTAATTTGACATATATTAAAGATAGGTTCTAAGCAATCGTATAAAGCTTGCGTTTCCACGGCATTCTGATATTTATCAAATAAAAGTATATTAAGTAATGGCAGTTATACTTTCTCTTTTTTATTTTTATAACAAATTGAAAAGCAAAGATATTTTAATAGTATTTTTTGTGAGGATGCATTTGAACGCACTCCACAAAGCCTTTTCACTAATCATATAACGTTATCGTCATTGAAAGTAAACATATTTTGTTCTAGCAAGTTCTAATCCCAATGGCACACAAACGCGAGGACGCGACCATTTCATGATATCTGATGAAATAGCAATTCATATCTTGTTTGTACATTACTTGACAAGAAATTATCAGTATTTGTTTTATTTTACCTGACCATTGTGTACGACAAAATAGCTCAGTCAGATAAAATGCAGATAACAATAGAATATCGGCAAACCGTTTTGTATGAGTGCGAATCCTCATGAGGATTTTTTTAGGTTTATGACAAAACATGACGAAACATCGACAGACAAAACATCGACACGGCATTTCATCGACATAAAGGAACATCAACCTGACATTTGATCGACACGCCAAAATATTGACACGACCAAACATAGAAAAAAAACATCGATAGAATATCGACAAATATTGACAAACACCGACACTTCCACTTCTGATTGATCGGGTGCATGTTTGTGTTCCCTATAAATTCTAATGTCGTCGCCGGCAGGAATAGATCTTACTCTGCAGTCTGAAAGAACGCATCTCCAAATGGTTTTAGTAATAGCTGTTATAAATGAAAACATCGTGGCACAAATGGTTGTTGTTTTTTTTTCCGTTCAATTCTGTACTCGTATTGTTCGTTTCTTTCTTTTATTGTTTTTATATAACATATGTTCATTATTTGCTTTCTTTTTAATATGTTTAGTACATGAACTTTTCTCATTGGCCATGTCGGCTTCAGGTATTTCTCTGTCGGTGTATCAAAGAGAAAATAAAAGAAAGTTTATACAAAAATGAAAGGAAAATTAACATAGTACTTCAATGTCGTTATGTCACGTTATATCCCAGAAATATCCATACACTTGTGCATAAAGCCAAAATAGAAAAATAAAATCTGAAAATAGAATTACAAACCAAATGAATGGCATTTTAACACAGAGACAATTTGGTGTTTATTTCGCTAATTAAAATAAAGTTAATGGTTATTATTTCTGAGAAAAATAACGATTTAAGCTTTTATAAGTGGATCAGTCAGAGCGATTTGTATAGAGAACAGACCAATCTGACTAAAGTACTTGATCTTCTAAACGAAGATCTGAGAACGATCCATTCACATTCGTCTTCTGTATATTTTGGATTTCCATTATTGCTATTTTTATTTTATCCAATCAGACGACTTGTTCGAATGTCAAAGAGTAAGAAAAATGTGCAGTCATTTCAGGGCTCGAACCCGGGACCCCTCGCTTACAAAGCAAGTGGCCTACCGACTGAGCTAACCGGCTATCTGATACATTATGACATAAGAATTGTAAATATCAAAAGTCAAAGCTACAGGTAGATTTGCAAGATGTTGTAAGTTAGGCTCTGATTGGCTAGCGAAAGGGTCGTCAGAACGAGGCAATGAATAGGTCGTTCTCAGATCCTATGCGTAGCGTAATAGGATATGTACTTTAGTCAGATTGGAGAACAGACAATGGTATATAGTAAATAATTTGCTGTTGAATACTGGTTATAGAAGAAGATGTTAGATCACGCAAAAACAAAAAAGTAGAATACGTAACAAGAACAATAGCAATAAAAGCAATTCTTGGGGTGTTATCCTATATGCATAACAATAATGTAGAACCAGTCACTGTTTCGTTTTCTTTAATGATATTATATATAGAGACAATGTAGTACATATGCTGAGACCAGAGACTATCTAAGGTTCAGTAAAGAAATCAGTCAATTAATAAGTTTACCGTTTAATGTTTAAAGTTAAATTTAGATTTGGCCATAAAGTTTATTGCACGTCACTTTTGAAAAGGGTCTTAAAGAACTAACCTTTCGAGGGATTCTGTTTACTTGAATAAAATCAAGATTTAGACTTGATGAATACAATTTCAAATCATATTGAATGATAACAAATTCATCTGTAATGTAGATAAGGTATTGTGGTGCTTTGCTTTTTTGTACTTTATTTAGAAATGCTGTAACAATTATCTTCCCGTGAAAAACAAATTCAGGATTTGTCTTACATGGAAACAAACAATTATTGTCAAAGAATATATAACAAGTAGAAGTTAAGATTTTTAGCATGATGTTTTGCTGTCATATTTTTTGTTCAACTATAAAACTAAGTATACACAAACTACTTCAAAGAACTTTGGAAAAAATAGATGTGCTACAAGCCATTATGAGGTCAATTTTGATTTGAAACATTTTGAAGAAACATTTCTAACTTTAATATTTGCTTTTGATATTTCTTGTTTTAGTACCAAATCTTGCTTTTTCCATTTTACAAGATGTCTTGTTCCTTATTTTTTCTAAAATATATCTTGTTATCCTAAAAGATATCATGTTTCTTCTTACCTAAAAGATATCTTGTTTCTTTTTTCCTAAAAGATAGCTCGTACCTTTATTCCTAAAAACATTTGCAAACTGATATTATTTAAAGCAGACGAAAATGTGTCGTAGCTGAAAAGTTCAGAGCACTTAAGGAATTTATCTTCATATAAAGTGTACGTATCCAGACAAAATAATGAGTATTCGTATATGAATAATTTATTCCTTTATGTCATATAGCAGTTTCGTTAATTCCAGTAGGATATGCGAGCGGTTCATGTACTAAATTAGCAGATAAAATCAAATGTCAAGCGTACCTCTATATAGAAGTAAACCCGGCATGGGTTTGGCCGTACGTGCTGTTATTTAGTATTTGTGCTATTATATAATATATGTATATGTGCTATTGTAATTATAACTGAAAAGAGTTATCTGCCCTTGAAAACGGCATAATGGGGAAAATGTCGTTTTCAAGGGCAGAATTACTCTTTTTTAATACCGGTAACCTATGATTTTTATTGCATATTTTTGTTTCTTAGATAATTGTCCTTCAATATCCAAAGTTTGAAGAAATTCTATCATTGGGAAAAATTTCGCTCCAAATTCTAGCGTACGCCTTTAATACTATGTAAAAACTAAATAGTTGAATAACAATTCAAATAATTGTGTTTCTTTTGTGATTAAGATAATTATCGCAAAGTTTGTGCCAAATAGGTTCTATTCCTTATTAAATGAACGCGATTAGATTTTTGCCGTTGATGACAAAATGAAATTTGTTCATGTTATAATAGTTTACACACTTATAGATAAACGACCTTTTTTATTTACTATTTTTGATTGGGCGTTGTGAAACATATATTTCTGTCACGGAATATGTATGAACTAATCTGTAATGCACCAGATTAATTCCGTACAAGTAATTAATTGTTTCCTAAAACGCCATCGCAGAATCTTAAATGTGTACTTGTTATAATTGCAAAGTAAAGACAGTGTTGTCACAACTTGTTATATGTTAACTTTACCTAATGCCCATTCACAATAATCATCAAATGCGATCTGCGACATCATGGCGGCAAAGCACATTTTAATACCCCATCTCCTATGGAGAGATTAATTAGAAAAATGTTAGTGTTGTTGTTACTTTTCCTGAATCTTCTACACATCAATAAGAGCACAATACTGGTGTTAACACCACGAGTAAATCTATAGAAACTACTCACTGTGTCACGTCTGTAATATGTTCTATACCAGTGTGGACAGCAATATCCATAGAGGTTTTAGCGATCATACCATAACATATAGTGTTTAGGAAATAATGTATCTTTAGTTGACGACAAAGTTTGTTGTTAGTGAACTTGCTCGTCGGAACGATATAGTGCAAACAAGTTTTTATCAGTGATTACTGACAGCTTACCAGTGATGTATATTCCTATTAAATCGCAATTATGAATATACATTTATTACTTATATATACGTAACAAAAATTCTAAAAATATTATTGGATGCTTAGCTCAAACTACAAGAGAATAATGTTCATATATGCCCTATATGTCGTGCAGAACAGCCAATATGCATATATACTGCATCATTTCAAATGGCTGCATGAGACATATTAGCACAATTTCCATTTACGCATTCCATTTTTATGACATGAAATCAAATTAATTGTCTACAGTAATGTGAAAACCGTAAATTATATTTTCCACAAATGGCGGCCGCATTTTCCTTTACGGACATAAAATATATTGATTTCTTGTTAAATCCGATACATTTTTCTCTAATAGTTGTCAAAGTTTGAATACTAACGAAAATACTAGAATGTGTTATATAATATAATCTATTGTTTTTATTACCTCCCTTTATGCCTCTTACGTTGAAATATTTAAAGTACCGCTTTTCTTACCATATTATTATGCATCAGCAGATTCATCTGTTTTAACATAAAATTTAGAATAAGCAAACAAACCAGTATATCTTACTGAACCAGATGAAAGATAATATGTAAATTTGCAACATTGAGATTTTTTAATTAACGTTTACATCGTAGAATATTTTCTGTACGTAAAAATTCCACAAAATTGAAATTTTTCCATAGATTCTCTTTATATCAGCTTGACTTAGGTCCAAAGTTTTCTTGTAAGTTAGAAATTAATCTAGCACACGACCCTATCTTTCGTACTGGCCGAATTATCTTAGTATATCTTAATGATTTTTTTTTCTTGTTTTTTTTTAAATAATTTTAATTGATTCTACATTGCAGAAACAGTTTTGATCTGAAAATGCAGATCTATTCTAGTATGTCATTTGTTAGAAAAAGAAATGTAACTTAAGTTTAAAGTACAACCGGGAATATCTCATTTATCTTTTTAAGAGAGATGTATGGACAAAATATACGCACGAATTTTTCCCAAACACATTCGTTTGTGTGATGGAATGGAAGTGCTGTAAAAATTCTAAATGCGACATTAAGTATTTAGACTGTTGGTAAAATATATGAAATAGTTCATGAGATTCCTTCCTTTCAAGTAAATCACAGAACGGAAAATATAAATTATATGAAGTGCAGCAGAGAAACTGCAACAGATCGATTGGAAGAAAATGATTATACAGCTCTGACATGCCCTTTGCAATAAACACTCTGCTTTTTTCTTGGCTAATTAACTGACTACAGAAATAAACGGACCAAAAATTAACTGTGCGCTTCGGTTTTACTATTTATTTGTATGCGTCTCTCGTAGGAAGTTATTGAAATGTAGGAACTAACTTCAAGATATGCATCTGCCTTTACAATGCTGTGTGTTTTGTCATAACAAAGATTAAATGACGCTGGCTTGTTCCACGTTAAACGACTTTGTGGTAAAAACTGAATTCTGTGTTTTAGAATTGCTAATTTTCTGTGTAATTGTCTTGAGTTGTTTACTGTAAATGCGTATAATTTCTGTAATTTATACAATACTGACTTTTCATTTCGATCACATATGAGTCAAAGCATTAATTCTTCTCGAGGCATTCAATTCTTGGATAAGGACTACTGGCTGATCACGCATTACTTTTTCTTGTTCTCCGTCAAAAAATGTCCCGTATGTGCTCAATTGGATTGAATTTCATGTCCGTTGAGCAAGCCGGCCATCGAATCAAGTTGTCGTTATACCTGGCATGATTATTCAGAATAAGGTCTTCAATAGCCGTGCAGTGCTGAACAACTACATCAACAAAATGCAGAAACGGAACCACCAATGAATGGAGAACGTCGTCAATATAGCGCTGGACATAAATATTGTAAGGGTGACGACAATATTCAAATCGCCTTTAAAACAAATTTTACACCATTGGAAACTCTCCGCAACATAATACTTATATCTAAAAAAACGGTTACAGTGATGCATACTGGCCTTATGTATTGCAAGTTGTAATATTGCTTCCAAAAGGGTATAGAACGATTTATGAATCGGTGCAGTATGAAATAAAATAACATGAATTGGCAAAACGTTTTTCACGTGGCATCTATTTTACTCAAGATAATCAGATAACAATGTCACGCGATTTATTTTAGTAGAAGAGTAAGTTTATTTCCTCTCTTCTGCAATTTCCGGATGAATCATTCATTAATTTGTTTATAATTACCATTATTATCCAACAATTTCATCATATTTGCATTATTTTCTGCATATCTAGAAACATAGTTGCGAACAAAAATATGAAGGATATACATAGTGAGAATGAAATTTACCAGAAAGAACAGTAAATTTTCTATTTTCATTAGAAATACATTTACATTATCAATTATTACGGGAAACACGTTATTATGCTTAATGCAAAAAAAGTAATAGACATTCAAAATTTTCAATAGCTTAGTTGGCAAATTATATACATATTCAACGCCAATACGCAATCTGTATGGTTGTATTAAACATTTAATAAGAACATGAGAAAAGCATGAATATATAGAGGTAATAGGTATGCCTTAAACGTACATAATTGCAATTAATCTCCCATAGCAAACGCTTGTATTTTGCTAACTCATTGATAATACTACTGTGAGAATCGCTTAAGAAAGCTTTAAACTTTCAAATTAGGCCAATGACAATAATAGTTTGGTAAACAGTTATTTCGTAAATCTCTCTAAAATAGGCACACTAACAGATGAAGATACTACAATTAAAAACAAAGTTCATGTATTACAACGATTCAAATTTATATTAAAAAATAAATTGAAAAAAACATCTTTGACATTGGACAGATTTATATCAAAGCAGATTGGAATCAATACTTTATAAATAGCTATTTATATGCAACGAATTCAAATTATGCATGGAGTAAGAATGTCTGGACTGGATTAATTTCTGGCGGAAACACTAACATATACTGTATTTGTTTCTGAACGGCACTGTACTTATTCTTTCATATCTTCTGTTTTATTTTAGCTGGCATTTGCCTAAAATTGATGTAAGATGTACAATGGGGTAGGGCTACGTTATTTCAAATATCTATGAAAGTAGATCACGTTTGATTCTGATATTGTTCTGACTGATATATATAAAGATAAACTACAACTGAAATAAAAGTTTTCAACATAGCACTTTATATTTTCCAGGAAATATAAATTAAAATAAAAAGAACTAAAAATATAAAATTTTACCAGTTTTTAAACATTTTTTTCTAAATAAATCTCTTAGATGTATGATGACCCCAACTTTTTTTCCTTCCATTTCGAAGCATTTTGGCGTGTCATTAAAGCTTCAAAATATTTTTAAAATCTTAAGTCATATTTTTTTTGTAAATTTAAATACGTTTATTCCATTGAACATAAAGTGGGTGGGGTAATTATGTCAGCATGTAAAAATGAAAGAGATTTGTTAGTGACATATATGCTGATATAATACTGATATCCCCTTGTATTCATAGTAACCGGTAAGACCTGAAATCCCTAGAACATTTAGTGAGATATCATATGTTTTATAAAGCACTACCTTTTTTTCAATTTTACTTGATTTCAGAAATGCTTAAACAGTGAGTGAAGATAATGCCCTATAAAATAAAAACGAACTCGGTGACCTGTGTTCTTTTTGCTCTTGTTTGTCCAAGAAACTAATGTTCTTCAAGCTCACAGAGTATGAAAAAATTCTTAACGTCAGACATAAATCGATCCTACATCCTTAAGTCCATAAAACTCTTCTCCCATGTTAAAAGAATGTATGGGCCATTTGCATTCACTGGCGCTTATTCTCACGTTCAACCTTCTTTCAATTGGTTGTGAGTAATTTTTAAAACGAAATGGGAGCAATAACGATTTTTTATGCTTTCGTAAGTAAATGCATTATAGGGATTAACTAAACCATATACAAGCACTATTTAAACTGCCTGACAGATGGCTTTTAGAAGATACATATTTGATATCCGCTATGTGTTTTTGGAAATAACTAAATGTAAATTTGTTTTTAATTTACCGTTTATTCAGTACATCATTCTTCGAGTTGTATATCAACAGAAACCTGTTTTTTTAATATTAAGAACCCAATGTCAGGATAAAACACAGAAACAATGACATACGCGACCTTGTCTACGTAGAGAGAGAAACTAATCTTTATAATTTAAAATGTGTACGTTATCTGGAATCATACCACACATAGAGAGTGAATACATATGACTAAAGAAAGTTTACTTTAATTCCTGGATTCAAATCTTGTTACACGTGTGGAGATATTGCTGAACAGTTTTTCATATGATCAGTATATTCAGTGATGAAATATATTACATTTATTCAATTTATTTCTTTGCACATCAGAAATACAATACTATTAACAATATTTATTTACATAACCTTTGCATACATGCTGATAAGAAAATTATCTTTATACAGCCTTTGCAAAGATAATCTTTACAAAATTAAATTTCGTTGGCTTTTGCATACATACTGTTTAAACAAACTTCACAATAGCCTTAGCATAAATGCTCCTTTCAAAATAAGCTTTTATATACCCATTGCATAAAAATCGTTTAAGTTGGTTTGCTCTGCATCTTTGAAAACATTGTGTGGGCTAGGGGCTAGTTGCAAAGTAAATCGGAGTTTAAAGCTCAGAATGGTAATTCTAAGCTGAATGCATTTTTTTAACGAAACGATATTTGTCATTGTGTTTAATACATTTTTATTTTACTCTATATTGTCTATTTCTTCTGCTTTATGTTACTCAATGCAAATTCATTTACATTACGTATATATTGATATCAATTCTTATCTTTGATTTTAAATTTAATCTCAATGTTAACCTTTGTATTACTTTTAAATGCAAATATAAAGGTCCGCCAAAAACATTTGATTAAAATATTTTAAGTTTTGACTAGAATTTAATCACTGATTGTTTAATCTAAATGATGAATTCCTATTCTGAACCCCATTCCGTATAAAATATGATTGCTTAAAGTATAAAATTTCTAAAGTCTGAAATGTATTTTAGTGCAGATTTCTCTAATCTAATTCCAATTTCCTTTTCGTATTCGTTTAATTTTTAATTATCTCCTGATTTTCCGCTATTAATTCTAGAATTAACATATTCTGGATGACGTTTGTAAATCAAGATCATTGAACTAGAAATGTGAGGTCCTTTGTGCACTAAATTAAGTCTTCTCGTGGGAAAAGCGTTGTTATAAAAATTGATCAACTATTACGACATTCAGTTAATATAAAGTTTCACAATTACGGGCATATTGCAATATTTCTTTTCATTCTGTTATAATGACATAATGTAAAATATTCCTTCAGGCTCGAAATGGGGTACATATTATGATAACCATTCATTCAAGATTGTGCATATGTAAACAGTTGTATTGCGAGGAATCTAATCATTCTATCGGTTAATTTTTTTTTCTCTTTTCTTAATAAATAGCTCCCTCTCAGGTCATTCAACTATTCGTCAATTCACATGGTTTTTGCCTACAAAGAATTTATGAATTACCTAGAGGATATTGCTGGCAGGCAAAAATATCTTAAAGGCAGTTGAAGTTCACACTTCCTCTCTGCAAGAGACAGCTAGTAATGACAAACACGGCCAGCAATTATTTCATGACAGCATACGTCATAAAGCTTACGAAAGCAAAGAATTTAATTCAATGATTGCGTTTGTGTGGATAACGCATATCTCTTTATACCCCGAACATATTTGCAGGACCGTTAGGGATTGGTTACATGTGTCAAAGACTTTAAGACCGAACAGATGCTGGATATTACAGGAATAAAAGCATGTTGCAACTGCTATTCCATCTAAAAACAATTTATGATGCAAATTGATTTGATATTATATTGATAAGCGTTCAGTTCCTTTCAAACGTTTCTAATTTATGGGACCGTTATACTTCAGGTTTCGCCATGAAATGCGCTTATATAAAATGGTCATTGAATAGTTCGTCGTTTCCTTGTTAACACATGTTAAGGTTTGAAGTGCGCACCATAAACTGATTTAAGATCTCCAGTTGTGTATTTGACGCTGACTTTTCCAAACGGTGTCCCTCTCTTTTTATAACTTTTTATTCGTTTTTGTCCTCGTGCGTTTTCTTTGTGTTTGCTTTTGTTTGTGCGTGCGTGCATGCTTGCGTCCGTGCGTCCGTGTGTATGTAACATGACCATGTTCTTTTGGTGGTTGTTTCGGGTGGGTGCGTTTTGGAATGTGGCTTTCCTCGTTGAATATTCATCCTTGGTTTTTATATGAAAATGTATATTCTTGTACTGAAAATGAACATAACAGCAGATTTTGCTAGACTGAAATAAGATGTGTCAACACAAAACCTATTGTGTCATAATTTTCTACATGTAAAACTTGTCAAGAAAAAATATGAAATAATTGCATTAGGTCGTAACCGTATTTAAAATAGAAAAATTCAATTCGAATTCAAAAGGGATATAGTATAACCTTTACAGTATATACAACAAAATACATTTGGTCATACACTCTTGCGAAATAAGCGCAAACCCGAAACACGCTAAATTTGTCCGACTTCTCATTAACATTTCAAAACGACTCCGTCTGACTTTTGTTTAAAACAGCCACTACAAAAACGTATTTTTAAATGAGTTTTTCATAAGATAATTGAGATCGTCGCATAAGTATTTGCACTCACCATGTATGTGACTTAAACGGACAATGGCTTATCCAAAGCGTTTGTGTAGGATTTTAACTTTCTGCACTTGGATCTTTAAAAAAACAGTCATCTATTTTCTGCATCAAGCGGCGTTATGATATGCATAGATTTAACCCAGCCTGACCGTTTGATTGTTCATGATCAGTATCTAACCTCTGATAAACATGAAAGAGAATTCAATTATGTTTAACAGTACATCAATATCAAGTACAAAATTTATGGTTAGTCAAATTTCTCTAATGTAAAGTGGTTTTTAAGAGCTATTTCAATTCAGATTACCAAAACATGTAAGGCTTTGTATTGACACCAACGTACATACATTAGCCGTGCATTTATTTCTACACTATTGCTTCAGACATGTACATACCTACGCAAACTTTATCTTCAGCGTCTATACACATTAATAAAACTAAATAAGAAATACATCATCATGATTTACTACCCTTCTACTAACTTCAGTGCGTTATCCACACAAACGCAATCGTTGAATTTCTGCTTTCGTAAGCTTTATGACGTATGCTGTCATGAAAATAATTGCTGTGGCCGTGTTTGTCATTACTAGCTGTCTCTTGCAGAGAGGAAGTGTCAACTTCAACTGCCTTTAAGATAATTTTGCCTGCCAGCAACAATATCCTCTAGGAAATTTATAAATTCTTTGTAGGCAAAACCATGTGAATTGGCGAACAGTTGAATGACCTGAAAGAAGCTATTTGTTATAAAATGAGAAAAAAATATTATTAACCGATAGAATAATTAAATTCCTCGCAATACAACAGTTTACATATGCACTATCTTGAATAAACGGTTATCATAATATGTACCCCGGCCTTAAAGGAATAAAAACAAAGGTATGTCTATTTCTCACTACATACATATTAGTAAACAGTATTATATTAAAGCAAAAAAGTTTTACTGTGCATCATGTTTATATTAAAGCAAAAAAGTTTTACTGTGCATCGTGTTTATTAAGTCAGACAGACTTAACCTATTTCTTGTGAACTACGTTACCGTGAACTACGTTACTATCAAATTAGTAAAATATCTAATATTTAATCCTAGGACTAAGTTCTTGGGAAGCAATACACATAGGCACTGACTACACTTCACGGTGTTCTGTGTAAATAAAGATGGTGCGTCCCATGTGTGATTTCAAATAAAGTAACACAAACAATCATATTTTAACCAGTCGTCGTTTAGTAACAGATCAAGTAAGTTAACTAACTGATATATGTTAATTTTCTACATTTTTGTTGGTAATATAATGACTCTGTGGTGTGCCACATTAAATGCAAACATAGATATAATACATGGAGAGCATGCTGGAGATGGTAACGTAGTTCACAAAATGGTAACGTAGTTCACATCGATTTATTTGTGATCAGAATGGTTTTTATCATTTCAGAAAATGACGTTGCATTGTTATTTCATAGAGTTAAACATTATGTCACATGTTTAACTTTAATTTCTATCATAAGCATGGATATAGTTCTTACAAATAAGCATTTTTGTGAACTACGTTACCAAATACATGTTCTAGTCGGCATAAGCTTCATGTCCTTTTTGTCCCTTTTCTTTTAATTGAGTTACATCTAGTCACATTTCTTTACGTGAACTGCGACTACTTTTATTTGTAATATTAAGCGTAAAGCAACACTTGATTAAAACACTCTCAACTGCAATCCTTATACATAAATGTTTGCTACACTTCTTACTAGTTATATAATGATTTAGTACTAGTCAGCATTAGCTATGCCCCCATACATTCCTGTTTTTATTGCGATCCTAGTCAATATTCGTTATCTGTGGTGAATATATGTCTATTTTGAATAAATATGGCAGAATTCTTTACATCACAGATAGTCCAATTAAGTGAATTAATAAATTTCATAATCCACTTTTCTTAAAATACTGTAAAATAAGAATTTAGTGACAAATAAGATGTATAAAATTACTGTATTGCAATATAAAATTGTCAAGAAAGTATTTGGTTTTGGTTATGAAAAAATAAGTAACATAAAGTAACGGCAACATTACATTCATAGACTGCAAACTATAGAATGGTGAACTACGTTACCAAACACCATTTGTTTTTGTCCAAACGTGTGTTGCAGATTTTGCTTCTTCTAAATTCCAATCTTGGATTATTTATGAAGTGAAGTCATAATACCTGTAATTAAATGCATTGTCCTGTATTGAAACATTATTTTGTCATCGACAGTTAAACTTCAAAATAAGATATTTAGCGAATTGTGTAAAACAGAGATTTGTTTAAACAGACACATTTTTAAATGCAAAAAGCTGACAAAAATATATGTCTGTGGTAAATATGTTCTGTAAAACAGTTTTTTTTTTATTGTTTCAGTAAAATGTTAGAAAAAATGTTATTCTAGTTGTCATACAGGTGTAATGAAAGTATCCACTCACTATATAACGTAGTTCACATAACGAAATTGGTGTGTATAATGTTGTTTCCAAAATAATATTTTGCCAGTATTTGCAGTTTTTTAAATGTTGATATGGGTAGCAACAAGGATTAATCTAACGAAATCAAACTCAAAAATAGCTGATTTAAGAAAAAAAAACTTCAACAGATTTTCTCAAAAATTGTCCACATTTCTGTTTTTTTTATGAAATATGACTTTTCTTATGTTGATTGGGGCAATCCTTTTTTGAAAAGTCAAACTGCACGCAGGAGTTGCTTCCCTTCAACTTCAGAAATCTCTATCTTTAGTTAAGGGAGATGACTGCATAGAAGATTCAAGAAAAAAACTATAATTTTATTTGTCTGATACTTTTTTCTAAAGCATCAACTTCAAATACTTATGCGGCATTATCATTAATCTAACATTTAAATGCACATCAACCGAAAATTACTTTTATAAAACATTCACCAAAAACACACTATGTGCAGTAAGATGCGCATAATGCCACTTTAATTGAATGTCGTAATAGTTGATCAATTTTTTATAACAACACATGAGAAGACTTAGTGCAACAATGGACCTCATATTTCTAATTCAATGATCTTGATTTACAAGCCTCATCCAGAAAATGTTAATTCTAGAATAAATAGAGGAAAATCAGGAGATAGTTAAAAAATAAACGAACATCAAAATAACATTGGAATTAGATGAGAGAAATCTGATGATGTTGTCAACGCTTTAATGAATTTCTGAATTCAGAAACCGAATGAATTTCATATGCTTTAAGCAATTATATTTAGTACAGAATGGTTTCAGAATTTGAATTCAGTACTGAGATTGAAAAATGTTATCTTATTTCAGACAAAACTTAATATATTTTAATTAATAAGTTTTTGGCGAATGATAGTATTTGCATTTAAAAGCAATACAAAAGGTTAACATTGAAATCAAATGCGAAATCAAAGACGCATTAATAATATCAATATATATATATATATATAACGTAAATTACTTTGATTGAGTAACATAAAGCAGAATCAATAGATTATATAGAGTAAAGTAAAAATGTATTAAACACAATAACAAATATCGTTTTGTTCAAATAATGCATTCAGCTTAGAATGGTCAGCAAAGAAAGACTCCGATTTACTGCGCACCTAGCCCCTAACCCACACAATGTTTTCAAAGATGCAGAGAAAACCAATTTAAATGATGTTTATGCAACGGGTAAATAAAAGCTTATTTTGAAAGGAGCATTTATGCTAAGGCTATTGGGAAGTTTGATTAAACAGTATGTATGCAAAAGCTACAGAAATTTTAAATTTGTAAAGATTATCTTTGCAAAGACTGTATAAAAATATTTTAGTTATCAGCATGTATGCAAAGGCTATGTAAAATAAATTTTGTTAAGAGCATTGTATTTCTTACGTGCAAAAAATAAATTGAATAATTTTAGTATATTTCATCACTGAATATGATGACCATTTTATGAAAAACTTTTCTGCAATATCTCTGCATGTGTAATAAAATTTGATTCCAGGAATTAAGATAAACTCTTTTTAGTCATATGTATTCACACTCTCTATGTTTGGTATGATTCCAGACAGTGTAACATTCTAAATTATAAAGATTAGTTTCTCTACGTAGACAAGGTCGTATATGTTATTGTTTTCTGTATTTATCCTGACATTGGGACCGTAATATCAAAAATAAATAGGTTTCTGTTGATATAGAAGAATGATTTCTCAATAAACGGTAAATTAAAAACAAATTAAAATTTAGTCATTTGAAAAACACATAGCGGATATCAAACACGTATGTATCTTCTAAAAGCCATCTGTCAGACAGTTTAAAAAGTGCCTGTATATGGTTCAGTTAATCCCTATAATGCACTTGTTTATGGAAGCATACCAAATCGTTATTGCTCCCATTTCGTTTTAAAAATTACTCACAACCAATTGAAAGAAGTTTGAACGTGAGAATAAGCGCCAATGAATGCAAATGGTCCATACATTTTTTGAACTTAGAAGAAGAGTTTTATGGACTTAGATGTACATATATTTATCCTTTGTGGAAAATTGATAACCTTGTTACAAACACACTATTGGTTTAAGAACATGATATACCTGATCATTTAAAAATCCATGCCCACTAAGGAGAAATATAGGAGTCACAACGTATCCAAAACATGATTACAGACAAATTGAATTTGTATATACAGGCATCCAAAATCAATTATACAGATGATATGAAAGAATAAGTACAGTGCCGTCCAGAAACATATACAGTTAATGTTTGTGTTTCCGCCAGAAATTAATCCAGTCCAGACATTCTTACTTCATGCATAATTTGAATTCGTTGCATATAAATAGCTATTTATAAAGTATTGATTCCAGTCTGCTTTGATATATATCTGCTCAATGTCAAATATGTTTTTCAATTTATTTTTGAATATAAATTTGAATCTTTGTGATACAATACATGACCTTTGTTATTAATTGTAGCATCTTCATCTGCTAGTGTGCCTATCTTAGAGAGATCTGCGTACCTGTTTACCAAACTATTACTGTCATTGGCATAATTTGAAAGTTTTAAAGCTTTGTTAAGAAATTGTTACAGTAGTATTATCAATGAGTTAGCTAAGTACAAGGGTTTGTTATTCGAGATTGATAGCAATTATGTACTTTTTTCATACCTGTTACCGCTATATATATTCATACTTTTGCACGTTCTTATTAAATGTTTAATACATCCATACAGATTGCGTTGGCTTTGAAAATGTATATAATTTGCCAACTAAGCTATTGAAATTTTTGAAATTCTATTATTTTTCTTGCTTTAAGTTTAATCTTAATTGATAATGTAAATGTATTTCTGATGAAAATAGAAAATTTACTGTCTTTTTTTCCTGGTAAATTCCATTCTCACTATGTGTATCCTTCATATTTTTTGTTCGCAATTATGTTTCTAGATATGCAAAAAATAATGCAAATATGATGAATTGTTAGATAATGATGTTGAATGTTCAATTATCTATCCGTAAATTGCAGAAGAGTGGAAATAATTTTATTCTTCTACTAAGATAAATCGCATGACATTGTTATTTGATTATCTCGAGTAAAATAGATGCCACGCGAGAAACGTTTTGCCAAATCATGTTACTTTATATTATACTGCACTGATTCAAAAGTCGTTCTATACCCTTTGGGACAAAATTATTACTTGCAATACATAAGGCCCGTATGCAATACATGCTATATAAATGACAAAGAGTTTTAACAAATATAGGGCATATTTTGCCTACATGATAAGTTGTTGGGAAAAGTGTCTATTTATTTCTTCTTTCATGGTGATGTTGGCTTCAGGTTATTTATCTTTTCAGAGTTTTTTTTTCACCTAGAATTTACTTGGATAGGTACCACCTCTAGTAAAAGTGCGTTTTACATGTAAGATAAAAATGTTCAATGCTGAACATCCGATCGAGCCGTTTCATTTGCAGGTACACTTCATCAGAAAAATTGCATCTTGTATTGGAAGATAATTATTTCTGGTCTTACACTGAAAAAACCACATTTCCTTTATATATCTAGCTAAAATGAAAACAGTCATATAAGCGTTTATTGTCTGCTGGATATCATGTTTTGTGATAAAACTTTGTCGTATTGATAGTTCTTAGACACACACATTCCATTTATCTATTATATCATGGTGTTTGTTTAATACTATGGCATTGTCTATAAAGTTTTCTTACTGCAGTTTATTTGGGCAAAAATAATAAAACATGTTTAACTTCGACAAGTAATGGAGAACATTTGTGAACTGATATCTCGAGTTCACCCCATTTATATGTTTTACTTTATTCACTCTGGTAAATTGTCACTTATATTAGAGATCATCTCGACGGGGTTTTATTTTATTCACACTGTCTTGTTTAACTTCTTGAGTACAGGATAAGTGTTGGTTGTCATGCCAAAGTTCCTAAATATAGGTTACTGGCCGTACCTTGACGATGCCACTTTTTTCAACTTAATTATTATATATGTTATGCAAGTTGTCGTATATGATGGTGGTATAACTTCCCTTCACTCAGCCCAAACCCCCGCAATTTATGCCTCCTTTAAAATACCCCACCCTACTTGCTTACCTTTTTCTTATCTCCTCCTTTTCTTATATTTCATATATTTAGTTTACGCAAACACAGCTTGTCGGAGCAGGATCGATTTAGTAAAGGAAATGGTTTGTGGCGGTATTATTGGGAGTCGCAAATTTAAAACAGATTTGGCTGTCCTTACAATATATATACCCATCGTTACATTGACTACGTTCTCCGTCCATTGGTGGTTCCGTTTCTGCATCAACAATTGCACTGCATACTTATAGAAGACCTTATACTGAATTATCATGCCAGATTTAACGACAACTTGATTTGATGGCCGGCTTGCTCAACGAACATGAATCCAATCGAGCGCATACAAACACAGAAAATTAGCATTCTAAAACTCCAAATTCCAGTACAATCAAGACATTTAACGTGGAACAAACCAGCGTCTTTAAATTTTTATTAAGACATAACACACAGCATCGAAAAACCAAATAAATATCCTAAAGTTTGTTACTACATTTTTTATAACTTATGCAAATAAATAGTAAAACCGAAGTGCACAGTTAAATTTGTGTCAATATATTTCTGTAGTCAGTTAATTAGCTGAGAAAAAAAACAGAGTGTTTATTGCAAAAGCCATGTAAGAGCTGTTTAATCAATTCATTTCCAACAGTTCTGCTGCAGTTCCTCTGCTACACTTCATATAATTTATATTCTCTATTCTGTGATTTACTTAAAAGGAAAAAATCTAATAAACTCTTTCATATATTTTGCCAACAGCCTAAATACTTAATGTCACCTTTAGTTTTTTTTTAACAACACTTCCATTCCATCACACAAACGAATGTGTTTGGGAAAAATACGTGCGTATAATTTGTCCATACATCTCTTTTATAAAGATAAATGAGATATTCCCGGTTGTACTTTAAGCTTAAGCTACATTTCTTTTTCTAACAAATGGCATACTACAGTAGCTCTGCATTTTCAGATCAAAACTGTTACTGTAATGTAGATTCAATTTTTTTTAAACATGAAGATATACTAAGAAAATTCGGCCAGTTCGGAAGATAGGGTCGTGTGCTAGATTAATTTCTAAATTTACATGAAAGCTTTGGACCTTAGTCATGCTAACATTATGGGAATCTATTTTATTTTTATGACAGTTTTACGTACAGAAAATATTCTACGATGTAAATGTTAATGAAAATTCTCACTTTTGCAAATTTACTAATTATCTTTCATGTAGTTCAATAAAATATACTGGTTCGTGTGCTTTATCAAAATTTTATGTAAGAAACGGATGAATCTGACGAATAATTACATGGTAAGAAAAACGGTCAAAGTTAGAGGCTTAAAGGGAGGTAATAACACAATATATTATATAACACATTCTAGTATATTCGTTGGTATTCAATACTTTGACAACTATAAGAGAAAACTTGCATCGGATTTAACAAAAAATTAATATATTTAATTTTAATAACGGAAAGTGCCGCCGCCATATGTGGAAAATGTATGGTTTCCACCTTGCGTCATTTGGCCAAGTTGTTAGAAACTTTAACAGACTGTTAACCGCTTGTTAAATTTTGATTCAAAATACTAGTCTTGGTGGGAAAGACAAGTTTTTAATTTTACTGTGAAGGAGTTTTAGTGGTCATAATCCTTAAGTCATACATTTGTTTTTCTAAGTTTTTTAAAATGTCGAAATATTACTATAAAAGTTAATCAGCCCTTAGCTTAATCAGCTGTTAAAGGTTCGAACACGGTCTAGTTGCTTGAAACATTAACCGTCTGTTAAATTAACCGGCGGTTAAATGTTGATTCAAAATATAAGTCTTGGTGGGAAACATTAGGTTAATATTTATATTTTACTGTAAAGATATTCTAATGTTTATAATCTTTAATTCATACATTTGTTTTATCAAGTCGTCTAAAGGTTGAAATATTACGCTAAAAGTTCATCGACCGTTAGCTTAATCATCTGTTAAAATTTCGAACAACTGGGCCCTGAACGGTTAAAAATTAGCAGGATGTAACATATTTGTCAAACATACGCATTTAATATCATTCATTCTGTATAAAGAATATTAATAGTTCTTTAGCCTGAGTAAAATTGATAACATCGCCATTAGTTAGCTGTATAAAATGACCACATACATAAAAATTACGTCGAATTTGACGCCATGCAACCAATATGAATTGCGCACATTACTATTGACAATTAATTTTATCTCAGGTTATATAAATGGAATGCGTAAATGGAGATTGTAAATACGTCAATATATGTACTAATCTGTCCTATGCAGCCATTTGAAATGATGCAGTTTATATGCATATTGACCCTTCTACAGGACAAATAGAGGATATATGAACATTATCCTTTTTTAGTTTGAGTTAAGCATCCAATAATATTCTTAGAATTTTTGTTGCGTATGTATAAGTATTAAATGTATATTCATAATAGCTTTATGTATGTCTGAGGTAAACAAATATCTAGATTTACCTATCGGATATCTACTACGAATTAGTTTTATGTAACGGAAATAATGCGATTTAATAGCAATATATATCACTGGTAATATCTCAATAATCACTGATAAAACTTGTTTGCACTATACCCTTCTCAGAATACAAAATGTAAATGAATAAAAAATAAAGGTATATATAAGCATTGATAAGAGGAAACAACGTTAAAGTCATTACTGTTATATCCAGAATACATGCCTTTACATCGCCGGGTTGTGCCGATCGCGTGATTAAACAGCAAAACGAAAACATATTTTTAAGCAAGGATATTTAATACGATTTTAAGAATAGTGTACCGCTTTTGCTCAGCTTACACTCTATACTGTTTACAAAATGCACAATAATTTGCAAATTTGAGAATTTTGTAATTCCTCTGTTAAAACGTTCTCCGAGGTAGTTAAATATATTGAGAAAATAATTTCATTAAAATACTGATTCGCGCAAACAATTTGATTATGAAAATATATATACCATACAACGACTGTCACAGCGGTTTTCCTCCCTTGTTTCTATAAGAGTTAAAATATGTAATGGCTATTATTATAATTGATAAAAGATGTCCGTCCGAAAATATTGTTGTGGTAATATGCTTCGGCGCATCTAAAACCAACACCGATCCATATATAATAGCACATTTACATATATAGCAGCACAAATGCCTATATAATAACATATTCGGCCAACTCATTCCGGATTTACTTCGTCTATATAGAGATACGCTTAGCATTTGATTTTATCTGCTAATTTAGTACGTGAACCGCTCGCATATCCTTTTGGAATTAACGAAAGTGATATATGACATGTAAAGGAATAAATTATTCATACATCAATACGCATTATTTTGTTTGGATACGTAAAGTGTGTCAAATGTACATGAGGATAAATTCCTTAAGTTCTCTGAACTTTGCAGCTATGAAACATTTTCGTAGATCAATATCAGTTTGGGAATGTTTTTAGAAATAAAGAAACAATATATCTTTTAGGAAAAAAGAAACAATTTATCTTTTAGAAATAAAGAAACAATATATCTTTTAGGAAAAACAGAAACAAAGATGAAACAAAATATGTTTTAGGAAAATAGAAAAAAAAACGACATCTTGTAAAATGAAAAAAAGCAAGATTTGGTACAAGAAATATAAAATATCTTGAAGTTAGAAAAATTTCTTCAAAATGTTTCAAACTACTGTAGCAGTTTCAAAAGTGACTTCACAAGGGCTTGTAGCACATCTATTTTTTCAAAGATCTTTGAAGTTTTGAAGTCATGTAAGTTTTATGGTTAAACTAGAAATATGACAGCAAAACATTATGCTAAAAAGCATAATGTCTAGTTGTTATATACTCTTTGAAAATAATTGTTTGTTTCCATGTAAGACAAAATAAAAATTTTCACGAGAAAGCAATTGTTACAACCTTTCTAAATAAGGTACCAAAAATAAACACAATACCTTATCTACATTATTACATATGAATTTGTTATCATTCAATGTGATTTGAAATTGTAAGTCTTAATTCTATTCACAAGTAAACAAAATCCCATGAAAGGTAAGGTCTTATAATACCCTTTGCAAAAGTGACGTGGATTAAACTTATTTAAGACCAAATCCGAATTGTAGCTTTAAACATTAAACTGTAAACTTATCAATTGATCGATTTCTTTTACCTAGTATCTTGTTTGCTAAATTAGTTCAAAGCATATGCAGTACATTGATTTTTTACGTTGTTTATATATAATAGTATTTAAGAAAAAGAAGCACTGACTGGTTCTACATTATTATTATTACGCTTGCTTATGGGATAACGCCTTCAGGATTGCCCCTATTGCCATCAGGATTGGCTTTATTTAATTGCTATTTTTCTGCTTTTTGTGTGTTTTTACAGCTACTTCGATAACCAGTGTCCAACTGCAAACAAAACTGACTATATACCATTTACCTTGTTTGTTTTCTACACAAATCGCTCGGACTGATCCGCTTATTAAAGCTTTAATCGCTTGCTTTATTCCAGAAACTATTATCTTTATTTTAATTAGCGAAATAAGCACCAAATGGTCTCTATGTTAAAATGCCATTCATTTGGTTTGTCATTTTATTTTCAAACTTCATGTTTTTATTTTTGCTTTATTTCGGTTTTCGTACCAATTACAAATTAACTCAGAGGTAAAGCATACTATTTATGTTCATCAGATCTTTTGTCGCATGGATTCAAAACTCAGCGACGGTTCCATTTATTGTTGTATAATTTTTTTATTATTTTCTCTATGACACAACGACAGAGAAATATCTGGAGCCGACATGGCAGAAAAGAAAAGTTAAAAAAAGATGATAGCAGTTAAATTCATGTACTAAACCTATGAATAAAAAGCGGATAATGAACATATGTTATATGAAAACAATAAAAGAAAGAAATGAACAATACGGGTACATAACTGGAAACTGATAAGGAAAAAAACAGCTGTGCTACGATGGTTTTATTCATAACAAAGATTGATCCAGAGATGCTAAAACCTATTGGGGATGAGTTCTTTCAGACTGCAGTGGAAGAGCTATTACTGCCAGATTTATAGGGAACACAAACATGCACCCGATCAATCAGACGTGGAATTGTCGGTGTTTGTCGACATTTGTCGATGTTCTGTCGATTTTTTTTTTCTATGTTTGGTCTTGTCGATGTTTTTGGCGTGTCGCTTAAGTGTCAGGTCGATGTGCTTTCGTGTCAGTGAAATGCCGTGATGATGTTTTGTATCATACTATGTCGATGTTTTTTTTTATAAACCAAATAAATTTTCATCAGGATTCTTACTGATACAAAACGATTTGCCGATATTCTATTGTTATCTGCATATCTGACTGAGCTATTTTGCCGTCCACAATGGCCAGGTGAAATAATTCAAATACTGATAATTACTTGTCAACTAATGTACAAACAAGATATGAATTGCTATTTTATCAGATATTATGAAATGGTCGCGTCCTCCGTTTGTGCGCCATTGGCGATTAGATCTTGCTGAAGGCAAGCAAACAAAATAAGTTTACTTTCAATGACAAGACACATATAACGTTATATGTTTTGTGAAAAAGCTTTCTGGATTGCGTTAAAATGCATCCCCACAATAAAATACTATTAAAATCTCTTTGCTTTTCAATTTGTTATAAAAGATAAAAAAGAGAAAGTATAACTACCATTACTTAATATACATTTATTTTATAAACATCAGAATGCCGTGGAAACTCAAGCTTTATACGATTGCTTAGAACCTATCTTTAATATATGTCAAATTAAATAGTTCCACTTCAAAGTGACAGGTGGCTGGTCATTTGCCTCCATTTCCATTCCAAATCTATTCCTTAAAGGTGGACAGTCTGAGTTTTGCATGTCATGAAATACTAAGGAACATTTTGGAGTGTGGCTAACCGTGTATATGAAAAGCCTCTGAACATTTGGGAAATGTAAGTATTTTCAAGTTTAGTTTTTGTCACATAGATGCCTAACCAAAATAACAATTTCAAACTTCCGGTAAGATGGCGACCATAGTACACTGATTTTTATTTCGCTGTGGAAAACATGAATTTTAAATTAGATAATATGATTTGAAAACTCTTAAAAGCGGATAAGCTTGGAAAGTAAAGTGCTATGTGTGATTTAATGTAACATTTCAGTCGATATTTCGACATAATATAATGTAATAGTGGAATTTATTTCATAACCGGACTAAACAAAGACTAAACAAAGGAAGCCGCCATCTTGTAAATATCTGTGTTTTCTTACTAAAAAGTTTTTATACTAAGCGAGAACAGATCAATTCTTCATAATGGGTGACAAAAGTGACAATAATGGTTTTAGCACACCCGAAACCAGTAAAAAGCGGACAATTGACGAAACAGTAAGTCCTACTGATTGTCCTGCCGGTGAACATGTTAATGCCCCAGAGGCCGTCAGGCGGAAGGCATCGTTTTCTCCTTTGGCAGCGAATTCAGAAATGCAATGCATAACTCATGACCTCACAGATCTTGTCAAATCTGCAATATGTAGCCCTGAAGTCATGGAAGCTATCTGTGCTGCTGTAGTACCAAACTTGTCTGTTATGTTCACAACTATGTTAAAACCTCTTAATGAGGAAATGGATGCACAAAATAAAACCCTATCCACTATGAGTGATAAACTACTATCAAAGAATAATGAAATTAAGCAGTTGAAAGCTCAAAACAGTAAATTACGTTCAGCTCTTGATGATGCTGACAAAGACATTGATACTTTAGAGTGCAGACTTGATGATATGGAACAGTACAGCAGGAGAACGTCATTAAGGTTCCACAATGTAAGTGTTAAATATAAACCTATACGTGATTCTAATACACAGACAATATCTGAATCCACAAGCAATGCCACTGGTAGTATTCAGACCTCTGATTCCATCCAACAAAAGGACGATTCTAGCAATTCCATCAATCATTTAGATTATGACAAAATTGTTGTTGATTTATGCAACAACGTGATGAATGTTAATCCTCCTATAACAGAAGCTGATATAGAAAGGTTACATCCAATAGGCGCTGCTCGAAATGGCCATTTCCAATTACTGTGCAAATTTAAAGATTGGAAGTTGAAAAACCGTGTTTTTCAACACAAGAAGAACTTTAAAACTCATCGGTCAGACGTTTTTAAAGTCTTTGTAACAGAAGACCTCACACGCAAACGCCAGATGTTAGTTAAACAATTGGAAGCGGTCCGCAAAGACAAAAGGATAGACAGCCATTGGACCTACGATAGGAGGATACTGTTCAAACGAACATCCAACAGCAAAGTTTCACAGGTCAGACACATAAAAGACCTAAATGATATTCTGACTGAGTTGTCTACCGGATAAGACAACCCATGGAACAATCAAAACAGTTCAGAAGCATCTTCTGATGCACTTTTGAACCCCTGGAAAAAGTGACAGTTTTATGTGAAATAACTCTAAATAGCCTTTACCAGTGAAATACGCATATTATTTTGTTACATATATGTTTCATTTTGCATCATTTACCAGTTTTACGGTGTCACACTTTCACTAAGTATATTCTATGTGTAACTATGAAAAATAGAAGTAACTTACCCGGATGTTTCCATTCTGACAGCAAATAATTTGCATTTTTTCTTTTTCACATTATATTCCTTCAATGTGCTCATTTTATCTTACCTCCTTGAGGCTGATCACTTTTACGTGTCCTTTAAACAGTTAAAAGAAATTAACATCACTAATAAGCCGTTTTTCAAAGTGATATTCCTATTTTGTCTTGTTTTGGTTTTCTTTCTTCGTCATTTGTATTATTGTTAATATCTCTTTTTTCTAGATGTTCTGTTAATCCAAACAATCATAGCACACTCATGTATAACTCAATAACATTTATCATGTATATAACTGTTTGTGTCCACAAGATGTTTTTGTAAAGGTATTGCACCAGTTTTTCAGCCTAAGGTTACCCGTTTTATTTGAAATGAAGACCTCAATATCATTTTTACGCACACAGTCACACAGGCCAAACATGCAATAAATATGTACAAGATATTTTGTTATAGCATCACTTTTATGTGCATGACAGTAATTCCTACTGGGACGCTGAAGTGTCCTTATATGTTAAATATCGATATAGTAATGCTGCTCTTCGACATATCATCATTATCCGGTGCATACCACAGATCTTTTTTTCATCATTCTTTTGCAAAGAAAACTTCAGTGTTCCGCCGTATGTGTTTGTACGAATGTATGATTCGTTTTATTTGCACAGCATTTTATATTTTTTTTTATATAATCTTTACCGTGTTGGCCTAAACCTGTTTTCTTTGTCTGCACCAGAATGGATGACTGTTTATATTTGTACACCATTGTATACCAAACCTACCAAATGCTTCTGTATCTTTACCGTGTTGGTCAAAACCTGTTCTCATAGCCCGCATCACAGCTTACTATATCTTAACTTTATTCATGGATTTTTTTAGTTGAAAATGTAGTTTCTAACTTTAAAGACGGAGCTTACACCATGATGTAGTTTTTCTCGTACTTTTTGGGGATAGTACATGGACCAGATCAAAAGAATTCTCGTACGTGTTATACCTACCCTGGGTATTCTATAGAACCATGGTCGTGACGGAAATTTACTACCCGTTTCATCGCGCATTTCATACCTAAAACCGCAGTGCGGTAAATGTGTACTATGGATATCAAACAAGTGGTAATTTATCTTCCATTGTGTACCGGTCACATTTTTTCAATACATCTTATCTTAGAAAAAGAACGTTTTAGTTTATAGTAATTTCAACATTACACAAAAACTTGCTTGAACTTCCCTGGTGAAGTTCCGTTCTAGATACAAACCAATCTGATTGGCTGTTGTGAAAATGTATGTCAATCGTCATTTTACTACACGTGTTCGCTAAAATGTGAAAATGCAGCAAAATGTGCAAAATGAATAAATATACAGAACAGATGCAGACCAAAGTACGATTTCAAATTAAAGATCATATACAAGATGAATTTCTTCTTTCATTTCGAGTTTTAGTGTAAAATTGTGATTTTTTAAAAATCTGTTTTGTTTGTTTACGTTTCGCAAAACATGTGCGCACTGCCGTGACCTCTAGACCGGATGTTCATTAGGGAAGTTCAAGCAAGTTTTTTCTGTAACGTTGACGAAAGCATAAAATATGTTGATAATCTCAGAAATATGGAATATTGAGACAATGTGACTGGTGCACGATGGAAGATAAATTATCGCTTGTTCAATATACTAGGTACCTATGCACCGAACTGCGCGTTAAGTTGAGAAATGTACGATTGAAACGGGTTAGTGCACTTTCCCGTTCATGACCATGGTTCTTATAGAATACCTAGGGGTAGGGTATAACACGTACGGAGGCATTTTCTTTATGATCTGGTGCCAGTGGATAGTACAGCAAACGATTTATCGGATTATAAGGTATTCCCTAAATGTATATTTAAAGGTGAGATCTTTCTCTTGCTTGTACGTGCGCATAATTTAGTTGATATGTTTGTTCTTCTGTTCTTTAACAAAAGTTGCGGCGTGTATATAATCCACTTTCAAACTACATGTAATTGATACATATTATGATATTTTTTGCTTGTATCAAGCTTTATAATTTTCCTTTTTTGAATTTAATCATGTGTATATATTTGTATAAAATGTTTCGTAAATATATTCATTTTTCCATATCTTAGCTAGATTAATGATGAAGATGTATGTTTTTCTTCTTACATTTTTATATTTCATTTTAAGGTTTGGATCTGTTTTTCTGGGACTGGGTTACACATGGGTATGGAGTTTTTACAACTGTCATTTTACTAGAGCTGTTTAGCAGCGGCTGACCTTAATGAAATTGTCTGATTTGTTTATGACAATGGGTAATTCTCTAGATGCCTGCAGGGCAGCCATTGGATCTTTTTACAACGGATTACAGAGGTTTAAAAAGTCTATGTACTTTCATTATTGTCCATTACGTGAAATAGTACATTTCTTTTTGTTATGTCTCACGCTGTTATTTGAAAATTTGAAACATTATTGCAGTATTTTAGTTGATAAAATTAAAGGGAGACAACTGTTCCCGATTGCTCTTGTAAAATGTTTTCAGGATGCAGTCTTTTGCTCTTTATTGCTCTCTTGTGAAACTACCTTGAATTTAGAAGTCATATCTGTTATTCTTTTATTATTAATTTTAAGTGGTAATATTGAATTAAATCCAGACCCGGGAAGTGAATCTGATTGTAACTGTCTATCGATTTATAGTCAAAACGTAAGGAGCATAAGACATGAATTAAGCTACATAAAAAACAACTGGCTCGATTTCGATGTTTTATGTTTTACTGAAAGTCATCTAGATGAAAATGTAAGCAATGGCAGTATCAGTCTAGATTTTCATTCAACAATTTACCGTAAAGATGTTTCATGTCACTCCGGGGGTTTACTTATGTATATATCAGACAATCTTATTTCAAAACGTATACATGAACTTGAGAACATTTTGAAAGATTCGCTATGGGTAGAGTTAAAAACTAAACATACGAAATATCTCATTTGTAATTTGTACAGACGACCTCAAGCATCTATAGACTTCTGGATAAAACTGAACAATTCCTTAGAAAAAGCTCTTGATATGTGTGATAGATTAATGTTAGTAGGAGATATAAATGAGGACCAACTGAACATCAACAATCACAAATTTAAAGATATTCTTCTAATCAATGTTTTACATAACATAATTAAAGAACCAACAAGAATTTCAAATCATTCATCGACACTTATTGATCTATGCATTCTAAACTATTGAAGTTTACAATTCGGGTTTTTATCGAGAAATAATGACATTTGAACATGCTATATAATACCTATAATATACTATGCGTAAAACGAGTGAATAACGCGTTTGATGACTTAATACTTGTCAAATAATGACTGATTTTAAATTCGAATTTGATGGATGTGGCATGTGAATCTTTTACAAACGTTTTTATCGAATTAGCTAAACAATGTATTCCGACATCTCTTGTTACAATAAGACCACACGATAGACCATGGTATGATTCCGAAATTCGCTGAGCTTCAAGAAAACGTGACCGTTTAGAGAAAAAAGCTCTGCAGACTGATAGTGTATCTGATTGGAATTCTTTTAAGCGCATTAGAAACATGGTAAACAACTTAAAGCATCATGCTAAGGAAAGTTTTTATAACAATTTAGAATTTTTTTTGGAGGAAACAAAATCGACCAGTCCGAATTTTTATTGGAAAACAGTAAAAACGCTTATTAAAAACAATAGTAGTGCTAGCAACAATAATATACCAACATTAGTTGTCGAAAATAATGGAGATGATATTTACTACTGATAACGAAAAGGCAAACTGTTTTAATGAGTATTTTTCCTCTGTGTCAAGAGTTGATGATTCTAATGCACATTTACCTAACTTTATGTTAAAAACAAATTCTACCTTACATATATCTCCTATAACTGAAAGTGAAATTGCTGACATTATATCTTCATTATTAACTAGTAAAGCTGTAGGTCCGGACCATATAAGTCATAGGTTACTTAAAGAAACACGTTTAACAGTTGCAGAACCTCTTAGTATCATATTTAACAGATCTGTTCATGAAGGTGTTTATCCCAGTGCTTGGAAACTTGCTAAAGTAATGCCCCTTTTCAAAAAAGGAATAAAAAATAATCCATCGAATTACAGACCTATTTCCTTAATAAGTTGTGTCGGAAAAGTCATGGAAAGAGTAATTTTTAAACATATCTATAACCATTTATACTCCAATAATTTGATCTATTCCCTACAATCTGGCTTTTTACCTGGTCATTCGACTGTCTTTCAGCTAGTAGATATGTATCACCAACTATGTGAATCTTTTGACGAGAGAAAATCAACTTGCATTGTTTTCTGTGATATGTCTAAGGCATTTGATAGAGTTTGGCACCGTGGTCTTCTTTTTAAACTTAAGCAATACGGACTAGATGATACTCTACTTAGTTGGTTTGAGAGTTATCTTTTGAATCGCAAACAGTCTGTCTTTGTTGGTAGTGAAATCTCGAGGATACTCCCACTAAATGCTGGCGTTCAACAGGGCTCGGTCCTTGGACCTCTACTTTTTTAATCTATGTAAACGACATAGCTGAAAATCTTTTAAGCATTACCCGTTTGTTTGCAAAATGACAGCTCCTTAGTTGTAACTTCTTATGATGTGAATTACATAGAATCTGTATTAAATAGTGATCTAACCACAATTTTCCAGTGGTCTTAACAGTGGTTAGCTGATTTTAATCCTAACAAAACCGAAGTAATGTTTTTTTCTAATCTGCAGGTAAAGCCATCTCTTTATTTTAATGGTATTTTACTAGATTATGTTGATTTTCATAAACATTTAGGTTTAACTTTATCGTCCGATCTTAAATGGCACGAGCATATTAGCCACATAGTAAAGTCTGCATCGAAAGTTTTGAGTTCTATGAAGGCACTAAAATTCAAGTTAAAAAGATCTACTCTAAATCAAATTTATATTTCATATATGAGACCTATATTAGAGTATGCATCTATCGTTTGGGATGGATGCACTGTACAACAAAAACAATCCTTAGAAAAATTACAATATGAAGCGGCGCGTATAGTTACGGGATTAACCAGGTCTGTCTCAATACAAAATTTAGTTCAAGAAATAGGATGGGTCTCCTTAGAGGACAGACGAACTATTCAAAAGCTTATTACAGTTTATAAAGCTAAAAATAGTCTACTCCCTGAAGTCTTGTCAAATATTTTTCCTCCTGTTGTGGCAGATATATCTAATTACCCTTTGAGAAACAATGATAACTATGTAACAATAGCTCGAAGAACTCAGATTTATAGTAACTCATTTATACCGTCATCTACCGATCTATGGAATTCACTTGATATAAATATTAGAAATTCTGAATCCCTTAATATATTTAAATCAAGGCTAAAAGATTTGTTCAAAGCACCAACAATCCCCAAGCACTTTTTGATTGGTAAAAGACTGCCCTCAATATTACATGCAAGGTTAAGAAACCGATGCAGTAATCTGAATAACGATTTATACAGGAATCATTTAAGAGATAATCCCAGTTGTGACTGTGGGTATCCCATCGAGAATGCTGAACATTATTTCTTTCAGTGTATGAAATTTAGAGAACAAAGAATCGACCTATTTCACGAAACCAGAACTTTTCATCCTTTAAATGACACACTGCTATTATTTGGATCTGACATGTACTCAGACGAATTCAATACAATAATTACTTTGGCGGTGCATAAATTTATCATAAATTCTAATCGTTTTCAGTGAGAATAGCTTTGACTTGTAATTTCTACCAGTACCTAACATTTGATATTGATTATTAATCAAACCTCAACTTATCGCAAACGAATACAGTTACTCCTGTCCTTGCCTAGCTTCTGGGAAACAGATCCATAACGAAAAATAGCAATATCAACATCATATATAACATTAAACTAGCTATTTTGTTTTTTTTTCTATTTTAGTTTCAGTCATACTTTGGTCTTTTCTTCATTCAAACTTTTGTAATACATGTTATAATTGTTTATTTCGTAAAAGTAATGAATTTTATGCAATAGTTAATTTTCGAGGGAAGGGCCGTTTACTAATGTTGGCAGAACTTGTGGTCCGACCCTATTGCTATAATTCAATCGATTGTTAATATCCATATGTTGATGTAATGATATAAATACATGTATTATAAGCAATAAAATATGTTTAAACTAAAACTAACAATTTCAAACAGAAGTAAAAAATCGATCAACATATATTGATTATATCGCAATAAATGCATCCAGATACGTTTAGAAGTCTAAAAAGAAAGAACTGAATCATTTAATATTTTCATAATCTCCTTTCTTTGTTGCACAACCTATATAGAATGAATAAAAGCTGATTAGTTACAAAATACATCTCGAAGTGTAAAATATTTCTGTAGCCTAATTACTGTCAAGTGGAACAGAAAATAAAGCATTTTGAAACCAACAGAAAAAAAGAGATATCAACAAAATTTGCTGAAAAGTTAATAGATAATACATATAACTTAATATACACTTCCACTCGAAAACCTACATAATGTATGAAAACAACAATTTTTCAAAAATGTATCAGGGATTGACCACCTTAAAATCGAAACTATATATTGTCTGCTATAGGAAGACACAACTATACATGCATAATTATTACAGCCTTATTGAATTCCCACAATCCCCTGCGGTTATTCTGTTAAATGATAGCAGTCATTTTGTAGTAGTCCAACAAACAGTCGTAACATTTGTTCTCCTTGGTCAAATGAGATTCTTCATTTGCCTCCTATATCATCATTTCCTTACTAATGACAACCTTATCATATTACGGACAATTTTACCAATGATTTCAATTTGCATATGAAAACGAATTTCTCCAGATAAGTTTTGTTTGACAGCGAATCAAAATAAGAATGAAGTTTAAATCATGATGTAAGGTTTTAGTGCGAAGGGTTAGTAGGAATTTAAGGCTATCCTGAAACTATGTTTCAAATATTCTTTGAAAATCACAGTTTCTATATTTAAACATGGATATCAATTTATAAAGAAAAACTTTAAAATCAGCATATCGGATATTGCTGGATTAGGTTGAAAAATAAAAACCTGTCTTCAGCTGATGACGTCTTAAATTCGTCATGGAGAATAAACTTCCACGACTATTAGCTATTTTAAACGTTTCAGCTAAGCGCAATATATTAGAAATAATGCAGAAATATCCAATCAAAAATGCATGTTTACAGTACACCATCTCATCCCCAAACAGTATTATCGACAAATAGAGCTTGGCAAAGAAGAGGAAATGGGCTCGCTAGAAATAGTTTTTCAGGTATACCGTAACTAACTTTGATTATCACATGTTTTGTTTTATACCTAAAAGAACGCTTATATTTTGAAAAAATAGCCATCATTTTGATATGTTTGATGTGTAATTGTTTATACTGTTATGTAAATGTATTAAAATGAAATAAACGAATAAAATCAAAGAAACTGCCGAATTTGTAAATGTTTAAATAAATAAATTTTGATAACATTTGTTATAAATTGTCGGAAACTTCCAATGCTGTATCACGGTGATTATGTTGTATGTCTAAATAGGTGCTTGCATAATAGTAAATTGAACATAAAACTTTATTGCTTCAGTCATAACAAATTTTCAAAAATGTCTTATTCATAATGATATTTGGGAAAACAGGGGTTTAACTTTTCAACAGGAAAGAAATAGCCCTAAAGCAAACGCGGTGAATAAAAAAAAAACCCCAAAAATAAAGAAGTTTACTCACGTTAATAAACGACGCAACACATCAAAGCACTATGTCGGCGTATTAAAACTAATATCAGTTTGAAAAGTCTATATTTGTGATAAAAATAGATTGGTGTACAGTTGAAAAACATATAAAAACGGTTTTATCTAAAGCCGCAGTTACCCCGTTTATTGTTACAGTCTTGACTAGCTAAATATCTTGTAATGTCATGTCTTGTCACGGCCTGTCTGTAACGACGTGATATAATGTCCTTAAAAACGAGAACGCATGCCTTTTTTATTTGATAATTTTGAAGGGCGAGCCATACCGCAGACGCTTTCAAAAAAACAAAACACTTTGACCGCACGGAAAAAAGTTATAGCACAAAATATATAAATTTGAATGTACAAATTTTATAACGATTTCGGCGTCAGCCATTTTTTTTTAGAAAAATGACGGTCTTATAATGCAGTAAATACATTTAGATTTTGTCAAATACATTGGAACAGACAATTCTATGCGCAATCGAAAAAAAAATGAAATCGCCAAAATATTAGTGAAATGATGACAAAAAAAACGAGCAGCTGACGTGAAAAATTGGGTGCCATCAAGTGGCGCTTTTAACGTAAACGCACAAGTGTAAAATAGAAAAAAGATACATACATTCTGAAAATATAGTTTGATCTGAAATTGGGCCAAGCTTCATACTTTTCCGTCAAACTTCTGCATTCCGGTCCTAAGGTGTAGATCGACCTTAAGTGTGGCATTAAAGTTACATTGAATCATGTTTTAAGCCTTTTTCAGTTTCATATCTGTTGTAGGCCATTCAGTTATACGTAAGAATCCTTTCCACTACATTGTATCATAGCTCGGTGTTTTTTCTTAACAAATTTGGTGCAGGTAATTCGTATACTCTGAGTACAGAGTGCGGTAACTAAAAGTGTGCAGGTATTTAATACCCGCACGCTAGTTACCGCACTGTTGGAAAGAAAAGTATGCCTGCGTGTCTGAAACAGTACACTGCGAAGTGTATTTTATTGATTTTCTGCTCTAGCATTGGTTTATTTTAACTGGGCTTTACACATTTGTAAAGCAAGGATTTTAGTACACACTGAACTGCTGTATATGGCAATGTGGAACGCCTACAACTACCATATATGGCAGGCTATGATACAAAACAGAAAGAACATTAAAACTCTCGGCTAAACAATTTATACTCGGGGGCTACGCCCCCTCGTACAAATCGTTTACCCTCGAGTTTCAATGCTCTTTCTATTACATAGATTGACGAATTGATAAATTAAACAACACATACAAATATATATGATATTTTTTACATTTTTTCAAGTCTTTCTTATCTGACAAGTCATCAATTGGGTATTTTCTAGTTAGATGTAATTAACAACGAAATTGATATCATATCAGTTAGTTAAATATATATCAAATTTTATACATTATATACTTCCATCTTTTTGCGAAATTAAGTCATTTATACACAATATATATATGGTCTGTTTATCTTTTCTCAACAAGATATGTGATACATGCAGGCATATGCCATGTACACTGAATGAAACAATCAATCAGTGGGGGTATATCAAAGCCTATGTGGCAATAAATCGCTCTGTTAATTTCTATAGATGTCTCCAACATTGTCTGATCCTTTCCGGGAAAGTATAATTTGCAATACAGAATGAAGCAATTATTTCCCTGATTGCAACTATTATCCATTGATTAAATGGATGATACGAGAAAAAAACATACACGTATAAGGTAAACAATGGATCTATTTTATCAGCTGATCACGAAAGAATTCAGCCACGATTAGCTAACAACTCTATTTACGAGCAAACCTATACAAAAGTTACAACATGTAAGGAAAAATTCTAAGACTGTGCATTGTTAACTCAGTCACACCAATACTGCTATTACTTTGCTTGGTTGCATTCTATGCTTCCAAAGAATCTTCGTACATATTTTATTAATTATCACAACAGCAATCGTTAAGTGCCGTGTTGCGGCTGTAAAATGTCTCCCCGTACTTGGATTCAGTGTGGTTATATTTTCTGGTCCTTTTGGATCATGGAGTCAATTCAATATCACCGTGATAGAGTTCCGCTTAAGCCGGTTTTAATGGGCGTGAGGGGTGTTGCACATTCCATTACCTTTCATGAATAGACTCAATCAAACCGACTCTGTTATCATTTTGCTTGGCTGCATTCTTTGCTTCCAAAGGATCTTCGTACAGATTTTATTATCTATTATATGTTTGATATGGTTTACAATCGCATCCTTTGTATTGCAAGTAAATTGTAAGAAACAGACATTAATTTGTCTCTTCTGTGATAGTAATTTTGACGGGTTGTCATAATTAAAATGATTTATGATTCTCGGTATTATTTAACGGTTGTTTAAAATTTTAAAACGACGACTGAGGTATAAAAAGATGTTATAAAATTGTCAATGTAGAGATGGTACCTATCTTAGTATTTAAGCGACGACAAATAAACTTACGCCAACATGACTTAATTTTATCTAAATGTTTGTTCTCAGTGAGGATGCCTTCGGTTACAAAATGCTACAGCTTACTGCAAATATTTATTTTCATTTCTTTACCTCCTTACAAAAGCAACCAGGAATAATGAGCATCTAGATATATCTGAAGCAAAACGAATAACTCTTGTTTTGGTAGTATATCAATACCTTAGGGTTTCAATAATTATATTCTGTACCAAAAGTGCCCAAAGATTTGTATATTCAGTGAAGTTTAGGTTTAAGGCTGTTATCTACACTGAATTAAGCTAAATTTGAATTACCTTTGTCTTTTAATTTGTCTGTAAGCTAGAACTCTCCTACTGTCTCAGCCTGTATTTGCTATCGTCTATCCTGTAAAGGTTTAATTTTTGTGCGCTGGCCCTAAAGCTCGAAACCTAGTTTCAATACTGCAACACTTCTTTAGTCCCAAACGTCTTCCTTTATATAATTTATCCGCCCTGACAGTGTAGCTGCAACAGCTCACATATCAAGGCACTGGGATAAATCTTAAGTTTAATCCTCGATGTGCTTACATCAATCGCTGGATACAGAATGGCTTCATTGGCATTCGTCTACCTATCTATACCCTTGCAAAAGTGCGCTTTGATTTGTGCTATTTATAGAACTTGTTTCTGGTTGGTCCAAATTAGAACATGGTATTTTTAAACGAGTACTTGCTCTAACAAATATGGTTCCCTTTTACTATTGTATATAACATTATGTGTGATGCTGGGATCCAACTATCACTGTAATTAACCCAAATCGTACCTAAATGGCCCAATTTCTATTATTTTCACCAATTCAACTATAATTATAGCAATGATAGAATGAAAAAGGAGTCAAGCACTATCTTTGCTTGTTTGTTACGTTAGCAATATATCAAATATACAAATACTTCTGACAAAATGTCTCATTACAGCACATTAAATGTATCCCTTGCATATTTTCTTCCAACAGACATCAGACTTGTAATAATTTTTAGGACACGGCGCCGATTCATTGTATGCAAATAATCTATTTGATGAAAGCTCAGTGCATGAAAGGCATGGTTACCAATCAAAAAAGACATGCTGTCGTGTGAACTTTTCAGTTGAAGCATATCAGACTAGTTCATAGACAGATAAAAAAGACCTGTTGATTTGTTTGACAGAGACAATAAAAGTAGACTGAAAATGTTATTACAGCAGCTTACGCATAGTCGTAAGAATTGCTTATTTGTGCCTTTTTCTCGGAATGTCATAGGGCGCCCATTATCACTTATAACTAAAACTTTCTATTAATGTACCTTGCTCATGAACGTACTACCGTCTATTTGAAAACAGAGAATCAATTTGTTATATCATTTTCTAAATACATGCATTGATACCAAATAAAAAACGAAAGAACAAAATTTAGCAGGGTTTGTCATTGTCTTGTATCAGAAGAACTTTTCTCTTTTTATTGTTGTTTTGTGGTCTCTGTCGAGATATGCTGAGTGACAGAACAAAAGAAAGAAAAATGTACACGCCGGCACGAGACCCAAAATCAGTTGTCTTTTCGTTTCGTCGTTGTGCCAGGGGTGACAGAACGAAAAAACGAAATAACGTGTAAACAGCAAAAAAAATGTTCTTTCGCCCCAGTCATAACGATTTTATGTCATATTTATCGTAATGTCGTTGTATCGTTTACCCTTATTCCCCGTCTGCCATCAGTATACCAGCCCGTCCGCTTAGCTCAGTTGGTAAGAGCGTTGGTCTACGGATCTCGGGGTCGCGAGTTCGATCCTCGGGCGGGGCATATGTTCTCCGTGACTATTTGATAAACGACATTGTGTCTGAAATCATTAGTCCTCCACCTCTGATTCATGTGGGGAAGTTGGCAATTACTTGCGGAGAACAGGTTTGTACTGGTACAGAATCCAGGAATACAGGTTAGGTTAACTGCCCGCCGTTACATGACTGAAATGCTGTTGAAAAACGGCGTAAAACCCAAAACAAACAAACAAAAACAAACAAAGCCATCAGTATACATAAAGTATAATGTCCGTTCCTTTTACAACGATGCTACAAAGAAAAGAAAGTACAATGTCGAGAATTATTTGCAACTTCTGCGATTTAAAAAGAATCATTCCATTTAATTTTTTGCACATCAACAAAAGTAATTGCTGCTATGTAATCTACGTAAATCTGAAGTGAAATTACTATTATTACATTTGTATACTAGTATTTATTGTTTTGGTATAGTTTTATATTATGTTCTTATAACTATAATGTTCTCATGTTTGTAAGGAAATATATTAGAAAGTAAATTCCATCCTGTCAGAGGAATGAAGAGGAAATAACAACAAGATAATGGTTATAAAATTCATTTATTAGTCAGAAGCCTTATAAACAGGATAGTTCAGACATTGTCTTGAATGTAGGTGCATATCTTACAGAGATTAGAAGCCTTGTACACGTCTTACTGTTTCTGTTTGTTTACAAAAAGCACGTACTTCAAAGCGCTTTTATTAGTAATATATGTTTAATATTTTGATTTCGTTTAATAATAGATTTAATGCGTGCAATGAATTTCGTCCATTAAAGTTGACGAATTCCTGTTTCATATCTGTTTGTTTGTATCAGGGACCGGTGATGCAATACGCATCTTTTCAACTTCCAAGAAAATATTTGATACATCACTGCTGGATCGTGAAGCATACACACAGAGGACAGATATAGTAATAATGTATATTTATAAAAATACGTTTTCCCTATGCCTTGTACTACCACTGCAGCGCATTTGCGTAACTATATCTGAGGTTGCCACGGTGGTGTCATTCTTAAAGGCGGCGTTATACCAGTGTCTAGTACTTAGGGGGCTATTTAAAACTTAAGTTATGGACGTATTATCCAGTTAGGTTCTGCTGAGAAAATTACTGAAATAAACACACGACTTGGAGATAGAGCTATATTGATGGGCATGCAGCTCTCTTAATAATACCACACTGAGAAGTATTGTGAGGATTCGTCAACGTTTTTTTCCTGATAGTTTTGTTTAAATACGTTATATTATAAGTTTTCTGAAACGCCTTAATTGTTATATAGTATCAGGCATATAAAGTACACAATATCAAAACTGAAACGCTAAAAACATGTTTTCCTTACATTTATTTTCATTTGTATTAACGAGCGTAATTTATTTCTGATATCTGATACTGTCGTACATATTTCATTTATAACGAAATAGTAAATATTTCTATATAAACTAAATAGACAGCAGCTGCTACAAGCAAAGAAAGAAATACTCGTATAAAACTAAATTTCAAATAAATCAGTTCTGGAAATGCGTACTGTAAAGTACATATTTTTTTCTGGGTGAAAGGTTCGCGAATTTGTAATTTTGATCGCTAGGTTTAATATTCGCGAAATTGTAAAAATGGTATCATGCTTTGATTTGAATTAAACCAACGGTGAATATTTATGCGAGGATTAATTTTCGCGAGTTGTTGGTTTCGCGAAAATTAAACTCTCGCGAAAATTCCTGTTTTTACAGTACTTGAAAGACGTCATATATAATCCTTATTACTAAATCTTTCAGAGTTGTTCCTCATTTTCTATATGGAAATTATTAAATAAGAACGATATATTATTTTAAATGTACTTTTAAAACTTCTGTGTCCAATTTTGAAAGAAATTTTCGAACGACGATATTAGTTCGTTTCATTTTTTAACAACGTGAGACTGCGCATGTAGTCTCGTTGAAAGAGTCACCGTTTTACCAGTGCTGCTTATATGAAAATGTATAAAACCTTTCATCTTCCAGTACAAAATATACAGTGAATGCAAATATTAGAAAATAAAGAGCTCAAGTGCAAGACTTAGCAGAATCCATCAATTTGATGAACGACATTGTGTAGTAAGTATGTTCTGGGGATGAACATTGACAGATTAGTAGTGTTAAGACTTTCCCCATATTTTTCTTGTAGTACTAACGTCTCGAAACAAAATAGGCTTCATGAGTGCTGACATGCATATTACAAAAGCTATATCCTAAGGGCAAGACTTTTTTATCAAATTGCAGCGTAAGAATTGTCGAACTCTGTTAGATTTATTGATATAGCCATGTTTCTGTAGTAATGGCTTCAAATCTTTGACTTAGATAAACGTAATGAGCGTTGTAAGTGTTGAAATAAATTTGTGTTTATTTAAATGCAACTTTAAAATTTCATTTTCACGATATTTAAACGAGTTGATTTCTAATCTAAAAAATCTAGTGTCTGCGGAGATATTTCAGTATCTTATTAATTTTGAATTACTAGCGTCAACTCTAACTAAATCGTCCAAAATCTTCAATGGCATTGATTGCATGGAACTTGGTCTTAAAACACAACACGTTTCTTATTCTGTCACCTAGATTTGTTAGATGTTTGTAATTCATGGCCGAACTTTTCAGAGTTGTCTCTTCAACTTTGCATTGTGAAAGTCAATACTTTTGTCTTTGGATACCTCCATCATTTTGGGAGCTTTTCTTAGTGCTTTCTCTATGCAAATATTTGCAATAAATTACAATTAAAATATGAGTTGAAAATATCTTCAACAATTAAACACTTCAACTAAAGTATCTACTAATGAATTGAAAAAAAAAACACATTAGATATAATTCATTGCAATAGTTCTGTTATGATCAACCATATCATTAGATCCGAAAATATGCGTCCAATCTGTTTAGGAAATCACGGATACAAGTATAAATATTACTAATCCATAGCCATTTGTTGTTTGAGTCCATAGAAATAGCCTTATGTAAATATCATTGGCGATATCAAACTATATTTATATATATTTTATGACAACACTGACCCCAAAAAGCATATATATTATTATATACATGTATTTTTAAAGTACACTACCATAACGCAATCAAATTTGGACATTCAATTGAAATTTTGTGATTATTAAGAGACGGTCTATATCATTTATACTTTGTCAGTAATGCCCAACTGACCAAACTCAGCATAAACAATACAATACATGATTTGATCAAAAAAATAGGTTTATTATATATGTAATGTAAAAATGTACAAGAAGTACGCCAATGTAAATAACTCCCTAACGCACAGTAATGACAGTTTAGATATACGCTCGTTAGATAAACATGTACGCTGATACACATACAATGTATATAGTGCCTGAATGATCGGAATTAATTATCTGGCTCGTCAGAAATCTACGTACAGACAATTATTAAATGTACATTTGGCCAGTTCCCCTCATTCAAAAGTATATCATTACCCCTATACTCTGTTGAAATTCCCAGCTACAGATTTTTTTCAGTTTTGTAAAGGATTGGCTTCAATTTTCGTTGTGATTTGCCTTACCTATATCAGGCCTGTCTACCTATTTCCGAAAGCTTTACGTCAACCGCAGAAATGAGAATACATTGACCTACTTGCAGAAGACATACATAATATAAAGTATATTCATCTTCTTGTTTTCTCTCGCGTGAAAAGTGTCTGTGAGTTCCATTAAGTTCCATGATATATCTAACATTTGTAATTGAAACTTACAAAGAAGATTTCAATGATCATTGTTGCCACGTTTACCTTATGTAGAAAGTTGTAATGCTAGTATTTTAGCATTCCCAGAGCTTAGAAGCTGTGACTTATCTCATTTTAAATAGTTTACAGCCAATAGAAAAAAATACCACTATTACGTTGCATTACACAACTTTTGTATAACTTAATCAAGGTTGTTTATTTCTAATTTGATTCTTCAAATCAGTACATATAATTAAGTTAAATTCCACTCGTCTTCAATTGCCTGACAAGAAGACATTACATTTTGTTCTCCTTGCTCATTTGCTTTTGTTATTATGTTTTGTTTTTTACTGACGGCATATTCATCACATTAAGGACAATTTCACCAATTTGCATAAAAACAAGAATCTCTTAGATTTGGCCGCAAAAAGATATAAGGCGTAAAACCTTTATTAAGTAATGATTCTAAATAGATTGGAGGGGTAGTAACAATTTAAAGAAATCCACTGTTACTTGGAAAATGTATATGAAATGTTTTGAAATTCTTATAATAAATTATGTTGAATTATCAATGGCTTGTTCTTAGCTTACGAATCTGACGTATGACTGCAGATGTAATGTCGTCAGCTGAATCGTCAAAGAGACGGACCTCCCTGTGTGACCTCTCGATATTAGATTTTTATAAACCTACCAGAAAATTAATTGAATAGTCTCTTGTTCAGTCGTGAAAGCTTTAATAACTAAAAGGCTTGGGCATATACAAAAACCTATTGCTAAAGACAACCGTTGGTAATTGTGGTATAACCAGAGCGATGTATCCTCTGTATTTAAAACAGCTTGTCATTTTATAAAACGTACAATCTATTCCTCTTTCTTTCGCTTTATCATAAAATTTTGAGGTAATCACTCTTAAATATTTGGTAACGACGTCAAAGGAACATATGAAAAACGACGACAATATATCTCAGTTTAGCCTGACTGCATGTCCTTTCAGTTCCTTATCGACCTGATTTGTCTTAAACTCGCAATTGCCTCATATCAATTGTCAGCTCTTTTGTTTTGAAAACCCAAAAGGCAAATTAGTAAGATTTCTAAGGTTTTGAACGACACGTTTGACATAGAATCCTAAGAACAACGCAAGCAAATGATTTATAGTTTGTTTGGGTTTCTTTGTTCTATCGTATAAACGCTTGAATCATCATAGTCTCCTATTCAGAAACATCAGGCGATCTGGGGAAAACGTAATGTAGTAAATTAGGATAAATTTCTTATGTTTTGTTGTAGTCGACATTTTCGACGAAATAATTTTGCTGTGAACAGAACTAATTTGCAATAGAATCATTATAAAACTTAAATACTTTACTGTATATAATGAAATGCAAACTTTCCAAAATGTAGCTCATAACAAAATGGTTGCATCTCCGTTTACGAAGGACTATGTCTTCTTTAGTTAAATTAATATTCATGCATTTTATTTATTTCTTCTTTCTAGGCTTATATATACACATAAAATTATATGTTTTCAACGAAATATAAATTCAAAATATATTGTTCTAAACAAGGTCATACATTCTATTTTTCTACAAATATACAATAGTACAATTATATGCTTTGCTCTTGTAAAATTCAAATAAAATTGTCTAATTCCTTAAACTTCTCTATTTTTGCGCTTAATGGGTTCAGAAAGACAAAGAAACTTATTTGAAAACCGATCTGGTTATGAGCAAAATCACGCCTGAAAAATTGCTGATATGAAAATAAAAACATCTCTTAAAGGTGGAAAAATAATGCCACACAAATTTATACTCGCTGTGTATAAAACGAATAAAACAGGGAAGTGCATATTATATATAAATACACGTGGGAGAATGTTTTGGTCCTCGAGAATTTAGGCAGGTCTATGATTTACCTCGAATCAATGCTCTTAAATTCTAGCAGAATATAGAGCGTACGCAATGGTCCAGTGGAAATACTGTCTTACAATGAAACCAGAGGTTATGCGTTCGACACCCTGCTCTTCCAGTTAGAATAACTACCATTTTAGTATGTGTTCCGTGAATGGGCGCTTTACACCTGGTACGCTCATGAAACTGGGAAGCTTCTGGAATAAAGGCGTCTTCTGTATCTTGCAATATCCTCCAACTTAAATAGCCAACAGCCTTCATAAGTCTAGTAAAATGAAATGCTCAATTTTAAGTTGTCGCGTCTCTATTTATACACGATAGAATAATAAATTATTTCGGACGACGTATAACCGCCTGACTGTATAAATAGTGATAAAGCACTATTTTGCTATAAATTATTTCGATTCTAATATGATCTTTATTGTAAATTTTATATCAAATATGATGGAACTGTTTCTTCGCGCAAGCCTGGCGCCAGTAGTAAGTATTTGTTTATACACGCCAGGACCGGAAATTGTAATACGGCAGAGTTCAGTTCGGGTGAAAATAATTGCGAATTATTCAGCAAAGCGAATAACTAACTCAGTATCATGAGTATGTGTGTAAATTAATCAACGCATTTGTACAATGTGACATTTCGTTTAAAACATGTTATTAAGTAAAATATTTAATGAAATTTGAAAGCGCTATTTCCTGATGCGTACATGGCGCTAAATATCACGTTGACGTGACGTCAACATAATATTTTTGTGATGATTAAAGCATTGTTAGTCATATTAGAATAAATGGGACGGCGTTCTTTGAGGATGGCTCGCCCTACTAGAATGGTGTCCTTGTGTTTATCACTTATTCATTACCACTCTTTGTTCCAGTGAATATAGTGAATCTAACAGACGTATTGCTCATAAATAGTGTTGCCTAAAATAGAAATTACTAGACATATAAAAGCAATTTCCTCTCTCCCTTGTGTATGAAAATGACATTTGATTGGACAGTCTGAATGGATTAATATCCTAACAGAATCAGCAAATATACACGAAACGAAGTCAGTGTAATAAAAATGTTCTTCCTCTTAATATTTGATTCATTTATTCATGAAACATTACCGCTGGATGATTTTCTTCTGTATTTTGCAATAACCGAGTATAGACAGAGCTTGGCGGAGGACAAAGCAGGAACCCATCACCAACACCATAGGACATATATAGGGCATATATTGCAAAGAGAGCCATCCAACATCTGGAACCCGCAAGGTCAGAGGGAGAGAGGCCGCCCAGTCATGACCTGAAGAAGGACTCTCGTGCAGAACTGCGAAAGATCCAGCTTTCACGGGGTGAGGTAAAAAGAGCGGCCCAGGACCGAGACAGATGGAAAGCTGTAACGAAGGACCTATGCCCGATAACGGGCGAAGAGGATTAAGTAAGTAAGTATGTAAGTAAGTATATAGACTATCAACGCTATAAAAACATAAAGAAAATACTCCTCAATTGTTAAATGTGTGAAGCATTTTCGATATATTCATGCAAAACGTAAAACATCTCGAAACAAAGATTAACAAGTGAAAAAAATGAACGATCATTTATATTACACTATTGATTCATACGGTGACATTTTTCTCTGATATAAAAGTATATCTCTTAGATTTCATCTTAGTTTGCTTTAAATATAGATCGTTCAGGTTAATAGTAAAATTACACAATGTAGTAATATAAACTAATCATGGCTGCCTTTTTAATGTTAATTACAATATTATATTACATGAAGATTTATCTTTAGAATGTTACATCATGAAAGAAAACTATACTTTTGCATATTTATGTTGCGTTTTCTAAGATATTATGAAAACTAAATAGGGACAAACGGCTAAATGAGATCGCAATTTTACAATATTTTGACGCCAAAAATGACCGAAACAATTGATAACAAATACCCAGCAAGAATATATTTTTAAAGATTACATAATATTATGGACAAGTTGGAGTATATATAATATAACAAAATGCCCTTGAAAACGTCATTTTTGGGGGAAATGCCGTTTTCAAGGGCAGATAACTCTTTTTCGATACCGGTGACCTATGATTTTTATTGCATTTTTTTTGTTTCTTAGATGATTGTCCTTCAATATCCAAAGTTTGAAGAAATTCTGTTATTGGGAAAATTTTCGCCCATCTCATATACAGGGAATTCTAGAGTACGCCTTTAAATAAATACCTTTATTTCTTTTTTATATTTATTGACACGAGCATAATCGTGTTAAATTATTGTGCCCGCACTAACGCTTTCACAATATGTCTGTAAGTCGCGCTACTGTTACGAATATGGCATTTTCACGAACATTATATGACGTAGATTCTTTTAGTAAAGTGGGGGTTATGGATCATGCTTAAGGGTTAGCAGTATATCACAAAACCACAGAATTTTTAAGTAAACAAACAACATCTTTATAAACAATCCATCTACCCAATACTTTTTTAAGCGTTCTGTCCCGTAGAATTGGATATTTGAAATATTCTAAAAGAGTTGTCCCCCCTTTGAAAAAAAGAATGCCATTTGTAAAGAAACAAGTAGGCTTCTTTTAAAAAAGTATTTCGCTTTTAGCAGTGATTCTCCCCATATACTATATCAGAAAATGATACAAACCAAACATCGAATGCAACAGAGTCACTTTAAAACTGTCAGCCCGTCAAATTTAATAGCTGTGGTGAGTGCTCATCTTTTAAGAATTGGCGGATCTATTTTATTCCTTTACAGTGGCGTGAATAAGATCGAGCTGCAATATATTTTAAAACACAAAATTTAAGTTAAAGACAAACTAAAACACGAACTGTAAATACCTCAATGTCGTCAATTAAGGCCGTATGAGTGCATCAACAATAACTTTCTGACTTTGTATGGTTCAGTTGTTAATGATTTTAGATTTAAATGTGTCTAAACCTGGAATCGAAAAAAATCAGGATAATGGAAATTATTCGGCAGTATTACTTTATTTTACCAAACAAGTTAGCGGCCAATTTATCATATTCTGCTGTTTAATATTCCAAGACTGAACGTTTTAAACCTTACCCTGCTAAATTTCTAAAATGGACTGGATTTTCATTCAGTTTGGGCAGCATCACTTATTATTTAAAGGGGTGTTCACTGAAAATTTACTGACTGAATAGCGAACAGTGCAGACAATGATCAGCCTACACGGATGTGCAGGCTGATCTTGGTCTGCACTGGTCGCAAAGGCAAAATTACTTGCCGCCAGCAGACTTAAGGTTAAAGACAAACAACAACGTTAAGTTTCGTTTTTTATTACCTGCAGCGTAACGTGTATGTTTTGGTAACATAAAAATATGTTTTATAAAGCGTAAAATATACAAAAAGGAGCAAAGAATAACTATCAAGTTGTTTGATATTTTATCCACTTTTATATAGAATACATGAAATTACTAAAGGAATCTACTATAAAGATTTAATTCGTTATACGTCATTTACAGCACATATCAAGAGTTATCTTACATCCCGGATATAAGATGTTGTTTTCTTCCAGTACCAGGTAAAAAAACCCTAAAACTCCAATCTGGTAACTGCGATCAAGGAACTTAGCATTCCCTTTTAAATATTCATCCTTGTTCCACTTTCCCTTAACCCTCCCCCTTTCTACCCCCTTCCCCTTCCTCCCCCTTTTTCTATATTTTGCATACAATTAGAATGTACTTGTTGGATTTTTGAAGTAACCCGTCTATAACTTTTTTCCGTTACAGATTCTTTTTGTTGTGGGCCTACTTTGCAAATGCGTGGCTCTGAGGCTGTGTTTGTGGTGCTCTGTGCTTCCGAGAAATCTACCCTTATCTCTTTTTTATGGTGCATAGATACACAGCTATAAAACCTCCCTGAAAGAAAGAAAACTTGAAAACATCTAGGTTGGTAAAGATTTTAACTAAGTGAAGGTTATAAACAACCCATTTAGTATGTAGCAAATAACTTTCATTTGGTTTGGGGTGATTGCAATATTTTGTCAAATTTCCAGCTCTTGTCTTAGACAAACTCATCTTTGTTACGTATATTTTTTCAAACGAAAATCCTACTTGAACACTAATCTGCCGAGACGGTTTTGGATTGAAAGCGCGATACGACCTAGTCTTTTTCTATGTTTTTTTTTTTTTTTTTTTTTTTTTTTTTTTTTCATTTGCTGTATTTTTTAAATTCTGAAAATAAAACTACGACAGTGCTCAGCAGTAAGTTAAGGAAAACAAAGTATTGAGTGCTTAGTCTTTCTAGTGTAGAAATAACAGTTTTCAGAAACATAAGTGTCTTGTGTGATAACTTAACCAACATACATGGCGTTTGCATATTTTTCCATTCAGTATAACGTCGGACTGTCTCACCTTTGCTTAGACACTGTATCGCTTTAGACTCATTCTCACGGAACTGCGACAAATGCAGGTTTCGAGAGTCCTTTTTCTTTTCGGTTTCACTCCTGTTTTTACCATGTCGTAGCAGCATACATCCAAAATGTTTTCAACATTACTCAATAGTATATTTTCAGGTGAGAGAAGCTACGTCGCTGGAATTTTTAATACATGATATTTAAAAACATATCTTCCAGAAATCACATCCGTGTTGTGCCATAGAGTTGTAGTTAAGGAATAAATAATTTTCCTTAATATATGTTCATATTTCTAATGGAAATAATAATATAAAAACAAGCAAACACTTATTGATAACTATTTTATTTGGAAGTATCTACTTCTTTCAATTGCCATAACTATCAAGCAGGTAAAGTAATTTAAACAAAATGACATTGACGCAATTACTGTATGTGTGTAGGAATGAAAAATAGAAAAGTACGTCATCGGAACAGTAATGTTCAAATCACATCAAAGCTGTCTCGTAAATTAGTACCACTTGTCTCGTAAATAAAACTTGTGTTAGTGCATATAAAATGGAATATAGTAATACAATATAATTATACATAAATACATCCCCTACAAATAGTATTTCTTAATATAATCATGAGACAAAAGCAGAAAAACGATTTATATCATACACAATTATTGTCCCGTAAATCATATAATTACTTATGTAGATAAATTATATTTAGTTTTAATTTTTACCTTGTCTGGTACAATGTTATATGACATTTATCATTTTTATTATTTTTTTACGAGACTATCCGTTATAACTTACGAGGCCAAACTGTGAGAGTAGAAATCAGGGTGTTATACAATTTTTACATATTTTCTTGGGCACGTATATGTATGACATGTATATTTGTAAACAGGGCCACAACATGGATAAACTTACATATAAGCATTTATTCATACTCATTCGAATGACTTTTCAGCTATTTGCTCCCAACATTTCTGCAGTGTTAACTTCCGGTCATGGGTAAAATAGCGAGAGGAACATAAGCTAGTTAAATAATATGTGAACAAGCAAGAACCAACGCATTTACGTTAGGGATCGTCCTGTAAACTAGGATTCGTAAATTAGAAATATCCTTGAAAAATAAATATTATAAATATAATTTGAATACATATTTATACCTGACGTTTTTAGCTTAAGGAGGTAGGTTACCTTAATATTTGCATGTTCGCATGTCCAACCGGAAGCTAACGTGACGATTTACGACGACGTTTACGACAAACTATATTTGTTTGTATATCCATCCTTCTGGGAAAAAACATGAACCTGTCTCCTATCTGATGCTTCATGGTTATATAATGCAAAAATGATGAATACATTGCTGCAGAAACGCTTCAAAACATTGTTGCCTTAAAATGACGTCACTGACGTCATGACGTTACGTGTCAGTTACCGCGCAATATCTGTAGATTTAATTTTGAAAGTACGTAATTCTGTGCATTTTCTTTATTTGAACTATTTTCAAACAGCCATTACTTGCTGCAATATTTTTTATGAGTTTTTCGCTCTGAATAATGATCAATATTTTGCTTTTTTATGTAGTTATATTGAAATGTTATGGGGAATGTAAGAAAATGGATGATGGTAACTGATGTTAATGGGAATATAGTTGGATGAAAGGTTACATTTTACGGACATTTTGAAATGAAAATTGGGCAGTTTGATTTGTTAAACCTAATTTTCAGTTTCCGTTGATAATTTGTTATTTATGTACTAAAACTAAGCTCTAAATTTGTTAAAACTTTAGGAGAAAATTGTGGTTTCTTGAATTAAATTGATGTTTCCACGGAAACGAAGCCCGTAATCTATATATCTAAATGTAAAATTCAAAGGCGTAGACGTTGGTCTATTCAAGGAACACAGCTTCGGCTTTTTATTTTCATTTCAACAATATCCATGAGAATAATAGCGGCATGCCGAACGTTTTTTCCATACAAATGTCAGACGAGGGGCACTGCTGAAGGTACATTAAGCTGTGAAATTTGTTTAAATAACTGAAAATAATACGAAAATATTACTTACGTTAGAAATAAGTGTTTTAAAACTACATTTACAAAAAAGATAATTTTATTTAATATTTTTATAAGAAAATTACGATAAAAAGCAAGATATAGGCTATTTTAAACATATCTGTTGCCATGGTTACTTTAAACTTTAAGAAAAATAGGGTACCATGTAAAGCGCTCGGTATTTGCTAATAATATTACCCCAATATTCCATGTTGGTCATTAACAGAATGGCCCTGAAGCCGTCGAAAAAAACGTTTACATACAAAGTGGTTTAAAAATGAGGGAAACTGCGTTACCATGGAAACAAGAACCCCGCGACATATATATTTTAAGCTTAAATTGGAAAGCTAACGCGCATACTAGTAAAATTGTCAATTATGCAGACCTCTACGGATAACAATGAAACCAAAATGCACTGAAAAATGTTAAATATCCGTATTTTTCTTCTACTTTCAATATAAAATACCTTTGGAGGGTCATGTACTTCAAATCTGGATAAAAGCTGTACTTGAAGGGACAGAGATAAACGAAGTTGAGATTGTAGCAGTTAAAACATTAAATTACACGAAATGCAAAAATATGCTGCGGTTCAGCTAATTTGAATTTACCCTGGTAACAAAGTAACCTACCTCCTTAATCTGGTTTATTATCTACAAAGGCTTATATAAATATCTAGCAGGAGCTCCATTCTAAAACCACGAAGGCCACTAACCAAAATTGCAAAACGTGAATATCCCGTAAATGAGAATTATCTTTTTCCGTTTTGAAAATTATAATTTGAGACCTATTCCATGGTTTAGTGTTGAAATTACTCATTAAACTATTGCATTTTATACATATGTGACTCATACCAAACATATGAATGGAAAATGAATATGTAGTTTAGAAACACGAATCTTAGCTCAACAGTGAGGATCGCGGCATCGCGAGTTCGATCCCCGGGTGGGATGTATGTTCTTCGTGACGATTTGATACAAGATATTGTGTCGTCCTCCACCTCTGGTTGGCAGTTACTTGCGGAGAACAGGTTTGTATTGGCACAGAATCCAGGAACACTGACTACGTTAACTGCCTGCCCGCCGCTACATGACTGAAATACTGCTGAAAAACGGCGTTAAACCCAAAACAAACAGACAAACAAACAAAGCTTTAAATCCATAATATAGCAGTTTTAAGCACACATTTACTCTTCAAAGTGAAAAGAAATCCAAAGCAAAGATTGGAATGATTTATTCTAATAACAAAACCAGGACTTAACTTAATACACTTCCAAAACTCGGCGACACGAGTTGTCGCAGTTCCGTGAGAATGTGTCATTATTCTACGACAACGATATCTCAGTCCAATAAAGAAGCGAACAAAACATAAACAATGTCGGTTGTCGTTAGAACATCATATTATCATTCTTGCTGAAATATATTAGACTGGTTCTTAGACAGTTTGACAAGAGCTGTTGATTTATTTGGCAGAGACATATTGGTGTAGTCTGGCAAGGCCGCTATAGTAGTTAACCTTAGTTGTGTATTTCTCTTTCGTTATGTCACAGGCAGCCAATCCTATTGACCCCCTAAAAGTATATTCAATAATATTTTTCTCAAAAATATACAATTATTCTTTAGATTTTACAGCAAATAAAATGATGCACTCATAGACACAATATTGACCATCACATTCTTGATTTTTTTTTTAAAGTCGTCTCACGATCAGTGTCAGATTTGTTTAAGTTTTTCTGTAAATTTTGAACAAACCAATGAAGTTCCGTAAGCGTAGCTTTTGTTCTGACAAATACTAAATTCGAACTCTGTTTGACGTGTTTAATTGTTTCATCTGAAAAAGCTATCCTACTGATTTGTGGGAGATGATTTGTCACTGAAATAATGCACAGAGGCTTACCTCGGGTAGGTCACAGTGTAACTGGACATACAGAGGAAATCAGAATAACTAACGAGGTCTATCGAGTATACAGGATCATTGTTCACTATATTTGGTGTCTCAAAGAACGCAATAATGATTTACAGGAAGACAAAAATTCAAGGAAGAGAAAAGTCAGTTTTCAATCAGTTGGTACAAACTTGCAAATACATAATGGTGATTTAGCAAAGAGTAAACAAGAAAACGACTAGTGAATATTTAACTTAACGGGCGATGTCTGTGTTGCTATAAGTCCAAAGGTAAATATTAAATTTTCTCTAGAAAATGTAACGACCGATTATATGATTTTAGTATAATCCTCTTTAATAGCTGTTCTTTCCTGTGTACAGTTACTGAAATTTATTTTTTTATACTATGCAATCGTTTTCTTTGCAGATAGTTAAGCACTTGTTGTTGTTTATACTTGCTAAACGAGTATCAACAACAACAAGTGCTAAACAGTTTGTAAAGTTTACAAGATGGGTGGGATGACGTAAATAGTACATAATTTTCTTATCAGTTTCAGTTATTGCATAGGAGAAAGTACATATCAAAGAGGATAGTACTTAAATTAAATAACGGGTCGTTACAAAAACTTAGAATCGCAGATGATATACATCATGGGCTGATAATAAGCAGAAAAATGATGATTATGATGCACTCCTTGCATAAGTATTTAAGTTTTATTTTTATATGCGTATTATTCCTAAACGTTACAGCCTTTGCAAAGATAATAGTAATTTTCTGTTTCCATTTTTGAAAACTTAGCTTTGCCAATGACTTCAATCTTATTGTTCAGTAATAGTAGTTATATCTGATATTATCTTTATTACAAGATCTATGGATTTCAAAGTGAGAAAGAACCAGCAATTAGTTAAATGGCTTTATCAAAGAACAGCCATTATAATCAGACAGAAACCATCTGAAACTAGGACAGTTGCCCATTGTTATGTTAATATCTTATATCATTGTACTTTTTCTTGTTTTCTAATGTTTTGCAGAAATGAAAATGCAAAGAAATTGTCTCATCAGTTATTTTTAATAAAGCAAACCCTTTGGTTTCTCTGTTAATGAAATGCCCTAATACAATTATTTCAACTGTAAACAATATACTGATAGTAAAGTGGGCATATTTTGCTATATATTTTGCTTATTCAGGTTTTATTTTGTTCAAACGTTTCAAGGACTCTCGGTGGATGAGTTACGGAGACTTTAGCCTGCCCGGTAAATATATATAATGCATCACTGATACAAACAGAAGAAAGAAATGGATATATTTATAAAAACGCGTCGTATGCCTTGTCCACTGGAGTAACAACTACTATATTTCAGTGCATCAAGTAGTAAGAAGGATATCCTGCTGGCTTGTGGAAGATCGGCAGTTCTACTGTGCTCGCCTGTGCCTAATATAATGCTCAGAAGACATTTGTGGTCTCCCTTAATCATGACAAAACAGGGAAGTCGTTATTTAACCAAGTATTGTGTCTGTTTGACATTTGCGAAGTTTGTAAATCAAACTTTCCACTCCACAGGTGTCGTTAATGCAACTAGTCCATTCTTTATATTGATGCTGTTTGTGGTACGGTTTAAACTCCCAGTTAGAGACTCATTAATTGTCTATATTCTCCTACTGAAAATACTGAAAACAACCAGACATTTTAATGACGTTGTAATATTTGTTACATTTGTAACCTTATATTGCTGTCGTAATGATGGGACATGTTGTCGACAATCACTATTAACAGTAGTTTTGTTAGGATTCAAAGGAATTTAAAACCATTTAGAGTATGCTTTCGAATAATGATTTCAAGAAATGTTTGATATACTTACATGTCATTAAAATTTGTTAAAATTTTACCCCAAAAGCGTTAAAACCCTGATTTTACTGACCGCTCTAATGCGGTGCCCATGTTTGTCCCTTTCATTTTATATTTGTGCATATTATCTTGTATGCTGGTGATCTTACTTCCCTTTATCATAACCCCACCCCTAGTTTTACCCATTTCCTTTCCCCTTTACATTATTTCCATTGATATATTTTTCGTATAATTTAACCTGTTGATAGATATCTGCTAAGTTTCTATTTGCGGTTGGCCTACTTTGCGATGTGTAGCTTTGGTAAAAGATTGCTGTGCTGAATGCTAACCAGTCATTTTTGGTAGTTGCGGAGAATATGTTCCTTGACGGCATTCATTTATGACGTCACTATAATTTGGCGTAAATGCAATGTTATGTTAAAATGTTTCCAATAATGGATAATTAGTTAAACGAAATGGTATAAACGGTAAAAAATTTAGATCTACCATGCCATTAAAGTTGTGGTAACCAAGAGATCTCATTCTTAGTTTTACAAACGTCCAAACGTTCGAGCCTCGGTAGAACATTATTTCTTGTAAAAAAAATCATCCTTGGTTATGATTTCCTTATCCACAAATCTAGGGCGCGGTATATTCACTTTGTATCACGAACTGCACTGTTCAACATTTCGGTGTGTATTTCCGTCAAATATTTTTGTCATATGATTCACACTTCCTTTGAATGAAATACATTCACACTTCCCTTCAAATGAATTGCACGCTTCTACCAAGAAGAATCCTTCATATTATTTCAAATATTTATGCCTTGTTTTGTATTATAATAATGTACTTTTTCATAGCCATTTCACGAAATTAAAAAAAAAAAAAACAACTTCCTTTCAGTTTAAAAAGGGATTGCTTGTTTGCATGAATTTGTACAGTCTATTTATTGCATTTGTAGACATCAATATGAACATATGGTTTGTTTTGACTCCTGATTCGTAAATTTTACCGCAATGATGTAAAATTCATTTGACACGCAAATATAACGTTAAGCATTATTTCTAATAAATTTGGGCATTATCTAGATTATATAGAGTTTAAAGCAGAAAGTTATTCGTTTGGAGCGTGCGTACTTGAATAAAATGACGTTAATTTCATACGACAAGTAAATTGAACAGTTAAACATATTGTCTTGTACTTTTACAGTTTCCGAAATAAATGTTTTCGGGGTTTTAGAATATGTAAATATAAAGTTCTTTCGTTGGATATAGTTCAACTTGGATAAAGTGTCCATTTTCTGCAATATGAAATAAAAAGGAAATTGAATACGCCATTATTGAAACGCATATTACAAATGGCGTATATGAGACCAAACACCAACATCTAGAGCGGAATAATTGAGTATTGATCTCACCAATTCTCAACGGAACGAGAGACGGTCATACATTTGCTCAACTTAAAGAGACATTGGCAAACTGAACATCAACATCTAGACCGCCTGAATAGTTGGGTATTTATCTCACCAGTTCTCAACGGAACGAGAGATGGTCATACATTCGCTCAACTTAAAGAGACATTGGCAAACTAACTCACACGATTGACTTACCTGCATGAATAACTTGAACATCGCTATATAAAGTTACAAGAAGCCAGAGAAATAGCGGGCTTTTTCTTAATAAGCTCGTGAAACCAAACAAGTACAAGTCCTAATATGGTTATTCTGTCGTTAATGATATATACACTTAATGAAAAAAATCAAAATAAATCATATTGATCTTTAGTAAGGCTTTGGGTTTCATGAGCTAAATGTACAGTTGTAAGTTTGCTTACTGCAGCATACAGAATTGTGTGGGCTTTAAAATATACCAAAACCCATGTAATAAGTACATTATCGGACAAATACATATCTGCTTTAATTACATAGAAATGTTGCTGAACAAACCAGACACAATTTTGTTTATTTGTATAAATCTTGTATGGGCAGCTGGGTATACATATGATATATAGATGGGTACTAACATAATGTACAGGTTTAATTCAGATGGATCCTGCAACAGATTTCTTCTCTCTGACTTATACTAAGAAGCTGCTAAATGAGCCGCGCCATGAGAAAACCAATTTAGTGGCTTTGCGACCAGCATGGATCCAGACCAGCCTGCGCATCCATGCTGTCCGCTTTCAAAGCCTATTGCAATTAGAGAAACCGTAAGCGAACAGCATGGATCCTGACCAGACTGCGCGGATGCGCAGGCTGGTCTGGATTCATGCTGGTCGCAAAAGCACTATGTTGGTTTTCTCATGGTGTGGCTCAAATCATTTTCAGGAGAATTATTTCGGGGCATACTGACATTTCCGTAACGTATTTTTGTGTAGAATCACTCTGGTTACTTTCAGTACAACTAAGTAAACATTTCTAATTTCTATGCGGAAATATGTGAGAAGATTTAGTTCTGAATATACCGAGGGATTTGGTGTATTTGTCATCATATTTTTATAACACATTTACAATGACCGATGTGCTTATTTCGCAAATAATGAAATGAAGAAAACTTCAGTCGATTTCTTAGTCATCAAAATAATTTGTTTATAACGAAGCAGAACTTCCATTATTCAATCTATTAGTTATTTCACCTGGTTCTATTTCTGTTTCGAAATCGAAACTAAATGATAATAAAATAATATAGCAAATGATACATAAGCAGCTCGATTGTCAATTAGTCAAAATGTTTGACGCTACATATAATTCAAATCTGTAATATTTTTGAAAACGTGCATGCAGTGTATCGTGCATCATTAGGGTAACTTGAATAGGTGTACACATGATCCACTTGCTTAAAAACAAATGTCTCTCTTTCTTGGTTTCTTCTGCAACATCGGTAGATTACTTCCTTTGAACTCTCATTTACATAGTAATTAAGGCTGTAAATACTCCCCGTACCTAGTCTCGGTGTTGTTTCTGGTCCACTGGGTGTAAATATTCCCCGTACCTAGTCTCGGCGTTGTTTCTGGTCCACTGGGTGTAAATACTCCCCGTACTTAGTCTCGGCGCTGTTTCTGGTCCACTGGGACCGTGGAGTCCATTCATTATTATCATGTTAAAATTTCGATTAATACGGTGCTAGGGGACGTAAGATGATTAGCACATGTCATTGCATCTCATGAATTTGACTCAGCTTTTATCTTGCTTGGCTGCGTTCTTCATTCCAAAAGGCTCTTCTTAGAGGGTTTTTTCTTCTTGGTCGTGACGGGCTCGATAAAGTACCATTTGGTTTATCGTATCAGTTTGTTGAATGTCATGCTACAGTCTGGTCAGTAATTGACATATCCGATATACACGAAGATTAGGATGTCAGTCGACTTAATTTCCCGGCAGATATCTTAGTGTGGGATAATGTTTGTATTTCTTTCCTGAAATTAAAAATCTTTTATAAATGGCAAGTAATATAGATTATTTCACGCTAGCATTGATTTGATTTGATTTGTTTATTCTTGCATTGCAATTCTCATATTTAGTCTTCTATAAAACAGAGAAGAACTTTGTCCCATGTAACTAACAGAATAATAATGATAAAAATATCTGCTATCAAAGTTTATTTTATAACTGGAGCGACATTCTGTCCAAGGTAGTATCTGTGATCAATTTAAGGGCTATATTACCTTAAATTATGTCCCAGACTCAAGACGTTAAAAAGATTGTGTGAGAAAATTATATTTAGGAATAAATGAAATTGATAACAGTTTTCAAGTTATAATGTAGTACGTGCCGATGTATATCATCAAATTCTTACAAGATTTTAACCAGTATCTAAAAAACTTTGTTTCCGTCTGTATATATCTTATAAAAATAACAAATCAAATATCTGTTTATTCATAATTTCTTTGTCAAACCTATTTCAAGCTTCTGCAACTTTCATGCTATTTTATAGGTACATATATGCATTTGTTTTAAACTCAAGTATATAATTTTTTACAGCGGCATCAACACATTGTTAACTAGCCCATGTACTTCATACTAAAACTGAAACTTCTAAACCGTAATTTATTTCTTTATTACCTTACGACAAGAACATCAAATTGTTTTTGTAATATTAGTTAAACACTGATTTTCGAAAGCATCATCATTTCAGCCAGTAAAACATACATGTCCGTGTAATTAATTTTGAGAGATATTGTGAAGCCTAGAAATATTCAGCAATACAGAGAATGCACGGAGTGTAACAGAAAATACTTCCAATGTCGCGAGTAACGGCAAATGTTACACGTATGCTATACACCACCATGCCTCGTTTCATTTTTATTCGAAATTGTTTGCAGTCTCAAACTGACATTCGTATGTAATAATTCAGTTATGTATCCTTGTCCGAGCATATGAATAGCAAATGCAATTGCACAAAAATCAAAATGCGTGTTTCAGATAAAGTTCTTTAAATTAATTTGAGTTTTGCATATTTGCTCAGTATTTTCCCAGAAAAAAATGTCAGAATTTATGCCAGGATCTTATTGCTCGAACTACACTACTAAAGCAACCAAAAATATCGTTATAATTTTGAAAATTTACATTGATATCACATGTCTGCTCAGTCTCCATTGGTAATTATATGAAACTGATAGAAGATATTTTTTTCAGAAAAGCGAAAACTATTGAAAATGAATAAAACTTCTCCGTATTAGTCGTCTCATTATAATATGCCCTCGTATTGGCTTTGTTTATTTATTTTTGTTTGTTTTGGTAATAATCCTGAATTTCTTAAACTGGTTGTGTTTGGTATTCGCACAAACTGTTTCATACAATGATTAATTTCGTGTCAAATATTTCATTGTTGAATAATAATAATAGTACATATTAGTAGGCCTAAGTCATAATATGCTTTCCTTCCTTTTTAGAATATACTTTGGTTATATTGTTTAAAGGTGAAGCAATCAAAATTCACAAGAATGATAATATGCCTTTTAACACAATCAAATTCAATTGAAAATGACCTAAAAGAGCAAAAAGCTCGCATTCTGGGGCAGATAACTCAAAAAGTAGCACCAGGACCCCCAATTGTTTCTGCATCAATTTGTTTCTGATATGATTCTTTATAATCATGCAAAGTTTAAGAAAATTCTCTCCTCTAGTTAAAATTTTCCTTCTTTGCCTATATAAAAACCCACAGATACGTCTTTAAAAGGAAACATTTTTCAATCAATTTAATGTTCATAACTTCTTAGAACTTTTCTATTAAATCCATAAATATTTCTATTTTGTTTAATTAAACAGAAATTTCATCTTCTTCATCACAATCAAGAAATGTTGAATTTAAATAAAACTGAACTCCTGAACTGCTGTGTATATTTCATGTCAGACTTTAATTATTCTTCATTTTCATGGCATCAGATAAATTTAACTCTGATATTAACGACTATAATGTGGGTGATTTATTGAATCATTTAAAACTCAGATTGCTAGTTTCATAAAACTTAAAGATAACGTTTATTCATGTTCTCAAAGGATTAATTTATCTTTCTATCTAAAGAATGATATACCTTTTTTGTTTCGTGATGTGTTTTACAATAATATATTTATTACAGAAACTTCTTACGTATTATAACGATTTATTAGGAACATTCAGACATCTTGTATCCTAATTGTTCTATGCTAACGTAAATGAAGTTTTTTAGCGGACATAATATCTTTTCAGTAGTACATTAACAACCCCGATATCTTTCCACAATCGACTGACATTAGCATGCATTTCCACCCCGTCCATAACGGGCTCAATCAAACCGAGCATTGCAACAGTTTCATTTTGTCGTGTTGAGCGACCTGTAGTCTGTGCTCAGACCCCGTGTTTTGTTCACAAAGATAACTCCTGAGACTTTCCAAATTTTGTATAATTATGTCCCTTTTCTTCTCAAAACACTTGAGATAATCAGAGCCAAGACAGATAAAGTAAGAAAACAAAACAAAACAAAAAATAAGATTCTCTAGACGGTAGCTAGACTAAGCGACCTGTGGGGTTTCCACTTCTTCTACTTATTCAAGTGATCTTTAGACCTATGATCGCAAACATTTCCGTCTGAGTGTGTGACTGAAATTTGATGGAAAATTTTAATTCAACCTTGAATTGTCCAGAAAATAGTGGTTAACTGAACATTTCATTTAAACTTTTTTAACAATTTGGCTATTATGCAAGTAAAGTTTAAACTTACCTGAGACAGAAATATTCCCGTTCTTTTTAAAACGAGATCAGTAAACCTAGCTTAAAATGTAATACATGTACTCATTCGGCATCGGATATATAAAGAACAGGGGCTTCTGTAAAATAAACAAATCTGTTTGAAAAAGTGAAAGATACACAAAAGCCGTACCAAAAAAGGTTTACCAATGAATGTACAGTAAATCGGAAATCAATTATTTACCAGTTTACAAAATACATGGGCGTGTTTATGCCGATATAGATATTTACAGATTTACCTAAGAAATAATATATGAATTGCAGAAGCTTTAAACATATTTGACAAATCAATTATGAATGGAAGACAAATGATTTGTTACTTTTTATGATATGTAAAAGGAATGAAAACGACTATTAGCAAGAAGTTCTTTTTGTGAAAGGTTAAATTCTTGTCGTATATTTAATATCATTGTGCATCGGCTCGTACTACAGTGTTTAGTTAATAACTCTTATAAATCGTCTTTATTCCAAAATACGAGATGACAATTGTGCTAAAATATGGTACACAGTCTGTGCATAAACTTAAAATTTAGTTTATCCTTTCAGTTTATTCGCCTTTGATCTCAACCCACTTTCGCAGCCGACAAATCCCTGGCGAAAGCTGCAGAGTATCCTCATTGTATGATCTTAAGTTTCTGAAAATACCGCCCGATCCCGAGTGCCTTATTCAATAAATATTTGTGCCCAGCCAGCATCTTTTTTTTCTGCAGACTTGTAAAAAGCCACAAAGGACTTACGTCTGATAAAAAATAAGAAAAAAACTTGGGTCATGTGACACGTTTCGACCATCTTCGTAACACACCGTAAGTTACGACCATCTTCAACTTTCGCTTTCGGATGGCTGTGAACTAGTTCACACGATCCTTTTGTTTACATTTTTATTTTTACAATTTTCGCCTTTCATGTGGTACATTTGGCTTAGATACAAGAATTTTATGATTTTGGTTGTGGTGTAGTATTACCATGATTATCGGAGATTTGTAGAATAATGCGTTTTGTATATATTAAATTGACGGATTGATGCGTATGACGTCATCAATGTCTGCGTACATAACATGTAAACAAATGAGATGATAACCTTTGATTAGATTTTTTAGGATATGATTGAATATATTTAGATTGCCATGACCTGTAATGACCCCAATTGTTTTTGAGATCATTAGCGCACAAACCATTGCTCACAATAAAAACTGACATTCATTATGACTGATCTGAATAAACATTTCTGGCGGCGGAAAAACTTTTGACTTGTTAACAGTTTGCATGCTTTAAAGGAGTCATTCATGTATCAAACTTCAATGCAAGAGCGCGATTATCATTGTTTGTAGAATGACCCTCGTAAATTTTCTTTCTTTTTACTGTCTTGCTTTTCGGATTGTTAAACGCTATCAAGACGCTTTTAGTCTTGGGTGTAAATAAAGGTATTTATTAAATATCTATTTCTCTTAAACTTGTATCTTGATCATAGCAACTCAGTATTGCCCTGGACAGGAGGTAACCCACAACTTTACTTGTAAATCTCAATGCTCCAATTACCATGTAAAGAATTCTGAGACAGATCATAAACCCGAATTGAAAATGTAATTTTAAAGGTCGTTTCTCTAATAGCAGCTAACAACACTTTTGTTTTCTTTGTTACTGTGTTTTATAGAAAACTGATTTGAGCCGCACCATAGAAAACCAACATAGTGCATTTACTACAAGCATGGATCCAGACCAGCCTGCGCATCCGCACAGTCTGCTCAAGATCCATGCTGTTCGCTTTCAAAGCCTATTGCAATTAGAGAAACTGTTAGCCAACAGTATGGATCCTGACCAAATTGCGCGGATGCGCAGGCTGGTCGGGATCCATGCTGGTCGCAAATGCACTATTTTGGTTTTCTCATGGCGCGGCTCATTTAAAGAATAGCCTAATAAGTATGCAAAATAAAACAAATCAAATCAATGCCAGCGTGTAACAATTTAAATTACTTGCCATTTCTAATATATAGTTAATTTCAGGAAAGAAACCCTAACATTATCCGACACTAAGATATCGTATTAACATTTTTCTGTCAGGGAATTAGATCGAATGACATTCTAATCTTCGTGTATATTGGACGTGTCAATTACTGGTCAGGAAGTAGCTTTTATTCTGCTGCGTTTCTCCTGGAACATCACTACCGAGAAGGAGAAGAAATAAAATCTTTAGGAAAAATCTTTGGAAGCGAAGAATGTAACCCTGAAGATAATAGCTAGGTATGTTTGATTAAGTGTGACATGTATAACATTCATTCAACCCCTAGCACCGGCTTAAGCGGAATTATGTTATGATGATACTGAACGAACTTCACTATCTCAACGAACAAGAAAAATATAACGATACAAAGTCCAAGTACGAGGCCTATTTTCAGCCGTTTATCCTATGTAAATGAGCGTTGAATGGAAGTAATCTACAAATATTGCAGAAGAAAAACAACAAAGAACGATGTTTGTTTTTTTAATTCAGTGGATCAGATTTTTACCAATTCAAGCTACCTTAATGACGTACAATATACTGTTTACTGTGCACAAATATGCTACAGGCTTGGTTTACATTTTGAATGTCGGCCTATGTTACTTATTGTATATATCATACCTATATTATCTTTTTATTTTAGTTTCATTTTTGAAATAGTAATTGAAATGATAGAAATACCTGTTAACTTAAGGAAACCATATGTCACGGACATCATTTATTGTTTAATTAAGACTGTGCTCATAATCCTTTTATAAAACCGATGAAACATTTAAGATGTTGGTAGTACATTATCGCATGTATGACCTAATTATCATCTTTAAGTCCAGATCAAACGAAATTGAGATAAAAGTAAGAACTGACAGTTATAAATGGCTAAACACCTCGGCTTCTTTACTTGTTCTAACCATAAAAATTGTAATTAAACAAACTATGTTTTACTAGCATTTTAAATTTTGATATAGATGCAATGTTTGTGTAAGATATTTGTATTTAGCTTGCAATTACGCAACTGTGTATTATTTTGTTGACCAGTAAATAGAAAAACAAATAAAATTACAGGAACAATCATAATAAAATATAGGTTTCACCTGCGGCGATTCCGCTACCCGAATAAATATAATTGTTTGGTATTTGAGTATTCATTTTGTTCTTTGCGATCAACGCTGCAAAACAAGTCTAAATTTATAATATAGCTACCATGTAATCGACAGTTTATAATGTATGTCTGTATATATTAACTTAGACTCAGTGTTGTTTAAATTTTGATCAGTTGGTATCAAAGAATCTACTGAACAATTGTCTACAATGATCCGATTTCGCTTTAGTCATCGACACTAGGGGGCATGAGGGTTGAAGTACATCCGATTAATACTCATGGACAGAATAAATCAAACCGTTATTCCGCTATTTGTGCAAGGTTGCATTTATTGCTTCCGAAGGATCATGTGTCTTCCCGTTTTCGGATTCAGTACATTTTCTTTTTCTTTTGTACTTTTGAATTGATTGGATAATTGGATCGTATCAATGTTTATCTATCTTTGTTATATACTAAAATTATGCTAAATATGACTGTAGCAGAAGGTTGCACAATTCATTACCTTCCGTTAACAGAATCAGTCAACCGAGTCTCAGCTATTAACTTGCTTTTCAGAAATAGTATTCAGTTTCAGTATGAATACCCCACTTGTAACGAATAATCCGGTCAAAGAATTTTATGTGTCAATGACGAATTGGTTATTGCTTTTAGAACAACGACATTTAAATTATTTCTAGAGAAAGTTTTTTGTCATGACAAATTCAATATAACTAGACAAGTAATTTTGATATCGAAAAGACATATTTGACTGTGAAAAATACTAATATTGGATAAGCATTGCTTTTTAATCGCTAAAACAGCTAGAAATCATATTATTCTCTACTCCTATTCTTACATACCAACCGCAACCTTTGACCTACTATTCACAAACATGACATTCATGAATATAATACAGTTATAAAATACTAAAAATGACAAGTAAAGTGTACAATTTAAGTTAAAACAGATATTCAAATAGCTGAACTTATCAAACTGGTATTATAATGATAATAGTACAGTTGCTAGCGTGTAAAACCATTCGCGCTTTACACTAAAGCTTTCCGTAGAATAAAGTAAAAGAAGAAATTTTACAATAACCTTATTCAAAAGAGAAACAAAACGCATTTGTAAAAAGTTTTATTTCCCTTTTTTTGCAGATAACAAGGAAAATTATACTGGAAATTATGCGATACATCTATGACGATCAGTAAACCATTTCGTCATTATATTCAGGAATATCTACTAGTATCAGCCATCCATAACACTTTTTAGAAGAGAAGCAAACATGAAACAGCTTTTTACAGCGACTAGCTTCTAAATGGTACGATGACCTACATTAGCAACCTTACAGAAGTACATTAGCTCAAGAAGTTTCGAGCTTTACGAGTGAACAAAATGAATAATTAAGTATGGAATTATCTAATTAGGACAAGTACTTGTTTGGTTTCATGAGCTTGTTAAGAACAACCCGCTTTTTTCTGGTTTCTAGTATTTTTATATAATGTTTTTAACATTGGTCAGTCCACTAATATAAACAATTGTGTGCTTGTTTTTGCAAATGTCTCTTTAATAAATTTATAATGTTCGTTTAAAGGATTCATTTCCAAATTGAGGCCTTGTATTTGAAATTAAAAACCTCTTTTGCTGGTAAATATAGATGGAAAGTGAAACAAAAACAATGCGGCAGATGTTGGCATTGGTTGTTTCACAAAATCGCGTAATACATGTAGAAAACATAATTATATACAGAGCGAGAAAGTAAATAAACTGTTCTGTGAAATAATATGAATTTAATTGTATATAGTTTATTACGAACCCATGACAACGACACAATGATAGGTCGTTCAGCGATTTTGTAGTTTTTCACGGTGGAGGAAGACATTAGACACTACATAAGGCACGAGCGCATTAAAGTTATAAAATATGTTTGTTAGATACTACATGTTTTTAATGTTTTTTTTATTTTATTTTATCTCTTTTATTATGACATAAACGTTTATACATCAGAAAAAAAAACTATATGAAGATGCTGATTCCTCCAGTGTTACCTATAATTCAACCTTTCAACATTCAACTCATTTTGATACAACAATTGTGGTAAAAATTGCGTCCCTTCTTTTTATTACTTTATAGGTAGTCTATCATACTTTAAGTACTACAGTTTGAGCACTGTCATCGATAATGCATTATTCATGTTATGTTTTCCTTGCAGTTCAGCTTATTACAGCGCTTTCTGTTTCCTCTCGTATTACTTTGGACTCTATAGTATTTCATTTTGCTAATTTTACAGTTATCATGATATTAGTAAAATATCAAGAGAAGTAATTGCTACATAGTGTTCTCTGTCTTATTAGGAATTGGTCAGTTACATAGTTTGACCTTCGAAGTTGAATTTACGTTAAATGCGAGGTTGACAATGAACTATTACAAAAAAGCCTGCCCAGTTCCCTATTCGATTATTATGCAATGTCCAATGTCTTACTTCAAAGAGCAGTTTTTCGGCAAAAACAGCTTTTAGCTTTGTAAAACATCACATTAAATGTTTACGTCATTACATTAACAATAGAAATGTAATTGCTTTTACAATGGAATTATTTTAACAGAATGGTGTTCGGGAAACTTATTAGCTTCCATTAGTATTTAACTGATACAGAAACAGATACAAATTTAATTTAAAGTCGGTTGTACATAAATAGACAACATCATTCTAAGATATGTATGGCTATTGACCGACATGAAGTAACAAAAGTACATTTTTAACATAATAAAAAGTGTACCTATTAAATAGAATAACAATATAAGCACATCACAGTGATAGATACAATTTTAAACCTGAATACATCTTTTAATCGTGGCATTGGCCTAAAAAATTAGTTAAAAGCAAAAAAGGTTAAAACACTGCCATGAAAAATAACACACGCGTTTTTAGAAAATGGCTAAAGATATTTACCATCTATGGCAGTGTTCGATTTTTATATTACGTTCAATAATCGGACACATATGCGTTAAGCTGTTTATATTTCTGTTCGATTATTGCATACACATATTTATTTATATGTTACGTTTGTTCGATGATAAAAACTGATTATCGCACAGACTTTGTTTTTAAATATTTATATGTCCAATTATAGAAGACAGCTAATATGAATGGATAATACGGCCAACTAGCACATGCAAAATACTAATCAAACTGAACAATACAAAGGTGAAGGTCATTGACTTAATACAAGACAAGTATTTACTATGTAAGCACAAAACGAAACTTTAAGTTTCTTGTAGCATACAAAATAACAACAAAGCATTTCAGTGAAATGAACAACTAGGACGCATAATATAATACAAACATTGAAAGGGGGTGGGGGGGGGGGGGGGTACAAGAAGGTGTATCTTTATTAAATATTTAACATCTAAGGATAGTATCTTAGATTTGAACAATATTTCACAATAATCTGAATAAATGAAGCAGAGTGCACGTTCTTCTCTACTTTTTAAGTGTTGAACCCCACCCCACCACTAAAAATGCCATGTTAGCAATGAGTAATATATGTTTAACTTTCCTAACTTACGTAGTTTATTTCGTAATATTTTTAATATACTTAATTGTCTAGAAGCTTTTCTACACATATTGCGTGTATTCAATATCAAAAAAATATGCAATTTTAAAAGGTCGTAAATGACAAATACGCAATTTGGATATTCAGCTGTTGCGTTACAAAATGAACAAAATGGGTTGTAATTAGTAGCAGATACTAACTTTTAATTTTAACGAATGTCCTTTCTGGTCCGATAAACAGTGGTTCACAGGCATGATTTTATTCATGTTTTGGCCTCTTGAATGCTGTTTCCGAATTTATATGTCATTATAGGGCGTAAGTAATATTTACAACCTTTTATTTTTGGGGCGTTGATATGCTGCATTTGATAAATAATGAAGACGTTGTTAAAGTATTCTTTGAATTTTGAGCAAATGTATGATTATTTGTTTTATCCAGTCACGTGTCCAGTTGAGAATTGTTGAGATCAATACCTAATTATTACAGTCTAGATATTTGTAATTCAGTTTGGTCTCATATACGCCACTGGTAATACGCTATGAGTAATGATATATCCAATTTCCTTTTTATTTACTATGCGGAAAATGAGCATTTTAGTCATCTTTTCCAATAATAAGACAACCATGAAAATTGTAATCGAAAATCATTGGAAAATATTTACTACTATTAAGGAACAAGACAATATTTCTAAAAGATTCTATTATCTTGTCGCATGAAATAAGCGTCATTCGTTTCAAGAATAATCGCGCCAAACAAGTAATTTATCTCCTTTAATCTCTCTGGTCGTTTATAATGCCCTAAATTGTTAGAAAAATACATCTATAATCCATAAGTTATATGTTATTTGTGTGTCAAATTATTATTGTTATGAAAAAAATGAGGAAAAGCAGATAAGAAGCAGGAGATAAACAAACTTTCCGGTCGTGTTATTGTCTTCATTGGCATTCAGTAGGCGGTAAAATACATGTAAACAAGCATCTGAAATTCAGGCCTTATTATTAGGTCTATTATGAGAAAAATGAATTAAATTGCAAGCATCTCAATTTCGTTAAATTACTATGAACGAAATGCATGAGTATAATGCAAAACTAAGTCTGAACTATGCTTGAATATTTGTAAAAATAAGAAGGATCGCTTTTGGTTAAACATTTATTTTGTTTAAAAAGATGTGTTATGCAATATTTGGTCATATTAAAAAGATACATGATAGGCAAACACGCTCAATTGTCCACAGAGCAAAGTTTGTGATACAAACGGAATCTATCAAGCTTTTGAGTTGTGGATAAGGAAATCCCAGTCAAGGTTTAGTTAAAAGGTAAAGTTCATAGAGTGAGGTTCTGCCGGACGAGTGGACTCATCTGTAACAGATAATGGGATTTCTGCATTACTTACCACAACTAAGCTGGCATGATAGATCTGGTTTCTCACCGATTCGGACATTTCGTTTAACTAATTATCCATTCTTTGAAACGTATTGTCAGACCATTACAGTGATGTCATATTAGATATAACAATGCGGTGTTCTAGTGTAAACTTATAAATATTAGCCTATGGAGAGAGAAGTACTCATGGTGAGCTGTTAGGATCATTGGATGCTCGTTGTCTGTCCGTCGTCCACAAAGTTCTTAAAAGAACATTTCCTCGTTAACTACCAAACAATCAATGCGGTGAACATAATCTCTTGCAGAACACAGCCAAAGCCACACATTGCAAAGTAGGCAAGCCACAAAAATAAACTGTAGTGGAACAATGTGGCAGATGGATTGCTTCAAATACTATCAGCGGGAACAGTTTAATAACATGAAATATATAAATATAATGAGGATTCGGTAGAGGATGAAATCTGGCTGAAAGACATTTTCATCATCATTGAGGTTTTGAAGTGATTTAAAGTTAATGACATTGACAACTCGGCCTCGAAGGCTCCTAGTGCATAGACATTCGTTTGTTAAGGAGGTAGGTTACCTTAATATTTGTATGTGCGCATGTCCAACCGGAAGCTAACGTGACGATTTACGACAACGTTTACGACAAGCTAAATGTGTTTGTGTATCCATTCTTCTGAAAACAAATCATGAAACTGTCTCCGATCTGATGCTTAATGGTTTAATAGTGCAGAAATAATGAATAAATTGCCACAAAAACGCTCCAAAACAATGTTGCCTTAAAATGACGTCATGACGTTACGTGTCAGCTACCGCGCAAAATTTTTAGACTTTATTTTGAAAGTACGTAATTCTGTGCATTTTCTTTATTTGAACTATTTTCAAATAGCCATATTTGCTTTGCTGAAATATTTTTTTATGAGTCTTTTGCTCTGAATAATGGTCAATATTTTGCTCCTTTTATGTAGTTATATTGAAATGTTTTGCGGAATGTAAGAAAATGGATGATGGTAACCAATGTTATTTGGAATGTAGTTGGGAGAAAGTTTACTTGTTACGGCCATTTTCAAATAAAAAAAACTGGCAGTTTGATTTGTAATACCTATTTTTCAGGTTCTGTTGATAATTTGTTACTTATATACTAAAACTAAGCTCTAAAATTGTTTAAATTTAAGTAGAAAATTGTGGTTTCTTAAATTGAATTGATGTTACCATGGAAACGGAGCCCGTGACCTATATATCTAAATGTGAAATTCAAAAGCGTTGACACTGGTCTATTTAAGGAACACAGCTTCGGATTTTTATTTTCATTTCAACAATATCCATGAGAATAATAGCAGCATGCCGAACGATTTTTTTCCATGAAAAATGCCGGACGAAGGGTACTGCTGTAAGTATTTTAAGCTGTGAAATTTGTTTGAATAAATGCAAATAACACGAAAATATAACTTTTGTTAGAAATAATATGTTTTAAAGCTACATTAACAAAAAAGATAATTTTATTAAATATTTTTAATACGAAATAACGACAAAAAGCAAGATATAAGCTATTTTAAACATCTCTGCTGCCATGGTTACTTTAAACTTTAAGAAAAATAGGGTCCCATGTAAAGTGCTTGGTATTTTGCTAATAATATTACCCAAATATTCCATGTTGGTCATTAACAGAATGGCACTGAAGCCGTCGAAAACTCCGTTTTTATACGTAGTTGTTCAAAAACGAGAGAAAATGCGTTACCATGGAAACACGAGCCCCGCGACATATACATTGTAAGCTTATATTAGAAAGCTAACGCGTATACTAGTAAAATTATTAATTATGCAGACTTCTGCGGATATCAATGAAACTAAAATAAACTGAAAAGTGTTAAATATCCGTATTTTCCTTCTTCTTTCAATATAAAATGTGTAGGGTCATGTTCTTCAAACCTGGATAAAAATTGAACTTGAGATAAACGAAATTGAGATTGTAGTAGTTAAAACATCATATTACACGAAATACAAAAAATTGCTGCGGTTCAACTAATTTGAATTTACCCTGGTAACAAGGTAACCTACCTACTTAAAGATTAAAAAGAACTAATAATTCGAAATCTAAATTTATCCAAAATCAATAAATCTGAGAGACTGATCTTGGTTATTATTTGTTAATACATTTTGTAATTCAATTGAAAAAATATATCATACAATGAACAAAACAAAAATGACATTGCTAAGTGATGTCACGCGGCTAATCCCTCTAAAAGAATTGTCTAAGCCATATTCTGATATTGTGTTTTTTTTTCATGGAAAGTTTGCAGTTGACTCGAAACGCAAGTACAGTTGCTACAAAGGCTTATAAATAGTGTAGTTTGATATAATCATGTAAACTTCTGTCTCCATACAAATTTGCTTTTTGCATTGCAGATCTAATGGTTTACATGAAAAGATTGCAAGCTCAATTGTTCTAAATTCTGTGTTGACTTATCTTATCAAAAGTACAAAAACACATTACGTCACGCGCTTTGTGAGCCATCAAAATGATTTATTGCGATCACTGTGATTCCGGTAATGCCATTAACCTGATTAGGCTTATTCCTTGTTTGGTTTCATGAGCTTGTTAAGACTAAAGCTATTTATTTGGCTTCCTGTAATGTTATAAACCGATGTTTATGTTATCATTTCCGCTTCAATTTTATGTGCTAGATACGGTAAATGAAATGAAAAGTTGGAAAAAAACGAGTCAGGCAGATCAAGGCAGTATTTTTTAACAAAATCACTCATGTGAAACGTGCACAATATGAACAGCCAAGGTAAAACGTCTCCTGTATGTGTTATCCTTTATACTGGTAATCATTTCATGGCCTATTTACGAGTACTACGTGTATGTTGTTATAAATTCTTTATCATTGTCATGTTTGCATCACAATATTGTCATGCTTTGATGTTTTCTTATTTCTAAAAAAATAATCTTTCAATCTATTTTGTTAATTTAAGAAGTATTGACTTATACATGTGCTGCATGCGGTACTCTCTGTTCAAAAGATGTACCTTCTCTACCCTTCACCTATGTGGGTTCGAGCCTCACTTGGGGCGTTGAATACTTCATGTGAGAAAGTCATCCAGCTGGCTTACGGAAGGTCAGTGGTTCTACCCAGGTGCTCGCCCGTGATAAAATAATGCACGGAGGAGCATCTGGGTGAAAGTGGAGTGAACTCAACCAAAAAAGTGCCTTCTCTAGGTTTTGACGAGATAAAATATACAATAACCACTTCAAAGTTTAACTTATGTTAAATATTATTGCCTTTTAAACCATTTTCAATAGTTTCGTGGCTGCAAAAATGCTACTTACCCCTTAACATATTATATTGATATTGATTATACGTTACATATTGCATTTGTAATATTGAAAAGAGAAATGCAGCATTTTTATTTCTCTTATGATACACCAATGCTATAATATGCTGCATTCGTTATGTACTGAAAACCTTGGTAATATTTAATGCCGAGATTGGGCGAAGTAAGACGGTTTCCTTTATTGGCATGTCATAGAATGTCTTCTGTAAAGTGATTTTGTGCAAATATTGCATATTTCTACTATCAGTTTAACTATGTTAAGGGCAGGTTATCTTGTTTCATTGTATGATGTGCACAGCCAATGTGAAATAGGTAATCAAACATAAGAACTGAAACTGAAATAATTTATGACTTACATTTTATGACAACTTGATACAGCTTTTATGAATTTTCATGTTGGTACATATTACATAACTGATACAAATTATGTTTTTCTCCTTTTTTATTTCTGAGATACGTTTTCTTGGACACACTAAAATGTAATAAAAAATTAAGAGCGAGGTTGTGCGCGCAAGGGACCTGTGTAATCTCCTCAGTGGTGAGTTTGCCACTGTAAGTTCAATGTAACCCCCATCTATTTTCCCTGATCTGTCTATCCGTTTTTCTTTGTCTATATTTATGTGTATGCGTGGATCGCAAACACATGAATACATACATAAATTGCTGTAGTGTTTTGTTTTTGGATGTTGTGTTCTTTGAATGTGGCTATTCGTATTGGATATTTGTCCTTGTTCTTTCATTGTATTTGTCATTCCTTTAGGTAAAAACCAACCGTTTCGACACTAGTTTGTTTCAGTTGATAATTTAAGCAAAGTGTTCGATACAATCCAACTTTCAACTTTCAACTTTCTGTTTCGCCTAAAGCAATTGAACTGCATTGATGCTAATTAAAGGGTTGCGCACTTACAATTGTCGGAAATGCCCTTAAATAGTTGAGAGATCAATACCCAATTATTCTTGTCTATTAGTTTGGTGTTCAGATTCTTTTTACATACTCGCTTGTAGTACGCTTTTGAGAAGTAGCGTATCCAATTTCCTATTTTATTTACTGTTGCGGAAATTGACGCGATATACAACAGGAAATTCTATCAGAAAATTATTTATCAAAATAGTCATTTTGAGCGATTTTTGACATCATGGAAAAATATTTACGACGCAAAATTTAGAAGGATGAATATATAGACTCATGCTGAAGCAATATGTAAGTTTGAGAATTTCTTATCAGAAAGTAAGAAAAAGTACACTTGTCAAAGTTTGCAGTTGCTGGAGAAACAATGTCTGTCACTCACTGGTAGAGGTTGATAAATACCTAAACTGCTTGTAATTATGATTAACCTATTATGATAATAAGTAAACGAAACATTATTCCTATACAGACTTTAATACACCTAGCCTCATTTTGATAACGTGATGATAACATGATGTTCTCTGCAAAATTATCATACGAATGAAGAGTGGATTATCTGTTCATAAATAGATAAGTCAAATATCTCTTTGGCTGACCTTTAGAAACATGTATTAAGCTGGATTCGGCAAAATTGTTTTCAAAAATACATCTTTTTTCACTCTTTTCTCCTAACGAATCGCCTAACTATGAAAAAAATACACTATAGAGCCTTCTTACTTGTCAAATGAATAGACACATTTGTCTAATTTAAGTAGTTCTGACGTTTGAAAAACGTAGAAAATGATCGTACGTCATTATTGAAATAACGCTGCAAATTAAAGCGTTTGTTTATCTCTCGTATCCAGAACGATGAAAAATCACATTTAGAATTTTAATTGAACATGATATAATTTGTCATAATGCACTGTCTGCTATAGTTCTAAGTCCCAATATGATTAAACACTTTGTGTACGTTAAGAAAAATTTAAATAATGGCATCTTATAAATTACGGTGAAATATGCTTTCATAAGTGTCCATATTAATTATGGTATACAATTCTTACAATGAACGTTAGAATCCAATAACGGGACAAATACCTTTTTTTCAATGCTTAAAATGTTATGGCTAAAATGTGGATTCCAATTAATAGTTTCACATGTAGATGTTTCATAAAATAGTTTCACAATTTGATAAAATGTATACACATTTGCAGCAAACATGTTAGTCTGAATTCAGTTATGTATATTAATTTCTACGAAAGTGCCGCACTGGTTTTATGCATTATTTCGGTCGTGTAAAGTACGAACACATTCATCAATATACAACATCAGATATCAATGCTGATACCTAATATGCCAGCTATAAATTTTGCATTGAACACAAACTTGAACTCAAACACTTCAGTGTTGTTATATTTTCTGGTCTTTGGAATCATGGAGTCCATTCAATATGTGTACTGGAGTTCCGCTTATGCCTGTGCTAAGGGGCGTGAAAGGTGTTGCACATTTCATTACTTCATGAACAGACTCAAACTAAGTCTGCTATTATTTCTTGATTGCATTCTATGCTTCCAAGATCTTTTACATATTAGTAATGAAAAATAAACTATAAATTTAATCCTCAGTATCGTAAGTCAACATTGAACATTATAGCATTATTCAAAATAAATGCGATTTATATCACCCATATACAGGGACGATCCCTGGAGAACAATACACAATGTTTAACAGTGTTTTATATTGACAGCAATATTTTTCACGTGATATCGCAACTGTCTAGCTTTAGTAGCAAACCCCCGATTATCTTAAGCACTTTTTTGTACCCGGGTAGAAAAAAGATGCCAGATGGCATCTTTCCCGATGTAAAGGGTTCGATGCCCGAAATATTTCTATCAATGTGTCAGGGTTAGGTTAAGTATACACATGTCTTAACACAATGAAACAGTTTAAATATCCATATAACTGAAAATGACCTTTTTTGTCAATGCTTAAAATGTTCTGGCTAAAATGTGGGACTGTCCAAATTAATAAGTTTCACATGTAGTCGTTATAAAAGTAGGTTATGCAACAATTTGGATAATGGCATGTATACACATTTCAGCACACTATTGTAGTGTCATGAATTCAGTTGTAAGTAATTAATTTCTACGAAAGTGCCGCACTGGTTTTATGCATTATTTCGGTCGTGTAAAGTACGAACACATTCATGAATATACAACATCAGATATCAATGCTGATACCTAATATGCCAGCTATAAATTTTGCATTGAACACAAACTTGAACTCAAACACTTCAGTGTTGTTATATTTTCTGGTCCTTTGGAATCATGGAGTCCATTCAATATATGTGTACTGGAGTTCCGCTTATGCCTGTGCTAAGGGGCGTGAAAGGTGTTGCACATTTCATTACCTCTCATGAACAGACTCAAACTAAGTCTGCTATTATTCTGCTTGATTGCATTCAATGCTTCCAAAGTATCTTTTTACATGTTTTATTGTAAATGAAAAATAATAACGTATAAATTAATTTACACAATCAGATGATGCGTAATTTCAACAATGAACAGTGTATTCAGCATTTCAACATTTCGGATAAGAGGACAACATAGGTCCGCGATTTTTTAAACTTTTTCAGATGGTGTAAGGGAAGTATTTATCAACTCTTTGTTTTTTCTCTCAGTCGTCTTATCTACTTTGTCATTTTCGCTTTCGGACAAGCATGATTTAAAAGGCGACTATTGATACTGTTTGTTGAAATGATGTTTTTTTTACATAACATATATTAGTCTTAACTTACTTTTTAAAGTTTGAGTAGCTGATACCTATTGATTCTTACACATCAATGATATGGGTGAATTATTTCAGTACTATTTAAACATTTCTACTGGAGATAGGAAATCATATGTGTTTCATTTTACTTATTATAATAAGATGCAAATACTTTATTGCTTGCATTACAATGTATGATATTGATTGATTTATTTAAGGTGGATAGGCGGATGCTCCCAAACCCCTATCACGCCATTAACGGGGATAATAATTGAAGTAATTAACTCCTTTCGAGGACGCCTGAAAAAAAGAAAGAAACAGATAAAAGAAAATTCAAAGATAAGATGTTAAACATTAGAAAGGATATTTAATTCTCAATGTAACTGGAAAACTTGACTTTCTAGAAATGATAGTCATGTTGAGGACCTAAAGGAACATAATATATACATTTAACTTCTTCAAAATGGTTACTATTATTGTACTATTTTTAGATTTGATGGCTTATAGGCGGTAGACACCATGATGTAAAGTCTTTAAGCTAACTAAGACTATGTTGCTTTGACATCTGCTTTTTGACCAATTTCATCGAGCCTTTACATATCATTAATACTTAGTATTTATTCGTTTAGGGTTCCTTGGATTTTCTTTATACATATCCTTTTACAGCATTTATGTTACATTATGACATGTTTGTTGCCATACCTTTGATGTAAAACTTTTTCAGTTTCCTTTAAATTTGAAATAGGTTTGGCATTAACAGTAAAGTTTGTTTTTTTTTTCAGGACGGTTAATCGTCTTAAACTTTGCTATGGTAGTGCTCTTTTATGATAGTTTGTAAGTTTGTTTTCATTACACTTTTAAATTAGCATTTTGTTTAAGTTGGTGGCTTTATCAGAACTTGATATTTTCTTTCCGGTCCTATGTCCTTGTGTTAGACTTCCTTATACGAGCAATTTATATACTGAAAGATGAAGTTGACATTTTCAAAGATGCTTTAATTACAATAGAGACATCTGTATTCTTTATTAAAATGCCATATTAAAAACATAAACATCATCTTAGAATAAATACTTCATTTCATTAGCATACAGTGCATTCTTGACAGTACAACTGAAACAATATATTTGTTTATTTTTACACCTACTAATCTAACAAGTGTACGCTGACATTAAAAAAAGACACCTTTCTCATCTAAGATTATAAAAAGTTGCGTTTTGATTTACGTTTCATACAACTCAGTAGTATAAACTGGTATTATTTTTGCTGTATTTGTTATTTATACTATAAACAAATATAACTTTCCTCATTTACAACATTTGATACTAATATTAGAATACATTTTGTACAAAAACGTAGTATAAACTCATTTAAATTACTGTCAATTAATTATTCCCGTGACACATTCTTAGATATTAAAAGTGCTGTCGATGACATTGCCTTTTACATAACATGGGAAATGTCAGAAGAGTATGATTTATATAAGTCATATGCGGTTAATCCCAAATTCCAAAAATACATGAAGATAATGTTTTTGTTTAGCATAAAAGCTAAGCCTTTATCTTACATCTAACTCAAAACTGTCTGTGACATTGGCAGTTCAATCTGACTAAAGTACATCTCCTATATTACGCTACGCATAGGATCTGAAAACGACCTATTCATTGCCTCGTTCTGACGGCTCTTTCGCTAGCCATTCAGAGCCTAGCTTACAACATCTTGCAAATCTACATGTAGCATTGACTTTTGATATTTACAATTCTTATGTCGTAATGTATCAGATAGCCGGTTAGCTCAGTCGTAGGCCACTTGCTTTGTAAACGAGGGGTCCCGGGTTTTAGTCCTATAAACCAAATTATTTCCTCATTACCTTTGAACATATAGAAACATTCGTACCTATGGATAACATTTAAATATGCAATATTGGAAATCGATAATAAACAGACGCGAATGAATTGCCTTTACAATCTTCGTTGAAAGATCAAGTATTTATAATTTCATATGCGGTTATCCCAAATTCCAAAATACTGAAATAATTATTGGCATAAAACCTGCCATTTTGCTTCATTCTAACTCAGAATCTGCTTCGACATGGCAGTTCAATAGACGGAAACTGAGACTATCTAATCGATAACCGTGCACTGGTCTTTCTGATATGTAAAAAAGGACTATTCATTTTTTCTTTTAAGTACAGCAACACAAAAATATCAGTACACAGTCTGCTTACTTGTTCCGTCTAAAACACTCATAGACATCGTCGTAACCTGTATGACCTGACATAAAATTACTACACTGAATTTAAGATAGAACGAAATTATCTATTTAATACGATCTGTTTGGATAAGAACGGTGGAAGATCCCATAATTAGGTCAAACTTTCATGGGCAACGCTTGGTGAAATATACACAACCACACATGACACAGCTAGAATATAGACATGCGTGATCAATCTAGCGCTGTAACAAAAATATAAAAAGAGCGGTGGTCTAGTGGATAAGGTGTCGGACGCTCAATCCAGGGAACGTGGGTTCGAGCCCCACTGGGGTCACGACCATGACTTCTCATATGACACCACTACTGGTTTTTCCAGGAAGCGGACTCGATACTGGTTCCAGTAGGCTTGAATTCGAAGCTTTCATCACAGTCGAGCTAAAACAAATCAGTATAAACTAACAAATATATGTGTCAACTTGCTTCATGTTGCGGCGTATAAAGATTATTAGCCGCTGGCAACCGGCTGGACATTCGTTTCACGAAAACAGTTTATTCAGCACTCTTTCAAAGCAAGCAATAGCCTTAAGGACGTAAAAACCTGATGCATTCGAGTGTTTTGTGTTTTCATATTTCAAATATGCTTTGTACGTTGTTTCCTTGAATTTGATCTTTTTTAAATGTAGCATATAAAACTTAAAAAGAGAACATTTAACTACAATTCCGCTCACGTTACATGGCAGCATGTTCTTTTCATAATCTCTATGACATCAAAACAACTACAAATTGACGCGAAAGTTTATTTTAAAAGAGGAGGACATCGTATCAAAATCAAGCTTTATATTCCCGAATAAAATATGAGTTTGATCTCTAGACGGAATTTACTTGCAAAACAAATTGTTGTTGTATAATAAAACAGTCTAGTATCTTTCAATGTGAATCATCAACTTTTCATATCGGAGAAAACTCAAAAGCAACTGATGATACCACATTATTCGTTTGCACAACCACTACCAGCATTAAAACAAAACATATGATACCATACAACCTTGCCTAGTGATATAGGGAACGACAGGTGGAAATTTCAATAGCCGCTTTGTGATCGCCTTCCTACCTGGTTCTTCTCATTAAAGAAAATGATTCGAGAGGTAGATGTGTGGAAGGCAAAGGTACATCATATTAAGTAAAAATGGCTGACCCTTTCAAAAAAGGATGATACAATAACAAGCAAACACTTTATCGTTTACCTTTCATAATAACCGGTTTTGCAAGTAGATGTACGTCTGTGTTAGATTTGTGAATTTGATAGATTCTACGTTAGCTTACTTGACTGTCTATTTCCAGACACAAAATCGCATTATAGAATTTGGAGCATTCATCTAACCAGAGGTTTTAAGATAAGTTGCATCATCATAAAAACATTTTAGATGCGCTGTGTGTGGCAACATATAAGAGAGATTTCCTAGATTTCTAAGTCTGATTCATAAATATTTATTATGTTTTTTTCTAATTCATTATATATTTCTTTGTATTAGCAGATTTGTGCTAAATTGATTTTTTCACATTTACAAGCCAGAGTTAGCGGATTTTCTCTGAATTGTTTGAATCACTCATTGAATATTCAGGCAATGATACATTGTTATCTGAACGATTCTGGACATTTCAATGCTGAGAAATGTGACAACGGACGAGACTGTAATTGATGAAACACTTGATAAAACATTACTCATCATCTTGTAAAAGAGACAATTTTACGTATCAATAGTCAGCAATAGCATAATGTTATAAGTTAGTTGTTTGGTTCATACTGGCTTTGAAATTTATCCGAGGAATGTTGTACTGCCGGGGGCTTTTAAGCAGAGATCAACCCATCAGTAAAAGACAAAGGTCTAATAAAAAGCCAGTATGTAAGCACCATATTAATGGCTATTATCCTTACAATATCTCTAAAAACCTTTCATTTTTGGTCGTTAGGCGTTTATTATTATAATTATTATTATTATACCAGATTTATATAGTGCCCTTTTCATGATCAATTTCACGTTCAAAGGCGCTTTACATAATTCAAATGCAGCCACACAGGGCGCAAAGTCATCCTCTACTAGTACAGACACAGAGCGATCTGACCAGAGGGACAGAGTGAGACAAAGCCCCCACGACAGAGAGATCAGAAATCAGATACAGGCTTGTCCGGCTAACTTAGCCTAGCTCGTTTCGAATAGACAGCCTGGTTCTTTAACGTGCCCAGTGTATAGCACTGAAACACGCAAGGATTGCCTGGGTTCCTGACACAGTACACTCATGTTGAGGTGGGAAACACTGTTTAAAAGCGTTTTCTGAAATTCCGAGTAAGTGCTGTCCGGGGACAATGCCTTTACATAACATGGAAATGCCAGTGTAGCAATAACCATGAGCTATCTCCATTCCATAAATTATAAGATAAGGTTTTGTTGATAAAAGCTAAACCTTACATTACATCACCAAATTACTCAGTTTTCATGGCGGACCTGAATCTTTAATGGAACTTCCAGTCCTTTGTTTTCTGACTATCTAAAAAGCATAATTCCAACACACACAAATTCAGTACCAGTGTATTGTCCACAAACCACAAGCACTTAATCCTGTATAAACCTGACATAAAATTACTAGCACATTTAGATGAACGAAATTAGATTTTAATCTGACCTTTATAAGATATGGAAGATCATATTTAAATGGTTTGTGCAAAATAAAACCAAATAACGTATTGCACGTGTATCACAGGTTAAAATGAAAATAAAGCACAACGTGTAGTGAAATTACCTCATCGAAACTTTCACACTCCACCAATCAATAACAATTTTGTGGGAAGCGGCTCGTATGTTCATAGGTTAATTTCATCACAGTCATTAAAATGTTAACTAACAATATATTAACTTCTTCAGTTGCGGAAAAAGTCAGACTCGCTCAAACCGTGACACTTTTAGAAAAAAATTAGCACAAAAGCAAGCAATAGCCTTAAGCGAAAACCTGATGCTCGGGTTTGTTTGTATATTTAATATGCTTTGGTGTTTCACAATTTGATCCTTATTACATATAAACAAAAGAGATACATTAATGCCACATTCCCTCTCGTTTACGATGGCACATGTTGCTATTTATATCTTTGCATCAAAACACTAATATTACATTAGTTATTTACAAAGGTAGAAAATCGTACAAAACAAGCTTATCCGAATAAAATAGGATTATCTCTACTTAGAATTACTTCAAACAATTTTGTTGTATAATAAACATCTATACATCAATTGAAACATAACTTTTAAATACGAGAAACTCATAATGCAACATATTATAAACATTACCGTACAACGAACCAGCAAAAACAAAACATATGGATCCATAACTTTCCCATATAAGAAGACATAAATTTAATACCGATTATCGCATATTCTTACCTTTTTTCATTAAAGAATATCAAGTCAGGAAGGCAAGTAATATTTAAGTAACAATATTTCAAACTTATGTAATACAAAAACAGTAGTTAAATGTCACAAAACTGAAGTAGATTATCTGGTTAGATGATAAAATAATCTACGTTAGCTTCTTGATTCTATTTCACAGGAAAATTCCTTATAGATTTTTATGAGCATCATTCTGCGCAGGACACTTTTATAGGAAACTTGAACTAAATCAACATTTTGATCGTAACATTTACAGACAATTCTAAATATGAAGTTCTGATTGAAATATATATGTTTTTGATAATTTTATCATAATCATGATTGAATTGGCTAATTGTTTTTTGACAATAAAAGCCAGATATTAGCATTTTTTGTTGTTGATTCACTCCATTTAGTACAATGACATGTTTCTACGATTAATTTAATGGATAAATGTACTTAGTACAGATAATCATACACCTTTACACTTATTATATCTATTAAAAAAATAAGATTTTAACTTTTTATATTCTAGCGCATAATGTATAATTATTGTTGGTTCGACGGCATTTGATCCTACCAGATGTTGTATCTGCGGGCTTTAACAAAAAACTTATCAGGTACAACAATTTTAAAGCCAGTATGTTAAGTTCACAATTAACAATTATCTTACAAAACACGAAAAAATTCTTTTTGAGAGTTTTTATTAAATTATAAAAATATTTATATATGGCTTTTCATGATCAAAAAAGTTTCACAAATAAATATGAACAGAATTGTTTCCTCTATAGTACAAACACAAGGATTGACAGATACAATAGGCATAAGCTCCAACAAGTAGAATCTAAAATAGATACAGCTTTGGTAATAAGAATAATAACACCTTTTAAGTGCGCATGTACCTGATAGCAAGATTGTGGTTTGACATAAAACTCTAGTTGGGGAAACATGAAAATTGTTGAAAATCGCTCGAGTTCAGCCAGGGGTCGTACTCCACACAATTATTACGGGGAAACCGAGCTAGTCGTCCATATAGTTTTATGATTAGGTCATTGTATTCTCCCACAAAATTCATCAATCTATTGTCGACTTTAAAATTAATGGGAAATACTATGGATTCTCTTTTTTGCGTCATTCTAAAGCAAATTTCACAAAGTTTCTGTACAAGTATTGAATTAAATGTTCTTAGCAGATATTATTTTTGGAACAGTCGCTTACAAATAAAGTCCACATTGAATAAGAAATGCACAAAACGCAAAGCAAACCCTAAGCGATCAAACCAGACTCAGTTTAATTTTTTTTTAAATGCGTATGGTTTTACACATTCTACTACAATATATGATAACATAGTTCCAAGCCAAACACTGTCTTACGATAAACACATCTATTTTGCAAATAAAAAATTTTATATAATTTATGAAAATTGGTCACCAACCTGTTCATAACATATTATAGAAAATTTCGAACGTAAAAAGATCATCACTATGAATTTATAAAATTTTTTGTATCATAATATTAACAATAATTTTTACAGTTCAACAGTTCGTTTTCAAAAAACACTATAAAGAAAAGCAACGCATGATTGGCAGATTTGATATTACATATATTGACTTAAAAATTAAGTATTACCCAATGATCAAAAGTGAACGGTATATTGGTCAATTTTCCCATAGAAACATAATTATGTAATAACGAATCATAATAATGAAATTTTATGTCATAACAGCGCATTAATCATTCCGTTCAAAAAAATACTTTACTCACAAATTAACTTCCTCTTGTTAATCCCAAATTTATTATTCTCAAACAAAATACAAAAGGTATGGCAATAATCATGAAGACGACCTTGCACGTTCAATTACGCTTCTACTGACATGGCAGATGGAATATCCCCTTAGTTTTGCTAACGCTCCTTTTTGGGTATTTTGTTTGCAGAAATAATTTAAAACAGGATGTAAGAGGAAAATGTATTTTGAAAAGTATGTTTTGAAGCACTGTAAATGCACTATGTGCTTGAATGGGGCATAAATTCTAATTCAGCAAATTACTGTTGATAGCAGAAATCTAATATGTTCCATATGACAGTGTATCATGGGATATCAATACAAAAAAAAGGACCTGTTTTACAGCTGTAAAACGTCTGTAGACGACCTGTATTTTACAATTACAGCTGTAAAAGACCTGTAAGTGGAGAATTACCAGAAATACAGTTGAAATTTACAGGTGTAAAACAATTGCAGGTCTCAAAAATACAGCTGTAAAAATTTTACTTGAAAATTACAGCTGTAAAATGGTCATGTCTCAAAATTACAGCTGTGAATTTTTTTTTAGGGAAACATGAGTAATGTCAGCCATCTCTAATGCATTTTGGCGGGATATAACTAAAATTCACAGAGACACCACATCATCTAAAATATTGGAATTTTAGCCATTATGGAGTAATTGCAAATGTTTAATTATCTAATAAAATGTGTAAGCACATGCATTAACAATTTACTCTTTATTTGAAACTGAAAAATTTAAAGGAAATAATTACATGACTATCATATGTTTTCATGACATAGAAGGTTTGATAAACAAAATATGATGCATAGTTTCTATTTTGTATCCTACTTTTTAATTTTGCAATTGCTATACTAGAAACATATTTGATATTGTTCTTTACTTACTAGCTCATTTATTGTGCCATTTATGTAGTAATTGCTACCCTTTCTAGAGAATTACAATTTATCCTAAAACTTTTTGTACTTCTGCTTTCGTCCCTTAAAATGATGTTCTCTTTTCAACACCTGTTATATTTCTACAGCTGTAACTTTTAGGCATATTTACAGCTGTAACTTTTTCATTTTTATAGCTGTAATTTTTTACAGCTGTATCTCATTTGCATAATTCGACCTGTTTTACAGTCGTTTTACAGCTGTAAATTGGAATCTACAGCTGTAAAATCAATGTTGTTATATGAAATCTACAGGTTTAAAATTGAAATAATCGTGACAGTAATTTTGAACAAAAATACAGGTCTTTTACAGCTGTAAAATTTTGTACAGGCAAGTTAAACTAGTAAAATTTTGTGTAGAGGCAGAACCGACGTAACGATAAGGATTAATCGGAAAACAACCTGAAGGTTTTTGAATAAAACAATGTTAGAAATATTCTTCTACCAAAACAATGTAACGTTGATGTAAGGATTCGACTCTGTTTGTAAACAGATTACTTAGTGTACTTATCCCCAATGATAGCGTAATTCCCGCGCAAACGTAAAGCGTCCATTTCCTGATAACTGATAAAAGAACAATTCGTATTGCTTGTATATTACTTAACAAGAAAATATCAGTATTTGTTTAAATTCAACCGTCAAATAATATGAATACAAGTAAATTGTGATTGCATCCACTTGAACAATAGTCAAAATACACCAAAAAGATAAATATGTAACAGAAAAATGAAAAATATGACATCCGAGTACCTTGTATAGGTTTGGTTGCCAAAAAAAAAGAAACGAACTGTTGATCTGATTCGAATCAATCATTCTGTAAGCTTAAATAAAGTTTGTAAGCTAGTATCTCTTTCCTATATTGGTTTCAAATGTTCTGATTTTCTTGTGTCGCTGTAATGTGCTATTTGTATTAAGGTGTAACACATCATTTACAATAAAACTATAGTTCATAAAGAATAAGCAAGAAGTATAGGTACATTGTAAGACATGATTTATGCTGTATTATTTATTTCATAACGTACGCCTTAGAAAACTGCAAATAAGAACAGAAACATTTTTGTTAGGGTAGATTTAGAACTATATAATGTGTTTTCAACCATTCTATAAATATATATTATTTAGCAAGTTATTGTTAAATGTATTGCTAATATCTCAAATGCTTTATAATGACATCCTTCCAAAAACCCGTGTTTGCATTTGAGCTGACTTTTGAATATAAAAGTATAAGAAAACTTCATAATAAATTAAGAACCTGCATTATTGCCATGCCATGAAATACAAGTTCTCAAAAAGTAATGATGTAAAACAGTTTTTATGTAGGAGTTTCGAAATTAGTTTTCAAATACCTGGTCCAGTTTAAACAATATTTAACATTTTTTCTCGCCCAAGGGAATATTTTTCAAAATAATTTTAATAATATTCGGTGTTTTGCTCGGGGCATATAAAATGCAGACTTTGTTTCAGCCTATACTCAATGCACTTTCCTAAAATGTATCTATAACTATTTCATCATCTTTACAACATTTAAAGACGGTTCTATCGGTACTCAAAGGCTATTTTGAGGAATGAGCTATCAATTATAGGTTGAATGGGAAAGAAGACAAAACATTATGATGAAGGAATGGTTGTTTTCTTCGTTACATTTGATTGAATGTGTTTACGTGTTTTGCTGCTTTTCCTTGGAATATAGCAAAAGTATCTCATGATGGATTAATGAATATCATAATCATTTACTAATGCAAATAGAATAGAAGAATATGTCAATGAGGACTTGACACGGTATATCACGAGATGAAATAAGTGAATGAAGTAAACAAAATGATTAACAAAAGCTGTCAGTGGACAGCGCGCTCGACTATTCTCAGTGCTTGATAGTATAATATAAGCAATGAGTAAAACTTTAACATTACAATAAGCATATTCTAAGTCAAAAAGGGGCCATAATTCAGTCAAAATGCTTGATAGAATTGCCTCCTCCTTTTTACAGACTGGGGTCATGATGGTAAACAAGTATGCAAAATATGAAAGCAATATCTCAATGGACTTTAAAAATATTTGGGGTGGTACGCAAACTCTAACATTTATTCTAAGTCGAAAAGGGGCCATAATTCAGTCAAAATGCTGGATAGAGTTGCCTCCTCCTTTTTACAGACTGGGGTCATGATGGTAAACAAGTATGCAAAATATGAAAGCAATATCTCAATGGACTTTGAAAATATTTGGGGTGGTACGCAAACTCTAACATTTATTCTAAGACGAAAAGGGGCCATAATTGAGTCAAAATGCTTGATGGAGTTGCCTTCCCCTTTTTACAGACTGGGGTCATAATGGTAAACAAGTATGCAAAATATGAAAGCAATATCTCAATGGACTTTAAAAATATTTGGGGTGGTACACAAACTTTAACATTTATTCTAAGTCGAAAAGGGCCATAATTGAGTCAAAATGCTTGATAGAGTTGCCTCCTCCTTTTTACAGACTGGGGTCATGATGGTAAACAAGTATGCAAAATATGAAAGCAATATCTCAGCTCCCCTATTCTTCAAATAGTCGAGCTAATAAAAACTTGCTGAATACTCTGGCTTAATTAGAACTTTTATACTGATAGCAAAAAATAAAATATGTTGGAAAAGTTGTGTGAATGCTTTTTAACAGAAGCACTGCTACATTTTTTTCTATATTACTTACACGAGTTACTAAATGAGATAAATAATAAAACAGTTTGTCTACAACATTATGTAGTGTCATCATTTTTCGAAAGGGTCAGTCATGATATGCTTTTGCTTTGTATACATTTACCTCAAGAATAATTTCCTTTAGTTACAAGAACCATAGGGAAAGAAATCGGTTCACCAACCAGCATTCTCGGGATGTATCCCTGTGGGGCTAGAACCTTTCACCTGCCGTTCCATATATCTCTAGGCAAGGTTATACATTGGTTTGAAGTCGGAGGTAATGTGCAAACAGATTATACAGTGTCAGCAGTTGCTTTTGAGTGTTCTCAGAAATATGATTAGAATTTGATATCTTTACATTGAGAGACACTACATGGTTTTATTATACAATAAATTGGCTCAGCAAGTAAAATCCATCTAGAAATCAAGGGTATACTTTATACGAGAATACGCAGCTCGATTATAATACAATATCTCCCTATTTTATAGACATTATCGTAGCTATTTGTAATTGTTTAGACGCCGTAGGGATGATTCAATAAACCTACTGCGAAGAAGCGTCAAAAGAATTGTAGTTTAGTGTCTTCGAAGCTTTATATGCTCTGTAATGGCGACATTCAATTGAAATAAAATCCTTCTGACGCATCAAATGCAAGTAAACAACCTACAAAGCACATTTCGAAATATGAATAAACTCAAATGCATTAGGTTTTTACGTCCTTTGGTATATATTTGAGACAATTGTTTGTTTATAGAGTGCTGAATGCATTGTTGAAATTACGCATAATTTAAGTTTGCTAAATTAAATTAAATCTAGGTTATAACAAGTTTTGAGTTCAGCGAAGAATTTCTAGTTGGCATGTCATGAGATTGATTTATTTGAAATAAGATAAGATATACGATATTGAAAAACGCTTTCGAACTTAACATGACTAAAGTATTCCAGTTAAAATGTTTCTAAGAAAACAGTAGAAAAAAGAAAGTTATTTTCTGAGCTTACTATGAATAAGCTGACCTTGAGAATCGGAATCCGGATGGGTGTTGCTGTCAATACAAAACATATATAAATAAAGTTCGTGTGTATTGTACTCCAGGGATATTCCTGGATATAAGAAGGGATGTAAATCGTATTTATCCGTAACTTAATGAAATTATATATTCCAATTTGATTTCTCGTAACGAGCCTTTTGTGTTATTTTGCCAAGAATTTTGAGGGAATGTGTACGTAAGCAAAGAATATAGACGAACATAACATTTATATATTTGTAGTGTATCGTTTCGATAAATGATGTTAATTTATTCATTTGACAAGAAAACAGAATCTAGCTGACGTATTTTTCAACATGACTATTAGGGCATTGTAGACATAGTATACAGTGATTAACGGAGAGAAGGAGCGGCAAAATTCTTGAACATTATGCTACGACACATATCCACGAATCCATCTACTTATTACATATGATATTTTATCGACATAGAAGGCATGTTTCTAAAGATCAGCAAAAGTGTTATTTGTATCAATCGTCAAGTGAAAAAAAAACACATGGAGAACAGCTGGGCAACTGTTTTTCACGGACAATTGCAAAATCACCACCGAGAATCTCACACCGGTACCTTACGCGCAAACCTCGCCCAATTTTCCTCAAATGACCAAAATCAAGCCGATTCTGCTACTTTGTATTTTTTAACGCAAAATAAAAAATACGTATGTACACTGTCCATCTGATAGAGCTTTACTATTCTCATGGTTAAGTGGGAACATAACAGATTATAAATTTCTTGTCATCCGAGATACAATATACTAATGATTTCGAAATGTCAAGCAATTAGGAAAAAATATTGTCTCCGGTATTAATTGTCTTACGTAAATGCATTTTTTCTCATTAGAGCTGGTTTATTTCCTTTGCTCGAAATACGATATTGTATGTTACCTTCACATTTAGGATTAAAATCATTTTCTTCCATTTTATAAAACATCTATGCTAGTGGGAAATAAATTTTAGCTTTTGGAAGATATGATAATACGGTGCTTTCAAAGATAAGTAAACATTGTTACGAACAAAACCGAATTGGTCAACCGATCAAAGCCTTTATATATATGTGGCAGACATATATGGCAATATAAATGTGATAACGATGTTCTCGGGTAACTTTGAAAGTACAACAGATGGAATTCCAAATGATAGAACGTTACTGAGATATTCGCAATCATTGTCTTAAACTAATGTTTTATTTATATACAGAATTGTCTATGCAAGTTAATATATACCACTTTGGCATTTATATGATGTTGGAACTAGTAATGTGTGTACAACATTACCTCATTTATACTTAGTTTATCAAACACGTAGTGCATATTGATCTTGAAATGTTGTCTTTACACCAGTTACTTGATTTAGTACTACTGTTACTACAAAATTGGTCCCGTTGATTTGCTTGTAACTTAAAACGTTTGTAACAACTATCTCTCTTTTCTAATGTCAGGAGATAATTGGCATCAAGAAAAAATCGAACTTTAATTTACATAAGAAATAAGGCTGTAATATGCTTTCCTATCGTTAGTGGCACTCTGTGCAAACTTAGACCATAGAAAAGTACCGTTTGATTTATCTTATCAGTTTGATGGAGGCTATGTTACCATCTGACTACTTATTGACAAATCTCTGGCCATCTGACTACTTATTGACATATCTGGCCATTTTATTACTTACTGACATATCAGGCCATCTGACTACTTATTGACATATCTGGAATAAAAGCGGATTAAAAAGTTGCTGAATCTAATTGTCTGAAAGTAAAAATGCTGTCATAATCCATAGTCCCTGGAATTAAATTTTCATTAGAAATGAGATGTAAGTCAGATTCTTTCAAGTTTGTCTTGCTTGTTGTCATCTGTTCTCTATGAAATAGAATTGTGTACTGTTTTAAGAAAAGACTCTAATGCCACCAGTAAATAATGTTGAAAACGAAGAAAGCAAAATTTTTATCTGGGTATTTAGTTAGAGAAACGACCTCAATTTTGGCAATTAATTTCAAACTGTTTTTACGAAGGTGTCATTGCTTTTCAAATTATTGATTAAAACTCACTGTGCTAGTTTATAGCACTGACTAGAATGTATACACTGTGTATTAAAGAAATGGTTGAACTGTTAGACTAGCAGTATGCATTTCTCTTGTGCTGCAAGTCCGGCAGCTGTTAGTTTGATGTTGATGTTCCGTGTACAAAGTCATGATGTCACTGTAAAATGAACTCTGTCTTGTAAACAGTTCTGGTATAAAAAGTAATAAAATACTTCGTATGATCGTTAGAACTCCGACTGTCGTCCAGTGTCTACACCCATAATTCAGTTTTTGATTGGTAAGATGTGCTTACTTTTTACTTAGTGTGCTAGATCTAAATGATTGATAATATTGATACGTGTATTGACTTTTATGATTGATTTCTGCCGAAATATTGTCAGACGTAAATTGATGGGGTTTTTTTTCGCATTAAGTTGTCACTTTCAGATTTCGTGTATACGTGAAAATTAAACATTTGATACTTCAATTGTTTTGATTGAAGTATTAGATATAAGTTAACTGCCAGTGTCATAAATTTTCTAATAAACTAAAGTAGAATGTTCGACACAAGGTCCCGGGTCGAAGGTACATGTAATATGTGCAATTGTTAACTCAAGTTTGCAAAATGTATGCAGAAAAGTTCGAAACACTTACCTTCGGGATAATTAAAACACTGAAAGGGAAACAAACATCATTATTTGCACTCACAATAAATATGTGTGCTAAGAACAGACGTGTTTCCATATATGCACACACTTTGGAGCATTCCAAAATACCACCTTTTCGTTTATCGCGATGTGAAAATCTTGGTTTTTACTTACTTTGAAGTTCTTTATAATGTAACATATATACAGACAATAAAGATGTCAAACAGACGGGCTATTTTCTGTCTAGGGCAATACGGAGATAACGTGTTCGAGACACAGAATTCATTCCACACATTACAGAATTACAGCGTTAATTATGATTTTCTGTTTCGCACGTATAAATGATCGGGAATTACATCACAGGAACAAACTCAATCTTACCGAGCCTGCTATTATTTTTGCTTCTGAACCATAACTTCCTAGTATGGAAGCTTCCTGTTGCCAGCAGAGAGATTTAAACTTGTGTTACGTACGACTTACTATCTCCTACGTAGGAGTTAGTATCTTCTACATAGGAGTTAGTATCTCCTACGTAGGACACAGTATCTCCTACGTAGGACTTAGTATCTCCTACGTAGGACATATTATCTGAGCTCTGCTCTCTAGGTATATACTTAACAAAACAAATGATAACCAGATTTAAATACTGAAACCTACAAATTCGCCGTGATATTCGGTAACTAAAAGATTTTACTGTCAAAAATGCTTCACTGTATTTAAATAATATTCTATTCTTCCTCTTTTTCACAACATATACAATATATAGAAGATATACATGTACACACCATGTTAAAGAAAGCAAAAACGTCGGACCACAAGTTGATTTGACATTAGTTTTTCGGACCACTATTATTGAGTGTATTCTCGGGAATAGATCACAAAATTCAGTAGGAAGAATATATATAAATGAGTTAAATATAGTACTGTAATTAAGACTCTTAGAGAGAAAGAGAGGGAGAGGAGAGAGAGAGAGAGAGAGAGGGAGGGAGAGAGAGAGAGAGTCTACTTTTGTTGATAATGGTATATTAATTAAAGAGCTATCTGTATAATTAATCTTCTTAACTCAATAGATATTTTAAAAGAAGATATCTCTCTTGAATAAGAGCTTTCAGTCACAGACAAGAGACAGCTTCAAAATTTTTAAGAATATAGCTTTCTCTCAAACTCCCATCAGTTACGTGGGATGGATATTCTCTGGAACCTGTCAAGAAACTGTTCAAATTAGTCAAATATACTACTCAAGTCATGGGAGTAATTTTTCGCCACTTCTATGGAGTTTCCTCTGGATCTGGACGAGTAACTGAATTGGGTCCATGGTTCAAATTAGTCGAATATATTACCAAAGGCATGGGTGTAATTTTTCCGCCGCTTCTATGGGGTATCGTCTGGATCTGGACGAGTAAAAGGACTTCCTCTTGGTTAAGACGAATAATTAGGTGAACCCATGGTTCAAACTGGTTAAGCATATTACACATGACAAAGGGGTCATCTCCATCACATCCATGGGGTTTCCTCTGGATTATGTTTTTTGGATAATGGGTGCTTTAAATACACTTTTTCACTGTATTTCGCATTTGAATGAGACAGTATTATGGCGGCATTAACAGCCAAAATTAATAAATATACAATCCATCCATTAACAAGTTAGTCAGTGCAGTGCATTTCAACGCCGTCTAGTCTAAAACTCCATCCCGTCCAGTAAATTTGGATTCAACGCATTGTATTTTGAAACCATGTAATAAAAAACTTCATGACGCCCATTTAACATGAAACCGATGCATTGAAAAACCTGTTGTGATGCACGGTAATATGAAATTATCTGACAAAACATGATGCAGTACAGCTCAATGTGAAGCCGTTTAACGCAACATGAGTACGTGCAGTGTAAAATGAAATGATTTATTAAAACTTCATGCCGTGTAATGAACATTGAAACTGCTTTGTGTAATTCAGAGCGTTGTAGAAAAAACTTGATGCCATGCAGTGTGAAGACGTTTAATGCAACATGAGTTCGTGCAGTCTAAAGTTAAACAATTCAGGATGGATTACACCAAACCGGAAGTGACTACTCAGTGTTACATGTGAAGTAGTCCAAAATGTAGTTTCATGCTATGGATGATATCTGGTATAATGAGTGACATGAGGAGGTGACAGTTATATTTTAGGCTTAATTTTATTGCTTATTGTATTGAGAAAAGATCTAGACTATTTTCATTGTGAATTTCCTGGAATCAGTTTTATTCTTTGCGAAAAATGTCTACCTACGCGTAATTGCTAAACAGCTGTTTTAATTGGGGCATATTTTTCTTATATGTAACATAACATGTCAATATTTTTCTATTTTTGATAAGAAGACATGTCATACTAACTTTCTTGTTTTTTAAGAGACAGCCTTGAAATTGGGATGACATGTACAGTTTTGCACACCGATTTTAAAGCTGACTTTCAGTGACCATGAATGTGACCTACTGGCCAACTTTGTAATATTTTAGCATCAGTTTGCCATTTTAAACATATGGCTTATATAACTCAGGTGCGCGAGCCAGGGTCATCATGATCCTCTTGTTCATCGAAACATCTTTACCAATAAACTTGGTCCAATGCATATTTAAACGCATTGTCGCGTACTTCACCAAACATCAAACATTAACAAAAAGTTATTCCCCCTTTAAAACAGAATTCCATTTGTAAAGAAATAGAAACAATCAATTTTCAAAATTTCTAGAAAAGATGATCAATCTTATTACTCGAAATTTCAGTACTCATACATTGTTGCAAATGCATCCAAACAAAGATGGTCAACAATTCTTTGAAAAAGGCTCTGAACTGTCCAGAAGTGAGGTCCCTTATCGTGGTCCCTTTTTGGGAATTCAAATATTTTAACATTAAATTTGACACTGGAAATTTTGAATAATGTACCTATTTAATAAGCTGTGCAATTGTCATGGAAAACAACTATTTCTTTCTATGATTTGATGATGCTCAAATTTCAAGACATCAAATATTCATTAAATCCTTAACTAATACTGTCATCTTATTGCAAAAAAGAGATGCTACCGTTACTGTTACATTACTGCAAATTTGACATTCTCGGTGCCATAATCTGACCTAGCACACGTAGGACAGCCTTGCAAACGTTTCACAGCATTCATAAAATAACTAGCAATTATCTTAGGATCGCTGCTCAAGCCATATTATGGAACGAGAAATTCCATCGAAAGCTCCGTTGATATACAGCCCATACGGTTTCAATTTATCATACCCGTCGATATGCCATAAATAATTAGGTCCAAGATTCAGGTACATCCGACGTTGAAGACGAGTTCTCCTTCTCTGTTCAATACCTTCTTTGTCACAAATATGCATCATCAGGCGAACTGTTTCCTGTGTAACAACATATCCCTCTTGAAGGAGCTTCTGGTGCAGCATCTTGTATCCAAGTTGTTTGCTGGATGTCATTACATTTTCCATGACATAGAGAGCAACACTAAGTCCATCACTTTTATTAGACTAGCCACTAGACTCATGATAAATATATTTCTTCATTTTTCCCATTTTTGTCGATTTCAATTCCATACAGAGAAAAGCCAGTCTATTTTATAGATTTTCACAGAGGAATGATGTTAAAATTATCATTGGACATAGGGTATAGACTGGCTCAGTTCACTACATTCAGTCATAAAAATGTAAAAAGATATATCATAGTCTAGGAGCTAGTCTACACTTTTATTTATTCGTCTAAATAACTTCATACGTGATAATATCCGTTTAAGGTTTCGTAAAAAAACGTTAAAACCATTTACTTTTTCAAGACAAAGTAATATTTCACGGTATTTCATACCAGATGCAAAATATGTTTTTATAAAGTCATCCATGCCGTGTAGTTTTAAATTACACACCGTACCCTTATTGAATAGTACACAGGAGTACATTGTTCCACTGCGCATGCTTGAGAGTCTTTTAGTCAGTGACACACGTACGAGATACTAACTCCTACGTAGAAGACACTAAGTACTATGTAGGAGATACTAACTCCTTCTTTGGAGATAGTAAGTCCTACGTAGGAGATACTATGTCCTACGTAGGAGATACTAAGTACTTCGTAGGAGATACTAAGTACTATGTAGGAGATACTAATTCCTACGTAGGAGATACTAAGTACTATGTAGGAGATATTAAGTCCTACGTAGGAGATACTAAGTACTAGGTAGGAGATACTATGTCCTACCTAGGAGATACTAAGTCCTACGTAGGAGATACTAAGTACTATGTAGGAGATACTAAGTCCTACGTAGGAGATACTAGGTACTATGTAGGAGATACTATGTCCTACCTAGTAGATACTAAGTCCTACGTAGGAGATACTAAGTACTATGTAGGAGATACTAAGTCCTACGTAGGAGATACTAAGTACTATGTAGGAGATACTAAGTCCTACGTAGGAGATACTAAGTACTATGTAGGAGATACTAAGTCCTACGTAGGAGATACTATGTCCTACGTAGGAGATACTAAGTACTACGTAGTAGATACTAACTCCTACGTAGGAGATACTAACTCCTACGTAGTACTTAATATGTCCTACGTAGGAGATACTAACTCATATGTAGGAGATACTAACTCCTACGTAGGAGATACTATGTCCTACGTAGGAGATACTAAGTCCTACGTAGGAGATACTATGTCCTACGTAGGAGATACTAAGTCTTACGTAGGAGATACTAACTCCTACGTAGGAGATAGTAAGTCGTACGTAAGACAAATCTAAATCTCTTTTCTGGCACCAGGACGCTTCCATATCCTAGGCATTATTCTCAACGAATGAGGTCAAGTTAAGCCTACATTTGACCAGTTTTCACAACTAGTACTGCACAATTTCAGCAACAGTGAATGCAACATAATAATGCATATATAAATTTAAAAGACAAGCCTTGTAAAGAAGGCGGAAATTTACACGTTACATGTAAATGAAATAAATTGAAAATCTTAGAGTCCAATACTGCGTTTTTAAAGAGGATTTGACATCTAAACTGATGACGTATGAATTTATGAATATATAATGTGTTGAATTTACATAAATTCCTTGTTTATTTCAGTTACAGACTATAATTAGTTTTTATTGTTTTCGTATTTGTCCGTGAAATCCCATAACATTGATCTGCAAATGCAAAAGCTGTTGTGAGGAGGAGGATGTTTTAAGGCTCATTTTACAGCTTGCCTGCTTCAGTGCGCATTAAATAACTAAAGGCTCTGAAAGTATTTTTATTAAATCTTTGAAAACCTATGCATTTGCTTGCCTAATAAGTAGATCAAACTTTTTTCTTACGTTTAGCCAAAATTACCTCAGTTGTTCTAATTCCATTTATTGGGTATAATTGTGTACTGATACCTTTAATTCGATTGGCATAATTACTTGTTTTTTTATTCAACTGGATATTTGGTTTCTAGTGTTAGACCGTAGCTCATTGATTTGTTATTGTATGACCATTGTCTCGTCCAGTGAGTTGAAAGGTAAGTGCGATACCGTTGACATAAATATAAAGCTTGAATCCTCAGTATATTGAATTGCCTAGTTCTTGTCTGGGAGCAGATCATGGAGTCCAGTGAATGTACTTGTAAATCAGAGATCCGCTGGTACTAGCCTGTGTAAGAATTGTTTATCATGAACAGAGTTACATCCTATACTTGTTTTTTCTTTTCTTTTTTTTTTCTTTTTTTTTTTGTTAGTACTATTTTAAAAGTAATAGTTGTTGCTTGGTATGTAGGTAGTGTTTCTCTAACACTACCCTTTATATTGTTTTATCAGCATCATTATACAGTCGAAACCCGGTTTCTCGAATTTCAAGGGACCGTGATTTTTATTTCGAGATAACCGGAATTCGAGTTATGAGGAGGGACGTATACGGACGAAATGATAAAAAAGTTGGTTAAGTTACGAAAAGATTTAATAAAAATATTTCCTTGATGCCGTGATGCCGTGTATACGCTGTCGACACTTTACGTGTACACGATTCCGTACTGTTCGTGTTTATCAAAGTTTTCTGTTTTCGAAGAATGAAAATGATACTAACCTCAAATATTTTTGAGTCACGTTTCCTTTTTTGTACCACGTTTCTTTCCCGGAGGTTTAACAGCATTTCGATCTGACATTTTGAACAAATGATGTTTTCCCGCAAGAAGTTAATGTTTTATACAGTCTCATCGCGATTTCCTCTAATAAATCCTTATTAAAGATCCCAACTGTTCAAACTAATTAATTAATTAGTTTAAATCAAAAGCAATTTTCATAACTTCTCTAAAACAAATAACCGCTGATTAAAGAAATCTAATGTTTACATCAAACAATTATCATTATGGCACGTGCAAACAAGTATGACATGATCTCACTTTGACAACTGTTGCACCTTTGATATGTCGGCATTACGGCTTTCTGGGTAGGTAATAAACATTAAACATGGACCAACCACATTTACAAGAATATGTGTGAAATTTTATCGCATATTTTTCTCACTTCGACTTACCGAGTTTACAATTCACTTCAATTTTATTGACGGGACTGAAAATCCTTTTCGACACATCCGGAGTCTCGGTAAGTCAAAATCTGACGTAACCGGAGTTGAATTATATATGTAAAGAAGGAAATTTGGTGGGACTTGAAAATTTCTTTGACTTAAGCGGAATTTCGAGGTAAGCGAGTTTGAGATACAAAGTTTCGACTGTACTTATCTTATTATAATTAGCCAGTACATGGTGTACATCTTTTCACAATTCTTAAAATCATCATAACAGCAGTTTTTCAGTCCCTTGTGGTGGAAGTACAAAGTCCCCAAGTACTGCGACACAGTCCTGTTTTATTTTCTGGTCTTTTGGGGATCTTAAAGAACATTCAGTTTCACTGTAACAGAAATTCCCATGAGCTAGTGCTGAGAGGGGATGGGGGTCGACAGCTGTTCATTACCTCTTATGAATATACTCTGTCAAATCAAAACTGTTATTATTGAGCTTGATTGTGTTCTATGTTTCTAAAGATCTTATTGTTTACACCATAAAGATAGCTTGGAAATTCAGTATCTCTTCAGCTTTGGATTTTATCTGTTACTATTATTCTGAATCAGATAGTTTATTGGTAATTGGTATATATTGACATACAATAAATTATAAACATTTACCTCATATTATTATTATTTTTATTATCATCATCATCATCATTATTATTATTATATACCACATTTATATAGCACTCTTTTCTTATAAAAATACCTTCAAAAGTGCATTACTAAAGCATCTATATAATGTTCAATACAAAATGGTAATTTAACTATTCTAACACGATCCGATTCATTTTCCTATTAAACGAAGAAGGCTGGAAACAGTGAATTATTAAACAACAATTCACTGTTCTGACGTCACAATTATTACGTCATAGCGTCAAGCGGCGTAGCGGCGCGCTGGAAAAGAACCCGATTGAAAACGGGCAAATATTTAATGCATGCCGACAAGGATGTACTTTAAAGTCCTTAATAACGTGTTAGAATCGAAATAATATATCTCATTTAGTGATTTGCTCTTGAATAAATCACTGTTTGTCGTTCAGATGCGTAGCATTATATCACGAGGGCGCAGCCCTCGTGATATAATTCCTTCGCATCTGAACTCCAAACAGTGATTTATTCAGCGACAAATCACCGATGAGATATATTATTTCTTAATTATAGAATGAATTTAAAATTAAATTACGGTATATAGATGAGAGTTACAATAATCCAAACGTAATGTAACAAGAGAGTTAATTAGGGATTTGGTTGCGTTTGCGGTTATATATTGTCTGATAGGACTAATTTGCCGCAACTGTGCATATGAATTCCTACACACACTATTCACATGTTGCTCTATCCTCATGTCTGAGTCCAGGAAAGCACCGAGGTTCCTGACACAGCCTGATTGTTTGATTTCAGAGCCGTCCACTTTCACGGATATGTTTGAAACAGATTGCGCCTTGTGTTCAGATAATATTATAATTAATTCTGCTTTTTCAGCTCTGAGTTTCAACATGTTGGTATTCATCCAAGTTACTATATCCTTTAAACAACTTTCAACGCGATGGATTGTCTCTCCAATAGACATTCTGTTTATTGGTTTGAAGGGTTGATATAACTGCGAATCGTCCGCACAGAAAAGATTGTTCAGTCCGTGCTTTCTGAAGATAGCTCCGACTGGTTTTATACATTGTTTAGTTCTTTGGCCCCAGGACACACCCTTGGGGTACACTGTACTTCATGAGCACTGGTTGTGATAGCTCACCGTCTATGCATACGGTCTGCTAGCGGTCCTAAGGTATGACTTCATCCATGCGAATGGCTTGCCTGTAATACCAAAGTGACGTTCTAGGCGATGAATCAACGTCCCGTGGTCGATAGTGTCAAATGCTGCAGCCAGATCGAGCATTAAAAGAATAGTCACATTGTTCTTATCCAACGATTGAAGAATGTCATTTTGGACTTTTAATACGGCGGTTTCGGTCGAGTGGAATTTCTTATAAGCAGATTGATTGACTTCATGGAGTTCATTGTTCCTCAGATGATTTTCTATTCGAAAATTTACCACTTATTCTAAGATTTTAGATAAAAAAGGCAGATTTGACACAGGTCTATAGTTTTTTAGGACATTAGAATCTAGGCTTGGCTTTTAGTAGAGGTCTTATTCGTGAATGTTTGAACGCTTTGGGCACATAGGCGGCGTCTAGAGATGAATTTATAATTTATACTTTTTGTTATTACTGGTTTTAGTTCGTCAAGAAATTCTTTTAATAACCATGTTGGGATAGGATCAAGTTCACAAGATTTGTTTGCCGACTTTTTAATTATTGATTTCACTTCGTCTTCTGAGGTTTGAGTAAACTCAATATAGCTGACACCTGTGCATTCAGTTTCTATGTCATCTAAATCAGATACAGATTGTGTGTGTGCGATATTATATTGTTTCTGATTGTTTCGATCTTTCCAATAAAGAAGTCACTGAAATCTTGTGCGAGATGCTGTGGAGAAGAATGTAATGGTAGAGTCACCTCATTTGTATCGCCACGAAGATATTTGGTAATCTTAGATAAACTCTTATGGTCACTGCCACATGAGTCAATTTTGTTTGTATAATATTCAACATGAGCTTGTTTTAGCATCTTATTCACTTCAGAAAACTGTGTTCGGTAAATTTGGTGATCGATAGTGAGTTTACCTTCATGCCATTTCCGCTCTAATTTTCGTTTCTGATGTTTCGCTGCGTGGAGTTGCTCGATATACCAAGGACATGAAGGTCTTAACACAATAGTCTTGGTAGTCAAAGGGGCGTATTTGTCTACTATAGAAATTAACTGATTTGAATAATCCTCCACAAAATCGTCAATATCAGATGGAGTGCATTGAGTGTTAAAGAAATCTGTTCTTCGTATATCTTCTCGGAATGAGTCAATGCCGATGGAACGTAATTTCCTGTACGACACAGTTTTTCATACAGGAAGCTTTAGCGTCGAATATCACAGCAAAATGATCACGTGACACCTTTCCATTGGAATCAGAGAGTCCAGGATCTATGACCTCGATATTCGAAACCGTGACACCATTATCTCTGGTTATCACTACATCCAACGTATGCCCAGCAACATGTGTTGGTTCTAGTACATGTGGACGCATGCCACATGCATCTAGACTGCTTGTAAACTTTTTTGTGTCACTATTTTCCGGAATATCAGGATGGAATTTAAGGTCTACCACAATGATGGTGGTCTTGTCAATTGAAGCATACTTAGTTACGAAATGGGGCCATTCTTGCTCTAGGAAAATGTTTATGTTCGGACCGTTTTCATTAGAAGGGGATGGCCTGTATAATGGCAAGCCGTAGGCCTACGGAGTGTCCACCTGTAACTACATTGCAATCCATATACTCAAATTGGGAAAATTCGTGGCCTTTGCTTGATGTAACAATGTTAACTTGTATGGCTTCCTTGTAAATGACCGCTACGCCCCCGCCGCACCTACCAATACGAGGGACATGTTTCATTTTGTAACCGTCGGGCACGAGTTTGCTGATGCGCGCTTTGTCAACAGAGCTACCGAGCCATGTTTCAGTTATGGCACAAATGTCGAATTCATTTGTAAGAATGAAGTCACATGTGGAGAGTGTTTTATTTTTCACTAATCGTGTATTGATTGAACAAATCTTGATGTTTTCTGCCCCTTAACTAACAATTTTCAAGTTTCATCCGTATCAAGTTGTTATCATTTACGCCATTGTTAGTGTCCTATGCTGGTCCAATCTGTTTTTTTTCCACCTCGAGTCCCTCTATATTGCAATAATCGAAACTCTTTCAATGTTTTGATAATGATCGGATTAGGTCTCTTTTGTGCACTTGGTGATTGTCCAATATTGTGTACCTCTGATCTTTTATAAATAATCCTCGGTGACATTCGCTCACTGAAACACATTATTGCTGCAGGCTATGCTGATATATAAAAAATTTTGAAAGTGAATTGCAATAGTGTTTTCTTTTAATCAAAATATCTTCAAAATCACAATTATGATCCACATTAAATCTATAACACTCCAGTCACGACAAAATAATGTCCGATATATCCACTATTCAGAATTTTAAGTTAAGTATAAATATCAAAAAACTATCAATATTTGAGAGCACTAAATATGCAGCCTACACCTGGCGCATATCAATATAAGAAGTCATTTATTAACAAACAGGGCATGAAATAGTTTATATTGTTAACCTTTAGCTTGCTAAATTTCTAAAATGGACTGGTCCGTCATTCAGTTCGGGCTGTACCATTTAATATTTGAAGGGGTGTTCACTGATAATTTACTGACTGAATAGCGAATAGTGCAGACCAAGTCACGTGCACGTTTGTGCAGGCTGATCTTTGTTTGCACTGATCGCAAAGGCAGAATCTCTTGCCGCCGTCAGGCTTACGGTTAAACAGTGCGAATATCTTATCTATATCTAACATTTTCGTTTGCAACCATAATGGCTTAAAAACATTTATTTTCCCTAAATATTATGTCGGTTTATAAAAGCTAGGGTCTTTACAGAATTGTCCCGAGCTAAATTTGTCTCCAAAAATCGTGTCTGGTATAAATGGAAAATAATCAGTTAATTTAAAAATACATCGAATCGACGTTATTTAAGACCTTTAATATTACATCTACTGAATAACTAATTTTGTAACATGATACTATAACCATCAACAACACGATAATAACAAAAACATTTTCTCTTTTAAGACGAACATAGAAACAAAGACGTTAGATATTATAAATACACTATATTTCATAGTCAGCAAAATATAGAAACGAATATAAACAAAACCCGTTATATTGATTCCAACATGTAAGTACATGTATTAGGAAATATTTAAATATGAATATCGGTATTACTGGAAGTCATTGAAGAAGCATTGAAACATGTACCTACTGAAACGAGCAATAACTCTTGTTAAGGTTTCATACCCTTATAACCCATGCTTATCCAATATTGGTTAACTATACTGATACCGGTGAAAACATATATATAATTTGAAAACAATTATTGCATAAAGTTGCCCGAAAAGTACGTGATTCTCCTATATGCTGGAAGTATTGTTAAGAAACATGTCTATAATGCTCAGTGTAACAGAGATCAGTGTACTCATTCTAACACTATCATTGAAAGTATTAACTTAGCTCTTTGTTTTTTTCATGTACACTTTGACGGTTGCTGTGTTTCTTAAGAAGCCATTTATTTTATTTATTGTAAAAATATTTAGTATTTAGTACATTGGCCAAACTAATCAAAACGTCCCTAAACACATGATTAAATTTGATATTTAGAAACTTTATGGAATCATTCTATAATTAAAGTGTTTCTTAACATTTTTATAAACAAGATTATAATTTAAATGACTTTTTATTAATGCCACTGATGCCAAAATGTAACTGATGACACTAATCGCTGATGAAAAGAGACGTTTTGCCTCTGTAAGTTGTGAATATTGCAACCTAACGGTTTGAATTCCAATGTTCGATACATGTATGTCGATTTTATAACACAATCCGTGTGACGTGACAGTTTTTAACACTTTTGCACGAACTATGTATCCTTCTATGTATACCAAGAGATGAAAGTTGTTCTATTTATTAAGCATGGAATGTGTGTGTGTGTGTGTGTGCGTGTGTGTATGTGTGTGTGTTCGGGTTTAACGTCTTTTTCAACAATTTTTCAGTCATAAGTACTTTAATATCAAAGTACTTTGTTTTCAAAGCTAGCACATTATTACAAGTACGTTTTCTGTAACGTGCTGAAAAAAACACCAAAGAGAAATTAAAGTAGTATTTTAATCTTAAACGTCTAAACATTCAAAATAAACGAAAGTGAATGTCAGAATGTTCCTTTTTTCAATAAAGTAAAGAGTAATCAAAGATTTTTATTACCATCTACTTGAGTACTTTTATTAATATTAATTATGTCAATACAGTTATCACATATTTGAAGCGAGGGTATTATTACATGGAAAAAAAAATCATAGGGAAGGTGAAAAGTCGAACTACGAACATGATGACAAATCAAAATCACAGCGGTGAGAAGTCGTTACTATCACGATAATGAAAAGTGGAAATTGCGAAACAACAAAACCTGAAAACTGTGACGATGCATGTACAAAATAATTTCACCTTTTTCCAAAATAATTTCAACTTTTTCCCAATTTAAGTTTTTTTAACTTTTCATTAAAGTAGCTTCGACTTTTCAACAACGATAATTCGACTTTCATCATCCTGGTGTCGTTGTTTTGATTTTGACTTTTCAAGATCGAAGTATCGTTCTTTCGTGGTTAGGGGTTTTACATATGCCGATTGACCTAAAGAGACACCGAAGATTCTTTTTATTAAATAATTTAGTTGAAGTATGATTGTCAAACTATATACATTTGAATGTATTCATGAGTGTAAGAAAATTTTACTATTCTTTAATTAGCGGGATATTTGCTACTTTAAATGTCAAGCTTTTCGTTAACTGAATACATTTTCAACCTTGTCGTTCGATACAATTTTGTTATGATTTAACTTTGTAAATCTAAGTTAAATCACTGAAATTGTTTTCTGTGTATTCTAAGTCATAAAAAGTCAACCATTTATATCATATTGCTAGAGCAGTAAATCAATGACTATTACAGAATCAATTTCATTTCAGTTTTAAAATTTCAGGATCCTTAAATGTAGCTATGGCCTCTTTATATAAAAAACAAAGATGGACATCCAATAGGTAAAACCACGTTCCAAAAAATGCAGACTCCTCAAAGCGCAACCCACATCACGCGGATGCGCACAAAATTAGCACAAATTCACAACACAGGCACACAGGCAAAGCAAACAAACAAGATCGAAATGAACAAATACAGGAGCACAGTGGGACACAGCCTTGGAAAGGACTGTGGCAAAACCGGGATTGGGGTGCTTTAACCGGTTAATGGTGTGCACTTAACCTCACCCCTACCATGTCTCAGCCACAATACAGTAAAGTGAATTCTTAACTCACGCAATAGCAACAGAAGACATGTTTCAGAACTTTACCAAAATGCAGTTGGAAAATGTTAATTACCCAAAATTTTACGAAGTTTGTAAATAAAACCTTTGATGAACATTCTCTTTACGTGGCTACAAAAAAGCAAATCAATTTTCATCTGCGTATCGAGAAATTGTCAATGAGTGAAATTATTAGAAAATGGCGTGACGATTTCTGATTTCTATCTTGGCAAAGAATTACTTGATAAGCAAAAACACATGTGCCGTCTTTGAAAACACCTTTTGTTGACATTATTTTGGAAATAGATGTAAGTTTTGCGTGCTTTGTTGGCAAATAAAACACGGTTTTGAGTTCAGATGCGTAGTAATCTTAATCTCGAAGGTCGAATGCCTGGGTGATTAATTACGGCGCATCATAACGAAACTAACGTGTTTTGTTTGCCGGAAAAGCACGAAAAACTATCTCTATTTGCATTCTAACACGTTCGATTTACACCAAGAAGGGATACTTATCTAGAATCCCCTTTTAGGCGGAATACCCAAAAGCATGTCATTTTGCGAAACTTGTTTTAATCGACAAGACAATACACAATAAAATCATTCTTTGTTTATATAAAGAAACTCTTAAAGTGTAAGAATTATGTATTAATGCACACTCGTCAATAACTTTTTAAGAATTATGATCTATTTGCAACAAACGTGTTAAATGCAGTACACAGGGTTCGACTGGGTGTCAGATAATAACGTAAGTCAGGCTCAAAATATGCATATTTGTAAGGACATTTCAAAAGCCTTTCTGATTTTCTTGTTGGAAGAAACCCCAGGTGTCCTCGGATGTTACTCTGTCTAAACAATTTCGTTTTGGAATGAGTTATAGATTTTCTTTGATAAAATAAAAATCTTAAACAACTAAACTAATTCCTATTTTTACCATAAAATGATATATTTTCGAATTCTTATTCTCTTACCTCCTGCTGGGACCACACACATATATATCGAATAAATTAATGATATTACTGTATTTTAGGTACTTGTGGTCACTTGGCTTATATGAAGATATACTAAAGATGAGTGTGATTATAAATAATTTCAGACCGAATATTGCTGTAAAATGTTGCTGTCATCATTTCTAAGCATGAAATTTCAAATTTCAGAAATAGTTTATTTAATTACCATGAAGTTCCACTGGCAAATATTCCTCCTATTCAATTGAACTTCCCAGTTATAATTGGATTACTGCTGAGAACCTCTCTGACTGTAATGTAGTTGTCAGCTACCTAAATATTTGATGACATTACAATAGATTGTGAATTCAAATTTAAGACACTCAGATCCACTATTTAAGCTGATATATATTATATATATATATATATATATATATTAAAATCATATCCTAAATGATATAAATATATATGATATAGATTATATTTAAAAATTTTATAAATTGAATTATATATTATAATTATCATCAGATATAAAACACTAACTGCTCTTCAATATTTAATGAGAAATATGACATTGAAATGAAATATCTTATCACCGATTATAACACTTAAATTACAAGATAAGAAACGAAATGCGGTAATTATTAAAATAAAATAAAATAGATCTTTATTAAACAAATGTCAATCTTAGAACAGTTGTTTGTTTTTCCTGATTTTTCTTCTTTGAACTTTATTCTTTAGAATTGATTAGGGTAGTTATGCACGTTCGGATAAAACATGTCTACTGTTTAGAACTTAATTAAACCCTCATTACTTGCTAGACTGATGTAAAAGTATGGGCCTCATAAAAGTTTTTATAATTTTAATCCTATAGGAAAATCCAAATTTCGGTACAAAGTAGATTGTTATGTAATGTAATGAAAAATTTCACAGCTGTAAATCAGTATATTATCTTTTATTTGTAGATCACGGAACAGCATTTGTAACTAGGATGATGTTGCCCTTCCGTTTGTAGGGTTCTATTTTATCCGGATGAATGACGTTACGTCAATACTTACAGTTTATCAAACATGAAAAACTGCCTTATTTTTAGTATAGACGGGAAGCTAATCAGTGCAAGTACATTTGAGCCGTGTCATGAGAAAACCAACATAGTGGGTTTGCGACCAGCATGGATCCAGACCAGCCTGCGCATCCGCACAGTCTGGTCAGGATCCATGCTGTTCGCTTTTAAAGCCTATTGGGATTGGAGAAACCTTTAGCGAACAGCATGGATCCTGACCAGACTGCGCGGATGCGCAGGCTGGTCTGGATCCATGCTGGTCGCAAACCCACTATGTTGGTTTTCTCATGGCATGGCTCATTTTTAGTTCGAATCAGTTTTCCAAAATAGGAACATTTTATTTTTTCTTGGAGAAATTGTTCGCTACTGTTCAAATATATAAACGATATTTGCCTCATGAACATAAAGTACATATTCAGTACCAGATGCAAACTTTTCAGATATTACTAAATAAAACTTCATGTTTAAGCAACAACTGAAATGTTAAATCTGGTGTTCACGAGTGCAACGCAGTTTCATCTTTCAATATATAGAACAAAAGCAATTGTCATTGTCTTTTGACTAACTTTAGTCAAACATTTACCGATTTGTCATATACTATATGCATATGGATACTTTATTACGTCACAATGTTATTAAGAGTTCTTTGTTACATGATTTTCAATGAAATATTGAAATATTAGACTAATAATACATTGAATAATATCTAAGAAAAAAGTAAAATATTGAAAACGTGTAACAAAAAAAATAATCTTGATTTGACATGACGTGAGCACCATATATTATATTTTGACTTTAGTTATTACTTCAACATGCAGATGCATGACCAGAATATTTCATATTTCATTTCTACATTTGGTCAATATCTTGAGTGAGGGAAAGGATGGATGAGTGAGTGAGTGAGTGAGTGAGTTGTAAATAATTGTTGTATATAGCATTTAATAAAGCATGAGTAAATAAACTTGTTTTACTGTTCCTATATCATATTGCTTCTCTTAATGATTCAAACAACAAAACAAATAAAAAACCAGAAATATCAGACCCCAAAATGAAAATATAACGGAAGAGTCTGAAATTCGAGCACAAAGTAACGTTTCATCCACGAAACAATATATTTCTGATATACACCAATTTCATTCATTTATAAACGAGTCGTTTTGTTTACAAAAGTCTTACCACCGTGTTACATCGGTGTCACTTATTTGCTTGTTTTACTGTAATGTGCTGTCTATGATTTATATAAAAATATTATATAAAGTAGACAATACCTAGGCACTATCACAAATTAAAAGTAAACACGAATAATAAATAAATTCATTGTTTACGCCAGAAAATGATGTTTTGGCAATATTCTTCATTCAACAACAAATAACAGCAAATACCTCATATCAGTTCGCCAGAAAACTGTCTTAACTTCTTCAAAATTACCTTTATTTAGTTGTAACCTATGCATACCGAATCATATAATTCAAATCCCTGTCACACTATTTGTTTGTTTGTGATTATAATTGTTATAATAATTTGTTGAAAGAACATCCGTTTTTGCATTTTGCGCTTTTGTTAAAGGGAAAGGCAATGTTGTTCTGATGTTAATTCCGTCTGCTAGGATTTCTGTAATCATTTAAAGAAGTGAAAGAATTTTCAAAATCTGCCTAAAAATAAGGAAGTTATGAGCATTTAAATATTTTATCAAAATGGCGACCATTTTGTTTCCATGGCAACAAAAAACAAAATGGCGGATTTATTAAATTTCTAGACACATTTTTGAATTGTATTTACTTATTTCTGTAAACTAATTTCTCTACTTTTTCCACCTATAATGAAAGAAGTTACCATGTTTTACATCTTACACCCAAGAAATGTATAAAATTGATCGATTTAAAAAGTTTTTAGATAAATAAAGAATTCAGCAGTGTCTAAATGATGTCATAAACACACAAAATGGCTGCCTCCATGATCAGTAATTTTCATTAATTTCAAACTGTCATATATTTTTCAATAGTGGTCCGATTTTAGAAATTCTTTCAGCGTTACGAAAGGCTTGAGGATAGCTTTCACGTGAAATTAACTTATTTTCAAGCTTTCCTTGTCCTTTAAGGTTTTGGAATATTATGCATGTTTGATCTCATCACCAACAGGAATGATGCAAAACTGCTACAAGATGGAATACCCACTTTCAGTTTAAGCAGATTTTTTTTTGTGCGAAAAAGCTTTAAAATTTAACAAAAAGGATTTTCAGTGATAATTTTGATCACAAAAATTGCCAGCAATATTAGCATTTATCATCGCTTCTGAATATACTTTTTCAAAATAATTTGAGGTTATGTTGTGTCCATTTTGGGACAAAAAAAAATAATAAAAATTAAACTTCAGATTTATTTTTGGAATTTCTTGGGAAACAATCAACTTCCAAAACAGTATCTTATTATTTCTCTCTTCTTGACAGACAGTTTACAGTAACGTGGTTTTAGAATGGTGCCGTCGGTATACAAAGCTAATTTTGCGGAATCAGATTTGTCAGACAAATTGAGAACTGTCTCCCGTTTCTAATTACTACATGTAATTTATAAGTATAAGATCTAAAATACGCGCAGCGAACAATGAAAGGAGCTAATTAAATCATCCTGGGACTAATGGTACATTCCAGCGTACAATAGCGATAATAAATCATTTTGATCTCTAGCAAACACCCGACATGAAATAACAGAACAGATAAAGATGATGAATGAAGGGGCTTTTTTTGTTCGTCACTTATGAAACGATGTTTTGGCTGTTTTGGCTATTTGTCCTTGGAATGCTGGAGATCAAACTACAGTGAATTGCACTTACAGCGAATAGCATGATCTTTTCTATTCATGGAAATCAAAGCAAAAGTCAATCGGCGGTATTCATGAGGTGGTATGAGATTAAACAAACAAAGGAAGTAAACAAAGTATCAGTGCGTCATTGGGTTATATATATAGACTACACTCAATATCATGGTATCAGCGCTTTTGAATGTTTATCAGCGCTTTTGAACGTTTATTTTATGGATGAAAAGAGCGCTATAAATATCTGGTAAATAATAATAATAATAACTCTGGCATTCGGACAGACAAAAGAAATGGTTAGATCGGGACGTTTTATATACATAAGCCGCTACAATTTATCTATATTGATATAGGGTTTATTTAACAAAAGGTTCAATTTTTGGAATGAAACTACAGCTCAGCGGATGCTCTGTAGGCTATTTAGCCATTCTCTTATACGCCTTTGGTAATGAGATGAATATCGAAATATTTTTGTGAAGATGAAGTCTGGTTTATTTCTTTAAAAAAACAGATTTTTACTGTTTGGTTCAACAACAATAAATACGTGCAGATGTAGTATTACACTCTCATGTAGCAAACGGAAGATTATCCAGTATAAAAGCTAATTCAATACGTTGTCATTTCTGCTTCCTTGAGCAACACTCAGAACTGTCCGGCCAGATCAAAACCTAGTTTAGAGACCTTGTGGTTGGTTGGCCAAGGCCAGAAAATTGGAAGTTATAACCCAAGAATAAGGCGCCGTACCTTCAGGTAAGTTTTAAGGATAGGTGTTGGTCTGAGGCACATGCCTGTATCATTTAATGGCATTCACAAACGTTGGTATCTAATGCATACAATGGAGCCTGATATTGGTATCACCTAAGCCTGCAGAGCATGACGAATCCACGTGTCCGTTCGTAAATACGAGTAGGAATCGACTCTGAGCGAGTGCAATTTGCTGTAGAACTCATCTTGCAGGACGAGTGCGATTTTTAACCAAAGACAGACCTGTGCAGAAGCTGGATAAAACGGTAGCTGATTTGTTGTTCGCAACCGCTCTGTTGTGGTACTGCATTATGGCGCTCGAAAGTTTACAACAATATTACGGTAGATACCGTTTAAACGGACTTTAAAAAAGACTTTGTCTGTAAAAATTGTTTTTGCTTAGAAAATTGCAGGACGAGTACAAATTGCAATAGGTTAGGGGAAAAGTCTAAGATTTCTAATTCAAAGACTTTGTCGAGTCCTTTATTGAACACTGAAAAAATATCTTACCACAAATCTCATCTTTTACTGCATGAAATCACTTAATACCTTTTGGTTGTTACAAAATGCTTCTTTCTTTATAATATATCGAATGTAATGTAAACCGTTGGGGCCGACGTACCCCTCCACCATATATGTACATATACTTTTTTTCTGAATGTCTTAAGAATGTCTAATCATTTAAAGAAGCACTATACTCATGTTTGCAAAAATGAAAAAAAAGAGAAAAAAAGAAATTAATTATTAGAAAATCAGATGTATAATTATGTACATTTGAATCCTGAAGTTAGTCGGCTTTAACTATCACTGCGGGGAATCAATCACATGATCAAAATAATCTTCAAACCAAAGTTGTATTTAGAGAAACAAGCACAAACATGGTTTGGTTCCTAAATAATTGATTTAACACATTTATGATTACTGATTACATCATTAATTTTGAACACTGCCACAAACTTCATATAATTGATAGAATACCAAATTTAGAACATTGTCAAACTGGACCAACAATGAACAATTTTTGTACATGATGAAACAGGAATAGTAAAATGAAGTAGAACTTCCATGATTTATTTAGGTAAATGCAACTTTCAGAATGATTTATAGAAGTTTAACAAATTGCATAGATTTGGAAAATCATTTTGCATAGACACTAAATGGTCACAAAAGTGAAAGTAAATGATGAAAGTAAAAAGGTTACAAACATACAGTTCCGCTGTTTTGCAAAACAGAGCAGCGTATTTAAATGTTTCCTATTCTGAAGTATTTTGCAAACAGCATGCACAGTGTCATCGATTGCTTTTGTCTTTTCTGTGATAGATGATAAGAATTTAATATATATTCACACTGAAAGACAATAGACGCCTTTCGATTGTGCCGGATTGGCACGTGCGTTTTCCGTCTAGAGGTCAAATGTGCACTTTAAAAGAGAATATAAGATTAGATTAGCATAAAGAAATAATATATGAAGGAGAACCATGCCTCAATATATGTAAACGCGACGGAATAGGATCTACACCTGTGGAATAATTTCAAGAGGGCGTGGCCCGAGTAGTTATTTTACGCGGAACATGATTAATTAGAAGTATTCAAATGTATTAACCCTTATCATGCTGGGCACGATTGATTCTGCCTGATCATGATCAGCCTGCACTTCCGTGCCGTCTGATAATGAACTGCACTGTTCGCCATTCTGTCAGTATCTTTTTTGGTAAGCACTCCTTTTAACAATTAATGGTATTGTCCAAATTGAAAGATGAACAGGTTCATTATAGAAAAGTAGCAGTGTGAAGGTTAAAAGGATGGCACTGCTATATATAAATGCGATCTTTATATGTATCTAAGAACAAAAACATAGATGAAACAGGGAAGCATTATTTCTCGGTGCATAAATGATGCCAAACAGCAGGTCTTCTCGGTGTCAAGGTGACTGTGTTTAACGTGTTGTTATATATTCTGTTGATTTTGGATCATGGAGTCCATTCATCATAAGCTGGAGTTGTGGGCGCAAGGTGATGAATTTGCACATCTAACTTCCTCTCATGAACAAACACAATCAAACCACTTAATTGCTTCATTGCGTTCTTGAAGTTTGTTAATTAATATATTAAAGCACAACAAAGAGTGTTGCATGTTCCGCAGAACTATTTATGAGTGCGTAGACGCACTTGGTCAAGTGTTCACCTTATTGAGATGGTTTGCAAAACCCATGAGTCAGCCATGCAGACTCAAGGTCAAGGTCAGTATAAAATATACTTAACAACGTCAATGCTTCCACCCAATACCATCAACCCTTTCACTATCCATAACAGCGGCGGGGATATAGCTGTCTTTCCCTGCCTTGTTTATTCTGAAACGTTTTTTATATAAAATAGTAGATCAAATATGGTAGCAGTCTTTCAAGGCGCTTGTATGGTACAAAAAACATACATCGACGTGACATCAAGTCGCCGTAGGGATTATACAATAAACTTTCTATGAGGGAGCGTGGGAATAATTGAGATTTACAGTGATTATTCCTTAAAAAACAACAACAATGAATATTAATTCTAGCTTCATACTAACATCTACATACTAAGGAAAGCATGTATGACGCATCAGTATTTATCCAATTAACTCTATAGAACTTTGCCTCACATCGAAATGTATTTCACATCTATTATTAGACTGAGGAAGAAAATCAATTCTTTACACGATTTAGAAATCAGTAACCTTCAAATAGACAATCAAAAAATATTAATAAAATCTGTTAAAATATTAAATATAAAATATGTAAAAAGATCCCTTAGAAGCATAGAATGCAACAAAAAAGAATAATAGCTCGGTTTTATTGAGTCCGTTCATGAGAGGTAAATACAATGTGCAACACCTCTCACGTCCCCTTGCACCGGCTTAAGGAACTCTATTACACATCTATTGAATGGATTCCATGATCCCAAAGAACCAGAAAATATAACAACACTGAATCCAAGTACGCCTTTTTCATATGCATCCAGCTGTATTTATCAAACACTGATGATGCTCAGGACCGAGGTAGACATTCCGATATCAAACTATACCAAATTTACCCTTAAGATGGAATGCTCCTAAGCTGAATTTAAAGGGTTCCATTTAGACATTTTCTTCAGACAATTCAGCAAATTGGAATTCAGTTTGGAAACTGAAGGCATCCTTTACAATTTTGAGGGTTTTCTGCAAGCATGCTTATTGATCTTATTTTTTGATGAACTGTGACTTAACGTCTCTCAGACTTTTTACTTAAATCGTTCCATTCAGCCAACAAGAATTCAGTTACTTATTCTTCACCACATTTTCATAAAATGAGTTATTTTTTAAAGAGTTATAAACAATGAGGAGATTATTTTAATGTATAATTCAGAAGTAACAACACCTCTTATGCTCTTATTAAATAAAGGTAGGTCAGGGTGCTTATCTGGAAAAATATCTTGTTAGACTTTTATCATCTAAAACTTTTTATGTTCCAAATTCAACAAAAATTGCCTTTTACAATTCTTTCTTCAGCGACCTTAACCACTCGGCCTTGCCGGAGCCCTACAACATTTTCTAAGATGCTGACCTACTTGTCTTTATTTTCATTATTTTCAAAATCAGTCATAATTTCCCTTTAAATTTATTTCAGTGAGTTGATCTCTTTGTCACGGTGTAGTACGTAATAACTAGAAAGTGGGGAAGTTGTGTATACAGCCGATGGATACGTTTTAGGATATTTGTAAACAGAATATTTCAGATATTTGATATACCACAGACTCTTATCTAATTAACATGACAAAACATACTACGTGACAAGCAATGTGTTTATCGCGTTAATATCGCGTTAATAAATCAAGTTCCGTCGCAAATTAGAGGGAAGGCATACAAAGTAAAAGCTATATTAGGAGAAAAGGAGAAAACAAACTGGCGTTTTCTCTGAAACTGTAGATTTATAAGCTAGTATGCTGATTTATCCATGACCTTATACCAGCAGTTCCTATTATTTTATTCAATTTATTCCATTTTATTTTTTTTTTTTTTTTTTTTTTTTTTTTTTTTTTTTTTTTTTTTTTTTTGCTATTGGGGAGCCAATTTTCAGCATTTTACTACGAATTGAAATTACCTGGGTTTTAGTACAGCATGTCAACTTTTAATCTATGAAAAAATTTTTTTGGCCTGGATAAACACAAATCCCACAGGGGTCCGTAACGGACCAAGGTACATTGAAAATTTTGGAAATCATCATATCGCTTAAAATGTCTTTTTGATGTTGTCTGAGAGTGTCAGTATATGCCTCAGAGTAAAGATATAGCCGTATTTGAGAGCTCCCAGACCTAGACATTTCAGAATATATTTCAAATAAGTTTCGTGTAATAAATTTTGTTTCTACGGAAGCGTGAAAGGGCCATCAGACGCTAATACGTTTTAGTACGTTAAGGCTGCGGAAAAGATAACAAATTTAAAAACACGAATCTAGAGTAGGAACAGTGTACCAAAACAATCATACACAGCAGAAACACATTAGAAGACATTTTAATATCTTTGGCAATTCAAAGTAAGTAAAACACATACTTTGATGTGTTACTAAAGCTTCGATACAAGTCAACTGAATTCTAAACAAACAAATACCGTGTATCATCCAATAAATCTAACTGGAATGAAAACCACTACATAATCACGCCAACATTGTTATCATAACCTGACAAAATACGACTGAAATATCAGATCGCATTGACCAGTTCCGTGATGCAACTTTTGGGACTAATTTTAAGTACTGACTTTTTAGAGGAAACAGTTTGAAAACCACAACAACTTCTAGGTCTTCTTCGAAGAGAAGTACGTTAACTTATCACATGTGGATTTTCTGGATAAAAGTACACTTAGTCTATATGATTATGATATGTGATAAAGGCCGTAGAAGGTCGAGTATATCATCTGAAAATAACCTTTTGAGTTATTATTAGATATATAAAGATATTTTTCTACGAAAAGCTCGAAGTAAGAATGTTATATTTTTGTTCAGTCATATGAAATTCAAGTCTGCCAAATTAGCATTAATAAGACATTATATATGTCACAATTTCAAAACTAGGCAATACACACGTGTTAAATTGATATTATGCGCGCAAATATATGACATTGCAACATGTCAAAACTCCATGTTTTGTCAGAACTGCTCATGATTGCTGTCTTAGATATGTTTTAATTGCCAGTAACAACATTTTAAAGGAAAACAAAAGAAGTTTCTACAGGAGTTTTTTCAAATTTGCTGCAGATTTTTACTCCACCGGAAGGCAGTACCAATATTTTAACAGTAATGTTTCTCCGAGGCGGGAATGTCTTATTTATCGTCTTATATCTAACGTTATGGAAACATGAGGGCTTTTTTTTTTTTTTTTTTTTTTTTTGGTGCGGGGGTGTCAAAAATTTCATTTTTGTTGTATTTCTTTCGGCAGGATGAGTTTTATAATTACTTTTAGTCTGAACTAAATGGAAACTATAAAATAATTTGCATTATTTTCGCATTCCTTTCTTAACACTGTGTGGGCAAGTCTCCAACAAATTGTAATTTTCCAGGTATTAAATGTCCATTCAGATCTGAGAAACGTTTATTAAATTTTTATACCGCAGACACTTTTCAAGCATTTTAAATTTTACATTGATGAAGACGTGACTTCATATTCTTTATTACGTTTGTGTACATATATGTTTAAAGGATTAGAGTATATGCAACTTCATCTGGTATTAAGTTAAGTATATATATTTCAAATTCCTTTTAACTTTAGCTTTAAGATCACTTGAGTTAGTTAATTTCCTGAGAAGAAAGAGTTAACTAGTGTCTACAGAGAAAATGCAGCAAAGACCACATCTATTTGCACACTTAATAGCTGCCTGTACTTGCATGACAGACCAACTACATTGATACATAATAAAGGGCGTACACGGTAACATTAATCAACTGAAGAAAACAAAATGTCAATATGTGACATTTCTTTAAATTACATTAAGTTACCCAACAGAAAACGTATCTAACATTCTTTTCTGGATATGATTAAAGTTGTATATGTGACCTTTCTGGAATATGTTTTTGTTACTAATTACAGTCATATTTTATCCACGTTATTGCCATGATTCAAATTATATTTACAAAAACTAATAACTCATTGCAATGTGTCTAAATACATGCTTGCTTAGGATTGCTTTCCGAGACGTAATAAAGGTATTTGAATAACTAAGCATGAATATCAATGGCACATAAAAAGACGCTTTAGACTCTTAGATTATACAGGATACTGCAATGTTTATGTTGTGTTACTTACATAAATAATAATTTTAGCATTCAATTACATTTACTGGATACTATCTGTGCCATTTTAGATTGTACTTGCTGATGTTCTTCACACGTGTCAATGCTTCTCTCATATCTGGGCCTGCTTTGTTATGTAACTTACGTAACAATTTAATATGTCTAGACAATTGATACTTATATAACATAACCTGCTACTAAATAAAGACATAATTTGTCTTACAAATGATAGATATACATCTTCTACAAATAACTATATAATTTACCCAGACATCATTTATAATTATATACCTGCTATATACGAGGGGTGAACGGAAAGTTCGTAAGAGAAATACCGAAAATCTGACATAAGATATGATACGAAAGCAAAACTTCCACCAAAATAAAATTTATATTTTCTTTTCCAAATGATCCAAATATCTTAACCTTACATTAAATAACATAGATTTTACAATACTATGAAGACGCTAAGAGAGGCTCACTCAGAACACGGCTGACGCTCTAGATCTAAATGTCATACTTTTTCAACGTAATCACATTTATAAGGAATGCATTGAGCATTTATATTACTGTACGCTTTCACATACCACTCTTAGTGAAGAAAGGATTTTCTATTGATGAAGTGTCTATTCGTTTGCACTAACAAACCTACACCATCGCAGCATACGCTTAACTTCGGAAAAGGCTCAAAAGTCCATAGAGGAGTTGATTCAGCTCTGTGCCTATGGACGTTGTCATAGAGCAAGATTACACGGTCAAGATCGATTCCTGAGCGTTTCTTTCTACAAGCCTGAAACCAGTCTTGCCTCGTTTTACAAAAGATTGCAATAAGCAATGACACTTTAAGACAGATTTTGACGCGCTAAGTCGTTTATCAGAAATAAGTGTACTGTTATTCAGGTGTTTATATATGTCGCTATCTGTGTTTAAGACAATTTTGTAATTATACACAAAATTTACGTCCTTTTGAATTATAATCTGACGTTACAGTCTGCCCATAGAAATCTTATGTTGCGAAATCATGCAATGGCAATCGATGAAAATTACAAGCGTCCACATTCTAGCATCGTCCTCTATCAATGATCTACTGTTCCGAAACCTCTCGTGCAAAAGTTTTACTGCATTTACCAACTGTCTGTGAATTTTATAATAATTTGTAGGTCTGATAACGACGTCAGTGCGTCATATAATTTGTTTGCATCTTCACGGCGTTTTTGCAAGACTAAAAACAGAGCAATCGTTTTACAAAGCAATACTTCATATAGAAGAATACTGCGGATATGAATAAAATTTACTGTATGCATGCAACGACTTATTTTCTGGCGAAATATATCTAACATTACATTGCATTGAATATACCAAATCTAAGCTATGAAATGTAATAAATACAAAAATACTGGCAAAGTCTACGAACTTCCCGAACAACTCTCGTATACATACATAAGTTGTGTAAGTAATTGATAATTATACATGTATATCTGCGCTTACAATTATAATGATCAGTTGTCATTCCAATATAAGATATCATAGACATGACAAGGGAGTTATTTTGTTCTTAGTTTAAAAGGCATTTTTGTCAAGGTTATATTAAGAATGGCTACTGCCTATCTTTTAGAATAACTGGACACGGTCAACTGCTTCATTGCATTGACACTACATGTTACTTCTGTATTATGAAATATGAAAAATATTGATTTTTTTTTGTCTTAAACATATACAAATTTACAATGCTTTATCCGTTTAATTAGTGAATTATTGAAATATAAGATTGAAATATGCTTGGTAATTTCAAAACACATTTTTCACTGAATAGAATTAAATTAAAACCATGAAATAAAAGAGGAGCATTTTTATTTTTGATAATTTTGCATGTGAACATTAGATCTAACATTTTCACATTTCGCTTCGCTTCTTGGTATTTCGATCTTTCACTGCTCCTTTATACAAATAATACGCAATTATATAAGTATATTTAAACATAGAGATGTAAATCCTGTCATAGAATACCTATTTTTATTAAAGAGAAATGATGTTACTAATAAATATAACTTGAATTTATAAAAGAAAGCATAATTCAGAAATTCAGAAATTCATAACACGGAAAGAATGTTTAAAATCGGGCTATTACTGAAAAAAAGCAATAGCTGATTGAAATTGAAGAAAATAGCTATTTTAGTGTTTATCACGTCATTTACATACTGCATAATTATTTTATCCGACGGTAGTTCTGGTTAGTCAAAATTAATTTGATCATTTTGATCTATTTGAGCATGCCAGTAATGACAATATTGTAGAGCAAGTTTAATTTCAATAATTACAAAATGAACAAACAGGTGCACATGTTGTAAATATCAATGTTGTATTGCTATTAAGAATAAAATTATTGAAAGATATGATGCCTAATTAGCAGATTTATTCAGTATATATACATGGACAAAATACACTGCTCTAACTACGCAGGCTATGGTCAGTTTATTGTTAGATAGGAACATAGCATACAGATTGTGTGGTATTGGATTGAGATACGTGGAGGGCTTTATTAACCTAAATGTATTAGATAATAATCAAAAGAATTATCAAGCATTTTCTTTATTTAACTTCCAGAACAGCTATGAATAATTTGTTTACTTGTCTTTGAAAGCACTGTATAATCATATCTTCCAAAATCTTTAATTTATTTCCCACTAGTTCAGATGTTTTACAAAATGGAAGAAAACGATTTTAATCCTTGAAGTGAAGGTCACATACAATATCGTATTTCGAGCCAAGGAAATAATAAACAAGCTCTAATGAGAAAAAAACAACATTTTCGTAAGACAATACCGAGGACAATCATTTTCCCTAATTGCTTGACATTTCGAAATCATTAATATATTGGATCTCGGGTGACGGGAAATTTATCGTCTGTTATGAATGCACTTAACCATGAGAGTAGTAAAGCTCTATCAGATCGACTGTGTACATACGTATCAATTTTTATAGCCGAGGGAAATACTTTTACGATTAATTGTAATGTGTACGAGTAGATGTTCGTAATATGCCGTAATGAATTTTCAACAAATTATCTAACTGGATGTGAAAATTACGTGAGAATTGTCGATAGAAATCAGCAACATATGATTTCAGATGTGTTTGATATCAGTAGTTACCAATTAACATATGGTAAAGACATTAAAAAGGTAATAATGGGCCTTCTTAACCTAAAAAACACGGTGGCCTATACCACGTGCTTTATAGCTATGTGGGTATAAAAAACATAAACATCGTCGATTCAGGTAACATTTTTCATGATACTTTCTTAATCCTGCACCAATTTATTCAAATAAAGCGGGGCCCGGCCATAAAAGATACATCACGGCCCATCAGTTTGAAAAAAAATTTTTAAATTCGTATTTTTGTCGAAAGTACAACCGCGCATTTTTGTCAGATTGCCGACGTGTATGTGTGGGTGCATTCTGTTAAAATCGTTTATAAAACTCTTTAAAATGCTTTTCAGCGACAGGGCAAATGGAACCGAGAATGTAATTTTACCTTGTTTGACAGTTGCAAAATGATCTTTTAAGAAATTTTAGCGTATTCCTCTCGTTTTTAAATAAATAAAAGCATGCTTGTGTGGGTGCCGCTAAATTTATGCTACAGTCCTGGTTCGCGGATTTTGCTTTTTTCCGCGTTACCACCGGCATAAATATTTGCCTTGAGTAGTATAGGCGTCGGTTTGGCCCCACGACTGCGCATGCGCGGCGGCCATCTTGGATCTATGACGTCTTTGCGCAGCGGCAATTTTGGTTTTCTAATTTTAGAATGACATCATCTTCCTTTTTTGAGAAGGGACCTCACTCTGCTATTTATATTCCTGAAGTATATAGAGCTGACTTATATACCTATCTAGGGCGTGTTCGCGCACATTGAGGGTCAGGTGCTCAGCCCTGACGGGGAGATAACTTTAAAACAAAATATTTCAAGAAAATCAATAAATATTAATTATTTTTTTGAACATATAGTTTTTTTCTATAACCTAAATGAATAAATACATTGTATGGAAAAACAAGGCTTATTAAAAATAATTTAAAGCAAATATTTATTTATTTTAATTTAAAAAATTAAGCTTTCTTTCAAATAGTCACGTTAGAAGTATATTTACTGAAAATTAAAGACTACTTTTTTTGCTTACGATGTTTCCCCCTTGGCGTCCACTGACAAAATGACCCCAATCAAAAGCGTATTATTCCTAAATGCGCATGCTCGGACCTATTTTTCATAATGACTTCATAAGCTATATTTAGATAAGGTCATGGTGAATCAAACGTGATCATTGGTCAAAAATGTCTAGCGTGTGTTGATTTAAGGCCGAATAGACGGAAAATAAAAAGTAAACAGTCAAAGTTAATCCCTTTAAAGTCGCCACAATGTCTGGCGTTTATTTATTTTAAGAGCGGATCGTTAACATAAGCCTATTCAACTATCAAATTTAATCCCTTTAAAGTCCCCGTAGTGTCTGGCTTATGTGACTTATGGACGGTGCATCAACAAAAGGCCTATTGATCTGCCCGAGTTTAATCCGTGTATTAGTAGGGGAAGGGAGGCGACATCAGGTCTGGGTCACATAGGACCAAAGTGCCTCTTTCATACCATCAATGATATGATGTTAAAGAACATATTTTTTTAAACAATTGCCAACATTTTCAATGACCATTCCAAGTTTTACAACCAGTTAAAGGACTTTTTAAGAAGGTTGCTAAAAATTCATCAAAAATAAGACTTTTTTAGGTCCATTTTTTTACATTTTGGGTATCTGACATTTTTGAAAAGTCTGTAGGGTGCACTTTACCATAAACTAGGTGCCAACAGGAAATGAAGTCATTAAATTTCAAAGTCTCGTACAGGCTCGGGACCAGTACCATTAGAAAGCTCTTTTCGAGTAGGTTCAGAAAATATGTACAATTATGGTCTATCTCTATTCGTTTTCCAGATATTGGGGTTAAAACAAAAAATCATTCACCGGAAACACCCGGCTTCACCCTTTATTATTAAAGATAACCTAGGCATGTTGGGTATCTAACCGAAGGTCTCGCGAGTACTATAAGTTGGTACTCTCAAACCGGAAGTAAAATCAAACGTGCGTAAAATTCACATTTTTCTGCGCGTTCCTAGATCGAACCTGCACAAGCCCCAGCACAAGCACACGGTACACAACACACAACACGCACACGCACATTACACACACAGACACACACACACACACACGCACACACACCACACACACGCACACGCGCAAACCAACACTCACAAAAAACAAGCACACGCACACGCGCATACATGCACGCACGCACACACGTAAACAATATATGTAACATCATCAAAATTCAAAAATATAAATCTTTCGTGCTATTACCCTAGTACACAGATTGTGTCTGCAACTTCATTAACAGGTATCACAATAATATATTCCTTTGTAGTTTTACATTTGTCATCTTTGTTATTACAAAAACATCATAGTCTCCAAATTGAAATGCCAGTTCCCCTACGGTGTAGATACTCCAACACATCACACAATATTTCTTTTATATAATTTAGAACATCCAGAATTTTGAATTAACAGAGTATACCTTCATATAAACGTACAAGTCTATGCATGAATTCAACCTTCAGCGGATATTTAAATATTAGTATTTTTTGACTTGAGATCGGCTTAAGATAATGTATGAAAGAGAATTGGCCAATGCTGACACTAATACTTTGAAAACTGTAAAAAGCGGATTTAAATTTCGGTCAATTTTTTGACTTTTAGGAGAAACTTATAGAAAAGAGTATTTTGTGTTATAAAAAATTTTTTAGTCCTTTAGGATACTGTCTTAAGTACAGATAGGTTCTAGAAAGCCTATTTCGACCATTCTAGGAAATCGTCAAGAGTTTCAAAGAACAGAAATACTTGAACAATTAGTTTTTCCCATTTCGTGACACACTTCTTATTCATCAATTCTGGGAAAGTTAATTTATGTGATTGAATTCGTAAAAATCTTTATTTACATCCCCCCTTCTCGATTCGATTTTTTAACCGTTATCGAGTTATGAGTAACAGCGATTTTAACCTTTCTTAAACTTTGCAATAAACTCTTGAAACAGATAGCATTGGAAAGATCTCGTCGCATAGGTTCAGAAAATGTATAGATATTTACCTCTATTTTAGATCCTTCTCAGATTTGGCGTTTTAAGATTGAAAATGAAGTCCCCTTTTGGGGGTAAATTCAAATTTCGCAACCAAAATTTTCAAATGTAATTTCTCCTCTATTTGTGGACCGATTTTTTAAAGACTTGGTGTCAAACCAAAACGCTTGGCGAGACCTAAGTGTTGGTAGCAAACAACCGGAAATGAAATCCTTCTGCGTAAAATATCGATTTTCTCCTTTATTACTCAACCGACTATACCCCTGTTTGGTATCCTATGAAAAAGGTTTTGACTAGTACTATTCCATTGTTTGCACTAAAAGAATATGGGGTCACTCACGCGTAAATGCGTCAAAGTAGCTTACCTGATCCTTACACTTTGGGGATCAAAAATGACAATGAACGAATTCAAAAGGGTAAAGTAAAATAAATAGAGCCCAAAACAAAAGTTCTGATTAGTCAGTATAACTTATAGCAATGCTCTGATTGGCTAATGATATGACGCATTCTGATGATCACTCAGGGATCACACGTCTTTTAAGTCGTAAAGTAAATTTACCATGATTGAAGGTGTTACAGTTACTGTATATACCACAACTCCTCCTCCACATCTCCTCCTCCTTCCTCCTCCAACCCCTCCTCCTCCCCACTCCTCTCCTCCTCCTCCACTCCTCCTCCACCTCCTCCTTCCTCCTCTCCACCTCCCTCCTCACTTTCTACCTTCCTCCACCTCCTCCTCCTCCCCCCTCCTCACTCCTCCTCCTCCTCCACTCCTTCTCCTCCTCCTCCACTCCTCCTCCTCCTCCTCCACCTCCTCCTCCTCCTCCACCTCCTCCTCCTCCTCCACCCCCTCCTCCTCCACTCCTCCACCCCCTCCTCCTCCTCCCCCCACCCCCTCCCTCCTCCTCCTCCACCTCCTCCACTCCTCCTCCTCCTCCTCTTTCCTTCTCCTCTGCCCCAAGAAAGCGTAAAAATGGCAAACGAATGAAGCAGTGTCTTTTTGATAAAAGATACTTACATCGGTTTCCAAATGCATTTAGTGTCCTGTTTGCCATCAGTCTTTTCTTCCCGGGTTGACAACATGCGGAGACATCAAAGTTATGTCCACGGAAATGACGAAGCAACTGACAGTTTTTTTACCGCCATTACAAACATGGGGACATCTCAAGAGAAACGGCGTTTTCAACATCCCTTTTCTATGGGCGTTTCAGGACCAGTGGGTATGGAAAAACTGAAAGGACAAGAAAACTGCTATCATCAAATCTTGTAAGACCTCAGCCTCAGCGTAATCATATGGTGTTTTGGACAATGGCAACCATTGTATGATGAACTTCAGCGTGAATTTCCCGGTGTTCGAATTTGTACACGGTATTCCAGACTACTTGAATGATTCCCAATATATAATGTTAGTCAAAGGAACCTGCTGGTCTTTGAAAGATGATGACTGAAGCTAAGGCCCACAAAGAATTGCTGATCTCTTTACGAAGGGCAGTCACCACAGGAACATATCTGTCGTTTATCTCACCCAAAATTTGTTTCCTCAAGGTAAGCCTGCAGAGATATCGCTTTGAATACGCAGTATCTGGTGCTATTTAATAATCCTATTGATAGACAGCAAGTGGCTACATTGGCAAGAAGAATATATCCTTCGTCTAGTAACATCTTTATGAAACGGTTTGAACGAGCGACATCAAGAAACCCCACGGTTATTTGGTAATAGACTTAAAATCCCGCACCCAGAACAACTCGTTTACGTGAAAACATTTTCGAGGCAAACCCCTCCAGAAAAGAGAAAACGAACAGGGTGATGAATATAAACAAGAGACTATTCAATGGGGAAGGATCTGATAAAAATGATGACAAGGTTGAAGATGAGAAGGAAGAATTCTGATGACCATGATGATGATGATAGTGATGTGAAAAAAGAAATAGAAATAATGGAACTTTTGTAAAGAAACGATCTTTGATCAAGGGACCTCCAGGTAAACGTAGAAAAGTTGAGATTATAGAACAGCGATCACGCCGTGAGATATGGGATAAGCGTTTTCAGGATCCTCTCAGACAATCTATTAAAAACAATTTAAAGCTAAAGTTAACAACTATACAGAACAAGGGCTCTCTTTTAAAGAAGCGTACCGTCGCACTGCTATGATGAATTGCCTCAATTAAGAAAGAGACTGAGACAAAATTTTTGCCCGAAATTTTTAATTGACTTTTATGAGCTACAAAACGACCCTACTCAGCAGCAGATTTCTACAGTCGGGTAAGAAACTAAGAAGTCAGCACGGCATGACTGTCAAAGAATCTGTTCGGCAAGCCCTTGCCTTAGAAAAGACCTATTTGATGAGTTTTTGGCCCGTCATAAAAGCAAGAAGAATATTTAATGGATGATAATAAAGAAAGTGATGACGATGAAAAATCGGGATGATTGAATGAACGTTGTAAGAAGGATTGGCGTGCTTTAACTTTTCATCATGCCAAAATGGGTACCCTAGAGGTATACGATTATAAACAAGAAAAAGGGTACCGGATAACCGGACCCGGAAAAATGGATACAACCTTCAAAGACTTGAGGGACGGATATGTGTATCCTGATCATATGGGCCCTTACATCGTGGGTAGCGGTGGCTCATCTTTAGAAAAGGCTGAACTAAAAGAGAAACAAGAAAGAGAAGCACAGAACAAAAAGGGGAAGATCTCCCCGTAGTAAACTTGTGACACCCGTAGCCCAGCGTTGATATTGCTAGGTCGGATATAAGACGGTCACGAAAGCATAGTGATCTAAAGCGACATAGGAATACATTGGACACACCTAGAGTCGTGATTTAGACAGCCCACGAGTAAGAAATATCGCCAAATATGAACCAAGATACTATGGATTGGAACACCTATACATTTAAAATGAATTAACTATGAACTCGAGGAAATGTTAAAAGAGTACCCCGTGACAATATGTGCTGCGGATCAACTTCAGATACGTAGAGGACAATACGTCATCTCAAATACAGACACGAGCCAGGGATCAGGAAAACATTGGGTGCCTTTTATTTTCCAAAAAGGGGACACGACGAATTTTTCGATTCACTAGGTAATAGACCAGAGCACTACAAAGTTCATTTTGAGCAAGTGTTAAAGAAGCGTTACTGGATGAACTTCAGTCAAATACAGGATACAAATTCCCAAAAATATGCGGGCTGTAAATTTCGTATATTACATTATGAACCGATGTTCTGGACGAAAATGAAGGGCATTGTAAAACCGTTTGATGGTATTGCAAGAAGTTGAATGATGACTTTATTTTGTCTTATTTTAGTTGATACATGTAACCTGTATTAGTGATACAAGCTTTGGCAATAAAAGATTAAAAGAACAATGTCTTTGTTATTTTTAATCCAACGTTTGAATTTGATTTGAAAGAAAAGAGAAGCGTCAGTTTGTTTGTGGTGTACACAAATAAAACAACATATTCGTTTATTTTTATTTTATTTCTCCAACATCGCTTCACAAATTGATTCATGCTTCGCAATAAGCGTTTCTAGCAGTTCTAAATGACCCTGGAATTCGTTCATTGTCATTTTTGATCTCAAAGTGTAAGGATCAGGTAAGCTTACTTTGACGCATTTTACGCGTGAGTGACCCCCTATTCTTTTTTTGTGCAAACAATGGAATAGTACTAGTCAAACCTTTCGTAGGATACCAAACACGGGTATAGTCGGTTGAGTAATAAAGGAGAAAATCGATATTTTACGCATGAGTGATTTCATTTCCGGTTGTTTGCTACCAACAAATTAGGTTCGCCCAAGGTTTTGGTTTGACACCAAGATCATTAAATCGGTCCCACAAATAGAGGAGAAATTACATTTTTAAAATTTTGGTTGCGAAATTTGAATTTACCGCCAAAGGTGACGTCACTTCAATCTTTAAAAAGCCAATATCTTGGAATGGATCTACATAGAGGGAAATATCTATACATTTTCTGAACCTATGCGACGAGATCTTTCAATGCTATCTGTTTCAAGAGTTTATTGCAAGTTTAAGAAAGGTTTAAATCGCTGTTACGTCATAAATCGATAAAGGTTGAAAATCGAATCGAGAATGGGGGATTTTAAAAGAAAGATTTTTATGAATTCTATCACATGAAATTAACATCTCAGAATTGATGAATAGAAAGTGTGTCCCCGAAATGGGAAAAACTGATTGTTCAATGTATTTCTGTTCATTGAAACTCTTGACGATTTCCTAGAATGGTCGAAATAGGCTTTCTAGAACCTATCTGTACTTAAGACAGTATCCTAAAGGACTATAAAAGTTTTATAACAAAATACTCGTTTCTATAAGTTTCTCCTAAAAGTCATAAAATTTACCGAAATTTAAACCGCTTTTACAGTTTTCAAAGTATTAGTGTCAGCATTGGCCAATTCTCTTTCTTTCATTTTCTATAAGCCGATCTCAAGTCAAAAAATACTAATACTTAATATCCCTGAAGGTTGAATTCAGATAGACTTGTACGATTATATTGAAGTGTATACTCTGGTTAATTCAAAATTCTGGATGTTCTAAATTATATATAGAAATATTGTGTGATGTGTTGGAGTATCTACACCGTAGTGGAACTGCATGTTCAATTTCGGAGACTATGATGTTGTTGTAATAACTAAAGATGACAAATGTAAAACTACAAAGGAATTATTATTGTGATACCTGTTAATGAAGTTGCAGACACAATCTGTGTACTAGGTAATAGGCACGAAAGATTTATATAAATTTTTAATATTTTGATGATATTACATATATTGTTTACGTGTGTGCGGCGTGCATGGGATGCGCGTGTGCGTGTGCTTGTGTGTGTGTGTGTGTTTTCGCGTGTGCGTGTGTGTGTGTGTGTGTGTGCGTGTGTGTGTGTTGTGTGTCCGTGTGTGTATGTGCGTGTGTGTGTGGGGTACGCGTGTGCTTTTGCTTGTGCCCTTTTGCAGGTTCGAGTCTAGGAACCGCAGAAAATGTGAATTTTTTTACGCACGATTGATTTTACTTCCGGTTTTAGTGTACCAACTTATAAATACTCGTCGAGACTTCGGTTAGATACCCAATGCCTAGGTTATCTTTAATAATAAAGGCGTGAAGCCGGGTGTTTCCGGATGAATGATTCTTGTTTTAACCTCAATATCTGGAAAACGTACGCCTGTACGATGACTTTGAATTTAATGACTTCATTTCCTGTTTGGCACCTATTTATGGTAAAGTGCACCCTACAACTTTTCAAAAATGTCAATACCCCCAAAAGTAAAAATGGACCATAAAACGTCTTATTTTTGATGATTTTTAGCAACCCTTTTTAAAAAGTCCTTTACTGGTTGTAAAACTCTGGATGGTCATTGAAAAATGTTGGCAATTGTTTAAGAAATTTTTCTTTAACATCATATCATTGATGGTATGAAAGGGGGCACTTCGGTCCATATGTGACCCAGACCCGATGTCGCCTCCCTTCCCCTACTCAGTACACCCGGATTAACCGGACGATCAATAGGGCCCTTTTTTGAATGCATCCGTCCATAAATCAACATAAGCCAGGGCACTACGGCGACTTTAAAGGGATTAAATTTTTATAGTTGAATAGGCTATTGTTAACGTATCCGCTCTTAAATAAATAAACGCCAGACATTGTGGCGACTTTAAAGGGATAAACTTTTACATGTTTACTTTTTATTGTCCGTCTATTCGGCCTTAAATCAACACCGCAGACATTATGACCATGATCACGTTTGATTCACTCATGACCTTATCTAAATATAGCTTATGAAGTCATTATGAAAAAAAAGGTCCCAGCAAAGCGCATTTAGGAATATACCTTATGATTGGAGTCATTTTTTCAGTGGACGCCAAGGAGGAAACATCGTAAGCAAAAAAAAGTAGTCTTTAATTTTCAGTAAATTATACTTCTAACGGACTATTTGAAAAAAAGCTTAATGTTTTAATTAAAATATAAAAATATATTTCTTTAAATTATTTTTAATAAGCTCTTTGTTTACCATTTCAATGTATTTATTATTTAGGTTATAGAAAAATCTATATGTTCAAATTTAATTAATATTTATTTGATTTCTTGAATATTTTGTTTTAAAGTTATCTCCCCGTCTAGGGCTGAGCACCTGACCTCAATTTTGCGCGAACACGCCCTAGATAGGTATATAAGTCAGCTCTATATACTTCTGGGAGATATAAATAGCAGAGTGAGGTCATTCTCAAAATAGGAAGATGATGTCATTCTAAAATTAGAATCCAAAATGGCCGCTGCGCATGACGTCATAGATCCAAGATGGCCGCCGCGCATGCGCAGTCGTGGGGCCAAACCGACGCCTATACTACTGCCTTGAGTGGAAAATTGCGATGATTTTTTCACATTGAACGGCTGTTGACAAGAGCGAAAAATCGCGGTGATTATATAATACACCGCAATCATCAGAAAAGTATCACTAAATGTCCGCGGCGAGTCACGAGGAATAATCTCAGGGGGTCGCGGTGAATTGCGATGGATCGCGGTGAACCACCGGCAATCACCGCGAAATCCAGGTAAATTTTGTAGGTTAAATACATATAAACTCTGTTGTTACATGTATAATTGCATTAGTTTTTTCTATAAAATAAATAGGTTTAGGAACAAATAAATAAAGTTAATGTGATATGTAATCATTCCATTAGTTTAATAATTTATCTATAGTATTTAACAAATTAAAATTTATTCCTATCTTACCTTTGGATAAATTTCAAAATCTACACTAGGGCTTGGCGTCGCAATTTTGTAGTTTTAAGTTGAAAATTAATTATTTCCTGTAGAGGATAATGTTTATATTCATTCGCAAAATAAAACAGAACTTAAGTAATATATAGCATTTCACAAAAACTGTCTCATGTCATTGTGGAGTACCGAGGTTGGACAAAAAAAACTTGACCCTTTCACACTTGCAGGAAGTGTCACTTTTCATACTGTTTTTGTCATCAATATTTTAAGCATTGTCAAATACTGTATGATACACTACTTGACACTTGAAACTTTTCTATTTTGTAAAGAAGCAATTGACAATGTGATATGTATTATCAACAGACATTATATCGGGCATTTTTTTTTATAGAATATTATATAAAATATATAAAGAAATCGTTGTTTAAGTACTTTCTAAGTAACCACTTTACATTTCGGCAAGGATGGTCACCTGTTTTTACCAAATTAGTTTTAAATATAATTTTATAATAAAATTTTATTAAATCTTTAGGCAAAATAAAAATCAAAATAAGAGTCTTTGTGTTTTCGTTTTCGGCAATGGCCGACTCTTATTTTATTCAATTTTTAGCTAGGTTTTAACAGTTTTAACCAAATTTAAACACAATTTGTACATGTTTTACATTGATTAGAAACAAAGGTAAAAAAACCCTTTAATAAGAAATTCAGTAGGATCACAGGCAGTAAATTATTATTTAAAGTAAAGTTAGGCCAGCATTTGTAGATAGATGTTAGGGACCATGGTGGCATAAACAACATACAGAGCAGGGTAATAGGTATAAAAAAAGAAGTCACCATAGGAAAATCCAGTAGTGAGGAAGTACAGTAAACAAGCAGACGACGACAGGCAACCGAAAGCAGGCAACAGGTAAACAGGTAAATTTTAGCTAAGAATTAAACCGCGAAATTGAGGTGGTCCCGTACACAGGAAATGCGTGTAGAGCTTTTATTATCCAATAGATTTGCTTCAACTTTCCACATCGTAAAAAGATAGATAAAGCTAGATTGTCAGGGCATTTTCATTAAGATATAAACATTAAACGAAACAAAATTACAATAAAACGGCCGGTTTTCAGTAAAATTACCGGTAAATTTCATACCGCGCGATCGTAAATAGCTATTATGTCTAAAAAGTAAATAAATTGAAATCAATTCACATATTAAATTTGGACTTTCAGCTAGAAAAGGCAAAAAAAAAAAAAAAACAGAATTAAAAAAATCTCTAATACTAAAAAATGCCGTCAATTTAAATACATACAGTAAAGCGAAATTGTTAACCATAATGCGAATAGTAAAGTACATGGAGTAACATATTTATCGATATGACATATAGACGGGGCGTGTTATCTAAAATAAACCTGTGAATGGAAGGTATCGGACGTTAATACATTGTTGTTATAACGTGTTTTTAAAGTTTTAATATATTTTAAATGTTTTAAAGTTAGTAAATAAGGAGTAGTGCATACACTTTAGTTCATGAGCAGTGGCAGTCTTTTTCTTGCGTAACGTAACAAATTTCACCAAACTGTTTCCAAAAATAAATATAACAAAACAAAGATGCGAAAAGTAAAATGGCATTATAATTATATTCAAAGCGCATCTATAGTTATCAGTGTTGTATATCTCTGTGTTGTTTAACGCTCCTTATTTAGTGGCAATTCGGGCCAATAAAATGGATAGATGGATCGCTTTTTTCTAATTTCATAAAAAAGTTAGTTTATATAATGAAAACATACGTATTTCTGTTGGAGTTTAAAGCACTGACTTAAAAATATTTTTATGTATTTATTTTGCATCCATATGGAAATTAATTGTTATCATGATATATTTCTAGTTTTAATTAAATCATCATTATTATTGCAAATGTTTCATGAACATTGTCGGGTGGAAAGTCAATTCCGTTTTAAATGCAGATACTTTAAATACATTATAAAATCATTTTCGAAATTTTTTTTTAAATTTCACTATGTAACACCTTTAACGCCTTATTTACATGTAGCAGACTTGATCACTAAAATATTACAGAAAGCTGCAAATATTTTGATTTTTAAACTCGTAATCTGATAATATCTGGAAAAAAAATTTACTATATAATTGAGCCGCGCCATAAGAAAATCAACATAGCGGCTTTGTGACCGCGCAGTCTAGACAGGATCCAAGCTGTTTGCTTTCATAACCTACTGCAGTAAGAGAAACAGCGAACAACACATATCATGATCAGACCGCGCGGATGCGCAGGCTGGTCAGGATCCACGCTGGTCGCAAAGCTACTTTGTTGGTTTTCTCAAGGCGCGGCTCATATTCTGCAAAACTCCCGGAAAATAATAAGATATAAGATAACGAAGTGAAATCTTCAATTACCTCATCGTTAGTTCTAATAAGTCTTTTAATTCCTGATCTGTTTCTTGTCGTCACACAAGTTTTTTACAAGAAAATGCGAAATTTAATTCGTCCGTTGACGAAGTGCCATTATAGGTTAAGTTAAACACAAATCACAACTTTGTTGAACAATGACTGTTTTCAAGTCTTTAATTTTCACGTGTACTTAATGCTTGACTAGTAACATTTTTATTGGTTAACGAACTGATCAGTGGAAAATTTAGAATATGGCATGAAACACTCAAATAAGTAATCAACTATAATTAAATTCGTATCTCGGAATTAAAACAAATGGGCATCATTGAACTTGGGGCAATTACCGACCACAATACGTTGATGAATGAAATCGAATTTTCGATGTGTGATGTATTTTCGTAACTCAGCCATCAACATGAATTACTTCAACATAAATAGTGTTTTTATTAAATATTGTTGCAATATTATTCAAATCCAAAATCATCTGGTTAAAATGAATTAGCTAATTATAGTATACGAGTTTCAATGAAATAACATAACGCCGGAATGACAGTCTTTTGTGCATTTATGAAATTATAGAAATTATGGAAATTATACTTGAAATAGAATAGTTAGAAGATATAAATGCTTGCAAAATACAAGATACTATTTATTTTCATCTTGTCTAAATGAATTAACAAATTATACAGTTAGTACATGTATATATACATGTATTATACAAGTTCAAAGACATAATGATATTAAATTTCATAACCCTAATGTTTTAAAAATATAATCCTTGCATTTATTAAATTATATGAGTTAATGGAAATAACACCTGAAATAGAAAAGTAAGAAGAAATAAATGATTCAAAAATATAAAACATTGTTTAATGTTTTCATTTCTTATCCCATCATAGTGTTGAAATTTTAAATTAACTGTATACGTAATAACAAGCCACTGCATTTACCTGTAAATCGCGGCGATTCATCGCAATTCACCGCGAACCACCGGCACTTCATCGCGATGCGCCGCGACCATCATCGCGGGACACCGCAATCGATTTTATTGCATTTGGTCGCGGCGGACGCTGTTAAATGTATTGCGGAGATGCATGAAAAAACGCGCATCCCCGCGGCTCAGGAAATTGTCCGCGCTAGGGTCCAATCGCGGGGAAGCGCGGACTTTGAAAAATCCGCGAGCTTGGGACTGTATGTGTGGGAGTAAACTCATAAAAATGATACCGTTGCTTGAGATACTTGCACAAAGTGAGTTTTAACTTACTCGTGTTACATTCATAGAAGAAATGAGTATCCATCTAGCATAACAGATCTTTTTTATATTTATTTAGAAAGTCGCTGTGTTATAGAGAATTAGCGCGTCAGATTCATTGTTGTTATTGATTACGAGCGCGTGTTATCAAACATCTTTGTAGGGATAACGCATGTTTTTTTTGTGTTATAAACATCTGCAGAATCTCGAGGGATTGGTTGGTACCCGAGCCCGTTACGACGAGGGTACCAACGATTCCCAAGGGATTCTAAAGATGTTATAACACGAAAAGAATATGCGCTAACGCTATTCTAGCATAAAACGCGTTTAAAACGGGAAAATGAATATATTGTTCCTCAATGTCATTGAATTTCCATGAAATGCGCGGTAAAAATCTACGTTGTTTTGTCACTTTGACGTCATTTCATTTTGAATTTCCGTTTTTGGGCTGAAAATCGGAAGGGTTTTCGTTTGCCAGGGAACGGCATAAATAAAAAGGGGTTTTTTATAACAGCACGGAGCGCGAAATTTCTTTTAAACACATTTTTTTCTCTCCTGAAAAACCCCCCTAAAAGTGACAATACAGCATTTTACTGAAAACGGTTTTTAAAGGGCGTAGGTGACAAAAAGTGTAAGATAGATGTGCCTTGGATCTGCTCCATTGAAATTTTCCCCCGCCACCTATTTTCGGGTTAGTTGCACTAAATGCTTTTATTGAGTTTTGCGCATCTTTTGAAAAAAAACCAAAAATTTACACTACTTGGGGGTTGTATTCAAACCACTTTTCAAGTAAAGAAAGGGCTTCTCCCTCAAAGGAAAAGAAAAAGTACATGCGGAGGCATTAAAAAACTGCTTTAAATTTCCACACAATAACACATGGATCATTTATCAGAGCCGCTACCTTTTGGAAATAATATCTCATCCAGTGATTTTGTCACTGAATAAATCATTGTTTGGTTTCAAATGCAAAGGAATTAAATCACGAGGGCGCATCTTTTTGAATGAAGTAGGTTTAAAAAAACCAATCTGTAGCGCGTCTATCGCAAAAGTACAGCCAAATAATTTTAAAAGAAACACTCAATCAATTACATTTCTTGATAATTAAAATTTCGTTTGGTTTTAGAAAGTTCGTTTGAGAATACTACATAGCTTTTGCTTTTTTGTGTTGGTTTTGTAAGCGCCTCCCTTCATTCAACAAGACCATTGCAGAAAATTAAGCCCCAAAGAAATTTAAAACAAAAAAAAAAAATTTTTTTTTATAAAGGGGGGTAAACGCCCCAAGGACTTCTTTTTAAAATGATCTAACAACATAATTTTCCGTATTTTGATTGTCTTCTATTTTGTTAGTGTAAAGGACACTCCATTATATTTATCTACTTGACCTGCTCCGGTTAAATTTGGGAAAGGGGTCGCTGACTTAAAAACCACTTTTAACCTCTCATTGCAAACCGTAGTTCGAGCCCCCACTACCCCTATCTCTTATGTGAAAAAGTACAGTTGTTTTACGGGGGATGGGGTCGTATTTGGGTACTTCCCAGGAACGAGGGTTAGGTAAACTCCCCGCCCATATGTCTTTATAATTGTATTTGATTGTAAATAATTAGTATAGGTTTCAAAAAATGTAAATTAACTGACAATTTGGGAAATTTTTCAACATAATACGGCCAGTGTTTTAGCATTTCTCTAATGATGTCTGATTTGTTTTTGGTATACAACTTCTGTTCGTAACGTTTTTTTTATTTTGTAAAAATTATTTTGTCTTATTTTCCCCTTTAAATTTTGTATACCCATTGTTCGTTATATTTGTATATGTGTGCCACCTGGGCTTAAGCCCAGGGGAATATATTTAATTAACTTCAAACTTCAAAACTTATATGATTTCGACTTTTTTGAAACAGGGCGTTGAAATCAAACAATAAACAAACAAACTTACTCATCCACAACAACATGTCAATCCAAAATATTTTTTCACAGGAATTTTTAAACTTTGTTTATATAAAAAAAATTTTTCAATAGTAAAATGGGTAATCGGGAAAAGAAAACCTCCAGCAATATGATTCCCTTTTTGTTTGGCACGGAAAGTTCACCATATTGCCTTACCTTTTTACGTTTCTGATTAAACTTTTTAAAAATATATTTCTTAACTAGTGTTTATAGTGTGAACAGTTAAAACGCAATACGACGTACAGTGGCTAAGTATGAATAACGACTCTGAGAAAAGACTCCATGCGTTATGTGTGGGGTATGCTTTTTATACATTTTTTAATGCTATCGCGGACTTTATTTTCCTTCGGGGATAAAACCCCCTTTTTTTTGTTTAAAAGGGTTTGAACTCCCAAACCCAAAAACGTCCCCGGTAATTAAAACTCATTAGTGCAAGTATCTAAAAACAACGGGATAAACGATTTTTAAAAGAATGCACCCCCCATAACGTCGGCAATTGCTGAAAAAATTTCTGTTGTACTTTTTGAAAAAAAAACGAATTTTTCTTCCAAACGAGGAACCCTGTTTTTCTTTTTTATGGCCGGGCCCTCGCTTTATTTGAAAAAATTGGGGCAGGATTAAGAAAGTTACATAAAAAATGTTCCTGAATCGACGGCTGTTTATGTTTTTTATACCCACCATAGCCATAAAAGTCAGGGTATAGGCCCGTGATAAAAATTTCCCGGCTGATGTACTGTAAAATCGAAATGACCAGTAAACCGTATTATGACAAATTAATCGTGAATAACTGTTTATTTGCAAATGTAAATTATGAAACTCTGCAATAAATGAGACCCTTCTGACTAACTTGCGCGTTACCTGAAATGGGTATAAGGCTAAAACAATTTGCAGAACTTATTGAAAAAAACCCAATTTTAACTAGGATTAAATATCGTATTTTAATGGGTATAAGATGAACAAAAAAACATTTTTGACCCCTCGGCATTTGTTTACTATAGGAAATACAAAAGCATGTCATTTATCAAAATTTTTTTAAAATTTAAAAAAATGAAAAAACCCAGTCCCCAACACACATAAACGAAAAATAAAACATTTACCCCAAAAGTTTTTCTTTTAATTCCTTAAAAAGGCCCCCTTTGAAAAACCCCCATAGTGCATTTGCGACCAGCATGCACCGACCGCCTGGCTTTTGCCATCCTGTCAGGATCCAAACTGTTCGCTTCCAAACCTACGCAATTGAGAAAAATAGTGAACAGCATGGATCCCATGCACGGTTTGGGCTGGATTTTCTGGTCGCAAAAGCATTTGTTGGTTTCTCATGGTGGGTCAAATTCCTCCAACTCCGGCATTTTTGCTTTTTAAAAATAGGCTACTTTCTTAAAACGGTAAACAAGGTCCCCTTTCTGTATTTTTTTTTTTACAAATTTTTTTTTTTTTTTGCAAAATATAACTTTTTTTACAAGACATAACTTACATTTTAATTCAACCTAATATTTTTTTGGACAGCACCGTCTGAAAATTTACTTGAAGATGGGTTGAATTCCCTTTTTATGAAAGGGATCCCTTATTATTGTTCTTATGGGATCGAAAATCATTGAAAGAATTTAAAATTTTTTAACTTAAAATTGGCTTTTTCTATCTGCCCATACGGGAAGAATTCTATAGTATTTTCCTTTCATTTTTTTTTCAAAATTTCCCCTAATGAAAGGAAAATTTGGGGGCTGAAAAAAATGAAAAAATAAAAACAATTGCACCCGCTTTTTTTTTTTGAAAGTTTTGAAAAACCCACGTTGCGAAAAGCCAGCGTTTTTCCCTTTTTTTTAATTTTTTGCTTTTTTTATAAATACCAACCAAAATAGCTCAAAAAGCAGAAAATTTATTCCTTTTTCAGATTTTTTAATACTTTTTTATTCATATCATATTTGTAAAACTATATCCTTACAAAATGGGTACAAAGAAAAAAATATCTTGTTTCTATTCCTTTTTGTAACTTTTTTTCAATGAAAAATCCCATAGTGAAAATTTTTTTTTAAAAATTTTTAAAAACTGTTTCATAGATTTTTTTTTTGTTTTTCTTTGTAAAAAATGTTTGTGGAAATAAAACGGCCCAAAAAAGTATGGGTCCCAGGGTAAATTTTTGTTTAAGATCGCTTTTAATACAACACCCGTTCGGGCAAAAATGGCGCCCGGGGCCCAAATTTATTACATGTATATTGCAAATTAAAAATTTTTTTAAAATTTTTATTTTTTCTATAATTTAAAACTAAATAAAATGAAAGGAATATTGTTTTATAATACAAGTCAATTGTCTAACACATATGAACAAAACGTCTTTGTGCTAAAACGCTGTCAAAACACAGCCACAAAAAGGCAAAATAAATGTCGGATGTACAGTCAATACAACATAAACCTTACAACATTTGATTTCTGTAAAAAAATTTTAAAAATCCCATTTTTTTCGATTCCTCTATTAAATTTTCTGTCCCTTTTCAAAATTTTGACTTTCCCTTTATTTTTTTTAATAGTGTCGGCTGCGCAAAAGATGCGCACAAAAAACTTTGGAATTTCCCTTTAAAAAAGGATAATGGCGTTATGTCTTTATCCCTTAATAGGCTTTTGATATTAAATTAAACATTTTTTTTTTGTTAAATTTTGAAAAAGGGTCATCTTTTGCAAAATTTTCGGTTTAAATTGTAAAATGCTAAAATTTTATACACCTTGATTACAACTAAGTGATGGTTTGGGGCGCTCTTTTACTTAATTTGAATTGACATTACGGTTTGAAAAAAGGGGCTTCCCCTGTTTTAGTAAAACGGGAAAAAAAAAATTTTAGTTGCCGATCAAACACAATTGAAAAAAACACTCCTGCCTAAAAGTCACGGGTCAGACAGAAAAGTGTATGTTAAGATATGGGTTTTTTCAATTTCGCCCGTTTATTCATAATTTTTATTTTCCCGACTTGATGTCAATTTTTTTATATACAAATTTAAGATTGGTGCCTGAAAAAATGCAAGTTTGACATTTACAAAAAGAAAGTAATCAAAGAAACGTGTTATGTTTTCGACCGTTGTCTTCGCTTTCTGAAATATTGTCAATATATTAAACAGTCGCCTCGTTTACCGTGGACTTACTTTAATTACTTACTCAAGAAATAATTAGGCAATTAAGCCTTAATACCCATATATACCAAAGTTACGTAATAGATAGCTTTAAACGAATGTCTAGTGTATGTTATATGTTTTTGATATATCAAGTTAGAATCAAAACGTGTTTCGACGATTGAAAGCAAATTGCTCTGTATAAACAAATAAGCCGCACCATGAGAAAACCAACATAGTGCGTTTGCGACCAGCATGCATCAAGACCAGCCCGCGCATCCGCGCAGTCTGGTCAGGATCCATGCCGTTCGCTTTCAAGCCCTATTGCAATTAGAGAAACCGTTAGCGAAAAGCATGGATCCTGACCAGGCTGGTCTGGATCCATGCTGGTCGCAAATGTATTATGTTGGTTTTCTCATGGTGCGGCTAAAATTAGCTTTTTGTGTTTACTTCAATATAGACCAGTATAAAACAAAACATAGAAATAGCATGGAAGGCTTCAAAGATATGTTCAGTGCAACACCATTTAAAGCTGTCAAAACTGTCATAATGTTAGTTTCGGTTTTATCAAAGAGAATAAACCTCACGAAATAGTCGATTACATCAAAGCACACATGTAACAAAGATACAACTTTCGTATATTGTAAACGAAATATGTGGATCTAAGGTAGAAGTTCAATTTAACCTTTAGCCTGCTGGCGGCAAGTGAATCTACCTTTGCGATCAGTGCAGACCAAGATCAGTCTGCACATCCGCACATCGCTATTCAGTCAGTAAATTTTCAGTAAAAACCCCTTCGAATAATAAATGGTATTGCCCAAAAGTGAATGATGGACCAGTCCATTATAGAAATTTAGCAGGCTAAGGGTTAAGCTACAGACTCTGAAGTAAGGGTATTCTAGTAAAAATAAATATATTAAGGGAACCGTTGTCTCTTTGTTGTTTTTTAATTTAATAATGATTATATTAATGATAATAAGATTTTTTTAAAGTAATAAAGCAATACCTTATGATACAAATTTTTGTAAATTAAACCTGACAAACTACTACTAACGCTATATGTATTCCAAATTGCTAAGATTCTATAGACAATGCACCTTTGTCATTTTTATGACGTGATGTTATTTAGTTTCCAGACAGTGTCTGTTAGCTTTCAGACAGTGTCAGTTTTGATAAAAGATTAATTTGAACATACAAGTCATCAACTAGTTCCAGTGACATAATTTGACACATTTATATTCCATTGACATTTCTGATGTCAGGGAGTGGGATTGTGTGACATGTTAATCAACGTGTTATTGCTGAACAGACCATTTCACAGAAACTATGATACACCGAAGTAAAATTAATTTACCAAAAAAAGTTAATTAGAAGGAAATAATTGTAACCTCTATCAATTTCGCAATCCATTTATTTTGCTTCGTGTGGAAACAGTAAGACAGTTAGATACTAGTAGTAAAACGAAAATCCCATATATCAGATATTTAGAGGTTGATACTTGATTGTTCGGCGCCTTCATGCTGCAATTGCCCGATGAAGTGCATACTGATCTGACGGCCCTAGGTCCAATGGTCATTACTCAATGAGTATAATTATACCAAGATTTTACTATTATTATTATGTCTCCCACCACACAGTGGTGTGGGAGACATATTGATTTACTCCAGTCTGTGTGTGTGTGTGTTTGCGTGTGTGTGTGTGTGTGCGCGCGCGCGTTTGTGTGTGTGTGTGTGTGTGTGTGTGTGTGTGTGTCACAAAGCTTGTCCGCACTCTAAGTCAAACATTTCTCATCCGATTTTCACCAAACTTGAACAAAATGTGTTTGACCATAAGACCTCGGCCAAGTTTGATAACTAGCCAAATCGGTCCAGGCGTCTTGGAGTTATGGCCCTTGAATTACCAAAAATCGGTCATTTTACTCTTGTCCGCACTCTAATTCGAATATTTCTTATCTAATCTTCACCAAACTTAAACAAAATGTGTTTGACCATGAGACCTCGGCTATGTACGATAACTAGCCAAATCGGTCTAGGCATTTTGGAGTTACGGCCCTTGAATTATCGAAAAATTGGCCATTTTACTCATGTCCGCACTCTTAATCAAACCTTTTTCATCCGATCTTCACCAAACATAAACAAAATGTGTTTGACCATGAGACCTCGGCCAAGTTCGATAACTAGCCAAACCGGTCCAGGCATTTTGGAGTTACGTCCCTTGATTTATCGAAAAATCGGCCTTTTACTCTTGTCCGCACTCTAAGTCGAACATTTCTCATCCGATCTTCACCAAACTTGAACAAAATGTGTTTGACCATGAGACCTCGGCCAAATTTTATAACTAGTCAAATCGGTCCAGGTATTTTAGAGTTACGGCCCTTGAATTACCGAAAAAATCCATCTGTTTACTCTTGTCCGCTCTCTAAGTCGAACATTTCTCATCCGATCTTCACCAAACTTGAACAAAATGTGTTTGGCCATAAGACCTTACCCAAGTTCGATAACTAGCCAAATCCGCCCAGGCAATTTTGATTTATGGCCCTTGAATTACTGATTGGATCCACTCATCCAGACCATCTAATTGGATCCACTCGTCTAAAACATCTAGAGAAACTAACATTTTTCATAGGGGCAGTTTGGGAGACATGCGCTTTTCTCAAAAGCATCTCTAGTTATTATTATTTATCATTATTACACCAGACTTATACAGCGCCCTTTTCATTATAAACACGTTCAAAGGCGCTTTACATATAGCAAACGCAGCCACACAGGGCGCGAAATTCATCCTGTAATAGTACAGACACAGAGCGATCTGACCAGAGGTAAAAAGTGAGATAAAGCCCTCAGAACAGATAGAGAGAAATCATTTTAGATACAGGCCTGTCCGACTAACTTAGCCTAGCTCTTCTCGAATAGACAGTCTGGTTCTTTAACGTGCCCGGTGTATAGCACCGATACACGCAAAGCCATCTTTCCTGGGAAGAACCAGTACATGCCTCTAAGTTAAGTGGGAGACACCCAATAGCATCAGAAATTTCAAATTTCCATAGCCTGGACCGGGATTCGAACCTCAGACCTCAAAATTGGCAGACAAGCGTGTAACCACCAGACCACCAGCCCAGCAGGCAATGGTGTCTTTAATACATATGTCTTAATTTATCGGCAGACATTATACTAAAACTTGAAAAGGATTTACTTACTATGGATAGTTAAATGTAGCATTACGGATATCCCTTCCGTATTTAAAAATCATTTAGTGTCTTTTTTGAATGATTCTAAAGGGGGTTTTTGGTTGGGTTTAACGTCGCACCGACACAGGTATAGGTCATATGGCGACTTTCCAGCTTTAATGGTGGAGGAAGACTCCAGGTGCCCCTCCGTGCATTATTTCATCACGGGCGGGAACCTGGGTAGAACCACCAACCTTCCGTAAGCCAGCTGGATAGCTTCCTCACATAAAGAATTCAACGCCTCGAGTGAGGCTCGAACCCACATTGATGAGGGGCAAGATTTTAAAGATAGTGATAATGAATAAGCACGTTTACTCATAATTTAAAAATGATAATTTTTGTCGTAAAAATAATCGGTGTCAAACGAAATGCATCCTGGATATATCAATATACATGTACACTCCAGGTTAATGGATAAAACAATTGCACACGAGGTCAAAAGGGTTTTACTTCTGGCATGCAGACCGTTCAATAAGAGTTTGATTACATGATATCAAAACCAATGTTTAGTTATTAGCCAGAAAAGCATTTGCTATATATAGACTGGACATATAGCACAAATGGATCAATAATTTGTAAAAGGAGTGGTGTTATAACATTTTCTTTGATTCAGACTTCCAACTTCTAATAAATACAAGCATATCGAAAAAAGTGAATTATATAGTTTCTTTTTTTCCAGCTGAGCTGGTGAGCGATAGTGGTCAGTGATTGTCCGTCATCCGTCAACATTTTTCTTTAAACAACATCTCCTACTAAACTGCCAGGCCAATTTTGATTAAACTTGACAGGGATGTTCCTTGGATGGTCTTCTTAAAAATATTCAAAGAATTGAATTCCGTTTAGAACTCTGATTGGTATGGCAACCGAAAGGAAACAAATCTTCATGTTCTTGGGCTTTGATATCTGGTATGTAGCATCATCTAGTGGTCTTGATCATACAGGCAAGGTGCACTGCAGCCTAGAGACAGCCATTTGCTGAGCTCTACACCAACACACAGTAGCCGTCAAGCAACAGCCGCAAATGAGAAGAGAGAGGCATTTCCGATGTCTGAAGCAAGTAAGTGTATAGGTTATGATACCAACGGCTAAATAGTTAAAATTATTAATTAAATTTTAGTTCCCTTTCCGGGTTTTTAGTTCTGGAATATAGTTTTAGCTTAGCATTTACAAAAATTAACTGAAGAAAGTTGAATATCTTTTACGGTTTATTGTAATGTTTAATTGTTTTATTGAAAACTGTTAACGAGAGTTACTTTGAATTTCAGAATTCCAGAAAAAAGTTCTACATTTGTTGGCTGAGATGAGAAACGATATCTCTGACTTAAAAGGCAGGCGTCGACAAAATGAAGCTGGAGATGATGATGACCTTATTTCCCAGTCTCAGACACTTGATGACTTCTCGGTTCTGGAAAACTCGATAAGAAGTCCAGAGGAGAGAAGACATTTGGTACAAATTACTATAATTTTAACTATTCATACAAACCGTACTAAAAATATGAAGAAATTAATAAAAACAGATCTTGCAATCTAGCCAGATAAGCAGAAGCAGGTATTATTACTTGAAGCGGGCACTATACTTAATTATTGATCCACCAAAAACAAATGATGTAATTGTCTTAGCTGCATTTTCATGATAAATTTTTTTATCTTTGATATATCTTAAGAAAGGTTGGAATTTTCCTTTTCACAACTGGTATACATACAAAGGTGATTTGCCAACATATTATTATTATTTATTAATGTCTTTATTTCAGATACAGAAACTATCATTGGTCGGAGGAATTAATGTTAAAGACAATGTTAAACGTATTCTTGAGAAGTAAGTTTCAGCTTATTCATTTGATATTTTTTATTTTTATTTTTTTTGCGTAAACAAAGTCATTTAGTGTTTATCTTAACATGTTTTAATAATGTAACAGTTGTTGAAAAGCAGGAAGCATTGCAACCGAATTCTGTTAAGTTTTTGTTTGTAAGGTAGCTGTTAGCGAATATAACTCGAAATAACTTTTTTTCCATTAAGATGATGTTATTCAATTTTAAAAGAAAAATCACGTTAACTGTAGTATGGAAGTTATAATTTTCATTCCTTCATTTTTTTATAGACTGATGTCTAATGAATTGATGTCGAAATTCAACATGAAAGGCAATCGTCAGAAGATGGCTTTTGAAAAAACTGGATTGATTAAAGTTGTACAAGGTAAAGTTAATTTTGAAGAAACTTGTGTATAGGACATTCCTTGCAAAGTGATTAAATTTTTATTCACTTGTCTTTGACGATTTGAGTGGAAACCTTGCTCAAAGGTGTGCAATTCTGTTCTATAAAGAAGCAACATACTTTGGTGCCTGCACATGTACTGTAATATTGCCCAGAGGGTTACTTTGTTTATTTGTATATAACATAAAATATTAACAGTTTTCTTGACATTATTTTATTTATAACACCAATGTTATAAATTGTTTTGATATAACTTAAATATTTTCTGTATTCTACTTTTAGCAAGTGCTATGAAGACGTTCGCAACCACTGAGCAGGATGTAAATGTAGCCGTGGCAGGTTGCCTGAAGTATGCTCCAGACAGACGTGGCGGTACTGGAAGGGTCAAGTGTTGAATCAAACCAGAGAACAAGCTGATCATGATATGGATGATAACTCTTTCTTTCATGTTTAAATTCATTTAGATCAACTTGTCAAGCAGGCGTCTTGTGGAGGTGTTGCTGAAAACGCCAATTTAAACCTACTGTAGAGACATTTCAGGAGATATTTATGTCTTTATATTGATTCTGTGAATTCTTTCGAATAGCTTTTTGACTAACAGAACGTCTTATGTAAAACATCCTCATTTTTCATTGTAATATTTTATCGATGTCTAGGAAACCCACACAAGCTTGATTATATATAAACGTATTTGCCCGTCCGCTTTGCTATTAGGGAGAGCGTTGGTTTACAGATTGCAAGGTCGTGAGTTTGATCTCGAGCAGGACATGTTATCCATGACAATTCGATAAAAGACACTGTGTCTGAAATCAATCTTCCTCCTCTGCCTCTGAAAATTCATGTGGAAGTTGTCAGTTACTTGCGGGGAACAGGTTTAAACTGGTACAGAATCCAGGAACACTGGTTAGGTTAACTGCCCTTGCTGCCATTACATAACTGACTGTTGAAGAATGGTGTTAAACAGGAAACAAACAAGAACTTACTTAGAGCTTTTATCCAAATATATCTAGTAATGACTTGTTACTGTGAAATTACAAATTCATTGTTGTTCAGTTTTGTTACTTGAATGTATATATATATATTAATGTAAAAATAGAACCGAATTAAGTTTTTATGTGCACTACTTAAGAACTTTGTCAGTTCAGGAATATTTAAATGAAAATATTCAGGCAATACATTACATATTTTTACTGCTTGTTCATTTTTAGCTCGACTATTCAAAGAATAAGTAGAGCTATTCTACTCACCACGGCGTCACACCTTGGTTAAGTTTTTCGTACCAGTCCACATTTTGACAAAGTCTTTTGAGATAAAGCTTTGAAACTTTCAACACTTGTTTACCATCATCATGGCCAGTTATAGGCAAGAGCACATAACTCCATCAAGGTTTTTGGCTGAATTATGGCCCCTTTTGACTTAGAAATCATGGTTAAGTTTTTCGTACCAGTTCATATTTTTTGTAAAGTGTTTGACATATGGCTTCGAAACTTTTATCACTTGTTTAGTATAATAGTGTCTGTCTGTAAGAAAGAGTACATAACTCTGTCCTCTATTTTGGCTGAATTTTGGCCCTTTTTGGACTTAAATTGGTTCTGTTTTCATACAAGTCCATGTTTTGTTAAAACTATTTGACATATGGCTTTTAAACTTTGAACACTTGTTTATCATTATGATTTCCATCTGTAGGCAGGAGTACATAACTATTTTGACTGAATTATGGCCCTTTTTGGACTTTGAAATTAGCTCATACATTGCCATTTAGTGCAAGACTTATCGAAATCAAAGAAATACAGGAACATTGTTCGTCTAATCTATTTATTTCTTTTGTCTGAATATCCGTGGAAATATTTTGACCCCATTCTTCAATCAATGCTTCGAATAGTCAAGCGCGCTGTTTGTTAGTATAATTATTAATCCGTTGACCATTTTAAATTTAAGGTAGAGAATGTGAACAGCTATTAAAAGTTGCACAAAATATTTAGTGAAACATAAGAATTAGCTTTTCCAGATTCTGCAGATAAATCCAGGTTCATTTAAAGTGGCCAATAGTTCATATATGTCTGTATATAGTTGTTAGAAATTTAGGGATCAAATTTTTGTTTACTAAGTTGCATATATATTGCTTAAAATTTGTTCAATTTTCATCCAGTCATAAATATATATACATATGTAGTTAAAACTATCATCTGGCAATTTCAACTTTTAATTGTTGCAAACTGGCAAGCTAATCAATAATTATAAGATTTTTATGTACATAAATCATTGCGTAAATAAGTGGGTTCATAGTTTGTACCAAAGTACTTATGATAGCTCTGTATTCAACAAAAGAAAAAGAAAAAAAAAATATGAAGAAAATTTAAATTGAATTTCTAATGTTTTCAAAATAATTGTCCTGTTTTGTCGGCTGTATTTATGGCGCTGTATTTATATAGTTTGCATCTTGATGACGAGTTCTGTTTTTCGTTTTGAGTGATAACTTTTTATTGAGATATGTTTAATGTGACTTTGAAAAAAATGTATAAAGTATTTTTTGTTTGCAGTACATCTTATATTAAATTGTCTAGGTATATGTATGATACATTTTCTGATTATATTAGTGGACCCAAGAGTTGAGAAAACAGTATTAATAGGCGAGGGCAAATACAGTTTCAAGCACATATATTTTGACCAAGAAGTGTTTTACAGTAAAATTAATGTTGGCAATTTTTCTTGCAAGTTTCTGCTTTATATCCAGGAAATCTGATAGTAATGTGATGAAAATAGACAAATTTTCATAGAGCTCCAACTCTAGACTGGCTTTATATTTAAATGTATATAGGTCTATAAATTTTGCATCAAAGTATTAATCTTACCAGTATTAACATTCGGTGTCTTTATGTTGCATTGGTAAAATTTCGTGAATTCTTATCAGTACTTTGATTGTCTTACTTGTTTTATTTTTGCTTTATGAACATTTGATATTTCATTTTCAACCCTCAGCTTAGCTACAACTTTGATAAGCTTGTGTTCATTATTCCATTCTTTGTACAGTTGAATTCGAAACATGTTTATTTTGAAACTTCTTGTTTTGTTTCACATTTTTGTGATATTTGACAAGACTGCATGCAGTTCGTGTGTGCATGTACAGTCGGTTTATATAGTCCTGATTGTCAAGATAATTATGTATGTACATGTAGAATTGCACCTGCATGGGATCTACTTTTACTTTAACAAATTTTAAGTATTAAGAGCAATAAATTCCAAAGGCATGACAAAATAAAAATAATGATTGCTCCTTAGGTATGTAAAAATTGTATATGTCACGGTTATATTTTATATGCTCAGTACATCTAAAGAGCAACGTTTTTACCTTCGATTTCTTTCATACTTTCCTTGTACATGTATATTCGAATTTTATATAGTAGTATTGTAAAAATGTTTATAAACCTTACCTTCATAAAAAAAACAACAACAACAAAAAACAGTCAAGTAAGTGTAGTTTATATATCTATTAATTATCACGTTAAAAAGTTACTGACTAAAGTCCAATTAAGTGTTGCATTTTTAGATGTACTAAATGAGCCTTAAAATAGTTTCACCTGTATATATTTGTTTCTGTTTCACAAATTGTCTAAATAAAACCATTGTTTAAAAATAATTCAGTGTTCTGTTCTTGATACTGACCATTTTCTAATGGTTGGTTTGAACCCCTGGAGTGGGTTGAAAGTATAGCTGTTCGTTGGAAATAGGTTGGATTTACGTTGGAAACTGGTTGGTTTTATGTTGGAAACTGGTTGGATTTACGTTGGAAACTGGTTGGATTTACGTTGGTAACAAGTTGGAAATTGGTTGGATATTCGTCGGAAACGCGTTGGATTTATGTTGGAAATTGGTTGGATATTCGTCTGTATCTGACGTTGGATTGACGTCGGATTCTGACGTCTAAACAATTTTCATATACAACCAAAAACCAACGTCTATCCAACGTCGGATTTCGACGTCTAACCAACGTCAATCCGACGTCAATTGTTTGCTGGGTAATGTCAAGAACAGAACCTGTCAAAGAATAGCTGCTGTCTTGTAACACCACTGGTTCAAATATTCCTGTGTCAGGCAAACCTTCAACAACATGTGTCCTCGGCTTTTCGGTAATTGACGATGTAACTTCGTCATGGCTGCCCTGTGAAAGACAAATCATTTTTGTAATCACAATTGCTTTTGCGTTTTTATTTCAGGCATTTTAAACAATTTTGAAAACTATTCTGATTAATTTGTTATGGTCACAAAAATCTATACACAGAATATAACTTATGGATTCAGGGCCCTCGTTTGCCGATTTTTGGGGCCGAAATTCGGCCCCATTCCCCCCTCGAAATAGTATGTTTCTTTCCCCCCAAGTATAGAAAAATTCCCCCTCGAAAGAAAAAAAAATCAAGAAAAAAATCGATACCCGATAGTCTTAGGAGCCCGGGTCCGGGAGATTTTCAAAAGACGCTCAAAGGACCATGATAATTGCCTGTGAGTCACTCGGGACCCGGAGACATTTTCCTTTGATAATCCTTCCTCTTATCAGTCATTTCCCAAAGTAAAACTATGTCCACGATAAACACGTGTATTCAAAGTAAACACTCGCGGTCATGCCCTCCTTCCTGCCTTTGATCTTCTGCTAAATTCCCGCCCTTTATCCTGTGGGCATGCCACGCTGATTTTTCTTTATCAGCAAGTTACGTCACGGCGAGTGCACATAGGTAATGAGAATCAATGAAGTGTTAACATTAATTCATTGATAAAGCGTTACCCGTATTGAGCCTGCATACTGTCAAAAAAGGCGCCAATTATTAAATTATCGTAATTAAGCGACCAGCTGATTACCGAGCATGTGAAAAGTGTCCTGCAAGATTTCTTCATGCAAACTTTAAATTAGATCATTGTTTAATGATTGTACCTTAACTTCAACGAGAAAATCCACAAATTTAAATGAATTTGGAAAGTAAAAATAAGTACAGAATGTCCATTCACGATTCTAATTACACCCGATGACATATGCAATTTTTCCAAAATTCACTTAAAAACTTGACTTTCAATGCAATTTTTAATGAAAAGTAGCATCATTATTTGAGGAACTATCTCTGGTTTACCTTAGTGGACCAAGTAACTGGCAAAAAACAACATTTCAGACGACATTCCAGAAGTGTACCAGTATCCGGATAGTACGTTTTTGGATACATTTTTACAGAGTGTTTTAGCACTTTTCTGCTAACAAACAAAAATATTGAAGAAAAACCTCATCAAATTAAAATGAATTTTGATAAAAATTTATTTACAATATGAGATTATATGACCTGTAACAGAAATTGTTATTATACTGTAACATGTTCTTGGTTGTAGTAGCTATTAATTACGTAGTATTACTTTATAAGAAAATATAGTCAATTGTATCGATGTGTTGGGGCAGGACTCTTGTATTTTGAAAAGGGACCCTTCAAAATTTGGACCCAAGGGTCCCGGGACTCTTTGGTTTTCAGGTCTAGTGGAACCCCTGGTTTTACTGATCCGTATAATACGCTCGTTTTTCAGTTCCCCGGGTGCGTGTATGCAAAGTTACTTCCCTTTGAAAAAAAATGTTGCATAATGTACATCATACAGTAAAAAGATCACAGATGCAACTGGGGCGAAATGCGCAAAAATAGATTTGCTTTTTAAGCAGCATGCTCTCAAAAAACAAACTACTGTCACGGACACCGCTGTTTCATCAGGGCCAGACATGCACAATCAGGTAGATATGACGAAGGGAAGCACTGCTCCGGCTGCTGCTGAGACAATGTCCGTGGATACTGCTAGTGCTTCCGTTAATGACGACATGTGAACCTCGATTGGATGTCACCTAATTGATTTAATAAAAGAAAATAAAAGTTGCCTGTTTTCAATAGATTATGTTCTGTACAATACTTCAGATATATTCACATTAGTTTGATATCTGTAATACTCAATTGACCTTAATTTAAGGGGTTATGTTCAGATGTCATATCTCCAGAATGAATTCCCCCCTCCCTTGAAAACGACGCGAAATTCCCCCCTCCAAGGGCCCCGGCCCCAATCCCCCAAAGTGTAGAGAGGGCCCTGGGATTATGCTTGATTGTATTTCTTTCAGTCATATTCATGTTTGTTGTCTGCTTTTACAAAATGAATATTAGTCAAAAAAGAACAAGTTATATTGATTTTATACTGAACTTAAAAATCCAAAGTGACAGATAAGAAATGATCCAAACTGACCTCATTTTTTCCTGTTTGGTTTACCAGACCGTCGGCAACTGCCAGAATGCTTCCACCTTTCAAAGAATCATGTAAGTTGACTTCTGCTTCCGGTATGGGAACATTGGTAGGTTCACTTGGTGCAAAAGCTGAATCGGGGATTGCATTACGGTTGAAGGGGAAAATGCCACAAGCACGGAAACCACTCTTGATGTTCGCTTGAACCACTGCACTGTCCCATGCCACTTTAAACAGTGACGGAAAAGTCCCTTTATTAATCTGGTGTAAAGCATTTTCTTGTAGAAAAGATGAGCATGCTTTGTTGTATTCCCTGTTAAGGGGGCCAAACACGGCCCGGTCAAGCGGCTGTAAGTAATGTGTAGTATGGGGTGGTAGCGCTAGCAAGTGGATGTTCTCCATTGCACATTGCAAGAAGGCGAGAGTTTCATGAGACGAGTGCCCATCAAGTATAAGGAGTTGTGGCCTGTCTGGGCCGCAACATTTCAAGAAAACATCCAGAAACCAGTGCTCTCCAATCTGGTCATCCATCCAGCCATTCTTTTGGTAGAACCACCTTGAGCCAGCGGGAGCATTCTCTGTATTGAAGCCATGCAGAGACTTTGACGACTTTCCTTTAACAACGAACATGGGTGGTAACCGTTTCCCGTTGGCGTTGACACACGCCATTACTGTTATATTGGTTGACCTAGAGCTTGTCCGAGTAACGCAATTAACACCTTTCTGGCTAACAACTCGAACAGGGTCGTGCTCGAAACTTTTCCCCATTTCGTCGCAATTCCACACATTTTGGGGTTTGTCTAGCAAATTAAGCTCCTCAATAATGGTGCCCAAATCATTGAAATAACGTCCAATGACCTCTCTGTTCATCATACGCGCCCTTGTAGATGATAACTTTTCTGGTTTTCTGATAGTGAGGTCAGGGTGCCTTCTTCTAACCCCCTCCCACCAATCTTTCCCAGCCACAAAATTCGGATACCCTGAACCAATACGCAACCTTTTACAGAGAACACTCGTTCGCATTAATACCTGTTTTCGCGTCACCCCTATACCACGCCTTGCTGCCATCTTTACACTATCCACTATTTTATTTTCAATATCTGCTGGTATACAAGGCGGTCGCCCCCACGTTGAACATTAACCTCGAAGCGTCCACTTACTCTGTCCCCAAGAGTTGATCTCGGGACACTAAACATTGCAGCAGCTTGACGGACTGACATGCCTTCCTGATGAGCTCGAACAGCCTTTTCAAGCTGGGAGCTGTCGTAATTCACAGTTTTCCCCCTTTTGGTATGGATGTATTTTTTTTAGGCATTCTGAAAAAAATGATGATGATGATGATGATGGTGGTGGTGGTAACTCCGACACAATTTTAGTTTATATTGCAATTTACAGACTTTTGTTGGTTGAGGAAGACAATATGCCCCCCGCCCCCCACACACACCCCTGGGACATTCTTGCAGATAAAGAGGATCTCGATAGAACCACCGACCTTCCGTAAGTTAGCTTGATGACATCCTCATGTGAAGGAATTTTACACACTTAACGAGGTTTCCGACCTCAAGTAGCTACAGACAAGTGATTCAAAGTCGGCTGTCTTACCCACTCGGACACGGAGGCCCGTATACGCATGTAAGTGATTATGATACATGTTATGATACTGTGATGAAGGCGGAGAAAATTTTAAGGAAATAGTTCGGATTTTATACAATTAACGATGAATCAAAACACTAAACAGTCGTGAACTAATAACAATATACATTTGGATTTAATTAATTAGATTTAACTTGCTTATTTAGTTTATATACTAGTAAATTTGTTTTCAGGAGAGGATGTGGTTAAAGGTCATGTGCAACTTTCCGGCTTTAACGTTGGAGGAAGACCTTATATGCCCCTTCGTGCATTATTTCATCATTGGCGGGCACCTGGTTATGTTCGAACCCAGTTAAGACCATTATGTTTAACTTCGAGTTTGTGTCTCAGCACAGAACGTTAAAATATTATCTGTAACACAAGCTTGAAATAAAGATATAAAATAAGCCTTTTTCTTTCTCAAATATAATATAACGCAAGCTCTTTACAGGTCTGTTAAACCTTCACAACTTATAAAGTTCGTCACAGTGACTCAGATCTTATCTTATCTGTCAAAGTTTGTAACAATGTCTTTGTTTCATCGCTGACAAATTCAAGAATATAATTTGATATAAATACATGACTGCACGATACAATATAATCAGGATCATTTAGTATATTTTCCTTTTCTTTTTCCTTTTCCCATCTCTCGATGATAACCACAACTGCATTTCTTACAAGTGCATTCTCAATAGCTAATTTCTTTATCAATAAATGTAAATCATAAAGTAACGGATGATCAAAACAATGTTCGTGTTCAAATAATTTGTCCAGCATTTTGAGAGCTATAATTGTTAGAATATTCTCTGTTTTCTTGAACCCAGTCTGCCGTCTGCTAATCACTTTCACTATGTTTGGTATGGCAAACATTTCTACAAATAAAATATGAACTGTTTTGGCTTAATCATAACATTCCGAAAAGTGTGTTCTAATTAATTAGATATTAAAGGGACTGGCCTCCAGATCGTTCGACAACAAAAATATTTTTAGATATCTGGAAATAAATGTTATATTTCTTAAGAAGGCTTTAAAACTTAATTACTGACAAACTGTATGTTACGGAAACACGTGAGAATTTGCTGTAATTACTACTTTTACGATACAAATCGAAAAGCTCCAGGTAAACCGTCTCGGTTATAAATATCCATATTTTGCAGTTATAAATCACTAATTTTGCCTAGCGCTATTGGTTACGACTTTATTGCAGCGGCGGTCCGGGGTTCGATTCCCGACGCGGTCATCTTTTTTTCTTTCTTGATTTGGAATTTTTTAAATATTTTAGAAACAAAAACTCATATTCTGATGTTCATAATATGACCAAGCTTCAATTTGAAAGAAAGATTATTTTTAGCAAAATCTGGAAGTCAATGCCTTAAGTAAACATGAAAGAGATAAGCAACTTTACATTTATTCTGTACTATGCCTATGGACAACTTTATACAAATCCTATTGTCAGACCTGTTTTTTTTTAAAAACCCTATTTGTCCGCGCAGGATGAAAATACCTGTGTCCGAGCTTACCCGATCCAATAAAAAAACGTAGGGTTAACTCGGACATCTCTTTTTTTCCCTTTTATTTAAATAAAACAATTGATATTGCATTCTAGGTAAAATGAATTGAATAGAGAAATAACAATTGCTTTGCATTACACGAAGTTGTACTCAATTTGTTTTAATCTACTACATAAATTTTTACGATGAGTGTTCAGATTTGAATATTCCCGCCTTTAGAAGTTTGTTGTGAACGTGAAAGGAAGCTCAAGTCTTCCCAGAATTCCTCGCCCGTATATTCGGAAAAAAACGGCTACGTCACATGCTATATTTGGATTTTTTTTAAACATAAACAAGAAAGGGAAGTAACTAGGGAGGACATGTAGCTCACTTAAGGGAGTGACGTAAAATGCATTTTATACGATAATGTCCGAAATTTTCCGGATGTCCGAACTTTCACGGATCGACCCTAATCACTTCCTTTCCCAGCATACTTTCAGTGCAGCAATTGAAATTTAAAGCATGACCTACAGCTCAATACAGATTTATATATTCCACCCGCCATATTTGCGAGTTTGATGCTTTACAGTATTGGTCTATGTATAGTCATGTCGTCTGAGAGCGATTTCATAGGTTCGATACCCGCTTGGCCGGTCAATAAAGCAGCATAGGCATCTGTTGCTACAGAAGGCAGACTATCACCACCACACCCTGACATTCTAGCTATTACTAGAACTATCTGTGAGTTTATTTAGCAAAGAATCAAAATCTATAACGTTGCAATCAACATTACCTGTATGCACCGAATCTTGTGTAACCAACAATGTTCAGCTAAAACTTCAGAATTTTCTGTCGGACTGGCCTCATCCGTCTTCGATCGTTTGCTCTGAGAAGTACTAGGCACTTGTTTATCATTTGCCGTTCTTTTCTTAGCAAGTTTCTCCCTCATTTCAGCGATTAAATCGGATAAAGTTTTTTGTCAGAATTTTGCTAGTCAGGCATTGGCTTCCTCGTGAAAAGAGGGTGCTTATGACGTCATCATTGATAATGACGACAAATTCGGTAATCATCGGCAGTTTCCGCCGTATTCGCTAAAGCTGGAGTGCTATTCTTATAGTAAATTATATTTCATTTATTTATGTACTTATTTATTTATTTAACTTCTGTACGATTAATATCTAATCAAAACGAATATCCGTCGCTAAAATAAACCTGGTTATTTTTTAGCAATAACCCTAATTATTCAAAGGGTAAACTGCACATCAGAACTGAAAATTTAAACGGACGGTGCAAGGGTTTTAATCAACGCTGAAAAAAGGATTACACAAAAAAGCTCAGACAATCTAGGCGCAAGTTCCAGTAATAAAAACAGTTGAAGAGATGACCATGAAGATATTAACGTTGATTAGCCTACTCGGCGAGGCCCGCAATTAGAGCAGTTAAAAATTGTACTTTGTAATTTTGAAGGTATTTCGAGACATAATGAATTCGAGGATTTACTGAGCTATTTAAAATGTTTTGATATCATCGGTTTGACCGAAACTTTGGAAGAAAATAATGAAACTACAAAACATCTTTTAGATACACACACTTGTTTTTTCTTGCCTGCTGTAAAACAATCAAAACATGGTCGTGCTATGAAGGGATGTCAGTTTACTATTAAAATGATATTGTGAAATATGTAGAGCGTATAGAAGAAACCTGTTGCATTGGCATTATACTAAAGCTTGATAAGTGTTTTTGAATTTACGCGAAAATGTATACATAATGTTCGTTTACCTTCCGCCAATCGACTCACCGTTCTATTTAGATATAGAAGTAAAAGGTGCTTTTCTTCTTGAAGATGAACTATTATCAATATATACTAAATACAATGCAACAAATCTAGTTATAATGGGAGACATGAATGCACGCTGTGGTGAATTAAGGGAAGCCGTTACAACTGAACATATGATACCAACCCTGGAAGAATATAATGATATATATGAGTGTCCTGTCGATTAAAACCGGAAGTCTAGTGACAAAACCAATAATACACAAGGACGAACTTTAACAGACTTGTGTAAAACATACGCGCTATATATAATGAATGGTATATAATGAGTGGCAGGTTTGGAGATGACAATAATATTGGGAACTTTACATTCACTTCATCACAAGGCTGCAGTGTTATAGACTATTCTTTATTTTCTAAAAAATGTTGTGAACTTGGTGAGCAATTTTTGTATTGAAGAAAGAACAGAATCTTTACATTTTCCAATGTCAGTAACTTTTGGGATTAAAATACAAAGGGCCGAAAAGCAAGCCAATTCCGAATATACAGAAACGAAATACAATTTGAATGCAAGAACTAAAGAATCGTTTTAACATAAAGTTCGGGATTTTTTCAGTAATAAAATGCTTCACAAAATAATTTCCAATATAAATAATCTAAATATCAGTGTAAATGATTGTGTTTCAAATTTCGTCGAAATACTTAGAGAAGTACGTTGGTTCAGAATATATTTGTCCAGTGAAGCGTTATTTGGAACAATCCGGTCCTAAGTGGTTCGACCAGGAGTGTCTAAATCTGAATTGGCGGAAATACAAACTTCTGAGAAATTACAGACGAAACAGATCGGCCGAAAACCTGAACTTATATCTACAAGCGAGAAATGAATTCAAAACCATGTGTGACATTAAAAGCAAGAGCAATATTGTAAATAATATAAGCACTATTAAATGGGTTGAATATTCTGAAGGTTTGTTGAATCCAAATGTTGCTAACGATAACAATGCTGGAACAACTGATATTTCAATAGATGAACCTGATACTGAAGTTGAAAACCATATATTTAATTCAGTAATAACAGATGATGAGGTTAGATTAGCTACTGAACATTAAAATATGGCAAATTGATAGAGCTTATTTCGAAACTCTGGTAATGTAGCACCGTTTTAAAAACACTTTTACTACAGTTTGACTGTAATTTCGTTAGAGTATTATGTATATTAATTGAGTTGTCAAGAGCTTTTTTCTGAGTCCTGATCCGCACGTTTGTACATTTTGACATATGTTCGTATTCCAAATACATTTAGGTGTAGCCAGAACATGGAAAACCGTTTCCGATCTATAACTTGAGATTCACTTGACCCAGAACGTTAAAACTTCACGGGATGATTGGACGGACATGCCTAGTAGATGTCCCCCATTGATCTTTGGGCCATTGTTTCATAAGTCAAGGTCACAGAGGCCAGAACATGGAAAACTGTTTCCAATCCATAACTTGGGAACCACCTGATCCAGAACGTTGAAACTTCATTGGATGATTGGACATGCCGAGTAGATGATCCCTTTTGGATACAACCATCAGTGTCTCTTTGACTTTTGCTCCTGTCCCCTATTGACTTCTTGCCTATTACTACTATGCGTTGGGGTAGACATGTGCTTTTCTAAAAAGCATCTTCTAGTTTTATTAATGAACAAATGGCATGCTTCCAGGAATTGTCATTTACCTTTTTATTCTGATAAACTTGAACGTTACTTTAGAACAATAGGTGAACGATTGATTTTTGAATCGTACAAAACTTTTATAGATCTATACTCGAGTATCAATGTGATAAGTTCTACATACTCTATTTATCCATTGCAGATGGGGATTTCAAGCTGAAAGGAAAAATGGACCTCTTCTACAACTAAAGAAGAACAATATCATGCCAAGCCTTTTCTCCATAAGGATTATTTCCATTAAACACAAGAATGTGCAGAATGGCTAATTTTGTTCAGTAATCAAAAGATGTGCCATAAAAAGTGAAATCACCTTCCAAATAAGTACAAGTCATTCATTAGCAAGTCAAGAAACACTTAAAGATTCTAGTACAAGACAATTCTAAAAATGACAACGAATATGAAGAAATGTTTGAAATAGTTAGCGAAATGGAGCAGTCTGACACTTCATTGCATTCAATTGATGCATGTGACGACTTTGTCATCAGTTAGTCAGATAAACCGACTGATTCCTTTATTTTAGCCAAGAGAAATATAATAATGAAACCATCATATATAAAGGAAGACGTTCTAGAAATATTTGATGTTTAAAAAGACGCTGAAAGGCACAAAGAAATACTAGTATTTGAAAAAGAAAATGTACAAAAACCTGATTTTTTTGTCATCTTTGTGTTATGAAGTCGCTGTCGAGAAATTACTCTTTATAATATTGCATGTATGTAATTTATTGGACGGTATTCTGTGATGATTCACTATATACTGTTACATCTTTTCTGTTTTATGGCTCCAACTTTTAGAATGTATATATTTCTATTAAGGGAAGTATTATCAGCTCTAATGTTTGCCTGTGAAAGCATCATACACACTGAGACCATTCGCATGCGAGAAAATATTCATACAACTTGTTTATGCATCAAAATGCGCAAATGTTCGAATCGAGAGAAAAACTCTTAAAATTACAATTTACATAAAAATTTAACACAATTGCAGTCAACCTGTAGTAAAAGTGTTTTTACACGGCACTACATTTTCTCGAAAGCGTCCACGGCTGCTTTCCTTACCACCACTTTTTTGTGGTGGAACTAGGGTTTAGTAGCTGTGCGTTAGTGACATCACAAACTGGATAAGAAACTTGATATGATGTAGCTATCGCTAAACATTGTTTCCAATTTTCCTAGAAATCTATTTGGCCGAGATAACAGCAATGTTGGAACAGCATAATTCCATAGGTTTTCATTCGTGTTGTAACATCTGCAGAATTCCGGGGAATTGGTTGGCGTCTCACGTTAACGTCATATCCTATTTAATTTTCTGTTATAGGGTCGTAATACGTTTACGCATTGTCAAGGAACGTGCATATCGAGGGCTCAGCGCAAAACTATACTAACTACATTTTGCACTTCTTTTCAGGAGAAGGAAAAAACTTTTTCTTTTATTCTTTATTCAATATTTTGAATTTAGTTTTGGAATCAAAATACAACGTGATTTAATATATACATATATGTTGTTGTTTTATATATTCTTGTGCTTTAAAGTGATTTATGAGGCAGAATTTGACTTGGAATAGTTTTGCGCTGAAAATAGACTTTATTTGTCACATTTGTTTGTGCAAAACTATTCTAACTCAAGTTGAACTACTTTTGCACTGATATTCTCAGCAAAATACATTTGATGTCACAGTGCAAAACTATTCCAAGTTAACATATAGCTTAATTTTGATGTTCCTTTTCAGTCAGATTTTCATACTTAGATCAAATTAACAAAGATAATGTCTAACAAATGTTATTTGTTAAGTTTAGAAGACAACAACTTATACAATATGACCAGAAACTGCTTTATTTAAAGGGGCATACCCTACAACTGAAAGCACTTAATTATCTTCAGAAACCATAATTAAATGAAGCTTTGACTTAAAAGGAATAAGTAAAAGAAAATCCAACATCATCTAGCATTGTACATAACAAACACAACACAATAATATGAATTTATGGAGCCACAGCAGCACTCGAATTTGCGGCGAAAATTACTAAATTTTGTTTTTTTATCGTGTTGATTTTATAGGCACCTGTATTTAATCATGAATACAAAAAAACAACTCTGAAAATATCCACTAAACAATCCAACATGTACAACTCATGATTTGTTGGTATCGCGTTGTTGTTGTTGTACACTTTTTAGGTGGGGGCGATTTATTATAAATGGACGCAATTCATTAATATAATTATGTAATATGTTGCCCCAAACAGAATATTTCAATATAATAATGTTCTTTAAAAGTGTAATTATTTCCTATTTTACGTCTATCTAGCCCATAATATATGTTTGCATTATATAATCTGCTAAAAGTATGATCCCTATAAATCCTGCACAATATTTCAAATGATGAAATGCATTTTTCTTCTAAATGTTTTCTTACGTTTCAATACAGAAAATCGTTTTGTATGTCATTGCAATATGCACTTATAAATTCTTCGCAATAATTCAAATGATTGCATGTTTGATACTATGATTTTTTCTTCATTAAAATGCTTCAGTACAGAAAACCTTTTTGTAACTTGTATCTATTTTGAGTTCCACAATGCATGAGGACCATAACTGTTCAAATAAACAATTATATTAACATGTTGTCATTTTAAATATCATGCAGGAGTATAAATCCCACAAGGTAACTGAAACATGTTTGATAATTATGACTATTCTTCATTTAAACGTTTCGATAATGAAACTCTTTTTCTACAACATTACAACATGAACTTAAATCATTGACACCCTTTTTGATTTCATTATGATGCATGAGGACCATTATATCAATCAAACAATAATATAAACACAAAAATAATTGCTTCTTTTAAAATACCCTGCAGGAGTAGTATCCTCATATGTACAATATCTCGATCTGTCTTTAAAAATCCAAACTGTTCAGGCAATAGACACTATCAAAATTATACTAACATGACATGCTTCTTGTCCTATTTCAGTTTGTGTAAAAATAGTTAAATACACAAGTGTATTATTATAAATTCTAACACGATCCGATTCATTTTCCTATTAAACAAAGAAGGCAGAAAACAGTGAATTATTATGCAACAAATCACTGTTATTACGTCACGGCGTCAAACGGCATAGCAGCGCGCTGGAAAAGAAAACGATTGAAAACGGGCAAGTATTTAATGAATGTCATCAAGGATGTACTTAAAAATCCTTGGTACCGTGTTAGAATCGAAATAATATATCTCATTTAGTGATTTGCTCTTGAATAAATCATTGTTTGTCGTTCAGATGCGTATTATTATATCACTCGGTCTGTGCCCTCGTGATATAATTCCTTCTCATCTGAACTCCAAACAATGATTTATTCAACGACAAATCACTGGATGAGATATATTATTTCTTAAGTAAAAGTAAGACTCCTTTTGAGTATATAACTTCTAGTTATTTTCTCAAAAGTGCCAGAAATCATAAAATTATTTTTTGTTGAAGCGAAATTTTGTGTTTACATAAAATGTTTTGACTGTTTCAGAAACAGAGATGATGTTTTAATACAATTTATTTTACTCATCATCTTTTTGTGTGTAAAGTAATTATTTAAGTCTAATAAGAAATTTACATGGATCCATAAAAATTAATTTTATGCACTGCTGTAGATAAACAATTAAAGCGACTTGTCGAGGTTTAGACTTGTCAAATTACAGTAATACAATTTGAAAATACACAACCAGCAAGACTTAGAGCTATACTGTGTCTTTTCACTTGCTATTTATATGTATATTATTTCTTCACATACAATAATAGTTATATTTTGTTGAGAAAAAATTATTTTTACAAGAAAAAGTTGGATAATGTCCTCAAAGTAAATGAAATTTATCCCAATATATAATACCTCTTGGAAACTGAAGCATCTTTTGAAAATTGAAAAGGCTGTGTAAGTAGATCTAATTCTTACAGTCACATTATTCTTATAATCCAGTGAGCTCCATTCTTTGACAGTGAAATCTAAGCAATAATCTATCAATTGCAAAATGCTTAATTTTGTTCAAATTCAAATCAAGAGTTATGGGACCTGGCTCTGTTACCATTTAAAGATGTGAAGTTTCAATGCAATGTTTGTTGAACTACTTTTAGAAAATAAAGAAGACACGATTGTATGAAGTTTCAATCCAATTAATATCCCATTTATGAAATAAATAATGAATGCAAAATCAAGAGAAAGACTAAGAGGCATAATTTTGTTAAAATGCAAGTTAGAATTATATACCCTTGCCTACACATGAAGGCTATGATTGTTAACAAATATTGAAAGTTTATAATCAATAAAATTATTCTTAATTGAGTGTACAAGTATAAAAAATACACTTGGGTGACTAGAAGTGCTCCCCTTAATTCAAAGAAACAGAAATTATTGTTCTTCATCTGAAAAACTGTTTTCAATAACTGAATCTAGCAAAAGGACTGAAAAATAGTTATCCCGAGATTTTCTTAATGTAGCGCAACCTTACAAGATATATTTTGCTTGTGTAAATATAGGCTATTATAGCATACGTTACTTCTATCAGTCTATTATGGGAGATCAAATGGATACTAGTACGAATCCTGGTCATAATGCATTCTATCTATCTATCTTCCAGAACCGTCGGACCCCTTGCAGGGACATAGACGTTTTGCGCGTCAAAATCATAAAGAGAAAGAATATAGTGATAAAAATTTAGAGTGGAAGAAACTAAAAAATAACTTTGGTGAAATAAAAGGTTAAAACTTGAGTTAGCAGGATAACTAGGGTGAGACATGTTCAAGGCTGCAAACTGCGGCACATGGCAAATGACTCCCCCCCCCCCCCCCCCTCCCATCAGTGTGGGGTAAGGGTTAAGTAAGGGGGTAAAGAGTTTCAAGGGGATACCTTTGATAGTGTTTGAGAAATTATTCAGTTAACTTCAAAAATAGTGCAAATTTGTATGTACTAAGTAGAAACAAGGGCAGATCACTCCAGATATACAGGGTACAGGGTGATGTGCTATATCACTATGGACTCCCCTTGTGATAGTGAATAACTATTCAAAGTTTCAAGTACCTTCGATAGTCAGTGAGAAATTGACTCACACGAAAAACTTAACCAACGCAGACGCTGACGATCAGGTTACGACAATAGCCCGACTTTTTTTCTTCGAAAAGTCGAGCTAAAAATCTTGACATGAGCCTGTTGCAGAGGAGATTATGTGAGTGTAAGGAACGACAACTCTTCCTGGAGATTCAGTAATGAGAGCGGGTGATCTAATTACACGCATCTGAATGACTAACTGTGCTCCAATCAAAGACTCACACAGCAAAGGATTTATCATTTTGCTTCTAACATGCTAATTTAGTGTGTGTTTTTTTGCCCTATTTACAGTGTGGTACTACACTTTAATGCTCATGATATAACTACCACAAAATAGTCTGGCCATCTTGTGTGATCTAAAGAAAGATTTAGCACTCTAAATTTCTTCTATATGGGGCAAAATACAAATTGTGTTAGAATATACTACATACAGTATTTGAGTTCCAAATAAATTATGCATTCAATATGATTTAAACACTATTCCAGTTTTTTTTTGACAAAAATTATTACTTTGAAAAAATAGCAAATTTTTTATGTATTTATTTATTTTCATACATTTTTTAAACAGTTTTATACTCAAAAATGTTACAGGTTATCTTTAGACATAATTTGATAGGTTTGTAAGAATGTTGTTATGTCATAAACCTTTTTTTTTCAGTGCAAAACTATTCCAAGATGAGATAGAATAGTGTTGTGCAATAAATTTCTTACTATAGACTTTTGCAAGTAACAGTGCGAAACTAGTCTAACTCAACTTGGAATAGTTTTGCAATACAAATTTAACCATTTTGAGATAGAATATTTTCTATTTTTATTAAAATCAAAGGAAATAGTTAAGATATAACCAAACTTTTTTTTACACAATATGTATTATGTACAAACATTGTGAAAAATATAAAAATCTCATTTTCACCAAAATATGTAGTTAGAATAGTTTTGCGCTGAGCCCTCGATATATTAAAAAGTGTGTTAACAGCGCGTGAGCACGGGAATCTCTCTGACAACATCACTAGAAAACGACAAAAACCGCAGTTTCGTACTAGAGTAATAATAATAATAACAATACCGGTAATATAGTATTAAAAACAACAAATAGACAAGGCAGCTAAGATCACATGAGGTAACACAGAACAAAAAATAAAACATTTAGAAAATAATAATAAAAGAACACACAAAAGTAGATTGATAGAACACGTTCATACGTTCTGGATTTTTTAGTTTAGATCTATAAATAGCATGTAGTAGAAGTATTTACGAACGTTACCGATTACACCCGACACTCTATCAAGACAAGGAAGTTGAGTTTCACAAATGGATAATTGTAAAAAAATATGTGTACGATATTGAATAATAGGAAAATGTGTTTTGTCTACAAAATGAAGGAAAGGAATTAGTTTATACATATCAGGTAGTAACAATATATATACCTAACATTAAAATATACATGATTTATATGGAAACCTAGTTTCGATTAGAAAGAACCTAGTTTCGATTTCGATTAAAGATCTTACACGATAATAAATCTATGTAGGGGATATATCAATTTGATATTGACGATAAATACAAATAACTAAATGCTTTAATAATTCGTATTTCTCATATTGTAATTAACAAACAGTAACGAATATAATTGCTGTACATACTATTACAATCTATTAATAGAACCTGGGTGAAATGTAGTAAAAATGTCTACCAACGTCATATTTAGCGAGGTTTGTGGTGAAAATGTTGAACTTTCTGAGGACAAAAAAGTTGCGACATGGGTTTCAAAGAACTCTGATGGATGGGCATGTAGCGAAGCGGAATTAAAACCAGGAGAAGTTTTTGAAGTGAAAGTAGAAGGAAGTGGGCGGTGTGATATCGGCTTTATGAAGGAGGAGCAAACTTCAGTCTCATTCAAAACATTGAATGAAATACGTGCGCATCGAAGAACATGTAGAATTGAAGTTACATTAAAAGAAAATGGCGACGAAGTAAGTATTAATGGTAAACGTGTGAAAAGATACTGATATTTATATTAGTTTGGGATGTCGATAGGGGAATCATTTTACATACATGTATATTTGCAGTAAATTTTATTCATTCTAAGGAGCTATCTTTTGTAGATCTATACACATATTTTCTAAAAGTTCTTTTAGAATCATTTGCACACATAATGTAAACTAGTTGTCACTGATTTTAGAGCTAACCCGTTGTTAGGTTCGCAGTGCTCACAACTCACTGAAAGCGTCTCTTATTTTGTTATATATGCGTTTTATGCTTCCAAGGAATTTTCTGATATATTTCTGCTGAATCTTTTAATTTCAAAGATTTTATTTTACAGTAATTTCGCAGTAGCCAGTAAAATGTTTCAGTGTTTTCAGATATCCTCAAAATTTGGTGAGAAGACTTTCAAGAAAAAAATAGAAAAAGAGACAAAAGTTTGGATTGCTATATACATCAGATATGGTGAAATGTCTGTTGAGCTCATGACAAAAGGTTAGTATATATCTCATGTCAAACAACACTCGACTGATTCAGAAATAACACATTTAATCATTAATTTTACAAAATAAACATCCCATTATGAAAACACAGAATCTGAACATTATTGTATGCATTTTCAACTGCAATATGTAATTGAACGCTGTGATGCCACGATGGATGTTAGTACAATATAACACCTCATTTCTAAACTGGTTTTGCTGTAGAATGTATCATAAACTAGAATGTATCATAAACTAAACATGACAATTTGCCATAACAACACTTAACGAAACTTAACAGTACATTTTTTCTCACACATATAGAAAAGTGTGTACTCAGGACATCATTATACACACTTTACTACCTAAACCAAGTTTTGAATTGTCAAAAAATTCTCGTAAATGTCCAGAACTTAATCATAATTAGGCAGAAATCTCATCGTCATCTATGGAAAGGTTATTTTAATTTGGTTTGATATTTAAGAAATAATATATCCCAAACAGAGATTTCTCGTTGAATAAAATCATTGTTTGGAGTTCAGATGCGAAGGAAGTATATCATGAGGGCGCATATCGAATGATATAATAATACGTACCTAATTAAAAGACAGACAATGATTTTATTCAAGAGCAAATCACTAACACGTTATCAAGTATCATTATGTAAATCCGTGATGACATCCACCAAATATTTGTCTATTTTGTGTGGGTTCTTTTCCATCACGCAGCTATGACGTTGGCGGTGTAGTTATGACGTACAGACAGTGAATTGTTGCAATATAAAGACATTTCATTTTCTGTCTTCTATGTTTAATAAGACTAAATTGGATCGTATTAGAAGTGACCATGCAAATTTAATATATTCACACCTTGCAAATGACATCTTCTTTTTAAATAAAAACGAAACATTTGTCTGTGGTTGTTGTGACTTTGAAAAAAAAGATATAGGTCGAGGTCGTAAAATGAATAAAATGATGGCTTGTTACTTTTAGGGGTTATTGAAAGTTTCCGTATTTTCTTTACAAATTATAAGCATAATGTACACCAGATTGGCATATTGGCCACAAGTTGTGTACCAGTAATAGCATTTAGCCCTTTATTTAAGGAGAGAATCAGTACTCCTGGTACCAGTGGCGGTCGTTTGGTGTTTTCATCCGAGTTACTTTCTCTTGTCGGGTTGCTGGTGTGTAACATTACCCAGTCAAATACATACATTTTATTTCCAGCAAATATATCAAATCTATAACAAAGAACAAACAAACTTTAAAGTTGACATAAAAATGGCATCGATGAAGAAAGCCAATAATAAAAAGCTCCTATTTTTGTTTAAAATGGTTCAGCATGTTTTACCAACAGACTAAGGGAATATCTACTGAACGAAATATGAATGTATTATAATGAAATACCTGGTCATATCAATCGTCCGTTTAACTGTTGTTATTAGGGTTGATGAAATTTGTCAGATACTCTGATAATTAACAGTGAATCATTAAGAAGACTTGTATTAGCCCTTTTAACATTTTATTAAGGAGTAGCGTTCATTTCTGAAAATTAGGAGATGACTTTATGTATTAAAGAACGAAAAGTTTCATGTCACAATCATGCTTGTATATGAATATGAAAATCAAGGTATGAATGGGCTGGAATTTCTTTTTGAATAATTGTTGCAAAATACAATTCTTGAAACGAAAATGATTGATATTTCATTTCAGGTGATCCTCAGAGTAACAAGAAGTTTTCGTCTGCTAAACATGGAACAAATATTACATTAGAAAATGACAACATACAAGCCACATCTGTCAGCAAAAATCCAGCATCCATTTGTTTCATATCAGAGCAACTAGAAGTTGGAGGAACATTACACCTCAATTGCGAGCCAGAAAAAGAAGGGGATAGGCAACCTAGTCGGTATGAATTAAGATTACATGTCTCTGAGAAAGACCCTTCAACCCTGAAGAACGAATTCAAATATTTGTTTGAAGCTTCTTATATTAAAACAAGTGATCCGCCTCTCACGACTATTGAAAGTTTTGAGAAAGACGAATGTAACGGTGAAATAACTGTAACTCTTTCTGACAGTAAAACCGTACAATACAAAACGGCGAGAGGTAAACAGAACACACAGGTTTTAAACTTTAACGCCAAGAATGGCGTCTGGGTTGTTCTTGGCCTATACAGGGTTAAAGCACAAGCAGTCAGTTACGAAGCTATATCCGGAGCAGTTGGAGGGCCAGTTTCCACAACTACTGGTGTTGATGAACCGGACAGTTTACCCTTAAGACCTAGAGTAACTGCAGTTCCACCAGAGGATAATGTGGAAAGGCATGATCGTCAAACTGCAGGTGGCAGTGAGCAAGTGGTTAAACACCTTGCTGGACGCGTGATGAGTCTTGAACAGGAACTCCAAAACATGAAACTTCAAACTCAGTCTTCTCCATCATCAGCTCCACAACCGGTTCCAGTACCCGGCGTGCCTCAAGTGGTTTCAAGCCCTGACATGAACGTCTTGGCTGATGAGCTTGGAGATCAGCTGGACTTAAAAAAACGGTTTCCAGAACTGGTAAAGGAGATAGACACAAAAACATTTTGTGATCATTTATATGCAAAGGATATTATTACGCTTACACAGATGGAATCAATCCATGCTGTATTTAGAAATAATGGCTCGGCAGATGCAAACAGAGATCTATTGAAAATCATGAAAACAAAACGCATAGAAAAGGACATCATGATTCAAATAGTTGAGGAGTCTCAACAATCACACCTTCTGAAAATGTTTTACCCTCCAAAAAACTCAACCGAAAAAAAGTAATACGAATTCTAGAAAGATCATGTGAACTATATACTATTTGCATGTAGTGGATTCTGTCTTCTTTTTTTTCTGGTCATTTGGGATCTTGGGAGTCGATTCAATAGTAGATATTGTGTAATAGAATTCTGCTCAAGCCGCTGCTAGTGGGTGCGAGGGTAGTTGCACTTATCATTACCTCTCATAAACAGACTCGATCAACGCGAGGATGCTATCATATATCTGTTTGCATTCTATGTTTTCAAAAGATCATATAGTTTATTCGTACACAAGTTGCAGATCTTTAAGTTACACACACGAGCATGGATTGTTTAGACCTATCTACTCATGCAACCCTCATTCTACTGGACTGTCCTATACTTAAGTGTTATATATTGCTCAATTTTATATAATTGTGTATGTACAACAGTAATACCATGAGTGACTTATTATATTAGGGTGAAGTTTATATTTAACATATAATGTAACTTGTCCTGTAAAAATGTGTACTAAAACTACATGTCATTGTATAAACAATTATATAGATCAACTTTAAATACAACAATATGCTGTGCAAATGCAGTTCCGTTATCAATAATTTCACAACAAATAATTGATATATCCTAAAGCAATATCAATTAAACTTATACATCTTAATATTATACCAATTTGCACAGAAATGTTACAAAACGTTTAATTATATCGAAAATGGTAGCAGAACAAAATTCTGTTCTATTCTTTTCTTGAATGATCTAATATTGTTTTGAACTAAAATGTATAGAAATAAAGTGTTTCTTTTTGTTTATTGTCTTTATGTTATATCATTTAGGTCCTACAGATCTCTGGATTGTTACCTTCCAGACAGTTAACCCTAACCCCGCTAAATTTCTAAAATGCACTGTTCCATCATTCAGTTTGGGCAGTACCACTTAGTATCTGGGTGGTGTTCACCGAAAATTTACTGACTGAATTGCGGACAGTGCAGGCCATGATCAGACTGCACGGATGTGCAGGCTGATCTTGGTCTGCACTTATCGCAAAGGCAGAATCACTTTGCAGAGATCCGTATGAAAGAAGCAAACATTCAGTTTGGAGTCAGACTCCCTTGATCTACTGGTCAAATGTTCATACCAACGGAAATTACAACCAACCTCGTACAATAATCGATGGAATAAGTGATATAAAGAGATGTAACACTTAGAAATGTCAATGTTTTAAACGTGAAAAAGAACAGTTGTGTACAATTATCAATGGCATTATTCTCAAGTTCTGTCTACAATTTCCATACTTTCTCTTACTTGTTGAAAATATTATCAAAGAAGAAGTGTTACTGTTTATTTATATTTAACAATCCAGAACTCATGAAATGCCGGTATAAAAATGTGTCTTTTTTACAGCCTAATTCACGCTTAGGGATGTCCGTAACACAAAGAAATGCTTGGTAACGGATTTTGTGTTGTCACCGGTTTCAGAACGATTTCTGTGTTATTCGCCGTCATTGAAACGAAATAGCTTAGAATTTCACATATTGATACGTCTGTTCAATTTTTTTAACTTAATTTTGACAATATGCTGTTATTCAGACTCCAGTAAGTGACTACAATTGAAACAGATTATATAAATAGCAAAGTACACCTAATGAAATCTTTTTCCTTAAATGTCACGGGTTTTATGACTACCAAGTTTTCTGTCACGTGTTTCTGTCTAAGCTTGACAGACTTATGATTAGAAATATGGGTGATTTTGACTTTTATTGAAAATCTATATGAGCCGCGCCATGAGAAAACCAACATAGTGGGTTTGCGACCAGCATGGATCCAGACCAGCCTGCGCATCCGCGCAGTCTGGTCAGGATCCATGCTGTTCGCTAACAGTTTCTCCAATTCCAATAGGCTTTAAAAGCGAACAGCATGGAGCCTGACCAGACTGCGCGGATGCGCAGGCTGGTCTGGATCCATGCTGGTCGCAAACCCACTATATTGGTTTTCTCATGGCGCGGCTCATATGTGATACATGTAATAGACATCTCATGTATCAGTAAGCGAGTACAGATGTACTTAACGTTTTTCAATTAACGTTGGATCTATCCGTGTGACAAATTCTCACTCTAATGTTATTTCCAAATACTGCTGAAACATATTCAACTTTTGTGATTTGGAAATCGCCTGTTGTGTATTTTTCCATCGTTCTGATATTTGACAGAATAATTTCCCGAAATTGTTGCGTCTCTTCTTTTCGCGCAAATGTTTCACACCTGGACAGCTTTCTGGAAACAAAGCCTTTGCGGCATACGTTAACTTCAACTTTCATACGGTTACCCATCAAAAATCCGCGTACTTCAACGCCTTGCGTTTCAGTCCAGGATAATTCTGGACTGCAAAAATCCCTGTTTCATACAAAGTTATCGCACAGATAAGGCAACAGATTAAGAAAGAACATTTGGATTTGAAACAAGAAATAGATTCTGTCTGCTTTGACTGTCCATATGTAAAACGTTTGAGTGAAAGGAAATAAATAGTTCATAGCTGTGAGTACATAGCATTTCTAAAATTAAAAGGAATGATTTCCAGTAGGGTATTCGTTTTTACCGCAGACAATTTACATATAATGTTTTGAAAATGTGTTTAACTACTCAGACTCCGTAAAACATGTTCCTTGTAGTTACTTCTTCATTATCTTTGAAAATAGCTCAGACAACCATAACTGACTGAATTATCCCTTGCCCTTCAAAGTTTCTACAATGGACAGGCCCATCATTAAATTTAGACAGTATCATTTATTATTCAAAGGGTTGTTCACTGAAAATTTACTGACTGAATAGCGAACAGTGCAGACCATGATCAGCCTGCACAAATACGTAGGCTGCTCTTGGCAATCATTGGTCAGAAATGCAGAACCACTTGCCGCCAGAGGGCTAAAGGTCATGTTATTGTAATAGTGCAACTTATTGTAATTCAAATTTAATATATATCCGTTGTTTTGCAGAATAGCAGAATACAAGAAAAGAATTCTTTCATTTGAACTTGCCTAAAATGAAGTTTGTAATACTAGTACGTGATTTTGATACGTGCACATGCCTACGGTCTTTATTTCAAAATATTTTTTGTAAAATAAATTACTTAAGATGTTGGCACTTTTCCCATTTGGATGAACTGAAAAATAAGCCTCTATCGTATACACAACGTTCTTCTTTTATTTGACCTAGTGACCTAGTTTTTGCTCCAAGAGGACTCATTTTCAAACTTGGCCTGGACTTTATCAAGATTATAATCCTCCTGACAAAGAAGATAAGTTGAAAAATACAGCCTTTATCGCGTACACAAGCTAAATGTTGACAAAGACAGACAGACAGACAGACGACGGACGCCGGACATCGAGCGATCACAAAATCTCACGTGAGCATTGTGAGCAAAAAATAACAAGTCAATGATGTATTGCCGTGCAATAAAAACTCCCCTACCGGTTGCAAGCATTAATGTAAGATAAGGCTTTAGGATAAATAGTCTGAAGTGTCTTTAAAAACAAGAAAGTAGACCAGCAGGTCACAGGTATGTTCAAGAAGGACAAACTGAAATAAGCACTGACATTCAAATGCAAAAATGTATATGTGGTCTAAATTTCATTGGCAGTGCTTCAAAAAACACACAAGTAGGTCAAAAGGTCACGTTAAAGGTCATAAAAGTCTAATAACTAAATCGATATGAAAAACTGTACATAAGGTCCAAATATAGTGATTGTAGTTTGAAGAGCAAGAAAGTAGGTAAATAAGACACAGGCAAGGTAAACAAGGTCAAGCTATATTAAACAATGACATTGGTATGCAAAAGTATATATGTTGCCAACATTTCAAAAATATAGCTTCATTAAAAGTAGGTCAGCAGGTCATAGTCATGGTGATCAAGGTTACCCATCTCAATCAGTATGCAAAACTGTACATATGGTCTAAAAAACAGTGCTTAAAGACTCATGCAAGGTTTCATCAATTTATATCAAATACGTTTTGAGCTAAGCATGTCACAAGGTGAAATGTGCATTTTTTTGTATTTTAGGGGCCATAAGTCTAGAAATAGCGGGCGGTCCCAGATTAAAATCAGAAATGCGCAAGTTCATATCATTATTAAGACTCATGCAAGTTTTCATGAATCTATATCAAATACTTTTTGAGCTAGGCGTTTGACAAGGTGAAAATGTGCATTTTTGACTATTTCAGGGGCCATAACTCTAAAGTTACGGGGCGGAGCCAGACGAAAAATAGAAGGTGCGCAAGTAGATATCATGATAAAGACTCATGCAAGGTTTCATCAATTTATATCAAATACTTTTTGAGCTAGGCGCGTCACGAATTTCGGACGGACGCACGAACGGATGGACGGACGCACGGACAAGAGCAAATATATATGCCCCCACCACTCATGGGGGTGGGGGGTGGGGGCACAAAAAGCATATTGGCATACATGTACTTGTATTCTTACAAAGGTATTCGCCGAAGTATATTGAAACAAATCAGCAGTATTTTTAAAAACATATAAAACATGTGAATGATCTATTCCCATGCAGTATGAAGACTACTGTACATGGCAGACATTAGTGCAGTAAAAAGGCTTAAGATGAAATTACGAAAGACCCGTGGTGACATTTCAAATTCATTATTTTATGCTTTTTGCTTCATGATTTTCACTTCAAGAATTCACGATTAAACTTCACGATTGCCACTTCACGAATTCACGATTTCTACTTCACAAAGTCACGATTTCTACTTCACGATTTCTTGATTTCCACTTCACGAATTCACCATTTCTTGATTTTACGTTTCCACTTCACGAGTTCATGATATCGTAAAGTGGAAACCTTAAAATTTAATCGAGAAACCGTGAAGTAGAAATCATGAAGTAGAAAGCTTGAAATAACGAATTTGAAATGTCACCACGGGCCTTTCATGAAGTAGTCTTCAGTAATACACTGATGTGTCTTTCAAACAAGGAAGTATGTCACAGGCAAGGTCATGAAGGAAAAACTTAAGAAAGCACCGACATTTAATGCGAAAATGTTTATGTGGTCCAAATTTTAATGATGTGGCCTCAAAAGCAAAAAAAGGCCCGCAGGTCGTGTTAAAGGTAATCTACAATGATATGTTAAATTATACATGTGATCCAAATATCACATCTTAAAAAAGAAGTATGTAAATAGGTCAAAGGCAAGGTCAACAATATCAAACTATAGTAACCAATGACATTTGAATGCCAAAACGTCCATGGGGGCCTAATTTCAGTGATGCAGCTTCGAAAAGAAACAAGTGAATGAAGTATTGACATGCAATACAAAGTCCCCTACTGGAAGGCATCTAATTTTCTCTACTGCGGTATAACAGAATGAACTGTCAATAATGTATACACAATATTGTACTATATATACAATATGTTATAAACAAAACACTTGGATTAACATTTCTATACATAAAACCCTATAGTTGTTTTCATATAGCTTTTTTTGGCCGATTATCAAAAAGGTAGCATCTAAGTTATTTATAGTATAAAAAAATCTATAAATGTCCACACAAAACTCTTTACCAGGTAGATATAGGTCAAAATACACCTAAAATTTGGATGTAACATGCATGTTGTACTACAGAAAACTGGTATCGATTTTCTCCTATGGCCTGTAATAAGTAAGTTACAATATAAGCTGTTTATAGTAAAAACAAAGTTCTAAAAAACAAGACTGCCTCATGGTGGTGAACATTTGTGCCAAGTTACATTAAAATCCGTTCATGCATAAAGAAGAAATGCTCCGGACTAAGTCATTCTTGTCTTTGGCAGGCATTCGACCTCTAAGTGTGACCTTGACCTTAGACATAGGGACCTGGTTCTTGCGCACAACAATCCGTCTCATGGTAGTGAATATTTATGCCAAGATACATCAAAATTCCTCCATGCATGAAGAAAAAGCGTTCCAGACAAAGTAATTCTTGTATCTGACCTTTGGCGCCTGTGTGACCTCGACCTTCGACCTAGGTACCAGGTTCTTGCGCATGACACTCCGTCTCACAATGGTGCACATTTGTGCCAAGTAATATTCAAATCATGTTTTGCATGATAAAGTTATACACCGGACAGGAAAATGTCCCATTGCCCTTTGACCTCCAAGTGTGACCTTAACCTTTAAGCTAGGGTTCTGCGTGTTGCGCATGACACGTCGTCTCATCATTGGGAACGATTATGCCAAGTAATATTAAAATCCCTTGATGGATGACAGAGTTCTCATGGGGAACATTTGTACCAAGTAATATTAAAATCCCTTTATGGATGACAGAGTTATGGACCGGACACGAAATTGCGGACGGACGTACAGAATGACGGACGGGCGGAAAAGCGCATTCCTATAGTCCCCGAAACTGGTTTTCAACCAGTTGGGGACTAATAAGGAGGTCAGAAAGTCATGGTCAAGGTTATCAAAGTCACCCATCCTTATCAATATGTAAACCTGTACTGGTCAGATAATAACTGCTTTATCTTCAAAAACAAGGAAGTAGGTAAGTAGGTAGTAGGCCAATTGAAGTCTACTGACCCCAAAATGAATAGGGTCGTGTACCCATCAGGACTAATGTGCCTACGAAGTTTGAAGATCCCATGTGTCTTTGACTTTTGACCACAAAATGAAAAGGGGTCATTTACTCATCAAGAAAATAAGTGTATGAAGATTGAAGGTCCTGGAATAAATGCTTCTCAAGTTATCGAGCGGAAACCATTTTAACGTTTTACGTCTCCAGTGCCCTTGACCTTTGACAATGTGACCCTTAAATAAGAATGGTTCATCTCCTCATCATGGCCAATTAGCCTATGAAGTTTGATGGTTCTAGGTCAAAGGGTTCTTAAATTTATACGGAGCAGAAATGATCTGGATGGAAAGACAGACAGACGCACAGATGAATGGAATCGAGCATTCATTTAGTCCCCAACTGGTATACCTGTAATGGAATAAAAACCAAACGACATTGCCAGTATGTCATTACTGACAGATAATTGTTATTTTCTAATTTCATTTCTGACACTGAATTTTTCACACTGAACCATATGCTACTATATGCAATAAAAACTATGTCTCCATGCAAGGGTTGAAACCGCCTACAAAACAAAATTATTTTCAGTAACAGTGAAATTGACCTTTAATCCACCAACCATAATATTATATAATAAGCCATCCCAAATTCTTTGTTTTCATGCAATCTACCTACAGATGTTTTACCGCTATAGGTCACTTCTAAGCTATAACTCAAATCAAGGAGGGCAAACCATGTGTTTACTGTTATTGTGTTAGGACTTCTGCGATCTTTCTGCCATATACGGTGATCAGTTAACCAATGCACACCGTTCCTGGCTAGACTTAAGCTGTTTACCAGTTCTTGATGTGTACACGAACGCAAGTATAGGACAACTTCTCAACATGTTAGACAAAGGTAGAGTGTAAATGGCAAAAAAAAAGAATTTCAGGGCCAATCACAGCAGATGTATGAGTGCTCCACTGGGGGATCAAGCCACGATCGCTGGATTGATGATTCGATGCTCTAGCGATTCAATGAACTGGACGGGTCCCTTCTTGTTCCATGCCTGCCAGGCTGCGCAAACAATCAGATATCGCAATTTGGCTTTCCTACCTTTCGCTTTTTGGCTCCTTTAGATCCAGGCTGGTGGCAGAAGTACTTTGCTTTGATATTCTGTATAGTTTCATCAATCTGTGACACTGAAGTTAGAAAACAAACTTGTTTTAAACATGTAAAAAGTCGCCCAGTGCTTCATCTCAGTGGTGTTTATCTTTCTTCTGGTCCTTGGGGACCACTGATCTCATCAAATTTAGATTTGAAAATTGAATACCGCTTAAGCCGGTTCTAGGGTGTGTGGGTAGTGTTGCACTTTTCAGTACTGCCCATGAACAGACTTAATCAAACCGAGTTAGCGATTTTCACTGTTTGCCCTTAAGTTACCGGCACAATATTGTAGACCAACATGCTACCAATAGACATTTTGCGAATTAAGTCTACGTGGACTGTGAACACCTAAGACGATCGATTTTTCAAGAGGGCCGTCTCAACACGATAATTTTAAATTATGTTTGGTAGGAAAACATACCAAATATGATGGTAAGGTAAGGCTTATTATGTCACCGAACAGGATAAGATTTGGATTTGTCTTTCCGTCCGTCTGTTCACCAGAAAAATGTTTTGTTATACATATCGCAAAAAGTATTGTCATAACACTTTCCGGAAATGTTCTAAGACTTTAATATGATAAGTTGCGCATCTGCGTCAAAGTTGAAAAGATGAGCTAGTCTGATCGCAATGTATCCGTATTCCATCGTCGTCGTCGTCCGACATGAAAAAATCTAAACTGGGACAGCTGGGATCAAAACGTAGGTCAGTAGGTAAATCATTGTGAAAATTGTAGAAAACGTAATATCTTGCGTCTCCATTCCTTTGTTGTTATTATACGCCCGAGGGGACGTATTTTGGGATACAACAGGTGTTCATCTGACATTCTGTCTGTCTGTCTGTGTGTCCGTCTGTCCGTTAGCAATTTCGTGCCGACTCCGGTCTGTAACTCGTGAACCCCTTAAAGGATTTTAAACAAACTTGACAGATGTTCTCCACATTAAGACGACGTGCAGAGCACCTATACCAGGTGGCTCGCTTTAATGTCAAGGTCACACTTGGGTGTCAAGTTCATATGACTTTGTTTCGTGTCCGCTCTGTAACTCTTGATCTGTTAGAGGAATTTTAAAGAAACATTGCACAATGTTTTGGATGGCTAGCTACAAGGTCAATGTCACACTTAGGGGTCAAAGGTCATATTACTTTGTTTCGAGTGCGATGTGTAACTCTTGAACTGCTTGAAGGATTTTAAAGAAACTTGGCACAAATGTTCACCACATTATGACGACGTGCAGAGCGCATGGCTCGCTTCGATACTTTTGGTGATATGTGTAGCATAACTTCTCTCTGATGGACAGAACAACGGAACAAGAGCTGTCCATAAGACAGCGCGCTCGACTTTTCTCAGTGCTTGACTCTCAATTAGGGCTTTGCCAGTAAAATATTCAAAGTTAAAACGGGACATCACTCTGTCAAAATTCAAATCAGAGTAATGTGAATTGTTTCTTCGCGTGAAGACTTTGATAGTAAAAAAGTATTTAAAGTTTCAAATCAAAAGCTTTAATAGTAATATATATATTTGACTTTATCAAAAATTTAAAAAAAAAAAATCTAAGTAAAAAGGGGGCATAATTCTGTCAAAATTCAAGTCAGCGTTATGGGGATTGTTTTTCCTGGTGTAGACTTCGATAGTAAATAACTATTTTAAGTTTCAAGTCAATGGCTTTGATAGTAACAGAGATCTTTGACTTTATCAAAAACTTAAAACAAAAATTCTGAGTTAAAAAGGGGCATAATTCTATCAAAATTCAAACCAGAGTTATGGGATTGTTTCTCCTGGTGAAGCCATTGATGATAAATAAGTATTTTAAGTTTCAAGTCAATAGCCAGAGATATTTGACCCTATCAAAAAATTTAACCAATAATTCTAAGTTAAAAAAGGGGCAAAATTCTGTCAAAATTCAAATCAGAGTAATGAAGATTGATTTTCCTTGTGTAGACTTCGATAGTAAATAACATTTTAAGTTTCAAGCCAATAGCTTTGATAGTAACAGAGATAATTGACTTTATCCAAATTTTTAATCAGAAATTCTAAGTTACAAAAGGGCATAATTCTATCAAAATTCAAATCAGAGTTAAGGGGATTATTTCTCCTGGTCAAGACTTTGATAGTAAATAACTTTTATAAGTTTCAAGTCAATAGCTTTGATAGTAACAGAGATACTTGACATTATCAAAAAATTTAACAAACGGCGACGCCGACGCCGGCGCCGGAGCGAGTGCAATAGCTCTACTTTTTCGAGCTAAAAACAGGCACATTCGAATTTATATCACCTACCGCATAGTGATGATATCATAACCCAAACCCTATTGCCGTTATAAAATCTTTTTCCTACCGCGCATAATATACTCAAATTATGTTGAGACGGTCCCCTTGAAAAAATCTATCGTCTTAGGTGTCCACAGTCTACGTAGTGTCTATTTGCAGATGCCTTCTGTTCGTTCCTTTTTTCGGTTGTTGTGTTCCTACCTTTGAAATGTTGTATTACTATATATACACATTGTATACATTATTATTATTTAAACTCTAGAACCGTGTGCTATTTAATCATGATAACTTTCAAAAAGATCAGGTATTACACAATGGCAAATTTGACGTTTCCAGAGTAAGATATGAACTCTAGACCCTCGCTGAGAGTAAAGGCAGATATGACGAAAACAACCGAGATTTCGAGGTAATTAATTTCAATATGATAGAACTGATGAAAACACATAACCCTAAACCAGGAAGAAAAACAGTGACAAAGCATTTACTTTAATTTGTGCTTTTTTGTTCGATAATAGGCTAACGGAAACTTGATTCTCTTAGAAAAGACGTTTGCGCATATTTGCAATGTAAAATTTTAGGTTTTATGTGTGGAAACAGCAATCAAATATCGGGGAATCTTTCATCCAAACTCCGCAATGATACATTATTTCATGCCTTTGAAAATCGCAATAAGCATTAACAAAGAATTAAACAAAATTAACAGCATTTCCACTCATATATATATTTTGTTACTAACATATTTTTGTTTAAGAAGTTTTTGTTTCTATTTTATTTTTAGAAAACCAGGCTTCACTAGTATGTTCACTTGGAACAGTTAATCTTACAGAATTCGTGAGGGTCGGTTGTTCGAATCCCACACTAGGATTTTGTTTTTGGTTTCTCCTAATTTTGTGGCGAATTTTCTTTTTAAAACTGAAGATGACTTCATTGCAAACAATGCTATCTACAGTTTCAGTTACAAAAATATATATAAAGTATAATATAACAAAAGTAGGAGAATGGAAACTGAAGAAACAGCTGAATATACCGCTATACAAAGTATATTAGTATTTTCTATCAATCGCAGACGTGTATAACTCTTTCAAAATAAAGTACATGTAGTAATAGAATGCTTGTGTATCAAGAGCTGTCGGAGGACAGCAACGCTCGACTATTCAACAGCCTTGTCAATTGAATGAATACCGTGGCAAAAGTCGAAAGAGGGGCATAATTTTTGTATAAATTCGAAATAGTGTTATGGAACCAGCATAGTGTTTTATATCAGCTCATGACAGTGGACAAGTGTTTGAAGTTTCAATCCATTCCCATTAGTGCACACTGAGATACCAGCTTACATATAAAAACTTAACCAAAAACTGCTAAGTCGAAAAAGGGGCATAATTCAAGTAAGATGTAGAACCTTGGCGAACGATCTAGGCGCATCCAGGCCCTCTTGCTTCTATACGTTTAAGATAATTCTTTGTATAACATAAACCTTTTAATTCTTCTTCCCTCGAAATGGTATACAAGAATGTATGAGTATGACTTTCGTCGGGCTTAAAGCTAAAACCACGTTCTTTTATTATTAAAGATTCGCGTTCATTACGTAAACTAAAAGTTTGAAATATACATTGTTTTATATGTCATAGTGTCAAATAGGAAGTGCGACATTTAACGTTGGTGTTGCGACATATAACGGTCAGCAAATTTTTGCGACATTTAACGTTAAATGTGCGACATTTAGTGGCAGATGATTTTGCGAGATACTCCAAAAAATGTGGAAACAGTTGGCACCACAAAAGATGCGCCAACAGACCGACCATCCAACCAACGGACTAACAAATAGACTGACAAGCTGACTCCTATAAACCCCCGCCCATTTTGTTTAGGGAGAAATAATACACCACCAACAACGACAAACAAACTTTCAGGCAATAAGAATAGTCAACCAGTGACTGATATTTAAAATATAAGTAAATTTCATACTTCTTGTGCTTTTTTCCGAACTGCTTGATGCGTTTTCTGTTGTGTGAATGTTGTTGTGGACATTCAGAAGGGCTGCTACTACTGAAGATTCAAGGTCTTCGGTTATAAAGTTACATCCCGGAATCGGGCATTTGACGGCAGGCATGTTCTGAAATAGAGAGAAATGTATGTCAACATGATTGTCAAGTACCAAAAACACCTTTTAACAAGCAAGCAGGGATCGTGTCTTTATATTCACAATTCATCAGTGGCTATCTCCATATTCACTTTACGTCTACACTCTTTACTGTGCCCCTTGTGGTTGAGGGGCACCCTTTAATGGTAAGGGAACAGAACTGCAATCACTGTGCAGCTCTACGCGCGACCCGGGAAATATATCAATTCACAGACGTATCGTAAGAGGCGACTAAATGAACTTTAATAATTGGAATCTTTCTAACTCTAGGTTCCAACAGGAGGGTGGTTTGATTCCATACAATATATGTTGCTATCCCTTTTTTTTTGGCAAATGAACTGTCCTGCACAAATTAGTAACGGCTCAAAAAACATGGTCGACCTATACCAGCAATTACCTTATACACCTGCAGGGTATTATATACAGTTACGATTACCGTTATGTATTTACTCAAGCAGTAAAACAAATTCAGTTTACGGGCACAATCCGTGTCCTTTAAATTGCTAAAGAAAAACAAGGTTTATTATTTTAATTCATCAATCCAGAGAACTTGAAAAAGACAATAAAAGCATCCGATTATGTCGTACAAATTGCTATTAATTATTTGTCGAATTGCGACCGCTTATTTCCCGGGATAAAAGAATTATAGATATATACCTCTGTTTCTTGTGACTTGCCACATATTTAAAACGAGAAAATAAGAAAACAATTTTCGGAATTATCTCCCATTTTTTCAAGATAAAATATAGTCTCCTAGCTCTGTATAAATACCATTCTCAGTAGTCATATTGATTACCGGACCTGTAGCCGGCATTGTACGGGCTTTCCAGAGGTGAGGTTACCGGACCCCTAGTCACTTCCTTATTTTATTAATTGGCCAGTATTTTCAGTGAGAGAAGTGGTCACATTTGACAAAGTTTAGATATTTCATTTTTTAAAGAGAGAATATCTACAGTGTAAACTAAACTTCAAATTTTGAAAAACAATTAACCTGGTACAACTACCTATAGTACTAAGTTACTTCTGCTCCCTGCCCGCACAGTGCTTTAGGCAATAGCGGATAGCTAACTTAATTTTCATGCATTCCAATTTAAAGTGTTTTTTTTTAAAGAATAAACAGTCTAAGAATTTGTGCATTTGTTCAAGTTTTTTAATGAAGCCAAAATATATTTACTTCAATTTCTGTTAAGATTCTATGAAAATATGGTGCCTCAAAAAATGAAAGGTTTTCATTTACATTGTACTCATATGAAATTCATATAAATATGAAAACTGATTGTAGAATTTAGTTCAAAACTTGGGTAGGCACTGGTGTTGTGGAATATAACAAATCTGATTCATTATTGTAGTCAGCACTATAAAAGGCCCTGGCGAAATAAAAACCTTTAGAAGAGTAGTGCAAATGAACCCCACACCTGGAATATAACTGACTATAACTAGTTACTGATACAGGTCATGCTTTTTTCTGCAGTTTTCTCACATAATTTCTGTCTGCTAGTTACTTGTATATTGGTTATTCACTTACGTTGGCTTAGCCTGCCCTTGGATAGCGGGAGTAGGATAATTGACTTCCATTTAAATAAGTGAATGATGAATTAAGCATTAACCGAAATACAACATAATACAAAATGATTTCGGGCAAGTAATAATGTTTTCGGACAAGTGGTTTTCTTAAATAACTTGCCAAAAAGGACAAAGTCTGACAAAAATTAAGGCGAAGACAGTATACAAATGGAGCTTTTGCTTAGAATAGTCTTGTGTTTCAGATTTATTAGGGTTTTAACATTTAATTTAGACTACAGTTTTTATTATCAGATTTAATTCCTGTTGATTAATTGTGCTTAAATTCATTAAATGTTTTAATCAATTAAATATAACGCATGAATATGCTTGACTGTATGAGCTTGAGTGTGGAATTATATTTAACTTAAATTGAATAAAGAATTTCTTTGTCAAGATTAATGATTACGCCTGGTCTGTTTTACGCCCGTAATTTTTGTACGTCTGGTTCACATGTATGTTTATCAAAGAACCAAACTTAAACCAGATGTAAACTGAGGAGTAATATGCAAATAAGTACGCCAGGGAAAAAAACAACAGATAAACTAATTTACATATTACGCCTCAATTTACGCCTGTTTTACGCTTTACAGTTACTCCTGGTTCTTGTAAAAGTTCATGCCTGGTTTTCGTGTGGTGACCAGGCGTCACACTTTGTACAGAGGAGGGGTGTGTGTGTGGGGGGGGGGGGGGGGGGGGGGGGGGGGGTGCGGCTTACACTCGTTACAGGGGTTGGCAGTATTCAGAGATAAGGTTAGAAATTGTTATTTTGAACTATTTTCTAAATTTCAAACTAAGGTTTAGGTGAGCACGTAAGAAAAATGAAACGGTGGAGGAAAATACTTATACATACATAACATCTAGTGGAGCTCAGTAAGTACATATTAATACATGTAATTACAGTTAGCAAATACGTCAATCTGTCTGACCAATAGCTTGTATAAATTCTCTTATCTGTAGTGGTGGTATGCGTTTGTCAATGAAGATCGGACTTGTTCGGAAGCTAAATAAGTAACTACTTCTAAATGTAACTAGAGACGAAATGGTACTTCATACATAATTTTAGCTATAAACTCGCCAGGTGTAGTTATCATACAAATCCATGTTGTAATTCACGCTTTGTGTTGAATTAACAAGCACCAATTCTTATAATAAAGTTCAAGACTCAAACTTTCTTTAAAAATTGCAAAAGTTTAACTTGCCCCAGACTTTTGCAGCCGGATCAGTGCAGATTTCAGTGGCTGTGACAACAAGGGCGTAGGAGCTGGGGCGGCAGGGGCAGCGCCCGCCGCCCCAATATTTCGAAGAGCAGCGAACTGCCGAACTCGTAAATTTTTTAAAAGGCTAGAAAATATAATTGAAAATAAATACAGCGGTCTTCCATTTATCATGTAGTGCATCGCCGACTGATATGTTGTCATATCGATTGCTAGATCCCTTGGTGTCAGGGTATTGTACATCCGCAACGACCTAGGTCGCTGTAGTTTCACGCCCCGCAGATTCGGATTATAGGCAATACATTAATTTAATTAATGAACGGTAATCATATTTAATTGCTTACTGCCAAAATTGCAATTAATGTTGTGTCTCAAATTCTGCCAAAAAAGGAAAGTATCTTGAGTAAAACACTAACGCAAATCGGGATCTTTAGATGTCTTTACATAAAATATATTAAATTAGATATTTTTGACACTTAAACATATTGTTTGAAAAACAAAAGCACCAATCATAATGATTAAATTCAACGCATAAAATGTAGACAAATCCTCATAGATTTTACAGATCTAGTTAAATTAACAAGTATTACAGCTTCTACATGAAAGTATAAAAAGGCCAATCAACCTCGCAATTTTGCATTTCCAAATCGATCATTTGGAAAAAAGAAACCTGAACTCCGTTCATTCAACCGTCAATGGTTCAAAGAAAACAATGAACTGCGTTTTACCTTTATAATGCAATTTAATGACTAACATGCCATAAGGACTGGATTACCCCTTTAAGTCAGGGTCTTGTGCTCGATCTCCTACTCAGGACATTACTGGTTTTAGGGGTGAAAACTCGAAAAAAAACGAGTATGTTCAACAGATACTGAGCAGTCCAAGAAGTCACCAGAATTCACCACTTACTCTAGCTATATGCAACATTTTCTCGTTCAAAGGAGGGGCATCCCCCCCCCCCCCCCCCCCTCCTAAACACACCACCTCCGCCGCCCCAATGCCCAAATCGTCCCTACATCCCAATTGTCACAATTGCATAAGGACGAGAAGCCCGATGACACTTTACGCCTCAGCTAAATTGCCTGCTAGAATGATGCCAATTCACCTATATATAGAACCATCGATCGGCTTCAAACCAACCGGGCCACGTAGAGAGAGTGCATGTTGCGTGTGTGTGTTTGTGTGCGTGTGTGTCTGTGTGTGTGTGTGTGTGCGTGTGCGTGTGTGTGTGGGGGGGGGGGGGGGGGGGGGCGTGCAAGTCACAATGGGACGTATTACAGTGATGAATAAAAGGGAAATGAATAAAAGCATAAAACCCAAATGAAAAATTACGGCTGGATTTTAATGTTTATACCTTTACTGATATGGTCGAAAAGACAATCACGGCAAGTCTACCGGCAAGGGCGTGGCGTAGCATACGCCTTTAGTCCATGGTGTAACATGGAAAATAAAATCCTAACAATTAAAAAAGCCTAAAAACTCCAAATCTGCAATAAAGTTAATAACAAAGGCCAAACTTACTTATTTTACATCGATTGTGAAACAAGTTTTTACAACTTAGATTAATCACGCTCGATCACTCATACAATTACATAATATCTTATATAATTTTCGTGTCATATGACATTTTTTTCAGTCATACATTTAGTAAAAAATTAGGCCTTGTAACAAAGAACAGAAGCCCAACAACCCAAAAGTGGAAAATCCCTCTCACAGACCCTCCACTAGGGAATATCAGGAAATTTAGTCTGGCTATGCCCCTGACCGACACCGTAATGGTAAATTACGAAAGTTTAACAATTAAGATTCGGTAAAATACGACCATATTATTAGAGCTTGGTTCTTTGGTCACGATATAAAGACCAAACCCTGTAAACAATACATTCTATGCTACTTTCAATTAAAAAGGTATTAGATCAAACAAACAAACAATAACAGTCCAGAAACATAAGCAAAATAGATGGACATTATTATACACATCCGTTTCGTGGAAAAACCTACTAAAATATTCAAGCTATATTGTTAAGTAGATCTACTCACAGTTTATTGCAGCAACCACTGTCCTCGTCCTTGTACCATCAGGTAGTCTCACTAAACTATTTTCCCGCGTGTTTGTGACGTCACAAATAAGATACTAAATCGAGAAATTATGAAATATGGAAGCCGAAAACGTGAAATCAAGAAATCTTGAAGTAAATTAAGCGAAATCGTGAATTCATGAAATCGTGAATTCGTGAAGTTGAAATCGAGAAATCGTGAAATCATGAAATCGTGAATTCGTGAAGTTGAAATCGAGAAATCATGAATTCGTGAAGTGGAAATTGTGAAATCAAGAAATCGTGAATTCGTGAAGTTGAAATCGAGAAATCGTGAAATCATGAAATCGTGAATTCGTGAAGTGGAAATTGTGAAATGAAGAAATCGAGAAATCGTGAAATCATGAAATCGTGAATTCGTGAAGTGGAAATCGTGAAATCGTGAAGTTTTATCATGAAATCGTGAATTCGTGAAATCGTGAATTCGTGAAGTTTTTGCGTGAAATCGTGAATTCGTGAAATCGTGAATTCGTGAAGTTTTTGCGTGAAATCGTGAATTCATGAAATCGTGAATTCGTGAAGTGGAAATCGTGAAATCAGGAAGTAGAAATCGTGAATTCGTGAATTCATGAAGTAGAAATCGTGAATTCGTGAAATCGTGAAATAGTGAATTCGTGAAGTAGAAATTGTGAAATGAAGAAATCGAGAAATCGTGAAATCATGAAATCGTGAATTCGTGAAGTGGAAATCGTGAAATCGTGAAGTTTTATCATGAAATCGTGAATTCGTGAAATCGTGAATTCGTGAAGTTTTTGCGTGAAATCGTGAATTCGTGAAATCGTGAATTCGTGAAGTTTTTGCGTGAAATCGTGAATTCATGAAATCGTGAATTCGTGAAGTGGAAATCGTGAAATCAGGAAGTAGAAATCGTGAATTCGTGAATTCATGAAGTAGAAATCGTGAAATCGTGAATTCGTGAAATCGTGAATTCGTGAATTCGTGAAGTGGAAATCGTGAAATCAGGAAGTAGAAATCGTGAATTCGTGAATTCATGAAGTGGAAATCGTGAAATCAGGAAGTAGAAATCGTGAATTCGTGAAGTTGAAATGTCACCACGGGTCTTTCGTATCATCATTTAATATCAATGATGGAAAACTATGTATGTCTTGATTTGATATGCTGATTTCCGTTTAAACATGTATATATCACCTAAATGGGATTTATTTTGCTTATCATGTGCAGCAGAAAGACATCAGGAATGCAAATTGAAAACCCAATTACGCGAAAAGATTGATTTTGCTTTAATTGTAACTGAGCCCGAAACCTGATATTTGTTTCGACGTAAATGAGTGTGAAACAAAATCTTTCAGTCCTGTTTTAATGCCATATAATCAACATAGAAGTTGTTTGTTGTTTATTAAAGATACGATATGTGTATCCAAAAATAACTTACATAGTGAATGAGAGGTTTATAATACAACCGATCTCTACTCTAACTGAGAGTTCATTTTACTGTTTTGGTACTATTCTCTAACAAATTTCTTTCTCTACGGAACAATAAAAATATCAAGTTTAGGGGCAGTATACAGAAGGAATGCTTAATATCAGAGAATAATAATGTTATTTTCGTTTAAATGTAATTCTTCAAATTTCTAGAATCGTTTCCTTTCATAACTTCATTTTCACGCCTTTCTCTAATCATGTTTTATAAAAAATGTTCAACCTTTTGTTTCGATCAATCAAATATTCCAGTAGTTTCTGTGCACACAACTTAAATATTTTTTTTCTACAAAAATCATGTTTCATCAACTTGAGGTCACGACTTTAGGCAAAGTGCTGCTTATATCAGAAGTGATATCGCTTAGTCGAAGTTACACTGAGAACGCGTTTTCCACCCATCGTATCAATATCGTTAAATAAGACATTTTCCAAGCACTTTTACTGTCTAGTTTTAAAATTAATTGCACCCAGCTAGCACTTGCACATCTATCATTATTTGACCGCCCGGATATATCATATTTGGGTGAGCATACGTCTTAATGTATTGTTACTTTTCCAAGCATTATCAGTCAGTCAGTTAATGTTAAGTCTACTTACTAAGGTATACATGTTATTCTTCAAACGATTGTATTCGATAGCGTAATTACTACTGTTGTAACTTGCTATGACGTCAATTTGAATAGCTTCATTAAACGAAATGTTTTCTTCGGTATAACGTAAGAAGTTGCTTTTAAAATCGTTGATATTTAAACCTGTTGTGAAACTAAGTTATACAATGAAATGTATAAGAGTAGAAAATGATTGATTTAGCCCGTCAGTTATAGTGAAAGGTAAAAGGTTAAGGTAAGTTTTATTTGAGGTCGCTTTGTAAAACACTGAACATATGCCCTGTAGAGTTTTTGAGCGACGCTATTTTAAGAAACGTTAAAACCAGTTAAACCTTACCCACATCAATATGCTGGTACCCATTTACCAGTGGGCCGGCTGAGACAATCGCGGTAAAGTACACTTAGTGGAGCGTCTTAGCCATCTCTAAAAACGAGATGTTTACATTTTTCAGGTAAAATTTCAATTGCAATAATGCAATAGTAACGGGAAAGTAGACAGTCTTACCATACTATTATTTCAATATTAAATAAATTCTTTATTCTAGATAAAGTATTTTCCTTACGGCAAAATATTTTATCTATCATTTAATCTAACTGCAAAAGTTGTTCTATGATAACGACTATCGAATGTTTTTTTATCAACAAAGAATGATAACACACTAGTTATGTTGTCTATAAGATAATCCATTACATGTACATCTTATATCAATCTTATATCTATTCTACGGCTACCTTTAACAAATCTTACAATTACTGAAAATAGCTGGAATTACTGATTCTATTCTCTTTTTTTTCTTCTTTTATGATTACCTTGTAATCCCTATTTAAAAGTGATATTGTCTGATATATCTGCAGTTAGTTAGAAGGTTCAGCTAATTATCATTTTATGTAGATTTAAAATGCTTTGTTTCTGTAACTCAGTAAAATTTTCGTTATCATAAGAATAACTAATTGAGAATACATAGGTTCTTTTCTTTTCATTCGAAAGGAATTTCTCACATAAATTAAAGCCTACTTTAATATCTGAAGAAGATTAAACTGGCATTCAGGAAACTTAATTTTCCTTGTTTGTCTTCACCTCATTAGTTTACTTCCTGTTAGGAAAATGAGAATTTTTATACTGTTGTCATTTCCAGATGTTAATTTCGCTTAATTTTGTTTAACTACGACAATATTTCTAATTATTTTCAGAGGATATGAAACAATTGAGTGTATATACTATAATTATACTTAATCAAACAACTGAAAAAAAGCTTCCTTATTCATAAATCAGACAGACTTACCAACCTGAGAATGAATTTTCCAGTCGATGTACATACTCAGAGGATCCACAGTGTGAGTGTTCAGTTTCAAAGACACGGTATATTTCAATGTTAGTTGCATTTGTATATATTGTTAGCACATTTGCCACGCAAGACGTTAAAACGTGTCGTTTTCAGAGAACAGCTTCCTGTTACTATATAAGCCACGTAAGAACTTTAATACGTCTTTCGTGGTGGGGGCACACATACATGTATGTGGTTTCACAACAGTTCCATTTTGTAACAACTGCAAGACTTTGTATAGCAAGACATTATCTAAGATACACACTTCATGCAATTTAAAGCTTGATATAGGGTCGCAATATTTTCTGTATGACGGGCTTCCGTGTTCGAATGGTTAGGGTAGCTGACTTTATCACTTGCCCTTCACCTCTGTCGGTTCGAACCCTATCTTTAGGGGTGTAGAATTCTTTCTTCATGTTAAGCCATTCAGCTGGTCGTTAGTTCTAACCAGGTCCGTGATAAAATAATGCCCGGAGGACATACTGTGTTTCCTCCTTCACCAAAAGTTAGTAAAGTCGCCATATGACTTACATTGTATCGGTTTGACTCTAAAGCCAAGAAAAGAAACTTTATTTAAAGCACAATGAAAGTAAAATTTTGTATGGATAAGCCAGTGTATAGCCAAGAACTGTGTGCATTGCTTAGCAATATTTCCACAGTCGTAGGTTAAGGTTCGAATATCATCTTTTTCAAAGGAACTTTTTATCAATTCTTGATAAAATTGCTCTACAGTCCTTTCATTTCTATTGCATCTCATGCAAAAATAGAAAATCACATTCAGTACAAAAAGGAACAAGGCCTTAATTATTGTTGATTCACAACTAACATTAACAATTTTCAAATGTAACACATTGCAATTTTTAGTTTAAACCACTACTAGGAATTTAAAGGTTGGAAGTAGAAAAAAATATTTTAAAATACCTTGATGAGTTTTGAATTGATCTTCAAAACGTCGACAGTGTTTTAAAATCCATAGGGACACAATCTGTGCTGAAATAATTGTGACAAATTCATAAAATTGATTATATTCTATAAATGTAATATTGTATAGCGTCACAGGAGAAATTACATTTGAAAAAAAAATGAAGTTTTAGAATAAAAGGTATTAACATTTTAATAGCATTATCTTTCTTTTTGTATCTAAGCGAAAACCACAAACTACTTTGTTCCGACCCTGATATCAACTGTCATTTAGGGAATTTATGGACTACTGTTTGTATTTTAAACAGACGTATAAAGTAATGTATCTGTGTGATAAATGCAGTATTTGAATCAGCTAAGGTTATGTACGCCCAATGATCAAACACATTATTCATGATCCGTGCTCCTCGAAACAAACATTTTCAGGCGGATATTCATCATAGACAACAAAGCTCTTAGGAAATGTCTGCAACGATGACAATAGTGTTCCCTTGCTAAATATATTTCCTATAGAGTTTTACGTTTTTGACTGTATACTTTAAATTGAACACAATTAACAAACGATATTTAGACATCGTCAAGTAAAACCAAATTAATTCTGCTTTAAAGTTCTAATATGATATTGATCTCCACTTTTACACAGCGTCAAAGAGACGAGACAGGAAATTCATTGTTATTCTTCTGTTTCTAAATGCACTGCATGTTTCTAAATGCAACCTTAATCAAGATGATTAAGAACACTTATTGTTATTCTTCTGTTTCTAAATGCACTGCATGTTTTAAATACAACCTCAATCAAGATGCTTAAGGACACTAGTCTTATTGTTATTCTTCCGTTTCTCAGAAACATGCATAAGCTTAAAGTTATCCTAACCAAGAAAATACCGGTCATTTGTTGCATTATTTCGTTCCTTAAGCACAACACTCCCCCTGTCTGACCCCTAATATACAAGAAGAGTACTCTTGTATGTTAGGGGTCAGACAGGGGGAGTGTTTATCTCCCTTTTTATTCACAATATTTATCAATGATTTGGAAGATGTATTTATTAATAATGATGCAGTTGGAATAGATGTTAATATGTTTAAAGTATTTTTATTATTGTATGCAGACGATATAGTTATATTTGCAAATTCTGCTGAAGAATTACAAAATAATATTAATCTGCTACATAATTATTGCATGCTTTGGAAACTTAAGGTGAATATTACAAAAACAAAAATAATGATTTTTAAAAAAGGAGGTAGTATTCCAAGAAACATAGAATTTCTATATGATGGTTTTAGGATTGAAAGTGTCAATAAATTTTGTTACTTAGGTATAGTATTTACTTGTGGAGAGTCACTGAGTACAGCCCAAAATACTTTAGCAGGCCAAGCACAAAAAGCAATTTTCAAATTAAATAAATATTTGTATAAGTTTACTTATATATCACCAAAACATAAAGTGGAATTATTTGATAAGCTTGTGTCACCTATTTTAAACTATTGCAGCGAAGTTTGGGGTTTTGTAAATGATTTATCCGTCAAGAGGGTGCACATGCAATTTTGCAAGAAACTTTTAGGGGTTAAAAAGGTAACTCAAAATGATTTCATATATGGCGAATTGGGTCGAGTATCTTACAGAACAATTCACATGTATAATATAGTAAGATATTGGTTAAAAATATTACAACTTGGTCATAACAAATATGTTTTTATTACATACACATTGTTAAAAAACGATTTTGAAAATCATGGTAGACGTAACTGGTGCTCTTTACTTAAAGATTTACTTTGTTCGCTGGGTTTTGTAGATGCTTGGATATATCAAGGTGTAGGTAATGTCGATATGTTTTTAAATATGGTTAAACAAAGATTAAATGATCAATTTATACAAAATTGGAATTCAAGAATAAATAATTCTTCTAGAGCTTTATTGTATAAGAGAATTTCAATTTTTAGATAAGATGAAATGAAATGTATCATTTGTCAAAAATTAGAAGATGAATACCATTTTATAATAGAATGTGATTTGTATAATGATTTAAGAAAACAATATATACCAAGAAAATAGTGGATTAGGCCAAATATGTTTAAATTTATAGAATTTTTGAACTCCGAAAATAAGAAAATAATACAAAATTTAGGAATATTTATATTTAATGCATTTAAACTTAGACAGTCTACTTTGTAATACTCTATATTATTATGTTTTATGTTATGGTTGTAGTTAAATGTGTGTGTTTTTTCAGGTCTTGTATTTCGTTTCGACAAGGCTGTGATTGAACTGATTGTTCTATATATGTTGTATTTAAATGTATTGTTAAACGGTCCATATATATAGTGTCTATTTGGTTAATTGCTTCTGTTTGGAAGCTACATATCTAAGCATTAAATATGCTTCTGTTTGTTGATTTGAATAGATCTATGTCAAGTTGTACAACTCTTGTAAACTTGTCAAAGATGACCTTCTCCGTTTTTTGTGTTGTTTGTTTGTGTGTTTTATGGTTGTGACTTTGTCTTTTCTGTCGCTCGTCTACAATGTTATATAACTCTTTATAGTAACTTTTATATCGTGATGTGCACCACTGTTTGCTGTATGTCTTGTATTATGTAACATTTATGTCATGATGGGCTTTTAAGCCTAAATGATTTGCAATAAAATTGTCTTGTCTTGTCTTGTCTTGTCTTGTCTTTGTTTAAAACAACCGTAATCAATATGCGACAGGTCAATAGTTGTTATTTAATATCACTAAATGGCTTCACACAATTTTTCATCATACAAGGAAAAAACAAAACAAAAAAATGAAATACATAATATATCACTACTGAAATATATATTATCTAACAATAGATTTTAAACTTCAGTGTCTAATGTCATTAAATGGAAATTAACATACTCTTATCTTCTGTACAATATTAGAAAGACAGAAACTAAATGGAAACAATTTGTTACTCTGTGTTGACACACTACTTTAGAACAAGCAAGGAATATCTGATACTTCGTACTAAATCGGTTCATTTTCCCTTTAAACTTGCACTCAAACAGAATGATTTGTTGTTCAAATAGTACTTAGTTTTTGGAGACAATACATAAACAATTGTCGCTGAACAAAGCTTTTAGATAACAAATAACGAAAAGAAATAGCTGGTAACAATTGTTTTTGTGTTCATTCTTTAAGTTTCTGAGAAATATAGACAGTCTGGAAGATAGCCCTCACTCATTAAAAGGTAAAAGAACCGGATTTTTTAATTGTTTTTTTCTAGGTTTAAGATGAAAAGCGGAGATAAAATAACGATGAACAGCAAACAACATTTAAAACGTCTGGGCATTCCAAGTAATATTTCATGGCAAAAAAAAACAATCAATTTGTCTGGAAAGTTTTTATGTTTAAAGTTTGTTATCTATTTCTGTACTAATGACTTTAAACAAAATTTGTATCTGCATTTGTACCAGGGAAATCACTTCAGATACGAATGGTATGATTAGATGACCTTTCGGGAACTTCGATACAAAAGGGTATTACAAATATAAAAATTAAGGCCACCTGGTGCTAAAATGGGGACAGTTTGGTATATAACATGCCTAAGACGCGGCCTCTTTTGAAGTACATATTACATAAATCCGACAATGACCGTTCTATACTGAAAGGTAGCAAAAATGATGATAATAGACATAGATGATAATCAATTACGACAAACTTGACTTTTCTTATAATATAATATCCACACCAACATTTTACCCAACCGATAATTAAAGGCATAAAAGCTCAAAGGAAAAATAAATTTCCAGGCCAAACATTTGTTTTGGTTTGTGTTTATTCTAAATAAGTGTTGTAACATCAAAATTATATATCATTTTTGTTTAAATATAGAATTGAAAAGTAAGTATAATAAATTATTTCTAATTACTCATTTTTATTAATAATTGTTGGTTTCACATCATTTGTTCTGTATTTTCATTGAAATTATGTTTGAAATAACATTAAATCATTTTTTATAATATATATGATATGTAAGTATTGATATGTTGTATATAACAAACATTATCATTTTCGCATTAAAAAAAACAGGCTACCATGCTGATTTCTTCGGGGGTGGGGCGATCTTTTTTTATTTTCATTTTTGCGATCATTTTTCATTTCTCAAACCGCATAATAATCTAACAAGATCTGTCTTGATTTTGTCAAACTCGGTTTGCTCCGCAAAAGCAAAATCCATAGCTAGTTTTAAATCGCCATAATAACAAAAAATAACCAAAACCTTTCACATGATTACCCAACTCACTCCATAGTTGGCTATTCAAACCTAAAACAAACTTTGCACTGACAAACATGTATTCTGGCATTATCTTAGGCGTAGAAAAAGGGAAATTTGAATGAAAATCATTCGGTGTTTGTGGATTTCAAATCAACTTTATTAGCCTTAAGATGTTCCTTCAAAAATCTGGAGAAATTGTGTACGGACCCACCAGGGAAATATGAGTTCAGAAAACAACGAATCGATCATAATACAAGATGTTGTATCATCTTGTTTAATACAGCTTGTGTTCTGAAGAGAAAATGCTCATGAAGGTAATAGATGTCAATTTTCAGCGTGAACTTATCAAACTTAAGTGACTTTAAGAATCTAAGATTCACCAGGACTATTGCCTGGCAATACATATCCCCAACTGGCAGATTTCTTTAGATTTTACCTTTGAACAATAATATAAATATGCACGGCGGACAACGCCAATAGTGTTTGAGTGTTTCATTTTATGGTATAATGAAAATAAATTCATTATCTATTTCTAATTTATTACAGGATCCACGTTTAGATATATTTAGATACTTGTGGACATAGCAACCACAGATTCTGACACAGCAACAAAAGAAAAAGTAGTGCGTTTTTGCTGTATTATTGTCTTTTCTCATGCAAAAATCGCTCATTCTTCATAAGTTATCATCCATTAATTGTTATATTTAAGTAAATATTACTATAGTAACCACACTTTTAGACACAGCAATGAAAGCAACGAAAGGAAAAGATGTGACTATTTTTTATTTTGTAACCAACCTATGTAGCAAGTTTAAAAAATCTTACACTTTGAAAGCATCTCAGGATCCCAATTTGCCACTTTTTGTCATATTCTGGACTATCTGTAGTCATGGTAACTACAGAAGTGCCTTAGCAGCAAAATAAGTTCAAGAGCTTGTATATTTTCCATAATGTCATTTATCCATATACCAAGCTTATGAAACAAATGCTCACAGGATCCGACTTTTTGTGACTTACACTGTTGACTAAACAAACGTTATTTCGTTACGGGACTAATTGACGACAAAGAGTAATATGACACGGTACCAGAACGGGATTTACATGGTATAGTGCTATAACAGAAAGTTTAAAACAACATAAAGTTGTGTTTGTTATACTGGTCGCTTATTTCTTAAATCAATTTATTGACATCTTGCCCCCAGAGAAATGGACCCGCATTTACCGTGAATTATAAAGGATTTACCACATCGCTCAAGCATATTTTTTTTTTGCATATTTATCTTCTTAACAAATCAAAGTACATTGTAGTTATGTTGATAAATACGGCGGTCATTCTAAAAATAGTCACAGTTGTGCTTGAATATAGTACAAAATCTGTTTACAGACTTCAGATTTAGTTTATCCCTTCAAAGTAGCCGCCGTTGACTTTCCCGCACTTCCGCAGTCGAACAATCCAAGAATTAAACGCTGCAGAGTATCCCTAACCTTCTTTCCAGCCTGCCAACAAGGACTTAGATCTAGTGGATAAGCGGGATGATTTATTTGTACCACTTTTTCATCTCTCGGAAAAAAATGTTTGAACAATGGCACTTTTGTGAGCAGCAGAATTTCATGGGTCAACTGGAGACGGCAAAAACTAGTCAGCGGAGGCATTTTTTAAAAAAAATATTTTAACAGTTTTTAGTTCTTTGTCTCTAGAAAACTTTCCAGTAACTGACTTTCCTGACAGTGTAGGAATTTGTAAAATAATACACCTTGAGTCAAAGAAGATTGAATGCAAAACGTTTTAGACACTTTTAGTGTTGTTCTTTTTTTTTTTTTTTTTTTTTTTTTTTTTTTTTTGCAATGGCTGGTGTAATTTCACCTTTTGCAGCCACTGTCGTCTGTTATCAACGCGAGATTGTGGCTCATAAATAATAGTATATCCACGTCTCATCTGTTCATCAATCAGACGTCTTACAGCAGCAATGGTCTTTGACATCACTGTTGGTTTGGTTCTGTCATGACGTGCACTATCTCTAAGGACTGTCTGGCCATTTTTAAATTTACGTAACCGCCTGTTTTCTCTGATACTGCAGACTTCCAATATAAAGTATGCAATTCACCCAGTATCTATCTACAGGAGTCAGTCATGTATCATTCATGTAAAACACGAGTTTCTTGTGTGTGAAACTTCTATGGAAGCGCGCGATTGTCATTGTTTTTATAATGGCCCTCGTATTCTTTTACATTCTGATGACAACTCATAAAAGTTTTTAATGTCAGAGATACAGAAGGTTTCCTTAGAAAATGGCATTATCAATCGGATGAATTATCAGTTACGATGACATTTTCTTTCAAAATCTGTATGACTTTGTATGCCTTTATTTAAGAAATAATATATCTCATCCAGTGATTTGTCGTTGAATAAATCATTGTTTGGAGTTCAGATGCGAAGGAATTATATCACGAGGGCGCAGCCCGAGTGATATAATAATACGCATCTGAACGACAAACAATGATTTATTCAAGAGCGAATCACTAAATGAGATATATTATTTCGATTCTAACACGTTACCAAGGATTTTTAAGTACATCCTTGACGACATTCATTAAATATTTGCCCGTTTTCAATCGGTTTCTTTTCCAGCGCGCCGCTATGCCGTTTGACGCCATGACGTAATAATTGTGACGTCAGAACAGTGATTTGTTGTATAATAAATCACTGTTTTCTGCCTTCTTTGTTTAATAGGAAAATGAATCGGATCGTGTTAGCATTACAGATACTTAATCAATATTTTCACATTTGTCTTGAATGCTTTAATCGTATGAGATTTAACATCTAAAAAAATTAATAACTTAGAACAAATGATAAGAATAATTAAATGTCAAATATCCGCTCCTCAATCCAAAGATGATGGCTTTGTGAACGTATATGTTGGGCTTGATTTCTCTAATAAAGAACTGTATCGGGCCAATATCAAAGGTGAATTGTGAGAAGAAATCAATGTTACAGTACCTAAGAGTTGTACTGTTGATCTTAGTGTTGCTCGTGTTATGACATAACTACAAATACCGGTATCAGTTTCAAGAATGAACCCCCATGATTTGCATTTTCATAAAGTACTAAAATCGATATGTTTTAAAGTACATTAACCATATCAGGTAAATTGTTACAAAGTTAGATTACTAGGGTGTACAAGGTAAACATAATATGAACTCTTGGTTCCACACATGTGAAAACGTAATGATTTGGATTTTATGTCAACATTCTCGTGATTTTTCGATTAAGCTTAACAATTCAGTTATACGACTCACTAGGTACAGCACAATGGCTTATTCCAGGCCCATAATGCTCAGCGTGATAATGGATTATATTAATGAATAGGGCGGAACTTTATTTGACGCCAAAGAATCAATTAATTTAGATGTCTTTAGCGATATCAAATGTGAACTAAGGTAGAACTAAAGATTTTTGGTGTAACGTACATGGTTGAACGATGTAATCATGTAATTGTGTGATACAGACACAAGGTGGTTATCGGAAGAGTAGGTTGATCCTACTTTTTGATGTGTGTACGTACAAGGTTAAAATAGCATGATATGGAGAATTGGTATTCCAGTACAGGTGAAAAGCATTAGATTGTAGTTTGCAGTGTCTCATTGCTAGATTAAATTCAAACTATAACTGTTTTGTGTGAGTTGTTTGCGTGTTTACGTCCTTTTATCAACGTAACTTCATTCCAGCTTAATAATACCTGACTGGTGTTATTAGTTAGCTGACACAATGTCCACAGTCTTTATTAGTGCTGCCTACCTGATTACACGCCGTAAGGCACGTTGGCTATGCATACACCACCAGTACATTATACTGACTGTACTGGTGCTGACCGTCCTAGCATTATTCCATCTTTAATGCTTGACAGCCCAGCGAGGATCAAACAGTGACCTTTTTAAGGATCTTTGTATGACGCGGCGAGGGATCGAATCCCACGACTTGTAAGCTAAGGAGGAAAACTAAATGATTTTGTTTTGGGCTCCAGTGTCCTACATACAGCCCTCTAACATGAACAACAAGTCCCTCCTTGCAACAACACATGCTACTGACTCCGAAATATGTTTATTGTTCTTCGTTTTACCTCTCTGCAACAACTCCCTCCGAACAACAACCAAATTTTCCGTCTCCAAAAGGGTGTTGTTGTAGAGAGGGAACACTATATATTCCTAAAGTAATATATTAATAATGGATACATGTATATCATGATTAAAGCTTACTATGCCTAAATTATGCTTAGATGTTTACTAGTGGCATTGATGTGACTATGGTTCTCTTTGATGATATGTCGCCTTTCTTCTCTGATTCATGTAGTGTAATTTCCTGCATGTTCTGTTGTTGACATTTGTTATAAATATAGAATTTATTTCTGCTATAAATGACTGAATTTTTGAAAATCTTCGAAAAGTATATGTGATCCCAGGTTCAAGGTGCATTATCTCATTGATTTACTTAAATACCTATATATATATATATATATATATATATAACTATCGTTAACTTTTACGTTTATATATGTATATTATATAAATCGGTAACTTTTATGTTTAAGAGGAATATTTAGTAAAACAAATGTATAGAACGTATGAATATGATAGCATCTATATTTGTGATATAACGAATGACCAGCTCATACTACGATATCAATATACACAAAACTTAGTACCAGACAAGAATAGTTGCAATAAAGTCTATACAAATATGTACATATTTCACTGGCAGACAATAGACAATGTACTGTACTAGCATTCTAATGCCACTTGTGGACTTTTCTGTGCTGACTTGTAAAATGGATATACTAGCATTCTAATGCTACTCGTGGACTTTTCTGTACCTTATTTTCAGCGTCATTAAACATATATCTCGAAAAACATTTTAGTCAATGCCAAAAACGATGATAAAACTAATCATTTAACTATGATCTATTGTGTAGGAAACTACAAAACTTACAGATAGCTTAAAAAAGCATATTAAAGGCTTTCGTAAAATTATACATACTGGATATACTATGTAAATTTAGATTTTTGTAATTTTCGCAAATTCAGTAATCTAACATCTTGATTTTAGATTACTATATTATCATCTTTTCCAAAATAGTTTTAAACCAAATGTACCATGTTTATATAATAGAACTACTCATTGAAAATCTTGGCCCTTAACCTAATATAAAAAGTGCTACCGCTACTTCAACTGGCTTCTGTTCAACTTATCTATGTTAAAACGATCATTACGTCCGTCTTTAATGGGATTCTCAAACACCCACGTGGAAGTCGAGAACTGGCAATTATATAAAAATGTATAGATTTGTTCTCCATTAGAATATTAACTTTTAAGCCTTTTTCAATATCTAGATTCAATAGAAATGTTTGTCATACTAATTACACTCGTGCAACCATTCCTGCTTGAAATCTGATAATTACCATGTAACATTGTTCGATGGTAGCAGCGACATTATCCTGAATATAAGCCTAATCATCTAACATTAACGCAGTAGCAGCCATCTTAGCACTCTAAGAATGTATCAATTACCGTATATATTTGAGAAGAAATGGGTAAATTCAGACAAAGTCAAAAGCAGCCTAACTGTAAAAATATTTAAACATTAGGTAAATCGGGCATAAATTATCCTTATTCATATTTTATTACTTTAATAATCTTTTTGTGTCTATTTTATCGCGTTTTCTAGGTTTTTGTTTGTGGTCGAGGTCTGTGTTCCATTCGAAATTTTCGGTCAAAAAAGGCGAAACTGGTGAAAATATTCAAAATGGCATATCGCTCGTTGTTTTCGTACAAGAAATCTACACATTTCATAAGTATATCTAATAAATAGAATATCAATAGTTGACTAAACGAAAAATGATTTTTTGTTGTTGTTGTTGTTCTTGATGATGATTTTAGAAATATATAAAATGAATTTTAAAATTGTTATTTTCTTCCGTGGTCTTAACCCGTTTTATGACAACGCAACAAGTTGATACGCAGAAATTAAATTTAATAAAAATATACTATCCCGTCTGCAAATTTTTACTTCATTTAAGAATAATTCGTATTAAGCTAATAGACACTCTTTGTACAAAATTGGAACTCAGACCTTTTTTAAATTGTAATATTAACCCGGTCGTCTTTTAAAAATACATTCACTTTATCAACTCTGTCCATGACTACAATTCTTACTTTTCCGTTTTACCCAACATGTGAATCAATATTCGGCAATAGTTGAATATCAAGGCCAGAGAAACAGCAATTTATTTCATCTTCTGTCCATGTTCTTTAAGGAAACACAAAAGCAGCCTGCGAAGAATAATATTGTGACAAAATCGTGTTTCTTCGAAAAAATAAAAAAATAAATCTGAAAGATGAATAAGTTCACATCAAAACTACCCCTTGGAAGATATTCTCTTGTACGTGCCCATTAACTTCTTAAAGAAATTTAAACAATCTTAATGCCGACGCTTTGTAAGAGCTAAGTTTCTTAATCATGTCATAAATATATCTTCTGCTATTTTCAAATGTTGCTCTTTTTCAGTACAAGCAACACACGTACGGCAGTTAACGGCAGAGCTTTTGTATACTCTCTCAGCTTCTTCTAAACTTTAATCTATAAAACTTTATTGTTTTGTTTAATTAAGAAGCGAAGCAATCTTGCTCTTGGCGCAGGTCTATTTCTACATAGAAACTGATAACATTCATTTCCTACTCTCACTTAATGAGTGTTTTATTTCAAATTAGGTAATTATCTGGCTTGGTAATGCATATTAGATTGCATGATTGGTTTTGGATCTAGCCGACCGAATCGCAATGATTTTTATCAATTAACTTTTTTGAAAAGTATTATAGTAGTCTATTAACTTTCCATTGCTTTGAAGAATTTTAAGAGGATTGCATATAAATAATATATTTCTAACGAAACGAATCAAATTCTAGATTTATACTCTTTATACAGAGAATGTATAAAATTTCTGCAGTAAGTGTCTATGGTAGCGTTGAGCCATGACCTGATAACGTACCTCTCCCAGAATGATATTTGTCACGTATTGTTTTGCTGTTTTCTTTTTCTCTACAGCAAATAGACCATTAATACTTGTCAAACCTTACATATGAAGACCACAGGCGGAAAATATCAATCACGTATTTACGAAATAGTGTATCGTTAGTGAGGACATCACACGTCTACATTTTGTGATAAACACTAGACATAAAAGCAAGAACGTCTTCTGTTTGTTAAAGGTGTTAGTCCAACGCCAGTGTGAAGGATGATGTTTAAGCATGTCAGTACAGCCATTCCATAGGATTTACATGTAGAGGTTAAACAACTGACAATGTGGGCAGACATTGCAATCGTGTCGCCGACAAAATTAAGAAGTTTGTATCATTGATTATCATGGATCAATGAAAATGGCGAGAAAATCTTTAAATAATTTATATAATTTTTATTGAAAGGGTTTTAAGTAAATATGAAATATGTGACGTATTTTATCTTGAAATTTAGAAATATGGAGGTGTTATGTGATGGCGCACGTGTCTGATTTTGTGTTTGGAGGATAACGTAATAACCATTCAAATTACTGATTTCAAATTTGCCTTAAAAGTAGTTGGCGATAAGTGATATGTAGAGTGCATGAAATTGGTCAGTAGATAAAAGGTAATGGTCACAAACGAGTTCAAATGTCAAATCTCTGACCTTTGCATTTTATGTCCCGATCACACCATAAAAGCTTTTAAATGCGAAAATATCTTATTTCACAACATACATTTAACATCTGGACGCATGGATGGAATTCCCTATGAAGCATTTGAATAGAGTGCATGTGGGAAACATATCCTTTTACTTAATCTGGTGTTCAAAAACTTCTGGTATTGCAGATACCCATTGCAAGCAATGTGTCTGTTGGCACAGGAAAATAAAATTTAGCCATTCCTTGCTTATAACCCATTCTGTGCCAGTTGTATTGCAATTCTTAGTTTATGATATTGCAAATTCTGTGTCATTTATGTGTGTCATTTTGACAATCTACTTATTAAGCTGTATATAAAAGAAAACTTCAAGGCATTGAAAGGCGTTGCAATTTCATATTGAGGTGTCGTTTACGCTGGATTCAGTAGGCTTTAAATATAGTATTTTTGTTGATTAACAAAAATATGTCTCCATAACTAGTTTTTAAGAGCCGCGAGCCTCTGCCGAAAATCGTCGCCCGTGCTTTGACACAATGTTGTTGGTGTTGAGACAACTCAATGTTCACTTAAATTAGAATTCTGCTTAAGCCGTTGTCATGGGGTGGGGGAAGGTGTAAGTACTTTGGCACTTTTATTACCACTAAAGAACATCTTAAACAATCTGAGTCGGCTGTTATTTTGCTAGGTTGCATCCTTTGCTGCCAAAACGTTGTGTTAAAGATTTGCTGATATACATCTGAATATGATACAACAAAACATAATCTCAGCAACTAAAATACCACAAGCACGTTAAACATTCAGCACCAAATTTCTTTTTTAAGAAAAAAAAACACAGGAAAATGAGTCAAAAGAGCAATATGCTTACACATGAGACAGAGCTTAAATAAGAGGCAGCTTGACTAAAATGCACTCCTTTATAACAAAGAATTATTCATCAATTTATCTACTTTTATAAGTAGCAACGTTAAAGCTATTTCAAACTTTCAAGCGTTTTTACTCGTGTTGTTGGCACTGAGACTGACATATCTATGAAGTACACATACTGGTATACCATCGAGCAGGAGCGCAGAAAGGAAACAATTTTTATTTGGAGTCTCTTTTGGTTTATATTGCAATAGTTTGTTCTCAGCTTTCCAATGCGTTTGCTATTGCTCACGCAGAAAGCAAGGTAAAATTAAACAAACGTCCTATCGTAATAATGACCTGTCCAGACAGTGTGGAATCGTCATATTTATGTCGTAACAAATTCATTAAGGCAAACTTGTTGCCAAATTTGTCTTCTATATACAAATTATAATGAACAATATGGTGTCTGAGGGGAATGCAAGATTTAAATTTACTGGTAGAATACGTGACAAGTGCTAACAGGTGATAAAACTTTCATCGGGTTTTTATCTGTACGGCCCAGTATATAATTATACAGAGATATATCTTTTATAAAGAAAAACATCTAAATCACTAATTTCGCTTTCTAATTGCCTGATTTATACTTTGTATCATGCCATTATACAATTCATTTTTAATCATTTGTCGCTTACATTGATATTAAGGATACAATGCTGATTACTCACGGATTGATGGACCGAACTAAAAATGTCTGAAACCATGCGGGATTTTCAGTTTGCAGGACAGACGCCGGGTGACTAAAAAAAGAAATAACATTTCTCTGTGCTCTGCAATATCACTTAGGTCGATTTCCGGTTATCTCGAAGTAAAACACTGGATCCCTTGGAATTCGAGATGCCGAGTTTCAGCTGTAGTTCAATTTGAAACTTCAGTTCAAGTTCGTTACAATATATTTCAAGCAGGTGAATTCTAACTGATCAGTTCTTCTTCGTGTTTCCTAATTAATTTAGTGTATGTTCATGTCTAAATAGACAGAACACTTAACTCTTAGTAAATATAAAAGGTACCCAACTCGGTAATAAAATATTGACAATGATCAGTTGTATCAGAAAATTTGAAAACATGTAACGGAGCACAGCGTCGGCAAATTTCAATAAATACAAAATCCCAAGTGTGATCATGTCGATTGCATTCAGGAGAAGGCACAAAATATATTGACAATTACTTAAAAGCAGGAGTTTGAATAAACAGACATTCGTACGGTAATGCTATTTGAAGTTCATTATCTGCACTTGAAACTTTCCCTACGTCTTCTTGAAATTTGAAAATGCTGTCTCTTTTATTTCCTGCTAAACTTCTTACAGTTTAAGAAATTGATACAAAGTGTTTTTAATATGTTGTCTTCAACACATACGTGACAACATATATAGTTGTAAAGGTGGTAGAATAAAACCAAGCCATAACGAAACTGTGTTTTCAATACGTCCTAAATAACTAGTATTAATTTGCTTCTCGCTGAATACATTCAAGTTTTTGCTAAAATGCAATTCGCGTACAGCTCTTCAGATTCAGATGTGGAAGTAACTGCAGCATATTTTTTCTAACGTAACTTCGCTGGCTTATATTATTTTAGATACACTAAAATTATATTCACAAAATGTTTGCAGTTGTCATAGAGTGTGTTGTATTTAACACATTTGTTTATATAACTATTTTTTACAAGAATTTGGTTTGTTTAGTTAGTGCTAAATAGAAAGATTTCAGTCTTTATACCCAGTCGAAAACACCTTATACAGTTCCGTTAGTTAATATAGTAGTTGTAGTCAGTAGTCCAAAATAGTCGTATCATGTAGAATTTACTACCTTTAGACCTTTAATCTCATATTTATGTTCGATTAATCTTCTACTTAACATTCATTTGCATGAATCAATAACCAATCACAACCACACCGCCATATTCAAAAATGTAAACAAGTCATAGCCATTTTATGCTAAACTATTTTCCCATCTATTGTCTATATACATTTATATATATACAGGTAATTGTGTGTTTCAATTTATAAACATGTATTTATTGTAATTATCGATTTTGTGCATTCATCAATTGTTCCAATACTCGTAATTATTGTTTTCCATTGGTGCGATCGAATGTTTATGTTATAGTTGCAGGATCGTATCTGTCGTCAAATACATATCATAAGAACCCCAGACTTGAGTTGTCATTACTCAATCTACCGGCTGGCAAGGTCGGCGACACAGTAACTATAAAAAATAAACATTCAGTCTGGCCGGCTATACTGCTGAAAGGTGTATACATATTTTAGTGTTGTTACCTCGCAAAGATTAAAATTATTGAATAGTTTTTAAATAACATATTAAGTCTAAACTGTACAGAGCCTAGAATGTTAGTAAGGATCCACATTCTTGTTTTTCTCATTCTCTCTCCGAGTCTCATGTTGAAAATTTCCTGTTTTCTAAGTTGCAATTTATTTGTTTTAACGTACAATGTTATAAAGTGTACCACAAATGCTCTCTCTCTGAAATGTTAGATAATTAGACTAATTTTCAAAACCAGTTTTCTAGTTTGCTCTTTCTGGTCTTCACCCCTCTTTAAAGACAAATTAATTATCAATAAAAAAAGGCGCGAAAAGACACTTAACAAGTGTGGCTGAAACGGTACAATAATTAGTTCTCATCTGAATGTCGAACGCACCAAGCCTAGACGTATATACTTTCAAATTGCTGATTACTTTCTTAAGGGTTGTAGAGAATCATTATGGCATTTCAAGATCGACAAAACTTTTATTTTAGCATTTGACCATTATTAAAGTTGAACTCGAACAGAAGCCAGTCAAGGTTGTGACCTAGACTTGTCCGGATCAAAAGCTGTTTCTCCACATACGTTGTTCAATATAACATACCGTGTCAGATTAAAACTAGGTAATTCATTAAAAGTTCCATGAGTTCGCCGCAGATAGGATATTCTTTTAGACCCGGATTTCTGTACATTATACCTCAGATTGAACGTGCCTATCAATGATAAAGCATGCCAATTATACCCAATATATCCATAATCCGTCGCCTATTTTAAAGGATTTAATCTGTTTTGTTCCAGGAAAGCCCTAATATTAATGGTCAAATGATATACAGAAGATGACAGAAAAATATAATACCGACACCAGCGTCTGACTCGTTAGACAGTAATGAGACATTAATAACAGTCATTTTTAATTTAAGACGTTAACAGCGTTATAAATTATGCATGTATTAAAATCAGTCTATGAATTAATGATAAAAATACAAAAGTACAAACACATTTTCCTACTTTTCCAAGGATTTTGCATTCTAAAATTCAGTAAGCAAATATTCATAAACTTATTGTTTTACATAGCGTTATCGTTTGTCTAGGTTAAAGTCACACTAACATCATTTAGGTTATAAAGCTACTTTTTAAAGGTATACAAGGCCCACGTTTCATTCTTAAAAATGTGAACAATTACTTTATACTATTTATGTAAACATAAAATTAACAAGTTAACAGTATCATGTATTAGGTTAATTATACATTTTTAGCTGAACACATTATAAATGTGTACTACCAGTTACAAAAAATGGAAGTTTTTTTTAACAAACAACAGTTAAGGTAGTAGGCCCATAATAGAGTTCCTTCTTTTAGAAGAGTATTCAATTCCTATCATAAACTTACTTTGACTGCAATTTTCAGGGGGCGTAGGTTCAAACCCCACTGGGACCAAATATTTTCCCCCTTCTTTTCCTTGTTTTTCTAGTAAGTTTTCACTTCTTTCAAGACTTGTTATTGATTTATTGCATAAAAGTGGGGAAAAAATCATTTGAAAAGAGATTTCTTGCTGTTCAAAGTGAATTTACCTCTGAAACAGAAGGGGTAGAGTTAGACATCTTTAAAAATATTGAGTTACATACGGTAAAAGTTCTTTAATTTTCCTTCAATCTTTAGATTACATATTGTGGAAGAAATGTAGGTAGGTTTTACTTCTGCCCCAAGGTTATTTTTGAATGAAGTGAGCAAAATTCAAAACAGACCCACAGCATTCGACCTTAATTTTTCAATGTTGGAGTTAGAATTCTGTCGCATTAAACCCGTTTACTTGAGGCACCCTAGAAAAAATGATATTGATGGTTTTATTTTAAGTTTAATAATTGTTTACCAATAGTTTGATGTTTCTTTCATAAAAAATAATGGTAAAATGAATTCTCTGTAAACATTTTAGATAAAGGCCATCACTTTGAAATTTTGCCACTTGAGCTTGAGGAAATACCATAAATTACACAAAATTTATAAAAAACGGCACGGTAAAAGTTTTTAAAAATTTGCAACACAATGTAAAGCACGGTCAACTGTAAGAATATACCAAGCAAATGCCATTTTTTAAACATTACTATTAGGGGCCTAATACCTTAATGTATGGCATTTAGTTATGACTGTAGCTCTACATTACACAATTAATGCATATATTTATACAAGTAAAGTACAACTGATGAGGATTTCTGCATTTGAAGTAAATATCTAAAGTTAAAATATTTTAGTGAAAGGTAAGGCATTGTATATCTTTAAGGAATAATCTAAAGGACATGAACGTCTTATGTTAATACCTTATTAAAATATCCATGCTAGGACGAAAAAACTACAGGACGAGAAAAGTGACGTAAAATATTTTACGGAACCGGCAGGAAAAGATGTTGACTTTTGACCTCTAAATGCAGCCTTGAGCTTTAGCTAGGGATACGACTGGCACAAGATCACAGTTATTTGGCCTTGGTTGACATTCAGTGGGCAGTGATGTACATTTAAATCATTCTTTATATAGATAGGGGCGGGTTTTGCCAGAAAACTCAGCTGTGATACACAATTTAAGATTTTGTGCAGTGTAAATGGTCATGGTGCGCATATTTCATGTACAGAGTGCACTGAATGCCTATGAACTATGAAGAGAAAAATAGGTCTAAATAGGCACAAGATCACAGTTATTTGCCCTTGGTTGGCCACAATAAGGAAGTGGTTAGGCGGAAAATAGTTCCTCTGTTTGATGGTGAATGAATTTTCTGAGTGAAAGACCTGCAATAAATGGCATTAATAGAGGAGATATGAAATAGTAGGTACATGTACAATTTGACAGAATGAGAATGTCAGAATATGCACAACATGACTTTTTGATAGGGCCTGTTTTGCCTGTTTGCGGCCATCTAGGGAGTATTCTTCATACGCATATGATTTGGTCCAAAGCTAGCGGCCTGGAAGATGAGCATGACACATCGCCTTATTATGTGAAACAGTTGTGCTAAGAAATAATGAAATCACTTAATGGATGGTTGAGTTACAGCCGGGACAGGGAAAAAGGATCATCGATCTGTAATTATAAGAGATTAAACACTTATGTTCAATGCGATTCCTTTTACTATATTATGACCGCTTAAGAAATTTCTCCAATGAGTACGGTTATTATACGCCCGAAGAGACGTATTATGTTATGACGCCGGTGTCCGTTCGTCCGTCCGTCTGTTCGTCCGTTAGCAATTTCGTGTCCGCTCTATAACTCTTGCACCCCTTAGAGGATTTAGAAGAAACTTGACACAAATGTTTATCACATCAAAACGATGTGCAGAGCGCATGTTCTGGATGGCTTGCTTCATGGTCAAGGTCAAACTTAAGGGTCAAAGTTCATGACTTTGTTTCGTATCCACTCCGTAACTCTTGAACTGCTTGAAGGATTTTAAAGAAACTTGGCACAAATGTTCCCTACATCAAGACGACGTGCAGAGCGCATGTTTCGGATGGCTCTCATTAAGGTCAAGGTCACATTTAGGGATCAAAGGTCATACCTGACACCTTGAAGGATTTCGAAGGAACGTGACACAATGTTCACCACATCGAGATAACGTGCAAAGCGCATGCTCTGGATGGCTCGCTTCAAGGTCAATGTCACACTTAGGTGTCAAAGGTCATATGACTATGTTTCGTGTCCGCTCTGTAACACTTGAAGTGCTTGAAGGATTTTAAAGTAACGTGGCACAAATGTTCACCATCGAGACGACGTACAGAGCGTATGTTCTTTATGGCACGCTTCAAGAACATTGCGGTGCTCTTGTTGATATACTTTTGATGTCGTCGTAGGATACCTCAATATTGCGTTTCTTCTTTGTTTATATTAGGTAATTAGACTTAGACTTAACTTTATAATTGTTTTCGAGCTGTTTGTTCCAATTTACAGACACTTAATTATCAGATAACAAGTGGAATTGATACACGACTATAATTAGTGCAATATAATTGGAGAATGGAAGTACTTATCTGAATCTGGAACGTATTTAGATACGCGATGTATATAATTACGAAATCTTGCTTTATATCGTATGGAGAAACATAATAAAATTTCAAGAAGCAGTGATAAGCATTTCAGCACTTGATACACATTACAACAAAGTAATAAACATAAATTGCTCAGACGCTTAAGGTTTAGCTGGTCATGAATTAGGCCAGACAGGGTTGTATAAACGCTTACATCAACACAATGATCTTTGAATGGGCACTATCTGGTTTATATGGAAATTGAGTAACAAAGAGATCACCATTCTTAGCTCGACTACACAAAATATTTGAAGAACTGTCCTACTCCACCCGGTGTCGGCGCCGGCGTCAGCGTTGGCATCATTCTATGTCCACACCTTGGCTAAAATTTTAATGCACTATATCCCTGTAATTACTTGATGGATTTGCTTCGAACTTAAATTGTTATTTCTCGTGATCACCCACATCATATGGCGCATGGGTCATAACTCTCGCAACATGACTTTCACGCCCCCTCCCCAACCCCCACACCCCCTTTTTTAGCCAGTGTTTTAGCAACTGGCTATAGCTCTAAATCAACAACCAAGTTTCAACCTCGCGTCGTTTGAGTTTTCCTTCTATTTCTATATGACCGCATCACATACATATTCTGGACGTGTAAAAAAATAATTCCATGTTTATATTTTATAATCTTGGTATTGTGTGAGCAACTGAGGACTACTGTTTTCAACAACAAAATCAAGCAGCAACGGATTCTAGAATAATTATGAACTTTATATTCATATTCGAAATATTCGGAATCAATCCGCTCTAGGGTAAGGATAAGGGTTCAGGTTAGGGTTAGGGTGTGTTGAAATTAGCCCCACCCTGGGGCAAACTTAGTTTTACATAGAGTTGAATAGTGAAAACCTTTGAAAATCTTTTTGTCTCGAACCACAATGCATAGATCTTGGATATTTTGCATATAGCATTGTCTAGTAGACCTCTACCAAAATTGTTCAAATCATGACCGGTCTATGCGCAATGAAATGATTCTTCAGGTGTATCGGTTGAAATATCACTCAATAAGCACTGTCTATTAGTCATTTCAGGGCTTGAATTTATTTAGAATTTCAAGTAAAAGTTTTGGTACAATTTCACTCTATCTCAGTTATTACTACATGGATTTGATTCAAAGTTAAAATAGTCTATTCACATCATCAGCCACATCATATAACGCATGGTTCTTGAACTCTTCCGCCAAATTTTTTAAATTATGCCTCCTTTTAAATTACAGGTTAATTTTGATGCATTTTCACTATGTTTCTGTTATCAAAGAAGAGATTTAATTCAGATTTTAAAAAACATGTTCAACATCATCGATCACATCACTTGACAAAGCGCTATAACTCATCAATATTTTATGAATTGTCCCCCCTTTTACTTAAAATTTCAAGTCCAAATTTTAATGCACTTTTACACTATTTCTGTTATTACCAGACGAATTTGATTCGAACTTAAATAGTTGTGCCACATCATCATCTACATCAGTTGACACATTACATTGTTTTCATCGTTCATAAAGAAAAAAAGTAAGACGATCCTGTGGAAGCATCCTGGAAAAGTAGAAATGTTCGCGAGTGTTTAATTTTCGCTAAATTCTAAAGTCTTTCATTTCGCGAAAATTAATCCTCGCGTAAATATCAATGTATAATGCAAATCAAGAAAATATAGTTACTACACAAACCTTCCTTAACATATCAAATAAAAATGGCAATATATACAAAACTGGATATATTCTCTGCATTTTTCTGTTTATTTATTTATTCAAACATTTACATTTATGCCCCGAGATGCAGATTACATGTAACTTTGTTACAGGTATAGAGTCGCCATGGTTAATAGTTAATCAGAGGTGTTGAAACATTCATACAATTGAAGCGTACTTATAGCATAGATCAGAAGACATTTAACAACTACACTCACCTGTCTATAGGTAACGCTTTATGCTGTGTGTAAGTTTTCGGCACTGACTTACTGAAAAGCCAGAAAGCAGGATAATATTTTTCATAATCTCGCGAATATAAATCCTCTCGAACATACTCAATACATCAAATTCGCTAAATTTTGTCCCAGCGAAAATATGCGTTTAACAGTATATCACAACCAAGTAAAGTAATTGTAGACTCGGGTTTGATTGAGTGTGTTCATCACAGGTAATGGAATTCGCAAAACCATTCATGCCCTCTGGCACCGGCTTAAGTGGAATTCTATTACTAGTTAAAAAAAAGGAATAATCTAATTAAGATTTTACAGAACAGAGCCGAATCAAGCAAAGGACTTAGCTTCGGATCCGCAGTAAACAAAAACACTACTGTAGTGTATGTATTGGTGTGAACCTCATTAATTTAGACACAAAAACACAAAAACATCTCTTTAAATAGATGCAAAAATACAAAACAAGGTAAACATAATGGAGATCAAGGACAAAACAAACATGATAGGGAACCTCTTTGTGTTGACAGTGGAAAAATACGAAGCCGTTTAAACCGTTTACTGGTATGCCGAACCTTACTTTTAATCCCTATTACGTTCTAAAGCTACATCAACGTGTAAATAAAAGTAATTCATCCCATATGTCTCCCTAATAACCGTAATGACAAGGAAACGCACGATATGCAAACCCTAGAAATGTAAAGGTGTGGAAAAACACAAAATCATACTCATTTACTTTGCAGAAGGCATAGAAACAACATTATTGCAGCTGCATGCCCCTTTGCATGGACACTACGAGTTCAAATTGTGAGTGTATGGAATAGAGGTAATGAATGGGCCTTATCGGAAATTTTAATGCACATAAATAACATGCATATCATCATAAATTCCTCCCGGATTTCTTTATGGTTTAAAAGAATTATATCATAGTTAATTGGTTGACTCAAACATCGTTTTAACATTTGATATTAACTTTAACTGAACAGAGGACGCTTGATATCTTATAAACAAGAGAACTTAATCAAATGCTGAAGCTACATTTTTTCCAAAAATGTAACTGTAGGAACACATAATTCTAGACTAAAACTAGGTAAAATTTCAGTATGACAGTTTATCTCATTGCTTAAAGCATCAGGGAATATATTTTGTAATCCGGTTACTGTTCAATACATTGGACTTGCAGTGTGGCCTATAAACTGCCCACAGATATTAAGAGTACACTTAGAGAAATTACCTCACATTTGCGTGTGATAAAGACATCCACTGAAAGATGTATGCGACATTATATATAATTTGATCAGATGTGTGGCAAAAAGGTCATACGGAATAAAAAAATGTTTGCTTGAATCAACACTGGCCTAAGTACATAGTCCATTGAAGAGTAATATCACACTGTACCTGTCATTTTGAATTCAAAATTTAAGGAGAGTTATTAATTAGGAATATACAGTAAAACAAGTTAACAAAGCAACTGAAAGGGGTGAAAAAGTAATTTTAGTTTCCCAAGGTTTTGATTTCATTCACATATCTGGTAGAAAAGTAGGTTTTTTTATGTTTGTCTACATTAACTCACACCAAAGCGCCTTAATTTTTCTGAACTTTTTAACACTTTATTTGTACTGGTTATTCCAAATGATACTATCGCATTGTTGTAATAGCTGACACTTTCTAGTAAACATTCAAGTATATTTCTAGAGTATATCTGTACTGTAGCATGAAACTTACTTCATGTTGAAATTGGTAATTTGGATAAAAATAATTCACGTTATACCCAGACTCTTTTATCAATATCATTCATTATTGTGCTGAGAGTTTTAAGTCCTCGGGGGACCTGATTGTTTACTGAATTTGGGTTGGCATTTATCATAGAAAATGTGCTGTAACTTCTAATCATCATTGGATGTGACAGATGAGATAGAAATGAGGCTTCGTCTGGTGTCCATACCATGTTTGGTAATATATGGTCTATAACAACCATATTTAGGCATTATATTATGCCATTAGTCTGCTCCAGAATAATGTGATTTCCAACTTTGTAAGGAAAATAAGTGGTTCCAGGTTGCCAATTTGCTTATCAATTTAACTTCAAGGTAAGTAAGTCAAAATCGTCTTGCATTTCTGTGAATTGTTACTGCTGGTGCACATTATTATTTTTTTCTTGCATGCAATACAGGATTTTCCCGTGTTTTTGCTGGTGCTAGAAAAACAACTCGTCTTATACCCCAAGGTGTAAGATGACTCACGTCCTGTGATTTATGAATGAATGCAATTTCATAAGCTACTGTAACAAAATGGTGCTAAAAGAAAAGCATTCGCTTTATTTCATTTCTTATATTATTTGAAGAATACGGTATGCATGAAAAAGACTCTATCTCTTATTGAAGGTGCGGATGGAAATATCTGGCTCTAAGGAAACTGTTTTGCCGTAACTCGACAGAGCCTCGGTACCGTCTAAATAGTTACCCGAGAGCCAGATATTTCAATCCACACTTTCAACCAGTGAATGATTCTAATAATATGTAACTGTCATAGATTAAATTACATTGTGTATGGGGTTTGATTTGTTTACTCAAGGCTTTCGTTGATTCTACAGATTTTACTTCTTTCTAGCCAAAAATGTATACTTATTTTCACAAAAGTAATAAGTATTTTATTAGAGCGAAAATATCAAAAGAGTGCAAATTTCTAAGTTAAACATAAAACAGGATAAGGATTGGCAACATTAACATTGAACAGCCTGTTTTGAATCATTTGTAACTGCTAACTCGAGCCTTTTCCCCCACATCACAAGGCTGCCTGCGTCTTTTAATCGCCTGAAAAATATTGTGTCACTGCTGTATTTTTAACAGAACTTAATATTTAGTTGAATATGTCTTAATCTTTTAAAATATTTTGAGCGTAAAAAGGTGTCGCCACGGCCATGTTTGTTTACTACCATTTGAGTTAAAGTATTACATAAGATCGTTGGTCAGTTATCAGTCATGTTAGTCAATAACGTCTCATATCAATTATGTATTTCAAACCTTTTGAATAATATCTCGTATTCTAAATTACAAAAGAAGCAAAAAACAGCTAGCATGACGCAAATGTCGATAACAGACGCGAGACTTGTATGGATGTTGGCAGTATTCGGCTTGATTTTGATGTCCATACGTCTATACACACGCACGAAATCGAGCATTCACATTTTGATACGCATCATAATTATTTGAATTACGCATTTTGCCAATTGAATTGTGTATTTACGGGGAAAAAGACATTACATCTGCTGCTCTTTAGGTATGATTTTCTAATATTAAAATCATTTTATAACTGTATTACCAAAACCCAAATTTCTGCTATTTGTAACTTACTTTTACCATTCATATCATTGTAGCATAATATAATATGAGCCGTGCCATGAGAAAACCAACATAGTGGGTGTGCGACCAGCATGGATCCAGACCAGCCTGCGCATCCGCGCAGTCTGGTCAGGCTCCATGCTGTTCGCTAACAGTTTCTCCAATCCCAATAGGCTTTAAAAGCGAACCGCATGGATCCTGACCAGACTGCGCGGATGCGCAGGCTGGTCTGGATCCATGCTGGTCGCAAAGCCACTATGTTGGTTTTCCCATGGCATGGCTCATATGATAATATATAATGCATATTACCAGCAGTAAAGCTGTACGTGTACTTTGCCACAATAAAGCACCCGTTTTTCTGGTAACCGTAAACTATATTAAAATTAGTATATATGCACTATTTGTAACAGTCCAAAGAATTCTGTTATCTTCGTCCAGAAAAAAAGTTTCGCAGTGATCACCATCTTAAGTTTTTAATGCATACACGTCACAAGAACAAAATGGTATTGGGTGATTACCTTATACTTTCTATTATTACAAAACAGCTAACGTCGGATGGTAGCAACACCACCTCTAAAAGAAAGAACATTAAAAACTTTCTGAAAACTATTGGGGCAAAGCAACCATTTTTGCTATGGTTATGCAGGGATAATATAATGGTTCTTATAAAGCGTTATGAATTATACGCGAGTTATGTGTAAAGTGACTTAAAAGTACTTGTTGTTCTATTATAGAGTTAAAGCTTAACGTCGTTCCTGATGTCGACTATTTGAAAAAGCTGAAATACAGAGATGCGTTTTAAAGATTTACCAGATCGATTAAATAATCCACTTTAGGTTGGTTTCTCCAACCATTCATTGAACTAAAACTTGCGTCGCTCATAATAGACTTACGCTTACCTAAATAAAATAGATTTAAGATGTGATAGCAGTAATTCGGGAAAAAAAACTAAAATATATTTCCAAATGTTTCGGTTTTTAGCTAATTTGCGCGTAAACTTGGGACCAAGCGGCCATTATTTCACTCGTTGAATGTATTTTACATAAGATAATAAACTTTTTTATGCTTGAATTCGCATATTTCGACAACAGGCTTATGAAATATAGCAAATGAAGGTATTTGACAACATTTGACAGGATACTCAACATCCATTTTTCTTTTTAAGTAAATGTATGGATGTCTTGAAAATATGTCTATGAATGAAAATGTAGAAAGTGTATAAAATTAAATTGAAATGACAGAGTTTCAAATAAAACAAAGGACAATTTCTTTCATTGGAAAAATAACTGCAATAGCTGAATGCAGAAGTTTCTCTTGCACGCCTATTCTCCTGACCGTATTTTTTCAGCTTACAAATTAATCTGTGCACACAAAGGCTGTATTATTGTAATACCAGTAAATTCCGACAGTAATTTCTTACTAGTTTTGTTAAGTTTTGGGGCATTTAAATTTTGATTAACATTTTGTGCATAAATATACTTTAATATATATATTTCTTATTTGTATACAATGTGAAAAATGTTAAAGTTCATCTCTTAAAAATTATGTAACAAAAATGTAAAGTTCATTATTTTGATGTAAGTAATATTTCCATCGAAAAGGGACTTGATGCAGAGCTAAAGAAGATGAATGCTGATATCTTAATTACACAATGTGTTTAAATAAAGTGCCAGACACTGAAAATATTTTATAGAAAACACTTTGAAATTCTCGGTAATTTCCGCCTACAGCTTTTGGTATCTGACAATCGTACATCCCTCTTGGAGTACATGGATTAAAGAAATATGTGACCAGTATGATAAAAAATCTTTATGTTATTTTAAGCTTTCTCTAGCCATTTCAGAGAAAATCTTTTTTAATTTTTACCAGAAGCAAATTTCGTATTTGAAAATATGAAGATATAGTTTTATATATAGTTTACAATGTTTATAAATATATAATTAACCAGTTTTTGTGTATAAATTGCACTATGTATTAGGTTTTGAAAGTACACTATACATGTATAGCTAAATACATTCCACTGAATAAACTAGAAGATATTTTAACAAATATGACATTGAATTATCAAAGTTGCTGTTTATGCACACATATGTAATATATTAGTAAAATTAAATATATTTGATGAGGAATTACTGCCTTTGAAGTTAATACAGAAAGAGAAAATATGCTAGTAATATTCTTATCCTAAAAGAGCAACTGATATTTTATTAATCTGAGGTGACCAGTTCAAAAGCCATTCAATCAACCTAAATTTTGACTTTAATAAAACGCAGTTACCATGAACGTGCAGCTACTTCATACACTTGTTTCACAAAACGATTGGATTGCAGTTCAAATAAACGTACACAATATTTCCATTACAATTTGTAAAGATAATATTTATACGTAATGTAGTTCTTTCATACAATAATTGTAAAGCAGAACAACATTAATTACAGTTGATTTAAATAGGCTTCAAAAGACAGAAGTGATACAGATAAATACGTTACTCAAAATTCTTAATACTAGAATCTTTTTGAAATACTTTTCTTCGGGTATTTCGAACATTGACATATTGGGGATGTACTGGATATAGCCGCATATATTCCGCAAGCCAAACGGATAGCTTCCTAACAGGGCAGTTCGAATTCAAAATCGTGGCTATCAGGAGAAAGAAACAACTGGTCAAAACATTTAAAAGCACCCCTGTGTTCTTAGGGCAACAAATATATTACACAGGTATGACCAATTTGCAAACAACTAGTAAATAAAGTCACATTAAATTCAATGCATGCTTTCAAAATTGGAATAAAAATCATAATATACTGATTTAATTTTGTGGATCAGTGCATATTTTCCTTTGCAACAAAGTATATGAAAATAAAGTTTACCGATTTAAAAAATTAGAAGTAATTCTAGACATGAAAGACCATCTTGGGGAAAGGTGCAGAGCTTTTATTATTTGTCATTCTAACGTCTTTAAATTGATTTAACTTCCTGCTGAAAGAAAATTTATGTTTTAAAACTAGGAAAGGAACTATTAAAAGCACTATCTTATTTAGATATGAGCCACGCCATGAGAAAACCAACATAGTGGCTTTGCGACCAGCATGGATCCAGACCAGCCTGCGCATCCGCGCAGTCTGGTCAGGATCCATGCTGTTCGCTTTCAAAGTCTATTGCAATTAGAGAAACTGTTAGCGAACAGCATGGATCTTGACCAGACTGCGCGGATGCGCAGGCTGGTCTGGATCCATGCTGGTCGCAAAGCCACTATGTTGATTTTCTCATGGCGTGGCTCATATTAGCTTATGTATAGCTTTGCCTGTGCCTATAGCATATTATATTCCATGTAAATCATTTCCTCGACAAATTTCTTACTTCAATTTAATTACTGAGTATTTTCTGTTGACATTCAAGGTTCATTTTACGGTATTCAATTTTGTTTCGTCTGCATTATCTTCAAGATAAAAAACTAGTTATTTAGATTCTGTTTTTGTGAAGCTGACCTATTTAATCGTTACATAAAGGCTGTTGTGTAACACTATCTTGTAGTGGTTAACTAATCGAGAAAATGAGCCACCAATTCCAGTCTTATATTTAAATTAGATTGCATCAGACCATATAATTAATCTGATAAAATGTACTTTAACTTGCAATGTGTATTATTTCAATTTTGCAGAATATTTCTAGTCAGGTATTAATAAACAAAACGTTATTACTGCGTAAACTTTAGTTTCATTTTTATTGTCAGAATACATTGATAAATTAATTCTGGCACTACAATCTGTACAGGTAAGACAATTCGTATAATCCGCGAAGCAGCAGGTTATATGAATTGCCTTTCAGTTACCTTTTGATTTACAACATGGTCCAGTGCAACTACAGTTACGAAAATGACACTGATGCTGATGAACAATTCGAAATATGAACATTCCTTCTATTACATTTTAGACTAGATGAATTTTTTGCTACTTTTATTTACAGAGTGTTTCAAAATGTCATCAAAATAAAGGATTCCTAGGAAAGAAAGTATAAAATGAGGAATTATTAAATAAATACATATAAAATTGAATGCAGATTTAACTTTAGAATGCCAGACAAAGTGATACCAGGTAGGACATTATCTAGTACTGATGAGAAACAAACAAGACAAAATGTACCCAGAGATGATTATATCCAAAACAAAAGCCGAAACGACCCTTTAAGCAGGACCAGTTTACATTTATCTAATCTAAGGAACATATTTCAGTCCGTGTTACCTCTTGATATTTCCATCTAATGAACCCATTGTTCTTAAATAAATTTGATATAAAACTCTGAAGAGTTTGTTATATCGGTCTCACGCTGCTCATATACGTACGATTAAATTCTGTGCAATTAGTTATTATATTTAGTAACATATACAATAATTACCAAATTGAATACTGCCTATAACAAAATTTGTAAAACTGAAAAAATGGATGTTTGTCAATGATGTGATAACAGAAGTTAGTTCTGTTTCTTTCGTTTAATTTGATAACAAAAAAAGTTCATTCTTTTTCCAAGGAAATGCTCTTTTACTGCTTATTGATTGCCTTTTCAATAATCGCAAGAAAAATGGGATTTATTCCGTAAATATCAGATAGTGTGAACTACTTTCTTTTCGATATGTTTGAACTGCTGAATATCCCTCTTTACAAGACTGAGTAGTGTTCCATGTATATAATGGAGGATATGAAAGACGCTTCTGAAATAATTCAAATCATATGCCCTTTTGTACATATGTAACTGTGATGGAACGTTCTGGTGATAATGCAAGCTGTTGTTACTGGCCAAGCCGAATTTTGTCAAACATAGTTTGGAATGCAACTCAACAAGACGTTTCAGTAACCTTATAGTAATATAACCAGGCAAGTGATAGGTAACCTTTTGCATCACAAATAAGTTTCGTATGATGACCTATTGTGTTTAATTGTGCATATCCAGTCCTGTACACGCACGTTAATTTGCTGTTCCTACTCCATATTCAGGTCTAACATTGCACCAGGACTCCCTATGCAGTTTGTTTATCTGTATGCGGACTGCAGTCACTCAAAAAGTTTCCTTTCTATTAGACGCCACTTTCGAAGCGCATCTAATTGAAAAGAACGGGAGAATGGACAGGTGTATGTCGTTTTAAATAATATTGAGTTCAAGACAATGTTTCTTAAGAAGAGTTATTACCCTCACATTCTTAAAGTATTTTGATACATATTCTACCTCTGTGGCTGTGTTTGTCAAGTTTGTAACCAAATGGTAGTAGTTCTTCAAGACACTTCTTCAAAAGGCATGTTGGCGTCGAATCAGTTTCAGATTTGATCGAAGATTTATCTATGATTTACATTACCTTCTCTTGTGTTGCAGAGAAATGAAAAACATGGTCTTTGTTGACAGATGGTCTCTCTACTCAAATAAAATTACACAACTTGTTGATAAACTGGAAAAAAAATAATGGTCCTGATAAGCAGGTTTTACAAAAGTGGTATTTCTTCGTACAGAGATGGTCTTTAGCACAGGTTTGATCGTATATCATATTGCTGAATTATATTTTCAAGTTGAATGGTGTAATTTGTAAGACAGTAACCCATTTTTGCTATTCTTACAATGACTTTCATGTTTCCTAAAGACGTAGTGCAAGAATTGCGTATGTCAAATTATCAATATAATTTTATGTCTCTCAAAGACTTCAAAATAACGCATCTGAACTTTTAGTACATTACTACCTTCTTTCATATAAAATGTACAAGCTAAAGACAAATAATAATAAAATTAAGACAATATAACACTTTTGAAATTTTCTTTTATATAAACAAAGAATAATTTTACCTTGCATTGTCTTGTCGATTAAAACACGTTTCGCAAAATGACCTACTTATGGCTATTCCGGTTTACTGCGTCTATTTACGCCTAAAAAGGATTTCAGATTAGTGTCCCTTCCTGGTGTAATTCGAACGTGTTAGAATGGAACTAGATTTTGGTTTTGCATGCTTTGTTGGCAAATAAAACACGTTTTTTTTTCGTTCAGACGCACCTGAACTCAAAACCGTGTTTTATTTGCCAACAGAGCACGTAAAACTAAAATCAATTTCCCAGTTAACAATGTCTGTCCATAGCACTTAGGTTTAGATGGTTAATTATTAACGAGATCATTCCTAGGCGGTTAAAATGTCAACAAACGGATTATAAAGTTGCGAATGTACGTGACAAGTATAAATAAATATGTCCGTTATAGCACATAGCTGATCTAGTAATATCAACCGTATAAAAATGGTTCACATTGTGTCGCAACATGTAACGCTACAGGTGTTATCATACAATCTTTACAAGATAAAATATTAGCATGTGAAGGAGTTACGAATATAGAAGTACTAATATTATCTTACATTGCATATGAAATATCACATTTTTGACATTGCGTATGAATATCACATCAGTGACTCACTTTACTTTGCATATGCAATGTTACATCATTTTACTTTGCATATGAAATACCACATCATTTTACTTTGCACATGAAACAATTTGTTGATCATTTAGGAAAATGGAGTTTATTTAGAGTATGAGTATATTGATATTTTGCTCAATTGTATTATTTAATTCCAAACGTTCTTTTTTGAAAATTGTATTGTTAGGAAAATACGCACGTACCTTGGTAAGCCCTTATTAAAATGCAATGTTCATTCATGGAAAGAACTGAATAAAGGAATACATTTTTTTTCTCAAAAGCTCTTATTCTGAAGCTTTTAACTTGCTAATATAGTCTTTTTCAAGTTATATCTTCATTGCAAAATCACAGTTCAAAACTTAAATAGTTAAGTAAAAATGAAAACAAAAATTAGTGTTGTAATATTATTGAATGAACATGACACTGATCTGAGGAAAATACATGAAACAAAATAACTTTCTTCCAGTTCTCCTCTTTAATTCAAGAACCAGCGCCGAGTGTGTAAATTTTGTATTACGTGTGTGACCATCCCCTAATGTGCTACTGAATGAATTTTGATTTTAAATAAATTTGTCTTTTTTGAAAGTGTTATCCTTACATAATAGTAATTCCGCACCGTAGACCATACAATAAGGTTAAACTATTTTAGCAGGTACACTTTTTGCACATGCAAGGTAATTTGATTGTCTCCTTAATTATTGTACATTGATATGCAATATACCGTTAATTAGGTATTTTATTGCCATTTATCTCTGGCGATCAGTACAGGCATTAATCATGTTAGTCTTACTTCCTCAATGATTAAAGAAAATTTATCACTTCCATGCAATTTTATATTATATTGTATCTTACGTAAAGATAAGCTTGAATCCAGGTTGCACAATATAAGTTCTGATTTTTTTTCCAGACAAAGCAGGTGTATCACGTTAAATAAATTGATGGTAGTGCTATTCGTGGCGATGATATATTTTATATGAAGATTAAACTTTCATTTCTTCGGATTCTTCAGGTTTTATATTCCGTTATAATTACCTAGAAATACTTGTTTGTACCACAAGCTAGACTTCTAATTCGTCTTCATTTCCTTAGATAACCGAAACAGACAGTTTTGATTTTGTTTTATTTTATTTTTTTAAGGTGAGTGTGTCACGCCGACACAATTATATGTCACGTTGCGACTTTCCGGTAATGGGTGAGGAGTGTCCAGATGACCCACCGGGTATTATTTCGATCACTTGTAGGCACTTTGGTGAACCATCTTCCGTCAGCCAGATGGATAGCTTGCTTCCTCAAAAGAAAGAGTTCTACACGAAAAGCGAGGTTTCAACCCTTCAGCGTTGAGGACTAAGTACTAGTAATTCGAAGTCCGCGACATGACCACTCGGCCACGCAGACCTCATTATCAGAAAGAGCTTGAAACGAATAATATTGTAGTGAAAACGCACTTTCCGGTAATAAGGTATACTTGCGCTAGATAATCATCTTTGGGTTAAATACTGTAGTTGTCTGCAGAAATTCTGAAACGGCGATTATTTAAAAGGAAAGTAAAAGTAAGTTATAATTTTGTTCTGTAAACTTCATAAACTATTTAGTTAAGAAATCAATTGCATTTTTAGGTCTAAAAGAGTCTAGTATAGGAAAACGAGTGTTTAAAATATGTACGACATTAGGACCAACGGAAAAGTCCGTGGGATCCGCATGAGATCTGGCACATAAATAGAAGCCAGCAGATGCGCTTTGGCAGAACGTCGTTGGCTTTTGAAGAGAGCAGATCGAAGAGAAAAATAATAATTAAATAAATTATTTACGATATTTGGAAATTTCTAGGACTTTGAACCAACTACTAGTAGCTTATAAGGATACCTCAGAGTAGCGGCGTATGTCCTGAGTTGCAGGTTCCTTTAATACCCCAGAGAAGCAGCGTATGCTCTGAGTTGCGGGTTAAGACAAATTGAGTCCGGGTCGTAGGTTCCATACATGCGTATATTCGAGTTAGAGACAAGTTTGAGACTTAAAGGTACATAGAGTACAGAAGTGAAGGTCTGAGGCAGGATTGAGACCTATGTCGTAGCATATACTGCATACTGGATAGACAGAAGCTATATAGTCTCAGACCAAGTTGAAACCTTATTAATAAAGTTCCGAACATAAATATTTTAGTGATTAATAAGGGACAAGAAAGTTTGTTTGAAACCAGTTGAAACATTGAAATCAGTTACAAGCTCAGATTTACAACATGATTGTATTTTTAATTTGTTCCAACATTTTCCAATCATTTTTACAATCATTTGTGAAGAATCATTAAGCAAGGTAGGTTGAGAAAAGTTATAGATATACACATTTTTATACCCTAAATAAGCTAGATAGCTGGAAAATTTATCTTGATACTTTGTTATTATATCTAGTCTGTTTGAGCCGATAATTCAGTACCAGGCTCGGGCGAAAACGTTACAATATCCATGATACATATTAGTTGCATATGATGCAGTTTAGCATATCATGCCGTTAAAATTCACATCTATTATTTTCTGTGTCACGTGCTTGAACTTTTTTGGAAATAACCTAGCTGATAAAAAGTTATTAATAGATTCTGTCAACATTTGATGCAGAGTTAGACATAAAATAACAATTATCTTGCCGTCAAATTTACGCCAAATGTGTATCTGTATTGCTGTAATTTGTCATGCCATTTCAGCAAAATATAAACTGCCATTTTATAGCTGTAGTCATACTTGTCTGTAAAAGCTTTGCTTGTAAAATAACATTCGGATGTTTTCGACAAAATTAATGAATCTGAAGTATAATAGTATTAAGTCCATTTTCCACTTTTTCGACCACGCTGTCGTAATTCTTGTTGTTTTAAAAGCTGCTACTCGCATCATGGTTAGACAACATTTCCAAACATAATTGTTACTAACGTATTACATTAAAATGTTACCTAGATTCATGTATTCGTGGTAACGTGTTGAAACTTATTTCGATCAACAACATAGCGACACCATCTAGCATGAACTACCAGTCACCTTAACACTTATACCCCTTAATAATTGTACCAACTTTGCAGATATATATATTTTTAAAACGACGCATATATCTTGTTTTGCACAATGCATGTTGTAGGTCACAATGTATCTGGACACGTTGGGAAATGTTTTCTTTTCTTTTTTCAGAATTTTCTTACCTTTCTTTCTAGCTAGTAGGTGGGATGGTTTACCTCATGCCGAGACAGTTATATATCATTTAGCGACTTTCTACGGTAAAGGAAGACCCTAGGAGTCCCTCTGAACACAATACCAAGCACGGACGAGCACCTTGGTAGAACCATAGACATTTCGCAATCCAGTAGAAGAAAGAATTCTTCCTCAGAAATAAGATCTCTAACCCATATCTTTAAGAAGCAAGTGATTCGAAGTCAGTTTCCTTAAAACCTCGGCCACGGTGGCCTCTCTTGAAAACTCCTCATAACAGGAGAACATTACTGATATACTTAGCAGGCACATTCCGCTTGTGATAATATCAAATGATATTTATTTATTTATTTGGGTTTTACGGCGCACCAACACAGTATAGGGCGCCAAACAGGACTACAAATTTTGGTTTCACATCTCATTTACATCGAAATAAAAACATGAGGTATGGAATCAAAATTTGCATACCCGCTGGAATCACAGAGTTACAGCAAAACCAAGTGTTAAGACCCTATTAGTCGCCTCTTACGATCATGGAAGGGTAAGGCAGTGGTTCCAATTCTTTTCATACATAGATCGTCCCAGAACCACATGGTGCAAATATTAAATGATGTCAGAAGGTGAAGGAATATTAAATGATGTCAGAAGGTGAAGGAATAGGAATTTTCGCAACGTACATAAAAACTTTTCATTAAAAAAATAAACAATGCCGTTTGGAAGTGACGTGAAGTAAGGGAGTAAAATGTTTTACATATTTGATGAGATTGTGGAACAAGACTGCTATAACAATAATAACAATTTGCTTGCTGCTAGTTCCAGAGCAGCTTACATGAAGTTTTTTTTTTAATCCTTAAAAAAAGCTTTAAGGGCCAGGAACATTTGAATATACGTATTTTTTACTTTTTAGTTATCATTATAAATGTGGTTTGTCCAATTATTAGGATGCAGAAACTTTCAACAAAAAAAGTCTCTGTAGGGAAATAATCTGTGTATATATTGCATGTTGTTTAGTACTATTTGTGCTGTTTGTGTAAATGCTCGTATAAAATTTAGCAGCAATGACTTATGTTGAATGTTTTACAAGAAAGTATTAGTTAATGCTTTCAGTTTCCCTTTCGGAGAAGTATCTGTTGACCATGTGTTTCGTTTCGATCAAAACAGCATAGGATAAGGATCAGCGTTGCTCTATATTTTAATTAATTATTCTTAGTGCTTCGAATTCTTACTCATGACTTTAGACTGCTGTAATCTCATGCTTTAAACATAAATTGTGCCTGTATGGATGACATGGATGACATATATATGCAAATAATATGCGCTATGTATAACTGCGTAAAGTAGCTTTTATTTGAATTGATGTAATTATAAAATGTGTTGATGTATAGAAAATTGCATGTGAAAAAAATACTTTTTCTTTTTTATAATTGTCTCGCCGTTTTGATGATTATTAATAACATGGACCAGTCGCCCTAAAGTAAAATTTGAATAAACTTATCATAGTAACAGTTAACTGGTATGATTTATAATTGTGGATTCGGAAAGCCAAATATTAACTTATAATTATATTGTTAGTGTTGTGAAAACCGCGTTGCTTAAGGTAACAGTAACCAACTACTTTCTGAGAAATGTTTTATAGTGCTAGCAGCACGATCTTGTTATCAAGCAATGTATGATTTTGGGGACATAAAATAGAAACTGATCGAATTGTTTAACCTTTCAGTAGTGAAAAGAAATAAAAACGCCGCCTTCGATATATAGCATATCATTTCCTATTAAGTTTTAATATTTCATAGGTTAAAACACACTTTGCTAAAACACATTATGAAATATAATTTGCAGAATGACATCAGTTTCTGGACATAAACAGACTAAATAGCAGACCTTTATATTCTATATAAAACTTTAAAAAATCTAAGGCCTAAAGTACATATAAATGTAATTTTAAACTGTTTATAAACCTAATTTTCATAAAGAATATCACCGATGCTACAATAATGGACGGGAAGTAGTGGTCATATTTGATAGGTGATGGAAATGCTATACATAGCAAAACCAGCTGATAACTGCATGAATCCGTTGTTCTGTGACTACCTATTTTCGCGCGTTTTAATCAATCGTTTCTAAACCTTTTCACTAACTATTGCACATTTTCTCACTAAAACTGATCTGCTTTAGTTTAGAAAAGATAAAAGGTTAGAAAACACGTTTCCTGAGAATTCACAGCTTCCGTTTTCTTCTGGTATACTGAAAAATCTGCTTTTATAGACTCATGCGAGAAGAGGAAGGTAATTAGGACAAAACCCCAGAAATCTGGAAATAAATCCAACTTTAATAGAACTTTTATTGCAATATAATCTATAAGAAGGTCGCCTGGAAGCATAGATATTGTCTTTTCGTACGGGGTATTTAGATATACAATTTCCCTCATGCTCCGTAGAACCAGATTATTTAACCCAGTAAGACAATTGTGTAACCTTTAACGACAACAAAGCGGCATTTAAATGATATCTGAAAAGTAGATTACTTCGGAAGCACCAAGTACAAGGCAAACAGTGAAAATTGCAGACTCGGTTTGATTGAGTCTGTTCATGAGCAGTAACGGAAAATGCAACACTACCCACACCCCCTGGGTGCGTTCGAACCCTACTTAGGGTGTAAAATTCTTCATTGGAGGAAGTCATCGAGCTGGCTTACGGAAGGTCAGTAGTTCTACCAAGGTGACCGCCCGTGATGAAATAATGTCCGGAGGAGCACCTGGGGTCTTCCTCCACTATGAATAGCTAGTCGCGATATGACCTTAATTCTTGTCGGTGTGACGTTAATTTAAGCCAACAAAAACAAATGAAAGCATATTTTCTAGTTATATTTCCGCTAAATGGTACAATTTTATTCTAACATGTGGTTCAGTAAACGCCAAGCTGCGGCGTAAATATAAAGTAGCTGCATGCTAAAAGATTCTCACATACTCATTCGTTATTGCTTTGTTTTTTTTTTTAAATCTTACCAATATTTTTTAATCATTCACAGTAGTAAAATAGGATTGTTATGGCAGTAGCTTGGTCTGATGCTGTATTAGGCTCGAATGGATTTTGCCTGGTCGGGTAATACGAGGCAAGTGCTGAGTGTGATCTAGCCTAGCAAAATCCACGACAGCCGAATACAAAATGCCAGATCTAGTTACCGTTGTGATGACCTATATTTTTTACTATATACCTCCATCTTTTTTTTGTTTTGTTTTGGTCAATGAATTCAAGATTATCGATGTTAAAATAATACTGGGTGGACGTTTGTGTGCGCTATTTATAGAACTGTGTCAGGTTATGAATATTGATTTATGAAAGTAGTCCAGCGACATGCACAATACAGGATACACAGTACAACAGGTATTTCTTTTCTGTCTGTTCCTATTTGACACACAAGATATTTTTTTGCAGAATTTATATATAAATTAGTATATATTGTATTTGCCTGGCTGATATGAGATATAACGATGTTTTGTAAAATGAAAAAGGAACAAAATTAGTTACCCGAAATTACAATAAATAACTAGATGTATATCCATAGGACACAGGTGCCTCCACTCCTATCACTGCACATGTTTTCATGACTATAGGTGAAATATTTGTTAAGACAATGCAAACTTTAAAGCACTTTATGTGCATTTTTCACTAAATGAATTACCATACCTCTGACCTAGCTAAAAGAAATCCCAACGAGAACATCAGGTGCACAACTTCACTTGCTTTATATTCATCTTATAATGTTTAATGATTGGTTTAAACAATATTTTATTCAACAAATAGCATGTGATTACAATATATGTTACAAAAACAATGGATCGAGTACTAAGCTAATAAGCGTTTTTAGAAACTCTTTCCAGAAATGTTTAATGATTCTAGGTCAAGTACATTTCGAGATGCATGTGACACAAATTTTGTATCTTTTGACTACGTCAAGGGCCATAACTCTGGTCATGCAAATCGAAATAATAAAATATCTCAGGTGCACAAATTTGCAGGCAGGAGTATATTCTTAGATGGTTTCATGACTCTAGGTGAAATATTTTTAAGATATATGCAACACAAAATTTAAACACTTAACGTGTATTTATCTCTAAGTCAAGGACCATAACTCTGGTCCGACTGAGTGAAATCCCAAGCAGAACACCGGGTGCGCAACTTCACATGCTTTATGACATTTCTCTAATGTTTTATGACTATTGATCAAATACTTTTCACATTTTTGAGATACTTGCGACTCAAACTTGTATCCCCTTAATGCATATTTTTGACAATCACGGGTCATAACTCTGGTCTGACTGAAAGAAATCCGGTGCATAACTTCACATGCTGAATAATATTCCTATGATGTTTCATGACCCTAGGTCAAATCCTTTCTGAGATATGCGCGACACAAACTGTTATGACTTTTTATGCATATTTTTGACTAAGTCAAGGGCCATATTCCTGGTTTGACTGAGTAATATATCTAACGAAGCCCCAGGTGCACAACTTCACATGCTGAATAGTATTCCTGTAATGTTTTATCAAATACTTTTTGAGATACATGCGACACAAACTTAGGCCCTTTTATGCATATTTTTGAATAGGTCAAGGGTCATGACACTGGTCTGGCTGTGTGAGATCCAAACTAAAACACCGGGTGCACAGCTACCCGTGCTGAATAACAATCCTGTGAAGTCTGATGACTCTGTGTCAATTATTTTTTGAGATCTGCAAGCGGACGGACAAGGGCAACTTTAAATGCGCCCCTACTCACCCAAACCTTGCTGTGGGTGGGAGCACAAAAAGTTAGTATGACATCTGAAGTACATATTTTGACTTTCGCCATATAACTCGCCTGATCCAAGAAATTATTACGCTTACAATCAAAATCATTTGAGAATCATTGATAAATTGTATATGGGATAAAAAGGGTCAAAAGCTCTGCGTTTTAGTAAAGAATATTAAATGTAGTTTATCAGCTAGTCTAAGACATAGTCACCTTTGGGATAGGACTTATTTCTTTGTTCAAGATGTATATAGGCGTAGACGTTTCCCTAGGTCTTATAACCAATATTTTGTCAAAGTTGCTCCTTTTGTTAAAGGTATATGTGAAATTACGTAAAACTGAATAACTGTAACAAGAAGTGGTTGTAATTATCTTTCTAAAGGCAGTTTTCCCCGTAATACTCTATTCCCCTCTGTTCCTAAATGTTATACCTTTTTTAAAATGATTTTTGTACATTGTACTGATTTTAAAAGTACAACACAAAATTACTTTCTTTAGTTGCTTAAATGATGTGACGTTTTGTTTTTGTTATTATCTCACAGAATATCTTAACCGCCTTTGGAACTATAAAGAAAAGTGCTGGAAGAAGGAAAATTGTCATTTTAATAATTTGAAATGCACAAAAAATGATAAAATTATACGTATTCATCATTTATTATGACAGAGTAGGGAGGAAGTAGAGTTTCATCTTAGAAAATAAGAATAGTGTTCTTTATGAAAATGGTGAGAGATCCAAGACACTGAGGTGATAAAAGCTTAACAATAATGGTATATACTCAGTTCCAAAAGAAAGTGTGCACTTTTTCAGTTTAAATATTTCAAGAAATTCCCCGACGTTTTTGTTTAATTTTTTCATACACTAACTCTCAGGTATAACTCAAAATCTAAAATGCACACCAATTTGTTTACGAACTGATTTAAATTTTGGTACCAAACATTATAAGTTTTTATGAAAATAACCGAGATAAAAAAAAACAGAAAACTAACTGCACACTTTCTTTTGGAACTGAGTGTATATGACTACTGTAGAACAATATGAAATCGCGAGTATGATAGATTTTTGGATTGAACGCTAGTATATAATGAAGTGTAGACTAAAAATCAATCGGCTACTTAAACTTCAGTGCCATTCAAGTAACAGGTTGAGTAGTTTTAGTTATTAACGTGAACATTTTATAATCCGAAACCATATCGTTTTTTATTAAGAGCAGGTTAATTGTGCCCATTGTGAGAATGTATATAGTAGTTAATTGAAACCGTTCCGAGGAGATAAAATTAAAAGTATGACATAATCACAGGACAGTGGCTGGCTGATTTTAACGAAATGTGTGTGTGTACGTGAAATCAAAGTATAGCAAGAACGCTTTGTGAACCTGAAAACCGGGGGACGGCCTCAAATCGAAAGCACTTGCTCATCTGCAAAACATTTACAGGTAATAAGGGGAATATTCAGTTCTAGCGAGACCTTTCTAGAGTCACCTTCTATTTTGTCAAAAAAATTCCAGGTTGTTTACAATTTAAGAGAAAAACATGCATATGTATTATCATTATGCGGGGTTTCGATTTCAACGTGTGTGGAATGAATTTCATATAAATGAAATAAGCATCAGAATGTTTTAGATATTGCTTATGCATATGAAAGTGTTTCATTCAAGTAATTCAGCGGTTTTCAGTTTATCTGAGTATTTATTTGAATATTAATTTGTCTAAATGTTTCGACCTGTATCATGTTCATTTTTCATTTAATACCAGAAAAACAAAGGACTTCGGACACTATCATATGCTTCTAGCCTACATTTTGAATGCAAAATTCTCATTAAGTATTTAAACAATACACAAATTGTTTCGAGTCGATGATAAACCAATGTGTTAATTAATTTATTACAGCAGAAACTGGTTTGTATCTGTTCCTATCAAAATGTTTTAATTATTTTATCTAGGCCAGGGTGTATTTTCTTGAAAAAATAAAATGTTTAATTTCCGTAAAAATACAATGCCATCACTTTACGGAAGTTTTAAATATATGAATTCCAGTCGAAAAAGGTGACAAAATCTGTTTATTTAAGGAAAAAATAACATTTTAAATAAAAAAGAAAACGATTTTTTTGCAAATAACCTGTACTTGATTTATCTATACACTGTTCGTAATGTAAAGTTATTGATGCATTACATGTGTGAATAGGAATGCTACAGATATACATGTATAAGTGACCGGTCAGTTTTATTACAGTGGTTAAGGTATTTAAGTACATGTACATGTCTGTATAGCTCTGTTATAAGTGATGGCAGATATTTGTGTGCTGTATAACATTAATACTAAGAAAAGGCAGTCATCTTATCTAGGCCGTAGGGTGGGTTCTTGCTTGGGATAAATACTAGTGGCACAGGTAATATTTGAGCCGCGCCATGAGAAAACCAACATAGTGCAATTGCGACCAGCATGGATCAAGACCAGTCTGCGCATCTGCGCAGTCTAGTCAGGATCCATGCTATTCGCTAACGGTTTGTCTAATTCCAATAGGCTTTGAAAGCGAACAGCATGGATCCTGACCTGATGCGCAGGCTGGTCTGGATCCATGTTGGTCGCAAAGCCACTATGTTGGTTTTCTCAGGGCACGGTTCATTTGGCTTAAACATGTAGTAAAAATGTATCCGAAATGACAGTTTTTTGTGGGGCTGTACCGGAAGCTGTATCGGAAAATAGCAAATCGGTATAAGTCTGACAACAACCCATTTAAAGATAATGTTGTCTAATAAGGGCTGAAGTTGTGGGCAAAACACATTCGAAATGTGTCATTTGTAGGGCTAAAGTAGAAGCAGGTCGCTGCACAAAAACTCAACCTGAAACTCGGCTGGACCTTTTAGTTCGTTTTCGCGTCTAGCCGTATTTGTATATGCCATCTGCATAGAAAGTGACTTTCATGGCATCACACTGAATGTGAAACCGCCATTGATATGACCAGCCAAGAAGCTACTGTTCTTGACCTATGCATCACAGGCATATCAATGCCAAGCGTTATTTCTGTCGGATAGACTATAGTCAGGATCAGATTAACTACTGTGCACATATTGCCTCTTTTTTGTGGTGTTTGGGCCTAGTCCGTCGCAAAGAACAATCTTCAATTCAGTTTTCACAGAAGGAAGAGCATGAAGTAATGAATGCGTGTGACATTTAGTATATGTCTAAAAGAAATAAATATAAACGCACAGAAGAAGATGAAAAAATAAAGAAATGAAAAATATATAAAAAATACAAAAAAATAATAAAAACAAAATGGAAAACAAATTACATCCTCATCACTAGTGGCGTGCGTCGCGAGGAGGGCATGCAGAAGATTACCTGGTGTGTTGCTAGTATTTTACAGCAAACATTTGCCAATCTACTGCAACAAACAACCAGGATAAGCCAATGAAAATTTAACCAAAAAAATAATAATGAATTCACTGTATTTGCTTCTCTCACTACTATACATGTATAACATGCCTATGTGTACCCTTTCAAACATTTGTATAGTATTTGAGTTACAAACAGATGTAAAATTATGTGACTATCAAATTATCAAAAATGAATATAAAAAGTATTGGTCACTTTACATTTGGGAACACCCTGTAGTTACATTTTTTTGTTTAAAAGTACTGTTCCACCCCTTGCATCAACACAATAGTCACAGAAAATGTGTATAATTAATATCTACATGTGCTGGCCAAATTTGGTTTTGATGCACGGGGGGAACAATGTTGTATAAGGCAAAATAGCTTTTATATGTATATAACAGGGTACGTAATTCTATTTAGAGCAAAATTCATCGTTTTATGAAACAAATATTGAAAATCTGACTTTAGGAAATAATCTCAAATATGTATTTTCATGGTATATGTAATTAAATACTTATTTCTTAGTGGTTTATTTTTCACTCTTGGAGTAGACAAATTCATATAGAAAGTGTCCGAAGTCCTTTAATAGATCAAGGAAGTCGGGGGTGGAGACACCTTTCTGTTTGCAGCATTTGGATATCACTACCTTCCCCAACCCCTCCACCCAAGTTTAAATAAATAATTAAAAGATAAGGGTAAAAAAGATATATAGATAGGAGTTAGGGGTTAGGCAGCTGGCTCGCAGTGTCCCGACATTCCTTTTAAATAGTCCTGTCACCAAAATGAAATAGACTCATTGAAAATTATAAGATTGTGTAACAAAAGAAATTGTTTTTATACAGTAAAAAAAATAGTTTATTTTGTAGAATATAATAATTATATTGTATCGCGTGGACATTGTTGAAATATTTGTTACAATAGATTCTGACTCTGAATAAATTAATCCCGCACCATGCACAAAAGTGTTTAGCCTTTTGTTGTAGTAGTTATTGTAAGGAAGCTGAGAAGGGACATATCAGTAACATGACAAAAGAACGATTACAGACAGACAGACAGATACCTTTATTTTCTATCAGGTAACATACATAAAAATTACATGGTATAACAACACGATATGAAAATACATGGTATAATATATACAAACTTGGTGATTTGAAAATTTAAATATTATACATAAATACTGACTTTTTTCTGAAAATGTAGGCCTATATTAACATAAATAACTTTTTTTGTAATATACAGTTCTCTGTACGGGGGTAACTCAAAAATGGTCTATAGTATTTAAACACCGATTTTTTTTTCCTTTTTGAAAGAAAATGAAGATCCAGTTCTGTATTTAGTATCATCAAGATTATAAAAATTCAAAAGGTAATTTCACACTTTGGTGGAAAATATAGTATTTTAATGATTTATTTGTTATGAAACAAAACAGAGACAATAATGTAAATGTTAATTAAGGTTAATTCACGGTACTTGTATAAACATAAACGGGACACTGCTGACCTTGGCAGTGTACACCTGTAACAGTTACCTTAATTTACCTGTAATAATAAAGATATAAAAATCGTGGAACTCGTGCTAATTTAATGCTTTTGTTTAGAAAGAACAGTCTTTTATATAATATAAGCTGTGTCGAATTGAAATGCATGAAATTTTCATTTACAAACATGAATTACCATTAACAGCCATGGAATTTCATTCCCAATGTTACCAAACATACGTAATTTGGATCAAATTAGGTCGGTATGCAGCCCGCAGACCGGTGTGCCCGAAGAGCGATACATATCACTGCTCTGCATTATTATGCTCATTAATACTTGGGCTAGTTGCGGGCTTATCAATGACGATATTTGCGTATATTTGGCACCAGATTGTAGACTCAGACAATTTCTTTCTTGCGATTATATTCAGGAGGAATCGATCTACCTAGGCGGGTGACAGCCAGAAAAAGAAAGCATACGCTTATATGTAATTTTATATTCATATATTTACTACACATCAAGCATAGAATAAAACAAGAAATATCTTTAAAAATGATGGTCGGCGAATTGTAATAAGGAAAGAAGATTATGAATTTTTCATCTGACATTCATCTTTCATCTAACATTTTTCAAATTGCAAAACTAAACACCGCACTTTAACAATTTAAATGGTTCTCTTTTAATTTTTCGCAAAGGTTTCGTAGGGTTGTAATTTTGTTTCGTTTATCCTTAGACGAATAATTACAGCAGTAGTTTGATGAAGATTCATGAAGCGGTTCATGAGAAGAGGTCATTAAACGTGTTTATATTTTTAGCTAAATTGGTCCCTATCCCCATTTGTAACAAAATAGCAAGAGACCTTACGATACTGTTACACATCGGGTTTGATAAAAATCCATTACATTTAGTGGTTAATGCGAAGAAAGGCATATCTACTTTTAGCTATAGTGGTTCCTAATAGGGCCCAAGTTCCTATATAAATAAATTTGGAAGAGGACGTTATAATGATGCTCCAGACCAAGTATGACAAAGATCCACCAAGCTGTTCATGAGACGCTGTATAAAGGCATTTCTAGTTTTAGCTCTAGCAGCCACTAAACGGGGTTAAATGTCCCAGCTGAACAAAGTTGGCTGCGGGCCTAATAAAGATGCTACAAATCAAGTTTGATTAGAATACATGAGAAAAAATCAATTAAAGGATTTTTTTATTGATTATTTTTATTTATTTCTAAAATAGGCCAACTGATCCCGCTTTAACAAATGCATATTCGCTATTCATGAATCTTTGGACAATGACGTCACACCTATAAAAAAAGTGAAGGTCAAGCAAAACATACAATTGTAATTATTTCATTATTTCTGTTTCAGAAGCAACGTTTGACCGCAGTAATATCGCATAGATAAACTGTATGCAGCTTACCTTCATTTCAGTGTAATGAGATTCAGTCATTATATAGCATATATATAATAAAACAGATTTCAACTGAGTTCTATATTTGCATACCATACTAAAGAAAAATATTCATATATAATAAATCAGTTAAATAATTTATAACAAATATATCAAAGCAAACATGTACGCATTTTAATATGCAATCTGAATAAGTCACAAAAGCAAGAAACCTTTTCATATACAGACGACAATTGTAACAAGGAAAATCTTTTAAAAAGCACTTCTCTACATAAATTACTCTTATCACACCCTTATTCATGTAATACGCAGACCGTATTCAGCTCTTTCTTTAATTTGATATATGTTGGTATTTGAACAGGTTTTTATCATATTTATTAAACTTACTTATCATTTTGAGATATATCATTATTCTTGCTAAATATACTGAGCCAAAGTTAGCTTTAAAACTGTGAACAGCGTCGTTTAGGATAAACGCTTTGTCTACATTTCACTCAGCGTAGCACAATCAACAGAGTGAAAGAAATTGACACTCTCGTCCAATCAGGCAGAGTGTTGCATAAATCTTCCATTTTGATAAATTATCTATAATGCGTTATCAAGTAGTTTGATTTGCAAACTGAAGTCACATGGCATATGTAACGAAAACCAATTTAGACGGCGTCGCCGAAAAAACGATTATATAATCGTGATGGCAGTTAGTAGCCACGGAAGTCTCCTTCACCGATAGGTTTATTAATAACTGGTTTTAACTATTCTTTAATAAATGGTTGTAATTGCTCTTCAAATAGGATCGCTCGAAAGCTCTACAGAGCTTATGTTCATTCTTTCGGAAAGCGACGGTAAATAACATTTACCTTTACCTTTATCTTTAAGATATATCTTCTACTTACAGAATTTTAAGAAAAAGACAGAGCTGATGATAGATCTGATGTAGTTAACAGATGTACTCTGGTTTTATTTCTATGTTAACTTTTATTAATATCTAAATTATGTAACTTGTTGTTGTTTAAGTTGGCAGAAAAAGAGAAAGTTCGACAAAAACCAAGAAAAATATAATTGTGTTATTACTGCCAAGACTATAAGAATTTCTCATTAGTTAAAATGTGTGAATCTGGCTCGAGGGTAACTGTCTGGCCGGTAACGAGGCTCTGCTGAGTTACCGTGAAACAGTTACCCGAGAGCCAGATATTTCAATCCGCACCTTTAAGGTATAGGTCCATGTTTCGGAGAAAAAAGTTCGAACGTCATCAAATCATAGAAAGAAAGCATTGTTTTACTTAAAAATTTAACAGCGTATAAAACATTTATATTATTCTACAAAACCATTGTCAATTCACTGATATATGTATTGACTTCCGGAAAGGGACTGCATGAAGGGGCCACACTTCTGGACAGTTCAGCGCCTTTAAAAACTCACCGTTTTTTAAAAGCTGTTATACGTCTTCATTTTGATGCATTTGCATCATCGTGCGAGTGTTTAAACTTTACATAACTAGGTAAAACATCGTTTTTGACAATTGTTTACATTTATTTCTTTACAAATGGCATTCTTATTTAAAGGGGGACAACTCATCAAGAATATTTTAAGTATCCAACTCTGTGGGACAGAACAGTAAATATGTATCGGACAGGTAAGTTGTGTGTCAAGACGCTGTTCATTCGTTAAAAAAATCTGTTGTTTTGTGATATACTGCTAAACCTTAATTAGTGATATATTCTGTTTCTTGCATGCGATATTCTTCATTTAATAAAAGAAATAAAATAAAACAAATGCTTTTCTTTTAGGTACTATTTTATCATAGTAACGTATGAATTAACACATTCATTCAAAACTTTCAGCACGCGAGTCATCTTTCACTCCAATGTGTAAGATGAGTTTTTCCAGCACCGGCAAAAAACACGGGGAAATTCTGTCTGGCATATAGAAAGTGTAACTATTTTTGGTTTCTTGTGATATTATGGACCTCAGTGGTTGCCTTTATTGTAGTTATATTCATATATCTTTATCTGGTACTTCGGGGCCGTGTGGTCCATGTACTTGATAACCGATGTTTACTCAACATGCTTGTGAAACATCGATTTAGTTACAATTGACCAAGTTATCTAATGTTGAATTATACACACTCATATGCAGTGGCTATATTTCAATGCTGTAACGAAACGTGAAGAAAATAGAAATCAGGGCTTACATAAAAGCTCGGGTGTCTTGCTGGTATCTCCAAAACAGATATTTTCTAAGTCTTATAGCTTTTATTATCGAAATATACCAGAGGGATGCATCCTGACAATTCATTGTTGAAAATAGTGAGAATATCAAACACAATTTATTGGCTCGGAATTATACTTGACTGCGAAAGTGTACGAATTACTTATTAATCGAAAATTGTACTACTAAAACTGTAATCAGACTACAGAAATATAGATTTTTTCTGGTGGTGGCGGGGGTGCACTTTTATCTTATTTCGGACTATGAAAAGAGATTTTGTTTTCGTTTATCTTTTTATTATTTTTTTTGAACGGATGATTTGTACGGTGCCCCTAAAGTGACAGTTGTAGATTCAGACAATTTCTTTCTTGTGATATTTATGGAGAATCGACCTACTTAGGCGGGTGACAGCCAGACAAAGAAAGCATACGCTTATATGTAATTTTATATTCATATATTTACTACACATCAAGCATAGAATAAAACAAAGGATTACATATATTCGCAGTGGCAGTCAGTAGCCACGAAAGTGTCCTTCACCGATATGTTTATTAACAACTGGTTTTAACTGTTCTTTAAAAAATGGTTGTAACTGCTCGAGAGTAATTGTCTAGGCGGTAACGAGGATCTCTGTCGAGTTACCACGAAACAGTTCCTCGAAAGCCAAATATTTCAATCCGCACCTTCAACTAGTGATAGATTCTTTTTCTTGCATGCCGTATTCTTCAATTAATTGAAGAAATAAAATAAAACAAATGATTTTCTTTAAGGCACTATTTTATCATAGTAACGTATGAATTTACACAATCATTCATAAATTTCAGCACGTGAGTCTTCTTTCACTCCGGTGTGTAAAGCACCGGCAAAAAAAACGAGAAAATTCTGTCCGGCATTTAGAAAGTGTGACGTGACTCTTTGGGTTTCTTGTGATATCATGAATCTCAGTGGTTGTCTTTAGTGTAGTTATATCTATATATCTATATCTGGTACTTTGGGGTCATGTGTTGCATGTACTTGATAACCAATGTTTACTCAACATGCTTGTTAAGGTACTTCCGCAATCTTGAATTTAGAGTGACCTTCATTAGCGGTGTGAAAATATAGTGAACAAAAGCTTTCAAATGCAGCTGTTCCATAGCACAAAACAGCTCATTTTGCAAGAACTGAACTAAAAGTAGCTGTATAAAAAGTGATACAGAAATTTGGAAATAAACAAAGCAGATATTTTACCTGTATTTTTCCAAATTTTTGGTTAGATTTATAAATCCTTTCAAAATACTTTATTAAAAATTCATGAATGGCAAAAGTTAGTTCAAAGTTTCAATTAATGCATAGGAGAATTGTCTTACTGAATAGAACTAAACTTATTAAAAATCTGTTTTCAAATCTGACCACATCATGTATTAAAACGAAAATACATTTGTACATGTTGGTATTTTCAGCATACATAAAAGTAGTGCCGCGAATGTGCGGACAATGATTTTTCCATGTATGATGTACCAAACTTCCTAAAATTGTAAGACAAGTCTCAGACTTAACGTGAACAAGATTTGGCAACGATCCAAAATTCGTTTCAAAGATTGTGCAAGTATAAGAAAGGTTTAATTCAAGATACTGGAATTTTTGTACTTACGCGCAGCTTATCTCACGCACAGGTGGCAGTAACGTACCTAGGATACAGTATTGGTGCATGAACCATATGCACTTAAATTTATTACAATTATAATGTTTTCTTAGGAAAAAAATGACAAAAAGCCATTTTGTAATACATTTCGTAATTATAAAACAAAATTATGTCTCATGTCACTTTAGGGGCTCCGTAGATTTGAACTTATTTGCGACGTTTCTTTTTTTAGTTTCTAATTCGGTTCTTTTAAAACATCTATATATATGTATTTATTTGATATTTATATTTAGCACGATTCGTGTTGATTTCTCTGTCAAAAGGTTAAAATGTCAATTTTATTTATTAGCCTACATTTACTGTTACCAAAATAACAAGTGTACATCGGTTAAGAACAACCGTAATAATAAGTGGTGTAGCCATAGTTTAGTTATCTTCTTTTATCTTCGTCGTTATTATCTTTATTTATTTAACAATGAAGAAACGATCTTTATTTCCCTGATAACAGGCTGATACGGACGGACGGACACAATATTGTGTCATGTGATCATCATTTTGTAAAATATGTTAAAGTGTAACAACTCTTAAAGTGTTTATTAATATATTTTTATTCCCGTGTTGTTAGTTATTGTGATTTAATTTACTGAAAAAAGAACACATTGGATTGGACTTTAAACAAGGTTTATCCTAATCTCTGAAAGATAGATCTTCTTGTGAGAAAAGGTAATGATTTAGAGTTAAACAGTTTATCAAGTTGAAATTTTCTGAATAGTTTATCATTACGGTAGTAGAGCCCAGTTTTCATCAGCACAACGAAATCAGTTATTTTCGAAAGAATTAAACAAACAACGTTGATTTTTTATTGTAGCAAACAACTGTCACAGAAAAAACAAGGCTTTAGTTATGGCAGTTGTGATTTAAAAAAGTGGTTTCGAGTTAACTTTTGGTCGGAGCGCTCTACCCCCAGACTCAAATCGTAAGGACTTTTTCCTACCACCTCCTGGGATGAAGCAACCATAGTTTATGAATCCTATAGTATATGATCTTCAACTTGAATAGAACGACGTTTAAAAAGATGATTTTCTCTTCAAACTTATGAAAATACTTTAAAAACCTTTTAATTGTTTCTTATAACATCTTTATTATTAGATAAAATCCGTATGTATATGAAGATTTATGTTTCAGAAGATGCGTACAACCTTATTGTCTGTGTTATCAATTATCGTATATGTTAACCCAGTGCATTCTGATATAGACTATACCGTGTGTAACCCGCTGAATGCAACAGTCGGTAAGTACATTACTAAATAATGTTAATCTTATGTTAGGAAGAATGAAATGCAACCACACTTAAAATATTGGGCTACTCCTTCATAAGAAAGAATATAACGCAATAAACAAAACAATAGCAAGTTAATCCTTTGTAAGAAAACACCGAACGCATCCAAGCTAAACAATAGCAGGTTCAGATTGAATAGAACGCAGTAAATCAAAACAATAGCAGGTTCAGAAAGAATAGAACGCAGTAAAGCAAAACAATAGCAGGTTCAGAAAGAATAGAACACAGTAAGGCAAAACAATAGCAGGTTCAGAAAGAATAGAATGCAGTAAAGCAAAACAATAGCAGATTCAGATTGAATAGAACGCAGTAAAGCAAAACAATAGCAGATTCAGATTGAATAGAACGCAGTAAGGCAAAATAATAGCAGGTTCAGAAAGAATAGAACGAGGAAGGCAAAACAATAACAGGTTCAGAAAGAAAAGAACGTAGTAAAGCAAAACAATAGCAGGTTCAGAAAGAAAAGAACGCAGTAAATCAAAACAATAGCAGGTTCAGAAAGAAAAGAACGCAGTAAAGCAAAACAATAGCAGGTTCAGAAAGAAAAGAACGCAGTAAAGCAAAACAATAGCAGGTTCAGAAAGAATAGAACGCAGTAAAACAAAACAATAGCAGGTTCAGATTGAATAGAACGCAGTAAAACAAAACAATAGCAGGTTCAGATTGAATAGAACGCAGTAAAGCAAAACAATAACAGGTTCAGATTGAATAGAACGTAGTAAAGCAAAAAATAGCAGACTTATCCTTTAAAAAAAGAACAGAACGAAACCAAGCTAAACAATAGTAGGTTTATCCTACATAAGAAAGAATAGAAAGCAACCAAGCTAAATAGCAGGTTTGATTGAGTCTGTTCATATGCTATATGAATATATATGCCTTATGAATATATAAACTATCCTCTCAAATTAAACAGAATTTTGTTATTCTAATATCCTTCTAATTCATTTTGATTCAATATACATTCAATATACATTTTAAGTTTCACTTTCACTCGGAAAAGTTTGATTTCGAACAGGATAGTTATTGGTAACCAGCTGTGTTTGCTTTTAGTACATGTCACGTTCTTGTTGTTACTCAGACCATTGATAACGCACTAAAGTATTTATGTATAAAGCATTTTATGGTACATGTATTATAATTAATTCATATATAAATATACTTGAGACACATGAGATACACGTAAGAGCGTTGATCTACGGATCGCGGGGTCGTGAGTTCGATCCTCGGGCTGGGCGTATGTTCTCCGTGACTATTTGATAAACGACATTGTGTCTGACATCATTAGTCCTCCACCTCTGATTCATGTGGGGAAGTTGGCAGTTACTTGCGGAGAACAGGTTTGTACTGGTACAGAATCCAGGAAAACTGGTTAGGTTAACTGCCCGCCGGTACATAACTGAAATACTGTTGAAAAATGGCGTTAAACCCAAAACAAAACAAACATGAGATACACAGAGAAAATATCCAAAACCGTAGCATATATAGTATATATATTATATATAGTCATTTTGTGAGATATTATAATGAAATTGCACCATCTTATTCATACAGAACATTATCTGATTCAATAAAATTTATTTTGTAGAGAGCATAAATATTAATATAAACCAAGTTTATTGCAACTTCTAAATTTAATACTACACATATGATATTTTGTAGTTCCCCCGCCACCACCGGAACTCGCTAAGTCATATTCTACACGAGTGGAATGGAAATGGTTGAATACAAATACCACAGTGGATATCACGGAAATATACAACGGAATCACGCAAATGGGTAGTCAAGACATGTATATTGAGGGTCAAGATGTCAAAGTGATATATGATTATAAGGAAAATCAGTATATAACATATACACAACGTAAGTGTCAATTATATTCACGAAGAATTTATATGCTACTAAGTTTTTTTTATCAAAGCCGAGTGGATAGAAACTGTTTATAGAATATATTCATGCAAATACTGAGAAAACATTTATAGGTTATTAGATTTTTTTGTAGAGAAATATGCGCGACTTTTGCAGAGACTTTAGGAGTGCAAAGAATGTGTGCATGTTTTTACATCTAAATCATTTATTACTTTTAAATGATACACATTTGTTCTTTGCGCTGAGAAATGTAAAAATTTCAATAGGAAAAAGTAGCAACGTTTCAGGTTCAACTGTGAACTACTGGAATTTAAAACAAAGCGAGTAAGTAATATACAACTTTATTGAGAATGTGCGACTAGTGTGGGAGAAACACGCAATAGAGATGATGTGCTTTTTAGTTTTACTTATGTGTCAAATTGTTGCGGTCGGAATCTTCAGTTATTTTTTTTCTAGTTATAAGCATTAAAAAGTAAATTACAAATACAACGTTGCTTTGAATGAGACATGAAGTATTATCGATCAGCTGAGGCTAACATTAGTTCTCCGAATGTTGACAATATTCCTGTTCTGCGCAAAGAAATGAATAATTCACTAAACAATACCTATGTATAAGGTATAAATAATGTATCATGCGTAAATACTGCAGCAAAGTGTCAGGAAAAATTATGTAGTTTCAGACAAAAACAATATAAAAGTCATATTTTTAGTCTATGAAAAGGAAGATCAATAATTTTCCGTCTACTTTGAATCCCTGGCAGTTAAACTGTGAACCCATTTGCAGGCAGTGTTTTTGTCTAAAACCTTGATACAATGTATGTAAAATAGCGAATCTTCTAATAGAAATGGTAATACTATTCTGTCGTGCACGAAGGACATGATGTATTGTTCAAATTTTGATTAAACTAACGCAGACACGTAGAAATAAAACTTGAAACATTATCTTTTGATTGCAGCATTCAGCAAAATACGAAATTTGAAAAAGCAGCATTTTTATTTACTTTATGTTCCAGGATATTTGACCATATTTGTCACAAAAATATCAACATCAATAACTGTGTCCATAAAGATAAATGTGACCTAAAGTTAAAAATTTAGTTACATTCTCTGTCCAGACAAAACAGCTACCGTTTTTATATGAATTGTACGGCGAACAGATTTTGGTAGAGAAAGTTTTTTTCAGTATAATCATTGATATAAACGTAATATAATGCCCAGTATTTTGAAATTGAGAAAATGGGTACCCATTTGTATTAATCGCCAAACGCATTAATTTCAAATCGAATGTACGTTTTAATTCCGTCTTGTACTTATTATACAAGCAATGTAAAATCTCACTGATCTTCCACATTTGGCGTCTATAAATACCCGTATTCAAACTCGAAAAATAACTGTTATTCATATTTTACGCGAGTACGAGTACATTTAAAGAAAACAGTTGTTGTTGTTGATAATGATGTAATTGTTGTTCTTGTTTTCATAACGTTTGATATGTTTACAAGATACATTTAAATAATACACCTAAATGACATCATTCTCACAAAAATACTTTGAAGCGTCGGTTGGTTCTGACATTGTTATGTTTATCATTACGCTGACCACCGAATATAGTGTCGGCTAATTTTTGTCGATTGCATTTCAAGAAGATGATTATATTTGTGAAAGTACACAGTGTGATATGGAAGCCGATGTCTGCTGTTTCATGTCGGCGTGTTGGCGGGGCGAAAACATGAAAACTCGACAAATACCTAATTACTACGGTCATATGTTTAAACAAGTTGTATTCTACCTCAATATCGTGGGCAACATTAACGTAACGTTAGTGTTGTAGGGGTTTTTCACTTGTAAAACAAGGAGGTATACTAGTTCGAATTACATGACTGTTATATGAGAGATGGCCGTACCCTCTGAACGATAGGCCCACTCCGCTGACTTCAATGGCGAGCTTTTAATAGTTCGCAATTACCGGTATTATAAAACATATGTTCTCTCTAAAGTAGTAGAAAGCAAACGATTGAGGTTTGCTGATAATGACATATATCCGGCAGTGCTATATATGTCAGCAGTTGAATGTCCGCACGCTTGCCTTTGTCTTACTCCTTAAAGTACAATGGCATCAGTGAATATTTCAGCAGATCAAAAGCACAAGAAATCATACTGCGTTCTTCAATGCAAATTCCGTTCTCATTAGTGGCGACACGAAAACATCTTATAGTGCGGCTCAAGTACAAACTTTAAATGGAAGCAATTATTCCATCCTTTATCGGAAGATGATGTCAAAAATAATGTTTTGCAAATTAATCTTTAGAGAAAGTATGTCATATTTCTCTCAGCAACAACAACTATTCTATTATTGTCAATTTCTGCACACGCAATATTTGAAACTCTCCTCTAAAGGACACAAAGTGCAATGTTCATCCTTCCCCTGTCTCGTCCTTTAAATACGTGCAACAAAAACAAGCTTCTTATATAAATGTCATATGGTATTAAACTCGTAAAAATATGCTGTATGTTGTGCCATTTATCGCTCTGTTCAGTTTAGTATGAAATGCATCTTGAAGGCACGAAGGTTTGATTTTTCGTTGATGATAGTTTGTTTTACAAGACAAACGAGTGCATCTCCCTAAAACTAAAACAGTGCTTAAGTGGCAAAACAACATTTCAAATTCATTTCCATTGATATAGTTTCATCTGCAGTTGCCATATGCATGTACAGTTTAAGGTATTTCTGCACGTTCGGATCAATTCTTGCTACAATGTAAAATGTTATTAAACCCTGATTATTCAAAACTTCAGAAACTGTTTGAAAAGAAGGCAAATAAAAAAGATCGGGAGCTTGATTTATTGGTAAACTTCACATAAGTTTTCATAATGGGCACTATGAGAATAACACAATTTTGATAACATTTTCGCGGATAGAATGTTTTCTACAATGTTAAAGAGACTTCTCACAGTAATAAGTAAACGTATGATTTATAATACAGTGAAATAAAATATATGTAAAATGTTTTGGATAGTTGTCCATTATTTAAGAGATTCGCCATTACACGCTAACTTTTAGAAACTATTTGGAATTATTTAATGTATTAAACGTTTTAAGATCATCTTTTATATTTAAAAAAAATCGATGTAACTTATTGCAGACTTGGAGGTCTTCTGCGCATGCCCGAAAGTGATTATCAGTTGTAGCACACGGCAAAAATATGCATATTTTTGCATGTCCGCATGCATTTAGTGTACAATATGCATAAAATACTGACTAAAGGTTAGGGTTAGTATCACCATGGTTACAAAATATATACATTTATGATATTTTCGTTCAAATTTAATTAATCCGGTATGTACCGGAGTCTGTAATTTATACCGGCGCTCCGAGTCTGCATTGAGTCACAGTCTAAAAAAATAGTAACGTTGTCGTTTTGATAATCTATGCACAAGCTGTCATTAATTTATTTCCGTATTATCGAGTCCATGCTTTATTCTACGTTATCCGGATAAAATAAGTTACGCCATTACTCCCGGTTTATCAAACGTGCAGAACTACCTTAAATGGAATTTAATTATAATCTTAAAATTTATTTATTCAGGTGATGGCTGTGTCGTCAAGGGCCTTGGTACGCTCGCATTCTACGATAACAAAATCTGGCTGACAGCATTCAAACTCCTGTATAATATTGCTAGAAGAGCTGATGTGGTACGAAGGTTTATTATATTATACAACTATTAAGTGGTTTACCGGTCAGTAGTCAAAACTATTGACCGACAGGTCATTCATTATGTGTTTAAACATCTGGCAACAATTTTTACTGTTGAGCGGCAAGCCATTCACTGAGTATTTTTACATGACATAAGACATAAAATTACATACTTTGTCTTCGAGTTTTGACATAAGCTCAGCAAAATTAAGTGTAATCCTGTCGATAGCACAAACTACCAGCCGGTGATTTATACAACGTGTCATATAATAAATATGTATATACAATGTAGGTGAACTCAGCTAGACGGCATACGAACCTTAGACAGGGCAACAGTTATCTACAAATACTGGTTCGTTCTGGAGACCAAGCTCAGAATGCAACCTTCCCATTTTTAAATTTTAACTATATGCTATAGATCATATATTGACATTCTAATGCAATTAAGTTTGCCGAAACGGAGAGCAGTGTAGTGAAGGCAAAACTTAATGCATTAGAATGTCAATAAGTGTATCTATAACCGACTTATAGTTAAAAAATCAGCAACATCTCCGTCTCAAGTAAACTAAACCACACTAAACCTTATATCAGTAGAAAGATATTTTTAATTACACATTTTTACATAGAGACTATTTACAATATCTTATTCAAAAATCAGATTCTGTTTTATTTTGCAAACGTGACTTTGAGAAATGAGTTTAAGCCTGGGAGGTGTGGCCCACATTGTTTGTACACAAAATCATGCGGATGTAATTATAAATACATAGCAGACGACTCACTTACATCGAGTAGTTTGTAGAACACAATATTACATTCTTATTCAATAAAAATATAATAATATTATGCAGGTTTAACTCATAACAATCTAACAGTTCTATTTAAGCAACATAACTTTCAAGAACTTAATTAGAAATAAAACAAGGCATGCAGTCCCTGTTTTGGCAGTTGCTCCGCCTCCCTGAATGTGGGGGATCCATAGTAGGCGGAACAATGAATACTCATTAATTTTGTACTACTTCATGATTGAGTGGGCCAATTTTTTCAGTTATGAAATAATATGAAAATAAGTTGGTTATTTTTTTGGAAAATCATTCGCTTGTCATTGAATAAATTGATGTTTGAACTATAATTTTGAATTGTGCTTACAAACACGAAGTCAGATGCTGAGTCTCCAATCTCACCTTCATCGACACAATAGTATATAAATGAGATTGAAAACCAGTCTCGGGATGCTCCTTTACCATTGGTCAGTTTCAAAAATTTTTTTGAAGCCGCCAATCAGATTCTTAGAGTTTTGAGACTGGTCTCTAAACTCTTGCTTATTACCCTTGATCCTGCTCACATTCGCAAAACTTTGCAAATGCTGTACAACATGAATTCAGTACCTTTATGTGTCCTTCAATAACAGAATTTCTAATGTTCTGTTGTAGTAAGGACACGTCTGAAATGTCTGGATTTCGAATTGATGAAGAAGTTTTGACAATTTCTTGCGCCATTTACACATGATGAAAATGTATGGCCTTTTGGCATTAGTTCAAGTCCTTGGATAAGAGGAAATGAAGTAGCACATACCATCAGACTGTAGACAGTTAATTGCAATATTTGCAGCTGAGCCCTCGGGTTATTTCACACTTATATATAATTATACTGTACTTGTTCTTGGTAATAAATTAACACTGTCTTGGAAAATATACCGCATTCAATCAACACGTATGAAAGATGCGTTTAAATATCTTATGGCGAATGCAATATAATTTTCGGCTACAAATTATAGACTTCAGCTTCGAAATGTAATTTTATTATGTAACTAAAAGGCTTGATAAACGCTTTATGCGTAGAAAATGTTTATTGTGTCACTTTTATTTGCAATACTTTTGATGTTATTAAAATATGTGTTCAACAGTCAGCTATATAAGAAGAGAGACAACTCATTGGGATGTTACATGACTAACTTGCAATTGTTGTCTGATCATGTTTATCAATATTGTGCACTTATCTATATATAACATGCCTTGAATTGCTTCACGATCACTGTTTTTAACCTAGGAGATTACATGTCTTATTTACAAATTTAACATCAATGCTTTAAGCTTTTTGTCAACGCTGCTTAACTCCCAAGTCAAAATAATTCGAAGAATTTTTTTCAAAAAAAAAAAAACGTTCTCTAAAGTCTGTTTTTTAACTTGGCACAGACTTACACAATTATATTGTTAATGTTTTGTAAAAAATATAAATGGAAATTGGAACGTCAATTACATTACAAAAATGCAATTTTAAACAACTGTATTAAAATTTAACATACACATGTAGGCCAGTTACTTAGAATACAATTCATTTATGAATGCATATTATGGTATTTTTTCAATTCTGATAAACAAAAATTAAGACTGCTTTGTTAGATTTTGCTGTAATTTTGAACTGCTATTTACGAAAGTTTTTTTAATGTTAAAACTATTCAAAAGTGTTTATGCAGAGTTCCGTTACTATCGAGAAAATCTTCATATACAGTACTCCTAATATTATTAAAACATTAAAAAATAAAACAAAAACTCATAAATTTATGTCAAACATACGCGCATGTTCATTTTATTTCATTTATCCTTTCAATAGTCAAAAGTGTTTTTGAATGCGTTTACCCTTAAAATACAGTTTGTATACTGATGCTTTTTCAAAAGGTTTTAGGTATAAAGATCAATAAAAATTATATGAAAACTTTGTGAGAATATTTTGAGAAAATTAAGTATCTTCAAAATTGTGTCCATGCAATAGATGTTTGCCAATTTACAGCTACTTGCATACATTTTCCGTCACTATAAAATTGATTTTTTTTTCATATATTTATAATATCACGTAATTTGCCTCTCCTCCGATAAAAATAAAAAAGTGAAATTCCGTGATAAATTCTTGCCAAACAAATGCACAATGTTCATTTAAATTTTTTCATCCTATCAAATACATTTTAAAAGGAGTTAGACATTAACAGAGTGAAACTGCAGAAATACATCCCAGAATAGTAACCCGCATACCACTTTAAAAATGCAATTTTAAACAATTGTGTTAAAATTTAACATACATATGTAAGCCAGTTACTTAAAATACAATTCATTTATGAATGCATATTATGGTATTTTTTTCAATTCAGATAAACAAAAATTAAGACTGCTTTGTTAGATTTTGCTGTAATTTTGAACTGCTATTTACGAAAGTTTTTTTAATGTTAAAACTATTCAAAAGTGTTTATGCAGTAGTTTGGAACATACTGACAAAGCGCAAAGTGTAGAAGATCTGTTAAGTACATATAGAGCCTTAACTTTCTGCCTTTGTGCGTGCGCTTTTACAATAGCATCGTGTTTTCTTTTTTCTATGCCGTTTCTGTGTACATATGTGCAGCATTCATACGAAAGAAACACGATCCTGTCGCATGTCAGATAACAACAACGGCGTATGAATTTCAATACCCACTTAACAAAGACAATATAAGATTCGACAATGTGAAACATTGCAGAAATACTGATAACAAAGCGTGATTTTCATACATAAAAGCTTACACCCCTTTTTCCTTGTCTTTTGCTATAAAAGAGAAATAATTCTTTATGGGAATTCAAGTCACCGGAAATCTCACATTCTAGAAAGTATCGAAATAACTTTATCAATTTATAGGATTGTATATGAAATAAAGAACAGTCTGGTTTAGTATTTTTCAAGCTATAAGTCATGCTGTGTACTATGATTTTTATTCTCCTATTTCGTGATTTCAGGCGTATGCAGGACAAGCCTATGTAAGATCAACACTGACAGAAAAGTTTCGGACCTGTCTTTTTCTGTACCAGTTTAACATCACCGTAGAGTTTGATATGTATTTTTCAGGTAAATTCGACCCCACAAGTGCATATGAGCCATGCCATGGGAAAACAAACGTAGTGGCTTTGCGACCACCATGGATCCGGACCAGCGTGCGCATCCGCGCAGTCTGGTCAGGATCCATGCTGTTCGCTTTCATAGCCTATTGCAATTAGAGAAACCATTAGCGAACATCTTGGATCCTGACCAGACTGCGCGGATGCGCAGGCTGGTCTGGATCCATGCTGGTCGCAAAGTCACTATGTTGGTTTTCCCATGGCATGGCTCATATGAGTTTTACTAAGACCGCTAAGCAAACAGATTAACAATCATTGCAGAAACCAGCTTAGAAATATGTTTTTGATACAGGACTGGAAATATTTTCCCATACTATAAAGGAATGTTACTTGGAATTTTTATAATAATTTCAATACACTCTTTGCCTAAATTAACTTTTCGAATACAAGACACGACTCGTTTATTCTTTTTTTATATCAACAAAATAAATATGAGAAATACCCATTCTTTCGAAAAATGAAATATCGCAGAATACTGCATATTTTTATTCCGTTTACCAAATATAATATGGGTATTGCAGGTATAATTGATATGCAGACAGAAATTAGTTAGCAACACATCTATGAGTAAATACGTTCTACGAACGGATAATAATAATAATAAGATGGAAGTAAATCATATGAAATAATATTTACTTACAATATATGATAGACAAAATACAGTTAAAACACAAAAAAAAGCAAATGTTTTCTTGAATTATACATGACACAATTCAATCTGTAGCTTTTGGATGGGGAATGGCTCTCTCGCGACCTGACGAAATGGTTCCTGTTAGATTAGAGATGAGAGGGAGTGTCACACACAATAATACTAAAGCTGGTGTTGTCCCATTCCATGTGGTTGGCGATTTTATTGAGTTTAATCCGAAGCCGGTAGCAGATGAGGCAAAAATGCAGGTAAATGAATCGAGTACTATTACATTAGTCTAAATATTTTGTTACTGTGTCCCCAATGTTTTGTTCACATCGGTTTTACGTATTTTTCGTCAGGTTGATAAAGTTTGTTTTGAGTACATGTTAGATTTGAACCTAAAGTTACCTATATTTTTGACAGCTGACCGTTCTAAAGGGATGTCCCAGTTATATGATGCATATGTTTACTGTACGTCGCAATGTCTTTCAATGTCTTTCAATAATATATTCTAATGAAACTAAATGGATTTTCAAAACACACCATCTTCTATACCTTTCAAAACGTAGTACTACTCTATATATATTTAATTAATTTTTTGTCTTGATTACCCGCAAATTTTAAAAGCCTTGTACTGTTCGAAATGCTTTTAAAATTATACATGTGTCTTAAAAAGATACTGGTACATGCGTTTTAAGATAAATAATTAATTCTTACATATTCCTTTACATTAACTGAGAGTTGTATGAATGCAAGTAATTCTAATCTAAAACCTTTATTCAAGCTGTTTGAAATTGCTACAATTCAAGCAAAATGAATATGCTGATACAAACTAATCAAGAATAATGTATTTAATGTAGTATAAATCTACTGATACAAATAAATCCCAAATAATGTATTTATCACTGAAATTCTATAACAGAATATTATATATTTACTGAAATAACCTAATCCGAAATAAAATATTCATCATGATATAAAATCATCCAGAACAATATATTTATCGTACTATAAATTTACTGATGAACTCTCTCTCTATCTATTTTGTTTAGGTTCCACCTGGAATCTTTTGCTCCGGACGTTTTTCCAGGAAACCCATGAACATTTTACCTACAAGTTTTAGTCTTGTCTACGAGAAAATAGATTTGGATTATTCGAAAATAACCTATGAATCTGTAAGTTTATAAGCATAGCTGTGTAAGTAAAAAAACGTAACCGTCATGGCTATATATCCACTACGTACAATGACCCTTTGGCCATTTTATTGTTCTAGGAGGTTATTGTAACGAAAGCATTATTTACTGTCAATGGTTCTGCTACTTGAAATTTGCAATGAGGATACTTAACAAAATAAAAAAAAATCCATAAAACAAGTACATTTAAACGAATATTGTTATTGGTGTATGTATGTACAAATAATGTCTAATTTGTAATTTCATAATTTATTTAGTATTGTTGTTTTCTGTCTTATTTCTGTATATTCTTTGCTCAAAATTAGTATTTAATAACCATTCATATGTAAAAGTGCCAAGCCTTCATAATATATGGATTCATTTAGTCTATATACGTGTGTTACGTTTATCCAATATTTGTTTTCCAAAACAAAACAAACTAAGTCTTGCTTTCCTTGTAGATATGGTTTGATTCGAATAAAAAACTAGTGCGTCGAGATTACAAAGAAGCAAGTGGTAATGACCCTGACCCAACCTCAGAAATATTTGATTTCAATCTAGGTAAACATACTACGTTTTTAGTTGTTGAATAAAGCTGCACGACACAAAAAGATTTTAGAAAGAACTATTACGGTAAAGGAACAGCCATGAGCCATTGTTCTCAGATAGTTGTTTAGTTATTGTTATTGTATATTTTCAACTTGCAGTTATATTGTCAAGACAATTCAAAACTCGTTCACGGAAGGTATATACTTAGAATGTTTACTGAAAGATTTCAGTAATTATGTAAAAAGATGGATGTTTAAGCAAGATTAATGGATTACAAAACGAACTGAAAAAAATACTTTAATGGAAGAGAAAGATGTGTATGTTGCGCACTTGTTTAATCTAAAGGTAGTGGCATGTTTTACGCCCAATTTCACATTCTTGAAAGCATTTCTTGTATTTCTTACAGGTATACATTATTCGATTGATTCTTATATGGGAAGCTGTGAACCCATCTCCCCACTTGATCTGGGTGATTTGTTTGTCGCCAACAACGGAAACTCTACCATACGGATGATGTCAGCTGACGAATTTTTCCATTCGCAAAATGCTGAAATTCAATATGTTGGAACAGTGAGTGATTCTCATGTATACAAAAAATGATATACTGAGGAAAGTCTACATAATTTATTGTGATTGATAATTCGTATACTTCCGGCTCGTTTTCAGTGGGTTTTTTTTTGTATTTCCTGGTATTTATCATGAAGACCAACGATGAGGTGCTGTATAACCAGTTCATATAAAGATAAAAAAAATGAATAAAAAAGTCATCTTAAACTTGAAGTCAGAATTCCTATGAAATGACTCTTATGGGGTACAAAAAATGAAATTGGGTCGAAAAGTGTTGTTAACAGGCGACTTGTTTTTTTTACAAAACTAATATCGTATTCCAATTAATTAATCAGCTGTTAAATATTGTAACATTTCTGTATGACTGCGATAAGCGCAAGCTGTTCCTTGCTAATGGATAGATTGATTTCACTTTCACTGAGAACTGTTGTTTCTTGAGAGATCTAGAGACTTGTTGAAATGCATAACAGGTCATGTATTATTCGGTTTCAGAGGTTATCCAGGGGAGTGACGTGCGACGTATGGGCGGGGCTTTATTTGGACGTAGAAGCCAATAGAAATTTTACAATAGAATGGTATTTTACACAGGTATGATATGCTTCACAGAAATACATTTTATAAGTCTGACATTAATCAGTCCAATATATACGGAAATAACTGAATTAAATATGTTCAGGCAATATATATAACCTCATTTGATAGTTCTAACTGGTTATGTAGCATATTGTTTTACAAAAACTGAATGGTTTTTTCTTCGCCTATTTCATGGTACTGTCAAGAAACGTTGTGTTAAATATGTAATCAGCATGCATCAGTTAGTATTTGACTATTCAAGTGTATTCTATTAATTACGTTTCATATAACTTGGGAAGGTGGGAATTTCAGTGGCGCAGGATTTCATTGAATTATGACCCTTAGATAATACTAATTCATTTTAGCTCCATTGAAACACTCTCCAGTCCGCTTCCTGGAATAACCAGTATTTGTGTCATTTAAGACAGTGGGGCTCGAACACACGGCGCCCGTGTAAGCGGTCGACACCTTAACCACTAGATCACGGCTCCCCTTAAATAAAATTAAGCAAATTTAAAACAATAGCATAAAGACATATATAATGCAGGAACATTATAGCATACCATTAAAGAGTTCGATTTTTTCTCAAGGATCACTGGCTTGAAGCTGTTGGAGGCATTATACAGCCGGCATCGCTGTTCAGAATAGATATCTGGCAGGTATTTTAATTTTTTAAACTTTCCATTAATCTGAATTTTACGTCATGTAAAGATATGAAAGGCTGAGGCATTACATGCCCGTATATCATTGATACTACTTGCTTGGCAAGGTCTAGGTACTCTGGTGTCAACGGAACTTGACCGGTTAGTCGCAGTGCTTAGACATCTACGGGCAAGATGAGTGTCATCTTGTTTTATTATGATTTCAAATTTTTGCATTTATGCTGTTTAAACGTATTAACATTCACTACGAAACAAGATTTATTCAAATGAATTGTGAATGGGACGCCAAGGACATTTTCCCTATCCGTGTTATTATGTACTTTCTGCTTCGTCTATAAAATGCTGGTTGCTTATTGCATTATATTATACTTTTTCGTGTATATCAAAACAATAGAATAGTTGAAATACAAAGATAAGATAAGACAGTTTTTTTTCGTAGTGACGACTAGGGTTAAATAGCATTTCCCGATTCTTATTAATTGCAAAATCATAAGCAAAGTATGTTGACACACAGCTGCCTGGGAGTTATTTCAGTACTAGCCCATAGACCTCGCCGAGGAGGTAGAGCCGCTGATTAACGGGCATGTCTCTTTTTTTGTTGTTGTTGGTTTTAACGTCGCACCGACACAATCATAGGTCATATGGCGATTTTCCAGCTTTGATGGTGGAGGAAGACCCGAGGTGCCCCTCCGTGCATTATTTCATCAGGAGCGGGCACCTGGGTAGAACAACCGACCTTCCGTAAACCAGCTGGATGGCTTCCTCATATGAAGAATTCAACGCCTCGAGTGAGGCTCGAACCCACATCGACGAGGGGCAAGTGATTTGAAGTCAGAGACCTTAACCACTCGGGCATGTCTCAGAAAAGGGAAGTATATGCAATAAACATAAAGAATTGAATCACTGTATACATAAAGATTTGACATCAACAAACCCATGATAATGAATGACTTACGGTGTTAAGTTAACGTTTCTTAAGTAAAATTGAAAGGTGAGTGTTCTTAATGATCCATTATTTCATAGTTTCGAGATTCTATTCTCTTTGCAACAGTTTGGTATCAACTACGTGTAAGATAACTTTATTTGAAGGCATGGTTGCTGGAATGTATTTATTTTATAACGGTTTGAGTTATCGTTTCATAACTACATGTTTGATTATTGGATTATTTATGTTCTTATTGGGACATTATCTGAAGACATGATCTCAAAATTCTTAGATTCTATTCTAAGTCGTCGTTTATTAAGTATATTAAGTACGTGTAGGATTATTTATGTTTTTTCTTGGGACATTAACTGAAGTCATTATCTCGAAATTCCTGGATGGTACTCTAAAGTATCGTTTATTAACTACATGTAGGATTATATATGTTTTATTGGAACATTATGTGCTGTCATGGTCTCATAATTCCTGGAGTCTATTGACTTTGTAACAATGAAAGTTATCGCTTATTAAAGAGGCATACCCTATAACTTGGTGCACCCGAAAACCGTCCGAAATTGATTTACTAACAGAGAATTTATAATTTTACATCGAATGACGCCGATCCCAGATCGCTGGACATTATCGTTCGTCCACAATTCTCGTTTTTCTGTCACTTTGATTTTGCGCCACCGCAACACCTACAGCGCACTTATCCGGGCGTAGCAGTCGAAAGGGGATAGGTAGCAAGCTAACACGGGTACCATTGTATAGATATTGGAACGCTTTAGTGTTCTTACAAAAAAACTTTCAACGAGTATCGGTCTTACTAATGTAAAATTTAAATCAGATATATTTCTTGTTGTTGTACAATAAAAGGGTGGATAGCGATTTATTATAAAATGTCACTATATTGCTGTTTACGTGCCTAAAATGACATTTTTCGATGTTCTGTAAAATTTAATTTATTTGTTATTTTAGGTTCATTTAGCTAATAATATAGGTTCTCTGTATCTACTCTCCGCGTTATAGGTTATAGGGTATGCCCCTTTAACTGCGTGTAGGATTATATATATGATATGTACTTTTTTGGGACATTATCTGCAGTCATGGTCTCATAATTCCTAGAGTCTATTCATTTTGTAACGGTCTGAGGTATCGTGTAGAAATTACGTGTATGACAAGTTAGGTTCTTATTGGGCCAGAGTCCAGTCCTGATTCAAAAATATCTGGAGTCTGTTGTAACAGTTGGTACGGGCTGTTATAGATATTCTTTTTGTTAACAGTAACCTTTGATCATGTACCCGTCTTTGAAGGTTTGTTAGGGAGTTTTAGATATTTTCAAATCATTTATTTTTACAATTTAGGGAGGATTGGACAAACCCATAGTTTACAATGTGCTGAAATTTAACAGCGAACCACCAACCCAAGACGTATTTGATGTTGGACAATGCTTTGTAGCTTCGCACAAGACGAGGCTCTTGGTTCATTTTGCAGGTAACATCGGGTGATCAACACATATTCAATTTTGATGTAATTTATGAAAACTGAAATCAATACTTTAAGTTTAAGCAAAGCTATTCCTAGAATTTCGACATTTCTTGACGCATTTTTTACCTAAGTATGAGCGTTAATAGCAGGAAATTTAATAGTTTATTGGGCATGAGATACGTTGTACTGCATTTGTAATACCGTGATTCTTATGTTAATTTTACTGAACAAAATTTCACTCAGTTCCAAAATATTCAAATGTGCTTTGCAACACAACTTTACGTTAAACAATTGAAATGAGAAGCGTGATTTCGTGATTTTAGTGGTAAATAATGGAAGCCTGGACACAGTTAGCCACAGTTATTTGAAGGAGACGTTGCATATACGGCTTGTTACAGCAGCTTTTCTTCCACCATTAAGATTGTCAAAAGTGTCTGTAAGTTGGATTTCAAATATTTTACGAAGCATATCTTGGATTTCGATAATATATGAAGAGAATATATTGTGCTAAAATTGTTCCTGAATTACAATATGCATATACATGTACAAAATTGTAAGCGAGTCAGCTGAAAAAGGGGCATTCTTTTGATAGTCCTGTTCTGTCTGAGAATGTGATAAATAGTTGAAGAAGTAAATGAGGAGTGTATATGTGAATATTATATGATTGGACAAGACCAGAGTAAATATAACTGTGTGAGATTAGTATAACGTTAGTTAATTTGAAAGGTGGTTCTCTTAAAGTGCCGATATGTATTCATTTTTTGTTGTTGTTAAAGATTGAGTTTGTGGGTATGACTGACGTGTATGTAGATACGATTTTGTTGGATAACACTCCACTCATAAACACCAAGATCGTCCCTCTACCAAAGTCACAACATTCGATGGAGGCTGCTTACGAATTTCTTAAAGGTCAGATTGGCGGAAGGTTACAGATAAGAATAAATAGTACCACGCATAGGGTATGTATTCGCAACCTATTTCTGTGTCTGTGCTATGACCGAATATGTTAATGTTGCGTATAACACTTTGCAAATTGTATATTTCCTGTTTTATTTGTTCGAAACTATACACTTTTGGAAATATCTTTTAAATCGCTAAACAGGTAAGGCAAAACATATGACTACGGGTAAAAACAGATCACTGAAAGGAACAAAGTGAGTATTTTATGAAATACATCAAAATGTTTGGGCACCATGCTTCGTCCTCAGCTGTAAAAATAATCAAGGAAAAATATCAAACAGGGAATGCCATGTTCCAAAAACGCAGCCTCCCTAAAACGAAACTCACATCATGCAGATGTACACACTACCAACACACCCACACTCAAACGAACAAAGGAACACAGTGGGGCACCGCCTTGGAAAGCCTTAGTAAGAGATTAAAGACATTTTAGACATATTATTCGCTTTAGTGATTTATTTCAGTTTTATTTTTTTTTTTTTTTCGGTTTTTAGATTTTAGCTACCTTTTCAAAAATGTATATTGTTTATAAATATAACAAAGATACACATTTGAAGATGTATATTATAAAATGATAAAGCATGTATATTTTGATAATGCATGCAAAGCTTACGATGTACTTATAGGGACCAAGAAATACTGCTCATATTTGATCTACCTTTTGGCATGAAAGGCATAATTATTTAAAATGGGTTTTATCACTTAGAAAAGATGTAAAGAAGGTTCTGGTTAAACAAATAGTTATATTATTTTACTGAGATGTTAAATACAATAAGATTGGACCATACTATTTATTGAAAGACGACCTATCATCATGTACTGGTATTATCATGTACTAGGTTTAGTAACTTGATAAGTTCAGAGAATGTATGACATTCGGTGTAGATGTTTTTAACTAACGTAAAAACAAATTTGTTGCATTAAGTTTAAAAGCCATATGTTTGATCTTACATTAAAGTAGTTGAGGAACAATGAATTAAAGATCTGCTTTAAAATGTTAGCGCTAAGTTAGTTAAAGAATTTTACTTGTTTTTTTTTTTTTTTTTTTTTAAGGTGAACATTTCTGAATTAAGTGTATAGAATGTATTGTATTTTTACAAATAAGGAAATCTGAAAATAACAAATTTTCTACTGCAGCAATATGTCAACATATGAAGATTTAATATGACTGAAAACCTATACGTTTCTCACTTATATCTAAATAATTTATTATCGTTGGAGTCCCCCCGCCCCCACCCCCCACACACACAAAATATGCTAAAACTATTACTATTAGAAGGTTATTTTAAAACAATCAGTTAATATATCGTCTATTGTTTTTGTTTAGAAAGGTGTTGTATTAGAAAGTAGAGGCATTCTGAAAATTGACTACTCACAAGAGTTCACAACAACAACTACTTCGTTGACCACAACAACAACCGAAGCGACACCTCCATTACCGGAAATACCTAGCACACTGAAGCCATTAGTCCCTACAAAATACAACACACCAGAAACTCTACCAACAAGCGCACGTACGTTCGTATAGTTATTGTGTTTGTCTGTCTGTTTGATAAGTGTTTTACAACAGCGTGTAAATTATGTTGCGGTTGTCCGTTAACCTATCCGATCTTTCTAGATTCTGTATTTCTCCGCAATTTACTGGTGATATTTCTCTGTAAAACAGATGTTGAGAAAAATGTCTCCAGGTGTATTTCGTCAGATAAATTGTTAGACATAACAGTTACCTGACCCTGGATCGAACTGTCTACGACTTGGTTTGTAGTCGTGTGCTTTACTCTAATTGTCTTTTCTGTAATTATTATGACTTGATTTGTTTTTCCCCGTATGTAAAGTCTGCAAGACTACACTTTACGTTACAATCTTTTTTTTTTGGTCATTCCTAGTAATTCAGGTGATCGATATATTAAATATCTACAGTCCGAAATCAATTATTTCATGCGTGTTTCTTTTTGTCATTTTTTCAAAAACATATTTTTCCTTTATGTTTTAATTATTCGGTGAAAAACTAATTCCAATTATTGTTTCTGCAATCATTCATAAGATATTTTTTTGCAAATATCTCCTTAATTTGTAATTGAGTTTTTCACTTTACTTTATTCAAATTAATTCTCATACTGTAGGAAATACGAATAGTTGTACATTGTATACTATAGTGGACCAAAAATCCCGTTAGTTCAGATCTCTAAGATAATATGCGACAAGTTCCATATGATTATGTATTTTCGTTGAGCAATTCGGCATTCGTCGGATGTAAACATAGCTTAACGCGCACGTGACATTTCTTAAATATCGACAAATGCCGAAAAAGCTTACAGAGAATGAGAAATTTGCCGTTCGCGTTCAAATACCAGTATGCAAAAGCTTAAAATTTTCATTTATCACAAGAACTGAGATGATCAGTTTTACCATAAGGATCTTAGAGGTCTGAAATTATTGTCGATCTTGTTTGTTTAACATTTTGTAAACATATCAACTGAATTGATGGTGAGATTAGTTACCGCCATTCGTATGTATCTGTCGAAATTATACTATAACTTTTATATATGTTTTATTTGCGTCAGAATGTTCATGTTTTCTTTTATTTACAGCATGCACGTGTCCGCCAGTAACGTGCCCAGCAGTATCATCTACTCCGTGCCCAACTCTTCGTCAAATCACACAAAAGCGATGTCCGGAAGTTACATGCCCACCTTTAACTTGTCCATCATGTCCAGTCCAAACGAGATGCCCAACTATTTCGTGTCCAACGGTTCCACCTTGTACACCTACACCTTGTTCAAAGTCTCCCTTGCCAACTCCTTGTCCTACAGTCGCACAAATACCATGCTCAAATAAAACGTGTCCGTCGCCTACATCATGTCCTAAACTGACATGCCCAAAGACAACATGTCCGAAGGTGACATGTCCAGTAGTTAAGCCATGTAAACCAACGCCATGTTCTACGCAGCAAAAGCCTTCACCATGCCCTACGCAACAGGTAACTACTCCATGTCCGAATTCGCCAGGAAATATCGGTCATCAAAAACAAAGCAATCAAAATAATGACAACAGCTCGGGAATGGAAGGAGGTTAGTATGGATATATAGTTAGTTACTTGAACGTATATTGAACGTTTAAGATTTTAATGTGGTGATAACGAGTTTTATAACGGTCCAACAAACGGATACGTTTCCAATGTGAGGAGATGTAATTGTTATAACTGAAAACCCACCTGCTTTGACAAGTGAATGATGTATTGCTATGCAATCCAAAGTCCAGACTTTAATTGTTTCAGCTTTATATAGCAATACCTAATGGTCTGATATCTGTAATTGATGTATATTAATACAGTGTACAATATTTGGATAAAATTTACAAATATAAAAATCTACAAATTAGTTGAAAAAAAAGGATAAAAAGTACAATGAAATATTTTATCATATGTAAGAAGTGGGAGGGGTGGGGTTATTCTGAGGGAAATACAAGTTTTAGTTAGATTCATATGACACATGAGCTTATTTTGAATATGTATTCAAACTTATTTAAATATTCAAGTACGGAGAAAATATCTACTGCTAGGACCAGAAATGTGCCCTGGAATTTTTTACAGGAGGAGATCGATGTTGACTTTTGACCTCTAAGTGTGACATTGACCTTTGAGACAGAGATCTTAACGTTTTTCATTAACACTATCTCATTATGTCGAACATTTATGCATAGTAATATTAAAATCCCTTCGTCATGGACCGGACAGGAAAAGAACATTTTAACGTTTGACCTCTCAGTGTAAGTAATATCAAAATCACTTTATGATATAGAAATGGATTGAAAAGAAAAACTACTGTTGACGTTTAACTCCAACAGTAACCTTCACCTTTGAGCTAGGGGTTGCGTATTGAACATGACAAGTTGTCTTGTTATGGGAAAAACATTTTTGCCAAGTAATATTGAAATTCCTAGAGTTATGGACAGGACAAAAAAAACACCTGTTGACCTTTGACAAGTGTGACATTGACTTCTGAGAAAGGGCTCAGGGTGTTGTGCTTAACAAGTTGTCTGATTATAGGGAATATTTGTGCCAAAATATTAATTTCCTTGATAGATGATAGAGTTATGGAATGGACAGGAAAAGATCCCTACTGAAATTTTACCTTCAAGTGTGACCGTGACCAGTGAGCTAGGGGCCTGGATTACTGTTATGTGTGACAGGTTAACTCATTTTGGTGAACATAACTATGTGTCAAGTTGTACTAAAACCGATTGAAAAACAATTTATTGACCTTTAACCCCCAACCCCACCCTCCCTACGTATGAAGATTTGATGACACATTGTCTTGTTATGGAAAACATGTGTGCCAGGTACTATTAAAATCCCTTGAGTTACAGACCAGACAGGAAAGGGCCATGTTGACATGTGACATCCGATTGTGACCTTGAACTTTGAGTTAGGGGTACGGGTCTTGCGCAAGACACGTCGTTCATTCTGGGAAATATTTGTTTCAAGGAATATCAAAATCCCATGATGAATGCCAGAGTTATGGAACGAACACGAAATTGCTGACGACGGAAAGGCTGACTGACGGAAAAGTTTAAACCTACAATCCCCAAAACTAGATACAACTAAAAAAGGAATAATAATGACCTAAAACTTTTAATCGTATCATGACCGATATCGGTTTCCTTCCCTGGAAATGAAAATATCGAAACATATTTTTAATACTGTATAAGCTTTGGTCGGGCAACTACCTCGGTATCACATATTCAATTCATCTGATAGAAAAAGGTTCCATGAAAGCTGTAAGTGGAAAATATGTTTACATATTCAATAAGTTTGATATAACCACAAATATTCCTTTAACTGCTTCAGTAATGTCTTAAGTTTTTAAATCCATTGCGTCTTTACTCGTTTAATTCAGTGTTCAGACTTTACATTTTAAATGCAAAATGAAATATATATACATATATATAACGAAGGTAATGTCATAATATTTAAGTGCTTGCTTCCAACGTCTGTGCACATAACGCCTATTAAATGTATGGTCATGTTCTGATTTCCGTATTTTCTAGGTGCAGTTGCTGGAATTGCATTAGTGATGCTTGCAGTTGGAATTGCTCTGGGATTTATTGCCGTTCTTGTTTATAGAAAATATAGAACTGTTGCACCTGACAAAAGAAACATTCTAGACAAGTATCTTGACACCGATGAAAGATACTGATTTGTGTGATGTGTAAAATTTCATCAAAATGCAACGACCTTGATAAAGATGCAAATTTACTCAAAGACCCTTCAGAACTTTAATAGCATTGTATTTGTTGCACGTCCAAATGACTTCGTTGTGTTTGAAGTATATACGTAATGACCAGTTTCAAGATCTGTAAAGTAATCCTCCGAGACATTTCCTTTACTTTTTATGCTATTGTTAAGGTTGAAGTGCCTGTTATTTATGATTTCAGATTATGTTTAAGCTTATTGTTATACCATTGTTCATGGTACGTTTGACAATCCGTATGCACAGATAATAAAACGAATTTAAATACTTACGACATTGTTTCTTGATACAAATATGCATAATGTAGTTTCTCAATAAACTGTAACGTATTTCTTTACCAATTTTTGTATGTGATCATTTACATGGATTTGTAGGAACTTAAAATTGACTTGGTAATTGATTGTCTTCACTTAAATCATTGATACAAGTCAACAGTCAAAGTTTAATATCTTAATTTTTACATTAACCCTTTGTATATTCATCCTTGTTCTACTTTCCACTTCAACCTCTTCCCCAACCACCTTTCTACCCCTTACTACTTCCTCCCCCTCTATCTATACTTGACATACATTTTTATTTGTACTTGTTAGATTTTTGAAGCAACCCGTGTGTAATATTTTTCCGTTACAGCTTCTTTTTGTTGTGGGCCTACTTTGAAGACGCGTTGCTCTGAGACTGTCTTTTAGTTCTTCGTGCTTCCGAGAAATCTACCCTTACCTATTCTATTTTAGAACTTGCAATAGCTTAGTTCTGTAAAACAATGAACAAGCAATATGCTCAGTAAAATGACATTTTATCTGTAACCCACTTAAAACAACAATCTACAGTCCAGGTTAATCTTATTGTGCTGTATTTAAAACTCCTTGTGGTTGGATCCAACATACGTATATAAACATGCCATGTTTTAGTCTCTTATAATTCTTTTATTAGAATGACTATGTGCACTAGATTTTAAGTATTATGAATGTTACATAAAGTATGTACATAGATGAGACTCTAACATAGATTAAATATCTAATATCATCAATAATAGATAATTATCGAATTTTATATACTTGTTACACCTGTGCTTGTAGTGAACGACAACTCTGATAGGTACTTACCAACCAGGTATCAATAATGAATATAACCTAACCTTCTTGGTGAAAAATGAGTTTAAATTGAGAAAAGATAAAAAGACTTTCAGTTTCAAATAAAACTAATTAGAAATATTCTTATACATGCGGTACTTGCGTTTGTTTGTTTTTATTATTTTTTGTTTTTGTTTTTTTTTTTTGTTTTTTTTTTCTGAATAGTTTTAACACTTGGGCAGTCATTTAGTATTTTGACAATAGTTTATTGTCGCTTGAACCAGGTCACGTGTTATCTACAGATAAATTAATCATACCACTGATTTTGTTGATGTAATTATTTCAATTCTGGTCCATTCAATGGCACAAACAAACAGATATTATGCGCATACATTCAATACGACACAATATTCCACAACGATCGTCCCATTACGTTAAACCGTGTCTGTGGAGCACATATCAATTTATGCACCTATAGTACAAAACATTCCTGGTGCAGCATTAGTAAGGAAAAAATACAAATTTTTAAAATCAGTGTAAAGAATGATAGAATCACACACCGTTCACAAAGTTGATGTTATAATAGTAAAGATAGTATAGAATATGAAAAAATTAATTATTATTTTATGTAGGGATAATACACGTTTTTTTGTGTATAAACGTCTGCAGAAGCCCGCGGGATTGTTTGTGACCGAGACCGAAGGTCGAGGTCACAAACATATCCCAAGGGTTTCTGCAGACGTTAATACACAAAACAAACGTGTATTGTCGCTATTCTTGTATAAAAAAATATTTCACGACGATTTATGTATTGTTTTCATATGTGATGACTTGACGATTCCGGTACATTTTTTATTTACCATTCCTGTTGTTCTTGGAAACGGTAAACATGTTTTAAATATCCGTATCCAGGGCCCGGAAATAAACAACACTATCAAAAGCACATCCTGAAGGTTTTTAAGCGATCTTTTTATCTCTCATTATTACAAACATAAAATTACCAATTATTGTTCATATCATTTCACAATTTGGTGGACTCGATCACAATTTCAAGAACAATAACTTTGCATTCGAGTTATATTGAGTACGGACACGCAGTTGGAGTACGGATGAGTACGAACGTAGTGTCAAGTTTCCAAGCTGTTTATATAAATTCTTCGAGAAATTAGATAAAAACATACCGACTGATACTTACCAAAATCATAAATATAATACCTAAAAAGGAACAATAGCACAAGTTACACGCGATACTTATTTATTCACAGTTATTTACAATAACTGAACAGGCGCTTTTTAAAGGGAGTGAACTCTAAGAGAAGCTAGTGCGTACATTGATGGGGGCAGTACGTTTGGGGTTGGAAACAGATACAGCTAAACATACTATGGATTACATTGTATCTATAATGCTACAAGAAGAGGTTGATAAGGAAGAAACAAGACGCAGATGCCAAATATCAGTGTGCGCAAAAATACATACATATAGCCCTGGCAAAGCATTTCAAAAATAAAAATCATGTATTAACAGCACGTGAATTGCCTTGTTTGCACACGATTTTTCTCCCGTTTATACATGGGCGGATCCAGTGAAAAAAGTAGTTTTTATGCAAGAATAATGGCTAAAACTTGGAAAATTCGTTTTATTTCAAGTAATCAAAAAACCAGCCCCGATTCCATATAAATTATGTTATATTTTACAGAAAGATTATAAAAAGCTTTTTATTGTATCATCGTAGATCTTCACTGCGCACCTACACATCAAAATAAGCTCAATATTATACAGTGCGTGAATATGTCTATTTGGTGTGCATTACATATTAATCAAAATATTTGCAAATCGCACAATTCATGTAATCTATATTTGCAAATGTAACAGCCACTTTATCGACTGAATGATATGCATAATTTAGAAAAGTATCATACTAGACTTTAAAGAAAATCTAAACTACCAATCGGATGGAATCAGGATCTATTAGTTTACTATTTTTGCAAAAGAAATATTATTTTGCTGTAGCGATGTTATTGGACGAGTAAAATTAAAAATGACCTATATTTAACATGATCTATTGATGAGCAACATAAGAAAGTTAAACGACAGGAAGCATAATATCCGACTGATGCAGTCCTGATATAAACAAAAAGTGCACTGATCAATGGGTATGATCATATTAACTAAGTAAAACTAGTTTTACTCTTCAAGAAAAATAATTTGCGTTTTCCATAAATATTTAAATGTGGTCATAAAATGGAATTTGTGTAAAGAACGGGAAACCGGCTTTGGTGAATGAACTCTTTTAACCTTTCAATGCTTTTAACCTTTTAGCTTTTTTCAATGAAACGTAGTATTTATGTCGAATTTTATGTCAAATTTCGGAATTAAAATATTTTGCAGTTTATTTATCGCGTGGAAGGGATTTCTTTACTCATACGCTACTTGATTTTACTTTGATAGCAGTTATATGTTGAGGTAACTACAACTTTACAATAAACTCATGTTCTATCTACTTTATAGGACACATTTCACAGCTTATTTAGCTTGTAAAAGGGCTGAATCCGTCAAATGCAGAAAGAGTTATATTATGCTTCCTGCTTTTCACTTTTTATGTTTCTGATACAGGAATAAAGGATTAAGATATTCGCCATATTATATGATGTATACCACTTAAACTCAGCTGAAATAACCGCTAAAGAAAAGTTTGTGTTTTAGCGTCATTCTGATTTAGCCTACAAAATTATGAGACAAAACGTTAAAGATTAGTTTAAGAATATTTTATTGCAAATGTTACACAAGATACATTCATACACATACAGACAGACATAACAACACAAGCAATAGGATATTGACGGAAGTATTGAAATACTTATCGAGTCAACCTCCGGAAAGATAATATTTACAATAATACGGATGGCTGTTAAACTAATGTGTAACACATTCTTAGTTATTCATGAAAAGGAAAAAAAGCAAAATGAAAAACCAAAAAGAAAAAGGAAAAACAACAAAATGCTCAGAAATGGAAGGTAAAGATGAAATAAAAGTATTAGTACATCGCCTTTTTAGTATTTAGAATATTTTAGCAAAATTAGGTAACCATAATGGTTAATGTATGAAATAGTACATAGAAGAACTATATTCTCTAGAATGAAAAGGGAAGGAAGAAAATATGTAGAGAAAATGTTCAGCTGCCCAAAACCACTCCTAGCTTTATATACTTAACAGTCTTGTTGTCTGGAGATAATGACAGTGTGAAACAGTATAGGGGTCAGATCACAAGTCAAGCGAACCTATGGCTTCCAAGGATAAATTGTTGGACAGCTGTGAAGATTTGTCTGTTGTCAGTATCAGACAGAGAAGTATCACCATAAAGTAAGGTGTTAACCGTGATAGACTGGGTGAAATTACCAACAGAAATTAACATTACATGCCGAGGAAGGTAATACAGTCTACATTCAAGCAGAAAATGTGAGCTGGTCTCGGGTTGTCCGCAATGACAAAGCGGAGAGTTAACAATATTACGTAAGAACAAATGATAATGACCACTGCATTTCATACGAAGTCTAGCATGAAGAATTTGTGCTTTTCTACTTCCACAGTAATAATAAGAGGGAGTTTGACGCTGGTCGGCCTTAAGACGCCTCTTTAACACACTAAGCGACGGTGCATTTTTGATGTCATCCGAAAGATCGTTCCATTCGCGCACAGTCAAAGGAAGAAAGGAATTGAAGTATTGTGAAGTGCGAGAAGCCACCAAGCGGAGATCACCGGAATTGCGAAGGCTGTAGTTGGAAACTGAATTAACGACTGGCGGGACGAGACTGATCAGATACGAAGGAGAAGTGCCTCTGCACATTTGAAAAAACATGATAATTCTGTGATCGCGCCTTCTATCTTCAAGCGTCCTCCAATTCACCTCTAGTCTTAAGTCATGCAGTGATACTAGCTTGGTGGCTCCAGTTACGATTCTGGCACACTCATTTTCAATTTTGTCAAGTTGTTCCTTTTCATATGCTGTGCAGTTGTTCCAGATTACATCTGCATATTCCAAAATCGGTCGTATAAAGGAAAGGTATATCGTTTCAAGAGATCTTCGATCTAAGACAATTTTCAGCTTGCGCATAACATGAACCCTTTTCCAAGCCTTGCTTGTTATGTAGTTGATATGATGATGCCATTTACAATCGTTTGACAGAGTGACACCAAGATGTTGATGATAGGAAACCTCAGGAATCTGGAGTCCTGCCATAAAGAGGGGTAGATGTAAATGTTGATTTGTTTTGCGAGAAAACAATAAAGATTCAGATTTTGCAGGGTTGAACTGTACTAACCATGTATCGGCCCATCTGGATATTTTCTGGATGTCCGTCTGTAGTAACTGAGTTGCCTGTTCAGGTTGGTCAACAATAATATAAAGGCTAGTATCATCAGCAAACAAGCTGATTTCACTGCCAATGTCAACTACAATGTCATTAATAAAAATCAAGAACAGAAGAGGCCCAAGAATAGATCCTTGGGGGACACCAGCACCGATACCTTTCCAAGTAGAAGAGGTTCCAGGAAGGATAACCCGTTGGTGTCTATTGAAAAGATAGTTAGAAAACCATTCAAGTAAAGATCCAGTAATACCTGCATTTTGTAGTTTTACAAGAAGACCTTTGTGCCAAACCTTGTCAAAAGCTTTGCTGATGTCAAAAAAGACAGCCCTAACCTCAATCCCTTCATCTAGAGCTTTGCAAAATGTATTGTAGAGAAGGGTCAACTGACTGACAGTGGAGTGGCCAGGTAAGAAACCAGACTGCACCGGGGTTAGAAAATTTGCGTCATGAAGGTGATTGTAAATATGTTTAAATAAAACTTTTTCAAATGCTTTTTCTACACAGCTGAGAAGGGATATAGGCCGATAGTTGTTTGGGAGAGAGGAGTCGCCTTTCTTAAAAACAGCACACACGTTTGCATCTTTCCAGGACAGAGGAACGTTTGCTGAGTGCAGAGAATAGTTGAATAAAGAACAGAGAGGGCCGGAAAGTTGCCGAGAAGCCTCGCGCAGTATACGGTTACTAATTCCGTCGGGACCAGAAGCCTTCCCTATTTGCAAGTTTCTGAGAACATCGTCAACTTCATTCTGGATAAGAGTCACAGATGATAGCTGGCGTTCAACTGGAGGGACGGTTGGATTCGGTGGAATTTTACCGTCATCATTTAGTTGAGTCTGATTTGCAAAGTACGTATTTAAAAGGTCAGCCTTTTCTGCATCACTTGTGGTTGGCATATTAGTGACAGGATCGATAAGGGGTGGGATAGAAACAGAAGAATCTTTAGTTATGAAAGGCTTCAATGTATTCCACCAGTCTTTTGAAGAAGATGTGCAGGTTTTAAGTTTGTCTACGAGATTAATGTAGTACGTGGATTTGGCCTGCTTGATGGAACGTATAGTGTCATTACGGATCCTTCGAAATTTAGACCAGTGCTCGACAGATCCCGACAGTTTTGCTTTTTTATATGCACGTTTACGCCTCCGAATACACCGTCGTATTGCGCTTGTCATCCATGGGACATCTCTAGGACGTACAGTAACAGTTTTATTTGGAATAAGGTTTTTACATATCGATAAAATTGTGTCTGTTATGTTAGAAGCGTACGCATTGACATCTGCGTTGGAACACGATTCCCAATCTGCTGACGAAAGACTTTGTCGCAAGAGGTCAACGTTAAAGATTGACCTCTATACAGGAAGAGAGATTTTACAGAACCAAGCAGCACCACAATATACCAGACCAATTACGGCAAAGCGCCTAGCAGTACTGGTACTGATGATAAACCCGGACAGATGATAAAGTCGACCACCTTGGAAATATTCAATTGCAATTGGTTATTTATAAAATTGAACACACCATCTATCGATAATAGTTTCCACTTACAACACCAACTGGTGTAAATAAAAACAAAATTGGTAAATATTCTGTATAAATAAATGAATTACATTTATCTGTATAAAAACTATTTATCCAAAATTACTGGGGAAGAGGGTGTTTTTTGCGCATGCTCACTGTCGCCACATGAAGGCCTAACATTGGGTCACTTTTCATTACTTGATCAGGAATGACTGTTGAAGCTTTTTGGGGAAAGTTTCGATGTAATACTACGAAGAAAAATTTGTAAATGACAAAGTGGTCGAATTTATCATTAGTCAACCTTCATACAGTCCCCATTTTATAAGCCCCTTTCAGGGCCTCACTTCGTGTGAGTTTGCTAACTAAATATAAATTTGAATTATGTAAAGTTTTCAGCAAATGTTAAGCTTTATTTTGATACCGACCATTGGTTACAAATTGCAGAAATAAAAAAGTTACACGTAAAAAACCTCATTTTCTGTTCGGGTTTATCATCAGTACCAGTATAAACGATAGTGCATATTCAACAGGTCCACTATCCCAGTAAGATGAGTTTTGATTTGAATTACATATTTATACTGGTTCAACATTTGCATATACATGTATACTCGAATCTCTGTTATCATGTCTTACAATTTAGCCTTTTTAACTGACTGGGTCCACAATCTTTATAAATTCAATATATCCTCGAGTGTCAGTTAACCTTCAGGGAGAAAATATATAGTTTCTCTGGTCCCATTTAGTATTTATTTTCACTCCAATAATACTTCTTATTCTTTATGTTTATGACGCAATTCTGTTCTATGTATTAACTTTCCCTATCATATTCTTGTAATGTATATGTTTTCACACAAGTCAATCGTTACTATAAAACATACGGACATCAAATGTTTGTGTAAACAAACACCAGATTGATATTTTATTTATTTTACACACATTAATTTCAAAAAGAATTACGTAATTATAAAACATTTCACTGAGTTTGCCAGGCAAAGACAATGTACCACATATCATAATATCATCGGTTACATGTCAAGTCTATACACATACACTACTGACGTACTGTATGACGGTACAAACAACTCTAGTTTTCCATCCCCATCTACATCAGCACATGCTAGTTGTCCGACTGTTTCTCCACCAGTAGTTACAACAGTTGTCTGTGTATAATCCCAGTTTGTCTTGTCTTGACTCTTGGCTGTCAATATGTATGCACTCCCATTGTCATCTCCGGATAAAATAATGACAGGTTTGCTGCAAGCAAGAATAAAATTCAACAAGTACTGATGGTCAATATATGTCAAACCACAGCGTATGAAACAAACTAAAATTGATAATAGAATTATGTACTTGTAAAGAAAATAATGACACATGATAACTTTAGTGACAAATTTGTAATAAAATTCAGATATTGTATTTTAGACATATTTTTTCATGTTATAACAGCAATTTTTCATGTTATAACAACATTTTTGACGTTGCTACTAAACGGCTATTACAACATCTTTTGCGGAAATGTTGGTTGCAGTAAAAAATGAAATATATTTTGTAATTGTGGCATTTAGAAAACTTTCAAATGGAAACCAAAAATTGATCTGCCAAGATCTTAGCAGATTTAGTCAAAATGTAGAGATATAAAGTCAGTCAAAATCCAAAATTAAAAACAAAATGATTAATTTAAAAATGATTTAATAAAATTCAGATTCCAAACATATGCAATTTGATAAGGAAAAAATAAACACGGTCGTCTACTTGATGTATGTTTTACAAATACGACAGTTCTGACAATATAAGCAAAATCAACTAGTAAGTGGCTCACGTGTCATTGGAAACTCGTGCTGTAAATGACGATCCTGGGGCACCCTTCCCATTGCCCGTGCTAATTGGCATGTAACCAGTTCCAATTACATGCCGTATGAATTGTCCAGTCCTTAATAAACGTAAGATAACAAGGAAAATATAGATGCGAAATTATGCTAAAGGCAGTACAGAATAACTGTTGTAATGAAAACGCTGGCATAGAAGTTAGTTATAAATGTAGATAAAAAAGTTAAAGATGCGTTTTTGATCAAATAAATCACTCTTGCAATGTATCAAAATAACGCCATAGTGTTATCAAATGAATGTTAAACCCACCATTGACCAACATTTCAACATAGAAGTCTATCCGTAACAAAGATAATCAATTTTATAATCATGTACATTCTTGGTCACGTGGGTAGTTCCATGTTGGATGGTGAATAACACCACAGTAAGATTGCTGTTGATATTGATGATTATTAGTAAATGTGAAAAGTCGAAGATTATAAGAATCTTTCACTGGTTCACTGATTGAAAATATATGGCTCCATGGTAACTGTTAAGGCGGTAACGAGGCCCTTGCGAGTTGTCGCAAAAACAGGTACCCGACAGCGAGATATTTCCATCCGCATTCTTAACCAGTGACAGATTCTTTTTTCTTGCATACAGTATTATAAGAATGATAGAAAAGATAAATAAACTGAACGCTTTACTTTTAAGCACTCATACTGAAGAATTGTGCAAAAATCGATTCTATTATCTTTCCTTGTTTATTGAGATCAACGCTATACCTTGTTGTCTCCCTTCGACGGTTTAGCTAAATATCGATCGCTATCGGATATTTTTAGCGAGTGTTGCAGATCGGTATGGTTCGGCTATCTCCGCTTATCGTATCACGGGAGGTGCCGATCATAAAAAAAAAGGATTAAAGATTAGAGATCTACTGTAAAAACGTAGTGGGAAGGGTGATTTATTTTACACCAATTTTAAGTACTGGTAAAACAACAACAGCAAATACAGTCATCAACTTGGTTTAATTCTGTTTTTCAATAAAGTAAAATACGGAACGGAAAAAAGAAGACACTATGTTATTTAGTAATAGGCGAGCATAACATACATGTAGACGAAACTACTATTATCTTAAAAAATAGAAAGCAGGAAAAAGTTATAATTTTTAAAAGTACTTACAAACTTGACAATTTCATTTTCAGTTATTATAAATAGATGTGAAATGCGTTTTTTTTATCATTACATTCAATGGAGTGAAAAGTTAAGTAATTAATCAATTTATTGCGGAGTGAAAATTTAAGTAATAAATCAACTGATTGCATTTAATCATATTTAACTTGTCAAAATTAATTTTGCTATGTAATGAACATTTGAAAAACATATTGTCACACACTAATGAAAAATGAACAGAAAAACAAACTAGCAAACATACTTGACAATGTAAAAGGTATCTTTTTATGACACCAGAGCCTGTTAATTGGAAGTGTGACCTATTTGCCCCCGAGCCAGTCACTGTGTAATAAAGTATGTGCGAATTATAACTTCTCAAGGTTTCTCAAAGGGACTGACTTGAACTGATTTAATAAATGTCAGATTTTTAAAATAAAAAGTGAAAACCTAAGAACAAAACAAGCTCGTCATAGCAAAAAGTATTTTAGGAAAGATTTAGGATAATGTGACACTAAAGTAGTGTAAAGGTTATTCATAATAATTATCACGAATATTTTTACTAAATGAACAAGGGATTACAGATTTTTCATATCTTTTAGCGCGTGCTATACCTTCTTGAGATTAGCTGTGCATACATTAAGTTCAATTCAATTTCGATTTATTGCATAAATATAATGCCTACAGCAACTGAAAGCATTATATGATACAGGCCCGTGTCCAGGGTTTTTTTGGTGGGGGGCCCAACCTGGGGTGGGTTCGGGAGGGGTAACCCCATGCGGATGTCGAAATTTTTTTAAAATGGTACATGAAAAGATGCATTTTCCTGCTACCTGAAACACCTTTAAGGATGCATGAATGTATTATATATTTAAGGAAAAGTCTATTTTTTAATCATTTCATTAAGCCTTTTCAATGTATGTATGATTGTACAGTCACAGTGTATGGACTTCATTTTTCTGTATGATACCCAGGTCTCAGTGTATTGGCTCTGATATCAACCAAAATGATTTTATTACAGGAGCGTATGAATATATGCATTCATTCCTTGAATATACACATTCATTCCTAAATTACGGAACGAGAGTTATCATTCGTCCTTGAATGTTAGACGAGGTTTTCGAAACTCGGGGGAAATCCTGTCTGGCATGCAGGAAAGAATGAAAATTAGCCCATTTATTGCATATGCTACTAATTAGAGTTATAAATGTGAACTAAACTTAATCAGCTTATATAAACCGCGTGAAGCCGCCGATATCAATCATCTACAAACTAATCTATTTACCAAAAAAATATGATAAATTAACAAAATTCCGTTAACTTCCTCTTCTATTGCTGTTAAGTAAGGCTGACAAAAGAAACTAGAGTTCCAAGAGTACATACATTTACAAGAGGGTCATTATGACCCTATATCGCTCACCTGTTAAACTTGGCCTTGTTTCATGAAGATAGGGTCATAAATGTGGCCTCTACAGTGTTAACAAGCTTTGCCTTTGATTTGAGTGGTCACCTAGTTTTGACCCCACATGACTCAGTTTTTGACTTGGCATAGGAATCATCAAAATAAACATTATTACTAAGTTTCATGAAGACTGGGTCACAAATACGGCCTCTAGAGAGTTAACAAGCATTTCCTTTGTTTTGAGAGGGTGACCTAGTTTTTGACAGCACATGACCCGGTTTCGAACTTGGCCTAGGAATCATCAAGATGAACATTCAGACTAAGTTTCATGACGATAGGGATATAAATGTGGCCTCTACAGGTCAGAGAACTTACTGGGAATGAGGTAAGTATATACCTGGGAATAAGGTAACGTCTGTGCGTTCTGATTGGTTAGTCATGTAAACAAACCCAGGAAGTGATTATTTTTTCAAAATTGAAATTTTTTCACTGCATTTACAGTATTTTATCATACATTTTGACAAAATTTGCTACATTTTATGTGTATTGAAAAAAAGTTTTATCAAACGAATTTCTCGCACCATGTCAATGATGTAAACAGGGGGTCATCTCATTCACACGAAAATTACTTAAATAAAGTATCACTATTCATATGTTTTTCGTCCGATATTTTGGTAGAACTAAGATACTAGTAGTTCTTGAAAAACTTGTAATTAGATATACATGTTTCGATGTATGGAAGGCCGTACACGCCATAATGTTACAATGTAAGTCTATGGGAAAACAATTGGTGGTCTCTAACCTATAGTGTTAACAAGCTTTTCCTTTCATTTGATCAGGTGATCTAGTTTTTGATTCCATATGACCCAGTTTTGAACTTGGCATGGGAATTATCAAGACAAAAATTCTTACCAAGTTTCATGAAGATAGGATCATAAATATGACCTCTAGAATGTTAACAAGCATTTCCTTTTATTTGACCTGGTGACCTGGTTTTTGACAGCACAAAACCTAGTTTCGAACTTGGCCTAGGAACATATACAATAAAAAGAATGTAATACAGGGCTGTTGTGCCTTAAGGCGATTTGGCATACTAGATCGTTATTGGCTGTCAGGCTAAAGCCCACATGGGCCAGAACTTCTCATAGTATGCCAGTATCGCCTTAAGGCACACCAGCTCTGTATAGTTACCTCTAATTAATTAAACCGCATTTATTAAGTTTAAGCCGATCTACATAAAGAAATACATTTTAATCACGCTTTTCCCGTCGCAAAGTCCTTTCCGTGATATTTTCGAAAATGCCGTAGATACACTGGTTATTCGCCGTTTTTATGAACAATAATATCAACAGTTACTTCATCTTAAAATGATATTGTTATCTACGAACAATCACAAGCTAATCGTATTTTACAAAGACTATTTCCAAACAAACTGAGTTCTTTGTTTTCGTATTATATTTACATGCATAGACCAAAATGATATGATTTAACTAAATAAAAACTTAGAAAGAACGTTTTAGCATGAAAAACTAATAGAACATTGCCTGAAAACAATGTTACAATTGACAATGGAGTGACTTCAAAAAGTCCACCTAAATCAGCGTGAATGCAGTTTACCTTTCTAACATGTTTTCTACAAGTTTTAAGCAAAAAATGAGCGCATGTTCCCATGGTGCAATTTTGCATTGCCCAACAAAAACGTCTTTAATAGTTTATATTTTACGCCAGGAGTAACTTCAAAGATGATGTCACACAAGGGTTATTAAAACGCAGTTAAAGCAATAGGCCAATTATAAGCACAAACGTTTCTTGGATGTAGAAATAAAATACCTAAAGTCGTCTGGTATTTCATATACAAACACTGAACCATTGTTTCCATTGTTAGTGACAAGCAGATCAACCTTGCCGTCATTGTTGACGTCATCAAGTTTAACTTCAAATACAGCACCGATTGTAGCGTCTATAACTCTAGATTTTACCTGCAAAAAATAATAAAACGTATGTCAATCTGGATCAAAATAGAAATATTGCTTTATTATGTTCTTAAGTTGATTAGCAGTTATAGAAGGATATAGTGCGTTTTATTTGACCTGGCGGGGCGGAGTTAATCTCCGGCTTATGCAAATAATGGAAGTCTCAAAAAACGAGCAAAATAGGTAGAGCTACAGTGGTTACAATGTAAGGTAGACGGCCAGTGAATAAGAAATCAGGTTGCCGAATATACTACATATCCTGCACAATAATGCAGTGGACCGTCGCGAAACCACGCCCCGCCAGGTCGATTAAAATGGACTATAAACGTGGATAGGTTTCAAAGTGCTCTGACGACATTACTTGATCTGGCAGTTTAGTAGATCAAAGTTTTCAAACTTTATTCCTATAAAAGCATTCGCACTGTAAACATTCTTTTAAGCAGTAAATCTATATCTGCTAGCAAAGGCTGACACTTTAAGGTCTAGAATGAATAGTGCTTTTGTGATTTTTCGATGGACCAGCTGAATGACATTCTGTCATGAAAGCCTGAGTGGAATATGAACTTACAAAGCGAAAATTTTGTTGCAGATTTCAGTCCTTTAGGAACTAAGAGGGAAACATTAATTAAATGGAAATACTACCAGTCGGTACATTAGCTTCCTGGCAGATTGTGAAAATGTAACATGTTTACATTTGCATAACAATTGGCCGTGGTAAGACTTTATTATGTAAGGACATGGAATATTTATACAGTCTGAAAGTGCCCTGTCCTTCAACTTGGTTTAACATAACCAACATGTGATAAGATAAAGGTCATCATGTCATTTTTATCTTAAAGCTATAACTATTTTTCGGTTCTAAGTGAAGGCGGGTTCATTTATAGAGAAATGACAGTTTTCATTTAAAATGTATTGTTTTTATATATCCTCTAATTCCAATTAGTTTAGATTCCATATGCATGCTTACGAAAATACGGAAGATCAAATGTGTATTGTTTCAGTATTGAATTTGTTGAACGAATTGGGCTCAAGCGACATTTTTTTAATACAAGCGTCTGGCGAGCATATTTTTAAATCGAGCGAGTTCAATGACTTCCGTGCTGTAGTCACACGAATTTGGTATTTAATTTGTCATGCACACAATTAAATAACGTTTTTGGTATCTTGTAAAGCCTTAACGTATAGACGATTTATACTACTACAAATAATAATAATAATAACAATAAAAACAATAATAATGATAATAATAAACACTTTATTTTAACGAACTAATTTAACGAACTTATTTCGTTACTTAAGACAGAACATAAAAGTACAAAAAACAGATGCAAATATTGTTTTCAATGACGCCTTCAAACATGAAAGTAAAATATCCATATGAAATAATCGTATTGGTAATCATAACAACTATATTACATGTATAGTTTGAAAAACAATATAAAATTTTCATAGAAGTGACAGTTAAGTCATACCATCCAAAATTATAAGACAGACATAATAATGTCATTAATGTTAAAAACAAAAATTAATTAAGTTGTATTAGCTTTACATTTGTAAATAGATATTTTTTTAAAAAAAAAAAACACGAAATTACCGCTGATGTATTTGACCAAAGGCCTTTGCTATCCGTTGTCCAGTAGACAGACAGTGCCTTTGTGAAAAACTGTGCCACGACTATACAGTTTAAAGGACCGTCCGTAGAATTGAGAGTGGTATATTCGAAGAATATGTCTGGTCCTTCGCCGAGAACGTGAGTTTTCCATGGGAACGTTACGTCACCGTTAGGGTTCTCTAGCCATAAAAGCTCACTTGCCTTTGACCCTGGTATGGAGAAATGTAAATCTTTAATCTGTTCGTTCGTATGCTTCAAAAATCATGGGTTGATATCGCAAAAAAAGTGAAGGTGTTAGAAATGGACGCTCGTAGGATATGTATAAACACGTATACAGTGTATCGACATTCGTCTAGTTAGAACAGTTATTATAAGTGTGCATGATTGAAATTTGGAAAAGAGGTTTGGCTGATGTCATACGAAATTCCGTAAGTATTTATTAACCAATCAGTTGTTGTCTTATTCAAGAAATACGGCGTTTGTTAACATTACCATATATACTTTATGTTGCACGCTGGTGAAAATTGAGGTGTTAAGATGTGGTTATGTTCGTGATATTGAGGAGAATAGTGTATACAAAAAGTACATTTACAAAAATGTTAAAGACTGAAAACCTATAAGTTTCTGCATTTATCAAAAAATGACCTCAAATTAATCCAGAAAAATAACTCAGTAATGCCGTAACAAGATTCATCTTCAAACAAAAAAGAAAGAGAAGAGTACTGTGTTGTTTTTTATTACCAAAGATTGGCTCTCTAGCGTGGCATGTGACAGCATCCAGATCTCCATCCCCGTCCATATCATGCCATCGTACTCTATGGTAGAACCATTGCCCAGTAGAATCGTCGGTAATGGTATATGGACCGGCTGGTGTGTCACTTGATACATCAATCAATTTCAGACCACCATTCGTTTTGAATGGTAAAATAAAACCATACGGGACAATGACCATTCGTTTTCCAAAAACAGCATCTGCAAACAGAGTAAACTAATCATCTCTTGTGTATGTAAAGGTTTCCATGTATCTATGCTTTAAATTTCCTTTCCTAAGGGACAATAACTGAAAGTTAAAAGCTATAAATTTGCTGGTGGAACGAACATTTACCGTGTCTTAATTAATATACAAAAAAAAAAAGGCGTTTTATAAAAAGATTATTTAACATTGTTCTTCACATGGAATATATCTGAAAACGTATCTAGCTATCATCTTATACATGTACTCGTCTTTCGTCGCGTCCAGTATGTTTTTTCAGCTGTGTCCAAATAAATCTCAGTATTGTAGAGGTCGATGTAGATTAAAGAAAACATATAATTAATGACATTGCAATGTACAATACGGAATATATCTGGACACGTAACTAGCTGAAATATCACAATCGTCTTCCGCCGCGTCCAGCATGTTTTCAGCTTAATATTTATCCATATATATCTCCGAAATGTAGAGACCCATGTCGATTAAAGAAAACATTAAGCATAAAAGATAATATTGCTATGTACAATTCTGATCATATCTGGACAGGTATCTAGCTGAAATATCATCTCAGACTCGTCTTTTGTCGCATCCAGTATATTTTTCAGCTAAATACTTGTCCACACATAGCTCCGTATTGTACAGAACGATGCTGACAAAACGAATTGTTAAACATATTTACGTACCTGGAACCCCTGCTGCTTCATTCGGCCATGTCGCTTGTGTAGTCAAAATTTCCGGCTTTATTCCGGACACGCTGGACATATACTGACCAACACCTTTCACTAATTGTACGGTATCAGTCGCAAATGGAATTGCGCTGAATGCTGACACTACAAAATCATATTTATTTTTTGGATCCGCACCGTTTGGATTTTCATACAAAGTGACAAAAGCTGCATTTGAAACCTTAAATGACCCTAAACTAGTGATATTAACACTGTTTACGATTACAGGCACAATAAGACATATACTTATTTTAAATCTTAAATACATGTTCAGTTATATATACTTTCCATACAAAACTGCTTTTAGAATGCCTACTAAGTATTAAACGGACTAATAAACTGACATTTTGAATGTACATGTATCATATAATTTGGAATAGATAAGAGTAGAACCTTTATTATAGAGGATTACAGACAGCCAGAAATTAGACCTCTTCCGAAGTACTAATATGTTCTAACATTCCATAATTTCACAAATCTTTATTCTAAGCCTAGAAATCTTCGCTTACAAAATGTACAAAGGGATTTTGTGTAGACCAGTTATGTTACCAAGCTGTTGAACTACGTGTAACATCCGCTGTATCAAGCTAATTTAAGCCTATAAAGAATAAATAGGCCATGGTGACCAATCTAGAATCAAGAAGGTCTAAGCTTTTAATTTGTTATCTTCATATCTATATTTACATAAAATCAGGTCAAACTTCGTTTTAACCTGCAAGTTTGAAAAATGAAAAATTATGTGAATTGATTTTCAGTACTTCATCAGATGATATGTTTTATTAAATGTATTTTATGTCTGTACCATATTTGTAAAAGTTTTTGCAATAACACAAAAGCAAATTTTGTAATGCCTATTTGTGAGTATTTGAAATGCCATATTGGTATGGTTTGAAAGCATCCCTTTAAAACATGATTTTAACAAACACACAAACTGTACTTTCTCCTTTAATTTCTCTACCGACTATATCATAGGTATTATATATCATTTAAAAGACCTCTGGCGTGATAACAAACTGTTTTTTCTAAATATCTCGATTAAAGGGTCTAACCCACATATTTAAAGCGGGAAAAGTCTGTAAAATTACAAAAAAAAATGAGTTCACTGACAGTGACTAGTGTAACAAACTTATTTTTGCAAAATACTTTTATAAATAACCAGATATATTGTACAGAAGGTAGCAAACCGTTGCAACGCTTTTTATTTGAAATCATATACCTCTTACATTTTTACTAATATCAAACACTTATTTTTTTGGTGTCATGTATACATTCGTTTCCAAACTTGGTGGAAATGAACATGTTGAAAAATCCCACCCAAACTGTGAGCTAGTAGCTTTTGTAAAATTTCTAAAAGTTTAACTTTCCATAAAATCGACATTATTAACTCTTAGCTGCTGGCAGCAAGTGATTATACCTTTGCGAACAGTGCAGACCAAGATCAGCCTACACGTCCATGCAGTCTGATCATGGTATGCACTGTTCGCTATTCAGTAAGTATAAATATTCAGTGAACACCCCTTCAAATAATAAATGGTATTGTCTAAATTGAATGATGTACCACTCCATTTTTAAAAATTTAGCGGACTAAAGGTTAAAGATGTTTCTTAAATTTAAAAAGATCATTCTACCACATTCAGAGACTACTTGTATCTGAAATTTCAGTCGGGGAAAACCTGTCGCGAAGGATCAAAATCGCATCAGCTTGCTTTTCCACCGATGGAAGTTCCTGCTTGAATGCGGTTTTAAAGCTACTCGCCCACAGCTGGGAGTATTGTTTTTCATTTCTACCAAGTTTGGCACAGAATGTATAAGAAGACTGGCGTCAGTCGTTAGAGTCCTTGATATAAATATCTAAGCCATGAAATCCTCTTTAATAGCACTTTCTGAAGGAGAAAACACAATCTCTTATCTCTGCCTCTAACGACTGTTTAGATGAACCTAGAGAGAAAAAGAGGTTTCTGAGAAAATGTCAGAGTCGGTATCGTCAGAAATAAACATCATTAATGAAAAATGACAAAGCGAGAGAAATAAGTAGAACGGTTTATTCCCTACTGTACAATATTTTTGGTAATTTATTAGAATATCTTGCAACAATTATACGTCAAAGAGTTTGTATCATTGGTCATTTTCATAATATCCACCTTTCATGAATTTTCGAGAAAGAAAAAAACCGCATTTGGAATTTGAACGGGTCGCTTTAAATAAAATGATGAATGACACTTGGTTAGTACAATATCTGCATGGTGGAAATAGCAGTATTTCCATAATAACTGATGTTGTTAATCCAACAGCAATAATTATCGTAATACCATAATAATTTTTAATATGCACCATCTGCTTCCTCAATTGATTTCCCATTGACAAAAAGAACACCCCTTCAAATAATAAATGGTGTCACCCAAATTTATTGATGGACCAGTCCATTATTTTTGTTTCTAAAATTTAACAGGATCAGTCTATCACATGCAGAGGTGTTTAGAATGGTACATTACTTCTGGATGTTGCAATCAGGAAAATACCTCTGCCGCGAAGGATCAAAATCGCATCAGCTTGCTTTTCCACAGATGGAGTTTTCTGCTGGAATGCGGTTTTAAAGCTACTCGTCCACAGCTGGAGTGATTTTGTTTTCATTTCTACCAAGTCTGGCACAGAATGTATAAGAAGACTTGTGTCAGCCGTTAGAGTCCTAAAATCAAATATCTCAGCCATAAAATTCTCTTTAATAGCAATTTCTGAGTTGAAAAAATAAAATAGAATCTCTTATCTCTGACTGTAACGACTGTTTAGATGAAAATAGGGAGAAAGGAGTTTTCTGAGAAAATGTCAGTGCCGGTACATTCAGAAATAAATATTATTACAGATTTCTTTATCAATGAAAAATGGTAAAGGGAGTGAAAACAAGTGCGGTTTATTTCCTTCTGTACAATTCTTAGATTAGAAACAACAAAATCTTCGCAAGACCGTGAAAAACGTGCCTAATATAACACTGCAATTAAGATTTATAAAGATACGTTTGTTACTTCTTTGGGTAAACACATATTTGCCGTTATATGAAAATGAAGAAATATGTCAAAATTTTATTATTTTTTTCTAACGCCCTTCAAAATGGACACTTAGAATAATACATTATCCATATTTGTTTTTCGAATGTACCTTACTTAATAACGACATCTTTAGATGAGAGGTTAGATGCCATATTGATTTTTTTTTCACGTAAAGGTCTTTGAATCTGTTCCGTAGAAATTAATTTAAACATCTACTTTGAGAGCAGAACATTGAGAACAGCAGTTGTCTTATACCGATTGTCAGTATGCCGCGGGCAGGTTTATGCAAAGGTAAAAGTATGTTGTTAATCCAACAGCAATAATTATCATAATACTTCAATAAATTTATATAAAATATATACCATCTGCTTCCTCTATTGATTTCCCAGTGACAAAAAGAACAAGATACAAAGATATCTACACTGAATTTGGTAACAGTTATGGGAGGAAATTTCACTGTTAAATTGGCTGTGTCTGTATATCTAGCTTTAGTGGTTTTACTGATTTTTCGAATTGGACAAGGCAACCGAAATAAAAGACATACCACCGAAGCAAGTGACATGAAAACAAAACAATTACAGGGATATACTGGAACACGGTTGCCGCGCATTAGACAGGAAACTGAAATCAAGCGCATGCCAAATTACTTTGGTCCAGGTGCAAAAGGCGAAAGAATATCAATTCCACGTGATGTTACCAAGAAGTATGAATCATCTAAAAACAAATCTTTGCTTTATGGTGTTAACAACTTTATAAGCGACATGATAGGAATTAAAAGAATACTTCCAGATAAAAGACCAGAGAAATGCAAGGAGATAGAGTACCCGTCTGACCTACCGGAAGTCAGTATTGTCATCGTATTTCGCGAGGAACCAATCGCAAGTTTATTGAGGACAATATACAGTGTGCTTGAAACTTCACCTGATCATCTCATTAAGGAAATAATTTTAGTCGACGACGGGTCCCAAGATATTTACTTTAAAGCTGCAGTAAACGTTCATGTCGCAAATGTAGAGAAATTAAAGCTTTTAACAAATAATCAGACGCTTGGATTAATGCGGGCAAGACAAAGAGGTATAGAAGCGACCCAAAGTAAATATTTTATTGTCTTAGATGGACACATAGAAGTGACTCCTCGGTGGTTAGAGCCTTTACTATACCGACTGGTTCAGGAACCAAACGCTTTGTTGACGTCACATATCGGAAATATGGATCGTGAAACATTTCAATTACAAATCATGGCAAAAAATGATATTGCTTTTATGTTCTTTGATCAGATAACTTTAAATGAGTTATGGGTACATTACTCTGACAACTTCCGGTTGAGTAGGAATGGCAGCGTATCACCAATACCATATGGCATTGTGCCTGGTATGATGACGGCCATGAGAAAGGACTTCTTCCTTCGACTCGGTGGGTTTGATCCTGGCATGGAGATCTGGGGAATTGAGCATATGGAGTTGTCAGTAAAAGTATGGCTATGCGATGGACTGGTAGAAATGGTTCCTTGTTCTATAATAGGTCATGTATATAGACAAACACCATGGCAATCCTTCCATCCAAACGCGCCATATATAGCAAAGAATATGTTGCGTTTCGCACATGTTTGGATGGATGGAGACCTTCAGAAGTTGGCTTTACAGCTCCAGCACAAGTCTAATTTAAGTGCTTGGCCTGATCCCGGTGATCTTCAAGATCGACACAGGATACGCCGAGAAAATAATTGCAAACCATATCAATACTACATTGATAAAATTCGGCAACTGACGAACACATACATCCCAAAGAGTCCTCGCATAGTGGGTGTTGTAAGAAACGTTAAGACTAAGGCGTGTCTTGACCATGCTGTCATTGATGAAAAATTCCTTTTAATAAGTTATGCATGCTCTGGAAACAATAATCAGTTTTTCGTTTTAACTGAAGGATTTAATATTCGAGTGGAACGGTCGTGGCTTACAGTTAAACCGGGAACTTTGATTCTAAATCTATTGCGAGACATACAAGATTGGTCAGGGCCTGAATTTAAATGGAACTTTGAACAAAATGGAACTATCAAGCATTTATTAACAGAAAAATGTTTGACAGCCAGTGAAACGTCGAATGTTACTCTAGAAGAATGTACAGATTCTCCCTATCAAGTATGGCAATGGCCAGTGAAGCAATGACTAAAAGCTAAAACTACATGACTAAACTCTCTGTTTTATTCCCATTTATTTGATAGCGACTATTTAAGTGGAATTTCCAAAGAGTTTTAAATATTTTTAAGAAATACATCTTCATTTGTCATTAAATGTGGACAATATTTATCAAAACGCTAATGTGTTGTTTACATCATGCTCAAAAGCTCTGAACCACGTTAGTAACGCAATAAAAATTAGTTCGTTCAATATTAACAGAAGAACCACTACATGACTTTTTTCATTTCGTAGCTAACCTCGGATAATCGTCATCAGTAATCAGTTGTTATCGATGACATTTGTTCATGCAATTACATGTAATTAGTACTGACTACGACAGAGAACAATTTGTTATTATAATTACTTTCTGAGTTATATTCATCAGATTTGTTACAAGGAAGGGTCACCATTCAGTATCGTGTCGAGAGTTTTCATCGCAAAAGTGCGTCGGAGTTGCCTGAAATCTTTGGTAATTGCCTATTTGATTTTGATATATTCGCTTGTGATTGGAAAGAGAATCATATATAGTGACGTAACTGAAAACGTGTGTACATGTTTGAATTCTTTTTGCATATTTCTTAATCAATCTTTACCTCAAATTTCATTAGAGGTTTATTAGATCCAAATTTGGTATCTGAAAATGAAAAAAAAATGTCTGCGTATAGATTTTGTAATGTCTAATTATATTAACAGTACTATGCATTAGGTTTAAAATAGAACACACTTAATACATGCAGGGCTTGTACAACCACTTGAAAAACTGGAAGACGCGATGTATTTAATAATCGACTTGCACTGCGTGACATTAAATTATGAATGAAACTCTTCCTACAATAATAATTATATACATTTACAATAAATACAATACAAATACAATGAAATATTTTTGTGAAAGAGGGGTATTGAATATCTTTAAGATACGATTCTAATTCGTAATTCTTGTAAGTAACTTTTAAAAATCGTTGTTTGTCAGTCTCGTCACTAAATGACTTAAAACTAAGTCAATGTTCTGTAGCTCAGTTTATTAAATGCGTACGGACAAGGGAAGATAAATTGACATTGAAGATAAATTGGCATACTTTTAACGTAAAATTGCTTTTTGGAGGAATGAGGAAAATGTAGAACAAGTACAGATAGGAAGTAAATAATCGTCACAACTTGATGTTTTCAGTTTCCGCGGCAGAGTGGTTAAAGTTGCCGACTTCAAATTTATTGTCGCTAACCGTTTTTGGTCCGATACCTCGCTTAGCTTAGTCGCTTAGTCTTCTGTGTGAGGAAACAATTCAGCTGGCTTACGAAATGTCAATGATTCTACCCAGGCGCCCGCCCTTTCTTGAAATATTGACCTGTGACATTACAACCAAACACAAAATAGAATGACGACTTTCGTCAAATAAAATCGCGTTCTGGTGATAAAAGGACAAGAAACCATGTACATTTCCATACATTTATTTCTTTGTGTATGATATAAAAGATATATTGACTATAACAAATACTGATAACGAATAGCATAAAATGCAGTAGGGACTAGGTTTCTTAACGTTCAAATTTAGAAATACACCAATACGTGTTCTACATATATATGTACATTATTGAAACTTCATCCATCAACATTCATCAACATTCATGCAATTGGCATATTAACAGTAACTGACAAATCTAAAATCACTCATGATCAGGGTATACTAAAACTGTTTAAATATTAATCCGCGTTTGACGTCTTGGAGTTAAGAATAGCAAATATTCAGGTTGCCATAACTTTGTTGATAAAAAAAAGTAACTATTCAATCGAAAATTTTCAGAACTGTCTTCAACAGCAGAATGCATTTTCATGGGCTGCTTTAAACAACTACAGAGCAAAATAAAAATTAAGCATTTTATAGTTTTAAGTTTAAATGTTCACGAATACGGGTCTTTTTGTATAGATGGAAGCCGAAGACCACGTTATCACTTATTCTCTTTTTCAAACATACATAAAATTAACAATATTTCAGATATATAAACGTACAATATGTAAGCAAGCTTACCACTTACATAAATGGTGTAATTCATGATCAAGACGTTTGTATAAAAGTTATGTTTTATGGGAAAATATGTAAAATCTCCAGAAAAAAATATGAGGTATGTTTTATTTATCACATGTTTGACGTCGCGGGAGTGTAATAAAGCCATGAAATAAAAATGATAATACACTAGTGTAATAAAGCTTTGACGCCGACGTCGTTTATAGTATCGGAGACGTTGGTCAAATTGACTTGTATGTATAGTGAAAGAAAGTAGAATTTTAGAGGTTTCGACAGGAAAGGCTAACATGTGATAAAAAGAATATTACATTTGTGACTTTCCACATTGAATCTATTAAACTCGTTGAATAAAATTGATAAAATGCTCGGCAGAGCCTCGCATTTTATCATTTAATTCAACCCGTTTAATAAATTCAATATGAAAAGACACTCATGTAATATCCTCTATATAAGCAAGTGTATAAATATATCTATAGATAAATATTAGGATGAACTAGATTCTATAGGAAACTGGAAAGCATTTCATGCAAGTGTAATTCATTGAAATGACTTAACAAAATTTACACATCAATCTGTTTTGTTCAGTATGCTTATTAGTTGTATAAATATTTAAAAAAAAACACCTGAGAGTCAATCTATAAATAAATTTTGTGCAAAGAAAACCACAGAAATTTTATACATAGAAAAGTAGGCAAACTATATGTTATTGGCTAATAAAAGTTGTTGTTGATAATGACTTCAATGAGGATTCTAATAATTAGTTAACAACAGTCTAGAAAAAACAGTCATGCTTAAATCCTACTACCAGACGCACACAAACCTCTTTACCTGAGGTTACAAACCTTGACACAAGTTCGGAAGATCAAAATAAAATACTAAAATAATAATTTCAAGAATTCAATGTCATAAAAAACCTGACCTTAAATGAATGAGAGTCAGCTTAGATCTTACCACTGTAAATTTATTTTTAAATATGTAAATTCTACAATATCTAACACTGTTTTATCATTCTCACTCTTGAGTCACAAAATAAGTGACATGCATCCGAACTATCACACTACATTGAATGAACACAAAGGATATACATGCAAAATGTACACAAAGTAAACACACAAAATCATTAATGTACATACAGAATGAACACAGAATGTACTTACATAAGGTACACACATAATGTATGCCTACACAATGTATACAAAATGTACACACCGAATGTACACATACAATTAAGATAAAATGTAGCTGTACATACATAAGGTACGCACACATAATGTACAGACAAAATTAACGAGAATTTACACATAGAATGTTATGAAGTACACACACATAACCTACACACAGAATGAACGTACAAAACACTGAATGTACGCACAGAATGTACACCGAATGAACACAGAATGTAAACAAAGCGAACACATAATATATACAGAAAATACATACAAAATGTACACAAAATGTGTAGACGACTAGCTTTCTCACACTTTTGTGACTAGAAACTAAATATTACTACAAAAATATTGTCTGTTTCAGTCTGTATACTAGAAACAGGCTTGAATACTTCTGATAATAAGTGTACATACATGGCATACTACAAATATAAATACACTGAAGAAGTCTTAGTAGTTAGTAAAAAAGATTTGTTTATTTTAGAATTTTAGAACTTTTCATCTACGCAAATCGGATTTTTGCAGTTGTACTTGTGAAAACATTCCAGCCCTCACTCTTGCATGGCAATAAATAAATGAGCCGTGCCGTGGGAAAACCAACATGGTGGGTGTGCGACCAGCATGGATCCAGACCAGCCTGCGCATCCGCGCAGTCTTGTCAGGATCCATGCTGTTCGCTAACAGTTTCTCCAACTCCAATAGGCTTTAAAAGCGAACAGCATGGAGCCTGACCAGACTGCGCTGATGCGCAGGCTGGTCTGGATCCATGCTGGTCGCACACCCACTATGTTGGTTTTCCCATGGCACGGCTAAAATGTCTTGTAAAATGGTACGGACTAGAAATGATGAGTATATTGGTGGCTCTAACGGCGTTGTGTGCTAGATGACTTTCAAAGCATCTGAAATAGAAGTTCATATAGGAAAGTATTTTATAAGTATAAATGTGTTTCAACTCAAATAAAGATAAAAATGACTGAAAATTCAAACTAATGTAATATAACAGGTATACTTGGTGACACGACAAAAACATGTATATAGCTTTTGTCGTGAATGAAATATAGAACATATATTCAAAGCAGAAATTAAATGAGACTTCATATATACACCAGCTTTTCTGTAACTAAACATTACGTTTGAAAGCATCAGTTTGATTTTTTATATCGAACATAAGTTTGAAAGAGAATTTTAGATGTTTACGATCGTGGTTGGTGAAGGAAAAGAAAGCATGTCCCAACCATTCGCAATGCCGTCAATACATGTAGATTCAAAATTGTTCCTTTTTTTTAAATATTGTAATTTAACTGCGACACTGTCGATACGTGGTGCATAGGGATCGTCCAATAAAGAAGGCTTTTGCAAATGTCAGAATTATGATAAACAAGTTCATCGTAATAGCGCTTGGATATTGTTTACGTAACCGCGCTCAATCGTAAACATATAAATTACGCCGAGTTCGTACTCGCTCTTGTACATATACATGGCGTCTCAACACCTTTTTTGTCAAGAAATGGAATGATATAATAAAAAAATAATCTTTCGAGAATGCAAAAATGTATACTTACAGAGTACAACAACAGTTATTATGGCTAAAACGACAACTACCACACAGACAATACAACATGTTAGTTTCCAGTTCCTTCTCTGTGTTTGTTTCCTTAAGTCTACAGCACTGTCCTTAAACCTGGTACTTGTCACAGCCAAACTTTCTGAAAGTATTTAAGAACATTATTGCCAGCATGGGAATTAGCGCATTCAAATGTACTAAGGGTATAATGTACTCGCAATCTGACTAAAGTACATCTCCTATTACGCTACGCATAGGATCTGAGAACGACCTATTCATAGCCTCGTTCTGACGACCCTTTCGCTAGCCAATCAGAGCTTAACTTACAACATTTTGTAAATCTACCTGTAGCCTTGACATTTGATATTTATAATTCTCATGTCATAATGTGTCAGATGGCCGGTTAGCTCAATCGGTAGGCCACTTGCTTTGTAAGCGAGAGGTCCCGGGTTCGAGCTGTGGAATAACTCCACATTTTTCTTACTCTATTACATTTATAATTATAAACGTGTTATAAAAGTCTAATAATTTTGGTTTTACGTCACAACTACACAATTCAAGTCAAATGGTTCGTATTTAAAAAAAGTTAAACAGTGTGACATCTATAAAATGTAGTTATCATCTATTCCACCAAAGCCGCAATTGGGTCCTAACGGAATTTCGACTTTAATTTGCAAGATTCTGGTATGATTTGCACGAAGTTATAAATGTCTTCAAGTGTGGTAGTATAAACGTTTTGAACTCTAAAAGATATCTTTAATAATGTTAACTTCAGTGACCGAAATATGTTTCCTCTGTGTTAAATTATGGTCCATGAAACGTTTCAAAAATATTTTAACCATTTTTAACACATAATATAAAACTTTAAAACGTTCTGATGCCTGAAACTGCCGACATTCACGATGCAAAATGCCCAATCAAAAATATTCTTCACGAAAAATTCAAAACCATTCAAAATATTTTGAAGATTTTAAGTGAACTAGAGCTACTTTTGAGAAAAGCGCATGTCTCCCACAACTGCCTAATCATCTAGATTGGCATTTTTTCTCCATTATGTATCCGAGTCAACCAAGCACCAAAACCTGTATCACTGGCATCAGTATTTTCAATTCAATGGCCTGGGCCGATTTGGCTAGTTATCGATTGGCAAACATATTTTGTTCAAGTTTGGTGAAGATCGTATGAGAAATGTTCGACTTAGATTCTAAAAGTGCGGACAAGATTTATGACAGACACATACACAGACAGGAGTAAATCACAGTGATGTGGGAGATATAATAAAATCTTATTACCACCCTTTGAGTTCTTTAAAACCATGTATACCATAAATGGTAAAGAAATATGGGAAAAACCTTTTACGAAACAGATTTATCAAACAGTAATCTGACAAAGTTTTATTACCAAACAATGTCACTGGATTAACCACCAGTCTGCAGGTCAGTACAAATAATCAGATAATAGTTACTATACAAAAGGAACGGGGAATTATATACCTGTTCTATCGGAAAGGTCTTGAGCTTTCTCGCCCCTTTCAATAACTTTCTCAATATTATCTTTCATGATGCTCTTCACTTCATTTACCTGACCTTTCAATATGGCTATCTTATCCTCGGACTGAAGGCCGGTAACTGGAAAAAAATATCATATGTTTTATTATATATGTTTGGTTTAATTTGGGTTTTACGGTGTGCCAACATAATACTGGTTACATGGTGACAAAGTGGACTAAACATTCTGGTTCAACACCGCACTTACTTTCGATATATGTAGTACATGACGTACTGTTTGCTTATTACATACGAGTTTAATGTCACTTTGATACGGGTGTACGCACTTCATCGTCATTTTTCAACCGTTTTTTTTTTTTTTAATTATGTAAAGGCATTATCTTGTTAGTGACCAACCAGTACTAGTTCGGTCCGTGAGGAGTTAAAACCTTTCCCTACTAAAATAAAAGGTGGAAGACGAATGGCCTCTTATAAAATCTCCACAAACAGCATTCGCTTCACTCGTATATCAACCTCAATCGCATCATCAAGTTTGTTCGGGTTGTGCTTTCTCTATAGACCTTTGCAAAAATATTACTACTTAAGGTTTATTTGATGTTTTTTTCCTTTGACGAGCGGACTCTGGGGAGCTCACAAAGACTGGACGAGTACCTGTCTTATGTTGACGCCATTGTCTACGATCTCCACACAGGAAAGCGAATTTACTTCGAGGTTAAGGTAAATGCACAAATTTGACCTATCTGTATATCATATAAAGAAATAATATAATATAATGAATAATGAATTTTATTATAATGATACACTGAGTATCTCCTCTTTATGTAATCGAACTGGCGCAGTATGCACTTGATGTGGTTGTATAACCACTTTCTGTGAAGAAGAAATCATTTTATATAATGACATAAGACATTACCTACTTCACTTCAGAACATTAACATACTTTATTAAGAACAATCAACTTTATATACATATAGGACTCTCAATATAAAGTAAAACCATTATAACCATTATATAAAAATTGGTGTCCACTTATCATAAATAAGTATCAACATTATATTACGGCATTTCTAATTATATGACAGCTAAGGCTTTCCATACTTTTCCATATCTATACAATATGGAAGCTACTCGTACCTGGCTGCGGGCTTGCACCTGGCCGTGGGCTTGGACTCCGTTCGTCTGTAACTTGTACAGATCCATAATTTCTGCTATCTTTATTCCTTACAGCTCCGCGTCTGCTAAATGACCTTGAAATATACAAGTAAAAATGTGAAATAGTTTAACTTTGTTTATGCACTGAAAAGGTCGCCGAGCACAAATTTCAAAAACTTTGTAAATTACAAAAATGTAATTACGCCTGAATATCTGAAATGCAAAAGCAAAATCAGATCGCTACTTCTCGCGAGGACCACAACATCTTCATTTTTGGGGTATATGGTCAGGGCAAACTGTGGAGATTTTGAGGTATTTCAACGAAAAGGTAATTGTTTTAAGAACTGCTATAATGCCGGTTAAATTATAAAGAACTTCTACATTTATGAAATTTAGTCCAAGCATACCCATAATGTCATTTCTGTTGTCTTTACAAGTAAGAATTTAACTTATAATCTAACGTGTATGCATGGCGGAGCGACGGACACTAAAACTTTTAGGGTGTAGGGCCTATATTCCCAGACAGACCATGGTTGCCATGATGTCAAATCTGCGCGGTCAGTGTGGTACAAAGCAAAAGCTCAAGTTCTTAAGCTGCAATATGTTGTGCAGAAAGGAAGAGATGGTAAGGTTAAAAACTGTGGTCAGTATCGATGCAGTCAACCGGAGGTTGATTCAGCATCTGCTACTCGAGATGTCAATATTATATGCCCTTGTCAAGGGCTGCTCCAAGGAGTCGGAGTGCACCCCCACCCCCACCCAAATTGGAAAGATGACATAATCTCAAATATTCATGCTCAATATGTCAGACTGCACCATATTAGCCTTACTAATTTGGCTTATCAGGATGACTTATTTTATTATATGATATTTTATAGTTGTCCTCTAGCGGGACAGCTGTCCCAAAACGTCTTATTATTTGGACTAGCACCATATGAGGTATACTTGCAAAAGAAATCCCAAGAGTGGTCATGCCTCCGGCCAGAACCTCCCTCCCCCTCCAATCTAACTCCCGGATCTGTCCTTGCTTGTAATTATGTCATGTTGTATGAAATGATTATAAAGTTTGTAGTCATCATCAACCCACGTTTTAGATACTTTCTGTTGCAAAAATATCGGTCAGGAAAGGATCATAGATTTAGAAATCTATATATATATATATATATATAATAAATGCAAAGAGAGAAAGAGAATTTTAAGACAGTCAGCGAGACAGAAGTAAACTTTAAAAACTATTTTCATGAATTACATTGTTTCTCCTAATCCATAACAACTTTAAATAAAATGTCGATATTGTCCTTTGAACACTGGATGACTTGTCAGAAGATCGAATACAATTCGGCATATATATCCGCCTGATCTACTTTCACTTCCGTGTAGGGTCAAAGGTCAAAACATTGTACCCTCACATGTACACTATCATAAAGTAGTCAACTATGTCGTCAAGTATACCTATTACGCATCTTAAATCAACCTGAACTTCTGATTAATTTTAAGTAAACATTATCAAATGGATTTACTAAAGACTTACTCATGAATTAATCTAACAAAGTTAATGAATTCAATAGTCTCTGTTCATACTATATAACACGGAGTACTGCCTGTATTTAAAACCGAGTCTTTCTTTTATTTAACGCCGGTCCTTTTCCTTATCCTTGTTAACGCTCCAAATACATGGATTTCAAAGTGGAGGGTTTCAAGTTGGAAAATGCTTTTATTTTCTTATTTCTTTGATATATTGAATAGTAATGATGAAAATTTGTAAAAAGAGGTAGTACGAACATAATCCAAAAAGTATGTCCTCACATGTGAATTAACCTATATTAGTTACAGCACCGCCGGTCAGTACATTTGAATCTAGATTGAATAAATTTTAGGCTGGTTAAGAACTCAAATTTAATTGAGACCTGGTACTATAGTGAAAATTAATTAAACACTAACGGTGAAAACGGTGAATTTTAACATTCCTAATATCATAATAATAGTGGTTTTAAAATATTTTAGCCGGAAATGAAACTAAACATCAATTATGTGGCTGTGAACATAAAATCAATTGTCAAAGAAACCGGAATGGTTTGTATGTTAGGGATTCACCTGGTGGACATCACTTTTATTTACATTTTCCTGTAACATTTGAACATAGTGGAGGTTAAGAATAATGTAAGTTGCGCACCATTAACAGGTTTTGGGTTTATCAGCTTTTTGCCACTGACTGTTCTAGGTCTGTGCCCCGCTGTGTTGTTGTGTTCTTGATCTGTGTTTGTGTGAGTGTGTGTTTGGAGGGGGTGGTGTTGGTGCGTGCGTATGTGTATAGATATATGTGTGTTGGTCATGTGCAGATCCACGTGCTGTGACTATATAGGCCAATAGAGGTCGCGTTTTAGAACGTATCTTTCCCTGTTGGGTATTCATCCTTGTTTGATATGATAATTATGTTACTTGTATTGCATGTTTGGTCCCGACTTCGTGATCTTAAAAGCGATACGATTGAAAAAGATCGTATATTACACTATTATCTTATTTCCATGGACCATGAATAAGTATGAACAAGCTCAATCAAACCGAGCCTGCAACATTTTCGTTTTTGTCGTGTTGAGCGACCTGTGGAGTTTCCACTTTTTCTATTTTGCAATAATTTAGTGATGAAAAGTACGGAACATCAGACGAGACATAAGCGTGAAAAATGAAATGAAATTACCAAAACACTAAAGTGGTTTATTTTACCGTTTGGCACATTCTGTGCTCCAAAGGCTCTTCTTATATTAAAGTGTGGCGTGGCGGTCGTAAAAGTCTCCTCTTATCTAGACTTAGAGTATTATTTTCTGGCCATTTGCTGTTGAGTCCTTTCAAAATATGTATAATAGAATCCAGCTTAAACCGGTGCTTGAGGCATATGGGTATTGCGTATTTCACATTATATATCATGAATAGACTTAATCAAACCGATTAAGCTATTATTCTGATTGCTTGCTCGCTATGCTTCCAAAGGATCTTCTCCATCTGTAATAAAATATGTCATGACGTATAGAAGATTTCCACCAATATGCATGAGTATTGAAATAAAATGTGTTTGAAAAAAAAACGTTAACAAGCTTATACAACAAACATTCACAACATTAAAAAGTATAAGCGGGTAGAGACCATATAAGCAAACATATTTAGCACTGATAACAAGCACATGTTATAATGTAAATAATTACCAAGACTTAGCATTCTATTTCTAAACGCATGCCATACTTTCACACTAAGATTTGTAAATGATTCATCTAGGAGGAAGTAATTCAAACTCACACTTCTTGTAGTAAAGGAACCTGGTGGGGTTTAAGAGGGAGGTTTGATACCCACGATAGTACTCCATCTCCATGTATATTCGTGTCTGTTTATAACTTCTGTGTGAGTGTTGTTGCATATTTCATTACCTCTTATGTACAGACTCAGTCAAAGCGAGTCTACTATTATGTTACTCGGCTGCATTATTTGCATCCAAGGTTCTTTTCAGAGATTTTACTATTTATTATTAAGTTCATATGTTATGTATGTACATGAGTCCAGTTTGTGTGCATGTGTAGTGGACAAAGTCGTCGAGAGGGCTGACACGTATTCTTATGGAGTTGACGGCTTCAGATTCGAATCTTGGCTACTTCCATTTGTGGTGTGTCCTTGGGCAATGTACTTTAGGCCTAAATAATTTCTTTGTTTCCGGTAACATGCTCAAAAAATTAGGGTAGGTAGGTCGGAATTTTTTATTATTATTTTTAAGGGAGACTTTTCGGAAATTATTTTTGTGTCAAACAATGAATACAAATTAGGGGCATTATGCCTTTATAGCATCAGTAAGATGATTTCTAACATCACTGGCCATGTTTAAAGCATAAAAAGTGCAGTTTGCAACTTTTTGTTAAAAAAATAAAAAAAACATTCTCCGAGGCCATAAAAACATTTAGGGTAGGGCCAAAAATTTAGGGTAGGTCGAGATACCGGAAACAAACATTTTTTTTACGCCTTATCGCAATAGCCTCAGTCAACCCAGTTGTAATTTTGGTAAATAAAATGTACCTCTTCCTTTTCTTTACTCCTGTTTCCATCAGGAGAGCAGTATGGCAGGCCTTTGAATGTTGTTTTGTTGTTGGATTTTTAAATGCGTGCACATAGTGACCCCTTAATAAACTTTAAAATAAATAAAATCTCGCGTACATCACATTAGGTTTACAATAAAGAATTTGAAGTACTCCGTGTTATTTTCCTCCGCGGTTGACTTATCTTAGAGATGTTTTACGACATTCGGAAAACGGTCTTCCTTTCTTGGCGCGGACCGGGTCGCCGAACACGCAAATATTTACGTGAAAATTTTTAAAATAAGCCGGTTTAGAGATTTTATTTTCGGTCAGGATGGACGTTAACAAGCTCGTTGAGGTTCTTAGGGCGACGTTAGACCCAAGTCAAAGAGAAGAAGCTGAAAAACAATTAGAAATAGTAAGATAAAATCTCCACGCTAGAGAAACATTCCAAAAATTTCATGGCTGCCTTCTATGCTAACACGTGCAACTTATTCTGTTCCTTATGTAGTTTAACACCGAAATACTTTTGTCAACATTTCGTAACATTGTTATCCCCACACAACCTATTTTCGACCACAACCTATTTTCGACCGCCTAGGACTTTGTATGATAAAAATCTGTACAAGCCAAGTTTATCAGTTCTGATCGGTATGACTGAATAGCGAAATCTAGTAGATTTCGCGAAATCTAATCAAATTAGCGAAATCTAGACATAAAATGTAAACTAATGAATATTTTTAAAAATCGTTTAAAGCTTTTATTAAAGATATAAATTTACGTGTGTATGCCAATTTTCAAGAAATAATATTTATATTTAAGGTGTTTTTGAAGCGAAAAACGTATACGGGTCTAGATTTCGTCCAATTCTATATTGTAACTGTGGGAAACTTACCAGGTGGAATCAGTCTGTACTTTATGCTAATTGGGACAATAGCCAAATAATATTGTCTAGCAACACCAGCAACGTCTTTTCGTGCTGCCCGCGCCAAGGGAAATCACTCTTGCTGTGTTCCGGGTTCAGGCTATCGCCCCGTAGGCCGTACCAGACCGTACGCGAGCACTACACTCCTCCCCGTCCTATTGAAAGGAGGTAGTCCCTACACCATGGAAGTAGACCATGGTGTCTTAGACCATGGAGATATACCATGGTCCCTTAGACCATGGAAGTATACCATGGTCTCTTGCTCATAAATATGAGATGTTCCTGGGTTTAACCAGTACTAGTATTGTGTCACTTTAGCCACAATACCACCGCTACCGGCGACCATGGATCTCCGCATCCATAGTGCACCGGGATCAGCCCCTATGGCTTAAACAGACTCAGTTCTTCTATAGATAGTCAATGCTATCATAAGAAACTGTTCCTACTCCAAGAATGGTCAGCAGCCGAACACTTACCATAAAACAACCTTTAGTCAAACAGGCGGCTGACTCTTACCTCACACAGTTGCCTCTACCTGAGCTTTGCCTAACAGAGGGGGGCCTAGGTAACCTTACTGCTAGTCCAAGCAGAGCTCAAGTCTCCTCTGTGACAGGGCCTTGCGGTGCCTGCCCTATCCTAGTAAAACTGTGTGAGACCACACTTTCCTCGTCTGGGGTCTCTTGGACGAGGCTTCATCGGACTAATCTGTTTCAGAGTCCGATGTCTCAAAGAGGGAAGGCTATGACAGAGTTCAATAGCTTCCTCCTTCAGACTTTTCAGCATACCAAGATGTATGCCATCTTGACCTTAGTCACACTAACATAAAACACAATCTAACAGAAGAAATTGTTCCTTGTTTCACCGATTTGACTCAGCCCTTGACTGGCACGAAACAGATCGGACCATGCCTGATCTGTCCTACCTCGTTACCAATCCAAAACAAACAGCAATCTCTAATCCTGTTTCAACACTTTACTCAGCTCCACTGAGAACCACCAACTATACAGTCCAGTTTTATCCCTCAGAGCTCCTAGATCCGGTCCGAGGATGGAATTCTGAAGGCTAGACCCCAGACCCTTTGTAGAGTCAGAGGTACCTGTCGCACCCTTAAGCACGGCAAGTCTTTAGTTTGTCCTTTCCAGAGGAAAGGACCTTAGACTGTGAACTTGGTCGTCCTACAGTAGGCACTGAACCTGACTGTCCAGGCGTGACTGTATTACCGAGGCTCTAAACAGCCTAGGTCTCAACCTTCCTTGTGGTCCATGTTCATGCTTACAACAGCATCCTTAAACATATCTACCACAAAGGAGCTTACTAACTCCCTGGGAGTAGTCTAAATCTATACCAGCACCAAGAATTACTTCATCTGGTAGGCTACTTTTCCCAGAAGGGTCATCCCGCATCTGAGACTACTATTGCAAGGATTGGCTTGCCACTCTTACCTTCGGTGTCATCTGTGGTTCCATCCTGATACCCGTAGACAGTCGTACCCATACCAATGTTGGTCTCAGGTTCCCCGGATGCTCTGTGATGTAAACTCCGGGTAACCCCTTTACCAACGGCACTGCGTCGTCTACATCAAGAAACCCGTAGACAGTCGTACCCATGCCCTTGTTGGTCCTAGGTCCCTCAAACGCTCTATGATGGAAGCTTCAGTGTCCCCTATGACCAACGGCACTGCGTCGTCTACAAGGTTAAAGGACCCCAACTTTCGTTGTCTTCTTAACAGTAATTACACCTGCCACAAGGTAACTGCTCCAGTCGTGTCCCAGCATGATACTCATTGCAATGCTTCCAACCGGCATTCAAGACATTGCCTTAGCTTTATCATGCTCACGACCTACCCCGTGCTGCAGCACAATATTTAACCGAGACAGCTCCTCCGGCCACCGTCTCACCAGTTAACCTTGAGGCTCTTGGAACCCCATGAATCACCTTAAACTTGAGTGGTCATTCCGTACAATAAAGTCTACCAAATAAGAACATAACTACCATAATTACCATATGCAATGACCTTCTCCTTGCCGCCTGGACCTATGGTACCCATGCACTTATCTATTTATTCAATGCATTGGTGTAAGCATACTCTCATCCATCCCCATCAGCAAGGCTAACCCAGGCGGTTGCATCAGAGTCTCTTATCAAAACTTCAAAAGCTGTGACCCACTCTCCCCGCCACACAAACCGAAGTTTGCCTGTCAAAGCATAAAACAGAATCTGCTTTTATAAAGCTTCTATGGTAGTTCACCAGATCCACCTCTACTGGATCTGACTGTCATGACTTCTTCAAATTTAAGCTCTAATTGCTTAAGTGCCTCAATGACAGTCCTATTATCTGGTGCCCCTTGTGTGCTACCGGCCATTTCTCCCACTGCAAAAATACGTTCCTCCTCTTCGCACCATTTCCTCCTTCGAACGGCTTAGGTTGGTGCTTTGACATACCAAATATAGCCATGTGTGCCTGTTGGTATTTACGGACTACCTGCTTGGCCTGTTGGATACTCGTAGGATCAAGCATAAACACATGAATGCCTGCATCCTTATCTAACAGGCCCTGACAGAAACGACTTATGACTTGATTAGTCACAAATGAATCTGGCAGGTCTCTGAACGCTCTTTCTGCAAGTGTCAAAAGCCGGTCTGCAAAATCATCTAACGACTCGCCCTCTTCCTGGCAAGCCTGTTGAAATTGCAATTGAGCCGCAGCTGGCAACTCGTGCTCACCAAACCGCGCCTCAAGCTTACTATGTAAACCCTGGTAAGAGTTCACCTCACCACTATCATGTATCAGTACATAATAGTCCATAGCTTTGCCAGTAAGACACCAGCACAAGCCCTCAAATTTCTCAGCATCTGACCATCCGCATGCCTCAGCATATCTGGAAAACTTTAAATCAAAAGCTTCCCAGCTGCCCTTACCATCAAATGCCAAATGATTTTGCAAAGAACTTAATTTCTTTGCCAGCTGACTATAGTTGGCTCCCACTCCCCCATCTGATGATGGTCTACTTGCATTGGCATTACCATCATCACCAAAAGGAGTGCTACCTTCACCAAGGTTGAAATTCAGTTTCGTTTCTGGTAACGATACCTTATTCCTGCCAGATGCTGGTGTCCTAAGGAATTCAGCCGGAGTTTTCAAAAATGGCCTTTGCATACCAGAAGATACAGCATGCATTCTCGGTCTAGGGGTGATCAAATCCCCAGGCCTAGCTAGAGTATTTCCGGTCTTAATTTGTGACCAAGCACTGGGCTCTTTTCTAGCCTCAGGCTCCTTATCACTGTCCTGAAGTGGCCATAGTTTATTCTGGGTAAAATCAATTCGACCCAGCTCAGACTCTGTAAATTTCTTACGACACAGCACGGACAAGACTTCCGGGGTTATGTTCCCCGTCGCCTCACGCACCGACAAAATTGCACTGGCAATTTTTGTATTAATTCCAGGTATCATTCTCAATTGCTCAAGGGTAGCAAAATTAATTGAAACCACTTGTGCACTAATACCAGATGTAACTGACTTACCTTCTGGACTCTTTTGTTGTGACATCTTTGATAAAAATCAAAATAACAACAACAAAATCAGAAATAAATTTAATTATTTCAATTCCAGAATGATCCAAAAAAAATTCTTTTAAGGATCCTAAAGCTTCAACAAAGGTAAACTACAATGCCAACTATAGGGATTTCCGATTGTATAAGTCCCAACAAACTGTCTGGAAATGTCGAATAATTTTTCAATTATTCAACCTATTACACTTAAATAAGTGTTTTAGACCTAGAACGTAATCGACTAAATTCAATTACGCCTTACCTGGTCCCTTTTCCAACACAAGTCACAACCGTTTTTAGACTGGCAAGTTGGCCAAGCCTAAAAATAGAAGTTCGGTAGCGATTTATTGGTCGGCGAAATATGGGCTCAAAATGAACCGCTGCCACCAATATTGTAACTGTGGGAAACTTACCAGGTGGAATCAGTCTGTACTTTATGCTAATTGGGACAATAGCCAAATAATATTGTCTAGCAACACCAGCAACGTCTTTTCGTGCTGCCCGCGCCAAGGGAAATCACTCTTGCTGTGTTCCGGGTTCAGGCTATCGCCCCGTAGGCCGTACCAGACCGTACGCGAGCACTACATCTACATGCGCGGAAATCTCAAGTGTCAGGCAAAATCAAGATATAAAATCTAAAGTGATGAATTTTCTTTCTAAATCTTTTTAGGTTTTTATTAAGAATATATTTATAAGTTTGCATGTCAATTTTCAAGAAAAAATATTTATATATAAGGTGGTTTTGAAACGAAAAACGTATACGGGTGATGATTTCGCCAGAGTTTATATGGGCAGAAATTTCAAGTGACAAGTAAAATCAAGACATAAAATTTCAAGTAAAAAAAATCCTTTAAAGCTTTTATTCAGAATATATTTCTATGTGTGCATGTCAATTTTCAAGAAAAAATATTTATATAAAGTTTGGTTTTAAAACGAAAACGTATATGGATGTTGATTTCGCCAGATTTTATATGGGAAGAAATCTCAAATGACAGGCAAAATCAAGACATAAAATCTAAAGTGATGAATACTTTTTAAAATCCTTTTAAGCTTTTATTAAGAATATATTTCTACGTGTGCATGTCAATTTTCAAGAAAATTTTTTTATACTAAGTATTAATTAGAAACGAAAAATATATACGGATGTTGATTTTGCCAGATGGTCAGTGACATGCAAAATCAAATCATAAAATTTAAAGTAGTGAATAATTTTTAGCTCATCTGATTTTTTGAAAAAAAATGATGAGTTATTGTCATCACTTGAGCGGTTGTCGGCGTCGGCGTCGGCGTCTGCGTCGGCGTTGCCTGGTTAAGTTTTATGTTTAGGTCAGCTTTTCTCCTAAACTATCAAAGCTATTGCTTTGAAACTTGGAGTACTTGTTCACCATCATAAGCTGACCCTGTATAGCAAGAAACATAAACTCCATCTTGCTTTTTGCAAGATTTAGGGCCCCCTTTTGTACTTAGAAAATATCAGATTTCTTGGTTAAGTTTTATGTTTAGGTCAACTTTTCTCCCAAACTGTCAAAGCTATTGCTTTGAAACTTGGAATACTTGTTCACCATCATAAGCTGACCCTGTACAGCAAGAAACATAACTCCATCTTGCTTTTTGCAAGATTTATTGCCCCTTTTGGACTTAGAAAATCAGTTTTCTTGGTTAAGTTTTATGTTTAGGTCAGCTTTTATCCTAAACTATCAAAGCTTTTGCTTTAAAACTTGCAACACTTGTTCACCATCATAAGTTGACCCTTTACAGCAAGAAACATAACTCCATCCTGCTTTTTGCAAGATTTATGGCCCCTTTTGGACTTAGAAAATATCAGATTTCTTGGTTAAGTTTTATGTTTAGGTCAACTTTTTCTCTTAAACTATCAAAGCTATTGCTTTGAAACTTGCAACACTTGTTCACCATCATAAGCTGACCCTGTACAGCAAGCAGCGTAACTCCATCCTGATTTTTGCAATAATTATTGCCCCTTTTGGACTTAGAAAATCATTTTCTTGGTTGAGTATTATGTTTAAGTCAACTTTTCTCATAAACTATCAAAGCTATTGCTTTAAAACTTGCAACAGTTTTTCACCATCATAAGTGGACACTGTACATCAAGAAACATAACTCTATCCTGCTTTTTGCAAGAATGATGGCCCTTTTTAGACTTAGAAAATCATGGGTAGGACAATATTTCTATTACACAAAAAAAAATCAGATGAGCGTCAGCACCCGCAAGGCGGTGCTCTTGTTAAAATCCTATTAAGCTTTTATCAGGAATAAAAATATACATTTGCATGTCAGTTTGCAAGAAAAAATATTTATATTTAGGGTGGTGTTGAAGCGAAAAACGTATATGGGTGTTGATTTCGCCAGATTTTATATGCGAAGAAATCTCAAGTGACAGGCAAAATCAAGACATAAAATCTAAAGTGATGAATACTTTTTAAAATCCTTTTAAGATTAAGAATACATTTCTACGTGTGCATGTCAGTTTTCAAGAAAAAATATTTATATTTAGCAAGGTTCTGAAAAGAATATCCTATGCGAGTGTTGATTTCGTCCTATTCTGCGCGAAAGAAAAAAAATCAACTCGAAAAATTAAAAGTTTGTATTATTTATTAAAATCGTGTTGAGCCGTTATTGAGAATATAATTATGTTTGCACATGTCATATTTATCAATCATCATCTAAATTTTTTAATACCTGAAAGAGATTGTATTCAACAATGATTGGGGAAAGAATGCATATATGAATGACATTAAGAAAATGGGCCATATCCTAAACATTTAACTTCAATTTAATTCTTAGAAAGACGTTTTCATATGGAAAATGTGTTAATGAAAAATAAATTGCAAATCTAAATAATTACTGTTTGTTACATAATAAACTAATAATTGTCGGATGATATAAATCGGCACAATTTTGACCGAATGATTACCTGAGCACTGCATTTCGCTTCTCTTTAAACGTGTGAGAAAACCACCTTTAATTAAAGTAACGTTTACCCCCGCTTAACTAATTGGATTAAATTTAATTTGATTAACTAATCAACTGTATATGCCGACCAGTGTGACGACCGTTGTATCTTCTGTGAGGTAAGATTAGAAATATTTAACTTACAGAAATCAAATTTTTGTAGAAAATTATAGTCTCTGTATATCAACGGATTGCAGTTCCGTGAAAATTGTTGGAACGAGCGTAAAGCACAATCGCATTATTTAGATACATCTGGAATTATTTTCGTCATGTTGAAATCTTAATTTCAAATCCAAGTGATGTTTAAATATTAGTGTACTGATTATACACTCATAGACTTTTAAAATCGGTCACGACTATAACTGCGATATTTTTAATAATATTTAAATTACACGACTGAAATTTCATTCCTTAAAATTTAAAGAGTTGATTTTGCCTCTCAGTTGAGATTTTAGTGCATATAAATTCTGGCGAAATCAACATCCGTTTAAGTTTTTCGTTTATTAATCATACTAAATTTTATGTCTAGATTTTGCCTGCCACTTGAAATTTCTGCCCATATAAACTCTGGCGAAATCATCACCCGTATACGTTTTTCGTTTCAAAACCACCTTATATATAAATATTTTTTCTTGAAAATTGACATGCAAACTTATAAATATATTCTTAATGAAAACCTAAAAAGATTTAGAAAGAAAATTCATCACTTTAGATTTTATATCTTGATTTTGCCTGACACTTGAGATTTCCGCGCATGTAGAATTGGGCGAAATCTAGACCCGTATACATTTTTCGCTTCAAACCCACCCTAAATATAAATATTTTTTCTTGAAAATTGGCATGCAAACGTAGATTTACACTTTTAACAAAACCTTAAAAGGATTTTTAAAAATATTCATTAGTTTACATTTTATGTCTAGATTTCGCAATATTGATTAGATTTCGCGAAATCTACTAGATTTCGCTATTCAGTCATACCCAGTTGTGATTGTTTAATTGTTTACAGCAGAGACAGAACATGTTAGGAACCTATTCTCCTTCAGTTAGGGTACTTGGAAAATTATATAAATTCCATTCATGTAGCAGTACTATGTTTTCATGAGGTTTTTCTTATTACTAAAAAACCTGCATCTTTGCTTGTCTACTAACTATTCTTGTAGCAACCACTGATAAGCCAATAATCCATCCAGAATTCCCTGGTTTTCAAGAGATCGTTGTTTTAAAATAATTATTTTGTTAAGAAATATAGTTCAAATCATTTTGAAATTTATATATTTTAAAAGCAAAATAAATTATCTTGAATTTGATATAAATTTCATTTTGATCTAAATAAAATTGTTATATCATGTACTTGTTGGTTACTGATTTAACCTGAAATTTCTTATCACCGTTTACGATCAGTAAATGGACGCGGTCTTTTAGGGGTCTGTGTATTGTTCGGGTAATGCGAAGTATTGTTTTTTAATGAATATTCATGAAGTGATGTTATCCAATCAGATAAAAGAATGACCTATCCGACGGTGCTTTTGATTTTTTTGTGAAACAAAAAATGGCCGACCTACGATTCAGTGAAGTTGAGCGCCGTTTATAGAAAAAGTTACAGGTAAGTATTTAAATCATGTACATAAATAAATTCTCCATTATTTTAGCTTCAAAATGGTATATAATTCATCAAAATCAGTTGCGATTTGACCCGTCGCTTTTGTTATTGGTGATCTTTGTTTTCTAAGCGCGAGACGCGCGCCAAAACTCGCCGCCATTTTGAAAGTAGGAAAAAATGTATCGACCAAATAAAATGGATCGATAAATCATTGAAAAACTGTTTTTCCCCATCAAATGTAAATTGAAAACATTCATTCATACATTTATGCTTATATTTTATAATAAACAAAGTTCAACTGACTTACAGAATTGTGTTAATTTTGATACGAAATATGGGCTTAGCGGACGACTTTGAGTTTCGTCCGTAACGCCGATCAAACTATCTTAATTTTGAAGTAAATATGTACGTTTATTTTTAGCTCACCTGTCACAAAGTGACAAGGTGAGCTTTTGTGATCGTGCGGTGTCCGTCCGTGCGTCCGTCCGTAAAACTTTTGCTTGTGACCACTCTAGAGGTCACATTTTTCATGGGGTCTTTATGAAAATTGGTCAGAATGGTTTATCTTGATGATTTTCTAGGTCAAGTTCCCAAACTGGGTCACGTGCCATCAAAAAATAGGTCAGTAAAGGGCTAAAAATAGAAAATCCTTGTGACCTCTCTAGAGGCCATATATTTCACAAGATTTCATGAAAATTTGGGCAGAATGTTTTACCTTGATGATATCTAGGTCAGTTTGAAATGGGTCACGTTCCCTCAAAAACTAGGTCAGTAGGTCTAAAATAGAAAAACCTTGTGACCTCTCTAGAGGCCATATATTTCACAAGATCTTCATGAAAATTGGTCAGAAAGTTCACCTTGATGATATCTAGGTCAAGTTCGAAAGTGGGTCACGTGCCGTCAAAAAATAGGTCAGTAGGTCAAATATTTTGAAAAACCCTTTTGACCTCTCTAAAGGCCATATTTTTCATTGGATCTGTATGAAAATTGGTCTGAATGTTCTTTTTGATGATATCTAGGTCAGGTTCGAAACTTGGTCACCTGCGGTCAAAAACTAGGTCAGTAGGGCTAAAATAGAAAACCTTGTGACCTCTCTAGAGGCCATTTATTTCATGAGATCTTCATGAAAATTGGTCAGAATGTTTTATCTTGATGATATCAAGGTCAAGTTCGAAAGTGGGTCACGTGCCGTCAAAAACTAGGTCAGTAGGTCAAATAATAGACAAACCTTGTGACCTCTCTAGAGGCCATTATTTCACAAGATCTTCATGAAAATTGGTCAGAATGTTCATCTTTGTGATATCTAGGTCAGTTCGAAATGGGTCACGTTCCTTCAAAAACTAGGTCGTAGGTCTAAAAATAGAAAACCTTGTGACCACTCTAGAGGCCAAATATTTACAATGTCTTCATGAAAATTGGTCAGAATGTTCACCTTGATGTATCTAGGTCAAGTTCGAAACTGGGTCACGTGCCGTCAAAAACTAGGTCAGTAGGTCAAATAATAGAAAAACCTTGTGACCTCTCTAAAGGCCATATTTTTCATGGGATCTGTATGAAATGTTGGTCAGAATGTTCATCTTGATGATATCTAGGTCAAGTTCGAAACTGGGTCACCTGCGGTCAAAAATAGGTCAGTAGGGCTAAAATAGAAAAAAACCCTTTTGACCACTCTAGAGGCCTATATTTCATGAGATCTTCATGAAAATTGGTCAGAATGTTCATCTTGATGATATCTAGGTCAAGTCGAAACTGGGTCACGTGCCATCAAAAACTAGGTCAGTAGGGGCAAATATAGAAAAACTTGTGACCTCTCTAGAGGCCATTTTTTCATGGGATCTGTATGAAAGTTGGTCAGAATGTTCACCTTGATGATATCTAGGTCAAGTTCGAAAGTGGGTCACGTGCCGTCAAAAAACTAGGTCAGTAGGTCAAATAATAGAAAGACCTTATGACCTCTCTAAGGCATATTTTTCATGGGATCTTTATGAAAATTGGTTGAATGTTCATCTTGGGTTTTTTTTCTAGGTCAAGTTCGAAACAGGGTCATGTGCGGTCAAAAACTAGGTCAGTAGGTCTAAAAATAGAAAAACCTTGTGACCTCTCTAGAGGCCATACTTGTGAATGGATCTCCCCAAAAATTGGTCAGATGTTCATCTTTATGATATCTAGGTCAAGTTTGAAACTGGGTCATGTGCCGTAAAAAAATAGGTGAGTAGGTCAAATAATAGAAAAACCTTGTGACCTCTCTAGAGGGGCCCTACTTTTCATGGGATCTGTATGAAAGTTGGTCTGAATGTTCTCTTTATGATATGTAGGTCAAATTTGAAACTGGGTCAATGCTATCAAAAACTAGGTCAGTAGGTCTAAAATTATTAAAATCTTTTGACCTCTCTAAAGGCCATATTTTTCATGAATCTTTTATGAAAATTGATCTGAATATTCACCTTGATGATATCTAGGTCAGTTTCAAAACTGGGGGCACATGCGGTCAAAAACTGGCCAGTAGGTATAAAAATAGAAAACCTTGTGACCTCTATAGAGGCCATATTTTTCATGAGATCTTCATGAAAATTAGTGAGAATGTTCACCTTGATGATATCTATATAAAGTTCAAAACAGGGTCACGTACCTTCGAAAACTAGGTCAATAGGTCAAATAATAGAAAAACCTTGTGACCTCTCTAGAGACCATATTTTTCAATGGATCTTCATGAAAATTGGTCAGAATTTTTATCTTGATAATATCTAGGTCAAGTTCAAAACTGGGTCACATGAGCTCAAAAACTAGGTCACTATGTCAAATAATAGAAAAAAGGACGTCATACTCAAAACTGGGTCATGTGGGAAGAGGTGAGCGATTCAGGACCATCATGGTCCTCTTGTTATAATATGAATCATTTCATCGCAAAACTAATAATAGAACAAATATAGAAATGTTTCTGGTAATGAAAAATAATATTAAAGCCAACATTGTCGAATAAAGTTTGGAAATCGCAGCCCAGCGGCCGCGAGCACCTGTTAAAATGTACCCGATTCGGATATGCAGATTTTTGGGTGAAAAAGTCATCTTTCTTTATTTTTCTGTTAGTAAACATAAAATAACAGTGAAACACATTAAATATATTTTTCCTAATTTCTTTACAGATTTCTGAGATGTTTGGTGCTTTTTATCGTTTCTGGAATGATGGAATCTGTGGCCTTTCCTGGTAGTTTCTGTCAGGGCATCAATCTTGAGTGTGGAAATATTGATAATGGAAACATCAAAGAAATTCCAACTGGTGCATTAAATAACGGCATTGTTGTAGAACTCGTACAGTATGCTACAAAGTCCAAGGCTACATCCAGTAAAGTTGAGGAATGGATTTGTCTTCTCCAGCCAGAGTTCAACACTATGAAACGAACAACACTGAAAGCTCGTGTCACTAGTACTTACAAAACCTATAAGGACATTGAACGTAAGAAACGAGTCGCAAAATTCAAAAGCCTCTGTGAATTTCAATATACAGCATTTTTACCGGGCAAAAAAAGACAAGTTTCATCAGAATCAGATACTGTGAGTGTGAACACTGTAAACCATGAAAGTGAAAACATCCCAAATCCCGTCCCCAAAATACAAAGACTGAAATCAAACCCCTAGCTATTTCCCAACCAGAACAAATAAAAGCAACACCTGAGCATGTAAATTCAACCTCAGTTGTGACTCCAACAAAGTTGTATTTGTCGCCTTGTATTAACAAATCGAACTATAGTTCTGAACTGTTACATGACGCAGATGAGGATAGAGATGAGCTAGTGTTACTAAGTCCGAGGCAGTGCAACTCAGATCTTAGTTTACCAGAGAATGTGACTGATAGAAAATTTAGTAAAAGTGAAGAACAGTCTCTAAATTTTTACGAGTATGAATTAAGTAAAAAGGAAAAGGTCTTTAAAAAGCTGACAAATGATATAAAACAAGCTAAGCAAGAACTCGAAAATTTAAAACTGAAGATTGGCCACTACGCAGTGCGCAATGTGAACAAACGTGATGAAAGAGCAAGAAAATTCTTAAGATCACTCCGAGAGACTGAACGACAGCTGTTACGACAGAGAAGGAAAGATTTAGAGAACTCTGAAACAATTCAAAAACTGACAGATGAATGCAGGGCTCTGAAGACGAAAGAAGAAAATGAACATGCTGAAGTGTTGAAAAATGCAGAACAGAAAAAACTTACCGCTCAAAAGAACGCTAGCTACTACAAAGTAAAAGCTTCGAAGTTGATGATTAAGTTAAAAGATGGCTCGGTTCAGGACACTCCGTTTCAACATTTAAAAAGTCTTCTAAAGAGTACAGACGTCAAAATTCGGGACCTTGAAGTTACTAACAATATGTTGATGGAACAAATTAAAGAGAACTCTTGTCAAACAAGAAACAATGATGGAACATTTTCAGATAATGTTCGCATGTGTGTAATAGAGTTGAGCGGCCTAGAAGTAGCATGCGCGAAAGTATCAAGCGTAATTGTAGCTGTAGCTAAGCATTTATTCGGCAGCAGAATTAGTAATGAAGATTTACCATCCAGTCATACTGTGCAAAGAATTGTAGATCACAGACATTTTATCGCTAAGGCATATATTTCTCAAGAGCTTGCAGAAACAAATAATTGGGGTTTGAACAGGGATGGTACAACCCGACGAAAAATCAAAATTGTGGACACTTCAATAACACTTGCCTCCGGTGATGTTATGAGTCTTGGATTCCGTCGTGTTGCCCATGAAACTGCTGACACTATTAACGATATAACAAAAGACCATATCACCGAGTTAGCCGATTTGAATTCAAATATTGATGACAGAACTGACATGGAGTCATATGTAAAATCTTCCCTAGAAAAACTTGCATTTACGATGAGCGATCGTGCTAGCAATGAGAAGAAAGCTGATCGACTCCTCGATGAATGGCGCGATGATGTCTTGAAACACTGTGATGATGAAGAAAAGCATCAGGTACTCCATTTCCATTGCATGGCGCATGTGTTGTTAGGTTTCCACAGATATGTTTGCATGGATTTGAAAGAGTATGAGACAACACTAGCATCATCAGGTGGTAAACTTGGCCGTGATGGACTTTCTGTATTCAAGTTTTGGAATACAAAAGAAACAGCTGTCGAAAGGACACTGCGAACAGTTTCTGATGTGTTTGGACCTTCCGGAGACCACCATGGGGTACGTGACCTTTGGGAAGCGCACTGTGCTGCTAAAGGTATAAAGTCAACAATAGGCAACTACAAAGACAACCGGTTTAATGCATTGTTCCAGACCGCAGCAGAGGTTTTCCTGCACAGACAAGACTTCATTGAAGTTCTAAAGACTGTGAAAACTCCCAATTTGAAACTAAAGAATGACTAAATGTGTGTCATAATTAAGAGTAAAATAACAAGTTTTGTTTGTTTGAGAAAAGCATTGCTCTTCATTCATGTAAATGATTATATTTGTAAATATGTTTCCCTGAAGTCAAGCAATGTAAAATGAATTGATCAGCTTTCAAAAAAAAAAATAAAATTTCAGAAGTATTTTTTCTGATAGCCTGTACATATTTCTACAACAAATGCCACCAGGCAGAATCAGTTGTTATTTATTGTAAGTTAAACTTAAAACTGTGATGAAATGTATGTAGTTGTATCTTCAAATTAATTTATTACATGTGTTAGTTCCTTGTATATATGCTGTGTAATGCGATGAAATGATATTCGAAAAAAAAAGATATTAAATTCAACTGAACATGCATTTTGTGATTATTTCTTTGTTCTTCATTACAGAACTATTTGAATGTTAAATACTTATTAAAATGCAGCACTTCAAGATCTGTGTGTGTTCCAAATTTCATTAAGATATCTCAAATAACAAAAAAGATATGGCATTTTTAGCTCATCTGATTTTTTGAAAAAAAATGATGAGTTATTGTCATCACTTGAGCGGTTGTCGGCGTCGGCGTCGGCGTCGGCGTTGCCTGGTTAAGTTTTATGTTTAGGTCAGCTTTTCTCCTAAACTATCAAAGCTATTGCTTTGAAACTTGGAATACTTGTTCACCATCATAAGCTGACCCTGTATAGCAAGAAACATAACTCCATCTTGCTTTTTGCAAGATTTATGGCCCCTTTTGTACTTAGAAAATATCAGATTTCTTGGTTAAGTTTTATGTTTAGGTCAACTTTTCTCCTAAACTATCAAAGCTTTTGCTTTGAAACTTGGAATACTTGTTCACCATCATAAGCAGACCCTGTACATCAAGAAACATAACTCCATCTTGCTTTTTGCAAGAATTATTGCCCCTTTTGGACTTAGAAAATCAGTTTTCTTGGTTAAGTTTTATGTTTAGGTCAGCTTTTATCCTAAACTATCAAAGCTATTCCTTTAAAACTTGCAACACTTGTTCACCATCATAAGCTGACCCTGTACAGCAAGAAACATAACTCCATCCTGCTTTTTGCAAGATTTATGGCCCCTTTTGGACTTAGAAAATATCAGATTTCTTGGTTAAGTTTTATGTTTAGGTCAACTTTTTCTCTTAAACTATCAAAGCTATTGCTTTAAAACTTGCAACTCTTGTTCACCATCATAAGCTGACCCTGTACATCAAGAAACATAACTCTATCCTGCTTTTTGCAATAATTATTGCCCCTTTTGGACTTAGAAAAATCATTTTCTTTGTTGAATATTATGTTTAAGTCTACTACTTTTCTCATAAACTATCAAAGCTATTGCTTTAAAACTTGCAACAGTTTTTCACCATCATAAGTGGACACTGTACATCAAGAAACATAACTCTATCCTGCTTTTTGCAAGAGTGATGGCCCTTTTTAGACTTAGAAAATCATGGGTAGGACAATATTTCTATTATACAAAAAAAATCAGATGAGCGTCAGCACCCGCAAGACGGTGCTCTTGTTTCTAAATTCTTAACACTCTGATTCCGTTATTCGGTGCCATCGTCGCGGCGCGAAAGACAGTAATTATATAGTGAAAAATTCTTAATATTTGCGTAAAATTAGGGTGAACAAATTGCCATAACTTTTTTATTTTTTGAGATATCTAAAAAAGAAAAACAGTTCTGAAAAGCTCTCCAAGAGATCTTTACAATAGAATGATTTCCAACAAAGTTAAAGGAATTTTAAAAATTAAGGTGTGGTTGCTAATTCTTGCTTAAGTCAGTATCAGTATTTATATATCTTTTGCACTAAATGTTTATTGCTTAACACATGCTTACTGCCAGACTTGTGAAGCATACTTCTATTAAATTATTTTGACAATGCAATCATGATGCCTGTCCTTGCAGCAGTTTCCTTCATTTTCTAAGCAATTGAAATATTCAGTGTCAAAAGCTTAGCAGTTATATAATACATTGTCCTCTGTGACAGCTATCAAAGTAGCAGATGTGACACACTGGTTCTCTTGAGTAATTGAGTGCATGATATAGTTCTTTAGATAATGCACTAAATTTTGTCTGCCATTTACTTTACCCTAACCCCTGTAATTTAGCAGCTAATTTAGGCAAGTGTACCTACAGTATATTGATCTGCCATGTTGGTTTTGGTGTTTGTTGCCAGACTTGAATTTTGGGTGTTCTATGTTTGCCATGTTGTAATGAAACTACAGTAAATGTTTAGTGCTGTTTAATTTTGCTGGAAGGAAAATACCACCTGTGGTCGAATTTAGGTTGTAAATTTTCAGCATGACTTCCTACTGATGGCTTTCAAAACCATCATGCCAGGGATTTGATTGGTAAGAAACTTGAAACTTAAATGGTATGCTTTTATAGCACTTATGCTGATAGAACGTGTTAGACATTAAACCAAAGATTTGGACTTGCATTTGTACAAAACTGCACAGAAAACTTGTTAAGCGGTCGAAAACTGGTTGTGCCAGGATATATTCTGCGATTCTTATGCAGAAATGATTCAGATCTATCCCTGCATTTCTACTCTTCTGATTTTTGATGATTCCTTCTTAAAATTTCTCAGAAAAACGAAAATTATATGCATTTTCAAGTATCGAACCATGGCTGTAGAGGCATTCGCCTGCTTTAACACACAAGGGAATCGGCACTATGGAATGAATTACATTATCACAAAATGGTTAGTTACAGACTCGCATTCACTCCATAGTGTTGATACAATGATCAGGACATCTTCACTTTACCAGTACGCACATTCAATAAATACTCCACATTTATTCTTATGGGGGCTACTGCCCCCCCACACACTTTTTTCTTTAATGAATAGATTATTGTTACAAATTATTTATTTAAATGCAGGCTCTCCAGCCGTTCCTAGTTTTTCCAAGTTTTCCTAGTTTTTTAATGTGCTCCTAGATTTTCTTAAATGCTCCTAGTATTCCTATATATAGTTTTTCATTTGCAGCATTATGTCTGAAAGTTTCAATTTTGTGTTTTAAATGTGTTTTGAAGCTTTTCTTGCAGAAAACAATGTTCAGCTGACTTGCCCGTGTTACTGGCAGTACTTAGTGGTTTGGTGACACTGATACATTTGGACTATGCTTAAGTGATGCCAAACAGGAACTGCAGAAGCAAATTTACAGTCAGCTGAACACCAGGCCCTGATCCATGGCCCGGCGAGGGGGCCCGTGCCCATTGTCTTAGAAGTGACCTATACTCATCAAAGATCAGGCCCTTCCCCAGAAATTTTTTAAGGCGCTGGGGTAAAGTTTGCGTGGCGGGATAAGGGGTGGGTGCGGGAGGGGTTTCCCCTCCCGTGTTCGATTTTTTTTAAAAAATCGAACCCAAATGGTGCTTTTTTAAGTATACCATATGCAAAAAAACACAACAACATGTATTTCATTACTTCTACATTTTTACATAATCATATAACCATCAATATATCATATACACTAAACAGATGTCCACTTCTTTTATATGTATTTTCAAACAACACATATGTCCTTCCACTTCTTTTGTACTAACACTAACAACACATAGGCATTTTCGTTTTCATATACCGGTAAGTGTCTGTCTTTGGCTCTGTGCCATTCCTTTACTGCACCACTGAAATTAAAGACATTCAATTTTTGTCCCTGCATGGACACCATGAGTAAGGCATTAAGCACTTTCATGTTCACTGGTGAATGGTGGGTGGTCTTTACACATTCAACTGCTGAAACCTCTCTCACAATCTGAAAGTACAAAAAAAAAGTATTTGTTATTTTCCCAGAGCAAGGATAACCAAGAATGGATTTATATTGTAAAAGTTCCTAAGATTTGACATTTATCTTGTCTTCTTCTGCACAATGAATTGCAACAATATTTATGTTAAATATTTGTGGGTGTTAACAACACCATTGCAGCTTTTTTACACACACAAGCAGGTTCTGTATTTCAAGTTTAACTACTCGTCATGTCAGCGCAATAACTCAATAAGTGCATATATATTATATAAGCACTTATTGAGTTATTGCGCTGACATGACGTACTGTATTTTACTGCAAGCAGCAAGTTTCAGAAAGAACATGTATACACACAAGCTGTGGAGGTTGGTAGAAGCAGTCCCATTGTAGCGACTTTGCTCAGGTTTGGGTGAGACTCGGACAGATTACCAACAATCCACTCCATGGTGCGCAAAGTGTTCATCTGTGGTAAGGGTGGCTTTTGCCTGTGCCCATTCAATAACCGCCCGGTCTTCTTCAAGGGAGAAGAGTGATGAAAGAGCCTGAAATGAAACATAAGTTACAATGACATGTTTCAATGACTTGACAAAATGAATCATAACTTTTTTGTAGTTGATAAGTTTGTTTTTTTTTTCTTCTAAAATTCTTTGAACCATACATGATGCTGTAAATATAGTCAGTAAATAATTAAATCAATGTTTATTTAGCATAAAAATATTGACTTCCTTGAAATACAGCAGAAGAGAATTCAGTCATCCCTTTTATCGACTAGCCCAGTTCTTTACGTGAGAAAGTAGGCAGTTGCTTATTTGGAACTGGTCTTTCCCAGGAACGATGGTTTGGTAACCTGCCCTAAATTTTGTTATTCGACTGAAACTTGTATCATTTGGTCTTTGCATGTTTACTTTGAGAGATACAAAAGCAAAGTGAAACACAAAATATCATAGTAGATAAAGTTTAATATTTAGAAATTAATAGCATCTTAATCAATTGTAATTAAACATCCTCGAAAAAGTTTGCTTCAGTTCATCTGGAACAATGATTTCAAACTTCAATCAAAGAATCACTGGTCATTTTAATACAGTTGCCTTTCTCTGCTAATTATTACTCGATAACAATTAACTTACCCATGCATTCCGTCACCAACTGTTATCCTATTTCGTTGCAGAGACTAATTATAATCTTTAACTAATTATAATCCAATCACTCCTGCTCCAATTAACCGCAAACTTGTGAAAACACAGACTTTCATCAACACGTGTAGTCTTTAAACCCTTATCAGTACACGGTAAACAGCTAGCTACACTGTGTATTCATAAACTTCCCCGATCGATATTTACCTGAGGTATCTCACAGGGATGAAATCGCTTACTGATTTAAGACGCTGAGCTAATAATTGAGGCACCGCGCTGGATAATTAAGCGCTGCGGGAAGCTGTATTTCGTGTTTTAAGCGCCGCGGTAGCGCGGCGCCTTATGCGGCTGGGGAAGGGCCTGAAGATGCAACCTACTGTTTTGGCAAAGGAATAATTTTTTCTCAAAATTTAGACCCCAGAACGCGCCAGAGGCCACCATTTCATACCCGTATTTCAAACTTTTCCAGGGGTAGAGCCCCCTGACCCCCCTCATTAAGAGGGGAGTTACCCCTCCATTATTTATTTATTTATGAAATTTAAGATCAATAGCATAAAACACAATAACGAAGGCAATAAATATAATATCACAGCATATAAAATACCTCAAAATATAGACCTAAAAATGCACCAGAGGCCACCATTTCATGCCTGTATTTCAAAACTTTCCAGGAGGAGAACCCTCTAACCCCCCCTAAAATGAGGGCTGTACAGCCACCAATAAATGGAAGCAGAGGCCACCATTTCATACCTGCATTTCAACAAAATTCAAAAACCCTCTAATATGGGCAAAGGCACCCCTCAAATACCTTGCTAGGTTTCTCAGCGGGGATATCTTCGTTCTAGACTGGTGACCCACACCCCCACCCAGTCAAAAATTTCTGTATAGCTTCTATGTATGGTAATTGGATAGCAAAACAGCAGTAAGGTAATACTTTATCTGATAATACCTCCTAGTTTTTGTCTCAGTATTCCTAAATTTTCCTAGTTTTCTGCTTGAAAAATTCCTAGTTTTCTCCTGTATTGCTGGAGAGCCTGTAAATGATTGTAATGAGCACGTCGTCCTACCTTTTACAATTCTAGCAGGATGTGCGTACCAGTAAAGTGCATCCTAGCCCAATGGTCCTTCAATTATTTCGATATTTTTTATCTTCGATGTCACAAAATGGTTATTTACACACTTACATTCATTCCGTAGAGTTGATAAATGACTCCTAAATTATCTCTATTTTTTTATATTCTTAGTCACTTTTATATACTCCAGGTTTAGCCTCCGGGGTCTAAACCAGGAGTATATATAAGGCAATGATGATGGACTTTGCAACATTCTCAAGTCCATTCTTATAGACGAGTAGTCACAGTATAAACTCTACGGAATGAATCTAATCAAATTTATGGTAGTTAGCAGGGCTAGCGCTGGAATGGGCATTTTGAGTCAAATGCTCAGAATGCTAATTTTGGCTCAAGAAAATTCAGAAATGGCTCAAACTCTAAAAAAAAAAAAACTACTTTAAGAATTAAAACTGATCAATATTTTGGACCAAAGAGTGCCAAGACAGACTGTGACAAAACATGCAGTAAACAAGAGGCACAGTCCATGGTCCATTAACACCATCAAATGACAATAAACCTGTGCCCTTGGGGTAGCATCTCTCATGTTTGTTTAGCTAAACTGGTACTGATTAATGAATATACATTGATCAAAGGTGTTTCTTTATGGCACATGCCATGATAATTTCACTTTTACTCCAAAGTTCAACTACTGTTCAATTCAGTTAAGTTTATTTCTACATCAATTTACAATTAAGGTGATTTTAATACCATTTTATGGAAATAATAAAAAAAAAAGGGAATAAGTATTTAACAGTCATGCAGACTGACTTTTAAAAGGATTCATCTATATTTGGGTATATTGTGATAAAAATAAATTATTAATTTTTTAAAAGACAGTTACTGTGTTAGTTAAAACTGCAGTTTCATAACCAATAGTGGGTTTTGTATCTCCTTCAATTGTTTGAAATACAGAAATGTTGTAAGAAATGCTGAATTATTTTGTATTCTATTTTCAGGTTCATAAAATAATTGGATTTGCTCCTATTCTTCTCCAAGTAGTGATGGAAGAATCAATAGACATGCCAGTCAGACAAGCGGGTAAGTAAAATGACAATTACACAATGGCAAGACACAAATGCCTTGTGCCACTCAGCTCAGGCTTGAAAAAAGTGTTCTTAGTCCAGGGATATAAATATGCAGTAGCCCATGGCCCCTTAATTATGGGCTGGGCCACTAAATTGTTGGAGAAAATCCTATATATACCTAATGTGAAACATTTTATTTTTGACAGTCTGGGCCCCTAAATAAAAATAACAAGTTTATATCCTTTCATTGTCTGTTCCTTATTCTTTTCCATTGGTTTGAATTATTCTGAAAGTGTGAATGTTCAGGGTGTCTGAATATGAAATGAAAGTATAAGGTCGTGTAAAAACAAGTAGGTGGCCTGCATGGCTGAGTGGTAATAGTTGCTGACAACAAATCGTTTGCCTCTCATCCATGTAGGTTCGAAACTTCGCTTGTGGTGTAGAATATTCACATGGGGAAGCCATCCAGCTGGCTTACAGGTTATTGGTTCTACCCCAAGTGCCCGCCCATGCTGGAAACTACCCAGAGGGGAACATGGGGATTTCCTCCACCATCACAAGCAGAAAAAAAAGTTGTCATATCTATGTGTTTTGGCTGTAACAAAAAATAAAAATAAATTACACAAGTATGGGCAAATCTCCATTGCTTTTTAGCCCACCATCATCAGATGGTGGGCTATTAAAATCACTCTGCGTCCGTGGTCCGTCCGTCCGTCCGTTAACAATTTCTCGTTATCGCATCTCCTCAGAAACTACTGGGGGGATTTTGACCAAACTTTGTCAAAATGATGTATTGGTACCCTAGTTGTGTCCCCCTGAAAATCAGACTGGTTCAACAATTTATGAGTGAGTTATGGCCCTTTGTTTATTTCTATATTTTACATAGATTTATATAGGGAAAACCTTTGAAAACCTTCTTGTCCAAAACCACAGAGCCTAGGGCTTTGATATTTGGTTTGAAGCATCATCTAGTGGTCCTCTACCAAGATGATTCAAATTATTTCTCTGGGGTCAAATATGGCCCCGCCCTGGGGGTCACATGGTTTATATAGACTTATATAGGGAAAAACTTTGAATAACCTCTTGTCCAAAACCACAGGGCCTAGGGCTTTGATATTTTGTATGTGACATCATCTGGTGGTCTTCAACTAAGATTGTTCAAATTATACCCCTAGGGTCAAATATGACCCCGCCCTGGGGGTCATATGGTTTACATAGACTTATATAGGGAAAAACTTTGAAAATCTTCTTGTCCAAACCACAAAGCCTAAGGCTTTGATACTGGTAATGTAGCATCATCTAGTGGTTCTCTACCAAGTTTGTTCAAATTATCCCCCTAGGGTCAAAAATGGCCCCGCCCCGGGGTCACATGGTTCATTATAGACTTATATAGGGAAAAGCTTTTAAAATGTTCTTGTCAATAACTACAACATTCAAATTTGGACCACATATGTATTTTTGAGTGGCAAGATGAACCTTGACATGAGTTGACCTTGATTTTGACCTAGTGACCTACTTCCACATTTCTGTAGCTACAGCCTTCAAATTTGGACCACATGTATATTTTTGAGTGGCAAGATGAACCTTGACATGAGTTGACCTTGATTTTGACCTAGTGACCTACTTTCACATTTCTGTAGCTACAGCCTTCAAATTTGGACCACCTGCATAGTTTTGTGCACTGGAAAAAACTTTGACCTTGATTTTGACCTAGTGACCTACTTTCACATTTTTGAAGGTACAGACGTCAGATTTGGACCATATGCATAGTTCCGTGTTTCAAAATGAAATTTGATATTGATTTTGACCTAGTGACCTACTTTCACATTTCTCAAGCTACAGCCTTCAAATTTGGACCACATGCATAGTTTTGTGTTCCAAAAAAAACTTTGACCTTCACATTGACCTAGTGACCTACTTTCACATTTTTGAAGGTACAGGCTTCAAATTTGGACCACATGCATAGTTTTGTATTCCGAAATAAAATTTGACCTTGATTTTGACCTAGTGACTTACTTTTACATTTCTCAAGCTACAGCCTTCAAATTTGGACCACTTGCATATTTTTGTGAACTGAAATGAACTTTGACCTTTACATTGACCTAGTGACCTACTTTCACATTTTTAAGGTACAGGCTTCAAATTTGGACCACATGCATAGTTTTGTATTCCGAAATAAAATTTGACCTTGATTTTGACCTAGTGACCTACTTTCACAATTCTCAAGCTATAGCCTTCAAATTTGGACCACATGCGTAGTTTTGTGTACCGAAATGAACTTTGACCTTTACATTGACCTAGTGACCTACTTTCACATTTTTGAAGGTACAGGCTTCAAATTTAGACCACATGCATAGTTTTGTATTCTGAAATAAAATTTGACATTGATTTTGACCTAGTGACCTACTTTTACATTTCTCAAGCTACAGCCTTCAAATTTGGACCACTTGCATAGTTTTGTGTACTGAAATGAACTTGACCTTAAGATTGACCTAGTGACCTACTTTCACATTTCTGTAGCTACAGGCTTCAAATTTGGACTACATGCATAAGATTGTGTACCGAAACAAACTTTGACCTTGACATTGACCTAGTGACCTACTTTCACATTTCTCAAGCTACAACTTTCGAATTCGGACCACATGCACAGTGTTGTGTACTGAAATGAAATTTGACCTTGAGCTAGTCAGTAAGTCTTGAAATTTGGAACACTCAAAAATGGCACATTGGTGGGCGCCAAGATCACTCTGTGATCTCTTGTTCTTTCATACTTCCAGGCGTGATATACCTAAAAAACATGTGCACTCAGTTCTGGAATGAACGAGAAGCTGAAAACCCTGGCGATCCAGTGCCATTTAGTATACACGAGCAAGATAGACTGACAATCAGAAACAACATTATTGAGGCTGTTATACATGCCCCAGATCCTGTCAGGTAACTTTCACTTGAATTTGTCTTATGTTTCAGTACTGTCTGCAATTTAAAATGGGCTAGTATAGTACAATTAAAAGGACAAAATTTAGTGGATAAAGTAATACTGGCTTGTCAGTGAAAATAGTTTTAAGCTACGTTAAGTTCTTTAAGCTAGTATTTGATGACAAAAAATGTCTCCCCGTACTTGGATTCAGTGTTGTTATATTTTCCATGACATAAAACCTTACTGAACAAACAAATTTGTTAACTAGACAGTGATCTATTTCTCTTTGTAGAGTACAGCTGTGTGTATGTATAAGCACGATAATCAAGTATGATTACCCTGGTCGCTGGCCAAATTTTCCAGAGAAGGTGGCCTTCTATATACAGTCGGACAATCATGCTACGTGGATGGGAGCTTTCATGTGTCTTTATCAAATGGTGAAAGTTTACGAGTAAGTTGAATAGTTTCTTCAGTAAATTTCACAATTGTTACGATGCAAACTTTTGGCTTGTATTTTCTGCATTTGCTCTAGATTTTTTTTGCTCAGGTGCTTATATCTTGTGAAGGGAATGCTGCCTGGGTAACATTCTATTTGTGCCCATTTTAAAGCGACTAACCCACACATTGTGAATTGTAATTTTTTAAATAATTTATCACCGAAAGGCAAAATGCCGCCACTGTTTCATACATTTACATGAAACATAATGGTTGACCAGTTTATAGTTACTAGAATTATGGGAACATTCAAATTTTTGCAGTTTTTCTCATCAACATTTATATTTTGTAAACATATTGATAAATATAGAACGAGACACGACAGTATTTTTAGACGCTATCATCACGTGGGCAGCAAAGCAGAAGTGCGCATGTAGTTTAATGGGTCAGTTTATTTACTCGTCTACCGATTAGGGAAGTCAGCATGATTTACTTTGCCTTATTTAGGTAAGAATCACTATCGTACCAAATAACACTACCTAGGTGACGGACCGTTCCATTATTAAAAGTACACAAACATCGCTCATCGCAAAACCGAACTATAGGTAGCGCACAGTATTATGGCGTTTAGAAGTGAAAACAAAATAACATAAAATTAAGTCAGTACGCTAAGTTAACGATTTAGTCAGTGATTCCTCGTTGGCCGAGCAGTTACGGTATTTGTATTATACCTTTTCGTCGGGAGTTCAATCCCCATTTTTTTTTCAGTTTACATTACATACTTAGTGTAAGTTTGTTTTTCTCTGGTCTCTAATTTATTGTTTTGTTTCTTATTTTCGTATAAAATTGGTAGTATCTATAAATCAATCAATCCTAAAATTATGACCGGGCAATGCTTTTTATTAAAGTGAAGTGTAAGATTGTTATAAAACTTATAAAACTAACTCGTACATGTTTAAAAATATCACAGGAAAGCTTAAAAACATTAGATCATATTAAAGGTGGAGTGTATTTAGACATAATTACATGTAAATTGTGACATATACTTTTAGTGAACATGTTAGAACTAGATTTACTAACTCCTTTTGTCTTCATTGAATTGTAGTGAAGAAAAAATTAAAGACAAAATTTAACGGGTTGGGGAATCGAACTCACAACGAAAAAGTATAATACGAATACTGTAACCGCACTAGGCCAATATGAAATCACTGACTGCATCGTAAACGTACTAAGTGTACTGACATCATTTTATGTTTTTGTTTTGTTTGTTTTTATTTCAAAACGTCACAGTAGTGTGCGATACCTATACGCGTGCGCTTTGTTGATAGTCACCTGATGTTTGCTGACGGGAATTCCGTTCTTTTTATAAGCCGGGAAACCCTTATCAGAAATTGTAGACGAATGTTTTTATCTTAAATTTATTAGGAAAACAATGATTTTCAACATAATTTGATGAAAAATACATTGTAAGAACATTGAATATGCAGCATATAGGCGAATATAGCAAAAGTTTGATTTTTTAAAATCTGACACCAGGATGTGTGGGTTAGTCGCTTTAAATAAATAATTTTGTGCAAAATTTATTGAAGTAATTTGTCGATTATGTGAATTACAGCTGTAGGTTATTTCTGCATGTTTTGAGACTGTAGCCTGCTCTTAGTGTTTTGTAGTGTTTTCAGTATAGTAAAACAGCATGTACAATCATACTGTAACTGTTTGTTCATTTTACATAAAATTTTCAACAAAAAAACCAATTCTGACAGTACATTTGCTTGATAAATTATCGTTACAGGTACAAGAGAAGTGAAGAGAGGAAGATCTTGGACACAGCAATGACACATATGCTGCCTCTGTGCTATCAGCGATGTGTACAGCTCCTGCCAGACCCTTCAGAGGCATCCAACCTTCTTCAGAAACAAATCCTCAAAATATACTATGCTTTTATACAGGTAAGATATATGTGGAGTTTAGCATTACTGAATAGTTTGATTGACTTTTATGTCAAGTTGGAGGAGGGGAGCGTGGTTCAACCTTCTTCACCTTTGTTGAAACTTTGGAGCGTTGAGATGTAAAGTAATTTCACGTATTTGGTTAATATTGAATTACTCAGTAGATAGTAAATTTAATTTCAAACTTTTGGAAATGATAATAGTGTTTATGGTATTGGACTGGTACAAGTCTGTTGCAGAATTTGTTGAATGTGCTATATGAATTCTTAAATTGATAGTTTTATATGTTTGATTTTAGAACCATCTACCACTGGAAACATTGACGAAGGAAATCTTTACACAGTGGATGGAACTGATTAGACAGATTGTGGACAGACCTGTTCCTGAGGTGGGTAGAGGAAGAACTCAGCGCTCTGGTCATACTTTTGTAAAATAAATATTTTAATTGACATGTATTGGTAAAAATGTTGTATACAAAGCAGTGTTCCCAGAAACCCCCAATTGGGGTTTTTTCATCCCCAGAATGGTACTTTGCACCCCCCCCCCAGTTTGGAGACAGCTGTCATATATTATCTCTTAGTGAGGGGTGCAAACGTGCAAGAAAAACTCGGTTTTCACACACAACTTTAAATGCCAGTGGGAACACTGCAAAGGCAGGCCTGACAGTTGACTGTTTAAAGACACTTCTATTAAAAAGTCTAGTTACTTATAACAATCTTCATGCATGCACCTGCATTATGCATATATGGTTAAATTGGCCTACATTTCATGTGATTTAAAGTTTGTTATTGTTTAGGAGATAAGCTTGTAGATAAATCTGACTCAAAATTTCTTAAAAAGGTATACCTTTTATAAACGAAAACAAAGACTTCAGTCCTCTAAAGATATATGAGTCACTCAACATAATCTTTGGAGTGTTGATGTAAATGCAATTTGGCTTAACAGGTTTGAAGTGTGTTATGGCTTTAGATTAAAACAGGAATTTCAGTCTATTAAAATGCAGAAATCATGTGCAGATTTGAGTTTTGCATGGAATTTTCTTGTTTAGGATACAAACCAAGTGGAAGAGGATGACAGGCCAGAGCTTGCTTGGTGGAAGGTGAAAAAGTGGGCTGTACATATTCTTGCCAGAACTTTCGAAAGGTATATTCTTCGAAATTTGTTAATATTTGTATGGAACTAATTTTCATGAATTTTTGTTCAGTATCCTTGTGTTACTGTAATTTCTAGAAAATATATTCACTAGGAACATTTAATATTTATTGACCTTGGTAATCTCCTGAAATATCTCGTTTAAATGTAAATCTTTGTATTGAGTGAAATTTGCTTCTTAGTGAAGATCCATAGTTTCTGTTTAACAGGTATGGAAGTCCCAAAAATGTAACAAAAGATTACGACCAGTTTGCAGAATGGTATTTGAAGGCATTTTCAGGTAAATTCTTTTTTCCCGGGTCTACATTGCTTCAAATAAATAATAGTTAATAACCTTTCATCAGATTAATACTCTCTGGACATTTGCAGAGAGACCAAACTAATAAATAAAATTTGCCATTATGAAAGGCAGAAAATGTGTACATTGCTGGAGGATTACACTCGTCGACATCCATTCCTATGCAGTTCTGCTAGAGACGGGAACTGCCAGGTCAAATTCTACAGTGACAGGCTCCCATTCTACTAATATGCAATTCTGCAACTGAAATACCTACAGAGTCACCTTCCTTATCATTCAAACAAAAGTTGTGAGAAATCAGTTGTTTTCAGTTTAACTGATTTATTCTACCCAGGTGCCTGCCTCGGCCGGAAATAATGCCCAGAGGGACACCTTGAAAATAAATGAAAAGTGACCATATGACCTGAAATTGTAGCAATGTGACTTTAAACACAACAAAACAAAAGCATGATAAAAATGAAGACGTTAAAATCTTACAGGTGGGATCATACAAGTGCTGTTTAAAATATTGGAGCAGTACCGGCAGAAAACTTACGTTGCACCTCGTGTCTTACAGCAGGCTCTCAACTTCCTTAATCAGGGGTAAGTATACCAGTGAATGTTCTGTAGAATGCAGTTGAGTTAACTCTGAACGTGTTTGATAAAATATTGATTTTAGAGAAAGATGTTGGCAAGTTATTTGAACCTGAAGTTGACTAGTGCTCCTTGGTTGCAAAAGGTTGGCCCAGTTTCTTCTTTTAAAACTATAGATCTCCCTTTCACTTTTACAACCAAAAATGTATTCTGTTATTTCCTACCAGTCCTTTGTAGGTCAATTAACATGGTTACGATATGAAAATAATTTTAGGTTGCAAAAAAAAAATCAGTGATTTTAGAAATTGAAACAGTTATATGCATTTGCTTTATCGGAGTTTGACAACAAATAGTTGACATTAATTATTTTTTTTAATTTGTATGAAGAGATGGATTTAATGTTTTTGTTCCATTTTACTGCTTTTGTTATACGCCCAAAGTGATGTATTATATTATGACACCAGTGTCCATCTGTCCATCCGTTAGCAATTTCATGTCCGCTCTGTAACTCTTGAACCCCTTGAAGGATTTCAAAGAAACTTCACACAAATGTTCACCACATTGAGACGATGTGCTGAGCACATGTTTTGGATGGCTCACTTCAAGGTTAATGTCACTGTTAGGGGTCAAAGTTAATACTTTCAGGCATATGTTGCATGTATTTATGAACTAACCTTTTACATTGCGAACAATCAATTTAATCTTATCCATTAGCTGTGAACTAAGAAATGTCTTATTTCAGAGTAAGTCATGCATTTTCCTGGAAGTTCATGAAGCCGCACATACAGCCCATCATACAGGAGGTGATATTCCCGTTGATGTGTCACAGTGATGCTGACGAGGAGCTGTGGGAAACAGATCCACAAGAATACATCCGCATAAAATATGGTGAGAAGTTTGAAACATTTGATAGAAGGGTAGCTGTTTAATAGTTTATAAAAGACTTCGTTTGTTGATGTCTCTGTATATGTTATAGATCATTTGAGCCGTGCCATGGGAAAACCAACATAGTGGCTTTGCGACCAGCATGGATCCAGACCAGCCTGCGCATCCGCGCAGTCTGGTCAGGATCCATGCTGTTCGCTTTCAAAGCCTATTGCTATTAGATAAACTGTTAGTGAACAGCATGGATCCTGACCAGACTGCGCAGGTGCGCAGGCTGGTCTGGATCCATGCTGGTCACAAAGCCACTATGTTGGTTTTCCCATGGCACGGCTCATTTATTGACCTGTGGAAATCAAGTTTAAAAGTAAAAAAGGTCAGTGAAATGAAGTCAGGAACTTAATTCATTTGGTCAGTAAGTGATAAATAATCTGTCTATAACAAGTAAAATTACAGGTAACCATTAGCTATCCCTATATTTGCCAACTGAATGGTTGACCTTATGGATTTACTTAAGCTGACATAATAAACCCAAGAAGTGATATAAATATTTCAAAATCTGGTTGCTGATTGGGTGTTTAGACTATTTGAACTTTGAGAGTTTCATCTCTATCCCATTTTGTGTGGGTTAGTTGTCAGTTACTTGTGGAGGACAAGTTAATAATTTAATAGTTAAATAGCAAGAAGTCAGTAAGTGTGTAACTGTTTGATTTTCTAAGTACCTTTGTGTAACACTAAAAACTTCCGGAGAGTGTTTAATCTAGTGCAGCCCGCCCGCTTAGCTCAGTAGGTAGAGCGTTGGTCTACGGATCGCGGGGTCGTGAGTTCGATCCTCGGGCGGGGCGTATGTTCTCCGTGACTATTTGATAAACGACATTGTGTCTGAAATCATTAGTCCTCCACCGCTGATAATTCATGTGGGGAAGTTGGCAGTTACTTGCAGAGAACAAGTTTGTACTGGTACATAATCCAGGAACACTGGTTAGGTTAACTGCCCGCCGTTACATGACTGAAATACTGTTGAAAAACGGCGTTAAACCCAAAACAAACAAACAATAATCTAGTGCAGGCATAGCTAAAAGAAGTCACTACATTGGTGTTATTGTATGTTTTGCAGATGTTTTTGAAGATTTTCTTTCACCTGTGATTGCTGCCCAGACATTGTTTTATTCCTGTGCATCAAAAAGAAAAGAAGTGTTACAGAAATCCATGGGCTTCTGTATGCAGATACTCACCCAGGGGACAACCACGCCCAGACAGAAGGATGGGGCACTTCATATGATAGGAGCAGTAGCCGAAGTCTTGCTTAAGGTACTACATGTTTTGTCTGGTCCCATATTCATGAATGTTTAATCTGAAGCTAAATTTGCTTTTTGCGCCATTATTTTTATATAGTGATTGTCCTGTCCGTACGAGGTTAACAAAATGGGACCGTTTCGTCTAGCATCAATACCCCTAACTAGATTGACTTGATACTAATGCAGATGTAACCTGTGACCATTCCTCATCTTCAGACATCACCTGACCTTAGTTTGACCTTGAACTTGACCTCGTTTTGGACTTGGGTTGCTTTGTATCGACAAGGATGCCACCGGGGACATCAAGTGTTTATTGAACGCATCTCCTTGTTTATATTAGCACAGCTGAACAAATGTACACTTTGCAGACAGGTCTAAGAATTTTCATAGCTATAAGTAAGCTATAAACAAAGTCTTAGAAGCTTTGATATTTATCATTCTTTACTCGTAGGGTAAGTTTCAGATTTAATATGTTAATGAATATAGGCCATTGACAGAGAAGTGAAAAATATAGCCAGCCCCACTCTGCTGAAGGTCTGAGCCCTGCATGTGTCAGTGTAAGTTCTGGAAAGCCATCCATCTAGCTTTTGGAAGGTCAGTGGGCCAAAGAGGCGCCTGGCAGTGGTCAACAGCATTAAGTATTGGCTTATTGTAGGTATTTGGTTGGAAATGAAATAATTAGTGCTTTACTGATTTTCCTGGTCATAACTGTCCAATACTAGTATATACAGTCGTGGATTTTAAAATCAGGAGAAAGAAATTGCTGTCTTTGTACTTGATCTTTACCTGTGTTTTGATTGGTCTAAAGAAAGCTTACACCATTAATGGAAAATGAGATGTTTGTATAGGATTCAGTTATAATGAAAGAATTTGATATTCTCTTTGAATAAAGAGGACATTTGAATGATAAAAATGGACATATTTTCACACACAAAAAGACTGCAAAATTTGTTACTTTACTGTAAATATTATCTTGTGTAGAATGTTGCATATGATTTTAAGCTTTGGTCTGAGAGCTCTCCACGCTACTAAGCTAAATTGCTTTCTTAAAAGATTAACATACATGTTTAGACTTTATCTGTTTGTAAAAACAGTTTCATATTTCACAGACTCTGCAAAAAAAAGAATAGTTTTCCTGTTCATAACTGTCCAGTACGATTAACTACGCTGTAGTGGATTTTAAACTCAGGAGAAATTAACTGCTTTATTGTATTAACCCTATGCTATGAGTGTAGGGTGATCTAAATAAGGCAAACAGTTCATGTCACAAAATAATTCTACCTCATGGTCTTAAGCTTACTCTTAAATACATATACAAATATAGTAATACTTTTGAGATATCAAAATATGAGCAAAAATTGTGTGATTGTTTATCAGTTTCTGAAGTTGAGAGATCAATTCTGTGAAAATTGTTTTTCCTGTTCATAACTGTCCACTATGAGGAACTATGCTGTAGTGGATTTTAAACTCAGGAGAAATAAATTGCTTTATTCTACTCATCCTCAACTGTAATGTTAGGGTGGTTTGAATATTTAAAGGCAAACATATAATATGTGTCACTACTGGACACTTGCTGCCTCCTCGAAAAATTTAATGAAATTACATTGGATTGTAGGGTTGATTGTTTCACAAGTGTCAGTTTAGAGACCAGTCTTGGAAGGCTGCTTTGCCATTGCTTGTTTTCAAATTTTTAACCAGAAACAGCCAATCAGGTGCTGGAAATTTTAGACTGGTGGTATGTCTGTATAAGACATCTTGTAATGGTTGTTATATCTCCCACACCACTTTGTGGTGGGAGACATATTGGTTTACTCCTGTCTGTCTGTGTGTTTGTCCGTCTGTCACAAATCTTGTCCACACTCTTTAGTCGAACATTTCTCATCCGATCTTCACCAAACTTGAACAAAATGTGTTTGCCAATACGTACTCGGCCAAGTTCGATAACTAGCCAGATCAGCCCAGGCACTGCGGAATTATGGCCCTTGAATTACCGATAGGCCGCTTACTCCAAAACCTACCGATAGGCCACTTACTCCAAAACTATCAGTGGTCTTATTTTCTGTGAGTAAACAGTATATAAAGACAGACTTACTATTCAGATGATTATGCAGTTGTGAGAGACATGCGTTTTTCTCAAAAGCAGCTCTAGTTATTCAATGGGTTCCTGATCATAACTGTCCACTGTCAGTAATTTTGCACTGTAGTGGATTTTAAATTCAGGAGAAATTAATTGCTTTATTGTACTTATTCTATACTGTATGTTTAGAGTGGTCTAAATAAAGCACACAATTTGTTAACTATTGTACTACAATATGAATATAAAAATCCCCCACCCGAATATTTTTCTTAAAGTTAGCACTTATGTTTTTGCTTTTATGACTTAATTATTATTTTGTTGACTTACTACTGTTTTTCGAGTTACCCCATGTGAGAAGACAAGCAGAATACAAGTTGCTTTTTTAGACTTAAATTTAGTTGCTAATGGTATTGAAAATGTATTGCAGAGAAAGATCTACAAAGATCAAGCAGAAATGATGCTTACGTCACATGTATACCCCGAGTTTGTGAGCCCAAATGGATTCTTGAGAGCAAGGGTAAGTTTATGTAACAGCAATTACAATGTATTATTAGCTCATCTGATTTTTTGAAAAAAAATGATGAGTTATTGTCATCACTTGAGCGGTTGTCGGCGTCGGCGTTGCCTGGTTAAGTTTTATGTTTAGGTCAGCTTTTCTCCTAAACTATCAAAGCTATTGCTTTGAAACTTGGAATACTTGTTCACCATCATAAGCTGACCCTGTATAGCAAGAAACATAACTCCACCTTGCTTTTTGCAAGATTTATGGCCCCTTTTGTACTTAGAAAATATCAGATTTCTTGGTTAAGTTTTATGTTTAGGTCAACTTTTCTCCTAAACTATCCGAGCTATTGCTTTGAAACTTGGAATACTTGTTTACCATCATAAGCAGACCATGTACATCAAGAAACATAACTCCATCTTGCTTTTTGCAAGAATTATTGCCCCTTTTGGACTTAGAAAATCAGTTTTCTTGGTTAAGTTTTATGTTTAGGTCAGCTTTTATCCTAAACTATCAAAGCTTTTGCTTTAAAACTTGCAACACTTGTTCACCATCATAAGCTGACCCTGTACATCAAGAAACATAACTCCATCCTGCTTTTTGCAAGATTTATGGCCCCTTTTGGACTTAGAAAATATCAGATTTCTTGGTTAAGTTTTATGTTTAGGTGAACTTTTTCTCTTAAACTATCAAAGCTATTGCTTTGAAACTTGCAACACTTGTTCACCATCATAAGCTGACCCTGTAAAGCAAGCAACATAACTCCATCCTGCTTTTTGCAATAATTATTGCCCCTTTTGGACTTAGAAAATAATTTTCTTGGTTGAGTATTATGTTTTAGTATACTTTTCTCATAAACTATCAAAGCTATTGCTTTAAAACTTGCAACAGTTTTTCACCATCATAAGTGGACACTGTACATCAAGAAACATAACTCTATCCTGCTTTTTGCAAGAATGATGGCCCTTTTTAGACTTAGAAAATCATGGGTAGGACAATATTTCTATTATACAAAAAAAATCAGATGAGCGTCAGCACCCGCAAGGCGGTGCTCTTGTTTTTACATTTTCAGTCAAGAACTGAATGTGCGGCTTCTTCCGTTAAGCTGTATATAAAGAACATAATTGATTTTTGCATTATAGCTGAATATGGTTCTTAGTAAGTTGGGTTACTGCTAATTTCTTTTAAACTTTTGATTGGTAATTTTTTGTGTGGATGGGTGTTATTTCTAATAAGGAAAAAAAGGATGGTCATTTATGGGGTCACTTTATGGACGGACATACCTAATCATGAACTTGCTGTGGGAAATGTCAGACCTTCCTTAGACCGAAGTTTCTGAATAAGAAATACCAGTGTAAAATGTAACGTTTTTCAAAACAAACATTTGTTTGCCTTTAAAGGCCTGCTGGGTGATCCGGGTATTCAGTGAGATGAAGTTCAAGCAGGAAGCGCACTTGTACCAAGCCCTGGAAAATACGAAGAACTGTCTATGTACAGACAAGGAACTGCCAGTAAAGGTGGAAGCAGCTATAGCACTACAAATGCTCATCACTGAGCAGGAAAAAGGTACTGTGTCTAGAATGGTTGCAACTATAGGATCATATAATTGATGTCATTAATAACTCATGGGACTGCTGTGGTTAATGTTGCAGAATTACTTGCCCCACCTCTCTCTATGATCAAAGCTGCCCGTTTTAGCTTGCAATGATGCCTGAATGTGTACATGGAGTCTTCCTCCAGTATGTAAAGCTGGAAGTTTGCCGAGTGTGTCAGTGTAAGTTAAGCTCAACAAAAAATGTAGTTTCAGGTTCATTCAGTCAAATAAAAATTAGGAATGATGGTGAAGGAAGACGCCAAGTGCCTTTCCAAGCAATGTTTCATGCATCAGTGGGCACCTCTGGTGTCTTCCTACACCATCTGAAGCTGGAAAGTCACCATAATAATATTGTGGATATGACAAGGAATCTAGCAAAAACTAAAACAAAAAATGGACTCTTTTTGACTACTGTTGTACAGACCAGATGTGCTACTGAATTTGTAGTTGATGGTGGATATTGGAACAATAGGTTTTATGTTCATATTAAGTTTCAGACATAGGTTTATTGAGTATTATGTTCTTCCTATCTCAAAAAATTTGTATTTCTATGTTACGTTTATGTCATAAGGGCCTTGACTTCTAATAAACTTTGATTATCTCCCTTAGGTAATCATGGCGCAGAATTGTCTTGAACTAAACTGAAGTTTTGACATATTGTGAAGACTTCAATCACTTTTACACTCCATGTATACATTATAAATTTGTCTATTTCAGCCAAAATATACATGAAACCACATGTGAAAACTGTGATAATAGAACTGCTAAGCTTGATCCGGGAGACGGAAAACGATGACTTGACTGGTACAATGCAGAGACTGGTGTGTACATACGTAGAGGAGGTGACACCTATAGCTGTGGAAATGATGTCACATCTTGTGAGTAAATTCTTGTGTCTCCCACACCACTATGGTGGGAGACATTGATTTACTCCTGTCTGTGTGTGTATCTGTCATAAATCTTGTCCGCACTCTAAGTCGAACAGTTCTCAACCGATCTTCACCAAACTTGAACAAAATGTGTTTGCTTAGAAGTCCTCGGCCAAGTTCGATAAATAGCCAAATCAGCCCAGGACTTTGGAATTATGGCCCTTGAATTACCGAAAATACTGGTTCCAGTGATACAGGTCTTGGTGCATGGTTGACTCGGATACATAATAGAGAAGAAATGCAAATCTAGATGATTAGGCAGTTGTGGGAGACATGCGCTTTTCTCAAAAGCAGGTCTAGTTTCATTTAGTTGTTATCTAGCAGCTTTCTTGTAAGGGAGAGCAATGTTATACTAGAACAGAAAACTGGAGTCTTCCCTGTGCGTAACTTTGGCTGTTGGGCTAGATATTTAGAGACATTTTTTCTCCAAGCAAAAGGTTTTATTTGCAAAACAGAAAAAGCATAGATGTGCCACCGCCCCCTCTCCCCCAATGAGTGGTGGGGGCATACAGATTTGCTCGTCCGTCCGTCCTTCCGAGAATGTTTTGTCGTGCCTACCTCCAAAAGTATTTGACATAGAGTCCCAAAACTTTACAGGAGTGTTGGTCAGCATGTATAGTTGTGCACCTGGGGTTTCGCTTCTGGATTCATTCAGTCGTGTAGGAGTTATGGCCCCTGACTGTTAAAATTGGTCATTTTAGTGTGTCGTGCCTAGCTCCAAAAGTATTTGACCTAGAGTCACCAAAGTTTACAGGAATGTTGTGCAGTTGTGCACCTGGGGTTTCGCGTCCGGATTCATTCAGTATTGTAGGAGTTCTGGCCCCTGACCTAGGAAAAAATTGTCATTTTAATGTTTTGTCGCGTGTAGCTCCAAAAGTATTTGACGTAGAGTCACAAAACTTTACAGGAATGTTGTATAACCTGAGTCATTAAACCATGTTACAGTGGCAGGAGTGGGGGGGCACCTGTGTCCTATGGACACACATGTAGTTTATACTAAATTTATTTTAGGTCGATAATGAAGCAAGTTCTACAATTTAAATTAATCACTCTCAACACCTCATTCCTGAAGGAATCCATTGCCACAAGGTAATGAGAGAAGAGACCAGTTACTCTTTAATGCTGAGTGCCAAGCAAGGGAGCTACTGGTACCATTTTTCGCATCTTTGGTATGACGCGTCCGGGTATCGAACCCACAGCCTCCTGCACTCAAAGCAGACCCTCTACCACTAGGCTAATGAGGCGGTTCTGGTTACCAGTGATCAAGGCTTGAGCTAGGGAGCGACTTGAGCGAAATAGTCGCTTTGTAGCTCCCGACTTCGCTCTAATCTAACATCAAAGCGAAATTCAAGTCGCCCGATTTTTTTATCCACACTCCTCCAGTTCTCCGCTATCGGCCTGTTGACACTTGACTGGAATACACGATAGCATAATTTAAGCTCCGCCTACTTCAGATTACGGAGAAGTGCGAAGGTGACACTTGTTTTGTAAAATGACTGTTGATAAAGAAAGCAGTAGGGATTTATATTACATAAGCTTACACATTCTTTTTTGACCATTAGAAAGTATCTTACCGTGTTTGGCTCCAGTAATTTCCTGAAATCCACTTAATTGTACTCGTATTTTTCAAAACCCAAACTTTAGAAACATAATATTATCACTGACACTTTCTGTGACTAAAATAACGTAACTGAAATTTACACAGATTTCTGACACCTGCCATCAGAAACTGGGTTAAACCTGTTTGACAACTGTTTCTTTTAATGTGTGCCGACACCAGCGTATCAAAGAGACACCAGCAGATCAAAGATGTGTATTCTGTGTGATGTCATAGTGATGTCACTGCTATTGACATGTATTTAATTCACATACTTGTTATTTAAAGTGACTGACTTAGAGTGCATTAGCACTCGGAGCTTGATTTTTTATATTTTTTTTTGCTGATATGGAATTAACTTTTTTAAATTGTATTCATATATATTTAAAGGGTTTTCTTGGTTTGGACAATCAAGGCAAGAGTGAAAAAAAACTTGAATTTGCACTTTAATCACATTAGATTCACAAGGTTAAAAATGATAAGAAAACAGAATCACTGACATTTTCAGTGAATTTGTTATTTACTTTAAATTAATAGACTTTGTAAACAAAGACAGGGAATAATAAAAATAGTAACGTTATATAAAGCATATTTAGTTCCATTTTCAGCTTGCATGTCATGGTGCTAAAATCTTCCCACGTTTTCCCTAAAATCTCGCCACTTCTCCCTAAAATCTCTCCACTTCTCCCTAATCTTACCTGAGGGAGAAGTGACTTCTCCCTAAAATCTTAGCCTAGCTTAAGCCCTGGTGATCATCAGAAGATTTCAAATTTTGAACTGCCATTTTTAGTATACTTAAGTCTGTCCTTGTCAGTCTATTTGCCTTATCTTTTGTGTTAAGTCTGTGTAAAAATATAATTTGAAAGTACATTTTTTCAATGATTTCAGGCCACAACATTTTCGCAAGTGCTGGAGGCAGACTCCGATGGTTCCGAGGAGAAGGCTATTACAGCTCTTGGTATATTGAACACGATGGAGACTATACTGACTGTCATGGAAGAGCAGAAAGAGGTTTGTGGTTATAAATATGTATTCCTCAGTTGAAGATTTGCTTACCCTCAATGGGGCCTCTATGGCGAACAAGTAGTTTGGTCACTAGCTTTTACCTGGCACCTTATCACTTGAGTTTGTGTTGTTCTTAGGTACTGATTATGTGAGGAAGCAATTTAGCTGGCTTTTAGGATGTAGATAAGAGTCGCACAGGTGTAAAAGTTGTTGTTTTAATGGTTTAAAATCCAGTAACTGAAACAATGCCATTGAGGGGCACAAGCTGTCATGCCCCGCCGATAAATGCTAGAAAATTGCCATTTAGCAAACTGTTGGTATGGCATGAAACTCTGTACTCGACCATCACGCTGTATTGTCAAATTGAATTTGCTATTGAATGGATATATTCATGACAGTTTTATTTGACTAATGTTTGGAACAAAGGAAATGGGAATCTTAAACTCATGGATATTATGTAGCTTTATCGCTAGAAGCATAACCAACTATAAAATGCAAATGCTTCACAGTCTGTCTGTCAGATCTGAAAATAAAACTGACCAAAAACTACCTTAACCTTTAGCCTGCTGGCTGTAAGTTATTTTGCCTTTGTGACCAGTGCAGTCCAAGATCATTCTGCACAATTGTGCAGGCTGATCATGGTCTGCACTGTCCGCTATTCAGTCTGTAAATTTTCAGTGAACACCCCTTTGAATAATAAGTGGTACTACCCAAATTGAATGATGGACCAGTCAATGTTAGAAATATAGCAAGGTAAAGGTTAAAAAGGAATTTGTCAAGTTATTACAATGTTCTGATTTTTTCTATTATATAAACAGATCATGCTGCAGTTGGAGGGGATCGTGCTCAATGTGGTCGGAGTCGTACTGCAGAGACAAATGATTGGTGAGTAGATACAGTATAAACTGTGCAGAGAACCACTGGGCAAGGCAAAAATATATGTGTTTTGTACAGGGTATTTCTTGGGAAAGAAAACGTCTGCGGAGAGGTGTTTTGTCTTACAGCATTGTTAGCACAGGTTATAAGGTATTGACTGGACAAGTCATGTAACGTAGTTAAAAAATTGACTGGAGTCTTCACACAATAGTCACGTTGTAGGACAAACTGCACTTGCTATGTACTGTTATACAAAAAATGTAAAGCCTGAAAGACAGTGTTTTTGCAATACTGAATTCTGTAACTATTCATTAATAATGAATAAATCATATATCTCACTTCTTTAAAATCTAGTTGTGGATGATGACGTACGTATCCAGTTCGTTTGTCTGAGCACTGTGGAAATACTGAATCTTGTGTATGCTTAAGATGTACTTGTATTCAGTATTTATGTTTATGTACCTTATTTGCAGATTTCTATGAGGAGGTATTGTCTTTGATCTACAGTCTGACAAGCTCACATGTTACAGTACATATGTGGCAGGTATATCTCATGCTGTATGAAATGTTCCAGAAAGATGGTATAGACTACTTTACAGGTATAGTTTTCTTATCGTATCAATGATTCTTTATAAAAGTTATGTTACTTTCTTTTAATTGCCGAGTTTTTAGTATAACCCAGTATGAGCAACAGTCAAATTTATACTTACAGGCCTTGCTTGGTATAGCCAGAAAGCACAGGGTGTGAAAAGTCCTTAAATTTGATTAAAGTCCTTGAAAACTTTAATATGAACAATAAAAAAAATTTATTCCATATTACAGGAATTATTAAAATGAAATTTCGCAACATGGTGTAATAACCAATGTGTTACTTACATATTTACATTTTATTTCAATTGGCCTTCAAATATGTATGTTTCAGATATGATGCCAGCCTTGCACAACTATATCACAGTGGATTCACAAACATTCCTATCCAATCCTAAACATCTAGAAATTATTTATAATATGTGTAAACAGGTAAAATTCTTTATATTAATGCATGTGGAAAAATAGTAAGAAAATGCTTAAAAGTCTTACGGAAGCTGTGTTGTGCATTTAATGAAGAAGTTGTTTTTTTGCACATTGTCGGGTCAGAGTCTTTCCTGTACCTATAACGTTTATGTTTGGAGACAAAAAAATGAACCTACATTTGTAACATAAAACCTGGTTCTTAACCCTTATCGTGCTGGACATGATTGATTCTGCCTTTGCGGCCAGTATAGATCTTGATCAGCCTGTACATGTTTAAAACCCAGAAATTCACAGCTCTGCAGAAATAGTCCTTCTATGGTAAGTATCAATTTTATGTCAAAATATAAAATGGTTTTATTGTAACCACAGTTATTACGTACTCTGCAGGTCATGTCAGCTGATGTTGGAGAGGATGCAGAATGTCACGCTGCAAAGCTACTGGAAGTCGTATTACTACAGTGTCCAGGACAAGTAGATCATGTAATTATTTCATTTATGACATGAGCTTTAGTATCAAATAATGGCAAATTAGGACTTCCATTAATTCTTTCAGGAATTTATTTTTGACAAGTTGTTCAAATGTGGTGGATAATGAGTATGCATCACTAGGTCAAGATAAGCCTGGGAATCCAGTCTGACAATTTCTAACTTTTTTCTGCCTGCAAATTGACAGCCTGGGGAAACCTGTTTTCCGTCCGCAGCGCCACCTATATTACACCCGAAATATGTGGGTGTTTGATAAAGAACGATAACTTCTGAAAGCAATAATCCATGGTTAAAAATAGAAACGGAATTCTCACGGAAAAGACAGATCGGAATCGTGTACTTCCGAAGGTTTCCGAACATTTCCGGGCCATAGGCAAATACCAGTTTGTACATCCTATAGCTTTTCCAGCAAGTTGTAACAACTTTTAAATATGTCAACATAAACTTAAATTTGCGTCATAGCTATCAAGATGTTATATTAATGCAGACCTAGGGATCTACGAAAATTACGAATATTCGGCAGCATTGCCTCGTTTTCGTTTCATACAAGCGCAAATATGATCACATGTTTATTAGTCTAATTATAGAAAATCGATAATCAGCAGTAACATGGAAACTCCTTCAGATTTCCCCAGGCGTTGATATCAGAAACTCCATGAATGCCAATTAACACTAATTAGCGCAAGTGGGATCTTTAATGCATAGATATTAGGTATGATTTCTTCTGACAAAGCACAAATATTATCAACGGCTTCCCAGGCTAGGTCAAGATCCTCAGGATGACAGTTTTTAAAAACAGATTGATACGATATCATTTGTCTGACATGTTTAAACCTCTTGTTGGTTTTTGATGGGTTTTAAATCACACTGACAATATTCAGGTTATGTAGCCACAAATGAAGTCCACGTTCAAAGCTGGATGTTGAACCCACAGAGGTGAAGGACAAGGGATATAAAGTCCTTAATACCTTTTTTACAAAAACCTAATGGAAGTTTTAGAATTGAAAAATTGTGCTACATTCTGTGGTTGGAATGTTGTTCTTGCTTCTCTAAAATGAAACTTGGACTCTTAATTTCTGAGTGGTTATTGGCGCTGACAGAATATCTTGACCCTCACCTCTGTGGGTTAGTCTTGCTTAGGTTGTTATGTGAAGGAGCCTACAAGCTGCCTTGTAGGTTTGTGGTTATATAATGGTGCCTGCTTATGCCTGAAATAATGCTGGGTCTTGCTCTCAGTTGGAAAGTCACTTTATGAAGTGTGTCACCCAGCAAAAGCCTTTCACCCAACAAAACACAAAACTAAGTGATTCTGAGAAAATTACGTGAGATTGCGTTTAAATACTAGAACTGCAGTATTTTTTTAGCCAGGAAAATACTTTTTTATTTGCGAAAGGGTTGCATTCATTTATGAATAACATGGTTCGCACAGGCTATGAAAAGTCCTTGAATTTGATGCCTACTCCTTGAAAACTACTTGAATTTTGTAACAGAAACTACTTGAAAACTACTTGAATTTAGGAAAAAACGTACAAAAGATGGCAAATAGCGGACAAACATTATAAACAGACCAAAATAAACTAAAAAACGACGAAAAAAACAACAACTGTTACCGCCATTAGGGCCTGCCACGGAGTTGGCGATAGTACGGTACGGTACTGTACTTTACAGGTTTTATGCTCTTTCAAGTAATTTTCACACTGTGTAATTTATCTGCGATGCATAAGGTCATTTTTCCAGGAGGAAAAACATGAGTTCTAAAATGTACAATTGTGTCTTTTCGCAAAAGTGGCTTACTGATGACAATTATAGACATTGGCTACGGGAATTCAAAGGCGAAAAACGAAAATGCCTTTGTGTTTTTTTGTGACAAGATAATCGACATCGCTGCTATGGGAGGAAGTGCATTTAAATCACATTCCAAAAGCGAAAAACATAAAAACAGCTCTGCCATGAGAAGTTCGACTGAAACAATTGATGCTTTTTTCGCTCCTAAGCATGTAAGAGAGTCAACACAGGATATAAATAATAACGACTTGACAATACCGCCCCCACCTACTGTGAAAATACATAAATCTTGTGTTACATTGTTTAATTTTGTCCTAAATTGGATTTAAATTGGTTATTTCATGTCTCAGCAACAGTGACATTGCGCACATTTCAGTCCTTGAAAATGGAGGAAAACTACTTAAAAACTCCTTGAAAACTACTTGAATTTTTTTTTTGAAGGTCTGTATGAACCATGAATAAATACATTGTTGTGCATGTAAGAAATGGCAATAAAAATTAGAATGTTTCCTTTCTTCTGTTACAGATTATAAGACCTTTCGTTGAATTAGTGCTAGAAAGACTAACTAGGGAAGTGTTAACATCAGAGTTACGGACAATGTGTTTGCAAGTTGTGATAGCCGCTCTATATTATAATACACCATTACTTATTGAGACATTGAAAACATTGAAAGTGGCAAATGTGCAAGGTTCAGTCATGCAGCAGTTTTTAAAACAGTGGATTCATGATGTGGATTGCTTCTTAGGGTAAGTGTCTGTGCTAATGTCAATGATTGAGACTCCGGGGAAAAGGTGATAGAATTTTAGTAGTTTTCTTTTTTATTTGGATATGTACCTTCTAGCCACATTAGGTAGGAAAGGGGAGTTTAGGACTATCAAGGGGATACAACAAAAATATATCACTCCTTACTTTAGATGCCACATATATCCAATGGAACTGTCTTAAGTGGTCAGTTACTTGAGACCGGAGTTTATTGTTGGAAATACTTCCTAGGTTATTGCCTGTATTAACAAAGCGCAATGTGTCTGTTAAGTCAATGCAGTTATCCACTTCTTGGGTTGAGGTGACGAGCTGTAAACAAGTGCAAGTAATAATAGAATAGTTATCCATCAGGGCATTTGCTCTTCCTTGAGAGATATTCCAACATAACCTGATTTGTATTCCTGTTAAAGATGAAAGACTGAAACTGTGATGTTATTATTCAACAGTTGCACTGTTAGTATGTCTCATTTGTTGCATCAAATGTCAGCAGCACCCTGGAAATAGAAAACTGCACAATATTAGCAAAAATACTTGGTTGATGTTGTCATTGATGTAGATAATAGTTTATTTTTTAAATCACTGTTTGGGATATATTATTTTTATAAAAATTATGTTGGAGTGTATTCACAACAGGGATAATTGCCTTTGATCTTGTTTCAGATTACATGACAGGAAAGTCAGTGTTTTAGGATTGTGTAATTTATTAAGTATGTTGGAATCAAATAGACCTTCAGAGGTAACAGAAGTCGGATCACACATCCTGCCAGCTGCCCTCATCTTGTTCAATGGATTGAAAAGGGCATATGAGAGTAAGTCGATAAGTTAGCTTTGGAAAAATTTACTGAACAAAATTTTATTTTGATAAGGAAGAAAGTTTTAATCTAGAATTAGGATTGCATTTGCAATGAGAGAAATGCAAATTTGGATTGCATTTGGCGCTATTGTAAGCAGATCGAGGTCTTCACAAAGAGTGAATACTTGAACCTATTCTTGGATGAACATAATGTGAAATAAAAAGGCAATCATTGTGAAAAATATACTGTTCGTTTTTCCCTTCAATATTGAATAATAGCTGTCAAAGAAAATGAACAATTTAATGTGTGCTATAAAGCATATTGAATTAGGTTTAAGTTAATGGATCTTTTTAGTCTTAGTGAATTTCTTGACAGCAGATTTTTAACTTGCAGTCATTACATTTAGTTATACTCCAAACAGATTTTCAAATTGTTATTTGTTTATATGAGGTAAAACTGAATTAAGGGTTTGATATTTTCAGCTCGGGCAGAAAATGAGAACTCAGACAGTGACGATGAAGAGGATGATGAAGATGGGGAATATGAGCAAGGTAAACATACACCGTTTCTCAATTATATTGTGGGTCACATGTATAGCATGATAGAAAGATATTCAGACTATCAATACATGGACTACGTTAATAGTTTCACACCCAGATACAAGGCTCTTTCCGTATGTCAGATACAGAGTAAGTAGTCCAGGTTATTAAGTCCAAGATAAAGGTGTCACACTTGGACACTTAAGGCCAAATAGCTTTATTTTGTGTCTGCCGTGTATCATCTCAACTGCTGATAGGATTTCTGTAGAACTAGCATTGATCATGTACGAAATAGCTTCCCTTCTCTATTAAAAGAGCATCTGAAAGAGTTATTGATCTCCTTCGATGATGTCTGTAGTTCCTTGTTTGTACTTAGGTAGATGTTAAATTTTGTACTGATCAAACTGCCTGCTGAATTTTTATGGTCTGGTGACAATTACATTTACTTTTTAGCTCACCTGTCACAAAGTGACAAGGTGAGCTTTTGTGATCGCGCGGTGTCCGTGCGTCCGTAAACTTTATGAAAGTTGGTCAGAATGTTCAATTTGATGATATCTAGGTCAAGTTCGAAACTGGGTCACGTGCCTTCAAAAACTAGGTCAGTAGGTCTAAAAATAGAAAAACCTTGTGACCTCACTAGAGGCCATAATTTTCAATGGATCTTCATGAAAATTGGTCAGAATGTTCACCTTGATGATATCTAGGTCAAGTTCGAAACTGGGTCACGTGCGGTCAAAAACTAGGTCAGTAGGTCTAAAAATAGAAAAACCTTGTGACCTCTCTAGAGGCCATATATTTCACAAGATCTTCATGAAAGTTGGTCAGAACGTTCACCTTGATGATATCTAGGTCAAGTTCGAAACTGGGTCACGTTCCTTCAAAAACTAGGTCAGTAGGTCAAATAATAGAAAAACCTTGTGACCTCTCTAAAGGCCATATTTTTCATGGGATCTGTATGAAAGTTGGTCTGAATGTTCATCTTGATGATATCTAGGTCAAGTTCGAAACTGGGTCACGTGCGGTCAAAAACTAGGTCAGTAGGTCTAAAAATAGAAAAACCTTGTGACCTTTCTAGAGGCCATATATTTCACAAGATCTTCATGAAAATTGGTCAGAATGTTCACCTTGATGATATCTAGGTCAGATTCAAAACTGGGTCACGTGCAATCAAAAACTAGGTCAGTGGGTCAAATAATAGAAAAACCTTGTGACCTCTCTAGAGTCCATATATTTCACAAGATCTTCATGAAAATTGGTCAGAATGTTCACCTTGATGATATCTAGGTCAAGTTGGAAACTGGGTCACGTGCCATCAAAAACTAGGTCAGTAGGTCAAATAATAGAAAAACCTTGTGACCTCTCTAAAGGCCATATTTTTCAATGGATCTTCATGAAAGTTGGTCTGAATGTTCATCTTGATAATATCTAGGTCAAGTTCGAAACAGGGTCATGTGCGGTCAAAAACTAGGTCAGTAGGTCTAAAAATAGAAAAACCTTGTGACCTCTCTAGAGGCCATACTTGTGAATGGATCTCCATAAAAATTGGTCAGAATGTTCACCTTGATGATATCTAGGTCAAGTTCGAAAGTGGGTCACGTGCCGTCAAAAAGTAGGTCAGTAGGTCAAATAATGAAAAAACGTTGTGACCTCTCTAGAGGCCATATTTTTCATTGGATCTGTATGAAAGTTGGTCTGAATGTTTATCTTGATGATATCTAGGTCAAGTTTGAAACTGAGTCAACTGCGATCAAAAACTAGGTCAGTAGGTCTTGAAATAGAAAAACCTTGTGACCTCTCTAGAGGCCATACCCTTGAATGGATCTTCATGAAAATTGGTCAGAATGTTCACCTTGATGATATCTAGGTCAAGTTTGAAACTGGGTCATGTGCCTTAAAAAACTAGGTCAATTGGTCAAATAATAGAAAAACCTTGTGACCTCTCTAGAGACCATATTTTTAAATGGATCTTCATGAAAATTGGTCAGAATTTTTATCCTGATAATATCTAGGTCAAGTTCAAAACTGGGTCACATGAGCTCAAAAACTAGGTCACTATGTCAAATAATAGAAAAAACGACGTCATACTCAAAACTGGATCATGTGGGAAGAGGTGAGCGATTCAGGACCATCATGGTCCTCTTGTTCATGTAAGGGAACTGGCATGTCATGTCATCTCATCTGATGTAAAAAGAAAGAAGAAAACAACCTTATTGTTTACTCATTGATTAAGATCAAATTTAACTGTAATGATCTTCATGCATTATCCATATATAAACCACATTTGAAAGGAATCTTGAATAATTGAATACAGTCTTAACATACATGTATGGTCTTGGCCACTTGTTAACGGTAGTCACCAGCCTACAAAGGCCATTCTACATTCTGTCTCTTGAAAAATCTCTAAACGAATCGGAATAGCAACCATCTTTAAAAATAATTGACAAAGACCAGCTGCCATTCTCCTAATTTTAATTTATTTCCAGTCTTTACAAAAAGGCTATTTCGCATGCAAACATTCCCAATATTATGGATAGTATTGATTTTAACTTTAAAATATTACATTATTGTAGATGCTCTGGCCAGTGATGAAGATGAGGTGGACGAAGAGGGACAACAATACCTTGAAAAACTTGAGAAATCAGTATGTACACAGATACATTATCTTGTTTGTGAGTCTGTCATTAAAACATTATAATTTGTATGCATTAATAAGTGACTTGTTGACCAAATCATTTTGGGGAAAAATTGGAAGTTTTTGTTTTTTATGGCGAGTGAACTTTAAATTTAATTTATATAATAGAATGTAAAATAAGGTGTCATTCAGAACATCATCTTGACAGCAAGGGCAGCTGACAGGAATTTGAAAATATCTAAGTCATGATCTCGGTAATATTGAAATCCTGTATGATATAATGATTTGAACTTGGTCACTTTCATTTGTAGACATTTTTGTTCCAGTAAATCTAACTACACTTGCCAAGTTTTAGGTAATGTATTTTGTAAAAACAAACACTGATAAGACTGTAATCCCAATAAAAGCAAGTACAACCAATCCGATTTGTAAAGACGTCTATGGTTGGGGTGTATTTACAGATAAGTGTTTACAGGATAAAATACACTGGTAATGTTTTAATTGGAATGAATTTTGTGATCTTTAGTGCCAGATAGTCTCTATTCAGAATTGGTCTTTATCCATTATCATGCTGGACACGACTGATTCTGCCTTTGCGGCCAGTTTAGATCATGATCTGCACTGTTCTCTATTCAGTCAGTATCTTTTGGTAAACACCCCTTTAAACAGCTAATGGTACTGTCCAAATTGAAAGATGGACAAATTCATTATAGAAATTTAGTAGGATAAGGGTTAACACAAATTGGACTACATGTCAAGCAAGTTTAAGGAAGAAGAGTTTATTTCATGTCAGTCAGTTTAATTCCCATCAAACTGATTGCAGGTTAACCATGATGGTGACAGTAGTGATGATGACTCCCTCGACGACGATGAGGCAGAGGAGACGGCCCTCGAAAGTTACCAGACACCACTGGACGAGGATAGCTGTCCTGTAGACGAGTATATCATCTTCAAACAGATACTTCAGAGTAAGTGCTGTTACATGAGAAGATCGTAACGTGTAATTTTCATGAAAAATTGTTTCATGTTGTGCAGTTTCGGGTACTGCATTTTTATGTAAACCACAGTCTGCAAGGCATCTGACTGAGAGATTAAAGGTTGCTGACTAGAATCACTTAATCCCTCAGTGCACCGAGATCAAACCCGATCTGGGATGTAGAGTTCATTCATATGAGCAAGTCGTTGAGCTGCCTTGTGTAGGGTTTGGTTCTACCCATCTGCCCGCTAATGCATGGAAGAATGTCAGGAAGGGCACATCTGGTCTTTCACCAATCTGACTAAAGTACTTGATCTTCTAAACGAAGATCTGAGAACAACCCATTCACATTCGTCTTCTGTATATTTTGGATTTCCAAGATTGCTATTTTTATTTTCGCAAATCTATTTTTGTTTGAACCAATCAGACAACTTGTTCGAAAGTCAAAGAGTAAGAAACATTTGCAGTTAATCCAGGGCTCGAACCCGGGACCTCTCGCTTACAAAGCAAGTGCGCTACCGACTGAGCTAACCGGCTATCTGACATTTTCTAACATAAAATTGTTAATATCAAATACCAAGGCTTTTTAAAGCTTGCAGAATGTTGTAAGTTAACTTTTGATTGGCTAGCGGAAGGGTTGTCAGAACGAGGCCATCAATAGCTCGTTGTCAGATCCTATGCGTAGCATAATAGGAGATGTACTTTAGTCAGATTGGGTCTTTCACCATCATTAAAGCTTGAAAGAGGCCATGGTGTGACTAAAAAGCTACATAAAACCACTGTCTGCATACGGTTTCAAAGGCATATGATGGTAGATTTCTGTTGACTGGTTTGTGAAAATAGATTGAAAAAAGTCAGTATTGTGAATGGTTGATACAGCCGCTGTTACTATGTAAATATGCCTGTTTGATGGCAAATATTCTGCTTGGCTAAGTGACCAATCGGTTTCAGGATGGTAACTCGAGAGCCATTGGGCCCAGGATCATGAGAATTGATAGGGTGGTTGGTCATGACCAGCAGAGGACCCCTATTGATTTTGAGATCAGTAGGTCAAAGGTCAAGGTCACAGTGACCTAGATCAGTTAACGTTTTCGAATGATAACTTGAGAACACTTGGGCCTAGGATCATGAAACTTAATAGGGAGGTTGATCATGACAAGCAGATGACCCCTATTGATTTTGAGGTCAGTAGGTCAAAGGTCAAGGTCACATTGACCCAGAACTGTAAAACTTTTTTTTGCCCAATAACTAGAGAATGCTTTGGTCTAAGATAACATTTGATACAGAGGTCACTTATGACTGGTAAATGACCCATAATTATTGATTTGAGGTCAGTACATCGAACGTCCAGTGCTCGGTGACCAAATAATTTCTGTTCCTTGTGCAGTTACTGAATACATCAAGGGGGGCATTCAGTGTTTTATGAGGTTTTGTTTATTAGTTGGAATTAAATTACACAGATTTAAAAGACAAATATTAGTGCCCTACAAATATTGATCTTCGCAATATATACCTGAAATTATTGTTGAATAACGATACTGATTTTAAAGTTTAACCTAATACTAAAAATCGTATTATCCTATTGCATGTACTGTTACAGATCTCCAGTCTGTAGATGCCAATTGGTACGGTATAATCACTAGTCAGCTTACAGCAGAACAAAGTAAACAACTGGAAGATGTCTTCAAATTGGCTGATCAGAGAAAGGCTGCTGCAGGTTTGTGTGAAGTTTGATCATTGAAATACTTTTGATAGTGTTAAAATTACAGGTTTTGTTAATGGTTTGAATTTACAAGTTATTCCACCAATATTTAAAGTACTGGTACTAAATATCTTTTAATAACTTGAAAAATATGCAAAATCTATTGGCAAAGTGAATTACTGTTACACAAGTGCCTTCCAACTTGTGCTTTAGCAAGATTACAGTGGTGATAAAATTTGAGAATAAGGGAATTCAGACATGGAAGGCTCCCTGGTTTAGTTTTGAAATCAGCCTAAATCTGTAGTTGCGTTGGTGGTTGATATCAATATCATCGAAATTGCAGTTGTCTTAAGAGTCACTGTTGGCACCTGTGTTACGTATGTCACTGTATATTTTGTATTATTAATTTTCGTTTACAGAATCCAAGAAGATAGAGGAGAGCGGAGGCTACAACTTTGCTTCACAGACAGTTCCAACCACCTTCAACTTCGGCCAGATAGGATGAGCTTCGCACTAGATCATAGAAATATTTCCTTTAGTTCTGTAAAAATCACTTAAGAATTCAAGAAGTGCGTTGTGTTGAGAGTGTTCAGGTTTCTCAATAATATACACAAGTGCATTTTTCACCATGTTTTATGTATTAATGGAAATAATAAGTCTTAACCATCATTTCATTAGAAATTCATTTCCATGAAATATATATATATATATATATATATATATATATATATATATATACACACACACATACTATATTTAAATTATCATATTGGAAGATAGTTTTTACAAAAAAAGTGCTATTTTTGTTGTTCCAAAGAATAAATTATCTTATTTTTCCCCATGTAAGATGTGGTTACCATATATATATTATGTTTGTGTACAAGTCGTTGGTGAATGCGTAAATCATAAACTAACGGTGTTTCAGGTTTTGTAATCAACTAATTCGTATAAGGGTGGTGTGCAATATCTATATGCTTGCGTTTTTCTGAAGTAAGTTATTGCCGAATGCATTTGAACTGCAAGAAGTTTTACTCCCGCCCTTGTACCTGCTTAATTATTTTAGTTAGTTTTGAGGTTGGGTTGTGAATGAAATGAAAATTTGTATAGAACTTACTGCATCTTCAGTTTTACAAACATTTTGGATGCAGGTAGAAGCTGTAGTCTTTAACCTGTATATATGTTGAAAAAAAAAATGAAACAAAGTTTCATGAAATAACAAAATTAAACAGTTCGTAATATATAGTAAAAAAAAAAAAAGATATCTGATTTTACTTTGAGATTTCCATACAGATTTCTTTAGTTTCCCTTGCAGAAATCCATTATCTTAGGCAGTATAATATTTTTACAATTTATGAAAATAAGCAAAAAACTGTTCTTACGCAGAAATGTTCTGTTAAGAATTTAGGTTATTAAATAGGTAATAATTTGTTGTTGATTTTATGTGATGTAAAGGTATGCAAGAAATGGCTTTTGACATAGCCTTGATGCATAATTACAAATTTCCTACATTTACAGTAATATTGACGGTGTATAACATGTCTTCATGCATTCCGCTTACTGTCTGTCTTTCCTTTGAAAATTATTGCATGATAAGGGAATTAAATTCACAAGCTACTTAATCTGTTAAATATTTTCTGTAAATGTTTTAAGAAAGAAAAACTGCCATCTGTCGTAATTATTCTTCTTTTCATCTTTTTAAAACTGGAAAGGTGGCACATACAACTCTCTAAAGGACGAAAGCCGCAGTAGTGTTTTTAGAAAATATGTTTTGGGAGATTGGAGCTGTATACAAAGTTTAAGGTTAAAAAAACCACATACTTTATGAAAGTCTAAGTGCCAGGTATATGTTGCTTATTTACTTACTTCATTAATTGTACCAAACATAATTTTATGTTATTGTTGTTATACTTTTGTAAAGATGCATGGTTCATTTCTCATGCACATTTTAACAGTATTTGTGATGGGTATACACTTTCAATCACCAGCTTTGCATTGACTTGTGTTGCCTTTCAAACTTTTTCGTCAAGGATACAGGAGAGTAGGCTGACCGGGCAGCCAAGGAGAACTTACAGATCCAGCCCAAGCAGCCCCGGAGAGAGTACAGATCTAGATGTAATAAGATCCATTCACGGGCAAGATAAATTTTACCTGTATTATACAACACGTGACAAATTTCTGAATTCTTATTGTTCATCACTTGTGATTCATTATAAGAAGTAGTCGATTTTCTTGAAACATATTAGTACTGGTTACACTGGCTTGGCTGCTACGAAATACTGTAAATAAATGGCATGAAATTAGTATCAAGTATAAAAGTCACTGTTAGATGACCCATATATTCATTGGTTCAAAGAATACACTTGCAATGTGGCTTGTGGGTCAGTAGTCAAAATTGTTTGCCCCTAGGTTGATAGTTTTGAGTGTTGACCAACAAGCCATTCAGTTAGTGTTCTACATGACATCAGAAATAAATTTCAAAAATTTTATTTCTTCAGACCAGCAAGCCTGTGTTCATCTATAGACTGGTCGATAGTACAGACTATTGACAGGCAATTCATGTGAGGAGTCATGTAATAATTTGTGATATTGAACGGAAAAATAAGAAAACCTACGTCTGATGTCTTGTAGAAAAACATATGCCATTAAACAAATTTATCATTGATACAGGAATAGTGAAACAAAAATATTATTCACTGTTACATACTGTATTTCTACATTGTAGATTAAATTAGCAGTGGTTATTTTAGTGAATTGTGAGCTTTTGGAAGCTGTGGTGTTTCATTGGCTTATATTATCTTGCTTCTAAATGCAGTCCCCCCATTTTAATTCACCAAAAAACTTATTATCCTTTAGTCACCCATTGAGTTCTGTTTATATTTGTAAAACTTAATTTTCAAGGCAGAATATTCTGAAATAAGGGATAGTAGTTGAATCAGGTAGGGGAAGGTGGGTGCAAAATGACATAAAACTGAGTAATTGGAAAGGACAACAAATTTTAATATCTAGAATGATACAGGATACACATACAGTGCCAGTTTCATTTATATATTCTGTGACAAATTTATCCGCAGATTTCAGTTGAATTACTTAGATATATCAATGTTTTATCACCGTCCAAAGGAACTTACTAGAACAAGATATATAAAAACCTCTCGAGTTTTTTAAAATGTCTGTAGTAATTTTAAAATAATTTTCAAAATTAGATTTCAATATTGGTGTTTTCCATTGCGAAGTCCAGATATTTAGATAGCGAATATTTTGATATTGGAAATCCTGTAAAAGATTAAGTACATTAGTAACTCTTTGGAAAATTCTGCCAGACTGTATGAAAATACCTGCATGTAATATTCAAGTTTAAGACATTGTTTTGCCCTTGAAAATTAATGACAGTTGACTTTGCATGAATGATGTTTGATTGAATTTAAATGGATAATTAATGAATTCACTTATTCTGAATCTGTTACTCAAAAAAATGCTGTGATTATTGAACTGTAATTTACATTTGTATTTTATTTGTATCCGTTGATAAAAGATCGGTTTTGATGTTTAGACTTAAAACATTAATTATTCATTTGAAAATACTTGTAGATGTTTGTTATAAGAACTTATTTGCAAATATAAATGCTATTTTACTTTCTTGTTGTCTCTTCCTTGTCCTGGGTTGATGTAGTGCCGAGAAGGGGCGAGTACTGCTGCTGACTAAAAAATGCTGCCCTAATTGCTGTGTCAAAGAGTCGTGTGAGGAAGCCATCCAACTGACACACAAAAGGTTGATGGTTCTATCCGGCTGTCTGCCTCTACCTGAGGTAATGCCAACAGAGGCTCCTTCCTCCCCTAAACGCTGGATACCGGTAGTCATCATATGACCTATGTAACACGATCATGTTTGTGTGACTCAAACCAAACTGTAGTGTTGAGGAATCTGTAGTTGATCCGTAATATCCCAGGAAATATATCAAGTTATCAAGAATAACTTAACATTTAGTGAACTGTAGTCGTATTGGCTGTGTTGGACCAAAAGGAGTTCACTATTTGAACTAGGTCAAGATTTTACTACCGTATAAGTACTTATTTCTGCGGGCTTAATATTCTGCGATTTTTAGCTCACCTGCACAAAGTGACAAGGTGAGCTTTTGTGATCGCCGCTGTCCGTCGTCCGTCCGTCTATAAACTTTTGCTTGTGACCACTCTAGAGGTCACGTTTTTCATGGGATCTTTATGAATGTTGGTCAGAATGTTCATCTTGATGATATCTAGGTCAAGTTCGAAACTGGGTCACGTGCCATCAAAAACTAGGTCAGTAGGTCTAAAAATAGAAAAACCTTGTGACCTCTCTAGAGGCCATATATTTCAAAAGATCTTCATGAAAATTGGTCAGAACGTTCATCTTGATGATATCTAGGTCAAGTTCGAAACTGGGTCACATGCCATCAAAAACTAGGTCAGTAGGTCTAAAAATAGAAAAACCTTGTGACCTCTCTAGAGGCCATATATTTCACAAGATCTTCATGAAAATTGGTCAGAATGTTCACCTTGATGATATCTAGGTCAAGTTCGAAACTGGGTTACCTGCCATCTAAAACTAGGTCAGTAGGTCAAATAATAGAAAAACCTTGTGACCTCTCTAAAGGCCATATTTTTCATGGGATCGGTATGAAAGTTGGTCTGAATGTTCATCTTGATGATATCTAGGTCAAGTTCGAAACTGGGTCAAGTGCGGTCAAAAACAAGGTCAGTAGGTCTAAAAATAGAAAAACCTTGTGACCTCTCTAGAAGCCATATTTTTCATGAGATCTTCATGAAAATTTGTCAGAATGTTCAACTTTATGATATCTAGGTCAAGTTCAAAAGTGGGTCACGTGCCGTCAAAAACTAGGTCAGTAGGTCAAATAATAGAAAAACCTTGTGACCTCTCTAGAGGCCATATTTTTCATGGGATCTGTATGAAAGTTCGTCTGAATGTTCATCTTGATGATATCTAGGTCAAGTTCAAAAGTGGGTCATGTGCCATCAAAAACTAGGTCAGTAGGTCAAATAATAGAAAAACCTTGTGACCTCGCTAAAGGCCATATTTTTCATGGGATCTGTATGAAAATTGGTCTGAATGTTCATCTTGATGATATCTAGGTCAAGTTCGAAACAGGGTCATGTGCGGTCAAAAACTAGGTCAGTAGGTCTAAAAATAGAAAAACCTTGTGACCTCTCTAGAGGCCATACTTGTGAATGGATCTCCATAAAAATTGGTCAGAATGTTCACCTTGATGATATCTAGGTCAAGTTTGAAACTGGGTCACGTGCCTTAAAAAACTAGGTCAGTAGGTGAAATAATAAAAAAAAACTTGTGACCTCTCTAGAGGCCATACTTTTCATGGAATCTGTATGAAAGTTGGTCTGAATGTTCATCTTGATGATATCTAGGTCAAGTTTGAAACTGGGTCAACTGTGGTCAAAAACTAGGTCAGTAGGTCTAAAATTATTAAAATCTTTTGACCTCTCTAGAGGCCATATTCTTCAATGGATCTTCATGAAAATTGATCTGAATATTCATCTTGATGATATCTAGGTCAGTTTCGAAACTGGGTCGCGTGCGGTCAAAAACTAGGCCAGTAGGTATAAAAATAGAAAAACCTTGTGACCTCTCTAGAGGCCATATTTTTCATGAGATCTTCATGAAAATTAGTGAGAATGTTCACCTTGATGATATCTAGGTAAAGTTCAAAACAGGGTCACGTACCTTCGAAAACTAGGTCAATAGGTCAAATAATAGAAAAACATTGTGACCTCTCTAGAGACCATATTTTTCAATGGATCTTCATGAAAATTGGTCAGAATTTTTATCTTGGTAATATTTAGGTCAGATTCAAAACTGGGTCACATGAGCTCAAAAACTAGGTCACTATGTCAAATAATAGAAAAAACGACGCGATACTCAAAACTGGGTCATGTGGGAAGAGGTGAGCGATTCAGGACCATCATGGTCCTCTTGTTTCATTAATGAGGTGGTATTAAATTTCTGCCGTGTCCTCCTCACGTTGATGGGATTTATTTCTGCGGTTCTGTATTCACCAGTTGTTTCATTCATTTCAAATAGACGGGTACGTATTTGTTGTTATTTTGACAGCTATGTTGGCTTCCGGTTTGAAAATAAAAGTTGAAGGATACTGATCACATAATGTTGTGTTAAACACAAGAAGAAACAGTCATTTTATAAATACGGTTGCCAAACAAACACGAAAAATGCCTGAATCTATAATTTGCAAACATTCTCGTCTGCATTGTAACGGTATGACAGTTTTTGTTAATCGCCTTTTTCAAGTCCCATACAAATAACGGTAAATATGACCATCACCAGACAGATCGGTTAACAATAGACACAAAGAATACAATGGATCGTGTTTGTCACATAATTTAAGAAAACAGAAACTGAGATCTGACTGATCAGAAAGAAAATCAAAACATATTCGATGTTAAATTATGGTTAATTCAACAGCAAAACAATAATAAAACGGTTCTGTTATATTACCGTTACTACTTAAGCCGATAACGCTATCGGACGTTGTCTTATACTTTACCGGATTATAATGGCTTGTATCGTTGTATCACAGCATGTCAGGACAAAATTTTTTGCGGATTTTAAATCTGTGGTCTTATTGTCTTCCGCAGAAATAAAGTTCCCGCAGATAAAAAGTACTTATACGGTAATCTTTCTTTGATTAGTACTTTCTTTTGTTAAGAATAAAAAAGAATTGCCTTGTTATACAGACCTTTGCAGTAGACTTCTGGTAACTTACGACTGGTAATTCACATCCATTTTCTACCAAAAACAATTTCCTCCAAATACTGTACCATTCAAATTCTTCTTTCTATCTTAGAACTACCATATTCCTACTCTTAATGCTTACATGTTTGCCCATCCTGTTCAACAAAGTAGTGTCCTCTACCCTTCTGTATAAAGGAGCATTATTTGATATTTGGAGATGTGTTCTGTTACGGGAAGCAGTCTCGTGTTCATACTGAAGTCCTTAAACAATGGTAGTAATCATTTTAGGCTATGTCCCTACATATTGCTCATTCTACTAGTAGTTAACACAAGGGAGGTAATCTGCTGGTTCCATATACGTTGAAGAGTGCACATGGTGTTCTCCCTTTGCTGAGTAGAACTATCGAAGTTCAGCTAATAAAAGTAGCATCAGTTGTTCAATGTTTCTAGCCTGGGGAAAAAACACTCATTTCATGTGCAGATGTTTAATTATTCTTTATTCCAGATTTTTTAACACTATTCGTAGACCTATATCCTCAGACTTCACATGTGCACTTGCCTTTACTGGTTACAGAGGGAGGGTATTGATCGACATTCAAAAAGCTAAATTTCTTTCTCTTCTGTTGTTAAAGAAGCATAGAGTTATGGGCCCTTGATTTTGCAAAAAATCCCCTATATCTTACCTTTTTTACACCTTCATTCCTTCAGCAATCCAAATCCTATTTACACACAATGTTTATGAGCACAAGATCTCTGATGAGTTCGATTATGAGTGAAATCTGACCATTAGGACTAGAGTTACTTGCCCTTGATCTTCCAGAAATGGCTTTATTTCATTTTATGACCCTATCTTCATAAAACCTGGTCAGAAAGTTTATCTTGATGATCTTTAGGCCAATTTCGAAACGGGGCTCAAAAACTACGTCACTAGGCCAGATCAAAGGAAAATCTTGTTAACACTGGAGACCACATTTTAAGTTTGAAACTCTTGGGAATTAGTCAGAATGTCTTGATGTCTTCTAGTTAAAGTTCGAATCAGGTTATGTGGGGTCAAAAACTAGGTCACTCAATCAAAAATCTAAGAAAAACCTTGTGTATGCAATAGGGGCTGCATTTTACACTGGATCTTCATGAAATTTGTTCAGAATGTTCATCTTGATGAAATCTTTGTCAAGTTTTAATATGGGTCATCTGGTCTCAAAAACTAGGTCACCTGGTCGAATCAAAGGAAAATTGTGTGTATGCAATAGGGTCTGCATTTTGTCTTGGTAAGATCTAGGTCAAAAACTAGGTCATCTGGTCAAATTAAAGGAAAACTGTGTGCAATATGGACTGCATTTTTCACTGGATATTTGTGAAATTCGATCAGAATAATCTTCTTGATAAAATATAGGCCGGGTTCGAATAGGAGTCATCTGGGGTCAAAAACTGGGTCACCTGGTCAAATCTAAGAAAACCTTGTGTATGCAATAGGGGGCTGCATTTGTAATTGGATATTCATGGAATTTGAACAGATCAAATCTAGGTCATGTGGGATCAAAAAGTAGGTCACTGTCAAATCAAAGAAAAACTTGGTGTGTGCAACAGGGGCTGCATTTTTCATCTGATACTTTGAATCCATTCCTTCAAAAAAGTATGAGTTGAATACGCCAAATTTCTCCACTATGATTTACTTTGTGATATTGAGAAAGGACCATAATTCTTGAAAAAATAGCCACAGAAAGAAGTCAATTATTTATGGCCATCTTCACATCAAGGTCCTTCATCTGAAACTTTTAACCATATCCTTTCAATAGTGTTTGACGAGTTGGACACAAAATTTTTCACTATATTTTATATAGCAAAACTAAAAGGGCAATAACTGCGGTAAAAATAGTCACTCCTTTAAAGTCAGACCGCACATCAAGCTTTTTCACCTGCGAAAGTTTGAAGCAAATCAGTAGTTTGGGAAGAATTGGACATGCAAGAATTTTCTCATTATAGCATCAGACAAAAGTAATGCACAAGAACCACCGATTTTTTTACGCTCCTACATTTGGGGGAAGGGGGGTGTAGCGTTGCTGCTGTCCATCCACACCTCCCGAAATCTGCGTGTCCAACTCCCCCCACAGTATAAGCCTGATTTGTTTCAAGCTTTCACAGATGAACAAGCTTTCTGTGCAGATAACCATAAAGGAAGGAACTTTTGCTGTGACTAGTTTTACCACAGTTTGACAGCAAAACTATTAAAGGGCCATAAATGTGGTAAAACTAGTCACAGCAAAAGTGCCTTCTTTTATGGTCATCTGGACATAAATTTAAGCTCGTTCATCTTTGAAAGCTTAAAACACATCGGACTAATAGCGTGAGTGATTTTGGGATGTAGGTACGGACAGCAGCAACGCTATATGCCCCCACCCACCCCCCATAAATGTTGGGGCATAAAAAAATGTCGGTGGTTTTTGTGCACTGCACTCCTTTCGTCTGATGTCTACATTTCAAGTTTCATTGAAATATCTTCAGCACATACGGAGTTACACTCTGGATGTACAGAAAGAGGGATAATTTGATCAATATTCAGGAAAGAGACGATTCTTGTGCACTGCCGTATCTATGTCAAAGGGGCAAGGAATGTCTGGTAAGTTGATTTAATAAGAAAGTCATCATCGAGCATTTCATAATGCTAAAAGAATTTTTAAAACCGAACTACTATTGAAAACGATATGCCATTTTGAAATGATGGAGGCAGCCATTTTATAGTGTGTTTATGACGTCATTTACACACCCTTTTAAATAGAATAATTGAACCGCGCGTTTTAAGATGTGAAACATGGTAATTTCTTCCACAGAAACCCTGATCTGGAATATAGTGCACACTGAACAGCTGAATCACGGCAAAAACTGAAATTTTCAATAGATAAATCGGCTCGGCCGATCGTGACGTGTGTGGCTATGTACAGCGATAGCAGGGAGCATATGTGTTAAAATGTATCTATTTTCCTACCTTTATGAGCACCGTAGCCGTGAGTATGATATTTTCCATTGATCACTGAAAATACATTCATTTGTTAACTGTTTTGCCTATATTTTAAAAATTACTGCAATTGACGTTTTGATTCCGCCTTTTGAAATTTAATAGATGTTTAGAATAAAATGCTGCCAATAACGTACAAACAGTTCAAAAAAATCGAATCACGCGATGGTATAATTTTATCACCACCCCCTCTTTCCCACCATCCCCATTTTGAAGAGGACTAATTCCCACGTGGCTTTTCAGGGACAAGACCACGTCTGTTACTTTTTAGTATCGAATCCGATAATTTCGTTTATTCCTGAACATATTCTTAAAAACATTTTCGCAGAAAAAACATGTAAGTGTTTGTAGACAGAACAGTATTGTATTCATGAACTTTCTAGTCTTTTCAAAAATGATTCAAAGATAGAATTTCGAAATAACGCTGACTGGAAAGGAATTTGTCAACGTCAACGTGATAATTTTTACATTTGCTGGCATTTACAAATCTTTCCATGTCGACATTTTATCATTAATGTTTAGGAAATATTGAACAACTATTTGTCATTTATGTACACTGAATATCAGTAGGCATCTGTTTCATATCAAAGAAGAGATCGTTAAGGAGTGATTAACTGACCTCTAAAAAGTAGGTGAACGATCGAAAAATTATAGTTTTCAAATCGGGGTCCATGACACAAATCTCTTTCACTTGCAACCTGGGTGGATTTTTGTTGTACAAATGATTGTGACACCGATCAGGCGTTTTAGAACTAAATCAGAAATGGATTATATCTGGATAAACAGTTTTCCAGAACAAAGTCACCTCTGCTTAGTATCTCAATGGTGGACAATCCCAAACTTATGTTAAATGTTTCTTTACTGCGAAGCATACAAGGTTTATTTATCGTACCATTTCTTTTGTGTGACTTTTTATACCCTTGACTGTAAATAAGCGATGGTTTGATGTGTCTATGTTTAATTGATTGTTACTTAAAGAGATGCATATATACTTTGTCTTTTTGTATACGTATATGGAGCAAAAGTGCTTATAACTTTAAAAGTAAACATATTCATGACCTATTTAAAAAGCAATAATTTTGATCTATTTAGTTTACACACCCATTTGAAATATCTAAAAAAAGATACACATACTGAACAAAGGCTAGCACTGAAATTTCATATATTGTCCTTTTTACCGCAGTGAAACTTAGGTTTACAAGTTCTTGTAATTATCACCCGATAAACTCACTTTTCTGGATACAGAGATAATGAGAATTCTTTTACAAGAACAGAACTATACTTAAGCGCGACAGAATATAACTAAGACAAATTTAAAGTGAATACATTTTCATTTTTTTTTAGAGCAGGTTGCTTGTATCACTATACATTTTCAGGAAGTATGGAAGAATTTCGATTTACATATCTATTTTTATACGTTAAAAAGTTTTATAATCTTGCAAAATGTAGACTTTAATCAATGTGTGTGTTTAATTGATGCAAATTCGGAATGAAATAATCCTAGCAAGTTCTTTACATTGAAACTGATAAAAGAGATCTATTGTGTGGACCTCCTTTGTCAACATGACAAGTAAATCACGTAAAACAAGTTAACTTACTATGCAATGGTCAAGCTTCTCACTGATCTACAGATATAGAACTATTAAAGAAGATAATACACTTCAGGTATCAGCATTTTCTGATGAAAAAGTCTCAAGTTTTTTTTAAATACCGATTGATAGAATTATAACAATAGTTAGATGTTTCAGAATCCAATTTGATCCCTACAATATTTTTTTCGTTTACCTTACCCAATTTAGAGGTCAGTTAATTGATCGTTTACGATCCCCACCTCGAAGTGAACAGCTGATATCATGTATTGACATGCTGCCTATTGGCCCGGTATGGTAGCCAAATTAGGAGCTCTATATATTGATCTAGATAAGGGATAGAGAGGTTCCCCTAAATGATGATTCGGGTGATCTGTTTCTGTTCCGATTTTACTGTGGTCCAGGTTGTCGGTGACCCTCTTTGTCAGTTATTATTTTTGTCCATACGCATAGACCTATTTTTTTAAAAAATATCATATAGTATTATAGCTGATCTAAACAATATCTAATGGGTACAGTCAACTCGCCAATAGAGAATCACTGCCAATAGCGGGTCACTTAAAAATAAAATGTGAATCTCTCTTATACATATCAGAGTATACAATGTTTAAGTATCCAGTAATATAAACTTATCACTTAGCAATTATTGCATAAAAAGAAGATAGATCTAATCTAATGAGTTTGAGTTCCATGAGTAGATAACTCTTGCAACTATGTTTCCTTACTTGGATTTTAGCAGTCTTGAATTCTTCGAAGTAGAATATTTTTGAGCATACCTCACAGTTTCTTAGATAAAACCACACAAATTTGGGGGACCCCAAATTTGGTACCTTTTTGAAGAGTGAAACACACAGGTCTCTGACCTATGGCGCAGTGTTTTATTCGATTAAAACTTGTTGTTCTGAATTTTGTCAAAACTTTCAAATAACTAATCAAATATACCTTTTGTTTCCAAACAAAAGAGAAAATTCGAAAGTTTGTGGTTTGTCGCAGTCTAAGGTAAATACAATATACTTGTCATCTGTTGAAACACTAAAATGATTGATTACTTCTAATTTTGTTTAAGTTTCACATCAATTTTCTTCCATTGGCATTGAATAATTTGTGGTCTGACGGGTGCTTTTCAACTTTATGCACCGGCCCCCGGTCGTGCCTGGTCAGGCGCAGGGAAGCGAAGAATGCAAGAGATTAATATTATTGCTTCCTAAAGTCACAGCCTTATCCAATGGCTATAACTGTTACAGGTTAAACGAAGAGAAAAATCAGACTCATACATAATCGCCTCGGTAGCCTAGTGGTAGAGCGTCCGCTTCGAGTGTGGGAGGTCGTAGGTTCGATTCCTGGCCGCGTCATACCAAAGACGTAAAAAATGGTACTAGTAGCTTGCTCGTTTGGCGCTTAGCATTAAGAGGACAGTACTTGGACTGATCAGCCCAGTGTCAGTATAATGTGACTGAGTGGGGTATCATGTCACATGTCTACGGCGTGATATTCCGGTGAGGCAGCACTTTAAAGTTTGGCATTGTGTTCACTGCTACAAGTAGACACCGTTGTTCATATGACTCAAAAATTGTTGAGAAAAACGTTAAACCCGAACACACACACACACACACAGTCTCATACATATTCACATACTGTTGTTGCAACGAAGTCGAAGGAAGTGTCCAACCATCTGGTAACCAGCATACGTTTTAGCAAAAGTACAAATTTTGAGCAAATTCTATGATTTTTTAACATGATAGCAAAAATATTCGAATGCCATGATTTCCTACTCACATTTTTAGCTCTACTGTTCGAAGAAAAGTCGAGCTATTCTACTAGTCCAACTAATTTGACGCGATCCTAGGAAATATTGAGATATTTTTTCATTTGGGCAATATCCCCACTTGCGTCAAACACTTGAAAGACAAAAATAGTTGAAGCAATTTCTGATGAAATTTTCATCGCTGCTGATGCTTTACATGCTATAGGTTTAAATGCCAATTATTTCACGAATTGGCCATAAATTAAAATAAAACTTATACAGCATGCCCAACCATTTTTAAAGTTAAGGGTACATATACACCCAGCCTTTGCAAAATAGGGGTACACTTCAAAATTTTGGGGTGCACTACATGGCAGATCTGAAATATTGCAATTTGTGTATACATGTTCTTTTTCATGCAGAACTCTTGTGAGTGGGGTAGTCTGAATAATGAGACCTTTGGTAGACCAATATTGGATTTGATATTTTACGTTACTGAGTTCGTAAAAGCTAAAATGCTTTTCTGCATTTGAACATATCGATACTTTTTTTGCACAAGACCCATGTGACGTCTGACTAAAACACTTACCAAACCCCTCTATGTGGCTGACAATTATGCTGGGAATTCGGTGATCAATGGAAAGAAATTATCATGTCCCTGGACCGGATCTGTGTTTTAGACCGTACCAAACAATCGGCAAGTGCGCAATGAAATAAACAGGGATTCGGCAGTTTAGCGTAGGAGTTCTGAATCTCTGCGTGCATGTACCCCCAACAAGTGATTATGCGTGCATTTGATATTTTCTGGGTGATTCACGTACTGCAGTGCGTGAATGGGCATGCTGTTATATTTATCAAAAGGGTATTCAATTCCTCATTAATCTATGTAAAAATTATCAATAATATCCAAAATTATGAATTTTCTAATGATTTAAACCTTTGTATGTACTGTATATGATCAAGGTTTACCGTGTGTTAACACGCCATATAAAACCAATAACTTTACATCACTGTGTACTGTGATTTAACTTCCATTATTTTGGTCCTTCAAAGTTTTCATGTTAGATTGCCCATCACAAATATAAAACAATCTGAACGTCGAATTATTTTGACTAGCTATTCTACTCACCCAAGCAATTATCATATATATACACTGGTAACACAGTACATAACAGTACAAGTATATTGATTACTGGACCCCTATTCACTTCATAAAACCAAAGAGCTATAAAAATGAATATATCGGCAACTTGAAAGGCATATAGAGCAAATCTCGCCACATCACTTGAGAACTGAATGTGATCTTGTTTTACCGGTGTATGAAACAGACGTACGGCAGAAGGATAAAAATTTGTGTTGTGAAAAACTTTCAGTCAGATCATATGTTTATAATAAGAATGGTGTTTTTTAATGTTTAATTAGTATTTTCTACATGGGGAAGGAATGAATTTATGATTGGAAGTCTGAAAAATCAACAGTTGTCGTTTAAAAATTGGACCCGATTCGGTTTATTACCTGCCGGCCGTACCGCCAGTGTAATGCTTTAATAAGTTACTTTTGATTTGATCACGAGTGATCAAGTCAGCAAACGCTTCACTAAGATAATGCAGTGATACATGCCAACGCGAGATTATCTCCAGTTGCGATTCTGTGTATTTATATCAGTCAAACTGTCCTTTGCTCTTTAAAACTCATTTGGGGTAGTTAATTTACCGATAATCACATGACCACTTGTAGAAGCTTGTCGCTTTAAATACAAATGTAATTATTGGATCTCTAAGTAAGTGTCTAGACGATATTTTTTAGCTCACCTGAGCACAAAGTGCTAATGGTGAGGTATTGTGATTACGCTGTGTCCATCGTCCGTGTGCGCGTGCGTGCGTCAAGTTGTCCGTCATCAACATTTGTGTTTAAACAACATCTCCAAAACCACTGAACGGATTTTGATGAAACTTGGCCATGATGTTCCTTGGGTGGTCCTCTACCAAAGTGTTCAAACGGTTCCGCTTGATTACACATTGGGGCTGCCAGAGCTAAAAATAGAAAAAACTTCAAAAGGCATCTCCTAAACCGATGGTCCGATTTTGAAATAATTTCAAACAAATGGTCCTTATGTCTTACAGTCCACCAAGATTGTTCAAATTATGCTGATTTGTCAAAAAACATGGCCGATAGAGGGCGTGGTCACTTTTCCCTACATATACTACTGTTTGCAGATCAAATTGCCCCTTCAACTTTTATCAAATCGATAGAGTTGCACGTTTACGTCACAAAAACTGTGAAGCTGAAGCTATTTATGGAGTAATCCTGACAGGTTAACCCCGCCTATTCATTCACCTTGTCGTGAAAGTTTTTTTTTCTTTAATGATCTTGACGTCACACAAAGCGCGCGCTCTGACTCTATCTTTGAAGTATTGCCATACTTGCATACATTGTAAAGTGCAATGAGGTGATAATGGATATGTTTTAAAAGTAGAATATATATAGAATGTTTCAGTTACGTTCAAATGAAAACAGCGTTTTTTGTTTGTTATAACAATTATTATCGACGAAATTTCCAACTACGCAAGGTATACAAGGTTTTACAGAAAGGTATCATTGAACCTTCAAGCTACGTAACACTTGTAGATCTAATTGTCATATCCATAAAAACTGATTTATTTGATATTCAAACTTTTGCAGAGTCTTCCGTAGCTTAACTATCGCAAATCTAACTCCATTATAGATCCAGTTCTTTTTTATTTTATCTTTTAAGTGGGTTTACATACATGTGAATTTATCTACTATTTATTTGAAGTCGTTTAAACACTATTTCAGTTATTCACATACAGGCAGTTGATAAGCCTTGTCTTCGTTCATGGAAAGAACCATTTATAGGCTCACATAAGTCAAAATAATTCGACGTTTAGTTTGTTTTAATATATTTGTGACGGTCACTCTAAAAGGACCAAAATAACTGAGGTTAAATAACAACACACCGTCATGTAAAGTTATTGGTTTTATCGCTTGCACTTTATGTGTAACCATTCATTAATCGTGTCAAGGGGAATTATGATAACTTTAACATAAATTAATGAGGAACTGAATCCCACTTTTGATTAGTCTAAATAATGAGACCTCGGGTAGACCGATTTTACATTTTGAAATTTTGCGTTGTCTACCTAAAGTGGATATCAACCAGTCAAAAAATACTAGTATAACGATATTCAACTCTTGAGTACAACTATTTGGACTACCTTTTGATACATGTAAGTTTTATTTGAATTTATCTGTTTCCTAGGATCGCTCCGAATTAGTTAGACTAAGATTCACATATTCTGTAAGAAATTGCCGACTTTTTTCAACTAAAGAGGCATGGTCGGTTCTGGGAATCAAACTTATGCCCTTCAATCAATGATGAGTGGATCCAACAGCTCGAGTCAGTCACGTTTTATAATTATTGTGAAAACTAAACACGACATACATTATTTAAAAGAAAAGTCTGCAGCAAAAGGTACTGAAATTTAGGCAGAAAATGGCCTGTAATGTAGGCAGAAAATGGCCTGTAATGTAGTGTCTTTTTTCACATCCACGCTACCTAAATGTAAAGTGTGCATTGTGGCAAGATTCATTTAAATTTTACATCTAAATTTTAAATGAAGATTAGATCTAGTACATCTGTTACATTCCGGTTAAACACCCGTTCGAACAGTATCTAAATCATCATTTCTCGGTCATACAGCCAATGCAAACAAGTTCATTCAGTATTTTTTACTCGTATCGGAAAGGCGGAGTTACCTGTATAGACGAGATCCAAAAATAGCTTCAGCATCGCTGCTTTTGTGACGTAAAGGTACAAGTCTATCGATTTAGGAAAAGGCGAAAGGGCAATTTGATCTGCAAACAGTAGTATGTATATTGTGGAAACTTTAAAAATCTTCTTGTATGAAACTGCTTGCCCGATTTTAGAATAATTTTACACAAATGGTCCTTGCGTGACCCTCTACCAAGTTTGTTCAGATTATTTTGATTCGTCAAAAAACATGGCCATCGGAGGGCATGGTCACTTTTCCCTATATGTATATAGTGAAAACTTTAAAAATCTTCTTGTGTGAAACTGCTGGCCCAATTTTAGAATAATTTTACACAAATGGTCCTTGTGTGACTCTCTACCAAGATTGTTCAAATTATTTTGATTTGTCAAAAAACATGGCCGTCAGAGGGCGTGGTCACTTTTCCCTATATGTATATAGTGGAAACTTTAAAAATCTTCTTGTGTGAAACTGCTGGCCCGATTTTAAAATAATTTTGCACAAATGGTTCTTGTGTGACCCACTACCAAGATTGTTCAAATTATTCCGATTTGTCAAAGAACACGGCTGCCAGGGGGTGTGGTCACTTTTCTTCTCTGAATCAATAATAGCTAGAGTCTTGATATTTGGTGTGTGATATCAGATTTGTAATGTCTACCATTATTGTTCAAATTATTGCCCTAGGTTCAACAGTGTGTGTGACATGTATATAATATTGGCTAACATAGAAGAAACCTAACTCTGTACTTATACAAACACACGTGAAGCCTTGTACACAGGTGTGCGCTTTAGGGTCAATGGCCCTCTTGTTTTCGTTTTGGTATTGGGAAAATGGAGAGGAAAATAACAAGTTTCTTTGTGCAAAAAAGGCCCGCGGAGACTGAAACTGTTAGCAACACTACACTACGGGCAGTAACCTGAAGGAACCAAAAACATCCAAGTCCAGCCAAAAGTCCAAAGAATCATTGAGTACTTTGGTTCATATCCTACTTCCGAAACCAGAAAGTCATGGCCTGTCTGAATTGTGAACTTTTATATGAAACCAAACAACAACTTAATAAATTTAGCACGTAAACAGCCTTTAAATAAATGCTTGTGGAACCCACACACCATTTTGCTAGTGGAAAAAAGGGCACTAGCAAATAAATTGCTAGTGGGGAATAAAAGTTAAATTTGATCCCTGGTCCTGTAACCGGACCTCTAGACTCCGGGACTACCTAGAGTGATACACAATTGAAATTTCTTGCAAAATGTGTCTCACTGACTGACTGAGATCACAAGCACTCTTTCTCATATGACACAAGCATTGTTTTTGTACCCTCTGAACAATGAAGTATACTGGTTTCAGGTTGTCTGTCTGTAGACACAATCTTGTACGCACCAACTCTCCTCATCCCCTAGACACAATTTAATGAAACTTCATACAAGTGATCAGTAACAAAAGCAGTTGTGCCTGGTGCACGTTAGGTTCTTTCAGATTTTTTTTTTTGCAGAGTTACACGACTTTTTTTGTTACTATACTATAAATACACAGAGTCTGCATATGCAATTCTGTGCGCAACAACTCTCCTCATACCTTGACACAGTTTAACGAAACTTCACACAATTGATCAATACCAGCCCTGGTTGTGCATGGTGCATGTTATGTTCTTTCAGAAAAAAAAAGTTATGGGACTTCGTTTCTTGTAACTACACTACAGTACAGACAGTCCACTCCACATAATTATGCATCTTGTGTGCGTCAAATTGCAATGTACTGTGTCAGTGAGTGCGGGGGATACGTTCATCACCTTTAGTGATAGCTCTAGTTTTATAGGAAATTTCGAAGTAGTTTGAAGCTTTCATTGCAGTCATGTTAAAACAAAACATATAAAATAAAAGAAATTGTTTCAAACAGGAATGGTATCCTTCAGATTTCAGTGGATTGTAGCAGCTATCGGTAGTTTTTCAAATATCTGACTTGTTGTGCTTGATTTATTTCATCATTTGCATTTCAGTGTTTATTTTTAAATTTTAGTGAATTGAGGAAGCACAAAAGAACACAGTCAAGTCCTACTAGATATTTTGACATTTCACTCCCTAGAAAATGCCAGCCACAAATTACAACTGGCCGTTCAATGAACAGCAGCCAATATTTCAAGTGTATGGTACAAAGAGAAAAAACTGTGCCGAGGAATCCAGCCAGGATGTTGTGGTATGCATGAATGTTATTTATCAGTTGAAAATGGCTTCATTTTAAAGTATTTATTTTTACTTGCATAAAACTAGGTTAAAATTGTGGGTATCGGTAGGCGAAAGAGCTTTGCATAGTTCTGTTTGTATTAAATAATGATAATATGATCAAACAACAGCAAAAACTGAAAACAGTTATCTTGTATCGAAACATTTCGAATTTCATTTACACAAAAATTAAATTTTCTGCATGTTTGGATCAAAATTTTCTAAGAGGTAGGTTTTCAATAAACCCTGATTTTTTCAAAACTTGAGAATATACTTAGAAAATTCAGAAAATAAAAAAGATAGGATCATGTTCTTGATTAACAGACACTTGTATGTACATGTAGTGTTTAGAAATCAGACAAAATTTCTGCATGGATTAATCAGTATGAAAAATGCCTGATTATTGATTAATCAGGATGAAAATCATATCCATTAGTTTTAGCAGTTTTTAAGATGATAAAAAAGATATTTTTTTCAATTTTGAACAATAACATAATTCCAGTAATTTTGGTAATTTTAACACAAAGCTTAGGAATTAACCATTGGCATAATTCTGTCTAATTAGAATTATTTTACTTGCACACTTAAAGTAACTTTTTTTGGCATTTAAAGGATGTCAAAGTCCATCAGTTATGAATTTCATGCACAGTTACGTCATGACCCATTTATAATTCAGTGACGCTGTGATTAATCAGCACACAACTACATTGCAGCATTGTCTGTATTTGATGTCATCAGTGCTTCCAGGGACTCTTAGTTTTATTTTTCCTGACACTTATTTGTAAACTAAACATGTATTTAATTTAGAAAAATTAGAAACAAAACATTTATGTACTTGTTACAAAAGCACTTAACAAAATCTAAAGTTCCAAAGGAACTTTAAATCTAGGTTTTCATGAGGAGATTACTAAATAAGGCTTCTCAAAAATTGCCAGACCGCCTGCAGTGACAAACAAATTTTATGCAGATCAGCAATTTCACTAAGACTGCCAAGTGTATGACAAACAGTTATTGCTTTAAAGTGGTCACAGTTTAATGGCATAAATATAAAGGCTTGTGCAGCATAATATTTTAATTTTGGATGAAGGTGCCGTGGCAGACTGGAGCTATTCCAGAGAAAGAGTCTGGTTCAACATTTAATACCAGATTGTAACTTCTAACTTTGTAATTTTGGATCATGCATTTTAACTTTTAAAGTAAAAAATACAAAGAAAATGAATCAAGAAGGTTACAAAATTTATGACAAGAAATTGAATATCGGGGTGGGGAGAGGGGGGTGGGGGACAGCTTGATTTTAACCCCAAGGGTAGTAAACTCATTTGTAATTGTTAGGAAGTTTATGTTTATACATGTTTGATCAAGCGAATAAAATTGATGTTTGTTTGAAAATTTTCAACATGCCAACAGAGGCGTCAAATTATTTTATTTTTGTAAACAAAGATAGGCTCAGTTGTCAAATATGAATAATGTATGCATATCTATTACAAGGAGGAAGTAGAGACAAAGCGAAGATGTACAGAAGCGAGACAAAGCATGGAGGAGGAGGAGGGCATGACAGATAGTATGGATATCACAGGGAACACAGACTCTGAGGTACATCAGTCACAAACAGTCCAGTCACAGATCTCATACCCATACATGTCACACTCACAGTGTAGTGCAGTGTCACATACTCATCATCATCATCAAGCGGCTATGCATTCAAACACAAGTATTCAGGATCTGGCTCAACATCATTTACAGGTATTACAGTAAATTGGAAATTAAATTACCTTATAGAGAGTTTAAGTTATGCCTAGATCTTGTAACAAGGTTTTTAGATATAAGACAATACCATTGGTATTGTAAATCATTCAGTGACCTCCGTGGTTGGTTTTGACAGGTTTAAGTCACTGACTGGCATCTCTTGCCCTTTACTTCTGAGCCCTTCTCAGTGCACTGTGAGGATTTGTTTGTTTGTTTTGGGTTTAACGCCATTTTTCAACAGTATTTCAGTCATGTAATGGCTGGCAGTTAACCTAATCAGTGTTCCTGGATTCTGTACCAGTACAAACCTGTTCTCCGCAAGTAACTGCCAACTTCCCCACATGAATTATCAGAGGTTGGTGACTAATGATTTCAGACATAATGTCGTTTATCAAATCGTCACGGAGAACATACGCCTCGCCCGAGGATCGAACTCACGACCCCGCGATCCGTAGACCAACGCTCTTACCTACTGAGCTAAGCGGGCGGGCTTGCACACTGAGGAATCAGCTGGCTTGTGGTAGACTGGTAGTTCAGTACATGTAGCAACCATACATAAAAAAAATGCCAGGGATCTTTCACCAGCATTGAAAGACACTGTTTGGCTAATTGTGTCATATTAAAATCAAACAAAAAAACCCGGAGATTTTGACTCTTTTGAAGCTGGAAGCCGATGAAACAGTACAATATCTGCATCTTTAAGACATATATATATTAAACACAACATTAACAGATTCTTATTATGAAAATGGCTTGACTTAGTCCATTTTAGTTGGTCTTAACATAAAGACTGTAAGAAAGTCTTTGAAAGGCAGTGTCTTTGTTTCCAAGTTGTAAAGGTTTAACAGTAAAAAAATATTTATTTATGAAATGGGTTAAAATGGATCATCAGTGAATTTGTCTTGGCTTACCTGTGTTTTAAGTAAGCTGTTGGCTGTTACTCAAAGCAAGCTGGAATTTAAGCTGAATTTTTATGAGCTAAAATATACCATTTATTACATACAGTGGAACTTCATTTGCTCGAGCTTGACTGGACTGGCAAAATGTGAGATGTTGGTAGATCGAGCGACCAAAACAATATAAAAATAGGGATTTTTTGGCAGGATCTGAGGAGTTCGAGCAAAGGGTGGTGTTCGAATTATCCAAGTTTGACCCAACGAAGTTTGACTGTACCTTACTATAGATAACTGTTACAAATTTACTTTAAATTACACAAATACCATTTAAATCCTGTAATTAATGTAATATTTTCAATACAATGTTATAGGCATACTTTTGGTTCCTGTCTCATTGCATTCTGAAGTCGGTGTCATATACATTGTAACACTGTATAAAAGAAAAAGGCCACTAAAGGGCAGGGATATGCCTTTTGGCCACAGTAGCACACCTAGTGTTATAATGCACTAGATTTGCCATTATAGTCAGAAAGCACACCAGACATATATGAGCTGTGCCATGAGAAAACGAACATAGTGGGTTTGCGACCAGCATGGATCCAGACCAGTCTGCACATCCGCTCAGTCTGGTCAGGATCCATGCTGTTCGCTTTCAAAGCCTATTGCAATTACAGAAACCGTTAGCGAACAGCATGAATCCTGACCAGACTGCGCGGATGTTTTTGTATTTATTGCGTATGTAACTGATACATTTATGCATGTGAGGTCATGCTGTAAAATGAATGAAATTGTGAACGTGATGAAAACATTTTATTATTAAATATTTACGTGCTTATTTTCAGCTTGCCTTTAATGAACATTTTTTCATACATGTGAGTAGAGCTGTTATTGTCATCCTTTCACCCACGTTCACTTCACAAACAATTTGATATATAAATTTTGTAAGCAGTTTTCTCAGAAGCTACTGGACTTAAAGCTTGCAGTCTTCATATTAGTCTTGGCATTATGAGATGACCACATAGGCAGGTTCATATTAATTCTGGCTCTATGCCGTTTCAAAATTATGCCACTTTTTAACATGCAACTTTGTTGATTTTTTTGCATGTAAAAATGTTACTCAGAAACATGTGGTTGGCCCTTAACTCTACCTTACCTTACCTTTTATCAAAATTATGCCCCTTTTTAACTTACTAAGAAGGTTGTGATAGGATTTCAAAGTCTTGCCGTACTGTAGCTCTTAATATGTTTTTGCATAATTTATAGGTCACAATGAACAACAGAGTGCCTCCACTTCCGGACGCGACTGGAGACCACATGAACAATAATACTATAGTGCAGACAGAAGATGGACAAGAATTGAACAACAATATCATGTCTCAGGTACACAGTCGGGTAATATTCATGTAATTACTAACAAATTTCAGATACAAAAGTGTAGGACAGCCTTAACCCCTCTTTCCGGTCCAGTTTCTTTAAGTTTTGTGAGACAGTTTTCTTTTTCGCTGAGATGGAACAGGGGACAAGATGTTTTTTCAGAGACAGCTTATCCTGCAAGACTAGTGACTGACAACTATTCCTCACCCTGCAACAGAGTTCACTTGTCCTTCAAGTTTCAGATGTATGACGGGGTATTTTTCAGAAGAGACATGCATGTACAGTGTATCGAATACTTCAAATATCGAAGTGAAACTGATGCAAAGTTCATTTTTTGCCATATGCGTCATAGCAACACAAGAGCACTTACAAGTACTGACTCACTTCCTGTTTCGACCGCCTCGGTAGCCTAGTGGTAGAGCGCCCGCTTTGAGTGCGAGAGGTTGTGGGTTAGATCCCTGGCCGCATCATACCAGAGACGTAAAAAATGGTACTAGTAGCTTCCTTGCTTGGCGCTTAGCATTAAGAATGTAGTACTAGGACTGGTCAGCCCAGTGTCGGTATAATGTGACTGGGTGGGGTATCATGTCACCCGTCTACAATGTGATATTCCAGTGAGGCAGCACTAGAAAGTTGGGCATTGTGCTCACTGTTACAAGTAGACACCACCATTTATATGACTAAAAATTGTTGAAAAAGATGTTAAATTTGAACACACACCCACACACTTCCTGTTTCATTTTGTATGTGTGATACATATGGAATTGGTTAAAAACTGTCAATAAGCAATGATATTACAGCAGCGTTGCATGATTATTTCAGCCAGGATGGTCTGATTAATTGGTACATTTATTGTTTTACTGACTCTACGAGAAAAAATGCACTCCTCCTGCAGGATGACGTAACAGAAAATTCAACACATCTTCAGTCCATTTCTACTTGTCAATACGAGCGGATAAATGGAAATTTTTATCCTCTGCAGACCCAGTTCCCCTTCAAAATTAGTCAGCTGCACCTTACAAGCTATGATTGATTGCCTTTGAATGTTTGAGTATCTTCTTTGAGGGTCTCCATGTTCTTCATAATAAAGAATAAAGAAATTTCTATATTAACATTTACCATGTTTCATTTGTAAAGTTCCTCATACATAATATTTAGATGAACTTCAGTTTGATCTTAAAAATTGATCAAATGTTGACGTAAGAGGCCTTTAACCCCTAAATGATGTTTACCAAATTGGGAACATTATGGAAAGATTAGATATTTCAAACAAGTGATTAAATATGGAAAAAATATCAACACCTGCATGCTTGCACATACTAAATAATATCTCTTTTATCATAGGTTTACCTTAGGAAAAAATACATAAGAATTATTTGTTATTTAAATGTTATTGCACCTGCGCAGTTTGCCAGGTAGGGGGCGGAGAAAACCTCAAATCTTTAAACCGCAAGCGTGATTTTCCAGACAAGGAAACTGTTGTGCAGATTAGGGCATGAAAGTCAGTATGTCTCACTCACAAACTTTAGTTTGGATTGAGATATCCAAGTGAAACTTGAATCAATAGGTAGCTTACATTAAGACTAAGGCTGGGAATACTAAAATTTGAAAAGCATTCTGTCCAGTCACTCAAGTAAAGGTAAAGTGAATCAAAAAAGTTTGTCTATAGCAAGCTTATATATCAGTGCAAATGTATCAAGGCTGACATTACATATGAGATCATCATGCAGGTCAAGGTCACTTTTACTAAAGGTAGCAAAAACTGTGTCTTCTCAATAACTTTGAATAAGTTTGATATATTGAACTGAAACTTAACCTATAGGTAGCTTATAGTGAGACCATGGTAAAGGTTGCATGTTGGATCTGTCAGGTCTCTGCTCAGTATCTCAGAGTAGGATAAGAGGGGGGAATGAAAAATACTTGGTACATTATATTGATTCATAAATATCAGTAAGAATGTTTTGGATTAGTCGGGGTCAAGGTCAGGTCACTTTTAAAAAAAACATAAATTTGTTCAGCTTAATAACTCGAGGTAAAGAATAAAATGAAACTTAAGCTAGGGGTTACAAATTATTTTGAGATTAAAAAAAGGATTGCAGCTGAAGCCATTGCAAACATTGTCTGTGTTATTAAAACAGGAAAAAAGTGCCCTCCCTCATTATTAGAAAAGAGCCATTAAAGGCACTGACCTCCAGATTTAGGCTGACAATGATCTAAAATTAAAGTTTGGTCATATCGTGAATATTAGAATATGAGTTTTGGTTTCTAGAACCTAGGCAGCCATGGCTATGAAAATTTTTCAGCTGTTATCACCAATAATACTGCTATGGAAGATTATGTATTTAATGATCGTTATTTATAGATTTATTTATAATTAAGACAGTTTACCTTGAGTAAAGCGTTACAAACCCTTTTCGATTTTCATTGTAAAAGTAAGTAAAAACAACTACATGTAATTCTCATGTGTTTCCATAATATTTATATAATTTTAATGATTTTGAATATGACAAGGCAAAGAAGCATAATATATTTATAAATTGTTTACTCAAAGAAAATATGTTATAAAAAGTGCAAAGTCATTCATTTCCTGTTATACAAAGTTATGCTAAAAGGATATGAACATAAATACTATTTAGACAGCATGCAGCTACATTAATCAAAGTTGCGGATGTTCATGATGTAATTCTTGCAAGATAAGCCACATAAACTGACGACCTGTCGGTTAAAAATGAAAATATATTCTGTACCTAACTTGGATTATAAACAAGCTTATTGTTTATTACATGACAAATGGCTTGTTCCTGTTGTTTTATGTTTTTGAACTTTTATAACAGCATTATTGTCATATTAATGGAAACTGATTAAAATTTTTGACTCCTGAATCCTACTAGAACTTTTATCTGCTGTATAATTAATTGTCATATAGTTGGCATGTGATATGAATTTCTGCCTGCTGTTAACAAAAAAAAATGATTTGAAAAGAATTAAACCAATTCTGTAAATGTTTTTTTTTTGACAACAAAAAAAATATCCCATTGAAGTTGTAGATCATTTATGTTTTGTCCAATACATTTTGTAATGGTCTGCACCAATATCTTTTGTGTTGGTTTGGGTCGTATGTTTTGTATTGGTAACTTCATGTTAAGGATGAAGGTATATCAGGTAGGTCCAAAAATATTAATCAAAAGTAATAAATTATTAGTATGTAATTACACGATCTGAAGAACCTTCTTTCAGTATTTTATGTAGACTAGCTCCTAGACTATGATATATTTTTTTACATTTTTATGATTAAATGTAGTGAACTGAGCCAGTCCATATCCTATGTCCAATATCAATTTCAACATCATTCCTCTGTGAAAATCTCTAAAATAGACTGGCTTTTGTCTCTATGAAATTGAATTCATCAAAAAAAAGGGGAAAAATGTAGGAATATATTTATTTTCGGTCTAGTGGCTAGTCTATATTTTATGTTATTAGTCCCCTACTGGTTGAAAACCAGTTTTGGGGACTATAGGAATGCTCTTTTCCGTCATTCCGTCTTTCCGTCATTCCGTCATTCTGTCATTCCGTCATTCCGTCCGTCCGCAATTTCGTGTCCGGTCCATAACTCTGTCATCCATGAAGGGATTTTAATATTACTTGGCACAAATGTTCCCCATGATGAGACGACGTGTCATGCGCAAAACCCAGAACCCTAGCTCAAAGGTCAAGGCCACAATAGGAGGTCAAAGGTCAACAGGGCTTTTTTCCTGTCCGGTCCACAACTCTCCCATCCTTGAAGGGATTTTAGTATTACTTGGCACAAATGTTCCCCATGATGAGATGATGTGTCGTGCGCAAATCCCGGACCCCTAGCTCAAAGGTCAAGGTCACAATTGGAGGTCAAAGGTCAACAGGGCTTTTTTCCTGTCCGGTCCATAACTCTCCCATCCATGAAGAGATTTTAATATTACTTGGCACAAATGTTCCCCATGAGGAGACGACGTGTCATGCGCAAAACCTGGATCCCTAGCTTAAAGGTCAAGGTCACAATTGGAGGTCAAAGGTCAACAAGGTTTTTTTCCTGTCCGGTCCATAACTCTCCCATCTATGAAGGGATTTTAATATTACTTGGCACAAATGTACCTCATAATAAGACGATATGTCATGCACAACTTTCAGACCCCTAGCTCAAAGGTCAAGGTCACACTTAGCAGTCAAATGTTAACATAGCATGAACAGGGTCTGTTTCGTGTCCGGTCCATAACTCTGACATTCATTAAGGGATTTTAATATTACTTAGCACAAGTGTTCCCCATGATGAGACGACGTGTCATGCGCAAATTCCGGACCCCTAGCTCAAAGGTCAAGGTCACAATTGGGGGTCAAAGGTCAACAGAGTTTTTTTCCTGTCCCGTCCATAACTCTGCCATCCATGAAGGGATTTTAATATTACTTGGCACAAATGTTTCCCATGATGAGACGACATGTCATGCGCAACACCCAGTACCCTAGCTTAAAGGTCAAGGTCACACTTTGAGATCAAAGGTCAAGAGGATTTTTTTCCTGTCCGGTCTATAACTTTGTCATGCAAAGCAGGATTTAGATATCAGTTGGCACAAATATTCCCCTGGATGAGACAACATGTCATGCGCAAGAACCAGGTCCCTAGGTCTAAGGTCAAGGTCATATTTAGAAGTCAAAGGTCAAATTCAAGAATGACTTTGTATGGAACATTTCTTCTTCATGCATGGAGGGATTTTGATGTAACTTGGACCAAATGTTCACCACCATGAGGCACCCTTGTTTTTAGAATTACATCCCTTTGTTGTTACTATAATAGATTTTATTGTAACTTTTTTATTACTGGCAGTAGAGAAAAATCGAGACCACTTTTCTGTGGTACAGCATGCATGTTACATCCAATTGTTAGGTGTATTTTGACCTATCTCTACCTGGTAAAGAGTTTCTTGTGGACTTATATTATTATTATTATTTTTTTTTTTTTTTTTTTTTTTTTTAAGATTAATTTCCCTTTGTTGTTACTATAAATAACTTACATGATAACATTTTTATAATCAGCCAAAAAAATTCAATATGAAAACAACTGTGGGTTTTTATATATGCACATTTTAATCCAAGTGTGTTGTTATAATGTTATAACATATTGTATATGTAGTACAATATTGTTTATACATCATTGACAGATATCAGTTCATTATGTTATACTGCAGTAGAAAAAATTAGGTGCCTTCCAGTAGGGGACTTTGTATTGCATGGCAATACTTCATTCACTTGTTTGTACTGTAACTTATTTTAGAACAACATGTTGATGGATCTGAATGAAGGAGTATACAGTACAGCCACGTTGCCACTGAACCCACAGACAGATGCCGAGTATGAGGCAGCCTGTAATATGGTAGCAGCAATGGAGGGGGAGGGAGCACCTGATCCTCAACAGTACTCCATGTCATATTGTGATCCACAGTGTGTGTAAGTTGTTATATTTTTGGAGAATTTCAAGGATGCTTTGGCATTTTCATCCTGTCTGGTTAAGACTAGTTTTTAGGGCATAGGACTATGAATCAAAGGGGTGTTAGTTCAGTAGCTGCTTGTGGCATAGTTATTATGTTCTTCGTGATGTTTACACTGCAGATATTCTGTCTGAAGTAATTATTCCTCCGCAGACATTAAGTCTGAAATCATTTGTCTTAATAAAAAACGGAGTAGGTTTCCATTGTCACAACAGCAGATAAAGAGACCAGAATAGTTGTTAGATTGGAAAAATTTCAACATAGTTTGACATACTAAGAATTGAAAGGGGAAAATCAGGCAGGGAGGCCTTGTTTTCCTGTACCTTTGGCAGGTGATCATGTTTAACCAATTATTTAAATGTCATCTTAGTCATGAACATGGTATAAATAGATTTTCCTGTTTCATTCATCAAGATACATATCACAAGTTTCAATGTCATCAAATATTTTGGCATGTTTTTATTGAAAAGACATTACACAATGTTATGTTAATTTTGGGGGGCTAAATCAATCCAAATTTGAAGTCAATAATGTTATTTATTGGGTAATTTGTTTACAAAAACAAGGTTAAAGAAATAACATAAATTGTTCCATAATGATTTAAGTAGGAAATGATCTTTGAATGGTATGTATGGCCTTTTCTTGACAGGTAAAGTCTGCTGTAGCGGGACATTAACACTCACATGAAGTGTCTTTCTTATCATGAATATGTGTTTCATCAATTTTAGATAATTGAAATAATTTTGTATTGGCCTTCAGTAATTTCCTTATAGATTGGGTTGGACAAAACAGTAATTATGTATGTGAAAGGCATTATATTGTTTTACCATTTAGACAATTCTAGAATTTTCTTTGTCAAAAGCCATTCACATCTGACCCCATACCCTTGCTTTTGGTCATGTCAGTCAGTCCGTTTGTTTGTATATCATTTGGTTTTGTCATTATACTTCGTAGTTTGTTTGCCATTGGTTAGTAGATGACCCCAATTGTTTTAGGAGTCAGTAGGTCAAAGGTCAAACTCACAGTGACCTCAAGTCCCTAAAAACAGTTTCTTGTCAGAAACAAAGGAACACTTAGCCTTGTCATACCCTACTTGGGTCAGTAGGTCAAAGGTCACATTAGCCGTAAGGTTGAAAATGCTTTTCATTCAATAACTGGATAATACTTGGTACTATGACAGTCAAACTTCATGTGATGGTTGCTTGTTGTCACTAGATGATCGCTATTGATTGAAGTGGTCAGGTCACTGTGACTTAAAACTGAAAAAGGTGGCAAATCAGTATCTGAAACACTTTTAGGCCTATGGCTTCTTAACATTGTAAGATAAGTGCTTGTGGTCAGTTGATGAAGCCTATTGTTTTAAGTCAGCTGTACATCAAAGGTCATGGTCAAAGTTACCTCAAGAATGAATACAAGTATCTTAATCAGTAAGTGAGAATACATACCCAGTTTCCTCGGTAGGCCAGCATTGTTCAGTAGATTTTCATATTTTGTCAGGCTTAATTCCTTGCAAATTAATTGAATTTTTAATTATTTGTATTGCCACAAAAACCACAGGGCATGGGCACTTTTCCCTACATGTAAGAAGTAGATGCTTTAAAAGTCTGACTTCTTTTCAGAAACTGCTTGTCCAATTATGAAATATTTTCACAGAAATGTTTCTTCAGTGACCCTATACCAAGTTTATTCCATGTTACCAGAAACATGGCTGCCCACCAGGTGTATATTGTGTTTGCTAATAGAACAGTATTTAATTCAGTAATTGACAGGAAGATTTCTGTTTTATAATTGTATAAATATATATGAGGTAGTTTCCCTATTTGTCCCACAGAGCCATTGTTAAGGGAGGTAATCCAGTACGTATGATAGAAAGATTCTCCCGGAACAACTTATGCCATATTTTATATATCATGATTACAGATTTCTTATCAGAAGCATGTTTTGGGTTTTATTTTATTGCTTATTTCCTTAATTATGTAAATGATACGTACACGATATGAAAGCATTATATGTCTGACCTTTTATTATGTTTCCTGATTGATAAGATAAAAGAAGTTTATAGGAACTGTTGTCTAATTGGCATACTTTGAAAAACCAGTAATTAGATTGTGATATTGATCTCTGGGCAACAGAATGTCTGATATGATTCTTGGAATCTGTCAAAATAGTGGTACAAAAAGATCCCTTTGACAAATATCAGACTTATCAATTAACTGTCTGATCCACCAAATCTGTAACACACTAACAGGGTTTGTGTGAATTTGCAGCTTTATTTTGCAAGATTCGGATATAAATTTTATGTTATTCTGAATGCTTCCATTGCTGGTAGTTTGATAATTTTGAATGTTTGAGGTATCCTGAAAATGTGTATTTTATGGGATATTAATATATATTTTTCCCCTTGTTAAATAATTTTTTTTTTTTTGAAATTTTACAAAAAAAAAATACGTGGAATTTTGTAACAAACTTGTAAATATTTAAAGATAGAATTGAAAGTTTAGAACAATATTTATATGGTGTCCAAAATGGCAGAAATGTATGATAGCAAATATGAATCATATTTTTTACTATGAATTCAAAAATTATCAAGAAATCTTAAAAAGTTCCTATATGTCCTCAGATTCATCTTGGAAATTTAGAAAAAGTTGTTACTAAAAATCTGAACCAGACAGTGGGAATGATAGTTACTTATTGCAGATGTGCATAATACAATTTTTAAAATTTTGTTTGGTAATACCTACATAGCTTAGTTCATAATTTATGTGTTTATCAATGTCTGTTATTATAGGAAAGACATACATTTAAATGATGGCCATAAATAACAAATAAGATGATTATTACTATATCTATAGGGGTGATAAATATTTGATCATTTATTGAATTAATTATCTGTGATATAATGTATTGCCATAGGCACTTTAATGATTGAATTAGGTAGTTGACAAAAGACGCTACTTGTGGTTGTGACATTATAATGAAAATCAAATTAATCTTGCAGTTAAAAGAAAGAAAGAAAAGACTTATCATTTAAAATAATTTATCTCGCGTATTCTTTAAGTGCTGTGAATGTATCGGGGAAGAAGTTCCATTTTAAGCAAATAGATCACTGTTGGAATTAACCTTTTAAAACATCTTTGTAAATCGTCAGTCCATAGTTTGTCCCACTGAATGTCTATTAGCTGAGCTCTTAATTTTCCTGGGCTTAAGTTAAAATTGAAGAGAAAAATGCAAAAACTGTATTTATTTCTGATTTTGTGTAATAAGACACTAATATCAAATTGCTGAACAGTCAAGGAAGTGACATGATACTTTGTACAAATGTTATCATGTTATTTTACAGAGGTTGTCACATGAGTCAAAATAGTTATCATAACAATTTTTTATGAATATTATCTTATTTTACAGAGGTGGTCACAGAAGTCCAAACTCTGGCAGAGTTCGCTGTCTATGCAGACCATCGTGGGAGGGTTTAATGGATGTCCGTCCATACATCTCAGACTACTATTGATCTCAGCGTATAAACATACATAGACATACATCATCTAGATTGATCACAGCCAATACTGCCTTCTCAGCATAGTTGTCACATGACTTTTTAGCTCGACTATTCGAGAAATTGGTGGAACTATTGCACTCACTGACTCGTTGTCAACCGCTTCTGCATCCTGATTTGGTTTAGTATTGTATGTAAGCTAATATCTCAGTAACCACTTGTTTGTTTGTTTGTTTTGTTTGTTTTGGGTTTAACGCCGTTTTTCAACAGTATTTCAGTCATGTAACGGCGGGCAGTTAACCTAACCAGGTTCCTGGATTCTGTACCAGTACAAACCTGTTCTCCGCAAGTAACTGCCAACTTCCCCGCATGAATCAGAGGTGGAGGACTAATGATTTCAGACACAATGTCGTTTATCAAATAGTCACGGAGAACATACGCCCCGCCCGAGGATCGAACTCACGACCCCGCGATCCGTAGACCAACGCTCTACCTACTGAGCTAAGCGGGCGGGCTCAGTAACCACTTGTGGGAATGGAGTGAAACTTTATACACCTGTACACTGTGATGATTTGAAAATCATTGCACAGGTTCCATTACTCTGTTTTGAAAATTTGTTCCCTTTTTTCAATTTGGTAATTTTTTTAAGAAATTTGTAAGCTTGTGTGTCTGTATCCACTAATTGAAATGGGTCAAAACTTCACAGACTTGCTTACTATGGTAATCTGACATAAATAACTTATGTTTTGCTTTTTACAAAGTTGTGCCCCATTTTTCTTCCTGTCAATATTAGTCTCTGATCTCATTAAGCCTCATGGGAGGGGAAAGTTCTATGACTCAAAATCATTGCCCATTTTGTACTTGATTATATTTTCATTATTTTAACTTCCTTTAGTGATGAGGCTTTTGAATAGTTTAGCCTAGCTGTTGTCTAACAACTCTTGTTTGTAGTGTTCTGTCTACTCAGCTGTCAGCACTAAGATACATTTTTGTGTATTGCACAGCTTTTAAATCACATTTAACTTTTTATTGTCACACCTAAGATATTACACGACTTAGTTTACATGATTATTGTGATGTTGATGCTCAATTTTTAATACAAGTCCACATGGACAATAAGACTTGACACTGCTACTTACTCATAGGATTTTGTATTGTGTGTAGCATATTATTTTTGAACCAGTAATGAGTAAAAAAAAGTATAATCGGCTAAATTTGCACAAAACTTATATTTTGATCATCTCCTGTGATCTTGTTTTTTGATTTACATGATACATACTACATAGCCTGGGACGCCGTTGATAATATTTGTGCGTTGTCAGAAGAAATCATACCTAATATTTATGCATTAAAGATGCCACTTAATTTGCGCTAATTAGTGTTAATTGGCATTCGTCGAGTTTCTGATATTATCAACGCCTGGGGAAATCTGAAGGAGTTTCCATGTCACTACTGATTATCGATTTTCTATAATTAGCCTAATTAACATGTGATCATGTTTGCGCTTGTTTGAAACGAAAATGAGGCAACGATGCCGAAAATTCAGCAATTTTCATAGATTACTAGGTCTGCATTAATATAACATCTTGACAGCTATGACGCAAATTTAAGTTTAAACTTACATATTTTAAAGTTGTTACAACTTGCTGGAAAAACTATGGGAAGTACAAATTGGAATTTTTCTCTAGTTCGGAACCTTCGGAAGTACACGATTCCGATCTGTCTTTTCTGTGAGAATTCCGTTTCTATTTTTAGCCATGGATTATTGCTTTCAGAAGTTATCGTTCTTTATCAAACACCAGCATATTTCGGGTGATATATAGGTGGCGCTGCGGACGGAAAACAGGTTTCCCCAGGCTGTCAATTTGCAGGTAAATAAAATGTTAGAAATTGTCAGACTGGATTCCCAGGCTACATACTACTAATCGATGCATGACAACAATAATGTTAAACCTAAGTTTTCTGTGAAATCATCAAATATCATGATTTGGGTCAAAATGGCTGACATTTCTTTTGGATATGAATTTGTAGACCTGTATCAAATTCGACAATTAATGAATAGAAATTTTGATTATTTTTTGAGGTTTAATTTCGTGACTTGGTGAAACCACAAAATCGACAAACATTAGTTCCCAAATAAATTTAATGATGTCACAGTATACAGATTTAAAGTGTTTAAAGGTCTCCACATGTAGTTCAGCACACATCCATTGTATTTTCAAGCTGTTGAAAACTAAAACTGTGACGCACATTTCATTTCTGTATTTTTGTTTCCTCTAATCACATACCTCATTACTATGGATTGTGTAATTCTTCTTAGTGGTTTTAACCCGTATCATGCTGGACACCATTTATTCTGCCTTTGCGACCAGTGTAGATCATGATCAGCCTGCACATCCATGCAGTCATGTTCTACACTGTTCTTGATTCAGTATGTTTTTGGTAAGCACCCCTTTAAACAGTTGATGGTACTGTCCAAACTGAAAGATGGACAAATTCGTTATAGAAATTTAGCGGGGTAAGGGTTAATTTTACTAATATTTATGAATAATGCAGCTCATGAATTCAAGAGTTTTTGTGAATTTTGATGCTTGTATCTTATCTTTAACGCAAAACAGTTTCATTTTGGGAATTCTTAACACGCAGGATGATAACTATGAGATTGCTAAATAAAGCCTTTGTGAAAATCTAAAATATATGGTAAGTAATTTAACCTTTACCCTGCTAATTTTGTAAAATGGACTGGTCCATCATTCAGTTTGGGCAATGCCATTTATTACTCAAAGGGTGTTCACTGAAAATTTACTGACTGAATAGCGAACAGGGCAGACCATGATCAGCCTGCATGGAAATCTTGGTCTGCACAGGTCGCAAAGGCAGAATCACTTGCTGCCAGCAGGCTAAAAGTTAAAGAAACATGGCAGCATTGAAGATGCACATTATATGGGAAAAATGTTTGATTTATTTTATCAATTAAGTGTATGACTATACTTTGTTACTTTTGGCTTTAAATTAACATGGCATGTTTTATATCTAGTTTTACACTTGTTTTGACTGATGATACATATACATGTAAATATTTAGGGGTACTAATACATTATAATTCTTAGATCTGTGTTGTTTTTGTTCATACATATTATGTTGTTTTTGATATTTTGCTGTAAGACTCATGTTTTAAGACTGATTTTAAATTTTGACATTTTTTTATTTTTGTTTTTACTGTTTTATTTCATTTCTCTTTAGTAGCATGACTCCAAGTAAGTTTAAATGTTCACTGATAAGACCCATATAATGTCTGCACTTCAGTTTTCAAGCGAATATTTTTACAAAGCAAGTCCTTGAAAAAAGTGGGGGAAAAAATCATAAGAAATATCATCTGGCTTAACCAAGTGTTTGGCTTTTGTAATATATATCAGCATCTTATGCACATTTATATGAAAGTGCTTCAACAGATACAAGTTTGCCAAACACTACACAAAATTTAAATGTTTAACTAAACATTCTGAAAAACATCACCCTCTGAAAATGCTCCAATGAAAATAGCCGTTTAGCAATTACGCTTATGTACTAGACATTTTCTCAATGAATAAAACTAAAGCCTGGAAATTCACAATGAAAATGGTCTAGATCTTTTCTCAGTACAAAAAGCAATAAATCTAAGTCAAAAATATAACTGCCACATCCTCATATGACTCATTGGATCGGATTTCATCAGCAGCATGGAACTACATTTTGGACTACTTCACACATAACACTGAGTAGTCACTTCCTGTTTGGTGTAATCAGTCCATAAAAAAAAAAAAAATCATGTTTGAATGAAAGATAGAAATAACTTTTACCAATGGACTCAAGACTTAAATTGTTCAGATTATTACAGATCTGGTGAAAATATTTCATCTGATGTTTACTTGGTGAAAGATATTTGCTGTTACACTGAAACAAGCAAATATTACCTATTACTTTCATACCAATAGTCGATTTTACGTTTGTTAATACAAGCTTATTTCAAATGTTTAAAATCTTAAAACAGAATGGTGCAAATGTGTTGATTAAATGGAGAAAAATTTAGTGCAATGGAGTTTAAATACGACTGTATTTGAATAACAGTTTTTACCATTTGAGTGCAATGCTGTTGACATACATATTTAGTATGCCACAGTTTCAAAGCAATATTGTGAAAAAAATACTGATATTTTACATCTGCAGATAAAATCTTTTGTACAATGTTTATTGAAATTACACATCTGTATAGTTAACTGCATTTGTTGGATACTGCGTGATATAATGGCCGTGTCATGGGAAAACCAACATAGTGGGTTTGCGACCAGCTCGGATCCAGACCAGCCTGCGCATCCGCGCAGTCTGGCCAGGATCCATGCTGTTCGCTTTCAAAGCCTATTGGAATTGGAGAAACTCTTAGCGAACAGCATGGATCCTGACCAGACTGCGCAAATGCGCAGGCTGGTCTGGATCCATGCTGGTCGCAAACCCACTATGTTGGTTTTCTCATGGCATGGCTCAATTATTATATTAATTATCTCAGTTGTGGTGAAATCATTGTTGGAGACCAAATTTACTGGAGTTTTGAAATCTTCACATCTTAATTTTACAGACAAAATAAAATGTGCATGAAAAAATAAAATTGTCATTAAATGTACCTATAAATATGAAATCAAGCACTTCATGCCCCTGTAAAATGGACAAAATACGTAACAAAATGCCCCAGTGAAATAGACAAAATACGTAACAAAATCCAGGAAATTTACAGTAAGTAAATCTTTGAATGTATAATGTTTATTGCACTTGTCTTAAAGTTGTTTACTTGTTTTTGTTGCAAAACATTGTCAGATTTCAATTTCCTTGATTTATTTTTTTTTATATTTGCGCTCACTTTTTGAGAGAATAAGCCTTTTGCAGTAATATATTATTCTTAGTCTCATTTCCTGTTGCACTGGTCATATATCATCAGATAGTGCTAACTGCCTTTTTTAATGCACTGCAGAGTGAGAGGAATTCACATCTCTGTTTAATTTTACATATGATTAAAGGATGATTTATGACTCAGCAAAAGAAGTCAGCAGTTTACTTAGCAAATTTGATACGAAGGGAAAAAGTTTTATTTTTTACCAGTTTTGTATGAAGAACAATGGTTTGTTAGAGGGAAACAAAATAGATGAGGATTTTTGATAATACCTGGTATGAAATTAACGCGTTTTAAAATGATATACCCTCCCCACACACCCACACCCACACCTACAACCCCCTTTCATGACTTCCATCTGATAATATATCAGTGCTAAGGGAGGTAATTTATTAATCCTTTTGTCTACAATATTACAGGTGCTTAATTGTTGGCTAGGCAGTAGTCTTGAATTTTATCCTGTTGTAACTTAAATGCTCAAAGAATCAACACGTTATCATCAATGTAACACTCAGTCCTGAAAGCCAGAAAGATGTGGTTGTTTATTATTTACATATTTCGTATTGTTCTTTTTTTTAAATTGTGTATACTGTGAAATCAAGTGATTTCAGGGGCATTAAATTCTGACAAAACTGACTATTTGTAGAATTCAAATTCTGTCTGGATAAGATAAATAGAAAATTTGATTATTCAGCAGGATTTAACTACGTCTATTGATGCTGTCACAAAACCCACGAAAATAGGCCCCTGGGAATATTAATGATTTCACAGTAATGTATTATTTTCTTACTTCAGATCTGAAAATATTATTTTCTCACCACAGCTCTGAAAATGGATGAGACGATTGTGTATAAATGCATGAATGAAAATGTACGAGGCTTACTGTCTCAAAATTTGCAAAAAAATGAAATGTTTTGTCTGTGAATTTGTTTAAATAACTTAACACGTAGATTTTAGAAGGGTATGATGTTTGGATTTGTGTCAGTCACAAAATGATATTTGTACATATTCATCAGTCATTGTTAGTACACGTAATTTTTGTTATAAATACGTTTCTGACAAAAAGTTCAATTTCTAAATAATTTCAGGTTACTGTATAATTATAGGAAACTATATCATTTTAAAAAAAGAACCAAATTGAATAGATTTTAAAGGTCTCATACTTTAGTTTTTTGTATGAATTTTAGGTAATCGTTAATTTTATCTTCATATGATAAGACTTTTACACAGACTTGTCACATGATAGTATGTAGTCTTTTTTTTGTGCTTGTTAGAACTTATTTCCTTAAAGTGTGTTCAGTGATTTCTTGCTGGTGTTAGTGAGTATTAATGAAATTGAAGGCATGATTTTGCATTATGGTGACAGAGAATTGGATTCATTGATTATAATTGAGGAAGTGTCCGATCTTGCCGTCATAGTGACTAAGCTTTTATATCGGTAATATGAGCCGCACCATGAGAAAACCAACATAGTGCATTTGCAACCAGCATGGATCCAGACCAGTGCAGGATCCATGCTGTTCGCTTACAGTTTCTCTAATTGCAATAGGCTTTTAAAACGAACAGCATGGATCTTGACCAGACTGCGCAGATGCGCAGGCTGGTCTGGTTCCATGCTGGATGCAAATGAACTATGTTGGTTTTCTCATGGTGCGGCTCATTTCTTTAGGCTTATCATTTAGCATAGCCTATAACTTCTACTTGCACTGAAATTTATGGCATATTCCATAGACATTGTTAACGATTTGCTTTGATCAACTACTATATTTGTTTGGTACTGCTTAAAATAGAGCATTTTTCGCCAGACTAATTTAATTAGATTTGGGAATGTTATTCAATTAATATGTATACACAAGTGCAAAAGAAAACTGCTGAGAAAGTGTTACTGGCGGAAAAAATTCATTTATGTTGAGCCCATATTTAGCAGTATCTGAAAATTTAACTTTTGACCCCAAAATGGTAAAAAAAACTTTGACATCACTAATTTAATATATATTGTTGATGACACTTGCACATATGAGTCTTTGCAAGTTGGGACAGCTCAGCAGAATTTCAGGATTATAACTACCAGTACCATAGGTCAAAATTTTCGATTCTAAAGCATTCCAAACTCGATCTGTCATCATGATACGTTTGTCTGCAGTAGAATTTGTTTAGATTTTAATAAATCAATGAAAAATATACTGCATGTTTTGTTATATATTTTCTATGTTCTTAACTTACGTATGGCAAAGCTATCTTAGCTATTTTCCTTTTTTTATGCCCCTTTTTAGATCTCCTGAAATTTGTTCAGGATGAGCTATAAGTATAGGGGGATGATTCTTCATAAACCTTTTTACTTTAACATATTCTCAGATATTTTGAGAAGTACAATATATTTTTATGCTCCCGAATGTGGAAAATTGCACTGTCCGTCATCGGCATAATATCTCGGCCAAGTTCGATAACCACCCAAATCGCCCCAGACTTTCTTTGATTATGGCCCTTGAATTACTGGAAAAAACTGCGAATTTAGCCATGTCCCCTCTCTTTAGTCGTACAGTTTTCATCCGATCTTCACCAAACTTGCTGACAATGTTTTTGGGCATAATATATCGGCCAAGTACGATAACCACCCAAATCGCCCCAGGCACTCTTGGATTATGGCCCTTGTAGGCCAAGATCGGTGACGGGCGTATTTTTTGACAGTCTGGCACTCTTATTGTTGTTTTTTTGTCTGGTCACAAAATGATTCATGCCTAAACTATTTTGGCATGTTTTGCGCAGACAACTGTAGCATTCTTGGGCATGCTTTGGGGGAATTTGTCACTAATAGTGACAGTTCTTGTTTTTCTTGAAATTTTGTAGATGAATAGATGGCAATATGTAGACTATGTCTCTTATTTTGTTGCTTTGGTAAAAAATTCAAGACAACATGAAGAACTGATGTCCTTATCAGGCCCACATGTTCAAGCTGAGTCGCTTAAAAAAAAGTTTTAGCTCCATCGCCTAAGTTCGGACTGATATATTTTATACAACCTTGGCCTTTAAAAAAACAACATGGTTAGGGTTGCATATCGGGCCGATAGGGTAAAGGTCGCCATTATAAATTTTGTGTTTTACCATCCCCCATCTGTGCCTACCTTGGAAGAAGATTGGGCATATTGTTTTGCTTATGCCGGTTGGCCTGCTGGAGACCACTTTGTATCAGATCAGTAATTACAAAACATTTTGGCCTACAGTTGTCAAATTTTGTTTGATGATTGTTTGTTGTCATTAGTTGACGTCTTCTGTTTTAGGGGATCAGTAAGCTAAATTTCAAGATCACAATACCTCGTTAATGGAAATTTTCCAATCAATAACTGGTAAGTGTCTGAGCCTACAGTGGCCAAACTTGATTGACTTTTTTCTGTGGTTGCCAGATGATCTTTTTTTAAGGAATCAAAGGTCACCTTGAAACCGAAAATGTTTTGACCCAGGACTTTCAAATTTTATGGATGATTGCCCGTTTAAGTGGATGACCCCCAGATGTTTTTGTGGTCAGTAGGGTCAAATATCAAGGTCAAAGTGACAGTGAGACTTAAGAGGGGGAATGTTCGGGCATACACAGAATGATTGTCTTTGGTCTATAGATAGCGGTCAGCAGGCCTGGTAAGCTACAGTGACCTTAAGACTGAAAACGGTTTGTGGTTGATAACTTGAGAATGCCTTTGACTTGGGACTGTCAAACCTCAACATGTTTGTTTATGGTTAGGTTATAGTTAGTAAATGACCCCTGTCAATTTGTTTGTTTTGGGTTTAACGCCGTTTTCAACAGTATTTCAGTCATGTAACGGCGGGCAGTTAACCTAACTAGATCTAGTGTTCCTGGATTCTGTACCAGTACAAACCTGTTCTCCGCAAGTAAATGCCAACTTCCCCGCATGAATCAGAGGTGGAGGATGAATGGTTTCAGACACAAGACTCCTGTCAAGGTCACAGCGTTCTTAAGACTGGAAGTCGCACATTGCATTATCTCGGATAGGTCATCAGAGTGGGCAAGTGTATTCTGCAAACAGCCCCTGTTGAATGTTCACATTTTGAAGGGTAGCGGGTAAATTCCCCATATGAGACATTTTAATGAGCTATTTATACACCATTTAAAAGAATTTTCAAACTTTTGCAATAACTTCTGAACTATTGAAAGGATGTGAAAGACTACATTGTAATTGGTGGTAATAAGACGAAGTGCAGATTAAATTTTCAGTATTCCTCCTGTTCGATACAATTTGAATTACTTCCCCTTTATTCCATTTTTTATTCAGTTCAATAAAATTTTATGAAAATTGTCAAAGTTTGTCTGCACATTTTCTTCTGTAGAAATGATACGGTTTAAAAAGTTACTCTGTGTAGTATTTCAGGTTATTTGTACTGAGAAAAATGCACGAGTTCTGCAGTTGAAATATTGCCAAACGAATATATATTTCTCGATGAGAATGTAATTGATATAATACTAGTATAATTCATTTAATGGCAATGTTGCCGTCACGTCCACATATCATATATTGTGCGACATACAAACGTTGAGAAAGAGTGCTATAAAATTGGAACTTCTATTTTACATAAAACACGTCCCAGAACGGTGTTATATTACATGCGGCTTATAACCGATGGAGTGTTTAAATTGTGTTAAAACATGGTCCTGCATTGTTTTTTCTTCTTCTTAATTCTAATATCAAGTTAAAAAAAACATGCACAGTTTAATTTATACGACAGCAATGACGTCACGTCGGCGCCATTCAGACACGAAAAAAGTGATTCCAAATTTGATTAGTATTTTACATATGTAAAACACATTTCCGAATCAAACCATGTTGCACTTACGATAATCAATAATTCTGTACGCTGACTGAATCACGTTTACGCCCTCTCTTGAAATTATTCCACAAGCGTGTAACCTCTTCATACTGTTTCGATTGATCAAGTGAAGTGTTTTCGTCGAAATACACAGCCCAGCAATACCAGGAATTCAGTGCGCAAAGTTAAGACGCTATTTCCTACGAAAGACCCGTGGTGACATTTCAACTTCATTATTTCACGATTTCTGCTTCCTGATTTCACGATTTCCACTTCATGAATTCACGATTTCACGATTTCCACTTCATGGATTCACGATTTCACGAATTCACGAAAAAACTTCACGATTTCTTGATTTCACGATTTCATGATTTCACGATTTCTTGATTTCACGATTTCCACTTCATGAATTCACGATTTCACGATTTCTGCTTCCTGAATTCACAATCTCCACTTCTTGAATTCACGATTTCACGATTTCCACTTCATGAATTCACGATTTCCACTTCACGAATTCACGATTTCCACTTCACGAATTCACGATTTCACGATTAGAACTTCACGAATTCACGATTTCCACTTCACGAATTCACGATTTCACGATTTCAACTTCATGAATTCACGATTTCCACTTCACGAATTCACGATTTCACGATTTCAACTTCACGAATTCACGATTTCCACTTCACGAATTCACGATTTCACGATTTCAACTTCATGAATTCACGATTTCAACTTCACGAATTCACGATTTCACGATTTCAACTTCATGAATTCACGATTTTCACTTCACGAATTCACGATTTTACGATTTCAACTTCATGAATTCACGATTTCCACTTCACGAATTCACGATTTCACGATTTCCACTTCATGAATTCACGATTTTACGATTTCAACTTCATGAATTCACGATTTCCACTTCATGAATTCACGATTTTACGATTTCAACTTCATGAATTCACGATTTCCACTTCATGAATTCACGATTTCACGATTTCCACTTCACGATTTCACGATTTCAACTTCACGAATTCACGATTTCAACTTCATGAATTCACGATTTCCACTTTACCAATTCACGATTTCCACTTCACGAATTTACGATTTCACGATTTCAACTTCACGAATTCACGATTTCCACTCTACGAATTCACGATTACACGATTTCCACTTCACGAATTCACGATTTCACGATTTCAACTTCATGAATTCACGATTTCCACTTCACGAATTCAACTTTATGAATTCACGATTTCCACTTCACGATTTCACGATTTCAACTTCACGAATTCACGATTTCACGATTTCAACTTCACGAATTCACGATTTCCACTTCACGAATTCACGATTTCACGATTTCAACTTCATGAATTCACGATTTCACCATCGTGAAATCGTGAATTCGTGAAGTGGAAATCGAGAATTCGTGAAGTGGAAATCGTGAATTCATGAAGCGGATATCGTGAAATCGTGAATTCATGAAGTGGAAATCGTGAAATCATGAAGCAGAAATCGTGAAATAATGAAGTTGAAATGTCACCACGGGTCTTTCGTAATTTCCTGATGTAATTCCAAGTTACATTTATTGTAATACAACTAGTAAAATTAGTTGAGGTATGTATTTCTTGTAAGTGCACGCTTAAAGAATGTTTTCTCAAAAATAGAGGGCGAAGGAGTCGCCATTATAATTGGAAATATGTCTTCAATTCAATCAAAAGTCGTGATTTACATTATTAACCCTACGTTTGTTCCATTTTAATGCTTATCCAGACACCACGAAATAGGTACAGTTCTTTGAACATTGTTGACCTTTTACGTTGAATATGAGTTATTTATACCTCGCGGCAAAACACGAGTTCCAGGAAAGGCGTAGACGATCGAAATTTACATTGCTATTTCCAGCGGCATTCCCAGACACCGCCTTTTTCATGGAAACTGTTTACGATGTGCTGTTGTCGAATATTTACAAAAATAATAATTAGGTCACGCACTGTCCATAGTAAGTGACAATATCATAAAGATATACGATAATTCGTTTGACGTTGGGGCAACTATTTTCGAAAAAATGAGCCGCACCATGAGAAAACCAACATAGTGCGTTTGCGACCAGCATGGATCCAGACCAGCCTGCGCATCCACGCTGTCTGGTCAGGATGCATGCTGTTCGCTTTCAAAGCCTACTGCAATTAGAGAAACCGTTAGCGAACAGCATGCATCCTGACCAGACTGCGCTGGTCTGGATCCATGCTATTCGCAAACACACTATGTTGGTTTTCTCATGGTGCGGCTCAAATAATGTTTTTCTATTGATATGATATATCAGATCAGGATGTATTGATTTATTTTTACTACGGCAGTTGTTTTTGTGTGTATATACTGTTGTCAAATTATCGTTCATGAATTATACATTTTTTAATTTTAATTTTTATTTTAATATGCTAATTTATGAATGGCGCTATTTCCAATGCATTCCCAGACACTTATGAAAAACATCCACAAATAAAGGAAGTGATTAATTATTCTCAAAATAAGTTTAATTGTCACTATTTTTGTTTGAAGTTCATCAATATTGACATTAAAAATCTCAACTTGAAAATGTCACCGCCACAACTACGTTATTTAAGGTTATTGAACATGATCCATTGATCAATGTAGCTTCCTTGTCATTTACATCATCACCGAAAAACAAAAATGTTTATTGAACTGGGGGAAGAGGGTCGTGCAAATTGTACCTTTTCTGTGTGTGTTTTTATACGGCCGGGTGGTAGACTTCAAAATCCTTTGACCAATGGAAGACGTGTGGACCTTACAAGAGATGGGGATCTTTGACACTCAGATCAAACTATTAGCATGGATCTTGCGCGAGACATGTTGCGCTGTAAATGCTGTAATTATAATGTAAAAAACTTGTAAAATTTACTTCAATCCCTAAATGTGATAATTAAGCTATGTGCCTGGACCTTTCGTGCAGTAGCAACTATTTGATGACCGGTTAGATTTTCTTTTTTCTCACCCGACTATGGATAGCTTCTGTAAACCTGTACTAGAACGCATCGTTTATGGACCTGGCGAGCTCATAAAACCGACAGGGACTTATATGCACGTAATGAAATACATCAATACTATCGGGGGAAAAATGAATTTTTATGTAAGAAATTTGCGTTTAAAAATCCTGTTAAATACACTCCATTTCGCAGTTTTCTGTGCCTAAACCTTTTACCTTAGATGCGTAAGAAACATGCAAACTTCGGTACATACCGAAACGCGTTCGAGTAAAATAAAACGAAATGAAAACGAGCAGGACTCGTTACATTTAGATAACTTGTGATTAAACCTAATATTTGATGAATTACGATTCAGAAAATGAAAAGTGTCTAGTTTTATGTAAAATACATTTCTCCCGATGAAATTAAAATAAAAGTATCCAACGTTTTTTTACCACTCTACTGTTATTACACTGAAAAAGATGCTGAAAAGATTTACCCACACCTCCCCCGACCCCTCCCCGACAACGCTCCTACCCCACACCCTCCCTCATTACTACGTACTAATCTTTTTGACTTTCCAAACTGTGCACGCTTGCTGAAGATACATTTTATTTGCTTTAACTTGAATAAACGACCGCCCGACAACTTCTATTTTTCTAAGCAGAAGCGGTCAACAACGCAACGCACACAGCAATAATAAAATGTTCAAACCGAATTTATGTGTGTGTGTGTGTGTTGGTGAGAGGGGGTGGGGTAAGGCAGCTTTTATTGATGAATTATTGTTGTTGTTGTTTTTGCTAATCAAGGAAGAGAAAGAAGTTCTAGCGTTTACAGAAATACATGAAAGAAAACAAATATACTCTACATCCCTAGAACTACCTTTCCTGCATGGAACTAAATTTCCCAGTCCTTGTAGAAACAATTACTTTTGTTGTAGAGAAAAATATAGATCAAGATGACGACACCTTACCGTCCACATAAAAATATAAGAACCACGCCACCTTGGATACCATAACCAACTAATTTTCGTCCCCTCGTTTTCCGGAAGGAATTGAAAATTGCCAAGACTGTTTATACTTTTCTAGGAAAAGGGAGTTTTGTACGAAGTAAAGCGTCGGTTGCGAATGTCTTGATAAAAAAATCTTAACTGCGTTATGCTCAAATCTAGTAATTATGGAACTCCCATCTGGTTTATCATATACTGATTGGTATTTGAATTAATTAAGTTATTTTTCAACATTCAAAATGCATCCTTATTTGTTTAAGAACGTCATTGTGCGTTTTTTGTAAATACGTTATATTAATATTTGCATATCAATTTAATTATCAACTTTTGATCGATTGCGACAATTAGCCGCGCCGCTTTGCTCAAACAAATAAAAAATATAGTTACTGTTCACGGAACATCGCTTATATAAATAAGAATTTTTTGGGCCAAAAAAAAATATATCAGCCATACTTTGAATGTTTGAAAGGTAAAATTTTCGTCTACGTTGGTATTTCAATCTGAGAACTTACACAGGGGACTTGTTGTATTGAATTAATTCACATTTGACATCGGCGCAATCAATTTAATGATTTGAATGCCAAATTACGTCACAGATGTTCTCATGCAAGTGTATTTATAATCCTGTATTCCAAAGATGGACATCATTCAGAAATAAATTTCGATAGACAACAGTTTTGAAAAGGAACAATTATATAACTTAAATCAATTTCATTTTTCCAGGAGTACTGACAAAGGAATTAACTTGAATATAACACGTACGTACAATAATCTTTGTTCAACGTGCAATTATGGCTTTACTGGGAATACTTTTGATTAATATATAGAGGATATTACATGAGTGTCTTTTCATATTGAATTTATGAAACGAGTTGAATAAAATAATAAAATGCGAGGCTCTGCCGAGAATTTTATCAATTTTATTCAACGAGTGTAGTAAATGTGGAAAGTCACAACTGTAATATTCTTTTTATCAAATGTTAGCTTTTCCAGCCGAAACATAAAACTTTTTTTTTAACTATTATAAACAGATCAATTTGACCAACGTCTCCGATACTTTAACGGCGCCGACGTCAAAGCTTTATTACACTGAGTATATATCAATAGTGTATTATCACATTTATTTAATGACTTTATTTTATGCTCTTCGGTGAAATACTGAAATTTATCAGTGAAATAAAATTGATATTTTCACTGTTTCAAATAGTGAAAATATCATTTTTATTTTTCACCGGTACGGAACTACACTTGAATGCTAAAGAATATGAATTATAAATAATAGAAAATTCCATGCAAAATATACTTCAGTAAAGATATAGATTTGTAGGAATACTAACAGGATCATAAATATATACATTCTATCATAACAAAGTGTAAAAGAAATCAGGAAACGTAATAGAACTAATTACAGTTTTTCTACAAAGCTATCCTGACGTCATGATGCGATGCACGTGACGTTGCACGGACAAACTGGATATAATTTGGTTAAAAACCATTAAAATTACATAAATAGATTTTTTTGTTTGTTTCAGTGTAAGATCGAAATAAATTTCACTCATAAACACCATAATTTACATTTTTACTCGTGGCTACACTAAAATCTTACACTAAAACAAACAAATATCCTCTATTTATTTCACTCCCGCCACGTCAAACATGTGATAAATTGCTATTGAATATAGTGGAAGAAAACTTAAATATTTTTGATAAAAGAATACGTGTTCCTATCTTTCCCAAACACAGTCAATTCAAATAAAGTAAATCTATGTTAAATCAAAATTTCCAGGTGAGGTGATCTGGATTTTAATGATTTTTTTTTCTGCAAAAATGGAATATGGTACATTAAATCGAATCTTTGAGTAATAATTTTATATAAGATACTAAAATATGTCTCTGTGAAGGCATCTTATGCAACATAATATGATAATTAAGGTGTGAATGAAAGACAACCTGTTTTAATTATATTTGAAAGTATTCATGGAGTTATTTATATCACTTACATGTTCATTCAAATATTAAAGAAATTAAAATGATCTGAATTGCCTTTTTGCCATTGCAGAAAGAAATCCAATTAAAGATGGAAGAAAGATTGCTACTCTTCTTCAGTGTGGTATTATTTGCACACATGACGTTCTCGGTACCACCGCCGCGGCATCACGGGCCTACGGTCCCTGCCTCAGGTTTGTGGCTTTTTTGCACTTACGTCTTCAGTGTTATTCAGTATAGCTGATAGCTCATAAAACTGTGCTATTCGCCGCGTTGAAAAGAATGGCATTTTGTTAAATTCACCAGTCATAAGTTTTATGTTAATTTGTGAATTTCATATGATGTACTGTTACGATGCCCTAAGATCAGAAAAGAACAGAACAAAAGTTTTTATTCTCCGCGGAGGGATATAGCTTTGGCGTTGTCCGTTCTTCCGTCCTTCTTTCCGTCCGTCAGAAACCATATTTATGACAGGGTGTGGAGTATTTAAATAAAACATGGCAGAAATGTTAACTGCTGTAGGGAAATTGCTACCCTGCAAGTTTCGGTCAGATTGCACGAGTTAGACAAGAGTCATACATGATATAGTGTTTATTCCATTTTTGTCCGTCGGGAATCATATCTCAGACAAGGATTGAAGGATTTCAATAAAATATGGCAGAAATGTTAACAACTAAAGGGCAATGCGGGCCTGCAATTTTCATTTTAACTGGTCATGGAAGACAAGATTTACGACCCTTTGTACTTATATTAGTCCATTTTCTGTCCGTGCGGAGTCGTATTTAAGACATGGTTCAATGCATTTTAATAAAACATGGTAAAATGTGAACTGCTATAGGGCAATGGAGCTCTGCAAGGTTCATTTAGATCGGTGAAGGAAGACAAGATATATGGCTCTTTGCAGTTATATGTAGACAGTATTTTTATAGTAGTTTTATTACATTTTCTGTGCGTCCGAAGTCATATCTCAGAATTCTTTTATAGGATTTCAGTAAATCCATTTTTGGAATTTAAGACGCTTGCATGGAGTCGATGGTTTAAAATGTATTTTGGGTTGCTTAGGTCAAGGTCAAGAACATTGGTATTAAAAAGAAGTTTTTTTCTCATGATAACTTCAGTTAGGAATGAGTTAAAATTTTCGTTGATAAAGTAGCTTGCATTATATCATGTATCGAAGCAAAAAAAAAAAAAATGCTGTTTAAGAATTCATTAGTTTGTTAAAGATCTCCTGATTCTTATCTTTTTCTTTTTTCCCCTCTTTTAATTATAACAAAACAAAAGCACAGGCCTGCTCGGGGGATATGGCGTATTTACAACCTTCGAAGGGTATGACATGACTGATATATGACTCCGGACGCACTCCATTGGCAGTTGCTTCGGATGTGTGCCTCGATATTTCTAACTTTTCTAAGAATGATAATTATAGGTTATTAGCTTTGTATCGGGAAATATGCACGAGTTCTTCAGCGGAAATATTGCGCGACTTCAGGAGCGCAATATTCTTCCGCTGAAGAACGAGTGCATATTTCCCGATGCAAAGATAATAACCTTTTTATTACATACACATCTACACGTATAGATATTATTTAAATATCATAAATATGTTCAATAGCCTGAATAGGATTGACAATACTGAACTAAAAAGAAAAAAAATAGTGCAACAGCACACACTGAATTACGTCACGCACCCGATATGAAATTCAGGCGTCAGTGTATGGAAAAATATTGACGTTTCCGGTACCAGTGTAACTTAACGGGGAATAGAAACGAGTATGTAATAATATCCCATATCCCCCACGCTGGTCTGTTTTATTTATATTCTTACCTCGCTCATTTCTGTTTATTGCAACTATTATCTTCTTTATAATGTTCTTCATTCTATCTGTTGTCAAGACTTTATCCCTTATCATGCTGGACACGATTGATTCTGCCTTTGTGACCAGTGTAGATCATGATCAGCCTGCACATCCGTGCAGTCTCTGTTCGCCATTCAGTCAATATCTTTTTTTAGTATGCATCATGGTACTCTCCAAATTGAAAGATGGACAAGTTCATTATAGAAATTTAGCAGGGTAAGGGTTAAGCCGCTTATTACACGTCGTACATTTTACACACCATGGTGAGTAATAAAGCGACCTTCACGATGCAATAACATTTTTTATTCATCAATTTTAGAGGACGTGCATGACATGAAAACATTATTACAATGTCCCCATTAACATTTAACGAGGTGATTTGAATGATCTAACGATATATTGTTTTTGTCTTTAATTGAAGTACGCAGACACTTATAACCTACCGCGCTAAAGCAAATATAATTTTCTGCTTAAAATAATTGCAATTTAATTGGCAAGACTGGAAAATGATTGTTGTACGCACAGAGGGTTATTGCTGTATGGAGGGGTGAATTTATAATGAAACAGTTGTTTCTGAAGGTGTAAAATCGCCTTGCATAGAGGTATACTACAGAAAAGTTGCTTACACTTTTTATGGTCCAAATTAGTCCCTAGGCCGTTGCAAATAAGGTATGATAGTATCTTCGAATGAGAGAAACTGCAAATGCAGGACTTTCTTAGAAATGTACAGGTCTTCCTCGAAAGGTTTTGTATCAAAGAGGTATGAGTTCAGGTTTTTTTTGTCGAAATTTTGAAAGCGCTTCCATGAAGGATATATGGCGAGCCCGCATAGCTCAGTAAGGAGAGCGCAGATCTACGGATCGCAGGGTCGTGAGTTCGATCTCTTTGCGAGGTGTATGGTGTTTTCCCGGGATTATTTGATAAATGTCAATGTGTCTGTAATCATTCGTCCTTCACCTCTGATTCATGTTGAGATGTTGGCATTGACTTACTTGCCGAGAACAGGTTAGTAATGGTACAGGATCCAGGAACTCTGGTCAGGTAAACTGTGCCCTCCGTTACATAACTGAAATGGAATTAAACTTAAACAAACAAACATGTCAAAATGTAATTGAAAACGGGTTTCAAGCTGTATCCATTAACAAAACCGCTATTGCACTCTGGTAAAATAAAAAAGACATGCGTAAGTCACGCAAAAGAAAGGTAACGTAAAATAGACCTTTATGTTATGCCATGGTATTCATAAAGCAATAGTTTTGCGGTACTCAAATATATCTACTTCGGACATTTTGAACTGGAAGCATCGGGCACTTTAAGTATAATTTATATCAAGCATAAACTAAAATGTGCAATATACAAAAGACTGAATTTTACTTGAGATTTTAAGTTTAGGTCTTGTTTAGACTACTCAATCAAGCGAACATGCACTACTAAAGTACAATATCATATAATGTTTTGAGCCAAAAAAGCTCTTGAATTTTTATGCCGGAGATATACCGATGTCATCTCCGACTTGCGTAATTGCGGTTAGAAACGTAAACAAAAAAAGATGGGAAAAGATTGTCGTGATTTTGTCGCTCTTTATCTTCATTAATCATAATTAAGCTGAAAAATACAGAAATTAACACATTAAGATATTTAAGGTAATGCACAAAATGAACGTATATTGATGGAGTTGTTGCATTTCGTAACATTTTTTTTTAAATTAAATGCATACGTAAAATATATATAGCTGTTCCCTAGGGTACGGTAATTTCCTTAAATTACGTTTTCCCGCATTTGATTTCGGCATCCACCGGTTTTTACGGAAGCCATTGCTTGCAGAGATACATTTAGATCCGAAGAATGCCGCAGTAGCAGACGAGAGCACGAAATAGCACGAAAATTGTCGACTGTCGTTGTGGGTCCACTTTGAACTTCACTGGTATAATAACGGGAGCACGTCTTCAGATTGATGCCATTTTTTTCGAAATTTAGGAAGAACAACATTGTTAGTTTTGATTTTTAAAGCAATATTTATTCAAATTTATAATTTATAATTTACTTCATAAACAACCCACAAAATACACAACTGACACTAATGTTGTTATGAACCACTGATCAGTCCTAGGACACATCTTTATACCTTAGCGCCGGTCATTTGTGAGCCCGCTTTTATATAATTTATGAGAGCTACTTTACGTAATACTTCAAACAATTTATGTGACAATTTGAAGACGCGACGCATTAACAAACAGCTCGACGTAACGTAATTATGAAAACAGATAGAGTTTTTTTTCACAAATTTTGTTCAATTGATGGTTTAAGATGATTGATATAACGACAATAAAACGTAGATTTTGTCTAAATTAAAGCTATTTCTTATTCAAAGATTATTCAGAGCAAAAAGAAAAAAAATCTTTATCATGCAAATTCAAGGCAATCGGCTGATAAAATGACGATAACCACTTAAAACACATGCAGTCAAGATAGATTATATATTTTATCAGTAATACACGAAAATTCGAATGCTTTTCTTTCGAGAATTGATATTTGATGCAAATCTAGATATACAGCTAATTTCCTACTTTACATCAAAATTTTACTGCGCGGTTATCGTGGTATATGGCATATGTACATACATTTTTACTGATCATACACAGTAACATTAAATCGAAACGGGAAAAACATTAATTATACAATACTAGAATCAACGTCAAGCTAGAGTGAACTTACTAAACATGGCAACAAACTAACTAACATCTTCTCGGATTGCAACAGCGAAACGTAGAATTTATGATAAAACCCATTTTTTTACAACATTAAAATTACAAAAAAAAATTAAATAACTATGGCTGTGTGACGCAATGTCTTTAATACATACGTATAAAACATTATTTTTCAATAATGCATGTATACAGTGGCGTAAATATCCAAGAAAGTAATGTTTCATTGTAATAATGACAAATAAATCTTTGAAGTTGCATCTAAAAATGTTGCATATATATTATTACAGCCATCTTTTGTGAGATAATGTACATTTTGTATTTCTATTCACAAACATTTTAAGTGCCGCTTTCTATATCGACACAGTATGTTTGCATATAGCAACAAATGAATATATGTTATATGCACCACCCAGAGAACAACACTCCCTGAAAGTCGAATATATTTTTCCCGGCAGATCTCGCACTATGGGTTGTTCTGTAGTCTCATTGATAACTCACGTATTCTTATTCATTATACAGAATGTAGGAGTTTGATGGATCTCGTGCTGGTTGTAGATGGCTCAGACAGTATTTCACGTGCTGATTACTCTAAGCAAAGGCTCGCCTTAAAATCCCTGGTAAATGAACTACATTTAGGACCAACGCAATCCAGAGTAGGAATAGTTGTGTACAGTACCACGATAGCGCAGGTATGTGACGTCACACAAATCGAAATTTAGTGTTTTCTGTCCTAAACGCGGCCGATAGGCCTTGCCTACAGGACTTTTTTGACGCATTTTATAACGCCATCATTAAGTCGCCATTATTGAGAGTACAATATACTGGCTAAATGAAAGAATTAGGTTTAACAGACATTTAATCTTCAGCCTGCTGGCGGCAAGTGATTCTGCCTTTCCGACCAGTGCAGACCAAGATCAGCAGGCTGATCATGGTCTGCACTGTTCGCTATTCAGTCAGTAATTTTTCAGTGAACACCCCTTTGAATAAGAAGTGGTACTACCCAAATTGAATGATGGACCAGTCCACTTTGGCTAAGGGTTAAAGCCGAAGAAAATACATTAGGCGTAGCAAGAGAAATAGGGCGGTAAACATGTAAAATTGCCCCGATAAGCTGCACAAGGATTATATCAGGGGCCGTAACTCCTTCTTTATTTCCGTTCAACACTCGATGTAAGATTGTAGCCATAGGAACAAAACTTATTTATGCTTTCACAAAATAAGTCATGATATTGCAGTAAAACATTCGTACACATACATCTGAGATGTCAGAATAAAGAACACCATATGGTCTTAATTTTTGTAAACATTAATACTTTTACATTACATCAGTTACTTTTTTTCGGCAGCTTACGTACATCATGAAGGAGTTTGACTCCAGATATTATTCTTAAATTTTATAATTGTTAAGAATATTACGCTTTGCGCTGTTTTCAAAATATCATATAAGCCCTATAAGCAGATGGTCTGTTTTAATGTTTCAACAATACAAACTTATATTCGTAGGTCTTAAACCTTACGGCTAATAGAGAAGATCTTGTAAAAGGAGCAAGATCATTGGTGCACCCTCAAGATGGCACAAAAACAGCACTTGGTATTTTTACTGCGAGGCAAATGTTCAAAGATCATGGACGGGATAACGTGCCCTGGGTGTGTATAGTGATAACAGATGGTATGAGTAAAGAACCACTAAAGACGGCAAATGAGTCTGCGATATTGCAGAAAATGGGTATTTATTTAATGATACTATTAATCAGTAAAATGATGATGATGATGATTATTATTATTATCATTACTGTTATTATGATAACGACGAAGAAAAAGGTGGTGATCAAAATGGCAACGGCGATAATGATGAAATTTTTTACAACGTTGATGATGTTGAATTTGGCAATCTTAAATCTGCACCCTTCAAAAAAAAAAAAAAAAAAAAAAGAATAATAAAAAAAATAATATATGTGCCCTGGCTTCATCGTCAGCTTGGTGACCGTCGGTCATAATTATAAATCAATCTGCTTTCCATACCTTCTTCTACAAAACATAAATTACTTACAGACAAATTCTGTATTAAATTTTTTAGGTGCGAACATGTTTGCTGTTGGAATATCACACTTCATTGACCAATCAGAACTGGAAAATATTGCCTCCACCCCCAAACAAGTTCTTAGATTAAAAACGTTTGATCAGCTCCGGATGTCTCTCTCCAAACTGATGAAAGTCGTCTGCCGTAAGTATCACGTGTTACATTGTTCGGTCGTCTGCTGTGTCTCTTCTAAATGTTGTTGTAGTCGATTTAGTGTTCAATGCGCGTTAAATATAGATATTTTAAAAGCATTCTTACGAAATACAGCGTTAATTGCAAGATATCTACTTTTTTTTTTGTTTCCGGGGCCAGCACCTTTAAAGCCATATAATGACCGTGTAAATGTAACATTCTTAAAGAAAGTTGTTTGTTTTGAGAGTTATTGCCATAATTCATCTAAAGCAAGTGATATTTTTAGAGTCTTCTGTCGTGGTACTTTTAAAAGCTTGAAACCGTTTGTCGTAAGGATTGCAATATAGTCATTACATATAAAAAATGTTGTCAGTGTTGTGACTTTATGGATGATATGAAGACATTTGTCGCCCCCAATTTATGATTCATTTTAGGAAACTTATCGTTATTTTATATCGAAGTCATTCCACGATCATTTCAGCGTGCCCGCCACCTCCACACATTAAGAAAGGTGATTTTGACCAAGGTAAACGAAGTATCGGAAGTATTCGTACAGCCACGTGCAAAAAGGGATTCCAGCCAGTCGGCAACCCAACAATCGAATGTCTTAAAGACTCTACATGGTCCCCATTGAACTTTTCCTGCAAGGGTATGTTATTTCATCGTAAACCTCGGTCTATTAATAATGTAGTTATCGGGAAGTCTTCTTTGAATTTAGAGGGAGCATTTCATTGTTTTATGCCATAATGTATGCTGCTAGCTAACATATCGCCTACAACACCTTATGTAAAGTTCTAGCTTTTCTTTTTAACTTGATATACTGTTACTATTTGCGCATTTCATCATCTATTAACTAGATGATCTTATGTAAGAAATAATTCTATAGATAGGAGTAAAATCTAAGATACCTGTACTTATTGGCATTGTCGAATCATACAGCCAAAAGCAAGCGGTTATTGTTGACATTAAAAATATTTCCATCTTCTAAGAGGTTGGCTTTAAATGTATTTTACTTCGTAATTACATGCTAAATAGAAATCTCTTATAATAAAATTGTCTGAAAGACATGACATCGGTACTGCAATACATTTCTAGCATGTCCGAATCCTGACATGTACTTCGGTAATGGTGTAATGTCTAAAGGCTCGAGGAAAGTAGGCAGTTGGAGGGAATATATATGCAAGAAAGGTTACACTACGCCGGAGCCTATCCTCATCACTTGTGTGGAAGGGCCATATGGGCCAGTCTGGACTGTTCCATCTATTACATGCAAGGGTAAGATCTATTGTATATATATATTTACACAGATTTAGGTGAATATAGAAGAATCAGTAATTGAGCCGAGCCATGAGAAAACTAACATAGTGCAATTGCGACCTGCATGGATTCACACCAACCTGCGCATCAGCGCAGTCTGGTCAGAATCCATGCTGTTCACTAATGGTTTCTCTAATTGCAATATGCTTTAAAAGCGAACAGAATGGATCCTGACCAGACTGCACAGGCTGGTCTGGATCCATGCTGGTCGCGAATGCACTATGTTGGTTTTCTCATAGCACGGCTCAATTTATACAATATTCTTACACGGCTAATTCATATGATTTATATAACGGTATAATAGCGTACGAATCTTGTATTTCATTTATACCTCGACTGACAGAAATACGGATGTCAGACATAAAAATTGAAATTAATTTGATCACCACTTTGCGGAGAGAACTATTTTGTTTTTTAAGCATTTATGAATACAATTATTTGAAAACAGTACCTTAATCCAATTTGTCTGTGTTGTTATTTTAACAGCTTGTCCGCCTGTGCCACTGATGCCAAATGCCTATGTTAAGACTCCTGTTTATAACGCTGTAATTGGAACCGTAGTGACATACCACTGCAACAAGACTCACATAGAAACAGGCACCATAGAAAGTACATGCGTAGATACGAAAGGGATACCCCGTTGGACAAAACCCAATCATACTTGCATAGGTAAGGCAGAGCATGTGACGCAAGTTGTCAGTCTATACGTGGTCATCAGGTCTATATATGTAATACGGCATCCAAATATATTAACAAAAGTATCTTATGGCACCCTTCATGAAAACTGGGAAAAATCCCCTACTACCTACCACTTAACCGACCAATTTTCCAGGTTCATTCTATATGAAAATTCTATAAATATAAAGCCCTTTTATCCGACAACCTGTCAGAACTGACCATTTTGTCTTGCCGGTTTAGAAAGGTTCCTTTTTATCAAAACTGTTGACGTTTCTTTTTCTTGATTTTAAGCGAAATATTTTGTTTCACCAGAGCAACTCCTATTCAGGTTGATATCTGACTACAACAGTTGTCGAAATAACATATACATAAGCATATAAGTTTGTTAAATTCAAATACACCGTGGAAAGAAAGATATGCTCCAAATGGTAACATCTTGCCTTTGTTCTGCATCTTTTCTTGCAACTAGTATCTTTAATTGCATAATATTTCATGCATTTATCAAAATACAGTAGCAAAACCGAACACTCCTCATTTTGTTGAACTTACATGTCATGCACGCATTTCAAGGCAATAAAAAAAATTCTTCTCCTTGGTCTGTGTTCCGTAAAAGAAAGTCATCTCTAATTTGTTTAAGATACTAATCAAAGGCATGTGTGGAACAGAACTCGATAATCGAGAATTCTTTGCAGCTATTTATATATTTCAGTCAACCCAAACAATATTAGTATATTAAAGTTAGTGGAAGATTACGTTTTTCTCGTATGCGATTTTGGAGTTCTCCAGCTGGTTGTTTGTACTAGATACATTAGCAGCCGGAAAGTGCCGAAATAGCTTTAGGAGAAAACGGAATCAACCGAAAATTGCCGAATGTCATTCCGTGACAATACGTCATTAATTAACGACTACTCTCTTAGAAGTTGTAATGTTGTCGTCAAAGAACATACTGTATCTATATTGATTTATATTTCTTTTAGCTTGCGGGCCACCTCCTCCTGTGCCATTTGCCGATGTCGATTTGTCAAATATTACCACAGTAAACACTGTACGGGTATACACATGTAAATACGGATACCACCCGACTGGGCCTATTGAAGCCATCTGTATTGGACAGAAAGGGACTACTTTCTGGAAACTGACAAAACATACATGCAGAGGTGAGTCAAAATTGTTCCGAACGAAGAGTTTTTTTTCAACTTCGATGGACTATGAAAGCTGTTTATTTATGCTAGTATATATGCCATTGCCACAATGCAAGAAAAAAATGTCAAATGTATGACATAAAATCAGTCATAAAAGTATAGCTAAACATGTCTGAAACTAATCGCCACCGTCATATATATAATATTCTTTACAGACGAAATAAATGAACCTTCTTACTATGCTTCTGAAGTGTTTGGCCTTAATTTTCTGACACATATTTACGTATAAAAAAGTATGTCTTGTTTTACAGGATGTGACAAACCACCTAAATTAACAAACGGCATAATGCAGGCCGGCGGCGATTCTCTTATAGGCTCAAAACGTACATATATTTGTAAAAAAGGATATCAGGAGACTGGACCGTTAGAGGCTATCTGCAAGGCTAATCACGGTGCAACATTCTGGGATGGCCTTGACAATAAATGTATTCGTAAGTATAAGAAGTAAAAATAATATGAAATAAGGTAATGTCCCAATCGGTAATCGTTACAGGCCATCAGCCTGCCCAGAAATATGCGTTTGTATCAATTTAAAGGTAGATTTTGGAATAAAAAACAATACTGCACATATTTGTACTGATGTGCAAGACGTTGCAGTTTGGACAAGTTATGTGGATGCTTATTACGCATAAGGAAAAGCGTATTCTTCCAAAAAATCCGAAGTCAGACGCTCTGTGCACGTGCCGGAATACCACATTTATTAATTTGATAGTATCTGATATTTGATAAATCTCATTCGAAATATGTCGCATGTTACCGTAGAGGGATCGATCCCGATTTACGTCGCTAATCGGTAGAATCGATTCCCTACTACACAATAGTAAGAGAAAAAAAACTTTCTGCCATAAGAAAACTGCATTCTTAAAAAATGCAAATATTTGAGGAATTTCCAATCACCATAGCGAACAATATACATGTACATAGTACTGGTGGCTTCCATTGTAAAATTTTTAGAAAGCCGTGACTTATTAACCGGAAAGGTAACAAAATATTTTTTAAAATTTATTCACAGCCTGCAATCCTCCCCCACACATACCTAACACAATTATGGATCCTACCGGGGATAATTTGCTGGGAAGTATAAGAAGATATAAGTGTTTGGATACACACGTAGCCACTGGACCTATAGAAATTGGCTGTGTTCGAGGCACAGGTGGCCCCTTGTGGACATCACCAGAGTTCATCTGTATCAGTGAGTATAAATAAATATTAACTTTTGTAATAAGATAAATGAGTTAAAGGTACTTGATAGTTTCAATAAAGTCGCATTTTGAGGTCAGGCAGATAAGTTGGCATTTTGGCAATCCATTCAATCAGTGTTTTACTATACATGACATCAGAAATAAACTGATTTTGAACAGAATTTAGAGACGAACTATAGACCGGTCAATATCACAAACTATAGAAGTCGTCTTATAATGGATAAATATTATGTCTGGAAATATTGTACTGATGCAACAACGATGGAAAGTGCAGTTAACTGATTAAGTCCACCGATAGATCAAACAACGTTCTGAGAATTCTTATTTCAGGCTTTAGAAATGTATATTTTAAACACAATAATGAATATTAAAACTACCTTCTTTCAGCTTGTCCACCACCGCCAGAAGAACCATTCGCCACACTTGATCACAAGGGGGATAACTTTGTTGGACATTATAGAAAGTACCACTGTGTTAATGGTTACGTGCCTTCCAAACCAGGCCCTATCACCAGACAGTGTATTGGAGAATACATAGGGGATAGGGGCCGGGCGTATTGGGGTCCACCATCGCATCATTGCAGAGGTACTTCATATACTTTATTTACAGTTTAGTAGAACACTTTAACCACAAATACTACAACGCTATCTAATGCGAGCCTAGCTACTTATTACATGCAACTGTCGTTGTTTTTATCCTGCATTTACATTTCAGGTGGTTTTCAGTGTCACAGTTCAGCTTTTGCACGTTTATTCTCAATAACTGCGGACCTTACCCTGATTGCCCGTGCGAGGTGTGAGGCAGCAAGAAGAGACAGATACAGTTGTTTTATTCAGTTGTGCTTTTTTTTTTACCTCAGAGGCTTCGGAATATAAAAACGGCATTACCTTTAGCCGCTGTATTACATATTTCTTAATTTTTTGTTTTCTAGCTTGCAAGGAGCCCCCTAAAATGGATTATGCCGACGCCGAGCCCGGGGATATCATTATTGGATCAAAGAGGAGATACAAGTGCCACTATGGATTTTATGCAACCGGAACCATCGAAATCGAGTGCCTCAGCAACGCTGTGTGGTCGAAGCCGAATCATACTTGTACAGGTAATTTTAGCTAGGTTTTCTATTTTAACGAAGACCAAAAGCCCGCACAGAGTTAGGCATGTAGCTCATTCGAGCACCTGGCTTTCGGTTCGTTCCGGAGAGTACCGGAGATTACCGGAGAGTACCGGAGATTACCGAAATCACATACGAAGAATACATAATCAGACGGAAATTTAGTCATTTCAAAACACTTCTAAGGTGCTAGGGTCTTCACAGAAATATATTCCAATACGTCACGCGTCAACATCAAAACCACTTTCAAATACAGTCTTTAACAATTTAGGAAGCAAATATTTTACCAAAAACAGCGATCGTTGTCAATCTTAACAGGGGAACGGTTGTCTAGTGGATAAGGTGCCGGCCGCTCAATCCAGGGATCGTGGGTTCGAGCCCCACTGGGGTCACGACCATGACTTCTCATATGACACCAGTATTGGCTTTTCCAGGAAGCGGACTCCAGAGTGGTTACAATAAGCTTGAAGCTTTCATCACAATCGAGCTAAAACAAATTAATATAAACTAACTAAACTAATCTTAATTTCTGTCGGATAAAACACACTTCAACTTCCAGCTTGTGGTTCTTTTTCGCAGCTGACTTCAGTTTAAGTAGAACGATCGCAAAGTTTTAACTATACTTTGGTCGGCTTCTCTTACATGTAACATTGAAATATATATCAATACCTTCCAGCTTGTGGCCCCACGCCTGACGTACCTAATGCCGACGTTGTACCAGGACTTCATACATTAGGAACAGTTAGAAAATACGTTTGTCATAAAGGCTTGGTTCCAAAGGGTTCCCCAAAGATAACATGTCTAAAACAAGCAAAATGGAGCCCTGTGAATTTTACTTGCGTAGGTAAGTGTAAAAACTTGATGGTTCTTTTATTTATTATTTTATCTGTTATTCCAGATTCATAAGAAAATGGAAAAATACGTTGTAAAACTGCAGTTGTTCAACTGTTCGATGACAGTAATATTGCTTTCTGAATTAACAGGTTGTCTAGAGCCCTATAATCTTAAACACGCTGTATTAGAACCTGGAATTAATCATGTACACAGCATCAGACGGTACACGTGCTTGCCCGGATACTATGCCACTGGAGAAATAACAACCACGTGCGCAGTCCCGCCACATTCTGAACTCCCAGACTGGTCAACGCCGGTTCATTACTGCAAAGGTGACATTTTAATCATTATTTTCGTTAAATTCATATGTGCGGTAAAAAGCATTACTGACAATATTTTAGAGCTGTCCTGATGTTTACTTTAAGTAATAAATCACTAGCAAAGATTTCATCGGGAAAAGTTTGCTTACCCAGGAAAAATATAATGACAAAAAAACAAATACAAGATGAATGTATTTCCTATGTCTGTTCATTTATTTATTTATTTGGGTTTTACGGCGCACCAACACAGTATAGGTTATATGGCGCCAAATAGGACTACAAATTCTGGTCCCACATCTCATTTACATCGAAATAATATGTCTGTTCAAAATTGGTCCGAGATTACGTTACAATATTATATATCTTGCCGATATCAAATAAAGCTTATCTCACTTGATCTAATCTCATTTACGTCAATCATAGGTTCTAAAATGAAAATACATTATGAATGAAAAAAAGAGATAATTTGTTCTCTTCGATCTACCCTCGCAGATTGCGGTGAGCCACATCCAGTAAAGAACGCTTATGCCAAAAACGGTACACGTACAATAGGTTCAAAACAGATGTATGTTTGCCATAAAGGTAAGGCAGTTTTATAACAATCAATATTAAATTGATATTTTCATCAGTGCTCGTATGTTAAAGGACCAACTATTATACATTATCTATACTTTCAAACTAGTTACTGTATACTCACTTTTTACTTCAGACTTTGTGCTTATAGGACTGAGAATCGCTTGTGTGTTGATTTTACGCTGTTTAGCGATTTCTTTTCACATAGTCAATAATTCGCGACTGGTTATATTTTTGCTATACCTCTGTTTATTACTTTTATTTTTCCCTACACTAAATTTACGATTCGGCGCTGTTTTTTTTTTAATATTAGCGAAAATCAAACCACGACGAATGTAGCCCATCTGCAATACTTTACCACTTTTTATTTCAGGTTTCGTCGCGTCAGGGCCTCCCGTAGCACACTGTATGCAAAATGGCGAATGGTCTTTACCCAATTTTAAATGTATAAGTAAGTATGCATGTATAGCCAGAACAGAAACAGAATTAAGACATGATCCTTCTTTGTTATAGCTAGGATAGCCTCTAGTCTAGATTGGTGATTGCTTTAAATAGAAGTTTAGAGAGGTTACTAATGCGTCCAAGAATACAAAAGACAGATGCCCCTTTTATTTTTATTAATGTTCATGATATATGATCATTATAATTGAGCCGTGCCATGGGAAAACCAACATAGTGGGTTTGCGACCAGCATGGATCCAGACCAGCCTGCGCATCTGCGCAGTCTGGTCAGGCTCCATGCTGTTCGCTTTTAAAGCCTACTGGAATTGGAGAAACTGTTAGCGAACAGCATGGATCCTGACCAGACTGCGCGGATGCGCAGGCTGGTCTGGATCCATGCTTGTCGCAAACCCACTATGTTGGTTTTCCCATGGCACGGCTCATATATTGTTTTACCTGTGAGATAGCTTTAGACAGAAAATGTATTATCTTTTCAGTATACGAAAGCATATTCTGTTTGCTAATATAGGTAACTTTGTTTGACTTTAGTTACCAATTCTCGGACGTCATTGGCTACCTCAGCAGCATGTTCATAGAATGCGTTCTTTTTTTTTTTCGTTGTTAGAAAGTTACTTTGTGGTGTTCAATGTTTAATAACCATAGGATCAGTCATTTAAGATTCTTTTACACTTTTTTAAAAAAATTCTGCCTTTTATATGACTTCTCCTTTCATGCAAACCAAGAGTACAATACATCTGCATGTGTGTTTGTCTTCTGTGACAGCTTTAGCTTTAGGAAAATCTAGAACTTAGGCAAGCACTTTGTAGCATATTTGCGAAGTTGTCATTTTCTTGACATTCGCATAGTTTGTCTTGTGTTGAATCATTAGTCTGTGCTTGGTCTTACGGTGTGATAGCCGTGCATGCTAAACTAGACGGTGTGATAGCCGTGAATACTGTAATAATTAATTAGGGACGACGTTAATTGGCGCATTATTCCGCCAGCATGCGGCGATCCACCAAAGATTGAACACGCCGAAGTGGACAAGGTGGGCACTAACAACGTCGAGAGTGTTAGAGCCTATATGTGCAATAAGGGATTCGTTGCCACGGGACCTATAGAGGCTAAATGCGTAACAGATGCTCCATATGGCACGCCCTATTGGAAAAACATGACAGCTAATAAATGCAGAGGTAAGCTTATTCCTTAAGGTAACCATTTTCCAGTTCAATTTTTCCAGTTCTATTAGACAATAATATAAAAGTACTTAATTCTACCCTTTTCAGGTTATCAATTCATAAAACATAAACTTACTCGACCTTTTAATCACTTTTCCTGCTTTTTCCCTTTCTAAACATATTGTTACATACCTCACGACTTCTACCGAATGTTACGATAGTTTTAAATGTCTTTCCTTTCATTTTGCTTTCTTCGGTTTATAAATATTTAAGATTTTTCTGATATAAATGTCTGTCTTACTTTCATGCCAAAACAGATGAAACAACTTTTTTTAAAGAGATAGAGAACCAATGTTCCAATTCGCTAGTAATTGCTGTTTTGATTTTATAACATATTTTATGTCTAACACGTAACAGATTGCGGTGTTCCACCAAATGTAACAAATGCGTACGCGAGTATTGGCCCTGCAATTATTGGCTCAGAGTTGAAATATTCCTGTGACGAAGGCTTTGTTATGAAAGGGTACAACCGGATAGAATGTCTTGTGACTGGAATATGGTCCCAACCAGAATTTTCCTGCGAATGTAAGACATTTTTAGTTATCTAAATCTTGAATGCGTTACTGTAGAATTTCCAAAACTGACACATAAAGAGGTCGCATTCCGTGCAAATGAACCAAACACGTTTTGGCAGGAAAAAAAGGCTTAAAAACCTAAAGTAAAGCACAACTTTTAACATACCTTACTATTTTCTTGCTTTAAGAAAACAATGACCAACCTGATAAATGTAATAATACTGAGTTTATACAGATATATAGGAAGATCGGGATTTACAAATAAACGAACATAATGTAATGGACTATTAATGGCACTTGCTACTTCCGTCCGCCTGTACGTTTCCATGCATGCTACTTCAACAGTCTCCGGCCATTCATTTAGCTCACACAGGCACATCTTCTAAACAGCGAAAATAATCCGAAATAGTCTATGGAGAATACGCATTCTTACGGACATTGCCGGAAGTTATTACGGGTCAACAACCTTATCCTTTACTCTACTAAATTTCTAAAATAGACTGGTCCATCATTCAATTTGGGCAGTACCATTTATTATTCGAAGGGGTGTTCACTGAAAATTAACTGACCGAACAGCGAACAGTGCAGACCACGTCCGTGCAGGCTGATCTTGGTCTGCACTGGTCGCAAAGGCAGAATCACATGCCGCCAGCAGGGTAAAGGTTAAGGTACTATGTTCATAAAGATTTATTAAAAGTAGTTCTATCTTATTATTTGTAATATATGCGATGACGTTTCAAAGGTCTTTTGAAGCAATATAAAAAAGATTTGAAATGGTATAGGAATCAGAATAATGTTGCTTTTTTATTTCATACCACAGTAAAACCTGTTACCACTACCACAACACCAGCACCTGTACCTAATGATCCATGTAAGTAATTTCAAAAGTATTATTATCTCATTTTGTTTTGCATAGATCACATTTTCGCTTATTCATAGATGATGCTTGGTCTAAATTCAGATGTATGTATTGTCCAGGATTTCATTCTGAATTGAGCTCAATAGAAAAGTTGTTAAAAAACATACTCGCAATTCTTGTAGCTACGTAACTTCGGAATATCCTTACGCTCTTTCAAATTTCATTGTATATGTTTTACACGCATTCTCAGCTACGTAACTTCGGAATACTATTACGCTCTTTCGAATTTCACTCATCGATATCGTTTTATGTGTTTTATCATTTAAATTTGTCTACAACATATCCGATCTTATGTACACTTCCGAAAACGTTATGGCTACGATAATCAGCTGATTTACTTACTTAGTAAAGTCTTACGTCTATTAGATTACTTGTTTTATTCTTTTCCAGCTGTTTGTGATGGCTGCAGAATGCTGAATGGCGTTGGTTATATGAAACATCCGGATGACTGCACGCAGTTTGTGCAGTGTTTCTACAACGATCGAGGCGGAATTCAGGGAATCTATATGCCGTGCCCGTTCGGTCAATATTGGGATCAGGGAGATCTTACATGTAAACCAGCGGATGACGTGGACTGCCCCAATGGTTAGTTTATATTTTTGTTATACATGTATATCATGAAATAGAATATTAAGTAAGAAGGCATGTGCGCAGCGTTTTTGTCGATACGTTAAAGATAATATTGAAAATGCTTTGAACTGAGAATGTTTGCTAATGTTTTATATTTGCTGTGGAAACTTTCTTTTTAATATTTGAGCCCAACCATGAGAAAACCAGTATAGTGCATTTGCGACCACCATGGATCCAAACCAGCTTGCACATCCGCACAGTCTGGTCAGGATACATGCTGTTCGCTTTCAAAGCCTATTGCAATTAGAGATACCGTTTGCAACAGCATAGATCCTGACCCACAGGCTGATCTGGATCCATGCTGGTCGCAAATGCACTATATGGGCTTTCTCTTGGTGCGGCTCATTTACAATCTCTACCGTCTTTTTAGAGCGTTGTTTGGATCCGAACGTGTACTCCTACAAGTGCTCTGACAACACAAAATGTTGCGCTTACTGGGAATGTGTTAACGGCAAATCAAAAGCCAAATGTTGCGGTGCCGGCTTTAGATACATCTCTGGTAAAGGATGTGAGCCAGATCCATCCTGCAATGCTGATTGCCCCTGGGAGGATATGTTTCCAGGTTAGTACCTGTAAAGTCATAACGTATCGCCACAACTAAAACTCATGTGCCACTGTTACTTTCTTATCTTTTTTTTCCACCAAAATGTTTGGAGTTCACAAGCACTAAATCGTCATCGTGTTACGAGTTCATGTGGACTTTAAACAGAAAATGAGAAAATGTTTCTTTCCTTTGCGGCAGACCTTTATCAAATTACAATTTAATATCGGTTTGTGTCCTTTTCTTGCATTATCATCCAATTTAGATACAGCATTTGGCTCGCTTAAACAGTAATCAGGGTTTAATTAAATTCAATGCGTGTGTTTAAGGGACTTTCCTACCATGGTTAGTAGATAAATACTATTTTTATCATATCCATAGCCTGCGACAAAAGGCCACTGCTCGACATGACACGCTATGAGCAGCACATTGGAAATGGTTACTTTATGAAGATGCCGTGCGCACCCGGAACAGCATTTGACATAATTGACTGTAGATGTTCCTTACGAACTAACGTCGTTCCCGGATTCGGTGAGTTACGTCACTAATCAAGACGTAAAATGTTGATATTGTAAAATGTTACAAAAGGTTCAGTTTTGCATTTAATTTTTTACAGTTTTAACCAGTAATGTGATAAGGCTGTCCATAATTTTTGGTGAGTTTCCTCTTGTTTTTGTACATTAAGTTATTACATGCATACGCTTGTAGTGAATGAAGCAGCCAATTTGGAAAGAGTCATTGCTAAGTTGAAGGCAAGAGAACAAATTTTTCTTGACCAATCAGCCCATTTAATTCATTTTTTTTTCACAGTTAGCAGTAGAAACGTGATAATGTGAATTCTGTTTCTTTGCATGAATATGTGATATGGCATGCGCTGCCTTTATTTCTCGGCGAGTCTCGTATTGTCCATAGTTAAGCTAAATCTAATTACATCAGTTATTGTTTGAATACTAAAACACTATAATACATGTGCGGAAGGCATATCTGTATAGACAAATTAAGTCTGTTACTTGAAGGGTATTTATTAAAGAAAGTTTTCAATGATGGGTGTAAATCCTTAGGGTAAAAAGCAATATGTGTTATTCTTACGTTTCAGTGTGTCGCCCTGAGATACACTTGAATTTCGACAACGACGATACAGAAGATCATTCAGGACGTAATGTATACATCATAAACGAAGGTGTTAGACCATATAAAGGAGCCGCATATTTTGACGGAAATTCTCGTCTGCTTGTGAATAGATTCTCTAACACTGCTTTCCACGGCAACTTTGTGATCAAGCTAAGATATAAGGAAAAACTAGAGGTAAATATGTATGTATGTATAGACTAAATGTAGAAAAATAAGCTTATTATATGAATCTGTTTATCCCTTATATATAGACAGATAGAAATAAAGAGTTAGAAAACCTTGAAGACACAATATAAATTAAGTAAATGTTAAAGATGGTTTGCCTCTAGTTCTTCAGACGCCTTCTCAGTACCTAAAACACTTGTATGATTACCTACATGCAGCCGTTAATTGGAAATGAAATATTGAACAAGACTGAGACAAATTTTAAACTTTGTGTATGTAATTTAAGAACTTAGTTTCATGGTATACGATTAGGCTCCGAGTTCGGGTACCGAGTACAGCTGCTGTTTACAAAACCACTCAATACTAATTTAAGACATTGAAAACAGCTCTTAAGATTTAGCTGATATCTTTAACTCTGTTCTACAACAGATGTAAAAAGTCTGTCTCTAATGTCTTAACTGATTCATCAATTATCTTATTTATCTAGGGACCGACAGCTAACGCCTTGCAAGCTTTAGTAACAAATGGCGATTGTGGCGATGATCCGTCTATCATCATTGCAAAGATGCCCGGCTACGTGATGTGTGGAGCCAAGACATCCAGGCCAAAATCGTTTGCATTGCCAACTACTGTAAGTACTCGGATTATGTTTACATCTGATTTTTACACCCGATTTAAATTTTCAAGACAAAAAAGATCTGCTTAGCGTAGACTTTTTGCATTGCTGACTGCTGTTAATGTGATACTAAAAGTCACAGATCTATCTTCTTTACAAAGATAAAAAATGGAAAGTCTTGGAGTAAATCAAAGCCACTAGGTAATAGGTCGTATTTCAATATGTATAATCATGAATGCTAGCTTCTAGAATCTTACGCAAAACAACAAGTTGTTATCTTTCCTTTCTAGGACAAAGAATGGAAAGAAGTGATATACATTCATGACGAGAAACGACTGGAGGGGAAAGTATGTGGGGCAGCTTATGACAAGTGGTCCTTGGGTAAGAATAAGTAACGTTTATGGCTGCAATATCATTAATTATATTTGTAAATAATCAAGTCCATGGCGTTGTTTATCATCTGATTAACCGCATATCAAAGTTCAGATGTGTATGACTTTTGTGTGTGTGTTCGGGTTTAACGTCTTTTTAAACAATTTTTCAGTCATATATAACGACGGTGTCTACTTGTAGCAGCGAGCACAATTCCCAATTTTATAGTGCTGCTTCAATGGAATATCACGCCGTAGACACGTGACATGATACCCTACCAAGTCACATTTTACTTACACCGGGCTGACCAGTCCTAGTACTATCTTAATGCTGACCGTCAAGCGAGGAAACTACTAGAGCAAACTGCCCTATTATTGACACCTTAAGCATGAATGAACACAGTGGATGATAGGGCAATGGTTTTTGCAATTGAAATTTATCTTTTAATAAAACCGAATTTCATCATAAAATGTTGACGTGCAACTTCATTGTCTTTGCACTTGACCAATCAGAACGATTTTAACAAATCTAGTTAAGCTCTTTGAAATTTTCAATTTGACTAAATATCGACACCCTTTCTCCTATTACCGACATCTTTAAGATGATGTTAAATAAGTGTTTACTTGTAAGTTTATTGATTAGTTGCATCAGTTATTTAAAATAAAATATCAAATATTTCTTGCAACTATTACTAAAATGTAAAGCAATAAATAAAAACCGGACCATGAGCAGTTTTTTCGATATGTCCCTTTATAAAGAAAATACATGTGTTTGCTTTTTCAAAATAAGGCACAATTTGTGTACTATACTGTCTAGAGATAGGTTCTAAAATTTTCAATGATAATATTACATTAAATAAAGTCTAGAAAATAATTTCCAAGTCCTTGAAATAACCAAAAATGATTTCACAAATGTGGAGTTTATGATAGTTTTGTTAATATCAATAACAGAAGTTTTAATTTTTAATTTAAAGTTGTGATCCACAAAGAATGACAACTCTTGCCTTAAGCTTAAGTACTTATAAGTTGAGATCTATAAGTTTACTTCCCTTGCAATTACACAATTGAGTGGAAAATGAAAACTGTTTTCTACACAATATCATACATTTTTGCACAACAAAGTCATTAAGGATTTATTCATTTGTGTTTGATTTACCCCTCAAGACATGGTTCCTATGATTCTGTCAACTTACATATGGTAAAAAATTAACTTTTAACAAGCCAATAATAAAACGAAGTACCAGTAGGTAAATATTAGAGCAGATAATACAGTTTTGCTTGTATCAAAATGTCACAATAGATCCACTTTTTGTAATACAGAACACCTGGTAGGATTAGCAAAGGTGCAATTATATTGATCTCTATTTCCTATGCCTATACTGTCAAAATTTTCATATTTCTGATTGTTTTCACTATAATTACCTCGCGCAAAGCACTATAAAAGCCAGCTACATTTGTAACCACCGCAGTATATTTTTCACTACCATTAACAAAGCTGGAAAGAGTCAGATTTTCATCTCACAGTATTAGTCAGGAGAACCTCATTAAAGGTAGATATGGTATTTGTTTTGTTATTAAAAGCTAAGCTATCATAATTGTACCCTGCCTTAGGGTAGAATTTTAAAATATTTTACCGGGCCATTAAAGTATTGATAATAGGAAGAATAATCAAGTTGAAGTTTTTTGAGAAAACTGAAATAGCTTTGTAGATTTCAGAAAAAGGCAATTATATGACAGACAGTTACAAAACAAATTAAAAAGCAATTCATGTTTGCAGTGAATTTGCTCAGAAATTAAGTAATAGCATTAGTCTAGTTCTACTTTTACGTCTTTGGTATGACGCGGCAAGGAATAGAATCCAAGACCTTCCGCACTCAAAGCTGCCGCTCTACCACCAAGCTACAGACGCGATATGTAGGAATTGGAATTGAACCACCATTGAGCGGTAAAATATTCAAACATGAGCTGTGTTAAATCAGACGGTTAACCACAAAAATGCCTTGTTCATTTTCATTCAAACATGCATATTAGAGTTGCATAATAGATATTATGCTGAACTTAATCATAATCTGGACGTTATGCGGCAATCTAATGTCATAAGTGACGCCAACATGTTCTCACATTGGTCCACGTATCAACCGTTGTACTTTTTGCAGATTTTATCACTGTTTATTTCCTTCTTTGTTTTACTAATAAAACGACAAGGAAGATCATATGACTGGTCGTTCAATAAATATGATTGTTTGGAGTTCATATGTGCAGCCAGAGTGATCTGATAATACGCATCTGAACGACAAAAGAATGATTTTATTCAACAGCGAACCACAGATATATTATTAAGATTCAAACACGATCTCAATGAGTATTTTCCACATCCTCTACCGCATACGCCATCCACCAAATATTTGTCCGTTTTGGGTGGTTTTCTTGTTCAGCGGGCCGCAATGACGCTTTGATGCTTTTGTAACAGTTTTATAATTACATACAGTTTCAGCCGTCTTTGTGAAATAGCAAAATAAAGAAAGCCATTGAATATTTGTTAAAAGTGAATAAGAAGCTTTTATACATTACAATGTACATGTTACAAGTACAGAATATTTTTCCAGTTTCAATGCCACTTTTTTTTAGTCATAATATTTATGTTTTCAGATAATTTTCCTGTGTTGCAAGTATCTGAATAGTACGAATTTATCTTGTTTGATTTCAGGTCCAATAAAATCGACTCATTGTGGTCTTCAGATTGGATATGGGACAATGATGGCAAACTATGTTGGACTCATGGATGATGTAAGAGACTGTTTAATTTCTGTTTCATCTAAGAGTCTAAATTGTAAGAAAATCTGGATTATTTCAATCTTATGTAAATTTCTGTGATGCCTTTTATAACATACTTTCTTACCAAAACATGAACAAAATGTAAAACAGAGTCCTCAACTGATATTGCATTGAAGAAATAAAAGACAGCGGGCATACTAAACCATGAAGATGGTTTAAGCAAGACCAGTTTTAAAAGAAAGGGAAAGACAAGTTCTACCAGAAATGCAAACGTTGTTGATCTTGATAATATAAACAATTTGGTCATTATATGAGCAAAGAGTCCATTAGTGATGAACCGCTGAAAGGATCGACGCGGCAACTTTTGGGACAAAAGTAGTACAATCTAATGCATACTGATAAAAAAACACGAAGCCAACTGGGTTTAAAATATGCTATACCCGCTCTTTTTAAAACTATTTCAACGAAACATTTTATTTCAGATATCCGTGTATCAATGTCGACCACCGGAGGACATTCTCAGTGTATATGGCGGAAGAAGAATAGTGCCTTCTATGAAAATACATTAAGTTTTATTCTGCTCGCTCATTCTTTGTCTCAGTTTTTTTGACCGCAATGACACAACATATTTATAACCAAGAGGCTGGCTTTAAAAACTTTGCTTATTTAAGATTAATATCTCCCGCATAATATGATATATCGAAATAACGAATTTTATAGGTATTGGACCTCTGAATCATTTAAATACAATTTAAGTACGCTGCGAATAAATATTGATATAAAAATTCTTTACAGTCGAAAATATTTAAAATCATGCTTGCAATAAAAGAAGAAAAAAGACAAGTTGCTGGTGTCTTTGACAATAAGCTTGAATACCGTAAGCTTTTAAATTCCGTATACAGAATCAGCTATTCCCCTTAGCGTGCCGAAACGAATACTGAATGTTGGTAACACTGTCGTGGTATGGGATAAGAATGTGTTTGTTTGGGAAAAGGTGTTAGATTTGTACAGCTTAACCCTTTGTTAGATTAATGTTGTTTTATTTTGATGGTTGCTAGTTTGGAGAGGTAAATAAGAATACTTTTTCATATTTGTGTCTTTTGTATCGTTTAGTATTTCTTGTAGTTACTTCTTGGTGAAACTTTTATGCCCCTTTCTTCGTTAAGTTAACCTTTTAAGATACTTTTTTAAGAAAGCTTTTTCAATTTCTAATATTATCTTGTATGATTTTCAAATAATTTTGTTCTGTAGAATCAAGTTAAACTTCAGTCATTAATTTCATCATTACAAGTTAAATCTAATGAGTTAATATATTAGCCAGATCAAAAGTTTTAAGAAGCATGTGCATTTCTATGTGTTTTCCCAAAACGAGTTTTCTTCTATTTTAGTACCGAAACCACCACAACCACCAAAGGTGAAGGTAGTATATGTTCAAGTTCCAAGGCCCAAGCCTGCGAAGAAGCCAAAATATCCAATGCCGTCATATCCAAAGAAGCCCAAAAAGCCAAAAATTCCATTGATTGACTGGGGAGCAAAGATACCATATTTGCCGATAGAGACCCCGAAGTATAGGGAAAACTTGAAACCCCAGCCACCACCTCCATTCTACGGGAAGAGAAAGCCAACTAATCCATTACCAATCAATACAGGATATCCTATATACGGACGAAATCCACAACAATATGGTTCTGATTCCGGTGATTTTATGAACCCTAGTAATAACGTAAACGGATACCAAGGCTTTGGGATGAATGACCCTCACAGCCACAATTTTGATGCTTTCCGTAGTAGTTATGGCAATGATGAGCCTCAGTCGGTAAGCTTTCTCAGGGGACAATTCTTGCCATGGGATTGTTTGCCTTATGTTTCAAATCCTTATTTTAGGTTTAAAATGAAAAAGCATCTTTTTAAAATGGGATACGAACATTATTTACATGATGCTATGATTAGAGGGATGTGTTGAATAAATAACGTGGACTTCTGACGGAGATTTTTTTCCGCGAGAACCCCATGATAAGATTTTTTGTTAAACTGTTAGTGTTATGTAAAAAGTCTTGATTATAAATGAGGTAGTCTGCATGTTATTTAAGAATATATACTTTTACATCTTCTTCGATAATCTAGTCATCTAATTACAAAGTTCTAATGACGTTCGGCGATTTCCGTGCCATTTTGTATTCTCGGCTGTCATTTCGGCAGTCTTCGACTGCAAAGGTAGCTCATGCGAGCAATGATTTCCGTAATAACCGGAGAATGCCGAAATCGCATACGGTAGACACGGAAACAAACGGAAATTACCGACTGCCATACGGGCTTATTAACTTTAAAGTGTTATTCTTCGTAGGCAGACTCGTAAATACTATGGTTTAACAGTACCTTAATCTTAGAAAATTTATATCTAATTTATTCATTAATCTCTTCAATCCATTCACTTATTTTATCTACATGTGTACATCCTCCACTGTCAATTTGCATATATGTTGATATTGATATTGAATGTTTTTAATGTGAACAATTGTTGCTAAATTTCAGTCGGATCGGTATATATTCATTCTTTCAAACTATGCTTACTGCTTACTGCTTTGTGCATTTACTAGAATGAGTCAGAATATTAGATAGTTACACATCAACATCATTAGTCACCAACTAGATTTCGTATTCATTTGCCATCCTTTTGTGTTTACTGTTCATAAGAATTGCTCAATATTTTTCCGTATTGTTTTTTTCGTTTGAATTAATCAATGAATTCTGATGATTTATGTCATTTTAGTACAGGTTCATTTTGTGTTACAGTATTTTGTAAAAAGAAAAAAAAACAATGGAAAGAAGAAACAGATTTAAAGTCTTAAGTAGTACAAAGACAAAATGAGCAGAAGCAATTACTGTTTTTAATATATTTTATCTACTAATTTAAATGGAACGAGATCTTATATGTTTTATATGCATGCCATTTAATCACTTTATCATCCAGGTTTAGTATTAGAAATAACTGTAGTTGACAATCATAGTAGATTTCATAGTTAGTCGGTTTGTTTCAAGGAATGTTTTATCGCACTTTTGTGTACATGTTCTCATTTAGTTAGCGTCTTTCTTGTCTTGTTATTTTGTTGCTATGGTAACAGACCTTTTTGTAGGGTAATGTTTATGTGTTTTCGTCGCTTTTAACACAGAGAAAGTAGTGAGGATAGTATAGAGCGTCTGTCCCAAGATATAGAATGAAATCATCCGGTTATTGGTTCAGGTTTTATGGAAAGGAAGGCAGTATTTTAAAACAGATAATTTTGCCTCATCGTAAAAGTTAATCATATATTTAAAAAAAATGATGCATTGAATATCACAATTTTGCAGCCGTTTCAGAAGATTAATATTAACATGTCTTAACTTCTAACAACTTCTGGAATTACCATCAGAGATGCCAAATCCCTTCTTTAGTTCCAGAAATTGTCAGTCATTGTTTGCATTGTTCCCGTTGCGAGGTTGTTATCCTCTTAACTGACAAAGTAGTGTCATAAACTTGTCTTTAAACAAGATACACCACTTATCTTTTGGCAAAGCAATGTTTTATTACATGATAGCTAATATCAGACTGCTGCTTATTGTAACTTTCTGTCAAAATCTTATGAAATTAGTTTAGATTTAGTCCTAAAATTTTACAGATGTCTTAGCTCTATAGTGGACGTTACATAGTAATCCTTTTCGTTCAAATGAAAATAGGAAAGAAATGGCATCTCTGATACATTATTTATGTATATACGATTGAGAGCAAGCTTCTATCACTATGCATATTGTACATTGTAAGGGGATCCTGCTTTTATAACATTGCATCAAAAACTTTCTATTTATTTCAGGTAAAAAATTATTGGAAGAATGCATGGATGTAATAGAGGATATGTATAAAGTTAAATTCGACACGAAAGATTACTGCGTTAAACCAATCCTCACAGAAAACACTTTAAATGGAAAATTGATTGGCGGTTACTGATTGTAGATAGTATTCATAAGGAACAGATCTGTTTGAAAATGTTATGTGCAAAACCCGACACAGTTAGTGAAAAAAAAATTGACAATACAACAATTTATATAATATAAACGTTCGTTTACTGGAAAAAATAACTAGAAAGTTTGTCAAAATATTAATATAACAAATGCAGCAGGATAGGTTTATCGACGATTTCTACAGAATGTTTTGGTATTTTGTTCTCAGTGTGGTTAAGGTTTTAAGTTTGAGGTAGAAAGGTAGAAAGATTGAATTGTAGTTTTTCTCACATTTTGCAGTTAGACATGTCAATGTTTGACATATTTCAACAGGAAGCTATGCACTGGGTGTGGGGAATTATTTTGAAGGAAAAAATCTATATATTTTTTTATTTTAAGTTATACATACAATTTACACTTTTCACACAAATAATGGAACGGAAAAAAGTTCAGCTCAACATAATAACCACAAAACATTTCCAGATGCAAGTCCAAGTAAAATCATACCCGATGACCTGCATTTTTATCGAGTTATTTTGAAAAAGAAATGTACAGGTCAACAACTAAGCAGTTTCAGGAACAATAAGAAAGAATTAAAAAATGGAAATGTAGGAATCGTCGTTGCAACTTATGTACACGCTCTTTGCTATATTATGCCGATGCCCACAATTTGCATAAATTATAACTGCAATATTTTTTGAATATCCATTGTTTTTCTATCCGTTTGTTTTTCATTTTAGCTTTTATTTATCCATTGATAATTGTAATGTTTGTAATAAAAAACATAAGGCAGGTTTTATAGTGCCATAAATAATCTTTATTTTAATAAATAATATAATTTTGTATTGAGTTTGTCTTTTGTATATAATAAATAAAATATGTACATGGTTATTACAGTTTACCCATATACTGCCCATTAGAAAACAGAATTATTCATTATCCACATACTTTTACACTTGGTGCAAAAGTAGTAGTGAAATTTTGTGGAAAACTGTCCCCTACAACATTTTATATTTAGTTGATAAAAATGTAACTACATGCTTAGCTTTCCTTACGAAAATAAATCCTATTGAGTATACCGGGCATGTGCAGTCCAGGTGTAAATTTCAGACTTTGATCTCTGTTCAGTTATGTTATCGAAGTAAAGTGCAAGTTATGCCCGTATCCATGTTGACAATTTGTTTCTGATGATTATCAGACCTATTGCGAAACCGTATTCAGTCTTGGAAGCGTCTGTATGCAAACTATATTCGGACTGACTGACAATATTAATGTAATGCAAAGCCGTATTCAGTCTTGGAAGCGTCTGTATGCAAACTATATTCGGTCTGACTGACAATATTAATGTAATGTTAATCAACCAGAATGAACATATAATACTTCAGTAAGGTTTTATGTCATGATCCGCTACGGCCGTCGGAGGTGGCACAATTAATTTGACAAACCCTGTAGTGCCTGATGCATTGTTTGAATGGAATATATAAAATGATGATTCGAAAGTATAGGACTAAGAAAGCAACAAAGCAGATTGATAGCAGACTCGGTTTTATCGAGGTTGTTCACGAGAGGCAATAATATTAGCAACTCTCCTCATGCCCCATTAGTACAGGATTAAGCAGAATTCTATTGTTTTCCATGACACTAAGTGATATAACAACACTGATATTGTAATAGTTAACTACATAAGTAAAGAGGTCTTTGGTAGAATGGAACTCAACCAACCAAAGTAATATCGGGCTCGGTTTCATTGCCTGTGTTCCCTCTACGAATGTCCATCGGTCGACAGAAAGGTATGACATTACATGTTATGTTTATTAACGGATGAGATAATTAAATGAATATAAAGTAGAATATTAACAATCCAAACCGTATACTTTTACTTCTTCAAACCTTGCCCTTTATGGCTGGAAGAAATAATTGTATAAATGTGATCTGAGAATAAGCTTGCCACCTGTTTCCGCATAGTTAAAATTGATACTGGTAACACACGTATATCACAGTCTCAAATGAATAAATGTAAAGTTTTCTGGTAAAACTCTTAACAGTCGTCCTTAAATATTAAATAGTTAGTCTTTACAAGACATATTATGAAATATTTGCAAGTCTTTGACTACAATATCAAACATTTAATGGAACTTGGTATATATCGCAGGATATGAACTAAGCATTGTTTTATGGTTTGATAGATGTAATGTTACTGATAAGCCTTTGTTTGATTAAATTTAGTTCAAATATTTCATATTTAAACAAATGTTAATCACACGGCTTAAATTGCAGAGATGACCAATATACATTGAGTTTATACTTAGTGTAGAAAGCATTGAAATCTGATTAAACATTTAATGGATGTTAAGTTCCTGTTTCATAAGGCATGTGCAAGTATTACAGCCTCATTTACGGTATACCCTAACCCTGGTCACAGTAGATATCACGTGACCTAACATTGAATCTCGTTGTTTCAATCGGATTTCCCTTGACTTCATCCTATAATCTCTTCAGGTAGAGCTATCTGAACAAAACGAGACCGACATCTGAAAATAATAAATTACAATGCATTTGCAATGCAACTAACTTTTTCTAGCGAAACTGCCCAAGCAATATCAAGACATTTTATCTCAAAATACACTTACTGAATGTTTAAGAAAACTTCCCGTTTCACAAAAGTTTATAAGTTTTAAAATAAGTTGGGTCTAACAAAAAATCTTTGTAGCAATTTGGACGGATAATAACATTTAAGATTTCTGATAAATCCTTATGATATTGTAAACTCAATAAGCAACACAGGCTTATCAAAACGCGCTTAGCTTTAACATCCTTCTTCAAATGACATGAAATATTTCTTAAAATATGATTAGAAATATCTCGTGCTGTTGTAAAATTAAATGATTGAAAGATAAAACGTCATTTTCTGTAAAGGAAAACTAGTTACATTTTGAACTATAAATGTATGAACTATGATATTAATTGGTTTACTTACCTTGTCGACGCAGCCTACAAAACTCTCATACTGTTTTCCCCAGCCAAGTTTTAAACCACACCTACTTCTATCAATGTCGCCTTAAATAGAATATGTTGACAAATGAAATAACATTTACTCGTATCAACACCGCCTAAAATAGTAAACGCTGACACATTAAACTACATCTACTTCGATCAACGTCGCCTAAGGTAGAAACATACTCGTATCAGCGTCGCCTAAAGTAGTAAATAGTGACAAACAAGAGGGCCATAATGGCCCTATATCGCTCACCTGAGTTTAGATACTTGCTTAAACAAATTTCTTTGCTCAAGAACAAAAAAACTAGGCGAGGAGGTCATGGTAAAGATTAATCAATATAACTACTGAAATCTGTTAAAAACTATACAGGTGGTCCATATCACTTTGCTGTAACTTCAAAAACAAGAAAATATGTCAGTAGGTCAAGGTTAACAATATTAAAGACGAGTATTGAAATCTGTACCAAAAGTTATAATCGTGGTCCAAATTTCTATGTTGTACCTTCAAAAACAAGAAAGTAGGTCATGATTAAGACTATTCAAGATGAGCATTGAAATCTGTATTAAAACTTATACAAGTCGTCCAAATTTCTATGCTATAACTTCAAAAATGAAAACGTAGATCAGTAGGCCACGATTAACACTATTCAAGATGGGTGTTGAAATTACACTTTTGGTCTAAATTTCTTTGCCATTGCTTCAAAAACAAATACGTATATGCAAACCAAAGGACAACCCGGGCATGGCCTATATTGACCACAGAGTCACGATCTGAACAATTTTTGTAGAGAAACACTAGAGCATGCTACACGCTTTGGCCCTTATGGTTTCAGAAAAGACTTTTTAAAGGTTTTCCTTGTATAAGCCAGTGTAAAAACTGTTGACTGCGGGGTGCAGTCAATTTTGACCCAAGGGCCATGATTAGAGTAAACTTGATAGTTAACCACTAGACAACATTAAATACCAAATATCTAAAGTCTGGGACATTTGTTTCTGGACAAGAAGATTTTTTAAGATTTTTCCTATATAAGTCAGTGTAAAACAAGGGACCCCCGGGCGTTGCATATTTTGACCCCATGGTCATGATTTGAGCAATCTTGGTAAAGAACCACTAGAGCATGCCACATAATAAATATCTAAGCTCTGGGCCTTACGGGGCCTTTAAGACAAGAATTTATTAAAGATTTTTCTCTACACAAGTCTATTTAAACCATGTGACACCGGGGCGGGACCAGTTTTAACACCAGGGGGATAATTTGAACAATCGTGATAAAGGACTACTGCACGATGCTACATACCAAATATTAAAACCCTAGGCCATGTGCTTTTCTACAAGCGGATTTTCGATTTTTTTCTCTATATAAGTCAATATAAACCATGTGACCTTAGGGCTGGGCCATATTTGACCCCTAGTGATATAATATGAACAATCTTCGTAGAGGCCCACTAGATGATGCTACATACATTAAAGCCCTAGGCTCTGGGGTTTTGGACAAGAACATTTTCAAAGATTTTTCCCTATATAAGTCTATATAAACCATGTGACCCAAGGTGGTGCCATATTTGAACCTAGGGGGATAAGTTGAACAATCTTGGTAGAGAACCACCAGATAATGCTACATTCCAATACCAAAGCCTTAGGCCCTTTGGTTTTAGACAAGAGGATTTTCAAAGTTTTTCCGATATAAGTCTATATGAATCATGTGACCCTCAGGGCAGGATCATATTGGACCCTAGGGGGATAATTTGAACAGTCTTGATAAAGGACTACTAGATGATGCTATATACCAAATATCAAAGCCTTAGGATCTGTGGTTTTGGACAAGAAGATTTTTAAAGTTTTTCCTTTCTGTTGCCATGGCAACCAGAGTTCTGTTTGGAATTCAATTCTTTGGACAATTTTTAAAGAGTACCGTCCAAGGAACATCCCTGTGAAGTGTCATTAAATTCGGTCCGGTGGTTTAGGAGAAGATGTTGTTTAAAGGAAAGTGTGGACGGACGGACGGACAACGGACGGACAGACGCCGGAAGGTGAGCGATCACAATAGTTCTTCCCGAACACTTTGTGCTCAGGTGAGCTAACAAGAAAGTATGTCAGCAGGTCAAGATTAGACTATTCAAGATGAGTATTAAAATCTGTATCAAACATTAAACTAAACAGGTCGTCCAAATTTCAAATAACTTCAAATAAAAGAAATTAGGTCAGTAGGTCACGATTAAGACAATTCACGATAAATATTGAAAACTGTATCAAACATTATACATGGGGTCCACAATTTTATGCTGTAACTTCAAAAACAAGAAAGTAAGTCAGTAGGTCACGATTAAGACTACTCAAGATGAGTATTGAAATCTGTATCAAACATTATACAGGTGGTCCAAGCTTAAAAAACAAGAAAGTAGGTCAGGGTTAAGAATATTAAAGGTGAGTATGGCAGTCTGTATTAAAAGTTGTAAAGGTGGTCCAAATGTCTATGCTGTAACTTCAAAAACAAGAAAGTAGTTCAGTAGTTCAGAATTAAGACTATTCAAGATGAGTATTGAAATTTGTATCAAAAATTATACAAGTCGCCCAAATTTCTATGCTGTAACCTCAAAAGCGAAAATGTAGGTCAGTATGACACAGTTACGACTATTCAAGATGAGTAGTGTCATCTGTATCAAACATTATACGTGTCGTCCAAATTTTTATGTCATTGCTTCAAAAAACAAATACGTCTATGTAAAACAAGGGACCACCCGGGCTTGGCCTATATTGACTCCAGGTCATAATTTGAAAAATCTTGGTAGAGAACCCCTAGAACATGCTACATACTGAACATTTAAAATCTGGGCCTTATGGTTTAAGACAATATTGTTTTTAAGGTTTTTCCCTATACACATCTATATAAACCATGTGACTCCCTGGGGCTGGGCCAGTTTTAACCCCAAGGGGACAATTTGCATAATTTTGGTAAAGGACTACTACATGATGCTACGTACCAAATGTCAAATGCCTTAGGCCATGTGGTCCGGTACAAGAAGAGTTTCGAAGTTTCCCCTATATAAGTCTTTATAAACCATGCGATTCCCGGGGCGGGGCCATATTTGACCCTATGGGGATAGTTTGAACAATCGCTGTAGAGGACTACTTGATGATGCTACAGACAAAATATCAAAGCACTAGACAATGTGGTATGGGATAAGAAGATTTTCAAAGTTTTTCCCGTACAAGTCTATATAAACTATGTGACCCCAGGGTGGGACCATATTTAATCTTAGGGGGATAATTTGAACAATCTTTGTAGAAGCCCACTAGATGATGCAACATACCGTATATTAAAGCCCTAGGCTCTGGGGTTTGGATAAGACGAGTTTAAATGTTTTTCATTTCGGTTGCCATGTTTACCAGAGTTCTGTATGGAATTCAATTCTTTGAATATTTTTCAAAGAAGACTATCCAAGGAACATCCCTGTGAAGTGTCATCAAAGCCATAGGCCATATGAGATTTCCAAAGTTGTGCCCTATATAAGTCTATATAAACCGTGTGATCCTCAGGTCGGAGTCCTGTTGGACACTAGGGAGATAATTTGAACAAACTTGGTAGAGGACCATTACATGATGCTACATATCAAAAATATCAAAGCCCTAGGACCTGTGGTTTTGGACAAGACGATTTTTAATGTTTTTCATTTCGGCTGCCATGTTTACCAGAGTTCTGTATGGAATTCATTTCTTTGAATATTTTTCAAAGAAGACTACCCAAGGAACATCCTTGTGAAGTGTCATCAAAATTTGCCCGGTGGTTTAGGAGGAGATGTTGTTTAAAGCACAGTGTGGACTGACGACGGACGCCGGACAAACGGACGGACGGACGCCGGACGGTGAGAGATCGCAATAGCTCACCCCGAGCACTATGTGCTCAGGTGAGCCAAAAACCCACATCTACTCCTGTCAATGTCGCCTAAAATAGGAAAGACTGACAAATTTAACCACAACTACTCCAGTCAACGTCGCCTCAAATAGAAAACACTGACAAATGGAACCGCATCTACTAGTATCAATGTCGCCTAAAATAGGAAGTATTGTCAGATTAAAAATAATGACTTTGATAAATCATGACAGTCAATAATAATGTCAATATATCTCTATAGGCAGAAATAATGTGGTTAAATTATATTAGCAAACTTAAACATTTCAATGACCAAACGTAAAGGAATAATGCATAAACGTTAGTAAATGTATAAAATTTTATAACCGTGAAAAACTAAATGTCTCATTCTTAACATAGTTTTATGTACACTTTAATGTATTGTAATAAAAACTTTTTGATCATAATAAAATCTGTAAAAAGATCCCTTGGAAGCATAGAATGCAACCAATCAGAATAATAGCAGACACGGTTTGACTGAGTCTGCTCATGATTACTTACAGAACTATCAATGCAACTTAAACTTTAAGACATTAATTAGTGCCAAGTCTTGTTATAATTGTTCCTGTCATAAGAATCAAAAGCTGAGATTTTATATGTTCTTTTTAGTATATGAATCGTTTTTCATATTATTATTTTTTTCACGCGGGAATTAAATACATGGTCATTTAACAGTTTCTGGACACCAAAATCCTCTCATGGGTAATGTCTGATAAAATGCACATACTTCTAATAATAACTTGATGTAGGTTAAGAAGAGCAGCCACTCAAGTTTGTTGATGCAAACATTATCACATTGTCTTTTACTAGTTTATCTTTTAAGTGAAAATGAAAGGCATTTCCACCGTACATGGAAATACATTTCCACAGTAAAAGGAAAGGCAATTCCACTGTATATTAAAAAATGAAACAAAAAATGAATAAGTTTGGTGAATACTTGAAGGCTTTCATAACATCCTTTCATATTTCATGTATATTTGGTGGAATATTGTGACACTTAGCAGACTCGTACCCGCCCGCTTAGCTCATTAGGTAAGAGCGTTGGTCTACGGATCGCGGGGTCGTGAGTTCGATCCTTGGGAGGGGCGTATGTTCTCCGTGACTATTTGATAAACGACATTGTGTCTGAAATCATTAGTCTTCAACCTCTGATTCATGTTGGAAGTTGCAGTTACTTGCGGAGAACAGTTTGTACTGTACAGAATCCAGAACATGAAAGGTTACCTGCCCGCCGTTACATGACTGAAATACTGTTGAAAAACGGCGTTAAACCCAAACCAAACAAACAAACTTAGCAGGCCCAACGTACTTGAACGGACTCGTTGTTGCTGTTTATTCTGGTCTTCATGGATTACGTATAATGAAGTCCCATTGAAGCCTGGGCTGGTGGTGGGATGTGTAAGAGAGGTTCTTAATTTACCATTACCTTCCTTGAACAGACGCGATCAGACCGAATCGGTAATTGGTGGTGCTCTATGCTTCCAAAGGATTACTTACAGATTTCGTTGATTACTGTATTGTCTGCAAACTAACTATTGTCGACGTATTTTACTGCAATTTGTTTGGTGGGTAATTCTTCAGCCAGTGAATGAAAGGGTTCAGATTTTATACTTACCAAAGAAAAGCCTTTTCTCAGTTCTTCCTTCTACAGTCATTGACATTATATCATTTTGTAGAGCAAATCTCCCCGTAACCCATTTATCAATCTGTTTAAGAATAGAAATATTTAAACCAGAGTAAGGTTTAGTGTCATTTATATAGCAAAGACTTGATCCTATGCAACGGTATTGCAATCTGCTTTTCATGTGGATTTCTTACTTTTACATAATTAATTGGTAAATTGAATGAACAAAAGTTTAATCTGATGACAAGTAATAACAAATATTAATGTGATAAATGAATGCAATCAAAGTATAAGCGTTGTTTGAATGGAGTTCCCTAAAACTTCTTTTTTCAAATTTTAATCACAACTCAATTTCTTTCAGCAGTTCCGTTTAGGTCAAACCTATACATATTAATGGCTCAATAATAGATGTCTTAAAAGATTTGCTCAACTGTGATAAAACAGTTTTCCTGATCTTTACTCGTGATCAAGCAGCACCAATTGTCGGTATATTGTTGAAAAATCCTCATGACAGAGAGAGATTAGCATATCAGCAAATAAACACTATGAAACAATTTCATAGTTCTTTCTAATGTAAGAAAGTTTATCAATTTCTCCAGAAGCATATACCTTAACTGGTAAATTAACTGTCAATGACCTAGTCCTGTTACTCTTGTTACGAAGCGTGTATACTAGTTTATTCTTGGCTATTGCAACTACTATAGAAGGATCCATTCCACAGTCGCCGTTATAAACCACTGCTTGCAGGTCGTTCCCAATTACAGCATCTGATGATTTGAAACGTAAATGGATATCGAGGGTCTTCCCAATTTCAGCGTTTGCGAACCTGGGGACAACAACAGCGCCGTCACCATTGAAACAAACAGCACCGTTGCTGTAGGTTACGTTGATACCATTTACATGTACATTTTTCCCAGATATATCTTTAACTTCCGGTGAAAATGATATGTCTAGTTCTTTTTTACACTCTAAAAAGCAATATTACATTGTAAATTATTTAATACAAAGAAATGTTGGAAATGGCTATACATGTATTTGATAATTTGAATATATAAAAAGGTATACAAATTTTTAACATGCAGGTGTAATGCAAAGTAAACATACTGTTTTCAAGTATGAAAAGTTAATGGCGCCCCATGCAAAGGTTTTGATTTCAAATATATTTTATCACAGTGGTGATAACATCGAAAGAGGCATCAACATATTCTCAGGTATTAGACCCCTGATAGTAATGTTTAAAAATGGCATTCGCTTTGTATATTGTTAAAGTTGACCTTGTTTCGCACTATGTTGCAACTTTTAAACAACTTTTACCGTACCGTTCTTTTTATAAATTTTGTATAATTTATGATATTTCCTCAAGCTCAAATAGAGACAAATTTCAAAGTGCTGGCCACTGTTCAAAACGTCTACAGGGAATTCACTTTACCATTAAGTTTTATAAAAAGCGTTGGTAAACAATTAAAAAACACAAAATAATGTCAATATTATTTTTAGGATTCCTCAAATAAAAAGATTTAATGATTTAGAATTCTAACTCCAACATTGAAAAATTAAGGTCGAGTCCCTTGGGACTGATTTAAAGTTTGCTATATTCATTCAAAAATAATCTTGGGGCAAAAGTAAAACCTTGCTACATTTCTTCTACAATATGTAGCGAAATAGAGAATTTTTACTGCAGGTAACTCTGTATTTTTAAAGATGTCTAACTCTGTCCTTCTGTTAAGTAAATTCATTTTGAACAGCAAGAAATCGCTTATCAAATGAAAAATTTCCACTTTTGACCAATAAATCAATAATAAGTCTTGAAAAAAGTAAAAAATTAATATAGGGAAAAAATTGTCCAATGGAGGTTTATGGCAGGAATCGAATACTCTTCAAAAGGAGGTACACTGTCATGGGTCTAATACTTTAAGCACATGATCTATGCACACATCTAGATCATATATTTATATACATTTAATGAAATCTATGAAAAAGATCCTTTGAAAGCAAAATAATAGCAGACTCAGTTTGAGTGATTATCATAATATCAAAATACTTTGAGTATACCAATACCTCTTCCAAGTCATTTTCAACGAAGCAAACTGAGTGCTCTTCGTAGAATATCATTTTCATCATTTTGGATTAAGCACTTTATTACCTTTACTGGTGTAAACGACCGTCTCGTCAGTTTGACAATCACAGGTGTCAGGATTAAATACAGTTCCACCAGCGCAGTCCATATCTATATCACCATGACCTTCTATAGTTTGTCTGAACTTCCTGGGGTTTCCTGGCACTGGTCTCTTTATACATCCTGTAAACCAAAATGCAAAGCCATTAGGCCACCAATCATTTTCATATTTTGCGTAACGCTTCCTGCAGTTCATATTAGCATTAGTATGGTACTTTAAACTGTTGATTAAACATTAATATGAATAAATTATAGTTGAGTAAGTGATGTTAAATAAATGCTTGTCTTAGAAACAAAGCGGTCCTTCCGCGTGAGCATTCCTCCTGCAGAGTTTTTCTCTCCCATAAGAAATCCAGCGGGCGTTTTCTCCTACTTTGATGATTGTAGGAGAGAATTCCACGAAAGTTAGATCGGAACTTTTTAAAAACAGAGTCATGGCAGTAATCTATGTTAGTAGTTGATATTACTATTTTAATGTGTTCTGAATCTCCTGTAAATGTGGGTAACATAAATTTTATGTACTACATTTTCTATTTTTTTTAGATTGAAGTATGAATTGTTTTAAAGTACCTCATTACATAATACTGTTCTCTCTTTCATTAAAACAGTTTAACCATGGACGTGCGCATTTAAACTAGACGAATGTAGTTTTTATAACCATATTTCAAGGATATTTGCTAGTATCTCTTCAGTGTTAGAAGAATTACAAAATGTTTTGACCCCAGTTAAGATATTTATCGTCCGTGTTACAAAACTAATATCAAAAGTTTTAGGCTTAGGTAATTCTAGTGTTCTTCAGTTGCAATCACCTACCTGAAGCTAAATATGTTATCCGGCTCAGCTCAGAAGTAATCCGATTCTGCACGTGATTAAAGACGTAGTTATTGGGGTTTTATGGCCATTTAATGTTTCTGTATAATGGATTTCCACTTTAGCCCGTGCTATGGGCGTGAGGGATATTGCAACCCTTTGTGATTAAACCAATTCAAACCGAGTCTGCCATCAATTTGCTAGATAGCTTTCTATGTTTCCAAAGAAATTTAAAGGTTTTATTAAATTAAACATTGAAACTGGGTGATTGCTCTCTATTAAAATACTGAAACTGAGTGATTGTTTAATGAGGAACATTTTTGTTTTTATAAACTTCAAAACGTCCATTATATTACAGTTGATGTCAAATTTATCTGGAGTGTTGTCAGAAATCTGACATAGATATCGAGTTTGAATAGAAGTGTGTCATAATAAGTCATGGTGTTTGGCCTGGGCATAGAATATTGTTAATTTGTGAGTGAAAGGTTACATCATTGTCTAAATTTAAATGTTAGCTGTATATTGCAATACTAAATTAGCCAGTATTATATTAAAACAGATGCATTTATTCATAATTTATTGTTTTTATTGCTTATGTCTCTATGTACACATAAAATGTTACTTGTCGTAACATTTAAAGGTATCTTTTTAAATACTCGTGTCCGCTTACAGTAAATTTAGCTCGACTTAAAAAATACCTTACCAACTCATAGGCCAATAACGCACCAAGAGGACAAATATTTTTGTCTTTACTCGTTTCTAGTCTATAACATTTATATGCTTGGAAGCATATGCAAATATCTTGAAACAAGCTTTCACCTTAACAAGCTAATGTCACATGCAAGACACATGCACCTAGTATAAAGGTCAAGGTCACATCTAAAGTTTAAAGATCTAGTGTTTTTCTTTTCCGATCCATAACTTCTGTATAACAGTTTTACTTTGGAAGTGCAGTTACTCGCAGGACTTGTATCACTGTGACAACATCACATTGCAGGACTATCCGTGTTCTTTTGATACATTTTAGTTAATAAAGTTATGCCACTTTTTCCCTTGGTATTTTTCTAGCATTGCCGTATCAGGTCAAATGGCGAGTTTCCAGCATGGAACACCCCAGATGCACTTTCTGGCATTATTTCAGGCATGAGGGTAGATCATTGATCTTCATTAAGCCAGCCGGGTGAGATTGACCACCAATCTTATACGAGGGGTGTTCCAAAAGTAATGTCACTTGCATCGGTTCTCCTATACTGCAAATGTTCTAATCATTTTAACTTGCTCTGCCCTTCAAAATACTCTCCGTCAGCCTGAATACACCTTTTGAGCTGGTCAATCCTATTTTGGAAGCATTGTTCATACTCTTCTATGGGAACACCCATCAGATACTGAAAAACAGCAGATCCAAGGGCATTTCTTGATTTGTATCTCTTTCCAGACAGATGATATTTAAGTTTGGGAAACAGAGAAAAGTCGCAGGGGGCCACGTCTAGCGAAAACGGAGGGTGTGGAAGGACGGTAACCTTCTCTGACGCCAAAAACTCGGTCACTATGCGTGCCTTGTGAGCGGGTGCATTATCATGCGAAAGTCGGAGGTACTTAAGTCCTGTTTTGGGGCGGCGACTTTTGTAGTAGTTCTTCAATTTTCTTAGAACAACTTTTTTATAGAATTTTCCTGTGACCTTACTGCCTTTTGGTACCGGAATTTGAATGATTGGACCCTTATGAGTGAAAAAAATACATACAAAACCTTCTTCACCGTTCGTATTCGTTTGGCAATACTTGGGCGTCTCGCATTTTTGGTGACCCAAATTCGGTTGGAATACTTCCGCTTTGGTTCAAAATAATAAACCCAGGTTTCATCACCAGTAACTATATTATCAAAAACCTTTTTGCTGTATTTTGGGTACATGTTCAGAAGTTTTTTGCCATTGTTACACGGGTCCTCTTTTGTTCATCTGTTAACAAATGGGGTATCCATCTTGCATTTATTTTTCTACATTTTAGGTGTTTCTTCAAAATTCCATGAACTCGTGCTAACGACAAGTTTGTCATTCGGGCCAATTGCCTTACGGTGAATCGGGCATCCTTTTTTAGCAAATTGAGGATTTTTTCGATGTTACCTTTCGACGTAGTTGTTGCAGGACGATCTGTGCGAGCAGCATCTTTGAGTTGCTGCTGTCCGGTCCTAAATTTAGCTACCCACCTACAAATAGTCCTGTGAGACATTTGACCCTCTCCATAAATGTCGCACACCTCACGGTGAATATCTATAAGCTTCATGCCGAGTAGCGACCTACCTTTTCTGTAGGCCCTAATTTCAAGCATATTTTCAGCTCTTTTCCCAGTCATTTTGTGTAAAGTGTAATGAATACGCTATAAAGCAATGTACACTGTACCAAGGTCAGTGAACGTGTGAGCGAGATATTTACCTATGTTACGATTCAGTGATCATTCTATCGACACGAGGTGGTTTTGTGTACACATGACACGATTTCCGCGAAATAAAACACAAATGACATTATTTTTGGAACACCCCTCGTAGTTCATGTTTCAAATGAAGAAACAGTCATAGAAGTATTTCAGGTTACTTGTTATTTATCACACGCTGTAGATGCAAATAATTTGAATGCCTGTTAATTCAAGCAATTCGGTTGGTTTAACCGAGACATAAACCAATTGATGAACACCTTGTTTAGTTTTCTTGCATTCACGTACGTTGTTTAGCCTTGCATGGATGTCGAATATTAAAAAATACGGCGATAACGTTCTCATTTCTTATCGAAACGTAAATGTGAGTATTTAAACAATGTTTTCAAACTTTTTGGGTCGGAGAGCAAAATCATTGAAGTCTTTCCTATAGGAACGCATTTCCATGGGAAACTTTTCCCTAGGGAACAATTTTGCTTTCTGTAGCTTAAATGAAAATAAAAAATAAGTATTTCCCATTAGAAAATCGTCCCAAATGTTTTCCATGGGAAAATTACGTTCCCATAGAAAAGCTATTTTCCCATGGGAAATGACAGTTTCCTATAGGAAATCGGTAATTTCCCATGGGAAACAAAATATCTACAAAAATAATAAGGCTAGAATAGTGAAAGTACTTTGTAGAAGTACTAGGCATTTTTGGCAAATTAAAATTGGCGACCATTGAAAATAAGAAATGTTTACTTAGAAATACAAATAATATTTTGTCTGGCTGTCATTCATGTGTAAATCCTACCTTTTAACGCAAATATTTAACTTAAAGTTCCTCTTGGGCTTTATTTAATGTGTGCGTTATTCGACAGGGTTTACACATGCACGAACACCAGAAAAAATCATTCAAACATACACAGCTTTTATTAAAGAAACATTGAAAACCTAAGGCAAGCACGTAAATGACAAACTTTGTTTAAGTTCAGTGTCATTCTCTAAATAAATATCAATGAAAACCAATGAAATTCCACTTAATATGTTGTAGTTCCGAGACAGATGTCCAAATCGTTTAATGCAAATTTTAAATGAATTGACTTTTAAAACCGAAAAAAGAAAAACTATGATTTTGACAAACTAGTCTTTAGACACTGAAATATGCAGAATTTTAGGGTTTGAAAGATTGTTTCGTATGCCAAGGGCTTGCTGACGTGAAATATCAAGAAATGTCTCGACAGTTTTGCCTGACAATTCATTTATAAAGAAGGGTATTTAAGATAAACATGCAGAAAAAAAGAATCAGACAAGAAGAAAACTTGACAAAAGACTTTTATATGTATTTAATAGCATAAATGACTGTTCATCTCTATTAAGCGCCGTGTTAGAAACAACAACTGAAATTATTTTGCTACCATAAAATATGAGATATTAATGACATAGCTTTTTCAAAACGAATTACAAAGTGTTCATGAATAAAATAGAAAGAGTGGAAACTCCACAGGTCGATCAACACGACAAAAACGAAAATAGTGCAGGCTCGGTTTGATTGAGCCTGTTCATGGACCATCATATTACATACTCTAATTAAAGAACGTGTTTAAACTAAATACTGCAAATCATAATCAAGTCGAATGTTAAAATCCAATATAATAGACATGTTTCATGTTTACACATCTGAGAAAATCTGATACTTTACAAGATCAAACAAGAAATATCTTTAAAAAAGATGGTCGGCGAATTGTAATTAGGAAAGAAGTTTATGAAATTTTCATATAACATTCATCTTTCATGTAACATTTTTCAAACTGCAAAACTAAACACCGCACTTTAACAATTTAAAGGTTTCGTAGGGTTGAAATTTTGTCTCGTTTATCCTTAGACGAATAATTACAGCAGCAGTTTGATGAAGATTCATGAAGCGGTTCATGAGAAGAGGTCATTAAAACTGTTTATATTTTTAGCTAAATTGGTCTCTATCCCCATTTGTTACAAAATAACAGGAGACCTTACGATATTGTTACACACCAAGTTTGATAAAAATCGATTACATTTTAGTGGTTAATGAAAGTCATATCTACTTTTAGCTATAGTGGTCCCTAATAGGGCCCAAGTTCCTATATAAATAAATTTGGAAGAGGACCTTATAATGATGCCAAAGATCCATCAAGCTGTTCATGAAACACTGTCTAAAGGCATTTCTAGTTTTAGCTCTAGCAGCCCCTAAAAGGGGAACAAAGTTGGCTGAGGGCTTAATAAAGATGCTACAAATCAAGTTTGATGAGAATACATGAGAAAAAATCAATTAAAGTTGTTGTTTTTTATTTTTAGCTTTAGCGGCCCCTAAAATAGGCCAACTGATCCCACTTTAACAAATGCATATTCGCTATTCATGAATCTTTGGACAATGACGTCACACCTATAAAAAAGTGAAGGCCAAGGGACACATACAACTGTGATTATTTCAATATTTCTGTTTCATAAGCAAAGTTTGACCGAAGTTTGATCGTAGTCATATCACGTAGATAAACTGTATGCAGCGTACCTTCATTTCAATGTAATGAGATTCAGACATTATATAGCATATACATAATAAAACAGATTTCAAATGAGTTCAATATTTGCATGCCATACTAAAGAAAAACACCGAGTTTCAAAATCAATAACGGTGAGTAGCGGTGTCAGTTTTTGGGCTTTTTTCCCATTTCAACTTCCCATTGAGAAATTCTAGTGCATAAACACGTATAACTGCCTAAATGCTGATCATTGGTTACCTGTATTACAACATTAGACAGTGGTCAAACATACGAGCATTGTATCAATGTGTGGTTACTGAATATATGACATGTATACATGTGCATCTGGTGACAAGCATTCTGTACAGTCTATCTTGAATTTCGTCATAGTTTTGAATGTCATCAACAGTTTCTGAAAAGTATTTATGTCGGTATCGTTCACATGAAGTGTTTTGAAATCTCTATCGAGGTAATTTTTTGTTACCAGTTTGTTGCGCATCACGGGCCATTGTTTTTATGTAAAAATATACCAAACCATTCAAAACAAGTAGAAGATGCTCTCAAGAAAGGTTGTTCTGTCGAGTACAAGTTTTGTCATATATATGGGGACAAATATTTTTTTATCTCGAATGGGATGCCCTTGCACTCACTGGCGTATGCTATAAGGAAATGTTACCGAAATACCTTTACAAGAAGAAAACCTGGAAAATTTGATATTAATGATTGTAACACCTGTATCATGTTGAAATGAACTTGATGTGGCATTTTCAAGCAAACGATTTTTGCAGCTCAATAAAATTTGAACTTTTGATTAAATGAACATACAGGTGTTTTTCTTTATGTTTGTACATTATTGATGATTGGGTTTGTTAGCAAACCTTCACGGAAATATGTGGGTTCAGTATGATAAATGTGGGGAGGTGGGGAGTGGGTGGGGTGGGGTCGGGGTATTAGCCGAGTCACCATATTTATTATATTGACTCCACATATTTGCATGGAGGGTCACATGCAAATCCAATTATTGTAATTGACTTACCCACCATAAAAATATAAGGGGTCAACATGTGACCATCTTTTAACCAGTAAAAGTTCTAGAATCTTGCAGACTATAAACTGTTTAGGAGTATAGTTATTGCAAATAAAAACAAGAGCTGTCGGAGGACAGCAACGCTCGATTATTCAACAGCCTTGTCGCTTGAATGAATACGAGTAGAAAAAGGGGCATAATTTAGTAAAAAAGTAAAATAGGGTTACGGAACCTGCATAGTGCTTATCAGTTTATGACAGTGGACAAGTGTATGAAGTTTCAATCCATTCCCATTAGTGGGTACTGAGATACCAGCTTACATATAAGAATTTAACCCAAAACTCCTAAGTTGAAAAAGGGGCATAATTTTGTAAAATGCGAAGTTGAGTTATTAACCCTTTGCACTGCATGTCATATCATGACAGTGAACTAGTGTATGAAGTCTTAATCCTTTCACATTAGTGGATACTGAGATACCAGCTTACATACAAAAACTTAACCAAAAATTTCTATGTTGAAAAAGGGGCATAATTTTGTAAAAAGGCAAAATAAAGTTATGGGACCTGCTTTGTGCATGTCAGATCATGACAGTGAACAAGTGTGTGAAGTTTCAATCCATTCCCATTTGTGAGTACTGAGATACCAGCTTACATACAAAACCTTAACCAAAAAAAAAGTCGAAAAAGGGGCATAATTTTGTAAAAAAGTAAAATAGAGTTATGGAACCTGTGCAGTGAAAGTCAGTTTATCACAGTAAATAAGTGTGTGAAGTTTCAAACCATTCCCACAAGTGGTTACTGAGATACCAGCTTACATACAAAACCTTAACCAAAAATTTCTAAGTCAGAAAAGGGGCATAATTTTGTAAAAAAGCAAAACAGAGTTATGGAACTTGTGCAATGTAAGTCAGTTTATCACAGTGAATAAGTGTGTGAAGTTTCAATCCATTCCCACAAGTGGTTGCTGAGATACCAGCTTACATACAAAAACTTAACCAAATCGGGACGCGGACGCGGACGCCGACGCGGACGCCGACGCATGGGCGAGTCCAATAGCTCTACTATTCTATGAATAGTCGAGCTAATGAGAACTTTGCGAGTTTTCTAGATGAATGATATATGTTATACAATTTATTTTTTATTTATGAAAAGAAAATCAGTCATATATTTCACGTCTAGCATTTCCGTATATACTGTACAATCTTATATATTACGAAAAGTCTGAAGAATAGATCTATCGGTATTTTTTACATTAATGTAATTTTGAAAATAAAGAGAAGAGAGAATTGGTCTATTTTTAAAACCATGATAGGTAATATTATAATTAGTTTGTATTCTTAGACTCTAGCTCATGTTATTTTGGAGCAAACGTTCATTATATTTTCTCATTTATATACATCAGAAGGGTATGAAATGCTTTTGCAGTAAATACATATACTCTGTATGTAAACAAGTATTTCAGAACATTTAATCCAACTATATTCTTTGCCACTTTACGGAAATATAGCAGAAATGTCTCATCCCAATAAAAGCATAATCGTTGTATCTAAAGTGAGCCAGTAAATTTAAACCTGGTATAACATCAAATGATCATTTACTTACGTCAAATTGAGTGAAATGTAATTCATCACATTTTACTTAAACAGAAAGTATTTTGCCATTAGAATCAGGAACATTTTATAAATACTTATAAGTAGTACAAGAAATGGATTTTAAAGAAAAATAATTCTGTCATGGCCATACACCTCTTTGCTTTGTGACAAATAAAGATAGACCTATTAATCATTTCACTGTAAGACAAATGAAACATTTTAATTAAATAAAACTAAAATTTTTGCAGCAAATGATGAAATAACTACATGTGAATTTTTGTGTTTGAAGAAATATTTTTTCTAATGTCAGTATAATACATGAAATAAAACATATGTTTTGATTTAATAAGGTTTCAAAGCCGCGTGAGACATCAAATAAATTAGTATTGCATAAAGATAATTGAATATACTGAAAAATCTTTGTTTCTGTTTTAATTCATACAGAAACTAGAAACTAATATATTGTTACTTATATATCCAAGACACAGCCAATTCCAACAAATTTTACAGGTTCATGTTACTAGTATCTGTGTTTTTATGACGACCAAAGTTTGCCAGAAGGAAAAGTAGTTCATACTAAAAGATCGTTGATGAAATCAAATATTCACGGTTAAGGTATACTTTAAAACTGTCCCCAAATACTTACATATCAACTTTTGGCACATATTGTATAAAAAGATACATGGCATGCACGACAACGCCAACTTATTTAGGACGTTTTAACGACATAACATTTTACAAACGCGTCCAATGACCTACTTAAACGTATCGTAACTCTAAAAATAGTTAAGAAAGGTACAAGAATATTCTTTATGAATATGTCGTTATCTCAATATTGATTTTTTTTTGTTATTAATACTGGATCTGTTTTCATAAAACGTTCCAATATATTTATTTTTTTTCCAATAACAATTTTATATTTGAAAAAAAAAGACTATCACATTGACAAAAGCGTGTTACATTTTTCAATTTCTGAATAATTATGTACACCGTAATCTTCAAAAGGAGGTACACTACTATGGGTCTAATACTTTAAGCACATGATCTATGCACACAAAATCATCATCTTCGTCATCTAGATCATATAATTATTTACATTTAATAAAAATGTATGAAAAAGATCCCTTGAAATCAAAATAAAAGCAGACTCAGTTGGAGTGATTCTGTTCACGGCAAGATCATTTTGAAAAAGATTCAACGTAATGTTAAAATATACCAGTACTTCTTCCAAGTCAACAAAGCAAATTGAATACTCTTTATAAAATATCATTGGAGTGTGATAAATGAACGTGTGCAAAGATAAAACTGAAGTGCATCAACTGGCCATAAAAGTAATAAATCATTAAAGAAATAAAATCTCTAATCAAGAAATACCTAACGTAACCCATAATTATTCTGAACATATAATTTCTGTCTGTTTTACCACAGTCAGAAACAGGTGTGGAGTAAAGCGTTTAGAGCAAAAACGACATAAAACTGTTTTTCATGATTTTAAAATGGCACCAAGTGACCAGGCGTGCATACTTACTCATCGAAAATATTTCGTTTCAGCAATTTTAAAACAAACATCTGCATTACTTTGAAGATGGAGAGATTTATTTCTGTAATTATTCATTTTGTCTCAAACCTGAGGACTGGTCGACAGAAGTGACATGAATCTTGACGAGACATGTCACATATATTAATTTACATCTTCAAAAAAATATGTGACATCTAATTAAAACAAGTATACAATAATTACAGTAATAAAGATGATGCGATAAAATTAATCGCGATGTTTTATTTGATAAACAGAAGGCATTGTTTCTGGCCATTTTCAGAAACACAATTTACACTATTACATGACTCATTATATACATCGCCGGTCCATAGTTTGTGCTTTTAACTGGTCTTGAGTTCAACATATGTTTGCTGGTCCAAAATAAAAATACTTTGAAATTTATTTCCGATGTCATATAGTGAAACACCTATTGAATGACTTGTTTGTCAATAAATGTATAAGAATAATGACTTTTTAAACGAAAAACTTTTCGCTTTGAGAAGACGGTCAGACACAGTACTTATAAGAAACTAAACATAAGAAAAGGGTCATGATGACCCTGGATCGCTCACCTGAGTAATATTGCCGCCTACATATCATCAATAACAAGAAAGTAGGTTAGAAGGTAAAATAAAGCATAAGTATTGAAATATGTGAATATGGTCCAAATATCAAAGCTGATGCTAAAATACTTAGAAAGTAGGTGCTATGTTGTCTTTGAGTATGGAGATCACCAAAATAGTAAATTGTTTACCCTTTCAGCGGCCATTAACTCTGGAACCCATGGTTAAATATGGCTGGTTCAAGTAAGGAACAAAGATCTTACGGTGATACAAATTGTGTGCAAGTTTGGTTAAAATCTAATTATAAAAAGTGAACCCGCTTTTGTGCGGACAAGACCAAAATAGCCAAACTGCTGCATTTTCGGGGACCCTAACTCTGGAACCCACAGTGGAATATAGCTGGTTCAAGAAAGGAAACGAGATCTTATGGTGATACAACCTGTGTGCATTTTTTTTTACATTCAATCATAAATGGAACTGCTATTCTGCAAAAAGGACCAAAATAGCCAATTTCTGGCCCTTTTCGGGGACGTCACTCTATAACCCATGGCGGAATATAGCTGGTTCAAGAGAGAAGCGAGATCTTATAGTGATACAACTTTTGTGCAAGTTTGGTTAAAATCAAATCACAAATGAAACAACTATCGTGCAGAATAGCCAATTTTTGCCCTTTCAGGGGCCGTAACTCTAGACCCCATGAAGGCATATGGCTGTTTCAAGAAAAGAAGCGAGATATTATAGTAATACAAGATGTGTGCAAGTTTGGTCAAAATCAAATTATAAAGGAATCTACTATCGTGAAGACGAGACCAAAATAGCCAATATTTGCCATTTCAGGGGCCTGTAAGTCTAGAAACCATGGTGGGACATGACTTGTCCACGAAAGGAACCAAGATCTTATAGAGATACAAGTTATGTGCAAGTTTGGTTAAAATCAAATTATATATGAAACCAATATCGTGCAGTCAGACACACGACGGACGGCGCACGACGCACGATGGACATCAAGTGGTCACCAAAGCTCACCTTGAGCCTTTGGCTCAGGTGAGCTAAAAAGAACTTAAGACATAAAAAGTGTAATTTTATAGTAGTTACTGATTTTAATTTTCTGTAATGAACATCTTCTTTTAGCAGGAAAACGAGATCTCGCTGAACATTTACTTGAAATTGTATTTTGACAATTTTTAATCAGAAAATGTGATTACCTCTAGGGCCTACAAAAATATAAAACTAATAGCCCATGTTTTGACAGAAAAATACCTCATATACCAAACTGATAACAATACTTTTGTTCCAAAGATGTGCACAACCACTTACAAATCATGTACTGAAACACCTATATCCACTTATACATAGTGGACGAGTTCAGCTAAAAAACTATAGGTTTACTCTAGAAATAACTACTCACGACCTTCTCACAGAAGATCCGAGTTCTGCGTTTCGCGGTTTTTAATGGTCGTGCAGAACGAACAGGACAGAAGCACTTTTCCAAGGCTGTGACAGTCGTAGATAGGAACTGAAGTGCCAAGACTTCTCAAACTAAATTACTTTTTAAGTCGGATGGTTTTTATAATTAACAATTCGTGTTGCTTAAGACGTAGCGTAGCTTAAAGGGTTCTAATGTGACAAGATAATTGCTATAAGTTCGTGAAAATATACTTTCACATCATTCATTTACCACCTGGCCACGTAAAAAATAGTTTAATAGTTAAAATAGTTAATTTATGCATATTTTTCTTTGTATCTTTAAATAACCAGCGCCTGATAAATATTTCAGACATGTCCAAAGTAGAACTGCTAAGCATTAATTAATAGCATTAATTAATAGGCCATTTTGCAACAACTTTGAATGTTGGCTTGAATAAAAATGTAGTAAGACATCTAAATAAATGTTCATTAATAATGCGGATGGTGCTTGTGTCTTAATCTGCAGAGGAGCGTTTACGAGTGTTGCTGATAACTCGTGTTTGCTAGTATAATAACTAAACAAAAACTGTGAACATTAATTTCTGATATGTAATAAGAAAGCTTGAGTGGCTTTCACGACGTGTATATTATATTGTTTTGATTTTATATGTATTGATGAATAAAATGATAATGAACTAAGTTAATAATGATAATTCATTTTAGAACTGAGTGCATGGCCCCTCCATGACGTCTATACTAGCATGGAAATGTGGGTATCTCTGAGGAAAAAATAAATGTATTTTATTTTTCTTGAAAAAAAAAAAAACCATACCTATTTCAATATGCGGCAGTCCGCAGTTTGTAACGCACGATGGGTTCCGAAGACATCCGACTCCGTTTACGTAACTTTGTCCTCTTGGACAACAATGGCCTACTGATACACCGTTTTCACATCGCCAGTAGGCTCTGCAGTCTCCCAGGTAATCATATGTGTACCAGTTACCCCTTGACCGACATCTATCTGCAAAATGAATTATATAACTTTTCATAGTACAATAAACGGTACATCCAGTCCTGCTAAATGAAAGCTTATTTCTCATATACTAATAAAATGTTATAGTTCTATCTTTACATACAAATTATTTTTTCAGAAAACTTGAAAGTTATTTGCCATGCTAATTTTGTAGTGGCAAAAGAACAAATTTTATTTCCATCCTTTTGCCACGGCAAATTCGAATTTGCCACTACAAATAAATAGTGACGACAGAAGATTAACACGTTCAGAAATAAACACAAAAGTTTTTTATGAAAATCTGAAAGTTACTTGTCATGGCAATATTTTCCCTAAAAGAATAAATTGTCTTGCCTTTATTTTGCCATGGCAAATTCGGTTTTGCAACGGCAAATGTACTCTACAAAGAACTAGTAACGACGGTAGATTAACATGTTCAGAAACAAATAAAAACATTTTTCATCAATTGTCATGGCAAGTTTGCAGTTTAAAAAGAATGATTTTTCTTGCTTTTATTTTGCCATTGCAAATTCGGTTTTGCCATGGCAAATGCAATCTACAAATACATAGTAACGACAAGAGATTTAAGACATTATATAAATATATACTGCCGATGAATTCAATATGGATTTTACGTTTGGTTTAACGTTGCAATAAGAATTTTTTATTTTTTTTATTTTTTTTTATTAAGTGAGACTTTTCGGAAATAATTTTTGTGTCAAAAAATGAATACAAATAAGGGGGTATGTCTTTATAGCATCAGTATGTTGATTTCTAACATCACTGACCATGTTTAAAGCATAAAAAGTGCAGTTTTGCAACTTTTTGTTAAAAACGTGAAAAAATATTAAAGAATATTCTCCAAGGCCATAAAAACATTTAGGGCCGGGTCAAAACTTTAGGGTAAGTCGGGATACCGGAAACAAACATTTTTTTTTACGCCTAACTTTACCAGTTGAGCACGGCACGTCTGTAGAGAGCCGGCATGTTAACATCGCCTGGTCCCAGTATTCTCCTATACCACACGCGCGTACGTCCGCCTTTAGACTTCCCTGGATACCACTTGCAGAACACATGACGTACTTGTCACAGTCTCTCTCATGACTCTTGTACCCAATACCACCATCAAATCTACACCCTGAGCAAATGGCTGAAATATACAGTAAGGAAAATGTGTTTTCAAGACGAGCTTTCTTTCGAAACAGTTAGACCTGCATTACTTTATAATGATATTGAATTTGAAATCTGTTTTTTATTTATTCTAATGTAAGATGATTTTTGGTAAGGAATTTACTAAATAAGTTTATTATTTTATATTTGGCTTCAGATCGATCTATGTATAATTTTGGTAAATACAGATAATAAAAGGTATACAAAAAGTATACAAAAGATATCCAAGCGACTTAGATACCCGTCACCGCATGAAAGCTAGACAATTTGTCTCCACAGATACTAGCTGCTGCCATAAACAATGCCAAACGGCAAGCCTCAGATACAAAAAGCTATGTTTAAAGCAGACAATAACAACAGTTTTTTCTCTCTCTTTTTTCATTCAAGCTCTAACTGAACATTTTAATTATTGGACTGAGCCCCTCCGCCCCCCCCCCCCTCCCACAAACACAAACGTTTCAATAGTAAAAACACTAAAACACTCGATTAAACCGAATCTACTGTTGTTTTCCAGCTTGTTTCAAAAAGATCTTTACATATGGAATATCCAGGACAATCGTTTGTCAGTGCACACATTTGTCGGTTTCATACAACCCAGAGAATGTTGAATGGTTCTTTCATTGATATGAAAAAGATACTTATATATTTGAAAATAATAAACTTCATACAATGATTTGTCGTTTGGCGCGGGCAAAGTGATATAATAATACGCATTTAAACAACAAACAACGATTCTATTTCAGAGAACATTACCGTTTGAGATATATCGATAGTATTCGATCATATTTCGATTTTAACAAGATATCAAAAATTACTTTTATACGTTTATGACATATTTTTCTTACAGAAGACAGCCAGTTTTAACAAAGTATTCTTATTGTCACTGTTCATAAGGTTCGAAAATTTGAGAGTATTTGGATATTTATACTAATATTCATCTACATATTTCTTTCTATCAACATTGAAGTATTTGCAATTAAAAAGATAGTGAAATTCATCTCCTAATAACTTACTGTTACACAAATGACAAGTTTTTTGTTCTCTTGCAATATTTCAAATCTACCTTTTTTTTCTGTTGGCAACAGAGGATTCATGCATCTGAATTTACAAGTGAAATGCTAAGGTCAAAAGGTAAAAGCTTGAAATATTCTTCAAATACGAATTCGTGTTTATACATTCTATAATTTAAACATTTGTTTGAGTTATTAGCTGAAAAGTTCCAATTTGGTATAAACTGATCTTTAATTCTGGTGTTAACAACATTTTCGAAGGAGTTAAGAAAATTAATCATCTGATCAAACCAATAATTAGATATACCAAGAGAATCCAAACTATCCCTTACATAACATAACCAGTTAAATTTCTTGTTTTGCCTCTGAGACAGTGAGAGACAAGTTCTGTACAAAATATTACAAATTTTAATTCCTTGGAGTTTATTATCTTGCTCCTAAAAGTTAACACTCTACCTTTAATACGACTTGAAAGTGGTAAAATACCAACATCACCATACAGCATATTATTAGGGGTACTCTGCTTCAAATTTAAAATAAGTTTTAAATATTTCAACTGAAATTTATCAACAATATCTAAATTTTCAACCCCATACCTCGGAACCGTACAAGACAATAGGAGAAACCATAGTATCGAAAAGGTGCAACTGCAAATCAACTGCAAAACAACTTCCGGGATTTACTAATAACAACGAACTTAGCTGTACGTGCTTGATCAACTAAATGAGCCTTAGTTCTACCAAAAAAATCTGAAAAAAATTGAATATCCAGGTATGAAAAGTGGTCAACAATTTCTAAAATATTACCCTCAAATTGAAATACTGGAGCATTACGTATACCTCTCTTATTTTTCCAAAATATAACAGCATCAGTCTTTGCGGTGTTAACATTTAGCCCCCTTAAGGTACAGTACTCTGACTTAGCATTTAGAGCTGACTGGAGGTCATTTGGATTCTTTGCTAAGATGACTGTGTCATCAGCATATAATAGCAAATACAATTTAAAGAAAACTTCAACATCATTATCACTTAACATATGACTATCATTATCAGATCATAACTGAAGACCATCAAATTTACTAGACATATAGCTATTTAAATCATTCAAGCATAAAGAAAATAGAACAGGAGAGAGATTTTCATCCTGTCTAACTCCCGTATAACTCACAAAAAAATTCGGACGAAGTATATTTTGATTTTACACAAGACTTCGCTTTTTCATACATGTTGAGAATAATTTTAAAACATTTACGATCAAAATTGTAACCTAAAAGTTTGCGCCATAAAGCAATACGATTGACTGAATCGAAGGCTTGTCGGTAATCCACAAAAGCACAGTACAGTTTCTTACTACTGACAAAATACATATCCATTAACATTTTTAAAGAAAACATATGATCAACAGTGCTGTAATGTTTTCTAAATCCAGCCTGTTCTTCACATTATATATTGTTGACATCTAAAAAATAAGCTTAATATAGTTATGCCCCTGTAATTGTCAGTGTCATTAACGCTACCCTTATTCTTGTGCAATGGTAGAATAACACCGGCGGGTTGACGTTCGGCGGGGCAACATCCGGCGGGACGACTGCGTTTTGCGAGGCGACGTTCTGCGGGGCGCCATGACGACGTTCGGCGGGGTGTCATAACGACTTTTGTCGTTCTGTCGCTGCGACAGAACGAAATAACGAAATGGCATATGTCAGACACCATACTTTACTGCACGTTACAGATTCAGTCTTCGTTTAATAGGAAAAAAGGGTCGTGTTAAAATCGTTCTTTGAACACGTACGATACGTCTGCATTGAATAATAACTTGTTGTGACTATTTTAGCCCTTGGCATAATTATATAAAAAGTGTCAGCACTTAAAAGTTAAGTCGGGGAACTGAGTGCATGTTTAGTTACTATTGAGAGAAAAACCAGGCATGCAAGACATATTTATTACCCCACGTCTTTCAAAAAAAATATGCATAAGTTAAAATACAATAAAGTTTAAGTTAATAAAATAGGCAACATTTTACTTTTAAATTAGACATTCTTTTCCATATGTACTTCGTAACCTTATGGCACATAATAGAATCAAACGTTTTAATTTAATTACCAGAGATTAATGATATTAACGAAAGTTTAATAATACTATTGCCGTCAGGACTAAGATATAAAGGAAAGAACTAGAGGCAATTGTTGTCGTCCTGATGACGAGATAATATGTCAAATGTGTGTTAACATTTCTCTACGAAATAATATCTGACTCGTCCAAGGCATCTATTTTTTATCTAACATTCAAGCTGCATTACGCTGACAAAGAAAATATCATTAATTTCGACTATTTAATTTTAATTTGTATTTTGTATAGAAAGATGGCGTCGTTCGACAAAAATCTTATCAAACTCTAAAATGGACATTCAATTAATTTCGGATAAAATTTGAACCGACACGTCGATACGATTTTCAGTTTGAACTAAAATCGGGAACCGTATTTCTATCAGACGTTTCGTTTTGACTGTTCTACCTAGATGTTGCAAAGAATGGTAGCCGCCTAACTATTATACTCGTAGTAAGAGTTCAGCTCACGGAGTAGAGTAACTTTAGTAATTACCAATCCTACCTTCCTCGACAGAAGAGCGGAACCGATGTTGCTCATTGCAGACCTGGAGCGGTCTTCTGCGCAAGACCGGAAGTGATTATCAATTGGAGCGCACGGCAAAAAAAATACGTAAATTATTGCATGTCCGCACGCATTTAGTGTTTAATATGTATAATATACTGACTAAAGGTTATGGTTAGTATTGCCATTGTTGCAAAATAAATACATGTACATTAAAGATACTTTTCATTCAAATTGCTTGAATCCGGTATATACAAGAGTCTGTAATTTATACAGGCGTTCCACGTCTGCAATGAGTCACGGTCACTCCTCTTGAGGTAGGGGCTTATAATGGCCGTGCAGAGTTAGCAGAGCAAAAGCAGTTTTATTTAATACCTGGGCGAAGACTGTGATACAGGTGGGAGTAATTTATATTAGCGTGTGAGCAACCTACCCTAGAGTTTTTCATTTGAACTAGCGGATGGAAAGACACTATCTTCTACCTAAATTGTTGCAAAATCTAGAAAAAATTAAGTACAGAGCTGAGGGTAGTCTTGTGCATCTAGACAGGTATAATCCGTATTGGGACACCTGGTAAACCATCAATGACTTGTTAGCGCGATGTATGAATTTGCCAGAAATTCAAACGTGGTTTATACGTGTCTGCATGCACAAACGCGGAGCATCTAGTTCTTAAACAATGCATTATTTTGTAGATCACGACAGCTTGCACAAACCTCGCCGATCCTTTAATACTTGCTTTTCATCACTAAAAAATAAGACAGAAAGTTCGCCTGATATATTATTTCCGTTCAGCTCTTTTTTTTTTTTTCAATACATCTTTATTTTCCCCGTCCATAGGTGTGCGTGGATCGGGGCACTCCACGGGAACACACCGTACAAAGAGTGCAATATATACAAAATATGAAAGACACATAATAAAAGACACTAGTTAATCTGTATCAAACAAGCAATATAATGTTGATGTATTGTACCTTATATGTTAGGAGATAAACATTCAAATGAAAAGTCATATTACATTCTAGCAAGACAAGTATAACTTAAGACCTTAAGACACTGGTACACTGGTATAGAAGAAGTAAAGTTCTGTACAGCTTACTAACACTTCTTATAATAAATACAAAATAAATACAAACTCATTCACATATTCTTTTTAACAAAGACCAATTTTCCTTTTTATCTTCTGATATATTGTTTCCGTTCAGCTCTTAATATGGACAAATGTTGCAAAAACAGTTAATTCAGCAACTTCATTGAAATTGTTAAAAGTGCTGATTAGTTTTATGTAAACTTTACATGTGACAAAATGACATTTTGCATCTGTTAAAGAGATGCTTAAAGGTCACACTGTTCAATTTAAGTATGTTTGCATTCCTTTTTGAATATGTATGACTTCGTTACTATATTTGTTGCGTGTCAGGGTCAATTATTTGCGTTTCTTTCACGTATGTGAACTTTTTACACTTAGCTAATGTGAAAGCTGTTTTTGAAAGAAGTTTGACTAATACTGAAATGGCAAGACAACTAAATTTTGAATCATTTTAATCTTTGCATCGAGTCGAAGTCTTCTTAAAAATAACGGGGTTGTATCACAACGATTGGATTTTCAGTTTACTTAATCAGTTTAGTTCAGTCTATTGGTAATCGTTTGTGCTGTAAAAATGTTTTGCTTTATTCTTAATTTTTCTTAACTTCTTACAAACTGCTGCAAAACATTTTTTAAACCACGAGTGTAAATATTTACATTCACCATTTGTTTTATACACAAAAATAAAAAAGAAGTTTCTTTTCGTAGATTAACATTCTCACTGTTTGTTCCTTTCATAATTATAATAATTATCATTTTGTATGAACCACAAAAGGAAAGGTGCCCTAGTTACGATAACACCACTTAATGATCAGATGCCACTGTTTTGACGACGCCCACGTGTTGTCAGGGAGAACTTTTCTTATATGACCTCACAATTGTTCTCCCTCTTGGACAAAATCACCGAGAAGCGGATTCTAATGTTATATATAACAAAATGTCTAGAATTTATTTGTTAACAAATAGAAAAGAAAAAAAATGTTTATGAAATGAACTTTTCCGGAGTTGACCGGCAAAGTGAGCTGGCGATTCATAGAGTTTCACATTATACTCTGTCATCCATTTCGCATGAACTACGAAAAATAATTTTATTTCTTAAATAAACAACATAAGTACAATAAGATATCAAGGAATTTTACGTATGCTTCTTTGATTGTGATATCATCATATGTCAGACGACATTTTATCTTACGGGCCAAATTTATATGATCTCTATTTTGCATTGTCCTTAACATATAATGTGTAATGTCCTTAACATATAATGTTGACTAGCAGGACTGTATTAAAGTATAAAGTATACATATTGTTGAAAAGAATGTAAAGAATCTATTTTTAGCAAGCTACTCTAAAAATGTAAATGTTTGGCATCTATAAAAATGTTCCCCGTACCTGGATTTGGTGTTGTTATATTGTATGTTCCTTTTGAATCTTGGAGAACATTCAATGTTTACGAATAAAGAGTTCCGCTTAAGTCGGGGTTGGGGTGGGGAAGGGGGTAGAGGCGGATGGGGACGTGTTACACATTTCATTACCTCTCATGAACAGACTCAGTCAAACCGAGCTTGACTTTATTTTTGCTTGGTTGCACTCCATGCTACCAAAGGAACTTTTTATATAGAAAATAATTATTTTTCAATGTTATTTTATGTGCGCTTAGACGGATATTAACCATATTGGGACTTCTTGAAAATCAACAATGAATTGCTGGTACGATATGGTGTATACCCGTCTAAACTCTAAAAGTTAAATACTTGCAAAATATATTCACAGACATTTTAAACTGGGTTTTTATTTTACGTTGTCGCAAAAGTGTATTAGAATTTTATACGTTCGAGCAACCGATGCTTTTAAATGTCATACTTTACATTTATTGTATTGAACGACAATATTAGAGATGGTACCTAAAAAATTCAAATTCATCTTTATAGTTTTTTTTCAGAGTGAAATGATAGCTAAGTGCACCAATTTTCTAAATATATTTATGGTTTTCCTCTTCTCCATTTCAAAAATAGAAATATTTGATATCTAAAAAATTACTTTCTCAAAATATCTGAAGCAAAATGGACAACTCTTGTATTGACCGTTTTTCAAAGATTTTAGGACTTCCCCAATTATAGTCTATATCAAAAGCTCCCACAGCTAAATAAATTCAATAGAGTATAAGGTAAGTTTACTCTACTTTCAACATTTTGAAAGAGCCTATACTGAAATTCCTTTTGTCTTTTAATAAAGTCAAATACCAAGACTAGCCAAGAGTCTAAAACGCTTCAAAAAATTCTGAGTGAAAGAGAATGACATGCTCTTTATTATAAGCTTACCAAAATCATACCAAAAATGTACCTTAAAGAAGTTATTAAAGATTTTATATTGTAAACAAACCCCTACACCATTTTACTATCAATATTTTCCACTCATGAATGCACTCAATTCAGGTGATAATTGTTGATATATTTGTAAATGAGAGGCCCCAACAAAAACCTTTTTTTCAAGTTGTGTAAACAGTATAAGTTTTAAATTAATGTTGATATCTGAAATTATCCGATTACTTTGTTTTCAACAATAAATAAAACACCTTTTAGTTTGTTTTGGGTAGTTGACCTGTAACGAAAATCAACAAATAGAGAAATCTCCATATGCTTTTTCAGCATTTATTCGTTTTTCAAAGAAAGCAAATGATCGTGCTAGTTCCCTCCAGAGAATGTTTAAATTGAGACTTGCTTAAAATACATTACATAGAGTCATTACCTGTCAGCTACCTTAACATGTAGTAATTACAACCACTACCTTTAAACATCGTAATTATATTTGACGACAATAAATTTTTGTGTTACCAATTTAACGTTTTTTGTTATTTCTCATTGTTGGATATATACATTTTACATTTTGATATATAAATGTTGTGTAAACCAATGTATCACCATTGAGAACAATAAATAAACAACTTTGGCTAAAAGATCAAAATTTATTAACGTTTCTTAATGTCGTTAATTTTCTTCAAAGGAATGTATGCATTATTCTATATAATCTTCATGCATTACTAAACTTTCTATCAGGGCCTCACTACAACTTACAAAATAACTGTCAGTGTAAGTCATGAGAAAAGCGTGCATATTGTATATTGAATACAAAGGGATTTAAACAAATGTAGGTCATATTTTGTCTGCCTGATAAATTGTTTGAAAAAGGACCTATCTGATTTTTCTTTCACTTTTGATCAATGTTTAATGTTGGCTTCGGTTTATTGATCAATTCAGAGTTGTCCCCCTTTGATTTATTTGGGTAGGTACCATCTCTAACAATATCTCAACACAATTTTGTTAATACCGATTTTTTCTGACCGAGTTTATTGATTATCACGGTATCACGTCCACTAGACCATTAAATCTTTGTACATATATGTTATAATGGAAAGATATTTTGCTATGTAAATACATTGCCAAAACACACACATACAAGCACATTAAGCACTGACTCTAGTTGGAAGCTGATATATGACAAAGACAAGCTGACATAGCAATCGCGTAACCTTACATTTCGCTGACAAAATCCCTGACTCTATAATCACTTCTTTTTTCTGGAGAAACGACGTCTTTTTCAATTTTACTGGCGTTGTCGTGGGTGGGGGCTTTGTCGTAGGTGGTGACGCTGTAGTGAGTGGTGGCGTTGTAGTGGGTGGAAGGTTAGTTTTGGGCAATATGTCGTCAAGACTGAATAAAAATTTCACTATTCCTCGACGTTTATGTTCTTTTGTCGTTTGCTTTGGCGAAGGCGTTGATTTTACAAATTCTATGATAAAAGGCGTATTTTGGATGCTTTTGATTGGTACTGGTGTTTCTAATTTGGTAGTAGGTTTAGTTGTCGTAGTTGTTGCTGGTTGTGGTAGTGGTGCTTCCAGAAGTGGTATTATCACTGTTGCCAATAGTAATATTTTAATGTAACATAACTTTATATAATTCTATCATTTTTGGTAAATTATTTTAGATATGCATTTGATTGAATTCTTTCATACAGGTACTAGTGCTTCGCTGTCAATGTACCATGCATCCGTGTTGTACGGCATTGTAATTAAGAAATGTTCAGATATACTGCATGTTCAACCATGAAATCCGGTGATAATATCAAACTCTTCTTTCATATTAAGTCATATTTGACTGATTTATTGTAATTGAGTTTCATGCAATAATGCAAGAATAATAACTTTAAGTTAGTGGAATACATTTTCTATTTAGTTCGATAGTGACGTTTCATAGGAATAAAAGAAACATACTGTAAGAAGGAAAAACAATCATTGCATAACAAAGTAGACAATTTATCAACAATTTTGCACGTCTTAGTAAAAGACTAAGTTTTAGACTCGGACCGTTCAGCAATACGGATCCTGCATGACATCTATTTAAACTTACCTGGAACGGGTGAAGGAGCTGTTGTTGTCGTTGTTGTTGTTGTTGTTGTTGTTGTCATCGTCGTCGTCGTCGTAGATGTTGTTGTTTTTGGTGGCGTTGGCGGAGTATCCACAACAGCATGTGCTAACTGAGGAGCAGCAATGAGTGGCCATGTTGGTCCCACTGAAAACATACTTGACTGTACTTAAAAGTGACTCCACTGCTAAATTTACTGCCAGTGTTTCAGCCATAACGGACAATTTTAATGTCTTGTTTTAGAATTGAGACGGTTTAGAAATTAATATGGGACCCATTATTTCTAAGAGTTCTTGCTAGTTTTCTGCTAATGTTTCACATGAGCACAATAGGGTACAGCTTCTAGCTGCCTGGATTTTGGCTTCAGACAATTTTTGCAGGTAACAAACGCATTAAATTGACTGAATTGGTACAGAGGCAGACTTTACAGTAGATGTCGACGAATTGAAAAAGTTTGGAATTCAATAATAAAAGTCGCGTCGTTTTTTCTTCTACAAATCTGAATGAATTTGAAAATGTTTTTTTTTAATGTTAAGTCAAGTACTACTTGTTTTTGAAAACCGAGACTAAGGAACAGTATGCTTAGGCCAAATGGTATACAACTGAAAGAAATAGGACTACTTCTTTCATATTATACGTGAGAGTTATCAACATATAATACGTGAGAGTTATCAACATGGACCAGGTAAAACGATTGGCTTTGAAATACCGATGAATTACTCAGTATGCTCAGATAAAACAGGATGCATTGATCATTTCTTGCTTCATAGTGCACAGGAAATCGTAAGACCAACTTGGCTCAATGCTGTGATTAAGGCAAGGGCACCTCGTTTGTTTCAATACCAATTTTTGCTTGTTTGTTTTAATAGTGGGAGACTTGTATCACTGATAAAAATCTTTACCATGGCATGTTTAAAGTAGAAATAGTCGTAAATAACGTCTTAATTGATGTAAATGCTTTATACTTAGACTTGAATTAGCCATATTTTATTTAAACGTAGACTGCTTTATACAAAACCGACATGAAAATGCCGGCAAACTGTCAAATTTAGCAACCAGTCAGGCTGCTCTTGTAATTAACATAAGTACCTAAATTTAGAAATTATTTTTTTTTCTTACGAATAAAACAAAATTTTAAACTATATAACAGTATATTTTAGAAATATTTAAAAAAGGTAGAAAACACACACGGCCATGTTGTAGCGAATGCGTGTCGAGGTAACTTATGAATGCGGTAACTGACATGCCAATTTTTGTCTCGTTACTACAAAAATTATCGTAGCGGCATATCATGCACAGCAGATCTAACATCTAATAAGCCATGTGTACAACGCTCTACGCTGAGTGACATGTTGTAAAAGCACATCGGTCGTTATCCGCGTGTTATTCGAATTTAGTCCTTGCCCGAGTGGTACACGAACCAGATTTTCACCCATATTATATTAACTGGCGTTGCCTTAAGATGTTGAGAAGCTGAAACCAGTTTTCTTAGTCAGCGATTCGAAGATATACTCGAATTTAAAATGACATATAAAAACAAAACAAGCCGTTTGGGCTTTAAGATCGGCGAAGATTCAGTTCTCAATATCTTTTCACATTTGTGTTGCTGATTTCAAGTTAGGAGTCTGTAAAGCTGCAGTAGGAACTTAATCATACAAAATCAGATTTACAATCTGTTCTGATTTAACAATGAAAGAACAAAGGTAGAGAGCTAGTATTGTTAATTTCAGTCTTAAATCCTTGATGAATACGGACCAAGGAAGGGCATGAACAGTAATTTATTCCCAATGACACTTTCAGACAGATGTTGCGCTTAAAGCATCATTTACCTCCAGTCAGTAGTGGAAACTTCTCGTTCGAAAAAATAGCCCATAGGTTTTTCCCTACCTCCCGAATAGGACATTTGTTACTAAATATAGTAACTTGCTTCCCGTTTTGAAAGTAATATCAACATTTTGACTTCGTCGACTAAATAGAACAAAGGTATATCTACCATTTTCAACATTTTGAAAAAATGGAAAGCAAATTGTTCGTAATTTGAGGGGCAATGTGCTGAAAAATATCCTGCTTGCTGCTGTGCAATACAAGATTCTGATTGTTTACGATTTTTATTACTTTTCTATTTCGATTCACTTTTTGTACTTTGGAGAAAGTGAAATAAATGACAAAATCGTTCATAGGTGTATTGTTCTATCATGAAATTTATCTAAGCTCTATGGACAAGGAGCACTCTTCACAAATACATAGCAACTACATGATGGTAGTTCCGGTGTATGTCTTTGATTGGTTAAGTATCTATATTACCATTACCTCGAGCATTTTGATTGAATTAAAGTTCGGAAAGTATAGTGAGAACCGAGGACGAACAGTTTCACCTACTGTCTATGACAGCTTTTTGCCGACAAGTCATTTTACTGTAGAAAGTTAATATGAATGGAATATAATGTCAGCAACTGCACGAAATTTTCAGCAACTTACCATTAAAAGAGTAGACACATTCGCAATAAACGGGGTCAAATACGAAATCTATAGGACACTCTATCGTATCCCAGAAAAATCCAAATATTTCCGTGTAAAATCTGGGGTAGCCGGGAATCTCCATTCTGTTACATGTAGGCACTGGAATAAAGAGAGGTACAGTATAACTTTACATTCATTCTAATCAGAAACACGTGGTATAGAGTAGATATGTTATACACTTCCGGCTTGGCTTGCCAGCCAATAATCAAAACTTTCCTAGTAGTTTTTCCTAAGGACTGGTAAGCCATCCATTAAATGTTTTATTACATTACACTAAAAAATATTTCAAGATCGTTCCTCAATTTTTACTTTACATTTTGAACTATAGACATCCAGAGAGTGTTAAAAATACAGGCATTAAAATGGTTTTAGCGTACATTTTAGTTTGATGATGTCAGAATGAAATGATGACGTCAGAGAAGGCTACAAAGATGATGATGATGATGATGATGACAACGATGATGGTGATGATGATGATGGTGATGCAGAATGAAATGATGACGTCAAAGAAGGCGACAAAGATGAAGATGAAGATGATGATGATGACGACGACGACGACGATGATGATGATGATGGCAGTGGCAAAATGATGACGTCAAGAGGCCAAAGAGGAGATGAAGATGAGATGACGACGCGACAGATGATGATGTGGAGTGCAAAATATAAGATGGTGACGATTTATATAATGGATTAGTTAACGATGAATATAGTGATGGCGACGATGAAACAAATCTGCAGAACAGCCATAGACAATATTTCAGAATAAGTTAAAGACCTAAATTTTACAAGTAATATTAACATACTTGAAGATGAACTAAAATACAATAAAGTGCCTTGAATTCACCTGCTTGAAACTGTTCAGCATGTGTATTGTCCATGTCTGCATTCACTGACGGTACCAGAAATATAGCAAGTAAAACATTCACAACTGAAAAGAACATGTCTGTGTTAGGAGCAAATGTCTACATTTTCTAATTTTGGTAATGTTGACTTCCTTGTAACAAAATGTTTCGATCAATTTGTCACAATATGAATTTTGGGCTAATGTATTGAAAAATTTGAACCATATTGGCGGCAATGACTTTATATATCCGGTAGCTCAGACTGTATCATCAATATTATCTATCAAATAAAAGCCGTTTCTCCAATCTGACTAAAGTACTTGATCTTCTAAACGTAGCGTTATAGGAGATGTACTTTAGTCAGATTGGCCTTTTCCCCAAATGGTACTTTTAGTCACTGTGTGTTTCATCAGGTCAATCCTATTCTATATGACTCTTGACCTTTATATGGAAGAGGCAGAATTTTTTTTGTATTTTTGATCATTAATGTTAAATCATTTTCTGATTCTGACTAAATCATGCCAAGTTCTTTATTTTTGACAATACAAAAATATGGAAAACTGGAAAAGACATCATGAAAATAAACTAAACGCAAAAAATAAAAAGAAAACAGAAAATACAGATAGAAATATCTCCAGAATATAAGATTCTTTCACTGGTTATAGGTGCAGATGGGAATTTCCGGCCTCGAGGGTAACTGTTTAGGCGGTAACGAGGTTCCTACCGAGTTACCGCCTAAACAGTTACACGAGAGCTGGATATTCCCATCTGCACCTATAACCAGTGACAGAATCTTTTTCTTGCATACGATATCAAGATAAAAATCAAAATAAAATCAGTCGAACGGCCTTTCTTTTTAGAACTATTTCAAAACGCGTAATTTACAAAGAAGCGCGGGAACCAACGTACCGTAAACAGGAAAGACGTCATGACTTTCAAAGACAAATAGCAAAGTTTATTTCTCGTGTTTGGTGTTTTATCAGTTGCAGCTTTTAAATGGTATTTTTGATAAAACAACGCGTTTTAATCGAGAACATATACCCTTGAACAAAGGAGGAACTGTCAATGTATTGGATTTTTATCGCTTAATTGAAATAAAATATAATTACTACATATATGCTCCGTTCGTAATACGTCATTAAAGCTCGAAAGTCATCTTAATACCCCGGTAAATGATTTTCCACACCGAAAAAATACGAAACCCGATGATCCAAGAAATTAACACTATTTGATTTCTTGGCTATTTTCGGTCAAGTCTCTCATTTTTACACTGCTTTGCACGTGCGAGGCTTTCAACTTCGAGCTCGCGTAATTTCGCGGGAAACCAAGCATTTGTGCCATTTAGCGGGGAACATAGAACAGAAACATATTTAAGTTCTTTTTTTTTTTTTACACTGACATCTCGAAACTTGATGAAATATATGGAGTTAGTGCGAAGTTCTTAATTAATTTCTCACAGTTACTTTCACTTTTGACAGGACATACCTGCATCAGTGTAATCATGCGACATGTAAGGCTTTTTAAGGTGACAACAATTACATAATAAAGACAAATACACCATTTTAGTTATTTAATGTGGTTTGTTAAGTCTGTTTATCTGTCACAGTACATCGTGTCGCAAAAACTAAATACAAAATGTAGTTCAAGCATATCTTAAAAGGCGAAGACATTATTCCATCAATTAATAACGCCATGTTTTTAACCATGTTATAGTCAACACTGTGTGTAAACACCATTCTCGGGGGTGGGGGTGGGTTGGTGGTTATGGGGGTGGGGGGGGGGGGGCTAAATAGAAGATAATGAATGAAAGAATGAAAATGCCCCATAAACTTTACATGCAAATATGCTAACCGAAACTTCTAACGCACACCTGCCCACTACTCTTCTCCACTTCGATATCGTCTTTATACGTTTATCAAACTTCTCACATGTTAAGAAAAGCAAATCGTTAATACAACACTGCAATTTCAACAAAATTTAGTGATGCAGTGTAATCTTCTTTAGCATTTTACGGCCGTTACTCATTTTTAAAACGCTACAAAATATATACCTGAATATTTTTTTGATAAACAACCTTGGAGATGAGTATCATTTTGTGTTAATATGTCCAAATTATGCTTTATTAAGAGCACAAAACATTCCTAGATATTACCATGTTGAAATTCACTCAGTTGTTAAATGCTACAATTGCTAAAGTGATGAATAAATTGGTTTTGTTTTGTGGAAAAAAAAAGCCTTTAAGCTGAGATCAAATGAATTTAATTCATTAGATTGATTGTTTGCATTAATTATTTGTTATTATTTATTACATTACTGTGTACATGCATGATTTTATTTGTATGCAACGATGAACTATAAATGTTCAAGCTAGATATTAATAAAATATATGTTCTGTTCTGTTCTGTTGTGATCAAATATCAAGCCACATTTATTTTGTTTTTAAAAATATGTCAGGATAGAGAAGTCGACGGTTTTTGCCATGATGCATGTAAATTTCTGGCATTAATGTGTGTTTTTGTGACAATCTAAAATTTGGTTGAGGTTATAAAATGAATACCTTTTTTTCCATTTCGTTAAATTTAAATATTTGATTTAAAGCATATTGTTGTAAACATGACGGAAACTTCATAAATATTCTGTTTCTAATTTGAAAGATATTGCCAAAAAAAAAAAAAAAAAAAATATTGGGTGGGAGTTAGAAAGTTCGTTAAGTGTATAATTTACTTTTACACGCATGTGGTTTTATTTTAATTTGTGTTTAACATATACAGTGATGAGTGACAGTCCTAAAAATAAGCCGGTATTTTGGAGCTGTGTCCTCGGATGGGTCAAAGGGCATGGTCCCTTAACTTCCGTAGTTACGCGCTGATGTTGTGTCGACCTACTATATTTGGCGCCATACATGTGCCATAAAATCAACCTTTCCTGCTTATTTACATAATAAATATATATCAGAATCAAACTAAAATATATATCATGTTTAACTTTATCTCAATAATAAAAAAAAACAATAATATTTCGAGGACTAGGAGTATTCGTTGGAGGGCTGCTGTCAATATTATCAAGTCGGAACATTAGCGCATATTATTAGGGATAACTTCTAGCTTTAGCGACTGGGTGGTATATTTCTGACAGTTTGCTCGTATTTAGGTCCTGATTATATGCTTTTGTTTACTGTTTTGATGACTAAAAATATTAAAAGCTGTTTTAAGGGTTTAACAGGACACTAAATTTTAACAAGGACATTACGTGCTGTAAAAAAAACGCAAAATTGTAAAAGTATTACATCCCTATAATTAATTTTTATAATATTATAAATATAATTAAAGCGTGTTAGAGAGAACGACGTACGTAATATTCGTTTAGTTTTGATGTTTATACATTTTCTACTACAACAGCCGTAATGCATCCTCGTTCCTCTGTGCTTCGATCCGAACGTGCAGAACTACCTTAAATATGACACCATCCATGTAACGAACTTCAAACGCTTGCGCTGAAAATAAGTTTACTGTGGATATGCTTGTATAGGGAGATTTTATCATTTTATCAATTCAGTGTGTATGAATGAAGTTTCATAGCGTTCTTTTTTGATTCTGAGACGCCCTTTTATATGAAATAGTAGCACTCCTTCTTGGTGCCTGTATGGCTCCAAATTTTGTCGACGTGACGTAAATATCGCCGCATTTTGATGTTAATTTGCATGTTGATTTGTTTTCATGTAAAATATTTCTTACTTTATTTATAAAAAAACACGAATTGATGATGTTCTTAAACAGTGCTCATTCTGGTTATTTTTTTTCTCCATTTGTCAACGTACTATTGTTTATAAGACAGTTTTTGCTCATGAATTTCAGTTTCCTTCTGTTTTGCATGTAAACTGTTTTAAGGTATCTTGGTACGAGTAACTTCTTCGTATAAAAAAAGATGGCCATATTTATGAGAAAATGCAATTATGATGCATTAAAAAATGGGGATATGGCGTACAGCGGTTGGTTTTATTATCTAATATAATTATTCAAAACGTTTGGTACTTGACTGTCTGTGGTACTAGACGAGTTGCGACCTTTTTTAAGGCGACATAACCATTATGCAATAAATTATTATTATTATCATTATATTGTTATGTTTTGCATATTTTATCTTATACTTTTTGTCCCTTCATATATTCGTACCATATTTAAACAAATACATTTCAAAATATCCTATTATTACCATTACAATTTTTAAAAAATGTTGCGATTATTATATAATACAAAAAATGTACTCACTTTGTATTAAATAATTAAATATTTCCATTTTTAATTACTGCTATAAAAATGATTATCTAAATGCTATCTACTGATATAAATCCGTCAGCTAATAATGAATGAATGAACATTTACTTTTCATTTCTGTAACTTTAAGACAATTAAGGCGGTCACGTGACCAATTATAATAATTTTAAATAATTTTATACAGTGATAAATTACCAAAAATTATTCTTCTATCTAGTATTCATGTACTTTGCCCACGAAAAATTGACAGCATATTTAATAGGTTCATTAGTGGTTGTCTTGTAATACTATGACACCTAAAACAATTATCACGCCAATTAAAAGTAAATTATATCACATTATGTCATACGCACTTTTATGTTCTTGGGGGCATATACGGTGACATGCTATTTGTAAAAAACGCAATTTCGCGTATCTGGAAAGAGCCAAAGACCAAGAAACAACCACAGAGCAGACGTTGTCCCAAATTTCTGAGAGGTCAAAGCATGAGCTTTTTTCTTGAAAAAATATCTTAAGAAGTTAAAACTCATAAAACTGTACAGTACTTAAGTTGTCTATATTTTCTGAAGTCAGTTTCGGTGAAAAATTATTATGGTGACTGATTCGTGCCAGTTCGTTTTTTTTCCGCGACTAATATAAGCGTATGCGTGAGTGAAAACTTGAGATTTGAACGTTAAAAAGGAGGGGCACGTCGAGCGAAATCTGGAAAAAAGAGGGATTTCGTATTTAGAGTTGTTTGCTTGTTTTATGTCTTTGATTGTGTAACTTAAAAGGTAAAACACACTCATTGATTTTATCAATTATATTATTATAGTCTAGTAACAGTGATTGCGCGTTATTGATAAAATAATTGTTTTGTACGTATTGTCTATAGATATAGAGGTAAAATAGCTTCCACTGGCATGACCTTTTCATTACTAAAGATGAAATACAGTAATTTGATTTTACGCAATCATGTCATATTCCAATGCTAATATGCTTTTTCAGATTTAGAAATAGCAAATTGTTTAAATGACTACTTTGTTTCTATATCAAATATTGATGATTCAGAAGAAAACCGATAATTTGATAGAAAATATTATTATAACCGAAGTAGAAATATCGGATGTTTTACAGTCTCTAAACACAAATAAAGCCAACGGTCCAGATGAAATAAGTCATAAAATGTTAAAGGAAACAGCAAAATCAGTGTGTAAACCTTTATGTTTATCATTTAGCAGATCCCTAGATGAAAGTATATATCCAGACATATGGGAATCTGCTAATGTAATGCCACTTTTTAAAAAAGGGGATAGAAACTTACCCTCGAATTACAGACCTATTTCTTTGATAAATTGCGTGGGTAAAGTGATGGAACGTGTTTTATATAAACATATATATAATTATTTACATTTTAACAACCTAATTTATAATAATCAGTCAGGATTCTTAGCTGACAGATCAACGGTTTATCAGCTTATAGACATGTACAACCAAGTAACATATGGTCTAGATAATAAAATCCCAACTTGCATGATCTTCTGTGATATATCAAAAGCGTTCGATAGGGTGTGGCACAAAGGTCTTTTATTTAAAATTAAACAATATGGCATTGAAGGAAACTTATTGTCCTGCTTCTCTGATTATTTAACATTAAGAAATCAAAAAGTTTTTATCAATTCTAGTTTCTCACAAATCAAATAAATGCTGGAGTTCCGCAAGGCTCAGTGTTAGGCCCTTTACTTTTCTTAATCTATGTAAATGATATCGCAGAAAATCTTGTAAGTGTTACGCGTATTTTTCTGACGATAGCTCCCTTGCTGTTACCTCAAGCAACATTTTATATATTGAAACTACTTTAAATAACGATCTAAGGCAGATAAATGAGTGGGCAAAACAGTGGTTAGTTCAGTTCAATCCCCAAAAAACTGAAGTTATGTTCTTTTCCTTAAGGTCCTTTAGAAAACCAGAATTATATTTTAATGACATAAAATTAGATTACGTCCAACATCATAAACACCTTGGGTTAACTTTAAGTCAGGATTGCAAATGGCACGAACACATAAATAATATTTCTGCATCAGCTTCTAATAAGGTACTTGATTCAATGAGGACACTTAAATTTAAGTTAAAAAGAGTTTCATTAAACCAAATCTATTTACCTTACATGAGACCTATTTTAGAATATGCATCTGTCGTTTGGGATGGCTGCACTGAATATGAAAAACTTTCACTAGAAAGACTTCAGTATGAAGCTGCAAGAATAGTTATAGGTTTAACCAAATCAGTTTCTATCAATAAACTTCTTGTTGAAATAGGATGGGTGTCACTTTCTGATGGGAGAAAAATTCAAAAACTAATTACTAATTAGTCCAATTTTTAACGGACACAATGATCTATTACCAGATTACTTAAATAGAATTTTTCCAAACATTGTTACAGAAAATGTTCCGTACAATCTACGTAATAGTGAAGATTATATTACCATTGCTAGGAGAACCCCGATATACTCAAATTCATTTATCCCATCTTCAATTTCCTTATGGAACAATCTTCGAAATTCGGAATTCACCATCACTAAGTATTTTCAAAAGTAGATTAAAGAAAAAATTTCAACCACCACCAGTTCCTTCTTGTTATCTTGTGGGTGAAAGACATTATTCAGTATATCATGCAAGAATAAGAAACAATTGCAGTAACTTAAACAACGACCTTTTCTTAAATCATCTTCGTGAAAATTCAACATGTCACTGTGGAGCCGAATGCGAAGATGCTGAACATTACTTTTTTCAATGTCCAACTTTTAACGAACAACGCATAAATCTATTTAGATTGACACGACATTTTCATCCTTTGAACTTGGACTGTTTGTTATTGGGAAAACATGTGCTATAACCTGAGGAAAATGAAGAACTATTAATCGAAGTTCAAAATTATATAAAACATATTAATCGTTTTGAATAGTGATTGGATATGTATCATTAGTAGTCCTTAATTAAATCCCTCGTGACTCTAAAACTCATTCTTAATCCTTGTGGAAACTGGCATCAACTTCTTCAATCTGTTCGAGCTATTTTCTTCTTTCTTATAAGGTCTTTAAACAACCAAAACTTAAATATTGCTCATTTACATTGTATTTTGCTCCTTTAGGTTATAATTGTCAGCCGATCAATTTTTATATGTTTTTATTAGGGGAAGGCATTCATTGATGTTGTAAGAACTTGTTGCCCAACCCTTTTTGCTTTACTTCTTTATGCTGTGTATAGGTTCTGTTATTGTAAATATGTATAGAGCAAATAAGATATGATTAAACTAAATATTCCAATGGTAATTGTTTGGAAAATAGATTTTAATTTTGCGTGCTATGTTGGCAAATAAAACACAGTTTGAGTTCAGATTCGTAGTAATCTAATCACGAAGGCCGAATTCTAACACATTCAATATTACACCAGGAAGGGATATTAATGAATAGAAGAGATTGGTGTTTGCATATGCATTTAAATTTAATTTGTTATAATATTATGTTTTGGACTAGGGATTTCTACAAATAACTAATTGCTGTGTAACATAAAAAATGATTGAATCGGTTTCCCTCCTTAAAAGTGCATAGGTATAATTATTTCGGTGAAACAAGTGATATTTTATATAAGTACGGCTAACGCAAGTGAGAACAGATATTACAAGCCTTAGTAATATCGGTGCACTGCACCCAAAGTGTTTGTTGCTCTGTTGCAATGGAAATAACGCTTCTCTATAAAAACTCTGTCGAGAAGGAAAATTGCTTTTCATGTTTTTTTTTTGGCTTTTTTTTTTACGAAATAATTATGGCGGAATTTAAAGTTTCAAAACAAAAGGAAAGAATTTATCTGAATGTACACGAAAACACGAATTTCATAACATCATAAGCTATAATAATGTTTTTACATGTTTTACTGAAATGTGTCTTGTTTCTGCAGAAATAATATTTCTATATGAATGTAGTATGAAATAAGGCAGTGCCTCAATCGGGAATAGCTTTCCCAGAAATGTGCGTTTGTGTCAGTTTAAAGGTAGATTGTGGAATACAAAACAATACTACACATATTAGCCTGGCTCCCTGGCTGCATAGTTATTTTTTATATAGATACAGGAAACATTTTATAAGAAAATTTTAAGCCTCTAAAATAGCACAATTTTATCTGATGGCTGAACCATACAGCCTGGTGAAAGTTTTCAAAAACTGCATATTTATAGCCTAAAGATTGCTAATTTCTAGCAGTCAGATGTACAATTGGACTTATTTAACAGTTTAAATGTGTAATTTGTATGCAGATCACAGTCAGATCTATACTTGACATATAGGTAGCATCTTCATAATGAAATAATTTTAACATGACATGATTTTCATGGATAATTAGATCATACACCACAACTACAATTTAGAGTCTAATTTTTTAGCTGATTTTGCAGTTTGTGTGTTTGACTGAAAATACTTTTCTTGCATGAAACATGACCCCAAATTTTCCTTCGATTTTTATTCAGCACAGACAATATTCTTCAAGAAAATGTAAGTTACTGACATTTAAAATGGGTCATGATGTGTGATGCAGCACTGATTGGAAATATGTCAATTTTATATAGAAAAAGAAGAACAACTATTTAGTGTATTGTAACCTACACTGAGAAGAAAAAAAACACTTGAATGAACTTCCCTAATGACTAGTTCTGATCAAGATAACTAATTTATTCTGATCATTGGCTAATCAATCGTCGTTCAACCACACTTGGACGCTAGAATGTGTATAAGCAACATAGTGCAATGTGAATATCAAATAACAATTCACTGCAACTATCTTTTCTTTTGTGCTTACCTCTCCCAGTTTTCGGCCTTAGTTTACAAGCCGTGTTGGTATCCGGTGTCAATTCATTGAGGTATCAACTAGACTCCAACATCCCGTCTTCTTGAGAAAGGTCCAATATCATAGATCAACCGACAAGCTGAACACTTGTAAATTGAATGCTTTTCCCATTTTTACGGCCACTACCGCCGCCCTTTGTCATGTATCGCTAACTACACGGCCTGGCCTAATTAGTGATATATATGTGCCGCGTCAATTAGCAATATATATGCCGTCATGGTTGATTAGCGATATATGTGCCGCGTCAATTAGCGACATGTGCCGCGTCAATTAGAGATATATGTGCCGCGTCAGATAGCGTTATACGTGCCCCTGACGCGAGGTACACGTGGCGTTGGCTAGGTCAGAGAAATGTGGGATAATGAAAATACTACATTATCCTTATTTTACTTATTTTGCAGAAAACTATGTCATTTTCCATCACAGAAACAAAGTTGGACGATTTTATTCCATGAAAAGGGGAAAACACTCAATTTGTGTTAAGGTTGTCAGTTGATCTATGATGTTGGGCCTTTCTCCAGGTTTTGGAATCCAGTTTAATTATACCTCACTGAAATGACACCGGAACAACATCCAAGACTTGTAACCTAAGGGAGATAATTGGGAGAGGTCAGCACTACGGACAAGAAATCTTGCATTTTATGAGTGTTAATTAAACCGGTCTGGTCGACTGGTCTGCAGGCTGTCGGTGTAGTCCTGGCGGTATTCGCTGTAACCGTCTTGTCAGTTTTAAAATTATTCGTACTTATGATCTGAAACTGGGCAAGCTGTATACATGTGAACATTTTTTAATATATATAAATATAACAAGAGGGTCATTGACCCTAAAGCGCTCACCTGAGTACAAGGCTTCAAGTGTGTTTGTATAATGTAATGGTACAAGTACAGGTTTCTTCTATGTTAGCCTATGTTATACACATGTCACACACATTTTTGAACATAGGGCAAAAATTTGATCAATTACGGTAGACAGTACAACTCTGAACACCCCACGCCAAATATCAAGGTCTTACTATTATTGATTCCGAGAAGAAGATTTTCAAAGTTTCTTATATATAAGCCTATAGTAAGTACATGTCACACACAAGGGCGTAGCCATTTATTTGACCTTATGGCAATAATTTGGACAATGAACCGGAACCATTCGAACAGTTTTTAAAGAGGGCTACCAGAAGTCATTTATGTAAAGTTTCATCAAAATCCATTCAGTGGTTTTGGAGAAGAAGTTGTATAAAGAAATTGTTGATAAAAAGTGACAACGCTCTATGGCAGCCATGGTTTTTGACGAATCAGAAAATTTTAAATAATATTTGTAAAAGGTCACACAAGGACCATTTGTGTAAAATTATTTTAAAATCGGGCAAGCAGTTTAACGCAGGAAGATTTTTTAAATTTCTTAGTACTATATACATATTGGGAAAAGTGACCACGCCCCCCTGGTTGCCATGTTTTCTGACGAATCGGTATAATTTGAACAAATTGGTAGAGGGTGACATATATATAAGGACCATTGTGTGAAATTATTTCTAATCGGACTATCGGTTTAGGAGATGTAGTTTCAAGATTTTTCTATTTTTAGCTCTGGTGGCCCCTATGTGCAACCAAGCGGAACCGTTTGAACAACTTTGGTAGAGGACCATCCAAGGAACATCCGTGCCAAGTTTCATCAAAATCAATTCAGTGGTTTGGGTGGAGATGTCTTTTTAACACAATTGTTGACGACCGACGGACGCACGACGGATGACGGACACAGCGTGATCACAATACCTCACCATGAGCACTTTGTGCTCAAGTGAACTAAAAATATAGACACGTAACAGGATTTTGTACATGCATACCTCTTTCTGTCAGCACCCTCTCCCCCTCCAAAAAAAGCAAAAACAAACAAAATACATTTTGACCACAGTTCGACCAAATTCCTGCCCCTTATAATACACTTGGTTTCTGCGATTAACGGTATAAAGGCAATAAATTAGACTATCTAGAACGCTATCTGGAGAGAACACTTAATAATCCCTGTTTCTGATAAATAAATTCAGTGAACTTATAAAGGTATGTTTCACTTGGAAATTTATGAAAACGAATACAGAAGAACAATCCGACGCTCCTTTACAGTCGCTGATCCTTTAATAGCTCCTGCGTTACCTATCAGTTTGGTCATAAATCGCCCAAGAAATTGAATTCATCATTTACGACAAAAACATGTTACAGGAAAGTGTCAGAGATAACATGGATGTGGTAATGTAGTATTCTTGCAAGAGAATGTACTGGAAATAACGTTGTATTTTTTCTGTACCACGACCACGGCATAGTAGCCTAAACCTGCTGTTTTCGTATGGTTTTTGTGCTTAAACAGTAGGTTTGCCGGAAACCCATGCAATAGCAACGACTGTTCCACAATGTTTGGAGCACATCTTGTGTTATATGCCGTCCTTGACAATAATTTCTAAATAACTGGAAAATACCATTTTTTTACCCAAAATCACAAAAACCGCTCCATTGGATCCGAGATTATATATGCGTTAATGGTTTTTCAAAGCTTGTAAAAGCTCACAAGAGCTTATGTTTATTTGTTGTAGTCTTGCCGGCTCAAAATAAACCTTATATTATCTTACCATATCTAATCTTATCTTACCTTATCTAATCTTATCTTATCTTAACGATTGGACACGACAGTACTGGTAAAAACAGCGGGGAAAAATATTGCCGAGGCGGCCCGTGTTCAATTCCTGACGTAGGCATATTTTTTCTTGATTTGGCATTTTAAAGACAGTTTAGAAACAAAAACTCATTTTCTAATTTTCATAACATGACCAAACTTCAATTTTAAAGGAAGATCTCTTTCAACCCATGGAGGTAATATAGAGATGGATATTACCTCCATGTTTCAACCAAAGTCAGGAGGTCAGTGGTCCCTAGATTTATGAAAAATAAAGTTATAGGAGAGATCGCCGTGACGTCACGCGTTAACATCTGTTTATCTGGTGGTTGGGAAAACAAATGATTTTAACACCGTTTGCGTATTGAATCAGAATTTTTAATTGAATTGCCAGTACTTTCAACTGAACAAAAAATTGGTGTACGTAATCATCTACATCTACATCTACATCTTTCACCCAACCGTCGATTTCCGACTATCACTGGGCGGCGCTGTCAGAGAAACAGTTGTTAAAGAAATGATATGTTACAATGTTAAAATAATAAAAGCTAAAAAAGACAGTATGCTACAGTTAAAATGGGGCAGAGGCAATAGAATTACATACTGACCACCGCCAGCCTCTCTCTAAAGATACCGAGGCTGGGGCTAGATTTAACAAAAGTTGGTAGGGAGTTCCAGAGACGGATGGTCCTTGGGAAGTAGGAGTTAGAAAAGTACTGAGTGTGAGACATTGGGATTAAGTAATTTAGGTTTCTAGTTGGAATAAGATGAGATTGATCGACTGCAACTGTCTGGGTCCTTATTTTATAAAACATTACTAATGAGTTGTGTAACCTTCTATATTGGAGTGTATTCCATTCTAAAGTTTTCAGCATTTGTGTAACACTACTGGTGTAACTGTAGTCGTACATGACGTACCTAGCAGCTGACCTTTGGACATTTTCGGCTTTGCTAGTGAGGGTTTTTTGCCAAGGATGCCAGACGCTTGAACAGTACTCAAGTTGAGGGCGGACATAGGTGTTATAGGCAGCAATTTTGACCTTTTTATTGTCAGTTTTCACATTCCGTTGTATGAAGCGAAGAGTGGAAGTTGCTTTGGAAATGATATTGTCAATATGTTTGGACCAGTTTAGATCTTTGGAAATGGTTATGCCTAGGTATTTAGCTGCCTCACAAGTTTTTAACTCTATGTTGTGAAGTTTGTAGGGGTAGACCACGGGATTTTTCTTTCTAAAGATTCTAAGGACTTCACACTTGTCCGGGTTGAATTCCATGGACCATGTCTTCTCCCAGGTTTCTAAGTTAGTGAGGTCTTGTTGCAGAGATACACTATCTGAAATGGAGTTGATGGTAAGGTATATTATGGTGTCATCTGCAAACATTCTTGCGTTACATTTGACCGAGTCTGGTAAGTCATTGATATATACCAGGAAGAGACATGGCCCAAGAACAGACCCCTGGGGAACTCCAGACAGTACAGGAAGTTCACTGGAAAAATGACCATCAACAGCGACTTTCTGGGATCGGTTGGACAGAGAAGATTTGACCCAATTGGTAATTTGTGGGTTGACACCAAGGCTTTGTAGTTTATAAATTAGTCTTATGTGATCGACCTTGTCAAACGCCTTGGAGAAGTCCATGACAATAACATCTGTTTGTTGACCCTGTTCAGTGTTATTGTAAAGTTCCTGAGTGAAATTAATGAGCTGAGTCTCACAACTGTGACCCGATCTAAAGCCATGCTGGAACTGGCTAAGTAGATTATGCTTGTCAAAATAGGTCATAAGATTGGAAACAACAATGTGTTCAAGGAGTTTAGAAGCAATGCAAGTTAGGGAAATTGGACGATAGTTACTAGGTTTAGACTTGAGACCTTTTTTAAATACGGGGGCTACAGTGGCTTTTTTCCAATCACTGGGTACTAGGCCAGATTCGAGAGATAACCTGTATAGATGGGCAAGTACAGGAGCAATCTCATGGTGGAGTTCTTTTAGGATGCGTGGGGATAGTTCATCAGGTCCCGAGGCTTTATGTGGGGATAGACCATTCATTTTCATAACTAAACTGGGCTCATTCATTCATGGTCAATTAATAGCTGAGCGTGTGAGACAGAACTAGAACTATTAACATTACAGTGATTCTTCGAGTTCCAAACGTCAAATACATTCTGCTAGCAATTTTCATTATTGTGTACGAAAATTATTAGTACAAATAAAGTTCGAGTTGCGTCCCCTTACACCTGTCCAATAGATGTCGCTCAATTGTCAATAAAAGCGTACCGGCCTTCACCTTTAATTTTACCTTTAAATCAGGTTCAAAATATATTAGAAATCTCAACTCCAAAAACAATAACAACAAATAAGAATATAGAGATAAATAGTGAAGTCCCATTTGAGGTACCGGACTCTCCGTCAGTCTCTATGGGATCTAAGGATACCACCGTCAGTGACGACGGAGGGTTCGACATCACAGATGAGGACTCAATAGTTTCCTTACATTCCTCACTTTTTAACTCTAGCACCTCTCCTCAAAAAAATAAAAGTAAAGTTAAAACAGAAAATTATAGTAATTTATCAATTTCTGGTTTGGTGGCTATTGAAGAAACTCCAACAAAAATGGAGTCTATAGTAGTTGACAGATCTGCACAAACTTCACCCTTATCTGGTCAAAAAAAATCTGTCCATTTTAAAATTCAACATCAAGAAAAAGTAAAACATACTACCATTGACGATTTGACTAAAATCATTAAAAACATCATAGCAAGCAAAGCTAGACCGGCAAAAAATAAGCTACATTTTTTTATTCAAAATAAATTAATCAGTGGTTTGGATTTAGAATCAAATAAGGAAGAGGTGCTAGACAGAAAAATCATTAAAAAAAACATATTTAGAGCTACATCTACCCGGGGCACGGCCATGATCGGTGGGGGATGTAATATCCCTAGCACCCCTAGAAAACTAAAATGTGGCAGACAGCAAATTACTAAATTGATTAAGTCTCCATTCATTAGAACAATATTAAGTAATAAAGTAGGGGGAGGTAACATCAACCATGTCTAAGTCTTTAGAAATTATTAGTTTTAATATACAAGGTTTGACTAGTGTCAAACATACAGAATTAAAACTTTTTCTAGAAAATAACCATCATATTGATATAATATGTGTCCAGGAAACAAAATTTACTAGTAATTGTATTAGGACTATTCCTGGATACTACTCAGAATTTAAACATTATTCCAATCCAAAAACAGGAAAAGGGGTTATTGCTGGGGGACTAGCAATATATATTAAGCACGGAATTAACTATGAGGTGGTCACTGTAGACAGCCCCAGGGACAAAGATGGGGAGGTGGTCTATGAAATTCAATTGATAAAAATATATACATTAGGATCTCCTCTATTCCTGGTCAATTTATATGCAAGGGGAGGTAACCTGGAATCACTGAACAAGATAACAGAACATCTTGTTCAAGATAACAATCTACAAGACTGTGTGATAACAGGTGATTTTAATGCTTATCATGAAAATTGGGGGTCAAATTATACAGATAAGAGGGGTAGGGATATTTGGAACTGGGCAGAAAATCATAGTTTGGTCATTATGAATGATGGTACTCCCACAAGGTTAGATAAAAGTAGAGGTATATTCTCCTGTATTGACCTCACTTTGGCCAGTCCCAAGATTTCGGCACAATTGGCATGGGGAGTAGTTAATGATAACATGGGATCAGACCACTTCCCCTTATATATATCATTAAATACAAAAATACAAGAAAATATAGAACAGAAATATGGGACTAAATATAATTATGAAAAGGCAGATTGGTCTACTTTTCATCAGCTGTGTTTAGGTATTGAACCTGAGGATGTCTACAGTGATGATATTGACACCTTTACTACAAATTTAACTAAAAAGATACTGGACATGGCTGAGAAATCTATTCCTGTCTCTACCTCTGGTCCAAGAAAGGGCAGGTCAGTCCCGTGGTGGAATGATGCCTGTAAAAATGTGGTACAGGAAAGAAAACAGGCAATAAATCAATTTAAAAGAAATCCTAGTCCTGATAATCTGGACAATTTGACTCAAGCAGAAAATAAAACCAAACAGGTCATCTTGGAAGCTAAAAAACAAAACTGGATGGAATTCTGTGAAAATGTATCAACTAGTAAATGTAGTGCAAAAATATTTTGGCAAAAAATTAAAAGAATTAAAGGCATAGCTTCCAACCCTGTACCACTATTAAAACTAAACAACAACATTGCAAAAACTCCCCTTGAAAAGGCTCAGTTTCTGGTGACGCACTACAAACAGGTCTCAAGTGACTCAAATATGTTACCAGAAACCCTTCAATATCAGGCAGATTTCGAGTCACGTCACAGAAATACAGTATATGAGCCGGGGGAAAATGATACCCCTTTAAATCTACCTTTTACTCTCCAGGAATTAAAAGATAGCATTAATAAAAGGCGTGATTCTGCAGCGGGGCTGGATATCCTGTCCTATCAAATGTTTAAGCACCTGCCCGATACTATATTGGAGTTATGGTTGTTACTATACAACAGGGTGTGGCAGGGGGGTGTGTACCCAGCGGTGTGGAGGGAGGCGTGTGTGATACCACTACATAAAAATGGAAAAGATAAAAACGACCCTAAATCATATAGACCAATTAGTCTTACTTCCCACTCAGGGAAATTACTGGAGGGGATGGTAAAGGCACGTTTAGATCATTTTCTGGAATCAAAAAATATCATAAACCCCTTTCAATCTGGCTTTAGAAAGGGAAGAAGCACTTTGGATCAGCTTGCGCGTTTGCAGCACGATGTGATCCAAGCCAAAAATAGATCACGTTCAGTGCTTGCAATATTTTTGGACTTAACTGCAGCTTTTGATTTAACGTGGCATTTTGGAGTACTATATAAACTTAAAGAATATGGTATCACAGGCGCCTGCTTCCAGTACTTAAGGTCCTTCCTTGAGGGCAGGAAAATTTCTGTTAGAGTAGATGGGGTACTTTCGGATCAAGAACCTCTTGAACGTGGAACTCCCCAAGGTTCGATCCTCTCACCGTTGCTCTTTTCTATTATAATCAACGGTCTCCCAGATACCCTCCTAAACTCTGGGATGGTCATCAGCCAGTTCGCAGATGATTCTGGAACGTGGAAATCAGGGTCCAATTTGGTCAAACTAGCCCAGGATGCACAGGCAGGTTTGGACTCACTATGGGGATGGGCTAAAAACTGGGGATTTAAAATTTCAGAAACTAAAACAGTAGCTATTCTTTTCGGAAACAAAATACAGCACACTTTGAACGTTAATTTAGGCGGCACACCAATAAAATTCGTTAAAGTTGCTCGTTTTTTAGGAGTACTATTGGATAAAAAACTCACATTCGAGCAACATATATTAGATTTGGTTAAACGGTGCCAGAAGGACTTAAATGTAATGCGTATGTTAAAAGGCACAGATTTCGGAACAGATAAAAATAGCCTTTTACTACTATATAAGTCCCTTATACGTTCAAAAATAGATTATGGTGCTCAAATCTATGCTGGTGCTAGCAATACTCTACTCAAAAAGCTGGATAGAGTCCAAAACAATGCCCTGAGGTTGGCCCTGGGTGCCCTCAGCTCCACCCCTGCACAGGACCTTGAGGTAGAGGCAGGAATACCTCCCCTGAAACTAAGAAGAATGGAACAAACACTAAAATATTGGACCAGAATTAAGGCCTCTAAAACTAATAACCCAGTACACACCTTATTAGGTACAGGCTATTTTGTTAAATCAAAGTTCAAAAATCACAGTCTTCCATTTGGGGCTCATTCCCAGGAATTGGCTGATAATTGTGGCCTAAGAGATGTAAATGTTGCCGAACACAGACCCTCCGTGGTTCCGCCATGGACTCTCAAATTGCCAGATGTTGATATTCTATTAACAGAAAAAGTGAACAAATCTGATTTGCCGCAATTCGCAAATACAGAAACAAAAATCTATTTCGAAAAATATTCAGGTCATGTTCATATATATACAGATGGATCCAAATGTCCGAATTCAGGCAAGGTAGCTTCTGCTGTTGTAGTACCATCAATGAATTTCGAACAAATCGACAGGTTAACTAATAATACATCCATCTATACAGCAGAACTCCTTGCCATTAAAAATGCTATGTGCTGGATTTTGGCCAATAAACCAAGCAAAGTGGCCATCTTTTCGGATTCATTATCATCACTGACCTCACTGAAATCAAATAATAGTCAGTCGAGGCCAGAACTGTTGTCAGAAATAATTAATTTATATAATGAGGGCCTGAACGCAGGCCTAGAGGTTACCATAGTATGGTGTCCAGCACACATAGGTATATCTGGCAATGAGAGAGCTGACTTGGCGGCCAAGGCGGGACTGGTGTTTGACAGCGTAACTAAACATATTGACCTCTCACCCACTGAAGTATACTCCAGGATTCGAACCTATATTCTTGCCAAATGGCAAGCAACGGTTTCTATAGGCGAACCGAAAAATAAACACATTAAGACTTCAGTGGGGCTCAGCCGTCCAATGGTCTATTCACAAGTTAAAAAGGTGGATAAGACCATAACACGGCTGAGACTGGGCACAAACCTGTTGCCCGGGAGTGTCGGGCAATATATCAAGAAGATTGAACCGGTTTGTGCCCAGTGTAGAGTGAAATATGATACTAAACATCTGTTACTGGACTGTGGTGAATTTGGCACCAATAGAGAAGCTTTAAAACAATCATTATCATTCTGTGACCTCAATTATACAATAAAAAACATACTAGATCCACCAAAAATTAATAGAGTAGCTGTCTTTAAAGCATTAGAAAAATTTATTCTAGACTGTAGATTAACTGATAAAATCTAACATAAACATTATTAAGGTTTTCTGCTTCCCACATGTGTTTCTTTTTATTATTTAAATATCAAATACAAAATAGTGTAAGATTTATACTGGATTTTCATACTTGACAAAAGAAAGAAATGTAAAATACACAATATAACCAAAAGATCTGGTTATATAAAGCATTGCATTATTCTATAATAACTTTATAGAGTAAAATAATATTAATAGTACATGTATAAGAAATTTAAATAATAATGAGGTTTATACTTGACAACATCAGAGTGTAAAAAAAAAATTTGTCAGTATTGTCAGAAATAACTAATATTTCTATATAATCCCAAAGAGGGTTTTTTGAGGGAGTGCAGACTTGCCGTACATCCCCATTGTAATTAATTTAATGGAATAAGAAAAAATGAAAATTAAATAGGATAATACATATTAACAAGATTGTGACAGATATTCATTATTTGAATCTGATAATATAGAACACAAAGTTGGGTAAGCAGTAAACACAGAATAATAACAATAACTGTACAGATATAGGGGTGCTGGTATATTCTATTTTATTCTATTTAACTTATAATAGATATCCATTGGATTGTCAATATTTTACATATATTCTTTAAATAAAAACTTTAAAATAGTTAAATGGCACTTAGGACCCAGTTGTTTGGGTAATTATGAGTAATAGCTAAAGACGACAAGTCCTTTTTTTTGAAAAAGCAAAAAGTTAAGGTAATTACATGTATTATTCCGGCGTCAGTAGACCAATATAACTATGGAATAGTGATTTTATATATTTTAATGATTGTTATTAAAGGGTAATATTAAAAAAGTAAGGTTGATGTCTGGTGAATGTAAGGATCGTGTGAACTGTCTTACATCCCTCTGCATAGCTGGATATCAACCCGAAATCATATTATAATTAAATAAAAAATAAAAATAGTTAGACGGTAAGATTAAACGGTCGACATTCTTGGTCATATACTGATAGCTGGAAAATATATATTGGTCAAGCGAGATATTAGCAAGAATAGTCGAGCTTCATCATATTTATATATAACCGGTCACCCCTGGAACTCTACTAATTACCAATCAGCTATAATTGTTATGACTGATTCAGCAAAGGAGATAAAGACAGTAATAAGCTTATAGAAAGAATAATAACAAAAAAACTATGTTTGTTGCTTCTTGTCCTGTCCCTCCTACAATACAGTACAGACGCCATGGTGTACACGAATATATATACTATAATAGTGTAGGTTTTAATTGTTGCCATATCATGTGACCCTTATGTTTTATCTGTAAATATGCCAAATGTAATTATTTTATATATGTTGATATTTTTAATAGTGGCCCTAAAAAGTAAGCCGTGAAACGGTGTTTTCTATATATTGGATTGTTTTTATTATTCATATCTTAAACAGGGTCACATGAAAGGCATTGTCTTAAATATTGTTTGATTGATGACCATTAATAATTATATGGGAGGAAGGGAGCTACATGTTGCCTGATATGTTAAAAAAGTCTCCATACTGTACATAAATATATACTATGTCTCTTATATAGTATAAGTAATTTTAGCAGTTTACTGCAGAAATGGGCTCAATGTAAATAATATGGAGCAAAAGTCATCATGAGCCCATTCAAGAGTGAAACTATCTTATATATGTTCAACAAGACAGTTTCACCACATACCAGGCAATACAGACATTACTGATAGCTAAATGGGGTTTTAGCCTACAACTCAGATTTTCCAGAGTTGTTAGAATCTCAATGTGATATCTGGCAACATTGTTATTCTTATATGGTCATCATCAATATTCAGTAATAATAAGGTCCAGATAATAGTTAAGTATGCCAAAAAGAAAATTTAGGCAAAATGACAGAGGCAGTATATAAAAATGATTATGATTTATGTAAAAACATATTATTTAACATCAAAAATGATTTATTTTCTATTTACAGTTACAATCAGGTGGTTCAATTCGTTTTTTCTGGTTTTTCAGAAAAATCGGATTGACCTACTTGATTTGTAAACAACTTTAGAACAGCCAATCACGACAAAGCAGACAACGCGGTTTTAACCAATCAGCGTTGGCCTGCCAAAACCGTGGTTCGGCTGAAAAATGTAAACAAACAGAAGTTTTTCAATAAATTTAGGACTTTGCTGTCTCTGTCAGACTTATAAATATAGTTTTAAATATAAAATATGTCTTAATAATTAATATAGTATAAATTGGGGAAAACAAAATGCCTTGACACACTATATGAGGTACATGAAAGAAGACACACATAAAAATGAAGAGGTGAAATAAGTTAGTCTTTTCTTCTAACTATAGTTTTTTATCATAAATGTATGGGATTAAGTTCCCATCTTATTCACAGTCCACTGGAGGTCACTTTGACCTACTTTAGACTGTGAATTATGGTACACACTCTACACGTAGCCTATAAAATGTTGTTATATAATTGAAGCTATGCTCGCCCATATGGTCTTAACCGGTGGCGAGGGTAAACAAGCTCAACACACACACACCTTTAATTTTTGTTACAGAAAATGTAATTTTGACTAGAAGAGAATAGAAAATGTGGGTTAAACTTGTGATAATTTCGGTAGTTCTCTCCGCCCTTCTGAAATATGGTAAGTATGATTAACGTGTGTCAAGATGTGAAGTTGAAATCACACCTGTAAATACAGGTGTGTTGTTTTAAATAGAATTCAAATATTTGAGGAAGTCGGCCATGTTTATACATGACTCATAATGAATATATTTTATGCTGTTAATTTTCACAACATATCCAAAAATCTATGTTGGAGTAAAATAACTGGAGTGATAAGAGTTGTTCATGAATTGCCAACATGTCCAGATCACAGATCTATACTCTGCGGCTGGAGATAAATACTGCCATGACTATTTGCTATGATTTGACCATTATTTCTCCTATTTGAAGTTCTTCGCAAATATAGCCATCAAAAAACTTAAACTTGCTTCTTTAAAATATTCAAAATTCCCGATGATCATAAAAAACTTGGTTGTAATAATAAGTTCTCATGCCATTTTTTCACCCACCAGAAGTGGATTGAATCTGGTTTGGCAATGAAAACGACAAAAGCTGCATTACAGGAAGAAAGAGCTAGGTTCCAGGCACGTGTGGTCGTTTTCATAACTTAACTGGGCTCAATCCACTTTTGTTAGTTGACAAAATGGCGTGAGATTACTTTTTTTATTATCAGAGACAAAATGAAATTTTTAAAGAATCGTTGAAATATATAGAAGGTTGTAGGTTATTTATTGACTATGATTGATGTAATGAAATATTTCAAATAGCAGAAATATCACCTATATTATATATATCGGTCAAATCACAGCGGGTTGTCAACACGGCGGCCATATGTCCAGCCACATGGTACAGGTAGACCTATGGTCCAAATATAATGGAAGTGGCTATAGGGGGCAGTTACCAGACCTCTAGACTGGAGTCTAGAGGTCAGGTATTCAACAGGGCTTTTCATCAGGAAATTGGGAAGAGGCCCTGGCCTTTCAATTTTGGAAATTCATATGCTATAACCGCTCATTTTGGGAAAAGAGCATTTTATTGAAACAGGGCCTTTTTTCCTTCTGCAAAAGGGGTATGTAAATAAAGGACACACTGCCACAGTTGGGAAAAAATGACCTTATTTTCAATTGGGAAGTGGCCGAATATCGGCCTCTGTTATATAGAGATGAAAAGCCCTGTTCAATATAAATGTGCTTTTAAGTACTGTATTTTGTGTATATGGATTAATTGTTTGAAGTTTGTTGCTAATATGGCGTTATATACTAACATCATTGCTAAATGTCCTAGAATCAGTTTATTTTAGAATAATATATTATAAATGGTTTTAAGATCAATGTAAGCTTTAATTGAATTCGCATACAATCAACAGGTAACATGAGCTACAAAGCTCTTGTGTGACAAACTAAAAATCCAGCAACAGATATTTACCTGTGATTATTTACCTCTTGGTTCTACCGGTTAAATCCTGAGTGCCAAGCAAGGAGTTACTAGTACAATTCTTTAAGTCTTTAGTATTGAGCCAGATGGTTTATATGTGTAGTGGTCAATGGTTTACAAGTCTAGTGATCAATTTTTGCTTGTTTTCAGGGGAGGCTATCATGTGCCATCGATGTTTCAGTGCAATGGGAGGTTGCGGAGCTGATGGTGTTGTATGGAGAATGTTTCCATGGAGGGACTGTGGTGACTCAAAATTTTGCGTAAAAGTCATAACAAAAGAAGATGGTAACTATCAGTTGTTTGCTTACATCATTATTGCTATAGCCTTGTCTTAAATTTTAGATTTTAGTGCTAAATTTTTCAGGAACTTCAGACGTAAACCAGAAAATACAAAAAAAAGTTAATTTATCATAGTTTACTTACTGATGTGACTTAAAATTCATTTATCAGTACAACATTTAAAATAAACTTTCTTCAGTGAAGTTCAAAATTCTGTGATTATCTGCTATATTTTCTTCTTGGCTGTGTTCAATGCTTCCAAAGGATCTTTATTCTTTTCACAAATTTTATTGGTAATATTGGTTCAGTAACACAAATATTTAGTTTTTAGTTTTTTAGCTTGACAATAAGAAAATTAAGGAGACCTTTGTTATAAATATGGATTAGTGGCATGAATCTCAGTTTTACTGTATCTTGTTACATACTGCCCTTGTTATTATCAAACCTAACATAAGGCTTGGCCTAATGGTAAGAGACAGCCATCTTCAGAAGAAAAAGGAAACAGTTTATGCTCCTTCGATCCTCTTTCAGTATTTCTATTAATTTTGCTTCTCGATACTGTTCTTAGCTTGACCATACACATGCAGAACTACCAGGACTGAGGTACTCGCCGTGTGTTGTTGTCTGCATCTTTGTTAAGGTTTAAATTGATGCCAGTCTGTCAATCTTATTTATGAGATGGATTTGCTTCATGCTTCCTCATCATCATATTACACAAGGGCCATTATAAACTCTTGCTCCAATGTTAAATGAATTAATTAAATCAACATCATATAATATTAGGACCTTAAATCTAGTACAGGTATTCATGAATTATGCCCCCTTTTTAGAATTCCGGTGTGAATGAAGTTCTCAGCCCTCCTCAATAAAAAAATTTGATTTCAGATAGACATTATGTTTGTAATGATGATTTCAGGCCCTTTTAGGCAAACATCTCCTCGTCTGAAACTTAACAACTGGTCAGAATTACAATCACTACGCTTGGTCTGTAGCATCCTGGCAAGATCTTCTCCCAAGTTAGTTCAGATGGGGCACACTGCCCCTCTTAGAAGCCACGAGAGCTAAAAAATAGAAATCTTTATAAACAATGTCTTCTCCTGAAATGTTTGATGGATCTTCATCACATTTGGTCTATAATCATTATTTAAGGTTCTCTCTTCAGATGGGGACACATAGCCCTTTCTCTGAGCCACTAGAGCTAAAAATAGAAATACCTTCAAACAACTTCTCAGAAGTGCATGTTGGATCCATCGATCTTCATCAACTTTGGCTGTACGTAGTATTAGCTTGACTATTAGAAGAATAGTCCAAGCTATATACTACTCACCCTGGCATCGGCATCACACCTTGGTTAAAGTTTTGCATGCAAGTCCGTATAGCTATAATTTAAAGACATATAGCCTTGAAACTTAATTTTTCTTTTTCTAGGTCAATAACCAGCCTCATTGGGTCAAGTCCAATAACTCTGACATGTATTTTGGCCAAATTATGCCCCCTTTTGGACTAGATAGAAAATCCGGGTTAAAGTTTTGCATGGAGGTTACTATCTCCAAAACTAATGCAGATATTGATTTGAAACTCCATATGTGTCTTCGGGGCTAAAACTAGGTGATAGCATCAAGTCCCATAACTCTTAACTCTGATATATATATTTGTTTGAAAATTTGGCCAAATTATGCCCCCTTTTGGACTTAGAAAATCCCGGTTAAAGTTTTTCATGCAAGTATCTATCTCAAAAACTAATGCAAATATGGAACCAAAGCTTCAAACATTTCTTTGAGTTTATAAATCTAAGTCATAGCATCAAGTCCCATAACTCTGACATATATTTTAACCTTTAGGGTAATATTCCCGCTTCTGGGACAACAGTTCGAATAGTAGAGCATTGGCTGTCTTACAGTTTGCTCTTGTTAGCTCAACTTTTCAAAGAAAAAATAGAGCTATTACACTCGCCCCAGCGTCGCCGTTGGTTAAAGTTTTTGATAAAGTCAAATATCTCTGTTACTATTAAAGCTTTTGACTTGAAACTTATGATGATTATTTACTATCAAAGTCTACACCAGGAGGAACAATCCCCATAACACTGATTTGAATTTTGACAGAGTTATGCCCCTTTTTAACTTGGAATCTTTCGGTTAAAGTATTTGATAAAGTCAAATATTTCTGTTACTATCAAAACTTTAGACTTGAAACTTGAACTAAATATTTACTATCAAAGTCTGCACCAGGAGGAACAATCCCCATAACACTGATTTGAATTTTGACAGAGTTATGCCTCTTTTTAACTTAGAATTTTTTGGTTAAAGTTTTTACTGGCAAAGCTCTAATTCAGAGTAAAGAACTGAGAAAAGTCGAGCGCGCTGTCATCAGACAGGTCTTGTTTTTATAAGGTCCTCTGTTATATTGATTCAAATGGTGGGGTGGGGGGAGGGGGGGGGGGGCGTCACTTAAATATCTATAAAGGATTTTTTCCCCATGAACTGCTAGGTACTACTGATTTTCATTTAATTTGGTTGGTGGCATTGTAAGGTCCTTTTACATATTTATTCAAATGGGGGCACATGACCTGTTTTATGTTTTTTAGTGTGTCATACATATATTCATGGTCAAAAGGTCAGGGTCAGGTGAGCGACTTCTGGTTTAATAAACATTATATTATTCATACATCATCATGCAGAAATGTTTTCAAAGGTGTCTTAGTTATTTTGTATACAGAGAAAATCACTTGTTTATAAGCACCAATAATTTGAGTACCAGGGCTTGCTCAAACTTTTGATGTGGTCCCCTGATGTTTTCTTTATATGTTTTGATCGCTCCATTTAATCTCAGATATCTCAAGCATTATGCTCATCTCCTTAGGACATTGAGTGATCATTGTTTTATTGTACATATGAAAAAAATAAATTTAGGAGAAGACCTTTATAAGCTTAGCTTTCGGATCTAATCCTTTTTCAGCATGTATGATAACAATATTGTAAATTGTAAATTGTAATATGCACATATGTTTGAAATAAAATATGTTTAAACTAAAAAAATAAATCAATAGACGCTATTTCTGCCTATTTGTAACTGACATAGCAATATGTTTAATACGTACCTTTCTAAGAATTTCATATAACATAACGTTGTTAATATTATATATCTTATCTTTTCTGATATAGGGCCTTCAAGTTAAATAATACTTTTTAATAGTTGTGTACTCTGTCTTCATTTTCTTTACTGTAGTGTTGTAAAGGACTTGAGTTTACTTAAAGTCCTTGATATGAGGGAACTAAATACTATTAAATAAAGATTGATGGTAAATTGTTCTACATTTTAATTAAAACTGAAATAAAACTGAACTAATTCATCATGATATTGAAACATTACAAGAAACTGTCTGTTATTTCAGGTGAGGAGAAGATTATTAGAGAATGTGAGAACAATCTGATGAAATCAGCCTTCCATCGGCTCAGGATGCCTGTTCTACGTCGCCATGGTTACTGCGAACCTTCACGCAAGAATGATTTCTGGAACCCAACACAAACTACAGATTCAAACATGATGTACTGTTTTTGTAATGATTGGAATGGATGTAACTCCGCAAACAGTTTGTTTGGAAAAGTTGTTCCAGTGATTTCCCTTTGTTTTTCAGTACTGCTGTTGGCGAGGAAAGTGCTGATTTAAAATAACAGTGACTTTGACTTAAATCCTTCACAAACAGATGAGCCTGAAGAACTAACCAAACTGTTTCGAAAAAAGAAAAAGAATATATGCAATAACTGCGGTCTTCCAGATTCGGAAGGAAGAAAATATTTAATACATAAAAAAAACCCCATAAAACATTAATATGAAGTACATCAATACATGACCAATTTTGAACTGGTCATAGAGTGGAATTTTAACATTTGAGTTTCTTTTTTATGTGATCAGGTTATTTTATATTTACTGAATTTTAACAGTTTAAAATTATTCATAAAATTATATTTCAATGCTGCATATTTAAACTGAAAAAAAAAAGACTAAATTGATATTAGTTGATCATTCTGAGACTTCATGCAAAGCAAATCTCTAGCCAGTTACCAAATGGCATTGTTCGAAAAATTCTTTCAAAATTGGTCACCAAAATTTCAAACTTATAATTAACTCATAGCTACATGTTTGTAAATATAGTTTCTCTGATGGTAAAGGTCCAAACTGAGTGGACATGACTGCTTTTTCCTGCAATATTTAAATAAAATACAGGAACGGTATTATCGGAAGGTGAATTGCAATTGAACATGGGCGGGTATTTTTGGCTGTTCTATTAGATGTTGAAAATTTTGGTATGCTGACATTCGTTTTGAATTTTATTTTCTCTTTTTAAAGTTCTTTATATTTCAGCTCAATGCATTATTGAGAATGACTTAGTTAGACTTCATCAGTGGTTTATTAAATGATGGTGATTAAGGACTTCACATTGTTCATTTACTTAAGTTTCGTTAAAATCATTCAAATTTAAAGTACAAATCAGCACCTCTTATAATTGTTTAATTTCTTTACGCTAGGATAGTTTTCTTTTAAGAAAAATATAGTATCAAATCTTTTGTTCTAAGAACATTTTGTAAAATTTTGTATATTTTTAAAGTCATTGTGATAATGTAGTAATATGCAGGGATACGCAGTCCTTCATACAGTACACATTATGTAGATACTACCATATACATTCCAGGTTTGTAAATATCAGGTCTTTAGCTGTATGTTTTGAAGAAGCAAACAGAAAAGTAAATTGAAAAATAATTAACAGACAGAAAGTATCAAAATGAATCATTTAATGATGATTTGCAAAAAAGATGGATACTAAAGCATTTCTATTTCTTATATATAAACTTAGTAAACAGGGAAGCTATATCAAAAAGGTTTAATGTCAGTTATAGAGATTTCGTATTCTGTTTAAATAGACAAAATGCTTGATTGCAAATTAAAATTGATTTTTTAGAACACTTGTCACTAAAATTAAGCCTCATCTTTCTGTGAAATTATGGATTTTGTGGTATAGTTGATCCACAAAATTGAACCCAAACAAACAAGATAACTGCTGACTGCTGTATAGTTCAATACTAAATTTTTCTGGGCTGAAGTCAAATCTTGAAGGAAACGATATGAAAATTTGTTTCTATACATATAAAAAAGTTAATGAATGGCTTAACGGCCATTAGTCAAAACTTAATGAATTGCCTGGCAGCCATCTGACCTTTGACTTTGGGCAATAGTATTGACTATTTTATTGAGACATTGACCTTTTTTCGTTTCTTAATTTATTGTATGGATGCCCAGTTATTTTTGGGCATGTCTAGCTCAACACTGACATTGTATCACAAGAGAAATTTACAAATTGCATTTGGACATACCTTTTAATATAAAAGTTATTTCAGTTTGATATGGGCACAAGTAGACATTAATATTTAGATATAAAGGATTTCCTCTGCAGAATGTTTTTTTTTTCAATTCATTGACTGTTCATTTTGGTAATAAAAATCTTTACCTAGACACTGAAAACATATGCAGAATAAATGTTGTACAATTATGTTGCTTATATAATGTCAAGATTTTACTCTGTATCAGGAAGATAGAAATACATATCAATATTCAGATAGAGACATTCTATTTGCTTTGTGAGTTGTTTTATAATAATTTGTCATTTGTTCATTTAATCAGTCATTTTTATCTTACCTTCATCATTCCAGTAATTTCATCATTTCGTATCATTCTGTACATATCTTTGTAAAATCTGTACATGTAATCTATACATTTTTTATATCATAAATAAAGACTGTATATTTCTATATGATGTTAATTTTCCTTTTATTGTTTTGTTGTGAGCAGTATAAACATTTTCATAGAAAAATGCAATAACGTTTTAGGTCACCTTAGTAGGAAGTGCTCATGGTGAGCTTTTGGGATTTTAAAGTGTTCATTGTCCATCTATCTGTTATCCACATTAATAGATTTTAAAGAACATTTCATAAACCACCAAGTCGGTTACAACCAAATTACGCAGTAATGTAGCTTGAGAGGTCCCCTTTCAGACTTCTTTAAATCTAGGTTATCCAGGCAGAATTCAGGTTACCATGGCAACCAAAAGGGTAAACCTTAAAAATCTCAACCACTGATGGCACGATTTTTAGCTCTACTATACGAAGTATGGAGACCTATCCTACTCGACCCGGCGTCGGCGGCCTTCCGTGTCCCCACCTTGGTTAAAGTTTTGACGCACTTTCTCTTTGTTATTACTGGATCGATTTGCTTCAAACTTAAAATAGTTATTCCTCATCATCACCCATATCATAGGGCACAAGGGTCATATCTCAATTGTTACTAAATGGATTTATTTCAAACTTAAAACAGTTGTTCCACATCATCACCCACATGATATAACAAAAGGTCCATAACTCTGGCACCTAATTTTCATGAATTATGCCCCCTTTTTACTTTGAATTTTATGTTAATTTTGATGCATTTTCACTATATCTGTTATTTCAGAAGGGATTTGATTCAAACTTAAGATAATTGTTCATCATCATCACCTACATCATTTGACACAAGGGCCATAACTATGATCTCTGTATTTTATGAGTTGTCCCGCGTTTTACTTAAAATTTCAGGTTGAAGTTTTTATGCACATTCACACTATCTCTGTTATTAACAAACAGATTTGATTCAAAGTTTAAACAGTTGTACCACATCATCATCCACATCATATGACATAAGGACAATAACTCATGCACCAATATCTTTTTTTAATTATCCCCCTTTTTGCTTAAAATGTCAGGTTAAATTTTTGATGCACTTACACTTTATCTCTGTTATTACCTATGGATTTGATTCAAACTTAGATTAGTTGTACCACATCACCCACATCATGTCATACAAGGGCCATGACTCTTGCACCAATATTTCATGAATTAATGCCCCTTTTTACTTAGAATTTTAGGTTAATTGTGGTGCACTATATCTTTGTCATTACTTAATGAATTTGATTAAAATTTAAGTTAGTTTTTCCAGTTCATCATCCTCTTCATATGACACAAGGTCAGTAACTCAGTAATTTTATGAGTTATATCCCCTTTTTACTTAGAATATCATCCATATTTGAGTCATTTAAGACTCGATCCAGTGAGAGTAACAGCTTCCTCAGATGTGCCCAATATCACTATCCAGCATCGAAATAGTCGAGTGCGCTGTCTCCTGTGACAGCTCTTGTATAATTATTTTACAGAATTGTTCATTGGGCATCGTTGATCCTTCTTGGGTGTTGTTTGGATTTCACTCTGTTGACCTTTAAAAGTTTTTGTCGCACAAATCTCAAAAATATTTGACTGAGGGTCAATGCAATATACATTGTATAAAGAATGTTATTCAACAGATGGAGTTTTCTACCTGATCTTTTGTTTTTTGGATTTCGTTCAGTCAGACCAGCGTTATGATTCTTGACTGAATCATAAATATACCTTAAAAGATTGTGTTTTGCATGAAAACAAGTTTTTTATCAGAAACTATTTAGGTGAATGCTTTAAACTCTTCACAAGTCTTTGGCATCATGAGATGACCTCACTGGACAAGTAACATAACTCTTGCTTACCATGTTGCGTTTTTAGTGTATACATAATTTATTTTAGGTCGATTGTGAAGGAAGTTCTACAACTTATATTAATCACTCTCGACACCTCATTCCTGATGGAATCCATCGCCACGAGGGTATGAGAGAAGAGGGCCAGTTTCCCTTTTAATGCTGAGCGCCAAGCAAGGGAGCTACTGGTACCGTTTTTCACGTCTTTGGTATGAGGCTGTCGGGGATCGAACCACGACCTGCCGCACTCGAAGCGGATGCTCTACCACTAGTCTATCGAGGCTGTATACGCTTTTTTATACTGAAATTTTGTGAAAGTTTTATCTTTAACTTCTGTAATGATCGTGCTGGAACCGTGGCTCGTGTGCGGCCCTTGCAAAAAGCATGTTATGACAATTAATACGCTTGCAGCACACTGATAACACACTGTCTTGCTGCTGGTAATAAAGCTGACATCTGGCACGACTATGACAATGATATGGTTTTAAATTTAAAACTATAAAATGCTCTTGACCTTAAAAGGATAAAATTTCCAGTGTAAAGTCGTAAGCTGACAAGATACTGTTACATAGGGTAGTAGATGTTGTAATGCTACTGCGTTGTCCGCGTATCGTTACTGTGTTTGTCAGTTTGCTGCCAGCCTCTGATGATAGGGTTAGAGATTATAAGGCGTAAAAAATTGTTTGTTTCCAGTATTCCGACCTACCCTAAATTTTTGGTCCGACCCTAAATGTTTTATGGCCTTGGAGATTTTTTATTTTTTTGCAAAACTGCACTTTTTATACTTTAAACATGGGCAGTGATGTTAGAAATCAACTTACCGATGCTCTAAAGGTATAACCCCCTTATTTGTATTCCTTTTTTGACACAAAAATAATTTCCGAAAAGTCTCAATTAATAAAAAAAATCCAAAAAATATAATCCGACCTACCCACCCTCTTTTTTTAGCATGTTACAGGAACCAAAGAATTTTTTAGGCCTTATTGTCATAGTGTTGTCAACAGAATGATTATTTACATGCAGGAAGTGGACAGAGGAACATTTTTGAAGAATTGTGAAGCATACTGTCATTAGAAATGTTATTATTTTCAAAGTATTTCATTAAACTTGATGCATCAATACTTATAATTCCAGAAATCTTTTCATATGGGACAAAAATCCCCCCAGGAAGTTAAATAATAAAAATGCTTGTTTATGTTTTTTTACTGATCTCGAATCGGTCTTACTGATTTTGAATAGACTGAAAATAATCTCCTAGCTTACTAAACTTATGTATTTGTTGAAATGTGCTTAGAATTATGAAGCAATGGATGCTATTCTATCGATTATAGTTGTGCAGTAGATTGTACATTTTACAATGGAAGACATTCATTTTTTTTCTCGAAAGAACCAGATAGTTTTCTGATTATTTTAAGTTTGACAATAGACTGGTTTGAAACTACCTATACACTGGAAAATCCGAAATCCCACCTCTTATACTGTTGCCAGTTTGTTTCCAGATTTTTGTGCTATTATTTTGCTGAAATCATGTCCCTTAAAACTTAGAAAAATTTCAACAAAATTCTGTTTGCGATTGTCAGCGTGTTAGTTTCTCAGTAACTACATGTATACTGCACCAAAACTGTATGAAACTGCATAATATTATAGCATACATGGCTTCCTTTTCATAATTTCAGAAGAGTGACATGGGTTTCACATATTTCCTTCAGGCTGTGAATAATGCGCAAATACACATTTAAAGGCACTGACCTCTAGATTTTGGCTAAAAATGATCTTCCTTTAAAATTGAAGTTTTGTCATAGAATAAGAAATTTTGTTTCTAAACTATCTTAAAAATGCCAAATCAAGAAAAAAAATGCCCGGGCCTGGAATCGAACCCGGGCCGCCCCGGCAATAAACACTACCAATACCGCCACGGAGAATTACTTGTTTTCCTATTAAACAAAGAAGGCTGAAAACTGTGTGTTTTTTAACAAATAATCAAGGCCTTCAAGTTATCGTCTAATTTACCACGGTTCAGAGTTCAGATGCGTAGGAATTGAACCACGAGGGCGCAAGCCCGAGTAGTTAAATGCTGAAGCATCTGAACGATGAGCCGTGGTAAATTAGACGATAAATCACAAGAAGGCCTTGATTGTTTTCATTCTGACATGCTCATTGACATACTAGTATTTTAATAAATACTACGATGGACTTCATTTACCCGAGGAGTAATGTAGCAGACGTCATGCGGCAATTTAACGTCATAATTGACGTCATAATGCTCTCTTTACTGGTCCGCGTGTCAACTGTTGTTTATCCAGAATATACAGAGCTTGATTTCCTTCTTTGCTTAACCATGCGCCATATGACCTGTCATGTGTCGGTGCGACGTTAAATCCAACAAAGAAAAAAAAAAAAGAAAAGATTTGTTCACAGAAAAAATAGCAATTAAAGGGGAGAATTTTTTAAGAGCTAATCAAGCTGGTAATGATTCTATACTATGTCTATTATTTCGAATCTTTGTGGGAGAATATTGGTAGGTTTAGCTGGTATAGCACCCCCTGGGTACTGTCGGAAGCGCGATGCCGTAGTTGATCTGGTGTTTGCTCGTATAAATTTTCTGAGATATTGTCAACTGGTCTATACAGCAGACCATTTTGTATCAAGTCATAAAAAGTGTTGAGTAGAAATTAAAAAAGACAAAAAAAAAAAAAAAAAAAAAAAAAAAAAAAAAAAAAAAAAAAAAAAACAACAGATTTTGGGCCAAATGAAAGGAGTGGAAAATGTGCTAGTGATTAAAAGATACAAACAGGTGTTAAATCATTAGCTAGTTTTTTTTTATTAGTTCATTCTTCAGTTTCGGAATACGGTCTGATGGACCTCGGAGTTCTGGGCTTTCAGAACTGTAACATCACGATTGTAACCTTTTAATGACTGAAAGCGGCCATATGAACCGAAAGAAATGAAATGTGTGCGTTTGGCGGTTGAGTCATTCATAAAAGTCCAGAACAGGTAAGGTCTAGCCTAAAAGAATGTCAAAATAAGCTATGATTAAAAACTGAATTCGCTTCTGATTGACGTAATTGTTAACCTTCCCATAATGCATTTTGACGTTACTGACGCAACAATTTATGTCACATGACGTTAACGTCGCTTAGCGACGGCAGTAACAGAGCGGAGGAGAGGCAACCATATAGGCGCGGGTTTTTCTCACTAGGCGGCATGGCCAAAAATCGTCCGCCTGGTGCCAGATTAATAGAAGTTAAGCCTGTCGCAGATGACGGGAAAAAACTTCCTCCACTCAAAAGTAAAAATGAAAACGCCATGGAAAAGTTAAACGTAGCAGATCGTAACAAATCGAAATTGATTATCGTCAAACCGAAAGAAGTGTCAGAGCATGAGAGCCAGCTTGCGGAAATTGACAGTTCATTCCAGGAGGTTGAGTTGACATATGCGCAGCATGTTAAAGATCAGCCGATCGTTAAAGAGGAAAAAGTCCAAGAAGCTGAAGAAGGTGCAAATGAAGATGAAAAAGTAAAAGAACAAAGAAATGAAATAAAGAAGAAAAGGAAAAGAATAAAAAAGAACTCAGTTTTACCGCTAGATGTTACGTCATTGGGTTACTTAGAAGGAAATAGTGAAGAGCCCAAATATATCGGAGAACCGGACAGCAGACTCGGCAAGAAGAAGAAAGCGACAAAGAAGGACAAGTCAAAAAAGAATAAAAAGGTACCTGTACTGAAATTACGTTCTACAAAGTACCAATAGCCGAAATTACACAATGGAAGAATATTTGTTTTGTCGTCTGCGAAGGCAGAAGTACATGTTCAATAACGTACATACGTAATTTTGATCCGCTGTTGGTAACATTCATTTGAATTTGAATTCCATCATTGGTTAGACACAACAACAACAACAACAACAAATAATGATAACTATTATAATAATATTAATGATAGTAATATGTAATATTTCTTTTTTTGCAAGACTACGGTACTTATGTATTTATTCAAATGATGATGGTAATAATAATAATAATAATAAAAATAATGAAATCTTTAGAAGCTGTAAATAATCAATATTCATTCTTGCATACCAAAGGTTTACCATGTTTCCCTAGTTGAACTGCAAAGGCCCGCAACCTGTGACCTTGAACTGTCAACTGCATTATAGTCCGAAGTTCGCAGTGCTGATTAGAGTGCACTTTGAAATTTGAATCGTGAACTACAAACCAGTCTGCAGTTTGCGATTCGATTCCTTCGAGTTGTGAAATGCATTCAAGTCCAAAGTTCGCAGGAAAGTGCCGATCAGGCTGCACTTCGAAATTTGAATTGTGAACTGCAGACCAGTTTGCAGTTTGAAAATCAAATCGTAAACTGTGAACTGCAGACCAACTTTACTCAAGTCTTAAGAATAGACATTTTAGCAATACCGACTTGACCGGCTTATGTCTAATTGATTTTATTACATGCCTATATAATTTCTGTAAAAAATCGGCTTGTATTTCATAGTAAATATGAATAGGCAGAAAACAATTCGTATTGTACCTTTTGTATTGTATGTTAAAGGCCTACTTTCATTAATATGCATGACCTGACACAGTAATTGTTCTATAAATAGCGCACATAAAAACTTCACTAAGTTCCATTTTAACATCGATAAACATCGAAAATTTCGTTCAATAACAAAACAACAAACAAAATGGGGGAGGTATATAATAAAAGGGTCATTATAACGGTAGCTAGAGTCTGGGATTTTGATTTCGGCTCTCGTGGATGATCACACTCGGCGCTTGCTCGCCTGGCAAAACTCCACTCGAGCCGAATAGTTTAGTTTAGTTTAATCATATTTTATTGCATATTTTCATTATATACATAATATACACATATCTAATACAGAAGTATGAAAATAGCAAATGAGTTGGACTTTAAGTTATACCAACATTATAAGCAGCCCTTCCCAAGCCGAGCCAAATACAGCATCCAAGATCGAGGTACTATTTTAATAACCCTATTATATTGTTTTGTTTTCTATAAAATACAAGCCATTAGAATATAACACAGAATCTAACTGACAGGTAATACGGGAATGTTCCTTACACCCTGAATTCGAAACACCATTGAATTGTCGAGAGTTTGTTTTTCAAGAAATAATGAAATATCAAAATAACCCTGACACGTAATTTGTTTGTGTATATTTTGTTTTGGGTATGTATTTTCAAGATGAATAGCAGTTAAGAAGACTGATAAATCTGGTGTATTGTGAGAAAAGAAAATATTTAAAAATTAATAATTTCTGTAGACACGAGAAGACCGGTTTCGTTCAGAAACAGCCCTTCCATGCTTGTAACATTTTTTTTAAAAAGTTCTCTCCTCGTTTTTCATTAGAAGAAAGAAAAGACGGAACAAGTTGTAAAGGCCGTTGAAACAACAAGGGGACCGGAGCAAGAAATAGTTGCAGTCCCACCTCAGAATGACAAACAAGCAGACGATGAAAAGAAAACGAGAAAGCTTCCCTGTTGCTTCGGCTTCTTTTCGACTTGGCTCGCCAAAAGAAAGCAGAAAAGACGAGACAAGAAGAAGAAAGCCATTGCCGACAGATGTAGCCCGCCAAAACTTGGTAAATTATTGTTTATTGTCGTCTGCTAAGAAGTTTATCCATACTCTCATAATCTGTTCGCATTTCTTCACCTTTTTCTCGCTCAAAGTTGGTAACATTTCAGTGATTTTTTATGCTTGGTAAATTATTGTTTACTACCGTCTGCGCAGAAAATCAATTCAAGAATTTACACATACTGTTTCTTTTCTCGCTCGAATTGGTAACACTTCAGCCGGTGAATTGTTATGCTCGGTTTCCAGATAAATGGAAAAGTATTGAAGTAACTGTTTTTCTTTAAAATAAAATATCTAAAAATAAGTGAAATTAGTTATAAATATTGTTTAAAATCTAGGCTGGCAAGTAAAGTCGATTGCACTGTGGTAAAACAAAACCCAAAAGATATAGGTGTAATACTAGCATAAAAAAGTTGAAATATCTGAACAAATGTTTCCGATTAAATATTGGCAAACCTGACAATATTTAAGAGACTGTGAAAGCATTGTTACAATTATATTGTAGTTCAATATGAGCACAAGAAGGCAAAAGGAGGCGAAGCTTTCATCATTGAGGTTGATAGTAGACCGGTAATACAGAAACCGCTCCTGCCACCTATAAAACAGACTGCCGGACCGGTAAGTAAAATCACAGGGACCAGTATCTAAGTCAATTACATTGTGTGTGTGTGTGTGTTTTTTTTTTTTTTTTTTTTTAGGGGTTGGGGCGGGGAATGTAATTTTTATAGTAGATGTATATTGCAATATAGTATATATAGGCAATTTTGCGCCCCTGTCCCAACGCCCCCTCGCCCCCACTCCCCTCCCCTCCCCTCCCAAATTTTAGTTCATTTTGTTTCCGTCGATTTCAAGTGATGGGATTTAAAGAAACTTAAATAATTATATAATAGTAATGCCATGCCAAATGTGAGAAAAAGAACTATAGCTGCTGTAAATAATGAAAGATACAGGCATGTCGTGTTGTTTTTTCGTTGATCATTTAATGGAGTTACCTATAAAACAAAATATTAAAATGTATTGCAATCCATTTAGATACGCCGAGGAATAGATTTGCGTCTTCGAACAGCCGAGGCAAGAAGAGAGGATGAGTTAGCCAAGAGACGGGAAGCTGTAAGAAAGTATGAAAGGAAAAAGTAAGTTGCGTCTTTTCTATATTCTATAGGTTTTTTTTTTATATAGACCCGAGCCAGGATCTTCGTGTTTCATTGTTTGATACCATTATGTATATATTTTATCATATTTCTTTTTTAATTTAATGTACAACGCCAGTGAATATACTATGTGTAAAATTAGACGTTTAATCAAATAAAGCAGTTTCAGTTTCAGGATCTTTAACTTTTATGAACATTATTTTCTAGCATTATTAATATTTTTCAAAATCAACATTTTCATTTTTTTTTATTTTGTTAAACCGTCACCTATTTTGATCGAATTATGCACGAATAAAGAACTTACGAACCCCCCCCCCCCCTAAAAAAAACCCACTTTAGTTTCAATGACCCAGATTATTTTTGTGAATTTTATGTAAGCACGAACATGTTTGGAGTCCTGTGTATAACGGGAATAATTTAAAAGATAGCCAATAATTTTACAGAGAGACAGAAATAAAATTGAAACCAATTTTTTACCTGAAAGACTATTTTTCTAAAAACATTTTGATTTCTAGGATCGAGTGTAAAGAAAGAAAGGCAGACGCTGACTACCACTTCCGGAAAAAGGCAGGCCTTACCATAAGGTACAAGCAGGCCGACGCTGAAAGGAACCGCAATAATCTTAGCCGTTGCGCAACAATTGCCAGACCTGCATCTATCCAGTCATCATCCAGCGAATCTGTGATCATCGAAAATGACCCAGACGCTTTCAAAGTCGACGAAAATGATCCAGATGCTTGGAAAGTCGACGGTGTCGACTGTTTCACCTATTAAATTTTTATGTCGACCGACTGCCCCCTGTATATGGTAGACCTTTACAATGTGCTGGTCACGTGGGCAGGAAGTTATATAATTTTGGATCGATAAAACGAAAATTATTTTTAAAATAAAGATCTTTTATTACATTTTTTTTATATTTAAACCAATTGAAAAAAACATTTTCATAGTAATTCACCTGTAGATATTTTGCCAAGATTAAATATCATGTTTTTCTAAAGTCTTCTAAAATCGTTTTCGATCTACCTGTGTTACCATGATTATCATGGTAAGGTATGATTAAAAAAATCAACAAAAATATTAAAAAGAAAAAAAAACATATAAAAGAATCATAAAAATACAAAAAAAAAAAATCACTTCCATCTTAGCATGGAAAGGTATGATACACACAAATTAATGTAATTTTCATAATGAAATAAGGCCTGCTTCAAAATGATTTCTAACACATTTTTATTATACACATATCACACTTGAAATAATAAACTGTGGGTAAACTTTTTTATAACCATTTTCGGCCACTAGGACAACTAAGATTTTTTTATATCTAATTATGCAATTTTATACTGATATATTGAAGACATGTTAAAATCATACCTGTTAAAAATGTATTAGCAGAATCTATCACTTTTATTTCGTACATCACTCCTGTTCACGTGACTCAGTTCAAAAATTCCATGGCATTTCTTTACGCCTTGGTCTACTGTTGTAGGGTGGTAGTCGGTCGTGTTTGGCATTGTTTTTGAAATCTGAAGAAATTTTATTCTGCATATATAACACTGAGTGTAACTTTTTATTTACCCCCATCAATATAAAAACTTGTTATAAATAAATTCAGATGAAAGGTTAATAAAATATTATTTTACATTTTTCTTTCATTTAAGTTATTACTTGGTTCAAAGTCACAGTGACACCTTTGGCGAATGAACACCAGATGTGCTGACTTAGACATTGTGCAGATACGGGCCGATGTTTGGATGAAACCATCGAAATTCATCAAAAATGCCAGATTACTTCTTTTAATGAAATATACCAGAATATTTTGACGCATGTCGGTCAGTGACATAATATTAAATATGTTCCACTAAATGTTCATGTTGTTCAGGTAAAAAGGCAGTCTGAAAGACAGCTATATCCCCTGCCATTGTTATGGATAGTGAAAAGGTTTATGGTATTGGGTGGAACCATTAAACAATCGAGTTTTGACATATACCTTAAGGTGGCAGGGGTGAATTTTGAATTCTGCACATTGTCTTGATAAATGGAATATTACAGCCAAGTCATATTAAAATCCTTCAAGGAGTTAAGAAGAAAAAGAGCAGACATAAAATGGAAGGCTTAAAACCTTGATCGTGAATTGTGACCTTGCCTTAAGCCGACATGACTGACTCGGAAGTTCTGCATTTCGTCTTGATAAGGTGATCATTCGACCCAAGTTTCTTGAAATTCCTTCAAGGGGTTTAGGAGATACAGAGCGGACACGAAATGGAAGGCTCAAACATTTGACCCAGAGTTGTGACCTTGACCTTGAGCCAACATGGCTGACTTATGAGTTCTGCACATTGTCTTGATGAGCTGATCATTTGACCCAAGTTTCATGATTATCCTCCAAGGGGTGTAGGAGATACAGAGCGGATACAAAATGGAAGGCTCAAACCTTTGACCTTGACTTGTGACCTTGACCTGAAGCCGACATGGCTTACTCATAAGTTCTGCATATCATCTTGATAATGTGATCATTTGACCCAAGTTTCTTGATTATCCTTTAATAGGTTTAGGAGATACAAAGCGGACACAAAACTGAAGGCTCAAACCTTTGACCTCGAGTTGTAACCTTGACTTTAAGCCGACATGGCTGACTGATAAGTTCTGCACATCGTCTTGATGTGGTGATCATTTGACCCAAGTTTAATGATTATCCTCCTAGGGGTTTAGGAGATGTAGAGCGGACACGAATGGAAGGCTTAAACCTTTGACCTTGAGATGTGACCTTGACCTTAAGCCGACATGGCTGACTTATAAATTATGCACATTGTCTTGATGAGGTGATAATTTGATCCAAGTTTCATAATTATCCTCCAAGGGGTTTAGAAGATACAGAGCGGACACGAAATGGAAGACTCAAACCTTTGACCTTGAGATGTGACCTTGACCTTGAGCCAACATGGCTGACTCATGGGTTCTCACATTGTTTTGGTGAGGTGATCATTTGACCCAAGTGTCATGAAAATCTTTCAAGGGGTTTAGGAAAATTAATACAGAGCGGACACGAAATGTTACGGATAGACAGACGGACGGACGGACGGACGGACGAACGTTCCTACATATGGATACTTATGTGGCTACTCTTTTGTTCTCTCTATTGTTTTTTTAGCCACGTAAGAGAAAAATAGCCACATAAAAGCCTTACGGAATGAATGACATCAAAGAAAAAGTACAGTTACCTATTGTTCCTATAGCCACCTAAGTATGCAAATGTGAGCTCGGAAGGATGGACGGACGGACGGACGGAGACCAATTCCTATAACCCCCACCACTCGTGGAGGGGAATTAAAAAGCCATCTCTTTCATGCTAATCTGACTAGCATGGAAAACTCGTGGTAATTAGGAAAAAGCAAATAATTCGTGCTTATTTTTCTAACACGTGGAAACCGTTGCAACTACACACAAGCTGCTATTCGTGCACATTATCTGTCTTATTACTGAAAACACGGGAAGGACATGTTTATTATGAAAAGAAAACTTTATTCGTACACATTTATCTGTCTGGCTACAGAAAATACGGGGATTTCATTGTAATTATGGCAATTAGACATTCCGAGAATGTTATATATAGGTAATAACGAACATAGAAAAAGCAGATATTCCATGCCATCTGTTTACGTTAAACAACGGCAAAACATGGTAACTGCGGAAGAGCAAATATCCCGTGCACATTAATCTAACACGGGCAAATCATGGTTACTTTGAAAAAGTAGATATTCCATGTACCTTGATCTCTGAATACGGCAAACACGAGCAAATCATGGTATCTCTGAAAAAGCAAATATTCTATGTACATTAATCTGTCCGACTACGTAAACATGGGAAAATCATGATTACTTTGGATAAGATTTTTTCACTAGTTGAAGATGTGGATAGAAATATCCGGTCCGGGAGTAACTGTTTAGGCGGTACCGAAAAAAGAACAGTTACCCGAAAGCTGGATATTTCCATCGATACCTACAACCAGAGTTAGATTCTTTTCTTGTATACCGTGTTCTTCAAACAATATAATGCGTTTTATTTGGGCGGAGTTAATCTCTAGTGTATACAAATAACGATAATCTAAAAAAACGAGCAAAACAGGTAGAGCTACAGTGGTTACAGTGTAAGGTAGATGTCCAGTGAATAAAAAAATACTACATATCCTGCACAATAATGCAGTGGACCATCACAAAACATAAGGTAATTATAATAATACAAAAGTAGTATCAAGAAAGACACACTATTTTTTAAAACATACATTTGTATTTGACAGATGTGATGTGCATAGAATAAGGTCATTGTTGTTTACATTATACCATTTATTAGAAAATTAATGTTATTTTCATATAATTCATTCTACTATTGTGAAAAGGTATATAGCTATACATAATCATTTTCGCATAAAAGTAATGCTCTGGGTTTTCTAAAAATCATATTCTAGGATACAAAAAAAAAAAAAATTACATGCATATGTACACAGCTGAGAATATTTAGCAAGTAATGCCTAGTTCACATTTGGCCTGCGATGCGTCTTCGGAGCCCGTAGACTGCCCGTATCCACATTTCCGTGCAGAAGGCGGAAGTGCTCCGCAGCCTCTACGATTTTGTTTAGTGAAAAGTTATACAAATTAGAAAAATCGAAAGCCCGTATCTCGTAGACGTGTCGCAGATGGCATTGCAAATCCCTGCATGGGCATCTTTAGGAGGCCTTGCGCTGATCGTGCAGCCAACGCACGATTTTTCGTGGACTTGTTGCCCAAAAGAAATCGTACGGAGATTGTAGTTTGCCGCTTGCTGCCCGTGCGGTACTCATGAAAACGCAGGAATATTAAGCAATCATCGCGCGGCAACCCTACAGCGGCCGCATCATTGCCGCAAACATTTTTCGGATGGTTATATATATTGGCCATCTCCAATATGTTTTCATTATTTGTCTCTTCGGAGAAATGATAGTACCACTAAGACTCAGAGCGGCACACCTGCGGTTGGAGTTGAGGCAGGTCAGGAGAACAGAGCAGATGATTACAAGCCTGGTCGTCCTAGATGATCAGCAGGCCCGACAGAGGCACAGGAAGAGGACGGTGTGCGTGAAGCCCTTGCTGCTGAGACGGGCCATCCTGCGACGCTGATCAGGAGTTGATGCGGGAATCCCATGGGGACTTCTAAGCTTACCTCAGAATCGAGCCAACCATGTTTCGGGAGATTATAGACAGACAGACCCCCAGAATTTCTAAGCACCTAGAGTGCCGTCCAGGCTTGTACCGTCATCGTATCCACTCTAGCGCAACCTTTGCATGCACGGAAGCAGTACAGGCGTCGTTCGATTTCCGTGGGAGCTTGCGGAGACTGCACGGTAACTGCACGAAATTGCACGATTTTCCGTATAATCTCAGCGCAGCGTCCCTATGGATTTCTCCAGGCCACGATGTTCGTATATAATGTTGACACATACGCCGCAGCCCGTAGCCATCTACGATGCCCGAAAATCCGCAAGGAATTATCGCGCGGCGCCCGGGTCAAATGTGAATTAGGCATCAGCTATAGAAAGAAAAGAAATGGGGGTTAAAATACGCTTTTCGGTCAATTCACATCTAATCTAAATTCACGAAAGCGCAGGAAATTCTTTAGCAGCTGTAGCGTGACACTGTATTTTTCTTACAATATATTTATAATTAATAATATACTGAAAGGAAAAGGCACAGCTATAAAATTTGATTTCATATGCAGTTCATGTAAATAATACAGAATAACTTATGTTATATTTATTTCTTATCATGCAGGCAAGATAAACAAACACTTCTACAGTAATGTATTTGTCATATTTGCACCTAATCCACTAGTCTTTTCGCACTTTCAGTATATAAGACTTTTGAGCTCGAGTTTCCTTTAATGAAGGTTGGAAAATCTGTCAATTATAGCCGATCAATCTAAATATATGATGGTTGTAATAATAGCCCTACATCCAACCTTCTGTAAAATCGCCAGATTCAACATTGAAACGTTAGGTAAAAATCTGCATGAAAGCTGCAGGGGCTCAATCCATCGATTTTTGAGATATAGACGGTCATCGGCAGACTTTATACAAAGGTTACAGCGTCAATAATAGTAAACATATGTAAGATGGCGAGCGCAGCGAGCCGAAAAATATCAAATAATGGACATTCAATGGTATTTTAGTGTAATGAAAAATGCAAGCTTTGCCGAAAAAGGGAGAGAGGGGTGTGTGTGTGTGGGGGGGGGGGGGGGGGGGTGCGATCGCACCCGTCGCACCCCCTGGTTACGCCCTTGCACTTAAACATAAAGATATACTTTTCCTATCGTACTGAAATATAAAAGAAACTTAGAAATTTATTATTTCTAGAACATTTTTTTTTCAATATAGATATTGTAACGTCATATCATTGTGAAATAGATACAATATTACTGGCACGAAACAGAAAAATATTTGTTTTGCATGTAAGATTGAAATCTTTCACTCGTAAGCACCATTTATTATACATCTTCATTTGGTGTTCCTATGGTGAAATACATTTCGATAAAAGTACCCTTAATTCATGTTATTTATTTGTTGGACGTCGACAAATGCGCAGCAACAATGATACAAGAAAATGTAGTTGTGAACCTTCGGTAGCAACAAACACAAATAGCCATGCACATGAAGATATGTGGAAATTGTGAGATATGCCTCAAATGATATGCCCACTAGCTCGTACACAATTACTACAAAAACATCGACGTGTTCAATAAGACCACTACAGTTATAATAACAATAACAGAAAGGTGTGGACCCCTTCTTCTTGATGGACTTCCCAACTTGATGGACTTCCCAACTTAACTTGCTTGTTTTGCTAGTAAACGAATGCGAAAATCGTTTAAATTTTATCATGGAATCTTGTTACCACATCAATATTGTATTCAGTAATTGCGTGCGAATTTCCCAGCAACGCTAATGATGTAATATTTGTGTGCAAATATCATTTCTTTCGTGTCGCTAAATATTATATAATTGCTGGTCGTTGACAAAAAAAAGTCTGTTTAACTCTTAGCCTGCTGCAGGCGAATTTAATAGCCTTTGCAAACAGCTTGGAACCAGATCAGACGCCGATTAAATCGGCGTCTGATCAGGTTCCAAGCTGTTTGCTACTCTGACAATATTTCTTCCAATTTTGGAGCAAATTGAATGAACTTTACTACTTTAGCAGACGACATTTCCAGCAGACGACAATTTATCTAGCATGCTAAGGGTTGAAAGTATCCTGTTATCACTTGCATAACAGCAATGTGCTTCAGATCATTTACCAGTATTGCTTACTGAATATCAGAAACAACTTTTCCAAAGATAATAGCTTTTAATATAAGAACTGAATAAAGACGGTTAATTAAGGCAAGTGGTATTTTAAAGATGTCAATCGTGAAAATACAGTCTAATGAGAAATCTTTTACATAATATCATTTTATTATTAATCATGAAGAATAAACGGATTTTATCACCTCCTTATAGTGCGTTATCGGACATAAAAATAATGCACAGCTTTTATCGCAGGCTTGGCGCATTATCTGATTCCAAGGAACAAGTCTGCGAGATTCTAAACGACTTAATTGATATTTGAATAGCGATGAAATCGGTTTTGTTACAAGTTATGACTTTTAAATGTGAATTTCGTCGCGACAATAAGATTTCATTTGTCTCTAAAAGATGTTTAATGCAAGTAAAACTTCAGGTCATGTATTAAAAAGTACAATGTGTAAATAAAACTCGAAATGGACTCTTATTTGCATAACACTTTAAGGTCTGCTACATTTCATGTTATGTAGGCTGTTTCTTGATAAACATTTCCAAAGCTCTTGGGGCAGATATCCAAACCAGTAAACGAAATAGCCCCAAAAAGAGCATTGGTCGCCAGGGGCCCTTCCACAATCGATATACTGTAAAACACCTTTTAATCGCGAGAATTTAATTTTCGCTAATATTCGTGAGGTTAAGTACTCGCGAATTCAAAGTGACCGCGAAAAATAGCTTTACCTGTTCGTGTTTATCCGAAATTCGCTGATGTCCGAAATAGTGTCTGAACGATAAATGCTCGCACTTACGAAATTCAGTTATTGTGATTTTGCGTGATTCCACCATGGTTCAACAAGTACAGTTAAATGACTATATTATATACAAAATATACATGTATACAGCAAAGTATAATCTTTATTATTTAATAGTAAACATTTATCCAATTCATGACGTATCGATCAGCACAAGGGAAGAAACTAACGATGTTACTGTACATGACCGCTCAAACAAAGTTATCTTCCATTACAATACTATAGTACATGTACTAAGTACAAGTAATTCTAAATTAAGCTGTGACGTGAATTCCAGCCTGAATCCAGCCACGCTGTACCATATCAGTGTCATTCTCAATTTTCTGCATGGTTTTAACAAGCCATTTAGCGTGCAGTGGTTTCACAGTGGACAGGCGCAAATCAACATTTACAGAGTCAATGGTACTATCCTTTAATTGGACGGCGATTCGTTAGCATAAAACTCCTCAAAACACGCTTTCATGTACAACTTGAAATTGGCATTTACACTCAGGTCTAAGGGCTGAAGTCTGTCTGTGCAACTAGCTGGCACATAAACCATCTGAATGTTGTTCTTCTTTAGAAGATCCCTAAGGTCTTCGCCACGGTGGGCCTTGAAAATATCAAATACGCACAGTGCTCGTTTCCCTTTTAAAAAGACGAAGATAATTATTATACAAAAATTTTACAATGGTTTACACTTTTTTCAAAACTGAAAGAAACTGTGAAAAGTTTGCAATGATTGGGTGCATAATAAATGTTCAAAGATCAAGCGTTCATTGTAAATATAGAGTCCCAGTCGAGCCATGATATTTTTTAGTTTAAACTTATTTATTTTACCTGTTTTGAACCTTTTTCTTCCATCGTCCATGAGCTCACCGGCACGTAATTACATCCAGTTTGGTCCCAGTTAATGACGAGTTGGTCGGGTATGTTATACGTTTTCACGTTGTAATTGATTTTTGAAAGGAATTCAGACTTGATAACGTCAAAGTCATCGGGTAGATGTTTTACACCCATAGTACCTTTCCTTTTTGTAAGGCCCATACGCTTCATTATAGATGCTGCCCATGATTTATCAAGGGTAATGGTGCCACCATACTGCTTCAATGCTGTCTTATCATCAGCAAGAATAAACCCCTTAGCAGCAGCACTTATCACTAATCTGCTGTTCACTACACCTCCTGCTAGTCTTAATTTCCGAATATAGTCCTTAACCTGATCATCGTATTTTTCGATTTTAACAGGATGGCCACGAGGTGACCGTGGTAGAGCATTGACTTCACTATCCTTATTAAATTCCAAATCAAGACGCTGCCGTTTTGCATACGATCCTCTAATGCTACGCACAGTACTTTCGTTTATTGTCCTCTTCAAAATGGCACTGAAGTGGCGAGCAGCCTTGGAGTTCCCATTTTCAATCGCGTACCTCGCTATTTTTGATCTCGTTTCTGGAGAGTAGTCCCCGTATTGTCCCCTCTTACGTTTCCTCGACGGAGGGGTACTGAGTGCCACGGCCTCTTCAACCTCTTTAGTAACAATCCTCTCGGCTGGTGAGGATGGTGCCGGTAATCCACTTCCAGTAACATCTGTTTTTTTAAAAAACGACGTGATTCGCCGGGAAGACATTGCGATTATAGCCGGTTTCAAACCCAATCTGATACTTCTAACACTTGTAAATGTTACGGATATTAAAGCTACGTAATAACAAAAGAAAGGAACAGTGAACAGCTTTAGGACAATTTATTGACGACTATACAACAGTGAGCACATATCAGATATTAAAGGTATGTATGCTAATCTGCTATCAATAAAGAGCGTATTAAACACGCACTAGCGGACCGGAGAATAAACTTTTAACAGTGACGTCATACAGGTACCATAATTGCAGAAAGTAACCGAATGCAGTCGTACTTCCGGTTTTCTTCCGGATTCACATTCGCGAATTTAAAATAACGATTTTAACATCGCGAATTTAAGATTTCGCCAAATAAGAAAATGCCAAAAATCGGGACAAATTCGCGAAATAAAGATCTCGCGAATTTAAAGTGTTTTACAGTATGCCAACAACACAAAATATTCTTTTATATCTACACTCCCAAATCTTTAAACGCGATCGAAGCCTACTTTCTACATCAGACTATGAGTATATGATGATTTTAAATGGACAAGCAGTTGTAGCTACTAGCATCGCTCAAATATATGCTCAAATAATGCAATAAAAACCATCTTAATATAACATATTATACTATAAACATTAGCGTAAGGGAAAAGCGTGACCGACTTTCGGCGGTGCTTCTGTTTTTATTTTTTGAAAAGTGAAGAAAAAAATGACTACATTTTCCGACTCATAACCGTCTTGTTTGTCAATCCAACTGAAGGAACAATAATGTATGGTGAGTTATTAGTCTATTTAAAAGTGGATAATACATCGCTTATTGCACGCATGCATGGAAATTCTTCTGCAACACCATCGCAAGGGATTCATTCCGGTTTGTTCAACCGTTTCTCAGCCCCCCTAACAAGCACCGCTGGTCGTTGTCACACAAGATCTATTTCAACAACTTCTACTCTGAAACATATTATCCTTCTTACCAGTGGCTTTTGCACAGCAGCGTCACGTGCATTACTCCCTCGTTGAGAGATAAGGTTTATCTATGATGAAAGACTCTATTTAAAAAGCATGTTCGCAAAGAATATTTCTATAAATGGCCCATTCTAAGACAGACAAGAAAATAAAAACGATTACTCCTTTTGTTTAATCAAAACTACAAAACTATATTAATGCCCGTTCTACCAAGAGAACATAGTAATTGACAACCATGATTCAACAAGGAAGTGTACATAAAATGTCTATAAAAGCGACAAACCTGTTTAAACAGTGATATCTGTTCATTTGCGCAAAGATTTCTTCCCGATCCCGTACATTTAAAGCCTATAATTTCCGCGGTTAGCGTCAATACAATTGTAAAAATCGTCACTTAATAGATAATTTGATGAACATTATCTTAACATTGTTCATTTACTCGGCTCCAGTTGTTTCCTCAGTATAGGCATAGGAAATAGAGATCAATATAATTGCACCTTTACTAATCCTACCAGGTGTTCTGTATTACAAAAGTGGATCTATTGTGACATTTTGATACAAGCAAAACTGTATTATCTGCACTCTTATTTACCTACAGGTACTTCGTTTTATTATTGGCTTGTTAAAAGTTAATTTTTTACCATATGTAAGTTGACAGAATCATAGGAACCATGTCTTGAGGGGTAAATCAAACACAAATGAATAAATCCTTAATGATTTTGTTGTGCAAAAAAGTATGATATTGTGTCTTAAACAGTTTTCATTTTCCACTCAATTGTGTAATTGCAAGGGAAGTAAACTAATAGATCTCTACTTATAAGTACTAGCCCAAGGCAAGAGTTGCCATTCTTTGTGGATCACAACTTTAAATTAAAAATTAAAACTTCTGTTATTGATATTAACAAAACTATCATAAACTTCACATTTGTGAAATCATTTTTGGTTATTTCAAGGACTTGGAAATTAATTTCTAGACTTTATTTAATGTAATTCTATCATTGAAAATTTTAGGGCCTATCTCTACTCAGTAATATAAATGTAAAGTATGTACGGCTTTTATTACCGCTCTGCAACAAGAATCCGCTTGGATGGTTTTATCTGGATCATTTGGTATTTCAACGACGAAAAAGTTGATTATATTTCGTTTTTATGCGCTTTTAATTTGAACTTCGTCGCTGTCACAGGGCGTCTTTTGTGTCCAAAAGTTTCAGGAATATCGCAATTAAAACATATATGATCATAAGCGTCATCTATCTTCGGCAGGGGCAAACAACTCTGAACCTGACTGAAACCCATGATTCAAATACTGTTACTAAAGATACAAACCACCACCCACGTATGTATCGACACAGACCCGAAACTGAAGACTTGACCGTCAACATCAGATAGTTTAGAATTAAATAAACTTACTCAATTTCCTTTAACATAAATAGCGACCATGTGAATAAACTTTGAGAAAGACTCCCACAACAGCTTGGCCAAAAGGATAAAAATGAGAATTATCCCCTTTTCATTTTATTAGAATTATAAAACAACTATGCCTAAGCCCCGTCTTTAAATTAGAAGTTATGAAGTAATCCGTCGCGGTCTGCCCTTACAGGGAGTATATAAAGAATGAATATGATAAAACAACAACATCCGCAAATAATGAATATCAACTTCCTGAAGACCAACCCTACGTTGTATTCCATCAAGGTCTGTTCGTGAGGACAAACAAGTTTGCTGAAGAAGTAATAGGACGCGGTATTGTGTATTGTTGATACTCTTGGGGGAGTGTCCCTTATGAGTCTCAGTCTCTGAATGAAAAACCAAATCCTGACTAACCCCGTCTTTGTCCGGTATTGAAGATAAACGCCTTGAAAACCTTTGTATAGGAGAGTAAATGATATAGAATCTCATCCGGATCTTGTATTTTAGATTACCTAAAGAAAACTGTCCGTATCTGTTTACAAAGGGAAACTCTGTTCTTGGCAAGAAAGTCCATGACGCACTCCGCACAGAATAAACTTGATGTAAGGGCCCGTTAAAACTTCATACTTTTCTTACAAGGCGTTGCAATAGTGTGTTCCTTTCTTTGCTTTGGTCATTGAACAACATTGTATATATGAGCCGTGCCATGTGAAAACCAACATAGTGGCTTTGCGACCAGCATGGATCCAGACCAGCCTGCGCATCCGCGCAGTCTGGTCAGGATCCATGCTGTTCGCTTTCAAAGCCTAATGGAATTAGAGAAACTAATAGCGAACAGCATGGATCCTGACCAGACTGCGCGGAGGCGCAGGCTGGTCTGGATCCATGCTGGTCGCAAACCCACTATGTTGGTTTTCTCATGGCACGGCTCATATGTATTATTGTGTCTATATTATTCTGTGTATGTATCTCTCCTGTACACAGTCATACACACATTTTTTCAGGTTTGGTTTTGCGGGATGAGGTGCATTCTTTAAACACGGATATTCATACTAGATCATTACCTGATGGTATGACAGGAAATGTACAACATCCCAAGTCCCTTTACCACCGACTTGACTTCATTACAAAATGTTATTATCCCATTATCCCAAAGATACTGAAATAATAATAATACTGAAAAAAAACTAATGAAAAATATCTTAAATCAATGACGATAATTATTTGATATATACTTACTTTTATACAATTAACACAAAAATGCAGATCGAGACATTGACGCGGTCAAAAGAAAATTATATCAGTTCCAGTAACGTTGATAAGTTGATTCAAGAATAATAGAATTGCTTCATAGATTTTTCATCTTCGAAAAATAAAAAATATTCTATATCACCCATATTTTTCACACAGGTGCCCGTCCAGTCTTGGTGCCCATATGGGTGCCGCTCCCTCAAAAAAAAAAAATAAATAAATAAAAACACTGTTTTAAGCCTAAAACGAAAAAAAAAATTTTCTACCTAGTAAACAGCCTTAAATAACTTACATTTAAATTCAAACAAGCCAAATTGTCTAGACACTTGCAAAGTAACAGTGACGATCGGCCATTTTGTTTCAAAACGAAAGTAGAAAACCTTTTCCGTTGTTTGCGTCTTAGAATTTAAATGTAAGTTATTTAAGACCGTTTACTAGGTAGAATACGATTGTTTACTATTTTATAAATGCATGATGTGTAAATTGCAGCAGGGTAGCTTGCATTGGCACTGAACTGGACATTTTGGTTGTTCCACAGCGTGTCCTAGTAAACCTCCATAGCGTTACGGCAACACATGCACCTTTTCCATATAAGAGTATATATAGGGAAAAAAAAATTCAAAAAAAAAAATTTTTTTTCGTTTTAGGCTTAAAACAGTGTTTTTAATTTTTCTTTTGAGGGGGCGGCACCCATATGGGCACCAAGACTGGACGGGCACCTGTGATTTTTCATTGAATAATGTAACTATTATAGCAATACTGCCTTCAATAATCGTGTGCCCATTTCCCGAGAAAGCCAATGGCAAACTGTTGTTTTTAGGGACTATTAAATTCGTATCACTATTATGTATAATTATGTCTTGTGTCAATGCGATACCCGTCTGATGTTCTTTGACTAAAAAAATTTCTGCTTTAACCACATAGTTAACAGTTTCCTGTGAAACAAAGATAATGCTTTTCTCTTTTATGTTATGTATCGGCTTGATATCTATTACACGAATAAAAGTACTAGGTTAAATAATTATGACAAATGATAGTTAATGACACGAAAATGACGAAATTATTTTTTCTTTTCATATCAAATTGATTATCATTAAACAATTTTCATCTAGTATGTAAAGTCTTTATTTTTGTCAAAATAAACATTGAAGGAATGGGACACTATCTTCGAAACGCATACATGTCATGTTAGTTACATTTCGTAACTTTGTTCGCTTCAGTGCCTTGTAACGTGGAAAGAATATTTGCTACCGAATATCTGAGCATTTATTTCAAAGTCATGAATTACTTTATCAAAACTATGAAGACTAAAACTAAGCCTCGATGATGATTCTAACTTACAAATAAACAGTTTATTTATATTAAAAGGGTTCCGATGCCCCAGTATAAAAATGAAACGGCAATCAAAAGTTTGTTCAGGACGTACAATCTCGAAAACCATGAAATAATCATCGAACAAGCATCAGTTAAAAAATAAAATATTAAAAGAATTGATTGTCTGTAACAGATATAATACTTAAGAGGCTGGAAAGGATAAATATCCGGCACCTAAAGCATTTAGGGCGATTTCTCCAGCAGCATAATGCAGATAACTGAATTACACAAACTTTGTCGTGGTGCCAGCGTTCGAGAATGTATCGGCCTTACACTTAAATTCAGGTCAAAAGTCCTGTATAAGTCGGTAAGCAATAACACACTGAAAAAGCGACAAAAGCCTTAACGTGCAATCAACAAAATGTACAGTATTACGCTGCTGCTCATCAAATTATGTCATTAGTGACTGTTTGGTAAAACTATCTTTAAAATGCACGAGACTGTGAAGAAAGCTTTGCGCAAATGAATCAAGATTTAAGGTAAAGAAGGTGTAATAAGCGGGATTTTCAAAAACAATTTACATCCTAGATAACATACGTAGATAACAGCAAAAGTTGATCTTCACCCGATGTACAATTATTGAAAAGATCAAATGCACACTTTTTACGCAAATGGCGTCGAAATTTCACCTTTAAGCCTAGTCGGAAATAGTTGTGACGTTGCCGCTTTCCTGGCGGTTAATTTAGTCTCGGGGCATTCATTTTATTTAAAAAGTTTTTTTTTCCATTTTATATAATATGCCAGTCGAAACACACTTTACTGTTGAACCAGCGTTCTCTATGTTTGTAGATGGATATGTTTTTGATTAAATAAATTGAGGAGGCCTCCGTGGCCGAGACATTAAGGCCGCTGACTTTGAATAACTTGTCCTGCGCCGATATCTACTTGTGTTTGTTCATATTATTAGAAAGATAATTGTATACAATGCATCATTATAACTTATCTGTAACTCTAAATATTTTGTCATCCCTTAAAAACAATACTATTAATAAGAATATCACAACACGTGCATTATGTTAGATATATTCCAATTGCGAGAGCTGTCGTCAGATACAGAACTGCAGCTGTAACAAGAGAGAGAGATATACATATATATTATTTATAAAACGCTTTTGTGGAAATAGTATAGACAGTGACAAAAACTTGCAGAACGAAAACGGAATTGCATTATATTTGATTTATTAGTTCAGTTAACTTTATAATTTCCATATAACCACGTCTAAGTTATTGGTCTGTGTTTCTTGCGGTGACTCTCAAGTGACATCTGAAGTTTTGTCGTTTATAACTTCACTATTCTCCGTATTCAGTCGAATACCTACTATTTACGTAGTTAAAATGATTTATGATTTTGTTGAGATGATTTATAATGGTTATCATTCAGGCAGGTTTGTAGACTTTATAATCTTTATAAGTTTCCAAAACGGGATTGCCTTCGGAGAATGCAATATTTAATTTGGATATGTTTTAGAACATTTATTTCTTCGTCTAAAACTACCCCCGTCCGCAACTATCACTATGCACATTTTTATAATTCAGCTTTTTTTCAGCCATTACGCCATACTATTAGCTTCCTCTTATTAATTCGAAACCTTCCCACAAGTTAGGAAAAATCAAAACGTGTTGACCAAAATAACTGTTACTTTCTAATGACTCTGACATCCATGAAAAATATACTCAAGTTTAGCAGGCATTTGTAATTTTTATTCTTTTAAGTATTTAGTAAGTTGATAAAGCTAAATTCTAAAGAAGTAAATCCGTAATGAACAGAAATGACTATAATTGTGATTATGTTTTATGCTTCATCACAGGCGTTTTAACATTTTCAGAAATTTTGTTTTTCTCGATCAGAAAGATTTCAGTATTTAAGTGTTTATTCAAGCATAAAAGTAAAACAAATCAAAGCAAGTCTTAAGTTACTACCGGTACTTTTATGTAACAATTGCTATCAGTGTGTTTCAGAAAAAGAAAGAAAAACAAAATTGCAAACAATCTTGTTCAGAGAATTTGTAGAGCAACAATCTTTCATTTTACATCGGTCCGTAAGTCTTGACATGACGGGTGTATTATCAGTGGCTACTTTCCGGACTTGGAGTACGGGGAGGGCAGGGGAAATTGGTAACTATGCGTGCCGACACAGTTTTCTTGAGGGTCAATGCCGATGCCTGTTGCTTCATTTCTTTCTTTTTTTTTGTGCGCAGTATTTAGGTAAACAAATTTAAGAAAGGTCGCGACATTTGCTCTTATGCAACGAAAAAGCAAGGCGTAGTTTTTGTTCCAGGAACATTTTAGAGAAAAAAGATAATTATACATGGATGACTTTTGTTTGTTGAAATTAAATTAATATCTATAAGCAGAAAGAGAAATAACATCATTATATCATCATTTACTTCGTAAATATCAAAATATGTTTTAACCCACATTTTCCATTACTGTGATATAAACAATCATCCACTGTTATCTAAAAGTCATTCCAGATGTCGGGGAAACGCTATACAATCTGAAAGGAAAGAAGCATTGACATTCCAGTAATAACGCTATTTGACAGGAAACTGCTCTACCTGTGGTAAGAACAGAAACAGTTTTTGTCAATACCATCAGAAAAGGAGCATACTGACACAAGACATAATTAAATAATAGCGATGCAATTTTAATATTTGAATGCTTGAATAGCATATGTAATCTAAAACAATATGTCATTTGCGATGCTGGGTAATGCGCAAGAAATAATGAAAAATAATGAAAAATATTGTTATGAACAGACTCAATCAAACACAGTCTGCTATTATTCTTTTTTTTTTTGGGTTGCAATCTGTGCTTCCAAGGGATCTTTTTACAGGTTTTATTAACTATCACAGCAGCAATCTTTAAGTGCCGTGTGGCGACTGTAAAATGTCTCCCCATACTTGAATTCAGTGTTGTTATATTTCTGGTCCTTTGGGATCATGGAGTCCATTCAATAGATGTGTTACAGTAATAGAGTTCCGTTTAAGCCGGTGCTAGGGGGCATGAGAGATGTTGCACATTTTATAACCTCTCATGAACAGACTCAATCAAATCGAGTCTGCTATTATTCTTTTTTGGTTGAATTCTATGCTTCCAAGGGATCTTTTACAGATTTTATTGATATTAATATATATAGAAATATGATTTTTCCTTTTTTAACTGTGACGTACAAACATAAACGTCAAAGTTTTAGTCTTCTTTGTCCAATAGCAAAAACTAAACTGTCAGTGTTAGAATAGTCGTTGCATTATGCAGTAAATATATATAAGTAAATATTAGGCAATGATTGATATTCTTGACCCTAGACGTTTCATCAGTTGTTTCTATAGTGTTGTTATTATTCAAAAAGGTCTTTGCAACAAGTTACTAGATCAAGAGTTTAAGTTGGGTTCAGATACAATTTGCTTTTAAGCCTATATATTTTTCCTTGTTCGCGATATTCATCATTTAATCATTGGGGACTAGAAACTTCTTTGACAGCGACGACATTCTCATTTAAAGGACATAAATCGTAACTAAATGAATTCAGACGTTGTTTTAATATCAACTGAATTTCATAAAACTATCCAAGCTTGTTCTTAGGGTACCGATTATGAGCCGAGGTGGTGATAAAAGCCGTACCCAATTTATATTCAATAAAACATACTGAGGAGCCGATAAAAGCCGTAAATGTGACAGCCACAAAATGAACAATATTACAATACTGCTCGTAAAATCACGTATTTAGTGACTAGTTTAACATTTGTATTGATGCTAACTGCGGATATTATGGTCTTTAAAAATGCGTGGGATTGTGAAGAAAACCTTACGTAAATGAATAGATATCACGATTTAATTTAACAAGTTTGCCACTTTTATATACACCTTATAGTCGCCAATGTTCTGTTGACAACACTGGACTGGGAGCATATAATTTTGATAAAACGAATGGACAAATAATTCCCTTTTCCCAGTCTCAGAATAGGGATTTTATGGAAACATGCGCATAAATGTATTTTATTAAGAGAGGCCCGAAATCAATCACAAGGATGGTCAGCCTGCATGACGTAAATGTTCAAGAGAGTGAACCTATTTAAACAAGCTTTGGGGAAATTCCTTCAAAGCATGTAAAGCTTGGTATGATAAATAATATGTCTGAGAAGGAAATCATTTATGTTATGTAAATATAACTAATGTTTGGTTTGGGAAATCAGCAGGTGTGAATTCATAATATTCTTCAAAAATATACTTCCGGATGTACGTGAAGGATTTCTTAAAAAATGTTTTTTCCACATCGCGCGTAAACTGAGCGTTCTGAAGTGACAGACATTTTTATGAAATAGAGAACAGTGTCTTCTGTTGGTATATAGATATAACGATGTTTATTTCTTATGTAATTACTTTGCAAGAAGTTTGTCATAAACACAAAATATTAAAACATACACGCGCCTAACTTAAACGGCTGTATACACTACTGAAAGTCCACTCATATGCATAAAATAATTCAGAGTGCAGTTCATTCCGTTATTTTCACTTTAAGTGCAAAATCGTTATTTTTGTTCTTTGTTTTTGTTGGGGTTTACATCAGACCGACAAAAAGACGTCGTATGGAGACTTTTCAGCTTTTTTAAGGTGAAAGAAGCCTTCATGTGCCCCTCCGAGCATAGTGTAAGGCGCAGGCGGAAGATTTCTATAACCTCCGACCTTCCGAAAAAAAAGCTGGATAGCCTCCTCACATAAATAGAAATACACAGCTGTAACATGATATAGCTTCTCACTGATTCTGGTATCCACTAAATGAAACGTTGGTCATTTTTAAACCAAATCTCAGACATAACATCTACGAAAACCCGCTCAAACAGACAGCTCTTTTTCAAGTAAAAAATAATAGCTTATACTCTGTCCTCCATTACGCTTCTAGACCAAATAGTTACCGCGCCGGCTCCTTCAGTATAGCTAAACCTTAAAAGATTGGCGGTATGTACTTTACTATGACCTATCTGATCACTGGGTCCGACTTTAGTGCATGCACAACTTCGAACTACCGCTATGTAGATGGTCAATGTTTTCCTATGGGTCAAATGGTTGCACATTTGCGTCGTTCGCTGTTCTGCCGCTGGCATCCATTTAGGTATTCAGTTGGCTTCTCGGCACAGCCCGCGTCTGACATGCTTTCACTGAAGTGTAAATCATATCTTTTCACGATATAACTTCGAATAAACTTGAAATTTGTTAATACCAGTGAAGGTAAAACATTCTGCGAGAGAGAATCGTTAACTTTAAATTTTTGGAAAAGTTCTTATAGAAAAACATTATAAATAGGAAATTAGACATATATTATTATTTACTTGTAGCTCAAGTGGCCGGCATACCACGGAGATTCGTTTGTTGAAAAACCAACCGAAGATATTTATTGTCTTGACTCTCATGCGGATTACCGGCGAATCTTTGTTTGGGTGAAACGAATTGGCCTACTGACTGGTAATCCTTCAGAAACTGTACGCAGTACATGTTGTTGATGAACAAATTAATAGAAAAGATGCATTTTATTCAAATACCTTAAATGTCACTTGTTTCCAATCCCATGACTTGGTATACAGTTTGTCATTGGCTTGATAGTGACGTTACAATTTCATGTTTCCGCGTTTACCTACTCGTTTTCATATTACTGAACAATATGTCGGGCGCATTAATAGATACTTAAATCTATTATGTTGTTCGTTCAAACAATCATGGATCTATGTTTCATTTGGATGTATTTGTTACCAGCATGTCAGACAATCAATTAAGATAACTGTACAAGAGTACCAAATTCTCAGTACACTCCCGCAAACAGAAAATGACTTTGACTTTTAGAATGCTGTACTTCTTCCACAGACACGTATGGCAGTTTTGAACAACTCTAGGTTCACTAGAGATACTAACGCGACAAATGCAAAGGAACCAGAAGGATTTGTTTTATTCTATCCAATGAAACCAGCTGATGTTGATACCCATGTATACGATTTAGTAATGCAAATATTCATGAAATGATTGAACGATTTTTGATACTTTGCTGGAAGCGACTTAATCACTGGTTTAAGTCAGGTTCGGGGATACTTTTGCTCTGTCGGAAATACATCATGCTTATATTTCTGCATTTTTCTGAAATGGTAACAGGAGAAATTCTCTGACAGCGACGACTTTAACATTAAAATGATTTAAAACGTAATCAGTCCAGTCGTTGTCAAAGTATCAATAGAAACTTGTAAAGGTTAAAACACACTAAATAGCTGTTCTTCTTTATTCTATATAAAACTGACATATTGCCAACGGCCGCAGCACACATTAGGACCCATTTTAAAATCTGTAACTTACATTGTCTTGAAGAATATTGTCAGTGCTGAATAAAAAATCAAAAGAAAATTGCGGGTCATTTTTGATGTAAGAAAACTATTTTCAGTCAAACACACAAACTGCATAATCAGCTTAAAAATAAGACCCCAAATTATAGTGGTGGTGTATGATTTAAGTTTCCATGAAAAATCATGTCATGTTGTTATTTCATTATGAAAATGCTACCTATATGTCAAGATAGATCTGTCATGTGATTTTAGCAAAAAGAGGCATAGCAAATATGGAAAATAGCTTTACAGAGCGAAAAAAAAAAGAGGACTATTTATATCCGCCATTATACGACTACCATTTTTTTCGCGCCATTCTGTATGCCTAAGCCACCTGAGCTTGTTCCAGTGACACCGATAATGAGCCGTGGTGGTAATAAAAGCCGTACATACTTCATATTCAGTACTGTACTGAGGATCGAGTCGATAAAAGCCGTTATTGTGACATCCATAAAATGAACAATATTACATATACTGTTCATAAAATAATGTACTTAGTGGCTAGTTGTACAATTGTAATGATGCTAACTGCGCAAATTATGGGTTCTTGAAATGCATAGGATCGTGAAGAAAGCTTTGCGTATTGTAATATTTATCAAAATATGAACAAGTTTGTCGCTTTTATAGACATTTTATTGTTGGCAATTTAATGATCAGTTGACAGAACTGGGATAGATATAGGTTTGATAAAACGGTCAGAATATTGATGTTTATATCCTTCCAGTCTCAGAACTGGGAATTTATAGAAACCACATGCCGTGAATTCCCGGTCAAAATTACCACTTTAGATTTTCGCAGTAGAGAACTGTGGCAAGTCTATATATGCATGTAGTTTTCGTGTGGCTATCGGTGTGTAACATTAACCTATTCGCATTGACCGTTAATTATAGGCTATAGCATTTATTTTTGTCCATAGGTATTTAACAAGTTAGAAGAGTTAAAGACCCACCAATACCTAGTGGTCTACCTTTTCCTCCCACATGAACTTTGTGCAAATAATTCTGGTAATACTGGTATCATACAAATATTCTACAAGATGACAGGTGGACAAGCTCAGTCTGGTTTTCATAACTTCATCTGCAAACTTACTCAGTCATTCTCTTCTCAGTATAGTTTTATAAAAAATAGAATAATAACTATCTTACACTGTATATAGAAACAAAGTGTGATCTAAACTCACCTTAATACATGAAGTACCGCGCATACTACTACATCAATTGAATAATATATTTAGTAATACATTGTCTTAGCCTTATATCTGTTACTGTCAAACTGTAATTAGACACTTGTTATTTCTCATTTCTCCATACAAAAATGTATAATTACAATTATGGAACAATCTAGCTGAAGTACTTGATCTTCTAAACGAAGATCCGAGAATGACCCATTCTTAATCGTCTTCTGTACATTTTGATTTCCAGAATTGCTATTTTTATTTTACGCAATTCTATTTTTGTTTATTTTAACCAATGAGACGATTTGTTCGAATGTCAAAGATTAAGAAAAATGTGTAGGCTGTCAGGGACTCGAATCCGAGACCAGTCGCTTACAGAGCAAGTGCTCTACCGACAGAGTTAACGCTTTACCGACAGAGCTAACCGGCTGACACTTAACGTTATAAAAAATGTAACTATCAAAAACCCATTCTAAATATAGATTTTTTATTCTTACAAAATGTTGTAAGTAAGCCTTCTGTCTGGCTAACGGAATGGTCGTCAGAACGAGGCTATCAATAGCACGTTTTCAGATCCTAAGTATAGCGTAATAGGAGTCAGACAGCATTATGGAAATACAAAAGGTTACAGTTAGTTAGTGGTGTGTCTTTAAGGTAACTTGACAATAGCCACTACTGACCTTGACATTTTAAAGGGATAAGACAAATATATATAACTCTCAAAGTTAGAATTGAAGCTCAAACAAGAGATGGCACTATTAGTGACAAACGCTCCCGAGGTTTGTCAAAGAATGCTACAGTTTGATGCGCAAAATATGCCAGAATAGTTAAGGTATGACTAATTTTTTGACAAGAGAAACAATTTCTCCGACGGTAACCTTGACTTTAGAGCTAGGACCTGGGTCTTGAACATGACACACTAACTCATCATAGGGAAAATTGTGACAAATAATGTTTGATGATGGCAGAGTTATTGACTGGACAAGAAACATAAATGTTAGCTTTTTAATCTAAGTTTGACTTCGAAACTAGAGATTTTGGACTTGCGTCTGACACGTCAACGTTTATGCCATGTAATTTTAAAATGTCTTCATCGACGGAATAGGTATGGAACTGACAAGAAACACACCATGTAAATCGTTAACCTCTAAATGTGGCATCGATCGTGGAGCTAGTGGTCTGGCTGTTATGCACGAGACGTTTTCTCGTTATCGGGGAATATTTCTGCTAATTAATTTCGAAAATTCTTGATTAATGACAGAGTTACGAACCGGATATGAAACAGACCCTTTTAACCTTTCACTTGACTTCTAAGTGTAAACTTGGTCTTGGAACTAGGGATCTGGGTCTTGCGCGTAATCATTTTGTGGGGTCGAATCTACGTGAGTTTGTTTCATGTTTTGTCTTTGTGTGTGTGTGTGTGTGTGTGTGTGTGTGTGTGTGTGTGTGTGTGTTTTCTTTTCGTTTCCATTTTCATTCCCATACTTTTTGTTTCATTCTTTGATGGTTTGTATTTGTATGTATGCCTTTATATAAAACAACAGTATGTTTATTATTTGCATGGCTTAAATGCATGCATTTAGTCAATATCATCTTTCATATAATGGTAAACTTTTCTGACCTGCCATATCGGCTTATGATAGTGTTGTCACATAGTTCATGAAGGAATCTAAATGTTTAGGAGAAAAAAAATAATTTCGATGGTGAGTTTCGAACCCACACGGTAAAAGATTTGTTTAACATGGACTGTATGCTTTACCACTGAGCTAATTTGCAATTGGTACAAAATCTTAAAATATTTAGATTGTAACATGATTTATAAATGACAGAGTTACGAATCGGATCTTAACCTTTCACTTGACTTCTAAGTGTAAACTTGATCTTGGAGCTAGTGGTCTGGGTCTTGCGCGTAACACATTGCCTCCTTATGGTAAACATTTATGCCAAGTTGTTTCAAAACCCACTCATAGATAACAGAGTTATATATCGGACACGTAAAGATCTATTATGATATGACTTCTAAATATGACACTAACTTTGGAGCAAGGGATCTGGGTCTTGCGCGTGACACATTGTCTGATTATAGTTACCATTTATGCCAAGATATTTCAAAATCCCTCAATGGATAGCAGAAATATGGACCGGACACAAAAATAACCCTGTTAACACCTTGACCTTGGAGCTAGGGTTCTCATTTTGATAAGCATTTATGCTAAGTACTTTTAAAACCTCTTGATGAATGGCAAAGTTACGATCCGGACACAAAAGAGACTGTTTGACTTCTAAGTGTGACCTTGACCTTGTAGAAAGGGGTCTGAGTGTTACACATGAAACGTCGTCTCATTAAGGTTAATATATTTATGCCAAACTATTCTCATGGATGACAGAATTACAGCACGGACAAGAATTTACAAAGTTACGGTCGGCATTAAAATCAAAGAACATACTGTAGTGTAAATAAAAAGTTATTTGCTGAAACATATTTAAATGATGTAAGGATGTTATCATTAAATAAAATCCTAAATTTATCTAATGTTTTTTTTTTTTTTTTTTTATTTTAATAGATATTGATATTTACTTAATCACTTAATAACAACATAATATATTAGGCCCTAACAAAATCTGAAAAATAGATTCCTCAGAAGCAACGAGGACAAAACAAATAGTAAATATTGCAGACTCGATTTGACTGATACTAATCCCCAATGATAACGTGTTTCCCGCCGAAACGCGAGGACGAGTCTAATTCATGATAACTGATGAAATAACCATTCATAATACTTGCACATTACTTGACAAGCAAATATTAGTATTTCTTTCATTTCAAATATCCAGTAAAAGTATATGGCAACATAGCTCAGTGGGATAAAATGCAGACAATAATTGGGTGTAAGCAGATCATTTTGTGGGTTCGAATCCTCACGAGGGTTTGTTTTTTGTTGTTTTTTTTTTCAGAATTTTGTTTTTGTTTTTCCTTTTCGTTTTCTTTTTTGCTTCCGTATTTTTGTTTCTTTCTTTGATGGTTTATTGTCGAGCACGCTTGCGGTGAGCTCGATATAGTCGCCACTTTCAGTGTATGTGCGTGCGTGCGTCTGTCCGATTTTGTCAGGACCATAACTTTGACGTGCATGGACCAATCTTGTTTAGAGTTCGCATTAATATTTAACTCAATGAGAAGGCGTGTCATGCGCAAACTCCATGTTCCTATCTCAAAGGTCAAATTGAAGTTTGTCCGGAGCATTTCTCCTTCAGGCATGGTAGGATTTTGATGTAACTTGGCATGAATGTTCACCATTATAAGACGGAGTGTCATGCGTAAGAAGCAGGTCCTTAGGTCAAAGGTCAAGGTTGCACTTAGAGGTCAAATGTGCTGATGGGCTCGACATTCTGCCTGTGGGCATACTTGTATTTGTATATATGTCTTTATATAACACACTAGTAAGTTCATTATTTGCATGGCTATGTGCATGCATTTAATCAATATCATCTTTGTTGTGTAATAAACTGGAAATATTTAGATTGTAACATTTTAGGAAAATGTTGAATTCCCTATGTTCCATTTTAATCTATTTATAGTCATGTTTGTAAATATCAAGTTATCGTTGGGGCATAGTAGTTGGTTTAATTTGTACGCTAGTCAGCAGTGTACATGTATTTAGATAATTTACAACCATGCTTTGCACGGAATGAATTTGCAACCATGCTTTGCACGGAGTGTCATGGATCAGAGGGATAGACTGGCTATATTCATCACTAAAACCCGGCAAACTGTATGAAATCTAAAGTGGTAGGATATTCATGGCATGACCAGGAAGAATATCCAACAGGGAAGCCACGTTCCAAAAAACAAAGCCTCCTCAAAGGCACACACGAACAACACTGGCACACCACACACACACACACACACACACACACACACACACACAAGGACAAAACAAACAAATACAAGAACACAGTGGGGCACCGCCTTGGAACGGTCAGTGGCAAAACCACCACTGGGACATGAAATGTAATTTTATTCTTATAAGAACCCACGAGTATCAAAAATCAGTCAACCGGTTTGTTAATCTTGCATGACGCGAATCAAACAGTGTAAACCCATTTGAACAACATCTGGGAAAGTTTTTTTTAGTACAATACACCAAGACAAGCTTTGTAAAATACGTCTAATGTGGTTAAGAAAGAAGAAGTTATTTGAAGTTTTTTTCCGTTTTTGACCAGCAGTTGGTTGACTCTTTCTGTAGTAGAGCTGTGGTATTTGAACAAACTGAAATGTCATCCATGTGAGGTGCTTTACAACAAAGTTTTTTTTTTTTAATTTCGGCTACCGAGGTAACCCATTTATTGTCCCCGTCATAGATGTGCAGGGGTCAACAAAGTTAGTTAAGGCTTGTCATAGTAATTATGAAGCTCAGTCTCTTCAACTGTTTGTCCACATTTTAGCTTTAGAGATGCATGTGCGCATTTAAAACGGTCAAGAAAAATATTAAGTCTAAGTATACCGTTGTGAAATGTTTTTTCCCCTGTTTTTGTACATTGAACAATGTTTGCAGGAATATGGTACACGTTTGATAAATATGTTGCATAAGTACAATAGTTTGTTTTAACTTTTTCAACATTTTCAGAGATGTTAAGTAAACCAGAGAAGCGTTATGGGCATTGGTCGCTCACCTGAGTTTCACAACTCAAAACCGCAATGACCATATAAATATCAACATGGCTAATATTTATCAAATCTGACCTACTGATCTATTTTAAAAGAAGTTGACCCTGTTTCAAAACTGACTTAGGCTTTATAAAGATAACATTCTAACCATGTTTCATGAAGATTGAGTAAAATGTTTCTTCTAATATTAACAAGGTTTTTCTGTGTTTTGACCTAGTTTCATAGTTTTTACACCCACGTGACCCTGTTTAAAACTTTACCTGGCTGCGGGTTCTTTGATAAAAAACCAACTTCAGGAACACCTTTTTTGTCAGCTATAATTTAACGTTATTTACTTCTCTAACGAGCGTCCACGCAATTTTCCTTAAAGTGACTGTATTACTGGTTATAATTAGGTTCCGAGCGAAAGCAAAGAACATTTTGTTTTAAGTTTTTGTTTGCGAAAGTCCTATAACCTTTGGAGACAGACGAAATCCTGTGGCAGCGACGAAATTTACATTAAAATGGCACACAACGTAATAATCAAATCAATATGACGTTGTTTTAATATCAACAGAATTGCATAAAACCATCCAAGCATGTTCCAGGGACACTGCGCCGAGGCGGTGATAAAAGCCGTACATACTTTATATTTAATACCACATTGGAAAGACGATAAAAGGCGCTAACATGACATCCACATATGGACAATATTACAAGACTGCTCATCAAATTATGTGTTCAATGACTGGTTTTACAATTGTTATGATGCTAACAAAGAAAATTATTGGTTTTTAAAATGCATGGGATCGTGAGGAAAGCCTTGCGTAAATGGAGATAACAAGATTTATACAACCTTGTCGCTTTTATAGACCCTTTATAGTCGCTAATATTATGGTCTGTTGACAGAATTGGGATGGATATAGATTTGATAAAACGAATGGAACGCATACAGTTGACCGACGGTTGCTCGAAATCAATCACCAGGGAGGGGAACTTGCATCGCGCATTTTTGACACAAGGTCAATCCTTTCGGACATTTTATTTTTGAAATTCATAAAAGTATTTTGCAGCAAGAGAATCTTGGTAAGTTACATAATATGGTTCAGACAAAAGAAGTTTTCGTGCTTTGACCAGTGGTCGGCACTTTCAGCAGTTGATTTGTTTGTTTGTTTTTGGTAACGTCGTTTTTTTCCCCACAGTATTTCAGTTATGTAACAGCGTGCAGTTAACCTAACATGTGTTCCTGGATTCTGTACCAGTACAAACCTGTTTTCCGCAAGTAACTGCCAACTTTCCCACATGAATCAGAGGTTGAGGACGAATGAATTCAGACACAATGTCTTTTATCAAATCGTCAAAGAGAACGTACGCCCCGCCCGGGGATCGAGCTCACGACCAAGCGATCCGTAGATCCGCGCTCTCCCGATTGAGCTTTGCGAGCGAGCTGAAACATTTTAACATATACTGTATGCGAGTCAATGTGGAGAGTTGTCGCATCAAACTTCAGGACCATTTGTAATCGTTTCCACATCTATAATTGAATAAACCACAGCAATTCTCAAGTAAGTACATATAAAAATAATGCGAGGAAGCAAAACTACATATCAAAAAACATTATGTGCCAAAAGAAACATACAACAAGAGGGCCAAGATGGCCCTAGGCCGCTCACCTGAGAAACACATCATAACAGTGTAAACATGTTTCCCAGATGACCCATATTTGAACTTGGCCTAGATTTCATCAAGGCAATCATTCTGACTAAATTTTATGAATATCCAGTGTAAAATGCAGCCCCTATTGCATACACAAGATTTTTCTTTAATTTGATCAGGTGACATAGTTTTTGAACCTAGATGACCCATATTCAAACTCAACCTTGATTTCATCCAAACAAATACTCTGATCAAATGTCATGAAGATACGGTGCAAAATGCAGTTCTACTGCATACACAATGTTTTTCTTTGATTTGGCCTAGTGACCTAGTTTTTCACCCAATATAACCCACATTCGAACTTGACCTAGATTTCATCAAAGAAATCATTCTGACCAAATTTTATGAAGATCAATTGAAAAATACAGCCTCTATGGAATACACAAAGTTTTTCTTTGATTTGACCTTGTGACCTAGCTTTTGATCCCAGATTACCCATATTGCAAATCCTCCTGGATTTCATCAAGGCAATCATTCTGACTAACTTTTATAAATATCCAGTGTACTATGCAGCCCCTATTGCCTACACAAGGTTTTTCTTTAATTTGTCCGGGTGGCCTAGTTTTTAATTCCAGATAACCCAAATTCAAACTTGACCTATTTTTTATCCAGACAAATATTTTGGTCAAATTTCATGAAGATTCGGTGTAAAATGCGGTCCCTATTGTATACACAAGCTTTTTCTTTTATATGACCTAGTGACCTAGTTTTTGACCCAAGATGACGTATATTCAAACTTCACCTAAATTTCATCAAGGCAATCATTCTGACCGAAACTCATGAAGATCAATTGAAAAATACAGCCTCTATCGCATACACAATGTTTTTATTTAATTTAACCTAGTGACCTAGTTTTTGACCACAGATGACCCATTTTCGAACATGGTCTAGCTTTTATCAAGATAATCATTCTGACAAAATTTCATGAAGATCAGTTGAAAAACACAGCCTCTATGGCATACACAAGGTTTTTCTTTGATTTGACCTACTGACCTAGTTTTTGACCCCCAGATGACCCATTTTCGAACTTGGCCTAGATTTTATCAAGGTAATCATTCTGACCAAATTCATGAAGATTAATTGCAAAATACAGCCTCTATCGCATACACAAGGGTTTTCTTTGATTTAACCTAGTGACCTAGTTTTTGAACCCAGATGACCCATTTTCGAACCTGGCCTAGATTTCATCAAGATAATCATTCTGACAAAATTTCATGAAGATCAAATGAAAAATACAGCCTCTATCGCATACACAAGCTAAATGTTGACAGACGACAGACAGACGACAGACAGACGCCGGACATCGAGCGATCACAAAAACTCACCTGAGCATTGAGCATTGCTCAGGTGAGCTAAAAACACATACACTAAACGACATTGCAGAAATAATCTCACATTTATCATGTATTTTCGTATTAATTAGATCATTGTTTATAAAGATATGCAAGTCTATTAAGATGCAACAGTATCCGAATTTCTGAATTGTTAGTTGTATTTATCAAAACTGTTTTGGGATAAATAGATTCACAAAGCTTGATGGGTTGTTAACTGCGGCAATACTAACACACAACTGGAATTAAAATTTAGGGTAACACGCACACATGCTACCCCTAACTCCAAGGTAAATGTAGCACTAAAATGTTCATGATGGGTGGTGTCCTGTCTATAAAGTTTATCTGTATGGTCGAAAATAGATAAAGCTTGGAAATGATTGCATTAAGGAGTGTCATATGTAAACTGATTGCTCTACTTACGTGGTCGATGTCACAGGGAGCGGTCAAAAATGTTTTTGAATTTGTACAGTTTGTACATCTTAAATATATATATTAACTAAAAGGGTTAGTAAGTAATTCTTTTGTCTTATATTTGATCGCTAATTCAATAAAATATAGCAAACGATCAACATAGCAAAATAGAAAAAGTGGAAACTCCACAGGTCGCTCAACACAACAAAAACGAAAATGTTGCAGGCTCGGTTTGATAAGACATCCCTTCATACAAAGTCAGGATCTCCTTTCATGCAATAACAACGTGTATCTCTTGGAAAAATAGTTGCATTCCATAATTAATTCTTTTGTATGTGTATAGCTCTTTTATGTAATGACAGATAATTCAATAATATGTAGCAAACAATCAACTAAGCAGGACTTCGTTACCATCCCATAATCCAAAGTCAATGTCTCCATTAATAAAACAACAACGTGTATCCCTGGAAATCATAGTTTTATTCCACTGAAAAGAAAGTAAAATTATGAAAACGTTAAGGATCAGTATCACACTGAGACGGAAAATGCAACGATCCGGAAAGACTCCAAATAACTAGGGACACTGAACACCGTTGTTGATGACAAGAAGGATGATCAATGTATTTTCTAACTATATTTCATGAGTATCATAAGCCAATCTATCGTCATTAAGCATGTGGCAAGAATATAATTCCGTGAATTGCACTTTATTTTCAGTAGTAATATAGGACAAGAGAGCACGTCAAGTTTTCAACAACCTTCTCATTAGGTACACCGAGTTATTCTGAATATCTGAAATGCTAAACAAATTGATTTGTGCCTACTGTTTATACCCCAAAACTGTATTTATAACTCGACTTCACACATGAATTTTTGCAGTTCGATAAATTGTTATCTCGTATACAAGTATGGTCATAGCTATTTCGTGGCAGAAATATGCCACTATTCATATGGAATAAAAAGGCAATTATCAAATATCGTTTGGCATAATTAAATGTAAAAACACTACCAAACATCTATTCGATGGTGGCGAATCCATGTCAACATTCTATAGGGGCACCATGCTTCTTGATCTTAATACTTTTTTACATCTGAAAACTTGTATTTACGATTCAATGAATTATTAAAGCTTTTTTGTGTCCAATATTAGCATCAATTCAGTGGTTAAACAGCTCGATGAAATATGTTAAAGCAATGTTCATGTTAAAGATATCACAATGACTTCACGGCATTTTGTGCCTCCTTAGCTCATCAGTGGACATGAAGAGTGTTCGCTGTTTATCACAGTCTCTTTATTCTATATCTGTTTCCGAAGAATGAAATGAATATTTTATATGATTTATTTGGTATTCAAACATCACTGTAATCGACTTAATCACATTTTATGACCATGAGTTGTTGCCTCCAAGTGTTAAAGGAATATCCTGAGTGACGTTATAAAGTCGCATCTATTTTCTCTGAAAGAAAAGACTAACTGAAGATGCAAGACTGTCTCTTGTGGAATTCTTCCCAATAAACAACGCACAAGCGCTTTCTGCGGTTGAAATAAATGCACAATCAATCTTTGTCCAGTCTTAAACATCACCCTTGTAATACTGTCTCTTAGGCAAGTGTTATTTTTTGTCTCCTGCGAGCTTTCTGTTGAACTGACTGTAACAAACGTAGTGATTAAGAGTGAAATGTCACGCCATGTAATATAAAAACGTTAGCGTTGTCGAGTAAAATGAGTTTGTAAGAATGAAAAATGAAATTGTCTGAACTTCTGTACACGGAATATAATTTCTGCGCAAATTATGAAAAACAAAACATGTTGCAAAAAGTCGTCAGAATTGTTTTCCATTTACATGCCGTCCGAAGAAATTTGGTGAAATATAATCTTCATCAGATACATTTTGTATATTTACGTAGAAATAGAATAGTTTTTGTCATCAACGATTGCGTTCTATATGTTTTCGGACCATTACTTGATACTGAGGGTATCGTTTTTACTGATAAACGGCCAACCAAATTTCATTTTGTCTCTAACATATTGCAGGATAAAAAGGTAACTGTTTTGTCATAATTTTATTGCTTTATAATAAAAACGAGTATACGGATGGGACCAAGAAACTGTATTAAAACTCGACAAATCACATAAATTGTTCTTGTCTTTGCTATTCCAAATTTCAACTGACAACAATGTTTAAAGAAACAAATGTACCAAAACGGAAAAGTCTTGCAAAATCTCTCATTCATATTTTAAAAAAATAATTTTATGCTTCGAATCGTCTTTAAGACAAAAAGAGAAGTGCTTTACTATCAATGAACATCTTTTAAACAGGAACTTCTTATCGTTGTGATGAAAATGTAAACGTGGCACATAGTTGCCAAGGTCTATCAGATGGGTTTAGACTTTATTACAATTTGTTGACGTCTCGTGTGAAGTGGTCTCCCCTTACAGGAAATACACCTCTGGCTGCTCAAACATTTTATAAAAAAAGAAGATAAAACATTGTTGTATCATTTGCTATTAAAGTTTATTTTATGAAATTTAAGGCTAGTGTGGGTGATAAAATGAAAAAAGGCAATAAGAAAATAATACCAGGGTATTTTTTCACCGACCATGTACTTTTCATGGTCATGACAGAGATTATTAAAGTGCTAAGGGAGATCAATGCTTCTCGTTGTTTGAAAGATACCACCATGAAGCTTAATTGTACTTGTATCTTTCTCCGGTTTCGATGGTCTTTCAAACAAGAGATCTATCACATAATGTAATGATTGTAAACACGGTAAAACTTTGTACGATGCCAATAAATTCATTTAGGGGGATTTACCTTTGGTAATGAATATACTATACACACTGAAATCCATGAAAAGTATGAAATATAAAAATGTATACATGTACTTCTTTTACCATGGAACAAATCATTTTCTTATTTTGTAATAACTTAACATTTTCCCTCTTGTCTGCAAATTCATATTTATAGAGTGTGCGTGTGCGGACAAGCACTTGATATCATTTACTTCATTAAATCATTCGGCTGATTGCGGTTATAAGATTTATCATTTATTATTGTCTATGATATTTCTAATAATGACGTGACAAGGTCTATTTTCTAAATTTGGAAACTGACTAACGTTATATTATTATTTGTCGTAATGAAATAAATGAAATAACTTTAGAAAACGATTTCTTATTCCATGTCTGTTGACTTACATTTCAGAGATGTAGATAATAGTTGAAGATACGACCGTTTAAAGGACTTCGTTAAGACATTATTCCTATAAACACTGTAACTACGTTTAGAATTTGGACACTTTCTGTGAGCGCCGCCTACCCATGATTATCCTCACGATGGGCTTATCAAATGCATTTGGTTTATTTCGACGAAAAGTATTCTAATAATTAAACGCGGAAATGTTTTTGATTGATTCAAAGACCATAACTCCACACTCAGACGATCTGATCAAATGATAATCTTGTGGAGATACAATGCCGAAATTGTGGTGGTGAATGTTAGAAATGAATCGGCGGACACTATTTGATAACATGGTACTAACGTCATCGCCGGTGATCCCGTTTATGCCGCGTCACTTCGGACATGTACAATAGGCGTTGTTGATAAACAAATATACTATCGACAGACAACAAATACGCTTATAAGAGGCGGTTATGTGGTCTTGCGTAGAATATATCCGCAGTAACAAGACCTGAATCGTGCACTGTATGGCGTAGGATATAGTTCTTCAGTACGTTTATTGTGATAAATAGGGACAGTTTCTCAAGTTCATCCCATTGTATCTTTCATACGGACCTTGTTTATGCAAAAAAAATTCGTAAGAACTTGTTTCAGTCTGTTTAATTAAACAAAATTATGTTGATGGCAATACATACGATTTGGGAATACAATTATTAATGTAAATGCTTAAATGATTGTTTTAGAGACATTGCTCAAAGTAACTGTATCACTTGTTTAAGTTAAGACCTCTACGGAAAGTAAATGAAGTTCTTATTTCTAGTTTTTGTTTGCGAAAGTCCTGAAATCTTTGGAGACGAGAGAACTCCTGTGGCAGTGACGACGTTCACATTAAAATGACATAAAGTGTAACCAAATCAATTCAGTTGTTGTTTTAATATCAACAGAATCACATAAAACCATCCATGCTTGTTGGTGGGACGCTGATAATGAACTTAGGCAGTGGTAAAAGCCGTACATACTTTATATTCAATGATACACTGAGGGGGCGATAAAAGCCCTTAATATGAGATCCAGAAATGAACAATATTACAATTCTACTCATCAAATTATATATTTAGTGACCAGTTTTACAATTGTAATATGCTAACGGAGGAAATGATTGGCTTTTAAAATGCATGGGATCGTGAAAAATGCTTTGCTTTAATGAATAGATATCAAGATTTTAACAAGTTTGTCGCTTTTATAGACCCTTTACAGTCGCCAATATTATGGTCTGTTGACGAAATTGGGATGGATATAGAGTTGATAAAATGAATGGAACGATCATTCTATTTTCTCTAATCTCAGAATTGGGAATTTATAGCAGTATGCATGCATTTATATTTTATCAAGAGGTCAACGCTTGCCTTTAAAAGAAGCTTTGAGAAATTCGCAGAAGAATGTTACAGCAAACAAAATCTGTTAAAAGATCCTTTGGAAGCATAGAATACAGGTAGGAAAAATAAAAACACAAGCTTAATTAAGCGCATTTCTATAACAAAGATATTGAGTGGACTAATGATCCAAAAGGGCCAGAGAATATATTTCAAGTCAAGATTTGTCCACACAGACAGTCATTCAAACAAGATTTAGTTTTGTTTGACCATGGGTTGGGTTGAAACATTTAAACAGACTGTATGCAAGTCATAGTGAACCGTTGTCGCATCATCTTTCAGGACCATTTGTAATCGTTTCAACAGCTATAATTTTTGTGGTATCAATTATCTTCGGTAGTCATATATTCATTTGGATCTTGTATCAAATAGTGTATGCAGTTGCAGGTAAATTACATATTCCAGTGGAAATGACACACCATTTGTTAAGAAAGTATATCATATGAATATTCCCAAGTCCGATGTGCCTTCATTTTAATAAAATATATTGCAGTTCGATTCTAAGCTACACTGACAAAATATAGGGCGTATTTCCTTTTGCTTAGAGAACGTAACATGTCTTCAGAGTTAATTTTATGACAAAATTCAACAACAAAATTGACTTAAGAGAACAAATGAAAGATACTTTATGAAGGGAACTAGTTTTATGTATCAGAATACTGGAATTTGTGGTTAGGGCTAATATGTTCATGAGCGATTTGTTTTTGGTTTGCTTTGTTTCTTTTTCTGACGACATTTATTCCACCAGTATTATTGACAATACTACTTTACTTAACAACTTTTCTAAATCTATCCTTCGAATTTTGCTCCTAGCCCTGTAAAATATGGACGTATTTCAATAAATTAAACGATTGTGAAATTTAAAACAACATTAACAACGATAACAGTCGGGTGGAAATTCATAGAGCAGTGACAGTTACAACATGGTCGCAAAAATGAGTGGAACTCAGTGCTGACAGCTATGCAACATGATGTGCCGTTTGCTGGATAAAAATTTAGCAGTCCTAACCTCGGCAAGTTATAAGAGCACCCCTATTCGGTCGTGGGAAACTACTGAGTAGGTTATCTAATTTGTATCTAGTGTGTGTTTTGTAGACGAACTATTGTGCAGCCTTATGAAAAATATTAATCCGCGAAAAAAAGGATGCATATTTCTCGTAATCTTTTTAGGTATATTTAAATTAACTTATGAAATGATGCAGATTTTGATCGATATGCTGAAAATTATGATATTATTAGCAGTACGTCAAATATAGCTCAAAGAAGGTAAACATGGGTATGTATTAATATCAGATACGTCTATTCCTCACGTCCCAAGTCTACTTCAGTCATTAGGGATTTACAGATTATATTACTTTTGATTTGATGGCTTCCTTATTGTGACTGTTATAAGAATTTACGACGTGTTCTTATCATTATGTTTTATTAAACTGAAATTATCATTAAGCATTATGTCCAGTTTTCTTTGAAATGTGTAAATAGTTGACAAAGATAACGACCAATGGAACAGCTGATAAGTATTTAAGAAAGCAAAGAAATATAAGACAATGTGGGTACAATAAGGTGGTACAACAAAGAAATACTGCAGGAATTTACACCGAAAACGTATGCACGCTATCACATTTCTTAATCTCCAACATGTTCCAAAGTTACAGGACAGAGATAAAAATAGAATTCTTGTCAGATGCAACTCTACAACAAAACATACGACCGACATGTAATCCACTAAGTATGTAAGTACACACATGAAAATAACATGAGAAAGCAAAAACTACATTTCAAATAGCGCTTACAACCAAAACTACATATAAAAGCAACGTTACGAAATAAAAGCCAACATGTAAAAGAATAATAAATCCAAACACTCAAAGACATTACAGGAACAATCTCTCCTATCATGTATTTTCGTATCAATTATGTCATTGTTTATAAAGTCATGGAAATCTTTTAAGATGCCAAAGTATCCGAGCTTTCAAATTGTAAGTGTTAACTAAAGCTACATAATATATCATTTTGTTTTACCTCCCACCGGATTCTAGCCCTTTCATTGGTTGAGTAGTGTCACGTGGTTGCCCTCTATATTTCTATAGAGGGTCAGTGGGTGACCCTACATGAGAATTGCAATTCAAAATTGCGTGATGTTGACCATAAAATTAACATTATTATTTTAAAACTTCAAAAGGATCCTACTATCACCTTCAGAGACCTTTCGAGAACTAATTAAGTGATCGATAAAACAAATCAATTATTGGGTTTGTTACTGACCCTCTCTTCGCCTCGCCCTCTATAAAGCATACTGACCCTACATATTTCCGTAGAGGGTCAGTAACAAACCCAATAATTAATAGTAGCAAGAAAGGTTATCCGTTTCAAAAAGTATGTGTTGTTAACTGTGCTAGAATAATCAGTCCACAATTCGAACGCAACACTCAGACCCGTAACTCGAATGTAAAAGTGGTACTGATATATCTAAGAATGTTGCTGTCGTGTCAATAAGTGTTGTCTGCGCGCTTAGATATAGAAAAAGAATGGAATGAACAACAATATTGCATTCAGATGCTCTTCTTCAAAGTCAATGACAAATTGAACGATCAAAAGTTTTGTTGACTTTGTACGGTATGTTCACCTTATATGCATATATTCACACATAAATAAACTAGCACAACCACGACTCATCAAATGAAATATACACGTCAGAATCAAACTTAGCACAAATAAGTCTTGTGTCAGGGTCCAAACTGTTTCATGCAAGGATTGATATTTAAGAAAATAAAAGTGGCAAACGATCAACGTAAAAATACATTATGACTATCCCTTAATCCAATCGCTATCAGTCACAGTTTTATTCAACTGTTAAAGTAAGTAAAATTATGAGAACTTTAACGAGCACATATTCGAATCGGTACGGTATCACACTGAAACGGAGAAAGCAACGATCCAGAAAGTCTCCAATTAACTGGGGACACTGAACGTCGTTGTTGATGACAAGAAGATGATTGATGTGCTATCTAACTACATTTCATGCGTACCATAATACAATCTATCATCATTAAGCATATTGGAAAATATAAAATCGTAAACTGCATTTTACATACAGTAACATAGGACAAGAGAACAAGTTTGAACACCGATTCATTCTGAGACTTGCGCCTACGGTTTATACCCCAAGCTCGACTTCACGCATGCGCTTTCCAATTCGATATTTTTATATGATACAGAAAAGACAATTATTTAATCATTCAGTATAATACCTAAATGTACTACCAAACGTACATTCGACGGCGTCAAATCAATGTCAAATTCTGTAAGGGCGCCATACATCTTGATCTTTATACTTATTCATATCCGAAAACTTGTATTGGCGATCTAATGAATTACAAAAAAATATTTGAGCCACGCCATGAGAAAACCAACATAGTGGGTTTGCGACCAGCATGGATCCAGACCAGAATTGATATTTTTTCACTGCATTTACAGTATTTTATTATACATTTTGACAAAATTTGCTACATTTTATGTGTATTGAAAAAAAGTTTTATCAAACGAATTTCTCCCGCCATGTCAATGATGTAAACAGGGGGTCATCTCATTCACACGAAAATTACTTAAATAAAGTATCACTATTCATATGTTTTTCTTCCGATATTTTGGTAGAACTAAGATAGTTCTTGAAAAACTTGTAATTAGATATACATGTTTCGATGTATGGAAGGCCGTACACGCCATAATGTTACAATGTAAGTCTATGGGAAAACAATTGGTGGTGTCTAACCTAATGGTTAAAAGTCAAATTGGTTGAACTTACGTATACGGATTATAATGTCTGCACCGCAAATTATGAAACAAGACTTGCTGCAAGAAGTCGTGCAATTTGTTTTTGCATTTCGTCTTGTGTACAATTATCGGAGATAATTTTGTGAAGTATGATCTTTCACAAATTCAGTTGATATATTTTCGCAAAATGAAAATATGTTTAAGGACAATGGCATCCGATCAATGTACCTGTATACCAGAATTTTGCTTTAACTATTGCTACGGGGCGTGAAGACTGTTACACAATTAATTTCAGTCTGCGATTATTCTGCTTGGCTGTGGTCTATGCTTCCAAAGGATCTTTCTATAGCATTTGTTAAATATAAAAACAACAGACTAAAAATATCTTGTGGCGGCCGTTAAAAATTTCTCCCGCACTTCACGGCCTGTTAACACTGACCTCACCACCATTTAGAGTGTTGAAGAAAGAATCGAAGTTTTGTTACAAAATGTATCTGTATAAAACGTTGTCATATAAAAAGTAGGACATATTCAAATCAGTGTCATAATAAGACAAAAGATGCAATGATCCAGAAACATTTATTTTCTGTGGAAACATAACGCAATTGTTGATGACAAGAATAATGATTGATCTACAATCTAACTACATTTCATTTGTATCATTATCCAATCTATCATTGTTATGCATATAGCAGAAATTGTTGCACTTGACATCTAGGAGAACAGGACAAAACATTGCGTCAACATTAAAATACCCTGTTCCATAGAATATGAATTTATTATAAATATCTTACATCTTTGATAGATATGCCCGAGTCTATGATTTTAGGAGGTATGGGGTGCGGACAAATACTTTACATACGGTTTAGCCAACTTTAACATATCTAACTGCTGTAAGGATGTTTCAGGAATGGTATCAAAAGGTTCGTTTATTTTCTAGGTTTTGACATTTTTGAAACTGACTATACAAATACATGTCGTTTCGAAATTAACCAAACCATGTACGCGTGAAATATACTATTTATTTGTATTCAAGGTAGCAATTCGTTTTGAAAGCTACATTCAAGTCAACAGAAATCAGTCGTTTTCTTCATTTATTAACATCGATCAGTTTTCAATAGATAAACGTTTTGAATGTCACCGTCAAAATGATGTTTTGATAGTAGTTAAGCCTCTCAGAGGTAAAATTATGTTTTGGGAGTACTAAAGTCTCCTCTGAGAGAGAAAGTAACGTTGTCAGAGCAGCAAAGGGTCTCAGAGCCTAAATTATGTTTTAAGAATAGCAAAGCGTCTAAGAAACAGAGTTGTAAAGCTTCTAAGGGTATTGTAGGCTGACGTTTTAGGCTGTGACTAAAACAGATCTGGTTCGCCTGTGGTACTTTATACATAAAATACACTAAATGCGTGCGGACATCCAAATATTTGCGTATTTTTACCGTGCGCTCATATTGATAATCACTTCCGGACATGCGCAGAACGGCTGCACCAGATCTGTAATGAGAAACATCGGATGTTTTATAGAAGGGAAACCTTTTACTGAAGAAAGTAGTGAAGTATAATGTATTTAAAAAGTAAAGCATCTGGAAGGCAACAAAAAGACAATATTTCAAAAATAGTAAATCGTTTGAGATTGAAAGTAATATTTTGACAGATGTAAAGCGCCTGAGACATAAAATAACATTTTCAAAGTGGTAACGCACCTGAGACACAAAATAAAAAACATGCTTTAAAAGCAGTCAAGAATCTGAGATGCTTTGATATGAAAAAGATTTATGCTTATTAGATGCTGAAAATACCAGTTTTTAATCATTTCCAAATTGCAAATTTCTCGAGAAGCCGATGTCAAGGTGATGTCATTTGCTATTCTTTTCTTTTTAGAAATTATCTTTAAAAATCTTATAAGTTTTTTAGCTGACTGAAATTTTCCTGTGTAAAATTTTTGAAATGATAGATAGCTGATATTCTCTCTTCTCTTCGGAAAAATGACTTTCTGTTAGGTAGGTGTGCCTAGCTAATTTTCTGCGAAAGTTCTCACATTCATCGATAGTTGGTAAAGGTCGTTTCTCGCGCAGACCCTCTTTATCTACTGTTCCAGCTCGCTGGAAGTACATATTATGAAAATAAGCACGTATGGAGTTCCCAAATATTGCCCTTACCCTTTTAACTTTCTATAATGAACTTGTCCATCTTTCAATTTGGACAGTACCATTAACTATTTAAAGGGGTCTCACCAAAATATACTGACTGAATGGCGAACAGTGCAGACCATGATCAGCCTGCACAGACGTGCACGTGCAGGCTGATCTTGGTCTGCACTGGTCGCAAAGGCAGACAACTGAAGGCGGCAAGTCGAAAAACTAGAATTGTATTCATTAAAGTACATATTTTGTGTAGGAGAAACCTGAATCAAGCTATAGTTAAATATAATATAAGTTTCACTTGCAGTGAAAAATGAATACGATGAAAATACGCGTTATAAGCAATCATTATTTCTAAGTATTTTATTAGAAACTACTTTCAAATTTACAATTACGTCTTTTGACAATGTGGTCCTCGAATGTTCTTTACTAAATACGTAGTTTAACAGAACGCCGACATCTCTGTTGATGAACGTTTAAGTGTTGTTAATTCGACCACGAAAAGGTGGTTTTATGCAAGAAATAAACCTTAATTATTGCATAAAACAAATAATATTCGCTCCTGACAGTCTTTAGTGTGCCTAGACAACAATATCTTTATTTGCATCAACTGACAAACATAGCAATTAAGATTAGACTAATTTGGAATGTCTTATCGATAAATATTGTAATTACTTGGGACGCTGGTAAATGAAAAATTGACGAGTACAAGATTATATCATCATCGTCTAGAGTTTGATGAAATTGTCCAAATAATCGGATGTTTTTGACAGCGACTAGTTATAGCTAAAATGATGCATTGTAGTGTCGCTTAAAACTGCACTTTGCTCCATATAATTATATTGATTTTTTCTTTAGTGTTCTTTTTCTAATTTATGATGTGTTCGTAATTGCACCAATTTACATGGTACGAATTGCTAGTCAGTAGACACGATACCTCGTTGGTCATTATATGTTAGAAATGATACAAACTAGTTCTTAGCATTACAAAGCCTCTCACCCAATCAGGCATTGAGGTATTAGTTACAATGGAATACGTTATGTATTTTTTGTGATTAAAAGCACAATTTATTTATTGAATTTATATAGATTATATATTATAAACCCATCTGAAAAATAGCCAACGACTGTAAGAAACAGTTTACAAGACTTTTACTGAGGAATGGAGACCAATGAAGCGCCTAAACATAACACTTACCGATCCATAATAGAGCCAAACATACCATCTGTGTTTGGAAATCTATAAAACACTTTAAGATAAACTTGAAGTGGCAGTTGTAGAATTGAAATCTAATATGGACACAAGTTTTTGCATCATTAATATATTTTCTTGCTTCAGTTTTCTTACATCATGGCTCTCTACTGTATTTCATAACATACGCTATGCGATATGTTTACATGCTGTTTGGCCAGTCAAAACAGATAAAACATAAAGTATGACAATATCGACGCAGTTTAATGAAACGTATTAGATTATATAAGAAATATAAGCATTCGGAGGCCTTTCTAAATAAAAGAGTTACATTTCAAGGGCATGAAACAAACATGTGCTGTTTTGCTCCCCTTCCATTAGGTAGATAACCCCATTTCTTTACGCATTCTGTTATGTTTACTACACAACAAATAGCAAAACTGACGTAATCTTGTAAAATTCAGAATTACACATAAGAGTTTAAAATGAGAAAAGTCTTCAACCATAATGCAAAGAAGATCATTTTGTTCATATAAATATATTTTTCTATTACATGCATCAAATTGACAACATCACTTAATGATATTTATTTATCCGTGGTTTAAGGTTTCTCAACATGCAACATAAATAAGACACATATGCTGGCTATTTCTTAAGGTTTAGGAGTATATCACCAAAACACTGAAATATTTGATTAAAAAAAACAACATCATAACCAACAATCTACATAACCATTACATGTTCTGTCGTGCTGTCTCGTAGTATGGATAATTAAAATATTCTGAAAAAGTCGACCCCCTTTAAAATGACTGCCATTTGTAAAAAATAGAAATAAACAATTGCTGAAAACTACATTCCACCTAGTTTTGTGAAATTCCGGCACTGAAACATCATTGCAAATGCATCAAAGTGAAGGCATATAATAGTTCTTTGAAATTGGTGTGTTTTAAAAGCGCTGAACTGTCCAAAAGTGTGGTTACTTTATGCAGACCTTTTCCGGAATTCAATGTATATATCAATACACTAACAATTTTCAGAGTAAAATACATGTTTTATATGCTGCTTAATTTTCATGTGAAACAACCTTTTCTATCTATGATTTGGTGGTGTTTGGACTTTTTTCTCAACGGTATATACTTTATTGTATAGAATAACACGAACATTTTTACATCACTTCTATAAAAAGATCCTTAAGTTCCCTCTGTCTGTAACGACATCTAATCCCATGTCTATGATAATCCTGCACACCATACATCTTGTGTTTTACTCAGTAGAACTCTCTTAAAGAGATATCAATTAATAAAATTTGTGAAAAGATCCTTTTGAAGTATTGAACACAGTCAAGCAACATAATTGCAGTCTTGATTTAATTTAGTCTATTCATGAGCGGTAACATCCCACTTGCCACCCCGCCAAAGCACCGGTTAAAGCAGAATTCTATTATAGTAAAAATGAAAGTACTCCATGATCCCAAAAGGACCAGAAAAAATAACAACACTGATTCCAAGTATACTTTTTCAGGGGATACTTTTTAAGCCGTTACGGGCACTTACTGTTGTTGTGTTAGTTAATAAAATCTGTGAGAAGATTCTTCAAAGCATAGAACATAATAGCAGACTCGGTTTGGTTTATGACCAAAAGGATTTTTAATGTGCCGTTAGATAATTTTGGTAAGTCTATAAATATTAGAGGTAAGAGTCTAAGAGAATGTTGAAAAATGAATAAGGGTATCCGCACAAGAGTTGGGCCTAGTCTTAATATTTTCATAAACACCAGTTTAAACTTCAGTGATACAAAAGTTCTTTTGGTATATTTACAAACATAAAGCGTTCTTAACAGTGTAAAGTACATTTTGAATGAATGCGGCGTCATCCATTTTTACAATACTTGGCGTTAAAGGCAATTAAAAACCCACACTCCCTGGCAAAAATCGTTGAATATTCAAACAAAACAGATTATTTAATTTAAAAGCAGATATTTCCGGACATTATCAATACTGTAACCTCTAATATAAAACAAGAGCACCGCCTTGCGGGTGCTGACGCTCATCTGATTTTTTTTTGTGTAATAGAAATATTGTCCTACCCATGATTTTCTAAGTCTAAAAAGGGGCATCATTCTTGCAAAAAGCAGGATAGAGTTATGTTTCTTGATGTTCAGTGTCCACTTATGATGGTGAAAAACTGTTGCAAGTTTTAAAGCAATAGCTTTGATAGTTTATGAGAAAAGTTGACTTAAACATAATACTCAACCAAGAAAATGATTTTCTAAGTCCAAAAGGGGCAATAATTATTGCAAAAAGCAGGATGGAGTTATGTTGCTTGCTGTACAGGGTCAGCTTATGATGGTGAACAAGTGTTGCAAGTTTCAAAGCAATAGCTTTGATAGTTTAAGAGAAAAAGTTGACCTAAACATAAAACTTAACCAAGAAATCTGATATTTTCTAAGTCCAAAAGGGGCCATAAATTTTGCAAAAAGCAGGATGGAGTTATGTTTCTTGCTGTACAGGGTCAACTTATGATGGTGAACAAGTGTTGCAAATTTTAAAGCAATAGCTTTGACAGTTTAGGAGAAAAGCTGACCTAAACATGAAACTTAACCAAGAAAACTGATTTTCTAAGTCCAAAAGGGGCAATAATTCTTGCAAAAAGCAAGATGGGGTTATGTTTCTTGATGTACAGGGTCTGCTTATGATGGTGAACAAGTATTCCAAGTTTCAAAGCAATAGCTTTGATAGTTTAGGAGAAAAGTTGACCTAAACATAAAACTTAACCAGAAATCTGATATTTTCTAAGTACAAAAGGGGCCATAAATCTTGCAAAAATCAAGATGGAGTTATGTTTCTTGCTATACAGGGTCAGCTTATGATGGTGAACAAGTATTCCAAGTTTCAAAGCAATAGCTTTGATAGTTTAGGAGAAAAGCTGACCTAAACATAAAACTTAACCAGGCAACGTCGACGCCGACGCCGACGCCGACGCCGACAACCGCTCAAGTGATGACAATAACTCATCATTTTTTTTCAAAAAATCAGATGAGCTAATGAATCCTGGCGTCTATTGTCCGCAGTTATATGTCCCTTAAATTCATTTTAATGGAATTTGTACTTTCAAATTGTGGTGCATTCATTAAAGCAAATCCCTACACTTCATCAACATTGTAAGTTTCATTTATGTAATAAATTCACCGTAGGAGTGAAATAATTTTAGAATTTATTTCCCTTACTAGATCTACACATTGAAGACTTCTTTTGGGGGTAGTGTAAGGTGTACGAGTGCTAGTTTTCTGCTAAGCGTTGTGCTTTGGGAAGGCTGCGTTTTGGAAAGTGACTTTTATTTTTGTTTTTGCATAACGCTGAAAAATATAGCTAATGAAACAACAAAATTGGATGGTACAACATATTTACCAAACTGAAATTTAGAAACCTTGTTCTTCTTCAGTAAATAGTGCATCAAATCTATAATATCATTTCGTAATAGAATACCTTTATTTCACCTTTTGAATATTTTCAAAAGATAAAGGAAATGCAAGTTTGAAAAGTTCGCAAATATGTAATTTCACAGTGTACATGTACGTATACGCTTGAGAGTTGTAAACTAATGTAACAACATACATCTTGAAAACTTTATTCAGGCTGTGACAGATAAAGTGAAAAAGGTAAATTTACTACTAGTATTTCGTTACTTCAAAGACATTTTGACCAACATGCAGTAACTTACGCATAAAATTTAGAATTTTATAAAAGTTTAATTTTGAGTGTGTTTACAAGCCAAAAGTACGTTCATTTCAACCAGAGCCAAGCTCTACGATATTCAGTGTAGCAGACTTAAGACAACAAAATTAAACAAAAGATAAAAGGTAAGGGTAGATTTCTCGGAAGCACAGAGCACCACAAACACAGCCACAGAGCCACACATTTGCAAAGTAGGCCCACAACAAAAGGAAGCTGTAACGGAAAAATATTATAGACGGATTACTTCAAAAATCCAACAAGTACATCTTATTTTTATGCAAAATATAGAAATGGGGTTGTTAGGGGGGTGGGGGGGGAGGGGTTGAGGAAGAGGTAGGTGGTAGAAAGGGGGAGGGGTTCAAACCTTAAAAAACTTCAAACCGGATACTCCATCACTGATGCGGCCATTAAACAGACAGATTGCGGATAGCTCAGTGGTTTGCACACTGGCCTTCCAATCCTGAGGTCGGGGTTTCGATCCCCGGCAGCTACTCGGGAATTTTCAGAAACGCTTTTCAGTGTTTCCCACTCAACTAGAGGTGCACTGGTCAGGAACCCAGGCAATCCTTGCGTGTATCAGTGCTATACACTGGGCACGTTAAAGAACCAGGCTGTCTATTCGCAACGAGCTAGGCTAAGTTAGCCGGACAAGCCTGTATCTGATTTCTGATCTCTCTCGTGGGGGCTTTGTCTCACTCTGTCCTTCTGGTCAGATCGCTCTGTGTCTGTACTAGTAGAGGATGAATTATGCGCCCTGCATATGTGGCTGCATTTGAACTATGTAAAGCGCCTTTGAACGTGAAATTGATCATGAAAAGGGCGCTATATAAATCTGGTATAATAATAATAATAATAATAATAATAATAATAATAATACTGTATTTGCAATAAGTGAAAGAAAAGACATTATAAAGTTGAAAGGTATCCCGTTTTAAGCCACAATATGCTGATCAAGGTTTTTGAAAATAAATCTACCACCATACAGGATAATAAAATGTATAGTTTATATATTTTTCTACGGTAACTTTAAACATAGATATAAAAGAAATTCTTAAAAATATCCATTTTTTTCCTGCCAATGTACAAAACTTCACTCGCAAAGCAAAGAAGTCATTGGCTATTTGTTCTTCTCATCGGTTAAATGTGGGTTTGTGAAAAGACATTGACCCGTTACAATGTATTGCACCTAAAATTACGCTAGTATTTTGCATTAAAGCTTGATGGTTTCTTTTCCCAAAATCATGGTTTGTAGTTTACTCCACTTACTAACATAAATTTTCTGTCGTTACAAAAGTAAAACGGCAATGAATTTCTCCTCATGTTTAATCACTCATATTTATTACTTTCAGATTACAGTCGTATATTAAAGATTTCGGCCGTCATCCTATCTGTTTTCCTATTTATGGAACGTTCTGATCAACCAGTAACATAATTTATTGGTGTTTTATTTTTCGCAGTTTGTGTACTCAGATCATTTTTGTTATTAATAACGCCGTTAGTTAAAGATGCATTGAAATATTTAGTCTGGGTCTACAACATGTATAAACGAAAGGATTCACAACTATATGTTCCAAAATATTCATTTAGTCATTCAAACAGTTCTTTAGAACCACTCAGAATTGAATGTATATAGGTACCTATAGATTTTTGCAGTTTAATTTTCAAAACTCTCAAGTGTAAATACTTTCGAACAAATATGTTATCTATTTCTGATGTAAACCAGTCACAAGCTTAAGCAAATGTATTATCCAAGATTTAAATTGTTAAGATTTAAGTATAACTCTTATTGCAAAATATGCCAGTAATGCCAGTTTTATGTCTATAAGAAAGTCTATAAGATAGATTCTAAAAATAAACAAGTAAGTAACTATAAACTGTCACTAAATATTAAATTGTATTATGTTTAGTTAGTGATACACATAATTTGTCGCATAAACGACATGAAAAATTCACGCCATGCACGACGACGTCATACTGCTTTCATGACGTTTATAACTTTACGTCTCTAGATGCCTTCAAAGCATTGTAGGACCAAAAAATAAGTATATTTTCTCCGAATTTACAGATTTGAAAGGTATAAGAATATTCTTCGTGAATGTTTTGTTATCTCAGTTTTGATTGTTTGTCACTAATACAGCTTTTGTCATGGAACAACCTCTATCATTATCGTGGCATTTTCAATATATCTTTTATTTAGAATAAATTTCAAAGAACAAAACCCAGTAGACACAATTTTGCGACTTTTGCTTATGCATCTAAACTTGTAGCTACGAGTATTCTATTAAAAAATCAAAGCGCTGAAAGAACTGAAGGACTGTTGTTCTGAAAAGCGGCAAACCAAACAGAGCAAAAATGAACTTTTTCGTTAAACAAGTAAATGTTTACCAAAAGTCACACTAGAGCTCAATTTAACAATAAGATAAAGAACAGTAGGAGGCCTACGTTTGTATTGCTCCTGGTGGTGCGCAAATTACAGATAGAGGCTTCATCACTAGACACCATTACCACAAAGATGGTTAAGAGAAAGACTGTACAGTTGTATTCTGTAAGAAAGGTTTCACTAGGAGGCTTATATATATATATTCGTCATATAGGTTGAATTAACCACTTCTATAGCAAACTCATTTCAAACGTGGTTATAAGAGAAAAGAAAGAACATTGTATATTCTTTAAACTTTAATTTAGTAATAAAACAATGTTAGACTAGTTTAAAGCGTTTTTTCAGCGTGCAGACATTTACAATAATAGTTTAACTTATGCACTACACTGCTGGGCTTAGATTCTTAAAGCATCATTTTTTTTTACTTAATTGTTTTCCTAACTTTCAATTTAGAGAGAGACTGTAATCACAAGTACTTTTTTTTACTTTCTGGATTTCAGTGAATGCAAATCATTTTAATGCTTGTGAAATTTTTCAATGAAATTATTAAAGGGACAAGTTTTGAATATTAGGGAAAAACAGTTACTTAGGTAAAAATATTTTAAGATGGTTTATGAACACAGCCCTAGTATTCATTTGTTTCATTAAGAAACAATACACTGTATTCAATCGGTTTATATACACGCCCCAAACGGTGGTTTGACCTGAAATTTAGCCAATATGACTACCCCCATTCAGTGCAAGTACAAAACAAAAATGTAAACAATATACAGGTTGTATAACAGCAAACTTACACAAAAATACGTCGTCGTGAATATTGCGCACCAGATGTGAAACTATGTTTTTGGTCCGAGTTACAGCCACATTTTAACTGTATTAAACTTAAAAAGGCACTAATATACTATAACACGTGGAACTTTAACGGCTTTACACGAGATAGATGATGGATCTATCATGTTCACCAGATTAATCAACGATAGCCTGCAACACATGTTCTAGTTTTACTATGTTCTTTTGGATTACTTTTAGATTTCAACAAGATTTCAGCTATTTTCACAGACAGTTAATCGAAACATCATTCATGGGAAAGACCAGTGCTAGTCTTCCATCCTCCATCTATCAGAGATGTTATTGTATAGTTAAAAATCAGTGACCTTAAAAACGCAAAATTTAGGTTTCTTCGTGGCGCGGGTCATTTCGGAAAATTTATGAAAAAATATATCTTACTTTTGAAAACAATACAAACGTAAGTATATATATAAGTTTAATAACAGCAAACAACACAAAACTACTGTAACAGTTACTAATTGTAGGAGCCCGCCCACTAATAGCTCAATAGGAATAACGCAGATCTACAGATCTCGGGGTCGTGAGTTCGATCCTCGGGAGGGACGTATGTTCTCCGTGACGATTTGATGAAAGACCATTCGTCCCCCACCTCTGATTCATGTGGGGAAGTTGACAGTTACTTGCAGAAAGCAGGTTTATACTGGTACAGAATCCATGAACATTGGTTAGGTTAACTGTACGCCGTTACATAACTGAAATACGGTTGAAAAACGGCGTTAAACCCAAAACAAACAAACTAATTTTAGACATTCAGTGCAAGAACAATACAATTTCAGCTTTAGAGAGTTTATACGCGGTTACGGATTTCGCTAAAGTAAATTGAGGCGACCATCAGAAAAAAAAATTACGCCTGACCAACTTTGCTAAATAAATCTAAATAAATATGCACTCCTGTGAAGAAAATAAAAAATTCTGTCTGAAAATGAAATTCATCTTTTAAAAGATCTGTGCGAAACTTGCGGCATTTAGTGAAATGATTATGTCTTTTTGTCCCGTGACTCAGCGTCTGTATTAGTACTTGTTTTATATTTCAAAATATTTAGTTTTTTTTACTTGTCTTAATATAAAATTCGGTGCCACTAAAAAGGCAGAGCTCCTTGAAAAATCACCAGTGCCCCTTAAAATTCAAAGAAGTGGTGTAATTGCAATGACTGCAAAAATTTGTATAATTTATGGAGTTTATGTTCTGTTATTACAATTAATGATTATCTATAATTTCTAAATGCAAATTACGTTCAGTTTGGAAGGAAGAATGGGATCAAATTTCGGTCAAGAAACACTGTAATGCCAGACCTAGTATGGGAGAAAAAACAAAAAACATTTACATGAACATTTTTGTTTGATTCAGAACAATTTATTTTTAAAAAGTAATTTATCAGAGATTTACTCAGAGAAAAAGACTGAACACAGAAATTCTCGAAAACCCATGTTTAATTCACCAAACTGCTAACAGTCTAGGGATTTTTAATTTCTATAGAGTAGGGGTGGTAGAAGGAACCTTGTGAATGTATAGCAACATTTTTTCCCCAAGTGTAAAACACTGGTCAGTGATTTCTAAGATTTATGAATGCAATATACGTGAATGGAGAAAGCAGCAACAGGTGCTTTTCAAAAATTTTAGCCTGTTAATTTGGACCCCTTTTTTATAGTTTGTTGTAGATTCTACTCAGACTACTGTACTGGAAGTAGATCTAAACTGATATCTGACATTAAAACAAAACCGTTTTCGCACAAATGATTCTTGTGACAATATTTGCAAAATTCATGTTAATTTCATAAAAACTTAAACTGGTGAAATTAAAAAAGTAAAATATTTGTGTGGGGCTCGAACTCCCGACTTCTTGACTGCAAATAGAGAACGCTACCGAACAGTGAAGTCATAGTGTATAAACATGTATTTATATAACATTTCAGTTTCAGCTGCGTACGTTGAAAAATTATGTAAATCAAAGAAGTAAACAATACATTTATTTTTATATAGCTCTATGTGCAAATATATCGGGCACTAATTTTTTATTATCAAATACTCATTTACATTGTTATTCACAGTTCAAAGGAATAAGCGGACCGCTATAACCATCCGTAAACTGTAAGCGTCTATTGACGCCTATTAAGCAAACAAAATACTGTTCAAGTATGGAACTTCTTTATTCCAACAGAGTTTTGAAATCACAGGAGTCAAAGAAAATAGAATAAGGATTTTTCCCGTATATATTCATTGGAGGGGAAGAAGTGTTTGCACTGGCCAGTATGTCTTCGACAACCGTCCAAATATGGCGTCGTCCTCGGCAATGAAGCGAAGAAGGGTGTCGCGTGACCCGTCATGTGGTCAGTTTTTGCGCGATTTTTTGCATTGGTGCAATATTGGGCTATTGGCTTTTGGATATTTATATAGATACAGCACTTTGAAATCAAGCGTTGAGACAAATCCGCCTTCTCGTTGAATACGGTGGACGGATAGCTCAGTGGTTTGCACACTGGCCTTCCAATCCTGAGGTTGGGGGTTCTATCCCCGGCAGCTACTCGGGAATTTTTAGAAACGCTTTTCAGTGTTTCCCACCCCACTAGAGGTGTACTGGTCAGGAACGCAGGCAAGCCTTGCGTGTATCAGTGCTATACACTGGGCACGTTAAACTACCAGGCTGTCTATTCGCAACGAGCTAGGCTAAGTTAGCCGGACAAGCCTGTATCTGATTTCTGATCTCTCTGTCGTGGGGGCTTTGTCTCACTCTGTCCATCTGGTCAGATCGCTCTGTGTCTGTACTAGTAGAGGATGAATTATGCATCCTGTGTGGCTGCATTTGAACTATGTAAAGCGCCTTTGAACGTGAAATTGATCATGAAAAGGGCGCTATATAAATCTGGTATAATAATAATAATAATAATAATAATAATAATAATTCGAAATACCCGATGTTTCATGATCAGACAGTGCATATTACAACGACCAAAAGCAATAAATAAAAGGACAACTTGTAATACACCTATATCTGTTTTGTTACAATACATGTATTTTGATAGCTCTATATCACTCTTGATTATAATTTTGCAAACTCTTTTATCATCATATTGTTGGTTGCATTTCTTCAAGGCGAAACATGTAGGGAACTTTTTATTCCAACGGAGTTTTACTAAGTGATTAAAAAATCGAATAAGGGGTTTTTCGTATATGTATATTTATGTGGGTGGTGGGAGTGGGGTGTGTGGGTGCACTGGCCGGTTTGTCTTCGCCAATAAATGCCGCATATTCATGTATAATGATAAAAAAAGTGACTAGATCATTATGACAACATGCACAAAAGAGATTATGCTAGTGATGGTACCCTCAATATGTGTTAATAGAATGATATCCTTTCAGTTTACAAAGTCTTCATTATAGAAACCTAAGTTTCTGAAGATAGGTATTAGCAGAGAAACTGCGTGACATAATGAAATGCATTTAAAGCCTTAAATCCCAGTTTAATTATATATGCAATTCTATCACAAATTGATGCCATTAAAAGAACAATAAAAGTTCATTTCAGCAGTAAATATTTTTGTTTTTAATAGATAAAGTATCAGAATGAATCTTTATTAAGGCAAATAAATACCACAAATATAGAACTGGCGCCACTTCAGCATTTAAACGCTTATACAAAAACATTTTATTGGCTACGTACTTTAAGCACGGTTGACCTTTACAAGAATTCTGAAATAGTCCGATGCTGTCTTAATGCAAACCCGTGTTGTTTTATTGTCTTTGAGTAATAGCTTTCGTCGTTGTTTTACAGCTGCCTTGCAGTAGATGTGTTTTTAGACTATACATAATACAAATTAATTTAGAAGTAAAATAATTTCATTTATTTTTTCTCAATATTGTCGTCTGCGTTTCAGTCGTCTGCTTTACCTATTCATTACTATTATACGGGTTTAGTTATACCTGAATGAGCACGGCTGGTCCCTACTGAACGTATTGGTACCACTGCCTACAGTGCATATAAAAACAGGAACACTCGTGTTCTCCTTCACTTTTGCTAGCTACACACTAACTTTGACGTACGAATTTTCCCACCCACCACACCCCATTGAATTGTTCAATGTTTAAGGATATTCTTTTCCTCTGTCTGATTAAGTGCATTTATAAATTGTACTGACAAAAAAAAATTAATAAATATGTATACACGTATAATTGTCGCTGAAAGTATTTATGTTACAGAAATTGAGTACCAGAATAGTACCTCAACAGAGAGCAGGAACAGTACAGGAGAGTGGAATGTATACGCACTTTAAACACAGACTATATGGTGTTGATGTGTTAGTACCAGGGATGTGCATAAGAAACTTTCGGTGCTAAGTGTTTAGGTTTTACATTCACAAATGTTTTGATACGGAAGAACGCTTCAGTGAAATATAACTCTCCAACTGTTTTATATTTATGTGTTAGCTCTCAGACATTGACACGAACAATTTTTAGTTCAGAGGTATTGTTCATTGTGTTTAGACTTTGTATTTGCTCCGGTATGTTATATATATTGCAATGTAATTGGACATTTAACTAAATACGAGGATACTATTTGGTACTTAATGATGTAGAGACTGTTCAGTACGTCGAGTGTTTCTATATTTGAATTTATTAATCTGTATACATTTAACTTGAGACAATGTAACCCAGAGTGTGACTTTTGTCGATGTTAATATTAAATTGTAGCTTTTAAAACATACAACAATTAGTATATTTTGTTGGCAGTTTATTAACGTTTAATAAGGTATAATTCTGTATATTATACATAGTTCAATAGAAAATTGTCGCTCATCTTACTGTAAGGGGCGGAAAATTCTGTCGACCGGGAGGTGAACGGACTCAAGTTTAAAATGTCGCCTATTTATTTGCTTCGAGAGATATGTTGCCACTTAGAACTCGCTCTATTGTGACCGTGTGTGGAAAGGTTTTTGCCCTAGTACTTGGCAATACCTACTTAGCTTTGCTTCCTTGCTTAGAAAGGTGTTGATCTGCGTTGCATAGCCATAGCGTTCCTTACATTCTGGATCGGGTTGCCGATACCACCTACTGCTTGGAGTCAACCAGAGTAGATGGGTCGGCGATTTGATGCTGGAATATTGACCGATATTTTGCAGTTACATATGTATTTCACCTCTTAGCAAACAGTGGTCACTTTGCAAATCGATTTATACGTTGCTTGCCTTGCTGTTAGCTGTATGGTACTACCTTGCCTTGCCTTGCATTGCCTAGCCTTTTAATCGACGTGGGTTGTGGGTTCGATCCCTTAACGGAGTGACCCGTGGGGATCGGACTTATGACTTTTGCGTTGTTAGATTGGAATGATTGATGGCGGGGTTCGTTCTCCTTTCGGTCGACCGGATTTTGTCCTTTTAAATGACTTAACATGGCGAAACCTGTTTAGTCACGAGCGGCCAGAAAACTCCACCAACACTTTATTGAATACGATAGGGTTCATGTCATATAAATATTTTCAACTATTTATACTATTGAGAACTTGTTTTTATACTCAAATAAAAAGAGCATACTGAATAACGATTGTTTAGTCTTTATTTTGAGTAATAAAATAAATGCTTGTGTTGGCACTTTTTTCTTGTTCTACAACTCAAAATGAAACAGTACAAATACTGTGATAGTACAAAAATATTACTAAACTTTTGATAGATTTTTACTTAATATGATGAAAACGACATATGACATACCTTTGTGTCGGTGTGACGTTAAACTCAACAAAAATACTTATAATGTACACGTATAGAAAAACTAGTGTGTTTCATTGTTATTTTTACTTCATTGTATTGCAAACATTTTGCAGATGCAAATAGGAAATCATAAATAGTTTCTATTCTATTTCAGGGTAGAGGCATGAGTCGAATGAGGAGACGAACGTTTACAGTTTACAAGCAATAGAATAATGGCCAATGACGATAACAACAATGGACAATGAAAATGACATCTAAACTAAAGTAAGAAAAGATAATTAACCCTGCAAGCTTTTATTCTATATTAATATTAATCAATTTTCATCATCCCTGAAAGCTAGCAAGAAAGGAAAGCATTCTGGGTAGAACACTTATGAACAAAGAGCTATAACAAAAGGAGCAAGGCATCTTTAAATCCGTACACATTCATTCCGTATGTAAGAGATTGGTTAAGCATTGCGTCACTGTATTGATGTGGAATATCAGGAATATCACAATCTATATATAACAGTATAAATAAAGCGATAAGAATATAATTTAAGTGGTAGAAATATTAGTGACAATATCAGTGCAATAATTTCGAATTTGTTTTCGTTTGATTTAATGTCACACCAACACATTATTAGATAATATACCGACTAAACAGACTTGATGGCAGATGAATACTTCAGATACCTCTCCGGACGAGCGAGTATGAAGAGCAAGTGACCTTTCAATAGGCAGCTTGATGATGTGCTTACATGAAATAACAGGTCAGGGACCTAATATATAAAATATATAGTAAAGTCAATTTTTAAAAAGAAATTGCAGCGCATACCCTGAAGAAATCGGCAAAGTAAAAAGGAAAAAAACATTCTTTTGTATTAAGTTATTTGCACATCAAAACAAGTCGGTATAAGTTTTGTATATGTCTATGAATCAAATAAGTCGACAATAATCATTTGTTGATATAAAATTACAGGTACAATAGCAGCAAAACTTTGTTTTCAAGAAACTTTTAAGTAAAATAGGGACTAACTTTAATATCATAATTTGCAAAATACTTATTGTAATGTAATGATTGTCTTACTAATCTGAATATAATTTCCTCAATTATATAAGTACCGTTGAACTCAACTTAAGTAAAATTAAGTCTACTGACATCAAACTATGTAAAACCTACTAGAGTTCGCATCAGTATGACCAGTTATTGGGACACCTGGTACGTAAATATGGTTACTAATTGCCTTCGTGTCTGGTGCATAACATTGCATGAAATGATTCAGAAGGTATGTATGTACAAAGCAAAGTCAAAATGGCGGTCAGATCAATAGGAATGCCACTGAAATAAACCTACACACTACTTTAAACCAGCACACTTACTCTTTGGTATAAGAAAACAAGGACACATATATCAAACAGGGAATGCTATGTTCCAAAAAACAAAGCCTCCACAAAACGAAACCCACAAAAATACATTTTAGTTTTACTATGTTAGCCTTACTATCTGCCCTTGAAAATGACCTAAAAGAGCAAAAAACTCGCATTCAGGGGCAGATAACTTAAAAAGTAGCACTGGGACCCCCAATTCTTTTTGCATACGTATGTTTCTAATATGATGCTCTATGATCATGCAAAGTTTAAGAAAATTCTCTCCGCCAGTTAAATTGTTTCCTTCTTTACCTATATAAAAAACCCACGCAACTCCTATTTTCCCTTAAGAAACGCTTTTTGCTACACCATTTAAAGACATTTCTTCTTGTTATGAAAGTAATATTCAACAAAAATATGTCCACAGACTTTTTAAACGTTTCAAAAAAATTTAATTTTAATGGTATATTACAGTCTTCGCAAAAACAAATATACTTCTAATATATCATGAAAGATATAGAGAACTTTCAAAACTTGTGCCATTCAGAAAATGTTATTGATGTTAGTAATAATGAAAGGAAAACAAAACGTTTCCATCGTTTATAATATCCTTCTAGAATTTGAAATGGATGATATGCTGAATGTTTCACAGTTTTATTGTAAAATAAACACACACACACGCACAAACACAACACACACACGCACACACGCACACACACACACAACCCTCTAACGTATATCCATTCGAAAATCAAGTTTTCATTTAAGCAACACAAACTTTTACCATAGTGAGCTGTTTCTAATTATTTCATTACCATCTTTTCCCAAAAGAATATTCTGAGATATTTCATTTAAGTCACAACCTAAAAAGCACGGAAATAATATTTGTTTCAAGATGTATTTGTTTAATTTCGTAAGTACACTTTGAATAATGAATGGAACAACCACAGTAACGACTAAATATATCAGTTTTAGACTATATCCATTTAAAAACACAACAACAACAACAACAAAAACCCACTCTTTTCAAACTTTCAACGAGGCAGAAATGCTCTATAATGCATGAAGCATGCAGAAATCATCTGATGCAAAACAGAAGTAAGTAAACTTCACTTTATAATGATTTATTTATCTGATAAATTGAGTTTAGAGTCACAGCGACACAATTTAGGTCATATGGTAACTTGTTGAGGGAATACACCGGGGGTGTCTCCAAGCGTTGTTTCAAGCACTGGCGTGCGTCTCGGTAGAACCATAGATCCCCTTTAAAACAGCTGGATGGCTTTCTTACAGGAATAATTTCAAAACCATCGTGAGGTTTTGAACCCACAATTGTAAGGTTCGAAGTAAACGACCTTAACCACTCGACCACGGAGGGCCCTATAAATAAACACCTTTAACTGGAATAATTTAGGACTTTTCATCTTGTATGTATTCGTATATCCTTATTAACTGTGTTTGAAGACTTTTCTGGAATTTCAAGGCATTGCACTTCGTGTATCATTGAAGGTGCTATGTACACGGTGGAAGAAACACATATGTGGGTGTCTCTAAATTGCATTTTGGTACTTGTTACATGTTCATGTGTTGAGTTCTGCTTAGGGCGTGGACGTGCAGCTCCTCTACTCTCCATGAACAGTCTCAATCAAACCAAGCCTGCAACATTTTCGTTTTTATTGTGTTGGGCGACCTGTATAGTTTCCGCCTATTCTGTTTTATTGTTTCAGCGTGCATATGTTTGAACGTTAAATACTTCTATACGGATCGTCTGATATACTGTGGATAGTTCATAAATCAAAATCAGCCTTTTCATACTTTTCGGACTTCCTTTTTTGTCATATTCGGTGTCCTGTACAACAATCGACGAGAATCTTCCCAAAGTTAGTCAGAAAAAGTTGTTAAGACTACCGATTAAAGCGGTATAATAACCAGTGATTTTTTGATCACATACAGTGACTCATTAAGGAGACCTGATGGTCCCAATGATAAATGATCTTGTCGGCAGACAGTTTGATAATGAAAAATGCAACAGCTGAATGGGAAGGAAAGAAAGGAATGATATGGTATGATATGGCAAACGAAAGACATTAGTAAAAGACTGACAAACGTGACATGTTCTATGATTATCTTTGCATAATATCATCTGGTTAACTCTTAAATAGAAGAAAACACCCTCAACATTAAACTCTACTGAAAACAGCACTTTAACAAGACGACGTGATTATGAAAATGTTTCGAGTGATTAGCTAAAAGTATATAAAAAAAGCAATAATTCCTTAGTAAAAGCAATTAAAACGACAACTTCTAACAGAATAGCTTTAACGTTTCCTTTAAAGCCCGATTTTAATGCAGTTATTTAATGCTAAAACCATATAATGTTATAACGAAATTCACGTGTAAGAAAAATAAAATTCTTTGAGAATAGAAAAAAATCTTACTGTCTAAAGAACAAAGTCTTTTACCCCAGAATGGATGCAGCAACCTTTTCATGAAAAAACAAAAGAGATAATAAATAGAAAATATAAAATAGGAAAAAAAATAATAAAATAATAGAACAAAGCTCATTAAACCTTTACCTTTTAAAGAAAGAAATCCTTCCAAATGTATTATACGTATTTTAGCGGCCATAAAATGGACTGAGTCTAATTTAACATAATTTTTATTCTATTTTGTGAAGACTGCGTAGGCAACTATTGATAGGCATAATTATACTATTCTATTTGTATGTCAGAATATTGTTGACTCGAAGAAAGGTCATTAATCCCAGCAGACAGTGGTGTTCTGACAGCCTTAAATTACAACCCTTCTGTAAGAAGAAATCAAATATTGATACTAAAACAACTGTCACAAATTCTTGATATATATGGCCTATGTGGTAGTCTACTTTTTGTTCATTTACTGTTAGACATGGCCTATCTTTGTCTCCGTTTTGCATTTAATTTGCTTATACCTCTATTATTACCTCTTTCTCTTCCTTTTGTCTGTAACAAATATATTTTAAAAGTTAACATCGTATAAATATTTATTTAATTGCTTTTAGGTTTTACATGACTTGTTAACACCAAATTATTTTATTAATGAATATAAATCAATCAACGGTATATTTTTAGAGAATTTAAAGTCAGTGATAAGATAATTATTAAAAAGACCTTCTCCTCTTGGAATTGTTGTTGTATAATTGGGAAAAAAGGTTACTTTTATTTTTCTAGTGATCTTTATTAGTGGAATATTGTAAAGAAAGTGCTAGTTTCTTCACTTTCACTAATACAAGTATATGGCTTCTATACTCACATAGGAACTATCACAAAAATAAGCAAATTTGTTACTGAATATAACCCACATGTCTTATCATGTGAAAGGCAAAAAAGTAAAATAAAAAAGTACATACACATAACTGATTGGTTCTTACACGTATGATGTCTATTTCAGTCCTATTACGTTCGATCTATCAACGCCTGTCAATAAGTCATTAATATGTCAAAAATACAACGTAAATATATTAGGTCAATGCATATCGACAAATCAAAACTCCCCAAAAATACGTATATTTCAAATATTTTCTTATAAAAGAGACCGATCTTAAAAAGAAAGCATAAGAAAATTTTGTTTACTATTCGAATATGGATACTCGTTTTCTTTTTCTTTTGTGTGCACTGGCATCTTTTGTAAATGGTTTGTACCTTTTAACTGTTACTGTATGGTGCATTATATATGCATACACATGTATGGCCGAGTGTTTCACTAATTTCAAAAACGTTAAAAAGTAACTTTTTGCTTGTTTTTGCTTATTGCTTTTCTTTTTTTTTTTAATTTACTCTTTGCTTATCTGCAGTTTGGTTTTCTTTGTTTCATCGATACGTGTTTAATTCTGAATCTATATGTGAAAAAAATATCTTGCAAAACAAAATCTGTTATTCATTATGAAAATGAATAACCCACTTTTAGATTGCATTTTATTTTTATGTCAGAAAAGAAAACATCTGTCATATCTAGTTTTTAAGAGAAGCGTAATGTAGAATTTTCGTAACGGCAAAATGTTTACATTTTAAGTAACATACTTCTGGTACGACTTGAATGCGAAAGAGAAAACAGATTTTCTGACCATTTGAAAACATTTCCTAGATATTTTTTCCTCGACGGACAGATTTATTTTGTAGATTTTACCTATATCTATTTGAGCCGTGCCATGGGAAAACCAACATAGTGGGTTTGCGACCAGCATGGATCCAGACCAGCCTGCGCATCCGCGCAGTCTGGTCAGGATCCATGCTGTTCGCTAACAGTTTCTCCAATTCCAATAGGCTTTAAAAGCGAACAGCATGGAGCCTGACCAGACTGCGCGGATGCGCAGGCTGGTCTGCATCCATGCTGGTCGCAAACCCACTATGTTGGTTTTCTCATGGCACGGCTCATATCTATTTAATTTTTTTCTAAATCAATTCAGCAAAAATTTGGGTATGTCATCATTCTCGTTTATAATGCGTTGACAGGATAAATGAATTGGTATGCAGATATGAGAGGCAAGAACTAAAGCAACCTATGAATTAAAATTCAAGAAAGAATACATTTATTTACAAATTTCTTCAATTATCATTTTTGCATATGTAATGTTATTTATTTATTTTATTTTGTTGGGTTTAACGTCGCACCGACACAATTATAGTAATTAAATAAATTCCAGAATTAACAAGAAATATATATATTTTTAAAATTTTCATTGCCGAGAATATGCCTTTCTTTCTATTGTTATTTTTTGATAGCCTATGTAGTTAAATACGATTTCCTACACATGCATTAACAAGCTAGTATAACTAACACTATATATCTTGTAAAACAATGAAAAGAAATTACCACATAATCACATTTTTACTACATTTTAACTATATTTCCATCCTGTAATTTGTATTCTATAGTTTATATTGAACATATCTATTAGATATAAACCGGCATCTTAGATTTTTTTCCTGATATTTTTTTTTTTCATTCGATTAACTCGAATCGTCAGATAACGTCGGCAACTGTTCAGCTTTATATTTAACTCCAATGGAGAATCGTAGAAATTTGCACAGTTACAACTCCCGGAAATGCCCATAATATTCGTAAAATATCTTTATAGAAGACTGCTTGTTTTCGTAAATTTTAGTGTTTTCTTTAATGAAATAATGCACCAACATTTCATACTTTTTATATTGATATTTACTACAAATGATATATAAACATCTTTTTGGTTTTTTATAGATACTACACACTAATCAATATATAAGTAAACTCGAATATTTCATGTAAAAATGTTTCAAACGATTGTTCTTATTTGATTTGATTCAATTGTGATTGCAGCTCAACATACACATTTAGTATTAAATTAATACTTAGCAAAGTTATATACATTTGATGAGGAATTTCTTATCAACAGATACTTGCCGAACGTCTCCATATACGTAAAAGAAATATCTGTCAAATTTGAATTTTTTTTTACTTGATTACGCTGTACTAAGCTCCTGTTCCAGTAAACTATCTGATCGTGTTTTAAATTAATAGTGAATTTATATTTTGACAAATGATTATGAAATCGTTTTAATAACTTTTCATATCCTATATATTTTACAGTAATTAACAGTAAAAAGGATATTTTACAATGATTTTCATTATCTCTTACAGGGCAGTGGCAAAACAGACCGTTTTCAACTGGTATAGGATATATCGATGGGCGTCAAGTGAGAATTGACGATCTTGTCGAACAAAGACTAGGCGGAGGACATTTTCAAAACATATTACCGACAGTTCAAGCCATAGGTCAAGCCGTAATTTCGGGTGGTCTTGGCGGTTCACTAGGACATTTTAATTCGGATAGACTGCAACCATGTCGGCCAAATATTTGTACGCTAGAATTGATACCACGAAGATGTAGATATACACCTGTGTTACAGTCAGAGTTTGGTTATTATTGTCTCGGTTGCCCAGAGGATATCTGCGAAACTCGGAGGAGACTGACGCCGAGGCAGCGCAGAAGGAGACGCAGAATGAGACGACGTCTATGTCGAAACTTTGGTATTTGTTTAGGACGGCAATCTGGCTCTCCTCTTCTTGGACGACAAGCCGGCTCTCCTCTTCTTCGAAATGTCATTCCCTGATTCAATTTTTGCGAATAGACATATAGCATATTGCACAGAAACAGTTTGAACTTAATATGTATGCTCTTAGATTTCTGTTGTATTTCTTGTTGTGTTTTTACAGTATACATTTTATCCATAGATATATCATTCAAATATTTAAAAATGATATTCAGTTTTCTAAGAAATATAATTGTGAACATAATTGTATTGTCTGCGGCTTATTTTAGGTTTGACATCTACATATTCTAAAGAGTAATAATAAGATTAGGTAGAATATGAACCTATCAGCAAACGGAATCTGGTTGCATTCTATACTACAACGGATCTTTTTTAAATTTATCAAATATCTTGACAGCAGTCTTTAAGTGTCACATTGCGGATGTAAAATAGGCACATGAATTTGATCTTGGTGAAGTTATATTTTCTGATTCTTTGGGATGCTGCAGTCCTTTCATTGTCTTTGTATAATAGAATACCACTGCAGCTGATGCTGAGGGTTGGGGGGTGGGGGGGGGGGGGGGGCAAAAGGTCCAGCTACTTTAACTTACCACTTTTATCATTTTCTTAAGGTCGTGTCTATTGAATTATGGCGTTACCGTATTTGTTTACTTAATCAGTGTCGAACCGGAATATCTACTCACCAACTCTCGTGAGAAACTGATGACGCCAGGCAAATGTCCAAGCACGAGATTTTTTTGATGGAAAAAGATTGACACTAATTAATCAATTCTTTTCCATACATACCGTAAAATGTTAAATCCCACTTCCCCCCTAAGGAAAACAAAAACACTCGTTTGATTTTCATGTGAGACCTACAATGATCACGTGACAATTGCAATGGTGGACAAAATTGCAGAAAAAGGAATCACTTTGAAATATTCTTATATAACCCGTCTACAAATCATTTTGTTTGGCTTATTATTTTTCAGATTAAAAGAAAAATGTATAAACAATATGTTTAAGCTAAAACTGTGTCCAATGAATCCTAATAGATGAAATTATAGCGTAACAGATTTCAGATACCATTCCTACTTAGGTTTTCATATGGAGTTCGTTTCAGTGCGGAGATCCGTAACAGTATAATCTCTTACGCTATTTTTTACCAAGGGTTAGGGCTGTTTCGAACATTTCACTATCTCTCATTTCGGTATACAGTTGATTTTTCTTTCTCTAAAACTTTTGTACTAAACACAGGAGGGTCAGTTTCCTCCGATTAAATATACTTTTTGTTTTGTCTTTGCTGTTTGAAATGAGGTCATGAAAAATTAGTTTTAGATATAACCGCAAATAATGTAAATGTCCGATGAGTTTTAAAATTATCTCTTTTTTCTTGGTAAAAAACCAATTTCTGGCTTGCAAGATTTATGCAGGAATAATAAGGTGCATGTCACCTGCATGAATTTAATGTAAGACGATATATATACGAAAACATTTTAAATACCAAACATAAATAACATTAGTCAGAAAACATAGTTAAATTAACAAAAATGACCAGTCACCTAATTGGATACGTTCATCCCCCATGCCGTTTAATCCCGACGTTCGAGTCCTGCAATATCGCGTATGTGCACATGATGTAACCAACCTACATCTCCCTAGTAGTCATAGGACATGACCAGGAATTGTAGTAAAATTGACAGACATTGGCGCATATTTCCTTAAATATTTCAAGGACAGTATAAACCACAAAGACCGAATTTAGTGGCTTTCCAGTACGAAAATCTATTGGTCTATAACCATAAATCAAGCGATATGAAAAATGTTTCAGAAACACTGTCAGTTCAGAAAATCTGCAGTGATCACAAATAAAAGTTTACCACAGTGATCAACATGTCTGCAGAGACCCTTAATTATTTTGGTTCGTTACGAGTCATTTCATCCAACTGACGGTAGGGTTAGAGACCGTACCATAGCTCTTGGCATACTTTGATTTTTCAAACTAAAGTGATTTTTACAAATGCACCGGTTACGATAAAAATGTAAACAAAAGACTATGTCTATAATCTTTGAAATGTATGATTGACACTCGATCTTAGTCATAATACCGATTGACAGTGAATGCTAATGACTTCATGCGTTGCAGAAAGGTATTTAGTTTGTAACTGTAATTTCCCATTAATTGAAATCCTCTCAAAACTGGTAAAATAATTACTTATATTTGGACAAAGCTCACGGTCTTTTTCGTTCGACAGCTGCTAAAAGGGCAAATATAAAAGATTCAGTGTAACTTATATTTCACTGGTACTGTAGTAGTTGCAACTTGACCGCGACGGTTGACCTTAGGCTGAATATTCATATCGGTTATTTCATTATAGAAATCAAGGGTGCTTAGGGTAGCCGTGTATATTTATATGGAATTAGTTTGTATACAGTGCAGTATCAAAGTATATATACTTACATTCGATCAATTAAAACTTTCCAATACACTAATTTATATTTACACAAAATAATATTTCCTTTTTCTCGTGCAGCTCATGTTTTACGTACACTCTTTTTAAATAATAGACTGTGCCTCATTATGTATTATAATGCAAAGGTCAACCATCGGGGTCAAGTTGCGTCCACTATACCAGTGAGTAAGTTCATACTCTGAGCAACACGTCAGAGAAATTTGGGCAGATTTGACCGATTATGATGTTGGCAGACATAGATTATATTTTTTCTTTACACGAAAATTGCTGTTAGATAACAAAGCGAATACGCCGTTAATCCGGAGTTCACCGATTATTGTTCCAGTTCACACAATGTAATCCAGGCAATTAAACTGCATAGCTATTAGCTGCTGCTGTTATAGGGAAGTGGTAAAATGTCTGCCTTAGGCGTGAGAGGTCCTTGGTTCGAGTCCCAGTTAGAGCTTAACTATTTGCATTCTGCTAAAGCATAGTTTTGCTGTTATTAGACTGTTCCAGATGTTCTAATTTTTTAGCACACAGTATCATGGATCATTATTTAGCAATTCAGATCAAAGTTGAATGTTAAATCAAATGCATCCAATTAGAAAATATTCACTATATTTTGTCCCTTTAATGTTTATGCTCTCCATGTTCAAGAAGAGTTACATTTCTTGATCACAAAATTTTCTTTAACATGAAAATATTAAATGTTTATCATTTCACACTTCTGGTTAAAATATTGTCTAACTTTCTGTTTTTGAGAAATATATGGGCATTTGTATTCATTCCAAAGCTTTTTAACTTCAAACCTATGATTTGAAAAACTTAGGCACTATCTCTAGCAGGTTGAATGCTATTGAATTCTTGTAGTGAATGCCTTTTCTGTACGCCAAATTAAATACCAAATTCGTCCCATGATAAGTGCGCCCATATCCAAGTGTGTCTGTATGACCAAAAACGCATGGAATTGATGTAATTCACTATTACCCGAGTTTGCTACAAATATCTGGATGCAATATTTTTGGGGAAACCTGTTACAGAGCGACCAACAAAGATAAATAACCACCAAAAATGTTGTATCTAACTTTCGCATAAATCGTCGGTTTAAGCAGTAGAAGAAAGACAAGTTAAATTAGTAGCAGAATATCTCGTTACAAAATTAATAATGATATTTTATAAACAAAGTTTACCGGCAATTTATTGTAACGCCCACAACGAAGTGTAACTTTGAAACTATTATTACGAATGTAAACATCTTCCTTATCAACTTGATCATACTTTATCTATTCAATTGATATTTGTAGACTCCGGAACAATTCATTAGTGGTCGATCTTATTACCTTTGCTCACTTATACTCTGGTCACAAGAACGCTACGAGCTCCGTACAAGTAGGGTTTAAGTCGAATTTTAGCAAACTTGTACGGCGTCCGTACGGCCATCGTCGACTCATACGAGCGTCGTATGGATTTTTTGAACTCGTAGAGGACTTGGAAACACGGTGAAAGTGTTTCACCGAGCCCCCGAGTTCTTTCGGAACTCGTAGAGATTTTCGAAGACGGGAGCGGCTCACAAGAGCCCCGTACGGGAATCGCACGGGCCCCAGAAGAGCTCGTACGGGCAATGCACGGATTTGGAAAACTGTTTGGCTTGCTGATGCTCGCACGACTATCGCATGCGATTCGCACTGTCAACGAACGATGTTCGTACGGTATTAAGGACATGCGATGTTCGCACGGGGCTCGTAGAGCGTTACGATCAGCTGTGTAACTACAAATGGAAATTTTTTCAGACGTCGCCAAACTAGTTTATTCTTGTCGCAGGGATACTGTACGGACACCGTACGAGCGCCGTAAGAGCCAAACGGGCATCGTACGAGGTACGGCCGGGCTCCTTGCGTGCTCCGTACGATTCGTCTGCGATGTCCGTACGGATATCCTATGACTAAAAATGGATTTTTTCAGAGGTCGCCGAACTGATTTATTTTTGTCGCACGAACCAACGAGCACCGTACGAGGAACGGCCGGGCTCCTTGCGAGCTCCGCACGACCTGTCTGCGATGTCCGTACGGATATCCTACGATTGCATCCACTTCAGATCGTACGGGACCCGTAGGTACAGTGGCTAGGCGCTACGACTATACAGAGACCGTAAGGATTCTAAAATTGGTTGACTCGTAGGATTTTTTTTTAAAAAACCGTACGGACATCGGTTAGTATGACGCTTTATGTCTGGCATTGTTTTTGTTAGACATAATTCAATGTAATGACAGAAAAGTCTGTACAATAGGATGTTTCGTCGGATTCGTGACTGTTACTCAAATATTCATTAAATTTTGCACAGTTTGATTTTTAATCGTGTCTGAATTTCCAATCATAGATTCACTTGTTACTTCACGCCTATATGGAATAAATTTTAAGCTATAAAGTTACAATTAGAATAACTAGACACGTTGGTCAAAGTCAATTCTAAAATTAAAAAAAATATATAATTGTAATAATCTTCATAAAACGTTTTCTAGAATTCATCTATGAATTTCGACCAAAAATAAATACAACGAAGATCAGTTATTTACAGTTAAAAGGTTTTAGGACATTTGTTACCACGCATCAGAGCTATATAATCTAAAGCTTGTCAAACTGACAAGCCCTGGTGAGCAATATATTAAATGTTTGAAATGTTGCTTTTGTTAATTTCCGTTGCGAGAATTATTTAACGTCACATTGAATGTAATATATTATTACAATATAATTATATTTATTCTGTTTTATTTTATTACCTTGTGTGCAAAAAAACCCCTATGTTTCATTAAATTTACGACCTCTGAATATCAGTAATTGAAAATAACTTATACACAATAGACTGACGCGTTCAGCACATGTTTCTCCACTAGATAGATAGGATAACCGTAAGAATGTAGTATTTCAGTAAGAAGTGGCTGTATTAAGTTTTGGAGAGATTTCAACATTTCGGGCCTCTGTAAAAAATTCTGTAATGATGGAAACACATTTCTGAATCTAGCTCTTTGTCCAAATTATAAAAGTGTCATAGTATGAACAGATGCAAAATTCGACCAAAGAATAATCGCGTAACCATTTAACTGGAACTGGGACCTAGATGACCAGGTAGCTGCTAACATGATAGCATAATTCGTGCTGACAACGGCCTGGTGACCTTATACGACCGTACATAAATCTAAATTACAGTGAAACTACATTTTACATAACATTAAGTTTTGATTCACGGAAAAAAGTTCCCAGAAATCTTTGCTACCCTTTATATCAACGTATTATTTCCGCAACTGATAAAAGCAGACATTTTGATACAACTGCAGAGATCATTTCAAGATAACGTGTGTGATTTTCTGTGTTTTTTACCAGAAAAATAGTAATTTTCTCTTTTATTATAATTGCAGACTTTTTAATTCACCTTGATAATATATAATTATACCTTATGACAATGTGATAAATGTTTTCCAACATGACAGACATCCGATGATCTTTTTCAAAAACAGAAACGTCTTGGGTTTCATCACAAAAATTATGACAGTTTCCGTTTAAAGTTGTTATAACTCGACACAGGAAAGGCATTTCCTCAGATATATAATCAATCGCTTTTTGTCTTTGATGTATTAAACGACCTCTCGATATAATGGAATATCGCAGTGGTTGCAAACGTTTCAGAAGATAGTGTACTTGACATTTTATGGAATACTGATCTCATTGCACATCTTTTTTAGTATTATCCAATTAATGGCATTACATAGCATATTGGGAATGTGCAAGGCAAACCATCTTACTTTGGAATACTCCAGTATTGAATTGATTTAATTGCTTTGAAAACGTTTTTCTTCATGAAACAATTTTACCACCCAAGCAAAAGAGAACTAAAAGAAACACAGAGGACATCTGTAGCATAACTATGGAACTCAGTTGACGAGCAGTTATTATTTCATAGTGCTGTAAGCACCAAGCTAAGGAGCCATACGGTCAGACAGTTCCAACTGGATCTTTGTCCATGTTCGAATGTGTCTTTAGATTACTTCTGAATCTAATAATTAACTCAGAATAACGAAGAAAAAATGTAGCCAAAAATCTGCGAAGTTTATGGTAATTGAAGAGCTGCTGAAGAAATTATCTGGTTTTACTAGTATAACGAAAGTTAAATTTCTCAATATGGCTACATGCTCTGGCAAATCTAGCAAGCGGTGATATTGAAACCCTATAAAATCTTGCACAGAGTCAAGATAAAGTGTCTCTCTTGTCAAAACAATCCATTTTTCAAACATGAAAAAGAAATTTAAATAAAAGCTGCAATGGTTTTTGCATGGTTAGCCTTATATAACTGGTTATTTCAACATTTTATTTCACGCGCAAATTTCGCTGCTAATCAGGGCAATTTCGATATATACATTCCGCTTTGTTTTAGTCTTCCATTACGATTTGATATATGTGTGTCATAACCAGAAGCAAAAATTACAGCTGTAACAGTTTTGATATTGGAAATTACTCCAAAATGAGAAATTTCACCAGATATTCTCTTTAATTGTCCCTTTCCGTATCTTTAGTTACTAAATTTTCTTTAAACCTCTATGTCTGTTTGGTGATTTAAAGGTATTAACAACGCCAAGAACAACTCGTTTGGTATGTCGGATTTTTAATACAGTTATTTGGGTATCAACTATAGACGTATACCAGTTTGTTCAATGGGTCAGAATTTCGTAATAAATGTGTTAATGTAATAAACACGGTGTTTTACAGTTGGAATGATCTCTTGTCCCAAGCTACTGGATATGAAGTGCAGTCTACGACATTATGACCTTGTCGTATGTATAATAATTATAAATTGGCTTATGAGGCACATCAAATGTCGTTAGATGACACATCAATCTTAATTCTTGTCGTCAACGACTTCCCTTGTGACTTGAAGCTACGAGCATTTCCGGACCATTGCTTCGATGCCGATTGGAGTATTTGCTGCTTTACAATGATTATATATTCCACTTCCATGATCTCCTTTAAAAGTTTCTATATTCATAATGGGGTGAAAGTGTTATTGTTGATTAAATGATTATTAAATAAACTTACAATGTTATGATATCGTGTAAAGAGACTAATAAAATATGAGCATAGAACATACTTTAAACTGGTAATTTGTTTTCATCACTTGCTTTAGGCATGGTGTAATAATGCGTTCGCGTGACATCGTTAGTTCACCCAGGACAGAATGGTCAGTTTCACAACATCCACTTTCTATCGATTAATAAAAATAGTATGATCGAGACGCTTTAGACTCCCAGTTGTATTATACCATTGATGCAAGAGCTTATTATTTCATCAAGACCTCGTCTATAAGCTTATTTGTATTCTTGTGAATATGTTTATCATATTTACATCTATATATTGATTATATACTGACGGAAAATGCATTTAACTAAATTGTTTAGGTGTGTATCAAATATCAACAACAAAATAAAAGGGAATATTAACTTTCAATAGCAATGCTGTTGCTGCAAGTGGCGTAACAATTGCGTCAGTGTCAATGATGTAACATGATATGACTAGAAAAATGAAACAACGGATAAACGATTTCTTTAGAGTTTCGATGTCAAACATAAAAATAGTTATGAACTAGTCATTTTATAAGTGAACATTTTTTCCGTGAAAAAAATTAAAATTAAGAGAACATAAAGATTAACCTTGGGAAACTTGTTTAACAGCTATCGCAAAAAATGCTAATGCGATTCGCAGCAAATTATCCACTAAAAAGCTATTTCTATGCCTTGTGGTAAACCGTTAAATGTAATACAACATATCGTTTATCTGAAAAAGCTAAAATTGTTCCTTTCATTCATTACAAAGATAAGCATTTCCTGTTCCAAGTCGTTTCTAAAGCGATGTACGTCCTTTGCATAGTTTATAGTTCCTTTGAATTCTAAATAACCTTTCCCTATTATGACTGGTGGATAAATGTACAGGTCAAAATACTATTGAATATTTTAATGATTTTGTTTTGTCGATTAATATTTTCATTCACTAGTTCAGCCTCTGACATGTTTTCATTCACAATTTTACACAGTCGAGCTGCAGCGGGTGGATTCCAAATGAAACTTTAAACCCTGACGACTATAGAACAGGAAAAACATTTGAACTTAGCAATTTTGCTGAATTATGTTAAGGTATCCGATCCACAAATCGCAAGCCTCGTTACCGCCAAATGCGCAGGTGCCACCGAGACGGATATTTCTATCCGATTCATAAACAATGACAGATATTATTATTCCATAAAATAACAAAGTGGAAATCCACAGGTCGCCCAACACGACATAAACGAAAAAGTTACAGGCTCAGATTTATCGAGCCTGTTCAAGGACGGTAGTGAAAATTCAAGCTACCGTCCATGCCCTCTATCCCCGGGTTGAGCAGAACTCAACATTTACACATGTATCTGGTTTTGCTGTATCTTTGTGAGCTAATCGGATACAGTTGTACTAGAATATAATTTAGAGACATCTGCAGATGTATTCAAACAGCGGTGCACATGGAACCTTCAATGATGCACAGGATGCAATTCCATGAAAAGCGGCGTATGGTCCCCAGATAAAATAATGGCTTTGCCCTAAACGAGAAAACAATGGAAAAAACTAAACAAAATGGAATTTAGAGAGGAGAAGGGATCTATGTTTATGGAGCCTGCATATCACAGTATACTAACACAATATTAATGTCGTGCAGAACGATTTAAAGAGATCGAAATATAACAGCTCTGATCGAAGGTACGGTGAGACTTTTTACGGCCGCCACACGACACAAACAACGCTGCTGTGATAATAAAATAAAAAAAAGTGGAACACCACAGGTCACCCAACACAACATAAACTAAAGTGTTGTAGGCTCGATTTGATTGAGCCTGTTCATAGACGGTAGTGAAAATGCAAGCTGCTGTCCACGCTCTCTAGCCCCGGGTTGAGCAGAACGCAACATTTACACACAAGTACTAAAACATTATTTAGAGACATCCCATAAACCCTCGCTGAAATTATATCCCTACTTATATGTAGTATGTAATTTATAATTATTTCATTATCTTAGTGTTTTACGGCTCAAAAGACAGTACAGTTTATATGACGCCAAATAGGACGTAGTTTGGCTTTTCCTCGCATTTACATTGAAATAATATATGAGATACTGGAATAACTGTATCCGATCAGCTCACAATAAATACAGCAAAACCTGATATTCATATTCTCTAAGTATAAGTCGCCTTAAACGATCACGCAAGGGTAAGACAGTAATTTCATTGTTTTTTCATACATATATTCAACCATAAGGGATTTCGACCTTTAACGAACTTCTGGTTAACATTATTGGGTACATATATTCATGGCATTTTGCTTCATTTAAGTCAGTCTCAACAGAAAATATATTTGCCTCAGTAGTGAAACATGGTCAAGGGATACCTCGTACAAATAGTTCAAAGATTGATGATGCATTCCGTTCTCATAACGCTGATCCGTGAGAACGCTACCAGGGGTAATTCCACCAAGAAACACAATACGAGATTTTAGTTAGTATTTTCTCATGTAGATGCATATGGTGTCACCCCGGTATAGAAGTACTTCCGGGTCGTTGTATCCTAGAAAGTAGTTCTTTGAAATTTTGAAGTTCCCAATTTAACGCTATCCCTACTTTGACATGTTATATTCCAAATGTATTTATTGATACTGTGTACATTTTTTGTCATTTCTGATGTCTTTAACAGTTGTTTTATGTGTGTTTTTCAGGATTACATTTCTGTGCGGAAGGATTAAAAAACTACACCAGACTGGTGGCCATGACAGATGTCAGTGGGAAATTTAAACATGGACTAGATACTTTGATGTGTAGCAAAAAAGTTCATCGTTGATGATGGTGTTTTTCTGTGATATATTGACTGGGATAGTATTACTCTTTAGAAATACAGAGCTGTCAATGCTTCAATTTTGTTGTGAAATTCACAATCCATGTCCAAAAGTGCTTGTTTTACTATACAGCAAAGAAGGAGAAATTGTACCGGGCCGACACCTATATGGCAAATTCAGAAAGTGGAATATCTCAGCAACCATAGGGTTTACAGTCATGAAACTTCACACACTAGTAGCTGATAACAATACAAATCAGTGGCTAAAAGGATATTTCCAAGGTTTGTGAATTTTTAATTTTATTCAAATTTTAAAAATTCAGTAGTTGAATTTTCTTTGAAATTTGAGTAATAGTTGTCTCCTCTTTATTTGTCAGTCTTCTACTATAGTGCAAAGACACTGAACAAGCAGGAAGCTCTTAAAAGGCTATATAAAAAGAAGACACATAGTTTTTCACTTTAATTTTAAGAAAAAAAATATAAATTTAAATTTCTTAAATTTTTTAAAAAAAATTTCTATTTCGCATAGCGTCTCTTTTCCGAAGAATTTATAAGTATATATATGTGAACATGTTACATAGTGCCGCAGTAGACCATGGATGAACAGTGTCGTATGTGTGGAAGCTGTACATTTTGGACCGGATGGGTTTATAAATGAGGCTATAGTCGGTTTCGTAACAGGAGTCGGAGAAACTGATTGCTTGTCGGGCCTGGATCTCGAACCGGTCACGGTCTTATTACACTGATGTTAAAGCCAGTCAGCAGGCGTCTCATATATGATATAAAGAAATTGCGTGAATGTTCGTTCCCTTGCGTATGAGACGCATAACTAATATTACACGAAATAATTATTTTTCTCATTTCAGTCAAATCCAATGTGCTACCGGCATTTTGGCATTGAAGGACATTGCTTACCGGTGTGCCGAGTGCATTTGTCAGCATTATTAATGTATAACAAGTTTTCTTTACACTGACAGGACATTGGTTGTATTACACAGAGAATTACATAGAGGTTGCTTCAGTGTGATAAAATAGTTGTTGTTGTTGTTGTTTGTGTATTATTTTATTTATTCATTTGTTTTTTCAGTTTAGAACATATTCCGAGCTTTCAGCTTCAGCCCGCATCAGGCCGTCGTCAGATACATTCTGCCTTGAATGGGAATGCTTCTATTCTGATTTGCTTTTCAGGTTTACAACGCAGGTCTGTGTTACTAAGAAAATATTTAACGGGGCTGATTTCCTGGGTCGGCCTCGTGCAGTTTCCTTAATATGTATTTGTCCTGGTACCGACTGGAAACACAACTTGACGGTATTTGTATTTCAGTTTTGCTCGATTCATTCTACTTCATTCTTTAGATAGGACTTTTCCTGTTGGGACTTTTATTCATGTTTTTCTGTATGTTGTTTTTTCATAGCATTTATGTGTTTCAATTCTTTTAAATTTGCATTTCAGATACTTTATTGTCTGTGCTGAAAGAGGTTGTCTGGTAATAGTTATTTTAATATTCTTTTCACTGTTTCAGCTAACATATATGTAGAAAATTATTCAGTTGCAGTGTTTTAATGACATACTTCCTGTAAAGTTCCTGAACCAGTTGATATCAGAATGATAAAGAAATGATAGATGGTACCAATCTGTGAATATTATGTCACTTTTTTCTATAGGTGTTCCTGATCACACTTAGAACTATACACACACACTCAGCTGTTTCTCAAGAAAGGCCGACTACAGTTCACAATCTTTCTTTTGTCATTTGCAGGCGATGAATTCCATATGTCAGAAGGAAATTTAGAATCGTACAACCAGTCAGCAGCTACCCATAAACCAGACCAACCTATTAAGTCGAGCGGGCAGAAGCTGTGATTTTCAGTGTAACACCGCAGAATGACGGCTAGTTTTCGGTAAGCGATTTAGATGTTCCACCGGTGCATAGCCCTCTGGTCCTAATGTCTTTAGTCAGAACTGTAGCCTAAAATGTCAGTTACAGCTTGACAGTTTCAGGGGTACCCTGAGCTGTGTCTGGCTCCAGTTGGAGTTCTTGACCTTCCGCACTTGCCTGCTTCCAAGATGGCGCGGATCGGCTTTGCATTTTGCGTTTCAGGCATTGTTCGGCTTAGCCGAAGAAATAATTCATTTTAAGATAGACTGTGATGTATTGATCTGTTTTACTTCCAGTAATTGTCATAAATATAATCACATATTGGTCTTTGCTTGTGGGTTTTGGTCTTTCAATCATTAAAAGTTTCATTTTTCTGCAATTGTAGTGGGTAAATTATGCATTTTTTACTAAAAAATGCATATTTTAAAGTAAATACTCATTTTGATACATCATTTTTCAAAATAAATAAGCTTAAAGTTACATAAAACATACTATAAGCATTAACTAGTGATATCAAAGTTGATTTCCTGAAAATCTGATTGAAATTTTCAGAAGGAAGGCAAATTTTGTAATGTGCCTTTTTTCTTCAAAATTCCGGTTTCCGAGCCAATTTCTCCGCAAAGTAGGTCTAATGTTTGAAATGTTTCTGCGGGACAAACTTTTCTTTGCGATGACAATGTCTTGTGTAACTTTTCTCGCAAAACCCTAAGTTACAAGATTTTATGGGAAAAATTTGGCTAAATTAAAAATTTGATAAGATTTAGGTGTCACCCCGGTATAGAAGTACTTCCGGGTCTTTGTATCCTAGAAAGTAGTTCTTTGAAATTTTGAAGTTCCCAATTTAACGCTATCCCTACTTTGACATGTTATATTCCAAATGTATTTATTGATACTGTGTACATTTTTTTGTCATTTCTGATGTCTTCAACAGTTGTTTTATGTGTGTTTTTCAGGATTACATTTCTGTGCGGAAGGATTTAAAAACTACACCAGACTGGTGGCCATGACAGATGTCAGTGGGAAATTTAAACATGGACTAGATACTTTGATGTGTAGCAAAAAAGTTCATCGTTGATGATGGTGTTTTTCTGTGATATATTGACTGGGATAGTATTACTCTTTAGAAATACAGAGCTGTCAATGCTGCAATTTTGTTGTGAAATTCACAATCCATGTCCAAAAGTGCTTGTTTTACTATACAGCAAAGAAGGGGAAATTGTACCGGGCCGACACCTATATGTCATACTGCAAAACTCTGTTAACTTTCAGTACGATGCGTCAAGGTTACACCTGTGTGAACAAATGTGCAGGGCTTACCATTGAAACTCTTTGCAATGCTTAAGTAAGTGGGATTGTTTAATTTAAATCGATATAAACAGCTAAATTGACTGGCATTAATGTCGATTAAAAGAAAAACAATAACTTCTTAAATGTATGTAACAATTTTAACACTGTCTTGCTTATTTAATTAGCCTTGCTTATTTCATTAGCCCATTAGTAAGTGTATGTGTTGTTGTTACTCATATCATTTAGAAAGAATGCTATATTTCTCCGTCACTAGCGATATTCCTTAAATATTTTAGAGGTAATAACTCTTACAACCCAAAGACATTTTCATAAAATTGTCACTGAAATGATAACGTCTATTTCATTGATGTTTAAATACCAATTAATTCATATAAATAATCCAAGCTCATTGCCATGTAAATGATAATGAGTCGAAGCGGTGATAAACGACATACATATTTCAAATTCAATAATGGTCTTATTTGGCGAATGTGACAACCATGACAATATTTGCAGCAATTCTTAATTAGTTATACCTATTTGATGCGTAAATTGGATGTTATTGCATGGCAAATTCACTGAATCATGGAAACATCTTTTCTTAATAATAAGTAAATAAATATCAAGATTCAACGATATATCGACCCTATATATTCTAAAATTGAGTAAATTTTACTTTTAATTTCACAATGTGCGTGCCAATATTTAAGTTAGGAAACATGTGATTACATTTACAGTCAGTCATTACTGCAAAACTCAAATAATGGTCTGTTTTATTATAATAGAATTGCGCTTAACCGGGCTAGGGAGGGGAGGGGGGAGGGGGTGGGGAAGAGGGGAGGGCGTTAGGGTGTTGCACGTTTCATTATCTCTCATAAACTCGGCGCGAGTACAACATTGCAGATCAAGGTACTGTTATAATACTAGTTAACCTATTTTACTGGCACCTGCAAAAACTACAGGTTAACACGATTTACTGATATTCGATCAGGACGCGTCAGCAGTGCTTATTTAGTATCGATTTACACTGATAAGCTGATGAAAACTCTTGAATAATTCTTGATGAACGGAGTTCACTGTACTGGTAGAGAGAATTCAACATTTTATGGCATTTAATTTCAGTTTCCAGTTAAAATAATAGCGGTATAAAGGCTCTCTGAGATCAAGATTTACTATGCATACATAGTTTAAGTTCACATAATTCCGCGTGAAATTAATGAAAACTTTTATTAATGATGCAAAAAAGACATAAAAGATAAAAACAAAAACACTTTTATTTCATTTTCTCGTGTCTTTTCTCGTGACTGGGCATCTGATACGTACTAATTCAAATTCATGTTTTTCCATTTCTCAGTAAGTAACTGTAAAAATATTTTTGAGAACTATGTTTTTTTTTTCAATTTAATTACTATTTAGTACAAATGATGAATTACAAACATTTTTTCACACTGAAATTATATCCATACTTATATATAGAACGATATTTGTTATTTTTCATTATTCGAGTTTTACGCCGCAATAATGCAGTACAGTTGATATCACGTCAATCAGGACTAAATACATATACCTGCTTGGATCACAGAACTACAACAAAACCAGATATTCATGCATATTAATCGGCATTAACGATTATGCAAGGGTAAGAAGTAGTTCCATTGTTTTTTCATAATCATGTTCAAGCAATATTATTTTCGACTTAACGAAATCCTAGTTCACTTTGCATATATTCATGGCTTGATTAGCTTATTAAAATCATTCTCAACGAAAAGATATAATTTGCCTAAATAAGATTGTCAAATAAAGGATGTGACGAAAGTTCATTCCAAATTGAAAAGAAAATCAGCATATCAAAAACATGGAAAGAAAGACATACATAGTTTTCCGTCATATTAAATGCTGATATGTTTAGGTAATGCCTCTATAGAAATTTTGTTAATTTCAGATTCTCTTACTGGAAAAAAAAATGTTTTATGTACTTAAGTTCAGAAATTTTCAACTTTTGAAAATAAACAAGCGTTTCTTCTTTGATTGATTCTATTACAAACATTTTATGTCAGATTTGAGTTATCATTTGTACAATACAAATTCAACTACCATGATATGCAAAACAAAACAAATAACTTCTAAATATATTGCACCATATGTGAACTGTTAAGTATGGAAGTGGCCTACCCCCATAAATTTTAGGGAAAATGCCATTTTCTACAAAACACATCTATGTAAGGGAACATGTTCACCGGATGTCATACAGTCATCTCAACTTATGCAATAGTGAAACCCATACATCAAAACTCTTAAAATGAGATACTGCGTCAGGGTTACTCAGGGTTACCCTGGGCTATGTTTGAGTAAATTAGGTTCTTTAATTTAAATCGATGCAAAAAGCTTAATTGACTGACACTTATGTCAATTAAAAGACAAACAATAAATTCTAAATGTATGAAACAATTTTGCAAACACTGTCTCTCTTATTTCATTAGCTTAAGTATATATGTTATTGTTACTCATAATTATGACTACGTTTTAACGATATTCCTTAAATCTTTGGAGACAACAACTCTTAAATAAATTGTCACTAAATGATAACGTCAATTTCAGTGTTGATTAAATACCAATTAATTCATATATATTATCCAAGCTCATTGCCTGGAAACTGATAATGAGTCAAAGCGGTGAAAAACGACTTACATTTTTCAAATTCAATAATGGGCCGAGGAGGCGATACAAGCTGTATTTAAGTGACAGCCATAATATTAATAGTATAACAATACTTGTCAATTAGTCTATATGCCTGTTTGATGCGTATATTGCATGCTATTGCTTTGAAAATTCACTGAATCGTAGACACAACTTTTCTTATATATATAAATCTCGAGATAAAACGATATATTGACCTTGTAAATATTCTAACATTGAATATTAGCCGTTGACTGTATGTTCCGATGACATATTTGTGGGTGTTTTAATTACACAATGTAAACGTCAAAATTAAATAAATGTCTTTAAATCGTCTCTTAGATAAGTAATTATCCAATCATATGTTAGGAAATATGTTACCACATTTACAGTCTGTCATTACTGCAAAACTGTAAACTTAGGAAAATTTCCGGGAACCAGATCGACGAACTTCCCCATAATATTTCTTGCATTCGTTTGTTTTCTAATAGAAAAAAGATATAATATGATAAATCGCTACATTTAGCAATACACGGAATCTTATTTACATTCATCAACGCAGTCTTTTTAGATATGTCCTTCGAACAACTTCTGTTCTTTGTTTTTAATTTGTCGATTCGATAGAACTGTGTTATAACTGAAATGCAAATATCATAGGTTTGATGTCGCAAAATACTTTAAGAATGCTATATGCGTAAGCCGTTCTCTTTTAATGGTTTCTATGCATCTCACATTTTCATTTAAGGATATATCTTCTTTATACATTTTGTCTTGTTTTTGTTACAGAAATGAATCTATTGGAAAGACAAGGATAGGTTGTGTGAAGTCGACATTTGAACACAGTTATTAAGGTATCAATTGTAGACATAGGTCAGTTTGCCAAATGTGTGAGATATTCCGAATAATTTGTTACATCTAATGGACAGGTTGTTTCGAAGTAAAGTGTCCCAATCCTCACATGGTAGCGTGCAATATACGAAACTTTATTCTTTCTGTATGCATAACGTTGATGGATTGGTTTATAATACACATTAAATGTAGTTAAATAATACATTCATCATTATTCCTGTCACCAATGATAAGGTTCAGTGTCGCCTGAAAGTAGAAGACTTTCCGGATCACTGCTCTTTCTGTCGCAGTGTGGTTTTGGCTTGAATACGTGCTACTTTAAACATAATGATTTATTTCATTCTTGAAAATTTCCATTATCATCGCTTCAGTTTCAGTGGAATGACTATTTTGTTGCCGGATATATTGACGTTGGATTAAACCGACACAAGTTTCTCTTACAAGATTGTTTTGGTCATGCTTCGAAAATAAAGATTACTCTCATTTGAACCTTACTTTTGATATTTCGTATTATTTGGTGACACCGGTAAGAAGCAAACATTACTCCTGAATAATAGCGATTTCTTTATACCTTTCTGTATCTCTTTTGAAATGATTGGCTCTTAAACGATTGGATATGAAGTTATATTCACCGAGAAGAGTGTATATTGACCATAACTCTTCAGCTAAAGGCCTGATTGAATATATAATTATATTCTTTTAATAGTATTCTGAGTGAACTGCCCTGACAGCTCCTTGCAACATCTTATGTATAAATATTGATGTTGCTGGCAACTCACATAGCATACTGTTAAAAGAAAACAAGGCTGTTGTAAAACTGTATGCATGTATTTCAGGACACTTTTAAGTTAAATGGACAAAAATGTCTTAACAAGGGGTAAATTACATTTATCGCAATAGTCATTTTGAAACCACAATTTGGTTTAACTGAGTCTGTTCATGAAAGGCGCAACACCCCCACCCCGTGTCCCACCTTCCCATGGCATACTATTACAAGCATAAGCTTATGATAGTACAACTGAATGGACTCTCATGACGATAAAGGACCAGAAAAAAAGAAGATTAAGAGTCAGCAGAATTGTAAAGAATTGTCAGGAATGAGAGTGTTGTATTTTTGTTCAATGTGTAGTTCAAAAACATATCAATTTCATGCTTATAAAAGCATAGTTAACAAAATGTTGAAATGTCCTTTTTTGTAGAACTTTGTAAAAAGGTTATGTAACTTCTGTATGCCTTATGATACGTTTACAAAATCACAGTGTACATTATTCTTTGATTTTAAGATTACCTAATTGCACAATGAAATGCGTTAGTTATTGGTTATCATCAAAAGGTATAGGGGGTACCTCTAATGGAAATCTTGCAATAGTACTTTTATTCGACAATTACGACAGAAATAAGTACACAGCTCCTCCTTTACACTCACGATTTAAAAATAAAAGTATCAAGTTCCTATAAAGTCCGGAAATGTCAGTGTGTCTCCAAAAATACTACGATCATTTTATTCAAAATATGCAAACTATGTTAAAATTATTCTGCATAGCGGAGAAACATGCGTGGAGAAATGTTGCCGAACGCATCAATCCATTGTTTATTAAATATTCACTATTCAACAAATGTTTTCACTGATTTTTGGAGAGCCAAATATTCAGGAAACGTTTAGATTATTTTTTTGATACGGCGAGATGGAACAACATAGAAATTGAATTTTGAATATCATATAATGTGACGTCATACAATTCTTGCACCGGAAATGGTCGGAAACCACATTTCAAACGATGCAAAGCAATGCTTGTGTTTTGACAAGCTGTTAAGGGAAAATTGTACTTTTGTTGGTTGCAAGATTACAAAAAATCTACAAACTGTTCAACTGTAAACAGAACTGGTCTTTGTAACATTTCTGGTCTAAACTTTTACATGAAGTTTAGTGACTGTAGTATATCATCGCAATCTTGTTTTATGTAATCTGTTTTGTTTCTTCAATATAGCTTTTAATGATTTTTCCAGAAGAATTTTAAACAAGCACGTCTAATAAATTTCATTCATATCCGCCTAGTTCCAAAGCAGTGTGTACGTCACAAATAAAACGTATTAATTCAAATGCGGTGGTTTAGAATTACAATAAAATTACAAATTCAATTAATATTTGAGTTTCATTCTCAAATCCGACAGTTAAACAGTCGAGTTTTAAAACTTTTCTGTCATTAAATTAAATTATATCTGTCAAAAAACAAGGCCAAGTCCTTTGGGAATGCCTTAAAGTGTCTATTTATACTTAATAAGCTTGGTGTCCTCGACCACTTTTGAGAAGATTGAGAGTCTACAAATATCATTTAAGCGGACTAGATAGATGTCTATATTCATAAAAATATTGTGCAATTTTACATGCAGTTGTATAGTGGACGCAACTTGACCCCGATGGTTGACCTTTGCATTATAATACATAATAAGGCACAACCTATTATTGAAAAGGAGTGTAGGTAAAACACGAGCTGCACGAGAAAAAGGAAATATGAATTTGAGTAAATATAAATTGTTGTATTGGAAGGTTTTAACTGATCAAATGTAAGTATACATGTATATACTTTGATACTGCACTGTATACAAACTAATTCCATATGAATATAGACGAATACCCTAAGCACCCTTGATTTCTATAATGAAATAATCGATATGAATAATTAGCCTAAGGTCAACCATCGCGGTCAAGTTGCGACTACTATAAGCGTCGTAAACTAGGTTACTAGATGACAATTGTGCTTCCCTGAGAAACTCCGCTTTCATCGCTACTCCCCTTATTATGTCTATGGTAGCAGATGCGGTTTTCTTTAATTATTTTTTTTTATTCCTGGGGGGGGGGGGGGGGGGGGGGGGGGCGGCGTATTTTCGCTAGCTAGCCCTAAATCATCATCCTTTAATTAAACAGAAAATATCTAGAGAGTCCTGAGAAATAAAGCATTTCGTGATTAAGCATGAATTTTGAAACTTGAAACTGAAACTGTTTTATTTGATTAAAAGCCTATTTTACGTAAGACATATTCGATGACGTTTTACAAACACATAAAAAAGTATACGTCTAAAAATTAAGACATTTTAAAGATGTAAGAAATAAATGAGCATAAATATCATTGTGAATAAACTATTTAGTAAGTATTAAACAAAAGATCAGGCATCAGATAAGATTAATAAAATATTTCAATATTAAGATACAGTAAGATAGCTGTTTGTTAGTAAGTAAGTAAAAGTGAGTTATTGTGACATGTTCATAAGTTATTATAATTACTGTACTCTTGTATTAAACAGTGATAAAATTGTTCATATTTGGAATGTATTTACATTGTAATAATCATCCAGTTCATGTTTCCACAATATCTTCAAAATCACAGTTTCAAGCTCTAAAAGAGTGCAAAGTAATTCCTAAAATAATGAGTTTTCAACTTCTTTTTGAAAACATCTAATGTGTCTGAGTTCCTTATTTCGAGAGGCAATTCGTTCCAGAGTTTAGGTCCAAAAGTACTAAAACTTTTGTCACTGAATGTTTTGCGCTTGTTGAAAGGAACAACGAAGCACCCACAATTTACTGATGTGAAATTTATGCCAATGTGTCATCGTTATACATTATGGTGACGCGTATATAATTACTTGCATTGTTCTTCAAATAGAAAAGGACAAAGGCATTAAAATACCCAAAACGTTAACACTACCTTTAAGTTACGTGAGGACATTTTTTCAAGATTGTTTGAATCGTTTTACTTTATTCATGGTTGGAGTGTAAGAGAGTTACGTTATGGCAACAATTTTCTCTTTCAATTTGAATAGTTTGAATTTATTTGGAATGTTCATGTTCTATAACACCACATGATCTATCTGGAGAAATATGTAGAAGATAACTTTCTTTTTATATGTACGTTCTGTCCAGTTTCACATGTACTTCTGAAGTCCAAAGTCTATTGCAATCTTCGCTGATATAAGCGAGTCACAATCTACGCATATATTTAGACTTTCGCAAACATTCAAGAGTTGTAATCGTTTCGGCATTTACGAGCCGTAATCTTTGCAGATATTCTTCAGTCGCAATCTTCGCGATTCTTCGTGAGTAGACACTACTCAGGTATTCACAAGTCGCAACCATCCCGTTCTGTAAAATTATATTGAGTTGTCATTTCACATCAAAGAAGATTGATCAAATTAGAGGAAAATGGGCTTCCTGTGTTCGATACTGAACTGAAAATAATTATAATGTTTGTGGTGAAATCCAAACATATTCCGTCATGGCAAAAGATAACCAGTTATACATAATTTTGCAAAACAATTATCACATAGTCAAATAGCATAATTGTATATTCTGAAGCATAAAATTTGTATGCATTAGTAAAGAATTTCATGTTTTGTCTTTTTTGTTGACGAAAAGAACAACCACACTACATATACATTACTGTTAAACAGGGAATACAGATGTCAATAACATCCCATTCATTTAAAGGTATTGTTGTAGATAAAATGTGCATCTAGTATGACGTAGGACGTGAAATCCGCTGTTCAGAGTTTTAAACTCATCTGGAATGTAGCTTGTGTTCATCATTATAAAAGCATGTCTAAAGCTTAATCTATCTCATGCTTTACAAGGAATACATTGCCAAAAGTCATATGTCAGTTAATTCATACTGAAGGCCAATTTATACGATATTTATCTACATGGTGACACAACTTCTGTCATGTTTAAACCCGCATAGATAGTATAAATCAAGTCAAACTATATTATATAAAGACCCTTGACAAATTTTCTGCACATTGTTAAGCCTGCAAGAGACTCTTCTACAAAATTGATGCCGTCAGTGCCCATAAACAAACATTATGCATTGATAACCGCCTATAAAACAGAAGCAGTCACGTCACCTTACGGTTATGGCAGCCGTAAAATGTCTCAACGTACTTGAATTCAGTGCTGTAATATTTTGTTGTCCTTTGGAAATATGGAGTCCATTCCATAGCTATTTATTAGAATTCTGCTAAAGCTGCTGCCTTGTGTTCCTCATTGCATACCCTCTCTTGAATAGACTCAATCAAATCAAGTTTGCTATTACTTTGCTTGGTTGCATTCCAAGGGATCTTTTTTGGGGTTTATTTAAAATCGATTTCAAATCCTACCTAATTCACATAATGTTATTTCTCTTTTGAACGTGTAGGAGTTATAATAAGCGATACGAGATAATTATTTTCTTTAATTTTTTTATTTATAAGAATTCAAATAGTACAAATAGTATGATTTAGGAAATTCAATGAGGTACAGAAACATAAATTTTGTAATAAAATAATACTAGTAAACATGGAAAAATAAATAAAATACATCAGAAATCATGTACGTATTTATCAGTTTTGGCCATCCATACATAACAGTCTATATGTATATTCACAATCCTGGAATCACATTCCTCCGAAAAGAACCAGATTGTCGTTGCCGCCCGAGACAAATCCCAAAATTTCGACATAGACGTCTCCTGATTCTACGCCTTCTCCTGCGCTGTCTTGGCGTCAGTCTCCTCCGAGTCTCACAAATATCCTCCGGGCAACCGAGACAATAATAACCAAAATCTGACTGTAACACAGGTGTATATCTACATCTTCTTGGAATATTTTGTAGTGTACAAATATTTGTCTGACATGGCATCAGCCTATCCGCACCAAACTGTCCTAGTGGACTGCCAATACCACCCGAAACGAGCAATTGGCCCCGTCTCTCTGGTCCTAAAGGTCTTACTATGTTTCGAATTGCAGGTAATATGGTTTGAGAAATTCTTCCACCTAATCTTTGTTCCGATATATCATCAGTTCTCACTTGACGCCCATCGATGAATCCTATACCAGTTTCTAACCGCCCATCTTGCCACTGCCCTGTAACAGGTTATGAAAAGCATTGTAACAACTTCTTCACACAATAAAAGTGAAATATAAGGGATATTTTTCAAATTTAATCATTTATTTTATTTATGCCAACTAAATACAATATCTGCATTTTACCTTCGGTATGCAAAATTTTGGACAATGTCACCCGACTTGATATATAATGACTAAGAATAAATCAAACTTAATGATTTATATCAAAAGGCAGGAGTAAACTATGGTGTACAGTTTGAGGACCAACTATCTAAAAGTTTTTAGGCGATATCAATATTTTTATCATATTTTAAAGGATAACTTTGTACAAAAAGTACTACATCTAGGAAATTATTCAGAAAAATAACCAACAAGAAACAGTTCTGTTTTATAAAAAACAACACCTTTTTTATGTCAAGTCGGCGGATATGGCGATATAGATTTATCTCGTTTTTGTAACAAAACTTTTCCTGTTCTGGTCAAATTTTCTTCAATATTGAAAATCATTCTTATTAGCGATACTTAATTTAAAAACATTAACAATATCTGGAGGGCAGTTTATATTTTTCAAGCACATATTTACATAGTTTGGCATTTGTCAAAAATTTTGAAAATTTAATAAATTTAGAACAAACCCAAATACCTATATTTTATCGCTTATTTTGATTGACTTGGTCTACAAATGAACAAATTTCAACATTATTCACAAAAGGGTTTCAAAAAGAAGAAATTGTAAACATCGTTTGTAACGGAAAATCATTTAAGAATTAAGCGAATTTCTAATATACTTATCAAATGATTCTTCAATTGTTGCATATAATTAACATAAACTGATTTTTTTTCTTATGTTAAAATCTTCTTAACAGCAGAATTTGAAAATGTACAGAAGTATCTACAACTTTTAAACAAGGTGAAAAACATAACTATATGCAAAGACTTTAGATCACATTTAAAAACAGACATTCAACGCTGAAGTGAAAATGTATAATACAAGATAGTCTTCAGTTTCATTAACAGTTTAAAGAAAACAGTGTTTCAAATATTTTTCAAAATTAATGTCATACAGATTTTACCCCGATATATAAACAAAATGAGAAACTAAATGTAGGATGCCATCCCCGCCACGTTAAATACAGTGAAGACCTTATTCGAAAAAGACATCGTTCTTAAGATAAGTCACACAATAAATGTAATTGCGTTTTTTATTATCAGTACAAAATACAGACCATTTGCAAAAGATGCAAGTGCACATATTAGAAGAACACAACTAATATCCATATTCAATCAGTAACAAAAATTTGCTTATATGTTTTCTCTTTATAGTTGATCACTTTTATAAGAGAGTAATTATACAATCATATACGTATTTTTGTCTTTTTTGATTTGTCGATAGGCAATAACGTTGTATATTTACGTCATATATTCGGTATGTAATAGGCATATTGACAGCTTTAGATAGCATGAACGTAATAATACTGTAATAGACATCATATGCGTAAGACCCAATCAGTAAGTTAGAGTATTTTTTGCCTATCACAGCAGTTATACTTCAGGTAAAGACAATAAAAATGTATTTTAGTAAAACGATGAATACACGGTAATATTTAATGCATATTAGTAATAAATGTAATACATGTAATAAATAACAAATAAATAATTAACTGTAATATAACTATGAGGACCAATACTACTGTTGGCACAAATACGAGAAAGAAGTTTCTTGATACTGGTGGCATAACCATGAGAACGTCACGTAACGTAAACTACTTTCATTAACTGATTTAACTATAATAATTTAACTCAATTAGAATAATATCTATTCTGCTAGTGCTATATGCACGATTAAAATAACCACAGACTGTTAATTTTATCCAAAAACGGAGATATTAACTTTCAGTAAAAAACATGCTTTGCATTTATGTATTATATCACCTAATTATTCATTAATACTCTGGAAGCAGTTGAAATAAACTTGAAAAAAAACCCGGTAACTGCCGATTTCAGTCCAAAGCAAAAAAGAATATATTCCAGAAAATCTAAAAAAAAAAGATCCTTTGGAAGCACAGACATAAAAAGTCTTTAAAAAACAAATTACATCTTCTATTAAATAGTCAACAAACGGCTTTTTGTTAGAAAACAAACAGGATAGTCAATTTAAAATTTTTATTGTGATGAGCTTTTAAGTTGTAACTGACTTTCAATTAAGAAATCCTTTTATTAATTATGTTTCATTAAAACATATCTCCTGATGGTAAATGAAGTGAACGTCTTTTAAATTTTGAAACCCTTTTATTTGCAATACAAGGTATTTGTCACAGACAACACAAATGGAAATCTAGTCAAAGATAAGCAATGTCCATATATAAAGTAAACGACAAAAGACTACCAGTTATACACAATATAAATACTTTAAAGACACAAAAATAATTTTTCTATCAATATTGGATTTCTTCTAACTACAAGGCGGAGAGTGTATAACAAACAGGGCGGAGTCTATGCCAATTTGAGGCTGTCAGAATACCATTATCTGCCCAAATTAATGATCTTTCTTCTAATCTACAATATCCTGAAATTGTATAATTATTCCTATCAATAGTTTGCCCACGCAGTCTATACGCAATCTCATTCACGAAATTGGATAAATGCTGTGTAAAATTAGACGTCAGTCTTTTTCTTGGACCGATGAAAAACGTTTAGGCTCTCTTTAAAGATTACTAAATACCGGCGCTTGTATAAACCATGTTTAATTGGTTTGTTGCATGAACAGGTTACTGAATGTTTTTTTAGGCAATAAGTTGTCTTTAGAGGATTTATTTTCGGGCTTCGTGTACAAAATTGCTTACTATATTCCTTATGGTTTTGACTATGCAACTTGATATGTTTTAACCATTTTTCGTTTGTTTTACAGGTAAATGAAATGCTATTCTTTTGAAATATCGTACTATTATCCATTCTTTTCCTTAACAATTGTTTCATTTCTTGTTATCAAACTGTCTGCCGACAAGAGGACCATCAGATAGCCTTAATGAGCCATTATATATGGTCAAATAAATCGCTAGTTGTTATTACACTTTTATAGGCAGTCTATAATTGGTTTTTATGACGAACGTAGTAGCGAGGTTATAACAAAGATTCATTCCCGTTGATTATTGACCGAGACCGTTTCATTATTTGTTAATAGTTTGTAAGATGTTCTGCCTAAATTGTCTCAAACCTTTATTCATTTCCACAGATCATCACAAAGTGTAAGTCTAAAATCATAATGGTAGTAAAAGAAGAATACAAACAACCTCAATAAAATGATAATCATGATAACGATACTTTTGTAAATGAAACATAAAACAAAACGGAAATCATAAAAGTAAACAATTTTGACAATATGTTGGATACTATGAAACTTGCATAATCATTGAAATTTAAAAAAAAAAACATAACCATAGGCATAATTTAAGAACACGAATGAGTTTGGTACACCTACGGCGAAGACTTGACACACGTTTTGTCAAATCCCTTTAAAAAAAGACTAAAACAGAAAATTGACCTACTGGTAGCTAGGTATTACGAAGTACGTCTACTTTTGCTATTTTATGTGGTATATTGGTTTGAATATTTTTGCTTAATGAACTGCTCTATAACAAAATGTTTTGTTAACTATTATTTGAAAAACAGTGGATCCAGTTTACATGTAGACGTCAAAAGATATATCAAAACGCATTAGCTCTATATAAAGGTACACCAATATTGTGTGGGTAATAAGTAAAATGCAGTATCTGTCATGCCAAAGTCCAGTTAAATTTAACATAAAAATGAGTCACGTATGGTCACTACTTCCCAAGATTCCGCGGTTCTGTAACAAAATTGCCTAAACAAGACACGACGTTTTATTTAATTATTTTTTTATGTGTCTCAAGCTCGTTAAATACATTTTTTGTGCGTTTGAAAAGCAGAGTGCATTGTTAATAATTATGACAAGCTTGTACAGCATGTTATGAGGTTCAGTATTGAATTACTTAAGATGATGTCCGCATCAGAAATGTAAATACTTTACATTTGATGAACACAGTATTCTTAATTAGTCAGACGCAACGTATTTTCGAATTACCTTATGAGATTTGTGCCTTGTGACTCTTGCCGATTTACGCTAGACGTAATAACATTGTTGATGGCGCGTCAAAGTGAAATATTATCTTTTCAAAAAACGAATGTCTTGCAGAATTTCAAATATACACAATCTGCATTATGAGTGTTCCATGACATTTAACACAAAGTCTTTACAGTAACGCAAAATGAAGAAACTGAAAGTACTGATCATCGTTTGCTGCAAATATATTAGGAACACTAGTCATATCTTATTATTAGTTAACTGTGGTGTATAATTATATTGATATTTGGAGAGATTTACAGAACATTTTTTAATGATACTGAAAAGATTCAGTGTCACCTAAAGTGACTGTTATTGACAATGCCAAACTGAAAATAAAGATAATTTAAAGCTTTATTTATTGTAAACAGCTTTTTACAGGAAAAACATTTTGCTATTTTGCTATTGAAAGTTTAAACGGAGAACTGTTTTACTGTAACAAAGCACTATACTGAACAATACCAGCTGTCCAACATTTGTAAATATTTCTAGAAATATCTATTCTTGTGTTACGGTAATGAATTTCAGACTTTATGAAAATATCAAGTCTGAAATACAGTTTTTATAATTGTCTTAAAACTGATACACTATGCCAACGAATACAATCTACGGAGATACATTGTGATTGGCTAGACATTTTTGTTCAGTGTAATTGTGAGTCTAAGAAATTACAGAAGTCTGAAAAGCTTTTATGAAATAGAAACAGTTATGTGTTGTTTCTGTATTTAGTGTATGTATCATTGAAAAGATAATCAGAAGATAAGCAGGTTCATTTTTATGCTATGCTCTGCACAGTGAACAAGACTTTATATTACTGTGAAAAAATTAAAATACCCACTTCTTGTGTCCAGTCATCAAGCACCATTTTGTTTTACTAGATACATGAAAAATATTTCCTTCTAAAGAAAAATAAGCTCTAAAACAAAAACTTTGTATGACCTTTACATTTAAGGGCTTACTTATAATGTCACTTAGGCTCTTTTCGAGCTCACAACGTTTTCTAATAGTAAACAAAAATGACTGCGATTTTTTTTAAGTGACATGGTTTAAGTAAGCTTCATTTTATTTATTGATTTCAAGTACTACAAAAAACTGGGTAAAAAATGATTCATTTTATGTCCCTTTCATTATGAACTATAAAATCACTTAGAACTTTCTCGCACTTACCTTTTTGCAAATTTGTATGTTTGTATTTGAATGTATTTAGAGTGCGAAAAAGTGACATTTTCATTAAAATTTCTTTTCTGCCAGACATTCCTTTAAAAAGTTCACTAGATTTTAAAAGTAAAGTTGTTTTTATTCAGATTTAAAAATATTACAACAGCTGCCAGAATTATAAAGCAACAGGAATGTTTTTTCCTTCTCCTAAAAAAAATTCATGACATGCTCTTAGCACTTTGTCGCATTCACCCACCGATGTATAGTAATGCGCTACAATTGAAACATAGCACTTTATATCATCTAAACAAAAAAGAACTAGAAATCTCAAAATTCATCAGTTTTTCCCCAAATATATCTCTTAGATGCACGGTAATCCCATTTTTTTCCCTCCATCTTTTACATTCTTGTCTGTCATTAAAATAGCAAATTATTTTTAAAATCTTAACAACAGAATTGTTCTTGAAGATTTAAATACGTTTTGTTTTCATCGAAAAAAGTGGGTGGGGTAATCATGTTAGCATGTTAGATTGAAAGAGATTTTTTAGTGACATTTATGATTATAAAATACTGATATCAACATGCATTAATAATAACCTGTAAGACCAGAAATCCCTTTAACATTAAATGGGCTATTCTAAGTTTTATTAAGTACCCCCATTTTTTTCTTTTTTACTTTATTTCAAAAATGCTTAAACAGTGGGTGAAGAAAATGCCCTATAAAATAAAAAAAACGAGTAAAAGGACTAGTGCTTTTTCTGTTCCTATTTGTCTTAGAAACTAATGTTTACAGAGTATGAAAAAATCTTAACTGCAGAAAAAAATGCGTTAACTACATACCCTTATTTCAAAAAAGAATAACATAATTAATTCCAACTGAGGAGTATCAGAAACATGGATATAACATGACAAGACAGTGAATTTAATTAAGATATGTGATGGGTAGGAGCTGAAGAATCTTGTGAATCTGCTGAGGAACGATCTATGACGTCAGATATACATGTGCTATGTCGGATATCAATGCACTGCATATATGCATACAAGACTCATTTTCATTGAAGCACTATATGTTTAAAAAATTCCGTTTATACAAATTACATCTTTTTTATTTTTAAAACATGGACGATACGTTAATGATTTTACCCTTCGGGTTTGGCGTACTTGCAAACAAATTGTTCGTTGAGGCACTATCATTCTAAGATCCTAGACAAATGCGTTGAATTATCGCACTGATATTATCACAGACCATTCCACTTAAATCATATTCTTATCACTGATATTTATATTGCCATATATAGAATTAGATATTCCTTATCGAAATTATGAATATAAACTGACGAAATGCTTGACCAACCTGTTGCTGGTTACCATTAATCAAAACAGAATCACAATTGGCAATATTGGCAAGGTTTGCCATGGAAATTATCTTATTATACATCGCATGTATGTAAAATTGTGTCTACCAGGTATGTAGCTTGTCGTCTCCGTAATTGCAAGATAAGATGGAGCTGTTGCACTTTTGCATCTACAGCCAAAAATGTCAATGTTTTTTTTCTCTCTCTATACAATGTGCATGACAGCAATAAAAACCTAGATTTTTTTTCCATATGCGGGTCTATGTTGACAATATGGCATCATAAGAACAAAATTATCATCACTTCTGGTAGTATTGTATTCATTAAATATTCATTATCAAGTGTGTATCAATGAGTTTCGAACGACTTTTAGAAGAGGACAACAACGTTAATATTTAAAGGTGTTAAAGTGTTGAATCGTCAACAATTGTAAAAAGGGCAACATTTTCAATTTTTTGTATCATAGAACTTCCCCATGTATGATGTTCAATGAGGTAATAAACCATAACACAAAAATTGCTGAGTCAAGAAAGGGGCATAGCTTTTCAAAACAGCGAACTGAGTCATACTACGTTTGTATTGCATGTAATGACATCACTGTGTGTGAGTTTCAGTCTACTTCCACAAGTAGTAAAGGAGATACATGTACCAGTTTATATACAAAAACTTAACCACAAATTGCACAGACGAAAAAAGTGCATAAAAGTTTGAAAATGCAAATACGAATTATGGAATCTGCGGTTTGCCTGTCAGTTGATCACAGTGAAGAAGGTATGCCGTTTCACTCATTCGTATAAGTTACTACTGAAATAACAGCTAACATGCAGTACAAAAACTTAACCAAATATTGCTACACTGTTAGTAACTAACTGGGTCAAAAGCAAGGCAGAAGTATAAAACCTTCGCAGTGCACGTTTACTCTGCACTGTGAACACATTTCTGAAGTTTCAATGCATTCCCTCTTGTGGTTACTGAAATACTATCTTAACTGTGGAAAACGAAAGCAGGACTCCGACGCCCCGACGTCTCTACCTATTCTTCCTATAGCTAAGTGAACCGGCAAAAAGGTTTAACCTGTACAGTTTGCAATAAAGATGCGATAAATACAATTTTAAACATAAGCTGGTGTCTATTTAGTAAAACGTCATACTTAGTATTCAAATGATAACAAGACACATTGAATCGTATATGAATGCTATGTGACAAAGAAAGGTTTACATTAAATGGCACAATGAAAAACTATTACCGAAGGACTGTTTTGCTTTAAGAAAAGCATCTAACTTTTGAAGTTTTGCCATGTTTGGGGTAAAAAATCCATAGGATGTTTTATGCAGGTATTTAAATCCTGAGGATAAATGTATTTGTGATGTAATAATGCCTATACAACATTTTCTTCGATAATTTCACGATTCAAGCGTATAATTTACAAAATAAAATCTTTTTTATGATGAGCGCTCACTATTATCATATGATATATTGGCTGTGGCTTTAATATGCCATGCGGTTAGTATCATGGCGAGATCTAATATTTTCTTTGTTATTGATTTTATGGAATATAAATTGTTTTCATATACTCATTTAGCCTGTATCTAAATATAATTCCTCTCTAACTGTTCTGGGGGCTTTTTCTCACTCTGTCCCTCTGGTCAGATCGCTCCGTGTCTGTACTAGTAGAGGATGAATTTCGCGCCCTATGTGGCTGCGTTTGCTATATGTAAAGCGCCTTTGAACGTGTTTAACGAAAAGGGCGCTATATAAATCTGGTATAATAATAACTAAAGTAAAATGGTGAAATTACTATAAACACTATATTATACATCCAAGCTTTTCTGACCACATTAGTGCCGGAATATCTTGGTAAACTGTGCAATGCAATGCTTTCTTTTGTTGATTAAGACTGGTGCATTGGAATCTGTAGTTACTACTTTAATCCCTGGTTCAAATGCAGACTGTATACCCTTTAAGCTAATCTTAATATAAAGAATAAATCATATCGAATCTTTATACCTTATATGTCTGTGAACATGTAAATTTGAACAAATCTGAAAAAAAAATGCAAAAAGATATAACGGTTTCATACAGGAATCACTAATTTTCCTCCGGAAGTTGAAATATCGTATAATTTATTCTACTTGTAGACAGAGATCATAAATCGTGAATTATTTTTCTTTAGCTATGACGACACGAATAGTATTAAAGGAATAATCATAGGGCTGGCTTTAATGAATGCGCCGCAATAAAATAAATTCTTGTAAACTACTTAAAGACTAATAAAAATGAATTTCTGGAGGAATGTAAACACAGACGAGGGACGCCGGAATCTATTTTTGTTTTGAGATGTTAATATTGTCTGGATTTAACTGTTTTGAAAAAGATCTGTCCTGATAATTCATCAATAAGAAAGACATTTGCTATTTATGTATGCGCTTTTACATAGCCTTTAGCGTCATGTGAAGAAAGGGATGAAAGAAGTTCATTTGTACTTTACATTGTTTATAATGCATTATATTTGTATCATATTCCCAATACTAAATAAATATTCACTGACTGAACCTATATATGATGTAAAAGAAGACGTCTACATTAAGCACATAAGCCCAACCGAACCCGCCCGCTTAGCTCAATAAGAAGAGCGCCGATCTACGGATGGCGGGGTCGGGAGTTCGATCCTTGGGCGGGCCGTATGTTCTCTGTGGCGATTTGATAAAAAAACATTGCGTCTGAAATCATTCGACCTCCACCTCTGATTTATGTGGGGAAGTTGGCAGTTTATTGCGGAGAACAGGTTTATACTGGTACAGAATCTAGGAACACTGGATAGGTTGACTACCCGCCGTTACATAACTGAAATACTGTTGAAAAACTGCGTTAAACCCAACACAAACAAACAAACAAACAAACAAACAAACATAAGCCTAACCCTTCTGCTGATAGCATATAATCACAACCTTGTGCTAATTTTCCTACATGAAATGTAACTGTGTTTTTCATTCTACATATTGCAACATGGTTCTTCTTATTTGTTTGGCTACGTTTTCTAGCAACAGTTTTCATTGTTTAATTTCAAAGCTTGCAGACAATTGCTCTAAGAATACATAAACCATACATACTGATTCCAATTAAGAATTATATTGCACGGTCAAGTGGCGCAAATGTGAATCGCTAATTTTAGAAGACAAACACATTCAAAATTAACATGACTTATTTCCGTGAAGATTAGAAATGTAGATGTTTCTTAGTTTATACATAATTTCATACATAATTTATTTTAGGTCGATTGTGAAGGAAGTTCTACAACTTATATTAATCACTCTCGACACCTCATTTCTGATGGAATCCATCGCCGCGAGGGTATGAGAGAAGAGGCCAGTTTCCCTTTTTTAATGCTGAGCGCCCAAGCAAGGGAGCTACTGGTACCATTTTTCACGTCTTTGGTATGATGCGGCCGGGGATCGAACCCACGACTTCCCGCACTTGAAGCGGACGCTCTATCACTAGCATATCGAGGCGGTTGATATTTCTTAAAAACTAACAACATTCCCTTTTATCTAAATGATGCACGCACACAATATTGTATGTGTATTATTAGGGAAATATGTTGCTCACTGTTTATAAATATATTTTATTCAACAAATATCTTCAGTTTTTCGGAGGCCGTAAATTTCCATAAACATTTTACATCATTATGGCGTGGTTGAACAACAGATACATCAAGAGTTTTAACCATTACCATGCTCTAAAATGGACAGGTCCATCTTTCAATTGAGCAGTACCATTTATTATTCGAAGGTGGTCCACCGAAAATTTACAAACTGAATAGCAAACAGTGCAGACCATAATCCGTGCAGGCTGATTTTGGTCTGCACTGGTCGCAGAAGCAGTTCTGTCTCATAATCACAAACACTCTAAAGACTGTTCAACTGTGATTAACTGTTTTGGTTATGCTTATGGTCTTAATCAATAGGTGAAATGTAAGAAACCTTCCTTCAACAAATTGTCCATAAAACTTTGTAATCTTGTTAAAATTATATTTTTCTTTCTTTCAAAACGGCTGTAATAGATTACCGGATTCGTTTCAGTAGTACTTGTACTTGCCCGATGCTGTATGTATAATGCTATTCTATAAAAGGTGTCATTATATTTTTTATTAAATGCGCGGGAACGTCAACCTTTTCCTAATGATGTTAACATCATTGCAATATTCAGCCTTACTTGAATAATGAGTTCTAGGTCCGTGCATTGGTTGCGTTGTCCACTGAAAGCGCAATACGTAGATAGGCTTTTTAACAGCATGCGACCTTTTAACGTTCATTTGCTCTCCTGTAAGAACAATCCCCCACCTTCTTCTTGATAAAACGGTACATGTATCTTTATGCTGGAATAAGCCACTAATCCATGAAAGTAAATTCTAATATTCATTTAATGATACATATGATTGGTACATATAGTTAAGCAAATTCAAATGCTTACGTTAAAGAATTTGGAACTGATAAAAAAAAACCTAACCAATTTTTTTTGTCAGAGCTGTGCAAAATTCATTTAATATTGCGTTACACGCATGTTTGACAAACCACTGACAGCTAAACATTCAGCCATTGATGCCATTATGTTTAACAACAATTATACAAGAGCCTTCGGAAGTGTCAATCCATACTAAATAAGCAAATTTCATCAGATCGACCACTTCTGAATAGTTTGAGAGTCTACAAATATCGATAGGAGGTTGATTTGACGGATGTTATTATATTTTAACAAACATTGTCCAATTGTACATTTTATTGTAGGCGTTGTGATCAATTGCTGGTAAATCTTATTTATAAAAGATCATTATTTAAACGTTCTAGTAAGATGTCGTTACTTTTTGTCCCAGTCATTCTGCTATCGAGGTTTCTTTGCTTTTTAAAGTATTTGGTCGCGCTACATGGGCAACCTTCAGTTCATTTTTACGTAGCTTTACGTTTTCAAAACGTTGATTGGATGGTTATCTATTATTTCTGTCAAATATGTAGCAAATCAATACTTAAGTGTTGACACCTCGTTCAAAGTCTTATAAAGCTGACGATAGTGCCATGATTATTTCAGACTTGAACAGATTTGCCATGATTATTTCAACTTGAACAGATTTGCCAAGATCATTTCAACGTGAAGACAATGCCATGATTATTTCTACTGGAAGATATTTGTCATGGCTATTTCAACTTAAAAAGAGTTGTCATATTTTTTTCAAAGTCTGACTTCCACTTCATATGAACGTGTTGGTCATCAAATTAGCCACAATTTGCATTTTTTAAAGCTAAGTTATTTAATATTTTAGCTGAGGTGTATTTCTATCTTTCCCAAGATTAGTTTTGACAATACAAAATTGAGATAAGTTTTAATGTGAAATAATTTTAAAATAATGACATAAAATAATCAGCAATGTAATAACTCCAATTGATACTTGCGAATTGTGAAATAATACAGGGGCCAGTACATTTTATTAGCCCATATGAGAGAAAATGGGTAAACCTTTAACTACAAATCTAATTTGTGTAACTTTTCCTATATGCAAAGATGTCATCATACTTATAGAAGTCCATTGTTGACATTGCACGGAGGACCAGTTTGTCATATGGGCTTATTAAAATTTCAGATGCATGTCCCTCCTTTCTTTAATAAATTGAATTTTCTTCTTATACAATGGTGCTTTCAAAGGATATGGTTTAATAACAATCTATATTGTAGAAAAAATTGTTTCAAACGTGCAGAATTGCCTTAAATCGTACATCGAGAAAAAGAAACATTAAAACTTTAAACAATAAGTTTAAAGCATCAAACTAAAAGGAATTGTTATTCAAATACGTTTATATTATAATATCTGATTCATCAAAACAATGTTCCGGAAAGAATCTTGTTTCTAAGGAATACTGTACGATGACAAGAAAATATGACTGATGTGTTATTAACAGTTACTGATGTGTATTATATGCCAATTTATCGTCTTTATACATGTGGTGACAATATAATTTCGTGGACTGTGCTTTAAATATAGAAACAGAAGGCAGTACATGCCCAAAAACGTTGAAACTGTCAACTGAAAAATCTTGTGAAGATTGTGCTCGATTAAATGTACCACAATAAGACCATCCCAATAACTTGAATCTGCAGAGGCATATGAATGCTGATTTTACTTTTTATTCTTTATTCGAGATATAATAATATAAATGTTATTAATCAAGCAATTTCATATTGGCCTTGTTATTTGTCCAAGGGTTGTCGTATTGGCCCAAGGCCGTAGGCCCGAGGACAAATAATTAGGCCAATATGAAATCGCTTGAGTAATGATAACATTATCATTCAACTTTCGACTGTTGGCGGTAACAGTATAAGAACTCTATGAGTTACCTTACAGCAGCTATGCGCATTCAGGTGAAAAATCTTGACAAGTTGTTTAGACTTATTTTAGAAATCAGAATCATTTTAGCAGGTAAAACAGAATGAGTTGTATGAAGAACAATTTTGAGAGATATTGGTGATGTGATATAATCAAGAGTAACAAGTACTTATCTTACTTTTTGAATTCCTACAGCGAGTTATCTTATCATTTGAACTGTGATAAACCTACTTTAAAAATTTCCTTTTATGCTGCAGACAACGAGACACAAAATTGTACACATATGTGTTGATCAAGATAATACAACCAACCAAGCACACATTATACACTCCCATGCCTCGTTTAATTCTTATCCGAAATTGTTTGCAGTTCACAACTGACACTCTTGTTCGCCAATTTATTCATCCACTTTCCAGCCTTTGTATCGCTATTTATCATTGCACAGAGAGTCCACACTATCAAAATGTCTGTTAAAGATATCTCATCCTTTTAATTAATCTGAGTTTCCGTATTTTCGTATTTTCTGACAGGAAACACTTGCATTTTACACAATACCGAATAAGCGAAAATATCATAGTAATCTATGAAGACGTACATACTGCTCAGTCAAACTTGGTTATTACATGAACATGTTAGATATTTTTTTGTCAAAATGTGAGAAAAATGTAATCTATAACTCTGATGTAAAACAAAATGGCGTCTCTTAAAAATCTAACGGAAGTGACTTCTCCGTATTGGCCCTCTCTTTTGAACCAATCAAAATGCTTGAATTCCGTCTTGGCCCTGTTTTTCTCGTATTGGCCCTGTTTTTCTCATATTGGCTCAGTTATGTGTTGTATTAGCTCTGTCTAATTCATATGATGTTTGCAATTTATCTTATACAGTGTGTAATATTGTAAAATTGAATAATAATGTCCAGAATTAACTATTGTTAACATATTTCTTTTCATAATTCAACGAAAAAAAAATAGCTTTGAATATATCAGTTTTTTTTTCATTCCACTTTGCAGATGATTGCGGAAATAAATCTGTGGAGGCACGAAAATGCTGATATCATTCTTTATTCGATATATATATAATGTCTGGACGTTAGTGTTGAAAACATGTTTCTTTTAGTTTAAACATATTTATTTCATTTTGTATGTATATTTATGCATTACAACTGACAAATATATATACATATGTATATATACATTAGGGAAAGGATTAGAACGGTAGAATTAACTAAAATAGCTCCTCGCATAGCAGATCAAATACATACAATAATGGCAAGCACTGAATATACGATTTTAAATACATTGCATTGAAATAAGCTGTTTTATTAAACTGGGAAGTTAAAGAAAATTGTGAACAAAACAAGTTTGGAATGTTGTGATAAGAAACAAAAAATATTAGCGATGAATAAATCAGTTTCCATTATATTGTTTTACTTTGCAAGGGCAGATAACTTAAAAACTTTGAAACTGTCGTAAACCTGGAAAAAATGATTAACGTATATTCAACTTAAACACAATGGATATTTTAGTATTTCAATAGTGTATGGCAAAATTGTGTTTTACTTAATACATTCAAGAGCGGTATAATTCGCTCTGGCTACGCCCTCGTAAACTTATTCCGCGGACGTATAAACTCTTTTCCGTGTGTTAATAACGTTGTAACACTATTTTTCTGTATATTTTTTCTTAATTAACGAACATTTATGGATTGTTAATACAAACAGGATGCTACCAAAAGGGTCAATTCAGAATCAACATACGATCTGGTTCATCTTTTCCGTAATAATGTGTTTTTATATCGTGATTTCTTTTTATAACATTCATGTTAACGTACCTAATTTCAATAAACATCAAGGATGGAGATAAGAACCTAATAATATATTTTTTAACATCTTGAAAAGGTTTTAAGTTTATCGTTATTTATATTTTCCTCTTTAAGTTTAAACACAAAATATCCTTTATTAAATTTCAATTTTGGCTTTATTTCTGGAAAGATTGTAAAAACAAGCTTTCAGGATTAAGTACAGCAGCAGAAAATATATAAGTATTTCGTGCAAACGCTTGTTTCATCACTTACATCTAATTTTGCCACTGTCATTGTAATCAGTTAGATATTTCATTTGATGTTCTATTTTCTAAACATAGACGTCCCATTTCTCTTTGATCTAGGCGCAATAATTTCTACTTTTAGAGTTTTATTTCTATCAATTGTTTGTGTAAATGTTTTACACACGAACATCACGACGCACTTCTATTAAGCAATAAGTTCATTTTTAGAAGTTTTTATCTCATACTTCTAGGTTTATGTTTTTTTCTTAATGTTTTCTAAATTTTTGAGCGCTTCCCTGTACTATAAACAGTCGTTTGATATTTCCCAGATATAATTTTCCCATCTGAACGTATAATGATGCACGAGCTTTTTTAATCTGTGCACTTTACTAAAAACATTTACACTGAACTTGCCAGTTACTAAGGAATCAAATAAGAGATGCTGTTGGGCGGGAGAGAATGCCATTTAAAAAAGGATTTGTCTCAATTTCCTGCCAATAAAAGACAAACTCTTTATCGTATCTATTGACTAGCCAGTCGTTTCAAGTAAATTGTTGCAATTATGAACACATGATAAATTAGAAAAAGAACACTCAAGTGAAAATCAATGTTATTATATAGAGCAAAGTGTAGTTTTAAGCGACACTACAATGCATCATTTTAACTGTAACTAGTCGTTGTCAAAAACATCCGGTTAATCGGAAACCCTCGGAAGGAAGTATCATCAAACCGTAGACGATGATGATATAATCTTGTACTCGTCTAATTTTATCTGCCAGCGTTCCCAGTAATTATTATATTTATCGATACGACTTTCCAAACTAGTCTAATCTGTAATAGCAATGTTTATCAGTTGATGGATATAAAGATATAAACTGTCTGGGTAGATTAAAGAATGAATTTCTTTTTTATTTCAAGCATTGATTACTTTTATTTCCTGCAAGACATAATCACGGTTTTACTATAGCACACAGTTGAACAGCGTAAATGTCCGTTTTGTAATAACATAGAAACAGAAAGCCATGTACTATTAAATTGTAGTTTGTATGATGATATACGTTTCCAGTTGACGCAAAAAGCAACAGAAGTCCAACCAGATTTTTTAACATTTTCTGATAGGGATAAGTTGAAATTTTTCCTCAGTGATTCCAGGTTAATTAGATTAAGTGCCAAAACCTGTTATAATATTTTAAATAGAAGAATGTTTTATCTTTGTAAATAATGTCCATACAACTTATTATTTTAACATGTATGATAATTTGTATATTACAAGAGGTTGCTGCTAATCCAGTCTCTTATTGCAATTCAGCTGTTAGTTTGTTATCGTCAATGCATTGTAAATAAGGTACTAGCAACTCACTTTCCGGTTTAGCTCGACCTTTCGAAGAGAAAGTATAGCTATTGCACTCGCCCTGGCATCACTGTTGCAGTTGGTTAAAGTCTATGGTAAAGTCAAATGTCCCGGTTACTATCGAGGCTGTTGACTTGAAACTTAAAGTGGCTGTTCATTGTCAAAGTCTTAGCCAGATGGACAAACCCCATAACTCTGATTTGTACTTTGGCAGAGTTAAGTTTCCTTTAAACTTAGAATTTGTTTTGTTTTTGATAAAGTCAACTTATTTTTATCGCTGTTACCAAAGCTTCTGAAAATTAAGTAATTAAGTTGTTGTTTACTATCCCATAACTATATATATATATGTATATATATATGTATATATATATATATATATATATTTTTTTTTTTTTTTTAAGGCAGGTTTCTAGGTTACTTTGAATTGGAACTTAGGTAGTTATTTACTATCTAAGTCTTCATTTCCATAATTCTGTATGAATTTTGATAGAGGTATGCTCCTTTTTACTTGGATTGTATTGGTTAATGTTCCTAATAGAATCTATTATATATATGTTATTATCAATTACTTTGGAGGTGAGACTTATAATAATTATTTAATGTCAAAGGTCAAAGTCTACACCAGGATAGACATTATCCCTTTCAATGGCTATGGTTCGGTTCAGTTCAGAGTCAAGCACAGAGAGAAGTCGAGTGTGCTGTCTTATCGGAAGTTGTATTGTGTTACATTGCAATTTTAGGTCATACTTTTATTACTTATTTTTTTTTTTTTTTTTTTTTTTTGGAAGTGATTAGCAACAACATCTTGGTTTTATCGTTATCGTAATTATGTGTACATGTAAATGTTAGACATAGTGTTATATAACAAAGTCTCTTATAATTCTAATGTTTTGAATGACTGTGTACTGTTGTTTTTAATGTTCTGATTATTTTATGTGCATGTATTGTTTGTACACCGATGAGACTATAATAAAGAATATATATACACAAGGGCCGTGTTGTAAACAACCATAGTTGTTAGAACTGTTTGTTTTATTGCGGGTTTAGCGCCATTTATCAACGGCGAGTATTTATCCTAATCAGTGACCCTGGATTCTGTACCAGTACAAACCTGTTCACCACAAGTAATTGCAAGGAAACATCCCCACATGAATTAAAAGTGGGGTGATGAAACGACATCAAACACGTTGTCTTTTATTACTTCATTACGGAGATCAGACGCCTCGCCTGGGAGTCGAACTCATAATCTCGCAAATCGCGGGTCAGTGATATCCCTGTTGATCTAAGCGGGCGGGCTCAAATCGGTGTAAATCAAAAGGAAAAGGCACGCTGGTCTTACAAATTTTAGAATTTATACGTAACTGAAAAGTACCATTAAATAGAATAAACACCAGTTCCATTTTGTAATGGTAATATAAAATGAAAGATATCACGATGAAAAAAAAAAACTGTAAAGATCTTGGATAATTAAAGCAAATAACGTCACCTGATCAAATTGTATCAAAACGTGCGCGTTTATTTGCCCGAAATTACTTCTGTAGAAGGTGTTATCTGGTTCTGCTAGAAACATAACCTACCATATAATGTATATTGAAGTATGCGTCAAAAATTCAAATGAGGACATTACCTTAAACGCTTTATTTTCAAAAGTTGCGCGGTTTTCAATTATTATGCGATTTGCAATCAGTATCTGTGTCACAGTCTTTAGATAATAATGCAAGAGTTTTCAGATATGCCTTAAAGTGTCAATCCATAAGCAAAATCAGCAACGTTCAACTTGATAGAATCGATCACTTCTGAACAGTTTGAGAGTTTACAAACATAATTTTTACAAATATCATTTGACTGGACGGATGCTTAGTATATTCATACAAATATTGTGCAATTTTATTCTTCGGTGTAGGCGGTATGATTAATTTCCGGTTAGCTTGATAAAAATCGTAATAAATCTTATATAGACACGCCAATAATTTGTAGTCTTTATCAAGTCATTCTGGTGTCAGGGTAACTACAGAAGCGACACACAGATTGTATATGTGTTACGTTGACTGGAGTGGCCTTTATCTATAATTAGTTTTGTTTAGCCGGAATTCATTAGAAATAATAGTTTGTAGAACTGTAAATATCCCCCTTTGCCTATAATGTTGGCGAAACCTAACAACTTAATCTTGGTTATAATTGAATTCCAAGGGCTATTCACAGCTTAAAACTTATCTTTTCTTTTAAATTGTTAATTTTTTTGATATACGTCAAATGTTTTAAAACTAGAAATTCAAATTAAAAATATTTATTCAGAGTGTTTTTAAATATTTTATATCAAAAGGGGGAGGTTGGGAGGGGTAATTATATATATGAAAAACCCAATGAAGCATTTGCATATAATAATAGGGATGTAACCTTATGCCATGAACCTTTTTGTTCCGTAAATAAACCTCAAACGGAATATACGACAAAATGAAAACTGTCTTGAAATGTTGATTAAATGAGACTGGCCATAAAATTTGATTTTTAAAACGTGCATTACATAAAATAAAAATCATATTCATCCGCGCTCTAACAATTGACACGTTTGCAATTAAAAAGAAATCAAACAAGTGAATTATTTTCACAATTATATTTCATAGAAAACTTACTATTCATCAGAATTTGAATTATATATTTAAGTACTAAGGTACATAAAAAAATAATAACATAATTGCCGTGAAAAACAACATGCAATACAACGAAAGAAATCGCACATGTATTTATTAGTTTTAGCTCTTTCAGCATAATAGTCTATATGTCTATTCACCAGGTTACATACCAATAAAAGAAATTGTTTTTTTGTTTCATATCAAATTCAGTCACTTCAGATCCATTCTGATACATTTTCTAGATTTTCACTCCGTCATAGAGCTGTTATCCATACATTTTCTCGTAGAAAACGAAAAGAAAAAGATTGTTAAATAGTACGCAGTGACATGCAAGTCAACTGAAGTCAGGTACGCCTATATTGCCGCATTTCAGAAAGAGGTCAGCAGAATAAACACCCTACTTTCGCTGTCTTGTAAACAACTTGAAAACGTGTGAATATAAGCATAAAAAGTGTCTTATTTTATGTAGTATACATTCCACCAGTGAAATAATGCCCATCTGGCCTCCGTTTTACGCGCAAATACGCTAAAAATGAAAAATAGAAACTATTTATTAGGGACTTCTTCATGGAATCAGGGAATAACATTTCCAAGAAGAGGAGAGCCGGCTTCCCGTCCTAAACAAATGCCAAAGTTTCGACATAGACGTCGTCTCATCCTGCGTCTTCTCCTGCGCTGTCTCGGCGTCAGTCTCCTCTGAGTTTCACAAATATCTTCCGGGCAACCGAGACAATAATAACCAAAGGCTGACTGTAACACAGGAGTATATCTGCATCTTCGTGGTATAAATTCTAGTGTACAAATATTTGGCCGACACGGTTGTAGTCTATCTAGACCAAACTGTCCTAGGGAACCGCTAAGACTACCTGAAACCACGACTTGGCGCTGTCTCTCAGGTCTAAAAGGTCCTATGTTCCGAACTGCAGGTATTATGTTTTGAGATAGTCTCCCGCCTAATCTTTGTTCGACAAGATCATCAATTCTCACTTGACGTCCATCGATATATCCTATACCAGTTTGTAACGGCCTATCTTGCAACTGTCCTGTAATAGATGATGAAAATCATTTTTAGAATTTAAAGCGATCACAACAATTGTCAGGTTTGTTATAGACCATATATTGGTTAAAATAACAAAATCAGTAAAAACTTTCTGTAAATATCACCTTTGCTGGTAGATGGTCTCTCGACACAGGTAAGATTTTACTATTTATTGTTAAACGGGAAACTTTAATAACGTTTCTAGGCGTTCTTTGGCAGGGATTTTACTGAATGTACAGTAAGAAGCTTTATTCTATACGGTAATAATTGGAATCTAAAACTGCTACAAAGACACACACGTTGTTTTCTTACATGCATTTATACTTAACAAAGGATTTTTTTAAAATATCAGACAACACTATTGATCAAGCTACTTAAACGCAATAAAAAACATCAACGTCGCTTGTTTGCTTTTTATGCTTTCACATTGAACTCCTGTAAACTGAATTTCTGAAACTCACAAAACCAGTATATAACAAAAATTACAATAAAAAGCAACCAGACACCGACAACGTATTTAACCTTTAGCCAGCTAAATTTCTGAAATGGACTGGTTCACTTATTCAATTTGCGCAATACCATTTATAATTCGAAGGGGTGTTCACTGAAAATTTACTGTCTGAATAGCGAACAGTTAAGACCATGATCTTGGTCTTCACTGGTCGCAAAGACAAGAATCACTTGCCGCAAGCAGACTAAAGGTTAATATAAACGAATGTAAAAAGTAAGTGAATCCTCAGGCAATTCAGGCAATTCAGCATTCTTTGGGCGTAACTGTATTTCAATGATTCCGTTTAAACCGATGAATGCCGAAGCCGCTTGCGGATGATACGTAAATGGTCTTCTGTTATTACAGATCCACTCACTTAAAATCTTAGTTAAAAAAAAGCTTACACGTACAATTATATATTAAACAACATAAACCTCAAAACTGTAACAATGAAAACAACATACCATTTGTAAAAGTTGCAAGTGCACATATAAGAAAAAACCAAAATATATCCATCTTCAGTAAGTAAACAAAATTTACTGATGTTTTCTGTTGAAGTCTGATCACTTTTGTAAGATATATGTACAATTATACATATTTGGGATCTTTATGATTTGTCGAAAAGCAATAACGTTACATAATTACGTTATATATTTGACGTATTATGTGGTCACTGACAACTGTTGACAGATTGGACGTAATAAGACTGAAACAGTCATCATATATTTTAGAACCAATCAGTAAGTAAGCGTTTTGTTCACCTGTCACAAATAATACAGGTAAAGCCTGTGTTATTATATTATATGTATAAATGAAAAGATATAAGCATAACAAAAACATGTATAACAATGTTTACGTGAACATGAAAATTAGTACAAAGGATGGCACAAATACGAGAAAACTGAGTTTCTGTTATTTCCATTGAGGTCCTTGTTACTGGTGGCAGAACAAAATGAACGTCACGTCCTTAATTACAATAAACTAACGAAAAAATCAAACACAAAAAGTAACTATGTATTCTTGTAATAATAAGTGAATATTACTATCCTCGCGACTGTTATTTTCATCCAAAGTCACTACATGAACATGCAGTATCACAGCTAAACACAATACACGATACAATATGCCATTTTAAAAAGAAAACTTAGTTATAGCAATTGATAAGATTTAATGAGAAGAAATAAATGTATATTAAAACCATATCTTTGTAACAAAACTACCTCTTTCATTAAGTATTACAAAAATGAAAATTAAAAAAAAATGATTTTTTCAAAAAACTAAATGTTAGGAGGCATTGAATTCATAATATATTTTTATTTACGTTTAAATGGTTATTGCTGTATCAGTTTTCATAAAAACGTGCTTGCTGATTGAAAATGGAAAGACAATTTTATGACGTTATTATTTTTTATTTTTCCAGTTGAAGCCATTTTCCTTACAGTAAAGTACACTTTACAGACAAACGAAAGAAACAAATACTTCGTATTGCAGAAAAAAAGCAAACTGCAGACAAAGAAAAGTCTTTTCCAAAGTAAACAACAAAACACTATAACCCACACCATGTTTTATCTTTAGATCTGCGACAATTATTTTTAGTATGAATATTGGATTTCTTCTAACTAAAGGGTGGTGCATGTATTACAACAGGGCGGAGTCTGTAACCAATTTAATGCTGTCAGAATACCATTATCTGCCAGGATTAATGATATTTCTTCTAATCTACAATATCCTGAAAAGTAAATAGAATTGTATAATTGAGCCCTATCAATAGTTTATTCACGTAATTTATACGCAATCTTATTCATGAAATTGGATGAATATTGTGTACAATTAGAAATACGCTTTCCTTGGCCGCTATAAAACGTTAAATAAATTTGGAAAGGTCTCTTTAAAAGATTAGGAAAATCCTCATAATAATAATTGGCTTATTTAAAATCTATACAAGTGTTTATTTTGTTTCTGAAGGGGTAACTGACTCCATTATAGGGTTATTGACTTCGTTCGTGGCACCAAAAGCATTTCTACTTTTCCAAGAACTTTACTCTTCTGGCGTCTTTAATCACTTTTGGATTTTTCCAATTCATTTTTATATCACACAAGATTTCAAATCCCAAAACTCAACCTTTTCTGTTGTCGGTGTTGTTTTTAGCTTGCAAATCGACATTTTGTTACTCATTTGTTTTAGTTTTAGTCTCTGCCTTTATTCAATTGTATGTTTTTGTATTATTTGATAGTACAAACAAAAAACCAAGACCAGCTAATACCGCGCAGTTTATTATAGAGCGACTGCTATTGTTTTACCAGTTGCTCTTTACCGTACAAATGTAATATAATACATGTCGGGAAAATTTCATCAGTATTATGTCGTTCCTTTGCAATATCATACAATACTCCTATGGTCTTTTCCTTAACAACTGTTGCATTTCTTGTTAATATCAAACTGTCTACCGACAATATCATTTATCATTGGGACCATCAGGTCTCCTTAATGAGCCATTATATATGGTCGAATAAATCGCTAGCTGTTTATGCTCTTTTATAGACAGGCAATAAATGGTTTTCATGACGAAATTAGTTGAGCGGTTATAGGGAAAATTCTCGTTGATTATTGATCAAGACATCGTATTATAATTTAAAAAGGTTGAAAAGTAGAAAAAATGTGAATTATATTTATTGCCTGTAAGGTGTTCTGTCTTAAACGGAACATTCTTAGCATACATTTAGCTCACATTATTATTATTATTATACCAGATTTATAAAATAAAGTTCAAAAAGTACATGGTGAAGATAGATGAAAAAAACTTATATTTCAACATTTTTCTACAAACGAAACGAAAACATTAAGACATATACCGAGAGTTTTTTTTCGGCGACGCCGTCTAAATTCGTTTTCGTTACCTATGCCACGTGACTTCAGTTTGCAAATCAAACTACTTGATAACGCATTATAGATAATTTATCAAAATGGAAGATTTATGCAACACTCTGCCCGATTGAACGAATGTGTCAATTTCTTTCACTCTGTTGATTGTGCTACGCTGAGTGAAATGTTAACAAAGCGTTTATCCTAAACGACGCTGTTCACAGTTTTAAAGCTAACTTTGGCTCAGTATATTTAGCAAGAATATTGATATATCTCAAAATGATAAGTAAATTTAATAAATATGATAAAAACCTCTTCAAATACCAACATATATCAAATTAAAGAAAGAGCTGAATACGGTCTGCGTATCACATGAATAAGGGTGTGATAAGAGTATTTTATGTAGAGAAGTGCTTTTTAAAAGATTTTCCTTGTTACAATTGTCGTCTGTATATGAAAAGGTTTCTGCTTTTGGGACTTATTCAGATTGCATATTAAAAATGAGTAACTTGTCTCTTTGATATATTTGTTATAAATTATTTAACTATTTATTATATATGATATTTTTCTTTAGTATGGTATGCAAATATTGAACTCAGTTGAAAATCTGTAATATCAATATATGCTATATATGACTGAATCTCATTACACTAAATGAAGGTACGCTGCATACAGTTTATCTATGTGATATGACTACGGTTAAACTTTGCTTATGAAACAGAACTATTGAAATAATTACAATTGTATGTTTTTGCTTGACCTTACATTTTTTATAGGTGTACGTCATTGTCCAAAGATTCATGAATAGCGGATATGCATTTATTAAAGCTGGATCATTGCCTATTTTTAGAAATAAATAAAAATCATAATAAAAAATCCTTTAATTGATTTTTCTCATGTATCCTAATCAAACTTGTTTGTAGCATCTTTATTAGGCCCGCAGCCAACTTTGTTCACTGGACATTTGAACCCCTTTTAGGGCTGCTAGAGCTAAAACTAAAATGCCTTTATCAGCGTCTCTGAACAGCTTGTGGATCTTTGTCATGCTTGTCTGGAGCATCATTAAGGTCCTCTTCCAAATTTATTTATATAGGAACTTGGGCCCTATTAGGACCACTATAGCTAAATAGATATGCCTTTCTTCGCATTAACCACTAAAATGTAATGGATTTTTATCAAACTCGATGTGTAACAAATCGTAAGGTCTCCTGCTATTTTGTTACAAATGGGGATAGGGACCAATTTAGCTAAAAACATAAACACTTTTAATGACCTCTTCTCATGAACCGCTTCATGAATCTTCATCAAACTACTGCTGTAATTATTCGTCTGTGGATAAACGAACAAAATTGAACCTACAACCTTTGCGAAAAATTAAAAGAGAACCATATTAAATTGTTAAAGTGCGTGTATTAGTTTTGCAATTTGAAAAATGTAGATGAAAGATGAAGTAGATGAAAAAATTATAAACTTTTTCCTTATTACAATTCGCCGACTCATCATTTTTAAAGATATTTCTTGTTATTACATATTGAACACTATAAAGCTGGTGTATTTATTAAAACATCTTTAAAAACTTTACTAACTAAGCAACAATTAAGGTCTTAAGTATACGTATGGCGAACATTGAACACAATTATTATGACCAGCACCATATAAATGTCTGTAATAGAAGATTTATCTCGTGAAGGAAGCTATTTAAAGCTAACAATATGCGGACTATGTTTTGTTTTGTGATTTCAAGTGAATGTATTGTAGCATCTCTGTTAAGTACACTACTTTATAGCAAATCGTTTAAGCAACCGCTATTTGAATCAACAGCTGTTTGTATTAAGAAACTAAGAGACATGCATAAGTCTTTTTTTTATTAAGGCACACCTGTATATTGAAGGTAATAAGTAAAATTCAGTGTCTTTCATGTTTATTGCAATGAGTTAATTTTCAATATCATTTGCAATTGTTTACTGACCCATAAAAGTGTGTCACGGAAGTTGCTCACTTTGAAGTGTTCAAGAAGGCATATTTGCAGTAGTTCTGCAATAAAAACCTGCCTACACTTGCAACCAAGTTTTACTTAATTTGTTTTTAAGTGTTTTTTCGGCTCTCTGAACATCCTTGTGCGCTCAAAGTGGTAAGTGCATTATTAATGAGCAACTGAACGTGTTGTAATTATATACTCAAACGAGGTTCAGTTTATATACTCATAATACTTTATGGAGACGAAACTAATCTCTTCTTCACCGTGTATCTAATTTCAATTTAAACTTTTGTGTGTGGGGGTGTGGGGGAGGGATTTAGCATCATTTGCCTTATTCCAGTTATCCATAATCAATTGCAGCATGGTGACTTCCGGTTTAGAATTTGACAGCTGATTACTATTCACGAGCGATAGCAGAAATCCTCTACCAAAAATTTATCATTTGTATATGTCGTATTTATTAAATTTAAATAAAAAATCGTGTTGTTAGATCTTTATAAGAGTGAACAATAACAACAGTTTATGTGTGTAACAGGTGAAGTTTATTTAACCAGTGTTCCTGTTCTCCGCAAGTGATTGCCAATTTCTCCAATTTAGCCTGAGGTGGAGGAGGCCATCTGATTTGAGACATATTGCTTTTTGAGCAAAACAGGTGGACTCGAAGCCGCATGTATTCTTGCAGATTTTCATGCTGTACTTCATGAGGTAAATATGACTGTGTGAAGCGCAAAAGAACAATTTTTAAATAGTTTTTGCGCTATACAAATGTATTTGTATTTGCATGTTTGAGTACTCACTATTTAAAATCAGGAAAGAACGATAGATCTTCATGTCAATACATTTACAGATTGGGTAAATACTTTTTCAGGTATCAAAGTAAGGTCCTACATAACACATGTATTTCCAGTTTTATCCGATAGAATGATTATTAACTACTTCGCCGTTTAATTGAGGTAAGCCATGCTCCCTAAATAGTTTATATATAATTATATAATGTACACAGATTTAGTAATTAATATCAATATTGTCAGCATCAAGTTTCTCACATGGGAAGCTTTACGTCAAGTTTTTCTCTTTTCTTTCTAATTAAGAGAAGTGTTAAAATGTTTGGTGGTAATTCTTTTTTCAATTTTCTGTTTCTTTCCTTTTGTAAAGTTTTTATATTTAGGGTACATTTTTAGTTTTGACGCAGGCGCATATGTGGTTTGCAGCAGCGAAACAATATGCGCAATATATAAACCCTGTTAAATAAAATTTGCTCGGGGTGTAGTTTGGTTTACGTGAAAAAGTTTTTTACTTTTCCTAACGCATACATTTTGCAAGAGGTGCAAATCGTGCACATGTGAACACCTTTAAAAGGCTCGTAAGGACAATGGGCAGGTTAAGTGTTCTTCCTATGAAATCTCGGTATTTCTCGTTTACTTTGGAATGTAATGTGCGCGTGGAGCCATTTTATCTCCGAAGAATGACTTGCCTAACGAGAATGCGTAATCACGCGGCATTTTCGGGGTGCATTTACGGGTCTGCTACGGTGACCGTTATTTCAGCTGAAAGCAATAAAGAAGCAATTATAATGTACATTGGTGATTGGAGACTTTAGTTTTCTGTCCACATAGGTTACAGAATATTCCCAGGCGGTGCTCCCTTTTTTCAACATAATTTTGTCCATTCATATTTCATTTGTATTCTCCTGTATGTATGTGGTACATTTCTTTACGCATCCACCCAGCTTTATGCTCCCTTTTTAAATCAATCTTACACTTACACTTCTCCTTTCCTCATTTTTACCCTATTTCTTAATATTTATCATTTATTAATTATGGTCTTGCTGATGGCTTTTTTTAAAGCAATCTGTCTACTATATCCGTCCACCTGAGTTTCTGTTTTTGGCTGTTCTACTTTGCAATGTTTTGCACTGGATATTTGCTGTGCTCACTGTTTCAGTAGGGTTTTTATTTTTAGATCATAGACGATTACAAAACCAAAGATGCTTAAATGCAAAATGTACTGTTCCATGGTGCGAAAGGGCCGATATCTTTTCGTAAAACCTGTCTTTTTATCATGTGAGAAATTTGAAGAACATCAAGACCTATTTTTCGACTTTTATATTTTACTGGTATAGTTTAATCACCTGTTCATGTCTACTAGGTTTTGTAGATTAAGTCTATTATCAAGTTATTATTGAAATATATGATTTATCATAGCATTTTTATTACGCTAGTGATTTAATTGATCACTGCTTATTACCGTGGCTATTTATAGAAAATGCCCCTTATCGCAACTGTAAATTCACGCATTAGTAACTATTGACCAATATTTCGTTGGAGATAAGTAGAAATGTCAAATAATTTTGAGTGGGAATGTCATACCTTCTTAGAACGCTACGATCTAATTATCTATCTCGTGACTATTGTTGTACAGGAGTAGCAACTATGACATGTTTTTATTTACTCATTCATGGTGGCTGTATCGATTAATAAATCCTTATAAACTATACTTGACGTCCAAGCTTTGTCCGGTTACTGTCAACATCAATATCGGAGTAGGTGGGTACGCAATGCAATTGTTGTTGAGTGGTTCTGTAGGATATCGTCATCTTTTTTATTGGATGGAAATTGACCACATTGGATGACGAGGCTGCATCCTGAGACTTCTAAAATTTTGCTTCACATAACCTTGTACAAATGAAATTTCCAATTTACTCTGTTTCAAACCCAACCTCTTCTGGTTTGAAAAAAAGGTAATTAAACAAATAAGACAAATTCCTTTTAGCGACCTTCTCTACTGACATTTGGAATAACGAAACCTTCCCTTGACCTGGTCACAAGAAATCTTAATAGCTTTACGCTGTTACATGCATCAGTAATTTATTCCGGAAGACGAAAAATTATTAATTTTAATTTATTCAAATTTAGGAAAGAGGTAATACAATTATGAATTATTTCAATTCTGTATTGAATATATAAAATTCATGACACGGACATTAGTGACGCTTTGCTCTAATGACAGCGCATTCGCACTAATAAATTGAATACTTCTATACAATCGTAAAGTTAGAATAATTCTTTGTATTAATACGATTTTATGGGGCATATAAACGCTGCCAAGAGACGCCAGAATCTATTTTATATTCAAGATATTAGTATTTACCGGAAGTAATTGCTTTTATAAAGCTTTCTTCAAACAATTTAAAGATATTCACTATGAATATTTGGGTTCTTTTCATTTCCTTTAACGCCCACAGATGGATGAAGTGAAGTGAATATTTATACTTCATATTGTTTCGAAAGATTTATGTTTGTAGCATAATGCCAATACTAATTAACCATTAAATATGAATATTGCTGAAGGTAGGTCCCCTCCTTATGTCCTTATGTGGACATCTTAACAAAATTGTGTCTGGATTCCTAAAGTTTTATACATTTCAAATTTAAATCAAATTAAACTTGATATGTTTATCTATTACACAATTGTGCTGTGCGATGTATAAAATCTACTGTTTTGTCTTTAATGTCATTATCTGTTGGGTCTTCAATTCTTGCGTTTCCTAATCTGAGATATGATTTTGGAATGCCTACAAGGATTGGATTTTACTTTGTTTGTTTGAGTTTTGTTGTTTGTTATCATTTCTCTGAAACAAAACCTTTTCATCAACACTGCCCGGGCGGATACCAAAATCAGTCATTTTGAAAATGCGAAGAAACCTGAAAACAGTGTAATTCGTTAGTCGTTCTTGTTTGTTTGGCTCCGACTTTTTCTTTCGGATTCTAGAGAAAGCTGAAAACACAAACATATGATACATGTCAGTAGGTATGATATTCTTTTGGCCTTTGACTCTTGTACATTACTGTTTTAAATTCTGAATTTTTAGTCCAAACTCCTGTCATTCGTATTTGAACTGGGTCAAACTGCTGTTGTACATACTATCTTGAAAACTTACAAAATAAAAGGTTTGATTGTTTGCATCTTGAAAATTTCCAAGCTGGGTGAACCTTTTGACATTATGTAACCGTATACTTTTGAAATGTTCTATTTCTTAGCATTTATCTGCCTTGATAGTATCAAAAATATCTCAAGTATCAACCTTTGTGAAAATGAAATTATTGAGATTAAGAAAACCACGTGTGCCCGTTTCTGTTTACCATTCAACATTTTATACTGCATGCAATTATATTTCACAGACCCTAAAATATTTACTGATAAAATCTAAAGTTCCTTTCATTTCTGCTTAAGCTGGTGCTAGAGGGCGTGAGAGGTGTTGCACATTTCATTACCTCTCATGAACAGACTCAATCAAACCAAGTCTGCTATTATTCTTTTTGGTTACATCTTTTTTTTGCTTCCAAATGATCGTTTTACAGATGTTTTAACAGTTTAGGACAGTTTTGTCAGGTTATGTTATGCAAGACTAACTCAAGGAAGTGAAACAAGATATTGTAATAAACATAGGAAACTAAAAATCTGTCAAATTAATTCTTAGTCTAGACAAATCTTGTGCAGTAGCAAAAACTAAACACCATTATGTTGGTTTATTAATGTTTACTTGTCCGATTTGTTACGACAGCATAAAATGCAGTTCCGTATATCACCGTGCGATGACTGAAACAGTATAGAAGGAAGCATATTTTTTAGTTTTTGTTGTAAGAATTATCTTGTTCAGATCATAAACAACTTTAGAAATTATAACCGTGATGACAGTATCTGAAAACTGCAGTCATTAATGTTCTGTTGAGAAATTAATGAGCTTCTGCGTTCTTTATGCTTTATTATGTAACATATTCATATATGTTTATAAATTCCTGTTATGAGTATTTGTTATTTACAGGCCTGTCAAGGTATAAACATACTGTTTGTTTTTCTTTTGAAATAAATAAAGCTGTTATGTACGCTGTACAGGGTAAAATTGTGAAACAACTGTAGTAGGAACTTTATTTTCTTTCGTGTAAAATCTTCTTTACTCGCTTAGTATCCCCCGATATAGATTTGGCGTTGTCCGTCCGTCCGTCCGTCCGGAGCCATATCTAGGAAATGGTTAGGACTATTTATATAAAACTTCATATACATGTTAATCACTATGAGTTTTTGCGGCCCGTCAAGTTTCAGTCAGATTGCCCTAGTAACACCAGAGGTATGGCCCTTAGAAGTTTCTAGTGTTAACTATATAGGGTACTATAAATATGGCAATTTCTGCATCATAACTTTTGATATATTTGACCTAGAACTATGAAACTTAAACAGAATTTAGATCACTATAGTGTGGTTGTGTACACACAATTTCGTTCGGATTTATTTTTCAAATTAAGAGTCATTGCCCTTTAATTGTATAAAAATCCACATATTTGTACATAACAATCTTACCATTTGGTACAATTTCATTAAATTTCTTTCATTCTTTTCCATAAACATTTATTGTAAACATGTTAAGTTGTGTACATACACCTGGTCACCCCTTACCTTGATCACACCCCTCCTCCTCCCTCTCCTCCCCCACCCCCTCCCCACCCCCACACACAAAATTCATTCCTTATTTTAGATTTTTTCAAACAAACTTCATATACATATTCACCACTATGAGGTTATGGGGCCCATCAAGTTTTACCAGAGTTATGGCCCTTAGAATTTTCTAGTGTTAACTATATAGGGTACTTATAACAGATCTATAGATATGGCAATTTCTGCATCATTACTTTTGATATATTTGACCTTGAACTATGAAACTTTTACAGAATTTAGAGCACTATAATTTGGTTGTGCACACATAACTTCGTACTTATTTCTTTTGTAACTTCAGAGTTATTGCCCCTTAATCATCCAAAAATCAACATACTTGTACATAACAAACTAACCATTTGGCAGAATTTCATTAAATTTTTTTCATTCTTTTCTATGAACATTTATTATAAACATGTGAAGTTGTGCATCCACACCTGGTCACCCACTTGCCTTGGTCACACCCCCTCCCCCTCCCAGCCACCCACAACCCCCCCCCCCCAAAAAGAATAATATATATATATTTTCATTCCTTATTTTAGATTTATTTTCAAACCTTCCATGAATATTTATCAACATGCAAGTTGTACCATCCCCCAACCTCACTCCTCCACTGATCATGCATCCTCTGCCCCCCACCCCCGCCCCCCCACTTCACCCATTTTTTTTTCATTTTTAATTTTCCATCAATATTTATAATCAACATGTGAAATGTTGTTTCCTCACCCGTTCCCCCGCACCCCCACCCCCTATAAAAATAAATATAAACATATATTTATATATATATATATTTCCATTCCTATTTTTTTTTTAAATGTTCAAACCTTCAACATGTTAAGCTGTGACTGCACCAACCTTGCCCTCAGCTATGTTCAAGATATCTTACTTGATTGTGTGCTCTTAAGGACATCTGTTCTTTTAAGTTCAAATGTACATGTTAAACAGCAACACCTGGTGCCAAACCACTCAAAGACAATATTTCGTTCCAGTTAAACTTCAAGCTCACATTTCAAATAAGTGCATTTAATCTTAAAAGCTAAGCTTATTACAGTAAGCATATCCCATTCAAAGTAAATTCTTTAGTCAGGATCAAAGTATCATACATTTATTATGTACTCTTTAATTAAACATTTGTTTTCTGTTAAATTAATTTTGACTAATGAAATTATTTGCTTCTTATTAACATCCTTAACTTTTTGCCGGATATATCTTTTTTTGCCATTCCTCACCACAAACCCTTTCGGCGGGGGATACCAATTCATCGAATTTGCTTGTGTTGAATTTTGCGTCTGCAAACGTAATCTAGATTGTTTTTGTATGTTTTTTTTTCAACGCTTTCTTTTTAAACGTAAGAACGCAGCAATTTTTAATCGTTTGAAGTTTGTTAGTATTGTACGTTTTGTATTAACATATAGAACGGGATAAATTCAAATATTTATGTTATATCTACACCTCTTTATTTTATACACAAAAGGAACTAATAGTGAAAGAAATATTCTAGCATTATATATGCAATTAGAATTAAAATTCCTCTCTAATAGTTTGTATGTTAATGCAGGTCCTTGTTTAATGTATACGTAGCTATATGTGTCCATAGTTAATGGTAGATGTGTGCGTTATCATGTTTTTAAATCATGGCGCCAAAAAAATGTAAATAATTTTTCATCAAATTTTTAATCGAAATCATAATCATCGGATTGGAAATCCTTTCTGTGGAGATGAGTGCTCACACTTATGTGCTTCATAGTTGTCTTATTTTTCAAATTTACCTATTTTTGCAAACATGGGGAGTAATCCCGAATAACTTTTTGCATTCAGGAAGCAGAAGAGTTGTCCCGTTCAATTTTTTACTTTAACCCTTACCCTGCTAAATTTCTTTAATGAACTTTTCCATCTTTAAATTTGGACAGTACCATTAACTGTTAAAAGGGATGATTACCAAAACTATACTGACTGAGTAGCGAACAGTGCAGATAATGATCAGACTGCACGGATATGCAGGCTGATCATGATCTTCACTGGTCGCAAAGGCAGACTTAGTCGTGTCCAGCATGATAAGGGTTAATATGAAAAAAATGGCGTTTTAGAACTGTATGATTCGGACAGTGTTATACATACTTAAAGAGACCGTAGATGCATTTAAAATCACATATAGTACAATACTTGGTTCCATTGTATCGCATGTGATAGGAAGAAAAGCTCTCAACTGCTTAAACTTTATAGGTGTGAAATAAGGAAGTGTATTGTACGTTTAAGGGGTGTATTTATGATTAAACAGTCTCCGGATTTAGTATGCAATTCCGCGGAATGTTCGCAAACTCAACTACCTTTTGTTTTTAACTTTGCCTGATTTGTTGATATCTAACTATAGTTTAGGTCTCATAAAGAAATGATTGGTCGTTTCCTTTTACATAGCCTAAAGTATAAATTCTAGAAACCATATCAAAGTCGGTCCTCCCGTGGGATTATTTTTGCTTCCGTGGGGTTTTTGCTATCCCGTGCGAGGTCCCATGGGCTTTTTCTCCTATCTTACGAATTGCGGGAGCAAAATCCCATGGGGTTTGAATAACATTTTGAAAATCTCCCACGAGATGTTTCACATGTAGTATTGAGGGATCTCCCACGGAACAGTTCACCTGTGGGAGGTTTTCTCCTGTTTTAAAAATGGGATTATTCCCCCATTTTTAATGCGGGAGTTAATCTTACTTTTATCTTAAAAATATATTCGCGTTTTCTTCCGCAACATTTTAAATCTTAATTGACTCTCGTAAAATATTGATAATAATAGTAATAAAAAGAATACAAAGAAGAAGAAGAAGGAGGAGGAGAAGAAGAAAAAATAAAGAATGTAAGCTAAATTCATAACTTCTTGTAACGTTATTATACATATATAACATAGTAAAGAAAAATCTCACCTTATCTTTGGTGAAAGCTGTATATATTTACGTGTTTTTAAATAGCCTGCGGGAGAATTATACAGCTACTGCAGGACATCATCTGCCTATCTCCCGTTTTCTGTACGGGACTTTCAGATTTTGAGGCTTTACTTTTTGCTTAACATTGAATTCCCGGCCTCAGTTTTACATACTTTATTTGCTAGAAAACTTGTCTAGCAACACCGTTACAATCGTCTGAATTAGTTATTTGTATGAAAGCTAGTCTAGCTGAATGGACGAGACAATAAAGAATATTTTACGCACAAAGAAGACAATTTATCTTGAAAAATTGTTATGTTTCAATTCATAGCATACCAATCTGACGTATTTCGTAATGTAATGGACCTAGGATAGCAATCGGCATATTACGTGTTCTCTTCGTGCGATTTCGGCATTCTCCGTCTTTTTTATGGAATACCATGCTCGCATTGAGCTATATGTACGTTTAAAGAATGCAGAGTTGTCTAACGAGAATATGTAAGAACACGGAAATTATTGGGTGTCATTACTGGTCTGCAACCCTAAGTAACGTTTCTTGCCGATGGTCAGACCTTAAAACATTACTCTTGAACCCAAGTTTGATGTTTGTCAGCTCTGTGCAAGATTATTAATTCGATATGTGCATTTGTATTTCGGTATTACGATTGCTTCCGTACATCTTGTGTTTCGCAGTTGTTCGTAATCGTCTGTATTTCATCATTGAACAGTCATTTGGTGTTTCCGTTTTTCAGATATGAGCTAAATTAACTCAATAACGAATTGTACAATAAATAAATTGTAAAATGCAGTTTTAAGGAGACACTTGCCGGTAACTAAGGGTTCAAATCAGGATGGTGGTTTAGCGGGAGATCTATTTTTTTCATTTTTAACCAATGAAAGAGCTATAGTATACTGACTCAGCCAATTGCTTCCTGTAAACTGTTTTAATTACAAACACATAATAAAATACAGCAAGCTCTATTAACTAAAGAAGAAATTAGTATCATTATGCGGAGCAAAGTGTAGTTTTAAGCAACATTACAATGCATTATTTTAAGTAAAACTAATTGCTGTCAAAAACCTCCGGGAACGTTATATTATCTAATTCTAAACGATGATAATAATTGAGCAGCACCATGAGAAAACAAACAAAGTGCATTTGCGACCAGCATCCGCACAGTCTGGTCAGGATCCATGTTATTCGCTAACGGTTTCACTAATTGCAATAGGCTTTGAAAGCGAACAGCATGGCTCCTGACCAGACTGCGCGGATGCGCAGGCTGGTCTGGATTCATGCTGGTCGCAAATGCACTATGTTGGTTTTCTCATGGTGTGGCTCTTATAATCTTGTCCTCATCAACTTTTCATGTATCAACTTTACTTGCTATTAATCAGTCTAATCTGTAATGATTTCTTAGCCAAGGAATAGATATTGTCTATTTTCTTTATCATTATGTAACGTGAAAAGCTTCGATTTGTTTAATATGTGAAAAAATGGACATAAAATCGAAATTCAACTGGTAAAGATTGTCAAAATTTTCACATATTCGACAGATTGATGCTTTTCTTTTATTAATAAAATCTGTTAAAAGATACTTTGGAAGGCATAAGCGCTGGCGGTCTAGTGGTAACAAGCTTGACTGTCAATTCAGCGGTCCGGGGTTCGCATTCCCGGTCCAGACACTGGAAATTTCTGAGATTCTCTTGAGTGTCTCCCAATTAACTAACAGGTCTGTACTGCTTCTTCCCAGGAAAGACGGCTTCGCGTGTATCGAAGCTATACACTGGGCACCTTAATTAACCAAACTGGATATTCATTAAGAGCTATGCTAATCTAGCCGGACGGACTTGTATCTAAAAAGAATTTCTCTCTATCTGTTAAGGGGGCTTTATCTTACTCTGTCCCTTTGGTCAGATCACTCTGTATCTGTACTAGTAGAAAATGAATTTCGCGCTCTGTGCGGCTGCGTTTGCTATATGTAAAGCGCCTTTGAACGTGTTTATCATGAAAAGGACTCTATATTGATCTGGCACAATAATGATAATGATAGCATAGAATGCAACCAAGTAAGTGATAGTATCCTCGGTTTGATTGAGTCTGTTCATGAGAGGTAATGGAAACTGCATCAGCGGAATTGTATTGCAATAAAAATGAGTCTACTCCATGATCCCAAAGGGCCAGAAAGTTATTGTCCTCCTTAAGGCAAAGACAATTCATTGATTTCCGTCCCTGTGCTAAACTAAGACAGGTCTTGTGAAGTTAAGATTAAATTATTTTTTTTAATATCGATGATATTCTTAGGAATGTTTAGAATACATGTAACTTTCATTTTGACATTTTGACGTATTTGAATGTTTTCACTAAGCACCTTTAGAAGATTTAATTTTAACTATGCCTTATAATATGTGCATCAGTAATAGCTGAGTTTGCGGTTTTATATTTGTCAAGTTATTGAATACAATGCTGGGTTCAGATGAAGACATTTCAATATGTATCTTTAGCTGTTATCCAGTTACAAAACACATAAAACAAATCTGCTACAATAAGTAAGAAAATTAAATTATGTCTAGCCATAAGAGAAGCACTTTTTTGTGTAGACTAGGAAGTTTAAAGGAATCGCGAAGTGTTTTTTTTTTCTGGAATTAATTACTTTTTAGTGAGTTAATTTGGTAATAAATAAGCACATATCGTACAGATGATTGTGGTTATTGGCAATTAATTTAGTATTTATAATACAACTTTAACCATAAATATTCTTTCAGCGTTTTGTAGTTATTTTTATTTTACCAGTTCCACCAGTGCAAATCCTACTGGAGTTTTATGATGTAATATGCTAGATAATTTATATATTAACCATTTTAGAAAGTAAAAATGGAACTAGACATTTATATTACATAATACATAAAATATTTTATATGTATCAGATTTATTTAAATGCTAATAAACCTGTTTTTGCTGTAGCCTTGTATTAGACAATGTGGCTGTTGATACAACCTTTTAATATTTACCAAGTGTAATTTCTTTTGCGCCAACCACGAGTGCAATTATATGCACAAGATCACAGTTATTTGCCATTGGTTGACCACAATAAGGAAGTGATTACGCAGGAAATAGTTATTTTGTTTGATGGTGAATATTGATGAAGTTTTGAGTGCAAGGTCTGCGATAAATGTCATAATTCATTAAAGCAGATATGAAACAGAAGGTACATGTACAACTCAATATGCATAACATGACATGACTTTCCGAGATGACTTTTCGATAGAGTCATTTTGTCGGTTTGCAGCCAAGTAGCGACTATTTTTATACGAATGTGATTCAGTCTTGGATGGTGGGGGAAAAAAAGCCGGTCAACACCATGTCCATTGTGGCTGGAATGTTTTCTCTTGAATAGTTTTGTTAAGTGCCGGTAATAATGTTTTGTTTGGACTGAAGGTAAAATGTAAAATTGCAAGAAAAAATTTGTACAGTTTCTATATAGAATATATTGTAAAATATATGTGGTCTTAGATCAGTAGGTTTAAACGCTTAGTAGACTATTTTCTAGGTCATTTGACAGATCGAGATCTATAACAGGACTAACTTGGGCACTGCCAATTTTACTAAATGACACTTTTGAAATATTTTGAATTTAACAAAAGTTGATTACACGCAATACGATTAAAATTCGGGTATTTTCTCCGGAATGTATAGTTATTATAGAACTGTCAAATATTTTGCATGCTTGTATAATGATGCGTGGGTTGGAACAACTGGCATATGGCCTGTTTGTTGTAATTATACTATTATGATTAAATATATATGTGCTGTCCTGTCTATTGATATGAACTATGCCGCATGATTTATGTTAAAAGTCTTACTTATCATCGGCGCACACAAATACACGTATCAGATCTCCAACTGTGCATTTTGACGGCATTCACAATTTAAAACCAAACAACTGCTAAAATGTACCAGCCACTTCAAATGATTGGTTGTGATTACACTTTCTCAAATTTACTTTTGTTGGATTTGATAATAAAACAATTTATGCCTTTTGAGTTCAGTCATTTCGGGGATATTCAAACTATGGGAAAAGTGATATCAACCTGGAGCTACTACGCCTTCGACTGATATCACGAAAAGTCATAATGACCCCAATAGCAGTCTTTGCATACTATCAGTAGCCTAACTGTAGACACTACAGCCTAACTGTAGACACTGTGGGCACTGTAAGCAGAACCGTTTTAAAGGCATTAAAGTCCACTATTTACTGGTTGATACAAGTAATGTTTTAACAAGAGGCACGGGAAGTCAACAATATTCTCCATGGACAGTATACTTTATTATCGATTTGAATTTGTTTTCACAGTTCATTTTATAAATGAATAAATTCCGGACAAAATATTTGTTGGTTCGTTTCACTATAAGTACTTATAAAAGGTGTTTATCCAGCTTAAAAACAAGTCTGCAGGCGGTCAGTTACGAAAATCCGATCCTTCAATACTGACCGGAAGTATCATCAGGATAATAAGTTACAGGTTATAATTTAGATATTTAGAAAATATTTGAATTTTAGCGTGAAGACATTGTTTATCAAATCACGTTCGAGACGTTGTATAATGGGTCACGTGTGGTATCTAAGTGTTACAGTTATTGGTGCAAACACGGACGCAGTTCTTCAATGGTAACACTACCTTTAAGTTACTACTAAAACAATTAACTTTTGGATAAGGGACCCGCTGGAAAGATTTACAATTGTTTTGCTAAAGAACCAGGGTAGAAAGCATGTGGACTGGAACGTCTTCTGTGTCTTGAACTAAACCTACTTACAGTTTTCTAGATGAGTCGGATAGACATGCCTAAATACAAACAAATATAACTAGTGCAATATTCCATGTCAGAACATACTATCCATGCTTACTGCAAATTGTTCAATTTATTTACGTAACGAACATTTTACACTTTAGTGCGAAAATGGCCAACAAGGGATCAGCAATGAAATAAGACAAAAGTGGAAAATATACGAAATAAAATGTAAAATGTGACGAGAGCGGCGATGTCTAGCACGTTATGAAATATTACACAACAATGGCAATCTGTAGTAATTCATTGCCTGACAATAAGAAGCACGCAAATGAAAGGATACTCAAAATAGAGCTTAAGAAATATACCTTGCTGGGAAATCCGTCCTTTTTATAAATACTACAAATAACTTATTTCGACTACTCTTCCCTTTATTTCAGTGTTGCCTTTTAAAGTAACCAAATGCTTCCCGTATTTCCTCACAAACGAGGTTTCCGAGTTTTGGTGTCCGAATTACTTTAACCGCTGGTACATTTGCCAAGCTATTCAATTCCTTCAACAGTACTGCATACTGTAAAGCGTGCTGCATAGTTCATTACCTCTCTCAACAGACTGAATCAAGCCTGCTACTACTTTGCTTTGTTGCTTTCTATTCTTCTGATGGATCTTCTTACAGGTTTTACTAACTACCACAACAGCAGTTTTAAATTGCCGTATGGTGGCTGTAAAAAATCTTACATGTAATCATTGTTGTTATATTTTCTGTTCCTTTGGAGTCATGAAATTTTACTATAACAGATTCACAACAGCAGTTTTAACTTGCCGTATCGTGGCTGTATAAGATCTACATGTACTAATTGTTGTTATATTTTCTGGTCCTTTTGGAGTCATGGAGTTTTACTATTATAATAACAGAACTCAGGTAAAACCGGTGCTCGTGGGGTTAGAGGGGTGTCGGTTGCACATTTCAAGGATCCACAGTCTCTGTTTGAATTTAAGAGGACCATATGTTAGACTGGCCATAATCGTGTATGTTACCCATAATAATGTATTATCAGTTAAATTTTGTATAGAAAATAAAAGACATATGAAAACAAACGTACCGTATAGATATAGACTGTTTAATATAGAGCACTAGAGTCAAGGCTGAGTTTAGTCTACAGGTATGTATCATAGTTAAGTTTCTGAAACGAATTGCCAAAATAATTTGTCATTTGACTGTAAGTATGTATTTCGTGAGCGAAATAACAATACACTGCAGTATGATTCAAAATGAAAATGGCTGTTGGAAAATGCCAAAAGCATTGTTAATTATAATTGTCATACAATATTGAATGAATGTCTTCAGTTAAATGCTATTTCTTTGTACGTTTAGATGGGCAAAAGTCACATTTGGGACATCTTGTAAATAGCGATTCTTAGTAGATTTATTTTGCGAGTGGCTTTGTCACGAGTGACAGTGACAGATCTGTGTTCACTAGTGAGAGAACGTTTGTTCTTCAACAAATATATTTCTTTTTATTCATACATTTTCAATGGCTTGAACCGAATTTTGTCAATTTTGTAGGACTTTTAAGAATTCGATCGCAGCTGAAGTGAAAAGTTTTAAAATTGTCAATTAAACTGAAGAAGATATTATGTATCTTGCTAAAAAGGGGAAATACGGTACTGAGTATTTGATAAAACGTACATAAAGTGGTGAATTTGTTCGTCATTTTAAAGTATATCATTAACAACCTTGTATTTGTATTTTAGGAAAACTTGCGTATGCCAAAGCACACACTGTCACACACGACAATTTTCATGGAGCTATATTTTTTATCATAGTTTATGAATGAGTCGTTGTAAGGTGTAATGTACATTATAGACAAATAGTAAATTTGAGCCGTGCCATGGGAAAACCAACATAGTGGCTTTGCGACCAGCATGGATCCAGACCAGCCTGCGCATCCGCGCAGTCTGGTCAGGGTCCATGCTGTTCGCTTTCAAAGTCAATTGCAATTAGAGAAACTGATAGCGAACAGCATGGATCCTGACCAGACTGCGCGGATGCGCAGGCTGGTCTGGATCCATGCTGGTCGCAAACCCACTATGTTGGTTTTCTCATGGCACAGCTCATTTAATTTGTCCCAGACAGCTTATACGACATGCGATCGTGAAATATAATGACTTAGTTGCAGAATAAAACATGATTGCATGGTAATTTGGACAAGAGCTTAAATGATGATATTTTGTCTTCGATTTCTTTGAAGACAACAAATTCAGATGATAGATGGGTTAGCTTAAAAGGTTTAAATTACATGTTAGACTGCTATCTAAGACGATTTCTTGTTGTCTGGATATAGAAAACTCCTATTTCTGTACAGTTTAATGTAACTTTGTTTTCCGGTATTTTGTAAATAAATACCCTATATCCTTTCCGCACGTAATAAAACGTATTGGCGTCTGATGGCCCTTTCACGCCTACTTAGAATCAACATTTATTACACGAAATTCATTTTGAAATTATTTCTGAAATGTCTAGGTATGCAGCTCACAAAAACGAAAATATCTTACACACACATAAACAAACATATGCCTGGCGAGATTGGATGAAAATGTACTCGTTGTCCTAAGGATATTCAATTCATACAGTTGTTGAGTTTTCTATACAGAGTGATACACAAGCTTTCCTTTGGGAAAACAATAACACATAAATTTGTATGATTTTGTTTTTCATATCGGCTAGTTGCATATTACCATTATGTATAATAAATACAACAGCAAAAATTGGAGACTATTCCATATTTAGTAGATCTATCGATCTGCTTTAAGACATAAAACATACATTACTTATGCACCTGTCAATATTTTTGGGAATTTGACAAACATTTGATGTACCAACCAGGCTCTAGGGTGGGATTTAGACATAAAAGGTTGTCCCTAGGGTGGGGATTTAGACAACAACATTTTTGAAATGTCAAATTCCCCTGGGTCAGCCCGCCGCCGCCCCCCCCCCCCCCGGACGGGCAAAATATTGACAGGTGCATTATCTGTGTAAAAAGTCGACATATTATTTATGTTTTGTAGCACTTTTGTTTAATATGATTTAATTGTGGTGAATAACTCACTAAGTTCAAAGTAAATTTGAGGTTGCTAAATGAGACCTACCTTCTCACCTATGAAGGGTTTTTTTCATATGAGTGCTGGGCTTAGTTTAGAATTTATTTTATTATCTTTCATTTTCAGCAATTTTCAATTCGGTGAGGTCTTGAGTTAGATAAACCACACTTAACAAATCGTAGCCAACGCTTTGTTGTTTGGTCATACCTATCAATAAGATTACTTGACGAAAGAATGCAATCACATAAATTATGTTGCGTTAAAACATAAATTCCTTTGGAAAAAAAGTCAAATACTGTATACGTATTGATTTATACATTGCATTTAGTTAACAAGCTTGCCTTAAATAATTACTGCTTTTTGTTTGTGTAAGATTGCATTTTGAAGAATTACATGCGCGACCATTTCCTCGTGTAATGTTTTGGGTGTAATATAATACTCTGTGAAAACGAGAATAATGAATTTTTGTTATTTTGTTACTACGTGTATAGATTGCATTAATTGATAATTTTTGGAATCAAACTCGCACACTTTCGGAAAGACTACGGAGTTATTTAACTATTGTACTCGGAACTGTTAGATTACCTCTTTAATTCATGCCATAATAAAACATGAAATCATGAGAATTATTGACGAGTAGATATATATTCATACTCCCAGTGCCAATAGAAAATATAGAAGACAACTTTTCATCAAACTTTGAACTGAAACCATAATCATCGGATAGAAAATGTCCTAACTAAAACATGGAGTGCACACACATAATGTTTCGTTCAGAAATAAGTGAGTTGTCACATTTTCTTTTAAATTCTAATGATCTCTCTGCAGACAAGAATGCTATAATTATATAAAGGTAGCAATTCCAAAGGACTGGAAATTTTATCTCGTTCAATATAAAAAGATATGGGCATTTGGGCTCGAGTCCAATATTAAATATACGGAGATTTTGGGCTGTATATTTTGGATGTTGTTATATGTACTTCAGAAACTGTGAATGCATTTTAAATAATAAAATACAATACTAGTGGCTATTGTATCATCATGTGATGAAAAGAAAAGCTTTCAATTGGTTAAAAATATATTAGTATTAAACAAAGAACGGTTATTCTGCACGTGTCGTCATCTCCATTATGTATCTTTTTTAATTCAGTATCATAGTTAAAATCATTTATCTTCTACTGGACGATACAATTCAATAAACTTATAAAGTGAAACAAGTGGCCTTTAAACTTAAACATTTGTTAATCTGTTGATACGACAGCTTTGGTACTAGTATGTGCTTTATTACAACACCCCCGAGAAGAAATAAACCATAATCATTGCATGAAATAAATAAGACCCATTCCTTACTTTGCCTAGCACACAACAATATCTTTATTTTCATCAATTGACAAACATAACCATTACAGATTAGACTAATTTGGGAATTCTTATCGATAAATATTGTAATTACTCCGAACGTTGGTAAATGAAAAATTGACGAGTACAAGATTATATCATCATCGTCTAGAGTTTGATGAGATTTCCTTCCGAAGGTTTCCGAATAACCGGATGTTTTTGACAGCGACTAGTTATAGTTAAAATGATGCATTGTACTGTCGCTTAAAGCTGCACTTTGCTCCATATAATTGAATTGATTTCTTCTTGAGTGTTCGTTTTCTAATTTATCATGTGTTAGTAATTGCTGCAATTTTCATGAAACGATCGTCTGGTCAGGAAGATACTGTATTTAGTTTGTCTTTTATTGCTTAGGATATAGACAAATCCGTTTTTATCATGATAATGTCTAACCAAAATGGGTTCTTCGTTTAACAGTTATTTGGGCAATTTATTTATGTAAATAATTTAGCTCATGATATATTTAACAAATAATCAAGGCCTTCGCGTTGTTTATCGTCTAATTTACCACGATTCAGAGTTTAGATGCGTAGGAATTGAACCACGAGGGCGTTAGCCCGAGTAGTTTAATACTGAAGCATCTGAACGATGAACCGTTGTAAATTAGACGATAAATCACAAGAAGGCCTTGGTTGTTTTCATTCTGACATGGACGTTGATATATTTCAATAAATATTATGCTGGAATTCATTTACGCGAGGAGTAATGTATCGGACGTCAGGCGTCTACATGACGTCAAAATTGACGTCATAATGCTCTCTTACCGGTCCGCGCGTCAACCGTTGTTTATCGCAGGATATATTGCGTTAGATTTTCTTCTTTGTTTAGCTGAAAATCAATTCGAGCCATGTTAGAATACACTATATACTTAGATACGCAAACAGAAACAGAATGAGTCAACAATGAAATAAAGACAGGTCTTTTCGATGTGTAAACAATACGAAATAAACGTTGTAGAGGAACGAACACGAATACAGATTCCAGTGTCGAAAGACAACGCCATGAGAAGACCATGCACTACAGTGTGACTAATGACTTAAAAATTAATGATGATAATGATGATAATAATCATAATAATGCTACTAATAATATTTAAAAGAACTTAAAATCTACTTCACATTGGAATGCAGCTAACTATCAAATGCAATTTGGGCAATTCTGCAAAAGTACTTTAAAAGATTTAACGCTGACTGAAATAGATATGTGTTGGTCTTGCTTATTTTCATGAACTGAATGTAATGTTATATATTAGTATAATCTGCAACTGCTTTAGTAGAAATATTACATAACGGGTTACGGGACAGGCCAACCAAGTTCACCATGATATTTGTGTATTAGCAGAAAGGAACTCCTTTGAAATATCAACAATCTAAAATCAGTGTTATCCAAGACAATATGAATATAGTATATATAAAAGTTTCCTTTTGATTTAATAAATTGTAGGCCTTATTATCTCGGTGGAAAGCTGTTTATACTTATTTGTCGGACAACACGACTGTTTTGTTTTTTAAACAGAACTCATAGAAATGCTGTTTACTATTTATTAAAATACCTTATTGATATAAATTTCGAAAGAAAAGCCTGGTGATATTCCTCTATATTGAAGAAATAATGTTTAAAAGCGGTTTATCTGATAAGGAACTGGATAAAAGATATAGTCACTATACGACATATAAATGTGCACTCAACAAGAACAGAACAAGTTGTAGATATTTATATACATATGGTTTATTAGAGGTAAAAATGTGCTTAATCGTTTTAGGTTAGTCAAAAAATTAGAAGTGAATTTACATATTAAATCAAAATTTATGTTTGCAAAGCCTAAGAAATACACTTTAACGGAATATATTTTGTCAGTATAGAGCATACATTTGAGGGACTTAAAAGACAGACAGCTAATTCCCCGTTAATGCCAGATTGACTGTGAAAAAAGTCATTATATTAAGTGTGCCATCATTATTTTTGTTTTATCCCATTCCTCTTCCCTCCTTCTCTTTCTCTCTCCTCCCTCTTCCCATCCCCAACACATATTTAAAATCGAAATCTATGGAATCCTTAAAAGTTAACTAATGGACACCATTGGATTTCTCTTCGTATACATGTATATGTATATAATTGTGAACAAGATGGGTCCGTTTTGGCACTATATTTAATGTAATGCTGCTCATCCGTTCAAAGGCACATTTCAAAAATAATAATAATAATAATAATAAATAAGGTCAATGATTGGTCATATTGGAACACCCTAGCGTTGACTGCAAGCTAAACGTCTGGGTCCTAAATCTGGTTCAACTTCCCTACTTTCTATATACACACAATGTATATGTTATGGATAAAAAGGGTGAATACACTACATCATATATCTACATGCCTTCAAGTTTCCACCACACTAGTTGTTAATTTTGTATATTGAAATGCATACCTCTGAACTCGTAAACACTTAAAAAATAAAATCTGGTAAAGATCCTTTGGGAATATAGCTTGCAACATAATAGCAGACTCGGTTTTATCAGTGTTGTTATATTTTCTTGTCCTTCGGAATCATGGATTTCAACTCATTTAGATTTGAAGATTGAATACTGCTTAAGCCGGTGCTAGGGGGCGTGGGCAGTGTTGCATTTTCCATTACAGCTCATGAACAGACTCAATCAAACCGAGTCTGCAATTTTCACTGTTTGCCTTGTTCTCGGTGCTTCCGAGGGATCTACTTTCCAGATTTTATTTATTGAGCTTTACATAACAGGTAATTGAATGTTCAACATCACTCACGCCCCTAGCAACGGCTTCAGTGAAATTCTATTATAGTACAACTGCATGTTCTCCATCATCCTAAAGGACCTGAAACTGTTCATCTTTTGTTCTTCCTCTGGTGTTTGTTTAAATAATAGGATGACACTGTATTCATACAGTACAGTTTAAATAATAGGATGACACTGTATTCATACAGTACAGTTTAAATAATAGGATAGGATGATACAGTACAGTTTAAATAATAGGATAGGATGACACTGTATTTATACAGTACAGTTTAAATAATAGGATGACACTGTATTCATACAGTACAGTTTAAATAACAGGATGACACTGTATTCATACAGTACAGTTTAAATAATAGGATAGGATGACACTGTATTTATACAGTACAGTTTAAATAATAGGATGACACTGTATTTATACAGTACAGTTTAAATAATAGGATGACACTGTATTTATACAGTACAGTTTAAATAATAGGATAGGATGACACTGTATTTATACAGTACAGTTTAGATAATAGGATGACACTGTATTCATACAGTACAGTTTAAATAATAGGATGACATTGTATTCATACAGTACAATCAAACACTTAACGAAATAAAGTCACTATTCTTATATTTTATTCAATATTTCAATTATTTTACAATAGTTAAGCAGTAAAACGGTAAATTTCTGTTATGCATTAGTTCTCATTAATTAATGTTAATCAAAAAGGACAAACTCTGATTTATTCCTTATTTCATTTTCATTAACATCTATAGATTAAAAGGACAAAAACAATTGAATACGAAGCAAATGTGAACCTCATAGAATCAAAGCAAATCATTATTATCTCTGTTAATGTTGATTGAGTTTACACTAAATAAGTCATATCATAGGACGATTCGATTTATGGAAACATCATTTATGTGCGTTTATCAAGAGGAAGACATATATTTGTATGCGTAAATATACTAAACATACAAATCATACCTATCAAATACTTTAACGATGGTAAAGAGTGATCCATGGTATCTGAAATCATTTATGTCTATTTTCTTTTAATTAGAAAGATTGCGTGCTATTGTAAACACTATGAAAATTAATTTAATATAAATAGAGAACATTATATGAGTGTCTCTTTGTATTAAAGTAATTATATGAGTTGAATGAAATAATAAAATTCAACGACTTTAATAAATTCAACTCGAAATGACACAATTGTAATTTTTTTCATCACATATATGCTGTTCCTGCTTTCTTCTTTTACCTGTCATAGATCAAGTCAGTTCGACCTACGTTTCCTATAACTTAAGGCAGTTCTCCACATTTGGATTAGAAGTTTTTCTACAATGTATTATTTCATTAAACCCTAATGTTTCAAAACTTCAGAGAACACTTGGAAATATTCGGCAAATAGAAAAGATAGGGGCGTATGCTTGATTTTGTGTTAGACTGGTTTAAAAAATTTGGACCTCACACAAGTTTTCAGAATGGGCGTCTATTGAAAAATCACGATTTTGGTGACATGTCCGCGAATAGAAATTTTCCTACGATGTAGATTTCTCACAGTTGTAAATGAAAATATGGTGAAATAAAATGTATAGGTTCTTGTGCTTGTTTTGAGGTATTTACCCATAATTAAAGAGATCTAATTACTTCCGGTTTATCAAACGTGCAGAACTACCTTAAAACGACGCAAACATCAAAGTTAATACCTTAATTATGTACTGGCTTTATTCCATTGGCGTGACTTCAAGCATGTAATAGTAATTTGAAAATATTAACCTTTTGGAATAATCTAAAGTGACATTCCTTAACATTAACGATAATCTAAATTATAGATGCTGTGTTTATGTTTGCCATTTCGCGTTTATGTACAGACTATTAAAGATATCTAATGCTCACCATTTACAAAAACATTTATCTTTAGATATTAACTTCTACTCTAGGAAATCGTCATCAAACTTATTCAATTTTAATAAATAAATAAATTGATTGTGTATGTAGAGCTATATTCATAATAAGATAAAACGTCATGCAGTAGCAGACAATTATTAAAATGGATTTCCAGTCTAGTAGTTGTGGTACATATTTATATTGTGTTTAACTATAGGTGCATTAAGTGTTTACTTTTTTAATTCTAATACATAGCCCTGTTAATACACATGTACTAGTCGAGTTTACATAACTTATATTTATTAATTGTTCATATATATGAAATGTGAGTCCAGCATATCTTTAATCAAGTGTTGTATCAAACGTGTTACTTTAAACGAGTTCAAAGACACCAGTCAAACGTAGTGCAAAAGGACATGATCTGGTACATTTAGTGCAAACTCACGCCTTCCAAAACAAACTATTGAATATCTGTAGTATGATAGAAGTATATAAGCGGCATATGGAATACATTTTAAGCTTTAAATCACACCATTCTTTTATTATATGTAAACGAAAATACTTTTCTTACATCGAATATGACATCAACTTGTCAGTTAACTTTTGTACTGATATTGCTCTTCGATAATATATTAAAACCATAGAATTGATCAGTATCATGGTCTTTGAAAGTTTGTTTAATAAAGTAGGTTAGCGTTTCAGCATGTTGTTTCCTGGTAAATAAATGTAACTTGGTCGAAGATTGTATCTAAATAATATATTTGTTCCGTTCTATTCTCATTTACTATGCTTTAGAAAAAAATCAGAAGTCTTTTCAATTCATTATTGATTCTGATTTTTGACATGTACTTGCCATATAATATTACAGTAAAGACACATATATTCAATGAATATAGTCTGTGCTTTTGACAACGTTTTTATGAATTCAAAACAGAAAGGTTTTCATTCTGACAAAATGTACAGTGTTCTATTAGTTCATTTGTCAGTATCAAATAACAAATCTTTTTTCGCAATACTTTTAAAACTGATTAACAGTTTTACTTATAATTAACGCTGAGATTGTCGAAATATTTTGTTCAAATGAAAATACTTTATCTGCTATGAACACTGAGTTTTACATGTAATGTCTTGACTATAAAAATGAAACATGACTGCTTTTTGGAGAAAAGCTTTATCACGATTTTTTTATCCTTAAGAGAGCAAAATTTAATGTAGATGATGGATGAGTTGGCTTAAAAGGTTTAAATTGCAAATTATATTTTCTTAAAGATTTATCTATGTTGTAAGTTACCCTTGCATTTTTTTTACAAATGCCATACCGATATCAAACGTTTCCTAAATTTTCTCCATGAAATTCCTTAAAGTAACTCTAATTTTCGTACCAAAAAATAGCATTTTTATTGACTAGGATAGTTAATGTAAGATTTATGTTTGCACCGGTCGAGTTTTGGTCACGTGAGTATTTGCATAATAAATAATGAATAACAACACAAGATGAGAGTTGTAAAAAGATGATATCAATCTAATTAGAACACTAAATTATATCAATCAAAAATAATTTTAAACCTTTTCGTTTGTATTATTGGTATTTTGTTTTGTACATAAATTAACACCCTACAGCTATATAAAAAGACAAGAATTCAGGTATTCAGGTATTTTTAAAAACGTTTTCAATCGCAATATTTTCGAAAAGACTGTAGATGTACTGATTTAACATCAGGAGGTGAGGTTATGCAAGTGAAACGCTACAGTTACGCTCGTTTCTTTGCGTGTTTACTCAAACGTCATGGTAATTCGTGGAAAATTGCAGTCAATTAAGAATATTACGATATGATAAAACTGTTTGAGTCTTTACTGCATTTTTTCTGTTGATAGATATAATTGAGCCGTGCCATGAGAAAACCAACATAGTGGCTTTGCGACCAGCATGGATCCAGACCAGCCTGCGCATCCGCGCAGTCTGGTCAGGATCCATGCTGTTCGCTAACAGTTTCTCTAATTGCAATAGGCTTTGAAAGCGAACAGCATGGATCCTGACCAGACTGTGCGGATGCGCAGGCTGGTCTGGATCCATGCTGGTCGCAAAGCCACTATGTTGGTTTTCCAATGGCACGGCTCATATTTATTCTGAAGGTACAAATACTAGAAAAATGATAAGAGAATAAATATATTAACCAAGTGTTTTACTTGTTCATCTCAACCACTGGCGTGCACAATTTTTTTTTTTGTGAATAAAATTATTACACATATTTAAGTCTTTGCCGAGCGACAGAGTATTTTACACACTTTTTTTATATTTGTTTTCAAATTCATCAAAAATGTCAGAATCAACTTTTTTCTCTAGCAAGACTTATTTGTCGGTTTCCTATGTAACTTCCTTTCTTGTCAGTAAAAATTAAGTCTCGATGATGCTTCGAATATGATGAAGTACTAAACATTACAATTCCGTAAAGGAACGATGCAATTGTTTTAATAAAGCTCAGGCAATGACCGCTGTTTCATCTTTTTTTCACACGATTAGTGTGAATCGTACCACAAAATACATACACGCATGCGCAGTTTACTGCCAAATTCATGTTTTTACGATTGCGTAATACAAAAGGAAACAATTATGAGGAGTTTACTTTTCGACGTTCGGGCGTTACTACGGCCAATACATCCTAAACTTGTTTACTCTCATTTCCGACCTTTGGCGCGTCTCTGATACTTTTACATAAAAAACATGTATACCATGTATACAGAGAGCTTTAAAGAGGCAATACAAATCGGAAAATACTTTCAAAAGTTTTGTTCTTACTTTCCATAATGCGCCCTGTAGTGCTGTATTTCTGTTTCAAAATCATTTGTTGTTATAATGTTGTTTTTTTTTTTTTGCATTTTCATCATTACATTGACTATCGGTCGCGCTTATCATAAAAACATAATAAATTATTGCCCCTCGTCAAGATTTTTAGTACTTTTAGGCTAGTCTTCCTTGACTATCAACACTTAAGTATTTGCGGTTTAAACAGTGCAAAAGATGAATTTTTATTATCAAATGTTATTTGAAAGATATATTATAGAAAACGATATGGTATTCCCATTTCCAGTAATTGCGAATTGCAAATAACCTTGTTGATACTGTTGATAATCTGCTAGCTTCGGATAGTTTTCTCCACGTCTGTCAATCAGACAGCGGGATATTGAGCGCGGGAAATTGATTGATTGGCTAAACGCGAGGTGGAGCTTACTTTTATAGACTTATTTGGTAATTACTCTTATTTTGGTGTTTAAATACCTGCTGAAATAATTATATTCAATTGACATCAATTTTCTCTTTTAGCCGGCATGAAACGAGAATTTCTAGAGAATTGCGCGGAAACGACCGCAGAATTGATTTCCGGTCTGCGAGCGTTTATTTGAAAAGTAAAGAGTGCGTTCTAAGCAGCTAGGCGTGACTTAGTGTGGGAGAAAAGACAGGGCAGCTCAATACGTCACAACCTCGGTAATTTAAACACTGCAGAATTTCGAGAAGGACGGAGACTAGAAACGATAACTGACGAGAACACATTTAATTTTGCAGCAGAACTTGTGGACATTGGTTTTTGGTTAGGTTTATTATTTCAGAATTGTCTAACATTTGTGAAGTCGTCTTCAACAAAATTTGTGATAACTTTTTATATGAGACTGCGACATTTTGATTGACAGTCTTTCATAGAAACAGAAGAACTATGTACTACAAAATATCACTGGCAGTTGTTTTATTAAGTTTATACACAGCATCAGGTATGTACCTTATTTATTTATTATTTGCTTTTTATTAAATGTAGACTGTTAGAAACTAATAACAATGTTTTCATTGTTAATCTACTATTAATTGCGATAACATTTATATATCAAAAGAGAAGTTGCAGATTGACTAATTAGCTGTATATGATTTTGATTATCTACATGATTATGTTTAAATTTTAAGTCGTCAAGCATTTTTATCTACTTAACTAACGAAAAAAAGTACATTTCTAAAATTCTTTGAGTTTTGAGTAATATAAGTTTATGTCTCGATCAAATAAAAAATACCTATCGCTTATATCCTTTGCAAATTTGCAAGCAAATTATTCAATTATGCTGTTCTTTAAACAACTATGTAAAGCCTTCGATCTAATAATCGAATCCTTAAATCAAATTAAGTTTCATTGACGGGAAAATAATTTTTATTGACGCCACAACAGAGCCAATTTTATTCATGCATAAATGATGATTAGATTTCCTGTCTGGTAAAAATGATTTATATACAACTCATTAGATTATCAGAATATTTTAAGAACGGGCTACCAGTAAATGAATATAAAAGTGTTTCGCCAAAGAAAAATCACCAAAAACAGAAGAAAGTGTATCATTTAAACATCCTGACTTGAACCTATATTCTTTCATAAATTATTGTACATCTCTGATGTTATTTCGTAACACAATTGTGCAGAGGATGAGGATCTCTCCTAATCAAAAAGCCTGATTACTAAAATCTCCATGTATCGTAATAAACTATGCATGTGTTACTCTTTAAGCGACTGCCTTGACATAAGTAACCATAAAAATGTAAAAACATTGATCTGTTTTAGTCTTGTCTAATGGCAAAAGCATTTTTTGACGATATTTTACTTTAGAATTGACAAGCTTGAATTGTCGTGGGGAAAAAGATGTTCAAATTTAATTAACGTACCAATCATGTCTAACGTGCCGTGGTACCGCTGACTACGCAAATACAGATATATTATACGAAATTAGCATTTCTTGAGCTTTTAAGAATTAAAGAAAATGAAAGTTTGATATCATTAAACAGCCAATCATTTTTAGTGGTGACTCTTAACCATTTTCTTCCTTCTTCAATTTGCCTAGTTACAGGGACAAGAAGTAAGCTGGTTATCCAATGTCGCCAAAGTAAAGCTGCGATTTATATGTCTGATTCGATAAAATCTTTGCTATATCAGCTAATATGCTTCTTATTAACCAAATGCAGGAAGTGCGGTCTCTCAGACTAAAGCGTTTTTTATGTATTTATACGGCTTAAACATTTCCAAAAAGTTAAGGTTTGTATAATTAAGGTTGAAATCCTGTTTACAAAGTTAAAACACTAATACTAAATTTCAGATTTTTTTCGTTTTCAGTTGTGCTTGTGCCTACTAAGAAATTGTCTATAAATCGTCTAACCATTTATCACAATAAGTGCTTACATTGTAACAAAAATGATATGGAGGACGAGTAACATTACATTTTGTCGTTCCATTGCTGATTTATGTCAAAATGTAATATATACGTTACTGTTATAAAACACAGAGCCGACGTGTTTTTATTAGATTTACTGATTAATGTCAATTAAGTGTTTTTAAAGTAAGAAATGCACTTCAAAACTTTTAGTAGTGAAACACCTTTAAGAGAATATTCTCTCTTATGCTTGCGAATTTTGGAACCGCTAAGAGGAAAATAACGAAAAGAAACTAAACAAGACGGTTCAAAAACTGTGTTTTCAAATAATGTAATCATCTATTCTTTAGCACATGGTGTTGGACAGTTAGTTATTATCATAAGAAAAAAATTGATTACAAAACTAAATTTTACACACGAGCATTTTTCTATTTTACTTCAACGTTGAACAGTCCTAAACTGACTACAATCAAGGATTAAAGAACAAATAAAAACATTTTAATTTACCGTCGAAGACTGAGTTACAATTTTATTGAATAAAAGCAATGGATACAAGAGTTGAAGTATTATATAAGTATTCAAACGGAAATTATAAAAACAAAACAATAGAATGCGTCTTCAAGCGGTACTTCTATTAAGCAACCACTTGTTTTAAGCAATAACTTCTGCTACTTTCCACTTCTATTCTGTGATTTTTACAGTAGGTGAAGTTAACTTGCATTAAGCAACACCTGTGTTAAAGGGCCATATTTTCTTCTTCCCATGACTGGCTGCTTAAGACAGGTTTGACTGTATAGAGGAAACTTCAATGAACTTACTGTATATCGGATTCCTTAAGTTTGCATACGATATTAGTTTAGATGATACCAATTTTTTATTAGTATTTATAGTATTCATAGACGTTGCCTTCCGTTAAATCAATACCTATATATATGTACATTTTGCATGTCCTTGCCTTCAGTTGAAACAATGCCTTTTTATGTACGTATTGGCTATCCTTTTAAGAGCAATACATATGAAATATGTTTTACTCAAAGAAGAGATTACTTATATTTATTATTTCGATCGCCAGTCTTAGATACGTCATCTGTAAATTGGTTTATGGCACCAGACTAGATAAAATTATTAGGCAAATATCAGAATAAGTAGACGATTTTCTCTTTTCGAATATATCTCAATCTTACATGCACTTTAGGTATATTTCAAATGTCCTTCATTTGTCAATAACAGCTTAAACGGTCGTCTTTAGCCGTGTCTAGTTTTGACATTAAATGACTTCATGCCTGTTAAAACATAAGGCCGCCATACATTTCTCGGTCCTAGCAAAATGCTTCTCCCCAGGACATATGGACTGTCCGCAACTCAGCATCAAACATTCGTTTTCAGTCAATGACTTAAACGTTTAAAGACCGTAATTGTTCACATCAAAATAACTACTTATTAGCTGACACTGAAAGATTTTTTCTCTCAGATTTTGACTTAACTTTTCTTATTTTTGATACATATTATTTATTACGTCAAATTAACCGGTTTGACAAAAAGATATTGATAGTGTTGAGTGAAAAGACAATAAGGAAGGTCCCTTAATTTTCTAAGATCCCTTAATTTTCTAATTGTTAATAATTATTGGCTTGATTACTGGCATAGCTAACGCCTATGAAGAGATGGTCGTATTTAACACGTACTCTTTTTGTTGTCAGTCTTTGAGACAAAACCATAAGTCATTCGATTGTAATGAATTATATGAAACGGATAAGAAAATGGTAGCATATTGTCGTAAAAGTGACGTAAGAAAAAAGTAAAGACAGTGTAAGCACTTTTGCTAAAACCTAATTCGAGTAAAGACAACGCCATAAAACATTCATCTTTGAAGAAACATCTACACAATTTATATCACATAGTGATTTTCTATCTTGTAATGGTAGAGACAACCCGGAGATTATTTCAGGATCGAAATGGCACCAGAGGCCTCACGAAGCCAGCCCGGTGGCTTTCTCACATGAAATAACTCTACATTATGATGTTAAGAACATTTTTTTTCAGTAAGATTTATATCGAAGTCAGCTTAAGGATAACGTTTAAATCTATCAGTTTTACAAATGCTTAAAACTTTTTAAATGTTATTTTACAAAGCTTTATCATGTTAGTTTATCGGAAGACAGGTCATATGTTAAACATTAAACATTTAGGATGAAATATAATGGCATCATTTATTTCTTTTACTACTGCTCGCGCACTAAGCGTGTTTCACCAATTCAGTGTAATGGGTTATATCCATATTTGGGCAAGAGGTTGTATTATATACTGAACAAAACAGGTAAAACGCCATTTGTTATATTGACAATGTCTTGGATATTACTGAAAGCAGCTTCTTGAAATTTAGCGATGTGAGGATATGTTGTTGATAAAATTTCAAAATTCAACAACATCAAATAATGACATCGTTCAAATTGCCTCACTTTAGGACATTAAATTATTTTTAATTAATTAAGTCTTAAAAATACATTTAAATTTTCATACATTACAAACTAGCTGTAAACGTTATTATTGAAGAATATGACGACACGAAACAAAGCAACGTCGTTATCGTACAAACATCATTTCATATGTGTATGCAACCATTTTCTAGCAAACAAAAAATCAAATTCTACACTCTGTATTCTTATAGATGGTATTCGTCCGTTTTCTTAAACACGACTTTTATATGTATTGTTGTTACGTTTAGAAAACTGGTAGATAAAGTTATATTACTGGGTGATTCAATGATTTTGGAAAGTTCGATATGTTATCAATAATATGTTTATGGAAACATTATGCTTAATTTTAGAAAAGTATATTAAGTAATTTTAAGAGATTTAAAAAAAAGCAAATGGCGGGTTAGCTGTTTTGAGATCTCAGACCGCAAATTCAGTATTGTCTTCAGCGCAATGGCGTTGAGGTTACAGTAACTAAAACAGCAAAGTGTCACTTCGGTATTTGGAAACTGAATTATGCCATGACGTATTTTAATATGTTTTACAATGCTTTACTTTCTTGTTGAATTTTGTTAGAATTTCAATAACTATTTCAGAAAGTATACATACTTACTTTTTTCTGTCTAGAAATTGTTACGAGTTACATTTGTTCATGGTGTGCCTTTTCATTGGAAGACATTTTAAATATAACTTTATCAGAAGACCGACAAAAAAACTTGCAACACACCACATACAAAGAACAGTGTCTGCTTCCTGGTAATAAATAAATATTTTAATGTTAGTCGACGGATTACGCAGTCTCATATCATACAGAATGAATTGACTAATTATTATGTCTTAAAACTGAGAAAAATCGTGGATAACAGTTTTTGCGCGACGCATATAGACCCGTTTAATTGGAAATATCAACAAAGACAAATTTTATTTACGCGATATTTGGCGACTGTTATGATTTTACTGCATGGATGTTTTACTGTTCTTTTTTTTTTTGTTACTTTTCTCAAGACAACCTGATGACAAAATGAATAGCTAATATGTATTTCAAGTAAAATCTATACAAGTCAATTTGTAGTTAGATATGATATTAATTAACATAAATTATGCAATGTCAAAAAAACTACAACAGAATATGTCTGTTTTGTAGTTTGAGAACACCATACCAGAGACCCAAAAACTGTCGGACAAAAACAATACTACGAAACCTCTGCTCTTCAAGCCAACTTGTTTTTGTTTTGTCCACATGAAAACCATTTACGTTACCGTAAATTTCTTCATTAATAGACGTAGATGTCAGGTTGTCATCTCCAATTATCATTAGCACATCCTTGTTTTTCATTATTGGTGCTTCAGATAAAACGTTTTAAAGGGCGGACTCGGAGAAGGTGGCAAAATAATTCACATGTATCATCGCTTCTTCTTTATTAATACTTGTTGTATTGTAAAGATGATCCTACGGCAGTATTTTCAAAGGGAGTCAAAAGGAAATATTTTCGATGCAGTTTATGTTCATGCATCATAACTAGTTGGCTTTTTCTAAATATGGTGGTAAAAGAATAACACAACTGGACATTTTCCAAACTTTTCCGTCCTGATATAAATCCCGTGAGAATTTATTGTCGTGGAAGGGCATGGAGACCCTTGCAAACTAAATCGTACCTCTGAAATATAGTTTATTTGCCTTTCATGCTACGTTTTAAGTCAAAACTAAACTCCAGTCTACTTTTCTATTTAGTTAAAATACACAATTATCTGAATCCTTTCAAAAGAAAGGTTATACTTTGCCGAAAACATTGTTTCAGGCAGTAAATGTGTTTGTCTATAACAGAAACTAGTCGACAACTTTAATTCTTTTATCACATATAGTCTCATTTATTTCATTTACCGTTCCAGTCTAGCGTGATCAATTCCTTAACAATCCTGCAAATGTTATTTGCTTTAAATAAAACCATTACGTGTCCTCGTGAAATGGGAATTCTTGTCATAAATCTATTCAGTCTTTGAAATATAAAGATTACCTTAACACATTTGTATTCATTAAAATCATATTGACAATGTCCTTACAAAGTATGCCATCGAACTTTGTTGTCTTCTGGTGTTGTTTAAAATTTCATTGCTCACAACTAGCATATCTTAGCAATTTGAACTACAAAATGCACGAGTCTCTATATGAAATAGTGTAAAGTATACAGAACATTTTCATTTTTATAGAGTAAAACGCAAAGGTTTGGACTTCTTTACACCGTGTATCTGTTATTCTGTTAGCCTGTGTTTTTTTTCAGTGTCATAGTGTTATCATTACATTAATAAATGCAAAATTTTGAAATCATTCATTCTGACAGAAGCTGGTTTGGGAAATGATAATTTCTAAAAATTGTCTTTTAAAGCCTTTAGTTTTCTTTTTGAAAGAGAAGATGCGTAGAGCTGTCTTGTATAGTTTGACAACTTCTAAACAACAACAAAACCAGTAATATACATTTAAAATTAGTTTTGAACATCGATATTACTATTCGGTTTTTGTATTGTTTAAAAAAGCATTTCTTGCATTTTACTGCTTTTGTATTTTTGCTGTCATTCCTGGGGGCGGGGAGAGGGGGTGGGGGCGCTTTGCAAATCCGCGCATGCAATGTAAAGATATTTGCTAATTTTAACAAAGTTATACAGGGTACAGAAGGCAAAAGTAAGGCTTGGATGTCGAAAGCCAGAAAACTAGCACATAACCGATGAGTTGAAAATGCACGTCTAATTTTATTTCCAGACAAATTCCTACTACAAAGCAGCAATTTGTTTCCACAGGAAAAACTTCAATTTAATTACTAAAAGCGAAGCAATGTTTACTGTAAGCGGAACGTTTTTCGCAAACAAAGGTCTGTCTGTTTTTGGTAAGAAGATATTACAGGTCTCTGGAATAACCGCCCACAATGATGTTTTTTTCCCCACGAAAATAGAAAGTTATATAATAGGTCTATCTCCATGGTTTTTCTTACTTACTTAATTAATTAATTACAGATGATCAATTACATTCAACTAGTATAAAAATGATACTGTTAATAATTAATCTCTGAATTCGATTAAACGTCCATTATAAAAAGTACCTCAAATGATAATTGCTCTTAGTCTGCAATACTTTAGATAAACATTTGTTAGGCAAATGTATTTGTGATACATTTACCTAACAAATGTTTATCTAAAGTATTGCAGACTAAGAGCAAGTATAATTTTATTATACATTTACTTTACAAATGTTTATCTAAAGTATTACAGACTAGGAACAATCATTTTTTTGATATATTTACCGAACAAATGTTTATCTAAAGTATTGCAAACTAAGAACATCATTCATTTGTGTTACAGACTTAGAGCAAGAGGTATTTTATGTTAGATAGAAAACATATTACACATAAAGAGCAAGTATTTCTTTCATTTTACATTTGAACGTGCTTGAAACCTAAAAATCTTCGACACCGATAAAACAATTCAGAAATGTATTACTTTTAAAAAAGTTGTATACATAATAAACATTAAACTGTTGTATGAAAACGTTCATGAATAGGTTTCATTTGTTCTATCAGTAACGTATTTGAGCTGTGCCATGAGAAAATCAACATAGTGGGTTTGCGACCAGCAGTCTGGTCAGTATCCATGCTGTTCGCTAACAGTTTCTCCAATTCAAATAGGCTTTCAAAACGAACAACATGGATCCTGACCAGACTGTGCGGATGCGCAGGCTGGTCTGGATCCATGCTGGTCGCAAACCCACTATGTTGGTTTTCTCATGGCATGGCTCATTTGTTTTTCAGTTAAAACTATTTTTTAAAGAAAATATATTTTAATAGGTGACATTTCTGGCCATCTTTAGAGATGAATGTATACCCCTGTAAAAGTTTAACAATAAAAACTGTTTTGTCTAGACATAAGTAACACTTCTGCAGATATATCAGGCAAGTTTACCTTTCAAGTATTTTAAAATAATCAACAAGCTAAAATCATTTCCCTTAACGCCAAGAGGAAAGACAAGACAAAGATTATAATTATATTTGGTGAATAATTATTTGTCAAAAAATAATTACAGTAATAGATATCTCTAATCAAATCGTGGACAAATTTCACAAACTGCTTGCAACAGACATTTTCCAAGAATATGCTTAAAAATAACTCTTACACTGATAAAGATAGTGAAAATAATTATATTATAAAACACAGGGGTTATAACCCTAACACGTTATCATTTCAACTAGAAGTTTATTTTATAAAACGCACTAATTGATCTATGAAAACCCCCAAGAGATAAGCTTGAGGGGAAGTGTAGAAGTGGAAATTGTAACTATATTTTACAGAATTTTACTTCCTACGCTAGGAGAATTACGGGAGCCAGTAATAATCATTTGAATTCATAATAATTTAGACAATTTCTCAAAAAACATGAAAAGCAAAAGGGCTGAACAAAAATATTTGCATTTTTAAATCTACATTATTGGTAACAACAATGTTGAAGTGCGATGATCAAGTACGAAACGAGATGGGGCGCACCTGGCGCACACCCCGTCTAAAAACTGGCGAGCATAAATATTCATAGCCTGGAGTCGAGACATAAGTGACTCAATGATAAAACTTCCGGCTCGCTTCGCTCACAAAACATGATATTAATGGTATTCATTACTGGAGAGACGGGATGCGGTCGGATTTTAACCTTAAGCCTGCTGGGGGGCGAATATTTCTGCCTTTGCGACCAGTGCAGGCTGATCATGGTCTGCACTGTTCGCTATTCAGTCAGTAAATTTTCAACAAACACCCCTTCAAATAATAAATGGTATTGCCCAAATTGAATGATGGACCATTCCATTTTAGAAATATATCAGGCTAAGGGTTAAAGCTGTCGTGTTAATCACATTGCTTTTAGTAATGTACAAAATTTAAAAGTTGATATTATGGCACATATTTAGCCCCAAATTACCTCCGCTTTAACCATTGGCGTACTTTTGCAAAAGTCAGAAATTCCACGCCTCCTCTGAACCAAATCCTTAATCTACCACCGACAACAAAGCCTGTAAACATGAGATTTAGATAATGGATGTTACCAGGGATGTTGAATTAATACGTTGAAAGTGTTCTTAAAAATGTTTTCTTGTCCTGAATTTTGCTGAAGGAGATGAAGATCAGGGAATCTATTCAATACCTATGTAATAGATATCCGCGAGGGTGTTGACCTTCTATAACATCTCATGAAAGGACTAATTATAGATTTTGATAATTCATATGTACGGTTATTTTTCGATGTCATATTAACATTTTGATATTTTGTGATAAACCATATTCAAAGTTTTCATCAAAACTGCAAATAAATAGCTTTCACAATGTAGTGAAGTTTTCTGAATCAAAGTAGGTTTACACAGCACTGTTAAAATATTATTTTAAGTGATTCAAAGTCAATTATTCAGACCTTATTCAGGACTGACTTTCTATACTTGACTTTACTGCAGCTCTGCAACCCATCTCATATTTGTTAATTTTGTTTGAAAATGTCTTTTTTTAAATGATGTTGAAACTACCTTGAAATGATCCATTCTCCAATTCTCCACTGAATCTATAAAATCCTGGACAAAATATCCTGTAGAAGATAGAAAGCAACCAAGAAAAGTAATAGAAGACTCGGCCTAACTGAGTTTGCTAATGCGAGGTATGGAAAAGTGGAACACCTCTCAAGCCTCACAGCACCGGCTTAATTCTATTATACCGTTATATGTTTTCAGTACGAACGCATATGTTGATAGATATGATATTGCACAAAACATGCAGTTCAATGCGCTGAGCAGTCATGAACTTTAATCTCATTTAAGGGCTTACATATGTTAACACCATTACGTGCATAACAATACACAAAAGAGCGAGAGAATGGTTTGTATTGTGCAATTATTCTTTCGTTTCGGAAAATGTTTACCTTATTTGATTAAAGACATTACACTGTTAAACAGAAATGCGATCCTATAAATATTTTAGCACGTATTTCTCTAAACTTACGGTTGAAACTGAGATTATAAAAGGTTCTTAGAATGTAATAAATATTGATCGTAAAAAGAATTTACATAATGATTGATATGCTTCCAGATTAGAAATTACTGCTGGTATTTGAAATTCGGAGCGTAGAAAAGCGTAACATGGGTACACTGGGCGTCACTGAAAACGTTTCAAAAAATAAAAATGGATTTGATCGAAACGATACCTTTTAAATTTGAATGTCGCACGGTGCCCCCACTCCAGCAATTATTAGTACTACCGATGTATTTTTCTGCGAGCAAGGTGAGCCGAAACTTTCATCTTAAATGATTGATGTTTCAACATTAAGCTATCAAAATGTATACACGCCGGATTTTCAAGGAAAGCACGTCCCCACTCTGGACCCACCCTTGTATGTTACACTATCCTTTGAAATGCTCGCTCCGATCAATACAGCTTGTGCTCTATCTAAGTTTACATCCAAATGCAATGATAAAAAGAACATCAAGTACGAAAACATTACAAATAAAAGATGTAATCAAAGAAAACAGACGTCATGCAGAGGCCATTTAATTATTCCAGTACAAATTATCAGAATTACTTTCACTGAGTGCACTGATGAAGTGATCTTGTTTCCACGAGTGAAAGATAACGATGAAAGTGTGACGTTTTTATAAATAAAACAAGCAAAGTATATTTTGTCATGTATTTGCAATGACGTTAACCGCGTGCATCTTCACTCAGAATTACACGTTACATTGTAAATTTTGAAAAAAGTAAAAAGCTATTTATATAAAACATATTTCTTTTATGTTGTAAGAAGTTGCATATACGTTCTTGTAAGCAAGTATGTCTATGCTAGTTTCATGTTTCTTACAATTTTCAGATTATTCATGTTTCACATTAAACCTGTTTAAGCTAAATCGAGTCCGCTTTTATTATACTTGGTTGTCTTTATGGTTCCAAAAGATCACTTTGTACACTGTGCTAATACTTTACTTGAAAAAAAAATACATTTGATAATCTCACCGTATGAAACGGTGAAATTATATTAATTCCATTCTTTATATTTTAATAAACGAAATCAATAACACTTCAAGTAACAAATTTCAAAAGAATCATATGATATAAGAATTACTATTTCAGCTAGTAGAAAACCTGTTTTCTATCTCTGAGCGCCTGAGCTCAAGACTCAGTCTCAGATCTTGGCTATACAACCTAGCTAAACCGAATCCAACTTAATGCAACCTAGTTAACCTAATACAAGAGGATACAACCTAACACAACCTGTTACAAACTAACAGAACCAAACACAGCCACAACAAAAACACAAAGAACGAAACACACATCAGATATACATAACCCAGAAGAAAAGTTTCAAAAACTTTTCTCTGCCTCGAACGGTTTCATCATTCATTTAATAGTATATGACTGTAGTAAACGTAAAAAAGATGAAAAGAACTTTAAGATCTTTTTAGTAAATTATGGTACGAGTTTATGATGGTGGGAGAGAAACAAATATTTCAGAAAGTGATCATCTCTGTAAATTATGAGCCCTGTATTTTATTAACAGAATTTATGCTTGTCGTGTGCTTTTGATATGCACCTGCCACTGTTTTCTGCAGACAACATAAAATCCATTTAGTAGCGGTTGTAGGCGGTAGACCCTTTGGTATTTACTCTGCAGCCAAGCGGCCATATTCAGAGAGGCGCATGTTGGAAATGCCACATTGTGGTGAATTCAACCTTTACCCAAGTCTTCGAGTCAGAACCCACAATGGTTCATTAACTTGTTTAAATAAACACTTTCAAGTGGTATGGATTGAACTAATATACGGTGCATCTGTCCTGTCCAGTCCTACTTTCATACTTGATTAAAGGAATATAGGTAAGATTTATCAGTACACTAGCAAAGTTCTTGATGTTCTGCACGACTGTTATGAAGTTTACATGTTTTGCTTGCTGACGTAGCATAAGTGTCATCTCTACAATGAACATTTACTGTACAGACCTAAATTCTCTACAAAAATCAGCACCATGTGTTGGAATCAGTTATGAAACTTAAAGCTCGTATTAAGACTGTGTATTATATGAAACATTCGTACTAGCATATTTGCCGATGTAAAGTAACTAATCTTCTCGTTATTCTTTCTTTGCAATAGATCTGGAATGCGCCTTAAGCATTCCAAATCAACAGAAGTGAAGCAAGCCTAATACGAAGAAACACAAATTAATCAAATTTTGTCATATAATTTGATAAGCGAGTGCAAGAGAGAGTTTGTCTTTAAGACCTCATTGATTCTGCCATTGTTTTTTCATTATCATGGTGACGATAGAGTACATTCAATAAATGGTATAATTAATACTTGTTGCGGCCTTGTTATTGCTTTTCCTGTTATTAATGACAAGCCTACACACAAAGTGCCAATATTTCCACAGATTTTTTATTAAACAATTAAAGCGTTTGCGCGCGTGTTATGTGTTTTTTGTTGGCGTAATAAAAATGTTGAGCAAATATTACCTGGAAAAAGATGTCCGAACGCTATGCAACTTGAGACTTCAGAAAATGTAATTTACATAATTTGTGCTAAGCACTTTCAGAGCAATAATATAATGGAGGTAATTATAGAAAATTTTAATTTGAAACTTTACACTGGCTTGCACAACACTGCAAGCAAATATCAATACAGGCTTATAATGTGACAAACGCCACTGTTAAATTTACAGAATTAGTGCTACTTTTAAATAGTAATGAAACCGATGTGGCCACCTCATGAAAAGATAAGTAGCAAATTGTAGCCTTGAACAAACAAAAATTTATTTCTGTACGTATTAATATTAATACATATATTCAGAAATATATGTATGCCTCAAAACAAAGTGCCTATACTTCCACAGATTTATTTTATTAAACAATTAAAGCGCTGCGTGCGTGTTACGTGTTTTTGTTTACGTAATAAAAAAGTTGAGCAAATATTACTTGAAAAAAAATGTCCAGAAATATTCAGCTTAAGACTTCAGAAAATATAATTTCCATAATTTGGGCTAAGCACTTTCAATGCATAAATAAATATTATAGAAGTAATTACGGAAAATGTTGATTAAAAATTTAAGCACAAAGCAACTAATTCAAATGTATGTCTTTTTTACTTTACACGTACCAGCTCCCTTTTGTAGCGTTTCAAATACACAGTTAAAGACAAAGGCAGATTTTCATCAAGATTATCTACAATCTATCTTTTTTTCGACAATCTAACATTCAAGATTTTATTATGTATGCTACGAATAGTTTGCATTCGAGCTTTTTTTTAATAGAAGTTCAGAAACACAAAAAAAAATGCCTTGCACCTTCGTTCCTGTTGAAATAATTGCACCTACGTTCTTTGTATGATGTACTTAAATCATGATTTTCTGCATGTTTTGCCTTAAATATTCGATTAAACTTATCAAGTTACATTTGTTCAACGAAGATCATGTTAGCTCTGCCGTCAGAGGAAATTGAATTTGTGTCGTCTACGTGTCTCTTTTTACAGATATTCGATAAAATAAAAATGTACGTTTAGACAAGGCCACAATTCCGTTTCCGAAATGTCAACAGAAAAGTATTTAACAAGCGTATTAGAAGCAATTATGTGTTCAAGTTTTCGTAGTTCTTAATTCTGATTTAAATGCACCTGACGACTCTTTTAGATTAACCTAAATTTCTTGAAATGCTGTAATTCGTGTCTTATTCCTTTTAAAAAGGTAATTGAACCTTCTTTTGTGTCAAATCTGTGCGTACGTAACGTTAGATTTGTGTTGGTATTGTAAACTGGTTCTAGATGTTTTCACAAGTTCAGGCTTATACTGGTTTGCAAGAAATTGTAAAAACAGACATATGGTGACAAACGACGGAAATAATGATAATTTTAATTAGTTAATGAAACCGATATGGCCACTTCTTGAAAAAGGTAAGCAGCAAATTGTAGCGTGGAACAAACAAAAAATATTTCTCGCCGACTGAAAAATATGCATGTCTCAAGACGTTAACAACTTGTTTGTTTAATAAATTTGGTGCAATGACTCATCCGTTTGAGATGAAACAATGTAACTATTTAGTTTTATGTGTGTCAGTTTCGTATGTGTTTTCAAAAAAAAATACAAGTACGTTCAAGTAGTAATGTATATCTCTTCTTTGACTGCCGTCTGAAATATTTATTAGAATGTTGCATAACTATTCATGCATTTTATAAATTAAGATGCAGTTTCCCAGCGAAATCCATACAAAGCACGATACAAATACCTGTTGTTCTTTTCAAATAGAGTGTTAATCGATATCCTGCTTTAAAACACGCGATGATTTATGTATTAGTCTGTATCTAACTGTATTATTGAAATTTTGACCTGTTTATTATATAATTCTTAAAAGCAACCACGTGTAGGAATTATCTATCCGTCCATCACAAGCTTCTTTTGCTGCACGTTTCCATATCTGTGATTATCAATGGTATTTAGGAATTTGATATCCATGTTTTCAAAAGCCATGTTATGAATATGAAACAAAATAATCAGCCAAACCGGAATATCCAGGTGATATTTAATGGAAATAGAAGTCGATGCCTTTTGAAGAATTTATACTTTTACAAACTTTATCTATTCAGCAATTTTAACGATAATCATTGCGTATTAATGAAAGTGGTGAAACGGAAAATAAACGCCAGTGAATATTTAGACATTGTAATTTGATCATTTAAATAATAGGCAAAGGTATAATAGTCGCCCACTACGAGAAAGGCATAAATAATTTAACAAAAGTCAAAAATGGAAACCTGTCATGGGGTTATTCAAAATTTATGCTCAGAATTAGTCAAACGATGGGCTATGGCGGCTTATGGGTGCTGATCAAAACTGCTGAAACACCATTTGTGACTTTGCTAATAACTTAAAAAGAAACGAAGTACAAAAATTAATATTAACCGTTGGCTTGAAATAATATACTGGTGATTACATATCAAATTTTCAATGAAATAAACTATGCCACAATAAATTTATTCATTTCATGAATTCAATCCATAGACATAAAAACATGTAGAACTTCCAAACGTTAAGAAAAACATTATACTTGTAAGTAACTTAAGATAAAATGCCATTAAGGTACTGAACCCGTATTAACACTCGGTAATGTCTTTGTTAGTACGTATTTTGAGTTAATTAATTTGTCATTCTTGTGACGTAAAGTAGGTCAAAACGTATATATAACTTATGGTAAAACCGGAAAGTTCCGAAATCGCGTACGGAGATCACGAAATTTGCCGAGCGTCATTACGACCTTAAAGAAAAGAAAATCAATTCCTGTTGTAGAAGATAGTCTTACGAATTGGTCGCACTTTAGCCTTTTGAGGCTTGTAATATATTTAGTATACATAACCTCTAAAGATCTATTCATTTTCTCAACTGTGCCTACGGATACTATATCTCTATTAACTTTTAAAAAGTCATTCATATCTCCCTTTATTTCCAGAATACATGTGTGATGTTTCAGTTATGTCCCAAACAGTTTACTTGTAGTGAAAGTCTGTTTAGCTGTAAATGTTGACGCATTGTACGCTTTTCTAAGGACAAACCATTAGAAAGTATGAACTTTAACATCAAAGGAAGATCAATAATTATACCAAATGATAAGACAGCAAAGTTTCCAATTTTAGAAATCAAGGAATCCGAATGAATCATACTTTATGCCAACGTTATCATTTTACGCCGTGAACAACTTCAAAAGTAATGCTTCTGTCGTAGCATCTAAGAGAAATCTTGTAGTAATTTTTGCAATAAACCGTCATAGAAGTGACTTTGACAGACACGTTAATGATCTTTTGCGTGGATCTGCCGATATCTTAGTATGGAGTTAGTATGCAGTTTGCTTTGGTTTTTGTTACGAGTGACATATGCAAATCGTATGAATATGCGATATATCTCGCACTAGACACTAATATTTTCCGCTTTATGTAACCATCTTGGGAAGGTCTTGGGTAATACCAAAATGGTAAGACGCATCAATTTTCTTTATTATAGTGCGGTCTTTATGACATGTTTGGAATGAAATCCATTTTTACTTATATTAAGGTTATAAGACGTCTATGCATAAATCCCTGTTGGATTCTATGATTGACAAAGCTAAAATTAAGTTTCCATTTTATGGAAAACTAAATGATTACTGCGCCTTTACCTCGTGACAAGTATTACTAAAATATTTAAGATCGTCATACACAGACATTACAAAAAGTTATTTTCTGAAATATCCGGTTATGTATATTTGTGAACTTCAGATACATCTATGAATTGAAATATGTTTTTAAACTGTTCAATATAGCCGTAATTAGATATTTCAACAACAAAGAGTGACATTTGAATCGATGCTACTAAGACGTGTGAAGAGTCAAACCGAATCTGCAGTTATGGTTTTGGCTCGTAGAATCTTCTTATATACTAGTACTCGATTAATCTTCAGAAAAGCAGTTTTAAGTGTCGCATGCCGATCGTAAATCGTCGTCCTGTACGTTATCTCAATATTGGACATTATTATGTCAGGCCCTTCGAGATCACCGATTCCGTTCTATGTTGCTATATAATAAAATTTCGCTTAAGCTGATGCTAGGGGCATGAGAGGTGTGGCACAGTTCATCAGGCTCGATCAAACGCTGTTATGCCGCTCGGTTGCGTTCAATATTTCCAAAGGATATTGCGGTAGATTTGATTAAATATGTGTATTTAAGATTGTGTACTTATATTCAAAATGTGTATGATTCTATTGTCTCTAATTTCACAGATTACTTAGCTATCCTATCAGTGAAACATAACTGATGTTTAAAGCTGTTTTCTAGAATATTTGCGTAAAATTATATTTAAGTCCGAAGCATGCCAAATTGCAAAATAAGAATGCGTAATCACAAATGGCCGAGTGCCGTAAAGGGTCAGCTGCCATAAAGTGAATATCGATGGTCATTACATTAAGACAAAATGATTTTATCTTTAGCCGCGATTAGCAACATCTGAAACTGTTTTGTTCTAACCAAAAATATCAATATCTTGTTATAAATAATATAAATAAAGACTGATTGAATGTGTAATCTACAAGATCATAATTAATCTAAATCGGGAAAGATATCTGCAATCGATATCACCAATTGATGGGCTGATTGTGTCCATTCTTTATTACGAATCGGGCGTGAATCAGTTCTAAATATCCTTCCATTTATATGCCGTAATACTCCAAATAATGATAAGAATGGCCATAGATTAAAAAACCTTATGCAACTCGTTCCCAGCGGGCGTTTAATTGCATCAATTTATGAACATCTATCCTAATGAAAGAAAGGTTTATTAGTACCATCAATGCGATTAAATCTGTAGAAAATTACTGATGGTTTTCGTATAAATAATGTTTCCTGAAGAAATGGCATATCAATAATATTATATCACTATTTATGGAGTTTTCTTGTATCAAGGCAGAGCAATGAAAAAAGTCTGTTTGAAGTAGACCGCTACCACCGGTTTGTCATTTGATGAACTTTCTAACCTTAACGACGAAAAGGAATTAATCATTTATCAATGTATAATTACACCGTTCTGAAATTGCATTAGATTTGGACGAGTGGAACATGAAGTAGATAGTAAATTATGTCAGTCTTGTTTCGGCAACAGTTTCACAATACCCTGAAATTTTCGTAAGGATTTAGTGGCTTATTACAGAGACCAGCTTATTTTTTAGTCCGGCGAACTTTGAGTACATATATCCAGTAACGGTTTAAAAACCGGCTTATTTTCGGGATTTCAGGGTATATGAATATTCATCGGAATACGTGTTGATAGAATATAAACCCTTTTCATTATCTCTCTACCACCTGCTGATATAAACTTTTTTCTTAATGTTGGGGCCTCCGTGCAAGTGGTTAAGGTCGCTGACTCCAAATCACTTGCCCCTTACGGATGTGGGTTTGAGCCTTGCTTAAGGTGTTGAATTTTTCATGTGAGGAAGCCATCCAGCTGGCTTACGGAAGGTTGGTGGTTCTACCAAGGAAGCCCTTGATGAAATAATGTACGGAGGGGCACATGGGGTCTTCCTCCACCATCAAAAGCTGGAAAGTCGCCATATGACCTACGTTAAACCCAACGAAAACAAAACACAAAATTTTTCTTACTGTTGACTGTGTAAATAAAACCGAAGTTAAGTGCATTATCATAATGTCTGGACTGCATGTGTCGCCAGGAATTTTTGAAAAATAACAAAAATTCTTCTAAATTCTGTATGCATTTGATGTACATTAATTTAAACATATAAAAATCTCTGACTTTGAATTACTAAAAGTGAATATAAATATCGACAATATGAAAAAAAAACTGTCCGGCTGGCTAGTGGAAGGCCGATGGTTCACCGATATTACTCATCTATGCCTGGTATTATGCCATAAGGAGCACCTTGGGATTTTCCACAATCATGAAAATATGTAATGCCGACATACCCATATCATAAGCTATTTCGATGTGATGTTAAACTTAACTGACAATCAAGAATATTTTCAGCTTACATTTATAAATCAAGATGATCAAGTACAAAATACGCAAGACTTTGTCAATAACTTAACTTCCCTGTCTATGAAAATTGTTCAAGCGTTTGTAGAAGACGATATATGTTTTTCATTTGAATACTACAAAATGTCTAAATGCTGTCTTTATCATTTATTGCTCAAAAAGTGTTAAAGTTTGCATATCTGGAAAAGAGTTAGTAATCAGAGTTATCTCAAGTGCAATAAACAGTATTCATAATCTGGCCAAGCCTACATGAATAAATTGTTTTATAATAATAACGAAAGAAATAATACAACGTAAAAAAATAAATGGAAAATATTTGGGGATATATTCATACAGCATCTTTGCCCTGCCTTGAACACATTATTTAGCATTTGACTGATGTCCTTTAGTTATTCACCACTGTCGTTTAGCGATTGACCTATGCAGTTTGAAACCGATCCATTTTGCCGTTTAATAACATGATATTTATAGAACAAATGGAACAAACCATACCTTTGGACATAAAAAGAGGCTGCTTTTAAACTAACATGTTTTTTGCAAAAAGAAATTCTGGAATATTGTGAACTTTCTTCTGAACTCTTAGAAGAGTTGTATTTGTTTCGCATCTTCGTCCTTTAATTATAACCTACATGCCAGCCTGTATAGATCAGGCTTCTTCAAACGCCTGAAATGATGTGCTCTTGGGTTATGAAAACTCTTTCAGACACAGGCTTTAGGTCATTTTCTTGGCTACCATTGCAACATATTTTAAATAACAAGATTGTGCAGGTAGTTTTTGACGCCACTGTTATGTCACAAACCTCACGTGCAGCATGTATTTTTCCCTCGGAAAATATAAGTTGATTGTTTTGGGCAACGTCCTTCAACACAAGGTAGGCAAGACGGTGCAGCTTACGGTCCGTCATTGAGCATATGGTCTGGCAATTAAACGAGGTATGATGTTATTTTAGAGGACCGTACATTCTCCTGAGAATCTATGCACTTCTTATTGAAATTCGAAAACATTTATATTAAGCTTCTCGCTTTCTGGCTAAATTTCATTCAGGTTTCATTAGGTTAAACAGAAAAAAATAAAGTCTTCGGAGTGAAAGATAATGATACTTTTCAACGGAGAACTTCACAGAATTTACAAACACAACGTTAACAGACAAACAGTTCTTACGTTTTATTGTTAAGTATGAGAATATGAAACAGAAATGCTTTGATAATTTTATTCGGTTTAAATTCATAGCGACCTATGTCTTGATCTCATGGGGATTTCCCAGTTTTTAATGATGGAGGACATTCCAAAGTGCACTTTCTGGTAGTTCTTTCTCGCAATGGCTGACTTATATCATGGGAAAAAATTGAAATATATATCAACGGCATATATCTACTACAAAAACATTTTAAAATTCAAATCTAGAAAAAGATTTAACTGATTCATCGGATAAGCTGCTTACAGACAGAAGTTATAAAAAAAATCCTTTTTGGCTATATTTCTTGTTCAATGGCTTCTTTATTGAACCTTTCTGTTTCAACAGAAAGCCTATATAGTAATGAAAATTGTATTTGACATTCTGACTGTGATAAATTACTATGTTCATCTCTGTAAAATCCGCGAAAACCATTATTGAAAATATCAGTCTGCTGTGCTTGATTCTTTAATGCTTTGATAGCGGAATAAGAATTCGTCACACACTTCAAAACCCAATACTTTTAACAGCATGTAACGGAAAGAGCAGCCACTGAATGAGGATTCTCAGTAAATATATTCTAACTCAATTACTGATAATTGGTCTTTGTTTAACGACATAAATCTACACGGATTAAGTTAATTGGTAATTAAAGACGTGCAGAGACTTGTAAAGTAGACAGAAATTAGATTGCATTACGAAAGTGGCAAATTTTCAGACGTATATTCGTGGCAGAAAGGTCAGGGATGCAACCGAATTGTTTTTCTTTGCCACAATAGATGTTTACAGTTTTTATCATAAAACAAACACACAGACAATGGCAAGTTGCATCATCATCAAAAGCAAAATACTTTCTAAACATGCACCTCTTTCCATTTTGATTAAACTTATTTGTACTTTGATAGAAATCATTGAATAAATCGTAAAGTTTGATATCGCTTTTAAATTGAATAAATTGAAGACATTTAAGCTTTAAGAGCTTCTACATTGTATCTTTATTTGTAACTGCTTTTTATTAAGATATACAAAGCATTTTATGAACCTTCGTCGTACAACTGGCAATGACTTCTGTAGTAACTGCATAAACAAAACATTGTATATCCGATTCGGAACTGGCTATTGCATCAAAGAATCTAAAGTATACATCATACAGTTTAAAAAGGCACACTTGTGAATGTATATTTCAATCTTTATGCTTTAAAAAGTTATTTTCAGACGTCAGTTATGGTATGATGACTATATCTCTGCATGGCAATGACGTCATTTAAAAAGTATGGCCTTTCGTATTGTTTTGCACAATAAAAAGAAAAGAATGTATGCGTTATTAACAAAGTATATGAATTTCGTGTCACGGCTTTTAACTTCATTATCAAATTTGCGGGAAAATTAGTATGTAACCCGGTAGCTCAGTCGAAACACGATGGGTTCGTTTCCAAGTCTGGCTGCACATGTTCTCCACATATTTGTAATAAAGCTCTTATCAAACAAAACAAATAAGGGATCTGTATTCAAATACTTTACAGCGCATTGCTTGAATCCGTAACTGCACTGGACTCCGCCTGTACATAGCTAAGATAGACGCATTGACAAATTTTATTTTAAATGGAGTTGTTTCTGTTATTTTTCTTATATTATGTTGCTTTCTTTAAACGCAGACATGTAACACGAACATTCAGACAGCAGAGACATTGCATGCATTGTGTAATTCACATCTCAACCATTTATTCCACTTGAAACACTTCTATTTCAAAAACGTTATCATAATATCTAAGATTTACACTATGTATTAAATCATTTATAAAAATACAACAAACATAAGCGAAAACATAATATAAGATCGGACTTTTATCTAAACACATTACAGTGCAATTTATAACGCATAACTTTACATTTTTCACAGTATATTTACTTCTTCTGGCAGAATATCAATAACTTGCCTGCCAATTTATCACCAAGTTACTGGCGCGTGCGAATCAAATGCACAATAATGTTCTTATCACATACATAATTGGCACCATATCGCTTCCATCATTTTTCTTCTCTCATCCTTTTAAATGGTGTCTTCTCATCTAAAAAAGGCAACTTGAAATTATTACATCTGGAATTGTCTTTATTTTGATTTGCATCGTGAGATATAACACTTGTTTTGATTCATGTTGTACCAGATAATGAAAAATTTATTTCAACTGTTCATTGTAGAAAACAGTCATTAATGAGAAATTTCTTTAATGTGGTGTATAACGCATTATGAAATTTTATTCGCTGAAAACATTAAAGTTTCTACCTTTTTTTTTAATACCGTATATTTTGTTTATACTAATTTATTTTAGCTCCATTGTGATGAAAGCTAAAAGCTTATTTGAACCACTCTCGAGTCCGCTTCCTGGAAAACCAGTACTGGTGTCATATGAGAAGTCATTGTCGTGATCCCTGTGGACCTCGAACTAACGATCCCCGGGGTTGAGCGGCCGACACCTTAACCACTAGACCGTATATCTAGAACGTATATTAACCTACACATTTTGGAAAATGTGTTTCATATCTCTGTACAAATCAAATACGATATTTTATTCTCTTTTGCGTGCTATATATCTTTCCGCAGTCATAAGCACCATCATTTCCTTTGCTTTATCTCATATATTTTTGGAAACGTCTGTTAAATCTCTGAACAGATAAGAATTAATCTTATGAATATTAAAATAATGACAAAGATAAAACTTTGAAGATTTTAGCGAACATATTGTCATAAATGCTATACACGACAACCTCGGATTGTCAATAAAATATGCTAAGACTTATTTCAAAATTTGTATGAAAAGCTTTTAAATTTCTAATTCATGTTATTCATGTATTTATGTTAAGATTAAAACAATGTATTTTCATAAGTTATATACCGTCATGCATTTTATAGAAAACGATGCACTTGAAAGTTAACATAACCTGCATTATGTACTATTAAAGAGAAAATGACCTTAGCAAGAAGTATGTTTCTAAGAATTGATCAAATTAAATTAAATTAAATTGCGTTTTAGGCGGAATATCATTAACCAGTTACTATATAATCTATCGTATAATGTGAAGGTAATAGATTAGAATTTAATTCGGTCGAAATTTCACATTTAAGTTTCCTCGTTGGTTTTATAGTATGTGGTTTTCCAAAAATAAATCTGATATAATCGTGGCATTTTCCGATGTCTGAGAAAATTAAATAAAACACACCTGCCTACCACGTTTTACAATTTATTTTAGTCAACTGGTTCGGAAATAGCCAGACTCTTTGTTTGTATGCCTGAGAGTGATCAAGTAAATAAATAACAAATTATGTTGGACACTTTAAATTTAATTTTCCGGGCGTCAAACCAACATTTTATTTATCTGCCTCAAAATATTGTCTATTGACTGTTAAAATTCCTCAGCAATTTTGATATTTTTATTATGATTTAGTACTGCTATATCAGTCAGCATTTTCTTTATCTAGATGATATAAATTCAATGCCGAGAACATCATATATTTGATACTGTTGGCGTGAAATGGAAATTATGTGGGAGGAAGGTCTTTAAAATGTCTGAAATGTCTCGGGTTCTGTCTCATCACGACAGGGACTGTCACCGTGATGAATAATCATTCATTCCGTAAATTAAAATGTCGATCATTTACGACATAAATTCAAATTGTAATATTAGAAAGGAAAATTCTATATTGGAATACGAGCCAAGTGCTAAACATTTATATATTTGAATACTCTTTCCTTACGCCAAATCATTAAAAGACTTCTAGCGAAGCCTTTAAGTTACTTTTTTTTGCGTATAGTGCTCACAACAAAATGTTCATGTGTAAACTTTAGAATATATTTAGACACACTAAAATCAAGGTGACTATCGTTTGATATTAAAGGCTGCCACTTTTTATTTGTACGTTCGAACTAAATAAGTTGAATTCATGCTTTGAAATTACAAGCTACGGGTGCTTCTCGGCAACATCGGAAATGCACTGTGGTTCATCTAAAAACATCTGGCACCAAAGCTCTGATAAATTTGCGGAATGAATTGTTTATATAAAAACTCGACGAATAAATGGGAACATTTAAATGTAAACTGAACTGTTATGACATTTTTTTTTCAGAAATATTCATAAAATGCAATTTAAATCATGAAAGAAATGACAAGTTTCAATATGATAGTTAACCTGAATACCGGCAAAATGATTGTATATTGGGGCATGTTTATTAGTAACCAGTTGGTGACTTGTTGCCGTTCCCATCTAACAGACACTCCTTTCTGGATGGTTAAACACTTTTGATGTATATCACGTAAAACAGAAATGATTGAGCATGAAGTTCAGTGCACTAAATATTTGTCTCTTTTTGATTGGTCAGAAATCAAACGAAAAATCGAATGTTTATCTCAGCGATGCTCTTAGAAACCCCGCGATGCAGAAACATAATTACTTCAATTTTCCACAATAAAGCGACCGTGCCCGATTGATCAATCATAATTAAATCGTTTATATTTTCTGTTGTAACCTATTTATTACGTTATTATTTTGTCAAACGGGCATAACTTTTTAATATCCGTTCTGTGAAGTATTTTATGGTGGAACTATGTTTTCTTGCGTAGGTTATAATCACACGCAACGTTGAAAAACGGGCCAATTTTACACACATTAGTTGACCTAATTCTGTTAAAATTAATTCATATGGGCGATCAATAATTAATCAAATCAAGTAGCTTGACATTGAAGAATTTAAAACCAATGATTTTGTTTTCGGAAGAAAGTTTTCAGGTGTACGGAACACTCTACAGTAGACTGTACATAACGACTTCCCATTGTTTAAAATATATATTCATGTCTGTCAATAATTATTGACACCTATTTGTCTTGTCCCAATATCCTATACTTGGTAAAATAGGACAGTTGTCCGAAAAGTATTTCGGTTTCATCTGCACTTAGAGTAGTGCCACTTTATGACAATCGTCAATTTCCGGGCAGTTACGTATACATTGTATGCAATCGGCATTCACCGGACAATGTTAACAACCGAAAGTACATACGTAGTTACACGGAAATTGTCATTCCGGGTACATTTCCCAAAAATTAGAAATTCAAACGTTTTGGTATCGTCATTATTTAATTTTTTTCAAATAGATTTGTAATAGTCAGACGCCTCAAATTCTTTTACTGCTATTGATACTAAATTTCCAATTCTAACTGTGTTTGTTTACGCCCTTTTTTCGTATTCTAGCTGCTTGAAATCCTTTCTAATTCATTTGTAACAGATGTCTCAAATTCTTTTACTCTTATTTGCAATAAACTTTACAATCCACCTTTGTTTGTTTATGCTTGCCTTAAATTCTCATTACCAAAATTTCTGGTTTGTTACATTAGATTTTCAAATATAGCAAAGTTAATAGTGTATGGAATATTTTCATAGAGAAAACATATGTTTATATTTACATAATCGTAAATTGGTGTTTTCACACAATGCTAAGGTATCATATCATACTGGCAAATATTTACTGAACTTGTTCATTATGGATAACAAAACATTATTAATATATTTGTTCAACTTTATTAGCTGTTTTATCATAACATCGATAAAACTTTCTGCTTATTGGTTATTTGAACAAATTCGTAATTGGAAAATTTGTCTTTGGTTTCTTTATAGTAAAAAGAAGAAATCATATGAAAACCGTTATTATAAAAGAAACACCTTTACAACATTAGTTTGATTCATTCTTTCCGTGGCCAATACTTTTCAATGAAATATAATGGAATATAATTTGAACAGACAAGAACGCAGTGTTGCATTATATACATTCAAAGGATCTTGATATAGATTTTATTAGCTCTATCAAGCCAGCAAATAGCAATCTTAATAGCTCTCTATGTACTTGGACTGGGTATTGTTCTATGTTCTGATCCTTTGAGATCATGTAATTGCCTATTCCGCATAAAAAGCAAATTGGGGAAGAAAGGGATGTTTTACATTTCACTTCCTCTCACTAGGAGACCCTGACCGCTTTTTACTTTGCTTGTTTGCGTTCTATGCTTTCAAACGGTCTTCTTATATTTTTATATCAATTGTATTTTTTCTTTTCTTTACAAATTAAAAAAACAACAATATGAAGCAATGTATACCGACGTATTAACTAGTATTAAGGTATTGAACACGTAAGGACAATCGGCGAATTTTGCTTGACTTCGTATTCTTCGTATACGATTTCGGCATTGTCCGGTTGTAATAAAAAAGTTGTGTTATGGCCTTGGGAGGCCGAAATAACATACATGTATGCGTAATCGCATGGCAATTGCCTACTGTTATTACGAGCCCACTGCCTTAAGTCCAGAAACGAACCAATCGTGACTTCAGCGATGTCCAAAAACGTTTTACTTGATCTAATATGTTTTTCTCTATTTTCAGGGTCCGAAGAGTTTACAAACACAGATTCAACAAACGATGAGTCATTTAGTAGAGTCCGACGTGGGGGGTTCAGCATGCTTCGACTTGGGCGTGGCCTGCAGATGTTACGACTTGGAAAGAGAGCTCTACCTATGTTGAGAATGGGCAGATCTGGTGCAGATTCTTTATCAGAAGAAGATTTACAGTATCTGTTTAACTTGATGAGAAACGATAGACAGGTACCACTCCCTCGTTATGGAAAAGATCTAGCCTTCCAATATATGTTAATGAATGCTTTGAAAAATGCTGAACTTAATAGTGCATATGACGAAGATATTGAGCCTCGTTATGGATTAGGTTACGATCTCGAATCTACAAATGAAAGGCAAATTCGCCCAGCACCTCGCCCGGGCAGATACAGAAGATCAACAGACAAAATGGCTACCGGAAGTGACGATAAAACATACGTAGGCGCTGATCAAGTTTACGATGACATTCCCGATTTAGAATCTGAAGATAGATATGACGATGATCTAAGTGCAAGAGTTGCTCCGCTGATGAGGTACGGTAAATATGTTAATTACGATCTTGATGATGAAGCCGATGTGGACAAAAGAGCTATGCGAATGCTGCGTTTAGGTAGAGGAATGAGAATGCTTAGATTAGGAAAACGCCCAATGACCTCTGATTTGTCCGAAGATGTGACGGAAGCTGACAAACGTGCATTGCGACTACTCAGATTAGGAAAGCGTCCTAAATTCGCGATGTTGCGCATGGGTAGAGGTGACATGGAAGAAGAAAAAAGAGCATTAAGATTACTGAGACTTGGCAAAAAGTCCGACGCTGATGAATCGTGATAAAATAGCAAACAAATACAAAATAACATAAAAACTGTTTTGAAATTTTGATCTGAATCTCTGATTTTATTTTGCGATGGATACATACATATTTAACTTGGTCATGTTAAAAAGGGCATACAAGATAAAATTAAGTTAAGAGAGCATCATCTTATTTGGAATACTTTGTTTATAATAAACAGTTGGTTTTGTTCTTTAACAGAAATGACTGGGTTTTATCGGTCTTAAAGAGCAAACAAACAAAACTAAACTCTATTTTGTAAATCAAATTAACAATACGGTTCTTTTAAAATCATTACATCATGTGGAATTTATTTACTTCTTGAACGAAATAGAGCAATGATGTAAAAAATGCAAACAAAGTACAGTAGGTTAACGTGTGTATTTATATACTTTTCAAACTGCTGCAAAACATATGGTACGAAAATTTTATACTGATTGTATGTTATATTTTGTTGATGTTGGTTAAATATTTTATTAATGCAAGATCTATTTGTATCTCTTTTGTGTTTGATATACAATAAAACATCTGTGTCACAAAGTAATTTAATGTGTTTGTAGTTAGCGGCATACAACGTTTGAAGTAGCAAGGGAGTAAGTAGGATTTACAAGGGCAATAATTTTTAGAAATCTCGAAATGACAACTTGTTTTAATCACTATATTGTTTAATCATTCTCTAAAACATAGAAATCTCAGCTACAGTTGCATAAATATTTTTGCATTACCATAAGTATGCACAATTTCGCGACTTTGTCTACAAAAGGTACCCAAACTTGAAGTCTCTACTTGATTATATATTACACGATTATCTTGAATCCAAATACAATGTAACACATTCAAACACAATCAAGTAGTTCATAACCATATCTGTAGCAATCATATATTCTATTTATTAATAGCTTTATCTCATATTTGAAACAATTAAACCAGCGTTATATTTTACTTATTTATGAGAAGAAGAAAAAGAATTTAAGCACTTTGCACTTTGGTACAGAAAATAATCACCTAGTTGCAAAACTGCTGTAACAGCGTTTACTATTGTTATGAATTTACCCTCTTCTGGTTTGAAGTGATATAATGTTTAACACTTAATGAAAGTATAAAGTGCAAGCTAATCCTTTCAAACTCGATGCTATTTGTTTTGCTTTCAACAATTTAATTGTCTTGTTTTATTAGTGCACACCAGCTCTCAGACGTACTTGACTGGAGGTCAAAATAAAGCCACCACCGTCTTATCGCAATTCCCTCTAGAAATAAATTACTTAAACAACATGATACACTTCGTATTTCAGTCTGATTATTTAACCAGTGTTTGAAGTTTTGCAAGAACTGGACAAAGAGAAAGCATGTTGCAAAGACGCTTATAAGTAAAAACAAAAGCATTTCAGTGTATATCTATTTAAGCAACTAACAGACAATATAATGGTACTTTATAACAATCTGACTAGACAGAATCACGCAATTTATTTTGGAGGACCAATGCAGCTTTAGTATTGATCAATGTAATAATATGACCCATAAATATCAAATAACACAACTTTTGTAATTCCATGAAGAGCTTTCATTTTTTTTAAGTTTTAAAAGAATCTTAAATATCTTAATAGTCGAAAGTTGAACTATATATTACTTCACATAAAAATAGAAAAAAGTTTTTTGTTTATTTTTCTGCATATGAAATTGCAATTTTTATCTTAATTGTCCAATTCTGCCACACATGTACATTTCATATCTTTTTGCAACTTTATCACCTAAATTATTTTCAAAGATTTTTTTATGAAATCTGCCACTTCTTAACTAGTCGTCATAGATATTTCAAGCGGGTATTTAATTTCAAAATAGATATATTAGGCATACGCGCAATGTCTGGTGGTTCCCTGTGTCACGAATATTAAAACTGCAAGTATCCACATACCTGATCTCCCATTCTGAGCAAGAATTCAATCTTCGGATCAGCACTTTAAAATTTACGGATAACATAGAAATCTAATTATATTTGTTTTGACATCATACTTTAAAACCTAATCAAACCATCTACAACAATCATTAAAGCAAAAAAGCCGTCACTTACAAATATAGGGCGCTCGTTAATTGGCGACATAGGGCAAGCAAAATAACTCCCATAGATATATATTTTGAATTGACCTGTATACATTTTCTCCATGGGGTCACTGGGCATGTAGATTGTTATTCTGGTATTTTGATGTATAAGTTTTGACGTTGTATCTGGAATTACGGCAGATATAGAGTATTATTAGTAAATACTTATTATGTGGATTTTTTAAGGTTTGATCGGTAACCCTTTGATCCTAACTTTCGACTTCAGCGTCCGCGTGACAAGAAATCTACCAAACCCAATGCTTTCAAACTAAACATGTCTTTGACTACATGAGATGGCCATAAAAATGTGCGTATAGACAGTCTGGTTTTTTAACGTGCCTGGTGTATAGCACCGATACATGCGAGGGAAGAACCAGTGCAAGCCTCTTAGTTAGGTGGGAGACACTCAAGAGCATCTCAGAAATTTCCAGTGTCTGGACCGGTATTCGAACCCCGGACCACTGGATTGACAGTCAAGCGTGTTACCACTAGACCACCGGCCCACTGATAAACCCACATGATGTCTCTAGACACAATTTGAATGTATATTAAATGTTCTTGCATGCAAAATGATATATATCATATTTCTACAGAAAATTTACAACTACTTCAAGTATCATTTTAATTGGAAATCTTTTTCTCCGTTATCGGTCAAATATTATTTTCGATCACATGTTATGAGTGTTCACTAGGGCAGTCTTCAAATGGCAGGAGTTCTTTCATGTTTGCTTTCGTCCGCGGACTCATCTGCGGGTGCCATTGTATAGCGAATCCACCACATCCGTAATATGAAATGGAGTCAACATCAGGGTTGTCTGTGTCGTGTAACCGACCTATATACAGTAAAAAATATGAATAAGAAAGCAAAATATTATTACTCCCTGAAGTTAGGTCTGCCCAATCGGATCATTTTTTCATACAATGTAGAATTTACTTAAACCCTGATTTTTTAAAACTTCAGAATATACTTGGACAATTCGGCAAACAGAAAGGATAGGGTCGTGTGTTTGACTTTGTTTGCTAGACTGATTTAAAAAAGTTTGACCATTGTTGACAGGCACAAGTTTTCATAATGGGCGATCATGTGTAAATCACAATTTGATACAAAATTTCGCCAGAATATTTCTTCAATGTATATTTTAATTAAAAAATCTCCCAGTCCTAATGAATAAATGTATGGTATAAAATATGATGAAATGAAATGTAAAGATCCGTATTCTTGTTTTTGAATATTTACCCATGACTGAAGAAATCCACATATTACACGCTGATTAAGAAAAATAGAAAACGTGGAAACTCCACAGGTCGCTCAACATGACCAAAATGAATCTGTTGCAGGCTCGGTTTGAGCCTGTTCATGGACGGCAGTGGAAATGCATGCTACCGTCAACGCGCACTAGCCCCGGGTTGAGCAGAACTCAACATTACACATGTTACAAGTACCAAAAAACAATATAGAGACATCCGCAGATGTGTTCATACGGCGGTACACATCGAACCTTCAAAGATACACTTGTGTGTAATTCCATGAAAAGTGGCGTATGGTCCCCAGAAAAATTATGCCCTTGCCCTAAACGAAAACACAATGGGCAGAACTTAACAAGCTGGAACTTAAAAAAGGGATCTGAGGTTACGGAGCCTGCATATCCCAGAAACTGGCAAAAGACAAAATTAAAAAGCAGGCACCATATCCGTGGGGGTAATTATACAATATCCTTAGCTATAAAAGTGGGAGTACTGGAAATGAAATGTTTAATTTGAAAAACTAAACAGTACCAATAACACAACGATCTGAAAAGATCATAATATAACAGCTCTGATAGACACTGTTAGGAATAATTTGAAATGCCAAGCATTTTAATATCATATTTTATCTTTTGAAAAAGTTTTGATGACGTTTTAAGGTAGTAGATGTGTAATAGAGTACCTCCTTTTTGAAGAGTATTCAATTCCTACCATAAGCCCACATTTACTGCAATTCTCAGGGGGGCGTAGGTTCAAGCCCTACTGGGACCAAATTTTTTTTCCCCTTATTTTCGATTTTTTCTAGTAAGTTTTTACTTCTTTCAAGACTTATGATAGATTTATTGTACAAAAATGAAAAAAAAAAAACATTTGCTAAGCGATTTCTTGCTGTTCAAAGTGAATTTACTACTTAAACAGAAGGGGTAGAGTTACACATCTGTAAAAATATTGAGTTACATGTGGTAAAAGTTCTCTATTTTGCTTCCATTCTTTAGATTACATATTGTGGAAGAAATTTAGGTAGGATTTACATCTGTCCCAAGGTAATTTTTGAATGAAGTAAGCAAAATTCAAAACAGAAACAAGGATTCGACCTTATTTTTTCAACGTTGAAATAAGAATTCTGTATCATTAAATCCGTTTACTTGAGGAACACTATATAAAATGATATCCGCATTTTTATTTTGTGTTTAATAATTGTTTAACTATAGTTTGATGATTCTTTTATTAAAATTAATGGTAAAATGAGTTCTCTGCAAACATTTTATATAGCGTCCATCACTTTGAAATTTTTCTCTACTTGAGCTAGAGGAGATACCACAAGTTATACAAAATTTAGAAAAAACGGCATGGTAAAAGTTGTTTAAAATTTGCAATGCAGTGCAAAACACGGTCATCTTTAAGAATATACCATGCAAATGCCATTTTGTAAACATTGCTATTACACCTCTACTACCTTAATACATTTACACACGGTTTGCCATTAATTTCATAAAAAAGTATTTTCTTTTTACATTTCCTAACGAGTCAAGGCTTTATTCTACGTTATCCGGATAAATGACGTTCTGCATTACTTCCGGTGGATCAAACGTGCAAAACTACTTTAATAAGTAACATGCAATTTGACTGCCTATAGAGTTCAAATTTATGATGGTATAACTTCAAATATACATTTCCAGATATTCTGTTTGTGTATTGGTGCGACTTCAAGTATCTAAACAATAACAAATATATACACTGACGAGATATGAAAACCCGACAAACATATTCCTTAATATATTTTTATTACAAAAAGCATCACTTTGAAATGTTCAACACCTACACACTTCGATACTCTATAACCATTTTGTTGATTTTATGGTATAAAGTATGTTTGTGTTAAACATTTCAAGGTGATGCTTTTTTGTAGTAAAAAATATATTCAGGCAAATGTTTGTTGCATTTCATATCTCGTCCGTGTATATAGGATAAAATCTTGTCTGAAACTCATTTCTAATATTCTGGTGATGCTAAAATTTCATACCATTGTAAACAAATCGAATTATTATTAATATCTTTGAATCAGTTTGTTCCGAACATCGGCTTCAAAATACGGTTAGTCATGTCTATCAAAGACCGTCCTTAGGAAACACAAAAATTATGGTCTTAGTTGAGAGGTGGCCTCTCAAGAAAGATAAATTTACTACACTAATTGTAATCAGACGATCTGGCCCCATGTTCACAAAATATTTTCAGTCTCAGCTGAGTTTGATAATGAAACTTTATTTGTCATTAATATATAAATAGCATGTTTAAAACTAAATTTTAAGTTAATAACAATTTTCTAGTGACTATTCAGTATTGGTGGCGAGTCTCTACTGGAATTCAACCTTGAAGCTATAGTAAAATTGATAGCAAAATTTCAAACTCAAATTCAACTGAGACCGAAAAATGTTTTGTGAACATGGGGCCGGATCTTTATAAGTAAGTTTTAAACCTTATCATGCTGGGCACGATTTATTCTGACTTTGAGACCCGTGTAGATCATGATCTGCACTGTTCGCCATTCAGTCACTATCTTTTTGGTAAGCACCCCTTTTAACAGTTAATGGTACTGTCCAAATTAAAAGATAGACAAGTTCATTATAGGAATTAAGCAGGGTAAGTTTTTAAGTAGTGGCCTATCCTCGGAGATTGTCTTTAGCACAAGTTTGACTGTATGCTTATATTACATATTTCCAATAAAGGAAGGCTATAAAAAAACAAATTATAAACTCCACTGAAAGCTAAATTTCTTCTATACCCTTAAATAATACTAGTAACATATATTTTACCTATGATTAGATAAACTTTTTCCTTTGTCAGGTTGGGTCCATCACACGACGTCCTTACTCCTTCTGGCATCCTACGGGAGGTCAAATAGACCCTCTCCACGTCTGTCCCATACGGCGTCTGAGTTAAACAATTGTATTACAATACATTTAAGCCACACCATGAGAAAACCAACATACTGCATTTGCGACCAGTATGGATCCAGACCAGCCTGCGCATCCGTGCAGTCTGGTCGTCAGGATCCATGCTGTTTGCTAACACGGTTTCTCAAATTGCAATAGGCTTTGAAAGCGAACAGCATAGATCCTGACCAGACTGCGTGGATGCGCAGGCTGGTCTGGATTCATGCTGGTCGCAAACGCACTATGTTGGTTTTCTCATGGTGTGGCTCATTTATTGAATGTCTTAACGGTCAACTGTTTAAGCTAAACATTTTCAGTTTATTGACCGGCAAACCATTCGGTTAGAGTTTTATCATATCATATCAGAAATATATTTTCAAAATATCTTTCTTCAAGACTAGACATTAGCCCAGCAGAATTTAGTGTTGAACTGAGGACTTATCTATATCACGAAGTATGGACCAGTGATTTATATAAGGAGTGGTGTATAAAGTCATAATGGATGCATGATTTTTAGTCAGAATTTATAGGTTCGCACTCTGGGCGACGCCTGTGTTCATCAACACGGCCAAGGTCATGTGTCCTTCACCTCTGTTGCTGCACATACATGTAGTTATTTTATTAATAACTTGCGGATGCCAGACCAGTTTCGTAATTTAAACAGTATTAATATGCTTGTTAACGAGACTGAAAATTCAGTAAAAATTTAAGTCAATCGGTACTGATATAATTCTCCCTATATTTTTTTCTGGTTTAAAAAGAAAAAAAAACTTAATGGATAATGTTAGATTATTTAAGAACAAAAAGTTAGTTTCTATATAAAATACTTGTATATATGTATGTTTATCAATTAAATCGCTACCTTACATTAGCTTAATAAGAAAAAAAAATGTCTGCCGGAGATTTACAAACTGAAGAAAATGAATACTCTTCTATATATATATTTTGAAACAGGACCCAAGTTTGAAGATTTCGGAAACAAATAGCATACCTTTAAAACACATATTTTGTCAACTTCATAATAATGTCCATTAGACGAAGGTATCTCATCTGAAGTAACTTTGACTAGGGCGGCTGTAACGAAAAGAATTTGTTAAGTATCTATTTTATATAATTGGAATATAGTTAAAATTAAACATGTGTATAGTAGTAGTAATTCTTTTTAATGGTAATATGTTCGTAAAGTCCTACAGGAACTTTGTACCTAGGCTTCTTAATAAACAGAACCATAAAAATTAGTAAGCATGACTTAATAAATATTACTATACAACAAATAGTTTAGTGTAAACTTAACGCACTTGAAAAATGTAAGTGAAAACAAGAGGCAAATGCAGCATGGTAAATGAAACAGAAGGACAGAAAAGCAACAAATAATCGCAAAAAATATCTTACCAAATTCAGCATTTCCAATCATTTGTTCAAATGACTCCGCACAAGAGCAGCCAAAGGCAGTCCTTAAGATACAAAGTACCATAGCCAAAGCAAATATATACCATTGTGGCTGCATATTTCTTTCTGTGTTCAATGAAAAACAGTAACCAGAACTATAGTAACGTCCTGCACTTTTATTTTAGATGTTACATTAACCTTTATCTCATACAAATTTGAAGATACGAAATATTATTTCATTTTCTCGCATTTACGCAACATAAATTCTTTAGAACGAAAATAATAGTTTTCCATGAAACAAGAACAATATTTCGTATTTTCGAAATAATAGTTTTTACGGACTGAAATGAAATATTTATAACATTTGAATAAAAGTGTCCAGCACCACTTTAGGAATTTCGTACAAAACAATGTAAAAATAAGATTTTTTTCACGAAAGTATTTTATATTATTCATAGAATATGCAATAAGGTATTGCACGAGTGACGTGGTCTTTGTGATTTGAGTAGTGTCCCTTATTTTGCGTACAAATTATATAAAAATTTAAAATGATAGAAACATTGTTACACTTTTCAGATGCATTAAATGTCTGTTAGCTATACAGCAGTCACTACACAAGAATACATAAAAAGTTTGGAAAACAGCGAAATTAACAACAAAAAAAAAAAAATGAAGTTATGGCATGAAAGCACATTAAATAAAAACACGCTTATATAACATCAATAGTTCAAATGTTTCAAAATCTTAATATCCAATAAGAAATTAATGGCTTATACGAAATTCGTACAGATTTTGCTCAACAGATCTTTTGTCATGTTGGTTCGAAACTCAGCGACGACAGTAATGTTTTGCACACAAATATTTTGGTTCGTTTGGTTGTTTATTTTTTTTTCTTTTACACAACAGCAAAAAAAATATTCAGAAGCCGATATTGCATATGAGAATCAAACATTTAAAAGCAAGTACAATTTATATAACATAAATATAAATGAGAAGAGAGTAATCAAAATGTTAATACAAAATATCAAAGAAAGAAATAAAGAAAATTGGAACAGAAACGAAAACGTTTTGGAAAAAATTATAAAAAAGAAACAATAAAAAATGATATGCTAAGAACTCTTCATGAGGTCTCGAGCTCATAGAAAACGACCTAATGGTTTGCTATTGGTGTCTACATTTAACCGACTGAACTATTTAGCAATGTATATATTGAGCTCTTTAAAACGAACAAGAAATATCTTTAAAAATGATAGTCGGCGAATTGTAATAAGGAAAGAAGTTTATGAATTTTTCATTCAACATTCATCTTTCATCTAACATTTTTCAAGATGCAAAACTAAACACTGCACTTTAACCATTTAAATGGTTCACTTTTAATTTTTCGCAAAGGTTACGGTAGGGTTACAATTTTGTTTCGTTTATCCTTAGACGAATAATTACAGCAGTAGTTTGATGAAGATTCATGAAGCGGTTCATGAGAAGAGGTCATTAAACGTGTTTATATTTTAGCTAAACTGGTCCCTATCCCCATTTGTAACAAAATAGCAGGAGACCTTACGATATTGTTACACATCGAGTTTGATAAAAATCCATTACATTTTAGTGGTTAATGCGAAGAAAGGCATATCTACTTTTAGCTATAGTGGTCCCTAATAGGGCCCAAGTTCCTATATAAATAAATTTGGAAGAGGACCTTATAATGATGCTCCAGACCAAGTATGACAAAGATCCACCAAGCTGTTCATGAGACGCTGTATAAAGGCATTTTAGCTCTAGCAGCCCCTAAAAGGTGTTAAATGTCCCAGCTGAACAAAGTTAGCTGCGGGCCTAATAAAGATGCTACAAATCAAGTTTGATTAGAATACATGAGAAAAAAATCAATTAAAGGATTTTTTTATTATTTATTTTTATTTATTTCTAAAATAGGCCAACTGATCCCGCTTAAACAAATGCATATTCGCTATTCATGAATCTTTGGACAATGACGTCACACCTATAAAAAAGTGAAGGTCAAGCAAAACATGCAATTGTAATTATTTCAATATTTCTGTTTCATAAGCAAAGTTTGACCGTAGTCATATCACATAGATAAACTGTATGCAGCGTACCTTCATTCCAGAGATTCAGTCATTATATAGCATATATATATAATAAAACAGATTTCAACTGAGTTCAATATTTGCATACAATACTAAAGAAAAATATTCATATATAATAAATCAGTTAAATAATTTATAACAAATATATCAAAGCAATCAAGTACTCATTTTAATATGCAATCTGAATAAGTCACAAAAGCAAGAAACCTTTTCATATACAGACGACAATTATAACAAGGAAAATCTTTTAAAAAGCACTTCTCTACATAAAAGACTCTTATCACACCCTTATTCATGTGATACGCAGACCGTATTCAGCTCTTTCTTTAATTTGATATATGTTGGTATTTGAACAGGTTTTTATGATGTTTATTAAACTTACTTATCATTTTGAGATATATCAATATTCTTGCTAAATATACTGAGCCAAAGTTAACTTTAAAACTGTGAACAGCGTCGTTTAGGATAAACGCTTTGTCTACATTTCACTCAGCGTAGCACAATCAACAGAGTGAAAGAAATTGACACTCTCGTCCAATCAGGCAGAGTGTTGCATAAATCTTCTATTTTGATAAATAATCTATAATGCGTTATCAAGTAGTTTGATTTGCAAACTGAAATCACGTGGCATAGGTAACGAAAACGAATTTAGACGTCGTCGCCGAAAAAAAAAAAAAAGCTGGCATTTACTTGTCACATAATTTACAAGCAACATAATTAATTTATCAGTTTACATGGTAGCACGGTTACTGAATTTAAGCGGCAGTAAAAAATGGAAGCTTTCTCGCTTTGCATAGGAATCATGCAATGTAAGCGTCCTTGTGTTTGCACGGGAATCAATAAATGGATTTTTTCTCGCGTTAGCGTGGAAATCATGAAATGGAAGCGTTCTCGCATTGTGCATGGAAATCAAGTGTGTCCTTGAAAAATGTATAAATGCAAATGTCCGTTTATCTTTCTTTTTAGTAAGCTTTTACATTGTTGTCTGAATATTGAATATTCTAGTATTTAAATCCTTTAAATCATCCAAAAATGACGAGCGTTTAAAACAGTGCTTAATGCATTGTATCTATTCCTAATTTATAAAGTTTATAATTTGGAAAAATCAGAAGACCAAAAAACAAATCAACTAACAAAAGCAAACAAAATTAATTTTATAATTGCAAATAAGAACATGAAACTTAAGTACTATATCAAGACAATTAAGCAAAATGTTCATAAAATAGAAATAATTATGTATGCTTACCTTAGCTCTCTTAATTTCAAAGTTGAACTAATTGTCATTTTGCAGACATGCGATATGTATACAAAGCCGAATACGTCATTATATTAGACGAAAATGCAGATGTTACAATGAATTAATTATATATACAATATAATAAATGATAAATAGATAGGATGGTCACACATGGAAGTGATGCATAAAATTATCATTTACTCTACTCGAATAATGAACTAATCGTACTTCTGTACATGTAGTTTAAATGTGTGAAGATGCTGAAGATCTTCACGCTTACTTTGAATAATTCGGTATATTTGATATCTATTTAAATTTTTGTTTCCTTTTCTTTGTTTCACTAATTTTTTGTCTTATTGAATATGTTGGCATAACTTTGCCCGCCTGCAGACAATATAAATTATCAAGGGACCCAGTAATAACTCAGTTGCACACAAATACTTTGAACTTAATGATTGCAGAAACTATAATGGGTCCAGTATAAGATATGATACAAATTGCGTTTTAATCATAATGATACAGTTTAAAATTGTGTTTTACTCGCTAATTAATATAAAATTCTTATACCATAATGTTCTACAGAACAAATGGACGCTATTTTCGCAACCAACAGTAAATATAGAACTTATATGTATACCAATAACACAGAAACAGAACAAAACCGCAGAATAAACACTAACAATGTGCGACAAGACCAAAGGTAATATGACAACAGCTGTTTGTGCTGGAAGGTATATCGCTGTCAGCTTATTGCAACAATATTTACAATAACATTTATCTTCACTGTAGGGCTACACTTAATGATAATAATGAGATTTTAATACCATCAAAACTGTTTGGTATAACTAAATTGACATAGTGTTTCTATATATTTTTAAGCAACACCATTACTGACACATATATTGAGCTTTCTAATTCAATTGTACTATTAATTTGTTTGATTAAAAAAAACTTTTTATTAAACACTCTTCGGTAAAATACCGAAATATTCGTGAAAAATCATATTTCACTACCAAATTATTTTATTGATAATGGTCTGATGTTTCGGTCATGCTTATTAGTAATGTTAATTTTCAAAGAAGAAAAGACTAATTCTTAAGTTTCGTACTTAACTTTTGTGCAGTGTTAAACATCTTTTGTGCAGTGTTAAACATAATAAATTTTTCTGTCAAGTGCAGTTTTCACAAAAGACGAAATTCATTTTCATTTATAATACATATTTTCAATAACCACACATTACATCAAGCACACGTGACGTCCCGGATAGCAAATCCAACTACCAACAGTCTCTGACAGGCAGATGCATACTTTTTCGTACTTAAATTTCTTCACAGAGCATGAAAATTCTCTATGTCCAAACACTATAATGTACAGTGTGGTCCGAGGAGTTAATACTCAACAACTGAATTGAATTTATATATATTCGAACGTAAATGAAACGCTAAAATTTCAAATTAAATAATAGAATATAGACATATACCTTCTCTCGTACTAATTCATTTTCTACCAAGGGCTTGAAGTTAAATATTCCTTGTAGTTGATAGGCCCCAATAGTCAATACTATATTAAAATTAAGTATACTAGTATTATAACCAAAGATTAATAAATACTTTATCTAAAAAAAAACTCCTGTAGAAATATTTCATTAAAGTCATTTAAATTGTGTCGTTGCGATGTTATCCCTCTTAGAAAATTGTCTTGGTGTGCAAATTAATTCGCTAAAATCCAGGATATCCGGGAAATAGCATAGCAATCGTTAGCATCGTAAAAAACATCTATAGGTTAACGCGGATGTTCAAGTGAGTTTCAAAAACAAGGTGAAGTCAATTTGGGGGTTAAATACCTAGCATTCGGAATAAGTGTGTACATAATTCAATGGCTATTTTAGCGCATGAAAAATGTATTAGTTTTCACACTAAACACATTTCATTACATTTTATACATAATTTATTCTAGGTCGATTGTGAAGGAAGTTCTACAACTTGTATTAATCACTCTCATCACCTCATTCCGCCACAATAAATAGCATCGCATTTCCTCATATTTCCATCATAAATTCAAGATATGTTAATGTTAACAAATATGGTATTTATCTGTATCACTTCCAAGGGAGAAAACAAAATACTTTCACGCAGGCTACGCGCTCGTGAAAATATTTGTTGTCTCCCTTCGTAGTGACGGAAATATGTTCGTATTTATAAAAATTACTGATTACCCTAAGTTAATATTTCTGTCTTGAAAACTCTAAACTCAAAATACACACACACATATATATATATGTGTGTGTATTTTGAAAGAAACACTATTTATTTATTTTTTATATGCGTTTGGTGTTTGAGCTAAGACATATACGCACCCTAATGTTTAACTTGTACCTTTGTAAAGCATGCAAATTTGACAGTGGTACGTATATCTACATAACAAAATGATACTTGATTATTTTAAATTTACAAAGTTGTAAAATAATTGTTTCATTAAAGTGAAATCTTATTTAACGAAATATTGTTAAATGAAGAGTGAAAATCTTGATTTAAAGTGCACAGATCGTATCACCGTTTTGAATGACCTCGGACCAGAGATACAATGCCATTATACATGTTATAACCTGTCCTTTTGATTACCTTAAGAGTCATGGTACCCGAAAGGAAACAAGAGCTGTCACTATTGATGACAAATGCCCCCGAAGTCGGCCCAACTGTATTCGCACAAAAATCACATATCATTTTTTGACCTTTACCCAAGAGGCCTCGGTCATAAGTGTGACACATCTTCTCAATATGGTTAACATTTGTGTCAAATTATTTTCAAATCCCTTGATAAATGGCAGAGTTATTGACCAGACAAGAAACACCTTTGATTTCTAAGTGTGACCTTGACCTTGGAGCTAGGGGTCTGGGTCTTGCACATGACACCTCATCTTATTATAGGGAACATTTATGCCAAGTAATTTCAAAATCCCTTCATCAATGGCAGAGTTATGGACCGGACAAGAAACAGACCATGTTAACCTTTGACCTCTAAATGTGACCTTGACCTTGGAGTTAGGGGTCTAGGTCTTGCTCATGACACGCCGTCTCATTATGGTGAACATTTATGCCAAGTAATTTCAAAATCCTTTAATGAATGGCAGAGTTATGGACCGGACATGAAACCCTGTTAACCTTTGACTTGTAAGTGTGACCTTGACCTTGGAGCTAGGGGTCTGTGTCTTGCGCCTGACACGTCGTCTCATTATGGTGAACATTTATGCCAAGTTATTTCAAAATCCTTTTATGGCGGGAAGAGTTACAGCCCGGACAAAAATTTACCGGACGCACGGGCGTACAGACGGATAGTGCGATTTTAATATGTCCACCTTCGGGGGCATAAAAATACCAGCCCATTTTATCAGGCATTTCTTTTCGGCTGGGGAAGTTTATGCAAGGTTTCCTTATAACGTTGACGACAATCATTCAGAAAATATAACTCGTGCTCGATGAAGGATAAATCATCATTTGTTCGATATAATAGTTATAAGCAAACTGTTCGTTTAGGTGAGAAATGCGCGGTTAAAATGGGCTAAAATTTTCCTAGGGACACCATGGTTCCAATGGTTTATCTATGGGATGTGTATAACATGATCAATGACTTTTTCTTCGGTGCCTACTGCCATTTAATTGTATTTACTTTTCAAGACATATTAATATTGTTTATGGCCTACTGTAAAATAATAAATTGTGACGGAGATAGAAGTTGAACTTCTGGTATTGATGTAGGTAAAATGGCGAATACATGAATATTCTATATCGATTTGTAAATAGGAAAACAATTATATAAATATGCCATACTTTATTTGACATCTGTTACTAAGATAAGACACCAAGTTAATGTATACAAGTTATTTTACATATGATCACAAATTCAAGAAGGTGTGCATTTTCTTTCGTAAACTACAACAGCAGTTTAACTGCGTACCCCTGCACTTAATGATATTCAAGGTTTCATTTTCAGACAATATCAACAATTTTTATCCTTTAGATATTCAAGTTACCTGAATTGTGTACTTATATTGACCTGCCACTTGACATGCGATAATAATTGTAAATTGATAATCAGTTTGATAAAATCGAAATGACTAATAAGAAGGTCAAGCTAAAAAGGGTCAAGCTGTTTGTGTGTCAATGTGCTTTATACCGTCATGTGATTACATTCACAACGTTTTAAAGGGACTAACCCACACAATTTAGGCGAAAAACATTTCTCTCAAAAATCCATTAAAAGTACGTGCTTATGTTTCTTTTTCTACCAAATGGAAAGCTTTTATCGAAAATGATAAAGCAATTTTATTCAAAAAGGTGTTTTTCAATATACAGCTAGATATCTTCTATTTCTGTTATATCACCTTTCAATAGTTACTGACGCTTATTAGACGGTTTATTTACATATTGTACTGACTAAAATTGTTGTTGCAATGTAGACAAAAAATCCTCATTCAATTACTAAATTAACTAACAAAACATTTTCTTTATTTTGAAAACATATGCATACCACAATATATAGTTTTTGTTTGCAATAAACCAATACTACGCTAGTCCAACAGGGGACTTTGTTTATTTCATAAAAGTTTATTTTAAACAACGAACATTAAATATTTTCTCCAAACTCATTTTTTATACTAGAATTATATTTCTGTCATGTACAGGCCCATTGCTTGTACATAATTGTATCTTCTAATATTATCTAGATTTTAAACCCTTTTCATTAAACTATAAACTGTTTATGTCACTAAGATTTAGTTTGTTCACAATACGTTATTTCAGTTCATGTCTTATTGACCTGCCACTTGACATGCGATAATAATTGTAAATTGATAATCAGTTTGATAAAATCGAAATGACTAATAAGAAGGTCAAGCTAAAAAGGGTCAAGCTGTTTGTGTGTCAATGTGCTTTATGCCGTCATGTGATTACATTCACAACGTTTTAAAGGGACTTACCCACAGAATTTAGGCGAAAAGCATTTCTCTCAAAAATCCATTAAAAGTACGTACTCTGAAAATGATCAGTGGTACAAATTTGTTGACATAAAAGATTTTTGCAAGATATTCTTATAAATAACCAAAAACATTGTCCATAAGGTAGTAATTCATTGCGCCGCTTTTGAAACAATACTGAAAATTTACATTCTTCTTGCTGTTTTACCAATATCTAACTATTATTTTCACCACTTTATCATTTTTCAGTGTCATATATACATTCTATGCCAAACTTGGTGGAAAAGTACCAATTGAAAATGTTCACCCAAACTGAGGGCGAGTAACTTTAAATTAAATGTATTCAAGTACTGTATGTAAAAAGTGAAAATTACTTTATTACATCATGATATCCTTTGCAGGAATATGTTTAGTAATTCTGATTCTATTACGCATCTTCATTAACTTATACTAGCAAACACTGGAAATAAATAATCAGTCAAACCGTTATGTGTTTATAACCGGATGTGACACTGGATTCGGGTATCTTTTGGCCAGAACTCTAGATGCAAAAGGCGTGAATGTAGTTGCGGGATGCCACACAGAAAAATGGGCACATGATTTGAAGAAAGTGACGTCATCAAGACTGAGAACGGTAGTAGTGGATGTGACAGACAAAGAGTCGGTAAAGAAAGCGTATGAACTTACTGAACAATTTGTAGGAAAGTGGGGTATATAGTTTACTTTAAAGGACAAATAGAAGCTCGAAAATACTGATAATTTTGATTGATGCAAATGAAGGATTATTATTTAGAAACTTGATGTTTTAAAGACATTCATCATAATATTATTTCAATAATTTGTTTTATTTTTTTTTCCAAACTAAATCAGACATAACAAAGCTAAATAATACTAACTTTTGTCTTCAGTAAAAAAATCATAAACAGCTGAAAAAATTGATATATACCGAAATTTTGAAAGCTTCCTTGCAATATTACATTTGTGCAGTATAGTGAATAAAAACCATGTTTATCGATATAACGGCTATTGAATTGTTTCATTGCTTTGCATTTTGAAATTACTGCCAGTATCATACACTTAAGGTTTATGGTATCAAACAATTAATCTACTCACAATACTGTCACAATATTTAGATATGATATCAAAGACAATCTGATTAATCTTTAAATTTATAATCTATATGACAACAGAGAAACTGAACTCATTTTTTGCTCTTTTACTTTTCCTTTTTTACAGGGTTATGGGGTCTCGTAAACAATGCTGGCATCATACAGAATTTCTGACAACAGTAGATGACTACAAAGTAGACAGTGAGGTGAACTTGTTCGGAACAATTTCGGTGACCTTGGCTTTTCTACCGTTGCTACGGAAGTCCCGAGGAAGGCTAGTCAATGTATGCAGCATTTTCGCCAACTGGAGATACCCTGGATTATCCAGTTATCTACTTAAATAACATCTTTGGACACAACGTGAACTCGTATGTTTTTTTTGTTTTGTTTTGTTTTTTGTTGTTTTTTTAAGATAATAGTTTACGGTCATGCATGATTTTGGTAATCTCTACAAATAACTGATGTATGAAACTATCCTATTAATTAAAGCCTTCAATGAATATTTGTTTCGTCATGCACAACAATAAACCAAAAAGATCAGAGTGTTTACATGTTCTTATGAACACAGCATGCAAAGACGAAACATTCCATTCCATTGTTGATCGTCTATGATTGTCTTAACAATTTTTGGTTTAAGCTACTGAGAACACATGTTTTTGCGCGACGTAAGAACGATTGTTACTGTAGTAGCCTTTGTTAAATTACGGTTGTGTCGCTTAAGAGATCTATATCGTTGGCCCTCTACAGATTTCAAAACATTCATATTGTTATCCATATCATACATGATATACTTTGTTGACCCAGGAAGAGACATATGTATACCAAACACATTTGCAATATGTACATAACGTTCGTTTCATTTCATTAATTAAGGGAATTAAAATCTTTGGCATAGTTATCAACACAAAGCCGCAAAATGTTACAGACACCATGGTGCATGCGTTACTGGCAAAATATCCCAAGATGACTTACACCAGCGGATGGGATGCCGTGCTGATTTTCGGCTTTTTGTCCTGGTTGCCTGAATGGTTAGTCGACAAACTAATAGGATGGCCAGCACCCTTTGTTTAAACAATCCTGTTTATTTTTATAAAATGATTTGCCGTATCCACGTTAGCAACTACTCATTACTTCAGCTACAAAGGGTGCATTCTGAACCCTATTATCCGGTGTATACTTTAAGATAACTCGGCATTCGTAAAAGGATAGAAGTGTTTCAGGTATAAAGTGTTTATTTCGAGATGAAAATAATTTTACTTCGTTAAATAATTTTGAAATTTTACATATTCTCTGTTTCAAGACATTTCTACCCTAGCAAAGCCTCAAGTTTGGCTTAACTTGCCGGCTCCCGACTTATTACCAGTAATTCTTTCCGCCACCAAGCAAAAATGATGATATTTTATAACCGTAGTAACGTTCTACCCCGCCAGGTAGCGTTTTACGTCTTAAATGCAATAACACAAATATTTGCACATTTAATAACGATAGATTTGCAATAGAATACAATGTAGTCCCACAACAAAAAGTATCTCTTTCATAAAGTTCAAATTACATTTTTGTACAGTTGTCATCACAATCAGTTTAAAAGTAGAACAAAAATGACCAATGTTTTCTATAGGGCAGTCATACTGACTCTGATGTCAATATATCTTCACTAGATCCTATAGAAATCTATGCAACATTAATAAAGCTAACAAAATCGGGAAAACACTGACAACTGACGATAACACTACATTATTCAAAATGACACTGATCATATCAATACATTTTGCAATTTTCAGCCATACTTCTGATAACTCGATTTTTATGTATTTCAGATGTCAAAAAAATGATATATTACTGCACGAGTTAACTGTAAATGTATTTTTGTAAGTAACCGGATCTTGAATGAACAAATCTCAGTTTGTTTTTTCTTTAATTGTTATTTTGTTTTCATATAAATTTTAAAGTAACGTTTTATTGTTTTAAAAATAAAAATAAATTGAACAGGTAAATATGTTAAAATTAAATTTGACGTCATAAAGACTTTTCTTTTCTAAGCTGTTATTAAACAAATGATAAAATTAGATTTGGTACATATTTAGCACATACATTATCTTTCAAATTAATGAATGTTGTTTTAACTAGATGTTAAATTATAACAGAAGTTTAGATATTATTTTAACAGCCTTTGTACATACTAGTATTGTACGGATGGAATTTACAACAGCAGAAAGCTGGAAGTCTAACTATCCGAAGGGCATTTTGGGTACATAGTGACAATACTATTTTAATATCAGTTTCCATATTTGGGATAAAATTTGCGACTTTGTTACATAAATAAACCCAATCTTATACATAATATTTAGGATATCTGATATGTGTCTAAATTTGGAAACAGCTAGGGGAAGATGCTACTTAACACACGATAACAATTTGATAATCTATTTAACCCAAAATAACTGATAAAAGTATTTTAAATATTTGCCAGTATAGTAATAGCTAAATTATACATAACATGTATTTAGTCATTTATTAATAAACGGAAATTGAATTTAACTTTCAAATTGTAGGATTAAAACAAGTGTATAATTATGTTATTCTTCGCAGGAATAGTCTGCGCAGCAGTTTTAATTTTATTTTTGATCATTATAAATTTATACATGCGAACGCTGGAAGTAAACGACCAATCAAACCGGCATATTTTTATAACCGGATGTGACACTGGGTTCGGATACCTTTTGGCAAGAACATTAGATACTAAAGGAGTAAATGTAATTGCGGGATGTCTTACAGAAAAAGGGACACATGATGTGAAGCAAGTGACATCATCAAGGCTTAAGACGGTTATAGTGGATGTGACGGATAAAGAATCGGTTAAAAAGGCATTTGAACGAACTGAACAGCTTGTAGGAGAACGAGGTATTCCGTTAATTGCGTACTGTTAAGAACTTTCACTCTAAAAATGCTCATAGTGTTATTATTAAATATAGTTGCCCTGTAAAATAACAATTGTTCTAACTAACATTCAACTGCATTATATGCTCTTACATGGGCATTGGCAGAGGATTATACTCACTTTACCAGATTAAAAATATAATATATATGTGTATAGCAAATATGTTTCCGTCCAAATTATGTGACACTGTTCCTTAAATCAGGGACAAACACACTATCGTAAATTTTGTTTTATTTAGTAGAAGATTCCAAAGACCATTAAACCTTTGTGTAGACTCATACACTCTCTAAATATAATAAAGACGAGGTAAAAACCTTAAAATTCTATCAAAATAAAATTTCAGAACGCGTTTAGAGGTTCGAAACCAAATCACTTTTGTAGTACGTTTAGAATAAAAGCTGTGTGATCTATTATTTAAATATCGCTTTACATTAATTCCGTACATAGCTATTATATGATGATGAAGGGAATAGTCAAGGGCCTAGGGGATATTCTCCGAAGCAGACAGGTGGAGGTGTGAATACCACCTTGGTCAGGTCTATGTACTTGGATATTTTTCGACATTATCATACAGGTGCATTGAAAAAGAGTAGTACGCTTAGTTTGTATTAGTAAAAATACTGCTACTTTGTTAATAAGAAAAATGGTTACAGACGGTCAAATTTAGATGCCCGTCATATACTAGAAATGCAAAATATATTGTCAAACAATTATATCAGCCCCCACCCCTCCCCTTGATGTCTTTTGTCGCTTTACATGCCATAAGATTCAAATGTGATTTCCACGTGAACTAGAACGGAAAATGCCTACACACCAAGCAAAGTTTCGAACCTACAGCGGTGAGAGGCAAGTATTTTATAGTCAGCGACCTTAACCACTTGGGCACATCGCCTCTTGTTACTCTGCTTCCAATATTGTCAACTTATAAGATCCAGCATTTATGATCGTTTATGTTCTTCAGGGTATTTTTATATACAAAATGTATACGTTCTTGTACTCCCGTTAATCTCATCACTTTACCTCTTACATTTTTAACAGGATTATGGGGTCTTGTAAACAATGCTGGCATAATGCAGAATTTCTGTCCAGCTGAATGGACAACAATAGAAGATTTTGAAGCAGAAAGTAAAGTGAACTTGTTTGGAACAGTCTCTGTGACCTTGACCTTCTTGCCATTGCTACGAAAATCCAGAGGACGGCTAGTCAATGTTTGCAGCGTTGTGGCCAACTGGGGCTATCCTGGATTATCAAATTACGTTGTTTCCAAGGCTGGCGTTAAGATATTCACAACTTGCTTACGGTAAACTTTCATAATGCACACAAATGCCGTTAAGAAACATGCCAGTTTTTTATAGTTGTTGTTGTTAAATACAAATCTCTGCGTTTGTGACAATTTCACATGCTACCCAGACCATGCTAAATAATTTGATTGAGTGATGCTTGTCACAGAACTACATAATAATATCATATACCTTACTATAAAAAGTAACACATTTACGTTAAATTACACAAATACCTTTTGAATTGGCACATGTGCCAATAACATGTTATTGGTATACTTCCGGTCCCTAGCGGAACGTTAGCATGTTCTGACGACATCATGTAGTAATGTATCTAAGATTAGGTACCTCATAATATTCGGGACATTCCAAAAACTTGCTGTTATTTTAGAGTAATTTTGAATATTTTCAGCAGATACGCAAACATCGTCATTTATTTCACGCCAAACGCAAGTAACGAACATGATATGTAAAGTAAAATATGTTGTGCTTATTATAGATATATATTTTTAAGAATACCATTCTTATACAAGCAGCAGTTGTAAAGATAGTATGTAAATCCTCAAACCTTGGTAATGATATGGGGGGGGGGGGGGGGGGGAATCCCACGAAAATGAAGAGAAAATTAAATATGATGCACGGAAAATTTGTCATAAAATGTAACTCTTAAATTTCAGAAGAGAATTGTTAAACTCCGGTGTAACAGCACACACAATAGAGCCCGGCGGTTACAACACGAATATTGCAAATAGAGACAAATTTCTGGCTATAATGAAGAAAGCTTACCTTAAAGCAGATCCCGAGAAAAAGGTTTACTACGGTGGAAATATTTCTTCATATCGTGAGTGAAACAGTTTTATTTCGCTTTTAATAGTCTTAGTCGTTGTCATTGAAAAAAAAACTAAAACATTTCCATTCTCTTAGACTGTTTACAATAAATAGGAAGTGACAAATCTGTGTAAAGTAGTCCAAAATGTAGTTCCATGCTGTTGATGAAATATGGTACAATGAGTCACATAAGGTTTTTCTTAGACCAACAAAGTGCTAAATAAAAGTTCCATGTACACAACCAAAAACACTGTTAAGTGTTTATATGATCTATAAAGTAGCTTTTTTAATTTTTGAATATAATTCAAAATAGTTAGAAAATCAATTGTTTGGCTGTATTTCGTATTTTCATGTATTTTACTGCATTTTGCCTGTAGTGAGGACAAAGAAATACTTTTAGGCCGATAGAAGTGTTTTTGGAGAATAGCCTATCTTTTGCTTGACTTGAAGCTAGGAGACAAAAATATACCTAATAGGAAATAAAAGTAATAAATTAAATTAGAAATTGCAACATTTGAAAAAAATGATAAAGAAGTAGTGTATTGAAAAACTATAAATTAAAAGATGTGTTTAGTCTTAATTTTTACAAACATGGCCTTGACCTCATGTTAAAAAAATGTGGACGATGCAGACGGCGGGAAATTATCGATTTTATGCAAAAATATCTGGCTGATATCGGAATTTAAATGTTTGTTTATCTTGGAAACAGCTAAACGATGTACAATTTATGCATGTGATATACTTTTGACATTCTGACCTTCTTAAAAGCGTCTTGGATTTGTCAAAGCAATGACAGCTTTGACCTATTTTCACCGGAATTCTAAAATGGTCGCACATTTAGGAGGGTCAAACGATATGTGGCCTTAAAACGGTCGAGACATGAGGACATCGATATAACTAGCCTCACCTTGCTTGACCATCTAGGTACATATTTTATATAATGTTTAATAAGCATACCGTCGTGACCGGTCAGCAGACATCACCTGATGGTGAGGTCATCTGTCTAAACGTTTAAGGTATGCGTGTTTGACCTGTCAGCAGACCGAAGAAATATCGGGTACAAATACACATGAATGGAGTTGAAAGCTCTTTAATGATTAAAGGCTTAGACCTAATATAGTTACATAATAACACAAATGTAGCATCCACATTACAAACAAAGCCATTATAATGATGTTGTAAATCCAAGAACATTGATTATGTGCAAATACAGGCTATGAAAAGAACTCAGCATAATGCATGACCACACCACATAGACGTCATTCTTCTTTATTTGAGCCGTGCCATGGGAAAACCAACATAGTGGGTTTGCGACCAGCATGGATCCAGACCAGCCTGCGCATCAGCGCAGTCTGGTCAGGATCCATGCTGTTCGCTAACAGTTTCTCTAATTGCAGTAGGCTTTAAAAGCGAACAGCATGGATCCTAACCAGACTGCGCGGATGCGCAGGCTGGTCTGGATCCATGCTGGTCGCAAACCCACTGTGTTGGTTTTCTCATGGCGCGGCACATTTAATAAGAATACCTACAATGTTGTGATACACATTGTTGTTCATATATACAATCCAGTTTCTTTATGAATATTGTCCGTGCTCATGTAAAAATAAAGGAAAATAGACGTCATGTTTGATACAAAAGAGTCAAACAAACACACTGAATATCAGCTCTAGATTGATATCTAAATTTCAATGGCAATTTCTTTAATGCAGTTATTTAATAATGAAAATGCCACCAAAATGTCAAGCATAAATCTGTTATGTGATTTCAGCAAGAAACTAAAGAGAAAAAGCTACGTACAGAGCAAAATAAAACCGTAGAACTGTTTCAATACTATTTATTTCGTGCCCTTTGTCAAATTAGTGTCTGTTAACCATCACATTAGTTCATTCAATATCATGAAATATACATTTATTGAATGGCTTGCCAGTCAATAGTCAAAACTATTGCTCCAGGACCGAATGTCCGACGGTCGAGCCATTCAATAAGTGTTTTATAACATGACATCAGATATGACATGAATCTTTTTTTTCATATTTATTTTCTTGGAGTGTTGACATTTTAGCCAAACATATTACTAGTATTAGACTGGTCATTAGCACAAAATATGGACCGGCGATTTATATACAGACCCATGTTATAATTATCAATATTATGTTAATATTTGTTTACTTAATTACTTTCAGTGATCATGACAATAAAACTCTTTGGCATTTTCATCAACAAAAAGCCGCAAAATGTTGCAGACAGCATGGTGCATGCGTTACTGGCAAAATATCCAAAGATGGCTTACTCTGTTGGGTTAGATGCCGTGCTGGTTTTCGGTTTTCTGTCCTGGCTGCCTGAATGGTTAGTCGACAAACTTATAGGATGGCCAGCACCCTATGGAAAACTGTGTTCGGAGCTGGAAGATCTGTCAACCAAAGAAAGCTGAAGAACTCTGAAAGGGGATAGAAACTATCGAGAACTTCTTAATTAAATATTCAAAGTTTTGTTTGTCCATGTTCGATGGGAAACAAATATGTTTTAAAACTGAAATAGTGTATTTTATTAAAGTAACAGGAAATATGTTCAATTCAGCTATGTTCGGAACGTCTTTCACCGAATGGACACATGGTGCAGTACGTATTTCTACGTATGGCTAGTGAGGATTAGGTGTTCACGAGTGACAGACAGTTTGGTCCGAGATTTAAACAAATCGTTTTCAAAACATCGTCGTTATATTACAGTAAACAACTGGAAAGCATATCCAAAAATGTGACTATAAGCATGGAAAGTACTTAATTGATGTAGAATACATTCCACGAGTGAAATGATTAAGTCTTGACCTCCACTCAAGACACAAATGCGATTAAAGTCGAAAATTTAGGATCCATTTATCAGAGACCTATTTCAACTACATCGCGACCAAATTACTGCAATTTAATTAACTCCTTTTAATACATGTAATAATGCGGTATGATTGTGCGTATTTGGAGTGTTTAATTTTTTCGGAATGAGACAGGCGTCTGTGGTGTTCTTATTTACCCATGAGCAGCAGACATGGATCGTTAAATAGACAGGGAATGGTCGAACATATTTCCGTTTTTCTTTTTGGATAATGCTTGAAAGTGTGTGGACTTGATGCATCAGTTGAGCAGTACTTGGTGCGTGTTTCCGTGTGTCACCTTCAAAATGAATTTAATTAGCAATGGCACCAACGTATCTCGAGGGGTTCTGCAGATGTTATTACAACATACAAACATATGATAACGCTAGTCTAGCATAAAACGTGTAAAAACCTAAAGTCGATTAATAAAGCGTTCATTTATTCTCAGCCTTGTATAGGGCCGAAATATGCTTGCATTCTGCCATGGACTGCGCGTATATAAAAATGTCTGTTGTTCTGTTACTCCTGTTAAAACATACTTTGAAAAAGCGAGTGATAAGGCGTAAAAAAATGTTTGTTTCCGGTAACATGCTAAAAAAAATGGTAGGTAGGTCGGTCATTTTTTTTTTTTTTGATATTTTTTTATTAAGTGGGACTTTTCGGAAATTATTTTCGTGTCAAAAAATGAATACAAATAAGGGGGTTATGCCTTTAGAGCATCAGTAAGTTGATTTCTAAAATCACTTACCATGTTTAAAGCATCAAAAGTGTAGTTTTGCAACTTTTCGTTAAAAAGTTGAAAAACAATCTCCAAGGCCATAAAAACATTTAGGGTCGGGCCAAAAATTCAGGGTAGGCCGGGATAGCGGAACAAAATCTTTCTTTTATGCCTAATGAATGAATATCAAAACTACGGTGTCCCGTTAAGGCCATTTCCGCATACTGTGACGTGAGCTCGAAACAACGAAACGACGATACTGCGATGTTGGAAAGTCGAAATAACAAAACTACGATAGTAGTCGAAACAACGATGATGAAAACACGAAACTACGATGGTGAAAATTTGAAATTATTTAGTACTTTCATCATCTTACTTCTAACTTTTTTACCATCGTGGTTTCGTTGTTTTGACTTCTCAACATCTTGGTTTCGTTAAACATCGTAGTTTCGACATTTCACCATCGTACTTTTGACTTTTCACCATCGCAGTTTCGACTTTTCACCATCGTACTTTCGACTTTTCACCACCGTAGACTCGAATTTTCTACAGCGTAGTATCGTATTCCTGATGCCCATGCGCACAGGTCTGTTTACCATTACACGGGGTAGAACGTAATCATGTTGTCTGTAAATAAAGGCTATACAGTTGCAAATAAATTTGCTATATGTTCTAAATAAAACTAACAATCTTCTGAGAGTTGTAACACATAGCCAGGCTCATTTTAAAAAAGAATTACTAGCTTTATGTTCTTAAATAACCTATAAACCACAAAAAAAAAACACCAAGAAAAGTAGGGGTCATGTATCTTCTAAGAGAGATTTTTTGTCTGACAGGTCAACACTATGGAATATCTTCCAAACTGATAGCATGTGGGTATGAACATATGAGTAATAAGGGTTGTTTACATTTCTATAAATGCAAAAAAAAAGAATCTCCTTGAAAATGCTACCAAAATGTCAAGTATAGGTCCACAATGAAATAAAAACAGGAACTAGCTAAGTTACATGAAACATGAAAATGCCACTTTAACCGGGAAAAAATGAGTATTTTTTCCCGTCATTAGTCCGGAAGTGCTGCTTGATTACCTATTTAGTACTATTGGACCTAAAGGTACTTTATTACTCTTTTCGTACAGTCATGTATAATTATACCATTGTTTTAGTGGCTATTTCGTTTGATCAAGTTAAATGAAATATATGTCACAATTATATCCTCAATATAGTAACGCAAATAAATCCTGCAAAGTGAAAAAGTCTTCAGATTCAAGTCATGGTGATTTAATAGTGCTTTTATAGAATTCAATAGTTATGACGTTTTTATCATCACTTGACGCCTACATTATATCAATGTTTTACAAAACGAACTAAATAACACTAAAGCTTTTACAATGAGACCTTCTGTTGAACAAACTTTGGTCACTGATCACATCACTAATTTGAAAGTTCGTATAGATGATCAACAAATTAAACTTCCAACCATGTACTGGATTCTTAAATTGCATAAACAACCATATAAAGCTCGTTTCATCGCTAATTTAAGCTCTTGTACCACTACAAATATTTCAAAGTTATTAACATCATGTCTAACTGCTGTAAAAGCCCACGTGAAAAGATACTGCGATTAAGTATACGAAAACTCTGGTAAACACTTATTTTGGTCGATTAAAAATTCTGGCGAAATCCTGGATAAGTTTAAAACTAATAATTACAAAGTATCTTCAGTTAGTACATACGTTTTATCTACTTTGTATACCACTTTACCACATAATAAATGACAAGCTAACTGCCCTAATTCAAAAGACTTTTGTCAGGGAGAATGCTGCATTTCTCGCTTGCAATTTCGATAAAGCTTCTGTTTTACTAGCTGCATTATTATATAGTGGACTTGTGACGAAGTTTTATTTTTATTGAACAACATTTATGTCAGGTTTAGCAATAGTTTTCAGACAAGTAATTGGTATTCCCATGGGAACAAATTGTGCACCCCTTGTCGCAGATTTGTTTCTATATTGTTATGAAAGAGTCTTTATGTTGAGCCTTTCTCCAGATACGCAGGCAGACATTATTACTGCATTTAATAATACATCACGTTATCTGGATGATATTCTTAATATGGATAATCCGGTTTTTTTGGTCAATTGGTGGATACTATTTATCCCTGGGAGCTCCAGCTAAATAAAGCTAACAATTCGGATACTGATGCTTCATTTTTAAATTTACATCTCTCTATTTATGACAATATTATACATACCAACATTTTTTATTTTAGTATTGTAAATTTCCCTGTTTGGATGGGGATGTACCTCAGGCTACATCTCATGGGGTTTATATTTCTCAATTAATTCGGTTTGTCAGGGCGTGTAGTCATGTTGAGAATTTAAATGAACGTAATAAATATATTACAAATAAACTTCTTCAACAAGGCTACCGTTATTACAAATTACGTAAATATTTTGCTCAATTTTACTATCGTAATTCTAATTTAGTGGTAAAATTAAGTAGTTATTTAAAGACACTTCTGCGACAATGTATTTCAAACCCCGATTTATAAGGGGATGTGGTTTACAAACTTCGTAAGATTTTGGGTCATGGTAATTTTCAAACTGTATTTGGTAAAATTTATAACTTTTATTAAAAACGGTTACGACCCAACTGTTTTGAGACACACCGCATGTTTAGTGTTCAACCCGTTTACAGTTGGACACTACGCTTCCCTCTTTGTGTCTGACGGAAGAATGGAGGGACTCTGTGATAAGCAGTTTTTAAATCCTACCAGGACTGAACTGTTTTGATGTCTTCTGGCCTGTTTCGTCGGGCCCTTGATGGTGTTTCTCTCGATGCTCTGTCTTCTGCAAAGGCATTGAGTACATACGTTTTTGGTTCTTAATGTTTGCTTTTTATATAATTATACAGGAACATTTTTGTCTTTTACATGCCATGCCGTTTGTTTCCATTGCGTGTGTTAGAGATTCACCTGGCGGGGATTAATTTTATTTACACTGTCCTGTGACTTTGGAAAATGGGTGGGGGTAAGAGTGAGGTTTGGTGCGCACCATAAACAGGTTTAAGCTCCCCAGTGGTGTTTTTGCCACTGACCGTTCCAAGGCGGTGCCCCACTATGATCCTTTATTTTTTCGTTTTGTCCTCGTGTGTTTGCTTTGTATGCGAGTGTGTATTGGTAGTGTGCACATCTGCGTGCTGTGAGTTTCGTTTTTGGGAGACTGCGTTTTTGGAACGTGGCATTCCCTGTTTGATATTTATCCTTGTTTTTTTAGTAACACATTTCACTTATGTATCTTCCATTTTTCTTCAATCAACTTAATTGCAGCAGTAATTTATTATACTTCCCTTGCCTTTGATTAAATACATCTGTAACTGATCCAAAGGAACAAATAACTTCCTAGTATCCATTTGCAGGGCGGTCCGCTGAGCAAACTATCGTTTCTTGACCTGACTCACATTCACTTATTTTTAGGAAGCTGAGCCTACAATTTGGGTGTAGGGCATATACAAGAATGGCCTTTAAACACGTGTATTAGCAGTGCATTTCTGGGATTCATTTGGTATGAATAGGGCCCGATTCCCAAAAACAAAAAATATGTTTTCCACATATTAAAGGCTAAAATGCATAGATCTCCAATTAAAAACTGAGAAAAAAGTCTTTCATAATATCTACAGAGGTCTGAAAGTGCATTATCATAAAAGTAATACTACTGTTATGCACTTGTTCTTGCAAAAATAATGCTCATTTGTGTTTTGTAACTTATGTTACTTTTATTATTTGCAGCGTGTATCCGTCCCAATTGAAAAGACATCGGCCGCATTTTTAAATCCACAGATTTGCAATGTAATTTATAATGAATATATAAATGTGGTTGAAAGTACATATATTATACATTCATTCAGTATGCAATTCACGAAGGTCGAAACATCTACCTTAACAATTGTATATTTATATCCACATGTCATCTTCAGACGATATGATTACGTTTTACCTCATATAATGGTAAACATATTTGTGCGCATGGACATCAGGAAAGCGAAAAACACAATGATGAAAAGTCGAAACTACGACAAAGAGAAGAGTCGAAACTAAGATGGTGAAAACTCGAAACAATGACGGTCAAAAGTCGAAAGTATGATGGTTAAATGTCGAAAGTATGATGGTGAAATGCCGAAAGTACGATGGTGAAATGTCGAAAGTACGATGGTGAGAATCCGAAACAACGAAACCACGGTGTTGAAACGTCGAAACAACGAAACCACAATCATGGTAAAAGGTCGAAAGTACGATGATAAAAGGTCGAAATGATTTGACTTTTCACCTTCGTAGTTTCGTTATTTCGACTTTTCAGCATCGTAGTATCGTTCTTTTTGTTGTTTCGAGCTCACATTATGAGGCGATGGCCATTACAGGACACCGTACAAAACATCAAAATATTTACACGCAATTTCTAAGCATGTAATACTTATTATAAATGTTTGTTACATTTTTAATTTTCTCAGAATATGAATAATACATATGCTTGGGCTATCCCACAGTCTAAAAATAAATTTGAACAAGAGGGCCATGATAATCCTAACACGCTCGCCTAAGAAATATCGAATTGCCAGCTTCGATACGCATGGTGTATGAATTCCACACATGATAGTGTAAAACGGCTTGAATCAGAAGTTAGGGGCGTTCCGAAGTGCCTCAAGTCAACCCCAACTACTAGGGCACTAAGGTACCACACATACATGTTAGAATGTTTCATACACGTTTGGTTAATATTAGCTTAAGAGCTTCGTGAGAGTTACTTGAGAAATCAAACACGAAATATTGCTACAAGTAAAACTTCTACGTTGAACCTTTTAAACTAGGTTTTGGTTTCCCATTTAAAACTTTGTCCTGTGTGGTACCGAGGTCAAACAAGTTAATAGGGTAGGAGGACTGATTACGCCTTTATCTGAAGTAAATTAGAACAAACGTGCTTTGATACGATAGTAATGTATACTATTGTAATAACAAAATTTCAGATTTTATTTGAATGATTATCAATAGATTCATCTGAACAAATGTAACAAATTATTAGCAGCAGTAGTGAGATTTTATCTAAAATATAAATCAGCAATATTTTATAATACCATGTTAAACATTACACTTTGATATTCAGTTATAACACGCTATAATGTAAAATAACGCATGCACAGATCACATATTTACACATGAACAAATTGAAATATTGGATATATTTTCATTTAGCAAGATACTGATAGCAAGATACTGACGGCATCTCTTCAGAAGCAGAATTTCAGCTTTATATAGAAGCAAATCCATATGTATGAAATTGAGAGAGGTCCGTATAATGATGCTACAGACCAAGTTTAGTGAAGATGCTTCCAGCGGTTCATGAGAAGAAGTCAGTTAAAAGTTGTTTTTTTTCTTTTTTAGATAACGAGCCATGCGGAACCATCTGAACAAACTTAAAAGAGATCTACACAAGGAAGCTACATGCAAATTTTGGTGAATATCTATATCAAGCAGTTCTTTAGAAGTAGGTTAAAGACTTTTCTTCTATTTTAGCTCTGGTGGCCGCTAAACGGGGTTGAGCGGTACCATATGAAAGAAACTGAACAAGGTCTATAAAAGGATATTACAGGCAAAGTTTGGTGAAGATCGAAGCTGTTCGTGAATATAAGTAGTTTAAAGGTTTTACTATTTTAAAGCATCTAAGTCTGAAAATGTATTTACAGATGCATATAACCTTTGTGCAATTTTATCGCTTAGCGTCATGTACTGCAAAAGGCAAGAACTTAACAATATCTATATTGCTCTACCTTGAACTTCACCCTACTGATAAACAAAAACATGTAACTGACGTGTATGAATCGATAAAAATTAAGTAAACTAATTATCTAAATTAGACATCTTTAATAGCTAATCACTTCTAAATTGTCGAAATTGGCCCAACAAGTGCCTGGTTTCGAACGATTTGCCTTAGCACAATTATTTGCATGTGTATGAGTTAGGCCTGAGGTCTTTAACCCAGTGAGCGAGTGTCAGCCCGTCGATACCATGCCGGTCCGACAATGGCTCCGGTGACATTACTTTTGGATCAACCCTCGTAGATACGACATTACATATTGGTCAAGCAAACACATGCCGATATTAGACTGATGTCGGGCCATTATATGCAAAATTTGCCGAGATGTCGTAATCGTCTCGACTGGAATTTGCAAACATTTGGCTTCCCATGAAGTTTATATACGGCTGCTAAGTGCTTAATTTCGTTACTGGCACACATGTGATGGTACTAGTCCAAGGGTGTGCACATACTGCATGACTTTAAGCACACCACAACCATATATTGACCTTTTTATGACATATCTCCTGTGGAAAGAAGAGCGTTTTATATTGCATTATAAAACAACATCTCAGACATCGACAAATGTAAATTCAATGGTTTTCTTTCAAATGCAAGTATTTAAGCGCACAAAAACATTTTTTTTTAAATGCATACATATATGTATAAAACAATATTTAGACACGTCTCAATCACGCAATATTTTAGAGAGGTAGCATAGTGATTGTTCACGTCAATCAAACACATTTTATTAAAGGTGTACGCTAGAATTCCCTGTATATGAGATGGGCGAAAATTTTCCCAATAACAGAATTTCTTTAAACTTTGGATATTGAAGGACAATCATCTAAGAAACAAAAAAATGCAATAAAAATCATAGGTCACCGGATTCGAAAAAGAGTTATCTGCCCTTGAAAACGTCATTTTTGGGGGAAATGCCGTTTTCAATGGCAGATAACTCTTTTTCGATACCGGTGACCTATGATTTTTATTGCATTTTTTTTTGTTTCTTAGATGATTTTCCTTCAATATCCAAAGTTTTAAGAAATTCTGTTATTGGGAAAATTTTCGCACCAAATTCTAGCATACGTCCTTAAAACATTTGCTTGCAAATAACGTTCACTTGACAATGCGGCCGTTGCAGTTTCCAAATAAGATATATGATTGACTTTGATAAATCATCATGTTCACATCATACATTTCTTTTCTTTTTAATGTCATACTTGAATCAAATAATGGCGTCACCTTTACGTGTTTGTTACCTAATTGCTCAGTTTGTTAGCAACCTGCTCTCCTTCAGTTCAGGACAGAGGGTGCCATAAGGAGCAGGCCAGCCGAGTATATAGTCCACTGCCCTTTCTGGTAAATACGACATCAATCGGAAAAACAAATGTGCATCTGGTCCAACGAGATAGCGGCATTTTGGATATTTTGCTAACAGCGCATGCGCCATGGTATCGGCGACATTCTGTGGTCTAGTACTCACGTACTTGGCGGTGTTTTTGATTCCACCTATCACTGAAAACAGAATCAACTAAGTCAGTTTCAATATAAAGTGTCTTGGGTTCGATCAAAGAGATTCATGAAAAATCATTTCTTTACTTCGACGTTATAAAAAGAAATTTGGAGGTTCGTCAAAGAACCCGACCCGGAACCAGTAGTGAGAACTATAGGGCACTAGACTCCAAACTCAGGTTTTAAGCTTTGCGACCTTGTACGAAATGTGTGATATAAACAGAAGCTATTCTGCGATATAGCGTTTTTATGACTATTAATGGTAGTAATGGTATTGCAGAATATAGCCAGTCTATGAATGGGTACGATAGCCCTCGTATAATTATTTCTATCGAAATAACTTTATTTTCTTTTATTGATTTCGCTTTGTAAAATAAGTAAAAGAAAAACACTTCTTTCATAATAAATGTATATATGTTGTATCTAATAAGATACCGTATAGAAAAATAAAAGCTGATATTCCATAACAATTTAACCACATTATATGTGTTGATTTATTCCATTGGCTTTTATTAGGAACATTATATAAAATGATCTGGAAAATATCATAGCACAATCTTTTTTATGATCTTAACAATGTGTATGGAAGTTTGACCTTAGATCTATGACATCTTTTCTGAAGAATGAAATAAATATACTTTAATTTTTTGAATTTATATTTAGCAATTGCCAAAAAACGTGTACATATATATGTCCTTACAATATCTGGAAATATCTCCACCGTAGCATTTTTGCGCATCCGGCTCAGCTCTCTGATAGGCCTTTAGTAGTATGTCAAATAGTCTGTGCTTGTCTGTTATGTTTGTTTTAAACCCTCCAGGTTCAATGGTGTGAGCAGTGACGCCAGTATGAAGTAGCTCACGCCTACAGCAATCATAAGTTGATAGGATAACAAATTTTGCAACAAAAGTTCTGCTGAAAGTTGTTATACCCTTCATTAATTTGATACGATACTATATGGTCCAAACCGAGGCTGTTGCGCACCTGACGTGCTGTTTTCGAACCTTTTTGTTTCTTTCTTTTTTTTGCTTCGCATGATAAAACGGGCATGGTATGCCATTTCAGACTTGTGTTAAAATCCGTTTTAACGCAATTATTTGACCCATTTTTTTTATTTTTGAAGCAAACATTCTGATCAGTTGCCTTAAAGTTATATTAAATTAGTGACCTACATAGAATTAACATGAAAACTGTCGACGACGGATAATGGATGCCGGACGCCGGAGCATCCGCCTTCATACATACATGTTTAAATATTAATATAAACAACAGAAACAAAAACAACAACAATATTTTACTGAATAGTCGTATATTAAACTTAAACGATACAATACGTACCGTACGCAAGATGTAAACATTTTGACGCCCGCTTTGGATACAACATAATTTGAAAGGCCCGGATATCCGCAATTTGAGGTAACACTACACACATTTACAAGTCTACCGCGTGATTGTCGTAAAAGTGGCAGAAATGCTAATGTGACAGAAACTGTTCCAAAAAGGTTAACTTTGCATGCCCTCTCAAATTCTTCTAAAGTGGTCCATTCAGTTGGTGCGTATGTAGGCATAATACCAGCATTATTCACGACGCCCCACAACCCTGAACATGCAAAATTGTTTTATTTTTAGAGTGCTCTGTACGCTGTATGTAACTAATGACATATAAATTTCATAATACTTTGAAGTAAAGGTTGCTATTAAAGTCATTATTTAATATACATTTATCTTAATCGTTAACGTATATCAAAGGCTTAAGTAATACTCATTTATGTTACAAAATGCAAGCAAAACACATACGTTAAAGTACATCTTGTGACATTTAGATATTATATATCTTAATGAGACTTTTTGTACATGAAAAGTATTGAACTGAGACAAAAATTAAAATATACCTGTATCTTTTGTTTGTTCACTAGTGAACTCATAAGCTTTCCTTACAGAAGTCTGATCTGTGATGTCAACAATAACAGTCTTCAAACGAGAAGACGTTTTGATATCCAAGTCCCTAGCGCCTTTCTCCGTAAGACATCCAGCGATAACAGAAACACCTTTTGCATCTAAAGTACAGGCCAGCAAGTTCCCGAAACCCGTATCGCATCCAGTAATAAACACGCACCTCTTCGACAAGTTAGATATTTCTTCCCTGTATAAGCTATTACTTATCAAAAATATTATTATAATGACAACACAGACAGCGGCAAATACTATTAAGTACAACATCATACTTCAGAAGATACAAATTTTGACAATTTTTGCAGATATTTGAATATGGATAATCCTCTGGACATATAAGCACTGGTATTCGATGGCTACAGCAACAGGAAAAAGTTATTTTATATAACCGATACTAACTACGGTATAACATCAAATAATGAAGGTAACATGTCATTGAACTCATGAAAGACGATAGTGCTATATGTAGTACACTGATAACCGTTAAAACCAGACGAAATTATCTTCGTAAATACGTGTTCAAGCCCACAGTATGGATTTTGGTTATCGTGTAACATATAAAAAGACTTAAAAATGACTTGGTATACCCTTGACATACTTTTGATCATTAGTAAAAAAAAGGGGGTTATCTATTTTATTATATATATAATATGACAGCTGCTAACTACGGTATTACACCAAATAATGACGGTAACATTAATGAAGGAAACATTTTATGAGGGGCCTCTGTGATCGAGTTGTTAAAGTCTCTGACTTCAAATCACTTGCCGCCGCTCGCCGATTTGGGTTTGAGTTTCATTCGAGGCGGTTAATTCCTCGTGCGATGAAGCTATCCAGCTGGCTTACGGAAGGTCGTTGCTTCTACCCAGGTTCTCGCTCGAGATGAAATAATGCACGGAGTGGCATCTGGGGTCTTCCTCCACCATCAAACCTGGAAAGTCGCCGTATGATCTATGATTGTGTTGGTGTCACGTTAAATCCAACAAAAACAAAACAAAACTTGAAGACAACAGTTTATGAACTCATCGGAAAGAGGATAGTCCTATATGTCGTACACCGATAACAATTAAGCCAGACAAAATTATCTTCAAACAGGTTCAAGTCCACAATATTGATTTTGGTTATCATGAAACATGTGTACAAGACTGGAGATATCATTGACACACTTTGGAGATATCATTTACAGACTTTAGGTCATTAGTTACATCTATTATAATTTAAAATTGGAGTGAAATGTTGATGAAATTTTTCCGTCTTGATGGCATATTTCTGATGTAAAATCACCTGTTAAATTGGCTGTATGTCTTCTAAAAGAATTTCAAACATCACCAAATCATAGACAGAAAGAGTTGTTTTGCATGAAAATTGAACATAAATAAAATATGTATATTATTATAACAGGATCCTTACTGCCTGTTCAAACCGGATTCTGTCTCTGTCCAATTTTAGTTCAACTTACATATAACGGACCACAGATAGAAAGTACTATCAACTCAGTTCAGGATTCAGGATTATCCAGTTTTATTGTTTGAAGGAGCCCTAGCCAAAAATCATAAAACTAGCCTAAAGTGTTACCCTAAATTTTATAAAGAAAGTGACTGAATTCTGACAAGAGGTAAAATCTACTTTTCTAGTGTCTGTGAACCAGCACTGGAAGAGGAAAATGTCGCTCTATATATACCCTGCCTTAAGCAAATGCATGAGAATTTCATGCTCAGATATGACATACAAGGGGTATACGAAAAGTATCTATAAAGTACAAACTGAATAAATAAATATACTATAAAAACAGAAGGACTAACATACATGAGAAAGCTAAAGATACGTATTGAACAATCCACTTTCAAATAATGTGGTCAGTGCACAGTAATTATACATATTGCTCTTAGCTGTAAAACAAGCAAATATAGAGGTAAACGAATTTCAGAAAGTACTGTAAAGCGATAGAATTTATTGTATTTACTCGTACTTTTAATCAAAAGAATTATAGTTTATCATCTCAGATTACAGATTTAGTCATTCCTGCCACATTATGGTGAACATGTCACACTTGACTGAGCATATAATGGATACAAGGGTATCGTCAAAGGAATCCGAATTCCCGTAAGGCGCCCCATCTTGGACTCATGCATATTCATTACAAATAGCCTCTAGCCCAATATGCGTTTATGCAGGCTTTGTTTTAATCTTTAGTGCAATACAACTACGTAAAATAATAGAAAAGCAAGACACAATAATAAAGTTTAAATCATGTAACTTCTCAATTGAATATATCATAGTAAAGAATCGAGATTAACGAAATGAATATGTATCATCTAAAAATAGACTCCCAACAAAAAAAAAAAATTACGTAATGAAATTGTCCCTGGTCACGTGATTTTTATAACTTCTAACATTTCAATATACCAGTTTCAGACTTGCAAGTGCTTTCTTTTGCGTACTTTTTTTACCCTTCCCGATTTGTTTTTCGAATCGTAGATGCATGTATGAAATTTCTTTGTGTTAAAAGTGCAGGTACTCGATGGTGTACTCGCGTGATGAAAACATCCGGAATTGAAATACAGACTGCAAGACAAATGCTTCCAAAGAGCTTTATATGTACTGCACTTGCTTATATTAAAAAACAACCTTGGATTATGATAAAACTGTTAATATTATACTTAGATTAGTTCTTAAATAGTTAAGTTTGCACCAAAAATGACAGAACATATTTTTCTCATTGCATCATTAAACATTTGTAACATTATGCTAAAACAATATCCCTTAAAAAGAATAGTTTATATGCGCTAGAAGGAACCTTTTGGTAAGCTAAATCTTGTTCTATGAAACGATTGACAATTAAAAGACATATACCTTGAATTTTGGGAAAGGTTCGCATAAATGGTCCAAAATTTCGGTTAGTGAAAAACCTTTACAAACTCAGCGTTTTTAAAGAACAATTATACATATGTCCGTTCTGACGCATTTTTAATTATATAATGTCCCAGTGACGAAAGCTTACAAACCTAGGTTTATCATAGTTTTCAGCAATTTTGAATTTCATTACAAATGGCATTTCTTTGTAAAGCGTGGGGGCAACATTTTGAGAATAATCTAAGTACTCAGCAGTGCGGGACAGTATGGTAAAACATGTATTTGGACAGGTAAAGGACCTCGGACATTTTCCTATTCAGATTGCCTATCCAATTAAGGAAAAAGTGACATAGGGCTAGACTTCTGCAATTGCATAGTAACGATAGTTGAAGACCCTTTCTTGATAAACGCGACTTCATTTTACAAGTTTATGAACAAAAAAGTAGACTTTGTAGACATTTATCATTCTCCGTTCTATTAAAATATGAACATAAATCATTTCTACGTTTTAAACATCTTTCCCCCCAGTGACGCAACAAAATATTTCACATGCCTTTGTAAATAATTATTATATACATATGCTGCGAAAATGGTACTTGTTCACGGGGGGGGGGGGGGGGGGGGGAATGTGTTGCATGTGTTTACTAAACCTTACATATCTACAGCTTTATTCATTTTTGTAAATATTGCAAGCATAGAAAACACTAAATAGCGGACATAGAAAGTCAAGCTTGAAAGCAGACTGATCCTTATAAGTTTATCTTATGAATTTTTAAATCAGATCTGTTACCTCTTGACGGTCTAAGTCCGTCGATTGGGTGTCATCAGGATTGAGACAACTACGTCTGTCGTAAGTCAAGAACCAAGCAAGTGGCTTAGACATATTACATATATATGCGTCTTCAAAGTAAACATGACAAAGAGATATAGACGAACTTCTGTGGGAATAGTGCCACTTTGGTGCAAATTTTTTATCTTTTGTAGGATACAATTGAAGCGAATCTAGAATGCATTTTAAGAACAACATTTGCTTTTGTAATTCGACCCAGCTTCCTATACTCTAACAGAACTACACCAGACACCAACTCCTTAACTGACCCAGTTGCTTCCAGAACTAACACTGACGCCCATAGAACTAGTACTGACTCGCCCAGAACTAACACTGACATCCCCAGAATTAACATCAATTCGCTCACACGTCTGAAACTTATTTCGAAGCCAACCAAAATACTAGTAAGGACTTCAAAGAACTAACACAAACACCCAAAGAATATCTACATAAATGTTGATACTTGCTAGTGAAGGTCTGTTCCACTGATACAAAATGCTAAAAGTAAGGCACTCCTGAATCCACAGTGGAATACGCAGTCTCCTGCACCCCTCCGTTTCAACTGAAAAAGGCCAACTACGCCAATGTATGACCAGCTACACCACTGCATGTATTCAATAATAATCCTCCACATAATGCCCGGTCAGTATTGTACATGTGTAAATACAGTATAGCAATAGATGTATAGAAAACAAACAATAGGCTATGTTCAATGCATCAGTTATCATGGGCAATCGGGTGGAAATAACTAAAGTACAGTTATGGGACCAAAAGTTTTGTTCCACTTTTATTTTTTCCTTTTCGTTTATTTTTAAAAATGTCAATAAAACTGATAATCTGCATGGTATAAGTTTATTTATGTGTTAAAATATTTCATAGTAGACATAACTTAAATGCCAATGCTTATTTTAACTAAAAATACACATTTTAAATGTTTCAAAAATATTACCCTTAGTTACAAACTGTTAGAATTTCAAGAAAACGAATATGAAATGAAATTATCTTTTGTGACAGTTTGATAGGAATATAACTTATTCATCCGTATTTGAAGCCATTAAATAAAACTATCTGCTATTGAAGTCAAGAAACAGCATTGAACTTATGGCAAAATCCCTAGCATAATGTCCAATGTCCTTTATAGTAAAAAATGTTGTTTGTTTACCATCAACTGTGAGAAGTTTATCTTACACTTTATATTTTCTTTTATATATGAATCGTTACATTATTTTTCTTACAATAATTGTTTCTCTAAGACAATCTGTCAAAAATTACATATGGTGGGTAAGTAGAAACAATGAAAAAAAAATCAGCGAAAAACTCACTTAAATATCAGTTTTAGGGCTCAAGTTAGACCATTATTATGGCAAACAAATGAAAATGTACATGTTTTACATTTCTACATTTATAGAATCACATTTAAACCATTCTGGGATCCTTTTCCGGATTCTAAGATAAAATAACAAATAATATATAGCATGTTCTATTGGCTATTAAATTTTTCATATGAAACACTGCTTTCTTTATATGAGTTGGTTCTGCTCATTTTAAAAGTTTTGATCTTGAATCTAAAGCTTTAAGGTTCGCGAAAAGATTCGCGTTAGCTAGATAAATGTAAGGTTTAATCTGTTCGCGAACTTAACAGGTTATCTTACGGAAGAAATATGCCACCATCTGCAACAGACAAATATTATAATTACATGTACAGTATCTGACAATCTCGGGTTCGAAATAATCTGAAAGGCGAGCATTTAGTGATACATTTATTTTGCTTTTCAAAGGTTACGATACGGGAGTTTCGGCCAATTTAGATCAAATTTAAACAAGGCGCGTGAAATGTATGTCCGTAAACAGAAAGGATGTCATTACGTTTTATTTCTGTGGCCCACATGGTAGATAGTGAAGCCCAATGTGTAGATTCTAGAAATAAAGTCGTTACTTACTTACTTACTTACTTACTTTTAAGGGCAAACAATAATACAGAGTTCCTGTTTAGTTTCATTACCGATATCGTAACGTTACGATGTTTGCTTAATCGCTTTAATTGTTTCGATGAATATACTATCATGAACAGGGCGTAGATATGCAGGCTGTATATGTAATTTTTTTCAAATATTTTACGTAAACAGTGAGGAGGTACTGCAAATATCTGCTGGCCTTTTATCATGCAAGTAGATCGATGCTGTACTAGGCAAACAGCCGTGGAAAATGCATAATAGAATTAAGTGTCAGTTGAAAACAACTGAGAAGAGTCAGGGGCTGATTTTCAGTACAATTCTTAGACTTTGTTCCAAATTTAACTTGATGACCGGTCTTAGAATAACACCTGGCCATTGGTTAGTTTCGAGACTTTGCTCAGGAAAACCCAATGATATACTGGAAATTTGAGTCTGGTACCAAAACAAGGTTTGGTTTTATACATTTAGACCCTGTTTTCATGTATTTTTTCCCAATGCAGTTCATTTTTAAGAAATCGTTTTGGTGCAACAGAAGTTAATAAATAGCTCAAGTTGACGATTTGAAGTTACATAGCATGATACATGTATAAACAACTGCATAAATTTTGGCAGACTGTTACACTGAACATGCTTTTGAAATTTAGACTGCGGTAGAATCTAAAATAGTGTCTGTTAATAAGCAAAACAAAAAGCTCCCTATTGGTTTCGTACAGTAAAAGTAATAAAAATGAAAACGTTTGCCCATTATGGTGACTTCTTACAATTGTAAATGATGGATTGTGTGCAAACGCACTGAATACTAGTAATCAATACAATATTTTTGTATTATTTCTAGGGGTGTAGCACATTTTTGTTGCATTTGCCAAACAAATACATTTCTTCCGTCTTGTGCAAATGAACATTACATTGCTCCTCTGTGAAATAACAACAGAGGTCCATAAATTAGATAACTAAAATGGACAGAATAAGGGTTCATCAGTTTAAAGCGTACAAAAAGTGAGCGTTGAGCTGGACACACCAGGGTCTATATCAACTCCCCCTACACCCCTTTTGTGATAAGACTCTAGTCTACATTTCGTTTGATAGGTAACGATAAGCCCATTGGAATGGTTATTTACTAATTTTCTCTATGGCAGAATAACATTATGAACTGATATCTGTCAATGATGTATAAACAATATTGTACTATATATACAATATGTTATAACAAAACACTCGGATACAAAAACCTACAGTTGTTGATTGTTACATAACATCTATAAATATAAACCAGAATGTCACAATATATGCCCGTAATAGCATTTTTTACACTAGCACCTGTATTTTCATATGGAAATTTTTGGGCCAATTATAAAAAGTTATAATATAAGTTATTTATAGTAACAACAAAGGGAAGTTAATCCTAAAAAATCTATATAATATAAGTCTACACAAAACTTTTCACCAGGCAGAGATCAAAATACACCTAAAAATTGGATGTAACATGCATGCTGTACCACAGAAAAGTGGTCTCGATTTTTCTCTAAGGCCAGTAATAATAAAGTTACAATCAAAATCCCTCCATGCATGAAGAAGAAATGCTCCAAACAAAGTCATTCTTGTATCTGACCTTTGGCCTCTAAGTGTGACCTTGACCTTAGACCTAGGGAACTGGTTCTTGCGCATGACACTCCGTCTCTTGGTGGTAAACATTTTTGCCAAGTAATATTAAAACCTCTTTAAAGATTGTTGAGTTACAGACTGGACAGAAAAATTAGCCCTTTTGGCCTTTGACTTCCAAGTGTGACCTTGACCTTTCAGCTAAGGGCCCGGGTTTTGCGCATGACACGTTGTCTCATCCAGGGGAATATTTGTGCCAACTGATATTTAAATCCTGTTTTGCATGACAAAGTTATAGGCCGGACAGGAAAAAAATCTATTGACCTTTGATCTTCAAGTGTGACCTTGACCTTTAAACTATGGTTCTGGGTTTGCGCATGACACGTCGTCTCATCGTGGGAAACATTTAAGCCAAGTACTATTGTAATCCCTTCATGGATGGCAGAGTTATGAACCGGACAGGAAAAAAGCCTTGTTAACCTTCGACCTCCAATTGTGACCTTGGCCTTTGAGCGAAGGGCCCGTGTTTTGCACATGATACGTCGTCTCATCATGGTGAACATTTGTCCCAAGTAATATTAAAATCCCTTAATGAATGACAGAGTTATGGACCGGACACGAAACAGACCCTATTCATGTCATGTTAAAATTTGACTGCCAAGTGTGACCTTGATCTTTAAGCTAGGGGTCTGAAAGTTGTGCATGACACATCGTTTTATTATGAGGTACATTTGTGCCAAGTTATATTAAAATCCCTTCATGGATGGCAGAGTTATTGACCGGACAGGAAAAAAACCCTGTTGACCTTCGACCTCCAATTGTGACCTTGACCTTTGAGCCAGGGGTCCGGGTTTTGTGCATGACACGTCATCATGGGAAATATTTATGCCAAGTAATATTAAAAGCCCTTAAGGAATGACAGAGTTATGGACCGGACACGAAATCATGGACGGACGGGCGGAATGTCGGACTGAAAAGCGCATTCCTGTTGTCCCATAAACTGGTTTTCAACCAGTAGGGGACTGAAAAGCGGGTGAAATGCATCCAAGACTACAGCCAGGCCGAACGATTGGGTCATTCCATACCCGTAAGGCACAGAATACATCCGGATATTATGATATGCATGAGGAAAGATTACAGAAATCGGGACTTCAGCCCCAAGATGAAATAAAAAACATACTACATTTCATGTGGATGTATATATGATCTCAACGTGAAACAGGTTTTGTCACTGCCTTTAAATTAATAAAGCAATTTTCAAAATCCTAGAAGTGCATCCTCTTGGAGATTTTAAGTATGGGGTTTCTCCAGATGCAGGTGTTAATAACTTAAATGCAAAGCAAGTGGATTAAACACCAGCCAGAATCACCAAAAACAAGTAATTCCCTAAATCAAACATATTTATACTACTTTATCCAGATAAAATTACAGAACAGAAGTAAGTATACTGCCCATTAGTGTAAACTGCTATTTTCCGGTATACTTTTCGAAAAAGTAAAAACAACTTTTACTTTAAAAGCACCGTCAGGTCAAACTTGAATTAGATATCGGTCTTTTAAACATTTTGATGAGGATGCATTTAAAATGGACTTGATCAGTTGCTGACTGGACTTTATAACCAGCAATTTTGACCAAGCAAATACCCTTGATGTATTTTATAGTATTCTGAATTATATACATGTACTTACGAACCATATACACTTCAAATGGCTACACGTATAACAAAATAAATCCAGTCAGACTGTTTAAAAACAACTTAACAAAATTAATTAAAACTTCAAGTGTATGTTAAATATCTTTGTTTTTCTTCATTATTTAATATTGATTATATCACGTCATTTGAAGAAAAAAAGATAACAGAATCTCTGAACAGTGATAAAGTTACCGGCAAATGGTACTGGTCCAAGAATTATCAAGTTTTGCTACGACACTGACTTAACTTTTTCAATATTTATACAGTAGATATCAGTATGGAGTGTTTCCCGACAAGCTAAATATTTCCAGTTTTTTAAATCGTATTCTAAGGAGGAAATGTGCAATTAAATTTACATCAGTCATTTTCAAGGTAGTGAAAAATATTGCTATCCAGCTGCATAAGTTCTTCAACACCACTAAATTAATAAAATACTATACACCATGGGCCACCTGGCTTCCGAAACACGTATTCTTGTCAACGGCTCTTATTGTATTAACTGATAAACGGGCGAAGGCTATTTACTCAGGAAGAATAGTTGGTGCATGGTGTGTTGAACTTCCTAGATCTCCGTAAGGCTTTTGATTGAATTGATCATAACATTCTCTGATGCAAACTGAAACCGTATCATTGTAGTGAAATTTTATCCTGGTTTAGATATTACGTAAAGCGTCGAACTCAAATTGTCCAAATAGATAATATCAAAGCTTCATTATCGTGTATAAAACGTGCGTAACAGATGGGTCTGTACTTGACCCCATGCTCTTTTTGATATGTAAAAGTGATCTTCCATTGACAGTTGAAAACTCAAACATCGGCCTAAATGCCGATGATTCTATAATGCATGTAAGCGACTATAACGTATCATTTAATTGTTGAACGAAAAGTGCAAAGTGATATTATCAAAGCTGATAACTTAAATTGTACATGTCTAACAATATGGCCTTCCATCAAAATAAGACAACTAACTTGTTAATTGGTACCAACGAAAGTCTTAAATGATAGGGATTTAGATTTTTTTGAAGAAATTGAAAAAGGCATAGAAAAATATGACAAATTTGGTAAAAGTTTTGTTTTAGGTGATATGAACTCAAGGTCATCAGATTTACCGGATATATTAGATTATGACAAGTATCTTGATTACGATGATGATGATGATGATGATTTATTGCAAGTAATTTATACCCACCCGTTCTAATCAGGATAGATGCATTGATAATAACGGTAGAAAACTTGTTTCTTTATGTAAAAGTACAGGTTTTATCATTTTGAACGGTCGATTGCATAAAGATCATGGATTAGGTAAACACACGTTTTGTTCACCACGTGGCCTAAGTGTCACGGATTATCTTTTATCACATTTTTTGAATTATAGTGTTATCTCGGATTTTAAATACTAGACTGGAACAGTTTTTCAGATCATTCACCTTTATATTTTAGTTTTAAAGGGAAACGTTCTATTTCGTGCGACCAGTCAAATAATCCGGATAATAAATATCATACGGAAAATAAGATTGTATGGGACGAAGAAAAAGTCAACGAATTTCAGTCACTTTTATTAAACAATCGACACGAACTTGACGCATGTTATGATGAAAATTATACAGTTGATTCCCAGGTTGAAATAATAACCAACTTTTTACATGAAAACGCATTAAAAATATTTGGAAAGTCAATAAAATTCTCGAATTCAAATTCTCGATTATCTAATAAATCGAAATGGTTTGATGAATCTTGTTACACAACAAAAAATAATTTCAAGAAAGCAAGAAATACATTCGTAAAAGACAAAAATGAGGAAAATAGACTTAATTTTACAAGCATGCGTACTAAGTATAACAGAATAAGGAAAAAGGCAAAAGCTAGATTTAAGCTCAATGAAGGAAAACGATTAGAAAAAATTGCGAAAAGTCAACCTCGTAAATTTTGGAAATCAATAAAGAAATGCCATAAAAATAAAAATAGTGATAGCGATGAAATAAAAATAGAAGATTTATACAATCATTTTAATACATTATTGAGTGACCATGTAAATAGCAATTTTAATGACATAGAAAACGAGCCAAATACAGACATTTATGATGAGGAACTAGATAGGGTGATATTAGAATATGAGATCCGCGAAGCAGTTTTTAAACAAAATAATTTTAAAGCGTGCGGTCCCGACTGCATATCCGCAGAAATTATCAAGGCGTCGTATGATGTAATTTCACCATATTTACTATCACTATTTAACAGACTATTCACAAATTCCGAGTATCCCAAATGTTGGGGAGATGGGTTTATAGTACCTTTATTTAAAGGCGGTGATGAAACTGATGTAAAAAATTATCGCGGTATAACGCTGAACAATATATTTGCAAAAATATACTCTCAGATCCTTTTAAATAGGCTAACAAAATGGACAGTTAAATATGAGAAAATATCAAATAATCAGTTTGGTTTTCAAAAAGGAAAGAGTACTGTCGATTGCGTTTTTATATTTCACTCGGTAATCTCAAAATTATTGAATTCTGTTATAAAGTCTATTCCCTTTTCATCGATTATGAAAAATGTTTTGACAGGATAAATAGGTCATTTCTTTGGCAAAAATTAACAACAGAAAGAGTAAGCTCTAGAATGGTCAAAGCAATTAAATCTATGTATAATATTGTGCGTTCATGTATTAAATACAAAAATCAAATATCTGAACCTATTGTTTCAAATTTCGGCGTAAAACAGGGTGACCCTAGCTCTTCTTTGATGTTTATGATGTTCGTGAATGATATTGTTGATAATATAAACTCTGATTTAGATGGAATATTTTCATACGAAGACTTAATATTATTTCTCATCTTGTATGCAGACGACCAAGTGCTCTTTGCCACTTCACCAGAAACTTTACAATCGATGTTACATGACGTTGAAATATATTGTAATACATGGGGATTAAAGATCAATACTACGAAGACTAAGGTTATGATTTTTGAAAAAAGTACTAGCCACACACTCATTATGACTTTTCTTTATATAATACAAAATTAGAGATTGTAACGTCATTTAAATATTTGAGGGTATACTTCTTTAAAAATGGAAGTTGGCATAGAACACAAAAATGCATAGCAGAGCATGCGTCTAAGGCTATGCATAAATTGTTTACAATTTTTAATAGTTACGAATTTTCAATGAGCGAAAAATGTATATTGTTTGATTCATTAGTTGCTACTGTTCTTAACTACTGCTCTGAAATTTGGGGTATGAATGATGGGAAAGACATTGAAATTATTCACACCAAGTTTTGTCGTAAACTTTTGTGCGTTAATAAATCAACCAACTTGATTGGTCTGTATGGAGAACTAGGAAGAGTTCCCATGATAATATATAGAAAGATAAATATGGTACGCTACTGGTTTCGTTTACTGAATTCGAATGAAAACTCATTACAAAAAAGAATTTATCATATGCTGCGTAACGATGCGAATAATAATATTACATATAATAATTCAAACTGGGCGTTTCAAATAAAGATATTGTTAGAAAACCTGGGATTGTCGGATATATGGATAAGTCAAGATAGTAACAGTATTTCTTTTTCTACTATAAAACAGAGAATATTAGACAATTATTATCAAACTTGGTATGCTAGCATTAACAATTCTCAACGATTACTCTCTTACAGTAGATTTAAACATTCATTTAATCCTGAAAAGTACTTAAATATAATTGAAGATAAAAAGTTTCGAATTGCTCTTAGTAGATTTAGGTTATCGTCACATAATTTGGAAATAGAAAGAGGTAGATATAACAACACGGATCGAAATGATAGAAAATGTAAATTTTGTAATCTTAATTCTTTAGAAAATGAATATCACTTTCTTCTTGTATGTCCGTTATATATAGAATTACGAAGAAAATATTTAAAACCATATTATTATAGATGGCCCACTCTAAATAAATTTGATAATTTGATGTCTACGGAAAATAGAAAGGAATTACTAAATCTCTCAAAATGTATTTATTTTGCGAATAAACTAAGACAAGATATTGAAAGTTAGTTTCATTTTAGAAGCAACACCATTTTTCCATCTAACATAGTTATTGTATGTTAGAATGTTCTGGATGTAATAATAATAATCTTGCAAAGCTTCTCTCAGTATCTGTATTATTATATTAAATGTTAAATATGTCTCGCTACATGTCAACTCTGTTAAGGCTAGAAGCATTTATAAAAATGCTTAATTGCTGAATAAATGTTGTTGTTGTTGTTGTTGTTGTTGAATAAAGTTAGACCATAAATCTAACTCTGACCGTTCATGTGCGGTGCCCCATTGTGTTTCATTATTTGTTTGTTTTGTCCTCATGTGTTTGCTTGGTCTTTGTCTGAGCGTGTGTTTGTCTGTGTGTGTTGGTTTTGTGTGCGTCCGCGTGCTGTGGGTTGTACTTTAGAGAGACTGTCCCCATGCATTTTTGGTACGTGGCTTTACCTGCTGGATATTCATCCTTGTCTTTTCATATTGAAAACGTCCAACCAAACATCATCCTATAAGATTCTTTCACTGGTTGTAGGTGCAGATGAGAATTTCCGGCCTCGAGGGTAACTGTTTAGGCGGTAACGCGGTTCCTACCGAGTTACAGCCTAAACAGTTATCCGAGAGCCGGATATTCCCATCTGCACCTATAACCAGTGACAGAATCTTTTTCTTGCATACCGATATAAAGATATAATAATAAAAATAAAATCAGTCGAACGGTTTTCTTTTTAGAACTATATTTTATAGCAGCGTATTTAAACAAAGCGCGGGAAATCAACGTCCGTAAACAGGAAAGACGTCATGACGTTTCAAAGACAAATAACAATGTTTAGTTCCGGTTTTGTTTTATCAGTTCCAGCGTAACGTTATGAATTTTTGATAAAATAACGTGTTTTGAATCGAGAAATATACTATCAGGAACAAAGAGGAACTGTCAAGGTATTGGATTTTTATTTCGTTTTTCGAAATGAAATATAAATAACTACATAAATCTTCTACATATATGTAGTTCGTAATACGTCATTTAAAGCACGAGAGTCATCTTACACCCCGGGGTTTAAGATGGATTTTTCCAGCACCGGTAAAAATACCGGAAATCCCCGTCTGGTATGTAAGAAAGTATTCTCTTCTATGAGCTTAAATGATTAACTTTCTCAAACAGGCTTAGATAATTAAAGGATGTTTGGTTTCTAAACCATTGAACAAGCTTGCACCTCCTTATATATGTTACACAAATGAGCCGTGCCATGAGAAAACTAACATAGTGGCTTTGCGACCAGCATGGATCCAATAAAGTTTTTTTACAATGCATACTATAGTCTTCCATTTAAAACGAAGTTTGACCTCCAGCACATTTGAGATAAATCTATTTTTTCTTAGTGGCTGTGAAAATTTGGAAAGACATCCCTTAGTCAATTCTAGCACACTAAATTCATTTAAATACTTACTTACAAACTTTCTTTTGATCAAAACAGTGGAGAGATTCACTATACAGGCGTTTATATTATTATTTCTATTTACAAGTATATGCTATAGATAAGAAATGACTGTGATAGTTCAGATATATTTGTGAAAATGGTTTGTATTTGTTAGACGGCTTCGTTGAAGTTATATTTTCTAGTATTTTACTGTTTGTTATGGTATCATCATTTGATTTCCCTTCATCTAAATTAGGTAAAAAGAATTTGTATAGTTGAGCGTCACTGTCCCCTGACAGCTCAGGCTCTGACCGTGTAAGAACTGTGGTACGGGAATTAGGAGTTTAAATAATAAACCGGAACCAGAAAAGTTTGCGTTAGCGAGATTTGGCGCAAGTTCCAAACTTTGATTAAGAAAGAAATGAGCGTGTACGAACTCGCTTAATAAGCGTATAATTAATATCCTACCTTACTGAATTTCAGGTAATACTTCTGTTGTTAAAAGGTTGGGTATGAAAGAAGATTCCGGCGTAAATAATATCCGAAAATTGGTTCTGGACGACAACTGTTCGTCTCTGTGGTACAGATGCCTTCCTACTGATCAATATGTCAGTGGTGTGACCAGGGAGCTTGTAGGGACCATGGTATTTTCTTTGGCCAAGGCTTTCCGCATGACTGTTGTGCCACATGTATGAGCAAGACATGGCCCGGTCATGATACAAAAAATACCCCCGTTTTCATCTGTTTCGTTTTGTCAAAGCCTAATGGACCTGTTGTCTCTCCGGTATATACCATACACGTTATATGTTTTTCTCCTTTAGTATGTTCTCTTATAGACTCATAGTATAGTATTTCGCGAAATTCGGTTGTTTTCGTTTTATAAAAAGACTTAAACAGGCTGGGCACATCTCCCAGTCGGGGTAAATTACCTCATTCGGGGTAATATACCCCGATCGGGGTACAATTAGAACAATAGAAAAGCATAAAAAAATTGATATTTCTTTTTTCTTTAAAGTGCTAACATAAATATTTTTACTTTTAAAGCTTTATATCATCATTACAAATATGCCTATGTACCATTTTATCAATTTTGCATATGTTAAAAAATGGTGAAAATCTGAAATTTTTACAACAAAAATCTGTTAAAAAATTATCATATTATCAACTGTTTATATTATAAGAAGTTGACCTGAGAATATGAGCATTAGCACTTCCTTAATAAAAAAGTTATCAAAAATTTTGTACTTTTCTATTGTTCTTGTTTTACCCCGATCGGGGTATATGACCCCAAACGAGGTAATTTACCCCGATTGGGAGATGTGCCCAGCCTGTTAAACAGATCTTTTGGATGCTTCAGCGAAGTCATCAGTTACAGCTGGAACAACTGATATGGGGACTGGAAACCGGCATTTATCTTATCTTATGCTGTCGTCCAATTGAAGCGTATGCCGTAGGTTATTCTGCTATTACTCAAACACTTACGCCTTACAGTTTAACTCATCCTTTCAGTGAAAATGTGGGAAAGCATTTGTTGAATTTTTTGTTGAAAACAAAAGTTCTGCCATGAAATTATTGCCTGCATCTGGTTTTAAATGGAAAATATCTACATTAATGTTACTTTTCGCCCTGTGAAAATGGCTAAATCTAGACAAGTTTGTCTTACCCAGAGAGAAAGATGTCGTTTTTTACATGATATTTGCCTTGTTGATTCAGAGTATTTAGAACAAAAACAGGGGTGTAGAAATGGGCCGTAAGCCGGAAAAATCAACCGGCTATTTGAGCATTCTCACCGGCTACTTTTTCCGCAACATCGAAAATAAATTTTGTCAATTTTGTCTTCAAATCCGCGGAAACTTGATGGTATACGAAGCTGCATTGGCTCAATCTATAGTTGTACCCACCTGGTGAGTAAATAATTTGTTACTTCCGCTGAAAAACCCGTTGCTATTTTTAGCTCATCTGATTTTTTGAAAAAAAATGATGAGTTATTGTCATCACTTGAGCGGTTGTCGGCGTCGGCGTCGGCGTCGGCGTCGGCGTCGGCGTTGCCTGGTTAAGTTTTATGTTAAGGTCAGCTTTTCTCCTAAACTATCAAAGCTATTGCTTTGAAACTTGGAATACTTGTTCACCATCATAAGCTGACCCTGTATAGCAAGAAACATAACTCCATCTTGCTTTTTGCAAGATTTATGGCCCCTTTTGTACTTAGAAAATATCAGATTTCTTGGTTAAGTTTTATGTTTAGGTCAACTTTTCTCCTAAACTATCAAAGCTATTGCTTTGAAACTTGGAATACTTGTTCACCATCATAAGCAGACCCTGTACATCAAGAAACATAACTCCATCTTGCTTTTTGCAATAATTATTGCCCCTTTTGGACTTAGAAAATCAGTTTTCTTGGTTAAGTTTTATGTTTAGGTCAGCTTTTATCCTAAACTATCAAAGCTATTGCTTTAAAACTTGCAACACTTGTTCACCATCATAAGTTGACCCTGTATAGCAAGAAACATAACTCCGTCCTGCTTTTTGCAAGATTTATGGCCCCTTTTGGACTTAGAAAATATCAGATTTCTTGGTTAAGTTTTATGTTTAGGTCAACTTTTTCTCTTAAACTATCAAAGCTATTGCTTTGAAACTTGCAACACTTGTTCACCATCATAAGCTGACCCTGTACAGCAAGCAACATAACTCCATCCTGTTTTTTGCAATAATTATTGCCCCTTTTGGACTTAGAAAATCATTTTCTTGGTTGAGTATTATGTTTAAGTCAACTTTTCTCATAAACTATCAAAGCTATTGCTTTAAAACTTGCAACAGTTTTTCACCATCATAAGTGGACACTGTACATCAAGAAACATAACTCTATCCTGCTTTTTGCAAGAATGATGGCCCTTTTTAGACTTAGAAAATCATGGGTAGGACAATATTTCTATTACACAAAAAAAATCAGATGAGCGTCAGCACCCGCAAGGCGGTGCTCTTGTTAAACACGCACTTGCAGCATTAGCTCGGTGCGTGACGTCATTAGTCGCATACCTCTAGTGAAATTTTACGATGTGTACACCGCAATGGAGGGTGACTAGTTCAAGCAAAAAACACTTGATTGTTTTTTTTTCAACCACAGAGGAAGCGTAGTAAGTAAAACGTATATATCATGCAACTGAATCTACAAGTTTATACCAGCGTGATAGACCGATATTTTTGTTTTCACAGACTGATTTGTTGTCGCGGGAAATCTGGAATACACAAAACGAAAGTACATATATATATGCCGCATAATGCGGCTCGCAAGCGTGTCACTAAACGAAAAACAAACAAATAAACAAAAACAAAAAACACACACGCACACACGTAATTTATTAACTAGATCTGACTTTTAATCAAAAATATTTAAGTTTTTATTTAATAAAGTACACAAAACACAACTCGTTTGTGTATTAGAACCAGATCTAGAATTTGCGTGCCTCTGTTGTAATTATAATTATGACACTGGTTTACAGCAACTCTCTTGAAGAAGTTTGGTCAGTGAGTCATATGCTTTGTTTTCGTATGAACTTTTGACCACTAATAACATTCATTTTGCATTTTTGTTTTGTTTTAAAGGGGGGGGGGGGGGAAAGGGGCTTGAAATAAATATGCAGAATTTTCTTTGAGTCTTGAGGAATTGTTATGAGTGTTGAACCTCAAAATATTGACCTAGATTTCATTTAAATATTTAATCTGTAATATTATGATTGAACAATGTTCAGAAATGTTTTTCAGAAGCAGAGGTTCAAACTGATTCAATGGCTGAAAATGTTATTAGCAGAGAAGAAATTTCTGATATTATTAGAGCAGAGTTGTTGGCTTATGACAAATCATGTAGACTTGAAATGAATGAATCTGATTCTCAGTCTGATTATGATAGTGATGACTAATGATAGAACAGTTGGTGATGTTCCAAATATTGCCATTTTCTAGTCAATGTAAAATTGTGTCTACTAGTCAATATTATATGTGCCAATTATAAATGTTTTTTGAATTTCCTTTTACATAATTAAATTCATCAACAAGCCAAATAAATAATGAAAAACCTGCCTCAGATGACTCGAGTTTTGTCTTCCAGAGAGGTCAAAATCACTGTCGGCTCGGGGGGCTACGCCCCCCTGATCCCCCCAACAGGGGACGTTGTCCCCTTGACCCCTCTGGGGGAGGACCCCCAAACCCCCCTTCCTTCTACTTTGATTGATTTTCCTGCTACTTCAAAACATTTCTACACCCCTGAAAAAAATTAGGACATATTTTAATGAAAATAGCAAGTCAAAACTGTAAACTGTTGCCTGAAAATATTTGTTTATGATATTGCTCTGTTCTTCACCATTTAAATGCGTGTTAAACCTAGATGATTTTCTGCAGTTTTATCTGAAAGTTCGGAATACTAAATGTAACTTCATTGTCGGCCTTTTTTTTAAAAAAAATATTGTTATTTTAATTTAAATACATTGTATTTTTCACACATCAGTTTTAACATTAAATTTATTAAACTAATTTTTGGAGTTTAAACAACAATTTCGTTTGAAACATTCCCTACGTTCAAGAAGAATGTTTGTTTCTGTATGTAGAAATCTGACATTATAAACAATAATTATAATTATGGCTCTACAAGATTAAGAAAAGTGTTAGCTTTCTTTTATTTTCAATTTTTTTTTTCAAATCCAACAAAAATCGGCCCTTTGATAAAGGTTTGAAGTTACGTGGTAAAATATTTCTTCAGGGAAGTGAGCTCGAGTTAATTCATAATAATTAAGCATGTCACCACATGCAGTCGCATGCTGTTTTTGCTTCAGAATCCCTTTAGATCAATCTCTGATCATCTAATTATCGTCACTTAACATGTGACTGGTAAACCCTTTGAACAATAAGTGTTACAGCTCCATGATTAACATGAGGTAATATGCTAATTACACGCTAATCGATAGTGGCTAAAACAAAATATCGTTCACTAATGACTGGTCGATATTTACAGGTATGGACGACAGCATATTACAGATAAATGTATTGATTTATACGGAGTTTCTACTCCCCCGTATTAGACCTTCCTGGTTACAGCTGACAAGTTTTCCAGGTGTTCTTTGTAGGGATCATCTGCTGTATTTACAAGAAAAAGTTCAGCGCTGAAGTCTCTGATACCCATGTTAAGGAATAACTCCTGCTTTAACCTTTCTCTATGGGCTTCATATATGGGACACTCGTCTATAAAGTGTATCACAGTCTCTGGTTCTCCACATCTGCAGAATGGCATGTCTTTATTTCCTACTTTATTTTGATATTCATTAAGGCAATAACCAATCTGCAGCTGGAGAAATGTTTTCTGATTCTTCAATCCCTGGAAATTGATGTACTTAGGTTTAACTTCTTGCCTGAATTGATATAAATGTCGTCCATTCTCACTGATATCCCACCTTCTTTGCCATTTCATATGAACCAACTCCCTAGCAGCATGACAGATATCTGCTTGACTTGTAACTATCTCATCATCTGCCATGCTTTCCTCTATAGCTGCCTCTTTGGCCAGTCTGTCTGCTGTCTCATTCCCACTGATACCAGCATATCCAGGGGTCCAATCAAGGTGGATGTCTGCTCCAGTCATTTCTAGATCTTTTCACAGTTGCAGTATTTCTGATGACAAGAATTTGTGTGTTTTATTCTCCCATCCAAGATTAACAATGCCTCAGTGATTTTTTTACTTTTTTTGCCTTTTCAATTGGGAATTTTTAGCGCGATAAACTTCAAAATTGGGAAAACTTAACAAACCTTAATAAAGAAATCATTTTGAAAAGTTTTGATTTTAAGGTAAATTTATTTCATTCAAATATGCACTGAGGTTGAACAGACAGGACAGACAGGTTATTTTCTGATGTCACAGGATCTGATGGCTCAGATAGCTTAGGGTCACCATGAGCTTCTGTTGATTTCTGAGGGTCATTTTGTGGGGACTCAGATTTCTTGGACAGATCAGTTTGCTTTTCTGACGTTTGATTTGAATTTAATTTCTCTTTAACTTTACCAAAAGATGTTCAAATGTCCGGAGTACCGATGGCGTGTTTAAGTTTTATTTTCTTACTATAATATTTGGAATTATGCGACATTTTTCGATAATTTAGGTAAGTTTCTAACAATTTTTTTTCCGACTCATTTTGACGCATGAAAAAGCGTTTAGTGACCGTGATGAAAGTCATACTAAATGCCGTACTATGCCGTGACCCGTTTTATGTAAACAACGTGCTTCGAGTTGGCAACAAAATTCTGCGAATAAACCATAATTAGAGTCGGAATTTTTATGATTATTTGCATCGTTTTAGTTAAACTTTCACAAGAAATCAATCTAATTGGGAAAAATCATCTCGTTTTGGGGAATTTTTAAGCATTTTTTGGGAATTTTGACCATTTTTGTCAGTTGGGAAGACGCCGAATTTCGGAGTCAAATCGGCGCAAAAAAAATCACTGTGCCTATAGCAGTCTGACTGTCACTTAATATTTTTATGCCCCTCTTCGGTCGGTCTGTCTGTCGGTTGGTCAGAATGTAGACAATCCGTTTCCAGATGATAACTCAAGAACGCTTGGACCTAGGATCATGAATGTTGATTAGAAGGTTGGTCATCACCAGCAGATGACCCCTATTGATTTTGAGATTGGTATGGCAAAGGTCAAGGTCACAGTGACCCTGAACAGTTAAAGGTTTCCGGATGATGACTCAAGAACGCTTGGGCCTAGGATCATGAAAGTTGATAGGGAGGTTGCTCATGACCAGGAGATGGTCCCTATTGATTTTGAGGTCAGTATCAAAGATCAAGGTCACAGTGACCCGGAACAGTTAAACGGTTTCCGGATGATAACTCAAGGTTGCTTGGGCCTAGGATCGTGAAAGTTGATAGGGAGGTTGGTCATCACCAGTAGATGACCCCTATTTATTTTGAGATCAGCAGGTCAAAGGTCAAGGTCACAGTGACCAGGAACAGTAAAACGGTTTCCGGGTGATAACTCAAGAACGCTTGGTCCTAGGATCAGGAAAATTGATAGGGAGATTGGTCAAAACCAGCAGATGAGCCCTATTGATTTTGAGGTCATTAGGTCAAAGTTCAAGGTCACATTGGCCAGGAACAGTTAATCGGTTTCTGAATGATAACCAGAGATCAAATTTAACGGTCGCTAACTCGCAAAATTTGAGTAAGAATAAAAAAATGCGAGTAGAAAATCATGGCACTCGAATATTTTCGCGATCACGTTTGAAAATCGGGGAATTCGCTCAAACTGTCCTTTTCTCTTTAAAAACTCCTTTCGGGCAGTTAATTTTACCGATAATCACGTGACTGCTTCTAGACGCTTGTCGCTTTATACAAAAGTAATTATCGGATATGTAAGTAAGCGTCTAGGTAATATTTGTTTTCATTTTGGATGTCTGTAATTTGCAAAGTTCTGCGAAAATGGAGAGGAAAATAACGTTTCTTGGTGCAAAAAGGCCCACGGAGCTCGAAAATGCTAGCAACACTACCGGCAGTGACCTGAGAAAAAACTTAAAACATCAGCCTCCAGCCAAAAGTCCAAAGAATCATTGAGTACTTTGGTTTGTATTGTACTTTCAAAACCAGAAAGTCCCAAGCCTGTCCGGACCGTGAAGTTTTATATGAAACCAAACAACAACAAAACAACTTAAATTTAGCACGTAAACAGCTTTTAAATAATTGCTAGTGGAACCCATCATTTTGCTAGTGGAAAAAAATGGCACTAGCAAAAATTTGCTAGTTGGAAAAAAAGTTAAATTCGATCCCTGATAACTTGAGAACGCTTGGGCCAAGGGTCATGAAAGATGATACAGAGGTTCATCATGACCAGCAGATGACCCCTATTGATTTTGAGGTCAGTAGGTCAAAGGTCAAGGTTACAGTGACTCGGAACATTTAAACCGTTTCCAGACAATTACTTGAGAACGCTTGGGCCTAGGATCATGAAACTTGATAGGGAGGTTGGGTCATGACCAGTAGGTGACCCCTATAGATTTTGATGTTAGTAGGCCATAGGTCAAGGTCTCATTCACCCGGAACAGTTAAACCCTTTCCGGACGATACCTTGAGAACGCTTGGGCCTAGGATCATGAAATTTAACAAAGGAGGTTGATCATGACCAGCTGATGACCCCTGTTGATTTTGAGGTCAATAGGTCAAAGGTCACATTGAACCAGAACAGTAGAACTTTTGTTTACAGTGAACAAATAATTTCTGTTCCTTGTGCAATTACTGAATGCATCAAGGGGGGCATTTCGTGTTCGACGAGCTCTTGTTAATTTGTTGATTCGTAATCTCTTACACTCTTCTAGGACTGTTTTAGGTTTTATCTTGATAGCCACCATTTCATCTATAAGGATCGATGATAGTGTCAAAATTGAAAAATATGTAGTGAAATGTGAGCCCAATTCATATGATTATGATAAGTATGATCTACTGAAAGCTGGAATCAACAGATTTGAGCCTGCGAGCAATTCATAATTTTAACACGTCCATAACATTGCGGAATGATACTAATTTCACTTGGGTAATGATTACATTTTACTCGGACTTTATCATAGACTCCCTGTGTAAAATCTCAAACTTTAAACTAAAATCAAAGTATTAAATCCACATAATTTTTCAGTGAAACTTCGAGGTTTTGTTCTTTGTAGGATGGTTGCGAGCATGTGAAGTCAAAAATTTAATCTGACTTCTGAAATATGTGATATTTATTTCATTGTAGAAATACTTCATTTTACCCAAGTGGAAACTGGCAGGTGCTTGAAAATGCAACCCTCTGATTGGTCAATTAGAACGCCTGATATTAGTGATGGGCCGATTAGCGGATATAATCGATTGACGGCTAGAAAAGTCCAACCGATTCAAATAATCGATTATGTTTTCTCAGAGTCGATAGCGGGTACGAATCTACACGGGTATGAACGAAGGTTTCCGAAGGGAAATATGGTGCGTGAGAATTTGTTTACCTTAGAAATATCCGAAATATGGACTACCTGCATGCATAACGGATAAAACAGAAGTATGCCGACACTCAATCATTAGTATTTCGTTTCAGTTATCCAATGAAAATGGATTTAACATCTTACAGTTAGGATCAGCTGTTAACATGGCGGCGTCCATAGCGTCAATAAAAGTGGGGCCAAAAAAATTAGCGAAACTTTGATAAATTTTCGTATTTTACAACGGTATGCCCGAGGGAATTTATCTGTTGAAACTGGACACTAATGCCATCAAATTTCCGTGTCCATGACGTGATTTCAATGGAAAGAACTTTGGTGTTTTTATGCAATTGCAGTTGTCATCGAGTTGTCATGATTTTTTTTTGCCAAAATTCCGTTTACCCAGTATCGCTGACCAGTGTACATATGGAAACAGATTAAACTCTGATTTTTATCTGATCATTTTTTACCAAGCTTCATGACATTGTTATATGCCATAGCAACAAGTAGTTGGAACATGGTGCTACTCAGTAGTGTCAGGCTATGGTAACCATTGTATGAAAATATTAATATTACCGAAAAATAAGTAAATTCATTTAATGATTTTCTACAATCACTATTTTTGTCATCCAGAGAAAGACTGTACTTCCTTGCTGTATGCTAGATATGTTACAGGTACAGGTATACCAGTCAACTGTCACAAATGACAGCTATGAGTCTATGATACATGTATGTAAACCAGATTGCAATTTATTGTTGTTTCCCTGGCTGCAACTAATTAGTCATTACTAAACAAGTTTCTGTTTACCATGAACCAGCTTTAAAACATCTGATTAATGGTAGTTCTTTATTTTTCAAAAGAGCATATGAATTTTAAGAAAAACAGTCACTTTAAAGACATGACTATCTGAATAAACAAGTATGAAAATAAATTACATTCAACCGATTATTTTTCCGATACATCACATCGGTTTACTAACCGATGTCCCATCACTACCTGATATCATGATAAAGTTATGAATGGGTTCACTTCTGACTGACTGTAGATAACATTATTTGAAGGAGTGGCATGACCCTTGGCTTTGATGCTTGTGTCTTAATTAGCTTTGGGGATCTCTTCATCTGTTCCACCAGGGATCAAATGTTTGACATTAACATTAAAAAGCCTGACCTGTCAAGACAATATGAGCTAAGAGTATAAAACATTGCAATCATTTTTTTCAAGTAAGAAATTCATTGCCTATGTGGTCAAGTGTTGTTGTTTAACTTGAACTGATACAAAAAGATTGGTAAATTTGAACTCACTTGTATCTTTTTTTTTTTTGTAATTTCCAGTGTAAAATGATTATCTGCAATGGCTGAAAATGTGTCCCACTCAGAAGTCTTACCACCATCTCCAGTTGCAACATCTACACAGATTTCACAGGCTAGAAATAGGCTGCCTTTATTTCCAAGACTGCCTTCACTAGATGTAGAATGTAAGTATAACTTGTATTTAAATTAAAATTGCATTTAAATACAGTTGAACTTCAATGGCTCGAACTCGGATCTTTCGAACACCCAGGATCGCTCGAACTTGTCGCCCAGTCCCGAATTTATTCCTTTTTTAGCTCACCTGAGCACGAAGTGCTCAAAGGTGAGCTTTAGTGATCGCCCTGTGTCCGTCGTCGTCCGTCTGTCCGTCGTCAACAGTTTGACTGTTAACACTCTAGAGGTCACATTTTTGGCCCAATCTTAATGAAACTTGGTCAGAATGTTACCCTCAATAAAATCTTGGACGAGTTCGATATTGGGTCATTTGGGGTCAAAAACTAGGTCATCAGGTCAAATCAAAGGAAAAGCTTGTTAACACTCTAGAGGTCACATTTTTGGCCCAATCTTAATGAAACTTGGTCAGACTGTTACCCTCAATAAAATCTTGGACAAGTTCGATATTGGGTCATCTGGGGTCAAAAACTAGGTCACCAGGTCAAATCAAAGGAAAAGCTTGTTAACACTCTAGAGGTCACAATTTTGGCCCAATCTTAATGAAACTTGACCAGAATGTTAATCTTGATGATCTTAAGGTCCAGTTTGAATCTGGGTCATGTAGGATCAAAAACTAGGTCACCAGGTCAAATCAAAGGAAAAGCTAGTTTACACTGTAGAGGCCACATTTATGACCATATCATATTGAAACTTGGTTAGAATGTTAATCTTGATGATCTTAAGGTCAAGTATAAATCTGGGTCAGGTGAGGTCAAAAACTAGGTCACTAGGTCAGATCAAAGGAAAAGCTTGTTAACACTGTAGAGGCCATATTGATGACTGTATCTTCATGAAACTTAGTCAGAATGTTAAACTTGATGATCTTTAGGGCAAGTTTGAATCTGGGTCATGTCGGGTCAAAAACTAGGTCACCAGGTCAAATCAAAGGAAAAGCTAGTTAACACTTTAGAGGCCACATTTATGACTGTATATTCATGAAACTTAGTCAGAATGTTAAACTTGATGATCTTTAGGTCAAGTTCGAATCTGGGTCATGTCGGGTCAAAAACTATGTCACCAGGTCAAATCAAAGGAAAAGCTAGTTAACACTTTAGAGGCCACATTTATGACCATATCTTAATGAAACTTTGTCAGAATGTTAATCTTGATGATCTTTAGGTCAAGTTTAAATCTGGGTCAGTTGGGGTCAAAAACTAGGTCACTAGGTCATATCAAAGGAAAACCTTGTTAACACTTTAGAGGCCACATTTATGACTGTATATTCATGAAACTTAGTCAGAATGTTAAACTTGATGATCTTTAGGTCAAGTTCGAATCTGGGTCATGTCGGGTCAAAAACTGTGTCACCAGGTCAAATCAAAGGAAAAGCTAGTTAACACTTTAGAGGCCACATTTATGACCATATCTTAATGAAACTTTGTCAGAATGTTAATCGTAATGATCTTTAGGTCTGTAGGTCAGGTGAGCGATACTATTCTATATAGTTCTACCTCGGATCGCTCGAACTTCGATAATTCGAACTCTCAAACTCATTTGGTGGTCCCCTCGACTTAATTACAGTGATAATTACACCTATTCAGTCGAACAGACAATTTTTGCCGGGATGGCTTGTGTTTACTAAGTTTTCACACTTCTACCTGACAATTCGCCAAGCTTCCCCTTTAACCGGCGCATGCGTAATTTTCACACGCTTTCGTAATTAGCGCCGGTATACGACAAACAAATTAAACAATGTGACTTTCGTTCACTGCAATGCTTTAATGGGCTTTAATGGGCTTTGATTTATACGAATAAAATTATTTAAAATGATTGAGCAATGTACATACTACGTCTGTCTTTATTTTTTCTGCTTAAAAACTGGAGATCCGACGTCAACTTTCATACTGCTTTAGCACGGCTGAACAACTTAGTAAAGGACCCGGATATTGGGGGATAGCTAAGTCGGCTACAGGAAAGCAATATATTTGATTATATTTGTACTGGGCTATGATTCAAAAAGGTTTGTTATTCATGTCTTTCTATTTGATGCTGTCTTCACCAAATTCTTATAATTATATTAGTGTTCTATCTGTGTTTTATCTATGTCATGTTTGAAAATAAATAATAATAAAGCATATTTCAGCGTTCGTTTTTTATTTATCATCGTATCATACACACATTAAGGTAGAATATGACAATATATCACATCATGCCCTCGAATTCCCAAAATCAAAATGGCCGCCATTTGGATGGCTCTTACAACGGAAAACTCAACTAATTTCCACGGGACCCTCGAGTTCGAGCCATCGAAGTTTGACTGTATACGTTACTATTTAAGCTTGCTATATAGATCAGTACATTTATTTCGCTGTTTTGTTTGCTTTTTAGTTCATGAATTTTATATCATATTTTGTATATCCCTCAAGACATTTCTAAAATATGATGTGGGACCTTTGTGGAGGAGTAGTTAAGGACATTGAATTGGCCCACATGGATTTTGATTGGAAACCTCACTTCGGGTATACATGCAGAATTCATTCATACATGAGGGAAAAATATTGTTTCGGAAGAAGTGGATCAAGCAGCAACTCTAAGCTAACTAGGAAAAACTTGATTTATTTGTTGAATGTTGATATAATTGAAGTATGCTGAAGCGTTACTACGTCTAATACATGTACTGAAATCTGCCTTGTTTATATATTGTTACAGTGGATATAAATGAAATCGATGTGGAGCCATTGTCGCCGATAGCAACTGTATATGCAGGTCAGACTGAGAGAGGTCATTCAACAGCTGATAGCAGCGTAAACAGAGCAGCACACAGGTAATCAAACATTTATATGAACATCTGACTCCTATCCAAGAGATTACAGGTTTGAGTCCTGGTGTTCCTTTACTTGAAGGCACAAGTCACAAGTACATGTACTAGTCAAATCACTAAATAGGGTTAACTCAAGTTCTTTTGTTTTAAGGACTTTCTCTGTTATCTGTGTCAAAATAAATAAATTTTTATTAAGTTTTTTCACCAAAACCCAACACAGCTAAAAATATGCTTTTGAAAATGACGTTGTCCAATAGGATTTGAATGAAAACAGGTAAGGGTTTGAGGTCCAGGGGGAAAACTCCAATTTTAAAGGAGTTCTTGGGAACATTTGCTTTAAAACATTTGTTGTTGTTTTTTTTTAAATTAACAGTCAGGGGTGTAACTGTTTCAAGTTAACGCAGTTTATAACCCATTTGAGTTATTGCTTATAGTTTCATAACTTGTTTCAGTTATCATTTAATATTACAAAGACCTCCTGTGCCAATTCCTTATTTTGAATGAGACTAATGCAATTATTTCCTGAATCCTTGAACTTTTATCTTTCCAACTATGCAGTAAAATTTTTACGCAAGGCTGATAAAGGTTTATGCAAAGGTTTTAAAGCTATAACACTCCTAACATCCCATTATGCTTATCGAGTCATTATCAGACTAAAAGAGAATTTGATTAACCACAGTGTGCTGCTAATTTCACTTTAGAGGTCACTTGGTGAGAACAGCAAGATATTTTTTTTTAATAACTTACCTGAGTTAAGGCCTAAAAAAAAAATATGTTTGTTTCCTGTAACCCGACCGACCGTAAGTTTTTACCGCCGACCGCAATTTTTTTATGGGCTGAAATTCGAGATTCTGATCATATCTTTATTGATTATAGGGATAATTTAGTTGTACCCGACCTCGTCGCGCATAGTCACGAACGTTTCTGGTTCTGTCGGCATGAAACAACATGGCGAAAAGCCTGTTTGTCGGTAGACTCGAGGTTCCGGGTTTTCACCCGCGAAAATCGAGAAGTTTTCTTTGATGCATATCGAGTTCAAAAGTTCTGCCCCTTGTCAATCAAAATCTCGGTGAATTTCAATACTGTTCGCCGCCACAAGCGGAAGTATGGCAGTAGGCGGAGCGTCATATACTAATTAGCTACTGACAGATGTCAATCACGCCACGCGCCGACTGACACGTGGTTATCTCGCGGTTTGTATTTAGTACTTCATTATGAAAGGTGTTTATTGATCAAGGTGTAAACGTTAATTGATAAACAATTCGTAGAAGAGCAGTCTATTATCATGTTTGTACCACTTGTTCAGGGGTCACGCTGTCCATTTGCGACAAAAGATTAATTGTGGCCCCGAAAATCTCTATTTGGCAAAAACGGCCTGAAGCTATGTCTGTCTGCAAAACTATGAACTTTGCCTGTTACACAATGTTTACTGAACAAAAGGAATCAGTGTAGAAAAAAAACTTGTATGAACAACATCTGTTATTGAAAAGCGGGAGCAAATTTTCGACAAATTTATTTGATTAGTAATTTAAACAGGCCTCGACCTTAGCGGTGGACCGTTGGACCAACGCAACCAAAAATATCGGCAGGTCCACTATCAAAAGTTGGGTAGACCGACGGTCAACCAATTTTCAGTCACGGTCTGCAAATAAAATAAAACCCTTAAAAGTGAAAAAATAGGGGTGGTGGGGGGTGGGGGATCGTATCCATATCGGCGAATTCACAAAACGAAAGTTGATTTTGCCTTAGTACGGCATTCTACAGTTATAAGCACTGGCGAGTTAAAGTCAGGATAGCACGAATGGACTACTCCACCGATCGGGTGAGTGGTTTTTACGTGGTAACTTTACCAAATTGAGTAACTACATCAGGCAAAATTACCTGGATTGACTGGAATTTACCCGCGAATCGTAAAACTATCAAAACGTCATGCTGGTAATTTTCCATTCCACAGCACGTGCGCCCCATGGTAATACTTAATTTACATCGCAGTTACTTTTGACACAAAAAACGCGCGTAGTGCATTCATTTTTTAATATAATCGCTTCAGATATTCAACACCCCTTGAGAACTAATACAGTTTGAATTCTTTAACAATTCTAATAAGATATCGACAGGAATGTAGGCAAAATTCTTTTAAAACGATCAAATTTTCATATAACGTTTTGTAAAATTTCAAACAGCGCGATCTTGATTATTTATTTCCTATTTAAAGTAAATAAACGGTACATACTATGGTAATAAAATTTAGACTTTTGACCAGAAAATACAAAAAACACAATTAAAAAATCTTAAATAATGAAAAAGCAGCAGCAATTTAAATACATGGAGTAAAACGATTTTTTGGCAGACAGATTTCTGTTAGCACGGCAGAATAGGTTACGTGACCTCATGAACGTAAATAGAAATGTGGTTTTAAAATGAGGCAGTATGATGTTGTTGCGATTTTTAATAAGTTTTAAACGAGTCTTCGTACATATATTTTTTGACACAACACTTTGTTAGATATTCTTCTCAAACAATAATGTAAATTTCTTGAGGGCAAATAGGTCAGCATCGTTCACGGTCTGACACATTTACATGTCAGTTTATTCGGGATATTGCACATTCGCTTTTAAAAAATTAAAGAAAAAACTTTTTTACTGATATCTTCTCAACAATAAAAGGAATCGAGAAAGTACGATCAGACAGTGATGTGTCACATGGCGCGAAAACATGACGTAATGCAATGACAATCTCGTGGAAACTATACAGCTCTGATCTCCTCTGCAAATGCCACAATATCCGACACACTTCTTTTAGCTCTTTGAGGGGGTGTTAATTGATGATGAAAACGAGGCCAATTACTTAGTTTATCATCAGAATGATTACCGATAATTGTTGATGTTTTTTTTTTTTCACTTTCAACACTGGTGCTGATTGTGTCCATATTTTGGGACACTTTTCAAAATAATTATTTTTCGGGATAACAGATTGCTACAGTCTTCCATTTTTAATTATTTAGAAATAAGTCCTGTTTCTTTGAGTCATATGAAGTTATGACGTCTACTGCATCACAATTTATGAGATAGAATTGGAGGTCCACTAAAGTCTGAGCAGGTCAACTAGATTTTAGCAGTTGGTGAACCTGCTGGCAACTGCTGAAAAAAGTTAAGGTTGAGGCCTGATTAGGCAGTTAATTGGCGATAATAAGGTTACTAAACACTGAAATGTTCTGACATCTACTAAAAAAAAAAATTAAAAAAAAAAAAAAATTCCCTACCTACCGACCCCCATTTTTTTCAGCATGTTACAGGAAACAAACATATTTTTTTTTTATGCCTAACTATATTTTATACCTAAAACAGGTTATAAAATGTTTGAAAAAGTAACTGAAACAGGTTACATAACTTAAATCAGTTACACCACTGACTGATTACTGTTTGAAATTTATGAGTGGCTTTGTCTGAGCATAACAGGCATGCACAGTTGAAACTTGGTATTTGAACTCCAGATGAGATAACCGGAATTCAGCTTAACCCTTACAAGTAGTTGCTAAATTTCTATGATGAACTTGTCTATCTTGCAATTTGGACAGTGCCATTAACTGTTTAAAGGGGTGCTTACCAAAAAGATACTGACTGAATGGCGAACAGTGCAGATCATAATCTATGCTGGTCGCATAGGAACAATCAGTTATGTCCAGCATAGTAAGGGTTAACATGATACTTTTGTACAGGTGGGTTTTTTTTTAGCTGTCAGAATGTGTTGCCATAGTCATACATGTTTACTATACATATAAGGAGTACAGAACTTATTAGTTTTTGGTTTATTTTGTGATTGCATTTACAAGATAAAGCCTTTACATAATATATAGTTGGTACACTAAGTGTCAAAGTGGTACACAAAGTGTCTGGTACATGAAGTGACTGGTACACCCATTTCTTTTCGCATGTTTTATAAAAAATGACAGATTTTGGTAGATTAATAATAAAATAAATATCGATTACTGTTACATTCATTTATGAAAAAAAAATTGTTTAATGACATGGTTTATTACGATGTTCTGTTTGGACAATCGTGACTCTTTATTTAATCACCGTACCATCATGCATTGCGGTTTAATATTGAATAAAAGTAAATTTACGTACATTTGTAGTATATATATATATTTAAAATTGATGACAAGAAGTAATAATCTAAACTCGACATTTTAATGGTATGGTATATTACATATTCATAAATGAATTCATGCAATCAAAACCGACAAGTTTAAAAGCATAATGAAGCACTGTTCTGTACCGACATGCACAAAAATGTATTACTACACTGAGATGGTCCTCCATAGTTTCTGTTACAGATTGACTTTCTTTTGACAATTGTATGTATCACAAAATCGTTAAATGTCTGTCAGTTTGACTTAAACAATATTTAGCCGGCGCATTTTCTCCTAAAATTCAGCTGTTTTCATCAAGTCATCGAAGAATTTAAAACTTTTCCCCTCTGAACGTTCATGGAACAGTGTGTTTGGTAAATCACCAGTTGCCTTTCCTTTTAACGCAATACAAACTGGGGCAACTTTAAAAACATGATCAATGTACCTGTTGCATAATTCTACATTGTAGTTTTACCTCGTGACATTTTGAAATACATGTAAATAGTAATTTAAATACATAGGAATTTGACTGATTAGACTTGAAATTCACGTTGACACAACCAAAGTCGCAGTTCACGACTTTGACTTAAATGTGTGTAAATATTAAGAAAGAATTTTTAGAATTTGTTAGAAGTAACTGGAATTTCAAGATTACCTAGTTTCAGTATGATATTTGTCACTGTACAGTTTTCTGTTATTAACATAGATCTGTCATGTGATCCTGTCAGATGTGTGCTTTCTGAATAACATGTACTTGAAAAATTGAGGTATGAGAATGAAAACTATATAAAGAATGAAGATAGATTCTATTTATCTGGTAATTTCAATTCCTGTACATGTATGTTTATCTGGTAATTTCAATTCCTGTACATGTATGTTCAAGCCCGCCCGCTTAGCTCAGTAGGGAGAGCGTTGGTCTACGGATCGCGGGGTCGCGAGTTCGATCCTCAGACGGGGCGTATGTTCTCCGTGACGATTTGATAAAAGACATTGTGTCTGAAATCATTCGTCCTCCACCTCTGATAATTCATGTGGGGAAGTTGGCAGTTACTTGTGGAGAACAGGTTTGTACTGGCACAGAATCCAGTAACACTGGTTAGGTTAACTGCCCGCCGTTACATGACTGAAATACTGTTGAAATACGGCATTAAACCCAAAACAAACAAACAAACAAACAAACATGTATGTTCAATATTTCTGTTTGCTTCTTGCAGTACAGGTGGTGTGGACCTCCAGCATTGGGTAATTAGAGAACGAAGGCCACTTACTATCGGAGGGGGACTACCGGTGCAGGTACAGAGAACTAATTTTTGTTATCTTTATTTATTTCAGAACAGTTAAAGGGAGTTATTCAAATTTGTTTTTGATTGCTTAGAATTAAATCAGGTTTTTAAGTTTGCTGCTCATCACTGCTGTAGATTCATTATTTAATTATGTCTCCCACCACAGTGAACTTTAACTCATTATCACCTAATTCAGAAAACCCGGCCAAAACGCCATCAGGCGTTAGCTGCTTGTCTCAAAAGCAGCTCTAGTTTTTCCTTGTGGGGAAGTTATCCAGTTGACTTGCAGAAAGTTGATGGATGTAGTAATCTACACAGTTTGATATGACTGAGCAGCAGTCTAGTGGTAAAGATGTCTGTGGCTCAGACAGTTAATTGTGGATTCGGGTCTCACTGATGTCACCATATGAGACCAGTACTGGTTTTTCCAGGGAGAGACCTGGAGAGTGATTCAGACAAGCTTCAGACCTTCAGTTGAGATTCGGACAAGTTTCAGGCCTTCAGTACAGATTCAGACAAGTTTCAGACCTTCATTGCAGTTGAGCTGGCAGAAATTGATCTATCAGAGTGAGTTAACATTGTAAGATGAAGCTCTTGTTAGATCGAGTTGTTTGAATTGAAGGTAAATTATTGTAAAAAAAATAGAAAGACATTTTAAAGGTTTATCTATTCCTATTATGAGGTTTGTGAGTTAATTCTGATGTGGTTTTTTTTTTTCAGCCAGTTGGAGGTGTGATAGAATTGGATGATGACCATTCTCGGCCATCCTCTGATAACAGTGATGTCATATCGATAGGCGAAGGGTCCTCAGATATAGAACATGTAGTAAGTCAGTTTTTGTCTTGGGCCTCAGAATTATATTTACTATGAAATCATTAATATTTGTTGGGACTAATTTTCGTGGATTTTATGGTTGAGTAAATTCACAAAATTACATATGAGGAACAAGTAAACAAGTAAAATACCTACCCATTTAGTAACTCCTTTTTATAAAGTCAGGAGGAAAAATGTCTGTGTTTGACCACAAAGTATATTAGAAAAAACAAAACGAGAAAATTCCAAATGATAAAGGAAAACATTAGGATCTTTGAGCTGGATTTTAAGATCTTAACAGAGGCCTTTTCTGGCAAAATGGTATAATGCATGTATATTTTGCTTTATTTTTGGTAAAGTGAATGGGAGAGTATTTTAAGTTCTGTTGAAATGGTTAAATAACTATTAGAGAGTATGACACGGTCCATACACTGGAACCAGTCTCTTAAATAAATTATCTCCCTCTTGTACACGAGTTTCAGAAAAATGGATCATTGGACATACTTACTAGACCTGTCTGTCAAAATTTTTGCACAGAGCATATACCATTCAAGATACTGACTTAAAACTGTGCATGATAGTAGTTGGCAGTGAGACATTCTGCATAGCTTAAAAACTGGCTCTGTAGATCAAGGGTGAAGGTCAGAGCTCCTGCGCATAAGTTAAAAAACATTCAAAGCATTGACATATACTAACTTAAGGTAGGTGGCCACAAGATTATGTGTAGAGCACTTAAACTTTGTCGGAAGGCCAAAGGTTAAGGTCAGAAATTGAAATTCAGATCTGTCTGTGTCTGTCATATTGCATGTCCAGAGCGTAAATTGTTAAAGATACTGACTTCAGACAATGATGATAGGTTGCAATGAGCACAAAAGTCAAAATAGCAAGATTAATGTATGTAGAGCTCTTGTTTTAACTTAGAACGTTTTCTACACATATTCTACATTCCACTTTCCAACATCAAATCAAGTTTGCTGTCTGTTGGGTGAGCTCTTGTTGTTGCTGTGGTAAAAAAATGACTTTAGCTTACATCAGCAAATTAAAATTTTAAGGGGCCTCCATGGCTGAGTGGTTTAGGTCTTTGGCTTTGAATCACTTGCCCCTTATCGATGTGGTTTCAAACCTTACATGGGGTGTTGAAAAGCCCTCCAGCTGGCTTACATAAGGTTGATGGTTCTACCCAGGTGCCCACCCATGATGAAATAATGCATGGAGGGGCACCTGGTGTCTTCCTCTACAATCAAAGCTGAGAGTTGCCATATGACAAATTGTGTTGGTATGACGTCAGACCCAATCAAAACAAAACAAATGAAAGTTTTAATTTCAGAGTGACTCTGACAATGATGTAGATGATGATGATGATGATGTGATCAGACCAGCAAACCCAGTACCTCCTGATGAACCAGTCTATATTGAAGAGTCAGGTATAAATTTGTTCTCAAGTTTTACTTAAGAAAAGTCTCGATGGCTTTGTGATGTTCAATGCGTGTCAGACATACATCACATCTTGAATCTTTATTGTTTAAGCAGTTTTAAAATATTTCCACATACGACTTGTTGTTTAATAGTAGAACTATCACTTATAATCTTGTTAACAGGGTTGTTAGCTGAATTTAATGTTGATAAATGGTGTTAAGAAAGTTGTCAAGTGTGGAAATGTTTTGATAAATTTTGATAGTTTTAAATTTCTATTTCTTTTACCTCACATGAAGATTGTTTAGGATGAGCTATCAGGGGCTGCTAGAGTTAAAATTAGAGAAAACCTTTAAACACCTTTTCATGAACCACTAGATATATTTTAAAAATAGAAATACATTTAGACAACTTCTATTGAAGGGATCTTTATCAAACTTGGGTTGTAGCTTCATTTTAAGGTCCTCTCCCAAACATGTTCAAATAAGGGCAGTTGATCCTGTTTAGTTTGTTTGTTTGTTTGTTTTTGGTTTAACGCCGTTTTTCAACAGTATTTCAGTCATGTAACGGCGGGCAGTTAACCTAACCTATTAGAAATACCTATAGATGACTTCTTCTTATGACCTGATATATGGACCTTCTTTGAAGTTGGTCTGTAGCATTGTTATAAGTCTCTCTTCCAAATGTGGAGGCACATGAGCAAAAGAAAATGTTTTATCATAAAAACCCAGTTTCACAATCATCAATAAGTAAAAGGTGTATTTAGAATAATAAACAAGAGGCCTAAATAGGCCTAAGTTGCTCACCTGAAGAGGAGATTGACCTTGACCAATTGACCTTGAATCTGACCAAGTTTGGTGAACATTGTTTAAGAATTTTGTTTTGCTCATGCCTGTGTGTCCACAGACAATTTTATTTTCAATATGTAACTGGAAAACATTTTTAGCACATTTGATTTTATCGAAAAAAAAAGATGAGTTATTGTCATCGTTTGATTGGCATTGGAGTTGCCTGGTTAAGTTTTATGTTTAGGTCACTTTTTCACCTAAACTTAACTATCAAAGCTATTGCTTTAAAACTTGCAACACTTGTTCACCATCTGACTGTACAGCAAGAAACTTAACTCGATTGTGCCTTTTGCAAGAATTATGGCCCCTTCTGGACTAAGAAAATATCAGATTTTTTGGATAAGTTTTATGTTTAGGTCAACTTTTCTCCTAAACTATCAAAGCTATTGCTTTGAAACTTACAACACTTGTTCACCATCAAAAGTTGACTCTGTACAACAAGAAACATAACTCCATCCTGCTTTTTGCAAGAATGATAGCCCCTTTTGGACTTAGAAAATCAGATTTCTTGGTTAAGTTTTGTGTTTAAGTCAGTTTTTCTCCTAAACTTTCAAAGCTAATGCTTTAAAACTTGCAACACTTGTTCACCATCAAAAGCTGACTCTCTGCAGCAAGAAGCATAATTCCATCCTGCTTTTTGCAAGAATTATGGCCCCTTTTGGACTTGGAAAATAGAATTCTTGGTTAAGTTATGTCTAGGTCAACTTTTCTCCTTAACGGTCAAAGTTATTGCTTTAAGACTTGGAGCAGTTATCCGCCATTAAAAGCTGACTCTGTACAACAAGTACCGTAACTCTACATTGCTTTTTGCAAGACTTATGGCCCTTTTTGGACTTAGAAAATCATGGTATGACAATATACAGAGGGGGGCCTCCGTGGCCGAGTGGTTAAGGTCGCTGACTTCAAATCACTTGCCTCTCACCGATTTGGGTTTGAGTTTCATTCGAGGCGGTTAATTCCTGTGGGTTCGAGCCTCACTCGGGGTGTTGAATTCTTCATGTGAGGAAGCCATCCAGCTGGCTTACGGAAGGTCGGTGGTTCTACCCAGGTGCCTGCTCGTGATGAAATAATGCACGGAGGGGCACCTGGGGTCTTCCTCCACCATTAAAGCTGGAAAGTCGCCATATGACCTATCATGTGTCGGTGCGACGTTAAATCCAACAAAACAAACAAACAAACAATATACAGAGACAAAAAAATCAGATGAGCGTCTGCACCCGCAAGGTGGTGCTCTTGTTGCCTTTTGTTGTCAAGTTTCATTGGATGGTTGATTTGGATCAGTAGATGTTTCATGTGGTTTTGAGGATTGCTAGGTCAAAGGTTAAGTTCACAGTTCATTTGAGACTAAAAATGGTTTATTTTCAGTATCTTGAGAATTCCTGTAAATTTTAATTTAGAAATTATTCCTAGTATGTTGTTTTTATCACATTATACGGTTTTCTGTACGACATATACTAGTGTTATTTCTGTGTTCAAAAAGGGCAGGGTGCTGACTAAAAGGGGCAGGGTGCTGTCCGAAAGGGGCAGGGTTCTCTTTTAGACGTGAAAGTTACCATAGCAGTAGTTGAATTTCTAAATGTCTATAGTTAATATGTATTCCATTTATGTTTATTGCACACTTAAAAGAAATGTCACAGAATAAAGTGGTAAATCTTCCCAAAACCAGTAACATAGTTTACATAGTTATTTTACTTACTTTATAGTTTAGTTTAAACCATTCAAGCCTTTCTCTTAAAAAATGTCACCAAGAATGTCAACTTGTTTCATATAAAATAGTGGAGGGCCTTAATATAAGCTTAATCTTGAAACCAAGATCATGTTGTAAACAACATAGTAAAAGGCCTGTTTCAGGTCACATTGTAAAGTAATAATTATCAAAAGCCATGTTGTATTGATCAGGTCTTTATCAATATTTCATTAACAGAAAAGTGCTATTACAGTCAGGTTAAAGTTTACTAAAACGCATATCCAAAATATACTATCCGGATACTGGTACACTTTCGGAATGTTGTCTGAAAGTAGCTTTTACTCAGTGTACATGACCCACTAGGGTAAACCAAAGATAGTTCCTCATTTTTTGATGTTTTTCATCATAAAAAATACACCGACTGTCAGCTTTTTTGAAGGAAATATGGAAAAAATGCATACGACATAGGGAGTAATAAGACTCGTGAACGGACATTGTAAACTTTCTTTTACTTTCAATATTCATTAAAATTTGTGCATTTTCTAGTTGAAATTACAGTAGAATCAAACTGCATTGATATATACTTGTTATTATACTAAACAACGGTCCAGGCTAATTTAAATTTTGCACACAAAAAAATCTAGGGCACTTTTCACGTGCTCGGTAATCAGCTGGCCGCTTACGAACGCCTTTTTGACATTACACAGGATCCATACTCTTTATCAATTAGTTTTAACACTTCATTGATTCGCACTCGCCGTGACGTAATTTGCTGATCAAAAAATCGTCGAGGCATGTCAACAGGGAAATTGGCAGGATTTAACAGAAGATCAAAGGCAAGAGGGCACATTTTAAGGGCAGCGTGGCGGCAGTAAAAAAGGGCAGGGCGGGGCGTCCCGTTGCGTCGCTCTAGAAATAACACTATATACATTTGTAATTTTTTTCAAATCCCTGAAAATTTATGGGAAGTGAAATCTCAAACTTAACTATTATGTAAAATGCATATAATTATTGCAGCAGCACAAGACAGAGATCAGCAAGACAGCCATCAGCACTCTGCTAATCCTAACTCTTCAAATTCAACGGCAACAACTTCTGGTGCTGCAGTTTTGGTAGAAACTCCAGCAGTTGCCTCCTCTGTTGCCCCGGCAACACCTGGACCCAGCTCAGCTGTTCCTGTGCCTGTTGTTCAGATCCTTGGAGGTCATGGCCAGTCACCAGCAGATTTTAGAAGTCCAAAGAGGAAAAGAATTCACTCCCCTGAAAAACCTACAGCAGGTGGAGATAAGAAAGTAGAGGAGGAGGAAGAGGATGGTGATGTATGTATTGTATTCTATCACTTATAAAACATTTCTTTGCCCTAGTGCTCAAACTACAAAGGGTTAATTTCCATTGCATGTGAAGATGAAAAAGCTCTGACAGAAATTTATATTTACAAAATACAGTTTATGAATTTTTGACCTTTTTCAACTAAGAAAATTGTGGTAAAGCTTTTTTATGTAAGCTTGTATAAAAATGTAGAAGGGTTTCAAATAGTGTAGTATGCTGTCATTAGAAGTTCTTGTTTAACTTATAGTGAAATTTCTGTTCATGACAAACTTTTCTAACAAGAGAGGGAGACTTTCTAAGGAGAATACACACATTTTAGGGAAGCATTTGTACTGAAAACCCAAAAAGTTTGAGTTTTGCCAAGGTGGTATGGTCATGTTGAATTTATTCTTCAGTGTTGCCCTATTTGTTTCGAGGCATGGACAACATCTGGACTTCATAGGTTGTGTTCATTAAGATGTGGACATTTGTTTGGGCAAAGGTAAGAAATAAAAGTTTTATCTGCAGAAAACGATGGCCTATAGCATTTAGAGTATTATAGAAACTCCAGAAAATTCCAGTCAAAAGAAATTGAATTATGTAAACTTCAGAAATTTATGAACTTGTTGAAAACCTGGAAATTCATGGTTAAAAGCAATAAAGATATTTTAAGTATAACTCGTATTTATATTTTTAGTGTTGGAAGGCATTGAAAACTTTCTTGTTAATCTATCAGTGTAAGTTGAATCTGATTATTGATTAATCAGAACAGAATGAACATTATTGTTGATTAATCACTGCAAAATTAACCTTATGGCCATTTTATTAGTATTATATATATGTAATATTTCTGAGGTTGTAACTTTTGTGGTTGAGTCAATCTGTGAAAGTCCTGTTCCCATTCATTTTATGTTCAAAAGTTGTAATCCCAGCGATAGAGCTGCTTTGACAAAAACCACGAAATTGCGTGCCCATAAGTTAAATCAGATTTGAGTAATGACCAAAATTTGAAGCAACTGTTAAAAAATTAAATGCACTATTTCACTGATTTTAAGGTATTAGATCACAAATAGTAATGTTTACAGAATGGCCTTTGCTTGGTATATTCTGAAAGGTAACCATGTTTTGCACTATTTTGCAATTTTTCAACAACTTTTACCGTGCGTTTTTTTTAATAAATTTTGTATAACTTATGGTATCTCCTCAAGCTCAAGTAGAGACAAATTTCAAAGTGATAGTCACTATCCAAAACGTTTGAAGAGAACTCATTTTAGCATTAATTTTGATAAAAGAAACATCAAACTATTGGTAAACAATTATAAAACACAAAATAAAAATGTCAATATCATTTTTTTCTATGGTGCCTCAAGTAAACGGATTTAATGATACAGAATTCATACTTCAACTCTGAAAAAATAAGGTCGAATGCTGTGTTTCTGTTTTGAATTTTGCTTACTCCATTTAAAAATAACCTTAAGGCAGACATAAAACCTACCTAAATTTCTTCCACAATATATAATCTAAGAGTGAAAGCAAAATAGAGAACTTTCACTGCATGTAACTCAATATTTTTAAAGATGTGTAACTCTACCCCTTCTGTTTAAGTAAGTAAATTCACTTTGAACACCAAGAAATCGCTTATAAGATTCATCTTTTTCCATTTTTGTACAAGAAATCAATAATAAGTCTTGAAAGAAGTAAAAACTTACTAGAAAAAAGGAAAATAAGGAAAAAAAAATTGGTCCCAGTAGGGCTTGAACCTACGCCCCCCCTAAGAATTGCAGTTAAAGTAGGCTTGTGGTAGGAATTGAATACTCTTCAAAAAGGAGGTTCTCTATTAGTGATCTGATACCTTAAACATAGCTTATTAAACATTGCAGGTGCAATTTTTAAGTGGTTCTTCAAGTACTAAATCCAAAAATTGAAAGTGTTGGTTAAATTTACTGTCCAATAAAATAGACAGAAATTGTTTTAAATACAAGTTTTGAATATACATCTTGAAAACGATTTTTAATGAATTTTACAGTTGTATAGAAAAGTGGTTGAAGGGTCAGGGAGGTAAATGTCCACACTGTAATGCAAAGGCCAAAAGACAGGATATTAGAGTGTTGTATGGGAGGGCAGTAAAGGTAGGTTATTGTCAGTAAAGGTAGATTATTGTCAGTAAAGGTAGGTTATTGTCAGTAAAGGAAGGTTGTTGTCAGTAAAGGTAGGTTATTGTCAGTAAAGGTAGGTTGTTGTCAGTAAAGGTAGGTTATTGTCAGTAAAGGAAGGTTGTTGTCAGTGAAGGTAGGTTATTGTCAGGGAGGTTGTTGTCAGTAAAGGTAGGTTATTGTCAGTAAAGGAAGGTTGTTGTCAGTAAAGGTAGGTTATTGTCAGGAAGGTTGTTGTCAGTAAAGGAAGGTTGTTGTCAGTAAAGGTAGGTTATTGTCAGGAAGGTTGTTGTCAGTAAAGGAAGGTTATTGTCAGTAAAGGAAGGTTGTTGTCAGTAAAGGTAGGTTATTGTCAGTAAAGGAAGGTTGTTGTCAGTAAAGGTAGGTTATTGTCAGGGAGGTTGTTGTCAGTAAAGGTAGGTTATTGTCAGTAAAGTAAGGTTGTTGTCAGTAAAGGAAGGTTGTTGTCAGTAAAGGTAGGTTATTGTCAGGTAGGTTGTTGTCAGTAAAGGTAGGTTATTGTCAGTAAAGGAAGGTTGTTGTCAGTAAAGGAAGATTGTTGTCAGTAAAGGTAGGTTATTGTCAGTAAAGGAAGGTTGTTGTCAGTAAAGGTAGGTAATTGTCAGTAAAGGTAGGTTATTGTCAGTAAAGGAAGGTTGTTGTCAGTAAAGGTAGGTAATTGTCAGTAAAGGTAGGTTATTGTCAGTAAAGGAAGGTTGTTGTCAGTAAAGGTAGGTTGTTGTCAGTAAAGGAAGGTTGTTATCAGTAAAAGTTTAGTTATTGTGAGTAAACTTAAGGTAGGTTATTGTAACTAAAAGTAGGTTTTGTCAGGAAAATTTTAGTTAAATGTCAGTAGAGGTTGGTTGTTGGCCTTAAAGGTAGGTTGTTGTCAGTAATGATAGGTTATTGTCAGTAAAGGTAGGCTGTTGCCAGTAAATGTTTAGTTATTGTCAGTTAAGATTTAGTTATTGTCAGTAAAGGTAATTTATTGCCAGTGAATGCAAGTTATTGTCAGTCTTCACTAAATCTTTGGAATCACTTTTCCATTTTGGCAAAAACTAACATTGTATCAAATTTCTGTGTCTAAGATTTGTTCTCTTAAATATTAGCATTCACTTTATATGCATTGTTAGACTTTTGATTTCTTTCTGGATCGCACCGAAGACTATAACAATGGTTCTAGTAGCTTTCTCGCTTGGCATTTTAATAGCAATAAGACGATAGTTCTAAGTCAGCCTGATGTCAGTGAAATGTGACGGATGGGATATCTTGTTGTATATCTTTGACGTGTTATTCCAGTTAGGCAGTAATATGAGGTTATTGCTGCAAGTTACATGACTGAAATATTGGTGCTTGGCATGAAAAGTTAACCATGAAAATTAAATGTTGATTTCTTTTCATTGATAACAGATTGTTCCTTATGTTTATGTCTCCCACCACACAGCGGTGTGGGAGGCAAATTGATTTGCTCCAGTGTGTGTGTGTGCGTGCGTGTGTGCATTCGTTCGTTCGTTCGTTCTAAGTGGAACATCTCTCACCAAACTTGAACAAAATGTGTTTGACCTTAAGACCTCGGCCAAGTTCGATAACTAGCCAAATCGGCCCAGGCACTTTTGAATTATGGCCCTTGAATTACTGATTGGATCCACTTATCCAGACCTAATTGAATCCATTCATCTAGACCATCCAGAGAAACTAGTCATTTTTCATAGGGGTAGTTGTGGGAGACATGCGCCTTTCTCAAAAGCATCTCTAGTATCTTGGTAGTTTAGCATTTGGAGTGATTTTATGCCTTAATCTATACTATCTTCATCTAAAGCTTTTTCACACAGCCATGTGTATTGGCTTTAAGATTCATCCTAAAAAAAATTGCGACTATAAATTTATGCAAAATAAAAATCTTTTTTACAGGCTTTAGATACAACAGAGCAAGATAGGGCTTTGAAAGACCTGGAAAAAGAGAGAGATGCAAAACGGAGAGCTGAAATGGAAGGGGCACAAATTCGTCTACAGTACCAAATGACTATAGAGGAAAACAATAGGCTTAAATTGGAAGTAGAGACCTTGAAAGCACAACTTAGAAAGACAGGGTACATAATATTATAATATTTAAATATGTGTAGAAAAGAAAACATACTTGTTATCCCACTTGGAAGGTCAAGGTCAGGTATATGTCATCACACCTGTGGGTGTATGTGTGTTTGTCATAAACTTGTGAGCTGTTCTGTACACATTTCTGAAGAGATTTTGACTGTGTCAGCTGTTTCATTATAAACTATTAAAAATGCCAATGATTCCAGTATGTCTGATTACAGATGATTTACATAAGTTATGGCCCTTAGTGGTTTTCATATGGTGTATTTGACATGATTTAATGTGTGTCTAAGTCCTCAAGTTCTCATGGTATAATGTGTGTCTACATGTTCATGATAAAATATGTGCCGTAGTCCTTTTTACATAATTCATGTCCGAGTCCTCTTTATACAAGTACACGTAAGTCTACATGATACAATATGTCTCAGTTGTAATGATACCATGTGTGTCTAAATCCTCTTGATAGAATGTGTGTCTAAGTCTTAATGATTTAATGTGTGTCCACATCCTCATGATATAGTATGTGTCTTAGTCATCATCATATACATCTTACAAAATAATTTCACTCGGGGCTCACAAAATTATTTTGCCCAATGTATAACCGCCCATCATGTATAAAAAGTATTAAAACATGGTTTGGCTATAAATTATTTCTAAGAAAAACACTTGACGCCGTCTAATGCATAGTGTTTCGTTAAATGGCTTCATATTTGGGTGCAATGGCATCAAATTTTGATGCGCTGCTCCAAATCACACAACACGGTTTCAGTTTGCATTAGACTGGGTCAAGCTTTAATGAATCGTTTCATTTTACACTGCACAAACTCATGTTGCATTAAACGGTTTCACATTGAGCTGCATGGTATGTTTTGTTGGATTATTTCATATTACGATGCATCGCAACAAGTTTTTCAATGCATCGTTCCATGTTTAAATGGATGGAATGAAGTTTTGCATTAAATGGTTTCAATATACAATGCGTTGAATGCAAATGTATTGGACGGGATGGAGTTTTAGACTAGATGGCGTTGAAATGCTATGCACTGACAGACTTGTTAATGAATGGGTTGTATATTTACTAATTTTGGCGGTAACCACCACCCATAAAATATCTCTTGTCTTCAAGTTTTAAGTCAGTACTTGACAAGATGATATTTCATTACAGTGGTTCAGGATTACCAGGGTTACCAGCCTTGAATTCAGGAAAGAAGATGGAAGTCGGTCAAGGATTAAACAAGTCACAGATTGCTGGACGGTATGTGATTGACAAGAAAGTCAAGATCTGGGATGTAAGTCTCATTCTTTATTTGCAAAATAATTTTTAAAGTGGACATGATGATCTTCCTGTACAGTGCTTTTCTGCAATGCATTAGGCAAAATTTATATAAGTTAAGATTGGATAACAGTAGATAATTATGGTTGTAGTTATGAAGGTTTTATTTTTGTTTATTAGCTCAACCTTTTGAAGAAAAAGTGGAGCTATTGAACTCGCCCGGCGACACAGTCTGTGTTTGCGTCGCGGTTGGTTAAAATTTTCGAATAAGTCAAATATCTGTCACTAAACTTAGAATAGTTATTTACAATCAGTCTGCACCAGGAGAAACAGTCAGAGTTATGCCACTTTTTAACTTAGGATTTTTTTGGTTAAAGTTTTTGATAAAGTCAAATATCTCCGTTACTATCAATAGTAGCTTTTGACTTGAAACTTAAAATAGTTATTTACTATCAAAGTCTACACCAGGAGAAACAATCACTATAACTCTGATTTTGACAGAGTTATGCCCCTTTTTAACATAGAATTTTTTGGTTCAAGTTTTATAAAAATTTTACTGGCAAAGGTCTAATTAAGAGTTGAGCACTGAGAAAAGTCAAGCTGTCTTATGGACAGCTCTTGTTTTTTAGTGGTCAGTTAAAAAAAAAAAACTTTGCTATTTAGAACCAATATTTCAAGTGAATTAACCCTTAGCCTGCTGCAGGCAAATTTAACAGCCTTTGCAAACAGCTTGGAACCAGATCAGACGCCGATTAAATCGGCGTCTGATCAGGTTCCAAGCTGTTTGCTACTCTGACAATATTTCTTCCAATTTTGGAGCAAATTGAATGAACTTTACAATTTTAGCAGACGACATTTCCAGCAGACGACAATTTATCTAGCATGCTAAAGGTTAAAAAGCTTTTACCAAGTTGCATGTTTATTCGAGCATTGGTTGCTGTTGTCCAGTGATAATGTCAACAGACTACAAAAGCAGGAGTCATGAGTTTTAACCCTCATTCCTCAAACAAATATTTCTTAAATTGTTTCTCCTAAAAGTTTTGCTTATGGCTGCTTTCTTGCTACAGAAATAGGAAGCTTCTTCTGTATCTCTGTCCTCAAACTGAAAATTCAGACGACTTCTTTAGGAGTCATCTACAGTCAAACTTTGTTCTCCTCAAGTAGCTGCCAGCCTCCCCATTTGAATTATCAGAGGTGGAGGACAAATTATTTCAGACACAATTTCTTTTATCAAATCGTCATGGAGAACATACGCTGCGCTCGGAAATCAAACTCGCGACCCAGCAATGCGTAGACCAACACTGTCCCTACTGAGCTAAGTGGATGGACTCAAACTTTGTTAACTTGAACTCGGATAATTTCTTCACCCATCGATGTGGGTTCGAGCCTCACTCGGGGCGTTGAATTCTTCATGTGAGGAAGCCATCCAGCTGGCTTATGGAAGGTCGTTGGTTCTACCCAGGTGCCCGCTCGTGATGAAATAATGCACGGAGGGGCACCTGGAGTCTTCCTCCACTATTAAAGCTGGAAAGTCGCCGTATGACCTATCATGTGTCGGTGCGACGTTAAATCCAACAAATAAATAAAATTTCTTCACCACCCTTTTCTTGAACTTGTCATCAGGTCCCGGAAAAATCCCTGTACAATGAATTTTGTTCGATAACATGAACAACCGATCACTCGAACAAATTTTGCTGGTCCCATCAAGCTCTAGTTAACGAAGTTCGACTGTATATAGGTAAATAGTGGTGACTGTAGTTAGACCTAGATACACACAAGCTGCAGAGGTACCAATACTTGCTTCTCCTTAACGCCATTTTCTTTCGACATTTCAGCTCCAGGGTGCAAAATTCTAAATAAAAAACAAGGCTGTATTTTGGTAAAAAGTTTTCATGTATTGATTTTTATAGGCTGGTAACTGCCGTGTCATGGCACACTGTCCCTCACTGGCTACCATAGTTGCTTCTCAACCATCTTCAAGTCCCTTATTTCCAGGATTTGGGGTGAAAAAGGTATGTTTGTTTTTGAAGAAGAATTTATTGGAGGAACAGATGTGAAACTTTCACTTCTTTACCATGACTGGTGGTGTTAAAGTTCCTGTTCTACATTTACATAAACTTAAAATGCCAATTTAATTACCTACGTGTAGTTGTGATTAAATGTCATTCCAGTGTTATTTGAATCAAACTTTAGTTACAGTCTGAGTACTTCGTACGTTTTATAAAGGTGTGTTACTTTCGTATGAAGAGTGTCTCTCAAAATAAGATGAGGTATTTTGTTACTGTCAGTGTCATATTCCATAGAAATGATGTTTACATGAAGTAAAATATATGTCAAATTTACTATATTATAGATATGTACACTTGATTTCAAAACATCACAGTACATAACAATACATTCCAAAGCTATCAGAGATGTTGCGTTTCACCCCACAGTAGAAGATGGCATGTTGCTGTCTTGCGGGCTCGATAAGAAAGTCAAAATGACCAGTCTTCTAAGTAATGCTGTAGTTCAATCGTAAGTATCTGTTTAAAAGTTGATAAATCTATAAATGATTCCAAGGCCGCTGTCTGACTGGTTAAAGTTGTTAACCGAATCTTTTACCCTTACCAGTATGATTTCGAAACCTTAGTAGAATTATAGAATTCTGCATGTGAGAAAGCCAACTAGCTGCCTAGGCCTCTGTCTGATTAGTTGAAGTTGTTAACAAAATCTTTTACCCTTACCAATATGATTTCGAAACCGTAGTTGAAGCATAGAATTCTCCATGTGAGAAAGCCAACTAGCTGCCATACATAGGGTTGGTGGCTCTACCAAGGTGCTGGCACATGCGTTAAACAATGCCTAAAGGGGTGTTAGGATCTTCTTCCACTATCAAAAGCTAGAAAAATTGCAGTATGGCATGATTTGTGTATGGTGTGGCAACTCAAAATTTTAAGTGGAACAAAAATATTAATAAAAGAACAGATGTTCTTTTACAAGAGGGATGATTTTGCAAGAGAAAGTTGCAGGACATAACTTGGAAAGATATTTGAGCTGCGCCATGAGAAAACCAACATAGTTTGTTTACGACCAGCATGGATCCAGACCAGCCTGCGCATTTGCGCTGTCTGGTTAGGATCCATGCTGTTAGCCTTTTTTAAAGCCTTTTGCAGTTAGAGAAACCGTTATCGAACAGCATGGATCCAGACCAGACGAATGCGCAGGCTGGTCTGGATCCATGCTGGTCGCAAATGCACTTTTTTGGTTTTCGCATGGTGCGGCTCATTTACATATTTAGAGGTTAGATTGATAGGTAGAGCTGAGATGTACCAAGTTCTAACCTTTCACAAGCCATTGATTACTGTGACAAATAACACAAGACGGTATATAATAGGTAAGCTGTCCTCCACCCTTGGTTCTTGTGGTTAATTGCATGGAGCAATTGAAAATACTCATAAAAAATGCAAGAAAGCTGGTTCACCTCATAGATGATTTGTAATTTTCATTCGTATACATTCTGACAGTATAAAATAATAAAATCATTATGTCTCCCCACCCTCTGGGGGAGACATATTGTTTTTGCCCCGTCCGTACGTCACACTTTATTTCCGAGCACTAACTGGAGAACCATTTGACCTAGAACCTTCGAACTTCATAGGTTGGTAGGGCTTATGGAGGAGACGACCCCTATTGTTTTTGGGGTCACTCCGTCAGAGGTCAGGGTCACAGGGGCCTGAACATGGAAAACCATTTCCAATCAATAACTCGAGAACGACTTGATCCAGAATGTTGAAACTTAATAGGATGATTAGTCATGCAAAGTAGATGACCCCTATTGATTTTGGGGTCACTCCGTCGAAGGTCAAGGTCACAGGGGCCTGAACATGGAAAACCATTTCCAATCAATAACTCGGGAACGACTTGACCCAGAATGTTGAAACTTCATAGGATGATTGGTCATGCAAAGTAGATGACCCCTATTGATTTTGGGGTCACTCTGTCAAAGGTCAAGGTCACAGGGACCTGAACATTGAAAACCATTTCCGGTCAGTAACTTTAGAACCACTTCTGTTTCCTGTGTCAAGGTCACAGGGGCCTGGTCATGTAAACTCATTTCCAGAAAATAACTTGAGAACCTCTTGACCTAGAATGTTGAAACTTAATAGGATGATTGGACATGCAGAGTAGATGACCCCTATTTATTTTCGTTTCACTTGATCAAAGTGTCTCTTTGACTTTCACTCCTGACCCTTATTGACTTCTTGCCTATAGGACTTTGCATTGGGGGAGACATGCTTTTTACAAAAGCAATTTCTAGTTGTACCCCCCGACAACAAAGTTGTAAGGGGGGGTATACTGGTTTCAGGTTGTCTGTCTGTCCGTCTGTCTGTCTGTCCGTCTGGTCGTCTGTCCATAGACGCAATCTTGTGCGCACCATCTCTCCTTATCCCCTTGACAGAATTTAATGAATCTTCACACAAGTGATCAGTACCAACAGTAGTTGTGCATGGAGCATGTTAGGTTCTTTAAGAAAAAAAATTTGCAGAGTTATGGGACTTTGTTTTTTGTTACTATACTATATATATAGACACAATCTTGTGCGCACCATCTCTCCTCATCCCCTTGACACAATTTAATGAAACTTCACACAACTGATCAGTACCAACAGAAGTTGTGCATGGGGCATGTTAGGTTCTTTTAGAAAAAAAATTTGCAGAGTTATGGGACTTTGTTTTTTTGTTACTATACTATATACATAGACACAATCTTGTGCGCACCATCTCTCCTCATCCACTTGACACAATTTAATGAAACTTCACACAACTGATCAGTAACAACAGTAGTTGTGCATGGGGCATGTTAGATTCTTTCAGAAAAAAAATTTGCAGAGTTATGGGACTTTGTTTTTTTTGTTACTATACTATATACATAGACACAATCTTGTGCGCACCATCTCTCCTCATCCCCTTGACACAATTTAATGAAACTTCACACAACTGATCAGTAACAACAGTAGTTGTGCATGGGGCATGTTAGGTTCTTTCAGCGACAAAAATTGCAGAATTATGGGACTTTGTTTCTTGTTAACCAATCTACCAAACCCTTGCACACAATTTAATGAAACTTCACACAAGTGATCAGTACCAACCCTATGTGTGCATGGTGCATGTTACATTCTTTTAGATAAATATTCTGCATAGTTATGGGACTTTGTTTTTTGTTACTATACTGTATACATACAGTCTATATACATACAGTCCACATAATTATACAGTCTTGTGTGTGTCAAATTGCAGTGTACTGTGTCAGTGCATGCGGGGGGTACATTCATCACCTTTAGTGATAGCTCTAGTTTTCTTTAAAAATAAGACTTTTCAATGAACGTAATGCTTGATTATCACCAATTACTTATATATGTAATTCAGATATGACACTCCCATGCCAGCATGGAGTTGTGTATGGAATGCGGAGAACAGAAACTTTTTTTACGCAGGCCTACAAAATGGACTGGTTCAAGAATTTGATATTCGTAACACTGAAGGCCCAGTCCGAGAATTCAACCGTGAAGGGAGCCGGTCTCCCGTTGCTTCACTGTGTTATATGTGTGCTGACAGGAGAGCTGATTTCAGGTTAGTATTTATAATCCTACAAACAATTTATGATGGTCTTGTAAACCACTGTCGGAAAGTGTGGCATTGTATTTAGTCATATTACAGTTGGCTGGTCAGTTGGTATCTGGCAAAAAAGTTGCTACAATACTTTCACAGTTTTAGACATATTCCAGTGAAACTTCCTGCAAATGATCGCCTAGAAGTTAAGATCTGCTTGACATTTTCCCTTGGGGGAAAAAAAACACATTTCCTTTTACAAAGCAGAATTGTATAGGTATGGATCAGAAGTAACAGCTCTAGTTTATCATGCGGGTCTTGAGTATGACATTCACACTATGACTCCAGTCTGGGAATTTAACAGTGAGGGGAATCATACTTCCTTTTCACCATATGGAATATTTTTAAGAAGAACAAAATAAAAACTGAAAGAAGAATCAATGTTGATGATAACAATTTAATCAGGCTCATTTGATTGCTTTCCTTAGTGTTGTAAGATCGGCTCTCTGGGAACATCTTTTGAGACAATGAAAAGAGCATTTGAGCCGCGCCATGAGAAAACCAACATAGTGCATTTGCGACCAGCATGGATTCAGACCAGCCTGCACATCTGCACAGTCTGGTCAGGATCCATGCTCTTCGCTATCAGTTTCTCTAATTGCAGTAGGCTCTGAAAGCGAACAGCATGGATCCTGACCCGACTGCGCTGATGCGCAGGCTGGTCTGAATCCATGCTGGTCGCAAATGCACTATGTTGGTTTTCTCATGGCACGGCTCATTTATTTTAAGTTTCCTAGATACAGTAAAACATGTCTTTAACAGCCAGTCAAGAGGAGGAGCAAAAATGACCCTTTAAGACAGGGTCTCGCTTAATGCAGGTTATTTTATTCTTTGAAGTATAGAAAGGGAATGTAGAAGTGGCTACTCCAGAGAAGGGGCTGCTTAATAGAGAGGATTGCTTATACAGGTTTGACTGTATAGTAAAGGTGAAGAAAAAAAAGAAACATGAAAAACTGGTTCCCCATCTTCAGTTGTTGAATTCTTCTGGATCCTACAGGGCAATACACATATAGGTCGATGCGTTTGGCATGTTTTGACCCTTCAGAACATGAGAATTCAGGAGTGTTATGTTGTAAAGCTTTCTTAGCTTGGTTATTCAGATTAGGGAGAGCTTTTGGACTCGCCTCTGGATAGGCATCCACAACCGGATTAGGTTAAGTTTTTGTATGTAAGCTGGAATCTCAGTAACCACATGTTAGAATGGATTGAATCTTAACACACATATTCACAGAGATATTTAAACTGACTTATATTGCACAGGTTCCATAACTCTATTTTGCTATTTTACAAAATTATGCCCCTTTTTAGCTCACTTGAGCCAAAGGCTCAAAGTGCGCTCAAAGTGCGTTTTGTGTTGTCTGTCGTCCGTCTGTCAACATTTTCTAAAAAAATATTCTTGAAAACCACTGGACAGAATAAAATCAAACTTCACAGGAATGTTTCTTCGGTGGTCCCCTTTCAAAATTGTTCAAAGAATTGAATTCCATGCAGAACTCTGGTTGCCATGGCAACTGAAAGGAAAAGCTTTAAAAAATCTTGTCCAAAATTGCAAGGCGTAGAGCCTTGATATTTGGCATGTGACATCATCTAATGGTCCTCTATGAAGATTATTAAAATTATGCCCCTTGGATGAAAAGAGGACCCGCCCCAGGGGTCCCAAGTTTTACATAGACTTATGTAGGAAAAAACTTAAAAAATCTTCTTGTCTAAAAGCACAAGACCTAGGTCTTTGATATTTGGTATGTAGCATTGCCTTGTGGTCCTCTACCAAAATTGTTCAGATTATAATCTTGGGGTTAAAAGAGGCCCTGCCCTGGGGGGTCTCAAGTTTTACATAGACTTATATGGGAAAACAGTTTAAAAAACTTCTTGCCTGAAACTGCAAGGCCTATGCTTTTGATATTTGGTATGTTGCATTGCCTTGTGGTCCTCTATCAAAATTTTTCAAATTATGCCCCTAGGGTGAAAAGAGGCCCTGTCCTTGGAGTCCCAAATTTAACATAGACTTATATAGGGGAAAAAAATCTTTTTGTTTGAAAGTTCAAGGCCTAGGCCGTTGATATTTGGTATGTAGCATTGCCTAGTGAATGTCTAACAAGATTTTTCAAATTATTCACCTGGGGTGAAAAGAGGCCCCGCCTTGGGGGTCACTTGTTAAATGAGTTAAATAGGAATAAATACTTCAAAAATTATCAGATCAAATTTCCTAGACTGTTAACTTATAATTATCTGATGGCCCTATGTGATTTGGGGTCAACTGACTGTGACCTTGACCTTCTGACCAACTTTATTGTTTTTTAAGATACGGCCTTGAAATTTGGATGACATGTACAGTTTTGCACACAGATCATAAAACTTTCAGTGACCATGGATGGGACCTGCTGACCTTCTTTCTAATATTTTAGCATCAGTTTGCCATTTGAAACATGTGGCTCGTATTACTCAGGTGAGCGATTGACCTTCTTGTTTAACTTTGCAGTTGGTACTGTATCTCGGTTACCACAGACGGGAACGGCTTACCCACTGTGATGAGCTGACATGCATTGTAAAGGTTGCATAACACTGCTTTGCAATTTTACCAAATGGTGCCTGTTTTTGGACGTTTATTTACTCACCTGAGCCAAAGGCTCATGGTGAGCTTTTGTGACCGCTCAATGTCCGTCGTGTGTCATGTGTCCGTCAACATTTTCTAAAAAAACTTCTCCTTGAAAACCAATGGACAGAATTTCACCAAACTTCACAGGAATGATCCTTCGGTGGTCCCCTTTCAAAATTGTTCAAAGAATTGAATTCCATGCAGAACTCTGGTTGCCATGGCAACCGAAAGGAAAAACTTTAAAATCTTCTTGTCCAAAATCGCAAGATGTAGAGCCTTGATATTTGGCATGTGACATCATCTTATGGTCCTCTATCAAGATTATTCAAATTGTGCCCCTGGGGTGAAAAGAAGCCCCGCCCCCTGGGTCACAAGCTTTACATAGGCTTATAAAGGAAAAAACTTTAAAAATCTTCTTGTCTAAAACCACAAGACCTAGACCTTTGATATTTGGTATGTAGCATTGCCTTGTGGTCCTCTACCAAAATTATTCGAATATTACCCTGGGTTAAAAAGAGGCCCTGCCCCGGGGGGCCTCAAGTTTTACATAGACTTATATAGGAAAAAACTTTAAAAATCTGAAACTACAAGACCTAGGCCTTTGATATTTTGTATGTAGCATTGAGTTGTGGTCCGCTATGAAGATTGTTCAAATTGTGCCCCTGGGTTGAAGAGGCCTTGCAATGGGGGTCCCAAGTTTTACATAGACTTACATAGGAGAAAATTTTAAAAATGTTCTTGTTTAAAACTGCAAGGCCTAGGCTTTTGATATTTGGTGTGTAGCATTGCCTTGTGGTCCTCTACCAAAAATGTTCAAATTATAACTTTATGGTGAAAAGAGGCCATGCCCCAGGGGTTTAACATAGACTTGTATAGGGGTAAAAATAAAAATCTTCTTGTCTGAAAGTTCAATGCCTAGGCCCTTGATATTTGGTTTGTATCATTGCCTAGTGGACCTCTAACAGGATTGTTTAAATTATGCCCCTGGGGTGAAAAGAGGCCCCACCCTGGTGGTCACTTGTTATATGAGTTATATAGGAAAAAATACTTCAAAAATTATCAGATCATATTTCCTAGACTGTTTATTATACCCCCACCAAACATGTTTGAGGGGGGTATATAGGAGTCAGTTTTGTCGCGTCCCGTCGCGTCCCGTCCCGTCGCATCCTGAAATCTATTATCTTAGTTATTACCAAATGGATTTGATTCAAACTTAAAATACATGTTCCACCTTATCACCCACATCATGTGACACAAGGTGCATAACTGTTGACACCAAGTTTTCATGAATTATGTCCCCTTTTACTTAGAATTTAAGGTTAATTTTGTTGTATTTTCACTATATCTCAGTTATTACTAAATGGATTTGATTCAAACTTAAAATAGATGTTCCACCTCATCACCCACATCATGTGACACAAGGTGCATAACTCTGACACCATTTTTTTTATGAAATATGCCCCTTTTTACTTAGAATTTAAGGTTGATTTTGATGTATTTTCACTATATCTCAGTTACTACTGAATGGATTTGATTCTAACTTAAAATAGATGTTCCACCTCATCACCCACATCATGTGCCCACATCATGTGACACAAGGTGCATAACTCTGACACCAAGTTTTCATGAATTATGTCCCTTTTTACTTAGAATTTAAGGTTAATTTTGTTGTATTTTCACTATATCTCAGTTATTACTAAATGGATTTGATTAAAACTTAAAATAGTTGTTCCACCTCATCACCCAGATGATGTGACATAAGGTGCTTAACTCTGACATAATTTTTTTATGAATTATGTCCCCTTTTACTTTAAATTTAAGGTTGATTTTGATGTATTTTCACTATATCTCAATTATTACAAAATGGATTTGATTCAAACTAAAAATAGATGTTCCGCCTCATCACCCACATCATGTGACACAAGGTGCATAACTCTGACACCAATTTTTCATGAATTATGTCCCTTTTTACTTAGAATTTAAGGTTAATTTTGATGTATTTTCACTATATCTCAGTTACTACTGAATGGATTTGATTCAGACTTAAAACAGATGTTCCACCTCATCACCCACATCATGTGACACAAGGTGCATAACTCTGACACTAATTTTTCTTGAATTGTGTCCCCTTTTACCTAGAATTTAAGGTTAATTTTGATGTATTTTCACTATATCTCATTCTGATTGGCTTAGAGCCAAAGGGAAGTAACCTTTTTTTTAACTTTTGTACTGAGTTTCTTCCCCTTAAATTCCAGTAATTAGTCTATTTTTAGAAATCCTATTTTTAGATTTTCAATATTTTAGGTATTTTTCTAACTTTTTTATTATAAGTCCTATGTAAAAAGTAAAAACATTTTTCTGTGGTAACATGGGTCGGTAAGACACTTTTTTAAATTCACTTTTAGTGTATCTCTAATATTAGAGATTTAATATATTTACTAGTATTACTTTACTAGTATTATACTAGTATTACTTATATGTGGAAGCCCAGGATGAAGTACTCCAAAGTATTTTTAAGATTTCTTATGGTTGCCATTCTTCTGTGACAAGACCGTATGGTGGGGGTATGAGTCACTCCTGTGACAGTTCTAGTTATATTTACCTGTTGTACCCAAGTGATTACGTGTCACCTTACTGTAACCTTGACCTACTGACCTGCTTTCTTGTTTTTTGAGATACAGCCATGAAATTTGGATGACGTACAGTTTTGCATACCGATCTTAAAACTGACTTTCAGTTACCATGGATGTGACCTATTGACCTACTTCCTAATATTTTAGCATCAGTTTGCCACTTGAAACATGTGGCTCATATTACTCAGGTGAGCGATTTAGGGTCATCATGACCCTCTTGTATTCATTCAGTTGACAAGGTTGTTGAATAGTCCAGTGTTGCTGTCCTCTGACGAATCTTGTCGTGTTTTTCAGATCTGGAGGTCTGCTGATAGGTCAGTTAGATAGGGTATCATTCTTCGAATGGCTGCCTAATGACCAACATAGAATCCATTTGTTGCCACTAGAGGGCAGTCTCACCAGCTTGCACATAGAACCAAATACACGGCATATTCTTGCCAGTTTCCGTCCAACTGGTCGACATCCAACTATTCGGCATCAGTTATGTGAATTGATCTCAAGAAACATTAGCACTGTTCCATCTGTGATAGATAACGTATGTACCTGTAATGTGATACATACGTTTCATGGAGGTCGTATGCAGACTGTCCTCTCGAAAACGATAGTGCATCAACATCCTGCTGATACTACTAGATTGCTGGTCTGTGCTGGTGATGAAACCGACAATACAGTAAGTATGATTATTATAGTATGTTTATTATGTGTCCCACATGTAATAGGAGAGACATACTGGTTTAGTGCTGTCTCAATGTCATACAGTTTGTACACGTAACTTAACACATGTAATTACCTGTAAACCTTGTTTGTATTGATTTTAAATTGAATATTTATTAACGAAAGGAGGGAGGATATAGGCGCCACCTCGTCTTCCATTCTTCTGTATGTACGTCCATTCATCACACTTCTTGCCAGTAGGATAACTTGAATACTATGTTAGATATTGACTTGATACTTTTTGATACTGATAGAGGTAAATGAGAGAGAGTGCAGCGACAAGGAACAGTGGTATAATATTTTTATTATCATTCTTTTTTAGCTCGACTATTCGAAGAATAGGGGAGCTATCCTACTTGGGTCGGCGTTAGCGTGAGCGTCACACAAATGTTAAAGTTTGTGTACCACCCCAAATATTTTCAAAGTCCATTGAGATACTGCTTTCATATTTTGCATACTTGTTTACTATCATGACCCCAGTCTGTAAAAAGGAGGAGGCAACTCTTTCAAGCATTTTGACTGAATTATGGCCCCTTTTCGACTTAGAATAAATGTTGAAGTTTGCGTACCACCCCAAATATTTTCAAAGTCCATTGAAATATTGCTTTGATATTTTGCATACTTGTTTACCATCATGAACCCAGTCTGTAAAAAGGAGGAGGCAACTTTATTAAGCATTTTGACTGAATTATGGCCCCTTTTCTACTTAGAATAAATGTTAAAGTTTGCGTACCACCCCAAATATTTTCAAAGTCCATTGAGATATTGCTTTTATATTGTATACTTGTTTACCATCATGAACCAAGTCTGTAAAAAGGAGGAGGCAACTCTGTCAAGCAATTTTGACTGAATTATGGGCCCTTTTCGACTTGAAATAAATGTTAAAGTTTGCGTACCACCCCAAATATTTTCAAAGTCCATTGAGGTATTGCTTTGATATTTTGCATACTTGTTTACCATCATGAACCCAGTCTGTAAAAAGGAGGAGGCAACTTTATCAAGCATTTTGACTGAATTTTGGCCCCTTTTTACTTAGAATAAATGTTAAAGTTTGTGTACCACCCCAAATATTTTCAAAGTCCATTGAGATATTGCTTTGATATTTTGCATACTTGTTTACCATCATGAACCCAGTCTGTAAAAAGGAGGAGGCAACTTTATTAAGCATTTTGACTGAATTATGGCCCCTTTTCTACTTAGAATAAATGTTAAAGTTTTGCGTACCACCCCAAATATTTTCAAAGTCCATTGAGATATTGCTTTGATATTTTGCATACTTGTTTACCATCATGAACCAAGTCTGTAAAAAGGAGGAGGCAACTCTGTCAAGCAATTTTGACTGAATTATGGCCCCTTTTCGACTTGAAATAAATGTTAAAGTTTGCGTACCACCCCAAATATTTTCAAAGTCCATTGAGGTATTGCTTTGATATTTTGCATACTTGTTTACCATCATGACCCCAGTCTGTGAAAAGGAGGAGGCAACTTTATTAAGCATTTTGACTGAATTATGGCCCCTTTCCTACTTAGAATAAATGTTAAAGTTTGCGTACCACCCCAAATATTTTCAAAGTCCATTGAGATATTGCTTTGATTGCTCTGACAGCTCTTGTTTTGAAAACCTTGTCCCGGGTATAGCTTGAACACTATGTAATGTATTGACTTCATACTTTTCATATTGATAGAGGTCAGTGAGTGGGAATGCAGTGACAAGGAACCATAGCTCTAGGTGTCCCATATTTTAATTATTACCCTTTTTGTGGAGCCCCTTTGAGAAAAGCTAAGACAAAAAAAAATTGTCCATATGGCAGTTAAGTGTATATGCATGAGTGTGTTAGTGCATGCATTTGTTCATCCAGACTTTTTTGTACGGACAGTAATTTTTGACGTGCATGGAGCAGTCTTACTTTTGTATTTTGTATGAATGTTTACCTCACTGAGTTGGAACGTCATGCGCAAACCACAACTTCCAATTTCAAATGACAAGGTGACACTTCAAGGTAAAAAGTCATTTCAGACCTTGTCTGGGCCATAAATTTGACATGCATAAATGAATTTTGTTTATATATGTCATGAATGTTTACCTTCATGAGACAGAGTATCATGTGCAAACTCCAGGTTCTTATCTCAGAGGACAGACATACCTTTTTCATTAACACTCTAGTTGTTTTCTGTTTTGAGGTTTCAAGTCACATTGACAAAATTTAGACCATATGGCGATATTTCCAATTTTGATGGTGGAGGAAGACTTGTATTCCCATATAAGAGCAAATTTAAAGCAAAACCAAAAAATTGCATGAAGATTTCACAGTATGGGTTTCTTTTGTAAGAGAATATCCTGTCATTAACATTATTATCATATCACTTGTAGAATATGTTTTCTTTTTCTTCTTTCAGGTTCACATTTGGGACTCAGGGAGCGGTCAGTTATCACAGAGACTGGCTACAGGGGGAGTGACAGTAGATATGTGTTCAATGAATATAAACAATACTATGTACCTCGCTACACTGACAGATAAACTATGTAAGGTGTACAAATGGGAATGACAGTGTAATTTAGCCTGAAAATTGGTTAAAGTACATGCAGTTTATACAACATACAGTGGTGCTTTCATGGATTAACAGCATAAGGTGTTCAAAATGGAGCTGTCGAAAAATTCGACTATGCTGTTGGGTTCACATGATAGGGTAAACAAAACATTTGTTACTGCTCTGTTTACACAGCAGATTTTAATGTACCTTTAATCAGGGAATTATAAAAGGCTATATACCTGAATATGCATTCCTCGAATCTCCCACTGATAATATTTTGTGTTCAAATGAGAGAAATGGAGATATTTGCTCAACACTATATGCCACTGAGGTTTTCAAGTTAGAGAAATGAAGGCATGTGCACAACTCTGCATTATGATTATGGTATTCAGTTGAAAGAAGTAAAGACATGTGCTCAACACTACATATGATTGTGGTGTTCAGATAAAAGAAATGAAGACATGTGCACTGAGGTGTTCAAATGAGAGAAATGAGGACATGTGCTCAACACTACATATGATTGTGGTGTTCAGATTAAAGAAATGAAGACATGTGCACTGAGGTGTTCAAATGAGAGAAATGAGGACATGTGCTCAACACTACATATGATTGTGATGTTCAGATTAAGAAATGAAGATATGTGCACTGAGGTGTTCAAATGAGAGAAATGAGGACATGTGCTCAACACTACATATGATTGTGGTGTTCAGATTAAAGAAATGAAGATATGTACACTGAGGTGTTCAAATGAGAGAAATGAGGACATGTGCTCAACACTACATATAATTGTGGTGTTCAGATGAGAAAAATGAGTATGTGTTCATTGTTACCTACCAATGTGCTTTCATGGGTATAAACGAGTTTAAGCTTTAATTAACTCAAGATAACAGGATATCTCAGGTTGATGCACTGTATAATCGTTATTTTTTAGGGCATAATATTTAGTGATTTTAGCAAAAATTGCCATTTCATGGGGATTTAAATTCGTGGATTTCAAATTTCAAAGGTACAGTAACTGAGACTTCCATTTGTTGGAATAAAATGACTCTGATTTACACAACAACAAAATCAACAAAAGTAGTTCCTCATGAATATTAATGATTTCCCAATTCAAAAAAAGAAGAACAATTAAGACATTTGCTCAGTATCGCATACTTTGGTTGTTGGTGTGTTCGAATGTGAAATGCATTTAAAAAATACTAGTATCCTTAAACCTATTGAAAAAGGATTGAATGCCAAGAAGTATTATGCCACATGAACTGTGTGACTAGAAAACTGAGAGGATCTGTTATGTTTAGATTCTAGGCAAGCTGAAAATGATAATATTTATGAATATGTTGTTACTGATACTTTACCTTCTTGATTATGTGGAGTTTGTTGAGATTGATTCATATCTGTGTTTTAGGGGTTAGGCAAAAGTGGTCTAAGTACATATAGTTAAATAAGCTAAAATTCAGAACAGTTTGCTCTCACTACTCTGTGCATGCTGTTAAAATTGTGAAAGAAGAAAAATTGTAATGGCATATTTTGCCAGCAGTTAAATTTTTACTGCCAGTTAATTTTTTTCTTAGAGAATGCATAGTTAATTGCAAGTTTAGAGTGGTCTTGCATTTGTAGACTAAGCATACATGAAAGTAAATTGTTCTTGATAACTGGTTTTTAGATGTGAAAAGTTAAAACTGTTTGTTTATAATAATGTCAATTGCAATTGGCTTTTAAGACACCTTTGTCTTGTTCACAGTCTTCTGCCTCTTGAATCCTTTCCTTTAATGCCAGACACCAGGCAGGCAGGTTGGCAGTAGATAACCATTTAAAAAGTGAGCTGGTTACTCGCCAACCACAAGAGTGGCTTGAACCTTTGACCTGCCATTCCCTAGGGGGTGTTATAAACAAGTTACACATACATACATATAATGTGATTAAGAGAAAATTCAGTAGTCTTTTAACTTTGTTAAATTATATCTTCTTTTATTACATGTTTTTGCTTGAGTTAATGGAAAATTACAGTGAAATATATCTTTATATGCTATACTAAGAAACTGTAAATGCGTTGAAATTTTATTAAATCATGAAATGGTAAGAAAATTTACTTGATTTATACGTATGTAAGATCAAAATATCTCACTTGTGAACACCATATCTTACATATTAATTTGAACATCGCGGAAATATAGCATCTGGTGTTAAAAGGTGTTTTGATCTTGCATGGAAACATCTATGTATATGCCTTATGCTTTGTTGTATTTAAAAGAAATACATCCTTTGCAAAAACTTCTCGATCGAAAACTGTATTCTAACAACTTGCTAAATGCCGAGGAAATGTGTGTGTGTTTTAAGTTGGTTAAAGCTTAGAGAAAACATTCTCCCAATTTAAGATATGCGTTGCAATAAATATACTGCCTGTTGTTGTAATGTAAGTATCTATTGATTGTTAAAAGCATAAACATTCGATGGAACTATTTTCATTTGCTGCATGCTTAACTTCGAGGTTTTTTTTAATGAAATACACACTAATTATTGTTCTCGCAGTTTGTTTTATTGTTTGATATTTTTATAACATTCTTTTTACGATTGTTCCCAAATCAGACATAAATTAATGAAATAATATGGATGAGGACTGTAATTATTTCATGAAAGCTTGCATTCATGGAAGAGGGACGCCTCAAAACTTGAAGAAAGAATGGCAGTAAGTGGTAATATGAGGGTTGATCCAGAAATAATGTCACTTTGTCCATTGCGCATTTATTCATCATTGTACTGTTGTAGAAATTAAGTCAAGATGAAAGCTAATTCAATTATGATTACTTGACTAAATATTAGTTTTTTAGGGTTGTTCCGTTTGAAATATGTAGAACTTCAATGTTCACACCAGACAACATTTTGCCTCACACCACAATATCGTTTCTTTCATAAACAGTAAAAACCTGCAAAGAAGGACAATCATCAGTTAACATCAAAACAACACACCTACTCATATGAAATATGATGAGTAGTTACGTCTTTCATCACTCAACCATGAAAGCAATTGTGGCATCCTCGCACATTAAAGTTTGGTATGACTTGCTAATCGCCTCAGTCACAATCAAATGCATTTTTTTGTTTCACTTGGGGTCAAAAATAAAAGTTTGTAAAACTCTTTTATTTTGAAATGTTAATTTACCATATACCTTGGTTCTACAAAACAATGGTAGTTGTCGCTGTCTGATAGTTCGACAATATTTTTTTTTCGATATAAAGATGAATCTTCAGGGAAAAAATAAAACAGACATGACCATTTTTAAAGGACTGTTTTATTCAAGTAACTCTTTCAGACCCAACAAAATTGTTACCACATGATAAGCCACATAAAAGTAATGTAGAAAACCCAAAAAAAATAATAAATTACACAAACATTTGTAGTTATTATCTTCTTTTGAAGTTCAAAATTCTAGAAATTTTTGTTTTCTACTTGCTTTCAGTTTTTGCGTACCTTTTGAAATGCATTTATTTAACTCAAATATGTTATTTTCTAAAATTTCAGTCATTTCTCTTTAAATAATGGTCTCATTTTTGTGATTACGACTATGTTTGGCAGAGATATCGCAATTTTAAAATGAAAGTCGAAATTTATTCAAAAAGTCTACGGACAAGACATCATCGCCAAGTGCTTTCTACATGGGTTTTAGAAGACAGTCTTTTAGTTCTGTTGAACTTTTTATGTTTAAAATGATCAAGAACAAGTAAATAACAAACAAATTTAAGAAAAGAAGTATAACTGACGGTCTTCGGAATGTGTCTTCGAATAATTGAAGGATTTGAACAACTGTGACTAAATCAAAATGTCATTATGTGACAAGTTCTGTACTATTGCTTACATAAATTAAGGACTACTTGTTTTCATATTTCACTATATACTAAAAATAATGATACTTGGAAGGATCCTCACTGAAATAGGCTGTTAAAAATCTCCTTCAGCTTGGTGTCTACGGACAAGACATTTGACCATAATTTCTGTCTAAAAGACTGATAGAGTAATAATGTTTCTGATCAATGCTCATGCATTTAATGGGCTTAAGAACTGACCTTGCAGCCTGTTATGTACACCATTTAGACTATGTTTATTTATCTGTAATAACTTTTAACCTCAACGAAACAAAATAAACCACAATCTTCCTGAAATTGGATGGTGGAAGAAACCACCTGACTAGACTTTGTTGAGGTAAATTATTTACATGCTATTATCAACCATATCAATCAAGAAATGGTAAAAAAGTATAAACACAAAGTTAAACATGAAGAACTCTATGAGTTCATCTAAACATGTTCATTAAAGTAGAAACATTAAAAAAGTAGGAAGACCTTGTTAAACTTATAGCTGAGAACAACATCTTAAAAAGATTACAACTGTGTCTTAAATGGAAAACTAATGAAACAAACTCCCTTGCTGACTGCTTAAATAGCTGTATGTTGTAAAATACTCATATGACATTTATTCTGTGAGATCCATAACTCATACTAATATTTTAAGTAGTCCTGCAAAATAAAATTCCAGTGAATTTTAACCTGTTTACAGAATAATTAAATGTTCACTGTGATAAGTTTTTATCACTTAGTTTTGAGTCAGCTAATGACTTACATATTATGCTTTTTTCTTAAAATTCCCAAGATACATTCTCTTTTTCTAGCCAGTAATATTTTTTATTAATATTGACCTTTTTCCATTATATAAGATAGTATGACCGGAGACAAAGTTTTTTAACTATCTTTTTATCACATTTACTTCTTTTTTTTTCATGTTATCACCTATATTAATATTATTTTCTTGAAAAAATACTGGAACAAATGTTAGTAACTCCAATCGTAAATCAAACTATGATTTCAAAATTCTAGACCTCTGCCTCTGATGCATGTGGGGAAGTTAACAGTTACTTGCAGAGAACATGTTTGTACAGTACAGAATCAATTAACAATTGTTAAGTTACATAACTGAAATTCTGTTGAAAAAGGGCATTAAACCCCCCAAAAACAAACAAATCTAAATAGCTCTCATTTTTGAAAGGGAGAAAGCTGCAAGGAGACTACGGTAATCACGTAGTAAATTGCTTGTAATTTCTTTTTTTAAGATGATTTAAACTGCTTCAATTTTATGTGATTTCAGTCAGTTACAGAATAAAAGTTGATAGGCAAATGAATAGAATGAAATCTTGAAAACCAATCACCATTATATCTTGGCCCTGAAGAGCACAGAAATATGCCATCTTGAGTGGATTATAACAAAATGTTTAAGTTGAAAGTGGACAGCCCACACCATGTCTAACAATAGATCCATACTCAACTAGAATATGACCAAATGTCAAATGATTTTGCTTCTATCTTCTCATTCTTTCTGTTTTACTACTAACTTGTAAAAGATTGGGTTTTTTTGCATTTCAGAGTCTCTTAATTTATTTCAAAGAACTCTTGATATATTTCTAAGGTCCAGTGCTGGTTTTTATTGAAAACAGAAAATATATTGAATAGTATTTGCATAATGTCTTGTCCATAGACACCCTCATTGCATGCCTTGTTTTAGCTATAACAAAGGGAGGGTTAGAAAGAAATGTATTATTCCTTTTTTGATAGCTTTTAACATTTATATAAGTCATGTATAAGATTAAAACATATTCTATATCCATTGTACTTCTCAGATTCAGATTGTACACACAAGAATAAATGGGTAACATTTTGCATTTGAAAGAAGTAAGTTTCATTAGAAATATATTTATTCTATATTTTGTATAAACATTAAGTGTGGTGTATCATTGAAACTTGATAAATAGCTCCAGTATGATTTGATAAATGATATTTGTCAAAAAACCTTCGTTTCTTTAGTGTCTACAGACAAGACATGTGTCTACGGACAAGACATTTTGCAATTCAACAACTATTTATATAACCCAGTTTAATTCCGTCTAATGTTTATCAACTTAGACACTATCCTAGCAGCTTTCATACCAACAGTGATTAAACTCTAATATTGCATCCTTCACAAAGAAAATAGGTGTCTACGGACAGGACAAAAAAATTGGCGCATTTATCATTGTCTGTTCAGAGTCAAATTTGAGGAGATAAGAAACTTCCATCTGAAAGAATGCTATTATTTTCAGAAGAAGGTAGACTGAAGTTCACACAGAGACAAAAAAGACAGTAAAAAAAGAATTATTTCATAATGAAATCATATATCTGATATGAGGAAGAGCAAAAAGGCAAAATATATAACAAAACGGTCATGTCAGTCTTCAGTACATAACTTCTGTTGTGGGTGACATAGACAGTTGAAATAACTTGCGGCTGAAAGAAGACGAATTTTCCTGTAAACCAAACAGCACAAAAAGGTCTTGCTGGTTCAGGTTTTTAGCTCACCTGAGCACAAAGTGCTCAGGGTGAGGTATTGTGATCACTCACCGTCCGTCGTCCGTCCGTCCGTCGTCCATCCGTCCGTCCGTCCACACTTTCCTTTAAACAACATCTCCTAAACCAACAGGCCAATTTTGATGAAACTTCACAGGGTTGTTCCTTAGATGGTCTTTAAAAATTGTTCAAAGAATTGAATTCCATACAGAATTCTGGTTGCCATGGCAACCAAAAGTAAAAACTTTAAAAATCTTCTTCTCAAAAACCAGAAGCCCTAGAGCTTAGATATTTGGTGTGAATCATTGCCTAGTGGACCTCTACCAAGTTTGTTCAAATCATGACCCCAGGGTCAAAATTGACCCCGCCCCGGGGGTCACTTGATTTTACATAGGAAAATCTTAAAAAATCTTCTCAAAAACCAGAAGCCCTAGAGCTTAGATATTTGACTTGTAGCATTGCCTAGTGGACCTCTACTAAAATTGTTCAAATCATGACCCCGGGGTCAAAATTGACCTCGCCCCAGGGGTCACTTGATTTTACATAGGAAAATCTTCAAAAAATTTCTAAAAATAAACCAGAAGGCTTAGAGCTTAGATATTTGACATGTAGCATTGCCTAGTGGACCTCTACAAAATTTGTTCAAATCGTGACCCCCAGGTCAAAATTGACCCCACCCCAGGGGTCACTTGATTTTACATAGGAAAATCTTCAAAAATTTTCTAAAAATAAACCAGAAGGCCTAGGTCTTAGATATTTGACATGTAGCATTGCCTAGTAGACTTCTACAAAATTTATTCAAATCATGATCCCCGGGGTCAAATTGACCCCGCCCCATGGGATTACTTGATTGTACATAGAAAAATCTTCAAAATAAACCAGAAGGCCTAGAGCTTAGATATTTCATATGTAGCATTGCCTAGTGGACCTCTACAAAATTTGTTCAAATCATGACCCCCGGGGTTAAAATTGACCCCACCCCAGGGGTCACTTGATTTTACATAGGAAAATCTTCAAAAAATTTCTAAAAATAAACCAGAAGGCTTAGATCTTAGATATTTGACATGTAGCATTGCCTAGTAGACTTCTACAAAATTTGTTCAAATCATTACCTCCGGGGTCAAATTGACCCCACCCCATGGGGTTATTTGTTTAGCTTTAGCAAAGAATTTTTTTCAAGAAAGCAATTAAACTCAGGTGAGCGATATAGGGCCATCATGGCCCTCTTGTAATAAAAATGAAAAGACAAAAAGCACATTTTTTAAGGTGAAACAATATAACGCTGAATTTTGGCCTTTTTTCTGTAATTGGACAGCATGGCGTTCGTTTTATATGTACATCAGCTACCTGATAGTAGTTTTACCTGCAACTGGGTAGTGATATGTAACTCCTGAACTGTTGAAGACAGAATATATAAACATGCACTTTTAAATTTGGGTGTATAACATGGAGCACCTAAAAAGTATGCATTTGATTGTGACTGAGGCGTAATGCTAATAAGTGCTTATGAATGAACATATCAATATCTGACGTCAGTAACGTCTGTGACGTGCGGCAATCTTTACCATGCCTTCTGTGCATGTTGATATCTCACTAAGTAAGAAACAGTTTATGATATGTTAAAAAATACTACAGGTAGATCAAGATACTTTGGTAGGAACTTTTGTTGTTTTGTTTTCATTATACACATTTTTATGGCTCCAGTGACGTTACTTTTGAATCAGCCCTCTACAGTTCACTGAATGTTACCAGTTACTTTTGTTTCTATTGTTGCTGTATGTATGCTTCTGACCAGAGAACAAGAAATCCTTTCTTTTGCCTGCCATTTTGTTATGAAAATACTGTTGAAAGAAACTTTAAACTCTAATTATTATGATTTCTTTCAGTTGAAGGGGCATGCCTCCAGATGTAGACATGTCATTTTTGTTAAAAAATAAGTACAGTGAAATATCCCTTGCTCGAGCATCAATGACTTGAGACCTGGGACTGGCTCAAGCAATTCTTGTAATCCCTGGCCGTTTTTAGCTCGACTATTCGAAGAATAGTCTAGCTATTCTACTCACCCTGGCGTCGGCGTCGGCGTCGGTGTCAGCATCACACCTTGGTTAAGTTTTTGCATGCAAGTAAATACAGCGATCAATTAAAAGCATATAGCTTTGAAACTTATTTTTTCTTTTTCTAGGTCAATTACCAACCTCTCTGGATCAAGTCCCATAACTCTGACATGTATTTTGAGCAAATTATGCCCCCTTTGGACTTAGAAAATTTTGGTTAAAGTTTTACATGCAAGTTACTATCTCCAAAACTAATGCAGATATTGATTTGAAACTTTACATGTGTCTTCGGGGTTATAAATCTAGTTGATAGCAGCAAGTCCCATAACTCTGACCTTCATTTTGGTCAAATTATGCCCCCTTTTGGACTTAGAAAATTCTGGTTAAAGTTTTGCGTGCAAGTACATACAGCTATTTCTAAAAGGCATATAGATTTGAAACTTATTTTTTCTTTTTCTAGATCAATTACCAACCTCACTGGGTCAAGTCCCATAACTCTGACATGTTTTTTGAGCAAATTATGCCCCCTTTTAGACTTAGAAAATTTTGGTTAAAGTTTTACATGCAAGTTTCTATCTCCAAAACCAATGCAGATATTGATTTGAAACTTCACATGTGTCTTCGGGGTTATAAATCTAGTTGATAGCAGCAAGTCCCATAACTCTGACCTTCATTTTGGCCAAATTATGTCCCCTTTTGGACTTAGCAAATTCTGGTTAAAGTTTTGTGTGCAAGTACATACAGCTATTACTAAAAGGCATATAGACTTGAAACTTATTTTTTCTTTTTCTAGATCAATTACTAACCTCACTGGATCAAGTCCCATAACTCTGGCATGTATTTTGGGCAAATTATGCCCCCTTTTGGACTTTGAAAATTCTGGTTAATGTTTTACATGCAAGTTTCTATCTCCAAAACTAATGCAGATATTGATTTGAAACTTCACATGTGCCTTCGGGGTTATAAAACTGGTTGATAGCAGCAAGTCCCATAACTGATATGCATTTTGGTCAAATTATTCCCCCTAATTTAAAACTCTTCTGATATTTAACCTTTTTGGGTAATATTTTCCTGCTTCTGGGACAATATTTCGAATAGTCGAGCTTGGCTGACAGTTCTTGTTGGTATATGAGCCGCGCCATGAGAAAACCAACATAATGGCTTTACAACCAGCATGGATCCAGACCAGCCTGCACATCCGCACAGTCTGGTCAGGATCCATGCTGTTCGCTTTTAAACCCTCTTTGAATTGAAGAAACTGTTAGCGAACAGCATGGATCCTGACCAGACTGCGCAGATGCGCAGGCTGGTCTGGATCCATGCTGGTCGCAAACCCATTATGTTGGTTTTCTCATGGCGTGGCTCATACAGTTGAAACTCGATATCTTGAATTTCAGGGGATTAAGCGTTTTACTTTGAGATAACCGAAATTCGACTTGAAGTGATATTTGTCCTTTTGTTTTCGGAACGGGACTTGAAATATTCTTCAGGCTAGCCAGAATTTCAAGATAAACGATATTGAGATACTGAGTTTCAACTGTGTTTGGATTATATCAAGTCAGTGAATACTAGACAATGTTTATATTTAAAAAAATACTTGTGGAGTATATAAATATGTAGAACTTCTCTCTACCTGTAAAATTTAAGTTAAATCTGGAAATGTGCATTCCGAATGTGATCCGTTCTTGATATTGATGTTTTTAGTGTGATAGTGTATGTTAAATTAGACATAGTTTATATTTCTTTATGATTGCTAGCTCCGGATGAGTTTTCTGGGACTAAGTTCAAGCTGTACAATGAGATAGGCTTATGATTTTTATGAACGGAATTAAAAACAAAACAAAGGTAGGACAACATATTTAAAGGGGCCGTTAGTTTCCCTACAGGGGATTTAACACTACCAGTAGCCACAACATCCTTTGGTTAATTGCAGGATTGCCAGTTTAATTATCACTCCTGGATGCTGCTTTTGTCATATATTATATATAAGTAGAGATAATTTATACAAACTAATCACCACCACAATATACCAACTAAAGCAAAGTGCCTAACAGAACAAACAAGCGTGTATATTTCACAGCAAGTCCACTAACCCAATAAGATTAGTTTTGATACTGCTTTATATACACACCATGATTATTCTACACATTCGTACTAGTTCAACATTTACATATATGTATACTGAAATCTCTGTTATCATGTCTCGCAAATCAGCAGTGACATTTTAGTCATTTATAGATTATATATTGGATGATTTGGCTGGACTTTCTGTTTTGACTCATAAAATTTCAAGTTATGCTTGTTAATGAATTTTGTTTATTAAATAATCAATGTCTTCACATTGTTGATTGTCTTATTTACAATGGTTGATATTCAGATGCACAGGAATCATAATAATGATGTGGTAAATCATGCAATAAAACACAACTCTTAGACTAGGTATTTTCATCTCTACATGCTCATTTAAACATGATGATAAGATTTTATGTTGAACTTGTATCATCTTAGTTGCAATAAGCGGGTGTTGTGCAGTTATTTCTTGTCATACGGGAGCGGTGGTCTAGTGGGTAAGGTGTCGGCTGCTCAGTCCAGGGGTCTTGGGTTCAAGCCCCACAGGGGTCACGACCATGACTTCTCATATGACACCAGTACTGGTTTTCCAAAGAAAGCAGACTCAAGAGTGGTTCAAATAAGCTTGAACTTTCATTGCAATTGAGCTAAAACAAATAAGTATAAACTAAACTAATGTTATTTCACCAGTCTACACCACAACTGTTGTTTATTGTTGAATATACAATATTTGACTTCCTTCTTTGTTTAGAGCCATAGTAGAATAATTTATAGACAATGCTGTCTGTATATGATATTTTATACATTATTCTGGAGATGTTTCCCTGTTGAAATAAAATTGAACTTGACAGTCTTATTAATGAAAACAATGTTCTGAAGAAGTCTAAATGAACTTTGGTTCATTTTCAGTAATGTATTTTTTTTTTGGTGAAACTCACTTTTAAATCTATTGTATTTATTACTATAGTACAAAGATTGTTATTTGAAATTAAAATGTTTTTATTTAACTGAATAAATGAGTTTGTATCTTTGTACCCCCCGACAACAAAGTTGTAAGGGGGGGTATACTGGTTTCAGGTTGTCTGTCTGTCCGTCTGGTCGTCTGTCCGTAGACGCAATCTTGTGCGCACCATCTCTCCTTATCCCCTTGACAGAATTTAATGAAACTTCACACAAGTGATCAGTACCAACAGTAGTTGTGCATGGGGCATGTTAGGTTCTTTGAGAAAAAAAATTTGCAGAGTTATGGGACTTTGTTTTTTTGTTACTATACTATATACATAGACACAATCTTGTGCACACCATCTCTCCTCATTCCCTGGACACAATTTAATGAAACTTCACACAAGTGATCAGTACCAACAGTAGTTGTGCATGGGGCATGTTAGGTTCTTTTAGAAAAAAAATTTGCAGAGTTATGGGACTTTGTTTTTTTGTTACTATAATATATACATAGACACAATCTTGTGCGCACCATCTCTCCTCATCCCCTTGACACAATTTAATGAAACTTCACACAAGTGATCAGTAACAACAGTAGTTGTGCATGGGGCATGTTAGGTTCTTTCAGAAAAAAAAATCTGCAGAGTTATGGGACTTTGTTTTTTTGTTACTATACTATAGACATAGACACAATCTTGTGCGCACCATCTCTCCTCATTCCCTTGACACAATATAATGAAACTTCACACAACTGATCAGTAACAACAGTAGTTGTGCATGGGGCATGTTAGGTTCTTTCAGAAAAAAAAATTTGCAGAGTTATGGGACTTTGTTTTTTTGTTACTATACTATAGACATAGACACAATCTTGTGCGCACCATCTCTCCTCATCCCCTTGACACAATTTAATGAAACTTCACACAAGTGATCAGTAACAACAGTAGTTGTGCATGGGGCATGTTAGGTTCTTTCAGCGACAAAAATTGCAGAGTTATGGGACTTTGTTTCTTGTTAACATACTATGTACATACAGTCTTCATATGCAATCTTGTGCGTGCCTAATCTACCAAACCCTTGCACACAATTTAATGAAACTTCACACAAGTGATCAGTACCAACCCTAGTTGTGCATGGGGCATGTAACATTCTTTTAGATAAATATTCTGCATAGTTATGGGACTTTGTTTTTTGTTACTATACTGTATACATACAGTCTATATACATACAGTCCACAAAATTATGCAGTCTTGTGTGTGTCAAATTGCAATGTACTGTGTCAGTGCATGCGGGGGGTACATTCATCACCTTTAGTGATAGCTCTAGTTAATTCTGACAAACACCATAATGTATCTGGAATATAATGATAGGCTTACTGTTCAATCAACCAAATTTGTAGACTTTGAATCAATTGTTCCTCACTGCCGTCAGTTTGAAATATCACATGGGTTGTAAAATTCGTGCAGGTGAGGAAGCCATTTAGTGGTTCTGTCCAGGTACCCGGCCATGTCTGAAATAATGATGGGATGAGCACCAGTGTTCTTCTTCTTTCTCTACCATGGAAAGTCACCATATGACCTATAATTTTGATGGTGTGACCTTGAACCTAATAACAGCAACAGCTATATCTAAAACAGATATTTATAACTGAATAGCAGTTTTATTTTGCAAGATCCAGATAAAAGTGATGCATGAAGGTGGAGGGGTATAGATTTAGCATTGCTCTTTTGTCCGTACATGTGTGTGTCCATCCGTAATTGAAGATTCTTAAAATTTCAAAAGTATTTAGCTAAAATCTAGTTTAATATGAATTACCACATGATCTTTGCTCACACATGGTATGATCCCCCTTGACACAGTAAAATCAGATTTTTCCCATTAATTTGGTAAAAGATTGGGATTCTTGACTGTTTCAAAGTAACCAATTGACGAAACATTACCAAAAATGTAGATCACTACAGGGCAGTGGTAAATGCATAGCTTTTGTGAGGATCAGTTAAGTAACTTTAGAGTCAAAGCCTTGAGTTGTTCTACAATCTATATATTCCCACAGAAGAAAGTAATTGACTAAGATAGAATTGGTTCATGTAGAGAAGTTGGCAGTTACTTGTGGAGAACAGGTTTGTACTGGTACAGAATCCAGGAACACTGGTTAGGTTAACTGCCCGCCATGACATGATTGAAATACTGTTGAAAAACTGCATTAAATCCAAAAACAAACGGAACAAACAAACAAAAATCTTCATGGAATTTAACACAAATATAGATCACTGTAGTATGGCGGTGCACATGCATCAGGATTTCTTCAGTAACTGCAAAGTTATTGTTTTTTATTTGTTTTAAAATCATAATAGAGTAACCCATTGATGGATCTTGATGAAATTTAATACAAATATAGATCACAGTACGGCAGTTGTGCAAATGAAACTTGTTATCTTAACTCACTTGAATTGTTTTAAAACCCAGTATCTTGAAATGAAATATTCAAATGTAGTCGGCTCATTCACAAAACAACCTATTTTTCTTGAGATATAAATTCACTGCATTTGCCTGTTCTTTGATCTTTTTGTAGGGGATTTTTTTTCTCTATGTAATTTTCTGGTCCATTAAAATGTTGTTAGCTCGACTATTCGAAGAATAGTCTAGCTATTCTACTCATCCTGGCATCGGCATCGGCGTCACACCTTGATTAAGTTTTTGCATGCAAGTACATACAGCTATCATTTAAAGGCATATAGCTTTGAAACTTATTTGTTCTTTTTCTAGGTCAATTACCAACCTCACTGGGTCAAGTTCCATAACTCTAACATGTATTTTGAGCAAATTATGACCCCTTTTGGACTTAAAAATTTCTAGTTAAAGTTTTACATGCAAGTTACTATCTCCAAAACTAATGCAGATATTGAATTGAAACTTCACATGTGTCTTCGGGGTTATAAAAGTAGTTGATAGCGCCAAGTCCCATAACTCTGACCTTCATTTTGGCCAAATTATGCCCCCCATTTGGACTTAGAAAATTCTGGTTAAAGTTTTGCGTGCAAGTACATACAGCTATTACTAAAAGGCATATAGATTTGAAACTTATTTTTTCTTTTTCTAGATCAATTACCTACCTCATTGGGTCAAGTCCCATAACTCTGACATGTATTTTGGCCAAATTATGCCTCCTTTTGGACTTAGAAAATTCTGGTTAAAGTTTTGCGTGCAAGTAAATACAGCTATTACTAAAAGGCATATCGTGGCCTCAACGGGAAACTAGTCTATCTGCTTCTATTTCTATATACACATAGACTAATTTCGCGTTGAGGCCACGATATAGATTTGAAACTTACTTTTTCTTTTTCTAGATCAATTACCTACCTCACTGGGTCAAGTCCCATAACTCTGACATGTATTTTGGGCAAATTATGCCCCCTTTTGGACTTAGAAAATCCTGCTTAAAGTTTTACATGTAAGTTACTATCTCCAAAACTACTACAGATATTAAATTGAAACTTCACGTGTCTTCGAGTTATAAAACTTATTGATAGAATCAAGTCCCATAACTCTGACATGTATTTTGGGCAGATTATGCCCCCTTTTGGACTTAGAAAATCCTGGTTAAAGTTTTGCGTGCAAGTACATACAGCTATTACCAAAAGGCATATAGCTTTGAAACTTATTTATTCTTTTTCTAGGTCAATTACCAACCTCACTGGGTCAAGTTCCATAACTCTTAACATGTATTTTGAGCAAATTATGCCCCCTTTTGGACTTAGAAAATTCTGGTTAAAGTTTTACATGCAAGTTACTATCCCCAAAACTAATGCAGATATTGAATTGAAACTTAACATGTTTCTTCGGGGTTATAAAACTAGTTGATAGCATCAAGTCCCATAACTCTGATATGCATTTTGGTCAAATTATGTCCCCTTTCGAACTTAAAACTCTTTTGATATTTAAAATTTTGGGTGATAATTTCCTGCTTCTCTTACAATATTTCGAATAGTCGAGCTTGGCTGTCTTACGGACAGCTCTTGTTTTAATTATGCTGTTAACTGGGATACATCATCCTAGAAAATTTATAAATAGTTCCATCAACAGATAAAGACAAAATTCAGATTTTTAAACTTTTGTTTTTGGTGTGAAATATGGCTGAAAATTATTTTGGGGTTGTGAAGGAAGGGCACTTGGCTTTGAACTTTTAATATATGTCTGTCGGTCCGTCTGACATTGTGTCATGAATGTCGTGCAATGTATATCATGCTGTATAATACCTCTTATGGTAGTTATTTAGACCGTGAAGTGCACCTAGTGTTTTGTTAGTGACTTCACTTGGCAAGGCCAGAGTTATGGCACTGGACTTTGTCAAAAATATGCATAAAGGACCATGTTGCATGTACATTTGTAACATAGTAGATTTTAGTACGAATTTGAATTTGTTTGATACATCATGTGTAGTTCAATTTCAAATTAGTGATGACAAGTTGGAAAAGATTCATGAAAGGATGCATATACATCAGGCACGTGTCCAGGTGGGGGGCCAGGGGGCCCGGGCCCCCCCAGCTGGCTGGCTAGTTACGATTTTTATTACTATGGGCCCCTCAATTAACAAATTTATACACCAGCACAACTGGCTTGATTTGACAGCAATACACAGGCTAAAGAGCCATAAAACCGTGTCCGGTAGAGGAAATTGGCCCCAGGCATGTCACAGGTAAAAGTTTATCTGTGCATGCTTCATTGATCGCTTGATCAGTACTTGATTGGGTAGTGGAGAAACTATTATAATTATGTTTTTTACTCTTTTGAAGTGTTATAAAATGATCAGAACATTGTTGGTTTTGTTAAGTAAATCTTAAAATGAATCTGAAAATTGAAACATGATGGTTGTATTTTGTTTTTACATTAAGGCACATTCCCCAAATTTATTAAATTGATAGATATTTATCCTATCTTTTTATTTTACAACAATTATGAATTTGAAACTACTGTATCAATTTTACTCTTTTGGGTCCAATAACCTTACTTAAAAACTCTCGCAGTTTTAAAAGTAGTTTCTCAGTAAATCTTACAAAACGCATCTAAAACTCGTTACTTATGAGGGGTTTTATACATAAAAATATCATTTAATATGTGCTGTGATGTTACAGTTTGTAGTCAAAGAAGTATAAAAACATTTGGCCATTTTGCAAATAGGATACCCTTAATAATTAGACTAGCCACTACACTGATAATTACGATATTTCTATGATTTTTTTTCTTTTTTATGTTTATAGAGACAAATGCCAGTCTATTCTAGAGATGTTAAAATTGTAATATTGGACATAGTATATAGACTGGCTCAGTTCACTACAGGAAATCATAAAAATGTGAAAAAATTATCATAGTCTAGGAGCTAGTCTACTTAATAATCATCTTAAAACTTCAATATTTTTTTCAACTGGGTATCATACAGAAAAATAAGTCCATACACTGTGACTGTACAATCATACATACATTGAAAAGGCTTGATGAAATGATTAAAAAGTAGACTTTTCCTTAAATATATAATACATTCATGCATCCTTAAAGGTGTTTCAGGTAGCAAGAAAATGCATCTATTCATGTGCCATATTAAAAAAAAATCGCAGTCGGGAGGGGATACCCCTCCCGAACCCACCCCAGGTTGGGCCCCCCCCCCAGCAAACAAATCCTGCACACGGGCCTGTACATAGTAATAACAGTGTTGTGTTGTATGCCCAAGATTCTATGTCCATAACCATGATAGCTGTTCCCCATCAATGCGGCGCCAATATCCAATTTTCCACCTTTACTGGATGGTGTGTGGCGTACAAGACCAAGGTCCTTCTTCAAGATCAAGGTCATATTGTGAGCATAGGTTAAAAGGCCTTTGTTCCATTTTGTTTGGTTCAAAATAGTGCAGTTCATCAGCGGATTTTGTGAGTTGCTGGCATAAAAGTGCCGATTATGAGTCTATTTCATAACTTTGTTGTCAATCAGATTTTGAAATAACGTTGCATCGAAGTTCCTTAACTTCAAGGTCTTGTTTAAAGGTATTATTATTGCATGTGGCACTCGTTGCGTTTAATTATAACGATGTGTTCAAATTGCATCAAGTCAAGTTTGCCATTTGGGGGCCTGTGACGACATTGTTCAGGTCTCTGACTTTGAATCACCTATCCATCACCGCAGTGGATTCGGAACTTCCCTTGCGGTGTTAAATTCTTACATGTGAGGAATCCATCCAGCTCGCATACGACAAATTTATGGTTAGATACCCGCCCGTACCTGCACCGGTAAAATTCATCAACTTTCTTACTTTTAGTTCTCTAGCTCTGTCTGTAAGTAACTGCATATTCGGATTGCAAATAATTTGTAATTTCAATCCTTTGTCACTTTCTTGGAAGATTATATATATGAGAGAGAGAGTATATTCTTGAATCGTTTTCATAACTTTATTGCTTTTCTCATTTCTTGCAACATAAATAACGATTAATCGTTTGAATTAATACCGTGCCATTCCTAAATATGCTGATATAAAAGGGAAGTGAAAATTCGCTTTTTTACGTAAATTTCCCATTATTTTGTGCTCGAGCTATTTTTTAACATAAAACTCGCAACCCCATGTATCCCGTGTGTACCTGATCAGTCTACGCGCCTGACTGATAATGACGCTACATCAAAACCGAAAGTAGTCGTGTTTGTGTAAACGGAAGATCGCGATCTAAGTAACAAATGGGTGGTTAAAATGGGGTTATCCCACAGTTCGGAGGTACGTAAACTTTTATAATTAACTATCATTGAATAAACATCTTCTTTTTTACTTCATAGTGTTGATATTTCTTCATGATCTTCAAATATATGTCGTACATCTATTTAAAGGATTATTGACTGATATATTTTCCTTTGTTATACATGTATTAGTTGGTCATGGGATAGTTGTGTATAAATACGTACATCCATTTGTGTGTGCTAGTTTTACAATATAGTTCTCTCCATATATATAGTTACAAGGGCTTGAGCCCCCATTGTCATCAAGTTAACATGTGTACCCCCAGTAGGCCTACTAACGTTGACAACCTGAAACTTGTGTTCAAAACTGTTTTTATCTGTCTAAAAAAGGGATAATATCTTCTGTAATAAAAAAATTAGAATTAGTGAATGCGTAATTTTGAGTAGGTAGGGCGACATCTGGGTTCTGAAATGTAACAGATCTGCTAGGGGGACCGGACAGTTGCAACTATCGCTGTATAAAATAAGTGAATTTTCTCTGTCAGTCACCTTAGAGACGTAGGCTAATTCCAACTAATTTGTCGGGATCCTGGTAAATATCGAGATATTTTTTTTCATATTGGCATAATAGACTGCCCCGTCACAAATATAATAGCCTACAATATAAACGTCGAATTATTTTGACTACATAGAGACTTAATTAATCAGGGAAACAAATCAGGTTTGGTGCTAGGAATTTCTGAATAACTAGGATACAGATACCCTATCTAGAATCAAACCATAACCAGTCCGTCTAATCTCAGGAACCTGAAATTCTATCCATAAACCAACACCAGTCTAAGGTTTTAAAAAGACCACACCCCTAACAAAAATAGAGGTGGTCTTTTTTATAGACATACGTGTGTTTCCTTATAGATAGAATTTCAGGTTCTTGTGGTCTTCATTTTCTTACAGCTTTAGTTATATTAGAAAGGAGTGAATTTACCATTTCTTTCTTCTATTATTGCATGTAAAGGACCCAAGCAAACAAGACAGGAACCTGCGATTTTACAGAAATGAAATAAGGTCTAGTCCATGGCCAGGTAAGTTTTGTCTAAACTATACCCAGCTATTTTAATTTTCTTGAAATTAGTCTTTTTTGCTGGAATTTAAAATCAACTTTTGTTACATATACAAAAAGTGCGCCTTTTCCACAAAAACGAGCGTATAGATTACGTTGATTCATTTGACCGACCTGTATTTTTTCAACTTCTAGGTAACACAGTTGGGGAGATGCTACTATGGTTTGGTAGATACAATAAGTTAGAAAACAATCACAGCTACATTCAATGGTATGCTTTTTTGAACTGTTGGGTGTCGTTTTCTTTCTCTCTTTTTAAAAAAAAAACAACGTTCTCTACGGCTTGTTCGTTAGACATTGGCTCTAGCTACTTTTTCAAACTGAAATGAAATGAAAGTGGACTATGTCTTAGGTTTTGTACAAAACTGACAGCATATTGAGGAAATGCGAATTCCAACAAATATATACTATTGCTGAATGACTATTACATGCTGTAGGATAAAGAACTGATTTTAAAGTGACAATATTGTATTAAATAAACTCAGAGCCGTTGATAAGTGTTAATCATACGTTTTAATTTGTCCAGGTTGTTTCCAACCCCCGAAGGCAGTGGTATGAATCCCTCCGCCCAGCCCCTTCGAGAACACGAGGCCAAGGTATGAGCATATTTCTAATTTACAAGTAAATCTTTTCTATGTAACGTAATTTTATTTTCAAGCGTTGCAAGCATTCAACTATCAAATGCAAACTCCGCCTATTAGTTTATGAAACTTGTATTGATATAGTACGAGTAAGTGGCGAACACGCTGTCAGATTAGCTCCTCGTCAACACGATCTTTAAGGACTTGGCCGGAAGTGTCCACCAGAATATATGTCAGTTTCAAATAAGTGTTAACGTCTTTTAAATACGAAAACTTCAGAAATCATTATTATTTGAATTGATGTTTCACGGAACAGATTGGAATAGATTTAAAAAAGCGCATATATATATATATATTTTTAGACGGAATGAATTAAAAATTGAATATGATAGAAAAAAGGGTAATTTTGTCCGAGCGTAGGAGGTTTTGTCCGTATCCCTGCACGAGGGGAACACCATTTTGCTATAATTATACAATATGCCAACTTACGAAGTAAGCAAAGAATGCTAGGTTCGCTCAAATTTCGAATTGAAACTAAACATTAGTCTATGAATAACAAAGCTATTTTCTGTTTATTGTTTATAAGGCAATCCGAGAGGATGAAGTAGCAAGTGCGCGGGTTCTTATGGCATACAGAATGATGTTGGACTTCTATGGAATGAGACTTGTGAGTCGCAACACTGGTGCAGTGGCTAGAAGTGACAACTGGCAAGACAGATACAAACACCTTAACAGGTATGTACTGAAGTGTCGACGTCAAAGTCCGCACGGGCAGCTAGTGTACAAGGGTCGTTCAATAAATAGCTATAGGTAAACTGGCCAACAAAGACTTCTTTAGATTGTATCATTTTGAAACATATAGTATCTCTGCTACGTTATGTCCCAAATCTGAATTATGCCTTTTTGGACACCAGTACGCTTTAAATTTTTTTTTTTTTTGGACTTCATCATTTTGCTGGAACATATAAACCTTTCAGAATATCTTGTTTTTTTCCGTGAAAAATCTCTCGATGTTTCATTTTTGTACAAAATATGTTATGGGACAAGGGTTTTATACGGGGAAGCATTTTTTTTATCATGAAATTGACATTAACATTTTCGTCAAACATCTAAAGGGTTCTACTTCCGCCTCAAAAGGGTGTAACTTAAACGTGGGTCTTTCAAAAGTTAGTCATATTTTACCAGAAAATCCCTGTTACAGATTTGGTAAATCAATTAAGTCGTGTTGTCATTTCCTTGATCATACACTGATGATTCACGAGGAAATAAGTCACTTACTTTCGGCAAACAAGCCATTGAGAACTGGAAAACTATTTGTCTGCCAAAAATTACTTCTTAAGTGCAATTGAAACAAAGAAAAAATCCGACAAAATGCGTTCGTTCCTCATTTAGATGTCATCTAACCGCAATCCATACATGAAAAATTTCCAAAAATTACTTCTTAAGTGCAATTGAAACAAAGAAAAATCCGACAAAATGCGTTCGTTCCTCATTTAGATGTCATCTAACCGCAATCCATACATGACTGTTTGTTTTGACAGCCAGGAAGCAGTCACAAAGCTCTTAACAATCAGTGTTAAACTGATTGAAGTATGGTATTATTATTATACCAGATTTATATAGCGCCCTTTTCATTATCAATTTCACGTTCAAAGGCGCTTTACATAGTTCAAATGCAGCCACACATGGCGCATAATTCATCCTCTACTAGTACAGACACAGAACGATCTGACCAGAGGGACAGAGTAAGACAAAGCCCCCACGACAGAGAGATCAGACATCAGATACAGGCTTGTCCGGCTAACTTAGCCTAGCTCGTTGCGAATAGACAGCCTGGTTCACGCAAGGATTGCCTGGGTTCCTGACCAGTACACCTCTAGTTAGGTGGGAAACACTGAAAAGCGTTTCTGAAAATTCCCGAGTAGCTGCCGGGGATCGAACCCCCGACCTCAGGATTGGAAGGCCAGTGTGCAAACCACTGAACTATCCGTCCACTTATGGTATCATTTATTTACTTTCTATCGAGATATTTTTTTTGCAACGAAATGCATGAAAGAACATAATGCAAGTGATAAATGCCTTATAAGGTTACCAGTAACAATCTCTATGTATTCGAGTTAACCGGTATTGTTTGGTCTGGTATAAATACAGATAGGAGAGCTAAAAATCTGAAAACCTTAGGTTGTTCTTTGGATGATTAAACTACATGTTCATGAACTGTTTCAGGTCGACTCATAACTACCGTAGAATCACGAGGATCATACAGTCACTGGGTGAGCTAGGTTATGAGAGGTTCCAAGTTCCGTGGATCACATTCCTCATTGAGGAGTCCGTCGTAAATCATGTTCTCTCTAATCTTAATGGACCCTGCATGAAACATTGGATAGGTGCCATCAAGGATGAGTTAGAAAGGGAGCATATGCACGAAAACTATATAGAGTTGTTTAAAAAGCCTAAACCAGAGGTTAGTAATCCTCCTAAACCAATGATCACCAGTCATGATACACAAAAGAGCAAATCAGCAGAGGAATTCGCTAATGACACTGCTGACACTGTTGACCATGGTCCTGCTGCAGAGAGCAGTCACGCAATCAGCACGGTGCCTTCCGATGTCGCAGATACAGGAGCAAACGGAGAGCAGCGCAATAAATGTAATGGAATTCGTATAAGTGACTCCAATATGGCTTCAGCGGGACGTCCGTCGGAGTTTACCGATGATTCAAATAACTTTTGTCCTAATACAGCAAGTGTAGATTTTGGTTGTGCAAAAGATGACGCATTAGCATGTCAGTGAAAGAAGTAAGAGGTAGTTGTGATAGTTGTAAGGCAACAGTGATACCGTTTAAATATGTAACATTACTGTGTTGCTATAAGAAATGTTTCTTATCAAATATCACACAATTTTCATTTCTATTTTCAAGAAAGATGTAATACCAAACATATTGCCAAGTTTCATTGTGAAATTTCGAGATTTTAGAGAAATATAGACACATAATAACAGCCACCCCCTACCAATTTACTGGGCTAAATTTTGGCCCTATGGTCCTTTTATTGTATATTTTGGTAAAAGTTTCACTCGTTTGCATTATTTTTCACTTGGATTCTGAAATATCATTCATTCCGTCATGAATAAGACCCAGAAGGATGCATTTTGTGCATTTTCTGACATTCTGGAGACAAAATATTGGCTTTTTAATCCCAGAAATCGCTGCTGAATAGGCGCATCTACTCTAAATATGGTCAAAATTCAAAATTTTTCAAATTTCACTATTTTTTTTGCATTGGAAACACCCATTTATATCATATACAACCGATCTATGACTATTAAGACTATTTGCGACTTGTTTCAAGAAAGTCTTATTTCAGCTCTTATAGGTTAAAGGTCAGTAATTCAAATCCTTCTTTGTTTCATATAAAAAACGACAACTTCAGGTCGTTTTTATGTGTCTTTAGAGAACATCACTTTTTCCTACACCTATTTTTCATGGAAGTTCTATCACAAATTAACGAAAAAATGAAAAGAAAATAGGGGGTTATGTAGTTCCTAGTGAAATGCCAGTCAGTTGTGGTCTGCTACCCTAAAAATGGCGCATATTTGCTCTCGTCCGCGCAATAAACACCTACTTCCGGTTTCGATCTGCAAAACTTGCCATGTGGGTTGTATGAACATGAAAACCGTCTTATTTCATGCAGAATGTATTCTAGTAGTGAAAAATGGTGATTAAAGCACTCGTTCTACACAAATTTGCGCAAAAAATGGGAAAATTAGGATCTATTTATTATGGACTTCTTTCGACTACACCACGGAAGCACATTTTCGACCGAATTACTGACCTTATTCCTATAAGTGCCACGTACGTACACTAGTAGTTTCATCTATTGACATTGTGCGTCTAGGACAGTCGGTCAAATACTTGTTAGACTAAACTGAAGATAACAGATTGCATTTAATACAGTTTGTTTGTTTCAAAGGATCGAATGCATGTATAATATGTATATAAGTTGTACTATTTAATATCTACTTATTTTAGTAGAATTTGAACGGATATTTTGTTTGCAAATTGTATGAAAATGTAATTCTGTGATAGATATATGTTCAGGTAGTGTCTCGTAGGTTCTTTATAGAAAGGTCTGAATGATCTTATTATGTGTAAATGTAATCGTTTTTTTTTTCATGTTTGTGGTCATTGAAAGTGAGACTGTAATACACTTAAAACAGATTGTTCCTAACAAGTTCCGAATGTGCTAGTTCTAAACACCCGTTAGGCGATGTTCCTGTTTCTAATTCAATTTTATGTCGTTTTGTGTTTAAATACTTTATAATTATCACACTCACAAAACTGTATTAATCAGAAAAGACTTCTTTAATATTTCTTTGTACACGAAGTAACTATTATTCATATAGGTCCAAGATTATAAACATGAGTTTGGAAACCAGTCCAAAATCCCCAGCATATGATTGGTTGACTCTGAGCACAGGTTTGAAATTGATCAATGATGTTCTTGCATTATGAGACTGGTCTTCAACCTCAAAATTTATTATATTAATGCAAATTTGGTAGTATGTTTTAGTTCTGTTCATTTTGATGACGTTCCGCATATCGGTAATTTTGAACAATTTTAATGCCATTAGCCCATTGAGAAACATAAGTTCCTGTAATATAAAGGGTGTTATAAGTGGTTTTATCACATCTTTGACGTCGCGGGAGTGTAATAAAGCCATTAAATAAAAATGATAATACACTAGTGTAATAAAAGTTTTGATGTCGACGTCGTTTAAAGTATAGGAGACGTTGGTCAATTCGACTTGTTAACTAGTAAAATAAAGTAGAATTTTTGATGTTTCGACAGGAAAAGCTTACATGTGATAAAAAGGATATTACATTTGTGACTTTCCATATTGAATTTATTTAACGAGTTGAATAAAATGATAAAATGCGAGCTGTCGAGCATTTTATCAATTTTATTCAACTCGTTTAATAAATTCAATATGAAAAGACACTCGTGTAATATTCTCTATTTATCAACTCGCATTGTAGATAGGCCTACTTTCATATTTATTTATTTATGTTTTGCATGCAACAGAATCTAGCAATAAGGCTTAATTTTGGGGAAATTATGTGTTTTGATATTATAATTAAGATATGGATTCAGTTTAATTCTGTTAATATTTATTTCATAACATGCACCAATGTTGAATGAAGTTGCGTTTTTTTATATTTAAATAAACAGAAGTTCTGAATTTTTTCCTCTTTCGTTTGATTGCAATATGAAAATTAGCAGTCCAAAAAGAACGAAGGTGAATGTAATGGTGGCAGCCTAATTTGATTCTTATAAGATTATTAATATACACATAAGCCATCAGTCTTTCCAATGAAAAGAAGAAAAAAAATATACCGAACACATTTTAAGTTATTTTATGTACAGAATGGTAAAACCTTGCATCTAACCGATGAATAGGCACAAATCGGCTATCAAAAAGTGTGCGTGCAATGATTTTAACAATCGCAGAATCATAAGTTTATTTTTAGAAAAAAAAAACAACAACAACAACATTCTACTGTTTAATGGAAAATGCGATACTCCGGGCATTACGAAACTAAAACTTTCGCTTTGAGGTTGTTCCCTTTTAATGACTTTTGACCTATTGTAAAACACATATTATTCCTGGACTTAAGTTACACCAGGGTTTTGGTTTAAGGCCTCCGCCCGAGAACAGGAGGTCGAAAGTTCGTAACCGCACCGGGAGCGATTCCCGGTTTGTGAGCCGCAAGCTAGTTAAAGAATAGTCGCTCGATACCTGAATTTTAAGATTCACTGACTTGCACTCTAATAAACCCAACATTTTACTGTAGAGTCAAATTCTTATTCGATTTCTATAGCTTGAATATTGTCGACCGGGAAAATTGTTTCTGCTGGTATTTTTAATTAGAAAATAACGTATAGATAAACAGTGTTTTTAGTAATAGAAAGAGCATTGAAACTCGAGGGTAAACGATTTGTACGAGGGGGCGTAGCCCCCGAGTATAAATTGTTTACCCGAGAACGTTTGTATCATAGTTAGGTGTTTTTTCTTAACAAATTTGGTGCAGGTAAATCGTATGCACTGACTACAGGGTGCGGTAACTAAAAGTGTGCAGGTATTTAATACCCGCACGCTAGTTACCGCACTGTTGGATAGGAAAGAATGCCAGCGTGTCTGGAACAGTAGACAGCGAAGTGTATTTTATTGTTTTTCTTCTCTGGCATTGGTTTATTTTACCTGGGCTTTACACATTTGTAATGCAAGGATTTAAAGTACTCACTGAACTGCTGTATATGGCAATGAGGAACGCCTAAAAATACCATATATGGAAGGCTATGATACAAAACAGAAAGAACATTAAAACTCTCGGGTAAACAATTTATACTCGGGGGCTACGCCCCCTCGTACAAATCGTTTACCCTCGAGTTTCAATGCTCTTTCTATTACTTAATGCACGAAAAGAGATTATATGTCCGCGGAATAATTTCACGACGTCGTAGCCCGAGTGAATTATTCTGGGGAATTATAATCGATTTGAGTGTATTAATTTAAGTAAAACACGATTTTGATATACATTATTCGATTCTAATATGCTGTTAATATAAAACAGTACATAAAATATAGCAGCGCTCTTTCTTGGTCGCAACAAAAATATTGTCGTCATCGCACGTTAACGTGACGTCATTTAAGCGTTAGCGTGATTTAAAAGAAACAAGCATATTAGAACGTCCTGTAAAAACAAGGTAAGGAATAGTGACACCATATTTAACTTGCCATCCTTCCGATAAATGAATGTTGATATTGTTTTAATGGCTCAGATACATCAAACATTAAACATTTGTATAGCTCGGATGTCATAATCTAGAGTTGAAATTATATCTCGACCTCCGATTATATAGTTTTATTCCAGGTTACGAGCGCAGCTAATGAGGAAGATTAATATTTTAATGGAGACATTAAGATGATCATTTAGTATGGTATTGTGTACACAGTATACCCTACCCCTGTGTAGGCTAAACGTATGTGTAGGCAGTACGTTTTACCTGACCTCCTGCTCTGGAGGTCATTGACATGTGATGTATGCAATATTTGGATATGTGTTTCTAATTACGGATGTAATGCATTCATGCTCATGTGTTTAGTTCATATGAATTGCTATGATACCTTGCTGTGTAAATGTTATTATATATGTAGATATAATATAGATAATGATGATGCTGATAATTAATGGGCCAAGTTGTAAAATAAAAGCTGTCGTTTCAAACATGCAGGTATCTCAACCTGAAAATCATGGAGTGTTCAAATTTTGTATAAAGGTTTTGACTCCAGCTGCATCAGGCAACAGTCAGTATTCAGTTCGTGTATTGTTCCATTAAGTTATTGAACATTCGCACCAAACGGGAGAGATTATAATAGACAATGAAAATGCTTAATATAGATATTGATTGACAGCTTGCAGTATGTGCACAGAAATATTCTCGGGAGTGATAAGAACAGGTAGATGTTAGATTTTGCGTGGATTCGCTGACCATTGACGATATGGGCGCACTAAATAGCAAGAAGGTGAGGATCTATTTAAACCTTAATTGATACATATAGATCTACAAAATCAAGGTCAGTAATTAATTTAATTATAATTGGTAATCGTATGCAATATAGGTTTATTTGGTATTTTATCATAACCGATTATACTCTGTAGAAAGATATTGCAAATTTAACTGTTGAATTAATAAAATACAAGGTATAGATCAATAGTACGTATCGTTCGATACTAAATCTAAAACGAAAGTAGTGGTCATAAAACCAGCAGAGTTGTCTCTCTTTCTACTTTCGGTTTCAAAAGCGGAAGTAAACAAACCTTGTATTATTAATGCACAAGCTAGGACAAAGGACAAACGAATGATTTCTATAAAATTGGGACTAGACAATGATAAGAAACTGTAGCATTAAGAATGCCACCACCAGTGGTTAGACAGACGTTAACAAGTGCCTCTAGGGCTTCAATAGCTGACGAAAAGAAACGACAGGAAAAAGTAGCTCATGAGATTTATCAAAGATCTAAGGTATGTGGAACAATTGTTTTTCGCTTAGACGCAACTCAAGATGTTAATGCTTTACAGAAAGAGAAAGGGAATAAAAATGAAGGCAAGAGGAAATCACGAGAAGTCGGTAGACGTTTAGCCGAGACTAGGATCACAAATGAACCGGCAAATCGTATGGTAAGAGCATATTTTGATAGCGAGATATATATACCAACAGATTTCATTGCCTTGTCAAATTCGTGTTTACACTAGCCTTACTCATTTGACTTATCGGGATTACTTATTTTATGATTTGATATGTCATCCCTCTGACGGAGACAGCGACAGTCAAACGTTATCACGGTCCTATTATTTGGACTATGTTTACACATACAAAATGTACATGTTACACACCTTATAAACTTAAGAATGAGCTCTTTAAAACGAATAAATTTGAAATAAATACGTAACGTTGCATTTCATTAATTGAATATTTACAACACATTTTAAATGTTTGATCTAACAATTTATATAGCTCATAACTCGTTGAAAACTGCTAAATGAAGTTTTTTGTTTCACTTGTAGCTATCTATAAAACAATGTACTAAGTGTTGTCACATAATCGTCGACGTTGGTTGAAATGTTTGTCAAGTTCAGTCCACTTTTCTTGAAAAAAAAAAGATCTCTTTAAAATAGCTAAGAAACTGTCAACACTTGTTTAATAGCATCATCAGATGAATAAGTAGGCAAAGTCCTGTAATTTGTTCGAACTTTATGGCCCTTGTATAGTTAGAACTTGAACTGTTTTTTTTTTTCTTGATTAAAACCAAATAACAGCTATTTACATTGCAGAGAGAAAAATACGACCCTAGCAAATGCTGGGACAACAGTGACCTGTCCGGCGGAGCTATGGGGACTAGTGCTAGTAGGGGAATGTCCCCTACAAATCACAATGTATGTTATTCAACTTTTGTTTGTTGCTAGGAGCGTCAGTGGCTGAAATGTCAAAATTTTAACTAGTAGGCCTATTTATCTGTTACTGATTGAAGAGAAAGTTCTCGCAAATTCAGAAATCTCAATGCCTTTTGTGACAGAAGTTAATACGGAGTAGGTAACGCTTTAAAATAGCAATCCGTGCCACACGTCCCGCTAATGTAGTATAAGAATCTGTATTTCACTTGTGAACGCCATAATTTACATTTTCATTTTCATTCCATAAATATAGCATTATAGTGTTCACTCGGTGAAATATATTTTGATCTTACTCTGAAACAAACAAATATCCTCTATTTCACTGATTGAAGATGCGGATGAAAATGTCTGGCCCGAGGGTAACGGCTATTGGCTCTGCCGAGTTACCGCAAATTAGTTACCCGAGAGCCAGATATTTCAATCAGCACCTTCAACTAGAGATAGATACTTTTTCTTGCATGCCAAAATTCTTAAATTAGAAGAATTGAAGTAAAACGAATGATTTTTTGAGGACTGTTTTATTATAGAAGCGTATGGATTTAGGCATCCATTCATAAATTGCAGCACGGGGTGTAAGACGGGAATCCCATGTCTGGCATACAAGAATGTTGGTCTATACATGATGTTGTGATATTCAGAGGAAAATAATATTGCTTATGTTTACGGAGGTCTTTAATAGTGTTTTGGAAGCAGCCACTTGTTTGAATTTCAATGGGAAAAAAGCGTTAGAAGTTTTTAGTGAACATGGTAAATTTGGGTGAAATATCTATTTTTAATTTTGATTAGAAAAAGGCTCCGTTATAAGTGTTTTGTGAGGAAAATTGGTTTTATTTTGTCTGCAGATTAATAATTGGGAAAAACATGTTTTATTTTGCAGGGCGGTAGTATTACACATGGAAAGGACATCACAGGTAGAAGTGGACAGTCAAGTGGAGCTACTGCTACTAGCAGTAGAGGCCTTCCTCCAAGTCTCAAGGTTCGATTCTCATCACATTTTACCTTGCATATACTGTCTACTATTCTGTTACAGTGTAAAACAAACCAATTAACTTTCGTAAATGTTTTGCACCGTACTTATGTTGTAAAGTCTGCAAAGTGGCCTGGTCTGCCCCTTGAAAAATTAAGTGAAAACTAGCAGTTTCTACTACGTTGCATTGAAAAATGCATTTTCAAGCTTCTCTAATAACAATATTGTTAAGTTGTTGTTTTCTTTATCTGTTCTTTTCATAAACATAACACACACTGGGCATAATTTAGAAATATGTTTGAATGATTTTTAATATAAATTCAAAAGGTCTACAAGGCTGAAATTTATCAGTTAGAACATTAAAAATGCACTTTTGCATGCAGAAAGCATATTTTACCCATTTGTATCAAATGGAACTTGGAAATATAAAATTCTATTGAAATTATAGAAATTCTTTACTCTTTATAGCTAATTTAAAGAAGCATTTTGGTACACTGCCATTAATGTCTTAATTTCATTTTGTGAAGAAGTGCGGAGAGTGTCCGTCAGATAGCTACATGTATCACAAAATATTTATTCCACGGTTTGAGCAGAAAATCCCTTGACATTTTCAGATTCAGTATTCAACTGCCAGTGTTACAGATCCCTATGGATACACCAGGGTATGGGCATCTTTGGTTTCCATTTGATTTTAAACAATTTCTTTCAAGTCTTGAAAAAGGTATATAAAAAACCTTTCTTTTATGTAAGAAGCATATTTGTTATCTGATACAGAATGTAAAACAAGAATAATTAATGCTTGATATTATGTTGCACAAGAGTATAATAATGTAGAAAATAGTATTTCTTACATAGAATTCTGTTGTCGCAGCCATATTTATTCAATGGACACATGATGCATAATAACCTTAGTATGTATTTTTTTCTAGATTTCAGCGTCAGAGAGAAGGCTATACAGCGATAACTGGAACTTTTACCGGAACAAAATTTATTCTAAACCACCACCAGGTTAGTAAGAAGTTACACCTTGTCACTCACAGCTGGCACTACAGGCTTGAGTTTGCTTCCTTTACTCACACACTAATCTAAATCTATCAAACGTATGCATTGAATTAACAGAAAGATCCCAAAGGATCAGAAACTATAACACACAAAAAGTGTCTTAGATGTTTTACCTTTACATTTTGTACTCTTATTTGCAATGGTACTTTCGTTTATTTGCAACAACTTACGTTTCAGCCCGCCCGCTTAGCTCAGTAGGTAAGAGCGTTGGTCTACGGATCTCGGGGTCGCGAGTTCGATCCTCGGACGGGGCGTATGTTCTCCGTGACTATTTGATAAACGACATTGTGTCTGATATCATTAGTCCTCCACCTCTGATTCATGTGGGGAAGTTGGCAGTTACTTGCGGAGAACAGGTTTGTACTGGTACAGAATCCAGGAACACTGGTTAGGTTAACTGCCCGCCGTTACATGACTGAAATACTGTTGAAAAACGGCGTTAAACCCAAAACAAACAAACAAACAACTTACGTTTCATCAGTAAATATGATTCTATTGATGTGAATTAATGTTGCATAAATTATACATTTATTGACCGGCAGGCTATTCGATAATTGTTTTATTACATGACTCCGCAAATAAAAAGTCCAACAAATCGACCAGTCAGCAGCATAATCTGTGGACCGCTGATTTATAGAAATTGATGTGTGATAATCAGTACTTTTTTGTGACTTTCAGGGCATACAATTGAAGAAATGTTAAAATGGAAGGGAGACTACGGTATGCTTGAAAGAAACCATCGCTATATTCAGTGGTAAATAGTTTATGCAATTTAATATGAGCTCCCTTACTAACTGTTGGCCCAGTTAGGTATAACTTGTTTTTTTATTAATATTTAAGCAACTTAAACTTGATTATCGGGGACCGAGTGGTTAAGGTCACTGACTTTAAAGCGACTAACCCACACATTGTGATTTGTGTTTTTTTTTAAATAAATATCACGGTGCAACGAAAGGCAAAATGCCGCCACGGTTTTATATATTCGCCTGAAACTTAATGGTTGATAAGTTTCTTGTTTCCAAAGTAGGATCGCATGGCGCTGATCGACATGAAATTAAGGTATCTTTTATCCAACAATGTCACTTATCAAAGAAAATGCGTGTTTAATTGTTTGCGTCTGAGTTGATATTATATTATCAATATAAATGCCTTCTTACGATTTATTTAAGTTATATATTCTTTATTCTAAATAAATATACGTAGCTTTGCATTTGCTAAAAATCGTGCATTGTGATTACTTGTTTAATTGGAATATATAAACTATTTATATTTGAACAATATATAATATTGTGATCTGTGATTATGGGTTGAGGAATAACAAGTGCAATTTCCATGCGGATCGTGTAGAAAAGAATGCCACGCCGAATGCCTATAGCGTGTGAGGTAACTTAAGTCAGTGTTTAAAAATAATAAATATTTTGATCCTTAGGCTACACAACTTGCAAAATAAGTTTCAAATGATAAACTAAGTAAGGCAGTTATAATATACACTTGTTGACTTTCCCAAACAAAACGATATACCTTGAATCATGAAAATACATGAAAACACTTCGATTTCTGACTCCCATTGCGTAAAACCTATTTTTAACAAATTTTGCAGTCTGCTAAATAACTGATCTTTGATAAGGCTATTACAGTAAAATGTTACAAAATATTTGTTAGAATCGTAGGAATTAATGAGAAATTAAATCAGATAACTGTTAAATCTACCATAAGAAAAACACATGATGAAATCCCTCGAAGATTCTTCTCATTTTACATCATTACGCATCTACTTTCAAGATATATTGATTACTATGAAAAGTTTTTAAATTCTATTTGAAATACTCGGCGATATATGACCATTTTGTGTCGATTCGGCGTAAACCCCAACTCACACTCTATTTGAAATATTGCATGAGATTTTAAACGAGAGTAAACACTGCATTATTTAAGATATCTTAAAAGGAAAAGATTTCATAAAACCATCCCTGGAGATGCTTATGATTATGAAAAGCTCATACTTGAATCTTGCCAACAATACCCAACACAACTTGATACGGAAAGGGCTGAATCAAACATTAACTCTGCCAACCCAAGGAATAAATGAGGATTAATATGCAAGTTAATTAATTATTCCGTATTCCATAAAATCGTTATTCATTATTCCATTTCTAATATTAAAATGTTTATTCATCAGATTCATTTTGAAAGTGTTTGTATCTTAACAAAGTCTGTATTTGCAATCAATAATACGCCTACATATACTAGGCTTTCATCATCAACACGCCGGACTTCGATATGAGTGCTATGCGGTTTACCATAGATAAAAAAATATTTCTCATCAATTTATGAGAAAAAGTTTTTTTTATGTAAAACACCATGTCACTCTGCAAGTACCTCAGCCCTGGTATAAATTTCATACATACATTACGCCTCTACTAGCCTTTCTGATCGGCATTTCGCTTAGATTGCTGTACAGGGCATCAGTACTTAGCTTTGAATGCTATCTAGATAATGTGTTTTACCATATGTAAAATAATAATTATCATAATTCATGAGAGAAAATGTTTTAAATGTTTTATAACCAACAAAACATGTCATTGCGCAAGTATTTTAGCTCTGGTATTAAATTTATTTATACAAGTTACTCCCCATTTTGCTACATTACGCGTCATTTTGCCACATTACTCTACGTAACCGTATTTTTTCTCACTGACACGTAATGTTTGCAAGGTGCTCGCCGAAGGAATCCCGTTTTTTATAAGCTGTAAAACCCTTATCAGAAATCGTAGACGAATGTTTTTATTTTAAATTTATTAGAAAAACAACGATTTTCAACAGAATTCGATGAAGAATACATTGTTATAATATCAAATATGCGACATAAGGGTGAATATATGAAAAATTGGATATTTCAAGATCTCACACCACGATGTGTGGGTTAATCGCTTTAAATCAATTGCCCCTCACCGATGTGGGTTCGAGCCTTACTCGGGGTGTTGAATTCTCCATGTGAGGAAGCCATCCAGCTGGCTTACGGAAGGTCGGTGGTTCTAACCAGGTGCCCGCTCGTGATGAAATAATGCACGGAGGGGCACCCGGGGTCTTCTTCCACCGTTAAAGCTGGAAAGTCGTCTTATAACCTATAGTTGTGTCGGTGCGACGTTAAACCCAACAAAATAAAAAATAAATAAATAAAATTGATTATCAGTCATATATAGGACTTTATAACAAGATACATGTAGACAATGTGACAAAACGAAATTATGCATATCTGCTTGTGATTGTCTGATCTAAGGAGTCTGAGTTTCTATTAATAAGACTCCAGAAGTCTATCTTTAAAAAATATTTAAAATAAACACCCGTCGAGTCGAGTGTGGTAGGTGTATTTTGGTGTTCTTTTTTGAGCACGCTCGCTAGATTGCGATCACCCAGTGTTCAATTTGTATTTTCAGACGACCCTGTTTTTTTGACGTTTCATTCCTAGTGTTTATTTTATATATAGGGGATACTTTTAAAGACAGAGTTTTAGTGATAGAATTTCAGACTCCTTTGATTTGATATTCATTTTACAACTATCAGCCTTGTGTAAACCTTTGTGATTATCGTGCATTTCAGGCTGTTTCCAATACCTGAAGGAAATGGTTTGAATATGTACGCTCAGCAATTATTTGAACATGAAGCACAAGTAAGTTTAATCATGTATACTTTCTAAATTATGTATACGACATTCAAAAAGAGACTGTAAATATTTTTTTCAACACGTCAGTAAACAACCTTTCCTCGGTCAGTTTCCAATGTATTCTCCGAGGATCTAGTTTATTATATGATAAATGATTATGGAATTTGACAGTCCAAAAGCAATTAGCATGCTGCACTATTCACAGTTTAACCTAGTTTATGCTATTGCGATAGTAAAACAAAATAGTTTGATAAATAAATAAAACGGCTACTTTCCATCTTGGAGCGTGTTTGTTAAAATATATATTTGTGAGACATTGCCCTTTATCAGGCTATTAGAGATGACGACTCAGCATCTGAACGAGTTTTAAAGGCGTATAAAATGATGCTAGACTTCTATGGTATGCAATTGGCCTGCAGTATACAAGGAACTGTGAAAAGATCAAGTAAAGGCTGGATAGACAGATACGATCATTTAAACAGGTAAGCAGTGTTGCTGTGGATAAGAACCTCATAGTGATTACCAGCACATCGCCATATGACACTATAGTTAAGAGTTTCCAAATTAAGTGGTTTTGTTTTTGTTGGGTTTATTCCACTCTGACACAATTATAGGTCATATTGCACTTTTCGAGGAAGACCCTAGGGTTTCTGGACTCAGGGCAGGCACCTGCAGTAAGCCAGCTGGATGTCTTTCTCACGTGAAAGAATTTTACACACAAAGCGAGGTTTCGAACCCAGCGTGGTTAACTAGGCAAGTGATTCAAAGTCAGCGACCTTAACCACTCGGCCGCGGAGACTGAAATCGTCAAGTTGAAATATTCTCAAGAGTTACAATATCTTGTTAGAATAGCTTAGTCTGTACTACGTGTTTAAAATACTGTTTTTATGGCCCCCTTTGAAGCGGAGAGTATATTGATTTATTCATAGGACCTACGAACGTCGAACAATTATTGCCTGTGATCACAAGGTTTCCCTATTGTTTTGCGGGTCGTATCGGTAGGTTAGTAAAAAATACACGACAACCGTCAAAGGATCATTGCCTATGGTAACTGGTTGTCCCCTATTATTTTGTGGGTCGGTATGTCAGAAATACACTACAATTGTCATAGGAGCATATCCTGTGGTCACTAGTTGTCCACAGTTGTTTTTTGGTCAGTAAACAAAAATAACTGCAGACGTCAAGGGATCATTTCCTTAGATGTTGTTGTCACTAGATGTTTGCTGTTCTTTTGTGGCTCATTAGGTCAAAAGTACACTACATTCGTCACATGATCATTGTCTGTGGTTACAAGATGTCAACTGGTGTTTTGTAGGTCAATAGGACATCCAGCTAACTTTGGCAGGCTATTTTGGGGGCATATATGTGTTGCAGATAGCTATTGTTTAAGTATTTCTGATGGTCATCTTGGATAAAATATTTCCAAGAAACTTCTGTTACGTCAATTTCCATACCTGACTTCACATGATATATTATAACTACTAAATGACTAAAAAAGACTCCTGCCCATTACAGCCATTATAGAGTTTAGCTTAACATGACCTCTTTAGAGACATATTTACAAATTACTTGCAATTTGCATATATAAACACTTAAAAATATGATTTGCGTGCGGATTTAGTTTTTGAATGAAACATTGATTCAATAAGCGAACAGCATCAATTAAAGGACTAACTTGAGATAATTATTAACTACATTCAACTTGTATTTAACACCAGTAAACTTATTTTAATTACAAAGATTTAATATGGGTACTTTTTAAAACTGGTTTTTGAACTTGATTGAGTAGCTATTTTTATGGTCCTAATCCTCTTGTTGTACTGTGAATAAAATTTTCAGTGACTGTTCTTGCCGAATAGTAAAGGCCATTTATGAAAAAAGGGGAAAAAACTCGCAAAGAATTGATTTTTGGTGAAAGCATTAAACAATATGTATGTAACAGCATACTAAAAGTATAGAATGTTATCATGGTGCAAAATGCATTTTTTGGGGTAAAAAGTTTAAAAATATAATTGAAATTGTGAATTTCTGGAATCGGCCCATAATGATGTCAATATTTTTATTAAGAAAGCGAAATTTTGCATGGTAGTAGACAATTATAACACAAAAAAATTAAGCTCATGACTATTTTTAAAAAAATCCAATATGGCCACCAAAATCCAAGATGGCCGCCATTAAATTCTCATTTCACAGGAAAACCGTTTAAGTATGTCACAACATAAGTTCAAATAGTGTGAAAAATGACCAGCATCATAGAAGATACACACATTTTATTTCAAAACACACGAACTTAAGTCTTACACAAATTCAAGATGGCTTCTCAATTCCAAGATGGCCGCCACAGGGTCATTTAGACAATACAGACCCCGAATAAAAAAATGTCCCTAAAATTGGTTTGACTGAAAATATTTTTCTTGCATCAAACATGACCCCCATTTTTTCTGATTTTTATTCAGCACTGACAATATTCATCAAGAGAATGTAAGGTACAGACATTTAAAGTAGGTCCTGATGTGTGCTACAGCCATTGGAAATATGACAATTTTATATAGAATAACGAAGAACAGCTATTTAATGTGCTGTAACATATAAGGGTACATTGGTAAAAATTGAAATCTGGCCAGATGAGGATGGGAAAGGTCTACTTTGACTAGAATTTGATAGAAGATGGCAAATTTATTGCAATTTCGCTTTAAATATTGTTAAACACAAAAAGACCACATTTTCAATGTATTTGTGTGTATGCACAGTACTTCTTCTCAAAACTGCATTTTGGTATCCTAACGATTGCTAATTTCTAGTAGTCAGAGGTACAGTTGAACATATTTTACAGTTTAAATGTGTAATTTGCACTGACAGTGTAGCAGATCACAGTAGAAAATGACAAAACAGGGCAAAAGTAGGCTACAGATATGATAACTGATTGAAAATTATGTTGTGACAGCTGTTTTTGCCAAGATTTGACGAGTTCCCCACGTTACTGAAATTGCCATAAAACCTTAGAAATTGTTGGTATAAACTAAAACCTTGTATTTAGGTTGTTTCTACATTTCAAATGAAACTGGCACAATCTTAGAGAAAAAAGCTTTTCTTATAGGCATACAGGCACTTAATAGGAAAATGGTCAATAAATCGTAGTCGCGTAATGGCGGATTCACATAGTCCTCATTTTTTGCTCTTTAGAGCTTTTTTCCTTATTTTCTTTGCAATATTTGCTGAAATCAAATGATAGATCTATGCCTGACATGTAGGTAGCATCTTCATAATAAAATAATAACACTACAGAATGTGTCATGTTGACTTAGATCATACACTACCACTAGAGGGATCTCATTGTTTAGCTAATTTTGCAGTTTGTGTGTTTGACTGAAAATATTTTTTCTGCATCAAGCATGACCCCTGCTTTCCTTTTTCATTTTATTCAGTATTGACAATATTCTGCAAGAAAATACAAGTTACAGACATTTAAAATAGGTCCTGATGTGCGCTGCAGTCATTGGGAATATGTGAATTTTATAAAGAATAAAAAAAGAACAGCTATTAATTGTGCCATAACCTTTAACAAAAACATTAATTGAATACATTTTACTGAAGTACGATTCGCAATAGCATAAAAATCTATATCATAACAACATTTCCACATAGCATATGTAAATATCAGGATGCGAGTTATACGACACAGGAAAATGCTTACGCCTTTAGTATCTAGAACAATGTAATGGGTCCAGTCGCGATGGCGACTGTCCTGTGTTAAAACGTAGAGCTGGTGAGACCATATACAGTACCTTATAAATATTTTTTTTCTCTGGCTACCTCGCCTAAATGATTCATGACTGTAATGATTTCAGGGATCAGGCGAATCACTCAATGTTTCAAACTAACAACCTTCAACTAATGATAATCAGCTCAAACGCCTATAGGCTGGGAATACTGTGTTTGACTGTTTTGAAGTTCCTGTCGGCAAATGTCTTTGAATCGGCAACATACAAGTGTCCTTTCGCATAGATGTTCAGCCGGTGTTCTCTTACACGAAGCTGCAACTCAATATGATTGCCATAACTCTTGGATGCTCAGCGCTTATATGCTATAAAATACAGCATTAAAATGACCCCCAATGCATTGGCTGTACTTCGCCGACAACGTTGAACCTCGTTCTCTTCCTGATTCAGAAGATTACCGGTGTTCTCTTACATGAAGCTGCAACTCAATATGATTGACCTAACTCCTGAATGCTCAGCGCTTATATGCTATAAAATACAGGATTAAAATGACCCCAATGCCTTGGCTGTACTCCGCCGATAACGTTGAACCTCGTTCTCTTACTGATTCAGAAGATTACCAAACCAAACGTCTCTGTCTCAGATTTCTGATGATCAGCCTGTATTTGCTATTGTCTATCCCGTAAAGGTTTAATTTGACATTGTAATTCATCTACTTATCTATACCCTAGCAGAGGTGTGCTTTGACTGGTGCTATTAATGGAACTTGTTTCTGATTGGTCCAAATTCGAACATATTTTACATTGAATACACGAGTACTTGATCTAACAAATAGTTGGTTCTCTTTTACTATACGATTGTATTTAACATATTGTGTGATGCTGAGATCCAGCTATGACTGTTATTAACCCAAGTCGTTCATAAGGTTATAACACATTAAATAGCTGTTCATCTTTATACTATATACAATTGACATATTTCCAATGGCTGTAGCACACATCAGGACCAATTTAGAATGTCTGTAACTTACATTTTCTTGAAGAATATTATCAGTGCTGAATAAAATCAAAAGAAAAGCGGGGGTTATGTTTGATGCAAGAAAAATATTTTCAGTTGAACATACAAATTGCAAAATCAGCTGAAAATGAAACCCCAGATTGCGGTGGCAGTATATGATCTAAGTTTCCATGACAAATTCTGTCATGTTATTATTTCATTGTGAAAATGCTACCTACATGTGAAGCATAGATATTTCATGTCATTTCAGAAAAATAGTTGCAAAATATAAGGAAAATAGCTCTACAGAACAAAAAAAAGGAAGAAAAAGGCTGAGTACTGTTTGAATCTACCATATTTTTCGTGCCATTTTCCTATTTAATAAAAAAGAAAATTAACTGAAAACACCTTTTAATGTAATTTTGCCTCATATTACTGAGAAAGAAAAGTACCCATATTCATATATTTTGTTAATAAATAAGGAAGTTATCGCTTAGCTTTACAACAATTTCTACTGCTGAATGACTCGGCAATTTTATCTGTATACTTCACTATTGCCTCGTATTGAATCTGCTGGCAGTATGTTTTCCATCTTAGGTAAACTACATACTGTTACTAACAATAACCAGCTTATTATATGTAAAACAATAATATGAGACAATTTGACATAAAATCGACGACAATTCTGGTTTAAATGTCGTTTTTATGGCGGCCATATTGGATTTAGGACGCCATTTAGTTTTCTTCTAAATTTCTAATTAGTTTACATTTTGCACAATATAGTAATCTAATGTAGTGCCGAAGTTGGACCTCGTAAGATGCATAAATCAGTTTTTATAAGACGATTCCAGAAATCCGCAGTTTCATTAATATTTTAAACATTTTAACCCCAAAAATAGACATTTTGCATCATGATACTTTTCTATACTTTTTATATGTTGTTGCATACATCTTGTATTACTTACACAAAAAATCAATTCTTTGCGAGTTTTTTCCTTTATTTGGCATTTTGGCCATAAATGGCCTTTACTAGAAGATCTACAAACATTTTCAGGCATTGCTCGACAACCTAGGGCATTTGTATACAGAAAACATACTTGAGTGATTAGAAGATATTTATTATAATATTGACACAGCTTTCTTGTATACACATATTTTAAGCATTTTTGTCAGTTTTGAATTTGAAGGATGTAATAATGTTTTGAAATTCTATTTTCGGAAGATCTCGCCACAATTTACTACGGATCACTAGAATTCTGAAGTCTTTGGGTGAACTGGGATATGAACGATTGCAAGCACCGTGGGTAGATTTTCTTATCGAGGAAGCGGTGGTTAAGAAAGAGTTGCCCAATCTCAATGGTTCGTGTCTAATGCACTGGGTTATGGCTGTGAAAGATGATGGAGAACGAGAAGTGTTGTTCAGAAAAGCTAATGGTCTGCCTATAAATCAGGATAATGCTGATATGGATAACATTGGTTCAGAATCTGAGGATGAAGATAAAGAAGGGGAAGAAATGCAGAATCAGAATAATGCAGAAATGCCGAGTCAAACTCCTGAAACTGGTGCAAACCAACAGGCAACAAAGGACGCTGAAGTGTTGAAACACATTGATAAAGCTACGGCTATGTTTAAACAGACAAAAGTTGCAGAATCTGTGAACGCTGCTTCTGTGTCAAAACAAAAAGGCGACAAACCTGATGAAAAACAAATTAAGGATAATTCTGAAGCAAGTCGTGCAAAGACTATGGATAAATCGACAAAATCTGCAGAATTTGTGAATTCTGCTCCTGCATCTGTGTCAAAACAGAAGCATGAAATACCAAATGAAAAATCCATGAAGGACAAAACTGTTCAAACAACAAATGCAGGAATGAAATCGACTGTCACGGGAGAAACAGCATCTGGAAAGCAGGTGAAATATATTATGTTTTGCAACTTTATGAGAATGTGATATACACACGGAATAAAATTCTAATGCCTCAAAATCTATAACAGTTATGAAGTTTATTTTGTTTATAGCTCTTGCAAGATCAAAGTTTCGGCCTCCTTAGCCAGTATGCAAAACGTCCAGTTTGGAATATGTTGAATTTATATCTTTCATTTTAAAAACATTTAATATTCTTATATTCTATTTAACATTGTAATTGCATAATTTCAAAGATCAGGACTTGGAAACTTCATAGTCGAGAAGCTTATATATTGAATTCCGTGTCTTTGATGGTGAATTTAAGTTTCACATATAATACTCTAATAAAACACTACGGGATATGCTTGACTTTCTACTAATATGATATTGTAAAATACTATAGAATGTAATATGATTTTCAAGGTCACAGTTTGGTCAGATTTCGATAATATTTGGTATGAGTTATAAATGTCTGGTGAAATTTCTGTTCAATCGAATTGATTTAAGTGGAGTTAATAGAACATGCAGTTCTTCCCTTTCCAGCTAACTGCCTGACATCTTTCTGACTTTATTTCCAACTTTTCAGTATGCATGTATCTCATAAATATGAGATGATTAGTTCCAGTTTAGAAAAAAAAACATTGGCCGCGTGTCGAATGATCAGATTTGTACGATGTTAGAATAATTTAGTTTACTCATAATTTTAAATGGAATTGAATATTAATATAACTATATCCGTGTTTCCCGATTTGGAAGTAATGTTTCCTGTTCGGGAAGCTTTGAAATTAAGAAATATAAAAGATGAATAAAAGTTTTGTTCGAACATTAAAAAAATATAGACGGTAGGAATTTAGATATATTGTTTAGATTTGACTTAGCAAATATCCTTTAATGACACCATGCTTACTGTTTACTCTTTTGCAACGGGCCTTTTGAAGGAACCAAGTAAAACAATAATTGGGAACGCGTTAATGTTATAATGGAAGTCTTTGGGAATACGGCTGGTGTTCTCTAACCACTTCACAAACGGGAAACCAGTTTCTTTATTTAGAAATTGGGCAAAAACCATAATTCGGTTTCCCCAACGGCAAGTCACCCCTCTGTTAGCAGTCAGTTTCATGTTTTTTCTTCATCCCGTTTTATTTTTTTTTATTTCTTATAAGCCGTTCTGTAACATGAACTTTTCTTAAGAAAGATTATTATGCTTTCACTGGTACTTGTTTTTATTGTCAAAAGTTAAAAGTTTTTGTTTAAATAGTATCAAGAAATAACTAAAAGTCATGTATGTTATTTTGATGCTATATGTTTTACTTTTATCTTCAGTCTACAGGAGAATCATTCCAACGAAGTGACAACTTGAAATTTTATCAGAATATCATACTTTCAAGGCCTGCATCCGGTAAGAAACAATTTAAACATGTTACATCTGTGTTTTTTAAACTTTATTCTAAAACGTTCTTATGTTAAAAGCAAGCTTTTCATGCTCTTCAAATTAAAAGGAATATCATTTAATATGAAAACTGCCTTTTGTGACCAGTATTGAAGTGTCCTCTGAAATAGCTATCTTAGCAAGAAAAGAAGTACTCTTTAGATAAAAATGCAGGTACGGTACGCTTTTGAAATGTGGAAAATTGTAAAATTAACTTTAATAGCAGTATCATTTTATATTGCAGGTTTTACAATAGAGACTATTTTGAAACATAAAGGAAATTACAAATTCTTTGATGACTATCCGGGCTTTATACAATGGTAAAATTAACAGTTATTGGTAAAATTTATAAAAAAGTATGCAATTACTGAACTTTGTCGAGTTGCTGAACCGATTGATCAGCCTTCAAATAATTAACTCGGGATTTGTATGAATCTTAAAATGAAAATTGTCCTTCATATATCAGTGTTGTACATTTGTAATATTTACGAACAATATTTGACAATATTTGACCTCAGTTGGTGTACTTATTTGGCAACACTCTTTTGCGTTTTACACCACAAGTCCTTATTTAAGCCTGTGTTAAAAGATAAGATAAGTTTCAAGACATTATGATAGTACTTAATATGTAAGTAGATATAAATGTATGCTGAATTATTTAGGTTGTTTCCTGTTCCTGAATCCACGGGTAGGAATGCAGAAGCTCAGCCGCTATATGAACATGAAGCAAAGGTATATACACCTAGCACAATTTTAAGATCCAGGGTAAGGAGTTTGTATAGTCAGATGGTCAGGCATCTGTCGTCCAAAATTTACATAAATATTTTACTTCTCTAAAACTTCTCACTGGTCAGCAATTACAGCAAACTGTCTGTAGTATTCTTACTCCTTCTTAATTATGTTGAAGTGATTGCGCTTGGCTGATTTGAGAGGCCATGAGAGCTAAAAACATAAAACCATTTAAACGACTTCTTCTCATGAACACTTGATGAATCATCACCAGACTTGAACTATAGCATCCTGATAGGTTTTTTTTCTTTCATGTTTGTTCAAATTGATCCACATGGCACTTTGGAGGCCGCCAGAGCTAATAACAGAAAAATCTTTGAGCAACCTCTTCTCATGACCCAGATGGTGGACATTAACCAAACTTTATCTGAACATCTTTATCTTGACCTCTGTCAAATTTGTAAATAGTTTTACTTGTGTTTTGCCTACTAAAATAGAAAATTCTAGAACAATTTCTTTATATGACCCATTGGGTGATTTTACCAACTTGAGAGTGTAGGATCCTCGTATCAGTCTCCCCCAGATTTTCTTGGCCCTTTTTATTGGCTGCTAGAGCTAAAAATAGAAAAAGCTTAAATCACCTTTTCTCATGAATCATTTGATGTATCTTTAACAAACTTGGTCTGTAGCATCCTTGTTTTCTCTAACATTAACAGTTATATAAATAATTTCTTTTTCGAATTTCCACAGGTAGAGATGTTTTTGTTTTCAATTTTGTGTACAAAAACACCATATACCGGACTTTGATCTTCGAAATTCATTTAAAAGGACCCCTCCGTCTAAATGTTCCTCAATTTGCTTTTCAAGATTTATAGGTTCCCGATGTATGACTACTGTAACATGATTTGTGACGGAAGATTCTCATAAAACGAAGTTGGAAAATTATATTTTCATATTTGGTGTTATTGAGCACTTACTACCCATTAAGAAGACGTTTCCCGTTTGCGAGTTTGCTGTCATTTACTTGTGAATCACTCAAACACCTGTTACCCTCAGTGACCTCGGTACATGTCTTTGAAGCTTACCGGCATGTTACCGGGAATTGAGCGTGTACATTTCACTGTGGGAGGAATTTATCGATAAGCATTTTGCAAAACACTCGGTTAGGACAAAACCAAAATTTTGTTTGTTTGCCGCTTTACTCGTTTTTATTTCTGTTCATTAACGTATTTTAGATCGAATTTGTAGTCTTGCTATTGCTTTAAAATTCATAAGGATTGTCCTTAATCGGCAAAAGTTTTACGTGACTTCTGTTTTCTCAGTACAGTTTCTGAAATAAAGAAGTAATAGAATCGTGTTATCGGTTTATTTTACTGTGTTATGCACTAATGGATTAGTCGACTCAGTCCGTGTAATTGAGTGTGTTGGTTCCAGCTTTGATGGTGGAAGAAGACTCTCAGGTGCCCGTACGTGCACTATATCATCACGGGCGGGAACCTTGGTAGAACCACCGACCTTCCATAAGCCAGCTGGATGGCTTCCTAACATGAAGAATTCATCTCTCTGAGTGAGGCTCGAACCTACCTCGGTGAGGGGCAAGTGATTCAAAGTCAGTCACCTAAACCACTAGGCCACGGATGTCACGTGTATTTGAGCTGCATACTATAATATTGCGTATATCATGTATTGGAGAGTACTTTATCGAACACATTTGTTTGTTGATAGAATGCTATGGAATAACAACTTCTTTTTATCATTTCATTATATCCAGCAATAGAAAAAAACTGAATTTGAATTAATTTAAATAAGGTATGTCATTTTGGGCTGCCTTGAAAAGACAATGTTAGTGGTAATGTTTGAAGATATCAGATAATTATTATAATCATGTTATTTCTACCTTTTTGTTCACATCTGGTTGTAAACTTGAAATGATATAGTGAGGAAGACGTATTTAGCTGGTTTTACTTCTGTTGGTTATGAACGCGCCCATGTTTGGTCAAGAACTGGCTAGTATCGGACTGTTTACACCAAATATGAGGTGACTGCTCCGGTTATGTATGAAATAGTTCAAAAGGTAGTTCCATGTTATTGATGAAACATGGTGTTATGTGGCATATAAGGATGTGGCAATTTTGTTTTTTAATTTTGCTTAGTTTTATTGCGACTATTACAGTGAATTTCCAGTTTTGTTTTTTACTGTTCTCTAAGAAAGTGTTCATGTACGTGTAATTGTTAAACAGTCAATTTCATGGGTGCATTTTAAGAGGATGTTGTATTTCTTAACAGATTCGTTTTCTTATATGTGACATATTACAATATTTTTAATCATTGGAAAGAAAACATATTATACTAACTGGCTATATATGGTTTTCATATCATTGAAACTCTAAAGTACTGAAAATGAGGTCTCAAGGTTTAACTATTTAATGACGTAAAGAAGGAATTGAATAAGTATGTTGGGACCTATTCTCTAAGTAATATCTCTTTTAACAGGGAATACGAGATGATGATGAACTCAGCTCACGAGTTCTTGAAGCATTCAAAGTGATGTTAGACTTTTATGGCATGTGGCTCTGTGATGAGGTTAAAGGGAAATTCAAACGTATTAAAGAAACATATAAGGAGAGATACGAATATTTACAAAGGTAAAACTGGAGTACATTTTATGAATATTTAGAAAATAGATATTTGATACAGTTTGCTATTATAGGAGACTGTAATATACTCGAGGACTTAAAACACATCCAGTTTATGCATTTTACGTGATACATGTCTTTGTGATTTTGTGATATATGCATAAAGCGACTATCGTTCATAAAGGCCATATTCCAGTTAATTTAATTTGGATATGTCCTCGTCAGAAAAGAATATGTACTATTTGTTTAAGTCATTACACTGTTAAAAAATAAGTAAATAGACCAGTTTTTCCGACGATGGAAATTCAAATTGTGTGACATTTACGTAATTTAAAGCATTTACGTAAAGTTGTCAGACTCTTATCGATATAACGGGATAGCGTTTGTCATAGTCTCATAGCGCAGTGAAGGTTGTAAGACTTGAATTACTGCACGAGCTACCTATGCATACATGTAGGTGTAAATGACCACGTTTAAACTATCACCAAAGGAACCAACACTTCGGAGAAGAAGAACTTTAATGAATAATAAAAGTGAATGTCAAACTATTTGAATAAATGTTGCAAGAATGAAATGATTTCCATATAAAGATCATGTGATTTTAAACTTCTTTGGTCAATTTACATTTGATAGTTAGAACCAAGCTAGTCTGAAACGAAAAAGAATATAACGTTACTTGTTTACTAAATACGTTCGGACAGAATTATTAAGTTTGTTTTTGCAGTAACTCTAGCAGGTATGCAAATTTTGATTTCATACCTCATGTTTTTATTTCGAAGTAAATGAGATGTGAAACCATGTGTTGTAGTCCTGTTTGGCGCCATATAATCTATACTGTGTTGGTGCGCCGTAAAACCAAAATAAATAAATAAATGTTTGAACTTTGACAATGGTCATTTATTTAATGTAACATATTTAGAAATGTTTACACTTTTGGTTTTGTAGGTACACGGTTAATTACATGAGAATCACCCGAATCCTAATATCTATTGGCGAACTTGGACTAGACAGATTCCAGTGTCCGTGGATTGACTTCCTTATTTCTGAGGGCATAGACAATGCATTGTTTCCAACTCTTGGTGGACACAGCATAAAGCATTGGATAAGTGCAATAAAGGATGAAGGAGAAAAGCATGCAATGTTTCTAAAATATCAGAAATTAGCAGGACATAAGGCACTCATTGCTGATACAGAGGAAGATATGGAGGTCTCCAACGATGTTTATATTGCACACAACACAGAATATAGCACTAATGCAGACGTTGACTATGCTAGAGCTGAAGGATATTGGGGTTATGATTCACTTGATTTTGTGTAGCAGTGATCGAAATCGGGCATTTTGGAAATTAAGTAAATGCAACCTAGAATCACGTGCCTACTGATCTTCGAATGTATAAATCGAAATAATATGATCTTTATATTGAAGAGGTTTACAAACACATTTCTCCACAATGTACAAAGTTCCATTAGTACGAAATCTATGATTTTCTTTCCCGTCATTAGTGTTAAATTTAAATCATGCGTACATATGGCTTGTCATGCAGAGAAACTTCTCGGAATAGAGAGTTATCTGCGTTTTACCTGACATCATGTGCTTGCTGGTGCGAAATTCCGCTTCTAGTCTGTATGTATTGACCTTGTCCACTCGCAGATTTGAATGTGATATGATGGAACAACTTTTATTGTAGTTAGTAGACAACTCATTTCATCCTTACAAGTGGAGGAACTGACATGAGTTGGTGTTGATGTTCTGCTCACTTTGTGTACGAGTTCGAGCTTTGCTCTGGCGTTTAAGTGAGCTGGCTTACAAAAAGTCGGTAGTTATAGGAAAGTGCCAGCACGTGGTCAAAATTATGTCAGAAGAAGCATATAGGGGACTTCCTCCACCATTATAAATTATAACATTGAAGTCGCCATATGACATTTTTTGTAAAAATACGAACATACCGTAAAATCATACTGTTATTATTGCTTAGGATAGGAGAATAGTTTATCCACATTGTAGTCGTAAATATGTATATAAGTTCACTTTTTTATGACTTCATATTTGAATAGTTTTAGCATTGAGTCTCATTGCAAATTGTTGAAGAAAAACAAGTTGAAGGTCATTGCATTTGAAATCAGTAAGTGCCTGAAGTATACCATCAAGCGAGTGGCATGCAGACTTTCAGGTTGATAGAGGATGGGTATGGGACAGTTGTGCTTTGAAGGAGTTTAATTTACTTGTACAGCACTCTCTCATTTTTCATTTTCTTAAAATGAATCGAGTGAACGTAAAGTAAAACGTCAGTTTTGATGCAGCAGTTATGCGAACATTAACGGTTGTGAACACATGTTGAAAGTTCTGAATTTATTTGATAAATTATTTATTAAAGTAGTTGAAGTTTCATCTTGTATATATAACAACGAGTTACAAGTATTTCGTTGTATTTCTTATAAAGCCCCATAGGGTTTATTTCTTTTAAAGTCTCATAGGGCTTTTGATTTTATGTTAAATACAGATAATGCAGCTGTCCGAAATGAGAGAATGCATATCGGCATGGTTAGTAAAACCACTAATTTCAATGTTACACATTATCTTATACAATCAAGGCCATAAAGGGTTGGTGGGGGTGGGGGGGGGGGGGGGGGGTAATTAAAACAATAGAGTCAGTTATACTTTTACGATATCGGTCGGTTTGCGTAGCGTTGTTGGTAGAGAATCGAATCAATGATATTTCTGCTTTAAAACGGATCACGCCTCTAGTCGCGATTTTATAATATTTATTGTACGGAGCCCGAAAGAAAAAACTTTGAAAATCTTCTTTATGGTCCTCTAAAAAGAGTGTTGAAATTATTGCCCTGGGGTGAAAAGAGGCCCTTTCTGGGGGACTATAAATAAACTTATACTTATGTAGGAAATTATTATAGATCTTCTTGTCAAAAACTTGAAGGCCTAGGCTTTTGATATTTGGTATGTTGCATTGCCTAATGGTCCTCTACCAAGATTATTCAAATCATGCACCTTTATTAGAAAGAGGCACGTCGGCCGGCCCCACCTAAGATGTCCGAAGTATTACAAAGACTTATATAGAAAATAAATCTTCTTGTCTGAAAGTTCAAGGCCTATGCCTTGTTTGGTTTGTATTATTGCTTAGTTGAGATTGTTAAATTATGCCCCTTGGATGAAAAAAAGCCCCGCCCAGACGTATTTTTTATCTTTTCAGACAAAGCCTTGAAATCTCGGTGACATGTGCAGTTTTGCACATACAGTGATCTTTAAACTGACTTTCAGCGACCATGAATGTGACCTACTGTCTTGCTATTTTAGCATCAGTTTGACATTTGATACATGTAGCTCATATTACTCAGATGAGCGATGCAGGGTCATTATGACCCTCTTGTTAGAAATGTTTATACGTTTGGTTTTTTAGAAATGCGGTAAATTATATGATAATCACTCGAATTCTTCTGATATATGCTGGCGAACTCTGGTTGGACAGATTCTAATGTCAATGGATTGATTTTCTAATTACGGAAGGTTATGATAGATGATACAAAGCTTCCTACTCTTTATGGTAGAGCAAACAGCATTGAATTGGTGATGTAAGGAATGATGGAGAAAAACATACAAAGTTTCGAAAATACTAGAGATTAATAGGACGTAAGGCTCTCATGGCTGATAGAGAGGAAGATATGGAGATTTCTAACGATGTAACAGTAGTGCAGGACGTACATAATACAGAATGTAACACTCACAATGCTGATTGTCAAGTGTATAAATCTAAACAAAAATTGATCTACTTGTTTACAAACACATTTTCCACATGATACAACTATAAAGATGCCATTCTCTTTAAAAAGCTAAATTATGTGTCATATCGCTTGTCATGCAGAGGAACTTCATCTAACTTTTAGCTTGACATCATGTGCTTGTTGATGCAAAAACCGCTTCGAGGTTGTATGCATTGACCTTACCCTCCACAGTATTAAGACTAGAATGTGCTAAAGCGAAACAACTTTTATTTTACTTATACAGAGAGTATAACAGATGTGAACTGATTCAGTTTGTGTTATTGGTCTGCTCATTTTGGTAGCCTTTAAGTGAGTTGGCTTACAACATGTTGGTAGTTAAGTGATTACAATTATGTCAAAAGGAACACATTGGGGACGTCCTGCACTACTGTAACATTGAAGTCGCCATATGATATTTTGTTAAAACACAACAACTTATAAGACCGTATTGTTAATCCACAATGTATACATAGGATTGAGAATCATTTCACCACATTGTCATCGTAAATTGGATGTAAGTTCACTTTTTTATGAATTCAAAATAGAAGAGTTTTTAACATAGAAGCTCATTGCAAATTGTTGAAGAAAAAGAAGTTGAAGGCCATAGTATTTGAAACCAATACTGTACAGGGGTTAGTGCCTGAAGTATACCAACAAGCGAAAGAGGCAAATAAACTTTCAGGTCGAAAGAGGATGGGTGCGGGATAGGTATTACCTTTCCGATGTTCAAGAAATTCCAAAATACACCTGTCTGGTGTACTTTAGGGGAAAATGTTGCCTTGATGAAAAGCAATGTTTGGCATTCAGTTATCATTTATGATTGCAAGGAGTTGAATTTGATTATGAAGAAAGTACTCTCGCAATTTTCATGTCTTAAAATGAATTGAGTGAACTTAAATAAATGCCAATTTTGATGCAACAGTTCTCCGAAAATTACGGGTTGTTAATACATGTTGAACCTTCTGCATTTATTCGATAAATTACTGCTTGAAATTGTATAAAGGGCTATTTTTCCGTGTAGGTTTTCTCGCCTGTCATGTGTTCCCATGTTCTCTGTATTTTGAATAAAGACTATTGCAAGAGAAGACACGGCATTATACATAAACGTGTTGAGTACTAATCTGTTTTGTAATGATTTAATATATTTACATTTGTGTTTGATTTATATTCATATCATCATTGAAGGCATTCGATTTCTCCAAAGGCATTGCTAATTTTGAAGTTATTTCACTTAATCATCTCTGTTTAACGTATGCAAATGGTTTCAAGTTGGTCCCCCTTTTAAAGGCCATCAGTCTGATGATCAGAGCCAAATAAATAACCATTTTTTAACAATTTCTAAGTTGCTCGATCTTTAACAAAGTTGAGATGCGGTATGTTCGTATAATCCTTAGTTCCTCGGTCAAATTTGTGCAAATGGTTCTGAATGGTTCCTTTTAGCTGAGATGAGCGTCTTTTTGGCCTTTTTATTTTGATTAAGTATTATGCATCTTAGCTTGATACATTAACCTACTTATTAATACCACTGTTTAACAGCCCAGTTATCCTGCTTATATTATTTTTACGTTTCGTGTTTACAGTTGCGGTCAGGTCAGCTGCCATGTGACAATTTGAAATTTTACCAAAATAATTTGTTTTCAAGACCGCTGCCAGGTAAAAATGGTAAACGATAGTATAGAAAAACAGTTTAAAGCGAAGGTTCGAATGATGTTATCAGTTTTCAAATATATCAAATTCGTACCTATAATGGGCATGTGCTCATGTATTTTTAGCTCACCTATCACGTAGTGACAAGATGAGCTTTTGTGACCGCTCGATGTCCTTCGTCCGTCGTCCGTCTCCATGTGTCAACAATTTGTTAAAAACCCTTTTCTTCAGAATAACTGGGCAGATTTACACCAAACTTCACAGAAATTATCCTAGGCTAGCCCCCTTTCAAAATTGCCCAAAAAATTTAATTCCAAGCAGAACTCTGTCATGGCAACCGAAAGGTACAACTTTGAAAATCTTCTTGTCAGAAACTATTTGACGGATTGCAAAAATATTTTGTAGAAATGATCTCTAGGTGACCTTCTACCAAAATTGCCTAAGCCATTCTGTTTCGGTAAAAAAACATGGCCTCCAGAGGGCGGGGCTTACTTTCCCTGTACAAATGTATGTCTATATTGTAAATTTCAAAAAATCTTCTTCTTCAAAACAAATGGGCAGACTTACACTAACCTTCACAGAAACGATTCTTGGGTACCCCTCTATCAAAATTGCACAAAGAATTGAAATCCATGAAGAACTCTGGTTGCCATGGCAACAAAAACGAAAAACTTTTAAAATCTTCTTGTCCAAAACCACAGTAGCTAGGGCTTTGATATTTGGTATGTGGCATCATCTAATGGTCCTCTACCAAGTTAGTTCAGATTATTTCCCCAGGATCAAGTATGGCCCCGCCCTGGTGTCATATGTTTTACATAGAATTATATAGTGAAAACTTCTAAAATCTTCTTGTACAAAATCACAGGGCTTAGGGCTTTGATATTTTAGCTCACCTGAGCCAAAGGCTCATGGTGAGCTTTTGTGACCGCTCAATGTCCGGCGTCCGTAGTGCGTCGTCCGTCCGTCAACATTTCCTAAAAAAATCTTCTTCTTGAAAACCACTTGGCATAATTACACCAAACTTCACAGGAATGATCCTTGGGACGCCTCCTTTCAAAATTGTTCAAAAAATTTATTTCCATGCAGAACTCTGGTTGCCATGGCAACCGAAAGGTAAAAACTTTAAAAATCTTCTTGTCCAAAACCAAAGGACCTAGGGCTTTGATATCTGGTATGTAGCATCATCTAGTGGTCCTCTACCAAAATTATTCAAATTATCCCCCTAGGGTCAAATATGGCCCCGCCCCGGGAGTCACATGGTTTATGTAGACTTGTATAAGGAAAACTTTGAAAATCTTCTTGTACAAAACCACGTGGCCTAGGGCTTTGATATTTGATATGTTGCATTATCTAGTGGTCCTCTACCAAGGTTGTTCAAATTATCCCCCTAGGGTCAAATATGGCCTCGCCCCGGGGGTCACATGGTTTATATAAACTTATATAGGGAAAACTTTGAAAATCTTCTTGTACAAAACCACATGACCTAGGGCTTTGATATTTGATATGTAGCATTATCTAGTGGTCCTCTACCAAGATTGACTGTGACATTGACCTACTGACCTACTTTCTTGTTTTTTAAGATACATCCTTGAAATTTTGATGACTTACACAGTTTTGCACACAAATCTTAAAACTGAATTTCATTGACCAGGAATGTGACCTACTGACTTTCTTAATATTTTATCATCAGTTTGACATTTGAAACATGTAGCTCATATTACTCAGGTGAGCGATCCAGGGTCATCATGACCCTCTTGTTTTTATATAACATCTTCTAGTGGTCCTCTAGCTAGGGCTTTGATATTTAGTATGTGGCATCATCTAATGGTCCTCTACCAGGTTAGTGTGTGTGTGTGTTCGGGTTTAACGTCTTTTTCAACATTTTTTCAGTCATATAAACGACGGTGTCTACTTGTAGCAGTGAGCACAATGTCCAACTTTATAGTGCTGCCTCACTGGAATATCACGCCGTAGACACATGGCATGATATCCCACCCAGTCACATTATACTGACACCGGGCTGACCAGTCCTAGCACTATCCTCTTAATGCTGAGCGCCAAGCGAGGAAGCTGCTAGTACCATTTTTACGTCTTTGGTATGACGCGGCCAGGGATCGAACCCACGACCTCCCGCTCACCAGGTTAGTTAGAATTATTTTCCCAGGGTCAGTTATGGCCCCGCCCTGGTGTCATATGGTTTACATAGACTTATAGAGGAAAAACTTTGAAAATCTTCTTTTCAAATCCACAGGACCTAGGGCTTTGATATTCTTTACCAAGTTTGATCAATATATCCCCCTAGGGTCAAATATTGCCCCACCGGGTCACATGGTTAAAAAAGTTTTGTATAGGAAAAAACTTTAAAAATCTGATTGTCTTAAACCACAAGACATAGACCTTTGATGTTTCGTATGTAGCATTGCCTTGTGATCTTCTACGTTCAAATTATTACCTTGGGGTGAAAAGAGGCCCTTCCCTGTGGGTCAATATTTACATATACTGAAAAAACTTTAAAAATCTTCTTGTCTGAAGCTAGAAAGCCTATGCTTTTGATATTTGGTATGTTGCGTTGCCTAGTGGTCATCTATCCAATATGATTCAAATTATGCTCCTCAGTTGAAAAGGGGCCCCACCCAGGGTTTCCTAAGATTTACATAGACTTATATAGGGAAAAAAATCTTCTTGTCCGAAAGTCCAAGGCCTAGGCATTTGATATTTGGTATGTTTCATTGCCTAGTTGATTTCTAACAAGATTGTTTGAATTAGGCCCCAGGGAAGAAATGAGGCCCCGCCCCGACCTACTTTCTTGTTTTTTAAGATACAGCCTTGAAATTTTGGTGACATGTACAGTTTTGTACACTGATCTTAAAACTGACTTTCCGTGACCATGAATTTGACCTACTGACCTAATTTCTCAATGTTTTAGCATCAGTTTGACATTTGGTACATGCAGCTCATATTACTCAGGTGAGCGATCCAGGGTCATTATGACGCTCTTGTTTATATTAATCTGTAAAATATATACATTGTTGTATAAGAATACATGCATTCTTTACCAATATACTTTACTTTACGTATTCATAGTGGCTTTATATTGCATGCTACACCATAGAAACTATGTTAAGATATAAAGGACAGTTTGAATTCTTCGAAAATTATTCATATTTTATTCATTGGCATGTCATCAGATTTTAACATAGCTTTTTGAAGCAGCATTTCTTTTTAAACAAACTCTTTGTAACAACTTTTGAGGATGTTCCTTCATGCGAGATAGCAATGGTTTAGGGTCAGTTCTCTATTTCAAAAATATAGTCAAAGTTGCATAATCTGCATGTATGTATTCGAAATTTGTTGTTTTACTTTGGGTTTTGCGCCGTTTTTTAACAGTATTTCAATATTATAACGGCGGGCAGTTGACCTAATCAAGTGTACCGGTACTAAACGGTGCTCCGCAAGTAACTGTAAACATCTCCACGAGAATCGGAGTGGGGCTCTTTTATCAGTCGTCATTGAGATATACGTTTCGCTAGCAATTTGACAAATTATGTATAGTATGTAGTGAAACAATTAAAATACTGTGAAATGGTATACAGCAATAGTAAAATTTCTCCTTTAAGGTTATTTCCTACACCAGAGTAAAGCTTGCGGAATCCAGATGCGTAGCCATTACTTGATCATGAAGCAGAGGTATGTCATATTGAAAACAAGAAATCTAGCCTGTAAAAACATGGGAAATCATATAGAATACTTTGAAACCTGGATATAGAGATACAGGTACAGTGCTTTTTATACGCCCGTCTCTGAAAGAGCGTGGCGTATTATATGGCGGCGGGCGGGCGGGAGAGCGTTGTCCAAAAGCATTTACGCACTTTTCATCCGATCTTCACCAAACTTGGTGACAATGTTTGTGGACATAATATCTCAGCCGAGTTCGATAACCAGTCAAATCGCCGAAGGAACTCTTGGATAATTGCTCTTGAATTATTAAAAAATACTGTGAATTTAGCCTGGTCTGCTCTCTTAGTCAAACAGTTTTCGTCCGATCTTAACCAAAAAAATTGACAATGTTTGTGAGCATCATATCCCGTCTAAGTTTGATAACCAGTCAAATCGCTCTAGGCACTCTTGGGTTATGGCCCTTGAATGACGCAAAAATTGCATATTTAGCCTTGTCCGCTCTCTAACTCGAACAGTTATCATCTTATCTTCCAAAAACTTGCAGATAATGTTTGTCGGCATAATACCTAAGAAAAGGTCGCTAACCAGTCATATCGAATTAGGCAATCTTGGACTATGACGCTTCAATAACTCGAGATCTGCGAGTTAAACCTTGCCCGCTCTCTAAGTTAAACACTTTTCATCTAATCTTCACCAAACTTGCTGCCAATGTTTATGGGCATAATATTTCGTCCAAGTTCGATAACAAGCAAAATTGCCCCAGGCACTCTTAGAGTTTGGTCCCTGAATAAGGCCAAGTTCGATGACGGGCGTATTTCGTAACAGTCTGCCATTCTTGTTATTGTGGTGTAATACTTCATCATTTACACAGACAGAACAATATTGATTCATTTCACGAAAAGCTGTTTCAAAATGAAGAACAATAGTGTTAGATCCACTAAACTCGTCGTTGGAGGATACATGTATGCACTGGGATAAAAACTATATCACACTCAACGTCAGTCGATAATTACACATCTAAATTACGTAGTCCTTAATGAATTGTCAATATTTACATAATTATATTGTCGGAATCAGTTCTGTCACATTTTATTCTTCAAATAAAGCCTGACAAATAAATTAGAATTTGAGTCTTGAGTTTTTGAGAGTTCATTGAGTATAATGTTTCGAAAAAGAGTTAAATTGTTATTACCATAAATTGTTTATCTCTTTTAGCATTATATTAGTACTAAAATCATTTACGTGTATGTTTACAGAAGTCTTTACTTCATAAGATAGGGGCTCTGTGACCGAGTTTTTTAAGTCGCAGACTTCAATCACTTGCATGGCACCAATGTGTGTTTTAAACCTCACCGCTTGGGTTTTAAAATTCTTCAAAACAGGAAGCAATCCGGCTGGATTATTGAAGGTTCTACCCAGGTGCCTGTCCGTGTTAGAAATAATGCCTGGGGTCTTCTTCCTCCACCACCAAAAGCTCGAAGCTGGAAAAATTACTGTATGGCCTAACATTGTGACGGTGTGACTCTAAATTCAGCAAAAACAAAACAAACAAAAAATAACATGATATAAAACTGTTTAAAGATATATTTTAGTTGATAATAAAATAAATAACTAAAGACGCAGTGAATTGTTAGCATATTATATTAATTGTTAAGTTGTATTCATCACTTTGTTGTTAAAGGCAATAAGAAATGATGACGTCATGAGGTCACGATTTCTTCAAGCTTACAAAATGATGTTAGACTTTTTCGGAATGCGTTTGCTTAATGAACTTGATGGAAAAATTGAGCGTGTTCCAAATAAGTACAAAGATACAAACATTTAAATACGTAAGTATTCGACTAGTTAATTTATTGTTTTATTTCACAAATATATGTAAATAGAATTACAGAAAAAGTGAATGGAATAAAAATGTGTTATGTTCGATCGCTTTGAAAAATAGATGGCACATTAGCCGTCTTTGATACATAGCAAGTTTTCTCACACTTGGAGTAGCAGATCATTTATCCATCTCGACCATTAATATTGGAGAATGATATTTTGATAACCACTTTTATTTGTTTATGTATTTTGTTAAGGCACAGACACTATTACTTACGCATCACAAGAATACTCGTATCACTCGGCGAGCTTGGTTTTGAAAGGTTTCAAGTACCTTTGATTGATTTCTTCATTAAAGAAGGTATAGAGGATAAAATGATCAAGACATTGAAAGGATCTTGTGTAATGCATTGGATAAATTCCATAAAAGACGATGGTGAGAAACAAGCTATGTTCAACAGTTACCAGAAATTAGCTGGGTATAATGCAGATATTGATAGTGAAAACAGTGAAGAAGAAGACGATTTAGGTGGCCGTGCTTGTCAAACTGGGGCACGACTTCCCAGAGAAGCAATTGATCATTTTATGGCCGGAGAAAACATAAATGTTTGATTCTTATTTCAGTCGATTTAGAAAGGAACTATAAGCGATGTATAGCCTATAAGAACTATCAATCGTCTAGCCATATTTCACTAATTAGTAAAAATATTGATCGGACTTCTTTGTGTATTCCATTTCGACCAGATTCAGTTTAAAAGTATGAGAACATTTTACACGTCGATGAAGAAAGGAACGATGAAACGATGTATAGCCCGCTAGCACTATCAGTCGTCCAGCCGTATTTCACTAATTAGTGAAAATGTTGATTGACTTCTTTGTGTATTCCGTTTCGACTAGATTTTCAAGTGGACTTGAGTATGAAATAGAGAACATTATACATGTGCTTGTCTTTTAAACACTAAGGTTAAACAGAATTTAGTTCTTGTGCAAGTTAATCATTACATTTCGGATTTTTCTGATACAACCTTTTCTTATTATTAACAGTATTTAATTAAGGTACTACTTATGTTAAAATGTGTTCCGAGTTGTAAGTAGATTGTTGATATAGATCTTCTAAGGCTGCCATAAGTCATACTGTCACACACAGAGAATATACTGATCAATGTTCAATATTTGTTCAATATTTGCATTTGCTGTTAAATTGACATGCACAACTGTCCGGTGCCCCCTCATTCTAATAAATCAGAGGTTCGTCAAAATCCCGAGACGAACAACCAGGGAGCCACGATACACCTCTGATGTTCGAGAATGACGTCGCCTCGTTATTTTCAACAATATCTTTTATCGCTTTTTCCCCAAATTTTGCACACACTTAAATAACTGTGTTGTAAATGAAATCTTTTAATTTTGTGGTCCGTCCATCCATCCGTTAACAATTTCTCGTTATCGCATCTCCTCAAAAACTACTGGGGGGGATTTTGACCAAACTTTGTCAGAATGATAATTTACATAGATTTATATAGGGAAAACTTTGAAAATCTTCTAGTCCAAAACCACAGGGCCTATGGCTTTGATATTTTGTTTGTGACATCATCTAGTAGTCCTCTACTAAGATTGTTCAAATTATTCCCCTAGGGTCAAATATGGCCCCGGGGGTCACATGGTTCATATAGACTTATATAGGGAAAAACTTTTAGAATCTTCATGACCATAACCTGCATCATTCAAATTTGGACTACATGTATAGTTCTGAGTGGCAAGATGAACCTTGACTTGAATTGACCTTGACCTAGTGACCTGCTTTCACATTTCTGTAGCTAAAGCCTTCAAATTTGGACCACATGCATAGGTTTCTGTACCGAAAAATACTTTGACCTTGACATTGACCTAGTGACCTACTTTCACATTTTTGAAGGTACAGGCTTCAAATTTGGACCACATGCATAGGTTTTTGTTCCAAAATGAAATTTGACCTTGATTTTGACCTAGTGACCTACTTTCACATTTCTCAAGCTACATCCTTCAAAATTGGACCACATGCATAGTTTTGTGTACCGAAATGAACTTTGATCTTGAGATTGACCTAGTGACCAACTTTCACATTTCTGAAGTTACAGGCTTCAAACTTGGACCACACGCATATTTTTGTGTTCTGAATTGAAATTTGACATTGATTTTTACCTAGTACCTACTTTCACATTTCTCAAGCTACAGCTTCAAAATTTGAAGCACATGCATAGTTTTGTGTACCAAAATGAACTTTTGCCTTGAAATTGATCTAGTGACCTACTTTCACATTTCTCAAGCTGCAGCTTTCAAATGTGCACCACATGCACAATGTTGTGTACCGAAATGAAATTGGACCTTGATTTTGACCTTGAGCAAGTCTTAAAATTTGGAACATTCAAAAATGGCTCAATGGTGGGCGCCAAGATCTCTCTATGATCTCTTGTTGTTACTGTAACTCATAAAGCTTCATATGTTTCAGTTAATCAAGTTTTTTTCTTGAAAAAAAAAAGTATTTATTTCATTTATTAGCAGTCGGTCAAAAGTTTAATGAATTTATTTCTTAAATCAATTAAGTGTGAAAATATGAATATATTTATTACATAAAGCAGTGCACACACATTGTGCATGACTAAACATGACAACTTTCCTCGGAAATAAACGATGAATGGTGATTTATAAAACAGCAAACTTTTACTAAAATATTCTAGCTATGGTTCAAGTGTGATTTTGGTTATGAACATTATAGAACTTTTGCCTAACTCAGTTGTCGACCTATTATAGCGATGGCTATATAAGCCGAACAAACATTTGCCGCGCTTTGTTTGGGAATTTATTTAACATATTCTAAACAAAATGACGATGTGAAACTACGACATGTAAAAAATCGAACAGAATACCAACAATAAGGGAAAAAATGAAATATCTGCTAAAGTTTTTTATGCATCATTTTAGTAATTCTACTTCTCCTGATATATGTCGTAAAATTGCCATCTTAAAAGGAGACCGTCCATAGGCACGAATTCCACTGGGACGAATCATGGTTGTAATTAAAATATTGACCATTTCAGGTGGTTCAGGCAAAAACTACCAACAATGGCCGATACAGTATTGTTTTGAAAATCAGCATTACGCTTATAGCTTGATTCGGAACTTTTAAGACCAGTTGTTTACATTTTATTTTCATGAAAATGTAAGTAGTGATTAGTCTGAGATTGTAACTCCACATTTTAGCGCTCACCTGTCACGTAGTGACAAGGTGAGCTTTTGTGATCGCCCTTCGTCCGTCGGCGTCCGTCCGCCCACAATTTCTTGTGAACATAATAGAGACCATATTATGCAACCGATTTTTATTAACTTGCACACAACTTGAATTTGCATAATATCTCGGTTCCTTTCGAAAACTGGCTAGATCCCATTATGGGTTTCTTGAGTTATGGTCCCTGAGAGGGCCAAAATTTGCTATTTTTGTCATGTGAATACGATAGAGACCACATTTTGCAATCAATTTGAATCAAACTTGCACATAACTTGTATTGGCATAATATCTCGGTTCCTTTCGAAAACTGGCTAGATCCCATCATGGGTTATAGAGTTATGGCCCCTTAAAGGGCCAAAATTTGCTTTTTTAGCTTTGTGAACAGGATAGAGACCACATTTTGCAATCAACCTTAATCAAACTTGCACACAACTTGTATTAGCATAATATCTCGGTTCCCTTCGAAATCTGACCATTTCCCATAATGGGTTTCAGAGTTATGGTCCCTTATAGGGCAAAATTTCCTATTTTGCAGCCGTATAGAGACTTCATTTATCGTTTGATTTGATACAAACTTGCAAAATATCTTTAACAACAATAAATCTTGCCTTTCATGATGAATCTGTCAGATCCAATCATAGGATCCGGAGTTACGGCCCCTGATGGACCTAAAGGCCAAAATTTGTTAATTTTAACTTGTGAACACGATAGAAGTGACATTTTATATTTGATTTTAACCACACTTACATACAACTTAAGTCACAATAAGATCTCGGTTCCTCTCGAAAACCGGCTAGATTCCTTCATGGGTTCTGCCCCTGAAAGTGGCAAATTTTCTATTTTGGCACTTTCAGTCATATGGAGGGATCATTTATGCTTTGATTTGATACAAACTTTCGCAGAATTATTATCTTGATGATATCTAGGCCTGGATAAAAACTGAGCCATTTCGAGTAAAAAACTAGGTCATCAGGTCAAATCAAAGGAAAAGTTTGTTAACAACATAGAGGCCACATTTGTGGTTCTATCTTCATGAAACTTGGTCAGATTGGTCATGTTGGCCCTCTTGTTTAGGTTTTTGAGGATTTATGCTATTGGCGTTTATGAGTGGTTATATGAATATATCATTTTCACTGTTGTTTTCAATTTGTTTTGACGAGGTTGTAACAATGCAATAAATGGAATTCTTTCATAATGGGGGTTACGTTTTATTTTAAGAAGTAATTGTAAAGATAAGCTTACTCCAGATTTTATATGTAGGTGAGAGAAAATAGTTTGCCGGGCAACGAAAGGCAATTTTGGTCATGCGAAAAAAAAATCTTTATTTCTTTAACAAATACATTTTATGCGGTTTTTCTAGTTTTTTAGCTCACCTGTCACGTAGTGACCGGGTGAGCTTTGTGATCGCCCTTCGTCCGTCGTCCGTCCGTCCGTCGTCCGTCCACAATTTCTTGTGAACACGATAGAGACCACATTTTGCAATCAATTTTAATCAAACTTGCACACAACTTGAATTGGCATAATATCTCGGTTCCTTTCGAAAACTGGCCAGACCCCATCATAGGTTCCAGAGTGATGGCCCCTGAGAGGGCCAGAATTTGCTATTTTTGGCTTGTGAACACAATAGAAACCACATTTTGAAATCAACTTGAATCAAACTTGCATATAACTTGTATTGGCGTATTTTCTCGGTTCCTTTCGAAAACTGGCCAGATTCCATCATGAGTTCTAAAGTTGTGGCCCCTTAAACTGCCAAAATTTGCTATTTTTTGGCTTGTGAGCACAATAGAGACCACATTTTGCAATCAACTTTTATCAAACTTGCACACAACAAGTATAAGAAATATCTCGGTTCCTTTCGAAAACTGGCCATATCTCATCATAGGTTCCAGAGTTATGGCACCTTAAAGGGACAAAATTGGCTATTTTTGTCCCTGCTTTCTTGTTTTTTAAGATAGAGCTTTGAAGTTTTGATGACCTGTACAATTTTGGATGCCGATCTTAAAACTGAACTTCAGTGACCATGGATGTAACTTACTGACCTACTTCCTTGTTTTTAAGAAACAGCTTTGAAGTTTGGATGACATATACAGTTCTGTATGCCGATCTTAAAACTGATTTCCAGTGACTATGAATGTGACCTTCTGACCTCCTTTCTTGTTTTAAAGAAACAGCCTTGAAATTTGGATGAGATGTACAGTTTTGCATGCCGATCTTAAAACTGACTTTCAGAGTGAACATCAGTGTGACCTACTGACCTACTTTCTTGTTTTTAAGCTACAGTAAACAAAGTTGGACCACCTATAATATTATTTTACAGATTTCAAAAGTAATCTTGCATCATTACCTTGACTCACTCTCCTATCATTTTTAAAGCTTAAGCTAAGAAATTTGTTCAAGCAAGCAACTCTACTCAGGTGAACGGTATAGGGCCATCATGGCCATCTTGTTTCTATCATTCAAGTAAATTTATTTTTACTGATGAATAAAATTAAAATTTCAAGCATACAAATTAGATTGTGAAACGGTTGCGTCTGCAAGAGTATACTGTGTGTGTTTTTATGAAGTTTTTTTTCTCTCAGTATTTTGCTTTTTTGACAAAACAGTGGCGACAAAGGATTGAATTTTTGGGCGTTAGAGCGAAAATTCATATATTCCTTATATTGAAAAATACGGAGACACTTGCAGGTAATTTTAGCGGTAAAATATTATAGTTATATTTTTGGGTAATAAATAGTAACGATGTAGAGGATACGTTTAACGGTTACTGCTATATGTATATTCTATAGTCTGTCTTTGAATATTCATGGTAGATTATCCTAGGAAACGCCTTGTTTTAACATTGTGAACATGAGTTGAGATAACGGTTACATTATTTTGCTATGGAGACGGCTGCCGCCAAAATTAGAAAATACATATATCTGTAAATCGTAAACATGTTAAAGAAGAAAAATCATTTAATGGACTACTTTCAAATTCCATTGAATTATAATGATTACTTCTTAACAAAACCGAGATCTATTGTCATTACGTGTAACATATATACCTGCCAGTGCTAGAGGGCATGAACGGCGTTGCACGTTTTTTTTATTTTTCATGAACAGACTCTATAAAGCCGGGTTTGTAGAGCTTATAAGTTTGCTTGGTTGCGTACTACGCTTCCATATGATCTTATAGATTTTATGATGATTACAGTTATTGTGAAAACGAAAACTAAGTCACCTAATTAAATGCCATCACCGGCTTTATCGTTACACTAGTGTATTATAAGAAACGACAATGAAAATGTGATACTCAAGGGTGGTTGCACAAGCAGACCAACAAAGGAAACAGCCAGATTTCTTGCGGCTGCATGCTGGTTCAGTAGATATCCACATAGAGTATAAATTGTGTCGTCGGTGACCTACACAATACAATTTGGACAGACATGTTTTAATTCCAGGATACTTGGTCACGAAAATACCTAGTATAGTGACTTTTGGTTGAATTTTAACATTGGACCTTCACGGCTTAGTGGTTCAGGTCGCTGACTTCGAATTAATTGCCTCTATCCTCTACGGTTTCGAAACACTTCTTGGGAAGTAGAATTTTTAAATTAGAAAAATTAGAAGAAGCCATCAAGGAATGTCGGTGTTACAGCGCAGGCGACCGCCCGTGTCTGAATTAGTACCCCGAGAGGCACATAGCGTCTTCATCCACCATTAAAAGCTGGAACATCGCCATATTGCATAGGTTGTGACGATGTCACTTACATCACAACAAACACTAATTGCAACATAAATCGCGAGAATAATGACTTGCAAAAGTTTTCATTTTATCACATACATTGCCGTTTTGTACGATTATACGCCGAAATGGCGGTCGGAACCCCAGTAATAAACCGCGTTTACAAAATAACATGATAACATAATAAACGCACACAAAACAAATGAAATAGTTTCGAAACTTTCGAATCTCAGTGGTGAAACGTGTTTCTTAAACCTATATTATGTATATAGTACTATTAGTCAACAGGGTTTACGTTTGTATAGGTAGTTTGGCCATTTTTACATCCTTAATTTTCAGTTTGATAGATTGTAGTTTTAGAAAATTTTATTTCAATAAGTATGAAGAGCAGCTGCCCATACACACAATCTATACATTGACAGCATAATGTATGTACGTTTGTGCTATTGACAAAATGTGTGGCATAAAAAAATACAAAAGCAGTAAACTAAGCTTATGTTACACAAATATGTAGTATCAGCTAGAATCTATATCACAACACTGTGCTCATAATATGAGTTGAATGCTTAAGGTTTCGATGGAGGCCTTGAGAAACAAAAATCAAACAACACTAAATCATAGAAAGAAAGAGTTGTTTGACATGAAAATTAAACAGCATGTAAAACATGTATATTACTTTATGAAACAAGTGCCAGTATACAGATATAAACATTGAATTCCGGAAAAGGGCTGCCTAAAGGGGCTCCACTTCCGGACAGTTAAACGCCTTTAAAAACTCACCATTTTCAAAGAGCAGTTACACATGTTCGTTTTGATGCATTTGCAATAGCGTGCGAGTGGTGAAATTTCGCATAACAAGGAGGAACACAGTTTTCAGCAATTGTTTATCTTTATTTCTTTACAAATGGCATTCATTTTCAAAGGGAGACAACTGTTCCCGATTATTTTAAGTACAAATGGCATTCATTTTCAAAGGGAAACAACTTTTTCCGATTATTTTAAGTAATCTCTGAGAAAAAGTTGTCTCCCTTTGAAAACGAATGCCATTTGTATAGAAAAAAGATAAACAATTGCTGAAAACTATGTTCCACCTTGTTACGTGAAATTTCACCACTCGCACGCTATTGCAAATGCATCAAAACAAACATGTGTAACAGTTCTTTGAAAATGGTGAGTTTTTAAAGGCGTTTAACTGTCCGGAAGTGGAGCCCCTTTAGGCAGACCTTTTCCGGAATTCAATGTTTATATCAGTATACTGACACTTGTTTCGTAAAGTAATATACATGTTTTACATGCTGTTCAATTTTCATGTCAAACAACTCTTTCTTTCTATGATTTGGTGTTGTTTGATTTTTGTTTCTCAAGGCCTCCATCGAAACCTTAATAACTATACTCCCAAGTTATGTTATAATTTATATGCTTGATAATATCGACATCCCTCGAAATAAAAAGTCGTAATTGAAAAACAATACTTTTGAGGGTTTAAAAAAAAAAGAAAAAAACAAAAAATTAAAAAACTGTATATACGAGGAGTGTTCGATATGAATTGCTTATTGTCCTCTAGCTCGATATCCACGTGGGGCACGATTAAAACCAATACCTACCTGTATAGGGTTATTCAATACCTACACAACGGTGTATAAATGTACATGTTAGACTAAGTGTAAGACATAAAATTTGCCATTTGAATACACGCAATCATTGACCACTGTAGTAAAAATGGTTGGTAGAAGCGTCGACAAGAAAGATGAAATACGGGCTTAGATCAAAGCTCGCTCAAAACTTAGTTGTTCTTTGAAGCAGCTGATGACTGAACTTTCTACTGCTTATGGACCTTCTTGTGTGTCTTATGGCACAGTTCGGCGGTGGAAAAAGAAATTTGAGTCTGGTGTAGAGTCCATCAAAAATGCACCGAAATCAGGTAGGCCAAAATCTGCATCTCGTAAAGAAATCGTTTCCAAAATAAAGGAAATCATTGAAGGAGATGCCAGATTTACAGTTCGTGATATTGCACGAAAGGTAGGCATATCACTATCAACGGTTCACCTTATTTTGAAGAAGCATTTGAAAGTCAGAAAGATTTCTGCTAGATGGGTGCCACATCTGTTGACTGATGAGCAAAAGAGGCAACGGGTTAAAGTGGCCAAAAAGCTGCTTCAAATGTTTCCAAAATATGACAAAAAGCAGTTTGCCAATGTCGTCACAGGTGATGAAACCTGGGTCCATTATTTTGAGCCCGTCAGAAAGGTTAGCAATAAGATCTGGGCCGCTAAACACAGCAAACACTCAATAATTGCCAAACGTTCTTTGAGTGCAAAGAAGGTTTTGTATGCAATCTTCTTCTCTGGTGAAGGAGTTGCAATAAAAGTGCCGGTGAAAAAGGGCAAAAGCATCACCGGAAAGTACTACAAAGACGTAGTACTGAAGAAACTGAAAAAGTATTATCAGAAACGACGCCCTGCCACTGGGTTTAAACATGTCCGTCTTCTACATGACAATGCCCCCGCTCATACCTCCGCAATAGTTACTGCGTTTTTGAAGAAAGAAAAAGTAACTGTTTTGCCTCACCCCCCGTATTCCCCAGACCTTGCCCCATGTGATTTCTTTTTGTTTCCGAAATTGAAATCATTCCTTGCTGGGCGGAAATACCAGTCCCGACAGGCACTTGGATCTGGCATTCATCAGTACCTTATTACTGTGCCCAAATCAGCGTACCGCGACGCCTTCAAGATACATCGGCTGAAACTTTGCATTTCTAGCCACGGGAAGTACTTCGAGGGCATGAAATGAGCCCTTTTGGGCTAACTTGAAATTTGAAGTCTCCAGATAGAAATAAGCAATTCATTTCGAACATCCCTCGTATAGAAGATATTTCATTGCTATCTTTTCATATTGAATTTATCATACGAGTTTAAAATAATAAAATGCGACGCTCTGCTGAGCATTTCATCATTTTTTAATGTCTTCTTTCTTTACCCAGTATAGATCAAATCACTCAGACTAACGTATAATGTAAACAAAATGTCATTTTAGGTTCAATAATTAGGGTCACACATTTATTATTTCAATGTAGTTTCCGAAATGTATACATGTAGCTCATATATAAGGTCATAAATAATAGTTACGACCTTATATCTCTGGGGCGTCGAATTTTAATTTTCTATTTTCAGCACATTTTGTGTTCAATATTTGCAATTATTTTTAAACCTTGTGGTTATGTGTTAATAATTCATTATTTTGATTTATTACTTATGACCTTCCCAACTGTTCAAGTAACGTTTGATTAGACTAACCCATAAGAGTATAAATGCATTAACTTTTTTTAACCTATCTTCCATCGGCCATTTCCAAAGTGTGTGAATTGAATAATAACAAATCTATTGATATTAATTACTTTAAATGCACATGCATGTATTATTTACTGAATTGATTATTTTACGGTTAAGATTTTAGCCCAATTACAAATAACGTTTACCTTGTTTATAATATCGACGTGAAGATGCTTTTTTCTTTTAAATTTTATTGTACATGTGAGGCTCATGAAATATAATTTAATTCAACTCGTTCAATAAGTTCATTTCTGATATTACATTCGTATATCGAATACATTCGTATATCGAACACATATTCCTGATATTTAATTTATTTTTTTACTTACCTGTCCTCATTTGATGTAATAGTAAAGTTGGCAACTATATACTTTATATTATCATTTTGTCATCAACTAGAATTTCAACACTGACACTGTAAAAATGTTTGAAGCCTAGACCGACATGCGTGTTGAGAACCACACTGATACAGATGTTTCATTAGACTTAGTATCAATTAAATTAATCTGAATATAATATGTCGTTTTGGCATTACCTATTAAAGCACAGATTTATATTTCGTCTTTCTTCATTTATGTAAATCGATGTTCTTTTGATGAATCTATACATATTCACACCTGACTTTGGCAAATGATAGACATAAACCGGATAAAATTCAATATTGATTTTACTAGTTTAAGTTGTCGTTCTTCCTTCTTTCGGTTTTGAATTATATCATACGTTGGTTTGGAATACCGAAAACTGTATACTTTAAAAAAACATGTCATATAGTGCAACCGATTCAATATGCTATAGTCGTCAGCCGTTACGGCAAGAAAAAATGCTGATGAAAGAGGTAACGATTTATTTAATAAAAATAATGTGGTTTTGCTACTGTTATTCTACATTTTGGTATTGTTTATCATTAGCACACCAGGAACTATATCATATTACTTGCCTTTGCCAGATTATAGACCGTCCTTAGTGACGGCCACAAGAGGTTCCTCAACTGTTGGAAAGAAACGGCAAGAAAGAAAAGCTAGAGGGTGTGTTACTCCGGAAGAAAAAATGATTCAGAGTAGAAAGGATAACGTTGAAAACAGAGACGAATCCCAGGAAAGCAGGCAACAAACTTTTAGGGACAACTGGACGGTATTTTGTACAGTAACAAGTTCATTTTGATACACTGGGGTAGGAGGGGCGGGGCGGGGGCTTTTTTTTGTAGCAAAAAACATTCTGGCTTCAATTTCTATAACAAAATCTCTAAAAAGAAATTTCTGTCTCCAGGTCAGATTAAAAAGAGGATTGGGGAGGGAATCTGGTTCCATATAAGTGTGTGTGTGTGTGTGCGTGCGTGTGCGTGTGTGTGTGTGTGTGTGTGTGTGGAGATATCTGATATAAAGAGCAGCTTAATAAGTGCAAATTGATTACATCTTTCGAGCCAAGATGGCGAGTTGTCTTTGCAATATTTTGTCAATAAACTTGGAAAGCATAATGCAATTTTCAGTAGTTTCATTATATTTGATTGATTATCTTTGTGATCAAAATATAAGATTAATTTATCATTATCTTGTCAGTTAAAGGAACTGATTTTCTTGCATATAATCCTATTCAGATGGAAGAACTTGCTAGATCTGAGAAAAAGCGGTTAGAGCAAGAGATAGACAAAACAATGGAAATGCTTATGAAGAAACACAAGCAAGAAGTTGACAAAATAAAAAATGATCTACACAGACAACACAAGAAGGAGATCGACGAGATAACAAATGCTAAAAACAACAAACATGACAAGGTAGGATTATAAAGATGTAAACAGTTCATTTTGTGTGAGAACAAAAATAATATTTGAAATAAAATACACCAAACATTAATTTCATAGGGAAATAAGGGAACAAGGAAACCTTTTTCTTTCTGAGCTGATAAGAATAACTAGGTATTTCTGACATTTGAATGTAATTATAACATGTGGATGTATCTCAACAAAATGGCTGAAGAAAGACTTTCCCATATATTGAACTGAATTAACGTTCAGGAAATTTAGGTATTAGTGCCGAAAATGCAGATTGTTTCCTAGAGTTCTTTTCTGTAGCTATAAGCGTAATTAAGGAGTGCTTAACTAGATTTTAAATAAGTTAGTAATAATGTACTAGAAAATGTGCAATTACAAACGAAACGCCATTAGGTTTAGGTTGCCGGCTTGCTCTTTGCAATTGAAGGAAAAGGCAGGGAGCCAGGAACTGGAGATGTCAGGCGTTTTAGGTAGTTTTTGATAGTAAAATCCTATGGTAATACTGTCTCGCCGAGGCGAGCCGGCATAACGGCTGAGTTCCGACGCTAAAAATGGTCACAAGTTTGCATTTGCGCATGTGTATATCTCTTGCAAAAAAGTCATCCACGTTGTATGCATTGCTATTTTTACTTTGTTTACATTTCATATTCATTTCTTGATGTTTACAATGAAATATAATTTCTCTCAAATAAGAATAAATTGCTTTCTTCTCGTCCAACATGTGTTAGGTCGCAAAAAGAACTTCTAATCAGACTTTTTAACATCCGTTTTAGATTTTTTTGACATTCCCCGTGTTAGATCAAGAGTAACTTGTGTAAACAGGTGTGTCGAACTAAAGTTAAACTATAATGTCATAAACCATATGGAATTTTGTCAATGTATGATACAACTATTTTGGTTATAGTAAGCGTCTGTAGCCTGCCCGCTTAGCTCAGTAGGCAAGAGCGTTGGTCTACGGATCTCGGGGCCGCGAGGTCGATCCTCGGGCGGGGCGTATGTTCTCCGTGACTACTTGATAAACGACATTGTGTCTGAAATCATTAGTCCTCCACCTCTGATTCATGCGGGGAAGTTGGCAGTTACTTACGAAGAACAGGTTTGTACTGGTACAGAATCCAGGAATACTGGTAAGGTAAACTGTCCGCCGTTACATGACTGAAATACTGTTGAAAAACGGCGTTAAACCCTAAAAAACAAAAACAAACAAACAAAAGTAAGCGCCTGTATTTGGCCAATATTAGGTACAACAAATCACAAATCAATTTTCATTGTTATTGATCACCACAGGAAATTACGAGAATGCAAAAAGAGTTGCAAGACATGCGGTCGAAGAAGGAGTTGGCAGAACAAAAACTTGAAGACGCTAGAAAATGCCTTGGTGGTCTTAGTGATACCGAGAAAGTGGCAAGTATTCATTTCAAAGGACTTTTTACCTTGTCAGCATCAGTCTACGTGCTTTTCAATACAATGAAAAGCATATTTCATTAGAACATGCTTCTGTAACTTGTATGTTTTCCTATGTTTTTTAAGCAAACCTGATTGACGACCTGTTATTAAGAGGTAAAACAAAAACAAATGACACCTACCTCTCTGTGACATTTCCGTCCTGCATTTTGTGAAACCGTCACCATTGTAATAAACGCACCACCAGACGATGTTTACCACAGTGATATCATTTATTATGCTATTTCAGGTTGCCTCCAATAATGCATTCATGTGCTGCTGCATCTGCATGGAAAGGCCAAGTAACTCATTTTTGATGCCATGCGGTCATACATTCTGCATGGTCTGTGCAGAGGCTCAAGAATCCGAGTTAAACGGAAAGTGTTCAGTTTGTAGGCAGACAATTGAATGTGTTCGACAGATTCATTCGTGAATGAATACTAACATGTTTCTATGCATCCTTAGTAAAATGGTTTTCATATGAATGATTTTTTATTTGACCAGCAAACTGTAGGATAATTACTAATTTTTTAAAAAAAATGGTATAGTGCGCCATATTTGTTTGACTTGGGTTGTATTGTTGGTTAATAGACATTGAGTGGTGTTGCTTTTTTATTTGTTGTTTTAAGAAAATATAATTTTAAATCAACATTTCTTTATGCCCCCCGCCATTCGATGTCCGTGCGTGCGTCAGTCCGTCCGTTTTTCCCCATCTCGTAATCAAAGAGTTTATAGATGTACATTATTATAGGTGTTATTACTATGATTTCTACTGAGGTTATGTTGCAAAGTTTCGAACAATCTCTTTAATGTCATTTTATGATTATGCATAACTTTATCATGACATCAGGAGTTATAACTGACCAATCAGAGAGCTGCATTTTCAAGTACCTGCCAGTTTCTACTTGGGTAAAACGAAGTATTTTTACAATGAACATATAGTGACTTTAGAAATAAATATCACATCATTTCAGAAATCAAATAATAATTTTGACTGCACATGCCACAGATGATGCTACAAACTACAAATTTATAAGGTTTCATTGAAATATTATATATATTTTATACTTTAACTTTAATTTAAAGTTTGAAATTTTACACAGGGAGTCTATGATGATGTCCGAGTAAAATGTAATCAATACCCAAGTGAAATAGAATCATTCCGCAATGTTTCGGACATGTTAACATTATGAATTAAAATGCATGTATACGAGACTTTTGTAAACATATTCTGATACAACCCTCCCCCCATCCAATAAATATATATATGGAAAAAATCCTTATTTGATTTTTTTATCACTCCTTTGATTTCGAAACTCCGTTGGAATAAAATAATTCCATACTTTAACAGTATTTTGTTTGTTAGTAGACGCTAGCAGTTTACGGATGATTATTCTTTTGAACTGTGAAAAACATTGTAAATGAGTGTTTGTTAATAAAACAAAATTAGTGTCCGATATATTTAAAGTATTAACATAAATTTCAATGTACGCCGGCGAAACTGATATTTGTTATGTATACCTTTGTTTATACACTAAAACGTCACTGTTACGCTGTAGCTTAATGGTAAGTGCTCCCGCTTTATATTCAAGAGGTCGGGAGTTCGAGCCCCACCGGAATAATTTACTTGTTTTAATTTCACCAGTTTTATTGGGGTTTTTTTTGTATGAATTTAACATGAGTTTTGCAAATATTGTCACAAAAATCATTTGTGCGAAAACTTAAAAAGGTTTTGTTTTGATGTCAGATTCCAATGTAGTCCGAGTACATCAAACTATAAAAAATGAGGGTCCAAATTAACAGGTATGAAATTTTTTAAAAGCACATATTGCTCCTCCCATTTTTCACATATATTGCATCCATAAATCTTAGAAATCATTGACCTGTGTTTTACACTTGGGAAAATATTGTTGGCTATACAAATGAGAATCAACATTAAAAAGGTTTCTACTACCACCCCTACTCTCTAGAGATGAAAAACATAAACCTTTAAAAAGCCCTAGACTGTTAGCAGTTTGGTAAAGTAAACATGGGTTTTCGAGTATTTCTGTGTTTAGTGTTTTTCTCTGTGTTCAACTCAGATCAATTACTTTTTAAAAACATTCTTGTTTTGAATTTAAAACAAAAATGTTCATGTAAATGGTTATTTATCATTCTCCCATACCTGAGGCCTAGCATAGCAGGGTTTCTTGACCGAAATTTGGTCCCAGTTTTCCTTCCAAAATGAACGTAATTTGCATTTAGAAATTATGGATAATCATTGATACAAATGTCTTAATTGTCATAACAGAACATAAACTTACTAATACGGATCCGTAATTACAGATATTTGCACCCATTGCAATATCACCACTCCTTTGAATTTGAAGGGGCACTGGTGATTTCTCAAGGAGCTCTGACTTATCAGTAGCACCGAATTTTATATCAAGACAAGTCAAAAAGCTAAATATTTTAAAATATAAAACGAGTACTAATACAGACGCCGAGTCACGGGACAAAAAAGCCCAGAAAGCTGCCATATTGGAAGGAGGCTTAAACTTGTTGCATTATCCTACGACCGGGCATAATTTGCAGTGCGGCTCTGTGGCAAGTTTTGCATAGATCTTTTAAAAGATGAATTTCATTTTCGGGCAGTATTTTCTTCACAGAAGTACCTACTTATTTATTTAGCAAAGTTGGTCAGGCGTTTTTTCTATTTTCTGATGGTCGTGTCAATTTACTTTAGAGAGATCCGTAACCGCACATAAACATATCTAAAGCTGAAATTGTATTGTACTTGCACTGAATGTCTAAAATTAGTAACGATATTTTTGTGTTAGTTTGGTGTTATATAACCTGTTTGTAGCTTGTGTATTGTACTCGCACTGAATGTCTAAAGAGTAACATATATCCTTTTTAAATAAAATTTCCAAAATGAGCCGCACCACGAGAAAACTTACATTCTGCGTTTTTAAGGTCACTGATTTAACTATACAGTAACATATCTGATAGACGTAGGATGGGAGCCTAGCACTGGTCTTTCTCAGGAATGATGTTTCGGTAAACTATCTGTCTGTGAAAATAGCTGAAATATTGTTGAAATCTATTAGTAAACCAAAAGAACATATAAAACTAGAAAATTTGTTGCAGGTCATTGTTGATTAATCTGCATGATAGGTCCATCATCGATCTCGTGTAAAGTAATGTAATAGTATTTTAGTGCCTTGTTAAATTTAATACATTTAAAATGTAACTGTTACTCTGACCAAAAACTATTTTTGTAAGTGCCTACATGTTGAAAATCCCAATTTTGTTTGTTTTTTAGAACACTTTAAACTAGACTAACATTGTTTTATTACTAAATTAAAGTTTACATAATATATTGTGTTCTTTCTTTTCTCTTTTAACCATGCTTGAAATAATTTTGCTACAGAAGTGGTTCAATCTGTATGAAGAATATACAAGCCTCCTAGTGAAACCTTTATTCCAGAATACAACAGTCTTTCCCTTAACATTCTTTGTGTCTATGGTGTCTAGTGAAGAAACCAAAAAAGATCTACTGTGTAGCATTTTTGAGACGACACCACAAGATAGAAGCAAGAACATGACACTTGTACTGCAGAAAATGGAAACAAGGTTGAAATTTAACTTTATCCGCCACTTGTGCACCCTTACGAAATCATAAAAAAGATGCGAACATGCCGCGAACATGCTGCGAACATGCCGCGAACATACCTATCCGCAGGAAGTATTTGCGGGATATTCGCTGCTACCCGCGATCATGCCGCGATTGATTAAACACTAGTTCGCAGGATATTCACAGGAAGACCAATGATCGCGGCACGATCGCGAGAGGAACTTAGAAGATTGTAATCTTTTGGTAAACTGTTCATGAAGAGCTTTGATAAGAGCAGGTAATTGTAGATCAATTAATTTGTAACATTATCTGTAAGGTCACAGTATGAATCTGATAAGATAATTACAACCAAATATTCTGGACATGTTTATATAGAGGGAAATCTGTATGCATTACAGACATTTTCCATATGTAAATGGTGATTCTTAGAGGATGATAGGGATATATTCTTTTTTTGTGGTAAGTAAGAAATACTTATGTTTAATATCTAATATGTCTGAAGAAACATGAGGAATTTTGAAAATGAAATAGATGCTTAAACTTTTGCAGAGCTGAATCAGATTATCTAAAAGGAAATATGAAAATGACAATTTTAGCTTCATAAGTTTGGTAAGTAAGATGTAAAGTAAAACTATGACTGATTTGTAGTCATACATATGACTTATAGGCATGCAGAGGGAAGAAAAAACATTGGGATAAAATAAATACATGCACTGAGACACTGTTATTTAATTTACAATTAACGGTTAAAATTCATACATATTTTATCATTAAAATTCAAATCATACTAAGCAGATCTATCATGATGGAAAAGTTCAGACATTGACAATTTGAATTTGTTACAGCCTCAGTGCTGAAGTTTATTCAATAAATTTATATCCCTGATTCCTGTTAATTTATTTGTTTTTGCACTTTTTCTGTGCATGCTATTTTGGTAGTCATGTTTTTCAGCTAGTTTGCGGCATGTTCGCAGCAACTTGTTCGCGGGGTGATCGCAGCAACTTGTTCACGGATTATCGCAGCAACTAGTTCGCGGGATGATCACAGCAACTTGTTCGCGGGAAGCTCACAGCTACTTGTTCGCGGGAAGTTGGCGGTAACTTGTTCGCGGCAAATCTAATTTGCATGTGAAATGTGAACACCAAACAAACATCCCGCGAACATTGCATCGATTATATGAAAAGTGTTCGCGGCATATTCGCCTGCTATTCGCGTTATGATCGCAACAACTGTTCGCGGCAAACTATAATATTTCCATAAGGGCACCACCAGAAACAATGCAATCGCAGGCCTATTGTACTTTATCTCTAATTGTTAAATTGAGCTCTAGTGTGACTTTTGGTAAGCATTTACTTGTTAAACGCAAATGTTCATTTATGCTCTGTTTGGTTTGACACTTTTTGTATTTTATCAAATCGACACGGAGAACATACGCCCCGCCCGTGGATCGAACTCACGACCCGCGATCAGTAGATCTTCACTCTCCATTTTGAGCTAAGCTGGCGGGCTATGTAATAAATTAATATAATTATGAGTAGATCGATATGCATTTTGATTGTTGAATCTTAAGGTGGCTCTGGAGCATTGACGGATTGTTAATTTTTTGAGTGTAAAAATATTTTTGAGATATTGGAAATCTGTTGTAGTGTTTTATAAAGCAAGATAAGAAGAATAGAATGTGATAAAAAATGTATTGAGGGGAGTCATACCTACTCATACCGCTTCTTCAAAATTGGCACCCATGACAAAAATATATCAGTCTTTAAAATAGTAAATTTTCTTAACAAGTAATAGTGTATTTTGTATGGACATGAAAAAGCATTAAAAGACCTGTCAGATACTTTGTTCACATCATATGGATAATAAAAAAAAGTTACGGAAGTCTAAACATTTTTAAGCTTGAAAAGTTTGCTTCCTGATATAGCCACCTTAAATAAAAATTAATCTTTGAATGTAATTTGGTAACAATAAAATACATAATGTGTAAGAAGGATTGTCTCTGATAAAACTGAAGGATAAGCGATTCCTACAGACATACAAACCTGGAACATGAATTTAGAAAAATAGATCTAGTTTTAGTGATTGTACAATAGTGTAACATTGATTCCAAATTACATTCAATGATAAAGTTGTGTTCTTTTGTGGTGCGCATTTTTACAGTTTACTTACAGTTCACTGTTAATATTTTTACTTTGATTATTTGATAATTTTGGCTTTTACTGGGAAAATAAAACGTTTATCAAGTTTGTATAAATATTCTGCCAATTATAAAGGAATTTGCAAAACTCGATTTTATAGCTTGGTCATGACAATCAGCAGTGCAGCATTATAGCCATTTGATTGACCATGTCTTATATTGGTGTTTTGTTGGCGTGCCATGCCACCAACCGTTAAAGAGGGCCTTGTACCAACCATTGGTCGGCCATTCAACAAATGTCCTCGAACTGGCTGTGACTTAGTTTAGCAGGGCTGCGACCATCCGCCGGCCATTCAGCATCGTCGGGGGTGTTGATCATTATACTATGTACGAGTAAGGCTGAACATATATTTGCATACTTGTGGACCGCCTTTGCTACATACCTCTAACACATTGGTTCGTTGTTGCGCAACAACCATAGCTCCCTCGACCCGCACCCACCCCACACCCGCCCCCCACCCCGCTTTATGGTCCGCTTCCAGCTCCTAATTGTCTGTCTTGGATTAGTACAGCCTTTTCTGGGATGGTTTCAAATTCATTGCAACAAAGCGTTGTAAGCCTTTTCCTTGAAGATATTCTTTTTATTTTTAGTAGTATTTATTAAAAGTTACGCTATGAACGAAAGAGTGCCTGGGGCGATTTAGGTGGTTATCAAACTTGGCCGAGATATTATACCCACAAACATTGTCACCAAGTTTGGTGAAGATTTGATGAAAACTGTTCGACTTAGAGGGCGGACAAGACTAAATTCGCAGTTTTTCAAGTAATTCAAGGGACATAATCCAAGAGTACCTGGAGAGAATTGGCTGGTTAAAACTGTTTGACTTAGAGAGCGGACATGCTTTTGGACGCAGCACACCGCCCGCCCGCCACGGGTGTTCACATACATGTAATACGCCCCGCTCCTTCAAAGAAGGGCATATAAAAAAATAACACATAACATACTTTTATATAAAAAAAATATATATATCAACTATTTTTATATTCTATAAACCTTGTAGATGAACACAATGTTGGTGTTTCTGTCAACAGAATAAAGGTCAGTGTCATCTGAGAAGAACTGCATTTTGACAATCTTATTTCTTTTCACAAATATTTAACAATTATTATTTTTATATAAAGAATGCGGTATCCTTTGTTCAGTTGTCATGGTATTAATTTACTTTGATTTCATATTGTTTTAACGCCAATTGTATATACCGCATTTGAAAATGAGACATATTTTGTCTGTCCGCCTCAAAGCATGACTCCATATTTTGTCTCCATACATACATATATTGAGCTGAAAAAATCTACAAAACGAGTTGTCACAAGTGATTAGAGGGGCGTTATTGCCCTTCAATTTATTCACATTTTCATGTCCTTCACATTGTATCGTCACTTATAAAAAAAGCATGATTAATGCGTGCGAAGAACATTGCCGCGTCAAATATTTTGCGCGATGTTTTAATTCTTATATTCGTAATAATTTCAGCATGTCGACAGGTGTAAAGGCTGTCGATGGTTTATCTTTGGTGGCTAATTTAGGATGTTTCGTGATGTTGCGTTGGCTTGCGCGTGGTTTATGCAACACGTTTCTTTGTGTCGTCATGGCACACACGCCAACACACCCACAACAAATTTTTTAAAGTTTCGTGTGTTGTTTTGATATGCGCGCCAACGCGACAAAACGAAACTGATAAAGATACATAGAACGCGACAGAAGGATACATATAATTTCGTATTCAACAGAGAGCTCAAGTAACGTAAAAACTTGCATACATTTGATGGATTCTAAAACTTTCATTGGAAGATAAGGCGCAGCGTTGGCAAGAAAGCGTTTTCTTTGCAGTGAAGAGAGAACGTCATTGGGTTGCTCAAAGTTACATATCAATTTTAAGTCCCTAAAGAGAGGTTTCCAGCTAGATGGAAAAATGATAACATTTTAAAAGAAAACTTCTAGAAAGAAATTGGAAAAGCATGCCAGTAATATTCTTAAGCAAACGCGACGAATGGCAAATAACGTAACGGTGTAATCGGCTCTCCAAAGGCATATCTAGCGAATTACTACCTTCGTACCTGTAAGAAATGTCAAAAGTTTAAAAATCATTACAATTTTGGTTACAAAAAATTATTGTACATAAGTCGATTGTCAGCAGTTTTACAAAAGTTTGATGGAACGGATATTATCTTACTTTTCTTATTTCTATTACTTTTTCGAGGGTGTAAGTACTCAAAAAGCCGTCAATTTCTGTAAAAATGTCCCTGATGCGAAACCAAGGTGCAGGGAACACCTTAAAATCAGGACTAAGCCTAATTTCCGGAAAAAATGTCAATTTTGCATTAAATGTGAAAATGACATACCATGTTTTTCTTAAAATGGTGTTCATAATAAAATTCTGATAAAAAATACCAGTTTTACCCAGGAAATGCGAGTTTTTCTTTGTAGGTTAGAATGTACCGGATGTCTCCGCTACTATATTCGATGTAAAATGACAATGAATAGCATCTTCTTTTCAGCATTTCCAGCCTAACATACCTTGTCTTGAAGGTCTGTATATATAGACAATCGATGAATAACAAAAATTTTGGGTTTTCCATAATGCAGTGAAACCATGGTCACGTGACTGAGATACACATGATAAAAACGATAATATTGCGTAGGAAGACATAAGCAGGTACCTACATTCACTTTTATTCTACCCAGCAGGTTCTACACAAACTTGGAAGAATATAACGTTACGTAGCTTAAAATCATCCACAGACATTCTTCTTTACAATAAAGTATCAATACAGCTTATATCTGGCATGAAAATGATCTTTACTAGGCGGGAAAATACTGATATGGACTACTTTAGGTGTATAAGAGGCATAACATTCGTTCCTTATTTGAATACTTTCTCACGAATCTCCACTTTCTTTTGAGTAGTGAATAGTTTCGTTGTAACAAAGTCGTCAAGCTCGCTTTGATGCTTTGTTCATATGAACGTCTTATCGGCTATCATCTGCATGTTTTTTTTCAATATTTACAGAAAACGTGCATATTAGCAATGAATACAATTTGTCACGGTCCAGTGGTTTTTGCCATAAGCTTCAGAATATTGTATGAGAAAATTGCAATGAAATTGTCAACTAAAAAGGTTTCAGGAAGGTCTACTTATATCTAAATTGACATTTATCCACTTTTGTATCAATTCTAGTTGGCACGGCTTCAACCTTGTTCTTTACATGTATTTTTACAAAATAGGTCAGTGTATACTTGTTTTACATGCAGAATTGCTTAAATCAATAAAATTCGACACGCTCCAGTAATTTTGCAACAAACACGAAACAAATACATGTATTGCGTCGGCATTTTAAATATTTGTACAAAACTAGAATTAAACAAAAAATAAAAAAGTTATGACAAGTACAATGAAAATCTTCACTGGTAAAGTTTCATCAAAATCGGCCTATATTTTGTTAAATACTTTATGCAGCGATGTGTTCTACATCAGAATTGTAATATTATGATATAATACGCAAGAATCATACAAAACAAAAACTCTTCTACAAAGTGCACAATCTTTCGGCTTATAACCTACACTATTGGCAAGTGTTCACTTGGTATACCACACAGCTCTTTAGTACTGGCAAAAATTCATCTGTACATCCAAATTTGGGTTTGGCTTTTGTATGTTCATTTCGTATGCGAGTTATAGTTTCAACGCTGCCTGGGAGTGGAACCGAATAATCGTTTGTATTATAAATTTCTGGCTGGTGATACAACACATTGGGACCTCATAGTTCCTTTGCTGTCGAATTCTGTGTAGATTCCATATTTGGCTAAAGTTGTGTAGATCACGCTGTATGATTGGCCTAAAACAAAATTTTAGAGCCTCCAAATGTATTCTATCGTTCATGTGTAACATTGCGTTGTTTGACATGCCTTTTTTAAAGTGGTTTCTCCAAAACCCGCAATCAGCTCCAAAACTGTTCAATCCTTTGATTTGAAGGAGACTTTCCCGTCAAGTAACTGTTACCTGCAGACATATTATCATGTTCATATCTCAAAGCTATCTGAACATCACGTACTAAAACGTCCAAGCATCTCCTCGTACAAGTCGTAGTACACGCCCTATACGTTTTACAAAGTTAAGATAAATACGCGGGTCATTGTTTGAGCAACTCGCCTCTAACTACAGAATATGTGTACAGTAACCATCAATCGCCCCATGTATAGATATGTCGAACAGTTTCATTTTGTCGTATCTATCTACGTGTATAATAAAATTCGGTCCTCTATTTATGTAAGTTCTGACAAGCTCTTAAGATTTACACCGTCGTTATCAACAATTCTCAATAACCGTCTGACTATGGATTGTGTCACATGTACATTAGTCGTCGAATCGATAAGTCTCCACAGAATTCTATATCGTAAGAAGAAAAGCCAAAAAATGTGACATAAAAACAAATGCGTTGAATTCATGACCAGGTTTCAATATACAAACAACATCACTAGCTTACTATATGCCCATGTCCTGTTGATAGACATTATTTATAACAATCCTTGTAGACGTTCACAATTGCAAAGGGCTGTTACTATACATTGCTTTAAAGTAGTTTCCGTTTCGTTTTATTGCCCCTCAATCAGTAGGATACATTGCATTATTAAGATATGTGTTTTGTCAGACAATATCTCCTTCACTAATGTCATCAATGCATTGACATTTTTAATTTCGAAAGAACGGTCAAACTTTTTTTTACTTTCTATTTTATTTATCAATTAATGTTGTTTTACTTCTATTGCAAAGGTCACCACACAATTTTCGTCGGATCACGAAAATTATACGTTACGAGCGATTTCAAGCACCATGGGTAGATTTTCTCATCGAAGAAACGGTTGTTAAAAAAGAGTTACCGAATCCCAAAGGAGCGTTTTTAATGCACTGGATTACTGCTGTGAAAGATGGCGGAGAAAAAGAATTATTATTCCGGAAAGTAACTGGCTTGCAGATTCATCAGGAAAGTAGAATATATAGTGCACATCTTGCATCTGATGAATACATGGATGCAAACTAACTTGATAAATGAAAAAAAAAAACATTTTATACTTCTTCTTTTTGATGTGCAGTTATTCAAAGAAAACAAAAAAAAAGAAAAAAAATTGGTGGAATAATGAGAGATTAGGCTAATTGTTTTTTCATCTTGTGTTTTCATTGACTGCTGTATTCTGAAGCGGTGTTATAATTTCCGTTTACCGTAACATTCGTAATCATATTTGTACTCTGCAAACTTGTATTGACCATCTAACAGAACTACAAATGTAAAAAGATGTTCGTACATTAGATTGTGTACGAAAATGGAAATTTGGTTCCTTTTAGCTCAGCTGAATCGAAGGTTCAGGGTGAACTATAAGTATAGGTGGGTGATATATCGTCTTTTATCTATCGTCCGTCGTCCAAAATTTAAGTAACATCCTCTCTGAAATAACTGGTCAGAATTACACCAAACTTAGTATGTATGAGGTCATATCTCATTCTTGCTCAAATGAGGGAGTTTAGCCTCTTTTAGAGACCGCTGGAGCTAAATATGGAAAAATACTTTATACTACTTATTCTCATGAGCCGCTTGATCGATCTTCATTAGAGACTCTGTAGCATTATTGCAACGTCCTCTCCAGATATTATGCAAATGGGGGCGCTTGTACGTGGCCTCTAGTGCTACACATAGAAAAAAAACTTTAGTCGACTTCTTTTCATGAACCACTTGATGGCTCTTCATCAAACTTGGTTTGTAGCATCATTATATGGCCTTCTCTTTACTTTGTTCAATGGGGACATTTAACGCAATTTGATCCTCTTGAACTAAAAACATAAATATCTTTAAACAATTTCTTTTTATGAAGTGATAGATGAATCTTCACCAAACTTGTTCTTCAGCATTTTAAGTCTTATGTTAGATTCCTTTAAATTGGAGTATTTTAACCCTTTAAAGGAATATTTTAGCTATAATAGAAATACTATCTATAAATGAATTTTCTGGCGGATGTTCGTTAGATTTGGTTACTATTATTCTTTTAAGGACCTCTCGGATTCGTTCAAATGAGACAGTTGACTTGTTTCATTTTCTTTAACTGAGCGCAGTATTACCATTCATGATTCAGTGTGTCATACACACATACAATATATATATCCAGGGTCAGATAGTAAATTTATGGTGAGCGACTAAGAGTCACCATGGATCTCTTCTAGTTGTAGGTTAACTTAATTATTTTGAAAATGCGACATATTTTCTAGACACTATTTATATTTAAAACAATACATTTCCACTACATCAAGAAAAATCAATCATTTAATGGAAACCTTTGTAATCTGAGTATTTTGGTGAACAACTTTAATTTTTACATTTCGGATAAATATTTGGACGCTCAAATGGAGAAAAAGTGTGAAACATTTAATTACAGTCATGTAAATACTTGTTGTTAAGAATATAATAGGAAAACAGTATTTCATCTATATACAAGGGGTTTTCTAAAAGTTGATACCAGCCTCTTAACTTTGTTATAGCTCAACGAAATTGTATGTAAGGAATATCAATAGAACGGTATATTTTAATAAAATCTGGAAAGTAGATCCCTCGGAAGCACCGAGAACAAGGCAAACATTTAAAATTGCAGACTCGGTTTGATTGAGTCTGTTCATGAGCAGTAATGGAAAATGCAACACTGCCCACGGCTTAAGCAGTATTCAATCTTCAAATCTAAATGAGCTGAAAAACCTTTAAAACGTCACCAGATATAGGTATATTTCTATATGCCGTATTTCTATACCATATGATTTTGTTTATTTTCAACCCAGTTTTTAAAAGTATTAATTAGTAAGTAAACTGCATTTGTTTAAGAATCTCTTTTTGGGATTAATTAGAGTTATCGAAAACATTTATTTCAGAAGTGATATTAGATAATTATTCTGTATTCTGCCATGCATTTCTGCAGTCTGACCCAGTTTATCATGTCAAAAAAGAACAAGATAATCATTTGCATATGCTTGACTTTTTTTAACAGGATTTCACTTTAGTGCTATTTTCCAATAGTAATGATACTTTCTATTAAATATATTAACCGAAAGTGTATATTAATAGCTTTAAGGGAGCGAACTGTATTTAATTTACATAAAGGTGCATATCTTTTCAATATATTCTCAAAAAATATTTCCTTCTAGTTTTAACAAGCGCAACAATGGTGTTATTGTACACCAATGTGTTTTGTTTTGTGTTAAAAAAGATTACCTTGCTTTACAACAATGTCATTACGAATATGTTTGAATGTCTTTTTAATATTGGAAGTGGTCGTAAAATGTGTAAATTGTAAGAAGAAATAAATATATTTTATTGCAATTTCTGTGTGACATTTACACTATAATTGTCTAATCGTATTCCAATTTTCAGAAGTGTATCTCCTGTAACTTATTTGTAAAAAGTAAGTGTTTTGTAAGAAGAGTAACTCTTCTGAAATGCATTGTTTTGATATCAGATGGAAACGCAGCTACCGGAGATAGGAATTTTGTTCTTGCTAAAAGTTAGATAAACAAATGAAGAACACGGTAAAGAATACAGACATTGTAACGAAATGTGCAAACGCCATTACAGAGACATTATCTACCTGTAGACAACGTGCCAGTACCAGATGTCGAATCAGGATCGCTGAATTCGAATAGTGGCAATAGAGATATTGTATGTACTAAAATCTCAATGACGCTACGCTTTATATATTTTTAGATACTATTCTGGAAGTTAGACGTAAATTATTGTTACAATCTTCCTGTGGCTCTATTTCATGATCATAATAATTATTCTATCAAACGTATTGATATCACAAAAAAACTTTTCCTTGTTGCACTTTGAATACAACATTTGTGATATAAATAGCTTTTAAATTGAAACGGTATGAAATATCTAGATTTAATTCTAATGATCTTTCATCGTTTACAAGGAATGCATTGTTATAAACATCGAATGGCGCTTATTATAATGTAACAAAAAAGAAAGAACAAGTAAAATGATGAAATCAGTTATCAAACAGAAAGATGAAACATGTATCACAGAAAAAAAAAACAACAATTTTTGAATCCATGTAAAATACCGCCCTCACAAGCGGCGTTGATAACTGTTGATATGGAAAATTCTCTAAATGAACACGATGCAACTGCCAATATGTTTAATGAGCAATTGTTCAGTGGTCGTAAAAGGTAAAAAATGAACCCTTGCCAACTGAAAGATGTTCCTGCAAAAACATTTGCAGCGTTCAGATTTTGTTCTTAAGTAACTTAAATCTATTTATATCACCAAATCAACATGCTAAGACATTTAAATAGACTTGCATCAGTCGTAAGAGTCCTTCGAAACAAATATCTCTACCATAAAATCCTCTTTAATAGTACTTTCTTGAAATATTTACAATATCTCTAATCTCTGACTGCTGTTGAGATGAGCCTAGTGAGAAATTGGTTTTCTGAGAAAATATCAGGGTCAATATGAAGTTATTACAGATTATTGATCTCAACATACTTTGTAAGTTTAACGTTTTAAGTTAAGTGCAAGTTTCCTTAAATTATCTCTGTAAATACCTAGTATTTCTTCAGGCCAGTTTTCAAAAGCAATACATAATGTAGGTCGCAAAAACAACGGGGATAACCACATATAATCTGCTCTTCTTGTTATGCATTGATTATCGCCCCTTACTTATGACAATATCTATACTGAGCTAACCCGCCATTTACTATTTTGTAAATAGTTGAAAAATTGTGAAAATACATTTCTTAAATTAAGTGGACAGTTAGATCGATCTATCAGTATAAACTTAATACTAAATTACGCAAAAATATAATTTTATTCATTGTACTACCAAAACCAGTTTCTACCTGGAACTTGACCCTCCTTTCTCTTTCTCTACATCTTTCATCTTCCACTCTTTTCTATTTAACTTAACATTACATATGCGATACCTGATATCATTGCAACTATTATCATTGTACGTATGCTGCTCATGCTTGCTAAGCTATTCATTCCAAGTTTTCATTTATTTCTTATTATCAACCTTCACTTTACATATTTATACTTTGTTTCACGTAGGTTTAAACCCATATAACTGAAATGTTTGAACACCGTAAGTGCAGCATTATACGACCTTCAGAAGCGAGGCATTAGTATAAGCTCCAAGCTTTCTCCTCAATTCTGTGAGCAATCATAAACACCTTTTGAAATTTGTTATGTTATATTGTATAGCTATAACTTTGTAGTGTGTATATTGTATGAATTGCATGTAATTCATTTGAAAAATAAATATTGTTTAAACCAAACCAGTTTTTAAAAGTCACAAAAATACACATAAAAGATGCGTTTTAAGAAAATGAATATATACAATTTATAGTAATAAGGAAGCGTATATTTTTTGATATTTTGATATTTTGATTGTTCACAAGGAAATGTTGAAATTTCACACACATATTAAATGCTCTTTTAGGGCATTGCAATGCAATTATTTTGTTTTTGTTGTCATTTTCTTCCCTCATAACGTTGTCGCTAGTTTGTAAATTCTAGATGTTTGTGACTTTTCAAAGATCGGTTGAAGTCAAAAAAACGAGCGAATTTATATGATAAGAAAATTTGATTTTTTTTAATTGTGAAAACTTAACAACAGCATATTGTTCTAAGCGTAGACTAAATTTTAAAATTGTACGTTCAGTATTTTTTTGATTACTGGCAAAAAAACAAACAACAACAACAACTATTGATTGGTTAGCTGTTTTGTTCATTGTAGAAAGAAATACTTTGTAGCATCAACAACAGTTCGGTTTTCGAAAATATCAATCTTGTCAGACCGCACTCGAAAGATTAGTTTTGGATTGGAGACTGAAAATAGTTAAATAAATCTGAAATTAATCATATAATTTTGTTTAAGTTTTATATCGAAGAAAGAGCTCTAGTCTGAATCTGAAACTGTTATAATAATTGCAGGTATTTCACAAGACTCCGTCTTAGGTCCTTTTTATATGAATGATTTACATGTATTGGTAGAAAATACAACTACCGATATATTTGCACACGATACAACTCTATCTACATAGACCGTCATGTCACTGAATAACGATTTTGTCGATGTTGATTATTTGACTCAAATAAATGGAATGTACATCAATATTGGCATAACTCAATAGAATAGTGGAAACACACATGTCATTGTTCAAAATGAAAATGTTACATGCCCTCTTAGTGGACGGTAGTGGAGGAATGCATGCTACCGCCGCTCCTTTCGTCCCAGAGCAATAGTTTAGAGAGGGGATCTTAGATTATGGAACCTGGATATCACATACATTGTCAAAAGACAAAATAAAAAAAAAACAGGCACCGTATCCAAAGAGTTACTGAACAATACGCAAAACGATGAAAGCAAGAATACTGGAACCTCCAAAGCCGAAAAGTTAAAGCTGAAAAAACTTAACAGTACCACGATCACAACATAAATGTCGTGTTGAAAGATCTGAAGAAACGGAAGTAAAACAGCTCTGACTGAATGTACGGGGAGACTTTTTAAGGCTACCATACGGCACAAACTACGCTGTTGAGATAATAAAATAGGAACAGTAGAATCCTATATGCCTACCAACATGACAAAAATGAAAATATTACATGGCAGTTATGTATATATCTGCAAGGTGCAGATTCATAAGAATAAATTATTACGCGGACTTGTTACTATATTTTTTTCAGAACAAAAAATCACCATTAATGACAATGAAATATTACGAGGTGTTAATATTGACAAAACTCTTACTTTGAAATGTTATATTAAAATTGTTCTTCAAAATGTATTTTCTGGTTTTACGTTATGAAACAAATAACGCTTTCTCTTTGTTCAAACGCCTAAACTTTTTTAACACAACTTTTAACACATTCATTTTGATTACAGCGTTTGGTTCGATCCCCGGCCGCGTCATACCAAAGACGTGAAAAATGGTGCTAGTAGCTCCCTTGCTTGCCGCTCAGCACTAAAAGGGAAACTGGCTTTTTCTCTCATACCTTCGTTGCGATGGATTCCATCAGGAATGAGGTGTCGAGAGTGATCAATATAAGTTGTAGAACTTGTTTCACAATCGACCTCAAATAAATTAGTATAAACTATAGTAAAAACTTTACTTTAGAAATTGTGGTAAAGCATCTGAAGATAAATTATTTTGTTTTCAAAACAATATATTCTTGATGAATATTATGAAACTTCATCCGGAAAGGTATAAGTAATGTTACATTAAATGCTATTTTCAGTCGCTTTGTGAAACAGTGCTTCTTAGAGCTTTTAAGCGACCTTATATTAAGAATATTTAAAACCAATTACTAGTATACCTTACCGCCAGAAAGTTGCTGGTGCCCATTCACAGCTGGGTCTGCTGAGGCAATCGTGATAAAATGCCTTGCTCAAGGACACACCACAATGGAAGTAGTACGGAATCGAACCAAAGGCCTTCACCTCAGTAAGAAAGCGTTTAAACCCTCCCTCTCCACCAGTGCGTCCACTCATGGAACAATATTAAATTTAAGGCTTTCAGTTTAAAAATCTCAAAGATCCACTAATATTAGATTGCAAATTCACTCTTAAATATAAAACCATTTTCTTTTATTTTTCATTAAGAATAGCTTTCCTAAGAACATGCAAAACAGAAGTTTTCTGAACAATTTCAATAATTGTGCACATTTGAGCAAACTATCAGCAGCCAGCAGCTTGGTGGGTAAGCTTTTTGTCTCAATATATTTGATTTGTTTAAGACCACATGGAAAATTGACTTGTTCCAATTTAACTTCAATCTGGAATTACAACTTTCTGTTGATCATGTTGATAAACATCATTTATTTTCCTCGGCATCACATGATTAATTCATGGATCTGCTTTTTTTAAAAGATGATTACTAGCTTAAGTAAGAATCAATATCATCAGCCAATACTAAAAGGACAATTTTAACCTTTAGAGAGAAAACAAACTGTTTTCTTATTTAGTTGTTATGGTTGTATGATTTTATATCCGTTTTGACAAGTTAATTTCGTAAACGTGATGGTTGTGGTAAAGTCGACGCACGTCGAGTCGTTAGAATGATTCATTACCCACATGACCCTTAGTTGCTAGCAGTCTCATAATGACTTAATTAAATTATGATTTGTTAAACCAGAGCATGCATTGAACCATGAACGTACTAACGCGAAAAGCCAATATATTAGTAAATAGAGTGATGTCGGATATACATGATTGTTTATTCATTAACGTTTAAGTTCGGTTTTGAGGTCAGCGATGTTTTTTTTATACTTTTGATAATGGAACGGTCCGTTATTTAGGTAGTATTATTCAGTACGATAGTGGTTCTTACCTAAATAAGGCAAGATGAATCATGCTGTTTTCCCAATTCGGCAGACGAGTCTATAAATTGATCTCTCAAACGTAAAAATCAAACTATACTTGATTTCGCGACCTTGACATTGATGTGATTGTACATCTTGGTTGTAAGTTTAATTTCGGGCATCATTGCTAAAGTTTAAGAGTCAAACCGCACAAATTTTATTTCTTTTTCATCCTGTAATCATTCCACAAACGTTATTCAAGATGCAGTCTACAGGAAATGCTGCAGTATATCTCAATTTATAATTTTCCGAAATTTTAGGCGCCTTTTAAGTATGCTATCTAAGAGAATTATTTTACGATAATCGAACAACTGTTTCGACGTGTGATTTTTTTAGAATACAACACCAAAAACACATCACTGTTAATCTACTCTAAAATTGTTAAAGGAAAAACTGCATACTTTTCATTTCAGTATGAAGTATGTTGTGTCCGAAATACTACTCGAGGAAAATCAATAAATTACATATTCATACCTGCTGCTTTTTAATCCATAATAGTATCTCAGCAATCGCCTCTTACAGCATATCTAGGGAAATGTGTTTGAAGTGTAAATGTTATTCTATACCTGTACTTGCCTGTTTTAGTATTCTGCTTCGAAATTATAAATGTTAAATCAACCTAAAATCTATTACTGTACTACTATTTATATAGTTATCGTTTTCACGCGAAAATGCTGAGTGCGAGCGCCAGAAGAGGACTCAGAGTATAACATACTTTCGTAAAAAAATCTCAAAAAAAAATCGTAAAATAAGGTGAAAAAAAACCTCTAAAAATATCGTGTCTTTTGGAAGTTTTATGCTTTGTTTGACTATAGACTGAAAAAGCAATAACAAATGTTTCATCATAGTAAGTTCGATTCATTCTACTAAGTAGAAATTATTTGCAATTTTCAAAGCAATTTACATAGAATGTGTGTACAAAGAAAGTATCACTAGGTTAAAGGGAAAAAAGGCTTTAAATTGCCAATATATGTCGATAAAAAATCACGCAGAAGTTTGTTAGACAAATCATTCTTTGTTTAAGAATGACATATTTCCTGGTGTCTGAATATTAAGAACATGTTATATAAGAATGTCGCTTTTCTTTATAGTTGCCCTTGCGAGAGGTCAATCAAATCAAAACAAAAACACAACAAAAGATTATTATTCGATATTAAATAGGTAAGACATTTTCAACTTGTGACGTACCGCATATTAAAACATCCAATAGCATCGATTAGGCATTTGAAAATGGCTTTCAACCGAAGAAATTTACATGAATGCGTAAAAATTGACCTTGTTATGTCACTTGACTATCAACATTGGGGGAGACTTGGGAGAAAGACACAAAAACACACTTTCAAATATCGCAATTGTTTCTTTACATTTATTGTTGATTTTTTTAAATATGAAGATCTTTCACTTTTCTACTAATATAATCATTTTAAGTAGATAATAAAGTTTTTGCGCTTTACTTTTTGCGTTAAAAGTAAGACTGACAATTTAATATATGTAATGTTGTAACCTTGAGAAGACCTGCAACTTGCCGTAAACTGGTTAACAAGAAAGAATCCTATTTTTCAGGGTAACTCAAACAAAAAGCTTTCAGAGATAACAACTGATTCCTCGTTATAAAAAGGTCATAATTTCAAAAGGTTAAAAAATAAGGACATATTTGTCCATGAATAAAATATTCTGAGTCAGTTATACAAATGTGATTAATAAAGGTTGCGGCGTATATTTACCAAAAAATATTTTGAATGACCGCAGGCCACAGAACTATGTGAAGCCCGGATCACGTAACATCACGTTCCACAATGGCTCCTACGGAGTCCCCCAATGTGTAGTTTTATGACTGGAACTCTGGTTTAATATGTCCTTTGGCTTGTTGTTTTCGATCAATCAGAAAACCACGCGGGCGTGTAGGAGGCGTCATCGTGTATAATTTACCATATCTTATATAAATATATAAATCGTTCCATTTATGTCTTAAGAAATAGCGTGCTTGGTGGTAACAAATGAAAAGATGGCAATAATGTTTAAGCACTGGAACTACTTCTTTTTGATTAATATTTTTTGGATAAGCAGTGTTTTATCACAGAAAGCAAATGATACCATCAATACGACAGGTAGGGCATTAATTCATATTCACAATTACACTAAATTTAGAGAATACTGCATTTGGAAATTTATAATAAATAATCGCAAATAACATTCTTTAATAGTTTTTAAGATAATTTTTTTCGTCAGTTTATAATATTTTGCAGTAGCCGTGAATCTTTACGATAGAAATGTCTTGCAAAACAATGGTTGACTGTGATATAAAGTATATCGAAATCAATTTTATATTATTCTACAAATACGCATTCAAATATGTTCGAAAAAAGAAAATAATGATGCACAAATCCGATAATATAAAAACCTAATATTGTTTTTCGTAACAGTAAATTACTGATTTTTTTTTTCATCGATGTATGTGCTAATTATTTTAATACTCATTTTTTTGCAGATCCGGTGGATTTCACAGTTGTAGACGATTGTACATTAAAGCAAACGAAGAAATCCACTGATGGTCTCCCAGTAGATGTAAATTTAAACTTAGACGTTCTAGGACGTACAGTGTCTCTTAAACTTAAAAGAAATCCAAAGGCAACAAATGCCAAAAATATTTATGTGATAAGAAAATCAGAATCAGGAATACCTGTTGTACTACCGTATGGACTTGGCGAAAATGAGGTGAGGCATTTCAGAGTTATTTAAAGTTGAAATCACCACCTAGTATAACTGACAAAATTTCAAGAAAAACAAAAACAATGCAAAGAAAGTAGTTTAATGTCGTGCAATTCTGATATTAAATAAGACATAAAAAATTCTCTTTTTTTTAATCAAGCCCTCCGTTCAAAGATGTAGAAAATTAGCTTGACTTGATAAATAAATTATTAATAGTAATATTTTTATTACATATATTGTCTTTTCAATCTAAAATTAGTTAATGAACATACGCGAATATGTATTGCTTTCATGCTAGCACACGGATCTGGTTTTAAAAGGCTAGCTCTGGCACTAGGTATATTAACTTCTAAAAAAAAGATGTTTCTAAATCCAGGTGTTCGGAGAATACCAGGACCCTAACAATTGCGCCATATTCACATTGTCATGTCCAAAAGACAGCAAAAACAGCACAACGGGAGCTTGTGATACGACAATGGTAAGCTTACCTCTCACTTACTATTCCCCCAAAAAGGACTGCTTTAGAACACCAGGTCACAGATTAATTTATTGTGTAATCGTTCAGTATGAGAACAAAAGTGTCAAGTTGCCATTGTTAGTATTCTGTGATTTATTTATGAATTTATTCTGGCATTACTTTATTATTTCATAATAGTCATTCAGTAAACTGAATCAAGTACCAGATAGTATTAAACTTTTCAGTTGAGATATATTAAACAATCGCTTGAATTGTCTGCCCATCTTGTCTTGGCTTTTTCACAAAGAAGCTATAAATTATGTATGAACAATAAACTCGGTTGTTAAACTGTCATGCTATATCTTGAATACAACAGAGTCTCTTTAAATAAACTAATATAAACTTTATATTTGACGTGACTTTCGCAGGAAGGGACATTTTGTGCCGGAAATCAGGAATACAGAATGTCCCCTATGGCGGATAATGCCCTTGGAAGAGTGAAACGGCATGCCGGTCATTCAAGTCAGCTATGGAATAAAGCTAAAACCATTGCAACAGCTGCTAAAGCCGCCAGTAAAGTTTATGGAATATACAAAACAGAACAATTGCCAGGAACACCCACAGATTACAAAGTTGAAGGTGATAAAAACATAGTGTGCCTTTACTTTTCAAATGACACAAAAGATGATCGTTCGCTCATAGTCCAGCCAAATGCACATTGGATTTTTAGAGATGTGGAGAAACGTTTGGTTATCAAAGCTGAACCAAAAGTTGTTTAATTAAAGAAAGTGTTAATTAGTATTATATGCACGACTCTCTCCTTGTTGAAAATAATTACAGTGTCAAACAATATCATAAATTTACCTTCACTTATTATAATTAATTACATCTTTTTGCATATGATGACACATAAAACAATCTGACAAGAAATGACGCGATATATAGCTATCATAAATACTACCTGTAAAACATTTATTTCTGCGTATAGGTCACAAGATAGACGATGTGCATAAACAGCCTTATTAATGTCGCATCAAAGTGATAAAAAGTTTTTATACAATTTTTATTTATTTCTTGTTCACGCAAAATTGTCTGCCTCTACTTATAAACACGTACCATTAAACTCATTGCACACGATTGTTATTTATTGAAGTTAACGATTTATTCTTAAACCATTTTTCACCTCTGTTCGAGTATATTTATGTATATCAATTTAGCAATATTAGACATCTTTGTAGTGAACTCTGTAGAAGTAATGATCTGTGCGTAGGATTTTCGTATCACTTACAACGAAAAACAGAGGTTTCGATAATAAAACGAGGCTGTCATTATGGAACGGACCATATATGCATAACTAATATGTCATAAATTTTAACTCTTACATAATTTTGGCGGTTGCGGCTTTTGGGGGAAAAAACAGCAAAGTGGTTACAGATGAGGAATATATTGAAATTTAAACAATAGTCGTTAGACTTCCATTGTGAAATCTGTCCTTTTCTTATAAATCTTTCATTTTAAATTTCAGACCCCATAGAACTTGGGCGTGTTGCAGCCTTTGGAAAAACGGCTAAAGTGGTTAGAGAAAGTGTACTCCCAGGAACAAAGAAATATAACCTAGAAATTCTCGCGGTCATTGATTATGGTGTATACAGAAGGTAAATAATCTATCAAATGCACTTCACATTACATACTAGATAAATATCTTTTTAACATAGCACGTCATTCTTTATAACAAATGCAGGCTATGTTTCAGTTTAACATTTGGATTATATCACGTTACACAACCATACTTTTAATTTCAAAAAAGAAAGAAAAAAAAAGAAGAAAAAAATAAGTGAAAGCAATTTTGTGACATTTCACATGAAAAGAATAATTTCAGCTGGAATTTTTAAAACACATAAATATATCTTGCACGTCACATTTAGTTTACTTCATAATTAAATCCGACACTGTCAGTTCGTGATTAATTTTGGTTATGAATTAAAACACATTCGTATGCAGTGACTTATACAGTATCATTTTCATCATTCATACTGGTTACCGGACATCTCGACAAACCACAAACAGTTTGTTTAAAGATCGATTTACCGGATTCCGGGTCTAGTCAGGTTACCGGATCACTAACGCTGTCAAATATCTTGATTATGAATTTGCTCTCGATTATCGTTTATTTCAACGTGTTTATTGATAATTATGTTATCAAAATCTCCTTTTATTGTAGATTTTACAAAGCCAGCAAACAAGGGACGGAAGCGGCTAAAGACAATGAAGCAAAATTTAATCTTAAGAAGTATTTCTCACACGTGTTTAATGGTGTGGACATGCTCTACCAGACCATTGACGATCCTGAATTCAGTCTCAGTGTCGCTGTCTCGGGCTTTATTATTGCTGATGTAAGATAATTGTATCCTCATGAAATGTAAAAGTCTGTATAAGGAAACAAACCTACGTTTCAATTTGACTTTTATCTGTCCATATTTAATGCAAGGAGATGATAGTAAAAACGGGCAAGTAAATTCAACAGGATATTGATTTACATCCTTTACTGCCAGGTAAATGACATAAGGGCATTTGCTATCGCGGTGTCTTTTTTCTCGGCGGCTGCACTCAGTCGTACTTGGTGTAATTCGGAAATATTTTACGGGACATGCAAATGATCTGTATGTCTCAGTTTTACTATTTGCAGATGACGGTTGAATTTAATATCTGAAAACTGGGTTTGCACTTTAAAAATTTCATATATTTGGCATTTAATGGGACCGATGTAGGCAAAGTCTCAATCCAATCGTTTCTTACCTTAGGGAGATTATGAATGTAGTGCCGAGACAATGTTGCTTTATACTTTACAAACTAATATATGTAATAAAATCGGCTTATTGGCCTTTGTTACTGATGCCCTTGGTAACACAATCTTTTTGGAAAAACAATAAGAGAATGTCAAAGAAGAAGACTAAACAAAAGAACAAACCAGGTCGAGTTTGCGCATCTTAAAGTTTGAAGTTATAGACTGTATTGTTTAGAGTGAAAATCGATAGAAAACATACAACATAAAAATCAACAATTTTGAATTTGGTCTGTGGCATTTTAATATAATTCAATTCTTTTACACAGAAACCGGATGTATCACCATGGACCACACCTCATATTGACCGTAATCCAGAGGGACGTCATGACTTGTTAGTGTCAGTACCACTAGATGAACTACTTCGATGGAGTTTCTCTGCAAGAAATCTGCCGGAAAATGATCACATCATGTTACTTACAGAGTGCGTTTTTATTTTCCCTATGTCTTTTATTGGACTTTTTCAGATATTCATATTTTGATCTTTAAATAAAATGTAATATTCTTTATTTTCATTCAGTAGTTTAACATTTCTCCACACTGATCTACAATTATATGTAAACATGCCTTATAACAGCTTGAGTTGAACGTGCCTTGTAGCAAATATATTCCTTTTTCATATCTTTTTCACATTAAGAAAACAATCAAATGATTAAAAATGTATAACTCAAAATGAAAAAAAAATTTAATTCTCCTTTGCATACTTAATCATGGAGTATATAATTATGACTATTCATATTAAATATACCATAGCTGTACATAATAATTATTGTTCCATTGTGAAGAAGTCTCTCTCGGTTACGGACATTTGTAATTTGTATCATTTATATGGATGCTATGGACATTTATAATCTGTACCTTTTATATAGGTATTACAGACATTTGTGTTCTGTATCATTTATACAGATTTACGGAAATATGTATTCTTTATCATTTATATAGCTCTCTATCTTGGAATATGTTTTACTTGCAGTTACGACCTATATTCTATGGACAGCGGTTCAATTGACAAGCGTACAGCAGGTAAGATTTCTGTTTTTGTCATTGCTGTCCTACAACGATATATCATTTATGTAATTAACATATGTTTTCAAACGTGCTTTGGCAAGATCCCGAAATAGATACTTGTTCTTTCGTATTGGCCCAAGAATCTATTTTTGGATCTTGTCAAGACACGTGTAAATGACAATTTGTACGGCGTTCCTATCAAAATTTAACAAACGGCAATAAAATCATCTTACCACCTGTAAATCATAAACCGGCGCCCTTTTGTAGCGTCGTAAGCATTGCACACCGTGAGAAATACAACGAGGCGATACAAAAAGGGGTATTACCATGGGCAGTATAGACAAAATAGCGTGTATGCCAGTGAAGTCATGCACAGACAAAAATGGTGTTTCATCGTAATAATTTTGAAGACAGTATACAAATAATGTTTGTACTCATTGTCGGATATTAAAGAAAACAAAAGAACAACAGTACGCAGCTATGTTGGAAATTTCCTTTTAACCTTTCATATTAAAACCGAACTTTTATTTGAAGTGTTTACTTCCTTAAAATGAACATTTTTTCTTAATATAACATGACTTTCAACTCTACACAGGCATTTCACTTTGATATCCGAGTATAAATTTGATGGTATTTATTTTTAGGTTACGCACGTGTCGGCAGTGTTTGTAGTATGGACAGTGTGTCTGTAATTGAAGATCATGGCGGATTTCAAAGCATCAACGCTGCTGCACACGAACTTGGCCATGGGTTAGTATTAACATTAAGCATCCGTAATAATTTTATTCTTGTTCTTGTTGAAGGGACTTGGAATAGTCTTATACTTTTACATGTCTCAAAGATACCAAATATATATAGATATCGTGGAGAGAATTTCTATAAGCGTAAGCTTTCAATTCAATCCACTTGTCTATACTATGTGTAAAACTGTTTAACTGTCATTTGCTATGCGATACTGTATAGATGAATAAATATAAAACCAAAGATACCATAATTCTTAAAAATGATTACGTTTTATATGTACCCATCTATAATGCATACGCACTAAGAAACGCGTAGAAATGTATATATAAGTAATAAAACACCTTTTGTCACGTAATTTGATTTACGTGTACACAGTAAAGTTTTAAATTCAGCCTCATCTCTATTCATGACATTGAATACGATATAATCATAACTAAGACAGTCTGTAAACATCAAGATTGTTTTGTTTTTCTCATAAATGATTGATTAGGAGACTGGCAATTGACAATTTACGGCTTCATTTTTTATTGTTATGCATGATGCATTTCACAGCAATAAAACTCATCATATTACAAAATGAACAATCGCCTATTAAGACAATTATACTGACTTTAATCTTAACATGTTTGTCACAATTCGGTGAACCAGTACACGTGTATACATTACGTAATGTATACAATTAAACAAAAGACAAAAGTTCAAAATGTATACGTACGTTCTTAGAAGGCATCCCTCTAAACGCAAACTCCTACACCAGTTTTTGCATATATGTGTCCTTTAGGGATATATGTACGAAATACACTGTATACAAAAACGTACAACAAATAGACAACAAGGTCAAAAATACCGTGTAGCACCGCCTTTGATAGGTCAGTATTGAAAACACCTTTTAAGACCTAACCGTTAATTATCATCATGTTTCAATTTCGCTTTTTTGTTTTAATTTTTACAGCTTAGGTAGCCGACATGACGGAAAAATGAACTCGTGTAATCCTAAAGATCAGTATATCATGACAGCACATGGAGGCTTTGAGACAGAAACGACAAAAGGCAATCCCTGGAGGTTTTCACCATGTTCTATAGCCTATTTCAAAGATTACATCTCTCGATTGTAAGTGCTTATAACGCTAAATTGTCTTTTGCATACAACCTATTTCAAAGACTACATATCTATTTTTAATATAACAATAGTTATTTTGTCGTGTAACACATTTTACGTGCACTTTTTAAAAAATGAAAAATGAAAATGCCATAAATTCAATCTTTAGAAGAAACACAATTTTACGGCACCATAATGATTACTAAAAAAGTTGATTACTTTTAAAGCAATAAAGTTGATTACTTTTAAAGCAATATCTAAACAAGAGTTTACCAATTCACAAAAATACTTTTCATAATAGTCAAGTTCTTTTTTAATTACAGACGTCCACACCACTGCTTATCTGATCCAGTAGATATATTTGACCGTGATGAGTACATTAAGTTCATATCTACACATCCAGGACAAGACTATACTCCTAATGAACAGTGTCAGGATATTCTAGGACTTGATTCATTCTATGGATGGGTGAGGATTTTTCTTATGAATATTTTGCTTTTGAAAACAGATAATATACAAAATTATTTCACATCGCTTCTAACAAATTAAACTACTCTCACAGAATAAGAGAAATGAGCCGTGCCATGAGAAAACCAACATAGTGGGTATGCGACCAGCATGGATCCAGACCAGCCTGCGCATCCGCGCAGTCTGGTCAGGCTCCATGCTGTTCGCTTTTAAAGCCTATTGGAATTGGAGAAACTATTAGGGAACAGCATTGATACTGACCAGACTGCGCGGATGCGCAGGCTGGTCTGGATCCATGCTGGTCGCATACCCACTATGTTGGTTTTCCCGTGGCACGGCTCAAATATGTTCACTAGTTCGTTTGTATTTGCGATACCGCACATATTACACTTACGAATTACTGACGTACAAAGCATTTCCAAGAAAGAAATGTTACATTTCCAGTAATATGGCTTTTGCAATGTTCTCGTTTTTGAAACATGTTGACACCGAACATGCCTGTGTACGGTATGATATTCTTGTGATGGTTAGACAGGGTGTTTAATGAACTTAATTCGTTTTACTTTCTAGGAAGTAGTATCACATTCCTTTTAAATTTATTATTTATTTGGTTGTAAAATGAAACTGAATAGACGTATTAGGTATTTGATGTGATATTTATAAACTATCTGTAGGATAATTACATACACGGACGTGTCATAAACAAAAGTGTGATAATATATTTGCTTGTCTTCTCTCAGGGTCCTGAACTTGGCAAGTTTAGTGATATCTGTACGGAAATGTCGTGCAAGGTACCGGGTGCTAGCCGGTCTTACAGAGTTTATAAGGCGGCAACAGGAACATCATGCGGGGACAAAAAGGTAAAGATTAGATAAAGCGATTGGGTCAGCATTTTGTACATGTATATTTGTTTTACATTTCCTGCATTGTTACCCTCTCGTCAAGTTAACCAATTTTCTATTGTTTATAAATATGAAAAAAAAAGAAAGAAACAATCTCGATTTCAAATGATTTTATTGCTGGACAAGTGTTTTTTTTATTAAACTGTGTTATTGTTAACAATTTTCAGTGGTGTATGGAAGGACGATGCGTGTTTGGTGAAAAAGCGCCGCCAAAAGATCGTAAGTAAACCTTGTTTTACGTAATTATCATATTTGTTTGCAATGCCTGATTTTGCTCTTGACTAGGCATTAGAATCTACAAAAATACTGTCCTGCCTACCCTGCGTCTTGAAATTATCTGCAAATATGAAACAGTGTTTGCGAGAGTTGTGTCTCGTAATAATGTTTTTCTGTTTGACCGGCACATATTTTACAAACATTATACAGCCATATCTAGCTTGCCGGTTAATTCATTACGTGACATGTGTTCTCAGCAAGAAGTGGTAATAAGTCTATAATACAACATCATGTGTATTCGACGATTTGCATTATTATATTGTTTTGTAATATGTCAGTAATATGTTTTCGGTGTAATAAGGCAATAATTGTATGTTACAGCATCATGTGTTTTCGGTGTAATAATGTATTAATTTTATGTTACAGCATCTTGTGTATTCGGTGATATACAACGTCGTTTTGGCAGAAACAAACAGTCATGTCGCCAGTACATGCTCGAAAATCCCATGCGATGTTATGACAAGTTCTACAGCACACGGTGTTGCGACACTTGTGACAGGCTAAACACCGGCGTGAGAGGTATAAACCTCCTCTGCTTTATATCGCAAACAATTATTTCCCTCATTGATCTAAGCATTCGCTGTGTCCACATTCAGTTTCAATAAATTCAGTTAATATCTGTTGCTTCAGTTTTGAATAATGCTATGCATATCAATATTTCTCAGAAGGAAAACATACTTGTAAGCACACAAACCTGATAGCTGTATGGATACGGTTAATTAATATTTAAAAAACATGGAATTTGTCACGAGTATAACCCAGTACGGGACACCTATAAATGTGTAATTGTATAATCTTTTTATATTTATTATTTCTTATTCATCAAGTTCATCATTAAATTTTCCAATCTACATCTTTTTAATGCGATCAAAATTTTACAATTTCCTTATATAATTGTAACTGGTGTCTGCCTCATTCAAATCAATGTAAATTTTCTACAGCTAGTTTGTTTTTATTCATCAAGGGTGTGAGTTTGGTGATAAGTTCCTCAACTGTCGAGCAAGTAGTTGCTTTGATAAGAAATATGCACGAGACTGTTGCAGCACATGCGGAATAGCACCACATCCTGTGATTAAATCTATTGCCACGACAACCACGCTACGACCACCTGCTACACGAAAACCATGGACTCCAAAACCTACTACACGCAAACCATGGACGCGACGACCAACAACTAGAAAACCATGGACCCCACAACCAAGGCCAACTACGAGAAAACCATGGACACAGAGACCTACACCAGCGAAAACGTGGACGCATGTTGTAAGTACAAAATTAAAAAAAAAACCATACTCGTTTAAAAAGAACAGATTATCATTTATAAAATTTTCGTGCATGTTTGTATGTTCTAATAATTCGAACAGTAAAATAAATTGATAATGAAGCATAGTTGATAAATTAACATTGTATTACATGACGTTCTAGCCTTTGAGTGTGGAGAAAGACCACAGGTGCCCCTAGGACTACTATTTTAGACAATTGCCGCCGATTGGGTAGAGCGATAGACATTTTGTACAACAGTTTTCCCTTTTTGATATTTTATACACAAAGCGACATGGTGAAGGGCAAGTGATTCAAGCCAGCGACCTTAACAACTCGGTTTCGGGAAGGCCCTTTGCATATTGTATTTATTGAACAAATCCTATAGTTGGTAGTAATGATACTGCGATTCGTATTACTCTGGGTCTTAAGCAACGTTTATAGCGCAATAATGTTATTACAAACTTGTTTTACAGCCAATACCTACAAGACGACCTGCAAGACGTACCACGACCACAGCTGCTACGGTGAAACCATCTGGTAGTTCCGGTTTATGTATCAGTCCAAACAGTCGTTTCCTATTGGTTTTCAAATGCTCATCTTTGCCTGGCGTGTTCGGCCAGAATGCATGTGACAATACACTCGTATCCAGATATTGCTGCGAACGTTGTCCGGAACCCAAACAGCAAGGTGAATATTTTAAAGACGTTGTACACCATATGTTAGAAGACAAAATTACTAATCTTATTGCCTGAACTAATAAAATTCAAAGCTAAATTTAAGTCCCAAGGAACAATTGAACAAAACAAACTGAAACATCTTACACAGCAAAGCAAGAAGCACTAAAACTATTCCAGTATTGGACTGACCTTAGTTATCAATAACAGTTGTACAAGCACTGACAGTTTTTCAAATATCCATTACTTACATGTTTTACAAGTTAGTACTACGTAAGGGATCAGTTCGTAAGTCGTATATAGTTCAGGCTAATTCAAATTAGATTTTATTAATTGTGAAATTTACGTAAGTTATCTTTCTTGTTACTCCTCGAATAATCGGTACCACTAATATGTTTCAGATAAATTAAGTAAAACATATATTTTGTTGAAACTTTATATTTCAGGTTGTGTTGACTCACCAAATTGCAAAGTCAAGAATGCTAGGGAGTGCTACACAGAAACTAACCAAAAGGAGTGTTGCAAAACGTGCCGTAGATTTGAAACCGGCCGCAGAGGTAACATTAGATTTTTTTTAAAAATTCGTTTGCACCACGACTCCGAAACGTAGTATTATGATCCTAATTGAGAACTCTAACAAATTTATTGGTAAAGCAGAGTCTTCTATGAACAAATAATTGGTTAACGAATGCTTGTTCTTCTGCACTTTCTTTTGTACTGTCGGTCGATGAAATGCATAAATACATTTCAATTTTATTTTTCTGACATAACAAACAAACAACTATTAGCATAGTCACGTGCTGCATAAAATAGGCAAAGATACTGAACCACAAGTGTAACTTTTTTTCGCTGGTCGTCATCGTCGATCCGCATTTGTCACCATAAATATTTCTTTGACAGTGTCATCTATATAAACAAATAGCTGTCATGTTACTCTTCAATCACGATTTTTTGGCTCATAAAAGAAAAGAAATGTCGTCACCTTATAGCGAAACTGTTATATCTGTTTCTTTATCTAAATACATTTATTCTAGTTTCGCACTGAGGGAACAATATATTAATTAGTTGTTACCAAGTCACGTATATTGCGAAATCGTGCAATATGAAAAACATTGTTTTATCATAGCAGAATTGTATTGATATATTGATTTATTATTCATTACAGGTTGTGAATTTGGTGACAAAATACGTTCATGCGAACGTTACGTCGGAGAGCTCGGTATTTCATTGGTTTGTTCCCGGTACAAAGACTATTGCTGTGGTATATGTAACGCCCTCGCTACAAACCGGGAACCAACAAACATAAATGATATTCACAAACCAATAGATCCGTTATCCGGCGCTGTTAAGATGATAAACCGCGTGGATCCAACGTTACGAACAATTACAGTAAACGGCAAAATTTCTGAAAACAAAGGAAAAGGAATAGATAAAACGAATAAAGACACAACAATCATAAATTTGGGAAATACAGCTAATAAAGATTCTGGAAGACCAACAAATGATAAAAATAAAGACAGTAATTTAACACCTTTAGGTAAAAATGATTCACCTAGAACAGGCATAAGTAATGGTTTTACATTTAGAGCACATGCATTTCAAAATCGCCCAGGCCATATTGTACATACAATTGTATATAGACCAATAAATCGAGGTGGTATGGGCAACATACACCAAAGGAGAAGGCCTGTACAACGTGAACGCCTAATAAGAAGATTAAACTTTTTAGTTAACCAGGGATAATGAACAGTTTCACTTGTTGATTTTTTAATTTTGTAAATATTTTTGTTAATTTAAACCGCTCATGTAATATATAAATTCAGTTCGTTTGTGCAAAGCTTGAACCACATGTAAAATATTTTGATCGTACTGTAAGGTATTAATTCATCACATTTAGGCTCTGTTTATGCTATTGTCATACATGTTTTTAAATACAGTTTTATTGTTGAAATAAAATGACTTGTTTTTATTTTCATTTCTATATTTTGCGCAAATCGATTTTAATCAATTTATTCATATAGTAAAAGTTGAAAGATTCAGCGACACGTGAAGTGCCCTTTGACAACCTCGTTTTGGCGTAACACCACCTCTCAAATGTTTCTCGTTAGAACAACATTAATTACTACCATATTTCATATACAACAGCTGTACCGAACAGTTTTCTGGACTAGACGTGTGTGAACTTGACCTTTTTTCAACTAATATAGTTGTAAGAACAAAGTGAAATCATTATACCCTTATCGAATGGCTTGCTGGTCAAAAGTCGAAACTATTGCCCGAGGTCCGAAGGACCGATAGTTTAGATTATATATTTGCAGGCCATTCGATAATCTTTATTACATACGATCAGATGTAAATGTTCATTACTTTCTTAAATCAATATTTGACTTTTAAATGAGCAAAGGTTTGTAATGTACTATAGAAAGGGCAACAGAAAAAACTATGGACCATCGATTTCAATAAGGACTCATGTAATAAAAGATTCTAGTTATTGTTTTACCAAGAATCAGATGCCAAAAGATGCAAACATTACTAGTGCAGACATGTTAGACTTTGCAGCATTACAACTGTCTGTGTAGCACGTGCATTTCAACTATTACGGAAATAAATGTTTCTTTCATATTAATATATTAAATAATGTTATTATTATGACATAATATTAATTCAAGGAGAGAGAAAATAACCGCAACCATTATATCTATCTCAATTATTCCTGATTTGATAAACATTAAACGTTGTTATAAATAGACATTTAAATTGTGAAAAAATAAGATATGTATTTATTTCATTTTATTATTATATGTTTTATGTCAATATTAATTCAAAGAAAAAACAATAACCGCTATTATTTTGTCTAAATCTATCATTCTGCCCTTGTCAAAAAGAATACTGTGTATACAGATTAATTTTAAGTAGAATATAAACAGACATATGAAATAATTTTTTATTACATTATAAGCATCAATCTAAAGGGGGAAGAAATAATTGCAATTATTATGACTACCTCAACGATTCTTGTCAGTTTAAACATTGCTATATTTATAAGTATATAATATCATCATGCATTAGCAATATAATTATATTATTATTGCAATGATAATTAGGCCCATCAATTAATGGAGAAGGAATAAACAACATTCATTTGGCTACCTAAAGTTTTTTTGTTTTGATAAATAATGGTTAAACATGTATAAATATAATACAATCTTTATAATACACTCAATACTTCATCGTTTCTTGTCATTTTAAAAATTCCCCTGAATTATAAATAGATATATTTCAGCTTTATAAATATATTTCTATAATGACATAGATATAGGAGAAAGAAATATGTCAGTATGTATCTACAATTCTACATTTCTTATAAACATGCATCATATTTTTAAATAGAACCTGGCTAATTTTATCACAGGATATGATACACATAAAAGACTTTTGCCCATTAAGTAGGGAGATAAAGTATATTTGGCGGTTTAATAAATTGCCGAAATATTATCGTGAAACCCTTTTACAATTCTAAAGCATTCCTGAGTCCGCAAGACGTTTTCCAGTTATATCTTACTTAAATTAATTCAACAAAAACAGCGAGTTTAGCATTTAAGAGTAAGTTATTGTTACCTTGGTTTCACTTAATATACAATACAATGTATATGTGAAGTGTTTAAAAGCAATTAAATAGAAATGAAACTTTTAAACTCCCTTCTGTAAGGCTGGTTATGCAACCAAAAGCCGTGACATTCTCAAACAATATCCGGTAATATAACCTTTGGGCTGTAAAATGCAAATGTTAAAAAAGACATCGTTTAAAATTCAAACAATATAAAGAGATTTAAGATATTTGTTTGAAGAAAAGGTTACAAATTTTGATAAAACAAACAAAATAAAATATATCTGTACAAACATGCACTTAGCAACTCTTGCTTTTTATGCAGCTTTACTTCTCTCATAACACCGAATCACGATAAAACGTGCACACTTGTCTCATAAATTAAATTTATATATAATAACTTGCCATTAAGGTATATGGCAGACAGAAAAAAGTATTAAAACTTCGGAGTTTGACACAATGTCGAGAAGAAAATATATTTCAGTTAGCAGTGTGCAATTTGGCTTAACGTGTGACCGACGGAGTGTGCAATTTGGTTTAACGTGTGACCGACGGAGAACTGACAAATAAATATATTTATTAATATTTCCGTAATCATTAACATGTTACATCAAAAAATGGTACATAATCAAGATTTATTGCACTGACTTGGTATAGTGGCTTTGTCGCAAAAGCCTGGAACACAGAAAAACGTTACAGTAATGAAAACATAATTTTTCCTTTATTAGTATTCCATTCAGCGATCAACAATATATAACAATAATTGTGAATAATGTCCTTGCAAATACACAAGGTGAAGAACGTAAACTTTACAATCAAATGTTACACCAAGATGATAAATTATATTAGCCAATCCCCTTGTAGCAAGACTTAGAAAAATAAAACCACAAAAACAACCGAAACATGAGAACCAAAAATTGTGTGGAACTTGATGTTCGCAAAATGTTCATATGTGTTCAATTATATCACACGAAACGTTGCTGACGGATTCTGGTTTCTTTTGCACATTTTTCTTCTTCCGATGTTCAGCGTCGATTGCAAGCACGTTACTTACGTTATTTGCTACACTAGACTGTGTCTGGTTTGGAAACATGAACGTTATTTTCCGTAATTTACGCCTATTTCCTAGCATGGCGGATCTTTTCAAGTCTATAATAGGGTGTAATTCTTTGGATACCGCCTTGTCCATGTCCACTGTATCGTAATAGAATATAAAATGATAAATAATGATTCATAAAAATGTACACATTTTCATAAACCACATAATGTATCACTAACAATCTCGATAGCTTCAAAGCTATTTTTAATAAGTGTATTTCAGTAAAACCTCAGATTAAATCAAGGAATAGTTGATATCCCATTTGCTTCAAATGAGAAAAGTTTATATTACGTTAAATAGACCTTAAAGGCGTATGCTAGAATTCGCTGTATATGAGATGGGCGAAATTTCCCCCAATAATAGAATTTCTTCTATTTTTGTTTCTTGGATGAATGTCCTTCAATATCCAGTTTGAAGAAATTCTATTATTGGGAAAACTTTCGCCCTGAAATCTAGCGTACGCCTTTAAAGGAATATCATAAACAAAATGTCTCTCTGCACCCGTGATTGACTGACATGATAATACAAAAAGTAACTAGTTGCCGCTGTTGACTGTACAAACTAAGCACGATCAATTGCATAATAATATTTGAATACCAATGCTAATGGCCTGAGATATGTTGACGATGCTTCCTGTGTGATTCAGATTATGAATAATTGATCAACGTATATTAAATGATTATTTTAATGATCAGCGGTGGCTAAATGATAAATGCGACAAACGTTGAACCGGAGCACACAAAGTGGTGCAATATGAACATTACCTTTATGTGTATAATCTTAGAAATATTCAACAACGTATAATACAAACCATCTTTGAGAAAAAAAAATCAACGATTAAAAGCTTCAAAAGATAACTGTTTATATTTCCCATATATATTCTGTTACCTTTTGAGAAAAATACACTTGTTTGGGATATCGTTAACATTTATTGGGAAAATAACCAACCACTGAATTGTTTAGTATGATAATAAAACAATATGTGCCTTTCAGGTTCGGTCAATATAATAGGGTTATTATAAAAGTAGCTTGATTTGTGATGCTGTATTCGGCTCGAGTAGTTTTTTTTTGCCAGAGGCGCGCAAGCGCCGAGTGTGATCCGACTTTGCAAAATTCATGAACCCAGATCTAGCTACTGTTATAATAACCCTTTTGTTATATACCACTACCTTTTTGTTTGTTGTTTTGTTATTGAACAAAATCTTCAATGTTTATCGATATTAAATGGAACTAAGTGAAGTTTTTATGTGTGCTATTTATAGAACTGTGTCAGGTCATGCATATTAATGAAAGTACTCCGACAGCATACAATACAAAAGGTACAATACGGAATTTAAAAGGTATACTACGGAATTATTTTCTGCCTGTTCTTACTTAATTGTGAAATACAAGCTGATTTTTTACAGAATTTATATAGGTATATAATATTAAAGAGGGTTTACTGAACTGCCGCTACGCACTCGGCCGATATCACTTTTTCCAGCTCAATAAATCGTCATATCGGCCAATCTAAAAGGCAACCATTGTATTTTTTGTTAAGTTTAACGTCGCACCGACACACTTATAGATCATATTGCGACTTTCCAGCTTTTATGGTGGAGGAAGACCCCAGGTGTCCCTTGTGCACTATTTCATGACGGACGGACTCCTGGGTAGAACCACCGACCTTCCGTAAGCCAGCTGGATGGCTTCCTCACATGCAGAATTCAACGCCCCGAGTGAGGCTCGAACCACCCACAGCGGTGAGGGGCAAGTGATTCGAAGCCAGCGACCTTAACCACTCGGCCACGGAGGCCCCTTCAATCATTGTATAATACTGTAGATGTTCAAATGTTCTAAAACAAAGGTTTTTGTTTCAAGTAAACTGACTGTTTCATTTTTCTTATTGTAAAACGTATCGTAAATGATAAAGATAAAAAGTACATAAAAAGGCATTAACCTGAAAAGGCATTATCTGATACGGTAGGCATGCAAGACTGGATTGCAAAGCATGTCAAAATATAACATTTTCTCTCCTAAAATAGTTTATGATAACTGTTAGATGGATAAATAAATAAAGACGATACTATGCATAAATTATACTGAAATAGATATATATCGAAGTTCGAAATGAATAACTAAACCATAAGATCAATTATTACTTTTGCTCCCGTCAAAATAGCTGAATGTCATACAAAATTGTCAAATGAATTGTCAATTGACAGAATAGATTTTATTTATTCTATAACTTTATGTATGATGGTTACTTTATAATCTATTTGTTTACCTGCACATATAATATATGCCTAATTCAATGCAACTATGAGGATATTAAGAAGAGTTAATTAATTATTGCAGTTAAAAGTTATACAACATCATTCACACACAAGTCAAACGACAAGACAATAACAAATCAAAGTAGCACTTCGAAAACACACCATTCACTCACAAACAAATAAAATTTTCATTATATACTAACCAGTATAGACATGCAAGTTTACACGGCTACATTTTACGATAGCAATGCTGTTGAGCAGTCATTTTTGCCTCCCTTGTCTGAAAATCCAAATGAAAGCAATTGAAAATAAGACAAGAAAGTCTTCCTTGCTGATACCTATAAGCCTCCGGTGTGAACGCATCGAACACATCAAGTCGCTGTATCTACAAACATATGATTTAGGGTAGATGATCGGTAGTTGCAATCGGCAATTTGCTGCGATCATCTATTCTCCGTCTGCGAGTTCGGTATTTTCGGTTGTGGAAGAAGACCGTTTGGGTTATAGAAACGGCCGAAAAAAATGATGAAAAAGATATACAAAACTATGTGATCGTTCTGAATTGCAAGATTACATTAAGCAATCATTCACTACCCTTCCGTACGATACTCAAAACAGATGTCGGAAAACATCGCTCATTTTCGGCATATTCCGTAATATATGTCGACAAAATCTCGATAAATTCCAGACATATGACGAAATAAAACGAAATCTACCGATATAGGTTTATAACGGGTCTATAAACCAAACACCTGTAGAATTATTATCAATTTTGCTTAAAAAATTCCTATAAATGCACATTTTTACCATGCGGTGATTGAAATAAACAAATAAAAAATACAAAATGATGTCAAACTTTGTTAGTAAGATTATCATAATATAATCTGAACATGCATTGTCTAGTTATATATGTTAGTAACGTTTGTTAGTAATTGTATTAGTTATGCTCATGCATGCGCTCATGCGACGGAATTTCTATGCTCCGATTGCCAAGCTTATCATAATGTTAAGATATGGCAGCGGTTGTTCTGAAAAACAAAACTAAATCTGTCTGCAATAAGATTAGTTTCTAGGCATGCATACACCGGATCTTACCCGAGCCGACCTTCATTGTGCTAAGAACTGGTCTAGACAGATCATTGTCTGTTGTGTTATAACTTTTGTTTGGGAAGTCATGAACTAAAGGATGTACTTCTGTTATTAGATTAGCTCTGAAAGAGAAAAAAAAATCCACATACTTAATAAATCAATAGTCTTGGATGAAATAAACAATTGAAGGAAATACATTTAGTCTTCCCTATTTGAATGGTACATGTAAATTTCAGCCAGTTTGAAACTACCATAGGCAATATAATTCTTTCGCTTTAAATACTCACATTATTAAGTGATTCATTTAATCGACTCGTTTGTAAATAAAAAAGTACTAATTTCCAATGTTATAGAGATAGAACCTAAAACTTTCAAAGACAGAAACACATTAAATAAAGTCTACAAACTGATGTCATTGAAATTCCAAATAAAATAAAAGTTACAAAGGTGAATTTTACAAAAATTATTCTTTGTATCAAATGTCTGAAGTTCTGACATTCATTTTATACTTCCGTTTACAAAGAATGACAACCTGGCAAATATTTACAAGTACAGATACCTATTAGTTTACGTCCCTTGTATTTATAATGGTTTTCACACAATGTTGCATTTTTTTCGCAGCAACGACAATAATGGTATACTCGTATATTTATCATTTACCGCTGCTGCTCTGCTTTGATATTTTTGTCAGCTTTTTTTATTGAAAAAATTAATTTTTAACAATCCTGTAATAAAATGAACGCCCACTAAGTATGTTAAAGCGGAGATACTACATATTTGTTCGTAACACAATGTCACATTCGATAACATGTGTTGAGGTTGAGATACATGAAAGATAGGATGAATAAAGGTGTAATTGTATGGACTAGCGTCACATTTGTCTATATGTTACCAAAATGAGTTTGATTTGCTGACCCCTACCCCCACCCCCACCCCCTACAAACTACGCATATCAGAAAATGTTTACAAAATGACAAGATAGGAGATAAGAAACATCTTAAGAAAACATACTTATATTTCCTTCTGTCATTCTTACCTTCCATTTTCCTTATGAATATTATTTGTTACAATGGAACCCCTTTGTTTTGGTGGACCACAATAAACTCCACCAAATACGTCATCTTCTCCTTGATCATCGTCCTCATCTTCATCATATCTGTTCGTTCTTGCAAGGCTAGACATTCGTATGTGTTTGCTTGGAACAAAAGTTCTATTATTGCAATCAATTATTTGAGCCGTGCCATGAGAAAACCAACATAGTGGGTATGCGACCAGCATGGATCCAGACCAGCCTGCGCATCCGCGCAGTCTGGTCAGGCTCCATGCTGTTCGCTTTTAAAGCCTATTGGAATTTGAGAAACTATTAGCGAACAGCATGGATCCTGACCAGACTGCGCGGATGCGCAGGCTGGTCTGGATCCATGCTGGTCGCATACCCACTATGTTGGTTTTCCCATGGCACGGCTCATTTCTCTTTATAGTAATTATTGATTAACTCGTTGGCATTTACGTATAGTTTGACAGTTGTTTTTTTTATATCGGAAGAGATTTCACAAATTCAGGCTATATGAATGAATTTTTTCTCTAAATAATAATTGATTCTAGTGTTAACTCGTTTTTAGTAAAATATAGCTCAAGAACACGACACAATTTGTACAGAAAGAGATCACACATGTTAAACTATTTTCCCAATAAATAAAAATCTGGATTAACAATTTGCATATGGTTCGTACGTACAGCAATGCATCAAACTTTATATAAATAGAGATGGTATATATTTAGACTATAAGATCAAGAATTTCTCCAAATATTGATTATTGATTAAGTCGGTTTAATTTAGGTCCATTTTGGTTCGAAAACTCAAAAGATAATTGTATATGGTTACTTTTTTTCTGCGACAGTGTCAGAAATATCACAAATACATTTACATTAATATACATATATCAGAGGAATGAGAACTGTTTCTAACCAATAACTAAGTAAGCAAAAGCAGACTACTGGAAGAGAACATTTTAGAGATTAAATAAATTGTCCCTTCTCACATATCAGCCCCTTTATATGCCGATCAAAACTGCGATGATGCCATTCTTATCTTAACACTTTGCTCCAAACTAAACAGGTGCTATTTTGCTTTATGCTCGAGCTTGTTTTCGTGAAATTTAGACCGCATGAAGAAAGAACATATATGATAATAATAACTAAGTATTTATCAAAAAACTAAATAATTAAAGGAGTAATGATATCGCAAGATGGTTCAAAATAATAATTAGCGGATGAGTTCATTTGTATATCAGTATATAACCATGAAACCATCAGTCTATTAAACTATAATACTTAGAAATTATTTCATTTAAATATATTTGGTCATACCTGACGTCATCCACACATTCTATGACAGAAGTATCGGTACACGCTGATGTCACAGATTTATTCGCATGGTAATGAAACTTATTGGCAGGACTGTTTCCAATGGTCCAAGATGCCGAACCACAACTGATATCGGAAAATAACGAGCCGTCGTCTGCATCAGACCCTTGAAATGTTATTAAAATGTATTAACATATTATTACATCATACGTAACTAGACGGACCATGAACTAAACAGCTAAACATTTAGCCTGCTAAATATTTAAAAAGGACCGGTCCATCATTCATTTTGGGCAACACCCCTTATTATTAAGGGGTGCTGACTGAAAATTTACTGGCTGAATAGCGAGCAGAGCAGACCATGATCAGCCAGCTCGGATGTGCAGGCACTGGATGCAAAAAAGCAGAATGACTTGCGGCCAGCAGGCTAAAGTTTATAATTTTATCGGATACTGGTTTTGAAAGCATTTAAAGTTTTTTCCTTTACAAAGGGTTTTGATTGTCCCAAGTTTTTACAAAGGTCTTTGACCGTACGGTCCCTGTTTTCAACTTGCTTTTTTGTGTACAGTTCAATAGTTTTCAATATTAACTAATTCTAACAAAATGACTAGATATAGGAAGTTTGTAGTTTTGGGCACTTACGGTATAAATGTACGCATACATTAAGACAATGACCGAGTAAATTCAGGCACTGTTTAAGTAACTTCTACTAAATTACATAATTGTCTTATGATAGGCAGACACACTTTGCTTAAATGTCTGTTTTTATTGATATAACTTCTACAGGAATGAATTCGGATGACTATTAAACAAATTGTGCATATAAAGGTTATAAATGATACGCCCCCTGAGTCATGCAAACTATTTCAGGAATATTAACTGTCTTAGATTAGAAAATGAATATGTCCCAACTGACTGCCAATATAATATTTAAGACGATATCAGTTTTCATTAAAAACCCTATTGGGATTGCATTTTAAACATTTTCCACATGATGAATTAGACATCAGTTTCATTGGACTTTAGAGAGAAAATTATAAGCCTTGTTTTATATCTTTACTTAAATTTTGATCCATCTTCTTCCTATTAACCTTGATGTTTCCTTATTAAGGAATCCATAATACTACTATAAATATTATACATCATTTTAATGAGATCCGATAGTGGCAATAAGAACCCATAACTGAATTAGTTTCGAGTTCATTACTGGACATTTTACACTGCAAATTTAAGCTGATTGTGACAGACAGAAAGTTTTATGAAAATAAAGTATTATTTTGAACTGACTTTTGTAAAGCTTTCAGGATACCTGAGAGGGTCTAGTACACAAGCAACAGTTCCATTAAAAATGTAAAAATTCAAAAACAAACAAAAACACCCAAATTGTGATTTCGCTCGATTTAAAAAAAGGGAAAATACATTTAGGCCCAGAAATTGTCATTATTAAAAGCACCCCTTAAGGTCCAAAATCATTTTATATAACATGGTATTTCATTAAATGTAACGTCGATAAATATTATGTTCATTACGCGTACATTTGATGAATCAAATCATTGTAACCGCAGATATATAATATGGATTCCTTCAACATGTTATTTACTTTTAGAAAATGACCTTTCCCTCAAGAACCAAGGTGTTTCCATTAACAAGACTTACATATAGTGGTACACGATGTGTCTTTATGCCTATCAATATAGACGCTACTCCAGTAATTACATGTGATCTACTTATTTTTTCTATTTCAATCTACAATAACTATTGCCAAAAGGCCATTAGAATGTAAACAAAAATTGCATACTTGAAACAAAAGATGACAACTTTATCGCTTCAGTAAAAATTTTCTTGTAATAGTTTGAGTGAAAATGACTGGTCATTGACAACGTTTGTTTTAAATTGATATCCGTATTATCAAAACTAGCACCTGATTTTCTAAAATGCAAATGGGGCTTTACATGTATATATATTTTTTTATTTTCAAAAAGATCCTACTACCACCAACAGCGACTTTCAGAGTGATGTATATTTAATATCAGGGTCTTGTTATATAAATCCGGATATCAACTGTTATGGAATAGGTGGATCAAACAATAGTGTTTAATTTCCGGTAGAGAGATTCCATCACATTTCTTTTAATATTGTAATATAATCAGCTAAAATGTAAATTTATATTGCCTTATGCCTACACATATTTTCCATTACACACCCCATCTAAATCTAGCTTCATTACTACAAATTACAAAAGAAAGAAACTAACAAACAATAAAGTGTTAAGAAAGTTCGTTTATACTGAACAAACAATTGCATAATCGTATCAAAAATATTATAATCCCAGCTATTTGCTGAATGACTGCCAGTTATGAAATAGGTTGTAATCTTTACAAATGATAGAAATGCAAGAATATGAAAATAGTTTATTTGTTTTGCAAAAATGTTAAAAATTTATTTTATCGGGAGTATGTTACATGCAGGCTCTACAACACAGATATGTTGCAATATTAATATATATATATTTTAACATGATATCAGTTTGGATAATACACGACAGGCATTTATTAAGGGTCTAACATAAAATGTAAAGTTTATGGTCAATGGCTGAAATTATGTTTCAAACTTTCAAAATTGGCAATTTCTGAGTAATATATATAAAAAAAAACCTGTAAAAATATTCTAAAATTACCAAATTTCTGTGTCTGACCGAGCTGCATGCCCTCATTGACATCAGTCAGTATGTGACAAATTACATTAATGTATCTTTTTATGTTTTGGCACTTTGGTGTACACACACAACATAAGAAAGAACGTTTTACATCCCCCTTTAATTATCTTCTTAAACAAAATAATCATACCTGTAGAAAATTTACTTGGTGACGAATCTGCTAATCTAAGCTCAACAACCTTTTTATGTATTGGACTTTTACCGGCAAAATAAATCTCGTGTGTGTCTTCACCAAGCTGCTCCATTAAATCGTGCAAAACACGCATTTTCTGAAAACGAACGAAACATTTTTTATTCAGCCTGATACAGTACTACTTGATATTTTTAGGTGTAGATTAACGTGTGCGAGCAGTCGTTAGTAGATGGTTATTATTATATACATAAGTTTATCTTCTATTCTGCGCTTTGCCTTTGCACTTTGCTACCGTCCAATACATTTCCATACTGGATATTAAACATGTTAAATATTCAATGATTACGTCAAATAACACTTGCAAATATAGTATAAAATGGTTTGACTTAAATAAAACATGCAAAACATAAAATATTACCTCCGAAATGATATTTCTGAATTTGATATTTTCAGCTTGCAAATCTTCATTCTTTTTATGTAAGTCATAGTTGGCCTCCTCTCGGCTGGTCTGCTTCTTTGGTTTCTGAAGTTTTGCACGAATCCTTCTCTCCTCTCCAGTGGGGTCTCTCTTCAGTTCTACAAGCTATTTACAAAATATAACGAAAATCTATAGAATCGTTTTAAAAAGAGTAACAAGTTATTTCTGTCTTAAAATTTAGCCTGCTAAATGTCTAAAATGGACTGGTCCACCATTCAATTTGTGCAGTAGTATTTATTGTTCGTAGGAGTGTTCACGGAAAATGTGCAGGCTTATCTTGGTCTGCACTGGTCGCAAAGGCAAAAATCATTTGCCACCAGCAGGCTAAAGGTTAATTACGTTGATTAAGTTGTCATTCTTCTTTTTTTCGAGCATGTAATGCGTAACGGTTAGAACTTTCAGAGTTACTTTTACGGAAAACTAATGGTACTAGATGATACAAATTAAGTTTCGACTTTTCATGTACCAAACGTTGATTATAATTACGAATTTGATTTATTCTGATATGACACTCAGTAATCTCCGTGAGATTACGCATCCGTTTTAACCTTTACTTTTCTAAATTTCTAAAATGGACTGGTCTATCATTTAGTTTGGGCATGTGCAAGCTGATCTTGATCTGCACTGGTCGCAAAGGCAGAATCAATCGTGTGCAGAGGAATTCGGCATTATCCGGCAGTAATGTAACCAGACGTGCACTTAGGGACTTCCTCCAGCACAAAAAGCTCGAAAGTCGCCATATGACCAATAATTGTGTCGGTGTCACTCTATAAACACAACTAAAAAAACAGTGGGCCAATTCGTTTCACTGAACCCGGGACATACCGATCACGTGAGCGGCAAGAAAATAATTTTCGCCAGTTGGATAATAAACGAACGCCGGGCCACGTGAGCTGCGAATAAAAAAAGATAAATTTCCAATTTACTGTGATTTTTTATTTAGGCCTTTTCAAAATAAGTTAGCAAAATATTTTTAATAGTATGTTTCTACCTTTACTGTTATAAACCCAAATTTTCAGATGTTTAACCGATTTTATATCGCGAATATATATGATTTGCCGCTCTGCCTAGATCTCGCTGGACCGGCGCACATCGGCGTTCGCCGAATAGACCCGGGAAGTGCCAGGAAACCAAACGAACGCCTAACCGGTTGCCCGAGGCAAAACGGCGTACGCCGCAAAAGTGAAACGAATTGGCCCAGTTTGTAACATTTATTAAGAAAACAAATGGTTTCGACGAGTGTCCTTACGCCTATTACAATACAGATATTCGGGAATATCTTGTGCAAAAAACTTTATCTATAACGTTTTTAAAAACTTCAACCATCAACCTAAACTAAATGTGAAATTTTACAACTTTTTATACAAATAATTTATTTGAAAATGCACTTTAAAAGAATTATCATTGTTTCAGTATGTAAATATCTCTCGATTTGCTATCATTATTCCACACGAATAATAGCGTTTTACTTAACCACAAGACAATCGAAGAGTTTGTTTAAATACATTACCATATTCCAAATATTATGTTATGGAAATATATGTTTTAATCATGGATTGAAATTGATGTAGTTTGTCACGAGCATGGATATCTTTCCATTTATGGAGTTATATTGATACAACAGAGATAAAATATAAATCTATATACATCAGACTAAAGTTAATATTTCTCAGAAATCCATTGGTATCTGATACAGATACTGCTATCAAACATTTATCATTTTATGGACGTAAATGATAATCGATCAATCTTATTAGATATGCATGTTTGTTTCAACGAATTATCATTAAAAGGAAACTGTTTCAGTCTCGTATGTGAAATAAATGAATACTCGTTTGAACGCGGTCAATATAGGATAATTATGAGCTATAATGGCAAACCTCATCATTAACATTCTTGTTAATTAACATGTATAACGAATTCATTCTCTATGAATTTGGCTTATTTCATGAACTCGTACAACATAATAATTATTGTATAATAATTTCCTTTGATCTTTTTGATTTTGGTTTATTTCATGAACGCATTAAATAGTTTGCAAATTTAAATATCTTTCTGTTTTTCTTTAAGACTTTGTTGGTTTTTTTTTTCATGAATGCATGCAATTTTCTTTCAAATGTTTCTTTGTTCTTGATGAATTTGTTTTTTTTCCTGAACTCATTCAACATTATGCATCCTCATTTATAATGTTGTAAATAGTAAATTAGACCTAGTGTACAAAATATAGTCGTGTTTATATTGTTCGTTTAGTGATACTGTGCCATTACAAATATAAATAAGCCGTGCAATGAGAAAACCAACATAGTGGGTTTGCGACCAGCATGGATCCAGACCAGCCTGCGCATCCACGCAGTCTGGTCAGGATCCATGCTGTTCGCTAATGGTTTCTCTCATTGCAATAGGCTTTGAAAGCGAACAGCATGGATCCTGACCAGACTGCGCGGATCTGGATCCATGCTGGTCGCAAACCCACTATGTTGGTTTTCTCATGGCACGGCTCATTAATATTAATATATCTTTGGGTCTCATACATATATATCTCGCAACATTTAAATTCTCTTACTTAAGCAAAACAATAATTGGTAATCCGTAAAACATACATTTTATTCATATTAAATAGATCCTTGAACAATTACTTTTTACCAATAAAATCTGTAAGGAAGCAAAGAATAAAACCAAGCAGAATAATAGCAGACTCGGTTTGATAGAGTCTGTTTATGACAATTTAATATGCAACACCTCTCACGCCCCCTAGCACCGGCTCAAGCGGAACTCTATTATAAATGAATTGAATAGACAACATGTTCTCACTTATCGGACAGAAAAATCTCTATTTTTAGAAGTGCTGGAAAATCTTATCTCACATGGGTTATCCCACACTCCTGTGACGGACTCCTTCATGCGCTGAATATACATATTATTTATGTAAAATAATTAAAAATCAAGTACCTTTATCTTTTCTCTCCGTTCCTTATACTGTATTTCTCAATTCAAAATTCATTACTTTATGATAAGAACGTACCGTTACGTTACAAACGATAAAACTAAAGCGGAACTTTGTTATTGTGCGTCACTGAAATATCACGACGTCACTTCTGCTTACGGACGCCAATTTATTTCCCGCGTTTTAAGTAGTTTCATATTTTTATGCTTGTTTTTATTGTTTCTGTTGTGGTAAGTGAGAAATAGAATCCATCATTGGTATTCGGTGAAGATCGGAAATCCCAACCCTCGGTCGCACCGCTCAAGTCTTTAACTCGGCTCAGCCTCGTTTAAGACTTGAGCGGTGCGCCCTCGGGTTGGGATTTTCTGATCTTAACCGAAGACCAATGATGGATTCTCTATATCCCAAAGAACCATACAATATAACAAGACTCATTCACTAAGAAATTTATAACTCAAACTATGTACTGGCAGACATAAACTTTATTCAAAGGAAAACGTTTTCGTATGCAAATAGCATTGTTTCAATTTTTGCAATTCAATTTTGTTGTACATAAACATGTTATTCTTCAAGGACATATGGAAATCTGTATCAATAAATATATAATAAAACAAGATTCTAAGACATAAAGTCCAGGATAGGATTTTATATTCCTGGAAAGTACAAATCCAATATATTTCTATTTTACTGTCCCCATGATACATACAGATCAGTGATCGATAGATTTAATATAAAAGACATTATTCCCAAATGTATATAACATTACATTTTGGTTCATTATGATTCAGATAAATAGTAATAGAGACGATAAACGATATTAAACTCCGATGTTTTAGTGTTACATAAACAGATATTAAACAGAGAACCACTAGAATTTCCATTACGTAGGATATATACACCAGAAACGTCTGAGCTTTTATGCTTGTTTCCCTAGTAAATATGTCGTTGCAGCGAGTCTTTAATAAAAGATATTGTGCTGTTTTTTCCAGGAAAGCGGATTCACATATTGATAACAGACAGACGAACAAGAAGACGGTCACACAATCCAAGCTATCACAAAATACGTCCCGTGTGCATACATGTATACTCTAGAAATACTAATTTAAAGAATGTTCATATATCAAAGCATGATATGACGTCTTGAAGTCCCAAAGTTATTGCTTAAACATAGTAGAAAGCAGAAAGTAATTTTATTAAATGCATATGTTGCTTAAAATCAAAAACATTGTCGATGACTAAAAAAGCAAACTCCCTAACAATTCCGAGTCAATTTTACTTTTACATAGATACTGAAAATATATTCTATTTAGACATGTTATTTTGAATACAGATATATTTAACTAACGGTAAAGTCATATTAAATTATTGTCTACTTATACAAATGTCTGACGCCAAACGTCATGTCAGAGACCTGACTGACGCCATACGCGATAGGAGGGGTAATTATTGATTGTTTTCATTTTTTCCCCTATGATAGGTTTAATTTTGAATGACAGAACGTTTAGACACTCAGATTCTGACCCACAGATACAGTCCCGGTATTGTCTTACCATCCAGTTCGTTTCTACAAACTCTATGTATTCAATTTCAAAGTGTCTCTCACATAAATGAATTGTTTATTGACAAGAACTTACATAATATTCGTTTTCGATTTTTCCGGAAAATTCTGGATTTTGTTAAGTACAGACTTTTAGAAAGCATCGGAGGCAACAATGGATATTTTTCTAGAAATACCTCTTAGATATTCAGTTGTTTTAAACCGTCATCCGGGTTTTCTAAGACCAGTGATCTATTGACGAAAAAAATATTATTCTCTGCTTTGTATAACACTAGATCTCTCAGTGATAAATATCAATGCAATTTCCAGCAGACAGCAGAAGACGTCTCATGTTTAATGCCTTGTCATCTAAAGCATTTGTCTTTCGAGCAATCGTTATAAAAGAAAATAGCAGGACAAGGCTCGTAAAGCAAAATCAAACGTTTACGGTAACTGGACTTGAAAAGGTCAATTCGTTTCAATCGCAATAAAATATTTGAAAACATGATGTCTTGCAATAATTTCCATTTTGAATTTACTGTATTCTGAAATTAATTATGGGAAGCAGGAACATATACCAAACTACAATATGGACTCTAATTTCTTGACCAGATACAAAGTATTAGAGTTGCTCAAAACGAAATATCAATCCTAAAATTCTATTTTAATTTTGTGTTCTCAAGAAAACTCATTTCAAAAAGATGCAAAGAAATGAATTTCTATCCGTGAAAATATGCTTATTCACAATGATTAAAGAAAGGGCCAATTATTTGATCCATTGTGGCTTTCAGACCTGATTTATCTCCGTAAGACAATTTGGTCATGTGTTTGGTTATAGAGATATATAAAGTTATTCTGGAGTTTGTCTGTATATAATGTTATTTATATATTCATTTATAACAATTGTGTCGATAAAATGGAGAAGTAATAATACGATCGTCCAAAGCACTTATCTATAATCAAAGAGACAGAAACAAATTTAAGGCGCAATTTGTAACGACACAAAAATATGTGATTCAGACATATGTCTGAAAATCATGTATGGTCATTCCAGCTAGATTAAAGATTAAACCTATAAACGTTAAATTATTCCAATAAATTGAAAATAAAAAGTTGGACCAAAATGTATAAAACTGAAGAAGATAAAAGATAAGTAAGCACAATTAAAAGAATCCGGTCATTAACTTTCGATAAATGAAATTTTAAAAGTCAAACTTTTCTGAAAATAACGCACTTTGGGAAAGCTAGATCTTGTCTTCATTATGTGGAGATCTTACATCAAACATTAAAATACGCCGGCAATACTTAAATTGGAGCTGAAATAGCTGTCTTCAAAAATATTTATTTCTGTTCTCTGGTTGTCAACACGAAGTCGTGTTAGACTGCGCATGCTCATCACTTTCAACACAGACAAAAATGTTATTACGATACTTAAAACTATTTACCTTTGGTCCAAAGACTAGACACAGGGTGATAGTTGTGCTGAAGATAATGAAGAAACTGATGATGACGAATGATGAGGTTGGCTGATCATTGATGACCACGGAAACAGCAGCACCACATACGCACATGATCACAACGTTGTACACACTCATCCCGATGTATTTGGAATCGTTCAATGCTGGGATACTCACTTGCCGAGTTTCCCATGCCAGGAAACAGCCAAATACCTATAAAAGAGTTATAATTATGATATTCAAATATAAATAAAGCGATATAAGTGGAGCCATTCATACTTTTACACTGACGAAGATATTAGTCCAGCCCTTTTTTCTCATTAAACTACAGCTAACTACTGTATGTATTAAAATGTCAGACCTAGGCAATTCTTTTCGGGCTACTGGTTTAGGTTTAGATTTCAAGGTAGTGGAACGGAACTGTAATAACATTCGTCTAATGCAATGCGATTATTTACGTATCCACCGTATCCTATTTCAGCAGTCGTCGGTAGTTACAAACACATATATTTCTGTATTGTCTAGAAATGCAAAACTCGCATACTGAGAATATGTGATGAAAAGGAAACTGCTGATTGTCGCCATAGGTCCAATACCTTAAGTCACGTCCGCTTATGCCACAGTGTGAATTTTTAACTCTAGTGGAACAGTAAGAATTCATATGTTATTTTAGAAACACATGTAATTCAAGTACAGACACACTTTGTCTTGTTTCATCATTATACCGGTAGTCAGCTTTGTGGATTTCTCATACATGTACGCCATTTAAAGAAACACTTGCTAATGGTAAGGCGACCATAGTTTCTATCAAAAATATACAACACCGTCTTATAGATATATATAATATATCTACCGAGTTTAATGATGATCTTTGATTTTTAAAGGATTTAAGCAGTGAGTCCGCAATTGCAATCGGGAACCTATGTATTTTGGCATCCTGTGTTTTGTACGATAACCATGGGCGAGCTATATTATATTTACGTTCGAAGAATGCCGAATTGCCTAACAAGAAAACGTAATCACACGTCAGTATGACAAAGGAAGATAATATAACGAATTTGTCGTCTGCTAGGAGTAAAACTGATTACAAAGTTGTTTGGTGGTAGTAAAATTCCAAATAATTCGAACAAAAAACTAGTTATCAGATTCCATTTACTCAAGACTGGCACGTGCTCTGCTCCTTGTATAATCGTCTAAAAGGAATCGGATATCAAAATGGCAAATGTGTGGCACTAAAGTGATCTGCGTTGTGTCTCCTGTCCTGAGAAAACAATTATTAGATATTATGAGCTCAGGCTATTTGTCTTGCCAATATAATCATTTTGCAAATGAGTGTCAGTTAGTGACAGATTATGCCACCAGATATTTGCGGGGAAAAGTTGAATGAAACCAGAGAGATGGTTTTTGAGAAACAAAATATCAGCGCATCCCGAATGCGTTTGATGCATGTGCAAGTAAATTTGTTATATTTTAGTTTATATATAAAAAACTGATAATTTTATAACAGATAATGATACTAATTTGTCCCGAGCATAATGTCAACAATGATGTAGAAAAACAGCGCCTCAGACTGTTGTTTTCTAAATGACCGATACATTTGCCTTGAACAATATAATTCACTATGCAAAACTCTGCAAATAGTGTCTAGATATCAATCCTATATCCTTTACGCGGCCGTAACGTAATAAAACGTATTCGTGTCTGATGGCCCTTTCATGCTTCCGTAGAATCAATATTTATTACATGAAATTCATTTTGAAAATACATGTATTTCTGAAATGTCTAGGTCTGCAGCTCCCAAATATGGAAATATCTGACATCCGAGGTATATACTGACACTTTTAGAGAACATCAAAAATGACCTTTTGAAGTCCACGCGCATACATTTTCGCGTGAACCTTGACTATAGACCAATACAAATGCGACTTTCGTTTTCAAGTTTAGCCTGTGCACTTTCATTTTCTTTACTTCCGAGAAAAACCATAGTATGACTTGCGAGATTCTATAAAAATGTGTTTGTCGTCCTAAGGATATGTAAATGATTATGAACAAGACATGATCGTTTTGGCACTACATTTAGTGTAATGCTGCTCATCCGCTAAAAGGCACAATTTCAAGAACGTAGTCTAGTTGGAAAGAACAAGTGCCAAGCTACAAATTGACACCCTTTAAATGTATTTTTACCAAATCATATTCCCCAGGAGAACACCATGCGTGTAAAGAAATATACAAGCACGGATGAAATTTAACCGAAGAACACTGGCAACTGAAAGACAGAGGGCCCTCGGTTGGGGTTTGATATTGCTATTTCGTAAATAAAAAAATACGTAAATTCTTGTTCATATGGGATCAACCTAGCGTTGATTGCAAGCTAAACTTCTGGGTCCAAAATTTTGGGTCAAAATACCTACTTTCTACATATATATGTGTATAATTCTCAACAAGAAATGTCCGTTTTTTGGCACAATATTTAATGTAATGCTGCTCATCCGCTCAAATGCACATTTCTAGGGATTTCGTGTCGTTGGAAAGAACATGTACCGAGCTACAATGATATCAATTTGGTAAGAAACGAAGTCTTTAAGAACACGTATTTAAGTATGTCAGGCATTGGTATCTTAATAGTGTAAGTATTTTAGTGTTATCTTATCTATAGAACTATTATATGTATGCATGTATGAAGTATCATGTTTTTATGCATATCTCAGATGTTGGTATTCTATAAGACAGTTGTACGATCGTATATAGCATTGCTATCTTACCAGTAAAAGTCCTTTGTATGCGTATATGAGACCCAGCCAGATTGACATTTGTTTACTCTTGCAGTATTCCACCACCGGTACAATATCTAAATCACCTTCAACCTATATGATGAAAGATATAATTTAACTGTTTGCATGGCAACCGGTCATGTCAGGAAATGGCAACAAGCATGGTAATTCTGTCTTGTTTCCATCAATTGTTGGATTTTAACAATTAAACATGTAATTTCTTCTTAAACTCGCTTTTAATGCCTATTACAAATAAAGATTGCCTTGCTATCATTCATACCCGATTTTTACTCCTTTTGTTTTGATTTATAGTTCAGTGGAGTATAATAATACGTCCACATGACAGAGAAGCAAATGTAAAAGACTACTATGTTTTATTTTGATGACGAATGTCCTTATTTCAGAGATGTGGTACGAGTAACCAACAGTAAAGCAAGAACCGAAGAAAGTCATGACATACTTTCTTGTATACATTTACACATATATTCTGTAAAATATAATATGGATAGTACAGTTTCTATACATACCATGGTAGTTAGATTTTTTGTTGATGTCTGTAAAGGATCGAGGATTTGCCAGGTGACCAATATTGCTGCATCGATAACTAACAAGATGGTCACTACCAGAATCAATTTGTAGTCTTTTATTACCTGTAAAATATGTTTTGTTGACAGGTTGCAATGGAGGTGCTTGCATATACAGTTGTCGGCAAATTTATTTTAGCTGTTGTGCTGCAATAATCTTAAATTGGTTTCATAATTTATGAATTTCTATGGTCAAAAAATTACTTTTTACTATACATGTATAAATAAGATAAATTAAAATAAAGAACACCCCCATCTTGCTAGCGACAAATTTTTAATTTCGAGCATAATCTTTATGTTTTGAAATATTCATGGACTGTTTAAAAAAATTCTGGAGATCGTTTATATGATTTTCGTAAATATCACTTTCGAACAAATACAGAGGCATTTGCCTTTACGTTATCAAAGCCTTAGGCATATTTTATTTTTTGCCGCAAGCTGCAAGAATATTTATCAATGTCAACATAGGTTCCATGGAACACTGATTGGTTTTTTACATTGTATATGAATATATATAACAACTGTGTACGGTTATTACAGGTAAAAGCTTTTTGAATGTGATACTGTTTAAGAACAAAGCATAGTTATGTGTGAAAACACTATTTTTTTCAACGAACCGCATTATGTTTAACTTTTTGATCATGTACCTTTTTATGTAACTTTATATCTGTAAAAATAGAATGCACTCTCCATGTCTTGCTAAACATTGCGCCAAATGCCAGAGTGAAGCCGACGGACAAAACCCACGCTCGAGACTGAAAAAATATGAACATACAGTTGATTATAGCATCTTAATATGCCATGAACTAAAATACTAAGATAAAGACAGAACACAAAAAAGTATTACTTCTATCGATTTAAAAGACTTAACTTGCTTACTTGTAAATGATATGTAGTGTATGAAATAATTGGAATGCAGAAAAGTAAGATAAACAACAACATTTTACAAACAGTGTGCCTGTTTCAATGTTTTAATAACTGGTTAAATACTGTAAATTCTTTTCATTTTGTAAACATACAATTTCGTGCTTTCGGCAGTTTATGGTGTTGAAATGCACATATTTTTGTGAATTCAATTTCACGAATTCCAAGAAAATTAATCCCCGACAAATATTATGCACTTCAAAGTATGCAATTTAACTTTAAGTTAATAAATTATTTTAACATTTGCGTAGTTTTGAATAAAAATATGGATATAATTTTTTGTAAGATAATGTGTTAACTGGACCTAAATATACATAAAGCACGTACCGAACACATAGGACCTAGTGAAAAGATACGCAATCACTGGATTTTTAAAGCACATACTGGAAATTTTGACCTGAAAGATGGAACTTTAGGAACATACCGTACATATATGACCTAGATATAGGATATGTACAACACCGCCGTCAGTTCCCAGTAAAAGAACACTGAGGTACGTCAGAATACACCCAACAATAATTATATTGTTCAAATTTGGTGAGGACATCTTTATATACCTGAAAATAATTAGCTTTGATTAATACCATGACAGTTACTGCTGACATTTTCTGTTGTTTTTTGTTTGTTAATTAATATACATATATATCTCATTTTGCACTTCCTATTTAATATACAGTTTAACCTGCCTTTAAATTAGCGGCCACCTGTATTACATATCCACTTGCATTAAGCAGCCAGACAGCTTATTATCATCATTATTATTATTTATTTATTCATTTATTATTATTCTTATCATCATTATCATTATCATCATCATCATCATCATAATCATTTACCTATCTTCTGAGATAATTGAGAATATTTTACCATATTTTTCTTGTTTTGATAAAAGCAAAACATAAAAATCAGATTTGTTTTTATAGTCTGTTACATTTATAGCAAAATCTAGTTAACGTTAGTTCAAAATATGATATGGGACATGAGTAGACGACGGCTTTTTGGTTTAAGGAAAAAAATCATATACCTATGTTCTCGGAAAATAATATTTGTAACCAGGAAGAAAATTGCCAACACAATCCCCACGCCAGCAAGGGTGCATATACTAAAGTAGATACTCTTTGGAACTCGTTGATACTCAACCCTCACTAACTTCCGGTCGATCGGGGGTCCCTTCCCTAAGTAAAGTAAAGACAAAATGATTATACTGATTTTATATTCATCAAGAATAGGTTTTGATCGACTGTAGACGGTGTCGTAAAGAAAATAAGGGAAGAAAAAGTTAAAGTCTCCGACGGTGTCTTTTTTGCTTATCCCCGATCCATCTCTTGTACTGTGATTGTTCAGTCAGGAAAAAAATGTTAACTTTACACAAAAAAAAAATCGAGAGGAAAAGTACATTGTTTTAAAAAAAAAACAAAGTATAATCTTGTCGCTTTTTGTCAGTTTACGAGTTGTCTTTATTAATTGCTTTATATCGTACCTTTCAACCCGTAAAAGATCATAGCAATAAAGAATTCAATATTTCAAGATTGATTATGCAGACTTATTAGTCCGACACTAGCTGGAAACACCAGGCGTTAAAGAAGCATTGATACAAAAAAAAATCAATACTCTAAAATTCTTTGAAAGATAAATTTTCCCGCTGGATGTCTTTATTAAATCATGGAGAAATATTTGTACGTCAAATATCATTACTGGATTAGATAAACCTCCCCGCAGTTTAATCAGTCTGAGACAGATAACTGATTTATAGGGTTATTCCGCTCACAAGACGTCTCTGCAGAAGATCTACTCCGATAAAATGTGGAAGACGCATTCTTTATTGTTCCCATGATGGAGGACACAGTGTCAAATCGGTATATTTGATAACATTTCGAACGTTAACTTCGTTGACAAGTGAACATATAGTGGCATGAAGTTTAAAGCCTTTAGTGCAATAAATTAGAATTAAATGATTATGTTCTTGTAAATAAGACTACATATCAGATTTAGCCTCACTCGTGTCGTTGGATTCTTCATGTGAGGAAGCCATCCGGCTGGCTTAAGGAAGGTCGATGGTTCTACCCAGGTGCCCGTCCGTGATGAAATAATGCACGGAGAGGCACCTTCAGTCTTCGTTGGGAAATCGCCATATGACCTATAATTGTGTCGGTGCGACGTTAAACCCAACAACAAAATCAAAGGCCTGAATGGCCTGAGTCGGCTAATGATTGATGTACTGACAGTATAGTCTACCAGTTTCAGTTTGTTTTTAGTTTTTTTCTTAAAATTTCATAACACAGCTCGATATTTACCCAAAATATTATATCCGGATACGATTACACTTTTCTCCAGTTTGAACAATATATTTTACAAATTGTGATGATACGAAGACATTTAGCAGCAACTGGCAGTATCTGACATTGAAGTTTACGGTTAAATTACCTCTTATTTAAATCTTTTCATAAAAAAGTTGTTTCGTTTCGTGAAAGCAGCCAAACATAGACGATCTACTTTCGATTTCAAAAACTACAAGAAAATACAATTTAATGTTTCGCCGATTTGTTTATTTCTCGGAAAATAAGAATTAAAATAATTTTTAATATCAGTAGTAACTAAACAAACCAGTAAGAGCTTCTTCTTCCGATAATTTATCCGTTTACTGACTGCAAAATTCAACCCACGCAAAGTTTATAGAAATCATACGATGCGTGTTTACGTTCAATGTGGGAGAATTAAGGCTGATCGGCTATGTTACCTAACGCATCCAGACGATTCAGATTTTGTTTTTAAAAAAAGCATTGTGTGCGTTTCTGTAATTTTATATACGTTTTTATACGCTTAGAAATTATTAGACATGCGTATTTGCATTATTTCTATACGTAATTTACGCTAATACGCATCTTATCTGGAGCCCTGTGGAACTATTTTTTGTCTTTCGCTGGATGTTACCCAAGCTTTGTAAGCCTGCGCAATTCTTAAAATGCACATTTATGCTTAATGAGTTACATTCGAGTATTGCACAATTACAAGTCATAAATATGACAAATTACATCGTATATTGGTCATAGCAAAGGGAATTGACACAACTTAACTTCATTCATGCAGTGAACTGTTTGAAGTTTGAGAAATCTAATGGAACTACATCCCTTCACTGTGTTATTTAGTCCATTTAGAGAATCGTTGGATAGCAAGGACTCGTCAAAAGGCTTTCAGCCTTTAGCCGACTCAAAAACCGCAAACATTTCAGATTAAACATATTTTCTTGTTTACTTCACATGTAAATATTATAATTATATTATATGCAAGTTTCACGAGATAGAACCAATACAAAAACAAAATAATTTTGAAACAACAATAAAAAAGAAACAAAAAGCAATACCTCTCCATATAATTTTGTGAGCATTTTTGTATGTAAGTTTGTCCCTTATTTTGTGGTATTCAGCAATTTTCACCATTCTATCTCCTGCCAGAAATAAAAAAAAATGATAAGAAAGCTACTTGTCATCCTTTCTTTTATTTGCACATTAATTATTGTTAAAACTTCTAACAATTTGATAGCGCTTCTTTAACATTCACTATCGTTTTTTTATGAACACATTTGTCAAAATAATTAATGTGTTTGGTTTGTACTGCGATACCTTTTAGAGCTTAATGAACGAATTTTTCGAACCGACCTTTACACAGACGAATTTTTTATTACTGCAAAACTTACCTCAAAATCTGTCCTTATTAACCTTTCAAAACATATTTTCTTGTCGATCATTTTTGTCTCTTTTTTTCTCTTTTATTCACACTTTTGCAATTGTTCACTTAGAAGTTTATGTGTTTACTTTAAAGAAAATGTAATTTGGCAACTGTTTAAATACATGTAGATAACTACGTTACTCTGCAGGAAATGTATTTTTCATGTTTAATCTCATCAGATAATATTCTGTATTCGCTAAAACATTGTATAATACTTCATGCGAGAAAAGTCTTTGGTATAAGTACAGTTAGACCAAATCTACGAGATAATAGTTAAGCAAGATATCTTTATAAATAAGGCAGTAATTGGTAAGAATTTATACAGATATATCGTCCCTCTGCATGTCTCTTTGGACATGTTTACTTACAAAAATATGAAAACATAAAGCATACCCTGATACTGTTCAAACAAGATGGAGCCTATCCTATCCCCACCATGGAAACGTACTGTGCCCTAGAATGGCAAATATTACCGCTGTTTGAGTAAGTAATAACAATTATTGCACACTCATGTTTAAACTCTTACATGTAAGTTGCATTAATTTTCCATACTGAAGCAAGTCATTTGTGACATCATGTCATTTTAAATGTATAACTGCGTTAAAATTTATTAAAAGAGACCAGTAGTAAATTCTTATTTTTCTTAAATTTAATGAGGGTGAAGAAAACAGAGAGAATTAATTGAAAGGTTATTAACAATATGATTTAGCATTCGCATGTCAATAAACAAGTTCATGTAAAGTAGAACTTACCGTTACGCCTCTAAAGTTGGTATCATTTAGTGCGGCAGATATCTTGTCGCCTCTAAACATATCCCCATCTATACGAATATCAGTATTGTTCTGTTTTGCCTGAGCTTTCTTGATTATTTTGTCAACTGCCTTGGCAATAACCCATACTCCGTCAAAAGCGTAGCCATTATATTTACTGTATTGTCCTTTGTTAGTTTCGTTGTACCTTTTCATGTAATTGTTAGGGGTCTGGAAATACACTCATTAGGAAAACAAGGCAAGTAGATCTAACGCTAAATCAATTATTAGAAATGGAAACTGTGCTTTCATATTCTTAATACGGACTATCTGTTTTTTGTCTATTTGGTGGATACTATTTAACTCCGGGAGCTCCAGTCAAATTAAACTTACAACTTCATCTCTCTATTCATGACAATTTTATATAATACCAAAATTTATGACAAGATGGATGATTATAATTTTTCCCCATTTTGATGGGGATGTACCCATATGGTACAATGTATATATTTCTCAATTAGTTCGGTTTGCAAGAGCGTGTATCATGTTGAGGATTTCAATGAACGTAATCAAGATATTAAAAATAAGATTCTTCAACAAGGCTAACGTTATTATAAATTACGTAAATACTTTGCTAAATTTTACTATCTTAATTCAGATTTGGTTTTAAAGTATAATAGCAATTTATAGATACTACTGCGAGAAGGTATATCAAAACCCGATTTTTATAGGGATATGGCTTACAAACTTCGTAAGATTTTGGGTCACTGCAATATTCCAATTGTACTTAGTAAAGTCATTAAACGTTTCATTAAAAGAGGCTATGATCCAACTGTTTTAAGACAATTGCATGTTTGGTGATCAGCCCTTTACAGTTGGAAGCTACGCTTTCCCCCTTGATTGTGTCTGACGGGACAGGTGGAGGACTCTATGATAGTTCTTAAATCCCACAGGGACTGAGCTATTTTTGATTTCTGTCTTCTGACCTGTTTTGTCAGGCCCTTAAGGGTGTTCCCCTTGTTGCTCCGTCTTCTGCAAAGTTACATGCGTTTTAGGTTCTTAAGGATTGCTATTTATATAACTTTACAATAACATTCTTGTGTTTGGCATAACATGCCTTCTGTTGCCTTTATGTCTGTTAGGGTTTCACCGGGCTTATTTACACTATCCTTTGACTTTGGAACATGGTGGGGGATAGAGTATGTTTAGCTCATCAGTTGTTGTTTTGCCACTGACCTTTCCAAGTCGGTGCTCCATTGTGTTCCTTGATTTGTTTGTTTGGTCTTTGAATAAGAGTATGTGTGTTGGTTGTGTGCGCGTCCGCATGCTGTGTTAACGTTTGGGGAGTCTGTGTTTTTGTAACGTGGCTTTCCCTTATGGATAGTTATCCTTGTTTTTTATATTTATTTGTTATTGTATGACATGAAAAAATCTTCAATTTCATTTCAGCAATTATCACGTAACTTAGAATAGGTTTTCGCAGACGAATTATGTTGGCGTGTTTATTGGAATAATACTGGAGATCAACACAATAAAGGAAGCTCTTGCATATTGTGTTATACCAACTTCTGCTGATATAATTTACCATACAGAATAAAATCTGTAAAAAGATCCTTTGGAAGCAAGGAATGCAAAAAAAACAAAATGATAGAAAACCCGATTTGATCGAGTCTGTTCATGAGAGGTGATGGAAAGTGCAACACCTCTCAAGCCCCCTATTCCTGGCCTAAGCGGAATTCTATTACATAGATTACGGGGCGACCTTTTACGGCTTCAAGATTGCTGTTGTGATAGTTCATTTAAACCTGTAAAAGGATCGTTGGAAGCGAAGAATGTAACAAAACTTAATAATGGCAGACTGGGTTTGATTGAGGCAGTTCATGGGAGGTAACGGGAAGTGCAACATCTCTCAACTCCCCCCCCCCCCCCCCCCCCCCCCCCGACAGGGCATCGGCTTAGGCGGGATTCTATTAGAGAAGTAGAGAACGAATAAAAACAAACACAATAGCTTTTTAGGAAAGGTACAACAGATATTTGTTTACCAAGCCGGATTCTGTCTTTTTCCTACTGCTGCTGATCGGCAGTATGTCGGTAGATATATAACCATCAATTGTATGATTGAGTTCTGCTGCTGTACATGACACATTCGGATCGTCTACAGACCACCAGTTCTCTGCATAACCGCCTAGAATGATCCACTGATATTTTGGGCCGAACATCCGATTTTGATGAGCCTACAATAATAAAATATATAAACAAATAATAATGTATTATTAAACTGCGAGCGAAATAATTATATTCGGTAGTATATAATAGAACTCCAGTCCTGGTTTTCCATAGCGGAATTGAGGAAAAAATCCGAAGTTTGTGTTATGCTCGCTCTAACATTATTTTAATTACCTGATTCTAATATATATCGCCGGTCCATATTTTGTACTATTGACTATGGTTCAATACTAAATTTTGCTCGTCTAAAGTCAAACCTGAGGTAGTATGTTATGAAAATTTGTTTTTGGTAACATGTTATGAACAATTTGGGTCAAGGGGAAAAGTTTTGACTTATAGCCAGCAAGCCTCTCAATGCGTATACAGTGAAAGTAATAATATAGTTATCACACATAAATGGAGATATATGTCTTCACTGTGAAACTTAAATGTGTTTTTTTTAAATGTTTAATGCTTTTCCTATAAGACTTTTGTCCTTATAATTTCCGATTTCACAATGACAAAGTGCATCTGGCATATGTCTTTGTGTTTGGAAAAAGCATATGTCACTAGTTGTTCCTGATAGCAAAATCATAAACAAAAACAATATCATGATGAATACTTATCAGATTATGCTATAAAATACCTGCTTATTATTCTGATATAAATCATGTCACATATAATAATTACTTCCTCCATTCATGCATCACAAATGTGGCAAATATAGACTCTCTTTTTTATATTCATCCCTGTTTGTATTACATCAATAGAACATCATGGGACAGAGTGTCAATTCCATTCATACAATAATACAAAGATTACTAATGGACTACGAGCTCAGGGAACTGTCTGAATAATGTAATAAAAAGATGTTCCTAGAAATGAAAGGTTTATTAAAATGATTATGCACAACTTAATATTGGTATGTCTTCTAAAACATCATGATTGATCGATTGTTTATATTAAGGAAATAGAAATATATATCTATTTTTTTTTATTTTTGCAAAATGAATGCTTGTGATGTTTTTGACAAAACAAGCATACAGTATATCATTTGCAAGGTTTCTAAAATAAAGTGCACAATGATTTCATATTATAATGATGTCTGCCATGTCATATGTAATCAATATTTCAAAAAATACTTCTTTTACTTTATTGATATGTACGAAATTTTTCGTATATAAGGCTTTTATATTATTTCTTGATTTCAATCAACAATCATAAACAATTAAAAACATAATTATATCAATTATAATCATTATGCTACAATACATATTTATGGAATGTTATGCAACATTACTACTGCCACATTTTAATGCTGTTTGACTTGTTTTAAAGTACAACATTATTGGTAATGTTAAGATAACGACACAGTGCATCTTACAGTTGTCCCATGAAAAACAAAACATTTTCTATAAATCAATAACATTGGTAAAAATTGCAAAATACATAATCACATATGTATTCACATTTATTGATATAATTTAATCTCAATTTATTATCATTTCAGTTGTTCCAATTACAATCACATGATTAGTGATGAATAGTCATACTGACTCGAGGGCGGAGCTAAAAATTCATATTGAATTTCAGCAGTGACATAATGACTTTGTTGCGCCATAAATGTGACGTCGTAAACAATTTAAAGCCTTTAAACACAATACGAAAAATTACGAGCCGCTGCAAATGTTTGCAATCCTTTCCATATTGTTGGATTTAACGATAAAACAATCGTTGCCTCTAATGTTCGGTCAATATAAGGACTTACTGATCTGAGAAAAAGAAATCAACCTCTAGTTCCGTCTTCGGTAAAAAAATACTTATCCTAGACTGATATTTCCTCAAATCGACCTCTCTAAAAGGTAATAATTGTGTGCTTTTAAATGATATATTTTCACTAGTATCAAACCTACTATACTTTTCTTCCATGCACACGCCACACTTGCGGTCCTCCACGGAGTATTTTATTGTTATTCGTTCGTGTCTGGATCGCATCAATGAATAATAAACAAACAGAATGTCAATCCTAATCACCAACTACCAAAACAGTTTCCCAATGGCACAAGAGTAGACAGCCTAATAGAGACATGTCCAAGGAAACAAAATGTGTCTCTATTGTTAAAGATTACCAACTGTTAGAAAATATTGATGTTTTTGTTTATTAATATTCAGTCAGTTCGGGTTTTAAGTAGATCTATTCAGAGTTTACTGTTCTTGAATATTCTGATAAATAAAGTTTAGACGACATAGCACATAACGTATCCTAACATGGTCAAAATAATACACTTTTTATAACAAAAACATGTCATCCAATAGCCACCCAGAAGCAGGAGAAAAGTTAGCGCTATTTTTTCCCTTTTTTACAAAGTTGATTTTGCGAAGTGATTTATTATAGTTACTGTGATACCAATCGAGTCGCAGATACAATTATTTCCTATATTCGTGCAACACGTTGGTAAGCCATCCACGACAACACAATTGCTGATAAAGCTGACATTTATTCATTTCTGTTTGGGAACACATTAATAAACGATTACAGAACATAATGCCAAATACGTTCATTTGAGACCGCAAACAGCTTCCGAATGACACGAGAGCACCTGCGGGGAGTCTTGATAACATAAAAATGAAATGTCCCATTAAACAAAAATGGAATGTCTCATTAAACAAAATGGTTCAAGTTTCCATCAAACAGTTCTCTCCCACAGCTAAATGGAATTAAATGAAAGCATCAGCGAAGAGTGTACGCTTGACGAAATTTTATTCACTAAAGTGTTGTAACTAAAAGGTTTACATTTTATTTCATATTTAGAAAGCAAACCTACACATTTTGAAAATGAATAACAACACTCTAAACATGATTGTTTAGCTTAAGACTCCAACGATTGGGAATAAAATGTCTTGGATATAATTATTTTCAAACATTTAATTCTATTTGGGTTTTACGGCGCACCAAAACATTACAAATTACATGGCGCCAGAAATGAATAAATATTTTGTATTTAATATTATATTTACAATGTGATCCAATACAGTTTTGGTAAGTTATTTTAACCCTCTAAATATGACCGTAGGTCTTAGGACTTCCATTATTATAATAAATATGTCGCAAAAAGGAATATCTTGTACAAGATCAATTTTTGAATATTTTGATTTGATTTGGGTTTTACGGCTCACCAAACAATATGAATTATATGGCACCAAGCAGGACTACATACTTTGGTTTCACATATCATTTTCATAAAAATAGGAATATGAACACTTTGAATAAGACCCCGGTACAAAAACGACGTTTCAATGAATTTCATACGGTATTCCCTGTTTGAAAAAGAGTTGTTTCAATTTTATGACATTTTTACGTGTTTAAAGGGATATTACGTTCTGTCATTGCAAATAAAAGGGCCGAAAAGTAACTTGTGGACAAATATCAAAATTCTGTTGCATAGCTCCCTTGAACAGGGAAAACAGTAGTTTTGTTATAAACTGAAGATGAATAGAGCTTTGCCGGGCAAGTAACTTAAGTAAAGGAAAATAATTTGAAAAATAGCTTTGTCTACGGACAAATAAGTATAATGAAAAGATAAAGGGGAATAAACAACAAAGGAAGGAAATTACTTATAGTGTTTCGTCACTGCGCTTTCTCATTTTGTTGTCGTTTTATGTGTACTTTAAATAAATGCATTTCAGCACTTTAAAATTACTCATACTCATACTCCCATAGTAAAGGGAGATGATTAAAAATAAACAAAATAGAGTTATCATATGATTCTTGTACTCGGTACTCTCTCTCTCTCTCTCTCTCTCTCTCTCTCTCGGTGTCATTTCAATATATAACAAAACATTACCCTATAGAATTTGCGTGCATATTACTAGTTACTGATTAGACACAACATAGGTATAAAATTAAATTATAACAAATGATCATAATTAGACTTAATTTCTAAATCGCTGCTCCACAGTGATCAACAGTTCAACATTAAATTTTATTAGGCTTATGTCAAAACTTGAAGAAAAATAAATGATGAAAATTATGGATTATTTCGGTCAATAGTCAAACTACAGACCCGAGGTCAAAAGGACCTAGTACAATAGCTTTGACTGTCTCGTAGAATAAGAACTACGAGTCTTTATACTTAGTATATAGTCAATTACAATTATAACAAATACAGTAGCTGTATTCTTGTTATATGCTGATCTTATCAAAACTTTTCAAGTAATTCACAAGTTTCCGTAAAGATTCCGAGTAAACTTAGTGTGATAAAATACCACAGGAAAACAATTATTACTTTTATCATTATCACATGATAACATGTCAATCATTACTGTATGAAATATTTCTTTCAGTGTCATATGGGACATGTCACCCATATTGAGTATATATTTTCGTCTGTTAAAACACCGCACACAAATTCACAACTTTTCTTCTCTTCAATTGACATTTATTTATACCTGTTTAGAGCAACCAAAATGCTAATTTAAATTATTTCAATTATAACTTATTTGGAGCAATTACAAAAAAATACGATTTCCACTTACTCTATTTATTACCTATCTGGAGCAATAGCAAAACAATGTCAATTCCCCTTAATAATATTTAATAAGTAGTGTTACTCTGAAACTGAAAATCTGAACACTATTATAAAACAAGATACACAAAAATGATCTCATCAGGTTTCTTATAAACTGTTTTAGATCACTGAATATCTTTTTTTTAAAAATGTGTCTAATCGAATATTAAAATAATGTTATCTGTCCCTGTTCTAGTAGATATATTCATGCTTTACTTAAATCGAAACTCTATCGAACCGATTCTGCAATTAATTTAATTTTCTTTTTTATAATCTCATAACAAAATTCTTTGACTCCTACAAGGATCTTTTAAATACGGTATAAGATTTATAAATGTTATATTAGGTCGGATGTGTTCTTATTCTGTCATTAGTTTATCATATAACACTTTGTATTTCTTCTGACATAACACGGAAAAGAGGTACAAATGTTCTTACTATGTGATTTTTTTCTGTTTGCAAACAGGCATATTATGGTGACGGTCCCGTTAAGAGAACAGTTTTGATAAAACGAGAATATAACGTTAGAATGACATTATACTGTCATTTGTGAGACGTTTTTTCTATTTTTGTTCATTTAAAGTGGCATCAACACGCATGCTATAAATGTTTTCAAGTCATTAGCCGGTAACAGTTACACGGAAAGGACAGAAAAGTATCCTGGTCATGAAAGGGTAACTTAATTAAAACTCCAAGTACCCTGAACCATTAGCAACACAGGAAGACAAAAGTCAGTGAGAAATTCTGCAATACACAAGTTGAGAACGTAATCGATGAAACGCCACCTAAACAACTGAGGAAGATTTGAGAGGTTATTTAACTAATCCTGTGAGCCGTCCCTGTGTCCACAAAATGCTGCGACACCATATCAATTATGCAACATCTTAAAGTCTCAGATAACGCAACTAGACAGAAATTGGCTTATTGCATTAAGGAACGTTCAGAAACTACTATGCGTATGGTAATGAAATAACGGTGGCATTATTGAATAAGCGTAAGTGTAAATATATTGTATAGAGGGAAAATAACTTTATGGGCAGCATTAAAGCCTTCGGTCTTGTTTTGACAATCATAAGTGAGGGCGCTTTAAAAGAAGTACAGAATATCAAAAAGTCCACTACACGTGAAGATTCTGAAAAGTATAGAAATTAACAGCACCAGGTTTAAGCACAAAGGTGAAATCACAATCAATTGCATTTTGTGAAGGTTTTATTTCATTCAAGAAGAAGAAAGCGTGTTACCACTTTGACCCTTTACTATTTAATTATCTTATTCTACAGTTATAGATAATACTATACTGAATTAATACATCGTCAAAAAGAAGTTCCATGAGTTTGTATTATTTTCATATCAATTATGTTACACATAACTCATTTTCACCAATTCACATATATTTGTGGCAAATCTGTGACAACTCTCGCTGTTTTAATTGATGTTTATTTAATCATATTGGGAGCACATCAATAAACAATCAGGGGACAGAATGCCAAATTCACCCAACCAACAGCACAAAAACTTCTGAATGAATCTTAACACTGTAATAACAACACGTCCTTGAGAAGAAATTCCATTGTGTTGTTTTCATAACCGTTAAGGTCTAAAGAGTGCTGTTATGAAATGAAAACATTTGAAATGCTTCACATGACTGGTACTACTCGAGGACAACGTTTTATTTATTTGTCTGACTGGATATTCTTATTAAAGTTTTATGGTGATGAAACAAACATTGAAATATTGACAGCACAATATATCTTAAGTCGTCACACCATAATTAGTCACGGCATGCGATATAATGATGTAACTAAACCACCTACTGTGCTTTTATATATTTACTTAAATGGATGCTAACAAAATCGAATGATACTAGAAATTTGATTATTAGTTCAACATTCGTTTTCATATTTACTCAAATTATGTTTTCAATTTGTTGTCCGTCAACCTACACCCTACCATTGTAGCAATGTAAAATGTTCATTCTTCCTGTACATTAGTTTTTAGAAACTAAAAAGTCTATCAAAAGTAAACACTTTTATGTACAGTTTTCTTTCAATGTTATCACACACGTTTACCGTTTGTTTCTTATTAAATTTTACGTAGGGGCATTGTCTTTGTAACATTCTATTCTATTTAGATTTTAGACTGACTATAGCTTATCCTCGTCAGAAAATAAAGTACTGCAAAATTTCTAATTGTGTCGTAAAATCATCCTCTTCGTGTTTTGAGATTGAAATGTCGGCATTGCCCATGTGTTTATCATGTACAGACGAAAGGATTTTTGGATAAATAGTTATATAATAGTGAAGAAACTTTAACCATTATTGATTATAGCGTCGAAATCACCGTTTCTTTACACACATGAACGATTACAAATTAAACATGACATATTAAATATAAGAACTTCATGTTAAAAACATTGCTTCAAATCTTGGCTGAAAGTCAAAAATTGTTGCGTTTTTAAAGCGATTCAGTTATTGTTCACTGATTCTTGATATGAACTGAAAAGACTTTATGATTGAATTATAACTTGTTTCTGACAGCACAAGACAATTTTATCAATTTCACAAGCTATTTCTCGAAGTAGCTATTGTATAAAACAAATGTTCCATATCTTCTTTATTAAATTCTTCATTTTGTATGATTCGTGTTCTGATTAACTATTACATTATTTTTCTTGTTAGACCTATATGACTTTTAAGTGGTTAATCAGATACATCTGGTAGAAATAAGATTTATTCATTCTACTTTACTAAATTAATTAGGTAAAAGAAACTGGAATGTGGCCTTTAAAGTAATATTTTAGGTGTTATCCTAACCTGGCATATCGAGGGTTCAATGCAATAAGGGCGTATCAACATATACTTATTATATGTAGATACGCCCTTATTGCGTTGACCCCTCGATATGTAGGTCAGGTTACTAAAAACATGAAAATTGAGAAATCAAAACGTCAAAGTAAGAAAAACATAACTTTAAGAACTTTGACATCAAACCGAACTCTAACAATCGTGTTCGTTTACCAAGTAATAAACGGCACATACGCGGAAAGTCTGGTTTATATACATATAATAAAGAAGAAGCTAGGCTATGTTAATAAGCTTGATAGTTACTTATATTCAATCTATTCGAATAAATATCATACCATGAAACCTAAAGCATTAATTATTCAAGTGTAAAAACAGTAATTACGTCAACAAAGCAGACAACATTTCTACTAAATATAAAACAAGTAAACATAACTTAGTGTAATTCATTGAAGTAGCTTTAATGAAACTTTGTTGTTGACATAAATTCGCAGAATCTTAACGGCAATATTACTAAAATAAGTTTCCTGTCAGAGGACCTTCTACGTTCTTTTTTATATTGTTCATTTATTCCTTTATACTTACATGACAGAAAACTTGTCTGGCCATTTTCTCATCGAAATTTCCAATAATTATTCGTGTGTCAGTCTTCTGCAAAATTTAAAGTAGTGACATATACATTTTACATAGCAATATAAGCAACATGTAATTTGTAGCTAAAATAGATACATTAGCCCTACATCGAAAAATCGAAAAAACAGAAGTTTAAGCATAACGTGTAACTACATATTTATATGCAACCAGTGTATCAAATGACAGGATTTCCCTAAAACAGAGATAATGATAATAAATATATACATATATACATATAAATTGCTGTTTGAATCTTCTCAAACTTCATAAATGCATCTCTCTCGGTGACAATTTTATCGAAATTGTAAACAAGCGTTACGAAATGTTGAATGTCGTCTTTTAGGCGTACATCAACAGAGTCTATTTTATTTAACAATGCTACAGCATTATCCTCGTATACAAAACAATCAGCTTTAGGCAATCAGTTGATCTCCCATGAACAGAGTATGCACAATTTTACTAGGTTGCTTTTTATGCTTCCAAATGATCTTTCTCTAGTTCGATTACGTTTCACAACAGCAAACTTGAGTGCCGTGTGACGGACGTTCATATTATTTACTCCGTGTAGGGGACGTTAATTTTCATCCTTTCTTCGAAATGTTCATTCATCCCGTGTAGCGGACAATAACATTCACCCCTTGAAGCGGACGTGAATATTCATCCCGTATAACGGGCGTTGATATTCATCATGTGTAGCGGACGTTAACATTCAACACGTGTAGTGGACGTTAACATTCACCTCGTGTAGCGGACGTTAACATTCACCACGTGTAGTGGACGTTAATATTCATCCCATGTAGGATACGTTATTCTTGCCTACCTTGCGGGGAAGTGTACATTTGTCCGAGCACGCGCCGGGGATAGATATTCCTGTCTTTCCCTAGGAAAAACATTGCCTAAAATAACGTGCACTAAGGTGACGTCACATAGTGCTGGCACTGTGACGCCTAAAACTATATAAATAATGTCAGGATATACCCAAACCTATTTGTCTCCACGATCTATTTTGACCGTAATAGGCAAGACAAATGATCTAACATGTCTGCCTGTGTAAGACCCAACCCTCGGGACAGCTTCGATTAAAAACCTCGCTAACACTCGGTTTTCCATTCCACACTGTCCCTCGGGTAAGGAATACTCCGTCTTACACAGACAGGCATGTAAGATTCTTATAATATTTACCCATATTATTGTGAAGCAAAACTGGATGTACGTTGAAAGATTATAAGGATCTTACATGCCTGTCTGTGTAAGACGGGTTTTCCCTACCCGAGGGACAGTGTGGAATAATCCAAGCTGTCCCGAGGGTTGGGAAAAAGGTGTCTTACACAGGCAGACATGTTAGATTATTTTTCTTGCCTATCACGCTCAAAACAGATCGTGGTGACAAATAGAGATGGGTATTATCTGGCATTATTTTTACAGTTTATGACGTCATAATAGTGCCGGTACAATGTGACGTCACCTAAGTGCAGGTTATTTTAGACAAGTTTTTTCCCTAGGGAAAGACAGGAATATCTATCCCTGGCGCATGATCGGACAAATGTATACTAAGTCATACATACTTTGAGTGTTTTAATGGCGGGCCCAGGGTCACTGACAAATGCTGTGGACTTTATTATCTTGACATCTGCCTTCTCCAGTAATGATATAAGGTGATTATGTGCCTGTTGTATAAAAAGAAAGTTGTATTCATTCATTTGAAGAGAGATTTACGAACGTCTCAAACCAAATGATTCAGACTATAATGTGAAATGTTTTATTTTAAGGGTCTCTTTTCTTGGTTATTGCCTAATAGTCTAGTTTTCGTAAGTGATATATAAAGCCTGCGATAAATTTGCAATAACAATGAAGGAAGATTGAACCTTATTGCTTACCTTGCTTGATAAGATACTGTTGCGCATTTTGATTAGTTTCCTTTGGTAAAGGACACCTTTATGTGCACATTCTGATGTCATTTTATGACAACATAAACTGTTTACAGACTTCAATATGTGTTTAATCATTACTAAATTTTTGAAACAAGTAATATGATCTAAACTCGATGACATTTCTTATTTACATTGTCACGCGTGTTTGCAACATAATTATTTTTATACAGACTTACCCTAAACCCTTTTTACCCATTTTCGCCCTTTTCTACTGTTTGTAGAGTGAAAGTCTTAAGTGAGCACCGTTTGTGAATCGTATCTATGTCCATGTTTTATCAATGCAATGGAAAAGTAATATCTATGTTACATGGTGTATAGGATAACACAGTCTTGCATTTTACAGTCCTGAAATGGTTTCCCATACTTTGCACATAAATATAGGTAGCAGAAATTGTTTTCTTTCCAGTTGTAGGTTTCTCAATATACTTTTATCGTGTGAAATTCTGTGGGTCTTTACTTTTTTTAAAAATAAAGGCCTCTATAAATTTTGTCACGCTTCCCCCGGGATATTTCTCGATTGGGTTTAATCCCGACCACTGTAGTAATTCACGCAGTCAGTATTCATGCTTAGAAGTATAAAAGTGCATGGTTTGCATGAGATAATATGTACCTAGTCACCTAAGCCTGTAATAATTTTTTAGCGGAGTTGTCTCCATTTTTTTCATATATTTTACCCAAAATTATTTTGTTCGGCTCAAATAACTTTTTTTCCAGAAAAATATATACTTAAACTATTTTTTAAGACTGTTCACTTTGATGCAGTTGACTACATATATATCTAAAATAGGTAGTACTTGCTTGAAATTTGTATTTTTAGTTTGACTACCTTTTATAATGATAGTGAAATGCTTACATGTCCATATCGTGCTGTTCCTTTGGAAACACCCTGAAAAATGGTACCAACATTGGTCCAGTTGAACTTTCTTAGTAAAGCAAGCCTAGCTGGATTAAAGTCATTATCACTGGGAACAGTTCTGTAGAAATTGTGGTATTTCTTTCTGTCTGACAAGGCGGGATCTGTGTCTGCATATGACAGCTGAAAATAAAATCTTAACATTAAACATACAGAATTTCCCATGTAAACGTAAAACTACACCAAACAATTTCCAGTAATCGTACAAATAACTAGAGTCATGTATTAAGACTGCCACACATATTTAAACGTACTCAATTTTCAAATAGACTACTTTTAACATAAAGAATTCTATTATAGGTCGAAAATCATTACAAATTAAAGAGTTCCATACAATTTATTTAAAATATTTAGGTTTCGTCTCCTCTGTGCTAAAATCAGAACGTCATGGAAAAAATGTGGACTTTTTTTTACAAAGAAAGAAATTATAAAATAGTTTTCTGCTACGCTACCCCATAACCTACTTAGGTTTTGTAATACCATAAAATGTGGTTACAAGAATGTCGTAACAAAACGTCTTGTTGTTTAATTGCGCAGAAACCAAATTCAAACAATTATACATAGATCTACTTGAGAAAAGAAGCCAAACTGTTTGCGCAAAACCATTCTAGATTTAAACTAACTGGTCTACTTTGTATCCGAACTGTTATATCATCTAATATTTCTACTACCAAAACTACTCTACAAGTTCGACGCATTCTTATGACTGAAACGTTCTAGCGCTTACACATAGAATTTTATGTCCTATGACATGCGCAGCCCATTTTCATGATAAACCAAATCGATTTCTTGCAAGAAAGCTATCTAAAGCACCACTTATTACGATGTCTGTCACTTGTATTCAAACGTTTTAATCTGTCAAGATTTATTTGAATAAAGCCTCTAAGAATATTTGAACACTCACGTATTCTTCATTATTAATCACATCTTACAATAAATCAATTTATGGATCTAAGATTACGTTTATTATAATGCAAAACTAAGATCCTTTATGAAATTTCAAGAAAATGAATTGAATAAAGTATTGTTGTACTTCAGTGATAACCTAAATACTGTAGTATTATTGTACTTAAGTGATAGCTTCAATATTGTATTATCATTCTTCAGTGATAACTTAAATATTGTATTATTGTACTTCAGTGACAACTTCAAAACTTTTTGACATAAATTACAACTTGAACAACTATTGAAAGACCCAATATTCCGCCCTCAAGAACGTTTTGAAATCATTTTGGTATTACAGTTACTATAATGGAAGGCGACAATCATGTAGTACTAATGCTTATTCTTTAAAAGCTTATATTTTTCTATTTTCAGTATTTCTATTTTTCCAGTTCTAGATAACTATTTTATTTTAACAACGCTTTAGTTTTGTTACGAAAATCAATATTTTGAAAGTCAAACATATTTTTGGAGATGGAATACGGACATTCTTCTTGAAGCACCGCTGTTATTGACTTATTGACGAATGTTAGGGTTCAAATTGCTCCAAAACGCAGACAGTATGTCTAAAATATAATCTAAAACAAATAATGAACTACTTGCAAATGCACTCAGTTTACTTACATTTAATTTGAAAGTACAGGAGAATATCACTGTTAGATATTGCCGTGTGTTTCACTTCATGTCACACCTGTCTAAACATTTATAAATTGTTTGACTCTGTGATCTTAGATAATTTATCTGCCAAATAACGATATTAAAAGATCAAAATGTCACTAAATTCAAATCCTATATATAGCATGAGTTAGATTCTACAGAAGCTTAACTGGATTCTGCAGTGACAGCATCAAAAAGAACTATGTCAAACAAAGTGTGATATACCCATAATATTTTTTGTGTATGTAAAAGTTTTTTATGTCGCTTTTAGCTACATTTGAGTCACATTTATAATGCAGAGCTACTACATAGTATTCATTTCTGTGAACCTTATTGCTTTTCATGTTCGCATAGCCTTCTTTACCAGTCTTCTTCTATAAGATACTTGTAACTGACACTAGATGATTTATTGAACAACTTAAGAAATAAGAAGTTGTCGTTTCGAAACATTGCATGTCTGTTTTGATTCATGGGAAATCTCTTTTATATGTCATGTGTGGCGGTAAAACATTGGGAAGAAAATTATTGTAATATAAAAATTGATATAAATAAAGTATGTGAGAGAAAATCGAATACATTTTCACATGCTAATCATGTTTTGATTTAACGTTTCTCTTATTTTACTGCAGGCGTATGAATTTAGATCAATAAGTGTTGTTAAAATCAAATTAAGACAATCCTGCAAAATATTCCCAGGACAATAAATAATAAAATAGATATTTTGTAAAGTAATAGTTATCATATAGGATATTGGTAGTTTTACAAGAAATTCTTGCTGCAGAATATCATTTTTTTTTGCTTAAAATAAAACCAAAAGAAAAAAATTCACTTGCAGGATTTTCCCTGAATAGGTAACATGAATGTTGATAAGATAGACTGTTCATGTGAATGAAAAGTGTCAGAAAGCATTCACTTTTAATACTTTCGTCTGCTGCCAACTTGTGTTTAAAAATCAATGTGTTAAAGTATTAAGCCGGTGCTACGGGTCGTGAGAGGTGTTGTACATTTTAATACCTCTCACGAACAGACTCAATCAAATCGAGTCTGCTATTATTCTTCTTGGTTGCATTCTTTGCTCCCAAGGGATCTTTTTTACAGATTTTATTAACTATCACAACAGCAATCTTTAAGTGCCGTGTGGCGACTGTAAAATGTCTCCCCGTTCTTGGATTCATTATTAATATATTTTCTGGTCCTTTGGGATCAAGGAGTCTATTCAACATAATGTGTAATAGAGTTCCGTTTAAGCCGGTGCTAGAGGGGCGTGAGAGGTGTTGCACATTTTATGACCTCTCATGAACTGATTCAAGTGAAAAGTATTATTTGTCAAGAAAAAGTTATGAAGGTTTAATTTTATATTTTAAAATCAAAATTGAGTAGGAGAAATAATGTCCTTGAAGGAAATTTGTACTACAGAAGCATATCCTTTGATGGTACCATCTTTTGCTCAGTTTCTCTTCCATTTTTTGTAGATAAAGTGTTCATTGTGGATTGAGTTATAGACAAAACTGATCGTTTTGGCGTACATTTAAAAATACAGTACATTTGTGAGTTTGAATTGCAAATACTGACGACAAATAAGTTTGGTAAACCTTTTTGCCATTTTTTTTAGTTAGTTAAATAACGTCGAAATAACCAGAAGAAAGTCACGTGAAAAACAAACATCATCAAAAAGGTGATTTTAATACATTGGCCGTCACGGCAGTCAATTCTAACATCATGTACAATTCTTTAATGAAATTCAAGATTATTGTTTTGATAAATAGTTAGACTTGATTATCTTTGAGTAATAATGTTAAAAGATAATTTTAGTCTTCCATGAAATGAGCAAAACCTCACACGTCCCCTAGCACCGGATTTACAAAAATGCAGATATATATTATAGTAAAAGTTTCAATGCTTTTCTTTCATATTTGGGGAATAGCACATCATTACTGTCTGCTAGATTCACACATTTAAAGGTCATAACGTCACAGAATGTTTGATATTGAATTGAAACAGCTTTTATAGGAGTGATGTTCTACTGATTTTGATTCATGTGCTAGATATCACAGGAAATATTTCTATCATTTGGTATTATTAAAACGTATGCTTATCAAAACAGAAAACTTAATGCTCTTATAAATGTTATATATATGCCAATAAATCAGGCGATCAGATAATATCCTGTATTTTGCTGTCTAAAAACTATTTCTATGCGCCTAAATGGTGTCTATGTGTCTGAAACATTTAATATGCTATTGTTTGCTGTGCTAAGGACGTACTGAAAAAGTTTACTTAGCTGAACCTTACTCTCTGTTAGTATGATTTTCATATCACAAGATAAATTTCTAACGGTAAAATGTTATTTTACGTTTTTAAACGGACCTAATTAAGGCAACATCTTGGGATTAATTATATTAACTGAAAAACTGTATTCCCCTCTAATCCGAAAAAGCACAAAAATATCACCAAAGTAAATAAAGAGTTCTGTATTCTATTATTAGAACAAATGTCTCGTACTTCTGCAGTAACGTGTGTGTGTTTTTTTGTGTGTGTAGCTTTCTAAAATAAAAAAAGTGGAAACTCCACAGGTCGCCCAACACGACAAAAAAGAAAATATTGCAGGCTCGGTTTTATTGAGCCTGTTCGTGGACGGTAGTGGAAATGCATGCTACCGTCCATGCCCTCTAGCACAGGGTTGATCAGAAATCAACAATTACACAAAGTACAAAAACAATTTAGAGACATCCGCATATAAAGCCAACTTTTGTCCTTCTTAAAGAACCAATGAAAATTATAGATTTATAATTCATCAACCAGTAAAAAACAGCGGGACTGCACAGAAATGAATACATGCATACTTTAACTGCTTAAAATTTATATACTGTTTTACAAATTGTTTCTTAACATTTTCATCAGAGTATTACATAGATATAGTAGAAACAATCTCTAATGACGTTACAAAAATAGGTATTCATAAACGTAATATTGAAGTTTTGCCTGAATGCTGATTGGTTTTTAATACTCCAAATTTGTGTATTTTTTTTTAATATGTATAGTGTAAATGACGGTTGCGGTGGATTCGTAGCTCTGTAAAGCCCTTTACAGACGGTAGGTTTTTGTTGTACAACACCAATTAAACTCAAGATGTACAGCCGAATATTATCGTGTGTATGATGCTATTCCTTAATTTCGTAAATCTTAAGTCTTGACTTACAGATTAGGACATGTTCTCTTTCGTAAGTTTTGCCTTACGTACCACCCACGTTGACAAGCAACAAATTTGTAAATAATTAGTTGATATTAGGCAAGTTAATGAAATTCCAGAAACAACTGCCCAAAAAATAAACACAAATCTGAATATAAAATGGCTTCTAATGCATAATGGAAAACGGATGACACTGAAAAGTTAAATGATTTGAGCCGCGCCGTGAGAAAACCAACATAGTGCGTTTCCGACCAGCATCCGCGCTGTCTTGTCCATGCTGTTCACTAACGGTTTCTCTAATTGCAATAGACTTTGAAATCAAACATCGTTGATCCTGACCAGACTGCGCGGATGCACAGGCTGGTCCGCATCCATGCTGGTCGCAAAGCCACAATGCTGGTTTTCTCATGACGTGGCTTATGTAATTGTGTCATGCTAATCAAATCCATTGGACATAAAAAGGTGAATATCATTTTTTATTATTAATGGTTACATTCTTTTCAGTACCTGATGCACTATGTTTACTAGGTAAATCTCTGTGATTTATATTGGAATGGAATACTGTCTGTATGTGAAAAATGTACAATTTCAAAATTGTACATCTTTGAGATAATTAGTGTTGTACAACAAAAACCTACCGTCTGTAGAGGGCTTAAGAATTACACTAAAAGTAATAACTGAAGTGTTTGATATGACTTTGAATCACAAAATGCCGTCTATTTGCTGGTATATGTCTACGGAAAAGTATCAGAAATGCAGCGTTTAATTCTAAATTGCACAGGAATATTCGAACACTTTCATAATTTTGTCAAGAAGTAATGTATTTCTTATGTAAACACTGGAGTGTTCGAGTGTCGCAATGAACAGTTTTAGTGATTTTATTGTAAACTTCATATGGTTAAAGAAAAAATTGCGGGAAAGAATGACTTTATTGTAATTCTTTATATATACTACTGTGACAACAAATCATTAAATCCCCGCCAACGCCGAAAATCTTTTTGAAATATATGTATTGTTTTGGTTAAATACATATTTTATCATGAAAGAACGTTATCATTATACGTTTTAGATGTTTTCGATCTCAGCTGCATGTAAGTTATCGAGTGTTATCTAGATTTTGCAGTTTGCTTTTGCAATACATTAACAATACATTATGTCTAGCTTGACATTTTAGTTCATATATTATTATATTGGTTTTACTTTCTGTAAATATATTGATAACCTATAAATGTTAAAACTCCGAAAAGAAGTAAACTGTTCATTTTCTTCTTTCAAATTCATACTTGTGAGACATTTAAGCAATAATAGATACAAACATGTCTGTGTCAATAAAATCTGTAAAAAGACCCTTTGGAAGCACAGAATGCAACCAAGCAGAATAATAGCGGACTCGGTTTGACCGAGTCTGTTCATGAGAGGTATTTAAATGTGCAACACCTCTAACGCACCGGCTTAATCGGAACTCTATTACACATATATTGAATGGACTCCATGCTTCCAAAGGACCAGAATGTATAACAACACTGAATCCATGTAATAAATCTACCTATAGCCTCATATCTTACCAAATAAAAAACAGTAATTGAAAATATAATGGCGCCTATATCGGAGACACTTTTCTCTTATCAAATCCTTTGTTTATTGATACGTCTCATTCCGGAACAAATTGTCTTTGACAAAGGTTAATGACATATTCATAAATCTACAGTTCGCATGACAGTTTAAGCTTTTTCCTGATATATTTATGCATAGTTGCAGAGAGGATGCTGTAATTTAGCATCATCAGAAAATGGCTCTGCCTTTAAGATGCTATAAGTAATGGCAATTCAAGATGCACCATCTTCTATTTTTGTCCGTCAGGCATGTTTCGTAATGCCCTTTATTGTATTTGTCTTGCCGCTCTGAGTGACGTGTTTCATCGGTCACAGTGTTAACCAATTCAAACTTAATGTCATATATAGTTCTTTAAAGAACCTCAAAGTTCATAGATTTTATTAACTCCCAGTGGTTACGTTTACAGCGAAAGATCTGTTTGTGCAGGTACATTTGGTATTCATTTCGGGAATGTTTTATAACTTTTAATATTTAAAAAAAGGTGTATTTTTTCTAATTTAATTCAAACCCGTAATTAACAAGCCAAAGACGTCAAAAATATAAATGCGCATTGGTTTCTTTAACACTGTTTGAACCACTTAGGACCCATTGGTTTCATAGTAAAATTTAAAATTGAAAACGGAATACACTATACACATTAAAATTTTTGTTTAAAATGTTAAAATAATAGCTTTCAACAAAGTCAAACAAGTTGTAAATGTATACATGATAACTTACAAAATAATAATGCTGTGTCTGATATTATACTGAGTAAGTTTGTGCACTTGATAGTGAGCCTGAGTGGCGAATAACAAAGGAAATGTGTTATTTTATTATTTTATAAAAGTATAATCATGATAATTGCACATGCTTTATTAATTTTGAAGCTTAACTGGAAAAGTTTGATGTTATACTGTTAAATACGAGTTACATGTGTACACGAAACGAGTGAGCAAATGCAGACACTGTCACAAATGTCCCTGTCTAAATGGTAACTATCATCGTTCTTGGTTGGAAGTCTTTGGGAGTGTTAGATTTTGCAGGATCAAGCAAAACTTATCAAAAAACGTATCAATGTGAATGTTAATGAAAAGCAATTTATTGCAGAAATATATTGTTTTTTTCTACATTATTCAATGAAAAATTCTTCGTTTACACAAGCGGTTCTTTTGTACGAATTTCGAATTAGATGTGGATATAGGATGATTCCGGCACCGCTACCTCGCAGAAGTATTTTTAAATCTGCATTACAAAAGCACAGAACTAGGGCTCATTTCAAATACAATAATAATAAATTTTCTTCAGAAAGTTAGTCTGAATAATAGTCCTGCAATACTGACTGTTCTTTAGTATTTAAGCATATAGTGTCCTTTGTGGCCTATTGGATCATTGAGTTCATTCAATGTACTTCGCTAAAGCGATCGCCAGGGGTCGTCAGGAACGTTGCACTTTCCATAACCTCTAGAGGAGAGATTAAATCAAACCGAATTTGCTCTTACTTTGTACGGTTGCCAAGATTTGATCAGTATTTATCTACTGAAAGGTTGTGTATTGTGTATAACAACAATTGTCTTGCGTACAGTGCCATGTTGTGCCCACAGAAACGCTCTGTTCTTTGACTTTTAATTAGTTTTTGGCAATCGGGATCATGAAGCATATTTAGCGTTACTTTAAATAGAACTATGCCTTAGTCGCTGATATGGGGGCATGGAGCGCATGTCATTACCTCTCATATAAAAAACTTCATGAAATGGAGTCGTTATCGTTTTGCTTGGATCGTTCTTTGCCTTTAGATAATGTTTCCATGCATATAATTATCTAAAATTCTGAAGAAAGGAGAACTGAATGTGTGCTTTAAAATAACCTGAAGCATATGTTTTATTAAAAAAGGTTTTCATATTACTACAAAAATTATAACATATTTGACCAATAATAAAATTCGCATAGAGAAAAATCTTAAAAGTAATTACGTCACCATTGCATAGATATTGTATTAAAGATAAATCAGTTATAGAAAAAATAATCCTAGTATTTATCTAAGAACCTGTATATCACCAGTTAAAAGGAAAATGGACTACATGTATACCTAAGTACTGGGTGATAGGTCCTTTTAACTTAAAGACACTTGCTGCAGTTTCTTGTAAACTATGAGAGATGGGGCAAATATTACCCAATAATAGATTTTGTATATGGACACAGTTTTGTGTTAGAAACAGAAAAATGCAAACAACCATAGATCACCGTGCATGTTCAGGAATTATCTGCCCTTAAAACTGGATTATTCTTCATGTTTGAATATTCAAGGGCAGATAACTCCTGACATTGTGACCTTCGAAATGTTGTGTATTACTGACTATAAACGACAGAGTACTAAAAACCTGTCTGTTCTTATCAAATGAAGAGTATAACGCTGACAAACTTTAGGACATAATTATGAAGTTTTGTAAAATAATGCTTTAGAACATAACTACTACATGTATCTTAAATTGTTTCACCAATCATCTGGAGACATTTACAGATTTATCTGAAATACTATTTAATACGGATGAACGCATTCGAAAAATATGAAATGCTAAAGTTATATCTTGCCTAACGGCAGAATTATACCGTTTTACTTTAAAGCTGCTTGAAATGATAAAAGAATTTTAATCAAGTAAGTATAACAATTATTTTGGTATCATTATTTTCTACTAAAATATTTTGTTGTTGTAGTAGCTAAAAAACAAATATCATGTTTTCAAACACAGAAAGAATTCATCTACATGGAATGTTCAGCCAACGAATAAACCTAATGATATCTCATACTGTATTAGACCCGCCACTGGGAATACGTCCATGATCTCTCAATAATACAACTGGGATCCCACTTAGACAAATCGGGATCCCAGCAGGATTTCAGTGGAAGCTTATTGGGATCTCGGTTGGAAAATTTCGGGATAAAGGTATATCTTACTGAGATCCTGGTATATCACACTGGAATTCCCATGAATTCTCGTTGGGATTTCCATGACATCAAGTGGGATCCCGCCAGGAAAATCAATGATTCCCACTGAGAATCCCACCAACATTTTTTCGCTGGAAGTCCAACTGAAATCCCACCAAAGTCCCGGTGTGATTTCCGCTTAAATCTTTCTATACGGAATTGTTCTGGAAAAAAGCCTTGTTCTTATAAATGAGCCATTATCGTGACAGATACAACTTTCGAAGACAGGACTGTGGAGGCACTTCCTTATGAACTTATTTCAGCCATAAATACAATTAGTAACGCCCCGGCTGAGCTGAACAAATTACATCGCCGCGTGACAAGTCGTTACATGTCTATAACACTGCCAAACACTGCAGACGCTGACGCTAAAATGTATTTTTTCTATTCAATTCTTTATTTGGCATGAAACATATTTTTGCAATATAAATATAAAAACCAAAATTTGTAGCAGATATAGTGTAAATCATAGCGGTACAACAAACATTTACAAAAGAGAAAAAACATGATTACATGTTATGTAAAGTATGCTTTTTTATCATGTGGTATTCAGTGTCTATACCGTTTTTATTCAAATGCCATTTAAAAGACATTCCACTACACTGATTCCAATTCTGCTTTCTCCTTCCGCTATTTGCCATAAGATGTTTGTAAATGACACATGATGACTGATGGAACAATTTTGGAAGATGTTATTTCAGAAATTGCATTTCTCTTTTGATCCATACCAATATAATATTGTTTTCCTTACGCCTTGTCATTTTATTTGTCATATGACTGATTGAGGAATATTTCTTGCACAGTCTAAATTTCAAATTCAATTCTGTGTTTCTATACTTACAAATATGGTATTTGGTATATGGTTTCGGAGTGACGGTATTTCTTCTAGTTTTAACGAAAGTCCATTTCCTTCGATTTATACATGGAAGCAATTGCAAGTTTTTCAGCAAAATGTAAATAGGTTTAAATAGCTTAATATTGTGCAAACAAATTTGAAATAGGTTTATTCAATTTTGAACATTTACAAGCATCAAGTTTAAAAGAAATGCATCCGATGAAACGTTTTAGTGCATGATATATCGTGTCTGGCAAAGAACAGAGTTATCCCATGACAGCATTATAATGTCTTCAAATTCTCTCCCATTCTCACCATTTTTGCATATATATTTTAGTACATATAGATTATCATCAAATATAAAAAATGAACACTAAAAGTTCTTACTTCGAGAAGACAATTAAGGCTGATAGGGGCGACTGACATGCATGTGTCAATAGTATTTCAAATGAAAGTGAATTGAAATGCATTGCAGAAGTAACTATAAGCAAACATTTTGCGGAAAAGTGGAGAAAAAATTAAGATATACATGTATTTTCATTGTTACGCAGTAGTAAATACTGGTATGCAGACTGAACAAGTATCTGCTTTCCCTTGCTGGAATGTAATTATGAATTGCCATTTCCCTTGAAAATTATTCAGAGTGCATTCTTTTGCATTTACCACTGAAATGATTAAAATAGCTTACTTAAAGGCAGCCAATAAGGATACCTATGTATGGGTCACAGATATTTCCATCAATTTAATACTGTCACGGAAAACAACCAAGTAGTAAGATGCGATTCCGGTCATACCACCATTATTTCTTTTCAAACTGATTTAGATTTGTTTCTAGTGTTAGATTAATTATAGTGCTTAAACTGATCATTTACATCAATAGAATAATTCTCTTTCACGCAATCTTGTATTCAAAAGATATAACCAATGACCTTGTTAAAGATGATGTTAAATAGCTTTCATAAAAAATACTAAACGCATTTTATCAATCTTCAAGCTAAAACGGAAATGGCTATTGTCTAAATAACATTCAATCTATCTGCTCTAATATACCATTGTGTGTGCTTTTCGGGGAGGAGAATCCGTGATCAAAGAGGAATGTATCCCCAGAAGCTGAGCTCTCCCTCACTCTCCCACTCTCTTGTTTAGAGCATATCACATCATTTTGATTACCAAATACTCTCGTTTTAGATTGATCCATCGCAGATAATTTACGATATCTGCCAAATTACGACATTAAAAGGTCGTAACGTCTCTGAATGAGATACAGTATACTGAATAGGTTTCTATTTGATATAATCATGGGGGAAGAAGTTCTACAGATTTTGATTGATGATTAAACGCCCAGTTGTGCGCTTACACATACTGGTTTGTACAAAATGGAAACAGTTTATTGCAGAAGTGCTTCCTTTTGTTTGTAACTGTATTTCCATGAATCAGATGAATGCAGACATGTCCATTCTGCATTTTTGTTTGTTTTGGGTTTAACGCCGTTTTTCAACAGTATTTCAGTCATGTAACGGCGGGCAGTTAACCTAACCAGTATTCCTGGATTCTGTACCAGTACAAACCTGTTCTCCGCAAGTAACTGCCAACTTCCCCACATGAATCAGAGGTGGAGGACTAATGATTTCAGACACAATGTCGTTTATCAAATAGTCACGGAGAACATACGCCCCGCCCGAGGATCGAACTAGCGACCCCGAGATCCGTAGACCAACGCTCTTACCTACTGAGCTAAGCGGGCGGGCCCATTCTGCATCACTATCAGAATTAACTTTTCCTTATTTCAAGTCATATTTGGATGCTCATAACTTTCTCATTTTTTCAGTCGATTTTGAAAATTCTTTCACTTCTTTAAATGATTAAAGAAATCGAAGCAGATGAAATCTACATCAAAACAATATTGCCTTTTCCTTTAAGGAAAATTTATTTGATGCGTGGACTGATCGATACCAAGGCTCGGTCGAATTGAGTGTAATTACTGTACTATTCCCTGTATAATACAAAGGTTTTGTGAATGACTGTGCCATTTCTTCATATGACACATTTTATAATTAATCTAATAAATCGTATTCATCTATACAAGTTTTCACAGACAACTATCAGATTTACCAATAGTGTACATGGATCTTGACAAAGAAAGAACTTTCTTGGTGACTGACTAATAAAATTTATTGTGTCACTCATTGGGATTTATTAGGCTAGATCGCGAAAATATCCCATCCGTATTTCGTACTGTATTAGAAGATTAGGGTTAGGGTTAGGTTTATATTTTTATTAAATACGTATCTAGAGGTTAGAGTTAGGGTTTGGGGCTCCAGATATAATGAAAATATAGTATATATATATAATAACTACTACGAAATCGAGATCTAGTCTCCGACTACGTTGTACGGTTCTAGAATAACGCTTCCCTCATTCATTACTCAAAAAAAGTTTATTAGGTTTGGCACGTGGACATGTATAATATTTACGACTTACACGAATATTACGGATAGCAGACACTGTTTTGTTCATGAGCGGTAGAAGAAAGTTAAGCATTTTGTGAAAATGAGAATAATTTGGTAGCTTTCGTTGTTCCTGATATGAGCATTTTCCATTCGATGCTTTTTACGAATCAATTTGTGGCTATACGTAAAACACTAATTTTCATTTTTGAAATCAATCTCAGTGCTAACTTTCTACACACTAGTATATGAATTCGTGATAACTACCGTTCCTAAAGAAAAGTGATTTTGCCACGCAATTACACTACCTATAGCCACAAATCTTAAACATATTGAAGACAAACGCAAGAAATAACTTTGCAAATCTTGCTTATTACTTTCTCGTCGTTTATTGTTTCGTCTCAGTCAAAAACAAATTGTCTGTGACAAAAGTCTAACGACATATGAATAAATTTATAGTTCGCGTGACAGGTTTAATTATTTTGATAGATGTTGGAGACATTGCTAAAATAATTAGCTACGTTCCTACAGAAAATAACGCTACTTTTAGATACATCCATAGCGATGATATTGGAAAAATGATGCTCCACAGAAAGATATCCAAAACTGTACAAAACAAAAGCATTTGGTCAAACTGACTGGGTCCCAAAATCTGCTTGTTTAACTTCACTGTGGATCAAAATGGTTTGCTTCTCTACGATCATAACTGTGGATATATCTCTTTCAAATGTGAATGCAGCTAAATTTTTTAACAGACTGATAACAAATAATTAATTTTCTGCAGGTGCTAGATACTTTCAAATATTCAATACTTTTCTGTTCATTTTGCCAGAATGGCTTTAATGGGTGTAAAGTGTTAACATTTTTTTTCTGGATTATGTAAATACTTGCATTTATGTGATTTATTTATTTGCCGACGGCAAATATTCCACCGAATGATTATAGTTTATCCGTGAGAATTAACCTACTTTGGATTTTCTTTCTAAGCATTAAATGGGAACATTTCTAGGTTTTCGTAGCTTAATCTGTTGATAAGTTTTAGGTTATCTGAAATCTCTTAAATGTAGTTGAACTCCTTTACAGTATTCCTTGCTTTAATGGACAGCGTCATGAAATTTCAATATCTGTCTTGAAACTAGTTTAATACCCTAACTTCTGCACTGAAATGGTCATAAAATTGATACAATTTTTTTTCAAAACTCTTTGGAATAAATGGTAACCCATAGCTGTATATAAGCCTTAGAATTAAATGGATGGTGGACAAGGCAGCTCACGTCCTATAATGATCTATGTCTTTCTGTAACTATAATCTTTATGGTCACTTTTGGTTATTTTAAAAATCTTCCAAAATATACTGCCTATTTATAATAAAAAATCACAAACGTAAAAATATTCAAATTTTATTTATCGATATACATCTCGTATTCCCATACGTGATAAGGTGCTTATTCTATTTAAGCTTTTAAAGACCAGGTCCATGAAAATATTTCATAAAAGTCATGCTTCAAACAAGTGTTATTCTGGGTTAAAGTGTATTTTACAGCGTTTCAATATACATGTTGCATATCATAGATATCTTCCACTAACATAAAAATTCAATGGTTTTATCTTAAAATAAAATACGCTTAACGGGATATTTCTCTGAAATTTGCGAACGGCAAATCTTGCCAATGGCACATATGAAATAAAGATTTTTATGTCAAAATAACACGGTTCGGCTACATCGCCATAAGTAACCTCCACATTTCTTTTTCTATATAAATTGAAAAGATTAACGTGGAAATGCAAACAAAGCCTTGCTTTTTGACCAACTAATGTAATAAGGTATTTAGATAACGAGCAAGCTTTACAGACAGCAGAACTAGATTCAATTTCTCAATACTTAACATTTCTCTAATGGTCTGTCTAAATATTACGACGTTACAACATTTTAAACAATCCAGGTTTTGAAAGAACAACAGAAATCTAATTCATTGCTGACGGCATCCAAATTTTCACCGTTTGAATTATTCAACAATGTTAAGTCACAACGGAACAGTTGCAAAACTGGCCAGTACTTGCTGTACAAACTATTTTGTCATGCATAACACGCAGAGTTAAACTGTCTTATAATCCAAATAGAGATGCAATTTCTGAAATTAACGCATTTTATTTCTCAAATTGTTCAATCAATAATCTAGTAATGATTACAGGTTTCCTATGACGGATAAGACCAACCTATTTTAAAACGCAACAAAATATTTGCATTATTATCATACATTAGACAGTGTTAACAAGAAAAGCTAAATTATTACAGCAGTTGACTACTACAGATAGATACAACTTTAGCTTTGGCAGCGAATTTGGTATGCTATAGTTGTAACCTAAAAATGTGTGAAGAAGGAAAAAAACGTTCAACGGTTTTAAATTGTTAAAATAGCTTTTTAATAAGATAAAGCTGTGAAGAACATATACCCTAACTACATGTATGTGTAATCACTGTATTCATTATGATATCTAAGATTACATAATGAATAAAATTTGACCATAAGTACGGACAGCTACACATTGTTTTGATGACACAGGACTTTGAACCCACATAGCTTCAGTGTTTCTGAAAATATTACCAAAATGATAATGACACATATTATTCCGAAAACTAGCTTTTAACTATTAAAGTTATCAATAATATAACTAATTGCCCTGCTGTGTTAGAAGCCGTTCAAAATCTGTCAATTAGACAGTTACTAGTGCAAAACACTGTTAGTTAGGCAAACTATTGTTTTGAATTCAACGTATTGTCATACTTTCGATTAAGCTTCACTGGTGCTAAACATTGTTAATATTAATTTCAGTGCATTTACAATATTGAGTAAGAAACATAGCACCAAGTTTTCAAAAGTAAGATATAGTTGAAACTCGTTAATAACGAAGTTCAGGTTAGATTGAACAAAACTCCTAACTGTATGTATTTTTTACTCCGTTTAAGTCAGCGTTTGCATTCATATGAGTACCGTAGAGTAGAATTAAAATCATGCAAGTCAAATTCCTATGTATTTACGTCCCGAACTGTTGAAATGAAAACAAGGGATGCGTATTCATGCGTTTCAAGCATATGTTTAAAAGTAAGTGTAAATAATTCGTTTCAAATCAATTGAAATGTATATAAAATGTAAATGTCATGTATAAATGTTCATGCATATGAGGCTACGGCAATGTATTTAGCGAAAACTTACTATATGCATCAAGCTGTCTCGAACGGAATCTAGGTCCCACCACGTTTAAAGCAGAGTTACTTTCGAAGTTCCTTAAGACATAGTAGTCTTTACAAACTTACTTTTTAGATCAAATCTGCTGTTTACTTCAGAATATGAAAGACACACACTGAGTAAAAACCTTTGTTTTTTTCTTCAAAACTGTTTGTTTTTGGCTACGAAAGCAACACACAAGGCCATTCTAATATTAAATTTTATTTTCTTATCTATTGACTGCGTTTTGTGGTTTAGGATTTTGCTTATAGTTGTTATGCTGTTTTGGCTTTAAGCCATTGTAGTTCCAAGCTGTGTTAAGATAAGCTTTTCACGAAGCGCCTTGCATAACCTCAAACAAAATACATTAAATGCTTAAGATTTTATGACAAAATACTATTTTTATAGAAAATGCGAACAAGCATGAAGAGATTGTCCGTATAACTTAAGTTTGCACACCTCAACCATGTTCCTATCTATCATTAAATCATGTACCTCACCTAGCATAAAAATGTCATTGAGAAGTCCTATATATATGTTTTACCTTTATTTCATTTTATCAAGCTTTCAAGAATTCCAGCAACAATGTTCATAACTTTATCATAAAATGATAAAACAGGAGGCAGTCTCAGCATCGTGGATGTACTGGCGAAGATACTTGGATAAAAGTTACCCCTGGGAATGATTTCATGTTCTATTTTTATGTAAAAATGTCTTGTTCATACAAATGGCCAAAGTTTTACACAACAGACTGTGGAAGCACTTCCTTGAAGTATTTATTACTGCCATTTGCACGGTCAATAGCGCCCCAGTCGAGTATAAGTGATTACCGCGTCGCGTGATAAGACGTCACAAGTCTATCAATTTGACTGCTAATAGCGACAAAAGCTGCTGCCAGCGAAAACACATTGCTACGAATTTGCATAATGTTGCATGGTTCCATTATAATCAATGTCGTTTGGCAACTTTCTAGATATCACAGTCAAAGGGGGGCCTAAAGTGTCCTTCCGGGCACTATTTCAGGCAAGAACTGGCCTTGGGGTAAAATTACCGACTTACCATATGCCACCTTGATCGCTTCATCACATGAGGACTTCGAACACGCAGAGGTAAAAAAACGATTCAAAGTATTTCCTAACGTAGCCCGCCCCGTCCCAACAGAGATACCGTTAATGATGGATTATTCTTAATTCAGCATAAATGTTAAAAGCATATATTATCTTGCATAATATTTTTATATAAAACTATTTAAATTGACATCTTAGATACTTATCTAATACTAAACTTCTACCATCAAATAATGTTTAGGTGACATTTTATAGTTGCATTGGTACTTCTTATCGAAAAATATGAATTCTTGCATAACACCTTTGTTGTTGTTTTTTTTGCTGATTTTTGACATGCACAAACAGGGGAAAACGTGTAAAAACAAGGAGATTCTCACGCGCTGTTGGTGAACGTTTTGGATATGCTGTTGGTGAACATTTCAAAGACGTAAATTTCTACTTGTGTAACGTTTTCAAGGAATATTTGTTTTATATCTTAAATTGAATTTACTGCTTACATTTCTGTACTATCAATTAATTTGCTAGTCGTCATATTATCGTCAATTTCATTTGTGTATATTTCAACCTGCTACCAATGTTGGTTAAAAATTATAGAGTATGTATCAAAAAGGAGTAACAAAAGACTTAATAACTGAATTTATATCAATTTTAAAGATTCTTCTCTTATTACAAAATGTCATACTTCTCTTATCACAAAATATTAAACAGCCTATGACCTTGCTTAGTTCGAAGAATATTGAATACATAAAGCTTTAAAAAAAACAACAAAAACACACTAAACGTATTATATAAAATGTCAATAGAAGAACGAAAGTAACAACCGTTTAAGTTACAGTCCAGTGCCCTGCTCCACTCCGTTTTAATAGAGAAATGATTTAAAATAACACAAAAATGCTTAAAACGTTAGAAATTGCGGTCTTTGTCACATTCACATGGAGTTTCAGATCATTTGTGTCTACCAGATGCTCAATGTTTAGATTGATTGATCACAGATAATGTACCATATCTGCCAAATTACGACATTAAAAGGTCGTAACGTCTCTAAATGAGATACATTATACTGGAAAGAATTGGATTTGATAGAAGCATGGGGGCGCAGTTCTACAGATTTTGATTAATGAAAACTGCCATGATGTATGGGTAATGCACATTTATTTTACAGAGCTGAAACAGTTAATTGCAGAAAGTGTTCCATGGTGCATGGTCCGTTAATTGATTGAGTGAAAACAGACATAATTATATTATAGTTCATCTACAACATCAAGGTACTGTCATGGTCCTTTTATTATTAGTCATACTTTTTACAAATTTTGTTTTATTGAAGTGTCGGACTTACTTGATTTAGTTATGAAATACATAACAAAAATCATATTTTTAGACAGGAAATTATAAACTATGTTCTAAATCTAACTGAAATCTGTAAAAATATAAAATTTGAACTGTGTCTATTTGTTTTTATAGTTTATGTATTTTAAGCGGCTTTTCTGTTGATTTTGATTCTAGGTCGAGACGTAATAGTATTAAAGAACATGTTCTAAGTTTGTCATGATCTGAAAAGTAAAAACAAGATTCATCACTGTTGATTCATTTCATGATGTTTATGCAATAAGTAGTTCAAAAGTGTTCCAAATATTTTGATACTGGCGTCATTACTTTGCTCTAACTGACCAGAAAAGGAAAAAGAAACATCAATAAAATGCTATTTTTGTAACATTTAAAATAATATCATATACATGTTTATATGCCTAATGGAGATACAAACTTGTCACAGTCAAATGCACTTCGAATGTCAAAAATGTGTTCGGTAATCCGCCGTTTACAAAATTGTAAATTGTGTGAATAAAACATAAAAATTGTACTTTATTATAAAGATTGTAACCATCAGATTAATATGTCAGACAAAACATCAAATAAAGCTTTTAAAATGCTTAGTAATACATTGTTTGTGATAAAAATAATTATCAGCATACGACAGTAAGCGCGTGTGTCTCTATAAGTGTGTGCAACCTGAAAACAGCCCTTATGACGTGTAACTATTAATGTATCTTGTTCATAATTCCGAGTAATATGGCTAATTAGTTCAGTTTACCAATCATAGATTTGCTCACAAAGAATAATTTTGAAATTCTACCAATGATCAGCTTCCTGGGAAAGTTTCGGTTGGAACGTTTCAGTGTTTCCTATGGGAGTCCATCCGGTGTATGTGTATGATAGAATTCCGTTAAAGCTAATGCAGAAAGGCATTCAGGGTCTTGCAAAATTCAGAAAACCTACTAGCGTTTTGGGGGATGATGGAGTACATTCAGACTGGCACTGGAGGTGGGAGTTTACACATTTCATTACTTTTCTCGTCTCCCGAACAGACTAAATCAAATCGACTCAACTATTATTTTATTGGTTGCGGTCCATGTTTCCAAAAATTCTTTTTCGGCGACGCCGTCTAAATTCGTTTTCGTTACCTATGCCACGTGACTTCAGTTAGCAAATCAAACTACTTGATAACGCATTATAGATAATTTATCAAAATGGAAGATTTATGCAACACTCTGTCTGATTGGACGAGAGTGTCAATTTCTTTCTCTCTGTTGATTGTGCTACGCTGAGTGAAATGTAAACAAAGCGTTTATCCTAAACGACGCTGTTCACAGTTTTAAAGCTAACTTTGGCTCAGTATATTTAGCAAAAATATTGATATATCTCAAAATGATAAGTAAGTTTAATAAATATGATAAAAACCTGTTCAAATACCAACATATATCAAATTAAAGAAAGAGCTGAATACGGTCTGCGTATCACATGAATAAGGGTGTGATAAGAGTCTTTTATGTAGAGAAGTGCTTTTTAAAAGATTTTCCTTGTTACAATTGTCGTCTGTATATGAAAAGGTTTCTTGCTTTTGTGACTTATTCAGATTGCATATTAAAATGAGTACTTCTTTGCTTTGATATATTTGTTATAAATTATTTAACTGATTTATTATATATGAATATCTTTCTTTAGTATGGTATGCAAATATTGAACTCAGCTGAAATCTGTTTTATTATATATATGCTATATAATGACTGAATCTCATTACACTGAAATGAAGGTACGCTGCATACAGTTTATCTATGTGATATGACTACGGTCAAACTTTGTTTATGAAACAGAAATATTGAAATAATTACAATTGTATGTTTTGCTTGACCTTTACTTTTTCATAGGTGTGACGTCATTGTCCAAAGATTCATGAATAGCGAATATGCATTTGTTAAAGCGGGATCAGTTGGCCTATTTTAGAAATAAATAAAAATAATAAATAAAAAAATCCTTTAATTGATTTTTTCTCATGTATTCTAATCAAATTTGATTTGTAGCATCTTTATTAGGCCCGCAGCCAACTTTGTTCAGCTGGGACATTTAACCCCTTTTAGGGGCTGCTAGAGCTAAAACTAGAAATGCCTTTATACAGCGCCTCATGAACAGCTTGGTGGATCTTTGTCATACTTGGTCTGGAGTATCATTATAAGGTCCTCTTCCAAATTTATTTATATAGGAACTTGGGCCCTATTAGGGACCACTATAGCTAAAAGTAGATATGCCTTTCTTCGCATTAACCACTAAAATGTAATGGATTTTTATCAAACTCGATGTGTAACAATATCGTAAGGTCTCTTGCTATTTTGTTACAAATGGGGATAGGGACCAATTTAGCTAAAATATAAACACGTTTAATGACCTCTTCTCATGAACCACTTCATGAATCTTCATCAAACTACTGCTGTAATTATTCGTCTAAGGATAAACGAAACAAAATTGCAACCCTACGAAACCTTTGCGAAAAATTAAAAGAGAACCATTTAAATTGTTAAAGTGCGGTGTTTAGTTTTGGAAAATGTTAGATGAAAGATGAATGTTAGATGAAAAATTCATAAACTTCTTTCCTTAATACAATTCGCCGACCATCATTTTTAAAGATATTTCTTGTTCATATATCTTACTATTGTACTTGTTAAACGATACAGAAATCAGCTTTTGTACTGACGGTTTATGGTAGGATAAAAGCAAAAAAAAAAAAAAAAAACATTCTTTAGAACCAAGGACTTTGCTTTCATTCTCTGACATAATCAGTATATATGAACTTTTGTTAGGATGCATTTTTGTTGTATCATCTACTTATCCAAACGTTCACCAAGATAATGGTTATACTAGATACCCCGTAACAAACAGTTATTAAATCTGAAATGGAATCTGATACTTTAGGATTTCTTAGACTAGGTAGTAGACTAGTTTATGGACTTGTAAAAGATAACGATGGCATTGTAAGATAAGTGAAACATTTGCACCACTGACAAATTACTGTATAAGTGGTTAAGTTAGAAAGTGGAAATATTGGCGAATTTCGCGAATAGACAAAATTCGCTAACATTTTCTCAAGCGTAAATATCAGCCAACCCATCACAAAAACAACAGTAGTAAACGAGAGAAATTGACCCTCTGTCTCTATCTGTACAATTCGCATGTTTTCAAAGTTACCTTTTTAGGCCTTGAATACGTCGAAACAAAAAAGCCTGAATTGCTTGGTTATATTTCAAAAAGGTAAAGATTATCATAATTTGATTAAATTCCATTCATTTGTTGACAGATATAAAACTAGCAAAGCTAATTACCGTGAACTGGCATAGGCGAGTATGGAAGCGAGAAAACATTCTGACTTTTAAAATTGCATTTCACACCTTTACAAAATGTAATAAAAGGAATTACTTCAATACATATTGCTAGCCTTTTTCAGTTTGATAAATACATGTACACATATTCTGCTTTCCTGAATAAATACTAGTACGTTTTCAAGGAATTATTTTTGTTTTATAAAGAAAAGACAAACAATAATGTTAGTTATGTTAAGCACATTCTTTTATATATGAACGTTCACTGGCTCAATATAAGGGATAATAGTGCTGTCTTGCAGCAAAAATGTAATTATTTCGCCAGACACATTAGTGATTCTTATGAAAAGCTATTTTTACGCAAAATGGAAAAAGGGAATTCGCTAATATTTCAGCACGCCAAATGTCTGGAATTCCGAATTCGCTAACTCTTCGACCCGCGGAAATAACCACTTATACAGTATTTCTTTTGTCTTTTCTTATCTGACAGTAAGCGAAGTCGTATTCTATAAAGCTACAGTCACACATACGGATATATCTGTGCCTTGAGGTACAGTGCGGTTGGGATCGATCTGTAGTGAGGCGGACATGGATAAGTACGGTGCAGTACGTCTTAGTACGGGAAAAATGGTGAGAAACGGGGAACAAATAGATACAGGACGCGACTAAGTACGGATAGGTACGGCGTACTATGTTGAACTACTTTTTACTGCGCCTGTCAACTTGCCCAGCTTAAGTACGGATACACTGTAGCCTCGGATAACTAAGTTCAGCTACGGATCAATACGCATGACTACGTTCGCATTAAGGTTTAGTAACGGGTCGGTAAGTTTCATATAAATAGGCCAAGTGTAGCCAGCGTTTTTATTACGATTATCTTTGACATCATGTCAAACTACGGCAAGGTACGTTCAGTAGTATACGTTAGAACGTTACTACGGATGAAATTCACAAGTTGGATAAGCACGCTCATGGTCGGCGCCAACTTTGTGCAGTTCAAAGTTGGAGAAACTTGCAAGTTTGGGATAATCTGAATACGTTGAACAAGTGTTGGTACGAATCGATACGGATTACTACTTTGAGGTACGGCTAAGGTACGGATCGATTCGGATTACTACGTTTCTATCCGTGGCTAGACGTAGCCACCGCACCGTATGTGTGACTGGGGTATAAACAAAACAGTGGAAAAATACGTATCCGCAATATTGTTTAGTCACGCATACCACGTAGACGTAAACTATCGTTTTATCAAAACAGAGAAGCAATTTCTAAAATGACAGTTTCTTATTTCTCAAAACGTTCAATCAATCATCTAATGGCATTCATAACTTTCCAGTGACAAAATACTGATAGAAAAGACATGTCGGCTACAAAACACAACAAAGCAATATTTACTCTGTCATTCATCGCCCATTGCTTAGAAGAAAAGTCAAGCTGAATACTATATAGATCTATAAAAAGTTTTGAAATCGATCACGGTACATGTTGATGAGATGATAAGATTAAACTTTCATTGTCCAAGAAGGTTACATTATAAGGAACATGTAGCGTAAGCTATCATCATATATCTGTAACCGTTATGTAAGACAGATTTGATGCTTGCTTTCATTTAAGAAACTATTTCCATACATATTATCTTTTCTATCGAATGTAAATAATGTCCCACCAAACACCCTTTAATCCATTATGTACTGATATCTGATATGGCTTTAACACTGGGAAAAAATATACCCTAGGTCATCTAGGTCATCTAGTCACGTATGACTTAAAACCTCTTTCTTTAAAGTAACCAAGTTTTCAAAAGTACCACAAATGACCTATGTTAAGTTGCCAAAACATCTGAAACTGATTATGTGGCAAACGTATATTCAATCAAGAGCAATCTACTGGACAAATCATTAAGGGTAAATGTAAAGTGCCAATTGTGCAATCATCGTCCCAGGGAATATATTCTCATGAAAAAAATGCATGTTGCATTTAACTTTCAAACATTGACAGCTTTAAAGTAATCCTTTGGACTGTTTGTTTCCGCAATCAAAACAATCAATAGCGCTTTGCCGAGTGTGTCGCGTGAGAAGGTGTTCTAATTCTATAAATAGACTGCTAATGATGATAAATAATTGCGAGTGGGGCAAAACATTACATTTGGTTTCTTTCGTTTTACTGATGATAATTAAAACATTGTTCATGGTAATTCAAGAGGGTTTGAACTATTGATTATTGAAATAGAAACTGTACTACATTTATAATGTAGGCTTGTTTTAATAACATTTTGTTATTTACTTCAGATTTCGATTTCATCTAAAAAGAGTTCGTAATAATATTTATTTTGCCAGCGATGTTAATACATCATCATAAATTTCATTCTGTTGGATAATCTTCTAAAATTCGGACGGTATTCTTTGTTAAAACTAATTGATTTAAGTGTCAACAACATAGCTGTTGTGTTTTGTTATCTTTTGTTTGGTTTCAAAGAAGATCGAAATCTGATTTCGTTTCCCGACTTTGCCTGACTTTAGGCTTTGTTTCAGGGCTGACTCAGTGATCAAAGGGGTTTGACTGTAGTTGAATAGATCACTTGAACACATGGAATTATCATTACAGAAACTGATACTCTAATATTACTGTATTTCTTGTTTAGTCGATGTCAGAACAATACTGTCTAATAGTTTGAAAATCTGTAGAATAATTGATACAATATAATTTACGACATCTGCCAAATTATGACATTAAAAGGTGATAACGTTACAGAATAAGAGATTATACATACATGCTGTGTATGTCTATTGAATGGTATCTTACAACTTAATGTCAAAATAGTTTTTAAAATAGGTATTATGTTAGTATATATTTTTTACATATAGTTCGTGTGTGATAATTACGCACTTCAGTGAAAAAGAAACATACCTACCTTTTCTTGTTTTTATTTCTACGCTGAATTTGTCACGTTCTACGCAATATTTCTCACTTCTAAACTTAACAGCTAAATCAGTCAATCAATATTCACTGTATGTCAAGGTAAAACTAAAACAAAAATTGTTTTAAGCTTGCTTCTTTGTCTTTTCATCTATACTTTTTTTTATATGAGCCGCGCCATGAGAAAACCAACATAGTGGGTTTGCGACCAGCATGGATCCAGACCAGCCTGCGCATCCGCACAGTCTGGTCAGGATCCATGCTGTTCACTAATGGTTTCTCTAATTACAGTAGGCTTTGAAAGCGAACAGCATGGATCCTGACCAGACTGCGCGGATGCGCAGGCTGGTCTGGATCCATGCTGGTCGCAAACCCACTATGTTGGTTTTCCCATGGCGAGGCTCATATTATTAATATCGTGCAAACATTTGAGAAAAATGATAAAGCCCGTATTATTTCCAAACTGTCAGATGCAAGGACGTTGGCCCAACACAATTACAGTCTCTTCTTCGTTGATAACGGGAATACTTAGGAAGGTTAGTATACACTAACAAAGGTAAACAATTCGACAGAAATAACTTCGGCTTACATATTTTCTTTCCTTGAAAAACAGTTGCATACATTCATTAAATTCATGACATGATCACGTGACATCATTTTGATACTTTTTTCAAATCAAACATAGCATAGGAATAGAAGAAAGTTACATGAAACATAGCAAAACCTAAGAAATCCAACAACTTAGTATGAAGACACTTAACGAATCTGTATCTTAACTGTACATTTAAAGTGTTTCGCTTTCATATAACGTATTGCCTGACACAGTAGACACACCTTTTGCTTACATTTTGTCCTCTGCAAATTTGTATCAATTTTACTATTTCCTACCTTTGCGTTTTGCATTTTTTCAACAGTAACATCTTTAAACATAACAAAGAGGAACATTAAATGTTTTCAAAACAAATTTGCATGAGATGCAAAGCATTCTTAAATTTTTTTGTGGATGTTATTAATTTACCTCCAATCACAAATCTGAAACAAATAAAAGAAGCATTGCAAAAAATAAGCACAATTAACGGAGATGAATTTTATAAACACAATGTCGTTTTTATCACTCTTTCCTATTTAGGAAAACATATCTAATTAACCAAAGTGCGGACGCGAAAGGACGCCGACGCCGACGCCGGGTCGAGTAGGACAGCTCTCCATACTTCGTATAGCCGAGCTAAAAATCACCAAATGGTATAAAATCAGACATCTGATACGTTAAACAGGACAGCAAACGTCCATTCTAGGTATTCACCAAAACAAAACTCTTCTGAGAGCTTTCGAGAATTATCCTAGTGTCCTAGTTCGACAATTATTAGGTAAATTTTCATCACCAATTACCTTATATATCTTATTCATCGCAGATAAAAAGCGTTATTATTATTCTGTTTTGCTAAACGACCATTTCATTTACGCACATTTGATTTTCAAATTAAACTTTAGAAAATGTTCGTGATTGCTCTAAATTTATCTCGTTTTAAGCCATTTTAATTCAATATTCACAAGAAGTTATTCCTATTGTTTTTACTATTCTTACTTGATATTAGTGTTAGACTGCCGATGGTATTTGTTTTCCTACGCAAATCTTTTAAACAGACTTTATATATATCGGTCATAAAGATATTTTGTACAAAAGTGTGTCTCCGGACATCCCGCCATTTTTCTCGAACTTTATGTTCTGTGTTACAATTAACACATTGTAAAAGATGTACGTTTTTACTCCTTCAATATTGTGTTTAAAACATAAAACCAGTGCCCTTCTTTAGTTTGAACATGATTTTAAAAAGCTTTCTTATTACATACTGAACGTTTTAGAATTCAGTTAAGGATAAAATGGAAATGACAATGAAATTGGAGTTCAGTGCCGTGCTGCAATACAATATCGCGCCTTATTGAGAAGAGAATCTGTAATCAAAGTGGAATGTTTGCAACATGCTTGAACAGCAGCGTGATACTAGTATTCTATCAGAAATTCCCCCTCACTTGTTAAGAGCATAACACACCAGATACACAATTTGTAGATTGATTGATCGCAAATTATTTACGATATCTGGCAAATTATGACTTTAAAAGGTCTAAACGTCTCTGGATGAGATAGATTATATTGAGTGGTTTAGATTTGATAGAAACATGAAGTGCAAAGTTCTACAGCTGTGACTGATGAAAAACCGCCAAGATGTATGGGTTTGCATAATATAATTGTTTGATTTGTACGAAAAAAGAAATATTGCAGAAATGCAGTTATATGTTCATGAACAGCCTGTACGTACATAATATTTACAGCTCCATGGTGATACATCAAAAAGTAAAGGTCATTTTTCAAGCATTATTATATCAAAGGACTTATTTATATTACGATATAACCATATCATGCCCCACACCCAGGCACTCTCTCTTTCAGTGTTCCGCTGAAACCGGTGCTATGGGGCGTTACGGAAGGGGTGTTGCACGTTTATTACCAAAAATGAATAGACCAAGGGTAGATTTCCTGGAAGCACAGAGCTCTGCGAACACAGCAAGAGCCACACATCATAAAAAGGTCCACCAAAAGAAGAAACTGTTGTTGAATGATGTGGCAGACGGGTTGTTTCAAAAATCTAAAATATACATTTCAATTTTATACAAGATATTAATATGGAATTGCGGTTGAGAAAGGTGGGGTGTTTTGGGAAAGAGGGAACAGGGAATTGAATGTTAAACAACCAACGAAAGACAAATTGTAAAGTCTCGCTTATCACGATCCCGTTGTTTATTGATTCGTCTCATTTCAAAAATTGTCTTAGACAAAAACTAATGACATACATAAATCTACAGTTCGCGAAACGGTTTGAGCCATGATGATTAATTTGGGAGACATTTCTTACATTATTAATTACGTTTCCTCGGCAAGTTACCGTTTCGACAATGTAGGGAAATTACAGCTCTACATTTGGCATTTGATATAAACGGATTCTGTTATAAATGCAATTTGCTTTAGAGACACTGTCCCAATTATAAAAATTTTGCTGATCAGAAAATAAGATGGTGAATACTGCTACCCATGAAATAAAATGCGCGAGTGCATGAAACTACAACATGTCTGAAGCTAAGACATGGGCACAGGAATGCAGCTGAAATATAAAATTTATAACCAACCTGTCTTTAAAGAACTGAGGCATAAACATAGAAATAAGATAATATGCAATTTAACGTGTGGTGCACAGACACAGAAATACGGTAGTTATGTAATTATTTAATTCAGCATAAATGTATCTTAAACTTAGACTTATTCAAATAAATGTGCCTCAGCGGCAGTAAAACTGAGGTATCAACAAAACAATGCCAAAGCAATACAGGTCACTTAACATGTCCTCAACTGAGGCATAAACACAGATATCTAATAATTGTATATGTAACCCATTGTGCATTCCATGCCTCCAAAGGATCTTCTTAAAGAATTTATCAAACTGAGGCATCAACATAGTAATGCAATAGAAAATATTTATATCTCTACGTAAATTAAACGGAGGCATAAAAGCGAAATGCAATAGCATTTTTTAACTGAGGCATCAAGACATTAATGAAATTGTAAGATGTGTAATTCCGGCGTCAAGACAGTGGTGAAATATTTACATAATATAAAATTATATTACTCATATTGTCTGAAATTATATGCACTTACTGAATGACACACAACAAAAACTGTTGTATTGGGTCCGAAAGACCGATGCCTAGTCTTTTCAACACTAAGGGTTACTATTCCAAATATAAAAAAAAATAAATATTAAGCAAATATAAGATGCAATAGTCACGATTCACCATTATTATGGAATCTATCTTTTAATACTGTTTATGCACAGTTTTATTCACTGGAAAGCAAAACTAGTCTTAAATGAAACGAGTTCATTCATGTATACGCATTATAGAGTTTCATTTAAACCTTTACCTTCCTTTAAGCGCATAAATTTATTTTTAATAGCCATGTTGTTCTTTCTACTGATTAAAACATCAATCAATGCCGTTTAGATCAGACGCCCTTTCACACTCAGTTCTTTTATTTGATGTTTGATTCACTGGTAGTCTGATTGATTGATTGATTGATTGATTATTTGATTGATTGATTGATTGATTGATTGATTGATTGATTTGCTATGTATGAAAACATACAACAATAGTGTTGTACAAAAGCGAACCATTTGTACCACTAGTAAATTATTTCATCGCTCCGTAACCAAAGTCATTTTCCATATTCATTCAGCTGAGAGAAAAAGGTTCATTCGCAATAGTGTCTTGTCACGCGCGCCACACAGAGGTAAACTCCCGAATAATCAAAATAGAGAAGCAATTTCTGACATGACAGCTTCTTATTTCTAAAATTGTTCAATCAATCATCTAGTGACATACACAAGTTTTCAATGTCAAATTCTGATAGGCAAAGACAAACCGACTACAAAGAAATATCTGCTATATTATCATGCTGTAAGTTGGCCATAGCTCAGTACTACAGCTCTTGACTAGTACATTATATTCAAACCTTTAATAGTGTTTGAGATTAACTGTCGCTGCTTGACAAATGGCTTTTTTTCAGTAAAAGGTACCCATAAGAAAAATGTAGGTTTATGTTTGTGTATTCGTTAAAACATTTTAGGGGATCCTATGTTTACTCACATTTTATATAAAATTTGACATTTTAACTATTCGATTACAAATAACGCATGTCTTTCTTAATCTATCAAGAGATAGTGTAAACCAAAAATATTATGAAAAATAAGTATAAGGGTTTATATTACACATGAAACAGATGATATAGTAAGCTTTCTAATTGTCAAGCGTCAACGGTTCATGTTAATGTGAAGACGTCTCCTCCGGAAAGCCTCTCCAGAAAAAACCTATCTATATGTATAGCTACATTTCGTGACATTCAATAATATACTAACGCTTTCAGACGTGGTAAAGATTTAGGAACTCCCCGAAACTAATTGTTATATCCATCAAAACAATCAATATCGCTCCCACAGAGTGTAACTAATTGCCGTGTCGCGTGGAAGCCGTTCAAAAATCTATTTCGACTGCTTATGGTGACACAAATCTACAATGGGTGCAAAATGTTTTCTGAGTTAGTGCATTTTAATAGAAAATAAGAAAAGTTTTTTTCAGTTTCTCTAATTATCTTGACAATGTTTACTTTCGTGCATTTAAGCTATTAAAACTCACCCTTTTCAATATGTTTGGCATTAGCTAGCTATTATCTATATGCAAGTCTCGCAATCAAACCGAGTCTGCTGTTATTATACTTGGTTGCATTCTATGCTTCCGAAGAAGTATTTTTTTTATAGATTTTGTTAAGTAAGTATTTACTTTTATATCATATCATACTGCTTTCTACAATCATCTGTTTTAACCTACTCTTTTTTTTCTACATGTCCACCAAATGACTAATAGTCTTTGAGCATCTATATTTTAGGTGTAATGCTCGGTTTGTTTTAAAACCTAATGAATTCATATATTCTAGGCATAATTGTTTGACTTTATCTTCTTGCATCAGTTTGTTTTATTTCAGGAAGCTAGGGTTCAGTGATTAAAGATAAGTAACTTCATGGGAAAAGATTTCTTTAAAGAAGTAGAAGGCGTGTGTCAGAAAATGTCAGAAATTGCTTTCTATTGTGTCAGAAAATGTCAGAAATTGCTTTCTATTGTGTCAGAAAATGTCAGAAATTGCTTTCTATAACTCACTTATTTAGAGAATCTCACATCATTACTGTCTAACAGAATCGCAATTTGAGCCGTGCCATGGGAAAACCAACATAGTGGGTATGCGACCAGCATGGATCCAGACCAGCCTGCGCATCCGCGCAGTCTGGTCAGGCTCCATGCTGTTCGCTTTTAAAGCCTATTGGAATTGGAGAAACTGTTAGCGAACAGCATGGATCCTGACCAGACTGCGCGGATGCGCAGGCTGGTCTGGATCCATGCTGGTCGCACACCCACTATGTTGGTTTTCCCATGGCACGGCTCATTTGTAGATTGATTGATCGGAGATAATTTACGATATCTGCCAAATTACGACATTACAAGGTCATAACACCGCTAAATGAGTCGCTTCGTTTTTGCCGGTGGCTTAACGGGAAATGTCACGGAGCTTTAGAGTAATAAAAATATCTGAGAGCACACTGTCCAGAAGTATATGTTTGTTTAAATAATGGGAAATGGAAAACAATCATTGTTTTGGATTTGTTAACTGTATAGCCCTTTGGTAATACCATACAGTACTATTTGGTTCTACTTTGAGACAGTTCTAAACAATGCAGTGAAGTTTTGGCAATGGCAATGTATAACTGTACAATTAAATGATTGGTCATAGTGTGTTTCTTAACCCCATTCTTTATATCTATATTGTTGGGGCTGACAAGAATGGTAAAGTCCATCGATTTGAAATGATATTAATTTACAGAGTGTTTACAAATAGCACATAAATATCTAGTTTTATATCAATAGAAACGAATTTGAAAGATATTATTTTATGTAAATTAAGTAAATTATTTCACTTACTTTAAGTAAATTATATCACTTACTTTATAGCTATGAAGTGGTGTTATTGTAATCAAGTTATTGTGAACATTTAGTTTAAGCATTATTCATATCAAATAATTTCAAGAAACCTTCCAAGTAGAAATACATAAAATTTGACAGAAATGATTGTTACAGTGGCTGATCAATGTTTTCTCTTTCTCACATTAAAAGAGTTCATTGCACGACAATAATATTTACAAAAATACTCGGCATATGGATTCAGTCTTTTTCTGCGTGGTCGGTGGTCTAGTGGTAACACGCTTGACTGTCAATCCAGAGGTACAGGGTTCGAATCGCGATCCGGGCACTGGCAATTTATGAGATGCGCTTGAGTGTCACCCACCTACCTAAAATGTAGGTACTAGGCACGGACGGTAAGACGCACGCATGGACATATACCATTACCATACCCCCCCCCCCCCCCCCACCACTTCGCCTTCCGACGTAGGGATAATTACACCTTCTCAAATATTAACCACTTTACAGTACTGAGAATTGCCATATGACAAAATCGCTCTGAGATGGATCTCAATTAAAACTGACATGTAGTGGAACCCTCCCATACAATCAAAGCAGAAATGTAATTTCTGGAAGTGACATCCTCCCATTTATAAAAATGTTCAATCAATCACCTAGTGTCACTTACAAATCTTTTATGAGAAAAATCTGATGGACAAATACAAAACAGATACAAAAACAGATAAGAAATATGAACTTCAGTCTCAAATAAATCTGCACACAGATGTCAAGTTTCGTTTTTTCGTATCTTACGAATTTGTGTATACACAATAATCAGACACTATTCTCGTATTATTTTGTTTAACGCTTAGCCTTACATTTTGAGAAAAAATCAAGCAAAACCAAATCATAAAAGGAATGGTTGTTTCACATGAAAATTGAACATCATATAAAACAAATATATTACTCAACAAAGCCATTGTAAGTTTACTGATATATACATTGAATTTCGGAAAATGACAACATAAACGGGCCACATTTTCTGACAGTTCAGCGCTTTTAAAAACTCACCATTTTCAAAGAACTGTTACATATCTTCGTTTTGATGCATTTGCAAAATGTTCCAGCGAACTGTGTGGAACATAGTTTTCAGCAATTGTTTATTTTTATTTCTTTACAAATTGCATTTTTTAAAGGGGGACGACTTTTTGAGAAAAAGACAAGTATCCACCGTACGGGATAATACAGTAGAACATACAATAGACAGGTACATTGTTGGTACCGATGTTGTTCGTTTATCAAATATTTCTGTGTTTTGAACCTTAAGAAAATGTCAAGACAAACCTTTATTCTGACAAATGCTGACAACAAAAACACGTTTTTTACAGTGTATGTACTAGTATTCTTAACACAATATTTTCTCAACAAAACAGAAAACCCGCCATTTTGTAGTGCAAACATCTTAAAATAACTGAACGTATTATTTTTGACTAGGCATACATTTAGATCAACCTGTTTGGAGTAACATATCGTAATTTCAAAATTATCTTAAATATTACGAAAAGACAGAGATTTACGCATTTTACTTCCACGTCCAATTTTATAAAAGTCACAAAAATAGACTTAGAAATCGCGTTTTAGAAACCACGAGTATAACCTTTTAAAGAATTTAATATAGAAACGTTTAGCTTGATAGCAGCTACACTCTAAAACACAAATCACGAAAACACTAAATTCTCTTTCTTTTCGATAAGGTACGAAAAAGGCATGATTACTTTGTTTTTGTTGACTTTTTCTACCTTTATCACATGTTTCGTAATTTGCAATTTCTAGACGTATTAGTGCTTTAAAAACGGGTTAATATGAGTATTTTTTTTGATAGCATACCGTTATATGATTAAAACTTTGAAAAAAACGTACTTTAAGTAAATCTAAAGTTATTTGTCTATGGCATTTAGCAAAACAACAAATTGCTGGATAGTCATTTCTTTCCTAAGTTTATATAAGAATATCCTAATATAGATGTAACTGATTTTCTCTACTCGGTGAATAGAAGTTAACCTGGTATTGCAAAATAACTAGTGTTTATCAGAAATGAGAAATTTTAACTGAATTAAAGAAAGATATTGCACATTGCACGCTATATGTGTATACGATTTGTATATCTAACTGTTTAAAAATGTGACATTTGCTGAATTAATTTTTTTTTTAAATGTCGCTGATAAACAATATAATCGGGTTATTATAATAGTAGCTCGATCTGGGATGCTGTATTCGGCTCAAATGGACTTTGCCAGATCGGATCACTCGAGGAGAGCAAGCGCTGAGGGTGATACGATCCTTCAAAGTCCACGATGTATGTCCAACTCTTTGTTTATTGTTTTGTTATCTGAGTCAAAATATATTTTTGCAACAAAATCGTGTCCCAGGCAATATTTCCATGACTGCAATAGATATAGAGAAACATTATACGCTTGCAGGTTAGAGTCTATATAGTTCTGTCTGGTTCAGTGAAAAAATAGTGTCAGATGCGAGAGGAAAATGTCAAAACATTTGATCAATTTGTCATAAAATGTATTTATCCAATGTCTCCAAAGTGGTATTTTGTTAATCAGATGCAATTGCACCAACTCATAGGGGTAAAATACTGTTCCTGTACATTTCGTTACTTACTTTATGCATATTTTTTTGAAAATAAAACATACAGATGTTAAATTCCTACATATTTTATGTATATTTTCCATCGAAAATCTTGTCCCCTAAAACTAGTTCAGTGCTGTAACATGTTGCAATTTTCAATAAGTACAAGGTTGCGTCCCTTTGTGATTGTAACGCCATTGTACTTCCTTTTAGAAGAGCACTATTGGAAACCATTATGGCGGGAGTCGTAGCACACTATCGTTGAAATATTTTCGTACGGCAATTTTTATGTTGATAGGTAACTGAGTACAATTAAATCCTATCAGTGACGTAACGGTTTGAAAACTGTTTATATTTGTATGAAAGCGTGCATGTTTTTAATATTCAATGTGCTGAGCAAATTGTAAATGTTTGAGAAGAAAACGAAACACATGCAATGATTATGGATGTAGAAAATGGCGTTATATAGTTAAATATATCCTTGATGTAACAGTCAGTGATGTTACTGTGAAAATCGTTACAGCAAAGATGGAATTCGCTACGTCAAAGAAATGATTCTAGAAAACGCCTCGGATTTTTTTTAAAGGTGGATGTTTTTGATAATGTCTATTTGTCATAAAATACATGTTATATATTGCAAACGTTTATGGCAAAAACAGCTCCTTGTGTTTTCTAATGCGCAGGAAATCTACACTATTACAAAAGTTTGTTACATCAAGGAATAAATACTGTTACGCAAAGGAAGAAATATGGCATTCTTGGCATTATATGTTCTTCTAGCAAATACAGCTGTGCAAAACAAATCACAGACTTTGTGTGTGTCATAGCTTCACATTTATTTGCATAAAATAGTACAGCATAGATACGTGTGAATGTGTAACAAGCTTTGGAGATAGAAATTGTTACATCAAAGAAGAGAATTTGTTACATTATGGAAATTATCACATAAAATGTTAATATGCTAGCTACTGCATTTAATAAAGCCTTAATTTGTTTCCACTTTTTTATTAAATATCTCTATATATCTATTCTTTGCAACTAAAATGGTTATTTTTGATGCTTGTGTAAAGTAAAGATCTCAATTTAATGTATTGTTACACCAAAGAATGCATATTGTTACATCAAGTAATTTATATAAAATAGTTCTGTTTTTATTGCGAAATGCAAATACTTGCAGTTATTTGTGTTTTTACATTATAAACGATTCCAATGTAATCTTTAGATTGTATTTGAATTGCATTGAACATATTGTCAATGTGATAAAACCGTTATATAAAGGAATGTGAATTTAAACAGATAACCTTGTATCAGAGACATACTTACATAAAAAATATGATGGATGTATACCTATCCATTGTAAAAGTATAAAATAGACTTAAAATCACTTGTTTTATATTGTTTTATCTTGTATATCAGGCATGAATCAATATAACAATTGTTACATCAAGGAAACGCTTTGCTTTAGACAGTCAACTTAACAAATGTTACAGAAGAATGCTTGGAATATAATACATATATAGCGGAAAAAATAAATAAAGATGTCTAAAGTATATTTTATATATTTAATTATTCTAGTTAGTGAATATGAAATAATACAACTTGACCGGTCTCACCCGTTTACGGGATCTTCAGGAGTAAAAATTTTTTATTTGACATCAGTAACATCGCTTGGTAACGACGTCAATCTATTGTAATAAAGGGCGTTACTATTTTGTGATTTGTCAAGGGACGTTACCATGTCTTTATTGATTCATTAAAAATCATGGTAATGTCAATTTATGAAATACGAAAAAAAACTTTTTGTCCAGAACTGAATGCAAAATAGCGCATCAAAAAAGACATGGTAACGTCCCTTGACAGATCCCAATAGAGAAACGTCCATTATTACAATAAAGTGACGTCAACAAATGACGTTACCGACGTCAATTAAACTGCTATATATAGACATACGCTGCACAGATTAATCTAACCAGTTGTAGCAAATAGAGATGAGTCCGTGTATATTTTATGGCGTTCTAATAGAACAGATATGACCAGGGAGCATTGGGTACCAAACCACTTTGTACCATTACTAAAATATCTTGAACCTGATTTAGGAGTTCAAAACAATATCAAAGTTGACAATATCCTTGCCAAAGAACGAAACAGTGGAAATGACGAAAGGAATGATAGCGATAATGTTACAATTCATATATGTATATTGATGGTGACAATGTTGAACAGGATAGTGCTGTGAAGGACAATGTTAATGATGGTGACAATGTTGAACAGGGTAGTGCTGTGAAGGACAATGTGAATGATGATGACAATGTTGAACAGGGTAGTGCTTTGAAGGACAATGTGAATGATGATGACAATGTTGAACAGGGTAGTGCGGTGAAGGACAATGTGAGTGATGGGGACAATGTTGAACAGGGTAGTGCAGTGAAGGACAATGTGAATGCTGGGGCAATGTTGAACAGGGTAGTGCGGTGAATGACAATGTGAATGATGGTGACAATGTTGAACAGAGTAGTGCGATGAATGACAATGTGAATGATGTTGACGATGTTGAACAGGGTAGTGCTTTGAAGGACAATGTGAATGATGATGACAATGTTGAACAGGGTAGTGAGGTGAATGACAGTGTGATTGATGTTGACGATGTTAAACAGGGTAGTGCTTTGAAGGACAATGTGAATGATGATGACAATGTTGAACAGGGTAGTGCGGTGAAGGACAATGTGAATGATGGTGACAATGTTGAACAGGGTAGTGCGGTGAAGGACAATGTGAATGATGGGGACAATGTTGAACAGGGTAGTGCGGTGAAGGACAATGTGAATATTGATGACAATGTTGAACAGGGTAGTGCGGTGAATGACAATCTGAATGATGGTGACAGTGTTGAATGGGTCAGTGCAATGAAGGACAATGTGAATAATGGTGACGATGTTGAACAGGGTAGTGAGGTGAATGACAGTGTGATTGATGTTGACGATGTTAAACAGGGTAGTGCTTTGAAAGACAATGTGAATGATGATGACAATGTTGAACAGGGTAGTGCGGTGAAGGACAATGTGAATGATGGTGACAATGTTGAACAGGGTAGTGCGGTGAAGGACAATGTGAATGATGGGGACAATGTTGAACAGGGTAGTGCGGTGAAGGACAATGTGAATGATGATGACAATGTTGAACAGGGTAGTGCGGTGAATGACAATCTGAATGATGGTGACAGTGTTGAATGGGTCAGTGCAATGAAGGACAATGTGAATGATGGTGACGATGTTGAACAGGGTAGTGCTATGAAGGACAACGTGAATGATGGTGACAATGTTGAACAGGGTAGTGTGGTGAAGGAAAACGTGAATGATGATGACAATGTTGAACAGGGTAGTGCGGTGAATGACAATGTAAATGATGATGACAATGTTGAACAGGGTAGTGCGGTGAAGGACAATGTGATTGATGATGACAATGTTGAACAGGGTAGTGCGGTGAAAAACAACTTGAATGATGATGACAATGGTGAACAGGGTAGTGCGGTGAAGGACAATGTGAATGATGATGACAATATTGAACAGGGTAGTGCGGTGAAGGACAATGTAAGTGATGATGACAATGTTGAACAGGGTAGTGTGGTGAAAAACAACGTGAATGATGATGACAATGTTGAACAGGGTAGTGCGGTGAAGGACAATGTGAATGATGATGACAATGTAGAACAGTGTAGTTCGGTGAAGAACAATGCGAGTGATGATGACAATGTTGAACAGGGTAGTGCGATAAATGACAATGTGAATGATGTTGACTTACAGTCTTCTGCAGATAGTAAAGGAGAGAAGTATGATGACAAAAAGAGATTGTATCTTGTCGGAGATAATGCCATCGTTGATTTTAATGGGAAACCATATGTTGGTATTGTGAGGAAAGTAATGTCACCAAACTTGCTAGTTGACTGTATGCACACAACAGCAAAAGAAATAACAATTCTTTCAGTTGGCACAAAAAGATAAAAGACCAGAATTGGTATCATGTTAGCAATATCATTACGACTGTCAATCTTCACAAAATGTCAGGGGCTTCAGATAAGTATATGCTAGATGATAAATCCTGGAATGTTTATTCATCCTATACATAAACATTCTTTATGTAACAATTCTACACAGTCAATGACACAAAATAATGTTAAGTTAACATTTGTTTGTTCATGTCAAGTCTCACAAACACTGACTTTGACTCTTGATTTTCATTGGTTTCTTTCGATCATTTCAGAATGTTTCTTTGCAATGACAAAATTTTCCTTGATGTAGCAAAAAGCTTTAAAGATTAAAAAATGAAACTGTTGACATTATCATGTTAAACACTATCAGCAATTTTGAATTACGCATTAAACGACAAAGTTGGTGTTCTTTTAGTAAATACTTCTCAGTTTATTAAACTTTTAAGCCAGTTATGTGTAATTATTTTCCTTTCTGTAACAAAAACTGTTCTTTCATGTAACGAAAATTCTTTAAGTGTTTTTAAAAATAAAACTGTTGACACTATCATGTTAAACACGATTAGCAATTTTGATTTACGCAATAAACGATAATGTTGATTTTCATTTAGTTAATAGTTCTAAGTTGATTAAAATTTTAAGCCAGTTAAGTGTAATTATTTTCCTTCGTGTAACAAAACTGTTCTTTCATGTAACGAACATTATTTTAAAGATTTTCAATAAATGAAACTGTTGACACTATCATGTTAAACACGATCAGCATTTTATTATTACATATTATACGACAATGTTGTTGTTCTTTTAGTTAATAGTTCTAAGTTTATTAAACTTTTAAGCCAATTAAGTGTTATTATTTTCCTTCCTATAACAAAAACTGTTCTTTCATGTAACGAACATTCCCTGATATAACACATCACTTTTTCTTAAATTACATCCGTATATAACAATATATAACTGCTATTGTATGGGAAGTTTGTTAATAAGTGTCCATACTATTGGACAAAATAAAAGGCACTATAATACTGACCATACTTTTTACCCTGGAAGAAAGATAAATTTCATTTAATGAATATCATTTATGCCCTTTCCATATACACTCGCCTAAAGGTCCGTAAACGATGAATTCAAATGAAAGTGTTTAATTTTGTTAGAATATATCTTTCTGAGAGTGGCAAGTGACAAAGAATTTAGAAATATTTGATTCTTTAACAAAAAAGAACTGTATTTTAATTTGTTACATAAAGGAAATACAAATTGCCTTGTTCACTTTTGAAATCATTTTTCAAGCCATATGTTACAAATTCTCGGTCATTTTAGCTTGTTCCGTCTGAAAGAGGCATCGATCCAGCTGTTCAATGGGATTATTAATCGCCGATAGTTATTCAAAATTTTAATTTCTAACTTCTCCATTTTGTTGCCAAAATATATTTTGACTCATCTAACGAAATCTTCAATTTTTATCGATGTTAAAATAGACCAGAGTGAAGTTTCTATGTGCGCTATTAATAAGATTGTGTCAAATCATCCATATTAAATGAAAGTTTTTTCTGCCTGTTCATATTTACCGAATTTTTGACAGAACTTATATAGGTATAAAGTTATACAGTACTCTTTTTATTATAACATGCTAGCAACAATATCATAACAAGAAGTCAGAGCTTAATAAAAGCCTTTCTATATAACGCACGGTCAAATACACTTCTTTAATGTAAAAATCCTTTAAAATGTCAATCCTGAAAAGTTCGAAGCATCTTTAATTAAAAATGTCTTTTTGCGACTTAATTCTAAATTTCATCGCGCGTGTGTGTTTTTGCTTGGTAAGATGATTTTCAAGTTTCATATAGAATTTCGAATTTAACGCTTATATGAAAAGACAGTTCGTGTGTGCGTAGCAAATCAATGAGAAATAAGAGGGAAAAAATCAAACCTAAAGAGATTTGCAACTAAAATGTTATTTTGAATTAATGTTAACTTGACACGGCAAACCACAATGGGTTTAAACAAATATTTTCTCTACGTAAGATGTCTGAGTAAGCCTGGACATTTTCTCCGGAGGATTATTTATAGTTTATGTGCAATGTCGCACAAATCTATCAAGAAATAGCTAAAACTGTCACGAGAACTGCAGATTTATGTATATGTCATTAGCCTTTTGTCGAAGACAATTTGTTTTTGACTGAGACGGATCAATATAACGAAGCAAAAAGAAGCGTCTCCGCTGATCGCACTAGTCGTAAATTCTGCAGTTTTCCGTTCTATTTGTTTAAGATTTCTGGCTATAGGTAGATTTATTATTTGGTATGACCTAATTCTGCATCAAGGGGTACTTTGCTTTTCGCGCAATGTTGCATTTGAAATCTATGTTTCGATCCAATACAGTTTTAAAGAAAGAAAATGCGACGAGAGATGCTGTTGTGATTGGTTGTCACATCCGTTTTAGAGAGAACAGTTCACTGCTACAAAAAAGGGGAAAAACGCATTTGTTTTCAAGCATATGAATCGCGTTAAACGAAAAAAGTATTGTCACGCAATAGTGCGTTATTTTAGTGAAATATATTTTATTTAATCAAAGCATAAAGGAGCTATGATGATCATCGTGTCATCGCGTTTTCATCATCGTACCATCATGATCAAGGTTTAGGATTCAATCAAAAGACGAAACGGAACACCTTAGAAAACAATCGTCTAAGGTACGACTTAGCTTAATTTATCGTTGAAAAAAATGATATCCAAAGACACGATGTTTTCGTGTTTTTTCTGTTAACGGTATATGGAAGAAACATATAAACAATATTGTTATGACCCTAAGCTAGATAGACCTCAATCAAAACTGACATGTAGTGGAACCAGATTGTACAATCAAAACAGAAATGCAATTTCTGAAATGACAACATTATTCAGTCAATCATCCAGTGTCATTTACCAATTTCGTATGATAAAAAAACTGAAGGAGATGGCAAAATTAGGTAGAAAGAATATAATAAAGTCAATGTTAGTGCATTTAAAGGTAATCTTGGTTCATATTTTATATACGAAAACATGAACAATTACTGCATCGTGTTTATATAAACATAAGTTCAAGAAGTTTCCGTGTATTAAAAGTGTCATACATTAGGTTTATAATACTACACATTTAATACATGTATAATTTAACACAGTATTAATATGTATCGCCATTTAAAAGCTTGAATATGCTCTACAAACGCTAATAAGTAATATAAATCGAAAATTGATAGATAAGGGATGGCACAGTTGGAAACACCTGCATAGTCGCGTCGCGTGTGTCTATACTGCGTATGTTTTGTATACAGATAACCATATCGTTTTTCAAAACATTGAATCAAAATAAAGGTCATGCATAGAACTTTATTCGCGTACGGTATTTAGCATTATTTACATTTCGTTTCCATAAAGACATTTAATTGCATCCCAAAGGCCACGGAACGATCACTGATACCGTTATTAAAGTCCTTCCTCGAGGCATGAATATACCATCCCGTACAGTAAATGCTTTTTATTACTTTTAACCAATATTGCATTTAGTCCTACTAGTAGGTATATTATCAGATTATACTTGTTTTGGCAAAATTATTCTCGTATCATGTCTGCACTTATGCTGTGATATAAAACATAATGGCAGCATGGGCTATTCTTATAAAACGATATTAAAATGTTTGAACTATCGTCACATTCTTCGAACTCTTGACCTGGTTTACACTGACTGCAAAAGTATTTGAAAAAAGATAGTCCGTCATTTGTATTGACGACGGCGTAAACGTAGTTTATACGGCAGGCACATATCGGCCTGATAAACGCATAGAGGGAGGGTACACCAACATTACTTAGCATAAACATTTACCATAACAGTACGACGATTCGCATACAAGGCACAGTAACTTAAAGGCTAAGTCAAGTGAGCTCTTACAAGTGAAATATTTCTTGTGAATTGTCGCGACCGGTCTACAAATATTCTACTCATGTATGAATATTTTAAAGTAGGCAAGAACAATTTAACATTCACTGTGACAATTTATGTACAAGGTCTACATATCCTGTCTATTTCTCTGTTATGCATTCTTGGGAAAATGTAGCATTTGTCACTAAAAGCAATCTTTGGAGAGTTCTACATTTACTTACACTGAACATTTTCTGGTTTGACCCGTTGCCCCACAACAAATCGGGGACATTTTATTACTAAGCGCTTGATAAACACAATAAAGATTTGATATCAAATAAGACTCGTGTCAGACATTCTACCTTTTATACTTTAAGTGACACATTACATCCCATTTAAATGTGTCTGTTGAAAAAGATATCAAACTACCTTTACTATCTCTCGTCGTTTTCTATATTGTGCAACTTTTATCCCCATTGGACCGGTGTCAGAAATTAAATGCAGCATTGCGTGAAACTAAAGTATCCCTTGATACGAAATTATTAGTTTATGCCAAGTAATCAATCTACCCCTAACCAGAAAATCCAAACAAATTGAACAGAAATTGTAGACATTGCGGTGCGATTACAGAGACGATTTCTGATTATTTCAGCAGCGTTTATATATTGATCAGTCTCAATAAAAGACAAATGAGCCGTGCCATGGGAAAACCAACATAGTGGGTTTGCGACCAGCATGGATCCAGACCAGCCTGCGCATCCGCGCAGTCTGGTTAGGATCCATGCTGTTCGCTAACAGTTTCTCCAATTCCAATAGGCTATAAAAGCGAACAGCATTGAGCCTGACCAGACTGCGCGGATGCGCAGGCTGGTCTGGATCCATGCTGGTCGCAAACCCACTATGTTGGTTTTCTCATGGCACGGCTCAAATTGTCTTTGACAAAAGGCTAATGACAAATACATAAATCTATAGTTCATGTAACAGTTTTATCTATTTTGACAGATTGGAGCGACACTGCACATAAATAGTTTTCTTTGGACTATGGTTCGACTTTCTCAGATATCCAACACGATGAAATAAATTCACTTAAAAATTTATTTGTTATAGGCCGTGCCAAAATAACATTTCATTCAAAAACGATATTTCATAAGCGTTTCTTTCTAGCTTTGTGTGACTGCTTTCTGGGAACCTGGCCATTCCTATTGGATTAATGTCACTACATTTTAAGAATTTTGTTGTTTTCCCTTAAATCATATTGATTCGCTCCGCACGTATAAGCGTCTTAACATGAAACTGTAAAATAGTAAAATATGAAAAACAAACAGTAAACATACAGAAAATAAAACATGTAATGAAGAAACGACAAATGTCCAGCTGGAACATAAACCGTCAAAGACAACATCCTACTCAAAACAGAAACCAATAGTTACGTGTAGTATATGTATGGATGTGTACGTGATAACGTATATATAACAATATATAGATAAAGTAAAATATACAGCCAATGAGGACAGAATGAACAAAGATAGAAATAAATTGGAATACAGCAATGGAGTGGTCAGTGGCAAAAAAATCAACAGACTTAATTAATCATTAGAATTTCTTATTTCTTTAATAAGGTATCTAAAAATATAAACAACCTTAACAATATTTAGCAAGATTTAAGGACACTTACAAAAGACAGTATTTGTTCAATAACTCAATATTTTTTCTATGATCACACTTTCATTTGAAAGGTCTAATTATGTGGAACAAGGACATATACGTTTTGTGAGGCTATATCCGAAAGTGCACTCATAAGGCAGCGTGTTACAAAAGTGACTTATGCAGTGTAGAAATAAAACGAATTAGCGCTTATATTTCATTTACCGTGGCATCGCAGATTTAATTTTTCATATAACCTACTCTATTAATGTTTATTCAAACACATATCTTCTCCAACATGTGGCATTTTGTTCTCAGATTTAATTCATTTGTAACACTACCAAGTTATATTACAGAAGTTATATCCCCTTCAATATAATATCTCTTATTCAGTGACATTACGAACTTTTATTGTCGTAATTTGGCAGTTTCGAAAATTATCTCCAATCAATCAATCAATGATGTAATATTCTGTAAAAATGTGATTCAGAGAGCAATGTCTGCCACAACATCTTTAATCAAATCGAGTAATTCTTTCCGTTTCGAGTAGGTGGTCCTAAATTAAATTAATGCTTCTGAAAAAGTGCCGAATTATCAAGAAAGTTAAGGGTTAAATTGAGAGCGAGATAAAAAAAATAGAAAGGTCATTTTTAGTGTTATAGACCACATGAAATTCCGAAAAGATGAAATCAATACTAAAGAAAATCAGTCTGTCAAAATATTTATGGAAACGTTCTTCAAAATGATAATGACCTCTTTGGCAGTATTATGATTCACATCAATACTAGCGACATAATTCAAAAAAGACCTGTATTTGAAAGGTATATGTGCTCAGCTGCTGTCTGCTTGTATACATGTACACACGTTCATATTTTCGTGTGAGGTGCTGTATGGACGGCTGCTTTCTTTGAATATGGCCTTTCCTGTCGGATGTTTTGTTTTGCTTTTTAGACATATATGCCACAAGTAGCAATATCACTAAAAAGAAAAACAGAAAAATGAAAATGCCGATTTGATCATAACTATTCCAGACACAACACGTGTCGGTCTTCTTACATCTCCAATATAAAGTACAGAAACATGGCACTGACCTTTAGTATATTTCTAAACAAAACGTTTGTTTTCAAAATAGATTTGTGTTAACGGTTCTTTTAACTCTCTGAATGTTCCAAAAGTGTTGCAATCACTTGGAAAACTGCAACATGTTGAACAAACTTTACTCTTACTATTATCATTAAGTAAAAAGTGGTTACAAAAACCTATATATGAAGATACAAGTTATTGATATAGCGGAAAATTGATAAAGCAGCTAATTTGTTTTTCTGGAAGAGCTGTTTGCCGCATAGCCTGTTTTTTTGTGTATCTTAGTGAGAGAGAGATGTACAAATGAATAAGCCTATTAAGTTATATTTCTCCTCTCTTTCTTTCAGATCAATGTTGGAAACTTTTTTTCATTTTCCAGAGCTTGATTAAGAACAATACATTATCACCATCAGCAGCGTTTGTCACTATTAGCAAGTCAAATAAATAGAGTTTGATCGGCTTCTCACGCGACACAATAAATTACGTTTGGTGAGTCGTAGCTGTTAAATAGTTTCTTTAAGATCGTTATTCACGTTTGAAAATGCATTGTCGTTTATAATAATATTGTCATTAAATATTGTTTTACATGCGAATCATTGTTTTCTGTACAGCTGACGGAATGGATAATCCGCTGGTTGTTGAGCTGTCAGTATATTTGTGTCCAGAAACATTGGTGGTTTCTTTTAACTATATGACTTTGTAAACTGTGTTAGTGAATTCAAGCGAATAAAAACCCACAAAGCCAAGTAGAGAACAGGTCTTATAAAAGCAAGTACATATAACACATGACACACTTTCTTTTTTGTAGGATAAGTGCATTTCACTAACGTTTTCTCGTTAACAGCTTTCTACTACATCTTCTTATGGTTCCCTGTTAGCACAGTCAGACAAAATGCTGGGAAAAGTCGCATCTTAAATACGATCATCGGGAACATACAAAGCGACATCTTCTGAATTCCTAAAGCAATTTATTTCTTATTAAGTTACAAATTCTGGGAATCTCTGATTCTAAGCTAATGAATGATTCAAACAGGAAAATGGAATCTGTGTAGAGGAAGCCTGACAGATGAAATAGAAAAACCGGTACTAAATCTGTATAAATGTCACGTCTGAATGAAGTAATCAAACTTCTTTTGCAAATAAGAGACGGTATTCCTGTCACGTGATTTATTCTTTTAAACGGCGTGCGGTTTGTGATAAAAATGTATCATACTTGCTAACTACTATGTTACCGTATACAATAAAATGCCAACTGCTAGTAGCGACGGCGATAACTACTATGATCATGTATAAAACTTGCTATTATAAAACTGATGTTAATGATTTTTATACTACTTCAAAATTGAATATACATGTGTAATAAATTATCTGAAAAGAATATTGTCACCAATCACTACTCAGAGACGAAGAACTATTTCCTCTGTGATTGTTTTTCCAAATTTAGATATATTATTCTGTTTATTTGGTTCGTTTCTTTTTATGATGAGAGGTATTTAAACTTCAAACACGGAGCGAATCAGTAAGATCACAATTCAATCACAAATTGCAAAATGCTGCAAATATTGATACAGCTTATCGCAAAGCTAATAGCGGACCCCTTCCCCCGTGTAAGGTATATTGGAGGCAGGATCATTTCCTCCGGGAAATTAACTTAGCTAAAACAGCCACACGGACTTCATTTTGGATCTATATAAATTCTATATAATTATATATAAATTGGGTTTTGACTGAAAAAAGGATTCTTAGCATTTTCTGTCTCATTTTTAATTAACTTAAAGGTAAACACAATTGAAATTTTCTTCGGGAATTTTTCAAAATGATATGATTTTACAAAGTTTAACGCTAAATAAACAATTAAAAAAGCTATAAGAACTTCCTGCTACCAAAGAAATGGTAAGACAAAGTAAGCCAACATGACTATGGTGGTTTCTTGTAATTTGGAACGTTACATCATTTCAATGTATTGCTTTGTCAAAATAAAAAGTTTCATTCTCCCCGCTCTGGAACACCCCTGCATTTCAATTGCATCAATTTGATAAATAATCAGTTTATTTTCTCTTTAAAACGTTTGGTTTTTAAGTTCTTTTAATTAAGATGAAGAACTGCAGGTCGAGGAACTGACAGCAAGCTTTATCATCGCATGCATGGATCTCTTGCGTCTTTCCGTGTTAGTTGAGTTAAGTTTCCAACAGTGTTTTGAAGTACTCGCATCAGTTTTGTCAGTTTCATCAGTCTTATATTATCAATTTGTATTAACACAGGTAGAAAATATTTTGCAAAAGCATGTAGTAACAAACACAATTAGAGAATTAGAATAAAAACATTAGCATGTCGCCTGGTGCATGAATATATTACTAGTCTAAGAATATTGTTGTACTAGGTTTGACAATAAGTAATCAATCGCTAAAAGGATAACAGTTGCACATGTCTTTGCTTAAAATATTGAACAAAATCTGTTTCCATTTGCTATTTTAGCAATATTGGTAAACAAATATATTTCAGTAGTGCACTATGGTATAATCTGTACAAGATAAAGAAATATAAGCCGCAATGTAGCCAATGACAAAATTAATGTACTGCCGAGGTAAGTCAAATCCTACCCCATTGAAGATCTTTTTATTTATAGTATATTATTTAGACTGATTTTCAGTGGCCAGTTTAGAATGCTGTTCCTTATCTTTAAACATTTAGATTTTTATACTAAAGAGCAATTTACTTTAAACAAAGTTGTTATAAAAAGATTAAACATGTCACTGACTTGAAACCACATGTCCCTCATATCTGTTGGTTTGGTCCTGCATTGGTCGTCATATGAAATAGCCATTTAACGAGCTTGTAGAAGGGTCATTGGTTCTACAAAGATGCTCCTGCCTAAAACAATTCCCGAAATGGCAAATGGTGTCTTCTTCCACCAGTATAGCTCGAAAGCCGTCATATGACGGAACTCTGACGGTGTAAGTTACGACGCAACAATAAATCTGACTCTAACTGATACCGTCACGGTTCAGGTTAAATCATATTTAACATAAAACCCAAGATTTCCAGGGAAGACATTAAGACAAGTTTGATATCGATTGAGATGGGTTAATTAAGCTATAGCCCGTGCAATTTTTCATAAGAAATATGAGACGATAAAAGTCTAGTATATGTAAAAGAACTTTCTATTTATTCTTTGTCACTATGTGACAGGTGAGCTAAAAAAGTATGTAACACATGCACATAGCTTGACCTTTTCACATCGTTTCTTAACGACAATAATTCTGCCGTTACATGTACAATGTCTTAGCCATTGCGTTAAGAGTTGTAATAAAATTATCAAAAGGGGAGAGGTGGTTAAGGCGTTTAACCCGGAGTCGTTGGTTTGAGCTCAACTGGGTTAACGACCACATCTTCCCATATGACAACAGTACTATTTTTTCCAGCAAGAAGACTCGAGCTTGGTTCAAATAAGCGTGAAACTTTTCATCATAATCGATGTGAAATACATAAGTGTAAATAAAACTAAAGTAAAACTGTCAATGATTCTTGTTCTAAGATCAACGCTGCTGTATCTTCTTTCTATTTAAATATCAGGAAAGTTGAACAATTTTTCTTAAAAAATGTTCTTAAGCAATTTTTATACCATCCATTTCGAAAAATTAAAAGGAAAAATATTTTTGCTCCTATAAAGAACATTTCAACAGTTTTGGTCAATCGCCTTAATATTTTGTTATCATATACCACAAACTGTTCGACAACGGTACATTTGCAGGTGACTTTAACAACATAGGCACGAAAGAGCTATTAATCCAACGAATTTAAGCAATATCTTTCTTATTAGTTTACGAATTCTTGGGAATCTCTGATTTGGAGCTAATGGAATATATTAGAAAGGAATAATTACATCACCTCTGACGTAGGTTTGAATAAGAAATAAGAAAAACTACGAGACGCGGCTGGTATAAATGTAAGTCAAGTGCGACGCTTTCATGAAGTATTTTTGATTTATACAAAGATGACAAAAATGGACACTATTGCTGTTTGCATTGGCAATACATAGTCCCAAGAAATGACACAAAGTGGCAAAAGTGGACTCTGCTATAACTTTAATAGTGCTAAAATCTTTTATAAAAATATGCACATTGTTTTTTTTTTCTTTTTGCTTGGACAGAAAATATGATAAGCAACAAATATTTAACAAAACGGTCCTCTTAGATGATATTTCATGAAACTTGCTACACACATAGATGTCAGTATAAAAAACGTACAAGTTATATTTGTTGCTACGGCAAAAATGTGGTTGCTAGTGTAATAAATAGTTCAAAATATATCAACAAGTGGCAAAGTGGGAATTTGCGACAACTTTAAAAGTTCATGATATGTTTATACATTTACATCTTTTCTACAGTATTTTGACAGACTCTGTTCATTTATCAAGTTTCCAATTAAGTCCCCACCAGATACAACGCGTTCAATATTATGTCTCTTATTCAGTGACGTTACGACCTTCTAATGTCGTAATGTGGCAGATATCGTAAATTATCTCCAATCAATCAATCTGCAAATAGAGTATTTGTAAAACAGTAATAATGTGATATTCTGTAAACAAGTGAATTTCTATAACACACCGTCTACTCAAATCCTGGCCATAAAAGTTTACATTAGGAAACACCTGACAAATTGTTTAGTTTAAATACGTTTGAAATGAGAATGAAGGTATTTCAGAATATTGTTCGTTTTGACGTCTGATCTTTCATACGTTAAATGTCAAATCCGTTTTAACATTAAGTAATGAAGTGAAAGCATTCAACTTTGTATAATTTTAACTGATTATTATTATACGCTGGCCAGTTAGATACACATCTATATTCAGACCGGTCTTTTCAAAATATTGAACTACCATTTCCAACTGGCGATTCATTCAAAGATATTTTAGCTGACAGACAGCCTAGTGTAAGGAGTTTCCTCCTACAAATATTTACTGGTTGGGGTTACGTTGTGTCCAGTGTTGTACAAATGCAGTGCTTAATTAAGGTTAGGGTTAAATCACGTCACTGAGTGGGCGGAATAAATGAATTTGCTGTATGTTCACCTTTTTCGTTTTTTCGCGACGTCGTTCTCTTTAACTGTAATCATTTAACTCAAACGTACCGTTTTATTTAGAACGAATATAACATTATAAAACTTTCTACAAATTGAACTGTTCATAATCTTGTATTGACCAAATTGATTTACAGAGCACTACCGTAATCTTTAGTTTCCGAGTATATTTAATCAATGGTGAAGGAGACATGCCTGTTCAAATATTCCAGGAATCGTTCTTCAAATAAATCTTGACGTCTTTGACAATCTTTAGACCTAGTAATAAGAGTGACATCATAAGAAACGAGGCTTTAGACAGCTTACATGCTAAAATCAATATGATTAATCACAAAGGTTCAAACTCCATCAGAATGTCGTGCGCGTAAGCGCAAAACTGTTCAGCCATGGAAAAACAACAGTCTTATGAAATATTTTTACGAATGAAATGTTTGATTGTCTTATTGCAAATACATGTACCAGTTGATCTTCTTTGTTTGTTCTAGAAATGTATTCAAGCAAAAATGTTTTACATTGCTAAACACAATTAAAGTTTCTTCAAAACAAGATCATCAGTGTTTCAGTTATCATGCGCATATTGACATATAGTGTTTAATTATGTAGAGCAACACTCCTGTGCAGACTGGAGTTTGTTTGTTGTTCAGAAATTGTAGATTTGAATTTTTTTAATATCCACAAAATTGGTCATGTTAAAATGAAAATACCGATGTGTTTGTAGGTGTGTGTGTAGGGGAGGGGTGGGGTTCCTTTTTTTTTAAATGAACGCTCTTGTTATTATGCAAAATGTTATAATACGCCAAATTCAAACAGTGTCTTTGCACTATCGGCAATACTTGTAAGATTCATACATATAGGACGGTCTGTCAGGCAATAGTTTCACTCGGGGAGAGGGCTGTTGATTGTTTGGCAGCTGAGGCAAATACGTCGCGAAGCGTGGACATTTGATTTTTCCTTACATAATCCCGGTGGTGACAACAAAGATGTATTTAGATACCTTGATGTTCATTTTTGGAACTGTAACGATCATTGCTTTTAGCTTGATTATATTTCTTGTTTTATTGTACGCTGTACACAAGTTAATTGTATTGTTAAATTCAAGTGTTATGAGAAGCCAAGTATATAGCAAAATGTTCCAGAATAGTTTATATACTGCATCTTCCTTTTGAAGAATAATAAAACGAATACTTACAAATGTGAAAATTAGTTTCCCCTAACAGAATGTTTACTTAAAAGCTAGAAACGTTATGTGAAAAATTAACACAACAATATGTCTGCAAATGTGTATCCTTTTAACATATAAACATCATGCAAAGAGTGTGTTGGTGTAGGACAGACGAGTACATAGCTCTTTTTCAGGTGGTGCTTGGATTATTAAAATGTTCATGCATTTAAAATATGTGAATACGCAGATACCATTCTGAAATAGATTAAAATTGATTTTAATAGGTTATTTGCATATTGCACATTTGAATGTATAATGTCTTAATGCAACGTTGGTCTGATTTATTGGTCTGATTCAAACGCACAACATTAAAACGATCTCCTTTGCATTTCAAGTATAATTGTTAACAGTTTTGGTTCACCTCCTGATCAAAGGCAACAAAATAATCATGCAAAATAGACATCGCAGACAGGAAAAACACAAGCAGCGAGCTATTATTCTTACGAATCCAAGAAAGTTCTTTCATGTTTGGTTACAAAATTTCGGTATCTCTAATGAAGAGATAACGAAATAAACTAAAATAGCACTACCTTGACCTGGCCTGGAATGTTAAAAGAGAAGCGGTTAATTGGTACATAGTCTACTATGTTACATTTTAATAAAACATTCTTACATTATTTCATATTTTTCTCATTTATTTTCAACTCTTTGAAAACAGTTTGACATTTTGTAGACAAATTTCGTCCTAACGGCTTGTGTCCACAAAATCAAAAAATAATGACAAGGAAGTTCACACATAGTAGCGTGTTAATTCACGATTAACTATTAAGATACTGAATGATCCTAGGTGTATTTTAAACTAACATGAACTAATGAACGAAGAAAATGGTACAATATCAGCTTCTTACTTATTTGAAATCTTCGCACACTGATTAAACATATTAATAATGGGGCGCTGTTGTTTAAGTCCCTACATCTTTCAAAGTTTTAGCATGCATTTCTCATATGTTATTTTTGTTTTCAGTGATAAATCTATAGGAATACCGTTTTAGTCGAGTTTTGTGTCAAATAAAGGATTCAAAATTGCCACCTCGGATTCTCAACTATAACATGTAAATCCAAAAATACACGCAATAGAAAAAATAAATACGAAGGTTATAATAGGAGAATTGAAATTCATGTTAATAAAATCTGAAAAGTAGATCCCTCGGAAGCACCGAAAACAAGGCAAACAGTGAAAATTGCAGACTCGGTTTGATTGAGTCTGTTCATGAGCAGTAATGGAAAATGCAACACTGCCCACGTCCCCTAGCACCGGTTTAAGCAGTATTCAATCTTCAAATCTAAATGAGTTGAAATCAATGATCCCGAAGGACCAGAAAATATAACAACACTGAGATGAAGTAAGGCGTGTGCAAACCGGTGTCTAATCCGACATAATCTCTTAGAACTTCAGCTACCCATAAAAATCTAAAATTAATCAATAAAATCAGTTGCGAACATACAAGGCGCTTTGTAATTTGCATACAATGTAAATAGAAATCATTTTAACTTCATGTTTAATCATGCGTTAAGGATTCGATGAATATTTGATGTCTTGAAATTGTCACAGAAAGAAATAGTTGTTTTCCATGAAAATTGCACAGCTTATTAAATAAGAACATTATTCTAAAATTCCAGTGTCAGTTTAATGATAGATGCTTGATTCCCGAAAAGGGGCCTCACTTCTGGACAATTTTCAAAGAAATGTTGCACATCTTCTTTTTGATGCATTTGCAACAATGTATGAGTACTGAAATTTCGAATAATAAGATTGATCATCTTTTCTAGAAATTTTGAAAATTAATTGTTTTTATTTCTTTACAAATGGAATTCCATTTTAAAGGGGAATAACTTCTCGTGAAAATTTGATGTTTGGAGCAGCACGCGACAATGCGTTTAAACATGCATTGGACCGAGTTTATTAGTAAAGATTTTGTCCATTTAAAGACAATTATAAAACGTTCAAATTACGGTTCATAATATCTTTTTATCGGATTATCATGTCTGTTTCATGAAAGCCATTATATGTTCAAAGTTTGTAAATGACAAACTGTGCATTATTGCATATTACGGACAAATAGAACAACCAGTCTTAAAGTTAAAATAAAATATGTAAGGTTGTCATTGATTTACTTATTTTTTTCTATTTGTCCACCATACACATTTTTGACAGATTGCTATTTGCATCAAATGAAAGGGAAACAACTATTGTACGCAAATCTGCATAATCACTTTCATGAAACGGAAATAATTAATCAATAAAAAGAGAATTATAAACCGTGAAAATAAGTTCTTACAATGTTTTGCAAACGTACAACGTCTTTATCGACATTCTAGTCATTCAATACATGTTTTCCCGTTGTGTTCCGTACTGTCTCGTATTTATTTTCAAAAAAAAGTTGCCCCCACCCCCCACTTTGAAAAACAGTTCCATTTGTAAAGAAATGAAAATAAACAAGCTTCAAACTTCCTGAAAACGATGTTTAACCTTGTCACTCAAAATTTTAGCACTCGTACAGTGCTGCAAATGCTTCAAAACGAAGATGAGCAACATTTGTTGACAATGGTGAGATTTTAAAGGCGCTGCTCTGTCCAGAAGTGTAGCCCCTTAATTTGGACCCTATTCGGGAATTCAAGCATTTATCAATAAATTGACAATGATCGGTTTTTAGAATAATATGCCTATTTTATAAGCTGTTCAATTTTCGTGTCATACAACTTTTTCTTTCTATGATTTGATGATGTTCAAGTTTCAAGACATTAAATATCAATCTAACCCTTAATCATCGGTAAGAGTAATCAAATCCAAAATGAAATAAAAACAGATAAAACAACAAAATTACTTTTATTCGATTTTACATTAGAATTTAATATCATCTTGCCATATAATATGTTTTCTTATACGTTATGATATCTGGAAGGCCCTTTGCCGCGGAGATAACTTTGAGTTTATTTGCCATGTTACACGCATCGTTAAATAAATAGCTACGAGTCACACGAACAGTAGATTTATGTATATTTCCAGAGCCTTTTGCCGAAGCAAATTTTCTTTTTACTTTGACGAATCAATATTCATCGAAGCTTAAATAAATAAGAATCGTCACTGAACGGTGTAGCCTACTTTCTCCTCCATTTGAATTATATATCTGCTGAAAGTAAGTTAGTTACATGACAGAAATAAGGTATTCTTGTATTTATAACAAAATGAAATTAAAATATAACGCGAACATTTTTGAGAGAAAAACAACACTGGTAGTGGCTAATTACTGTCATAATGTCGAGTTGTTACGTCAGAAGGACGAAGACACGATAACACAAAAGTTAGATAACTCCATTACTCTTTTCACAACCCTCCTCCCCCACCACCCCACCCCCGAAAAATCGAGGTTTCCAACCTTACAGCTTTGTATAAACTGTTTGAAAGTAGCGTAGCCATCTATTTGTCACGTTCATACGATGACATAAATTACACGAAATAACGCCAATACAGATACTTAGTAAATAAATCTACGTAATTACGTGTAAAATCTGTTGAACTATGGTAAGTTCGTGCACGACAACTCCACATGGATAACTTTAAGAGATCATCAAGCAAAATTTGATAAAAGTTATCTTTTCTTCAGCCATATATATTTTATATTTCACGTTCATTTTACCAAAGGTATTCAACTAACAAGTATTTAGTATGACATGCACGTAAAACATTACGTAATAAATTTTGCGAAAGTTCTGCAAAACTCAAAACAATGATAAGTATTGCGTAATACTGAGAGTTATGAAACTTGAAACTTCTTTAGGATATTTGGTTTGCTTATCATCTTGGTGATTCCAACAACAATATTAATTAAAATACATCTATTACTTTGTAGTTACATCGGCTTTATAGTTCGTCTAAAACACGAAAACGACCGAAATATTTTACATGCAATAAAAAGGAATTGATAACACTGTTTTAGGTAGGAACATATTGAGGTTGAGCAAAAGGACTTCGAAAAAAGCCCCAATTTGTTACATAATATCATTTGATTTGAAAATAATTTGAATCAGATTTCATGCATTTACAAGTAAAAAGCGGCAATAAAATGAAAAAATCTATCACCATATATTCGGATAGTTTACCGCAACCATGGACCATAAACTTCCGCCTCGCCTCTCAAGCTTGTTGTCAAATCCAGATTCGCTCAATACAATGTCTCACATTCTAACACTTTACGACCTTTTATTGTCGTAATTTGTCAGATATCGTAAAAAATCTGCGTTCATCCAATTTTAGAAATGAACAGTTGGAGACAGAAATGATATGATATTCCCAAAATGAGTGACACATAAAGTAATTCTGACACCGCCATTCTACCGGAATTGAATAGTTATTTCAATTTCGGGCTAGCGGCCTTTAATACTTTGTGCCTCGTGATGTATGTGTATTGTTGTTGAATTATTATTCCGGAAGTTTCAATCCTGCTGTGATGGGAATACTATATGAATTCTGAGTAGAATATAAAAACTTATGATTGGAAAACATTAATAATCACTGTAAACGTCTTTCAAATAAATGTTGATGTCTGATATTCGCATAACCATGAAAGTAAGATGAAATGATTGTACCTAAGACTACGGTTCCTAAAACAACAATAAAAATAAATATCAATCCAAGTTGGTTAAAAGAAGGATGTTTAACACGCAACATCGAGTTCTTTGTTTTGGCGGGGTGAACAAGAGAGGTTATGGTAATTCGTTTAAGATTAAACTTACAGTTTGCTTATACCTGAGAACGTCTGCATTGCATTAAAATAGATTTTCGTAAATACAGCTCTGCAAGTTAAATGAAATCCCGAATGCAAATTAGGCACATTTGTAACATTTATATCTCTGTTTGTTTTTTTATGCGTAAGCAGCCTTTGATTATTCATGGAAAATGAAATTATAAGATGTCGATGGACTCCTATAGTCTACCTGTAAATGGGGTTTTCGTACGAATGATATTTATTTTCTTACGATCATTCTTTACATGTATTTATGGCGTTTTTTTTTTTTTATTTTTTAGCTCTATGTAAATAAACAATCAGTAGCATTCTCATTTAAAACAAAATTTATGCAAAGTCAGATCAAAATTAAAGTTAGCTATGAGTGGATGGCAATGTGATCATTTTGTAGTGATACCTCTCACGGTTACAATCTTTCATCCAAAAAAATATTTTTATTTCATTTTGTATTAAATACATTATGCAAGTTTATTTTCTTTCTCCGGTTTCTATATATTCTCTTATTTTCATATTAAATCGGCAGTATATTTAAATAACTCATTACTGAAGTTATGGCTTGGCAATGCATTTTAAAGTGAAGTATAAGATAAAAATGTCAAACTAAACCACTGTGCTTTAAAATGTCAGAGAACAACTTCAAAAACATTACATCATAATTAAGGTGAAGTGTATTTAAACATATATACGCGTTAATAACAACAAATTTCAGCTTGTGAAAAAGTGGGAACTAAACTATCTTTCCTGAGCACTTGTCTTTGAACGCTACTGAAAAAAGTAGAAATAAGATACAGTTTTAAAAATAAAAATTATATATGTCTAAGAATCAATCTCACCACGAAAAAGTACGAAACAGAACGCGTTAGCGCTCGGCCAACGAGGAATTACTGCTATCGGAAACGTTGTATACAGATTTAATCTTATTTTATTCTTTTGTTTGTTTACATTTCAAAACGCCATAATACCGTGCGATACGTAACAGAATCTACCTTTAAATTGTCAGTTATAAATAAACTTTCTCTATTTGAAAATACTGTTTGTTTTTCTTTGCATGATAAGGCATGCATCTTGATGCTGATTATATTTTTGAAAATACATCTATATAAAAACATGTATTAGTATTATGACATACTTTTTTAGAAAAATTTTAATTCTTTAACTCTAAAATTTTAAAAAGAAATATTTGGATTTACCCCAGCGCAAACCCAAACTTATTTCTCCACCAGCCGTATTTTACTATTAACTTCGTGGAATGGCTTGTCACGCGACACGGCAATTAGTTACACTCTGCGAGAACTCTATTGATTGTGTTGATGGCTGTAACTAATAGTTCCTGGAAGTGCTGTCATGGTCTCGGCGTCTCAATAAGTTTAAATATGACTTCGTGTCACGAAAAGTGGCCATTCATATGATTAGTTTTTCAGAACAGCTGACCTAAGGAATATTCCCAGTGATGATATAAATGTGTTATTTAGATACCAGTATGTTTGTGTTTTGGACCAGTGATGAATGCTGTTGGCTTAATTAGATTTACTTCTTTGTTGAAAACACGTCGAAAGTACCGTTGAATGTAAGAACATATTAATTAAATGCTTAGACGGCGGAACGGTTTGTACAGTCGCAATCTCCTCTCGACTTTTAAGAATGATAAAACGGACTTAGCAAACTGGAAGATGTTCATTTCTAATTCATACCAAATTATGTAATACAACACACAACAAACATGCTCATAGAATAACATATCCCTTTCACATAATGCTAAGTCTAAAATCTAAGACAAGATATATTTCCATTAAAGTGCTCTCTCTATCTTTTATTGCAGATTCTATTTGCGTGTCAATAAAAATTACCAGTCAATTGCTTTTTTTAACACAGTATCGTTTTGCTAATATACTTTCAGGTTAGTGTGCTTCAATTCTTCCGAATTTCAGAAACTACTTTTTTCTTATTAAGTTGCAAATCCTGCGATATTTCTATTTATTCAAAGCAGGTGAAATATTCTAGCAGGAAAATTATATTGCTGTATACGAAGAGGGGCATACATTTTAGTGAGAGAGGTGACTGAAACACGATCTGTTATTTTAAAGTGTTGCCTCAATATCAACACGAAAGAAAGTTAAATGAAATATTTGTTCAGGTGAACATCTGATTTTCCATTTCAATGTACTTCCACCAATTTTATAACAATCATTGAATGTACCTTAGGTAAGACATAGATAACGAACATTCAGGATAAATTTATTTCTTCGTATTCAAAATATAATAAAGTTTGGCATTGCTAAATTTAACAGAAGCAAAACATTACAATCACACAAAAGACAACATATACTAAGTCACTAAGTTTTTGTATATAATACCATTTGCAGCTTGTTAAGACGCTTACAAAGAAGTTATTACGTTTTGATTTAATTTTGGATATATAATGTACAAACCAGTTTAAATTGAATTATTTTACTTACACTGTCTAGTGTAACTAGTTTGAAATAGAGTATAAATGAACTTGTCGTGCCAAAAATACAACCAAACCCTAAGTTTCCTTTATATAGGTAACAGACCGTTCCAATGCGATGCTGCTATTTTCTACTTGTTTTTGTCCGTTTTGTTTTATACAATTATAATGTACATTTTCTTGTACGTTGGTGATATCTTTTTTCTTTTTGGCTTCTGTTTCTTGTGCTGTATGCTTCCAAACAGTCTTCTCTTTACTTATAATTTCTGAAAGCAATTTATAACTGTCCCACCACTACCGAGAATAAATGAAGTAATTTTCTAGAAGCTTTATGGAATTATTGACAATTCCATATTTGAATAAATCCAATATTTTTTATTAACGCAATTCAATTGGTTTAGCCAAAGTATTTCCCATTGTTTATCAGTTGTGTAGTTATGCGCTTATTTCAGCGTTGCGTCAATTCCGGATATTCGAAAAAAGGCGTTAACTTTTTTTTTTATTCCTAAACGACAATTTCCTATCCGGTGAATATAGATTCGATTCAAACTGTATTAAAAATTGTTTTGGAGTTTTTTTTTTCAGGCGGAGAATAAAATCTTAACAAAGAGAAAATTGTTTACTTGAAATTATAGATATTACTTCATTTTGCTTTTGTAAAATCTGTGTGTAACGCACACATTCAAAATAACGTCCCTTCGGTTGTTATTCGGCAAGGCAAGGTTTGCATGTGCATAGACACAACAAAAAGTATAATCCCGAAATAATAACTCATGACTGACCTTTTTAAATATATGGTGAGTCAAATACAAAATACAACATTACAGGAGGAGCACGAGTTACACACAACATTAAAAATCGCCTGGTAAATCAATCATTCACCGTAATTGAAAGCCAGAACTGTTTCGTTTGGTGTGTCTGCAAACGATAAGACTCAAAGAAGAGTGGTCCACATATATCTAAATGTAAAAGATTGGTGTGGTAACTTCTGTTTTTTCTTGTTGCTACAACTCTTTGAAAATTGAAATAACATTCAATTAGTATTAATCTGAAGAAAATTATCTTAAGTATCTTCCTTTAGCGTCAAATTGTAATAAAATCTCTGAATTGTATCTTGTATTTTTAACATGTATAACTGTTGAGTTCTGCTCAACCCGTGGCTAGAGGTCGTGGACGGTAACTGGCACTTCAACTACCGTCCACGAACAGGCTCAGTCAAACCGAGCCTGCAACATTTTTATTTTTATTGTGTTGGACGACCTGTGGTTTTCCACTTTTTCCAATTTTGGAAATCAAGAAAATAAATATCAAAAATAATATTTTTAACCAGTATATGGGCAACTTTGCAGATTCTACTTAATAATCAAAAACCTTACAACTTAGTCGCTTATGGTTTAGCAAACGCAAACCTTTTTCCAATGATGTCTCTAATTCCGTTACATCAGGATATTTAAATGTCGTAATTTGGTAGAAATCGCATATTATCTCCCATCAATCAATCTACCAAATTAGAAGAATGTATCTCCTGGACAGTAATGATGTGTTATTTCCCTAACAAGTGATACAGATTGCCATTTCTGACATAGACGTTCTTCTAACAGGAGTAATTGTTTCTATTTCAGATTCGTGCTTTTATAAACGTTGCCCCTTTAACACAGATTTAGTGTTGTATTCTTATTTTATTTGTCGGGTTGTGGCATCAAAATATAATAGCGCACTAGTAATTTGTCGTAATTAATGGCTTCTGAACCACTTGCATTAAGAAGCCAGAATATATCGCTCCCATGAATTGCTGATTAATACAGGTTTGACTTTAGGTGGACGGGTAGCTCAGTGGTTTGCACACTGGACTTCCAATCCTGAGGTCGGGGGTTCGATCCCCGGCAGCTACTCGGGAATTTTCATAAACGCTTTTCAGTGTTTCTCACCCAACCAGAGGTGTACTGGTCAGGAACCCAGGCAATCCTTGCGTGTATCAGTGCTATACACTGGGCATGTTAAAGAACCAGGCTGTCTTTTCGCAACGAGCTAGGCTAAGTTAGCCGAACAAGCCTGTATCTGATTTCTGATCTCTCTGTCATGGGAGCTTTGTCTCACTCTGTCCCTCTGGTCAGATCGCTCTGTGTCTGCACCAGTAGAGGATGAATTATGCGCCCTGTGTGGCTGCATTTGAACTATGTAAAGCGCCTTTGAACGTGGAATTGATCATGAAAAGGGCGCTATATAAATCTTGTATAATAATAATAATAATAAGTATGTGTTCATTACATTTTTAACAAAGAAGCTTATTGTAACAGTAATAATCCTGCGAATACAAATAATCTAGTAATTTAATTTAATAGCATATTTACTTCCTTTATTGAAAAACTTGTTTTATATATAAGTTAGTAATAAATTGTTTAGGTACCCTGGTGTGTTTTATGATGCTTCAAGACTAATTTTATTATAATTGTTAACACAAAAGAAAAATATTGCAAATTAGAAGCGTTCTTTTGAAACTTTAAATTGTGAAGTTTCATTAACTTTTTAATCAAGTTGTCAACAACAATTTTCCTATCGCTTCGTCTTTTTGTGAACACAGAACACGCAATATTGTAAAAGTCACTTCTCCTTAACAGTTTCTACGCGATTATATTTAAAGAACGCGGTATTGCTTACGAAATTCGAAAAACTCGAAAAACAATTTCTTCCTTTTTAAGTTACACGTTCAAGAAATCTCTAATTCTAAGCTAATAAAACTAAACTGAGTTACTGTAGACCCTGTTTGACCAAAGCAATAGGGAAGGGAGAATAGTAACTTTTTCTTTCTAGTACTTTCTTTCAGAATAGGTTAACGTGAAATTAAGCTACTGCTTTTGCAATTGTTTATAGTTCCAAATTTGCATAGCACTTACTGTAAATTCCATTAGATAGGGGAACAAATGCATGTTGGAGACATAAATACAAGTGTATGCTATCAATTATCAGTAGATGTAATCATTTTTGAAGATAAGTGATCTCTTTGAATATTTCTAGAAACCCAGACGTCTTTGACAGTTTTCAGACTCATTAATATAAGTGCTTTCGTAACATGAGAGGCTTTAGACGGCTTTTTTCGGTAAAACAATATGTCTGAACAGAAACAAATCCGGAATGACAAGTCTTGCCATGTTAATTATGTAAGGTCTTAAAATATTTTACATTCAAATACTATTACAATACATTTTTAGCGGTTTCTGACCACGTTACTAAACGCTTATAATTTAAATAATAATTTTTAACTTCCGCAACGGGACGATTGGTCAGCAATGTTTTTCACCTTCATCTGAATTTGATACCATTAACAGTCAAATCAACCTGTCACGCGACACAGCAATTAGTTACACTCAGCGAGAACGCTATTGATTGTGTTGATGTTTTTCACTAATAGTTCCAGGAAGTGTTGTCATTGTCTCACTATTCTAAACATGACCACATGTCACGAAAAGTGGTCATTTTCATGAATGGTTTTACAGAACAGCTGACCTAAGGAATATCCTCGGTGGTGATGTTAATATGTTAGATAGTCCATGTTTTGTGTTTAGAACCACTGACGATTGATGTTTGTTTAATTATACTAACTTATTGATTGTTTTTTGTTTTGTTTTATTGTTTGTTTGTTAAGTTGGGCTCCAGCTTTGATGATGAATGAAGACCCCTGGTACCCCTACGTGCATTATTTCATCACGGGCGGGCACCTGTGTAGAACCACCGTTCTTCCGTAAGCCAGCTGGATGGCTTCCACACAATGTCCCGATTGTTTTAGGTAAAAATATTAATAGAGTCGTAAATAAAAACAATGTTTACAATTATATTATTAATCAACGTGTAACATATTATGTATCAGTCTGATGTATAAACTTCGACGTAATCGTGCGGTTTTATAAAATTATAGATACAGAGTACATATTTTCACTATTAAAAAGTATTTCATGGGTTAGCATTGATTTAACCCTTATCATGCTTGACACGATTGATTATGCCTTTATAAAGTTAGATAAATGTGTTTCGTTTATTTTATTTTTAAGGTAACATTAATGAAAATAAACTCATCTCAAAACAATATTTTAAAACGACATCGTCTTCTTCAGTTACATTAGAATCATGGTTTTATAAGCCTTTTGCCATCGCCTTTTCAATCTGCTAACAAAGACTACGAAAGAAAAATATATTAAATAAATTTTGCGTTCTGAAATTCTAATTCTCCCGAATTCTAAAAACAATTTCTTTGTTAATAGGTTACACATTCTGGGATTCTAAGATTATGCAAGACTCTAAAGGGAAAATTGAATTACCATATGTGTAATTAGCGTAGCTGAAAATAGTGAGCAATATACTTAGTACATGGTATGCTTGAAAATTAGAGCCTCAATTCTTCCGAGATATCCTAGAAATTTGAAAAGAAAATGTTTTATTCGCTCTGTTCGAATGATTCCAAAATTAATTTCTGAATTTCACCTTGAAAGAAAATATTTTCACTCTCATGCTTCAATACCATCTACACGTAAAATTGACATTTTATCTTGATTTTCCGTTGTTATTACGCATAAGTAATAAGACAAGGGACCAAAATACATTTATGACGCAGTACAAGGGCAGTGGAGATTTTAAAGTCAACCTTAATTCAAACAAATCTCAAAATAAGAACAATGCTACATTCATTTCAGGCTGGAAGCTATCAGATGTTGTCTACATCTCTCTTCTTGTAAGAATACGTATTAAAAGACAAACTGAAAATACTATCACTGAACTTACACCGAAATGACGTACTTAAACACATGTTTGGAAATATTTCTCTTATATTCTACTCATTAATCATAAGCTTTAGAACTTCGCCCGTTAATTTCTATTAAATGCAAACCAATGTTAATTTGTAACGTTACGACCTTTATTGTGTTCGTTGACAGTTACCGCAAACCAGTCTGTAATTTGAGTATCGGCTTGTGGTATTCTTTCAACGAATGCTATTTCTGACAGAGACTTTTAACCACTCAGATTAGTTGTTTCAATTTCGGTCTCGTTGTCTTAAATATGTTGCGTCCTTGAAATAGACCTTGTAATATGACGTTAAACTATTTACGCAAATATTTATGGTAAATGGTTGAAATCCAAACGAAAGTGGATAAATAGTATTTAAGATTGACATAACTTTCTGCATAAATTTATACTAGTATTCAGTAGAATATCATGATTTAGCAATAACATTTTAACAATATTTTTTTCATAAATATATATCGTCATAATTGTAAGTAAAGTTTTCTAATTCAAAGTAGATGAAATAAAGTGTGAAGAAGACCGGAGTGGCCACATATTCCTGGAGAATTTCGTCAGATAAATCCGTCTTTATTAGTCTTGAGATATAATAACAAAAGATATATCCTATCAAGTAATTGTGTAGGAAAAATTAATTACAATGCACATGAGATATTTGTTTACACTGCATATAAGTTAGAGGAACGTAGCAAATAATCTGACTTTTTTCGTCACCCATTCTTGTTAAGTAGGTGAGTTCCACATAAATTTATAACTACAGTTCCTTTAACGTTAACCTAGTTAGTGTTTGGTTTGGAATGACCGTCCATCAGCGGAGCCGGAGTACTTCAAAGAAACAATCATTGACTTCTGAAAAGAATTATGTGCCAATGAAATAAAAACTCTACCCAGAAGGAGCACGTAAAATTATTATCATGTTTCTCAACAAATGAAACGTGTAATCGCCCGACGAGATAAATTATCATTACAGTTTGTGCATCTAAGTTTATACTAAAAGTAAAAGATATGAAAATCACCAAATATTATAAAGTACTTAATCTATACGTGTATGGTTAATTAAAAACGAAAATCATTTCAGTCATAAACGTTCCACGTGAAATACTAAATCATTAAAACGTCTGAGCTATTTGTAAGATGGGTGTTGCAAAAGTGGATTTATTGAAAAATTGTCCCAAAATAACACTGAAGGTTAGAAGCGTTCTTTTTCAGAGTATTTTCTTTAACAATTTGCATTTTAATTAAGTTTACTTGTCAACCACTCTACTATCGCCTTATCTTTTTGTTAGCACAGTACACGAATGTTGTCAAAGTCACGTCTCCAAGTGAGTTCAAACGAGATTATCATGAACGAACAAACATAATGCGGTGCTGTATTGCCTCAGAATTGCAAAAGCAATTTCTTTCTTATTAAGTTTGAATTCTGTGAATCACTGATTCAAAGCAAGAGGAAAATCAAATTACAGTAGACGATTGCTGTTTGGCGAATAAAATGGAGGCGAGAGACTAGTTCGATATAAGAGATGTCTGTGTTGACACAATTACGTGAAATATTCGCATTTATTCTGCAATATGCTGCCTTTTCAAATGTGCTCATCACTCTCTGTAAAATCTTAGTGAAATGTTTCTCACCTCTAATGATGCAATGATTTTGCTTTCGTGCATAACACATTCACGACTGCATTTGCGTCATAGTTTTTTAAGAAATGTAAGTTGATAATGCGTCGCTATCTTACATGGAAAGATTTTATCAAAAGACGACTAGAGTTCCAACTTAACATAATATGGAAACGTAAACATCATTAGATGCATCAATTATCCTTCATTTCAAGTCTAATGTGACACTAAATAGTTCCATAAGGGTGTTTATTTAAGCGTCATGTTACGAGGTTTAAAAATATTGTTGCATATAATGAAATAACAACTCAACAGAGTTTTCAGGTTGAGGGATGGGTTGATAAGATTACAGGGGTGACAAATCGACAGATTTACAAGGCCGACAGGGTCGTTAGATTTATAAGGCCATTTTGTTTGAAATTGCCTTACGGTGAAACGTCGGTGTCACATCCCAATTCATTTAAGTCACCTGATTTCGCTTTGTCACATACGCTTCTCCACCATTCTTGTTGGCATTTTTTAAAATAATAACTATTTCTTTTAATATATTATCAAACGTGCATACAACTTTATGTCGCATTCAATTTGACGCCAGAATAATTACGGCGTTACATCACCACCCTGTCAACTCTGTCTATCTGGTAGCGCTGTCAACCTTATTTAATGCCCTAAACGCAACGATTCTGAACTTTGATTTCTGTTTCACACACCTTGATATAAAATATTACTATATAGATCTTACCAGCGAAACATTCCATTCTTTCGATATTTCAGCGATAGGTCCTGACACTGACGAACAAGCATCTCCAAACACCATCACCATGGTTTTGTTACTGTCTACCATGTCAAAGAAAAACTTCGTGGCAACAGCCATGTCACACTGAAAGTAAACAAAATTGTTTTGAAACAATAAATACTTATTCATTGTCTATCTATAATCGTAAAAGAAACACTGCTTCAACGTATAGTACCTTTTCCATTAAATAAATTTGAAGTTGGGCCCTAATTTATTGTTCAGCCTTCTGCAAAGACATGGAGTGTGTGCATTTATGGTTCGTCCGTTTTATTAATAATGCAAGAACATTTCTGTGATTTACATATCGTGTTTACGTTTCTATTCTGAGAGTAAGGGTTTTGGCTTGGTGGAAGTAAGCTGTATTTACGCTCTCCTAAAACTGGCAGATAAGAATGATTTTTTCCCTCACTTGCTAACATGTAGGATTTATACATTGTTAATATGTACATTGTAAATTAGTTGGGATAAGACACAGGTTGAATATTAAATGTGATATCTACTTTTGAATTGTTGGTTCACTTCAAGGTCTGAACTTTATTCCCGAGTAGGATTCGAACCCCGTACTCGTATTGCTTTTACCAACCAAACTTGTCCCCTAAACCCCGGCTTAGGAAGGCGGTGCCCGTTACATTTGGACCATAAACCGGTCCAAACTTCTCAGTGCTTTTTCTGCAAAACCATCACAAGGGGGTAGTTTTCCCTTTATTTGATTGTTTCCTTGTATGTTACTTTGTAAACGCATGTTTATGTATTCATCATGGACGTATCTATAAATACTGTTAGAGCGTTATAACGTTTGAGGAGAATGTAGATTTCGGAAAGTTCTTCTTTTCATAAATTGTTCACTAATACCTATCATTGCAAGGTGGTTTTCTTATACATTATACATGACAGTCATAATGTTTTATTCACTAGAACAGGACCCATAATCATCAACGTATGAAATTTAGAATTATAATACTTTGAAATGTCATTTGACTTTGAAATGTCATTTGAAATGTCATTGTAAAATAAGCACAGTTATGAAAATGTACATTAGAGTACACCCTAAAGCTCAAGACAGCTGAGCAAAGTTCATCAGAAAAAAAAGCTATACAAAAGGCAACTGGAAATTATACCGTTCATAGGTTTAAAATACAGATTTAAACGATGAAGATGGTGTTTTAAAACTAATATCTTACAAAAATCTAGAAATGTGTCACAGACACGGGTGCCTCCGCAACATGAGAAAGGTCACAGGCATGGTACTGCTCACAAACTAAAAGAAGGACCCTTGGCCCTATTTATTTACCAAAATAATATTGTAGGAAAATCAGAAAATTTAGTAATCTGTATATGTAGTGAAAATTGGCTAAGTTCAACCAAGGACTCTGACCTTGACCTTTGAGCTAGTTTAAATGGATGTTGCGCATGACACATTGTCTATCCATGCTTATTATTTGTGTCAAATTATTTTGAAATCGGACATGCATGTCAATGTTATGGACCGGACACGAAGACCATATTATCAGTATAAATGTAGAGAAAATTGGCTAAGTTCAACCAAGGAATGTGACATTGACCTTTGAGCTAGTGAAAGGGTATTTGCGCAGGACACATTGTCTATCCATGCTCATCATTTGTGTCAAATTATTCTGAAATCGGATCATGCATGTCCCGGACACAAACACCACCCTTTTTCGAACACACAGACACAAACACACAAACACACACACACAAACACACACTCGGACAGTGGTAACACTTTAATATGCCCCCTCCCCCCCTCTCATATTATGGCGGGGGCTTAAAAAACATGAGACTGAAATAACATTTAATATGTTACACTCTAAAGATCCTACCCAAAACTGTTCATATAAACACAACTCATTTATCAAGACGCCCTAAATCACAGTATAGAAATTCATTCCTATCTGATACATGTATATATATTTGCATTCGTTTTCCTGACGTGGACAGAAGAATCCGGTCTTCCTTTAGAAAGATTTTAATTATGTTCACGTAATTACACACATGTTGTTTAAAACCTTGTTTTATGAGTATAGTTAATGGAATTTCATTGTCAACAACAATTTATTATGCGATTGTAACTGCTGTTTTACGACTTTGGACGCAAGAATACGTTCAGAAGTTACATGATTAAGTGATAACACACACATACACACAATTCTTTTTCATTAAGTGGACCATAATCATGTTTTTTTCTTTCTTGGAGTTTATCTTTGTTTTCAAGACAAAGAAAAATCTTTTTTATCAAAATTAGGTTAAAGACTCCCTATTTAGAATTTGGAAAAGAATTATTTACCCTTATATTTACCAGGCACAGTGTCTATGATTGTCTTTCAAGATGGTGATAAGACATTTCGAAGAACATGGACAAGTTGAAGGAAGTTTGAATCAAAGTTGGGAATTGAAGAAAGATCATTTCGAGGGATTAATGAGAAAGAGGTCTAAGTGCATAATAGCATAAAGAAAGAAACACTTAGACTTCTTTCGCATTCGCCCCTCGATTTCAGCCCAATTTATTAGGCATTTTAGAGTCTGTGAAGCCGTCCTACATCTTTTCTAACATTTATGTTTAACTTAGTATTTTTAAGTAATCATTTTTCAAGTAATCATTCTTGATCTATTACAGCGCTTGATCTACACGTTACAATGTCTTTAGTGTCCACAAAAATGAAATTATACGAACCATTGACTTAAAACACGGATAGAACGGACAATCATTATGAGATAAAAACAAAACCCGGTACAGTCAAAATGTGCTGGAGCATTTCTGTTATTACACTGAGCAACAAGTTAAGTTGGAGGTTCAAGAGAGAAAAAAATCCTCTCGAATAAAAAATGGCTGTTTTGAATTAAAATTCTCGGAACATTTCTTGACTTCTGTTTGTGAAAGGAACAAGTACATGATGTGACAAGCCAGTGTTTTTATTTCAACCTCCTTAATGTCCGAATGATGATTAAATATATGTAACCAACTAACAAGAAATTTGATTACAAATTCGAAAACCGATACTTTTCTGTTTCAAAAATATTTTCGGAGAAAGTACATATTAATTAACAATGCATTATTTTCAAAGAGATAAAAAGCGTTAAGGTCATTGTGAATTTTCAGTGTGTATACCTGCTTTTGAGAACACTTTTGGATGAAAGGTATAGAAAATAAATTTGATGGTAGCTGGCAATTGTTAACCGTTAATTTTGTATGATAGTTCGGAGCAGCAATTATGCTGGGCAAAGAATAGGCGTGCGGCAGTGACGTTGCCACATAAACGATATATAAAATATGTTTATTGTTCTGAAATTAGGTTCACATTCATTTTGTTCTCATTTTTAAATGTAGACAAAAGGAAGGTTAAAGATCATTTTTAGGGTGTTTTAGCCTTCCCCGTATATACCCTATATCTGTGTCAGTAGTACATTGGCTGTCATATAGATTTACAAAGTGATATATAATTAAGTGATAAAAAAAATTTCAGGATCGACATTCGGAATGCTTTTACTCTTTTGCTATGTTCATAATTTGATTTAGATGGACTGTACTCGTATTCTGTATCAGGTTAGACGTTTTATGAGGAATAGCTGTAGGGTGTAAAATTGATATTAATTTCCTGCCTCAGTTCGTTCTAATAGACATTGTCATTTGTTTGATCAATATGACTACATACCTCATATTCTTGTACAGATGGATATTGTCAAAATTTATGCTTTCCATAGTCAAAGTAATGTCAAATCGTATTGTTGTTATGAATGTTGTATTTTTTCTTTACAGACCAGCAATAATACTCTGCTGCATGAAATAATTTTAAAGTTACTGTAGAACAATGTAAAACAACGAGTTATGAATTTCACAAAAGTAACCATCGATATGTTAAATACTGCATTATGATCAAATTAATTTCGCACAGCATATAACGTCAGTGCATGTAATATTTTCAGGAGTTACAGGGAAAATATTTCAGGACCTTTAACGAAGAAGTTACTGCGCAACCTATTACGCATACATAAATATTCTGGTTCTGGTTAATTAGGAAGTTGAATCATTTTCAGACGGTATCCATTCGCGTCATGGAAACAAACTAGTTGAGATCATTTTAAGCGAATTAATCGGTTTATATTTAATGCAAAAGTGAACACATCGAAAAAGAACTGAATGTGCAAAGTTAACGTAATTACACGGAATATAAAGAAAATGTAGCTTTAGGCAGTGTAGCAACGGTTGAATACAACTACAGTTTAATTATTATACATGTTTAAGCATGTATAAGTGTTCCATTAGAAACGTGTGTAAAGGACAAATTTCTGAATCAAACTCTGAAGGATGGAAACATTGCAGGCAGATAGTAGAGTTATTGTCCCTTTAAAAATTGAATCAAAATTCGAGAAATATCCAAACATGATCGCTGAAACAAGCATGGATATCTATGATTTTTACGTTTTCTTTCTGATGTTTATCACATAAGCCACTTCTAATTTCATATCGGCCATAAAATTATCATGTCCATTTCTAAAACAACGGGCATGATGAGATATCCTAATGATCGCTGATCTTTGTTCTTATAAAATATGCAAAATCGGGTTTCAAAATTAAAAATCGCAGTAAACGTATTGGCAAGGTCCGCATATAATATAAAAAAACTGCGTAAGTTTCACTTTGTTTCTATAAGAATTATCAAGAAAAAAGACAGACTATATATATATTATATATTCTTTGTAAGAATATCACTATTGTCCTATCTTAGAGCCCTGTCATTTCCAATGGACGTTAACAAGTCTATCAAAATTACAGAGAAAATGAGACATTCTACTGCCATCTGTGATACAGATATCATAAGTTGTATAGGAAACGTTATGTACAACTACTAAGCATATAAAATGATAGATTGAATCACAAAGTACCAATGCAGTATATTTAGATAAATATCAAATGCATTGGACAATATTTGATTTTATCATATACCTAAAAATTCGGCTTGTATTTCACAAGTAAATATGAACAGGCAGAAAATAATTCCGTATTGTACCTTTTGTATTGTATGTTGCCGTACTACTTTCATTAATATGCATGAACTGACATAGTTCAATATATGACGCACATAAAATCCTCACTAAGTTCCATTTCAACATCGATACACATTGAAGATTTGGTTCAATAACAAAACAACAAACAAAAACTTGGAGGTATATGATAAAAGGGTCATTATAACAGTAACTAGATCTGGGATTTTGTATTCGGCGCTCGTGGATTTTGCAGGGTCGGATCATTTATTTTATAAATGTATACATTAATTCTGCAGATATGATGGATACACGAAAGTAATACATTGAATGAAAATCCGAAAGAAGAATTTTGTGCTCTTATCCTAAATTAAAAGTCTGATATAAATTTATCGCGTTAGATTGTTAGAAAAACGATCATTGTTACACGTTAATAACAAATATCAATAATTATAAAAAAATATTGTGCAGATATACAATTATGTATATTAACCTTGAAAAAATAAAACAAAACAATTTATGTGTCTTACTTACTCACAATTTTGGAATATACAGTAGTACGCCGGTGCCAGGGGAGATCCTCTCATTACTACACTAAGTCTTTTTGGTTTGATGCGTTCTATACTCAAAAGTTTTATTATGCACACAACAACAGTTTTTCGTTCGTATGTTGGCCGTATTATTTTATGATATTTTCTAGCCCTTTTGTACTGCGTTTTATGTCTCCAAAGGATCTTCTTTTAAATTGCATCATCCTAAATACTTCTTGATAGAAATCGACAGATAGATGAATAGTGTCCAAATATGTGTCTGCCATTTAAAAGGAAATGTCAGATTAACTGTTGATGTCATATTCCTAGTCAAAGATTCTCCATGCAGGGATAACATTCAATTAACAGTGTCCGGTAACTCAAAATTTGGTGCGGATTAATGATGAGGCTTGGTTCTTTGTTAACAGAAACCCTCTAGGTTTTGTTTGTTTTTTACACTGAATGCTTAAAGGCGATGCCTCAAGTTTTTTTCTATATCTGCCTGTTATAACATTGTTGTAAATGTTTTACTTTGTATAATGAAAGAGGAAAATGATGCAGGAGGAAGTGGCTGTTCGAAAAATAATATAAAATTACCAACATAGAAATAATTAGAGCAGGAACAAATTGATAAAAAAAATCAAGACTGAGTATGAAACAAAAACATGTAACGAAGACATTAAAATCTGAACAAAAGGTGTAAAATAGTTCTGACACGGTAACCAGTATATTAACAAAAATTAGTTCGAAACTAATGAATGGCGGTAATATAACATGTGACGGAAGGCTCCCTTAAATCGAATTTCGAAGATAGAAGTCTTTTTTTGTCAAGTTTATAAAAAAAATGAATATATATATATATATATATATATATATATATATATATATATATATATATATATATATATATATATATATATATACATGCTGTAACTTGAAAACTTGTTCTACGATTTCCATGCTTTATGTGGCATTTTTATTGGATTACATATTGTAAGAAGAGCATGTTTGCTTCTACATATCATTATAAATTTCCAAAATTTGCAGTAAGTAGGAGACATTTTCATATATATATCCTAAATCATCCATTTATATTTCATTTTCGCATACTGCATCGTTCTAACCATGGAAAATAACCGAGCGATACATTGTGATGCAAACATGTTAATACAAATAAAATTTAGTACCAAAATACACAATAAATAACACAAAGACTTGTGTAGAGACTTGTTATTAAAACTATTCATTTAAAGTTCTCCTCTTGTCGAAGGAATATAGAAAAAAACTTTAATTATGCTCATATAACTGCAATCGTGACGTAAAAGCCTTGTTTTACGAGTTGAACTAATAGGATTTCATTGTCAACAACAATTTATTATACGATTGTAACCTTTGTTTTATGACTAGAAGACGCAAGGATAAGCTTCGAAGTTACACGAATAGATGGAAACAGCCACACAATTCTTTCTCATTAAATGGGTCGTTATTAGGTTTTATTTCTACGCTTTTATCTTGGTTCTAACATTGTAACAAACAGCGAAATTGGGTCAATGTCTTACTAAGTAGAAACTTGAATTGAATGAAATATACTTTTAGAGATATTCACAGAGATAAAATCAGATATTTCCATAAGATCTGGCTGATTAACCCACTATTACATTTTGAGTTATGTTCCCGTGTATATGAAATCTATAGTGTGCTCTCGGGCCTTTTGTCTTACAAGAAATGACCCAAACGTAACAGGGAAGGAAGGATCATCAAGCGGAGTTAACCCGCATCAATTTGATAAAAATATGAGACTCGACTAATTTTTTATGCGGCGAATATAGAAGTAAATTGCTGTAAATAATACCTTATCAGACACCATTTGCTTAGATGAAAATGTTGAAAACACTTCAGAATCATTAAATGCTCTCATAAAACTTTAGCAGTAGTGCTGTTTTCATGCACATAGGCTGTGCTTAACGCGACACATACAAGTTATATGTTTCAGAAAGGAAAATGACTGAGATAGTATATTTGTGCATTTACATGTAGTTAAACTAATTTCGATATTCTTTTATCAATTGTTTCGATGACTGTTTAATGCAACTTTGTCACGATTGCTTTGTCAGACTGAATGCATTAATTAGTCATTACTGAGCTTGTGGAATGGGATAAGATCAAATAGAAATGTTGTCTAATCTGAAAACGTAAGCAAAAGAACTTGATACTTGGAAGACGAAATATACATATTCAGAGTTAATATTACATGAAAATGACTAAAACTCACGTTGCTATATCAAAAGTAAAACTTTTTAGCTTATTATGTTTTACCATTGTTTCTATTAACGCTTCTATTATTACAATGTCTGTAAAGATGGCTGAATAAAATACAAACATTAAGATGGAAATGATTATTTTTCAAAGGCTGTCACATAATATTTAATCCTTGAATGATCTTACTATATTTCAACCCTCAGTGCCTAAAATGATATAAATTAGACGGTCTGTGAGATTTAGCTATAGGGTGCAAAAAGTGATATTAATTTACTGCCTCAATTCTTACAAGGAGACATTGATGTAGTCAATATTCTTTAATACTTCTAGATCTTCCACAGAAATTACTGTGCAATTTCTGTCTACCGTTTAGCAAGGAATGTCAGACCAATTATTTATGCCTTATCTAGTCATTTTGGTTAGCATGTGATATAAGTGCTTTTAAAAGACATTTCAAATTAAAATAGAAGTGCAACTCTTAGGATGAAATTTGTTAGACAACAGCCGCATTTCAGCACTTGTCGGCAATTGTTTTGGGGACATGTCTGTTTGTATGCAAGAAGGGGTAATGAACGACATAGGCATCCAGATCACCTTCAATCAGTTGATGATTTTGTATATTTTCCATGACCATTAAATACTGAGAACAATCAATAAATATATGAACAAATGTTATCGAGACAAAAAAGGCTCGAATTTAACAAGATACTAGTAGAGCTCAATATGGCCTCTAGGCTGTTATGTTCAACAATTTTGAAAACGAAATGTCTTTCAATTTCTCCAGATTTTCTCAAATTATAATGTCTAAGACTGAACCAAAACACCCCTAGGGAAGCGGAGAATCTTCTTCTTAGATTTTTTTCTTTCAACATGTTTGCCACAAATAGGACAAATATTGCTTTATAATTGCAAGATACTTTAGAAAAGACATAACATCAAGAAATACAATATTTTCAAGTGGTGATGGTTAGGACTTAACCACAGTATTCAATTAGTTAACATTTCTTTTATATAAATTGGAGTAAAACAATATGTAAATAAACCTAATATTTTACAATAAGCAGTAATACCAAAATGTACTATAACATTTATGGAATACTAAAGTTTGTTTGTTTGTTTTGGGTTTAACGCCGGTTTTCAACAGTTTTTCTTTCAGTTGTGTAATGGCGAGCAGTTAACCTAACCAGTATTCCCGGATTCTATTCCAGTACACACCTGTTCTTCACAACTAACTGCCAACTACCCCACACGAATCAGAGGTAGATGAATCAGACACAATGTCTTTTTTGAAATTGTCAGGAAAAAATACGCAGGAAAAAATACAGTAAACAGCTATTCCAGTCAAATTCTTTTACGGGGGTATCAATCAGTGATGAACTAGTCTTATGGCTTTTGAGCTTAGCGAAATCTATCCCAATGCTATCTCAGATGACATGGGTTCATTGACAACAAATTAGATTTCGAAGAGGGACTTACTGAATTGTGTAAAAGCGGATATTAACTTAATCGTCGCGGGATCATACACGTCGGCAAGAGAAAATATTGGAATCAGGTATTAAACCTCTGACAGATTTAGTAGCTATTTGCATAACGGGGGACAATCTGTGCGGCAACGAATGAAGTTTGCATTCTGATACAGAAAATAACTTTGTAAACGACATTTAGGGAACACATGCGATAGGCAGAAGTATTACCATCCCACGTATTATGAGCTGCCTTTCTTTTAGGAAACCAATATAACTGAGTTCACGGAGATTTATGGAAAAAAAAACAGTATATCTAAGTCCTCAGAGAAAATCTACTTTTACTGAAAGCGTTATGTACACAATGGAATAAATATCATTATTGGTCTTAGACAACTGTTTTAACGATGCTGGTGTACCATGTCATTGTCTTATAGAATAAACATGAATGCTTGATTATGTATATTCTTTAAGACAATGACATGGTACACCAGCATCGTTAAAACAGTTGTCTAAGACCAGTAATGGTATTTATGTGGTTGTGCTTCAAAATGTAATGGAAACCCAATATGTAATGTTTATATTTTCGATTCAATTAATTATATCACGAAAATTAAGTAATATCTTTAACAGATTTTGTATAAATAGACCACTTTCGTCAGCCCAGTCTCACCGAATGGACGTTCAAAAGCCTACCAAACACAGAAAAATGGAATATTTCACGGTCATTTGTGTGAAGTCCCTTGACGAACGTCTAGGACAAGTAACTGTCTATTACAACGCATGTAAAATCAAACAGAAATCAAGAAATCACTGCTTTGAAATAACAGTAGGAATGCTCTTTATTTTCTCATGTACTTAACAAAATTTTGAGTCAAGAAATAGAAAGTCCGTCTCGATTAACTTATGAATAGAGATCAAAAACATCTCAAACATAATATGAAATTCGTGTTTTTGATATTAACTGTATATTAGATCGCCACATATTTATCAAATTTGAAAAAAGGAAGACTGTAAAAAACTGATTCATAAAAATGATTAAGCATTATTTTCCACTCAAAAGACCGTTGTTAAAAGTAAGTTCTGGCACTCAGTACAGTTGCACTCAGTACATTTATGAGTCAATTTATATCCTGAAAAGAAACAAACTGAAATAAGTTTTGAAAACCAAAATCTTGAAATAAGTGATATTAAAAACCAAATGCAAATTATTTACCTTTTTCTTACACAATCTACTGAAAATTGATTGTTTATCACCAATCCGTGTGAAATTTGAGATAAGCTACATGCAATAAAACTGCTAATAAGGTTTTTCTCCCTGTGGTGAGTTTAAAGAGCGTTGTCAATTACAAGATTTAGAACAACCAATAAACAGTGTTTTATTTGTCTGATGGAGAAACAACACGTTTCAAACGTAAGGAGGCGAGTTTGGATGGAATTAATAAAACAGAAGTACAATACATTTTTGTTGCTTTTCCAGATGGACTGTGAACTTAAAGTAGACCATATTATAAATGGAAAACGGTGAGTGCGGGCAACCATAAAAGGATACTGCAGTTGCCTTTGAGAAAATTATGTTAATGACTTACAGTGTTGTTATGTATCATCGTCATTTGAGATCATGGTGTCTATTCAATTTTATCATAATAGAAATCCGCTTACTTTAATAGGCCGGTGCTAGGGTGCGGCGTGAGGAGACTGCACATTTTATTGACTCAATCTGTTAAATGATATTATTTTGGCTTAGATATTTTCAATGCTCGCAAGGATCTAGTAGATGTTCTTAACTATCAGAAAAGCCCTTAAGAGTGTCTGTATAGATTCTCCCCGTTCCTGATATATTTTCTGGTCCTTTTAGATTGTGGAATTCATTCAATTTTAGTATATTGGAATTCCGCTTAAGCTGTGTACATTTCATAATCTCTTGGCAAAAGGCTCAGTTAGACTTGTTCTGCTATTATTGTGCTTGGCTGCTTTTCTAAAAATCTTCTTAAAGATTTAATTTACTTCATTGAAGTGGAAAGGAGTAACTTTGTTACATTAACAACAAGCAATTTTTTTTAACATTTAACATATTTTGTAAACAAAGTACTCTTATTACCGTTTATAGAATAAAGTTGTACACCCTAGTAGTGTTGTAGCGTTCGCCGTTGATTGCCGGGTTGAAAACATATAAGTTCTGTTATTTCTTTTGAAAGATACTCACAGAGACATTGCCTCTTGTCTTGCATAAAACATGAATAAAAATGACAAACTTTCAGTGACGACTGCATTATGCTTATCCTAAATTGCTTTTACCACATTTCCACGCTCAGTGCCTACTTGGGTTGCGCTCGTAAAAATATATGACGAATTTTGAAACAAATTAGACGTTCTGTGAAAAATAGCTATAGGGTGTAAAAAGGGATATTAATTTACTGCCTCGATTCTTACAAGGAGACATTGATGTAATCGATATTCTTTAATACTTCTAGATCTTCCACATAATTTTACTGTGCAATATCTGTCTGCCGTTTAGCCAGAAATGTCATACCAATTATTTATGCCTTATATGGTCATTTTGGTTAATCTATTCTTTCGAAAAAAGTACTTTAAAAAAAAGACAGGTCAAATCAAACATGAAAAAGTAACATTAAGGAAGATAATTTGTTAGGCAACAGCCGTTTTTTCAGCTTTTGTCGACTTTTATTTTGGCGAACTGTCTGTTTGTATGCAAGAACAGGTAATTCACGAAAAAAGGCATCTGTGTACTTTCCATGACCATTAAAATGTCGAGTACAATCAACAAATAGGAAATAATGTTATCAAGACATAAAAAAGGCTTAAATTTAACAAGATAGCGATCAATATGGCCTCTAGGCTAATACGTTCAAAAGTTTGGAAAACGAAATTTGTTTTAAGTTCTCTAGATTATCTTAAAAAATAATGTTCCAAGATACCCCTAGGGAAACGGAGATCTTCTTAGATTTTACTCTTTCAATATATTTTCAACGAATGGGAGAAATATTACGTTTAAATTGGTGACTTTAAATAAGACATCGCATTAAAGAATGCAATATTTTCAAGAGCTGTTGCTTACGATTTTACTAGTAACCACAATCACACATTACACATGCAAACAAGTAATATGATTTTCTTACAGATATACCAGAGAGCATGAAAGCATATTACTAAGCAGCATATTTTAATTCTATGGACATGTCGTAATTTACTAATTATAATAATGTACTGAATAAAGTTATATGCATATATCTAACTGTGTGAGATAAAATTTCAAATGTATTATAACTCTAATGGAATACCATATTATACAACCAATCCAGTCAAATTCTAATGATGACGAGGTCTTTATCTATGGTAAACTAGGTTTTTGGTTTTCTTTTGAGCTGAGAAAATGATCACAATGCTACCTCACATGACACCGGTTTAATAACAACAAATTAGGTTACTGAAAAACGTGTGAAAGCAGACATTGTCGCAGGATCATACACGTCGGTAAGAAAGTTATGGGATATTACTTCTGTAGAAATCAATGTTAAATGCACAGTTTACCAATTCATTCAAAAATATTTCTATAAATGACATTTTTCTAACACACGACTGTAGCATAATTAGAATGCAACGTATAATAAGTTAATCTTTAATGAATTCAATTAAATCGAGTTTATATTTTTCGGAAAAAGGTGAAGAGTTTTGTACAATTTTTTTTAAAAGCATTCAATTTATTAATTTCAGAAAACTCTTTTATAAACCTTGTGCACCATTTCATTGCCTTATGAAATATACATGAGTGCTTAAGACAATTTAGCAAATGCATTACATTTCACATGCAATTGGAATTAAGCTTCAAAATGTTAATAAATATATAAACGATACTACGGTGGCATGTTTAGGACATGCATTTATTTTTTTTATGATTGAATTATCTCGAGCGCTCGACATCTTATCTCGTGAGCACGACATCTTATCTCGAGCGCTCGACATCGTATTTCGAGCGTTTGACATCTTATTTCGAGCGCTCGACATCTTTTCTTGTGCGCACGACATCTTATCTATATATATTAAGGTCCGTAGTGTGTGTTCAGGTCATCAGTGGGTCTGCCACCGTTTTTCCTTTTGTTTCGTTTATACTTATAACCGTTTCACGGGTTTGCAAGGTAGTAATTTAAATACACAAACTGATAAAAAGGCAACAAAAAGTCAGTGATGACGCAAAAGAATATATTCAAGTCCTTAACAAAATAAAGATTTAGTATGTAGGCTTCGCCCATGCATTAAAGAATTACCCCGTTTACCCGTAATTCATGTATGCAGTTTTATAACTTTTTTTGACAATGTGCGAATTGATACTATCGGCCGAACTGCGGTTTGTAGTTATTCTGTCATGCAGTAAGCATCATTAATTATGTTCGTTTAATTTTGAAGATAGGATGACCAATTATGAGCACTGTTCTCCAAAATGATGGGTGATAAACTTGTACACTTGTGGGAAGTTTAAATAACATCTGAATAGGCGGGACCCTAATTATCTACTTGTCCGTGTGTTTTTACTAATGACCTAAACACACACAAAGACACAAAGGGCCCTAATATATATAGATAAGATGTCGTGCGCTCGAGATAAGCTGCCGTGCGATCGAGATATGATGTCGTGCGCTCGAGATAAGATGCCGTGCACTCGAGATAAGATGACGAGCGCTCGAGATATGATGTCGTTCGCTCGAGATAAGATGTCTTGCACTCGAGATAAGATGCCGTGCACTCGAGATAAGATGCCGTGCGATCGAGATATGATGTCGTTCGTTCGAGATAAAATTTTGTGCACTCGAGATAAGATGCCGTGCGCTCGAGATAAGATGTCGAACGCTCGAGATAAGATGTCGAGTGCACGAGATAAGATGTCGTGCGCACGAGATAAGATGTCGAGCGCTCGAAATAAGATGTCGCGCGCTCGAGATAAGATGTCGTACGCACGAGAAAATTTAATCTTGAAAAAAATAAATGCATGCCTTAAACATACCACCGTACGATACATATATTAAGATCATTATTTTTAATTCGGTTAAATAAGGAAATCTTTCACTTCATTTCTTGTATGTGTATCATGAAAAATAAGTAATATCTATTATAGATTCTTCATCAGTAGATTACTGGTGTCATGTATTATAGTCCTGTCACATCCAATAGACGTTAACAACTCTTAGACTATCAAATTTACAGACAGAGACAAATTGGATATCTGTCCGTCATTTGTATGAAGTCTCTTGACAAAAATGTCATTACATGGCACATATAAATCAAATAGAAATCAAGAAATCATTGCAACACAAAACATAATTCTTTATAATAACAACAGTAAATCTAAATAGGTCAGAATGGTATTTATAATTCATCATACTTAAGATAAGTATCTATCTGCAATGACATCAATACATTATGTGAAGATACAGAGCACAATAACTTACTAAAGCTGACACTTACATGAAATAATCGTTAAAATCCCGAATGCTTTAACCATTTTGCTACATTCAGTTTTTGATTAGGTTACCAGTATGTCAAAGTAGAAACAAATAAAACTTTAGCGTACACATACAAGCTAACCTACGGTGCCCCTAAAATGACATGTTACACACTTTTTTTCCACTTAGGTAATGTGAGATTTTTTTTATTTCGTTTAAACGAAATCATTTCGTTTTAACGAAATAACTATTTCGTTTAAACGAAATAACTAATTCGTTTAAACGAAATAACTAATTCGTTTAAACGAAATAACTAATTCGTTTAAACGAAATGATTTCGTTTGAACGAATTAGTTATTTCGTTAAAACGAAATGATTTCGTTTATTATAAATAAACGAATTAGTTATTTCGTTAAAACGAAATGATTTCGTTTAAACGAAATAAAAAAAATCTCACATTACCTAAGTAGAAAAAAAAGTGCGTAACATGTCACTTTAGGGGCACCGTACTAACCATTAGCTTAAACTATGTTCAAATATTGATGATTGAAACAAAAATGTTTTATACACGTTAGTGACGAACATTGTGTAGGGTTTTGTGGCCAAAACCTCTTTCATTAATATGATTACAAAGACCTTGCCAAAATATATAGGTTTATGTTCATTCTAACGTAATAAAATGAATGCAAACCATGGCAATTTCAGTTTATGAAATTCTCTAAAACGATATAAGCTACCTTACTACTCAATGAAATAAAACAGTACTTGGAAACCAGTAACTATAATTGGAAAGGTACAAAATACAAAAGGTACAAAATAGAAAAAAAAACATATAATACCTCAAAACTCTTCTCAATATATTTCTCTATACATAAAATATATTTATCATTGTAATGAAATATTGGATAATATATACATGTACAACCACAATTTTATTCTGTTACACATATCTATACTTGAAAACTGAGGATTCTGTGGAACAGCAGTAATATTGTTTGATACTTTTGAATACTTTTAACCAGAGATTTAAACTTTAATTACTACAATTCCGCATTTTTCACGCACTCGGATGACCAGTATTAAATGAATATAAGTTATCTGCATTCACTACAATTATACAATTATGCGTTATTGAATATCCTTTCACGTATGTTGGAGATCTCTAATAACGCACAAACTTTAAATTTGTTCGATTTAATGTTTTAATAATGATTGCTATGAAACTGATCACTGTAAAGAATTAATGAAATGATGTTTAAATAATCCCAGATCAAGTACATGTACTCAGTTTCCGAGATAATAATCTGCGGTTAAGTATGTTTCGGCTTTTGGGTTTGTAAAAGCAATTGCAATACCAGCCTCATATGACATAGGCTTATTTTCAACAAATTAGATTTCGGAGAGTGACTTACCGAAGCGGTTAAAAGCGGATATTAATTTGTTGTCGCTGACAGGGCAGAAGGTTGGAATCAAAGATTAATTATAGCGAAGCTGACCCACGTTGTTAATGGGAATTCATTCATCAAAACAGCTTTTGTCGAACGCATAATGAACATTGATAGTCCATTACTTATATATTTGTGAAACAGACCACAGGGGGGAACAAAATTGGCATGCAGTGAGGTAAATATGTCGGATCACTTTTCGAGTAAATTTTAACAATGCATTTAATACAGAAAGAATGATATAGTAAAATATGTATTACTGCAAAATTACGTCATTGGTTTTATAGATTTCCTTTTATGGAAAATATAAGCTAATCATTTCACGCTGTGAATGTTTGCATTTGATTTTCTCTATTCAAAGTCATCTTCAAACTGTTGGATTTAATAAGTAAACAATTGTCGCCTTAAGATTCGGTCAATATGAGGATTTATTGTCAACCATTCCATTACCAGCGGCACAACTAGTAAAATTTTACAAATATCTACAAGAGCCTTACAAATGAAATAAATTTAAGATAAGATGATTATGCAAAGCAAAGAGACAGTAATGGCACCATAAAACAAAACATAGGAGTCAAGGTAGTTGCGATTGGCCAACATTTGTGAATATGTAGTGTTGTGGGTGTGCATGACTTGCAATAAGCCATATAAGGTTAATATGAAGCGTGACTGTTGTAAATGACTAACACTGGTATAAATGGCTTACATTATGCAGAATAATGTCAATATACAGCATCTCTGGTATAAATGTCCTACATCAATTCAAACAAAGTCAATTAAGAGCGTTGCTGCTGTTAAGGTATTAGGCCTCTAATAGTAATGTTTAAAAAATGGCAATTGCTTTGTATATTCTTACAGTTGACCGTGCTTGCCACTGTGTTGCAAATTTTTAAAAACTTTTACCATGCCGTTTTTTGTAAATTTTGTGTAATTTATGGTATTTCCTCAAGCTCAAGTAGAGACAAATTTCAAAATGATGGCCTTTAACGTTTACAGAGAATTCATTATACCATTATTTTCTATGAAAGAAACATTTAACTATAATTGGTAAACAATTATAAAACTTAAAATAAAATCGTCAATATAATTTTTTTCTAGGGAGTCTCAAGTAAACGGATTTAATGAGACAGAGTTCTAACTCAAACATTGAAAAATTAAGGTCGAATCCTGCGGGTTTGTTTTGAATTTTACACACTCCATTCAAAAATAACCTTGGGACAAATGTAAAACCTACTTACATTTCTTCCACAAAATGTTATCTAAAGAATAAAGGCAAAATAGAGAACTTTTACCGCATGTAACTCAGTATTTTTAAAGAGGTTTAACTCTACCCCGTCTGTTTCAGACGTAAATTTACTTTGAACAGCAAGAAATCGCTTATCAAATGATTTTTCCCAACTTTTGTACAATAAATCAATAACAAGTCTTGAAAGAAGTAAAAACTTACTAGAAAAAAGGGAAAATAAGGAATAAAAAATTGGTCCCAGTGGGGCTTGAACCTACGCACCCCCCCCCCCCCCCACCCCCCTGATAATTGCAGTCAAAGTAGGTCTATGGTAGGAATTGAATACTCTTCAAAAAGGAGGTACTCTATTATTGGCCTAATACCTTAAATACTTGTATCAAACCAGGTCAAAATAGAACAATTTCCCAAACGAGTTTAAAAATAATAATTTTATTGAAGACATTTTTAAAAACTCCCCAGTGCAGAAAAATACAGTAACGACGGTATTAGATTATTTTTACTAGAACTTGTTTATTTGGCATAAACTTAAATTAACAGGTTTAGAAAACCAAATGCAATCTATTTACTTTTTCTAATAAAATCTACTGAACATTTGTCAACAGTAATGACAAATTGACTGCCTTTTATAATGAATGTGGCTTGTTTCAGTTGGTCGTTAACTAATTTTACTTTACTTAACAACGTCAGTAAGTTGTAAAACAGTATTAATATTTCCAACACTTAAGAAAAGGGTAGACGAGACTTCCTTATATGATTCAGCAATGTTATTCCGCTAAAATAAAATTCAAGAAAATTATCTGTTTGCACGAAGTACAGTTCCTTGTCCTAAATTTTACAAAAAATACTATTGTATTAGCAAACATAATACTGCTCTACGTAAGTTGAATATAATTAAGAGCAATGTTTATACAGTGATACTATAATTACAGTGCAGAATTATCAACTTCTGTTCGATTTATCCTACATAATCCTTATGATGGCATTGCACTCTTTTCTCCCAGTTGAAACTGTTCTTGCATTTGTTCTCGTGAAAACCACCAGAATGTCAAACGGGCTCTCACAATTAACCGCAAATTAGATTTCGGAGAGGGACTTACTGAGGTGTGTAAAAGCGGATATTAATTTGTTGTTTGAATCAATGTTTAACTAAAGTCCATCTCGTGGCAATAAGGTCCTCTTGAGTAATGGAAAAACTTCTATATGACAACTAATATTGAATACAATACTAACGTTTTCGTTTTCCATGTTTTTGTAAAAAAGGGAACTGATTGAACAGATGTGATATGCAATATTTTCATTTATCTAAGTTATCTAAACTCTTTTTGTGATCAGCTGTTGTATGTCGTTGTTAAATGAAATATACATAGACGCCCGGCCTCATTTTTCACATATGTATGACATTTCAGAAGCAAGTCCAATTGAAATTTAGAAAGTAGTAACAGCACTCAGGCAACGTTTCAATTATTTTGTTTTTATTCTTTCAAAGCTGTAACCTGTTTTCTTACTTTCTGAAAGATTTACAAAGGGTAACAAAGGTTTATCAACAGTCGGTTCTGTATCATACATATAACGGATGTCATATCTTATAGCCCTGTCATATACAATGGAAGTTAACCATCTTTCAAATCTACTGAAACAAATGAGGTTATTACTAAATCTTTAAACATAATTGTTTGGAAAAGGTAAATTACAATTACTAGGAAAAATATTATGTAAATTACAATTACTAGAAGAAAATATTATATAACTATAATAGTAATGAATTAATAATACTGATGATTATATAACTGCAGCACTAATGTCTTAAAGATACCTGTACAACACCGTTTTGTTAAAGTTTTATTTAAGAAATAGAAAGTCAGCAATTAATGTTTCTTTATACATTTTAGTCTTTTCATCTGTAGTTATGCTTCAAGAAATAGTGAAATTACTATAAATTTAGTGTTTAGAAATCAACAATCTATCTGTAATGTCCTGTTTTTATTCATATAATAGAATTTTGCATTATAGACCGTTGTCAGAGGGCGTTTCTTAGTATTGTTCGCATTTGATCTTAAACCTTTTCATGAATCTTTATTACTTACAAATAGAACACCTGTTCGATTAAAGTTACATTGAAACAACGTAAATACTATTAGATTAATAACTGTAATTCAAGGTTGTATTATTTTTTTACCATTGCATGAGTTGTCTGCTCGGTAACCGTGCTAAAACGCTTTGAATTGGATAGACAAGCTATGCGCAATAAAATTGGCAATAATTTCCTCTCCCAACTCAGATTTTATAAAAGGCTTTGCTAATAACAAGACAAGAAACGCGGCAATGCCACGAAACCAGGTTTTCAACACTTTTCATAAGAATAAAAAAGTATACTGAATCACAGTGCACCACTTTAAAGCACAACCCTAACCCTAACCCTAACCCTAACCTAACCCTAACCCTAACTTTAAAGCACAACCCTAACCCTAACCTAACCCTAACCCTATTTTTAGTAACAATGACCTTGACCTTGATCCCAGAAACCCCAGAATCAATCCCAAGCTTCAACATAAGAATAAAAAAGTATACTGAATCACAGTGCACCACTTTAAAGCACAACCCTAACCCTAACCCTATTTTTAGTAACAATGACCTTGACCTTGATTCCAGAAACCCCAAAATCAATCCCAAGCTACAACTTTATATAAGTTTTCTATACACCAAGTTTCAGCATGATAGCTCATTCCTAAGTTAAGTTATTGACCGGAAACCCTTTTTCTATTTTAAGTAACAGTGACCTTGACCCCAGAAACCCCAAAATCAATCACAGTCTTTGTCTTGATATAAGCTATATACATACCAAGTTTTATTCAAATATCTTTACCGAAACAAAAGTTATTGGCCGGAAACACCAGTTTGACGCCGCCCATACGCCCGCCCGCCCGACCAACGACATACCCCAATCTAATAACTCAGGTTTCCGTTGAAAACCTGGTTAATTAGAACAACCAATAAAGTGTAGGTTATTTGTCTTGTGAAAGAGAAATGTTTCCTTCAGAGGCGGCTAAAATACACAAAAGATATACAGGCGCAAATAGAATTGGGATAAAATCGTTGAAAGACTCGTTTCTACGTTCTTGTACCAGACACCAAGAGTGTTTATGCCTCAGTTGGTGAAGGATGGAATGCGAATACAAGAGTTTGTATTAATAATGCAGTTCAGATACATGTGAAGGTACGGAAAGTGTTGTTGATGAAGTTTAGCAATGTAAAGTGGCGGTATTGTATTAACATAGAATGGTTACGCTATCGGTTTCGTTTTTTATAAACATTACTTAAATTTTTCTGTTACAGTAAGTCAGTTGCCTTAAGTATAATTTGATTGTTTAACTTTTGGATAGGTAATTTAACTTCTCGCATCCTTTAAACCCACCATTAAGTTATCAAAAACGCTGATTTTGTCGATGTTATACTTCATTATTTATACTAGAAATGTGTCACAGACACGGATGCCCCCGCAACATGAGAAAGGTCACAGGCATGGTACTGTTCACAAACTAAAAATAGGACCCTTGGCCCTATTTATTTACAAAAAAAAACATATTGTAGGTAAACCAGAAAATTTAGTAATTTGTATATGTAGTGAAAATTGGCTAAGTTCAACCAAGGACTGTGACCTTGACCTCTGAGCTAGTGAAATGGTTGTTGTGCATGACACATTGTCTATCCATGCTTATCTTTGTGTCAAATTATTTTGAAATTGGACTATGCATGTCAAAGTTATGGCCCGGAAACGAAGGCCACTTATGTAGTGAAAATTGGCTAAGTTCAACCAAGGACTGTGACCTTGACCTTTGACCTAGTGAAATGGTTATTCCGCATGATGCATTGTCTATCCATGCTTATTATTTGTGTGAAATGATTTTGAAATCGGACCATGCTTGTCAAAGTTATAGCCCGGACACGAAGACCACTTATGTATTGAAAATTGGCTATGTTCAACCAAGGACTGTGAGATTGACCTTTGACCTAGTGAAATGGTTTTTGCGCTTGACACATTGTCTATCCATGCTTATCATTTGTGTGAAATTATTCTGAAATCGAACATGCATGTTAAAGTTATGGCCCGGACACGAACATAATCCTTTCCCGAACACAGACACACACACACACACACACACACACACGAACACACACACGGACAGGAGTAACATTATTTGCCCTCCGCCATTTTATGGCGGGGGCATGAAAAAGTGCATGTTTATTTTGAACATCCGCAATAATATCAATCTATCCTACTTAAAAATCTTGTGTACAGGTTATGCATATTTAGAAAATTCTGTTTTCATACACAATATTAGCATTTAACGTAATTTTGCGCATGTTTGATTAATCCCGTAGGTAACAGAGATAATGAATAACCAATTCTTAACAGGAATTGACTTAAATATCAACAAGCTCACCATCATGCCTAGAAAAGCACTATCATGCCTTAGCTAGAAAAAATCTCATTGACTGACCTAATAAACACACAATAAAGATACATCAAAGTTAATCTGTCGGTGTCAGGAATGACATTGTCTTCATAGCTCAATAATGAGCCTGTAAGAAAATCGGATAATAGAGGTGATATATGTCTTGATTGAAGACGGGTTCCGGTGTGTGTCAGGCCTACTTTGTATTGTTGTAGGAAAAGATTTATTAGTGCAATGTGCTGAAAGTGCATAAATCAGGATGTCACATGGCGTTGCAAGACTTTTAAGCTGTTTCGGGTGAACTACATGGCAATCGCATCATTAGTGTGTAATAAAATTAAAGTTTGATGATATATTGATTAACTTTTATTACGAAAAATGCACTATATTTACCCGTCAGATATAACATATTTACTAAAAGTAGGAAGCTTTATGTTTTCTAATTTTAAGTTTATCTATTTGCATCCATTTATGGATATCAGATATGCTGTTGCCTACCAAAAGAATAATACAGATTTCAGCACAACTTACAATCGTTATATTATATCTGTGATGGTTAACTGTATATAGATAACAAGCTTTGTTTAGAGCAGTAAAGTTATGTGTTGCCATAATCAAACTCATAGCTCCTTCTGAACAATCGTAAAGATCTCCATGTCTGTTATAATTGTTTGTGTAACTTCGAAGATTGTTTGTGTCTGGTTACCAGGTCAGAATTATGAGGACGTTTTCTTAGAAGAAAAATAAAGTCTAGTCAGAGAATTCTACCAAGGCTTTAAATACAAACAAATTGTATACGTTATTTAAATCGGTTTGGAAAACAAATGTAATGCAGTGCCTCAACATTTACACCGTTTTTCAGTATCCTGTATCCTGAAAAAGAAGGGACAACAAAGATGTCATCAAAGAACGAGCGTTGTAACTGGTGAAATGGCTGTTTTTCCAATGGACACGTCCTTAAAAGAACTATTTAATGGGTTGTGAATGGAGTGTATGAATTAATCGGTTTTATGTGTTTTTTTTCCGATGGCAAACATGATTATAGAATTGGCAAATATGATACAGAATTGAGGGCTTTATAAGAAGCATTTTTAATTCACAAACAAGGGAGCAAGCTAAATTTGATCCCATTTAAAACACTATAAGTAATTTGATGGGAGAATAGATCAGTTTTTCCTATCTTTTATGTTTATGTGTTAATAACACTATTTAGCAGAACTACTATAGTGTGATATGCTTTTGAAAGGAATTACATTATAACATGTTATTTAAAATTAAAATATTTTCATTAACTAAAAGTATTATTAAGTAAATTTATGTTCTCTTATGAAATAAATTGTTTTAATTTTGGTGGGTATCGTCTTGTCTAACATAACGCCTCACTGCTAATCCGCACCTGTATTTGTATTTATAGTCGTATCGGTTCAAATACTAGTCTGACAAGTTTTAATCCCACGGGATTTTCATGGGCAAATTTAGTACCGTGACAAGTACATTCTTTATCGGAAATCCGTAGAGGACAGATCGTTTACAAAAATTTAAAGAAGATTACCACGGAAAACTGCAGCGCTACTGTTTTGAGAATTCACAATTGAGATGAGTATACATTATATATTTTCTTTATATGTCTGCGCATATAATTTCGATTGCTGAACGTTCTGTTTATACGGCATTTGAATATGTCCTCTGGAAAGTAATGGAGACACGTGTTCATCGTACAATCAGTAAGATATTGGTTATTTGGTTTTATTCAATCACTGACTGAATCAGTCTGAAGTGAATTTTTGTTATAAAAAAAAAAAGATATTAACAGACATAGTGAGCTGACAAACACTCACAGGTAAAACATGGGTGTGGTCGAGCGTTTTTGTTTTTGTTTTTTTCTGTTTGCATGTACATACGCAAAAATGATGTACATGCGCAAAAATGCAGTACGTTAGTTCCTGTACATTATTCTCGGTCATTATTATTTATGGACTTTAATCATATGTACAATATGCATGTACTGGTTTCACCCGAGGTGTATTGAGGTTTATGCATTTCTAACGTACATTTTTGCGGAAATATTTTGTAACATATTTAGTATCGCTGGGATTAATCAAAGAATTTTGCTTTGTAGCCTAATATAATTTCAAAAAAAAAAAAAAAAAACAAATTACAAACTATTATGTCATTAAATCAAATAGAAATATACATTTGGTTGTTTCTTACCAATTGTCAAAATTATACTTTAAATATCTTGCTTCAAATGATAAAAAGCATGCTGCATAGTCTAGTAACAGCTTAACAGATCCGATGAGAAAGGAGCCACATACAATTAATTGGTTCCATGCCGTTTTCAACAGTATTTCAGTCAGATGGTTGAAGTGTTCGTAGAGACTGCACATAGGAAAATTGGTATGTAATAAGGTAATGTAAGCTTACGCTTTTTACGTGTCCAGGAACGAAATTGGCTATATTAACTTGATTAGCTATACTGGCAAGAGAGCGTTCCAGTTGGGTTCGTACCATGGCATGAAACATAAACAGCTGACAAGAAAGATACGTGTATATTGGATGTTTTCATAATGTAACATATTGGTTAGCTGCTGTTTGTTAGATATCGAAAGAAATGTAAGATATATTTTCATTTTATACATCAGCAGGGTAACCTAGATCTTAACTGTTGTAATGTATAACAGTAAATGGTAAGTGATGCTTATGAAAATTAATAACATACTGTCACAATTCTAAGTCGTAGAAATATTTCTTAAAGCACGAAAGCGTCATGTTTAAATCAAATAATTCACGGATTTATAGATATATTATTAATTCATTGTAATTAAATTACAAAGCTCTTTCAGAACTGTTAAACAATATAATGCGGACATGTTCGAAGTAAGGTAAGATGTGCTTTTCATACTTGAGTCTGGTTACTGTTTCTGAGAGTATTTTACATAAGAATAAAATCGAGCAAAACAACGAAACTTATGGAGAACGGTGCTATAGAAATAAAAACACAAACATTCTGAGCTAAATGGAATAAGCCACACTATACTTGGGAGTGCCACGAGTGATTTCCCATGAACCAAGTTAATCGAACCCAATCTGCTAATAATTTGCATGGTTCCGTTATGCAAAAGATTATCATATACAAGGACTTATATAAATTAATACAGATTATTGTTATATTTTGAACAATATTCAGCTTTAAATGTATTTCTTAATGACTAAAATATGGATTTGGGTTATCAATTTTGTTACACGCTAATGAAATGCATACACATTATTTTTAGACGCAGTTCTAGCCTGTACGCTTTGATGCGGATAATCCATTACGTCAGCAACTGTAACACCAGCATTAACACTATCAATCTCTGGTATAAGGGGCTGCAGAAAACTAATGTCGTCAACCGGCTATTCTCCTAATGTTTTTAAACAGTTTTGCTATAGGAGCGGCGTGGCATGGTCGGGATCGGCAGCTATTGGGGCACCTTGTGTTGAAAGGTAACTGCTGTACCTGGTTAATTTTATAATATCCGATTTATATAGGTCCGTTGCATGCATTACTTAACTGCCTGCATGTAAAAGAATAAGTTATAAAAATGCATTGATATGAAAAACGAAATAATCAAGAAATATCGAAAATAGGTGTAAAACAGAATTGAATCAATTATGAGAATAATGTTAATAATAATAATAATTATTATAATAACAATAATGATATGAATAATAATTTCAATCATATGAATGCAAAGAAGACGTCACAGGAAACTGTTCAAGCATATTCTGTTTATGACGTAACAAGTCAGTGGCAGTAAGACTCTTCTAATTGAAAGTCTTATGGCTATTGGTTTCCTATCCTAGTCCGCCCGTCCATCCGTTCGTCTGATGTTCGTTCAAAATAAATAGATAATACATTTTGACTGAAACCTCAGCAAAAGGTTTCATTATGACCCTGGCTTATAGTAATCGAACTATTGGATAAAATGTACATGTACCTGAATGACATTGTAACATTTAAAGATATACAATATGTAAAATATGCAGCGAGTTGAAATTCATAGATTTTGATACATCTTAAAAATTAAGGTACATAGCAAAATGTAATTTCTAGCTCTAGACTGTAACTGTTTGTCAATGACCTGCTGTACCTATTGAGTAAACGTGTATTCACTGCATACCTCGTTTTGGCGAATTTTATTTTCATAAAATGTTGAGTGGCCCTCAATACACGTAACGTGCATTTCGGTATGGCATATTGTAAATCTTATTAGTACTAAAATCTAAAATGCATTACATTCGTTGAAATCTATAGTTATCATCTTATATCATAGAGATCGGTGAGAGCATCTTTGCCTCGTTTCTCATTAGTGCGAAGTACTAGAACCTACAATTTCCTATTAGGTCTTTGGTATGTTCTGTGCTTATTTTCATAGTTTTCTGCACCTTCGCGCTGCTATGTTGCTTCCAGGCATTTTAGCTGGAGCTTTGTCTTTCATATTTTCTCATCATTTTCTTATATACCATGCTATATATTTACAATATGCCATAATTTTCATTTGAAAATTTACAATAAAGACACGGCCTTATCCCACATAATTTTGTTTTGTTTTTGCCATATTACTTTGTACATTCACCTTTGTCTTAGAACCGATGAACTCCCTTATGCAGTCAGACCCGTACTGTAGACAGCCTCCAAAAAATATAACCTGCTTACTATGGTCACACGTCACCTGTCTTTAGAAAATATATGTTTTTACAAATACCGGCATTTTTCAGTCACCAAGGGAGGTTCTGCAGCCGGGTTTGACTGTAAATATATATAAATACCCTGGCACCCACCAATAAATTAAGTTTTAATCCCACGGGATTTTCATGGGCAAATTTAGTACAGTGACAAGTACATTCTTTATCGGAAATCCGTAGAGGACAGATCGTTTACAAAAATTCCCTCCCACCCTTCCCATTACAGTAACTTTGTTGTTTTTTAACATATTTCTGCCGTCAATTTTAATCTGTTTCAATGGTGAATCATACTGCTGAACCCTGCCACAAAATGTACTGCTGCACCAACCATGTCACGCCGCTTCTGTAATCTATGGTATATTAGAGAACAAACTCTTTACAGTGTGTGTGTATAAACTCATTTTTGCTAGTATGCTTCTGTTGGTACATTTAATCATCATGGAACAATACGGTTGAATGAAACCGGCTTGATTTTTAACTGCATGTATTCATTTATAAACATTCCGAATGTTACTATCTTTTCTTTTTGGTACTTTGTTTGTTGTTTTTTGTTAAATTTGGTTTGAATTTAAGCACGAAGATATCATGAATTAGTGCGGGTTTACTACACAAAGCGATAGCATGCAGGTTCGCCAAATTCTGGCATTGTATTTGCAGAAATATGAGGAAATGGTCTTACTGTCATTTATTCTGTAAAAAAAAAAAACAAACAAACAAACATAATTGAAATATTTTTGTAGGACATCGTTTTGTACATCGATTTATAATTCGATGACAGCTCATGAACATTACCCAGTTTTTCGTGTTGTTTTTGTTCTGTTTGGCACATTTATTTTATCTACTAGAAACATTGATGATAGTAAATACACGGAAAGCAGGGGGTGGAGAGAGCCTTTTCGCTGGTCAGAGCCTCGGATTCTCCCTACCTCCCCCCTCTTATATAAAAATATCATAAAAAATAGAAAAGAGTTAGGGTTGGGGCAGCCGGCTCGCAGCATACGATTAACCTGTCTTTCTGGGTAGTTTTAGATGAATTTAAAACAAAAAATAATAATTATAATAATAATAATGCGTAAAGATTAAGATAACATGACAATTATTTGTCATATTACATATGAATTGTCCATTCTGTATTCTGTCTTACAGCATATGTTCATAAATAGTCCAGTATATTATGTTTCTTTCGGCATATTGATTGCTTAAGTAAATGCATATTTGGAAAGAATTATGATATTTCTGTCTATATATATTTCGAAGGCGTTCTACTGATACATTGTGTTATTGGGATATTGATTGTTATATGAACAGTAGTTAACCACCATCTTTGAAACCAGTTTAAGTTGTTTGTTTGGTATTAGTTATATAGTAAAGGAAAGAAATAAGGCGTGTATGCGTATATAAACTTGATTTTATTAGTAAACATACATTATATGCATTGATCTGATTTCATCAATTTAGAATTATTTTATTGTCGTGACTTAAATGGCGCTTACAAACTGTAATCTTTATTCGGGGTACAGTAAAGAAAGTCTTCTTTATTAAAATGTTTGGCTCAAGTCAATTCTAATTTTATTTTAATTTTTGTCCGTGTTGTGAGCAATATTTAGTGATCCACAAAATATTTTATTCTTGTATAATACGGCAGTATCAAAATAAAAGCTCACTTGTCTAGGTTGACCTTCTCGTATCTGCAACCTCGCGCTCGGTTGGTCATCTCTTATTATTGGTGGTATTGGCGGGCGCTCTTTAACCGTTAGAGGGGGCCTTGTACCATGTGGTCGGCCATTCACCTGGTCCATGGATTGACTGTGTCTTGTATAAACAGGGTTGTTCAACTTATCGGCCATACGATTATAAGTGATCAGTCGAAAGTTGCATTTGTTATATGTACGTGTAGGTCCGTACATATTTTTATATTTTGTGGATCGCTTTGCTACAAACCTCTAACACATGGGTTATGTTGAAACAGACATGTAAATCCCCCCTGTTTTCTTACGTTTCCAGTCTGCTGGTTAGCTCAGTCAATCGCTTGGATAGATTATATTATTATTGTAGCATAGTTTGCTATAACCATTCCCTCGCACCGGTCCGTTTGTTCATATATTACATTGAAACATTTTTTTCAATATTTTAATATTTTTGTGCGTTTGTTTGCTGAAGACTTTCTTGACTTACATCAAATTTTATTTTGATCTTGGTGTTATGTTTCATTTCGCATTTACTTAATCTAGGAAGAATATTTTTGTTGATATATCATCTCATGTCATAGAGATCTCTGAGAGCATCTTTGCCTCGTTTTTCATTAGTGCGAAGTACTAGAACCTACAATTTCCTATTAGGTCTTTGGTATGTTCTGCGCTTATTTTCATAGTTTTCTGCACCTTCGCGCTGCTATGTTGCTTCCAGGCATTTTAGCTGGAGCTTTGTCTTTCATACTTTCTCATCATTTTCATATATACCATGCTATATATTTACAATATGCCATAATTTTCATTTGAAAATTTACAATAAAGTCACGGCCTTATCCAACATAATTTTGTTTCGTTTTTGCTATATTACTTGGTACATTCACCTTTGTCTTAGAACCGATGAACTCCCTTATGCAGTCAGACCCGTACTGTAGACAGCCTCCAAAAAATATAACCTGCTTACTATGGTCACACGTCACCTGTCTTAAGAAAATATATGTTTTCACAAATACCGGCATTTTTCAGTCACCAAGGGAGGTTCTGCAGCCGGGTTTGACTGTATATATATATATATAAATACCCTAGCACCCACCAATAAATTAATAAAAAAGACGATGACAAAAGCATGTTGTGAAAATATTCCCTATATTACATACTTTACAAATTTAAAAAACGTTTTCTTACAATATCTCTTATAATACAGTATAACAGTGTAGGCAGTGTATATAAATGTAAGTACAGACAACATACACATTAACTTTATTTTCTATTTATTTCTAAATTTTTTAATGACAAAATATTTTATTCATGTTTTGCATTATATAACAGTTAAAAGAACTAATTTGACATATTCGCACCGTTCAGAAAAGTACAGGAACATTTCTTTCGAGCGATATTGACGTTCACGGTCACTAGCAATTGTACACGTTTATTAGCAATTGCAAAACATGGCTTTAGAGGTCAAAACCATCCGTTCACATATACGTGTTGAGAAACAATGTATAACTCTACCATCAGGTAAACAGACATACAACTGAATTTAATATATATATGTTCCAAAAGAAATATCTTATAAGTTAGTTATTTCTTTTAAATGACAAGGCCAGATTTATATATAAATTTCCTAATCAATGAGTCATTCCAATCGAAAAGTTCATAGAAATAAAGTGCGTTAAGTAAAATTGTCAAATAATTTACAAAACTTTCAATATTTGCATTAATTTATACTATGGTAAACTTTTGTCTGCTAAGATGCATTTAATGTTGGCAAAGAAACTTTTAAGTGGTCTCGAAATAACCTTTTGCCCTGTTTATCTAGGCGATCAGTATATATTTACTAGTTTTATATTTCGTAGACCAGTCAGATCCATTGAAAGTAAATGAGTGTGTAAATTCACAGAATCAAATGAGATACATCACTGCCATTCATGATGATGTTAGTTATTTTATTCAGAAGTTTCAACAAGGTGTTAATTGCCAATGCTTTGAAAGCTTCATTGACGACAAGCCAGTTCATAAAAAGAAACGAAGTAATTGTTCCGTCGCTGTGATAAACTGATAGCAGTAAAATATCTCGTATTCAATGGAATCAAAGGAAATGCTAGGAGACACCGGCAAATAAAATTCCTTTTATTCACTTGATTATTTCCGTTTTAGATATCTAAAGTTGGGAAGGCAATTCTAAGATGATTAGGCACTGGGACTGACTGTGTAAGGCTGCGTTTACAAATATGACTTACAACAAAATTAAAAGATGGAAACTTTCACTGACTTTCAATCATGTCGGTTTCACTGCTATCTTGAACTTATACTAGTATGCAAACGAAAAACTACTCAACATGAGGAAGAGGTTTTAATCAGTTATATATACTGATTTGTTTCCTTAAAGCTACTTCTTCACAGTTGTGTTCCAAAATGGTAAACATTTTCACAGAATTCTATGCATAGATATATTTTTGTTATGTAGAATTTTTCTGTTAGGATCGATTTAGATGGTTATTTAGCGACAAATTAATTTTTTGTATGTCGTAATCAATTCTAAAAAACAAAGCTAGAAACGTTTAAAAGGAACGCGACACAAAACACACAATGGTGTAAAGGTTGTATTTAGTGAGCCTAGATACTGTTTAAAATTGATAAAACATTATAAACTGTGATTTTCTGCACGCTCGCGGTATAACCCCTTCTCATTTTAAATTTATACATTGAATTAATTAAAGGATAAGTTAAACATTTTTGATACATGTATATTGTTTCTTAAACAAATGAAGTTGAAATCGTTATTATATATATATAAAACCCAATATTGAATATTCAAAAACTTCTTGAATAGGTCATCGTTCTTACTTTAACAAAGTGACGAAGCACAGCTAGGCTTGGAACAAGCAATTAAATTACCAATATGTTACTTTTCTAGCAGTGGTATTGTATTAGCCTTGGAACATTTTATTCTCCTGCTTCCCTCCGCAAGTGTTTGTTTCATTAGAAGCAACGAAAGACATTTTATGTAATAAATAAATAAATAAATAAATAAATAACACAACCACGGGAGACTTTAATTTACTGTTACTTAGGCGGCATTTTTAGAACCTGTTGGCTTTGTAGAGGATAAAATCGATTCATTTATTACAACATAAAATGTCTGTAATTATATAATGTCGTCTATAGACCTGTTGAGGTGAATTTTCAGCTTTAGAGAGCAGATTTTCTTCTCGTCAAAGAAGTATCTAACGCTGTTTAATTAAAGAACTGCTGTTTAAAATTTACGTGTGATTCTGACTTAGAGATTTTCTGTTGGTAAAGAAAAATGTTGAAGTTTTCAGGGTCAAGATAGTTTCAACCTGATAACTTCTTCGCATACTTTTACGTTTAAAGTAATATATAATTATAGCTAGTATCAATAATTAGAAGAAAATCCTATTTAACAGAATTGTAATCACTACACTATGTTTTATGTTTCCGTGACAGTAATCTTGACAAAGTGACAAACATAAGGGAACAATAAAACAATATCAACAACTGGAAAGCGTTATATACCATTAGTTTCCTTATAGAGTTTGTTGTTTATGTTTTTGATATGCTTAACCGTTAACATAACTTCCAAACATGTATCAATTTGAGTTCAGATTCATCAGGGCGGACAGCCAGACTGAGAAAGCGCGTATAATAAGCAATTTGGCCAAATAGACGAATAAAGCCATCCGGCTGTAAAGTCTAGCATTAAATTTAACCACGGATTTGCTTTTACAAAAACTAGGCGATTCATAGTTAATAAGTGATTTATTCAATTTATTGTTTCAATCGAATTCAACCTTTTTTTTTCTCATAAAAATGCCAAAAGAATGTCGAAAGTCAAACGAAATAAAAATAAGAGTGACAAAGGAGAGATAAAGAGACTATGACCGTTCTGGCGACAATAGATATACGCTACTTGCGGTTTCTGTATGTTTGGCAAAGTTTAAATACTTGACTTACAAAGTCACACTTTTCCGCCAGATCCATAAAACACAATTCGCATGGATATCATACTAAATGGATTACAACATCAAGAAATTAGTAAAACAACAACAAATTTTCAATTTTGACATATTAACGCATAAAAAGCCAAGGATAGAATCTAATGTATACTCCTCTTTAAAATTAAAAGTTCAAATAAATTTGTGTATGCTTGATAATCATGATTGAAGTAATCTAACATATCCATCCAAATGTTTCTTATCATACCTGAAGTTGTGTCAGCTTAACATAGCTAAAGTTGTGCCAGGTTAGTAAGATTAAAAGGAGGGATGTACACTGTCATAAGGTAAATTAAGGCTGTTGGAAATAACTAATAACAGTTCATCAATTGTAGAAAATAACTTATTATATACATTAAGGAGATACGGTAAGGTTATGTAACATCATCTAAGTGTTCATATCCATGCTATAATTAAAAGTCAACTTTAATGAAATGATATTCAATTAATCCTGTTTAATCATAAGTTGGCAAATCATAATGTCTCTAAGTCTAAAATCAATGACCATGTACGTTTTGGCTTTTGAGGCTTTTGAAAATGTGAAAATCATCCAAATATCATTCGTACATAACGTGAAGTTCTCTGTTGCCAACAAATTTTATTTCGGAAGGACTTATTAGGGTATGTAAAAGCGGATATTAACTTATTGTCGCGGATCATGCACAGCGACAACGTAGAATATTGAAATCAATAATAAATCTAATGGAATCTGATGACAAATTTTAGCCACATTCATACACTGGGAATATGTCTTGGCACTTGAGGTAATTATATATCAGTCTTCAAACGTGCTTTAATATTCAGCAAGTTTTTCTAAGTTGATAGAAAATAGTTCCTTGTTTCTGCCTTGAAGACACAGTTAATACAAAGATAATTATAATTTTGAAGTCGTCCCTTTAGCACAGTTCAGGAAGTCTTCTTCTTTAGTACCATCATGTCTTGCAATGATCAAATTTGTTTAATTGACATACAGGTCCTTTCATTTGTTATTATTGATGGTTTAATGGATTACAAGGGACAAGTTCCTTGATTAACTGGTAAAGTCAAATACTGAGTTCAGGCGTAAATGGTTCGTAAAGGTCTCCTTTGTTTGTGTGTAGTTTATATGGATCTTACATGCCTGCCTGGGGTTTTCCCTACCCGAGGGACTATGGAATGAAAAAATGAGCATTAGCAAGTTTTTGTTATCCAAGCTGTCCCGATGGGTTGAGGAAAAAGCTGTCTTACACAGACAGACATGTAAGATCATTTTTCTTGCCTATCACGTTCAAAATAGATAGTGGTGAAAAATAGATTTGGGTATTTCCTGCCATTATTTAAATAGTTTATGACGTCGTTATAGTGCCAGTACTATGTGATGACACCTATATGTGCACGCTATTTTAGACAAGGTCTTTCCCTAGGGAAAGACAGGAATATCTATCCCTGACGCGTGCTCGGATAAATGTATACTTTACCCTTCTGCAAGTTTCTTGCATCTTTTTTAGTTGAAAGACATCACATGCAGACCCGATATTTTCCTTACAGTGTCAATAATTTTAGTAACTATTTTCCACAAATTCGAACGACAACATTGTACTACGATACAGGCGATAAGAATCATTCCTAATTTACCGGCTTGAAATTATCAATTCAGTCATCTCCCGGACGAATAGGTCATCGTTCTTTCTTTAACAATGTACAGCTAGTCTTGGAACAAGCAATTTAATTGCTAATACGTTACTTTTCTAAAAGTTACATTTTATTCTCCTGCTTCCCTCCGCAAGTGTTTGTTTCATTTGAAGCAACGAAAGACAAATTACGTAATAAACAAATAACACGACCACAGGAGACTTAAATTTACTGTTACTTAGGTGGCGTTTTTAGAATCTGTTGGCTTTGTAGAGGATAAAATCGATTCATTTATTACAAGATAAACTGTCTGAAATTACATAATGTCGTCTATATACCTATTGAGATGAATTTTCAGCTTTAGAGAGGCGATTTCTGCTAGAAAAAGAAGTATCTAACGTTGTTTAATTTCACAGAAATTTCCTGTGAAAATACATTAAAGAACTGTTTCAAATTTACGCGTGATTCTGTCTCAGTAAAGAAAAATGTTGAAGTTTTCAGGGTCAGGATAGTTTCAACCTGATAACTTCTCTGCATACATTAACGTTTAAAGTGATATATAGTTATAGTTTGTATCAATGGTTAGAAGAAAATCCTATTTAACAGAATTGTAAACACTACATAGACTAAGTTTTGTCAAAATGACTGACTCAGGCTACCTCGGTAAAAACACATTTTTTCCCTACAGATAGATTAATAGTATTTGTCATGTGTTTACGAATCGGACAGAAATATCCGTCCCGAAGGCACCTGCTCATTGGGCAGTAACGAGGCTTGCCGAGGGACGGATATTTCTATCCGATTCGTAAACACATGACTGATATCTTTTCTTCCATTTCGTATTTATTCTGACAGATAATTTTTCTTGCAAACCTTATTTTACAAATAACAGAACAAATAAAGTAAATAGAAATACATTCTTTGTAGCACTCTTTTTTATGGTAGAGTATGTATACAAAGCGCGGGAGGAAATTACGTCCGTAATCAGAAGTGACGTTATAACGTTTCAGTGACGCACAATAACAAAGTTTCACATTTAGTTTTATCATTTGAAGCGTAACGGTATGTTTTTACCGTAAAATAGCTATTTTGAATCCAGGAATATACTATAAGAAACGGAGAGAAACTATCAAGGTACCTGATTGTTTCGTATTTTACATAAACAATATATAATCAATGCAAGTATCGCTCATTGTCATTAACAGCATGAGAGTCATCTGGCATCGGGGTGCAAGAATGGGTAAAATCACCGGAAACGCCTGTCCGGTGTGCAAAAATAACCCCAATAATTTATGTTGTATTCAAAGTGTGGCAAAGAATAACCGTTTCAAGTAGTTCCACAATCCACAATAACATTCTCAGTTAACTACAGAGATTACTTAAATTTCAAGAATTGTTCATTGAGTCAACATGATGTTACCTATAAGCATGTAGTCCAGATATAACCAAACAACAAAACCAGCTTGTCGCTTATGTTTGTTCAATTATCACTTTATGGTGCCTAAAACAATTCTATCGGCTGACAAAATAATCACAAAGTAAATATACACAAAAGTTGATCTATCGATATTTGAATGTCATTTCCTTGAACGCTCAATAAAGAGCCTTGCGGGAGTTCAGATAATAATGGAGATATATGTTTTGATAGAAAACAGATTCCGGTGTCTGACATGGATGTCTACTTAATACTGGTGTATTAAAGGGTTTACTACTTAATAGCCGCTGTATCAATAGTAATCAGGATGTCTTACTTAAAAGCGATATTTGCTGCGAGGTGAATCCTGGTGAACTGCAAAGTTATATCATGTACAACACTGTTTGATAAGAGACTATATTACTCTATCTCAACGATCATTAAAATATCCAAGAAAGTTTGTTTCTAGAATTCATAAAACCCCTTAAATATCGCTGTTTATTGTTTTACTTCTTTCTTTCCGTGACTGTAATCTTGACAAAGTGCCAAACATAACGGAAAAAGAAAACAATGTCAAAACAACTGGAAAGCGTTATATACCATTTTTCTTATACATTTTGTTGTTCATATCTTGGATATGCTTAACCATTACCTTTACTTCGAAATATTTATCAATTTGCAGTCAGGTGTATTAGGGCGGACAAGCGCGTATAATAAGCAATTTGGCCAAATAGACGAATAAAGTTATCCGGTCGTAAAGTTAACCACGGATTAGATTTTACAAAAAGCTAAATAATTCATGGTTTACAAGTGATTTATTCAATTTATTGTTTCAATCGAATTTAATCTTTATTTCTTATAAAATGCCAAAATAATGTTAAAGTCCACTGAAATGAAAATAAGAGAGACAAAGGGGAGATTATGAGACTGTGACTGTTCTGGCGACCATAGACATATGCTACCTGTGGTTTCTGTATGTTTAAATACTTTACTTACAAAGTCACACATAAAAACCCAAAACAAATTTAAAATTTAGGCATACTAAAGCATTAACAAGTCAAAGTTAAAATCTAATGAATAATCCTCTTTAAGGTTAAGAGTGCACATAACATTGTGTAAACTTGATAATCATGAAATAAGATAACATATCCATCCAAATATTGCTAAAGTGGCTAAAGTTGTGTCAGCTTAGTGAGATTAAAAGAAAGGATGTACATTGCTATCAGGTAAATCAAGGCTGTTGGAAATAATTAATAATCCTTCATCAATTGCAGAAAATAACTTATGATATAAAATAATCAGATAGGGTAAGGTTATGTAACATCATCAAAGTGTTCACATTCATGCTATAATTAAAAGTCAACTTTAATGAAGTGATGTTCAATTAATCCTGTTTAATCATAAGTTGGCAAAGCATAATGTCTCCAAGTCTAAAATCAATGACCATGTACGTTTTGGCATTTGAGGCTTTTTTGAAAATGCAAAAATCATCCAAATGTCATTCGTACATAACATGAAGTTCTTTATAGCCAATAAATTTTATTTCGGATGGACTTATTAGGGTATGTAAAAGCGGATATTAACTTATTGTCGCGGATCATGCACAGCGACAACGTAGAATATTGAAATCAATAATAAACCGAATGGAAGCTGATGATAAATTTTAGCCACATTCATACACTGGGAATTTGTCTTGGCACTTGAGATATTTATATAACAGTCTTTAAACGTGCTTAAATATTAAGCAAGTTTGTCTAAGTCGATAGAAAATAGTTCCCTGTTTCTGCCTTGAAGACACAGTTAATACTCGTTCCTTTAGCACAGTTCAAGAAGTCATCTTCAAGTACCATCATGTCTTGCAATGTGATTAAATTTGTTTAATTGACATACAGCTCCTTTAATTTGTTATAATTTAAGTTTTAATGAGTTACAAGGGAAAAGTTCCTTGAAAAACTGGTAAAGTCAAATACTGAGTTCAGGCGTAAATGGTTCGTGAATGTCTCCTTTGTTTGTGTGTATAGTTTATAAGGATCTTACATGCCTGCCTGTGTAAGACGGGTTTTCCCTACCCGAGAGACAGTGGAATGAAAAAATGAGCGTTAGTGAGGTTTTTTTATCCAAGCTGTCCCGAGGGTTGAGGAAAAAGCTTTCTTGCACAGACAGACATGTAAGATCATTTTTCTTGCCTATCACGTTCAAAATAGACCGTGATGAATAGATTTGGGTATTTCCTGGCATTATTTTGATAGTCTTTGACGTCGTTATAATGTCAGTACTGTGTGATGACACCTTAAGTACACGCAATGTTAGACAAGGTTTTTCCCTAGGGAAAGACAGTAATATCTATCCCTGACGCGTGCTAGGACAAATGTATACTTTCCCCTTCTGCAAGTTTCTTGCATCTTTCTAAGTCAAAAGACATCACGTGCAGACCCGATATATTCCATATCCTGACCCGATATTTTCCTAACAGTGTCAATAATTTTCCGGTTTGAATTTTTGGTCTGAAAGAGGAAAATGGAGTGTTGCATCGGTTGCGTAATCAAATGAAGTTGGGTTATTATAAAACGAACTATAGATATATCAATCAAGAATGAATTAAGTGTCTTGTTGCCATATGTGTCCCTTCAAGTTGTAAATAGCCATATGATGACGTTAGAGTAGAAGAATGTCATCTCTTTATGAAGTAAATGATGCTGAATTTGTGTTCAAAAGCTAAATAATGGAAAAGGGATTTTAAAACTGTTTACTCCAATCCCTGAGGACCTCCCGTTCGTTTGTCAGCTGACTGTTGTATGATAATTAGTCTATATAAAAGATAAAGGATTTAAATGGAAAAAATGGAAAAAACAGAAGTTTGTAGACATTTGTGATGACTTTCATCAACATAAGAATAGAACATCACGCTTTTAGTGTTCTGAATAGAACAAGTCCATAACATGTATAACAAAGCTTTTCTTTTTTGGTTTGTGATTTAGTCAAAATAAGTTCATTACCCATTGTATGGCTGGTGTTAACCAACAATATCCTAAATATGATCTCAGAGATTATGATTGCAAGATTACAGTTTGCCATGTAAGCACCTTTGTAAGTTTACAAAATGTCCCGTGTTTCGATTTCCTCGACCAACACATTGCATTTATGTTATATCCTACTGTGACCACATACTGTTGCCTTGTCCAGATACCATGTATTCAGAAAACACTGCATATTGATTTTGTTTAAAACTGCATAAGTAAAGTCCAAATTCAGAGAAACTGGGCGTGAAAGGTAGTCAGCAGAATATAATTCTCATCTATCTTTTTGGCAAACAGATACTGGATTATATGTCTTTTCTCTACAAACCATGTAACTCATAAACATTTCAGCGGTTAAAATACATGCTGTGTCCCACTTTTTTCCGTTGCATGTTTGTTTTGTCCTTTGTTCAGAACACGTTTTGTGACAATGAGAAACACTGAAGCCATAGCCTAAAGCTACCTGGATTTTTATCAAAGAATAAAATATCAACAGAAGATTTAAGTACAAAATAATCTTTCACAAAGCATCATGTTGTTTTCTGTCATTTATGATCTCATATTCCATCTTTTTTCACAGCTCTCAGATCTGATTCTTGCAGAATTTAAATGCAATAAAAATGACTCCATAAAATAAATGTTACATTTGGTGGTTTTGTTAAATAAATACTTATCCTACTTATCCTTGTAATGTTAATTTCAATTTTCATCAAAAGAAACAAATCTTATATAAATGTATGGCACTGATTTGTTGTTAATGTTTCTATATAGAGAATAACAGGCTACTGTCTTTTGATATCAATGTTATCAGGTCGAGGTTGATATGGGCGGAAGGGGTGAGGTTCACCGCCTTCCGCCCATATATGCCGAGCCTGATAACATTGATATCAAAAGACAGTTGTCTGTTATTTTATTTAATATCATGAAACGCTTATCATCTATTTATTGCTGCAATTTTCTGATAACAAATATGTTGTTGCCCTAAAAGAGAATTATACGTGCATTATTGCAATGGTGAACTTTTGTTTGCTAATGATGCATATTTACTAGTTTTACTACCGGTCAGATCCATTGAAAGTAAATGAGTGTGTAAATTCACAGAATTAAATGAGATGCATCACTACCATAAGTGATGATGCTGGTAATTTTATCCAGAAGTTTCAACAAGATGTTAATTATCCGCGCTTTGAAAGCTTCATTGACGACAAGTCAGTTCATAAAAAGAAACGAAGTATGTTCCTCCCTGTGATGCACTGATAGCAGTAAAATAACTCTTATACAATGGAATCAAAGGAAACGCTAAGGGACACCAGCAAATAAAATTCCTTTTATTCACTTGATTAATTCCGTTTTAGATATCTGAAGTGGGGAATGCAATTCTAATATGATTGGAGACTGAGACTGACTGTGTAGGGCTGCGTTTACAAATATTACTTACAATAAAATTAAACGATGGAAACTGGTGTTTTTCAATCATGTTGGTTTCACTCCTACCTGTAACTTATTATTTAACTACAAATTTAAAAGTAAAACTATACACATGTATTTTTTTTTTCAAAATCAATATTCAGCATAATGAATTAGTTTTTGTTCAGTAATATATATTAATTTTTCCCTTAAAGCTTCATTTCACATCTGTGATGCAAAATTGTAAACATTTGTACAGAATTCTTTACATAAATATATACTTGTCATTGAGAAATATTCTATTAGACCGATTTATATGGTTTTTGTGCGACAATTTCATTATTTGTATGTTATATTTTAAACTTCAAAGCGTGAAACGTAATAGCGGCGTGTTTAATATGAATGCGATACAAAACACAAAATGTTGTAAGGTTTATATTTAGTGATCCTAGATACTGTGTTTCTATCATAAAATTCTGTCAACTGAATTTTAAACCGTTATGAAATATCTATAAAGTCTCATGTTGTAAATTCATTTTCAAAACCGTCCAAGACTGTGACACATTGTATACTATGGTATATTGCAGGGATACTTTGTACAGACTCAAATAACAAGGCGACTTTTACAGATTTAAACACAAGTTTTCAGTACTTTAGAAAAGATTTTACACAGTAATACAATTGAACTATAATGAAGTATTCGGCTACTATAAGAAATTCATGAAATTCCAAACCAGATATCAAGGATTCTAACTTTTTCGTAAAAAACCAAATTGAGTAGTTATTGGATAGTATCAATTGCTTCGACACTCTTCATGTGTTATTTGATCTTCTTAATAACATGTTACCAACGCTTTGGTCTTTTATCATTTCAGATCATAGTAACTTTTTCCACAAGTTCGAACGACAACATTGTACTACGATACACGTGAATAGAATCATTCCTATTTTACTGGCTTGGAATTGTCAATTCAATCATCTCCCGGACGAATAGGGCATCGTCCTTACTTTAACAAAGTTACAAAGCTCAGCTAGGCTGTGAACAAGCAATTAAATTGCTAATATGTTACTTTTCTAGCAGTATTGTAAGGTGTTAAATATTGTATTAGTCTTGGAACATTTTATTCTCCTGCTTCCATCCGCAAGTGTTTGTTTCATTAGAAGCAAAGAAAGACAAATTATGTAATAAACAAATAACACGACCACAGGAGACTTAAATTTACTGCTACTTAGGTGGCGTTTTTAGAATCTGTTGGCTTTGTAGAAGATAAAATCGATTCATTTATTGCAACATAAAATGTCTGTAATTATATAATGTCGTCTATAGACCTGTTGAGATGAATTTTCAGCTTTAGAGAGGAGATTTTCTTCTAGACAAATAAGTATCTAACGTTGTTTAATTTCACAGAAATTTCCTGTGAAAATAATTTAAAGAACTGCTGTTAAAAATTTACGCGTGATTCTGTCTTAAGAGATTTTACATATCATCACTGCAAGAACCGCAAATTGTCATTTACAGCGTGAGAATCCTCTGGTACGGGGGTAAAATCTACGGAAACACCAGTTCGGTGTGCATACAAACAATTCCTGATGTATTCAGAGTGTGGCAAAGAATAACCGTTACTTCAAGCAGTTCAACAATCCACAATAACATTCTCTGTTAACTACGGAGATTATATAAATTTCAAGAATTGTTCATTTAGTCAACATAATGCTGCCTACAAGCATGTAGTCCAGATAGTCCAGTTATAACCAAACAACAAACCAACTTGTCGCTTATATTTGTTCAGTTAACGCATCATGGTGCCTAAAACAATTCTATCGACTGACAAAATAATCACAAAGTAAATATACACAAAAGTTGATCTATCGATATTTGAATGTCATTTCCTTGAACGTTCAATAAAGAGCCTTGCGGGAGTTCAGATAATAATGGAGATATATGTTTTGATAGAAAACAGATTCCGGTGTCTGACATTGATGTCTACTTAATACTGGAGTATTAAAGGGTTTAGTTCTTAATAGCCGCTGTATCAATAGTAATGAGAATATCTTACTTAACAGCTAAAGTGATATTTGCTTTTTGATGTACTGCGAAGTCGTATTATATACACTGTGTTTAATTAGAGGCTATATTAGTCTAACTCAAAGATCATTAAAAGTATACAAGAAAGCTCCTTATGCTTGACCGTCGTTACCTTAACTTCCAAATATTTATCAATTTGCGTTCAGATGCATTAGGGAGGACAGACAGACTGCGAAAGCGCGTATAATAAGCAGTTTGGTCAAAAAGACAAATAAAGCCATCCGGTCGTAAAGTTTGTCCAGACTCTAGGAATATTAAATTTAACCACGTATTCGACTTTTTTTTTCAAAAGAAACTAGTGGTTTCATAGTTTAAAAGTGATTCATTCAATTTATTGTTTTAATCAAATTTCATCTTTATTTCTTATATTAATGCCAAAATCATGCCGAAAGTAAAATGAAATGAAAACAAGAGACAAGGGAGAGATAAAGAGACTATGAAATTTCTGGCAACAAAAGATATATGCTACTTGTGGCTTCTGTATGCTTGGCAAAGTTTAAATACTCGACTTACAAAGTCACACTTTTCTGCCAGATTCATAAAACGCAATTCGTATGGAAATCAAACAAAATGAATTACAACACCAGGAAAAGGGAAATTACAACTTATCTATAAAAGAACAACAAATTTACAATTTAGACATACCAAAGCATAAACCAGCCAAGGTTAGAATCTAATGAATAATCTTCTTTCAGAGTACGCATAACATTGTATAAAATTGTCATGCTTTTCAATCTACTTCTGTTAAGCAAACCGCCAAATGATAGTTTTGGCGAAAAACATGTATATATGTTTATGCCAATAAATATTTTGACTTGACTTGACTTGTATAAGCTTGATAATCATGTAGACAGTTTGAAATAATTAGTAATTGTTCATCAATTAAAGAAAATAACTTATGATATGAATTAAGCAGTGTTCACATTCATGCTATGATTAAAAGTCAACTTAAATGAAGTGATGTTTAATTAATCCTTTTTAATTATAAGTTGGCAAAGCATAATGTCTCCAATGACCATGTACGTTTTGGCTTTTGAGGCTTTTGAAAATGTGAAAATCATCCAAATGTCATTCGTAAATAACGTGAAGTTCTATGTTGCCAACAAATTGTTATTTCGGAAGGACTTATTGGGGTGTGTAAAAGCGGATATTAACTTATTGTCGCGGATCATGCACAGCGACAACGTATAATATTGAAATCAATAATAAACCGAATGAAAGCTGATGACAAATTTTAGCCACAAATATGGATTTTGTTTAAAACTGCATAAGTAATGTCCAAAGTCAGAGAAAATGGACGTAAAAGGTAAACGGCAGAATGTAATTCTTACATGTCTTATTGGTGAACAGATACTGGATTATATATGTTTTCTCTACAAGTCATGTAACTCACAAACATTTCAGTGGTTAAAATACATACTATGTACCATTTATTTCCGTTACATGTTTGTTTTGTCCTTTATTTAGAACACGTTTCGTGACAATGAGAAACAGTGAAACCTTAGACTAAAGCTTTCTAGATTTTTATCAAAGAAGATTAAAGGCAAAAATAATCTTTCACAAAGCATCATGCTTTCTATTATTTATGATCTCATATTCCATCCCTTTTCATAGCTCTAGCTCACTAATCATCCTTGTAGAATTAAAATGCAATAAAACTAACACCACACAATAACTGTTACATTTTTTTTAAATGACTGCTTATTCTTCTTATCCTTGTAATTTTAATTTCAATTTTCATTAAAAGAAACAAAATTGTTTATAAATGTATAGCACTGATTTTGTAAATGTTTATATGAAGAGAATAACAGGCTACTTTCTGCATTTTGATATCAATGTAATCAGGTCGAGGTTGATATGGGCGGAAGGGGTGAGGTTCACCGAACCCCTTCTTCCCTTATCTGCTGAGCCTGATAACATTGATTGATTTCAGATCGAGGTTGATAAGGGCGGAAGTCGTGAGATTCATTGAACCCCTTTCGCCCGTATCTGCCGAGCCTGATAACATTGATATCAAAAGACAGTTGTCTGTTATTCTATTTATCATGAAACTCATGTAACCTGCCTGGAACAACGTATGTCCTCAACTCTTATTTCGTAAAAAAATGACTTCTGAAACGGAAGCAAAAAATAGATACATTAATATGATTTGAAAATTCATCCGCTCCTGAAACATCTGAACGAACAATACGGCAGAAATATTGAATTCAGCTGCGACAATGTTTATTGGCTTTCTGATGTTCTTTTAAAAAAAACTAACAACAAAATAAGCTCCATGTACACTGTAAGAATTATAACTAACGCAAACACTTTTGTTACTGCTTAATAAAAAATAAAGATGCCTTAAATTAGGCGTACATCAAGAATAAGTACACTGTCAGGTGTGTTATAAACCTTTCCAAGAATCGATTCATGTAAACACTGTGATGTCGGGATGAACATAACACAATGACGTCATTAAGTATTATTGTCTGTGCGATGAAAAGGAAAACAGGCATAGATAAGGAAATTACTAACTGAATTTACAGAATCCGTTCAGAAAAAAAGTCGTGCAACATCAAACTTGGAATCTTTAATAAAATTCATTCTGGAAGGAACAGATTTAAAAACTAGTCCATCAATATGGGCTTAATTTAGATATCAAAAATAATAACAGGCACTTTTCATAGTAGTTGTACGATAAATTACACATTTTACTTAAGAATGCAAAACTTTTCTATATTTTAGATTAAAGTTTCATGATTAATGAGAGTATGCTATATACAGCCATGCATTGGACCAGCATTAAGATATTCAGACAAAAACTGTCATTTATAGGTTTCCATATCTATAAAAACAAATACAAGATCGTTCTGGTATAGAAAAAAATTCTTGATTTCAAACTTAAGGTATTGGACCCCTAATAGTAATGTTTAAAGAATGGCATTTGCTTGGTATATTCTTAAAGTTGACCGTGTTTCGCACTGTGTTGCAATTCTTAAACAACTTTTACCGTGCCGTTTATTTGTAAATATTGTATAATTCATGATATTTCCTCAACCTCAAGTAGAGACAAATTTCAAAGTGATCGCCACTTTCCAAACGTTCGCAGATAATTCATTTTACCATTAATTTTGATAAAAGAAACATCAAACCATTGGTAAACAATTAGTAAACACAAAATAAAACTGTCAATATAATTTTCCCTAGGGTGCCTTAAGTAAACGGATTTAATGAGACAGAATTCTAACTCCAACATTGAACAATTAAGGTCGAATCCTGCGGGTCTGTTTAAAATTTTGCTCACTTCATTCAAAAAAAAAAAAAACCTTGGGGCAGAAGTAAAACCTACCTACATTTCTTCCACAATATGTAATCTAAAGAGTGAATGCAAAATAGAGAACCTCTACCGCATGTAATTCGGTATTTTTAAAGATGTCTAACTCTACCCCTTCTGTTTCAAAGGTAAATTCACTTTGAACAGCAAGAAATCGCTTATAAAATGAAAGTTTTCCACTTTTGTACAGTAAATCAATAATTAGTCTTGAAAGAAGTAAAAACGTACTAGAAAAAAATGAAAATAAGGGTTACCAGTGAGGCTTGAACCTACGCCCCCCTGGAAATTGCAGTCAAAGTAGGATTATGGTAGGAACTGAATACTCTTCAAAAAGGAGGTACTCTATTACGGGTCTAATACCATGAAAGGGTTTATATGCTAAATATATAATTATCATTATTAAATAGAAAATTTCATTCAACAAGTACTGAAAAACGAGACTTTACAAGAATATGGACCGCAACACCATTAGATTAGTTCATATTACTCTCATCCCATTAACGGTAGAACGTATCTCCTAGTATCATTATCACAAATGAAAGTTTCATCACTTCATTACCACTCCAAGTATCTGTTTCATATACTCTAGAGGGATCTGATTAATTGATCTGTCTAACCTTTCAATGTGGGAAATATCGAATAGTCCTACTTGTATGCCAGCATGATTTTGACCAGTGCTTTTTTATTTTATGGAAATAACTTGATCAAAATCTACTTTAACTGGTCGATTATTTTGTGACTCAAACCTGGGCTAGAGGATGGAAATGCCGTAAATGACCAAGCTCAATCAAACCGAGACCCGGGACTGCAACATTTTCAGTTTTGTTATGTTAGGTGACCTTATAATATCATTTTCATCTTATATCAGCGATATAAAAGAAACACGCATTAGAATTTCGTGAGGCAAATATTTGCTTCTGAAATAATTAAAATAATATGCATTGACACATAAAATGCAGAATGGTTTTGTCTTCTCTCAATGTACATGCGTTAATACATCTGAAATCAAGTGCACTAGAATAAAACAAGAAAAATCTTTAAAAAAGATGGTCCGCCTGATGTAACTGAAGCACAAGTTAAATATGGGCAGAAACCTGTATTTTAAATCTTTTGTAATGTGTGAAGTTTTGTATAAAGGAGGACAGTAGTTCTGAAGAAGACTGTGTTTAGAAATTGTGGAGGGACACACGACGGACACCAAACAATCACAAAAGCTCACTTTGAGCCTTTGGTGCCTAAAAGATGGTAACAGTAAGCATGCAATATTGAAATACGTTCTATACTTTATTTCTGGAATTGTTGGAAGCAACATGAACCCTTACTCTACTTCAGCGTATTATCAAATTTGTCTATCATTCAGAATATGTACAGTACCGTTTTCACCGGAAAGATTAATTTAAAATTTAGAGTCTAAAATTTAACAGTATCGGACATGTTGTTGCAGGTTAGTAATGATTTGCACTGGTTAGAAATTGTTGCTGTAATGCAGGGTAAGAGTTAATGACTGTATAAAACAAATAACCATTTTGTTAAAACAAAACTTAAGGAAAGGAAACTTAACAAAACAGAAATAACTTAACAAGAAAACTTAACAAAACAGAAATATGATATTGTTACACATCGAGTTTGATAAAAATCCATTACATTTTAGTGGTTAATGCGAAGAAAGGCATATCTACTTTTAGCTATAGTGGTTCCTAACAGGGTCCAAGTTCCTATATAAATAAATTTGGAAGAGGACCTTATAATGATGCTCCAGACCAAGTATGACAAAGATCCACCAAGCTGTTCATGAGACGCTGTATAAAGGCATTTCTAGTTTTAGCTCTAGCAGCCCCTAAAAGGGGTCTAATGTCCCAGCTGAACAAACTTGGCTGCGGGCCTAATAAAGATGCTACAAATCAAGTTTGATTAGAATACATGAGAAAAAATCAATTAAAGGATTTTTTTATTTATTATTTTTATTTATTTCTAAAATAGGCCAACTGATCCCGCTTTAACAAATGCATATTCGCTATTCATGAATCTTTGGACAATGACGTCACACCTATAAAAAAGTGAAGGTCAAGCAAAACGTACACTTGTAATTATTTCAATATTTCTGTTTCATAAGCACAGTTTGACCGTAGTCATATCACATAGATAAACTGTATGCAGCGTACCTTCATTTCAGTGTAATGAGATTCAGTCATAATATAGCATATATATAATAAAACAGATTTCAACTGAGTTCAATATTTGCATACCATACTAAAGAAAAATACTCATATATAATAAATCAGTTAAATAATTTATAACAAATATATCAAAGCAAACAAGTACTCATTTTAGTATGCAATCTGAATAAGTCACAAAAGCAAGAAACATTTTCATATACAGACGACAATTGTAACAAGGAAAACCTTTTAAAAAGCACTTCTCTACATAAAAGACTCTTATCACACCCTTATTCATGTGATACGCAGACCTCTTTCTTTAATTTGATATATGTTGGTATTTGAACAGGTTTTTATCATATTTATTAAACTTACTTATCATTTTGAGATATATCAATATTCTTGCTAAATATACTGAGCCAAAGTTAGCTTTAAAACTGTGAACAGCGTCGTTTAGGATAAACGCTTTGTCTACATTTCACTCAGCGTAGCACAATCAACAAAGTGAAAGAAATTGACACTCGTCCAATCAGGCAGAGTGTTGCATAAATCTTCCATTTTGATATATTATCTATAATGCGTTATCAAGTAGTTTGATTTGCAAACTGAAGTCACGTGGCATATGTAACGAAAACGAATTTAGACGGCGTTCGCCGAATAACAAAACAAATTGTTTAATAGAACAGTAGGACTTTTGAGAAGAATATATTATAACCACTGTCTAGTACTTAGATAAAATTATATTGGCAGAAATTTAAACAAAATGTACGAGCTATTATAGTAAAATACAAATCTGAAGTGAGAATAAATTTTTGTGTACGATTTTATTATTATTATTATTATTTCTGAATATATTATTTTTGTTTGAATGTAATGTTTATTTGTTCTTACATAATATTTAACATTTCTTCCACGGTTAACAATGGTATATCTTATATTTACTTTAGTGTTGTTTATGAAGACTGTAATCTCGTAGATTATTGTTCGTCTTGTTTATCACGTCTACAGCTTAATCTACTGCAGGTTTTACCGCGTGTCTTATCACTCCCAAAGGATCTTCCGTCAGAAGAAATAATCCCCAATAACTAGAAGATCGTTTTTGTTGTTGTCTCAACATTCTCAGTTAAGAAATCATTATAAAGTATAGTTTGCTAAACCAACTAACAACCACCAGAATTTCTTCAACAAATATACCGTTACCATACATTGTAAGTCGCGTACACATATTTAACTAAATTTCATTATCGAAATTCGGATTTGGTTTTGAATTTAATAGCAATCTAAAGACACTCCTGTGTCTGACGTTCCTTGAAGATACTATTTACAAACTTCGTAATAATCCTGGTTATGGAATGTTTTGTTTTACATTGTATTTAGACTGTAAGATTAGTAAGAATATGAAATGTTCCATTGAAAGTTAAAACGTCCAAGCTATTCTGAGTCACTTTAACCCTTTTACAGTAGAATGCTACCTGTTTATCAATAATTTTGTTTGATGGAACAGATGGGAGACTTGGGACCGACCTGCTTTGATGTCCTCTGACATGTTTGTTTCGTGTCGTTAATGTTGTCCCTCTTGATGCTCTGTCTCAAAGGCATTGAATACATGAGTAATAAATTTCATGTTTTATATACGGTATTGCTACACCAGCATTTTTTGTGTTTTGTATATTGTGCCTTTTTGTTAAAACTTTATATGTTAGGAATTCACCTGGCAGAGATTACTTTTGTTTTACAATGTACTTATTCTGTGTTTTTAGAACATGGTGCGGACAGATAGTGAGAATTTGCATACAAGTAACTGGTGCCATCTTCAAAGGTCGTCTCTCATAGAATTCTATAATTACATGTTTAAAGTGTATTTATTTAAGAAATAATATATCTCATCGGTGATTTGTCGCGGAATAAATCACTGCTTGGAGTTCAGATGCGAAGGAATTATATCACGAGGGCGTAGCCCGAGTGATATAATGCTACGCATCTGAACGACAAACAGTGATTTATTCAAGAGCAAATCACTAAATGAGATATATTATTTCGATTCTAACACGTTATCAAGGACTTTAAAGTACACCTTGTCGGCATGCATTAAATATTTGCCCGTTTTCAATCGGGTTCTTTTCCAGCGCGCCGTTACGCCGCTTGACACTATGACGTAATAGTTGTGACGTCAGAGCAGTGAATTGTTGTTTAATAAATCACTGTCTCCAGCCTTCTTTGTTTAATAGGAAAATGAATCGGATCGTGTTAGAATTATCATTTACATATATATACATTCACTGCTACAGGGTATTAGGTTATGTTTTTTGAACATAGCTATTTCTACTGGATAGTTGTCTTTTATCTTTATCTCTAAATATCTCCAAGCAATGCAAACACACTTAATGAATTGTTAAATACAAATTAATTGTTAAATACAAATTATTTACAAAGCAATGTCACATAATTGAAACTCTTCAGACATTGATGCATCATTTCAAGCTGTTTTCACGTTAACGGTGTAAAGAACGAATATTTAACATTAATTAAATTAATAATTTTATTCACTTATATTTTAAAATTAGGTAGTAAAAAACATTAAAAAAGGTCCCGCTGTCCTTTTCACTTCATATATTTATCATATCTGAAATTATATACTCCTTTTTCAAGTATTTTCATTTTTAGCACGAACCTTAAATACAGAATTCATTCGTTTTAGTTAGTTTAAAGTTTCTATCAAAAATACCAGTTCAACAAAGTCCTACCAATTCCAATCATTTTATGTTGCACAATGATAACTGAAACAGTTTCGTTTTATTTCTAAAATAAAGGATTGTTTTGTCAAGTATAAGTTCTATAATCCTATACGTTTTTATTGACCACCTCTTGTACTTTGTTAGACTAAGATCTTTTGAAGGCAAATGGCAACTAAGGATACATGGATGTACATTGATGTAAGTAATGAGAGCAAACAATCAACATTTTACAATTCTAACAGTTACTGTTTTTCGGAACCTATACATGTACCATGTGGAACAGCTATTTTCTTTTCTTCCACTTTCACATGACAACAGTTCATTGCATTGCGTCTTTTTTTCTGTATGAATAATAAACTGACTTGATAGTGTAAAAAATGCATTTCACGTGTAAATGACATATTGGTAAGACAAAGTGAAATGTAACCACACTATTAACTGCATATTTCTAAGGACCGAAACTTGAAGGAATAATGAGTGTGTAATATAACATAAGCGTACATAAACACACGTTTTCGCAGATACAATCATGGTAACATGAATATGTTAATAAACAGATGATAAAAGAAGTAACAGTTATTCAAATCGCTCTAAGAAGTAAACGAAGATAACTTAAAATGTATGTAATAAAGTTTGTTTAATTATCCTTTATAAAAATCATTCACATACGAATTTCTTCGGGCTAGAAAATAACAGCGATTCTACACGTCGAGTATTTCGTGAAACTGATTTTTTTTCGTTAGTGTACGAGTGGGACGAAATTCTGTGCAAACCTGTATTCGTATCAATTGGGTAAAATTTACTTGACTTTAATATTAGCTCGGAGTTTTACATTTTATTACACTTTCTTCATTAAAATATCAGATTATCAAAGTGAAATATATATTGATTTTTTATTGTTGTTTTTTTTTCACAGAGAAAACTATAAATTTAATGAAATTAAGGTATAACATGAAACAACTTGAACATTTGTTATTTTACATGTTGGATCAAAATATTGTTCACTGGTTGACACTACATCTTGCGTTTGCACTCGTATCTACGCCACTCGTGAAAATATATCATCATTTAACATTACACTCGAACAAATATTCACTTTTGCATTCTCTCTAGGAATTTGATAGACTATAATCCTCTATTCCATTAAACAATGATTTGATAATATTAATTTACATAATGGATCTGGTCATTGCTAATGAATATTCATGTAACTTTATTTAGCATTTGAATGCTATCTGCTTTTCACTTTCTGTTTCGTGTGATTTTACCTTGTTTCCCAAATATGTTGCAATTGGTAATAGTGGGGAGAAACATTTTATATATAAGTTAAAGTACTAGATCAATTGTTATATGGGCAACAGTAAACATTTCGCTGCTAATAAATCAATGTTAAATATTAGGAAATTTAGAATTGTAAACGACAAAGACTCGGTTTGAGATTTATTTATATCATTTTAAACAATTAGCTATATTTCATTGTACACGTATCAACGATCACTTTCCTCTATATGTGCATTAATGTTTTACCAAAGTTTATCAACGTATTTTTATTTACCTTTGTATTGCTATGAAGAATTTGAAGATTGTGATCAGGTAAAAGATCAGTACTGTCACTAATCATTTTGACAGCTAAATCTACGGCAGGTTTAACTCCACGTCCAATTACTCCTTCGGGTACATCCGTCAATGGAAATAATCCAGCGATAACAATCCGACCTTTTTCGTTGTCTACGCTCTCACAAACACTAAATATGTAATGCAGAATACAAAACCACCTTGCAACAGTTTGTTTCACAATCATCGTTGATTTCAATAATTTTTACCAGGAAAAGCAAACATGTGTGGAATCAATTTTTTTTTTAAAAAAAGCACGTCGCAACAGCTATAGTATCATAGTACTTTGAAATTCTAGATTAACTCTAAAAGATTGAAAATTATAATATGCAAAATTTCTTTTAAAAAACGCGTATTTCAATTTTACTGTAAAACCATCGGTTCTTTTTAAAATGAAAACAAACTGTGGGAATTATTTCCACTGAAATGAAGAAGACGGTTTAAATTGTTATATAACTTTAAGATAGATTCTGAATATTCTGGAATTTTGTTGTCATTTTATCAATAAAGTATAGATGACACAATGGCGTTTTTTATTTCTTTTTAAATCCATGTGTATATTTCAGTGTAAATGCTCCTTATCTTGACTTAATCCGACTTCATTTAATCGCAGTTTTACCTCCTGTATTTTCTACATTTTTTTTACATTTCCCTATCTTACACATTTATATCTAACACGTTTGAATTTACTTTTATCCAACGTTATGCAAAATCACCATAAATATTGTTTTCCTTACTCCGGTATCTCAAACGAATGCTCTGCGATAAATAATCCAATCGTGTCCCACACTCGACGCGTTATGAATGACTTTTGTCGCTGTTGTCAGTTTTGTTCACAGCTCTGTTTTATGTTTGCTTCAAGAGAATGAATAGAGACTGCATGTTTTCTGTCTATTTTACAACTTTCCTGGAGTGTGTTTCTTTACATTTGACATGGCTTTTACTATCGGCGTAAACATTATAATAACATAATACATGTATATTCTGGATCATTACTAGCGAAAAAAATTGTTTTATTCATCAAAATACAATTGACAAGTAATAGAGTTTTAAACTTTTAATTGCAATGACTATTTCTTGTCACATAAATCTCAAAAGCGTTTCTATTTAAACACTTGAACAAGGAAAATAAATTATTAGAAATTTATCAATTGTTTAGGAATTTTGTCAACATAAACCCTTTACTGAACACAACTACAGGATGAAACGAAATGAATTCCAGTAACTTTCCATATATGGTATAGTGTGATAGCGCAATGAAAATTCTAACAGACTGACAACATAACAACACGTTAAAAATATAACAGTTATTCTGCCGATAGTGTTAATGTCATTTTGAAGAAGAGCATTAAGGAGTTAAAAAAATATTGGAGATGTATGCTCATGAAAAGTAAAAAGCCGTGCTTGGGTAGATGAAGATGCATAATAATAGATAAAGCTGAGAAAATCTAAGATATTGCAAAGAAAAATACGTAGAAATGGTAGCCTTTACAATATTTTTCTTAATATTATGTATGGTTGAAAATAGAGGATTTGGTATATTTGCTTTTCTTCGATCATTGAACATCGTGTTTCTAAATTAGACAAATTTATTCATACATAAATTTAAGTGATATTTGATGGAACAGTCAAGAAATTATTTCGTTACGGCTTATGCTGGGCAAATGTGCAGGAATAAAAACACAGGCGTACTATCTATTGTTGCATGGATATTAGTTCGTTTTTGCTGTTGACAATTTTAATGTCTGAAATAGGATACCTTTAAGGTGTCAGTGTTTTTAAGTTTTAAAAAGGTGAAGGCAAAGTTTCTTGTTCAGCGTAGGTAGTCGACGAAAGTGCCTACCTGGAATGAATGGAACAACTTATCTCACACCGAGCCTACAGCTGTCATAATTACCTACCTGGCATCTAGTCAATGCATCTATCCAGAACCACTGCACCACTGAACTGTGTTTCCTCTTAATGTGAATTACCTCTCGTATCAAATTATCTGATGCTTTTCACGATACATTCAAATCCTTTCTTGTTTCAAACCAGCCATCGTTGACAAACTCATTGTACTGAATTTTCAAAGGCTTTTTTTCAAAACTAGTGTGTCAGCAAATGTAAAATGCAAAGTTATAAACACCACACCTACACCATTAAGTCTTGATTTTGTATATTATGTTTCTCAATCATAAGAATGCATGATTTTAACCAATATAATTGTTTTGAAATTAAAACTGAAATTTGTGTTTGGATGTCGTATATTACATATGTAGCAATGTTAGAGTAAAACAATAAATATAACATATCTGTGAAAAATGTCGTACTCATGAAATACATGAGCGTTACAATAACCTTTCTTCCTATGACAATTGCATATACTTTGCCATCCTTTAATCAACGTGTTGTTTTAAGGTTATGGACCAGTAATTGCAATCGGCAATATACGTGTTCTCCATACGCGATTTCGTCATTTCCGGATTTTTACTGGAAGCAAGGTGCGCGTTGAGCTACTTTACGTCCAAAGAATGCCAAAGAGCCCTACGAGAATTCGTAATCGCACGGAATAAAATACATAATGTCCAAGAAAAACACAATACCAACACTAAAATACTTTGTACATGTACATTAGAATAAAATAATCTGCCAGACGCTTGCAAAATTATGATTCAGTGTCTCCGTGCCGTGTTTCTAAAAGCATAGTTTATATGAGAGCTTGAGGCAATGCGAATACTGAAGATTGCCACAAATTGTTTGGTAATGTGTTTATTGCTTCCTGTCGGCTGCAACTAGGAATGCTAATGAAGAGATTTGTATCAGATTGTGTCATAAAGAATGACAGCCGTCAATAATGTCTGCAAACAAAATCGTCAGGAAAGTCAATTACGTTTTTTTTCTAACGAAGACGTTTTCTCCTTTTTAGTCCTCAAAATTGTTACTTACATTTTATACATATATGTATTTGTCAATGTGTACACGTGAGTGCGTGTGTGCGTACGTGCTTGTTTGCGTGCGTGCGTATGTGGTGTTCTTCTGTTTATTTCAAAGTATGTAAATATTTAGTGTACACCAAATATCAATCGAGTCCGTTTGAAAGAAAATATTTGTATTTTTACATTTTTATTTGTTACATTGTTTGATTTCTTTCTTTTTCGTAATTTATATTTCAGCAACTGCAGATACCAACAAATAATAAAACGGATCTTTCAAACGGATTCTTTGTCTAAGACGTCACCTTTATAAAAGTAACTTCTATCATTTGGGAAACTTCAATTGTACTTCTGATTTCATCATGAAATCTCTTAGGCCCAAAGACAAATTCTCTGTCTCTCTTACTTTGTTTCGTTTCAGTAAGACATTTGTGTTCCAAGCTCGTTTTCTGACATACTGACACCAAGGTAAGATTTGCAATATAATCACTACTAGAAACCCTGTAAGGATTAGAAATTTAAAATAATTTTCTTTGATTTGGTGCTTACACTTAGTTTCCTTTGAATGTTTCGTCGGCATTAAAAACCTTGATATGGTTGCCACGAATCTGGCATAAAAATAATACCAAATTAATGTATTGAAATTCTACATATCGTCTATGATATATGTCATATTCAGTAAAAATCGCAATTTGTTCGATACCAATTTATATTTTATAATGATATTGCGTTTTATAGCATTTGCTAGAGCCTGTAGTCAGACTGGATACTTTGGCCTTCCTCATATTGATAAAACTAAAAGCCTCTTCCACGCTGCTACCTCAGCCTTAAAGCAGCATGCCTCCAGATTTGGCTAGAAATTGAAGTTTTGGTCATATTATGAACATTAGAATATGAATTTTTGTTTCTAAAATTTTTTTAAAAATTTCAAATCAAGAAAAAAAGATAACCGCGTCGGAACTCGAACCCCGGACCGCCGCGGCAATAAAGACATTTTCCCGTCGTCGTAACCAATAGCGCTATAGCTGAAGTAGTGAATAATGACTTCGAAATATATATATTTATAATCGAGACAGTTTAACTGGAGTAAAACCGTGACAAACGCTTTTCGATTTTCTTCATAAAAAGGAGTAAAAACAGCAAATTCTGATGTGTTTCCGTAACATAAAGTTTGTCAGTAATTAAGTTTTAAAGCCTTCTTAAGAAATATAGCATTTATTTCAAGATATCTAAAAAAAATATTGATTTTTTTTGTTGTCGAACCGGATCTGGAGGCATGCCGCTTTAAACTACTGCTTTGAATTAGTATTATAAGGACACTTCTGCGACAAGATGTATCACAATCTGACGCAAACTAATTTTACAAAAATGTAGACAAAGTTTACAAACTCCGTAAATTTTTCGAGCATAGGAATTTCCGACCGATATTTATTAAAGCGATAAAGTGTTTTATTGAAGAGGTTATGACTATATTTTGAGATCCACTGTACTTGAGTGTTCATCCCTTTAACAGTTAGTAACCGTCCTTTCCTTTCTGATTATTTATTCCTGCGACGATGGGACATGTAGAAAACTATCTTAAGGAGGTAGGTTATCTTAATATTTGCATGTGCGCATGCCCAACCGGAAGCTAACGTGACGATTTACGGCGACGTTAACGACAAACTAAATGTGTTTGTAGATCCGTTCTCCTGAAAACAAATCATGAACCTGTCTCCGATCTGATACATCATGGTTTAATAATGCAGAAATAATGAATAAATTGCCGCAGAAACGCTTCAAAACACTGTTGCATTTAAATGACGTCATTGACGTCATGACGTTACGTGTCAGTTACCGCGCAAAATTAATAGCTTTTATTTTGAAAGTACGTAACTCTGTGCATTTTCTTTATTTGAACTATTCCTAAACAGCCATTATTTGCTGATTTTTTTTATGAGTCTTTCGCTTTGAATAATGATCAATTTTTTGCTTCTTTTATGTAGTTATATTGAAATGTTATGCGGAATGTAAGAAAATGGATGATGGTAACTAATGTTACTGGGAATATAGTTGGGTGAAAGGTTACTTATTACGGCTATTTTCAAATAGACATTGCGCAGTTTTATTTTTAATACTGTTTTTCAGTTACCGTTGATAATTTCTTACTTATATACTAAAACTAAGGTCTACAATTGTTCAAATTTCAGTAGAAAATTTTGGTTTCTTGAATTAATTTGATGTTACCATGGAAACGAAGCCAGTGACCTATATATCTAAATGTAAAATTCAAAAGCGTTGACACTAGTCTATTACATGAACACAGCTTCGGCTTTTTATTTTCATTTCAACAATATCCATGAGAATAATATCAGCATGCAGAACGATTTTTCCATAAAAAATGTCAGACGAGGGGTACTGCTGTAAGTATTTTAAGTTGTGAAATGTGTTTAGATAAATGCAAATAACACGAAAATATTACTTATGTTAGAAACAAGATGTTTTAAAGCTAAATTAACAAGAAATATGATTTTATTTAATATTTTAAAAGAAATTACGATAAAAAAGCAACATATAAGCTATTTCAAACATCTCTGTTGCCATGGTTACTTTAAACTTTAAGAAAAATAGGGTACCGTGTAAAGTGGTTTGTATTTTGCTAATGATATTACCCAAATATTCCCTGTTGGTCATTAACAGAATGGCACTGAAGCTGTCGAAAAGACCCGTTTTCATACATACCTGTTTAAAAATGTGAGAAAATGCGTTACCATGGAAACACGAGCCCCGCGACATATACATTTTAAGCTTATATTAAAAAGCTAACGAGCATACTAGTAAAATTCTCAATTATGCGGACTTCTACGGATAACAATGAAACCAAAATACACTGAAAAGTGTTAAATATCCGTATTTTCCTTCTTCTTTCAATATAAAATATCTTTGGAGGGTCATGTACTTCAAACCTTGATAAAAAGTGTACTTGAAGGGACAGAGATAAACGAAATTGAGTTTGTAGCAGTTTAAACATTAAATTACACGAAAAACAAAAAAAATGCTGCGGTTCAACTAATTTGAATTTACCCTGGTAACAAGGAAACCTACCTCCTTAAACACCATCCTTCCCCACACCCCACCCTCTCAATACACGGACTTAGAACTCTGGCATGGCCGCTAATTGTCTAGTAGGGAAGTATTGTATCTTGTAGAAAGATGTTGTATATGATAATATATTGACTTTTCATTTTGTGGTGAATATACAATATACTTCATGTGCATATTCGCATTTTTTCCATATTATCTATTACCTTAAACGTTTCGCAGTTATTTTCACCTCCGTGTGAAATGATTAAAATATGAAAATGATGTATTCTATATACTGAGAGAAGAGCATCCTAAAATCTATAGGTGAAATCGTCTACAAAACAACAGAAAATAAAACAACTGATGAGGCAATGCTCTTGACAAAGTTAAGATGTTGTAGTGTGAAAAGATTTGATGTGTTGATAAGATAATTCTCCAAATAACGTCATGATGATATTGTGCCATGCTCTTTTAAATATATCGATTGCATATCAGATGGATATGATGTAGGAAAAGATTAGATTATTTAAAGCAGTGCAGTCGGATATGGCTTTCATGTGGAAAGATATTTTATGCTAAAAGATACTCACATGTTAAAGTAATATGGATAAAAAGTCAAGGAACCTTTTGTAAGCCAAGGATAAATTGTTTAATTTTTGTATAAATTTGATTCCTTTCTCATTCATTCCTTTATTATATTTACATACGAATGTATAATCTGCCAAAATGAATTAATGAAAACTTTCAATGTTTAATCATTAAATCTTCACAAATTGATGGTCGATAAACATTTGTGAATTAACAATGAAGGTCATGCAGGTTTGGCTAAATATCGTATTTATAATACATTTATGTCAAACAACACTTTTTAACTGTATAAACAGAAATATTCAAAAATTTTGAACGGCTAATAAAAACAACTTAATGACTGAGCGAACAGACAGTATTTTTGTCGGCCGTTTACAAAACGTATTAGCATTATCAAAATTACATTCTTATAAATGTCAGTGCAATAAACAGATTATATTTATCTTAAGCGCTTGCCTGTGTAGGACAGAGTTTAATGTATTTTACACTTTCTGTCATATTACTATTATAGGGCGTCTTGCTATTATAGTTACATATTTTTTTGTGAATGGAAAATGTAATTGTTTTAAGAATTACATTGCTTGTAGGATCACGAGTTAGGTGAAATACTGTGTCAAGAAGAAAACTGAGACTTAGAACAAACTGGCTTATAATATGCTCTCATAAAAGAGTATATTTTTGCGATAAAAGTAGTTCCTGAGCAGGTAAATGATTTCTTTCATAAATTTAAAGCTATCCAAATACTGAGAAAGTATTGATATTTTACTGAACTTTCATGTTCTTGTTACCAACCAGCAATTGAAATGCAGTAAATATTTGAAAATGGATCTGTACGTTTTGCCTGATAAGTACTGACATATATTAAATAAGGCATACTATTTATTTGGTTCTATTTAATAAGGCTAACATCTCAGCGTGAATAAATAGGTTTATGTAGGCAGTACCATTGCATTTGCATTGAAAAGTGATATACGAAAATATCAAAGGTTCCATTTGTAAGCTTCGCGACAGTATAATTGTATGGAATAATACTTCCACGATGTGAGTGTAGCCCTATATGTTGCATGCTAAAGCATTTCGATATCATTTTTAAAGCCTTATTTGTAAGTCAGTCGGTATTATATATGGATCATTCTTCCGCTATATGCATCTGCGTTTCTATTATTCCATTCAGTTATTTACATACGAATGTATTATCTAACAGAATGATTATGTGGACGCTTTCTATGTTTAATCATAGCTTGGAAGAAACTGCCTGTCGAGGACCATTTGTTAATATACAATGCATACATTTATTCAATCAAACAAATATATTTCTTATCAATAATATTTGTGCATAAAGAAAAGTCATAAAAGGCCAACACACAAACGTCTTCCCAATATGCGACAGAAAAATCAACGTCACTAACATTTTGTTGCATCTGCGGGCGACTGGAAAGGTAGTAAAGACCATCATCTCAGTAAAGTACCCTAAACCATTATGAACGTATCCAACGCACAATTATACGCTGATGTATCATTTTTAACCTGTTCAATTCTTTGAATGAATTCAGATTTGAAATGGTAAATAAATTATAGCTGTATTGTATAGGTAGAAAAGAAAAAAATCGTTGGAGAGAAGACTGTTTACTTAAGAAATAATTTATAGCAAAACAGTGCTTTATCACTATTTATACACGATGGACGGTTGTACGTCGGGCGTAATAATTTCACAAGGGCGCAGCCCGGGTGAAATTATTTCGGACAACGTATAACCGCCCGAGTGTATAAATAGTGATAAAGAACTGTTTTACTATAAATCATGTCGATTCTAGTATGTTCTTTATTGTAAAATTTATATCAAATATGATGGAACTGTTTCTTCGCGCAAGCATGGCGCCAATAGTAGATCTTTGTGTATACACACCAGGGCCGGAAATGGTAATACGTCTTGCGGCAGAATTCAGTTCGGCCGAAAATATTTGCAAATTATTCAGCAAAGCGAATAGCTAACTCAGTATGATTTTAAACTTATCAACACATTTGTACAATGTGACATTTCGTTTAAAACATGTTAAAAGTAAAATATTTCACGAAATTTGAAAGCGCTATTTCTTGATGCGTACATGGTGCTAAATATCACGTTGACATGACGTCAACATAATATCGTTGTGATGATTAAAGCATTGTTAGTCATATTAGAATTTTTGTTAAGATAAAATGCCTAACGTAGACCACTTGTGTGCTGAATTATAATAAGTTTCTTTCCTTCGGATTTATTATGATTTCTATTGGCACAAAAATTACCTTTTGCAACGTAGCAAATGAAATACTTACCTTACTCTATTTCTTGTCCAAGAAATCTGTCAGTTTACGGCTTTCATTCTAGTAGCGCAAAGCAGATGTGATATTAGATCGCCTTATGGCTAATGTTTGTTCATTTGTCGCTTAACTGTGCCTAGAATGTACATGTTAATATCACAGTAAATATGGAACAAACTTAATCTATCAATATGTGAATGTCATTTCCTTGAATGCTCTATAATGAGCCTTTCAGGAATTCAGATAATACTGGAGAAGTATGAGTTAATAGGAAACAGTTTCCGGCGTCTGTGTAGGAAGCCTGCTTAATGCTGTTGTATGATGGAGATTAGTAAAGCGTAATGGACACTGTTATAACTGCAGTAAGATTGTCTATCTCAGCAGCAGCGAGAGCGACATTCGTAATGAGGTGTATTGTAAGGAAAAAGGAAAAATAAATGACACACTTTCACTAAATTGTGTTTTGAAAGAGGCCACAGTAACCAGGGATATCATATAACATTTATCTTAATGTCGGCAAGTGATGCTGCCTCTGCGACCAATGCAGACCATGATCAGCCTGCGCGTCCGTCTCTTCGTCATATGTACTAATAGTTATTGGGAATGATTTCATGTGTCTAATTAAAAACATGCAGAATTTGCAATACAGGTTAACAGGATAACCTAACACATTACATTTGTATCTAAATACCATGTATATCACTTTCGAAAAACAAATAGAATGAGCTGTTTTTGCTTGGCTGCCGTTCAATATTACAAGTTGCTAATGCAAAATACTTCGAAGTGTCATTCTGCTGTAACATAGAGTTCTCTGTTCTTAACAAATTTGATTTCGGAGGGATCTACTGAGGCATGTAAAAGCGGATATTATGTTCTTGTCTCGGATCATACACAACAATTAGGGAGAATATCAAAATCAATAATTAATCAAAGGACGGCTGATGACAAACTCTAGACACTTTGACATTATTTGGGTACCATTTCTGTTAATTTTGCATATTAATATACTAATATTCCAATGTCATAACATAATTACTTCACAAAAAAAAAGAAAAACGGTAAATATTAATGCTGTTGGTTTTTTTTTTGTTATATGACTTACGTATAAGGTTTTTCAGTAAACCAGTAAAGTTTATATTGAATCCCAGTGAGGAGTCTTCAACTAACTTATTTCAAAACATTTTGATAAAATTGTAAACCAGACATTAAGTGTCACTCGTATATATAACATACTCAATGTTGGCCGTTTAATGGTGAACAAAAGCATTGTATATATAAGCTACGATAAGTGTAAAGACCGTTTCATATAATCAATAAAGAGCAGATAGCTGTCTAAGAATGAAATTATACGATCAGAGGGGGCAAGGAAGAGCACTAATACAGGTGTAACGTGAAATTATATATATATATATCAAATACATATAATAGTATCTGTTAAGACAAGCTGTCAAGTACGTAATAGAGACAAAAAAGTCAACAATTGATATTTCATAACATACAAGAAATCAATGATTTTTGTTGCAGAAAATGACAATTGGAAAGTTTGATTATCTTTATCAATTTCTAGAGTTATGTTCGACATGATAGCTTCTGTATAAAGACTAAAAACCAACAACTGATCTGGAAGTGATAAATTGTCGCTTGCACCTACCTTTCTGGATACAAAAATGATCCGCGGCATACTAGTATGCTTGTTACATTATCACATAATCGTGCCCTGGAGTTTCCTCTAACTGACAATAATATCTGAGAAAAGATACATCAAAGTTCATCTGTCGAAGTCAGGGATGCTCTATAACGACCCATTAAGGAGTACAGATAATCGAGAAGATGTATGTCTTGATAGAAAACAGCTTCCTGTGTCTGCCTTGGAGACATATTTTAGACTGCTTTTAGAGATACATTATTAATGTAGTTTCCAATAAGGATGTAGTGCTTAGTAGTGCTTTCAACTTAACGTTATACATTATTCACCAAGTTTTCTAAATAAATTATGTTATTTCAAGTACGGGAAATATTTAAAGATCATGCACTAAGGTTTTCTTATATATATTTATTTACATATGCATTTATGCTTTATATATAGGCAGAGCCTATCTGTGTTCTCGTGTACCCATGTTGTCCTCATTGTCTATATGTTTTCTTTGCTTGTCTTCTTTGAACATATCCATTTTGAACACGTACATTAACTGCTGTAGAACTTCATTTTAAGGGGCTGCGTTCATTTATTGAAGCTATCCCGTTTGGATATTTATCCTTGTTTCCAGAGTTCAGAATTTCACTGATTTCCAACAAAAAAACTAAACAGTTTTACAAAAATAAAAAAGAGCGCAAAGACAATCAACCGTTTTATAGAACATTGATTTTGTGAAGACTTTTTACATTGTAATCGGGAACGGAATTTATGTTAAAATAAACGAAAGAAGTAAAGAAGTAAGAACTGCTGACAAAGTGGTATGTTTAGCGCTAAATGATTATTGCTGTACATTGTTGGTATATTCCACTGATCAGAATTAAATGCATTGGCATATTTATGTGTCGCCTAGTCTAGAAAATGACTAATAAATTTTACAGTATTCTACTCTGTGTTTAAGAACATTAATGTTTAGTCTGATTATCAATGATCTTTAATTTTTTTTTATATTTCTGCAAGTAACGTTTGTTTATGATACAACATATCTATATAATGTGCATTGTACCTAACATAATAATACCGTGTACAATACCACACAACTTTGTTCGGTAAAAGATCACATTTTTTATTATGTGTGCAGTGACGTATGCGACTGTCTTTATAACGCATCCAGTAACTTCATCGGGACTTTCTTTGAAAGGTAATAATTCCGCAGTGAATGTGGTCATTGCTTCTTCTTTCACAAATGGTAAGTCTTAGAACGAAATACGATGTAAAAAGCGTCTTATAATACTGTTTTGGCGTCATCGTAAACACCGGTAAGGTCATCAAAGGGAAATACAACAATAAGCGGACTGATAAGCATAAAATTACTGTTACATTTCTATTCGTTTTCAGTTTATACATGTAAATGGAACATCAATTTGTTACTTTAATGAATTATTCAAACTGATAGCGTGTTTAGACATTTAGTGTAGCTTTGTGTAAATCACTTGCGTTCAAATTTTGGTTGTAATGAAGCAAACGTTTGAAAAAGATCATTATTTCCCAGAATTGAAATTTTCTTCCTATCATTTACAGAATTTGCCAATTACTTTAAGATTCAGTTATATTTTCTGTCATTCATGCGAATGTAAATTATGCCGAACAACGCAAACATTGAACAAAAAACCTTAAGTGGCTTTATGCTAAATGTTAGCGTTAAAGGCAGATTTTACACAGGTATTGATGCCAACAGTAAAATCCTAAAAACAATCTAAGAAAGCATGTTTCCACACTGATTTTTCGTTAGCTTTTAATTATTATTTTGTTATCTCGTCAAAAATGTCGATATAAACATTTGATCACACTATTAATCAAAACCATCATCATTCCGTTTGATATTATCTACGAAAATGAGTGCTCACACTTAGATATTTTGGTGAGAAGTAAGGAAGTTTCCGCCGTTTTTTTTTAATTTATGTTATCTTATTCAGCATTGATGCTTTTGGAATTTTCACGTTACTGTACCCGAGTGCCCGATGAAAAACACTAGCAAAATAACAATATTACATATTTCTTCACAAACCGGGCATGGATGTGGCGGCAAGATATAACTACATCCCGCTGCATTCCCAGATTTCTTAAAAGTTTTTACTGTAAAAAGACAATAACCAAAAACATTCAATTTTACTCACCGTGCCCGTTACTTCTGTCAACATCCTGCTAAATGCCTGCGCCGTAGGAAGCGCGATGCCTTCATTTCAGCGGGGCAGATTTTGTGCCGCAGGCAACGTCTTATACCCGTGAATGAGACAGATGGAAAACTCTTTGAGAATTAGCTCTCAAACACCATCTCCGTCTCGAACTTTCCCCACACCCCACCCTCGCAAGACATTGACTTGGAATTTCGACATGGCCATAAATTATCTAGTCGGAAAATATTGTATCTCGTAGTAAAATGTTGTTTATGATAATATATTGACATTTCATACAACGTATTTCAAATTCATATTTGCATTTTTTCCATATTTTCTATTACTATTAACGTTTTGCAGTTATTAACACTGCTGTGTGAAATGATTAAAAAATGAAAATGATGTATTCTATAATCATATTGAAAAAGGAGCATCCTAAAATCTATAGCTGAAATCGTCTACAAAACTTATAAATAAAACAACAGAAAATAAAACAACTGACGAGGCAATGCTCTTGACAAAGTTTAGATGTTGTAGTGTGAAAAGATTTGATGTGTTGATAAGATAATTCTCTAAATAACATCATGGCTTTCATGTGGAAACTTTTTATGCTAAGAGATATTCATTGCATGTAAAAGTAATATGGATAAAAAGGCCAGGGAACTATTTGTGAGCCAAGGATAAAATGTTTAATCTTTCCTCTGCTGTATAAATTTGATTCCTTTCTTTTTCATACCTTTATTATATTTACATACGAATGCATAATCTGCCAAAATTAATTAATGAAAACTGTCAATGTTTAATCATTAAATCTTCACAAATTGATGGTCGATAAACATTTGTGAATTAACAATGAAGGCCATGCAGGTTTGGCTAAATATCGTATTTATAATTTATTTATGTTAAACAACACGTTTTAACTGTACAAAAAGAAATGTTCAAAAATCTTAAATGGCTAATAAAAACAACTTAATGACTGAGCGAACAGACACATTTTTGTCGGCTGTTTACAAAACATATTAGCATTATCAAAATTACATTCTTATAAATGGCAGCGCAATTAACAGATTATACTTATCTTACGCGCTTGCCTGTGTAGGACAGGGTTTGGAAAAACACGTCGTACGCAAGCAGATATTCAAGATCTTTTCTTTTGCATACCACATTAGTTCTGATCAGTTTAGAAATTTAACGACAATAAAAGAAACCACTTTTATGCTTAGTAAAATATGATTAAATTAACTTTTGATTTGTTTCTCATCTTTTTGCATGAAAAGCTGACAAAGCGCCACGCTATACGGAAGCAAATGAAAAGAAAATAGTCCGATACTCTACAAATACATGTCAGGAAATATACTCGACAGCTTTGATTGACTTGATTTGATTTTCGTATTCAGCCTTAGACAGTGGACACGTAACAATTTGAAATTATTGTTCGATAAATATTGTCCATATGTGATTTCAACCCCGGTATAAAAGGAAAGCCAGGTCTTTGTTTCATTTACATTATCAGAAGGATGTAGAAACATCACAAGAATATGAAATCGCTGGAAACTTACTGATTTCCATAACGGGTCATATTCGAAGAAAAAAGTAATCAAAGGAACTAATTTTCAAGCTAATTCTTGCAGCTACGACTGTACTTCATATTTTTTGTCTTGTTACCATTACAAGGCGTCTTATTATTATAGTTACTTATTTTTTCGTGATGAATGGGAAATGTAATTGTTTTAAGAATTACATTGCTTGTAGGATCACGATTTAAGTAAAATAGTGTGTCAAGAAAAAATCTGAGACTGAGTACAAACTGGCATATAATATGCTCTCAAAAAGGAAGAGTATATTTTTGCGATAAAAGTAGTTCCTGGGCAAGTAAATGATTTCTTTCATAAAAGCTAACCAAATACTGAGAAAGTATTGGACTTTCATGTTTTTGTTTACAACCAGCATTTGAAATGCAGTAAATATTTGAAAATGGGTCTGTAGTTTTTGCCTGATAAGTATTGACATATATTAAATAAGGTATATTTGGTTCTATTCAATAAGGCTAACATCTCAGCGTGAATAAATGTGTTTATTAAGCAGTACCACTGCATTTACATGGAAAAGTGATATACGAAAATATCAAAGGTTCCATTTGTAAGCTTCGCGACAGTATAATTGTATGGAATAATATTTCCACCATGTGAGTATAGCCCCGTATTTTGCATACTAAAGCATTTCCGATATCATGATTAAGGCCTTATTTGAAAGTCAGTCGGTATTATATATGGAATCATTCTTCCGCTATATACATCTTCATTTCTATTATTCCATTCAGCTATTTACATACGAATGCATTATCTAACAGAATAAATTAGTGGACGCTCTCTGTGATTAATCATAGCCTTGAAGAAACTGCCAGTCCATGAACATTTGTTAATATACAATGCATACATGATAACCAAACCAATATATTTTTATCAATAATCTTTGTGAATAAAGAAAAGCCATAAAAGGCCAGCACACAAACCTCCTTCCAATATGCGACAAGAACACCAATGACACTACCAAGTTTTGCATCTGTGTGCGACTGGAAAGGCAGTGAAGACCATCATCTCTGATCTCAATACCCTGAACCGTTACTGACGTATCCAACGCACAAATGAGCCGTGCCATGAGAAAACCTACATAGTGGGTATGCGACCAGCATGGATCCAGACCAGCCTGCGCATCCGCGCAGTCTGGTCAGGCTCCATGCTGTTTGCTTTTAAAGCCTATTGGAATTGGAGAAACTATTAGCGAACAGCATGGATCCTGACCAGACTGCGCGGATGCGCAGGCTGGTCTGGATCCATGCTGGTCGCATACCCACTATGTTGGTTTTCCCATGGCACGGCTCAAATATACTCTGGTATCTCCTTCTTAACTTGTTCAACTGTTTGAACAAATTAAGATTTAAAGTGTTGAAAAAATAATAGCTTTATTGTATAGGTAGAAGATATCCCTTTTCTTGTCAATTAGCAATCAATCTGTCAGCGTACAGCTTTGATTCTTTCTACAAGCGCGAAGCAGATATGATAATGAAGCCGATTTTGGCTTACGCTTAATGTGCCTAGAAAAAACTTGATAATCTCACAGTAAATATAGATCAAACTAAACTCTTTACTTTATCTTAGGACCAAACGCCGCTCTTCATGGAATTACACGCCTCAACACGTGTATCATTGAAGGTTCCATATTCATCGCCGTTTGAATACATCTGCGGATGTCTCTTAATTGCTTTTTGTACTTTTAGCATGTGTAAATGTTGAGTTCTGCTCAACCCGAGGCTAGAGGGCGTGGACGGTAGCATGCATTTCCACTACCGTCCATGAACAGGCTCAATCAAACCGAGCCTGCAACATTTTCGTTTTTGTCGTGTTGAGCGACCTGGGAAGTTTCCACTTTTCTCTATTTTAATCTATCATATGTGAATGTCATTTCCTTGTATGCTCTATAATGAGCCTTTCAGGAATTCAGATAATACTGGAGATGTATGAGTTAATAGGAAACAGGTTCCGGCGTCTGAGTCGGAAGCCTGCTTAATGCTGTTGTATAATAGAGATTAGTAAAACGTAATAGCCACTGTTATAACGGCAGTAAGATTGTTTATCTCAGCAGCGAGAATGACAATTGCTGTGAGATGTATTCTAAGGAACAAAAATGACATACATTCACTAAACTGTGTTTGGAAAGAGGCTACAGTAGCTAGGGATATCATTTAATGAGATTAATGCCCTAAGATGTCGGGAAAATACAATGTCGTGATCAAGCATCAGAAGTCCTGTATACATTGTACATTCTATTTTTTATAGATTACTGTTTCCTGTATGGTCAAACTGCTGTTCCTACATGTAATGTCGTTATATATTTAAAAAAAACTTACTTTTTACATGTAAAGGTCTAAATAATACAGAAATGAAATGTCTATGAAAATATTGGCTCAAAACTTAGACAAAACAAAGCGCGTGTTGATTTCGTTATATTTCGTCAGAGACTTCTGAACCTGACTTTAAGACAAGTTTATTTCAAACAGAAGTCAGATATTCTTCATGACTTTGTCATTAAATTGGACGAAAAAAGTATTTTTTTAATCAGCAGAATTATTTTACATTAACTGGTAGTAGGTAACACAGTCTGGTTTTGACTTTAATCAGCTTCCGTATCTGCTTTTTTGTGCAAATTCGATATCATATTATTTCTTTTATATCACCACTTTACTTTTACATCATTGAAGTCAAATTTGTGCTGCTCTGACTCTGGAATTTTAAGGTTAATTTTTGCAAAAAGGTACACTTTTCACGTGCATAATATGTATAAACGCGACAGAAAAAAACTCAGTTGAGCCGCGCCATGAGAAAACCAACATAGTGGCTTTGCGACCAGCATGGATCCAGGCCAGTCTGCGCATCCGCACAGTCTGGTCAGGATCCATGCTGTTCGCTATCAATACCTATTGCAATTAGAGAAACTGTTAGCGAACAGCATGGATCCTGACCAGACTGTGCGGATGCGCAGGCTGGTCTGGATCCATGCTGGTCGCAAAGCCACTATGTTGGTTTTCCCATGGCGCGGCTCAATTGTTAAAAGAATATACTCGTATTTTAAAAATCCAAAATAGGTTCGAACCATGGGCCGACATATCTTGTGTATGTCTTATTATTTCTGCTTGCATAATACCGTTTGAGCTACCAAACTTCAATCAGATAAGGCAGATATCACGATTATTTTGATATTATAGTGTGTTGCATTTACTGATATAACACAATTTCTCCATTAACATGATTTTTTATAGATATCTAAAAGTTCATTTACGGCTTTAGACAATTATAAGCTAAACTGATAATGATTTGCTGAAAGGCCCAATGATAATAACAACATTAGTGAGCATATTTCATATAATCAAAATGTCTATTCTTATAAGTATATATTTACAATTTTTCATTCCCAATTGAGGTATATTTGTAGGAACTTGTCTTGAATTATTTCACTGAACTTCCTTAAGAAAGTGTAAAAACAAAGGAAAATCAGAAGACGTTACCTAAAAATTACTTTATTCAATATCTCAAGATATAATTTGCTCGTTATGTGCATGATCCGCATATGTAAGTTGAAACATTTTGGTATTTCGTATTTATATATAGATATTTGAAATGAAAGTAACATTAACGATGTTGGTGTGGATTTAATGTATTGAAAAAGTTGGGTTGCAGTATAAATAAAGAAATATAATAAAGTTATTCTTGCATGCATTCTCTCAATGTCCTGTTTAACCAATGTGGTTTCAATAAAAACTATAACTGTTCCGTGTGACACTCCAAAACCCTAATGTTTACATAAGAAATGCATTTCATTTACTTCTTCACAAAAACCTTCGAATATTCCTGCGCAATTTGAATTGATACTGCTTTTCTGACACTTTTGAGCAGCTATACCTGGTCAAGTAAAATGACGGCATTTTCTGATTCAAAGTCATAATCAAACATTTGCATTTATTGTCTGTAGATTAATCAAGCATTGGAAAAAATTTCGCAAGAACATTACAGAGTTTAAGGACATAAGTCGCCCGCCATTACCGCCAACTATACTATACAGAGATAGTTACACAAATTTGGAGTTTCAAGATTCGTGTACTAACTGTACAAAAAAGGACCTGTTTTACAGCTGTAAAACGTCTGTAACAGACCTGTATTTTGAAATCACAGCAGTAAAAGACCTGTAAGTTGAAATTATGATTAGAAATACAGTTGAAATTTACAGGTGTAAAACATACAGGTCTAAAAAATACAGCTGTAAAATTTATTTGAAAGTTACAACTGTAAAATCGTCATGTCTCAAAATTGCAGCTGTAACTTTTTTTGGAGGGAAATATGAGTATTGTCAGCCATCTTCAATGCATTTTGGCTGGATATAATTCACAGAGACACCAGATTATCTAAAATATTTGTATTTTAACCGTTGTGGAGTAAGTGCAAATGTTTAATTATCTAATATAGTTGTAAAAGGACATGTTTAAGTACATATATTAACTATTTACACTATATTTGAAGCTGATGGGTTTAAAAGTCATAATGACAAGATTGTCACATGTTTTCATGACAAAAACAAATTTATGAACACGATCTGATGCATAGTTTCTACATTGTTTCATTCTCTTGAATTTTGCAATTGCTATACTGTAAACAGAATACATTTTGTTCTTTACTTACTATATTATTTATTTTGCCATTTTTGTAGTAATTACTATTCTTTCTGGGGAATTACGATTCATCCTAAAACTGTTTGTACCTCTGCTTTCGTCCCTTAAAATGATGCCTTATTTTTCAACACCTGTAAATTTTCTACAGCTGTAACATTTATGCATATTTACAGCTGTAACTGTTTTCAATTTTACAGCTGTAAGTATTTTTACAGCTGTATTTTTTTTGCATATTTCGACCTGTTTTTCAGTCGTTTTACAGCTGTAAATTGAAATCTACAGCTGTAAAATCAATGTTGTTATATAAAATCTACAGGTGTAAATTTGAAGTAATCATGACTGTAATTCATTTGTTATGTGTTGTGCTTATCCGATGAACATCATTAACGTCAGTATTTACTGTACCTATGAAATATTCAGTTGAAATGTAACGAAACTTTAATTTATGAAGTAGTATATTCTTTTCAGCCAATTAGAAGTATGCATGTATTCATTTGTGTCAATAAAATCTGTAAGAAGAAGTTTAATGGTGTTTAATGGTTTTTATTGCTTGAAGAATAATAAATTTATTATAACTTTTATTAGTTCTTTAAGTCGGTCCAAAATTGGCTTAGAAAAAAGAAGCTGTTTAGCTGAATGTGCCATTTCATCGCACAAATGCTACGCTAAAAATTGTCAATGTGAAAAGCAAGGATGAATATCCAGCAGGGAAAGCCAAGTTCCAAAAACGCAGCCACCCTAAACGTTAATCCAGCACGCGGACGCGCACACTGCCAACACACACACTCATATAAAGTAAACATACCAACATACACTCTCACACAAAGTGAACACACTTGGACAAAACGAACAAATAAAGCAACATAGTGGAACCCCGCCTTGGAACGGTCAGTGGCAAAACCATCACCGGGGAGCTTAAACCGGTTTATGGTGCACTTAACCTCACTCTTACCCACACCATGTTCTAAAAGTCACAGTTAAATATTAGACACTTCAAAATGTAATTCCTCTGTAACACAGAGTTCTCTGTTATTAACAAATTTGCTTTCGGAGGGATCTACTGAGGCATGTAAAAGCGGATATTATGTTCTTGTCTCGGATCATACACAACAACTAGGGAGAATGTTGAAATCAATATTGAATCAAAGGACGACAGATGACAAACTCTAGACACTTTGACATTATTTTGATACCATTTTTGTTAATTTCTCATATTAATATACTAATATTCCAATGTCATACCATTGTTACTTCACAAAAAAGCAAGAAAATCAATAAATATGATTGTTGTTTTTTGTTATATGACTTGAAAAGTATATTGTTTTTCAGTAAACCAGTAAGATTTATATTGTCTCCCGGTAAGTGTTCAGTTAGTACTAATTCATTTTAAAACATTTTGATAAAATTGTAAACCAGAAATTAAGTGTCACTCATATTCAATGTTGGCCGTTTCTAGTGTAATGGTGAACAAAAGCATTGTATTATTATATAAGCTACGATATTTGAAAAGACCTTTGTCAGTAAGTAGTTTCATATAACCAATAAACAGCATATAATATTATATGTCTGAGAATGAAATGAGAATAAGAGGGTTTGAATTTACGTGTAAGGAAGAACTCTAATACCAGTGTAATGTGAAGTTATATAATTATATTAATTATATATAATAGTATCTATAACTATTAAAGCATGCTGTCAATTGCGTAATAGAGATAGAAAAGTCAGCAATTAATATTTTATAATAAACAAGAAATCAGTGATAATTTTTATGGCAGAATTTTGACAATGGGAAGCACGATTATCTTTGAAATTTGTAACAGACTTATCTATATCAATTTCTGGACTTATGTTCTACACGATAGTTTCTGTACAAGAACTAAAAGAAAAACCAACAACTCTAATTCTTATCTTTTCCTTCTCATCTTGTTCAAACTATGATAAATGTATTTGATTCGTTCATGTTTTACTTGGAATAAAATATGTTTAAAATGAAAACGAAACCAACGAAACCAACAACTGATCTGGAAGTGATTAATTGTCCGTAATGTAGTTTCACGTAGACCTACCTTTCTTGATAGGAAAAGATCGATAATCCACATGGCGGTATACTAGTGTGCTTGTTAAATTACCACGTAATGGTGCCCTGGAGTTTCCTCTAACAGACAATAATATCTGAGAAAAGATACATCAAAGTTCATCTGTCAAAGTCAGGGATGCTCTATAACGACCCATTAAGGAGAGCAGATAATCTAGAAGATGTATGTCTTGATAGAAAACAGCTTCCTGTGTCTGCCTCGGAGACATATTCTAAAGTGCTTTTAGAGATACATTATTAATGTGATTTTTGTTTTCAATAAGAAGGTAATGCTGAGTAGTGCCTTCAACGTGACGTAATACATTATTCACACAGTTTTCTAAATATGTTATTTTAAGTACGGGAAATATTTGAAGGCCATGCACTACGGTTTTCTTATATTTTATTTACATATGCATTTATGTTTGCTATATATATATATAGGCAGTGCCTTTCCGCGTTCTTGTGTACCCATGTTGTCCTCATTGTCTTTGGTTTTTTTCTTTGCTTATGTCATTTGTGAACATATCCATTTTGCACACGGACATACACTGCTGCAGGATTTCATTTTTAAGGGGCTGCCTTCATTTATCGAAGCAATCCCGTTCGAAAATTTATCCTTGTTTCTTAAATCATTCTAACCATATATTTACTTTCAGAATTTCACTGTAGCACTTTTCCTGCTTTTCAATTAAAAAACCTAAACAGTTTTACAAAAATAAAAAAGAACACAAAAACAGTCACCAGTTTTATAGAACATGAATTTTGGGAAGACTTTTTATTTGTAATCGGGAAAGGAAATTATATTAAAATAAACGAAAGAAGCAAAGAAGAAAGACCTGCGGACAAAAGGGTATGCGCTAAGTGATAATTGATGTACACTTTTGGTATATTTCATGCAATTAGATTCATTAGAATCTTTATCTGATGACTAGTCTAGAGAAATGAGTAATAAATTTTACAGTATTTTACTCTGTGTCTAAATATGCTTTAATGATCAGAATTTTAGTTAGATTATCAATTATCTTTATTCCTTTATTTATATTTCCGCAATTAATGTTTGTTTATAAACAACAATATCTATATAATGTACCTAACATAGTAATACCGTGTACAAAATCACACAACCTTGTTCGGTAGAAGATCACATTAATTTTCTTTTTTTTATTATATGTGCAGTGACTATGCGACTGTCTTTATAACGCGTCCAGTAATCTCTCAAACTTTAAGGTAATACTTTCGCTGTGAATGTAGTCATTAGTACTGCTACTACTTTCACAAATGGTAAAGACGAAATACAGTATGAAAAGCAACTAATAATATAGTCTTTTGGCGTCATCGTTAACACTGGTAAGTTTCCTCCAAGGGAAATACAAAATAAGCGATCTTATAACCACAAAATTTCTGCTGCATTTCTATTCGTTTTCGGTTTATATACTTAAGTGGAACATTGTTACTTTACTAAAATATTCAAACTGATAACGTGTTTAGAAATAATTATTTTAGTGTAGTTTTTTTGTGAATCACTCGCGTTAAAAGTTAGGTTGTAATGAAGCAAACATTTGAAAAGACCATTGTTTTTTCAGAATTGATTTTTTCCCCTATCATTTACAGAAGCTGCCAGTTACTGTAAGATTAAGTTATGTTTTCTGATAAATATGCGAATATAAAAAATGCCGAATAACGCACACAATACATAAAGACCTTAAGCGGCTTCATGCTAAAAGTTAAAAATGTCGATGAAAATATTTTTTTTTTTTTAAATTATCAAACTATGAATCGAAACCAACAGCATTCAGTTTGAAATTATCTACGAAAATGAGTGCTCACACTTACATATTTTGGAAAGAAACCAAAAAGAAGTTTCAGTCGTTTTTCAAAAATTAATGTTCTCTTATTCAGCACTGATGCAACTCTGAAATTCGAAAATAATACTAGTATACAATGAATCCACCAATGTTCGTACGTCATTGATTGTTTGAATTTCGGAATTATATTGTTTTCAAACTCTTTCGAAACGTTCAATACTGCTATTTCTGTAATATACTAAGACAGGGAAATCCTAGGTAAGTATTTATTAATTGTCCTGGGGCTATAAACATACGCCATTCTCTCTCGAAACACATAGCAGATAAAGAAAAAGAACAAATAATCAATTAGCTTGTCGCATATGTTTGCTCATTTATTTTGTTGTGGTGCCTGGTAAGCTCTCGTTAGCTGACAAAATAATCACATATGAAAGAAAGACACATCATAGCTTATCCTCTTAAATCAGATTGTCATTTCCTTTAGGCCTAATAATGAAGCCAATGAGTTTAGATAACATTCGGGATATATGGCTTGACGAGAAAGAATACAAAATCGCAAAAAAACAACATGATATTATTTCGTATATACAAGGCAGTAAAAGAGAAAGTTGGTCAAATCGATGCTTTGTTGTGACATTTAAGAAAATATATCCCATATATGGCTAGATATGCAGGTGGTGAAATTTTAATTCAAAGAATTTGTTGACTGTTGGGCAAGTGACCAAACCATTCAACTCCATTCTAGTTAAATGTACTAATTCTGAAATAAATAATGCCTTCTTTTTTAAAAATATGTTTGGTTTGTATAATTCTTTCTTTGCAAAGGTCATTTCAACCATACTTATTGACAAGGCAGTACACAGATTTAAGACCAGCAAAATCCGCTAAAGGCATATTGCTTTCGGGCATAATTGCTAGATCCATGAAGATAAACAAGAGCATGCATACAACATCAGTCATGACTTGTTTTAAAATTTGGGAAATGCTTTTCAACTGTAATTATGGCTTTTTTTACAAATGAGATAATCCTGAAAATCGAAGAATTTAAACTAGTATTTCAATGTCGTATGTAAACAATATTACTTATTACTTTTACCGTAGTTTTATTAGAAATATATTAATGTCTGACGAAACGTAATATACTGTAATTTTCCTTTGATGACAAATACCTTATAAAACCAAGAATCTTGAGAAATTGATTCCAGTACTTCTTTTATTAATGCACTGTTTATGACGCAGCTTAAATACATAAGAAATGCCACACTGCCTGCAGGCTTTAATGGGGGCATCGAGTGGCCACCCTTGGATGACTTTCTCACATGAAAGAATACTTGCCCAAAGCGAGGTGTCGAACTAACAGTGGTAAGCAGCGACCTGTACTACTCGGCAGTGGTTGGATAGTGGTTTCGTTACGTCATGTTGACAGCAAATCCCAACACTGATAAAGACATTTGTAATAGATTTTTGTCATGAAACATTTCCATACCATTGAAACAATCCTATGTAATTCTCACACAAATCTTACAGATAACTGTACATTTATTCTCAATTATCTTGTACATATCTTGTAAGTAGCCAACAGGATATCTTTACTGTTTTGAAAAGGTATATTTTTCTATTTAACCCTTTTTACGTATCTTTTGAAATATGAAATATTTATGTTCTTTTAATTTATTCAGTGTGCATACTGTATATGTTTTAAATGTGTGTTATGTAATTGTAAAGCGCAATAGAATATTTCATAATTTTGCGCTATATAAATGCCATGTATTTGTATATTGAACATCCGTTTTGATATAATAATCGCATCTGTCAAAATGATAAAATATTGCCTTACAAAACAAAGAAAATTTGTTTGCTTAAGAATTCCCAATATTCTAGACTCATGTTCGTTTCCTTCACGTTCTTTAAAAGATTTCTCTAGGGTCCTAAGACAAATTTCTACTTTACGTTTAAGTGCCATCAATTTTGATTTCAAACTCAAGAATAATGGTGTTAGTAGGATGTTTTTATTGTAATTGGTTTGCTCGTGTTTTGACACTCCAACGATATTTTTCCCATTAATATGTACTTTCAATTTTTGTAATTTAGAATATTTGCGAACATCTGAGTAGCAATATATTATTTCTTTTCAAATCAAATATTTATTCAATTATTTGAATTCCATTTGTGCTTTACTTTGTGAAATGTACATTTTATTCATTATGAATTATTATTTTAACGAACTATGAAAATGCGAAAAATATGCTAGATATAGTGAAGTTTTCAACTGTACTGGTACCAAATTTTAAGAAGACAAGTTTTTGCTGTCAAGTGTTAGAAAAGTAGTTTTATTTTTTCACAATAATGATTAGATTGATTGCATTTTCGCTCGACATTTACAGTTCTTTACTTCTTCGTTTATGATTATCAACATCAGGTGCTCAGGAGTTTAACCACAATGGCGAAGGTAATATTTGTTCATTTATTTACATGCTGCATATTGCTACAATAACCAAAATTCATATGCGTAATTTTGTTTACCTTGGTATCGGTGTGGACAAAGCGAAGACTGTGATCAGGTAAAAGATCACTGTTCTTGAGTATCATGCCGACAGCTAAATCTACCGCAGGTTTTACACCACGTCCAATGATTCCTTCAGGAACTTCCGTCCGCGGAAATAATCCAGCAATAACAATTCTACCTCTTTTGTTATCTCCACTCCCGTAAATAGAAGGTAGGCAATGCAGTACGAAACACCATTTAAAAACATTTTCTTTCATAGTCATTGTAGATTTTAATCTAGGACGTACATACTTATTTGAAATTAAAGTAAAACTAGTGTAAATAACTAAACACTAAAGCATTAAAACTATATCATATCTTAATTTCACTGTAATACCATTTTCACAAGTTCTGTTCAAACTACGGATGTCCGATATCCAGTTTCAACAGTGACCTTGGAACTGGCTCCACCAGTACATTCAGTTAGTATAAAGTAGATTCTGGTTTTCTTACTCATTGGATCAAATGAGTTTGTGACTTTTACAATAAATATTCATTTTTTATAATTCTCTCACATATCTGACCACATACTTTCAGTGTAAATGTTATTTTCTTTATCCGATTTCACAGAATATTAATGACAATTGTATATCCTGTAATTATTCCTACATTTTTTTTAAAAAATATTTCCGCATTTACACATAATTTCTCAACTTTTATTCGATGTCAAACTGAACTGAAATATAGGTAATCTAATAGTGTCCCATGAATGACTTTTGTCGCTGCTGTCCATTTTCGTCAGTTTGTTTGCCCCAAGAGAAAAAATGAATAAAAACTCGCATGTTTGTCTACTTCTTTTTTGACAACTTTCTTAAACAATGCTGCTTTATGTCCAGCATGTTTTGTATTGTGATATGCAAATTAAATTATGCAGATCCTCTGTGTGTATTAAAACACAACTGTGCCAAGAGATTTGGTTAAATGTCAAACGATGACCATTGTCGATCAAATGCTGTTGCCTATGAGTAATAAATGAAAATTAATTTTAGAAGTATTTTTACAATTTTGTTAAAAATGATGTATTTTCTTCAACTTCTTCCGGAATAAGCGGATTCTGTAAACAGCAAAGGGAGGAGGGATGACGTCATTATTGATTAATTAATTGGGAACTCTGTTAAAACCAGTCATTTATTCTAGAAACGCATGGCAGATAGATACTACACATCCAATTACACAGTGTAGATTATCCATATGTTATAAGTGACTGCCAAGACTTGAAAAATAATAATACATTAAATAGTTTGAATGGCAATATCTGGAAATTCGTTTCCTTGAAAGTGTATTAATGAGCCTTTAAATTATAGGACTTCAGATACAGTATTAGAGGTAATGATTGTATGGCTTTATAAAATGAAGCTGCATCTGAAAAGAAACCTTCTTAATTCTGGCATAGCATTATTATGCCAACTGTTGAGTATAATATAAAAATTGCAAAGAAATTTATAAAAATATTTTAAAAAATCTTTTGGTGAAAACATAGTATTATATTCGTTTTTGTTTCAGTATTAGAAACACTTTATTTAGAAAACACAAATCCAAAGAAAAAAATCTTTTACTGGCAGTTGCTGTCTAAGAAAAATAATTACCTTAAGTTCTCTGTTCGGAAAATAGAGTCTTAAAGTCTAGCAACATATAAGTAATTTTTTTTTAAACAAAGGTAAAACTGATTCACTTAGTTTAAGGCATAATAAAAGCTTAGTGTACACTATTTATCTTTAAATGCAAATTCGATTTTTGCTCAGTATACCCATGAAATATTTGTTGATCAAATTATTAAAACCTACTTTGGTCTTGGTTGATAGATATTAACCTGTGTTTTTGTTTGCACGTTGTAAATTAGTGCTTATTATAAAAAGTAGGCACATAGTGTAACATATTTGAGTCTGAGTGATATCAAGACTAGTTTTGTTTGTACGTAGTAAAATATTTTCATTTTAGGTGTATACGCATAATTACCTGTATTTTTTTTTTTGCTATACGTTCGAAAATACTGCATGTTATAAACAGTATGCAGAAGTATGCACATAGTGTAACATATTTGAGTCTGAGTGAAATCAAGACTCGTTTTGTTTGTACGTAGTAAAATATTTTCATTGAAGGTGTAGACACATATTTACCTGTGTTTTCGCTATACGTTGTAAAGTACTGCATATCATAAACAGTATGCACACATTTATTAAAGTCTAAGTGATATCATGACTCATTTTGTTTGCACGTCGTAAAATATTTTTCATTTTAGGTGTTCAGGCAGAGTAACGTACTCGTAACTAGTTCTCATCAAGACTACTTTTCTAGAATATTTTTTGAAAAAAATTATACCTTATTGTCACGAAGTCTATGCGTCTATTTGTTGATGCAGTTCTTTACACGATCGTTTTCACATGTTTGTCCATATTGAAGTTTTGACCAGTTCTCGCTTAATTGTAAATGCTGACTGTTTACTGCATTATTGTTTTATAATCGGTAGAAACACAGCACTAGTGCATGAGTGCTATGCATGAACGTTATTTGGCTTTGAACCTTTCGGTCAGTCATCTACATCTAATACTAAGAGACGCCTGTCTATAGTTTTTTAAATTACAATATCTAGTTAGTCATATCATTGAAATGTTTAGCTGACATATAAAACTATAATATATAAATCTTATCGTTTTTAAACCAAGATCGCGCTAGGTATATTTGTATATACTGATATTCTGTCTAGTACAACTGAGCCTTAATTCACAATAATATTAACAATATTTTGATCCATTTCGAAATTTTTATCGGTTTATGAAGCCTTTGCCATTTAAAAATTATTTACGCATGGTGTTCAATATGTATATACTACTTGTGTACAGTTTTGTATGAAAAGTTTTGTTTGCTCGCTGTAAATAGTTCTTATTACAGAATTTACAATCACAATAAGACGTCTATGCGATATCGAAACTTTAATTTCATTTTTGGCAGTACTGTTTCGAAGACACTTTTATTTATATGTTGATCAAGTTCCTTATAATTATATCACTATTGTTTGTCTATTTTCAAAAGTCGATCAAAATATGCGTAATTGTTAACTGTTATTGTTGACTGTTTTAGTACATATTTTACTTTTATATAAAGTAGAAACTTAACACTATTGAATGGGTGATATGCATAAATGTTTATTGCGTTTATTACTTATCTATCATCTTCATACAGTACTGTGAGTAGACTACCGATATACACACTTTTATAAATTATCTAGTTCGCGTATTATATAAACTGTACATAAGTGATGCTCATTGAATATTCATAGTTATTTCTGATAGCCGGGCTGGCCTTAATTCCATAAATTTACAACACATACAATTACAATATGTAATGTAGAAATTAAAATTAACAGCTTTAACTGTAAAATGGAGTAATGTATGATTTATGCATGATATGGTTAATTTAAAAGGCATTTTAGGTCTATAGTTGTGTAATATCCTGTTTAGTCGTCGTTCAAGTTATACACAGCACAATTAATTTAGCGTACATTTGCGTTGGTAAAATGTTGAAATACTACGCATTTAAAAATCATACATCCTACTTAATGAAACTCATATTATTTTACTGTTGTACATGTTCATGATATTACTAGAACACTAAAATATCTGATTTATGGCGCGATCCGAACAAATTATTTAAACGCACATCAAGAATACAAATTATGTAAACTATAAAAGATATAACAGAGTATTTATTTGATCAGTCTATGTGTAACACATCTAAAAACCTTTGTTCTCACAAAACATCTCATTTACTTTATCATCACTATTCGTTCATCACCAATTTGATGGCAACTATTTCACCTCCAAATCTTCGCAAGAAACAATGTTTCTCAATTCAATCCTACTCATTTCTTCTCTTTTATGCTTTTTCTCACGGATGAACGCGCACACTTTTCATATTCATTGCTGGATCGCTTCATGTAATTTGCAACTACTATGTTCTCTCATATTGGCTACTTTCAAATTCCTGTGCCTACTGTCAACTATAACATGAGATTGATTAAGCAGTCTTCCTCAGCCAACATGAGAGATTTTCGCATTCACTTCATGTTTAGATTTCTTATTTTACAAATGTTATTATTCATATCCACCTACATCACCTATGTCCCTGTTTGCATTAGACTGTGCATTTATGACAACGACTTGACTTTCAAAACAATATCTTTACCTATTCACCGCCGTTTACATCCACCTAGTAAGAATCAACATTTTAATGTTATCTTTTCGCTCCGTCTTGTCTGTTCAATCATACTGCTTTTTGCCTTTGTTCAATTCTGGAACTTTTCTGCTATCATCCTTCTGTCAGGGGATGTCCACAAAAACCCAGGGCCTGTATCCAGTAACTGTAGTACGTCACCTACATCATCTGTCTCAACTGATAGTGAATATATTGATCTTTCTAGGAACCTTTATTTTGTTCACTACAACGTTCAGAGTTTGTTTCCAAAACTCGACACGCTCTACACCGAACTGAGGGATTTTGACATCCTCTCTTTCTCAGAAACTTGGCTTGGCCCACATATTCCAACTTCTGATCTAATTCTTCACTCGTTTGCAAATCCCGAAAGAAAAGATCGCACAGACAACTACGGTGGAGTAATACTTTATGTTAAAGAGTATATTCATTATAAAAGGCGTCATGATCTTGAAATTAATGGTACTGAATGTATCTGGATTGAAATTGTACTTTCCAACAAGCATATTCTATTTGGACTTTTTTACAGACCACCTAATACTGACCCTGTTCATCACGCCTTGATTGTTGATTCTATGCATCTAGCTATTGATACGGGGATTGAAAATATCTTAATTACGGGCGATTTTAACTTGAACGTAATGAACAGTGCTGCCTTGAGAAAAGTTCATGATATATGTTCTCAACTGTCTCTGCATCAGGTTATAGATTCGCCTACGCATTATACTGAGTCATCTACCTCTATAATCGACCTCATTTTCACCTCAAGCAAACACCTTATCCATTCTAGTGGTGTTGGCGATCCTTTTCTTCCTCAAGATGTACGTTACCATTGTCCTATCTATTGCTTATTCAACTTAAAAAAGCCAAAGAGGTTATGTTTTTATCGTCACGTTTGGATTTTTGAAAAGGGGAATTATGGTCTTCTCAGACAATTAGCCTCAGAAACTGATTGGGAATCTAAAAAAGATGATGATATTAATGTTTATGCTAACAATATAACGAGTGAAATTACAAACATAGCAAAACAATGTATTCCAAATAGAAAAGTTCTAATACGAGAAAATGAACCACCTTGGTTTAAAAATGAATTGCGATTGCTTATTAGAAAAAGAAAACGCCTTTATCGAAAAGCAAAGCACACCAATTCACCATTTCACTGGGAAAGATTTCGAAATTTGAGAAACCAAATTACCTCTAAAATTCGCGAGGCAAAAAAACAGCATATAAACAACCTAGCCGCAAAGTTAAAACAAGAAAATCGGAACACTAAGAGTTGGTGGACCTGTCTTAAATCCTTCATTAAACCTCCTTCATCAGTCTCTATACCCCCACTTTCCTCTGGCGATAACATTATATTCAATGACACTGATAAGGCAAATCTCTTAAATGACTTTTTCGTTGCCCAGACTCGAATTGATGAAAGACGAGCCCCCATTCTCCCTGATTTGCCTGCTATTTCTGACCAAACTCTGGAGGACATTACTATCACTCCCAGCGAGGTGGAATTGGTACTAAAGTCACTTCCTTTAGGGAAAGCAGCTGGTCCAGACGGAATTAACAATCGTATACTTCGTGAACTTTCACATGAACTGAGTAGTCCTCTCAGCTCTCTCTTCAACTATTCAATTCAGATCTCTCAGGTTCCTGACACATGGAAGGAAGCAAATGTTTCTCCTCTTTTCAAATCTGGCGACCCTTCATTAGTTAATAACTATCGCCCTATATCCCTTATCAGTACTGTCAATAAAGTATTTGAAAGAATTGTATTCAAACAGACTTTCAACTTTCTTCGAGAACATGATATTCTTACTCCTTTGCAATCTGGTTTTGTTCCTGGTGACTCTACTGTCAACCAACTAACATATATCTATAACTTATTTGCACAGGCTATTGACTCCGGTAAAGAGGTCAGAGCTGTATTTTGTGACATAAGTAAGGCCTTCGATCGTGTCTGGCACAAAGGACTTATTTTCAAACTGAATTCTGTAGGTATTTCCGGGCGTGTTTCTTCTTGGTTCTCTTCTTACCTTAATAATAGAAAACAAAGAGTTGTTCTTCCTGGTTGTAAATCGTCTGAAAAGTTCATTACAGCTGGTGTTCCACAAGGGTCAATTCTCGGGCCTTTACTTTTTCTTATATATATAAACGATATAGTACTAGATATCCAGGCGAATATTAGGCTCTTCGCTGATGATACTAACCTATTCATTGTAGTAGAAGATCCTATCACTGCTTCAACTATTTTAAACTCGGACCTGCAGAATATAACTTCATGGGCAGAAAAATGGTAGGTAAAATTCAATCCTTTGAAAACTGAATCCTTACTGATATCACGTAAAACTCACAGAAATATTAATCATCAGCCAATCAGAATGCAAGGCATACAAATAAACGAAGTCCGTAATCATAAACACTTGGGTATCAATCTCTCGCATGATCTGCGGTGGTCCACACACATAGAATACATTAAAAGTAAGGCTTGGAAAAGAATCAATATTATGAAAAAACTAAAATTTCAGCTTGATAGAAAATCACTTGAAGTCATATATATATCCTTTATAAGACCAATTCTAGAGTATGGAGATGTATTATTTGATAATTGTACACAAAATGAAAAACGAGAGCTTGAGAAAATTCAACAGGAAGCGGCAAGAATAATTACTGGAACAACAAAACTTGTATCCATTGATAAACTCATGACAGAGGTTGGTTTAGAATCCTTGGAGAAACGGCGATACAAACACAAACTTATTCTTTTCTTTAAAATGAAAAACAATCTTACCCCACAGTATCTTTCAGATCTTGTCCCTTCGTCAGTTGGCAGTGAGCATCGCTATCCACTCAGGAATGCAAACGACACGCAAAACATCCTCACACATACTGACTTTTATTACAAATCATTTTTGCCTTCTGTTATCAGAGATTTCAATGCGCTCCCACTTCAGACACAAAATGCTCCAACGGTTGCATCATTCAAACGAATGCTAAATAACGACCTACCAGTTGTCCCCAGCTTCTTCTTTTCTGGTGACCGTAAACTGCAGATCCTTCACACAAGATTACGCACTCACTGCAGCTCTCTTTCCTCTGATTTATTTGAGAAAAATATTATCGACTCTCCTTTGTGTGATTGCGGGGAAATAGAAAATTCTTACCACTATTTCCTAATTTGTCCAAAATACACAGATCTTCGACCTGAACTACTTACTACGATCTCCCAACATTGTAACCCCTCTATTAATGTTATCTTAAACGGTGATATTTCATTATCTCTCGATTCCAATATAATAATTTTTAATGCCGTTCAAAAATACATTAGAGAAACAAAACGATTTTAGCAATAGCTAGTTAAGATGTAATGTTGCATAAAATACAATTGCATCTGTATATGTATACACGTCATATCTAAACATTATCATTATCTAAACACGTTGATTATTTGACTGATTCAGCTATTTTCTTCACACTTTATCCTTATCGTTCATCCGTTTATCCTTTTTTCTTTTAAGTGTTTAAGTTTTTTACTACTCAAAATTTAGTTTGGTGTTTAATTTACATTTTACACTTACCATTTAAATCAGTATCAAATATCTCTTTAAACGAGATTTGCTTGCTATTTCATATAAAGTGTTTCTGAATTCTACTATTCAAATTCATTGCTATATGTCTGAAATATGTTTTCATATTTAAACTCTAATTGTATTTACAAAAGCACTTTTTGGTTTATTGAAATGTATCATCTTTTCATGTATTATATATAATACTGTATTAACTGGTAAATAATTGTGCCATGAATAAACATGTAATTTTATGTAATAAGGAGAGGACAACTGTAAGCTAATATAGCTTTCTGTCCAATTCCTGGAATGCTGTATTGTAAATATTTCATGCTTTTCGGAATAAAAATATGTTTAAACTAAACCTACTTTTCTTATCTATCAACTGATGTTACGTCAAAAAAAAATCTGACGCTTTTCAATTTACGATGTTAGGGCTACAACCATCAATATTAATCATACTATTGAGTGGCTTGCTAGATGCAGACTTAGGAGTACTTCTTTCGTTATTTTAAATCAATGCTGCTACAACAATTGACGTGTCAGAAAAAGTTTAACTCTGGCAACTTCCGGCAAAATGTTAATTATCACGCTTCGTCACGTTAGAAATATCACACATCATTTCGTGACTTTTTTTCAAATGGAATATGCAATCAATGTTGGAAATGTTATAATTATATTAATGTTGTTTAAGTAAGATTTCATGTTCATGAATGAATGTGTTGTTTTCAAAAAACATATTTTACCATTTCATTATTGCAAAAATACGTTTATATCCTTTAATCCGGGTTTTGTTTAAAGTGCGTTTGTTACATGAAATATTTAAGAACAATAAAAGTAAAAATTTTTGAGAGGCTTGCGGACACGGATTTCGTGCTTCTATATAAATTGTTTAGAAATGCCTTTATCACATCTTTCCTGATAATGTCTGCCACCATTTCGTGCTTCTAAAAGATAGCCAGTGACAATAAGAATTACATACAAGTCGTTTTTTTGTAACTTTAAGTAACAATCTAACACTCAGGTGTTCTGTTCAAAATGATTTACGAACCTTCTCATTAAAAATACTGATCAAAAGTGTTACTTTTAGTTTCTTTCTTTGTTTATTTAATTTACATTCAATTTACATTTAATTTACATTCAGCAACATCTGAGACTTCAGATAATAAAACATTAATAAAAACGAAATCTCTCTTCAGTGTTTACGGCTGTGTTGCAACATTACATACATATGTTAATGTGTTCTTTTGTAAATGGCACACTGGCAGAAATTCTTATTTATACCCGTTCTTAATTTTACTGCATAAACAATCTCACTATTAACATATCTGAATTTAATTTAAAGATCAGTGTTTCTTTATGTGTTTCTTTATTAAACTAGTTTCTGCAAGAGCAACTTGGTATGGTGATAAAGTAAATGCATTCGGACAAAATGAGTCAAGCATGACATTGATGAGTAAACACATGCAATGGATGTTTTCCTTTTGCTACTTTATCTGTCAAAAAGATAAACTTTTCCTGTTTCCCGAAAATAAATACTGCACAAATGTTCGTATTACAAAACGACTTGAAATTCGATGTTGGTAAATTAACAATAGAAAAGACAGAAATGGTTGAATAAAGCACACGCTTTCAAGTATGTCAATCCTGGATAATATTACTCCGCTCATCCTGGGAAAGCTTATTTTCCTTTTGCTGACCCTTTTTGTTTATCTCTGCTTAACACGCAAATGATAATATATGGCTGCAATGAAATTACAATAGTTTCGTGACAGCGACTAGTTTGTTTTTAAATATCGCTTTTAGTTTGAAAGAAAACACAAAATAGATTGCTTGCTGTTTGCTTGATTCGGTGATGGTTTATCGAGAAAATATAGAGTACCTTGTCAATGATGAATGATTAAAAACAATATGTTAAAGGTCATATGTCCTTGCCATATAATTCGTGAGAGGAAGTTGTTAATTACATGTAAAGAACATGTCAACACTGGGAAATTCAGAAACACTAAGTACGTTCAGGGAGCGAAGTATGCAATGTATACATAGCAAGAAAGCCCTTGCGTTTGACATTTGTTATGAAGGTAATTTCGTAAATAGTGGCTCGTATACTCGTTTTACAAATCTATATTTCAGTTCGGCTGCTGACGCCAAATAAATGGTAGTGCTATTATTTTATGTATTGCATGATGGGATCGTCTATTGTATGTTAACGTATTATGGCTTTTGTTATTCCCAGAGTCTATGGACAAACAAATTGAATGATTTTCAGGCATTCAAAGTGTACACTCATCTCATTGCATATTCTCAACTGTTTTATGGACCAGAAACTTCGTACGCGTTATGATTAAATACAGACACATTCCACAAATTCATTTTGTCAGGATATGCATTCGTATGTAAATAGCTGAGAGGAATAATAGAAACGAAAATGCATCTAGCGGAAGAATGATTGCACATACAGTATCCAATGGATTACAAATAGTGTCCTTATCTTGATTATCGAAATTTCTTTGGAATGCAGATGAAGGAATTACACTTTTACAGCGACGAATCATTCTATTCAATAAAAGTGTCGCGAGGCTAACAAATGGAACTATTTACATATTTTCTGCATTATATTTCCTTACAAATTTTGAGGGACCTTTTATATTAAACATTCATTCACTCTGAGATTGAAGGGCCACTGATGCGGTATCCATTTTATAATCTGATAATACGTAGCAAGCACAAAGTATAGACACTTTTTCAATTATTTTTATTTTATATTTTTTCCGAAAGTTGTCGTGAATGTACATGAAAGTTATATGAATACTTTTTCACAGATAACCTGAATTGTCAGTAAGACTTTTCGTAGTATGACAGACTAAAATACTTCCTTTCTAGATAGAATAGAATCCCAGATTAGCCTGCGACATACTAGCATGTCTGTTAGATAATCGCGTTATTCCTGTAATAGACAAAGTAATTTCTTAGAAAAGATATGTCAATGTTAATCTGTCAATATCAGGAAAGCTCCATAATGACCCATTAAGGAGTACTGACAATAAAGGAGATATATGTCTTGATAGAAAACAGTTTCCTGCGTCTTGCATCAAGTTGGACACATACTAAGTTACAATATCTAATGTCCTAAATAGTACTTCCATCATGACGTAATACAGAGTCTAAAATGTGTGTTTTTTATTTATATTTCAACGTTTAGGTGTTGTATAGTTTTGTATATTCACTAATTATTATATATTATATTCATGAACATGGTCATGTTAACGGGAAACTTTAACAAAAAGAGACCAACTGTTTTCTTGCTGTATGCATCTAATTACGCAAAAAAAGTCTAAAATCTAATTGCGACAAAACTTCATTAAAGTTATGAATTTGACCAACATTAGAAAAATAAACATGTTGACCGTATCTTTTTATATAAGACTTATATTTTTAATTTCTGACTTCTTGGTTACTTAAAAGGATTTAACTTTCATCATCCGTTCCGTTCGCAAGAAAAAAAAATGTAAAGCTTACGAAAATAAATGTTGGTAGCCTTTGTTTCTTGTTATGTAGTATCTAATTATCCATTTTGAAATAACAATAGATGGTATTGCCATAAGAAACAAAAGACAATTTGTTTGCTTAGAATATCTATGATCATAGAAACAGCGCTATATACTTCCAGTTTTTTTAAATATATCTTTAGGGCCCAAAAAACAAATTTCTTTTTAGCATTAAACAATACTACATCAATTGCATTTTGTTTTCAAACTCAAAAATAGTAGTCCCAGTAGGATTTTATTATAATAATTCGTTTGTTTTCTTTTGACATGCTGACGCCGTTTTCTCCTCTTATCTTACATATAACTGAGTGGCAATAATGCACTTCTTTAGTATGGTGTGTTTTAGCGAAATATTTGTATGTATGTTTTGGCAAATAATTTTTTTTTCCAAATCAATTAAATCTGTAAGACGACCCTTTTGGAAGCATAGAATGCAACCAAATAAAATAATAGCAGACTCGGTTTGATTGAATCTGTTCATGGGAGGTAGTGAAAAGTGCAATATCCCTCACGCCTCCTACCACCGGCTTAAGCGGAACTCTGTTACCCATGAACATTGAGTGGACACACTGAATCCAAAGTCATATTTTATTGTTTGAAATATATTATTGTACTTATTTCATGACATGTACTGAATTCCGCGCATTTTATTCATTAAAAGGAAAACCCCACACAATTTAAGCGAAAAATATATTCTCTCAAAAATCCATGAAATACAACACAAATATTTCTCGTCTGTTGACTTCTTGTTTATCTGCCGGGCGGGTACTGCTCTATAGTATATGATAACGCTGATGTTAACCAGTTTTGGTACACCAAGAATTCCGGAGATGTTAAAAGCTATTTAGTTGTGAGTGCTTACGATTTTCTCTTTATAATATTTCACCACCTAATCTAATAAGAAATGGTACCTTTTGTTTTGCATAAATATTTGTAAAAGAAAATTCTTATGGTAAATTTAATAAACACACGTTGTGGTTTCTGTTTTGGTAACATATTTATTGAGTTTAGCAATAAAACGCATAGACATACAAATGTTACTATGGGGAATGTACCTATGGGGACTAATTGCGCCCATTTCATTGCTGATTTAGTTTTAGGAACGAGATTTTGTTTGCTCAGTTTGCGCAATGAGACCAGTTTCACATTATTTGATTATGAATCATTTAATGACACCTCCAGGTACCTTGATGATATTTTTAAGAAAAGGTGAGGCATATTTTGTCCAGACGAATTACAATTTAACAAATCTAATACCTTAATTATTAGAAACGCCAGTTTTGGATTTTCATTTAATTGTAAACGGTAATCTATAAACAAACGTATCTGATAAAAGACACTGTTTCAATTTTGAAATCGGACACAGTCATGCTGTAACTATATAATACTAATTCGTTTTGCAAAAGCTTGCACCTAATTAGAAGATTTTAATCATAAAAATCTGGATATTACGGAAAAGCTATTAAAACAGGGTAACCGATATTACAGACTGGGGAATGCTTTCACTTAATTTTACCAAATATTTTCAAACTTTAAAAGAAATATAACACACATATTTAAACACTTCTAGAACTTGACCCTACACGCTTCTTATACTATTGGGATATTGTCTGTAAACTACGAAAAATTACACATATCATTTATAATCATCAAATATTTAGAGGATCTTTTAGAAAACGTATCTAATTTTACAATCTGGTTATCATAAAACATAGTGTAAGTTTGGTAATTGACTTTTCTACAGTTACGCTTTCCTGTTTGATGTTGCGATAACTACTCAAGTGTAGAACTTTGTCTTTCTGTAGGTTTTAGAGCTTACATGTAGCTTCATGTATTATTATTAATCAAAATGTATCTGTTGAAGGATTTTTAAGCAACCTGTCTGCTATATCTTTCCACTCAGGTTTGTTTGGCGTTGAATTGCCTTGACTGTGTTTGACGTTGTATGGCCTTGGCTGTGTTCGTTGTGAAGACTGTGTTCAGGCAAAAGCTTATCATGTTGATAGCTAAATCTACGGCAGGTTTAACAACACGGCCAATCACGACTTCAGACACTTCCGTCAGCGGAAATGATCCGGTGATAAGAATTCGACCTGTTTTGTTGTCTCTACATTCGCGAGTAGAAAATATGTAATACAGTATGCCATACCATCTAAAACAGATTTTCTTTCAACGGCATTGTCGATGCCAATGAATTTTGTGCAGGCAAAACAGGATTATTGAAATTAAAGGGGGAAAAACAGAACTATTACACGTATAATTTTATATTTATATCAAAGTTTCTGTAATTGTTTAATTTCGCTTTTATTATTTCCACAGATTCTGTAAAAATGGCTGTCAAAGAAAACATTTACTTTATGAAATTTCGGCATTGATCTTCAGAACTGGCAAAAAATAAAGTACATTAAGTTAAAGCAGTTTATGATCATGTCATGTTTTGAATAAAACATATAACGTAAGCCTTCGACATTTTCCTTTAATAAACATTTTAGAAGATTCGTCTTGCATATTTTACATACTTATAGTGTTAGCGTTTTTTCCTGTATCCAATGTTACTGAATATTAATCATAACTGTAGTTATTCCAACAATATTTGTTAAAAATGTACTTATCCACATGTTATTTTTTTATAATTTCTTAAAAATATTATATCTGTATTATCATATGTTGACCAAAATTGTTTCCTTTAATACTTACTATTCCTATTTAATAACATTCTACTCTGAAGAATGCTCTGCGTTGTTACATAAATAATCCTATCATGTCCCAAAATTCGACACGTTATGAATAACCTTTGTCGCTGCTGTCAGTTATGTTATAACAGCTCTGTTTTATGTTTGCTTCAAAAGAACAGACGAAGAATGCATGTTTGTCTACTGTACTTTTAAACCTTTCTCATACTGTGTTTGGTTATGTCCGACATGGCTTTTATTGTTGACATACAAATTAAAAGTAAACAAATCTTCTAGTGAATTTATTTACAGCTGTGCCAAGATGTTTGGTGAAATGCCAGACGTTGTTCATAAACGAACAAATTAATTCATTCTTCTTATAAAAACAAACAAAATCAATATAAACAAATATAACAAAAGTGTCTTTATACTATCATGAATCGAAATACGAGTTCTTCCCTCTGAAAACTCTTCTTAGTTTCAACCATTACAGACAAAAGACTTTGCCATAATTTAGATTTGATTAAAACTATGGCTTATGGGGAATGAAAGGTACTTTACGAAAACCAAAACATTCTCTTTGCAATGACATTAAGAGAGCAACATGCTTGACAGACTAGTGAAATTGTAATTGAATCTCAGATTATCTGAGCTTCTAAAAGCAAAGTTAATATAAAAGCCTGCGGCAATTAGAATACTGAAAATTGTTACAAATTGTTTTGTAATGTGTTCATTACATCCTGCTTTAGCTACAAATGCTAATATTGACATTTGGAATAGTTTTTGTCTTTGAGAGACCAAAACAATCTTAGGGTAAATCAAGTCATAAAAGATTATAAAAGCATTATCCCTACAAATACATTTACTTTTATAGTTAATAAGATATACACCTATCATTCGTTATATGATCTACCCTTACCTTTTACCTTTCATAAAAGGAAATATATAATATGAAATAAGGCACTGCCTAAATCGGGAATAGATCCTACTTCAACTCATCCCATAACATTTGAAAAGATCTGTCTAATGTAGGGGCGTAGGGACGATTTGAGCATTTGGGCGGCGGAGGGGGTGGATTTGGAAGGGGTGTCCCTCTCTTATCAACAGGCTCTGGGGTAGCCCCGGGAAAATTTTGCATATAGCTTGAGTAAATGGTGCAATCTGTCGACTTCTTGGACTGCTCAGTCGCTTTTGAACATACTCGTTTTTGTTTTCAGTTTTCACTCCTATTTACAGTTTATTGCGTTTAAACACTGTTATGGCGATACGATGTTAGATACAGATACCGTCTTGCCATGGTAGAACCAGTAATGTCTAAGTAGGAGATCAAGACCCTGACTTAAACGTGTAATCCAGCCTTTATGGCATTTAAGCCATTATAATTTGTTCCGCAGTAAGCAATTAAATACAATTTTAACTTTTCATTAAATAATGTGTCGCTTATAATCCGAGTCTGCGGGGCGAGAAAATACGGCGACCTTGGTCGTTGCGGATTAACGACTTTGTACAATACCCTTTCCCCAAGGTGATCTAGCAAGGTGTCAGCGATATGACAAGATTCTGTGTACATATCAGTCGCCGATGCACTTCATAATAAATTGTTTTTATTTATTCTCAGTTATATTTTCTAGTTTTTTTTAAAAAAAATACGAGTTCGGCATTTCGCCTCTCCTCGAAATATTGGGACGGCGGATGCTCACTAGGTGCTTTTATTTACAAGTGCACACTACATGTATAAATACCATATATCCATATTTGTACTGATGTGCAAGACATTGGGGTTCGGACAAGTTAATATGTGAACGCTTATAAGGCACAAGGAAAAGGCGTATTCTTCCAAAAAATCTGAAGTCAGACGCTCTGTGCACGTGCCGGAAGTACACATTTTCTAATTCGATAGACTAAGGTTTATATCTCATTCGGTATATCGCATGTTACCGTAGAGGTATCGATCCCGTTTAAAAAAATCCTATTCAGTGTATATATTTTTATCATTAGATTGTTTCTTTTTCTGTTCCGTTTATTTTTTTATGGTACAAGTAATTCAGATTAATGTACAGTAATGAAATGCTTCACGGCAATTTGTTATTCTGTTTCGAGATTATTATTCTTTTAAATGTCATAGCAAATGATAGTGTTATATGACATTGTTCTTTGTGTCCTTATTTAAACTTGTTTTTGGCAAACATCTTCCTTTAGCAGCACGGACTGCCTAACTGCCTTGGCTTGGTGCTTTATACATATTTGACTTTAGCAACTTCTATACCTAAAAATTAAAAAAAAATAAAAATCAAAGAGTCGACTTTTACTTTCAGAAGCTATACATTAGATCTGTATAATTTTTTCGAAACGCCTCGTCTATAAAGGCCATTCCGAGGTCCGGTCCGAGGTTAAAAAGTTTAATAGTTTTACAATTCCATGCTAAACCAAACTTAGTCTGGCTGAAGATATGCACTAGGAATTTTCAAAGGTATATTCGACTTAAATCATACTTGAAAATATGAACACTTATTGCATAAATTTTCTGTAAACATAATCTTCACAAGTACGATAATAAAGATAACTTAAGTTTAATTTTCTCGTAACGATATGTATGGTGGCATATATCTGCCACGAGATAGCTAGGTAGCTATCATCATTATTCTGTAAACATTCCAAGAAATTTGTGCATTTTTCTGGAAACATTTCAGGAAAATATAATATGTTTTAGATATTTCTTTTGTTTCCTGAAAATATTTTAGCGCAAAAGTTCGAGTTAGTGCTTAAAACTGCCACGAGATACTTGGAAGCTATCAAGATTATATTCTAAACTTTGCAGAAATGTTGTGCATTATTTTTCTGAAAATATTATCGCAATGAATTATTGTTTTCAAAATGTACATTTTTATTTCCAGAAAACTTAAGGCTATTGAGGTAAAATTTCAGAAAAGTTCGGAATATCAAGATAATTGCTTTTGGTATCGAGATAGCTAATTCGCTAATAAATGGCAACTGAAAACAAATATCGAGATACTAGTGTAAAATATCGCACTCATATTTCCAGGAAACTTTTGACTATTTAGATAATCTTTTCAGAAAACTTCGCTTTATCAAGATAAACTTTTTAAAGTATCGCGGTAGCTATGTCATGACAGAAATATGTTTGAAATAACTCCTTCGCTGTGTGAGCGTGGTTCCCTTATATGCATACAAAAGATGATAGCTCTATAAGCTATTGAATACATCATCTGCCTCTAACTATTTATTCCTCTCACATATTTACACACGAATGCATTATCTGACAAAACGAATTAGTGGAAACTGTCTGTGTTTGATCATAACCCGGACGAAATAACCGGTCCATGAACATTTGTGAATATGCAATGAATGTGCTGCGTTATTTCTGAGAAGCATTCAGTGTTTGCCAGTGGACTTTGAGAATAATAAAAAACATAAAAGAACAATATACAGTTACTTGCTCCCCATGTACAACTAATAACTCTTACAGTACTCACAGTTTCCAACTGAATGTAATATTTTTATATTCTTAAATCCATTATCCGCACGGGCGCATGCACAGCAAGAACAGAAATGCAGTTGTTAGAGATCGTTTATGAGGACAAGGGACAGTAAATCTGAACAATTTGATTATACGATTCAGCGAATTAACTAAGAAATCATAAAAAATAGTTTCTAAGAATTAAAGATTCATCAGCGAGAATGTATCCTTATCCCATATCTCTTTCACGAAATCAGTTTATCAATTAGATAAATTTAACTTGCACATTTTATATCTTTTCAAAATGCCTGCTTGCTTGTGGATTTAACGTCATTCGGAATAGTATATCAAATTTGAAATCGCATCGGACAAGTCAGATGTGTCTACCTTTGCCATTTACCAATTCAAGGTTTCGAAATGCACTCGGCTGTCTACGGTCGATGTGTTGTATTGATACTGAGACTCATTTATTAAATTTTATCAACAATCTGATATCCAATAAATGGTTATGTTAGACAATATGGTTGTATTGAACAACAGCAGTACCGGATATTTATGTGACGGGATTTCATCCTTACTCAAGCTTTCCACGAATAGTTATGTAATATACTTGAACAGATACTTCGACTTAAAGTGGAAAGTCATGTATAATGAAAAAAAATCAAATAAGTAATTACAATAAAACAGCAAACCATTAACTCTAGAGTCAGTTTTCAAACAGAAAGACACAAGAGTGTTTGTGGAACGTTATTGTGATTATAAAAATAGTTTATATATTCAAAGAAAACTAGATATATAACGTGTAAATACGAATCTCATCGAACGAAAATTTACAACCTTATCAAGAAAAATAGCTAGCATGGAGACCTATGACACAATAGAACCGGAGCATAGGATTTGTATGGAAAACTTAGACAAAACGAACCCAGCACTGAGTGAAATTTATGAGAAACTTCAGATAACACATCCACAGGAAGACACGAGTAAAGTTTCGAAAAATATCTGCATGACAGATAGAAAACGGAAGTATCTGGTGCTATTATGTGTAATGACGTGTGTTGTTTTAAGTCTTACTTCTTTAGGCTTCACCATACTAGAGAAAGGTAAGAATACTGTTGATATCTTTTATACCGAATTCCGGATCACAGTCCCCAACCCCACCCTTAAAAATCCACCATAGCCATTCCCCACTCCCAATAGACGTTTCTTCCAAAATATGTCCTTATATTTAGACTAGCACTTACTTTAGTATTATTATTATTATTATTATTATTATTATTATTATACCAGATTTATATAGCACCCTTTTCATGATAACACGTTCAAAGGCGTTTTACATATAGCAGACGCAGCCACAAGCGAAATGCATCCTCTACTAGTACAGACACAGACCTATCTGACCAGAGGGACAGAGTGAGATAAAGCCCCCAGAACAGACATAGAGAACGTTTTAGATACAGACGTGTTCGGCTAACTTAGCCTTGCTCTTTGCGAATAGACAGTCTGGTTCTTTAACGTGCCCGGTGTATAGCACCGATACACGCGAAGCCGTCTTTCCTGGGAAGAACCAGTACAGGCCTCTAGTTAGGTGGGAGACACTCGAGAGCATCTCAGAAATTTCAAATGCCTGGACCGGGATTCGAACCCCGTATGAGGTCTGGCTTAATCAAAACCATTTCAAATTGACACATTGTTTATGATATTAATGGATACAAAACAATTTGCAGGACGCCAAGTTTAAAATACACATAAAACAAATACAGAAACTATAATAATACAATCTTCACAAAGACTGAACATATAAACATTCATAAATACGGATTTAACACTAAGTGAGCTTGCTTTAATCAAACATTGAGCGCATTATATCTATTCACACAATTAGTACGTCAAATCCAAACTATTTCACTTTTCTAAAGTTTCACTGCGCTTTGCAGTTATGTAACCAAGGTCTACTCCGCTTCCTCACTGAATTGTCCACTTTCCTCGATGCCCTGGAGTTGACCCAGTCTGCCATGTAAAAGTTCCAAAGCACCCTCATCTTGTTTTTAATGTAAAAGTATCTTGGGTGAACCCTTCTACTAGATAGTCTATCTCTCACGTGGCGTAGTTTGTAACAAATTCTCTCCGCTTTGCCACGTTTAACCCTGTACAAGCCGATATATTCTTAGAGCCTAGTTACAAGTCTTCTGATTCATTTTTTTTGTGTCTGATAGAGATTAAACATTACTTCTTTTACAGTGAAAAATAGAATTTTATACTATGCCCAAAAACGCTGAATAGTTTTCAGTAATGGTTAGTATAGCTTAACTTTCTTAAAGTAACTAAAGAAAAATGACGGAATATGACGGAATGACGGACGGACTGTCTATCCATTTCTTTTATTTTCCTTGAAGAATGAGAAACAAGTGTGCTATGCATATAGACATTGTGTTGACGTGATCTGCGTTCTTTATACAAGACAGTTGAAAGCGTTATGAATTGTTCTTTTTTTTTTTTATTATCAAGTTTTCGCCCCGCGCCCCTGCCATTTTAACTTGTTAATTCTCGTGTTTTCGCTCGGTTGGGTCGCGGGGCGAAAACGCAAAAAAGACAGAAATCAACAACATTAGGTCTGTACCGGTATTGTTTCTCATATTTTAAACAATGCGAACTTAAGTGTTTATCATAACGGAAGTTAAGTTCAAGGAAGTAGACGTCCTCAAAAAAGTGTCAAGGGGTTTGTAAGAAATTTTATTGTTACTAAAATGTAGAAGTTACAATATAAAAAAAACCCTTTGTTTTGCCATAGTTCAAATTGATCTTTTAGTTAGATATTAAATTCATTTTCACCTGGAACGAAATTTCTTCACGTTTCGTACATGGACCTAGTAAACCGGACATTCCTTGTTATTATTTTGTTATTGCTCCGTTTTGCACTGAAACATTTTATGTAAAAGGTAAAAAATAAATTTACAAAACACAAAATTCAACATAATTAAACCCAACCTTTTATCTTATTTTCCCGATGAGAAATAATCAAAGAAAATATGCTTTAAAATCAGAAATTTTGACTGAACTCTTTTGATTTAAGTCGGTGAAACGCGTATAATATACATTGATATCTTTCATTTTTTTTCCACCAATACAACATATATCATTTTATTTAAGCCTTTTCTTAATACATTTTTGTATAATAATTCACTAAATGCAAAGTGACAAACAGAACCTATAATCTAGCGTTTAAAAAAATGTCTTCACGTTAATGACAGAAACGTCTTGAAAAAAGCATGTGCGCTCATCAAAGGGAATGTGCACGCCGAATGAAAGACAAGACATGCCAGTACAATCGGGTCTGTATCAGTCTTATCTCACCTTACCTTAAACAATGGGAACGACCATAAGTGTTTATGAAAATGGAAGTTAAGTTTAAGGAAGTAAATATTGAGTCAAGTGTAATTCCTAAAAAAGTGTCAATGGGTTTGTAAGGTATTTTATTGTTATTAAAAATTTAAGTTACACGTTAGGAGAAAATACTCTTGAAAGACAATTGACAAGCTTATCAAGGAAAAGGGAAATCTATAACACGATCGAACCGCAACAAAACTTTGCAACAGGAACTCTTGGCAATATCCACTCACAATGAGTGAAAATTATTATAAGCTTCAAGTTACACATGAAAAGGCGCAAAGATTCGTAAGATGTCTGCATTACAGATATAAAAAGTAGAGATATCTGTTTGTTTCAGTGTGAGATTGAAATATCTTTCACGAGTGAATGCCAGATATAATATTTTGGAAATAAAAAGATAAACTTGTCTTAAATTTCTAAATTTCCCTTAAATTTCCTTTAATTTCCCATTTTTGGTATATATAATCATTTAATATGAAGGTGTCGATGCCTCTAGATAATACAATCACGAAGTACCTATTTAATTTTCTGTATTTCACTGTAGTTATAGTAACAATTGTGGTACCAATCATGTTTCTTCTTTTCATTAATTTTTACTAATGGCCAGGTATTATTTTTTGTATTTTATATTGTTGCAATTTTGTTGTACAGTCTTAGCACTACCATCGAAGCTATTTATGCAAATTTTGTCCGTTGGTTTTGTTTAGCCTCCTTTTATCATGGACTTTGTTTATACATCTTTTCCTTTTCTAAGTTTTAATCAGATCGTAACAGTATTCTGATCTGTCCGTCTGTGAGGCATAAGCCGCATTCAGTGAAATAATAAAATCCATTGGAAGTTCCTTTGGGAGCATAGAACGTAGCCAAGCAAAGCAATAGCAGACTAAAATCTGTAGCAGACTAAAATAACCTCTCATGAACAGACTCGATCAAACTGAGTCTGTTATTATAACGATTGGTTGTGTGCTCTGTGTCCAAGGGATTTTTCATACATATATATTCAGGCCAAATATTTGAAAAACTAGACCTTTTTCATTTCTGATAAAATATAATCTGAAAAGTAGATCACCGAGAACAACAGTGCAAACAGTGAAAATTGCAGACTCGGTTTGATTGAGTCTGTTCATGAGCAGTAATGGAAAATGCAACACTGCCCACGCCTTAAGTAAATGTACAAAGTAATAATAATTCAGCTTAGTTAACCGTTATATATCTTCAAAGTTTGACATCGATTGATTTTTATACATAGTTATGACAGCATTACCTGACGATCAGGTAATCCTTAAATTTCTACAACACGTTTCTAATCTGTTAGAATATTTTTTTTATATACAGCATTTTATAGGCCGTGTTACGAAATTTGCACATATCAAAATATCTCATAAATGGGCTGATCGAACCGCTTATAAATATATTATATATATTATACCAGATTTATATAGCGCCCTTTTCATGATAAACACGTTCAAAGGCGCTTTACATATACTGCAGCCACACAGGGCGCGAAATTATCCTCTACTAGTACAGACACAGAGAGATCTGACCAGAGGGACAGAGTGAGATAAAGCCCCCAGAACAGACAAAGAGAACTTTTAAGATACAGACGTGTCCGGCTAACTTAGCCTAGCTCTTTTCGAATAGACAGTCTGATTCTTTAACGTACCCGGTGTATAGCACCGATACACGCGAAGCCATATTTCATGGGAAGAACCAGTACAGGCCTCTAGTTAGGTGGGAGACACTCAAGAGCATCTCAGAAATGTCTAGTGCCTTGACCGAAGAACTTAAGTAGTTGCCCAGCTAAGTGTGTTATCTCAAATTCTTTTTAACCCTTTATACGTCTTCACTTTTTCATCTGTATCAGAGCCATAAATGACTATTCTGAATATTACAGCAGATCAAGTATAGAAAAGAAAATATACTTAAGCAAAATACTTGAGTTAGTTATATCGTGCTTAAATAAAAAAAATTCTGTCAAAGAATTCATAAATCTAATGCAGTTATTTGTTTTACTTCTCAAATTCATAATTATCGCTGAAAATTGGAAATTAGTAAAAGAAAAATGCAAGAATGGCGAAAAATGTACCTTTATAAAGAAAGGCATTTATTTGTTCTGTGAATTTTGTTGTGACCATTCTATGACCTTTAGAAGGTGACATTCCCCAACCCCCTGATTTTTTCCCCAATTTTCAAGAAAGAACATGGCAAACGGGGCATTAACAAAGAGGCTGTCAAAGGCAATATTAAGGCCAATAAAGGCAAACTAAATTATCCAGCAAAACAATATTTTAAACGAAAGAATTTACAATAGGTGTTTTGTATTCGCATACGCTGTTAATTCCTATATTATGCCTACATTTAATGATAATGTTTGGTATGTTTATATTGAACACAAGTTATTATTTACAATATTAATTTTCATTTTATATATAGCATGTGCAGTATGATAAAGACAACACATATGCGATTCAAATTACTATAAATCATCCTGCATGTGTATAGTTTAAAAGAAAATGTATAACAATTTGTACTCAGAATATCTACTTTTGTTAATGTCATGCACACACGCACACAAACACGCACGCACATAGACAACATTTTTTTCAATGGTCGTCCCTTTATTCACAAATATTTCATTTACATGTTTCAATATGTTGTTTATACTATACTGTTTTGTTATAACTTTAACTTTATTGAGGTTATACTAGTTGGAATGTATCATTTTGGTGCATTATTTGCTAAATCAAAGAAATGACCATTTTCATAAATAGTGGAAGCAATTGACGGATCCTGGAGTGGCTGGGCACATTGGGAAGCCTGTTCAAGTACATGTGATGTTGGAATGCAGAGACGTCAAAGAAACTGTTCTAACCCTCACCCATCAGGAAACGGACGCCAGTGCCTTGGTGTGGACAACGAACAAAGATTTTGCTATTCTGGACCCTGCTCAAGTATGTTTTGAATAGCTTATGTTATATATAACAGCTAAATTCATAAAGACAAAAAATTTAAAAAACTGTTCAATACCTCAACCTGGTAATTTAGAAATTCGAATGTAAATATCAGCACTTTGACTCCTATTACCAAAGAAATATTTTCAGCTTGTTTCAATTTGTCAGAAAATATTACTGCTAGAAGGCATGCTCACTTTTTCTCATACAAATATACTTCTTGTCATATACTGTTTGTCCGATCATTTCACAATTTCACAACCACACCAGGCCCAAGTTTCACAAAGGACTTGAGTAATTGCCCAGCTAAGTATGTTATTTCAAATTCTTTTTTAACCATTTAAACGTCTTCACTGTTAACTTTTTCATCTGTATCAGAGCCATAAATGACTATTCTGAATATTACAGCAAATAAAGTATAGAAATAAAAAATATACTTAAGCAAAATACTTAAGTTAGTTGTATCGTGCTTAAATAAAAATATCATAGTTGCGTGACTGAAATAAGTACTGCAGACAAATACTACTAACCATAGTATAGTTTAGCTATAAATACATTGTTAAAGAAATAATTCATATCAAATAACAATAACTTAAGGAATAGCACGATTTTGAAATAACAAACTTAAGTAAATAATTACTTAAGTTTTTCGTGAAACTGGGGCCAGGTCCTATTAATGTATCATGCAGTATTAAAATATTTTACAAGTTATACGACCGTACACTACACTTTCTGTAAATTTATAAACATGAGTATTTGATCGGGATTATTTTTGTTGTAATTTTAGACACACTTTTAAATTATTTAAACATACCAGTAAACAGTGTCATTCAAGATGAACCCTTTGTCATTTTACTCAGCGTTGAACAAGACACAGGGTGGAAAAAATGAAATTACATTCATTTAGCAAGACTGTAGGGATAAATCTTTGATAAAATACCCATGATATGTAATATAGGAATCGGATTTACCGACATAATCACATTTTTTAAGATTAAATTATCTTGCGCGCTCGAGGTAAGATGTCGTGCGCTCCGAATAAGATGTCGAGCACTCGAGATAAGATGTCTTGTGCATGAGATAAGATGTCGTGCGCTCGAGATAAGACGTCTCGCTCACGAGATAATTTAATCTTTAAAAACTAAATGCATGTCCTAAACATACCACCGTAAAATCATGATAATCCGACAGAAATGGTCTAAGAAAAATGAGTACTTGTTCAGAAATACGAAAGTTCTCGCTATTTTTCAAATACTACGGATAGGCATGAAATAGCGCATGTATGCAAACATGATAAAAGGTGTCCATCGAGGTAACCATTACTTTCATCAACAGATATTGGGATTATAAACGCCTAAAGGTTGTTTCCTTTAATTGAGACGAATAATTAGTTACTATGGGCGTTTACGTTTATTGGCATGTGTTAATTTTGTCTTGTACGGTGTTGTTACTTTTAAAAGTAAGGTTTATAATAATAATTTAATGTTTTTTTTTAAAATATTAGTACCGAAACCTTTTTTTGCAAATAAGCTAATTTCGTTTTGTCCAAAACGGCTTGGAATTTTTATTGGAATTGAAAATCATTCAATTTGCACAGGTCGGATTAATAACAAGTAACTTTGTATATAGTAGTCAACAAAATGTTCAAGTCCAGAAAAATGTTTCTAATACCTTTGATGGAAGTTTTCGTTCCCATAACCGTAAGTTTCGTTATAATATATAATAAAGTAAATAAGTAAATAAACGATTCATACTTCAGCCTTAGTATTTCATTGTAGCTCCGTGTCAATAAAAGTTTAATGGGCCAATAACCATTTTAGTCACGATATTCCTATTTACTAAGTAAAAGGTATTAATCAAACCGAGCCTGCAACATTTTCGTTTTTGTCGTGTTGAGCGACCTGTGAAGTTTCCACTTTCCTCTATTTTTATATATATATTGTAAGCCGGTGTGTTACGAGATTGGAGAGAGAGTATATGGGTATTGAGTCGGTAGGGAATGTGGGGGACATGTCGGTATCGAAAAACAAATTTGTAAAGCTTATAACAGTATCTGCAAATATAAACACAAACCCATGTAAATCTTAACAGTGTATATATCTGTTTATTACAGAAACAACAACAGAGATGACGACAACTATGGAGTCTACGTCACAACTTCCGGTAATTTTAGCTCTTTGACGTGTCATGATTTTTTGCCGATTTTTGTTTTTTGTTACTAGTTAGTAATTATCCATTGCGGAATTCCTTGTTTTATCTTAATGCTTTGCGACTTTTGCAGATTTCTTTCGTCAGATTTTGAGATTTTGATTTGTCAAATCAATATTTTATCATTATCACTTTTCACGAGGTGAATTGTTTTCCATAAATTGTCTCGTATGATTATTTTAAGTAACAACTAAATGAAATTAGATCAACATGCAAAACGTTGGCTTGAAGTTTGAGTTAAACTTAAGAAGGGCGTTACCGTTCAGCAATAATTCCAGTATATTATTACTCAGTCTAGTTCAAGAATGTTTTTATTGTTCATTCCTTAAACATCAATGTTAGCCCTTAAACATTTTATCATACAACCACAAAGGTTCACAAAACTCAAATTCTAATACTAACCAAGTAGTTGTTTTGTTGTCTGTTGAGTTTAATGTCGCACCGACACAATTATAGGTCAAATGGCGACTTCACGGAGGTGCCCCTCCATACATTATTTTATCACGAGCGGGCACCTGGGAAGAACCATCGACCTTCCCTAGGCCAGCAGTATGACTTCCTAGCATGAAGAATTCAAGGTCCCTTAACAAAGTAGTAGTTTATTAGGTTATTTACTTTATTCTGTACTGTATGGCAATAAACACGGACGAGTACTCATTCAAAAAAAACTTCTTTGGGTTCCAGTCCAGCTATATCCCGTATTGAACAGGACGCTGTTTACTAATCCTTATAAACCGACGCTCATAGACGAGCAGTTTCATAAAGAACCCAATAAAGTATAGCAACAATAGGACGCAGCCGTGCAAAATAATAAACTTTATTCAACACATCTCCAGTCACTAATCGAAAGCTTAATCGGAACTCAGTTATAACAAAATGGAATAAATCATATGATCCGAAAGCACCAACTGAGACGAGAAACATCGCGTTAAGCGTTTGACGATGTTGAATTTCATGCAATTACTTTATCTGTCAAAGGCTTTTATCGTTTAATTAACATCAAGAGCTGCCTTGCCTGATATAGAATATTTATTTAAAATCTGCAAATGCATTATAGTAAGGTCACGTGGTACAAATGGAAAAGAAATACAGGTACAGACTAATAACCATCTATTTCTATAATGTGAAACGTTCTTTACCAATTGTCCTTTCAGTGTTGTGAAGATATGTACCCTACATATGCTGATTTGTTATTCGCCTTAGAAATCCCTGAGACAACAACAACAAGCTCGACAATGACGCCTTGGCCGCCATCACAGTATATCGACTCTGTCAATAACGCTATTGAAATTGCTAATTGCCAATCTTGTGGATACGACTACGACGGTGGTTCAGGAGGATTATTCTTAGGTTAGAGCACCAGTGACAAGGCAGTTCCCACAATGTGCCAGGAAATTGTCAGGAATAACATTATATGCATTTTGTTCTAGTATAGGTAATTTAGGAAGGTAACCATATGCTTTTCTTTATGGTATATGTAGATGTGATAAAGTTTTCATATTTAAATATATGTACTGCTTAATGGAAACCATTGTGTCATTCTATTTAGTCAAGGGACATTCTATGCTTTCAAAGAATCTTCTAAATTTTTGCACATAAATCAATGTGGGGTTGAGGGGATAGCTAGAAGTTATGTTTACAGCAGTATGATGCAAAATTTAATAAAACTCGATTATAACTAAAGTATGCAAATTTATACATTTGTCATTAAATGGGTGTCTATTTTATGTTTATTTTATGATATATTAATGTATATTTTGAAAAATTACAATTTTGTGCTTAAACGTCCTTTTCTCTAATTTATAACAATAGGTGATAAAAATACGTCGCCTCTAATTGTCATTTTGCGCTAGAATACTGAAACTAATTTTAGTTTTGCGTGCTTTGCTGGCAAATAAAACACGGTTTTGAGTTCAGATGCAAGAAATCCCGTGTTCTATTTGCCAACAAAGCACGCAAAACCTAAATCTACTTTCATTCTAACACGTTCCAGTTACATCAAAGTCCATTTTCTTAACACAAGAATGCAAACTACAGTAATTACTGCTGTTTTAAATACGAGGGAGTGAACCGGAATAGCCAAAGGTAGGTCATTTTGCGAAACGTGTTTTAATCGACAAGACAATACACGGTAAAATCCTTCTTTGTTAATATAAAAGAAAATCTTAAAAGTCTTAGAATACCTAATAGCCCATTTATAATTAGCATATATTTTTTTCTTTAAACATTCAATCAGTGCAACAAAGCTACTGTAAGCTGAAAGTGCATTGTTTTAATTGGTAATGCATCCATTTTTAACTATTTGTGTGAAGTATTGGGTTTTTCAAAAGTTGAACAGTTAGAACGGGTACACAGAAAATATCTAAATGGTCACTTGATGTAAAATTGTCAACATGCAACGCCGCATTGAATCATCGAGTGAAACCGGAAATTTCCCATTGTTTGTGATTAGACAAATAGGAAGAGTTAAATTTTATTTGAAATTACATTTTAGTTAGAGAAAAGTAATAATTGTTTGTTAACAACTGCATTTATCTCACTTAGATATGATACTGATAGATATAAGAAGGTACTCATCTGGGCTTCTAAAGTAAAACATTTATTACAAGAATCAGGTTTTAATGATGTTTGGTTATATCCTTAATCTTTTGATATTAAAATGTTAATTCCAATATTACGAACAAGATTATTTGATTTTTACATCATCAAATGGAGACAAGACATGTGTAACAAATCTTGTCTTTGTTTGTTTAAAGAACTTAAGCTGACATTTGATATATCTTAATGTCTGAATAAAAAGAATTGTTTAACTTCAAAATAGTTTTGCTAAATTAAAAATGTCGCTTCATCATTTAAACATTGAAACTGCTAGACATAGAAATATACTGAGATCTGAAAGAAAATGTACTTTATGTGAACTTTGTCTTAATATGTCCTGTTTATTCCGAGTTAAGGAAAAGGCATATACCACATTACTATTACAACCATCATTCATAGAACTTTTGAATACATCTAATTTGTAAGGTTCAAATAGGTTGGCTATATTTTGTCATATATTGTTTAAAATGATAAATTATAATTTAAGTTCTTTAAATCATTGAAAAATATTTGTTTTAAACATACTAAACTGTATTGTTGGATTATGAAATATTCAATTTGAATGCTTAGTCTATGTACTCAAATATTTTTATCATTGATGTCTGTGCATATTTCATTCTCACTGTACGTATATGTAAAATAAAATATTTCTGCATGCTGTATATAGCTATGATAACGAAGAACTTCTTATATTCAAGACATATTATTATATATCATTAAAGTTCTGATCTGTTCTGTTTCTGTTCTGTGTTTTTTTAAAGAAAGATAATATTCAAATTTATCAAAGCTGATCCATTGTCGGTAGATTAACTTTTCAAATAGAGGTAAAGAATCAACATAACAAACAATGAACTATATGTTTTCGGTTATTACCGATACCGAAAAAAAACGAAATTGGGATTAAAAATATAAATCATTTATTTATGATACAAAATGAAACTTTATTCAAATAATCCAGCAATTAAACAAGTCTACAGTTACCTAGGTCACAGTTCTCCTAGACCTGTCCGCTTTACGTTAGATGTTCGTTTCACAGCTCATTCATAGCGAACTATGTTCGCTCTATGGATATAGCGTACCTCGAATATTTTGTGAACCCGACGAATTCCTTATAACCAACTTTTACTGTAAATTGTACAATTCACATGTTTCTGATATTTTGACAGGAAAGAACTCCAAAATCTACTACGTCACAACATGTGAGAACTCTTTACCATATTCAATAGCTTCCCATTTGCCGTCTTGAAATATTGAGCCTAACGTTTTTTACAATTTAGCCAACAAACTTGGAAACAAAAAGAACTTAAATTTGTACAATAACTACAATTCAAATATACACGTGTATATCAATTTGTTTTATTTCTAGAAATCAGTATTTAAAGAGATATTCAGGCATTTTATTAGGTTTTTTAACATTGTTCTGTACAATACGGAGATATATTTGGACGAGTACAAGGCTGAGAAAACCATATTGGACAAGCCGCTAGGGTAAGAGTCCAAATATATCTCGTATTGTACACAGTTCAATGTTAAATAACCTTTTTATTCTATATCTACTTTATTTTAGTTTAAATTTAATATGATTCACTGAATATTGTATTTCTGCCTTTATGATTTTAAGACGCATAATTAAACTCTGTACATAGAGCGCCTACTTCACCTGATTTACATTCGGAACATTTTCACGCGTTTCGGGCTTTATCGTATGTTTAACATGGGACTTTCTGAACCGTCTAAATACGGGAAAAAATACAAGTTTTTTTTTGTACGCAGAGCACGTGCGTCCAATAAGGAAATATATTGTACGGTCACGTGTTGCAAATGAACGTTATCGATTGATTGGATAGATAAAATAGATATAGAATAATGTCATTTATCCCTTACCGTTGTATCACCGGAGGGCAATTTGGGTCGGGACCTCGCTCCCCTTTCTCCGCCCTTGCCATCTGTCGGTCATTATCTTTCATCATTTTAACACGAACTGAGCATAGATTAGGATTATGGAGCATCTTCTGTAACAGCTACAGTTTCGGCATGCTTTAAAAATACACTTTTTACCATCAATGCTCTATATAAGAGGGTGTTCAAAATTCTCCGGAAAAGTGCTATTATAGTATCTTTATTTCTTGTCCTATTTTGCTAAAATTTAAAATATGATGGATAAGAACATCTTAGATGTGAATTTTAAATAACATAATTCAGACCATGTTCATTATTTACTTACCGTCTCTAAGGCATTGCCTCTACCTCTAAAGTGGCAAAACGTCATTTTGTCGCTGTACACCGATCCGTATCAAGAAGTTCCGTTACTGAACGTTATTGTCTTTTGTCGCGGGTCGTCAGCAATATTCTTTTGACCACTTTTAAACTTCCCATGCCACTAATAAGATATTGTTTTCTTCAGGGCATTGTCTCTTTAACCTTATGCAACATAGCATTTGTCCCTCTCCTTGATTTTTTATTCAAAACACAAAACGGTTTCTCATGTTTACATTCAACACCGATTTTAAGCGATGATCACCACAATATGCTTGAATGGTGTAACATTTATAATTTCAAGTTATTGGCTTAATGCTTACATTTAACACGAATAGTCGGCCTATCTTTTCTCTTTACAAAGATATAAAAAATATATATCTAAAAAGAATAACTAATGCTTCCCTTGGCGATTAAAAAACACCACTATCAGTTTCAGTTTACGGCATATAGTTACTGAATAAAATAAGCAAAAACCTGTGATACGTATCTTATTCTTTCCCCTGTAGCCACTTTATTCATAATTTGAGAATATTTATTATCCTATTGAAGTATTCTACAGACAATAAATTTTTTAAATATGTTTTTATTTTGAAATTATTTTAATGTCTTCTTGCTTCCCTAGACGTTTAAAAGTTGGTGACTTTTGTAAAATTTCTTGTAAACCGCTCGCGGAAACTCACGAACTCGACCAAAGTTAAGCTGTCTATGATACAGAGAGCTGATGGTTACAAAAGAGTATTATAATTGATAGGTGTTCAATCTGTTATATTTATTATATAGTCTGTAGTTACTGACAGGTATCCTTAACGAAATAAGGAAATATTGTATTGTATTGTTGTATTGGTAATTCTTACTGCATGCATCAATATAAAAGAAAAAAAGAAAGAAAGGTAGAGAGAGAGAGAGAAGAAAGGAAAGTCATAACTATTTCATGAGTGAAATTTACACAATTAGAAAAGTAGCTGGAGTATATAAATGGTCTATATTTTACTGCTTGCTAAAAATTCATAAGATAATATGCACTTTGCCACTATATATATTTCTTTCCAGGACAAAGCCACTGTCTCGTACTTTAAAAATTCGCATAATTACATTTGTACCCCTTAGTTTAAGTTTTAACCATATATATCTTATAAAGAATTTATATAATGCAACATTTTGAATAAACTGTTTTCGGAGCCTCTGAAACAGCCATATTAAAGCACTTTTTGATAGTTGTTTATTACCAATTAACAGCTTTTTGCAAGTTTATTGCGTATCAACACCTTTTTATTAGGGGGCTAGGGGTGATCAGGTCTTTTTATTACACATATAATAATCTTCTCGGTGATTGCGTCTATATTAAAATATTAAAAGCATTTTGAAAATTGTAACACGTTAAATGAACGACAATATATATATATATATATATATATATATATATATTCTAACAACAACAAATGATGAAAGATATATAGGATAATGTGACAGTGATTTAGTATTTACTTGTATTTGATTTACAGTATTTTTTTTCCTGAATACAGGTTAATTGTTCGATACTAAAGTATAGAAAATATTATATTATAAGTTTTCCGACAACACTGTGAAAAAATGTCGTTTATTGATATATTAGTTTATTGTCTCTTCTGAAAATTATTATGTTCTCTTTGTGCTCCATATTATATAATGCTTTCACTTGCTGTAGGTATTGCATTTATAAGCTTTATGCAATAAATCGAAATTGAATAGAATTGAATGTACGCACAGATAATCTCAAGTAGATATAGCACGCGCTAATTTTTAAGAAATGAAAAATATGTAATTCCTAGTTCATATAGTAATAATATACGTGATAATTATTATGAATAACCTTTCTACTACATTAGTGTCACATTATCTTAAATCTTTCTTAAAAGACTTTAAAAATCTGACATTTATTAAATCAGTCAGTCAGTTACCTTTGAGAAACTTTTGGAAGTTATAATTCGAACATACTTTATTACGTAATGACTGGCTCGGCGGCAAATAGGTCACACTTCCTATTAAACAGGCCCTGGTGTCATAAATAGATACCTTTTACATTGTAAAGTATATTTTTTAGTTTGTTTTTTTCTGTTTTGTTTCTTTTATTAGTGTGTGACAATATGTTTTTAAATGTTCATTACATAGCAAAATTAGTTTTGACAAATCAAATATGATTACATACATATATCTTATTAATTAGTTAAATTTTCATTTCAATTAAAATTCCATTGAATGTAACAAAAAAACGTATTTCACATCTATTTATAATAATTGAAAATGATTGATCGTATTTTGATATAACATGCAAAATAAAAGAATAAAATAACGTAGTGTCTTCTATTTTTCCGTTCTGTATTTCACATTAATGAAAACAGACTTAAACCAAGTTTTTACATTGTCTGTAACCTCTTAAACATAAAATGATTATATTTGTTGTTGTTACCGGTACTTTAAATTGGTGTAAAATAAATTCCCCCTTCCCACGTTTTTACAGTAGATCTCTAAGATCCTAGTTATTTATGCTCGGCACTTCTTGTGATATGATAACCGGAGATAGCCGAATCATAACGGTTTGCAACACTCGCTAAAAATATCTGATAGTAATCGATATTTAGCTAGATGATCTAAGGGAGACAATAATGTATAGCGTTCTCAATAAATAAGGAAAGATAACAGAATCAATTTTACCCAGTTCTTCAGTATGTTTAAGAGTACATGCAGCATGGAAAATATGTAAGTATCAAAGTCAGTCTCATCTCACTGCATATTCACAGCTGCTTTATGGACCAGCATCTTCGTACGCGTTATGATTAAATACAGACAAATTCCACAAATTCATCTTGTCAGGAAATCCATTCGTATGTAAATAGCTGAAAGGAATAAAAGAAACGAAAATGGATATATCGGAAGAATGATTGCACATACAGTATGCAATGGCTTACACATAGAGTCCTTAACTTGATATCGAAATTTCTTTGGAATGAAGATGAAGGAAATTCACTTGTACAGCGACAAATTATTCTATTCAATAAAACAGTTGCGAGGCTAACACATGGAACTATTTATATATTTTCTGCATTGAATTTCTTTTATCATAGAAACAACGCTATATACTTCCAGTTCTTTTAAAAATATATCTCTAGGGCCCAAAGACCTCTTAGCATTAAACAATACTACATCAATTACATTTTGTTTTCAAATTCAAAAATAATAGTCCCAGTAGTATTTTATTATAATAATTCGTTTGTTTTCTTTTGGCATGCTGACGCCGTTTCCTCCTCTTATCTTACATATAACTGAGTGGCAATAATTCACTTCTTTAGTATGGTATGTTTTCGCGAAATAATTGTATGTATGTTATTGCAAATATTTATTTTCCAAACCAATTAAATCTGTAAGAAGATCCTTTGGAAGCATAGAATGCAACCAAATAAAATAATAGCAGACTTGGTTTGATTGAATCTGTTCATGGGAGGTAGTGAAAAGTGCAACATCCCTCACGCCTCTTAGCACCGGCTTAAGCGGAACTCTTTTACCCATGAACAGTGAGTGGACACATTGAATCCGAAGTCATATTTTATTGTTTGAAATATATTATTGTACTTACTTCATGACATGTACTGAATTCCGCGCATTTTATTCATTAAAGGGAAAACCCCACACAATTTAAGCGAAAAATATATTCTCTCAAAAATCCATAAAATACCACACAAGTATTTCTCTTCTGTTGACTTCTTGTTTATCTGCCGCGCGGGTACTGCTCTATAGTATATGATAACGCTGGTGTTTACCAGTTTTGGAACACCAAGAATTCCGGAGATATTAAAAGCTATTTAATTGTGAGTGCTTACGATTTTCTCTTTTTAATAATTTACCATGTAATCTAATAAGAAATGGTACCTTTATTTGCATAAATATTTGTAAGAGAACATTCTTATGGTAAATTTAATAAAGATACGTTGTGGTTTCTGTTTTGGTAACATATTTATTAAGTTTGGCAATAAAACGCATAGACATACACATGTTCCTATGGGGAATGTACCTATGGGGACTAATTGGGCCCATTTCATTGCTGATTTAGTTTTAGGAACGAGATTTTGTTTGCTCAGTTTGCGCAATGAGACCAGTTTCACATTATTTGATTATGAATCATTTAATGACACCTCCAGGTACCTTGATGATATTTTTAAGAAAAGGTGAGGCATGTTTTGTCCAGACGAATTACAATTTAACAAATCTAATACCTTAATTAATATTAGAAACGCCAGTTTTGGATTTTCATTTAATTGTAAACGGTAATCTATAAACATACATATCTGATAAAAGACACTGATACTAATTCGTTTTGCAAAAGCTTGCACCTAATTAGAAGATTTTAATCATAAAAATCTGGATATTACGGAAAAGCTATTAAAACAGGGTAACCGATATTACAGACTGGGGAATGCTTTCACTTAAGTTTACCAAATATTTTCGAACTTTAAAAGAAATATAACACACATATTTAAACACCTCTAGAACTTGATCCTACACGCTTCGTATACTATTGGGATGTTGTCTGTAAACTACGAAAAATTACACATATCATTTAAAATCATCAAATATTTAGAGGATCTTTTAGAAAACGTATCTAATTTTACAATCTGGTTATCATAAAACATAGTGTAAGTTTGGTAATTGACTTTTCTACAGTTACGCTTTCCTATTAGATGTTGCGATGACTACTCAAGTGTAGAACTTTGTGTTTCTGTAGGTTTTGGAGCTTAAATGTATGGAACGTAGCTTCATATATTATTATTAATCAAAATGTATCTGTTGAAGGATTTTTAAGCAACCTGTCTGCTATATCTTTCCACTCAGGTTTGTTTGGCGTTGAATTGCCTTGACTGTGTTTGGCGTTGAATTGCCTTGACTGTGTTTGGCGTTGTATGGCATTGGCTGTGTTTGGCGTTGAATTGCCTTGACTGTGTTTGGCGTTGAATTGCCTTGGCTGTGTTTGGCGTTGAATTGCCTTGACTGTGTTTGGCGTTGAATTGCCTTGACTGTGTTTGGCGTTGAATTGCCTTGACTGTGTTTGACGTTGTATGGCATTGGCTGTGTTTGGCGTTGAATTGCCTTGACTGTGTTTGACGTTGTATGGCATTGGCTGTGTTTGGCGTTGAATTGCCTTGACTGTGTTTGGCGTTGAATTGCCTTGACTGTGTTTGACGTTGAATTGCCTTGACTGTGTTTGACGTTGTATGGCACTGGCTGTGTTTGGCGTTGAATTGCCTTGACTGTGTTTGGCGTTGAATTGCCTTGGCTGTGTTTGGCGTTGTATGGCATTGGCTGTGTTTGGCGTTGTATGGCATTGACTGTGTTTGGCGTTGAATTGCCTTGACTGTGTTTGGCGTTGAATTGCCTTGGCTGTGTTTGGCGTTGAATTGCCTTGACTGTGTTTGGCGTTGAATTGCCTTGACTGTGTTTGACGTTGAATTGCCTTGACTGTGTTTAACGTTGTATGGCATTGGCTGTGTTTGGCGTTGAATTGCCTTGACTATGTTTGGCGTTGTATGGCATTGACTGTGTTTGGCGTTGAATTGCCTTGACTGTGTTTGGCGTTGAATTGCGTTGGCTGTGTTTGGCGTTGAATTGCCTTGACTGTGTTTGGCGTTGAATTGCCTTGACTGTTTTTGACGTTGTATGGCATTGGCTGTGTTTGGCGTTGAATTGCTTTGACTGTGTTTGACGTTGTATGGCATTGGCTGTGTTTTTGGCGTTGAATTGCCTTGGCTGTGTTTGGCGTTGAATTGCCTTTACTGTGTTTGACGTTGAATTGCCTTGACAGTGTTCGACGTTGAATTGCCTTGACTGTGTTTGACGTTGTATGGCATTGGCTGTGTTTGGCGTTGAATTGCCTTGACTGTGTTTGGCGTTGTATGGCATTGGCTGTTTTTGGCGTTGAATTGCCTTGGCTGTGTTTGGCGTTGAATTTGCCTTGGTTGTGTTTGGCGTTGAATTGCCTTGACTGTGTTTGGCGTTGAATTGCCTTGACTGTGTTTGACGTTGTATGGCATTGGCTGTGTTTGGCGTTGAATTGCCTTGACTGTGTTTGGCGTTGAATTGCCTTGACTGTGTTTGACGTTGTATGGGATTGGCTGTGTTTTGCGTTGAATTGCCTTGACTGGGTTTGGCGTTGTATGGCTTTGACTGTGTTTGGCGTTGAATTGCCTTGACTGTGTTTGACGTTGTATGGCTTTGGCTGTGTTTGGCGTTGAATTGCCTTGACTGTGTTTGGCGTTGAATTGCCTTGACTGTGTTTGAGGTTGAATTGCCTTGACTGTGTTTGACGTTGTATGGCATTGGCTGTGTTTGGCGTTGAATTGCCTTGACTGTGTTTGACGTTGTATGGCATTGGCTGTGTTTGGCGTTGAATTGCCTTGGCTGTGTTTGGCGTTGAATTGCCTTGACTGTGTTTGACGTTGAATTGCCTTGACTGTGTTTGACGTTGAATTGCCTTGACTGTGTTTGACGTTGTATGGCATTGGCTGTGTTTGGCGTTGAATTGCCTTGACTGTGTTTGGCGTTGTATGGCATTGGCTGTTTTTGGCGTTGAATTGCCTTGGCTGTGTTTGGCGTTGAATTGCCTTGGTTGTGTTTGGCGTTGAATTGCCTTGACTGTGTTTGGCGTTGAATTGCCTTGACTGTGTTTGACGTTGAATGGCATTGGCTGTGTTTGGCGTTGAATTGCCTTGACTGTGTTTGGCGTTGAATTGCCTTGACTGTGTTTGACGTTGTATGGAATTGGCTGTGTTTGGCGTTGAATTGCCTTGACTGTGTTTGGCGTTGTATGGCTTTGACTGTGTTTGGCGTTGAATTGCCTTGGCTGTGTTTGGCGTTGAATTGCCTTGGCTGTGTTTGGCGTTGAATTGCCTTGACTGTGTTTGGCGTTGAATTGCCTTGACTGTGTTTGACGTTGTATGGCATGGCTGTGTTTGGCGTTGAATTGCCTTGACTGTGTTTGACGTTGTATGGTTTGGCTGTTTTGGCCTTGAATTTCTTGACTGTTTTGGCGTTGAATTGCCTTGGCTGTGTTTGACGTTGAATTGCTTGATGTGTTTGGCGTTGTATGGCATTGGTGTGTTTGGCGTTGAATTGCTGACTGTGTTGACGTTGTATGCATTGCGTGTTTGCGTATATTGCTTGACTGTGTTTGGCGTGAATTGCCTGACTGTGTTTGCGTTGAATGCTTACTGTGTGGGTGATTGCTTGATGTGTTTGGCGTTGATGCTTGGCTGTGTTGACGTTGTATGGCCTTGGCTGTGTTCGTTGTAAGACTGTGTTCAGGCAAGTTATATGTTGTAGCTAATCACGGCAGGTGTAACACACGCAATCACGACTTCAGACACTTCATCAGGGGAAATGATCGGTGATAAGAATTCGGCCTGTTTTGTTGTCTCACATTCGCGAGTAGAAAATAGTAATACGTATGCCATACCACTAACAGACTTTCTTCAACGGCATGTCGATGTCAATGAATTTTGTGCAGGCAAAAAGGATTATTGAAATTAAAGTGGGAAAACAGAATATTACAGTAAATTTTATATTTATATCAAAGTTTCTGTATTGTTTAATTTCGCTTTATTATATCACAGATTCTGTAAAATGGCTGTCAAAGAAAACATATACTTTATGAAATTTCGGCATTGATCTTCAGAACTGGCAAAAAATAAAGTACTTTAAGTTAAAGCAGTTTATGATCATGTCATGTTTTGAATAAAACATAACATAAGCCTTCAACATTTTCCTTTAATAAACATTTTAGAAGACTCGTCTTGCATATTTTTACATACTTATAGTGTTAGCGTTTTTTCCTGTATCAAAGGTTACTGAATATTAATCATAACTGTAGTTATTCCAACAATATTGTTAAAAATGTACTTATCCACATGTTATTTTTTTATAATTTCTTAAAAATATTATATCTGTATTATCATATGTTGACCAAAATTGTTTCCTTTAATACTTACTATTCCTATTTAATAATATTCTACTCTGAAGAATGCTCTGCGTTGTTACATAAATAATCCTATCATGTCCCAAAATTCGACACGCTATGAATAAGCTTTGTCGCTGCTGTCAGTTATGTTTACAGCTCTGTTTTATGTTTGCTTCAAAAGAACAGACGGAGAATGCATGTTTGTCTACTGTACTTTTAAACCTTTCTCATACTGTGTTTGGTTATGTCCGACATGGCTTTTATTATTGACATACAAATTAAAAGCAAACAAATCTTCTAGTGAATTTATTTACAGCTGTGCCAAGATGTTTAGTGAAATGCCAGACGTTGTTCATAAACTAACAAATTAATTCATTCTTCTGATAAAAATAAACAAAATCAATATAAACAAATATAACAAAAGTGTCTTTATACTATGAATCGAAAAATACGAGTTCTTCCCTCTGAAATCTCTTTAGTCTTTCCGAAGACTTTGCCATAATTTAGATTTGATTAAAACTATGGCTTATGGGGAATGAAAGGTACTTTACGAAAACATTCTCTTTGCAATGACATTAAGAGAGCAACATGCTTGAAAGACTAGTGAAATTGTAATTGAATCTCAGATTATCTGAGCTTCTAAAAGCAAAGTTAATATAAAAGCCTGCGGCAATTAGAATACTGAAAATTGTTACAAATTGTTTTGTAATGTGTTCATTACATCCGGTTTTAGCTACGAATGCTAATATTGACATTTGGAATAGTTTTGTCTTTGAGAGACCAAAACAATCTTAGGGTAAATCAAGTCATAAAAGATTATAAAAGCATTATCCCTACAAATACATTTACTTTTATAGTTAATAAGATATACACCTATCATTCGTTATATGATCTACCCTTACCTTTTACCTTTCATAAAAGGAAATATATAATATAAAATAAGGCACTGCCTAAATCGGGAATCGATGCGACTTCAACTCATCCCATAACATTTGAAAAGATCTGTCTAATGTAGGGGCGTAGGGACGATTTGAGCATTTGGGCGGCGGAGGGAGCGGATTTGGAAGGGGTGTCCCTCTATTATCAACATGCTTCGGGGTAGCCCCGGGAAAATTTTGCATATAGCTAGAGTAAATGGTGCAATCTGGCGACTTCTTGGACTGCTCAGTCGCTTTTGAACATACTCGTTTTTGTTTTGAGTTTTCACTCCTATTTACAGTTTACTGTGTTTAAACACTGTTATGGCGATACGATGTTAGATACAGATACCGTCTTCCCATGGTAGAACCAGTTATGTCTAAGTAGGGGATCAAGACCCTGACTTAAACGTGTAATCCAGCCTTTATGGCATTTAAGCCATTATAATTTGTTCGGCAGTAAGCAATTAAATACAATTTTAACTTTTCATTAAATAATGTGTCGCTTATAATCCGAGTCTGCGGGGCGAGAAAATACGGCGACCTTGGTCGTTGCGGATTAACGACTTTGTACAATACCCTTTCACCAAGGTGATCTAGCAAGGTGTCAGCGACATGACAAGATTCTGTGTACATATCAATCGCCGATGCACTTCATAATAAATTGTTTTTGTTTATTCTCAATTATATTTTCTAGTTTTTTTAAAAAAGATACGAGTTCGGCACTTCGCCTCTCTTCGAAATATTGGGACGGTGGGTGCTCACTAGGTGCTTTTATTTACAAGTGCACACTACGTGTATATATACCATATATCCATATTTGTACTGATGTGCAAAACATTGCGGTTCGGACAAGTTATGTGAACGCTTATTAGGCACAAGGAAAAAGCGTATTCTTCCAAACAATCTGAAGTCAGACGCTCTGTACACGTGCCGGAAGTACACATTTTCTAATTCGATAGACTAAAGTATATATCTCATTCGGTATATCGCATGTTACCATAGAGGTATCGATCCCGTTTAAAAAAAGTCCTATTCAATGTATATATTTTTACCATTATATTGTTTCTTTTTTCTGTTCCGCTTATTTTTTTATGGTACAAGTAATTCAGATTAATGTACAGTAATGAAATGCTTCACGGCAATTTGTCATTCTGTTTTGAGATTCTTATTCTTTTAATGATAGTGTTATATGACATTGTTCTTTGTGTCCTTATTTAAACTTGTTTTTGGCAAACATCTTCCTTTAGCAGCACGGACTGCCTAACTGCCTTGGCTTGGTGCTTTATACATATTTGACTTTAGCAACTTCTATACCTAAAAATTAAAAACAACTATCAAAGAGTCGACTTTTACTTTCGATCAGTATAATTATTTCGAAACGCCTCGTCTATAAAAGCCATTCCGAGGTCCGGTCCGAGGTTCAGAAGTTTAATAGTTTTACAATTCCATGCTTAACCAAACTCAGTCTGGCTGAAGATATGCACTAGGAGTTTTCAAAGGTATGTTCGACGTAAATCGTACTTGAAAATATGAACACTTACTGCATAAATTTTCTGTAAACATAATATTCACAAGTTTATGTGTATAAGTACGATAATAGACAACATAAGTTTCATTTCCTCGTACCGATATGTATGGTGGCTTATATCTGCCACGAGATAGCTTGATAGCTATCATCATTTTTTTGTAAACTTTCAAAGAAATGTGTGCATTTTTCTGAAAACATTTCAGCAAAATATAAGATGTTTAAGATGTTTCTTTTGATTCCTGAAAATACTTTAGCGCAAAGGTTCGCTTTAGTGCTTAAAACTGCCACGAGATACTTTGTAGCTATCAAGATTATATTCTAAACTCTCCAGAAATGTTGTGCATTATTTTTCTGAAAACATTATCGCAATGATTTATTGTTTACAAGATGTTTTTTTATTTCCAGGAAACTTTAGGCTATTGAGATAAAATTTCAGAAAAAGTTATCGAGATAGCTATTTTGCTAATAAATGGCAACAGTGGGCACTTATGCTAAAACAAATATCGAGATACTAGTGTAAATTAACGCAATAATATTTCCAGGAAACTTTCGACTATTGAGAAAATCTTTTCAGAAACTTCGCTTTATCAAGATAACTTTTTTAAAGTATCGCGATAGCTACTTAGCTATATCATGGCAGAAATATGTTTAAAATAACTCCTTCGCTGTGTAAGCGTGGCCCCGTTATATGCATACAAAGGATAACAGCTCTATAAGCCATTGAATACATCATCTTCCTCTTACTATTAATTTCTCTCACATATTTACATATGAATGTGTCATAGGGCATGACAGTGTTGTTCTGAATTTAATTGTTTTACGTCTTCTTAAATAAAATATAAAGCATACTAAAATGTTTTTGTTGTAATTAAATCGAGTACACCCCTTTTAAGATTCAGTGTAACAATTTCACCCAAATATTCTTTACTATAAATCCGTATATCTTATCCATCCTATAACCCTATACTTGACATAATAAAGGACCTCGGACATTTTCCTATTCAGATTGCCTATCTAATTAAGGAAAAAGTGACATAGGGATAGACTTCTGAAATTGCATATTTATGATAGTTGAAGATCATTTCTTTATAAATGCGACTTCATTTTACAAGTTTATGAACAAAAAAGAAGACTTTGTAGACATTTCTCATTCTCTTTTCTATTAACATATGAACATAAATCGTTTTAACGTTTTAAACATCTTTCCCACCAGTGACGCAACAAAATAGTTCACATGCCTTTGTAAATAATTATTATATACGTTTGCTGCAAAAATGACACTTGGTCACAGGTGGGAAAGTGTTTAAAATTGAAAAAAACTATGTAGAGGGTGTCAGCAAATAAATTTTTACATAAATATTCGACACTTATTGCATGTGTTTCCTAAACATTACATATATACAGCTTTATTCATTTTTGTAAATATTTCAAGCACAGAAAACACTAAACTAAATAAATAGCGGACATAGAAAGTCGTAAGTCAAGAACCAAGCAAGTGGCTTCGACATATTACATATGTGTCTTCAACTTAAACATAACAAAGAAATACAAACGAACTTCTATGGGAATAGTGCCACTTAGGTGCAATTTTTTTACCTTTTGTAGGACACAGTTGAAGCGAACCTAGAATGCATTTTAAGAACAACATTTGCTTTTATTCGATCCAGCATACTATACCCTAACAGAACTACACCAGACACTATCTCATTAACTAACCTAGTTGCTTCTAGAACTTACACTGACACCCATAACACTAATACTGACTCGCCCATAACTAACACTGACACTCCCAGAATCAACATAAATTCGCTCACACGTCTGAAACTTATTTCGAAGCCAACCGAAATACTAGTAAGGACCTCAAAGAACTAACACAGACACCCCAAGAATATCTATATAAATGTTGATACTAGCTAGTGAAGTTCTGTTCCACTGATATAAAATGCTAAAGTAAGGCATCCCTGAACCCGCAGTGAAATAGGCAGTCTCCTGCACCCCTCCGTTTCAACTGAAAAAGGCCAACTACGCCAATGTATGGCCAGCTACACCACTGCATGTATTCAATAATAATCCTCCACATAATGCCCGGTCAGTATTGTACATGTGTATAAATACAGTATAGCAATAGATGTATAGAAAACAAACAATAGGATATGATCAATGCACAGTGTTATCATGGGCACTCGGGTGGAAATAACTGAAGTACAGTTAGGGACCAAATGTTTTGTTCTACTTTTATTTTTTCCGTTTCGTTTATTTTCAAAAATGTCAATAAAACTGATAATCTGCATGGTATCAGTTTATTTATTGTGTTAAAATATTTCATAGTAGACATACCTTAAATACCAATGCTTGTTTTAACTAAAAATACACATTTTAAATTTTTCAAAAATCTGACCCTTAGTTACAAACTGTTCGAATTTCAAGAAAACGAATACGAAATAAAACTAATTTTTGTGACAATTTGATAGGATTATAACTTATTTATCAGTATTTGAAGCTGTTATATAAAACTATCAGCTACTGAAGTCAAAACATAGCATTGAACTTAGGGCAAAATCCCTAGCATAATGTCCGATGTCCTTACCGTTATCCTTGTCTACCCCGGTCCCCGACCTGAATTGTACTAACCTTTAATCTATGTCTTTGTATTGCAATAATCCAGAGCAAGTGTAAATGCTTCATTGCACTTGCCTTCTTATTGTAATAGCATATGCATAGATTTTATATGATAGTAATAAATATTATCTAAGATAATCATTGCTTTGTTCCAGGTTAGTACTTTTACTTCATTAGTTACAGAGCTTAATTATAAATGTATTAGATTTTATGACTTTGAAGTAAATTGTTCAGAAATTAGTATTTCATGTAATATTGTTAGGACATCAAGTGAACATGTATAATTGGAATTTCAATGTATTGTATAAATGTAAATGCTTCATTGCACTTGCCTTCTTATTGTAATAGCATATGCATAGATTTTATAGGATAGTAATAAATATTATCTAAGATAATCATTGCTTTGTTCCAGTGATTGTTCTGGGAACAAATAATAGTGATCCCAGGTGTGTAGCATCCCAAGACGAACCCACATCTACCAGTAAACTATAAATATTTGGCAGAAGGGTTGAGCTAGCCTTCGGGCACGACAAGGAAAGCTCTTCGTCAAATGCATTATCTGACAGAATAAATTAGTGGAAACTGTCTGTATTTGATCATAGCCCGGACGAAATAACCGGTCCATGAACGTTTTTGTGAATATGCAATGAATGTACTGTATTATTTCTGAGAAGCATTCAACGTTTGCCAGTAGACTCTGAGAATAATGAAAAATCATAAAAGAACAATATACAATTACCTGCTCCCCATGTGCAACGAATAACTCTTACAGCACTCACAGTTTCCAAGTTAATGTAATGTTTTTTATTTTGTTAAATCCTTTATCCACACGGGCGCATGCGCAGCAAGAACAGAAATGCAGTTGCTAGAGATCGTTTATGAGGACAAGGGACAGTAAATCTGAACAATTTGAGTATACGACTCATCGAAATAACTAAGAAATCATCAAAAATAGTTTCTAAGAATTTAAAGATTCATCAGCGAGAATGTATATCATTATCCCAAGTCTCTTTCTCGAAATTTATTTATTTATTTATTTATTTGGGTTTCACGGCGCACCAACACAGTCGGTTTATCAATTTGATAAATTTAACTTGCACATTTTGTATCTTTTCAAACTTCCCGCTTGCTCGAAAATGGCTATATTTACTAGCCTCACAGAAATTGTCTGCAAATAAACCAGCATTTTCTACACCCTACTGCAACTATCATAATTAAGACTAATATAAATAAGCCTAAAACAGTGTCTCATAACTTGCCTTTTCACAAAACTTTGCTAAATTACCTGCCTGTATGTAAATACCACAACTTCCAATTACAAGAACACTGGTAATTAACCATTAACCAACTTCTGGAGCAAGCTAATAAAGGTCATCTTCCATGTCATTTCATAAAACAGGCATTTCTTATTATGGATATATATAGATACATTAATGTCTAAATATAACTATTGTAATTTAATTGCATCTCAAATAGATTCCTCCCCACCCAGTTTATATAAATAAAGCGACTCGGCCATAAAGACGAAACTGGCCTCTAGCAGTCAATATAGAGACAGACAGATAATTGTTTTCGTAGACACTAGCGAATAATAAACTGTAGATTATCCTATTTAAAAAAACTAAAACTTTTAGAGAAATATGAACTGCAATCAATTTCATTTGTTATTCCATATCATGGATGTTTAACAAAGCCAGCTTTCTCAAATCTTTAAATTTCAATTATTTACATCGTGTTTCCGTGTACTTTATTACATACATGAGAAAATAATATAGTAAGAAAACGTAATTACTAAATAAGTATTTATTATTCATGTAAATTACATGATTGAGTGTTATTGTTTTGAAATTTAAATTTAGTAATACAGTAGCAGTAGATATCTTACATGAACATATTAAAACTAGTACACACTGTTATGTACGTGTACTGCTGATGATATAAATAATAAATGAACAACAAGACTTAGGCAAATATATAGGTAACAATTGTTCATTTTTTTAATTATTATGTTATCTTACAATGTATGTAACATAAGTGTTGTTACATATAGAAGAATAGATAGATAGATAGATAGATAGATAGATAGATAGATAGTTTTATTTAGCATCAGAAATAGCATACAAATATATATCATAATAACATAGTATTAAAACGATAGAAAATAAAAATGTGTGCATAAAATTTCAATGTTGAACATCTAAATTGAACACAAATAATAATATCACACAGTTTATAATGATCACAGAAAATAAAAAGAATTGTATCGACTCTGAAAGATGCTCTTAGATAATCATATTCTTTAAATTCATGCTAAAATTACTTGAGAAAAACAATCTAAGATGACAAAGATCCTGACTTGGAATAGTATGCTGATACTGGGAAAGCCCAGAAAAGTCCGAAGACTTATTTCCACTGGGGTCCCGGTTTAATTGAAAGAAAAAAACACTATCTATAAAAAACATGTATCAGAGAAAAAAAAGAATGTTTATCAGTAGAAATATATCTAAATCTATTTTCAAATAAAACAATATTCATTTAAAAATATTTTTCTCTTCTTAAGATGTATACTATATTTAAAAGGCAAGATTATAGTAAATAGACATAAGGATTAAAGTTGTGAACATAGATACTAAAGATTTAATACTTTTCCAGGTAATTTTTTTTTATTTCTCGTTTAAACTTTTTATGGGTTTTGATTGACTGCATGCTCTCTGGCAGCGAATTCCAAGTAATCATGCTGTTGTAATAAAAAGCTGTTGTCGTCACATTATTTGGTACATAAAAGGTAAAATTACTTTTCTTGGTATTGTATGAATGTACATCTGCTGTTTTGTTAAAATTTTCTTTCATGTAGGATGGACACTGATCATAGAAGATTTTATGTACATGATTCATTTGCAGTTGTTTTACTCGATCATCCAGTTTTAAAATGCCAAGTTTTTTAAAATGTTCTTTAGTTACTGAGAATCTTGGATGGACATTCAGAATGAATCTGATAATTTTATTTTGAGTTACTTGCAGCTTACGTTTTTGTGTTTTATTAATACTATTATACCAGGCGGAACAAGCATAGTCGAAATGGCATTGTGTAAGAGAATTACAAAGGGTCTTTCTTGTACTTGTATCAAGAACATCATTATACCTATAGAAAACTTTAATTTTGAATTAACCTTTTTAATAATATCTGATACACATGAACTTCCTGAATGAGTATTGTCCAAAATATGGCCTAGGTATTTTACACATGTTTGAGATTTTATTTCATGATTATTACATACCACAGAGAAATCGTCTATCTTTTTAACTTTAATTTTCCCACCAAACAAAATACACTCAGTGTTTCCTAAATGTAGGGATAATTTGTTGTCAATAAGCCATTTACTGCAATTTTCTAATTCAGTTCCTAGCTTTTGTCGAATAACATCTGGATTGCTGTGTGAAAAAATGATGGTACTATCATCAGCATATAAAAGTAGTTTACAGTCCTTTCCTATATTTATGCCCATATCATTTACATAACATAAAAATAACAACGGTCCTAAAATACTGCCTTGAGGGACGCCACATATAATTTTACCAACATTAGAAAAACAATTATTTATCTGAGTTTTCTGTGTTCTGTCGGTTAGATAAGATGTGAACCATTCAATAGATGAAGAATTGACCCCCATAGCACTTAAGTTTTTGCATAAAATAGAATGGTCTACAGTATCAAAAGCTTTTGTAAATCAAGCATTATCATACCAGTGTAGAGTCCTTTGGCAGTTTGAGACTTGATAAAATATGTCAGATGTATAAGACAGGAGTCAGTAGAAAAATTCGTTCTAAAACCTGACTGATATTCATATAAAATTTTATTTTTGGTTAAAAATTTCTCAAGTTGATTATATACAGTCTAAAATTTTATATACAATACAAAGACTACTGACTGGTCTATAGTTACCCACTTCAGTCCGAGAATTTTTCTTAAAAAGAGGTTTAACTCTGGCAGATTTCAATTCGCATGGAACAGTTTTGTCAGCAATAATTAACGTATAATTATTAGTTTGAAACTGGCCCTTAACAGTTTTTCTAGTCATAAAAATTGGTAAATGATCACTGACACCATACGGTAAAGTTCAACTTTGGTAAATTTTATCTTGGTGACTACACAAAATAAGATCAATCAGGCTAGAACAAGTATGAGTAATCCGTGTAGGAGATTTGATTATCTGTTTCAAATCAGACATATTTAGAACATCTAGAAATTTTTGGTACAATTAGTTTTTCTGTTGAAAACATATGTTAAAATCACCGAAAACATACCATTCCAAGTCAAATCTAAGTTTTTGATAAAACATTTTCAAACAAGTCACTAAAATTTGATTGCTTTGGTGGTCTATAGCAACAGCCATTTAAGATTGGTTTAGTTTTTGGAAGAAGTATCTCAACACAACAAAAATTCTAAATTATCGTGATATAGAACAGTTCGTTCAGAAAAAGCTAAGTCATTTTTGATGTATAATGCGACTCCACCGCCATGTCTATCGCTGTCTCTACGGATGATGTTGTAGCACGGTAGTGAAACTTCATTGTCCGTCACTGAACTGACTAACCATGTTTCTGAAATTGCTAGAATTGAAATGTTATTAATTTGAACAAAACGTTTGATATCTGATAGTTTAGGAAGTAGGGAACGAACGTTCATGTGAACAACATGTAATCCTCGTTTCTGAAACAGTCAGAGGTTGAATTATCAGATGGAATCCCTGGATCTGGATCTGTTGGAGAAGCCATAGGGTCTGCATTCCTTGGAGAAGTCTGAGATCCTTGATTTGTAGGAATAGGTGTAGGCCCTGGGTTCAACGACACGTCACCAGAAAGGAGAATTAGATAAAGTTTATGAGGGTAGAAATTTCAGAGCTTTGTAACGTTTGGTATATTTAAGATGGTAATATATTTGCTCAAAGGTTGACACTGCTTGTATATTCGAAAGGTAAAGGTTGAAACAATGTTCAGTACATCGCCGTTCACTTAACATTTGTGTTGTTACATTTACGCCAAATGTTCTCACATGTTGTTCAAAATCAATCTATATATCACAGAACTGAAGGTAGACAACTAAAAGACACCAGGGGAGTGTTGAAATTTTCAAATTTCATTGTTTGTGTTGTTATAATGGCATTACTTTCAATATTTGTAATTATGACCACAATACGCTTCGTAGTTTTTAGATTTCGTTCTGGAAGGTTCACTTGTACTCGCTTGTTCTATTTATAGTCTATTATACTAAGGCCGAAAGGACGATGTTAGAAGGCCAACTCAAGCGTGTTATGAATTGCAGTTTTATAAAGTTATCGATGGAAAATAAATTATACTTTTCCAACAAATGAATTGATCTAAGTCCAGAATTTTTCACAAAACTAATACAACCATCACGTAGATATTCACTTTAGCTTCAATGCCATATAACATTAGATCCACTTCCTATTGAAATAAAGTCACTCATTTGAAAAAAAAATCAGAGTCCAAAAATTTTGTGTGATCGTGTAATCGTTATTTTTGATTTTTTTAGATAATCATACGGAAATGAATGATATCTCATTTTATTAGGTTTTCAGTGAGGTTTTATTAATTACATTGTAATTAATTTAGTTTTTGCATGCATAATGGAAAGTTGATGCAAACAAATATCTGTTTAATGGCTACGTAATTTGTAACTGTATATTTCAGAAATGGCATGAGGAACTTGAATAAAGATGACACTAAAATATCGCTGATAAGTCAGAACGTTCAGATAGGATACACTATTTACTATGAATACCATTTGAAATGATAGAATATGTTCCCATATGATAATTAAGTTTTATTATTCTTTATATGTAATATAAAGTTAAAGCTGTATTTCCGTAACGCCCACGAGTCAAGATCTTAGAAAATAGGAATGTGCTTTACTGATATTGGGCTATCAAAAAGACATTCCCTATGGAAGGGGAGCTTCGTCATTCTGGACAATTGCCTTTAGCTTGATTTAAAGTAAAACTGAAAACGTAATGAGAAACAACCTACAACTTTGCGTTTAGTAGCACGCATCAGAAATATCTGACAAAACTTTCCTCGATCACATTACTTACAGATCACATAGTTTTCTTACACAAAAATTGTCATTTTCGGTTGGTTATTAGGTTCTCGATATTAACGTAATTCGTATGTACCACTAAATTAAAAGTGGATGGATCTAACGTCGATTCGGAATAGTATATCAAATTTGAAATCGCATCGGACAAGTCAGATGTGTCTATCTTTGCAATTTAATACCAATTCAAGGTTTCGAAAATGCACTCAGCTGTCTAGGGTCGGTAGGTTGTATTGATACTGAAACCCAATTATTAAATTCTGTAAACAATCAAATGTGTTATAAATGGTTATGTTAGACAGTATGGTTGTACTGAACAACAGCAGTAAAGATACTTATGTGACGGTGTCCTTACTCAAGCCTTCAACGAGTAAATTGTGAAAAATATTTGAACAAATAATTCGACTTAATATAAACAGTCATGTTAAATGATATATGGTCAAGGAAGTAAGCATAATAAAACAGCAACTCATTAAATATAGAGTCAGTGTTCAATAAGAAGGGCAGAAAAGTGATTGTGGAACGTTATTATGATTATAAAATAGTAGTTTATACATTGAAAGGAAACTAGATATATAACGTGTAAAAACCAATCTCTCTCGAAAGACAATTGACAACCTTATCAAGAAAAAATGGCTAGCATTGAGATCTATAAAGCAGAAGAACCACGGCAAAAGAATTTTATGGAAAGCCTTAACAAGACGAACCCAGCATTATGTGAAACGTATGAGAAACTTCAAATAACACATGCAAAGGAAGACACGAGAAAAGTTTCGGAAAATATGACAGATACAAAACGGAAGTGTCTGTTGTTATTATGTGTAATGACGTGTGTTGTTTTAAGCCTTACTTCTTTAGGCCTCACCATTCTAGAGAAAGGTAAGAATACTATTGACATATTTTTAACGAAAACCGGATTCCCCTCCCCCACCCCAGACACATAATCTTGATATTTCAATGAAAATATTGCTTTTGACAACGTTATAATATTGTCAGCACTTATACTGGAATAACCTTAGTTGATATGAGTTTATTTCTCTCTTTACAAACTTGAGAAATAAGAATAAAAAGAACAAAATTTTGTTTTCAATACTGGTTTACAATTTTTTATTTTAAACCTGATCTTTAATACTCTATCATTTACAAATATACTAGTACTGATGGTTTCAGAAATGTATGTGTAATCAGATTTATATATATATTTTTTAAATTTTTTTTTACTATATATCAACAAAACATATCTATTACTCAATTTCTCTTCTTTCATTATTTTCAGTGTTCTTAATTTGTTCAAGTCAGATGTTAACACTGAACTGTGTATTTCACAGTTAACTAACTTTAGTACGTTAGCTCAAATTATCAACTGTAAAGCTTATTTCAAGCTCAATTTTGCATATTAAGTTATTATTTTTTAAAGAATATGCAGTGTTTCAATCACATCAGGAATGTTTTTAGGCGCTGGGGTAAAGTTTGTGTGGGGGATAAGGGGTGGGTGCGGGAGGGATATCCTCTGTCGTGTTCGATATTTTTAATCGAACCCAAAGGGTGCTTTTTAAGTATACCATAATTATGAAAAAACATGTATTTGATTACTTTTACATTTTAACATAATCATATATTACTATCAATATATTATATACACTACACAGATGTCCACTTCTTTTATCAGTATATACAAACAACACATCTGTTCTTCCACTTCTGTTGTACTAACACTAGCAACACATAGACATTTTTCTCATATTAGAGTTCTGAACATCTGACTTTAGCACTGTGCCATTCCTTTACTGCACCAATGAAATTAAAGTCATTCAATTTTTGTCCCTGCATGGATACCACGAGTAAGTCATTAAGCACTTCCATGCTCAGTGATGAATGGTGTGTGGTCTTTACACGATTCAACTAATGAAACCTCTCTCACAATCTGAAAGTACAAAAGGAAGTATTTGTTATTATCCCAGAGCAAGGATAACTTAGGATGGATTTATGTTGTTAAAATTCCTTAGACTCGACATTTATCTTGTGTTCTTCTGCACAATGATATGGAACAGTATTTCTGTTGAATATTTGTGGGTGTTAAAACACCATTGTAGCTTTTTTACAAACAGAAGCAAGATCTGTATTTCAAGTTTAACTATGTATTTTACTGCAAGCAGCAAGTATTAGAAAGAACATGTCTTCATCTTCTGACATCCTTACCGACTACATACAAGATATGCTTAGATCGGAGATAGGTCCGGAGAGCGTTATGGCAATGGTAGAAAACATTTACCCTGTTTGCAACTAAAACAGCCACAGACTGTGCGACGTACTGTGTAGCCAGGTGCCCCATCCTGCATCAATCGCATGTCTCTATTATTCCGTAGAGTATGTTTTTCAGATGTATTTATGTACAAGTAGTACTAAGTAATCATTCAGAGGAAATAATTTTGAACAGAAACTTTAAATATTTGTTCAAATAGAGAGAAAATTATCATGTTAATTATCATGTACGAGAGTTCACTATCTGCTTAAGATTCGTATCGAACCTATTTATGAACAGAAAGAAATTTAATGTATTAAAGTCGGGTTAGAACAGCGAATGAAATATAATACACTAGTCGGTTATATATATGTTATTGGCTCTTTCTTTTGTCTTTTGAAGACGACCCAACAATTGACCGAAAAACACGCAATGAGCCACCTTTCGATCGAACATGTATATATATAAAATAAAAAAGTGGAAACTCCACAGGTCGCTCAACACAACAAAAACGAAAATGTTGCAGGCTCGGTTTGATTGAGCCTGTTCATGGACGGTAGTGGAAATGCATGCTACCGTCCACGCCCTCTAGCCCCACTTTGTTTTCTAAAGTTCGAAATGTGCTTTTAGTTAAATATGAACTTTATAATTACATGTAACACAACTACACCACCCACGTTTTGTACATGGATCTAGTAAACGGGACATTCTTTTGTTATTTCGTTGTTGTTTTCTTTTGTAATTGTTCCGTTTTGCACTGAAACATTTTATGTAAAAAGTAAAAAATAAATTTACAAAAAAAGAAAAAAGAAAAACAGCATGAATAAACCCACGTTTTTATTTAACTCTTATGATGAGAAATATTCAAGGTAAAATAAAAGCTTTTAAAACTCAGAAATTTTGACCGAACTGTTTTGATTTTAATCGGTGAAATGTGCATAAGTTACATTGATAGCTTTCACCTTTTTCCTACCAATACAACTTATGTCATTTTATGTAAGCACTCCCTTAATAAGACAATTCACTTAATGCAAAGTGTAAACACTGATACTAAACGAACCTATAAGCTATCGTTCAAAAAAATGTTTTCACATAAATGACTAAAAACAACGTGTTTTTTACTTGAGAAAAGTATGTGCGCTCCTCAAAAGAAATATGCTTTTGGAATGTTTTTTTTATTTTTACCGTTGAATGAAAGGTAGGACAAGTTAGTACGATGTCAATCTCATTTTTCAAACATTTGCGTACAATTTTAAGTGTTTATGATCGCGGAAGTTAAGTTCAAGAAAGTAAATATTTAGTCAAGTATAAGTCCTCAAAAAGTATCAACAGGTGTGTAAGGAAATTTATTGTTATCAAAATGTAGGTTACGCGTTAAACGAAAATAAAATCGACAAGCTTATCAAGAAAACGGGAAATCTATAATACGATAGGACGGGAACAAAACTTAGCAACAGAAACTCATGACAAGACGCACTCAGATTCAGCGAAAATTATTGGAAGCTCCAAATAACTCATCAAAAGGAGCAAAGATTCAAATAATGTCTGCATGACAGATACACAATATAGAAGATATCTGGTTTTTTCAGCATGTGTGAGATTGAAATATCTTTCACGAGTGAACACCAGATGCAATATATACATGAGCGAAAATGTAAGATATAGATTATAATAATATACCAGATTTATATAGCAACCTTTTCATGACAAACACGTTTAAAGACGCTTTACAAAGCTTTACACGGTGAAAAAGTCACCCTCTACTCGTACACCCACAGAGCGATTTGACCAGAGGGACAGTGTGAGACAAAATCCCTCCATCCTTTAAGTCACAGGCCTGTCCGGCAAACTTATTCAAGCTCTTTGCTCTATTTTTAGGACAGTTAAAGGAATATCAGACACTGTTTGATGGAAAACTAACAACAAACATTTCCGTAATTTGAAGACTTTGTATTATATTTGATGTAGCCCCGATGATTTACAAAGTCGAAAAATTTATTTAATAAATACAATTAATAATGACATGAAAGTAAACGTTCAAAATCTTAAAAAAAATCCATTTGATTGCTACCAATGTAATTCTCAGTCGATGAAATAAACGTGTAAATTGTTATCATCATCTTCGAACGATGTAAATGTAAAATTCACACTTACGACGTGTTATATTCTGATGCATGAAATGATGCAACTGTGTATTACACAGTAAACTAAATTTGGTACGTTTTTTGGAAATAAAATTATCAATTTTAAGCTTATTTTAAGCTCAACTTTGCATTGTAAAAAATATATATTTTTTAAAAAAATATGCAGTGTTTCAATCACATATTATCAGGATTGATTTAACTTTAATATTTGGTAAAGCCACCATTTGCTTGGATGTCCGCTCTGCATCTGCTGCGCATGGACAGGACGTAATTTCAACAAATGACCTAAGAAACACGGCTCCACTCCTTCAAGACAGCAGTTGTCTCAGATTCTGTGGAGCTCTTCTTCTGACAGCCTTACCGACTACATCCTAGATTATGCTTAGATCGGATTTAGGTCCGGTGAGCGGGATGGCAATGGTAAAGAACATTTACCCTGTTTGCAGCTAAAACAGCCGCTGTGCGACGTGCGGTGTGGCCAGGTGCCCCATCCTGCATCAGTTCCATGCCCCTATTATTCCGTAGATGATGAAGACAAACGGAAAGTAAACTCTCATTTATGTATCTGTCAGCATTTAAATTACCGCGAAATCTGACAGCAACAGCTTTTGTGTTCATTAATATACCTCCCGTAATCATAACGAAATCCCCACCAAATGTTATTTTTTCGATTACACAGGTATCTTTAAATCATCGTTCATTTCTCATTCGGTAAATTTGTAAACGACCATCTTTATCGTATAAATCAAAGCAAGATTCATCAGTAAATAATATTGCCGCCCAGTTCTGGTCATCCGTAAGTGATGAGGAGCCCAATGTTAACCGGTTTGTGCTGATCAGTTAAGATTATTCAACGAAATGGGCGTCTGCAGGACACACCATTTTTCCTCACCCTTCTGCGCATAGTCTGAGCGCTGATAGGGCGACCATGCGTTCAAACTGTTACCCTTGGTGTATCAGTAGGTCGACGTCGCCAGTCTTGTAGGTGTATGTTCAGAATACTTCTGTCCTGGTTTCTGATAGTAACACGTCCTCTAAGTTGGCGTGGTAGTAACGGACAGAGCCTGTCGTATGACTAATGTGCGGTGGACGTTCAGCATTCTTGCAACCTGAAAGAGTACAAAATATACAAACTGAAACGGGAAAAAAGTTATAAATTAGATTTTAAAAAGATCCGATCAAAAACGAAATAATCATTACCGGCGAAAAATATGTAAATGAACAGTTACAATATTGTAACTCACATCACCTACAATTACCAACCCAAGATTTTCCTGGATTGACATTTTTACCATTTTATAATATCAATGAATTTTTCTGATAATTGTTTCAAATGTTAGCTGTCTATATTTTTGATTTTAGAAAATACATATAATACTTTCAGTAGCACCGCGCCCCGTCTAAAAACGATTTCTCAGAAAAATAAAGCAATAATTACATGAGCAGTTAAAAAGTTATTTATCGGTTTTTGGAAGCATGCATATAAACTCACATGAAAACATAATAACAACAGCGATTATAAATAAAAATCCGAAATTGAATTTGTTATAAATTTGCAAGAACATATATAATGAAAACTTTCGTGTTAGTTACTACTGTTACATAATTATGTGAAATTTCAGGGACATAATTGTAAATGCACCGACACGAAAGTACGTAACAGTTCTTCCAAAACAATGAAATCTTAGTTTAACTTTCCGGAAGTTTTGCCCCATTAAGCAGTATTGTTATCTGAATTCAATGCATATATGAGAAAATTGACAATTGTTTTGTGTATTTATGTTCATGTTTCATATTATATTCAATTTTCATGTGAACTAACATTTTCTTTCTATGATTTTTTTTGTTGTCAAAATATGGAGCTAAGTCTTAAGCTGGTGTTTAGGGACGCGAGAGAAGTTGCACATTTCATTACATCTCACGGACAAAATTTAATCAAGTTTGCTATAATTATGTTGCTTAGTTGAGTTCTCTACTTAAAACATCTTTTCGCAGATTTTATTGAGTCTGTTCATTTTAAATAGGCCTTTATATTGTCATGATTACCGACGTAGATGATGTTTCACCAAAATGATATATGAGCCGTGCCATGAGAAAACCAACATAGTGGGTATGCGACCAGCATGGATCCAGACCAGCCTGCGCATCCGCATTTGATATATCATCAAACTTTGACATCGATTGATTTTTGTACATAGTTATGATAGCATTTCCTAACGTCCACGTAATCCTGAAATTTCTACAACACGTTTCTAGTCTACTTGAACAAATTTGTCATTTACAGCATTTATACAGGCCGAGTAACAAAAATTGCACAGATGACAATATCTCATGAATGAGCTTAATCAAAGATATAGGATTTTAATTACAGAAATCTTAATATCACCAAGAAATTGTTACAACAGGGTTACTGTTATCATAAGCTACGGAAAGCGTTTAGTAAATTTTACTACAGATCGTCGGAACTGTTAGAAAAAATACAATACGCCACTTAAAACACTTTTAAAACTAGGGCTTACACACCCGGAATACTATGGAGTTGTGGTTTATAAAATTCAAAAAATTAAACATACCCCTTATCTTAATCAAATATTTGTAAAATTGGTTAAAAAGTTTATCAAAAGAGGATACGATGCGGAAATCGTGAAGCACAGTGCATGTTTAGTGATTGATCCCACTACAGTTAATTGCTACGCTTTCCTATTTGATTGTGTGATGACTAATAATGTGTAAGACTCCATGATGTTTTCTCCTAAGTCCTACATACAACGGACGGAGGGAGTTGATTTTAGTCTTGCAGTTTTCTTAGTCGTACCCTTAAAAGTTAGGCTCTTGTTGCTCTGACTTCAGGCAAGTTGTTGATGTAAATATACCTTAAATTTACCTTAATTTCATGTTTTGCTTTATTTATCTGTTATTTTTGCACTAATGTTAGAGCCTTTCTCAGCGGGGATTTTATTTACATTGTGTTTTTTAACTTGTTGAAAATAGGGTAAGTGCGAGGTTGGAATGCTCTAAACGCGTTTAAACCCCCAGTTTCCTTTATATAGGTTACTGACCGTACCAAGCCAGTGCCCCTATTTTCAACTGGTTGTTTTGTCTGTTTTGCATTGTCTGTTGCGTATGTTTTCTTGTTTGTTGTAAGCGTTTTTCCTCCGCCTCACTCCCCTTATTTTCCGCTCCTTTCCCTTGGATTTACGTTACTTTTTGCATCCCCTCCCCCTTTACTTTTAGTACGTTTTCGTGGCTCCCCTTTGTTTTGGCAGCCGAATCCTAAGACGTTACTTGATTGTTTTTTCCTACTTGTGTGGGTGCGTATGCTTGTGAGTCTATAACGGTGCCCTACTGTTTTCTTATGTGTTGCTTGATCGTTTTTCTATGTTATTCAGTTGATCGTAGTTATATATTTATCTTTGGTACATGAGTGTCTGCGCTGTTGTGGTTTACGTTGTAGTGCGGCTGTTTCTAAAGATCACGGCATTCCCTTGTATATTCGTCCTTGTTCAACTTTCCCCTTCGGGTTCCTCCTTCCCCCCCCCCCCCCCTACCACGACCACAGTTCACCCTTTACTATTTCCTTCCCCTGCATCAACGTTTAGCATGAATTAATATGTATTTGTTGGATGTTTGAGGCAACCCGTCTAAAATATTTTTCATTACAGCTTGTTTTTGTTGTTGGCAAATGCGTGGCTCTTGGGCTGTGTTTTTGGTGCTCTGTGCTTCCGAGAAATCTACCCTTACCTATTATTCTTTAATCGGACCGATAATGCTACTGTTTTACTTTTTTGCTTCGAAATAGTCTCTTCATAAATTGTATTGAAGTGTCAACAATTAGTATTAGTTTTGGTTGAATACACTTAGTTGACTCTTCACCCTGTAAAGGTCATGCAGTTGACAAAGTATACTTTCTTTTAATTGTAAGACGTTTTAGAAGGACAACCACACATGAACAAAATGTCAGCGCATTCGAAAGTTAAGACTGAACATGGCTGACGATTCAATTCAATTCAATTCAAAGTTATTCGGGCATAATATCAGAACAGAACAGAACATACATTTTATTAGAATTAAGCATAAACAGCTCATCTTCTTTTATAATACAATATATTTCCATGCATACAAAAATGATAAGTGACTAAGCATCGAGTGAGAGTGGATAAAACCATTGGACTAAAATTTAGGAGGATATTTTCTCCAACACAGTACATATATATATAAAATCAAAAATCATTATATATTATTATACATTAAAATGCATGTACATGTATATAATAATCAATATATTTAAAATGATTTGACTAAAATTTCATAAAAATATTAGAGTAAATATGCTAATTAATACATGAAAGATTAAGTCAAGTATATTTCATAATTGATGATATAGAGAAATGATATGATCTTGATGCCTGGGATGACCCATTAAAGTAAAACTAATCACTTATTTCCAATGGGTCCCAAAGGGCATTAACAAAGAGGGCATCAAAGGCAATATCTAGGCCTTTTTGCCGCATAGGTAGGCAGACTAAAACTATTTCGCATAAAAATATTTTAAACAAAAGATTGCACGGTAGGTGTTTTGTATTTATATACGCTGTGGTTCCCTGTATGCCTACATAAATGCTACCAGTTGGTATATTGGTATTGAACAATTTCCAACAAGCAACTTTTTTTCAGTGGTCGTCCCTTCATTCACAAAATATTCCATTCAGATGGTTCAATGTGTTGTTTGTTCTAGGCTTTTTTTGTTATGACTTAAACTATATTTGTGGTCATAATAGAATATATCATTTCGTGCACTATTTATTTTAATCAAAGAAATAACCACTTTTATTAATAGTGGAGGCAACTGACGGATCCTGGAGTGACTGGGCACATTGGGAAGCCTGTTCAAGTACATGTGATGTTGGAATGCAGAGACGTCAAAGAAACTGTTCTAACCCTCACCCATCAGGAATGGACGTCAGTGCCTAGGTGTGGACAACGAACAAAAATTTTGCTATTCTGGATCCTGCTCCAGTATGTTTTATGTAACTTATAATATAACAGTTAGAATTATAAAGACTAAAATTTGAATAACTGTACAATAACTCAAGCTTGTAATTAATGAATATCAACACTTTTGACTCATGTAACCAAAGGGGGAAATTCTTGTCAGCTTCCATTGGCTAGATTTCAAATTAATTTCACAGAAATATTCTTTGGGTGGCGATCTACTAGAAATAGTTTTCAGCTTGCAGAAAATGTGTCTATTTGTAGTCAAAATGTTACGCATGTTACAGCCCATTTCTTAAAGTGATTGGCTGTTTCGTGATGTTACATTTTATTACTTGATGTTATGCATGTAACAAATGTCAAGCATGTCACCAAATTTAATCAGTTTTATGCCCTATCTCTCAGCTTGTTACAATTTGTAAGAAAACAGATGGTATGTTCACACTTTTTCATAATAATATAATTTCAAAAATATGATGAATTTTTGGTTCGAAACCAAAATTGTTCAAGTTATTCTGAATCGCAAACAAGACCCATCTTTATGTATAAATGGTCGGTCAATATGTTATCTATAAATAAGGTTGGATAAGTATTCCTCTTTGGCAAACTTGAAGATATGTCTCTCCACAAAGAAAACAGCTAATGAAAACGGTATATTACTCGTCATACAGTCACGTGACTGAAGCAGCTGATGTTAACAAAACCATTATTTGTCAACTTGACCAAACACGTGATACTTATTTTCGTTTCGGTCATATCTTTCATATATACTTAAAGAATGCTGTATTTGAAATTAAAATCTTTTCTATAACTGAACGTCAAACGGGAAAGAAAAATATTGCATGAAAATGGCTGTAATTTATTACACACAAATGAAACGTTTGTCACAAGAAATAACTCTCTTCCTAGTAGACTTTCATCGATTGCGCATGAAAACCACACCAGGTCCTATTAACGCAACATGCAGTATGTACTAGTAATATGACCGTACACTACTCTTACATTAAACCGTACACTACTCTTACATTAAATAGTATTTGAACTGTACTTTTCTATACTTTTATTTATATGAAAATACCATTAATATTCTTACCGACACTGTGTCATTCAGGATGAGCATGTTATTTAACTCAAACACACAAGACACAGAATGAAGAAAAAAGAGATAATTAATTCAATTAACAAGGCTGTTCGTTGAACCTTTCGTAAAAATGCCTATGATACGTTATTTACGAATCTGATTTGCTATCGTGTCAGTGTAGGTCATGGACACTTGTTCAATACGGCTGCGCCGAAAACAAAGCATATCTGTCATAGCTAAAATAGAGAAAGCTTCAAATCGCCTTTCAACTCAATGATCCGGATTCATAATAAATTCACGGAAATTCGTCTAGGTTGACCATCTTTTATGATTTATTAAATGTTTTATAGGTGGAAAAATTATAGATGTCTGGGCTAAATATAAACCAAACCGAATAACGACATATTGGTATAGACCCTTTTGCCGATTTTGAAATTATTTCATGGAAAGTTTGCTTTGTGAATCTAGCTGTCTGCAGCTAGCTATCTGAAAGAGTAGTCTCTCATTCATCTAACATTTTAACTGACATTTTAATTAATGCTAATATATCAATTTGATATTGATTGATCTGTCAAAGCTTACACTGCATTATTCTTGTTTAATAGTTTGGGCAGTGTAAACTGTCTTGGCAATGTACTATGATTTTGAAAGAAAATTCATATTGTTTGTCATTAACAACATAATCGGTAGATGGATCCTGGAGTGCCTGGAATTCTTGGGAAGCCTGTTCAACTACATGTTATGTAGGAATTCAAAGACGTACACGCATTTGCTCTAATCCTGCCCATCAGGATACGGACGTCAGTGCCTTGGTGTAGATAAATAGCAAAGATTATGCATGCTTGGATCATGTTCTGGTATGTTTCTCAGATTAAATTGCAAGTTGAAATAAGAAAGATTATTCAAAATATTGTAAGAATGACTCTTTCATATCTATTACTGTTTTACGTTTTTATATAACCAATCCTAACAGTCAATAACCAGTGTAAAGGTAACAGGGGTTTTAACGGTGGGAGAGGAGGGTGAGGAATACAAACCTCACAATTGTTGCCAAAGCCACAATTAAGCCAGTCACAGCGAATTAATTTCGATTCTGCTAATTCCATTTGTAAATTGAATATTAGATTCTAATATTAACATGCACCGCCAACACGATTTCAATAGTAACTTTCTACAGCTGATCTTACTGCATGTTCGGCTTTTCAAGCAAACAAAAATGATCCTGATTGCAGACAACTAACCTGTTTACCTTACCATAAGTACTTTGTGCACTGGTGATATAAAGCACAAAACTCACATGGTAAATTCAGTTTATTTCCCATACACTTCAGTTATGACCAATGTCCAGGTCGAGATTGCAGCGAGCTATAGTCCATACTGTAATATTTATTATTTTATTCTACGAACAGAAACGTTTTCACATCAGGAAACCACCCTAGAACGATTTGTATAAGAACTGATCTTCCTTCAATTTTATGATAAAAACTGGATGGAGTCAAGATAGCTAGCGATAATAGATTTTTGCACAAATTGCATGTGCTGCCCATAGGAAATGTACATGTCTGTGTTGTCAGTTTTCGTATACCTTTGGTGAAAGGAAAACCACATTAGATTTAAATCTGTGCTGTATCTAAATGCCACGACTAAGTGAAACTCAGCGAAGTGAAGCATTAACAATGCTTCAACGGGGTGGCGCTATTTACGTCAGCAGAACATTTGGGTGCCAAAGTAATGTCATAATTCTTTTGCACCAGCAATGTCAGCAAACTTGACGAGTTGCTGTACACCATAGATCCAGCAGACCTCGGGTGACAACCACTACTCAAGAATGGAATAAAATCCCTCGTGACGTCATTCTTCTGTTACGGTAGGCCTAAACGTTGCCTTATCAATGCTTGAATAAATAGTAGAGGTGGTTACACACGATATTTAAACAAAATAATGTTAGAGGAAGAGGCAGCTTTTTTATCATCTGACAAGAAAGAGGTTTACAACTTCCATTTTTGTCACCCCCCCCCCCCCCCACCCCAACCTACCTTTGGCTTTGAACAACCAAGAATCCCCATAAATGTCAAAGTTTTGAAAATAAGCGAAACACATCAAATTGGCTATAAACTGCACTAAGTTTTTGTACCAAACATGACATACTTTAAGACAAAATAATCTACTTCGGCCAACATAATCTACTTCAGTTGACGAAAACCTGAGTTCACACTTTCTTTTGCGTTTGAGTAAGCAAAATGCGCAGGTCCAGATTTTTTTTTCTAATACCCTTGATAGAAGTTTTTGTTCCCATAACCATAAGCTCATAAGCTTTGTTTTGCTATCTACTAAACGATTCATACATCAGCCTTAGTATTTCATTTTCGCTCCGTGTAAATAAAAGTTTGATGTTCCAATAGCTAGTTTAGTCACGCTATTTCCATTTACTAAGTTAAAAAAGTATTACATATCTTGTTAGCCTTCGTGTTACAAGATTTGAGAGAGAGAGAGAGAGAGAGAGAGAGAGAGAGAGAGAGAGTATATGGGTGTTGATTCGGCAGGGAATGTTTGAGGAACATGTCGGTATTGAAAACCAAGATTGTAAAAACTTGGGACAGTATCTGCAGATATATACATCAATCCAAGCACATCTAAGCAGTGTACATACCTGTTTATTACAGAAACAACATCAGAGATGACGTCAACATCAGAGATGACAACAACAACAGAGATGACGTCAACAACAGAGATGACAACAACAACAGAGATGACGTCAACATCAGAGATGACGACAACATCAGAGATGACGTCAACATCAGAGATGACGTCAACAACAGAGACGACAACATCAGAGATGACGACAACAACAGAGATGACGACAACAACAGAGATGACGACAACATCAGAGATGACGACAACATCAGAGATGACGACAACATCAGAGATGACGACAACATCAGAGATGACGACAACAACAGAGATGACGACAACATCAGAGATGACGACAACAACAGAGATGACGACAACATCAGAGATGACGACAACATCAGAGATGACGACAACATCAGAGATGACGACAACATCAGAGATGACGACAACAACAGAGATGACGACAACATCAGAGATGACGACAACAACAGAGACGACAACATCAGAGATGACGACAACATCAGAGATGACGACAACATCAGAGATGACGATAACAACAGAGACAACAACAACAGAGATGACGACAACATCAGAGATGGCGTCAACATCAGAGATGACGACAACAACAGAGATGACGTCAACATCAGAGATGACGTCAACATCAGAGATGACGACAACATCAGAGATGACGACAACATCAGAGATGACGACAACAACAGAGATGACGACAACATCAGAGATGACGATAACAACAGAGATGACGTCAACATCAGAGATGGCGACAACAACAGAGATGGCGTCAACATCAGAGATGACGACAACATCAGAGATGACGACAACAACAGAGATGACGACAACATCAGAGATGACGACAACAACAGAGACGACAACAACAGAGATGACGACAACAACAGAGATGACGACAACATCAGAGATGACGACAACAACAGAGACGACAACAACAGAGATGACGACAACAACAGAGATGGCGGTAATACCAGCTTTTTGATGTGTCATATTTTTTTCGCGATGTCTGTTATTTGTTATGTTTGTTATTATTTAGTAATTATACATTGTGGAATTCCTGGTTTGATGTTAATACATTGCGACCTTTGCAGATTTTATTCGTCAGTTTTGCGATCTTAATTTGTCAAAACAATATCATTATCACTTTTCACCATGTGTAGTATTTTCTATAAGTATTCTCGTATGATTATTCCTAAGAAACAGGTAAACGGAGTAAGATCTACATGAAAAACGTTGGCTTGAAGTTTGTGTGAAACTTAAGGAGGGCGTTACCGTTTAGCAAAAACCCAGTATATTATTACTCAATCGTGTTTGAGATTTTTTCCAATATAGCATACAACCCCAAAGGCCCACAAAACATTTTATGCTAACCAAGTAGTTGTTTCCTGAGTTTTACCCCTCACCGGCATAATTGTAGGTCATATGGCGACTTTACGGAAGTGCCTCTCCATATATTATTTCATCACGAGATGATACCTGGGTAGAACAGGCAAGCTAGATGGCTTCCTAACATGAAGAATTCAACGCCGCGGTTGAAACTCGAACCCGCATAGAGGCCCCTTAACAAAGTAGTAGTTTATTAGTTATTTACTTTATTCTGTACAATATGGAGAGTACTCGTTCAAAAAACGTCTTTGGGTTCCAGTCCAATTATATGTGTATTGAACAGGATACTGGTCAATTATCCTCATAAACCGACGATCATAGACGTACAGTTTCATAAAAAATAATAAAGTCTATGAACAATGGGACGTAACCGTGCCAAATAATAAACTGTGTTCAGCTCCCCTCCCGCCATTTATCGGAAGCTTATTCGGAAATCTGTTATAACTAAATCGATTAATTATATTATCTTAAAGCACCGGAAAATGTGATAAAACTGAGTGAAGAAACATTGTGTCAAGTGTTTGCCGATGTTGAATTTCATGCACATACTTTATCTGTCAATTTTTTTTATCGTTTAGTAAACATTAAGAGTTGTCTTGCCTGATATGAAATATATTAATTCAAATATGCAAATGTATTATTGTAAGGTCACGTGTTACAAATGGAAAAGAGATACAGGTACAGACTAATAACCATTTATTTCTATAATGTAAAACGTTCTTTACCTTTTCTACTTTCAGTGGTATGACTATGAATTTTACGAATACTAGTGACACTATATGTATACAGTTCTAGTGTATGTAAGTTAGGGAGGTAACTATATGCTTTTCTTTATGGTATAGGCTGGTTCTTGTGTCTTGTAAATTTTAAGGAAAGTGTAGATGTGGTAAAGTTTTTATATTTGCATATACGTAATGCTTATTAATATTAATGACCGCTGTGACATTCTGTTTGGTCATGAGGCTTTCTATGCTTTCAAAGAATCTTCTCAATTTTTGCACATAAATCAAAGTTTGAACAAAACATCTTAAGCTAGCAGTTATGTTCAAATATAATGCAAAAGTTAAAACATTACTTTGTCTGGATAAAAGTTTGATATATTTGCCAATATTCAAAACACTACTTTTTCTTTAGTAGCAAAACTGTTATCATCAAATCATAGTCGAAAGTTGATTGAGTTTTTCATTAGAAGTTACAGAAGGGTATAAATACGTTTGCAACATAATCAACATCTACGGGAACAATAGTCCATTTTAATCGACCTGGCGGGGCGTGGTTTCGCAATGGTCCACTGCAATATTGTGCAGGATAGGTAGTTTATTCGGCAACCTGATTTCTTATTCACTGCCAATCTTCCTTACACTGTAACCCTCGTGGCCGTACCTATTTTACTCGGTTTTTTTTTTAGATTACCATTAATTGCATAAACCAGAGATTAACTCAGCCCCGCCAGGTCAAATTAAACGCACTATATCTTCGCAAGATTTATAATACCAAACTGAAAGAAGTGTCAAGAGAGCATGCAAAGCCATTGCATATTGTATGGAGAAAATCCTTTTTACATTATCGAACATAGCACATTGTAGAATTATTAGACTTTTATATTGAATATGCCAAATAAAGTGTAAGGAAACCCTATGGTATATGGTGTATTGTGACCTTCAACCTAGTGAATAATGGTTTAAACTAGCCTTATTGTCTGGCATAGGATATTATAATATAATTCCATCAAAAGGTGTACAAAGCAGGCTTTGTCCGTTTTCCGTTTTCGAAGGTATTGTACTAATCTTGATATTTTTGAGTGCACATATATTTAAGAAGAATGATTTCTTGCTTGTTTAAATAGCGCATACTAGTATTTAAGAAAATATCCAGTTTCATTTCCTATACACAATATCATTTTTAGATTATATGATATACTTCTTATGTATCTCCAACATAAAACTACGTGAAGCATATTTACTGTATTTCAGACAAACATATACAATATGGCGTGTTTCCAAATGTTCTTATATTTTTGCGACTTGCAGATTCTGCGCGACCTTTATAGCTATAATACATCAGCACTTTGTTTGAATAATTATATTTTCCTTATTTTAATCGTCTATATCTTTTTTAAAAAAATCTTCATTTATACAATGTTCAATAACAGTGTTTTTTCCATTAACATACAGTGAAACTCGCCTGAAGCGAACCCGGTTCTAAGGAAATCGCGGTTACAATGAACTCTTCTTTTTCTGGACCCATTTTTCTCCTATTTAGTTTATCTGATAAACACGCTGATATAACAAACTCGGAAATAGCGGAACACATTTATATGTAACAACATGATAACGAATTTAATCTCACTACCATTTGTAACAAACTAAAGTGTGCAAATTTATAAATTTGCAGTTAAATGGGTGAGTATATTATATTTATTCTATGATATATTACTGAATATTTAAAATAATTACAGTCTTGGAGTTAAACACCTTTTCCTCTAATGTATAACAATTGGTCTGAAAAATAAGTCTCAGCCTCTCATAGCCATTGTGCGATAAAATTCGGAAATAGATTTTAGTTTTGTGTGCTTTGTTGGCAAATATAACACGGATTTGAGTTCAGATACAAGAAAAAACGTGTTTTATTTGCCAACAAAGCACACAAAACTAAAATCTATTTCCTTTCTTACACGTTCGAATTGCACCAAAATCCAATTTCTTTACACATCAATGCAGACCAGTATTTACATAACGTGAATTCATTGATAAAAAGCGCGGTTTTAAACACGAGGGAGTAATCCAGAATAGACCAAAGCAAGTCATTTTGCAAGACATGTTTTAATCGACAAGACAATACAATAAATAAAAGTACAAAAGAAAATCTTAAAAGTGTTAAAATACCTAATAGCGCATTTCTAAATAGCTTTTTTTCTCTTTAAACTATTAATTAGAGCGGTAAAGCTACTGTAACATGAAAGTGCATAGTTTTCATTGGTAATGCATCAATTCTTAACTATTCTGGTGAAGTATGGTGTTTTACAAAATCTTAACAGTTACAAAAGGGTACTAAGATTTTGTTTGGAAATGGTTAATTAATGTATAACGTATTAATATGTCCTGTTTATTTTTAGTTAAGGTAAAGGTATATACCACGTTATTATTACAACCATCCAAGTACGTTTAAATTCATAAAACTGTTAAATACATCTAAATTGAAAATTGGATGTAGGCTGGCTATAGTTTATAAATCGTTTACAATGAGAAATGATGATTTAAATTATTTGTTTTTTTAGAATGATTTGTTTTTAACCTAAACTGTACTGTTGTCTTTGAAATATTAAGTTTGAATGCTTAGTCCATGTTTGTGTAACAGATATGCTTATTTTCAGAAACAATTACTAACTAGTCTACCTGACACAATTCATTAAATAATCATATTAGGTTACTCTAAGCTTATCAACGCAGTTTAAGGCCTAAAACAAAGATATTTTAAAGGGAATTCCTATTCTTTTTTATGCGCATCTTTCTGCGCAGCCGGCACTTTCTATGGAAAACTGAACTGAAGTCAACATTTGTTGAAACATGTTACAGACAATCTTAAATATGAGGAATTTTGAATGAAATAACATTTTTTAAAAGTTATATCAGTAATCAAATGTTGATACTGGTTTATGTTGTATTGACAAGTATCATGCCTGACAGGTATCTTGCTATTTTTTTGGTTGTGTTTTCACACCGCATTTTAGTACAAAGATAGTGTTGTTCATATAATGTAAGATAATTGACTTAGTACTGATAAGACAATATCACCTTTCAGATTATTTAGTATTCTATTATAGAAAGAATTAAGAATTTTTAAAACTTTTTTTTAACTTTTAGCAGACATACATGTAATCAATTTGGCCAGGTTCGCGCCATTTCCGTCCGAACAGGTGTTGTATTCTAGCGGTCTTAACATAAAATTTAGCCTGGTGACCCATATATTTTTAGCCATTTTTATGCTCACAATACAATTATTTATACACAAGAAGAAAAAGAAAAAATTCTATGAAAGAGTTTTTTCAAAATTAAAAAAAAAAATATTCTTCACTATGGATATTTTTCATTGAAAAAAGTTCACAAAAGTAAATATGAAACAATTTTTTTTTCCATCTGTACCCATTATTGTAAGGATAGAGTATTAAAAATATGACTATGATATCAAATAAGTATATAATAAAATCTGTAAAAAGAAAAAACCGTATTGTGCTGCCTGGATGTATATTTTGGTTGGTATTTATAAAAAAGCAGAAAATTATGAAAATGTTGAAAAATCGCTGGCAGTTTCAGCAACAATGGGTGTGTTCAAAACAATTTTTCACAAAAACAAGCCTAGTGACCTATTGTTTTTATTTGTTCATTGTTTTCAGCACAAATTTTCCTATCATATATGTGAATTTAAAAAAATTCTATGAAAGGAAAAAAACTATAGGAATTCTCTTTAAGTGTCTGACCTAATTTATGTTCAGTCAATTGGTACTTTTCTATCTACATTAGTGTCTTTATAGTAAAAAGAGCATGCACTTTTTGCTTTCATCCTTTTCTTCATCTTGTTTGAATTAGTAAATACAAAAAGGGCGGTTCAATAAGCTATTAGACAGTTATTTAATTCTTTCGCATTTTTGAAACTTATTATACATTTTATACAGTATAAAGATATTTTTGTATCATCCCTTTCTTCCGATAACTTTATCAGTATGTTATATTTCATGCAAAGTATGATTTTCCTACTTTTGGCGGGAACATTTTGCTATATAAACTAATTTTCCCCATGTACTTTTGCCAGACCTACAGACGCTCGAGGTAATGTTTACTTGTTGTCGCCAGACTGGTCATTTCCCCCTTTATCCTTCTTTCCTCTCACTTAATCTTTAATTCAGGTTTTGAGTGTATTTCAAATAATTATCATTGATAAAATGCAGTAAAACATTGAAAGGACAATAAAGTATTTGTGTACTCTGAACTGGTTTTTCTTTTATTGGCCAAACAAAATAAGATTTAAATCTAATACATTAATGAACCTGGGTTAATTTAAATAAGGAATTGTGACCAGTTTTCGTCCGTCTGTCCGTCCAGTAAAATCGTGATCAAGTTGATATGTTGGTCAGTCTTGTTACATATGTTTTCAAATACTTTTATCATTCATGTCTGTAAATTTTTCGATCTCGCTGTACGTATATGTAAAATATTTTACTGCATGCTGTATATAGCTTTGACGACGAAGACCTTCTTATGTTCAAGTCATATTATTATGAATAAAGTTCTGTTCTGTTGTGTGTTTTTGCAAAAGGATATTTTTTTCAAATTTATCAAAGCTGATCCTTTGATGGCAGATCTAAATTTACTTTTCATATGGCGGTATAGAATTAACAGAACAAACTATAAACTGTATGTTTTTGGTTATTACCAATACTGGAAAAAACGAAATTGAGATAAAAAATATAAAATCAAATCAATTAAAAAACAATATAAATCATTTAGATTGTCAGGATACGAGTTATATGACCCAGGGAAGTGCCTACGCCTTTAGTATTTCGAGCAATGAAATCTATGTAGAATGTCCTTTGTTAAAACATAAAGCTGATGAGATTCAATGCTTCACCTAATAACCTTCCACTAGTGATAATCTGTAGGCTCGAGATACTATACTTGACTGGTCCTTTTGTAGAAGTTGTCTTTAAACCAACACCATACGAGTCCTATCGCATAGATGTTCAGCCTATATCCTCTTAATTGAAGCTGGATCGCAATATGATTTCGCTGACTCTTGGATGCTCAGCGCCTATATGCTATAAAATATAGAATTAAACTTCCATATACAAGTAAGCATGGCCCAAATGACTTCACTGTACTTCGCCAGTAACGTTGAACCTCCTCGCTGGAACTCTCAAGCTGTCTCAGTAGATTACCAAACCATGTGTCTTTGTCTCAGCTTTCCGATGCTCAGTCTGGAGGCGCTGGCCCCAAAGCTCGAAACCTAGTTACAATACTGCAACTCTCCTTTAGTCTTAAAGGTCTTCTTTTATATCATTTACCCTTACTATGAATTCCTCTCACATATTTACACACGAATCTGTCTATGTTTGATCATAACTCGGAAGAAATAACCGATATATGAACATTTGTAAATTTGCAATGAATGTACTGTATTATTTATGAAGAACATTCATTGCCTCTGAGAATAACGAAGAACCATAAAAGAACAATATACAATTACCTGCTCCCAATGTGCAACCAATAACTGTAACAGCACTCACAGTTTCCCAGTCAATGCAAATTTGATTAGATTGTTCAATCCTACGACTGAACGAAACAGCTAAAAATACTCAAAAATTAGTTCCTTAAAATATTAAAGATTTACCAGCGAGAATGTATATCATGACCTCTCTCTATTACCAGAAATCAGTTTATCAGTTAGATAAATCTACCTTGCAGTTTTTCATACATTATCAAAATTCCCACTTGCACCTACAATTTCGGATATAAATGGACAAAAATGGCTTTACTTACTAGCCTCTCCCAAATTATGTGCAAATGAATCAGCACTTCCTACCATATAGTCCCATACTGCAAAACTGATACCAAATGCAAATGTAAATAAGCTTTAGAAGAAAAGTCACATAACTTGTTACTTTTTCACAAAACTTTGCTGAATCACCTGCTTGTATGTAAATACTACAAATGGTCAACTTCCACTTTAAAGAAGTTTAATGTAAATTAACAACAATCATGAGGTTGTAAAACTTTATGCCAAGACTGACAGAATGTGTCTGTATAGCGGGTTATATTCATGGTGCCAAATGTTCGCGGTTTTTGAATAGTTTTAATTCACGGTGTCTGAATTTCGCGGAAACGACTTCGACCGCGAATCATAAACCATTGTTGTAAACAACAGAAAGGTTGGACACTCTTCCTAGACATGCAATTAATAATAATTACGGAAATATTTAGGTAGATTGAAAACGAAAGTAGGATTTATATCGTACCCGATAATAAATCACCTCCTTTGCGGAGAGCGTAATCGGTCTCACTGAACCATCGAGTTTTGAAAATATAATAGTAACTAATAAATTATTGTTCTATTTGATGTTTCCTTTTAAAAATTTAGATATTTTTATGAATGGATAGACAGCAATTTTCAATATCTCCGAATGGCATTTTTCAAAATGACATCAACTTATTAATTCAAACCGATAACAAATGGTGTCATCGTCCTTTGTTAGATCTGTTAAACTTTAAAGATAAAATAGCCATCAATTATCGGCATTATGTGTCAGGTTTGATGTTCACAGTTTTATCTTGGTTAAAGATTATAGTCAATATTTTATTAGTATCACATTTCTTTCTTCAAAATATGTCTATTTTTATATAAAACTAGAGTTATCACTGAAGGTGGTGAATGTAAATCGCCCCCACCCCCACCCCCGCACGCACTGACACAGTACATTGCAATTTGACACACACAATTTAAAGTAACATAAAACAAAGTCAATAATGCTGATGAGTAAAGTTTGCAATAGGGTGGTTTTCCTTGGTGAAATTTATATGTTTGCGGTAACAAAAAATCGCAGTGTTTAGATTTCGCGGTATCAATGTTGACCGCGAATATAGCGAAAATTAAACCTCCTGCGATCTTAATTTGTCAAAACAATATCATTATCACTTTTCACCATGTGTAGTTTTTTCCATAAGTATTCTCGTATGACTATTCCTAAGTAACGGGTAAACGGAGTAAGATCTACATGAAAAACGTTGGCTTGAAGTCTGTGTGAAACTTAAGAAGGGCGTTACCGTTTAGCAAAAATCCAGTATATTATTACTCAATCGTGTTTGTTATCAATAATCTCAGATGTTTTTCTTTCCAATAGCATACAACCCCAAAGGCCCATAAAAAATTCTAATGCTAACCAAGTAGTTGTTTTATTGTTTCTGGGGTTTTACCCCTCACCGTCATAATTATAGGTCATATGGCGACTTTACGGAAGTGCCCCTCCATATATTATTTCATCACGAGATGATACCTGGGTAGAACAGGCCAGCTAGATGGCTTCCTAACATGAAGAATTCAACGCCGCGGTTGCAGCTCGAACCCACATAGATGCCCCTTAACAAAGTAGTAGTTTATTAGATTATTTACTTTATTCTGTACAATATGGAGAGTACTCTTTCAAAAAACGTCTTTGGGTTCCAGTCCAACTATATGTGTATTGAACAGGATACTGATTACTTATCCTCATAAACCGAGATCATAGACGTACAGTTTCATAAAAAATAATAAAGTCTATGAACAATGGGACGTAACCGTGCCAAATAATAAACTGTGTTCAGCTCCCCTATCGCCACTTATCGGAAGCTTGATCGGAACTCTGTTATAACTAAATCGATTAATTATATTATCTTAATGCACCGGAAAATGTGATAAAACTGAGTTAAGAAACATCGTGTCAAACGTTTGCCGGTGTTGAATTTCATGCACATACTTTATGTCAACGGTTTTTATCGTTTAGTAAACATTAAAAGTTGCCTTGCCTGATATGAAATATATAACCTTCTTATGTTCAAGTCATATTATTATGAATAAAGTTCTGTTCTGTTGTGTGTTTTTGCAAAAGGATAATTTTCATATTTATCAAAGCTGATCCTTTGTTAGCAGATCTAAATTTACTTTTCATATGGCGGTATAGAATTAACAGAACAAACTATAAACTGTATGTTTTTGGTTATTACCAATACTGAAAAAAAACGAAATTGAGATAAAAAATATAAAATCAAATCAATTAAAAAACAATATAAATCATTTAGATTGTCAGGATACAAGTTATATGACCCAAGGAAGTGCCTACGCCTTTAGTATTTCGAGCAATGAAATCTATATAGAATGTCCTTTGTTAAAACATAAAGCTGATGAGATTCAATGCTTCACCTAACAACCTTCCACTAGAGATAATCAGCTCAAACCCCTATAGGCTCGAGATACTATACTTGACTGGTCCTTTTGTAGAATTGTCTTTAAACCAACACCATGCCAGTCATATCGCATAGATGTTCAGCCTATATCCTCTTAATAGAAGCTGGAACGCAATATGATTTCGCTGACTCTTGGATGCTCAGCCCCTATATGCTATAAAATATAGAATTAAACTTCCATATACACGTAAGCATGACCCAAATGCCTTCACTATACTTCGCCAGTCACGTTGAACCTCCTCGCTGGAACTCTCAAGCTGTCTCAGTAGATTACCAAACCATGTGTCTTTGTCTCAGCTTTCCGATGCTCAGTCTGGAGGCGCTGGCCCCAAAGCTCGAAACCTAGTTACAATACTGTACCTCTCCTTTAGTCTTAAAGGTCTTCTTTTATATCATTTACCCTTACTATGAATTCCTCTCACATATTTACACACGAATGCTTTAAATGAGAAAATGAATTACTGGAATCTGTCTATGTTTGATCATAACTTGGAAGAAATAACCGATATATGAACATTTGTAAATTTGCAATGAATGTACTGTATCGACCGTAAGTGAAAGTCTCAAGACGTGGCACCAACCGTTTGGGCAGCAGGATGGAAAAAAACAAAACGGAGGTTTTAGAGCGGCTTGGGAAAGACCCTGGATTTCACTGTGCACATGCAGCTCCCTTCGCTCGAAAGGTAAACTCGAGAAACGGGCTGTCGTTAGAGAGCTGGGACGGTTCATTCGACGCAGTCGCCGAGTGATCGAAAGAAGGAAAGTCTCAAGACCGTGTAAACTTAATTTCATAAAGAATTAATTGTCAAAAATAAACTTATTACTTACAATTTTAAATAATCCACTAATTCAAAAATTCTTTCTATCTCCTCAAATATCACTTTATTATATCTCTCCTCATAAAAATCTTTATTTATAATCTCCCCTCTCTAATTATATTCACAATATAATTTTATTTTCTTAAAAAAAAAAATCTTTTTACAATTTCCTTCTTCCACTATCATTCTTTATTTTTATAATATACCTTTTCTCCTTTATTCTATTTCTATTTCTTACACAACTCCTTTCACTTCTAATCATCTCCCTATACTTATCTTACTATAACCAACTAATTTCTTTTTTTCCCCAACATTTTCCTTTCCACTCCTCCAAAACACAAAAATCTATCTATCAAACTTAAGAGATAAAACACATAATAATTTCTTTTTTAATCCCAATTTTTATGTATTTATTCTTAATTAACTATTTTTCCCTTCTCACAATTTCATTCATCCATAATTTGTATTCTTACTCTTCTTATAGAGATATTTCATCTGATACTGTATCACTAATTCCCTAAAATAATTTTATATTCTATATATATTCTTCCTCCCTCCCTTACCCTCTCCATTCAATCCTTACATAAAACATTCATTGTTGATTTTAATAGTTTTTATAATGAGTGTGCACTGTTTATATATTAATTATCTCTCGTTAGAGATTATTTGTATATTATGTGATGGTTCGATATATATGTTTGCTATTGTGTAATGTATGTGTAGTTTATAAATTAGATTTGAATCTTAGATTCTTGAGTGCTACCTTTATTAAATGTGTGTGTGAAACAACGATGTCGTGGCTTTTTTTGTTGTGTTTTTTGCTCAAAATCTTATTCCCTTTCCAAGCCCTTTTCTCTCAACTCTTTCTTAACTATTACTAATTCCTTCTTACCCTTATTTAATTCATCATCCATTCACTGTCTAGACCGTTGGCACCTAGCAAACGGTTGAGAAGGAGATCGTTGTGTGCCACTATGTAGGGCGGGGCCACGCTTGTGCACTCGCTCTCCCAAAATGGCACGCGCGCAAACCAATTCAGCGTGTGCACCATCTCATCGTCCCATAGCCTCCGCTCATCGCGCTCGCTCACGCGCACGGAGCGGTCGCGGTCCCGCTACCGTTGGAAAGGTTTCTCGAAGTCGCATGTCTCAATTCCGGTCACCTGGGAAAGTCCCGCAGTCGTCACCACACGCGTATTCCTCATCATCTCGCAGAAGAAAGTCTCTAGATACCCTACCTCTTTATCACTTAACCCCTTCCGCCACTGTCGAACTGCTCGTCCAGTGGCATGATGTTGGTAAACGTTGTCAAAGGAAGTTCACTGCTTCAGTTCACACGGTCCTTACGAGTCAAGCGGGTGTGTCGGCCGCTAGGGAATCGCCGCCTCGCTGTGAGCAATTCTCTGGCTGCAGCGTCGCACGTCGGGGGATAGAAAACGTTCGCGACAAAGCGCACCTCTCAGTGTCAGCGTCACCCTGTCCACATCACCGAGGCGCACTCGCATACTCTGCCCCCATGAATTGGTACTGTTGGAGCGCGCTCACTCCGCGCACACAGTCACGTCACGTTACGGCATTCCTGCAAACCGCGCGCTCCTGCGCAGTATCTCACGCTCGCTGTTGCCCACTCTAGGGGGGCCTTTGTTGCTGTTTAAAATGGCGTTAAACCAAGTATCTTTCTTTTTTTACCCTCATAATCTTCCACAGCTCTCTCATTGTACGTTGGTATATCACGCAGAAATAGAAGCTTAAATTTGTATAATATGACTACACTGCCACCTAACACCAGTAGATTGTGTCATTGTAAACTCCGTCTATAAAATAATGTGCCTGGTATAACCATGCGGTATCACCTTGTGAATAGAAGTATTTCTGAGAGGGTCTTCTCTCTTCCACTTTGAGAGCGCTAGTTCACCGAGATGGTCTCGTGCACAGACGCGTAGTTCCGACGTCAGACTCTCTGGAGCACTAGAGTGTGATCCACTTGTTACAAGTCACTCATTGTCTGGTTGCATAGACATAACGGTCAGAGATGCACGAGTAGCACGCATATGCGTTCGCGCGCAATGCTGCTTCACTGCTCTATGCACGTTTCTGTCAAGAATAGTTACTCAGCTGTGACCACTCAATGTAGTGCGTTTTGTTACGAGGTGGGTTCGTGTATGATCGCTCGGCTCGGAAAATGTGTCAGTGTTCAATATTGTGTTATTTGTTGTAGTGTATTTGCTTCGACAAGTTACACAACATTGTTAGTAACTGTATATGTCTGCTAAGTAATTATCGCTGTAAATGTAGATCGTAGTTGGTTCTCTGTGTGATCCGATTGACAGAGATGGTGCTAACTGTTTTTTAAGAGATCTAGGCGTTCATAGCCTCTAGACGAAGTGTGGCCACTAATGCGTCATTTTGGTACGTTGTGAAAATGTTGTGTGTTGCTCGTCGTTAGATGGCATGTACGTGTCGTTCGAGTAAGAGAATCGGTGTGCGAAGCACTTTGAGAAAGGCCGCCACCCCTGGGCCTAAATCGGTGCCCGGGCCTCAGCCGGGCGCGCATCCCGGTGATTTGGTAACACGTTGGACGGGCCTCGCCAGACACGTCGTTTGGCACCTAGCAAGACGGGCTCGAGGTTCGGTCTGCCACTCCAGGGAGGGACTGTGTGCTGATAAAATGGCGTTTTAAACATTCTTTTGAACGTAATCGGCCACAGCTCGCTCATGAGACGTCGGTGCCGGCTGTCCCGCTTCCGTTGGATGGAAAGGTCTCGTCAAGCCCCGTCCTCTGGCACATACAGGAAGACCAAATGACGGGATCGGTCGGCCACTGCAGCGCCGCCGAAACATGCCCGACCCCTACTCCAGAAGCACTCATCAAATGACAAAGTACGAAAAGGCACTATTTCCTAATGTGGGTATTCTCTGAGAAAGGCTGATTGGAATTTAACTTCGCTGTGTGAAAACGAACAAAGTATGATAATGAGCACCACTTTCTTAATGTGGTTTAATCAACACTTCACAGCACTTTATCTATGTGTGGGTATGTACCATGCCAGTAGTTTCTCCGCGTGGGTATCAATGAGAACAGACCGTATAGCACATAAACGGCTGCTGTGGCCGAACGCCACCTCGCAGTGACCTGGTACCGGTACTGTTGGAAAGGTCTTGCCCAGCTCTTTCGGATGGCGCCGGGTACGTATTGCTCCGAGCCGGACTGGCCGCTCCAGAACCCCTCTTCAGGTGGTTCTGCCAAATGGAAAAAATGACAAAGTATGAAAATCGACCACTTTCTGAATGTGGGTATCCACGAGGCGCACTTGCTGATTTTCTGAATGTGGGTATCGACCACTAGAGACAGAAAAAGTAAGAGTTGTCTCCCTTACACCACTGCGAACGTAAACACAGCTCGGCTCGGCTGCGGCTCGGCGGGCCATCACTGCACGACTGCAACAGGGGACTGATCCATATGTAATCGAGCAGCAGTCGCCCAAGCCATGCTAGGCCTACGTCACCCTTGCCCTCTTGCCTCGCTGCATACATCACAATCAGTTAGAGAAGCGAAATCAAAATGAAAAAATATTCACAAAGTACGGAAAAACGCCCTTTTTCTAAACGTGGGTATCGTTGAGGGAAATCGAAATTAAAAAAATAAAAAAAAAAATCAAACTCGATTTGCCAGAAGAACTGCCCTGTACCAACCCCTGCAGTGGCTGAGCAGAGAGTAACAACTGGACGGCGAGGTAAATGCCCGTTTATTTGATATGGCGCGAACAAAATCTCTAGTCGATAAGAGGCTTAGTCTCAATAGATCGCAGTGTGGTGGTGCTCTACTAAGTTCGACACCCCGACCTGAGATGCTAGGTCGTCTAGGATGAATTTTCACACCGCTGCTTTCGATGGTATGGATCTCGTCTATAGCCCCGGGCGGGCGAAGAGTCTGCCGGTACCGGAAGAGGCTCGTTTGCTTGGTGTACCATCGGCCCTCGCCACGAAACCGTAATTAAATATTGTTTTCTGCAGGACTATTGTCTCTTCATCCTTATGCAACATATTATTTGTCTCTCTCCTTTTTATTCAAAACACACAATGACATCTCAAGTGTCCCTTCAACACTGATTTTCAAGCGACGATCAACACAATATGCCTGAATGGTGTAACATTTATAATTTATAAGTTATTGGCGTAACGCTTATATTCCTATTTAAGGAAAGATACATGCAGCTTGAAAAAAATAGGTAAGTGTCAATAAATAGTTTAATGAATACAAAACGGAACGGACCAAAATTGGGCCGGATGACGTCATATGGCTTGCCACTTTGGGACTAGCAATTACTTAATATTTGTCTAAATAAAATTAATTTGACGTGCCAACTAAGTATTCATTAATATACGTTGTATAACAGTTTCATTGACTTTTGATGATACATATTGAAAAGACAGCATTTTCAAGGTATTTATCGAACACCCCTCGTACAACAAGACAGGCAAATGTGGAACAATTTTCGATTCAACTTTTTAATTAGTATCTTTTTGGTAATTTCTCATATCATCTGATATCATTCGATGGGTCTGTAAGCATTTCATCTAATGACACCGGTCTGAAAACTGACATCGAGTTCGAACAAGAAATCAATAACTTTCACTAATCAATCAATCTTTCCTCTGTGGAACACATCTTTTAGATACCCGCTTTAATATGCCATAGGCCAGCGTGTCTGCGTATCACAATTGATACGTTTTCAGCTTCATTGAACCGCATAATTAGTACACGAGGTTCGTTTACAATGATCCAATATGTATTAAGTTTGGTTACCGGGGAATGCGCAACGAAGGTCGGGCATTCTATGCAAAGGTGTGTTCCCAGTGTAAATTTCATGCCTGATAGTCGTGTAATAAAGTGCATTGATTGTATAAAAGTGCAGTTTTGAACCATTGTGAAGTTGTACTGAAATGTGTTCCATTAACGTGACCAATGGTCAGTTTGTGTTAAATTGCTAACAGATATCGGCTTACTGTTGGAAGAGGTGGAGGACAAAGGATGGTGTCCTGGTTCCAAATGCCTGTTGAGGAGATTTATGGGTTTGCCCACAGTCTGCACCTCACACAAAATTGAAAATGCTATCGAAACTTTGATTTTGGATACTTTGCAACATAGAAAAAACGTGCATTCACTGAAGTAATTGCTCGTATGGTAACTAATATTACATAAGTAGTCTCAATCACCCCATAGTGCCCCCAATATGATCATTCAAATATTTTTATAAAAAAAGTACGAGATATTTTTTTTCATGAAACGTTAAGCATAGATAAAATCGTTATGCAAAACAAGCTACTTTATTGTTTTATTTTTTCCGTTTTTACACGAGCATGCAGGCCGTCTTATGCTCGTCCGATAAGTCACAATTTAAACGGATTCTGCCTTTACTGCCCAAAAGAACCAATTACATTTTTTGTTGACAGCTTAGAAAAAAAATTCATAGAAGACAAAATTGTCGCATGTTCACGTCGTTTTGTACTTGTCTGTTGCGTCTATGTCCGTCCTAGCAATCCAACGGAATTTAGAGCTTATGCATTATCTTGCCTTAAAAGGTCTGTTTACATGCAAACCATACATGTATTTCTTTAAGAGTATATAAGGAACCGTGACAGACTGTTTCATTGTCATATACTCGTTACCCTCAGGAGGGTGTTAGGAGACCATCTGGCTAGCTACGGCCGGTAATTTTTCTCAGGTGCCTGACAGCGTCTGAAACAATGCCCGGAGGTATCTTAAGTCTTCCTGCACCATGGAAAGTTTTAAGTATTTGACTTGAAATTATAACGAAGGCAATATTTTTCAACGAAACTTTCTAAAAGTCTATATGTATTTTTGAGCTTCTTTTTTTTCTACTCTGTGTCTATTACACTAGACATAAAAATATATAGAATAGCTTTATCATCCATCTTTCACGTGTGTATAGGACTTTCTTTGCTAAAATGTTACCCCGTTTTAGAATACATGCAATGAATAACATTCTCATGAAAATGTATATTTTTATTATGTTGTATTAGTGAATTGTTTAGTGCTAGCAAACCCAATTAGATTTAATTGAACAGGATGAATTTAATTAAAATTATTACTCTACATCAACCTCTTAGTGGTACTTGCATCCATTCGAATATCATTTACGTCAAGCGTGAGACTTTCAGTTGTTGCAGTGTGTATGTGCCCTCCGGATTATTAAAAAGATATATACATTTGATTTCAGGTTTATATGGACGACAGCATCTACTTTAAAGTAATTTTCACACTACACTTTAAAAGACGATCCGAAGATCAACTTCTTTTACACTGTTTAGTTTTCAGTTTTCTTTACACTGAGAATGGTACAAGCTGTACGGGGGATTTAAATGCCTCCAGACTTGAAGAAATGACACAGGAGTCCGGAAGAAGTTTCCAACTAATCACTGTTCTTGGGAAAAATTGTGTACTGTTTAGTTTTTATCCGTGTCTGTGTAGGAATAAATTTTTTATACGATTACTTTGGCGTGTTGTTGTGACATTTGCACTAACTGGATGGTTAGAGTTCAGGAACACTGAAACGTGGTTGTTTACTTTCTGTGTACATTAGTGTAACATCTGTCAAAAAACGTCTTTGTTGTAAGCTACATGTAGGCCATTGCAGTATTTTTACTAACTCCGTTACACTAGTTGGTTGTGTTGGATTTTCAACTGTATATTTAATTACACTCGAGCTGCATTTCATTGGATTTGATCAATCTGTTTATAATTGTGTTTTTCACTTTGATGCTCGAGTTCCGGCTGTCGCGACGAATATTCCATTTTAGGTCTAACCAACCTGGTGTAAGCTTTTTCTTTCACTTTTTGTGGGCAGTAAAGCAACTTCCTTCTAAAAAACTAAACTTAAAATACTTGAAGCCTTTTTTGTGATATTATCAATGTGGATGTTATATTTCATGTTATCACTTAATTCAACTCGCAAATATGGATGGTGATTTACTATTTCAAGGGCTTCATTTTTAATTTTATATTCAAAATGCTTTTTTTCTTGATGAACTCGAGATTTGCATGATAGCACATTTTTAAACATTGAAATCCATTTTCCAGCTATTACTCCAACATTCAAATTTGGGCAAGACAATACAATATATAGCTTTTATCAAAGGGCAAGAATAATAATCTGCTGCATTAGATATACACAAAACTGCAAAAAAGCAATTAAGATTAGTGGACTTGTAATGGCAATCGGCAGCTTGCGTGCCCTACGTTTGCGAGTTACGAGTATGTGTGTGTTGAACTACTTTACGTCCAAAGAATGCCGATTTGCCTAACGATATACGTAATCCCAAGGAAATTAAGGAATGTCCACTTTTTCAAAGATAGTAATTCACAAGGGGTCGAACTGATGTTATCAGATTTAGACGTATCTTAGAATTATTGTATGATAAATTATATACTAAAGACATAATGAAAACAAGACAATTTGTTTTAATAATTTGATAAAAGCTATATATTGTATGGTCATTTATAGACAGAATGCCCGTAACGACACCGTTTTTAGCTGAACATAAAACTGCTGAATAAAAACACCACGTGGTAAACTTAGTACATACATTCAAGATAATCAGATAATAGAATGAAAAATGATGTCTGCAAATCTAAGCGTCCTCTTGAATTTTCATACGCTTTTTGTGATGCAAGATAATCGATACTTGGAAGATAGGCATCAGAGCAAATTGAGCTATATATTTTATTAATCTTATCGTGTAGCATGGCATTCCATCTCTAGCTTTGTTAACTAACTGAAAAGTATATGATAAACGGAAAACATCATCAACATACTTAATACAAAATGCACTTCACAGCAGCGGTGTCTTTATTTTGTGAACGTCAATGACATATCAGTTATTGTAATTCCACAATTCAGGGAATGGTATTACATACTTTAATGCGGCATATAAATATCGTATTTTCATTTTGGATGCACTTAGTGTTGGACGGTGAAAGATGAATTGATAATGGTACTAAATGTACAAACTAGATGTGTTTTAGACGTCCTTATACAGAAATGAACGTCGATACTAAAACTTTAATCGATATGTGGACGAAATGAATAGTAGGATGTAGTATTTTTTATCTGCTTTACAATAATTGATCTTCCTGATGACGGGAGCATCTTTTTCTGGCTTTTGTAAAGTATTAAAAGTATACAAATTTTGTATATAATAATGTTATATATTAACGCACTGTTGAATCTGGATCTGTTAAATGGCGATATGTGACTGAACTAATTTGTATTTGTGCTACGTTTAAATTATGATATACTGTACTTAATTCAAGCAAAGAAAACGTGAAGAAATCGACTACTGTAAACGCAGAAATTTTCGCAAGGGTTTAATTTTTGCTGTTTTTGCGAGGCCCTACATCTCGCGAAAATTAATCCTCGTTTAAGTTATTACATTCGTATAATTCAAGCTGTAGGATTCATTTTTAATTTTAGGCGAATATTAAACATCGTGAACATAATAAAAATTTGTAATAGTGAAATTTTTACCTAGCGAAAATATGTGTTTTACAGTAGCATATTAGCTTACTGTGGACTGGGTTTTATTTGCCAAAATTACCCATTTTACAGCTTTACAGAATTTCTAATAGCAATATTTCTTTATGTATAGTTTCAGTAATTAAATGTCTGTGGTATATTGGAGGTGTTTGCGTCTAGGCTTTTTATTCATTTTTATTAATTTTATCATCCCCCCAGGCAATACTACACTATAATGTCGTATCACAATGGCTTTTTGGGGTAATCAATTATAAGGAATGCAAAATGTCTTCGTGCTAAGAGACATTATTCGATGAAATCTAATAAACTTGGAAGTTCGAAATTGATATACATTTCGTATCCTGACAAATGTGTTTTCTATTCCCTAGACCATAAACTTCATTTATATGCCGGACACGCTATTATTTTCGACGAGACAAAGATGTAATCATAATGGCATGAATGCATTATTTACTACTCCAGAACAAGAAGATACATTTCGCGACAAAATTTGCTTATTCAGTATAGTTATATTTTCTAATTCATTGAGAATAGAGAGTCAATCAATATCTATGAAGAAGAGTAGAATTCAGCTTAAGCCTGTGACAGGGGTCAATGAAGGGTGTTGCACTTTTCATCGCCTCTCATAAACAGTCTCATTCAGGCAGAATCTGCTATTGATGTGCATTTTATGTTTCCAAAGGATATTCTTTTAGTATTTTTACATCTGAGAATGTATAGATTAAGAAAGTTTCTTGCATACCGGTCCTGAGTTCCCGCTATTTTAAAGGACTGGTGCTTGAAAATTCCAGCTTTCAACCCGGATCTCGTGCTATAAATGATTTGTATAGTTATTGTTAATTTTTACGTTTAAGCGGGAAAATATCAAGTACCGTCATGAATCTTCACTATCTCTTGCTTTGAAAACAATTACTTTACAAAAAATAACGTTTCGCTAATCATTCTCGCATACAAGAGATTTACCTTATTTCCCCTTTTCACCTCGGGAGTTTGACACAACTTTGACAGATGAAAATATAGATAATAAACTAAAGTTGAACTCTTACGTTGTACATTGCCTTTATAACGTCATGAAATATATCCTGTTAAGGAGGTAAATATTTCCGTTCTTCTTTTAATACACGCTACTGTATGCAATAAAAAATGCTTTCAGATAGTTGTTTTGTTTCCAATTTTTGATATGATAAGGTGCTATACGACCACGCGTTTTTATCCACATGGGCTCGCCATAGTTAAATAGTTTCGGCACGCTGTAACCTCTTGTAATGTTCATTACAGTAAAACAAGCTATGGTTTTTATTATTTCTTTTTTAAAAAGCGTGTGTTTAAAAGTCTTTACCGTTCTAGAAAATTAGATATGTTTAAGACCATTTATGGAGTAATACATTGAATGTTCAGTGAAATAAAAAATTAATTATACGAGCGATAATCTTGTAATGTTACACAATTTTAGAGCGTGAAACTTTTGCAACTTTATTTTCGAACTTTATGGCACAGGTTTGACATACTATACATACTTACTAAAATTCTTGTTGCTCTCTTTACTTGTTAACTTTATGCCTTGGCTGCGGCAAAGGGATTTGGACTTTGCGACACAGTGCAGACAGAGTTAAGATGCATCCGGGCAGTCTGATCTCACATGGTTCTGCTCTGTTCGCTTTTCTGTCATTTAAGTTTGCAGTGAAACCCATTCAAATGTTGAAATAGTTTTTTAAAAAACTTTTTTTGCCATTAATAATGATTGGACTAGTTCGTTTTAGTTTAGCAGGCTGAATGTTAATCATTTCTTGAATAATATGGTTACCGGATGAAATGCCTTCCTGGATGTGAATACGAATAACTGCTTGATCATTCATCCTGTTGAATTTCGCAGAAGGTTGAATGTTTTATTTAAACGTTTGTGTGATATACTGACGCTATATATTGTTATGCAAATAACTGTACTTGCAGTATATCATCTCCGAACAGTATAAAATGAAAGCAGTTTGATTAATTGTAAACATGGCCATTGCTGTCAAATATGTGTACTAGTCGGTATCCAGTTATGTCACTATGTAAATTATTATTCGCCCTTCGTTTTAAACAGTTTTATATCTACTGCGTTGTTTACTTGTTTGTCAACTTCCCCACGGAACTAAATTTTAACGTCTGTTTTTATTCTGTCAATAAATTGTCCTATGTTCGGCATGTTAGGGCTTGGTTTGTTTGACTTCGTTCAATATTTTGATTTTCAGCAGAAAACACACACCGATACTTATAACAGGTAACATCACTCTATCCTCGTATACCACTTGATTATTGTGATCGCGAATCTTAACTAGATATACAGTTTATGTTTGGAAAATTTTACTGACCTGGTGATTTTTCTCAACACTGGGCAATTATTTGTGTTAAGATATTTATTTTACTATAAATAGTCTTTGAAATTAACTAGATAACTAGATAAATTTCTCGATATTCTGTATATGTCTAACCAAACTGAATCGGTTTGCGATCTTAACATATTATATACGGGCGGAATATTGCAACCCGTAGAGATATAGTGTTACTTTACTGCATATACATAATTCATTGCGTATTTCATACAATTTATTCCAAAAACAATATTGGTATCTGTTACTAATATTGAGTTAAGGGTTTTAAAGATGTCAAACCACTAAGCTCTGGAATGTTTATAGAAGTTTTTAAAAGAACAACATCTACATTTCTGTACTACTATAAAGCAATTAACTTAACTGTTTCTTTCTTTTTCTCTTGTCTTCCGACGGTTAACCAAATCTGTATATTACTTTTAACAGAAGCATTATTTTGCAAGAAAAATACTTAATTGTTGTAAATGCATGTGTAGCATAAAACACATATCTTCACTGTTAACACTGACAGCTGATCTTCCGTGAAATTTCACTAACTTCAAGACGATTTACTTCACTTCTGTGTGACCCGGATGAAGACAGCGGCTATATTGATTTATGTCGCGTATATGTAAGTTGGCCTTTTATAATCTTCACTATATTCTAAGAGTTCATTGACAAACACTAGTTCTTATCAATTATATAGTCTAAGAGAACATACATTGAATATTCGCGAATGTTCATGGACCGGAAATGTTCGGCCTGGTTATGATTAAACAGAAAGTTTCCACTAACACATTTTGCCAAACAATGAATTCGTATGTAAATAGGCGAGAAATATGAAAGAAGATGCGAAAACTGGAAGTATGAATCCATATATAGTACCAAGTGACTTCTAAATCGAGCCTTAATTTTGTTATCTAAATTTCTTTGGCATGCAAATGACTGTGCTACACTTATTATTCCATACACTTATACTGTCGAGATGTTTACAAACGAAGCCATTGATTTATTTCCTATATAACTTTTTCATGCAAATGTTATAGCAATCTTTCTATCAACACATTTATTTACACTGATGTAAGCACAACTTAATTTAATATCGAATTTGAAAGAATTCTAGTGCTTCAATTTGTATTGACATTGTAGGTTTGCCTGAAAAAGTATCTTAATACGAAACGCGTTACAAACTTGAGTTGTCTTCTTTCTTTAACCATAATTTGCAATAATATGATATGTATCAATTCTGTACATGGTTGTTCACAGTCATAATCTGATAATCTATTTTGCATTTTTATAAAGTTACATCTCTTTCTCGACTCAGAATTTTCTGTGGTGAAGGTGACATGTCAGTTGTGGGAATAGAATAAAACTTATTATAATAAAAAAAATCTTTTTGTGATGATATGACATGCATTTCACGGGACCCTTAACTCTGTTTTGCTTTTTCACAATGTCATGCCCCTTTTTCACATGCATTTTTTTAAAAAATATTTGTAACTTTCAATGTTATAGAAAAAATGCCTTTTGTACGGTTGATTTATTGAAAAAATAAAACAAGCATGGAAAATGTTGCCTTTCTTTTGAAACACCTCTTACTTGTCAGAACATAATGTTCATATAATCCAAATGTAAGATCTCAACAGAAACAATGAAGAGTAATAAAAGGAAAGACATTTGTCTTTGTGCTCTTCGGACAAAGTTTGATAAACTCATAATACTTGAGGTTCTCAAATGATATAACTACGTATTCTAATAAATTGTTTCAATTCCCTAGAGCTTAAACTTCATTTACATGACAGACACAACCTTATTTTCAGTGAGACAAAGGTATACTCAGGATTTCATAAATGTTTTCAATGCCTTTGACCACCAAAATGAAGGCAACTTTTACAAGAGCTTAGAGTTCGATAAAACCCATTTCTTTTCTTCTTATTTATTTTATTTTTTTTATTATCATTATTATTGTTATTTTTGTTTTTTGATAGACAATTCTGGTTAGCCTAATTCGGGTCTTTTTATTGCAGACTTTCAGATGATATTAACTCGTACAATCATTATGACTCTTGAAAAAACATGTTTTTGATAGTATGCAAGATGAGTCTTGCTACCATTTTTCTCTTTTAGATACATTATACATTTAATTAATTAGTTTTGACAGTTCCGATAAATGGTTAATGACCATTTTCTACGCAGTGCCGGTCTGTTTCTTAGTGTATTTGTACCTAGACGCTAAAGTAACGTATATGCAGTATATGTTTGTTACTGTTTATTTTTTAAGCACGACGTATGCATGTTATAATGGCAGTTAAATTGTACTGTTGCTAAATATGTATGAAATAATATCGAAACAATACAATTTACACTTGGCCCGTTCCTTAGTAACGGAAATACAATTTCGCATCAGCGCACTCTGCGTAGCGCAAAAAGACACATGGTCGCAAAATGTTAAATATGTTAAAGTTATATCACATTTCAACCAATCTGGTAAATATAAGTTTGTATTATAATAAATTACCAGCGTAGAGTAAGACAATGAAAAATGAATGTAAACCTTTAGACATCCACAGCTGCCTTGCTCCCATCTGATGTGTAAAATATCCTCGCATATACCTAATGAACTTTACGAAGGTATACACAATCTCTCTGTTGTCTTATCCGAAAAGAGATCAATTCGTTCCGTATAGATAGTGATCATCTTAAAATTGTTGTATCATTTTTAATTTTAATGTTTCTTAACGAAATCTCAGTGTTTGGGGTTGTGATCTTGGAATACTTTCCTAATGATACGATAAATACATTGCTCATATTAAAATAAGATTAAAAAAATCTCGAAATAAAACCAAAAACGTATATAATATATTGAGGCAATTAATACCCGGTTCAGTAGAAACAAAATTTCTATGAGATATTAGAATGTCGAACGAATAAACGGTGAAGACAAAAAATATGTATTATATTTATTATATATTATTATTTATTATATTTATATTATATTAATTAAATATGATTTAGAACTTAAAGAGATACTGAACAATAAATTGTACTGCGCGCACTAGTCTTTGTACTTTTTGAATTCCTCTAGTGTGTAAAAATGTAACAAAAACTACAGAGTTATAGAGCAATGAAACGTTTTAAAGAACGTATCGATCGAACAGCACATGACTGAGGTTTGACACACAACAGATTTTGATTTATCATTTATTGGAAAATATAGTTATCGGATAAAATGATTCTTGATTTGAATACAAATATCTGCCAATTGTTCATTCTGATTGAATTTTTCAGACATTTTATTGAATTAACCTAACATTTGATCAAATGTACATGACATTTGAAATATTGTTATGCAAAACAACTATGCTCGCAGCATTCCTTCCCTAAGAATTATCCACATCAAACAAACTGGTTTCATCTGAGAAAATGTTACTCTGTCATTTTTAGACCTTAATATCATTTCCAACAACAGAAAGACGGAGACAAAGATCAAATTAAACCCCATACGCTTACAACCTATTGACAAGTCTATTTTTACTTGTTAGGAGCCTTAAAAGAAATTAATCACAACGTAACATAAAACCAATATTCAATCCGAGTAATTTTTGCTCTCTGTATGTTTTGACTGTCATCTACAGTCATCTTTAACATTATGTGACACATGGTGTGAGAAGGTCTGTGTACATTTAGACAATGAAGTAGATATATTTAACTATGCTTTAATTGATGCACATCTGCATATTTAGTCTTACTCAAATCATAAGGTAACTTAAATACAAATGAATATAAAAGGAATATAGGACCGAGACAAATGGTATGAGTTCAATTCATACAAAGTAAAGGCAAAGTAGAATGAGTGACCCTAAATTGGGGCTACCTTTTAATTATATCAACTATTAATTTACTTTAGAATTTTAGTCATAGGGACTCGTACAAAAAATACCATTATAGATTATACGATTTTTATCGAGAAATATACACGAGTTCTAGAGCGGAAATATTTCCGACTTTGGGAGGGCAATATCAATCCGCGAAAGAATGAGTGCATATTTCTCGATGCAGATCTACTAATCTTTTTATTACAAAAACATACTATTTTTATATAACTGATGTCAATTTGTTCTTTAGCCTGGACAAAATTTAAAATATCATCGTTAAAGAACTTTTAAACGCGATGACATGCATAAAACTGAAATCACAAATAACATCACGCAAGCGATTTGAAATTTGAACGTCAGTATGGAAAAATATTGACTTTTAAGGTTCCGATGTTATTTCAGCGAGTTTATAAAAGAGTATGTATTAATGTGCGATAGTGGTCTTATAGGAAAATAACGGTAAACAAATGCTACGGAGAAACATTTACAGAGCCGGGTAACTTTTGCAAACTATGATGTCAAGCCTGAAGTTCAACCATCATATTACAAAAGCGATCTTGATTTTATCCTTACATTTGTATCAGATAATATGATTGTCTGATAAGATTTGAATAAGAATATCTTGCAATCAAGTGTTCTGATTAAATTTCGCGGACGTTTTATATACTGTTATGCAAATAACTTGGAGAATATCACTCACAACAATGTTTGCCATGACATGACCATTGGACATAAGTTTATGCACTAGACAGTATAATATTGTATGACTTTGCACTAAGAAACTGTGATTGGAACGTACTAGAAAACATTCTATTTCATATTATATTTTCTAATTTATATTATTGTATATTTCTGTATTCGTTAAGAAAGGAATCTCGGAATGAATTAATATGTAAATATATGGAGTGTTAAATAGTTTTCGTTGGAAGTTAATATAAAAACTAAAACAAAAGTTTCATTAGTAAATTTTGCATGCTTTGCAACAATAAAAAATTGTTTGAAATATCTTCTGTTGTATAAGAGCTATCCTGTCATATAGATGAAAAGATAAAAGCTAGATATGTATGCCATTCGGCACTATGTATGGTCTGATTGTTCCTTTGTAAATATCTTCATTTGTATGCCGTTGATTCCTCTCAATTTTGTACATACGAATGTATTATCTGACAAAATGAATTACTGGAAAATGTCTGTTTAATCATAATCTGGACGGAAATCGCTGGTCCGGGAACATTTGTGAATATGCGATGAATGTCCTCTATGGTTACCGAGAACCAATGAATGTTAGTTAAGGTAGTTATGCACGTTCGGATCAAAGCTTTTTCTACAATGTAGAAATAGATTTGGCCCTTATTTATCAATACTTCAGAATGTAGTTTTTCGTACAAATTTTCATAACGGAAGTCAATGGGAAAATCACAATTTCGATAATATTTTCGCGAATAGATATTTTTGTACAATGTAGATTTTAATGAAACTTCTCACAGTCGTAAATATAAACAAAACCCATAATATCATAATATTGTGAAAGAAAAATCTAGGTCCGTGTGCTTGTTCTCAAGATTTTGTCAATGATTAAAGAGATCGGCGCATTTCGAACTGATTTTAGGGATGACTACCCGTAATAGACCTCAATTTCACCAAAAGCGTACATACAACTTGATAATGTAAGCTTTAAAAATGTAAATGATAGAAATAAGGTGCATATTGACAAGTTATATAATGACAGAAGTTCTCAAAAATTTCCTTTAGATTACCTCCCCTGATAATTTTTGTTTTTCATGAGTTATCTCCCATGAAAACTAGAAAAAAGAATGTTCTCCTTTTCCCTACGAAGAATTTTAGATTTTTTTTCTAAATTTGTATCAGAATCATATAATGCAGCTTTCTACCGCAAAATTTTCTCGGAACTCAAGCTCAGATTCTCATAATCAAAAAAATTATATATTTCCCATAGGCATCCATGTTAACTTCAATACCGATTATCTCCCCAAAAACTGATAAAATTCAAAAAGTCTCTCGGTGAAACATTTTTAATTTTGAATGTCTTTAAAGTGACCAAATTTCATCTAGATATTACCATCCAGTTACAAGACATGAAATATGGCTATTACACCATGTTACCCTTAAGACATTCATTTTAACCCTTATCATGCTGATTTTGCCTTTGTGACCAGTGTAGATCATGATCAGCTTGTACATCCATGCAGTCTGATCAAGATCTGCAGTGTTCGCTATTCAGTCAGTATCTTTTTGGTACCCTTTAACAGTTAATGGCACGGTCCAAGTTAAAAGATGGACAAGTTCATTATAGAAATTTATCGGGATATTGGTTAAAGTATTTAACGTGTCAAACGTTTTAGAATTATATTTTAATTTTAGTAAGATAGTAAAATTGCCGTTGTGATACATTTACTAACCGGTTGCCATTAAGTCATAAAATGCTGCTCATTCCGGTACACCGAATTCAGATTTTATTCTACGTTTTCCGGATAAAGGACGTTTTGCCATTACTTCTTGTTAATAAAACGTACAGAAAATTATTAGTTATCTTCGTGTGTTTGATCGTCTGTCATACCACGCAAAAACGCAACGAACATTCTAGCAGACGATTAAACAAAGTACATGAGTATCTAACCATCATAGAATTTACAAATGTCCTTGAAAAGTCAAACATGTACATGCATTCTTTATGTTCATAATGCTCCTTGGCTCAATTACAGTAATTTTAAATATTATTTGGCGGTGAAGCACAGTAACCGAAGATTCTGCATTTCTGTCAGCATAAAATGACATGTTTCACCATTGCAAACTCTATTCTATACGTCGGATAGTAGAGAGGACGCTGAAAGCATAGACATTTGCATAACTTTATTAATGTCAAGAAATTCAATCAAAGATATTGAGCAGCATCCATTCGTATTGTCATCAAGGAAGTTACTCCACACGGTAACTATATTATCTGAGAAATTGTTAGATCGATCCCTTTTCTGTACTTTTTGCTGTAAGCCATACTATGTCGTAACGTAAATTTGTCTGCTGGTGCAGGTTTGTCAGGTAATGCCATAAAGCAGGTTGATTAAGTAATGTCGTAAAGAAAAAGAAATAATAAGTTTGTAAAATTCATGTTTTAATGAATAAGACGGACTGTTCTGTCTATGCAATTTGTCTTTTAATGTCTTTTTGTCGTTCAATTGCTCTAATCGATGAATTAACTTGATCGATAGTTGTTCTATCGATGCTTTGTGTATTATTGGTTTATGCGAGAAAACCATCCAGCATAATAAAAGCCGGAAAATAACTTTTTTGGTCTAAATTTTATCGATGTATTTTTAAATTCAACAAAACAAAGACAAACAAGTATTGTAAACATCAGGAATTTTGACACGTCAACAGACGCTGCTTTAATTAAGTCAACTATGTGAAAGCTTCGAACACGTAATGATTAAGTGACAACTTTGAATGCGGAAAAAATAATACAAATTGTTTTGTAAATATAAGTAGATGTCCTAATTCGCGACAGGGGAAATTCCGCATGTCCGTCTTAAACTATAGCATTAACATTTATACATAGGTGCCGGATGGGTTTTGCCGGCATGGATAAAATCATGTTTGAGCTTTGAATCTCAGATAATTGATCTGCTACCATCACCACCTTCTTATTTTAAGATGAAATTATCTCAGGCCCCGGACTTAATATATCCAGCGCATGATATGTTATGTCGAACGCACAACATCTGGTCTAGTGCACACGAACTATCTTTTGCGCTCGAGATTATATAATAAATCTAAGATAAAAGTGTTTGTACATACCGTTGTACAGTTTGAATATAGTGTAGACATTTTTCCCTGCTGATCGGAACGATCATTTTCCCAAACATTTTATCATATCTAATTCAATCCTAGACGCACGAGTACTGGAAACTGTCAGCGTCTCATGGGAAAAAATGTTATTTATAGATCATTAAGAAAAATTGTCCCAAGGGTCGTTGCCAATTTATCTGAGTGATTTTAAGCTGTCATCTCTGACAAAGCGGGCTAAAATTACTTAAACTTCCTAAATAAAGAGGAACTTTAATGACTTTTTAAAGGGGTATTAGAATTAAATGAAGTCTGACGAAGCCTTTTGTAAAATGCAACAGTGACGGCGCTATGTGTAGATGAAACATGGTGTTTTATGTTCTATTATAAATTCAGCAGCATCAATAAATGCTTGTTAGCAGTTGTAACAGATTTGTGTCATATGAAAAACACAACAGAGATGCCTGATGAAAAAAATCTTATGCAAATTATATATAAAACTCACACACGTTACAACACTCTTCTTCTCAGGAAGTTGTCGCAATTATACACATTGGAGATGTTATAACCATTGCAATAGTTCATCTAAAATGCAACAAGCCAACAACATATAAACATGTTTGAATCAAAGCACTGAGAGTACTGATGGGGCGGTGCATTTCAGCTGTTTTTGTATTATTCTTAGATGAAAGTCAAATATTGAGATAGGAACCTGTGGTTTGCGCAAGAGACTTCGTCTGACCGACGATGACACTCATGCCAAATATAAGATAGACTGCATGATAAAATGTGAAAGGCCACATTTTATCAATTATATTCAAAGAAGGTGCCCGCTCGTGATGAAATAGTGCACGGAGGGGCACCTGGGGTCTTCCTCCACCATTAAAGCTGGAAAGTCGCCATATGACCTAAAATTGTGTCGGTGCGACGTTAAACCCAACAAAATAAATAAAATAAATATATTCAAAGAGTTTAATAAATTCAACGTGGATAGTCACAAATGTAAGATGAATTCTTTTTATCACATGTTAGCCTTTCTTGTCGAAACACCAAATATTCGACTTTCTTCTGCTATGTAAACAAGTCAGTTTGACCGACGTCGCCTATACTATAAATCACGTCAATGTCAAAGCTTTATTACAAAAGTGTAGTATCGTTTTTATTTAATGGCTGTATTACACTCCTGCAACGTCAAACATGTAATAAATCGAGAATATTAGGTTACTGTCATATAAATTTAAATTTATTAAGTGAGTCAGAGAAAATAAAACAAGAGGGCCATGAAGGCCATGTATCGCTCCCCTGAGCTACTGACCTAAAGATTATCAAAATTAACATTCTGACCAAGTTTCATTAGGATATGGTCATAAATGTGGTCTCTAAAGTGTAAACTAGCTATTCCTTTGATTTGACCCGGTGACCCAGTTTTTGACCCGACATGACCCAAGTTCGAGCTTGACCTATAAATCACCAAGATTAACATTCCGGCCAAGTTTCATGAAGATACAGTCATAAATGTGGCCTCAATAAGCTTTTCCTTTGATTTGACCTAGTGACCGAGTTTTTTACCCCACCTCACCCAAATTTGCACGTGACATAAAGCATATCAAATTTAATATTCTGACTAAGTTTCATTAAGATATTTTCATAAATGTGGCCTCTTTAGTGTAAATTAGCTTTTCCTTTGATTTGACCTGGTGATCTAGTTTTTTTTATTCTAGATGACCTAGATACAAATTGGACCTTACGATCTTTAAGATCAACATTCTGACCAAGTTTCATGAAGATATAGCCATAGATGTGGCCTCTACAGTGTTAACAAGCTTTTCCTTTAATTTGAACTGGTGACCTGGTTTTGACCCAAGATAACCTGATATCAAACTCGTCAAAGACTTTATTGAGGGTGACATACTGGCCAAGTTCCATTAAGATTAGGCCCAAATTGTGACCTCTGGAGTGTAAACAAGCTTTTCCTTTGATTTTAAATGGTGACCTAGATTTTGCCCCCAGATGACCCAATGTCAAACTTTTCTAAGATTTTATTGAGGGTTCCATTCTGACCAAGTTTCATTAAGATTGGGCCAAATATTTGACCTCTAGAGTGTTTACAAGCTTTCCCTTTGATTTGACCTGGTGACCTAGTTTTAGAGCCAAGAACTCATCAAAAGTTTTATTAAGGGTAACATTCTGACTAAGTTTCATTGAGACTTGCTCAAAAGTGTGAAAATTTCTGCGTGATAACTGTTCAGATTGGGAAAAAATGCCATTAATTATGGAAAGAAGTTGTTAGTGTAAAATAACTTATGGTGTCCTAAAAGTTGAGGGCATCTACAGCGCTATTTAAATCATATGACATTTAAAACGGTTATTCATTTTCAAAAGATATTTGAATAACGAAACATGAATATCGTTATCATTTCGAAACTTTTTTGATTTTTTAATATCTAAAAATGAACGAAATTATTAAGTATTAAAAATTCTAATCCCATACACAATGTAAAATTATTTTTTTGCCCACCACCAGATAAACAGGTGTTGATGCGTGACGTCAGGGTGATCTATCCTATTTGATAAGGAAAAACTGTGGCTACAAACAATAGTTGATTTCTTTCTTGATTAAGATTTAATTTCGACATGGAAAAGGTTGTGAAATCAAACATCGGTCATGTGGTTTACGGAATACCTACCGGTAAGTTATTATAGATTCCGAAAATGACAAATCGACAAGATACAGTTAATTGGAGTGGTATTTGTTGCACAAACAATTTGTTTTTCATTGTACACTAATAGAATGAGGTCCAATTGATTTGATACCAATTTGTAAAAATGTGCGTTTTGTAATTATTAAACCGAATGCGACTGCAGCCGAACACCTGATGACTTTCAAAGAACAACTACCTTTGACGATGTAATTTAATGCTCGTTCATGATCATCATCAATACATTCGACTACCCAGGGGTGGCAAATTAAATTGTCTGTATTGCCCAGGTTGTCCCAAAGCTTGTACGGACCAGTCTAATTTGACTAGAATTTACTATATAACTACTATACGGACAAGTACAAAATAGCAACTGACAAAAAGGACAAACAAGTCAAAATCAGATTTTGCCACCCCTGCTACCTTGCATAAAAATCTGAAGATTAATACGTCAAACCGTTAGTGTATGAAACTCAGATTTGAATCAACTAGCCCGTTCAGGCTACCAGATTGGAAATTTTCCAAGCCCGACACCAATTTCACTAGCCCGAACTTTAATACCTTAAAATACATAATTTTTGCACCATATAACATTTTGTTTTACAGACATCTGTATGCATGTTTGAAGTAATAAAAAAGACATACAGTACATGTTTGCCATGTTTTTGAAAATTTTTAACTCTAAATACTCCAGTCCAGATCAGCATAGTCAAGAGTCCAAAAGCATCGGACATGACACTCCTTGCCAAAACAAAATCTAAACTGTAACATAAAATACGTCCGATTTTTTAGGATCCGCACTCGCCAATTACTGCAACTCGGACTGTTGACAATTTGCAAGATGTAATAACAAGACTTAATGCTGAATACACATTTACACACACGCTGATAGCATAATTTAAGCTCCGCCTACTGCAGGTACTTGTGAGATTTTCGCGAGAAGTATGAAAGCTAATCAAATTATCTGTTACGCTAGAGGTGATTGTATTCAGCCAATTAGCACTGCAGATACGTCTTTGACACTGTGTTTGATTGTCAACACGTGAAAGTGCAAAACCAACAATAATTCCATAAGCGTTTCTCAGTCTGGATGCAGTACTCGTTTAATTAGCATGATTTTTTAAACAAATTAGGAAAATTCGGTAGCCGGGTCTGGCTTGTACCTGCGGCAATTCGGTAGCCCGAGCTGAAATTTGGTAGCCACGGGCTGTCAGACTACCGCGAATTTCGAACACTGCCATTATCTATCTATTTATACTGCATTACCCCTCTTTACGAGTATTATGTGCAGCTGCGCGCCTGTACAAGAAATTTAAAAGTAGAATTGACAGTAGAATACTAGAATACACAAACAGCTAAATTATTGAATAGAGCTTTTGAAATAAATCAAAAATATTATAAAATAAGAGTAGTCCAAAATATTAGATGTGTACATGCTCATTTTACCTTCAACATTCATTATTTTATATTTCATTTTTAATCTGCATTGTAACGTCTAAAAGGGCCCTAATATGTAGAATGTAGCATTTTCTCAAACGTAAAATATACGATGTACGCAGATTTAAACAGTTTAGCCTACCGTTATTTATCATATTCTAGTAATATATATCGTTTAAATTTACCTTTAAAAACCCTTATATCCAATGTATGCCAATTGTGTACAGTTTTCAATACACATTCCGCCATTTTTCAAGCATATGCAGCAGGTTATAATATATTTAGATGCGACTTAGACGAAAAACAACGTGAACTATTTGCCAATTGATTTAGAGCGAAAATATTTCTTCTAAAATTGATTCTCAAAATAAATTGTATTTACACAACATTCGGAATAGACCGGCAATGTTGCACACCACGTTACACAGCGATACATACAGTTGAAAGAAACAACTCGATATTTATACATGAAAAGTAACTTTTATTTTGTAATTATTCACAATATATGCAGTTTAAAAAAGGATTATTTTCGGTGTAAGTAGTGTTCTTTCACTTCGGATTGGGTTATGTTGTTCGTAATTTGAAGAATAAAGGCGACATGATGTGTGTTCACTTCTGGCTACATGTTATAAATGGCGATCCGATAAGACCGGACATAACCGATAGACGTCAAAATGTTAAAATATGTTATGTCAGGTCTTATTGATAGGACTAAAAATATGAGCTGATAAACAAACTCTAACCTTGTTTAGCTTTTTGCCCGACCTCTCTGTTCTGCTTAACATTCTTGAATAATTTTGATTTGCTGCCATGCAAAATTTTGTCCGAAGTTCAGTTGTTTACCGAATTACCCATCTTCACCAAGCAAACAAATGACGTGACTTATACACACGCCATTACGCCGCTTGACAGAACAAATAGGCAACCCGTATCCTCGATGATTTTATTCAATAACACTCCATTCCAGATGCAATATCTTCCTAATTTGAATTGCAGAAAGCTAAAATCCTGAATAAATGCTAACATGAGTCACTTTCCGTTTCCTCAAGCGTTTCCGTTATAAAAACTTTTATGCAGTAATTGCAAATACGGTATGCATACAATATACATTTGTACCATGGTCTCACGAACCTAATAAAAGTCCAGTTTATAATAATAATCGCGTAGATATGTTGTTTTTTTTTGCAGTTATTGGAAAGAACAAGATGGCGTCGTTTTAAGAAAAAAATTAAAAAAGTAGTCCGCCAGGCAACAAATCACTGACTTGTATATATTTAGACAATTCAGATTAAAACCAAGTGGGGTTTTCCCTCATGACGTCAGAGTGTAAAAATAGTCTGGTTTACCGGCCCCTCCTTCACTGTCGTACTAAAATACATAGTACGACGGGAACCAGACAAGTCTAAAATAGCCGCAATATAGGTCATATTCATCCGCTTTGTTTTAGGTGCTCTTCTTTATGACAGGATGTAGAAAGTGGATGCGCTTTGCCGTTTTGCACTATGAAGTGACGGGCTTTCATTTTCCCGACTTAATTCCATTGGAGGCGGAGCTTACGCACCGCCCCAAAAACTGCCTACATTAATTTGCTTAGAAAGCATTCCTTAAATAGCAACATATTCTCTCTACACATAATAACATTAATTAGAATAGTCCGATAACTTGGCGAAGCTATCTTTTCTGCTCTTTATAACTGATATAATTTGATACTGTATTATTTAGGACCTTGCATTAGATAGGGATATTTCAAAACATGCCTTCGTCTTTCCTTATTTCGTTGTAACCAATTATTGCGTTACATATTACTTGCGTTATTTAAATTAGGAATTAGTCAGAAATATGTCTAGAGTTATGTGTTTGTCTTTCTGGTTATCTCCAATTAAGAAACAATTAGATACTTCAAAATACAACAAACTGGTAATGAAGTTGCGGACTGTAAAGAAAGATATTTGTGCTCTGGAGAATATTTTATTGAATAAACAATTTTCACAAATAATACAAATGTATAATTCAAATCCCTGCAAAATATTCTTTATCTCAATTGAAATAATCGTCGCGGGACAAACAGTAGACACGATTTTAAAAGATAACTTACAATCTACAATTGCAATAATCGAATCGATGTAAAACATTACATACAGATAGCTTTTCTATATTTCATCAACGCATGGTATACAGAAAGTGTGTACAATTCCTTTCCGTGAACTTAAATGACGTAATAACATTATAATTTATAGCATAATTGTCAAAGCTGAAAATGAGATTGCATCACAATAGCAATTTCAAAGAATAAAAGAAAATATATGAATAATGTTTTCTTCTAAACATATTAGAACTCTTTCATTAATTTGCCTTTGAAGTGATTTCGAAAGCTATTACAAGTAGTACCAATTAACGTCACCTTTTAAGGCAAAAAGCTGCTATAAATCTCTTCATTGCTGTTCATAACTGCTGTCTCAAAGATATAAGAGACAAATTATTACCGAACAATAAATATCAATTTTCAGTCTTCTCGTTGCTTCAAGCCATCACATATTGCTTAGGACTCCCAACTGAATTAAAACTGCTTCTGCCAGTCTCAAGACTCTCTTAAGAGATATACCATAGATATGTGCCCATTGTATTTAGTGGCGAACGAATAGCCGACCTAAAAGTAATTAGCATATGAGTTTATCTTGTGAGGCGTGAGTCAAGAAAAAAAACACTGATCATTAAAGCATTGAGATGTAGGTGTCATATGAAATATTGAAGTTACATTGTAAACCAGAAAAAATGAATTCTGCAATATAGTGTATAGTAATCACATGTATTTAAATGATATACGCAGTAAAGAGACAACGTAAAGAACAAGAATGATGTCTTTCGCACTGTGCACGGTACAGCTAGGCCATACACACATGTAGACGTTGAAAATATATGATCTACAGTAAATTTATATAAACTGGTACATGTACTGACATTCGTTGTATCAAACATCGTCGGCACTTTTCAGCAATAGTAATAAACAGGAAACACACCGTAAACACATCGGTGATGTCTTTACTAAATGATTTTCTGATATACAGAACAGTTATCACGCAACAGTATTAACATCTGTCAAAAGAGATAGAGACTACAATATTCTACATTCTGATGTGTTTATGGAACACTGTATACTATGGTGGCCGGTAGCGTCCATTTAAACGCCGCGAGAAATTTTACCGTCAGTTTATAAAATGTCGCGGGCAGCTTCCAAATCCGCGAGATCTTATGTCGAAATTGTTTAAAATATCGCGGCCAAGAGAAACTCTCGAATTTTTCTGTCACACATCTGTCTTAAAACGTCGCGAATTACGGACGAAATGCGACATTTTCTGTCTACATAGTAGAATAAACAACGCAAACATATTCTTATTTTAGGAAGCCGATTGCGGCCATTTTAATCCGCGATATTTTGTTTTGATGCGTACCTTATAAAAGGTCGAGTTTAAACATGTAAGCCTCGAGATTTTATGCCTAGAAACGTCTCTTATAAAAGATCGCGGCTTCTTTAAAAAAAGTCGCGGATTTCTTACCCGCGACTTTTTATAAAAATGCGAATGCAAAGCGTGATTCACCCGGAAGTAAAACGGGCTTTAAAAGACGTGTAGGAAGTTAGCAGTAGCAGTAGCGGTAGCAAACTTAGATAATAAGATACTGGCAGTAGCAGAAGCAGCAGAAACACTAGCAAAAAAGTGGAATCTGCAGTAGCAGTAACAGCAGTAGCAGCAATAGCAGTAGCTGAGGTAGCAGTAGTAGACGGAGTAGCTACAACAACAGCAGCAGTTTCAGAATTTGCACAGTAGCAGTACCAGAAGGGACAGTAGCAGCAGTAGCAGAAGTAGCAGTAGCAACTGTAGCAGTAGCAGCAGTAGCAGTAGTATCAGTAGCAATTGCAGCGGTAGCAGCAGCAGTAATAGCAAAACCGAAACTGAATAATATTTGTTTTTGATTAAACGCCTATTTTCATACAATGATATATTCAATGGCGTTGTACATAATAATAATAATAGTTATTATAACAATATTAATAATGACAATAATAATAATAATAACAGCCTTATTGTAACAAACAGTCATGACCGCACCCCTCCCCTTGAGGTCATTTTACCCCTATTGCCAATGCCAGTTCATAAAGCATCTGGTACGCCCAGATCAGCTACATACAGAGGTTCAACCCCCCAGGTTAATGGTGCCATCATATACTTTTTAAGAAAGAAAAACTACACACTACCCTACCCATAGAGCCTTACCAACAAGTGCGTTTATTAAACAAACCATGGAGATATAAATGTTGAAATGTAAAACCTTTTACAAAAATTTAAGAACTATCACCTGCTGTTTTCGCATGATAAACAGTTATCACAAATTTAAAACAATGCCGCGAAATCTCTAAAATACAGTGTCTTAAGATTTTTTTGAATGTGTAAAGTGATTTACTTTTGCGTAGTTCTAACGGCAGTTCATTCCAAAGTTTTGGACCAATGGTACAGAATGGCAGTAGCAGCAATAGCAGTGATAGTAATAGCAGTAGTAGCAGAAGTAATAGCACACGTTTTTGCTACTACTACTGCTGCTATTGCTACTGTCTGTTTCACAAACTGCTGCTACTGCGATTTTAACAATTGTTTGTTCCACTACTGCTAGTGCTACTGCCGATTCGCGTTTTTGCTATTACCACAGCTACTACTGCTACTGCAAACTTCACTTTTCTGCTACCGCTCCTACTTCTACTGCTGCTACAGTTACTACTACTGCTACTGTTCTACTGCTATTGCTGCTATTGCTACTTCTTGCTACTGCTGCTTCTGCTTCTGCTTCTACTACTACTGCTGCTACTGTTACTCCTGCTGCTTCTACTACTGCTACTGCTACTGCTACTGCTACTGGTGCTACTGCTGCTACAGCTAATGCTACAACAGCTTATGCTGCAACTGCCTTTTTCACGTTTTTGCTACTGCTGCTGCTGCTTCTTCTACTGCTGCTGTGATACTGCTACAGCTGCTATTGATATTGATTCTACACCTACTGCAACTGCTGCTATTGCTTTAACTGCTTCTACTGCTACCGCAACTACTACTTCTGCTGCTGCTACTGGTACGGCTGCTACTGCTTTTGCTAGTACTATTACTGCTACTACAGATCCTGCAATTTTTACTGCTGATGCAACAGCTGCTACTGCTGCTGCTGCTGCTGCTGCTGCTGCTGCTGCCATCTTCACGTTTTTGCTACTGCTGCTACAGCGACTTTTACTTCTGTTACTGCTACTGCTACTGTCGCTACTCCTGCTGCTGCTGCAGATGCTACGGCTAATCCTACTTCTGCTACTGCTACTGCTACAACTGCTACTAGTGCTACTGCTACTGCTGCTACATCTATTGAAACTACTTTTACTGCTACTGCTATTACTGCTTCTACTGCTTCTGCTGCTACTGCTTGTGTCATGATTTTGCTAGTGCCATTGCTGCTACTGCTACTACTGCTACTGCTACAACTGCTACCACTGCTACTGCCAATTTCACGTTCTTACTTCTGCTACTGCTGCTACTTCTACTGCCGATTTCACAGTTGTGCTACCGCTACTGCTATTACTGCTGCTGCTAGTTTCACGCTTTTGCTGCTACTGCTATTGCCAACTTGATATCAATTTTGAAAAGAACAGGTGTTCCGTCTGCATAAAATATCGCGGCTAAAATAGTTTCTAATTTTCGCAGCCAAATTTTATGAGACCGTTATAAACAGAAAGTCACGGCTTAATTTTTGTAGAATTTCTACTAAAATTTCAAGAAATGTCGCAGATTTTTTTCTGTTCCTCGACTATTTATAGACTGTCGGGGGATAAAATGTAGAGTCAAACAATGGACGCTACTGGCCAACAGAGTCAAATTTTTCTTTGCTGTTTCCAACATTATTATAAAATATCGCGGTTTATATCTTCCTCGCGACATTTTGTACAATTTTGAAAGAAAATCTCGCGGATTTGTAAGTTGCCCGCGACATTTTATACACAGACAATAAAATTTGTCACGGGTTTAAAATGGCCGCAACCGGCCACCATAGTATACAGTAAATACTTCTCATTCAAGGGTTGGTTTTACAGTATCATGTCATACTATTATGTATAATATTGAATAAGAAAATAATTACAAGCACTACTGTTTCATAAATCAAAACGCACAATTTGATACTTAAAAATCTTTAATAATATGTTTGAAACGGGCGTTCACACAGATATGTAGAAGAATAGTACGGTACCATAGCTTAACATTTTTTACAAGGGTTCATACCCTGGATGTTATTTAAAGGCTCAGATTCATGCTTATGTGATCATTAAACACGCTTTTTATTTGGTTTGGCAAGAGTCAGCACTCTTACGCATATGCCAACAGAGGCCCCATTGTGACTATGAAAAGGAGTGGTACAATTTTCGCTTGCAATCAAAAGAAAGGTGGACCTAGATGACCAATAACTTGTTTATTTCCGTATCAAAACCAATCCCGGGGCATTTCCTCTTTCATTTTTCAATTTTCCTCTGTCATTTCATATGTGTTTGTAATTTTTTATACACGCACACGCTTCTCCTGATTCGTAGAGCTGTAAAAGGAAGGTATCATATAATAGCATGGCACATGCATCTTTCAATGACACTAAGCCTTTTGAAATGTGACATTGAGCCGATGGGCAGAAGTAGACACGATCTCAAAACCCTCAATTTTCGCTGGCTATCAAAGGAAGAATGGACCTAGATGATCAATTACTTATTCATTTTCAGTATTAAATCCTATTACTGGGCCTTTCTTCTTTCTGTTGTCAATATTCTTCAGTTAAATTTCATACGTGCTTGTTAAATGTTGCTTATTGACGCAAATGTTTTATTAAATTGATTCAATTTCAGTAACAAAGGCCTTTACGACCTCTGTTTAATAAAGACAAATCGATATCAAGGTACTGAATGTAGATCAGAAAATTTTCCGTGAATTACTTTCAGCGCAAAAGACAATTTTTATGAAATCTCAAGAACGGCAGTTCCCAATGAATATCATTTTGTATCAAATTTTTGTGTTGCTTAAACACGAAACAAGAGCTTTTTCGTTTCAGAGGCGACTGATTACCAACTGGAAAGCCACAAAAATGTTTAAGTAATAATTGCAAAATAACAAATATTTATGATACAAACTGAAGTATTATTGTAAACTTTTAGAAACATGATATCTAATATTAAAGGCCTCCGATGTATTCAGATGTCTTGTCATATGTATTTCATGTATCATTGTGTATTTTATTGTCAACTGAAGAAGCTTATTAAAGCAAAACATGTTTTGACAAAACTGTATTGGATTATGAATTTACAACACAAGATATCTTGTATACACTTGTCCAGATTTTTGTCTGTAAAACAATGTAGCAAGCATTTTATATAAAGGAATCTGTTAAAGTGTTCCAGTGATTTACAAAGCACAGTTTCGGCAGACAATTTTATTGGACGGTTATTAATATCGATTTTTATGCTATAAATTATTCAGATATCCTCATAAATCTAACTTTTATCAACGAATATGCACGGAACATTTGCCTGAAAATTTATGATATGTTTTGAGTTTAACTTTTCAGATTTTAAGTTTTTTAATGAAACACTTCTCTCCTGCCAATATCTTGAATAACTATCTTAAATATATATTGTGACAGTCGACAATTCTTGTTCTTTCTTAGACTAACGGCTACTGGATAATATCAGAATCCCAAGGGGCCAACTGTTATTTCTAGTTCATTACGTAAATATATCATGATTGTCTATACCAATTTATTTGGACGATTTAAAGTTCTGTATGACATGAAAATAAGAGAAAGCAAGCTAAAAATGATGACCTTCCTAATTAAATAGAAACCTTAACATTTTGTTGGAAAAATACACTACTAAAATGATTTAGTCAAGTATTGTTAACTCTCTAAAATATGAGTAACTTCCAGACAGAAAGTTATAAATACTACAATTTTTCCTTTTTTATGTGCAGCAGCATCGAAGAATACTTACAGGAGCTCTTTAAATGGATCGATGTCTTACAAAAGCGTTCATGAATCTCACCTGGGTTAATTAATGTTGGAACTCGTACACAAATGTACACGCATTTGTAAAATCACTCTATCTACCTAGAATTTGTCATATTTTTAACTGTAGTTAGGTTAGCTTCATATTGTAGTTGTTGATCTTCAGTGAAACAACAGAATAATTTTGATAATCTCACTATTTTCAAGTGTTAAGAAGGCATCCTAATATATAAAAAAAAACATGAAAAACATGTCTTCTCTTTTCAGTTTATATCAATGTTAAATAGTGACAAAAGTTTAAATTCGTCCAAAGTAGAATCTTTTTTATTAAGTTAAAAAATTGTTCTAATTAATTTCAATTACAGTTTATATCAACTTTAAACATAATCTTTCAAATAGTGAAAAAAGTTTAAAGTCGTCCAAAGTAGAATCTTTTTTATTAAGTTAAAATATTTTTCTAATTAATTTCAATTACAGTTTATATCAACTTTAAATATAATCTTTCCAATAGCGAAAAAGGTTTAAATTCGTCCAAAATAGAATTTTTGTTATTAAGTTAAAACTTTGTTCTGTCATCATTTCTGAACCTGCGTCAAATGTTATGAATTAGTCAAAAATAGTTACCTGTTCGTCTTAATTGTTTTCTCCCGTTAAATAACGAAAAACTCAGCGAGGTAATCAAGTTGTGGAATGCAAATGAAGACATTTGTCTTTACTCTCTGGAGACATATTTTGATGAACTAATAATAACAAGGGTTCCTACGATGATATCGTTTCACATCCCAACAAATTGTCTCAGTTCTCAAGAGCATACACTCAATTCTAGTCAAAGAAATAGTTTTTCCCCAAGAAATAAAGTAGAGGAGTAAAAAGTAAATTTTTGAAACACGCACAGAACCGCTTTAGCATCGAACTCTCGAATGAGTGTGCTATGCTCTAAGTATGATTGTTTCAGATTCTGTTTTCTGAATAAAATGAATGCATTTATATTTAATCGTTTTTCTATGATGGATTCCCACGAACGAGTAAAGGCATTAAAACTAAGAACTTTTCTTAAATTACGTGGAGAATAATTAGACGTTTTTCTGACAAACATCATAGCATTTTAACATTTTCTAAATACTTTTACGTATTTTTGACATTTCTTTAATAACACTCATTGAAATAATATTGCACGTATCGAGAAAAATTATAACCTAGAGAACTTAATACAGTTATACATAATTTTAGGAACAGCACTTTTATTGTAATAATTAAATCTACCTGCAACAAGTGTATGAAACCGGAATTCGTATTATTACAGAGGAGATCAGTACACTGGCGCAGCTTGAATCCCACATTGAACACAAACTAATTGGTTTTTAACAATACATATTCACAAAAATTAGTAAGTCAGCTCTGCTTCGTTATAATCATTTACCAAACATGATAAGTAAGAGGAATCAATCAAATCAAATGAACACTTTCATTTCGAAAGATTCATTCAGCATTTTGTTGCAATTCTTACAGCTGAAGGCTCATTTTTTTGAACTCCAACATTGAGATGAATTGGTAACTTGCATAAATTATCAAATACTTCTATTGCAATATACTTTACATGGTTCAGATTTATATTGTGTTGTGTTTTGTGTTAAGATCTAAATCGCACTGACAAGGTAGCGATCTTCAACTTGAGAAAAACTCAGTCGCCCCTCCGAGCAATAGACCAGAAACTGTCGGGCATCTTGGTTCCAATACTAAAGGTTTGCATGCCAACAGGATAGCGGACAGAACATTCGGAAATGGGGTTAAACCAAGTTAAAACCTATTTAAAATCAGCGACCATAACCACTTGCCATCGAAGATCTCATTGTCACACTTTTTGTTAAATTTCAAAAGTTGGTTGTTGAATAAACACGTAGAATGACGCTACCAGTTTATCCGCTTTATCAGCAATATTTACTATAACTGGTACCATTTTGACCAGAATGATGTGCTCTTGCAACAGTACTTATTATTAATAATATCTGTCATGTGTTTACGAATCGGATAGAAATATCCGTCCCGAGGGCACCTGCACATTGGGCGGTAATGAGGCCGAATTACCGCCCATGCGCAGGTGGCCGAGGGACGGATATTTCCATAAGATTCGTAAACACATGGCTGATTTTTTTTTCTTGAATATCGTATACATGTTAGCATTTTATTCCAGCAGACTTTTTTCTTGCATACCGTATTTTACGAAAGGTAGAAACAGTTTCTTTATAGCACTCTGTCTTATAGTGGAGAATGAACACAAAACGCGGGAAATAAACGTCCGTAAGCAGAAGTGACGTCATGATGTTTTGTGTTACGCACAATAACAAAGTTCCACTTTATTTTGTCGTTTGTAGCGTAACGCTATATTTCTATGGTAAACTAACGTATTTTGAATCGAGAAATATAGTATAAGGAACGGAGAGAAACTATCAAGGCACCTGCTTTTTTCGTATTTTACATATACAATATATTTTCAGTGCATGAACCACTTGTTGTCATTAACAGCACGAGAGTCATCTGGCATGGGGCTGCCAGATGGGTTTTGCTGGCATGGGTAAAATCACCGGAAACGCCAGTCCGGTGTGTAAGAAAATACATTGACATCCCTCAGACCAAACTAGAGGTTACTTAATAACTATATCACCACGCCAACTTGTCAGTGGACGTTTTGACGTTTTCAGTGTAACAAACATCAAAAATTGAAAATAAAATTAATAACATAACTTTCTGCAAAAGAAAATCACATCAACATCGTAAATATATTTTTACAATATTTAAGTGATGTATCCTTAAGATTTAAAGACAATCGATCATTTGATCCGTAAATGTACATAAGGCCCATAATATCCTAATATAGCGATAGAAAAATGTATACGTCCGTGTGCTTGTTTTCGAGATATTTGCCAATGATTGATAGACAGTTGGCGAAAGCCCCGTGAAAAAAATCCGTAGGCATTTTTTAGTACAATATGGTATCATACACCAAAATGTTTCTTGGGGTATATGGAATTCAGCCAGGGTGGATACCAGGCTCAAATATCCCTATTCAAGTATTTGTGAGGCCCCAAAAGGGGTGTATGTGATGAGAAATAATAATGAAAGTAAAATGTTGTTTAAATTACAGGTTAAGGTAAATCTGACTTAAATATATGATAGAGTGGAAAGATTCAACTATATAATATGATTTGACGTATAAATGTAATTTTCCAGTGAAATTAATGACAAAGAGGCCCTAAATAAGGGGCTTCTCCGTCAGACGGCACTTACATGATGATATGACTTATCCAATATGTTAAAATTTGCGTTACTTTTGTATTAGCATGTGATTAAGAAATGAATATTTATTCTCTATAGTATCCAGTGCATATAAAAACTTAAAACATATTTAAATTTTCTTTGAAATTTCTTATATAATTCAAGAGGCCCCAAAGGGAGTTTCACTCAAAATGAACAATTTTAACTGGAAATGCTGCATATCATTTTTGCCATCAACGTAACATTTAGCTAAGTGTGTGGATATACTCACAGAGTCTTAAAACATTAACATTAACTGTACTAAACTTATTAAATAAAATAATTTTATTGTTTTTATTATTGCAGCATCACTTTCTATTGAGGTCTGATAACACTGAAACCGAGATTTTCGCAAATACATATAGAATAAGTTACTGTGAGAATTTCAAGAAATTGTAGAGCCAAGATTACATATAACGCTGCATTTCATTTCCTTATTTTCATTTAATTGTTACCACAATAAGAGTGTGTAAAATATCGGTTTATTGGTACTAATTTTTGAGACACATATAGTCAAATTACCCAAATTACCCAAATATGGAATACTGAACCGATATATACACTCAAAAAAGTAAATACGCAATATTACTATCTGGCAAATATTTCTTCTTATTCTTCTTTTTTTTATTTGCAAAGCATTGTGTGTAAATATTTGATGTACATTGATATACACATATAAATTGCCAAATATCTGAAGAATAGCGAGAACTATTCTATTCTCCCTGCATGTGTTGTTGTCGCCTTTGTTGACATCCTCACCTTGGGTAAGTTTTGCATGTAAGTTCATATCTTAGCAACCAATATATATATGTTGGATTATACTTTACATAACGTTTTTGTGCCATCTAACCTTTTGGAATAAAAATACCCGTGACTGAGTTTAATACAAAATATGAATTGTTTTCAACCTAGAATATTTGATAAAAGTTTAGCATGCACAGTCCCTAAAAACAAGGAGTATTTCGGAAACTACATGCATTTGATTAAAATTTCACATAGTGCTTCCGGCCATCAAACCTTTGGAAGTAACCAATATACGGTTCTGTTGGTCTTGCCCAGGCATGGTCCTTATTAAACTTAGATGTTGCTGAATAGTCGAGCGCAAGACTTTTGGGCAGCTATTGTTATTAAAATCTTTCCGGACTTTATCCATGACCAGAACAGGCATTTTTTAAAAATATTTTGTTGAAGCAGTGGTATGCCATAAGACCAATTTACATTCAGTTGTTATGAAATGGTGGAGTCACCAGAAGTAATAATACTACTACAATATAGAAAACCTTGTGTGACATTACACGTAAACGTTTGTAATCGCGTCTACATCACACAAAAGTGATTTGCAAGGTAAAAACTTTAAACTTATCGAACTTAAACTCTTGGCCAATTTATTAATCATTTAACAGTATCAAGACTTTTATGGATATTTGACATGTCATTCCTCACTGATGATCGAATTTCTGTATAAAGAAATGTAATTAATATGAGTTTCTAAGGTAGTAGTGAAATTAATTACAACACAGTCGCCATATGCTCATGTAACACACGTCATGCTTAAACTGTCGTAAAAATGGATGTTGCATTTTTACTTTTTGAGAGCACAAGGCTAGACAAAAAAAATCGCACGGACAAATATTCATTTAACAGCTATGTTGGAAGAAAGAATTTCCCTCTCAAACAAAAAAAAAACCCATATCAGTGATTGTATGGATGTGTACATGATAATTTTACACTTAATATATATGAACAAAGTAAAATATATAGACAACGAGAAAGATTCGGACACACAAAGGAACAAAGTGGAGCACAGATTTGGAACTGTCAGGTGCAAAAACACAACATGGAAATTAAACTAATAAAAGGTGAAGTAAACCTTTTTCCTATTCCTTCCAACTTTTCAGAGTTGCATAACAGTGTAAATAAAAGACGTAATGGCAAAGTACGTACAATACGAAATGTTTCTGTAAATTTTGAAAATTTAGATACAAAGTAAGCCTGACAACTATTAAGACATGTACTCAATTCTTTTAACCTGAGCAAAATAGGCTTCTAGAGCATAATAAGCCTAGAACAGAAAAAATTCCATTAACAACCTTTTAATGTTGAGCTGAAACTACATGGAGGGCCCTCAGGTTGGAATCTAGCCCTGACCATCACTTAGGTGCCAGGACAATCGTTTTATCCTTTTCAGGTAATGAAATACTTACAATTATAAAATGTAACTATAAGCTGTTCAGTGTCATTGTGACATTTACTGAGGAGGACACACAGCAGTACTGTCCAGTGTCATGTGGTACATGAAATGCTGACCTCCAGATTGAGCAGCGGAAACCTTAATACTCGACAACTGCTCCGCTAATACCAAATTGGTAAAAATGCCTTTGACTTGTCTGAATCAAGTGATCTGATTGTTGTTTGGGGTTATTCCAATGTTACAAGAGGTCAGATTAATAAAGAAAATGTATAGGTGACATTGCCAATGAATATGATTGTAGGCTTGCAACTAGTATATCAAGAGGGCACACATTTAAGAATAATTTGGCCTTTGAGCTATATTTATGCTATGGCATATTAGTTAAAGTTCTACTTACATCCTATTAAAGAGATGTGAATACCACTAGACATATAAAATGGTGAATCATTAATCGTCATATGCTTAATATATTTCAGCAATGATTCTGTTAATTAATAACCACTTATTAATCTAACGGATAGCTAAGTAGTTGGCACACTGGCCTTCCAATCCTGAGGTCGGGGTTCGATCCCGGCAGCTACTCGGAAATTTTCAGAACCGCTTTTCAGTGTTTCCCACCCAAATAGAGGTGTACTGGTCAGGAACCCAGGCAATCCTTGCGTGTATCAGTGCTATACACTGGGCACGTTAAAGAACCAGGCTGTCTATTCGCAATGAGCTAGGCTAAGTAAGCCGGATAAGCCTGTATCTGATTTCTGATCTCTCTGTCCAGGGGGCTTTGTCTCACTCTGTCCCTCTGGTCAGATCACTCTGTGTCTGTACTAGTAAAGGATGAATTATGCGCTCTGTGTGGCGCATTTGAACCATGTTAAGCGCCTTTGAACGTGAAATTGGTCATGAAAAGGGCGCTATATAAATCTGGTATAATAATAATAATAAATTATCATGAAATGTGAGTAATTTAAACCCCTTTGGAGCCTCATTGTTTGTGTGGGGGTGGGGGTAGGGGGCGTAAAATAACTACCTAAGAACAAATATTAAATTGCTGTGAAGAAAATATTCTGGTAAATTTTATGGTTTTCAACATACGAAGAAGAGGGCAATTTACCATTTTTTTTTTCAACAAACTTTAAAATTTGCTGTTCATTTATTCTACAATAACATGACCCCATAGAGGTGCCTCTTTTATTATTTTGTGTATTAGAATGCCTGTTACACACCTGAACCTTAAATACTCAACCTTAATATTGTAGAGATTTCACAAATAGAGTAAAAACAATATACTTTTAAATTATGCAATACCTATAAAAAAATTCAAAATATTTTTAAAACACCCTGTAATGGGCCTCAAATTCTAAAATAATTAGTGTGATGAACATATTTATTTATATTACAATATATTTAATCTAAAACATATATGCACATTTCATCAAATAATGATAAAAATGAAAATTTTCTTTAATTTCCCTTAAGTTGAGAAAAAACGAAATGTCCCCTTTTGGGGCCTCACAAAAAATTAAAACTGTATTTTTGAGCCTGGTATCCACCCTGGTTGAATAGAAGAAGGAATAACGAACGTTTTAAGGTATGATACCATATTGTACTAAAAAATGCCTACGGATTTGTTAACCAGGCCTCTTTTCCAAGTTAGCCAACTGTCTATTGAAGAGATCCGCGCATTTCGTGCTGATTTTAAGACATACTTTTAAAAGTATTAAACGCGTCAGGTGTTTTAGTACCATATTTTAAAGAAACAAAGAAGATGTTACCGTTGTAATTCATTTACTAACCTGTTGCCATTATTCATAAAATGATTTTCAAGGCTTTAGTCAGGTGACGTTTCACCATTAATTCTGGCTATCTATACTTCGCGTGGTTTATCGTCTCGAATAACACGCAAATAAAGCAATGGACATTCTAGTAGAAGATAAAAATATAAAAAAACAAAAAAAAATGAGCTCCTAACAATTTACAGAATTTATCAAATGTCTTCGAAAGAACATTAATGTTCATGTACATGAATTCTTTATTCCTTGAACATTACTTTGTTCTTTGAGACAATTGCAGTAATTATAAATATTATTTGGCGGTGAAGCACAGTAACCGAATATTCCGCAATTATGTCAGTATAAAATGACATGTTATACCAAGGCAAAATGTATTCTATACGTCGCATTGTAGAGAGAATGCCGAAAGCAAAGACATTTGCATAACTATATACATTGTAAATGTCAAGAAATTCAATCAAAGATATTGAGCAGCATCCATTCCTATTCTAATCAAGGGAACGACTCCATTCGGCATCTATATTATCTGAGAAATTGTTAGATCGATCCCTTTTTTGTACTTATTGCTGTATGCCATACTATGTCGTTACGTAAACTTGTCTGCTGGTGCAGGTTTGTCAGGTAATGCCATAAAGCAGGTTGGTTAATTAATGTCGTAAAGGAAAAAATATATGTTTGCAAGATTCATCTTTTAATGAATAAGACTGACTGTTCTGTCGATGCCATGTCTTTAATGTCTTCATTAATTCTTCTGTTGCCTCTAATCGATAAATTAACTTGATCGATAATGGCTGTATTAATGTTAATATGCGTATTATACCGCGTTCAGACTACGCTTTTAATCCTACATTAACTTGGGTTTATTTTTTAAACTCGTTTGCGTCCACACTATATGTGGTGTAAAACGTGAATTATGTAAAGGTCAAGTGGTTTCTGTAATGTAGCATTAAAACTACCTCGGGAGGTGGTTTTAATACTATATTAAAAAGTAATACTACATTATTTTACAAGTGTGAACGCAAATGTGAGTTATAACTGGTTTTACAGTCCCAAATCCCCAGATCTTACCTTTTGGCTGAAGAATACCATGTGTTTCTCTTTTGTATCAAACAACTGATGCTATGGCTGACAAAAGTAATCGGAGTGTTGATGAAGCAAAAACATTAAATTGCAATATGGAGTCAGGCTGATGCTCAAAATTGACTATAAATGGAATGAACAGAAATTTTTAGATGAACACAGAAGTTTAAACATTAATGACTCCTTCTTGTTTCTGTCAGCCTCATTCTTTGTAACCTTTTTTGCTTATTGCAAAATATTTGTTTACTTCCAACATTGCATGTATATATTTAAACCACATTTCTTTGCCTAGTGTGGACGCAAACAAGATTACATTTTGATGGGTTTTAAATGTCAAATACCAATTAGTGCCAGATAAAAATAAAACCGATCTGCTAGTGTGAACACGGTATTATTGATTTTATGCGAGAAAACCACACAGCCGGAAAATAACGTTTTGCCTTAAACTGTATCGATGTATTTTTAAATTTAACAAAACAATGGCAAACAAGTATTGTAAACATCAGGAATTTTGACATGTCGACGTACGCTGCTGTAATTTAGTCAATTATTTGGAAGCTTCTAACACGCAATGATTAAGTGACAACTTCCAAGACGGAAAATTTATACAAATTGTTTGTAAATTTTATAAGTACATGTCCTAATACGCGACAGGAGATATGCCACATGTCCGTCATGAACTATAACATGAACAATTATATATAGGTGCCGGAAGGGTTTTGATGGCATGGGTAAAATCATGTTTGAGCTGTGAATCTCAGTTAATATATCCACTACCATCATAATCCTCTTATTTTAAGATGAAATTATCTGAGGGCGCGGCCTTAATATCTGGAGCGCATGACATGTTATGTCGAACGCATAACATCTGATCTCGTGCACTAGAAATATCTCGTGCGCTCGAGATTATTTAATCTAAAATATAAGTGTTTGTACATACCGCTGTACAGCTTAAATAGAAAGCAGACATTTTTCTACAGAGGGTGTTCCTTTTTTCCTGCTGATCGTAACGATAATTTTCACAAATATTAATTTTAATCAATTCGTATTTAATCCTAGACGCACGAGTACTGGAAAATGTCAGCGTCCCATGAGAATAATTTGTTTCTAGATCATTCAGAAAATTTACCCCAAGAGTCGTTGCCAATATATCTTGGTGATTTAAAGCTGTCATCTCTGACAAAGCGGCTAAAATATCTTAAACTTCTTAAATAAAGAGGAACTTTAATGAACTGTTAAAGGTCAAATTTTAAAGTAGCATTAGAATAAAATGAAGTCTGACGAAACCTCCTGAAAAAATGCAACAGTAACAGCGCTATGCGTAGAGAAAACATGGTGTTTTATGTTCTGTTATAATTTAGGCAGCATTGATAAATGCCTATGAGCAGTTGTAAAACAGGTGTCATATGAAAAATACCATTAAAAGGTACACAACCAGAGATGCCTGACGAAATAAACCTTAATATGCAAATTATTTATAAAACTCACACTCGTACTTGCCACAACACTCTACTTTTTAGGAAGTTGTCGCACTGATAGCCTTTGGAGAGGTTATAACCATTGCAGTATTTCATCTAAAATGCAACAAGCCAACAACATATAAAAAAGTTTGAAAAACTGCCTACACTAAATTGCTTAGAGAGCATTCCTTAAATAGGGACATGTTCTATCTACACATTGGAATCTTCCAATAACTAGCCAAAGCTATCTATTCTGTGCTCTTTATTAGATGTTTCAGTTAGTCAAAACATGCCTTTGTCATTCCTTATTTCGTTGTTACCAATTATTATTTGCGTTAATTATTAGGAATTAGTCAGAAATGTCTCAAGAGTTAACTGTTTGTCTTTCTGGTTGTCTCCCGTTAAATGACAATAAGACACTTCAAAACAGAACAAGCTGGTAATCAAGTTGTGGAATACAAAGAAAGATTTCGTGCTCTGGAGAATGTTTTGATGAATCAACAGTAACGGCGCTTTCACAAATGATGCAAATGTAATACCAACAAATTATTCCTCAAATTTAAAAATCTAAAATAATATGTTTGAAACGGGCATTCACACAGATATGCAGAAGAATAGTACGGTACCATAGCTTAACATTTATTTACAAGGGATGCCATTTAAAGGCTCTGCTTCATTGTTTTGTAATCTTTAAACTTCTCATTTTGATACGCTTTCAAATTTGGTTTGGCAAGTGTCAGCACTCTTACGTATATTCCAACAAAGGCCCCATTGTGACTATAAAAGAAAGGAATCATATAGTAGCTTTGCACAAGTATTTTTCAACGACACTAAGCCTTTTGAAATGTGACATTGAACCGATGAGCAGCAAATAATATGCAAAAAACCGGACATTTCACATTCAAAATTATATACATTTGAACGTAGAACTTGGCGGTTCTCGGCACGATTTCGAAACTCTCAATATTCGCTTCCAATCAAAAGAAGGACGGTCCTGGATCACCAAGTACTTGTTTATTTTCCGGATTAAACCCCATAGTACTATAAAAAGGAAGCTTTGCACAAGCACTTTTCAAAGACATAAAGACTTTTGCAATGAATGTGGCATTGAGCCGATGAGCAGCAGTACACTGATTAAAGTGACATTTCACATGCAAAATTCTGTACATATGACCGTAGAACGTAGCGGATATACCTATATGACCATGTACTTATTTATTGTCCGTAATAAAACCCATCCCGTGGCCTTTCCTCTTCCAGTTGTCAATTTCCCTCTATTATTTCATACCTACTTGGAAATTTTTATACATGCACGCGCTTCTCATGGGCCTTGTGATTGGTAGAACTGTAAAAAGGAAGGTATCATATAGAAGCTTGGCACCAGCACTTTTCAACGACACTAAGCCTTTTGAAATGTGACATTGAACCGATAAGCAGAATTACACTGAATAAAGTGCCCAAAAAAACCGGACATTTCACATACAAAATTATGTTCATATGAACGTAGAACGTAGCGGTTTTCAACACGATTTCGCAACCCTCAATTTTCGTTTGCAATCAACAGAGGGATGGACATAGATGACCAAGTACTTGTTTATTTTCCGTATAAAACCCCATCCCGAGGCCTTTCGTCTTTTTGCTGTCAATTTTCTTCACTTAAATTTCAAACGTGCTTGTAAAATGTTGCTTATTGATGCATACGTTTTTATCAAATTGATTCAATTTCAGTAACAAGGGCCTTTAGGACCTATATTCAGTTAAGACAAATCTGTATCAAAGGTATAGAATGTAGAACAGGAAATTTGCCGTCAATTACTTTCAGCACAAAAGACAGTTTTTTAAAATTTCAAGAAATATATTATTTTATATAAAATTATTTCATGTTGCTTAAACCGAAATAAGAGATTTTTCGTATCAGAGGCGACTGATAACGCCCCGGAAAGCCACAACAATGTTTAAGTCATAATTGCAAAATAACAAATATTTATGATATATACATAGTATTAATTCTTGGACGCAGAGAGATGAACAAGCGTATAATACATTTTGTGAAACATGATATCTAATAAAAAACAAAATACACGGCGGCTTTGACACGCCTTCGGATACACTGAAAATAAATTCCTCAATACGTTAAGATATCGTTTATACACCTGTCCAAATTTTCGGCTATAAAACAATGTAGCAAGCCATTATAAAGGAAGCTGTTAAAGTGTTCCAATGGTCTACAAAGCAGTGTTTCGACAGACAATTTTATTGGACGCCGATTAATGTCGATGTTTATGCTTTAAATTATTCAGACATCCTCATAAATCTAAGCTTTATCAACAAATATACATGAAACATTTCCCTGAAAATTTATGATATGTTTTGAGTTTAACTTTTCGCTTAATTTTATTTAATGAAACACTTGTTTCCTGCCAATATCTTGAATAACTATGTCTTCTAATTGCCTAAAAAATCTTCTATCTAAGACACAACTTTGGCCAGCAGAAGTTTAAAAAGGGGAATGTATTTCATTTCCATGTCAGTTGTAACGATAATTTTCAAATATTTTGTCATCAATTATTTATTATTCTATCTTAGACTAACGGCTACTAGATAATGTAAGAATCCCAAGGGGACAACTGTTATTTCTAGTTCATTACGAAAATATATCACGATTGTCAATACCAATTTATCTGTACGAATTAAAGTACTGTATGACATGAAAATAAGAGAAAGCAAGCTAAAATGAAGATCTTCCTAATTAACTAGAAACCTTAACATTTTGTTGGAAAAATACACTGCTAGTCAAGTATTGCGAAGCCTCTAAAATATGAGTAACTGCCTAGGAGACGAGAAGACAGAAAGTTACATGTACTACGAGTTTTCCTTTTTTATTTGCAGCAGCCTCGAAGAATACTTACAGGAGCACTTGAAAAGGGTTGACTTTTTACAAAAGTGTCTGATGTAACTCACCTTGGTTAATTAATGAAGGAACTCGTACACAAATGTACACGCATTTGTAAAATCACTCTTTACCTAGAATTTGTCATATTTTAAAACTGTAGTTAGGTTCTTCATATTGCAGTTGTTGCACTTCAATAATTTTGACAAGTTCATTACTTTCAAGTGTTAAAAAGGAATCCTAATGTAAAGAAAACATGTCTTCTCTTTACAGTTTATACCAGTGTTAATTATAATCATTCCAATACTGACAAACGTTTGAATTAGTCCAAAGTAGAATCTTTTTTCATAACTTGTTCTGGCATCCTTTCTGAACATGCGCCAAATGTTATGAATTAGTCAAAAATAGTTACTTGTTCGACTTTCTTGTTGTCTCCCGTTAAATAACGAAAACTTCAGCGAGGTACATTGTAATCAAGTTGTGGAATGCAATTGAAGACATTTGTCTTTATACTCTGGAGACATATTTTGATGAACTAGTAATAACTAGGGTTCCTACGATGATATCGTTTCACATCCCAACAAATTGTCTCAGTTCTCAAGAGCATAAACTCAATTCGAATAAAAGAAATAGTTTTTCCGCGAGACATAAAGTAAAGTAAAAAAACAGATACGCAATTTGTGAAACATGCAAAGAACCGCTTTAACATCAAGCTCTTACATGGGAGTGCTATGCTCTAAGTATGATCATTGTATCAGGTTCTGTTTTCTGAATAAAATAAGGGGCATTTATATTTATTTGGTTTTCTATGATAGATTCCCAAGAATGAGTAAAGGCATTTAAACGTAAAACTTTTCTAAAATTCCGTGGAGAATAATCAGGCGTTTTTTAACAAACAGCATGGCATTTCGACATTTTCTAAATATTTTTACATATTTTTAACATTTCTCTAATAACACTCATTGAAATAATATTGAACATATCGAGAAAAATGATAACCTACGGAATTTAATACAGTTATACATAATTTTAGCAACAACACTTTTACTGTAATATTTAACTCTACCTGTAACAAGTGTATGAAACCGGAATTCGTATTGATACAGAGATCAGTACACTGGCGCAGCTTAACACCTTTCTCGACGGACAGTTTTGGATATTCCTTCAATAAAAAGTGGAATCCCTCTTTGAACACGAAGATTTGGTTGTGTTAAAGTTCTAAACGTGGGTTGTACAATAAATACGTAGACTAGCGCTACCAATTTATCCCCTTTATCTGCTGTTTACTATAACTGGTACCATTATGACTAGGAATATGTACGCTTGCAACAGTAATTATTATAATAGATTGGCATACCTCAGTACAAATCTAGAGGTTATTTACTAACCATATCAACCAGACAGGTGGTCAGTGGACAGTGGACGTTTTGACGTCTTTAGTGTAACAAATGTTAAAAAGTGAAAATTAAATTAATTACATATTTTTTTGCTAAAGAAAATTACATCAACATCGTAAATATATTTTTTAATATTTAAGTGATTTATCCTTAAGATTTAAAGTCAGTCGGTCATTCGAGTTTGAAATAAACAGTTTTTTTCAAGGGCAGTCATACATGGTCTTACATAAAAATGTCGTCACAAAAACATTTAGAAATATGAGCAATATATTAAATTCTACAAAATCATGGAAAACGCTTTGAGATACTGTAGAAAACAAGAGTTATCGTTGACCTGTCTTTGAAGATAGCTCAACCACCTATAAGCATTAATTTTAAAAAGTTGATAAGGCATAATCGTGATAATACGCCTATGAATAGATGTGTTTATTGTTTCCAGTGAAATGAATGGCTTTAGAAATCCAATATCTACAAGCATCAGTTATATGTATGTTTTTACATTAACCAAGTGAAATATCTTGTTTGAATGAATAACCATTCTTATTCTTGTGATACACTGAGTTTTACTCACAAAAGTTTTTCAATGTATTTTCAATAAATTAATAAAAACATAAATAAATTATTATCGAAAACTTTTGGAAACAAAGTTGACGTTATGAAGACGTCGTAGACCTGGGCTGCACAGCAAAAGCCCGTACTTAAATAAATAATCATAGCACAGACATATTGCATGGTAACAATTTTAGATTTGGTACATAGATAGGAGAAAAACGATGTTTTAAAATGAGCCGCGCCATGAGAAAACCAACATAGTGGGTTTGCGACCAGCATGGATCCAGACCAGCCTGTTCATCCGCGCAGTCTGGTCAGGATCCATGCTGTTCGCTTTCAAAGTCTATTGCAATTAGAGAAACTGTTAGCGAACAACATGGATCCTGACCAGACCGTGCGGATGCGCAGGCTGGTCTGGATCCATGCTGGTCGCAAAGCCACTATGTTGGTTTTCTCATGGCGCGGCTCAAATTATTCTTACTATGTCTTTGTTGGCTAGTTAGAAGCAATGACATCAGTCTACGTATTTATTCAATGACTTTGTACATGTGTTGATGCAAACGTCTTTATAAAAAAGACATGGACTCAATTTCCAAACACTTTAAGAGAATATACTCAACAAAGAAGACACGAGAGAAAATTTTGAAACTCAACAGCTCAAAACTGATACCTATATGTGACGAATCGTCTTATCAAATCTCAAGCAAATATAGTTCTTATATTTTCAACTTCACAACTTTATTACAATTTCCTTCAAAACCGAAAAAATTATAGTAACTGTGTCATACAAATGCTTAACCAGTCATCTAACCTTAGATGTAACATATACCAGCGAATATTTTCCTACAGGGAATACTGTTTCCTTCTTTTCTGTTTGTAGAAACTATAATTTCCAAAACAATTTTCATCAACTTCTTATTCTATTTTAGAAGCTCGACTACTGGATAATGCCAGCGCCACAATGGGGAAAATTGTTTCTAGTGCATTAGGAAAATTTGTCGTGAGTGTCTGTTATATCAGCCTTCCTACAAATCCACAGGTCTTGATTTTAAATTGAGAACAGCTTTAACTTCAGAAAAAATCGCACACAGTCTTGTCGAATAAATTCTGAGCTTTAACCTCAGAAAAAAAATGTTTTGTTTATAATTTAGTGTTCCTTTGAAATTTTACTTTGAAAACTTTCGTTATTTTTGTTTATAGTTTTCGTTCATGACGTCAGCTCGTACATGCAATTTTGCAGAAAAGGCCACTCAAGCGCAATCTTTGCTGTTATAGCACCTATATTGTTTATACGAAAATAAACTTTTTCCTTTCTACATGTATGCAACCCATATAGTGATTATAAATATGTAGGACATCAGTAAATCATCTTGAGACATTTTCTGACGAAGTAATCCTTAGAAAGGTGCCCGAACCATTATCATTTCACGTTGTAACAATCTGCTTTAGTTTCCTGTTTCTATGACAAGAGACGGCTTTCAAAGATTAAGCCAGACTCTCAAGAGATGTATAATTTACATTTTCAAAATGAAACATTACAAATATCCATGGAAATATTATTTACAAGTTATTAAGGTACAATAGTTCAACAGGTAATCAAGCAGCACTTTCGGTCATTCAGATAATGGCGGAGAAACAAAAATCCTCAATTATTCCCTGTTAAAGTGGCATTTTCATGTTTTATGTAAGCCAGTTCCTGTTGTTGTTGTTTTTGGTTTTTTTTTTTCATTCTGGACTTATATTTGACATTTTGGTAGTATTTGCAAGGCGATTAATTTCATTTATAGAAATGCAAACAAACCGTATTACTCACATTTTAGCTGTCAGTTTGAAGGATATCCGATAGTGTTGACCTGTCAGACATAAAATCTCTAATAGAAGATACATGACCCCTTTTTCTTAGCGTTTTTTTTTTTGTGGTTTATAGGTCATGAAGAACATAAGGCTAGAATTCTTTTTTTAAATGGACCTGGCTATGTGTTACAGCTCTCAGAAGATTGTTAATTTTATATAGAACATATACCAAACTTATTTACTACTGTATAGCTTTAACAGTTGACAGGAAGAAACTGTAGTGGGTTTTTGTTACACAATAACACGAGTATGATTTTAATTGCATTATATGACTTTATGACTTCATTTCATATATAAATTAATTCATAATGTTAGTCCGTTAATCAAGGCAAAATAATATGAAAAGAAAAGGGAGATATATGTAGATTTCTCTAAGGCTTACTAAAATGCATCACTGATTTGCTTTTCCAATATTTCGACAGCCCTTATCAGTGGCACAACTAGAAGACATTTCCTTAACAAATTTGCTCATTTCTGTTCGCCAGGATATAAAGGTTGTCCAATTTCAATCAATTATCAGGCTTGTCTTTGCCGCAAGCTGCCACATGAAATTTAAAATTATCGGTTGAATGGTAGACTTTGGTCAGTCATCTCCCTTTCATGCTCTCCTAAGGTAAGCAGGTCCTTTCATTTCGATTACTCTGTTGTTATCGCTATGTTATTTGTAACAATATGATGTAAATGAAGCTAAGATATTGATCATCATGACTATTAATTTAATAATGCTATATATTCTATAATCACACAAGTGTCTTAATTTTGACATTCCAGACATTTAATTTAACAAATATGCAAGATGTTTCGCACCTTAGAACTGAGATATCTCATAGACAAAACAGCGATAAAGTCAGAGGATTCCAAATGATGGGACCAACTTACAATTTTATTATCTTGGACATAACCCAAAAATCCAATTTGAAACTTACTAAAGTCCCTCATTGCCATCCTTAGATATTTACCATGATTTCACATAAGTAACAATTCAGAGATATTTGTTCGGTTGCGTTAAGGTGCGACGCATTAGATAATTATTATATCTACCAGCCTTTATTGACGTGAGTCAAGACAAATCAAATACATACAGGCAATGATCTAGCTTTCTTCAGAAGCGTCATAACAAAGCATTGCTTGGGTAATCATGAGACAAAGATTAAATATTATGTTTCAATCTTAGCATTTTCAAAGTCGCACCCAATAACCAATATAGGTGACTCCACCTGAAGAATGTTAGAAACAGATTAAGAGAAAAATATGCTCCAATTCCCGAAGCTTCCGTGGTTCTTTAGCATACCAGATGTGAAGACGCCAGTACACGGGACTCATGTCTGAATGTTAGTTATTTTAATTAGGGAATCATGGCCTCGAACTCACGACCCCTGGTGGCGAAGTCAAACCTTTACCACTGGATCTCTGCGTCCGCTCATGCAAAAGAACGAGCATTACTAACTTAAATGAAAAGAATATATTAAACAAAATAGTTACAGAATTCAGTTCGGAGTGATGAATTCACATGTGATAAGGCTATAAGAAAGTATTCTGCCTTGATTTGAATAAAACATATAAGTCAATCATCTAGTCTAATGAAGTTTTAAAGACGTTTAATTTATTGTTATTCAAATAGGTGCACTTGCTTTCAAGCGTCTACGGTTGTTTCTTCTGTTACAAATTAGCACGGTAAACGAAGTCTTTATGAAGACTATTGCTACAGATGCAATTTACGTTTACACTTACTGAAATGATCTATAATCTTTTTTATGACAAAATAGGTTACATGCAACGGATACAGTGCTTTTTCCATGTTGAATTGATTTTATATATTCTGCCCGGTAACGTCATTGAACATTGTGGCTTGGCGACCATAATCTTAACATTATAACCATGTGGCTTATAAATATAAGAATATACGTAAGCGTAATAAGTATCCCCTCAAAAAAACATATTCCTATCTACTCTATTTGATACAGATATTATTTGATATTCATCATTGCAAGCAGCGTTACTTCTTTTCAGAAGTATATGTAAGTGGTAAAGACAACACATCATTACGTTAAAGCGTGGGTGATGCCTTTAAAAATGTTCCTTACTTTTCTAAAATCGTTATTTTGTAAATGATGGAGGAATTTGTCTAAACTTAAACCGTCATCGAGCCCTAACTAAGTAACCGATTAAGCAGCGAATCCCTCAAATCTTAATCAAAGCGGTTTTTTTTCATTGCAACAGAGCAACAAACACTTTTGCAATGCACCAATAATACTAAGGCTTGTAATATCCTGTGTTGTTCCTACTTGCGTTAAGCCGTGCTTATATAAACTATCTATTGTTTCACCAAAATATTTTACAATGTACACATGCGCACCTTTAAGGAGCAAGCAAAACCGATTCAATCACTTTTTATGTTACACAGAAATTAGTAATTCATAGAAAACCCTACGGCCGTAAATTGATTATTGTAATTTTTGTAAATGATCGAGGACTTTGTCTACATCCGGCTCTAATCCGGCCCTAAATAATTACCAAATTTAGCAGCGAATCACCTCAAAGTTGAATTCAGAGTATTAAAACAGAAGCCTTATTTTCATTGCGACAAAGCCACAAAAACATGAGTTGTAGTGCACCGACATTGCTAAGGCTTGTAATGTCCTGTGCTGTTTTCACTTGCGTTGAGTCGTGCTTATATAAAATGTCACTTGTTTCGCCTTTTTTTACCTGTGCACCTTCAAGGGCTAGGGACACCGGATCAATCACTTTTTATGTTACACAACAATTAGTTATTCGTAGAAAACCCTAGTTATATAAACATAATAAATAACTAATTGAATACAAATGCATATGTGTAAACATCAATCTCTCCTATTCTTAAAACGTACCCGGTCATAATTTTCTATATTTAACATGATGTGACCCGCGAAAGCAAGTGTGCATTTAAATGTAAAAAGAGTCCCTGGAAAGAGCACAGGATAAGCTAAACGGTGATACCTTTGATTTGTTGCTAAGCAAAATAGAAATACCAGGACAGTCTTATGGATTGATGATTGTAATTTTGTAAATGATGGAGGAATTTGTCTACATTGAAACCGTCATTTAGCCCTAACTATTTAACCGATTTGGCAGCGAATCCCCTCAGTTTATTTAAGAGTGTTAATACAGAAGTGTTATTTTCATTGTGACAGAGCAACAAACACATGTGCTGCAGTTCATCGGTATTACTAAGCCTTGTAATATCCTGTGTTGTTCTCACTTGCGCTGAGCCGTGCTTATATAAAATGTCACTTGTTTCACCATGTACTCCTTTAAGGAGCTAGGTAAACCGATTCAATCACTATTTATGTTACACAGAAATTAGTTACTCATAGAAAACCCTACGGCCGCAAATTGATGATTGAAATTTTGTAAATGATCGAGGTATTTGTCTAAATTGAAACCGTCATCCAGCCCTAAATAATTACCCGATTTGGCAGGGAATCCCCTCAAAGTTTAGTTCAGAGTGTTAAAACAGAAGCGCTATTTTCATTGTGATAGAGAAATAAACACATTGTGCTGTAGTGCACCGATATATCTAAGGCTTGTGACATCCTGTGCTGTTCTCACTTGCGTTGAGCAGTGCTTATATAAAAAGTCACTTGTTTCACCAAAATATTTTACACCTGTGCATCTTTAAGGAGCTAGGGATACCAACGCAATCACTTTTTATGTTACACAGCAATTAGTTATTCGTAGAAAACCCTAGTTCTATAAACATAAGAAATAATAAATTGAATGCAAATGCGTATGAAAACACCAATATCTTCTATTCAGTAAACGTACCCGGCCATAATTTGCTATATTTATCATGATGTGGTCCACGAACGCATAAAAATGTAAAAGGTGTCGTTGGAAAGGGCATAGGATAAACTAAATGGAGATACCTTTGACTTGTCGCTAAGCAAAAGAGAACGACCAGGGTATTTTTATGAGTATAACTCTCTCATAATCATGGCCGTAAATCGATGATTGTAATTTTGCAAATGATCGAGGTATTTTGTCTAAATTGAAACCGACATCCAGCCCTAACTACTGTACCGATAAGGCAGCGAATCTCCTCAAGTTTAGTCCAGAGAATTAATGCTTAATACAGAAGTGTTATTTTTATTGCAAGCAACGACGAATATTTATGGAAATTATTGTTAAAGCCTCTTACAGTTATAACAGACATTTCTCATATAAAAATACAAAAATGTGGCTTGCAACAAACATATCTTACGAAATATAGTTTCCAAAACTCGTACACTTATACTTGTATCAATATTCTTAATTATCCAAGATGTTGTCAAAGTAATACTATTGCGTAAGGCTTGTCTTTGCAGTAATTGATGAAACAATACATTCTATGTTGAAATATGCCTACATTTATGTGTTTAGACTAGATTCCTCTGAAAAGAAAATCGGATTCAATTTACATTGAATTTTGACTTTCGGATACTGGGCATAAATATCATGTGTCTCACAAGTAGTAGCTTTTGGCTCTTGATAATTGAGCAATCTAGTTTGGTTAGGAAAGTGTTTCTAAAAAAGCGGGAAAGAGTTTCTAAAAAAGCTTATTACCTTACTACTCGATCCCTTGCTTTTGTAAATGCTATTTGTTGAATAAAATATCGTTTAAACCAAACTTGGTTTGACATAGGTCCGGAACTTGCATCAAATATTATTAATCAAATGATGTCTACGTTGTACTTAATCTTCCTCTTGTCTCCTATAGAACATCGACGAAATACCTCAAAATTTGTCTTTATGTGTGCTCTAGAGACTTATTTTGATGAACTGATAATTACTATGGTTTCTTAACGGATATCGTTTACGCAACTCATCACATTCATTCAGTTCTCTAGAGCATAAACTCGATTCAAATGAATGAAATTATTTTTCCACGAGTCATAGAGAGAACCAGTTTGTCCAAAATGTAGAATTTACAATTACAAAACATAAACTGTTTTAAACATTACAATTATTTACGGTAAGATGTTCTTTATCTATATTTTCAACGCATGACATGTTGACATTACTGGCATTTACAGAAGAAAACAAACATGGCCCAACAGCGAGGCCGAAGACTGACTGCAAGTGCTTTCGCTAAAGCTTATTAGAACTGAAACATTGGTTAACGTTTTAGATATTTCTAATGTTATTATAAGCCATGACATTTAATTATACTTTTTTATGTCACAATTCTGTTAAAAGACTCCTCATGATTTAATGTTTGCAGTCGCTGCTGTCAAAATATCAAACGATTTGTATCAACTTTCAGTCTTCTCATTAACAGAATGTGTCACATAAATTTACTTTGAAGATGCATTATGATTCTTGACTGAATTACAAACACTTCCTTTGTCTCTAGATATTGGAAAGTACCCTCTGTTGCGTTAAATTGTTACAACTGGTCGGCTTACGTACAAACAGTAGGTAGATCTTTTTACCTTAAAAAATCTTTAGCACGCACGTAATGCACAAAGTTTTATCTTCGAAACCTGTTATATTTGTATAGATGACTTTGTTAACGTAGGCCTCTCTAAAATGAACTCAAATTAAGAATAAAAGTTCTGTACTCTGTCCTGTAGTGTAGATAAATGCATTAGCGTTTGCGGACAGCACCCCTCATCACAAAGTAGATGTCACTAGTTCATCAAGAACAAGTCGTGCACGTCATAAAAACACTGGAAACAATCTCCATCTAACACGATATATGAATAAGTCGAAAGATTTCCTGCGGCCAGAAGTTATACAGACCAGAAACTGTTATTAATGTATGTATGACCACTCCGCCTAAAAAGAAACTTATGAGTGAATAACGTGTTTGTTTTTATATTATTTTACCGTTACGCTTTAAATTTAGGAAATATTACTCCATTCTACACGATTTACAAGTAGATCTATGAAATATGTATTTCTAATTCTGAAAGTTACTATTGCTTTGAGCAAAAATAACTATATTCCCTTTCATGCATAACATAACTTTAAGCTCAACTCACATTCCTTGACTATTGAAATACTCTACTAGAGCTATCACAAGTGTGATTCATGCCTTCACCTGGAATTCGTTGACGTAGAGAGCAAGACAACACATAACCATAATCCAGGAAATTAAAGAGCAATTTAAAAAATCCTTTATGCACATTCACTAGGTATCAATACTGATCATTGATGAAAATTTGAATATTATATGAAATAATGAATGAGGAATTCAGGTCACAAATATTTCTCTATATATCATATAGATTGCCAGCTTTATTGCAGAAACGGCGTTCAATAAATGCGATAAGCCAATCGCATATTGGTAATAAAAAGTCACTGAAATCACCCAGTCTCCATGTGCTACACTACTTGTTGCATTCCAATATCCAGGCCGCAGGTAATCATTTGCTCTTTGTATGACAATACCTCATGAGTATAGACAGTGATCTTGCCTACTAGAGTTTAGGTATATTGCATGATGATTAAATATAGCTTTAATTGCTTTACTTATAGTATAAACATAAAATACATAGTATCTTCAATATAATAAGATCTAAAAAAGAAAGTCATTGATAGCTCATTTGTCAGGAGAATAACTTATACTGAAATGAAACATCTTTTGAATGTGTTTTCTTAAAGTTTCATATGTTAATTTGATGACACAACTGACACACAATATGGGTCGAGATAAGTACCCTTTAGGCCTTGCTTGTACTTAAGAAGTTAAGTGTTGCGCAGTCACTTTACAACATCAAGGGGAAATAATCCTAAACTGCTTTTAGAGATCTCCGTCGGCTTTAAAGCGGCATGCCTCCAGATCGTTCAATAACAAAAATGAATATTTTTTTTTAGATATCTTGAAATAAATGCTATATTTCTTAAGAAGGCTTTAAAACTTGATTACTGACAAACTTTATGTTACGGACACACATTAGAATTTGCTGTTTTTACTGTGTTTACGATGAAAATCGAAAAGCGTTTGTCACGCTTTTACTCCAGGTAAACTGTCTCGATTATAAATATCTATATAGATTGAAGTCATTATTCACTACTCCAGCTATAGCGCTATTGGTTACGATGACGGGAAAATGTTGCCGCGGCGGTCCGAGGTTCGATTCCCGACGCGGTCATCTTTTTTTTCTTGATTTGGAACTTTTAAAATATTTTAGAAACAAAAATACATATTCCAATGTTCATAATATGACCAAACTTCAATTTGAAAGAAAAATTACTTTTTAGCCAAATCTGGAGGCATGCTGCTTTAAATAAGGAAAGAAGAGATGACTAGCAATTATAGTTAGATCTGACTTAAAGACGGTAGCACTTTGCCTAGTAAAGAAACATGAGAAATAAACAATTTCCAACGTTATACGAGTTTAATTTAATCGAGTTACTACGTCAAAATACTAGATTTTACCATTTTTTATTACGAAGCAGCAAGCGAAAATTTACACTGCTATCTAACAAACCTCCTTGAAAGAATATACAAACGATACTTTGTTATATGCGTTTGATAAATGGATCGTGAGTCTAGGACAGTGGTATTACGTTGTATCAAACTTGTCTTAACAAGAAAATGATTTTAATACGGCAACCTTTTGCCTTGTAATTTAACTGTAAGCATGTAAAATATGACATAAGGGACAGGAATGATGTTTATTTCATATACAACAGTTAAATATACGAACAAATCTCAAATTTGCTGTAAGATACGTTTATGCATGAACTAAAATTCAATCTATATAGAATATAATGTGTCGGGCATGAATGAGAAGCAACTTATTTGTAAAACAAAAGATCAACAGAAAATTCAAAAGATATTGCCGCTACAAGAAGCATAGGTATTAAATGAGAAACAAACATTTTTAAGGCGTGCGTTCATTGATCAGGTGCCGCAATACATATGTCTTTAAAATGTCCTTGCCAAAATGCCAAAATGTAATTACATTAACGCGCAAAACGTCTACGTTCCCGCAAGGATTATATCTTTTTATAAAACCAGGTGAACTTTTTAACCATGTTCTTCCAAAGAGTATTATTAGTTATCCGGCCGATTTTAGTTTGTTGAAAAATGTTATCAAATTCTTTGTAGAAAAAAAAATCAGACACTTTAGATTCTTGAAAATGTGGCAAAAAAGACTTAAAGATTTGCGTTCAACAGCGATGAATATGGTGGCTCATTCTGCCATGTAGTACAGTAATCTTGGCGCCCCCGCAGTTATGAATTCGTAATGTCGCAAGGCACCCAACCAACATAAGTTCGTGGGACTACTATACAGCGTCAACATGATAGAAAAATTATTTTTTCGGGTCCACGTGTTGATTAATCGTTTTGTGGTGTAGTCGTTCCGGTGTGTGTGGGGAGGGGGGGGGGGCAACTCGAAGGTACAACTTGGCAGAAACAAGTCACCATAGACGACAGATACCAGCACACATACTTGTAACATACATTATTACATACTCCTTCTATTCCCAGTTTAGTTACAATGGTACCGGAAACGTCAATATATTTCAATACACTGACGGCTGAATTTCATACCGGGTGCGTGACGTAATTTAATGTGTGCTTTTATTTTGATTTAGTTCAGTATTGTCAATCTTATTCAGGTTATTTTTATTCAGTTTTACGAGTAGATACGAGTAGATACGTATTTAATTAAAAGGTTATTATCTTTGCATCTGGTAATATGCACTCGTTCTTTAGCGGAAGAATATTGAACTCCTAAAGTCGCGCAATATTTCCGCTGAAGAAATCGTGCATATTTCCTGATACAAACCTATCAATACCGTACTGCCAAAGCCCAACTGAATACATGATACTGCATGAATGTCTGCAACATAGTATTACTGATATAACTTAATTAAATATACTGACGCCTGTAAAAAGAAAGTTTTATGTGAAAGGGGCGAATCGAATGCAGAAATTAACACTAATGGCTTTGATAAAATGTTCATTACATCCTGCAGGCAGCAACGACGAACACTAATGGGGAGATATAAAAGATTTCCACCCAATAAAAGCACTATTGTAAGTGTAAGCATAATGCTGTCCTCAGGCAAAACAATTAGGCATTTGCCAACGCACTCAACTTACTTAGAACTGTCAGAACACTATTCTTTTAATTTCAACCAAAAAGGAAATTCTAAAATTTGATTAAAATTTAAGGATACGACTTTAATGAATATGACTTTGTCTGTATAATTGTTATGAAAATGTTATTAATTGTTTAGTAAAAAATCTAATTGTAACTTCCATACCTTTTATGTATGACTTTTGGGAATTATAGCCAGTAGATAGGAGTTCCTGTCAGTACTCTGAGCTCAGTGTAACTGTTTTTTAGGATTCGACAGGAAGCCATCTAGCTGGCTTACGGAAGGTCGGTGGTTCTACCCAGGTGCCCGCTCGTGATGAAATAATGCACGGAGGGGCACCTGGGGTCTTCCTCCACCATTAAAGCTGGAAAGTCGCCATATGACCTAAAATTGTGTCGGTGCGACGTTAAACCCAACAACAACAACAAAAAAAGGATTCGACACTATTAAGGACCAGCACGATTGCTAAAATTGTTCTTATACGTGAGCTAGACTATGTCTTAAAGCAGGAGGGAGCAATGTGTGCTTTTCAACCTTTCTCATGACCGCCAAAAGCGAAGAAGAAACCGACAGCGCAATGTTAAAACTGTTCGCTCTCAAAAGTATATTAGACCCAAAAATTATATTTGAAAACGATGAACAACTACTTTAACCTAACATTTACATGTTTCTTTATATAAACATTACTGCGTGTTAGGATGGATTAGAATGATATCACAGCATAAATGTGTACTTCCTCTAAAAGCTAGAAGATATTTTTAAACAAAATTAAAATTAGTGACGATTATTCATGACATTTTACTGTGTAGATGTAGCCCTGCAAACACACTTCATATATTACCGTATTTTCCGGACAATAGGCCACGGCCAATACGTTAAAAAAGTGAAATTTTCAAGGGTGCGGCCTATGCGTCGAAGCGGCCTATACGTCATTTTATTTTTTCTAAATGGGCATTTCATGCGGCCTATACAATAGTTTTGATTTTTCACTTGCAATTTTAAAGTTGTTGAAATTAGGGAGACACTCAAGTTTGTCTTTCTCTTGTTTCCAGCGACGAACACATTTCTCATCAGCCTTAGAAATAATTAAAAGTGCTCGTCAATTGAGATTTATTTTAAAAATGATATTTGCTTTTATCAACGGACTCTAAATCTCAAAAGTTATAAACATTTCGGTAAAATCTCCACGATTTCGACGTGTATTTTATAACAAAAGTCAAACTGTAAAATTAGCCCAGTTGTTTTGCATCTCTATTGATCTGTAAACAAGGGACGAATAGACACAAACAGACGATTACCGGTACAGTCCGTGTCTGATAACTTCGGAGTGACTATTTAGACGAGTCCAAGTCAGGAAGGTAATCGATAATTATTATTATCTAAGTACACACTTTTATATTATACTACTAACTGGAACGCTTACTTTGAAGTAGAAAATTAGTACCGGCCGTAGGGCGTTAGCCTTACATGTGCGATTCATTTTTATTACTATTGTCGCTTTGATACGAATCCCACTGTGATTTATACTTTTTTTTAAATATTTGTTTTTTATTTATGTTTTATTACATTTTTTTTCATAGACAATTGAAAAAAAAAAAAAAAATGCAATACTACAGCACTACGGTATACAATAACAAACTGAAATATAGAAAATGATGTTGCTTGAAATATACTTCAGAATATTTTGTAGTATGCATTTATCATCATTTTTATACTGAACAATGTTTTTCTTTGCAACAACAGAAGTGGACGCCTCTGACTACACTAATACTGGAAATATACCAGAGAGAAATTAATTTAACCTGCACGAAATTTTCGAGTGTTTTCGTGACTATGCATTCATAATACGATGTGTGTACATAGAGCTGATAGTTGGTCACCTTACAACAGAAGTTTATTTAATAATATTTCTATCTAAATATATTAATATAACCCAGGAAAAATGAATGATTATGGTGGTTACCAAGAAAGAGAGAGAGAGAAAAAAAAAGAAAACACCTACCTAGATTCGAACCTACGGCCCGCATAAATCGGCATTTCAAACATCAATGCTTAACCACTGAGCTACCGGGACTGACAGACGTGTTGCAATAAAATATACCTAATATCATTGATTATGTAAGCTGCTTTACCTATTTTGTTAGTTTTATAAGTCCAGAAAACATAAACAAACGTGACGTCACTCCGAAGTTATCAGACACGGACTGTAGTGCGTCCGATATATCAATCTTCCGTAGCCGTCAAACCCCTTGCGGGAACGTAGACGTTTTGCGCGTCAAAATCATTAAAGAGAAAGAATATAGTGATAAAAATTTAGAGTGGAAGAAACTAAAAAAAATAACTTTAGTGATATTAAAAGGTTAAAACTTGAGTTTGCAGGATAACTAGGGCGAGACATAGTCAAATTATATTAATTGATAAAGATTTTCTACGTTATCAAAAAAGGATATTTTAGTGAAAGATTTGCATAAGATGTCTTTGAATAATCCCTGTTGGTTTTGCAGTTTGCTAAACGTTTGTGAAATGTATATAGTATAATTAAAAACAAATAAGTAAAATGAAAGAACAAAACCTTGTATCTTTATAAAAACGTGTGAATATTTGGTTAATTCTGTAGTGATAGCAGCATGGATTCGTCAGAATTTGACACGACCGGTATTTTGTCACAATTTCGGACATCTTTGTAGAAGTTTATATTTTTTTTTTTTAGTTTACTCATAAAAATGCACTGCCATAGTCTTTTTTCCGAATTTGGTCATTAAATGTTCAATTCTTTAACAAAAGCGAAACGGATCAAATTATACATGGCTAGACATACTTAATACACAAGTTTTATTTTTGGCAAAAGTAACTGTAACTTGATGTAAATGGTTTAAAACAGTCAGCTCAATAGTGAAATCGAAGGTGTTGTAGTTCGAAGCCACAGTTCCCTGTGGAATAAACATAGTCACATTTGTTAAGTCTCTCGTTATCCACCTCTTATCAGTGCCATTTTCTGGCTTTTATTTGTCAGTTGGAGGTTGAATATAAAATGTTTCTAAGGGAGGCTCAAGAGGGAAATTATTTTTAAATATTTTGAATTTAAGATATTTAGAAATGTATTCAGTTTACTGTTTTTAATCATGCGATAAATAAGTTAGAAAATACACACGCGTGTGTTACTTATCTCCATTACTTAATATTTTGATGTCTTTAAAACATGTTTAAATGTAGTCTTTTTTTTTTCAAACAACCCAGGAAATGTTATTACAATCCAATGAAATGGATAGTTTCTGAAATTAAGTTTGACATTTATGTCCCATGTAAATACAGAAAATTATCATGATACTCATCTTTGGATTATGAATGAGCAATTGTTTTGGGCGATTTTATCTTTTGCCATTTATATTTTAGTTTCATTATGTATTCCTTCGAAAATGTACCTAGGTCCGTTTTAACACTCAAATTGAATAAATCCTGTGACCTGTGTTAAATGTTAAAATATTTCCGCAGAGTCGGGTTTAGATCAAATTTCAAGAAATGTTTTATGTAAAACTATTTAAAACATATAAAACTTCTAAACATTTGTGAATCAGGCGATAATCATTCACGTGCGCTTTATTAGGTTATGCACGAACTTCTCATGCTAATACATAGTGTAAACAATAGAAGCAGGAAATAGGCCTGGCAAATATTATATGTTGTTACTTATTTAAAGAACTAGCCTGTAAGTAAGGAATTTTCTTGAATGTTTGGTAAACGACCTGTGACATATGTCGAATATTGACGTTTTGAGTCTCGCTATGGGATCCTATACCTATGTTCAGAAAATTTAAATGCCCTATGCTAAATTAGTAGAAACAAAGACGGAATATGCTAGATGTTAGTTATTTCTTCGTGTTATATGTATTAGGCATAGGAAAAAGAGATCAATATAATTGCACCTTTACTAATCCTACTAGGTGTTCTGTATTACAAAAGTGCTTCTATTGTGACATTTTGATACAAGCAAAACTGTATTATCTGCACTATAAAATACTTACTGGTACTTCATTTTATTATCGGCTTATTAAAAGTTCATTTTTTACCATAAGTAAGTTGACAAAATCATTGGAACCAGTCTTTCAGGGGTAAATCAAACACATATGAATAAATCCCAGTAAATGATTTTGTTTTGCAAAAAAGTATGGTATTGTGTCTTAAACCGTTTTCGTTTTCCACTCTATTGTGTAATTGCAAGGGAAGTAAACTAATAGATATCTCTGCTTTAAAGTACTAGTCCAAGGCAAGAGTTGACATTCTTTGTGGATCACAACTTTGAATTAAATATTAAAATTTCTGTTATTGATATTAGCAAAACTATCATACATTGCACATTTGTGAAATCATTTTTGTTAATTTCAAGGACTTGGAAACCAATTTCTAGACCTTATTTAATGTATTCTATCAATGAAAATTTTAGGGTCTATCTCTATATGTATATGTTTTTCGACATTGATTACAGTACTGACACATGACAGATTAGATTAGCAAAAATATAGGAAAGACGTTTGTTGAAGAAAATTATTTAAATTAGCACTAAATTGGTAATATTGTTATTAATCTTGCCTGGGAGGACTGTCTATGGTATCATTTTCCTTGCCTTTGAAATGAACACGTTACTGTTCAAAATTATGTCATAGCCACTTGTCTTTTAGTCTCCAATATGTTGAAACGGGCCGGTGATATATGTATGCATATCTTATTACTTGAACTATATTGTGAAATAAATGCTCTTCTATAATTGATTTGAAATTCACCCACTGTGGGAAGATAAACAATTAATGCATTTTTTTCAGAATGAACAAATCATACTTTAATCATCAAGTCTAACAATGTCATGTTAAATTTTGTTAAATTGAACAGCTACAATGTAGAGCCAATCCCGCTTATAATTAAAATTTTGGGTTGTTTTGTGATTTCTTTTGTTGTTTTTTTTCTCTTCATGTATTTTCTTCTGTTTTTCTGTGTGTGTGTGTGTGTGTGTGTGTGTGCGTGTGTGTGTTTGTAATCATAGCCAACTGGGTAATTTCGTATCAATACACACCAACAAACCGGGGATACGCCACGAACCAGGGAATTCCCCAGTTCAATCTAACAATGCCACGTTAATTCTGACCTTGAAATTAGATGTCTCTCAAAATTTGAGCCTATTCTGAGCGATAAAAATTTATTCCCCGGTTTGCAGGTTCTAGTCATACACATATCTCACACACAATTAGAATTTTACCAGAGTGTGTATCCTTCGCAATTTTCTGCAGTTCCCCAGTTAACCTGTATACAACTCGTAGTTTTAAATCATTATCACTGATTTAACACATGTTTTCGTCATTTTAAGCTCATGGGTGAAATAATACGTTAATCATTAATTAATTACCAATTATATATGTTTTCACCGTCACAAGACGATATTATATATCTATGTTTCCGAATATCTTGTCCGGCTTATCGTTTCACCATTTTGCTGTTATTGCCATGTTAATAAAATGTTTGATAACAGAAATACTGAATTAAAAATATTATAATATTGAGGAGCATCACTCAAAATATACAGTTTATTTATGGTCTATCAATATATTTTCATTTTACAAACTTTCAAGTTCAAGCGGTGCTTATATATGCATTGTTTTTTCCGGAAATATCTGTCAGTATTAGATCTATAAAGAATTCACAACGGTTAATGTAATATGTTAACAGATGACACCACTACAACTACATTTCAAAGTCTATAGTTGTTAAAATGATCGTCTGAACCATCTAAAAGAAAAGCAATATGAACGTATTGAACAAATTTTGTTCGAATTAATATACTTTTCCTAGACTAGCTCCTATACTATGATATATATCTTTTTTATGATTGAATGTAGTGAACTGAGCCAGTTTATATCCTATGCCCAATATCATATGATAATTTCAACATCAGTCCTGTGTAAAAATCTCTAAAATAGACTGCCTTTTGTCTCTATCAAAGTGAATTTGTCATAAACGGGAAAAATATAGAAATATAGTTAGTATCAGTCTAGTGGCTAGTCTATACTTTTCCCACCTTATTTGCATTTCGTTAACTATTCTAAATTCTTGATATGATATATATATTTATTTATATTTCGTTAATTCTTCTAAATTATTGATATCATTTATTTCTTCATTTTAAATTTACTTATGGTAATTCATTTGGTATACAAAAGGCCTATTACCGGTAAACTGAAATTAACGACTTGTAACTTCAATCCGGCATGAATACTTATTTTTAATGAGCTTGCTAAGTATTATCTATAGGGTGCAGGTATGGGCACCAGAACAGTCACTGGTATTTCAGCGGGATTCACACGGTTCCTGTGCCCTGTTTGGGGATTTTGTGCGATTTAATAATTAAGCCAATTCTTTTTAAATTCTTCAACATTTCAAACCTTCATCTATATAAAACAATTGAGTGATATTGATCATATCAATAAAAGCTATCGAATAATCTTAATTATTTTCTGTATACAGGTGCAGCAGTACTTTAAGATTTTTCGATAGAAAATAAACTTTACATTAAATTTCTGGCGATAAAAAAGGTTGTCAGCCAAATCAGTTCCTTTATTTGGCCATATAACACTACTGATTGAACAATACTTGTTCATTCACAAAGCCAGTACCTTACTTTTTTGAAATGCAATAATTATATTTTTCAGCTATGTTTCATTCAAGTATTCTGTAAATATTATATTTGTATCCGCCAAATAGCGGTTACTTCGAGTACAAAGTTGATTTTTACATTGCATATGTTGCATTTTTAATAACGTTTAAATTAGGGTCTCGGGTTTATGGGTCATGGTGGAAATAACATTATTAGCGTTTCTAAATGTGACGTCACTGATGACGTCATTTATATGTGAAATACTGTATAACGCTAAAAAACGTCTTTTTGCTATAAAATAATAATAATAATAACAAGAGCCACGTTAGACATGGCCAATCCCCCGCCGGGCATATTATAATTGAAGGCTGAAGTTCCTGGCAAGTTAGTGTCTGAAAGTATTAATTTTGGGGAAAGCTTTGAAGAACCATTTAGTTGTGGTCCGCATCAGGGGTTTTAAAGATGTGGAAGAAAGAATAAGTCAGTGGTGAGGTGGTTTACTGCTAAATTTTATTAATTTTTATGAACAGTAAAGCTATGACGTTTTTCTATATGCTACTGTAAAAAGAAGGAATGGAAAGCTAACAGGGAACACTAGTGCCAGAATGTCACAATATATGCACGTCACAGCAAATTTGTTTACTCTAGCAGCTGTATTTGCAAATGGAATTTTAATTTTGTGGTTGTTTAGTAATCATTTAAGTCTTTTGTTTTTCTAAGTCCACAAAAAAACTCCTTACCAGGTAGAGATATCTTACAATACACCTAAAATTGGAAAGTAACATCCATGTTGTACCACAGAAAAGTGGTCTTGTTTTTTGCCTACGGTCAATTACAAAAATGTTACAATATAAGTTATTTATAGTAACAACTAAGGGAAGTTAATCTTTAAAAAAAAAAAATGTAAGTCCACACAAAAATCTTCACCAGGTAGAGATTGGTCAAAATACACCTCAAAATTGGATGTAGCATGCATGTTGTACTACAGAAAAGTGGTCTCGATTTTTCCCTACGACTAGTAATGAAAAAGTTACAATAAAAGCTATTTAAAGTAACAACAAAGCGAGGTAATGCTAAAGAAGGGAACTGCGCATGACACTTCGTCTCATGATGGTGTATAATTGTGCCAAGTTACATCAAAATCCCTCCATTCATGAAGAAGAAATGCTTCGGACAAAGTCATTCTTGTATCTGACCTTTGGCCTCTAAGTGTGACCTTGACCTTAGACCTAGGGACCTAGATCTTGCGCACGACACTCTGTCTCGTGGTGGTGAACATTTGTGCCAAGTTATATCAAAATCCCTCTATGCATGAAGAAGAAATGCTCCGGACAAGGTTTTCATTCTTGTATCCTTTGACCTCTAAGTGTGACCTTGACCTTAGACCTAGGGACCTGGTTCTTGCGCATGACACTCCGCCTTGTGGTGGTGAACATTTATGCCAGCATATATCAAAATCCCTCCATGCATGAAAAAGATATGCTCCGGACAATTTTTTTTTTTTGGAAAATATGATAAAGGAGAAGTTCTCAAAAAATAGGCAAGGTAGAGTTATTGTTCTTGCACACTGCACTTCCTCCCAATGTGTTCTATCAGTGTATGAAGTTTGAAGAAAATCCCTCCAGTACTTTTGGAGTTATGCTCCGGACATAGATCGTTGCGGACGGACGCACGCACGGACGGAGAGCATTTCTAATATCCCCTTCGCCTTTGGCTGGGGGGATAATAATGATAAAAAGGAAAACAATGGGCGATATCGGTCAGTTAATTCCCCTGATTAAACAGATGCGCGTATAGGTGGCGCTACATGCGAATAGGTCCTAGAAAAGTTTGTTTACATTATTTACATTATTATTCAGTCGCTGTCACTTCAAACTATATTAGTAGATTTGGAAAATATCCGATTATGTAATCAAAATTCAGCTGTTTATCCCTTGAGCAATTGAGGAAAGAGCTTTATTTATATTTATTGATACTCTGTGCCTTAAAAATATGAGGCTAGCTGTAAGGACTGTTTTAAAGTGCATTTTCTTAGTGTCAGTTTATATATGGACTGTATCATTGGTATGTTTGTTAATTGTGACAATAAATGTTTTTCTTTAGCTTTAAAGTATTTTTCAATATTGAAATGCCTCCTTGGAAAATCATTTTATCATTGTGCAAGTATTTAGACTATATTCTTAGAATAAGGATCAATATACTAGGCAGTATATACTAAAAGTTACAAATTAATCGGAAAGATCTGCATACACAGCTTAATGCAATGAGATCTTGAATAATATAGAAATTATAATAATAATTACTGTAAAATGTTAGAATATATGCCTTTGTGATAAGATGTCCCTTTAATCTTCCATCAGTCCAGTTAATTTATTATAGGCGTTTTCTCATATATTTCATGAAAATATCATCCATGAGGCATAAATGAACTCTATTGACAAGTTGACATACCACGTATTAATTTAATTTTATGTTGCTGCCTCGTTAATTTTCAGTCAATTCAAATTCACAGTAACTTGCCCACATAAAGTTAAAATATAAATCTTTACATTTAATAAAAACACCCGTAGGATTCTTAATACACAGACTACAAATTTGTGAAGCTTTAAAAATAAAAAAACAAATGTGAGACCTTTTAGACATTATTTCAAATATTGCAATGTATTAAGAAAACTTATTATACACATTATATTAACATCTGACCGATATTTAACACCTAATTGGGAGCAGAAAGTGTTAAGTCTGCTTCAAGGACATATTCTTGAATTTAACCCCCTAGAGTTAACAGGACACATGGCATGCACATTTTTATGATAACAATCAGTATGCAGCCAGTGGGTAGGAAATTTTATGCAAATTAAATGTTCCCAGAGTAACCATTGTCTATTTGAAGCAAAGCTTCCATTCAGGGGTAAAATTTAACAATATTTTCAACTAGCTACTAGCTAGCCCCACTTTGCTTATAAATTATACGGAAATGTGACTCGCTTAAATTAATGCTACAATAATAATTTCAGTTATATATTACTAGCCAGCATTTTGAAATGATGAAAATTTTACAAGGCTTTAAATTTTATGTTAAAAACAGAAGAAACAGCTATCCAAATAGATTATATTGATAAATTACATGATTAGAATTATTTTTTTAAAAATGCTTTAATTAATTTTTTATTCAGCTATCAAATGCGTGAAAGGTTAAGAAAAAGAGTTTAACACTATGAAAAAAGCCGAGAGTACACCGCATGATAGGACATATTCGCCCGTAGCGACACCTGTCAAATGATTTGGGAAGATAAATCAGCGAATGCTGCAATAACAATAACAACAAGAAAGGGAAAAAAATCCGCAATGGAAAAACTTTCCATTATTTACATGGCCAAGTGGAAGGAAGAGTTATCTCTATCACATGACAAAATTTGTAAAGTTCACCGCTCGCGAATACTGAGTATTTTTCGAAAGTCTGACATCTTGTCAGCATTCCTTTTTGTAAAGAAACTAAATATTTTACTAAAATGATTTTCTATTTATTTAAGGTTCTTTTTAACAACAACACTTTGAAGTTTGGAGATATGAAAACTATCTTGACAATTTCTTTTTTGAATTTTAATAAGAGACGAGAGTCTATCCGGTAGATATAGTCCCTGAAGATTCGTAACATGATTAGATCTACACAGTTTGGCGGTAAGAGGTATTTTGGACGAGTAAAATATAATTCAACATTTTGAACGTATCTTAGTCATAAATAAAACATGTTGTAAGTACTAATGTACTGCACTTATCATGTGTCGCCTTCAGATTAACATTAATTAGAAAATATATGCGTGGGTCTCCGTAGTTTGATAGCTATAGCGATGTGTCATGCATTACCAAATCTAATGAAACATACACTCTATAGAAGTTTTATAAACTACACTGCATGCTTAAAATCTCAAACTTTTAAGAATGTATCTAAGCAATCAACTTTTCATTCGATTTATCATTGATTTCAATGAAACGGTGGAAATTTCAAATTCTATACATTCTTTCAGCGTAATACAGATTTACATAATTTTGATAAATATTCATTTGAGCGAATTATTAATCTTAATACGTGAATTTTACGGATGTTGGCGAAATAAATAGATGATCTTACATAAATGAGGTCTTTTACTGAATTTATTCAACTAGTTAATTAACATAATAAAACGCGAGGCTCGTGACAAGCATTTTATCTTTACATGAATAAAGCAAGTGTTTCTTCCTCGTTCTTATAATTAACAAAATATTATTAGAAATCGTAACGTTTTAGCAAACAAGTCCAAAGTTTTCATAAATTTCAGCGTGTGTTTGTGGCTCTAATCCGTTTAGTTTAAGGAAACAGTACCATATGTGTTCTACGGACAATTCACTTTTTATAAAATCTTGTAACGTTATTACTGATAGTCTTAAGTTATAAAATGGTACAAATATCTCAATTTTGATTTAATCCTCTTTCTTGCATTCCAATAAGCCCTTTTTATATAATTACACATTAAAATACACTTAAATGAAACTACGTTTATCCAAGTAAAGTTGCATGTCGTACAAGAATTCAGAAAAAGTTCCAAAATAGAAATTGCCTGGTTATAAATACATTGGGGTAAGTTAGTTCTGGTCAACAACTTTTCAGACTGGCAAATACAAGATAAATAGTATATAGCAAATGTATTTGGAGACTTAGCTTGGGATAGTGTTTAGCGCGCTAGATTCAATGTCAAGATCAATATTGCTAAAACCATTTTTAATGTGTCCTCTCAGTGAATTTATATTAGAGTGAAACCTTGCCTACAGGTAGCTTCAAGAAAAAACAAGACTCGAATTGTGTTTGCAACCAGAAGGTTCAGTCTAAAAGTGCTGTACTTGAAAGACTCCAGTGTGTGCAGCGATCTTAGGCGCTGGTCCAGAGTACATTTCACATTTAGGAATTTTGAAGATTTGTGGTTAAAATTACGATCGAAACTTTACTTTGTTTTAGCAACTTTGATGGCATTAGGGTAAATACTGCCAAGGTCAAAATATAATACTAGAAATAGAAGAAAAATAATTATGTCTCCCCCAGGAGACATATTGTTTTTGCCCTGTCCGTCCGTCCGTCCGTCCGTCCTTTCGTCACACTTCATTTCCGAGCAATATCTGGAGAACCATTTGACCTAGAACTTCAAACTTCATAGGGTTGTAGGACTGCTGGAGTAGACGACCCCTATTGTTTTTGGGGTCATTCCGTCAAACGTCAAGGTCACAGGGGCCTGAACATTGAAAACCATTTCCGATCACTAACTAGAGAACCACTTGACCCCGAATGTTGAAACTTCATAGGATGATTGGTCATAAAGAGTAATTGACCCCTATTGATTTTGGGGTCACTCCATCAAAGGTCAAGGTCACAGGGGCCTGAACATGGAAAACCATTTCCGATCAATAACTAGAGAACCACTTGACCCAGAATGTTGAAACTTCATAGGATGATTGTACATGCAAAGTAAATGATCCCTATCGATTTTGGGGTCACTCCATTAAAGGTCAAGGTCACAGGGGCCTGAACATTGAAAACCATTTCCGGTCAATAACTTGAGGACCACTTGACCAAGAATGTTGAAACTTAATAGGATGATTGGTCATGCAGAGTAGATGACCCATAACGATTTTGGGGTCACTCTGTGAAAGGTCAAGGTCACAGGGGCCCGAACATTGAAAACCATTTCCGGTCAGTAACTTGAGAACCACTTGACCCAGAATGATGAAACTTCATAGGATGATTGGTCATGCAGAGTAGGTGACCCCTAACGATTTTAGGGTCACTTTGTTTAAGGTCAAGGTCACAGGGGCCTGAACATGGAAAACCATTTCCAATCAATAACTTGAGAACCTCTCGACCCAGAATGTTGAAACTTCATAGGATGATTGTTCATGCAGAGTAAATGACCCCTATTGTTTTTGGGGCCACTCTGTTAAAGGTCAAGGTCACAGGGGCCTGAACATTGATAACCAGTTCTGATCAATAACTTGAGAACCACTTGACCCAGAATGTTGAAACTTCATAGGATGATTAAACATGCAGAGTAGATGACCCCTATTGATTTTGAGGTCAGTCTGTTAAAGGTCAAGGTCACAGTGGCCTGTTCATGTAAAATCATTTTTTGGAAATAACTTGAGAACCACTTGACCTACAATGTTGAAACTTAATAGGATGATTGGACATGCAGAGTAGATGACCGCTATTTATTTTGAGGTCACTTGATCAAAGGTCAAGGTCACAGGAACCTGAACAGTGACTTGAGAACCACTAGGCCAAGAGTGTTGAAATTTAGCGGGATGACTGGACATGCCAAGTAGATGATCCCTATTCCAGCCAACCATCAGTGTCTCTTTGATTTTTGCTCCTGACCCCTATTGACTTCTTGCCTATAGGACTTTGCATTGGGGGAGACATGCGCTATTTTACAAAAGCGTTTTCTAGTTCAGTAATTGGATCGTCGAGCAAAACAGATGGTTTCCAGTTTATAGCTGAAGTACACGAATTGTCGCCAAACTCTGTAGATAGCAGGCTTCTGTAGAAGCTAGTGGGACCGCCTAAGTCAATGTCAAGGTCGCCAATATTTAGAATAGAACAGGACAGAAGTTTTTTCAGTCAAGAATGTTATTCAATTAAGTTGACTTAAATACAGTATGATATAATCATGGTGTGATATTAACACTGAAATAGTAATATTTAAAACAGAAAAAAAAATATCAGTGCAATAACTCGCTATAAGACTGAAATATCACCACGAAGCTTACTAGGGTAGAAAGGCTTACAAAGCCGAGATATTTTAACACAGTTTTATTTATGAAGTATTTGTCAAATTTAGAGACCACATAAATGATAACACTAGTGCATTATCTGATTGATATTAACTACCACACATCAAAGAAAAGGCCACAAGGATCTGACTCCAGTACGTTGTTAATACTGTTTAAACAAGCCTAGATCATAGCTAACTCGTGAGATTATCTTAACACGGAATTTTCATGCTATTTTTCGCGCGGTTTTTGTTCAGTGATCGCCATGTTAAACAAAAATGTTTCAACAAAGCATAGGCTATGAAATGTGTTGTACTATTTGTAGTTTACGACGGTTCTAATAAAATGATAATGCTGCGGCTGCACAGGTTTATTAACATTTGTCAAAATATGGAGATCGTGAGACATTAATTAAACACATGGAAAACAACAACAAAACAATTTTAGCTTATATTCTTATGCAAAAACAACAAGAACAACAAAAAAACAACAACTTAATAAAATTAGATGTTCACGTTACGGACAGATATATCCTGTAGAAAAATTTTCACCAGAACCTGCAACCTGAAGCACATTATTTTAATACTTATAGTTCTACAGAACAGTCTATGATTTGCTGTATTTTAATAAGCATCTTACTTTTGTAAACTATCGCTTTTAGAATTATACAAACAAAAAAGTTGTAACACAAAAACGAAAGTTTCTGTTTGTCGAGGCCATTGATATATCAAGTGTTATCATTGACGGTCTCGTTTATGTGTAAAGTATGAAATCTCAAAGTCTCAATGCGCTACACATACCAAGGGTAATTTTTAAAACACATAATGCTCATTGACCAAAAGGAGACTGTTTCCTGCCACTGACATTCCTACCTTTCAACTATAAATATGAATACGGCATACAATTATCTGCACATGATATTTGCTTCAACTTCAGGTCCGTAGGAAAACGACGTTTTAAGAAATTTTGTTTAATGATCAGTTTTGTTAATTTAATATGAAATATAAAACGTAAAAAAATATATCATTCAATGATATATCATACCGTATGTATATTGCGGTAGCACTTAATTTGGTATTTTTTGGAAACGAAGAGCGAAAATGACTGGTGATTGAACTTACAGTGCTAATGAAAAAGAAACAATAAAGTAATCTACAGATGAGTTCCCAAGGTGTCAGAAAATACAATATGTTATGCATTGAATGAATTCCGATATCTTCATAACTTATCACACATGTACTTATCGTTAATGGAAACTTGAAAACAGAAATTTTATTGCAGGGGCTGTTACAAAAAAAGGATTTTTATTGAAAAGAAGGCTTTCAAATACACAACAGCATTATTCATTGTTGCATAAAAGATTATTTCATACTTTATTCATGTAACTGACCAACACAAAATAAGACATTTCCCTATTCGATGACACACTAACGCTGTATTTATTATGAGTGCAAGTACATTTATTTTAGTTTTGACACTGGCATACATATGCTTTACTGGTATTAATAGCATCGAAATACTTTTTTTTCTGGGAAACACAAATATATCAAAATCATGAAAATACTTAGGACATAAAAGTTTAGATAAAACAAAAACAATATCAAATGCATTTAAAATACCTATGACTGATTCATTTTACTCTTCCTTGATCAGAATGATTTTTACACGAGCATTACTACATGAAAGTGTTATATACGTCTGCATTTGTTAGAAAATACTTATATACTTTGTACTGCGGTAAATTCAGCTGTTTCTTCAGTTTTCTTTCTCCTACTTTTGTAATTATACTATATATACATTTTCGTGATTGATACTCTAGTAAGTATTGCTTGCAATTAAATCATGTTCAGTTTCAAAAAGGAAAATCGTCACAAAATTGGGAAAAGATTTTCTCAGAGTGGGATCCGAACATATGACCCTCACAAATTCTGAAAGATAAACTGTGTAAAGTAAACGTACTAGTGAAGCCTGGTTTTCTAGAAATAAGAAAGAAACAAACCTTCTTATACGAAAATATATTGGTAACCAAAAATGCTGTTTGTTGAATTCTTTGTTAATATTAATTGCGATTTTGTCAGGCAAGAAATAACGATTTTCATGCAAATATCAGAGACTGCGTATCATTTGAGGTTGAATGAACGATTTCCCGATATTTGATTCTTGTTTCCACATATCAAACCTGAAATTTTACTTTGCAAATATACTCAGTTCCAAAAGAAAGTGTGCACTTTTTAAGTTTAAATATTTCAAAAAAAATTCCCCGACGTTTTTGTTTCATTTTTTCATACACTAACTCTCAGGTATAACTCAAAATCTAAAATGCACACCAATTTGTTTACGAACTGATTTAAATTTTGGTACCAAACATTATAAGTTTTCATGAAAATAACCGAGAAAAAATAACAGAAAACTAAGTGCACACTTTCTTTTGGAACTGAGTGTATGCGCAAAAGTCTTTTTCTAAGAAAATCAAGTTTTTGTTAGCCTGTTAACGGATGAAAATAAATGCTTTGCCTTCCTGATTTATGGTTATGTGCTATCTTATTAAAATAATTACCTCGATAATTCTATTGTTTCCGTCTTAATTTTAAGACAAATTTGCCGTCACTCTCAGCGAGGGTCATGGGTTCGTATCCTACCATTTTGTAAAACCTTACCTTTTGAAACTTATCATGGTTAAATAGCAAACGGCACTAGAGTTTAAATCCATATAATGTATACAATGTCCCTGTATATACAGCTGTATAATAATACAATATTTCAAAGGTAGGAACACAACAACTGAAAAATATGTTTAATATTACCTCGATTGGGAGATAATCTCAGTGGTAAGTTGCCTGTTATTTTTTGTTGTACTCGAATATACATGATTTCCTTAATCCGAATAATTTTTATAGGAACCCCTAATATGTTTTGACAGGACTGTTAATACTGTCTTTGGAACGAGTAGAATACAACTGCAAATGGTAGCATGTTGGTCTACAATATTGTGTCTGTAAATCAGTTCTTTTATTTAGACAGAATTGAAGGAAAAATTGTCTGCTTAGCACAGCTTTGTGAATGCCTTAGGGATAATTTTAGTTGAAACATGGAGAAGGAACTAGAATACTTAATACTGTTTTGTGCTATATTATATCTCTGCATCATGCATCTAGTTCGTTCTTTGATTGTTCTGTGTCTTTTCATAAACAGTTATTTTAATGTAAACACCTGACATTTTTGATTGAATGTCGAAGGATTGACTTATTACATGTACTTACAAATAGAATACAGAGTTTCCTCTATTGACTGACCGCCGCTGTGTTAGAGTCGCTGACTTAAAATCACTGTAAGCTCTTACTGATTAAGAGGCATGGGATCGATCCCTGCAACCGACCGTATCACTTCATGTAAGAAGATGACAGTTTTTTACGGAGGATAGGTACTAGTAGCGGATCTTTCCAGGAACGATTGTTGGGTAAACTGCCCGCTTGACATAACAGAAATACTGTTTAAAAATGGCGTTAAACCCATGAAAATCAAACTAAATCCCTCGACTGACTTACTCATATATATGTTATGTAACAGGTGCTTCCGCATACACCATATTAATAGCTAGTTCCTCGTTTCAACTATACCCACGCACCCGTTTAGTTATACACTTGTACCTCATTTAGTCTTTACACTAATTCCCCGTTTTGTTGAAACACACAGTTCCACATTTCGTCGATACACAAACACCCGGTTTGTTATACATTTACCTCAGTTGGTTTAAACACAACATTCCCCGTTCTGAATGTGAAAAATCTCATTGCTTAACATTTGAACATAGCTTTAATATTAAGCCACGGATAATTTAAAAATGATTAGAATAAGATTTGATAGAAATATGATGACTGTAGCTACAGTAATAAAGAAGTTCCCAGTTGGTAGGTTTATAACTTAAATCCCCGATTGGTTGCGTTTACATGTATGCGTGCGTGCGTGTGCGTGTGCGTGTGTGTTGGGAGGGGGGTGGTGAGTGTAGGGGTAGTGTCTGAGAGCCATAATGACTGAAAAATGACAAATCAGATTTGACTACATATGTGTAGATATTTTACACTCTATTATTATTGGACTAATTATGTTTTCTTCAGCCGGCGGTAAGGCTATATAATCAAGGGAGGTTTAGGTATGAACCACTCCATCATTCAAGACCTCAGGTCGGTACGCACAAGCATAACTTACAGCCTTGAGCAATTTTAGACTGGGTCTTGTTTACGTTTCCTTTATGTCTTATACATTTTTACATTTTCATTGATGAATTTTAAAATTTCGATCTTTCATAATACTTAAACATTCATGTAATTATTCAAGCCTTAATCCTGGGACAAATTTTATCACATGAATTTTCTCGTGCATTGTATATAATGAAGTACAGTCAACATACATTTATGTATAATCAAAATGAATGCATTAAAAATCACATGTTTCTTCAATCTTCGTACCGTCTAGTTTGGCGACATATATGCCATTCGGGTCAGCCGTTAATGTAGCCTACTTAATGCAGATAACATCATACTGTTAATACATTTTAAAGCTTTAGTGGCAGCCATTTGTATCGGTATACAAAGTCAAGACCAAATGTTATAATTTGCTTTCTTTTCAGCCGACACTGATACAGAAGGTTTGGCAATGCTGACTATAATAGAAAGCAACAGTGTCCATAACCGTTGAATTAAATTCTGCATCAGTGTAACATTTGAAAATGTTAACATTTGCATTTTGAAAAGAAACCTGTAGTGGCTTTAAGTTGACATCTGATCATATTCAAAACTGTATTCAATTTTGTCATATAAGTTATATAATTTTATTGACGGATCAGGTAAGCGACGTTATTCCAGCTGTTTGTTTTAAACCTTTTGACACTGGCGTTTAAAACATCATAATGCGAAGTGCAGACGACAGAAGAATGCTTGTACTCATCCGACGAACAGACAGCAACGTACATGTATACATATTTGATATCAAACATCACAAATCATTAAGTATTTTAGTTGATATTTTATGGGTATGATATGAAATATAGTATACATGCAGCTAATTAATTCTAATATACATATATATCACAGTTTTTTATTGCATGACTTGCGCTTGTGAGAGTTTTTCTGCGTATTGTACACACTGCGTGGTTTTTCTTGTTTGATTTTTGTGGGGAGGGGGGGGGGGGGGGGGGGGGGTGGGGGGTTGTTTTTTCTTTTTTCGGTTTATTTTTGTTTGTTAGGAAAAATTGTTTCGGTCTCGCTTTAATTTAACCTTGTTTTTATTTTAAACTTACTAACCAACCCCAGCTTTTATTATATTTGACTGGCGTATCACAGTAGGTTGCCCCCCTTGAAAATTATCCGTAATCAATATTGAGTTCCCTGCTGATATCACTTTGAGCAATAGATTATATAGGAAATTTATTTTCAATCATTAATTTCAAATATGTATTTTAGTTTGTGAATATTTTAACACATATGACAGTATACATCAATTTCTCCTCTTCAATTTCATGTGAAAATATTTATTCTAACTGTACATCTTCTTGCTTCCAATTTTGTTTTAAAAGTATCACTATCGCTTATATTGCTGTTTAAGTAATTGCAACTGTGTGGTATGAGAACAATACGAATCAACATAAATTACATTAGTTCCGACTGAAAGCTAAATATCTTTGGAATATTGAAACATTCGACGACAGGAGAAAAACGACGTCAATAAGAATAATTTTCTTAGGAAATAGTGTAATCTGCAAGTTTGGCAATTAGTGAAAGCTGGTGGGGTGCATTTATTTAAATAAAAGATACTACTGGCAGCATGATTTCCCCGCTGTACGAAGAAAGGGGAAAATTAATAGACGAGCAATATCATGTCTATTTTAGAAATGAAATCCAAGCTTGAAAACAAAACAAACGAAAAAAAAAAACATTTATAATAGCGTGCTTTCCATTAGTTTACAGGACTTTAGTGGGACCTACATTTTTGTCACGATTTTGTTCGTGGAAAGCATGCAAAATAGTCACCTTTACAGCTAAAGAAACTTTAGTTTACACGGGTAAATTTGATTTCATGATTGAATTGTATAATAAGCACAAACAGATATATGAATGGCATATTTGATTTATATATATCATTGTTTATACAAAACTAAGTAAATTAGACACTATAAATGAGTAGGCAGGATGAATCAGAACTAATTTAAAAAAATGAGTTCGGATCTCAATGATACACATACATCAGTGCTGATAAGAAAAATTAGACACTTGATTCATAATTAAATAAGATTCTTTCTTTCCTTGGTTTCTACGGAAAACATTGCAGTTTACAGTAAGGATCAAGGCCAGTTGATAAAACAAGTCCGTGCGTGTTTTACTAACATGTAATTATGTTTTTTTAAGTTGTTAAATTGCTCGTTTCTTTTGCCATTGCCTATGTCAAATACCTTATTGTTTAGTTTATCATGTTTTAAAGAGCAAACCTCTAGGCATGTAAGGTTAAACAAAAGTACTGTTATATGGACCATGACATTCAAACAATATCATCACACAAGTCTCGTTTTTCTCGAGGAAATATATGATACTGTGGAAAAGTTCGTTTATGAAATAATCCTCGAATTTCAATGTTAAGCCGTCAATTTCTGGTCAAAAGAAAACTAAACCAAACAAAAACAGTATTTAAATGTTTTCATTTTCAGTGACATGACAGCATGAATTCCGTAATATCATAAGCTAACATAATTCTTTTTTTTACAGAAATGGTTTATATCATTCTTTTTCTTTAGAAGAATGATATTTCTATATGAATCTATAAAACAACATGATTTATATCAAAAACTGCCTACATGTTTTGTTTTTTTTATGGTGTAATATGCGAGCTTTATTTCCGTGTATTTGCCAAAGCAATATATTAAACTCAATGCAAAATCTATAACAAAGAATTATTAATTTGGGTCACGAATGACAGAACTTTAGCTAATGTAAAGGAAACAATCCAGTTATAAGGGAATAGCTTTAACACAGTCAATGATTAAGGGAGAGAATTCTCGAAAATTCTCGTTAAAAGCTGACCTTGGAAGGCAGACACTTTCTGATTTTCGAAATGATTTATATAAATCGGAAGGCAAGCCCATTTATGGCATACAATATATTGTAAAACTAAACAAATAATCATTATGATTAGCAACAGCAGGTCCATTACAATCAATGTCAACATTATATTAAATATGATATTCTTAGCTAAATAAAAAACATCAACAACAGTAGTTACTTTCAAAATAGAACTGAAATAAAACTATTTCAATGATTTGATGTAATGCTATTTAAAAAAAAATAGTTACATATGGTACGTAATAAAATATTTTGAAGCTTTATATGGGTTTACCAATATTTTTAACAACGTACTACTTCCCTGTCAAAGACGCACAACAACAATGTTTCGTTAGACATTTTCCGTAAAATAACTTATTTTGAATCGGGAACTATACTTTAAGAAACGGACAATAACTATCAAGATATATTATATCCAATTTCCCGTACAATGAACGAATCGTTAGGTGTCAATAACGACACGAGCCTCATCTGGAATGGGGGTGCCAGATGGGGGTCTTTACGGCATACGTAAAATAAGCGATAAAGGAATAAATGAGAAAACAAACAAACACGCAAAAACACGCAAAAATACATATAATGACATGACAAATCAATATCACAATGTCATGATGGAAAAATTTTATTTATGAAATAGATGCATCCCCTTTAAAATATCTTTAGAAAACGTATTTTTTTCCAAAAATTATTCCATCATATAAGATAGAAAATTGACATGGATATAGTTAAGGTATGGTCTTACACATTCAATAATAAAACTTTTCAAATCTTCAGTAAAATACGGAATAAATACATGTATATAAATCACACGAAGACGGTATCGCTCACACGAGTAGGTAGTCAAATGTCCGGTGTGTTTGGGTCTTCTATCTGACTGAATGCAATACTGGTTCCACACTGGAAAGAGGGGTCATTTCGTCACACCTAATCGTTAGGCAATTATTCAATAGTAAGAAATAGAAATTGAAACAAATTTCTGCATGATTTGAATTTACTGTCGTAAGAAGTATTAACTATACAGTATCTCTAATATCTATATCTATTAAAGCTCGCATTCAAAATGGCACCACACATATTCAATTGAGTGTGCATGTAAACTTATTAATAGTCGCCATCAGTAACCCATATGGGCGACTCGTTAGTAATTTTTAGTTGGAGGACAGTGGAAGATACAGAGAAGCTCAAATTCCAGAAGTTTCCCTGGGGAATAAAAACTTGCCAGGTTTAAACACAGGCGCTTGAAGCTCTATCAATAGATATATGCATTATCATATCCCATCCGCCTAATATACTTCATATATCAAGAGATCAAACCTGCATATACTTTTTTATTGATTGAGCTTCAAACACCTGTGGTTTAAAGCACATGTGTTTGAAGCTCAATCAAGTTAAGTTATGGTCTTACACATTCAATAATAAAACTTTTCAAATCTTCAGTAAAAATACGGAATAAATACATGTATTTAAATCACACGAAGACGGTATCGCTCACACGAGTAGGTAGCCAAATGTCCAGTGTGTTTGGGGGACTTCAAATGCAATACTGGTTCTGATTATGTGTCTAGCACCTGTGGTTTAAAGCACCCATCGACTCTTATCCGAATATTAGTCATTTAAATTGAAGCAGCAGATCGAACTCATAATTCCTGGTTTAGTAGCCAAACATCGTTACCACTGTCTCACAATCGATTCCACGGACAAGTAAAACAGATAGCAGATACTTTTTCAATATTTCGATTTCTTTGGGTTTATTACAAATCTTTATCGCCAATTACATACCGGCAAACATGGCGGACACCAGCAAGAAAGAAGTTGTTGAAGACAAAAAGGATGAAAAAAAAGCGAAGGGAGACGAAAAAGAGCAAGAACTCGTGAGAATAAATATCATTAAATATACCAGAATGTTTTTATTCAATTGACCTTGCGGTAAATGATTTGGTGTCAACAAAACTTGCCGTTTAATATTTGCTTTGTCACAGTTTACAAACTTGTGGGTGGGGTAAGTTGTAATTTGCGTAGTGACAACAGTTCGGTATACTGGTAACATCGGTAGGAGGGCAAAATGGTGAAAACTTGTTAATTTGTTAAATGAACTGGCGATTATTTTCTTGAATGGCTGTACAATTACGATTTAGCCATAAGTGTATCGCCACTGTATTGGTGACAATGGTGTGCAACATTATTGTCAGTGTTTTCCTAGGCAGCAAACTTATTCATCCAGAATTGGTTCTCTAGCTTAAGTATGTGTATAGGCTAGGGAACTGGAAGTTTATTTCTATGCATAAAGCTGCCGAAATTCACATTGTTTCTTTTGGTGTGTATCATGCATATTTCTAACTTTATTAATTAGTCATGCCCTCACATTTATCTGTGTTCATCCTGTCGACAAAGTGTCAATGCTGCGTACTGTCTTGTTTTATCAGCGAGGCACATTTTTATGTTGACATTGAAAGTTTCAGTTACATTATTACAGTGCTTTAGGGTATAGCGGATAGCTAACTAATTTTTCTTGCATTCTAATTCAAAGAAACAAAATTTAGTAGTTTTTTTCTGTATATCAGACAGAAAACAGCTATTCTTTTCAAAACATTCAGCATTTAATAGAAATTCATGTGATTTTTCTCTCCATGCTGTTGTTTACGTACGTGCTGGTTTAGGGTGTACAGGATAGCTTTGGTCATTTTTTCCCTTATTAGTTTAAAATCCACATCTAAACAAACTTCCCAATATTTTTTTACTATAAATCAGAATAATAATGTATTCTCTTTTCAAAAACATTCAGCTTTTTAAATTTCTATCAAGTACTTTTCATTCATTGATGTTTTTTACATACACACTCATTTAGTCAGTAAAGGATAGCCTCAATTTTTATTTGATAACATTTGAAAAATAATACAACAAGCAATCATTTAAAATGTATGTCAGAATGTCTGTCTGCATGCCAGTAAAAGAATGATATAAAAATTTATACAATAATTCAAGTCTAAATGCAAAATTTATCAACCTATCCCCTATACCCTAAAATCCGCTATACCCTAAAGCACTGTATGAGGAAAGTTAAATGTTCATTTCATGCTGGAATGCTTGACGAAAGAATAGGGTATTATACCTGTTCAATAATTAACAAAGTTGGAACGTTTCTGGTTATAACAGCGTGAAAACTACTTTGCCTTTCTTAAATGTTATTTGCTTTATACGTCACATTACGTGTACTGTGTTTGAATTAATTAAATGTAAAATTGTATTGTTTTGTATATGCAACATTAGATGTTTGCGAATGTACAAAATAATATAATTGCCATTTAAGGTTCCAGTGGATTCTTTGATCACTTTATAGTTTGTAATCGGCAAATACAAAAATGATGGAAAGATCTATAGAAAAGTTTACATGATAGACATTTGATTGAACACTTAGTGTTCTAGAAGTTTAATTTTTAACATATTGATTTTGCAACTAAAATATGATAAGTAAAAGTAGGTTCAGTTGTCTTGACCTAGATAGATAGCATATTCTGTGGATAGGAAAATCCTACAATAGAAGTTAAAATTAAAAAATGAACATTGAAGGTAAAATGAAGGTGTAGCCATCTAATCTTTTTGATTTTATATTCCATACTTATATCAGCTATGCCCATAATGTCATTACCTGCTGTGCAGAATTGCATACAATAACTAAATTAATTAAAGAATATTGTCAGTTTGCTATGTCAGTTTACTGTTAAAAACTTATTTAATGAAAATGAAATTATTGTCATTTTTTCATTCTTAACTGATTTTTGTCATTTTGAACATTTTTTTTTTCCATTGATGGAGATACATTGTATTCCTTGAATGGCAAATTCCCTGTTGAATGTATCAATAATCTCTTTTTATTGTGTGTGTTTTTCAGTCTGAAGAAGACAAGCAGCTACAAGATGAGCTGAATATGCTGGTGGAGAGACTAACAGTAAGTATTACATGGGCATGTAAGACAGGGTTCAATCTGTCAATGACTACTGTTTAAAGCAGGCCAGTCATGAATATGTCACAAGTAATCTTTCTGTGTGAATACATATACATGTATGTGTGAGCCAGTTCAATGTGATTTGGAAGCTTTTAGAGTCTTTAGTAAGTGCTGGTTGTCTCAGATCAGTCTGTTGGATTTAATTCCCACACTAATGTTTCTTTGACAAAAATGCAGACTGTATCTTTTCTAAATATTGGGGTTCTCATGTGAACAAACTGTTCAACTGGCTTTTCTGCCAAGGATAAGTTGCACATGCCAGAAGTTAGTCTTAGGAGCACTTGGTGTTTTATGTCTATAATTTTAGATGGAACATGGTCATATGACATAAATTAATTTTGTTTGATTTTAATCTCAACAATGTTTATATGACAGTACCTAGGTCTTACAGAATTACTTCTGAAACTGAGCTTTATGTCTGTTCTAGGAAGCCAACCAGGCTTTGTACAAGCCAGCACTAGAGAGTCTGAGGACACAGATCCGAGCTTCAACTACATCAATGACTTCTGTGCCAAAACCTCTCAAGTTTCTCAGACCTCACTATGATACACTGAAAACTGTTTATGAGAAAATAAAAGACAAGGAAACTCAAGTAAGTAGACTTGTTAATGTTTTTTTTATTATCTTGAATGTAGTATTGTCTTACATTGAATTATGATAATTCATATGGTGATTATGGTTACGTAGATTAAACTATGTAAGGTAAATCTTGCCAGTTTGATAAGGGCCTTTTTGGCCCAGTGGTTAAAGTAGCTTACTTCTAATCATTTTAGGTTTCAAATATTGCTCAAAGCTGGAATTCTTAAATGTAAGGAAACTGGCAGGTCTTTCACCATTCTACCCAGGTGCCTGTCCTTGTCTGAAATAATGCTGTAGTGGCACCTGGGGTCTTCCTCCACCATCAAGAGCTGGGAAGTTGACATATGACTTGCATTGATGTATCATGAAACCCAACAAAGACAGAAACAAACACTGCTGATTTGATGGTCTAGCTAAGGAGAAAATGTATTTTTATCTGTGTTACCAAGTACTAATAAAATAAAACACTATACAAAAAATTAAGATCTAAAAAAAATTGTATAATTTTTCTGAAGACTTTCCGTGCATCATAAGGTTATGTCACTGGCCTGTAATTTATCAAGGAGACATCACTACTAATTACCACCCTTGATGTTTGAATAATACATGTTTTATTTTCAGTTACTTAGAACTGGAAAGAAAAAAAAGTAGACTTAGCAACAAAATTTAATGCTTTTGAGAAAAAACTTTAGTTTTAACAGAAAAAGTGATTATATTGTTCACAATTTTTTAATTTCAGAGGTTTTGTGCAGACATTATCTCTGTGCTAGGTATGACATTCAGTGATAATAAAGAAAGTTTGAAGTTCAGGCTGCTAGGATCTAAGGAGGCGATGGGTTCCTGGGGAATGATATGTCATGGTGTCCTTTTATAATTATTTGAAAATAAATAATAAAAGTGGAGGTTATGCTTTTTTGAAGTGCAGGTTATACTAATTGTTTTTGGCGATTGTGAAGCAATTTGTGCAACATATATTAAATCACATTTAGCACCTGATTCCTGATGGAATCCATTGCCAGGTAGGTATGAGAGAAGAGTTAACAAAGGGAGCTACTTTACCAGTTTTAATATCTTATAATGACGCTGGCGGGGGATTGAAACCACAACCCCTTGCACTTGAAGGGGACACTTTGGAATTTTGATAATCAAAACAGTTTCTAAAGTGGTATTAAAAGAATTTATTTCATACATGTTAAACAGCTTACATGTCTCTAAGGGGTTCCGTAGCCGAGTGGTTAAGATTGCCCCTCTTTGATGTGGGTTTGAGCCTCACTCGGGCCATTGAATTCTTCATGTGAGGAAGCCATTCAGTAAATTTATAAGTCATAGTATTTTTAACATATATACAGGCTTGCATATCATAGACTGGAGTGTAAACAATTACATTTTAACTGATTTCAGACATTTAGCTGGTCAGGTATCTATAGAATGGCAAGATTTGACGGAAACAGATAAGGATATGAAGGAAAAACTTTTAAAGATGGCGAAAGAAATTGTACCATATCATATGGCCCACAATGCTGAGGCGGAGGGATGTGATCTGCTCATGGAGATTGAGAGGCTTGATCTGTTACAGGATTACGTTGACGAGACGGCTTATACTAGGGTCTGTCTGTATCTTACTAGGTAAGGGTGTAATTGGTTTGTATGGTTTGAAACTGGAGACATATGGCCAATGTGTGACACAAATAAAGATAAAGCTTTGGCCTGTATTTTACTTTCTCAAGGGGCTTCCGTGGCCGAGTGGTTAAGGTAGCAGACTACAAATCACTTGCCCTTGATATATGTGGGTTCGAGCCTCACTTGGAGTGTTGAATTCTTCATGTGAGGAAGCAATCCAGCTGGCTTACGAAAGGTCGATGATTCTACCCAGGTGCCCGGTTGTGATGTGATAATTGGGTCTTCCTCCACCATCAAAGCTGGAAAGTCGCCATATGACCGATAAAGAAATAAATTTACTTTTACAAATACAGAGATTTAACAAATATATCAAAAATAAATCCCCAGGGCCCTACTAATTTTAGATTTCACAGAGTTTCATCTGCAGTTAAATTTTTATTTCATGATTTTAAAAACTGTTCTTTTATCTATTTTAGTTGTGTAGCATATGTACCAGATCCAGAAAACCTTACCCTTTTGAAGACAGCTGTAGATCTGTACAGGAAATTTAAACAGTATCCTCAGGCATTGAGATTTGCCATGCAGTTAAATGATCAAAAACTGGTCGAAGAGATATTCTACTCGTGTAAAGATAGGTATATGTTTAAAATGTTCTCATAGTGACTCTTTTCATAATGTCAGATATGTATTTAAAATTGGTTTGTTTCAAGGAGTTATAAATATAAATTTTTTTCTATATTAACAATCTTACTTTTAAGAACCATAGAATGTCTGATATTTCGAGTGATATTTTTTATTTTGTTTATTTTTTATTGTTAGAAAACAAATTCTTATTAGACTGATGAAATGTAATTGGTGCCAAACAGAGTTTTATTTTTTGCTGATTCTGTATCCAATATCGGGACCATATTCCCAATTGAAAAAAATGTCTCCAATTTGAAACAATTTCCAGTTGTAAAATACGAAACGAGTTTAGTAAAATATTATTCCCTATTTGCATATATTATAGTAAAGCAAAATTGACAAAAAAGATAATCTAAAATGGAAATTATTGTAAAGAAGTAGGAGTCTGTCAGATAGGTTTATGTTATTGTTATAATAATAATAAAAGTAAAGTTTCTTGTTTAACGTGGGTAGTCGAGAAAAGTCCCCTCCTGGAATGGATGGAATATTTTTCAACTTATTTCCAGCTGAGCCCACGGCAGGCATTATATTTACCTCCCTAGCATCCAGTCTAGGCAGATACAGCTGGAAACAGTGCCAGTAAGTAAATCACCCAGCACGGGACACTAGTCAGGATATCAGCCGCAACCAGAAATCGAACCTTGACCGCAGGCATTGTAGTCCAGCCTGCTAACCACTGCACCATTTACTACCTATCTTGATTTTCCCCAATTATTTACCAAAATGCTGCTAAACTCCAGAGCCAATTTGTATTTGGTTGGGCATCCCAAATACTGTAAAAAAAACCTGTAGTATCTTTTATTTTAAAAGACTGTGCACTCTGTTTTATTAACCAAATGTATATTTGTTATACATGTATTCCATAGTGTTGACAATTTATGCTGATTCCTTTGTTTGTAGTTTGGTACAGAAGCAGCTAGCATTTATGTTGGGCAGACAGCAAGTTTATTTAGAACTCAATGATGATATGGAAGATTATGATGAACTTACTGAGATCATGTCCAACACCCATCTCAATAACAACTTCCTTGCCTTGGCTAGAGAGGTAAATAGAAATTACCGATATTATGTCTTACACCTATCTCAAAAGTAGCAACTTTCTCACCCTGGCTAGAGAGTTAACTAGTCACTTATCAAGATTATGTCTGACATTCATCTCAATAACAGCTTCCTCATCCTGGTTAGAGAGGTAACTTGAAATTTATGGACATTATGTCTGATATTCATCTCATTTATAATTTTCTCATCCTGTCTAGTGTGGCATATACATGTAGTAGCTTACTGAGATTTAGGTGACAGTTTATGTATTACACCCATCTTAAAAACAACTCCCTTGCCCTGTCTGGTGAGGTAACTGTTTAGTAATGACTGTTTGGAAAAATGTCTTTCAGAAATTTATGATATGCTATATATGTATACATGTTACTTGTCCATATGACCTTTTTGATAAGGACTTATTTGAGGCTGATGCAAGATCATTTAGTAGTTTGGATCTAAATAGCAATGCTAAGAATAGGCTTGCATAAGGCCTGTAAGTTTAGGTATTGTTAAGATACTGCTTGTTTGAATTTTGACTATTTATGGAAGAAAGAATTAAGAAGTTTTAGTCAGGGGGTGTTGTATATAAAAAAATATAATTTTTGAAAAATTTAAATTTGCCAGAACCCATAAAAATATTAAAACATTAATGCATTTTAAATGATTTTTTCAGTACCTATTAATTCTGTCCAGCATGATAAGGGTTAAGGCATGCACTGATTCAGGAGGCACTAAATCTCCACCGCTTTTCTTGAACCTGTTATTTATTTATATCCCCATGTTAGCTAGAGAATGTACTCATACCATCGGCTTCCGGGTTTCCGCCTTCTGTCTGACATCTTTCACAAATTCAGAATTCTCCACGACACTTGATGTCACTTCTATATGCTTTTCGCGGTATTCTAGTAGTTCAATAGGCGATAACTCTAAAACTTAATTCCTGCAATATGATGTCCTTGAGACGACCTTTCACTTGATCAATGTCACGTGACAGATCTTCAACTAAAATATAATGTATTAAGAATCAGTTTGGGTTACCCTCAATGTATGTCAGGTAATCATATAAAAGGACACATTTGCTTGTTAAATATTATTGAAATGTGATATTCAAATTGTAAAAAAAAAATCTTAATGGATATTTACAAGTAATCAAGTAGATTATAAAGATTAACCATCAGGGTCGGTTCCAGGATTTGCATTTAGGAGTGGGCGTTTTTTCTCCAGGGAGCTGGACCACCTCAAATGTTGCAATCTGGTGTTTATTTGACATACAGTCAGTAGAAATATTTGACCAAACGTCATACGAGGGATGTTCCAAATGAATTGCTTATTTCTATCTGGAGACCTCAAATTTCAAGTTAGCCCAAAAGGGCTCATTTCATGCCCTCGAAGTACTCCCCGTGGCTAGAAATGCAAAGTTTCAGCCGATGTATCCACTTCTTGAAGGCGTCACGGTACGCTGATTTGGGCACAGTAATAAGGTACTGATGAATGGCAGATCCAAGTGCCTGCCGGGACTGGTATTTCCGCCCAGCAAGGAATGATTTCAATTTCGGAAACAAAAAGAAATCACATGGGGCAAGGTCTGGGGAATACGGGGGTGAGGCAAAACAGTTACTTTTTCTTTCTTCAAAAACGCCGTAACTATTGCGGAGGTATGAGCGGGGGCATTGTCATGTAGAAGACGGACATGTTTAAAACCAGTGGCAGGGCGTCGTTTCTGATAATACTTTTTCAGTTTCTTCAGTACTACGTCTTTGTAGTACTTTCCGGTGATGCTTTTGCCCTTTTTCACCGGCACTTTTATTGCGACTCCTTCACCAGAGAAGAAGATTGCATACAAAACCTTCTTTGCACTCAAAGAACGTTTGGCAATTATTGGGCGTTTGCTGTGTTTAGTGGCCCAGATCTTATTGCTAACCTTTCTGACGGGCTCAAAATAATGGACCCAGGTTTCATCACCTGTGACGACATTGGCAAACTGCTTTTTGTCATATTTTGGAAACATTTGAAGCAGCTTTTTGGCCACTTTAACCCGTTGCCTCTTTTGCTCATCAGTCAACAGGTGTGGCACCCATATAGCAGAAATCTTTCTGACTTTCAAATGCTTCTTCAAAATAAGGTGAACCGTTGATAGTGATATGCCTACCTTTCGTGCAATATCACGAACTGTAAATCTGGCATCTCCTTCAATGATTTCCTTTATTTTGGAAACGATTTCTTTACGAGATGCAGATTTTGGCCTACCTGATTTCGGTGCATTTTTGATGGACTCTACACCAGACTCAAATTTCTTTTTCCACCGCCGAACTGTGTCATAAGACACACAAGAAGGTCCATAAGCAGTAGAAAGTTCAGTCATCAGCTGCTTCAAAGAACAACCAAGTTTTGAGCGAGCTTTGATGTAAGCCCGTATTTCATCTTTCTTGTCGACGCTTCTACCAACCATTTTTACTACAGTGGTCAATGATTGCGTGTATTCAAATGGCAAATTTTATGTCTTACACTTAGTCTAACATGTACATTTATACACCGTTGTGTAGGTATTGAATAACCCTATACAGGTAGGTATTGGTTTTTATCGTGCCCCACGTGGATATCGAGCTAGAGGACAATAAGCAATTCATATCGAACATCCCTCGTATAGACAGTTTTTTTAATTCTAATTACTACAATCAATCCCACCACTTTAACAATAATTAAAACTATTGATTTTTTTGGTTTCAATTTTAGGCTTTAAAAATGTATACTCAATGGACTTTTGCGCCAGTCATCCGCTCTTGACAATTTTCTTTTCCATTAAAAATTTTTTAACTCGAGTATATCTTTTAGTGTATATCAGTTATAGATAAATATAAATATCTTACAAAACGATAACTTACCGAAATTAAAATTCTTCTATGTTATATTGTGAAACCCATTATCGGTATCGGTCGTTCACTGTTGATGTCATACTCTCGCAGTTGTACAAAATGTATGTTTAGCTCGTTATTGAATCGGGCTTCTCTGAAAGGTTTTTTTACGCACAAGATATATGTTTACAATCACATTTATAAAAAATAAATAAAATAAACTTCTTTATTATCAGTTCTTGTAATCAAATTAATCTACTTTTTACCACTGCAATACATCTGGCAATACCTCTGGCAGGTGCATCAAACGCCTGCATATAATTATTGCCTCTTTTCCCCTGATTACTTAATCTATTATTTTTTTATTCATAGTCTTACAGTATAAATGTATGTGACATACTTAATGCAAAATAGTGAATATTGAGTTGCTCTTTAGACCGTAAAAATATTTCTTCACTACCAAAAGTAAAATGCTTTGAGCACAAAGTTTAAAAAGTTTGTCCATACTAGTATTCCATGTCGTTTGTTTAACTAGTTTAGTGCACTAGCACGATGTATTAAACAAATTATACCCTACAATATGGTACCAGGAAATGATTAGAGGACTTAATGCAAGTTTGTTTATAACGTTGAAAGAAATATATGATATATGGGCTGTCTCTGCGATACAAAACACTGATGATGCTCGAGGGAATATATTTTTTAAGATGGCATTTAATGGTCTGGTACAAGCCAATGGAATTCTACCTTAAAGTTTATATTTGTATTGTATAGTTATTCGGTGCAGTAATCAGTGGTAAAAACTAATTGTGTCTGTAAATACTGTACTCCTGGATTGAGACGTTATTAGGACTGCCTTTAAATGCAAACGATTGGAATTTCGAACTCGATACAAATCGTTGTTTTTCGAATTCAATGGTGGTGTTTGATTTTTCGTGTATATACAGTACATAAAATATTTTCCCGCTGTGTTTGGTTGGGCCACACAAATCAATCGAACTTTCATAGAAAAGTCTTGCAAGGGTATTTAGCGTACCGATGATGGCCGAGCAATGAAACTTTGAAGTAAATTGTCACCCGGATGGAATTACTTGGTCATCGTGTCCGTCCAGTATGAGCGAGTTCAGGTAATGGATAAGGGTTAACTATTGCAAATACTAATCACTTACTCTGCTTCAAAAAGGTTGACAAATTCCCGGCGTATAATGGTAGTTAAAAAAGCCGCAGAAAAATAGTTTTACTTTAAGTCACGGCCAAGATTCTGATTGTTCAAGTTTTTTTTTTATAGTTGGGGGTATTTTTATAAGCTTGAAAGTCTGACCTATTCTAGTGTGTTCCGTTGAATTTAAGGAGTGACTCGGCCACCTTTTCGCAGCCAGTATTGTCAATGCGACGCTATGGCTCATAAAAGATTAGTATAACTAGGTATCATCTAATGTAAGGAGCTGTGACATTGTGCGATCATCAAAATTTGAGAACTTTTCCAGCTTTTCTTTAGCACATTCGACTCTGTTGGCTTTTCGCTCCTCGAGTAACAGGTGACGCATCGATCAAGCACAAACCTGTGTTAAATCCAAGTGCTTGGTGAAAATCTCACGAGTTCTCTCCGTTGCGTTGCCATGCCATTCGTGGTTGAATAAAACGTTGGGTATTAAATAATAAGGTTTGGCGCATGTTTGGTAGTTTACTCATCTCTATGTTGGTTTTGCTTCTGATTGTTCCAAAGTGGGGCCCTCTGAACCCATTTTCATGTGTGTCTACATGTATATCTGTTTATTACTTCATTGTATTAATTTCTGCAATCATTTCTGTTTATATTGTTTGCATTGTATATTATTATTACATTTATAAACTACGTGAAACAGACAGATTCTAAAGAAAAATTTTACTAATTAGTACATATTATCGAGAACTAAATTCAAAATGATAAATGAACAGTTACGATCCTTGAAAACCCTTTACAGTGTGTCGTCAAATATATGGCATCAATCATTACAAAGTTACAGTGCTAAAATCAACGGTACAGTATCAGTAATGAAGATCGCGTTAACAGGTGAAACCAGTTAAGTTATGTTATTTTATCTGACATAAATGAATAAGTAAATAAGTAAGTATTACTAAATAAATTGTTATTAACGTGACAGGTGATATATATACAGTACATACATATTACAATAAATACTCATCCGGCACAACACGCGGCTCAATTAATAGGCCTAAATGTCACCTGTTAATTCATTTTACACTTATAAGGCCTTACAGAATAAAAAAGGAAATTCCATTTGTACCTTTTCCATGGGAACACTGTAAACCGTATTTTGAAACAAAGAGGAACATTCCTCTATCTATAACATATGAAAGATAGAGGAGCTTTACTCTCTCCAGCTAGTATTTTTTGTAACATAGAGGAACATTCCTCTATCTACAACAAATGAATGATAGAAGAGCATTACTCTCTCTAGCTAGTGAATTTTTTAAAACATAGAGGAACATTCCTCTATCTTCAACATATGAAAGATAGAACAATACTGTCTCCAGCTAGTAGTGTTATTGTAACATAGAGGAACATTCCTCTATCTTCAAGAAGTGAGACAGAGGTACAAAAATATTTCTAGCTGAACTAAGACTATTGTTCCTCTATTGGTCATATATTGCAGATAGAGGAACATTCCTCTATCTACAAGAAGTGAGATAGAGGTACATAACTATTTCAGACTAGTATTACTTTGAAACATACGAGTCACAGCAGTCCGGGATTAAAACAGGCTTTTAATGCGATTTGTACGCAGTTTCCTACTATTTGCTCTGTAAATATGAAAGTTTACTCAAATTCGTACCTTCGCCCTGCCCTAACCAATGAACCGAATCGGCGGTGAAAGCCCTCAAATTGTAGATCACAATATTAATTTTATAAAGATATCTTCAATAATAGAGAGGAACAAACACATAGATCACAGCAGCCAGGGATTTAAGCAGGTGTGTAATGCGATTTGCACCCAGTTTCCTACTATTTGCTTGGAAAATATAAATTTTACTCAAATTGATACTGCCCTAATTAATGAACCAGATCGGCAGTGAAACCCCTAAAATTGTAGATCACAATATTATTTTCAAAAGTATATCTTCAATATTTGAGAGGGACAAACACAGAAGTCACAGCAGCTCGGCATTAAAACAGGCTTATAATGCGATTTGCCTGCGGTGTCCTTCTATTTGCTCTGTAAATATTAAATTTTACTCATATTGATACCGTCACCCTGCCCTAACCAACGAACCGAATCGGCTGTAAAACCCCTTATGTTGTAGATCACAATAATAATTCTAAAGATATATTTTCAATAATAGAGATGAACAAACATATAAGTCACTGTAGCCCAGTATTAAAACAGCCTTGTTCTGCAATTTGCACAAGGTTCCTACCTGCGTTGAGTCGTATACGGATGCGTTTTGTGAAAGCTGATAAACACAAGAAACTAGAGATATATTTATTTCATTTGAAAACCTATTGTAACATTTGCTCTGCAAATATCAATTTGTTACTCCACACTGACTGACTTCGCCATCCTCCCCTAAACACTAAACCGATTTGGCTGTAAAGCCCCTCAAATGGTAGATCAAAAGCTTAATTCACACAAATATCATCTCAAGGCCAGGTAATGACAAAAACTGAGGTCATAGTAGCCCGAATAACTAAGGCTTTTAACATCGTAATATGAGGTCATCATTTGCGTTGAGTCCTATACGGCTGAGTTTTTTGAAAGCTGAAAGCAATCACCCAGTACCATTTATTTTTCGTATGCATGCAAAGTACGTATAAAAACGTTTCCTCTGTTAATTTTAAATTTTGCTCATATTGATAACTGTTCTAACTAATGAACCGAATCGGCAATGAAACCCCTCAAATTGTAGATCGCAGTATTACTTTCAAGGATATATCTTCAACAATAGAAAGAAACAAACACACAAGTCACAGCAGCTCGGGGTTAAAACAGGCTTGTAATGCGATTTGTACGCAGTTTCCTACTATATGTATTTGCTCTGTAAATATGAACTCTTTCTCAAATTGGTAACTTCGCCCTGCCCTAACCAATGAACCGAATCGGCGGTGAAACCCCTCAAATTGTAGATCACAATATTAATTTTAAAGATATATCTTCAATAATAGAGAGGAAGAAACACATAGATCATAGCAGCCCGGGATTAAAACAGGCTTGTAATGCGATTTCCACCCAGTTTCCTACTATTTGCTTGGTAAATATTGAATTTTACTCAAATTGATACCGTCAGCCTGCCCTAACCAATGAACCAAATCGGCGATGAAACCCCTAAAACTGTAGATCACAATATTATTTTCAAAGGTATATCTTCAATATTTAGAAAGGGACAAACACAGAAGTCACAGCAGCCCGGGATTAAAACAGGCTTGTAATGCAACCTGCACGCGGTGTCCTTCTATTTGCTCTGCAAATATTTAATTTTACTCATATTGATACCGTTACCCTGCCCTAACCAATGAACTGAATCGGCAGTAATACCTCTCAAATTGTAGATCACAATATTAATTGTAAAGATATATCTTCAATAATAGAGAGGAACAAAAACATAAGTCACAGTAGTCCGGGATTAAAAGAGGCTTGTAATGCGATTTGCACAAGGTTCCTACCAGCGTTTAGTCGTATACGGATGCGTTTTGTGAAAGTTGAAAACACAAGAAACTAGAGATATGTTTATTTCATATGAAACCTATTGTAACATTTGCTCTGTAAATATCAGTTTGTTTCTCCAAATTGACTTCGCCATCCTCCCCTAAATATTAAACCGATTCGGCAGTATAGCCCCTCAAATGGTAGATCAAAAGCTTAATTCACACAAATATGATCTCAAGGCCAGGTAATGACAAAAACTGAGGTCATAGTAGCCCGAATAACTAAGGCTTTTAACATCGTAATATAAGGTCATCATTTGCGTTGTGTCCTATACGGCTGAGCTTTGTGAAAGCTGAAAGAAATCACCCAGTACCATTTATTTTTCGTATGCATGCAAAGTACGTATAAAAACATTTCCTCTGTTAATTTTAAATTTTACTCAAATTGATACCATCATTCTGCCCTAACCAATGAACCGAATCGGCAATGAAACCCCTCAAATTGTAGATCACAGTATTACTTTCAAGGATATATCTTCAACAATAGAAAGAAATAAACACACAAGTCACAGTAGCCCGGGATTAAAACAGCCTTTAGTACGATTTGTTCGCCGTTTCCTACTGTTTGCTCTGTAAATATGAAATTTTACTCAAATTGGTACCTTCGCCCTGTCCTAACCAATGAACCGAATCGGCGGTGAAACCCCTCAAATTGTAGATCACAATATTAGTTTCAAAGATATATCTTCAATAACAGAGAGGAATAAACATATAGATCACTGCAGCCCGGGATTAAAACAGGCTTGTAATGCAATTTGCACCCGGTTTCCTACTATTTGCTTGGTAAATATTGAATTTTACTCAAATTGATTCCGTCAGCCTGCCCTATCCAATGAACCAAATCGGTAATGAAACCCCTCAAATTGTAGATCACAATATTATTTTCAAAGGTATATCTTCAATATTAGAAAGGGACAAACACAGAAGTTACAGCAGCCCGGGATTAAAACAGGCTTGTAATGCGATTTGCACGCGGTGTCCTAATCCGCAACAGTTCTGAAAAGATCGTAACAGATCTTAAAAGATCTTAACAGTCCAGAAGACAATCACTGTTCCAAAACGTACGAGCTCTTACAGTTTTATTCAGGTTCTAATAATGGTTTTTAAAGTTCTGTTACGTTTGCTTTAGAGATTTATAACGTAAGACGTTATCAAAACCCTTTTTTCTTTCACTTGCGGAGCAAGCCGGGGATAGGGAATCCTGAACTCATCCGGAAGCGCATCCGGGGCATTATGATTATAACTTTACGTGAACTGATTTTGTATATGGGACACACACTGAAAGATGACATAGAATGAAGGTTAAACATACTTAAAGCAGAGTACGGTATGATAGAAAAAAGCAAGACAAAGACAGGATATGAGAAAAAAATGTTGTAAATGGAGATAAGTCAGATTAAATTAAAAATGTATTCAACTTAAATATTTCTTAAAACAGTTTTTCATACGATTATTAATTATTTTCATTCCTTATCAAAATGTAAGTAATCAATAACATCATGCATTCCTTGATGTCCGTTTCTAATTGAAAAACTAGCAATTCGCACATTTAATTCTGCGCCGTTAACGCAACAAATCAGTTTAGTATCACTTCTTTTATTACTGTTTGTACATGTATTCGTTATTCCCAAGACCAAGAGTGTTGATTACCGCTATAGGCTTTTTAATTTGCAGTCTACTTAGAAGAGCAGTACACCCCTTCTAATGTCCTAAGATATGTTCAAATCGAGCGATTTGAAAAGACGCATGTTGCATTCTGTGTTGAAATTTGATATCGTAAGCAGGTTACAAATGATGCACCCCATGGAAATATTCAGTTTCCTGATCTCAATAAATGTAAGATTATATCTGTTGAGGTACGAATGTCACTGAGAACGAATGGCTCATTCGGGCTGTCTGTCAGCATATGTTGATCAAACGAGTAGAATTATAGGGGAAAGGGACAGAAAATTTGAAAATTAAAGAAACCTGCGCTGATACCAGTGCGCAAAAAATCATAAACTAATCCAATTCTGAAAAGGTCTGTGGAATTTTTGAGCGGATTTATTGAATATACTTACCACTTTGTCATGTAACATTTTCAGCCTGCCGATCCGGTTATATTATAAAAACGAGTTAAGCGCAGATTACAGGACACTAAATTTTCAGGCAAAAATGGCCCAAAATACACTTCTTGCTCGACCTGTACCGTATTATCTGTAAATGACTGACCTACAATATATGTATATTCTTAAAGCTTGTGATCAGACGAAAATAATGGTGAAAAGAAAAGTGTCTCATAACCGCTTACTTTTCCCGCACATTTTGCGCTGAATCTGGATGGATGGATGGATGACCGTTTTCATTTCAACTGACTTCCGTTACCTCAGGTAAGATTTTAGACCCGGCCGTTTACACGGAGCTAGGAAAATTGATACAAGCATGTATTTATTCTACACAATAAGTACTCGTACGCAGGAATCATTAGTTCTATAAACATCATAAATAACCAGTTGAATATAAATGCCTTTAAAGAACATCTGTCGATTTTATTTAGAAAACGTTCCCGGGCCAAATACGTAACTGGCCCCTGTCACTGAAACTTCTCACATAAGAATATTCTCTATCGTGAAAATAAATCTTTGTCCCAGATTTGTGATTCCAGTTGGAGTTAATTAAAAAAAACTCTTATGTCAAGCTGAAATAAAATTTGCACACATTAAATTATGACGAATAAAATGACATGTGGGCAGGGATGACATCATTTAAGTTTAAGTACGCATCATACAGATTTCGTCGCAAAAAGAAACAAGATATCATTAAGGTACATTCTATAGTCATAATATCGACATTTTAGTGCTTGTCTTTATTAACATTTTGCGAAGTTTTACTGAAAAGTTACACAATTTGATGAATGAAATGCCTATTGAAAATGATTAAGGTCTCTTTTGAAGTAAATATCTTGAAAAATAAATGCCAACTTTTACCCGAAAATCCGGCAAAAAAAGCAGGAAAAATAGTTTTAGGAGGTCATTTTTTCAAAATCGACAGCTACTACACGCAAGCAGTATTCTGTCTAAAATTGTGACCAAAACTTACCAGGATAATATATCTACTGCCTGCTAGCAACAATTTTTAAATAGATTTGATGAAAAGGCCTGTTAGAGTCGATCATTTCAGATAGTTTTTATTTTCTCTTTTTTTCATACAGACATCATCATTTCACTATTGGTTTGAGATAAACATGTGTATTTATGACAAAATCCATAATATCATTACAAGGGCAATACACATAAAATTCAGATGTGTCAATTTTATTCTTAGAAACGGTTGCGGTCACAAAGTACTTGACAGAATAAAATGTAAATGTCAGCATACATTTTTTCACAGCAAAATGTGTTTGTGCGTAGAAATGTGATCAGGCTGAGCACATGGCCTTATGGATTACATAATTTCTGGCGCTTAACGTAAAACAGCCAAAGGACAGAGTTCACAAATATTAAATTTAAGCTTAAATGTACATGCGATACATTATGCATATGTATATACTTCACGACAGCAGGAAGGTGTTCTTGCAGGAACGACGGTAAGTGCAAGTTTATAAATAAATTATTTTGCAGCGAGTTCAAAATAAGGTTGATAATCAGTCGTCTGTATTTCAAGACCTGGAAACGATTTGCCCAGTCATTTAAACGTAATGTTCTGGGAGGATAACATAGTACTAAGTAACTTCAGTGAATGCATGTACTAGTTTCTACTGTCACCAGAGTTTATCATTTTAATAGATGCAGAATTAACGCATTATTTCGTATATAGTAAATCGATCAGGATGGGGCATTGTCATAGCAAAGAAAAACCGTTTATGTACTTTTTGCATTCAAATTGACATAATTTGAAACTTAGAAAGAAAACGACCAGTAGCCCTCTGCATGTATGATTAGACGTGAGACTGAATCACCCTGTTGGGGCCTCCGTGGCCGAGTGGTTAAGGTCGCTGACTTCAAATCACTTGCCTCTCATCGATGTGGGTTCGAGCCTCACTCGGGGCGTTTAATTCTTCATGTGAGGAAGCCATCCAGCTGGCTTACGGAAGGTCGGTGGTTCTACGGAGGGGCACCTGGGGTCTTCCTCCACCATCAAAGCTGGAAAGTAGCCATATGACCTAAAATGTGTCGGTGCGACGTTAAACCCAACCAAAAAAAAAAAAAAAAAAAAAAAGAATCACCCTGTTACCTATGAAAATTAATTACCGTTAATTAGCGTGCATTTTATTCGTCTTGTGTTTGTTTCAGATGAATACCTGCACCATGGAAATAATGAAGATCTAATTTGTAAACTGTCGTGGAACCTGAGCTCGGCACGCACATATCTATTCAACAGGAATGCATAATGGCGACCAACAGTACAGAAAGGTAAATGTCAATATTCTATATAGAATCTACGATATTCTGGTATGAAAAAGAAGCATGTCTGTAAGTATGCAAAAGAAAGGATACCTCTGCATAGCTGACAAGGTCAAGGGTCTGAATGCAGCATGGTCATGCACTAAAATTTCAACATACCGTATTTATACAAGTTGAATGACAATAACATATATTACACCAGATTAATAAATAGTGTAATAATTATTTTTCATGGCATGCATGAATTGTTCAACTTCATTTGTACATCAATTGTGCTGTAGGCCTAATAGACATTTACGGATTAAGTCTACGTGGACTGTGGACACCTAAGACGATAGATTTTTTCAAGGGGACCGTCTCAACATAGTTTAATTATATTATGCGCGGTATGAAAAAGAGTTTATAACGGCAATAGGTTTTGAGTTATTATATCGTCACTATGCGGTAGGTGATATAAAATTTGGATGTGCCTGTTTTTAGCTCGACTTTTCGAAGAAAAAGTAGAGCTATTGCATTCGCTCCGGCGTCGGCGTCGGCGTCTCCGTTGGTTAAAATGTTTGATAAAATCAAATATCTCTGTTACTGTCAAAGCTATTGACTTGAAACTTAAAATACTTATTTACTATCAAAGTCTACACAAGGAAGAACAATTCCCATAACTCTGATTAAATTTATACAGAATTATGCCCCTTTCTAATTTAGCATTTTTTGTTATATTTTTTGATAAAGTCAAGTATTTCTGTTACTATCAAAGCTATTGATTTGAAACTTATAATAGTTATTTACTATCGAAGTCTACACCAGGAAAAATAATCCCCATAACTCTAATTGAATTTTGATAGAATTATGCCCCTTTTAACTTAGAATTTATGGTTAAATTTTTGATAAAGTCAAATATGTCTGTTACTATCAAAGCTATTGACTTGAAACTTAAAATAATTATTTACTATCGAAGTCCACACCAGGAAAAACAATCTGCGTTACTCTGATTTGAATTTTGATAGAATTATGTCCCTTTTGAACTTAGAATTTTTGGTTAAAATTTTTGATAAAGTCAAATATCTCTGTTACTATCAAAGCTATTGACCTGAAACTTAAAATACTTATTTACTATCAAAGTCTACACCGGGAGAAACAATCCCTATACTACCCGTTAAGAAGATGTTTCCCGTTTGTAAATTTGCACTCGTTTACTTTCGGAACACTTCAAACAACCGTTTTCCCTTTATGATCTCGGTATCTGCCAACCTGTCATTGAGAGCTGTACCTGTGAACATTGCCGGTGTAATGAAGTATTTCGACCCCCATAGAATAACGACCCCCCGGTCATTATACTATAGAAAATGTGACTCCTTTCCTGTAAAATATTGACTCCCCTTATAAAAAACTGACTCCCTTTGAAAACTCTATAGAATAACGACCCCCCGGTCATTATTCTATAGAAAAACTGACCCCTCCAAGTAAAATACTGACTCCCTAAAGATGACTCCTTTCGAATCTCATAGAATAACGACTCCGGTTATTATTTTATAGAAAAAGTGACTCCTTCCATGTAAAATACTCACTGCCGAAATTACTACATTCGAACTCTCATACAATATCGATTCCCGGACATTATTCTATTTCAAAAAGTTACTCTTTCCGTGTAAAACACCGGCTCCTAAAAAGACTTTCGACGATAATATCGATTAAAAAGTGATCCCCATCAAACCTAACGGACAATTTTACTAGATCTACAACTCTAACACCCTCCATTGCCAATAGTTAACATTTTGATTGTACTACTACTACTGGTGCCGCTACTTCTATTGCTATTACTACATGTACTTCTTCTTCTTCTACTACTACTACTACTACTTCTACTACTACTACTACAACTGCTACTACTGCTACTACTATACCTGCTTCCACTAATACGTCTTGTACATCTACCTCTTCTTCTCCTGCTGCTGTTGTTGCTGTCACTTATTCCTCTGCTGCTGCTGCTGCTGCTGCTGCTGCTGCTGCTGCTGCTACTGCAACTGCGACTACCACTGCCACTACTACTACTACTACTACTACTTTCTATTGTTGCCGCTACCGTACTTTACTGCCACTGCTAAGTAATGCAACTTCTATTAATACTAAGTTCTATGCTAGCAGTTTCTTGTGCAGTTTTCTTCTGAAGAATTACTTCATACCGAAGTTTGCAGGGATTATTGACACTGGTGTGTTTTGTGAACGTATTGTGAATTGTTATTTTCCTGGAAAAAATGTATACACCAAGATACAGCGTCTAGAAATAGAATCCCTTTTCCCGTTGCGGAATGCTCTGATTTCTGTGTCAAAAGATCTGGGGCTAATGGTCAAATTTAGTGATAACTCATGTATTTAATGCCTAATTGCTGCATTTTATGCCCCCCACTCGGGGAAGGAGGGCATATAGATTTGCCCTTGTCCGTCCTTCCGTCCGTCCGCATAAACGTTTATGGTATGTGAGCTGAAAACGGTACATGCAGACAATAGAGAACAATGCATTTCATTCCGTAAATAATAGTTAGCTCACAAGGAAACAATAGTTAGCCCACAAGGAAACAAAAGAAAAGAACAATAGAATTAGCTCATAAACCCCAAGCTTTGGTACGTCCGTCCGTCCTTCCGTCCGTCCGAGAATGTTGTGTCGCGCGTAGCTCCAAAAGTATTTGACATAGAGTCAACAAACTTTACAGGAATATTGGTCAGCATGTGTAGTTGTGCACCTGGGATTTCGCATCCGGATTCATTCAGTCATGTAGGAGTTATGGCCCCTGACTTAGTAAAAAATGGTTATTTTAATGTTGTGCCGCCTCTAGCTCCAAAAGTATTTGAGCTAGAGTCACCAAACTTTACAGGAATATTGGTCATCATGTGTTGTTGTGCACCTGGGGTTTCGCGTCCAGATTCACTCAGTCTTCTTGGAGTTATGGCCCCTGACTTAGTAAAAACTGGTCATTTTAATGTTGTGTCGCCTCTAGCTCTAAAAATGTTTGACCTAGAGTCACCAAACCTTATAGGAATATTGGTCAGCATGTGTAGTTGTGAACCTGGGGTTTTGCGTCCAGATTCCTTCAGTCATGTAGGAGTTATGGCCCTTGACTTATTAAAAAATGGTCATTTATTGTCTGAGTAGGGGCAACCGTGTCCTATGGACACATTTCTAGTTACCGTTTGTCCTATTTTCTCGTCCAATCACAAGCTGTCAAAAATATGTCACATATTTTTTGGGCAAGTTACTTATTTTTGCCTGGGTATACGTATCAGCTGGAGGTTATGTAGACAGGATTGTGGGCGGAGTTTAATTCAACAACGCTGGGACATTGTAACCAAGGTGGGAAGCGGTTAATTATGGCCAAACAAATAAACAGACATATAAATAGATCTACATAGATATTTGGTTTTAATTAAAAAAAAAACATTTTCCACTATTCTACAATACAAAACTCTCGTTGGAACATATATTCATCTATTAATCATTCATAACAGGTTTCATAAAATTCAGCGAAAAAATGTCCATCAGGCCCCCGTGCTTCTAAAACTTATTGAACTCGATTTTATGATCAAACTTCAGTTGAAAATGAAATTGTTACACGATTACATATATGGCGAAAACCTGTGTCTAGCAGTTCCTAGGTTCTACATGTTAATCTAAAATGTATGGATTAAGAGCTGTAAAAAAATGTGTTGAAACCCAGTTGAGCAGGGGATTGTGCTCAAAACGGGTTTATAGTTTAATCGTATTTATTTTACTTCGATTGTAGTCCTGAAACTAACCAGTTCTCTCTCCGAAAGAAGGGATTGCAGAATTCGCAGTACAACCCGCTGGCAACGGGACTCGTACCTGCGACCTTCGGGTTAGGAGACCGACGTTTTACCTTATAGACCCCTGTGCCTTTTTATAAGCACGTGGTCAGGTTGCTAAGGATTAAATAGTTGAGAGCTACTTAATATCATAGGCAATTGTCACTCGATCAAGTGTAAAGAAAAGATGCGTTTCAAAAAGCTAGATTATTTTATACTTTTAGTTCCATTACAGTTCAAAAATAAATCCTGCTTTCTTCATACTATCGCCGTTAATTGGCGCTAGAACACTTAACTGTAGTGTTTGACTGGTGATATTAAAATGAAGCAAAGTACGAATCAAACTTAACCTATTCCCATTCGGAAACGTGTTTTTTCAACAAGTGTAAATCCAGATCAGCCTGCACATCTGTGCAGTCTGACCAGGATCTGCACTGTTCGCTTTTCCGTAAGAAATACTTTTAGCAACAAAAAACCGAACAGTGCAGATCCTGATCAGACTGCACGGTTGTTCAGGCTGGTCTTGATCTACACTGGTCGCAAACCCATAAAACACGTTTCCAAGATGAAAGGTATGTTAAAAGTTTGATAAGTTCAGTGAGTTCACTTTGTGACGTTGTCCATGCTGTACCTGTCAATCAATATCAAGGGCGGGGCTCTGGCAACATCAAACGATGCGCCGACACTGCGTACGTGACATTTCTCAACAAAAAGCAGAGAAAATACTTTAAAAGACGCCGCTTCTCTTTCATGTGAGACCATGTGATTCAAATCAAAGGTACGATGATGCCGAAAGTTCTTGACGCAAGATGAAACGCTTAGTCTTGGCTAAGTCTGTCATTGTCTCGCAATGGAGGAAACAGAGTACGTAGAAATTAAGGCGTTCTTACTAGACGGGAAATATCCCGAAAATATGAAGATGAGCAAGCATAAGAAAAGGAACTTTCGACGCAAGTGTGCACCGTTTGAAATTGACAACGATGATTTGTACTATTATTCCGAGAAGAAATCAAAACGTCTCAAAGTCATAAAGAAGGGAGAGACGGTGAACATAGTGCAAAACGTCCATGCCGAGGAACATGGTGGGCACCTAGGGGTATTGAAAACGTAAGTTAGATTATTTCATTTCTATTATTTAACTACTTTCGAATGTATCAAGCCTAGATTACTGAACATTGAGAACACGGTAGGAAGGTTGATCACATCAATGAAAATAACTTTCATCCCCGTGAAATGAAACATATCATATTGATGTATTTGAAAGTACAAGGGACATGGAAATGCCACAAAACAATATTTGCAATATCCTGAGCCGCTATTCATCAGAAATGGCTTGTTGATGACAACCTGCCAAATATATTTCACATGTACAAATCAAACAAAGTGCCATAATTCTGCCAAACATTACCAAATTTCAAAATCCGTGCAAAGTGAACTAGCATACCTGAGCTGCGTCATGCGAAAAGGGACCTTAGGGCCTACAGATGCGATCAGCATAGGCCCAGTTCAGCCTGCGCGCAACCGCGCTGTCTGATCAAGACCTATGCTGTTCGGCTACCGCAATATATGCCTTAGCTACATCAGCGGACAGCATAGGCCCTGATCAGACTGCGCAGTTGTCCGCAGGCTAATCTTGGTCGCCAAAGCCTCTCCAAGGTCCGTTTTACCATGCCACGGCTTACTTGATAATAGTTGGTTTGTGATAGTTTGGTTGCAATTTTTCCATGAATAATGTAGGATGAGTTGCTCACAGAAGAGTATTTCCTCAATATATTGCATATGTGCAAAAATGATCGAATTACAAAAGCCCGAAAATATGCCCTTGGGCACTTGATGACAACCGTTTTGTTGAAGTGTGGTCGAAAGAAATGATTCACTCCGTCGGCCTCCCGCCCATACGCACGCCGACATCTACCAATCAGAAAGCAAAAAAAAAAAACAACAGAAAATTAAAACAAGGCTGGTGAGCCTATATTCTTTGTCATTTTCATTTAAAATTATGATTGTATCTACTGAATTACACAATTGGCGAGCGACCCAGTTTGGTCCGTCCGCCCATTCGCCTTTCCGTGTCCGGGATTGACGTTGGTCATTCATGGGGGATTTTGAAATAACTTGGCACAACTATTCACCACATGGAGACGACTTGTTGCGCACAAGACCCAGGTCCGTTGGTCAAACATCAAGGTCACAACTGGCTTAAAGGTTAAAGGTCATCAGGTTTGCATAAAAGTTTACCATATCAAGACGACATGTCGCGCGTATCACCCAGGTCCGTCCCGAAGGTCAAAGGTCGAGGTCGCATTTAGCGATTAAAAGTCACCAGGTCCTGCATTTGTGCAAATAGTGTGAAGATGGCCGTTACTGGACCAGATGTAACTTAATGTTGGTGATTAATGGTGTGATTTTGAAATAACTAGTAGAAATGTTCACTATATCGAGCCGATGTATCACACGCTAGACCAAGGTCCGTAGCTCAAAGGTCATGGTCACGCATAAAATGATTTTCTTTAAACTTTGGTCACATGTTCACCTTATCCAGACGGCATTGCAAAGGTCAAGGTAACCGTTTGGAAGCGGTAGAAGCCTTAGGAGACTTTTTATTGCTTGGCAAAATTCATTTGTTATCAATCATTTATTGTAATGTAAGTGCACATCAGCACTCCAGTGGGGCCTATTGTCCATTAACACACGATGCCGTTTTTTGAAACTTTGGCATGTATTTATTGTCCATCCTGCAAGCACGACTATACGATAGTAACGCTCTTCAGAGTATTATGTTTGTTATATTCAATTATACACCAGTATGCTGATATGTCGGCTACATTCTACGGTAGTTTGTATTTGTCTTTCCAGGTGGGAAAAAATTTCTTCAAGATTTTACTGGAGAGGCAGTTACGACGAGGTAAAGACGTTCATCAAGAACTGCGACAAATGTCAGCGAAAGGCAGACTTGAAAAAGGCAAAGAAACCGCTGCGGCCCATACCGGTGCCTTCGGAAGCATTTAAACAAGTGGGCATGGATCTTATAGGCCCCTTAGAAACTACATCTGCGGGTCAGTAAATAAACATCAATAAACACCTTGTTTCTAATTAGAACAATTTCTATGAAATAACGAGAATTTAAACATTTTATATTTAAACCTGGATCAGCCTCTGATAAATGTGCTGTTGCCATTGACAAGTCTTGGTGACAAATAAGGGACATGATTAACTTTCCATGACTGTAAATATATACACGCAGCATAGTGCGATATTGTTACGAAGCGAAAGCAGAATATGTCTAGTTGGGTAGGTCAGTAGATAGAGCAACTGACTTCCAAATAGGAAGGCGTGGGTTCGATTCCCCTTCCGCTAAGTGACTTTTGACATTGTTACATGCACACATCATGTATGTCATAGTATGTGTTATAAAAAATGCAAGTACATAACTGTGGGATCATATAAGGACGGCGACGACGCTAGTCGGCGTTACACTTTCACTTGCTTATCTACTAGAAACCACTGTGGCCTAGGATAATGAAACTTGGTAGGCTTGTTTTTCATGACCGTAAATAACCATTTTGATGTAGGGGTCAGTGGGTCAAAGGTCAATGCCACGGAGACCTTTAATTGAAAATAAGTTTCCACTTTATTTACTTAAGAAGGCTTGGTCCTCAAAACTTGGTAGGCTTATTTGTCATGGTCAGTAGATGACCCCTATCGATTTTTGGGTCAGTAGGTTAAAGGTCAAGGTCATAACATTCTTCGATTTCGATTCAAGACTGATCCGTGTCATGGAAAAAGTTACCCTCTGGCGTTTGCAACCAGCGAAGGTCCTGGTCAGTTTGCTGCACACAGTTGCGCAGCCTGATCAGGGTCTATGCTTTCCGTTGATGCAGCTAAGACCTATATTGCGGTAGCCGAAAAGCATAGATACAGATCAGACTGCGTGGTTGTGTGCAGGATCTATGCATGTCGCAAACACCTCCAAAGGCTTATTTCTCATGACGGCTCAATTTTAATGTAGTCGAGCTTAAATTAGCCTCATCCTCATACATCAGTGGTTTGTCAAAGTCCCAGACAAACGGCCGTACGCGCAGTCCGTAATATCAAGTTGATTTGCGCTCTGGGGTACGAGAATGGCATTAGCCTATGATCATCACACTTTGCACATTGGTCATGGTCATAAGATGGACCCTAGTGATATAAAGGTTGGTGGTTGGTGGGTCAAAGGTTGAGGTCATAGTGACCTTCGATTAAAAATTATATTTCGTTCATTTTTCGGAGAATGATTGGTTCTAGTATCTCAAATTTAGGTGGCCTTACTGGTCATGGTCAGTAGATGACTGTCAAAGGTCAAGGTCGTGGTGACCCTATGCTGAAAAATGATTGAAACGCCTTTCGTCTGGGATCTTTCAACTTGGCAAGCTTATTTGTCATTGTCAGTAGATGACCTACATTGATTTGCGATCACTTGGTCAAAGGAAAACAAAGTGTGAACACATTATTATCTCCTTTAGTTGTAAATTTGTCACTGCAAACATTTGTTTTGTTTTGTTTGTTTTGGGTTTAACGCCGTTTTTCAACAGTATTTCAGTCATGTAACGGCAGGCAGTTAACCTAACCAGTGTTCCTGGATTCTATACCAGTACAAACCTGTTCTCCGCAAGTAACTGCCAACTTCCCCACATGAATTATCAGAGGTGGAGGACGAATGATTTCAGACTCAGTGTCTTTTATCAAATCGTCACGGAGAACATACGCCCCGCCCGGGGATCGAACTCGCGACCCCGCAATCCGTAGACCAACGCTCTCCCTACTGAGCTAAGCGGGCGGGCTGTCACTGCAAACATAACTTTTGATCAAGAGTATACTTCCTGAGGTTTATTGGACCATTTCAAAGCAAAACCTGTGCTATGTGCTATAAGTATGCTGGACACTCATTTTATATCACTGGTTGTTTGTTAAATCGTATTCCGGATTCGCCCTAAAAAGTAGATGGTATTCCCGATTCATTAATCTACTTTTGATATTCATGCATCATAGACTACAAGCCCCCGGGGCTTCTAGTCTATTATGCATAAATATCGGAAGTAGATTTTAATGCACGCACACCATCCATGTCGAATTTCATTCACGATATACGTATATAAAAGTAAAAAAAAAGCTATTGTTCTAATGAAAAAGTTTATTATGTCAGATGACATTAAATTTAATAAGGAAATATTCACTGCTATAAATATTGTTTCATCTTTGGCAGTGCATGATGACATGATGTATTGCGTGACATCCTAACTACGCAGACACTAAGAAAGCCGTGCACTTATTAGAAGAATTTTACACTAACAAAGAAACGACATGTGGATCGCATGTCACATCACATGTCACTTAACGTGGCGTCACATATCAATCCACTCGTTTCTCGAGCTGTTTAGATGAAATTTGGAATATATCATTTGTTTCTGTAGAATTTTAAAAGGGTAGTCGTTATTCTACGACGGTCAATTTCGTTTTGCATCGTTATGATGTGATGGCGTCATAATGCATGTATTAAGGCATGGAAGTCTTAAAGTTATGACTGTGGTCACCTATGAGTATTTGATAGCATAATGACCGGGGGTCACTTTTTCTATAGAATAATGACCGGGGAGTCACTTTTTCTATAGAAAAATGACCGGGGAGTCACTTTTTCTATAGAATAATGACCGGTGAGTCACTTTTTCTATAGAATAATGACCGGGGAGTCACTTTTTCTATAGAATAATGACTGGGTGGTCTTTATTCTATGAGGTCGAATACTTCCTTACAGCGGAAAAACTGGCACACGACAGTGCTTTGATGAATGAGGGCCTATTTAGAAGGTCGTGGACAAGTTTTGTAAAATTAAAACTACTTGTTCGATTAGATTAATTTTCCGCTAGGTGAACATTAACCACAAAGCAACACAAATGTATAGTTTCATATCGATAGGTCTAAAAATAAATAAAGATGATATAAAGATTTTAAATGTACTACAGACCTATAAGCGCCGCAGGTCAGAAATGACGTTTAGTTTTTGACGTCGGTCAGCATCTGCGTACGAATCCAAGAATTAAATTGTCATTATGGTCATAAGTAACAACTTGTGTTGTATTTGTTGTACTGTTTTGTTTATACAATGTTTTGCACATGCAATCTCATATTCACAGATGTAGCTTTCATTAAAATAATTACTAATTTAAATGTAATTAGGCAAAGTTGAGATGTACATGTCCTATTTTTCATGCATGTCAATGACAGGCCCTTGTTGTGGAGCAATTATTCACCTTCATTAATAGGTCTCGTTTCAATGTTTTTCAGGTAACAAGTTTATCATGGTGATCACAGATTATTTCACCAAATGGGTAGAAGCAGAGCCAATCCCAGATAAGTCCGCGGAACAAGTGCTGAGGGTATTTACGAAGTTTATAACGACCCATGGATGTCCCAGTGTTTTAATCACAGATCAAGGGAGGGAATTCTGCAATCAGTTAAACGATCAACTGTGCAAGCAATTTGGAATAGAACACAGAATAGCGTCTTCGTATCACCCGCAGACTGGTGGTCATACCGAGAGGTTCAATAGGACTTTATGCAACATGCTAGTCCACTTCGTTAATTCGGCGCAAAATGATTGGGACATGAAGTTGCCTCTTGTATTATTTGCGTACAGGACGTCCAAACATTTATCAACAAAACAAACACCCTTTTATCTTGTTTTCGGAAGGCAGGCTCGTCTACCAGTGGAACTAAATGTACCACAGTCAGAGGGTGACAATGACGACTATGACATGTTACTCCAACAAAGATGCGAGTCTTTTGTAGAGCTGTCGTGTAACAGAGAAGGGGCATCAATGAACATTAAAACATCGCAGTCAAAACAGAAAAAATACTATGACGCTGCAGTACATTCGGAAGATGAAGTGTTTAAAGTTGGGGACCAGGTCCTAGTGCATAATACTAGAAAGGTCACTCGCAAAGGTGGAAAACTTGACGTAAAGTGGAAAGGGCCATATCACATCACAAAAGCAAGCGGAAAAGGAACATATTTCCTTCAAGGACTGAAGACGTCTGTAAGTGGAAGCAGGCTTGCGATTTACAAGATTGAGGAGGATGACTCTAGTGAGAAAGACACAAAAGAACATTGTCAAAAAGACTTTGTTGCAGAGCCGAAAGAAGAAAAGAAAGAACATGTCAAGAAAGGCCGCGAATGTAAAGCGGAAAATATAGAAAGTAATGATGTCCGTCATCTCCCTTTAAAGAAAAGAAAGATATTAGATCAAGAGGGTACAGCATCTGCATCTGCATCTAAACCAGAACCGTTTATGTTTAAACCAGTAAACAAGGATTGGCAGGAACAGGTGGCCAGCGTATTTAAGTCAAAACTAAAAAACTCGTACGTTATTGGGCCTGATAGGTTTGTCCGACGTGACGCACGGCCCACTCGTACAGTCAACATGCGTGGCGACGGTAATTGTCTCTTTAGAACGTTTAGCTACCTCGTTTTTGGTGTACAGACATGTCATAGCTTAATCAGGCAAGCAACAGTTTCATATATGAAAGAAAATGAGAATGTGATGAAAGGTGTCCTGCCTGATCCAGTTGATCGCTATCTTGACAACTCAATGATGGCAAACAGTGACACGTGGGGGACAGAGGTAGAAATATTTGCGTTTGCAACACTAACTCGAACCACCATTTATGTTTATTCAAAATACGGTGGTGATATTTGGCGCTGGTTAGAATATAAACCATTAACGAATGACGATACAAATGACAGGGCTATGTTCATCCAAAACACAAGTGATCACTTTGTTCCTGTTCTAGATGTAGATGGCGAGGAATTTTCAAGACGTCCATATGTGAGAATTCGGAACTACATACCAGAAAAATATCACCCATTAATTACAGAGGAGATTTTGGATGGGGCGTTAGTGAATAGCCATGAGGACGAAACCCTTCTGCGGAAAAGAGACAAAAGTGTGACTTCTGTCTATGTGAAACCGTTTACGAACGTGAAGTATGACGTCGACGGATTGCGAGGGCTATCCGAGGAGGTGGATGCCAATATCTATAATCTCGTTTGTGACTGGGGAGATGTTGAAAATAAACTCAACTAGTACTGAATGTACTCGTATGCTAGTATATATAAACATTAAACAAGAAGAAACGGTGAAAACAGCAGCGTTTTTGTGCTTCTTTCACAATATAATATGTTCATGTCCTTGTTCATGACTGTTCACATTAAAGATTACTTTTTGATACATGTATAAGTTAAAGCGTACACGATTAGTGCAACAAGTTCAAGCTTTCGCGTCGTGTGTTATATAAGAGTTTCTCATATTATTCGCGTATTACATTGTAACCAGTTTGAGTTCTACATAATAAATAGTTCTGCTGTTGTATTCATCATCGTACTATTTGTTCAAATAAACAAAATGTTTGACGAAAAAAGGTTCTTTTATAAGTCCCGATTGTATGTAGCAGTGGTTATTGACTATGTATGTATACGTAAATCGCACAGAAAGTACACTGCACGTCAACTATTACAAGTAATTACATTCATGAGGTTTTACGGATTACAGCGAACATCATAATAAGCCATTCATTATTAGAATCCTGCATTTTCGACTTATTTTGGTATATATTTCGTTTTGTAACATAACGTCAAGGAAGGCATTTCGACTGCCTATACGTTATTTGAAGAAGTGTGCTCCGTGACGTTATGTTATTGGACCAAATGAACTGAAATTAGCCGAAAGTTCACGATTTAAACGATTAATAGTTTACCTGGTCTTTTTGAGTTCATGTACAAAAGGAGAAGGAGGTATCGCTTCAAAAATATTACAAAAGGGTTCAAATGCCAAATTTGGGTTTTCCGTTTTGTTTCCATGGTACATAGAGCTATTCACGATTTGATAGAATCCGGAAGAGGATCATGCATTTGCAAAAGGTCGCATTTCGTTTATACACGAATCAACCCCGACGAAATACTACTCAATACTTACGTTTACACAGGGACAGATTATATACAGTTTGTATAAAGACCCTGGTAAATACATTGAACATTAAATGTATTTTAGTTCCATTTCAATGGGACAGATACAGTTATGTACATTTTACATTTTTAAAATCTATAAACGTTAAAAACATTTGACGGAAAGAATAGCCATCAGGTCGCCCAACGAACGTTTGTGTGACGTCTCAATTGGCGTTAAAGTACATTCTAATATTATCTTACTTCTTTGAACGTTAAAAAGAACGAATAACACAGTGGAAAAAATCTCCACAACAACAAACAACGGCCGTACGCGCAGTCCATTGAGATCATTATGTTCGAAGTCACTTTGATCGCATGACGTCCTGGGAGTTACTACGCAGATGAATGTAGTTCGGTGTAATTCTTATTCTGAGCATTAATCTCTGTGAGCATGTCAGAATCAAAATGATCGAGGCCTTCTTGTGGTTTCTCGTCTGATATACAACGGTTTAGATGCTTGGATGTTTAACCACTTGTGCCATTGCCCTCGTGGTCAAATGTATGCGCATCTGAACTTTTAACCGTTAATATTTAACATGTATAAGACGTTAAACCACGTGAAGACCTTGATTATGTGTTTATTAACGTCAAATGTCAAGTTATTGTCAAGCAACGTTAGTATCATCACAAGCCGAAACTCTGCCCACTTTGTGGATGACGTTCGTGCAAATTCTAACATAATCTGATTTACCGGTAAATTAAACAAAGAAAAAACCAACCGTTGTAAAATCTAAAAAAAAACAACAGTTGGACGCACGCTCTTTAACTTACTAAGCCGACGAATCTGGTGCAGCGTTTATTTGTTTGTAGTATCTACATGTGTATATACATGTATATTATCATGTAAAAAAAATAATCATCTGATGTACGACCGTTCAGAGTCCTAATGCCTAGGATAACTAGCAACTGAACAACAGAAGCGATGGGATGAATGAAGTTTTTTATAAATTGGTCAGACGTTTCAGGTTTTGTCTGAATTACGACGACGGCACTCAACGGACAACCACCTATCACACTGAATAGCTACCGATCATGCTCTTTGCTCAGTTGAACTACATCTGTTTACTTTTGTACTGAATGCTACATTTTTCTCTTCAACTCTGAGTGGCAGTAATAATCAGTGTGCTGTTTCTGTAGAATTTCGATCGGGGAGTCATTTTACTTCACGTGGTTAAGTCATAATATTGTATTATGGAAGTCGTAGTACTTTGATCGGGGGTCACATTTTCTATAAGATAATGACCAGGGGTCACTTTTTCTATAGTATAATGACTGGGGATCACTTTTGCTATAGAATAATGACCGGGGGTCACTTTTTCTATAGAATAATGACCGGGGGTCGTTTTTTTATGGGAGTCAATATTCTTCGTGAGGTTCAGTTTACTTCACGTGGGGGAGTCATAGTACTATGATCTGGAGGTCATAATACTATGACCGGGGGGTCACTTTTTCTATAGAATAATGACCGGGGGGTCATTATTCTATGGGGGTCGAAATACTTCATTACACCGGTCCAATCAGATAAGGAGTAAAATTTTGATTTTTCAGTAAAGGGCGGGGTCATTTGATAAAAAAAATGCGTCAGTTGTAACGTCGCAGTTGCACCATTTATGCGAGAAAATCAGCAGTATGGCTTCTTCAAAATTTGTAGGAAGTGATCCTGTTGATATTAAAGTGCATTACGAATATCACGGGACGCAAAGATGTGCTCTGATAGATTGCAACTATGCTGATTTGTTTGGAAGGGGATATACTGAATTCGAACATTTCCTGAAATCGGAGATACCATTTTACAGAGACTTTTCGTACTGAAAAAAGTTTTCTTGATGATAGAATACCTACGTGGACCTAACGGAGAAAAATTTAAACCACAGATTTTGAAATTAGCAACGCCCGTTTAAAAGTGGAACTCCGAAAATCAGTGTGAAAGTACAGAAGGGTAGTTCTCCAGGGGTCAAAGGACTGTCGAGTCTAGGATCTTTTAACACGGATGGAACTTTACATCCAACGATCTCTGAATTTTTCCAATGACAACGAATATAGACTAGATTGTACTAGTAAATACAGAAGTCCCATTGAATTGGAAATAGACTTAAAACACACGCAAGTCATGTCAAAAAACCAACGAATTAAGTGAATTACGAAACAATACATAAAGTTTGGCGGGAATACAATCCCGTTCCTGCTGTTTTTACGGATAATTCGAAAGGTTTATGTACCAATGCCTTCTGCGACTCGGACGACAAAAAATCGGTATGTTTTTAATATTATATGACTGTTTTTTCCGCCAGATTATTAAAAAAAAATCTAAATTTTTTTAGTTGATTTTTTTTTCATTACCGATTTCATCGAAAGTTTCACGAAATTTGATAGAAAAACACTCAGTCGCTAGCAAAAGCGTTAATCACGCTATTAAACTTGATATAAAATGATTTATTTGTACGGTATTTCACATACACAAATAACGATTTGCATTAAAAAAATATATATTTGATGTCCATTTGGAAGCATGTCCCGTTAATACATTTGTAACATCTCCAAATAAATAATACATGTACAATAAAAAAGTCAAAAGTAAAGGGGGTTCGATTTCATGCCATTTTCCGACATGTTAGTCTTAAATCTAAATTATTTACGGTTTCATTTCAAATTATATTTTCCATGTGTATTGAAAATATTTGGACTGCTACAAATGCCACAAACGTAAAATTATTTATTTTTATTTTAATTTATTTCTTTTCATTTTTTGTCTTACGAATCCGAAGCCGCTTAAGTATTGGAAGATAATATCTATTTGTACTGAACGCATTATATGACATTTATGAGACATTTTTATTGAAAATTTGTTGTCCGATTAGATTTAGATAAAAGCTTCATAACAAGCACACAATAATTACACAGCTATGTTATATATTCATACAAAATATTGAGGAATGTATTTCTACTGCGTTTTCTTTGGAAAATACATTATGCTGATGTCCAGGTCTGATTTTGTGAAATGTTTAATACTTCCAAGTCAGATTTTCTTGTCATCGAAGCGTTTCGAAGAAAGTGTTACTAAAACCACTTAATTAAATGGTAAATTTTTTGGGACAAAACCTTGCCCGCTCGCACACCATAAAAAATGGTATTTGGTACTTGATAATGTGAGACGGCCACACATTAATCCGGAATACAACTAAAAAGGAAAACACCTGTATTTTTTTAATTAAAGGTATTTTTGTTGGGTGTTTAAGGTAGTTCTGCACGTTTGATATACCGGAAGTGATGGCGTAACGTCATTTATCCGGAAAACGTAGAATAAATCCTGGATTCGGCGTACGGAAATGAAAACCAGTTTATGAATTAAAGGCAACCTGTGAATAAATTTATTAAACTGTAACAGTCTCTATCTTTATAAAGTTAGAATATGATATTTAAACATCTGGCACGTTATATAATTCAAAATATTGTCTTTAAATTAGCTTCAAATAGGCGGTTCACTTAATCATAGCCAAATATCTCAAAAATAAGCACACGGACCTATACATTTTATTTCACTGTATTATAGGCCATATGTTTATCTACTACTATGAGAAGTTTCATTAAAATCTACATTGTAGAAAATTTTCTATTTGCGAAAATGTTATGAAAATTGCTATTTTCCCATAGACTCCTATTATGAAAATTGCGTGAGGTCCAAATTTTTTCAAATCATCTAGCAAAAATCAAGCACACGACCGTATCCTTTTTATTTGCTGAATTTTCTAGGTATATTCTGAAGTTTTGAAAAATCAAAGTTTAATCAAATTCTACATTGTAGAAAAAATTTCGATCCAAACGTGCAGAACTACCTTAACAATATTCAATCATAATATATAACATAAATAACTAACATACGAAAGGAAAATGAAATAAATTCCGCAAAACGATTTTATACGAGATTGAAATACGGCGAGCGCAATGGAAATATCCATAGCAGAAATGCACCCGTAATTCCCTTTAGTAAGTCGTACTTTTGTAGGGTTTTAGCAGAATTCATTTCCGTATATAACATAAATAATAATTTAAAAAAGGGAAAAATTTAAATACGTTCGCCAAACGATTTTTATACGAGATTGAAATTTGGAAAGGGGCACGGGAATTTCCATAAACAACTGCGCCCATATATTTTAAATAAAGGGTATTTTTGTGGGTTTTATGGTGGAATTAACTCGTATAAAATTTATATAATAATTAACAAAAGGTAAATAAAATACGTTCGCGCAAGACGTTTTTGGGTGAGCGCACGGGAAAATTGCACATTCGTGAATGAATTTCATGACCCACCTAAACTTCTTTTTTGACTTTTATATAAACATTTTTTATGCGCAATAAGATTTAAATAAATGATATTTGACAGAATTTTATAAAGTTATTTCTGTAAAGAGATTATAACGTACTATCTTATGGATCTTATTTTTCATTTATTTATGATCATCATCAGACATCTGGTTTGTTGGGGTTTTTATTTTGAACGATTTTTGAAAACCCTCACATGATATTTTTAGGTAAACGATAAACTGTATCTATGAAAAACCATGTAACAACCGGTTAAAATTATTTGGAAATTAATTGACATCTCGTTTGCAATAAATGTTGTAGTTTGCATTTTTCAATAAATGCCGTAAGATTCCTCGAAAACAAGTTATTTTTCATATTTTAAAAACCGACTTCTTGGTTTGAAGCGTAATGAAATACCACGTAATAAGTTCAAAATGTTTTTTTTTTTTTTTTTTTTTTTTTTTTAAAAAAATACCGACGCGAAATGTATGCTTTTAAAGTCAGTATATTTTTAAATTAAAATATAACCACGCATAGTCAGTGTTGATATTTAAATAAAATTTTGTTTATTTTATTTTATTTAAAAAAAGCTAAAACATGCAGTTCTAAGTTACATTAATATTTTTATCACAAAACCGATATATTACTGTACTCATGTACAACAGAAAGAAAGCATGTTAATTTATACATTTGTATCTTTCATAAAAAAATAACAAAATCCCAATTTATCACAAAAAGATGACTGTTTAATTTCTGGTTACTAGTATTTTAGTTGGAAGATGGTAGGGGCCATGTAAATGTTTATGTTGTTGTTACTAGATTCTCTAATCTTGTAGATTATGTGTCTGAAATCAGACATACCATGTAATAAAATAATTCTTCAAAAGTATAAAGAAAGCAAATCTCTCAACAGTTACTGGTTTTGGCTAGTTTTGGTCAAGAATACTGGTATGATGATAAACCCGAACAGAAAATTAGTTTTTTTACATGTAACTTTTTTTTTTTTTGGGCAAATTGTAACAATGGTCGGTATCAAATAAAGTTTAAAACATTTGCTAAAAACTTCACATAATTCAAATTTTAAATATTTCGTAAGCAAACTCACACAAAGTGAGGCCCTGAAAGGGGATTGTAAAATTGGGACTAAATGAATGTTACTGATGATAAGTTCGACCACTTTGTCATTTAGAAAATTTTCTTGTATTACTTTCTCAAATGCTGCAACAGTCATTCCTGATCAAGTAAGAAAAGTGACCCATTGTCGGGCCCTTCATGTTTCAGCAGTGAGCATGCACAAAAAAACACCCTATTCCCCATAATTCTGGATAAATATATTTTTATACAATAAATTAAGTCATTTATTTATACAGAATATTTACCAATTTTGTTTTTGTTTACCCAGTTGGTGTTTAAGTGGAAACTATTAGATGGTGTGTTCGAGTATTGACCAAATTTGCAATCGAATTATTTCCAAGGGGGGTCGACTTTATCATCTTTCCCGGTTTATAAACAGTACCAGTATATTAAATATTAATGAAAATCTTTAAAAACCCTCAAAAAGAATAGCGAGTACTATTCTAAATATAATTTTTAAAAAACTAGAAAAAAAAAACATCGAATTCCTGCACTCATAGCTGCAGGGTTTATTTGAGTTTTGTGGAATTGTAAGGGGTCTTTTAGAGGGGATAATTGTGTTCTTACTTAACATGGGGAATCATGTTTTTTTATTAGAAAGAAAATCATTTTAAAGGCACATTGTGTTTGAAATGTTAATGTTTATATAGATTCTACATACTCACTGGTTTGGTGGAAATGTTTTCAAGCGGAATCTTTGCCAAAATTTGAGATTTTAAGGTAGTTCTGCACTTTTAGATCAAAATTTTTTCTGCAATGTAGAATTTATACCTAAAAAAATTCAGCAATAAAAAAGATGGGTCCTGTGCTAGATTTTTTGCTAGACTGGTTTGAAAAATATGGGCCTCATGAAATTTATTTCATAATGGGAGTCTATGGAAAAATCATAATTTTTCTAATATTTTCACAAAGAAAAATTTTTTTCTACATTGTAGATTTTGATGAAACTTCTCACACTTGAAAATAAAGACATGGCCTATGAGTTGATGAAATAAAATTATAGGTCCTTTGTGCCTATTTTCAAGATATTTGACCATGATTAAAGTGAACCGCACTTTTCCCACGCTGATTTTAAGACATTTTTTTCGAATTATTTAAGGTGTCAATGTTTTTAATGCCACATTTTGTATTTAAAATACAGAAACGAGCCATTGCAATAAATTTACCCCAGAGGTTGCGATTAATTAAATTAAATGATTTTCATTTCTGTACGCGAATCTAAGCTTTATTCTACGTTTTTTCCGGATAAATGATGTTACCCATCACTCCCGGTTTATCAAACATGCAGAACTTCCCTTAATTTCGACTCCTAAAAAAACCTTAAAATTGGTGAAAAAGTGGATAATTTTTGGCAAAATCATGCAGCCGTTTTTGATGTGTGTTTTTTTGTCTTTTTTTTGAGCAGATGCAAGATTCATCTGTCTGTCAGTCAGTCCATTCGTCAGTCTGTTCCTTTTGTAAAAATTACGCAACAAAAAGTTTTGATAATGGGAGTGTACCTTTAAATAGTTATAGATGATAATGCTATAGTGCCCAGTTCAAAAAACAAAACCCATAGTTTCATACTTATGGATATACCTCTCGAACCATTTAATACCTGAATCTTTCTAGGCTGGTAATAAGTATTCAACCTTAAAATAAGCTATGTGAATGATACACAATGCTCACTACTTACTTGAATATGAGTATTTCCTAGAAATCATTGTATTTTGTAAAATTGTTAAACATGTCAAAATTTGCCAATGTAATAAATTAGAATGTTTCTTCCAGCAATTTAATTTTTTACACTGCATACAATTTTATTATTTGCATTGTCACATGGATGAATGCATTTCATCATCAGTATGTGGATTGATAGAGCGCCACCCAGCTGAAAAAAAGGAACCAAGAACTGTCAAAAAAGAAACAGAAGATTGAGGGTGAACTGAAAGCACTAAAATGGGAGCTAAAAATGAAGGAAAAATATCTGCTGAAGCAACTAGTTCCTTTGAAGCTAAATTCATGACATTTAATCCGTACAAAATCCTGCCAAGTATCAAACAAACAATAGAAGGCCAAAAGAAGGAGTTTTACTAGCAGATTCATATTTTTAAAACAATACTATGGACAAGAACCCTTCAAAGGACGACCTTAAACGAGACAGTGATATATTTCAAACTGTTGTTCGCTCATTCGAAGAGAAAGTGAACAAACGAGTAACAAACCAAAAAATAGTGTAGCTAAACAGTTAGATATTCAGTTGAATACAATACATGTTCTGCTGTTGGAGAAAATTTACAGGGTTCTTCTATAATGCTTTAACCCCTTATCCCTATCCATATGTCTGGAATTACGGTCAAATTTGTGCCGAATTTTTTGGTTTTCACCTGGACAGAGTACATCGCAAATATTTGGGTCAAACTTCAGAACCGTTTGATACAGTCCAAGCATCACCACAAGCACCAGTGGAGACGCCGCCGCCACCACCACCACCACAAGAGGGCTGATTTTATTTGTGATAATGAACATGTGACTGAAAACAATCTGTTTTTTTGTTTGTTTTGTTTTTTTTTTTAAACGTATATAGACTATTAATTGTTGCATAAAACTACACTGTGCTTTTCAGGGTCACTAAAGTTTTGTCTTTTAATCAAATTTAATATGTATCATGTCAGTTTACCATTGTTTTACTAGATCTAGCTAGCTTTAAGAACAAGGAGTTCATGCAGATATGTGACTTAAATAATTTGAAATATATATAAAATATAGACATTACCCGGCATTAGATTTTGAAAATATAAGAATGCACAAGTTCTTTCTTATTTGTTCAGTTTGTTTTGATATTGTAAATAAACAACATTGATTATCTGTAGTTATGTATCGAATTTTCTACCAAAATTTGAGGGGACACATGTTGACATATTAATGTTGACAAAGAAAATATCCTTAGTTTCTAGCTCGACTGATTCGAAGAATATTCTAGCATTTCTACTCACCCTGGCGTGCTTCGGCGTCTCACCTTTGCTTACAAGTACATACAGTTCTCAACCTAAGGCATCATACTGTGAAACTTTTCTTTCCTTTTTCTAGGTCAATTAACAACCTCACTGGGTTCCCAAATTTCATAACTCTTACATGTATTTTGAGCAAATTATGCCCCTTTTGGACTTGAAAATCCTGGTTAAAGTTTTTCATGCAAGTTACTATCTACAAAAAATAATGCTGAATTGAATTAAAATTTCACATTTTGTGTCTTTAGGGTTATAAAACTAGTTTATAGTACCAAAATCCCATAACTCCGAAACCCGCATTTTGGCCAAATTAATGCCCCTTTTGGACATAGGACTTGAAGCTTTTTTTTTTCTTTTTCTTTTTTCTAGATCGATTACTAAACCCCACTAGATCAAGTCCCCCTAAATCCTGACATGTTTTTTTTGGCAATTATGCCCCTTTTTAAATTAGAAAATCAGATTAAAGTTTTACTGCAAGTTACTATCTCCAAAACTAATGTAATGTGAATTGAACTTCACTTGTATCTTCGGAGTTAAAAACTAGTGATAGCATCCAGTCCCATAACTCTGACCTGCATTTTTGGCCAAATTATGCCCTCTTTTGAACAAAAGTTTTTGTGTGCAAGAGCATAAGCTATTACTTGGCCATTAATTGAAATCTAATTTTTTATTTTTCTAGATGAATAACCAAACCCCACTGGGGTTAAAAACCAACAACTCTACATTTATATTTGGCAAGTTATGCCCCCTTTATGACTTCTGAATTCTGGTTAAGTTTTGTGTGCAAGTTTACATCTGCAGAACAAATGCAGATGATTAATAGAAACTTAACATGTGCAGATACTCGATTGAAAAATCTATGGATATTTTAACATTTAGGGTAACATTTTCCTGCTTCTGGGACAATATTTCAAATAGTTGAGTACTGGCTGTCTTACGGACAGCTCTTGTTAATGTCGGTGTTCAGGTCAGGTTTACAGGGCCCCTGAACCGTCGAAGGTTTTGTTTTCTATCAAAACTATGTCAAGTTTGAAACTGGGTTACCGGTATTTAAGGTTAAAGCTATGTCATTTGGTCAGATCCTAGAGAAACCTTGCTAACACTTTAGACACCACATTTTCTGTTTATCCCTTTTTTAAAGACTTATGAAGATAATGTGTCCCTTTTTATAGTCTTAAAATCAAAAGACCATTGAGCCGCCCATGAGAAAACTAACAAAATGGTTCTAGACCAGCCTGCCATCCGCGCAGTCTGGGCAAGATCCATGATGTTTGCCAACCCATTTCTCTAATTGATATAGTCTTTTTAAAGCGAACAGCATGGATCCTGACCAGATTGCGCGGATGTGAAGGCTGTCTAGATCCATGCTGGTCGCAAAACCACTATTTGGTTTTCTCATGCACAGACCATTTCACAATTGTGTTTCTTTGGTGACCCTTTTACGAGGATTATTCAAGTTGCCATTTACAAAAAACATGGAGCTAAATATTGAAAAAATCGTCGGACAATAATTTTTTGAACTATTGGTTTGCTTTTAAAATGATTTAATATGGAAATATTCCTTGGATAACAGTATCTACGACATGTTTTTAAACTATTCCAATAAAAAAATACCATCATTATAAAGAAAAAGGTGCGCGGTCATTTTTTTCTAGCCCACTGTGGATCGAAGACATAGTTTTTCCAAATGGTTGTTCGGTGTATGTGCCTACGTCATCTGGATTTGTTTGTCCTGACCATGACGTTGACATACATTGAGCAATCTTCTTTATATTTGGCATAAATGTTAATTTCAGTGAGGCAGTGCCATGCGCAAACACCAGTTCCCATCTTAAAGGTCAGATCACAGTTGGAGGTCAAGGTCATGTCGATCTTGTCCGGGCCCCTAACTTTGACATGCATTGAGGATTCTTGTTCAAATTTTGCAGAAATGTTTAACTCGATAAGACAAAGTGTCTTATGCAAACCCCAGGTTCCTATCTCAAAGCTCACAGTTAGGGGTCAAATGTCATAGAGTTTCCAGCCCATAACTTTGATAAGTATGAAGCAGTCCCCTTTTCTTTGGTGTTAATGTTCACCTATATGAGACGGACTATTGTACGCAGCATCCCTATCCCAAAAGGGCATGGTCAAACTTCGGGTCATCGGGCATTTTAAGCTTGTTTGGGCTGTAACTTCGCCATGCATTAAGCAATCTTTTTATTTGGATAAATGTTTGTCTCAATTTTGACTGTTGGTGCAACCCCCATCCCCTAACTCAAAAAAAATCAAGGCCATACTTAGAGGCCAAAGGTTAAAACTTTGTGCTGTTGGTCCTTTTGACAACTGGCGGGGAAAGGGGAAAATTTAAGGTCTTCCCCCCAGAATCTGCAGGCCCGATTTTATAGTCATTTCACATGAATCATCCTTTGGCTACCATTTACTAATTTGTTCAAATAATACTGATTCACAAATAAACTTGGCCACAAGCTGATGGTGAATAATTTCTCTGTATGTATATAATTATAAGGAAAACTTAAAAATCATATGTGTGATTTTAAAATAGTTTGTTCCTTGTGCAACATATTACTCAAAATACTTTCGATTTCCCCAAAAAAATATACAAAATACCAGGGCCACCAGAGCTTAAAATAATTTTTTTTCCCAAAATATAATAGGTAAGGGTAAAATTTCTTGGAAGCCACGCATTTTCAAAGAGACAACAAAAAGAGCGTAATGGAAAAATATTACAGACGGGTTGTTCAAAATCTTACAAGTACATTAATTTATGCCAAATGTAGATCATCTCTGTAAGCCCTTCTCATGATCACAGAATGTGCCTTCAGTACTCCCCACTAGCATTTTTATTTGTCACACTTCATAGCCACCAGAGAACAATAGAATAAAAATCTTTAAAAGTCATTTTTCCCAAACATGAAAGTTCCTTGGGGGACTGGAATGTGGGTAGGGTCACATGCCACTAGACTGGCATCAGTCGTTAGAGTCATTAAGTACTTGGCCATAAAATCAATCCTCTTTAATAGCACATTCTAAAAGAAATTTACAATATCTCTAACCTCTGACTGTTGAGATGAGCCTAGAGAGAAAATGTTTTTCTTGAAAAATATTAGTGTCAGTATGAAGAAAGAATAAAAATTTATTACAGATAACTTGATCTCAACAGACTTTGTAAGTCTAACATGCCACCTGCTAAAGCTAGTTGTCAGTTGCTAATTGCCGTGAAATAGACGTAAAATATTTACTGTCTTGTCATGTTAATCCCCCCACCCCCTAACTATACTCCGCATTGTATATAATCAAAAGGATACAAAACATAACTGAGCCGTGCCATGAGAAAACCAACATAGTGGGTTTGGGACCAGCATGGATCCGGACCAGACTGCGCGGATCCATGATCCATGGTCACGATCCATGCTGTTCGCTAACTGAGTTTCTCCATTTCCAATAGGCTTTGAAAGTGAACAGCATGGATCCTGACCAGACTGTGCGGAAAGCGCAGGGTGGTCTTTTTATCCTGCTGGTCCCAACCCACTATGTGGGTTTTTCTCATGGCGCGCTCATATCTGACAAGATGCCTGTTTAAAGCTGCAAAATTTTAGATTCCATCAATTAAGTTGGCAAGTAGCAAGTAACAACTTGCAATAACAACTAGCGACTGGCAAGTAGCAACAGGCAAGTAGCATTCACAAGACCTTGTATTGAAGAAAAATTTGTCCGAGGATCGAATAAGAGTCCTGCATTCTTTATACGCTTGCCTCATCCCGACAGTGACGAGACAAACGCAAACAGAGGGTGAACACATAAATTTGACCCAGTTCGCAGTTAGTAACTAGCAACGGACAAGTGGCAACTGGGATGTCCCTACCAGCATTCCGTAGATGGGCCGTCAACTAAAATTGTTAAAATAAAATCTTGATTTGTCAAAGAACGTGGCTCCACTGAAAACTTTGAAATCTATGATAATTAGCATGCCAGTTTTCCAAGAATTTGGCAGAAAAGTTCCCCGTAAAACCTTCCCGAGCTGTGAAAATAGTGAGTGATATTGGACCATCTCCGCCCTCTTGTTTTATGATTTTAATATTTGAATGGAGTATGTAAACCAAAGTCACCCATTCAACCAGTAAAAGATTCTTAATTTTCTTGCAAATGAACGGGTTTGTCATTCAGCGGCAGTCTTTTTGGATGTTTTTTATATCTAAAAGATTGAACTAGTTCACAGTACAGTCAAGTTAATAAAGCAAGAACGCATGAAGCATATCAGCTGAATGAGCCTTAACATAAATGTGCTTATGGCCTTAAGCAACACATATCTTTAACTCCAGTGCTTACGGATACATAACTATGTCTAAATTTACAAACCTGTTTCAAGTTTCTCATTTATCATTAGTAGCCCGTCTGTTTTCTACTTAAAAAATGGACCCCTTCAGGAGTCTTTAGAAATTTTCAAAGCATAATTGATGAAGCCATGTATGCAGTATTTATTTTCATAATTACATCAAAGGGGCGCCGATATATCTTTTCAACAAAGAGGGGTCATTCGGAAATTTTATTATCTTCAATACGAGACAATAGAAGTGTAAAGGGGCCCATATTTTTTAAATATAAAAAAAAGATAATTCCCACAACGGATTACAGCAACAAATAATCTGTACCGTGATTACAAACAACAACAGTCTGCTGATGAAAAAGCGGTACTTTTCAATTAATTCTAACATCAATATTCGTAAATGAAAATAATAACTTTCTTAAAAATGACGTTTCGGGAGAAAACTTTACTTTCAGAAATGCTAACTTTAAATTTAGGGCAAAGGCAAACCAAACAAAAGGACGAAATATTTTCCAGACAGGTAGACGGACAACGGAAAAAGAATTTAAAATCTAGCGACTTCGTTGGAGTAGTGTGGGGACTTTGACAAGAAACAATCAACTGGGTGCCAAACATTTTTAATTTAAACCAATTTCCATAGCTCTGGGAGCAAGAAAAGACTAGCTTTTAATATTTTTTTCATATTTTTACTATCAGCAATCATCTGCATTCCTCAAAGATGCAAAAATAAGCACTAGGTTTGGGAAATACAAAGCAAATATATTTTATTTCAACTTTAAAATCAAGTTCTTTACAAGCAAACAGATTGAAAAATATTGTTTAAAATAATCATATTAATGAACATCCGATATTTATTTATGAACTTGTATAAAAGGTAAATCTTATGTCTATAATTGTTCAAAACAAAATAACAATTACTGTAAAATTATTTATATCTCAGTTTCCAAATATTTTCGAATAGGTCTGCTATCTGAATTCATACGAGAAATTCTTCAGTTCAGTTCTCAACGGCTTTTGTTGTCAAAAAAAACGAAGATATACCAACAGTAAATTCTAAAATATTTAACACTAACTATATTTCATGATTCAATTCATTTCACATGCGTAAATAACCTACATGACTGTAATATCCCAAGCAGTCATCAGCAGTGATACTGTTAACATAACACATGATCGCATATTTTTAAATTATCTTTTGCCCCAGAGCGAATATCCTCAGTTTTCATTAAAGTTTTAATGTGATTAAAACACAGTTCCACTGGATTCAGATGTGGAGAGTAAGTTGGGAACAAAATGTACTCTATCCCAAATCTGTCCAACATTCGTGATAATACATTTTCGGCTCGGAAGCGATGAATTGGACAGTTATCTAAAATAAAGAAATCTCCTGGTCGTAAGCTAGATCTCCGTAATTAGTTGTAGAATTTAATGCATTGAAAACAAATTCCATAATTATCTGCATTGCTAGCACCATCAAGAATATTTGCATGACACACTCCATCAATTCCTATTAGTAGATTTAGCGTCACATTTTTTGTTCGAGTCCTGGTCTGAATTTCTGTTGCCCTTTCCCCTTTTGTTGATCTACCATAGCGACGGTTTTCACACATCAGGTTTGTGAAAACCGCTTTCGTCAAAAAATTCATTTTCTTTGGATCTGTTCTGTACATTACGGCAAGAAAAGCTCTTTGTGTACATTTATATTTTCATCGTTGAACCTTTCAGCTGCAGGGTTTTTTAAGTATTTTCCGGTCATTTCCTTCTTCAAAAAGCCGCAAATAGCCGTTTTGAAATGTCAACATTACACATAGCGCTCAAATTTTTCTTTGGGTATTCCCAAGGGACAATGATGTGTCTGCTGCATAAGAAAATGATATACTGTTTGTGTTCATCCGCCAATTTCCCACTTTGCATGTCGAATATACGGAGATGGAGAACATTTTTTTGTTGCACAGTACTTTTCCATATATTTCTCACAGGGGCCCCTGTCTATTTCTAGCTGTCTGGCTTCGGATGTATATGCACCGCGAGGTTTGATGTTTAAGTTTTCATCACACCAAAGTTAATCATCTTTTTATCAGATTTCTACAATCGGAGCTCAGCGGCCTCCCACCTTTAGGCTTAATTGACGTAGCCATATTTTATACCAAAAAAAAAAAAAAAAAAAAAAAAAAAAAAAAAAAAAAAAAATAAATAAATACGCTGGGTTATGTACTAGACGTAAGGAAACGCCCTACTTAGTTTTGATTGGCTTACACGCTTGTCATTGTAAGTGAAATAGAATGACAGCTTTGGATAACTGGTTAAGGACAGGTGCATGTCGTAATATGCGGCGATATCAAACTATCGGTTTTTTGTTTGAACTTGTTCAAAGAGAAATGCAGGCAAAGAGTCAAACGGGAAAGATGTTCTTAACGGGTAGTAACTCTGATTTGAATTTTGACAGAATAATGCCCCTTTTAAATTAGAATTTTTGGTTAAAGTTTTTGATAAAGTCAAATGTCTCTGTTACTACCAAAGCTATTGACTTCAAACTTAAAATACTTATTTACAATCGAAGTCTACACCAGGAAAAATAACCCTCATAACTGTGATTTGAATTTTGACAGAGTAATGTCCCTTTTTAACCTAGAATTTTTGGTAAAAGGTTGTGATAATTTTTTTTTTTTTATTTAACGTCGCACTGACACATGATAGATCATATGGCGACTTTCCAGTTTTAATGGTGGAGGAAGACCCCAGGTGCCCCTCCGTGCATTATTTTATCACGAGCGGGCACCTGGGTAGAACCACCGACCTTCCGTAAGCCAGCTGGATGGCTTTCTCACATGAAGAATTCAACGCCCCGAGTGAGGCTCGAACCCACATCGATGAGGGGCATGTGATTTGAAGTCAGCAACCTTAACCACTCGGCCACGGAGGCCCCCAAAGGTTTTGATAAAGTCAAATATCAGAGGATGGGAGCAAAATTTAAAGAACTTTACTGTTGAAGTCCTAAGGAAAATGACAACAAAGGGAAGAAATTCCCCGAAAAACTCTTAGTCCACTAAAATTGTTAACAGGTACAGATGTGTCAAGATACACCTTAACTTTGCAAGTACCGTCCATGTTGTACCAAGGAAAAGTGGTCTCGGTTTTTACCTACGGCTGATAATAAAAAAGTTACAAAATAACCTATTTCTAGTAACATAAAAGGGAAGTAATTCAATAAAAATATTGTAAGTGAACAAAAAAAAAAAAAAAAGAATCTGCCAAATAAAAACAAGAGCACCACAATGCAAAGCAACATAAAAACAAAACAAAGTTATGTGACCTTTAACCTCTAAGTGTGACCTTTACATGTACCTTGAAGCGAGCTATGTGCTCTGCACGTCGTCTCAATGTGGTGAACATTTGTGCCAAGTTTTTTTTAAATCCTTCAAGCAGTTTAAGAGTTACACATCGCACTCGAAACAAAGTTATATGACCTTTGACCCCTAAGACGGACCTACAGACAGACAGACGGTCAGACGAACACCAAAATACGTTCCTTCGGGCGTATAATAACAACAAAGGAATGGAGATGCAAGATATTACGTTTTCTACAGTTTTCACAATGTTTTACCTGCTGACCAACATTTTGATCCCAGCTAACCCAGTTAAGATTTATTTTCATTTCGGACGACGACGACGATAGAATACGGATACATTGCTAACAGATAAGCTCATATTTTCAACTTTGTCGCAGATGCGCAACTTATAATATTGAAGAACTTTTCGGGAAAGTGTTATATGACGTTAGATCAAATACTTTTTGCGATATGCATAACAAAACACCTCTCTGGCGAACAGACAGACGGACAGACAAATCCAAATCTTATCCTGTGCGATAACATAATAAGCCAGACCTTACCATCATTATTGGAATGTTTTCCTACCACACATAAATTAAAATTATCATGTTGAGACGATCCCTTTGAAAAACCGATCGTCTTAGGTGTTCACAGTCCACGTAGACTTAATTCGTCTAATTAAAGAAGTGAAGCTGCATGGGTAGTTTCAAAATACATAAGTTCACACTTGTCAAGATTCCATATAATGTTAATTTCCTTACACTCAGTTTTTAGCTCGACTATTCGAAGAATAAGTAGAGCTATCCTACTCATCACGCGTCGGCGTCGGCGTCGGAGTCACACCTTGATTAAGTTTTTTGTACCAGTCCACTTTTTGACAAAGTCTTTTGAGATAAAGCTTTGAAACGTTCAACACTTGTTTGCCATCACCATGTTGAGTTGTAGGCAAGATTACATAACTCTATCAAGATTTTTGGCTGAATTATGACCCCTTTCAACTGAGAAGTCTTGGTTAAGTTTTTCGTACCAGTTCACATTTTGTGTAAAGTGTTTGACATATGGCTTTGAAACTTTTATCACTTGTTTATTATAACAGTGTCTATCTGTAGGCAAGAGTACATAACTCTCTCAACTATTTTGACTGAATTATAGCCCTTTTTGGACTTGGAAATTGGTACAGTTTCTGTACAAGTCCATGTTTTGTCAAAACTGTTTGACAAAACTGGCTTTGAAAGTTTGAACAAATGCTCATCATCATGATTTATATCCATAGGCAAGAGTACATAACTCTGCCAACTATTTTTGCTGTATTATTGGCCTTTTTTGACTTGGAAATTGGTTAAGTTTTCGTAAAGTCCATGTTTTGTCAAAACTATTTGACATGTGGCTTTGAAACTTTGAACACTTGTTTATCATCATGATATCGATCTGTAGACAGGAGTACATAACTCTGTCGGCTATTTTGGCTGAATTATGGCCCTTTTTGGACTTGGAAATTGATTTAGTTTATATACAAATCAACGTTTTGTCAAAGCTATTTGACATGTGGCTTTAAAACTTTTAACACTTGTTTATCACCATGATTCTGATTCCCAACTGTAGGCAAGAGTACATAACTCTGTCAACTATTCTGGCTAAATTATGGCCCTTTTTGGACTTGGAAATCAGTGAAGTTTTTCCAAGAACAATACGAATCAAGATAAATAACATTAGTTCCGATTGAAGGCTTATATCTTTGGAATATTGAAACATTCGACGACAGGAGAAAAACGACGTCAAAGAATAATTTTCTTAGGAAATAGTGTAATTTGCAAGTTAGGCGATCAGTGAAAGCTGGTGAGAGGGGGAGAGAATGTGTACATTTATCTGAATAAAAGATACAGCATGATTTACGCGCAGTAGTGCGAAGATAGGGGGAAATTAACAGACGCGTAATATCATATCTATTTTAGAAATGAAATCCAAATTTGAAACAACAACAAAAAAGAACAAAAATAAAACACACACAAAAAAAAACAAAAAAAAAAACGTATAACAGCATGCTTTCCATGAGTTTGCACGGTAGGATTATCTCGACTTAAGTACGATCTACATTTGTGTCACAGATTTGTTCGTGGAAAGTATGCAAAATAGTCACTTTTACAGCTAAAGAAACTGTAGTTTACACGGATGGATTTGATTTCCTGATTGAATTGTATAATAAGCACAAACAGATATCTGAATGGCATATTTGATTTATGTTTTTCATTCATTATACAAGACTAACTAACTTAGGCACTATAAATAAGTAGACAGGATGAACCAAAGCTAATTAAAAAAATAGTTCGGATCTCAACGATACACATACACCAATACTGATAAGAAAAGTCAGAAGCGTGCGTGTTTTACTAACATGTATGTTTTTACATGTATGTTTTTGTTACATTGCTCAGGGTTTGTTGCCATTGCCTGTCAAATACAGTATTGCATAGCTTATTACTTTATTTTATCAATTTTTAAAGAGCAATCTTCTAGGCATGTAAAGTAAACAAAAGCACTGTTATATCGACAAGAACATTCAAACAAAAATGGGAATAAATGCATCTTCACACAAGTCTCGATTTTTCTCGAGGAAAATTATTACACATGTTTTGGTGAGAAAGCTCGTTTGTAGAATTAATCCTCGGATTTCAATATTTAGTCGTCACTTTCTGGCGGAAAGAAAAAAAATTCATTTATAAATGCTCTCATTTTCTGTTACATGACAACACTAATTCCGCAATACCATAAGCTAACATTATGTTTTTTACAGAAATGTTTCATATGTTTACAAGAATAATATTTCTATATGAATCTATAAAACAACATGATTTACATAAAAAGTTGCCTTTAAGTTTTGATGCTTTCTATGGAGTAATATGCGAGCTTTATTTCCGTGTATTGCCCAAAGGAAAATATTATGACAAAAATTATTGACTTGGGTCATGAATGACAATACTTTAGCTAATGTAAGGAAGACAATGCAATTTAAAGGGAATTGCTTTAACACAGTCAATAATCAAGAGAGAGAATTCTTGAAAATTCTCGTCAAAAGCTTACCTTGGTATTGCAGCTCACATAAAGTGGCACAAATATTCATCATAACAACATAACATGTAAAATGTATGACTCGGACTTCTAGCTGTAAGTCAGTGTTATATATAGAAGCTCACTTTAAACTAGATTAAAATTAATCTGTTCCTTTAAACCATTTAAAAATGATATATAATAAACTCATTTTATGTCTCCGGTGTCGAAGAAATTAACCCATACAGTTGCCATCCAATCCATATAAAACTCTGTTTACATCGTCAACATGAAGGGGACATGAGCATTGCATCAGAACTTCTATGCCTAATTAGTTGTTGCCCTTACCTCGAAATATTTCAACACATTGTGAACTTGAGTCCTACATTTTCCATCTAACTGAAATGAAACTCGGTATACATCAACGGCATGAAGTGGATATTTACATGTTGCCCTGACTTTTTTTTGTCTGGAGTTGTGGCCCTTCTTTGACGACTAATGACAACTCCATTGTAGTTTCCTAAATTTCTGTTCATTTCAAATATGTTAAGCATCATGAACATTATGTAGACATGCGCATTTGTTTTGTGTTCAGTTGTTTTAGTTATGTCTTTTTTTACTTTATAACATTATTGAGCAGTCGGTATATTACATTATTGAATGAAACATTTTCTGTCGACACCATTCTTCTTCGCTTTGCAACCTCCGTGAAGGAATATTGTCAAACTGTACCGATAAGGGGAAGTAACATTGTGTTGGAGTTTGGTTCCTTTTGTAGCACAACTTTCTATGCATAATTGTGTATTGATAATATATACTTTTATTCGGTGGACGTGCATGAATTTGTTATACTGCAAAATAAAACAGTCATCATGAAGTACCTAACTTGTTGTCCCTTTCATCTTTTTTATCATTAATAACACAGTCATTCACAGAAGATGTTGTATACTAACACTTTGTGATTGTGAATATGTTCTACCTAATTAATTAACTTGTTTCCAAGACCTTGTGTAAAAAGCAATCCTACATCCGTGTGTCTATCATCAGTCTTGTACAGAAATGCTGAGTATTACAAGTTCACAAAGAGGAACACAGCTAGGCAGTCGGGCAAAAAGTACTTTCAGTTTCAGTTGTCTGTATTTTTAGCTCCTCGTTCGTCGTCCGTCCGTCGTCGTCTGTCCACAATTTCCTGTGAACACGATAAAGACCACATTTTGCAACCAATTATAAATAAACTTGCACACAACTTATATTGGCATAATACAAAAATGTATCTCGATTCCTTTCGAAAACTGGTCAGATCTCATCATGTGTTCTAGAGTTATTGCCCCTTAAATGGTCAAATTTTGCTAATTTGGCTTGTGGACACTATAGAGACCACATTTTGCAATCAATTTAAATCAAACTTGCACACAACTTGTATTGGCATATTATCTCGTTTCCTGTCGAAAACTGGCTAGATCCTGTCATGGGTTCTAGAGTTATGGTCCCTTAAAGTGTTTGCAGCCATTTAGAGACTTCAGTTATGGTTTGATTTGACACAAAACTGCAAAATATCTTTAACAGCAATAGATCTCGGATTCCATGATGAAATCGTCAGATTCAATCATAGGTTCCGGAGTTACGGCCCCTAATTGACCCCTGAAAGAGCCAAAATTGGTTATTGTTTACCTTGTGAACATGATAGAATTGACATTTTACTTTCGATTTTAGCCACACTTACACACAGCGGTTCCTTTTGAAAACCGGCTAGTTTCCATAATATGTTCTAGAGTTACTGTCCCTGAAAGGTGCAACATTTTCGTTTTTGGTTCTTTCAGCCATATAGAGGTTTCTTGCATGCTTTTATTTGATACAAATTGAACGTAATGTTTATCTTAACCCCTACCCAATGCCAAGTTAGAAACGGTCAAAAACTAGGTCACCAAGTCAAATCAAAGGAAAAGCTCAGTTGTTAGAGGCCACGCATATGACCATATCTTCATGAAACGTGGTCAGAATGTTTATCTTGATGATTCTTATGCCAGATTCAAAACTGGATCATATAGGATAAAAAACTCGGTCATCCGGTCAAATCGAAGGAACATCTTGTAAACACTATTGAGGCCACCGGTTTGACACTATCTACATGAAAGTTAGTAAGAATGTTTATCTTGATGCTTCCTAGGCCAAGTTCTAAATAGGGTTATGCGGGGTCAAAAACTAGCCGGGTCAACCGCTCAAATCAAAGGAAAAGCTTGTTAACACTCTAGAGATCATATTTTTTACCCTATCTTTACAAAATGAAAAAAAAAGTTTATCTTCATGATTCCTGGGCCAAGTTTGAAACTTGGTCATGTGGCGTCAAAAAAAGTCACCATATAAATCAAAAGAAAAGCTTTTTAACACTGTAGAGGCCAAATTTATGATCCATGCTTCCTGAAGCTAGGTCAGAATGTTAATCTTGATGATTAGTTGAACAGGTCAACGATACAGGGTCATCATGATCCTCTTGTTTATTAATGTTGCGATTTCGTGAATTATTGACAGTATTTGTTTATAAAGGCACCCGATGAACATGTAACTTATGTAGAGGAACAGCTAAACAATTAATGATATTGGTTCAAAGACCTATCCAGATATGTTTTCAAAAATTTCTTAGACAAACCCGAAGGCCTTATAAAGTGGTCCAAAGAAATGCATATATTTTAACTAAAAGTGTCCTATATTCATCAAAGTGGTACCCAATTATTTTGGCAATAATATTTTCTTAAAATTCAGACCAGAATCCACCAGACACCACCATTACATACCTATATTTCAAACTTTTGCCGGCGTAGAACACCATGACTCCTACTCCCGATGTGTCTCGCTGTTGACACATTCGTTCTAAACTGGTGCCTCACCCCATCAAATAAAGCTTTTTCTGGATCCGGACCTGCCCTTAGGTATGACTAAGGCCTTTTAGGTCGCTGTCTAGTGCCCGAATTGCTTCACATAAGCTCATGTATTGGAAACGCTATTTGCAATGTAGAATATATTTCCTGTGGAGAAGCTATCCAACAGACTCGTGGAAATCGTAAGGTGCACTAAACTGTGCGCAAAATGTTCAGACAGGCATTCCTTCATATAACTCGGACAAGGGTTCTAGCAAAGTTTTACAAAAGATCATTAAGTTGATCTGTTATCCTGCTCAAGATGCAGGCATTCTAAAACCCCGAAATGAAGGCCGTTATTGGCATAATTACATATATTTGATATAACAGAGCTCCATCAGGTTTGAATAGTTTAAATGGCTGCGATATGTATTTTGTACAGTAATCATCATTTCTGCGTACAGACTGAAGGTTGAAATGGCTAGTCTGGTAGTCAAACTATTCAAAGGACGTAATGGTCTTTGACAAAATTTGGAACGATAACGCTTTTAATAAATTAAATAGACCGTTTGAAAAATAGTATGATAGTTCCACGAAGCAGATGATTAAGGTTTAATTTGAGCTTGTAGAATATTTTGACAAAAAAACTGTTTCTTTCGACTATACTATTGGAATAGTGTTATTGGATCTATAACATCTGTCGAGAATGATAATCGGGATAAAGAACTCTCCCTTAAGGTAAACGACTTGAAGAAGTATCCTTTATTATTAACGTAAACCTCTGTAACCATTTATTGTGAAAAAATAGTGTCCCATAACCCGTCCGCCGTTATTATGCTAAACTAGTGTTCTATATCCTGTCCGCCATTACGCGATCCTCTGTGGTTTTCTTATATTGTTAAAGTGACATAACAGTCGCGTTGCTAAGCTTTTTTTTTATCTCATTTCAAACATCTCTTTAAAACTTGTGACTGAGCAAGTTCTGAACGATATATTTGCCACTAAACGTTTTAATTTTTTGGTTAAATGATCTGAAGAGTTTCCATAATTTCCAGTCTCGCGGTCAGTAAAATATTCTAAGATTTATTGTAGTCAAGTAAAATATTCATCATAAACGTAGAAAAGTATAGCTACGCGTGTAGGTATTTGACAGATTTCCTTTTTACAGTTCTGTAAAAAGTGAAACTTTGACATTTCTGGTACTAGCTGATAAAAAGAAAATTTTGTCAGTTCATTATTGGAATTCCATTGCGGAAATCGCGAAATAGTCAAGGAGCTAGCTTCACGCGATCTAGATCTTGCACGGCGTTTTCGTGAATGATACTACTTATGGAGTATTTGTAAGACGTATTTTTAAGACAAATACTTCGTAATGAGATTTTGATGATGTAGATTGTCAAAAATTTTGTCAATATCTGAAAAATAAATGTAAACTTCCTTAGTTTATCGATAATTTTGTACGTGTTATTGACTGTATCGATTTTCACAGGTATAGGCTTAATGCCCGGTAGAATGGTCGAGAGGTTAGAGGTGTTGACTTATAAATGTAGAAATTGCTAATACCTGTAGGATAGTTGGTTCGAACCGTATAGAGAGTAAGTTTTTTATTAAATAATTTTTATTACAGCAGGATAACCAGACAAGATTTTTTCAGGATGTAACATATAGATACATATAGATAAATAGTTTATACTATAAATCAACAATAATAAAATACATAGAGAATAAATGTATATTATTGTTTACATACTGTGCAATACAATAGACTGTTGAACTATATTATGTATATGTATTTGTGTTGAATAATTTAATGTAATATATATACTGTATTTACCATTGGTAGAACAATAACATTGCACATACTTAGTAAAATCAAGTATGTTGTGAAGAATTAGGGTCTTCAATGAAATAGTATTAGCATACAAAGGTTATTAGTTACATGAAACTGAATTTGGTACATTTATTTGAAAGTTGTACATAGCAGGTAGAAGTGAATCAATGTATGGTGTATAAGTAAACACATCTACAAAATAGATACATTGTTCAAGAAGTATGGTGTATGAGGTAGACCATAATTAGAAAAGTGAATTTGAAAGAATTGGTTGAATTGTTTCAAAGTGAAATAAGGTGAAATCTTAAAAAGTGTTTTGAAAAGTATGGTGTATGAAATAGACCATAATTAGAAAAGTGAATTTGAAAGAATTGGTTGAATTGTTTCAAAGTGAAATAAGGTGAAATCTTAAAAAGTGTTTTGAAAAGTATGGTGTATGAAATAGACCATAATTAGAAAAGTGAATTTGAAAGAATTGGTTGAATTGTTTCAAAGTGAAATAAGGTGAAATCTAAAAAATTGTTTTGAAAAGTATGGTGTATGAGGTAGGCCATAATTAGAAAAGTGAATTTGAAAGAATTGGTTGAATTGTTTCAAAGTGAAATAAGGTGAAATCTTGAAAAGTGTTTTGAAAAGTATGGTGTATGAAATAGGCCATAATTAGAAAAGTGAATTTGAAATATTTGGTTGTACTGATTAAAGTGAAATAAAGTGACATATTGAAAAAGTGTTTTGAAAAATATGGTGTAGGAAAAAGGCCATACTTAGAAAGGTGAATTTGAAATATTTCGTTGAATTGTTCTGAGGTATAGATAAGGTGATATCCTTGAAGTGCTTTTGAAAAGTACGGTGTATCTAAATTGCCATCACTAGCATTGTGAAATTAGTAGTTGTTCTGGATTACAAGTACAGTGACTTCTGGGAAAGTGTTGTGAAAGGTATGGTGTATCAGAAAGACTAATAAATTGCTACAGAATACTGAATTGAGTATTTGTAACATAAAAGTACTTTGAAGTATTGAAAAGAAGTGACGATTTAGTGGACCTCTTTTGTCATATGACTTGACAGTTAATTGAAATCTACTTGAAAGTGGAATACAAGGGAAATTTTGATTGTATTTTCTGGATAATAAAGTCAAGTGATATTGTAAATGAACTTTCGGATTGGGAAGTCAGATAACAATACATACTGAATTGATGTTATGAACAGACGCATACGATATTGTATATTTGTGAATTCTGTAGTGTTGTTGTTTAGTTGAAGTTGAATACAGCCGAATACACTTACAATTAAATACTTGCAAAATGGCTACAGGAGGAATAAGTGAACGGGAAGATAGACTTAGAAGGAGAAATAGAGAAAAAGAAATGAAGGAATTGACAGAGGATAGATTGAAGGAAATGGAAGCATTGCATGAGAGGTCTTTTGATCAAGTTTTTAGATCAAGATTAAGTGACTTTGGGGATAGAAGTACAGATAGAAATTTAACAGATGATAGCATGCGGACACAAGGGATATACCCTGACAGAAGTGATCATAGCACACCATATATGACGGATAGACTTATTGGAGAATCAGTCAGCAGTAGTATAAATCAAACTGAGAGTGATAGAAAGGAAACAGAGAAAAGAGAAAGAAGGGAAAGAAAAGCGGACCCATACAGGATAGGTACGTCAGAGAGTGAAGCTGGTAAGAAATATGATGAAGCTTTGGACTTCACTCTTGATGATTCATTTGATGAATTCAAAAAGAGAATACAGGCATTGAGTGCTTCAGTATTCACAATTGATGAAGTAAATGGCGATGAGGACACACACAGTGTGAAGGAAAAAGAAGCAGGAGAGAGAGTTTTTGATAAAAGACAAACTTTTGGCAGAAGAAGAGAAGAAACTCAATGAAAGAGAAATTAAGATAATGGAAAGAGAAAATGAGATGATTAAGAGAGAAAAGTACTTGACAGAAATGGAACAAACGATATTAGGAAAGATGGACAAGTTAGAGAAAGAACACATAAAGAAGGAACGGACATTACATTTAAAGGAACAAGAATTCACTTCATATATGAAAGAGACACAAAAGAAAATGAACGACAAAATAGACAAGTTAGAAACGTGGTACCAAAGAAAGGAGAGAGAGATTAAAGAAAAGGAACTAGCGATAGAAAAAATGAAAGATGAAGGGCGAGAAAAGCTGGAGCATAAACCAGAAAGGACTGACACAAAGAAAAAGTCAGTAAGAATAGATACAGACACAGATACAGAGGATGATACAGATCATATTGAAGAGTCTGATAGACGGAGGCAAAGAGCTAATAAAGGCCTAGACAATTTGAACCTGAAACTGAACTTAACACCGTTTTCAGGAATGGAGCCAGTGCCTCGTAATGAAGCTACCTTTGAAGAGTGGAAGCTAGAAGTAGAATGCGTGAAGGCAATCTATTCAGAATTAGTAGTAATTCAGGCTATAAGGAAAGCCCTTAAAGGACAAGCTAAGAGAATCATGCTTCACCTAGGCCCTTATGCATCTGTAGAAAAGATAGAGAAGAAATTAGAAGATGCTTTTGGAAATATTGCAAGTAAAGACAGTATACTTTCACACTTCTTTCTTGCAGAACAGGAAGTCAATGAATCTATAGTAGAATGGGGTCTAAGACTAGAGGATATGCTCTTGCAAGCATCAAGGAAAACAAGGATTGAAGAAAAGGAGAAGGAAGATATGTTAAAAAGAAAGTTCTGGAGAGGCCTAAGAAATGAAGAGTTACAAAATGCAACAAGAGTTCATTTCGAAAGTGATATATCGTATGAACAATTACGAAAACAAGTAAGGTCAGAAGAATTTGAAATGAAAGTACAAAAGGAAAGGAAGGATAAGAAAGAGAAGCCTCCAACAAATAAAGCTAAACAATCAGCATTGAACTTTCAAGATGATGAAGGAAAACAGATGATGAAACTCCTGATAGAAAAGATGGAACAGTTGGATCAGAAAGTCAATGATTTAAAGAAGGAAAATGAACAATTGCAGAAGAACAGAGAAACACCACAAAGAGACAAGGAAGGATACAGATATAACAGAGGTCGAGGATACAACAGAGGAAGATGGAACAGAAGAGGAGGAAGAGGACAAGATACACAACAAGGACAAAGCTCAAATGAGAATAACAAGAAACCTGACAAAACAGCCGGTTTAAACGAGAAAGGTTCTTCATGAACGGAGGCTTGAAGAACTCTCAAGAAAAACCTCCAAAACAAAGTTGCAATGTATTTGATCGGTTAGTTGGACATTCAAATGAAAACAAAGTTTTCTTAAACGGTATTGAAACATCATGTCTTGTTGACACAGGATCAATGATCACAACTATCTGTGAAGATATGTTTGATCAATTAAGTCCAAAACCAGAGTTACATGGCCTCGAGGAATTTATAGTAAGAGGACCAGATGGCAGTGCATTACCATATATTGGTTACATTGAGGCTACTATCAACATACCTGGTATTAGAAATAAAGACATAGATGTTCCAATACTTGTTGTTCCAAACACAGACTATAACTTAGATGTACCAGTTATAGTTGGAACAAATGTTTTGAAATTTGTCTCAACTAATGATGAAGACAAACTGTCTAAAGAATGGAAATCGGCTGCTTCAACAGTTAACTGTAGACAGTCTGTTGGAACAGTGCGGTCTACTAATGACAGAGACATTACTGTGCAACCAAATGAAACCATTGTTTTGTCTGGCTTTGTCAGAAAGAGTGACAACATATCATCCGCCATCACAGAGCAATCAGAACAGGCATCAAGTAGAATAGGTGTATGCCCAAGAGTAGTAAAACTTGATAAACCTGGGTCATCAGCAAGGGTACCTGTAAAAATTTTCAACATGTCAGCTAAGACCATCAAAATTCAACCGAAATCTGTTCTTTGCGAATTGAATGAAGTTAAAGTCTTACGAAACTGGGATCCAGAAACCATCAAACCTACTGTAAATCCAGAAAGTAACAACAAACAACAAGATCAGCAAGCATTTATTGAAAACTTAAAACTGAATGTCGACCATCTTGAACCTGTGCAGCAAGAACAGCTGAAAAATCTGTGTTACAAATGGAGAGATGTTTTCTCACAAGGTCCATTGGACTTAGGAAATACAGATCTCGTAAAACACAGTATTAAGCTGAAAGATGAACAATCGTTCAAAGAGCCATACAGGAGAATACCTCCCGCTATGTTCAATGAAATAAGAGAACACCTACAAGAGATGTTGAATATGAACGCAATACGTCCTTCACATAGTCCTTTCTCCTCCAACGTTGTGATTGTCCGTAAGAAAGACGGGTCAATACGTTTCTGTCTGGACTACAGAAAACTCAACAGCCGTACACACAAGGATGCTTATGGCATTCCTAGGATTGACGACACACTGCATCTTCTCTCTGGTTCAAAATCTTTCACAAAGCTCGATTTGAAGGCAGGTTATTGGCAGGTCGAGATGTCTGAGGAAGATAAAGAGAAGACAGCATTCCAGGTCGGAAATCTTGGATTCTTCGAGTGTAACAGGATGCCATTTGGCCTATGCAACGCGCCAGCAACCTTCCAGAGACTGATGGAGCGTTGCATGGGCGACATGAACCTCCAAGAATGCTTGATTTACTTGGACGACATCATCATCTTCTCTTCATCTTTTTCGGAACACCTTCATCGTCTGGAAGCCGTCTTTAGCCGCTTGAAGGAGCACAACCTGAAATTGAAAGGTTCAAAATGTGAGTTTATGAGAACAGAGGTTACTTACCTGGGTCACGTCGTCTCTGATGAAGGCATCAAAACAGATCCAGATAAGATTGACGTAGTCCGGAACTGGCCTGTTCCTAGGAATGCAAAGGAAGTAAGGAGCTTCCTTGGCTTTGCTGGATACTTCCGGAAGTTTGTTCCTGGATTTGCTAGCGTTGCCCGTCCCCTGAATGAACTGCTTGTTGGAGCTTTCACGGACAAGGGCAAGAAAGTAGCCAAACGTGTTCCTTTTGAATGGAAAGAATGTCACCAGGAAGCCTTTGACAATATAATAAAAAGACTTACCTCTGCACCAGTTCTCGCTTACGCGGACTACTCCAAACCTTTCATCTTGCACACCGATGCATCGATTAGCGGACTAGGGGCAGTCCTTCTCCAGAAGCAGGATGATGGAGTTGAGCGTCCCATTGCATATGCCAGCAGGAGTCTGAAGCCCTCAGAACGAAACTACCATTCAAGTAGACTTGAATTTCTCGCTCTTAAGTGGACAGTCACTGAGAAATTTCATGACTACTTGTACGGAGCTAAGTTCGAGGTGCTTACAGACAACAACCCATTGACCTACATCAAGACTACGGCCAAACTTGATGCTACTGGACATCGTTGGGAAGCAGCACTTGCTAACTACGACTACAGCATCAGTTATCGTAGTGGCAAGAAAAACGTTGATGCTGATGCGCTCTCCAGACAAGTTACCCCAGAGGATAATACAACTGAAGGAGATGCAAACATTGTGCATATAGAAAACGAGGTAGTTGGGGCCATGCTCAATATGAACCACTGCAGTACTCCTTTCACGGTCGATCCAGATACTGATGATGCTACAGACTCTGAGACACTCAACAATGATATTCGAGATGATCTATTGAAATCATATGCTTTGAACAAGCAGGACTGGATCTCTGGACAAGACGCAGATCCTACAATTTCAGTTGTTAGGACAGCAGTTTCACTTGGCAATCACCCCTCTGCAATCGACATGAAAGACTGTCCCGCCACAGTGAGGAAATACTTCCGCAACTGGAAACAGTTAGTACTGAAAGACGGAGTTCTTCATCGTAGAACTACAGTTCGAGGAGAACATGTCGACCAAGTTGTAGTTCCGGAATCTGCCAGATTTATCCTTTTTCAAGCTCTTCATGACGACATGGGCCACCAGGGAAGGGATAGAACTACCAGTCTGTTCAAACAGAGGTTCTTCTGGCCAGGTATGGATTCTGACATTGCGAAGTGGGTGAGACAGTGTGATAGGTGCATTCGCCGTAAGATATCACCTACTTTAGCTACAGGGTTGGTAAACATCACTTCTTCGGCGCCGATGGAATTGGTGTCTATTGACTACCTGTCGCTGGAGGTATCTAAGGGCGGCTTTGAGAATGTACTTGTCATAATGGATCACTTCACTCGTTATGCTCAGGCCATACCGACAAAAAACCAAACAGCCAGGACAACAGCTAGGGCTCTTTTTGACCACTTCTTTGTCCACTATGGTTTTCCGGAAAAACTACACTCAGACCAAGGCCAGAACTTCTTGTCTAAGGTTATAAAGAGACTGTGCAGGATTACCGGCATCCGAAGGTCAAGGACGACTCCCTACCACCCGCAAGGGAACGGACAAGTGGAAAGATTTAACCAGACACTTCTTCAATTGCTTGGCACTTTATCAGATGAAAAGAAGAAAGACTGGAAATCAGCAATCCCTCCACTTGTCCATGCCTACAATGCTACGCGTCATGAAAGCACTGGGTACGCACCTTACCAACTAATGTTTGGACGACCCCCTAGATTGGAAATTGATGCTTTCTTAGGCCTCAAAGGACAGCGTATAAGCGGCACTTCTCCTTCGGATTATGTAAGGAAACTCGAGGAACACCTCTCCCACGCATACAAAGAAGCTAATAAGGCAGCCACCAGAAGTGGTCAAAGAGGCAAGAAGTATTACGACCAGAAGGTCAAAGAGTGTAAACTTCTACCAGGTGACCGGGTCCTTGTTAGAAATGTTGGCCTCAAGGACAAAAACAAGCTTGCCAACATCTGGGAGGAGACCCCTTACATCATCCAGGGACAACCGAATGCAGAGATGCCCGTTTTTGCAGTAAAGCGGGAAGATGGCGAAGGTAAAACGCGTGTTTTACACAGAAACATGCTTTTACCATTCATGAGTTTACCAACCTCAATATCTCATGAAAGTGCGAGAAACTCATCTGACTGTCATGGGGACCACAGTGAACCAAGCAGAGAATCCGAGAATCACTATGCTTTTTCTTTTTCAGGTTCAGAGAATTCTTCTACCCCATCAAGCACTAGCGTTGAAAGGTACAGACCTCCACACAGACGTAAGCCTGATGAACCTGGCCTATTACCTCGTAGAACTCGACCGCGACAGAAACCAGGTTGGATGACCTCTGGTGATTTTGTTTTAGGTCAACATCAATTTACAGTGCCCTCTGAACAGGTCGTCACATTATGATAGTGATGTGAAATTTTTTCAGTTGAAGACATCACACTACAGAACAGTTGTAAATAGCAATATGTTTTATGTATGGAAGTAGAACTTTATAAAATGTATTGAAATGTCTGTCATTTGTTAATTATGTGATATGCTTAGTTAAGGTAACCTTAACATTCTTTTTCAGATGATATTTGAAACATGTTTATTGTTAATATCATTGGAATACAGCAGGAAAGTGCACTTAGTCATAACACTAGTTATATACTGTTGTTAGTTAGAGATTAAAGCATAGTCGGTGACTAATCAATATTCTTGATTTCATTTCAGGAACAACTTACAGTTGCTGCTTCTTTACTCTGCTAGTAGTGCATTGATGCTTATTTTTATGAAAATCGTTAAAGTTTCCTGCATTGTTATGTCATCTTTATTTTAAGGTCACATACCTATAATTAATACTATGTTGTACATATCCTTTGTTTTTCGATATTATTTGCGATGCGATATTTATTTTAAGTAATGTCGAGGACGACATTTCACGGAGGAGGGAAATGTGTTACAGGTTAATATTTTACTTGATAGCATTCATAAATAAACTCTTGAAAAGATCGTATGACTTCGTTTTATTTCTCAACAAATGCACTTGTTCCAACTCCAAACGTTGAGTAGCTAGCTGTAGTAACATCATGTACTTATAGTTGTAAGCCGTAGCATTGTAGCTAGGATGCCGTATCAGGTAATACCTCTGTTTACTTATCTAACCTGTGCACTTTATATTTATCCTTTTGTTATGTAAATTACCGGACTGTATCGGCCAATCGATATGCGTAAAATCAATCAGAGCCACCATCGATTGATATTGTACATATCATTGACGTACATGCCATCTTTAATTACATTAAATATATATTATTTCATATATATTTACAGGTAATTTATATTGCATCGTCTTTATTATACATTTTTCTATAATTGTGTATACTTTGATGTAATTCTGTTGTGTAATTAATGCATTTGAATACCTTTATATGTCCTATCTACATGTCTTTGTTAAATCTATTATTAGCATCCATCCGCCATATTTGTTATTGTTTACATTTATTATAAATGTCAAATCAGAGCCACCATCGATTGATATTGTACATATTATTGACGTACATGCCATCTTTAATTACATTAAATATATATTATTTCATATATATTTACAGTTGTCATTACTCGCCGTTAGCCCAGCTAAGAACCCAAACCTCAGATAGAACTTTCAACAATATAACCAGATATATACGCTACATATATAAAACACGAAAGCCACATCTGTAACACATAGATTAACCTAACTGAAATATAAAGCATTTGTCAGAGTATGAATATAATTTACATTAATTCGTATTAGAGTTGCCGAATATTCGATAATAAGTATGTAACAGGGCATACATGTCGAATCAGTGGTAATTAAAATGAAAGAAATGGTACTAGTTTGATTGAATGTTTTAAGATCGAATTTACAGACATACTCGATTTCTTTTCTAACAAATGATCTCTTTGTTTTCAAAAGGATTGGTTGTGCACGTGCGCAGGTCTATCCGTACACGTGAACAGGACTGGCTTGAAAACACGTTTACGTGCACAGATAGATCCCCCCGCAAGATGCTTATTGTTCTCACAGTTTGTTTTGAAATATATAAGCCCTAGGCAAAAAAAAAAAGATCTAGAGTAGGTGTGTACTTTTTCCGTATTTTTAGATTAATATCAAATTCTTTACACTTTCAAGTTCATATCAAATTCTGCATAATATGAAATTTAATTATAACTAACCTTTTTGATATAATACGATGAAACATCACGCATCACAACCGCTTACATTTTAGTCTAGAAAAAAACGTTATTTTGTCTGTTAGATTACCTATTTTCTAAAGATAAAAGATCGTAAATATTAACTTCATGAAATTCAATGTTTTCCTGAGATTCCAGTTTTGATCGAATGAATGAAAGTACATGTCGCCTAATTCATTCGTAAAGAAGCTAGCCTTGGCGACTTTGCTTCTACGAAATAAAACTTTTCATTTGTAGCTGTTTTTGTCCTCACAACTTTATTCTCGTTTAACCCCAATTATCCATGAAATGTTTTGGCACGAAATTTTTCATTTCAAATACTTGTAACATCAGCGTTTGGTTCTACTGATGTAAAGTACTCGAAAATAAGTTCTACTTTTTCATAATATTCATCCTTTGCTCGCATCTATTGAATTATGCATTTACACGGTTAATGATTCGGTAAACACACCTTAAAAGCGAAATGTGATTTGCAAGTTGCCAGGTATAAAAAGGAAGACCATGCTGAAAGTTAAACAAAACGCTTTCAACATATATTGGATTAATATTAAAATACCGGCGACGGATAATTGCATGCAGTAGTTTTGTCATTATTTGTGAAGCACTAATTGAGCATGTCATTTATTGTGTATTATAATAAAAACGTAATGGTGCTTGAATGATATAGAGTGATGTAAAGTCCATAATCTTTACCTCTCATTGAAGAATCAAACCGACTCTTCTGTTATGTTCCTTGGTTGCGTTCTATGTTTCAAAAGGATTTTCATTCACAGATGTTGTTAATAACATCAGCGACAGTCGCAAAAATCTGAATAAGTCGATACAAATGGAAAGGGAATGAAATTTTTTTAATGAAATAGATACTTAAATTCATGACAATGGGAATTAAGTATCACTCAAACATGATCTATACTGCTGTGTTTCTTTTTATGTATGTTGGACAAGACAACTGTGCTTCAATAAACGATACAAACGTCTTACTGCGAAATGTTATGAAAGAATACAATAAAAATATTAGACCAGTGGATAATCAGAATAACGCAGTTCAGGTAAATGCTGCTCTCTCAATTATGTCAATACAAGAACTTGATGAAATTCGTGGAATATTTTCGATAATGGGATTCATGTACGTGACATGGCATGATGCAAATATGATGTGGGATCCTAAAGACTATGGTGGGGTAGAGTATGTGATGACATCCTATAAAGACGTCTGGGTACCTGAACTGATCCTTGTAAACCCTGCAGAAGAGACAGGTACTCTTGGTAAGAAATGGCAAAGAGTTCTCTTTAACCACACTGGATTTGCCTCATGGTGGCCCGGAGATCTTATCAAAAGTACTTGTGCTTTGGATGTGTACAGTTACCCATTTGATACTCAGGAATGCTTTATGGGGTTTAGCGCACGGGGATATTCTACTGACCAGGTAAAAATAAGTTCACCAAATGACGAAATCGACTTCAGTTACTACACTGAAAGTCCAGCGTGGAAACTTGCTCAATCTAAGACAAATATATATTCCGAAGGCATGCAAATATATTTTCATGTTTACCTAGAGAGAAAACCTGGTTTTGTAATCGTAAATGTTCTTCTTCCCCTAACTTTTCTAAGCCTGTTGAATGTATTTGTGTTTCTGCTCTCACCCGAATCTGGTGAAAGAATTTCATATTGTATCACAGTTTTATTGTCTATAGCCGTATTCATGACAATTGTGAGTGACACCCTCCCGAAAAGCTCAGAACCAGTTCCACTTATTTCGTACAAACTGATGTCTGACATGGTGATCAGCTCTCTAATTACACTGGTCACAATACTGAACCTAAGATTGTACAATAAAAAGCACACAAAAATCGTCCCAAACTGGTTGCAGTCTATGCATCTGTTTCTGTCCTGTAAACGACCAAAATATGAAAATCAAGTGAAGGCAGACAATGCTGAAGGGATGAAAAATGGAAGAAAGAAGTTGGAAGCAGAAGATATATGTATCGGACGAAAACGGGAAAATCAAATGCAATCAGAAATAATGTCAGACGCAAACAACTCCAGAAAACCAGCAGTTTTGACGCTCCATTTAGAAGGAGTCCCATACAAAAGTATTGAAGAAAGAATAGCGAAACTGATTTCAGAAGTGGAAGAAAATGGCGATGAACATGTTCAGGTCTCGTGGAAAAACATCAGCAACATGGTAGACGGAATTGCTTTTATAGCTTTCACTTTTCTCTCTATTTGCAGCCTTGTCGTTTTCATGGTAATAACATATAAACACGAATGATATGATGAAAAGGCCATTTTATTTAGTATTGCGATGAAGTAGATAGAAAGCATACAAACTCTTAGCGGGTATTTTAAAACTAAAAATAGCAAAGTCAAAATCATGCATACATATTGACGCACTGTGATGACCGCATGAGAATGTCGTGATTCTGTGTACAAATATGAACCGCGTCATGAGAAACCCAATATAGTGGGTTTGCGACCAGCATGGATCCAGACCAGCCTGCGCATCTGCGCAGTCTGGTCAGGATCCATGCTGTTCGCTAACAGTTTCTCCAATTCCAATAGGCTTTAAAAGCGAACAGCATGGATTCTGACCAGACTGCGCAGATGCGCAGGCTGGTCTGGATCCATGCAGGTCGCAAACCCACTGTGTTGGTTTTCTCTTGGCGCGGCTCAATTATATTTATCTAACGAGAATATATGATACTGGAAAGTCATTCAAACATTTTTGAGGGGATATGATTTCAGAGATTTCAACATTTGTAAGTTAGATATTTGAGATGTATTTCTTCACTGGGATTAAATATCGCAGATTGACACTACTACGAAGTCCTCGAAATTAATTTCTCCACGAATGAAGATGATTTTGCAGTATATTTGGTTAGAGCAATTGTATCGAAAACATAGAATTGCATGAAATAATGTAAAACGGAGAGCAAAATTGATTTTGAACAATTATTTGACATTAGAGGTGTGCATTACTTTTACTCTACTACTTTTGAATTCGTACAATGATTTTCATGCAATACAAGTATCGGAAATATCTAGAGCACTCTTATATATGAAGTCTGTTGAGTGGTAATAATTTCAGACATTAAAAACTGTTACCATCTGTACAAGAATTCCTATTTTGAATGATAATCTTAAGAAATTTTAAATTGTTTATAAAAACAGTAGATGTTTAGACAAACAACAGTGTTTCTTCTGCGAGGTGTATCGCGGATGCCGTACGGGCTGTTTATGTTGTGATTGACCCAATCATAAAGAAAGGTTTGCCTTCCGTGATGCATTTAGATAGTGTCTAAACACTATGTCTATTTTAGTGTACAAACTATTTCTAAATCGATTACAATGTAAATTGATTTTATTATACTCAACGCAACATTTTCAATTCCTTTTTCGTCTGGTTTGCTCTGCTGATTGTATTTCAAAATATTTGTGGTATATGTGTAAAATACTGTTAATAATATGGTTATCATGTGCATTTTCATAATATTGTAATGTGTTTTTATATGTTGTTTTGCTTCATGTATGTACGTATCGCTCTTCCTTATCTTGGAGGAACTGGAATTATAAGCGATCTATCAATCTGCTTTATAAATGTAATCCAACGCATTTCTGTAATTTTCACGCAAGAATGTTTAGACTTGGGTGCGCAGATTACAAAAAAAAATGAACACAAAAATCGTTTATTTTTTAACCGCTTGGATATCATAAATAGAACATGTTGATGTTGCCTTGATATTAAAAATAAATCATACGTTATTTAATAAAATGTCTTTCGCCTCTCATTCTTTGTTACATGTACATACTAGGGATAGAATGTAAAAATCATTATGTTTATGAGTCTTATATTATTATTATTATTTCTAAGTCTTTATTGAATGTGGATCACATGTTGAGCTATAACCATCTTAACAGTTGATGGGATATTTTCTAAATAAAAGAAGATTCTGAATATGGTCTATATGTTGTTTCAAATTGAATCCCCAAATCGAGACAATACACGATCTATATACAAGGACAAATTTCTTTTAAATATTTATTATTAAAGACAAAATAGATTTATACAGATATCCTTTCATCTGATAAAAAGAAATAAAAATTGTTCTTTTTAAGCTGTAATAAAAACACATCAGCCCTTTATTGTGGTAGACGTCTTTGTAAACCGAAATTTATCATCAAAATGAAATTATATGAAACACTTTCACAAACAAACCTGAATGTTTGGAAGGCTCCAAAAAAACCCCCCAAAAAACCCCCATTTTATTATATACCTATATAAATTCTGTAAAAGAGATACTTAATAATAAAGGTCATTTATTGTATTGATAGCAGCTGAAATCATTCGATGGGTGTTACATTTTCTTTCACGTTCAATAAACGAAGAAATCAAAGATACAGATAGAAATTTGAACTGTTATTATCCGTACAAATGGAAACTACAATTAAAGAAAAACACTACCTATACATGAAGAAACCAACTGATAAAGATACTTTTTTGAACTGTAATTAACATGGAAACTGAAATGAAAGGAAAGTACTTGATGCATCACAGCTGGAATAAATAATAATAACAAGCTTTGATTTATGAAATAAAAAAGATTCCATTTACCTTTATTTGTCTCTTCTCCTTAGCCAGTGATGTCTGGTGTGCTGATTGCATTCGGAATATGTGACATATGAGTGCCGAGTACTTCAGCTGAATAAAACATGTTCAAGGCAACAGTACATTTTCACAATGAATGTATAATGTCATATATGCTTGGGTTGTTCCAGCACAGACTAAACCGAAAGAATAATGTCTGTAGTGCTGGCTAAGGATGTATGCCGCCTTATTTTACTTTAGTTTTGTTTTCTATTAAAATGAATACCATAAAATATATACAACAGACTGCCTTAGGACTGCTACCTTAAATATCAAAAATCAATACCTTAAAATATATACAAATCGCTGCCTTAAAGCTGCTACCTTTGAAAAAAACAGCTTCAAATCAAAATAATATTAAGGTAAAATGTTCTAGTAAAAGGACATAAAATTGTGTTTCAACAATGTTACACCTTTCAAAACTTTTTTCAAGAATGTAAGTACCCCTTTAAAAATCTTGAAGAATATAGTAAATACAGACTTAATGGAATATTTGAATAGCACTTTTCTGCGTGCTAGTTTATTCATTTCATTATATACGGCTTGATTTTGTGTGATTCATGAATACAATGGCAAAATCACTTGCCATTTACGACATACATTGCACTCAAAAAAAAAATCACACATACTCAGCGCCTGGAAATTTTACATCAAGTTTGACAAGGAGAGGCGTGATGATTTACAATAGTAAGGTGTGATCTGAATCTCTTAATGGTTTAGAATAAACTCTAGGAATGAATGTAACAATGAGGCTTTAAATATTCTTTTGTTTTCTGTATTTGTCATTACATTTAGCTTACTACAGATCTATTGTAGGCTGCTTGTAGAAATACTTTCAGTAAAGTAGTAATATGAAATACATCTAAAACGGTCAATTAATCAGGTGTTTACGACAATTAAATGTTATAATGATTTACAATTTGTGTCTATGACAATAAAGACAAAAGGTGTCACAACAAATCTGCGAATAATTGACTAGAAAATGCAAAACGACAATAAACTTGCCGGTTATTATAGACCCTACTTGTAAATCTCAAAGGCATAAACTAAGAGAACTCTTTACAAAGTAACTTAGATCTAAAAGTTGAACCTTTTATTTTATGGGTTTTTTTTTTTTGGTGGAGAAATTTTCATTAGAAATTCAAGTATAATGTACTACTTCAACGCACAGTGACCGACTTTACTGAAATGGGTTTTGAGATTAACTGTAATTTTATTATAAAGTCACAGACAGTTCTATGTAATTTCTCATCAAGTTTGATCTTAAGATAATTTATTTAGCCCAGGCTCACTTACTTTATGAGATTTTAAAGCACATTTTCTTGCTAAATGTCTCAAATATGACTTCCAGATTTTGTAGACATACTAGTACATTTGTTGTACCCACAAGGCATTGTAAGTACTTGCTTTACTACTTAACTTTACTGCATTTCTTCGACGTTTTGGTTTAATGGAATATTTGGCTTTGTTTCCTAACAGTCTAAAGCTCACTGATTTCACATACACTACATTCAAATGTAGTTTTTTTTTTCTGAGCTATCAAGAATATAGCCCGTTTATTCAAAACTTTACACATACATAACATATATACATATATAGATACATACTTCTGAATAAATCAGTGCACAGAGAGAAAAAAACAACATTCAAATATACATCAGTATGTATTCAATATACGATGATTCGAATTATGTCGTGTGAAGTATGATGTTTTGTTATGAGAGAAGAGTCTAAAGGCGACGACTTATACGGCAATATTCAGATAGATGTCCATTATTTGAAACACAGCATTGCATATCGTTATAAAAAGTAGTCACCCACTGTCTGAAAGAAGTTCCGAAATTAAAGAATTCAAGAGTTTTCATAAGAAAATCGTGATCTAGACTGTCAAACGCTTTTTCAAAATCGGCGAAGAAAAGTAGGCCAGGCTTGTTATTTCCATTTAAAAAATCAATTATATCATGAATTAATCTTATATTTTCTCTAATTTATCTCCCTTTAATGAAACCAGTTTGCAATTCAACTATTATATCAGACAGTGTATTTTCTATTTGCTATTGCTTTAGTTGCAATTTTATAGTCAATCTTTAAAAAAAGAAATAGTCTCCAGATGACAGATCTTTATCTTTCTTTGGTATCAGATTTATAATTCCTTGTATTTGTAGTTGAGTTAAGTGACCTAAATTATAAGAATGATTGATAGACTGAATAAAATGTTTCTTTAGTTCTGGCCAAAATATTTTGTAGAATTCTGTAGTCAATCCATCAGATCCTGGGCTCTTGTTGTTTTGCAAGTTTAAGAGTGCATTTGCACATTCGCTTTCTGTTAAGAGTCCTTCACACGACTGTTTTTGTACCACGTTATGTTTTTTGTTATTTTCTGGAAAATTGTAGAGTTTAATATTTGACATCGTGTCTTTTTATACAGTTTCTCATAAAATAGTTTCGTTTCTTGTAAGATTTCTTTTTCGTTTGTTATTTCATTTCCGTGTACGTTTAATATTGTTATTTATTTGTTTTCACTTTTCTTTTATTTTCTAAGTTAGAAAAATAATTTGGTATTTTTGTCCATGCCTTCTATATACCCTAATGAAGCAGCCTTGTGCTTTATATTAAGTAATGCTATCTAATTCCTCTTTTTTACTTTTAATTTGAGCATTTAGCTGTTCATTTGATTAATTATTCTCATATTGTTCGTGTAAAGTATCAATAATTTTTATCAGCTGTTTTTCCATTAATGAATTATTTTTCTTTTTGAAAGAGCAATACTTTATTGTTACATTTCTGATAGAACCTTTTGTTAACTCCCAACGTGTATTGACATTAGCTTCATGATTTATATCCACAGTTTCATTTATTGCTTTCTTTATAACCGTTTGATATTTTTCGTCGAATAAGATTGAGTTGTTCAATTTAAAATAACCTTGGTCAGGGGTCTGAGAGGTCAAGTCAATATCAACAGCGATTAATGAATGATCTGACCTGATACCAGTCGTTATGTTCGAATTTCTAACTCTGTTAGAAATATTTGATCAAATAAGAAAAAAATTTAGATGTTGCTGTTTTGTGTATAAAAAAACAGCTGTCAAAATTTTCTAGAGGCTTCGATAAAAGGTTTCTTTTCTAGATCAACATAAAATATACAATATTTTGTCATCACATAGTTCGAACATAATAGTGAAATGTCTTAAGATTTTATTTTGTCTATTATGGCTGATTCTTGTTGCTGATCACTATCAATATCTGCGGGATTCTTACTATAATAAACTACAATTTAGCAGCAAACAAAGCTGTTTATTTCTTTGCTTTAGTATAAGCAAATCCGACCAGCCTGTTATATCCTATGGCTTCAACATTACTGTACCCTTCGCAGAGATATATTCAACCACCCAAAGTTTCACTAATGTTCACATATTTATAGTGTAACACTATCTCCCAAAAACTAAGCGTAATAATACTAAATAATTTTCGGCAGGGCACCTTGTGTATTCAGTCGGCTTAAAAGTTGGATAATGGCATGTATGAACTGAAAAAACATATACGACAAAACCCTGCTTCAATAAAGATCAAAGCTGTCAAAAAACTGATGGGCAAAGAAGGTAGTTTTTCGGAAAATCAGCTTGATCTGGGAAGCTGTATTCGGCTCGAGTGGATTTTGCTAGATTGGATCACACGAGGCGTTTAAGCACCGAGTGTCATCCGAATTGGCAAACTCCACTGGAGCCGAATACAAAATCACAGATCTAGCACCATTATAGTGACCCTTCTATTATCATTTGTTGTTTTGTTATTGAATGAAATCTTCTATGTTTATCGATGTTAGAGTAAAACTGAGTGTAGTTTTTTTGTGTGCTATTTATAGAACTGTGTTAGGTCATGCATATTGAATGAAGGTAGACCGCCAACATACAATACAGAAGGTACAATACGGACTTTTTATGCCTGTGCGTATTTACTTGTGAAATACAAAACAAAGACAAATATCAAACAGGGAATGCCACGTACCAAAAACGCAGCCTCCCCAAAACGAAACCCACAGAAGATACTTCTCATCTTGACAGAGGCCGAAAGTTTAGAACGAATAACAATCCCTGAAGGATGAAAATATAACAACATTGATTGAATGTACGGGGAGACTTTTTACGGCCGCCACACGGCACAAACGACACAGTTGTACGCATAAAAAACAGCCGTATTTTTTGACAGAATTTATATACGTCTATAATAAAGCAAGATATGTGGTTTATTTATAAATCTTACATAGTGCCAACGTTATATGATCTTTTTGAAGTGAACTTCGATACAGTTCTTACATTTTACTCAAATTGATACCGTCACCCTGTCCTAACAAATGAACCGAATCGGCGGTGAAACCCCTCAAACTGTAGATCACAATATTAATTTAACAGATATACCTTCAGTAATAGAGAGGAACAAACACATAAGTGACAGTAGCCCGGGATTAAAACAGGCATGTAATGCGATTTTCACAAGGTTCCTACCTGCGTTGCGTCGTATACGGATGCGTTTTGTGAAAGCAGAAAAACAAAAACAAAAACAAAAACTTGAAATATAGTTATTTCATATGCAACCTATAGTAACATTTGCTCAGTAACTATCAATTTGTTACTCCAAATTGACTTCGCCATCCTCCCCTAAACACTAAATAGATTCGTCATTAAAGCCCCTCAAATGGTAGATCAAAAGATACGTTTTCAAGGTCAGATATAAGGACAAAATCTTAGGTCATAGCTAATAGTCCGAATTACTAAGGCTGGCGACATCGTAATATAAGGTCCTCATTTGCGCTGAGTCTTATACGGATGAGTGTTGTGAAAGCTAAAAGAAATCAGCCAGTACCATATATATTTCATATGCATGCAACGTACGTATCATAATATTTGCTCTATAAATATTAAATTTTACTCAAATTGATACCGTTACCCTGCCCTAACCAATGAACCGAAACGGCGGTGAAACCCTTCAAATTGTAGATCACGATATTACATTCAAAGATATATCTTCAATAACAGAGAGGAATAAACACACACGTCAGAGCAGCCCGAGATTAAAACAGGCTTGCAATGTGATTTGCACGCGGTTTCCTACTATTTGCTCTGTAAATATTTAATTTTACTCAAATTGATACCGTCGCCCTGCCCTAACCAATGAACCGAATCGGCGGTAAAACCCCTCAAATTGTAGATCACAATATTAATTTCAAAGATATATCTTCAATCATAGAGAGGTACAAGCACATAAGTCACATTAGCCCGGGATTAATACAGGCTTGTAATGCGATTTGCACAAGGTTCCAACCTGCGTTGAGTCGTATACGGATGCGTTTTGTGAAAGCTGAAAAAACACCACTAGAGATATATTAATTTCATATGCAAACTATAGTTATATTTGCTCTGTAAATATCAATTTGTTACTCCAAATTGACTTCGTCATCCTCCCCAAAACACTAAACCGATTCGGCAGTAAAGATCCTCAAATGGTAGATCAAAAGCTTAATTCACACAGATATTATGTTTTCAAGGCTAGATAAGGACAAAAACTTAGGTCATTTGCGTTGAGTCCCATACGGATGAGTTTTGTGAACGCTGGAAGAAATCACCCAGTAGCATATATTTTTCATAAGCACGCAACGAACGTATAATAACATTTGCTCTGTAAATATTAAATTTTACTCAAATTGATACCGTCACCCTGCCCTAACCAATGAACCAAATCGGCGGTGAAACCTCTTAAGTTGTATATCACAATATTACTTTCAAAGATATATCTTCAATAACAGACAGGGACAAACACACAAGTCACAGCAGCCCGGGATTAAAACAAGCTTATAATGCGATTTGCACACGGTTCCTACCTGCGTTGAGTGAGTCGTATACGGATGTGTTTTGTGAAAGCTGAAAAAACTAGATATATATTTATTTCATATGCAACCTATAGTAACATTTGCTCTGTAAATATCAATTTGTTACTCCAAATTGACTTCGTCATCATCCCCTAAACACTAAAACGATTCGGCAGTAAAGCCCCTGGAATGGTAGATCAAAAGCTTAATTCACACAGATATGTGTTCAAGGCCAGAAAAAGACAAAATCTTAGGTCATAGTAGCCCGAATTACTAAGGCTTGTAACATAGTAATATGAGGTCCTCATTTGCGTTGAGTCCTATACGGATGAGTTTTGTGAAAGCTGAAAGAAATCACCCAGTACCATAATTTTTTCATATGCATGCAACGTACGTATAATAACATTTGCTCTAAATATTAAATTTTAATCAAATTGATACCGTCATCCTGCCCTAACCAATGAACCTAATCGGCGGTGAAACCCCTCAAATTGTAGATCACGATATTACTTTCAAAGATATATCTTCAATAATAGAGAGGGACAAACACACAAGTCACAGCAGTTCGGGATTAAAACAGGCTTGTAAAGTGATTAGCTCGCGGTTTCCTACTATTTGCTCTGTAAATATTAAATTTTTCACAAGTTGATACGGTCACCCTGCCCTAACCAATGAACCGGATCGGCGGTGAAACCCCTCAAATGGTAGATCACATGATTACCTTCAAAGATATATCTTCAATAATAGAGATGGACAAATACACAAGTCACTGCAGCCCGGGATTAAAACATTCTTGTAATGCGATTCGCATGCAGTTTTCTACTATTTGCTCTGTGAATGTTAAATTTTACTCAAATTGATACCGTCACCATGCCCTAACCAATGAACCGAATCGGCGGCGAAACCCCTCAAATTGTAGATCGCGATATTAATTTCAACGATATATCTTCAATAATAGAGAGGAACAAACACATAAGTGATAGTAGCCCGGGATTAAAAGAAGCTTGTAATGCGATTTGCACAAGGTTCCTACCTGCGTTGCTGGAAAAAACAAAACAAAACAAAATCTAGAAATATATTTATTTCATATGCAACCTACTGATTCGACAGTAAAGCGCCTCAAATGGTAGATTAAAAGCTTAATTCACACAGATATGTTTTCAAGGCCAGATAAGGACAAAAACTTAGGTCACAGTAGCCCGAATTACTAAGGCTTGTAACATCGTAATATGAGGTCCTCATTTGCGTTGAGTGCTATACGGATGAGTTTGGTGAAAGCTGAAAGGAATCACCCAATACCATATTTTTTTCATATGCATGCAACATATGTATAATAACATTTTCCCTGTAAATATTAAATTTTAGTTAGTACTCAAATTGCTTCCGTCACCCTGCCCTAACCAATGAACCTAATCGGCGGTGAAACCCCTCAAATTGTAGATCACGATATTACTTTCAAAGATATATCTTCAATAATAGAGAAGGACAGTAGAGAGGAAGTATCTTCAGGTCGTGACCTGTACAAAATTCCGGATTTTGGGTGATTTTGAAGACCCGGATATTTAGCTTGCAATTGATGCTAGAAATGTCCTTGAATACCAAGGAGTGGCGTACTTTGAAAAATTAGTACCAAAACGGCTAGCATCGGTACCGTCAATTTTCTACAAGTCGGGACCTGTGCAAAAGTTTGGATTTTGGGTGATTTTGAAGACTCGAATATTTTGCTTGCAATATCTTGTACGGTTGTATTTTCTTCGGTATTTCACTGCAATACTATAATAAGTCTCTGGAACAACTGTGCTTAATGCAAACAGGTAAACGTTTGTCCATACTAATTGAATACACCTTATATGAACATACAATACAGTGAACTGAAATGTTCGGCGTCTTTAATGACATAGAAAATAATCAAAACTAATTGATGGATATTCAATTTTATTTCAAGAATATAATTTTTCAAAGATACGACACAAAGTATTCAACGACAGATGCAAGGTGCGTCATATCTTTAATTATTCGGAAGCAGCAGAAACATGAAAAAACACGAAACTATCACTAACAAAAAACACACCTTTCATACAAGTCATTTCGTTACTTTTACCGTTGTCCTGATTGTAACCTTTTCCTCTTATAAATGTAACAAAGAACGGAAAGGTTGTAACATACACATTTCCTTCATATTATTACTGCCGCAACTTTTGCAACTGACTTTTACAATCTATGACAATAAGAACGAGCTGTAACATACGCAGGTCGCTTATACAATTATTCGTAAAAGCTCGATACCATATATTTTGCTTTTATCCATAATCTTGATTGTAACATTAACCGTAAGGTTGTAACAGTTATCATGTTCTCATACAGCTACTACAAAAGTATCATTTTTACCATAGCCAATACAGATGTCATTGTTGTAACAGTCAGCATTGTTACACTGTTACTTTCAGTTTATTAACTATATTGACTTCCATGCTTTCTGGTTTTTGTTTTAATTTTTGTCTCAACAATATCAAAACGTCGAAAATGCATTTCATTTTGAAAAATGAAACACTCAAAGTCCACATACATCTGATTGATAATGGTTGTAACCAAGGGAGATTTAACAGAATTGAAACTGACTTTTCTCGTGAAGCATTAAAGTGCAAAATGACGTGTCTTCTTTGATAAAATAGAACTCATTTGTTTGTCATGTGTGATTTACAGAATTTGCATATTGGAATTTCAGATCCGTTCTATTGTACATATCTTTAAGGCAGCCATAAAAATAATATTTATCCACCAAAAATGTTATAAAGTCATTCGCCAATTACTATGATTTCTTCAGATAGTTCAGTATTACATTTCACTTTATAAAAGAATTATGAATAGAATAAAATAAGCAATGAGGAAAAAATATGCAAATGAAATCAATTAAATCCCAACATTGGCCGAACTTATAAGGTAACAGTTTGTTTTATTATTCAGTTCAACAACTATATTCAACCTTTAAATCTTTTTACTGTCCTAGGATGATCTCTTGAAGTAACGTTTAGCTGTAACACCATCAGTTGTCAATGTCTGAAAAATAAATGTTGTTTTTTTCAATTTTGATTTTAATTAATTATCACGTTTAAACGCTTTTTTCCAAATATCTTCTTAATGTTATTAAGATTTAAAAAAAGAAGCGAGCTTAGAAGTATTAACACATGCGAAAGTACTAGAAAAACGGATATTTCTCTTTAATACAATGTTAATACCAAATCAAATTATTCCATATTGATTTACTATCAAATAAAATAGATTAATTATAAACATAAATGATTGTTCAATAGATTAATTAATTTCTGAAAGTGTTTTTGATACATCTACGTGAATAACCAATATTTATTTATAACAGGCATCAAAATAGAAAAAAAAAGCGTTTTAATGACGTCAAGTATTTGATAAAACACTTTGTTATGTGTCAACACAGTTACATCATTCAAGCTAAAACGTCGTGCTGACTGCAACTAAAGTTATTTCCAATAATTTGGATGACATGATGATTTATCGACCTAGAAAAGTGATATCAACCGAGGGTGTAAATCCAGATATTGACCGAACATAAAAGGTAACATTTTTTTTTATTATTCATTTCAACAACTATATTTAACCTTTAGCCCGCTGGCGGCATTTGATTCTGCCCTTGCGACCAATGCAGATATCTTGGTCTGCACTGTTCACTATTCAGACATTAAATTTTCAATGAACATCCCTTTAAATATTAAATGGTGCTGCCCAAATAGAATAATATACCGATCCACTTTAGAAATTAAGCAGGGTAAAAGTTAAAGAATTTAACACAACCCACGGTCCAATATCACTTAGATTACTAAATTACTTCAATGTTATTTTTATGATATCTAAATCATCCTCTCTTGCTACTTCTATTACATTTTGAAGTCATTTCTATATCTGAAAGTATACATATTTATTCCTGATTACGTAGGAATAAAATAACGTCATGTGAAATAACAAAAAGATAAAAAAAGTACAGAACATGGAGAAAAATAATGTCACATGAAATAACGAAATGATGAAATAATGTCACGTGAACTAACGAAAGCAAGAAATTATATCGGCGTGTAAAAACCGGAATGCCTGAGAAAGAATTCATTTAAGGCGAGATAGCACCACGTGAAATAAGGCAATATCACACATATAAAACCATCATAGGTACAACATATTCTATTACCTGAACCAGCTGACCATCAACTATATCGTTAACCACCGTGTGCAGCTTCAGATCTTTATTATTCGGGGTAATAACTGTGTTCATTTTGCCTTCAACCAATGTGGTCACTGCCTGCAAGATTAGGCAACTCAATGTAGTATTACATATATTATTTTGGTGTTTGTTTCAAATAATTCACAGGGTAATTAACGGCCCACTTACGGCCCATTCCCTATACCCTGTCACAAAGCACTACAATAAATTAGACGATCGTCCGCTTCCTCATCATTGGCATCTTCGAGAATAGTGCAGAAGAAAGAGGTTTCAAATCCATTAGGATCTGCTTAGTTGATTTTGTCTTACACCTCTTTCACAGACTTAAACGACGTCGTGCATGTGTTTGAACCCCTCTGTATATGCTTCTCTAATATTTGATTATCAGATGCTGATTTAAAACCTCATCAAACACGGTCAAAATTGATAAATATACCAACTACATGTGTTTGTGTTTAAACCAAAAAAAACATCATCTGTATAATAAATTAGTACTGTCAAGTTTTTGTTTGAGTTTCACCTTAAACAAGTTTAAAGCTGATTTTCAAATGTGTTTTAGACCAACCTTTAAATCACAAACCTCTACATGTTCATTCATTTAACAATTTCTTAATCAATCTACCATTAGCTAAAAAACAGCCAGTTCTATATTTTTAAACACAAAATAAATAATGACAAATATGTTCAACAATGCAAAATGATCAGGCCTAAAGTATGCCCTCTCGAGTTCCTTAACTAGTATTTCAATTCTTGTTAGCTATAGATTTTAGTTTCAAAAGAGTGTTGCTATATTTTGATACTCCGACATTTATACTTAAGAAAATTCGCAATAAGAAAAATTGTAAATGAACAAGCCAGGCTTTCACATGAAACAGCCAGATGCTTTCTCCTTGAACCGAGACTTGTGATCATTTGCACTAGCTCTAAATTTATAATTTTATGAAAATTCCCAAGAAGAAAAAAATCTAAGGACTGTTGTCAATGAACAAATCAGGCATTCACATGAAACAGCCAGCTGCTTTCTCGTTGAACCGAGGCTTGTGATCATTTGCACTAGCTCTCAAAAACTAAGGCTTTTTATAAAAGTTCTTTTTTTAGAATTAAGAGCATATATGTATTTGTGTTAACAGACAAAATAAGTTTACAATAAGTAGTAGTAACTATTTGCTATAAGAAGGTAATATATTACCCAAGTGATTTTAGATATGATTTTTTTTGCCAGAATTTTCTGTTGTGTTGTTTCTATTTTTATGTGAATAATACTATTTTCTTTTTATTCCTTTTTAACAGTCATATAGTTTGCCACAACATGCATAAAATTTAGAAACAGGAAATAGCTGCAAGTGCTATTTTTCCAAAGTCTCGTATCAATGGAGGTTCGGATTTACGAGAAAGAGGCATACTAAGCATTCGTCTCGCTACTAAATCAATGTTTCTTTATTCTAAATTTAAAATATCATTATACATGCACTAAGATACTAGATGATGCGATCTCTGAGCATTTTAGATCTTTTTCTGGAAACGAACACTTAAAATAATCTATAGATTTATTCAAAATGATTTAAAACATCACAAAATGAAAAAATATAATAATGCACGTGTATATGCAGCAACTAACTTCTTTAGATTGCAAGGTGGCAATCCGATGGCGTTACGAGTTCTACGGCTCTGTCCAACGCAAGTACGACCCAGTTGAAAAGCGAGTGCGTTCTAAGTCACAAATGTTCAGAAATTCCCATTTACCTACTGAGAATATAAAAGTATCTGCTCTATCTTCTCTCCTAAATCTTCTGTGAAGCCATTTATTTTAAATGTTGCATTTTTTTCCAGATTTTAAAATTATTTGAATTAATTTTCCAAGACCTCTAGCTTTGATTTTGATTGGGTGTTCTATTTTTTTGTAGTAGCATAAATTTGCGTTTAGAGATTATATGAACATTGGTATGTCCCTTTTCAGTCATTTATACCAAAATGCAGGTCTTAAGAAGAGGGCGACAACAAAAGATTTATTACCTTACCAGGGTTAATTCCCTCGATATCATACCCTTCACCAAGTTTGTATGACACCTTGTCTTTTTTAGGACCCGCGGTAATTGACACGTTGACTGTCTCACCTTCCACGCTGATCACTATTGTTGGTGTAAATTGGGCAGCAATGTTTCTCTTGATCATTCCAACACCTGCGTTTAGATAAATGTATGCAATGCAAATGCAAACGTTCGAAGCCATAAAAGCAAACATTAATGTGTACAATAATTGGTCCTGAGAAAACAGTTATCAGATTTGCATATAATCATTGGCCAGAATTTTTGTTCCTCAGCAACAGAACAGAACAGAACATACGTTTTATTATGACTTGTACATAGTACATCATCAAGTTCAAAATACAACTCTATATATACATAAATATTAACAAAGTCACACAGTCAGTTGAAAAGTAAAGTGTACTATATAACCTTCTCATTTCTCAATATTGTGTTTAAAGTGAGGATGGCTAATCCCCCTCGGTATGAGTAGATCAAGAAGTAATATTTATAATGTTGCTTCTAATTAACATAGCGCCTTTATAGTATAGAGCTAATTTATAAAGTACATTTCTATTTTGTGATTGTAACAGTTCTATAAACTTCACCATACTAGGTCTAACGAAATAATATTTTTTGATAACTCTTTTTCTTAAATCAATATAACATGGACATATAAGTACAAAGTGGTATTCATCTTCCAGGTCAACCGTATTACAACACTGGCAGTATCTTTCATTTTTTGGAATTATGTTGTAGGCATATCTTCCAGTATGGATTCCCAGAGCATGAGCAGAAAAAGGAACTGAAGAGAGATCTCTAAATGCGAGTGCTCTCTTAACAGACGTGGTAGTTTTAGCTCCTGCAAGTTCACTTTCTGTACCAATGAAGATAAACGGTAGATAAACAATAGAGATTTGCAAGTAATTTACAAAGAACTTAACTATTTATATATATACACACACACACATACAGGTTCTGAAATAATCTGAAAATAACAGAAGAGTCAATTTGCAACCCTACGGGGACGAATACGGGAGCTACATATTGTCAGTGAGAGTGTATCAACTTATGTTGCCATGAGTCTGCATTCCATAGCCTCCGCCTCTACTGCAATGCCGTTAGATAAACATATTTATTTTATGCTTTTCAATGAAATACTGAAATTTATCGGTGAAATAAAATTGATATTTTCACTGTTTCAAACTGAAAATATCATTTTTATTTTTCACTGGTACGGAACTACACTTGAATGCGAAAGAATATGAATTATAAATAATGGAAAATTTCATGAAAAATATACTTCAGTAAAGACATAGTTATAAATTAATATTTACAGGATCATGAAGATATACGTTCCATCATTAAATAATCTAAAAGAGGTCTGGAAACGTCATAGGACTATTTGAAAGTTATACGCTATAGATATCGTGACGTCATGATGCGATGCACATGACGCTGCGCGGGTAAAATTGACATAATTTGTTTAAAACCATTGAAAATACATAAAATAAAAAGAAAATTTGTTTGTTTCAATGTAAGATTGAAATAGATTTCACTCGTGAACACAATAATTTACATTTTCACTCGTGGCTGCGCCACTCGTGAAAATATTTATTTATAGTGTTCACTCGGTGAAATATATTTCGATCTTACACTGAAACAAACAAATATCCTCTATTTATTATATACATACTAATGAAATACTGAAAATTATTGATGAAATATAATTCATATTTTCATTGTATTTATTGTTCACTGCAGTGAAACATATTTTTCTATATTTTCACTGCATTGAAACATAATTTTCTATATTTTCACTGGTTTTCCGGAACTACTTTAGTATTCTTGGGCAGTGACTTTGATAAATCTACATTTGAAATGAAAAGGATGAAACAAACTATTTTAAGTCAAAATATAGAATTAAAGATTATCGCAGCCCGCCTATGATACATTCTAACCGGTATTTGTACGAGTACACGGCATTTAACCTTCCGCGAAGGGACATAACTCGGGAGAACGTGAAACGCCAGAAAGAAAAAACCCACAACAAAATGTCGAAATTATTAGGAACTGCCTGCTGTACGCAACTCGTACAACTACAGTTGCACATCTAATGGCTTTGCAAATCCTGTAAAGGTAACGTTATTCGTTCAAAATAAGACTAAATTTCGCCTGTACGGAAAATGCATTGTTGTTGTTGTCGCTCGTTCTAAATGTAAACAAACGACGTTTTAAATCATTTGTGTATATAATGAACAGAAAATTCAAGTTTTTTGTATGAATATGGTTCTTATTTTCATCTCGAGGAATGAAAACTTCATATTTCATTTTTATATCATGCACTCGATGACAATAAAAACCATATTCATGCAAAAAAATGAATATCCTCTATGTAACCAATAACTTTCTATAATAATATCACTATACGGATAGTCTTTATATTAATTGCTGGTCCATAGATGGCGCTTGTGGATGGTTTATAGATCAACACGGATTTAATGAATATAATGATTGAAAAAAAAGCTTGAGCGAAAAGCACTGAAGTTAATAATTTTTAAAGGAATACTAATAATTTTGACTATTTAGCGGCAAGCCATTCAATATATTAATTAATATATTAATAATAAAATTTGGAATAATGTAGATTTAATACGAAATATTTTTAATGCGGCTAGTTTGCATAGCCATCCTGCTTTAATGTTCAACAGTAATCTTCTTACACAGGTTATTATGTGGGTCGCTTTTCTTTATAATAATATAATATAAAGTGTAGTATACGGTGTCAAGGTTTAGAACACAGATATATTTGATAAACAAACAATATCTTTACTAACACTCTACCTGACCATTCTGTTCTTCCGTATTGTCCTGCACGACGGATATTGGAAAATATTCAGAAAAAGTTGTTCCCCTTTACAAATGAATGCAATTTGTAAATCCCCTTTACAACTGAATGCCGTTTGTGAAGAAATAAAAATAAACAATTGCTGAATATTACCATCCACCTAGCTACCTGAAATTTCAGTACTGGGACAGTATTGCAAATGCATCAAAACGAAGATATGCAACAGTTTTTCTGAAAATGGTGAGTTTTTAAGGCTTTGAACTGTCAGAAAGTGTCTTTTTATGCAGCATTTCTCCGAAATTCAATGTATATATCAGTATACTAGAAATTCCTTTGTACAGTTATATATTAAATGTTTTTATGCTGTTAAATTTTCATGTTAAACAATCTTTTGTTTCTATGGTTTGGTGTTGTTAGAACTTTTTTTTTATCTCAAAATGTACGACTGTTTTACTTTTCGTGTTATAGCATGTCAAGAATCCCTCGGGAAACGTTGGTACCCTCGCCCTACTGGGCTCGGGTGCCAACCAATCTCTCGGGATTCTGCAGATGTTATAACACAAAAAACATGCGTTATCCCTATAATGTTGACGTTCCCGCGCATTACATGAATATTTAATGACGCTGTGCAACATTAAATTATTTTAATCTCGTTTTCTCTTCACTTATCAGTAGAATGGAACATCTGCAAAGCCATCGGGCCAATACCTCTCCAAGGAGGCCAACATCGCCTTAAGGCACACCAGCCCCGTATAATCATGAACCTCTATGTATTTTGAACACTTGTTGTTAAATATAACTGTAGCTCAAGTTATGTTCTTATTTAAGCGGAAATAAAAAAAAAAACACGAATTTAATCCAGCGTGCATACAATTTTAAGTAAGCAAGCATCCAGATTAGAAACATTTTCTTTTAGAAGACCTTTATTTATAATCATTTTTATATATAAATCAAAATCAAGTGATTCAGTTACTACGTTACTGTATGTCAAATCATGCTAATAAATATCGGCTTAGATAATAAAGAGCTTTAATTTTGTTTTTACAAAAGTTCCTTTATCCTTTACAACTGACAGCATTGTATACAACTGGATGCATGCCTTTTTAAAACAAAACAAAAATGCTGTAATCTTCACTCACCGGCTTTGTCCAAAAATTCTTTGAGGTTCTCTGATTTAACATTTTCCCATTTTCCTTCAAATTTCGCTTTAAGTTCGACTGCCATTTTCTTTAACTGCGTTGATTCTGAAAACTTTTTTATCATTCACCAAATATTTTATATGGGGCAAGTCTGTAAAGGCAAGCTATATATATACACGCTATGAATATGACCGGGTTAAAAAGCGGGCCGGTGAGAAATTTACTTACATCAATATTGACTGATCGGTTGTAGTATTTCTATAGTAATTGGTTTAATTAGTAGCTAAGGGCTTAATTTAATATTTATGCATTGATAATTGTGAGGTTAAAAGGTGTGCCGGTTTTGAAAAGATACACGAAAAAAGGACATTCGTGCTAGTACTTGATTAAACAAGTCACTTGACTGATATTAAAGATTCTACATTTTTTTTCTTTTCATTCCATTTCATAGAGACAAAATCCAGTCTATTCTAGAGATTCTCTTAGAGGAATGATGTTAACATATATGATATGTGATATAGACTGTGTTGATTCATTACACTGAATCAGGAAAATGTAAAAATATGTATACCATAGTCTAGGAATTTAGTCTAGAACTGGATCAAAGGAAATATTACTTTTCAGTCCAGTCTCAAACTTAAGCATCTAATGGCTGTTCCTAGGCACAAAATGGAAATTGATCAATGGACTGGATACATTTTTAAGACTGGTCTTCAAACTATTTTTGTAACATCGGACCCTTGTTAAGTCAAGTATCATGAATTGGACCATGTTTACATTTTGTAACTGCTGTGTCACAGTAAAAGTTTTAATATGCTTTCCGCTCTCGCAAAACGAGAAAAATGTTTATCTTAATTATAGAAATATAAAAAAAGTGAAATAGATTGTCAAATGTAACTCTATACTTAAAGGCTTGTAATGTCGCGTGAGGTTCTCATTTGTATTGAGTCTTACTTGGATTAGTTTTGTGAAAGCTGAAAGAAATCACCCATATATATTTCATATGCAACATATAGTAACATTTCCTCTGTAAATATCACATTTTACTCCAAAGTGATAAAGTCACCCTGTCCTTAACAATGAAACCCCTCAAACTGTAGATCAAACCCCTAATTACAATGATATATTTTCAATTATAGAGAGGGACAAACACATAAGTCACAGTAGCCCAATATTACATAGGCTTGAATATCATGTGGTTGAGCCGTATACGGTTGCGTTTTGTGAAAGCTGAAAATACAGCAGTCGAAATAATATTATGTCTTTTATATGCAACCAATAGTAACATTTGTTCTGTAAATATTAATTTGTTACTCCAAATTGATACCGCCCTTCTGCTATAAACACTAAACCGATTCGGCAATGAAGTTCCTCTAATGGTAGATCAAAAACTTAATACACACAGACATTTTTCAATGCCAGTTGAGGAAAAACTAAGGTCATAGTAGCCCGAATTACAAAGACTTGTAATATCGTGCGTGGTCCTCATTTGCGTTGAGTCCGAGTTGATACCGCCATCCTCTCCTAAACGCTGAACCGATTTGGCAGAAAAGCCGCTCAAATGGTAGATCAAAAGCTTAATACACACATATATGTTTTCAATGCCAGATAAGGACAACAACTTACATTTATTCTTCATATGCAACGTATTGTGATATTTGCTTTGTAAATATTAAATTTTACTCCAAATTTATACCGTCACCTTGCTCTAGCCAATGAACCGGATCGACAGTGAAACCCCTCAAATTTTATATCACAATATTGATTTCATAGATATATCTTCAATGATAGAGAGGGACGCACAAATAAGTCACAGTAGCCCAATATTGTAAAAGGCTTGTATCATCTTGTGCTGTTCTCACATGCGTGTATTTATATAAGATATAAATTATTTCACCAAATTAAGATCGTCATCATGCCCCAACTTCTCAGTCCATTTGGCAGCGAATCCTCTGAAATTGTATTTTCGCACATTTTCATTGCAATAGAGCAGTAAATACAGTTTCCCGATATTACTCATACTAATAATATCATGTGCGATTGTAACTTGCTTTTTGTGTTCAGGTTGTGTTCTGTGACATCTGAATTTTATTTAACCAGCACCAAATATGTTTCATAAGCCATGTATACTTACTTTTGCTGTGTAAACTTTCAGTTTTTGAACCAAAATTAAGACTGCCATCCAGCGTTTACTAGTTAACCGATTTTGCAGCAGTGCCGCTAAAATCCGCATACTTGATAAACAGATATATTTTCATTGTAATTGAGCAGTAAAAATCTATGCCACAGTGGCCGGATATAAAATAAATTTTCTCATATCGTATGCAGTTCTCTCCTGTGTTGCACCATATACGGAAACTTTATGTGATATTTGAAAGGATTTAAACAGTGACAAAATATATCATATCCCATGTATATTAACTTTTGCTATGTAAAATTTCAATTTTTATCTAAATTGAGACCGTCGTCTTGCCCTCACCACTGCGAATCCCTTCAAATTTGAGATCACAGTCTTATTAATACAAAAGCTGAAGTTACATTGCAACGGAGCAACAAACCCCTTTAGTGTAGTGCACTGTTCAAACAAAAGCTTGTAATATGCTGTGCTGTTCTCAGATTTGTTGAGCCGTGCTTATATAAAATATTAATTGTTTCACCAAGTTAAGAAAGACCGTCATCATGCCCTATGTTCTCAATCTATTCGGCAGCGATTCCCCTAAAATGTAGTTCACAGGTTAAACAAAATACTGACTTATTTTCATTGCAATAGAGCAACAAACACAGTTTCCCGAGATTACTACTAGTAATACTAGTCGTATCATGTATGGTTCTAACATGCGTTGTGCCGTATAAGATTCTTTCACTGGTTGTAGGTGCAGATGGGAATATCTGGCCTCGAGGGTAACTGTTTAGGCGGTAACGCGGCTCCCTGCCGAGTTACCGCCTAAACAGTTATCCGAGAGCCGGATATTTCCATCTGCATCTATAACCAGTGACAGAATCTTTTTCTTGCATACCGATTTCAAGAAATAATAATAAAAATAAAATCAAGCGAACGGTTTTCTTTTTAGAACTATTTCTTATAGCAGTGTATTTAAACAAAGCGCGGGAAACCAACGTCCGTAAACAGGAAAGACGGCATGACGTTTCAAAACAAATAACAATGTTTAGTTCCGGTTTTGTTTTATCAGTTGCAGCGTAACGTTATGATTTTTTGATAAAATAACGTGATTTGAATCGAGAAATATACTATCAGGAACTAATAGGAGCTGTCAAGGTACTGAATTTTTATTCCGTTTTTTAAATAAAATATAAATTATTACATAAACCTTCTACATATATGTAGTTCGTAATACGTCATTTAAAGCACGAGAGTCATCTTACACCCCAGGGTGTAAGATGGAGTTTTCCAGCACCGGTAAAAATACCGGAAATCCCCGTCTGGTATGCAAGAATATAAGGTTATGTTATGTGGCATCTGAAATTTATTTAAACAGCGCAAAATATGTTTCATAGGCCATGTATACTTACTTTTGCAATGTAAACTTTCAGTTATTATGCCATCCCGCTTTTTCTAGTTTACCGATTTGGCAGTGAAGCCCCTAAAATTGAGGTTGACATGTTTGGAAAACAGATATAGTTTGTATAGATTAAATCGCAGTTAGAATTGATATTCTTTTCAATAGATCATATACTTTGTAAAGATGCAATACAGAATAAATGTAAAGCAATTTCTGTAAAATCAAGGTATTGGTGTGCGGATTAATGCTTTTAGAACTTCTCTTCTTTTGATGATGACCAACAATTTTTCTCAACTAAAGTTAATTCAGACTGGAAAAGTCATCGAATACTATAGTATTATTTCTCTGATAATTTCAATATTTTAGCTTCGACTTATACATTGTGTAAGAATATTTAAGTTGAGTACGCTGCTGTTTTGCTTTACATCAATATAATATATTTTATACAGTGTTGCAGCCTAAACTGTATGGAGTCCATAAATGTACTATGTCAAGCAATTAATCGAAGGAAAAGAGCATTTAATGTGATGCACCAGTAATGATCCTTACGGTTACGTAATATTTGTAATTTATTTTTTGACGATCGTCTTTTGGTGTAAGAAGCCATTGGTTGGTATGTCCTACATAATCAATGTTTTACATGTCGGGTCTATTTACCATCTTTATTTTAAGGATTTGCCCTGAATTGTATTTATTTATTTCATGTAACTTTAAAACATTTAAGGGATTCATAGTAAGGCTTATGCCAGAAGTAACCGCTGAACTCTCTTTAGTGGTGGTTTGGACATTGGTTGCTTCGAAATTGCAGTTTTTGGGGGTGGGGTTTTTTTTTTTTTTGCTCTATTTATTTTGTTATTCTTTGTGTTGAATTACTAATCTAGTCCCTCACAGATTTCGACTTTTTCCTTCATTAACACTTGTACTAGTAGATATCGTTACCGGTACTATGGTTAAGTAAACAAGTTTGGCTGAATCAATCAAATATCTTCTTAAACTGCTCTGGTATAAATAATTAATGAAAAAATTAATAACATATTCTTCCAAATACAATTTATTTTGAAATAAAGATATTTCATGTTTCATTAAATCAATCGAACCGAATTTGTTTTAGTTTGCTTTGTTGTGTTCAGTGATTCGATCTGTGTGATCTTCTAAACAACTGTCTTTAAGAGTTCCAAACACCAAAGCAGAATTGTATTTTGTATTTTAAACATACAAATATTACAAGTAAACCTAAACGTATGTGGCATATCTATTGCTCTAAAACTGAATACTGTATACAATTTGTTGAAAGAAACTCGAAATTGATGATGAAATAAACTAAACGAAAAGGTTTTCGAGTGGACTAGATTACTAGCAAAGGAAAAATACATTAAAGTTGCATGTTACTTAATCCTGAAAACGTTTTAACAATTATGCAGCGTACTTAATTATGTAACATTAACCTAAAACATAAACTGAAACAAGATGAAAAAATATTACAGAGAACAATAACATTTAGGACAAATGCAAAAATACAAGAAAATATGTCGAAAACAGCTGACAGAGCAATAACTGAAGTAAGAATGATTAAAAAAACAAGTAAATATCGTTCAGTGAGGCAAGACGCGGAGAATCTCGAGAAATCCATGTACACTGGAGTTGTACCACGCATCTTGTTATTTTAAAAACCTAACTCGGCAGTTTCATTAGTCTTTTGATGTCATCATTGCCACAAATTCTGAAAATAGAAAACATTTAAATGTACTATCATTTTGATTTGGTAAATCAATTGGTATAAACCAGTATCAGTTTTACATTTCAAACGGCTGTTAAACAATTATTCAAATGTAATGTTTCTCTCGTCTACAATACAAGATCTGAAAACAGGAAAAATGTGTAAACATAAAACTAACAAGTGTACGTGTATTACCAATACTATGCATTAGGTTAAAAATAGTACACACTGTAAGCATGTATTGATAAACACAGTATAAATGTGCAATACCACTGAAAAGCTGGAAGTTTTTTTAAATAATCAACTGTTACTGCAGGACATTTAATTTGTAATATAGCTCTACATACACAATTAATTATATATTTAGTAAAGTTAAATATCCTTAATGAGGATTTTCTACATCTGAGGTAAATATCTAAATACAAACATATTTTAAAGAAAGACAACCACTGGGTGTCTTTAATAGTACCAAATTGAATGTTTACCGGCATATTCATGGTAAAAAGAAAAAATTTAAAAGACCTTGTGTTCTTTTACAGGGACATACCCTATAACAAGGGTGGGAGGGTGGTAGATACAAAGAATCTATATTATTAGTTAAATGAACCTAAAATAACAAATAGATGAAATTTCACAGAAGAATCTGCATCGAAAAATGTCATTTTAGGCCCGTAAACAGCGATATATGGACATTTTATGAAAAATAGCTTTCCACCATTTTATTGTACAACAACAACAAGAAATATATCTAATATTAGTTTTACATCTAATTTAATTTAGTAAGACCGGTACGAAATGATTTTGTAAGAAAGCGTTCCAATATTTATCCAACGGCACACTGTTAGATTGCTACTTATCCCATTTCGACTGCTACGACCGGATAAGCGGGTTGTAGGTGTTGCGGTGGCGCAAAACCAAAGTGACAGAAAAACGAAAATTATGGACGAACGATAAGGTCCAGCGGTCTTGGACCGGCGTCATTCGATGTAAAATTATAATTTCTCTGAAAATAAATGAATTTAGGACGGTTTTCGGGTGCACAAACTTATAGGGTATGCCTCTTTAAGAGCTTATCTTTAGATATTACCCATGCTTATGTCTTATGTGTCTCCTCTTATAATATTCACAAATACAATATTCAATGTTTACTGTTGTGTTTTAAGTCATGGCAACGTGCAAGCTTTACATGGTGGTGGTAGATACAAGAGACTTTCCATGATTATTTGACATTATATCTTAGGCAAGGTTCGAACCTACAATTCTGAGGGGTAAGTGATTTAAAGTCGAAAGATCTTAGCGACTTAGCCAATTTAAAACGAAATGAGCCGTGCCATGGGAAAACCAACATAGTGGCTTTGCGACCAGCATGGATCCAGACCAGCCTGCGCATCCGCGCAGTCTGGTCAGGATCCATGCTGTTCGCTAACGGTTTCTCTAATTGCAGTAGGCTTTAAAAGCGAACAGCATGGATCCTGACCAGACTGCGCGGATGCGCAGGCTGGTCTGGATCCATGTTGGTCGCAAACCCACTATGTTGGTTTTCCCATGGCACGGCTCAAATAATGTTATAAATGAGCCACGAAACAGCAGCAAATTGAACAAATTAGCTGAAAACTCCTACCTTCATAGTTGATTTGGCCATCACCATCAGTATCTGCCTCTCTTATCATTTCATTTACTTCTTCATCTGTAAGTTTTTCTCCTAGATTTGTCATAACTAGTCTAAGTTCAGCGGCACTAATTTGACCATTGCCATCTTTATCGAAAACTCTAAAAGCATCCAGCATTTCTTTTTCTGTGTCTGTATCATTCATTTTATTCGCCATCAAGTTTATAAACTCTGAGAAATCTATCGTTCCACTTGCTGTTTCAAGAGATGAAAAAATACCATTTTATCATTGAATCAGTCATAAAGACATGATAGAGAAAATATGTACGAGTTGCAAAATGTTCTTACTCTCCATTACATATTTGATTTATTTTTTAAGATGTAGAAAATGGAAAATACAGAGCTAGGGACTCTTTACACAAATTCACCTTTGTTTTTATAAAACGATGTATCGTAAAATGTAGATCCCTATGCTATGTAATAATTGCTGTTCGCACTCAATTTCTAACGAGACAATTATGGCATGGTCCAACGTAGGCGCCAAGTCACGGTATATGAAAATTGTGAAATCGTTCAACTGACTGAACTATAGGGGGTTTCCAAACATTTATAAAATCAAATAAAACGCATTTCACTTTGTTAATTTATAGTTTTTCCATACTGAAATAGCTCAAATTTTACCGTCGATGTTGTATGACAATTTAAACGTTATCGCTTGTGAGAAATTTGTATAAAACCGTGTTATGTTTTATTAGAGTTTAACATAATGAGTGTCGATCGATTTAAATCTAGGTGTACTTCAAGTTATTTGCCATGTATGGACTCGCTCTATGTTTTATATGAAAATTGAACTCTTTTATTTACTCTTTTATCAATTAATAAGATACATTTTACGCACTTTAAAATTTAGGACGGATACTTTAAATGTTAGATCTATGTCACAAATTGGATGGTGTATCCTACGGAATTCTGTTAGGGCCATCGCCTTTATGTTGATCTGAAACGCGATACTCGATAGTACGATGATGAAAACGCGAACTCACGTAACTACGATAACGAAAACGCGTTAATACGATAGTACGATGATGATAATGCGGTAAACTATCGTGTTTTCAACGTCGTACTGTAGAGTTTTTCACCATCGTAATATCTGTATTTGTAATATATAATAGTACAAATGTATCGTGTTTTTGCAATTTCATTATCGTTCTATCGCGTTTTGTCCAGATATCCATTGTACACAGTATAAAAAGCTTAATAATATCCACGTGTAATAGAAGCTAAAACGCTTAAGAATTGCCATAGACATAAGCTTGCTTGAAACTTGCGTTGTTTTTTGGCGTTTAGTCTTATTTATTCCACAATTGTGTTAAGGTAATGGACCCGTAAAGATATTCAAGAATTTTCATGTGATTACGTATTCTCGATCAAACGCCTACGCAGTGATCTCCATTGATCATTGATAGCTTAGCTGCAAGGGAGATCTCTGCGTAGGAGTTTGATACTCGATAGGTATTTCGGCATTCATCGGACTTAAATAAAGTTCAACGTGCCCGTGTTTTCCGTAAAGTCCGGAGATTGCCGAAATCGCATACGGAGAATACGTAATTTGGCGACTTTCACAACTGTTCCATTACCTTAAGGTAGTGGACTCGTAATGCCAATCGGCAATTTCCGTTCGATTACGTATTCTCCGTATGCGTTTTCGGCATTATCCGGTTATTATGAAAAATAATTTTCGCTTATGACCGAAGGATGCCAAAATCGCATACGGAGAGTACGTAATCGCGCGTAATTTGACGATTGTCACAACGCGTCCACTACCTTAAATGCTGTCTACTTACCATCGGCATCTACCTCGTTGATCATGTCTTGTAGCTCAGCTCCAGTGGGGTTCATACCCAAAGACCTCATAACTGTTCCCAACTCTTTGGTTGTTATGGTGCCATCACCGTCCTTGTCAAACAAACTGAAAGCCTCTTTTAATTCTGCAAATATACATAAAATATCAGACTGATCTAATGAAACTAAACCGTTATGATATTCTGGAAAAACAAACTAAATTAAATGAATATTTCTCGAAGGTCCTATATTTTGCCACGGAACGCGCATATGTAAAAGGTGTTTTTACAGCTCTTGCTTTCCCTGTTAGCACACGTATGCTCTGTCGAAAAACATCTCCTGAAACAGATAGTAACAGTAACAGCAGTTTTATTCTAGAATGCTGTTTTGGTCATTCTCACAATTCTGAATAGAAAAACTACCAGGTTTGATTTGATAAACTTACCACTAATTTGCTCTTCTGTTAATTTTTCAGCCTGAAATAAAGCGAATAGAAATTAAATAGGTACAGATAATCGTCTTTCCATGCTAAAGTACTGTCAATATGTAGGGCATAAATTTGGTTTACTGACATTAAAACTAGATAATATTTAAATTTGACATAAATTAAAAATGTGTTCAAACAAAATCGGCTTTCAAATGACATGCTTTGTGACTTTTTATAAAGACATAATGAGTTCAAGTGTATTCATCGTAGAATCAAAATGTACAACATAATGTTATTGTAGTACTTAACAAGACGAAGCTTTGATCGCACATACCAACAATTAAAAGTAATTTACTGTATAAAATAAGTGTTAAAATTTTAAGTATTACCGAAGATGAAGTTCGCCTCTCATTTGTTTAAGAATACATGTGTTTAAAACCTATTTGTCAATCCACGAGTAGTTATTATATTCGAGTCATGTACTTTTGAATTCTTGCAGAAGAAAAAGCATTATTTATATCTAGATACTTATTACTACAGACAAAATTAATTTGGAAACATTTTTGTGTAATGGTGTATATAACTTAACGTTTTTAAATTTAATGAACAAAGCTGCAAAGAAAAGTTGTAAAGAGGTTTCCAGTGGTCTAATTTAAAAAGAAAAGCTTTTAGCAATTGATAACAATGATTACAGAAACAAAACTCACCATTTTGGATCTAAACTCTTAATATTTCTAGCACATTTCCACCATGTATAATATAGTCGCTTAGATGATTTTTTTTTCTTCCGTTAATTCATCAATTAAGTTATCGAATAACTTTTACAAGGTATTGAGTGGTATTGAATTTTCGGTCGCAGTTAATACTGGCGCAAAACCCCTTTATGTTTTTCCGCATGCCTTGTTACTCCGCCATTTTATAAATAAGTAATATAAATTACAGGCTTATAAATGCTTATCATTATTATTATTTATCAGATTTTTATAGCGCTCTTTTCATCTATAAAATAAACGTTCAAAAGCGCTGTACAAACTACATTTCACAGAATGATATGGACACACAATACAACACAAAAATAAAATAAAAAGTTCAACATTAAAAGATAGTAAGCTTGAATCACTCACAGGTTAGACTCTAAATATCAATTATACTAGATATATTTAGAGAAAGAGAGAGAGAGAGAGAGAGAGAGAGAGAGAGAGAGAGAGAGAGCGTGCGCGAGTGAGCGTACGTACGTACGTGCGTGCGTGCATGCATGTGTGTCTTAGGTCTGTTTAAATACGGTATAGAATAACTAGTTACGATTTATATGGCCTTTCGTTAAAATATGTTAATCATAAGACTGTTTATTTGTTTGTGCGTAAGATTTCTATATTATGTGATCTAATTAAGACAGCTTTTTACCTTCCTGCTTCTTAACTGTATGATTAAGAATAACCTTCACGTTTAAAAATGACATCAATTTACTATTTTTTGTAATGAAGTTTAAAGCTATACTATTTTATTGATTACAACAATAGCAATGAAATCAAAACAGTCGTGCATGCAGAAGTAAATACACTCCGGAATATATGTATTTTATGGAGGCCATCTGTATTTTTTTTTTTTCATTCTTTTTTCTTCTCCCCTTTTCTCCTGTTTTACTCTCCTTATCCTCTTTGTATCACAGTCGGGTATTTCCAATAATAAAGTCATTCATAATAAATACTTTATAGCAAAACCGTGCGTTAACACTGTTTAAACACGATGGGCGGTTATACGTCCGGCGTAATAATTTCACGAGGGCGCAGCTTAAGAGTTTGTGTTTTAGGACCTGATGCGATAAATATAATTCTAATATTGGAATATATTGAATTGCAGATGGTATTATTCGCAAATATAACCGAAAATAAAACCTCCAATCTACAGTATGCTATAAGCAACATAAGCCCAATATGCGACATGGACTTTCCATGACATATATCAAAAACCTTTTTTATGTAAAATGAAAATCAACGATAATTTAGTTTGTCATTTTGAAGAAATATCCAACTTGTATCATGACATTTACGCATATAACACCGCAAATCTTACATTTATCTTCTTGCATGAAATAATTTAACACCCAAACTGAGGTTTTGAATCCAAAGTGGCAAGGGTAAGACATACAAAGCCAGCCACTTAACCAATCGGTCACGGAGGCCTTTGTCCTTCAATGATTTCTGTTGACTTCAATACCTTTGGGTGTAAAACTCTTCCAGATGAAAAGATAAATGTACGATTTGTGGTGTTAGATGCATAAATGCCATGACACAAGTTGGGTATTTCCTCAAAATAGCAAACTAAATTGATGTTGATTCTCCTGTTACAAATAAAAAGGTTTTTACTTTAAGTCAGCGGAACAGTCCATGTCGCTTACGTTGCTTATTAGCATACTGTAAACTGAAGGTTTTATTTTCACTTATATTTCTATCCATAAAATCACTGAATAAAAAACCTAAGCAAAACCTACCCAATGAACAGTATCTAAAGCTACAATGCCATTTATGACATAACATGTGTCTATATTTCAAGTTGTAAATGGGTATAAATGGATTAAAAATGTTCGTAGTTTTATAAATTATTGATATTAAAGAGCAACACCTCTTATCTCTGCAATAAAACTACACTAAACTTGTTTTTTTTCCACTAGTTAGCGAGGTTTACAGTGCTTACTTGAAACAATATCTGCAAATACGAGATGTGCGTTTGAAGAAGATGCATTTTAACAAAATTAAAATGTTTGTCATTTTGTGGTACATCTTATGTCAATATCTTTCCTACGGATACAACATCAACAGGGAAGATGAAAATCCCGTCAGGATCTTTTCTGAAGATATTCGAGACAAAATAGCCGATATGGATGATGTTATTCGAAAACAGAGTCAGAGGATTGATGCATTAGATGACAAAGTGTTGGCTCAGGAACGAGAAATCGATCACATGAAGAAAATATTTGAGGATTTTATGACCTTGTGTAAATGTCCAGCAGACGCAGCTGCAACAGATAATGACTTTGCTAGTAGTGTTTCTGATTTGTCTCCGGAAGTTATACATGAAAATGAGAGATTTCATGGGTTTGATCATAAAGCACTAGAAAACTCAAATCAGAATATGAACCAACACACTCAGAAAAGAAATACTGAAACAGACCATGTGGCATTCTCTACTTTTCTAGGTCACTGGGTGCGCCTGGATGTCGGCAGAATCATAAAATGCAACCAGATTCTGACAAATGACGGAAATGGATATAACAAGTTTACTGGTATATTTACTGTTCCGATCACGGGTACATATTTCTTCACGTTCAGTGTATGTTTACACCATACAAAAGTCTCAGTTCGTCTGCTTCGAGATGGGCAAATTGTCAGTTCAATGTCGGTATATGCTGGGGGAAGGAGCAGGAGTGCAATGTCGTCTAACAGCGCTATTACACATGCAAATGCTGGACAGGCGCTTTGGATAGAGCTGTTTTATTACACAAATGTCACCTTGGTCAGTACCGACGAATGGAGATGTACCACGTTTAGCGGATTTAAACTATACTGAAACGCCTCGCACATTAATTGAATCTACATACAGACTATGTACGGCATTTTTATGGCGTTTTGAAGTTTAACTGTAAATAAAGACCTCATAAAAATTAAATTTATGGTGAACATTTTTGTTTTGTTATGAGTTAGAAATAACTTGAATAAACGTTCAGTACATTAAGTACTTCCTTTAAGGTCTGTTTTGGCAGCATTACCTCGATGATGTATTGTAGTATTCATAGCCCTCTAAACTAAGGAGACTACCGCTCATGAACCTTGTCGCGCTCATGAACCTCACACTCGGATTAGTTGTATAGATAGATCCGGAAAGGATATCGAATATTAAAGTAGTTACAAAGTTAAAAGATAAATAAATTTTCCAGTTTTTCCATTGATAAAATATTAACATGACGCTGACGTAATTTAGAATGTTAACTTGGTTGGGTCAAACGTTGAACCTTTTTTAAAACCGCAGTTTCGGTGAAATAACTAGATAGTGCTTTAAAAGCTTTCAATAAAAGATTTAAAAAAAAACCCGCATAGTTTAGAGAAGAAAAATAGTCAATACTGATTTTAATGAATAGGTCTTTGATTTAACAGAAGTTGTGAAATAGAATTTAAAAAAAAAAGAAATTTAATGGCATGAGTTTGGTATCGACTTCAACAACCGATTGCAGCTTGTAATTTATGTAAATGAGTTCCATGAATTTTGTATGACGTGAATTACAGCACAAGTTGTACGCGCACACGTGACAATGGTCGCGTTTTAAATCTCCATACTGCTTAAACCAATGATGATATATGAATATCAAATATTAGAGTAGAAGTTATAAAGAATAAAACAATTGCCATTTGTGGATAAAGTCCTGGAGTATATTAAGAAAAATCCTTCCGCATAATGTAAGTATTGACGGCAATGCTCGGAAAAAGTACTTTGAACCAGTCAAACTCCTCTGAGAATTTGATTTGCTAACTTGTCAGTCAGTGTTTTTCGTGTTTTATATCGGACAGATCAACTCACTAGTTAGCATTTTGTTTCACTTGAAGTCTATTTTGCTTGTCCTCTTCTCATCTTTGTTCCCCTAAAAAAACTGTGCAAAACAGTACAACACAAGAAATGCTTTGAAAATAAGTGTTGTCTCTGATCACACTTGTAAATGAATAAAATAATTAAGAAAGAAAATGGAATCCATTCTCGTTGTATAAATATCAGAAAATAGAAAGACGGGATATAGCAGTTTTATATGTTCAATGTGCCGTAAAATATCGATTACCGAATATATTAATATCCGAACTTCGAGTTCCATGAGCGGTATTCACTCTCCTAGTAACATAGAAGAATAGTCATTGGCAACTCATTTTGTTATGACGATAAATATATGTCATAGGTCATAAAATAAGAATTGTCAAAGGTCTATAGTGTCAATATAATTTATATATTATATTCCAATATTTTATGATGCATTCTCCTCTACGACCTATACATCCCAATACAATAATCTAGTGACGGATGCCGTACCATACTAATCCTATAACGTCATATAACCCTTCCCGTGAACCCCTTTGTTATTGTTTAGGCATTGTATTGCAATAAATATATTATATATATATTTCCAGGTACGTTCATATAATATGTAATACACACTATATATGTAATGTCTTAGTTAAGTCATACATTGTTTTATACTGCAATTGTATTATGCTTTTAATGAGAAATCGTATGTTACGTTTTACGTGGACTTTTGTTATTGTTGTCCGCCATTATCTAATAGATAGATTGATAGGCATCGTATTGTAATGAATATATTATATATATATTTCCAGACTTCCTCATACAGAACCCATATTACATAAAAGTCCCCCGTGACATATACGTGCAAAATGTTCCTGTATAAAAGCTCTACGGTCAAATGAGAAAAAGAAAAAACAGTGAATGTAACAAATACAATTTTACCTTTCATGATACTTATAATCTTTTAGAATACTTAATTTCTCGATTCAACGTCATCGTTGTACTCGCTACTATTTATAGTCGTGAGACTGCCTCGATTTTTTGTGTTCATTTTTTCTTCCTCGTCAGCACATTGCTTCCTTTTGTTTCCACCTTGCACGTCTAGATCATTACACAATAAAAAAAGCAATTTGAAAACTATGGTCTTTTCTTGCAATCCAGAAACAATATTTGGATTCTAATCAGCTTTGACGATTCAGTATGGTTGTGAAAGCAAGTAGGAAGGTAATCATCTTGTCAAACATCAGTTTGTACGAGCTGACTGGGACCGATTCTGAGCTTTTTGGAAGGGTATCATTGACAGTTGTAATGTACAATGCTATCGACATTAATACGATGATAGAGTTAAAAGTATCTCCCCAGAATGGCCATGCAGATTCAGATACTAGCAGAAATACTACATTGTTTAAGGCACTTAGAAAAGGACAAAGACATCAAGTCTTTTTTTCTGGATGTTGATATATTAGGTTTGTTGCTGTTGAAGAACAGTTGCTGCTTTATAGTTGTCATAATTTTCCAAAGGAATTTTGTATATTTATTAAGAGTCAGCTTGCTCATATCGTGCTAGGAACTGTATTTGATTTCCAGAGTAACTCTAAGTCAAGAATGATGGTAAAAATACATGAGTATCTAGCGTGTAAATGTTCATTTCAAAAGAACATGTCCTTCTGTTAGCCTCCTAGTCGCCTTGAAAGGATATCCGGTACGGCCCGTAAAGTACCTTGATTGATGTATTTTCCAAGTTAGAATTTTGTTCAACAGGAGTTTCTCACAACAATTTCCTGAACCTAAATGTCTTTTTTTCAGATACTGTTTGCTCTCAGTTCAACCACACACTTGTAGAATCTACACCACTGTCTTGTCGTGCCATCTGATTGCGAAGCATGCCATAACAGAAATATGTCTTTCATCTCGTCCAGTCGAATGCGCGACAAAATGAGCGAAACATCTGCTTTTATTGCGTAGTCTTGATATAAGATCACTCGTATATTGTGTACCACCGCAGGAGATATTGATGTAATATTTCTATACCGTTTATAGGCGAAGGGTAGCACGGTCCTTAATATAATAATAATAATAATAATAATAATAATAATAATAGTTATAATTATAACAATAATAATGATAACAACAACTTTATTTAAAGAATGTGGCACATGAAAATATAGATTAGTGCAAAGTACAAATAATACATCATAATTTTAAATGCGGCCATCTGAACAACAACCACAACCAAATACACCCTTAAAATAGATTTTGCCTTAAAGTATCCAATTATGCAATTTCCATATATGCAATCAATTTCTGATATAACGTGTACATGCATAGTTATATTATAATGGCATAGAATGTATACATGCATAGTTATATTATAATGGATAGTTATATTATAATGGCATAGAATGTATACATGCATAGTTATATTATAATGGCATAGTTATAATTCAGCTGATATAAACAAAGATATTCTTCAAGCAATGAACTGTAAAGAGAACATATTGAACCAATAAGATATACAGCAATGTAACGCCTAAAACTTAAAAGGTTTCGTTTACGGTAACATATACTTCAATTAAATGTTCCTTAAAAGTAGTACGGAATATACAATGAATCAAATTTCAGTCTCTGCATTACGGCGAAATTCAAATTCTAGTTTGTAACTTCGACCGAAAATCTGAAATGATACTGTCTAATATGTCATCGTTTTTATTTATAATCATGAGATTTGCTATTACTATATCATAGGCGTAGGAGCGATTTTAACTTGGGGGGGAGGGGGCTAAACCTTTTCGACAGGGGGCCCAGTGCATCCATGACAAAGCCTTGTCCATGGGCCAAATGGGCCGTAGGCCACCCTCAAGCCCCTGTGTTTTAGCAATCATTGAGTTACTCTGATGCATTTGTGTTTTAAAACTGCAATAGACTTATTTTAGGAAATTCCGGCACAATTAGGGATTTCATCCCTAGTACAGACATATGCACAGTTTCACTAGGAAGAAACTATTGTTTCTCGAAAACATACCGTATAACAGTTTCAAGCAGGGATAAAACCCGTCATTTTAACCTGGATACTTGCCGAATACTATACAACAGGATGTATGGGTTAAACATATATTAACCCTCACACTTTTGAAAACAATATGGTTATGTCATAGTAACCGACATTATTTCAAACGATACACATACTGGCCTCTTGGGGTTTTTTTTGCGATGTTCGCTTTTAAGCGTTACTGTACTGTATACGTTACCAGGCAAAAGATACAAACAAATTCTAAAACAGATATATTTTAATTAATAGATTATGTCCTTACGATGCTGCGGGCGTTTTTCTCCAGAAAATAGAGAAAAAGTGCTCAAATGTCAAAAGTGAAAACAATGGAAGGCACACAAGGCAAGGATAATATCCGTTACGTGCCGTACCTGATTCAGGGATGAACAGTTTTCCACTCACTGTGGCCAAATCGCATCGCATATTTTGTTTTTTTTGGACTAACTATAACATTTCGTCAAAAGAACCAAAATATGCGATGCGTTCTATACTACTACCAACACACATTTTTGCAACATCTCGTATATTTAGTTTGTCAGTGTCTTCTTTGTGACAGCTCAAGAGAATTAGATTGTTCAGTCTCTTTTGCGTCATAGTTGAACGCAAATAGGTTTTCAGTCTGCGCAGCGCTGAGAAAAAATCTTTCTGCAGTTGCAGTTGTCACAGGAAAAGTTAAATACAATTTTAAAAGTTGGACAACACATGACATAAACGACTTTCCACCTGAAACCTTTAGCAGAACGTCGCATATAGTTTTGATACTGGTTACGCACTTGACATCAGAGGAACCTTTGATAAGATCAGATAACAAACGAAGTTGAGCTTCAAGCTTTTGCATGTCAATGTCAGTTCCGTAATTTGCTTTAACAGACTCCGGAATACCTGTAAATGTCCCGTTTGCTGCATTTATTAACAACTGCTCAACAGCCTGCATTGTATTCAGTTCGTTACTTTGCAAGCGCTTCTGGGCCTGGCCTTTTACAGTTTCAGTTGATTCAATATACTGTTGCCTGTAATAGACCCTAGTGTTATCAAAACGCACGCTTTCAATTCATTGGTCTAATCGTTTAGGAACACGTTTGTATCTCGGCAGTTTCGGAGGCTCTGTTAAGGATGCAGACTCTGACACAACCTGGTCATAAAACGTATCAAAGGTGACGTCTGTGCGGTGACGATCGCAAAATGAGACAACAGCTTGAAGTCCAGCATCAACATCGCTGACACAACAGTCTTTGTACTGCAAAGATGTTGATAACTGTTCTGTAGCTGAAAATAACATATGAGCCAGTTTCAAACCGAAGTAAGATGAAAACTTTTGCCTCAGACAGCTTACTCCACCTGCACGTCTTGAGTACTCATCGTTACCACTTTCATTCACTTCGTCCATTGTCTCTATAATTTCACTATAGTTCTGAAGCACAGCCGAAATAGCAGACGTTTTAACGGTCCACCTCGTTGGGCATAATGGTTTTATTGAGCTTGATGTATTTCCTGTATCCAATTTGATTCGTTCAAATAACACTTGTCTTTTCGGTGAGAATTTTATCAAAGATGCCGCTTCCTTTACCAGATCAAGTGCTTCCCTTACACATCTCAGGCCACGACACGAGTCTTGTAAACTAAGATTCAAACAATGTGCAAAACAGTGTACAGGAATTGCCTTCGGAAATTCATTTTGAATTTTCCTTGCGACTCCATTAATTTTGCCCATGAAGTTATTTGCTCCATCATATGCTTGACCACGACAGTTTTCTAATGACAACGAGAGACGAATAAGAACATCTTTGATGGACAAATAGATTGTCTGTGCTGAGGTATCAGTTAATTTAACTAAACCAATGAAATCTTCGAAAACTACAAAATCATCATCAGCCCAACGAATAAATGATAATTGTTCCCTATTTGCGATATCACGAGTTTCATCTGCTAAGATGCTAAACCATTTAGCACCGTATATTTTTTTAATTTTTCTCTAAGCAACGTATTGCCTAACAGTTTTATTTGTTCGTTTAGTATTGTTGGGGACTGATAGTCTTTTGATTTAAACTATTTTTGATATTGGGGACACGTTTCACCTAAAATATAGTATATATATGTTCAAAGTTCCCATCTCCTTCCTTTTTACCACGAATAGCTAAACCTTGACGAGCTAAATATCTAAATGCACGCAACTGCTTTACCAGAAACTCCCGGCGAATAGCTTTTTCGTCTGTATTTTGCTTTGTTAACTCTTCCTTGACATTTCTTGGCTTGTGAATATAATCAAATTTTTCTGTTATCTCTCTATGTGTACTGCTGCTTTCATGTTCTCTGAAGCTAACCGGACATTTCTTCCAATTATTAAATCCTTCAACAATAAAGTTTGTTTCGTATTTACTGCTAAATGTAATTAATGACATGTTGTAACCTTTTCTACAAACGCTGCAGAAAATCCGATTTCTAGTGCAACAGTAAGTCAACCAAAGGAACTGTTGAAACCACTTTGGAAGAAATGTCCTCTTTCTATTTTTGTACATTCGAACAGATCCTTCCAGCAATGTTTCGTCTAGAGGTTGAAACGGAACGTCTGTTTTACAGCACTCTCTGTTGCGAATTGAATCAGAATGAGTGCACTGAAACGACGACTCCTGTAAAACACAATTTTCATCGACAGTGTCTTTTTTTTTTGACAATTAACAACATTGCTTGATGTCTTGCAGTTTTTGTTTTGATCTTTGGAAATCTCGTGTTTATCATTTTTAGGTTGATCGAACAGATGCTGTTTCTCAGTTGTATTACCCTGAATCTGTTTGTCTTGTTCCGGCTTGATTGGGTCATAATTTACTGAGCAGTTTATGCCCGCGTTTGACATATCCCTTTTTGAGAAGAATGAAAACACTGTCGACTGTTTTAAACTAAATGCTTTATGTCTTTTATCTGATATCTTTTGGGGCATTTCAGAACATGTTCTCTTCTTGTTAAGGTTTGTTTCATTACTAGCCTCAACAAACGCACAGAAGTGGTTTGGAACAAACATAGTTCCTGTATTAGAGTCCAGGTTACCATCCCGAGTCAACATTATCACGAGAGGGGCATTATTTCTAGTGTCATTTGAGGATGGATTTCGCATTCTAATATGTCCATTAAATAATGGACGAATGTTGAATGATGTCTCAGGATAAGCTGAATATACAGGTCTATTTATCACATTGGGCAAGGTCAGTACTTGAAGCATAGACGACCATTTCCGGTTTCGCACATCATTTTAGCTTCTCTCTTGACACATGTAGAAAAATCTTCGTTGGCACTTTCATCAGAATGATTCGCCAACTAGAAACTGAATAAAAGTTCGATGTCCATACTAATGATATCTTTGTGGTTCCTGGCTTCTGTAAGGAGTGTGTGCTTGCCATAGAAATCGGCATGTAAGTACCGTTCACATGCAGACAAAATTCGTAGAACGGATGACAGAGATTCATCACCTGAAAACAGGAAAGGTTTGATGTGAAAAAATTTAAATCTACAATGGACTGTAGTTATCCGCAAAGTGGTCCAAACATAATGTCCGTTAGCATCCCCGCATCAGAAAGTAACTGTTTACGTATGATCACTAACTTTCCTCTTTTATAGCAATACTTTAACAACCATCAAGCTATAAAAAAATGACTCCAACCCTATAAACAAATTTGATTTAAACCCAATTACCTGTTATTTTTTTAGCTACGTGACAATTTTTCGAAAAGTAGCTGTAGATTATCAAGACATATATACCGATCAATTTCATGAAGTTCTGACTGAAAATTCAAACTACAGATACCTTTATTATAGGTGTTCCTACGATTGACCAGAGTGACCTACTTTTTGGTCCAATGGGGAATTCCTTCAAACTTGAATTGAATGTCATACAGATTAATATGCTGAATTAGTTTTATGAACCCTACCTGAATTACTTTTAACTTGCACATAGAGCTAAAAAGGCTTATATACTGTTAATCATTCATGTTGACTTTTTAATCAATTTTCATGAAGATAAAGCAAACACTGTGACCTCTATCGCGTAACAACCAAATTTTTGACAGACGACGGACATCTTGCAATCTCAATAGCTAACCTTTGTAAGTTAAAATAGCTTTAGTGTAAGTTTCAGTAATAATGAAAGAGAGAAACAACTAGCAGCTAGTGATGTTTTCTTTCTAGTTTTGTAAAATTCCCTGATGCCTTTGCTTTGTCCCCGGTTTTTCAAACTTGAATAATCGAATTGATTTACAATGTTATTTCTGTTAACAATGCGCGGTAAACTATATTATGACCTTGATGTCGGATGAAATATTCGACATTAGTTTTGTTTCAGGATCGATCTAGAATAGCAACTTTAGCAAAATGCATCTATAAGACGTTTTATATTCATAATAGAATGCTTGGCTTTCGTTAATATTTATAGATATAACGTTTTGAAGGTGTAACACACAAAGAAATGTTTGACATACCTTTTATGCATGTTGATACACAGTTGAAGAGACAATTTCCATCCCCTGTTGCTTTTATTGACCGAAGATTGGTATATGGGAGATCGGATGGTTTCAGTGCCTCAGCCAGTTGATCTTGTTCAATGTGTAGAAGGTCAGCCTTTGTTTTGTTACATGAGAGCACAAAAGGAATATATTTCCCCCACATGCGGAGAACATTGGGATTATCCCCTTCTTCTATGAAGCATTTCAGCAAATTTAAATCTGAGGTCGCATTTTTTCCCTGTAACAAATTAATAATACACATGGAAATAAAAAGACAATATCTATATACTTAGCATTACTTGCAATGCATAATACATACTACAAAAACATCAAGTGATCATTTTTTTAATATACAAGAACTGTTTTCTAAAACAGATATGCCCCCACATAGGCGCGACTGATAACACAACAAAAATAATTCATGGGCCGTAACTCCAAAGTGCTTTGGGCGACTGGGCTTGTTATCGACCTTGACCGAAACATTATGCCTACAAACAGTATCCTAAAGTTTGGTGAACATTAAATGAAAACTGTTCAAGTTAGAAAGCAGACAAGGCTAACAAGACAAATTTTCAATAACTCAAGGGCCGTAACTCAAACGTGTCTGGGGTAATTTAGCTAGTTATTGAACTTGGCCGAGATATTATGCCTATAAACATTACCATCAAGTTTGGTGAAGATCCGATGAAAAGTGTTCGAGTTAGAGAGCAGACAAAGCTGAAAAGGCAAATTTTCAATAATTCAAGGTCCGTAACTCCGAATTGCACGGACTGATTTGACCGTTTAACAAACTTGGTCGAGATATTATTCCTAAAATATTATCATAAAGTTTGGTGAAGGTCTGATGAAAATTGTTTGAATCAGAGATCGAACAAAATGCTGGTGTATGGACCGACCAATATTTGCAAACCAATATACACTGTCATTGTTTTCAAAATGGGGGGCGGGGAACATAGAACTATCAAAACTTTAAAAAAAAATATTGGTAGCGAGTGGTCGATACCTCTATTATAGGCGTTTGAATACGCGCTGAACTGCCTACAATAGAACTTAATCGGTCAAAATATGTATCGTTCTAATCAAGCGTGCCATTTCTTTTACAGTCTTCGGCTGAAGCCCTGGATATACAACCAAATAGCGCTACATTTGTCTAATTGTGATATAAAGATGTAGAAATATTATTTTCCTTGAATAGATAATGATAAATGGAAATATATAATGTTTACATGCGTAAAAATGCTAAATACTTACATCGTTTTTGCAGACGTCCAATATTTCGAAGAAACCGGAACTGAATGATGCGCTCGACATTATATTCTTTTAAAAAAAATATATAATCGAACAATCATCGGCGCGTACGAGGTTTCAATACTCACCTTACGAAATTAGACAAGCCAGAATGCAAGGAAATTTCAAATGCAAATCAGAATTCAGGTTGAAAAGAATTATAGGATACTAAATAAATGTTATATTAGACTACAAGTTATATCTCTTTTCCAAAATATTGGAGGGGCCAAACTATATTTCGCTCCCCCGCCTATCCTAGCTTTGGGGGGCCAGACCCCCCCCCCCCCCCCCCCCCCCCGGCCCCCGGCTCCTACGCCTATGTACATGATTTGATAAATTTAAGTAAAAATGAGTTCAATCAAACCGAGTCTGCTATTATTCTTCTTGGTTGCATTTTTTTGCTTCCAAAGGACCTTTTTACAATATTTAAGTGCCGTGTGGCGACTGTAAAATGTCTTTCCGCACTTGGATTCAGTGTTGTTATATTTTCTGGTCCTTTGGGACCATGGAGTCCATTTAACATATGTATAATAGAGTTCCGCTTAAGCTGGTGCTAGGAGGCGTGAAAGGTATTGCACATTTCATTACCTCTCAAGAACAGATGCAATCATATCGAGTCTGCTATAATTCTTCCTGGTTGCATTTTTTGCTTCCAAAGGATCTTTTTACAGATTCTATTATAAATCGGAGCTATGTATTAACGCCGTTTCATAATTTCTAATCAATAAATCGAAGCTTTGTTTGTGACTTTTGTCAATTTTAAATAGACTCACATTGTAAATAATTTCAAAATATAATTGTCATGAGAGCCGGATCAATAGAACGTTTTAAGCGTTTTTCGAACCACTACTTTACTAAAAGCCTTTCGACAGATCAAACGTCCACCGACTGAATTGACCAATACTGACCATTAGAAACGGAAGAGGTTTAAATGCCTTATTATTGTAGTGTTTATTTTTGTATATTCAAATAAGTTCCAGATTAAGATAGCATCTAGTTATTCTTATCATTTCCAACTATTTTCCATAATCGCACAGTTAACATGACTGAAACTTTTATACTTGATACAGCTGATGACAGTCATATTTGTAAGGGGACTGGCTTTCTTTTTAGCAGTTTGAGTAACAAAGTGTGTCTTGATGAATCAAGTAAATGAGAATCATTCAAGTAATTATTTTGTTATATTGGCATTCATTATATCTTTTGTATGGAAAGATAAAAAAAAACGTTTATTTTCGTGAAAAACCAACATTAGCGTTACGATATCAAAGATGACACTTTCCGCGAAACAGTAGGCGCAATATTACGTCATTTACAAAAAGGAAAAGATGGCAAAAATGACGCCTTTCAACATTTGACGCCAAAGTTTCAAAACGAACGATAAATTATATCTAGACGATAAAGATCACAACTTAGTCGACACGATTATATGATTTTCCATCGATTTTAACGACATTTTGAATAAAAACCAAGAACTTCATGTTTACTGAAAGTAAATTTACAACTGAACCTAATCCGGTCTGTTTACTATTTTAAAGATCAATGTTCAGACATCTATTTTGATTATTTTTTTTTTTGGAAAGAAAATCATATTTTTGTAGCAACCTACTTTTAAAACAAATGAAAATAATTGAATGCTACTTTTTGTGCGTCAATACGGGTATAAATCGCTCTAGATTTCTTGAATATAAGTTTCTAAGATGACCCAATATTGTTTATACAAAAGAAACGCACAAAATAGAGATAAATTCTTAATTAGTGTCCTTAAACATTAACACAAATCACTCGACACAGTGGACGTACAAGTCGCCTGTTAATAGTATCATATTACATGTAAATAAAACTATATCGTATACATTTAAGAAATTATTTATAGCCAAACCGTGTTATAACACTACTTATTCACAATGGGCGGTTTTATGTCGGGCGTAATACGCGCAGCCAGAGTCAATTACTTCAATAACAGCCAAAGTGTATAAATAGTGTGTAAAAACGGTTGTGCTATGAAATATTTCGTTTCTAATTTGTCTTTAATTGTAAAATTTAGATCAAATATGATAGAACTGTTTCTTCACGCATGTGTGGCACCAAATGGTAGGTCGTTACGCTCCTTTGTTTATACAGGCAATGGCCGTTCTATCAGATATCTCGTTTTAAAAATGTTTTAAAGTAAAATTTTTGATCAAATTGAAAGCGCTATTTCTCGGTGCATACACATGATACATGGCGCTGAATATTACATGACGGCTGTGATGATTCAAGCATTTAAGCATTGCTAATCACATTAGAATTATTGTAGGGATAATACACGTTTTTTTGTGTATTAACGTCTGCAGAAGCCCGCGGGATTGTTTGTGACCGAGACCGAAGGTAGAGGTCACAAACATATCCCAAGGGCTTCTGCAGATGTTAATACACGAAACAAACGTGTATTGTCGCTATTCTTGCATAAAAATATATTTCACGACGATTTATGTATTGTTTATGTATACATTTTTTATTTACCATTCCAGTTGTTCTTGGAAACGGTAAACATGTTTTAAATATCCGTATCCAGGGCCCGGAAATAAACAACGCTATCAAAAGCACCTCCTGAAGGTTTTTAAGCGGTTTTTTATCTCTCATTATTACAAACATAAAATTACCAATAATTGTTCATATCATTTCACAATTTGGTGGCCTCGATCACAATTTCAAGAATAATAACTTTGCATTCGAGTTATATTGAGTACGAACACGCAGTTGGAGTACGGATAAGTACGAACGTAGTGTCAAGTTTCCAAGCTGTTTATATAAATTCTTCGAGAAATTAGATAAAAACATACCGACTAATACTTACCAAAATCATAAATATAATACCTAAAAACGAACAATAGCACAAGTTACACGCGATACTTATTTATTCACAGTTATTTACAATAACTGAACAGACGCTTTGTAAAGGGAGTGAACTCTAAGAGAAGCTAGTGCGTACATTGATGGGGGCAGTACGTTTGGGGTTGGAAACATATATAGCTAAACATACTATGGATTACATTGTATCTATAATGCTACAAGATGAGGTTGTTAAGGAAGAAACAAGACGCAGATGCCAAATATCAGTGTGCGTAAAAATACATACATATATCCCTGGCAAAGCATTTCAAAAATAAAAGTCGGGTATTAACAGCACGTGAATTGCCTTGTTTGCACACGATTTTTCTCCCGTTAATACATGGGCGGATCCAGTGAAAAAAGTAGTTTTTATGCAAGAATAATATAAAATATCGTTTACCATCAACGTTCGGATATAAGTAAAAAGACATTCTTATTTATATATAATAATACTATATATTAATAACAATAATGAAAATAATGCAAAGTATTTATTACTTTAATCACCGAAGATAACATATTTGACTAAGTCAAACATACAGTCCTCAAGCATAATAATTTTAAAATTTTATTCTTAATGGGTGTAATCAAAAACATAAATATCGGTAGCATTTCATGAACATATTCTAACTTATTTGCATCAACCATATGTAGTAGTATGAGAACAATTTAATATCTAGGCAAAGTCAGACGCTAAATACATGTATATGACAAATGAGCCATTTAAGAATAAATATTTATATTCGCCCTATTCTTTTCAATTGAAACTTTTGACATTTATTTCGTATGAACAGCAAAAGGAAATGCGCGAAAGCTACGTCATCGTTGCTTAGTGGTAACAGACCGCTGTTTTGACAACGTCCGTGTATATTCAGGGAGAGCGTTTCCTAGATGACGTCGCAGTTGTTCCGTCTGCTGAACAGAATGACCGGGAAGCTGATTTTAATGTTAAATGCTACAAAATATATGCAATTCATAATATTATATAGTTTGCAAACAGAAAGGAAATATTATTTAAATATAAGAAATGAAACTGTTTCTTTTGGTGTTCATGCGAAATGAACGACAGAATGTTTAATATGCGAATCCTTCGCATTAACACCGAAAAAAATCATTTCATTTCTTAAATGATTGCTTATTTTTTTTGTTATCCTTGCACTTACACTCTGAAAACTTACATGCAATGAGTATATTAACAACATATATCAAGACAATTAAGAATGGTTTCAAAATTACGCAAGATCTGTATTTATAAGATTAATGCAAGACCATTCTATTAAAGAATTATCATTTGATTATAAGTTTATAACAAACTAAGTTAATTACTATACATATCACAAAATTCTATCATATTACGAATTTTATATTAAGAAAGAAAGAAACAAAAATCAATATAATGTGTAAAAACCACCAAGAAGCTGGCATAAATCAGGGCTTTTTAATGGCCTAAAACTGCCATAAAACTAGACAATTACATTAAAAAACTGTAAAGCCAAACCACCACCAATGTGTATCTAATAAGAAATGTTTTCAGAAAAACAAATATTATAATAGATCAGATCTGTTAGAAACTGATTAATACCAACCTCTCTTTAAAACGTATTTGTCTACAGTCTTTTCCATATTTTACATAGACAGAGCGCTCCACTATACGGCTATTTGACAGTAACATGGAAATAATTCCATGTATAACGACTCGGGCCACTGTTCGGCTATTTGACAGTTGCATGGAAATTATTCCAAATATAACGACTCGGTGACCTTGACCTTGGGTATAATGGGCCTAGCCCCTTCGTAAAACTTTAACCAAGAAAGCTCAAGCTGACGCCGGGACGAGTGGAATAGCACCCCTACTCTCCAAATAGTGGAGCTAAAAATCATGACTATTCCCGTAAGTAACAAGAGACTGTTAAATCTCAACTGTACAGCTACAGTTACTACATGTATAATTATTTAAAAATATACACATGCTAAAAGATAAAATAGAGTCTTTACAATGGAAAAATGTTACCACAGATTTCTTATCAGACTAATGATCATTACTAGTGTATATTAATCCATTTCTACAATATATATTTGCAGGATTTTGCTGTTACATGTATCATTCTTTGATAGAATAAGACCACTTGTTAATATCTGATACGTTACAGAAACTGTTCTCATAAGAAATAGCTTTCCTGAACAATTCATCTCAAATTGTATTATACGCTGGACAATACAGTATGGTTATTTTTAATCTTCTATACCTGAAAGACATAATGGACAGACTATGTCATTAACAGGTAACTTTTCATACCGATCTGTTTCCAAACGTGAAGGAGCCACACCACATCAGAATTTAGCAAGAGCTGACCTGTGTTTGTACGGCAAAATTGCAGATACATAGTTCTCAGTTTCAAAAACATTTTTTAAAATTTTTTATATTTAGTCCTAAGCTTATTCCCGCCAATGCCACTTGTTCCTTATTCGACATTAATAGTATTCACACGATTCTCAATATATTTGCTTAAACATGCATCTTTAAGCTTATTTATGCAATTAGACTTAGGCAAAGGAACATCTATGTTTACAAACTTATTACAATCATACTCATTTATGAAGGATGTCGCTTTATAATGCCAATTTTCTACAATATCCACTACTGATAACCGTACCTAAAACTTTTATAATTCACTCTATTTTCTTGCATATGTGAGTATTGAACCCAAAAATTTGAAACACATTTCATCTGTCTAACACAAACTGGTTCCCAACCCATGTCCCATTAATACAATACAAGTAGTGACTTACCATGCTAGTTGTGAACATAATCAAGTTCAAAGAAGACGAGAAACCAAAGTCAAATACTGCTTTCAGTACGGTGACAATACATGAATTGCAATATTTTAATAATGAATAAATGGAAAATATTTTGAACGGTATAACAAACAAAATAGTTTTAAATTTAGTCTGAAAATTGCATCGCAGAATGCAAATCGTACCGAATGATTGGGAGAATCATCTAAAAAAAAACCCTAAAACGTTTAAAATACATCTCACAGAAGCGACACTGTTGTTTTTTACAGTATCAGGGTTAATACATAAACGTCACTGATGTACCGGAACGGTATTGTTATATAATATATGAAATGTTTAATCTTCCTTATCATGCTTATTATTGTTGGAATATTTTAAATAAAAATCAACTAACAACTATCTTTAAAAAGCATTTTTTCATTCCTGTCAGATTTTAATTAAAAATATGAATCTAAAACCTCTGAAAATATTACCACTTTGAATATAACAAATAGTGCTCGAGATAATTTCGACACTGGCATTGCTGCAAATTCATGATATTACGAATTAAAAGTTGCAGGGTAAAATCGTTCATAATTAATTATGCCCCGCGTTATTCCCCTCTTTTTCGAAGAGGAATTCTCTTGATGCAATTGCTTTACCATATATGCTATAAAACATATAATTTTATAATCGCGGGGAACTAATTTTCGTGGATTTGGTGTTAGTTTCAATCAACAAAATTTAATACCAGTGAGAAAAAACATTTTCCAGTCTATTATCCCGATTTCTGCACGAAACAGCTGTATGGCCAAACCAAAATCACAATATTTCATTGCCACGAAATTAAACGATTTTGCAGTTTTTAAAATACCTTTTGATATGCTTTCTTAATCCTTTAGCTCAATACCAAACACTTGTGTAATGTCCTTGTCATCATATCAGTGTTTATACGTTATAGCTATGAAAACGACAAAGCTGGAAATAGAAAGCAAAGTGAAAACTATAAAAGCGATTCCGTCTACCATGTTGCTGATATCTTTCCACGAGACCTGAATATGTTCATTGACATTTTCATCCTTTTCTGAAATCAGTCTCACTAATCGTTTTTCAACACTATTGCATGAGACTCCTTCTACATTGTGCAAGGAATTTGCTGGTTTTTGGGAGTTTTGGGCGTCTGTCATAATTCCTGATTGGATTGGATTTGCCTCTTTTCGTCTGAAACATGTAATTCCATTTTCTGATTTCGAGCTTTTTCTTCCATTTTCGTTCGGATGAGTGTCAGATTTCGACCGTTTACAAGATAGAAACAGATACATAGACTGCAACAAGTTCGGGACGATGTCTGTTTCCTTTCTATTATATAATCGTAGATTCAGTATTGCGACAAGTGTCATTAGAGAGCTGATTACCATGTCAAACAGCAATTTGTACGAAATAACCGGAACTGGTTCAGAGCTTTTTGGGAGGTTGTCACTCACAATTGTCATGAATACAGCTATAGACAATAAAACTGTGATACAGTATGAAATTCTTTCACCAGATTCGGGTAAAAGTAAAAACACAAATGCATTTAGCAGGCTAAGAAAAGTTAAGGGAAGAATAACATTTACGATCACAAAGCCTGGTTTCCTCTCTAGGTAAATGCGAAAGTTCACATTCCTGCTTTTGAATGTACTTGTCTCAGATCTAACAAGTTTCCACGTTGAACCTTCAGTGTAATAGGATAAGTCGACTTGATCATGTTCTGATCTTATTTTTACCTGACCTTTATATCCCCATGCTTGAAATGTTAGGATGCATTCCTGCGAATCAAATGGGTAACTATACATATCAACAGAACAAGTACTTCTAAGAAGATCTCCTGGCCACCATGAAGCAAACCCAGTATGGTTAAAATGAACTCTTTGCCATTTCTTTCCAAGAGTATCTCTTCCTTCCGCAGCGTTTATAAGAATCAGTTCAGGTACCCAAACATCTTTGTATGATGTGATCACATATTCTACCCCGCCATAATCTTTAGGATTCCAGATCATATTTGCATCGTGCCATTGCATTGACAAAACTCCCATTACTGACAATATACCACGAATCTCATCAAGTTCTTGGATAGAAGCAATTTTAAGATTAGCATTTACCTGGACTGTGTCCAGTTGATTTTCCACTGGTCTCACGTTTTTGTTGTAATTTTTCATAATGTTTCGCAGTAGCACGTTTGTATCGTTTATTGAAGCACATTTGTCCTGTCCGATATACATAAAAATAAGCACAGCAGTGAAAATCACGTTATAGGGTCGCGTAATTTCCATTCTCGCCTAAAGTACAAATCTGGTATAATCATAAAATTCTGCGTGCATTTAATTATACACAAAAATGGTATGATCTAAACTTTAAACTTCAACAACAGCAATAAGAAAAATGGGAGGCAATTATCCATTATCGGTTTCTAAATAATTGTTTACATCTAGTTTGCGTTAAAAGCGTTTTGTTTAACTTTAAAGATTGTCCTCGTTTGAATACTATGGGCGGTTGCTAAGTGGCAATTAGGGATGTTACATTTTGTACTGTAAAGCAAGTAACGCAATATTTCTAATTACGACTGACTGACAGGTTTTAACAGTTTATGCAAACATCAAACCTAGGGGCTTCCATTTTTCGCTTAGTAAGTATTCTTCGACCGGATGCTACTACTTAAATGTTTTATTTCTATTGTTAGGAAACTGTATTGCCAACTGTGGCCAATTCGTGATACAGAAATCTTACAGACACTTTTGGATAGCTTTAGTGAGAAGCAAGAGGCAGTTAACCTTAAATCTTAATTCAATTAATACTGCTGTTTGTATCGAAAACGCTTAGCCCTTCCTTATCCGTCTTTCTTAAATCCCCATTATGTCTGGCTGCAAACACTACATCGAAGTGAAAGGGACCATTTTCGTATTGTAGTCCGCACACATATTTTGAATAAACGAGGTAAATGTATTTTAGAGGCTTTTATATTCTTCTGGTTCTTAATATCGCTTAAAGAAGAAATTATTCCTGCGCCCGTGTAATTGTTGTGCGAAATATATGAATTCTTGAATTGATTTTCCTAGCTCCGTGTAGACGGTCTGTCTGAAATAACCGAAGTCAGACGAAACCGAAACGGTCACCCATCTATTTAGATTCAGCTAAAAATTGCAAAAAAGTAATCGATGATGAGAAATTTTTGGCCACAGTTATTTTGTCCAGTCACATGCTTTGAAAAATATATATGTGTTTAAGGCCAGTCATTTGCAGACAATATAGGCAAATAGCGCAGTTTTTGCTATTTTTGCATCAAAATTTTATGTCCTGATACCGAACTTAGAATATGCATGGTAAGAAAAGCAGATTCCATTCAGTTTATAATTAATTTTGATATATCTCATACACACGATTAAATGTTAAAACATATCTCTTTGCCTGTACCTTGTTGCGTTACGCTTTCAAAAACCTCTGTTTCAGGAATGAAAAAAAATAATAACTTACTTGAAAAATTGCCTAACTACAGATAAGACCATTATATTATATTTTCATTTTAAACAAAAACTATTAAAGGATGTAAGTTTAGTATTCTAAGAAAAGGCTAGGATTAGCATATGTAAGAACTGTATCTAAGTTCACTTCTAAAAGATTATAATATCACTATGTAAGATTTACAAATTAATCACTTATCTTGCTTTATTATATACGTACATCTGTCTTCTCTCAAAAATGGGGCTTGTATTTCACAAGTAAATACGCACAGGCATACAAAAAGTCCGTATTGTACCTTCTGTATTGTATGTTACCGGACTACCTTCATTTAATATGCTTGACATAACTCAGTTATATAAATAGCACACGAAAAACTACACTCAGTTTTACGCTAACATTGATAAACATTGAAGATTTTGTTCAATAACAAAACAACAAACAAAAAGGTAGAGGTATATAATAGAAGGGTCATTATAACGGAAGCTAGGTCTGTGATTTTGTATTCGGCTCTAGTAGAGTTTGCCAATTCGAATGATACCCTGTTCTTAAACACCTGTTTTTCAGGTCATACATGCGACGATCTGAATACACAAGGTGCTCGGCCGAAAATTATTTAGTATTATTACGCTTACTTTTTGGGAGATAGTGTTACGCTCGAAATATGTGAACATTAGTGAAACTTCAGGTGGTTGAACATACCTCTACGAAGAGTACAATAATGTAGAAGCCGTAGGAAATAACTGAGGCTGATCGGATTTGCTTGTTCTAAACCAAAGAAATAAACAGCTTTGTTTGCTGCTTAATTATAGCTTATTATTCTAAGAATCCCGCAGAAACGGTTAGTGATCAGTAACAAAAATCAGCCATAATAGACAAAATAAAATCTTAAGACATTTCACTATTATGTTCGAACTATGTGATGACCAAAACTGTCGGCGAAATGAAGTAATGTAGTGAAGCAGGTCTTACAATGCCATGTGAGTACAATACATATGCTAATATGTCTGCAAAGTCTGGAAGTCATATTTGAGACATTTAACAAGAAAAATGTTGTTTTTAAAAGAACTGATAAAGTAAACGAGTCTGGGATAGATAAATTATCTTAAGATCACACTTGATGAGAAATTACATAGAAATGTCTGTTACTTTGTAATAAAATTACAGATAATCTTAAAACCAATTTCAGTAAAGTAGGTCTCAATACCCTGGAGTAGTGCATTATACTTGATATGGAAATTTCTCCACCAAGAACAAATTAAATAAAAAGTTCATTTTTTAGATCTAAGTTACTTTGTAAAGAGTTCTCTTAATGTCTTTGAGATTTACAAGTAAGGGCTATAATAACCCCATAAGTTTATTGCCATTTTGCATTTTTTTGGTCAATTATTCGTACATTTGTTTGTGACATCTTTTGTTTTTATTGGCAATGGACACAAATTGTAATTCATTATAACATTTCCTTGCCGTGAATGCCTGATCAATTGACCGTTTTAGAGGTCTTTCAAATTACTAATTTACTGAAAGTATTTCTACAAACGGCCTACAATAGATCTGCAGTCCGCTAAATGTAACCATTTGCCCAATACAGAAAACAAAAGAATTTTAAAAGCCTTATTGTTCATTCCATTTAGAGATTCAGACCACTGTTTACTACTGAAAATCATTACTCCTCTCTGTGTCATTTTCATCTGATTTGCCATCATCGTTCTGTTAACATTGGAAAAATAAATACCAATTTTTGTATCATATCTACGATTTCTTGTTGACATTTATATTTGCAAGGGACATTATTTCTTTTGAACATTTTGAGAAACAAAACATGTCTGAACGTATCAAAAGAATTTTAGGCTAAATAAGAACCATTTAATTGTTTGTTTCATTATTGTGACATGATATGAGTAAAACTTTTCAAAGTATATGGCTATTGCGTAATCTAGGTAAAACAAAAACTGGCCTAACATACCTATGTCACCTAGTATATACATTCACCCTTCCGTAAATCTGGGCAGATTCTTTTCAATTTCGGTACCGTTAGTCAGCCAACTTTTACGGGTATATCTGTCAACTTCTACGGTATTTTACGGATTGAATTTAAAGATCAAACGTATATCTGCACACTTCTACGGTATGAAAATTGCTGCAAGAAAAGAAAAAGAAACTTCGCGCCAAACAAAGCAGGGTACATAATTATAAATGCATGTATTATTATAGGAGATAATATAACGATACTGGTGTCTTTGTTGTATACTTAGGCAAACAGACAGTCTGATGAGATTTCGTGATGTTGGGGTAAAGCATTGCCTTTGTAGTGTGAGCAGGACTTTTATTGTTGTATTTAGTGACCTAATCATTTATTGGTCATGACACATATGCGAAATTGACCTCTAAGTTTCGGTATATGGAATGAAATGTATTGCATACACAAGGTTGAGTTTAAATTCAGACTTCTGTAGTTGTTTATCCGAAATGACTGATTTTCAAACTTAGCTCAGATGTTATCAAGACTATTATTCTGATTAAAAAAAACAAAATGTTATCCCCCCCCCCCCCCCCCACACACACACACACTCCCCTAGGGGTGTAAAATTCACAGTTTAAAAGGAACAAGAAAGTTATAACATGCGTGTTATATGTTGAATATTACGTTGGTATATTTACTTAGAGGAGCGTATTGTTATTGTTGTTGTTTTCTTCATCACCTCCTTAGGAGATCAGCCTCTGAATACGCAGCAATGAATATTGACTAAACAGTTCAGTACTATAAGCACATTTACCACTATATACAGTCATAGACTGATCGCCTGGTATTTTAGAAGGAAAAACAGTCAATGTTGTGCAATCAGCCACCTCTGAACAAAGACTATGTTCTGATATAGCTTCAGATCAGCCTGAAAGAAAGCTATATTTTGATATAGAGCAAGTATACTTTAAAATGCAAGTCACCATGGGTCAAACAAGAACACATTACTCCTTGTTCAAAGTCAGTTTTTGCGATTGACATCTATGAAAAAAGTTTGACTATATTTATGCATATCGAACAATAAACACATAAATACTTAAAGAATAATCAAAATATAAAACTAAAACATATAAGACACTTTTTTATGGATGTTTGATCCAGACGTACGTTTTGTGAAATACGTTTTGTATTTATTACCGAAAGAAGAATGGGCATAGCCATGCCTACATTAGCCTTGTACCTTTAAGGAGTTACAGAGTGAGTAAACATAAAAACAACGACAAAGCAACAACACGATACAAAACACACAACAATCTTTAGCAAATGAACAACAATCCTTAACAATAAAAGGCTTATGTGTTTTTATTACAGCTAAACGGAACAATTTTGGTTTCTTTTTATCAGATGAAAAAATATCTGTTAACATCTATTTTGTCTTTAAATAACAAATATTGAAAATAAAAGACTTGTCATTACATATGGATCGTGTATTGACTCGATTTGGGGATAAGATTTTAAACTACATATAGACCATTTTTAGAATTTGGCTCTGTGAAAATTACTTATATTTAGAAAATATCCTATCAATACATATTCTAATTACTATATTAATTATTATTATCATTATGATTTTAAAAACTTTATTGAACAAGGTTAAAATGTAATAACCAGCTTAACATAAGACCCTTAAACATAATAATTTTTACATTCTATCCTAAGTATGTAACATAGAATTGGAAGTGAAGACTTTTATTAAATTACGTATTACGAACAGCACAATTCTTAGTGAAGAAAGTATGTAGTTATATGATTATTCAAAATCAAAGCAACATCAGAAGCTAAATATATGATATACCATCGATTAAAGAACAAATGTTGTTGTTGATTTTTGTTCTTTTATGTGTAATCCGTGCACTAAAACCGTAAAAAAATCTTGTGAGAAAATTACAAAAATGCGGTGGATTACATTTGAAAAGCTATTTAATTAAGAGAGATTATTCTGGTTCCTCCACGATCATGAAAAGCGATACGTACTTAGTAAAGCCAAACAACATATACAACACTTTACAATTTTATGAAAATGTACATAATTAACACATTATTAACAATATATATGTATATACCACAACTATTTTGAAATACAATCAAGCACATCAAACCAGACGAAAAAGGAGTATAACAGTATCAATTTACATTATAATCGAGAAATAATTGATTGAGAAATGGTTTGTACAGTACAAAAGGCATAGTGGTTTGCTTACAGAGAGTATCACAGAAGGCTAACCTTTCTGCATGATTGGGTCAATCACCACCTTAACAGCCCGGACGGCATCCAGAAGAGACTGGTGTTTGTCAAAATATCTACCAGTTATTAAAAACAATTTAAAATTTCTTACGAAATTTATTCAAAATATGAATTATTGTATGTAACAGTCTTTAATCCACTCAATGGACTTCTTTAATGGTGTTTTAGAGATTTCCGATACTGGCATTTCTGGAAAATCATAGTTCGAATTAAAAGTAGTAGGGTAAAAATAATACATATCCCTAATATCAAAAAATTGTTCAAAACAACTTTTTCTCCGTTTTTTTTATGATTTCATGAAGCTTTATGTTCTTGACACAATTACTCTTATACCAAATATACTGCAAAGTCATCTTTATTCGTTGGGAATTTAATTTCGAGGACTTCGTTGTAGTCTCAATATACGAAATTTATCCCAATGCCCGCCCGCTTAGCTCAGTAGGTAGAGCGTTGGTCTACGGATCGCGGGGTCGTGAGTTCGATCCTCGAGCGGGGCGTATGTTCTCCGTGACTATTTGATAAACGACATTGTGTCTGAAATCATTAGTCCTCCATCTCTGATGATTCATGTGTGGAAGTTGGCAGTTACTTGCGGAGAACAGGTTTGTACTGGTACAGAATCCAGGAACATTGGTTAGGTAAGCTGCCCGCCGTTATATGACTGAAATACCGTTGAAAAACGGCGTTAAACCCAAAACAAACAAACAAACAGTGAAGAAATACATATCCCAATATCTAACCTACAAACTTTGAAATCTCTGAAATCATATCCGCACGAAATAGCCGTTTTTCGTAAAATCAGAAACTTTCATACCGACAAAATTAAACGACTTTCTAATAACATATATTGCCGTTAAATACATATATTAATTTGAAGCTACTGACACAGAATCACGACATTATCATGCTTAATATCTTCAGTCATCACATTGAGTTAATATTTATGCATGATTTTGCCTTTACTATTTTACAGTTTTCAAATTACCCGCTAAGATTTTGTAGGCTTTCTATTTACTTTATCGCAATAATAAATATAATGTCTTTTTCACCATATTATTACTGATTATACGTTATTACCATGAAAACAACAAAGCTGCAAATAGAGAGCAAAGTGAAAACTATAAAAGCAATTCCATCTACCATGTTGCTGATATTTTTCCATGAGACCTGCAAATGTTCATCGCCGTTTTCTTCCCCTTCTGAAATCAGTTTCACTAACCTTTCTTCAATACATTTGCATGGGACTCCTTTTAAATGGAGCGTGAAAACGGACGATTTTCTGGAGTTGCTTGCGTCTGACATCGTTTCTGTTTGCATTTGATTTTCCCCTTTTGGTCTGATACATATACCTTCTGCTTCCAACTTCTTCTTTCCATTTTTCATGTCTTCAGCATTATCTGCTTTCGCATGATTTTTATGTTTTTGCCGTTTACAGGATAGAAACAGATACAAAGACTGCAACACGTTCGGGACAACTTCTGTATCCTTTTTATTGTACAATCTTAGGTTTAGTATAGTAACAAGTGTGATTAGAGAGCTGATCACCATGTCAGACATCAGTTTGTACGAAATAAGTGGAACTGGTTCCGAGCTTTTTGGGAGAGTGTCACTTACAATTGTCATAAATACGGCAATAGACAATAAAACTGTGATACAGTATGAAATTCTTTCACCAGATTCGGGTAAGAGCAGAAACACGAATGCATTCAGCAGGCTTAGAAAAGTTAGGGGAAGAATAATATTTACTATCACAAAGCCTGGTTTCCTCTCTAGGTAAATGTGAAAGTCTATTTGCTTGCCTCCGAATGTACTTGTCCTTGATTTAGTAAGTTTCCACGTTGAACTTTCAGTGTAATAGCTCAAGTCGACTTGATCATTTCCTGAACTTATTTTCACCTGGTCAGTAGGATATCCCCATGTGCTAAACCCTAAGATGCACTCTTGAGTATCAAATGGGTAACTGTACACATCCAAAGCACAAGTACTTTTAATAAGATCGCCGGGCCACCATGAGGCAAATCCAGTGTGGTTAAAGTTAACTCTTTGCCATTTCTTACCAAGAGTATCTGTCTCTTCCGCAGGGTTTACAAGTATCAGTTCAGGAACCCAAACGTCTTTATATGATGTCATCACATACTCTACCCCCACCATAATCTTTAGGATCCCACATCATATTTGCATCATGCCATGTCATTACCAAAATTCCCATCATCAAAAATATTCCACGAATTTCATCAAGTTCTTGTATTGAAATAATTGAGAGGGAAGCATTTACATGAACTGCGTTATTCTGATTATCCACTGGTCTCACATTTTTATTGTATTCTTTCATAACATTTCGCAGTAAGACATCTGTGTCGTTTATTGAAGCACAGTCGTCTTGTCCAACATACATAAAAAGAAGCACAGCAGTATAGATCATGTTTAAGTTATATTTAATTCCCATTGTAATAAACTAAAAATTAAAGTATCCATTTCATTTCAAAAAATGTCATTCTCTTTCCATTTGTATTGACTGTCGCTGTTTCTATTATTAAACTCTGTAAAGAGGTCCTTTTGAAACAGAGAACGCAACCAAATTTCGGTTTGATCTTTTCATGAGAGATAAAGGTTATGCACTTTTCATCACACTATATCATACAAGTACCATTACGTTTTTATAATAATAATCAATAAATGACATGATCCATTAGTGCTTCACAATTACTGACAAAATTATCAGCGCCAGTAACACTGAAAAACTATCGCACGCAATTATCCGCCGCCGGTCTTTCAATATTAATCCAATGTATGTTGAAAGCGTTTTGTTTACTTGCTGTTAAAACCGGGCAACTTGGAAATTACATTTCGCTTTTAAGATGTGTTTACCGAATCATTAATGTTGTGAAGATGCGAACACAGGACATTCTGAAATTATGAGGACAAATGAATATCTGTTATCTCTCTCAGATTATGACATGTTTTAATGTAAACTGACACAGTATTGGATATTCATTTCAATTAAAAAGACAACAATCAGGAGTTAATTTCTTGCGATGACATTTAAAACTAGATAGCTAGTTCATCTGTCCGTCCACTAATGCAGTATCTACCAACGGCCACAAGGGACGAACACTAAAAAAGTGTTCTACTTGTTTTTCAGTATTTTCAAATGTTCAAATGAGATTTTTTCTATATCAGTAACGGTCAAGTGTTATTGTGCGTCTGTTCGCATTCCAAAATGCCTTTTCTTCTACTCGTGTCTTTTTAAATATGAATATTTTTCAGTAGATGATTCTCCTTCTCTCTTGTCGTGATTGATTATTTAAATTCTAGATTTCGAGCTTTTAGACAATAACATACTATACATAATCATAACCAAGTCTTTGCAGACACGACTGCCGTGTCAAGCGTCAATTTAGGATTTATTGAAATATTATGGTACTCCCTATCTACCTTGACAATCTACAGGACAAACGTTGATTTTTTTAATTCCAATAGTATCGATCAAAACTTTGTACTCTGAAATATATTAAATAAAAGGCATTTTCAACGTTTCATTTCTGGACACCTAAATGGATTTCCTTTGTCCGATATATTTGTACTCATTAGTAATCAAAATATTGGGAAAAAATGTAAAAGCTAGCTTCTATACAATATTTTTTTTGTCATTTAAGTGACACGTAAAGCAATAAATTGCATCTCCAGGGGACTATCCAATCAAAATTTAAATAGAAATAATCATTTGATAATGACAACAATCATTGTCAAACCAACACATAGCTTTTAATTTATTTGGTCGAGTTTGACTACACATCAATACAATTATAGGTAATTTTGTGATTTGCAAGCTTTTAACGATGGAGAAAGAACTACAGTACACCTACGAGCATTATTTTAGGCACGAGCGTGCGCCTGGAACCACCGACCTTCCGCAAGCCAACTAGCACAAGCTTTCACACAACCCAAAGCAAGACTTTGACCAACAACGTTAAGGAGCAAGCAATTCGAAGTCAGTAACATTGACGACTGGTCAACATTCTCTTATTTATCATTACATAAAGTTGCATATAACTGTAACATCAATACACTCAAAACCCAAAAGACCGTGTTTACCCTATCATTCATTGAACAGGCTCTTGGACAATGAACTAGATGGGCATCTACTGCTGCATTTAAATCAGAGGACTGTAGTTTTGTAATAAGAAAGTTTTACCTTATTAAGCAGGCTCAAATGAAAAACACTGTTCAGTATCTTAACCAGAATAGTGTTGCAGTCTTTTTGTTACTTAATTTCCCCACGGCGTTTGGTTTTAAAGAAAGCAAATACCATACACAATCTGAAAATCACTTAGAAATCACAGACATAGTGCAGTTCATGGATGTCGTCTTACAAAGAGAACACTAGTAGACGGTATGCGATAATGACAAGTTATGGGTACATGTGCTGCTAAGATACTGTGTAGCAATGCGATATATTTGGTCAAAGGAGTAATATGATATGCAATATATTCGTTGATTTCATATGCATACGTCAGTATATAAACCAAAAAATGTTTGTTTTAACTAGGAGAAACATTCTGTTTTAAGTGTTGTAATATTTTCAGGTCTCTTGGGATTATGGAGTCTAGTCTGTATCTTTGTAATAGAATTCCATTTGCGCCAGACACAGTCAAACCAAGTCTGCATTTATTTTGTAAAGTTGCATTTTATGCTTCTAAAGGATCTTCCTATACATTTTGTTGCCTTGTCATACCGTCTCATAGATGTATCACAAAATGCTATTTTTTATCCGGGCATAAAATGTAATAGTATGCATCAAAACATTACTCTAAATATATATTCCTGACGCATGGATGAATGCTGATCCCTCTTATAATATTTACAATCTGTTTGAGGAATCTCGGGAATAATTTGGTGCATATTTATCATATTTGCGACCAGCTCAGTCTGGTCAGGATCCATAGTGTACGCTAACGGTTTCTCAAATTGCAAAAGGGTTTGAAAGCGAACAGTATGGATCCTGACCAGACTGCGCGGATGCGCAGGCTGGTCTGGATTCATGCTGATTGCAAATGCTCTATGTTGGTTTTCTCATGGTACGGCTCGATTATGATGATTCTTAAATTCAATGCTTACATTTGCATAAATAATTCTGGTACGATATTTCCAATCAATTACATTTGCTTTTACCATAAACATTTTTTTTGTATACGATGTGTAGGTTTTCAAGAGTAGTTGTTTAATCATGAATCATAAATATCACAACTTCAGACGTTAAAATGATAATGTATGGCAATCCTGTGAATCGTTCTAATTACTAGTAGCAGTGTAAGCATTCAGCGTTTCATCTGACACTTAGATCAGTTAGTGTTCCAAATTATAGTGGCATATTGTAAACACTTTTGTAAACATTATGAAACTTACAATGGCATTCCGGAATAATTTCTTACGAGCATCCATGTTAGTGTTTTGTTTTGGTAACAGCACAATGTCTTATCTTTTTTACTATTAAGTTTCAAATATGAGAAGTTTCATAACTCACATGTTTACAACAGCTAATAATAACATTGTGGATATTACATGAGTGTCTTTTCATATTGAGTTTATTAATCGAGTTGAATAAAGTAATAAATTAATAATTATCAACTTTATTCAACGAGTGTAATAATTTCAATATGGAAAGTCACAAATGTAATATTCTTTTTATCACATGTTAGCTTTTCATGTCGAAACATCAAAAATTCTACTTTCTTTTACTATATAAAAAAGTGAATTTGACCAACGTCTCCAATACTTTAAACGACGTCGACCTCAAAGCTTTATTACACTAGTGTATTATTAATTTTATGTAATGGCTTTACTACACTCCCACGACGTCAAAACATGTGACGTGTGATAAAACAATATAAAGTATCGTTGCAAAACCAAACTATTTTAAAACATGTAACTTCTAACGGAAAACTATTGCATCCCAGTTGAAAAATCCAGAATGTAATTCTTTTTAAGAACCAATAAAATGCACTTAGGAAGCAAATCGTGAAACATCGGGTATACCCATATTCGCCATACAAAGGTCGAGGTGATAAGATTGATAGAAAGTGCGCCACGATTCTGTACTGGCATATGGAAACCAAGACCCTGTGTAAGGCCTTGTTCTTTGTCTTTGTCCTCGGGACGTCATTTCCGAGGGCAATCGTATTCGGCCTCGTGTCAATACGACTGTCCCGAGGACAAATAACAGGGCAAATTAAGATCACTTATTTATAGAAAATTTTATTAAATAACTGCATGTACTTAAAGGATTCAAAATTTAAACGCTCAATTTGTTAATTGTAACAAAGAACAACTCTAAAACTTAACAACATTCATCTCATGTTTGACGTCGCGGGAGTGTAATAAAGCCATTAAATAAAAATGATAATACACTAGTGCAATAAAGCTTTGATGTCGACGTCATTATAGAATAGGAGACGTTGGTCAAATTGACTGACGTGTTTATATATTTAAAGAAAGTAGACATTTTGATGCTTCGAATGGAAGGCTGACATCTGATAAAAAGAATATTAAAGGGTGTGTAGTTAATTCGTTCCTATTCGTTTTAGTCACCCTAATAAACTATATACATGTAGTGTCGAAAGGATATTAATACACGTCGTGCATTGTTATTATAAAACCTATTTAGTATACAAGAATATCATCAAATACAATTTGGCATCGTAACTAATATTGATTGAACGTTTCACTGTCTGACGAACATACCTATAAGCTACTCTAACCAGAACCAAGAATTTATTTATCTGACAAGTACATGTAAACTGTATAATTAAATGGATAGGGGCAGTGAAAATACCACTAAATCGTGTTTTTTTATTTTATTTTATTTTATTTTTTTTTTTTTTTTTTTTTTGGTAAGCTAAAACTATGAATAAGTTCCGTGTTATCAGCGTTTACTGAGTTTAAAAACAAAATGGCTGCCGTTTCAGAAATCTACATCATTATTTTGCCCTCTCTAATTAACCAGTCAAATTCCTTAAAATGCGGGCTTAATATCTATATCACTTTTCGACCCGGGACCGCTGACTCACATAGATATTGGCACTGTTATAGAGGTTACGGGCTAATAACTAATAATTATAGTTACCTAATAAAATGTAATAATGCATGAGGAAATAGGATATCAGGAGCATTTTCAGTACTAAATTGTTACTATTTATAGTTAGCCATGTAATTAAAGAACATAAAATATCCCATTTAACGTTAAAGGGATTTCAGGTCTTAGATGTTACTATGCATACACGGTGATATCAGTATCATATGAGCATAAATGGCACTAACAAATTTCTATCGTTACAGTGCTGCCTCAATGGAATATCACGCAGTAGACACGTGACATGATACCCCGCCCAGTCACATTATACTGACACCGGGTGTTATCCTCTTAATGCTGAGCGCCAAACGACACATCTACAAGTACCATTTTTTTACGTTTTTAGTGAGACACGGCCAGGTATCGAACTCACAACCTTCCGCACTCGAAGCGGGCGCTCTACTACAAGGCTACCGAGGCGGTATATATATTACACTCAAGAAAATATCAGACCCGAGACTGATCTACTTAAATAGATATTTGACATTACAAACCCCTATACCATTGTACATCCTATATCAATTTTAGGCAAATGCAAGCAAAGAATATGGGTGAAAAATGTTTTTCGTAACAAATAGGCTTTGTTTGGTTATATGGTACATTAATAGCCGTGTTTTAATCATTTAGCATTAATTTTAAGTTTTGTTAGTAAGCAATTTTCGAAGAAAATTTTTTTTCAAAATGGCGGATATCCTGAAGACAAAACGCTCGTACATCCTTAAATCAGTTTAAAGTAATGATAAAGAACACTGCAAGGCTGCAAACAGACAACAATGTGAAAGTTACAAATGCAATGCCATCTACCATGTTGCTAATATTCTTCCACGATACCTGGATATAACCATTGTTCTCGCCCTCCATTTTTAAGACCATTCTCGCTATTTGTCCTTCAATATTTTCGCTTCGGAGGTCTCCTAAATCAACAACTGTAATTGACGGTTTTCTAGAATTGTGAACATCAGATTGCCTGCGTTTTGACCGTTTCCGATTCAACGACTTGTTTCCCTAAAACGTCAAGTCTATTTCGTCATTTGGTGAACTTATTTCTACCTTGTCAGTAGAATATCCCCATGCGGCAAACCCTAAGATGCATTCTTGAGTATCAAATGGGTAACTATACACATCCAAAGCACAAGTACTTTAAGAAGATCTCCGGGCAACCATGTGGCAAATCCAGTGTGGTTAAAGTTAACTTTTTGCCATTCTTACCAAGCGTATCTGTTTCTTCTGCCGGGTTTACAAGGATCAGTTCAGGTACCCAAACGTCTGTATATGATGCCATAACTTCTTCTATCCCACCATAATCTTTAGGATTCCACCTCATATTTGCATCGTGCCATGTTATAATTAAACTTCCCATTACTGAAAATATTCCACGAATCTCATCAAGTTCTTTTATAGAAATAAGCAGTAGAGTAACATTGACATGGACTGGATCATTTTGATTTTCCACTGGTCTTACGTTTTTATTGTACTTTTCAAAAACGTCACGCAGTAATAGGTTTGTATCGTTTATTGATGTACAGCTGTTCTGGCCCACATAAAAAAACTAAATATCAAAGTATAGACCACGCTTACATTTATATCTTTTCCATTCTTTTTATGCATAATTAAGTAACCTTGTTCACTTCCAGATTTATATCCTCTTCCAAATTTTTGTTAAGTAATTCTTAATCCTTCGGCAGTGTTTGACTTTAATTTCTCATAATGTTCATTGTGACGTTTCCATTTTATATTGTTCCACCGCAACAAGGCATCAGAAATGTATATTTCAATTGTATTCCGCAGAAGGAATTATCAGCTTTTTCCCATTATTTTTTTTTACACTGTCATTTCAACCCCACTTAACAAACAAATCAACGCTATCGCTATTTCAGAATTATTTTGTATCCATCTACATTAATAGCGGCTTGTTTAACTTTCCAGATAAATTTGTTTTAACACGTACACATCCTTTTACGCTTCTATACTTTGTTTTCAGACAGAAAAGCTTACTCACCATAATGCTTTTAATAACAACCGATTAAAAATTGCTATTGATCAAAGCGCACATTTTTTCTTTCGTTTGTATTTCTTTTCTCAGTTTTGGCCGTTGTCTGATTCCTGATAAGGTAAAGTGCAGGTCATTATTCAGCTCCCGTACTTCGTCTTGCATTGATGCAGTATAAAACAGAGCATAGAACCCTTTTATAAATGGGACAGTATGCACTAAATAATATATATCAGGTGACATTACTTCGAGTCATCCGGTTGTTAAACAGTCATAATCTTTCTCACTATAACGGTCATGTTTATCATCTATGAAGTTAGAGCGGGTGCATACAGATAGCAATATGGGTTGCACTAGAGTGATTTTGCTTACTAGTATGTAAAATTTATAAAGTTATTCTTTGATGATTATAATTTGAATATTCTGATAACACCAATGTAGAGTGACAATATACTTTTAATATGTCGTAAATATACAGATCATATGGTAATTTTTAATTTGTATATTGGAGAATCCTAGATAAAGGCACATACACTCTGTTTTAGACATTTAAAAGCTTCAGTTGATCTACATACAAATTTAATCATATTTGTATTTGTTAGTCTTTTCAAAGAAGATACAAAACATACATGTTAAATACTCCAGGAGTTTGAAAACTCTGCTGTTAAGCGAAAGGAAAACGGACACGTTTTGACACCCAATCTCCTACGCAATGACCTCCCCTTACAGTTATCGTAAAATATAAAAAAAAAATATATAAGCCTCTCTATTTAACTATCCGGATCAAGTCGCAGGTTCAATATACACAACAGTCACTTTTTTTAAATCTTAATATATACATAATTTATTTTAGGTGGATTGTAAAGAAAGTTCTACATCTTATATCAATCACTCTCGACACCTCATTCCTGCTTAAATCCATCGCCACGAGGGTATGAGAGAAGAGGCCAGTTTCCCTTTTCAATGCTGAGCGCCAAGCAAGGGAGCTACTTGAACCATTTTTCACGTTTTGATATGATGCGGCCGGGGATCGAACCCACGACCTCCCGCACTCGAAGCGGACGCTCTACCACTAGGCTATCGAGGCGGTTAAATCTATTCTTAAGGGCCTTTGTGACCAAGTGGTTAAGGTAACTGACTTTGAATCACTTGTCCCTCACCGATGTTGAATCGATCTCCGCTCTTGGCGTTGAATTCGTCATGTGAGAAAGCCATCCAGCTAGCTTACGGAAGGTCAGTGGCTCAACCTAGTTGCCTGGAGGGGCACCTTGGGTCTTCTTCTACAATCAAAGCTGGAAAGTCGCCATATGACCTATAATTGTGCAGGAGCGATGTTAATCTCAACAGTGATGATACTATTACTACTACTACTACTACTACTACTACAAATGATAATGTTAATAATAATAATCTTTTATTGACTTTCTTTACCTATTCAGCATTAATATGACAGGTTGTAGATCAAATGTTAACTTTTACAAACAAATAATGACAATAAACATAACAGAGTCCATGTTAAATAAATTAAAAGTGGGTTGTTTGAAATCAATTCTTTGAAAATCTGCATGATAATATGTTACTTGAATAGCCTATTTGTCTGGGTTTTTTTACATATAATGTTTTATTGGAACCTTCCAAACAGTTTTGTTTTGCAATGTTTTTCTGTTACATCACAATTTCATTTTGACGATAAATTTCGGTTTACAAAGACGGTCACTTCGAACAGTAAAGGGCTGATGAGTTTTTATTACAGCGAAAAGGAACAATTTTGATTTCTATTCATCAGATGAAAAGGTATCTGTCAACATTTATTTTGTCTTTAAATATTTTTTTAAACTTGTCATTATATATGGATCTTGTATTGCCTCGATTTGGTGATTCAGTTTGAAACAACATATAGACCATATTTAGAATCTGCTTTTATTTAGAAAATATCCCATCAACTTGAAGATTCTAATTACAACATTAACTATTATTATCATTATGATTTTAATAATTTTATTGAAGTTGAGCTATAGCCAGCTTTACATAAGACTCTTAAACATAATGATTTTTACATTCTATTCTTCGTTATGAAACATAGAATTTGAAGTGAAAGGCATTCATTAAATAACGTATTGAGAACAGCACAATCCTTAGTGGCATGAACAGTATGTAGTAATATGATTTTTTTTAATATCTAGACAACATCAACAGTTCAGTTTATGATATCCAAGCGGATAAAGAACAAACGATTTTTGTGTTCTGTTGGTTTTTTTTTTTTTTTTGTAAAACTTCTTGTGTGAAAATTACTGAAAAGCGTTGGATTACATTTAAAAAGCAGATTGATAGATCGATTATTCTCATGAAGAGCGATACGTACATACATGAAGCAAAACAACATATACAAACACATTACAATATTATGAGAATGTACATAACAACCACATTATTAACAATATATATGTAGTTATATACCACAAGTATTCTGAATACAATCAAGCAGAGCAAACTAGACGAAAAGGAATGCTTAATGTTCCGTTGAGTATAATCTTTGACTGAGAAATAGTTTGTACACTACAATATACAGAGTGTTTGGCTTACAGACAGTCTCTAAATGCATCACAGAAGGCAAAGTTATCGTTTCTACATGATAGGGTCAATCGCCATCTAAACAGCGTGGAAGGCATCCTCACAGAAGAGACAGTGATGTTAGTCAAAACATCTACTATTTTTAAAAACAATTTAAAATCTCTTTAGATTTTCATTCAAAATAGGAATTCTTGTACAGAAGGTAACAGTCTTTAATCTCTGAAATTATTACACTCAACAGACTTCATATTATAAAGAGTGCTCTAGATATTTCCGATACTTGCATTGCATGAAAATCATAGTACGAATTAAAATTTCAAGTAATTGTTCAAAATCAATTTTTCTCTCCGTTTTACATTATTTCATGCAATTTTATGTTTTCAGTACAATTGCTCTAACCAAATATACAGCAAAATCATCTTTATACGTGGGGAAATTAATTTCGAGGACTTCGTAGTAGGTTTTTTTGTTGGCTCTAACGTCGCACTGACACATGATAGGTCATATGGCGACCTTTTAGCTTTAATGGTGGAGGAAGACCCCAGATGCCCCTCCGTGCATTATTTCATCACGAGCGGGCACCTGGGTAGAACCACCGACCTTCGTAAGTAGTGTCAATCTGCGAAATTTAATACCATTGAAGAAATACATTCCCAATTCTATCTTACGAACGTTGAAATCTCTGAAATCATATCCCCACGAAAAAAAACATGCTTGGAAAAAAACACGAAACTTTATACCAACGAAATTAAACGACCTCCCAGTATCATATATTTTCGTTAGATAAATATATTGGTTTAATATCACCAGTCATCATTAATATGTATGAATGATTTTTCAGTTTTCAAAATACCCGGTAAGATTTTGTATGCTTACTATCTACTTCGCAATCTAAATCGCAATGCTAAATATAATGGCCGTTTCATCATATTATTAGTGTTTATACGTTATAACCATGAAAACAACTAAGCTGCATCAAGAGAGCAAAGTGAATACTATAAAAGCAATTCCATCTACCATGTTGCTGATATTTTTCCACGACACCTGAAAATGTTCATCGCCATTTCCTTCCAATTCTGAAATCCGTTGCACTAACCTTTCTTCAATACCTTTGCATGGGACTCCTTCTCAATGGAGCGTGAAAACTGACGGTTTTCTGGAGTTGTTTACATCTGACATCGTTGCTGATTGCATTTGATTTTCCACTTTTTGTCTGATACATATATCTACTGCTTCCAAATGCTTCTTTCCATGTTTCATGCCTTCAACATTATCTGCTTCCGCATGATTTTCATGTTTTTGCCGTTTACAGAATAGAAGCAGATACATAGACTGCAACTAGTTCGGGACGACTTTTGTATCCTCTTTATTGTACAATTTTAGGTTCAGTATAGTGACCAGAGTAATAAGAGAGCTGATCACCATGTCAAACATCAATTTGTACGAAATAAGTGGAACTGGTTCCGAGCTTTTTGGGAGGGTGTCACTTACAATTGTCATAAATACGGCTATAGACAATAAAACTGTGATACAGTATGAAATTCTTTCACCAGATTCGGGTAAGAGCAGAAACACGAATGCATTCAGCAGGCTTAGAAAAGTTAGGGGAAGGAGAACATTTACGATTTCAAAACCAGGTTTCCTCTCTAGATAAACATGAAAATGTACTTGCATACCTTCGAAATATATATTTGCCTTAGATTCAGCAAGTTTCCAAGTTGAACTTTCAGTGTAGTAACTGAAGTCGATTTCGTCATTTGGTAAACTTATTTTTACCTTGTCAGAAGAATATCCCCATGCGCTAAATCCTAATATGCATTTTGAGTATAAAATGGGTAACTGTAAACATCCAAAGCACAAGTACTTTTAAGAAGATCTCCGGGCCACCATGAGGCAAATCCAGTGTGGTTAAAGTGAACTCTTTGCCATTTCTTACCAAGACTATCTATTTCTTCTGCAGGGTTTACAAGAATCATTTCAGGTACCCAAACGTCTTTATAGGATGTCATCACAAATTCTACCCCACCATAATCTTTAGGATCCCACATCATATTTGCATCATGCCATGTCACTAACAAAATTCCCATTATCGAAAATATTCCACGTATTCCATCAAGTTCTTGTATTGAAAAAATTAAGAGGGAAGCATTTACATGAACTGCGTCATTCTGATTATCCACTGGTCTCACATTTTTATTGTATTCTTTCATAACGTTTCGCAGTAAGAAATTTGTATCGTTTATTGAAGCACAGTCGTCTTGTCCAGCATAAACAAAAATAAGCACAGCAATACAAATCACGTTTAAGTTATACTTAATTTCCAATGTCATAAATTAAAAATTCACGTAATTATTTCATTTTAAAAATTTCGTCTTTCACCTTGTATTGACTAATTCAGAATTTTTCGGCTGTTGCTGATTGCTTATTGATAAAATCTGTAAAGAAAAACCTTTTGATACATTAAACGCAATCCAGGAACATAACAGCAGACTCGTTTGGTTTTCTCATGAGAAGTAAAGGTTATGCGCTTAATATTACCTGATATCATTCAAGAACCATTGCATTCTTTACAAAAATACACTAATACTGACATGATCCTTTAGTGTTTCACCAATAATGACAAAATTATCAGCGTCAGTAAAACTGAAAACCTTCCGCACGCAATAATCCGCCGCCGGTCTTTCAATATTATATACGATTTTATGTTTATACCTGACAACTAGGAAATCACATTTCGCTTTTAAGGTGTGTTTACGCAATCATTAATGCTGACAAATGAAAATTATGAAAAATGTATAACTTATTTTCCTGTACTTTACATCTATAGAAATTATTCCATTCTTCCTCTGTTGTTTCTGTCAGATCGTGACATGTTTTAATATAAACTGACACAGTATTGGATAATCATTTTAATTACAAATAGATGAAACACAAAAACGACAAAAAAGACAACGATCAAGAGTAAATTTCTTGTGATAACATTTAAAACTTAATAGTTCGTCCACATGTCCGTCCGCAAATCTTGATCCTGCAATTACCCAGACAGTATCTGTTGCCAACAACTACAAGGGGCTAACACTAAAACAGTGTTCCACCGGCAGGACTTCTGTATTGCCACTGCAATACTCGGTCACTAGTTTTTTATTGTTTTCAAATGTACAATTGAGATTTCTTTTATACCAGCAACGGTCATTGTTTGCGGCCGTATGTTTGCATTCTAAAATGCCCTTTCTTCTACCGTTGTCTTTTAAAATATGCATTTTTCTTTCTAGTAATAGACGACGTTTTCTTTGATTTTCCATATCTCTTGTCGTTGTTAATTATATAAATTCTAGACTTAGAGCATTCAGAAGATAACGTACTATAAATTATCGCAACCAAGTCTATGCAGAAACGACTGCTATGTCAAGAGTCTATTTAGGAATTATTGAAATATTATGGTCTTCTGTATTTACCTGCGATCTACAGAACAAACGTTGATGTTTTAATTCCAATGGTATCGATCAAAATTTTGTACTCTTGCAATATATTAAATGAAAGGCATTTTCAACGGTTGATTTCTGGACACCTAAATGGATTTCCTTTGTACAAACCATTTGTACTAATTAATAATCAAACTATTGCAAATCTATCACGGACAAAAAACGTAAAAGCTTCTATTCAACTTTTTAACATGTCATTTAAGTGAAAGGTAAAGCCAGGGGACTAACCAATCAATATCCAAATAGAAAAATATCGTTTGATAATGACAACAAGCCTTGTCAAAACAACACATAACTTTTAATTTGTTTGGTCGAGTTTGACAAAACATCAGTTTTATCATTTGCAAGCTTTTAACGATGGAGGAGGAACCATTATTTCAGGCTAGAGAGTGCGCATGAAACCACCTACCTTCCGTAAGCCAACTAGCAAAAGCTTTCACACTACCCAAAGCGAATTTTTGATCCAAATACATCTTGCGGGTTTATACGCTGCCTCAAAAGACTGACAAGGAGAAATAAACACATATATCAGGAAAATCTGTAAACGTTTACCTTCACGCCTTCAAAGAAGTATGTTGATAAATTGTTGTCTATAAAATCAATTACCACAAACCCACTGAACCGTGTTTAATATTTTAAATCTTCCATTCATTGAACAGGCTCTTGGACAATGAATACGATGGGCGTCAAAGGCTGCATCTAAATCAGAGGACTACAATCTGTATATAAAAAGTTTCAACCAAATGAGTACTCTATCGTATTTTGAACAGAATTGTGTTTCAGTTTTCTTGTTACTTAATTTGTCCACAGCGTTTGGTTCCACTGAGAGCAAATACAATACACCGCCTAGAAAACCAGTTAGGGATCTCAGACATAGCGCAATTCATGGATGTTGTCTTACCTAAGAGACCGCCAGTAGATAGTATGTGATGATGACAAGTTATCGGTACATGTGATGCTAAGATACAGTGTAACAATGCGGTAGATTTAGTCAGAGGAGAAATATTATATACACAAAATTTATTGATGTCATATGCATACGTAAGTACTACTTCGGGACGACTTTTGTGTTTTTTTTATTGTACAGTCTTAAGTTCAGTATTGTGACCATTGTAATTAGAGAGCTGATCACCATGTTAGACATCAGGTTGTAGAAATACCCGGAACTGGTTCCGAGCTTTTAGGGTGGGTGTCAGTCACAATTGTCATGAATACGGCTATAGACAATAACACTGTGATACAGTATAAAATTCTTTCACCAGGTTTGGGTTAGAGCAGAAGCACGAATGCATTTAGCAGGCTTAGAAAAGTTAGGAGAAAAATTATCTTTACGGCCACAAAACCAGGTTTCCGCTCTAGATAAATATGAAATTGTATTTGCATTCCTCCGAAAACGCAATATTAAGCAAGTTTCCACGTTGGACTTTCAGTGCAAAACCTCAAGTCGATTTCATCATTTGGTGAACTTATTTTACCTTATCAGCAGAATACCCCCCATGCGGAAAACCATAAGAAGCACTCCTGAGGAGTATCAAATGGGTAACTGTACACATCCAAAGCACAAGTACTTTTAGTAAGATCTCCGGGCCACCAAGAGGCAAATCCAGTGCGGTTAATGTTAACTCTTTGCCATGTCTTAACCCAAAAGGTCAGTGGGCACAAAAATAATGTATTTATATGAATATTTTTGAATATATTATAAATCAAAGCACTTGTCAGATACATAATATTCAGTATGTACTGAAGTGGAAATATAAGAAAATCAAGCCAACTTTCAATAAAGTGATTTTCAGTTGGCTTCAGATTAAGCTATTGCGATTGACCGTGAACTAATGCTGTCCCTTAACATAAAAACGGGCATGGTTACATACCCTTTTGATCGCTGTAATATTGAATTGGATTTATGTAAAAGTTTAAAAATTTGTGCATGGAAAAAAATCTAGAAAATGTCCTAAACACATGATCAGCATGTTTTTATTACTTAAATACTGAAACAGTACTGTATCCAGACAGCAAGTTGATGTTACAATGTGCTGCAAAAGGTGCCTTGTTGACTAAGAATTTCAGAACTACAGACATTATTTTCCAAAATGAAAATGTAAAGCTGGAGTGTGTACTGGCATGTTTATTTGATGTTTCAGCTAGCATCTGAGGTGTTGAAATTTAAAGTTAAAATTTCGTGCGAAAAAAAAGCGGCGCACGTTTAAAATGTTTAGATTTTTTTTTTTTTTTTTTTGTCTTTTTTAGTCTGATACGGGTAATTTATTGCAGACACTCAAACAGGCTTTTACTACACATACACGCGCTCATACACGTGAAACCTCAACCTCATTATTAATTTGGGAAATAGATTCTAGTTGTTTTGAGTTCAGATGCGTATTAATCTAATCACGAAGGCCTGCTTTGTTTATATAAAGCAAAATCTATATAAATCTCTATACATAAGTGAATAACATCTTCTAGAATTTGTTAGATCAAGTTAATGTAGTTTTTTGCACGTAGATTTAAATGTTTTAGACTGTTAAGTTTTTCAAGTATATTCCTAACGTCTGTGCAAAATTGTAGGTTTCCATATTTAGGCACCTTAGACGCATAATGGAATAAACAATGAAGAATGCAACCCATTTTAAGACAAGAATTGAAATCTCGGTGGTGTATTATATGAATGTTTTTATAAAATATCATGAATAAATATTTTGGTATAGGGATCATATTTTGGTATAGGGATCGAAGCAATCTGTCTGTGAGTTATATACATGTACTGTATTTGTTTGAATGTAAGATCTTTTTTATAACTTTCAGTGAACGCGAGAGTGGCGTAGAGTGAAAATGCATGTGGCTGGTTTCCACGCGTGAAAAATATTTTAAAACCTAACAAATAAACAAAACAAACAACTTCTACCACTTCCACCGCCACCATTACTACCACTGCTACTTCTACCACCACTTCTACTACAACCACTACCACAACTACAACCATTACTACGTAGGGGTCGTATAATTATAGATAACGCGGTCGTTAATTGGCACACTCGCTAATCTCCAGCGGCGTAGATTGCAATTTCGATAACCATGGTAGCGCTGTTTGACATGTGTAGGTTGCAAATGTAAGGACAGAAGTACTAGTAGATCTATTCCTGTGGAAATAATTATTTTTACTTTTTTTACAAAAATTGAAAATCCACGAATTTACGTCACCACAAAACAGCCGTTTTGGGCGAAACCACGAAATTTCGTGCTGACGAAATTAAATGATTTCACAGTAATGTGGAATTTTTTAATAAGCTACAAATGATCAAGTCTAAACCTTAAAACACAGTTACTTTATAATAAGAGCTATTCACTTTGCGGGGTCTTTTTCGATATTTTTTTTTGAAATCAAGATATGAGTTATTTCTAGTTCTTGATAGAGATTAGAATCTATTTTGCCAATATTTTGAATTCTACGAACATTTTAACTGATCATACAATTATTTTAATATATTATTAACAAATTAAATTGCAAAAATATCATATCATGTAAAGATAATATTTCATTCACTTTTCTGTCAGACTGCATTTTTAAAAAGCCAAATAAACTACACTTGGAAGTTGTGTTTCAGCTAACGAGTGAATACATTTATAAGAGTACGAAAGTGAAAAATATAATTGCACAAATATTTAATGTTCTTTTTAGATATGACGGCAATGACGTTAGTTTGTTTTGTTATATTAAGGATGTAGAATCATTTGTTTTTTTTTCTACAACTAAGATTTTTCTTCATGCTCTGTAAGCTTGAAGAACATTAGTTTCTAAGAGAAGTAAGACAAAATGCATAAGTCACTGCACTCGTTTTTATTTTATTGTGAATTTTCTCCACTTACTGTTTAAGCATTTCTTAAATTAAGTAAAATAAAAAAAAATGGGGTAACTTTATGTATAGGTAAATGGATAGGAGTAATAGTGGCACTGACAAGATAATAATAACCCGAGGCTATTTGAAATAGACATTTGAAATTACCGACGCCTACCCCATTGTAAATCTTACATCAATGTTAGGCAAATGACAGCAAAGAATAAGGGTGAAAAATGTTTTTCATAACATGTGGAATTTGTTTGGTTCAATGGTATATTAATAGCCATATTTTAATCATTTAGCATTAACTTTTAGCATAAGTTTTGTAAAAAAAACTTTCGTACATCCTTAAATCAGTTCAAAGTAATGACAAAGAACACTATAAGGCTGCAAATAGACAACAATGTGAAAGTTACAAATGCAATGCCATCTACCATGCTACTAATATTCTTCCACGATACCTGGATATAGGCATCGTTCTCCTCCTCCATTTCTGAGACCATTCTCGCTATTTGTCCTTTAATACTTTCGTTTCGGACTTCATCTAAATCAACAACTGTAATTGACGGTTTTCTAGCATTGGGAACACCGGATTGCCTTCGCTTTGACCGATTTCGATTCAACGACTTGTTTTCCGTTTTAGTTTTCTCTGTCTGGTTTTCTGCATTCTCCATGTCTTTAGCATGGTCCCAGTTCAGATGAACGCGAGATTTCAACCGTTTACAGGATAGAAACAGATACATAGACTGCAACCAGTTCGGGACGACTTCTGTGTTCTTCTTATTGTACAATGTTAGGTTCAGTATTGTGACCAGTGTAATTAGAGAGCTGATCACCATGTCAGTCATCAGTTTGTACGAAATAAGTGGAACTGGTTCCGAGCTTTTTGGGAGGGTGTCGCTTACAATTGTCATGAATACGGCTATCGACAATAACACTGTGATACAGTATGAAATTCTTTCACCAGATTCGGCTGAAAGTACAAACACAAATGCATTCAGCAGACTTAGGAAAGTTAGGGGAAGAACTATATTTACGATAACAAAGCCTGGTTTCCTCTGTAGGTTAATATGAAAGTGTATTTGCAAGCCTCCGTAAAAAGCACTTGCCTTCGATTTAGATATTTTCCACGCTGAACTTTCAATGTAAAACCTCAAGTCCATTTCGTCATTCGGTGAATTTATTTTAACCTTGTCAAAAGAATATCCCAAAACGGTAAACCATAAAACGCATTCTTGAGTATCAAATGGGTAACTGTACACATCCAAAGCACAAGTACTTTTAAGAAGATCTGTGGGATACCATGAGGCAAACCCAGTATGCTTAAAATTAACTTTTTGCCATTTCTTACCAAGAGTATCTGTTTCTTCTGCTGGGTTTACAAGTATCAGTTCAGGTACCCAGACGTCTGTATATGATACCGTAAGTTCTTCTATCCCACCATAATCTTTAGGATTCCATCTTATATTTGCAGCGTGCCATATGATTGCAAAACTTCCCATCACCGACAATATTCCACGAACCTCATCAAGTTCTCTTATAGAAACAAGCAGTAGAGTAACATTGACATGGACTGGATCATTTTGATTTTCCACTGGTCTTACGTTTTTATTGTACCTTTCAAAAACGTCACGCAGTAAAACGTTTGTATCATTTATTGATGTACAGCTGTTTTGACCCACATATAAACAACTAAATACCAAAGGAAAGACCACGCTTACTTTTATATCTTTTTCTATTCTCATTATGTATAATTTAAGCAACTTTGTTCAGTTTAAGACTTATATTCTTTTCCAAATATTGTGTTTACTAATTCCGAATCCTTCGGCAGTGTCTGATCACTGATTTCTCGTAAATGTTCATTGTAACGTTTCCATTTTATATTGTTCCGCCTCAACAAGGCGTTATAAACATCTATTTCAGTTATACTCAAGGAGTGCTATTTTCAGGTTTTTTTTCCATTAATTTTATTTTTACTGTCATTTCAATCACATTTGACAAACAATTCAACGTTATCGCTAGTTCAAAATTATTTTGTATCCATCAAAGTTAATACGGCTTGTATGACTTTCCAGATATATTTGTTTTAAAGCTTCTATACTTTGTTTGCAGACAGAAAAGCTACCTCACCTTAATGTTTCTGCAATCAACCGATGAACATTTGCTATTGATTAATTTTTATTTCGTTTGTATTTCATTTTCATTTCTGTCCCTTGTTTGACCAGTAATAAGGTAAAGTGCACTATTATTTTGCCCACGTATTTAAACTTGTTGATACAGTAAATGAAAGCACACAAATGGACAGTCCGCTCCTAGCTGATATTGTTTGGAATCCTCCGGTTGTTAAGCAGTAGTTAATCTCACTATATCGATCATATTTGTCATCTATGAAGTAAGGGCGGGTACATACACATAGCATTTTGGGTTGTATCAACCTTTAGCCTACTAGCGGCATACGAATTTGCCTTGCGATCAGTGCAGAACAAGGTCAGCCCGCACATCCGTGCAGTCTGATTATGGTCTGCATTGTCCGCTTTTCAGACAGTAAATTTTCAGTAAACACTCGTATGTATAATACATGTAAGTGGTACTGCCAAAATAAACTGACGGACCAGTGCATTTTAAAAATATATCAGGGTAAAGGTTAAGGTTAAAGTCATTTCGCTTATGTAAAAAATTGAGTATTTTTATAAAGCTATTCTTTGATGATTATAATTTGAATACTATGGTAACACCAATATGGAGTGACAATATACTTTTTATAATTATGTTGTAAATATACAGAAGATATGTTAATTCTTAATTTGCATACTGGAGACTCTTAGATAAAGACACATACACTCTGTTTTAGACATTTAACAGTTTCAGTTGATCTTCATACAAAACAAAGTCTATCTTTTAATCATATTTTCATACATAAATCGTTCCAAAAATAGAAAACGTGCATGTGAAACAATCCCCCGAGTTTGCAGAACACAGTGGAAAGGGCAAAGTTGAATTGAAAATTGAAGGTTGTTGGTTGGAACATGATTCGGGGTAAGAGCATCGTCGGATGTCGCCACGCTAAACGGCGTCTTTTGGCCTTATGGAATGACATGATAGTAAATAGATTCAATTAGAGATAACAGATAGTAAAATTTAATAGTTATGATAATTGAGCCGCACCATGAGAAAAACAACATAGTGCATTTGCGACCAGCATGGATCCAGACCAGCCTGCGCATTCGTCTGGTCAGGATCCATGCTGTTCGCTTTCAAAGCCTATTGCAATGAGAGAAACCGTTAGCGAACAGCATGGCATGGATCCTGACCAAATGCGCAGGCTGGTCTTGATCCATGCTGGTCACAAATGCACTACGTTGGTTTTCTCATGGTGCGGCTCAATATTATATATATTAGTCTCCAATGAAGTGTTGCAAGAGGATACTGCTCATTCTTGCCCCCCACATCTTACCCTCACCCCAACCTTCAATTTATCATTGAGTCTGTCAGTGCCACGATATGAAGCTGTTAAATTACAAGATTTCTGTGACATATAGACACGTTTATTCATAACAAAAGTATTCAAAGATTTCTCAATACAGAAACCTGACATGTGATATCAATTAGCAAGACTGTATAGTATGAAATACCTATATAAATAAAAAAGAATTATGAGTCTGCTTTAGTCGTCCTATAATTAAATCGAGTGCATCGCTTCAAAAAAGGGACTTTTGAGACTGTTGTTTTATAGAGTCAATTTTGGAGTGGAGTCAGTTTTGGAATGGAATCATTGGAGTGATTTCTCAGGTCTGGGACACTAAACAAGGGTGTCTTAATGAAATGGTTGTGATTGTTAAAATGGATCTTAAGACAAATGGTCTCTGAATACAAGTGGCCTCTCGAGCAGGATTTACTGCAAACGAGGAGAAATTTTGTGTGTGGAGTCTAGTGTTTAATGTCGGGAATTATTTTTGATTGAAGTATTTGGTTAAAATAATCAACTTTATCATTTTTGTGGTGAATGGAGGAATGGAATATTTCCTTGATTTTAGGGTCGAAGAAAAAAATACTGGTTATAAATGTTTTCTTCATGGTTTTCCTTGCTATATTTTTCTGTTAGAGTCTGTTTTTTAGACAATTGTCATTCTTGGTAATATTATTGTTTACCAGGGTATTAATGTCTCAGAAAAACTTTGGATATTATGATTTTAAGTATAATTTATTTTACTAAGAATGATATCACCCTTTTTGCTAAAAATGTAATCCTAGCATTGTTTTTAAGTTAAGTGTACAACAGAAATACAGCACAATATTTTTTCAACAGTATTGCAAAAATAAGAAATGTTTCAATCTAATTGTTTTCTGTGAAGAAATGACTTAAATGCCATAACATGGTATATGGTAACATCGTTTTACACATTCTAACACTGAACTATCAACACAAATTAATGTTCTGTAAGTCAATTTATTAATGGTTTTATCTTTCCCTTTCTCACTTATACTTTTAATTAAATGCCTTTAGGGTATGACGAATGTTTCTTATAATTTTACAGCGACCCGCGACTCTGATAGATCAAAATTTGCCAGATACAGAGCCTGGATTTATCAGTCATCTGTTACCCACATATATTAGGAGATTCTCTTGTGTCAGTTTATTAGGGTAAGTTGTCATTGTGTACCATTAAAATATGACTGGTTTATGAAATAATGAGGGTAATGGTAACATCATTCATTGGTTTTCCTCATAATTCAAATGGTCATCTTTGTCATTGCTATGGTACACTGCAAATATGTAGGGATAACACTTTATTGTATAACAGAAGAAGCAGATGTACTTTGCTCAGAGTTTAGGAAAAAGGATCATTTGATTCGGTTTATACATTATAATTTATCATCTTTTCTGGAATATTTATAAAAGAGTGACTTGAAAACGATATAATCACCTGCCGATTAACTTATTAGAAATTTTAACTCCTCAACCAGAATCAAACACTTGTAGCGACCACAGCCCAATTCTCGAACGCAAAAGAAAGTGTGCACCTAACTTTTCCTAAATTTTCTTGCCATGTAAATTGACTGTGATACCCATAAAACTAAAAAATGTACTGAAATAGTTAATACAGTGACTGGATCCATGTATGAAAATTTTACAATAGATGCAGATAAAGTTAATTTTATAAAATATTTTAAAAGGAATGTTGAACACTTCTTCGTAGAGGTGGCATATTTACGGAATATTTCATTGTCATATCCACAACTTAGTTTCTTGTTTCCATGACTTATTATACCATAAGATAGTGATTCTTGGCAAAGTATCTTGTGGCCACAACTCAGTAACTTCTGACTCCAAAACTGACTAAAACATTGACTCCAAAATAGACTCCACTCCAAAACTGACTCCAAAATAGACACCACTCCAGTAAACCGCTCTAAAACTGACCCCAATATTGACTCCAGACTCCTTTCCACCACTCCACTCCATGAATCAATTCCATATTTTAACCGCCTCGGTAGCCTAGTGATAGAGCGTCCGCTTTGGGTGCGGGAGGTCGTGGGTTTGATCCCCGGCCGCGTCATACCAAAGACGTAAAAATGGTACTAGCAGCTTCCTTGCTTGGCGCTCAGCATTAAGGGGATAGTGTTAGGACTGGTTAGCCCGGTGTCCGTATAATGTGACTTGGTTGGGTATCATGACACGTGTCTACGGAGTGATATTCCATTGAGGCAGCACTATAAAGTTGGGCATTGTGCTCACTGCTACAAGTAGACGCCGTCGTTCATATGACTGAAAAATTGTTGAAAAAGACGATAAACCCGAACACACACACACACACAATCCATATTTTACACGGTGCCGAAAAATAGCCACATTATAGCTTACGGAAGAAAAAGTACAGTTACCTATTGTTGCTATAGCCACCTAAGTATGCAAATGTAAGCTTGGACAGACGGACGAACAATGACAACTCTGAGTATCCCAACCCCCCAAAAGGTGTGGGGGGGGGGGGGGGCGCACAAAAAATATGTATTTATATGAAATTTTTTGAATTTATAGTAAATTATAATTACTTGTGTCAGATACATAAAATTCCGTATGTTACTGAAGTGGAAATATAAGAAAATCAAACTAATGTGTCAAGAAAGTTATTCACAGTTTGCTTCAGATTAAGCTACTGAGATTGACCGTGAACTAATGCTGTCCCTTCACATAAAAACGGACATGGTGACATACCCTTTTGATCGCCGAATACTGAAGTGGATTTATGTAAAATATTAAAAATCTGTACAGTACATGGACAAAAATACAAGAAAATGTCCTAAAAGTATTGAATCCAGACAGCAAGTTGATGTTACAAAGTGCTGCAAAAAGTGTCCTGTTGGCTAAGAATTTCAGAAGTACAAACATTATTTTCCAAAATGACAATGTAAAGCTGGAACGTGTATTGGCGTGTTTTTTTTTTTTTTTTTTTTTTTTGTTGTTGTTTTTTTTATATATTTGGTTTTATGTTTCAACTAGCATCTGATGTGTTGAAATCTAAAGTTAAAATTTCATGCGAAAAAAAAAAAAAACGCGCACAGGTCGAACAGATTACTATGAATACATGGTGATGTCAGCATCATGTAAGCATAAATGGCACTAACAAATCTCTATCGTTACAGTGCTGCCTCAATGGACTATTACGCAGTAGACACGTGTCATGATACCCAGCCCAGTCAAATTATACAGACACTGGGCGTTATCCTCTTTATGCTGAGTGCCAAACGAGGAAGCAACTAGTACCATTATTTACGTTTTTGGTGTGACAGGGCTAGGGATCCAACTCACGACCTCCCGCATCCGAAGCGGACGCTCTACTACTAGGCTACCGAGGAGGTATATTTATTACATGCACGAATATATAAAATCCGAGACTGATCTACTTAAATAGATATTTGACATTATCGATCCCTACCCCTTTGCACATCTTACATCAATTTCTGGCAAACGCCAACAAGAATAAGGGTAAAAATGTTTTTCGTAACAAGTAGGATTTGCTTGGTTAAATGGTACATTAATAGAGATGTTTAAATCATTTAACATTATTTTTGGCATAAGTTATGTTAGTAAGAAATTTTCGATAAAACATTTTTCAAAATGGTGGATATCCTGAAATAAACGCCCGTATATCCTTAATTTAGTTTAAAGTAATGACAAAGAACACTACAAGGCTGCAAATAGACAACAATGTGAAAGTTACAAATGCAATCCCATCTACCATGTTGCCGATATTCTTCCACGATACCTGGATACAGGCATCGTTCTCCCCCTCCATTGCTGAGACCATTCCCGCTATTTATTCTTTAATACTTCCGCTTCGAAGTTCTTCTAAATCAACAACTGTAATTGACGGTTTTCTAGAATTGTGAAAATCGGATTGCCTTCGTTTTGACCGATTCCGATTCAACGACTTGTTTTCCTTTTTAGCTTTCTCTGTCTGGTTCCCTTCGTTTTCTATGCCTTTAGCATGGCCCGAGTTTAGATAAACGCGAGATTTTCCTTTTTATTGTACAATCTTAGGTTCAGTATTGTGACCAGTGTAATTAGAGGGCTGATCACCATGTCAGACATCAGTTTGTACGAAATAAGTGGAACGGGTTCCGAGCTTTTTGGGAGAGTGTCACTCACAATTGTCATGAATACGGCTATCGACAATAACACTGTGATACAGTATGAAATTCTTTCACCAGATTCGGGTGAAAGTATAAACAGAAATGGATTCAGCAGGTTTAGGAAAGTTAGGGGAAGAACTATATTTACGATAATAAAACCTGGTTTCCTCTCTAGGTAAATATGAAAGTGTATTTGCAAGCCTCCGTAAAAATCACTTACATTTGATTTAGATAGTTTCCACGTTGAACTTTCGATGTAAAACCTTAAGTCGATTTTGTCATTTGGTAAACTTATTTTTACCTTATCTGAAGAATATCCCAAAACGGTAAACCATTAGAAGCATTCTTGAGTATCAAATGGGTAACTGTAAACATCCAAAGCACAAGTACTTATAAGAAGATCTCCGGGCCACCATAAGGCAAATCCAGTGTGGTTAAAGTTAACCTTTTGCCATTCTTACCAAGAGTATCTGTTTCTTCTGCAGGGTTTACAATGATCAGTTCAGATATCCAGACGTCTGTATATGATACCGTAAGTTCTTCTATCCCACCATAATCTTTAGGATTCCACCTCATATTTGCATCGTGCCATGTTATTAAAAAACTTCCCATTACCGACAATATTCCACGAACCTCATCAAGTTCTTTTATAGAAACAAGCAGTAGAGTAACATTGACATGGACCGGATCATTTTGATTTTCCACTGGTCTTACGTTTTTATTGTACTTTTCAAAAACGTCACGTAGTAAGACGTTTGTATCATTTATATATGCACAGCTATTCTGGCCCACATATAAACAACTAAATACCAAAGTAAAGACTATGCTTACTTTTATATCTTTTTCTATTCTCATTATGTATAATTTAAGCAACCTTTTTCAGTTTCAGGCTTATATCCTCTTTCAAATTGTTTTTAAGAAACTCTTAATCCTTCGGCATTGTCTCACTTTGATTTCTCGTAAATGTTCATTGTGACGTTTCCATTTTATATTGTTTCACATCAACAACGCATCATAAATATCTGTTTCAGTTTTATTCCGGAAAAGGAATTATCATTTTTTCTCCTTAATTTTATTTACACTGTCATTTCAATCAAACGTAACAAACAAATCAACGCTATCGCTATTTCAAAATTATTTTATATTAATATAAGTAAATAGCGGCTTTTTTAACTTTCCAGATAAATCTGTTTTAACACGGGCACATCCTTTTACGCTTCTATACTTTGTTTGCAGACAGAAAAGCTAACTTACCATAATGCTTTTACAATCAGACGATTAGCACTTTTGATTTAAACGTAGAATTTTTCTTTCGTTTGTAGTTGTTTCTTTTTTATTTCAGTTTTAACCGTTGTTTGATTCTGATAAGGTACAGTGCATGTTATTATTTGGCTCCCGTACTTAATCTTTCATTAATGCAGTATAAAACAGAGCATTTATTTAAAACCCTTTTATAAATGGGACAGTATGCACTAAATAATATATATCAGGTGGCATTGTTTCGAGTCACGCGGTTGTTAAACAGTCATAATCTGTAAGTTAGAGCGGGTGCATACAGATAGCACTATGGGTTGCATTAGAGTCATTTCGCTTACTAGTATGTAAAAATTGCGTGATTTTATAAAGTTATTATTTGATGATTATAATTTGAATATTCTGATAACACCAAGTAGAGTGTCAATATACTTTTAATATGTCGTAAATATACAGATCATATGGTAATTTTTAATTTGTATATTGGAGACTCTTAGATAAAGGCATATACACACTGTTTTAGACATTTAACAGCTTCAGTTGATCTACATACAAATTCTATCTTTTAATCATATTTGTATTTGTTAGTCTTTTCAAAAAAGATACAAAACATACATGTTAAATACTCCAGGAGTTTGAAAACACTGCTGTTAAGCGAAAAGAAAACGGACATATATGTACATCCAATCTCCTACGCAATGACCACCCCTTACAGTTATCGTAAAATATTATCAATCTTTTATTCTATCGTTTGATATTTAATAAGTTATTGATTTTTTTGATATGTACGTATAGTTACGTAACCTTTTAGAAATTAAGTATATAACTATTATGAGATCTTAGAATACTACAAGCCTCTCTACTTAACTATTCGGATCAAGTCGCAGGTTCAATATACACAACAGTCACTTTTTTAATCTTAATATATACATAATTTATTTTAGGTGGATTGTAAAGGAAGTTCTACATCTTATATCAATCACTCTCGACACCTCATTCCTGATTGAATCCATCGCCACGAGGGTATGAGAGAAGAGGCCAGTTTCCTTTTTCAATGCTGAGCGCCAAGCAAGGAAGCTACTTGTACCATTTTCACGTTTCGGTATGATGCGGCCGGGGATCAAACCCACGACCTCCCGCACTCGAAACGGACGCTCTACCACTAGGCTATCGAGGCGGTTAAATCTATTCTTAAGGGCCTTTGTTACCAAGTGGTTAAGATAACTGACTTTGAATCACTTGTCCCTCGCCGATGTTGAGTCGATCTTCGTTCTGGGCGTTGAATTCGTCATGTGATGAAACCATCCAACTAGCTTACGGAAGGTCAGTGGCTCAACCTAGTTGCCTGGAGGGGCACCTTGTGTCTTCTTCTACCATCAAAGCTGAAAATTCGCCATATGACCTATAATTGTGTCGGAGCGATGTTAATCCCAACAGTGATGATATTACTACTACTACTACAAATGATAATGTTAATAATAATAATCTTTAATTGACTTTCTTTATTTACTCAGTATTAATATGACAGGTTGCAGATCAAATGTTTACTTTTACAAACAAATAATGACAATATAACAAACAAAGTTCATGTTAAATAAATTAAAAGTGGCTTGTTTGAAATCAATTCTTTGAAAATCTGCAGGATAATATGTTACTTGAATAGCCTATTTGTGTTTTTTTTACATATAATGTTTTATTGGGACCTTCCAAACGTTTTGTTTGGCAAGGTTTTTCTGTTACATCACAATTTCATTTTGACGATAAGTTTCGGTTTACAAAGACGGTCACTTCGAACAGTAAAGGGCTTATGAGTTTTTAGTACAGCGAAAAGGAACAGTTTTGATTTCTGTTCATAAGATGAAAAGGTATCTGTAAACATTTATTTCGTCTTGCCTCGATTTGGTGATTCAGTTTGAAACAACATATAGACCATATTTAGAATCTGCTTTTATTTAGAAAATATCCCATCAACTTGAAGATTCTAATTACAACATTAATTATTATTATCATTATGATTTTAATAACTTTATTGAAGTTGAGTTATAGCCAGCTTTACATAAGACTCTTAAACATAATGATTTTTACATTCTATTCTTAGTTATGAAACATAGAATTTGAAGTGAAAGGCATTCATTAAATAACGTATTGAGAACAGCACAATTCTTAGTGACATGAACAGTATGTAGTAATATGATTTTTAATATCTAGGCAACATCAACAGTTCAGTTTATGATATCCAAGCGGATAAAGAACAAACGATTTTTGTGTTCTGTTGTTGTTTTTTGTAATCCACGCACCCAAGTCTAAAAATTCTTGTGTGAAAATTACTGAAAAGCTTTGGATTACATATAAAAAGCAGATTGATAGATAGATTATTCTAGTTCCTCCAAGATCATGAAGAGCGATACGTACATACATGAAGCAAGAACAACATATACAAACCAATTACAACATTATGAAAATGTACATAACAACCACATTATTAACAATATATATATAGTTATATACCACAATTATTTTGAAATACAATCAAGCAGAGCAAACTAGACGAAAAAGAATGCTTAATATTCCGTTGAGTATAATCTTTGATTGAGAAATAGTTTGTACACTACAATAGACATAGTGTTTGGCTTACAGACAGTATCTAAATGCATCGGAGAAGCCAAAGTTATCCTTTCTACATGATAGGGTCAATCGCCACCTAAACAGCGCGGACGGCATCCGCGATACACCTCACAGAAGAGACAGTGATGTTAGTCAAATCATCTACTATTTTTAAAAACAATTTAAAATTTCTTTAGATTTTCATTCAAAATATGAATTCTTGTACAGAAGGTAACAGTAGGTAACAGTCTTTAATCTCTGAAAATATTACGACTCAATAGACTTCATATATTATAAAGAGTGCTTTTGATATTTCCGATACTTGCATTCCATGAAAATCATAGTACGAATTAAAATTTAAAGTAATTGTTCAAAATCAATTTTTCTCTCCGTTTTACATTATTTCATGCAATTTTATGTTTTCAACACAGTTTTCAATACAATTGCTCTAACCGAATATACTGCAAAATCATCTTTATACGTGGGGAAATTAATTTCGAGGATTTCGTAGTAGGTTTTATTTTGTTGGACCTAACGTCGCACCGACACATGATAGGTCATTTGGCGACTTTTTAGCTTTAATGGTGGAGGGAGACCCCAGATGCCCCTCCGTGCATTATTTCATCACGAGCGGGCACCTGGGTAGAACCACCGACCTTCCGTAAGTAGTGTCAATTAATAATCTGCCAAATTTAATACCAGTGAAGAAATACATTCCCAATTTCTATCTTAAAAACGTTGAAATCTCTGAAATGGAAAGTGCGTAGTCAATCATTCATCCTCTACATCTTTGGTATATATAGACCGCCATATTCGGAAAGACACCCTTGGTACTCTGGATACCTATATCAGCTGAAACAATACAAACGATCAATAGAAAAATCTTTATGAATGACAAATCTGAACTTTCAAAGAAAGTGTATAGTGGTGTAAGAAATGTATATAGTGCTGAACTTTCTAGGGCCAAGGATGAGTACTACCAGAACAAGATTGGAGAAGCAGAAGGAAACATCAAAAAGCTATATGCTGTAACATCCGATTTTTTGGGAAGGTCGAAGGACAATCCGCTCCCATTACACACAAGTGCAGTATCTTTGGCAAATGACTTTCTACGATACTTCGCTGATAAAATAATCAAGTTGAGAAATGATCTTGACAACATATCAACTGAAACACCCAATGGTAATTCTTCCTACTCAAATCCACCTGTGATTATGAATACATTTACTGCGTTCAAACCACTTTCCGAAAACGATATTTTGAAACTTGTATATGCATCAAAATCTACAACTTGTGAACTTGATGTGATTCCAACTAAGAAATTAAAGGAGCATTTTTCACAACTTGCTCCCGTTGTGACAGAAATTGTAAATCGATCACTGCTATCTTGTGTGTTCCCTGAGGAATGGAAAAGTGCTGTGATAAAACCTTTGCTGAAGAAGAAAGGTCTCCCACTTGAACTGCAAAACTATCGCCCAGTGTCAAATTTAACATTCCTCTCCAAAATTCTTGAAAAAGCTGCACTAAATCAAATCAACAAGTATATTGAAGCTACCAATCTCCTCCCAGCTTACCAAAGTGCCTATAGAAAATATCATGGGGTTGAAACAGCAATGGTCAAAATGTATAATGATCTTTTGGAAACCATAGATGAAAATCAAATAACAATCGTGACCATGATCGACTTGAGTGCAGCGTTCGATACCATCGATATCCCGATACTGATTCAAATCCTTCAAGATGACTTTGGTATACATAGCACTCCCTTGAAATGGATAGAATCTTATCTCACGAACAGAACAATGAAAGTTTTAGTCGAACAGTAATAATCTGACACGGAGCCAATGAGGTTTGGTGTCCCGCAGGGTTCTTGTGCCGGACCAGTGATCTTTACCATGTATATATCGGCTCTAACCGAGTGGTGCAGAAATATCCAGCTGATCTCTATGGATACGCGGACGACCACAAGATTGCGTTAAAAATTCAAGCGGGAAATTCTCAAAATGAGACAACTGTTCTTCAACAACTTGACAGTTGTCTAAATGAAATCATAAAATTGATGACAACCTTCAAACTGAAAATGAATTAGTCTAAAACTGAAATTATTATGTATGGAACAAGACAACAGTTAGCGAAATTGAACATCACAAGTGTAAACGTTGGTGGGTGTGACGTAAAATGCGCCGATCATGTCAGAGACCTAGGTGTAACTATGACCAATACACTCAACTTCACGCCATGTACCCGGATAATCCTAACTCTGTTCAGCGACCCTAACTCAGTGCCAACATGGCTGACAGAAAGACGATGTATGTAGTTAATTTTCTTGTCTTTTTTTCGTGTTTTTATGTGAGTATGCAATGTTAGCGTAAAACTTTTGATAGTCATAATATCCTGTATTGATAACATGTTTTGTGTACTAAATATTTCAATCGAAATGTCACATTATGTGGCTGGAATTCATTAAAATGTACTCAAAAGAGTCTTCAAAATGAACAAGTTTTATGTTTCTAACTGTTTTAAAGTACCAGAAATTGCAGTAAGACCTTACTTATTAAATACATTAGTTCCATAAATATCTCTTTGACAATGTTTAACAGTATCAAAGTTTGAAATCGATTTTTATAGCTTAAAAATTGTTTTGATTATGAGGTGGGTTTAAATTTGCGGATAATTCCTAACTGGTATAGGAAACAGTGCTGGATAAATACGAACTTAGAATGGATAAACACCTAACCAAACGAAAACTGCTGTTCGTCTGTGCTTTTTTATGGACTGCTGATGCTCGAAGTTCTTTGATCTACCCACCCTTGCAGGGATGTGGGATTCCTATGTCCAACTTATCCGACTCGTGATTTTTTGCCGGCGGACAAGTGCATTTTTCATTCTGTGTGTCCGCGGACAAGCATACGTTTTCAGGTATAAAATGAGAAAACATAAAATATCATTTAGATTGTGTGTTGCTTCAAGTGTATGGAGGTGATAAAGATAATGGGTTCTTTGACAAGGTCTCGCGCACACTGTAATTCGGTGACCATGATAAAATATCAGAGAAGATTTAGATACAAGAAGATTTACTTAACGTCGGAAAAGTATAAACATACAACACTAGCTTAAAGCTATTTTCCGACAAACACATGTAAATAAGCTCAACATAAGTAAAACAGCTGTAATAAAATGCAAACATGTTAAAGCACATTAAAGCAAATAAAGCATCTGGCTCTAAGTAGATAAGAAACAAATCACAAATTATCACATACATGTTACAGCGCATTAAAACAAAATAGCACATATGTACTAGCAAATAAAACGAAAAAGTAATTTACCACATACAGATTTAGCACATTTAAAGCAACATAAAAAAGTTAGCTGACACTACACAAAAATAAGAAGAGTCACATTTTACAACATGCATTTAAAAAAAAAACAACATAAAACAAGACACCATATACATGCTAAAGGGAACATAAGAACTACTTAAAGCAGCTGAAGAAAAATATTGCATCATCAGCATATAGCATTCTGTAACTAAAACTAAAAAAAGAGTAAACAAAGGTTACACACAGAGAACTAAATGGACATTTAAAGACATCAGAAACGTAAACAACTTAAAACAAGAGCACCGCCTTGCGGGTGCTGACGCTCATCTGATTTTTTTTGTATAATAGAAATATTGTCCTACCCATCATTTTCTAAGTCTAAAAAGGGCCATCACTCTTGCAAAAAGCAGGATAGAGTTATGTTTCTTGATGTACAGTGTCCACTTATGATGGTGAAAAACTGTTGCAAGTTTTAAAGCAATAGCTTTGATAGTTTATGAGAAAAGTTGACTTAAACATAATATTCAACCAAGAAAATGATTTTTCTAAGTCCGAAAAGGGCAATAATTATTGCAAAAAGCAGGATGGAGTTATGTTGCTTGCTGTACAGGGTCAGCTTATGATGGTGAACAAGAGTTGCAAGTTTTAAAGCAATAGCTTTGATAGTTTAAGAGAAAAAGTTGACCTAAACATAAAACTTAACCAAGAAATCTGATATTCTAAGTCCAAAAGGGGCAATAATTCTTGCAAAAAGCTTTGATAGTTTATGAGAAAAGTTGACTTAAACATAATATTCAACCAAGAAAATGATTTTTCTAAGTCCAAAAGGGACCATAAATCTTGCAAAAAGCAGGATGGAGTTATGTTTCTTGCTGTACAGGGTCAGCTTATGATGGTGAACAAGTGTTGCAAGTTTAAAAGGAATAGCTTTGATAGTTTAGGATAAAAGCTGACCTAAACATAAAACTTAACCAAGAAAACTGATTTTCTAAGTCCAAAAGGGGCAATAATTCTTGCAAAAAGCAAGATGGAGTTATGTTTCTTGATGTACAGGGTCAGCTTATGATGGTGAACAAGTATTCCAAGTTTCAAAGCAATAGCTTTGATAGTTTAGGAGAAAAGTTGACCTAAACATAAAACTTAACCAAGAAATCTGATATTTTCTAAGTACAAAAGGGGCCATAAATCTTGCAAAAAGCAAGATGGAGTTATGTTTCTTGCTATACAGGGTCAGCTTATGATGGTGAACAAGTATTCCAAGTTTCAAAGCAATAGCTTTGATAGTTTAGGAGAAAAGCTGACCTAAACATAAAACTTAACCAGGCAACGCCGACGCCGACGCCGACGCCGACAACCACTCAAGTGATGACAATAACTCATCATTTTTTTCCAAAAAATCAGATGAGCTAAAAAGTATTATGACAAGTTTGTAAGTAGAATTCCAACTGCTGAGACAATAAGTCACTGTCAAAGGAAATATTTGACCCAGTAGTCAGCCAAATTAAAATCAAAAGCACACAGAGATCGCAAGTATGACAAAAACAAGTCGGAACGTTTTAAGAGTCTTTCTCTGAATTCATCTGGCTTTGCACCATTGCGTGGGCAGTGTTTCGGGCATGACCTCAAAAGATCCCGAACACTGCTTACGCGATTTCAGACTTTTATAAACGTTAAAAGGCAAATATTTCAACAGCCTATATTTTACCACAGTTACTGTGATATCCTTTTCTTTTCATTGTCCTAAATAAAGAACTCGATCTTTTATGAAGGTTTGATATTACAAATCAGACAAGTGAAATTTGACTATGGACAAGTGGATTTTAAGTGTCCGTGGACAAGTGAAAAATGTAAGGATACCCACATCCCTGTCCCGTCAGTCCATGCATCACTCCCCCACCCCACCACACCACACACACACAAACACACACATACACACACACTTTTCTTCCCTATTTACCGTCTGAAAATATCATATTTAATAAATAATCGTAAATCTAATCCCATTTAAACAATAACAAAAATATTCCATTAGCACCTCTATAAATCTCTTACACAATACGATATACAAGATTTGAAACAAACACAATTCTTCTGAAACAGTGTGTGTGTGTGTGTGTGTGTGTGCGTGTGCGTGTGCGTGTGCGTGTGCGTGTGCGTGTGTGTGTGCGTGTGCGTGTGCGTGTGCGTGTGAGAGAGGGTTGGGGACTACAGAACTTCGAACATCGGTGGTATTAAATATTTCTTATGTAGATATAATAATTTTGACTTTTATACTGAGTTATTTTTTAGGGTTTATCCAGATTTTTCCAAACATTGCTATTTGCATAATATTAAAATTATGAAAAAATATTTGACTGTAGTGGGCATACATATAACATCTTAAAATTAATGACAAAGTTTGAAGACAATACCGCTCAATTAGGTGTTTATCCGTCACACAATTTCGTTTAAGTTAGGTTTTTATCCATTCCTCATGTAAACTGAGTTCGGTTTTTATCAAATCAAAGTTAGGTTTTTATCCATTTTCTCGCTGTCAGTACATTTGAACATGTATTGTGTCAACATGTAGTGGGTTAACAACATAGTGTAAAGAGGCCTATAAAGCAGTATATCTTTGCTTTCAAACAACAAAATAGTCGAGGCATCAAAAGCATAGAAGTATTTTTAAAGATTTTTTGTAAAAGTTTTCATTGAAAAAGTTGCCTTGTTCGTCGTTTTTCCATCTGAATACACAAAGGTTGATATATTTAACATGATACATTTTGAAATAAATATACACTTGATCAATGGAGATAGATATAACAACAGAAACATTCCTTTATACATCGTAATTACACAGAAAACAAAGTTGTATCGGCTTTACATCCGCCATGTTGGCACTGAGTTAGGGTCGCTGGACAGAGTTAAGATTATCCGGGTACATGGCGTGAACTTTGACCATCACATTCAGAAAAAGTGTCAGATAGCTCATGTGCAGTTACGAAACCTTAGGGCTATACGGAAACATCTCACACAAAAGTCAGCTGAATCATTAGTGCATGGATTGGTTCATTCTCACATTGACTTCTGCAATAGTTTATTTACAGAAATTCCAGCCTACCAAATCAACAAACTACAGCGAGTCCAAAATCATGCCGCTAGAGTAGTCAAGAATGCTTCCTATGAAAAACCAAGTACCGAACTTCTGAAAGAATTACACTGGCTTCCAGTTAAGGCTAGAGTCATGTTCAAAGTTTTAGTAATAGTCTTTCGTGTCATCAATGGTACAGCTCCAGTATATCTGAGGGAAATGTTTGTACCTACTCGACAACGATACAGACGTCGCTCACAAAGTGACACAAACTTTAACATCCCTAGACGGCGAACAAAATTAGCAGACAGATCTATGGCGGTCGTTGGTCCCAAAACGATCTGCCTAGCTATTTGAAAAAACATTAAGTCTGAAGCCAGCTTTAGATCAAAACTGAAAACACATTTCGCGAACAATAAGTGTAGTCTTGTTAAAATACAAAATATCAGAAGTGGTGTAAAATAGTATTTATACATGTCCAAATCTTTAAATCTGAGTTCTAGAATCCTGTTCATATTTTGTATGTATATATGTTAAATGTGTGTTATGTAATTGTAAAGCGCAATAGAATATTTTATAATTTTTGCGCTATATAAATGCCATGTATTTGTATTTGTATAAATCATATCCTCACGAAAAAAAAACGTGCTTGGAAAAAACACGAAATTTTATACCAACGAAATTTAACGACCTTCCAGTATCATATATTTTCGTTAGATAAATATATTGGTTTGAAATAACGTACACAGAATCACGGTATTTTTATGCTTAATATCACCAGTCATCATTAATATGTATGAATGATTTTTCAGTTTTCAAAATACCCGGTAAGATTTTGTATGCTTACTATCTACTTCGCAATCTAAATCGCAATGCTAAATATAAGGGCCGTTTCATCATATTAGAGAGTTTGAGATTTCAAACTTCGCCTTCCCCTTCAACGTCTCTCATATACATTTTGGTTAAAGCGTCACCGATATGCGTGTATTTTATTTATATCACACGTTGCTACTAAAGTTTTCCATGTAATATCACGTAAGCCTAAGACTTCTCTTTATTACTATGCGAAATAAAAAGCTTAGTTTCAGGATTTCTGCTTATTAAGTTATTTGATTATCCATATTTATCATCAAATTAGACTAAATTTGATGCGAAACACTATCAATAGATATAAGAATAATGAAGTTTTGTATGGCTAATGATTTTAACTAAATACATTGAATTGAACCTGGAAGTATGAAGTTATCAACTGATTTTGAGAAACTTTGAGATTTTGTTCAAACTTTAACTTCTACGGCATATTTGTGTCCCCTGGCGGTATCGATTTTACCAGATGGGCCTTTTTGTCGTATGAAGTGAAGTTTTGAACGTCCGAAGATGTGATATCACGAAAGTCGAAACTTCATTCTTTTTACATCTACTCTGTCCACATACTCGGCATCAAGGACTGAAATCTGGATGGAGGCACATGGCACGACAGTCATTTTACTTGAAAAATAAATAATTACGCACGATTATCATTTGGTGGAACATTTTATTTTCACATCCAAATAAAATCAATCTGTTTCTGTCGGACACTTGATACGACAATTGCGTTTTAATCATAAACATAAAATGGTACTAGGAAGATGGGATAACTCCATTCTTTAAATGTACGGAACCAGAGCCTGGCAGTGGGACATTGTGGGTTAATTCCCCCTTTGATTCTTACATTTTACAAAGAAAGTCGGTCTTGAAACTCGGTGTGACCCTACCCCTACCCCCCCCCCCCCCCACCCCATGAAATGGGTGACCGCCCTCTTTAATGTTGGTGTCCCTTAACCAAAATTCCTGGATCCGCAGATGCTTTACTTATAAAATAGTATATTAAAATCATATTGTGCTGTCTTAGAGTTTGGCATTATACAGAGTCATACAGAGTGTCATTATCACGTTGATATGATCATTATAGGTTATTAAACTTTGTATGTGGATATATGCACGAGTTCTGCAGCGGTAATATTGCGCGACTTTAGGAGCGCAAATTTCCGCGAAAGATCGAGTGCACATATGCACATACAAAGTGGATAACCTTATATTACATATCCACTATCAAATGATTAATTTATATCTAAATTATAGTTCTGTCACGAAAGACAGGAAAAAATACGGAAAAAAACTCTCCGAAAACGCAATAAACAAATCAAATTGATGCGCATTAATATTTTTCGCGAAAATGGCGTCAACTTGTTGTCGCAACGTGCGCGTGGACGTCACGCGATTCTTTCCATTACAACGTTAAGAAAACATTCCACATCCACAAGTCCAACCCATGACGTAATTATAACTTTCATTTCATTTCAGTCTGATAAATTACTACGTGCCAGTATCTGATAGGTCAGATTAATCAAAGTGTAAAAGTAAACAAAATGTTGCATAAATTACAATTAAACAAACACACAATAGCAACAAAAATCTACAGAAACGAGATCCGCAATGGACGGACCGTCAGGGGAGGTAACTAGAGTCACGGATTGGGACTAGTCCGATATGAAAGCGTTCAACGTCATGATATGGAAAAATATTGCACGATCGCGGTCCATTGAAACCCTATGGAAAATAATTTTTGGTAATACGTAATAATCATTTTTATTTCCTCTCATATATGATTTACATTCGTGCATTGTATACTGACGTAATTTTATATAAAATCTAAATGTTTGGAGCTCAGTTGCAAGACTAACGAGTTTTTACATTGTTCACATTCTTTTATCGTTTTTTTTTTTTTTTTTTTTTTTTTTTTTTTTTGGTAATCGCTCTAAAATCCATGCTGTGATTATATTAAATGAAATGTTTTTTTTATTTAATTTTCATTTTTTCATTTTTAAAACCTCTTGTAAAATTCCTGCCCTTTCAGACAACTGGTATCAAAATGCACGAAAAGAACGATCATAATTACGGATAAATTGAATGGGCCGATTAAAAGAAGTAAGGTTCATTCTAATGTTTGAAATCTCAAGGAATTTTAATCGAATTTCAACTTCATACGTTAACTTCGCAAGAGACGTTGAAGGGGAAGGCGAAGTTTGAAATCTCAAACTCTCTATTATTAGTGTTTATACGTTATAACCATGAAAACAACTAAGCTGCATAAAGAGAGCAAAGTGAATACTATAAAAGCAATTCCATCTACCATGTTACTGATATTTTTCCACGACACCTGAAAATGTTCATCGCCATTTCCTTCCACTTCTGAAATCCGTTTTACTAACCTTTCTTCAATACCTTTGCATGGGACTCCTTCTAAATGGAGCGTGAAAACTGACGGTTTTCTGGAGTTGTTTGCATCTGACGTCGTTGCAGATTGCATTTGATTTTCCACTTTTTGTCTGATACATATATCTACTGCTTCCAACTTCTTCTTTTCATGTTTCATGCCTTCAGCATTATCTGCTTCCGCATGATTTTCATGTTTTTGCCGTTTACAGAATAGAAGCAGATACATAGACTGCAACCAGTTCGGAACGACTTTTGTATCCTTTTTATTGTACAATCTTAGGTTCAGTATAGTGGCCAGAGTAATTAGAGAGCTGATCACCATGTCAAACATCAATTTGTACGAAATAAGTGGAACTGGTTCCGAGCTTTTTGGAAGGGTGTCACTTACAATTGTCATAAATACAGCAATAGACAATAAAACTGTAATACAGAATGAAATTCTTTCACCAGATTCGGGTAAGAGCAGAAACACGAATGCATTCAGCAGGCTTAGAAAAGTTAGGGGAAGAAGAACATTTACGATCACAAAACCAGGTTTCCTCTCTAGATAAACATGAAAGTGTATTTGCATGCCTTCGAAATATATATTTGCCTTAGATTGAGCAAGTTTCCACGTTGGACTTTCAGTGTAGTAACTGAAGTCGATTTCGTCATTTGGTGAACTTATTTTTACCTGGTCAGAAGAATATCCCCATGTGCTAAATCCTAATATGCATTCTTGAGTATCAAATGGGTAACTGTAAACATCCAAAGCACAAGTGCTTTTAAGAAGATCTCCGGGCCACCATGAGGCAAATCCAGTGTGGTGAAAGTTAACTTTTTGCCATTTCTTACCAAGACTATCTATTTCTTCCGCCGGGTTTACAAGAATCATTTCAGGTACCCAAACGTCTTTATAGGATGTCATCACAAATTCTACCCCACCATAATCTTTAGGATCCCACATCATATTTGCATCATTCCATGTCACTAACAAAATTCCCATTATCGAAAATATTCCACGAACTTCATCAAGTTCTTGTATTGAAATAATTAAGAGGGAAGCATTTACATGAACTGCTTCATTCTGATTATCCACTGGTCTCACATTTTTATTGTATTCTTTCATAACATTTCGCAGTAAGAAATTTGTATCGTTTATTGAAGCACAGTCGTCTTGTCCAACATACACAAAAATAAGCACAGCAATACAAATCATGTTTAAGTTATACTTAATTTCCATTGTCATAAATTAAAACTTCACGTAATTATTTCATATTAAAAATTTCATTATCTTTCCACTTGTATAGACTAATTCAGAATGCTGCGACTGTTGCTGATTTTATTGATAAAATCTGTAAAAAAAAGTCCTTTTGATACATAAAACGCAACCCAGGAACATAACAGCAGACTCGTTTATGATCCTTTAGTGTTTCACCAATAAGGCCTCACCAAATTAAAAAGTTGTTCATCGGATTTGCCGCTCGTATATTTTCAGAAATACAAAAAAAATATTTTTTTTTTTTTGGCTTGTGCTCGCCCCATTGAAAAAAATCAATCCAAAATTTTTTGGTGCGCTACTTTATATGGACGTAAAAGTGTATAAATGCTTATAATTAAAGTCCCAGATTATTCTCAAATGGATTTTAATCAAAATAAATACATACTACGCACACATCGTCTATAATAAATCATAACACTTATACTTAGTTGCTTTAAAGTTATTTCCCCTTTATGCAGTTACGCCATTTTCTTCAAATGTTTACCAAATTACATGGTACAAAAATCGATTTATTTCATTGAAAACTGGATGAAGAAAAACATATTAATTTATTTTGATAACATCAATCTACATTTTTTTGGTAAGGGTAAATACTTATTGATGCATGTCACTTGTCTGTTTTCTGTTTTTTCCTGTCCAAATGATCAGCATTTGCATACGAAAGTTGGTTGGGTAAGGAATTTACAAATACGAGTTGTTTTCGGAGCAGTTTCGATTTTCAGATTTTCCAATCATTTAGTAGACTATTGTTAATGCACGTAAATCTCCATATCAGACTTAAATTGAGACTTTTAAGTTAGAAAAAGAGCTGTACATAAGACACCATGTTCGACTTTTCTGAATCAGAGCTTTGCCAGTAAAAGGGGCATAATAGTCAGAAGCTATTAAACTACAGAGCTATTGGTCATTATATAAAACTTAATTAAAAATATTCTATGTTAAAAAGGAGCATAACTCTGTCTAGATTTAAGAGTATTCTTTCTCCTGGTGTAGACTTTGACAGTTAATAACTGTTCTAAGTTTGAAATCAGAAGCTTTAATAGATCTGGTAACACTCGCATAGATATTTGATGTATCAAAAACTTTGGTAAGTCAGCTAAGAATGCCACATTTTCATAGCAGTAAATGTTCAAGTCACATAATGTGATAAGTATGGTGTAAGGTTGTGCATTGTTGTTTATTACATATTTTTAACAGCATTTTCAAAAGCATGCATTATTTGATTACAGTGTACTGTATGACAATGTTATTACCTTTTTTCACGAGTTCGCTTTGTTGTGCGTCTGCAGGTCAGATTTTCTCAATCCCTGGGGACTTACTTTTTTATTTAAAAGGGCTAAACATTCTATTTTAAGGTTTTTATTAGTGAGCCGAGAGCCAAATGAAGACAAATATATTTCTTCGCTCTTCGCTCGCTCCTGATTTTCTCAAAAACCAAAAAAAATATTTAAATTATTTTTTCGCTCGCCGCCTCAAATTTTTCAGAAAAAAATCCGATGAACAACTTATCAATTTGGTGTGGCCTAATGATAAAATTATCAGCTTCAGTAAATCTGAAAACCTTCCGCACGCAATTATCCGCCGCCGGTCTTTCAATATTAATCCAATATATGTTGAAAGCGTCTTGTCTACCTTTCAGGATAGTCTTGCTGTTTATACCTGACAACTAGGAAATCACATTTCGCTTTTAGGTGTGTTTACCGAATCATTAATGCTGAAAAATGAAAATTATGAAAAAGTATAACTTAATTTCCTGTACTTTACATCTATAGAAATTATTCCGTTCTTCCTCTGTTATTTCTGTCAGATCGTGACATGTTTTCATATAAACTGACACAGTATTGGATAATCATTTCAATTACAAATAGATGAAACACAAAAAAAACGACAAAAAAGACAATGATCAAGAGTAAATTTCTTGTGATGACATTTAAAACTAAATAGCTCGTCCACCTGTCCGTCCGCAAATCTTGATCCTGCAATTATTCAGACAGTATCTGTTGCCAACAACTACAAGGGGCGGACACTAAAACAGTGTTCCACCGGCAGGACTTCTGTATTTCCACTGCAATACTCGGTCACTTGCTTTTCATTGTTTTCAAATGTACAATTTTAAATGTACTAATTAATAATCAAATATTGCAAATCTATCACGGACAAAAACGTAAAAGCTTCTATTCAACTATTTAACTTGTCATTTAAGTGAAAGGAAAAGCATTAAAATGCATCTCCAGGGGACCATCCAATCAATATCCAAATAGAAAAATATCGTTTGATAATGACAACAAGCCTTGTCAAACCAAACATAACTTTTAATTTGTTTGGTCAAGTTTGACAAAACATCTGTTTTATTATTTGAAAGCTTTTAACGATGGAGGAGGAATCATTATTTCAGGCTAGAGAGTGCGCCTGAAACCACCTACTTTCCGTAAGCCAACTAGCAACAGCTTTCACACTACGAAGCGAGATTTTGACCCAGACCTACATGGATAAGGAGCAAGGAATCCGAATTCAGCAACTTTAACCACCCGTCAACATCCTCTTGTCTATCATTAGATTGCATATAACTGTAACATCTTGCGGGTTTATACGCTGCCTCAAAAGACTGACAAGGAGAAACAAACACATATATCAGAAAATCTGTAAACGTTTACCTTCACGCCTTCAAAGAAGTATGTTGACAAATTGTTGTCTATAAAAACAATTACCACAAACCCACTGAACCGTGTTATATATTTTAAATCTTCCATTCATTGATCAGGCTCTTGGACAATGAATTATACGGGCGTCAAGGGCTGCATCTAAATCAGAGGACTGCAGTCTGTATATAAAAAGTTTCGCCCAAATGAATACTCTACCGTATCTTGACAAGAATTGTGTTGCAGTTTTCTTGTTACTTAATTTGTCCACAGCGTTTGGTTCCACTGAAAGCAAATACCATACACCGCCTAGAAAACCAGTTAGGGATCTCAGACATAGCGCAATTCATGGACGTTGTCTTATCTAAGAGACCGCTAGTAGACGGTATGTGATGATGACAAGTTATCGGTACATGTGCTGCTAAGATACTGTGTAACAATGCGATAGATTTAGTCAGAGGAGTAATATTATATACACAAAATTTATTGATGTCATATGCATACGAAACTACTACTTCGGGACGACTTTTGTGTCTTTTTTTATTGTACAGTATTAGGTTCACTATTGTAATCAGTGTAATTAGAGAGCTGATCACCATGTCAGACATCAGCTTGTAGAAATAACCGGAACTGGTTCCGAGCTTTTAGGGAGGGTGTCACTCACAATTGTCATGAATACGGCTTTAGACAATAACTGTCATACAGTTTTTTCTTTTTTTTTTCTTCTTTTTTTTGTTGGATTTAACGTCGCCCCGACACATGATAGGTCATATGGCGACTTTCCACCTTTAATGGTGGAGGAAGACCCGAGGTGCCCCTCCGTGCAGTATGACATTCTTTCACCAGATTCGGGTAAGAGTAGAAACACGAATGCATTCAGCAGGCTTAGAAAATTAGGAGAAGGATTATCTTTACGACCACAAAACTAGGTTTCCTATCTAGATAAATATGAAATTTTATTTGCATTCCTCCGAAAACGCACTTGCCTTAGATTTTAAGTTTCCACGTTGGACTTTCAGTGTAAAACCTCAAGTCCATTTCGTCATTTGTTTAACTTATTTTTACCAGGTCAGTAGAATACCCCCATGCGGAAAACCATAAGAAGCATCAAATGGGTAACTGTACACATCCAAAGCACAAGTACTTTTAATAAGATATCCGGGCCACCAAGAGGCAAATCCAATGTGGTTAATGTTAACTCTTTGCCATTTTTAAACAAGAGTATATGTTTCTTCCGCAGGGTTTACAAGAATCAGTTCGGGTACCCAGACGTCTCTATATGATGCCATTCCTCCTTCTATCCCACCATAATTTTAGGATTCCACCTCATATTTGCATCATGCAATGTTATAACAAAACTGAAAATATTCCTCGAATCTCATCAAGTTCTTTTTTAGAAATAAGCAGTAAAGTGACATTGACATGGACTGGATCGTATTGATTTTGATTTTCCACTGGTCTTACTGGATTATTGTACTTATTGTACTTTCTTTTGAAAAACGTCACGCAGTAAGACGTTTGTATCATTTATTGATGCACAATTGTTTTGACTCACATATAAACAACTAAGTACCAAAGTATAGACCACGCTTACTTTTATATCTTTTTCCATTCTCATTTTGTATAAATCAAGCAACCTTATAGCCTATTCCAAATTTTTGTTTAGTAATTCTTAATCCTTCGGCAGTGTCTGACTTTGATTTCTCGTAAATGTTCATCGTTTCCCTTTTATAGTGTTCCGCCTCAACAAGGCATCATATAAAATCTATTTCAGTTATACTCAAGGAGAGGAATTTTCGGGTTTTGTTTCCATTAATTTCATTTACACTGTCATTTCAATCACTCAACGTTATCGCTAGTTCACAGTTTTTGTATCCATCAACGTTAATAACGGCTTGTTTAACTTTCCAGATTTCCGTGTGGCGGCTGTAAAAAGTCTCCCCGTACTTGGATTCAGTGTTGTTATATTTTCTGGTCCTTTGGGATCATGGAGTCCATTCAACATACGTGTAATACAGTTCCGCTTAAGCCGGTGCTAGGGGGCGTGAGAGATGTTGCACATTTCATTACCTCTCATGAACAGACTCAATCAAACCGAGTTTACTATTATTCTTCTTGGTTGCATTCTTTGCTTCCAAAGGATCTTTTTACAGATTTCATTAAACATCACAACAGCAATCTTTAAGTGCCGTGTGGCGGCTGTAACAATTCTCCCCGTACTTGGATTCAGTGTTGTTATATTTTCTGGTCCTTTGGGATCATGGAGTCCATTCAACATACGTGTAATATAGTTCCGCTTAAGCCGGTGCTAGGAGCGTGAGAGGCGTTGCACATTTAATTACCTCTCATGAACAGACTCAATCAAACCGAGTCTGCTATTATTCTTCTTGGTTGCATTCTTTGCTTCCAAAGGATCTTTTACAGATTTTATTAACACGTGCAAATCCTTTAAAGCTTCTATACTTTGTTTGCAGACAGAAAAGCTACTTCACCGTAATGCTTTTGCAATTAACCTATTAACATTTGCTATTGATTACGATTTTTATTTCGTTTGTATTTCTTTTTTAATTTTGTCCCTTGTCTGCCCAGTTATAAGGTAAAGTGCACCATTATTTGGCTCACATACTTAACATTGGGTTGATGCACAAAGCCCTTTAATGAGTGGGACAGTACGCTCCTAGTAATAATATGTTTGTTGAAATTGATTGGAATCCTTCGGTTGTTAAACGGCTGTAATTAATGTCGCTTTTTCGGACATATTTGTTATCTACGAAGTTAATGCGGTGCATACACATAGCACTTTGTGATGCAATAAAGTTATTTCGCTTAATATGTAAAAGATTTGAGTATTTTTATAAAGTTATTCTTTTATCATTATAATTTTAATACTCTAGTAACACCAATATGGAGTGACAATATACTTTTAATATTTTGTAAATATACAGAAGATATGGTAATTTTTAATTTGCATACTGGAGACTCTTAGATAAAGACACATACACTCTGTTCTAGAAATTTAACAGTTTCTGTTGATCTACATATAAATCCAATATTTTAATCATATTTGCATGTGTTAATCGTTTAAAAAAATATAAAATGTGCATGTGAAACACTCCCCCGAGTTTGCAGGACACTGTGGAAAGGGCAAAGTTGAATTGAAAATTGAAGGTTGTGGGTGGGGACAAGATTCGGGGCAAGAGCATCGTCGAATGTCGACATGCTAAACGGCGTCTTTTCGCCTCATGGAATAGTAAATAGATTATATTGAAGATTACAGATAGTAAAATTTAATAGTTATGATAATTGAGCCGCACCATGAGAAAACCAACCTAGTGCATTTGTAACCAGCCTTTCAAAGCCTATTGCAATTAGAGAAACCATTAGCGAACAACATGGATCGTGACCAGACTGCGCGGATGCGCAGGCTGGTCTCGATCCATGCTGGTCGCATATGCACTATGTTGGATTTCTCATGGTGCAGCTCAATGTTGTATATGTTAGTCCCTAATGATGTAATACCAGAGAATATTGCTCGCTCTTGCCCCACATCTTACGCCCATCCCAACCTTCAATTCGTCAGTGAGTCTGTCAGTGGCACGATATGAAACTGTTAAATTTGATACAAGATTTTTGTAAAATATAGACATGTTTATTCATAACGAAAGTATTCAAAGGTTTCTCAATTCAGAAAGCTGATTTACACATAAAGTCTGTGATTTCAATACGCGAGACTGTATTGTATGAAAAACCGATATAAATAAAAAGTAATTATGAGTCTGCTTTAGTCGTCCTATAATTGAATCGAGTGCATCACTTCACTAAAGGGAGTTTTGAAACTGTTATTTTATATATATATTTTATCAAAATTCTGAATGCACACCAAAGGCCTTTTAATAGAAAAATAGCCATATTATAATAAGGAAGAAAAAGTATTGTTACCTATTGTTCCTATAGCCGCCTAAGTATGCAAATGTAAGCTTCGACAGACGGACGATCAAGGACAACTCTAAGTACCCAAACCCCCAAAAAGGGGAGGGCGCACAAAAATAATATTAACATTTTTGAATAAATTATAAATCAAAAGTACTTGTCAAATACATAAAATTCCGTATGTACTGAAGGGAAAATATAAGAAAATCAAACCAATGTTTCAAGAAAGTGATTCACAGTTTACTTTAGATTAGGCTATTGAGATTGACCATGAACTAATGCTGTCCCTTAACATAAAAACGGGCATGGTGACATACCATTTTGGTCCCTGAATATTGAATTGGATTTATGTAAAAGTTGAGAAATCTGTGCAAGGAAAAAAAATCTAGAAAATGTCCTAAACACACGATCAGCATATTTTTATTACTTAAATACTTAAATACTGAAACAGTACTAAATCCAGACAGCAAGTAGATGTTACAAAGTGCTGCAAAAGGTGCCTTGTTGACTAAGAATTTCAGAACTACAGACATTATTTTCCAAAATGACAATGTAAAGCTGGAGCGTGTTCTGGCATGTTTATTTGATGTTTCAACTAGCATCTGAGGTGTTGAAATTTAAAGTTAAAATTTCGTGCGAAAAAAAAAAAGCCGCGCACGTTTAAAACGTTTAAAATCATGTTGTTGTTTTTTTTTCTGTTGTTTTCTTTTTTTTTTTTTTTTTTTTGTCTTTTTCAGTCTGATACTGGTCATTTATGGTAGACACTCAAACAAGGTTTTACTATACGTACACGCGCTCATACACGTGAAACCTCAACCTCATTATTAATTTGGGAAATAGATTTTAGTTTTACGTCCTTTGTTGTTTTTCCTTGTACGTTATTTTTTCGTTCAGATGCGTTGTAAACACATATATTTTAGTTTTGCCTGGATTATTGGCAAATAAAACACGGGTTTGAGTTCAGATGCGTATTAATCTAATCACGAAGGCCTGCTTTGTTTATATAAAACAAAATCTATATAAATCTCTATACATTTAAGTGAATAGCATCTTCTAGAATTTGTCAGATCAATTTAATGTAGTTGTTTGCACGTAGATTTAAATGTTTAAGACTGTTACGTTTTGCAAGTACATTCCTAACGTCTGTGCAAAATTGTAGTTTTCTATATTTAGGCACCTTAGACGCATAATGGAATAAACAATGAAGAATGCAACTCATGTTAAGACAAGAATTGAAATCTCGGTGGTGTATTACATGAATGTTTTTATAAAATATCATGAATAAATATTTTGGTATAAGGATCATACTTTATTATAGGGATCGAAGCAATTTGTCAGTGAGTTATATACATGTACTGTATTTGCTTGTAAGATCATTTTTATAACTTTCAGTGAACGCGAGATGCATTTTTTTTCCATGAGTGGCGTAGAGTGAAAATGCATGTAACTGGTTTTCACGTGTGAAAAACATTTTAAAACCTGACAAATAAACAAAAATAAAACAACTACTACTACCACTTCCACCGCAACCACTACTACCCCTACTACTTCTACCACCACTTCTACTACAACCACTACCACTACTACAACCATCACTACTTAGGGGTCGTATAATTATAGATAACGCGGTCGTTAATTGGCACATGATCACTCGCTAACCTCCAGCGGCGTAGATTGCAATTTCGGTAACCATGGTAGCGCTGTTTAACATGTGTAGGTTGCACATGTAAGTACAGAAGTACTAGTAGATCTACTCCTATGGAAATAATTATTTTTTCTTCTTTTTTTCTTGTTTGTTTTTTTGTTTGTTTATTTAACAAAAAATGAAAATCCACGAATTTACGTCCCAACATAACAGCCGTATTGGGCAAAACCACGAAATTTCGTGCCGACGAAATTAAATGATTTCACAGAAATGTGGATTTTTTAAATAAGCTACAAGTGATCAATTCTAAACCTAAAAACGCAGTTACTACAAGAGCTATTCACTTTGCGAGTTCTTTTTCGATATTTTTATGAAATATTTCTAGTTCTTGATAGAGATTAGAATCTATTTTGCCAATATTTTGAATACTACGATAAGAACTTTTTTAACTGATCATTCTACAATTCTTTCAATATTATTAACAAAGGAAAATTACAAAAATATATAATTAATACGTAAAGATAATATTTCATTCACTTTCCTGCTAGACTCCATTTTTAAAAAGCCAGAAAACTACACTTGGTAGTTGTAGCTAACGAGTGAATACATTTAAATAAGAATACGTAAGTGAAGAATATAATCGCACAAATATTAAATGTTCTTTTTAGATATGACGGCAATGACGGCATTATGTTTAGTTGTTTTAAGGATGTAGAATCATTTGTTTTTTTCTACAATTGATATTTTTCATGCTCTGTGAGCTAGAAGAACATTAGTTTCTAAGAGAAGTAAGTACAAAAAAGCATAGGTCACTGCACTCAATTTATTTTATTGTGAATTTTCTTCACTTACTATTTAAGCATTTCTTAAATTAAGTAAAATAGAAAAATGAGGTAACTTTATGTATAGGTAAATGGAACGGAGAGCGGTGCCTTTGAGTGATAATGGCACTGGCAAGATGATAACAACCCGAGGCTATTTGAAATGGATATTTGAAATTACCGACCCCTACCTCATTGTACATCTTACGTCAATGTTAGGCAAATGACAGCAAAGAATAAGGGTGAAAAAAGTTTTTCGTAACAAGTAGAATTTGTTTGGTTCAATGGTACATTAATAGCCATATTTTAATCATTTAGCATTAACTTTTAGCATAAGTTTTCTAAAAAAAACGTACGTACATCCTTAAATCAGTTTAAAGTAATGATAAAGAACACTACAAGGCTGCAAATAGACAACAATGTGAAAGTTACAAATGCAATGCCATCTACCATGTTGCTAATATTCTTCCACGATACCTGGATATAGGCATCGTTCTCCCCCTCCATTTCTGAGACCATTCTCACTATTTGTCCTTTAATACTTTCACCTCGGAGTTCTTCTAAATTAACAACTGCAATTGACGGTTTTCTAGCAATCTGAACTTCGGATTGCCTTCGCTTTGACCGTTTCCGATTCAACGACTTGTTTCCCTTATGAGTTTTCTCTGTCTGGTTTTCTGCATTTTCCATGCCTTTAGCATGATCCCAGTTCAAATGAACGCGAGATTTCAACCGTTTACAGGATAGAAACATATACATAGACTGCAACCAGTTCGGGACGACTTTTGTGTCCTTTTTATTGTACAATCTTAGGTTCAGTATTGTGACCAGTGTAATTAGAGAGCTGATCACCATATCAGTCATCAGTTTGTACGAAATAAGTGGAACTGGTTCCGAGCTTTTTGGGAGGGTATCACTAACAATTGTCATGAAAACGGCTATCGACAATAACACTGTGATACAGTATGAAATTCTTTCACCCGATTCGGGTAAAAGTACAAACACAAATGCATTCAGCAGGCTTAGGAAAATTAGGGGAAGAACTATATTTACTATAACAAAACCAGGTTTCCTCTGTAGGTTAATATGAAAGTGTATTTGCAAGCCTCCGTAAAAAGCACTTGCCTTTGATTTAGATATTTTCCACGTTGAACTTTCAATGTAAAAGCTCAAGTCGATTTCGTCATTTGGTGAACTTATTTTTACCTTGTCAGAAGAATATCCCAATGCAGTAAACCATAAGAAGCATTCTTGAGTATCAAATGGGTAACTATACACATCCAAAGCACAAGTACTTTTAAGAAGATCTGCAGGCCACCATGAGGCAAATCCAGTGTGGTGAAAGTTAACTTTTTGCCATTTCTTACCAAGAGTACCTGTTTCTTCTGCAGGGTTTACAAGGACCAGTTCAGGTACCCAGACGTCTGTATATGATACCGTAAGTTCATCTATCCCATCATAATCTTTAGGATTCCACCTCATATTTGCAGCGTGCCATGTTATTACAAAAGTTCCCATTATCGACAATATTCCACGAATCTCATCAAGTTCTTTTATAGAAACAAGCAGTAGAGTAACATTGACATGTACTGGATCATTTTGATTTTCCACTGGTCTTACGTTTCTATTGTACTTTTCAAAAACGTCACGCAGTAAGACGTTTGTATCATTTATTAATGCACAGCTGTTCTGACCCACATATAAACAACTGAATACTAAAGTAAAGACCACGCTTACTTTTATATCTTTTTCCACTTCATTATGTATAAATTAAGCAACCTTGTTGAGATTTAGACTTATATCCTCAAATTTTTATTTAGTAATTCCGAATCCTTCGGCAGTGTCTGATCACTGATTTCTCGTAAATGTTCATTGTAGCGTTTCCATTTTATATTGTTCCGCATCAACAAGGCATCATAAAAATCTATTTCAGTTATACTCGAGGAGTGCAATTTTCAGGTTTTGTTTCCATTAATTTTATTTTCACTGTCATTTCAATCACACTTAACAAATAATTCAACGTTATCGCTAGTTCAGAATTATTTTGTATCCATCAACGTTAATAGCGGCTTGTTTAACTTTCCAGATTTATTTGTTTTAACACGTGCAAATCCTTTAAAGCTTCTATGCTTTGTTTGCAGACAGAAAAGCTACCTCACCATAATGCTTTTGCAATCGACCGAGGAACATTTGCTATTGATTACAATTTTTATTTCGTTTGTATTTCTTTTTCATTTCTGTCACTTGTCTGACCAGTAACAAGGTAAAGTGCACCATTATTTGGCACACGTACTTAAACTTGCGTTGATGCAGTAAATGACAGCACACAAAGGGACAGTACGCTCCTAGCCGACATTGTTTCGGATCCTCCGTTGTTAAACAGCTGTAGTTAATCTCACTATATCGATCATATTTGTCATCTATGAAGTTAGAGCGGGTGCATACACATAGCACTCTGGGTTGTATTAAACTTTTGCCTACTGGCGGCAAACGATTTTGCCTTCCGATCAGTGCAGAAAAAGATCAGCCTGCACATCCGTGCAGTCTGATTATGGTCTGCACTGTTCGCTTTTCAGTCAGTAAATTTTCAGTAAACACCCCCTTTGAATAATACATGTAAGTGGTACTGCCCAAATAAACTGATGGCCCAGTCCATTTTAAAAATATAACAGGGTAAAGGTTACGGTTAAAGTCATTTCTCTTATGTAAATAGTTGAGTACTTTTATAAAGTTAGTATTTGATGATTATAATTTGAATACTATGGTAACACCAATATAGACTGACAATATACATTTTACATGTTGTAAATATACTAAGATATGGTTATTTTTAATTTGCATACTGGAGACTCTTAGATAAAGACAAATACGCTCTGTTTTAAACATGTAACAGTTGCAGCTGATCTTCATACAAAACAAAGTCTATCTTTTAATCATAATTTTCCCAAAAAATAAAAAACGTGCATGTGAAACACTCCCCCGAGTTTGCAGGACACTGTGGTAAGGGAAAAGTTGAATTGAAAATTGAAGGTTGTGGGTTGGGGCAAGATTCGGGGGTAAGAACATCGTCGGATGTCGCCACGCTAAACGGCGTCTTTTCGCCTTATGGAATGACATGATAGTAAATAGATTCAATTAGAGATAACAGATAGGCAAATTTAATAGTTATGATAATTGAGCCGCACCATGAGAAAACCAACATAGTGCAAATTGCGACCAGCATTGATCCTAACCAGCCTGCGTATCCGGCAGTCTGGTCAGGATCCATGCTGTTCGCTTTCAAAGCCTACTGCACTTAGAGAAACCGTTAGTGAACAGCAAATGCGCAGGCTGGTCTGGATCCATGCTGGTCGAAAATGCACTATGTTGGTTTTCTCATGGTGCAGCTCAATATCATATATATTAGTCCCTAATGAAGTGTTACCAGAGGATATTGCTCACTCTTGCCCCCACATCTTACCCCAACCCCAACCCCAACCTTCAATTCATCAGTGAGTCTGTGAGTGATTGAAACTGTTAAATTACAAGATTTTTATGACAGAAAGACATGTTTATTCATAATGAAAGTATTCAAAGATTACTCAATTCAGAAAGCTGATCTGTGATTTCAATACGCGAGACTGTATAGTATGAAATACCTATATAAATAAAACAAAAATATGAGTCTGCTTTAGTCGTCCTATAATTGAATCGAGTGCATCACTTCAAAAAAGGGACTTTTGAAACTGTTATTTTATATCTATATGAATTATCAAAATTCTGAATGCACACCAGAGGCCTTTTAACAGAAAAATAGCAACATTATAGCTTACGGAAGAAAAAGTATTGTTCCTATAGCCACCTAAGTCTCCTTTGACAGCTCTTTTTATGCTACCTTAAAAAGGAGTTCAAGCATAATTTTACTTGACGCTTTGTGCGTCTTGAGGTTTGAGGGCTCAAGGTTCAACATCTCTTAAGATATACGCGACACAAAGCGGACAGACAGACGTACGTACGGATAAGGGGAAATCCAAGAGCCTCCCTCTCCATTATTTTTAAGTGGTGTGGGGTGGGGGGATAATAACATCATTAGACCAAATAATTGAAAATCCTCGCTCATATTCTAAAGGTCCCATTTTCTATCTGATCCATATTAAAGATGGTTAATCAGATTTTTGGACAATTTATAGCGTTGTCCGAAACATTAACACCTGATCATTAAACTTAGTTGTGTTCAACGAGTGCTCAATATATGTTAGAGTTGCACCGTAGGTATCTTTAAGTTTCGGTTGCTTGAGCCGCTATAAAAACACAACACGTACAAAGCTCAAATATAAATGAGTCCAGTTTTGGGTATAGGTTTAGATTCAAATTTTCTAAAATCGTTGCATTATATGTGACCATCACTTGACAAAAAGTCTTCATGGAAAATTGCTTATTTGTAGAACTTAATGCTTCATAATATTGTGCTATTTTGCTATTTAATTGACATGTCAAAACATGTTCCCGGCTTTCATATTAATCTTATATAGGCTCGAACAGAATATAATAAAAGCCGGGTCCATTTTTTGACAGGTCAAATAAATTGGACAATACACACATTACACAAATGTCGGAAAGTCACAAAGTGCACAAATTCGTTAAAAGGAAAGGCATCTTCTAGGATTTCCTTTATAATTGAAAGAAGCGGAAGAGTTTCAAAAATTGGCTTTAATACGAGAAAGATATGACCATTTAAATATTTGATCAAAAATGGTGGTCATTTTGTTTCCATGACAAGAGAAAGAAACTGGCGGATTTATTAAGTTTTTAGACATACTTTAACTGTATTTATTTCTTAAAGCAAAATATCTTTCTAGCTTTTCAGCTATAATGAAAGAAAATGCTATCTTTTACATATTGCACTTAAGAGACATATGGAATTAATCTACATAAAAAAAGTTTCTTTTTATTTTGTTGTTGTTTCTTATCTGCTAAATAAACATTTCGTGTGTAAATGACGTCATAAACACACTAACCATGATCAGGCATTTTCTTAAATTTCAAACTGCCATATCTTTTTTCGGTACTGGTCCAATTTTAAAACTTCTTCAGCGTTATAAAAGGCTTGAATATGGCTTTCATATCAAATTAACTTATTGTCAGGCTTTCCTTGCGCTTTACAATAAGGATTTTCGTCTGATATACTGATCAGAAAAAGCGTTCACAAAGTGATTTTGATTGCATTCTCATTGCCTATTGAACTTTTTAAGATCAAAATAGACTATACTTGAAAAAAGTCATATTAACATGGAGTGTCAGGTAAAATCCAAAGACCATTTCGTTATCACTTTCGAAAATGAGCCTAAACTTTCGAATTCTTTGTCGCAAAAACATGTTGTTTCATGTTAAATACAAGGTGTGTTGAAGTAAACTCTGTAGAACGTGGAACTTCGAAAATTCTTTTTTCTGTTGAAATTTTATCCCCTACGTACCTCGAGATTTTTTGTTGGGTTTAACGTCACACCGACACAATTGTAATTGAGCCGCGCCATGAGAAAACCAACTTAGTGAATTTGCGACCAGCATGGATCCAGACCAGCCTGCGCATCCGCGCAGTCTAGTCAGGATCCATGCTGTGCGCTAACGGTTTCTCTATTTTCAATAAGCTTTGAAAGCGAATGCTCTATGTTGGTTTCCTCGTGTAGCGGCTCAATGTCATATGGCCACTTTCCAGCTGGAAGAAGATCCCAGGTGCCCCTCCAGGCATTATTTCATTACGAACGGACGGGTACCTAGCTTCCGTAAGTCAGCTGAATGGCTTCCTCACATACGCCTAATGTGCGCCTCAAACCCTCATTGGCGAATGGTTAGTAATTTGTTGTCAGTGACTCTGTCCACTTGGCCATTGATGCCCATTACGTACATCGAGATGGTAAAAAACGTCAAAAATTTCCAAGACAATATTTTTTTACGACCGACAGTTCAAATTGACTCACCTCAAATATCACATCGAATTTATCAAAGGTCGGAAATCGTGATTTAGCTCTAAATCATTAACTGTTTTCATACATGAATTATTTCAAATATTTAACAGGCTCATTTTTATTTTTGTATCAAAACATTACTTCAAATATTTACGATAACTTTTCATGAACGTCAGATATGTTGCTTTTTAAAGCGTTTCAGTATAGGATCCCAAGGACTGATATGACTATAAGAAGAAATGTATTTTCCTTGTCAAAGACGTGCATTGCCGACTTCATCTTTAGCCAAAATTCATGAGAAATGCAAGTTTAAGAAGTATCATTACCTCCCTTTGTCTCAACCAAAATATATTGGAGCAGATGCGCTCTGGACCTACACACTGTTTTTAAACTTGGCTTTTTACTGTAGTAGCCCCTAAGTTTGGTCTTATTATAATGATACAAATGAAATTTGATGAAGATCCATGTAGCGGTCTTTTAAAGGCACTTCTAGAGTAAGATATATTGGTCACTAAAACAGGTCAAGTGTCCCCTCCACCCACCTTGAACAAATTTGAGAGAGAACCTTATGATGCCACTGACCAAGTTTGAAGAGTCATTTAAAGGTATTTCTAATTATGGCTCTAGCGGCCCCTCAAAGGGTCCAAGTGCCCCCATTTGAACAAAAAATGGGGGAGAACCTTATAAAGATGTTATAGACCAAATTTGATGAAGATTCACTAAGTGGTTAATTCTAGTTCTAGTGGGCCCTTCAAGGGGCCAAATGTCCCTATGTGTACAAAATTGGGACATGACCTTTTTATAATGCCATAGACTAAGTTTGATGAAAATCCTTCACCTTTTTATAATGCCATAGACTGATGAAAATCCTTCAAGCGGATCATGAGAAGAAGTCGTTTAAAGGAATTTCTAATTTTGGATCTAGACTATCGGCCCCTATAAGGGACCAAGAGTCCCCCATTTGAAGAAATTTAGGAAAGGAATTTATAATGATGCTACATACTTAAAAGTTTGATGAAGATCCATTTTAAGCGGTTAATGAGAAGAAGTCGTTTACAGGTATTCCTAAGCCTCTAAAAGGGGCCAAGTACCCCCATTTGAAGAAATTTGGGAGGACTTAAATAATGCTTCAGAGTTTGATGAAAATCCTTCAAGCAGTTCAGAAGTCGATTAAATGTATTTTCAATTTTGGCACTCGCGGCCCCTTTTTTGCGGCCCCTAAAAGGGACCAAGTGCCCCCATTTTGACAAAATTAAGAGAGGAGCTTATAATGATGTTACAATGTTAGACTAAAATCTTTCAAGCGGTTCATGAGAGGAAGTATTTTAATGGTATTGGAGTCATCACATAATAACTAAGTGACCCCAGGGCGGGGCCTCTTTTAACCCCAGGGGCATAATTTGAACAATTTTGGTAGAGGACTACTAGACAATGCATCATACCAAATATTCAAATGCCTTGGTCTTATGGTTTCAGACAAGAAGATTTTTAAAGCTTTTTCCTATATGTCTATATAAAACTTGGGACCCCCAGGGCAGGGCCTCTTTTCACCAAAGTGGTACAATTTGAACAATTTTGGTTGAAGACCATAAGACAATGCTACAAACCAAATATCAAAGGTCTAAGTGTTGTAGTTTCAGACAAGAAGATTTTTAAACTTTTTTCCCTATATAAGTCTATGTAAAACTTGGGACCCCCGGGGCGGGACAATATTTGACACTAGGGGGATAATTTGAACAATCGTTGTAAAGGACCACTAGATGATGCTACATACCAAATATCAAAGCCCTAGACCATGTGGTTTTGTACAAGAAGATTTTCGAAGTTTTCCCTATGTAAGTTTATATAAACCATGTGACCCCCGGGGCGGGTCCATATTTGACCCTAGGGGGATAATTTGAAAAATTTTGGTAGAGGACCACTAGATGATGCTACACACCAGATATCAAAGCCTTAGGCCCTGTGGTTTTGGACAAGAAGATTCTTAGTTTTTCCTTTCGGTTGCCATGGCAACCAGAGTTTTGCATGGAATTCATTTCTTTTAACAATTTTGAAAGGGAGCCACCCAAGGATCATTCCTGTGAAGTTCGGTGTAATTCTGCCCAGTGGTTTTCAAGAAGATGGTTTTAGAAATTGTTGACGCACGACTGATGACGGACGACGCACGACTGACGACGCACATCAAGCGGTCACAATAGCTCACCTTGTCACTTCGTGACAGATGAGCTAAAAATGGGGAGAGTACCTTTTATGATGCAACATACGAAGTTTTAAGAAGATCCGTCAAGTCGTTCATAAGAAAATGTCGTTTAAATGTATTTCTAATTTTGGCTCTAGCGGTCCCTAAAAGAGACAAAGGTACATGTAAACCATTTGGACAAACCTGATAAAGGTCCAAGCCAGGATGCTACTAAGTTTTGTGTAATTCTGACGAGTAGTTTAAGAGAACATGTTTAAGTAAAACAAGAGATCACAGAGTGATCTTGGCGCCCACCAATGTGTCATTTTTGAGTGTTCCAAATTTCAAGACTTATTGACTAGCTCAAGGTCAAATTTCATTTCCGTACACAACACTGTGCATGTGGTCCAAATTCGAAAGCTGTAGCTTGAGAAATGTGAAAGTAGGTCTCTAGATCAATTTCAAGGAAAAAGTTCTTTGTACACAAAACTATGCATGTGCATCAAGTTTGAAGGCTGTAGTTTGAGAAATTTGAAAGTAGGTCACTAGGTCAATCTTAAGGTCAAAGTTTATTTCGGTACACAAAACTATGCAAGTGGTCCAAATTTAAAGGCTGCAGCTTGAGAAATGTGAAAGTAGGTCACTAGGTCAAAATCAAGGTCAAATTACACTTCAGAACACAAATCTATGCATGTGGTCCAAATTTAAAGCCTGTACGTTCAAAAATGTGAAAGTAGGTCACTAGGTTAATGTCAAGGTCAAAGTTTGTTTCGATACACAATCTTATGCATGTGGTCTAAATTTGAAGCTGTAGCTACAGAAATGTGGAAGTAGGTCACTAGGTCAACCTTAAGGTCAAAGTTTATTTCGGTACACAAAAAACTATGCAAGTGTTCCAAATTTGAAGGCTGTAGCTCAAGAAATGTGGAAGTAGGTCACTAGGTCAAAATCAAGGTCAAATTTTATTTCGGAACACAGAACTATGCATGTGGTCCAAATTTGAAGCCTGTACCTTCAAAAATGTGAAAGTAGGTCACTAGGTCAATGTAAAGGTCAAAGTTTGTTTCGGTACAAAAAACTATGCATGTGTCCAGATTTGAAGGCTGTCGCTTGAGAAATGTGAAAGTAGGTCACTAGGTCAAAATCAAGGTCAAATTTCATTTCGGAATACGAAACTATGCATGTGATCCAAATTTGAAGCCTGTACCTTCAAAAATGTGAAATAGGTCACTAGGTCAATGTCAAGGTCGAAGTTCTTTTCAGTGCATAAAACTACGCATTTGGTCCAAATTTGAAGGCTGTAGCTACAAAAATGTGAAAGAATGTCCCTAGGTCAACACATGTCAAGGTTCATCTTGCCATTCAAAACCATACATGTGGTCCAAATCTGAATGTTGTAGGTTATTGACAAGAAGATTTTAAAAGCTTTTCCCTATATAAGTCTATATGAACCGTGTGACCCCAAGGGCGGGGTCATATTTGACCCTAGGGGGATAATTTGAACAAACTTGGTAGAGAACAACTAGATGATGCTACATTACAAATGCCAAAGCCCTAGGCTTTGTGGTTTGGACAAGAAGATTTTCAAAGTTTTTCCCTATATAAGTCTATGTAAACCATGTGACCCCCGGGACGGGCCATATTTGACCCTAGGGGATAATTTGAACAATCTTAGTAGAAGACCACTAGATGATGTCACATACAAAGTATCAAAGCCCTAGGCCCTGTGGTTTTGAACGAGAGGTTTTTAGAAGTTTTTCCCTATGTAAGTCTATATAAACCATGTGACCCCCGGGGCGGGGCCATGTTAGACCCCAGGGAAATAATTTGAATCATCTTGGTAGAGGACCACTAGATGATGCTTCATACCAAATATCAAAGCCCTAGGCTCTGTGGTTTTGAACAAGAAGATTTTCAAAGTTTTTCCCTATATAAATCTATGTAAATTATAGAAATAAACAAAGCGCCATAACTCACTAAAAATTGTTGAACCAGTCTGATTTTCAGAGGGACACAACTAGGGTACCAATACATCATTCTGACAAAGACTGGTCACAGTCCCCCTTGTAGTTTCTGAGGAGTTGCGATAACGAGAAATTGTTAACGGACGGGCGACGGACCACGGACGCAGAAACATTTGATCAAATAGCTCACGATCTGATGATGGTAGGCTAAAAATGCTGACGCAGGACGATGGACGACGGACGCCGGCGTATCCACAGCTAAAACAAGAGGACCATGATGGTCCTGAATCGCTCACCTCTTCCCACATGACCCAGTTTTGAGTATGACGTCGTTTTTTCTATTATTTGACATAGTGACCTAGTTTTTGAGCTCATTTGACCCAGTTTTGAACCTGACCTAGATATTATCAAGATAAAAATTCTGACCAATTTTCATGAAAATCCATGGAAAAATATGGTCTCTAGAGAGGTCACAAGGTTTTTCTATTATTTGACCTGTTGACCTAGTTTTCGAAGGTACGTGACCCGTTTTGAACTTTATCTAGATATCAAGGTGAACATTCTCACTAATTTTCATGAAGGTCTCATGAAAAATATGGCCTCTAGAGAGGTCACAAGGTTTTTCTATTTTTATACCTACTGGCCTAGTTTTTGACCGCACGTGACCCAGTTTCGAACTTGACTTAGATATCATCAAGGTGAACATTCAGATCAATTTTCATGAAGATCCATTGAAAAATATGGCCTCTAGAGAGGTCAAAAGATTTTAATAATTTTAGACCTACTGACCTAGTTTTTGACCGCAGTTGACCCAGTTTCGAACTTGACTTAGATATCATCAAGACGAACATTCAGACCAACTTTCATACAGATCCCATGAAAAGTATGGCCTCAAGAGAGGTCACAACGTTTTTTTATTATTTGACCTACTGACCTAGTTTTTTACGGCACGTGACCCAGTTTCGAACTTGACCTAGATATCATCAAGGTGAACATTCTGACCAATTTTTATGGAGATCCATTCACAAGTATGGCCTCTAGAGAGGTCACAAGGTTTTTCTATTTTTAGACCAACTGACCTAGTTTTTGACCGCACATGACCCTGTTTCGAACTTGACCTAGATATCATCAAGATGAACATTCAGACCAATTTTCATACAGATCCCATGAAAAATATGGCCTTTAGAGAGGTCACAAGGTATTTCTATTATTTGACCTACTGACCTAGTTTTTGATGGCATGTGACCCACTTTCGAACTTGACCTAGATATCATCAAGGTGAACGTTCTGACCAATTTTCATGAAGATCTTATGAAATATATGGCCTCTAGAGAGGTCACAAGGTTTTTCTATTTTTAGACCTACTGACCTAGTTTTTGATGGCACGTGACCCAGTTTCGAACTTGACCTAGATATTATCAAGGTGAACATTCTGACCAATTTTCATGAAGATCTTGTGAAATATATGGCCTCTAGAGAGGTCACAAGGTTTTTCTATTTTTAGACCTACTGACCTAGTTTTTGATGGCACGTGACCCAGTTTCGAACTTGACCTAGATATCATCAAGATGAACATTCTGACCAACTTTCATAAAGATCCCATGAAAATGTGACCTCTACAGTGGTCACAAGCAAAAGTTTACGGACGCACGGACGCACGGACTGACGGACGGACGGACGACGAACACCGCGCGATCACAAAAGCTCACCTTGTCACTTTGTGACAGGTGAGCTAAAAACCAATGAATTCAATAACATTTTCTACTATGTTTAATCAATATTCACAAATAAAACTTTGAACATTTTACAAGTAAATATGTATTACACACATTAAAACTTTCTTTCCCTACAAATATTAGAGAAAATAATTATCGCGACTATGTTGGAACAAGAAATATATATGTTTTATGTTCACAAGAGAAACATGGCAGCCTCATTATTAGCAGACATTATGAACCTTTAGTGGAGGTGTTATGAGTCTCGTTCCGCGTACCATTTACATATTTATTTATTTGGGTTTTACGGCGCACCAACACAGTATAGGTTATATGGCGCCAAAAAGGACTACGAATTTTGGTTCCACGTCTCATTTACATCGAAATAAAAACATGAGCTATAGAGGAATACCAAAATTTCATGAAAAAATAACTTAAGTAATTGCTTAGCTAGGTCTGTTATATCAAATTCTTGTTGTTTTTTTTGTCCTTTATGCGTCTTCAATGTTGACTTTTTTCATTTATATCAGATCTGTATAAGATTATTTCATAGACCATAACAAAACAACTCTGAATTTTACAGAAAACGAAGTATAGAAATGAGAAATATACTTAAGCAAATACTTAAGTTCGTTGTATCATGCTTATATAGAAATACCATATTTGTGTCACTGAAATAAGTACTGCAAACAAATACTACTAACTACAGTATAATTTAGCTATAAATACAATGTTATAGAAAAAAATCAACATTTATAACAATACTTTAGGCAAAAACACGATTTTAAAATAACAGACAGACTTAACTAAGTAATTACTTAAGTTCTTTCGTAAATTTGGGACAAGGAATACAACAAACAAGACTTCATACAGAAAGCACTATGTCCTACCTATTATAACAAGAGCTGTCTATAAGACAGCGCGCTCAACTATTCGACAGCGTCTTTGTTGAATAAGGGCCATAACGGCCATAATTTGGCAACACTTCGCAGCTATAAAAATCTCACCGTCCATAACTCAGTTATTTTATTAAAATTCATAACGAACTAGAGCTATCACTGAAGTTGATGAATGTTGGCGCGCACAATACTGCATATGCAGACTCTATGCATATAGGATAACAAAAAAATCCCGTAACACTGCATTTTTTTAACATGGGGATGAAAATAGTTGGTGCGCACAAGATTGTGTCTACACACGGACAGACAGACAGACAACCTAAAACCAGTTTACCCCCTTACAACTTCCTTGTTCGGGTGTACAATTAAAATTTCATTATGGCAATAACATCCTGCATGCAAAACTTCTACCAAATTTTTCTAGTAAAAAAAAAGGGACATAGCTTGAATTAAATTCAACCAAGATTTATCTACTTTGGTTATTTCAGTAGGTCAGATGACTGGCAAGAATTGTGTGAGACTTCAATACTATAATGAGATACGGGTAGGTGCATGCAATGACTTTTACAAGATGAAAAATCTCCATTATTTGTATTAAATCAACCAGTGAGTTGCCCCATGTGGTTCTAGGACGATCTGTGTATGAAAAGAATTGGAACCACTGTCTTACCCTTGCATGATCGTAAGAGGCGACTAATAGGGTCTTAACACTTGGTTTTGCTGTAACTCTGTGATTCCAGCAGGTATGCAAATTTTGATTCCATACCTCATGTTTTTATTTCGATGTAAACGAGATGTGAAACCAAAATGTGTAGTCCAGTTTGGCGCCATATAACCTATACCGTGTCGGTGCACCGTAAAACCCAAATTAATCAAATTAATTAATCAACCAGTGAGTTGTTTAGTTATTTAGTTTAGTTATCTAGTTGTGAGTTGTTTAGTTATTTAGTTTAGTTATCTAGTTTGGTTACATGTATGTTAGTAGTGCGACTACGAAGTCTTGTGTAAAGTTTCATTCAAAGGTGCAATTATTATAAAGGCAAAACTTTAAAAACAAGGCAGTCTGAAAGACAGCTAAATCCCCCACCACTGCTATGGATAGTGAAAGGGTAAACCTTTGAACTTTAGCTGTGACCTTGACCTTGAACTGAAATGGCTGACTCATGAATTCTGCACAACGTCTTGATGAGGTGATCATTTGACCTAAGTTTCATGAAAATCGTTCAAAGGGTTTAGGAGAAACAAAGCTCAAACCTTTGACCTTCCAGTTATGACCTTGACCTTGAGTGGACATGGTTGACTCATGAGTTCTTGATGAGGTGATCATTTGACCCAAGTTTGAAAGGGTTTAGGAGATACAGAGTGGACACCAAATGGAAGGCTCAAACCTTTGACTCTAAGTTGTGACCTTGACCTTCAGCCGGCATGGCAGACACATAGTCCTGCAAATCGTTTTGATGAGGTGATCATTTGACCCAAGTTTTATAAAATTCCTTCAAGGGGTTTAGGATATATAGAGCGGACAAAAAATGGAAGGCTAAAACCTTTGACCTTGAGTTGTGACCTTGACCTTGAGCCGGCATGGCTGACTCATGAGTTCTGCACATCGCCTTGATGAGGTGATCATTTGACTCATGTTTTATAAAAAATTTTCAAGGGGTTTAGGAGATATAGAGCGGACACAAAATGGAAGGCTATAACCTTTGACCTTGAGTTGTGACCTTGACCCGGCATGGCTGACTCATGAGTTCTGCACATCGTCTTGATGACGTGATCATATGACCAAAGTTTCATATGAATCCTTCAAGGGAATTAGGAGATACAGAGCAGACACGAAATGGAAGGCTCAAACCTTTGACCTTCAGTTGTGACCGTGACCTTGAGCCGGCATGGCTGACTCATAAGTTCTGCACATCGCCTTGACGAGGTGATCATTTGACCCACGTTTGATGAAAATCCTTCAAGGGATTTAGGAGATATAGAGCGGACACAATATGGAAGGCTCAAACCTTTCACCCCAAGTTGTGATCTTGACCTTGAGCCAGCATGGCTGACTCATGAGTTCTGCACTTCGTTTTGATGAGGTGATCATTTGACCCAAGTTTCATAAAATTCCTTCAAGGGGTTCAGGTGATATAGAGCGATCACATAATGGAAGGCTCAAACCCTTGACCTTGAGCCGACAAGGCTGACTCATGGGTTCTGCACATCGTCTTGATGAGGTGATCATTTGACCCAAGTTTTATGAAAATCGCTGATGAGTAGAATAGCTCTCGTTTTTCTTCGAATAGTTGGACTGAAGGTTCATAGAGTAAGCTCTTTATTACATATGATTAAAAAATAAAGAGCCATAACTCCAGTAAAACAGCCGAATAAAACTTTAGTTTCGTTAAGGATGTCTCCACAACATAATAAATAATAAGCGTTAAGTAAATAAATTTAGAACAGCAGGTTGTATGTTGATAGGTTATAAATTCTGGCCATTTTTGTGTCTTTTGGTGACTTTTCAAAAAACGTTTGTAGACATAAAATGCATCAGTGTACATGATCTTACTGCCTGATTGTGTGAAATACTGAAATTTTATCAGTAAGCGTATGCTAAATTTCAAGAATATACTATAAATTTTTAAGATATTGGCAAAACTCACAAATGGCGGGTTCGCTCTTTTGCTCAGTATAGAAATACACCCAAATTAATTTCTTGGCCTAGTATTGATTATTAAGAAAACAAAAATTTCGTAGGGGCACACCACCAGTAAGATTTTCAACCAATTATCATATTTTGTACGTTAACTTTTACACTATAACATTAATTCAATCCGCCATTTACGCATGATCAGGATGTTTTCTTTTAATATGTGCTCTCACGTGATGAGGTAATGTGAATTTCATCCCGCATATTGAACATTTTTCCTTCTTCTCTCCATGCACCAGAGAATGCGTTTGTAGATTAACTAAATATATGAACGACTTTTCACAAATGGGGCATTTGTACTTTCGAGTGCCGGCGTGGGAAGCTTTATGTTCTACAAGTGTGCACTTAAACCGAAAACCTTTACCACAAATGTCACAAACAGTTTCTTTTGATTTTTCTTTACCTAAAATATCATTGAAATGTTGATCTATGTGGCAGCGGACACTACCGTTTTCAAGTTTCAAACAAACTGGACACTGGAGGATACGAAGTCCTTTCGTTAAGATTCCCTCTAGCTCAGGTCTGTAATGTTTCCTGGCAGCAAGTTGTTTTCCAAAATGCTTTGAGCGAAGATGCATTTGGACATCCATCACAAATGAAAAGTTCTTTTCGCAATAAACACATGAAAAATTCCTTTCAAAGTCATCCAGAAATTCACCTTGAACAAATGCAAAGCTGCAATGTACTTGTTTCAAATGTTCGGAGTAAAACATGTTTTTGTCAGTTTCCTTATTGCAAACCTGGCATATGACTCCTTTCTCATCTTTGATCTTTCCATGTATAGACCTCCGATGAGCCATTAAGTCTTTCCAATTTGTAAAAACAAGACTGCAAGTACAGCATTTATGTACCTTTCTATGATAATCTACTTTTCTGTGCCTTTCATCTTTGATAGCTTTTGGAGATTTTGCTGTTTTTAGTTGCTTTTCTTCCAAGGAGAACTGATGCTGATGTATTTCTTTACATTCATCACATTTAACAATGGCAACATTTCTGCGACATGCTTTGTCAACAACCATTTCATTTTCTTGTCCATCGTTTAGAGTCAGATATTCATTTTGATGACGTTTAAGTGTCCGTGATCCTGCAAAGTGAAGGCCACATCCGACACATTGCCGCGGCTGGAATTTACTTGAATGATCAGCTAGTACATGGTTTTGCAGACAGTTAGGACCAGAAAATGTTTTTTGACAAACCTTACACGATGTGGTTGCCTTCCTCTTTTTTACTCGTCCAGTATTTGAGGCGATGATATGAACGTGTTCGCATCCCACACACTTGTTATCCAAATCTTCCTTGGTTCTGAAATAACTATCATAGTCAATGTTTTCTAATTTTTCCTGATTTTCTGGTGGAAGTGTTTTACCTTGATCTATTTTGTCTTTTTTTGAACCGTGGTTATTCTTAATGTGTAAAGTTAATTCAGATCTCTTTAAAACTTCTTTTCCACATGGACACCTGAATACATTTTTGGAGGAAGCCAGGATGACCCATGATGGAAAATGTTTATGATAGAAGTGATTCTTTGCGCATCCGATACTTGAAAATCCTAATTCGCATTCGTCACATGATGAATCTGCATTACCTTCTTGCAAGTGTGTGTGGACAGAGTAACATTTGCGACACAGATTTTCATCGACATTTTCTGGCACTTTGTTTGTCCGAGTTTTGCAATGTTCCGCGTGATTATCGCGCAAAACGATACATTCAAATCCCGTGTAGCAGTGACGACAGTAGTGAGCTTCAAGTCCATGTTTATCTTTCAAGTGAGAAATGTGTGCAAATTTTTGACGGGAGGTTTTCTGACATATATTGCATATCAGGTCCGCTTTTTGGTAGTGCAGCATAACTACATGTGTGAAACAACATCTTAATTCCTTAAACTGTTTCAGACATACTAAACAAACAAACTGTTGACCATCAAAAGCAACATCTGAATAACTATCTTTGTTTTGTTCTGAATGGTCTGCAATTTCAGAGCTAGGCCGACTTTCGTCCACATGCATTGTTCGGTCTGTCCGTACATTCTTGAAGATGATCTCATTTTCTGATGATAAAGAAGTAATCAGTTCCTCTTCTCCATTTTGCACTGTACAATTATGCAAGAGTCTACATTTTTGACAAGACAGTTTTTCATTAAAATGTGTCTGTATGAAACTTTTGCCATGCTTGACATGACTACAATACGCACTGTATGTGCTAAATCTTGCGTCACATTTTATACACGTGAACTTGTAAATGCTGTGAAGTTGTTCAAGATGAACGTCTAGTTGATGTAAAGAATAAAAATTCATCATACATTCTGGGCATGTATACACTTCTGAACCTTTTCTGTAATTGTAGAGGACTGTATGCTCCGTTAACACGTGGCTTTTACAGCAAGAATACTGACTGTATTGTGAGTGACACAAGCGGCATATGAAGTTTGCATTTACATAGGCTACTCGGTATTCCATGTCTCTGGATATTTCTTCCTTTGTTTTTGCGGCAACAACATTCACGTCTATTTTCAAATTGTATTCTAATTTAGACTTTTTCAATGCCTTATCTATGACTAATATTTCTCGCAGTTTTTTGATGATGGAAGACTCGAAAGATGTAAGTGATAATTGACCTTCTTTGAGCGATTCGTTCATATGATCAGTATTGTCTTCAGATTCATATGCAAGACAATACTTCAGTCTACGTATATCTGGAACTATGAAAAAATGTCTGTTGTTGCAAGGTTTCAAACATTTCTTGCTCTTCATTCTTCGATTCAAAAAACAGGATTTAACTGCAATATCAATGTTAGCTCGACTAAAATGTGTCACAATCATATGATTTAAACCGCAAACAAACGGTCCAACATGATTATTACATTCCTTACAAAAATGATTGTCATGCCCTATATACAGAACTTCTTCTGGATTCTTGTAACAATAGTACTTTACCAGACCATCTCGTATCATGGCCAGAGACTTTTTATCAATTGAGTTTAACTGTTCTGAAGCACTTTTTCTGTTTCCACAAGTTAATAAAAGATCTCGCATCTTTTTGACTGGCAGGAATACAATCGCATGCCCTTTATTGCATAAACCACATACACCTTTGCTTATCTTTTTATGGAAAAGACTGCATTTGGTCTTTAAAGTGTCTTTCATGTGGGCAATAATAGCATGATTCAAAGCACATGTTAAATGTTTAAACACGAGCTTACATGCTTTACACTGAAGACCATCATCTGGGACAACTTTCGCTGTACTTCCTTGAAGCTTTTCATTTTTCCCCTTTAAAACATTTACTTCTTTGTCATTGGGAAGTGTTCGAACAATGTCTTTGAGGATATCGCCTGAATTGCTTGAAGGTTTATAAACATGAAAAGCTTTACATTTCCCGCATTGAACCCTTTTAGAGTAAAAAAGTGGTTGAGTGTGAAGACGTCTTGGAAATCTTGCTTTGCAAACATTTACATGTTTGTGCAATTTACAATATGTATCAAATCTCAGTTCACACCTAAGACATTTCATTTCATCAAGCTTGTGCACGAAGCTTATGTGTCTGTTTAACTGGCTATTATAGTAACTGCTATATGATCTGCTAGTACAAAATGGACACCAAGTCAAGTCTGTTCTGGTATAAGCAGGATGATGATATAATATTAAATGATTAATGTAACAACTGAGTTCAGTGAAATGTGTGTTACATTTTTCACAGTATTTACAGTTTTTATTCAATACGCTGTCTTCAGCTGCTGCGTTTCCTTCTAGTAAATCTTCCGAAACAAAACCGTTATCAGGGCCTGTTTCGTCATTTCTGATTTCTTCAATGCATCTTACCGGTTTAGTTTCTACCTCGTTATTGATTTTAATACTAAGATGCCCGTCCGATTTATTATCTTCACAAAAAGTGTTTTCTCTAGTATATCTACTTGGTTCTTTCTCATTCAAACTACTACTACGCGTTTCAGCGTCGTGGCATTTATATTTGTTACTTCCATGATCATTTGAAATTGATTGTACCACTGCTTCTTTATCGGCAATGACAGTCTGGCTAATTCCCTTACAAGGTTCATTTTGTTCTTCCGATCCCATGCAATTATTTAACTGACCAGTATTCTCACGTAAACCGGATTCATTTTCGTTTATATTAGGAGACTCTTCAGTAATCCACTTCATAGCTGAAGGTATATCGAGACGTTCGAGAGTCACAGATAGATGTTTAAGTTTATACTGAAATGTATTTGTAACATCTTTGTCAAGTGCATTCAGGTTACTTTCTCGTTTTCTTAACTCTAAATGATTATCCATCTCAACGAACTCTATCCTAGTACGATCTTCTAAGGTACGTTGCTCATCAGAAATATCCACTGCTGAAGGTAACATATTATTCTCAACACAAATAACGTTATCTTCGCATTCTAGATTTAGGTCTGTGTTTTCTTTTTCATTATAAGTGATCAATACACGCGACTGGTTAGGCCTTATCGTATCGTTTTTGTTAGCTGATTTGTTTTCACTGATACATTCTTTAGTGTGACACCTCATAAGTTGCTGATCTATGTTTATACCTAAGTCTTGACTGACTTTCTCAGAAAATGTTTCAATACACCCCTCTAATACTAAATCTTCCATTTTCTCGTCACTCATGAGCTCACTGTTTGAAACGACCTTCTTTTCCGTGTTTGTTGACGAAATATCAACTGATACTACGCAATTTCCTGTTTCTTCGCACTTAATATGTAAGATCGAATTTGACGGATCCGGAACTTCACTGCCGGTGTAATCAATTCCTGCATTATTAATTTTTGAATCATTTCCATTACAGTTAGAGATATTCCTGTTATTTTCTAATGGAGTTACTTTCACTTGATCGGTCACATAATTATTTGTATTTTCAATATTTTTAGAGAATTTTTTAGTACTCTGGTATTGGGGTTCGTCATAAATATCTGCTAGTTTTTCATCTTTTTCATCCAAGCATCCAACTTCACCAGTTTGATTTTTATTCATATTTTCAATGTTTGATTGCCTGCAAGGCAAATCTGATGTAAGAGAATTATTGTCAGATATCTGGTAATTGAATGATACATGTAAATCTTGTTCAAATGGAGTGAATTTGGCTTCATTTTCTTCTTCGTTGGAGTCTTCTATAACACATTCTACGTAAATAGAATCATTTCTTTTCGTATCTACTGTTCGGTAGTTTTCAGAGCAGTTGGTGTTTACCGTTGTAACGGTGATTGGCACAGGAGCAGAAATACTAGCATTGCAACTCTGTTCATCACAAAATTTCCGCTTTCGATTCCCAGACAAGCCCACTAAGGTGTCAATAGGCGTTGTGCACGAAAAACGAATATCTGAATTTTTACTTGTAAGTCTACAATTTGCGTCATAACTTGCACAGAATGGACCACTTGAAACATTAATCTCTACTATGTCTGCATCGTCTTCTTCAGAAACAGTTTCACATTTAAGTTCTCCAATTATGCCTGTACCTGCGCTGTAATGATTTCCAAATAATTTGCATTCAGTTTTATTTATATTTGTAAAGGTATCTGAAGTTTCTTCTGACTCTACCTGCTTATCTACTAAAATGTCTATGCTTTTAGAGGTTTCTTCCTGATCATTCTGATTTCCGCATGAACTATTAAAACCCGCGACTGTGGTTTCATCCGAAGGGCGGCCTACGTTTCCATTAAGAGCATTTATTGATTCAAATTCAATTTCCCGTGATGCTTTTACTGTCTGAAACTGGTTTCTGTTTGACTGTTTTGTAGTTTCGGTGGGAGTGCCTTCGAGCTGAAACTGACTTCCATTTGAAATGATTAATGATTCAGACACAAATCCATTAGACGTGTCTCCTAAAAGATGACAAATTTCTTTTGAACTGTCAAATGATTCAGTTTTCGTTTCGCAGAGAGTGTCTAACTCGACTTGATGGTTTCTGTTTGAAATATTTATTGAGTCGGAAGCAAGTTCATTGGCTTTACCACCTGCCAAGTCAAATAGTTCAGTCTTTATTTCACCCGAAGAGCCGATCTGTGAATCGTTTCTATTTAAATTGTTTGATTTGACAGTGAGTTCATTGAAAGTGTCACCTGATTCAAATACGAATCCTTTGGAAGAGTCAACTGATGTAGCACTAACTTCAACAGAAACGTCTTCTAACTGCCGGTGGTCTATATTTGAACTATTTACTGATTCTATGACTTTACTAGAAGCGTCTTTTGTGCCTTCTAAATGCTGCTGGGTTCCGTTTGAACTTACTGAATTGGTTATGGTTCCATTTTTGGAAGTGTATTCCGTTAGAGATATGTTTTGGTCAGAAGCTTTTACTGTTTTTGCTGGACATTCTTCTAATGGAAATTGATTTTGACATGCTGGCGGATTTAATTTTTTAGCACAGGATTCAAAATGCGTGTGAATAGTTTGCAAGGACGGGAAAAAACCTTGACAGTCCCCACACTTGTAAATATTGATGACGTCAGAGCCATATTTAGACTGATACGCTATAACCCGTCTTTTCTTGCTCGGTGTAGACATGTCTGGCCTCTATTCCTCTGCAACAAGAAAAGGTTCAATAAAAACACAAAATAAAAAGTAAATGCAGTACTGTCTTGCAATACAAAGTCCCCTACTAGAATATGTTATAGCACAAAGTTTGGATTAAAATATACATATATAAAAATCTACAGTTGTTGATTGCATGTAACATACATAAATATAAACAAGAGTGCCAGAATGTCACAATATACGCCTGTCACAGCAAAGTTCTTTACACTAGCGCCTGTTTTTAGCAAATGGAATTTTAACTTGTGGTTGTTTAGTAATTATTGTATCCACAAAAAAAAATCCTTACCAGGTAGAGACTGATCTGATACCTTAAATACACATAGATTTGGAAGTACATCTATGTTGTACCACAGAAAAGTGGACTTGGTTTTTCCCTATAGTCAATAATTAAACAGTTACAATGTAGTAACGACTAAGGGAAGTTAATCTTTAAAAAAAAAAATGTAAGTCTTTTGTAAGTCCACTATAAAAATCCTTACCAGGTAGACATAGGTCAAAGTACACCTCATAAGTGGATGTAACATGCATGTTGTACTACAGGAAAGTGGTTTTGATTTTTCCCTTCGACTAGTAATAAAAAAGTTACAATAAAAGCTATTTAAAGTAACAACAAAGGGAAATTAATTCTAAAGAAGGGACATGCGCATGACACTCCGTCTCATGTTGGTCTACAATTGTGCTAAGTTACATCAAAATCCCTCCATGCATGAAGATGCTCCGGACAAAGTCATTCTTGTATCTGACCTTTGGCCTCTAAGTGTGACCTTTACCTTATACCTAGGGACCTGGTTCTAGCGCATGTCCCGATATAAGTCTATGTTTAATTTGGGACCCCCAGGGCAGGGCCTCTTTTCATCCCAGGGGCATAATTTGAACAATTCTATTTGAACAATTCTGGTAGAGGACCACAAGGCAATGCAACATACCTAATATCAAAAGCCTAAGCCTTGCAGTTTCAGGCTAGAAGATTTTTAAAGTGTTTTCTTATATAAGTCCATGTAAAACTTGAGACTCCTGTGGCAGGGCCTCTTTTCACCCCAGTGTTATTATTTGAATAATTTTGGTAGAGAACCACAAGGCAATGCTACAAACCAAATATCAAAGGCCTAGGTCCTGTGGTTTTAGACAAGGAGATTTTTAAAATGTTTTCCTATACGAGTCTATGTAAAACTTGTGACCCCCGGGACATAATTTGAACAATCTTCACAGAGGATCATTAGATGATGTCACATGCCAAATATGAAGGCTCTATGCCTTGCGGTTTTGGACAAGATTTTTTAATTTTTTCCTTTTGGTTGCCATGGCAACCAGAGGTCTGCATTTAATTCAATTCTTTGAATAATTTTGAAAGGGGACCACCCAACGATCATTCCTGTGAAGTTTGGTGTAATTCTGTCCAGTGGTTTTCAAGAAGAAGATTTTTTTAGAAAATGTTGACAGACGGACGACGCACGACGGACACTGAGCGGTCACAAAAGCTCACTATGAGCCTTTGGCTCAGGTGAGCTAAAACAGATAAGTGTCCATAACATTCTGGTGCCCCCATTTCTTGTGACTGCATGGCCGCAAGTTACTTGTTGACAATAGAACACTTAGTAAATTATCATATAACCTTGGGTTTTGAACTTTTGGGGTACAAGTCATAACGGGGCGGGGAAGATTTACATTCTGACTTAGTTTCATTAACCCTTTACCCAATAGATACTCATTTTAACACATTTATCCATTACCCAATAAATATTCGTTTTAACACACTTAATACACTGATAGTTTAAATGCAAAATACCAATAAAATATATCAGCAATGAAGCCCACAAAAGTATATTTGTGAAGATTAAACTGTTAATAAAAGATCAAATTCGGAAAAACTTGTGGTTATAATTAAAATTTATTGGTAATTTTCAGTTAAAATTCAGGTGACATTTTTTGAAAATCACATTGACTTTATATATAATAAGGGGGCTATTGGTGGATTGAAAAGTACACAGGTGACCCAAAAGCATGTCATTGATAGCAAATTATGTAAAAGTGAAACATTAAATTGGAGTTTAGGTCAGTGTAATAAAAGGTGTGGTTACCATAACAACCATTAAAATCCACAGGTCACTTGTGGAATTTATGCTTATTGGCTTGGACCCCTAAGAAGTGTGTTTATTGGGCACAGCTGTCAAAACAAAGCAAATAAGGTGTTGTTTGCATCATTTTTGACTATATGAACCAATAAAGTTTTATAGAAAGTGTCTCTGATCAATGCTACTTATCAAAACATTATGTAATCAATTAATTTTATGATCTATGACCTATGCAATATGAAGTTTTGTAAGTTTGGTCCAAGTGTAGATTTAATGACTGATTAGATGAGTTTGTTGATTTGGAAAATCACTTTATATAATCCTTTCTAGACTTTCATTTACCTTCAAATAATAAAATTGTGCATTAGTAACTGTAAAAATATTTCTTTTCTGTAGTATCACATGCCGAAAACAGCTAAATTATAATCATTTTCTAAGGTTTTAGGTTTGTAGCTTTCTATTTTGAAAACTATTTATCACAAAAGCATAAAAATATACCACCAGAAAGAAAATTTAATTCTGAAAGTAACTTATATTGGATACTTAATAGTTAAAATAAGTATTCATAGACTAATTTTAATCTGAGTAACAATAAGTATAAATTTTGCATTTTTCTCCAATAACTAGACTTACAAAGTCTGTTGAGATCAAATAATCTGTAATAATATTAATTTCTTCATAATGACACTGCTATTTTCTCAGAAATACATTTTCTCTATAGGCTCATCTCAACTTAGAGACAGAGGTAAGAGGTATTGTAAATATTTTCAGAAAGTGGTATCAGAGAGGATTGCCAGTTGCTTTACATTTAATGACTCTAACGACTGATGCCAGTCTATCCGATAACCTGTAATGCTACAGAGTGTATTGGTTATCAATAACCAATACTGCTGTACCTATATGGGTAAAGGGTAAAGGTATGGTCATTCATGTGACCTCTACAGTGTTAACTAGTTTTTACTTTGATTTGACCTGGTGACCTAGTGTTTGATCCTATATGACCCAGATTCAAACTGGACCTTGAGATCATCAAGATTAACATTCTAACCAGGTTTCACGAAGATATAGTCATAAATGTGGCCGCTACAGTGTTAACAAGTTTTTCCTTTGATTTGACCTGGTGACCTAGTTTTTGAAACCAGATGACCCAATATCGAATTAGTCCAAGATTTTATTGAGGGTAACATTCTGACCAAGATTCATTAAGATCGGGTCAAAATTGTGACTTCTAGGGTATTAACAAGCCTTTCCTTTGATTTGACCTGATGACCTAGTTTTTTAATCCAGAATACCCAATATCAAATCCGTCCAAGATTTTACTGAGGGTAACATTCTGGCCAAGTTTCATTAAGATTGCGCCAAAATTGTGACCTATAGAGTGCTAAAAAGCTTTTCCTCGTCCAAGATTTTATTGAGGGTAACAGTCCGACAAAGTTTCATTAAGACTGGGCCAAAATTGTGACCTCGAGCGTTAACAAGCTTTTCCTTTGATTTGACCTGGTGACCTAGATTTTGATCCCAGATGACCCAATATCGAACTCATCCAAGATTTAATTGACAGTAACATTCTGACCAAGGTTCATTAAGACTGGGCCAAAATGGTGACCTCTAGAGTGTTAACAGTCAAATTGTTGACGACGATGGACGACGGACGGACAACGACGGACGACGGACATAGGACGATCACAACGCTCACCTTTGAGCACTTCGTGCTCAGGTGACCGAAAAACAAGGAAGTAGGTCAAGGTCACAGTCAAGTGACCCCTAATCGCTTTGGGTCATCAGGTAATTATAATTAAACAGTCTAGGAAATATGATCTGCTAATTTTTGAAGTATTTATTCCTAAATAACTCATATAACAAGTGACCCCAGTGCGGGGCCTCTTTTCATCCCGGGGCATTATTTTAACAATCTTGTTAGAGATCCACTAGGCAATGCTACATACCAAATATCAAAGGCCTACGCCTTGAACTTTCAGACAAGAAGATTTTTCCCCGATATAAGTCTATGTTTAATTTGGGACCCCCAGGGCAGGGCCTCTTTTCATCCCAGGGGCATAATTTGAACAATTCTATTTGAACAATTCTGGTAGAGGACCACAAGGCAATGCAACATACCTAATATTAAAAGCCTAAGCCTTGCAGTTTCAGGCTAGAAGATTTTTAAAGTTTTTTCCTATATAAGTCCATGTAAAACTTGAGACTCCTGTGGCAGGGCCTCTTTTCACCCCAGTGTTATAATTTGAGTAATTTTGGTAGAGAACCACAAGGCAATGCTACAAACCAAATATCAAAGGCCTAGGTCCTGTGGTTTTAGACAAGGAGATTTTAAAGTGTTTTCCTATACGAGTCTATGTAAAACTTGTGAACCCCGGGGCATAATTTCAACAATCTTCATAGAGGATCATTAGATGATGTCACATGCCAAATATGAAGGCTCTATGCCTTGCGGTTTGGACAAGATTTTCTAACTTTTTCCTTTTGGTTGCCATGGCAACCAGAGTTCTGCATTTAGTTCAATTCTTTGAACAATTTTGAAAGGGGACCACCCAAGGATCATTCCTGTGAAGTTTGGTGTAATTCTGTCCAGTGGTTTTCAAGAAGAAGATTTTTTTAGAAAATGTTGACAGACGGACGACGCACGACGGACACTGAGCGGTCACAAAAGCTCACTATGAGCCTTTGGCTCAGGTGAGCTAAAAACAGATAAGTGTCCATAACATTCTGGTGCCCCCATTTCTTGTGACTGCATGGCCGCATGTTACTTGTTGACAATAGAACACTTCGTAAATTATCATATAAACTTGGGTTTTGAACTTTTGAGGGTACAAGTCATAACGGGGCGGGGAAGTATGGTATGGATACTACAAACATTAGCAAGAAATACAAGATAAAAAACAAGAGCTGCAACAAGACAGAAGCAACGCTCAACTTTTCAACATCCTTGTCAATTGAATGAATATAAAAGACGAAAAGGGGCACAATTTTGTAGAAATACAAAACAAGAGTCATGAAACCTAAACAATACAGGTCATCACTGTGGACAAGTGTGTGAAGTTTCAATTTACTCCCATCAGCTTACAGCTTATACATGTATACAAAAACTTAACCAAACATTTCTAAGCCAACAAAAGGGGGATAATTTTGTAAAAATGCAAAGCAGCGTTATGGAAACTTTGTTCTGCACGTCAGATCATCACGGTGAACAAGTGTGTGAAGTTTCAATCTATTCCCGTCATTGGGTACTGAGACACCAGCTTGCAAAAAAAAGGTGGTCTTTTGAAGGCATTTCTATTTTAGCTCTAGTGGTCCTTATATTAGGACCAACTGTGCCCATTTGTATGAATTTGGGAGAGGACCTTTTAATGATGCTACAGACCAGGTTTGATGAAGATTCAATCGTTTCATCAGAACTTGAGAAGCCTTTTAAAGGCTTTTCTCTTTTTAGTTTTAGTGGCCCTTAAAAGGGGTCAACTGCCCCAATTGAAGGGATCAAATGCCCCCATTTGAACAAAATTGGGAGAAGACCTTATAATGATCCTACAGACCAAATTTGATGAAGATCATTCTGGCGGTCCATGAGAAGAAGTCGTTTAAAGATATTCCTACTTTTGACTATAGCAGCCCCTTAAAAGGGACCAAGCGCCCCCATTTGAAAACATTTGGGAGATGAACTTATAATGATGATAAAGACTATGTTTGATGAAGATCCTTCATGTGGTTCATGAGAAGAAGTCGTTAAAAGTTATTTCTAATTTTGGCTCTAGCGGCCATTAAAAGGGGCCAAGTGCCCCCATTTGAAAACATTTGGGAGAGGATCTTATAATGACTCTATAGACCAAGTTTGATTAAGATCCTTCCAGTGGTTCACGAGGAGAAGTCCTTTAAAAGTATTTCTAATTTTGGCTCCAGCAGCCATTTAAAAGGGAAAAAGTGCCCTTTTAGTTGAATAAAATTGGGAGAGAACCTTATAATGATACTACAGACCAAGTTGATGAAGATCCTTCTAGCGGTTCATGAGAAGGGCCCAAGTGCCCTTTTAGTAGAATGAAATTTTGAGAGGAACGTTATAATGATGCTACAGACCAAGTTTGATGAAGATCAATCAAGCGATTCGCGAAAAAAAGTCGTTTAAAGATATTTCTAATTTTAGCTCTTGTGGTCCCTAAAAGGGGCCAAGTGCCCTGATTTAAACAAATTTGGAAGAATACCTCATCATAAAACAAGTTTGATGAATATCCATCAAGCAATTCTTGAGAAGGTCTTTGAAGGTTTTCCTTTTTTAGCTCTGGGTGCCCCTAAAATGGGGCAAGGTGAACCATTTGTAAACTAGAAATGTGTCCATGGGACACAGATGCCCCCACTACATGACATTAAAATGACAATTTTTTCCCAGGTCAGGGGCCATAACTCCTACAATACTGAATGAATCCAGACACGAAACCCCAGGTGCACAATTGCACATGCTGACCAACATTTCTGTAAACTTTGGTGACTCTAGGTCAAATACTTTTGGAGCTACGCACAACACAACATTAAAATGACCAATTTTTAACTAAGTCAGGGGCCATAACTTCTACACGACTGAATGAATCCAGACGCGAAACCCCAGGTGCACAACTGCACATGCTGACCAACATTCCTGTAAACTTTGGTGACTCTAGGTCAAATACTTTTGGAGCTATGCGCGACACAACATTAAAATGACAAATCTTTTACTAAGTCAGGGGCCATAACTCCAACAGGACTGGATGAATCTAGACGCGAAACCCCAGGTGCACTACTACACATGTGACCAACATTCCTGTAAAGTTTTGTGACTCTATGTCATGTACTTTTGGAGCTACTAAGGCGCGACACAACACTAAAATGACCAATTTTTACAAAGTCAGGGGCCATAACTTCTACAAGACTGAATGAATCCTGACGCAAAACCCCAGGTGCACAACTACACATGCTGACCAACATTCCTGTAAAGTTTTGTGACTCTACGTCAAATACTTTTGGAGCTAGGCGCGACACAACATTCTAGGACGGACGGACAAGCGCAAATCTATATGCCCCACACCCCTAAAGTGGGGGCATAAAAACATGATAGAGGTCCATGCCAGTATGCTACTGACCACGTTTGGTGTAATTCTGACCTGTAGATTAAGAAAAAGATGTTGGTGCAAGACGCAGAACGACAGATGCCGGACCATCCACCTATACTAAAAAGCGAATTAGGTTTATGGAACCTCTGCAATGTAAGCCAGTTTATCACAGTGTATAAGTGTGTGAAGTTTCAATCAATTCCCGCAGACAGTCAGATACAAGCTTACATTAAAAACTTTAGGCTAAAAAAAAAAATATGTGTGGTTCAGGTAACCCGACCGACCCTATTTTTTCATCGCCGACCCTAACACTTTTTTATAGTTTTTTGTGGTTTATAACCTGGTACGAAAAATACTGAGTACGAAAATATACGAACCAATGCAAGCGTCTTATCGATTACGATTTCAACATGGAAGCGGCTAGTGTTCTCGCCGTGACAGTGGAAAAATGTGTTCACGGCGACCAGAAACGCTTTATGAAGGCAATTCCTCACTCGTCCCTCGTCGGAGATGTATTTATGGAAATTTATAATCAATCAGACAACTCGAAAACTGGCGGTTTCGTGTGTTTTGCAAGCCGGGAATTGCATGACAAAAACACATTCGAGGTACGAACGATTAAATTTGCAACTTTTTTTATGTATAAATGTATTTATAATATGAATTAAGGCACCGCCTAGCATTGGGGATTTATCTTTTATATATCCGCTTAGAAAGAAATATTCAATGCTCAAGAAAGTGAAACTTTGCTCTAAACTGTAGTTTACATTTAGTGTCATCATACCTCTTACAGCGAATATCATACTTTGCAAAATTTACGGAAGCCATGCCGGTGACGTCTTTCAGCATTCTCGCACTAGCTTTTAGAATTTTGTTTTGTTTGTTTGCACTCCACGCAGAAACTTGACCGTCTTTACACTTCCTTGCTGTTTTAAAAGTGTTTTTCAGTTGCATGTACAGTTTTCATTACGAAAAAGAAGTAAAATAATCATGTTAGCGCGGTTTACGAGTTTCTATGACTGATTCGGGGTGCTCGGATGTTCATAAAGACAACCAATCAGCGGATTTTACATAAACCGGAACCGGAAAACATCGAAAAACTTGCCTCAGTATATGCAAACAGCAAAGACGAATATCTATATACGGACGTTACCGTCTCGGGGATTTTCATCCCCTAATATGAATTAAGGCACCGCCTAGCATTGGGGATTTATCTTTTATATATCCGCTTAGAAAGAAATATTCAACGCTCAAGAAAGCGAAACTTTGCTCTAAACTGTAGTTTACATTTAGTGTCATCATACCTCTTACAGCGAATATCATACTTCGCAAAATTTACGGAAGCCATGCCGGTGACGTCATTCAGCGTTCTCGCACTAGCTTTTAGAATTTTGTTTTGTTTGTTTGCACTCCACGCAGAAACTTGACAGTCTTTACACTTCCTTACTGTTTTAAAAGTGTTTTTCAGTTGCATGTACAGTTTTCATTACGAAAAAGAAATAAAATAATCATGTTAGCGAGGTTTACGAGTTTCTATGACTGATTCGGGGTGCTCTGATGTTCATAATGACAACCAGTCAGCGGATTTTACATAAACCGGAACCGGAAAACATCTAAAAAATTGCCTCAGTATATGCAAACAGCAAAGACGAATATCTATATACGGACGTTACCGTCTCGGGGATTTTCATCCCCTATTAAGGACGTATGCTAGAATTTGGTGCAAAAATTTTCCCAATAACAGAATTTCTTCAAACTTTGGATATTGAAGGACAATCATCTTAGAAACAAAAAAATGCAATAAAAATCATAGGTCACCGGATTCGAAAAAAGAGTTATCTGCCCTTGAAAACGTCATGTCACCGGATTCGAAAAAAGAGTTATCTGCCCTTGAAAACGTCATTTTCCCCAAAATGACGTTTTCAAGGGCAGATAACTCTTTTTTCGAATCCGGTGACCTATGATTTTTATTGCATTTTTTTGTTTCTAAGATGATTGTCCTTCAATATCCAAAGTTTAAAGAAATTCTGTTATTGGGAAAATTTTCGCCCATCTCATATACAGGGAATTCTAGCGTACGCCTTTAAAGCACATGGACAGTTTTATTTGATATATTTCAATGTCAGTTTTAACACTCGGATGTGTCTTTGTTCCATTCTGCTTGGATGAGATGGGGAGCCCCTGATTGGATGTGAAATATTCACTGAGTTAGTGGCAATTTTTTTATTTTTAGTATGACAGTAGACCTACTATAAAATTGGTCTGAACTGGATATGGAAAAAAAAAAAAAAAAAAAAAAAAAAAGCCTACCTACCTACCCTATTTTTTTTACCAATGTTACCTGAACCACAGATATTTTTTTTTTAGCCTTACCAAATCGGAACGCCGAGGCTGACGCACGGGCGAGTCCAATAATTCTACATATTCTTCAAATAGTTGAACTTAAAACTGATAGTAAAAAATATCTGGTTGGAGCGGTGGGCGGGAGTAAGGAGAAGTTAAATCCGAAATAAAACCCCAGATGAATACATTAAAATGCTGAATAACATTCCCATAAAATGAAAATCAAACACATCTTAAGAGACGGGAACCACAAGCTTTTAGGCCTTTTAATGCAAACTTTGTTTGTTTCTTTTGGGTTTAACACTGTTTTTTTTCAACAGTATTTAGGTTGTGCAATGGTGGGCAGTTAACCTAACCAGTGTTTCTGGATTATGTACCAGTACAAACCTGTCCTCCGCAAGTAACTGCCAACTTGCCCACATAAAACAGAGGTGGAGGACAAATGATTTCACACACAAAGTCTATCTGGAGGACAAATGATTTCAGACACAATGTCTATCAACAATTTGTCAGGGAAAACATACGGCTCGCCCGAGGATCGAACTCACTACCCCGCGGTCCGTAGATAGGCGCTCTCCTTATTGAGCTAAGCAGGCAGGCAAACTTTTGAGTAAGTCAAGGGCTATAATTGTGGTAAATAGGAAAGAAAACTCTTAAAATAAAAAAAAACTTTGATGATCAAACTCACATGTTTAATACTAGTAATATTCCTATATGGTTTCGTGTCTCTAATTCAATTTTTGAGACGTACATGTATGCAACACAAACTTTTAAGGTCTTTGTAAATATCTTGTACTGAGTCAAGGACCATTACTCTAGTTTTGTGGAATGAAATAACAAACAGAACATCAGATGTCCAACTTCACATTCTATATCAATCTCCTAACGTTTCGTGACTTTAGGTCAAACACTTTTTCAGATACGAACTGTCAAGCACTTTAAGCATATTTTAACTAAGTCAATGGCCATAATTTTGAGCTGGCTGAGTGAAATCCCAAACAAAACCCCGGGTGTACAATTTCATATGCTGAATATCAAACCTTTAACGTTTAATAACTCTAGGTCAAACACTTTTAAGATACGGGCGACATAAACTTTAAGGCCCATAAATAAATATTTTTAACAATGTCAAGGGCCATTACTCAGGTCTGGCTGAGTGAAACAAAACCCCAATGCCCATCTTGCTGATTAAGAACCCTTTGTTTAATGTCTCTCTTTTTATGTTAAGTTTAAAGTCACAATGACACAATTATAGGTCACCTTGTGACTTTCCAGCTTTAGATGGTGTATGAAGACCGCAGGTGCACCTGTGGGCATTATTTAATCATGAGCGGGTACCTGGTATAGCAACCAACCTTCTGTGAGCCAGCTGGATGGCTTCCTCATAAGAAGAATTCAACACCCCAGAAAGGCAAGAACGCACATCTGGATGGGGCAAGTGATTTGATGCCAGCGACCCTAATCACTCGAACATGAGGATTTTACAGACCATTTGATGAGAAAAACATCTAGCTGTTCATGAGAAGAACTTCTTTAAAGGTATTTCTAATTTTAGCGCTCTAGCAACCCCTTAAAGGGTTTAAGTGCCCACGTTTGCATAACTGGGAGAGGAACCTATTATGATGCTACATCCCAAGATTGATGAAGACAGACAATGGACGCCAGACCATCCACGTATACTAATAGTGGGGGTACAGAGGCTCCCCCTGAAAATTTCTGTTTCTCGGGGTCAACGGAGAGCAAATTTCAAGCATTTTAGAGTAAAAAAAAAAAGCAAGAATCTGAATCCCATCAAAAATGTAATCATCACTTTGAAAATTAGAAATCCATTATTTTACACATTTTCCCATGATATGAAAACGAGCATAGTGGGTGTACGGATGAACAATGATGAAAAATTCATACCATTTTAAATCTGACACCGTTAGATATAGGGGTGTACCATTCTAGACAAGTTCATGAATTGAATTTACGATGCACAGCAAGTTATGTTTGGATTCTTGGTGCCACAGCACATTATAATATGATTTTTGTCCTGTTTGTTCAATTGTGAGAGCGCAGCAAAGTCTGATTTTACAACAGTAATAAATCTATACACAGCAAGTATTGTTTGGATTCACAGTGCCTGCAGCAGCAGTACGTTATGATTTTTGTACTGTTTGTTAAACTGTAAGAGTGCAGCTTTAAAAGTTTTCACCATTAATTTTGAAAATTCTAGGAGGGGGTGGAGGGTTTGGACCACCCTGACCCCCCTCCCCCGCTGGATCCGCCAATAAGACTTCATTGCATTGTTTTAATTTTTTGAAAAATTGTTTTATATATGCGATATACGCAGGTGTTCGTTTTAAAATTTTTGCGAATTTTTACATTTCATCTTTTACTTTATAGATCTAGTTTTAAGGTACTTCCGCCAACTTGAATTTAGAGTGACATTCATTTGAGGTGTGAAAATATAGTGAACCAAAGCTTTCAAATGCAGCTGTTCCACAGCACAAAAACAGCTCAGTTTGCAAGACCTGAACTAAAAGTAGCTGTATAAAAAGTGATACTAAAATTTGGAAATAAACAAAGCAGATATTTTACCTGTATTTTTCCAAATTTTTGGTTAGATTTATAAATCCTTTCAAAATACTTTATTAAAAATTCATGAATGGCAAAAGTTAGTTCAAAGTTTCAATTAGTGCATAGGAGAATTGTCTTACTGAATAGAACTTAACTTATTACAAAATCTGTTTTCAAATCTGACCACTTCATGTATTAAAACGAAAATACATTTGTACATATTGCTATTTCAACATACATAAAAGTAGTGCAATGTGCACACCACTGATTTTTTCTATGTATGGTGTACCAAACTGCCTAAAATTGTAAGAAAAGTCTCCGACTTAATGCGACCAAGATTTGGCAATGATCAAAAATTCGTTTAAAGGATTGTGCAAGTATAAGAAAGGTTTAATTTATTACAGTGGAATTTACGACTTCCACGCTGCTTATCTCAAGGAAAATTTGGAGCAAATGGAATTTTCGAAACTTCTTGCGGTAACTACCGAAATTACTTAACGTAATTTTCTCACACATACGTGATTTTTTATTTATTAATTATAAAAACAATCGAAATATTTGCTTTATCACGATATATGCAAGCATTTTAGACAATCTTGAAACATTGGGCCACAGTATTTCCGCATACTGGTCCGGGACAAGTTCGATGTGTAGGCCTATAGAGATTCCTTATTAGATGTTTCATGCGTCGTAAACTAACCAGTTTTGATCTATCGACTTTTTATACACTATGAGAATTTATGCAGCATGTTTTTAAAAACGCAGTGAGAATAAATCGCAGACAAAAATGTACAGCAAAATATGTTAGGAGGTAATACAATTTGTATACAATTGTAGATAACTACAAAACAAACAAAATGGAATCAGTTGAACTTTTCAGGCGAAAACCTGATGATTAAAATCAGAAAGATCTCAAAAGTTACTGTTCTTCGTTAAACAATAATATTTTTTTCACACTTTCATTGATGTAAACTGATAATAAATGTGTATTGAAATTCCGGCATAGAAATGGACACTGACTTTATATTACTGCGGTGTTGACAGCGGAAGCAGCGGTCCAGTACTAAGACTGTCTACGAAACCAAGGATAACGAGTACAAACATAAGGATCAGTGTTTAGTATACACCTGAAAATAATAGACTTGCTATTTGCCGAGTGCACACTTGTTTTCTATAGTCGTTAATATAAAGTAGACTTTGAAATATGCGCACACATGCATAATCTCATAAGCACTTCTTTAATGTATGAACCGCCTCGGTAGCCTAGTGGTATCTAGCGTCCGCTTCGAGAGCGGGAGGTCGTGGGTTCGATCCCCTGCCGCGTCATACCAAAGACGTAAAAATGGTACTAGTAGCTTCCTCGCTTGGCGCTCAGCATTAAGAGGATAGTGCTAGGACAGTCTGGTGTCAGTATAATGTGACTAGGTAGGGTATCATGTCACGTGTCTACGGCGTGATATTCCAGTGAGGCAGCACTATAAAGTTGGGCATTGTGCCCACTGCTACAAGTAGACACCGTCGTTTATATGACTGAAAAATTGTTGAAAAAGACGTTAAACCTGAACACACACACACACGCACGCACGCACGCACGCACACACACACACTTTAATGTATGTTCTCTGAAATTAACAAATAACTGGCTCAACTGAGACACCATACTTTAAAGCAAATTCAGTTTATTCACCACGAAGTTCAAAATGCACGGGAGTCTCGTGATAGTACATGCCTTTAATTTCACATGGTTAAAGTGTAAACAAATACTTAAATTTGCTTCGTTTTATTTCTCACGGAAAAGATCGGACGGTTTTTGATATTGGAATAATTTTAGAACATATATGCATTTAAAGTTGAAAGTTGATCGTTTTCTACAGGATGTAAAACTGAAACAAGTAAGCACTTTTACTTTTTCAGCAATGTCCCTCAGGTGAACTTTGACACTGTTTACAAAGAGAAACCAGTTTTGTGTCATCCTGAAATGCGTTGTTCGGCTGAAACTTATAGTTCCCGGAAAAGTTCTAAAATGGTTTATTTTGGGGATTTTTGTTTTATTTATGTATTCAACACAATGTGCAATATTTCCAGTTTTTGAAAATGATTGAAATTGAACTTTATTTTAGAAAAAGTTCCGATCTTTCAATATTATTTTGCCAGCGGATGCTTACAAATCTTAAGTGAAACGCCTTTCTTGTCCAAAGGTGGTGTGTAAAGCGAAAAACTATCATTACACATTGCGTTTATTCTTTAAATGTAAAGGATCGGTAACAGATTCAGGAGATCGGGCAGTGCTAAACTATACTAAATGGATATATCTAACCGTGAATAAGGAGGCATATATATTTCAGTAAGGAAATCTGAGGTAAAAGAACAATCATATATTTAATTCCTTGAAATAAACATGGCGGCGAAATATTTTAGAAAAACTGTGCACGTGTTTTACGCATTAGAATGTTTAACGACATTTTCTTGAAAAAGTAACGCTCGTATGCACTATTTTGGCATTTCTTTGATTTGAAAATAAATAGTTTATAGCAATTTAGGTTATATACGATACCGAAATTTTGCACCAAAAATCTTCACTCATTTTCTTCCAAAGCACTGTAGAGATAGGCTTCAACGTAGCTTTCATGCTCGCAAGTTTACCTACAGATATATCTTTTCAACTTTTATCATATATTTTTTGTGTCCTTGCATTTTGAAAGCTGTTTCGATGATTCTGATTTTTCACATGAATTTCTAATTTCAATTTGCGGAAGTACCTTAAACTTCATGTCAAAACAAAATTTATTTGGCGGTTTTTTTTTAGGGGGGGGAACAATCTAGATCTCTACTTTTTGGACAGGTGAATGGGACCGAACAGTTTCAAACAAATCCATGATAATTTACCCAGTATTTAAGTTTTCTCCTCGATTATCATTCCAAGACGAAGCAACAAAATGTATACAAATGGCGGAGTCGCTACTAAGGGAAGTAACTCAGGCATAAAAATATTAACGACACAGAACGTGTACGGCTATATTTGCCTGAGCAGAATACAATACACTGTATTTTAACACCTCATACATTTATTGCAATTAAATATGAAATCCTACAACTGTTTAAAATGTGATAGTGTACTATTATGAATTTAAGATGTCAGAAACATTGCAAATTGATTCAAATTTCAACGTTTTACTAGGACTTATCTTAGACTTACTAAAACCAAAGCGCTATAAAAAATAAAAAGCTGTGTATTTTATACTTCTTTGCTAAAACCAAAGAAGTCTATTTTTATAGCTCTTTGCTAATTTTAAAACCAATTAAACAAGTACAAAACAGATCTCAATTAATTTTTATAGCTCTTTGCTAAAAGCAGGAAGGTCTAATACGTTGTTCCAGCTAAAAGCAAGCTATTTAATTCCATATCATAGTATTTACATAAAACTTTGATTAGCTATGTTATCTGGACAGGAAATAAGGTCCATACAATTCACCGAAACACTATCTACGATCATAATGGCCGGACAGGTTACCACGAGATCAAACGAATGAATGACATTTAATACAACAGATGATAAGCCTTCATTCATGCGTCACAGTTTAGCGGCTGTAGTTAACTTTTTTATTATACAGAGATCAACGACCCGATACAAAAAAAAAATTGATGTCATAATAAATTAATGAAGTAGGCCTAAAGTCCAACAAATTGTCTTTTTTTTTTTTTGCTAAATAGAGCTATTTGCTTTTTTTTTTTTGCTGAAATCACATGACAGATCTATGCTTGACATGTATATCTAGGTAGCATTTTCAATTTTCATACTAAAATAATCACATGACAGAGTTTGTCATGGATACTTAGATTTTACACCACAACTAAAATTTAACTGATTTTGCAGTTTATAAACATGAGGAAGAATTGACCTCATGTCCGATATTACACAAAATCGATATCAGGGGAGACAACAGCTATATGGTATTGAATCAAACATGTTTCATGCTTGAAAAATATTTTCAGTCATTGGATATATGTCAATTTTATATAGAATTAAAAAGAAGTTATTTAGTGTGTTGTAACCATAAGCTTGGATCCAACCCTGGATTCTTAAATAAAGACTTTATGAGTTAAAAAGTTCTAAATAAGTAGCTTCAGCGTTTTTAAAACCAATATGTGCTTTATAGAGATTCTTTTTGGACCTCTTATATATGTGTATGAACAAAGAAGTATAAAGTATATTTTTATAGCTCTTTGGTATGAATGACAAAGCAACTGTGTGTTTTAAACACATCCTATGGGTTGTTAAGCTCGTGTCCTAGATTTTAAAAAGTAACAAACTTTTTAGGACTTTTATACGTTGCTTATTGCGTTTTTGCTGTACTGGTTGGGAGTTATTTTCCGGACAGGACCAGTTTCCGGACACATGTAATATCCGCTTTATTTCGTTGTTATTCATGTAATTGTTTCATTTAGATCATTTAGAAGTTTGTTCTTCATGTCTACAACAAACCACTATTTTGTAAGGCTGTATAATGTTTGAGTTTTTGATGACAACTCACCTGCGTTCTGTCTTAAAGGGGCATGAAGATAGCATTGCGCATGCGCAGTAGTTCACACATGCCGAGGTATCAAGTGGGGAAGAAATAATCAAACTACATAATGATTGTCTGCTGATAACATGTTCTACTTTTAATTTCACGCTAAAACTTACGTAAGATGCAGGGCTGTCGATTTTTGCACTAATTTTATTCTATATCTATTGGAATTATCAAGAATTCGTATAATACGAAATTCGAGTTTTTAATAGTCAACCTCGGTTTGCTTTCGTAGCTGCTATTGAACGTCGGGTTATGTCTCATGTGCAATTTTAAAGAGATGAATGATAAAGAAATATGTAGAAATAGTTTAATTACTTATTTTGATATCAAATTAACAACAAAACGACGTCAAAATATTTGTCCGGATACTGGTTTTACCTGACGGGAAAAATAACTTATTTTAGTGACCCCATTTGAGGCCCCATGGAACCCATATTTTACGTCACAACACGATGCTGATTACAACATCGGATGTGGAAGGAGCTGAAGTTTGTGCAGTGTGGGCTTCATTTATGTCAAATATTTTTTTAGGGAATAATAGAGCCGAAATATGAAAATGTGTCCGGAAAATGGTTCCCAACCATGCATTTGGTTAATTTTATACGACTTAATCTATTACTTAGGCAGATTTATATACGTTATTGAGAGAGATTGTAGGCTTTTGAAATGAAATTTTCGCCCATGTCAAATATATGGACTACTTCCACACTCCGGAAAGCCTTGTTGTACAGTTTCAAATGTGCACCCTTACGTATATTAAAAACACCCAGTATTAAAAGATACTCTCTTATCAACATGATAAGCTAGGTCTGGATTTCAGTCAATTCTTTTGCTGACCCTGAATCAAGGTAGGGAGGTCAGACTATTTTTTTTAATTTGTTAAATACGCAAGTATTATACCTCATTGGAAAGGCATTGGAATAAGAAGCACAATGGTACATATTTCATTAAAATCTGACGAATGATAAAAAAGTTATGAACCTTTCAATTTCTTATAATTCTGTCCCTTTCTGACGAAATGAAAAGTGTCACTTGTATGAGCGGAAAAAGATAAATTTATAGCTTTATAGCATTTTTAATATACCATTAATGCTAACAACTATCAAAATAATATACAAATAAGAAAAAAAATAAAATTACCTTTTTATTTCAATAATTTATACAAGAATCACAAGGTCTGCTTGTTCAACATCATTCTGCAGTTGGTGATAGGTGTAAACAGCATCATCTTCATCGTATACAATAATGAACCAATCAGGGAAGTTAGGCACCTGTAAGATACAACGCAAAATTACTACCAAGCATAAATAAAATAATAAATAAAAAATAAAATAAATAACTCAACAATGAAAATCAAGGGTCATATGTTTACATCATACATTTCCTATCTTTAATTTTATTTTCAAAGGTGATGGAATATATTAAAACAAATAAATTGAATTTATAACTGTTAATGCCCTTCTGTAAGTTACATGTCAAACTTATCATAAAAGTCAGTACAAAAGTTGAAATAAATTCCTTTTATTTTTCCTTCCAAAACAATATACCTGTGATATTATTTTCCCTGTATACCACTGATATTCATCACCACACTTGAAACGGTGTTTTACACGCTTTCCTACTAATATGTGTTTCTGTTCATTTCTTTCCAAGTCCTTGACAACAGCTTGCCTTACTAGACATTTCAAATTTGTTTTTAATTCTTCAACGCCCAAACTTTTTCTAGACTTTTTCCCTTCTCTTGATTTTGATACGTTATAAACAGTTTTGTCATCTGAAATTTGGTGTAATACATCCTTCCTGAATTTTAACTGTGCTTTAATAGCTTCTATTTGCTTAGCCGTTGTTTCATATGAGTTTACCATATTATCTACTTCAACTTCAGATTGCCACAGCCCATGATGGAGAATATCTTTTGTATACTGCTCTTGTTTTTGTAACTTTTCTTGCTGTAACGCTTCCCGTTTTTGTATTTTTTCCTGAAGAGCTAATCGCCTGTTTTCATGTATTTCGTTTAATCTTATTTGGTATTTCTTTCTGATTGTTTTTACCCCTTTTGATGCTTTTTTTATTAGTATATCTCTTGTACTGTCATCTTTGTTTTCGAGCCACACTAATGTTTTATTATTTAGAAACATTATACAAGCTTCAGCAGCCATAGTAGAGATGTTAGGTTTAGTTCTAAGTAAATGGTCTAACTGACCGAACACACTTTCTGCAAAGCATGAAGTCTTTGGAGCATTTTTCACTTTGTTTTTCATGTCCTCACTTAAAGTTGAAAGATGTCCACCTGGTAGATGATCCTTAAACAGATGTTTACTAAGTTGGCATAATGCAGGAATCAAGAGTATCATCATAAGTATCTGAAGTCATCAGAGCATCATATATTGGTCCCTTTTCGATGACGGTATTCTGTCCAAACGGAAGAAGTTCTCCACTCATGAAATTTCTAATATTGTTGGATGCGTCTTCCAAAAATGTAACAAGCATCAGATATTCCTCATTCATGTCAATAATAGAAACCTCTTTGCTCTCCAATACTGTCCACAGAGGACATGTTAACAGTTTACTGATGATGCCTAATGCCTTTACACCAGCCACAAATTCTTTTGTTTTCAAGTCAAAGAGTATAGACTTCAGGAGTTTATTTTCTGCGCCATACGATTCTAAGTATTCTTTCATCTGTGAATGTAATAAAAACACAACTGCTGCATTCTGGAAAAGGATGTTGAATCTTGCTCCACGATATGATCTTAATGGAATTGATGTAAAACCATGCTGTCTTAGAAATTCTTGAGAGAAAACTTTAAATGTTCCTTGACAACCGCTCTTCTCATCTCCACCTGACCCCTCTCCAAAAGCCTTAGATGCTGTTCTTACTAATCTACAAGTACTAGGATCACTGTCCATATAAGATTTATCACAAATTGGAATATCTTGTTCAAAAATGCCCTTCTCTACTTCTTTGATGCATGTTATGCAGGTTTCAGCAAAGTTCACAAGCGCATGCAACCCACAAAAAAAAAATTACACATATTTTCAAGAGGCAGCTTCTCCTCATCTGTGAAAGTATCATAATTTTGGTAGGTAAGTGGTAGGATTTCTTTACGGAAATCGGATAAAAGTTGGTTGAATTTTACCTCTGTGGCAGCTCTATCAGAAAGTGTTGCAACAATGTGACAAATGACATTTTTGGAAGTTTCATTATTTGCAACCATAGTTACATCATCCAAGTCCTGTAGAATTTCTTTAAAGACTTTCAAAGTATCTGATGATGATTTTGTCTCTATATCTCGTAGTCCCAACACCCATAAATTTCCATCTGAATCAGGTGCCTCGTAACCCATATATTTTGCACCAAACTTTGAGGTTTCATCTGTGAGTAGAACTGTGTTAGGGTCATTACAAAATATTTCACCTATGTGTACTTGCGCTAAATATAAACGTTGCAGGCTCATCTGTAACACTGAAGATTTGCATGGCAGTCTATTTGCTTTAATGTTAGCTAATTTCAAGACAGACTCTATAACATTTGAAACTTTTGAAGCACTGACTTGATACTGCAACAACTCATATACACATGTTTTCAAATCCGAACTGTATCTGTTAGTATCATTATCAAAAACATTTAGTTCAGTTTTATTGTCTTGTAATAAGTGTTCAAGATACTCAATACTGCTTTGCAACTCTCGTATTTCTTTGTCTTTTTCTTTTACTTGATTTTCTAAAAAAGTAATTCTAAACTGCGATTCATCTAAATTATTATTTACATCTACATTACAGTTTATGGTTTCTTCTAACTTTTGACATTTTTTATATGTATAACTTTCACGTGCTGCTGTGCGTTTAAGTAAAGTATTAGTATTTTTCAGTTTTTGATTTAAATTGCTACCTTTTTTTTTTCATAATTCAGTTCTTGTTCAAGCTGAGATTTAGTTACATGTAGTTCACTGCACTTTTCTAGCAACTGAAGGTTTTTTTTCTTTTCACTTATAACAGGTGATCAAGAATCAATACTATCATTTGATGTAAATTTGGGAGCACGTTTAGACTCACATGACTTAGGAAATACAAAGGTTTGGGCGAGAAAGCTCTCGCATTTCGACGAGTCTCTCGCAGACTTTTTCAAGCTTTTCACCTGTGTTTTCAGTTTTTCTACACATTTTTCAAAAGATTTGGAACTAGCTGTTACTTCCTGACTGTCTTTTTCAATTAAAAATTCTACACACTTTTTTTTTGCCACAACTGTCAAAAAAATCAATTACTTGTTTGTTTGTCAAAGCCATATCTTATTATGGTTTGAACAGAAGTAGCACTACGTTTTTTGCTATCAGTGTTAATAAATGTCTTAGTCAAAGAATTTTCTGTATAAAGTAAAATATCATCTGTAAAAAGAGGAAAATCTGTTTGTGTGCAATCCTCTCTCAGTTCTATCTTAAAGCGCTTTCCGGTTACTCTATCAACCTGTTGGAATAAATAAACTACACTAGCAAGCAAGCATTCCTCTATTTTCATGCTAGATATCACTTCATATTCTATTTTTATATATTTCACATGCCATTTGAAGTACAAATGCAAAAGCCGAAGTAAAACTACTTCCAAAGACTTGAAATTTAATTAAATAAGTATAATATGAAGTGATATACAATATAAGGGTGTTCAGGATGAAATACAGTCAAAACTTATATTTAATATTACCCACATTATGACATTACAAACATACAAAGGTAAAAAAACATTAGAGTTTGACAAAAACTCTGCTATTTCAAATTTTTGTCCATTTTTTTAAATTTTTAGATTTGAAGTTAAAAGCATGTCATTAAAGAAAAATAAAATGTTTTAACAAGTTATATATTCTATAAGTTTTGACTGATTATTGATATTATTGTTTTTCAAAGATTGTTATAAAAGTACAAATGTTAATTGATACTATAAGTCAGTACTACACCACTACCTTTTGATATCAGACAGTTACACTGCAAGCAAACTATACAATTGCAGAGCCATACAAAATGTTACTTGGTCTTTTATATAAATAAGTATAACATAAAAAATATAAACATATAGATATATGAGCCGTGCCATGACAAAACAAACATAGTGGGTTTGCGATAAACATGGATCCAGACCAGCCTGCGCATCCACTCAGACTGGTCAGGATCCATACTGTTCGCTTTTAAAACCTGTTAGAATTGGAAAAACTGTTAGCAAACAGTATGGATCATGACCAGACTGCGCGGATTCGCAGGCTTGTCTCAATCCATGCTGGTCGCAAACCGACTATGTTGGTTTCTCATGGCACGGCTCAATTATTATTATTCTTCATTTTCAATTGAAATATTATATTTAATTTACTTATTTTTATTTGCATGAAATAAAATATTTTGAAAAGATGAATTTTCATCCATTGTATGTAAATGAAGCCAAATAATATCATTTCATGTGGCATAGGGAAAGGATAATGGATATATTGTTTACAAAGAAACATGAACACAATACTTAAAGTTACTTACTTTATTTCTCCACAAACTTCTCTTAAGGGTAAATGTGGGACTGGACTGAAAAACAAGGTAATTCAAACTCCAAACATTATGCATTACACAATCACTTTCTATTAAGGCTTAAGAACATTTATTTTCTAATTATTATACTTTATTACATCTTTATGCAGGTTTCTCTCTTTTTTTTTCAAACTGATATATAACTAAATCAAATGAGGCTTAGGGGCCTCTGTGGCCTAGTGGTGAAGGTCACTGACTTCAAATTAGTTGTCCCTCATGAGGTTGGTTCAAGCGTCACTCTGGTCCTTGATTTTTAATATTCTAGTGAGGAAACCATTGAACTGGCTAACGAGTTGATGGTTCTATCCAAGTGCCCGCCTGTATTGAAATAGTGCATGGAGTGGCACATGTGTGTGTATGGGGTCTTCTGCCACCTTAAAAATGCTGAAAGTCGCTATATAATTTATAACTGTGTCGAAGTGACGCTAAACCCAAGAAAACAAACAAAGGATTGCATATGTAAAATCTTTAACAGCCTTGTTCATATATTTTAGTGATGTTCATCTAATGTGATAGTATACACAATTGATGATAAAGTACCTTATGAAATTGTATAAAAATACGGCAACACATAAGAATGTAATACACTAAGTGACTTACTGGTAATGTGGATGAATCACTGTCTGTGTCAGTGGAATGCTCCTTATGTTCCTCGTCAGAAAAGAGATCTGGAGAAAAACACCGCTCCAATTCAGGGAGAGGACTTGGCTGAATTTACAAAATACAGTCATGAGTTAATATGTTTTATAATAAGCGTAAATCAAATGTATCACTTTCTTCTTTAATAATGTAATAATGTAAAGAAATTGGTAAAAAAATGTGAAATCAGCCTGCATTTTCTTTTAAATTTACTTTACGTATATATGCGTACATGTGTAACATAACTTTTTTAATTAAATATTTACAGAAATATACATATCAATCCAGGGCAGACGTGAAAATATATAATGCAAAAAAATAAAACGATATTAATCTTACTGTAAATGGTGTAACATTTACTGGAGTCAGTGGTGTGAGTTGCAAGCTCTCAGACACAGCCTCAGACACAGTCAATGACGGTGTGAAAATTAAGCTCTCTGTCTCTGATTCACAAAGAGTAACAGTAGTGTCACTACTATCAGTCAATGTTAAAAGCGTCAACGGTAAACTCTGGGAGCCTGACACCGCTGGTGTATGCTTAGACATCTATACTGGAAACAGAAATCAACTTTGTCTTTTAATTTTGTGCTAAGATTAAAACATTGTAAAATAAAAACACAGGAGGTGTTGGAAATAATGGAAACAATAAATGTCAAAGTAGCCACATCAATATGCAAAACACAAATAGTCACGTTAAAAGTACATCCTTAGTAAAATTTACTATTTATATTTTGGTAAAAGTTTAAATGAAAGCTTAGATCTATCAAATTTAACAACTTTCGGCGTTTTGTTTACATCCCGAAAACAGATTACGATTTCGTAAAAATTCACTTCCGGTTTTCGTAGGAAATGCATGCCTACATTTGAATTTCTTGCGCCAGCTTGCGCTTCACCCAAATCGGACAAAACAAGCATTTTTATTGACTTAAGGTGTTAAATCATTACATATTTCTTTTCTATACTTTTCTATTCACTATTTCCTTGCTTTTGAAGCTTACCAAAATAAGGTATTTTTGACCACGTGCGATGGGTTTTTTCCGTTGTCTATTTTTATAAAAAAAAAAACTTCTGACAGAGGTCGCTTCTTTCCCTAACAAGTGCGCGTGATCAGATTCAGAATCCAATCAAAACTAAGAATTTGACAGCGTTTCCAAGAAACCCACCGTCATAGTAACTTCCGAAATGACGGCGCATAATAATGGAGTATTTACCAATAAGTCAATATATAAACGATAATACATACATTAAAATGTATTGATTTAAATCAGCTTTTGGTACTTACTGTTAATTTGATATCTTATTTGTAAACCTAAACATCACTTTCTTTAATAGTAACTTTTTATAACACCTTTACCGGCATTCGAAAACACCTATTAATTACATGCAGTCAGATAGTAAACAAATCAATGCGTCATACGCTGACCTCTCTAATCAAGGATGTGCAAGAGTTACACTTCTGCGGCCAATCTTGATCAAACTGCACATGTGCAGCAAAGAATTGTGTCATTTAATGTCTTCAGCGCATATTTTTGGATATATCACTTTTTCACAAGAGAACTTGATGTACATTTTGTAGTTATACATGTACTTTTCAAATCCCTTTCCGGTATTTAACAGTTTAAGTTAACGCAGGTAAAGACTAAAGTAGTTATTAACATCGTGATAAAAACATGAGCAAGTTATGAAAGAATTAGATCTTACCTATATATCCCACGTGTTAACTATCCTACACTGACATCTTTCATATCTGACTACTCAGGGTTGAATACAGGTATAAGATGCGAGTGTTTTACTTTAAAGCTATTGAGGTCATTTTTGCAATTTAAACCAAGCGTAACATACAGGTGTATAGACTGGCTCCCATCCCTATGTCTGTTCTTATTTACATAATTATAGGCCTATATAAGGTTAAGAGGGAAGTAACTCCAGATGGTTGTTTCTACACTGACATTTTTATTGCCCCTGGTTCCGAAAATATGAACATACAGACAAAAAGTCCGTATTGTACCTTTTGTATTGCATGTTGTCGGACCACTTTCGTTCAATGTGCATGACCTGACACAGTTCTACAAACAAGCGCACATACTCACTGCACTAAGTTTATCTTACGTTGAAGATTGCGTTCAATAATAAAATAACAAACAAAAAGTTGGAAGTACATGTATATAATATAAGGGTCATTATAATAGATTCGAAGCTTCTAGCAGATTCGGCTCTCGTGGATTTTGCAGGCAGATACGTATTCCTCTGCCGAGTATTGGTCAAGACCGAAGGAAAATTGTTACTACCGCAGCGGCGCTGCTTCGATTCCAGACTCGGGCATTTTTTGTTTTTCTTGATTGGTATTTTCAAGGTAGTTTAGAAACAAAAACTCATATTCTAATGCTCAAAATATGACCAAACTTCAGCTTTTAAGAAAGATCATTTTAGCCAAAATCTGGAGGTCAGTACATAGATGTTAGAAAATAGTTTGCCATAATGCCATTTTAAAAGCACTGTTATAATGTACCAGTGTCATAATTCTGTTTGACACAGTCCTAATATCGTGCGACGCTGCTTGAATGACATTTATAATACTGACTCACATATTTTTCGTGGGGGTGACCGGGGGGGGGGGGGTGTCACATCGACCATCTATTCATATCGGATATCGACATAAAAATTAACTGACCCTCTATAGAAATATAGGTGGACTCGACGTGACCACGTTTTAAACAGTGAAAATTCTAGAGTCTTATTTTTGTTTTGGGTTTAACATCGTTTTTTCGACATTACTGCCTGTATGAAATTTTTCAGCTGTAAAAGACCTGTATTTTTGTTCAAAATTACAGTCATGCTTATTTCAACTTTACACCTGTATAACTTATATAACAATATTGATTTTACAGTTGTATATTTCAATTTACAGCTGTACAACAGCCGTAAATTACAGTTGTAAAAATGAAAAAAGATACAGCTGTAAATATGCCTAAAAGTTACACCTGTAGAAATATAACAGGTGTTGATAAAGAGAACATTATTTTAAGGGACGAAAGCAGAAGCACAAAAAGTTTTAGGATGAATATTGTAAGTCTAGAAAGAGTAGCAGTTACTACACAAATGGCAAAATAAATTATCTAGAAAGTAAAAAACAATATCAAACACGTTTCTAGTATAAAAATCGCAAAATTAAAGAGTGGATACAAAGTAGAAACTTTGCATTATATCTTGTTTATAAAACTTTCTGTGTCATGAAAACATATGACAATCATGTAGTTATTTTTGCTTTAAACTCATCAGTTTCAAATAAAGAGTAAATTGTTAATGCATGTGCTTACACATGTCTTTTTACAATTGTATTAGATAATTAAACATTTGCATTTACTCGATAATGGCTAAAATTCCAATATTTTTGATGATGTTCTGTCTCTGTGAATTCCAGTTATATCCCGCCAAAATGCATTAAAGATGGCTGACAGTACTCATGTTTCCCTCCAAAAAAGTTACAGCTGTAATTTTTAGATATGACCATTTTACAGCTGTAACTTGCAACTAAAACTTTTACAGCTGTATTTTTGAGACCTGCAATTGTTTTACACCTGTAAGTTTCATCTGGTAATTCTCCACTTACAGGTCTTTTACAGCTCTTATTTCAAAAACCAGGTCTTTTGCAGACGTTTTACAGCTGTAAAACAGGTTCTGTTTTCATACAGATTCAGTTCTGTAACGCCGGGCAGTTAACCTGACCATTGTTCCTGGTTTATGTATCAGTACAGACCTGTTCTCCACAAGTAACTTATGAGAGGAAAACAAAACAAACATAAAACATTGAAAATGTTTGCAGGGGCTGTAAAAATCCACCTTATGTCACAAAAATTGTAATGTCATGTAGTACTGCCATAACGTCGTGTAACACTGTCAGAATGCCATGGCTTCTTCAACAGTTTAATGGAACAGTGTCCGCTTTGAGTTCAGGGGGTCAGAAGTTCGATACCAGGCCGCGTTATACCAAATACTTTCTCTCTTATTTTGTACACATAAAAGGATTGAACCCAGGAAGGTAAGTGGCTGATACTGGAAACCTGCTTTGTCATATGAGTATTATATGGTGACCGATTTAATCCATCATTATTTTGATCTGTCGCAGCAAAGCAACGAAAAACGTAGGTATGGAGCCGCTCCGAACGTCGCCCTGCCGAATGTCGCCCCGCCGCCCAATGTCGTCATGTCGCCATCCGGAATGTCATAATTAAATTGGAAATAAAAGTTAGTAAGATTTAAAAGTAATGGTGTATTTGTTAGTTCCATAACGTGTTACTGGAGGAAATTGCTCACTCTCACCCCACCCCATCACCCCCACCCCAACATTCAATCCGTCAGACACTTTTAAATTACATGATTTTTATGACAGATAAATAGAGAGCAATATGCGTGCGAAAGCCTGCCCGTCCGTCCGTCTATTTTTTGGTCGTACATTGGGAAAATATTATATGCTTGCCCCAGTGAAATGAATTCTTGTGAGCACGACCCTTGCCCAACCCAGTCAGCCAAGTGTGACTTTGACCTTTCAGACAGAGATCTTACGTTTGCTTGCGAGAATCTGCCTAAATGAGGTTTTCCAAATGTACGGCAGAAATATAGTCTGGCCAAAATTAGACGGACGGACGGTTGGACATACGCATATTGCCCTTTATCTATATATCGTTAAATAAGCTTTATTTGAAAGATAGACCCCGTGCTGGATTGAAGGGTGAAGGATCGTGGCCGGGGTGGGTGGGGGGGTGAAAATAGTAACTCTTCGTTGTGGACGGACAAGTATATCATAACTATTCATTATTAGTACCACCTGTTATCTTCAGTTTAATAATACAATCATATCAATCCGGCAGAAGAAAGGACGACGTTCGGGCGGGGCGACGGTTCTCGGAGCGACAGAACAAAATAACGAAATGGCACAGATCAGTCACCATAGCTTTGCTTTGTAGCTCATTATATCTGACGTTAAATAAAGCTTGAATTAACCTCTACATGTTGGACTGTAATGTCATGAAGCCCTACTATATATCATATACCACTGTCATAACATCTTTGGTCATATCGAATTATCATATTCAATGTTGAAGGTAATCTTTCCACAAGCAATTATATTAACAGCAACAATGCATCAAGATATATGGAAAAACTGACATAAAATTACAACATTGCGATCCCTTGGTCATACAGCAACTTGATACAATGACAGTAAGACACGACAAGCAACACTGCTATGCCAAAAGTTTTATTGTAATGCTGTCTTGCTTTGCATATACCAGGGTTATGGAGAAATGACTATATACCATAAGACAGAGAACGCTAATAATTTGTGCATAATTTCTTGAAAGCTACTGGCTGGATATGGTGTATCATATTTGTACTATCAAATAGTTCCCTTACTGCTTTCTCTTTTCTTTGATCCTGTTCTTCTTCCACCTGGTGAAAATGCGTTCCTACAATGTGAATGGATGGCTCTGATCCATCATCTGAACTGGCAAAAGAGTGTATCGAATTTATCTAAATTTTCATACAATATCCCACTGTTTTTCCTTCAGCTTGACATTGAAATTCTTCATCTTTAACAATTCATCAATTGTTGAAGTTAACTTAAATACGAGCAGATATATTGCCTTTTGGCTATAAAACATCATATGAGTCGCGTAGAAAATATAGAAAATGTACTGACCTCCGAAATCCCAGAGGTCGATTGGCGACGTGTTTCAGTCGGGACTGTCTTGCTTCAGTTTGCCGGAGAAATGTTTAATTTCTTCGGTTGTTAAAAGTGATTTTCTTTCCGTTTGTCCACTTTTATATCCCTTTGCTGTTCTTCGGTTGTACTTTCTGTATCAGTATAACTAGTCGCTGGTGTTTCTATTTCTTCCGTTACAAGATCCTGTTTTGTGTTGTCTGTGTCTGTTCAGCTCATTATGACATGGGTACTGTATTGATGAAAGAGACTGAATGCGTATCCGTGTCTATGGTTGTAATAAATGTATCTTGATTTGCTTTACGAGTTACTGAAATAAGTCGGTCTATGATATCTAAATGATCTTTATTATGCCCTCCCTTACTAACAAATAAAACCAACGATTCGAGACTCCTTTCGCTGAACTTGTAGCGGTTTATTTCAATGCTGTTTGTACTTTCCACGCCTTCCTTAACCGTCTAACCAGAACAGTTTCACTTGAGCAAAATTGTCAACAACGCTTACTCTTATAGTGTTATCAGTTTCTGATCCGCCCGCCCGTTTAGCTCAGTAGGTAGAGCGTTGGTTTACAGATCGCGGGGTCGTGAGTTCGATCCTCGGGCGGGGCGTATGTTCTCCGTGAATATTTGATGAACGACATTGTGTCTGAAATCATTAGTTCTCCACCTCTGATTCATGTGGGATAGTTGGCAGTTACTTGCGGAGAACAGGTTTGTACTGGTACAGAATCCAGGAAGATTGGTTAGGTTAACTGCCCGCCGTTACATGACTGAAATACTGTTGAGAAACGGCGTTAAACCCAAAACAAACAAACAAACAAACAAAAAGTTTCTGATCCAATCTGAATATCCGCTTGGTACAAACTAATTACATATTGATTCTAATTCGCCTGGATCTGTAAAGACAACGCCATTTTGATCATCTAAAGGAATACTAAAATAATACATTTTAAAGCCCTCTTTTCAATTATTATAACATTTAGTATTTAGTTTATTTTTATTTTTGTTGGATTAAGAGTCACACCACCACAATTAAAGTCATATGGCGACCTCTTTTGATTGTGGTGGCGGAGAAAGAACCAAGGTGCTGCCTGCTCTAGCTGTGTATTTGTTCAGGCATTCGCGGAAACATGGATATTACCATCGACATTCCGTAATTCGGCTGAACGACTTCCTTTCATGAAAGAATTCTACAACCTAGGTGAAGGCAAGTGATCCAGTCAGTGACTTTAACCACTTTGCCACAGAGGATCCTCTAAATACTGAGACCTCTTTCATACTTAGAGACATATTTAAGAAATAATAAGTTCCCAAACGTGGTTTATCGTTTTGAGTTCTTATGCGTAAGAATATATCACTCAGGCCTACGGCCTTCGTGATATATTGTTTCGCATAAGAACGAGAAACTCGGGTTATTCTACGATAAATCACTCTTGGGAACTTATTATTTCGATTCTAACACGACATACTAGTATCAACAGTGTTAGAAAAAATGGTAACTACTTTTTACGACCGTGCTACGCACCTGGATCGAATGACGTCATTGCACGCGAGTGGTTTATTGCAGAATAACCCGAGATAGATTTTGTTCTACATGTATGTAGGTTATTTGCTGGTCATGTTAGAATCCTTTTTTTTCCTTTTTTTTGAAAAAAAAAAATGGCTTTTAGTTTCAAAAAGTGATGGGTAACAGCCTTCATCATATTTTATCAATTATCAATTAATTTTGTCACGTTCTGGCCAACACATTGCTAACAATGTTTCAAAACATTTACTGATGATCTTTGAAAATACAATTTTAATATATTAATTCCTTCAGTCTATCAATAATCTATTATTCATAGACATAAAAAACTGTTGTGTTATAAACTCGTGGCCCAGTCCATTAAAATCTGCTACATTTCTTGTTGATATTATTGTATGCCTTTTAACGAATGAAATAAAATGTTATTAATTAAACTTAATCCTTCAGTTCAAATTCAGAATAAAATATTCATGTTAGCTCAAGACAAGAGAAAGATCTAGGCATTAACCTATATCAAAAAGGGAAAACCCAATTTTGAACACTATTATTGAATACCAGTTTTTTAACAAGATTCTATTAGTATAGAAACAGTACAAAAATATAATGCAAATCAACTAATGCATTTCTAACAAAACAACAATAAAACGCTACAACAAAACACCAATCATCAATTCTATACTTTGTTTGCATATGAATATGAAAGGGGTCTAAATACGTACTCATGCTGTACTTCTGGCAACAAAATACTAATTCTATACTATTCAACAAAAATAATAATGTCATAAATGCTGTACACAAATGAAGTGCTTACGCTGTACTTCGAAAAGATATAATAAATCTTATTGTAAAATGTTAATTCAGCTAGTAGCCTGAATATTTAGGGAACGGACTCAACACATTTTTTCAACCAAGACACATTGGCAGATTGATATATTGTCACTGATGTTTAAAAAAAATTGTATGATAAGCTATATTGCTATCATTCCTGCCTTCAAACTTTCTTTCGAGCAACCATATAGAAACCAAATATTATCAAATAAATACTTTTTGTCCAAGAATAATGGCCAGTAACTTAATGAGAGATGATATAGCGGGCTCTTACCTATGAGAGAATTTAATATTTATTACACAAAGATGCAGAAATAATTTATGGCGGAAACTTAGGTAAACGTAGTCAACAAACTGAAAAATGAAATATTTCCAAGTCTGTTTAATGTTTTCTGATCCTGAACGATTTTTTTTTTCGTTCGTTAGATTAAAAGCTTTATTTTAAGTTCCCTATTGGCAGATAACTTTAAAGATACGATTCGACTTCCTTGTTCTTTTAAAGAATTCTCCATCTAAATCAATTTATTGAAAATAAATAATCGATGGAGGGTTGAAATAAAGGTGAAAAAAAAATTTAGTCAGACTTTAGACCACTGGATGAAAAGATAAGGTATGTTGGTACATTTTTGTCAGTGATTTATGATAGCATATTAATTAAATTAATTCAGGAAATATGTTCCCTTACCGTCTTGGTATTTTTACGTTAAGGTTGTACGTTATAATCCGTATCAAGAATTGTAAATAGTAGAAGCTCTAGTAAATCCTGCTTGATTACAGATGAACACAAACTATCTTATATGGTCTTATTAGATAAATACAGAAAATAAGGAAAACTAGAAAAAAAAAATCATTTTTAATAAAGTCAATATACCACAGTAGCATAAGTATTTACAGATAAATTCGACCCTCACTAAAGTGTGTCCAATATCTCGCAAGAGATGTATAGGTCTTTCATGCAAATAGACCAACCGTTTAACCGATTTTCAGAAAACTCGTGGTTCTACCAAAAAAGGACTGTCTGTGTAGGAGAATATCAAGATCGGTACCTGGAATATTGAAAGACACCAATCGTAAACTGCTCTGTATCTGTGTGGTTTAAAACCCAATATCGTAGTATCGTACAAGAGAAAACACGTCTATGCATCCGGGCTTTTTTTTAAAGGAAGTACATGTACTTTTTTGCGAATTTATGGTACAAGTACGTATTTACTCTCTTTTTTTATATTACTTTATTTCATAAAAGACATTAAATACTTTATGGAAATTTCACACTTCCACACTTTATTATTATGGTACTCAAATTGATGAAATGCATGAAATATAAGAGAAAGTTAGATATTGATAGAGATAGATATTTCTTCATATGGTATTTTCATATTACTCTGTTTTTACGAAAAACTGGCTTTTTATCAGAATACATAAAAAACAGACTGACAATGGGATGTGGGGGCTCAACTCCCGTCACGGTTAAATCACCACCGCCAAGAACACCTACTCCACCTCCTCCACCACCCAGAGAGACAACTGCAGATTTTGCCTCTGATTGTATTGATATACAGATAGACAAAGGGAAAGATGAGGTAAGACATGCATCACAATATGTCTACAATAAATTTCAAATTTCAAAATAAATATCGCTGCATGTCTGTCTTAGTAAGTGTTTCGTGATAATGTCGTGATAAAACATGACCTCATTGGGTAATTGATTACTTCATTGACACGTTAGATAATCTTCTTCGTCCGGTAATACTTCACTTGGCATATTTGTATCTCCTAAGACACCATGTAAGGAACTGATATCTATTTAGTACTCAATTATTATTCATTTTCTTGTGCAAACAAAGGCACTTGCACGTTTGTACCGAATCTTAATAGTTTCCTGTTGATAGGAAACAGTCACTTTCTAGATTTCGTAATATTCACATGTGTGCGTGTGCGTGTGCATATGCGCGTACGCGTGTGAGTGTACGTGTGCGTGCGTGCATACGTTCATGTGTTTTGATTTATAGATATTCCACACTTTATATGGTACTCTGTCAAATTGAATATTAAATGAATGAAATATAAGAGAAAGTATACTAGATCAGGGCGCAAGCGTGTTAAACCGTTAGCAAATCACAAAATAAAAGTACATATCTCTGTAATAAGAAACAATTACAAAACGCGAAATTTTTATAAAGGGAATTAGTATGTTGTTTATCAAACGGCGAATAAGGGACGCGAAGTGCATCAATTGTATACGGGTTTTCCTAAAGAAAATACTCATTTTCATTTGTTGTTTCCTTTAGAACGAAATACAAGCTAAGGAAGATGGGTATCCTGAGCCAACACCATCAGATCAGGTGGACGGACGTATTAAACCCAAAGACAAATGGTTTGAAGATGAAGATTTCAACAATGCTAGCGATGACGCTGATTTATTCAAAACAGAAATTGCCGTCGACGACGATGACATTGATATAGACACTTTGTCCGATACAGCAAGTTATACCTCAAATCCTACAAGAAGCGCAAGGCCCAATCTCCTGTTTGATGACGTTGACAACCATGCAAAATTAGTATTTATATTTAGATAAATTGTACAATTAAATATTTTAAACATTAAAAGGTGGTGGCCAAAGTTTCAAAATTTACGTACAATTATAATATGACATTGTAAACATAAATAAATTTCTTTTCCATTTTGGTCAACTTTCTGGCCAGTCACAGTCAGCTGTTTTAAATATTTGACTGTTTCAGACTTTAAATCTGTTTGCCTATGTTTGGATAAAATAATTTTTGTTCTTCTCAAAGGCAAGTTCGTCGCATCTAGACTCTTTCAAGGATCTTGTTCAGTATCTCAAGAAACCATTCGAAAATGACAGATTCAAGAACATGAAAACTGCCCGAGCTATTGTAGCATGGATGAGCAATCGACCGATGGATGGTGTGGACTATGGTGTAGCAACAACTGATACACCACGCGGTCTTATGCAGTATCTCAAAGAGAATAGGATGACATACACAACGTGTTACACCATATTATGCAGGTAGGCCAGACGGATACGTTGTCATTTAGATTCATGCGGATTTAATTTTTTAATCAATACTAATTTATTTTAGGACGATTGTGAAGCAAGGTTTACAACTTATCTTAATTACGCACGACACCTCACTCCTGATGGATTACATCGCTACGCGGGCATGAGAGAAGCCAGATTTCCTTTTTATGCTGAGCGCTAAGCTAGTGAGCTACTGATACCATTTTTCATGTCTTTGGTTTGACGCGGCCAGGGATCGGGCCCATGACCTCCCGTATTCGATGCGGAGGCTCTACCACTAGGCTATCGATTTTTTTCGATTTAGAAATAATATAAAGTTCTATTCTAATGAAAAGCATAAAAACAATTATCATTTCACTGTAATCTGTACGAATCTTGTACATCATTAGTAATACATTTTTGTTCTAACGTTGTTTTCTTCAAAAATTTATTTATAGTAAGAAACAGTCTGTGTGGATTTATCATCATTAATTAAATGTTCGTTACTTTGTATTTAATTTTATGTATTTATACAAACATTTATTGTTATTGAACTTAATTTGAAATTTAGTTTACATTGATTTAGGAATGCTAAAACCCCTGATTAAGTCAGGTAAATATATATTTGATATATAAAGATACACAAAGATACAGTAAGATTTTTTTTATTTCGTTCAAAATTCATAAGTATGAGCCCAAATAAATTTATCATTTCATGTCACACCAGTGCTAATCATCACATTGATGTTAAAGTCTTGATAATAAAGGAGTATATCAGGAGATATATCTCGCCTTTTACAGCTTAAGTATTTTGTAACAATTTTATCGCAACACCATCAGGTGCGGGCGGATTTAATGAAATACTGTTTCTATCCGATTGAACTTGATTTTGATTTCACTTTATTTAAGAACAAGCTGCCTTTGTACTCTGTTTTGTTATTGGTTGTATATAAATATTTATATCATTAAATAGTGCGACTAGCTGTGAAAGAAGTCTTATACTAACTTTATCAATATGTTTCTATTCTTTAGGAAAGCTGGCCTTCAGTGTGTGATTATCAAAGGTTATGTTAAAGCAGCCGGCTATGAACCGGGTAACAAAAATGTCCCAGAAGCATCATGGAATGCAGTGCACGTTGAATGTGGCTGGCAACTCGTCCACCCATTCTGGGTTTGCAGAGCTCTATATGGACATAATCTCGACGGCTGGGTAAAGGTTGAAGTGGATGGCACAACAATGTCCAAAAAGGAGAGCGCATCCGCCGGTGTGGTGAGAAATACATTCCAAGAGAGATATTTTATGCCCGACCCAGAGAATTTTATTTACGAATGTTATGCGTCAGATCCACAATGGCAACTAGTAAAACCATCTTCTACTGTCCATTCAAAGGAACATTTTCTAGAAATGCCATACCTTCTGCCTCCCTTCTTTGGGGTTAATTTTGAACTGACCAGCGAGCAAAAATGCATTTTGTATAGTGAAGAAGGCTTCTGCAAGGTAGAATTGAAGGGAAAGCCTGCGAATGCCCACATGATTATGTTGAACTACGAGTTGTTTTTGAAAGACACGGAAAATGACTCCAAAAATGGATTTCAGAAAGAAAAAAACATGTCTCGAATGGTTTTCAATTCAAGAGGAGCAGAAATGTTTGTTTTTGATATACGGTTTCCTGCACGAGGTACCTATAAGCTTGTGATATATGGAGGTCCATACAAATCTCCAGCCCTCCGTCTCTGTGAGTTTAGATTGATCTGTGATAAGGAAATGACAGACCGGAATCTCTTACCGCTGGAATGTAGCAGAATCGGATGGGGCCCTGGACCTGTCTCTGTCGAAGCGGGACTGTTAATCCCATCAAAACTGAGTGGGCTTATCCCAGTCAATCCAAACGAGAAGAAAACCAGCATCAAATTTCAACTCCTCAGAGAAATGAAGCTAACATACCGTGCCCATATATACGGGGAAGTCGGAGGTCAGAGGATAACCTTTGATGACAATATTGAAATAGAGGTGACACAACTTCAGCAGCTACACATATCTGCGGCTATACCAACAGAGGGAGAATTTGGTTTGTCCATACATCGAGTGACTACAGGCAATCAACAGGAGAGAAATATTTGCAACTATCTCTTGTCAACTTTAGCTTACAAAACGGTCAAGGTAAGGTATTTTATACAATCAAAATCTTTAGATATCGGTGAACGGGAGTGTAAGCCCTTGACAGACTTCTTTCGTTTTGACTCCTCGGTATGTACACTGTAAATTTTGTATTTTGATAAAAATGTCCCCATGATAAAGGCATCAAAATATTTAATTGCTCTTTTTAAGATCCTGGCTTACAGTTTATTTTTATCATGTTATGTTGAACAGACCCTTCTTCCAATATCTCCTTCCATTTAACACAATTCTTCTGACAAACGTGTAATCTAGGTTTTTCAATGTGTCATTCAGTCGAATAGATTATCTTTTATTTAACTTTATTTTGTTTGATGCGTTTTATTTATAGTAGATATTGATCATCTTTTCATAGGCAGATGTCAAAAATGCTAAAAAGAAATTAGACGACTGTATTTCTGAGAATGTTGACCCAAGACAATGGAAGAAAAAAATAAGCGATACAGAGCAATGTTTAGACAAATGTTTGAAGCTCAAAATACCTTCAAATGATGAAGACATTATGGCTGCAAAGACTGTTCTAGATTTTCTTAGATGTAAAGACAGTGAGTATTTCATAAATGTGAAACCTTGACAATCTACTAAATCCGTAAAGTTACATATTCTCCGTATGTCAATTCGACCATGTCTAATTAGTACGGACAGCTATGAGCTACGTAACAGCCAAAGATCGTCGAAGATGGCTGAAGATTGCCGAAATAGCATACATCGGCCTTATATGAATAGTATATATTATAAGAATTCAATCATAATATCACTCAAAACAGTCTATGGAGGAGGGTAGTAAGCATTATGAATTATCAAAAAAAGTTTTGTGAATATATAACACCAACATTTGTATAACATCCTTTTAAAGCCTCCTTTAAAAAGGAACAATCGTGATTTTAGTGATGCAACAATTTGTCATTTGTCACATCAGATGCAATAATGTGGTAAAGCCGATGTATCAGTGGCATACGCTTTTGCGAATATTTTTTTCAGAACTTCGAGATTGTAAACTGAGAAGACACTTAGGGGTAACAATAAAAACCTTAGATCTTGTCAGTCGCTATAGAAACAAAATTGCTGTTACAAAAGAGATTGAAACTGTCAGAAAATTGAAAGAAGAGCTGACTGCACTTAGAGGCTCAGCATTGGAAAAAGCTCACAGAGATGTGCTGGCTTTGCACCATCCACCTGTGGAAGTAGAGGACGTGTTTAAATCCTTGCTAGTGCTGTTGGGGGAATCCGATGTCGCTGATTTGGTAACAATACTTATTCTAATAACTATAGACAACCATACGTACTCTCTGGTCTGACTGTAGTGATATAAATTATTAGTGTTGTCATATTTCCTGGTCCTTTGGGATCATGGAGTCCATTCAATATCTTTATAATAGAGTTCCTTTAAGCCGGTGCTAGGGGGGCGAGAGGGGTGTTGCATTTTCCATTACCTCTCGTGAACACACTAAATCAAACCGAGTCTACTATTATTTTGCTTGGTGGCATTCTATGCTTCCAAAGGATCTTCATATAGGTTTTAATAGTATTTTTTTTTTCTGAAATATTGTACAATACATTATTTTTGATGAAATAAAGTTTAACCGCAGTTGCATGAAAAATAAGTTAAACCTTATTACACGTTACTGTATTTTGGCTTTGACATGTAAAGTTTCATATCGGATTTGAACCATTCTTCAAGAGTTGATATGATTGTAAGAAGATCACTGAATATCTGCATTACCATACAATGGAAACGACAAAATGTATTATTATTAAATCTATATTTAAAGTCCTTTCCATTGGTCTAGATGTAGTCACATGATCAATGATAAAAAGTCGTATTGACTCGAAGGCTGAGCCAAAAACACGTATTGACCTCCAGCTGTGATGTCATCACGGTTTGACGTCAAAACAATGCGACGTACACAATTTACCACGAAAAATGACCAAAAGCTCAGATATTTGTATAGAATGTTTATACTTATAAGTAGGCTGGATTTAATAATAAAACAATTGTTGCCTTTTAGGTTCGGTCGATATCGGTCGATATTGCTTTTATCAGGTCGATAAATCCACATATCGAACTTACCAAAAGGTGTAATTGTATAATATTAACCATAAACTGCTATTAGAAATTATTAATTGTGTAACGTATTTTCAGAATATTTCATAAATTCACTTTTCTGTCACCAGGAATGGGCTTCAGTTCAAAAACGTCTTAAAGAACTCGCGGAAAGGGAATCTGTGCTGAACAGAATGAAAATGATACAAAAGAAGGAAATAAACAAACAAAAGAAACAAAGAGTGATGGAGATCCTTGGAAAATATAATGGCAACCAAAACCGCATTAGAGAAGCCAGCAGTGATGCATATAGATTTTATGCGTGGGTAAGTGTGATCACATAATTGTATGTATATGTATGTGTGGGTATGCGTTGATGGATAGTTTTATGTATATGTATGTTTGGTAATGCATCGGTAGATATTGAATTTAATTCATATTTGGTATGAATATAAACTATAGGTCATATTCAACTTAAGTTGCGATTCACCATCTTTTTGGTGGAGTTGTTGCCCGTTTTCGTCTTAAAATTTATAAAGAGGTCTATCATTTCGTACAAAAAGGAGATGTCCCGGTGGTATTATTTAGTCTGCCGTGTGGCTGACAGTTCCAGTTTGCTTCAGCTGTAATTTTATGTGTTGCTAGCACTGAGTCTTAAAATTACTTTTAGTTACATCCAAATGGTATCAGTTTAATAAAGAACTATCATAATGATTTATGTTCTAGTTCCAACTCTCAGTTAATATCATAACACAAGAACAAAAAGTACCGCCTCCAAAGTCTATCGAGTCTGCTTTTTGTTTTGCTTGCTTGCATTCTATGCTTCCAAAGGATTTTACTAATAACATACTGAAATTTTCACGAAATCGAATGATGCAATGATATCATTTTGTTTGTTTAACGGCCTTAACCCAGTTTTAAAAATTAACTAAAATAACATAATTATTTAGAATTTACAAACAAGCGAATTCCGTTATAAGGCAGAATGATAATGACAGAAAACAGAAGAATTTTCTATATCGTATCTTTGAAACAAATTCAAATTTGGTTTGATAGTTGACCAATAATCAAATGAAAGACAGTAGTTGCTCTACATGTCTGTACTCTTCTAGAAAACGATATTTGCTCGTTTTATAGAAGAAAAAAAGCAATATTAATTTTATGAGTATTTTTGTGACGTTTTAAAATTGGTAGAAGTCGTAAATGAATGAAATGATGTCTCTGTACCATTTGATTTTATCAAAATTGTAATACTATATTTGTCTTAACGTTTGAGTAATTTATAAAAACGAACTTAATTATTGGGATTATGTAAGTGTGTATGTCGTGTGTGCTTAAGCTTATACTAATTTGTTTTAGCTCGAGTGTGCTTTAGAAGGATTTCGATTAAATTGCTACCACTTGATTTATATACTTTATATTTTTATGTCTCTTTTTTATTTAATTTCAGATACTAAATGTCATTAAAGAGCAAGGGGCAAGCCTGTAACTGGCAAATTCATGAAAAAAATAGTTTACTTGATTTCTTAGAAATATGTATATAGCATAGACATGTTGCGTTTCAACAAACAAGAGACGATTATGTGTATAACTTGTTTCAGTACTAAGTGTAAAATCATCATTGACTCTGTTATGTTATAATTGCATGTGATTTTATATTTTATGTATGAAGGTAAACGGAATTTCCCTTAATATGGACCTTATGAAAAGAGCAAACTGTCGAAATGATAAGGTATGACTAAGCAAGGGGATTTATGTCACGAAATATTTTATATTAATTGCGGATGAGCTGAATAAGCAACGCCGTTGTCTGCCTCGGTATTCGCAATATTGGACATTCCTGCTCCAGATGATCTTTCAATGTTCATTTTTTTAAACAGATAGCAATTAATGTACAAAAAATGTATCAAGACGTCGATAATGATAAACCAGTACTGTTTAATTAAATATTTTAATGTGAATCGTGTAAAATATTGCTTAATACTTCTTATTTTGCACTTAACTAACGCTTTTGGGATTTTTCTGCATTATCTTATTGATTAAGAGTGTTTTGTAGATAGAAAGTTCCATAAATACACAGAACCACAGTAAATTGCAATTCCTGACTTATGAAAGTATTTTCTAAATTTCGGGTATAATTCAACAAATCTGAAGGCGTGCAGCTTTTACCAGCGGGTGGTGGGGCTCAAGATAATGTTGTTTTTTTTGTACACAATAAAAAGCAACATTTTGAAAATTCTCAAAGAAGAGGCAGATATTTTGAAGATTTGCAAAGTTATATTTATTTTCTTACGACTTTTGTTTCGTATTTAGGATGTTTCATTTCAACATTACTTCGTAAGTCTTGACTGACTTCCACTTGAATAATTAGTCATCTTTTTTAAATAACTTATTTAGTAAATTTTCATTCTTGGTTAATGTTATCAGAGCCATGTTGAAAAGCTATACTCGTTTATTTTTGAGATTAATTATGAACTGTGTCTTGCCATTAAAGCCTATAAACGTTTTATGTCACCTCAAGATCGCTTAACTGCCCAGTTAATACTAGTAATGCATGTAATAGGGTCGAGAGCCAACCGTTTAGTTTATTTGAAAAAAAAATGGCAATAACAAATCTATCTATCTATCTATCTATCTATCTATCTGGTAAATCCACTCATTCTTGATCCGCTTCTGATCACAGGCTCCGTGACATGATATGATAAAGGGGGAAATTTCTTTTAAATGTTTTAAATGAAATTTGAGAAGTCATATGGAATAAAATGTAAAAAATTACACATATAAACAATATGTAAAGAGACAAGGGGATAACATGGTGAATTTCAATTTTGACCCCCTACGTTCTTGTATCCCGTGCTACCGTGCACTCATAACCACTGAATTACACGAGCAAAGATTGATATAAACATAAAGTGTATACTTTTTTCACCTTAAAATGTATCACAAGGTTGTAAATTATAATTTTCTCGGCCGTGTTTCAACCTGTATACATTAACACTGTCATGGCCAGGCGTAAACTGCAATAAATTGCCGCGGTAGAATTCGGTGAAACAAGTTATGATTCATAAGAATGTTAATAAATACACTATCGGCAAACATTTATACACCTATGAAAGCTCTATCGGAGAAGAATACGTGTATTTCGTCTTTATCACTCAACGTTCCTGCATTGTCCGCCATGTTGATATCTCATAACAAACGTCTAACTGTTGGTGAAACCTGTATTCCGATTGGATGACTGATTATTCCCCTACATTGTTGTACAACAGGTAAGAATACATGGTACCAGTAATATCTAAACGGTGGTTTGCCGCTATCATTTCAGGCTGACAATTGGTAATTAGCTTAGAAATTGAAATTCTCATCATAATTTACTCCTTTAAGTTGAAATAATGATAGTTAATTGGTAAGAAACAACTTTCACTGGAGCAGTAGTAATGGAACATGTTAAAATAGTCCGATAGTTTGATTTAACACAGGCAAAACAGCAGACTAATTAGCACTAACTTAGCATTTTAGCCATAGGACATTGACAATGTTATTGTTATATTTGCTGGATTGATGTTTATGTCATTTATATACCAAAAATGATTCTACCATGAACTCATAAGTATCTCTTGGTGCTCAAGCTTTAACGAAAAAAAGTCACTGAGTCTTAAATAGCCATTTCAAAGACAGTGTGACTGTAACTTATACAACTAGTACTTCTGGTTACTAATATATGTGTTAGGGATTCACATGAAGGGAATTATTAAATTTACACTGTCCTGTAACATGGTAATGGATGAGGTTAGGTGTAGACCAAGTTTAAGCTCCCCAGTCTTGTTCTGTCATTGCCACTGACCGTTCTAAAGCGGTACCAAGACATGTTCTTCTTTATGTTTATATTATTCTTGTATTGTTGTTGTTTTTTGTTGTTGTTTTTTGTTATTTTTTGTAATTCTGTTTCCATTTTTTGTGTTTGTGTATGCCCCTCCTTGTGCATGAATGTATAAATACACAATACATTGTTTGTTAATATGTAGTGTGCTGTTTGCAGCTGTGTTGTTTGAATGTGACTTTTCATGTCTGACATGTCATCCATTTTTAATTAATAATTTAATACCAAAATATAAAGTAATTACTTTTTGCATCCTTTTAAAGGCCAGTTTGCTCCCTTAGCACTGTATTTTTCCACCATCACGCATTTTTCATTCCTGCAAAATCTCTGTGAAACCAGCAATTGCATTTATCATACTGTATCCAATCATCATTCTCGTGATCAAACAGGCACACCTTACATAAAAACACTTATTATGCACTTCTTCCTGGGGTCTTCTTCAACCATAAAATGACGAAGATGACATCATAATATTTATGACTATAGCTGTGTCGGTATGACATTTACCCCCAACGCACTTCCCTACGTGAAAAAAATGTCATCCCGATATTATCCTTACACCTACAAAGAAAACCATTTCATTATCATGCCAAACTTAAAAGTACTAGTATTTAAATAGATATGAAATAAGCGATAATTATCACGTCGAAGTATTCACGATGCGCGCCTTTGAGGGCGAGTGACACGGTCGGTCAAAGACCTACTTACAAAGTAATTAGTGTTAACTACCTGTAAGTATACATATAACAAGATAAAAACAAGGATGAATATCCAACAAGGAAAGCCACGTTCATAAAACCAAGCCTCCCCAAACGTAAACCCAGCACGCGGACTGTATTATTATTATTATAACAGATTTATATAGCGCCCTTTTCATGATCAATTTCACGTTCAAAGGCGCTTTACATAGTTCAAATGTAGCCACACAGGGCGCATAATTCATCCTCTACTAGTACAGACACAGAGCGATCTGACCAGACGGACAAAGTGAGATAAAGACCCCACGACAGAGAGATCAGAAATCAGATACAGGCTTGTCCGGCTAATTTAGCCTAGCTCGTTGCGAATAGACAGCCTGGTTCTTTAACGTGACCGGTACACCTAGTTGGGTGGGAAACACTGAAAAGCGTTTCTGAAAGTTCCCGAGTAGCTGCCGGGGATCGAACCCCCGACCTCAGTATTGGAACGTTTTAATGAAGAAAAATCATAGTTATCAAACATGTTATCGTTTGAGTTATGGTGCGGGCTTTATACTTACTCTGTACTCATCCTCAATGGTAACGTGATTCCCGCCGAAACGCGAGGACGAGCCGATTTTATTAACAATTCATAAAGCTTGTACATTACTTGACAAGTGAATATTAGTACAATGTATTTGTTTCAATTTTACAATCCAGTAAGTATATAGCAATATAGCTCTGTCGGGTACAATGCAAGAAACAACTGGATATAAGCAAATCGTTTTGTGAGTTCGAATACTGATAAGGATTTTTATTCAGATTTTTTTTATTTGTTTTTTTATTTTTTATTTTTATTTTTATTTTGTTTGTTGGTTGGTTGGTTGGTTGGTTGGTTTGTTTTTCCTATTCGTTTTCATTTTGTTCCCATATTTTCGTTTCTTTCTTTGATGGTTCGTATGTGCAAATATATCCTTATATAACATAATATTATGTTCATTATTCGCTTAAGTGCATGCATTTATTAATATTATCTTTGATATAAATCGTTCTTACCTGCTATATCATGCTATCACCGAGCACATGTAGCAATCTAATCTTTTATGCAAAAAATGATATAAAAATTAAATGTCGATATGTCGATGCTGAGATTCGAACCCACACGGCAAAAGATCTGTAAAACATGGACAGTATGCTTTTCCTCTAAGCTAATTTGTAATTGGTACTAAAACTAGAAACATTTAGGTTTTAACATGTTAGAAAAATGTTGAATTATCTATGTTCCATTCTAATTATATTTATAGTAATGTTTGTAAACATCAAGTCATCGTTTGGGCATGGTATTGATAAACTTTGATAATGTGCAGTTGAGTCCAATAAGTCCAGGGATGTTCAAAGATAATCCGTCATAAAATTATCTTGGGGCTATATTGCAAAGTAATTATTAGTTATCAGTTACCTGTACTCGAAAATAAACGGTGTCGATTGTATTGAGGTCAACTGTCACACTATCAAAAGTTATTTATACTGTAAATGGAAAGCCATAAATGCAATAAATAAATCTTATCTTATCAATCGTATGGTAAAATGTTAATTCAGCCTGAATATTTAGGGAACAGATTCAACATTTTTTTTTCAAGCAATACACGTGAACAGATTGATATATTGCCACTGATGTTTGGAAAAAGTTTACTTATACTATAAGATTCTTTCACTGATTGTATGATACAGCTCGAGAGTGACTGTTTAGGCGGTAACGAGGCTTGGCCGAGTTACCTTTTAAACAGTAACCCGAGAAACGGATATTTCCATCTGCATCCTACAGCCAGTGATAAATTCTTTTTTCTTGCATGCCATTTTTAAGAAACAATAGTAAAGATAAAATCAAAGGAACGACTTTCTTTACAGCACTCTTTTTTTACAGTAGCGTGTTTAAACAAAGCGCGGGGGAATAACGTCCGTAATCAGAAAAAACGTCACGACTTTTCGGACAAATAACGATGTCTAGTTTCGATTTTGTTTTATCAGTTGCAACGTAACGTAAGGTAATTTCCATAAGATAACGTTTCATTTTCTAATTGTGAAAGATACTATGACGAACAAAGGGGAACTGCCAAGGAATTTGAAATTTATCTCATTTTATATAACAGAATATAAATTACTGCATAAATTTTCTAAAAAGATGTAGTTCCTTATACGTAATTTAAAGCACGAGAGTCATCTTACACCCTACCCCGGGGTGTAACATGGAGTTTTCCAGCACCAGTGAAATCACCGGAAAACCCCGTCTGGTATGCGAGAATTATATTTTAAGTCGGTTGTAAAGCAGGTTACACAACTTATATCAATCACTATCGACACCTTATTCCTGATGGAATCCATCGCCACGAGGGTAAGAGAGTAGAGAAGTCGGTTTCCGTTTAAATGCTGGGAGCAAGGGAGCTACTGGTAGCATTTTTCACGTCTTTGGTATGACACGGCCGGGGATCGAACCCATGACCTCTCGCACTTGAAGAGGAAGCTCTACCACAAGGCTATCGAGGCGGTGAAAAACTTGTATGATAAGATATATTGCTATCTTTCCTGCCTTCAAATGTTCTTTCAAGCTACCATATAAAAACCTTGTATTATCAAATAGATACTTTTTGTCCAAGAATGATGGCCAGTAACTTATTGCAACATGATATAGCGGGGTCTAACCTACTGAGAGAATTCTCAAAGATTCAAAAATGACAACAAAAAAATAGTAAACGTAGTCAACAATTTGAAAACTGAAATATTTGCAAGTCTGTTTTTAAAAATATTCTGACCCAGAAAGATTTTTTTCGGTCTTTAGCTTAATAGCTTGGTTTTACGTTCCCTATTGGCAGATGACTTTAAAATATAATGGGCGTATATTTATAAGAGTTTTATTCGACTTCCTTGTTCGTTCTCTAAATCAATAATTTATTGAAAATAAATATTCGATGTACGGTTGAAAGAAAGGTAAATAAATAAAGTCTGTCTTTAAGCCACTGGATGTAAAGAGAAGGTATGTTGGTACATTTTGTTAGTGATTTATAGGATAGTTTTTAATAAATAAATTAATTAATTCAGAAAATATGTTCCACTATTGTCTTGGTATTTTTATATTATGATTTATTTTGCTCGTCGTTGTCGGGTTTCCAGCTTTGACGGTGGAGGAAGACCCCAGGTGCCTCTTCGTGCATTATTTCATCACGGGCGGGCACCTGGGTAGAACACCGAACATGATTCTGGATGGCTTCCTCAGTTGAATAATTCAACGCCCCGACTGAGGAACCCACATTGGTGAGGGGCAAGTGATTTGAAGTCAGCAACCTTAACCAATCGGCCATGGAAGCCCCCCCCCCCCCCCTCCCCCACCCCCATATATTAACGTTTATACGTTAATCCGAGTTAAGAATTGTAAATACTAGAAACACTAGTAAATCATGCTTGATTACAGATGAACGTAATACAAACAACAATCTCACACTCACATGATCTTATTAGATGAATACAGAAAATAAAGGAAAAATAGAAAAAAAATCCTTTTCTATATGCCACAATAACATAGGTATTTAAAGATTAATTTCTTGCCAAAAAATCATTCGCTTTGCTGTGTAGGGGTGTTATAATAATTCGACCCTTACCAAAGTGGGTCCAAAATCTCGCAAGAAATGTATACTTCTTTCATGCAAAGAAAAGAACCGTTTAAGCGATTTCCAGAAAATTGATTGTACTATTAAAACGAACTGTCTGTGTAGGACTACATCCAGAGGGGTACCTAAAATATAAAAAACACTTAAATTGTATCGGTAATAACGTAAGTATCGTACAAGAGCAAACACGTCTATGCATCTGGGTCTTTGAAAAAGGAAGTAGTTTGTTTGCGGATTTGTGATACTAGTATGTATTTACTATCTATTTTTGATATTTGCATTATTTCACAAAAGATATTAAATGATTTATGGATATTCTACACTTCATATGGTACTCAAACTGAATACGAAATGCATGAAGTATGAGAGTAAGTTTGATATTGATAGAGACTTTATATAATTTGTTTAAGATCACTTTATATTTATCTGTTTTTACAAAAGACTGTTTTTCATCAGAATACATAACGGACTGGCAATGGGATGTGGGGGCTCAACTCCCGTCACGGTTAAATCACCACCGCCAAGAACACCTACTCCACCTGAACCAAAACCAAGAACCCCGACACCGACGCCACCTCCTCCTCCACCCAGAGAGAAAACTGCAGATTTTGCCTCGGACTGTATTGATATACAGATAGACAAAGGAAAAGATGAGGTAGGGCATGCGTCACAATATGTCTACAATAAATTTCAGAACTGTAAATTTGCAGTACTGATTATTATCGCTGCATGTTTACCATATTTGTATATCCTAACACACTATGTTAGGAATTGATATCTATTTAGTATTCAATACTATTCATTTCCATAAGCAAACATATGCACCTACACGTTTTCATCCAGTCTTGATAATTTTCTGTTGAGAGGAGACAGTTACATTCTAGATTTCGTAATATTCGCGCTCGTGTGTATGAGTGTGTGCGTGTGGGTGTGTGTGTGTGTGTGTGTGTGTGTGTGCGTGCGTGCGTGCGCGCGAGTGTGTATGTATGTACGTGCGCGTGCGCATGCGTGTGTGTATATGTATGTGAGAAAGCGTTCGTGCGTGCGAGTGTGCGTGCATGTATTTCAATATTCACTAATATTCTCGACCAGGGCGGCAAGCATGTTAAAACGTTAGCAAATCATAAAAGTACATTATCTCTGAAATAAAAAACAATTATAAAGATTTCGCGCTTAGTATGGTGTCTATCAAACTGCGTAAAAAGCGACGCGAAATGTATCCAATATACAGTATTTCGTAAAGAAAATTATCATTTTCATTTGTTTGTTTACTTTAGAACGAAATACAAGCTAAGGAAGATGGGTATCCTGAGCCAACACCATCAGATCAGGTGGACGGAGGCATTAAACCCAAAGACAAATGGTTTGAAGATGAAGATTTCAACAATGCTAGCGATGATGCTGATATATTCAAAACAGAAATTGCCGTCGACGACGATGACATTAATATAGACACTTTGTCCGATACAGCAAGTTATATCTCAAATCCTACAAGAAGCGCAAAGCCCAATCTCCTGTTTGATGACGTTGACAACCATGCAATATTAGTATGTATATTTGGATAAATTGTACAATGGATATTTTAACATTAACAGGTGGTGGTCAAAGTGTCAAAATATACACACAAGTTTATGTCATTGTAAACATACATATATTTCTTTTCCATTTTGGTCAACATCTGGCCAGTCACTAACAGTCAGCTGTTCGAAATATTTGACGGTTTTAGACTTTCAAAGTTAAACCTGTTTGCCTATATCTGGTTTAAAGTTTTGTTCTTTCCACAGGCAAGTCCTACGCTTCTGAATTCTTTCAAGGATCTTGTTCAGTATCTCAAGAAACCATTCGAAAATGACAGATATAAAAATATGAAAACTGCCAGAGCTATTGTAGCATGGATGAGCAATCGACCGATGGATGGTGTGGACTATGGTGTAGCAACAACTGATACACCACGCGGTCTTATGCAGTATCTCAAAGAGAATAGGATGACATACACAACGTGTTACACTATAGTGTGCAGGTAGGCCAGACAGACACTTGTCACTTAGATTCATGCGTTTTTAATCTTTAATTTATTCTAATTTATTTTTGGTCGATTGTGAGGCAATTTTTTCAATTTATTTTAATTACACTCGACACCTCATTCCTGATAGAATCCATTGCCACGAGGGTCAATCAGTTCCCCTTTTTATGCCGAGTACCAAGCAAGGGAATTACCGGTACCATTTTTCGCGCCGTGTGTGACGCGACCGGGGATCGAACCCTCGACCCGCACTCGACGCTCTACTACTAGGCTATCGAGGCTGTTGGATTTAGAAATAATATCAACTTTTAGCCTAATGAAAAGAATAAAAACAATTATCATTTAACTATAATATTTTATGAATCTTATATATCAGTATATATTTTTGTTATGGCGTTGTTTTCTTCAAAAAGAAAAACATGTTCGTAGTAAAAAAAAACTGTGTGGATTTATTATCAGTAAATGGTCGTTACTTTGTATTTAACATTGTTTAAGTATTTATTTATTACAAACCTTTATTGTTTTATTCCACTTAATTTGAAACATTTAGTTTACATTGATTTAAGAAAGCGAAACCCCTGACCACATGTCAGGTAAAATAGATACTTTATATATGAAGATACACAAAGATACATTAGTTCGTTCGATACCACATAAGTATTAACCCAATTAGAAATATTATTTAATGTTTATCATAGTAATAGTAATACTATACTATATATGTTATAGTGAGTATATCAGGAGAAATATTTCGCATTTTGTTATACAGACACAAAATAGGAAAATGGCGAGAAAACAAATGTTGGCGGATTCAAAATATTCCTCAGGTTTTGTTTTGCTCTGTAGAGCTATTTTCCTTATTTTCTTTGCAATGTTTTCCTGAAATCACATGACAGATTTATGCTTTACAAGTAAGAAGCATTTTCATAATGAAGTGAGAGTATGACAAAATTTGTCATGGATACTTAGATCATACACCACCACCACAATTTGGGGTCTCATTTGTTAGCTGATTTTGCAGTTTGTGTGTTTGACTGAAAATATTTGTCTTGCATTTAACATGAGCCCCATCTTTCTTTTGATTTTTATTCAGCACTAACAATAATCTAAAAGGGGTGCTGCAGCCGTTGGAAATATGTCAATCTTATATAGACTATCCCATTAAATTTGTTTTTGATTTCACTCCATTTTAGGAACAAGCTTCCTTTGTATTGTGTTTTATTGGTTGTACATAAATGTTTATACCATTAAATAGTGCGTCTAGCTGTTATAGATGTCTTATTCTAATTTTCTAAATATGTTTCTATTCTTTAGGAAAGCTGGCCATCAGTGTGCGATTATCAAAGGTTATGTTAAAGCAGCCGGCTATGAACCGGGTAACAAAAATGTCCCAGAAGCATCATGGAATGCAGTGCACGTTGAATGTGGCTGGCAACTCGTCCATCCATTCTGGGTTTGCCGTGCATTATATGGACATAATCTCGGCGGCTGGGTTAAAGTTGAAGAAGATGGCACAACAATGTCCAAAAAGGAGAGCGCTTCCGCCGGCGTGGTGAGAAATACATTCCAAGAGAGATATTTTATGCCCGACCCAGAGAATTTCATTTACGAATGTTATGCGTCAGATCCACAGTGGCAACTAGTAAAATCATCTTCTACTGTCCATTCAAAGGAACATTTTCTAGAAATGCCATACCTTCTGCCTCCCTTCTTTGGAGTTAATTTTGAACTAACCATCGATCCAAAATGCATTTTGTATAGTAAAGAAGGCTTCTGCAGGATAGATTTGAAGGGAAAGCCTGCGAATGCCCACATGATTATGTTAAGCTACGAGTTGTTTTTTAAAGACACGGAAAATGACTCCAAAAATGGATTTCAGAAAGAAGAAAACATGTCTCGAATGGTATTCAATTCAAGAGCAGCAGAAATGTTTGTTTTTGATATACGGTTTCCTGCACGAGGTACCTATAAGCTTGTGATATATGGAGGTCCATACAAATCTCCAGCCCTCCGTCTCTGTGAGTTTAGATTGATCTGTGATTAGGAACTGACAGGTCGGAATCTCTTACCGCTGGAATGTAGCAGAATTGGATAGGGCCCAGGACCTGTCTCTGTCGAAGCGGGACTGTTAATGCCATCCAAACTGAGTGGGCTGATCCCGGTCAGTAAAACTGAGAAAAAAACCAGCATCAAATTTCAACTCCGAGAAACGAAGCTAACATACCATGCCCATATCTACGGGGAAGTCGGAGGCCACAGGAAAGCTTTTGATGACAATATTGAAATAAAGGTGACAGAACTTCACCAGCTACACATATCTGCCGCAATACCAACAGAGGGAGATTTTGGTTTGTCAATACATCAAGTGACTAGAAGCAGTCAACAGGAGAGAAATATTTGCAACTATCTCTTGTCAACATTCGCTTACAAAATGGTCAAGGTATTGTATAAAATTAAAATCTTTAGATATTGTGAACGGGAGTGACGGAGATCTAAGTGCGTATAAATAAAGAAACTGACAGATTTCTTCCGCTTTGACCCCTCGATATGAACACTGTAAATTTTGTATTTTGATCTACCCTCTTCATGGTAAAGTTCTAATATAAAGTGTAATTGCTATTTGTTAGATTCTGTCTTAACGTTTATTATTGTCAGGTTTCATAGAGCTTTATTCCAAAATGTCCATCCCTTTAACATAATACTTAGCAAAAACGTCCCTTTAAAAGTCAAGGTTTCATTCACTCGAATAGTTTATCTTTTATTTCACTGTATTTTGTTTGATGTGTTTATTAATACAAAAACAATGTATCAAATAGTAATCATCTGTTAATAGGCAGACGTAAAAAATGCTAAAAAGAAATTAGACGACTGCATTTCTGAGAATGTTGAGCCAAGACAATGGAAGAAACAAATAGGCGATACAGAAAACTGTTTAGACAAATGTCTGAAGCTTAAAATACCTTCAAATGATGAAGACATTATGGCTGCAAAGACTGTTCTAGAATTTCTTAGATGTAAAGACAGTGAGTATTTCATAAATGTGAAACCTTAAAAGATTAAAGGTAAGAGTAGATTTCCTGGAAGCATAGAATACCCATAACATGTATAACATCTTTTTAAAATATCTTTTTAAAATGAACAATAATGATTTCAGTAATACAACAATTTGCCAATTGTCACTTCAGATGCCAGAATGTGGTACGGCTAATGTAATAATAGCATAACACTTGTGCGAATATGTTTCAGAACTTCGAGATTGTAAACTTAGAAGACACTTGGGGGTAACAAGAAAAACCTTAGATCTTGTCAGTGGCTATAGAAACAAAAATGCTCTTACAAAGGAGATTGAAACTGTCAGAAAATTGGAAGAAGAACTGACTGCACTTAGAGGCTTTGCAAGGCAAGTTCCTGAATTGGAAGAAGCTCACAGAGATGTGCTGGCTTTGCATCATCCACCTGTGGAAGTAGAGGACGTGTTTAAATCCTTGCTTGTGCTGTTGGGGGAATCCGATGTCGCCGATTTGGTAAGAATACTTATTCTAATAATTATAGACAACCATGCGTACTCCCCGGTCTGACTGTATTGATATAGACAAGTAACTTTTTTCTGAAATATGGTAAAGTTCATTGTGTTTTATGAAATAAAGTTTAACCTTCTTACAAGTTGCAATATTTTGGCTCTGAACTGTAAATTTTCATATCGCATTTTACTCCTTTTGCGTATTTCTTCAGGCGTTGGGTTGATTGTAAGAAGATCACTGAGTATCTACATTACTCTACAATGGAAACGAAAAGATGTAATACTAACTAGGAACTGCTATAAGATATTACTAATTGTGTAAGGTATTTTTCGGAATATTCCGTAAATTCATTTTTCTGTCACCAGGAATGGGCTTCAGTTCAAAGCTGTCTTAAAGTACAAACGGAAAAGGAATCTGTGCTGAACAAAATGAAAACGATACAAAAGGAGGAAATAAACAAACAAAAGAAACAAAGAGTAATGAAGATCCTTGGAAAATATGATGGCAACCACAACCACATTAGAGAAGTCAGCAGTGATGCATATATGTGTGGGTAAGTGAATGTTTGTAGTTTTTTATGTATATGTATGTGTGGCTAAGTGTTGATAGATAGATTTTATGTACATGTTTCTGTGATTAAGTGTGGATAGATAGCTTAGTGTATGGAAGGTGGTTACATTAGATAATGTTATAGTGAAATGCAACATGCACTTCAAACAGTGGTCTGAAGTCCCCCAACACTATTCCTCTACCTAAAACACTAACATTAGGATAGGAGTCCCGTGTATGGGTGCTTTACAGCATGCACACTCAAGAAACTAAGAAGCTTCTGGAATCGGAGCGTCTTGCACTATCCCACCAAGATTACACAGTCTTCTGTCTTATGGAAAAGTCGCTTATACATATGGGTTATTTGTGGTGCCTGTAAATATTTTAACAAACAATGCTACACTTTTTGGGGAAATTGAATATATACTTTTCAAATCTAATATTTGAACAATGGCAGTTATATTTATATGGTTTCATTTTATTCATTACCTTTCCAGTTTTGATACTTTAGCATAATGTTTTCATTTTCCGTACATCCAAACAAGTACAATGTTTTTTCATAGTCAGATATCAAAAAAACTTCCGATGAATAGTTATATCCGAGTAAACGAAGTTAACGAGGGGAAATACTGGATCCGTCTGTCCGTACGTTCTTGCGCCTGCGAAAACTTCTAGAAGGATAGCTTGGTTGAGTTTGCTTCGGGTTTAGCAATTCACTGACAATTGCCAGACAATTGCCAGATTTATTACCAATGTTTTAGTAAAATTCAGCAAGAGCAAGGATGAATTCATTGAATTTATCTTTATGACACATATATCAAATGATAAGCATGTTTGATTTTAGTTACAATGCACCAAATATTTGGGGAGTTATGGCGTGTTTTTGTTTTGTTTTTTTGTTTTTGTTTCTTTTTATGCTTAAAATTTATTTGTCAGTTAGTTCGGAAAGGATTTAGTTCATTTTAAGTACACAGGGATATGATCATAAACTACATATCAATTTTAATATTTGTCACAATCCACCAATTTTTGACAAGCTCTTTTCTGGTTTAAAATTTCACATAATGGCGAATATCCGTTCTATAATTTTTGACAGGATGAATGGATTTAATTCATATTACACATGTATAGGATTATTTTATTTTAAAATGTGGCGATGTTACGGGAGTATTATTTAGTCTGCCGAGTGGCGGACACTTCCAGATGTCATGTCTTCAACTGCAATTTTATGTGTTGCTAGCATTGATTCTAAAAGTAACTTACATCCAGATTACCTCTCATGTTTATCTCTCATGAACAGACTCAATCAAACCTGCAATTTTATGTGTTGCTAGCATTGATTCTAAAAGTAACTTACATCCAGATGGAATCTGTTTACCTCTCATGAACAGACTCAATCACGATTAATATTATGAAATATTGAGTGTGCTTTAGAAGGATACCACTTTAGTATGTTTTATATGCTATATACTATTATTTCTCTTCTTTTTTAATTTCAGATACTAAATGTCATTAAAGTACAAGGGACAAACCTGTAACTGTCAAGTGTTTGAAATGTATTCTACTTGATTTTGTAGAAATATGCACATAGAAATGCCGCATTTCAAGAAGAGTCGAATGTTTCAGTACTATGCGTACTAAGGCATGAAAAGTTTGTGTTGTTAAAAATCAGTATTTGGTCTGTTGCATTGTAATTGCATATACTTCAATTATGTTATGTATGAAGGTTAACGGAATTTTCCTTAATACGGACCTTATAATATGAACAAATCTTTCAAAATATGATACAAATGATGCATGACGAAGCGGGTAGGAAAGTATTCCTAATATCAAATTCTAACACGACCAGCGAATAACCTACATACATGTAGAGCAAAATCTATCTCGGGTTATTCTGCAATAAACCACTCGCGTGCAATGACGTCATCCAATCCAGGTGCGTAGCACGATCGTAAAAAGTAGTTACTATTTTTTCTAACACTGTTGATACTAGTATGTCGTGTTAGAATCAAAATAATAAGTTCCTAAGTGTGATTTATCGTAGAATAACCCGAATTTTTCGTTCTTATGCGTAAGAATATATCACGAAGGCCGTAAACCACGTTTGGGAACTTATTATTTCTTAATTCTAACACGACCAGCAAATAACCTACATACATGTAGAGCAAAATCTATCTCGGGTTATTCTACAATAAACCACTCGCGTGCAATGACGTCATCCGATCCAGGTGCGTAGCGCGGTCGTAAAAATCAGTTACCATAAACCACGTTTGGGAACTTATTATTTCTTAAATAGCACGCCTCCACAAGGTCAGCTTTTTACGAGAATTTTCGAGAATTATCTCCCTTAATTATTGACGGTGTTAAAGCTATTCCTTTCAATTTGGATTGTCTCCCTTACATTAGCTAAAGTCGTGTCATTCATGACTCCAATCAATAATTCCTTGTTATAGATTTTGCATTGATTTTAATATATTGCTTTGGTTAATACACGGAAATAAAGTTCGCATATTACCGGGTACACCATAGAAAGAATCAAAACATGTAGGCAGTTTTTCATGTAAATCATGTTGTTTTATAGATTCATATAGAAAATTCATTCTTGTAAAGATAAAAAACATTTCTGTAAAAAGCATTATGTTTTATGATATTACGAAATTCATATTGTCATCATGTAACTGATAGCAATTATTGATATTATATATCGACAATGATAAACCAGTAATGTTAATGTGTATGTCTTTTAAAAAGGAAATAAAGACACATTTTCTAGGACAATACTCTACAAAGAGTTGAAAATCAGTTTTGTGTTTTATAGTTAGGCCATCGTAAATTTGTAATCATTTAAATACAACACAGAATTATATGATAAGCTCTAGTATTCTAGTTTGGGTCAAATTTTATGACCAATTATTGATGTCAATTTTTAATATTAATTTGAGATTTTCTAGATCATTTTTATTACAAATTTTAGAGGATCCCATTGGAAAAAAGTCTTAGACTTTTATATCATGCATATATACATCTTCCTCAGTACACTTCTTTTGTTTTCTTTCCAAGACTGACTAAAATTGGCTAGTTAGGTTTTCATGATTCATAAAATAGTTATTACAGACAGTAATACGTTATGTGCGAGTAAATGTGCCCAAGTAATTCTGTGATATATTTTATTGTGATATTTTACATGATATGTATAAAATACTATGTATATAATTATGCAAATAAATCTATCTGTCTATCTTTACATATTTTGCATCAAAAGTGTGAGAGGGGCGTGAGAGGTGTTGCACATTTCACTGCGTCTCTCATGAACAGACTCAATCAAACTGAGTCTGATATTATTTTTCTTGGTTGCATTTTTTGCTTCCAAAGGATCTTTTTTTACAGATTTTATTGACTAGCGTTTTTGAGCGTTGTCTGCATATTTTATCGATTATAAGAGTGTTTTGTAGATAGAATTTCCTAAAATGCACAGAATCACTTTGTATTTTTATTGCTTACTAATGAAAGCGTTTTCTAAATTTCGGAAATATTTAAATACATTTCGTGGCGGGCAGTTTTTCCCGCCTTGAGATGGGGTTCAAGGATTACGGCTGTCTGCACACAAATAAAACAGCGACATTTTGAAAATGATAAGAGAAGATACAGAAATTTTGAAGATCGCAAGTTTTTTTTTTAGTTTTTATGACTTTTATTTCATATGTATATTGTTTTATTTTAATATAATTTTGTAAGTCTTGACTGACTTCCATTTGAAACAACGAGTCATTTTTAAAAAACATAACTTTAGAAAATTTCCATTTGTGTTTAATGTAATCCGAGCCATGATATAAATCCAGTCATTTACCTTGTTATTTTTTGTGAATAAATACGTACTTTCTCTTTCTTATATAAACGTTTCGTACGTCCTTAAAGTAATAATGTTTTCGGCCTTGCGTAAAGCTCTTCAGTTTATACTTATAATGTATATAGTAGGCCGAGAGCCAACTCTTTAATTTATTTGACGAAAAGAATGGCAGTAATTTAGAGGCGACAAGGGACAGTTAATTTGAAAATTCCACAAATCTGCGCTGATACCAGTGCGAAAAAAAATCATGAAAAATCCAATTTTGATAAATTCAAGGCAAGTGTTAAGCGAATGTATTGCACAGACTTAGCGCTTCATTGTGTGACATTTTCAACCTGCGATTCTGTTGCTTCTGTGATAAAAACGAATAAAACGCAGGTTTCAGGACACTAAATTTTGAGGCAAAAATGGCCCAAAATGCACACCTTGCGCGACCTGTACCGTATTATCTGCAAATGACTGACGTAAAACACATGCATATTTTTAAAGCATGTGGCCAGACGAAAATAATGTTGGGAAGAAAAGTGTCTCATAACCGTTTACTTGTTCCGCTTTTTTGTGCTGAATCTGGATGGATGAATGACCGTTTCCGTTTCGTCTGAATTCCGTTACCTCAGGTAAGACTTTAGACCCGGCCGTCTACACGGAGCTAGGAAAATCGATTCAAGTACACATTTACACAATAACTACTCGTACACAGGAATCCTCAGTTCTATAAGCATCATAAATAACCAGCTGAATATAAATGCCTATAAAGTGCATCTGTCTATTTTATTTTTAAAAAACGGGCCAAATGCGAAACTGGCCACTGCCACTTAAATCCCCTCTGGTAAATCCGCTCACATTCTTGATCCGCCCCTGATACGTGTATATATACATAGGTACGACCGCATTTAGTCACGTGACGTTACGCATACCCAGGAAGATTAAAACATTTGGGAATTTACTTTACTTGAGCCGTGACTAATTGAAATATACAGTCATTTATGATGGACAGCTGATAACTTCGATCAGTGTTATCGGGTAAGTATTGTCCCTAGTGTAATATTATATAATATTTTAAACCATTTTTAATAGGATTTCGAAATAATATTTACTACTTTCGTTTTCTGTTTACCTTGCTCGCCGAAACTGTTTGCATTGTTCTAATTTTCATAAAGCTAAATCATAAACAGAATACTACACTATCTTGTATCAGCAGATAATTTTTTTATGTTTTCATTAATGTTTTGCAAAAAAGTTTTCTTTTCTTCTATTTCTTAATAGTACTTTCGTTTTCGATGGAAGTGACTAAGTGTAGATACTTATTTGCTACACGCTTAGCACACGCGATTGGAAAACTTATTATTTGTATTATGTTTTCGACATGTTTAATGTAACCTAGATGCACTTATAGTGACTTTACTAGTTCTTTTTAAAAGAAGAAAAGTCATTATACGCGTAACAAAGATATTAAAAGGTCATATCAGTACAGAGTACTAAAAAGGTAAATGGTTCTTCCACTATAACGGGATAAAACAAAATTATTGTTTTTTCGTCTTTAGATATTACATTTATTAAAAACTATTTAACGCTTATATTATAATCAACGCATTTGATATGATACAGATAAAACTGTATTAAATCTTAATATAGATACAGAACATGTATATCAATAACTTTGACTGTGTTCCGTTTATACGTTTAATTAATAAATTATATTTATTAAAAAAATATCGTTGAAAAGTCATGTATGATTTATATAGTTTATTCTCTATTAACATCCAGCATCATGACTGAAAAGGTTAAATTCAGCTCAACACATGGACAGAATGTTACACTCACCAAGTCTTGAACGATAATTGAAAAGTCATGTATGATTTATACAGTTTATTTTTAATTAGCATCCATCAACATGACTGAAAAAGGTAAAGTGCAGTTCAACACATGGATAGAATACTACACTCGCCAATTCTTAAACGATTGTTGAAAATTCATATATGATTTATACAGTTTATTCTTTATTAGTTTCCAGCAACATGACTGAAAAGGTTAAATTCAGCTCAAAACATGGACAGAATGTTACACTTACCAATTCTTCAACAATTGTTGAAAAGTCATGTATGATTTATACAGTTTATTTTTTTATTAGCATCCATCAACATGACTGAAAAAGGTAAAGTTCAGTTCAGCACATGGACAGAATACTTCACTCACCAATTCTTAAACGATTGTTGAAAAGTCATATATGATTTATATAGTTTATTCTTTATTAGCTTCCAGCAACATGACTAAAAAGATGAAATGCAGTTCATCACATGAACAGAATGTTACACTCATCAATTCTTCAACGATTGTTGAAAAGTCATGTATGATTTATACAGTTTATTCTTTATTAGCAATCAACAACATGAATGAAAATTTAAACAGTTTATTCTTTATTAGCTTCCAGTAACATGAATGAAAAGGTAAAATCCAGATCAACACATTGACAGAATGTTACACTTACAAATTCTTAAACGATTGTTGAAAAGTCATGTATGATTAATAAGCTTCCAGCAACATGACTGAAAAAGGTAAAATTTAGCTCTACACATGGACATAATGTTACACTCACCAATTCTTCAACAGTTCTTGAAAAGTCATGTATGATTTATACAGTTTATTCTTTATTAGCATCCAACAACATGACTGAAAAGGTAAAGTTCAGCTCAACACATGAACAGAATGTTACACTCACCAATTCTTCAACTATTGTTGAAAAGTCATGTATGAATTATACAGCTTATTCTTTATTAGCATCCAACAACATGAATGAAAAGGTAAAGTTCAGCTCAACACATGGACAGAATGTTACACTCACCAATTCTTAAACGATTGTTGAAAAGTCATGTATGATTTATACAGCTTATTCTTTATAAGCATCCAACAACATGACTTAAAATGTAATATTCAGCTCAACACATGAACAGAATGTTACACTCACCAATTCTTCAACGATTGTTGAAAAGTCATGTATGAATTATACAGCTTATTCTTTATTAGCATCCAACAACATGACTGAAAAGGTAAAGTTCAGCTCAACACATGGACAGAATGTTACACTCACCAATTCATCAACGATTGTTGAAAAGTCATGTATGAATTATACAGCTTATTCTTTATTAGCATCCAACAACATGACTGAAAAGGTAAAGTTCAGCTCAACACATGGACAGAATGTTACACTTACCAATTCTTCAACGACAGCCACCTGGTCAACACGACAGTCGGGAGGATGGGTTTTTTCGCTGGCTCCTCTTGAACAAGGACAGACTGTTGTTGTAGAATTAGACGGTAGTGGACATTGTGACCTAGGATTCATAAAAGAAGACCCACAGTGTACCAACGTAATGAAGCAAGTTTTCAAACAGATGAATGAAATACGTATACATAAACGAAAATGCACGATACCTGTTACTCTCAATGACAAAGCAACCGAGGTATTATACCTTTCAATTTCTGGAATGATTTACACTTGATATAGACTAATGTATATTGTCATACGGACTCAGTGTTGTTATATTTTGTGGCTCTTTGTGATCACAGTCAGTTCTGCTTAAGCCAGCGCTGAGTGTGTGTTTATAATTTGGTTTGAGGGATGAACGTGAAAGGTTTTGCATATTTCATTATCCCTCAAAGACATGTTCAATCAAACCAAATACACTATTATTTTACTTGTTCCAAATGCGCTTCTTATAAATTGAATGAACAGTTTAATAGTATTTGATTATGTGAGACCTATATGTTTTAACAGATATCTATTCTTACAGTAATGTTCCTGTAATGGCTCCTGAAACGCGTATAATGATCTTCCTTCTTTTTAAAATCATCAAAAACTAGTTTTTTAAAAAGTAAACAGTTTGAACCTTGTAATGACAAGTGTTGTGGAGGTATTCTGACATCACTTCAATTATAAATCTGTCTTTTTTCTTCGTTTAAGGTCAGCTCCCGATTCCAGGAGAAAACGTTCACTAAAACACTTGATCAAGAAAGCAAGATGTGGTTGGCACTTTATGTAAAATTTGGGAAGATATCTGCAAAGTTGCTGATGAACGGTATTGAAAAATTATATTATCATTAAAGTTATAGTTGAAAATTTGTGAAAAAATGGGAAAATTTCTTCCTCGCCTAATGAAACATACTATACCTCAATAGGTTTTTTCTTTTAACTGAATAAGTTATATTTGGGGCAAAACGTTATTACTAGGCATGGCTTTAAGGTAGCAGAATCGTTAGGACATTTAGCAATTTCCATGCCATGCAATACATATTCTCATATTAAGCCGCTATCTGTTGTTGTTTTCGGAAACTCATTTTGAGATACATTCTGTTAGAGTAAAGATGGAATTCCAGGAAGCATTGAGTAAAGCCAACTCATAAACAAACATTTTAACCAAATACACTCAGTATTGGCAAGTAAAATTAAAAGCAGAGATCCGCTAAGGACGATGCTACAGGGTTTATAGGAGTTACCGTTTATGAAGTTCAAGACGAAAACAGAATATCCTTATACATGTATTCTGCTTGGTGGCGTCCTATACTTCTAAATGATATTTATGTCACAATACTTAGTATTACAATCTTAAAGAACGCCAAATAAGACCACGGTAAACATACGACAGCAGATATAACACGAAGTCATAGCAGATTACAAATAAAGATGCCCGCCCGCTTAGCGCAGTAGGTAAGAGCGTTGGTCTACGGATCGCGGGGTCGCGAGTTCGATCCTCGGTCGGGGCGTATGTTCTCCGTGACTATTTGATAAACGACATTGTGTCTGCAATCATTAGTCCTCCACCTCTGATTCATGTGGGGAAGTTGGCAGTTACTTGCGGAGAACAGGTTTGTACTGGTACAGAACCCAGGAACACTGGTTAGGTTAACTGCCCGCCGTTACATGACTAAAATACTGTTGAAAAACGACGTTAAACCCAAAACAAACAAACAAAACAAATAACGATGTCGTCTTGGAACAGTCAGTCATCAGGACATTAAGACATCGTAATGTGAATTTCAAATGGTTTATCCTATGCCAACAAATATTCAACCTTGTGGACAAGGCAAAGTTAAAATTCTCTTTAATGAGCTAAGTCCCAACGAAAAAAGACGCAGGACCGCTATAAAAAACATTGAACTTTGGTTAATTAAAGTATCCAACACTCGAGTACTCTCATCAGAAGTAAGATCAACAGTCAAACTTTTACTACTGCAGTCTATACCATATAACTCATACGCACAATAATTGTAAACTGGTGGCGTTACACTTTTAAAATATATTTATAGGTTCACCTGAGTATCCAGTAATGTTTTCCAATAACCATGGTGCCAACATAAGTCTTGAAGAAAACAATTGTCTTGCCTCAACAGTGTTAGCAAATCCCGCCTCCACGTGTTTTGTGAAAGACAAGATTTCGATTGGTGAGGAGTTATTGTTTCAATGCTCGCCTCTTCTTGAAGGTGAACGTGAGCCCAGCAGGTACCATCTTAAATTGCATGTTTATGAAAGGAATCCAGAAAGCCTCAAGAAGGATTTTAGGTATTTATTTGACTCTGGAACAGCATACGCTGGTGAACCACCGGTTACTACATTAGAAGTATTTGAAAAGGAAGAATGCAAAGGCGATATTGTAGTCACATTAAAATGTGACACAATCGTTGGTTATAGGGCTGCTTCCAGCAAATACAATGAGCAGACGCTACGTGTTAATGTCGCTGACGGTATCTGGGTTATTTTAGAGTTGTATAGGACTACTGTTGCAGTTAGTAAAAGAGCTAAAACCTTTTCAGTGACGGGTGTTAACGTTGCAGACGCTGCTGTTCGAGAGCCATCAAATGTGAATGCAGAAAATTCCATGGATCCTATAAGATCCATGCAAGAACGAACTGAACTTAAGCGACAAGTTAGTGATTATTCTGAGGTTTCAGACGCAAGAACACCTGATGACAATGTAACCGAAAGACTAGCTTCACTTGAAAGGGGTCATCAAGAACTTCATGCAAACGTAAAGGCCTTAACACAGACTTTGCAAACTGCTGTTTCTTGCAATAACTTTTCAGTGCCTCCAGGACATGTACCAAAAGCTTTCCCTTTAACTGTGGCATCTGATATGCGTTCACAAACGTGCGACAGAGAGATACATATTCGGAAAAACTTCACGCAGCTTATCAACAATATGCATTGTGTCACTTTGTGTGACAAACTGTTTGAAAAAGAACTTATAACACAAAATGAATATCAAAATATCAATGCAGAAACATGCTCCCCAGATGCAAATAGGAAGCTGCTCTTGGCAATAATGAAAAGAAAAATAATGAAATCGACGATGGATAAAATACTTGACGAAACTGATCAGGGATATTTGAAGAACATGTTTTAAAATATATTCGTACATGTTATGATTTCTATGCTGATGCACTCTCTTGCGCTATAGTGTCAAATTCTGAACAATCTGGTATGTCAAAACGGTATTTCTGTTAGTTTGTACATTAACAGAGTTCGAACGCCTTCATTTTTCGCCAGTAACTATGGTACCCTGGCTTCAAAACGTTTTACACTTACTAAGAATAAATTTAGAACCTTCCCATATAAAATTAGTGAATATTTATGTACAGAAATACCGTAATTTAAAACATTAAACTCTAAATGTAGTGTAAAGTTCCATGACTCGTAGATTGTTCGCGCAAATACTTAAGAGTGGTTGTCAACGGCTAGGAATAATAAGGAAAACGTAATGCCCTTCAATTGACTCCGTAGCCCAAAGACTGTCACGTCATAGCAAAGTCGTGACAACAATGGTGCCAATAATTCCTAAGCTTTGCGCTAAGCCTGGCTTCGCATCTCCCATACCCTCGTGGCGATAGATTCCACCAAGAAAGAGGTGTCGAGAGTGATTCAAGAGACTTGCCATCTTTCATCTTTAAAAAATTATTCTAATTGTTTGTTGCATAAATCAATAAAATGAATTTCTGATGGTTTAAAGGCGCATAATGCCATTGTTCATAATGTGGCTGTCACATTTTTTACTATGAACATAAAATATATTGATTTCTTATTGAATCATATTTTCAATACATTTTGTAACTGTTTTTTTAGCTCACTTGAGCCAAAGGCTCATGGTGAGCTTTTGTGACCGCTCAATGTCCGTCGTCCGTCGTCCGTCGTCCGTCCGTCAACATTCTTTTTTAATCTTCTTCTTGAAAACCACTGGGCAGAATTACACCAAACTTCAAAGAAATTATCCTTGGGTGGCCCCCTTTCAAAACTATTCAAAGAATTGAATTCCATGCAGAACTCTGGTTGCCATGGCAACCGAAAGGAAAAACTTTAAAAATCTTCTTGTCCAAAACCACAAGGCATAGAGCTTTGATATTTGGCATGTGACATCATCTAATGGTCTTCTATGAAGGTTGTTCAAATTGTGCCCCTGGTGAAAAGAGGCCCTGTCCCGGGGGTCACAAGTTTTACATATACTTATATAGGAAAAAACTTTTAAAATCTTCTCGTCTAAAACCACAAGACCTAGGACTTTGATAATTGGTATGTAGCATTGCCTTGTGGTCCTCTATCAAAATTGTTCAAATTATAACCCTGGGGTGAAAAAATGCCCTGCCCCGGGGGTCTCAAGTTTTACATATACTTACATGTATATAGGAAAAAACTTTAAAAATCTTCTCGTCTGAAACTGCAAGGCCTAGGCTTTTGATATTTGGTTTGTTGCCTTGCCTTGTGGTCCTCTACCAAACTTGTTCAAATTATGCCACTTGGGTGAAAAGAGGCCCTGCCCTTGAGGTCCTGGGGGTCACTTGTTATATGAGTTATATAGAAATAGATACTTAAAAAATTATCAGATCATATTTCCTAGACTGCTGAATTATAATTACCTGATGACCCCAAGTGGTTAGGGGGTCACTTGACTATGACCTTGACGTACTGACCTACTTTCTTGTTTTTTAAGATACAGCCTTGAAATTTGGATGACATGTACAGTTTTGCACACCGATCTTAAAACTGACTTTCAGTGACCATGAATGTGACCTTCTGACCTACTTTCTAATATTTTAGCATCAGTTTGCCATTTTAAACATGTGGCTCATATTATTCAGGTGAGCGATTCAGGGTCATCTTGACCCTCTTGTTTTCTGATTTTTGACAAAAGTTCGAATATTGATTGAACATATAGTACAACCTTTACTAAAAGCACTATGTATGATTACCTCCCTTTACAGCTTTAACTGTTTAGATGCTGAACTTCTGAATTTTGTTTACTTAAATTGGTTTCATATAGCCTATACATGTTTCTAGTAAATTTTTATTAGACACTTTCATAGAATTGTGTCTGTGATAGTATTATTGTTAAGCTGTCTTTTTTTCTTTTTCTTTTTCTTTTTTTTTTTTATTATTTTGGCGAATTATTTCAGTGAAATAAGAAGGTAAAACATAAATAATAATGAGTTCGTGTGTTTTAATGCATCTGGAATTGATTTCATTATACATGTATCACGTTATAAATTCATACATCTACATATATTTAGTTTGTCTATGTATGAGAATACTAAAATGGACATTTGTATTGTCTGAAACTGCTTATTTATCTTGATAGTGGATTAGCTGCTAGATAAAACTACTCATATGTTGGTGACGTTCTGTGCATTTAAGCACCTGTCGCTGTTGTTTATCCTTTTATCGATTTTCTGTCACATTTGAGGCCGATCTTTTCTCGTTCTTCACTATTATAAAACGAAAGTTTAAGAACGATAACTCTGTAAGGAAGAATGGTGTATAATCTCTAATCCAATAATGTCCGTCAAAGGATTTTTGGTTAGAATTATTTCAAAAGAATGCAATGCGTTACAGTTATCGCCCTTTGGCGTAAGATCAATTTTACACTTAAGTACAGGGTTTCGAACCCACAATTTCATTAATTAGCTTTTAAGATAAATAACAGTGTTGATAGATAACGTCACAGATATTGGAAGTGATGAAATGAAGTCGGCCTACAGGAGGCATTGTATTCAGAAATTGATTTGTTTATTTGATTTTTGTACAGTGTCATTGTAGATAACTTTAGTATTATTTACTGTATTTCTTTTTACACACTGAAACAGACAATCCAATCAGTAGAGGTCTATTATGTTTTGTAAATAAATGGCAATATTACGTGTACTTGAATTTCAATGCACATGTTATGAAAGCATATTGACAGATAAATTTACCAAAGAATATGTGTTAAAATGTGTGACAAATACAAAACATACATGTTTTCTTTTATTTAACCACACTCGTAAGGACTTTTTTCATTTCTTTCTATTCTCATTTGTGATTTTTATGAGGGATTCCTCCCGTACACAATTTGGTAATTTTCAATAGTGAAGTCAATAAATGCCATTTGACGATGGATCTTACATGGGTTTCTTTCCATATTGAATTTATCAGAAGAGTTGAATGAAGCAATAAAATGCGAGAACCTGCCAGTGATTTTCTATTTCAACGAGTGTAATAATTGAATTTGGAAAGACAAATGTAAGATTTATACCGCTGGAGCATTGAAATGTTTTCTTTCTTTACTTTAATTCGACAAGTGTCTATATTTAACGACGTCAACGTCAAAATGTTATTTACAAAATTCTATTCTAGCATAAAACTGCTGTTACCGTCACTTTCGGGGGCGTTTTAACAGGAGAAAAAACGTTTGCTTACAGAGAGATCCTCGCGCTCACGTGCTGTTATAACACCTCTTTATATATGCGGGTTCCGTGGCAAAGCGTAAACAATATATTCATTGACCTGGTTTTTGCGCGTTTTATGCTAGAATAGCGTTAGCATGTGTTCTTTGCGTGTTATAACATCTTCAGAATCCCCTGCCGGGCTCGGGCACCCCTTGAACCACACTCGGGATTCTGCTGATATTGTAACACGAAAAAAATATGCGTTATCCCTACATTCTAATATGCTTGCCTCTGTTAAAACACGCTTACGCTAGAATGACGTCGCGATAACGTGCTACCATATTTTATCTACTGTTTTAGATTAAGTTATCACAAAAGACTGTTTTAACACTATTTATACACTCGGATGGTAATACGTCGTACAAATAATTTTACTCTGGCTGCGCCCTGATGAAATTATTACGCCCGACGTATAGCTGCCCATCGTGCGGCAATGCTTAAATCATCACAACGTTATGTTGACGTCACGGTGACGTGATATTTAGCACCATGTATGCATGTAGAAATAGAGCTTTCAAATTTGATCCAATATTTTACTTAAAAGCTGGTTATTCGCTTTGAAGGCTAATTCGCCAACATTTTTGCCCAAACTGAACTCTTCCGAGAGATGTATTACCATTTCCAGTTCTGGTATGTATAAACAAAGGAGCATGACGACCTACCATTTGGCGACATGCATACGCGAAGATACAGTTCTGTCATATTGATCTAAATTTTACAACAAAGACATATTAGAATCGAAATATTCTTTTATAGCAAAGCAGTGTTTTAACACTATTTATGCACGATGGGCGGTTATACGTCGGGCGTAATAATTTCACGAGAGCGCATTCGGTTACATTTGTATTTCACTCCTACGACGTCAAACATGTTATTTTATTATATACCTAAATAAATTCTGTAAAAAATCAGCTTGTATTTGACAATTAAATAAGAACACACAGACAAAAAAAATTCCGTATTGTACCTTTAGAATTCCGTATTGTACCTTCCGTATTGTATACTGTCGGACTATTTTCATTAATATGCATAACACGACACATTTCTATAAATAGCGCACATAAAAACTTCACTAAGTTCCAATTAATATCGATAAACATTAAAGATTTCGTTCAAGAACAAAACAAGAATCAAAAAGGTAAAGGTATATAATAAAAGGGTCATTATAACAGTAGCTGGATCTGGGACTTTGTATTCGGCTCTCGTGGATTTTGCAAGTTCGGAACACACTCGGCGCTTGCGCGCCTCGTGGGATGCGATCTAGCAAAATCCACTCGAGTCGAATACTGCATCCCAGATCCAGCTACTGTTATAATAACTCTATTATATCCGCTAACCTGTCTTGTATTTGTATCATGCGTTTCAAAAGAGAAGAGTACCTATCACTATTTTAAAAGCAATATATTTGTGAAATAGAGATTATGCAAAGTGTGTGGATGGGTTTATAATATTGTTAGCTCACCTGTCACAAAGTGACAAGGTGAGGTTTTGTGATCGCGCAGCGTCCGTCGTCCGTGCGTCCGTGCGTAAAATTTTGCTTGTGACCACTCTAGGGGTCACATTTTTCATGAGATCTTTATGAAAATTGGTAAGAATGTTCATCACGATAATATCTAAGTCAAATTTGAAACTGGGTCATGTGCGGTTGAAAACTAGGTCAGTAGGTTTAAAAATAGAAAAAACTTGTGACCTTTCTAGAGGCCATATTTTTCAGGAGATCTTCATGAAAATTGGTGAGAATGTTTACCTTGACGATATCTAGGTCAAGTTTGAAACTTGATTAACTGCGGTCAAAACTAGGTCAGTAAATCTAAAAATAGGAAAACGTTGTGACCTCCCTAGAGGCCATATTTCCCAATGGATCTTTATGAAAGTTGGTCAGAATGTTAACCTTGATGATATCGAAATCAAGTTTGAAACTGGGATATGTGCGGTCCAAAATTAGGTCAGTAGGTCTAAAAATAGAAAATCCTTGTGACCTCCCTAGAAACTGGTATACATGCTCTCAAAAACTAGGTCAATAGGTCTAAAAATAGAAAAACCTTTTGACCTCTCTAGAGGCCGTATTTTTCAATGGATCTTCATGAAAATTAGTCAGAATGTTTACCTTGATGATATCTTGGTTAAGTTTGAAACTAGGTCACGTGCGGTTAAAAACTAGGTCAGTTGGTCTAAAAATATAAAACGTTGTGACCTGTCTAGAGGCCATATTTTTCAGGAGATCTTCATGAAAATTTGTGAGAATATTCAACTTGATGATATCTAGGTCATGTTCAAAACTGGGTCATGTGCCTTCAAAAACTAGGTCATTAGGTCAAATAGTAGAAAAACCTTGTGACCTCTCTAGAGGCCATATTTTTCAATGGATCTTCATGTAAATTGGTCAGAATTTTTATCTTGATGATATCCAGGTCAACTTTAAAACTGGGTCACATGAGCTCAAAAACTAGGTCACTATGTCAAATAGTAGAAAAAACGACGTCATACTCAGTTTAAAACTGGGTATGTAGGGACAGGTGAGTGATTCAGGACCATCATGGTCCTCTTGTTTTGTTATCTACTTGATTTTATTTGTTCTTGTTTATTTGTTGTTGTTGTTGTTGTTGTTGTTGTTTTTGGCATGCTGTATTTTTCACATGAAAATTGTACATGTATAAAGGCTAGAGTCCTTTTGTATGATATAGTTTCGCTGCCGCGCTCTAGGACACAGTCCTCCCGTTCAAAATCTGATATTTTTTTACATAATTTCTTCTTCATAATTCGCAACTTGTGCTCATATTCAAACAATTAAGTTCATTGAAAGAGAAATATAGATTTAATTAAAAGTTGATTGATAATTTGTTGTTGGTTGTGCCATCTCACTTCAAATAAGCAAGGGAATTATGTTCGATGGAATTTATCTGTTTACCGGCATCACTTTTATAATTTTATTATGAAAAGAGGCCCTGGGGGTCCAAAGTTTTGTATAGACTTATATAGGAAAAAAATTTAAAAATCTTTTTGTCTGAAACTATATGACCTAGGCTTTTGATATTTGGTATGATGCCTTGTCTAGTAGTTGTCTACCAAAATTATTCAAATTATGCCCCTGGGGTTAAAAGAGGCCCCGCCCTTGGGTCACTTATAATTACCTGATGACCCCAAGTAATATGATGTCTCTTGACTGTGACCTTGACCTACTGACCTACTTTCCTGTTTTTTAAGATACAGCCTTGAAATTTTGATGACATACACAGTTTTGCACACCAGTCGTAAAACTGAATTTCATTGTCCATTAATATGACCTACTGACTTTCTTAATATTTTGTCATCAGTTTGACATTTGAAACATGTACCTCATATTACTCAGGTGAGCGATCCAGGGTCATCATGACCCTCTTGTTGTTTTTTTATGATAGCTCGACATATTATGTACTATTTGTTGGGTAATGTACCAAATAAAGTGGATGTTCATTTTTTTGTTCTATAACGTTGTGCTTTTCTATGGGAAAAAATGATTGTCTTTACTTATTCCCTATTGTCGAATAATTTTTATCATTATTTTTGTTATTTACAGCGTGCTATTAGCTGAGAAACAAGACGTCGAAGTCCCCTAACGCTGTAGCACTCAAAGTTTAAGTACAACAAATAAACATATAAACATAAAACAACTTGCATATTTTCCACAATTCCTTTTTTAAAATCATTGCCTCCAAATAAAAGGACACTGCTAAACATCCATAAACCAAGTTATGTAACGCAGGATCAACCTTTTCTGACTGAAGAACTGACAGATGAACGGACAGGGAAATTAATAAAATGAAATTATGTTTATTTTCTCCTTAATGCCTTCTATGTATGTAGATGTATTTTAATTATTAACTCTCGGCACAATCTTCCGTGACTGAATGACAAATTCTAGCTTAAAACTGCAGTTTTTGTCACTTTTACGGAATGTTTTAGTGTGTTAACAGAGATATTCTCGCGCTAATGTGCTGTTAAAACCCCTTTTTACTAGGGATGGCAACGAATAGCAATTTTGGTGTTCGAATATTTGGTCATCAAATGATCAACAAAACAACTGAAAATCATACGTGTTTATCTATGGTGGCATATTTCTGCCACGAGATAGGTAGGTAGCTATCGATATATTTTAAAAATGTTATCTTGATAAAGCGATTTTTTTTTCTGAAAAGCTAATTTCAAATTCGAAGGTTTCCTGAAAATGTTATTGCGATAATTTACTTTAGTATCTTGATAATTTTGCCTAAGTGCCAACAGTTGACATCTATTAGCCAGCTAATTCTATACTTTTAGTAATTATATTGATATTTCGAATTTTTCTGAAAACGTTATCTCAATAGCCTTAAGTTTTCCGGAAAATGCACAGCTATCTGGAAAGATTACAATATTATTGTGATAGCTTCCATACATCTCATGGCAGTTCCAAGCAGTAGTTAACACGAAATTTTGCGCTTAAACATTTTCAGGAAATAAAGTATCTAGAAAATATAACGTTTTGCTGAAATGTTTTCAGAAAAAATGCACAAATTTCTTGGAAAGTTTAAAATATTATAATAACGGCTACCTAGCTATCTCATGAAAGAAATGGGCCACTTTATTTCCCACATCAGTGACTTGCATTAATTCTACTTTCGGTTTCACTAGAAATGATTCACACATTAATTAAAGAATTTAAAAGTCTTACTAATCGTTCTCGTAACTTGTTTATCTTTAGAAACATAACAAAGTTGTAATTTGTCTTTATTTAAATTTCTTTTTTTCAGTTTTATTTCTTACAGGGATGTAGCTTCTACGTACACATATAAGTAAGGTTTTCTCGTAGGATGATCGCGTGGAACGGCAGAAGGCATAGGTAACATATATATTTGACAGAAAAATAACGTAACAGAATGAACTTTTTTCCTATAATATGAGATATTTTAAGCTCGCGAAGAGTGTAATGAGGACGATCTGTTCGTTTGAATATTGAGTACTTAATTAAAATGTTTACCAAACGGAATGTATTTACACGTCATATACATTTTGCGAAAATTATTTTTTAGACATACCGAATGGATTCAACTTGTGTTGAAAAAGGTATGCATTACATCTGACTTGTTTTCTATACTTTCCGGTACCTTTTTTTAACTCAGATGATATATCTTTGATTGAAGTGGGAATCATTAGATCAAGTGATATTCTATGTTTTTTCTGTTTTTTTTTTTTTTTTTTTTTTTTGTTTTTCTTTTTTTTTTTGTTTTTTTTTTTTTTTTTGTTTCTTTTTAATAATCAAACAATTGAAGCACATTACATTTCCACAAACTTTATATACACAAATGAGCTAAAGCTATAAAATATGAAATTGTTAACTTAACATCATTCTCAAAAGCAATACGCCTAGATATAGTATGCATTACTGATGATTTACCAATTGTAAAACAAAACAGATCAAGCATATTGTATAGCTTCAAACTTAGCGAACGAGACATTAAATTCATTAGCTTTGTACCAAGTTGAAAAATAATATGGTAATTAATACCAAATCTGAAACTCTTGTCTTGCATGAATTCTACGGATAAGCATCCCAGGACATGCCAGCGATGCCTCCATGTCAGATTTGTTTATGATGTTTTTCAAGATCTTTGTTTCTAACTTCAAAAACCAATCATCTGTCCTACCATTATCAAAAGTTTTAATCGAACAATAGATAGCCTGAAGTTGTTTGACAGAAGTAATAAATTCCTTTCGAGGCTGTTCTCACCAGCTCACAGCTAAAATGATATCTTCTCCTTTTGGAAGCAATTTTGCACTAATGTTCTTTTTGTGACTTTCAACCTAGATCTATTCCTAATCATCTAAAAAATCATTGGCCGCTTGGGACCAGGACACTTTTCGCTATAGCGGAACTTTTGAAAAATCTTCCCCTCAGGGACTGAAATTTTGTAATAGTTTCACACTTTCGATCCTTGTCTCGTTCTCTTCAGATATGTTCAAATTATTTCGATTTGTAAAAAAGCATGGCCGCTAGGCCGGGTGTGGTGGCTTTTCTCTATATGTTTATAGTGGAATTTCTAACAATCTTATCTTCAGAAACAGCTTTTTGAGTTTTATATATTTTTACACAAATGATCGTTTAGTGATTCTCTTCCAAGAATGTTAAACTTATTTTGCATTGTCTAAATCAGAGGGGATGGCCAATTTTCTCTACATGCATACAGTGGAAATTTTAAAATTCGTCTTGCTAGAAATTGCAGGCTGGATTTTAAAATGATTTTATAAACAATTTTAGGTGACCCTTCGCAACATCTTATCAGATTCTTTTAATTTGTCAAAACTTGATCAGATTTGTCAAAAAGAAATATTGACGCCATTTCCCCCTCTTTGTAGTGGAGAATTAAACAACCTTCTTGACAGAAACTGCCTGTCCGTTCTTAAAATCACAAATCAGTGATTCGTTATCAACATTTTAACCTCCTGTGTTTCCCTATATGGCTGTATGGAAAGCTTTAAAAACTTCTACCCTGAATCGGAAGGCCAGTTTTAAAAGTGATTCGGCAGAAAAAAATAATTTGTACTACCTGAGACTAGCTACTAGAACGAAACTAAAGAATTTGTCAAAAATTTCAGATTTATGTAATTTGTCCTTTATAAAATAACGACAAATGCCATTATATTTTAGAGATTTTCACCGAGAACTGATTATATGTTATTAGACATGGGGATAGAGACTAACTACATTTACAAGTTTAAAAATGGAAATAGAAAATATAACATACCAAAGTCTAGGAGCTAGCATAGTTATACTTGTTTGAGCTTTCAAAATCTGAGCCATATTGGACCCTCATGCCATGTAATGCTCATAACGTGAACAAACTTTACGTACATTTTGAACATCCCTTGCGATCGACGTCAGCTGTCTACATGTGGTGAAGGCATACTTATTTTCTTTCCATTCAAACACACATCAAATTTTATTTGACACACTTATTATACACTTTATTTGATTACAAAAACACCATCATAATTTATATTCATTTTATTACTCCAAAGCACAATTTATATTCATTCCATTTTGATTATATACCAACTCTAAGTATATCAAACATGATATAATCCAGTACAGTATAGATGTTACTTCTTTACAATTTTTTTCCTTGCATTTTCTTAATGACAAATAACTGCTTTTATATGCTAGATTTAACAAAGGCAAACAAGACATACAATGAGAGGAGCAGGCTCCTCTATACAAATTTTAATAGCACAAAGGGTGGAGTCTTATACAAAGAGGGGAGTTTTCATTCAGTGTCCATTGATGTAAAATATATATAACAAAAGAGGAGCAGAATGCTCCGAAGTCTACATTTAGTAACAAAATATGAGTATGCAAATATTATTTAGACTAATTTCAAATACTTTTAAATTGTAAAAATAAAGCTTTTGCTGATATAGCTCATGATCAACACCAAGAAACATAAACATAACATGTAAAATTTTCAGCTAAGAGGAAATATTGGTTTGCAATTTCTTTACTTTTACGTTTGTTCAATCTTTTGTATGCAGGCAGCTTAAATTTCAAACACCGACAATCTACTGTAGCAAAGAAAAGAATGGTAACAAGTACTGTCACTATTAGTGACATATGCTCGCGAAGCGTGCCTAAGAATGCTACGGTTGTCAAAATAGTTTAGGCATGAATCATTTCGTGACCAGAGAAAAATAATGTTGTCAAAAGGTAACCTTGAACTTGGAGCTAAGGGGTCTGGGTCTTGCGCATGACACACCAACGCATTGTAGGGAACATTTGGTTTTAAAATTCCTTGATGAATTGCAGAGTTATTGACCGGACAAGAAGCAGACCTTTTTAACCTTTGACTTCTAAGTGTGACATTGACCTTGGAGCTAGGGGGTCTTGGTTTTACGCATGACACGGAACATGTATGCCAAGTAATTTCAAAATCCCTTCATCGATGGCAGAGTTATGGACCGGACAAGAAACAGGCCATGTTAACCTTTAACCTCTAAGTGTGACCTTGACCTTAGAGCTAGGGGTTTGGGTCTTGCGCATGACACGACGTCTCATTATGGTGAACATTTATGCCAAGTTATTTTAAAATCCCTTTATGGATGGCAGAGTTACAGCCCGGACAAGAATTTACACGGACACACGGACGCACGATCGGACAGTCCGATTTTACATGTGACATTGACCTGAGATCTAAGTCTGATCTTGTGCATGACACGTTTTCTCATTATGGAAAACATTTATGCCAAGTAATTTCAAAATCCCTTGATAAATGGCAGAGTACTGAACCAGACACAAAACAGACCCTGTTAACATTTGACCAAGTGTGATCTTGACCTTGGAGCTAGGGGTCTGGGTCTTACACATGACACATTGTCTCATTATAGTAAATATTTATGCCAAGTTATTTCAAAATCCCTTCATGGATGGCAGTGTTACGGCTGAACACGAAACAGACCCTGTTAACCTTTGACCTCTAAGTGTGACCTTGACCTTAGAGCTAGGGAGTTGGGTATTGCGCATGACACGTCGTCTTTTTATGGTGAACATCTATGCAAAGTTAATTTAAACACTTTATGGATGGCAGAGTTTCAACCCGGACAAGACTTTACACGATCTCACGGTCGGACAGTGCGATTTTAATTTGCCCACTTTCGGGGGCATAAAAGCAAGTATGAATATTTACAATGAATACTCAATTAAACAAGAAGGTCATAAAGATCCAGACGCTCACCTGACCTACCATTTACCGTAGATAACCCAGATTTTGCTAATAAATCCGTTCAACATTTTACTATATGGGCGAATATCTAATGATTTTTCGCATAGCCATGATTAAGCCGCCGAAAAATGCTTTCCTTGGATTTCCTTCAAATGAGTCAACATCATCAATTATTTAGAAATTATCAATATTTAACATGATGATTTATCAATCATTAGTTCTTATATCAGAAACATATGATATGAAATAGCGGGAAGCTTAACATAACTCGTTTTGCTTGTGACTGGTCAATGAATAAGATCAAAAATTAACTGGGAGTACTTGTTTTAATCGCCAATAAATGCTCATCAGAATGAAAGAGAAATCTAGTAAAGAGTGACTTACGTCCACAATATAGACTCGTAACAACAAATTACTTTTGACTTTTAAAATACTCAGCTATTAGATCAGAGTAGTTGTCACTTTTCTCATTTTCAACTAACTCAAGGGTAATAGCAACAAAATGTATTCACCTGGGTTTCGAACTTGAACAAGATAATATACCCATAAACAATCTAAGTCTGACGAACATTGGATAAAATTTGCTTAAGTTATTAAATGGATAATGTCACTTTTCACAATTCTAAGTAAAAACATCAAGAACGACTGGAGTATCGGGCTGGTTATCAAACATGTCCCTGATATAATGCCCAACAAGAATGGTGAACATTGAAACTACTTTACCCAGAGAGCGGACAGTGTCAAGTTTTGCAATTTTGAGTTATGCAAGGTCCATAACCCCTGACAATCCAGCTTGTTATTGAAGTTGGATACTACGGCCATAAATTTTGCGACCCCATTGGTTGAACATTGGATAAGAAATGCTCAAGTTTGAGGGTGGACACTGTCAATTTTCACAACTTTAGTAATTCAAGGGTCATAACTCCAGAGCCTCTTGGACAATCCAGCTAGTTATCGAACTTGGGCGAGATATTTATACCTATTAATATTGCAGCGAATGTTTCGGAACATCGGATAAGAAATGTTCAATTTATAGGACGGACAACTTCAGTGGACACCGCTCTAACGCATCCCGCCGCAGGTGATCACATAATACTTCTTATTTGCGGGCGTATAAAAAGTTAAATTATTTTATCTAGTTTATGTTCTTTTTATAGTAGGCCTACATTCATTCAATAAAACAACATACATGTATTTATGCAAGCTTATAGCATAAAATTGTTTTAGAGTTTCATTCGAGTGAAGCATTACGATATTAGATCATAACAGTTATATTTTGATGTAACACAAAACCTCGATTTAAACGCTAAACGACAACGGACACCGGGCGATCACAATAGTTCACCTTGGGCATATTGCACTCAGGTGAGCTAGAAAAACACAATATATGCAATAAAATCAACATGAAAAAGGTTTCACAACTGATACATTTTACCCCAAAACAGTCAACAGTTTTCAACAACTTTTTGCATTTGTGTGGTCTAGGCAGCTTTGTTGTTCATAAGTTTCTCTCCGTCCGTATCTTTCCTTACAGAAACGTTTTGTTATATACCATTATTGGATATCCCTGTCAATATTTTACCTCCGAAAAGCCGTATTATACAGAAATTCCAAAATGTTACCCGATTCAGAATACCTCGCGGACACAAAAGACCTACACTGTCACGAACACTATGTAAGTTATTCAGATAGTTTCACAGGGCTGTGGGATAAGATACAAAATTATTATTACAAATCACCTGGAATGAAAGACATGTCTGCCATAACAATAAACCAAAACCCAAAACGTAAATAGTCTTAAATATCACCACTACTCGACAAAAGTGTGTCCATTTATTACCAAGGAGTTGCCCAAAATGGCCCTTAGAATAATAAAGTTAGGCAATCACAATGGAGTGTTCTTTGAATAAGAATGCCTCAAAGAGCACATAAACACTCGTTTTGTGTCAGAAATAATAGAACCCAGTCTATACAAGCGGAAAAGCAGAATACATGTTGCAAATAATTTAAAACAAGGTAAAAAGGAATGTTTGTACTGTGAGAAACTACAGCTCAGCGCAGGTTGTTGCTAGAAGGAAAACAAAAGAAGTACATGGTTCACGAAGATCGGCGGAACAACGGATGTGTCAAGACGAGAACCAATGAACATCATCTCTATTCATCATAACAAGTCAGTATACGTACTACATTCAAATAAAGCATCACACGCTTCTTTCGTTTATAAAATATGCGATGTAACCGAATTCTAAACGGAATACTGAGTCAACGTCACCAGACGACAAAATGGCTATCGAAAGCTCGTAGTGCTCATGGCACATTAAAATATTAATTGAAAAATTATTAAACTTAATGCAAACTAAACAAAAAAGCATTCTCTGTAGCTTATACATAATACATTTTACTTAGATGCTAAAAAGTATTATCGATGACGCGTTGCTCTTGTTTAAAGCAAAGTAACATCTCATCTCCACTGGTGTGGTTTTATCATTTTCTTGTTACTAGTATGTAAAATACATAAATAAATACAAGAACCATTGAATCACAAGTTTTCAAATCCCTGTACAATATAGGGAAAATACTTAGGCCATAATAAAATTAATGTCTTGCATAGTTGCATCAATAATGAGTTAATAAAGTAACACACTTCAGAAATAAATAAGCCCGCCCGCTTAGCTCAGTAGGTAAGAGCGTTGGTCTACGGGTCTCGGGGTCGCGAGTTCGATCCTCGGGCGGGGCGTATGTTCTCTGTGACTATATGATAAACGACATTGTGTCTGATATCATTAGTCCTCCACCTCTGATTCATGTGGGGGAGTGGGCAGTTACTTGCGGAGAACAGGTTTGTACTGGTACAGAATCCAGGAACACTGGTTAGGTTAACTGCCCGCCGTTACATGACTAAAATACTGTTGAAAAACGGCGTTAAACCCAAAACAAACAAACAAATCAGAAATAAATAGCAAATTTTAAACACGTGTATTTTCGGCATCCATAGCACTTGTAGATACCGATGTATCAGTCATAACTTTCAACAGTTTATTACGGAACATGTAATTACAGGAAAAATAAAAATGTAGGCCGAAAACTATTATCTTTTAGTAATATCTAAGCATCACATTATAAATTTTCATACCATTTTAAAAAATCAGAAGTCTCTAAAACTTGAATTGATAAGCCTTTTTTCAGTCAGCTTATTCACATTTTTGTAACATATTACATTGTGCAAATAAGTATGTGATAATGTCACATAACTTATATAGAAAATTATAGATACATGTACCTTGAAAGGTCAGATAATAAATAATATCTTCAATGAAAAGATATTGCTTTCAATGAAACAGAAATTAAATATCATGAATATAAGTGAAACATGCAAATGGTTAGAGTAAAAAAACTATGTTTGCACAGCCTCTTGAAATGGATTAAATTTTAGAAACTGTAGCAGGTACCTTACACACCAAGTACCTGCAACAGTGACGCTATCAGTCATAATTTGAAGTAAATGTTATGACTTTAAAGTAAATGTTAAAGACGCTAGCTGCAGTTTCTTGTATGAGAGATGGGGCAAAGATTTCCCAGTAATAGAATTTCTTCAAACTTTGTATATGAACACAGTCTCATGTTTGAAACAGAAAAATGCAAAAACAATCATAGGTCACCGTGCTTGTTTTGGAGTTATCTACACTTTAAACTGGGTTTTCTTCAAATTTGCTTATTAAAGAGCAGTTAACTCCTGAATAAGCATGGTGACCTTCGATTTTTTTCATAGTTCTGTTTCATATACAAAGTTTGAACAAATTTTATCATTGGAAATTTTATTTTATCAAAACTGTTGCAACCGTCCTTAAGGGGTGGAGTTTGAAAACATGTAGGTGGAGTCTGAAAGCATGTAGGTGGAGTTTGAAAGCATGTAAGTTGACGATAATAGTAGAAAATGTCAATAAAAAATAGAGGAAATTTCAATGTATAATGAAATAACTTCGTATTTCATATGAAAGACAGCTTGAATAATTACGGAATGTCTTAAAGCATATTGATTTATAACTTTTTAAATTAGTAAGAGATATATGAATAGAATATAAGATCCTTTTTTAACATATGTTTGGACCTTTATGTAGCTTTTTCAAAAGCTATGAAAAGTGTAACTAAAATAGACGGAAACAAAAAAATGTTTGAAGCTACTAAAAAGGTTCTCTGAAATGGGTATGTTATACTAGTATTTGAAAACAAATGCGAAACGATGTGAGAAAGGAAAACCTCTTAAACTAGACTAAATGCAAGTATTTTTGTACAAAGGGACACAATAAGCAAACAAGCAAGGTCCAATTGCAAATTATTATCAAAAATTATCATATCAAATGACAAATAATTGTCATTTAAATTTTACATATTTCTATGCGGGAAAAAGAAAAGAATCTTAGTTCGCTTCTTATTTACAAAAGCAACCCTTGTGTGATCAAAATCTCAATGATGGCAGACTTTGATGTGAACGGGCAGATACAGTCATAATTGAAACAAGCTGCAGTATACTAGGTTATGTTCCTATACCATTTCATAGATTAAAATAAATACATGTTATGAGCTCTACTACAAAATATTGCGGATAATTTAATATGTAGTATATATATTAATAACTATAATACGTTGATTAAGCATCGAATAATCTAATAGGTTGCTTCGTCTCGGCCGAACAGTTTAAGGAAAAACTTTTGCTTTATCTTAACACGAGGAGCAAAGATACCCAATTCTGCGTGAGTTACAAATGTATTTTTCTTTTGAAAATACATCTTTATGTATACGCTTTAACAATAGCTTCTCTAATATACAAACACAATATCAAAATATTTTTTCATCCTGTATATTGCATGTAATTGAATGTAAGTTTAAAGCATGTTTTACATTCAAAACATACATAATAATCTAATCGGCTAAATGAAAATGCGTGGAGCAATTAAACTGTATAAAAGCATAAAGGAATACCCTGCAGTTTGACATTTCTGTTTCAAAGTACTCTCTTGTATCAGCAATAAATAGTTAAAATAAAAAATAAACCAGCTTTAGTTTGGATACAAATAAAGTTAACATTTCAACACAGAAAACCGCAAAACTACAAAAACTCTTTCAAGCACCCATCATATTTTAGTTTTGTACAATACGGCGATACCTACTGCACAAAAGAGCAAACCCGCTAATTGCATTTTGTTAACATCTTAAAAATGACTGAATGTTCGTTTGTGAGCTTTAGCATACGTTTAGATCAATTATATAACAAACATCTTTTCTCCATAACGAAAGAAACCGTAATTCAAGCGGAAGTTCACTGGGTAAAACACAGCGCGTGGTAAAACAACTATAAAGTCGTGAAGAATATCTGGACTTAAAATCCATCACTTTTCTATACAGACAAGTTCTTCAGTATTAACACATGTGACAACGGGCATGAAACTAAGAATGTTCAAACAAATACAAATGAATACAATCTATCTGAAATGTTTCCATCCGATGACACAGCCTCGTCAAAAATCACGTGTATATGAATTATTACCTTCTACGCTAACATTCATAGATAATGTAAAACATACTGACAATGAGGATGACACCAAAAATGTTCAACTAATGGCAAGTGAATGCAGTCTTTCCGAAATGTTTCCATCAGATGACATTATGCCTAAATAGGCAGATAAGAACAGATCAATAATATGGTCAACTTGACTTATCAAAACTTCACTACACACTTGCGTAAAAGGAAAAGCGTCATGAACACGGACAGGTCTGTTAAAAACTTACAAATTATGGCAGCCTGTCCTCATAAGATGCTGTTCGACAAAAGAAATTTGTGCCATTCTAAAACAAACATGAAAGGATGTGGATTACATTTTTTGCTACTCGGGGTGAACGATAATAAATATGTGATCATTTAAAAGATGATCGTAGCGGTAATGTCCTCACACAGGTATTTCGCACTCTGTAGTCTGGCTTCAAGATACAAAAATTAATAAGAGCAAAAGAGTGAAAAAGAAACAAAAAGCTGGCAAAGTTTGTTTCTAGAATAGGTAACGATAAACACTACTAATTATAATAATGAAATAACACAGTCGGAACTTTTAACGATTTGAGGATTCTTTTTGCCTTGAGGACATGTGATGTCTATACCTAACCCTTGTTCGGAGGCTAGTAGCTTCTATATTAGAACTCGTGAATGTATCAAAGAGGCCAATACCTTAATGCAGACTGGAAACCCTGAAAACAAGGCCTTTAGCACGGTTTATCAGTCAGATTTCATATGAACAGGGCGTTATGATCAGTTCTAACACGACCTGATTTGTTCTCGTTGAATAAGAAAAGACTGAAACTATGTGCTATTATGCAACAAAATCATTGTTTGTACGTCACAATTATTACGTCATTGCGTCAAACGTCATAGCGGTACGCTGCAAAGAAAACCACACAAACAGGCAAATAGCTGGTGAAAAAGTCAAGGATGTAGATAATAATGCTTGATATATATCGTATTAGAATCGAACTAATATATCTCAAACAGTGGTTCTCTTAAACAAAAACATCAGTATTTGTTGTTCATATGTGTCATATGTTATATCCTTCCTGATATACTTCCATTGCATCTGAACTATAAACCTTGATCGTATTCATCGTCAAACGACTGTTTGGGATATACTATCATTTCTTAAATATCAAATCATCTAAACGATCATCCTCCTTGATATATTTCCTGGAATTATTAGGAAACTCTTCTGTTTTGGGGTAAAACATGTTTAAAGTATTTATGTACATTTAAAGATAATAATATATAAAGATGAAAACGTAAAAGACTATAGCTCCATTATATTAATAATATCGTCCCTGATATCTGATATCAGGTTGCACACTTTGGTCAGTTTCATTACGCACATTCAGTTGAAAAATTACATTCATGTTAGCATAATGTATTTCATTCTGATTTACATTTATTTACTGTTGGTTCGCTCCTCAGCATAGTTCTAATCCTTTATTTGGGATCATTCTTTACTTTGCACCGGTTTCAAAACACGAGTTATTGCAAAATATTTTGTAAACCTTTATGTGTCTACTAAAATAACAAATAAATTAAATATACAAAACCGCTGTTTTAGTTTTTACAAAGTAAACTTATTTTCACATGTAAAGTATAAAATCTATAACAAGATCGTTTGGAAGTATTGAAAGAAAACAAGCAAAGTAATTATAGACTCTAGACTCAGTGTGACTGAGTCTGAGTCTAAGTCTTCTCCTGTCCTGATTCTCACTCCCTTAACATTGGCTCCAGCGGAACTTAATTGTAGGACATTGAATGGAACAATAGAACAAGAACTGGGGTATTTTATGTATACGTTATGCCAAAGCTGAATTGCAATTCTTTCTGTATTTTACACATAATGTGTTTTGCTCATAGAGATTACCAAAAGTACGTGTAAGAAAGTCAGGAATTTCAGTTAAACATTTGACATTAAGCATCTCGTTAAATGGTTTTGAATACACAAGGTTTACTCGACCTGTGCTTGTCTGTCTAATCATAGTTTCCTGAAATCAAAATATTACTTCTGATTCCTTAAATATGTTAGTTATGTGCGGTTTCTTTAGTATTTACATTTATCGATCGTTTTGCCAACATAGGTGATCCGTGCTGTTCTATCACCCTTAGCTGTAGTCTTATCTAAGGATTGTAAAAATTGAACGTTCTTAAACAAAATAGGAAAGGTAGAAAGCCACAGGTCGCCCAACACGACATAAACAAAAAATGTTACAAAAATTTTGCAGGATCGGTTTGATTGAGCCCTGTTCATGGACGGGAATGGAAGTGCAATCTACCATCCACGCCCTCTAACCCCGGTTTGAGCAGAACTCAAGCTGGATAAACAAACTATATTCAGAGAAGCCATTTTGATTTTCTCTTAAATAAAAAAAGTCCGTTTGCGTTTGATATTTTTGTGAAACGATGTGATACATATTTAAAATCATGTCAAAAAGCTTTCGTAACATGTTTTGAAGTCAGTGCAAAGTCAAAATAATTCAATGTTAGTTGAAGTATCTTTCGTGTTAGTATATAATTGTGCTACAATTGTCGCCAAAAGAAATACCAAAAAGAAGAGCCTTTGACATATATATATTAATCGAAAAACTTCTTGTAACTAAATAAACCCGTGCAATGAAAACGAACTGGCAAGAGCTATATGCAAGACTATTGGAATACATCTTTTATGGAATGGAGTTATAGAATAACAAATCACGTAAGTTTTGGGGAAAATAAACCGACAGCAATCCTGTATACTCGCCATGATTGTGCCGCATAGCCTCCACTGACAGTTACTCGGGGTTTGAAATTTCAAGGAAGTCTTCATCATCTGCATCGTCGTCAAAATCATCAGCATCGTCATCTTTCTTCATCGCAGCTGTTTCAAGTGAGCGCTTCGCTGTTGCCACACTAGGTCCCGTAGCGTTTCCTGTCACTAAGGCACCTTCTTCTTCTTCATCTGCTGGCGAAACTTCCACAAATACTAGATCTCTATCATCGACCTCGCCGTCTTCATCTTTGATCGTTTCGTCCCTCGCACCAGCTATCTCAGTAGCAACATAACTCTCGGCTTTTTCAGTATGTTGCTTAAGGACAGTGTGGCCTAAAATCATAAAAAAATGTTGTTGTTATTGTTTTTAATTCATCCATTTAAAAGCAGCCAAATTGTCGATTTATCAAATTAAAGATAAATTACAACGGTATATCGACATATTCAGTAAACATTTGGATTTTAGATGATGAAACAATGTTTCGATTTGTCACTTCATTTCATATCACCCTTCAGTCAGTTTTATTCATAAATATTAGCAATCTTCCAGTATTATCCCGACAAAACACATCTGTAATGCATATGAAATGGTATATTTTGGGGGAAATAACCAGACACTTAAAAGTCATACCATTCTCAGTTATAAGAGTTGAAATTTCAAGGAAGTTTTCATCATCTGCATAGTCGTCAAAATCATCAGCATCGTCATCTTTCTTCATCGCAGCTGTTTCAAGTGAGCGCTTCGCTGTTGCCACACTAGGTCCCGTAGCGTTTCCTGTCGCTAAGGCATCTTCTTCTTCTTCATCTGCTGGCGAAACTTCCACAAATACTAGATCTCTATCATCGACATCGCCGTCTTCATCTGTGATCGTTTCGTCCCTCGCACCAGCTATCTCAGTAGCAACATAACTCTCGGCTATTTCAGTAGGTTGCTTAAGGACAGTGTGGCCTAAAATCATAAAAAAAAATGTTGTTGTTGTTGTTTTTAATTCATCCATTTAAAAGCAGCCAGATTGTCGATTCATCAAATTAAAAATAAATTACAACGGTATATCGACAGATTAGATATTCAGTAAACATTTGGATTTTAGATGATGAAACAATGTTTCGATTTGTCACTTCATTTCATATCACCCTTCAGTCAGTTATATTCATAAATATTAGCAATCTTCCAGTATAATCCCGACAAAACCCATCTGTAATGCATATGAAATAGTATATTTTGGGGATAATAACCAGACACTTAAAAGTCATACCATTCTCAGTTATAAGAGTGCTCCAAATCCCTTTGGTTACTTGAATTTTCAATCTAACTACTTTCTCCGGATCAATCACTATATCTTGACACCAACTGGAACTTGCTTTTACCTAAAGTTAAATAATGACGTTGTGTTAAGCTTAATAATATAATTTATATATCCAACATCTGTTAATAAAATCCGAGACATGCACTCGCCTTAAAACACTTTAAATATGCACACTTTTTGACGTTTAGACGAAAGAAAAATACGTATTTAAATTATTTTTTACATTAAATTACCTATGACTTCTAATGTTTGATATTGGAATTACCTATGCAAGAAAAAGAACTGAATAATTCAATCGAGGTTTAATAATAAAATCATATTTTCCTATCTTTATGAATATGGCCAGTATATGAGGTCAATAATCTCTTCACTTGATCGACCGGAGACCGTGACGGTGGATTTAAAACTTTTGGTTTTTGTTTGTTCGTTTTGTCCTTTGTGTTGGCTTTGTGTGTGTGTGTGTGTGTTCCTTTGTTTGTTCGTTTTGTCCTAATGTGTTGACTGTGTGTGTGTATGTGTGGTGCACGCGTCTGCGTGCTGTGGGTTTCGTTTTGAGGAGGCTGCGTTCTTGGTGCGTGGCATTCCCTGTTTGATATTTGTCTTTGTTTTTTTACGTTTGACTGGAGGTGGTGGAAACTTATTTTCGCTATTCTGCTCAAAGTAGTAAATTTTCGGTAATGGGCTTCTTGAATTTGCTCATTTTTTGCAAATCTTCTACAAATTCTATTGTATCGGCCACATGCAAATTCACGACTATGTGTAACAGATTCTCTGAAGGCTTGACAGATAATGCCCGAAATGGCACTGTTGTTTGGAAAATTGGAATTCGTTTTTATCTCCCGAGATTAAACATCAGCAAGTATAAACAATCGAGGATTCCTTCGATTAGAAGCAAAAACAACCCTGGCATTTATTTGCAAACGATCTTCTTCCATGTGCAGAATTGAAAAGACCCAAAAGGAGATTAAATCGCAACAAGTATATTAATATACCAACAAGACATTAGCTAAAACGGGTCCTTACAACAGGATTGGAGCTCCTTCAGTAACCGGTTTTGAATGGTATTCATTAAAAACACATTATTCCGGATTTGGTTAAGTTGTAGAAAATAGATATACCGCTATAGAGATACAGTTGCTCTTCAGAGATCGTGACAAAAGATCCTTTAAACAATTATGCTTACGATAAAATATATAGAAACTTACCTGCAGCTTGTGGTTATCCAGGTAAAAATGCATCTCTACTTGCAACCGACAGTTGAACTTAAGGTCAAAGAGTTTACGACAGGTTTGTTCGTTCTCAAGTAGCAAATACATGGTACCGGCGCCCTTCAACTTCACTACCATATCGCATGATCTTGTAATACGACAAAAAATTGTGTTGTAACTGTCGTTGCCCGGAATCTCAGTCGAACTATCCAGTTCTTTCCATACAGCTCCTTCACTGTTTCTGCTTTTATTCTTCACACCCATTCTAAATCTAATTGATACAATAATTCCAGGTATAAGTACTATAGAGACTTCCTATCAAATTTGTAAAAGAAGGGTTGTTTGTAAAGCACATATGCCTACATGTTTGCTTGTCGGAGGTATCTAGGTGGATAATTTGCAATCTCAAGTTTGCTTTGACCATGACAGGGGTGACTTTTGGCTATAAAAATCCAATTATCATATGAAGTTTGATAGCTGTGCCCCGAAAGTATTTCCATTTTTTTTTATACAAATCTGTTTTCAGTGTCCGGAGTGGCTGCCTTTGTATGTAAAGCGCATTTGAATGTTCTGGTCATGAAAAGGGGGTGTAAATCTGATACGACATACTCTTGAAACGCTATGGTGAACGAAAACAGGAGAGGACAACCGTAAACTAGCAAAGGTTTATACGTAGTTGCAGTCTGATCCTTTCCCTTTCTCCGCCACTATCGACCGCCAGTCAATATCTTTTGTCCTTGTAAAACGACCTGAGCACAGGTCTCGATCGAAAACATGTTTGGTTTCTATTTCAACACGTAATTTACATACATGAATGCAATGATAGATAATGCATCAATAGTAAATGGGCAATTTTTAAACCAATTTGAAATTGAAATCTAAAAATAAACATACTTGGTTATATGTCAAGGACTTACGTGACAGCTAATTATAAGTAATTACAACCTCTATATTGTTCAGTTAAATCATGCTTTTATATTCTATGATTATAGAAAATGGTCCAACGGCTGTATTGTTATTTTGTTATTTAAAATGACTTATGACGCACCTATATAGATACGACGATATGACGGATAAAAGCTGCCACCGGTAATACACGGCCTGTAAACACTGGCTCATCCTCTTTGAGGAGATGAGTTGAAAAAAGAGCCAATGATACTTCCGAGGAGGCGCTAATGACCGGAACTTTATGCAGAATGTAAACAAAGAAGAAGGGTGAGTTGATGGTTTCCTTTCTCAGATAAATGTAAGGCCCTATTTCAAAAAATAGCCAATGTAGTTCCACTCAGAAATGATTATACTTTTTATATATGCAGACCGTTTTGCAAGGTAAATGCATTCCTTGACGTGAGAACTTTTGAAAGTTGGGAAATAGAGCAAGTCCAAACCAAAAGTAGACATTTTCCCATATATTTCACCCTAATTTACACAAATTTAAGATTTTATAGTCCCTGCATCAATCTTGCTGAAAAGCATATCTTACTACTGCAAGACTTACGTGGTTTACTAGCGTGTTTATCCCGTACATGTGCATTTATCACCATGTGGAGGAGCCACCGCCGCAGAGGAGGCGCTAAGAACCGGAGTGGGAGCCAAAGCACTTTGAAATTGAGATTTTTTTTAATGTATCATCAATTCTCACATACCAGAGCTTTATCATAATTCCCTTGGATTGTGTCAAACGTCTGATGGATGATATTGTAACAACATCCTATTCATTTCCTTAGAATGTATTCTGAGATATCTGCACTTCTGTTTTCTTTTGCACTTGTCTAATGATGGGCTACCATGGCGTTATAAGTTGTATAATTATGATATTTTCTATGAAAGGGACATTTCCTAATGCACAACGGTTTTCGTGTCCAACGCATTTTGGATTTTTTAATAGTTAGTGTTAACTTTGTGGTAGTCTGGAAATGCAATTGCTATATGTACTTCCATCGGTACTTACAAATGCTAAATAAATTTATTTGTTTACCTGTAAATTGCTTAATTCGATTACATATATATGAAAATGCTAACACTCAAAATACTTCTCCCAGATGTTCTAACGATAACAATGAAACTGAAAACGTTAGATATTTAATCCCCGGTCGAACCGCATGGATCATATAGCTTTTGTCTTATCCTTGTCCGTTTGTCAGTCGTTCTGCAGTCAAAGTCATATTAAGTTATTATTTAGTACTGGGAGTTTGTAAATAGGGTGCCATCTGTTGAGGCAATATTTGCTGTCAGACTTTGTTTTTAATTAATGCTACGTAGTAAGAATGGGTATTGACCGTTACTGAGCATACAGTTACAGAATTATAAATACAGTTTTTTAATTTTACTTAAAAAACGTTTGTAAGGAAACATGTATGTTGATACTTAATTTCCAGCTAGCGCGATTCATTGATTTGCCGATCCTATTCTGCGGACTACAGAAAAAAATCATTTCTTATATTTACGTTATATAGTATCTGCCTTACTCGATTTTATTTATGCTTTCAAAGAAACTCTTAAAAACATTTGTTTCTAAATGAATTAGAAAAGACATAAATATACTGAAATGATAAAAAAAACATATAAGCAAAAATATCGAGGAAGTTTATAAATAATGTGTACATTCTAACATGACTAGCAATGCTTAAATCGTCAAAACGATAATATGTTTACGTCACGTGGACGTTGTATTTAGCGCAATGTACGCACCCAGAAATAGCGCTTCAAAGTTTAATGGCCTTGCAGAATAAATCGCCATCATTTCCGCAAGAAGTGTATTACCATTTCCGGTACTGGTGTGTATTGTACAAGCGAACAATCGGTGATGATACATTTTTTGTGCAAATGAGATCTGAATGTGCTCACTTTAGTGCTGGTGACAGCCGCTCTCTTGCGCTTCTTTTTATTTGGGGTGCTCGTGGTTACATTTCTAAACTGTTCGTCTAAATTTGATTTTTTTTAAATTGTATTTTGCTGTGTTTTATTTTCTTTTCTTTTACATTTGTATGTTACATCGTTCGTTTTCGTTGTCAATAATAACCCTTTCCTACGTTTGCCTTTAAACAGACCCATCTAGAACGAACAAAAGTAATAATATCATACAGAATTGAGCATTCTTTCTTTGCGATTCCTTTCAAACATTTAAAATAAAACTGACCATTTAACATTAAACTGTGTAGCCGTTGCATTGATATATACACAAAAGTAGAGCTATTGCACTTGCATCGGCTTCGGCGTCGGAGTCGGCGTCGCCGTTGGTTAATTTTTTTTATAAAGTCAAATATCTCTGTTACTCTCAAAGCTATTGATTTAGAACTTAAAATAGTTATTTACTATCAAAGTCTACATAAGGAGAATTAATCCCTATAACTCTGATTTGAATTTTGATGGGGTTATGCTCCTTTTTAACTTAGAATTTTTCGTTAACCCTTTTGGTTAAACCTTTTGATAGCATCAAATATCTTTGTTACTATCAAAGCTATTGACTTGAAACTTGAAACAGTTATTTACTATCAAAGTCTACACCAGGAGAAACAATCCTTATAACTCCGATTTGAATTTTGACAGAGTTATGCCCCTTTTTAACTTAGATTTTTAACTTTTATAAAGTTTTTACTGGCATAGCTCTAATTCAGAGTCAAGCACTGAGAAAAGTCGAGTGCGCTGTCTTGTGGACAGCTCTTGTTATTTTAGGTAGAGTGTGTGCATTTGGGTAGTATAATACAATTTCAAGCATCAAATTAAAAACATTAAAACGAAATAGAGATTACATTGCGAGAACGAAAAAACTTTATACGAGTGTTAATCACCCAGGAAAAGAACTGGTCAGTGGCTCCGACTCTGGACTTTTGCGACTCCTCCAAGGCTTTGGCTCCTCCTCTAAGCCAAAATTGAGCATAGAGGGGTAAAACCCGCCGTTAAAACACATAAATAATTCAGATTCAACATACCATTATGGGAAAAATTGGTACAATCTAAGTTTACTCTTATTTGTGTAAAATAGGGCGAAATATATGGGTAAATCTCCACTTTTGCTTCGAACTTGCCCCATTTTCCAACTTTCAAAAGTTCTCACGTCAAGGAATGCATTTACCTTGCAAAATGGCCTGCATATATAAAAAGTATAATCATTTCTGTGTGGAACTACATTGGCTATTTTTTGAAATAGGGCCTTACATTTATCTGAGAAAGGAAACCATCAACTCACCCTTCTTCTTTGTTTACATTCTGCATAAAGTTCCGGTCATTAGCGCCTCCTCGGAAGTATCATTGGCTCTTTTTTCAACTCATCTCCTCAAAGAGGACGAGCCAGTGTTTACAGGCCGTGTAATAATAGCTGCATAGCTGCCACCGGTAATAATAACTTCCATCGCTAATACATATGGGTGACTACTCCAGAAGAATGTAATGTAATATATGAATGAAGTAATGTTAGTGTGAGGATAGTGCAAGATACAGAATGCGCTCCAATTTCAGAAGCTTCCCTGGTTATCATGCCAGGTGTAAATCACCAATACTTGTACACGATACTTTTATCCCAGCGTTGGTAATTTTTAGTTGGATATAGGACTCGATCTCATGTCACGTGGTTTCGTAGTCAGACAGTGTTACCACTGGACCACAGCGTCTGTCCTAGTTTATCAGGCGACTGTCTAACTTTAAATGGTGGGTAAAGTCCCCACTTTTAGTATGGTGCGATTTGGCAGAATGTAAAATGTTACAAGCATTTTGTAAGTGTTTGGCCACATATTTGTATGCTGAATCTAAAAAAATATATGTTCTGGCAATTGGTTCTGAAACTGGCAAAATGGGGGCGGGGTGGGGCAAAAATGACAACCTATTATCTTCCAATTCATATCTTTTTATAACAAAATATTTTTCTTTGGAAAGGTTTGAATAAATATGCTCATACTAAAAGCATAACAAAGTAATTAAAAATTCATAAGATAGGGCATAAAAACTAAAATATTGGTGACTTTTGGGTTGACGAAATAAACTGTGTTCTGGAGTGTTTATTGATGCTTCTCAATTCAGTGCATGGTGCCCAAGAACAAACAAAAATGTGTTGAGCAAAACATTGTTTATGGAGCAGATGAAGGTAAAAACTGGGCACCTAAACACACTGGTCTTGCAAGTACATCGCACCACCTGACTAGGTGATTACATTTAGTTAATCTATTTCATAGCTCGGAAGATCCATTTAGCTACTGAGACAAATTTTAAGTAGACAGATATTTTGCTAATCAAGGGATCTGGTCGTGTAATTCCGCTGCAGATAACATGTATTTAGTGATTCAACATGTGGATGGAAAAGATAATTTCCATTCTACAGAAGTCGCTGCTTGGTGATGACAATGACTTAAAAGTTTCCCCACATCAGTGCTTCTTGAGGAGGAACAATAAATGTCTGAGAGTACATGGATGCTATTTTGCCTGCTAACATTAGTAAGGACATTTCAGCCAGTGAGAAGAGCACCTCCAGCAAATAAAATTGTCTTGGCAATATTTCTATGAGAAGAGCTGATCATGCAAGACCCTACAGGAAAAACATGGGTTGATGATGGCGGCTTTCAGGAAGAAATAACCGTTGAAGGGAAAGCTAGCGGACTAAATTTGAACGCGAGGGAAGGGGGAAACACATGAAAACTGGCACAGGAATGATTCTGCATGCTGTTCCCTGCAGTAAACGATTAAATTGTAACACTATTACTTTTTCCAGAGATACTGTTTTGGTTCTTACCACGACATACGTAGGAACTAAATGCAACAGTAAGGATGGTGGCTGGGACAGCGGGAAAGTGAATATATATTCATGTCAACAAAATGTTACATAGATAAGCTTAACTTTGTAAAAAAAAAAAAGCTAGTATGCGGCGCGTTGTCGGTTTAATTTCGTGAAAATAGTTAATTTTTAAACTTTTAGAAAGTTTTTTCAAATGTAGTTTTATGATATGAGGATTTGCCTGATTTTACCAGAAATATTTATCAACGCTCATCGATTGCAACATGTCAGACGGTTGTTCCCCTTTACATGTTTAATCAGAACGAAAATAGTATATCGGATCCTATATCTGATACAAAATTAGTAGTTTTTACACTAACAAGTTTAACCTGAACTAAATTCTACAAATTTAGACATCAGTCTCCACATTTCCTTCATGCGAGATTACGAGTTTTGAACCCCACCGGAGAGAATGACTAAAGAGGTCATTGCTAGGCACAGTAGCTGGTCCAGTGAAGAGACTTTATCCTAAAAGATAGATCTATAGATCTTTAGATGACGACAAAGCATTGCAGCTGGTCTGAAGCAGAGAAATTATTTTTGAGAGAGTGTCTTCACATTACAACTGAGCACAGCTGCTGGTCCAATGCGAAGGATTTATTCTTTGGCGGGAACCTTTAAATCAAGTTTCCTTTCTCCACAAGTGACATTTTTTGGACTTATTTGTAGGTTTTCATATAAAATTATATTATGGTCCAGCCGAGACAATTTCTGAAGAGTTGTTAAAGTATGTACTCGTCTTTCTTAAACTTATCGGCAGTGGATGCTATTAAAACTGTGCATTCAAATCTTTTAAACCAATTCAAGACTGGTCAAAGGTCTTGATATGGACACTGTCACTCTGATAAAACGCTTAAACGCTGTGAATGAATTATTATAAAATGTATGTTCAGATTAGTGCTGAAAGTGTTCGAAATACTATTTGAGCCAGGTCTTTTTTGTGGTTTCAAAATAGAAAAACATATTGACTCTGAAGTGGGCATACATTGAAATTAAAAGCAATTTATCCTCGAAAAGTGTTATGTATTTAATCCTTAACCACGTTACATATCATTTTGATACAAACGCATAATTCGGGGTAATTGTGATAGAATAACATATTTATGTTAAAATATATCTTAATTCCGCGGCCATTTTGTTTTTCCACCATTTTAACCCGTAGCAATTTTACCAGAGCATATGGCCTACATATATATTTCTGAACTTAGCACCAAATTATACTAAGAAGTAAATGTGAACAAATACTTTAACAAAACGCGTGTACTTTTTTACACTTTTTTTATTGAAATACAGTATACATGTACTCAAATATTATGTAAAATGTACTTACAAACTTGATAAAACTATAAGCCGAAAGCGAAAATGATTACATTACTATAATTTTCATATTTTTATTAAATTATTTCCATTTCGGTTACAGAATTATTAATATTCAATAGAAATAAGTCATTGTCTAATTTGAACACATTTTACCTTAATTAATTTAGTTGTTAAACCGAGAAGGGTCTACCCGGAAGCAACTAAAAATAGAAACACACATACAGCAAACAATTAAGAGATATTGCACAACAATGTGTTTTATTAATACAGAATTCGATTCTAATATTAGAATTTTATTAATTAATTGTATTTTTGTGAATTACTGAAATATGAGAGTGAAATATTAAATATATTTTTCTGTCAAAAATATTAAATTATAAAGTGCGGTGAAAAACATTACAAAAAAGTTCAAAATAATGTGTTTGTTTTACATGTAGGAATAAATAGCTTCCCTCATGAACACCAGATCTTATATTTTCAGTGATGGCTGTGCAACAGATCTCAATCTTCGGCTGAAACAATCAAATGTCCTCTATATAATAACTGTGTATTTGACTAAGTATAAAGATAGCGATTTGTGTTGTTCGAAAATGCCTTAAACAAAATGAAGATGAACTTTATCGAAAAGCGTTTGTCTTCGAAGGACCACGTGCATCATCATGGTCCATCTGTAGTTCTATGAAAGTAAGTAAAATGTTTAAAGTTGTACTTGTAGTTTTGCAAGTGCACCTTCGTTTGAATATGGAGGCGTAGCTACAGAAGACTTTTGATCCAAATCATCACATCTTATCAGCACCACATTATATATATGCCGTACTCGCAAGAAGAAGTCAGAGCTCTTCGTGAAACTCTAAACCATGTTCTTCAAATCCGTAACTGACGTCAGCATCGAGAGGTACGTCTATATTTCCATCAGAGATCTGCTCCAGCAGATGCAAGCCGATTATGTCAATAATCTTCTGTATGACGTTCTTTTTCCTCACCAATTGATCAAACTCTAGAGGTCCTGCACCTGACATCTGACGGAACAACCTATTTCGCGATTCATCCAAAGTTTCAATCGTTCTGTCTTCTTCAATTTCATCAATTAGATGCAGGTAGTATTTAGTAAGTTCTTTATCTTGATCAGCGGGAAGTTTAGCTATTTCTTTCTCCAGTTCTTGTTTTATCTGATCAATGTTCCTTATCTCGTACAAGTCCTTCCCGTATTTATTTATTACTTCATCAAGCGGTTTGACCAGTCCAGCATACGGATTAAGTCGGCCGCCTTTTGTCCGGAAAAATCCCCCTTCTTTGTTGATAAAGCTGATCATCTGATTGACATTCAAGTCTCCACCGTAACGCTTCTTCTTCTTTGCGTCACCTTTTCGATACCAGTAAAACGATGGATATGTATACGAGCTGTATTGTTTACGTAACTTCCGCTCTGAATCAATATTTATTCTTGCTATGACAACGTCGGGTTCATTTTCGTACGTTTCTGCTATTTCTTCGTACAAATCTACTTCATCTTCGTCGTCTGCTTCGTGTAACATAACGAGCCGGTACTGTTTATCTGTATCCATGATTTCATCGAAGTTGTCTTTCGTGAGTTGTAGAGCAAAATGTCTGTCTACTTTCTTAAAGTCTATTTTCATGGCGTCTGATACCACTTTTGCTAAAGCGGTCGGTGTGATATCTCCAAGATATACTTTCGGGACTGCACTGCCATATTCGTAATACACGATCCCCGGAAATGACGTCACTTCAAATGCATTAATTAAAGTTTTGTCAGAAACTTTCCCAAATGTGATATCACGCTCTCTTTCAAAAGTCTGCGCAGTGATCAAAAATTTGTGAAATAAAAGTTTACATTTTTCACAGTTGTCTTCAGTAGCGTATAAGAACATACACTTCATCCGTTTGATATTTGTCTCGAAGTTTGATTCTGTGAGCTCTACAATTTCTACACCGCTTGAAAACACAAGCATACTCCAACTGATGATAACTGGCAAAAGGAATTTCACACACAATCTCATTTTTTTTCTACTCGGCGCCTCTTCTAAACTTCTAGGGATCTCAAATTTCTTTTGATTTCCAATTAATCACTAGCGCACATAGCTAAGTCATCAACATCGGTAAGTCCTTATACTTGACGGAAAGCGACTAAGTAAGTAGCTTAGGAAACATTAGCCATGTTGTCAAGTCATCAGCGTTTGCTTTTGTGACCATGTACAAAAATATCTATTAACACTATATTCGCATTTCCGGGATGCACCGATAGATGGGTAACATGTGGTATGAAGTGATAATATGTCCATAGCATGTGATGTGGACAGATCAATAGGACTTGGGTTCTTTCCGCAGCTGTTGTAGTATTGGCTAATAAATATTATCATCTAGTATTAACAGAATTTACACCATCGATATTGTGTAAATTTCGAGTTAGTTATGCAAGAGTTTTTAGCTTGTTTATCGGACTTATTACCAAAAGTAATGTTCGTACGTCTGTTGTATTTTCAATCTGATTTTCTAAAACAGGAATATGTTACACGTACTAGTATGTAGCAACATTTTTAAACTGGCTTTTTTTTCACATGACCAAAATAGTGAAACGTTATTTGATTTTATGCTAACTGATGTGACACTGTGTTTTATCAGTGAGATATAATCCATATCACTACCTGCATATCACACCGGTATTTTTTTTTTTTTAGAGAAGTGGGGGGGGGGGGGGGGGGGGTTAACGTCGCACCGACACAAATATAGCTTGTATGGCGACATTCCTGCTTTGATACCTGGGTAGAACCACCGATCTTTCGTAAGCCAGCTGGATGGCTTCCTTACATGGAGAATTCAACGACCAAAGTGAGGCTCGAACCCACTTCAGAGGGTCAAGTGATTCGAAGCGCCGCGAAGGCCCCTCACTCATTTATCAATATAGCTTTGTCGATTTGTACTAATTTCTTTTCTTTTTTCACGTTAAACGGGATGAAAATTGAGTTGGCGCTTTGTTTCTTTTGTTTAGTATATTTCTCGATTCATATAACTTTATTTAACGAGAAATTCATAAAGTTATGCCAAGATTAAAAATTTTATCACGTGTTTGGTGTCCTGAGAGTGAAATAAAGCCAATACATAATTTTGGTCTCACACTAGCTTATTTTAGTGCTTTTGACGTTGACGTCGATTAACGAGCCGTTGGACGAGTTGACTTGGTCTATAACAGGCAAAGAAAGAAGAAATTTTGATGTTTCGGCAGAAAAAGTTAACCGATGATCAAAAGAATACATTTCAACCTTTTTTCACATTTTTACTCTCACTATGGGGACTGATATACAGTATATTTATGTCTTTAAAGCATTTAACACAATGTTACATTACCTGCGTTTATGTTTAGAGATAAAATTTTCTTTATTGAACAGAGAGAATATTAGCAAATAATGTAGTATTACTATCGTTCAAAACTAAGCATCTACAGCTTCCCTCCGAGGCTTTAATATAGTGCAGCCCAGACGTACCAGAAGCCTCCATTGTTCTATGGTTCGACTCGGCAGGTGTTTGACGAACTGCTGATGAGAATGACGAGTTGTAAAAATTGAAAGAAAATACGAGTATACTGTTTTTGCATTATCTACATATGTATAATAATATAGTTTAAAAGCATAGAAACTTGAAGACAAACCTACAGCAATCACTATCTCTTGTGATGCTGATATACAGATGCTTGCTCTTCAAACTTGCTGCAATTTATTTGATAACTGACCGAATGTATTCTCTTCCTGTAAATAGCCCCGCTTCCCAGCATCGCACATAGGGTTTTGAAAGCAGGTACAACTGCATTTTGATGGCAGAAACACAAAACAACATGTGTCCAGTAAGCCAAAACTCGTGCAACTCTAGAAGAGGACCGTAATATACTCGAGGAGTCGAGTTACTGAGGCAACATAAAATTGTGTGACAGATGACAAACAGTTCAAACACTAGTCTATACAAGGTGGTTCTGAAGTCGAAAAAAATGGGTTGGAAAAAAACAGACAAAGACAACTGGAGCAGGTTTGGGTATATTGGAAGGTCTCTTTGAAATGGTTCTTTTTTACCTCTAGTGACCCCTAAAAGGGACCAAGTGACCCTTTCCCATTTTCATGAAATTGGGAAAAGACCTTACAGTGATGCTACAGACCAAGTTTGATTAAGTTCATGAGAATAATTTGTTTAAAGCTATTTCTATTTTGGGCTCTAGTGGCCCCTACCTGAAAAGTTTGGGAGAGGACCTTAAAATGATGCTACAGACCAAGGCAAGTGGAGATCCATCAAACTGTTCATGAAAAGAAGTCATTTAAAGGTCATTCTATTTTTAGCTTGCCCCTGAAAAAAATGCCCTAAAGTGCTCCCATGTTAATAGCTTCTGAAGATGAACTTACAATGATGCTGCAGGCGAAATTTGATGAAGGTGCATCGAACATTTCAATGAAGAAGTTGTTGAAAGGCATTCCTTTCTGAGGTAAAAGGGGCCAAGCACCCACATTTCAACAAATCTGTGAGAAGACCTTACAATGATACTACTGCCAAAGTTTGATGAAGATCCATCACGAGGTTCATGAGAAGTTGTTTAAAGGAATTTTTATATTTAGCTCTAGTTGCATCTAATGGAGTCCAAACTCCCTAATATGAACGAAGTTGAAAGAGAACCTTGCAATGATGCTATAGATCAAGTTTAAAGAAAAGCAATTAAGCGGTTTATGAGAAGAAATTTAAAGATAATTCTATTTTTAGCACTAGCTGCCTCTAAAATGGGCTAAGTGCCCCCATTTGAACAAAATAAAGAAAGGACTTCATAATGATGCTACAGAACAAGACTGATGAAAATCCACAAAGTGGTTCATAGAAGAAGTCATTTATAGGTATTTCTATTTTAAGCCCAAAGCCTCTTAAAGGGGCCAAGCGCCCTCATCTGATAAAAACTGTAAGAAGACCTTATAATGATGCTACAGAGGAAGTTTGGTGAAGATACATGAAGTTGTTCGTGAGAAGAAGTTATTTAATGGTTTATACTATTTGCAGCTCTGGCTGCACTTAAAGAGGCCAAACTGCAACACTTGAATAATCTTGATAAAGGACCATGTCAAGACATTACTGACCAAGTTCGGTGCAATTTTGACCAGTAGTTTCAGAAGACATGTAATCTGAAGAAAAGTGTGGAAGAATGAATGTACGGAAGAACAGTGAGCAAACACAATAGCTCACCCAAAGCACTTTATGCTCAGCTGAGCTAAAAACATTTTGGTGGGATTATTATAATATCCGATAAATAATGTGTAAGACTGTTGAGCTAGCAAAACAGTTTCTAACCTTTACTCTGGCTCACTGCTAACTTACAGGAGCATTATAAAGACCATGCAAGTCAAAAATACACTTTTCCGCGACCTCATACATATAACTTCAACACATTCCTGTTTTCCTTTTTTATTATTTTTTTTGTCAAAATATATAAATGTTCGACATTTCAGAAGTTCTAGTAGTTGCCATACTGCTTCAATCTGCAAAGAAAAAGATAGTATTTGATGATACAAACTGAATGAAACTGTTTCTGTCTACATGTTTAAAATTATAATTTCGTGGGCATGAAATTTCGTGGTTTTGGTCAAAATGGCAATTTCGTGGCGATATAAATTCATTGATATAAACTTTTGAACACAAAATGAATGGGAATTTTATTTGTTTGTTGGGATTAAATTTTGTGGATTGACTCAACAACGAAATCCATGAAAATTAGTCCCCCACAAAAATTAATGATTTCACAGTATCTAAATTTCATAATACATTCATTATAAACTACTTAAGATATAATTGAATCTGAAATGTCAATATTTTCAATAATAACGTTCAAATTGCATATCAAGTATGTAACTTCATTTGTGACATCAGTTTCACATGTCATTGGGTTTAAAGTTTTTTAACTGCCAACGCTTTCATTATATATCTAGTCAAAGAATATATTTATAGCATTTATGAAATAATTGTAAGTGCATATATGTATGTAATAAAAAAAAAAATATTTGTATAAAAAAATGCATTTTTTCTTTTGCAGTATGATACTGCACTCCTTAAGTTGCTTAACATTTCCGCTGCAGAACAGATGTATATTTATCCTTAAAAATCCATTTCATACACATACACCCATACTATATTATTAATGCCATATACCTTGTTCATTTATATGATACAACTTGAAACTAGAAAATACATGAATATAGACGTTTGAAAAATAAATTGTATTTAAAAACAAGAGCTGTCAGTGGACAGCGTGCTCGACTATTCTCAGTGCTTGATAGTATAATATAAGCTATGAGTAAAACTATAACATTACAATAGCCATCCAGCTGGCTTACGAAAGGTCGGTGGTTCTACCCAGGTGCCCGCTCGTGATGAAATAATGCACGGAGGGGCACCTGGGGTCTTCCTCCACCATTAAAGCTTGAAAGTCGCCATATGACCTATCATGTGTCGGTGCGACATTAAATAAAAACAGAGCTGTCCGTAAGACAGCCAAGCTCGACTATTCAAAATATTGTCCCAGAAGCAGGAAAATATTACCCAAAAAGGTTAAATATCAAAAGAGTTTTAAGTATAAAAGGGGGAATAATTTGACCAAAATGCATATCTGTTATGGGACTTGCTGCTATCAACTAGTTTTCTAACCCCGAAGACACATGTGAAGTTTCAATTCAATATCTGCATTAGTTTTGGAGATAGAAACTCGCATGTAAAACTTTAACCAGAATTTTCAAAGTCCAATAGGGGGCATAATTTGCCCAAAATACATGCCAGAGTTATGGGACTTGATCCAGTGAGGTTAGTAATTGATCTAGAAAAAGAAAAATATAAGTTTCAAATCTATATGCCTTTTAGTAATAGCTGTATGTACTTGCATGCAAAACTTTAACCAGAATTTGCTAAGTCCAAAAGGGGGCATAATTTGGCCAAAATGAAGGTCAGAGTTATGGGACTTTTTGCTATCAACTAGTTTTATAACCCCAAAGACACATGTGAAGTTTCAAATCAATATCTGCATCAGTTTTGGAGATAATAACTTGCATGTAAAACTTTAACCAAAATTTTCGAAGTCTTAAAGGGGGCATAATTTGCTCAAAAACATGTCAGAGTTAAGGGACTTGACCCAGTGAGGTTGGTAATTGATCTAAAAGAAGAAAAAATAAGTTTCAAATCTATATGCCTTTTACAAATAGCTGTATGTACTTGCATGCAAAACTTTAACCAGAATTTTCTAAGTCCAAAAGGGGGCAAAATTTGGCCAAAATGAAGGTCAGAGTTATGGGACTTGCTGCTATCAACTAGTTTTATAACCCCAAAGACACATGTGAAGTTTCAAATCAATATCTGCATCAGTTTTGGAGATAGTAACTTGCATGTAAAACTTTAACCAGAATTTTCTAAGTCTAAAAGGGGGCATAATTTGCTCAAAATACATGTCAGAGTTATGGGACTTGACCCAGTGAGGTTGGTAATTGATCTAGAAAAAGAGAAAATAAGTTTCAAATCTATATGCCTTTTAGAAATAGCTGTATGTACTTGCACGCAAAACTTTAACCAGAATTTTCTAAGTCCAAAAGGGGGCATAATTTGGCCAAAATGAAAGTCAGAGTTATGGGACTTGCTGCCATCAACTAGTTTTATAACCCCGAAAACACATGTGAAGTTTCAAATCAATATCTGCATTAATTTTTGAGATAGTAACTTGCATGTAAAACTTAAACCAAAATTTTCTAAGTCCAAAAGGGGGCATAATTTGCTCAAAATACATGTCAGAGTTATGGGACTTCACCCAGAGAGGTTGGTAATTGACCTAGAAAAATAAAAAATAAGTTTCAAAGCTATATGCCTTTAATTGATGGCTGTATGTACTTGCATGCAAAAACTTAACCAAGGTGTGACGCCGACGCCGACGCCAGGGTGAGTAGAATAGCTAGACTATTCTTCGAATAGTCGAGCTAAAAAATAAAAAAATAACATTACAATAAGCATACTCTAAGTCGAAAAGGAGTTTTTACCTGTAAAACATGAAAAGGGTCTGATAAATCATATATCATACTGTTCCACATTTAACATTTCTTACCTGTATAACAAAGCTTTTCCTTTATGAGTTCCCACAGTGAAATATCCACTATTCAATGAAAAGTCTATTGCTGTGGGTATTCTCAAATTGTTGTCTAAATTGTCTGGGAAATTTGAGAACACTGTCTGACTAGCTACATGTACCTGAAAACATATATATAAAATTCTGGTGGCCAAACAAAAGCTAGAGCTATCACTAAAAGTGATGAATGTACCCCCCGCATGCACTGACAAAGTACATTGCAATTTGACGCACACAAGATTGCATAATTATGTGGACTTTATGTATATAGACTGTATGTATACAGTATAGTAACAACTAGAGCTATCACTAAAGGTGATGAATGTACCCCCCGCATGCACTGACACAGTACATTGCAATTTGACGCACACAAGATTGCATAATTATGTGGACTGTATGTATATAGACTGTATGTTTACAGTATAGTAACAAAAAACAAAGTCCCATAACTATGCAGAATATTTATCTAAAAGAATGTAACATGCACCATGCACAACTAGGGTTGGTACTGATCACTTGTGTGAAGTTTCATTAAATTGTGTGTAAGGGTTTGGTAGATCAGGCACGCACAAGATTGCATATGCAGACTGTATGTACATAGTATGTTAACAAGAAACAAAGTCCCATAACTCTGCAATTTTTGTCGCTGAAAGAACCTAATATGCCCCATGCACAACTACTGTTGTTACTGATCACTTGTGTGAAGTTTTATTAAATTGTGTCAAGTGGATGAGGAGAGATGGTGCGTACAAGATTGTGTCTATGTATACAGTATAGTAACAAAAAAACAAAGTCCCATAACTCTGCAAATTTTTTTTCTGAAAGAACCTAACATGCCCCATGCACAACTACTGTTGGTACTGATCACTTGTGTGAAGTTTCATTAAATTGTGTCAAGGGGATGAGGAGAGATGGTGCACACAAGATTGTGTCTATGTATATAGTATAGTAACAAAAAAACAAAGTCCCATAACTCTGCCAATTTTTTTCTAAAAGAACCTAACATGCCCCATGCACAACTACTGTTGGTACTGATCACTTGTGTGAAGTTTCATTAAATTCTGTCAAGGGGATGAGGAGAGATGGTGCGCACAAGATTGTGTCTATGTATATAGTATAGTAACAAAAAAACAAAGTCCCATAACTCTGCCAATTTTTTCTAAAAGAACCTAACATGCCCCATGCACAACTACTGTTGGTACTGATCACTTGTGTGAAGTTTCATTAAATTCTGTCAAGGGGATAAGGAGAGATGGTGCGCACAAGATTGCGTCTACGGACAGACGACCAGACGGACAGACAGACAGACAGACAGACAGACAGACAACCTGAAACCAGTATACCCCCCTTACAACTTTGTTGTCGGGGGGTACAAAAAACAAAGTCCCATAACTATGCAGAATATTTATCTAAAAGAACGTAACATGCATCATGCACAACTTGTGTGAAGTTTCATTAAGTTGTGTGCAAGGGTTTGGAAGATTAGGCGCGCACAAGATTGCATATGCAGACTGTATGTACATAGTATGTTAACAAGAAACAAAGTCCCAAAACTCTGCAATTTTTGTTTTGAAAGAACCTAACATGCCCCATGCACAACTACTGTTGTTACTGATCACTTGTGTGAAGTTTCATTAAATTGTGTCAAGGGGATGAATAGAGATGGTGCGCACAAAATTGTGTCTATGTATATAGTACAGTAACAAAAAAACAAAGTCCCGTAACTCTGCAATTTTTTTTTCCTGAAAGAACCTAACATGCCCCATGCACAACTACTGTTGTTACTGATCACTTGTGTGTTCATTAAATTGTGTCAAGTGGATGAGAAGAGATGGAGCGCACAAGATTGGTTCTACAGACAGACGGACAGACAGACAGACAGACAACCTGAAACCAGTATACCCCCCCTTACAACTTTGTTGTCGGGGGGGTACAAAAAACTATTTAAGTTGACATAATATTTCCATTTTTATGTAAAAATTTAAAAATCACCTTGAAAGTTGTGCTTTATTTGTTAGTGTGTAGTTCCAGTTTCAGAAAAAACAAGAGCTGTCTCCATAGGATGACACATGCCCCCGATGGCACTTTAAATGAATAGTTATGGCCGATGTTCGAGTTTAGGACCTTTGACCTACGGAGCTGGGTCTTGCGCGCGACACGTCGTCTTACTGTGTCACACATTTATGCGTAGTTATTTTAAAATACATGCATGAATGACAAAGATATGGACCGGACACACCCATCAATGCACTATCATGAAAAAAGACCTTTAACATCTAAGTGTGACCTTGACCTTTGAGCTACGGACCTGGGTCTTGCGCATGACACGTCGTCTTACTGTGGTACACATTCATGCCAAGTTATTTGAAAATCCATCCATCGATGACAAAGATATGGACCGGACACGCCCATCAATGCACTATCCCTTAATGTCTAAGTGTGACCTTGACCTTTGAGATACGGACCTGGGTCTTGCGCGCGACACGTCGTCTTACTGTGGTACACATTCATGCCAGGTTATTTGAAAATCCATCCATCGATGACAAAGATATGGACCGGACACGCCCATCAATGGAATATCCCTTAATGTCTAAGTGTGACCTTGACCTTTGAGGTACGGACCTGGGTCTTGCGCGCGACACGTCGTCTTACTGTGGTTCACATTCATGCCAAGTTATTTGAAAATCCATCTATCGATGACAAAGATATGGACCGGACACGCCCATCAATGCAATAACCTTTAATGTCTAAGTGTGACCTTGACCTTTGAGCTACGGACCTGGGTCTTGCGCGCGACACATCGTCTTACTGTGGTACACATTCATACCAAGTTATTTGAAAATCCATCCATCGATGACAAAGATATGGACCGGACACGAAAAATGCGGACAGACCGACAGACCGACAGACAGACGGTTCAAAAACTATATGCCTCCCTTCGGGGGCATAAAAAGTTACTTTACAAAGAAGTACATTACTTTACATGCCGAATTAAATGACAATGGAAAAACGAACATTGACTAGTCTTGTAAAACTCACATCTAATGTAAAATTACACTTACAAATTTAATGCCTTTTTCATATGCATTTGAGGATATTGCCAACATTTCTGATGTGGAGTTGAATTTGGCGTGTGTACAACTTGATGTCAGATTCATTATGGCTTTCACAGGTTTGGGTTCAAACGATGACAGACATGTTTCTCGCTCATATAGATTGACAACACCTGTGTTTGACCTGTTAAAAGAAAGGTTTTTTTAAATATACATGTTCAAATTTTCTAAAAGTTCATTGAAACCCTCAAAACATGAAACTATTTGCCTGGTACCTACAAATTATAATAGATTGTTCATTGTTGTGTTGTTTTTTGAGTGGGAGAGGGGGAAGGGTAGCACTGTTTTTCAACAGTATTCATGAAATGGCAAGCAGTTAAACTAACCAGTGTCCCTGTACTCTGTAATAGAACTAACTTCTCCTCCTTAAGCAACTGCCAACTTCTCCACATGAATCTGTGGTGGAAGATGAAACTGCTCCAGATATAATTTCTTATATCAATCATCACAGATAACATATACCTCACCCATGAATCAAATCACAACCCCATGATACATAAAATTTCAAGTCATATAAAGGACAGTGTTTCCTAATAATATCTGACTGAAGATGTCAAAAACTGTTTAAGATGCTTGAACATAAACAAATTAATGGCCTAGGTCTTTCACGTGACACATCATCTTGTTCTGGTGAGCTTTTGTGCAAAGTTATTTAAAGCTGACAAGTAAAAGTCCTGACAATAAAATCAACCTAAAAATTTCAATTTAGAGTGTGTCTTTGACCTCTGAGCAAGAGATCTTGGTCTGGCATGCTACAAGTCATACTGTTGTGGAAAATATATGCGACAAGTAAAATCTGATGGACGGAAAGATGGACTGACAAAGAGCAAACCTATGGTCCAAAACTGGTTTTCAACCTGTAGGGGACTGTAGGGGACTAACAGAGATCAGCCATGCTACATATACTTGTAAACACAACTACAGACTTACCCACAAGCAATATACTGGTTATTTTTAGAAACTGCAACACTTGTTCCATGAATACAACCCTCATCCATAAACCTGTGTGTACAGTCTCGAGACCTAATGTCCCAAACATAAACCTGACCCTCATCTGAAAAAAATAGAACAAACATACAATTAAAACATACTTTAACATCATACATACTCACTTGATTCTTAAAATACACAACACTATTATTAGATCATTTTAATTCTTAAATTTCTTGGGGTTATTTTTGTGTTGAGTTTAGAGTCTCACCAACACAATTTTATGGTGGAGGACAACCCCAGGAGCCCCTACAGGCATTATTTCATCATGGGCTTGCACTAAAGTAGAACCACTGACCTTCTGTAAGTCACATGGACAACTTCCTCACACAACTAATTCTACAACCCAAACAAGGTTACAAACCCACAGTGTTAAGGGGCAAGGTATTAGAAGTCAGTGACCTTAATGAATTGGCCACAGATGCCATGGAAGCCAATTTTTAATCATTTTCATGCTATAAAAGGTACATAAACTGTTGCCAAGTTGTGAACTTTGGTATATTTTAATTACAAAAACTGCAGAATTAAATGACCGAATGATAGAACAACAACATGACGTGTAATCCATATTGCATAAAAAGATGAGTCTTTCCGAATTGCTAGCTTCATTGTGTAGAACTGTGTTTAAAACTATAAAACAGAGGCCACCCTCATAGCAATAGCATCTCATTAGTTGATTTTAAACTTGGATAACAGACTTTTCTTCCTAGTGTAAAGGGTCAAGTGGAACCATTTGAACAATCATATGACAGGTCCAAGCATGGAAGCTTCTGACCAAGTTTGATGAAGATTCATTAAGTGGTTCATGAGAAAGGTTGTTTAAATCAGAGAGGTAACACCTGAAGACAGACTTGGATAATTACAATAGCTCAACCTCAAAATTCGGTTTCTGTGAGTTGAAAAAAATTATTATCAAAATAATTATGTTAATGTTCATTATGAAAGTGATGTATACTTAGTCTTTCATACTAACCTCCATGTGAGAACATCTGTTGGCCATCATTGGTAAAATCCACTGATGTAACACCGCCATTCATTGTAAGTGTGAACAACCATTCTTTTGACTGAAACAAAAATGCCAAAGCTGTTGTTGCACGTGCACCAGGAAGTCACATGTGGCACCAGACTTGCAAGAACTGCTATTGAATTAATTGATAACAAGAGCCATGTTAGACATGGCTAATCCCCCCGCCGGGCATATTATAATTGAAGGCTAAAGTTCCTGGCAAGTTAGTGTCTGAAAGTATTAATTTTGGGGAAAGCTTTGAAGAACCGTTTAGTTGTGGTCCGCATCAGAGGTTTTAAGATGTGGAAGAAAGAATAAGTCAGTAGTGAGGTGGTTTACTGCTAAATTTTATTAATTTTCATGAACAGTATAGCTATGATGTTTTTCTATATGGCTACTGTAAAAAGAAGGAATGGAAAGCTAACAGGGAACAAGAGTGCCAGAATGTCATAATATATGCCCGTCAAAGCAAATTTCTTTACTCTAGCAGCTGTATTTGCAAATGGAATGTTAATTTTGTGGTTGTTTAGTAATCATTGTAAGTCTTTTGTTTTTTAAAGTCCACAAAAAAACTCCTTACCAGGTAGAGATACCTTATAAAAAAATACACCTAAAATTATAGAGTAACATCTATGTTGTACCACAGAAAAGTGGTCTTGTTTTTCCATAAGGTCAATTATAAAAATGTTACAATATAAATTATTTATAGTAACAACTAAGGGAAGTTAATCTTAAAAAAAAAAAAAAAAAAAAAAAAAAAAAAATGCAAGTCCACACAAAAATCTTTATCAGGCAGAGATTGGTCAAAATACACCTTAAAATTGGATTTAGCACACTTGTTGTACTACAGAAAAGTGGTCTCGATTTTTCCCTAAAACTAGTAATGAAAAAGTTACAATAAAAGCTATTTAAAGTAACAATAAAGGGAAGTAATTCTAAAGAAGGGAACTGCGCATGACACCTCGTCTCATGATGGTGTATAATTGTGCCAAATTACATCAAAATCCCTCCATGTATGAAGAAGAAATGCTTCGGACAAAGTCATTCTTGTATCTGACCTTTGGCCTCTAAGTGTGACCTTGACCTTAGGCCTAGTGGCCTGGATCTTGCGCATGACACTCCGTCTCATGGTGGTGAACATTTGTGCCAAGTTATATCAAAATCCCTCAATGCATGAAGAAGAAATGCTCTGGACAAGGTTTTAATTCTTGTATACTTTGACCTCTAAGTGTGACCTTGACCTTCGACCTAGGGACCTGGTTCTTGCACATGACACTCCGCCTCGTGGTGGTAAACATTTGTGCCAAGATATATCAAAATCCCTCCATGCATGAAGAAGATATGCTCCGGACAATTTTTTTTAAGAAAATATGATAAAGGGGAATAACTCAAAAAATAGGCAAGGTAGAGTTATTGTTCTTGCACATTGCACTTCCTCCCAATTTGTTCTATCAGTGTATGAAGTTTGAAGAAAATCCCTCCAGTACTTTTGGTGTTATGCTCCGGACAAAATGTTTTAAGAAAATATGATAAAGGTGAATAACTCAAAAAATAGGCAAGGTAGAGTTATTGTTCTTGCACATTGCACTTTCTCCCAATGTGTTCTATCAGTGTATGAAGTTTGAAGACAATCCCTCCAGTACTTTTGGAGTTATGCTCCGGACAAAATTTTTTAAGAAAATATGATAAAGGGGAATAACTCAAAAAATAGGCAAGGTAGAGTTATTGTTCTTGCACACTGCACTTCCTCCCAATGTGTTCTATCAGTGTATGAAGTTTGAAGAAAATCCCTCCAGTACTTTTGGAGTTATGCTCCGGACAAAGATCGTTGCGGACGCACGGACGGACGGACGCACGGACGGAGAGCATTTCTAATATTCCCTTCGCCTTTGGCTGGGGGATAAATCAGGAGGGTATACAGTTATCCATCTGAATGTCTAGTAAGCTCTAAAAACAACCTGACTGGACGAATTAGTATACTGGTTGTGTACCCTGGGACGCAACAGCTTTTGAAGTGATATGGTCATCCCATGTGTATACCTCCGATAATAACCAAATTTGGAGGGTCACATGACCAAATGCAAATACAAGCACAGCAGATAACTACATAAATCTGCTACTCATAGCTTATATTTAAGGCAAAATATTCCCCCAAAATACACCCCGAGTGCCATTTCAAACATGTATTTTGAAGACCCTCTCCCGTACCCATCCCCACAGCAACCCTAATCGTCCAAAACCATCCTATGTCCCTGATTAGTCAAGCAACTAACCAGCACAAGAAAAGCCCTTTTCTTCCTAGTGCAAAGAGGGAGAGACAACCATTGTTGATACTATAACTGATTTTGCAGAAGTATTGAGCATTATCACATTGTGAAAAGTCTACTTTCTGGTGTTATCATCGAACATCATGAAATATGAGCTTTAATTGTCCTCACTCAGAATATTAAGTGAGGATTCCAAATAATTTAGATGATTAGAAGCGTCCGTTTCCTCTAACCATCCGTCCGTAACTTAAAAGGAGACTGATCCAGTTTATATATAATGCTCCTGTAACAATACAGAAGGTTTAATATTTACCTAATAAGGTAAAAAAATCTTCTTCATGTATAAAATTTGTTTTGATGATAATAAATTATATACTCATTAAAAACAAGTGTATGTCCATTTAAATCATCAATATTCTTCAGGTTTATTTGCCCTATTCCACCGTTATTGGAATATTGATTGATTCTTTACCTGTAAAAGGCATTAAAGGGAAGTAAGCAAATTTTGTCCAAATATAGTAACACTGACATAGTACTGCCAAAGTTGTGTCCCTTGATTTCACGTTTAATTATTTGATAAACTTACTTCTGTTTGTATAATATTTCCTGTATAAGAAACTGCACTGTAACTTTAGAAATATATTTTTCCATATTATATTTTATCAAAAGAAAAAGTTATCACTCTAAAAAAACTAACACTTTAAAAACAATGTTAGAGCTTCTTGAAAGGACAAAGAATTTAGAACATAAAGTAAATTTTTCTCTCCCTTTTCATACTAATTTATTGCATATCTATTAAAGAGGGCAAGATATGTAAGATAAGTAATATGCCAGACAGGATTTTCCCATATATTCCACTGTGCTGAAAAAAACAGGTGTAAGAAGACTCTGCTGTAAATTATGAATGAATGTGTAAACTAATACGCTACTGTAATACAATAAGATACAATATGCAATAAAAAAAAAAAAAAAATTGAAAAAAAAATTCACTAGTAGAAGGAGTGGATGGAAATATTCTGACTCTTGGATAACTTGGAAGAGCCTCCTAACAACCCAAAAAGTTACCCTCGAGCCAGATATTTCAAACTGCACTTTCAACTAGTGCAAGATTCTTATATTCTCACTATATATGCTCTAGTCTTCTTTTATAACATCAATACCAGAAAACTCAAACAAGCAACAAGTAAACAGTCCACAAAGGGGTTCTCAAAAGGTGACTGCAAAAAAACATGGCATATCTAATGCAAACATGCATTTGTTCCAGAATAATACCTTTGATGAAATAAAGTGCATAGCTCCATATTGTCCCAAAAACACAAGGTATTTGCCATCAGGTGATACTGCAAAATCCTTCAAACTGTGCTCATCTATACCTGTTAATACAGAATTATTGTATTTTGTATGAACTGAACAACAAAGATTGAAGAACACTATGCAGTATTTATAACAGGATGTCAGTAGAGGATACTTTTTATTCTGGCGCAAGAACAAAAGAATGCATTTTCATACTGAACATATAGCCACTGGAGAGCTGAGGACTGACGATATTTTCAGCTTACGTGTAAAACAAACACATTTTCTTTTACATTCATGATAACCAAATAACTCACTGAAGAAAACAAGAGGACCATGATGGTCCTGAATCACTCACCTCTTCCCACATGACCCAGTTTTGAGTATGACGTCGTTTTTTCTATTAGGCCTAAAAAAAAAATTCTTTGTTTCCGGTAACATGCTCAAAAAAATTAGGGTAGGTAGGTCGGAAAAACTTTTTTTTTTGGATTTTTTTTTTATTAAGGGAGACTTTTCGGCTATTATTTTTGTGTCAAAAAATGAATACAATTAGAGGGGTTATGCCTCTAGAGCAGCAGTAAGTTGATTTATAACATCACTGACCATGTTTAAAGCATAAAAAGTGCAGTTTTGCAACTTTTTGTCAAAACGTTGAAAAAAATGTTCTCCAAGGCCATAAAAACATTTAGGGTCGGGCCAAAAATTTAGGGTAGGTCGGGATACCGGAAACAAACAATTTTTTTTTTTACGCCTTATTTGACAAAGTGACCTAGCTTTTGAGCTCATGTGACCCAGTTTTGAACTTGACCTAGATATTATCAAGATAAAAATTCTGACCAATTTTCATGAAGATCCATTGAAAAATATGGTCTCTAGAGAGGTCACAAGGTTTTCCTATTATCTGACCTATTGACCTAGTTTTCGAAGGTATGTGACCCTGTTTTGAACTTTATCTAGATATCATCAAGGTGAACATTCTCACTAATTTTCATGAAGATCTCATGAAAAATATGGCCTCTAGAGAGGTCACAAGGTTTTTCTATTTTTATACCTACTGGCCTAGTTTTTGACCGCAGTTGACCCAGTTTCGAAATGGACCTAGATATCATCAAGGTGAACATTCAGATCAATTTTCATGAAGATCCATTGAAAAATATGGCCTCTAGAGAGGTCAAAAGATTTTTCTAATTTTAGACCTACTGACCTAGTTTTTGACCGCAGCTGACCCAGTTTCAAACTTGACCTAGATATCATCAAGATGAACATTCAGACCAACATTCATACAGATCCCATGAAAAGTATGGCCTCTAGAGAGGTCACAAGGTTTTTTATTATTTGACCTACTGACCTAGTTTTTTAAGGCACGTGACCCAGTTTCTAAACTGAGCTAGATATCATCAAGGTGAACATTCTGACCAATTTTCATGAAGATCCTTTCAAGGGTATGGCCTCTAGAGAAGTCACAAAGTTTTTATATTTCAAGACCTACTGACCTAGTTTTTGATCGCAGTTGACCCAGTTTCAAACTTGACCTATATATCATCAAGATAAACATTCAGACCAACTTTCATACAGATCCCATGAAAAATAAGGCCTCTTGAGAGGTCACAACGTTTTTTCATTATTTGACCTACTGACCTACTTTTTAAAGGCACGTGACCCAATTTTGAACCTGACCTAGATATCATCAAGATGAACATTCTGACCAAATTTTATGGAGATCCATTCACAAGTCTGTCCTCTAGAGAGGTCACAAGGTTTTTCTATTTTTAGACCTACTGACCTAGTTTTTGACCGCACATGACCCTGTTTCGAACTTGACCTAGATATCATCAAGATGAACATTCTGACCAAATTTCATACAGATCCCATGAAAAATATGGCCTTTAGAGAGGTCACAAGGTTTTTCTATTATTTGACCTACTGACCTAGTTGTAAATGGCACGTGACCCACTTTCAAACTTGACCTAGATATCATCAAGGTGAACATTCAGACCAACTTTCATGAAGATCTCATGAAAAATATGGTCTCTAGAGAGGTCACAAGGTTTTTCTATTATTTGACCTACTGACCTAGTTTTTGATGGCACATGACCCAATTTCGAACTTGATCTAGATATCATCAAGGTGAACATTCTGACCAATTTTCATGAAGATCTCATGAAATATATGGCCTCTAGAGAGGTCATAAGGTTTTTCTATTTTTAGACCTACTGACCTAGTTTTTGACCGCACATGACCCAGTTTCAAACTTGACCTAGATATCATCAAGATGAACATTCAGACCAATTTTCATACAGATACCATGACAAAATATGGCCTTTAGAGAGGTCACAAGGTTTTTCTATTATTTGACCTACTGACCTAGTTTTTGGCGGCACTTGACCCAGTTTCGAAGCTGACCTAGATATCATCAAGGTGAACATTCTGACCAATTTTCATGAAGATCTTGTGAAATATATGGCCTCTAGAGAGGTCACAAGGTTTTTCTATTTTTAGACCTACTGACCTTGTTTTTGAAGGCAGGTGACCCAGTTTCGAATTTGACCTAGATATCATCAAGATAAACATTCTGACCAATTTTCATGAAGATCTTGTGAAATATATGGCCTCTAGAGAGGTCACAAGGTTTTTCTATTTTTAGACCTACTGACCTAGTTTTTGATGGCACGTGACCCAGTTTCGAACTTGACCTAAATATTATCAAGATGAACATTCTGACCAACTTTCTTAAAGATCCCACAAAAAATGTGACCTCTAGAGTGGTCACAAGCAAAAGTTTACGGACGCACGCACGGACGGACGCACGCACGGATGGACGACGGACGACGGACACCGCGCGATCACAAAAGCTCACCTTGTCACTTTGTGACAGGTAAGCTAAATACAACATGTAACAAATGACACTTTCATGAAAAACTTCAAAGAATATAGGGAAACTTATTCTGAAGAAGTTTCTTTTACTTATTTGCCATTCTTCAAGAAAATGCCTGAAAATGCAAGTCTTTGCTTATGAAGAAATATTAATAAATCTTTATTTAGAGTGCTTTCCATTGGTGTTAACACTGTCACATGATTAATCATAACAAGTCGTAATGACTCGTAGGCAGCGCCAAAAATCACGTATCGACCTCATAGCGTTTCGATGTTATAACAATGCGACATACACAATTTTAAAGGTCAAAACACTGGAAAAATTTTGAGTATATGAATTGCTCTTTTCCAAAGTAGCCTTGAGTTGTTGGATTTAATAATAAAACATTTGTTGTCTACTAGGTTTGGTCTATATGAGGATCTATCGACCTGGGAAAAGGGATATTGACCTCAGGGTACGCCCTCTATAAATATCACTTTTTCCAGGCTGATACATCCTCATACTGACCTCACTAAAAGGCAATATATAACTGTATATCAAACTTTTCATGTAGATCTACATTCACATTTCAACTATTTTTTTAAACGACAAAAAATCAAAGTATACCTTTCATTGGAACATTAACAACACATCCACTGATCATATCAAAGTACTTGAAGCTTTTGTGTTTGGACCCTATCACAATCTGTTCCCCATCTCGTGTGAAGTGGGCGCAATATACAGGAAAATTTTCTATAAATAAACTCTGTATCTTTGAATTGGTTTTCCCATCAACCTGCATGAGTAGAACACAAAGTTAAATGCTTTGGTATCATTTATATAATATAAATTGCTCAATGAATATAGAATGCACAACATCTAAATGATTATTTTTGTCTCAAAACTAAATCAGTCAATGTACCATGATATAGCTGCCCAAACAGATGTTATGCATAATTACATGGTTAAAAAAGCTCTGCTTGAAAATCTGCACAATCATGAACTTAAACATTTAGAGCGGTAAAAGGGGGGTAATCAAAAACAATGTATTCAATAAAACTTCGTAATATGTTAATCAACATTCAAACCTTAGACAAATATCAGAGAAAACAATTACTGAAAATAGGATTTCACAAGAAATGAAAATATTTTATGTTCATAATAAAAGATGTGGCAGCCACATTATGAGCCTTTAACTTGCACTGCAAAAAAAGGAAAATGCAAAAGAATCAACAGACATTTAGAGAAGTACAGAGATTGCACAGTTTTGGAAATCAGATCTTTTTTTCATATTTCTTACAAATCTCCCCATTAATGTCTACAGCCATATTCAAGATGGTACTTTTTTAAATCAATCTTTTGAAAATGTACCATGTGAGCCTGAGGTAATAATTACCCTCTTTGAACAGACCCGAGTAGAATGACAATCAGCAGTTTCTGCATGATTCCCTGGTCTTGCATGATATTCCTTTATTCTTAAGCCATAAATATAGTTTAACTGTTTCATATAAGGAATGGTTCCCACAGGAACCTCAGAATGCTGATTTCACATATCGAGGGGTTAGTGCAAGACGGGAATAATTATATATATTATATGTTCTTAGAACCTTCTGGCTCTAACCCCTCCAATTATGTACTGTAATATCGTTTAATTTCGTGGGCATGAAATTTACTGGTTTGGGTCAAAACAGCAATTTCATGGGGATATGAGTTCCTTGATTTCAATTTTTTTTTTACATAAAATGAATGGGATTTATACTTGTTTGTTGGGATTTAATTTCGTAGATAGTTTCAACCACAAAATCCATAAAAATTAGTCCCCCATGAATATCAACGATTTCATAGTAAAATGTCATTATGGGTCCACTTAGTTAACAACTTTCTTCTTAACCAGCTGATTTTTTATAGTGCAAAGACATCCCAAAAGCCAAACTGTGCTAACATACAATTTTTTTTTTTCCAAGAAAAAGCCCACATACCTGGAAGAGTGCGAGTGTATTGTTCAAACCGCCTGTAAGAGCTACCTGGGCTGACGGATGAAACTCTAATGCTGTAAGCTTTCCCTGAAATTAATTCTTATCTTCATTTTTTGCTTTAGATACAACTTGTTGGCTAGAGCAAAGGTCCCAGATCAAAGAAACGTTCTTATGGAGGTTGGCATACAGACACACTGTATATCTGACAGTTTAAATAGTTTAACGACTTTCTTCTGGCATTGCTTTCCAGTAACAAATTACATTCTGTTGTGAAATGCGACCAGGAATAACAAAACATAGTAAAATTCATTTCATATCTGATACTGAGAATAAATTTCCACTTTGAAGAACTCTCCATTCTCATGTACTACAAATTATGTAACTGTAAATATGACCTATGTAATCCCTAACCGTTTTACTTTTTCATATACATGTAATAATGAAGGTAATGATGATGATGCTAATATCCATGAGATTTATGCAGAACTATTTTATTATGATGATGATCATGTTGTTCTCTGTTGATGATTGATTGATTGATTGATTGATTGATTGATTTATTGATTGATTTATTGATAAACAGGATAAGAAACACCTGCAGGTGTAAAATTTGAATATTCTTACATGTAAAATTTTGAGAAAATTTCTACATTAAATGGAATGTAACTTTGACAAAGTATACGGTAAGATCAAGTCACGACGCTTAAGACTTTAATGAGCTTGAAAACATTCAGTCTGATGATGCTAAAAACATACATGTAGGAAACTTGAAAGCATTTGACCTTCCAGCTTTTGAGAAACCTACTTACATACAAAATATATTTTGTGATGTGAACACCAACACTGACAAAGGAGTGACATTTGAGAAACCTGTTTTTACAGACAAAAACTATTTGTAACGCAGACTTAAAGGGTGGCATCAAAAGCTCTAATGTTTGAAAAATTTCAAACTATCAATCTTAAAATGATCTCAATCATTACCTGTTGTGGACTTTCTTTATTTATATCTGTACATGGTTTGATCTGTAGAACTGTTTTAGGTAGTGAGGATGAGGATGTGATAAATGTTCCTGTTTTCTGTAATATATCCTCGACGTCACTGTCTTCATCTGGCAACATACAATATAAGATAACTCTTAAAGCAGGTATTTTTATTATCTATCATTAAATTTATTTAAATATTAATTCTAAACAAACAATTTATGCTGGGAAAATGATTCATGACATTTTTGTCTATGTCTTGCAACTTACATGTAACGCAGAAAAAACTCTGAAAGCCAGACCCTGTCTGGACCTATTCTTGCAACTTACTATAAATATGTGAGTTAGAATTCATGTTTGCTTATTTCTGAAATTTGGTAATGCCTATGTTCCTGTCTCATGATAAATTAAGTCATAGAAAATAAATCTTCTATGGTAACAAAACCAATACAAAAAGTACTATTTTCTATTGCAGATGATAAAAAATAATTTTTCATACACTCAGAAGAAAAATTAATTTTGATCACAAAAGTCCTACATTATATCTTTAAACACTTTAATCACAGACCTACATACCATCTGAATTTTTGTCTCTTTCAGAAGGAAGTTTTGCCCAGTTTGGTGTAGACGACACTTTCTCGAACCTGAATGAAACAAAACGTACATACATGAAAGTGTGTAAATAGAATGAAGGACAAAATCCTGCCCCCACCCCTTTCCACCAACACCAATCTTGAACAGACAAAATCTCAAAAAGACTCAAAGCTAGCTTCTTAGCAAATCAGCTTCTTCAGAGCACAACCTATCTACAACAAAGCCATTTTTCTTTCATTTTTGATCACTTTTCAACATATAATCACACTTCTATTTAGGCAAAAAATATTTTAATTAGACATAAATACATATTGTAATCTGGTTGACATATGACTTGAAATTCCGTTTGACAAAACAAATTTCACAGTATGTTTAACTTTAGCCTGCTAAATTTCTAAAATGGACTGGTCCATCATTCAATGTGGGCAGTACCATTTATTATTCGAAGAGGTGTTCACTGAAAATTTACTGACTGAATAGTAAACAGTGCAAACCAAGATCAGTCTGCATGGATGTGCAGGCTGATCTTGGTCTGCACTGGTCGCAAAGGCATTCTAATCATTTGCCGCCAGCAGGCTAAAGGTGAACATTACTTAAATGGGGTGGTACTACGCATAAGGCCTAAAAAAAAAATTCTTTGTTTCTGGTAACATGCTCAAAAAATTTAGGGTAGGTAGGTCGGATTTTTTTTTTTTTGGAAATTTTTTTTATTAAGGGAGACTTTTCGGAAATTATTTTTTTGTCAAAAAATGATTACAAATAAGGGGGTTATGCCTTTAGAGCATCAGTAAGTTGATTTCTAACATCACTGGCCATGTTTAAAGCATAAAAAGTGCAGTTTTGCATCTTTTTGCTAAAAAGTTGAAAAAAATATTCTCCAAGGCCATAAAAACATTTAGGGTCGGGCCAAAAATTTAGGGTAGGTCGGGATACCGGAAACAAACAATTTTTTTTTACGCCTAAACAGAAGGAGGGAGTCTATCACTTGAAAATTTTCTTTGAGATAACTGTATTTTCAAGACAGCCAAGTTCCAGATACAAAGTTTCAACTGTATTTATAAAACTTACTGCGACTTCAATCTTTGGCTGTATTCACTCTTGGATATTTTTTTCTCTTCTCCATGTCTTACATCATTGAATCTTCTCGCTTTAGACAGTAAAATACTGGAAAAACAAGGGTTATCAATATAAAATAACTTAATTATAAATAAATATACATACAAACTTATAAAAGCAACTGAGATGTTATCCAGCAAGGCTTGAAATGAAATCAATGAGGGGCATGTGAATTTGAAGTTGGCGCCCTTAACCACTTGACCACGGAGGCCCCAAAAACAATTTTTAATTGATTAACAAAATTATCATTTATCTTTTGTTTTACGCATACAATTAGTATAAAATCTTTTTTAAAGAATTTCTTGTTTTTAATGTTGGTACTATCTTTACATTAAAAATTGTATTAAAAAAAATGTTTCAGTTTTCATCAAATTTGTTAAATACTTCAGCAAGCACCTCAATAACCTATTTTTGGTAACAATGAAGCCCACTAAAAATATGTTTAACTTGTATAGTCTGATGGTAGCCATTGGTAGAAACTTACTGATGTATACAATATTGCAAAGTATAAACAAAGTACAGTTAATCAATGTTTTAAACAGCATCATACATTTATTATTTAAAAGAAAATTTGCATTTTTTAGCTTTCATAATTCATTTGGCAAGTGTGGTTGGATGGTGGACAATGGGCAGCAAAGTGGTTAAAGCATTTTTCCTTATCTGAAGTGCATGTTATCTTCAACAAAGCACCAGATCATGTTTATTATCTATGCTTGCAATCTAACCATCTGCAAACTCACCCAGTCCCCCTTATCAGACAATACTAGAGGATACTTTCAGGGTTAGGACACAATCCATCTGCTTATCAACACAAATATGGTAATAATTAAGATAATAGACATCTTTTATCTACGTATGTCGCATACACATGCTGACAGTCAATTACCCTATACATGCCATGTGTTCATTTCTGCCCTCAAATCAATACACAAATATAAAAGAATTAATTTTTAACAATTTGTCCCTACTGACATTAAAAATTATATAATTACCCTTTTAAAGGACCAAATCGGAGGTAAAACAACAATCAACAGGAAAAATAAATACCAATGTACAATCAGTATCCCTTGAATGTTGCATGTAATAAATAGTGGAATAAAATTACCTCCCCTGAACATCATCCTCATCTTCCCAGACTGGTTTTTTCTCATCTACTTCTAATGAAGACTGACTGGTTTCTTTTGGCAATTCCCTCTGAAAATCATTCAATAGTATATTTTACCTGATCCAGTCATTTAATAAACAAGAGCTGTCTGTAAGACAGCCAAGCTCGACTATTCGAAATATTGACCCAGAAGCAGGAAAATATTACCCAAAAAAGTTAAATATCATAGAGTTTTAAGTTCAAAAGGGGGAATAATTTGACCAAAATGCATATCAGTTATGGGACTTGCTGCTATCAACTAGTTTCATAACCCCGAAGGCACATGAGAAGTTTCAATTCAATATCTGCATTAGTTTTGGAGATAGAAACTTGCATGTAAAACTTTAACCAGAATTTTCAAAGTCCAAAAGGGGGCATAATTTGCCCAAAATACATGCCAGAGTTATGGGACTTGATCCAGTGAGATTAGTAATTGATCTAGAAAAACAAAAAATGAGTTTCAAATCTATATGCCTTTTAGTAATAGCTGTATGTACTTGCATGCAAAACTTTAACCAGAATTTGCTAAGTCCAAAAGGGGGCATAATTTGGCCAAAATAAAGGTAAGAGTTATGGGACTTGATCCTATCAACTAGTTTCATAACCCCTAAGACACATGTGAAGTTTCAAATCAATATCTGCATTAGTTTTGGAGATAATAACTTGCATGTAAAACTTCAACCAAAATTTTCTAAGTCCGAAAGGGGGCATAATTTGCTCAAAAAACATGTCAGAGTTATGGGACTTGACCCAGTGAGGTTGGTAATTGATCTAGAAAAAGAAAAAATAAGTTTTAAATCTATATGCCTTTTAGAAATAGTTGTATGTACTTGCACGCAAAACTTTAACCAGAATTTTCTAAGTCCAAAAGGGGGCATAATTTGGCCAAAATGAAAGTCAGAGTTATGGGACTTGATGCTATCAACTAGTTTTATAACCCCGAAGACACATGTGAAGTTTCAAATCAATATCTGCATTAGTTTTGGAGATAGTAACTTGCATGTAAAACTTTAACCAAAATTTTCTAAGTCTAAAAGGGGGCATAATTTGCTCAAAATACATGTCAGAGTTATGGGTCTTGACCCAGTGAGGTTGGTAATTGATCTAGAAAAAGAAAAAATAAGTTTCAAATCTATATGCCTTTTAGAAATAGTTGTATGTACTTGCACGCAAAACTTTAACCAGAATTTTCTAAGTCCAAAAGGGGGCAAAATTTGGCCAAAATGAAAACCAGAGTTATGGGACTTGATCCTATCAACTAGTTTTATAACCCCGAAGACACATGTGAAGTTTCAAATCAATATCTGCATTAGTTTTGGAGATAGTAACTTGCATGTAAAACTTTAACTAAAATTTTCTAAGTCCAAAAGGGGGCATAATTTGCTCAAAATACATGTCAGAGTTATGGGACTTGACCCAAAGAGGTTGATAACTGACCTAGAAAAAGAAGAAATAAGTTTCAAACCTATATGCCTTTCATTGATGGCTGTATGTACTTGCATGCAAAAACTTAACCAAGGTGTGACGCCGACGCCGATGCCAGGGTGAGTAGAATAGCTAGACTATTCTTCGAATAGTCGAGCTAAAAATGTACCCATATTCTTTCAATCTACCAATCACAGCCCTAATGACATTCTTTTTATTTTCTACAAATTTCCTTTCTTAATGTAAATGAGGACATTACTCAAACAGCTCTTTATAACACAAGCAATGAAGTAATTTGTTTTCATGGTATACACTTTTATTCATTCTTCTTAAAAGCTTTTCTTTTTCATTCAAGATTTCTGAAACTCTGTTACCTTTTGTGAGGAAAGGTTGCTTTTTTGAGTGAATGTGTGTATCCAAATGCTTAAATTCATTTGCTCAAAGTTTGAACCTTCTAAATGTATTTTGCAAAAGGAGCTGGTTACTGTTGCAACAATTTGCCACTGACTGTTACGGTGACTGTTACCAAACACTGTAAAATTACTTCAAGGGCAATAATTCTGTATTAACCTTCAATAAAATTAATCATCAAAATCATTATAGATAAAATGAGCTGCACCATGAGAAAACCAACATAGTGCATTTGCAAACAGCATGGATCCAGACCAGCCTGCACATCCGCAAATACACTATGTTGGTTTTCTCATGGTGTGGCTCAAATACTTTTTAGTAGCATCTAAGTATCTGGTAACAAAAATTAATATTCCATTTTTTTCATCATACAATTTTACATAAAATTTCTATTTTCTTCATCAGCATTCAATCAACCTTTGAACAGGTTCACTTGAAAAGTTTCATATGGATTATATTCCAATAAATTTGCTACATTATCTTATATATTTATCCGCGTATTTATGAAAAAAAAACCTCGTCAATATCATATTTTGTTAAGCCTTAACAAAGTTTATCCATTGTTAAGCCTTTAACGAAGTTAAGTCATTGATATACACAATAACTCTAAAACTTTCTTGACTGTTTTGAAAATGATGAACTTTTTGAATTCTACACCTGTTTTTTGTTTCCATCTCTGCCAAATTTTGACAGATTTGAATGAAATTAGGAATAGGATAGAATGTTTAATGATTATTTAATCATAATATAACATAGTAATGATAGTAATCGGAAGTAAATTCATTTAGCCATAATGATTAAAATAAGGTAACAACTAAATCAATAGTTACATAAGACCAGTAAATCCCAAATGACAGCAGCATTGTTTGAACATATCAAACTGATGACAATCAAATTATTTAAACCGATTTTTCAGCTTTCTTTGGTTGAAATAGAAAGTCCATCAATATTTTCAATGTCAACTTGTAAAAAAAAAAAAACAACATAAACCTTCGGAAATATGTGTAAACAGGTGTGAGGAGAAATCAACCCTGATACCGGTTTCAATACACAGCGGACTGGAGAAATAAAAACCAGAAACAAAACACAAAATACATTAAAAAAAAAATCGCAATTTAAATTTTTTTTAAAAATTAATTTTTCAAAATTTAACGTTAAAAAAAAAAAAAAAAAAAACCCCAAAACAAAAACTGCCGATGATACTAAATCGCAGAAACAAAACACAAAATATACATTAAAAAAATGTCAGCAGGGCAATTTCAAAATTTTTATATAAATTAATTATCAGAGATTTAATCGTTATAAATACATTGTACATGTACCAGAAAACGTTCCCAACAGACTTTATTGGGGATTTCCCAACATAAATATGCAGAATAAGTTTGGACGAGACGGGATTGCAACAGTCAAAAGTTATCACATGGTCCCAAAACGTCCTACTAGAAAAAGCCCTGTTGCCGCTGTACAGAAGCTGGTCCAGAATAATAGCGAGCATAGCTCGCGAGCAATTGCGCAAAGCGTGTAGCTTGCCTTACGCCAATGTGTAGGCGAATATAACAAAAGTGTACCGAATGAGGCAAAGTGATGTAGCTGAAAAACCTTCGTCAACGTCAGGGGGCCGCCATTTTTTTCTACTTCCGTCAAAGTCGGGAAAAAATTGTTTTTGTTTTTTTTTATTTCATATTTGAGTTATAACCTCTCTATTCATTTACGATTTAGGTGTCTTTATTTTTAAAAAATTATGTTATGGAAATAATTTCAATTTAGCTTTTATCAAATTATTTTATGAAAAACGCACCCTAGCGGACAGGTGCTCACAGGAAATGCTTTGTTAGCAGTGAATACAGAACTTCATTTGATTGCTGAATATTATCCATCACTCAAAAATAATGCAAGAAAGATTTCCAGTTGGTAGAAAAACAAGAGCTGTCCGTAAGACAGCCAAGCTCGACTATTCGAAATATTGTCACAGAAGCAGGAAATTATTACCCAAAATGTTAAATATCAAAAGAGTTTTAAGTTCAAAACGGGACATAATTTGACCAAAATGCATATCAGTTATGGGACTTGATGCTATCAACTAGTTTAATAACCCCGAAGAAACATGTGAAGTTTCAATTCCATATCTGCATTAGTTTTGGAGATAGTAACTTGCATGTAAAACTTTAACCAGAATTTTCTAAGTCCAAAAGGGGGCATAATTTGCTCAAAATACATGTTAAGAGTTATGGAACTTGACCCGGTGAGGTTGGTAACTGACCTAAAAAGAATAAATAAGTTTCAAAGCTATATGCCTTTTGGTAATAGCTGTATGTACATTGTACGCAAAACTTTAACCAGGATTTTCTAAGTCCAAAAGGGGGCATAATTTGCCCAAAATACATGTCAGAGTTATGGGACTTGATTCTATCAACTAGTTTTATAACCCGAAGACACATGTGAAGTTTCAATTTAATATCTGCATTAGTTTTGGAGATAGTAACTTGCATGTAAAACTTTAACCAGGATTTTCTAAGTCCAAAAGGGGGCATAATTTGCTCAAAATACATGTCAGAGTTATGGGACTTGGCCCAGTGAGGTAGGTAATTGATCTAGAAAAAGAAAAAATAAGTTTCAAATCATATGCCTTTTAGTAATAGCTGTATGTACTTGCACGCAAAACTTTAACCAGAATTTCTAAGTCCAAAAGGGGGCATAATTTGGCCAAAATACATGTCAGAGTTATGGGACTTGACCCAGTGAGGTAGGTAATTGATCTAGAAAAAGAAAAAATAAGTTTCAAATCTATATGCCTTTTAGTAATAGCTGTATGTACTTGCACGCAAACTTTAACCAAAATTTTCTAAGTACAAAAGGGGCATAATTTGGCCAAAATGAAGGTCAGAGTTATGGACTTGGTGCTATCAACTAGTTTTATAACCCCAAAGACACATGTGAAGTTTCAATTCAATATCTGCATTAGTTTTGGAGATAGTAACTTGCATGTAAAACTTTAACCAGAATTTTCTAAGTCCAAAAGGGGGCATAATTTGCTCAAAATACATGTTAGAGTTATGGAACTTGACCCAGTGAGGTTGGTAATTGACCTAGAAAAAGAATAAATAAGTTTCAAAGCTATATGCCTTTAAATGATAGCTGTATGTACTTGCATGCAAAAACTTAACCAAGGTGTGACGCCGACGCCGACGCCGACGCCAGGGTGAGTAGAATAGCTAGACTATTCTTCGAATAGTCGAGCTAAAAATAGGCAGTGGCTATTCTTACGGTTCCGTAGGATTAACCACCTGAAAACTTTTCACTATTTTTACAGGAGAGCCGTAAGAATAGCCTGCAAGGCTATTCCTACGGGACCATAAGAATAGCCACTTCCAAAAAAATATTATTTTTCTATAAAAGATCTAGCATTGGCCAGAAAATGGGAAAATAATGTCATTAATAGCAAGCGCGTAGCTCACCTTACGGCAATGTGTAGGCGAATATAACAAAGGTGTGCCGAATGGGGCAAAAGTGATGTAGCTGAAAAATTTTCCTCTCGTCTGGGCGCCGCCATTTTGTTCTACTTCCGTCAAAGTCGGGAAAATTGTTTTTTCGTTTTTTTTAATTTTATATTTGAGTTACAATCTCTATGTTCATTAGGTGTCTTTATTTTTAAAAAAGTTATGTTATGGAAATAATTTCAATTTTGCTTTTATTAACAAAGTGCGTGTCCCTAGAGGACAGGTGCTCACAGGAAATGCTTTGTTGGCAGTGAATACAGAACTTCATTTGATTGCTGAATATTATCCATCACTCAAAAATAATGCAAGAAAGATTTCCAGTTGGTAGAAAAAAAATATGATTTTCTTTTAAAAGATCAAGCATTGGCCAGAAAATGGGATAAAATGTCATAAATAAGCATAAAGCCATAAGAACGCCACAAACAGGTAATGACGTCACTGTGACACCGGCGTTCCATAAATTTTGCAACGTATGATATTCGCTGTTACAGGTATAATGACACTAAATTTTTGTTTTCTTTTCAAGTGAATAGGTTCTCGGAATTGTTTTAAACAGTGAATAGTTTCTTTGCCGTTTAGCCTACACTCGCTCAGAGGCTTTGCCTTTTTCATATTATTAAATTCATCTCCTGCCAATGGTACCTTTTCGGTGTTTACAAACTGATGAATTAACTCTTTTTCATCACCAAGAACAAGTGTTTCAAGAGCTTTCTCTTTTGCACCCTTCTGTTTCCACCTTCGATTCTTTTTCGTTTGCCCGACAGGTGGACCTTCAATTTTCCTTTTGCTTGAATCCTTCTGTTTACCGCTGTGGTGTCTTTTTAACGGCTTTCGCAACATTTTCGTAAATAATTCAAGTATTTGTATAAAAATAAAAACGTGGTTTGTTTTTCCCAAATCTCTCAAACGTTTTTTGACAGCAAAAAGTGGTCGTATCCTGGCTTCTTATATTTTCGACGGTGTAAGGAAATCGGGCACTATATTCATTTTAAATCTTTGCATAATGGGATAATTGAAGCATTATCATAAAAAACATTCATTTTCCCAACAAACTTACAATTTTTAATCGTACACAACAAATATTTACCTTCTAAGTTCAGAAATATGGCCGCATACCAATTTCCGCTTCCCTCCAAGTGACGTCATTGTTTTCGACGGTCCTGATTGGTTGCCATTTTACAGGTAAAGGCAATGTTCAAAAGTTTGATAAACACTAAAAATATTAAACGTAACGTTCTGTGCACAAATTTCTAAAACAGTCAAATTTTTTTTTGCTATTTTTTTTATGTTTTTTATAAAAAATACAACAGCATTGTTGTGCTTCAACTACTCCTCCTCTGTGCATTTTGGGCACAGAAAGGGGTCGTTTCTCCTCAGAACTTTCACGGGGGAGCAAAATCTCAAGTGAACCCATTTGTCGCATTATCGCAGCATCCCCACTTTACCAGTGTCAGATTTACACAATATTTCAACTCAGTTGGAGTGAACCTACCACAAACTGAGCATACTTCAGTGTCATCTTCATCACCAGAATCGGAAATTATTGAGGCTGGTGATTCTACATCTGCCTTCCGATTATTGCTGGATGTGCTAGGTTGTTGTACAGGCCTAGGAGACTTAGGTATATTCAACAAAGGTAAGTCTTTCTTTTGATGTTTTTTAGGTGTTTTTGACCTTGAGCTTGGTGTTTTCTGTTGGGCAACGTGGTCTTTCATGTTTTCAAACACTGTGTCTTCATTATTGGCTTTCCCCCCACGACCTTACTAAGTGTCCTCCTGACCTTGGCAACAGTGACGTTCTCTAGGATTTGACCGCCCCTTTTCTCTAAAAAGATCCTAGCTTCAGACATGGTTGTTTCATTTTTTGGATCAGATTTGTCACCTTGTAGCTCATCAGGACATGTGCTAGATTCAGGACGTGGGTGAAATGTCAATGACGGAGCTATGGATTTGTCATTGATGACATCAGGATTGAAGGGGTATATTCCACATCGCCTGAATGCTGACTGGATGTTAAAGGTGTCAGAGTAGAGCTGTATACCTTGCTCGCGATGCGGCCCACCTCGTACCGTGTGACTACACGACCACCTGACTCCCTCATGTGGTGGTGGCAAGCTGCGTTCCAACCAACTTCAAATGGACCAAAGCATGATACGTCCATAGGCTGTAACAAGTGTGAGCAATGTGGCGGAAGTACGAATAAAACTATGTGCTGATCTCGTGCCCACTCTACTAATCCAAGTGATACATGGCTCTTATGACCATCATAGAGTATCAATACTGGGCTGTCATTGTTTCGTGCTGGCAAAAGTGGCTCTACATGCTCCTTCATATTTTTCCGAAGATCTCTGTGTTGGACCAACCGGATTCTGATACAGTTCCATCGGCCCCTGGTGCTGCCCCTTCCATCAGTGCTGGCTGCATCCTAGCTCCCGGAAAAATGAAAAATGGTGGGATCTGTTGACCTAGAGCATTGCCACGCCAATAACAGTTACTGTTTTGGACCTTCCGGCTGTTACGGCTTGCGTCTTGTAGTGAGCACCTGCAACAATCTTTGGAGGTTTGTGTTCCAGATTAAGGCCTTTTTCATCAATGTTAAGAATGTGGGAGGGCTTATCCTTCAAATTGTACTTAGTAAGTATGGAGTTAAGTTCATTGAATACCTGTCAATAGTAGGACGTGTTGCATATTTTGCACGAGCAATTTCTAGACTGCGTGGCTTTTTCACCTTTAGTTCTGGCCACCTATCAAGAAAACTGTAAAGCCATGTAAGGCTGAATGGTTTGCTTTTCTCCCGGATTCCCAAATGAACTGCATAGTCTGTTGCCAGATTGATTGTCTCTTGTCTCGAATAGCCAAAACCTATCTCAGCCATTGTCATCAAATGTTTGCAGAGAAAAGCTTCTTGCTCTAATGTAAACATGGTTTGAGGACCAGACCGAACAGTATCAATGTGTACTCTGCCCTTCACTCTATCTTTCAGTGTAGTGATTGGGATATTAAAACGTTTGGCAACTCTCTCAACAGGTAATCCTTGTTCCACCACTACAGCATATGCCTCATGCAAGTCACTGGCAGAGTATGACCTGTACTTGCCCCGAACATTTGCCTGGGTCTGCAAACAAAACACAAAAAGCTGACAATGCTCGTAACAAAGTACTATTTACGGAACAAACTTTTGGGCACACCCTGTATATAATTTTTGACATATCACGTGACCAGTTATGAGAATTATTACTATAGCAGACGTACAGATGTTTCTTTGAAGATATTTTAATGAAAAGGTAGAGTTATCAACATTTTTTGTAACAGGTATTTTAGGAATAGTAAAAGTAGTAAAATTTTACATTATTGTCACAGAAATCGATATTTTACCTGTCTAATTTCCATTTTGAACACTTTGACAGCTCAGCGTGTGTATTCGGTGTTTGTTTACTTCCGGGAGGGCGGAGCTTCATGAAATCACGCGAGATCTCGATTTTAAAGGGGAATAACTAACACCGTCGAAAATGTAAATACGTCGAAAATGTAAGATGCCAGGATACATGTTTTTTACGACATTAATTTAAAAAAGAATAAACTTCTGTGCATATTGTTTTAAATATTTTACTATTACTAATAAAAGCTTTACAGATATTTTATTAAAAAGGAGCCAGACGGTCGAAAAAAAAATACATTAAGATGATCATTTTACGACTATCAGCCAGACGGATTTACGGTCAAGATCCAGAGAGGCTTGCAGTATTTTTCTGGAATTTGACACATCACGTTTTCTTTGGCGATTTTCTGACTATTAGCTGTAGATATGGATTTCAGCTCCTTGTTGTCTATAGCACAGAAGAATGAGAAGCAATATAAACCGGTAAATTTATTTTTCAAACTTTTTTATTTGACTCTGAAAAGGATATTATTTTGGATTCTTTTCACTTTTTTTTTTGCCAGGGCCACACAGCAAGATGTCATAATATATGTAATGTGTAAAGAAGCTAAATTATTTCTTGCAACCTTAGCTTGACTGAATGCTTGACTACAGGTAAGCCTTTCGATGATGGTAGAAATGACTATCTGCAAGGCAGCCTAGCGCAACTAATTCACAGACACTTGGGGGTCAGAACCTGTCACCCCTCCCAGTCCGCCCCTGCCAACCTTCAGCCAGTGTATTTTCACCTTTTAAATCAAACTGAGCACATGTCTCGATCATACAACAACTTCTGTTACCATTTCAATATGTTTAAAAAATCTCCCATATATACTATCAATGCTCAGAAAAACTAAAGATAACTTACTTCGCAATGGGAACACGATTTTTTTGTCCAAGGAATAGGAGAATAGATCCCAGCTTGATGTTGCGCAGTCAAATTTACTATACAGAGCCGGGACACAGACAGTATCATTAGCGGTTAAAACAAAAATACTTGCTACGAAAGTCAACTACCGCTGTGGTCTAGGAAGTACAGGCGCTGGTTCTGAAATGTTTTTTGTGCAGGGCCGCAGGTTCGCTCCGAGCTTTGGGCATTCTTTTTTTAATATAATATTTTCAATTTCTTTTTAACAATCATGACAATATATTCTCACGATAAAAAAAATATGTAAAAAAAGAAGAAAAAAGATCGCCCATAGCACGGAGCGAACCTGCGGCCCTGCCCAAAAATAAGCTCACAGAACCAGCATCTGTACTCTCTCGGCCATCACGGCAGTTGATGTCGTGAGCGAGTATTTTTATTTTTAACCACTGACGATATTGTCTGTGTCCTAGCTCTGTGTAGTAAATATGACTGCGCAACATCAAGCTGGGATCTATTCTCCTATTCCTTTTGTTGAAAATGCTCGGAGTAAATGGTAACAGAATTTGTTGGATGATCGAGACATGTGCTCAGTTTGTTTTAAAAAACGAAAATATATTTACTGAGGGTTGTCAGGGGCAGCCTGGGAGGGGGAGGGATGCTGACCCCCAAGTGTCTGTGAACTGATTGTGCGCAAAGGAAACAGGCTGATTCAGACCATGGCTGATTCGGACCAAATATTTTGGCTGATACGGACCACATACTTGGAATAAAAGTAGATAATGACCATATATTTTGGCTGATTCAGACCACAAACTTTTATTTAACAGTCAATAATGACCATAAATTTTGGATGGTTCAGCAATTTTCAGAAAGTAATGTTGAGAGGTTTAACTTGAAGTAAAGACATAAAATATACACCGTACAAGCAGGTAAGAAGTTTTGACAAATTAAAATGCATCTAAATACGGACTTTAATTTTTCTTTGCATCAGACATTAAACTTAATACTCATAAATTTTATTTTTACTCATGACATTAGTGTCAGGAAAGCTTAAACAATTTGGGCGGAATAAGCCAAGTAAATTTGGTCCGAATCAGCCATGGTCGGTCCGAGTCAGCCTGTATTCGTGCACAAAAGGCTCTTTGAAATATACAGCTAGACAATAACGCCCTCTGTGCACAACCCACTTACCATTCAAAACAATGCCTTAAGTTTTCCTTCTATATGTATATAACCAGCGACGCAAATCACTTGGCAAACTTCAGAGGCTTCAAATACATAATTAAACCCAATTTTTCACATGCCTGAAAGCTCATTCCAAATACAATCATTATATGTCCTCCTCTGTTTTGTAGACAAAAAGTTCTCTTAAACTCCATGAATGTCAGCATGTTTTCCACTTACACCATTACATTTCTACCTCAATCATGTGTGTATTGATCGCTTTATTTTTAAACCTCACCAGCTTAATGTGTATGTAAAACTGTAAATCATGATTTTTAAATCACATGGTTTTTCACCACAGTTTTGATTCTAACTACTTGAGACGAAGAGATAGATATACAGTAAATGTCACTTTGTGAAATCGTTAAAGCAGTAGAAAAATTGGTCTTTATCGGTCGTTCCTTATCCTCGTACCATACTTGAGAATCATAGGTTGTATACGAATAATGGATGAAAATACAGATTTCGCAATCTATTTTTAGCTCACCTGAGCATGAAGTACTCATGGTGAGCTGTTGTGATCACGCTGTATCTGTTGTGCGTGTGTCCGTCAAGTCGTCCGTCCGTCATCAACAATTGTGTTTAAACAACATCTTAAAAACCATTGAATGAATTTTGATGAAACTTAGCCTGGATGTTCCTTAGGTGGTTCTATGCCAAAAGCAGTTGTCTAACAGTTCTACTTGGTTGCACATAGGCCCTGCCAGAGCTAAAAATAGAAAAAAACATCAAGCAACGTCACCTCCTGAAAACATGGTCCGATTTTGAAATAATTTCACACAAATGGTAATAAATAATTTATGATGCCTTGCAAACAGTAAAGATCAAGGTTTCCTTCTGCAGGACTTAAACCTCACACTCCTTTCCTTAACAGCAAACGAAAAAGGTTGCCCGATCGTCTAGTGGTAACACCCTGGTCCAAGACTGTCAATCCAGAGGTCCGGGCTTCGAATGATCAAATCCTAGTCCAGGCACTAGACATTTCTGAGATGCTCTTGAGTGTCTCCCATCTAGCTAATAAGAGGCTAGTACTGGTTCTACCTAGGAAAGATAGCTTCACGTGTATCAGTGCTATACACTGGGCATGTTAAAAATCTAGACTGTCTATTCGCTAAAAAGCTAGGCTGAGTTAGCCAGACAGGCCTGTATCTAAAAGGATTTCTCTCTCTCTGTTCTGGAGTTTCATCTCACTCTGTCCCTCTATGTCTGTACTAGCAGTCTACATGAATTTGGTGCCCTGAGTGGCTGCCTTTGCACTATGTAAAGCGCCTTTGAATGTGTTTAACATGACAGCAGACACTCTTGAGAACAGAGAAACTTAGGCCAGTACTCCATAACAGGGGACATTGACATTTTTTCATTAATTTTTATATCACAAAGATTCTTTTTATTTCTAGACTGAGGGAGGATATAGAACAGAATTGTCTGCCCCGAAAAAGGAGAAACAGAACAAGCCAAGGTCAGAGGTTGTGCAGAAACTTATAGATGAAAAAAGAAAAGAAAAAGGTAGTTATAACCATACATAATTGAGCCACGCCATGAGAAAACTAACATAGTGCATTTGATGTTCTACCAACTGAGCTGGCAGCTTATTTATTTTCTACTAAACTTAGGAATGAATCCCAAATAGTGAAACACTTTCCCACTATGGTTGAAAATTGGTCTTTGTATTTCTGTACAAAAATAATTTATGATTAAGACTAATCGGGCAATGTATGTCAAGCACCAAATGTCAGACCTGGACCCAAAACTGGGTCTCACAGTATTGTTGCTGTACTCACTGAGCTATCAGACCAAGCCTTTTTCTCCCCAAAATTGTGAATTAAGACCGAAACCTTGATATTTAGTATTTTTGTTTGATGTTTTATGGTAAAGAAAAAAGAAATGAAAATTCTGGAGCTATTTATTTTAAAATGTGAAAAGTTACTTATGTACAAAAGTTTGCAAATTTAGCACGAATCAGAAAACATTGAATGAAGTTTGAAATAAACAAAGAGATGGTATTTTCCTTATAGCTTTGAGGTATCAGTTTCTGTTGATTATTAAGTCCAGAAGGTGGTCTATTTTATCTAAAAAAATGCACCATTATTTTTTGCCATTTATAAATTTGATATAGAATTATCATTTATAAAATTTATTTTTCTTTGAATTTTTGTTACATCTGATCTTTGGCACATGTATATAACCTTACAGAGTTAGAAGAAAGGAAGAAAAAGGATCATGAAATGAGAAAAAAGTGGAAAGAAGAAGAAAAACAGAAAAAAGAAGAACAAAGTAAAAAGTTTGTAATACCTAAGAAGAAAGAGACAATTAAAAACGTTCTTAAAGATTTAGAAAGTGACAGTGAAGATGGTGCTTCAGATGGTAGTGTAAAGATAGATGCCCAGAAAAACTCCACAGATAATCATCGAAACCATGACAAGAACAGCAAGAGAGAAAATAATCACAAACATGACAGTCATAAATCTAGTAAACATAAAAGTGACCATAGTGAACATAAAAGTGAAAAACATAAACACCAAAGCAACCACTCTAGCGGTAAGACAGACAAATCTGAATCTCGAGATAAACAGGAATTACAAGATAGACATGAACACAGGTCTCAAGATAGAGAAAAATCTGGATCTCGAGATAGAGAAAGTCAGAAGTCTCGAGATCATGAAAAGTCAAGCCATTCTAGTCACAAATCACATTCACACTCCTCAAGTAAACCAAGTTCGTCTAACAGGGATAGTAAAGAACGTGAAAAACACACCAGTAGTTCAAGCAGTAAACATTCTAGTAGTGCAACTAGTAGCAGTAAACATTCAACTAGTAGTGATAAACATTCAAGCAGTAGTGATAAACACTCTTCAAGTAGTAATAAACACTACAGTAGCTCTTCATCACATAAAAGTGGCGGAAAGTCTTCCAGCAGCTCCGCCCACAAAGAGAAAGAAGGGAAGGCATCCAGCAGTGGAGTAGGGAAGAAATCTGCCAAAGACTTGAGTTTGGATGAACTGAGAGAACAGGTTTGTTGTAAAGTCTTCATTCTCATTCAGCTTTTAAATTTGTGTGAATTTTCTCTGTAAAATGATCGTTTTGTTTGATTTTAGCTCACCTGAGCACAAAGTGCCCATGGTGAGGTTTTAGTATTTCTAGGTGTCTGTTGTCCTGTACACAATTTAGCGTGAACTGCTAAATGCAATTTTAGCAAGCTTGGTTAGAAACATCCTGGCTCTGAGCTTTCTTCAGTTTGTTCAAACAGTTCCGATTGACTAAAAAACATGGCCACCAGAATTAGAAATAGTAAAAACTGTAAAAAATTATCTTGTCCAAAGCCGAAAGACCCAGAGTTTAGATATGTGTTATGATGTGTTGCATCGTCTAGTGTCTTTGTACAAATTTGCTCAGCTCATGCCCCTAAGGTCAAAATTGGTCCCACCCTGGCTAGTCTTGTTTTATGACTTAAAATATATTGGGGAAAAAATCAAAATCTGTTTGAAGGTCTAGAGATTAGATATTGGCATGTAACATTGTGGAGTGGACATTCCTCTACCAAATTTATTAAAATTGTATCCTTTGAGTCAAAATTGGTCCCACCCTGGGGTTCACTTGCTAAATATAGACGTACATAGGAAAGTCTTCTTGTCTAAAACCTCGAGCTCTTTAGCTTACAATTAGCAGTAATTGTGTTTATGTTGTTTTCTAGTTGCATTTTCTATGTGTCTTTTAAAATTCCATTTAATCTAAGTTGTATTTAAATAAATCAGAAATATTTCCCACTTTATAGAAAATTTCACTAAAATTATTCAGAGGTATATGTCATGATGATCAATGAAATATAGAAGAAAAACCTAATCAAAATAACATGAATTTTGATAAATATTAGTTTACAATATGAGACTATATGGCCTGAAACTGACATCCTGAATTTTGGAAAAGGACCCTTCAAAATTTGGGCCCAAGGGTCCTGGGACTCTTGGGTTTTCAGGTCTAGTGGAACCCCTGATGATCACAAAATTTGAGGGGAAAATGCTAGAAAATAGAAGTTTTGGTAGCACTTCAATAATTATGATAATTAGCACTTCAATAATTATGATAATTTTGTAATATTCTAGGTTAAGCGGATGAAGGAGTATGAGGCAGAGATAGCAAAAGAGGAGGAGAGGGAAAAACGAAAACAGCAAGAAGGGATGTCACACGCTGTGGAGTTCCAGAAAAATAGAAAAGGTCTTTATAATATATGTGTAAATATTCTGTAACAGTATGGCTTGTATTTCACAAGTGGCCTCCGTGGCAGAGTGGTGAAGTTTGCTGGCCCCTCACACGGGGTGTTGAATTTTTCATGACAAGAAGCCATCCAGCTGGCATATGGAAGTTCGGTGGTTCTACACCCAGGTGCCCGCTCGTAATGAAATAATACACAGAGGGATACCTTTGGTCTTTCTGCACCATTAAAGCTGGAAAGTCGCCATATGACCTATAATTGTGTCAGTGTGACGTTAAACCCAACAAAAATAATGTATTTCACAAATAAGTACAAGCTTGACAGATATTGAAATCATTGTTGTTCTAGCAGGAGATCAGATTAGATATTTGATCTAGCATCAACAAATCCTCATAGGTTTATTATTCAGCATGTAACTTTTGAGTTATTGCCCTTGACATAGTCAGAAATATACTTATGGAGCATTCAAGCATAAAGGCTTTAAAATTTTGTGTCATAAGTCAGTGTTACATGTACGTAACACTTGCCTTTGCCATCATAAATTCAAAATTCAAAAAGTTCAAAAACTCACATGTATTTTAACAAAATTATCCCCTTGGATTTAGAAAATCTAGGTTGAAGTTTTGCATATAAATTCCTCTCTGCAAAGTCATTGCAGATATTGAATTGAAACTTTATGCAAGTTGATGAGGTGGGTTAAACATCATGAAATGTGTCTTAATTGTATTTTGGCAAAGTTACGCCCCATTTCTGATTTGGATTTGGAAAATTCAGGTTCCAGTTTTGCATGGATGTAACTATCTCTAAAACTTATGCAGGTTCTTGGTTGAAACTTCACACAGATGTTGGGTGCAATTGAACAAGATCACAGCACCAAGTCCCATAACTCTTACATGAAATTGGACAATATACCTATTCTTAGATTTTACTCACAAAGCTGCAAATGGTCGAGAATGCAGTCATAAGACAGCTCTTATTATGTCTCTCACACAGTGGTGTGGGAGACATATTGATTTACTCCTGTCTGTCTGTCTGTCACAAAGCTTGTCCGCACTCTAAGTCAAACATTTCTCATCTGATCTTCACTAAACTTGAACAAAATGTGTTTGACCATAAGACCTCAGTCAAGTTCGATAACTAGCCAAATCGGCCAAGACACTTCGGAATTATGGCCCTTGAACATAATTACCAACAACTACCAGTGCAGCATTGTAGACTGGTTACTCAACTCCACTACCGCTGATACAGCATTGTAGACGGGTGCAGCATTGTAGACCAGCTACCACTACCGACACAGCATTGTAGACCGGTTACTCCAACATGTGAATACCAGTAGGCCACAAACAGTATACAAAGACAGACTTACTATTCAGATGATTAGGCAGTTGAGGGAGACATGTGCTTTTCTCAAAAGCACCTCTCCTTTCAATGGTAGTGCAAATTAATGCCATGGCTAGTTATATATAAAGTATTTAGTGTATACTATTTTTAACTTAGCACATGTTACTATTTTTACACACAAATCTGTTGATTTCATGCTTGCATAGATACAATATAGTAATTATTGATTTTTTCAAAGACGAAATTTGGGTATAATGCGTTAAAATCTAAAATTTATGGATACATTACAGGTGTAGAAGTAGACGAAGTTGAAGCCAGGAAGGCAAAAATTTTGTCGAGAACTCAGATGATCTTGGAGCGGACTAAGGCCAGACTTGCTGAGGAAAGAGAGGGACAAAAACAGAAAAGACAGAGAGAGGGTGGGAAAAGAACAAGTGCGTATAGTTTTCATTCTGTCATATGTAACATGTAATTTTAAAGATGAGTTATGTTGGTCTATATGATTATACATACGTTTTAGAAAGTTGATGTGGGCATAATTGCTGCATTGTTGTTAGATGGGAGGTCACCTGAATATCCCCATCGTTACTCAATTCATATTTCATAAGACAAAAACATCTTGATTTGTTGTGTTACCATATCAACCAGAGTTTGATTTGATAACTGCATTAGTCATTCTCGCTTCTAGTAATTATGTCTCCCCCAGGAGACATATTGTTTTTGCCCTGTCCGTCCGTCCGTCTGTCCGTCCGTCCTTCCGTCCGTCCGTCCGTACGTCACACTTCATTTCCGAGCAATAACTGGAGAACCATTTGACCTAGAACCTTCAAACTTCATAGGGTTGTAGGGCTGCTGGAGTAGACGACCCCTATTGTTTTTGGGGTCACTCCGTCAAAGGTCAAGGTCACAGGGGCCTGAACATTGAAAACCATTTCCGATCAATAACTAGAGAACCACTTGACCCAGAATGTTGAAACTTCACAGGATGATTGGTCATAAAGAGTAGATGACCCCTATTGATTTTGGGGTCACTCCATCAAAGGTCAAGGTCACAGGGGCCTGAACATTGAAAACCATTTCCGATCAATAACTAGAGAACCACTTGACCCAGAATGTTGAAACTTCATAGGATGATTGGTCATAAAGAGTAGATGACCCCTATTGATTTTGGGGTCACTCCATCAAAGGTCAAGGTCACAGGGGCCTGCACATGGAAAACCATTCCGATCAATAACTTGAGAACCACTTTACCCAGAATGTTGAAACTTCATAGGATGATTGTACATGCAAAGTAGATGACCCCTATCGATTTTGGGGTCACTCCATTAAAGGTCAAGGTCACAGGGGCCTGACCATTGAAAACCATTTCCGGTCAGTAACTTGAGAACCACTTGACCCAGAATGTTGAAACTTGATAGGATGATTGGTCATGCAGAGTAGATGACCCCTAACGATTTTGGGGTCAGTCTGTGAAAGGTCAAGGTCACAGGGGCCTGAACATTGAAAACCATTTCTGGTCAGTAACTTGAGAACCACTTGACCTAGAATGATGAAACTTCATAGGATGATTGGTCATGCAGAGTAGATGACCCCTGTTGTTTTTGGGGTCACTCCGTTAAAGGTCAAGGTCACAGGGGCCTGAACATTGATAACCAGTTCCTATCAATAAGCTAGAGAACCACTTGACCCAGAATGTTGAAATTCATAGGATGATTGAACAAGAGTAGATGACCCCTTTGTGGATTTTGGGGTCATCTATCAAGGTCAAGGTCACAGGGCCTGTCATGTAAAACCATTTTTGAATAACTTGAGAACCACTTGACCTACAATGTTGAAACTTATAGGATGATTGGACATGCAGAGTAGATGACCCCTATTGATTTTGAGGTCACTCGATTAAAGGTCAAGGTCACAGAGGCCTGACAGACTTGAAAATACCATGGTTAGAATTGAGAACACTTGACATGAAGTAGATAACCCTTGCAGACGATATGTCTCTTTACTTGCGTCTGACTGACTCGCCTAAGGATTTTGGGGGGCATGGCTGTTTAAAAAGATTCAGTTCTCATGGGGCTGCCTGAAAGAAAAACATTGTCACAGTAAACTGAGGGACTATGACCTTGAGAATGTGAAACTAATATTTTGTATTGGGCATTGAATTTTAGTGACCCTGTTAGTTTTTTCACCGATTTAAAGTATAGGTCATCTGGGTGCTTGGAATGGAACAGTCTATCATATTGTAGATATTCAAGTTGGATGACCAGAATTTGTACTTTATAGCATGTTTTTGAAATGAGATCTAGAATGATCTATGTTTGATTTTGGCTTAAACTTATCTAAAGTAAGTCACATTATACATACTTCATGTAAACTATTTTTCTGATAATCTGTTTATTTGACCTACAATGATAAAATTTAATATGTATTGGTATTCCAGGTATAATACCCTTATTTTATTTTAGGTACTTATCAAAGGTCAAGGTCACAGAAGCCTGAACAGTGACTTTAGAACCACTAGGCCAAGAGTGTTGAAATTTAGCGAGATGACTGGACATGCCAAGTAGATAATCCCTATTGCAGCCAACCATCAGTGTCTCTTTGACTTTCGCTCCTGACCCCTTTTGACTTCTTGCCTATAGGACTTTGCATTTGGGGAGACATGCGCTTTTTTACAAAAGCATTTTCTAGTTACTCTTTATGTTTGATGTCATTGCCATTGAAAAGTAAAGAAATGCTTACACAAAGTAAAACAGCAGGGATCTCATGACCTTTGAGACCAGCTGTGAAACAAATATTTTAGGTATTGGGCCATTTTGAATTTTGTTGCCGTTGTTCAAGTTTTTCCAATTTTAAAGTTTATGTCGATTCTGGAAGTAGCTTGTGAATGGCAGAGGCAGTCTTGATCATTATATGTATATATTTTCAAGGTTAGAGATGAACAGCCAATTTTGTCTTTTATCACATGTTTTTGATATAGGATTACTTAGAAATAGATCTAATATTTGATTTGCTTAAACTTTCATCTTAGAATATACAATTATACATACTTCATTATAACACTATTTTCTCTGCATCTAATGGCTGTTTATTTTTGGTAAGTACATGAAAGAAGTTTTATTATGTACTGTGGGTATATTATTTCCTAGTGTATACATAAATCTGTGGATGTTTGATTCATTTCAAGAATATTATAGAGGCATTTTTGTAGGTGTCATTTTATTCCATGTCAGCTTCACAGACAATTAGAGTAAAAGGGTATGTAGGCTTTACATAAGAAAATGGCTCTCAAATTTTCAGAAATTTGAAATGTTGGCGACAAGATGCATAATAACTTGTTTTCTTCATTTCATTGATATCTCATCTGATATAAAATGTGACTGTAATAATGAATGTCTTAGTTACCATGGTTACGGTAACATTTAATCATTCCCGAATTGTCATGGGGGTAGGCATGTTTACTAGAAATCAAACTTGCATCTTTAAAATTCATTTTAAGGGAGCCCTCTATCATGAAATATTTCATCGTCATTCATTATAATTCTGAGATGGTTTAATTTTTGAAAAGGGAAAGAATTTTGATAACAGTTAGCTTGATTTCAACTAATTCAGAGAATTCTTGTGTTTTTAGTCCTGTCTAGAAAATGCGAGAAATAATGAGCTTATTACTATTGGTCGTCGAAACATTTCTAAACCTTAATTAAATTTTCGTACCTCATGTGAAAGTCTTTTGAGGGTAATGTCTTATGAAATTGCAAGTCATTTTCCATACATGTTATTAACAGTTTCTGAAATTTTTGATGAATTATGGCCATTTTCTTAACGTAAGTTTTGTGTACCATTTTATTTGCGTGTCTTTGGTAGCTGAAACTCAACATTTTTTTATCTATTTTACCAGTTTTAAAGAGTATAACTCTTAAGCATTTTGTTAATTAGTAGGCATTTTTGATTGGAAATCAATTGGAAGTTTTTGAAGTACCATCAAATTTATGAAAAAAAGTTTTGACATATAAGCTTTTGTAACTTTTCAAACCTACTGGTTTTCCATGCATCAAGGTCATCAATCGTGTCACTTACAAATACTCATTCAAAATTCATTTACAATTCCTGATTATGCACCTTTTGACTTAGAAATGTTGCTTTAAGTTTTTCGGTAGTTTCATGTTTGATGAAATGAGTGAACATAAAGTTTGTTTATTCATGTTCAGTAAAAAACCTATCAAGGCAACAGATACGTAACATCATCTTTGGACATTGTAATTTATGGCTTTGTGTTCATTGGTAAAATTGTGGTTCAGAATCTTTACAAAGTTTTGTCAAGATATTTGACAATGGCTTTAAAGCTTTAAAACTTGTTATCATTATTTTTCATTGGGGAAAATACATAACTAAACCCTTTTTAATTTATGGCCCTTTTTATAACTTTGAAATTTCGTCATTAGTTTTTTTTTAAAAGTCAGATTTTATTTTTCATAACTATAAGAATTTGTCTTGATATTTTACATAGTTTTCAAACATGTTTTCCATCTGGTTCAAACGTCAATACTCTAGCAAAAAATTTTTATTGAATAATGGCCCTATTTTGATTAGAAATTGTTCTTATTATTTTCAAAATATGGTTTTCACAAATATACATTAAACTTTTTTCCAAATCATAGGTACACAGCCATTTAGTGAAGACTAATCGAAGTCCCAAATCCTGTATATTTTTTGTTTTCCATTTGATTTGTTTTATCAGTGAAATAATGATAATAAGTTTTGAATACGTTTATCAATTTTTGAATTTCAGCGCGTGTTCTTGACGACTTGTTTCTTCCCTTCGTCGAATAAATGGCAAAATTGTATCGGTGTTATATACCATTATGGATACTCAAAAATATTTATATAACTTTACAATTACAATTTTCATACCTCATGTGAAATTCTTATTAGGTGAGATGTCATTATGAAAGCAAGTCATTTTGCATGTTATTAACTTTTGAAATTTTTGAAAACTGGAGGCCATTTTCTTACATAAATTTTGTGTACCCTTTTAATTTGTGTCTTCCTGGAAAGCTCAAATTTTTTTTTTTTTTAAACCAGAATTTCTAAAAGAGTGTAAAGTGTCTTTTGAACATATAATGTATAATTCAGTAGAATGCATGATTTGAAATGGAAAACAATGAAGTTGTTCGAAAAGTGAATCAAGCATCAAAATATAATGGAAAAAAAGGTATAGACATATAGCGTAGCTTTTGTAGACCATTTTCCCGAAATCCTACTGGTTTTCCATGGCAGTATTCAAGGTACAATCAATCCGGTGTCCTTACAAATCCTCATTAAAAATTCAATCTTCACAAATCTTCCTGATTTATACACTATTGTTGAATAAGAAAATAGTTGTCTCCCTTTAGCTTTAAGGTAGATTTGCTTGTTTGAAAAAAACTGAAGTGATAACATAAAGTTGTTTATTCAGGTAACATACAACAAAACCTGGACCAGGCATACAGAATCAAAAATCAATCTAGGAATTGTATTTATTGGCAATTTGTGTTTGCAGTGATAAAAATTGACTAGGTCACAATCTTTCCAAAGATAAAATGAAATGATAAAAATGTTGACACATGACATAATTCAAAATGTCTTAAAATCTGCTAGAAACTTATTTTGTCATGGGCAGATATCCAAAACATAAGCAAACAGACCTGTTTATTTATTTGCCCAATACATTATGTTAATAAACAGCAGTGAAAAGTTTCATCAAAAAGTACAATGTAGAAAATTTTCTATTTGTAAAAAAATGTCAGCAAAATTATAATTTTCTCATAGACTCCGATCACAAGAATTTGTCGGTATTTTTCATATTTTCCAATTCAGTCTTACTTACTTACATAGTGCGTTCCAAATCAGTCAAATAGCAGTCTAGCAAAAAAAATTTTCTTTTAAAAATGGACAACCCTATCGCTTTCATTAGCCAAATGTTCTTAGTATATGTTTCAAAATTTGGTTATTCGATCAAACTATACAGTCAAACTTTGTTAATTCGAACTCGGATAATGCGTACACCACCCTTCTTTTGAACTCATCGTCAGGTCCCGGAAAAATCCCTGTTTATTTTATGTTTTCCAGTGAATTATAGAGTTTTCTCAGTGAAATAAAAGTGATAATCCACAGTTTTGAAACAGTAGATTATCATTTTTATTTTCACTGTTTTTGCCGAACTTGTTCCGGTCCTTCGTCGCAATTAAAGTCAAATTGTATACCGGGTGTTATGAATACCGGGGACCATAATGACGATGACGTCAATAAAATGACGTCATTTGTGTTATGCTTTTTGTTGATCTTTCCCGCGTTTTTTGACATTTTTATAAATTACGCAACAAAAATAGAGTTTTACACATGAAATAAAAAGAAAATTTGTTTGTTTCAGTGAAATATCAATTTTATTTCACTGGTGAGCACCAGAAAAAGGTCTTTTTTTTTTTTACGCCACTCATGAAAATATCAGTTTTTGATGCTCACTTGTAAAATAAAATTGATATTTCACTGAAACAAACAAATATCCTCTATATAATGAATTTTTTTCGATAACTAGGAACAACCGATCACTCAAACAAATTTCGCTGGTCCCATCAAGTTCGAGTTAATGAAGTTTGACTGTACTTTGTAGAAAAACAGATGATTGGAACATGCAGAACTACCTTTAACTGTTGAGTACCGTAGTCTATCCATTGTTACCTGCTCTGTTGTTATTGTTGCACTCAGGTTATTTTTCTGAACTTACCTGTTGTAAAAAATAAGAACATCATTCACAACACCACCTCATTCTCATTTCTTAGCTCATCTGATTTTTTGAAAAAAAAATGATGAGTTATTGTCATCACTTGGTCAGTGTCGGCATCGGCGTTGCCTGGTTAAGTTTTATGTTTAGGTGAGCTTTTCTCCTAAGCTATCAAAGCTATTGCTTTTAAACTTGCAACCTTGTTCACCATCAATAGCTTACTCAGTACAGCAAGAAACATTACTCTATCCTGCTTTTTGCAAGAATTATGGCCCCTTTTGGACTTAGAAAATATCAGATTTCTTGGTTAAGTTTTGTGTTTAGGTCAACTTTTCTCCTAAACTGTCAAAGCTATTGCTTTAAAACTTGCAACACTTGTTCACCATCAAAAGCTGACTTTGTACAGCAAGAAACGTAACTCCATCCTGCTTTTTGCAAGAATTATGGCCCCTTTTGGACTTAGAAAATATCAGATTTCTTGGGTTAAGTTTTGTTGTTTAGGTAAACTTTTCTCCTTTACGGTCAAAGCTATTGCTTTAAAACTTGGAGCAGTTATTCGCCATTAAAAGCTGACTCTGCACAGCAAGTACTGTAACTCTACATTGTTGTTTGCATGAATTATGGCCCCTTTTGGACTTAGAAAATCATAGGTAGAACAATATTTCTATTATACAGAGACAAAAATCAGATGAGCGTCTGCACCCGCAAGGCGGTGCTCTTGTTTATCATTGTTGCTAAAGAAAGTAAAAACATTAAAGATAATTTGATCATGTCATATATGATGAATTTTATAATGTTGAAAGTATATAAGTTATACAGAATTTCTTACCACTAAAACTGAAGGGATTTTTGTGGGAAATCATCAAAAATTGATCATGCAACCAACACATGACTATTTGCTGTCGAAGTTCTTTAGGCTAAGGAGAATTTGTCATTTTTCAAGTTAAATATACTGAATTGTACTATAATGCTGATTGTTTATTATATTTTGTTATTGTTTGAAGGTGATAAAGAAAGATTATCAAGCAGAGAATGTGACAAAATCAAATCTAGAAGTGTCGTAAAAGATGACGATTCTTCCGACGACGATGAACCTAATCAATCACTCGATCTCAGCTCTAACCAGGAACTCATGCGATCTGAATCTGGAGATATTCTCAAAAACATTAAGAAAAAAATTGATGCGCAACTAGGCAATTATAACTTCCCTGATAGAGAACCCAAAGAGAAAAAAGTAAGGAAAAGTACCGGAAGTCTTAAAAAGGACATCAGTAGGTCCAAAGATAGAAATTCTTTTCATAAACACGATAAATATAAAGACAAGCATAAAAATAATGATAAGAGGGAGAAAATTAAAGAAATGATGAGAAAAGATTATAAAAGTAATTTCTCAGAGGGTGGTAGTGAACAGCCAAAAGTTAAAAAGCCTGTGATAGTTAAAAGATTCCAACAGCAGCCTCCGTCATTGAACTTTAATGATTTGTTGAAAATTGCTGAAAAGAAATGTCAGGAAAAAGCTCCAGAACCAGTGTTCAAACCTCCAAAAAAGGTTGAAGAGAGACCACAAACTCAAGAAGAAATTGATCGAAAGAAGAGAGCAGAAGATGTGAAACGAAGAAGAAAAGAAGAAGAACAAATGTACAAAAATAAAACACAAGTAGTTAAAACAAGTGCCAGTGATAAAAGTGCAATCAAATCTAAAAGTGATTCCAGTTTATTGAAAAATGCATTGACAGGAAAATCTGCAAAACAAAGTCCAGCTCTGAAACCAAACCAATCTGTAGGTGGAAATAAACAAATTAACCAAAAGGAGAAAAAAGAAGGAAAGTATGACGTAGAGAATAACAATGTGCTGGTTTGTAGACCATCATCCTCTGCAGGGAGTTCTAAAGCTCAGCCTGAGGCTTCCAACCCTTGGGACCGAATTTATGGCCAGATTAAGAAAAATAATCCAAAGCCAGGTAACTTTGCATTTGATATCAGCATTACTGTGAAATCATTGATATTCGTGGGGGAGTAATTTTCGTGGTTGAGTCAGTCCACAAAATTTAATCCCAATGAACAAGTAAAATTCCCATTCATTTTATGTTCTAAAGTTGAAATCCACGAATTCATATCCCCACGAAATTGCTGTTTTTACAAAAACCACAAAAATTTCATGCCCACAAAATTAAATGATTTTACAGTATCAGAACAAGCGAGATCTAGTGCCCAAAACCACTTTCTTTCACTCAGAAATGTTTATTATAGTCAGTATATTTTGTTGTGCTTAAAATAGAGAAAAAAAATTCAAAAACTTCTTTTCAAAACTTCATCAAAATTGTTTTGTAGCATGATTATAAGATCCTCTTCCAAATTTATTCAGATGCAGGGGCTTAGCCCCTTTTAGGGGCTGCTAGAGCTAAAAATAGAAATTCCATTAAATGGCTTCTCATTACGCTTGACGGATATTTTTCAAACTTGGTTTGTAGGTCCTCTATACAAATTGGGGCACTTGGCTTCTTTCAGAGGCCACTAGAGAAAAATAGAAATACCTTTAAACAACTTTTTCTCTTGAACTCTTTTATGGATCTTCATCAAACTTTGTCTGTAGCATTATTATAAATTCCTCTCCTAATTTTGTTTTAATAGGGGCACTTGGCCCCTTCAGGGGCAACTAGAGCTAAAAAGAAATACCTTTAAACAACTTACGCTCATGAAAGACGTGATGGATCTTCAACAAACTTTATCAGTAGCATCATTGTAAGGATTCTTCCGAACTTGTTGAAATGGGGGCACATGGCCTCATTTTATGTACCACAAGAGCTAAATATAGAAATACCTTTAAACAACTTCTCATGAACTGCTGAATGCCGATAATAGTCTCACACATTAATTTGAGCCGTGCCATGAGAAAACCAACATAGTGGGTTTGCGACCAGCATGGATCCAGACCAGCCTGAGCATCCGCGCATTCTGGTCAGGATCCATGCTGTTCGCTTTCAAAGCCTATTTCAATTGGAGAAACTGTTAGCGAACAGCATGGATCCTGACCAGACTGCGCGGATGCGCAGGCTGGTCTGGATCCATGCTGGTCGCAAAGCCACTATGTTGATTTTCTCATGGCGCGGCTCATTTATGTAATCAACTTCTTTTGCCTCAGAGAATATTATGGTCCTCTTCCAAAGTTGCACACACTGTAGCATGTTTAAGCTCTGAATCTCGGGTGAGCAATCTAGGACCATCTCTTTAGTATATATGTTCTAAGAATTTAACTGTGACAGTCCTTCATGGAACATTGTATAATTCTAAGGCATTCTGTTTGGTTTCAAGGAAGACAAACTTTCATTCATAAAATGTGTCAACTTCATTATTTTCATAAGTCTTCGTCAGGTTAATAAAATTAGAATATTGAATATAACATTGTCGAGTTAAATGCTGCTATAAAAATGAAGTCACATTTAATATTGTTGCTATAGTTAGATCTTAAATTTTACTAATATGTGGTATAAGACAGTTCTTGTCAGAGCCAGCTTTTCATAAAACTCTGGAAAAACTCTACGTAATGGGTAGAACTATTTACTGAAATAGTAAGATGTCAGATAAAATGTAAATATACTGCAGAGTTCTTCATACATGATAAGTTTTGATAGGAAGCTCTTGGGGAGTTCTTTGCATTCACCCTTGACATTGTACAGTACTTTATGTGCCCGAGTGGTGGGGACTTGAAGTCGCTCTTATCAGTCTGTCATCTCTCCAATTTTGTGTTGTGCATATCTAAAAAATAATTTTACCCAGAGTCATCAAAATGAAATAAGTTAGAAATTTCTGTTAAGTTATCTTAGATCCTACAATTCTGGTAAGAAATTAATAACCAGTCTAACCTATTTCATATGTGATTTTCTAGCCTTTCATGTCTTAATGAATTCAACTGTAGTTATTGAGGAATTTTCAAAATTTTGTAATGGTAATATGTCTTCAATATTATATTATACAGAAAAGAGAAAGCGTCAAGTATTTGAGAGCTCCGATGAAGAAGACGAGTATGACGAAGATGATGATTTCATTGATGATGGAGATGATGGCGCCATGGATGTCTCTGCAGAAATACGCAACTTATTTGGCTATGATAAGAGAAAGTAAGTATTTATGTATATCTACATTATTTAAGGATACTGGTTATAGTTTTAAATATGACCACCTAGGTAGCCTAGTTATAGAGCATCCTTTTCAAGTGCAGGAGGTTGTTTAGTTATTTCCTGTCCATGTCCTACCAGAGACATGAAAAATGGTACAAGAAGACTCCTTGCTTAGCACTCAACATTAAGAGGATAGTTCCAGGGCTGGTCAGCCAGATGTCAGTGTAATGTGACTGGGTGAGTTATTATGTCACATGTCTACTGCATGATATTCCAGTAAGGCAACACTGTAAAGTTTGGCATTGAGCTCACTGCTTCAAGTAGACACCTTCGTTCATATTTATCTGAAAAAGTAAAGTTGAAAAAGATGCTTAGCTGGAACACACACACAGTTTTAGACATGTTTTGCTGTGATTATGTTAGAAGTGCTTGGGAGATTTGAAAAGTGTAAGCCGATGGACATACATGTGTCATATTAAATTTTGAATGGAAAGTATTGAAAATTTCAAACATTATGAAAGGCTTTGTTTCCTCTACATTTAGACAGAATTTTATCCAATGAGTAATTTTGAATCTACAAAAAATCAGTTTTTATGTACTGCAGGACTCGTTCTTGTGTTTCAACATTAGATATACCCATTTTCTTCATGCCACATGTCAGTCTCGTTTCACATTTGAATTCACTCGATCTTTGTATGTTGTAAAATAATTAATTTGAGTGTGTGGAGAGTGATAGTTTTCTTCTATTTCTTGGTTATGCCAGTCCACAAAATTAAATCCAAACATACCTAGAAGAGTCCTAAATATTTCAGTTTTAAAGTTTGACATCCCCAAATATAGACCCCTACAAAATAGTCCTTTTTTTTCAAAACCAGGAATATTCATGCACACAGAATTGAAATTTTTGAGGAACCAGTCTTCTAAACTATTACATTTATTTTAGATTCAGGGATGAAGATGATGATATTGATAATATGGAGGCCAACTTCGCAACTATCATGAGGGAAGAAGTCCGAAGGTTAGTATTTAGTGATAATGATAGTAAGAGTTTATAGTTATTATGCAAAATATTTCTGTGTTACCAGGAAAGATAATGTCACATGTTATAAGCTCACAGAATGTGTGATCATCAGTCACTGTGGTAAAAAAGATGAACCTGCATGTTGCTTACAGGATGCTAATGTTGTTTTATTGTTTTATCAGCTTTTATTGTTGTGAGACCCCAGGTACCTGTCTGGTCATTTTTATAGGCACATAAAGGCACTTGAGTAAAATCACTGACTCTATGTAACTGGATGGCCTCCTCACATGAAAGAGTTCTACATTGATAGCGAGATTTCAAACCAATGCATGGGACAGACAGTTGATTTGAAAATATGCTACCTGTACTGCTCACAGATGGAGGAATATTTTAAGTCCCATTTTACGTTAAAAATGGATAAAGCAGCTGTCCAAAGAGAGAGTATGCATTAACCTTTAGCCTGCTGGCGGCAAGTGATTCTGCCTATGCGAGCAGTGCAGACCAAGATCAGCCTGCACATCCGTGCAGGCTGATCATGGTCTGCACTGTTCGCTATTCAGTCAGTAAATTTACAGTGAACACCCCTTCGAATAATAAATGGTATTGCCCAAATTGAATGATGGACCAGTCCATTATAGAAAATTAGCAGGCTAAGGGTTAATAATGAAATTGTTAGAAATGCACTACTTTTTATATAGCATGTTAGATTATAAAATCAGCACCTTAAAGGGAGGTAATCAAAAACAGTATCCTACTGTTTGAACCAATTATTCAAAAAGTTTTAAAAAATGTTATAAGAAAATAATTAAGGAAAGTAAGATTTGACAAGAAATTCATGTATTTTATGTTTGTTACAAAGTATTTGGCAGTCACATTGTTATGAGACGTTTAGGATGCTGAAATAGCCTAGGACTCCTGGCCAGTCTGCAAGTTTTGTATAGAAGAAATTAGCATAATATTATTACAGTAGTTTAAGAAGATGATGAAAATGGAATTTGCCCTTTGTAATACACCATAAATTTCCTTTCTATTGCCATTCCCTTAGCAGGGTAGTGGTAGAGAGGGGGAGGTTATGTGCTCTCCGAGGCCAAGACATACCAAAGACATGAAAAAATAAATATATTCTGCACTCAGCATTAAGCGGATAGTTCTAGGATTGATCAGCATGGTGTCAGTATAATGTGATTTAGGTTGGATATCATGTTACATGTCTATGATATTCAAGTGAGGTAGCACTCTTAAAGTTAGGCATTTTGCTCATTGCTATAAGTACACACCTTAGTCTGTATGACTAAAAGATTGTTGAAAAAGAAAGAATGGACCCAAAGATACGCACATTCCCTTTTATGATCACCACTTGGTTTCTGTCTTGAAATTCAAAGTTGAGATTGTTATTCCATATTCCATAGAAATGTTGTTTAATGTTTTAGGTATATAATTGTCTGATCAATAACTTTACTGAAAACAATATCATTTCTTCATAAAAAGACACATCTGTATGTATTAATTTACAAATAATACATAGTATTTAGGTCCATATACAAAGGTACTCAACTTGACAAGCAGAAGAAAAGTGTTATATGGACCAGAGTGTAGCTTAGGGTTACATCGCATTCTTTATCTTGAACGCCCAGTCCGTAACTGCATATTGAATAATGTGTCGTGTAGAAATTGCTACATTATAAGAAATAAAGACATTTTATTATATTTTATTCGTATATATTAATATTGTAGACAAATGTATGTCGGAGATGTTGTAAAAAAAAAATTCCCCATATAAGTCATGCCCATGCCATATAGAATCAATGGTATCAGCATTTTTCTTGTCCTTTTATATCAATGACATCACATTGAGTAAAGACAGAAATATGCAAAGGAAATAGGCTATATAGTGATAACATACCAGATTTATATAGCGCCCTTTTCATGATCAATTTCACGTTCAAAGGCGCTTTACATAGCTCAAATGCAGCCACACAGGGCGCATAATTCATCCTCTACTAGTACAGACACAGAGTGATCTGACCAGAGGGACAGAGTGAGACAAAGCCCCCACAACAGAGAGATTAAATACAGGCTTGTCCGGCTAACTTAGCCTAGCTCGTTGCGAATAGACAGCCTTGTTCTTTAACATGCCCAGTGTATAGCACTGATACACGCAAGGATTGCCTGGGTCCCTGACCAGTACACCTCTAGTTGGGTGGGGAACACTAAAAAGCGTTTCTGAAAATTCCCGAGTAGCTGCCGGGGATCGAACCCCCGACCTTAGGATTGGAAGGCCAGTGTGCAAACCACATATATCACATATGGTGTAATAAGTATGTATTAGTAGTAAAATATTAATGATTCTGTTTTTCAGTGCTAAGATAGGAAAGATGGAGGATTTGGAAGACATCAGGAGAGAAGAGGAGGAGCTGAAAAGGAAAAAAATGGCCAAGAAAAAACAGAAATATTACTAGAGATACTGTGCTACTGGGCTGGGAATCAGTAAAAATTTAAAATTGGTTATTCAGTACTAAAATGCCTTACCAATGATTAATCAGGATGAATTACAGAAACCAGATGGATGAAATGAGTTGAACAACTAACTTCCGGAACTTTGGATGCTGAAATGAAAGCAATCTGCTGGGTTTTTTTTTTCTAAATAATGCTCACACAGAGATGAAAGGATAGAAGATTGTCAAAAATTGGCTTATTTCAGGTTTTGTAATAAAACTGTAGAATTTGTCAAGACTGAGAAGTTTAACCAAGGAATACATCACAAAGCATTTATTTTTCATGTTTTGTCAACATCATCTGTAATCAGTACACTACTAATACAAAAGAATATTGAAAATTTTAAGGAGTCAAAGGTAAACTAAGAAAAAAAGTGGTCTAAGAACTACTTTCCTTAAAAAAAACACAAGGAGTTTACTTGAACATGTTGACAGTTAAAATGATAAAACCCATTGTAGTAACATTAGGCCAGAAAGAAAAATAACCATGTTTTGGGTTATTTGACATCGCCTTCCCTCAACCTTAGAAATTAAATAAATAAGAAGGGTAGACAGGATTTTTATCTTTTCTAATTAAAGTGTTGTAAAAAGTGAATATACCAGTATCTATTAATTAATCTTATGAAATAAATTTAACAAATGATTACTCAAAATGTACTGAAATATTACTTCTGCAGCAAATAAAAGGTGAAAAAAAAAATTTAGGGTCAGTCACATAAACTGTGGTAAACCTTTCTTAAACTGCTCTGCCTTTTAGTGTTCTAAATATACATGATAATAAGATTATAAACTTGTGTTGTTTTACAAAACCTTGTTTAATGTTTTTTATTACATTTTCAAATACTGTGTTAAAATCTTATCAACTTACAGGTCTAGCAAGAATTATGTCTTTAAAAGTTTTAAGACTACATATGTCTGTTCATGATACGATAGTACATGTATACCTAAGATGTTATAGAAGATGCATTTTCAATACTTGTATATGTATGCCTCCATAATAAGTGTCTGCTTTTTTTATTCAGGTCACATTTGAAACTTTGGACTTTAGTTTTACAAGTACCACTTGAATGTTTAGAGTAGATTGTGTCAAAATTGTAATGTGCTGTATTTTTTCATCTCAGATGTTTTGTGGTAATGTTGAAACTAAATCATGTGTGTTATGAATTTACAATATATTATGGAAGAAAAAAGATGTATTCTTGTAATTTTATAGATATATGTTACCAAAAATTTATCGTGTACTGTTAGATCATTTTAATTTTATGGTCACAAACTTTTGTAGTTTTGGTGGAAAGGTCTTTTTGTGGGGATATGAATACATTAATTTCAACTTTTGAACATAAAATGAATGGAATTTCACTTGTAACTTCGGATTTAATTCTGTAGATTGACTCAACCAAGAAATCAATAATAATTAATCCTGTATGAATGTTGATAATCTTAGAGTATAACATCGGTATTTTTAGTGTTTACATTAATTTTCTTTTTTCAACAGGTATCTTTTTCAAACTTTTTCAAAAATTTACCAGTGTTTGTTACTGTAGAGTGTACTACCTGTATGCTGCTTTCTCCTTGATTCGAGCCTCTTAAATCTTATAGGGTTGTGCATATTTTTGTAAACCTGTTCAATTGAATAATTTTTGTTTTTTTGTTACAAAAATATTTGCATTTAACAATGGGCAATAAGAATTACAATGTTACCATCTTTTACATGTACTTTTTGCACAAGACTGAGAGGTCAACTCCACATTAATTTTTGTACAAGCTTTTTGTTGGCTTTAAATGGATGGTCACAAGGTTAATTTTGATTTCTATTTCCATAAGCAATATCATCTAAGATTGACTTCTTGTACATCTAAACAGTTGAATTGTCAGGATTACTTGTAATTTGGATTAATTCTGGGCTCACAATATTACCCAACCTAGTAATTTTCTTGAAAAAACAATTTTTGATGCAAAATTTTATAACTCAGGTATTACTCAATTTTTCAGTGGTTTCATGATAATTTTTTTTTTCAAAGGATTTAATGTTAATGACACAAATTCTGATGGAAGAAATGCTAATGACATGAATTCTACTAATACAAGGCTCGATTGATGAGAAAGCTCGAACGACGAGAAACAGGCATACAAATCCATGGTGATTGAGGGGCTTGCCCATTTAGAGCTTTATTGAAAAAAAAAGTATTAAAAACTACAAGTTAGAGGCTACACATTGTAATCTTGGAGTATTTTGACTAAAATTCTTAGCAGGATTAGAATTTAAAAAATCTGTTTTATGTATACATTCTTGCAAATTATAGGGAACGTTTATAGAGTTTAATGTTTTTGCTATAGTCATTAGTCAGTAAATTTTTTGAGTAAGTAATTATGTCTCCCACCACAAAGTGGTGTGGGAGACATATTGATTTACTCCTGTCTGCGTGTCAGTCTGTGTGTCTATCACATCTTGCCTGCACACTAAGTCAGACATTTCTCATCCAATCTTACCAAACTTGAACAAAATATGTTTGCCAGTAAGTCCTTGGCACTTCAGAATTATGGCCCTTGAAACTTGTTTTTTGATAATCAAAGCACTGAAAGTCTGATACAACTGTTGAGATCTTGGTGCATGGTTGACTTATATACTGCTATTAAGATGATTAGGCAGTTTTGGGGCGCATGCGCTTTTCTCAAAAGCAGCGTTAATTTATGAAAGATATCCACTGTAGATATATTTTCCTGCATTTAAAAAATATGATATATTGCCAGCGTAATACTGTGAAATTTGTGTGTAATGCGGGAACAAAATTTTGAGGTATGATCCAAGACCGCTATTTTACTATTTAGGGATAGGAAGTCGTGGATTGCAAATTTTGAATACGAAATACATAGAAATTTTACTTGTTTCTTTTGATTCATTTTGTAGATTCACCCAAGCAGGAAATTCACGAAAGTTAGTCCTCCATACATTAGTGATTTCACATTATGGTTGTTTTGGGGGGATTTTTTAAAAATAAATCATGAAATTGTAGCCATTATTTAATATTACTGTAAGTATGTACCATATTTACTAGTGTATATTGTGCAGTTTTTTACCGTTGATACCATGGTTGTATCGAGGTGCTATGAAGTTGCTGGTTAGACAGTTTTCTAACTCTGATGATTGTCAGCCATTTGGATTTACCCTATATTTAAGGAGAAGCTATCTTGAAAAATTCTTTAAACCTTGCTTGCCATTATAATACCACTATTTAAGTCAAATGCTGCGAACTGTATCTTGTTGCTTCAAATTTCATGTCAATGAATTCATTTTGTGTATGAAAAAATACTGTTAGTGTTGTATGTTTAGGTCTACATAATTGCTTATCATGCATTTTTCGAAATACCAATTCATTGTAAACTGTGAATGACTTTTTACAAAATACCACGCATGAGAAAACCAACATAGTGGTTGCACAGCATGATCCAGACCAGCTGGCATCGCGCAGTCTGTCGAATCATTGCTGTTCGCTAACGGTATTCTTATTGTAATAGGCTTTGAAAGCGAACAGCAGAGATCTGACTAGTTGGTTTTCTTGGCAGGCTTATATGGTTTATGATTTGTTGACATATTTATCAGAAGTTTTTAATTTAAAGCTATTGGTTAAAAACAATAAGTTACATAATTGATTTACATTTAGTATTAATGTTGGAACCTGTATGGATGGATTGAAGTGTTAAATGACATAAATGTCTTTAAGTTGATTTGGCAAGAATTGTTTAGTTGACCCCATTAAGTTTGATGATAATTGAATATTATATTTTTGCTGTAATTGCATTTATTATGGTTTTATTAAGGGTATGATTTTTTTATAGAACTTTTTTTTTATAGAGCTTACATTTTGTGACAAACTGTTGGACCAACGATTAGTTTCCTGACGTCAGTCACTTCTTGCAGTTGGTCAAACCCATGGTGTACAGAATTATTCAGTGAGAAGCCATTGACCCGCTTATGAAAGTTTGTGGTTCTACCCAGGATGCCTTGAGAAATGTTGCCCGATTTGCACTGTGTCTTCCTAAATGAAAGGTTGAAAGGACGTATGGCTATATTTTTAAGTCCACGTGTGTTATTTAAACTAATTACAAAGCTGCATTCTAGATTATGTGTATTTTGTTGCATAATTGATTGTTTGACTGGAATTATAAGTGCACACGGAAGTACATCAGATATAAAATTTAAAACAGCTTTATTTCTGAAATTTCAATAATTAAATAGCTCACTTGATATTTTGTGTGAATTAGTAATATACAAGGTAAAATAATTCGTTCAATTTATATAATAATTTACTTATTATTATCACAGTAGATCGTTACAGACATCAAAGCATTTTATGCCGGCATCTATGGTTGAAGGATTAGTGATTGTACCTGTCTCTTTGTTCGTCCGTCCGTTTAAGTTTACCAAATGGGACTGTTTCGTTAGAGTCAATACCTATAGAAGTTGTGGTTTATGCAGAGTTAACTGTGCATTCCATCTTAATACTCACTGACCTCATTTGACTTTGACCTTGACCTCGTTTGACTTAGGTTGTTTGTATGGCCTCTCTGTTAACCAAATGGGACGGTTCGTCTTGCATCAATACCCTCTATGCTTGTACTATGCAGTGTAACCTGGACCATTTCATCTTCAAACTCCATGACCTCAGTTTGACTGACCTTGACTCGTTTTGGATTAGTTGCTTTGTATCACAAGGATGCCACCAGGGGATACATTTTGTGTAATGAAAATGCTCTAATGAAAAAATACTGTTGTGTTAGTATGTTTAGCTCTTACATAATTGCATTATCATGCATTTTTTTTCAGGAAATTTACCAATTACATTGTAAATGTGAATGATTTTGATAAAATGAGCCGCGCCATGAGAAAACCAACATAGTGGGTTTGCGACCAGCATGGATCCAGACCAGCCTGCGCATCCGCGCAGTCTGGTCAGGAATCATGCTGTTCGCTAACGGTTTCTCTAATTGTAATAGGCTTTGAAAGGGAACAGCATGGATCCTGACTATGTTGGTTTTCTCTTGGCACGGCTTATATGTGTTTATTGCAATTTGTTGACATATTTATCAGAAGTTTTTAATTTAAATATTGGTAATATATACAATAAGTTACATAATTATTATACATATTTAGTATTAATGTTGGGAATTTTGATGGATGGATTGAAGTGTTTTAACAATGACATAGAATGTCTTTAAGTTTGATTTGGACATAGAATTGTTTTCAGTTGACCCCATTAAGTTTGATGATGAATTGAATATTTATTTTTAGACTGTAACTTGCATTTATTATGGGTTTATATTAAGGGGTATGATTTTTTTATAGAACTTTTTTTTTATAGACTGCTTACATTTTGTGTACAAGATCATGTTTGAGACCCAAACGATTAAAGTTTCCTGACGTTCAGTCACTTGCCCTTTGCCAGTGTTGGTTCAAAACCTCACTTGGTGTGTAGAATTATTTTCATGTGAGGAAGCCATTGAACTGGCTTATAGAAGTTTGGTGGTTCTACCCAGGAGCCTGCCCTTGATGAAATGTTGCCCTGATTTGCACCTGGTGTCTTCCTCCAACATGAAAAGGTGAAAAGGCACGTTATGGCATATACTTTTTTGTCCACGTGATGTTAATTTAAACTAAAATACAAATGACTGGGCATTCTAGATTCTTGTGTATTTTGTCTGCTATAATTGATTGTTTGAGACTGGTAACTTAAAGGCATGCCACCGGAAGTACATCAGCATATCAAAATTTAGAAACAGCTTTATTTATCTATGAAATTTCAAATAATTAAATATAGCTCAACTTGATATTTTGTGTGAATTAGTATATTACAAGGTAAAAGATAATTCGTTCAAGTTTATATTAATAATTTACTCTATTATTATCACAGTAGATCGTTTACAGACATCAAAAGCATTTTTATGCCCCCGGCATCTACTGATGCGGAAGGCATATAGTGATTGTCCTGTCCGTCCTTTCGTTCGTCCATCTTTACGAGGTTAACCAAATGGGACTGTTTCGTCTAGCATCAATACCCCTCACTAGAATGACTTGATACTAATGCAGATGTAACCTGTCACCATTCCTCATCTTCAAACATCACCTGACCTCAGTTTGACCTTGACCTTGACCTCGTTTTGGACTTAGGTTGCTTTGTATGGGCCATCTCTTGGTTAACCAAATGGGACCGGTTCGTCTTGCATCAATACCCCTTACTAGAATGACTTGATACTAATGCAGATGTAACCTGTGACCATTCCTCATCTTCAAACATCACCTGACCTCAGTTTGACCTTGACCTTGACCTCGTTTTGGACTTAGGTTGCTTTGTATCGACAAGGATGCCACCAGGGGCATCAAGCGTTTATTGAACGCAGCTTCTTGTTAGACTATAATGAAGAAAATATGTAGAGCTATTGCACTCATCAGTTCATTGGCATTGGTGTCTGGACATGGTTTTGTTTTTTTGTATGTAAGCGTGTATTTCAGAAACAGCTAATGTGAATGAACTGAAACTTCATGTGATATAATAATTTGACATACAATGTACATGTCCCATAACTCCGTTTTGCTTTTTCACAAACGTTATGCCCCTTAATCAACTTGACAATACTTTTAATGTAATCTGTTTCTCATTAAACATCATAAGTGGGTAATATTGTATGACTCAAAATTGTTGCCCGGTTTGTACTTTAATGTCTTTGTTTTCATTATTTTATTTTCTTTCAGTGACAAAACTTTTGAATAGTCGAGCATTGCTGTCCTCCAAGAGCTCTTATTATAAATAAATTTTCTATGAAGCTTACTGATTTACTGTTTTTATCGACATTGTCTATGGGCGTGATTTTCTTTATTTCGGAAGTGAAGTTGATTACGACAACATTGGTATATAAACTATACATAAGCATAAATATGGATGTAATTTTGGTCATTTAAATATATTTATGGTCAATTTGTTGAAGTGTTCAAATTATTGTATTTATGAAACATTTAGAAAAGAACATGTCATTTATTACTGATGGTGTTTTCTTATTTTTCTCCAGGCCCCTCATATTAAATTTTAGTTTTAGTCTTGCCTGATATAATGTCTGTATGACCTGAAAACTTTTGTTGGCTTGCTTTACTTTTAATGTAAAAAATGTATTTATTGTTCAACCCTCTACGTCTGTCACAGGGCTTTTTGTTAATATCAGCCCTAGACTTAAGTAGGACATTGGGCTCCTAGGATGGTAATAGACATTTGCAAATTAAAGTGGCGTTATGCGCATCTTACTGCACATAGTGTGTTTTTGGTGAATCTGTTATAAAAGCAATTTTTGGTTGCTGTGTATTTATATTGTGTTAAATTAACGATAATGCCACATAAGTATTTGAAGTTGATGCTTTAGAAATAAGTTTATCGGGCAAATAAATTCTTCACTCTTCTATGCAGATAGAAGATACTAAAGATAGAAAATTCTGAAGTTGAAGGGAAGCAGCTCCTGCGTGCATTTTGACTTCTCAAAAAGGACTGCCCCTGGTCAAAATAAGAAGTCATATTTGAATAGTTATCATTTCGCACTGGTAATAGGAAAAGTTTGGTATATTGGGTTAAAAGCTATTATTTCCTCCACCCTTTTTTAAACACACATCTATTGCAGCTGGACTTTTACTTAAAAATGCTCATGATTCCACTCTAAGACGAAGTGGAGTGCTAACACACAGGACGATCGATGAATCAAGTGGATGGGGGCCATCCCAATATAATTCAATTATATTATGTGGGGTAGGGAAAACGTGCGTATAACGGTGATGAGGTCTGATTTAAAATACTGCCACCTATGAGGTAGTTATACAGATTTCGTTTTATCTGTCCGTTCGTCTGTCTGTCCGTCAGAGAACATAAGTATTACACATATTGCCAGAGTATTAAACAACCGTTATCAAATTGTATAGGAATGTTATTCAACCTAATCTACTGGCTACCTCGTTCGGGAGTGGTCAATTAATATAACGTATAGACCGCTTAAGATGTTTATGATAATTACCAGACGTGTCATTTTATTGGTTACAATACTACAGAATATATAAAAAGAACTTAATTATAGAGGAATGTAAAACTTCATATATATCCAGGTAAATAAGATTATAGGCCGGTTCATAAAAGTCTGCTATAGATACTTTGAGGTTCAGTATCTCGAAATTTGTTTAAAACTATCTTTGCCGCGGTAAAATTTAAACATTTTCTTATCAAAAGGACCTGAAATTTATTTCAGTCTCAAACAGACCCACTCGGTAACATTTCCGTGAGACAATTTCCATCTAAGTACTGGCTTTTTCGGAAGAATAATTTGTGAAATATGAACACTAACAGCAAAAACAACAGCTGTCGGAGGATAACAATGCTCGACTATTCAACAACATTGTCAACTGAATGAATATACAAGTCGAGAAAGTGGCATGATTTTGTAATAATGCAAAACCGGGTAATAGTACCTGCAATGTGTACATCAGCTCAAGACAGTGGACAAATGTGTGAAGTTCTAAACCGTTCCCTAGGCCCCTTTAAAAAATTAACTAAACAACTGTTGAATCGAAAAAGGGGCATAATTATGTAAACAAAAAGAAAAGGAAAGTTACGGAGCCCGTGCACTGCATGTCCTATGTAGATAGTGAAAAAGTGTGTGATGTTTAAATCCATTCCCATTAGTGGGTACTGAAAAACCAGCCTACATACAAAACCTTAGCTATAAACAGCTAAGTCGAAAAAGGGGCATAATTTTGTAAAAATGCAAATTAGAGTACACTGCATGTCAAATCATGACAGTGAATAAGTGTGTGAGTTTCGATCCTTTCCGAATCAATTGGTACTGAAAAACCAGCCTACATATTTTAAACAGATTATATTTCAAACAATTTGACATGATTACAACAGAGAAATTTACATTAACAATGATACAATAAATCTGAAAAGCGATATGACCAAAAGCCTAGCGTACAAAGTCCTGTAGCATCCTTGTACGGAATGCACTTAGATTTGTTTTGAACTTACTCTATAGTATTTAAGATGAAGGCCGAGTGAGAGGGTTCCCTCATAGCCCTCTATTTATTGCCATTTTCATACACTTCTCGTCCTCTTTAAAATGTGAGCACAAGAAAATTAAAGTATAAAATGAAGTTTTGACCACACTTTGACTAAAATTGGTTAGGTGCAATTATGAATAGGAACAAACGGTTTTACTTTATTTTTAAAGTTACAAATGTACAGCTAATGATGAAGTATGTATAGTGAAATTTGGAAAAATAAGTATCGTAGATACTAAACTTTAGCATTCTTGCTCATAAAGTCGTCTGCACAAAATATTTTGTCAATTATTCCATCTGTTTAAAATGTTTTATCATAGCTCCTCGCCCACAGTTGGGATGATTTTTTCCAACATGTTCATTTCGAACAAGGTTGGTGTATAATGTATATATGGTTCTGAAAAATCATAATATGTAAGAGTGGAAATAAATGTTAGATACTGGTAAAAATGCAAGAAGAATTATCGTTATGTATCCACAAAGTATCGAAATTTAGACTGGTTTACCACAAGGGGCCGTGTCCTACACGCTAATATCATCAAAAGGCACTGGGGTATTTTATTCATTTTTTTTTCATAACAAATCATAGTAAAATTGATAGAGGATTTGGTAAATGCATAAATGAGATCAAATAAACACAAGTATGGAACAAAAGACATGTTTAAAATAAAAATTGAGCACATTTCATGTACCTGTACTGACGGACCAAACTAAAATAAATTTACAATAACGTAATTTGTTTAATATCATGTTTCAATGAAATTTATATGAACGATATGTTCATGTTTACATTTATAGGTCTGAAACTACTGTTCAACCTTATGCTACAACATGGTGCAAGTCCAGGGCTGCCTATTTAAGTAACTATTATTTTGAGCGATTAATTAAATGGCTATCTAAAACCTGACTTGAGAACATCTCGTAAAATAAAAAGTTTTTATGCATGGTGTTTTTGAACCACAAATTGGTTTTCTTATGTATTTATTTTATTTTGCTTTTGTAACTAGTAACTGCAATTTATTATGTATATTTCTTAGTAGTGTATGTATTATGCTTTTATAATTACAGTTTTGTCTATAATATTCAATTTACAGAATTCTGAATAAAACATTTTTTTTTTAAATATTTATCAGGTAACAACCTTTAATGTCTACTTTATACTACATTTTACCCAGATAAAATTTATGACATTTTACTATGAAATGGTTAACATATTGAAAAATTCTGATTTTGTTGGGCCGTGTTTTACACGGGGCCGTGTCCTACACAAATTACTTTGAACCGCTTCATTACAGCTATACAAAACCAGTAAGTTAAATGTAATCTAGTCCTACCCAATAATTATCATTCAAAGACATATTTACATCAGTAAATATAAATACTCAAACTTTACTGGAATTAGGAAATTGTCATGGGGGCCCTGTCCTACACGACTTTTGTGGACAACCCAACTGCTGGTTTTAATATACCAAATGTCTTAGTTATATAGAGAATAATAGGTTAGACTAGTGCCGTAGATGTGAAAGTTTATCTGGCGAGGTGGAGGAGGTTCGGCGAATCTGATAACGTCAGGAGCCGAGCCAGATAAACTTTCTCCATCTTAGGCACTAACCTATTATTCTATTTATCTTGTCATTACTTCATTTTCCGATATTTAGCAATTTATTTTACAAAATAAGTGTGCGATAACCGTTTTAATGACGTCATATTCGTAATGACGTCACTTATATAATAACGTAATCACCGACAAAATCGCAATAACTTCTTCGTTTTTGAATAAAAACTCATTATTTGGCCACTCATTTTCTTAGTTCGGACATTTCCAACACAATGTTGATGGTTTCAATGCAAAATTTCTTATGACAACAATATCGATCATAAGGTCACATTATCAACTGACCGTATATCACTGGTCACGTGTCAACTGACGGTATATCAAGAAATATATACGGCACCCTGATATCGGGTCGAAAATACTGCAAGTGACAGGATAAATACATTTATCACCCGATAACCTCCTCCACCTCGCCAGATAAACTTTCCCATCTACGGCACTAACCTATTATTCTCTATATATACACCTTCAAAATCATTGACATTTTTCAACGTCGTGTTGTGTGCTACATTATAACACACTGAAAATTTTCATAAAGATTACATGTCAATCGATAGATACCACCATGTACACGTCCTCATTGAGAGAACGTTTTGTATACGCATCACAAGCGCTGTATTTTTTTTTTTTTTTTTTGTTACTTCCTAGGTTTTGTCGTGTTCTGGTATTCCCGCGACAGTAACTGAATAACCCAAGACCAACTGAATAACCAAAGACCAAAATTAGCGTCGTTTAGACCAAGATTTACAATTTCGGCGTCTTTGAATTTTATGCATTTATAAAAATTCCCTGCATAACACAATTGTTTGGCCATTTTAAGAGGTAAAACACATCATAAAATGCCTGAATGTTAACCGATTCACTCTCTGTTTGTTGTGTTGGTTAAGGAATTGCAGAAAGCTGTGATAAATCACCACAAAAGAAACCTTACTTCACTGTACACAGTTTTGTCTTATGTTTTTCTAGGTCTTATGCCGTTTATATAACAATCTTTCATTAAAGTATATAATGTACTAGTATTATCTTTATCCTGAAAAGTAACTGACAACTTCTCCCCGTGAATCGGATGTACGTATGTAACTAACGCATGCGCTATATTCCACACTGGATAACCGGCTATCCTGACGCCCGCTGGAAATGTACCCCAGCTGGAAATGTAACCCAGCTGTAAATCGGTAGATAAAGTTTTTCATTTAATTCTATTATAACGAAAACGATTCTAGCCAATCAACTTGACAGTTTTGTCAAGGAATGACCATGGCTTATATTTACAATTTCTGGGCCAAAAACGATCATGTTTTGAGATATTCGCTAACAAAATCTTCTGTTCGAAAAATCGGGCAAAAATCCGAAGTTTTGCGCAGATTGTTTTGTTTATGAACAACCTGTGAAAACACTTATCAGCTGGTTTAACAGATGTGTCCTTTCGGAACACCTGTGTAAAGTTTCCGGGTTCTACGTTATTCCTGAAAAAGTATATTAGCCGTTAAATAGGCATGGTCGAGAAAAAAAGACTGTCGAAAATGGCCGCTGTATTTGAAATGGGCAGTCGTTGAAGTCAGCTGTCGGCTGTCGAGAATACAGCTGTATAAAAGTAAAAAAAAACTGTCTTGTAGACATGTTATATGCCCCGTAGTGTCTCTTTTTTATGTATATTTTGTATCTGTTTAGTTTGTCTGTGTTTTTGCGATTTCTTTCGTCTTTCATTTGTGTAAAATGTGTATACGTGCAGTCAGTAAACAGTTTGTATATAGGGCCTACTTAGGTCCTTATTGCCATGTCGAGTAATTCTTGTTGATTTCATTATCATTGTCCTTTTGGTTTAGGGTTTAAAAGTTGCTTTGTTACTTTCGTTCGTCCGTCCGTCCGCCCACAGTGTCTTGTCTGGGCTCTGATTCTACATGCATGGACTGACTTTTAAGCATTGGTTTTTAAACTTCAAACATGTGTTACCGATGATACAAGTATTAGTGAGACCCATTCATTATTGACCACCTCCAGTGTCAGTATAACAAAAAAAAACTTTAACACAGAGCTATAAATAAGTATTGTGCGTCAGACTGGCAATTCCTACATGCATAGACAAAATTTCAAATATATTGTGTTGTACAGTAGAACTTTTATTTTCATGCGGTTTTATTTGATAGCTAAGTGTGAAAGATCGTAAACAAGTAAGGAAGAGTTCCAATTTACCTTGTTATATTTTGATTTAAGCTACATGTGGCTGTGATGCTAAGAAACAACTGATTAATAGTCATGTGAGATTTTGCAAAATTCTGCTTATTTAGATTTGAAACAGTCGTTTTCAATTGTTTTCCTCTATACATCAATAACTTGCAGTTTTAGATTCATTAAAGATACTGAATTCTTCAGACGAAATTCAAAGGACTGACGACCAGAAACAATCATTTGCACTTGCAAAACCAGAGGTGAAATTACTTTATGTAGTAGCCCGGAGGCATCTCTACCATCAAAAGCTGGCAAAATGGCCATAATGGCAAGAACGTGTGAACTAGGTTAAAATTCAGCCCGGATGTGAAGGAATATAGCCCCAAAGCCTCTTGAAATGAAAGTGCCATTTTTGAAAATAATTACGTTTCCGTCAAATCACTGCCAGTAATACTTTTTACATACGAATGTATTCTAAATCATCGGAGTTAATGGATAGTCTATAAATGTTAACATCGGAGTTCAACGACAGCACTAGCGGCCGTTTTCGACAGTCTTTTTTTTTCCGACCATGCCTATTTAACGGCTAATATACATTTTCAGGAATAACGTAGAATCCGGCAACTTTACACAGGTGTTCCGAAAGGACACATCTGTTAAACTAGATGATAAATGTTTTCACAGGTTGTTCATAAACAAAACAATCTGTGCAAAACTTCCGATTTTTGCTCGTTTTTTCAAACTGAAGATTTTGTTAGCGAATATCTCAAAACAAAACGATCGTTTTTGGCCCAGAAATTGTAAATGTAAGCCATGGTAATTCCTTGACAAAACTGTCAAGTTGATTTGCAAGAATTGGCTTCGTTTTAATAGAAATAAATGAAAAACTTTACCTACCGGCTTACAGCTGGGTTACATTTCCAGCTGGGGTACATTTCCAGCGGGCGTCAAGATAGCCGATTATCCAGTGTGTATTCGGTGGTTAACAACGCATACAGCTTACGATGAGCTGCATCCGTTAGCATGCAACACATACAGCTGACGTAAGTGGTATACGATGCTTGTCAGATATGTCTGTGGTCTTGTGTAGGCCTTAAAGTTGCCCAGGCTTCGTTTCAGTGTTGTTATATTTACTGGTCCTTAGGGATCATTGATTTCAACTCATTTAGATTTGAAGATTGAATACTGCTTAATCCGGTGCTAGGGACGTGGGCAGTGTTTCATTTTCCATTACTGCTCATGAACAGACTCAATCAAACCGAGTCTGCAATTTTCACTGTTTGCCTTGTTCTCGGTGCTTACGAGGGATCTACATTCCAGATTTTATTAACACATATAGTTTACATGGTAAGTATTAAACATATTTATGATGATTTTTTGTCATGTCTCGCTTATTGATGATAATGCTGTTATCTTTCACATAATGATGATTATGATGTTAAGTTTCACATATTATTTTATGCTAACTAATGAAATACTGTATTCTATCAGTTAAATATTTTCATATTTCATCACTCACACTGTGAAAATATGAAATCTGTATTTTCACACTGTGAGAGATATAGCTCCGCCCCCTCATTACATTGTGTATGAATTTTAAATTATTTGCTTAATACAGGATGAAAATTGTAGCCGCACTTTGTTCTTTATAGTATATTTCTCGATTCAAATTATTTTACTTAAAGAGAATTTCATACCGTTATGCAGCAAGAAATAAAATAAAATGGAACTTTATGTTCCATGCGTCTTTATAACATCACAGCACGTCTGACGTCACGTCTATTTACGCACGTCTGTTTCCCGCGCTGAGATTAAAATAGTTGCAAAATCCACATCTCAACGTAATTGAGCATAAAATAAAAAGAAAATTTGTTTGTTTTTCGTGAATATAGAATAGATCTCACCTGGAAGTGAGAAAATTTTCACATTTTCACTCGCGTTTTCAATACACTTTGTACCGGTATCATACCTGTGCATTACTCTTAGGCTCTAATTTGGTGTAATTATTTGATTTCTTTTGTACTTTATTTTCTACAACCTTGCAGCAATTGTTAGATACTATACAAACTGAAAATAGTGTAATAATCATTATGCGAGTAAATAAGGTGCGTGATATTGGCAGTTAGTTAGACATTCGGATAGAAATTCATAAAAATTCGAGGCGAATGTCTATCTTTATAAACATTAGACATTCGTATAGACCTGCAAAAATCAAGACGAATGCCTGTACAGACATTCATACAGACATTCAAAAATCGGGACTGATGCCTATCTATATAGATATTAGTCTTTCGTAGAGACATTTAAAAAATCGAGGCTAATGTCTATCTGTATAGATATTAAATACTCGTTTAAACATTAAAAATATCGAAGTGAATGTCTATCTATATAGACATTAGACATTCGTATAGATATTTAAAAATCGAGGCGAATGCATATCTGTATAGACATTAGACATTCGTATGGACATTTAAAAAATCGGGGCGAATTTCTCTCTGTATAGATTTTAGACATTCGTATAGACATTCAAAAATCGAGGTTAATGTCTATCTGTATAGACATTAGACATTCATGTAGATGTTTAAAAATATCGAGACGAATGTCTTTATGTATAGACATTAGACACTCGTATAAACATTCAAAACTGGAGGCGAATGTCTATCTGTACAGACATTAGACATTTGTGAAGATGTTTAGAAAATCGACGCGAATGTCTATCTGTATAGTCATTAGACACTCGTATAGACATTCAAAATTTGAGATTAAAATAGTTGCAAAATCCACATCTCAACGTAATTGGCCATACAATAAAAAGAAAATTTGTTTGTTTTTCGTGAATATGGAATATATCTCACTGAGAAGTGAGAAAATTTCAAATATTTTCACGAGCGCGTAGCGCGAGTGAAAATGTGAAAATTTTCTCACTTCCAGGTGAGATCTATTCTATATTCACGAAAAACAAACAAATTTTCTTTTTATTTTATGCTCAATTACGTTGAGATGTGGATTTTGCAACTATTTTAATCTCAGCGCGGGAAACAGACGTGCGTAAATAGACGTGACGTCAGACGTGCTGTGATGTTATAAAGACGCATGGAACATAAAGTTCCATTTTGTTTTATTTCTTGCTCTTTAGTCTATGAACTTCAAACATCTTCTTTTTTAATAATTTATCCTCCCTGACAGGGTAACTGCAATAGTCTCCTTATCAAGGTACTGGGATAAATTATTAGTTGAATCCTCGATGTGTTTTCTTCAGCCGCTGGATACCAAATGCCTTCTACCTATTTATTCCCCAGCAGGCGTGCTATTTTTAGAAATTGTTTCTGATTGGTCCAAATTTAAACATAACGTTTTACAACGAGTACTTGCTCTAGCAAATATCTGTTTTCATTTAACTTTTGTATATGACATAATGTGTGATGCTGGCATCCAGCTATTCACATAATGAACCCAGATAAGCCACAAATGACCCTAATTTTATTATTTACAGCAATTCAACAATAATAATAGCAACGATTACATGAAAAGGGAGTCAAGCACTACCTGTGCTTATGTGTCATGTTATCAATATATCAAATATACAAATTATTCTGACAAATATAGAAACATACCTAATGACACTAACATCTCAATTGTGCCAAAAATGGACTTACGGAAGTGTGGAAATAATACGACGAATTGTAAAGAAAGAACACTGTAAAATGGTTTTCAATACACTTTGTACCGGTATCATACCTGTGCATTACTCTTAGGCTCTAATTTGGTGTAATTATTTGATTTCTTTTGTACTTTATTTTCTACAACCTTGCAGCCATTGTTAGATACTATACAAACTGAAAATAGTGTAATAATCATTATGCGAGTAAATAAGGTGCGTGATATTGGCAGTTAGTTAGACATTCGGATAGAAATTCATAAAAATTCGAGGCGAATGTCTATCTTTATAAACATTAGACATTCGTATAGACCTGCAAAAATCAAGACGAATGCCTGTACAGACATTCATACAGACATTCAAAAATCGGGACTGATGCCTATCTATATAGATATTAGTCTTTCGTAGAGACATTTAAAAAATCGAGGCTAATGTCTATCTGTATAGATATTAAATACTCGTTTAAACATTAAAAATATCGAAGTGAATGTCTATCTATATAGACATTAGACATTCGTATAGATATTTAAAAATCGAGGCGAATGCATATCTGTATAGACATTAGACATTCGTATGGACATTTAAAAAATCGGGGCGAATGTCTCTCTGTATAGATTTTAGACATTCGTATAGACATTCAAAAATCGAGGTTAATGTCTATCTGTATAGACATTAGACATTCATGTAGATGTTTAAAAATATCGAGACGAATGTCTTTATGTATAGACATTAGACACTCGTATAAACATTCAAAACTGGAGGCGAATGTCTATCTGTACAGACATTAGACATTTGTGAAGATGTTTAGAAAATCGACGCGAATGTCTATCTGTATAGTCATTAGACACTCGTATAGACATTCAAAATTTGAGGCGAATGCCTGTCTGTATAGATCACATTCGTATAGACATTCAAAAATCGAGGTGAATGCACATCTGTATAGACATTAGACATTCGTATAGACATTCAAAAATCGAGGCTAATGTCTATCTGTACAGACATTAGACATTCGTGTAGATGTTTAAAAAAATCGAGGCGAATTTTAATCTGTGTAGATATTAGACACTCATATAGACATTCAAAATCGAGGGGAATGCCTATCTGTATAGTTATTAGACATTCGTATTGACATTAAAAAATAAATAATCCACTAGATGGATATACCTCAGACTTGGTCTGTAGCATTTTTGTATGGAATGCACTTAGATTTGTTGAAATGGTTCTTCATTGGACTGACTCTGTAGAATTTAAGATGAAAGTAAATGAGAGGGTTCCTTCAATGTCCTCTATTTATTGCTATTTTCATACATTCCTCGTCCACTTTAAAATGTGAGAACAAGAAAACTTAAGTATAAAATGAAGTTTTGACCACACTTTGACTAAACTTGGTTACTAGTTAGTGCAATCATGAATAGAAACAAATGTTTTTACTTAATTTTTAAAGTTACAATTGTACTGATAATGACGAGTATGTATTGTGAAATTTTGAAAGAATGTGTTGTAGACACTAAACTTTCTTGCACATAAAGTCGTCTGAACAATATATTTTGTCAATTATTCCATCTGCTTAAAATGTTTTATCTTTAATATGATTTAAAACTCCTCGCCCCTCAGTTGGGGTAAATTTTTACAACATTACAACATATTCATTTCCATCAAGGTTGGCGTATAATGTATAAATGGTTCTGAAAAAGCATGAAGTGTCAGACTAAAATTAAGTGTTAGATATTGGTAAAAATGCAAGAAGAATGTATAAATTTCTTCATTATTTGAAAAGTTTTGTAACGGTTTACTTCCTTCTGCACAATAGAGTTGGTTTTTATTGGGATAGATGTACCTTGTAAAAATATTTCAACAAGTATGTACCACTTGTCAAGTACTCGAATTTTATGGATTTTTTAGAGAAGAAAATTTCACCTCAAATGTGTGAACGAGTCGCTGTAAGATATTATATTGTGATCTCATTCTAGTTCAGTATTATTTCTAATTCAGTTTATGGTCCTTTGATTTTGTCATGGCTTCATCTCCAAATTCACTTTTTGATAAACGTTTACAGGAGTGGTAAATTCCTAGCCTGTCCATTTACCATAGTAGATAGAAGCCTACACATATGGATATTTGCAGCATTGCCTCTTCCCCTAAGATTCAGGGATAATGAATAACAGCGTAGAGCATTTATTGCTCGGTTCTCTTGCTCCATACATTGTCCAAGAAGATTCAGAGCTGTTTCCCTGTGTCCAAGGTTTGGTTCCTGGTCAAGAGTCCTGATAAGGTTTGAAAGTGCTCTTTGCTTGTCATCTTGCCTCCCAAGAAAGCTGTAGTTCTTGTATTGTAGAAAATACAAGTAAGGGAGGGAATCGACAGCTGCATAGTACATCAAACTGCCCATCATACCTCCAGTATTGATGTCCTTATCTATAGAGCAGAACAGTTCATACTGCAGCTCAGCTGGAATACAGTTGATTTCACATGGCAAAAAAAGTACACAGAATGCTGTAGCATATTGTAAAGCTTCTTCATTACGAATGTCAGATATTTCACAAAATCCTCTTCTCGGAGCTTCACGGAGTTGATCATAACAACCACAAATAGGCTCAACAAAATTTTGGTCGTAGACTCCTTCAATATCTCTGAGCACAATTAGTGTTCTGTTCCATTCTCCTATGCTGTAGAACATGGACGCTAGCTTCAGTTTACTAGATGCAACATCTGTGTTCAAACCTAATGAGATCCATGTGAGAGCTACCTCTGATATACCATTGTACTGTTGAATGTTAAGGGATGCCAGGATAGATCCCAGTGTTGTACAGAGCCGTGGTGCAAAAAGGCTGCAAGCTGTTTTGTCCAATGCTTGGCATTGATTAGAAATAATGACTAGATTGACGATATACTTTAGCAATGTTAGTATAGCCACTTCGTAACTGCTGTTGCTCAGAAAATATAGACAAAACTTCATGCTGCACTCAGTCATCCTTGCGATTGCTTTTAATAAATATGCTGAAACAAAGGCACTTGTTTTGAATAGGCATATATTATTCAATTTCAGCTGAAGCCTTGAACCAAGACCATCACATTTAATACCCAGTAATGATGTTCCTTCACTGTATATGATAAACTGCAGTATTTCAAGAACGTGAGGTTTAGATTCATGAGCTATATGCCCTGCCATCAAATCATTTCCTGGTATGATGAAATGCGGACAGTTTTCATTTAAAACACTGTTGTACAGGACAAATAAACACGATGATAGACAAACAAGTAAGTTTGTTTCTCTCCAGAAATCAGAGTGAGTATTTGCAATAAGTTGGAACAGAACTGTTTTACACATAAAACTTGAAATGGTGTCTTTATACAATGGCTTGATGAAAGTTTTTAGCATTATCTTCATCCAAACGTAACACCGAATCTGTGTGATATTGAGATTAAACATTAAACACCTTTCTGCTAGAGATGTTGTTATTCTCCATTCAAGTTCCTCATTGTCACTGCCCTTACTTCCTACTCCAACAACAAAACATCCAGAATTGCTACAATATCTTTTCATATCATCTGAAGGCCACTGACATGCACCTTGCCAATTTAACCATTGCCTAGCTTGTAGAGGCCATGATTTACATTGGTAAGCAAGAACAATGTCAATTTCTTGATATCCAGGTTGACGACCAGTCAATCTATCTGCTGGACCATGTCTCACTAATCTCTCATCAAAATAAGCCGCTATTGCTGCTGATGCTGCTGATATTGCTGCAGTTAAAGACGTTATTGTATTCTTCAATAGTATTCTCCCTGTCTTGTCTCTGAAATGATGTTCATTAGGTGTATCATTGTATGGAAGAGGAACATCATTTCTCAAACGTTGTAACAAACAGTAACCGGGTGATACAGTCTCATCCTGAATCATCAAGTAATTTATTGCACTAGGTTGCCATTCACTCCAGTCCTGTAACACGTTATAGGCATTATAACACGTAAGTTTGTCATCGTCTGATTCTAGTCCGATTGTAGTTGAGCCCTCGGACTGGCTGCTTAAAATGTATGTTGAACTATTCAAATCCTGTAGTTGGAGTGATATTGTACACACAGATTCTTCCAGCAGCCGTGTTCTTCTTCTTTTTTGTACTATTCTCTCATCCACTCCTATATCAACAAGAACTTCTGACAGTCTCAATGACACAGTTTGCATATAATCTGGTGCTTGAAACATTCTGAAAATAAATCAAAGTAACCTACATACATGTAATTAATTTTATAAATTTGTTCCTGTCTTTTTGATATTTTTTTTCTTGATAATATAACAGACATATTCTACAGATTTTGCTTTATAGACCTTTTTACTCCGTGCTAATTCCTTAGCAACGGGAAACAATTTTAGCGCATGCGCACTCTACGTAGGGCAAAAAGACATGACTGCACAATATAAATTACGTTAGAGTTATACTGTATTTCAATCTATTCGATCAATAATGACAAAGGAAAATATTTTTTTCAATAAATTCAGGTTAAGAAAAAAGAAAAAAAAATGAATTAATAAAGTTTTTGTTCTATTTCTTAACATGATCACACATAACTTACAACCTGTCGCAATTAGCTTATATGATACTTCAAATATAATTAAATGTCGCAGTTGAAAATAGCAAAGTTCAGTCTTTGATTTTTTATCCAATCATACTGATCAATTTATTCCGAATTCAAAGAAAAAAATAAAGTGAATAAATAAAAATTACAAATTTAATAATAATAATAATATTAAAACTGTTATTTTTTATTTCTATTGATTCTTGGAATTTGAAAGTTTTTATATGACACTATCGAATTGGTTCGGACGCGGTCAGAATTAATAGATATGGTGTGTGTAATAGGGAAGGGTGTTCTATACATTTACACTCTTTATCTGTTCTATTTTTAGCGGAATTCAAGTTTATCATAATTTTTCTATTAAATTACGGATAATGACCTCAGCTCACGAAACATTTTCTATATATGAAAATTATCTAGCATGTAAACATAAGAAATAAAATAATTAGAGATTTATGTTAGGTGTTTTCCTTCAGTGTGTAGTTATAGTCCTGGATTTGATTCATAACTTACGAATTAAAATTTTTGTAACTACACTTTTATAGTTTTAAATGAAAATGTACATTAAAATTCCAAAATATATTCTTATAGAACTTAAAATACTAGCTAGGTACCTCGTAAAATGTTTACTTTTGATTCACAAAACGGCTCCGCCACGTGATATATTAAACCGAGTGCATTCTTATATTATGGCATCGGTGACCATCAGTCATTTGATACATCGCATCAAAGCTATCTAGCTTATATGCTTCAGATAATTTTATAATCCGCTCTAATTAGGGGACACCCCTATCACGATGTCCTATGTTTTATCATGTCATTTGCATAATGTTACGTAACGATTTCCGGTAGATCACTTTAAACAGCAACCTCAGTGACATAGCTGCGGCCCCAAAGTATATTGATATCATTCAGGTTGGAAAAAAAATATATACAACAACTATTTGAAGCTGTGGGGAAAATAGATGAAATGAAAAAAATATGACGTTTTTAAGGGGACGCATATTGCTACATTCACAGTTCATACAGCAATGCAGAAGGGGTGCATATTCAAGAAATCGATGGTGGAAAATAAAAAACATATTCCTAAACTGATATAATACTGATGGACACCTGTAATATTCAGTATTTTGTGGATAAGGATGTGGTACTTTGAATGTAATAGGAAAACAGAGGTCTTTGTGAAAGTACATTCAACACAAAATATTAAGCTTTTGTATAAGGAAAAAACAGGTTTTTTACAATAACAGTGTTCCAAATAATGTTGAAGGGGTGGGATTTTCTTTCTAACACACCAGGTTTGCTTAAACATGTAAAAATTTAACGCCACGTCAGTTCATCTCGGGATGGACGCCATATTTCTCATTGATAAAAAATGTAAACAAAAAAATCAGAGTGGGATTAGCATTGCAAGGACATAAAATGACATTCTACACAATGAATACCTTAGAACAGATATCTAAGATGCTACACAGGTCAGACGGGTTAAATGCATAATGTCGATCACTTGAAATTCATCTTGAAAAGGTGGTTAATTTTAGTTTGTTTACATGGTTTTTAATTTTCCCACGACTTCTCGGCGATTCACTGCAAATGTATTACTGCGCCGGATGAAAGGTAACTCTAATAAACAACGGGAGACAACTTAGGTGTCAGCACGTGTACGATTTTTTAAGAAAACGTGTCGATGATTATAATTTCTTATCAAATAATGAATTCTATTCAGATATTCGTCTTTAATATTACAAAATTATTCATTTCTGTGGACATTTGTCAAAAAATATTACTTACAGTGGACTACTTTGCGCGTCAAACTGGTTTCCGCTTCAGTTGTGAGGCACTTCCGTTATACTTTTTGACAACACTAACAAAACACGAAATGAATCAATAAAGTCACTTATAAACCGACTGCTACTTAAATCAGTGTAAGTAAAGTTGTTGTTACAAAATTATACATGTTCGTTACGTTATGAGATAAAGTTTATCTTAAACTGCATAATCCATTAATTACGTTTAGATGATATTGCACTTACAACTTATTTGACCCCGTTTTTTTACGTGAATGACAGCATTCTCGTGCAACTCGTGCAAACAGAGTTATGAAAAGTATGGTGGAGAATTCAAGGACAAATTATAAATGACATTACAGTGAGGATAACTGTATATTCGTCCAGTTTTGATCATTGACATTCCTGCTGTGTATTAGTAACTTGTGTGAACAAGATTAGAATGTTGCTTTTGCACATATACACATTGATTGGACCTCTCAACCAAATTTCATACCTTATTTTAGGGATTTTTAAGACAGTACATTTTCAAAAGTTTGTTGAATGTGTTTTGATATTTAAGTGCATTGTAGTTCATGAATACCAAGTTAAAAATTAATAATGGCAACATTTCTAGGCCTTTATTGTAAGCCACTAGACTTCTGTAATGATAAATGTTTTATGTATTAAGGGGAATATACTCTTTTAGTTTTGGAATGTGGCATTCCTTGACCACCATATCTTTTCTTATGCACTACTTTGTAAACAAACTAAATAATGTGTTTTAGCTCACATATGCGAAATGAAAAGCAAGACAGTGAACTTATTTCACATTCTTTCTTTAAATTAGAATCTGTAGGACATTGATAAATGTTTGGACAAAGTGAAGCACTATTATTTTCGCACCAAAAAGTCTTAATTGTTGACTTTGAATGTACACAAAAAGTCTTATGTAATTCAACAATAACTTTCTTGTTTCAGTTTTTCTCATTTTTATTTTAGTGAGCAATCCTTTGTGTACTTATAACAGTTGAAACAGTATTCATTTCATTTACCAAAACCTTGTACTTTTTTGCAGGTAAATTTTATAATACCCCACCCACTTTTTTCTAATTTCAAAGTATGCGTCCCCTTAACTGTAAGGAACACGTTTTATATTAGTAAGATGTGTGGAAATTGACTGGAAATGCTTGTTCTTGCTGGCGAAAATATGAATAAAGCAGTCTTTCCTGGTAAGATGTGATTAAAAACATACACGCCTTTAATCAAAGCATACTGTATAATAAATACTTGACTGAAATCAATCTTATAGTGACAAAACAATCTGTAATAAAATGATGATTTTGTGTAGGGTTTCTTATCGTTGAGAGTTTGTTTGTTTTGGGTTTTTTTTTTTGGCCAAACGTAAAGAGCGCATGCGCGTTAAAATCAAAACATCCAAGGAATTTGCATAGTTACCGTAGCTTGGGTAAAATGGTCTATTTAGCTTAAGGTTGAACCCGAAGTTGAAACAAGTGATGCCTTAGAAAATATTAGAATATCGTTTAAAATATGATAAATCTTAATTGATTAGACTATTGATTAAATTATCGTATCAATATATCAATTTTGTTATCAAATTTTCTGGTTGTTAATAAAAATGTATAATGACAGATCTAAATCATTTGAAATGAATTATGTGAAAAGTAGTTACCTTTTCCAGGTACGAGGTCAGCAAATTGAGTATAAACTGCATTTTATTTTAACTGATTGCTAACGTCTCCATACTGTTTGAACTGCGTAGTTTTATTATCTGTATGTGTAGATAGCTGGATTTATCTTTACTTCCTCTTTCTGTTTTAACAGGAGACTAACTAATATTTAAATAGTATTTGCCAACAGTAGTTACTTACCTTTATGAAGGTATGCCCGTAAGCACCCATGCGGGAAATATTTTGGAATGGCGATGTCCGTCCCTCCATCCGTCAACATTTTCTTTTCTGGACTCTGAGTGACAAATATTATAGCTTAAGCTTTCAGACTTAACAAGATGACTTAGAATCATTTGAGAAGAATTTCTATACATTTGGAGATAGATCAATAGGTCAAATTAAAGGGCACAGTCACCCAAAGAATGAACATGATTTTTTTATTTTAATTTATAAGGTATAATAGCTACGGGTTTTGGACTTCACACAATGTAATTGACCCAAAGGTCACTGTCACATGGACCTGATAGAATTTCTGATAATGTTTTCGTTTCTGGACTCTAAGTCAGAAAGTATAATATCTACGGCTATCAAGCTTTACACATTGACTAAGTACCACACGAAGAAGATCCTGATTGTTTTTTTGTTTTTTTTTTTTGTTTGTTTGTTTTTTTTGTTGTTTTTTTTTTTTGACACTGGCTCACCAGTGTCACAGGGATATCCAGTCACCACTCCCGTCCAGTTTTGTTTACTTTCAGTTCACTTAGTTTCTTATATTGCATCATAATAGCACTCATTCACATTCTGCCACCGCCTTGGCTCCTTATTTTTATTAGTCACCAGAGCACAAAGTCCTCAAGGTGAGCTATTGTGACCAGTCATTGTCCGGCGTCCGTCGTGCGTCGTCCGTCGTCCGTCTTCCGTCAATATTTGCCTTGTGAACACTCTAGAGGCCACATTTTTGACCCAGTCTTGATGATCTCTAGGTCAAGTTTGAAACTGGTTTATGTGAAGTCAAACCCTAGGTCAGTAGATTAGATCAAAGGAAAAGCTTGTGAACACTAGTGACCACACTTGTAACCCAATCTTTATGATACTCGGATAGAATGTTAGTCTTGATGGTCAAGTTTGAAACTGGGTTTTGTGGAATAAAAAACTAGGTCAGGATGTTAGATAAAGTAAAAGCTTGTAAACACTCTAGAGGCCACATTTGTGACCCAGTCTTTAAGAAACTTAGAATGTTAGTCTTGAAAATGTCTAGGTCAAGTTTGAAACTGGGTTATGTAGGGTCAAAACTTTAAAATTAGGTCACTAGGCCAGATGAAAGGAAAAGCTTGTAAGCATCCTAGAGGCCAGATTTGTGACCCAATCTTTATGAAACTTGGTCAGAATGTAAGTCTTTGTGATCTCTAGGTCAAGTTTGAAACTGGGTTATGTGGGGGTCAGAAACTAGGTCAGTAGGTTAAATCAAAGAAAAAGCTTGTGAACACTCTAGAGACCACATTTTATACCCAAACGTTATGAATCTTGGTCAGAATGTTAGTCTTGATGATCTTTAGGTCAAGTTTGAAACTGGGTCATGTGGAGTAAAAAACTAGATCAATAGCTCAGATCAAAGGAAAAGCTTGTAATCTCTCTAGAGACCACATTTTTTACACAATCATTATGAAACTTGGTCAGAATATAAGTCTTGATGATCTCTAGGTAAAGTTGGTCATGTAGGTCAAAAACTAGGACGGTAGGACAGATCAAAGGAAAACATTGTGAACACTTTAGAGACCAAATTTGTGATCCAATCTTTATGAAACGTAGTTAGAATGTTAGTCTTGATAGTTTCTAGGTCAAGTTTGAAATTTATGTTGGATCAAAAACTAGGTCAGTATGTCAGATCAATGGAAAACCTTGTAAGCAAACTTAGAGACCGCATTTGTGACCCGATGATCAGGTTTTGAAACTGGGTCATGTTGGATCAAAAACTAGGTCACCTTGTCAAATCAAAGGTAAAGCTTTGTGAACACTCTAGAGACCACAGTTGTGTCCCAATATTTATTAAACTTAGTCAGAAAGTTTGGCCTGATGATTTCTAGATCAAGTTTGAATCTGAGTCATATGGGGTCGAAAACTAGGTCACCTGGTCAAATCAAAGTAAAAGCTTGTGAACATTCTTGAGGCCACAGTTGTAACTCATTTTTTTATGAAACTCGGTTAGAATGTTTATCTTAGTCATTTCTAGGTCAAGTTTGAATATGGGTCATGTGGGGTCAAAAACTAGGTCACTAGGCCAGATCCAAGAAAATTCTTTCAACACTCTAGAGACCACAATTTAAGTTTGAAACTCATGAGAATTAGTCAGAATGTTTGTTTTGATACACTGTAGGTCAAGTTCGAATCTGGGTCATGTCGGGTCAAATGAAAAACTTGTGAAATCTCTAGAGGCCACAATTGTAAACAATTCTTAATGAAATTTAATCAGAATGTTTGTCTTGATGATCTTTAGGTCAAGTTCAACTCTTGGTTATGTGGGATCAAAAACTAGGTCAGTAGGCCAGATAAACTCTAGTGAGCGTTATATAGGGCCATCATGGGCCTCTTGTTTTCCTTTAATTTACTTGATAACATTCATCCTCCTTTCTCCTCGATTTTCCCGTCCCCATTCTCTTCCTTTGCACGTATTATTACCTTCAGTTCAGGTTCTTGATATCGACATCCCATACTGCCATACATACCCCTTCCCCAACCCTTCCCACACCGGCTTTTTTACTGCGCTGTCCCAGTCTGCTTATGAACGGGCTTATTATGCACCGACACACAGAGTTCCTGTTTGAGTTTTGCTTCTCATTTGGCTAACTTGATATTACAACTACATCTGTACATTCTGTATTCAACTCCTTGGCTGTATGGTTAAGGTCATTTACTTCCAATCACTTGCACTTCGCCGATGTTGGTTCGAGCCTCGCTCGGGGCTTTAAATCCTTACGTGAGGATGGCATCCAGCTGGTGGCTTATTAGTTAAGGAAAGTCGATGATTCTACCTAGAAGCCCATCCGTGACGAAATAATTCACGATAAGACACCTTTTGTCTTCTTTCACCATCAAAAAGCTTGGGATTCTCCATAGGACCTTTAAGTGTGTAGTGCGACGATAAACAATAAAATTCTTTTCAGTTTCCATCCAATTAAATTGGAACTTGTTATCTATCATCTGCATGAAGTTTACATGCATATATTGTCGAGAATTTATGTCAGATTTTCTTTTGAGTCGTCCCTTTTTGACTTTGTGTTTCATTCTATCAAGTATTTTCAGGGGCGGGGAAAATGATGTAACAGATGAATGATTATGTTGTATAATTAAAAAAGAAACTGAAGAAAAATACAGAAAAGATGTGGATCAAACAGTGAGTGACTAAGTGATGTATACTTTACAATTTCTTATCTTTCCTATCTATAAGAAAAGGCAAATCATACACATGTACATGAAAGGAAATGATGGACAATTAAATGTCATTTTTCTTTATTGATAATTAGAAATTTATTCAATGGTGGATAATAAAGCAGATAAGATATATGAAAGTACTTTAGATTTAAAAATAAGTATCTGTCGATTATGATTCATGAAACTGACTCCAGATATTCATCTCAACAAGCCTGTACAGCAGTTATTTTACAATTGTTTGCTTCTCATGCAAGGTCAAAGTTGCAGCTTGAGGCCAATTTTTTAGTCTTTGATTCGGTGGCATGTCCATAATTGTCTATTTAACCATATTTTACCCTCAAGTAAATAGTTTCATGAAACTAACGTCAAACTCATATTTTATTAAACTGACTTGCAGAACCTGCATAGGCTTTGGTTTCAAGCCAGAAGTGTGTCTCTTTGAATACTTTCAATGATTCTTATGGTTTTTGTCTATGTTCACCTACACAGAGCAATAAACAGAGCCCATATATTGCTTCCATATAGTTCTAGGGTCGAGCTGAAGTGTCCACTTCTAACTTTCAAATTTCATGCCCAGATCCCTTGCAGGACTTTTTCAAATATAAAGCTGATAAAAATGATGCAGGCACAGGTGCATCTGGTCCTGTTGTGTTGGTGAAAGGTTCAGACAAGGACGAGGACCAAGGTTTTAATCTTTCTTGGCTTTAAAATCATGTCATCAAGTTATTTTGATACATTTATGTTCAATACTGTGAAATCATTTATTTCCGCTTGCATGAAATTTCACGCAAACGGCAAGAAAGAGAGCTTCGCGCGTGCTTTAATTTACGCATTTTCAACTTAAGAAAGAATTTCTTTTAATATTGTTTTAAAAAATTGCCAGTACCGTGTATGAACGTAATGAAATTAGACAAAAAATGGAGACATGAGCTTAAAACGGATGCAGTTGTCAAACGTCTGTTGAACGAGAAACTAGTCATTAGTTCTGTGTGCAGCGATGATTTACGACTAAAGAAACAGAGAAGACATCTTCTCCTTTACATAAAACTACTTTACAGTCGCTATATCCGTATTTCTTCAATGAATTTCTGTATTTTCCTTAACACGTCCGTATTATCCCGATTTAAACAATTTTCGTTTAAGTCTATTTTTGCTATACCTCGGACAAATTTTCACATCGATAAGGCCTTAAAAAATTCTTTGTTTCCGGTAACATGCTCAAAAAAGATAGGGTAGGTAGGTCGGAAATTTTTTGGGGGGATTTTTTTATTAAGGGAGACTTTTCAGAAATTATTTTTGTGTCAAAAAATTTGAATTTAACGTCGCACCGACACATGATAGGTCATATGGCGACTTTCCAGCTTTAATGGTGGAGGAAGACCCTAGGTGCCTCTCCGTGCATTATTTCATCACAAGCGGGCATCTAAGTAGAACCACCGACCTTACGTAAGCCAGCTGGATGGCTTCCTCACGTGAAGAATTCAACACCCCGAGTGAGGCTTGAACGCACATCGATGAGGGGCAAGTGAGTGTCAAAAATGGATACAGATAAGGGGGTTATGCCTTCAGAGCATCAGTAAGTTGATTTCTAACATCACTGGCCATGTTTAACGCATAAAAAGTGCAGTTTTGCAATTTTTTGTTAAAAAGTTAAAACCATATTCTCCAAAGCCATAAAAGCATTTAGGATTGGGCCAACAATTTAGGGTAGGTCGAAATACAGGAATCAAACAAATATTTGTTTACGCCTAACTGGGTACTGTCCGAATAAATCATTTTCAAGCTCGGAGCGTTAGGGTTTCGGGTTTTGTTGCAACCCTGTGTCAGTTCAGATATATTCAAATATCATAGTGCAAAAATCCGTATTTTTACGGATATCCCCTGATACAAATTATTGCCGACAACTCTTAATTGGATTAAACACACAATACAGCCGCTTTCTCTTACTTCTGGTGTTTCATATTGACATGAGATTATTGAAAAAAAAAGTAATTTTGATTACGGCAATATTTTATTTTATGCTAACTAATGAAATACTGCATTCTATAAGTGAAATATATCAGTCACAGGTTATCAGTAACTGGTTATCATTCATAGTACCATTTTCTGACACAGAATAAGAATAAAACAGAAAACTTGTTTGTTTTGAGTTGATATGGTATGTAGTGGTGAAATTTTAATACTTTGAAATATGAAAATTTTATCACTGCCAGATGAGATATATACCATCTCCACTCAAAACAAACAAATATTCTTTATGTATTACACCATTAGTGAAAAGACATACTCATTAGTTCATAACATTTTGCACTAACTTTAATCTACTGTTTTATTTACAAAATCTGTAACTATTTCTACTTCTCGGTCCTCTTTTTCGAAACATTGTCCCAGGAGATTAAGAGCTGTTTCCCTTTGTCAAAGGTTTGGGTCCTGGCCAGTAGTCCTAAAAAGGTTTGAAAAAGATCTTTGCTTATCATCAAGAAAGCTGTAGGTCCTTTACTGTAGAAATTACAAGTAAGTGAGTGAATCGACAGCTGCATAGCATATCAAACTGCCCAAACAACCTCCGATAGCAATCCCTTGTTCCTTCGAGTAGAACAGTTCATACTGTAGCTCAGTAGGAATACAGTTGATTTCACATGACAGAAATTTTACACAGGATAGCATATTTTAAAACTTCTTCGTTACGAATGTCAAATATTTCACAAAATCCCCTCCTTGGCGTTTGGCGGATATGACTACAAATAGACTCAACAACGTTTTGGTCATAGCTTCCTTCAATATCTCTTAACACACATTCTGTTCTGTTCCATTCCCCTGTACTGTAGAAGATGGATGCTAGCTTCAGTTTACTAGATGCTACATCTGTGTTCAAACCAAATGAGATCCATGTGAGAGCTGCATCTGATACATCATTGTACTGTTGAATGTTGAGTGATGACAAGATAGATCACAGTGTTGTGCAGAGCCGTAGTGAAGGAGGTTGCATGCTGTTTTGTCCAATGCTTGACATTGATAACATATAATACTTAGATTGGAAATGTACTTCAGCAATGTTTCTATAGCCACTTCGTTACTGCTGTTGTCAATATGATAAGCCTCTGTGTGGATACATGTCATTCTTGCGATTGTTTCTAACATATCTGCTGCAACAAAGGCGCTTGCTTTAAATGGAAAGATATTATTCAACTTTTGCTTCAGCCTTAAACCAAGTTCATCGCATTTGATACCCAGTAATGATGTTCCTTCACTGTATATGATATGCTGCAATATTTCAAGAAGGTGAGGTTTAGATTCATGAGGTATATGCCCTGCCATCAAATTGTTTCCAGGTTTGATGAAATGATGACAGTTTTCATTCAAAACACTGTTGTAGAGAATAAAAAACACGATAATAGACAAACAAGTAAGTTTGATTCTCTCCAGAAATCAGACTTAGTATTTGCAATCAGTTTATATAGAACTGTTTTACACATAAAACTTGAAATGGTGTCTTCATACCATGGTTTGATGTTATTCTTAAATATCATCTTCATCAAAACGTAACACCGGATCTGTGTGATATTGAGATTAAACATTAAACACCTTTCCGCTAGAGATGTTGATATTCTCCATTCAAACTCGCCATTTTCACTGCCTCTGCTTCCTGTTCCAAAAACAAAACACTCAGTGTTGCCACAGTACCGTTTCATATCATCTGAAGGCCACTGGCCTTCACCTTGCCAGTTTAACTATTGCTTAGCTTGTAGAGGCCATGATTTACATTGGTAAGCAAAAACATGGTCAGTTTCCCGAAACCCAGGTTGACCAGTCAATGTATGTGCTGGACCATGTCTCACCAGTTCCACATCACGATGCGCTCCTGTTGCTGCTGATCCTACTGCTGCTGCAAATGAAGAAATTATTGTATTTCTCAATACTACTCTCTTGTCATGGTAATCATCAGGTGTATTATTGTATGGAGAAGGAAACTCCTTACTCAAGCATTGTAACAAACAGTAACCTAGTGGTGTACTCTCATCCTGGATCATCAAAAAACTTGTCACACCAGGTTGACATTCTCTCCTGTCTTGAATCAAGTTACAGTCACAAAAACACGTAAGTTTGTCAACGTCTGATTTAAGTCCGTCTGTAGTTGAGCCCTCAGACTGGCTGCCTAAAATGTATACTGAACTATTTAAATCGTGTCGTTGCAGTGATATTGTATGTATATATTCTTGAAGCAGCCTTGCTCTTCTTCTTTCCTGTACTATTCTTTCATCTACTTCTATGTCAGCAAGAACCTCTTAAAGACCCATCGACACAGTTTGTATATAATCTGGTGCTTGAAACATTCTGAAAATAAATCAAAGTAACCTAGATACAAGAAATTACCATTGTATTCAATTTGTTTGAAAATCTAAAAGATACATTTTAAAGTTCTAGATTTGTCTCGCTTAGTACCAAGATAGAGCCTGAAATTTCTTAAAACGCATAAGAATACGTACAGTGTAATATATGATAACATTTAATTCATTAGACTTTTAATTATAAATATTTTTATTTTGTTATAAACAGTTTTATAAGAACTTCTGTTTGTTAGTATAATGTCATATCACATAAAAATAAAATAAATTACATGAAAGTAAGTTACCTTTGTTTCGGAATGAAAGCAGCAAAGTGATAATAAACCTCTTGAAGATACTATATCTGAATTGATTCAAACTAATGTCTCAAAACTCCTATAAATGTTTAAACTGTGTAGTTATATGATTTACATTTGTAGGAAACAAGATTTTACATAACTTCCTCTATTTGTTTTAAGAGGAAGTTAACTCTGGCTATATCACCAGTATTTGTTAATCAATAGTTACAAGGAGGAGGAAGTTTTACAGAAAGGATTGAGTTCTTCTGATAACCTGTCATGTTTTCTTTTGATAACTGTTACTGAGTTCTTGGAAAGCATTAAAGATTTCTTCTGATATCTGTATGACAAAACAGGGAATCGGTCGACACAATACTAATTATTTATCTTTAGAAAGAGAAAATGGGATGTACAACTAATGTTTGATGATCAAAGTTGCCTAATGTTTTGTGCTATGCGTCAGAAGAAACTGTTTAGTGTCATAATCAGCGCAAATTCTTTGAAATCAAGACATAATACCCATTAATGACGTTCCTTCACTGTACATAATATACTGCAGTGGTTCAAGAATGTGAGGTTTATATTCATGAGCAACTATACTGAACAGCAAAAGAAACTATCCAGATGTAAAACTGGTATATTTTGAAATAAAAGAATATTTTTTTTTCTGATTTGAATTGTTTCTTCATACCAAAATTACACTTCAAGATCTTCACGTGGTATTTTTTTAAAAATCAACCGTGAAGTCAGTAGTCCCACAATAGCCGTTTGAAAGGCTGTATCTTCTGCGCGTCAGTTGCATTGTAACATCCTAAATGGGCGCTCGCGTTCAATTTGATTCAGTGGTGCGATGCAACCAACAATATTTTTACTTTAAACTTTATGCAGTTTTTCGAGTTAAGGTTTAGCAGTATACATGTATCACAAAACAGCAGATATTTTTTAGTAAATGAACAGCATCTTGACACACAACTTATCAGTCCAATACATGTTTTTACTTTCTGTCCCACAGAGTTGGATATTTAAAATATTCTAAATGAGTTGTCCCGCTTTAAATAAGAATGCCATTTGTAAAGAAATAAGTAAACAAATGACAAAAACAGAAACTTCTATTTTGAATGGAGATTCTACTGCTGAGTATGTTGAACCAGTGATGTCATCCCAACAAATTTCGCGGGCAGATACCCAGTAAACTCTAGTCGAATGTGCCATAATTCAGAGACTTTGTTGGACTGTACGGTAAAGAAACCTAGGGTTTCTGCTAAAGCGCACTCTATATTCTGAACCTAATAGCCCTGGTTGTACAACAGTTTACAGGTGACTGCAGCAGATGTCCATGTTAATGTAAACCTTCCATAGAACATTTGATAACTAAGTTACACTCTGTATATGCTATTTAACTCTCTTAATGAGAAGGTTGAAAAACTTAGAAGTAGTAGTTGCTAACAAAGTCGCACAGGTGCTAGATAAAGTATTAGCAAAGAAATGAACAAGGTCCGTGAAGATGTTGATAGTCGTATATTTGACATGGAGGAGAGTATCCGCAAAGACATCAGACCTCGACCCGGTGAATGTAAAAATTGAATCACTTGCTTCGAAAGACAACTCAGCAGTTGGACTAAGGATGTGAGATTAAATATTGTCATATGAGATTTGCCTGAATCTGCGAACAAAAACATTGTGAATAAAGCTAACAAAATGTTCAAAGATGGTTTTAAAGTGCATGATGTTACATGTGAAAGTGCAGAACTTAAAATGTCAAAACTAGAAGCTAAATCGGGTATAGTGATTGCCAAGATGAAAAGCTTTGAAGAAGAGCAAAATGATGTCGAAACAGTCTGCATTGAAATCAAACCCACAATTTTCAAAAGTATTTCTTGATCATGTCAAACCACAGGCTGATCGTATTCGGGATAGTAATTTCAAGGCTATTCTTAATGTCATTGTTGCTCATACCTAGTTATGAAAGGCGGTCGTGTTGTTCGGAGGGATTCCCGTTCGGAGTCTGAAAAGTTTACTGTAAAGTTATGTTAAATATACACGAAGCTAAGGTTGAGGAGAGTACACATTCCTCATTTGACAAGTTTGATCGAAGTTACTTTAATACTTCTTTTTTGAGTAATCCAGAAGTTCAGGGTTAAATAGAACAATTGATACATTAGAACAAGGAATGCGCAAACAAAGTGGTATAGATACTTTATATAATGAATGGTGTTGTACTGTTTAGGATTCTATGTATACTGATATTCCGTATAAAACTGTTAAAACAGGAAGTAGCAGAAAAAAAACATCGTTCCGGTAAACCTTAGTGGACCGAAAGCCTGTTAAAGTTGTGGTCTAATCTGTCTGTTGCAGAACGACGTTGGCTTTATTGCGATAATAGTGCTGTTCTAAAGGCGAAACGCCATTACTGGTATAACCTGTAACAGGAATTGGTAGATGAATGTAATATTAACCAGACTAAGTTTTGGAAATAGTTCGGGAAAATTGGAGTTGGCTTTAGTAAAAAGAATTCAATTCTTAATGAGATGATACTAGATGATGGATCTTCGTCAACATGTATTACTGATATATGCGGAAAACTGATTTTAGTAGTTTGTTTAATAAATCTTCAACACATTCACTTTGATACTGATTTTAGTAATATCGATGGTATATCTTTTAATGATGATATATCTGTTCTCAAGGTACAGAAAGCTGCTGATAATTCTAAACGTGGTAAGCTTGTAGAATAGATGAAATACCATCAGAAGCATTGAAAATGATACAACCATTATGTTTTTACATGTTGTATTTAATGTTTGTTTTAGTAATGGAACTGTTCCATCAAAATGGTTTTAGAAAAAGAACAGGTACTGTAGGTCATTTGGAAACAATAACTTATATTACTGAGTCTAGGAAAAAACTTAAACAATCAATGATTTGTTCCTTTATTGATTTCAAGAAAGCGTATGATTATATAAATCGTGACCTTCTTTGGAAAAAATTGTTTGATATTGGAATAAAAGGAAAAATGTTATCTGTCATACAGTCATTATACAGTTCTGTATTATCTTGTGTAAAAGTTAATTCACATTGTACTGATCGATTTAAAGTAAATTCTGGTTTAAGGCAGGGGTGTATACTGTCGCCACTTTTGTTTAATCTTTTGATTAATGACATAGCCCTGTATTTGAAATGGTATAGAGTGTAGTGATGATATAATATGCATTTTAATATATGCAGATGATAATGTTTTAATGGCTGAAAACGAGATAGATTTACACCGTTTACTTAATGCATTGAATGACTGGTGTGTTTCAAATGGTATGGCTATAAACTGTACAAAAAAGTCAAGTAGTTCCCTTTTGTTCTATCTGTAAGTTTTGGTATTGGTGATGAGACATTGTTGACTGTTGATAGATATACGTACTTAGGATTGGTTTTACATGAAAATTTGCACTAAATATAACTGCGAGGCAGTGGCTCGGAGTGCAAACATGGCTCTTTGGCTTGTAATTGCGAAATGCAAGTCAATAGGTGGTCTACCTTATGTGTACACTTGCCTTTATGACTCAGTGGTTTGGCCGACCATTAGTAATGGAGCAGCCATGTGGGGTGTTAAAACTTATTCATGCATAAACGCATGCAATGCGACACTTCCTTTGCTTTGGTAGATACACACCAATTGCGGCTGTGCCCGGGGAAATGGCTTTGTTGGCTCCTAGTATTAGACAGTGGAAGTCTGTACGTTTGTACTGGGCCCGTTTGTCCTCCATGAATAATGATAGGCTAAATAAACGGATTGCACTCTGGTCCAATTCAGTGTGCAATAGTACATGTAAGAATTGGTTTTATTCTGTGATAGATGCATGTTTAAAAGCTGTGATATGAATTAGTACTGTCATATTAATGATAATATACCTAATGATAGGTTTGTGAATAAGACAGAATCTATATTGCAGTTGGAATATTGTACGGAAATGCTTCAATCTATCAACAGTATCACAGGACCTTCTGGACGTGACAGTAATAAATTACGCACGTATTGTCTTTTGAAAACAGAATATAATGCGGAAATATATTGTAAATTGATAATGCCACCGCGACATAGAGCCGCTTTCAGTAAGTTTCGCTGTGATATTGCTCCGTTGAGGATAGAAACTGGTCGATACAAAGGCTTGTCAAGTGATAACAGGAAATGTCCCTTCTGTGACAATATTAAGACATGAGAAGCATGTATTACTAGCTTGTAGCTTATACAGAGATCTGAGAGAAATAGATCTACTTTTTAACAAAGCTGTAAGCGTTGATAGTAATTTTACAAATATGTCTAAACATGATCAGTTGGTTTTCCTATTACTAATCTAAATATGATAAGGTTGTTTTCCAAAAGCTGCCTTAACATGTACGTAACAGCGTCGTCATTTTTACCTATGTAAATAGTATCCTTTTCTTTTCTTATTGTTCAGGATTAGCATGCATGGAAACCAGTGGCTTCAACTTAATACAAACATTCTTTACCATTTGACTTCTATAAGTGCATGCGACTGCTTTCCATGTTAATTCTATTTCATTTTAAAAGTTACTTACAAATGCTCTTTTTAGAGTACATTTGTAATTGTGTAAGGGTGGACATATTTCAGTCTCTTTTAGCTTTTATAAAACATGGCTATATACTGTGTTTTATTTCCTTTATTGTATTGTACTATGAATTGTATAGAAGAGACAGAAATAAACACACACATATATATATACATGTATATATATATATATACTTTCAATCCGGACCTTGCACCAGCACAATAGAATTTGATGCACCTGTCAATTCCTCATTTCTATAAGGTTATTTGAAAAAAGGGATTTGGGCTTTTAAATGGATAGTAAGACTATGAAGACATGGTTTTTAATGCATCCTTTTTATAATGTTAATATTTGAAAAAAAAGCTTGAAAGGGATTAGGCATGAAAATAGATAGTAAGAAGTCGACACTTCACCTGAAAGATATGAGTACTGCATATTGCTTTGGTTAGGTGAAAACGGTATCAAACATTCATGAGAATCCTCCATGAGGTTTAATGGGTGCTGACTGGAATAGCAGTCAAAGACACACACTTCTAGCTTTAACTTGTGACTTTGATATTTGGACGACAAAAATATTGTGTAGGTTCTGCAAATCAATATGATGAAATGTAAATATAATGAAACTTCTTTTGTAGGTTAATTTAATATGGAAATGCCACCAAATCAAAGTCTTAAACAATTGGCCTCAAGCTGCAACCTTGACCTAGCAAGACTAGCAGATTATTGTAAATCACTGCTGTACAGACTTGTTAAGATGAATATCTGACCTCAGTTTCATGAATCATAATCGACAGATGGACCATAGGAACTCTTCCTTGATAGGGGATTATACTTATTTTATACCTCTAAATATGAGAAAGTACTTTCATATATCTTGTCTGCTTCATTGTCCATATTTTGATGTAATGGCAAGCATTAATCTTTAACATGCTAAATTTCTATAATTAACTTGTCAGTCTTTCAATTTGGTCAGTACCAGTAACTGTTTAAAGGGGTGTTTACCAAAACAATACTGACTGCATGACGAACAGCGCAGATTTTGATCAGATTGCACGGATATGCAGGCTGATCATGATCTACACTAGTCGTAAAGGCAGACTCCATCAAGTCAAAAAATTGCGAACTAATAGGCAGTTTTGCCGTATTAACATGAATACCTGGACAACACGCAGTTTTGCTACTTGCCAGATGATAACTGGAAATGTGATATTTTTAGAGAAGTATGTCTACATATGTAAGTGTATATCTGGTTGGCATCAATATGCCACCATAGAAAGCTAAAGCTATACTTTCTGACTGAAAGACCAGAAAAGAACTTGACGGAAGGACGGAGAGATTGACATCGCCTTTCCATAAACTTTCAAACCGCATACCATTATAAAGTTAAGTAACGACTGGTTGGCAAATATTGTTCAAATATCCAGAGTTAATCTCCTTTTAAAATAGATTGAGGAAGTAAAGATAAATCCAGCTTATCATATAACTACGCAGTTTAAACATTTATAGGTAGTTTAATCAATTCAAATAGAGTTTTTTCAGAAGGTTTATAATCAAATTGCTGACTTCACTCCGTAACAAAGGTAACTTACTTTCATATAATTCAATTTAAATATTTTTATGTTATCTGACATGAAAATTTTGTAATAAAATGAAAATATTTATAATTAAAAGTCTTATCAATTAAATTTTATCATTTTTCACTCCATATTCAAATACTTTATATGACGGCACTTGTTTCAACTGCAGGTTCAAACTTGATGTCTAGCGAAAAATATCCAGAATTGCAGAATATGTCTGTTAGATTATCAAAAAAGAGATATACATTGCACTGGAACAAGTTTATGAAGTTGATTACATGTTTGATTTATTTTCAGAATGTTTCAAGCACCAGATTTTATACAAACTGTGTCAGTGAAACTGTCAGAGGTTCTGGCCGATATAGGTGTGGATGAGAGAATTATACAGAAAAGAAGAAGAACATGGCTGCTGGCAGAATCCATGCAAACAATATCAGTACAACTACATGATTTGAATGGTACAATCTATATTTTAGGCAGCCAGTCTGAGGGCTCAACAACAATCGGACTTAAATCAGACGCTGACGTACTAAAATGTGAAAATGACTGTAACGTGATACAAGACTGGAGTGAATGGCAACCTGGTGTTACAAATTTCTTGATGATCCAGGATGAGACTACATCACCTGGTTACTGTTTGTTACAACGTTTGAGAAATGATGTTCCTCTTCCATACAATGATGTACCTAATACCCATCATTTCAGGGACAGGACAGGAAGAATATTATTGAGGAATACAATAATGGCTGCAGCAACAGCAGGAAAGGACGTAGTGAGACATGGCCCAGCACATATATATACTTGTCAACCTGGGTTACAGGAAACTCCAACTGACCATGTTCTTGCTTACCAATGTAAATCATGGCCTCTACAGGCTATTCAATTGTTAAATTGGCAAGGTGTATGTCAGTGGCCTTCAGATGATATGAAAAGATATTGTGGTAATACTGGGTGTTTTGTTGTTGGAGTAGGAAGCACGGGCAGTGAAAATGAGGACCTTGAATGGAGAATTTCAACATCTCTAGCGGAAAGGTGTTTAATGTTTAATCTCAATATCACGCAGATTCGGTGTTACGTTTTGATGAAAATGATATTAAAAACTTACATCAGTCCATGCTATGAAGACACCATTTCAAGTTTTATGTGTAAAACAGTTCTGTTCAAACTTATTGCAAATACACATTCTGAGTTCTGGAGAGAAACAAACTTACTTATTTGTCTATCATTGTGTTTATTTGTCCTGTACAACAATGTGTCGAATGAAAACTGTTCTCATTTCATCATACCAGGAAATAATTTGATGGCAGGACATATTGCTCATGAATCTAAACCACACATTCTTGAAATACTGCAGTATATCATATACAGTGAAGGAAAGTCATTGCTGGGTATCAAATGTGATGCACTTGGTTCAAGGCTTCAGCTGAAATTGAATAATATATGCACTTTCGAAACAAGTGCCAATGTTTCAGCAAATTTATTAAAAACAATCGCAAATGTGACCGATAGCACCAAAAATGCTTGCCTATATTTCATTAGCAACACCAGTTATGAAATGGCTATACAAACATTGCTGAAGTATCTTTTCAATCTAGTCATTATCTCTAATCAATGCCAAACTTTGGGCAAAACAGCTTGCAGCCTTCTTGCACCACGGCTCTGTACAACACTGGGCTCTATCATTTCATCTGTCAACATTCAACAGTACAATGGCATATCAGCTGCAGCTCTCACATGGATCTCATTCGGCTTGAACACAGATGTTGCATCTAGTAAACTGAAGCTAGCATCCATGTTTTACTGTATAGGGGAAATTAACAGAACAGAAAGCTTGCTCAGAGATATTGAAGCAAGGTATGACCAGAATTTTGTTGAACCTTCTTGTGGTTGTCATAATTACGTTGAACGAGCTCCGAGAAGAGGATTTGATGAAATACCTGAAATTCGTAATGAAGAAGCTTTGCAACATGCTACAGCATTCTGCGTAATTTTTTTACCATGTGAAGTAAACTGCATTCCAACTGAGCTAAAGTATGAACTGTTTGGCTTTACAGAAGAGGACATTGCTATCGGAGGTATGTTTGGCTGTTTGATGTACTATGCAGCTGTCGATTCTCTCCCTTACTTATTTTTTCTACAATACAAGACCTACAGCTTTCTTGGGAGACACGGTGACAAGGAAAGAGCTCTTTCAAACCTTATTAGGGCTACTGGCCAGGAGCCAAACCTTGGACACAGGGAAACAGCTCTGAATCTTCTTGGACAATGTATGGAGCAAGAGAACCGAGCAGTAGATGCTTTAAATTGTTATATGTTATCCCTAAATCTAAGCGGAAGGAACAGTTCTGCAAATGTCCATATAAGTAGGCTTCTATCGAATATGATAAATAATCAGGCCGGGAACTAATGACTCATGTAAAGCCTCGCCAAAAAGAGAATTTGGAGATGAAGTCCAGACAAAACTAAACAACCATTACTAAATTAAAAAAAGTCATTGAACAGGAAATTATCTTATTGCATCTCGTTCACGCATATGAAGCGAAATGTTTTTCTCTCAAAAATCCATAAATTTCAAGTACTTTGAAAATAACAAGTGGTACAAACTTGTTGAAATATTTTTGCAAGGTTTTAAACTGAAAACTATATTTGTTCTCATTTAATAAAATCAAGTTGGGAATATTAAAGGAGAGAATTATTTCCGAAGGACTTTGATGAACAAGAAAATACATGTAAATACGATATCTATATTTTAAAAAAAAAAGATTTTTAATTCAATAACTGAAACTTATAACTGACTATTTTTAGTGTTTATGAAAACTTTCGCAAAAACAATAACGAGGGTGTTCGTGAAAACTAAACAATATCATGATAACAGATAAATTTAAGATAGGTGAAAAGGAGAAAACTACAAGAAACGATCGGTCACGAAAAATGTTCATAAAGTGTGTTTCTTTAATACCTTGATAATTTTATGACTTGTACGTACAAATCGATTATTGTATGCAGTTTTCAATTCAAAATTATTTTACATGAAGCCCATTTCTAGACTGTAAGCTAATCAAATTAAAGTTAATTCGAATAAAATGTTTTATGCATCAAGCAAATATGATTTTTTTTGGACCTGTAATAAAACTTGCCAGGGAGCGTTAAACATACAACACTGATAAGGCTATAAATGCGTATCAATTACGGGTAGTTATTTGTAATGACAAGATATACTTTTATCTACTGTTTTATTTACCATATCTGTAACGTTTTAGGTCTATGTTACAAGAGATAGTAGAACCTTAAAACTATCACGTCAATATTTTTACTAAGACTTATTAAAAGATATATTTCACTTAAAATTTCATTCTGTCTCCGTCATTGCTAAATGGATTTGATTCAGTTTTTAAAATAGCCGTTTAATATCATCACCCACATTATATCACATACTTGTTAGACTCCTGCACTTATATTTTCTGAATCATATTCCTTTTGTATTTAGATTATATTTAGAAAAGTTGTCCCCATTAATCACACACATCATATGATACACGGTTGGTAGCTATGCAGAAATACTTTATGAATTATTTCTATCATTGACTTAGAATTTCAGTTTGAAATTTTGATGATTAGTTACTGATTGGATTTTTTTTTTCAAACTTGATGAGGTTATTCCTCGTAACCCACAAAATACTGCGCAGGGGTCATACCTCTTGCACCAGTATATCAGTACTCTATTAGTAAATGCATTGGTTTCAAATTTAAAAACAGTTGTTCATCATCACTCACATCTACTGGGCCATGACTTGACAGAAATATTCCTCCAATTATGCCCCTTTTTACTTAGAATCATCGTTAAAGATTTGATGATCTTTCGCTCTGTCTCTGCTATAATTGCTAAACGGATTTGATTCAAACGTAAAATATTTGCTCCAGCTGGGTTGGACAATGACTTAGCCCTTTACTTCAATTCCCCTTTAAATGATACAGAAATCTAATTTCAAGGTTTCAAAGGGATTCCCCAATAACCCTTTATGCATGATAACTATGAAGTGCAAATATGCTTAGTATATTTCTCTTTCTAGAAATGTTGGTGGGTGTGCATACCTCTCCTTTTCCCTTCTTTACAAAATATAGGGAAATGAGTTTAAAACGTAACAAAACGAACAAAATTGTGTTATTGTGTTCTGAATTGAAAGTTATATACTAGGCCATTTAAAATTTAAAGCACTTTAACTAATAACTTTTGAAACTTAACATTTTACTCAGAGACGCATGAAACATAAACCACTTTACATGTTGATTGGAGGACAAAACGGTTTAACTAAATACAAATAATGAAAATACAAGCTTTAAATAGCTACTACTTATCTTTAGTTGTGTGTATATAGGTAAACTACGTCAAAGCACACAATCTGTAAAAATGTTAAAGGATCAGTTTACTAAAAAGAGTTATTTCAGCCGAAAAAAAATGATCGTGGATAAAATACTTGGCCAGCTCATATTTCCATAGTTATGCCTCTTTTTAGCTTACAAATATAACAACTACATCTGTTTCTTGTGGTAACTAAAATTAAACTTTGAATACATAGTCAATATGAGGGGTAGATGGACATATTATCAGGTTTGTTTTATTTTCTAAGGGGACTATGTGATTCTTTTACTATCAGGCATTTTAATGGACATAGTTCTTGTTCTAGTGTAAATTTCTTTTTCATGAAAAAGTTGACTTAGATTTAGTTTTACAAAAAGGTTAAGGGGAAATATCTATTTTATGCTAACCGACATACCCTGACAAATAACTGTTCGAGTTCAAAATGTGAGATTACCTGTTTTATATCCCCAAGTTTTAAGCCTAGGAGTCAAAAGTTTTAACAGCCCATCTGTTTTTGCAGTTCCGCACATATAGTAGGATAGTTTTTCGTATATATAATTTATTTGTAATATGCATTGCATGATAAACAGATTCTTGCAAAAACATCATAGGTACACACAAAGTGAATTCAAATATTAGTAAATTGTATGGAAAAAAATCATGTTAGAAGATTGTAGTGACATCAAACATTCATCTAGTAGTCAAGTAAAATGCTATCCAAAAAGGTATAATTTGTCATATTTAACAATATCTGAATAAAGAATGAACACCTTTACAGAAGTTAAGCAAATTGTCCACTTTGCATTCTTCTATCAAATTTAAAGTAGCATGCCTCCAGATTTGGCTAAAAAAATCTTTCTTTCAAATTGAAGTTTGGTCATATTATGAACATTAGAATATGAGTTTTTGTTTTTAAAGTTTTTTAAATATTCTAAATCAAAAAAAAACGATGACCACGCCGGGAATCGAACCCCGGACTGCCGCGGCAATAAAGACATTTTCCGTCATCGTAACCGATAGCGCTATAGCTGAAGTTGTGAATAATGACTTCAAAATTTAGATATTTATAATCGAAACAGTTTACCTGGAGTAAAAGCGTGACAAACGCTTTTCGATTTTCATCATGAAAAGTAGTAAAAACAGCAAATTCTCATGTGTTTCTGTAACATAAAGTTTGTCAGTAATAAGGTTTTAAAGCCTTCTTAAGAAATATAGCATTTATATTTATATTGATATCTAATTTTTTTTATTTTTTTTTTTGTCGAACGATCTGGAGGCATGCAGCTTTAAGACAGAGATGCAAGCATTTGGGAACCTTTTCGGTATCTTTAGTGTAGCCTTTTAAAAGACAGGGTAGTTTTTAAACTGATTTAAAAAAATTAGGGCCAAAGTAAGAAAAAAAAAACATCTTAAATCCACATTGATTACATCATTTGATGTTACCCGAGATAAAAAAAGAAATATTTGCTTAACTGATGAGGTCAAATAATATTACTCCAATTACCTTGGAGTAATGTCTGTAAATATGAAGCGTACAACTACACTTGATATCTTGAACCAGGTATGTTCCTATCAGAAACATAAGAGAAGAATATTACTATCAGCTAATGGTTTGCATGTATGTCGACATTATCCAAGGGGAAAAGCTCTGTTAGGCTTATACTGACATGTCCAAGGGAAAGAACTCTATTATGATTAGACAAAAAAGCTTACGGTGTGCTTGTGCACGTATTTCCTCTAGCTTGCTTATGAATATGTAGACAGATATTCAAAAGACCGACTGACTCTGTATGCGGGGGCGTAGGACTTGTAAAGTGTAAGTATTGGGCAATTTTCTAACATTACCTTATCATTTTGTGTACACATATACAGTCGATAAGTAATCTGTTCGTAGCTTTGCTTCTTTTTATAGAAGAATAAAGGAAGTAAAAAGGCCTATAGCTGAGTGGATGGTCTTTTCCTATGTATATCTAGTACCAAAAGGAAAAAAAACGTTTGTTTCAAAAGAGTGGCTTAGAGACATGGTAAATCAATGTTAAATAGAGCATGTGGTACTAGGTTAGGATACAGTAAGATTACTTATGTATCCTGTCACAATTATTACCACACTGTACCTATAGTTGTCCGCAGTCCGAGGTTTGTATAATTCCCATGCTTCATCAAATTTCTCTTAGGTGAACGTTTTCAGGGCATTTAGTTTCTCTGCGCTGATTAGTGTAGAAAGTTTTTTGTTGTTTTTTAATGATTCTACATTTGGGAGAGAAAATTTCATCCTTGATTGATATATGTAAAATTTTATAGTCAACATAATGGCATTCAATGCATTATTTGAGACCTTAAATCCAAATAGTACATTTTTGAAGTTTTGAAGACTAAGAGTTATGACACGTTTTAACAGCCCACCTTCCATTTTTGCAGTTCTGCACATACAGTAGGGTAGCTATTTGGCTAGGAGAACAACAGAGACCAGTAGCTCTTTTAAATCTGTTTCTTTTGATTCATCTTGAATTCGTTTACCGAGTACAAATAACAATAGAGAAAACAAAGTAGTGGCCACATAATTACTCTACCGTAACAGTAAGGTTAGAAAATCCCTTCATCCATCTGCCACATTTTCTTGGTCCTTCAACCCCTACAGTTTTGACCAAGTTGAAATGAAACAGGTTTTCACTATTAATATTAAATTTATATAATTATGCGTATTGATGGGACTTATAGTTTTGGTATAGGTCCCTTTTCGGACTGAGCCATATTAGAAGCGCCTCCGTACAATTTAAAGGCGCTCACGACAGTTTTCCGGACGGGTCAATATTTACCCCAACACAGTGCCAATTTGGTTGTTTCTAATCGATGTTTTTCATGACAGAGCTGGTGCAGCCGTTCTGCGCATGCCCGGAATGATTGTCAATTAGCCGCGCACGTAAAAATTACGCAATTTTTGTGTACAAAATACATAATATACTGACTAAAGGTAGGGTTTGTAACACTATGGTTACAAAATAATATATTTAAGATATTTTCGTTTAAATTGAGTTAATCGGGTATATACCAGAGTCTGTACTATATCACAGGCGCACCAGCTCTGTTTTTAGTCACAGCCGTTTCTAATCCCGTATCGTACCCATACCGTACATCCGTATTCGAAAACTATGGGTTTTGTTCGGAGAAAGGCGGAAATTTTCATCATTCTATGACATCAAAATGCGTCAGAAACACGTAAAATTCAGCTTATTAAGAAATCTGCCGTTTGATAATTTGATATATCTATAAGTCATTTGCCAAAACACTGAAAGAGTTTCCGCAGCATTTGTCCAGAAGCCTTTAACCTGCACTCTTCAAACCTAGTGGGATGAATGGCTAAATGGAGTGGATAACACCTTTTGCTTTTAAGATCAATATGTTAAAGGTAAAGGATACGGCAGCCGAATTTATTTCTTCCTATAGAAATACAGAAAAAAAGTTTCTGCAGTCATACTTTCAGCGAGTTTATTACAAATGTTCCCGAGGTGAGCGACCTTGGTTCATTTGATCCTCTTGTTAAATATATTTGCCTTAAGCTGTGGACAAATACAGAATACTGTCAAGAGTTTGGCTGAATTTATGCCATTGTTTGAAATAAAAACTGATGACGTATTTCCTACCAACCTGCGTTGTATATAAGGTAGACATGACCAAATGTATGTGCAGAGTTTGATTTAAGGACGCTCGCTACTGTTTCGTTTTTTTTTCTATATAATAGATTTTGATGAAATGTTTTGTATTAAAAGATCATGCTATGATGTATTGAAAAAAGAAATAAAAATACTGGGTCACCAGCTTTGTTTCAATTTAATTTGCCCCTAGATATGGTGCTATTTTAAACATTTTTAAAATTTCTGTAATCCTAAAATATATTTCAGTAAAGTACAATAATCAGCATAAATTTGATTATCTAAGCGTTTTTATAACGGAAAACAATATATCTATTTGAAACATGCTCAGAGAAATCAAAAGAACATGATGTAAAGAAAGGAATACTTGTTCAGAAGACCCAGGGGCTATTTTTGCATCTTTTTGTCAGTTTTAAGTTGGTACTTCTGCTATTTTATCGAGTTTCACATAATAGAATTTAATCAAACTCTGCACATACCTATGGTTATGTCTACCTAATCTAAAACAAAAAGAAAATTGATAGGTCACCATATTAGATTTTGCTTAAATCAAATTACAACGAGTTGGGGTGTGGCGGGCATTTATACAACGCAGGCTGGTACGAAATACTCTTTCAGTGTTTGAGCAAATGACTTAGAAATATACACATAAAATTATCAAACGGCAGATTTCTTAATAAGCGGATTTTAAAGAGATTCTGAAACATTTTGATGGCATATAACGATGAAAGTTTCCGCACCTTTTTTAACAAAACCTATAGTTTACGAATGCACGTTACGAGTACGGTACGGGATTAGAAACAGCTGTGACTCAATGAGTTTTAGCGCTGGTATGAATAACAGACTCCAGTATATGTCGGATTGAAGCAATTTGAACTAAAAGTACTTTAAATGTATATATTTTGTAACCATGGTGAAACTTATCCTAACCTTTAGTCAGTATATTATACATTTTGTACATTAAATGCATGCGAACATACAATAATTTGCAATTTTTTGCCGTACGCGACATTAGATAATCACTTCCGGAAATGCGCAGAAAACCGCACCAATTCTGCAGTGAGCTACATCGATTAGAAACACAACCAAATTGGCACGGTGTTGGGTAAATATCGACCAGTCCGGAAAAACTATAGCGAGTGCCTTTAATTCTTTTATGTGAAACTCGATAAAATAGCAGAAATACCTACTTAAAATTGCCAAAAATATGCAAAAATACCCCTTAGATCTGCTCAACAAAATCATTTTCTTTTGATTTCTCTGAGCATGTTTCAAATAGATATATTGTTTTCCGTTATAAAATGCTAAGATATCAAATTATTATTCAACTTTACAATATTACACACTGTATTAGATCAATTGCAAACATCATATGAAACAGACAGAGCTAATACAAAACATAACTGAGCCAGTATGAGAAAAACAGGGCCAATACGAAAAAACAGGGCCAATACGGAATTCAAGCATTTTGATTGGTTCAAAAGAGAGGGCCAATACGGAGAAGCGACTTCCGTTTGATTTTTAAATGACGCCATTTTGTTTTACATCAGAGTTATAGATTACATTTTTTTTCACATTTTGATAAAAAAAAGTCATCCAACATGTTTGAATTTAATAACCAAGTATGACTGAGCGGGATGTACGTCTTCGGAGATTACAACGGTACTTTCGCTTATTCGGTATTGTGTAAAATGCAAGTGTTTCCTGTCAGAAATTCTAGCAGTTGTCAAGGAAAATAATAAGAAAATATGGAAACTCAGATTAATTAAAAGGATGAGACTTATCTTTAACAGACATTTTGATAGTGTGGACTATTTGTGCAATGATAAATAGCGATTCAAGTGCTGGAAAGTGGATGAATAAATTGGCGAACAAGAGTGTCAGTTGTGAACTGCAAACAATTTCGGATAAGAATTAAACGAGGCATGGGACTATATAATATGTGCTTGATTGGTTGTATTATCTTGATCAACACATATGTGTATAATTTTGTGTCTCGTTGTTTGCAGCCTAAAAGGAAACGACTTTTAAAGCAGTTTTTATCACAGTTCAAATGGTATGGTACTCGCTAAAGAAAATAAATAGGAATTCCAAAAAATAAGGTATGTTCTAGTTACTCTTGATTCTGTCGCATTAAAAGTATCTTTCAAAATTATTCTCAAGTACCTACACACAACTCATTCTGTTTTACTGGCGAAAATGATCATGATTTCTAAAATACGTCTAAACTGTAAACAACTTGTCAAAGAATGACACGATTTTTCACCTGAACGTGCATAGCTGTCATAAGGTAACTCACAGAGTTCTTATACTGTTACCGCCAACAGTTGAAAGTTGAATAATAATATTATCATTAATCAAGCGATTTCATATTGGCCTAGTTATTTGTCCTCGGGCAGCCGTATTGGCAGCCTACGGCCTCGGGCCAATACGACTACCCTTGGACAAATAACAAGGCCAATATGAAATTGCTTGATTAATAACATTATATTATTACCAGTTATTTTACTTTACTGAACCATATTTTAGGAGTATAGAAATTTTGAAAATGTTAAAAATAGCATCATATCTAGAGGCAAATAAAATTGAAACAAAGCTGGTGACCTAGTATTTTTATTTCATTTTTCAATACATCATAACATGATCTTGTAATACATAACAGTTCATCAACATCTATTATAGGGAAAAAGTTACGAAACTGTAGCGAGCGTCCTGAAATGTTTTTTACATACATTTTCAAAATGAAGTACATATATGACAGTTGTCTGTAATTTCATGTATAATTATCATATTTGAATAATTTAAAGAACATCGATGACCACCAGTCAGTCCATCAATATTTTCGTTTCCTAACTCCAAGTCACAAAGTATAATTGGTCAATAGGTCGGACTTAATTTCTGATCAATTTTTCATGAAAATAGAAACAAAACAACATGTTCTTACGTTCGTTATATGACCATACTTCAATTTTTTTTTTAAACAAACAAAAAACAATTTTGCCAAAATACTAAACAGGTTTTACAGTATTAATACAAGACGTGCAACAAAATCCATTCGACACTATTCAGTTTATTAGAGTAACAAAAACGAATAGGAAAGAATTTACTACACACCCTTTAAATCAGACTTGGTCTATAGGAGGCAGTAAACAGTTTTCAGAGCTTCTCGGCCTATAGTCGCCTATTCAACTTTCAAAACGTCACACAAAAGTCTGTAACCACACACTATCTTTACAAACCAACTGCAATACATCCCAAATATCTAGTTTTCTGTTTACAAGACCTTAATTTTGTGCTTTCCCGGTCGCGGAAACTGATGACGAAAAAAGCTAAATTAAGTAAAATCTGAAAATAAGCTCAAATATATGTGCCACCCGTACCGTTTCTTCACTATTCCATTTTCCTGAGGCCCCTGCTAAAATGACAACTCCACTTTCAGCTAGCTCAGCAGAGGTATGTATTCGCATCTGCAAGTCATTACGTCATAATTTCAAGATCAAGGCTACTCAACTATTTTTTTTTAAATAAGTGAAACTCAATTCTAGCCACTGAAACTTCATTTCTAGCAATTATTATTATTTTGAAGTTCAAATATGCACTTCTATCCGTAAATTGCCTCTTTTTGCAAATTTGACTCTGGCCAATTCGACACTAACAGCTGAGAATTGTTTACTGCCTCCATAGCATCCTTGTATGGAATGTACGTAGAACTCTTTGAAATGGTTCTTTACTGTACTCAATCTATTACATTGAAGGTGATGGTCTTGTGAGAGGGTTCCTTTGTACATTACCCTTGTTATTACTTTTTTCATACACTTATCGTCCTTTTTAAAATGTAAGCACGAGAATCTAGTATATACAAGTTAAGTTTGAACCATATGTCGCAGTCTGGGTTCTTACGCCCTGGGTTGGAGATTACATATGTGGGTCATCTGCCTGTAAAGGCACGCAAAACGGCACTAAGAAATTGTCGTAAGACAGAGAAAGAAAAATGGTTTCTATTTTATTATCACAGCAGCGTTGTTTGTGCCGTGTGGCGGCCGTAAAATGTCTCCCCGTACATTCAATCAGGGCTGTTATATTTCGATCTTCTCAGATCGTTCAGCACGACTTTTATGTCGTGTTATTGGTGCTGTTTAGTTTCTCAACATGACCGTTTAGGCCTGGGTGGTTCCAATACTCCCGCTTTCATAGCCTTGGGTATTGTTTAATCACATCTTGGATATGGTGCCTGCTTTTTAATTTTGTCTTTTGACAGTTCCTGTGATACGCAGGCTCCATAACCTCAGATCCCCTTCCTAAATTCCAGTTTGTTTAGTTCTGCCCATTGTTTTCTCGTTTAGGGCAAACCCTTTACTTGGGCAAACCCTTTACTTTATCTGGGGAGCAAACGCCGCTGTTCATGGAATTACACGCCTCAACACGTGTACCATTGAAGGTTCTATGTTCACCGCCGTTTGAATACATCTGCGGGTGTCTCTAAATTGCTTTTTGTATTTTTAGCATGTGTAATTGTTGAGTTCTGCTCAACCCGGGGCTAGAGGGCATGGACGGTAGCATACATTTCCACTACCGCCAATGAACAGGCTCAATCAAACCGAGCCTGCAACAGTTTCGTTTTTGTCGTGTTGAGCGACCTGTGAAGTTTCTTTTTTTCTCTATTCAACTACCATGTATTCCTATTTACTGAAATGCATAATTTAATTCCACATTTCCAACCAAAAACAATACATATATGACATGAAATGAAAGAAAAATTAATAATACAATGAATGAAATCTACAAATACCTGTAAAGGCACGCAAAACGGCAAAAGAAATTGGCATAAGACAGAGCAAGAAAAATGGCTTCTACTACCATGTATTTCTATTCACTGAAGTGCTTATGCGTGACACTGAAGTCAAATACGTTTGAGGCCCGTCACCATGGATAATTAATATGAAAATGAAAATGACAGATGAATGAATGTATTGGAAATGTATAGGGTTATTGGAAATATAGGATGGAAGATAATTAGCATGGACAACATAGAAGAACAATACATAAATTATACAATAGACAGATACAAAAATGAAGTGGGTATCTGACCCTGCGACATACTCCCCCTCTTATGGAAATATATTGGTCTACCTGTTCATAAACCCAAATTTTATGTGACAGATTTTCAATTTTGAAATTTAGGTTCCTGTGTGTACAGTGCCTGTTATAGTATGGTGTACCAGTAAAGACACTGGTGTACCTGTTGATAAACCTGAATTTTATGTAGCGTGTTTTAAAGTTTTGAAAAAGAAATGAAATATATTTTTAGAGATTTTGTATGGTGTCTCAGAGTAACCATTTCAGTTCTACAGTGTATGGTGTACCAGTGTAGACATTAATTGCTCTACATTTATTTAAATTGTGTTCTCAGATTTTGTCTACATATTCTTTTCTAAAACACAATGTCTACCATGGATTTGCCATGGGTTCAGGAAAAGGCAGAGGAGCAGTATACCCAAGAGTTGTTACGCACTGGGAGATATAACATTTTTCCTGTGCAACCAGACCCTTCTACATTCAACACAGGTGTTACTCAAGTCTATCCTCCCAGTATTAGTAAACCTAGTACCTCAGTTGGGAATGTGTATGTTCCACCTACTGCAGCAGTACGTAACCCTATTTTGTCCAGTACCTTTGCTCCATTTCTCAGAGAGCATGGAACCCCTACACCTGAGAGGATATATCGTCGAAGACATACTATGGGAGAACCTCTTTCTGTTTCTTTTAATACAAAATTTAGAGCTGAAGATGATTTGCAAACACCATCTACGAGGTCCCCGGTTGTTTCGGCATTAGATGGTGGCTTCTTTGTGTCTGATATGCCCAAGTATCAGAATCAGTCTTTGCAACATTCCTTTCTACCCCCACTCCAAGATTAGATCCTTTAAATTCATTGCAATATGATGACCAGTATGTCCCGCCTAGACTCCCACACTGGCCACCTATGTCGCAGTCTGGGTTCTTACGCCCTGGGTTGGAGATTACATATGTGGGTCATCTGCCTGTAAAGGCACGCAAAACGGCACTATGGAATTGTCGTAAGACAGAGCAAGAAAAATGGCTTCTTCTACCATGTATTTCTATTTACTGAAGTGCATAATTCCACATTTTCCAACCGAAAACAATACATATATGACATGAAATGAAAGAAAAATAAATAATAATATGAATGAAATCAACAATTACTTGTAAAGGCACGCAGAACGGCACTAAGAAATTGCCGTAAGACAGAACATGAAAAATGGCTTCAATTACCATGTATTTCTGTTTACTGAAGTGCTTATGCGTGACACTGAAGTGCGGGAAAGTCAAATACGTTTGAGGCCCGTCACCATGGTTAATTAATATGAAAATGAAAATGACAGATGAATAAATTTATTGGAAATGTATAGGGTTATTGGAAATATGGGATGAAAGATAATTAACATAGACAACTCAGAAGAACAATATATAAATTATAAAATAGACAGATACAAAAATAATGTGGGTATCTGACCCTGCGACACACACTTTGCTAATGATGAAGAATGTATTCTGACATCTTGATGACAAATGTTGTTGACACAAAACTTTTTCTTGCACATAATGTTATCTGCCAAACATATTTTAACAATTATTCCATCTTAAAATGTTTATCATTTATTTGGTTTAAAGCTTCTTATCCATATTTGGGGTGAAATTTTCCAACACGTTCATTTCCATCAAGGTTGGCGTATAATGTTTATAGGTTATTAACATTGTATGTAGATAAATGCACGAGTTCTGCAGCCATGGACGTCACGCGATTTTTTCCATTACAACGTTAAGAAAACATTCCACGTCCAATATGAAAGTGTTCCACGTCAATATGGAAAAATACTAAAATATTGCACGATGGCGGTCCATTGAAACTCATTGGAAAATAATTTTAGGTATGTAATAGATATATGGTTCTGAATACTCATGAGTTAGTGATAATAAGTGTTAGATAATGGTAAATATGCAAGAAGAATGTTGAATTTCTCCATTAATATAGTTTTTTGTAACAGTTTACTTCCTTTTGCACATAAGTGTTGGTTATTTATCTTGAGGAAGAATTGACCTGCAGAAAATCAATATCAAGGGAGACAACAGCTTTATGGTATTGGAAAAATGATTGATCGTTTTTGATAATATTGTGATCATGCCAAAATCGATCGCCTTCGGATATTGTCATCTGAATGATTGGGTGTGTTATTTACATTTCAAACATAATGATAGAGTAGGTTTTCATAACGAATTAAAAAAGCTTAATTGACTGGCATGTCACTTCAGTGTTGTTACGGCCTGTATGTTTATGCTATGTAAAAGACGGGACTTTTCATGAGAAATAAAACAAAATGTTTTTACCAAACCAACTTTCTTTTAATTTGTAATTACTTGAATCATAGTATTATGAACATACTACCATTTAATAAATATATATATATTTATAATCACAACTGTGTAACAAGATCTCTACGTATTTCTTATTTAAGAATATACTATTTTACAAAATGATTGCAGGAACTTTGAAATATCATAAGGTTTCGCTATATATATAGCTCATTTTTACATATATAGTTGTATACTTATTTTTAAAATTTACTACAACTTTTCATATTCCATATTCCTAACATATTTACATTGTGTATAAAAATTATGTTTAATAAAATAACAATATTCACTTATTAAACTTATCAATATTGAAGAATATTGAGTTTAGCATGACAATATCATTACATATTATAGATCTTTATAAACTTGTCGGTCAAACTGTTGGCAAAATAACAAATGTTTCAATCAACTTTAATTTACTTAGCTTACAGTCTAAAATGGGTTTCATGTAAAATTATTTTAAATTGAATACTGTAAACAATAATCGATGTGTACGTACAAGTCATAAAACATATCTCTTATCAAATAAACATACTTTATAAACATTTTTGACCGATTTTTCATGTTGTTTTCTTCTTTTCCCGTGTTTAAAATTTATCTGTTTGCATGATGTTGTTGAGGTTTTACGAAACCCCTCATTATAGTTTCATGATTTCTCAAAATTAAAAAGGCGTAAATTTCAGTTATTGAATTAAAAACCAATTCTTTTTTTACATGCAGATATTGTTTTTACGATACAAAACCATTCTTGTACATCGAAGTGCTTCTGATATAACTTTCCCCTTTAATTTTCCCATGGCGGAACTTGATTTTAATAAACGAAAACTATAAATAAAATATTGAAAACAGATATAGTTTGCAGTTACCATGCAAAAATATGTCAACAAGTATGTATCACTTGTTATTTTCAAAGTACTCGAATTTTATGGATTATAGAGAGAAGGAAATTTTGCTTCAAATGTGTGAATGGATGCTTTATGATACTGTATTGTTATCTCATTCCGGTTCAGTGATGTTTTTTTATTGTTGTTTTTCATTTTTATTTACTAATGGTTCTTTAGTTTTTTCTGGACCTCCTCTCCAAATTTACTTATTGGTGAGGATTTACAAGAGTGATTAATTCCTACTCTGGTTATTTAGCATAGTAGACAGAAGCCTACATATATGGATATTTGCAGCACTGCTTCTTCCCTTCAGGTTTAGGGATAATAAATAACAACGTAAAGCATCTACTGCTCGGTTCTCTTGCTCCAAACATTGTCCAAGAAGATTCAGAGCTATTTCCCTGTGTCCCAGGTTTGGTTCCCTGTCAATTGTCCTAATAAGGTTTGAAAGTGCTATTTGCTTGTCATCTTGCCTCCCAAGGAAGCTGTAGGTCTTGTATTGTAGAAAGTACATGTAAGGGAGAGAATCGACAGTTGCACAATATATCAAACCGCCAAAAATACCTACAATAGCAATGTCCCTATCTGCAGAGCAGAACACCTCATACTGTAGCTCAGATGGAATACAGTTTACTTCACATGGCAGAAATTTTACACAGAATGCTGTAGCATATTGTATAGCATCTTCAGATATTTCATAAAATCCTCTTTCGGAGCTTGAAGGATGTAATCATAACAACCACAGATAGGCTCAACAACGTTTTTGTCATAGCTTCCTTCAATATCTCTGAGCACTATTTCTGTTCTGTTACGTTCCCCTATACAGTAAAACATTGATGCTAGCTTTAGTTTACTAGATGCAACATCTGTGTTCAAACCTAATGAGATCCATGTGGGAGCTGCAGCTGATATACCATTGTACTGTTGAATGTTGAGGGATGCCATGACAGATCCCAGTGTTGTACAGAGTTGTGGTGCAAGAAGACTGCATGCTGTTTTGTTCAATGCTTGGCATTGATTATAAAAAATGACTAGATAGAAAATATATTTCAGCAATGTTTGTAAAGCCACTTCGTTGGTGCTGTTGCTGATAAAAAAATAGACAAATACTTATGCTGGTATCCGTCTTCCTTGCAATATCTCTTAATAAATTTGCTGGAACAATATCACTCGTTTTGAACAGACATATATTATTCAATTTCAGCTGAAGCCTTGGACCAAGTTCATCACAATTTATACTCAGTAATGATGTTCCTTCGCTGTATATGATATACCACAGTATTTCAAGAATTTGAGGTTTAGATTCATATGGAACATGTCCCACCATTAAATTATTTCCTGGTATGATGAAATGTGGACAGTTTTCATTCAACACACTGTTGTACAGTACAAATAAGCAAGACGACAGACATACAAGTAAGTTTGTTACTTTCCAGAAATCAGAATGTGTATTTGCAATAAGGTGAAATAGAACTGTTTTACACATAAAACTTGAAATGGTGCCTTCATAACATGGCTTGATATAAGTCTTTAATATCATCGTCATCAAAACGTAACATCGCATCTGTGTGATATTGAGATTAAACATTAAACACCTTTCTGCTAGAGATGTTGATATTCTCCATTCAAGCTCATCATTTTCACTGCCCTTGCTTCCTACTCCAACAACAAAACACCCAGTATTGAGGCAATATCTTTTCATATCATCTGAAGGCCACTGACCTACACCTTGCCAATCTAACCATTGACTTGCTTGTAGAGGCCATGATTTACATCGATAAGCAACTACATGGTCAGTGTCCAGAAGACCAGGTCGACCAGTCAGTGTTTGTGCTGGGCCATGTCTCACTAATCCCTCACAAAGATAAGCTGCTGCTGGTGCTGCTTCTGCTGCTGTTACTACTGCTACTGCTACTGCTACTGCTGTTGCTACAAAAGGTTTAGACATAATTGTATTCCTCAATAGTATTCTCCCTGTCCTGTCTCTGAAATGGTGTTCATTAGGTGTATCATTGTCTGGAAGAGGAGCATCATTTCTCAAACAGTAACAGTAACCAGGTGATGTAGTCTCGTCCTGGATCATCAAAAAATTTGTAACACCAGGTTGCCATTCACTCCAGTCTTGTATCACGTTACGGTCATTAATACACGTAAGTTGGTCAGTGTCTGATTCTAGTCCGAGTGTAGTTGAGCCTTCAGACTGGCTGCCTAAAATGTATACTGAACCATTCGAATCCAGTAGTTGGCAAGATATTGTATTTACAGATTCTTCCAGCAGCAATGCTCTTCTTCTTTTCTCTACTATTCTCTCATCTACTCCTATATCAGCAAGAACCTCTGACAGTTTCACTGACACAGTTTGTATATAATCTGGTGCTTGAAACATTCTGAAAATTAAAGTAACCTACATATGAGCCGCGCCATGAGAAAACCAACATAGTGGGTTTGCGACAAGCATGGTCAGGATCCATGCTGTTCGCTAACAGTTTCTCCAATTCCAGTAGGGTTTTAAAAGCGAACAGCATGGATCCTGACCAGACAGCGCGGATGCGCAGGCTGGTCTGGATCAATGCTAGTCGCAAACCCACTATGTTGGTTTTCTCATGGCACGGCTCATATATATCACCTTTCTTGATAATCTAACAGATATATTTTAAGGTCTAAATTTATATCGCTAGGCACCAAGGTAGAGCCTTAAGTTTCCTAGAAAGTATTAGAATATAGTCTGAAATATGATAAGATTTAATTGATTAGGCTTTCAGTTATAAATGTTTTCATTTGGTTATAAACACAGTTTTATAAAATTTTCTGTTTATTACTGTTAGTATAATGACAGATCTCATATATTTAAAATGAATTATGTAAAAGTGGTTTACCTTTGTTTAGGTATAAAGTCATCAAATTGATTATAAACTGTATTGTTATTTGAACTGATTACTTACGTCCCCAAAACTATTTAAGGTTTCGATGGAGGCCTTGAGAAACAAAAGTCAAACAACACCAAATCATAGAAAGAAAGAGTTGTTTGACATGAAAATTGAACAGCATGTATTTTATAAAACATGTATATTACTTTACGAAACAAGTGTCAGTATACTGATATAAACATTGAATTCCGGAAAAGGGCTGCCTAAAGGGGCTCCACTTCCGGACAGTTAAACGCCTTTAAAAACTCATCATTTTCAAAGAACAGTTACACATGTTTGTTTTGATGCATTTACAATAGCGTGCGAGTGGTGAAATTTCACGTAACAAGGTGGAACATAGTTTTCAGCAATTGTTTATCTTTTTTTCTTTACAAATGGCATTCATTTTCCAAGGGAGACAACTTTTTCTCAAAGATTACCAAAAATAATCGGAAAAAGTTGTTTCCCTTTGAAAATGAATGCCATTTGTACTTAAAATAATCGGGAACAGTTGTCTCCCTTTGAAAATGAATGCCATTTGCAAAGAAATAAAGATAAACAATTGCTGAAAACTGTGTTCCACCTTGTTATGCGAAATTTCACCACTCGCACGCTATTGCAAATGCATCAAAACGAACATGTGTAACTGTTCTTTGAAAATGGTGAGTTTTTAAAGGCGTTTAACTGTCCGGAAGTGGAGCCCCTTTAGGCAGCCCTTTTCCGGAATTCAATGTTTATATCAGTATACTGACACTTGTTTCGTAAAGTAATATACATGTTTTCCATGCTGTTCAATTTTCATGTCAAACAACTCTTTCTTTCTATGATTTGGTGTTGTTTGATTTTTGTTTCTCAAGGCCTCCATCGAAACCTTAAACTGCGTAGTTTTATGGTAACTGGATTTATCTTTACTTCCTCTTTCTGTTTTAACAGGTTAACTCCGGATATTTAAACAGTATTTGCCAACCAGTAGTTACTTACCTTTATGATAGTATGCCAGTTTTGGAAGTATTATAGAATGGCGATGTCAGTCCTTCTGTCCTTCCGTCAACATTTTCTTTTCCGGACTCTACATCACGAAGTATAGCTAAGCTTTCTGTGGTGGCATATTTTTGCCAACCAGATATTCACTTATGTAAACAGATTTCTCTAAAAATGTCACATATCCGTTTATTGTCTGGCAAATGGCAAAATTGCATTTAGCTCAGTTAATCATGTTAACAGAACAAAATTGCCTGTTAGTTAGCCCCGTTTTGACTTTGTGTTTTATTCTATCAAGTATTTCGGGGGTTGTGGGTGGTGGGGAATGATGTATTATGATGAATGATAATGTTGTATAATGAAAAGAAAAACTGAGGGGGAAAAAGCAGAAAAAGTGACGTACTATTTCACAACTCCTCATGTTTCTCCTGTCATCTCTGTCTCTAAGAAAAAATAAGTCATATACATGTACATGCTAGAAAATGATGGATAAGTAAATGTCTTATTTAATAATTAGACATTTATGCAATGGTGCAGATTTATCAGGGAAACATAATTATTACTACTGCATGACACAGTATTAATATTTGCCATTACATGAAAGCTAAAACGCACACATACAAACAGGGGCTTTCACTTATTTATAGTATTTCATAGTGGTTGGAGTTAAATTATTGAAAACTTTGATTTTTCGGGGGCAGTATTATATACAGTGTATTACACCATTAGTCTTTCCATGACGGAAAGACATACTCATTAACCTTCAGCCTGCTGGCCACATGCGACCAGTGCAAACCAAGATCAGCCTGTAAATCTTCAGTGAACACCCCTTCAAATGATAAGTGGTATTGCCCAAATTGAATAATAGACCAGTCCATTTTAGAAATTTAGCAGGCTAAAGGTTAATTGAATGACATGGTGATACAGAGAAATTTTGGAAAAAACTTGTTTTGGAGAAGGTTAATCAAACAGTAAATTGAAGTATTTTTAGTTTGTCATCAAAAGTTTTAAGGTTTATTGCATATATTCTTTCCCGGCATGTAGCTTATTTATAATATAGTTGACCCTTGTGAAGAATGAACGTGATGTCATCCTTCGAATGCAGAAAAAGATAAATCGAGGCTGTGGCGTAATTGTTTAAACATAGTTTATATATTTACAAATGAATGTGTATGGTATGGCAATACACATAAAACAATAGGAAAGAAACTGTGTTAGTTGACATGTTGTTACAATTTATACCGTATCACTGTGCAGCGACAGCTGAATCGAATGATTAGGTCATGTTACACAGCGCAATCATGAAAACAGATAAAGTCATTGCGGAACGCTGTTTAACTTGAATATACCATATATATAATGATGTAAAATTTTATCTTCTTCCAATTTCTGGAATAAATCTTGGCTGTTTAAGAAGTGTAGAAAAATCCTCTTGAAGCTTTGAACGCAATAAAGCAAAACAATTGCAGACTGGGGTTAATTCTGTCGATGAGAGGTAATGAAATGTGGAAAACCCCTCACGACCTGAAGCACTGTCTTCAGCGGAATTCTACTATCTGGAACCTCGTGATCCTAAAAGACAGAGAAATAATGCCACTTAATCATTTACTGGAAGTGAAAACGCTAGCAATTTAAATAGCTATATTCACAAATTATATAAAGAGCTATCCTAGTTAAACTGGCGTACGCGTCAAGATGTCACGTTTAATGTTGGTGTACTTTTGTTTTATCTATTTATTACCTCAAACTCAAATTAGGTTTTTTTTCTCTTCTATAACATAAGGGTCACAACTCTCACATCAATATTTCATTAAGCACCCTTTTTACGTAAATTTCATGCCACTTTTCGCTCTACCTCTGTTATTATTGAATGGATTTGAGTCAAACTAAGACTAGATTGTTCAGCATCATCACCCACATCGTATGAAATAAGGGCTACAACTCCGGCATCAATATTTTATGATCATTTCCCCTTTTGATTTAAACTCTGATGATCTGTTATTACTGGATGGATTTTATTCAAACTTAAAATACTTGTTCCTCATCATTGCACATATTAGATGTCACAAGGGCCGTAACTTTAACAGATTTTATTAAAAAATATGTTCCTTTTTACTTAGAATTACAGCTTAACATTTAATGCTTTGTTTTTACTGATTTGATTTTATTATAACTTATCAAAAAAACGACTGTTCCTCATCATACCTACATATCATACGATACAATGACTGTAACTCTGTCGCCAATATTTTATGAATTATATCTCCTTTTCACTTACAATTTCAGGTTTTAGTTTTGATACTCTGAACCCTCATAATCTGAAGATATAACTGAAGGACTCGACCCTGATGGAAAAAAGGGAGACAACTCTGGTACAATTTGATTGTATGCACTTATCTTACCCTGCAAAGTATGCATTAGTTCACCTCTAGTCATGGAAAAAGCATGTATAACTACTACAGGTGGATTTGAACAGACAATAAATTGCTCAGTGATCAATGATTAGAAAAAAATATGTAAATATCAAATCAAGGAATACTCTTTGAGGAATTTTGACATTTTCTTAAATGAATTTTGTCAGCAAAACAGACGATTTTTTAAAAAGTTAAAACCAACAGAATTTCACAAGGTGAAATACTGAAAAAAAAACTACTGATGGAAGGTCTCCCTATTTATTATATACCTATATAAATTCTGTCGAAAACACTGTTTGTATTTCACAAATAGATATGAACAGGCATAAAATAAACCGTATTGTACCTTTTGTATTGCATGTTACCGGACTATTTTCATTTAATATTCATGACTTAACACAGTTCTATAAATAGCGCACACAAAACTTCAAAACGTCACTCATTTCTATTTTAACAAGAATAAACAAAAGGATTCAGGAAGATGCTTTTCATCTCCTTGATCGGTTTGAACAAGTGATGCTGGTCAGGCTTCGCTCAGGGCACAACAAGCTCAATGCTCACATATACGAGAAATACAGACTGGCATCATCGCCAACTTGTCCATGTAGTGAGGACGATCAGACAGACTGCGGAGCATATACTTCAGAGATGTAAAAGTCATGACTAGGAGCGAGCTGTGACTTGGCCGATAGATACCTCAATCCACCAGAAACTGTATGGAGGCATTGAGAATCTGCGGCAAACCACAAGTTTCATCGGGGCTACTGGTGTGAACGAGAAGAAGAAGAAGAAAAGAGTCATTACAACAGTAGCTAGATCTGGGATTTTGTATTCGGCTCTCGTAGATTTTGCAAGGACGGATCACACTCGGCGTTTGCGCGCCTAGTTAGATCCAATCTAGCAAAATCCACTCGAGCCGAATGCAGCATCCCAGATCGAGCTACTATTATAATAACCTTACAATATATATAAGTATGAGGCACACATATAGAAATATGAGAAAATAGAAAAAGCAATTTTAAGACTGTGTTATTCTGTATTGCCGGTAATATACGTAGATAGATTAAAATTTTATTGGACTGAAATAATAAGGACAGGATTAAAATTAAGAAATGGTGTTCGCCAAAAGGTTTTCAAAAGTAGTTCCCTTTCAACAAAGAGGGTTTATGGTAAGTCTTTACTGAAAGTACTGAGCAAACCAAATAGTATAACTGCGCAAATTAAGCCCCTTCGCCCCTTTCAACATTATTGTTTACCGGCAAAGGAGATTTTACCCCCACTCTGAGAAACAAACATTTTTTTTAATCATCTGTAATTCATTACTGATGTCGGTACGCCACGCTGCACAGCATTTTACATGTTAGAATTATTAATATTATATAGTCACTAGTGTATAATAAATTAGGCTGCCGTTTCCTAATATATCGCTGCACTAAACATACATATGTAACTGCCATTGATATTGTTTGAAATGTTTTTCTTTACTGTGGTGCTTTGCTGTTCACTATGTATGAGCCTAAGTATTGAAATAAAAGTTGAATTGTATCCGGGAGTTACCAGTGCGCATCCGCATTCACTTTCATGTTACAAAAAGCTGTTAAATTGTTTAAAATGCGGTTAATTTAGCTGAACACAGTGAATCAATCACTGTTTTCAATAAATATTTATAGATATAACAAACAATTAGACTGTAATGAGCCAGATATGAGTTGCTTGATATGTGATAAGGTTTTATCAGATGAAAAAGTGAAAAAGTGAAACAATTGCAAACTTGCGGACATTGTCTCCAGTATCTTAAAAAAATCATTAATCACAATGTTTTTTATGGTTTAAATCTATTGTTCATGGAGTTATTATCAGAGTGTTTCAAGAGTGAAAAAAAAACTTCTACAAATGTGTACTGAAATATTAAAAGTTTAAAAGGGAGGTAATTAAATGCTATGTATTTCGAAAACAAACAAGGCGACATATTTTTTTTTAACGTTTTCTAATGATATATATGTCGATCTGTATATACAAGAAAATATATACATTTCTCTGCACTAGGATTTTTTTATTCATGAAAACATTTATATTTTATCTGGAATATCCGATGCTGTTATGGTTATTCCAGATTTTACACAAAGACCACGTGCGGCTGAAATTAAAATTATTGTAAATAACATACCGGTATTATCAAATATCTTGGAATATTATTACTTGACTTTCTCTATTATAAAGTATAATGCATAGTTTTCTGAGTTTTTGGTAACGTGATATTGTTTTCGCCCATTTTTTTTTCTTTTTTTGTGAAATACTAAATAGCGGTGTTTAAAAAATAAGCAAAGTACAACAGTTATCATGCCAACCGATAGCTATGAAGTTTGTTTTAATTTTATTACATGTATATCTTAAACGACGCACAAGCAAAAATTCTAGAAAATTCTCTTCGCTACAACTTATTCCAAGAGATGTCTTTAATGAAATGGCCTGCGATATAGGACAAAAAGAAAATTCTACGGGGTTATGGGATGATCTGAAATGAAAAGCATCTCTCACTAAGAACCGTAATAGTAATTATGCATGTATAATTAATTATGTACATTTGTATATACCTGTATATAAGAGAAGTTAATGGATCTTTTCAGCGACAGTTCTGTGTTTGTTGGAGATGGGATTTTTTAAGAGAAAAAGACAAAGTCAAAACGGTATACAGGTATTTATTCCAATTGTTATAATCATTTGGTTTCTAAATCATTTTAGACGTGAGCTCGAGTGCGGACATGAAACAGTAAATATTAATTTTATCGTGTATTTTCAAAAAATGCGTAGCATCATTTTTTCAATTGAATATATATACAGTGCATTATTAAGTTTCACACTTTAATTCTCTTACAGTATAATAATATAATTATAAAGTTCTGCAAGTTATGAGATTTTTTAAAACCAAAATTACTTGGTCACCTGTTAGTGAGGTTTCGTGCCTTGTCCCATCTTGAAGTGATACATATTGCTTTGAAATATTGCACAAACTCAGTTTTTTTAGACAAATGTTTTTGTTACAACGTTTAGACAGGTCCCTAGATTCAGCTTTATTACTTTGGACCCTAGCTTTTTTTCGTTCAAAGGGCTCAAAAGTACCGCAAATTTTTTTTTTCCAAACTAGCTTTAAATAGAATTGTTAAGGTAACATGTAACCTTTTTACAAAAATAAATAAATATGGTCGCGCATGTCACCTTTATGCCACCTTAGTGTTATATGGGTACATTCAATTCTTACCGTAAGATTACACATTTTATCAAATGGTGAGTATACGCGGGGAACACTGAAAAGTTTTATCCCGAAAGAAAGGTTGTGAAAAACTTTAACGTGTGTGGATTAATTCACTTAACCCTTACCCTGCTAAAATTCTATAATGAACTCGTCCATCTTTCAATTTGGACAGTACCATTTACTGTTAAAAGGGGTGCATACCAAAAAGGTACGAACTGAATGGCGAACAGTGTAGATCATGATCAGACTGCACGGATGTGCAGGCTGATTATGATCTACACTTGTCGCAAAGCTAGAATCAGTCGTGTCCAACATGATAAGGGTTAAAAACAAAAAATTCCGCCATTCAGCAGGAAACCTATAGATCTTTTTTTTTTATTACAAAAAAAAGAGTTTACGTTTAACAAGTTTTTTTCCTGAAGTAAACCATCGTTATAAACAACAGTCAGCATTTATTTCGTATGCCTCAATATGAACCACAGCTAAAAATTAAGATGGTGTCAGAAAAACTTTCTACAGTATGTTATGCCATAAACTCTTCACTTTGTGTGAATGAAACTGTTGTGTACATATAAAGCAATTATATCTATTTATTTCATTATTAGACATACATGGATGCGTGTATGAGGATAATGCATGGTCCGTTCCTTTGGGAAACATGAAGTTTTATAACCGTTACTAATTCCACGTGTTTAAGAATAATTTACTGAATTAACAGCATTTTCATGACATTTCCTTATTAATTAGTATTTACAATGCATTATAAAGCGAAATGTGTGATTAGGCCGACACATCAATATAGTCAGTAACTTGCTTAGAAGTATGCAGAAAACCCCGTTAGCTTCAAAGTCATGAAGCATCTTCTGCAAGTAGCTTTGGCCTACATGCCTCAAAATAGAAAGGTATAATTAACCCTGCCCCATCCCCTCAATCCCGTTTCATTCACACGATTTTTTTTCTTTTCTAAATTTCAAAATCGGTATTAATTTTATCATAAATATCTCTTTTCTTTTTTTTTTTTTTTTTGTCAAATGTGAGCCATTTCATGCGGAAGAGAAAATGTGCCATGTGCAAGTTATTTAACTCGTAACTTCGACATAGTAACACGAAATTTCGACTGCGTATCTTGAAATTTGACTTACCTAACTTCGGGCCAGAAATTTTCATTTACGTAACCCGAAATTTCGACTTATTAACTCGAATTTCGATTTCCTGTCTCGAAATTTCGACTCGCTTACTCGAATTTACGCAAGTAAAAATTTCGAATTAATCTAATCGAAAGTTTGACTAAGTATCTAGCTTACTTATCCGTCCGTCTGTCTGTCAAAGTTCAAAATGTTTATGAATAAAGTTGTCATAGCTACTATTCCAAGAAGTTATTTTATTGCCTCTTGATATTGGTTATATGGTGCCCAGTATGTCGGGACTTGAACAAGGGTCAAACGTAACATATTTTCTGCATATGCCTAAAATTACCCAAATTACCCGACCATATAGCCATGTATGACGTATCCTATATAGACGGCTGTTCCTGACGTTACACTGTACATATATCCAGTTGTAGGGGCTCAAACAAGGTCCAAAAAATCCATATATGGTCAAAATGTTGAAATATATAAAATACGAACACTTTCCGGTCACCTTCTGTGACCCCCCCCCCCCCCCCCCCCACACACACACACACACCCCTTAACTCTAGAGGTACACTGGGTACCAAATCTTGGTCTCGGTCGGTCGGTAGCCAGGACCTTTAACTACAAGTTCATGTTATAGGGTTTCGAAATAGGTCGAAAACTTTCAAGACTTGAATATGGTTAACCTTTAGCCTGCTAGCGGCAAATGATTCTGCCTTTGCGACCAGTGCAGACCAAGGATGTGCCGGCTGATCATGGTCTGCACTGTTCGCTATTCGTCAGTAAATTTTCAGTGAACACCCCTTTGAATAATAAATGGTATGGCCCAAGTTGAATGATGGACCTGTCCATTTTAGAAATTTAGCAGGTAGACTGGCATCAGTCGTTAGAGTCATGAAATGTAAAGCACTTGGCCATAAAATTAATCCTCTCTGATACCACTTTCTGAAAAAAAATACGAGATGAGCCTAGAGAGAAAATGTTTTTCTGAGAAAATATCAGTGTCGGTATGAAGAAATGAATATTATTACAGATTATTTGATCTCAACTTTCTTTGTAAGTCTATTTATTTAGCAGGGTAAAGGTTAAGGTATTCATATTCTTTAATAGTAATGTTTTATGGTCCTCTAGGTCTGCCCAAAAGCTATCTAAGGTTTCAGACCCTATCTACGACCTGTACATCCGTTCATGTATGGCAGCTAGTAATTCGAAATAATTGTGAGATGGTAAGGCTTACTTTCGAGTTAGTAAGTCGAAATTTCGAAATGCGTATCTTAATATTTCGAATCAATAAGTCGAAACTTCGAGGTTTTTTCTGTTTGGAACTTCCGAGGCAGTCCGTTTATTTTCTTTAAAAAAACATCAGTAATGTACAATAACAAAGTTACAAATAAAAACTGAAATATGATATTCATTTATCATGTTACAATCCTTACCTGTTTCATAATACAATTTCGAGTTATTTAAGTCGAAATTTCAAGACACTTCGATCGAAATTTTGAGTTAGTATGTCAAAATTTCGTGCTAGTAAATAATACGCACGTAGCACTAATGCTCGGGCGTAATTCTAAGTTTAGTTTCTCTTCTTTAAATAGGCACAGAAATAATATTTTGCCAGAAAAGACAATATTTATGCTCACAAATGTATAGTGAAAACTCGATAATTTTGTTTTATTGAAAATCAATAGCAGCCAATAGCATAACAATCCAGTTAAAATGTTCTTAACAGGATGAAATCAAATTATTGTGTTTCGTGTCGAAATTTTGACCTGATTTATATAAGAAAGATATGCGTATGATATCTGAAGCGTTGACAGTGTGGCTCTCTATATCATACAATAATATTTTTTGTGCATCAAACTTATTATTTATTTACTTAATTCTACATAATATGATTTATACTGACCGGTTAATGCACTGAATAAGAAGAAAATGATATCAATAATTAAGTATTAATTTGTGGAACGTGGTTACAAACTGCAATACAAGTAGTGTACGTGTATACGCAATTGTCATATTTGGTATGACAAGCATATGAGAAACATTAATTCGTGTGTAAATTAATTTCATTTTCACTGAAAGGACATTTAATTATTCATGTTGTTTGTACAACAAACAAACATTAAGAAAACACTTTGTCTAAGGCAGCTTTACAAAATGTATCAATTTGATGGAGTAAGTTCGAAGGAACATTTTCGGAAACCGATGGATATACACAGACCGAGATCCAAGTCAGAAGTACGTACACACAAAAGTTGGTGTTCTTTTTTGTTGTTGTTATTTTTATTTTTGCAAAGGAAAATATAAAGTAAGAATACTTTTTTTTTGTAATTTCGTTCTAAGAAATAATGTACCTTGACTGGCACACAGAAATACCAATTTCTTCAAAATGTATGATATTGCCATTATAATGGCAACATTTTAAACAGAAAGGGACAAAACTGATATCTTGTTTTCTTACAGGTGTATAATATTGCCGTTACAATAGCAACATTTTTAAACATAAAGTGTCAAAACACGTATCGTGATTTCTTAAGGATTTATAGTACTGCCGTTACAGTAGCAAAACTTCATTTTTTTTCCTAATCTATGAACAACTAAAACTTTCATTCATTATTGATAAATTTTCTTAGACTTCGTATGTTGTGTGGAATTATTTCTTATCTGAGTAAAGTATTAATAATGACGTATATATAATTTGCATGCTGTTCTTTAATACTTTTTATAGGAAATACTGTGCTGTGTTGTGCTGTGCTGTGCTGTGCTGCGCTGCGCTGCGCTGCGCTGCTCTGCTCTGCTCTGCTCTGCTCTGCTCTGCTCTGCTCTGCTCTGCTCTCTTCTCTTCTCTGCTCTGCTCTGCTCTGCTCTGCTCTGCTCTCTGCTCTCTGCTCTGCTCTGCTCTGCTCTGCTCTACTCTCCTATCTGCTCTGCTCTGCTCTACTCTCCTATCTGCTCTGCTCTGCTCTGCTCTGTTATGTTATGTTGTTCTTTTTCTTAATGCTTCTCACGAACACTCTTCATGTGCAAGATGGTTACAAAAATCATAAATCTCCTTGATTCATTTCGTTATGAACCAAATCTGACAGCCGTACTAAATATCCAGCGTCATTACTGTAGGATTAATGTCTTCATTAAACATAAAAAAGAATAATGATTAAAGCCAGACATAATACTATTTTGCGTATGTAAAGTTTGAAGTATCATGACAGTAAATTATACCATGTCATATTCGTACTACATCCGAAAATCTGAAAATGAAATGAAAATGAAGGGGAGCGGTGGTATAGTGGATAAGGTGTCTGCCGCTCAATCCAGGGGTCGTGGGTTCGAGTCCCACCGGGGTCACGACAATGACTTCTCATATGACACCAGTACTGGTTTGTCCAGGAAGCGGACACGAGAGCGGTTCCAATAAGCTTGAAGCTTTCATCACAATCGAGCTAGAACAAATTAAGTATAAAGTATCTTCATATAAAATATACAACCTTAACTAAAATTGAGCCGCACCATGAGAAAACCAACATAGTGCATTTGCGACCGGCATGGCTCCAGACCAGCCTGCGCATCCATTCAAAGCATATTGCAATTAGAGAAACCGTTAGCGAACAGCATAGATCCTGAGCAGGCTGATCTGGATTCATGCTGGTCGCAAATGCACTATGTTGGTTTTCTCATGGTGCGGCTCATTTATTATATTTTTGAAACAGGGGCTGGTGAAAAGGAGTTTAGATTTTGTACGAGTGTATTCCGATGTTGATTTACACAAGACAGAACAACATCTCGAGGCCGAGATCCGGCGGGAGAGCTGCATTCCACCACGGGATAAGAAAGTTGCAAGGTAGGGTACACGAGTTCGAAAGTCCCACATCCAAAGGTATGGAAGTCCGATCAGATAAATCATAAAGTAGCTTAAGTACAGAAATAACTTATCAATTGACTTATTGAGAGGTTACATGGTTGATCACCGATCCACGCGAATGTTCCCCACGATTAACTGACAGAAGATAATAAATCTGGAGTCATTCTTCCTCTACATCTCATTCATGCGAGGGAAGTTGTCGGGTACATGCAGAGAACAGGAATCCACCGGCTAGGTTGTTTATAAGCTGCACCACATGTTTTATGCATTATTTCTATGTTCAATCTTACTTTCCATAATTGTTTTCTCAAATATTTGCCAACATTTGAATATTTAGTTTAAAATTAGTAGGGACTATAATTGAATCTATTGTTTTGATTACCTCCCTTTATGGAGTTGATTGTATAACATCATGTACAATAATGAAAGTAGTGCTTTTCTAAACATAGAATTATGTATACTCTCTATTTGGACAGCTGGTTTATCTATTTCTGACATAAAATCAAAAGCCTTATCGGACTTAGATAATAGTTTGCCATGTTACCAAACAGTATTCAAAATCTACGCACAATTCACTCCTAATCGTAGAATTAAGTAAGTCCGTGTACTTTAGTTAGATTGTTTTCATTCTGGAGTCAGACGCCAGCAATTATGCGACCTGTAAAGAAAATTTATGCACCATCATCACTATGAGATATTCCATTTTGATAGCGCATCAGCTTTTATAAATTTTCCCAGTGTTGATCATATGACATATCAACTGTCTAGCCTATATTTTATTTAAATACTGCCAATAACAGCATACTGTTTCTTTTTTTCTCTCTCTCTCTTTTTTCAGGCTGCGGTTGAAGGGTGAGCGTATGTTACATAGTAAATTCGTCCTCCTCACCATTGTCGTGCTCAATCTCGTAGACTGTGCTCTTGTCCTCGGTGAACTCATTCTCGATATACACTTTATCAGAGGTAAATTATTTTGTTGAATTTTGACCCTTCCTCCCTCCCAAACCCCCACTCTCGAACCACGCACTTTGAAATCAATGCAGAGCTAATACAATGAGGTTTATTCCTTGTCTTCCGTGTGAGTAATCATACATTTGTCTCTTGGCCTCCCTTAAGGGTATTCATGTATTTCTCCCCTAACCCTCCCGTATGGGTATTCATGTATTTGTCCATCGGTCTCCTGCCTTGTTATTCATGTGTTTGTCCCTTGACGTCCCGTGATGGTAAGCTTTCATTTTTCCCTTGGCCTTCCGTGTGGGCATTTATGTATTTGTCCATTGACCCCCGGTGTAGGCATTTATGCATTTGTCCCTCGAATTTCCGCGTTTGGTATCCATTCATTTTTTTCTGGACCTTCCGTGTGGTAACTCTTGTATTTGTCTCTTGGCCTCTCTTATGGACATTTGTGTATATGTCCCTTGACCTCGAGTGTGAGAATTCATGCATTTGTCCCTTGACCTCCGGTGTAGGTATGTATGCATATGTCCCTTGACCTTTCGTGTGGAGTATCTATGCATTTTTCCTTGACCTCCCGGGTAGGAAGTTAAGTATTTGTCTCTTGACCTCCCTAGTGGACATTTATGTGTATGTCCTTTGACCCCCAGTGTGGGAATTCATGCATTTGTCCCTTGGTCTCCCGTTTTGGGTATTCATACACTTCTGTCTTATCTTAATTAATGTGTAACAGTGAATATTTATGCATAATTTTGAATCTTCTACGAACGATTATTTTAATATCTAAGTGCACCAAGTAATAGAAAGAGCATGGAAACTCGAGGGTAAACGATTTGTACGAGGGGGCGTAGCCCCCGAGTATAAATTGTTTACCCGAGAGGTTTAATGTTCTTTCTGTTTTGTATCATATCCATCCATATATGGTAGTTGTAGGCGTTCCACATTGCCATATACAGCAGTTCAGTGGGTACTTAAAATCCTTGCTTTACAAATGTGTAAAGCCCAGGTAAAATAAACCAATGCTAGAGCAGAAAATCAATAAAATACACTTCACTGTCTACTGTTCCAGACACGCTGGCATACTTTTCTATCCAACAGTGCGGTAACTAGCGTGCGGGTATTAAATACCTGCACACTTTTAGTTACCGTGCCCTGTACTCAGTGTATACGAATTACCTGCACCAAATTTGTTAAGAAAACACACCGAGCTATGATACAAATTGTGCTTAAGGAACCCTATATTGTTCTATTTTCAGTTAGAACATTATAATATAGCTTATTCAATCAGCTTTAGGCCCTGGATAGTGGTATCTTCATTCCCTTCTAATTCACTTGTATGTTTTTGTTGTTTACAAGAATTTCGGACCAAGTCTGATGAGTCTTCACAACAGTTTATTGACACTTTGCAAACACGGTACCCAGAACACCTACATGGTCATAATATCGATCACATGGATCTACTTTATGCTCAGCTATCTCTTGCTCAATGTCATTGGCACGACACGTCTCCTGAAAAAGTGACGTCATCAAGTCTACATAGATTTTTAAATGATACACAACGACGTGAACGAGGTTCGGAGGTTATACCGCTAAACAATATTCATGGACCTCAGTCGGGTCCGAGCTACACGATTAAAGAAGAGGCGATGCATAAAAACGATTCAAAAAGTGTATATGCCCTCAACAGCAAGCCATGGAATCATACCACGCATTCTTTGAATCACACCAAACAGTATGGAAATCACGCTGGGCACTCTGGAAATGACACCGAACACTCACATGGGGACCATGGCCATCATCGCGAGCACAGTATATGGGAACACGTGGCACATGGCATGCATAAAGCCAGTATTACCATATTAGGAATTCTCTTTGTGGAGGTAGACAAATTTAACATGTTTCTAAACTAGTATGCAATTCTTCTTAGAGGTAGACAATTATAACATGTTTCTCAACTAGTATGCAATGCTTTGCGGAGGTAGACAAACTTAACATGTTTCTGAACTAGTATGCAATTCTTTGCGGAGGTAGACAAATTTAACATGTTTCCAAACTAGTATGCAATTCTTTGCGGATGTAGACCAATTTAACATGTTTCGAAACTAGTATGCAATTCTACGGGAGGTAGACAAATTTAACATGTTTCTAAACTAGTATGCAATTCTTTGCGGAGGTAAACAAATTTAACATGTTTCTTAACTAGCATGCAATTCTTTGTGATGGTAGATCTATACAAATTTAACATGTTTCTAAACTAGTATGCAATTCCTTGCGGAGGTAGACAAACTTAACATGTTTCTAAACTAGTATGCATAGACAAATTAAAGTTGTTTCTAAATTAGTATGCAATTCTTTGCGGAGGTAGACAAATTTAAAACTAGTATGTAAATAATTACTAATATGCTGAGAGTCCGCCCGCTTACTCAGTGGGTAGTGGGCAGATCTACGGATTTCGATTCCTTGGCGAGGCGTTTGTTCTCCGTGACGATTTGAAAAAAGACATTATGTCTAAAATCGTTTATTCTCCATCTCTGGTTCATGTGGAGAAATTGTCATTTACCTGCGGAGAACAAGTTAGTACTGGTACAAAATCCAAGAATACTGGTTAGATTAATTGCCGGCTATTAATGACTAAACACTGTTGAGAAAGGGCGCTGAGCCCGAAACAAACAAACAAACAAACAAACTTTAGTGGGCTTGAAGCATACCTGATTTCTTTGTGAAAAAAATAATTTGTACAGTAACTTTTATAAATTAAAGACATTTTGTTGAGACAATATCAGGGTTGTGCCTTATTATTTTACAAAATAATTAATTAATTACAATTATTTTGGCAATCTTCTCAATTGAATTACAATTAATTACTTAGTTTTTGGACAAATAGTTAATAAATTACAATTACTCAGGACAAGTAATTAACTATAATTAATTTTCATCAAATCCTGCCTTAAAATGTCCACTTGTATCTTCCAGCAAAATAAAACGTTTCAATGCAGCCAAGTTCATGGTATATTTAAACAAACTAGACTAATAATGTATTTCCTACAAGTTGGCCTGTGTACTAGTATATGAAGTGACACTACTCTATTCACTCAGACATCACTCTTCAGTTATATAAAATCATTATTTCACCACAGCACTAATAGATGGGGCACACTAATTAAGAATAATCAGATTTAATTGACAATAACCGGTCAAATCTGAGTCTGTAATTAATTAATTACAATTGTTTTAATTTACTTTTGTCTCAATTAATAATTACTTTCAATTATTTCAGATATGTTAATTAATTATAATTAGATAAATTATAATTATAATTAGGCACAACCCTGGACAATGTCATACCACTGAAAGATCTACAGCAATGAAATGTAAAATACAAGACAACCTTGTAGGCGTACTGTTGCCCGGTCTATTATGTGTAGGGAAACAGATTAACACGGTGCAGCATGAAGATATCAATTTCTGTCGATGCTATTCTTTCTCAAGGTACTCCTGAAAATTGAATGTCGTCGAGCATTATGTTATGCATGCCTTTACCAAGCCCAGGCTATTTTCATACTTGTATTTGCATTTGAAATTATTATGTACAAAAAAAAACATCTGTTTTCATTGCAGAATTTCACTAAACTGATTTGCATGGGAAGAGCGTTCTTAATAAAGAAATTAGAGGTAAGTGATTTCATTCGATTGCAAGAATATGCTCCCCCCTTCAACCTCGGGAAATTTTTCGGCTACCGTGGCGAAATCTCTCTTATCTTCTACACGTATGCGTACCTGTTATTATCATAAAAGTATTAAAATCAGTCAAAAATGTGCATATGCATGAATTTTATTTAAAAAGCATTTAGTGTCGGAAACCCCAGCTATAAAGTTGATATATGACAGAAATAGTTGAAAAAGTTATTAATATAAAAATACGAAAGTCTGGATAAAAGACGGCGTTAATCATAATCAACAATAAAGAAATAATTAACATAATTGAGAAAACCAACATAGTGGCTTTGCGACCAGCACGGATCCAGACCAGCCTGCGCATTCGCGCAGTCTGTTCAGGATCCATGCTGTTCGCTAACGGTTTCTCTAATTGCAATAGACTTTGAAAGCGAACGGCATGGATCTTGACCAGACTGCGCGGATGCGCAGGCTGGTCTCGATCCATGCTGGTCGCAAAGCCACTATGTTGGTTTTCTCATGGCGCGGCTCATATTTTTGTTGTTTCCGTGTTTCTGCTACCTAATTTATCTTCACAAAAATCTTTTCTCACACATTTTATATAAAACAGAAAAAAAATGCAGACCATCAATATAATGTTGTTTCTCTGGAAAACAAAATGATAACAACATTATTTATGAATACGTAACATTCTATTTTTAGTAATTTTCGAACGTTTTAATTTAAAGGATATAAGATACCTGTGGAAAGTCTTTCCTAGTTTTTTCTACCAATATAACTTTATTAGATGATAGACAATTTCTTGTAAAAAGTATTTTTACATCTGAAAATGCTTTATTTTTTTATATATACATATTTCACAATTCATATGACTGTTATTTGATGCACTGGTAGTTTTCGTGATTAGAACCTTTCTTTATCATTTTATATTGCCTCTTATCCATTAATATTTCATAGAATAATCATGTTCGTATTAATGCTATTGATAAAATGTTTTATACGTTTAATATACTTATTTCATCTAATTTTCTACGGTCCTTGAACAATCACGAGCTTAGACAACAGTTTGCCTCATATTTCTTTTCATGAGATATAAATGTACCTGTTTATTATATACTTTTTGGATCGATTGCTAGAATTGATTGATTGAAAACATGGATTCTTGACTGTTGATAATAAATCAATTCTCAAGCGTTTAATCCCCAATTTTTGTTCTTTCGTTGGTGAAGAAATTTCCTCCACCCTTTATGCATTTAATGGTGATAGAGGTAGCAGTTTCATATGTATACATGTTATTAAGTAGGTTTGACAACAATTAATTTGTTATTGTTTTTATTGTTATTCAAGAGTATAAGGAAATTGAAAAATCTATGACAGACTTCTTAAACTTTGGTTTCATTCATTGGTATATACTAGGACACCGTTTTCCTTTTCTTGATAACTTTTATAAGTTATCTGATTATCCGAAACATTTAAGCTGTACGCCTTGTCATTTTTCGTTTCGAAATTATTCTGCTTTTTGAACAATGGTCTTTCATTTGTTTGCGATGTACTCGGGCAACACACTGCAAAGCTAAGATGTATCCTGGAAATACTGATATTTAAAGATATCTAATGTCCATCTTTCACTAGAATATTTCATCTTTAGATATTTACTTCAGATGTACCAAATCGTCATCTAATATATTTAAGTTTTCTAATCATGTAGAGTGGCTGTATATTTAGAGCTTCATGCATAATTATATGCCATACAGTAACAGTGGATTGTTTAAAAACTTTTAATAGTTTTACAGTGACTATCGTAGTACACATTTATACTGCGTTTAGCTATGCACGTATTGTGTACTGTTTTAAATCTTAAATACATAGTATCTCAAATTCACGCAAACTTACTTATTTAATGTTTACAAAAACTAGATTTTAAAGTAATTTTTCATATCTTCAAGTTTGAAACTTGGGTCTAATATAACTTTAATGTCCAGTAATTTAAAGTGTTATTTATTTCAGTATTGTATTTTATTACCTCAGGTGTTCGATTCTTTAGTTGTATTTATATCGTTTGTTGTGGACCTGGTATTGCTGAAAGGTCTGATGGAGTACAGAGTCCAAGACGCTGTGTTTATCTTAACTTTCCTTCTTCCCTGGAGAGTTATTCGAGTCGTCAACAGTAAGTGTTTCTGATTTCATTGTAGATTAGTTAATTAGTAGAAAAGGAAACTCCTCTTTCATTAAAACGTCATACACTGGTCAGCCAGTAGTTACCCCATGTCGTTTAAAAAATCAAAGCACAAAGTCAAAAGGCAAATATTGCAATCTTTATATTAAACATTACGTACCTGTTAAATTTTTATAATGAACTTGTCCATCTTTCAGTTTGGACAGTACCATTGACAGTGCAGGTAATGATCAGACTGCACAGTTGTGCAGGCTGATCATGATCTGCACTGGTCGCAAAGGTCCAGCATGATAAGGGTTAACAAATTACTACCAAAAAAAAAGAAATGTGTAAAAGGATAACTTTCATACTCAGATCAATTGCACATATCAAATATATATAGCTGTACCATCACCACTTTAAACAGACTTTATATGTTATATCAATGAATCACTGAATTTATAATGGCTAATTACGGTTTTGTCATGCTATTGTGATGGCACCGCCGCCAGAACGACAGCACGATAAGTAATTTTGTCATGTTGGCGCCTGGGTGGGTGAGTGGCATTTAGGCGGCAATATAGGCCCTCCTGTGCATGTAAACCGGAAGGCGAAATAATGATAAAATAATTTGTTGTCTCCTCCTCCCACCAGCACCACAATGCGACAAAATACTACTTCGTCGTGTCCTCGTAATGTAGCACATCTGCCAACCCGAGAACACGACAAAGTACGGTGCCAACACGACAGAAAAAAAAATGTCGTTTCTTCGTCCTATTTTTTGTCGAGTGCTCATGCTAGCGGGAACGCCAGCCTGACAAAAATGATTTAACATGCTGTCGTGTTGTCGTTCTAGCAGGGGCGCCAAAACGACAGCACGACATAGCAGAAACGAACTCTGAATTGCAGGTTTGATTGTTGCAATACTGGATCATGAACATTTCCGTTTGAAGATGCTCTACCAGGAAAAGAAGGCTGTAACTGCTGAACTAAAATCGCTGAAAGCAAAGGAGAAAGGATGGGATGTAAGTATTGCTGAGGCGCAAGAGTGAATATTCTAGATTCTGTTTGATATCTGTGAAGAAGCCAATAAGAATAACATAATGTATATACTGTTTGCACCCACCATGCTGTTACGTACTTATGAAGATATCAAGGTAATGTTGCTAGAACACAGTGTATTCATGTTTTAAAGGCTCATAATGCCTAAAATTTGTTTGTAATGTGGTTGCCACATTTTTTTTGTAATTAACGTAAGCTATGTCTATTTCTTGTTAATTACTATTTTCGAAAATTGTTTTCTCATATATTTGCTAAAGGATTGAATGTTAATTAACAGCAGTAAATATTACTGAATCCGTTGTTTATGATTGCCTCCCTTTATGGCTCTAACTGTATTAGTTTTTCTGTTATTTTGAAAATAGTGATTTTTTAATTATGCATAACATCTATTAGGATAGATGCTTCATACGTTTTAACATAAATTAAAAGTCTTGGGGAACTGTAATGGTGGTCAAGTTTCCTACGGTGTCGTAACATCAAATTTCGATATTACGAGAATCCTCTACAATGCAATGGTTTGTGTGTTACTTTATCAAGATGGAATACCTTGAATGTACTTCGTTGATATAGATATATTCGTGTAATCTTTTTTTTCCAGTTTCATTTAAAAAAGATAGAGCATTTTTGTGAAAGTGAAGGTATTCCGAAATGGAAGATCAGACAACATACAGGTATCTTTAATGCATTGTTCTTTTTTTTTTCCATTTAGCGTCCATAGCATTAGATTTCTAAAAAAAAAAGGCCATTCTAGATATGATCTACTTAACTTATTGTCATTATTGTTAAAGTTCGTTTATGTAAATTTTGAAACTCTTCCATGATATATATATATTTTTTTTTTTGCAATTTTGATTCAATTTAGCAATGGGAAGAAAGCAGTCAACAATTACTACAATGGCGTCGCTTGCTCTAAATGGCTTCCTAAAAGGCATGGTATTGAGTCCGTCAGACAAGGTTTTGCTCGACAAGTCGCTGTCACTAAGTTCCCAGGATACTCCCTCTAGTCTTGGAATAATATCAGAAACCGATACTGGAGAGGAGGACGATCTTACAATTGTTTCACGTCAAACAAATCGTACCGATAGCGATCTATCCTTTGTGACGTCAGATGAAAGTGGAAAAGATGACGACGATTTCTCGAGAAATGCGACAGTAGAAAATGTGCATATGGAAAACCATGGAGAGGAGGGACACGTACATGGTATTATCAAAAATGCATCGAAAGTGACACTGAAGAGCGTTACATTCTCGCCAAAGGAACGGAAACCTCTGATACATAGACAGGATTCGGTCGATTCCAGGGACGTCAGTTCTGTAGACGAAGATGATAGCTTTACAGGCTGGAAATAATATGTGATTGGTATTTTCGGATGTGAAATAACGAAATGTAAAATTTCAAGAATGGCAATAAACGGTGCTTTTTTATATTTAAACACGGTTAGCTTGCATGAATAATTTTTGCGAGGATGCGTTAAAGAAGTTTATATTTACATGAGCTTTAATAAATGCACTGTAGTATCAAAATGAAAACTTTGCGAGATATAAGTTTTCAAAAGGATTCAAACCTTTTAGCGACAGCTAAGCCGATCAGGTTTTACATAACGCATGGAATTTGTGTACATGTTTGTATGTGTAAGGCACTATTTTCCATAACGTCTTTATGTCATGTTTTCGCTTGTATATGAGCTTTACACACGATCTTTACTGCCATATACCAAATCGTTCTTGGTGAAATCCTCATGCTGTCAAAACGGTAGTTTCGTATCTTTAAAGTTGTAGACGGAGAGAGACGCTGCTTTTTTTCATTTTCGGTTTAATTTAATTTGAGGTGCTGATAAACCAGCCCTTTTTTTACGCTGATTTTGGGGCCGAAATTCGGCCCCATTCCCCAGGCAAAATAATATACTTTTATCCCCAACTGCACTAAAAAATTCCCCAAATGCAAGTCGTTTTTATCAGCGAAAATTTCCACCGCCGATGGATTAATAGGTCTGAATGTATATGCGTTCAAAACACCGCTTCAAGAAACGCCGCAATCGGAACATCTCAGATATTACCGTTAGCGTCGGTCATCGGGAATTTCACTTTCCAGAATTTCTGATTCGCGGATATATTTATCTACAACAATCCGATTCGTGGATATATTTATCTAATAACAAGCCGATTGGCGGAAGCAATGAACGAAAAAATCTGGAAATATTGTTAAGTCGAACGGCTTACAAACAATTTGCGCGACCGTGAAATGATTTCAGTCGACGCGAAGATTTCAGTCGCGTTCATTTCAGTCTACGCGTAAACATTTCGGTCCGCCCATTTCCGCTCGCGTTAGTTAAATTTCAGTGAAGGAAGTTTGAGATATAAATGAACTAAAGCAGTTCGTTTGGTTCTTTCACGTGCCCAATGTAAAGCATTGATACACGGGGATGGATTTTTTAAAGCACCTCCCAAGAGCTTCAAAACAAAGTGCTAATCATACCTTTAGGTGGTATTTTTTCGCTATACAGTAATATGTATGAAAATGATTGTAAATTGAGATTTATATATAATGCAATTAAAAGCATTTAAAAAGCTTTTTAAAAGTCATAAAATAAAAAAGGACAACTCTATTTTTGATAAATGACCTTATATTAAGTTTGAAATACAAAGGCCAAAAAGAACTAAATATTAATGCTTTATAAACATCTAAGTAGTGAAAAATGCACATTAAAGGGAGATAATTCAAAAATGGCAAACTATTAAAGGAATAATTTCATACATTGAGCAATTACTTTAGCTTTGAAATGAAAGTGTTCTTGAAAAATGATTTAAACATTTTAATGAGAAGATTAAAAACTATTTTTGATTCAATGTGATATTAGGATGAAATGGTTCAAGGGCAAATTGCTTGGTTAAAGTATAAAATGAAAAAGAGATTTAAAAAAAATAATGGCTTCTAATTCTGGCACTTTAGGGTATGAAATGGTCCCAAGATTTTGCAATTGGCTTAAGTCATGGCTAAAAGTGTGAAAGAGCCAGGGGAGGCCTTGATCTTACTCAATCTGTGTTGTTGTTTTATATATATATATATATAAAAATTCCCCAATTTGGTATTTTACGACACAAATTTCCCCTTCTGAAAGGACCCGCCACCCTTCCCCAAAACCATAAAAAAGGGGCTGTAAACAGAGGTTTTTGTGTCTTCAATAATAAAAAAAAGAGAGAGAGAGAATGAGAGAGGGAGAGAGAGAAAGAGAGAGTGGGTAGGGAGGTGAGCGTCTTTCAGACGCGGTGAAACTTGTCCGCTATTAGAATCACTAACATTATATTCGTATGTTCTGTATTCTTGAATTGTATACTTGCTTTTATGTGAGACGATATTCCAAAGAGCTCAGAATGCGTTTGTTAACAAATCGTCTTTTATAAGATGTTTTCCACAATAAGATTCATGATATTTAAGTATTTTGTCGCCTTTTGTTATAAAACATGTATAAATTTCAGAGCAACTGCTATATCTGATTAAGATTAATGTAAAAGTTTGGGAAATATTTATGTAATGTATATTTGAACTATTGTTACACAGTTTAATAAGTACATTATGACTTACATTAATTTTGTTTGATGTTGGTTTAACGCCGTTTTTCAAAAGTGTTTCGGTTACGTTACGACAGGCAGTTGACCTAACTAGTGATCCTGTTAACCTTACTTCCGCTAGTGAGCAACTGCTTTTACCAAAAGATGAATTCTCTGGCAGGCTGGAAAAGTACGAGCAGTACCAAATATGTTCATACGCCATGCATTTTACCTTTTGCTATGTAATTTCAATTTTTAGCCAAATTTAGGCCGCTATCTTTCTACAGGCACTAATACAATATCGGCATGAGTTATTCCGCAGAGCTCAGGTATTAACTGTTTCGGATCTTTCAACTACATAACAGTTGTGTGTGTTTCATTGCTTTGAAAAGGTAAATAAATATCTGAGTACCTCGATCCGTATACCGTGTACTAAATATATTGGTATCTGTCGGTCAATTTTAGTAACTCTTTTTTCACAAGCCTCATTTCTGTGACAGACAGGGTCAATTCTACTAGGCCATGTTTATTAAGTTTTGCGCTGTAAAATTTCCTGCCCAAACCATGAACTAATTCGGCGACAAAGGTATTGTTCTTATAATATAAGGATTTGAAGGGGTTTCCAGAATCTGGTCTGGAAGGATATTAGTGTTATTGTATCTATGTGACACGCTATACAGTATTGACTGAAAAAATGCCTAAATAATTTGCTTTCATGCATATACTACTACACAATGTGTAAAAGTATAGTTTCACCAATCCATGTCGTCATTTATATGCCTTATAACTCACATACTAAATAAGATACTATGTAATATACTCTTTAAATGTTGACAGAAGCTTTAATTAGTAAATACAATCGAAAACAAGAGTTGTTTAATTACAGCGCATAAGACTATTCCAAGCCCTTCCACCTAATTCTAGCTTATCAACAATAGCTTTAGCCGGGCATACTTTACCATATTGTAAGCCAGTGTTATAAACATGCCATTTTAGCTCCTCCTATATAGCCAAAGACATATGGAGGATCTGAAAACATTTGGTCAAGCACTTCCTAAGAAACATGTTTACATGCAAAACTGTCAGTGTTAAAATGAGGCATAATTTTGACAGAATAGAAACTTGAGTTGTGTAACTTGCCAGATAAGAAGCCAAAAGCATGTGCGAAGTTTGAAACCATTTGGCAAGACAGTTTTACATACAATGTTTTAAGGGGACATAACTTTCACAAAATAAGACTTTTATTCTAGCCGCTAGATTTATAAAACTTGCCAAGTGAGGACATCATATGATGCCGAAGACATGTGTAAGTTTGGTCTGAAATCATTAGGCCTAGTAATTTTAGAGAAACCCGTTTACATGCAAAACTTTTGTGACGCGAGCGTCAAGGCCGACAACGACGCTGACGCCGGCGAAAGGGTGACAACAATAGCTCTACTGTTTGATTAATTACAGCTAAGCATTACTGAAATGTAGCATGCATATATAAATATTAATTAGAAGGACAATTAAGAGTAGATATTGATTTTTCAGTGATAAGCGATCAATTATCAAAGTAAAGTTAGATTTGTTCCCAAAATATGACAGGATAAATATAGACTTTTTTATTCGTTTTTCATTTGCCCGTGTTAACAAGCATTCAGGACGAGGTCATCTACCTTCTTTTCAAGCTCGCCGGGCAGGATTTTTCCCGTGTTTTCGCCGGTGTTGGAAAAACTCCGTGGTCAAAGATGACTGTCGCCAGTATTTCAATTTATGAATGGATGCGTAAATGAATACGCTATAAGCGGTATAATAAACCAGTGCTTTAATTTATTTGTTTTTTTTTTCTATTATTTGAAGAATACAGTATGCAAGAAAAAATTGTAACACTGGTTATAGCTGTAGATGGAAATGTCCAGCCCGCAGATAAATGCCTTTCTTGCGTTACTGCTGGAAACAGGTACGCTCATCCCCGAGTCAGATATTTCTATCCGCACCTTCAACCAAAATTGTTATATTCAAAGTCGACGTGTTTATTTTTTCCGTGTAAACGTAGTCAGACAATAATGTGCGCGGAATACTAGGTGTTTTAATAGTTAACATGATTTGCTCGTGTTTCCGTAGGCTGAAAAATTACGGTGCACGAAATATTTGCTTTTTTCTGGTTACCATGATTTGCTCATGTTAGATTAAGACGCACGGAGCATCTGCTTTTTCGTACTTTGTCCGTGTTTCCCGTAGTCAGACTGATTAAGGTGCACGAAATATCCGCTTTTTTCACAGTTACCTTAATTTTTCCCTTGTATAACGCAGTCAGGACAAATGGGCAGGAGATATCTGCTTTTTTTTTCAAAAGTACCGTGATTTTCCTTTGTTCTAAGTAGTCCGGTAATATGAATGAAATGTTTGATTTTCATAATTTCCATGATTTTCCCGTGAGTGTGTTTCCGTAGTCAGATAGGGTATGTGCTCGATTTTTTTTTTTTTACTACGCACCTGTACCTCATTTGAAAAATACCATTTTCCCCGTTACATTAATTATTTTTAAATAGAGAATTTGGTATTTTTCATACAAGAAATTTTGTGGACATTTCAGCTTTTTATATAAGTAGACTGAGTTATGCATGGCATTGTCCGATACATGTCTGGGCGCGTGCATAGCCAAAAGAACAGCCACCTGTGCACAGCTTTTTTTTTCATTAAGCATGTCCTTCCCAGTGTTCCAGGTGCAAGATAGATAATGGGTTTGTTTATGGTTGCCATTTTTTTCTCCGTGTTAGTTAAATAAACACGAAACATTTGCTTTTTCATTATTATTCAATTTGAATAGTCCATGTTTTCCGTTGTAAGACGGGTACGGAAGGGGTGCTTTTTAAATTGCCTGTTTTGGAATGATAGGGATTTTTTAAAAATATTTTTCAGCTTTTAATTCAGTATTACATGTTTAACCCTTAGCCTGCTAAATTTCTAAAATGGACTGGTCCGTCATTCAATTTGGGCAATACTATTTAATTATTCGAAGGGGTTTTCACTGAAAATTTACTGACTGAACAGCGAACAGTGCAGACCATGATCAGACTGCACAGATGTGCAGGCTGATCTTGGTCTGCACTGGTCACTAAGGCAGAATCACTTGCTGTCAGCAGGCTAAAGGTTAATGGAACATGAACATTATATATATATATATATATATATATATATATATATATATATATATATATATATATAATTTATTACGTCACTAACCGACATTCATCAATTTATTCTTTGTTGCATTCAGGTAAGGCCAATATCCGAACAATGGTCCAATAGGCACATTTTGGTGTTCAGTCACAAAAGCATTGCCTAAGCTGTCGCTGTGAGTCTGAACCAAGTAATAACAAAATGAAATCAAAATGTCAAATAACAGTTTTATTAATGTTTCGTCTGATTTAATTGTTATATAAGTTCTTTATATCTCTGGCGGTAGGAAGATGTTCCACTTTGTGATTTTTATACAGAATAAGATTTCTTCAGATTTCAAAAACAGAACTTTTACCTAAAGACAACCGACTACCACCCTACAACAGTAGACCAAGGCGTGAAAAGTGCCTTGTAATTATTGAGCTGTGTCACGTGAACAGGAGCAACGTCAAAAATGAAATCGATAGATTTGATATAAAAGATAATCAAAATATATTAATTGTTTAACGAATAAACCTGTAAAATAATATAATGAAATAAGAAATATTTGTACGAATGGCCGAAAATCAGTGGTAAAAAAAGTAATTATCATAGTTGTGTTGTTTTTAGCGCACAAAAACATTATGTTTGGTATTAATTTGTGTGTATCATACCTGAAGGTAGATGAAATTGGATTATTTTTTTTTATTTTTATGGGGTTTTTTTTTATTTATTTATTTTTTTTTAAATATTTTTGTTGATTAATCATACCTTACCATGATAACCATACCATGGTAACACAGGTAGATCGGAAATGGTTATTTTGTTTCGATTTTCCAAAATTTTTGAATAACATTGATTTTAAAGACTGTAGAAAACATGATATTTAATCTCGAAAAAAAAATCTACAAGTAATTTACAAAGTAACTACTTGTTTCAAAACGAAAGAGATATTGCAAAAATTTATATACTTTGTAAAACAAATCTTTATTTTAAGAATAGTTTTCGTTAAATTCATCTAAAATTATATTTCTTCCTGCCCACGTGACCAGCATATTGTAATGGTCTACCATATATAGGAGGCAGTCGGTCGGCATAAAAATTTAGTAAGAGAAACAGTCGACATCGTCGACTTTCCAAGCGTCTGGATCAATTTCGTCGACTTTGAAAGCGTCTGGGTCACTTTCGATGATCACAGATTCGCTGGATGATGATTGGATAGATGCAGTAGGTCTGGTCGTTGCGAGACGGCTAAGATTATTGCGGTTCCTTTCAGCATCGGCCTGCTTGTACCTTATGGAAAGGCCTGCCTTTTTCCGGAAGTGGTAGTCAGCGTCTGCCTTTCTTTCTTTACACTCGATCCTAGAAATCATAATGTTTTTAGAAAAATAGTCTTTCAAGTAATTTATTTATTGATTTATTTGGGTTTTACGGCGCACCAACACAGTATAGGTTATATGGCGCCAAACAGGACTACAAGTTTTGGTTTCACATCTCATTTACATCGAAATAAAAACATGAGGTATGGAAGTCTTTCAAGTAAAGTATTAGTTTCAACTTATTTTCTGTCTCTATGTCGAATGATTGGTGATTCCAAAACACGCTCATTGGCATGCACCTATGCTTACATAGTATTCACTAAAATGTCTTGGTCATTGAAACTAAAAGACCACCTTTATATTGTCGAAAGTTCCTTATTGGTGCATAATTAGACCAACATAGGTGACAGTCATTCAAAATAAAAATAATGAAAATATTGCTTTAAAATAAATCATGTTCGTAAAAGTTAATGATTACTCGCTCAATTCTATACCGAAATCATTAAGACAAGTTGACTTACTTTTTCCTTTCATACTTTCTTACAGCATCACGTCTCTTGGCTAATTCATCCTCTCTTCTTGCCTCGGCAGTTCGAAGACGCAAATCTATTCCTCGGCGTATCTAAATGGATTGCAATGTATTCTACTTGACATGCTTCTATACTTGAAATATTTTAATTACTATTTACAGCTATATTTCGTTTTTCAAATTTGACATAAATTACTGTTGTTTCTTTTTAATGTTATCATCTGAAATCAACTGAATTAAAATTAACTAAACACTCCCGTGGCTCCTATTCAGTTAGAGATCTTTCATACCGGTAATAACAAACATTTTCAACATTTTATCGTATGTTCAGTTTCCACGGAATTGTTTTCAACCTTTCAAATTCGACATGCTTATTAAACATTGGTCACGTCATGTTTGGGCATTTTAGCCACAAGGGGGAGGGGGCAGTTTCAAACTATTTTTATAGAGGTAGAACTGGCCTATATAGTATATTACAATATATATTGAAATATAGCCCAGCCCCAAGCCCCCAGCCCCCACCCCCATCCCCCAACTCCACCCCAGAAGGTTAGATACTGGTCCCTGTAATTTTACTTACCGGCCCGGCAGTCTGTTTTATGGGTGGCAGGAGTGGTTTCTGTATTATTGGTCTACAATCAACCTCAATGATGAAAGCTTCGCCTCCTTTTGCCTTCTTGTGTTCATATTGGACTGCAATATAAATATAACAATGCTTTAACAGTGTCTTAAATGTTCCCAGGTCTTGCCAAAATTTAACTGAAAAACGTTTGTCCAGATATTTTATTTTTTTAACGTTGATTTTAAGATTTGGTTTCTGTTTTACTGCTGTGCAGCAGACTTTATTTTCCAGGCAAGATTTTAATCAATATAACTTTCACAACTTTAGATATTTTAAAAGAAATACATTTACTTAAATACCAGTCAAGTTATTTGAAAACCGGGCATGAAAATTCAGTTACTGTTACCAGTTACGAGCGAGCAAATACGTGTAAGACTGTGAACAATTTATGAAAGGCCTGGAAACAGTGTGGGTAAATTTGAATTGAATTTCTCAGCAGACGACAGTTAACAATAATTTACCAAGTTTTGGCGGGCTACATCTGTCGGCAATGGCTTTCTTCTTCTTGTCTCTTCTTTTCTGCTTTCTTTTGGCGATCCAAGTCGAAATGAAACCGAAACAACAGGGAAGCTTTCTCGTTTTCTTTTTGTCGTCTGCTTGTTCGTCATTCTGAGCTTGGGCTGCAATTATTTCGTGCTCTGTTTCCCTTGTTGCTTCTATGACCTGCACAACTGGTTCCTTCTTTTCTTTCTTCTAATGAAAAACGAGGAGAAATAAAATGAAATTTGGTGATGCTTTTCTAGACAGGCTTTGAATAGGTATTTCTTAATGATATATGCTTAATTAACTTTATCTTGTGTCTACTTAAATCATTAAATCGTCTGCTCTTTAAAAACAGCAGTTTTGTTTCTCTAAACAGCTCTTGATATTGAAAATAGAACGTACCCCAAAACAAGAAAACACTAACAAATCATATATCAATGTGATTTTGATACTACATTATTTCCCGAAAAACTCATTTCAGGCTTGCTGTTTCATGCCTAGGGATTTTGTGTGTGTGTGTTTTTTTTTTGTTGTTTTTTTGTTGTTTTTTTTTTTGTTTGTTTTTTTGTTGTTTTTTTTTTAGATAAGAGGCCCGTACTACTGTCTGTTTTAGTATGTATCCTTTTTAACGCCCCATATTTGTAAAATAAAAAAAAAACAGTACAAGTAAGTGAACATAATATCTAGTCAGTATTGGCAAGAGAAAGGTAAAGACTATCAGATGAACATATTCTTAAGTTCTGTTCAAAACTTTACGTGTGAAACTGACAGGTTTGCAAAATGAAATAAGACAGTTCAGAACTTACTCAGTAGTTTCATAGTCTTGAATGGAACTTGAAAAAAAAGTGGGGTTGATATTGGAAGCACAGCTTCATGAGACAACATTATCGCTAACACGTCTCTTTCAGACATGCTACTTGTGTATCTATTTAAATTGTATTGCACTGGGGAGGGGCGATTTTAGCTCTAACAATCCAAGCAATTTGTTCTGCTATCAAATGGTATTAAGATATGTTTAGATATGTTATATAAGTACCACATGATGGAATCAAGATGCAAATGAATATCAAGATTATGATTTAAGTATTTGAAGTGTACTTTTGCTACCGGAGAACAAAATTTCTACCTACATGTAATAACAATTTACATGTACCTTCTTTTTCTTTTCCTTTTCCTTCTTTGTCGCTCTCTTCTTCTTGCCATGCCTGCTGTCAGGTTCTCCGATATCCTTGGGCTCATCATTATTTCCTTCTAAATAATCCAACTTTGTAACATCCAGTTGTAAAACTGAGTTCTTTTTTATTATTTTCCTTTTCAGCTTGGTTATTTCATTTCTTTGCTCTTTTACTTTCTCATCTTCATTTGCTCTTTCCTTAGTGCCTTGGACTGTTTCGTCTTTAGCGATTGGCAGATCTTTAACATGCTGCGCACATGTCAGTTCAACCTCCCGAAATGAACTGTCAATTTCCGCAAGTTGTCTCCCATGCTCTGGTATTTCTAGTGGCTTGAGGGTAAACAATCTGGATTTGTTAAGATCTGTTTCGGTTTTCTTTTCCACGGCGTTGTCGTTTTTACTTTTGAGTGGAGGAAGTTTTCTCCCGTCATCTGCGACAGGCTTAACTTCTATCAATTTTACACCAGGAGGACCTTTTTCGGCCATTCCTGCTAGTGTAAAATATCTGTGCCGTTATGGCTGTGTCGCCTCCGCTCTGTTGTCGATAAGTGAAGTTAACGTAATGTGACATCAATTGTTACGTCAGTAACGTCAAAATGCATTATGGGAATGTTTACATTTACGTCAATCAGAGGCGAATTCGTTTTTTAATCTTGGTTTATTTTGTTTTGGAATTCTTTTAATAATCTGAAGTTTTCGCAATCGTTTTATGTTGTTAAAACTTAAGAAAAGATTAAATATCTGAAAACACCGGCATGAAGTTAGCAGTATACTTTCAGCAACAATGCGACCGCCGGATCCGTATTTTTTTTTTCACTTCACATGCACTTTTTAAACCTCTTTGTTTTCTCTAAACGAAGGCTGGTGGATAATCGCAATCGAATGAATCTGTCCTGGTCATGAAAGCCGCTAATCTGACATGGCATTTGTACCAAAGTTGGAGAATCCTCTAAGAACTTATTGAGAGGTCACGTTATTATATAGATCTACATGATGTAATTGAAAAGGGCATTAACTATGTATGTTAATTCTTAGCAAGACGTTTATATTATGTTCATTTGTTGGACGATATTTCGATCTTACACTGACCTACTCTTAAATATACTTGTGCATTGTTTCTAATATATACGATATGTGTATTAATAACTTTTTGTATGTTAATTGTACCAGTACAATTGTAATTTAATACTGTTAGGAATGACGTTAAATTTAATGACTATGATTAAATGTGCATTGGCTAAAACTCTGGTTTTTAGAGTTCGCTCAAAGGCACTGGCTTCTTCTCATGTCAAGAGTTAGAACAGATGAATGAAAGCAGTCGGCAAATTATACAATTTATTTGAAATATACTTCTCAAATAAAACAGGATTATTTCTCTAAAATCAAGAACGGTTGTAGAAATCGAGGCGGTAATATGGTAACTTCAAAAGCCAAATAACCGAATGTCGTTTCGAATTGGCCCTATGTTATTAATTTTAAAAGTTTACTCGTAAAGCAAAAACATCCACTTTGCAATCTGTCTTTCATATATGTAAAGTAGAATTACTTCTGAGTTAAACAACATTGCCCGTAACGGGGCGTAGGGACGATTTGAGCATTGGGGCGGCGGAGGGGGTTGGTTTGGGAGGGGGTGTCCCCCTCGTATGAACGGGGGAAATTTTTGCATACAGCTAGAGTAAATGGTACAATCTGGCGACTTCTTGGGCTGCTCAGTATCTGTTTAACACACTTGTTTTTTTTTTCGAGTTTTCACCCCTAATTACAGTTTACTTTGGTTAAACACTGTAATGGCGGTACGATGTTAGATACGGACAATGTCTTACCAGGGTAAAACCAGTAATGTCTAAGTAGGGGATCGAGCACAAGACCCTGACTTAAAGGGGGTAATCTAATCCTGTAGCATTTAAGTCATTAAATGGCATTATAAAGATAAAACGCAATTCATTGTTTTCTTTGAACCATTGAGGGTTGAATGAACTGACTTCAGGGTTCTTTTTACCAAATGATTGATTTGGAAATGCAAAATTGCGAGGGTGATTGGCCTTTTATATTTTTACGTAGAAGCTGTAATACTTGTTAATTTAACTAGATCTGTAAAATCTATAAGGATTTTTCTACATTTTATGCTTGAATTTAATCATTATGACTGGTGCCTTTGATTTTCAAACAATATGTTTAAGTGTCAAAAATATTTAATTTAATATATTTTATGTAAAGACATCTAAAGTCCCGATTTGCGTTTGTGTTTTACTCAAGATACTTTCCTTTGTCGGCAGAATTTGAGACACAACATTAACTGCAAGTTTGATAGTAAGCAATTAAATACGATTAACTTTCATTAATTCATGTATTGCCTATAATTCGAGTCTGCGGGGCGTGAAAATACAGCGACCTTGGTCGTTGCGGATTATCGAATTTGTACAATACCCTGTCACCAAGGTGATCTAGCAAGGTGTCAGCGATATGACAAAATTCTGTGTACATATCAGTCGCCGATGCACTTCATAATAAACGGACCGCTGTATTTATTTTCAATTATATTTACTAGCCTTTTCAAAAATATACGATATTCGCTGCTCTTCGAAATAATGGGGCGGCGGGCGCCGCCCCTGCCGCCCCAGCTCCTATGCCGGGCGTTTATTGAAATATGGTTCAAAACTCTTACAGAAAGAACGAAATCAGCTCTACTCTGCTCGTTTATATTTTGCGTTCATTAGCGCCGCCTCGGAAGTATCATTTGCTCTTTCTTCACCTCACCTCCAAAAATGAATTGGAGCCAGTGTTTACATGCCGTGTAATGGTTAAGATCAGAACGACTTTTTCTATGAGAAATAAGGCTCGGAAAATAAGAAACAGAACCATATCCTGAATGCGTTGCATAGAGACACACTCGGAACTGCATTTCGTTAGGTTTTCAGCCGATTCTTAACAAACCCGAATTATTCTAGTTCTATCTTAAGAAATGAAGTGCTTAAATATATACTTTATCCCGATAAGCACTGCTTATGTATGTGCTATTCTCGAAAACTGACAAAAAAACCCTCCCTCGCTGGACCGTACAGAACTGCAAAAAGTCTCTGCTAAATGAATGTATATGTGTACTAAGAAACGGTTTCATTTGCGCTCCGGGCGCTGCGTGGCGGTGACCCTTCGTTGTCATTTGATTTAGTTTAAAATGAATAGACATTCCTTTAATTAAATCATACTTACAAGTGTCAGTTCGTCCATAATTGTCCATTTCACCACTCGAACAACGTTGGAACCACTAGATCTGAAAGCAATGACCAGTGTACTGTTGACAGATGGATTTGTCCTCTTCGTATATTGTAAATACAAGTGAAAACAAGAGCTGTCTAATGACAGTGCGTTCGGCTTTTCGGGGCCCATCTACCTAATACTAGCTTACAAACAAAAGTTTTAGCAAACTTTTCTAAGTTGAAAAGAGGGCATTACTTTGCCAAAATGTAAGACAGTGTTACGAAATTTGCCATATGAGGTCGTCCAATGATGCTAAAGACGTGTGGAAAATCTGAAAACATTTCGTCAAGTTATTCCTGATATGCATGTTTACATGTAAAACTGTCACAAAGATGTGTAGATATTGGCTTTTCATTAATATAATATATGGTCAAATATCACTGTAGATTTAAATTTGTACCCTAGATATGACAAAAAAAGAAGTAATATCGTTTTTGCCTTTCAATGAAATTCGCTCGTTTCTAAATTCTGGACATGCATGTGTATTGTAATATGGAAGACATTGTCAAAGATATCGAGGGTCGTTTCGTTAAGTGTGTAATGATTTGAGAAATATCCTTTTTTAAACAAACTGTAAATTCAAATTCCTTTGACATGCCTAGTGGTGACAAATTCTTTTAACATGTCTAGTGGTGACAAATTCCTTTGACATGTCTCGTGGTGACAAACTTCATTATTCGTTTATAAATGATGGCTTATCATTATGTTTTACCATGAATTTTGGCCAAAGCCTCTTTTCATTCTACAATGGACAGTGACTCTTGTTTAGGTAGTGTATAAATTACTTTTTTGTGATGCCTGAGAAGTAACTCATATATGTACGTACTTTCAGCCATATGAGGTTTCATTTATGCTTTGATTTGATACAAACTTGCATGGAAATTTTACCTTAATAATCTCTAGGTCAAGTTCGAAACTGGGTCATGTGGGGTCAAAAACTAGGTCACCAGGTCAAATCAAAGGAAAGAGTTGTTAACACCCTAAAGGCCTCATTCATGGCCTTATCTTCAGTAATGTTCATCTTCATGATTCCAAGGCTAAGTTTAACATTGAAAAATAAACGGAGAAACAGAGTACAAACAACTAACAACAGACAAGTAGAAAGCAATGATACAACAAATAAAAGACAAAAACGTCATTCTCCTCTAAAAACTGTCACAACACCAATCAAACGTAAGAGACCTTTCACTCCTTGTTCTAGTGCAAAGATGACGACAAAGAAACAACTAATTTCAGTTATTCTTATTATAACAACTGAAGAGAAAATTTCATCCATAAATATGTTAAAAAATGATGAAAAATACCATAAAATGACAAATGGTTGCAGTATGTTCAGTGTGTTGAAGAATACCCTCTAAACCTACTAAACATTCAGTTTCTATTGTTGTCTCATGTCAAAGTGATTTCATAGACCTACCCCAATCAAAATCCCGGGAAAATGTTGTTTACTTAAGTTAAAAGTCCATAACGAACATTAAAGAAACAAGATCCACCGTAATGCGTTGCAACTGTACCCACCGCACACTGCGTTGGCATCATTTTTGGTCGATTATTTCATATGCCTGCAATGAAAATTCACTGATTACGAAGAAATAGTTGTTGCTTGACAGTGCCGTACTTACGATTTGGTGCAAACGTGCTCAGGGGTCGCTTTGTACAAAATTTTACCATTTCCTATGGGAATTCTACAAAAACGACAGTCCCTCGTCAAACTGTAAAGAAGTGTTTACATAAATGACAAAGAATTGCACTGAGCAAGTGTTTGTGGCTGGAAGAGTACATATGTGGGCTCCTGTCTCACTGGTTGTTTTCAGTCAGACGTGAAAAATTCATTAGAAAACTTACCGATGACAGCATAAATGTAATCAGCCGGCCATATTTCTCCATCGCTTCTGCGACGAATCCTCCACCGCCGCGGCGTTTGAACCACCGCTTCTGCGAAAGCTATGGCCCGTGTGAACTTTGAAGAAGTTTCCCAGTAGAATATCACTATCACTTTCTTTATATATGGACCTACGGAATTCCGTTAGGGCTATCGCTCTTGAAATCTGCGATTCTCGATAGGGCGATGATGAAAACGCGAAATTATAAAACTCTTCGATAACGAAAACGCGATACTACGATGATAGTAGCGCGATAATACGATAGTGCGATGATGATAATGCGATATACTATCGTGTTTTCACCATTGTATTGTCGCGTTTTCACGATCGTAATATCGTGATATCGCGTTTTCGTTATCGTAGTATCGTGATTTTGCAATTTCATTATCGTACTATCGTGTTATCATTATCGTACTATCGCGTTATCATCATCGTACCATCGCGTTATCACCATCGTACTGTCGCTACTGTGGCGTTATCGTCATCTTACTGTCGCGTTATCACCATGGATTGTAATACACGGAATATTCGCTTATTCACAGTTACTATGAATGCAGTCAGATGGATGGACAGATGCGCATTGAATATCTTGTTGTTTTTTTAATCCCCCGCCGTGGCGGAGGGATTATAGGAATGGTCTGCGTCCGTCCGTCCTCCCGTCCTTCCGTCTTTCCGTCCTTCCGTCCTTCCGTCCGTCCGTCCTTCCGTCCGTAACAAAATCGTGTCCGGTCCATATCTCCTAAACCCCTTGAAGGATTTTCATGAAACTTGGGTCAAATGATCACCTCATCAAGACGATTTGCAGAACCCATGAGTCAGCCTTGTCAGTTCAAGGTCAAGGTCACAACTCAAGGTCAAAGGTTTGAGCCTGCCATTTTGTGTCCGCTCTATATCTCATAAACCCCTTGAAGGAAATTTTATAAACTTGGGTCAAATGATCACCTCATCAAGACGAGTGCAGAACCCATGAGTCAGCCATGCCGGCTCAGGTCAAGGTCACAACTTAGGGTCAAAGGTTTTGAGCCTTCCATTTTGTGTCCGCTCTATATCTTCTAAACTCCTTGAAGGATTTTCATGAAACTTGGGTCAAATGATCACCTCATCAAGGCGATGTGCAGAAACCATGGTCATGCCTTGTCTGGTCAAGGTCAAGGTCACAACTCAAGGTCAAAGGTTTGAGCCTTCCATTTTCTGTCCGCTCTATATCTCCTAAAACCCCTTGAAGGAATTTTATCAACTTGGGTCAAATGATCACCTCATCTAGACGATATGCAGAACCCATGAGTCAGTCATGCCGGCTCAAGGTCAAGGTCACAGCTTAGGGTCAAAGGTTTGAGCCCTCCATTTGTGTCCGCTCTATATCTCCTAAACCCCTTGAAGGAATTTTATAAAACTTGGTAAAATGATTACCTCATCAGAACGATTTGCAGAAATTATGAGTCAACCATGCCAGCTCAAGGTCAAGGTCACAACTAAGGGTCGAAGTTTGAGCCTTCCATTTTGTGTCCACTCTGTATCTCCTAAACCCCTTGAAGGATTTTCATCAAACTTAGGTCAAATGATCACCTCATCAAGAACTCATGAGTCAGCCATGTCAACTCAAGGTCAAGGTCACAACTGAAGGTCAAAGGCTTCAGCTCTGTATCTCCTAAACCCCTTGAAGGATTTTCATGAAACATGGGTCAAATGATCACCTCATCAAGACGTTGTGCAGAATTCATGAGTCAGCCATGTCAGTTCAAGGTCAAGGTCACAGCTAAAATCAAAGGTTTACCCTTTCACTATCCATAGCAGTGGCGGGGGATATAGCTGTCTTTCAGACTGCCTTGTTTTTCAAAGGAACCGTCATTTTCCTGTGTTTTACATAGCTAGATAATTGCGTTTTTTATATGTAAGCTTATTTATAGTCGCCACCGGTAACCCATATGGGCGACTCCTCCAGAAGACTGTTAGTAATGTTAGTGTGAGGATAGTGCAAGATACAGAAGACGCTCCAATTCCATTCCCTGGTTCTTAATCGTGACATGTGTAAAGCACCTATACACGGGACTCCTATTCATTATGTTAGTAATTTTGGAGAAGTGGAGTCTCGAACTCACGACCGTTTGTTTCGTAGTCAGACAGGGTTACCACTTGACCACTGCGTCCGCTCTATAGACGATTTGCGCGGAATATCTAATTTGTCATAATTATCATTATTTTCCCTTGTTTTCTGCAGTAAGATAGATAATGTGCATTGTTCATTTGCTGTTTTTTCTTTCTTTTTTTTGTAGTCATAGTTGCCATGAAATATTTGTTCTTTTTATTATTATTATTATTTCTTCTCCGGTAGTCAGATTAGCACGGTTAATCTGTTTTTTTTTCTTCTAAATTGCCTATTTTGAATAAATACATTAATTGCCCTCCCTTAGTTTTAATTCTTACGTGAACAGCGTGCACGTTTAATGAAACATGTTTAGTACATGTATAACAATGCTGACTAAGCGATATTCATAAATTATACTTTATCTGAGAAAGTCACCTGGAATTCTTGCTAAATGTCGGTCGTTCCACCCAATCAACGGCCTATATTTGAACAATGGCCCAATAGGCACGTTTAGGGGTTGAGTCGAACAATAACTTGAAAAAAGTAAAATACCATAAAATATTTTTATTAATCTTTCACCTGAATTTATTGTTTAACAAGTTCTTTATGTCGATCATTAGTGGTAAATAGATGTTACACATGTTGTTATATGAACAGAATAAGGTTCCAAAAACAATGCCTAAACACGACCGACTATAGTGGACGCAACTTGACCCCGATGGTTGACCTTTGCATTATAATACATAATGAGGCACAACCTATTATTGAAAAGGAGTGTACGTAAAATACGATCTGCACGAGAAAAATGAAATATAAATTTGTGTAAATATAAATTAGTGTATTCGAAAACTTTAACTGATCAAATGAAAGTATATATACTTTGATACTGCATATTATGAATAATCAGCCTAAGGTCAACCATCGCGGTCAAGTTGCGACTACTATACCACCCTACAACAGTAGACCAAAGAGTGAAAATACCACGAAATTATTTAGCTGAGTCACGTGAACAGGAGCGACGTCAGAAATGAAATTGATAGATTTAATATTCTGCTTACAAAAATTCTAACAAGAACATTTAAACATGTATTCAAAATATCGCTATAAAATCATATAATTAAAAACAATATAATATTCATACTAGTGGTCGGAAATAATAAGAAAAAAACTGTTTTTCCACGTTTTACTATTTTGAGCACGCAAAAAAATCATATAATGTATATAATAAAATGTGTTAGAAATCAATTTTAAGCAGCAATTAACTGACCAATGACTTATTTCGTTATAAAAATGGTATCAATTTGTGTGTATCATACCTTATGTTAAATAACATGTAGGTAGATGAAAGTGATTTTTTTTGTATTTTCACGATTCTTATATGTATTTTTTTTTAAATATTTTTTGTCAATTTTTTTTACCATACCTAACCATGATAACCATGGTTATTCAGGTAGTGTTTACTTTCTTTGTATTTTCCATGAATCTTTTAAATACTTTTTCGATTGTTCAGGGCATGGCGATTTATCGTGCTCAGAATAATATATATGTGTGTACATGTATTTTTGAATTACGTTGATGTAAGATGTAGGGTTTAGAAGACTTTAGAAAAATCTGATACTCAATCTCAATAAAAATATATACAAGTGAATTACTAAGTGGATATTTGTTTTAGTACAAAATAGATTGCAAAAATTTATATACCTTGTGATAAAAATTTTGATTCTAAGAATATTTTTTGTTTTATTCACCCAAAATGATATCTAAAATGTACTTCCTGCCCACGTGACCAGCTTATTGTAAAGGTCTACATATATAGGAGGCAGTCCGCAGACATAAAATTTTAGTAGGAGAAACAGTCGACATCGTCGACTTTCCAAGCGTCTGGATCATTTTCGCTGACTTTGAAAGCGTCCGGGTCACTTTCGATGATCACAGATTCGCTGGATGATGATTGGATAGATGCAGTTCTGGCCATTGTTGCGTGGCGGCTAAGATTATTGCGGTTCCTTTCAGCATCGGCCTGCTTGTACCTTACTGTAAGGCCTGCCTTTTTCCGGAAGTGGTAGTCAGCGTCTGCCTTTCTTTCTTTACACTCGATCCTAGAAATCATAATGTTTTAGAAAATAGTCTTTCTTTCAAGTAAAATATTAGTTTCAAATTTATTTCTGTCTCAATGTTAAACTATTAGTTATCCAAGTTTAGATTCCAAAACACGTTCATTAATTACTATGCAGCCACACTTACATATTATTCATTAAAATGTCTTGGTCATTGAATCTAAATGGCTTCACCTTAATATTGTCGTAAGATCCTTGCCGGTGCAAAATTAGACCAAAATAGGTGACAGCTATTTAAAATAATTAAAAGGAATGGAAATTTTAAATGTTGCTTTAAAAATCATGTCCATAAAAGTAAATGATTACTGGCTCAATTCTATTGCGAAATCATTGAAAGAAAACAAGCTGACTTACTTTTTCCTTTCATACTTTCTTACAGCATCCCGTCTCTTAGCTAACTCATCCTCTCTTCTAGCCTCGGCTGTCTGAAGACGCAAATCTATTCCTCGGCGTATCTAAATGGAATTCAATGCATTCTAATTGTTTTACATTTGTAACATGCTTGTATACTTAAAATAAGATTTAACTATATTTTTTCTCAAATTTGACCGAATCACTGTTGTTTCTTTTTTATATTATCATCAGAAGTAAAATTAACGACTCCTGTATAGAGATCTTCCATATAAACAGACATTATTTAACATTTTATCGTATGTTCAATTTTCGCGGAACTATTTTCAACCTGTCAAATTCGACATGTATATTAAAACATTGGTCATATCGTGCTTCATCATTTAAGCAACAGGGGGTGGGGAGGTGGGGGGGGGGGGGGGGGGGCAGTATCAAACTCTTTTTATGTGGATAGAACTGACCTATATGTATTGTAATATAGTATATAGAGGCCGTTCACCCAGTCTCCCAACTCCACCCCAAGAGTTAGATACTGGCCCCTGCGGTTTTACTTACCGGTCCGGCAGTCTGTTTTATGGGTGGCAGAAGTGGTTTCTGTATTATTGGTCTACAATCAACCTCAATGGTGAAAGCTTCGCCTCCTTTTGCCTTCTTGTGTTCATATTGAACTACAATATAGTTAACAATGCTTTAACAGTGTCATAACTGTTCTCAGGTCTCGCCGATATTCAACTGGAAAATGTTTGTCCCGATCTTTCATTTTTTAACATTGATTTTAAGATTTAGTTTCTGTTTTACCGCACAGCAGACTTTATTTTCCAGTCTAGATTTTAATCAATATATATTTTACAACTTGAGGCATTTTTAAAGAAACACCAGTCCAATTATTTTAAAACCGGGCATGAAAATTCAGTTAAATGTTACCAATTTTCCGCAAGAAAAGGTGTGTAGGACTGTGAACAGATTATGAAAGGCCTAGAAACAATATGGGTAAATTTGAAAAAGGCGACAGTAAACAACAATTTACCAAGTTCAGGCGTTTTGCATCTGACGGCAATTGCTTTCTTTTTCTTGTCTCTTCTTTTCTGCTTTCTTTTGGCAAGCCATGTCGAAATGAAGCCGAAACAACAGGGAAGCTTTCTTGTTTTCTTTTTATCGTCTGTATGTTCGTCAGTCTCAGGTGGGATTGCAACTATTTCTTGCTCTGGTTCCCTTGTTGTTTCAATGGCCTGTGCAGCCGTGTCCTTCTCTTTCTTCTGATGAAAAACGAGGAGAAATTAAATGAAATTTGGTGATAATTTTCTAGACACGCTTTGAATAGGTATTTCTTAACGAAATCGGTTTTACATTTACCTGTTATCTCGTGTCTACATAAATTATTAAATCACCTTTTCTTAAAAAACAGTAGTTTTATTTCTTTAAACATCTCTTCAATTTGAAAATAGAACATACCTAAAAACAAGACAACACAAACAAATCATGTGTAAAGGTAATTTTGATTGTTCTCGAAACTCTCAACAATATAATGCTATTTCGTGCCTAGGATTTTTCTCAGAGAAGAGTTCTGTATTACCAGTACGTTTTACTGTGTTCTTTTTTAATGTCCTGTATTTTAAAGTAAAAGACCATTACAAGTAACTGAACGAAATATCGAGTCAATTTTGCCAAGAGGAAGGTAGTGACTATCAGATAAAGATATTCTTATGTTCTATTCAAAACTTTATAGGTTATGAAACTGGAATAAAACAGTTCTAAACTGTTTCAGTAGTTGCATGGCCTTGTGCGGGGATGGATATTGAAAGCATATCTTCGCGAGACGACATAATCGCTAACATGGACATGCCACTTTTGTATCTCTTTAAATTGTATTGCACTGGCGAGGGGTCATTATAGCTCTTGCGATCCAAGCGTTTTCCTCTGTTATCAAATGGTATTAAGGCATTTTTTGATATATTATATAAGTGCCATAGTCATGCAATAAAATATTACATATTATTAATTTACTTTTTTTTTTCGTTGTTGTGTTTTATTTTAAAGTAATCCTGGAATCAAGATACAAATGAATGTTACCAACAGTCAATCAAGATTTGTACTTAGTTTTAAGTATTTGAAAGTGTAATTCTGCTATCGCAGAAGACACTACAGAAATTCTCCCGACATGTGATTTTAGTACGTGTACCTTTTTATTCTTCTTTTTCTTTTCCTTCTTTGTCGCTTTCTTCTTCTTGCCATGCCTGATGTCAGGTTCTCCGATATCCTTCGGCTCTTCTTGTTTTCCTTCTAAATAATCCAATGACGTAACATCCAGTGGTAAAACTGAGTTCTTTTTTATTCTTTTCCTCTTCTTGGTTATTTCATTTTTTATCTCATTTACTTTCTCGTCTTCATTTGCGCCTTCCTCAATGTCTTGGACCTTTTCCTCTTTAGCGATTGGCAGATCTTTAACATGCTGCGCATATGTCAGTTCAACCTCCCGAAATGAACTGTCAATTTCCGCAAGTTGTCTCCCGTGCTCTGGTATTTCTAGTGGTTTGAGGGTAAACAATTTGGATTTGTTAAGGTCTACTTCGGTTTTCTTTTCCACGGCGTTGTCGTTTTTACTTTTAGGTGGAGAAAGTTTTCTCCCGTCATCTGCGACAGGCTTAACTTCTATCAATTTTACACCAGGGCGACCTTTTCCGGTCATTTTGCTAGTGTAAAATATCTGTGCCGTTATGGCTGCGTCGCCTCCGCTCTGTTACTGTTGTCGCTAAGTGAAGTTAACGTACTGTGACATCAGTTGTTACGTCAATAACGTCAAAATGCATTATGGGAAGGTTTACATTTACGTCAATCTGAGGCGAATTCGTTTTTTAATCTATTTTATGCTTATTAAGGAAAAGGTTATAAATTTCACTGAAAACTTCATACTTTTTGTCTACGTGTTTAAGAGCATTTGTCAAATAAATGTGGTAACATTTCTGTAAGAGAACGGGGGTCGGGGTTCTCTCCCGGACATTTTTGAAAGGCTGTGACTAAATACAGAGTTGGTGCGCCCGTGATATATTACAGACTCTGGTATATACCTGATTAACTAAATTTGAACAAAAATACCTTAAATGTATATATTTTGTAACCATGGTGATTCTAACCCTAACCTTTAGTCAGTATATTATGCACATTATACACTAAATGCGTGCGGACCTGCAAAAAAATGAGTATTTTTGCCGTGCGTTCCATTTGATAATAATTCCGCGCAAGCGCAGAACGGCTGCACCAACTCTGCAATGAGAAACTTTCTTTTTGAAATCGTGTTATAAGCTAGAGAATTTGAACACTGAAAATACGGTTGAAAGTTACTATAGGTGATATAATGACGAATTAGCCTTTGAAGAAAAGATAATTTTGAGTTAAATTTTTATCAGGGTGGGAGATCCTTCTAGGTAGTGACTGATTGTAGATAATTTATTATTAATAACTGCTCCTGACAAGCGCCTGCCAAGTGTAATCAGCATTGATTTTACAGCAGTTTAAAGTTGAAGTTGAAGATGAATTTATGCGAATGCTTAGCTTCTCTTGCGCTTGTCAGTTCGAAGGAAATATACAGGCATTCATAAACAATTTTCTTATAGAATGGTACATAGGCCCTACCCCATTTCCATAGGTTCTAGAACGCAGGCTAGGTGTCCGATTATCGGACGGCTAGACGCTTCCTTCAATAAAACATGGCAGTAATGTAAACTGGCCTTGTCACAATGTGAGTTCTAGTGGTATTTATAAAAATTAAATTGGTCTGCACTTTTGACAGAACGTGTACTGTATGACACGGTACGGAACAGGAAATAGACTAACTTAGATGTTTGGAGTTACTGCCCTTCTAAATTTATGTTGACAGAGGGCGCATACTCGAATGAGAAACTGCCAAAATTGTTGAAATTTACACCATTTGAGCAATTCAGCTTTAAATTACTTAACATAAACAAGCAGAAGCATGATTTAAATATTAAAATATGGCGGTGAAAATTGAAAAAAGGATGTACTCACTGTTTTTACGGTATCGGAAATATACTTGAAAAATTCCTGAGTAGTTTGCGTAAGTTCGCTTTCAGTATCAAACAAACACCTGTTCGATTTGCAAAATTATGTCGGCTCCGGAGGAAAGAAACGAAGATGACACTTCTGTTCGAGTTGCTCTCAGGTATGAATTTAATCATACTGATTTTTGTTTGCAAACTGTAGTGTGGAAATGTGTCTAAATGGTATTGACTTTGACCCCATCCAGGTCACGTAAATGTTTTGTTAGTTGCCTGTTCCCCTAATATTCTCGCGGTACTAGTGACACTAAATACAGTAAGCAAGCAAATAAAAATATAACAGTTATTTTGTTTAATAACTAATTTAAAATAATTCATTATCTATCAAAAGATACAAGTTTTGACACAAAATATCATTAAAATACTCCCGACAATCACAAGTCAAGTCAATATTTATTTATTGTCGGTAGATAAAATAACATTATAAACATAAGCTATGTATAGCTTTTGACCACCATAACGGCAACATGTACACTTTCTACCATTTTGATTTTGTATGTCCTTGGTATTTTCGCGTTAAAGATGTTGTTGTAGTTGTAGAATTATTGTAAGGTTACATACCACGATATTTGTTTATTTCCAGTACACTAAGGAATTTTGTGTCTGTTTGTAAAAATAACAGTTTAATTATAACAATATTGGTGAAATTATGTTAAATGTTCCACACCAGGTACTTAACAATTTACTCATTTTGACCGCGTGTACACCTGATAGAGCTGTCCCTTCTCAGAACCCTGACCTTTGAACCTTTGTATGTGACCACTAAAAATAGTCTGTTTCGGAAATTATGGTACCAAGGTGGGAATTAAATGGAAGCGGGGCATTGTGGGATCGTCGTTCATCCAAATCGGGCCTATTTATAACAGACGACATAAACAAAACATTGGCGAAAATGATATAAACAAGTGAAAAATACAGGATATGGGTTTAATTGGATAGAAATTTAAGTATTTCAACTATTTTGAAAGTTAACTCACCAAAATTCTATGCATTCTGGATAAATTGATTAAAATTTGAACTGAAAACGAAAGTAGGTTGTTTGTAAACAATGTCAAGATGGCGCTGCAGTGCAAAACGGAAATAGCGCGAAATTACCAATGACGCGAGAATACCACGGATGACTATTCTTAGTATAAACTTAGTAACATTTACAAGTGGTTGTAGGTAGGTTATTCTAAATAATGAGACCTCGGGTTGACCAATTTTATAGTAAGTAGGTAAATAAGGCCACATCCAACAGCCTTGCTGTTGCGTTAACCCTTTCGCAACATGGTTGGTGTCCGCCTACAGATCACAGTCATTCACAAGGTCTAGGGTTCAATCCTTAGTAGAGACTGCCCCAGGGTATTTTACTACAGTGTCAAAGAATTAGCTCTTAGTGAGACAGGGAACCCCATTTTCAAGGCCAAGACTGACTACACATATTTTGGGTCCTGCAAATATGTGATGTATGGTGCAGGCGAGGGGGAAAGGGTGCAGGGAAATGACCTGACATTTTCTATTAGGATATTCATATACGGTAATTGCTAATTTTGAGAAAAGAACATTTTATTAAAACTGAACAAAACCAGTAAGTATCTGTTACTAGCTTGTCACACAAGAGCTTTAGTCCAACAAATTTGATGCGATACTAGGAAATACTGAGATGATTTTTTCATATGCCATATCCCCACGTCAAACACTCGAAAGACTAAAATAGTGGAGGAAATTTGGATGAAATTCTCGTCACTGTGGGCGCTTTACATGCTATAGGTTTAAATGCCGATTATGTTACGAATTAGCCATAAATTCAAATAAAATTTAATGTATCAAAAGGGGATTCAATTCCTCATTGATTTATGTAAAAATTATCAAATAATATCCAAAATTACGAATTTTCTGGTGATTTAAACCTATGTATGTACTATACACTTTTACCGTGTCTACACACCAATATGCCCAAGCAATAAAACCAATAACTTTACATGACTGTGTATTGTGATTTATCCTCCATTATTTTGGTCCTTTGAAGTTTTGACGTTCAGATATTGCCCCGTCACAAATATAAAACAATCTGAACGTTGAATTATTTTGACTAACAAGAGCTTTGAGTTTGTAGCTTGTGTTGTATGTTGATTATAATTTATATGTGACGTTAAATAAAGCTTTCCTTTACCTTTAAAATATGGCCGTTAAAGTAAAGCTAATGTTTGATACTGGTACTTTTTTTCTGTAAAAGAAGTCTGTTACAGAGGAAGAAATTTGGTTTAAATGAGCTCTTTACTTATTAGCTTATACATAAGCCCGCCCGCTTAGCTCAGTAGGTAGAGCGTCAGTCTACGGATCGCAAGGTCATGAGATCGATCCTCGGGCGGGGCGTATGTCTCCGTGACTATTTGATAAACGACATTGTGTCTGAAATCATTAGTCCTCCACCTCTGATTCATGTGGGGAAGTTGGCAGTTACTTGCGGAGAACAGGTTTGTACTGGTACAGAATCCAGGAACACTGGTTAGGTTAACTGCCCGCCGTTACATGACTGAAATACTGTTGAAAAACGGCGTTAAACCCAAAACAAACAAACAAAAGCTTATACATAATTACTTGTTTTGTTATCTATGTCGGTAAATAGCTATACATAGCTAATGTTTTCTGTTTATGTATGCACCAACTTTAAATAAAATTTGTATTGTATATTAGCTCACCTGAGCTATGCTCATGGTAAGCTATTGTGATCATGCTATGTCCGTCATGCATGCTGGTTGCAAACCCACTATGTTGGTTTTCTCATGGCATGGCTCAATTATCATTTTGATACAGCATTTTATTGACAAGCCTGCTCAGTTACATTGTAGCATCCCATTATTTACAATTAAAAATGAATTATACAAATAATGCAAGTCTGAAACTCCAGACATACACATATCCCAATGAGGCTGTCATTGATTGAAAACTTTATACTGGATATACATGAGCATAATTCTATCATGTATAATATCCAAATCTATTATATAGGTAAAATTCTTATTCAGAAGATATGTCAGAAAGAAAAAGATGCATCCTTATATATTTTCAAATGGTTCGGGTTCATTGAACATAAGATCTGTCTGGTTAAAAGTAGGTTTTAGCTATCAGACTTCAAAATCCTTTCCTTTTCAGCTTTGATATTTGGCATGTGATATAAGGGTTTGACTCTCTATCATACTTGTCCAAATTATTGCTCTAAGGTAAAGAAAATGGCCATGCCCATGTGGCAGACATGTACTTACTATAGGCTTTTATATAAGAAACTTTGAAAATCTTCTCTGAATCAGTAATAGCTAGAGCCTTGATATTTTGCGTGTGATATTAGATTTGTAATGTCTAGCTGGGTGCCGCAATTGTTCAAATTATTGCCCTAGGTTCAAAAATGTGTGTGACATGTATATAATATAGGCTGACATAGAAGAAAAATAACTCTGTACTTATACAAACACATTTGAAGCCTTGTGCGCAGGTGAGCTCTAACAGGGTCAGTGACCCTCTTGGGTTTTTAGCTCGACTATTCATAGAATAGTAGAGCTATTAGACTCGCCCATGCGTTGACATCGGCATCTGTATCGCCATCCCGATTTGGTTAAGGTTTTGTATGTAAGCTGGTATCTCAGTAGCCACTTGTGGGAATGGATTGAAACTTCACACACTTATTCCCTGTGATAAACTGACTTTATATTGCACAGGTTCCATAACTCTGTTTTGCTTTTTTACAAAATTATGCCCCTTTTTCGATTTAGAAATTTTTGGTTAAGGTTTTGTATGTAAGCTTATATCTCAGTAACCACTTGTGGGAAATGATTGAAACTTCATACACTTATTCACTGTGATAAAGTGACACGCTGCACAGGTTCCATAACTCTGTTTTGCTTTTTTACAAAATTATGCCCCTTTTTCGACTTATCAGTTTTTGGTTAAGTTTTTGTATGTAAGCTGGTATCTCAGTATCCACTTATGGGAATGGATTGAAACTTCACACATTTATTCACTGTCATGATCTAACATGCACTGCGAAGGTCCCATAACTCTACTTTGCATTTTTACAAAATTATGCCCCTTTTTCGACTTAGCAGTTTTTGGTTAAGTTTTTGTATGTAAGCTGGTATCTCAGTATCCACAAATGGGAATGGATTGAAACTTCACACACTTGTTCACTGTTATGATATGACATGCAGAGCAAAGGTGCAATAACTCTTCTTTACATTTTACAAAATTATGCCCCTTTTTCATCTTAGCAGTTTTTGGTTAAATTCTTATATGTAAGCTGGTATCTCAGTACCCACTAATGGGAATGGATTGAAACTTCACACACTTGTCCACTGTCATGAGCTGATTTATAAGCACTGTGCAGATTCCATAACCCTATTTTGCATTTTTATAAAATTATGCTCCTTTTTGACTTGTATTCGTTCAATTGACAAGGCTGTTGAATAGTCGAGTGTTGCTGTCCTCCGACAGCTCTTGTTTTTAATATGATTGCCAAGTTATAAATTTCTTTTTTTGTTCATTTTTAGCTCACCTGATTTTTTGAAAAAAAATGATGAGTTATTGTCATCACTTGAGCGGTTGTCGGCGTCAGCGTCTGCGTCGGCGTTGCCTGGTTAAGTTTTATGTTTAGGTCAGCTTTTCTCCTAAACAATCAAAGCTATTGCTTTGAAACTTGGAATACTTGTTCACCATCATAAGCTGACCCTGTATAGCAAGAAACATAACTCCATCTTGCTTTTTGCAAGATTTATGGCCCCTTTTGTACTTAGAAAATATCAGATTTCTTGGTTAAGTTTTATGTTTAGGTCAACTTTTCTCCTAAACTATCAAAGCTTTTGCTTTGAAACTTGGAATACTTGTTCACCATCATAAGCAGACCCTGTACATCAAGAAACATAACTCCATCTTGCTTTTTGCAACAATTATTTTCCCTTTTGGACTTAGAAAATCAGTTTTCTTGGTTAAGTTTTATGTTTAGGTCAGCTTTTATCCTAAACTATCAAAGCTATTCCTTTAAAACTTGCAACACTTGTTCACCATCATAAGCTGACCCTTTACAGCAAGAAACATAACTCCATCCTGCTTTTTGCAAGATTTATGGCCCCTTTTGGACTTAGAAAATATCAGATTTCTTGGTTAAGTTTTATGTTTAGGTCAACTTTTTCTCTTAAACTATCAAAGCTATTGCTTTAAAACTTGCAACTCTTGTTCACCATCATAAGCTGACCCTGTACAGCAAGCAACATAACTCCATCCTGCTTTTTGCAATAATTATTGCCCCTTTTGGACTTAGAAAAATCATTTTCTTGGTTGAATATTATGTTTAAGTCAACTTTTCTCATAAACTATCAAAGCTATTGCTTCAAAACTTGCAACAGTTTTTCACCATCATAAGTGGACACTGTACATCAAGAAACATAACTCTATCCTGCTTTTTGCAAGAATGATGGCCCTTTTTAGACTTAGAAAATCATGGGTAGGACAATATTTCTATTATACAAAAAAATCAGATGAGCGTCAGCACTGAAGGCGGTGCTCTTGTTAAATATGACCTCATAATTGCCTGTATCACAAATCAAAAACAGAAATGCAACTTAAAATTTTGAATCTTGAGTCAATTTACTACTTAAAATCAGTGTCGGAGGTAATACATTACCTCTTCAAAGGATACAGTTTGAACACTTATATGACAAGTTTTATCTCACCCGAGTCTGCATTCTGTCATCAACATGAATTTTCTTTTAAATATAGGATACGTCCGCAGCTAGCCAGAGAGCGCATCGACATGTGCCAAGTATGTACTGCTGTCATGCCCTCAGAGAAGCAGGTGTTGCTGGGTAAAGACAAGGCTTTCACTTTCGATTATGTCTACGACTTGCCTACTATGCAGGAATTCATCTACAAAGACTGTGTGGAAAAACTCATTGAAGGGTTAGTGTAGAATTTACTAAATTCGTTCTTTTTTCTCAGTAATGTGAAGAGTCAAGACGCCTCTAATTGTTAATGATTTCGTTTTCAGTTCTAACATAAGGTGTGGACCTGTAATGCCTATGGGCAAATTATGTAATCTTGACAGGTTTGGCATTCTCCATTTTTTTACGGAAAGCCACAAGCATGTTTAGATTTATTCATGTTACGCGAATGCAGAATTGTCTAAGGACAATGCGTAATCACACAGAAATTGTCAAGTGTTCTTTCAGGTCTACTAGTATCTTAATCTTTAGCCTGCTGGTGGCAAGTGATTCTGCCTTTGCGACCTGTGCAAACCAAGATCAGCCTGCACATCTGTGCAGGCTGATCTTGGTCTGCACTGTTCGCTATTCAGTCAGTAAATTTTCAGTTAACAACCCTTCAAATAATAATTGGTACTGCCCATATGGATGATGGACCAGTCCATTTTAGAAATTTAGCAGGGTAAAGGTTGATGTTAATCTCCACAAGTAAAGTTCTACCATCTTCCTTACATTAAACAGAGGTATTTAACATAGGACTTCAAAATTTTGGCCCGCCCGCTTAGCTCAGTAGGGAGAGCGTTGGTCTTTTGATCGCGGGGTCATGAGTTCGATCCTCAGGCAGAGGGTATGTTCTCCGTGACGATTTGATAAAGGATATTGTGTCTGCAATCATTCGTCCTCCACCTCTGTTTTATGTGGGGAAGTTGGCAGTTACTTGCTGAGTACAGGTTTATACTGGAGTGGTACAGAACCCAGGAACACTGGTTAAGTTAACTGCCTGCTGTTACCTGACTGAAATACTGTTGAAAAACCGCATTAAACCCAAAACAAACAAACAGAATTTTGGAATATTGATACAATTAAAAAAGGAAGAAAAAAAGACACAGATCAATAACATTACTTGCCTAGAATATTCAAAAGACTTAACTGATTTATTTAATCAATTTTGTGATTATACTCTGTTTCAAATGTTTTCACTTTTCCAGAGCAAGAAATCATGATATCCTTGAAATATATAAGGATGGATCTTTTTCTTTCTGACATATCTTCTGAATAAGAATTTTATCTATATAATAGATATGGATATTATACATGATAGAATTATGCTCATGTATATCCAGTATAAAGTTTTCAATCAATGACAGCCTCATTGGGATATGTGTATGTCTGGAGTTTCAGACTTGCATTATTTGTATAATTGTAAATAATGGGATGCTACAATGTAACTGAGCAGGCTTGTCAATAAAATGCTGTATCAAAATGATAATTGAGCCATGCCATGAGAAAACCAACATAGTGGGTTTGCAACCAGCATGGATCCAGACCAACCTGCGCATCCGCGCAGTCTGGTCCGGATCCATGCTGACCGCTTTTACAGCCTATTGGAATTGGAGAAACTGTTAGCGAACAGCATGGATCCTGACCAGACTGCGCAGATGCGCAGGCTGGTCTGGATCCATGCTGGTCGCAAACCCACTATGTTGGTTTTCTCATGGCATGGCTCAATTGATGATATACTGATAAATGAACATTACTGATGGCTAGGTGATAGTGAAAAATCACCACTATAGGAATTTACAGTAATACAGCATTATGTAGCGATTTCAGAAAAAAATCTAATAGGGGATTTTTATTGTGGTAAAAGTGGGATGCATTGGTTGAAATATGACTCTCGGTACAGAATATATGAATAGCTAGAGACTCCAATAATCTAATTTGTTCTGTTACCAATTTTCAGTCTCATAGTCTATTATATATTGATTTATATTGCTTTATATTGCCACTATGTGGTATAATGAATAATAGGAATCAAAGAGAAGTATTATAGGAATGTATGCATGTATACAGTCAAATGTGTAAAAATTAGTCTGTTCTAGGGTATGCAGGGACCATCATGACCATTGTCATCAGTGTTTCAAGTTTGATATTTTGACTTACCAGGGCACTAGACAACTTTTGGGGACAGGTACCCATACCCTCAGGAAGGGAAATTTTTCGTTGTTTTAAGACAAAAAGGGGAAGTTTTTAGCCATATATATGTTACTACTTCTCACACTTATTAATCCCCCACCACAAGTGGTGGGGGGGGGGTTATAGGAATGATCTCCGTCCGTCCTTCCGTAACGTTTTGTGTCCGCTCTGTATCTCCTAAACCCCTTGAAGGATTTTCATGAAACTTGGGTCAAATGATCACCTCATCAAGATGATGTGCAGAACCTATGAGTCAGCCACGTCGGTTCAAGATCAAGGTCACAACTCAAGGTCAAAGGTTTGAGCCTTCCACTTGGTGTCCGCTCTGTATCTCTTAAACACCTTGAAGGATAATCATGAAACTTAAATCAAATGATCACCTCATCAAGACGATGTGCAGAACCAATGAGTCAGCCATGTCTGCTCAAGGTCAAGGTCACAACTCGAGGTCAAAGGTTTGAGCCTTCCATTTTGTGTCCGCTCTGTATCTCCTAAACCCCTTGAAGGATTTTCATCAAACTTGGGTCAAATAATCACCGCATCAAGACGATGTGCAGAATTGATGAGTCAGCCATGCCGGCTCAAGGTCAAGGTCACAACTTAGAGTCAAAGGTTTGAGCCTTTCATTTTGTGTCCATTCTGTATCTGCTAAACCCCTTGAAGGATTTACATTAAACTTAGATCAAATGATCACCTCATCAAGAACTCATGAGTCAGCCATGTCAACTCAAGGTCAAGGTCACAACTCAAGGTCAAAGATTTGAGCTCTGTATCTCCTAAACCCCATTTATGATTTTCATGAAACTTGGGTCAAATGATCACCTCATCTAGACGATGTGCAGAATTCATGGGTCATCCATGTCAGTTCAAGGTCAAGGTCACAGCTCAAGGTCAAGGGTTTACCCTTTCACTATCCATACCAGTGGCGGTGGATTTAGCTGTCTTTCAGACTGCCTTGTTAATACTGATTTCAATCATTTCTAACTAATGTAACTATATAGCAGCAGTACCGGTAACCTTCCTTAGAGGCACTATAATATAACTTGAAAGAGAGTTCATATCTAGTCATGTCAAACAACCTATTATCAGGGGAATTTTCTTCTGAGAAAGGGGAAAAAACATATTATTTTATGAGGGGAGTGGGGCCCATATTCGGCCCCAAAAACAGCTTAACGAGTGCCCTGAACTTACACACCAAAGTGCTAAATTTTCTTCCTGGTCTGTCATTAATGATTAAATGAGCACATATCTTTTAATGAAACTGCACAAATGTACCTACTATACATTTAGTTACATATAGTGCAGTATATAATTGTGAAGGTGAGTTAGATATTTAGTGTTCTTAAGTCGAAGCCTAAATTTCAGATTGAACTTTACGTTTACGAATACAGCCCCAGGCTACAAACCCATGAATATGCTATTAAGATGAAATGCTGTTAAAATTCTGTTAACACTGTCAAACACATAGCAGTTTAAAGTGCACCTACAGAATTAAAAAAAAAAAAGAGTAAAATATGAATAGGTTTGTACAATTTGACAGGGAGGAAGATGTTTTGCTTGGTTGTTTATAAGGAAATTGATCGTTATCACTGACACTTTTGTTTCAGAAAAAAAGGTCTTTTTGCAATTGATTGTTTACTTTGTAAATTGCATGTCGATATTATCTTTTCAGATGTTTTGAAGGGTACAATGCCACAGTGTTCGCCTATGGCCAGGTTTGTAGAAAAAAAAACTTTTTCTGTCAGTATAAAGAATATTTTAAATCTTAATGTTACTGAGAAGGTAAAATTTAGCATACTCCCATATATACTGTTTACGTTTGTGTGATGTGATTTTACATATACTAAGAAGAATCAGTATTTTCAGACCTGCTCATGCATATTAATTTTTGGAGACACTGAACACGGGTTGACCGAACCAAAGAGACCATTGTCTTTGTTGGTTTTTGCTATTGCTACTTTATTTTAGTTTGATTGTGACAAAAGCTTATAGAATATTTGAATTGTTGTTGAGTATTTTTCCTGATCAAACCCAATACTGGTAGGAGGTACTCAGTTGTAGGTGGGGTAGACCTATGACCCAAGGCCACCATTTTAGGGTTATTTATTACATAAACTCTGCTATTGCTACTGATTAGACATGCTTTGAAATTATGTTTACTGATAAAAGTCTGTGTGAAGGAATATGACAGTTGTCCTGTAAAATACCTTTACTTTTTTTTGCTGATTTGTAATCTGTATTACCAAGTAGATATCTAGAATATTAGACTGCTATAGATAGCTGCCACTTTTTTTCCTGGGAGGTAAATATTGCAAATATCTATCCTTAGTCTAGCTTTCCACTTGTTTGTTTTTAATATTTCAATGATTTTTTTGTTGAGCCCGCTTGCGGTGAATTCTATATAGTTGTCACTTTTGGTGGGTCGGTGTGTGTGTGTGCGTGCGTCCGTGCATGCATCCATCCTTTCGATTTTATCCGGACCTTAACTTTGACATGCATGGACCAATTTTGTTTATTTTTGGCATGAATGTTTACCTCAATGAGGAGTGTCATGTGCAAACCCCATGTTCCTTTGTCAAAGGTCAAGGTCACAATTGGAGGTCAAAAGTCAAATTGAAGTTTGTCCGAAGCTTTTCTTCATGCATGGTAGGGTTTTGATATAACTTGGCATGAATGTTCACCATTATTTGAGGTCTAATGTCTAGGTCACACTTAGAGGCCAAAGGTGCTGGCGGGCTCGACATTCTGCCCATGGGCATGCAGACTGTATTTCTAGTTTATCACATCAGGTAGTTCAGCAACAACTATGCTTTGAACAGTGTTGGTGTTTTTTTTGGTTATTTTTTACTTAAAAGGGCTTAGTAATGAAATTATTTTGGTATCTAACACTAAATATGAAACATCCATTGTCATTTTTTTCACTGCTGCGTGTATTTAATGACTCATATCCTTACAACAATTAAGACTATAGATATACACATGTTTTATTATTCCTTCATGTTCTGCTTTTTATGCTACCGAAACATAGCCTTTAATTATTATATCAATACGCTTGGGGCAACTGATTACAATTGATTCAGTACATGTCAGAGGTTCATTTATAGATGTCATATCAAGATGATAATATACAAAAGGGATGAATTGAAACATTATACAAACTCTGAATACTCCCTCACACAAAACATGAACAATCTTGAAACAAACGGATGAATCATTTAGTTTTTTTGTCCATATTTTATAGGTTTGGACTTCCTCATCTTAACAACTTCTGGTGCAGGGATGCTAGGCTAGGCTAGAAATATATTAGACTCTGAATTCTTTCTGTTTTTACATCTTATTGGGTATTTTGTTTTTCATTACCCATTGCATGGACATCAGATCCCACAAAAATCAGGAGTTAAGATCTCTGATCTCTTTTCAAGGAATAGAAATGATTTTTGTGAATACACATGGTAAACAACTGGCTAGCTGAACTATTTACATTAACTGAAAATGTAGTTAAATATATGAAAAAAATCCTGATCAGAAAATATATATTATATTAATTTGCTTTTTTTATTACATTAAAGCTTTTTGGAAAATTTAGTTGCATCATGTATAAAAAAAGTAAATTTTGTTGGCCTTATTAACAATGGAATTTCATTTGGGATAAACTGTTAAAGTACTGTTTTAAATTTACTACCCAGGAAAAGATGTTTCCTGGAAATAGCTGTTTTGGCCAAAACATGAAACTTCCATGCCAGTAAAATAAAATTATGAAATTGTCCACAGTATAAAACAGTTACAGCATTCTGTTTTGACTGGGTTACAGAATCAATGACTATAATGTTAGTACTTTAATTTCAGACTGGATCAGGGAAAACATATACTATGGGAACAGGCTTTGATGTGAACATTCCAGAAGCTGAAATAGGTATAGTTCCTAGAGCTGTGGACCATTTGTTTAGGGGTATTGAAGAAAGGAAAAGACAGGCCATGGAAAAGAACGAACCACCGCCAGATTTCAAAGTTAATGCTCAATTTATGGAGGTAAGGCAGATTTTAGAGAATTGATGTTTGTTGAATGAAAGATTTGTTTTTCATTAAATTTACAAGATGTTAAAGGATGTTCAGTAGTGTTTTAGTAAAATGTAAATTTGAAGATTTGTGAAATAACTTAGACATTTGCTATAGAATGGCAAATGGATGGATTTTAAAACTTAATTACCAGGTAGATATTTATATATTTTGGGGTTCTAGGAAATGTTACAAACTAAAGGTACTGGTGGTGTTTGCCTTTTCTTCTAGCCCACCAGATTGTAAATATTTATGTTAACATGTATGTATGCTTGTATTCCCACCGCAAATATGTCATGTTTAGTCACTAGTCTTTAGAAAATCAGGATATTCCCTTGCATGTAAAGTTGTGCTCATAAATTTTCCCTGGGTCAGGCAGAACAAATTACGGAAGTGACCAAATGTAGCTATTACTTATGATTATTTTCAAAGTTTTGATGAAAAGGTTGTATGTTATTTGAAAATATGTATTATTATTTCAAGAAATCCATTATTTAATCTGTATTAAGCAATAATTTGCAAAATCTCATCAATGATTCAAAACCAAATGGATTCTCATTAATCTATGTTAATTATAAGTGTGTTGAATAAGTAAGTTTCAAAAAAAGTTGACTTATTTCTAGTTACATAAATTTTGTATATTTTTTTACTTCTGCATCTAAGTAATAACACATTATCATAATGCAAACAAAGACACAAACAATGATTTGGCATATACCGTAATTGATTCAATATGAGCAAAAACACCTGAAGGCGTTAATCGAACTGTAATGAAACAAAGGATATTAAGGACGTTGTTACATATACATCATTTTGCCTGGTTATCTCTTTGATATGAATAGAAATTTTGCTTATGTACACAACAGTTAATTGTAAATTATTTCATAGAATAATGACATTATTGAAATGTAATATGAATTGCAGGTCCTGAAGGCAAGAACTGGAAATATATATGCATAGAAAGAAAATGAATTTTATGTTGTTTTTTTTTCTTTTTTTTTTAGCTCACCTGTCACAAAGTGACAAGGTGAGCTTTTGTGATCGCGCGGTGTCCGTCGTCCGTCCGTTCATCCGTAAACTTTTGCTTTTGACCACTCTAGAGGTCACATTTTTCATGGGATCTTTATGAAAGTTGGTCAGAATGTTCATCTTGATGATATCTAGGTCAAGTTCGAAACTGGGTCACGTGCCATCAAAAACTAGGTCAGTAGGTCTAAAAATAGAAAAACCTTGTGACCTCTCTAGAGGCCATATATTTCACAAGATCTTCATGAAAATAGGTCAGAATGTTCACCTTGATGATATCTAGGTCAAGTTCGAAACTGGGTCACGTGGGGTCAAAAACTAGGTCAGTAGGTCTAAAAATAGAAAAACCTTGTGACCTCTCTAGAGGCCATATTTTTAATGAGATCTTCATGAATATTGGTCAGAATGTTTATCTTGATGACATCTAGGTCAAGTTCGAAACTGGGTCACGTAGGGTCAAAAACTAGGTCATTAGGTCTAAAAATAGGAAAACCTTGTGACCTCTCTAGAGGCCATATTTCTCAATGCATCTTCATGAAAATTGGTCAGAATGTTCACCTTGATGATATCTAGGTCAAGTTCGAAACTGGGTCATGTGCCGTCAAAAACTAGGTCAGTAGGTCTAAAAATAGGAAAACCTTGTGACCTCTCTAGAGGCGATATTTTTCAATGGATCTTCATGAAAATTGGTCAGAATGTTTACCTTGAAGATGTCTAGGTCAAGTTCGAAACTGGGTCACGTGGGGTTGAAAACTAGGTCAGTAGATCTAAAAGTAGAAAAACCTTGTGACCTCTCTAGAGGCCATATTTTTCATGAGATCTTCATGAATATTGGTCAGAATGTTCATCTTGATGATATCTAAGTCAAATTCGAAACTGGGTCACGTGGGGTCAAAAACTAGGTCAGTAGGTCTAAAAATAGAAAAACCTTGTGACCTCTCTAGAGGCCATATTTCTCAATGGATCTTCATGAAAATTGGTGAGAATGTTCAGCTTGATGATATCTAGGTCAGGTTCGTAACTGGGTCATGTGCGGTCAAAAACTAGGTCAGTAGGTCGAAAAATAGAAAAACCTTGTGACCTCTCTAGAGGCCATATTTTTCACGAGATCTTCATGAAGATTGGTGAGAATGTTCACCTTGATGATATCTAGGTCAAGTTTAAAAGTGGGTCACGTGCCTTTAAAAACTAGGTCATTACGTCAAATAATAGAAAAACCTTGTGACCTCTCTAGAGGCCATATTTTTCAATGGATCTTCATGAAAATTGGTCAGAATTTTTTATCTTGATGATATCTAGGTCACATGTGCTCAAACACTAGGTCACTATGTCAAATAATAGAAATAACGATGTCATACTCAGTTGAACACTGGGTCATGTGGAGATAGGTGAGCGATTCAGGACCATCATGGTCCTCTTGTTTAATTTAGATGAGCTTGTTTACTTATATTTCCTGTATTCCTGACTATGCCTGCCCGCTGCGCTCAGCAGAGAGAGTGCAGATCTAGGGATCGCGGATTCTCGAGTTTGATCCCCTGGCAAGGCGTATGTTCTCCATGACAATTTGATAAAAGACATCGTGTCTGAAATCATTCATCCTCCACCTTTGATCCGTATTGGGAAAGTGGCAGTTACTTGCAGAGAACAGATTTGTACTGGTACAAAAGCCAAGAACACTGGTTAGGTTGACTGCCCGCCATTACATATCTGAAATACTGTTAAAAACGGCATTAAACCCAAAACAAAACAAAAAAAATCAGAGTTTGTGCATTTCCTTGCCCTCTGAACGTACAAATATTTGATCTCTGTGAATAGAAGTACTCTACAGTAATTGTTCATGTATTGCAAGCTTAATGGCAAGATATTAATTACTGTAAATACAAAATGTATGAATTTAAACTTCATTTCATTTCAGTTGTATAATGAAGAAATTTTGGATCTGCTGGATACCACCAGAGACCCAGAAAGTCGGGTAAGTTGCTTGCCTCTGACCTCTCTAACTCAAATCCTGTTCTGGTGTCATCTTGTCTGGAAGCCAGGTGGTTCTACACACAGTGCAAGCCAGTGTATGAGGGGCACTTTAACTTGCATTGTTCTAGTGTGACTTTTAGCCTAACAAAATTTCTCCACAAGTTTTTGCTACTGCCACAGGCTTCTGCCATTAACGTACCACATTTTAATGCAGCATTTTGAAGAAAATGGGTTATAAAGTTTTGCTCATTGTCCCTTAGTTTGTCTGTTCATCTGTCAGTTGACTATCTGGTTTCCGATCAACTAGATAACTAGAAAATGCTTGGTTTCAGAATGGTCAGATTTTAAAGGATGATTGTGGTCAGTAGATGACTTGATGTTTTGGGGGTCAAAGGTCAAGGTCACTGACATTGAGACTGAAAACAGTTTCTGAGCAATAACGAAAGAGCGTAGTGACATGCAGTTGTCAGTCTTCATAGGATTTTTGCCTCAAGTCAGTAGATTGCCCCTATTGTTTGGGGTCGGAGGTCAAGGTCTTGAGACTGAAAATAGTTTCTGCTCAATATCTAAAGAACACTTTGGCCTGCTGTTTCAGCTTCATAGGATGGTGGTCGATAGATGACCCTTTTGTTTTGCGGGTCAGTAGTTGAAAAGTCACAGTGACAGTGAGACTGAAACTGGTTTCTGCACAATAACCAGAGAACTCTGGTCTTCAGTCATGAAATTTCATAGGATGATTTCCTTGAGTCATAAGATGATCTCTCTTGTTTTTTGAGGGGTGGGTAGGTTAAAGGTCAAGGTAATAATGATCTTGAAACTTGAAATAGGACAGGACATCATGGGGCCTTAGGTATTTTATGAACAGCTCTTGTATTGATGAAAACTAAAGAAATGTTTTTAACAGAACCTAAAATAATTTCATCCGATCCTAAATACAATGCTTGACATTTATTTGACCCAAGCAATGTTTGGCTACACTATTTGAAATATTTTTATGTAATACTAATTAAAAGTAATTGTAAGCTATAATTCATTGTCTGTGGAAATTAGCATTCTTCTTATGTGATGTAATAGTATTATCAAATTACCATATTTGTAATTCAGGGTCGTAAAAGCAATGCAAAGATTCATGAAGATGCTTCCGGTGGAATATATGTTGTAGGAACCACTACAAGACTAGTCTATTCTCTGCAAGAGGTATCACAGCTTACTTTCTACATTTTTTGTCTCAATTCCATGATTGTTCTTACAATAAACATTTTGTATAAACAGCTTGTAAAACATTCTATTCATATTCTTTTCCAGCATATTTCGGTCTTATGGATACTTTTAAATCATTAATATTCATGAGGTACCAATCCATGAGGATTTCAGTGTTGCTTCAATCAATGAAATTAAATCAAAACGAACAAACAAAATGTCTGTTCATTTTTTATGTTCAACAATATTTCAAAACTAGCAAATTTCATTCCCACAGGATCATATGTTTTCACAGTATCATCAGAGTATTCTTTGTGAGAATGTTTTATCATAAGAAGTTCAGTGTATACCGCAGTATAGTTTGTTTATGGGAATTTGAATGTTTTACTTCAAAGCGTATTTTTAGCTCATCTGATTTTTTGAAAAAAAATGATGAGTTATTGTCATCACTTGAGCGGTTGTCGGCGTCTGCGTCTGCGTCGGCGTTGCCTTGTTAAGTTTTATGTTTAGGTCAGCTTTTCTCCTAAACTATCAAAGCTATTGCTTTGAAACTTGGAAGACTTGTTCACCATCATAAGCTGACCCTGTATAGCAAGAAACATAACTCCGTCTTGCTTTTTGGAAGATTTATGGCCCCTTTTGTACTTAGAAAATATCAGATTTCTTGGTTAAGTTTTATGTTTAGGTCAACTTTTCTCCTAAACTGTCAAAGCTATTGCTTTGAAACTTGGAATACTTGTTCACCATCATAAGCAGACCCTGTACATCAAGAAACATAACTCCATCTTGCTTTTTGCAAGAATTATTGCCCCTTTTGGACTTAGAAAATCAGTTTTCTTGGTTAAGTTTTATGTTTAGGTCAGCTTTTATCCTAAACTATCAAAGCTATTGTTTTAAAACTTGCAACACTTGTTCACCATCATAAGCTGACCCTGTACAGCAAGAAACATAACTCCATCCTGCTTTTTGCAAGATTTATGGCCCCTTTTGGACTTAGAAAATATCAGATTTCTTGGTTAAGTTTTATGTTTAGGTCAACTTTTTCTCTTAAACTATCAAAGCTATTGCTTTTAAACTTGCAACACTTGTTCACCATCATAAGCTGACCCTGTACAGCAAGCAACATAACTCCTTCCTGCTTTTTGCAATAATTATTGCCCCTTTTGGACTTAGAAAATCATTTTCTTGGTTGAGTATTATGTTTAAGGCAACTTTTCTCATAAACTATCAAAGCTATTGCTTTAAAACTTGCAACAGTTTTTCACAATCATAAGTGGACACTGTACATCAAGAAACATAACTCTATCCTGCTTTTTGCAAGAATGATGGCCCTTTTTAGACTTAGAAAATCATGGGTAGGACAATATTTCTATTATACAAAAAAAATCAGATGAGCGTCAGCACCCGCAAGGCGGTGCTCTTGTTACTTAGATACCATTGTTGAATTTTTTAGACAATGCAGTGTCTACAGGTTGGGGCGTTGTCGAGAGCAACAGCCAGTACAAATATGAATGCCACATCATCACGATCTCATGCCATTTTCACCTTACATATAAAACAACATAGGGTAGTCAGAGAAGAGGTAAGTCTATTATCATGACTGGTTTTTTATTGCAGTCAAACACTGATTGATGAGCAAATGCTCATTTTATCCTGGTTTTGGGGCAATGCAAGCTTAGAAAATGAAAAGAAAACAGATCACCCAAGTTAGTCCTTGTGCTTGAGCCATTTATACTCAAGGGAGCTGTGTTTCACTGTTTAAAGCTATTTTATTTTACATACATGTTTTTTTAAATTTTTTTTTCTCTGGACACATAACCTACCTGTATTTATGTAGTAGTACTTCTGAAATATTCCTGTCAGAAAACACTGGCACCACAATTTCAAAATGATTTTGCAGATATTTTCTTTGCATATCTGTAAACCAAACCTGATAAGGCAAATGATGTAGCTCAGGTGAGCAATCTAGGGCCATCATGGCTCTCTTGTTTTTGGAAGCCATGTGATCGTTTACCTATATTGATATTGGAAGAATATAGAATTGCCGAATGAGAAAATGAAATCACATGGAAATTGCCGAGTGTTATTAAGGGTTCATTGCCTTAAAAATATGCTTAAAGTTTTCTGCAGAATCTTGTATGTATTTTGTACTTTGTGTTTGAAACAAAGCTAAATATCTTCCAGCAGGTGCTTGAAGATGAAGGCGGGGAAGACGTGAAGATGGAAGAAAGCAACGACAGTCTGAATGAGTTTGAAACTTTGACAGCCAAGTTTCACTTTGTTGATCTCGCTGGCTCAGAAAGGTTAAAAAGAACTGGTGCTACAGGTGACAGAGCCAAAGAAGGAATATCAATCAATTGTGGACTGGTTAGTGATTTTTCACCATTTCTTAGTGCCTCTTCTTGAATATTATTGTGCCTATACAATGATGAAAAACTGTATGAATATGCTTTCTTTCCATGAAATTTGATAAATCACGGTGGGTTTTATACATTGTAACTAGTCTTTTGTAAAAATTTAATTTCTCACTAGTGAAGCAGAAATATATTTCTGATTTGAAATGAAAGATGTTTTAAACGTTACGTCATGTTTGAAAGTTAGTTTAAATTTGCAAAAAAATGTAAGTTGTGATGTTACTTTCCATTTGTTTGTATCAAAAAGGGATTATTAGATGTCACTCAGATTCTGCTTTTGAAGTAATTAAGTTGAGACTGAAAACTGTGTTTGTAAATTTAGTCCTGGAGTGGCTTCAGTTTTAATTTACGAGAAACAAAGCTGTTATCAAAGTAATGACACTGTCAGGAAAGAGCTCACTCCCCCACTCCACTTCCATCTTTCCAGGTTTTTAATGAATTGATGTCAGAAATTTTATTGGTTGGTAATAAGACACGTCTTTAAATTTCAGCTTGCTTTGGGTAATGTGATCTCAGCATTAGGGGACAAGTTGAAAAAAGGATCTCATGTGCCTTACAGAGACTCAAAGTTAACAAGACTTTTACAAGATTCTCTTGGTGGAAATAGTAGGACGTTAATGATCGCGTGTGTATCACCATCAGATAGAGACTTCATGGAAACTTTAAATACATTGAAATATGCAAATCGTGCTCGTAATATAAAAAATAAGGTTATAGCCAATCAGGATAAAGCTAGTAAACAGTTAGCCATTTTAAGACAAGAAATTGTGCTTCTTCAACAGGAATTGATGGAATATAAAACGGTATGTACCATTTCTTGTTTAACGTCTTTTTCAACTTACCGTAGATACCCATGTATAATGCGCAGTTTTTTGACCCCTGGGACCACCCCCGAATCGTGGGTGCGCATAATACACAGGTATAGACAATTTTCCAACTTCAGAACAAGTTTGTTACCGATGTTCGCCATTTTGGTAAAGGGAAACTACTCCCCGCGCTTACTGTCACCGCTAAAATCTAAGATTGCCGTTACGTTCCGTAAAAGATCGAATGGTTTATTTTTCTTTCAAACAAAATTAATTTCATATAAATTTAAAAGTATTTTGATAAAAGAAATGTTAATAAATCACAAAAATTATGATACTAATTAAAGATCGAGAATTATCTTTAACCGAGATCAAACTGTAAACAACATAATTGACACGAGGTTACACGTTAATTGCCGGTAATTACTGGCTATTTGATCGTGACAAAAAGACTATCACACCTTCTATTGTTGGTTTGAATTGAGAAGCTCATATCATTTTGAAAGATACCATTCCGAGATATTGAATCAGCTACTGTTTATTTATTCAAAATAGTTAATTAAAAAGGTAAAACAACAAATAAAACAATATTTTACTAAAGAAAACAAAGATCGATAGTACCGCGAGACCGATGCTGCTCTCCGCCGCGGAAATAAGATTTATTACCGGTGTCGATGTAAACTCTACTTTCGTTTTCCATCCACCTCAAAATTGACCAAAAATGTTTTTTTTCCAGGATTTTGGGCCAAAATCAGGGGGTGCGCTTTATACACGGGTGCGCATTATACATGGGTATCTACGGTATCCATCACTGTTAAAGCTCTGTACTTCTTTAGAGGTTGATAGATGGAACTATTTGCAAGATTAATGGAGTAAAAGAACCAATATTTACTCTGGAACCTAAATCTGATATTTTGAATATGTATAGTTATGTGGTGCAAACAGCTCTTGTGAATTATCTGACAATTTCTCACACATTATTATGTATTCACTTCACATGCATACACTTACACACAGTTAAATAAAAACCTCTCTGATGAAAAATCAGATTTTAAATATTTGTATGCTACTGAAAAAATAACATTAAAATCAACGAGTCTTTTCAGAATAGATCTGCCTTCTTTCTAAATTACTTTTACTACTAAAACAGTTGCATGTTTGCAGTGTAGCTCAAAGTTTGACTTTCTTGTCTGAAAATTGCATCAATATTGCCTTTTATGACAGGGTAAAAGAATTGTAGATAGCGAAGGTGTGGAAACAACAAGTGATGTATTTCACGAAAACACAATGTTACAAACAGAGAACGATAAACTTCGAACTAGAATCAAATCACTGAATGAGACAGTAGACCAACTTACAGTACGAAACACAGAACTGCTAGCCAGTCAAGCCATGGCAGCCCTCGGTAATGCAGCAGGTGACGTTGGTAGTGAAGAGGTTGTGAATTTGATCAAAGGATATGTGAAGGAATTGGAAGAATTAAGGTAAGTTTTCATAATTGTTGTAAAAGCTCTTATAGCTGAGTAGATGTGGTAATTGTCAGATACACTTGCAGCCTAGGGTAATTGGAAATAATTTTTAGCTCGACTATTCAAAGAATAGTCTAGCTATTCTACTCACCCTGGCGTCGGCGTCGGCGTCACACCTTGGTTAAGTTTTTGCATGCAAGTACATACAGCCATCAATGAAAGGCATATAGCTTTGAAACTTATTTCTTCTTTTTCTAGGTCAATTACCAACCTCTCTGGGTCAAGTCCCATAACTCTGACATGTATTTTGAGCAAATTATGCCCCCTTTTGGACTTAGAAAATTTTGGTTAAAGTTTTACATGCAAGTTACTATCTCCAAAACTAATGCAGATATTGATTTGAAACTTCACATGTGTCTTCGGGGTTATAAAACTAGTTGATAGCAGCAAGTCCCATAACTCTGACTTTCATTTTGGCCAAATTATGCCCCCTTTTGGACTTAGAAAATTCTGGTTAAAGTTTTGCGTGCAAGTACATACAACTATTTCTAAAAGGCATATAGATTTGAAACTTATTTTTTCTTTTTCTAGATCAATTACCAACCTCACTGGGTCAAGACTCATAACTCTGACATGTATTTTGAGCAAATTATGCCCCCTTTTAGACTTAGAAAATTTTGGTTAAAGTTTTACATGCAAGTTATTATCTCCAAAACTAATGCAGATATTGATTTGAAACTTCACATGTGTCTTAGGGGTTATAAAACTAGTTGATAGCAGCAAGTCCCATAACTCTGACTTTCATTTTGGCCAAATTATGCCCCCTTTTGGACTTAGAAAATTCTGGTTAAAGTTTTGCGTGCAAGTACATACAACTATTTCTAAAAGGCATATAGATTTAAAATTTCTTTTTTCTTTTTCTAGATCAATTACCAACCTCACTGGTTCAAGTCCCATAACTCTGACATGTTTTTTGAGCAAATTATGCCCCCTTTTAGACTTAGAAAATTTTGGTTAAAGTTTTACATGCAAGTTATTATCTCCAAAACTAATGCAGATATTGATTTGAAACTTCACATGTGTCTTAGGGGTTATAAAACTAGTTGATAGGATCAGGTCCCATAACTCTGACCTTCATTTTGGCCAAATTATGCCCCCTTTTGGACTTAGCAAATTCTGGTTAAAGTTTTGCGTGCAAGTACATACAGCTATTACTAAAAGGCATATAGATTTGAAACTTATTTTTTCTTTTTCTAGATCAATTACTTACCTCACTGGATCAAGTCCCATAACTCTGGCATGTATTTTGGGCAAATTATGCCCCCTTTTGGACTTTGAAAATTTTGGTTAAAGTTTTACATGCAAGTTTCTATCGCTAAAACTAATGCAGATATTGAATTGAAACTTCTCATGTGCCTTCGGGGTTATAAAAGTAGTTGATAGCACCAAGTCCCATAACTGATATGCATTTTGGTCAAATTATTCCCACTTTTGAACTTAAAACTCTTTTGATATTTATCTTTTTTGGGTAATATTTTCCTGCTTCTTGGTCAATATTTCGAATAGTCGAGCTTGGCTGTCTTACGGACAGCTCTTGTTATAGTGAAAGTCTTTGGATTGAAGAGCTGTTAGCTTGATAAGGAAGATTGGAGATTTTATTAGCAGTGTACAGCTGTGGATTTTCCTTCGTGAATCTAAAAAGTTAACATGCTTATGGAGTTACATTATTAGCCATAAACAAGCAAAACAGTGTCTTTCTTTTGATACCATAAATAGGATTTCCTTTTGGATTGTGTTTCAAACAGTTTTTTTTTTCAATTTTATTGAAACGATTGTATCTGTTCATTTATGTAGCATTTAAGAATGTTGTAACTTAATGGCGGGGCCTCCGTGGCCGAATGGTTAAGGTCGCTGGCTTCAAATCACTTGCCCCTCATCTGTGAAGGTTGGAGCCCCACTCCGGGCGTTGAATTTTTCATGTGAGGAAGCCATCCAGGTGGCTTATGGAAGGTCGGTGGTTCTACCCAGGTGCCTGCTCGTGGGAAATAATGCATGGAGGGACACCTCGGGTCTTCCTCCACCATCAAAGCTTGAAAGTCCCCATATGACCTATAATTGTGTCGGTGTGACGTTAAACCCAACAAAATAAATAAAATAAATGTAACTTAATGCTTCATAATCAAAGATGACTTAAAATAGAACTTTGTTAAGTCTTTACATCTGATTCTGTTACATTTTGTATTTCTGTTTTCAGAGCCAAACTTGCAGAATCTGAATTAATGGTAGAAAGGGTAAAGAGATCACGACCAGCATCAATATCGAGGGTAGCGATGAGTCCAATGTTGTCCCCTGTTCACAGTTCCATTGGTATGAGTCAGAGTTTTGAATCACCGTTGTCACCGGATAACCACATCACTACAATCATAGAGGAGGCAAAACGCGATGTGAAACGATTAAAGAAAAAGAAGAAAGTATCTGAAAGACATGAGTGAGTGCATAGTTTGTAAAGGATTCATGATTTTATCTCCAGTTGTAAAGGCACCTTTAATGTTAATTTTTGATAATTTAAAGGAAAAAACCCATATGGAGTGATTTTAGCTAGATTTATAAGCATTCCCAATAGAGATTCTTTGTGGAGTTAATCTTGTTGCCTCTTACAGCTGTTGGTTTGAAACCTGCTTGTGGTGTAGCATTTGTTCTTGTGAGAAACTTGTACAGTTGGTTTGCAGGACAGTGTTGACCCTTAGTACCTTAAAATTATGTCCAGATAGGCATCTTGGAACTTGCTCGGCCATTAAAAGTCTGAAAATTACCGTATGGCTAAATCATGTTAGTGTTAGAGTAATGAAAAGTAATGATAAAAACATCAAAGAACATGGTTATTTTGAAAGATCATACTACCAAATTATCGTTGAAAAATGGCGTCCAACACACAAGTATTAATTTAAAGAAATGTAATATTGATAAATATGGACCAAGGAGCAATCTTGGCTTACTATAGACTCATTAAAATCATGCGCCTAAAATTTTGTGGTACTTACCAGAACAGCTGTTTGTGAGGATGTGAATTCGCAGATTTCAAGAAGATAGAAATAATATGAATTCTTGCTGTTCATTTTTAGCTCACCTGTCACATAGTGACAAGGTGAGCTTTTGTGATCACCCTTCGTCCGTCGTCAGTCCATGCGCGCGTCAACAATTTCTTGTCTGCACGATAGTGGTTTCATTTATGATTTTATTTTAACGAAACTTGCACACAACTTGTATCACCATAAGATCTTGGTTCCTTTCTTAAACTGGCCAGATTTCATTATGGGTTCCAGAGATATGGCCCCTGAAAGGGCCAGAATTAGCTATTTGACCTTGTCTGCACAATAGCAGCTTCATTTATGGTTTTATTTTAACCAAACTTGCACACAACTTGTATCACCGTAAGTTCTTGGCTCCTTTCTTGAACTGGCTAGATTCCATTATGGGTTCCAGAGTGATGGCCCCTGAAAGGGCCAAAATTAGCTATTTTGACCTTGTCTGCACAATAGCAGCTTCATTTACAATTTGAATTTAATCTAACTTGCACATAACTTGTATAACCTTAAGATCTTGGTTCCTTTCTTGAACCAGACAGATCCCATTACGTGTTTCAGAGTTATAGCCCCTGAAAAGGCCAGAAATAGCTATTTCAACCTTGTCTGCACAATAGCAGCTTCATTTATGATTTGAATTTAACCAAACTTTCACAGAACTTGTATAACTATGAGATCTCGGTTCCTATCTTGAACTGGGAAAATCGCAGCATGGATTCTATAGTTATGGCCCCTGAAAGGGGTGTGGGACTTGTTTTCCCTATATGGCTATATAGAAAACTGATTTCAAAACAATTTTACACAAGACTAGTGTTTCTTGGGTGACCCTCTACTATATTCCTTCAAATAATTTTGATTCAGCGAAAAACATGGCCCCCAAGGGGTTTTGCTTATTTTCCCAATATGCCTATATAGAACTTTGAAAATCTTTTTGTCAGAAACTGCTGGTCCGTTTTCAAAATAATTTTACACAAATGTTTCTTGGGTGACCCTCTACCAAATTCCTTCAAATAATTTTGATTCATTGAAAAGGTGGCCGCCTGGGGGAGGGGCTCATTTTCCCCATATGGCTATACAGAAAACTTTTGTAATGAAACTACTGGCCTGATTTGAAAATAATTTTATTTGAAGTAACTTTAAGAAAATTTCAGCTATATTTTCTCATAATTGATCTTGATTATGATTTTTGACCTTCTTGTTCTTAAGTGCAATGATAACAGGTGAGCAATATAGGGCCATTATGGCCCTCTTGTTATTTCTTTGGTTGACCAACCATAAAATACATGAAAATGAGTTGCCCTGCAAAAAATGATGATTTTATGGTATATAACACTTTTTTCAGCAGTGACAAAGAGAATGAGCAGTCAGACGAAGAGAAAGCAACCACGGAGACCACGGAGACTGTGGAGGGAGAAGTGATGGAGAAAGATAGATCTGAAAAGTCAGAAAAAGACGAGGCTGAAGAAAATGTTGATGTGAATGGAAACCTAGATCTGGTAAGGTTTTCATTTGCAGGATTTGGCCTCAGTACGGAGATGATGTTTTTAAGTATGTACTTGAATATATACTGTGCCAGGATTTTGAAGGATACTTGCATTAATTGGAGTAAAGTAAAAGGACATAAAAGTTTTAAAAGTCATTTGAAAGAAAATCTTCAATTTTAAAAAGGACAGCTTAAAAGTAATTAGTACTGCATTATCTGATGATGTCATTTGGAACATACTGTGAAATTACTGATGTTCATGGAAGCCATATTTTTGTGGATTTCATGGTTGTGTCAGTCAACGAAACTCAATCCCAACAAATGCAGAAAAGTCCTTATATATTGTCTTTAAACTTGACAAAGGGGCCTCCGTGGCCGAGTGGCAGACTTCAAATCACTTGCCCCTCATGGATGTGGGTTCAAGCCTCACTCGGGGCGTTGAATTCTTCATGTGAGGAAGCCATCCAGCTGGCTTATGGAAGGTCGGTGGTTCTACCCAGGTGCCCGCTCGTGATAAAATAATGCACGGAGGGGCACCTGGGGTCTTCCTCCACCATTAAAGCTGAAAGTCGCCTTATGACCTATCATGTGTCGGTGCGACGTTAAATCCAACAATAAATAAAATAAATTAAACTTGACAATGGTTCTACCAAGGTGCCTGCCTGCCCAGGATGAAATAATGCCCTAAGGGGCACTTGAGGTCTTCCTCCACCATCAGAAGCTGGAAAAGTAGGTATATGACCCCTAAATTTTGTGGTTGTGGTTCTCAACCCAACAGAAACGAAAAAAAATCAACCTGGTCTGTGTTGATGTGAAAAATGTTTAAAACCTAACAGGAAAATATTTTACAATATTTGGTCATAGAATGACATTAATAAGTTGATATTTCAGGATAAGGCAGACTCGGCAGAAGATTCTGATGATGACGAGGAGGAACTGGAAGTGTTGAGCAGCAGTTCAAGTTCAGAGACAGACTCTGATGGAAAAGGTTTGAAACTACAATACTCTTGATTGGAGGATTTATATATTAAAAAACAAGTTCAGTGGAGACTAAAAAATAAAAAAGTTCAAGTATCTAATATCTAAAGGAGTAATGATTTCTATTTTCTGTCTAAAACTATATAACTATGCTTCTTTTTGTTAGGCCTGTATTTTTAGACAGGTTTTCACTATTCAGTTTTTTGTTAGGAAAATCCACAGCTTTTAGTACATTTTGTTGAAAGGAAGTTAATTTTAATCAAAAAGAGATAAAATGTTAGGAAATAGGTTGGAAGAAGTTGATGTTTAAATGTTTTTTGTGTGTTTTGGCACTCAGTGGAGATGTTTTTGGATTATTGGAGTCAATGGGCAGGTAATTAGTGCTGACTTTGCAAGACTCAGTCTGGCATTGCATATTTTATTATGTAGATAAATAGGTGCTTTTGGTATTTTCAAGTGATTTTTGTTCATAGATTTGTTTTGTGCTCAGTCAATGTCTTTAGAGTTTTCTTTTTTTCTACCTCTTTGCACATATGTGCATATCACAAATATAATTTAACTTGTGCTCACATTTTTAAGATGAAATTTTTTCTCACTTAAATTCATTAAACTGAGAAACTGTGAAAGTTACAAGTGGTACAAACTTCTTGACATGTGAGTTTTGCAAGGTATCCTTATGCGTAACCAAAAATATTGTGCAGAATGGAGTAAACCGTTACAGCTCTTGATATAATGGAGAAAATCAACATTCCTCTTGTCATTTTACCAGTATCTAACACTTATTTCCCTCTACCATTTTTTTCAGTGTCGTATATAGATTCTGTGCCAAACTTGATGGAGTATAAACCTGTTGAAAAATTTAACCCAAACCACAGACGGATTGCTTAAAGTTTCATGAATCAGAAGTAGATTATTTGAGCCGCACCATGAGAAAACCAACATTGTGGCTTTGCGACCAGATGGATCCAGACCAGCTTGGTCAGGATCCATGCTGTTCGCTTTCAAAGCCTATTGTAATTAGAGAAACCATTAGCGAACAGCATAGATCTTGACCAGATCCATGCAGTCCTGGTCTGGTTCCATGCTGGTCGCAAATGCACTATGTTAGTTTTTTCATTGCGCGGTTCATTTGTGTAATACTGCGCTTATATGAATGTGTTTTTTTTTTCATCGTGCATTAGTCTGAATCTTAAAGGCTTAGGTTTTGACTGGTTATTAATACAGTTGATCAGAAGCAATCAAAATGTTGAATGTGTTTTGTCGGTAGATATAGCAGAAAATGTGTGCTTCACTTGTTTTTGTTCGTAGGTTTTAAACCTATTTATAGTATGTAATAATCATTTTTACTGTTAGAACTCTTTACTCAATATATTACTTTTCATTTGTATATGTGATGCTGTTGTATGTTGTGAATCTTTGTACTGAATGTTGTTGTTAGTTCAGTGTATGAACTGTAAGAGTTTTCTCCCCTTGATACTCTTGTTTTTGTTTAGAAAGTGTGTTCTCTTGCGCAACATTCTGTTAAAAAATTGATGCGAATATAAGAGTGAATGTTTACAATGTAGGAAAATTTAGAATGTCAAACAGTTAATGTTTTATGTCTCTTCACAATATTGATTTTTAGCCAAAGGAGATCCGTTAAAGAAAAAGTGGTGATTTGCTAGAAAAGAATATTTGTCATTTTCTGCTATGCAATTTATATGTTAATGTAGTCAGAAAGTTTCAGAATATTTTGTAATTATTGTATTTGTTATGGTGAGCTTGTTGGTATTTTATTGTTATACCCCCACCAAACATCTTTGGAGGGGGGTATATAGGAGTCAGTTTTGACGCGTCCCATCCCGTCCCGAAATCTATTATCTCAGTTATTACTAAATGGATTTGATTCAAACTTAAAATAGATGTTCCACCTTATCACCCACATCATGTGACACAAGGTGCATAACTCTGACACCAAGTTTTCATGAATTATGTCCCCTTTTACTTAGAATTTAAGGTTAATTTTGTTTACTTTTCACTATATCTCAGTTATTACAAAATGGATTTGATTCAAACTTAAAATAGATGTTCTACCTCATCACTCACATCATGTAACACAAGGTGCATAACTCTGACACCAATTTTTCATGAATTATGCCCCTTTTTACTTATAATTTAAGGTTAATTTTGATGTATATTCACTGTATCTCAGTTACTACAAAATGGATTTGATTTAAACTTAAAATAGATGTTCCACCTCATCACCCACATCATGTGACACAAGGTGCATAACTCTGACACCAATTTTTCTTGAATTATGTCCCCTTTTACTTAGAATTTAATGTTAATTTTGATATATTTTCACTATATCTCATTCTGTTGGCTTAGAGCCAAAGGGAAGTAACCATCTTTTTAGCTCACCTGAGCAATGCTCAGGTGAGTTTTTCTGATCGCTCGATGTCCGGCGTCCGTCGTCCGTCGTCTGTCGTCCGTCGTCTGTCAACATTTAGCTTGTGTATGCGATAGAGGCTGTATTTTTCAATTAATCTTCATGAATATTGGTCAGAATGATAACCTTGATGAAATCTAGGCCGAGTTCGAAAATGGGTCATTTCGGGTCAAAAACTAGGTCACTAGGTCAAATCAAAGAAAAACCTTGTGTATGCGATAGAGGCTGTATTTTTCATTTAATCTTCATGAATATTGGTCAGAATGATAACCTTGATGAAATTTAGGCCGAGTTCGAAAATGGGTCATCTCGGGTCAAAAACTAGGTCACTAGGTCAAATCAAAGAAAAACCTTGTGTATGCGATAGAGGCTGTATTTTTCATTTAATCTTCATGAATATTGGTCCGAATGATAACTTTGATGAAATCTAGGCCGAGTTCGAAAATGGGTCATCTCGGGTCAAAAACTAGGTCACTAGGTCAAATCAAAGAAAAACCTTGTGTATGTGATAGAGGCTGTATTTTTCATTTAATCTTCATGAATATTGGTCAGAATGATAACTTTGATGAAATCTAGGCCGAGTTCGAAAATGGGTCATCTCGGGTCAAAAACTAGGTCACTAGGTCAAATCAAAGAAAAACTTTGTGTATGCGATAGAGGCGGTATTTTTCAATTAATCTTCATGAATATTGGTCAGAATGATAACCTTGATGAAATCTAAGCCGAGTTCGAACATGGGTCATCTCGGGTCAAAAACTAGGTCACTAGGTCAACTCAAAGAAAAACCTTGTGTATGCGATAGAGGCTGTATTTTTCAATTCTTCTTAATGAATATTGGTCAGAATGATAACCTTGATGAAATCTAGGCCGAGTTCGAAAATGGGTCATCTCGGGTCAAAAACTAGGTCACTAGGTCAAATCAAAGAAAAACCTTGTGTATGCGATAGAGGCTGTATTTTTCAATTGATCTTCATGAATTTTGGTCAGAATGATTGCCTTGATGAAATTTAGGCCGAGTTCGAAAATGGGTCATCTCGGGTCAAAAACTAGGTCACTAGGTCAAATCAAAGAAAAACCTTGTGTATGCAATAGAGGCGGTATTTTTCAATTGATCTTCATGAATTTTGGTCAGAATGATATCCTTGATGAAATCTAAGCTGAGTTCGAAAATGGGTCATCTGGGATCAAAAACTAGGTCACTAGGTCATATCACGTAAAAACCTTGTGTATGCGATAGAGGCTGTATTTTTCAATTGATCTTCATGAATTTTGGTCAGAATGATTACCTTGATGAATTTAGACCAAGTTCGAAAATGGGTCGACTGGGGTCAAAAACTAGGTCACTAGGTCAAATCAAAGAAAAACCTTGTGTATGCAATAGAGGCTGTATTTTTCAACTGATCTTCATGAAATTTAGCCAGAATGATTACCTTGATAAAATCTAGGCCGAGTTCGAAAATGGGTCATCTGGGGTCAAAAACTAGGTCACTAGGTCAAATCGAAGAAAAACATTGTGTATGCAATAGAGGATGTATTTTTCAATTGATCTTCATGAAATTTGGTCAGAGTGATTGCCTTGATGAAATCTAGGTCGATTTTGAATATGGGTTATCTGAGGTCAAAAACTAGGTCACTAGGTCAAATTAAAGAAAAATCTTGTGTATGCGATAGAGACTGTTTTTTTCAATTGATTTTTATGAAATTTGATCAGGTTGATTGCCTTAATGAAATCTAGGTCGAATTTGAATATGGGTCATCTGAGGTCAAAAACTAGGTCGCTTGGTCAAATCAAAGAAAAAACTTCTGTATGTGATAGAGGCTGTATTTTTCAGTTGATCTTCATGAATTTTGGTCAGAATGATTGCCTTGATAAAATCTAGGTCGAGTTTAAACATGGGTCATCTAGGGTCAAAAACTAGGTCATATCTAAGAAAATGCTTGTTTTATCGCAAGAGACCAATTTTTTGGTCCAATCTTAATGAAAATTGGTCAGAATATTTGTTTCCATGAAATCACTAGGTCAAACCTGTTTTACACTGTTATGGAGTGTATCTTAGGTGAGCGACCTAGGGCCATCTTGGCCCTCTTGTTTTAACTTTTGTACTGAGTTTCTTCCCCTTAAATTCCAGGAATTAGTCTATTTTTAGAAGTCCTATTTATAGATTTTCAATATTTTTGGTATTTTTCTAACTTTTTAGCTCACCTGTCACAAAGTGACAAGGTGAGCTTTTGTGATCGCGCAGCGTCCGTCGTCCGTCCGTGCGTAAACTTTTGCTTGTGACCACTCTAGAGGTCACATTTTTCATCGGATCTTTATGAAAATTGGTCAGAATGTTCACCTTGATGATATCTAGGTCGAGTTTGAAACTGGGTCACGTGCGGTCTAAAACTAGGTCAGTAGGTCTAAAAATAGAAAAACCTTGTGACCTCTCTAGAGGCCATATATTTCACAAGATCTTCATGAAAATTGGTCAGAATGTTCACCTTGATGATATCTAGGTCAAGTTCGAAACTGGGTTACGTGCCATCAAAAACTAGGTCAGTAGGTCAAATAATAGAAAAACCTTGTGACCACTCTATAGGTCACATTTTTCATGGGGTCTTTATGAAAATTGGTCAGAATGTTCACCTTGATGATATCTAGGTAAAGTTCGAAACTGGGTCATGTGCGGTCAAAAACTAGGTCAGTAGGTCTAAAAATAGAAAAACCTTGTGACCTCTCTAGAGGCCATATATTTCACAAGATCTTCATGAAAATTGGTCAGAATGTTCACCTTGATGATATCTAGGTCAAGTTCGAAACTGGGTTACGTGCCGTCAAAAACTAGGTCAGTAGGTCAAATAATAGAAAAACCTTGTGACCACTTTAGAGGTCGCATTTTTCATGGGGTCTTTATGAAAATTGGTCAGAATGTTCACCTTGATGATATCTAGGTCAAGTTCGAAACTGGGTTACGTGCCGTCAAAAACTAGGTCAGTAGGTCAAATAATAGAAAAACCTTGTGACCACTTTAGAGGTCGCATTTTTCATGGGGTCTTTATGAAAATTGGTCAGAATGTTCACCTTGATGATATCTAGGTCAAGTTCGAAACTGGGTCACGTGCCATCAAAAACTAGGTCAGTAGGTCAAATAATAGAAAAACCTTGTGACCTCTCTAGAGGCCATATTTTTCATGGGATCTGTATGAAAGTTGGTCTGAATGTTCACCTTGATGATATCTAGGTCAAGTTTGAAACTGGGTCACGTGCGGTCAAAAACTAGGTCAGTAGGTCTAAAAATAGAAAAACCTTGTGACCTCTTTAGAGGCCATACTTTTGAATGGATCTTCATAAAAATTGGTCAGAATGTTCATCCTGATGATATCTAGGTCAAATTGGAAACTGGGTCACGCGCCCTCTTAAAGTAGGTCAGTAGGTCAAATAATGAAAAACCCTTGTGACCTCTCTAGAGGCCATATTTTTCATGGGATATGTATGAAAGTTGGTCTGACTGTTCATCTTGATAATATATAGGTCAAGTTTGAAACTGGGTCAGCTGCTGTCAAAAACTAGGTCAGTAGGTCTAAAATTAGAAAAATCTTTTGACCTCTCTAGAGGCCATATTTTTCAATAGATCTTCGTGAAAATTGGTCTGAATGTTCACCTTGATGGTATCTAGGTCAGTTTCGAAACTGGGTCAAATGCGGTCAAAAACTAGGCCAGTAGGTATAAAAATAGGAAAACCTTGTGACCTCTCTAGAGGCCATATTTTTCATGAGATCTTCATGAAAATTAGTGAGAATGTTCACCTTGATGATATCTAGGTCAAGTTCAAAACAGGGTCAGGTACCTTTGAAAACTAGGTCAATAGGTCAAATAATAGAAAAATCTTGTGACCTCTCTAGAGGCCATATTTTTCAATGGATCTTCATGAAAATTGGTCAGAGTTTTTATCTTGATGATATCTAGATCAGATTCAAAACTGGGTCACATGAGCTCAAAAACTAGGTCACTGTATCAAATAATAGAAAAAATGACGTCATACTCAAAACTGGGTCATGTGGGAACAGGTGAGCGATTCAGGACCATCATGGTCCTCTTGTTTATTACCAGCCTTATGTAAAAAGTAAATACATTTTTCTGTGGTAACATGGGTCAGTAAGACACTTTTTTGTATTCACTTTTAGCGTATCTCTAATATTAGAGATTTTTTATATTTACCTCATCCCTCATCCAGGGCACATAATTATACTAGTATTACTTATATGTGGAAGCCCAGGATGAAGTACTCCAAAGACGAATAAACTTCTTTTTAAGTATTAAGCTTTTTTGACATTTTTATATTATTCTAAGTATTTTTAAGATTACTTATGTTGCCATTCTTCCGTGACAAGACCGTATGGTGGGGGTATGAGTCACTCCTGTGACAGTTCTAGTTGTTTTTGTTGTTGTTTCTTTTATATTACTATATTCTGTCAATTTGTATTCTTCTATCATATGAAAGAGTATTGTTGCAGTTCTGTTGAAACTTCAACCAGGGAATACACTGTGCCATTTCAGATGAATTTCCCTGAAAATAGTTAAGATTACCATTTAACTATTTCAGAACTTAAAATGAAATTGCAAAACAATTTGCTATATTAGAATATTAAGAATTTAAAACAAGAAGCATTTGGTAGTTAAGGGTGGTATACTGTAAAAGTCAAGGTCATTTGGATCAAATTTTGAAATAGTGACCGTTAAAGTTTTATGACAAGCTTCACAATTTCACTGGCTTCTTAACTGCTGACCCAAATATCATCAAACCTCACATAAGAAATCATTTTGGTAAGATAGAGTCATCTTTTGGTTTAGGGTCAAGTACCTCATCAAAGGTGAAGGTCATTGGGATTAAATATTGTAATACTGCTGGTTAAAACTTTCTTGGCAAGCTTCTCAGTTTCACTGTATCTTTTGTATCTTCTTAACTACTAGCCCTATGTGATCATCAAAACTCACATAAAGATTGTTCATGGAAAGGGGCAGACATCTTTTGGTTTCGAGCCAGGTACCAAAGGTCAAGATCACTGGGGCCAGATTTTGTAATAGTGTTTGTTGAAGTATTATGGCTCACTTCTAAATTTCACATATGTCTCGTAAATATATGAATCCCTCAGAAAAATGTATGTATGTACAGTATAAAGTGACTTTTTTAGCAAGCTTTTTGTGTAATATTTCAGACTCTGACAATATACATGAAGATCTAGCGGAGCTGACATGTGAAATCTCCATCAAACAGCGGCTTATAGAAGAGTTAGAACAGAGCCAGAAACGTTTATATGCTATGAAAGTACAGTATGAAGAGAAGGTTGAACTGTTAGTCACAAAAATCAGGGAGACGGAATCGGAGAGAGATAAAGTTTTATCTGGTATCGGTGAGTAGTTCTAAATGGAATCAAGGAGTTGGTGAGTAGGTTTATTAAGAATCAGGGAGAGGTAGTCTTATCTGAAATCTGTGAGTAGTTTAAATGATATCTGTGAGTAGTTATAGCTTGAATTTGTGAAGGCTTTTACTGGAATCATTGAGTAGTTTTAGCTAGAATCTGTGGGTAGTTTTAGCTGTATCAGTGAGTAATTTTAGCTGAAATCATTGAGTAGTTTTAGCTAGAATCTGTGGGTAGTTTTAGCTGTATCAGTGAGTAATTTTAGCTGAAATCATTGAGTAGTTTTAGCTGGATTCTGTGAGAAGTTATAGCTGAGATCTTGAATCAGTGAGTAGTTTTTACTTGAATCATAGAGTTACTTTAGCTGGAATCTTTGAATAGCTTTTACTGGAATTATTGAGTAATTTTAGTTAAAATTGTTGAGTTTTTTAGCTCACATAGTTCAGTGTGAAAGCTCATGATTTAGCGTAGGTGAACATATTCAATAATATTTGAAGTCATCTCTTGTTTTCTGGATTTTTGCATTGTTTATATTCCGGTATTCATGTTGACCTACGATCACACGCTGCTGTAAATGTTTTCAGGTAAAATTGAAACAAACAAAAGTGAACAGACCAAAAAGGTGAAAGAACAGTATGAAAGAAAACTGAATGATATGCAGAATGAGTTGAAGAAGTTACATGCTGCGAAGAAAGAACATGCCAGACTTGTAAAGAACCAGTCACATTATGAGAAACAGTTGAAAACACTACAACATGAGCTTGGTGAGATGAAGAAAACGAAGGTAAGCTTAATAGAACAGTGTTAGTGAAATATAGAAAAGGGAGATAACTAAAAGTCAAGTTTTTATGTCCCCATCTCGATAATAGCCTAAAGGTATATAGTGTTGCCTCTGTCAATGTGTGTTTATGTTTGTGTGGCTGTTTGCAAAATTATGCCTTGCTCAGAGCTTTGTTGTGTATAGTTGATTTTGTGAAATAACCTAGCAGGGACGACCTTTATAACAAAATTATGTGTGCTGGGTTATGAATGTCCTATGGACACATTTCTAGTCTTGCACTAAATTTTTCTTAACTATAAGTCCTGCTAGATTGGTAATTAGGGATATCCTATATTAGATGCCAATAATTAGGTCCAGTCGTTGTGCTGACTAGGTTTGTCTGACCAAAGCATAATGTAAAATCAACTTAGGATCTCCACTTATTTTTGCTGTAGGGCAGTTGTCAAGTTCTTACAAAAAATCTTGATACAGTTTTGGAACTAAGCTGTGGTCACTAACCAGGAAGTTTGAAAGACAACATTTTCATTGCTAAAAACAAAAGAGTTTATTAATTGAACAAGAGCAGAACCTGACGTGAACAACCAGCAAGATATGATTTCTATATTTTTGGTAGTTTGTGTTAATGGATTGAACTTCTGCGATATTGATATGTTCAGTTAATGAATTGAACTTCTGCGATATTGATATGTTCATTTAATGAATTGAACTTCTGTTGTTTTGATAGGTTCGGTTAATGAAGCAGATGAAAGAAGATGCCGAGAAAACTAAACAGTTTGAACTGAGGAAGAACAAAGAGATGGCCCAGCTCAGGAAGGAACAGATCAAGAAGGAGGGGCTTATCAGGACACTGGAGAACCAGAAAAGGCAAAAAGATATGGTGCTGAAAAGAAAACAGGAAGAGGTATGTCTTATTTGTAGTAGATAAGTCAGTGAATTGCATTTAATGTTAATATCTATAGTTATGTCTCCCACCACACAGTGGTGTGGGAGACATATTGATTTACTCCTGTCTGTGTGTGTGTGTCTGTCTGGCTGTCACAAAGCTTGTCCGCACTCTAAGTCGAACATTTCTCATCCGATCTTCACCAGACTTGAACAAAATGTGTTTGACCATAAGACCTTGGCCAAGTTCTATAACTAGCCAAATCCGCCTAGGCACTTTAAAATTATGGCCCTTGAATTACTGATTGGATCCAATCGTCTAGACCATCTAGACAAACTAGACATTCTTGATAAGAACCATTCGTCTGAACAATGCAGACAAACAAGGCAGTTGTGGGAGACATGCGCTTTTCTCAAAAGCATCTCTAGTTTTGAGATGATTTAGCCTCAATGACTGGGTGTTTAAAGTCACTGACTTGAGATGACTTGCTCCTTATCTCTGCGTTCTTGCCCTGTAGGTTGTCACCAGAGGAAGGTCGTTGGTTCTACAAGGTGTCTGCTAGTGCCTGATACAATGTCTGGCAGGGTTAGTGGGAGTCTTCCATAAAAAAATGTGAAAAAGAGGAAGTTGATGAAACTTGGCCTGGATGTTCCTTGGGTGGTCCTCTTTCAAAGTTGTTCATATGGTTGTGCTTGGGTGCACATAGGGGTGGCCAGAGCTAAAAATAGAAAAATCTAACAACATCTCTTAAACCGCTAGTCCGATACTCAGGTGAGGGATATAGGGGCATCATGGCGCCCTTGTTTTAATATTGATACTAGTTTGTTTACAAAAATATTAAGGTAAAAAGTGTAAAATAACACAGACACAGATGTATATTTGAGATAATTTGCTGACAAAAATAGTATGCAAATACAATTTCCATTCCAGCTTGCATCAAAGGTAAATCATATTGTGAACTACACATTTTGAATATCCAGATCACATAGTTTGCACAATATTATACAGATTGTAAATGTATGAATTTGAACAAACTAACAAGTATTTAATTTGTGCTATTGTCCATTTATTGTTCTGTGTATAATCAATTCTTATTGTGTGCTACTGAACTTACATACCCATTAATTTGTAAACAACATTACAATCTGTTGATATGCATTATTGCAGTACTGAAATTACTATAACCCAGATCTGTACACAAATTATTTTCAGCATAAAACAATAGTGATAATATGGCTAGCTTTTGGTGATGGGTAATTACTGTATAATTGAGCCGTGCCATGAGAAAACCAACATAGTGGGTTTGCGACCAGCATGGATCCAGACCAGCCTGCGCATCCGTGCAGTCTGGTCAGGATCCATGCTGTTCGCTATTAGTTTCTCTAATTCCATTAGGCTTTGAAAGCGAACAGCATGGATCCTGACCAAACTGCGTGGATGCGCAGGCTGGTCTGGATCCATGTTGGTCGCAAAGCCACTATGTTGGTTTTCTCATGCCACGGCTCATATATTCTTGCAATATGACATTTACAATGGGAAAAATCAGTATCTATAAAATGCTTAGCTTCTACTGACAATCAGCATGTCAGATGTAAGCCCACCATTAGATAAAGAGGGTATTAAAATTAAGCATTGTCTTACATGCTTAGAAACTACCAAACATCCACTGCAATGTCTTGCAAACCTATATCCTGGGAATGCAGACTGTAGCAAGGAGTTATACCACTCAACATACATTATCAAGGCTGTTACCACAATCTCGACTAGACTAGTTATTGCATGTGACCAGCCTCTATATGCTATTGCCAAACAGATGGTGTGGAGTAGGCCACTGAAATATGACTAGAATAAGGTTTTGGTCACACTATAAAGATAGCCGCATGGAAGCCTACTTGTGACCTGGTAGGCAGTAGTGGATGGACAGCTCCTCGGACCCACTTCATATTGCTACAAGAGGAAAGGCAGTCTTCTCAAGAAATCTAGTTGTATGCCCAGGACAAGGCATGTCCATGAGGTTACTGTATGTAGTTTGTGTAATCAACAACAGAGCATGAATTGAATATGTAGTATATCTCATAACATCTTCATATGAGAAAATTGTGTGATATTTCAAGCCACAGACCAATAAACAAACCAAAAGATTGTCCACAAATTACAAAGTTGGAATACCTGTATATCTTGGAAGTTGGAACTGATTTTGAACGATACCAATATTAATTTTGTAAAACCAGTTAGAGAGGGAAATTTCACAGTATTAGTTTAGATGCTGAAGCAGTAGATACCATACTTTGGGATATTTTCTCGCCTTTTTAACCCAAAATGTAGTGGTTTTATTTTGGCGTGTGTATTTTTCGCCATCAAAAATTAACCATGACGAAAATATCCCAAAGTACAGTATAATGGTTCTTTAGATAAGACTACACCCAATTGTTTAAGAAAGCTTCCCGTCAACCTCTGAGATTTTGTCACCTTTTCAGAAAAGAATCATGACTTATTTCGTAAATTTTATACAAGGAAGTTAGTGATTCTGCCAAGTTAACTGAAAAGTCAAAAGTCATGTTCAGTTCTTTCCATGATGGGCAATTTGCTTTCAGAAACAATGTCGGATCTACTGTCTATATCTATGAGTATTGTGTCAACTGAAGCATCCATAATTAATGCAGTGTTATTGGATGGGGCTTCAGTTTTGAACAGACAGAAAATGGGTCACACGAAAGTGTTTATGGAGTATTCAACCTAAATGTAAAAGTGTTTCCCAGAATTCTTTTTCAAGTATTCTCAAAGCTAGTTGTGATCAGACCCAATTCTTCTGCTGTGAAAAAGGGAAGAAACAATCACTTTCCTTGAAAACAATATTGGGGCTTGAACAGCTGCTATATTGGACTTTTTCTATTTGCAAATAGAGCTTATTTGTAGCTTAATATTACGTTATACTAAAATGTTTTCCTTTCTTTATATTTTCTTGCCATAAATACAATGCTAGAGCATTTCTTTACAAGAACGTAAATTATGTCTGTCTGAACGTCCCGAAATCTTGTGTGTCCAACTCCTCCCACACTGTTAGCCTGAATTGTTTCAAACTTTCACAGATGAACAAGCTTGATGTGCAGATGGCAATAAAGGAAGGATTTTTTTTCTGTTACTATTTTTACTGCAGTTATGGCCCTTTAATAGTTTTTGCTATATGGAAAATAGAGAAAAATCTTGTGTGTTCAACTCCTCCCACACTATTAGCCTGATTTGCTTCAAACTTTCACAGATGATGTTCAGGTGTTCATAAAGGAAGGAATTTTTTTCTTGGAATATTTTTACTGCAGTTATGGCTCATATAGTTTTTGCTATATAGAGGATGGCCCAGTATGTGGGGACATCTGTGTCCTATGGATACAATTCTTGTTTGAACTTTAAAACTTGAAATAATTCTATTTTTTCTTAATCCTTGAACAGGTTGAAGTGTTGAGAAAGAAGAACAGACCGATGTCTTCCAGGACGGCAGGTAGAGTGGCTAACTACAGTAAACCAACTATTGTATCTGCAGGTAAGTTTTTTTTGTAACTTTCAGTTGGACTGCTGTCTGTATACAGTTGGACTTCCATCTTGGTAAAGCTTTAAACGGACAGGCCTCCAGAGAAACATCAGAATATCAAAGTTTTTAAAACTGTTACTTAGCTGTTTATAGCATATCAAAATTAATAGATCAGTATTGTTTAAATAGAAAATCTAATGCGTATGATAATGTTTTATGTCAGATTTCAATAGTTTTGTGTGTTTTCTATATATTTGTACCAAATCAAGAGCTTATTTATTATTAGTTATGGAGAACAATGTTTAAAAAATTTGAAATGGAATATAAATGTGATCAAATCTAGGAGAAGATTTGTTGGAAGCATAATATGTAACTTAGACTAAGCTATAAAAGCTATCATTCTATGTAGGTCTTTATTCATGACTGATACAAAATATTGAGACTTCGAAAATTGCACATCACACATACATACTGCTGTTATACTTGACAGAACAATCCTGGTAACAAAATAGACGAAATACATCCATGTATTTATTGTCTCGTATACCAAAGATATTGACAAAATTGTTTTATTATCAAAGGTGGAAGGCCTATTGTTGAAAAATTATCTACCTATTACATTGGATATCAATTATCAGGTCCTCTATCTACGTCATCACCAATGCGTCGTCGGCGACGAGGAGAATTCTCTGCCAAAGTTGCCAATAAAAAGTGGATGGCTTTGGAGAAGAATGTAAATGCTGTGATAAATAAGAAACAGACTATATCAAATATAGAAAAGGATATGGATGTTTGGTTAAAGGTAAGAATTAAAAACAGACTATAGGTAAAGTAGAAAAAGATGCAGGTGTTTGGTTCAAGGTACAACTGTAAGTAATACAGAACTTTATATGGCTGTCTGAAGTAAAAAAGAAACGGGCTATAGCCAATTTAAAAAATATATTGGTATCTTGTTGAGAGATACAGAACAGGTTCTGATAGTGTTGGAAAACATCCCAGACCAAAGGTAATTATGAAACAGACTGTAGCTGACATGGAAAAAGATATGTTAGTAAACAGGGAATATTTTTGGCAATATAGGTTCATTTCCTTAGAAACTTACACAATATCACTATAAAAGGGACCATATACTAGCATTAAATCAATTAATACATACTTCTGAAAAGAATAAAAAAAGAGAAAATAGCAGAATGTTGTTACTACTTTAGTCATAAGATAATAAGATGGCAATAACATGTAGTGGTGTTTGAATTAATTTTACCTGTTGCTTGTTGTAAAAACTGTCATTGTTACTGCATTACAGCATAGAGAAAAACTTGGAAAGAAAATGGAAAAGTGCCAAAAGAAAAAGGAAACAATGGTTGCATTAGGCAATGTAAGTATATTTGTGCAGCTGATTGAGTCCCCTTTTAGGGTTCAAATATTTGTTCAGACTTTGAGTGCCTTCATTATTCAGCACATGTGAATTCTTATTATTTCTCTTTCAGATCCGTCTTCTTAGAATCTTTATTTCATTCCTTTTAATTAACTGAAAGAACCAAAGATATGAGAAGATTTGTAATAATTTTGTAAATCTTTATGGTCTTTACCCTTTCAAGTTTCTAGGCTGAGCAACTCTTTAATACTGAATGACTGTACATAACTTTTGATATAACTGACTTTGGCAGTCTGTGATATGCACATTTGTTTACCGATCATATCATATTTGAGAATATTTGCACCAAATTGAGATTAATTCCCTGTGTTAGAAATAATAAACTCTTTATAATAGATAATAAACTTGTGAAATCAAAGGAAATTAGATACTGTAAAAGCATTCAGTTTCATGAGCATGAAATTGTGTGATTTTGGCAAAAACTGCTGTTTTATGGGCATATAAACTTGTAAAATTTTAACGAAAAAATATTAGAGAATTGTATTTGTTTGTTGGTAATTTTGCAGATTGAGTTAACGACGAAATCCATGACAATTAGGTTCATCACAAATATTGACAATTTCACAGTATCTAAACACCAGTAAAACCAGTTATACATGTACTTGGAAAAAAAAAACATTTAGAGAGGATGCATTTTGAATATGTTTACGTATATGTAAGATTACTATATAGAAACATATATACATAGAGTGAAATGACAGCCCCAATATTGATATTTAAATGGCTTATGGAATACTTGCAGCCCGATTCTGAGATTAAGGAAGTAACAGATGTGATAGACTCATTGAAGAACCAAGTAGAGTTTGCCCAAGATAACATAAACGAGTGCCAAACCAATATTGTTCAAGTTGAAGAAGCCAAGGTAAGTGCAGTGCTGATGTTGATCTTTTATTTTTAGCTCTAAGATATCGAATCCGTACTTTACTGTTTACTTTACTAAAATCTGTTTTATCAAACTTCTTTAAGATTGAAAGTAGCCCAAGTGGTAGAATGCCCTCTTAAAGTTCTTAACCCTTACTATGCTGGACACAATTTATTCCGCCGTTGCGACCTGTGTAGATCATGATCAGCCTGTACATCTGTGCAGTCTGATCATGATCTGCACTGTTCGCCATTCAGTCGAATATTTTTGGTATGCACCCCTTTTAATAGTTAATGGTACTGTCCAAATTGAAAGATGGGCAAGTTCATTACAGAAATTTAGCAGGCTAAGGGTTAAGGTTGTGAGTTTCCTCTACCAGAGATGTGACAAATAGTCCTAGTAGCTTCCTTGCTCAGTGTTTAGAGGATAGTACTAGGACTGGGCAACCTGTTGTCAGTATAATGTGACTGAGTGTGGTGTCATGTTTCGTGTCTGTGGCCTGATATTCCAGTGAGGCAGCACTGTAAAATTGGGCATTGCTAATGCAATTGGTAGACACCATAATTTATATGACTGAAAAAAAATGTTGAAAAAGATGCACACACGCTATATAAGAGTAAATGGTCAGTAAGAATTTTGATAGAAGTATTTTGTTTCTACATGTACTGATCAAGAACATTCATTTATTTTGCTGAGGGTCCTGGTAACCAAAAGCAATAACAAATTCCTATGGATAATTAGAAATGTTATCATCCAAGTAACTCTACATTGTATGTTTTACTGTATGTTGCAGGAAGAAGCAGAGAAATTTGATCCTATGAGCCTTGTGAACACTATCAGTTTAGAAGAGGCCAAATATCTGCTTGAACATTTTATCAATATGTCTATATCTAAGGTACGTTTTACGCTATTTTATTGATTCCGTAAGTTCAAAAATCTCAAGAGAGAGTGGCTTATTTCTATGCTATGTAAGTATTGAAATGATTAAGTAATGTTAGTTGGTTGTATGCTTTATAGATACATATTATGATAAAAAGGGGTTCCTTTGTTCAAGGTGAATTCTTTGAAGTCTTCAGCACTCTGCATCTGTATGTCAAGCCTTGCAAGGGTTGATTTCTTAAACTTAAGCAACCGGCCTGCTTAGCTCAATAGGGAGAGCACAGATCTACCGATTCATGGATCATGTTCTCTTTGATGATTTGATAGAAGACATTGTCTGAAGTCATATCATCCTCCACCTCTTATTCATGTGGAGAAGTTGGCAGTTATTTGCGGGGAACAGGTAAGTACTGGTACAGAATCCAAGAACACTGGTTAGATTAACTGCCTGTTTTAACATAATTGAAATACTGTTGGAAGAATGGCAATAAACCCCAGAAAATAAATTTTAGCAAGCCATGTAGTTAGTTTATTTAAGGTAGGTGATACAGCCCATATGCTTGAGATTGCCTTGATTAATGCTTCCTTTGTCAGGCCTTGCTCCAACAGGATGACTAGGATGCTGTGATTTGATTGTATCTTTCAATTTGAGTTTAGATATGTCATAATAAAGAAATGAATTTCATATATATAAATCTTTCACCATAGGGTCTTGCATTATCAGCCAAAGACTCCGAAGTGAGAGAATTGATGGCAAAACTTCATCAGACAGAGTTAAATAATACATTACAACAAGATCTGCTGAAACACATGATGGCTGATAGAGTCGATATTGAGGTGGACAACTTGATGACTAATCAGGTTGATGGTAGGTGTATAACATAACAGCTGAGGTTCTGATAGAACTTTGTTGATACAGTTAGGTTGTATTCTGAGGTTAATAATATGCTGGAATTGGCTATGATCTTTGTTATCGTTACAGGGGGTCTCCTTTGCTGAGTGGTAAGGATTCTGATTTCGAATCACTTTCTGTTATTGCTATGGCCTGGAAGCACTTCGCTTAGATCGTAGAATTCTTTCATGTTAGCAAGTCATCCAGCTGGCATTTGGAAGATTGGTGGTTCTGTCCAGGTACCTGTCTATGCCTGAAATGATCAGAGTTGCACCTGGGGCCAACATGCTCCATGAAAAGATATAATTTACCTGAACTCTGTTTTTAAGACTTAAAGCCCCAAAAAACCAATAGTGTTGTCATCGTTTTATATATGTCTGGTGGTCACCCTCGAAATTACATTTCTACATATGAAACTTATCGCTAGTCCAGGATTTGATTTTATCAGAGGAGGTAGCAATTTTATAACAAATTATATCCTAAATTAGAGACTATGGTAGCACTTTGTTTTAGTCTTTATGTGTATCAAATTGATAATTTGCAGTATTAGTTATCAAATGAAATTTTTACTTTTCAACAGATATGGACAGTTCCACTAGCTCGTCTTCCAGTTCTCCAGTTGATAGGTGAGTTATCTATTTCTGAATATTCTTCATCTCTGAAGTTAACTAATATGTCTGCAGTTGAAAAATTCAGTCATGAATGACAGTGAAACACTACCCACAGAAAGTATACTGCTGGAAGAAAAAGGAAGGGTAATTCCATATGAGTTTAGACAATGATGCAAAGCCAGCTTGGGGAAGTCAAATTTGATGTTTTTTATATGCCCGTGAATCGGGACATATTATGGAAAGCACAAAAAGTTGTCCGCTGTCTTAACTTGAGCAGTTCTTATCCAGTGTTCACCAAACTTGGTCCCAACCTGTATTGGTATAATCTCAGTGTTGTGTCCAATAACCAGCTGTATTTTCAAAGTCTGGCTGGAGTTATGGCTCTTGAATAGCTCGTTGTGAAAGTTGACAGTGTCTACACTTTAACTTGAAAATTTCATATTCATTATTCAGCAAAATTGGTCACAGTGTTAATGGTCTTGAATAGTCTGCCAGGTTTGATAACCACCTGGGCATAATATATCAAACAAGTTTGATAACCAATCAGATAGTCACACTCACTCTTGAGTTATGGCTGTTTAATTGCTTAAAATTGCAAAACTTAACTTGACGATTTCAGTTGAAAAAAAAAATTCTCCATGTATATGGACAATTGATAATTAAATTTTAAAATTTGGGACTTCTTTCTGTGAGTAGTGATTTCAGCTTTATAAACAGGTTATTCGCTTGGCTTTTAGCAACATTATTTTTACAGAGTAAAAGATGATTTTTGACCCATTGAAATTTGTTATTTTATGAAATGAATGAAGTTTTCTTAAATAGTTCAATTGCACAAGCATGCTTTTTTGGCAAGATTTTAATTTACGAAATATGATACAAGAATAGTTCACTAGTTGTAAGTGCAGATCGTAATACCCAGCTCAGGGCTTAGTGTTTTGGTGATAATGAGGCTGTGCCTGGTTACCACTGTAACTGCTGTCCATGAGCCAGGTATTCCAGCCTGCACCTACAGGCGGTGTTAGTGTCTTTTTCTTGCATACCCCTATTCTACAAATAAAAAAAGCTTATTTTTAAATTTGAAGATAGTCTATATATATATATATATAATAGGTACACAATTTGACGGTGGTCTTTAGGGTGAAAAACATACACATTGTACCTGAGTTATAGTGAAATTATTCATGAACGAATGAATGAAGTTATGTACAGCACAATAGCTACTTGTAACCTAGACTGTAAGACAATTTTTTGCAGAATTGGTCAAAATGCTAGGCCCTGTTTGGAATGCAAGAAAAGACATGCTAATTCGATAATTGTTCTCACTTTTTAAAACAAAACACCGAATGGCAGTGAAAAGCCCTTTAAAGTAATCTTTCCCTCCTTCTATGTTTCATTAAAAGGAAATGCAAGAAAAGACATGCTAATTCGATAATTGTTCTCACTTTTTAAAACAAAACACCGAATGGCAGTGAAAAGCCCTTTAAAGTAATCTTTCCCTCCTTCTATGTTTCATTAAAAGGAAATTAAAAGAGCTGTCTTTTTTAAGATTATGATAATTCTGAATGCATTTTTAGAGCAAAAGCTTTTCTGCAGCTAGCATTTAGAAATAATTACCAAGAAAACAGCAGCGCTGCTTTTAGTTGGGTGTCAATATTTACTAACAACAAGCATTTTTAATGAAAATGTCATTGTTTTTGTGTATTACTAAAATCCACCAGAACGCGAAGAAATCTATTACTCCGGTGAGTGCAGTGGCCTAAAAAAGAATATATTGTTGATTTTTCACCTGTGTAAAATGCTCATGCGGTGGTGTAAAATTATTGATTATTTTTGTGTTGAGTTCCCTTGCATGTGCGTCTTAATTGCCTATTTTCATATTGTTTTATTTTTCCAAGTCAGCAAAATTTTTAAGAAATTGAATTGGCCAAGGTATGAAAAAAATCTCTTTTTGTTCACCTCCATAATTATGTTTTGATCATGCCAAAATGTAAGCAGGAAGATTCCATTAGTAAAATGATATACTTTCTCAAAAACAAAATAAAAACAGAAAGAAATAATCCAGTCGATACATGAGTAAAATAAAAATGTTTAAAGCATTTTAAGCAATGAATACACAAGCAACTTTATGCTTCGCTTTATATTGTGGAAGATCGTTTATTTCAGCTGAGCTTTGCTTTGATATATGAAAATTATGTTAAAGCACAAAAGAATACATGCCAGTTTTTTTTTTTCAGTGCTAGGTTGTTTTAGCTTTCAACTGATCTTTTTTTATGCAGACGAAAACTTAGCTTTCGCTATATGAGCTGCGCCATGAGAAAATCAACATAGTGGCTTTGCGACCAGCATGGGATCCGCGCAGTCTGGTCAGGATCCATGCTGTTCGCTAACGGATCTCTAATTGCAGTAGGCTTTAAAAGCGAACAGCATGGATCCTGACCAGACTGCGCAGATGCGCAGGCTGGTCTGGATCCATGCTGGTCGCAAACCCACTATGTCGGTTTTTTCATGGCATGGCTCATATTATATTTTAGCATAAAGAATTGTTTCGTTCCATGCTAGGTTGTCTGCAAGAAGCAAAAGTCACTTTTTTCAAGGTCAAATGAATAAAGATGACCATGTGAAAGATGTAGGGGAAAGTGATTGTTTAAAATTGTGTAGTGTACCAAGTATCGAGCTGAGTCAGTGATACAGTCGTACCTCATGTGTATGCATTTAAAAACATCTGAAGACATTTATGCGCCAATGGATAAGCATAAATTTAAGAAACTTTGAGATCCTGTTGAGCTATTTCTTTATGATGAGCCCAAAACTGTCAATTGACAGGTCTCTAGTTTGGACCTCAGGCAGAGGTTTCTTTAAATTTAGTTCAGGTTACTGCCGTTATTTGACTAAAATATTTCTTTAATAAAAATAGTATAAAACCTGATGTACACATGCCTTGAGGTTTGACTGTATCACGGTGATAGTGTTATACTTTTGGAAAGAGCTTATAGGGCAAAAGCTTATAGCTAAAGAGGGCTGGGCGGCATGGGATTTTATACTTGTATATTTATTCTTGATTACCAGAAAAATGAATATTCATAGAAATCAACCAAAGTGTGAAAAACAATAAAAGTTCAGCACAGCAATGAAGTGTGGTTTCAACACTATTTGCTGATTGTTGGTTTTAGCCTAATACAACTAATTTTTGTGCCCCCACTATGTGTGTTGGGGGCATATAGATTTGGTCTTGTCTGTGTGTCTGAAAAAGATTGTGACATGCCAAGCTCAAAAAGTATTTGATATAAATGAATGAAACCTTGCATGAGTCTTTATCATGATATGAACTTGCACATCTCTAATTTTTTGTCTGGCTCGGCCCCCTATTTCTAGAGTTATGGCCTCTGAAATAGTCAAAAATGCACATTTTCACCTTGTGATGCACCTAGCTCAAAAAGTATGTGATATAAGTTGATGAAAACTTGCGCGAGTCTTTATCATGATGCAACCTTGTATACTTGGCATTCTTCTTGAGATTTTACTTTAGTTACACAGAGTTACGGTTCTTGAAATAGCCAAAATAGTGGATTTTTTTGTTTGTGATGCGCATAGCTCAAAAAGTATATGGCCTGGAATAATGAATCCTTTATATCAAATGTTTGTTGAGGCTATACCCCTTAAGACTGCAAATATTTGAATTATTGCCCCTTATTTGCGACAGATGTACCAGTGGGTGCACACCATGTGTCCTACAGACACATTCTAGTTTATTTTAAGATAATGTGAAATTTTATTGATCAAATTGAGAATATTATGAGTTATTTTAATCGTAAAATGTTCGGAAATTTAGCATTAGTCCTGGGCATGATTTATTATAAAAGTTTTTATGAAAAGATTAATTTGATTACAGGCTAAGATGCCATATATAAAGGTACACAATATAGTTTGATTTATTTTTTTCTGATTGGTCATACATAAATCACTAATGTTGGGGTTTATAATTATTTGTCCTGGTGTACCTTAGAATCTGGTCAAGTTTTTTTTTGTAAATAGGAAATTTATATCACCTATTAACATCTTTTTTCTTTCTAATGAAAATATTTATAGTCTACAGAATATTCCCTATTTATAGGCATTGACAGTTATAAAATAGCGACCAATATTAACAATTTTTCTTCTCTTTTTTTCCCTCTCTACTTTTTGGCTGTCGCCGATTTCGGATTCGGATTTGGACTGGAAATCCATACAATTTACACAACACACGCTACTGGATAAACAGTGACTTTTGTTTATTTGCTTTTGTGCTTCTATGCTGTCTCCTAGCTCTAGAGGTGTTCTGGGTATAAACTTGCAATCCTGTACCCAAGCTCCCTTGTATGTTAGATATATAATTATGTTGTATTGGATGCATTTGTACATAAGAGCTGTCTCGGTTCTTGGAATCCTTTGGCAAAATGAATTTTGGAAATTTGCAGCTATTGAAGGTCATGTTCACTCTTGGACTTGCATTTCAAGAAAAAATTAAAATATTGAAAAATTATTTTCATGTTTTTCTGATATTTCTTTAGAAATACCATATATACTCGCTTAGAAGTTGGTATCGGCTATAAGTCGAGACGTCAGATCTTGTTAATATATTCATTTGGTTAGATCATGCCGAAATTTATGCATTTTCTGGCATATCTGTTAGTCTGTATTGTTCATTTCAAAAGTCTGTTTAGTTCATTTGTGAACAAAATATTGACTAACAACTTCTTGTTCTGTGTAGGGAGAAAATTGGATCTTACAAAGGTCTGTAGATTTCATTTTGCCAAATGGTTTTAAGAATTTGTTTGGAAAAATTGGTGAAAATGTGTATGTTAAGTTTACTGTATAATCTCTAGAAAATACTTTATATTAATTGTACCCATACATTGTAAATTATTTTGTTTTAAACATTTTCTTCAAATTGGTGAACATGCATACATATTTTCTTTTTTAAACTACTATACTGTGGAAAATATATAGCTATGGAAGAGTGTAAATGGAATTCTCTAAAAAAAACCAACTTTATTAAAAAAAAAAAAAAAAAAAAAGCAGAGTGGCGAATTTTGTACAAATTTTTTAGTTTGTGCTGTATCACTAGAGAAGAAAATATAAATACAATATTTTATTGATTATAGAACTTATATGAATATTTTTGAGAATTCCATTTCTTTATTTATATGCCAGTGCTATGATGTGATAACTTTGGGTCTTCAGAATTCCAGAAAAGAATAAATAGTAAATATTTATTCCATATTTAAGTGTATGTAATGTCGATGTCTGAAGACCTGAGTGTTGTTCACATTTATCTATGTGATACACTATTGTGATAGCTTCTTTTGAGATATGTATATATATACGTATTTCTGCTGCCTTAATATTGAGACATTAGGTCCATTTTTTGCATTTTGATTTCGTATTTATACCTCATCTGAAGTAGATTTCCAGTATTCCAGGTCTTTTTTCTGAGTTCTAAACTGTAGCTGTTCTGCAGTCATGAAATCTTTTTATCACCCTCACTCACAGTCTTTAAAGGTCGGGATGAGGGTGGGTGCATATATTGATAACTCTGCCCGTGTGTAGGCCTTTGTGTGTGTTTGATTGTGTGTGCACAAAGTAGTGTCCTGTCAAAAAACTTTGTTATGTAATGTCAGGTTTTGAAAATTCCTGGCTCAAATGACCAGCTTAACAAGACCTTGTGTCTCTTGTGTGTAGTCCGGACCCCTAGCTCAAAATCAAGGTCACAAGATTTAAAGTCATTTTTCCGGACCACTAGCTTAAAGTCAAGGTCATAAGATTTAAAGTCATTTTTCCGGACCACTAGCTTAAAGTCAAGGTCACAAGATTTAAAGTCATTCTTTCCGGACTACTAGCTTAAAGTCAAGGTCACAAGATTTAAAGTCATTTTTCCAGACCACTAGCTTAAAGTCAAGGTCACAGGATTTAATCATTTTTTCTGGACCCCTAGCTTAAAGTCAAGGTCACAAGATTTAAAGTCATTTTTCCGGACCACTAGCTTAAAGTCAAAGTCACAAGATTTAAAGTCAAAAAGTTTCTTACATCAATATTTTCATCATAGTTGTTTTCAAGTGATTAGATTGTTTTTGGACATATCCTGGAAATTTTAATCACTTAAAGCTTAATTTGTACACATTATATGACAGTGATACTGCATGTTGACACTTTATGTATACTCACATTTAATTTTCCTGTATCATGTCTTGATATAAAACTGGTTTGTTATCCTGGTTTGTTGGGCAATAATGTGCATAGAATTCTTGTGTGTTGGTTGTATCACAGGGATTTGTGGTGTAACAGTGTTTTACTATGGTATAATGTGGAAAAGAAATGGTTGGTGTAAGGCAGTTTTTAATTCACCAGTTTTAGAAAAACGTGAAGTATTATGTGATGTTGTGTTCATGAGACTGTCTGTACATCCATGCGTCCGTCTGTCATATTTTTTGTCCAAAGCATAATTTAATAGCCATTCAAGATATTGAATTTAAACTTAACAAGTAGATGTTATTGAGATGATGTACAGAACATATGAACTGGGTAGATAGGTCAATGGTTGAGGTCATAAGGCAAAGGTCAAACTTTTATTGACTTCCAACCAGGCATATTATATTATGTAGGTGGTGATGAAATGATATGCAGAGCACATGAACAAGGGTCTAGGTCCCAATTTGAGCTCAAAGGTCAAATCTGTCAGTTATATTTCATGTCCAGAGTACAACTTAATACCAATTCAAGGTATTGACCTCAAACCTGGCATGTAAGTAGTTAGGATAAGATATTGTACAGAGCTTACGATCTGGGTTGATAGGTCAATGGTCAAAGTCACAGATTGAGATCAAAGGTCAAATCTGTCTGTCATGCATAACTTAATAAGCATTCAAGGTATTGAAATTCAACTTGGGATAAAGTTAGATGGTGATGAGGAGATATGTAGAGCACATGAACAGGAGTGGTAGGCCAAAGGTCAAGGTCACAGCAAGGTCAGATCTGTCTTTAATATTTGGATGTATAATTTAAAAACCATTCAAGATACTGCCTTCAAACTTGGCATATAGGTAGGGGTAATTGGATGATGTGCAGTGTATGAATGGGGTCGGTAGGTCAAAGGGTAAGGTCATAAATTGATCTCAAATGTCAAATATCTCCAAATATATCCCTAATTGTGCAAAAATATTTTGGTATATTATATATTTTTATCTATTAATTTTGTGTCTTTCATGTCTAACAGGGTATTGGCAATTAGAGTATTTAACATTCCATTATTGGTTGGTTATCAGTGATCTTATATATTTTTGTCTGTAAATAGTTTGTGAGCTGTTAAAATTTAAAGATACTCGTGTTTAACTGACGGTTTATGGAAAGCAAGTTGTTATGTTTTAGAAATAGGGTATAAGTTTTTATTTCTCAGGGTCATTTTGTGCAAAGTAAACTATTTTCATTGAAGTGTAGAACCGAAACTCTTGTTTCTTCCCATTAATTTTCAAATACTTGTGTTTAGTAGAAATTTTGATTTTTTTTTGTGTCCTTGGTTTTATTTTGCATTTTGTTTCAAGTTTCTTTAATATTTAGAACATATAAAATTTTGTCCCATTTCTTCACAAGTATTTAGTGGTTTTTATGGTTTTCTGTTGTAAGTAATGCAATATAGAAACAGTCAATGGTTTCTGTTGTAGACACTCTGTTACATATTTTGAGTCTGTAGGATTTTTCTACAAACTGTAAAGTATATTATGAAATCTTCCATGATATCTTGGTTGCATATGGTAAAATGCATGAATGGAACCTCACTGGCTGGAGTATGGTCAGTAGATTATCATATGTCACTTTCTGTTGTTGTTAGATTGTTGTTATTTGGAGTACAGTTTGTGTGTACCCATGTGTTGGATCATATAAGAAACTATTTTTTCAGTATTTGAATATTTCAAACTACTGCTGATTCTTTCAAAAGTGGAATATTTTTATATGATGCTTTCATAAGATGAAATCATAAGATAGCATTTTCATCTATACTGCATGCTTTAAATACACAATAATTTTAAATATAACATAATCAAGGTTGTAGAAACTAACTATACTTGTTGCTTTTTTTATAAACAGAAAACTGCTAAAAGTATACAAATATATGAAAGTAAGTTGTTATAATATCATACACTTACTGGCTACTACTCTTCACATGCACAAAGTTTGAACTGTGAAATCGGTTATAAAGAAAAACCAAAACAAAAAAACAAAGACATGAAAATGTTTTTAAAACCCAAAGAATATTGGGGAATCTTGAAAATGTTTTTATAACCCCAGAAACTTTTTTCTGTACGTGTCTTTCATGTCTAGATGTCTAAAAATACTTATCTTTGATAGCACACTTATAAGTCTAGGGTACCTTATTTTTGTTAAATTTTATTGGTAAAAAACCCCGACTTATGGCTGAGTATTTATATTTGTTCACAGTTCAAATATATCCTGCAATCCTTTGTTTGTACATTTATGCCTCAATGCGGAATAATTCTTGTATATGCCAGACTCGCTTTAACCAAATATTCCTTGTTTCTTTCCCCCTTCTGTCACTCTGGAAACTGCAGCATGTTTGAGAGTCGTGTGGAATCGTCGGCACCAACTCAAAAACCATCATTGATGTCCTCCTCAAGCTGGGAAGCGGCAGTAAAGAAAGATAAGGTAAGGCTGGTACCCATCATGAAAAATATATTGTTTATGGCAATGAATGGTGATAATACACCACAGAAAATATGGATGCACATGGAGATTATTCCATTATTTGAAATAGTATATTATTGCAGTTTAGATTTGGCTATTTCAATTTAGTAATATCAGTTAATAATTATTTATAAAGACTGACCACATGCTAAGAATTCTATAAAGATGATACTTCAAAAGTGTTTCATTCATTGCTTTAAAACATTTCAATTTGATACTTACTGTGCAAGAGAAAGGATAAAATGTCTGGTCAGCATAAAATTATTTTATTATTTTGCACTGTATATCTGACAATGTAATATTTCGATTATTAATTTCTTTGTAGAAGTAACTGCTTCCAAATAAACTGGAATTTTTTGGATGTTTTTCAAATTTTATATTTTATTTATATTGTACTGTAAAGTCATTAAATTTTCATAAGCATTAAATTTCATTGTTTTGAACGAAATTGCTGTTTCATTGGGATAGAAATTTGTGGGTTGTGGGCTTTGAGCATAAAATAATAGGGAAATTTACTGGTGTGTTGGGATTTTAATTTCATGGATTGTCTCAACCACGAAGTCCGTGAAAATTAGTCCCCCATGAATATAAATGGTTTTACAGGAGAAGGAAAAACTCCGCAGAACATATTTTATGTTGACCAGATTCACTATATGTATCACCAAATGTGTTGATAAAAAAACATAGAATAAACCAGAATTTGTGCTAAAAAGAGCTTTTAGAGCCAATTTAAGCAGAAATTTTCTTGTCGGAAATGACGCATGTAACAGTTATACTTTCTTGTCAACAGATTTTAAAAAGCAAGATTATTGAATTAATGCACACCTCTGTGAAAGGTAGGATAGCATCGTGACTTAATACAATATCATGCTATGAATATTTTGGTCTGTCGGTTATTCTAAGGAAATGAAAAAAACTGTATGTCTTGTTATATGGCATGAAAATATATCGTTACAATTATTTACCAGACAATAAACCTATGCATCTGCACAAAGGATCATTCTAACTGTTTTAAGAAATTTTTCGGGAATTTTTCATATGATTTTATGTAATATTAAGCATAAATATAATGCCTATTTTCCGAAACGAAATATTTTGGCAAACAAGATTCCATGAAGAAAAATCATGAAGATGGCCCAGTTTCATTCAACACAGCTTTATATTAAGATAGCAGACTCGTAATCACATTCAGCAATTTCCTTGTGATTACGTACTCTTGATGGGCAATTCGGCATTCTTCAGACTTAAAGAAGGCCGACGCACACATGCTTACATACCATAAAATTCCAAATCGCAAATTTGCAATTGTCATTATGGGTTTGTAACCTTATTCTGACAGTTTCAATGATTATGTTGCTTTCAACAGGAATGTAGACTTGTTTTCCTATATAGATTGAAAATATAAGATGCTAGGACGGAACTGTACCTGACTACCCATGTTAGATTTGCAAATTTTTTTTTGTAAGATTTCCAATTTACCTTTAGTTCTTGGACCTCATCTTAATCAAGGACACTTGTACTGGCATGAAACATATCTAGTGCGTTGGAACCCTTCAAGGCTAGAACATCTTCTCCAATCTGAACAGTTGTTTTTGGTCACGATTAATTGTATTTATATAGAAAATAGCACCTACCCTCAAATCTGAATGATTGTTTTGAATGGGGATAATACTATTTTTATGGAGAACGACCCCTCTAAAATGAAAACCTGTCAAAATGGAACTTTCCTTTTGGTGCTGAGGCTGTTCGGATGAGAAGGGTTCTAGCGTATCACATTTTATGAAATGATCTTTATAATTTACATCATATTTACTTATGCATTAATTGAATAGTGTAATTTTTGATATTTTGCGAGTAAAGTCTTACATCCATACTTGAATTTTTGCATTTAAAATATTTAGAGCATTTCTGAAAATAAATTCCTGCTGGTACTTTCGACTTTGCTTTTTATTTCAAAATGGAGAATTAGTAGACCAGTATTAAATGTAGAAGTGTTATAGTTAATAAGAAATAAAAAAAAGAAAGAATTATTGCATTTGATATAGGAGTTACAAAGACTAATGCCGGTAAGTAGAGAAAGACTATATCCTATAACCATGGTAATATCTAGTTGTTGTTCTACTGTACCGCTAAATCATGTTAAAAAAATAGATATTTAGCATAACGTCTTAGACCTATGACAGACAGTCAAGAACATAGTTACTATTAGTTACATTTTATTGTTTTGTAATTTCTATGGAATGCTTTTGATACCATCACGTTTACATTTTTCAGAAAGCCAAATTTTGAAAATGCGTCGTTTTTACTGTAAAAGCAGAAATTTTTGCGACGGTCTAAATTTCGCTATATCCGTGAGGCCCTACATATTGCGAAAAATTAATCCTCGCGTAAATATACACCAAAAGTATTATTCAGATTGAAAGAGGATACCATTTTTAGAATTTCGCGATTATTAAACATCACGTACATACTCAAAATTTCATATTCGCAAAATTTTGGCGCAGTGAAAATATGCACTTTTACAGTAATTGCTGCTTTCAAACCAAGTAACCTTTCTGCATAATGATTTTAAAATTACACTGAAAATTACTCCATAATTTTAAATATTGCTTTTTTAAAATATGAGGGAATAAATTGCATTTCGTAGTAGTCTGCTAGGGACTGATTGATGTCCGATAACTTCATTTTAGTCTATTTTACAGAAATTCATCCAATTCTCGCAGACAATTTTGCAAACTTTTACATATTATGCAATGCAGATATTAATGCAATGCATGGCTGTGTCTGTTGTTGTAGGAATAGCATAATGTTGATATGAGCGTGCCCAAATAGAAGACTGTCTCCCCTATTTAAATCATACTGTTTGAGTGCTGTCTTCAGACTGAAGTTTTTTTTAATCGAGAAATTGTTTGGAATTCGTATTTGAATGTTCACAAATTCTTGGAATCATGGGTATAAGATTTGAGCTGAAGCATGTTTGGATGTTATGAATTATAAAGTATTTATTCCACTTTTACTCTAGATAATTTATAACTTTGCATTAAATATACTTGAAATAAAAGTTACATCTAAAATATTTTCACATGCAGTTCTTGAAAATAAAGAAATGTTATGATCTTTCACCAAAACTTCAGTCTGAAACAGTTTGGAAAATGTTTTTAAAAAAAAAAAAAAAAATGTCTGTATGTTGAATAACTTTAAAGTGCATGCAGCTAATTAAGTAAATTTTAATTGCATCAATGGATTATATGATATTGACAATATTACCTAATGCATAATGTATGTACATATACTAAAAATATTAATAAAATGGAATATTGATAATAATCTGGCATAATTCCTTGTAACATAAGTAATAAATTCCTTAAGTGATAGAGAATTTGTTACTTCTGAGCAAAATTGTTGTAACTGTGAATTAATGAAGTCGCAGATATGATAGTTTTGCATGGAGGCAATAGTTATGCATGATACTTAATAATAAATGTTAATTTTGTCAATGTTTTCTGTTGTTGTAATAGTAAAGTATTTACCGGAGAACTAATGAATAAATTGTAGAAAGATGAATGTATTTCAGCAGACTTTACTTTTCTGTATTTAAAATTTTTGTTTAAATCAAATAGCGAGAGTTAGAGAGATTTTACCGGAGGTCATACCCATTTAGTGGTCCAGTGAGTATCGGAGCAACCTGCACACATTTATCTCTGTATCGCATTTTTCACATACAGTAACCTGCAAAACAAAAAGTGGGCTCGATTGCATACCCCTATTTTGCCAGATCTGCACTTGTCGGGCTCATTGCCTGTGCGTCAATTTGCCAAGATAGCCTGGTGTGGTATGAATTGTGTCCACCTAAATATCCAGATAGTCCTTTAGTCCTTTTTCAATAATATTCATTTCAGCATCAGTTTGTTATTTTGCTGGGTTCATGCTTTCATTGTTAGGGCACTCAGTGTCTCGCAGATCAAGCTGCATTAAGTTCAATTTTTGTGACTCGTCATGGTGTTATTGTTACAGCCAATCAAATGCCTTTTTCCATAATGTATTTAGAAAACTGTTCACAGACTGGCTTACATATTGAAGTAATTGATCTGTTACTACAACCACCAGCTTAGCAGAGTGCTGGTTCCAGACCAGAAAGGAAGTGCCATTGTACTCCATCATATACTCCCAAAGTGGAAAATATACCATTTAAATTGTACATTTCTGCTATAAAATGCACAGTTCGGTAAATGGTCACTATGCATATTGAACAATGGGTAATTCATCTTGCAACCAGAAAGCCAGTAAGGCATTTCATTGAACATTTACTGTTAAGCGGAGGAAAACATGAAATACTGGTGTGTCTCTGTGAGATAAAAGGTTGAGGAGAAGATGTTATGGTGAACAATGGAAGATAAAGTACTTGTTCAGTATGCAAAGTATCCATTTACCGAACTGCACATTTTTAGTTAGAAATATGTGATTAAAATAGGTTAGTGTATCTTCCAGTTTGTGCCCATGGTTTACATAGTATATCTAGGGGTAAGGCATAACATGTACAATGGCGTTTTCTTTTTGTTCTGGTGCCAGTGCAGCAGAGTCACAAAATGTACACCAGCAAATGAGTTATACATGGCTTCATTTTCTTTGTGTTGTTCAGTTTCACTGAGGGTTTTTTTCCCCAGCATTTTCACTTGCTTATATAATTCTTTATTTTTTGTACCCCCCGAACAACAAAGTTGTAAGAGGGGATATCCTGGTTTCAGGTTGTCTGTCTGTCTGTCGGTAGACACAATCTTGTGCACACCATCTCTCCTCATCCCCTTGACACAATTTAATGAAACTTCACACAAGTGATCAGTAACAACAGTAGTTGTGCATGGGGCATGTTAGGTTCTTTCAGAAAAAAAAATTGCAGAGTTACGGGACTTTGTTTTTTTGTTTCTATACTATATACAAAGACTCAATCTTGTGCGCACCGTCTCTCCTCATCCCCTTGACACAGTTTAAAGAAACTTCACACAAGTGATCAGTAACAACAGTAGTTGTGCATGGGACATGTTAGGTTCTTTCAGAAAAATGTTTTGCAGAGTTACGGGACTTTGTTTTTTGTTACTATACTATATACATAGACACAATCTTGTGCGCACCATCTCTCCTCATCCCCTTGACGCAATTTAATGAAACTTCACACAAGTGATCAGTAACAACAGTAGTTGTACATGGGGCATGTTAGGTTCTTTCAAAAAAAAAAAATTTGCAGAGTTATGGGACTTTGTTTTTCGTAAACATACTATGTACATGCAGTCTACATATGCAATCTTGTGCACGCCTAATCTTCCGAACCCTTTCACACAATTTAATGAAACTTCACACAAGTGATCAGTATCAACCCTAGTTGTGCATGGTGCATGTTACGTTCTTTTAGATAAATATTCTGCAGAGTTATGGGACTTTGTTTCTTGTTAACATACTATGTACATACAGTCAGCATATGCAATCTTGTGTGCGCCTAATCTTCCGAACCCTTGCACACAATTTAATGAAATTAAGTTATGGGACTTTGTTAATGCTCAGGTGAGTTTTTCTGATCACTCGATGTCCGGCGTCTGTCTGTCTGTCGTATGTCCGTCAACATTTAGCTTGAGTATGGGATAGAGGCTGTATTTTTCAACTGATCTTCATGAAATTTGGTCAGAATGATAACCTTGATGAAATCTAGGCCGAGTTCGAAAATGGGTCATCTGGGGTCAAAAACTATGTCACTAGGTCAAATTAAAGAAAAACCTTGTGTATGCGATAGAGGCTGTATTTTTCAATTAATCTTCATGAATTTTGGTCAGAATGATTGCCTTGATGAAATCTGTGTCAACTTCGAATATGGGTCATCTGGGATGAAAAAGTAGGTCATTAGGTCATATCAAAGAAAAACCTTGTGTATGCGTTAGAGGCTATATTTTTCAATTGATCTTCATGAAATTCAGTCAGAATGATTGCTTTGATAAAGTCTTGGTAAAGTTTGAATATGGGTCATCTCGGGTCAAAAATTAGGTCACTAGGTCAAATCAAAGAAAAACCTTGTGTATGCAATAGAGGCTGTATTTTTCAATTGATCTTTATGAAATTTGGTCGGAATTATTGCCTTAATAAAATCTAGGTAGAGTTTGGTTATTGGTCATCTGTGGTCAGAAACTAGGTCACTAGGTCAAATCAAAGAAAAACCTTGTGTATGCAAAAGAAGCTGTATTTTTCAGTTGCTCTTTATGAAATTTGGTCAGAATGATTTCCTTGATGAAATCTAGGTCAAGGTTGAATATGGGTCATCTGGGGTCAAAAACTAGGTCACTAGGTCAAATAAAAGAAATACTTGTGTTTGCTCCAATTTTAATGATACTTGGTCAGAATATTTTTTTCCATGCAATCACTAAGTCTGTGTTTACACTGCTATGGTGTATACAGTATTATGGTGTGTTTCTCAGGTGAGCGACCTAGGGCCATCTTCGCCCTCTTGTTTTTTTGTTACTATACTGTATACATACAGTTTATATACATACAGTCCACATAATTATGCAATCTTGTGTGTGTCAGATTGCAATGTACTGTGTCAGTGCATGCGGGGGGTACATTCATCACCTTTAGTAATAGCTCTAGTTTTTTTTGCTTCATGAAATTTGAGACTTTTAAACTTGTGGATGAAATAATGTGATGTAATCTACATGTTCTGCCATTGTGCTGGTCTAAATTTTCCATTCTCCAGTAGTTTAAAGCACTACCTATTTGCAGAATGTAGTAAAAACTGGTAGTCATAGCGTGATACCAGATATAGTATCCATGGGACTGGTAGCCATAGCGTGATACCAGATATAGTATACATGGGACTGGTAGTCATAGCGTGATACCAGAATCTAGTATCCATGGGTGATACTCAAGTTTCTCAGACTCCAGAAAATTTATGTTGAAAATGACCATAATGCTGTAAAATCAGATTTTTTTACAGGGCCAAACATCTGTCATTTTTGTTATGCAAAGATACTTCTAACAGTAATAGCATTTTCTGCAAGTGATTTTTGCAAAGACTGAAAAACAACAAATAAATTAACAGTAAATCCAAACTTTCTGATTTTGTAGTAACTTGAGCTTTTTTCTCATGAACATACCTATAGGGTTCTGTACCAGTCACTCCCTAATACCTACATAATAGTCACTTTTGGATAATGTACATATTGTAAAAGTTAACAATTTCCACTAGTTTTATAGCAACTTGAGAATTTTTTCTCTACTTAGAGTCCCACTACCAGTCACTCCCAAATACCTGCATACAGCCACATTTAGATAGTGTATATATTGTAAATGTTAATAATTTTATCAGTGTGAAACTTACAATAATTGGGTAGTTGCATGTACATGTATAATGTGTGCTTACTGCAATCTAAAGCATGCAAAAAGATAGACCTTTGTAAATGAAAGTTTTCCCATATTGCAAGTACCATACTATTAATAGACAAAACAAATGGTTGTTGACTTTTGACATCTTTACTGTCAGGTCTCAACTTACTAAATTTAGTTTGGAGACCAGTCCAAAAACTCCAGTGTCTGATTGGTCAGTTCTTAGCACCATTTTGAAATTGGACCAATAGCAGCAATTTTGCATTTTTAGACTGATTTCCAGATGTTAATATATTTCTGTTACCAACTGTCTTTCTTGCATCTTTTTTTTTTTTTTGGCAATTTTTATGCCCCCGAAGGGAGGCATATAGTTTTTGAACCGTCTGTCAGTCTGTCCGCAATTTTCGTGTCCGGTCCATATCTTTGTCATCGATGGATGGATTTTCAAATAACTTGGCATGAATGTGTACCACAGTAAGACGACGTGTCGCGCGCAAGACCCAGGTCCGTAGCTCAAAGGTCAAGGTCACACTTAGACGTTAAAGGATAGTGCATTGATGGGTGTGTCCAGACCATATCTTTGTCATTGATGGATGGATGGATTTTCAAATAACTTGGCATGAATGTGTACCACAGTAAGACGACGTGTCGCACGCAAGACCCAGGTCCGTAGCTCAAAGGTCAAGGTCACACTTAGACGTTAAAGGATAGTGCATTGATGGGCGTGTCCGGTCCATATCTTTGTCATCGCTGGATGGATTTTCAAATAACTTGGCATGAATGTGTACCACAGTAAGACGACGTGTCGCACGCAAGACCCAGGTCCGTAGCTCAAAGGTCAAGGTCACACTTAGACATTAAAGGTCATTTTTCATGATCGTGCATTGATGGGCATGTCCGGTCCATATCATTGTCATTCATGCATGGGTTTTAAAATAACTATGCATGAATAGAATGTGTGACACAGTAAGACGACATGTCATGCGCAAGACCCAGCGCCGTAGGTCAAAGGTCCTAAACTCTAACATCGGCCATAACTATTCATTCAAAGTGCCATCGGGGGCATGTGTCATCCTATGGAGACAGCTCTTGTTGTGTATCAAACATCATACATATTTTTGCAATTGGCTTTTTTGACTACTGTCTAAAAGGGGTAAGGGAAGGACAAGGATGAAAAGTATTAATTATGCCCCCACAAATGAAGTTTTGGGGTATATAGGAGTGAGTTTGTCTGTCAGTCGGTCAGTCTGTTGGTTTTCATGGTTTCAGGACAATAACTCGTGAAAGGCTTGACAGATTTAAATAAATATTGGTACACAGGTGTAACATCATAAAATACAAATCTGGTTCGACTTTGGCTACAAACAACCAATTTTTTGACGTAGTTATGGCCCCTTTCCAACTTCAAATTTGCCATACTTCTATGACAAGGCCATATTGTCGGGGTATTATTTGTCACTCCTATGACAGTTCTAGTTTGACATGGGAAGTCATGGATAGAGACAATGCATTGAAGGACAGTTTCTTGTTTATGTTGATGCAAAATTCAGATGCCTGAATTTCTAAAGATAGCAATGTAAAGCTGGTCCATATACATAAGCTTGTCTACTCCCAGCTGTCACAATGCATGGCAGTGGTCCCTCAACTGTTGCCATGTGAATAGAATTTTTCTTGCTCCTTAATGCAGTTGGTCAGTTAGAACTTTCAAAAAAGTAGTAGAAGTAGAATTTAATTGTGTTTTTGTATCCTTCACAATGAAAACAGTTGGAATTGGCTTGTTCTTGTATGAGTTAATCCATATTGTAGGTTAACTGAATGTATGTACATCTATATTCTAAATAAATTAGCTGACATTGTATCATGTATATATATTAAATAACAATCACTGTGTACCTATATTATAAATAGACTTTTAGAAGAACATCAAAGTTTGTGAGTTGTTCCATGCGATGGTATCGGCAGGTAAAAATAGGGACTAAAAACATCTAACACGTCTAAAAATATTGACATATTTTTATGGAGTAACTTATTTCTTACTTGAGGTTTACTGTTGAGTGTGGTATTAATTATGTGTCAAAGACATCTTGTGTTTAAAAGGATACATAGGTAGAATAAGTAGACAAAAAGTTAGAATCTTTATTTATTGTGGAACAACTTCTCTCACATTTTATTGACACGCTTAATTAAGTAAAAAGATGGGAGTTTTTTCTTATTTTGATGACATGGGGTGGAGGGGGACAATTCCCATGATTTTGTTAACCTGACCTATGCAGATAAAATTTGGAAACTGCTATGAAGTGTCATAATCTGCTTTTCGTTATTAAGGTAGTGGGCCTGTAATGATAATGGAAATATCCCTGTAACACCACTTGTTGTCCAGTTTATCTCGGCTCTTGTTGCACTAAATAATTAAATGAAATTCATGTTAAGGGGCTGTATTTTCAACTTGCAATGCTGCTATAGTTTGCTTGTATAATAAATATGACATTCAAATTTTATGTGATGATTAAGTACCATTAAAGGTGGATTCTTATTGTTTTGGGGTCAGAGGCTCAAAGGTCAAGGTCGCATGCACCAAATTATTTTTAGTGCTGTTTTGGTGTATTTCATCAGAGTTACATCCCTTCAACTGCATAAGATATTTGCTTACTTCATTATACTTATTCTTATAATAACCTATAAGAATAACTTGGTATATAAAGCACAAGTCTCCTGGTCTGGAGATTGTATCTTCAGCTCTCAAGATGAGGTGAATGTTCTCTGTAGATAATATGTCCAGAGTTATTAATCCTCTAACTCTGATTCATGTTGGACATTTTCTATAGTCATGCAGCCTCCACCTTGGAGTAATGTGGGAAAGTGCCATGATAGGCTAAAAATCTCTCTCTTTCTCTAGCCTCTGAATCATGTGGAGAAGTTGCAATGATAGGCTAAAAACAATCTCTTTGGCCATTCATTCTCCACCTTGGAGTCATGTGGGGAAGTTGCTGTGGCTAAAAAGATGTCTCTCTAGTAATTCACCCCTCCCCTTGGAGTTATGTGGAGAAGTTGCAATGATATGCTGTAAACAATCTCTCTGGCCATTCATTCTCCACCTTGGAGTCATGTTGGGAAGCTGCTGCCATGATAGGCTACAAAGATCTCTCTTTAGTAGTTCATCCTCCACCTTGGAGTCATGTGGAGAAGTTGCAATGATATGCTGAAAACAATCTCTCTGGCCATTCATTCTCCACCTTGGAGTCATGTGGAGAAGTTGCAATGATATGCTGAAAACAATCTCTCTGGCCATCATTCTCCACCTTGGAGTCATGTGGGGAAGTTGCCATGATAGGCTAAAAAGATTTATCTCTATCCTCCACCTTGGAGTTATGTGGGGAAGCTGCCATGATAGGCTAAAAAGATTTATCTCTACCCTCCACCTTGAGTCATGGGGGTAAGCTGCCATGATAGGCTAAAAAGATTTATCTCTATCCTCCACATTGGAGTCATGTGGGGAAGCTGCCATAATAGGCTGAAAACAATCTCTCTGGCCATTCATTCTCCACCTTGGAGCCATGTGGGGAAGTTGCCATGATAGGCTAAAAATATTTATCTCTATCCTCCACCTTGGAGTCATGTGGGGAAGCTGCCATGATAAGCTGAAAACAATTTCTCTGGCCATTCATTCTTCACCTTGGAGTCATGTGGGGAAGCTGCCATGATCGGCTGAAAACAATCTCTCTGGCCAATTGTCTCCAGTTCGGAGTCATGTGGGGAATATGCCATGATAGGCTTAAACAAATATCTAACAATTCATCTTCCACCCTAGGGTCATTTGGGGAATTCATCATGATAGGCTGAAAAAGAAATCTCTCTGTAGTAATTCATCCTTCACCTTGGATTTATGTGGGGAATGTTAAAACCAAGAAAACAAAAAAGATAAGGAATTCAATAGGGAGGAACATGACTGTGGCTTAGTTAAGGGGTTGTATTATGTGAGAGAAGTGGCTGACATTCTTTGACGTAGTTAACAAAAAATAAAAAATTCAGATAATATTTTAACATTTTGTTGTCTTTTAATATAATTTTTTGAGTTATTGAAAATGTGTTTTGTCACACTATTAATACTTGTTTTTTCTGGGAAATTTTGTGGGCTCTTTTTGCTTAGTTTCCTTTGCAAGTAATACCAAAAACTCGGACTAAAGCTTCAAAACTATATAATATAATTACTTTTAACTTTAATGTCTTTCCTTTTTTGCTAGGTAAAAGAAAACAAAATTTAATGGATAAAACTTGCTTAAGAGGTTTCTGTTAGTTAATATATAATAGATGTTTCCTTTTTCTTACTGTCATTCCGTTAATATTTCTTAGAGTACACAATCATTTTACTTCATTCTGTTGCTCAGTATTTTCAGAGAATGTGCAGGCAAACCTGTGCATAGAGACCACCTGCTTGTATAAAGACCACCATTTTCTCCTGTTTTAACTGAAAAGAGTGTAGCTTTTACATGTTTAGAGATGACCTTTCAACAAATATCACTATTTTTATTTCCCAGGGTGGTCTGTACAGCCAGGTTTGACTGTATATGAAAATAATGAAATGGAACAGATTCTTTTGGTCAGATCCATTACATAGATGTCAATTGTAATTCATTAAGAAACATTTCATGTGGTATGTATGAAAGATTGTATAAAATTTTGCATTTTTTTAGCTTTAATATTAGATTTGTAAGTGTTGTCACTGTGCTAAGTGTCAAACAAAGGTGATTGATGTATTGTGCCTCTGTTTATTGTAGGCGCGGCGACGCACTCCATCAAGACCAGATGAACTACTGTATGCCGGAAATGAAGAACAGGCACCAATGCTGAACAGAGTCTTGGAAACGCCAGACGAGAGCTCAGCTGCAGTTACAAAAATACCGCCAGTCATGTCAATGAGTGCACCTCCGACTACAACTGTTACCAGTAGTGATGGAACGTTGATGCCTCCGCCAAAATCGTTACCACCAAGGCAAACTAGCTCTTCCAGGTTATTTGTCTTTCTAAACCTTTATATCAACCATTAGACATGATGACATATCATTGCTTTTAAAAGAGGAAAGTAAAAAAAGAACTGCTAATCCTTTGATAGTTAAAAAAAAGGACAAACTGCTGTTGTAACAAGATGCAGTTTTGTGAGATTTTGAATTACATTGAGCAGTTTTCTTTTTATCTTTGTCCAAGATGCTTCTTTCGCTGAGTGGTGGAGGTTGCCGGCTTCAAGTCACTTGCCAGCCACTTATATACATCCAGAACTTAAGTTGACATTTAGAATTCATCGTACAAGAAAGGTATCCAGCTGGCTGACAGAAAGCTGGTGGTTCTACCAGGTACCTGCCTGTACCTGCTAGGTACCCGAAGTGTCACCTCGGCTCTTACACCACCACCAAAAGCTTGACAAGTCAGTATATTACCTGAATTGTATCTGTGTGACTCTAAACTGCACAAAATAAATAAAGGGGCCTCAGTGGCCGAGTGGTTAAGGTCGCTGACTTCATTCACTTGCCCCTCATCGATGTGGGTTCGAGCCTCACTCGGGGCGTTGAATTCTTCATGTGAGGAAGCCATCCAGCTGGCTTACGAAAGGTCGGTGGTTCTACCCAGGTGCCCGCTCGTGATGAAATAATGCACGGAGGGGCACCTGGGGTCTTCCTCCACCATTAAAGCTGGAAAGTCGCCATATGACCTATCATGTGTCGGTGCGACGTTAAATCCAACAACAACAAAAAAAATAAATAAATTGATTATATCTATATTCCAGGTTATCAACTATTTCCCCAAGTATGAGAAGAAAAGATTACTCAAAGCCAAGTCCGTCCCCATCCCCTGTACTGAGGAGAAAAAACAGCTTCACTATTCTGTCAAGATCAAGTTCTATGTAAGTAAAGAAAATATAGATGAACCATAGAAACGTCAGTAGTTCTGATGCATTTCAATGTTATTTGTTTGTTTGGGACTGAGCACCATTTTTAGCTCATCTGATTTTTTGAAAAAAAATGATGAGTTATTGTCATCACTTGAGCGGTTGTCGGCGTCGGCGTTGGCGTTGCCTGGTTAAGTTTTATGTTTAGGTCAGCTTTTCTCCTAAACTATCAAAGCTATTGCTTTGAAACTTGGAATACTTGTTCACCATCATAAGCTGACCCTGTATACCAAGAAACATAACTCCATCTTGCTTTTTGCAAGATTTATGGCCCCTTTTGTACTTAGAAAATATCAGATTTCTTGGTTAAGTTTTATGTTTAGGTCAACTTTTCTCCTAAACTATCAAAGCTATTGCTTTGAAACTTGGAATACTTGTTCACCATCATAAGCAGACCCTGTACATCAAGAAACGTAACTCCATCTTGCTTTTTGCAAGAATTATTGCCCCTTTTTGACTTAGAAAATCAGTTTTCTTGGTTAAGTTTTATGTTTAGGTCAGCTTTTACCCCAAACTATCAAGCTATTCCTTTAAAACTTGCAACACTTGTTCACCATCATAAGCTGACCCTGTACAGCAAGAAACATAACTCCATCCTGCTTTTTGCAAGATTTATGGCCCTTTTGGACTTAGAAAATATCAGATTTCTTGGTTAAGTTTTATGTTTAGGTCAACTTTTTCTCTTAAACTATCAAAGCTATTGCTTTAAAACTTGCAGCTCTTGTTCACCATCATAAGCTGACCCTGTACAGCAAGCAACATAACTCCATCCCGCTTTTTGCAATAATTATTGCCCCTTTTGGACTTAGAAAAATCATTTTCTTGGTTTAATATTATGTTTAAGTCAACTTTTCTCAAAAACTATCAAAGCTATTGCTTTAAAACTTGCAACAGTTTTTCACCATCATAAGTGGACACTGTACATCAAGAAACATAACTCTATCCTGCTTTTTGCAAGAGTGATGGCCCTTTTTAGACTTAGAAAATCATGGGTAGGACAATATTTCTATTATACAAAAAAAATCAGATGAGCGTCAGCACCCGCAAGGCGGTGCTCTTGTTCAACAGTATTTCAGTTTTGTAACAAACAGGCAACCTACCCAGTGTTCCTGAATTCTGTACCAGTAATAACACGTTTCCAGCAAGAAACTGCCAACCTCTCTTCATGAATCAAAGGTAGAGGACAAATGATTTCAGTCACAAGATCTTTTATCAAACATCAGGGAGAACATACACAATTCAATGTTACAGATTCTGCTGAAACTTGACCAAGATGAGGAAGCTGCTAATATCTTCTTCATAATTTTAGTAAAAATTCCAGTCAAATTATTCAACTATTGCCTATAAGTGAGGTTGAAAAAAGGTTAATCAACCTGGGAAAAATGCTATTGTAAGAGGGCTTACTTGTAGCAAAGAGCTATAAAAATAAAAAGATCGGCAACTTGAAAGGCATATAGAGCAAATTTCGCCCAAAAAACGTGACAACTGAATGAGATCTCGTTTACCGGAAGTGATGCGTTCTCCACGCGCCATTTTGTATGCGAAAGTAATTATTCATTGGTAAATTAATTATCACCGTATGACCACGCTTCTTTTGATGGTAAGAAATGTGTACTTTGTGTCTTAAGACTATTTCACATTAAACTAATGTTGTTTTAGAAGCTAACATGTATTTTAAATGATGTTTTAAAGGTACAAATTGTAACTCCATGCTCGCCGATGTATGTTTTTACTAAGATAACGCCGATTCACGCTCTGACACGAGATCACGCGAGATTACAGCCAGTTGCCATTCTGTGTATTTTATACTTCTTTGCTTGTAGCCACAGAACATAAAAGGCAACAATCGGTTTATTATAAAATCCAGTAACTGGAAAGATTCTTGAGGAGAGAGTTATCAGATCCAAATATTTTCAGTGATTGGTCACTTATTTCAGTCTTTGGTCTTAAATTAATGACATTTCAATGTTGTGACATCACTGCTGCAGGTTATGATATGTTTGGCTCCGCCTACAGTCCAACACTTCTTAATTGTCTTTGATCATGTTGTTGTTTGTTTAGACCAATGGAAAGGTCTGTAAAACAACATAACTAAATAGATAATATTGCCATGACAAAGGGAAAAAAACATAACATGCACATAAGAAAAAGATGTAAATTTCCTTCTTCAGTATCAGCAGAATCTTTGTAGAATTCTTGTTGAATTATTGTTAGATGAAAACCCATATAGTATTTATTTGCTGAAATTTAAAGTGGGCAGTTGATAGCTCATGAAGTAGACTTCTGCTTTTTCAAAAGTCAAAAGTCACAGCGGGAATACTGCATACAATTTTTTTTTCTTGTGTTAAAATTTGAGTAAAAATTTCCTCAAAGGATAGCAAATAATATATTAAGATAAACTGGTGAATAAAACAGTTTATCATATGGAAGGCATTATATTAATACACTGTAAAAGGATTGAATGAAAATAAATCAAAATAATCAAGAATTAAGCTTGTTCAATAGCCTGTCTATATTTAAATCACTTAAGTCTTTATGTTTGCATGCAAGCATTTAAATTGTCATAATATTTACTTTGAATAAATTATAAGTGAAGTAGGTTGTAACAGAATGTCTAATAAACTTGAATTACAGGCAGTCTTTCAGTGCAAAGCAAAAAATGGGTTTTACAAACTTGAATTACAGGCAGTCTTTCAGTGCAAAGCAAAAAATGGGTTTTACAAACTTGAATTACAGGCAGTCTTTCAGTGCAAAGCAAAAAATGGGTTTTACAAACTTGAATTACAGGCTGTCTTTCAGTGCAAAGCAAAAAATGTGTTTTACAAACTTGAATTACAGGCAGTCTTTCAGTACAAAGCAAAAAATGTGTTTTACAAACTTGAATTACAGGCTGTCTTTAAGTGCAAAGCAAAAAATGTGTTTTACAAACTTGAATTACAGGCTGTCTTTAAGTGCAAAGCAAAAAAATGAAATCTTTATATTATATAGGGTTAATACCATATATTATCAACCAATTTGAGCCTTGTCCTAGATTCTTTTACAAAAAAAATGGTATTTACAGTCAAAATTTGTTGCCTCGAAATCAACGAAACCAGCAAAATCAGTAGTTTGAGCCATCAAACAATTTACAGTATACAGGGATTTTGCCGGGATCTGAATGAGTTTGAGCAAAGGGCAGTATGCAAATTATCCATGTTCGAGTGAATAAAGTTTGACTGTATATGTTTTGGAAGAGACATTTTCATTATGGAACAGTTTTGATATCTTCCAAAAATTCGATTTTGTTTCTGTGTGCAGAAAGAGTTGTTCTGTTTCCTTGGCATGTACATTCTCAAATAATTCAGACAATTTTCAGTCAGTCTGAATATGTTCTGAATAGTGTCATTTTAATTCAATATTTAGAATCAAGTCTGAATATTTCAGCATTTCTGAATGTTTGTTGAATTATTTTATATTAAGGCTGAATTTGTTCTGAATAGTACAAATTAAGTCAAAATTCAGCATTCAGTAAAAAAAGATACTTTTCAGACAATTTTTAGATATTCAGATAGCAGTTCAGAAAATTTTAGACATTAAATTTTCATGTGGGCAGATACGAAATTATTATGAAGATATATTTTACTGCCAAGAGTTCAAAATGGACCTGCTGTGCTTTATAAATATAACCAGTGTTCCTAGATTCCTTGTCAAATAATGTACAAGAAATGTGAGTTATTGTTATATCAATTATCATGAAACAGGCTCGTCCTCGGGAATGGTTGGGAATCACTTAATCATTTAGGAATTGTAGTTGGGACAATATTATCATTATTCATATAAATATAAAGTTGTCAAAGGCACAAAAATATTGAACTTTTAACTTTTATCACATTGTTGAGATTAATCTAAATCTATGCTATTAAATCTATTTAGAACTACAGAAGCTATTTAAATACTTGTGATTTTAAATCTTATCTTATTAAATATTTTGAAATAGATTTATTAATTCTTTTCTTCCACAGTTGTTGAAATGATCAATACCATATTATATGGTGTTTAGAATGTTTTGACCCCCAAGCTGTATTAACGAAACAATCAAATTATGATCTTTTGTACAGTACTGTAGTACAAAAGTTCAGGGTATGGTGTAATTGCAATTGAGAACAACATTGGTGTGAAAGTATTTTACATTTGAATACAAGTTTAAAAGTACAGCAGGTAATTAAAACCCGGCAAAACTTGAATTTAAATGGAAATTATAATAACTTTTATATTTATTTGAATTCAAAGATAAAGATTCTACCCAAAAAATGTCACGGAACTCATCAGTCAAAATACTGAAAAGAATTGACCTATTTCCCTTAAAGGCCTAGATTCACTACTATATAAGTGTCCCCCCCCAAATCCAATATACAACTCCCATCTTATCTGCTGCTTATCAGCGATTATGTAACAGTAACTGATTAGAGGGCAATTAGCACAGCAGGGACCCCAACTAGACCATGAAGATGTGTGCAGTGGAGTTGAAAGGAATTATTTTTTCTTCAGTGAATGTGGAATGATAATAATAATTATTATTATTTTGATATTATATAGATGATAATAACTATTACTTTAATGTTATAATAAAATAATAATAATCATAATCATTATTATTATTATTATATTACATATAGGATGATAAAAGATACAGTAATAATATTGATTTCAATTCTAGACAAAATTTTTTTTTTACATTATTCTGCAATCTTTAGATGAGAAAAAGTCACATTTTTCTAAAATATCACAATTCTCCAGACAGAATTTGAAAAAATAAAAATTTGCATATTTCTATTAGTAAGTTTCTCATTATTTCATTATTGTGAACATAAGTTTCTGATTATTTATTATTGTGTTTTATCAACAAATATTTTTCTTTACATAGAAATGCAAAAAAAAATCTAGTATAACTTTAAAAGTTATCATTTATTCATTAATTTAAAATAAATTACATTGTTTCCCCTTCTCACTAATTGATACACTTGTAAGGTAGACTGTCTCTCCAATAAACAATGACCCTTGTTTATTGGAGCCATACTGTGATGGTCATTAGCCCCCAACTGTGCTGGTGAAGACAGAAATCCCTTGGCCCACTGCCAAAATCTAGGCCTTTAAAAGTACAAATGAATAAATGAAAATCTGATTTTCTACAAGAGATACTAAACCAAGAAATCAAAATTAAAATCTGTTCTTTTCAGCTTGACTATTCCAAAAAGAGTGAGCAGCTCTTCTCAAAAGGGCTTCACTGTCACACCTTGGTTAATTTTTTACATGCAAGGTCATGTCTTGGTATCCATGGAATGTATTGGATTGAAATTTCACACAAGGCTTCCCATTTCGCAGTCATTGATTATTTTCCTAATTCAAATTGACATTCCGGGCTGAATGGAGAAAAGTTGCTGCCTTGGAATCATTTGTCCCGTGCCGCTATAGGTTTTTTTGGGGAGTAGAATTCTTTCATGTAAGGAAGCCATTCATCTGGCTTTAACCCTTAGCCTGCTAAATTTCTAAAATGGACTGGTCCAATATTTAATTTGGGCAATACCATTTATTAATCGAAGGGGTGTTCACTGAAAATTTACAAACTGAATAGCGAACAGTGCAGACCATGATCAGACTGCACGGATGTGCAGGCTGATCTTGGTCTGCCCTGGTCACAAAGGCAGATACAATTGCCGCCAGCAGGCTAAAGGTATATATACTCTATGTATGTATCACTGGAACCCTTGGATAATTCGAGCATTTCTTTATCCCCTTCCAACCTCTAGTGATCTGTGTTTTTAGCTCACCTGAGCCAAAGGCTCAAGGTGAGCTTTTGTGACCACTTGATGACCATCATGCGTCGTCAGTTGTGCGTCTGTCAACAATTTCTTATCTGCACAATAGTGGTTTCATTTATGGATTGATTTTAACCAAACTTGCACACAACTTGTATCTCCATACGATCTTGATTTCTTTTTTGAACTAGCCATATCCCACCATGGGTTCCAGAGTTACAGCCCCTGAAAGGGCAAAAATCGGCTTTGTTGGTCTTGTCTGCATGATAGTGGTTTCATTTATGACTAGATTTTTACCAAACTTGCATACAACTTGTATCACCATCATCAAAAGATCTGGGTTCTTTTCTTGAACCAGCCATATTCCTTTATGGATTCTAGAGTTATGGCCACTGAAAGGGCCAGAAATTGGCTATTTTGGTCTTGTCTGCACAATAGAAGTTTCATTTATGATACTTGCACATAACTTGTATCACCAGAAGATCTTGGTTCCATTCTTGAAGCAGCCATATCTCACCATGGGTTCCAGAGTTACGGCCCCTGAAAGAGCCAGAAATTGACTATTTTGGTCTTCTTTGTACAGTAGCAGTTTCATTTATGATTGGATTTTAACCAACTTGCACACAAGTTGTATCACCATAAGATCTCGGTTCCTTTCTTGAACCAGCCATTTTCCGTAATGGGTTCCAGAGTTAGGGCCTCTGAAAGGGCCAGAAATTGACTATTTTGGTCTTGTCTGCACAAAAGCGGTTTCATTTATTGCTTAGATTTTAACCAATCTTGCACACAACTTGTTTAGTAACCATAAGATCTTGGTACCTTTCTTGAACCAGCCATATGCAACCATGGGTTCCAGAGTTAATGTCCCTGAAAGGGTCAAAAATTGGCTATTTTGGTGATCTCCATATTCAACATTGGAAATTTCTGAACATCACACAAAATGCATATATCTTCTTTCTTGTTATTAATGACATGTAGGCAATATTGCTCAGGAGCGATCCAGGGTCATCATGACCCTCTTGTACTGTATTTTGTTGCAAAGGAACAAATCTGAGGGAACAACACTGAACAGGAATATTTATTGACATATTTTACATATGAAATTGTGAAGCACTATGAATAGAAAGACTTAGAAGCTACAATACTGATTGTATGTGTTATTGATCTGTTCTGAAGAACATCTTTAAATCTGCTCTGAAGAAAATATCTCCTCTCCAGAACCAGTTGCTCGTTCACACATTCTTGTCTTTTCAATGTCATGACATGCCTGTCTGGCATTAAGATAAGATATGATATTATGTATTCCCAGTCATCAGCCAGCTGAAGGATGGTTATGTAAAATCACTAAATCTTAATTCCCTCCCCTTCCCCCTCCAATCCCCAACCCTTCCTTTCCCCTCCTTCTATAAAACCTGACTTCATTCACCACCTACCCTACCTCCCCTCCACCCCCAACAATACATTCCCTCTCCACCCCTAACCATACCATCCCCATCCACCCCTAGACCCACCATCCTTAACAAAAATAGGGACATATGTAGCAAAACATGACCTAATGAATGAAGAGGTCAAAGCAAAAAAAAGCTGACACGCTACACATCATAACATTAATTACGAAATCCGAAAAGACAGAAAGTGAACGGCATTTTAGCACATGGTTTGCTGCCAGTTTGTGCTATTCATTTTCTCTAGTTCCTTTACATGTCTCATTTGCATAATTAACTTAAAAATATAGTAGTCACTTCAAGTTGTGAAGTATGATTTCTTTTTATGTACTATGAAATCATTCAGTTTCCTTATGGCGTAAAATTTCATGATGTCTTTTTCATAGGAACATGACATTGTGGAATTCAAATTTTAAAGATAAAATTATTGGAAACTTCTTTTTTTTTTTTTTTTTGATGTTCGGTTTGTGTGATTGATACAACCAAAATGCTTGACACAACCACAAAATACAAGAAAAATAGTTCTCCATGAATAGCATAGGTTTCGCAGTATTTTCTTGATGCACATGTCACATTATGTTTTCTTAAAAACAGATTTTATGATTGTGCTTCACTTTTTTGTCAACCCTTGACGGAGATTGGTGTGGCTATTTGTTGAAGAGTGTGTTGAGAGGCACGTGAACATTGTTGATCATGCAATTGTTCCATGAATTTACGTGACCTTGACATTTGTTGTAGATATTTCTGTAACTGGAGCGTGTTAGGATGCCCATTAGAAAGTCTTGATACAGAGGAGCTTCTTGGTGTTGGAACAAGGCCTTTTCTTGTCTGTAAAATAGTAAATACAGAAAATGAGAAAACACTTCAATTTTACATCTACATCAGTATTGAATTGAATGGAATGTCCATGAAATATATATATGTATCATTCTTAAATCAAGTTAAATATATATATATATATCATTCTTAAAAGAAGTTAAGTATATATATATATATATATATATATATATATATATATATATATATATATATATATATATATATCACCAAGCCCGTAAATCTGGGCAGATTCTTTTCAATTCCAGTACCGTTAGTCTGCCCACTTTTACGGGTACATCTGCCCACTTCTACGGTCCTTTACGGATTGAATCTAATGATGAAACGTATATCTGCCCACTTCTACGGTATAGTAAAGTTATATATATATATATATCATTCTTAAATCAAGTTAACATCATTAAAGCATATATGAATAATGAATTGAACTAAATGTAGTGTTGAAGTACATAATTATCAGTATAGAACTAACGTAACCATGCAGTGAAGCAAACATTAATATAGGACTGCTGGGGCCTCCTTGGCCAGTTGTTAAAGGTCAGTGACTTTGAATCACTGTGGCTTGAACACCTCACCAATAGGGTGTAGAACTAATTTGTGTGAGGAAGCCATTCATCTGGCTTGCAGAAGGTCACAGGTTTTAGCCTGGTGCTGCCCTTGACTGACTGAAGGATTAGCAGCTGGGGTCTTTCTCCTCTGTCAGAAGCTGGAAAATCTGTTTGACCTGTAGTCTTGCCGATGTGACAATAAACCCAACAAACGGTTATAGGATAAATTTGAATATCATTGAACAAGTGATTGAGAAGCATATACAGGACGACTTTCGTTGGGACAACCTATGAGGAGAGCAAACAGTGTTCTGTTAACATAGTTGGTTTGTTAGAATAACATTATTTGTTCTTTAACAACACAAAAGGAACTGGAAAAAGCGGCCTTTGATTAATAGACGTGGTGCCTAGACCATCTCTGACAATTTGACAGTTAAGTATATTAGTAATAAACTGAATTAAACACAAGTTAAGCCTACATCATTAAAGTGTTACTAAATTAAGCTTCATATCAAATTCTTTTAACTTACATTGATCAGTATCATAACTAGATAAACATTGATTCAATAGATTTGGCAAATAAAATTTTTCAAGAAGAGGATTTGATTTGTAGAAAAAGTGATATTTGATACAGTGTAAGGTTTTGTCCGGTTAAAAATCAAGGCTGTAAGACCTCTTGACGTTCTCTCAGAATGATCGGCTCAGTTTCTTTGTTGGACTAAAATTGAAATTTTAAACTGTCATTCTGTTTTTATCGATCTTATATCATAATTTATTTGAATTGATCCAAAATCTTTGTCCTGATAAACGCTTTTTGTAGACAACTGTTGAATGATATGTGATAAAGAAGAACTTAATTTGGTATTGGCTTTCAAAATTTCTGTTTAGATCAGTCCCTACCTCATTAGAAACTATTAGAACTTTTAATGACACGTAATTATCAGAAAAAAATTAAGTAGGGCAAAACAGTTATTTGGTACAAGATGTCATATATTTCCATTTTAAGTTCTTTTTGAAATTTGAGACTATGTGGCTAGGATTGGTAATTCTGATATCTTATTAGAACCCATGAAGATTATGTAGCCTCCGATCCCTCCCAGCCCTGAAACAGTGATTTGCTCTTGAATAAAATGACTGTTTGTCGTTCAGGATGCATATATCACTCGGGCTGCTCCCTCGTGATTTTATTCCTACAAATAATGATTTTATTCAGAGACAAATCACTGTTTCGGGGTATATTTTTTTTGTAAATAATCGCCACTAAGTCTTGTATCTTTTATTTTTGATACCTCTAATATAAAATCGTAAAGAAATACGACAAGGTAGAAAAGGCACCAGCAAAATTTTGCAAACTAATCATTGCCTGCTTATAAATTTTCCAAAAGTTTACAGAAGCTTAAATCTCTGTTGAACTGTTAAATATCTGTGTTTATATAGTATAGATGGCTTCTGTTTGAAAGTGAAGTGTCGTGTTTTAAAAAATGAAGTGCACATGGAATGACTTGAGAAAATATCAATGAGATTTATAGCCTTTTTAAACATAGAAAATCTTTTTTAGAAAATTATGTAATTGAATTTTATGAAGTTTTAGGGTTGTCAGTCCTTAAAAGTGTGATACGATTTTAAAATGTCAAGTCTGAATACTGTGACATTGGTAACGTTCTTGTGAACTAATTTTGTGGATTTAGTGGTTGCCTTGAAATCTTAAAACCACAAATTTTATGTCCCCATGAAGTAAATGACAAATCCACAGATTTTTACTATTTAAGTTGCTGAACCTTCACTGTGACAATTTCCCTTTCATGGGCTTAGTGCAAAACGGTTGTAACTTCTTTATTTCATATAAGTTACAACCGTTTTGTGCTAAGCCTGTACTTTGTCTTTTCATCCTAATTTAGTTAAAGTAGGAATTCATGTAGCATATCTTTGGTATATGACAGTTAGCTAACCTAATTGGAAATCCTGTTTTGGTTAAATGTTAAACCAACATGAAAGTGTGAAAAAACAAAATATGCCAAAGAATTTCAGTACAGACTTTGGAATGTCTTTGAATTTGGTGCTAGTCCTTGAAAACTCCTTGAAAATGACTAAAACCCTTAAAATCTGGAAAAGTACTCGAATTTTGGAGAGAAAAACAGCTTGAATTACAACCAAAACTCCTTGAATTTCAACCAAAACTCCTTGAAATATGGTCTGTCAGCCACTTGTTTTGTAGAAAAATTAGATTATTCGAAAGAAATTTATGGTTACTATGCACCAGTAGCATTCATAAAAAAGACAGCATTTTAATACAGTTTACATGGAGTATAGTTTCTACTCTAACACTGTTGGAAGTGAATTATAAAAGTTGGGACTAAGAGTTTTGAGAAAATTAGTCCTTGAATAAGTAAAAAAAAGTACTTGAAAAGTACTTGAATATTGCCTTGGATGTTCTGCATGAACCATGAATAATTCCTTTTTTCATAAATTTTCATCTTTTTAACCGAGAAGTAATATAATGGCTGTTTTTTTTATTGTATCCACTCATTTTCAATGAAAATTGTAAAGTAATTTTGAAACACGAGTGACCACCTTTTAAGACACAGTCAACATAGGTAGGTAACTGTTTAGAGGTTTGGACGAAAGGACCTCCGTTATCTTGGACAAAATATCAAAATGGCTGTGTCACACGGTAGGTGCTAAAACCAATCTAGATAACATCATATTGCATTGACAAAATATCTTAATGCTGTCACATTAAAGAAAATAATCATTTAATTGAAATCGGAAAGGGTCTTGTAAATAGTTGCTCATAAATTTTTCTCCTAGATATGAGGAATAGTACTGCAAATTTTATGAAGTGAAGATTGATTTAAAGATATTATGTCTGCGACCAGTGCAGACCAAAATCAGCTTGCATGTCCGTTCGTTATTCAGTCAGTAAATTTTCGTGAAGACGCCTTTGAATGATAAATGGTATGATGGACCAGTCCATTATAGAAATTGAGCCAGCTAAAGGTTAATATCAATGTCTTTGAACAAATTTTGAATATTAGTAATACTGTGAAATCATTTAGTGTCATGAGCATAAAATTTCATGGTTTTTGGTCAAGTCAGCTATTCTGTGGGGATGTGAATTTGTGGATTTCCTGTCTTTGACAGAAAACGAATGGGAAAATTATTCCTTTATATGGATTGACTGAACTATGAAATCCAGGAAAAATAGTCTCCCACAAAAATAATTTCACATAGGTATCATTGGAAACATTCTTGGGTATCGGACTTCAGTATGAAGCCAGACAGTAGGAAAGAAGATCTGAGAAATTAGATTAATAAGAAATCTTCAGATTTTGAACCGCAGAGTTCATGTCTGCAGGAAATTTAAGGAAAGCAATGATTGGACAGTTAGAATGCTTTCAGTATACTGAACTCAATGAATTGAAAGCCACTGGAAGCTGGTACTCAGCCAGTTTACTGATATCAAAAATAAATATATAAATAAATATTTGTTTATGATTTAGATGGAAAAAGAATGATAACAGGGAAATCCTTCTGATGCTCAGTATTAATTTTGCATCACTTAGAAAAGTTTGAAGGGCACACATATTAATATTTAGTTAATTAAAACATTGTTTTCTTGTAATTTGGGATGAACATTTGGTAATATTCTACTTACATGACCATTTTCGTCCCTGTAGGCAATTCTTTCAGATACATTCATAGACAAGAATTCTTTCACTAATTCATCCTTCTCCATAGGTCGAGGTGAATTACCGTACTTCATAGCCTGCTCATTTTCATATTTCTTCAGACGTAGAGCACTGAAAATGTCTGCAAGTGCTTTCGTCTTTTGTTCAGGGTCGACAATATTGCTGTATAAATTTTTCCAGTGATTGACCCCTGCAGTGACCTTATGAGGATTTTGTCGTATCTCGCTGGGCGAGATTTGTAACGGGGGTAATAGAGAAGTTTTTCTTGGACGCAGGGGTCTGGACATATGAGAAAATTGGTTGGTTTTCAGGTTCAGTCTTGGAACTGGACCTTTTCCTTCGAAGTTTTTTGGCTCGCATTTTGATTCTGATTCCTTTGCTTCTATTTGACTGATTGAAAGAAGAGTGCCATGCTTTTCATCAGCAAATGTAACTTTTTTCACACCCTTTTTGGTCTTTGTGGTGTCGATGGCTGTATCCGTTCTGCTTGGGTCATAAATACTCGGAATTTTCATACTGTCGGCTAATAAGGCTTTTGCTGCATTTATGCCAGGCAAAGGTTCTAGCGCATATAAAGGTCTTTCTTTCTGAGGTGACGATTGCAAAAATTTCCCAGAATACCACTCTGAACGTTTTGAACTAGCCGAATGTATCACAGGTAATTTTAACAGGTCTTTTTCTTTCTTCATCTTGTCGGCATGTTCTTTTCTGTCTTTCCATTTCCGTTCTGTTGTTCCAGATTTATAACTTCCCGTTCCGCCACTGCTGATGCTTCCCGCAGCTAAATTTGGTGCACGATAAAATTTCCGTGGTGTAAGTGTTACACTGGTGTTTGATGAAAGGTCCATTGATGAGGCCACTGACATATTGGTATGACTACGTTCTGCGTTTTGTAAGTTTGCAAGTTGATGGCTCAGCCGTTCCTTGTCACTATCATACGCTTTCATAGTTGACCGCAAATCTGCCTGCAGGCGATTAGTGGTGTTGTTACGCAAGAAGTGATCGTACATGTTTGACTGAAACGCAAGAATTTAATTCAAATAACTTGAAGTCAGTTGTTCTTTAAAAAAATTGTGTTAAAGGATCCCTGTCCATGCAGTAGAAATTAATAAACAACTTCTCAAAGTGAATCTTTAACAATGTTGCTTTAAATGCAAGTTTTTACCCTGTGATAGATACTATAAATGAATTTAAAGAAAGCTCAGGGCAAACATTGTCTGCTTTTGTTTTTGTATCCACATTGGTTTGTTTACAGCAGATCCATTAAATTATTCCTCCTTCAAAATAAACAAAAAAAAATTTTATTTAACGTTTAAATACTGAAGAAATAACATGCTAAGACAATTCGTTACAATACCTTTCCATGATGAATTATTCTTTTTGTTTCACCATTAAAGTTAAAGTGTTATCTCCTCAACATTTTCCAAAATTAATTTATTTGATTATCACGTTCCTTTTTCAGTTCAAGATGAAATTTTGATAAATCATCATTTTGAAGTTTGTCCAATGACAAGCTTACCGATGTTCTGTGGTTTGTCCAATAACAATCTAAACGAAATTTCTTGCTGGGATTTTTAAGAGTGTTTTGTCCGATTATCAATCTACCGTACTTAAACGATTTATGTTTATGTGATTTTATATTAAAATAATGTTTACTCGTCTTTTGACAAACAATGCAATTGTTCTTTTTGACATTGTTGTTTCCGTGTTTGTCTGTCTGCAGGTAGCATTAAGTATAAGTGCACGGTATCCAATAATATTTGTTTAAGTTTAGTCCGATAAGAAAAAAATTTCTCAATGATTAATATCCAATTTCCTGATAATAGCAAACATTATTTTCCGATGAAATATTCCGTCTAAAAAATATTTTGAATAATATCTCCTTATTAAGTTTCCAGCTGTTTAAAATATTACATAGAAAACTATTTCCAAACTTTGCACAATGCCTTCATTGCGACTTGATTTAGTAGAGAGACTATATTAAATGTATATTTACCTTTCGATAAATTATCCTTTTTACGATAAAATTGTACGATTTATCTTTACCCTGGCATTTTTTCGAGAGGAAAAGACTTGTGCGATTGTCACGTCTTCAACAGCTTCTGGTTGATTAAACTGATTAACTCGTAAAATATTGTATTTGTGTCATGAATTCACCCTTTCATTAAAGATCAGAGATCTTGGTTGATCCGATTAAATATCGTCTCTTTCAATTTTTATATCCCATTTCGCCTATATTGATGATTGATTTACTGTTGCGTTTAAGCTAGCGAAACAAGCGTCATGACATAATCTCTTTTTTACAGGAACGTAATTAAAACCCAGATAAGGTGCAGTAAAGAGGTTGTGTAAAAAGTAAATCGACCACTCTTGTAAATAAAAAAACCATCTTTGCTGACAAGTGATTTTGCATAACAAGTGAATTAAAATTATTTTTGGTCAAGGGGGGAAGAGAAAATAGTGGTCATTTTGCTTTTGTTTTACAGTACGGGTCTTTAACACAAGTTTGACTGTAGGTCAGATACCTTCTTAGGGAAGGTTATATTAAAAAATAATTTTCATGCTTAAGAGCTGTTGATAAAATGAGCCGTGCCATGGGAAAACCAACATAGTGGGTGTGCGACCAGCATGGATCCAGACCAGCCTGCGCATCCGCGCAGTCTGGTCAGGCTCCATGCTGTTCGCTTTTAAAGCCTATTGGAACTGGAGAAACTGTTAGCGAACAGCCTGGATCCTGACCAGACTGCGCGGATGCGCAGGCTGGTCTGGATCCATGCTGGTCGCATACCCACTATGTTGGTTTTCCCATGGCACAGCTCAAATGTTTAAACATTATGCCAATTGTATTGGGGTGATACAGATCCTTAAGTAGAATAGTGGTTTTACATAGGTTATAGAAATAAAATTTAATACTCAAACATTGAATCACTAGCCCTGACATCTAGTGGGTTCAATCCCTCTCTGGTTGTCATTTCAGACAGCCATCCAGCTGGCTGTGGAAGCTAGGTGGTTTTGGGACCCCGGTGCCTGTTGGCGACTGAAATAATGCCGGGAGGGATACCTTTGGTTGTTACTCTACCAATAACCATTAAAGATAATTTGCAATTTGACCATGCCTGATTCAACACAGTCTTTAAAAAAAAGGTTAGATCCACTTTTGAAATGATTTTCCTTTCCTTCCCATAGATGCAATACTAGTTTACTGTCCTCTGACGAAAGGCCAATTAATATGTATGAAATGACTTTTATGAAAGTTCTGTGACTTTTTGAAACACAACATCTGACAAACAAATGTAGAAAGGATTGATAAGATGTCATTGCCGCATTTGAAATTGTCAAATGTAGGATTCGCAAAGTTTCTGTGATTGATACTTGTTATTAAATTTATAGGAAAATGATTTATTGAACGGTATGGCATTGCGACAAATTTGAAAATCTATAAAATTAAGTAGCTATGAAGAATCAAGTTCATTTAAAGGGACACCTGCAGTGTATGAAAGTATTGTATTAGGTTTCATTGACATTGCACTTACAGGAATAAAAGCTTATTTGCTTTCACCCAGACAGGATTAGGACTGGGTTAAAGGGAAATAAGCTGTTGAATTTCAGTATTTTAAAAACTTACAGGTGTGTATGTGTATTGATGTTATTGGGGCAGAAAATGGTACAAAATTGACCTAATATAAGGATTGAATGTGTCAATTCTTGTTTAAGAGGATCTAAAGTTCATTTGGACAAACAGGTTATCTGAAGTGCAAATTAAATAAGAACATTTGTGCCAGTTTGATTTTTCTCCTATCTTAACTTGCCTGTCTGTCAATTGCTGTAAAATCAGATACTTTCACTTAACAAAATTTACTTAATTTAGCAACAGTCTGATTAAATATCACAAGTAGTCAGTTTTTTCCTTAAAAAAGTTAAAATACAGAATTTGGCAGGAAGTATATTTTGCAAAATAGTAAAAATGCTAAATAAAATAAAAAAACACTCTGTAGCAACCCATTCTGATTTTACAGTTAAAATTCAGCCAAGACAGCACTTTTTTCTTAGGACTTATACATGTTTTTGTTCCATGTTTTAGATTAAAATATAACCATTTGGAATACAGCAGTTCTTCCAATACAAAATATACAAAAATTTGAAATCATTTGGACAGATAGACATTGCCTACCACAAAAAAATGCTCACCTTATAATCTGAATTTTGTAAAAATTTGAAAATACCCATGACATAAGGATATAAAGGACCCTTATTGTAATAAAGAAGGAATTACCTAGCAAACCTTTAAGTCCCATTAGACTTTTGATTTTATGTTTAAAACAAAAAATAAAATAAAGCAGCTGTCCAGATCATGGGATAAATGCAAAAGAAGTCTAATGCATATAAGAAAAGAAGTATTTACTTGAAAATAGAAAATATTCATTATGACTTGGTTAGAAAAGCACTAATTGCTCATAATCATATAGGATCAGTGCTTTCAAGGGAGATAACCAGAAGCAATAGACTCTGATATACTTCCTACTAATTTAACCAAATATTCAGACATTTGACAAATATGGGGGCCTCCGTGGCCGAATGGTTAAGGTCGCTGACTTCAAATCACTTGCCCCTCATCGATGTGGGTTCGAGCCTCACTCAGGGCGTTGAATTCTGCACGTGAGGAAGCCATCCATCTGGCTTACGGAAGGTCGGTGGTTCTACCCAGGTGCCTGCTCGTGATGAAATAATGCACGGAGGGGCACCTGGGGTCTTCCTCCACCATTAAAAGCTGGAAAGTTGCCATATGACCTATCATGTGTCGGTGCCACGTTAAATCCTACAAAAAAAAAAAATTGACAAATATATGAGAAAACAGTAATCAGAAGTGAAATTTAACAACAGATTAATGAATTTTATTTTCAAAACAAAGAATGTTGCCACCACAAGATAAACAAGGTCATTATGAGCCTTGAATAGTTATTGTTTAAAAAGTTGACATTGATCATTACCAAAGGTAGAGGGTAATTAAATTCTTCCACAAAAAATAGTTCCAAAGTTTCTTGTACTGAAATAAAATCTGTGTTACTCATCAAAGTAAATTATGAATTTTTCTCAGAATCATAATTTAATTTTGCCCATTTCAATTAGGACAGGGATTTCTGTCCATACTGTTTACAGCTGCAGTTTCTTTTATTTTCTTTTATCTTTTTTTCAGGGACAATGCAACATCTTCTGATGCTACCCCACCGTCTTCCCCACAGCCCACGCGTAGATCTGAAAGACCCAGCGAAGCTAATGTTTTCTCACGTCTTACCAGCAGCACTGTTGGGATATCAGACAATAAGAGCAAAAGGTTTGTACAAGCTTTTAATTTCATCTTTCAACTGGTCAAGAGATGTCATTATGTACAGTTCATTGACAGCATATAATTAATATACAGTCACTAACAATTTATGTAACTTACTGATATCCACCCTGTTTGCATCTATTTACCAAAAAGTTGAAACACTTGGACATGAGTAATGTTTATGAATTTGTATTTATAAGTCTGTCCAGCATGACAGTTATATCAGTTTAAATACTTCTTTGGCATTTTAATGCATTATTTTTAACATTGCACTGTCCATGTGTGCACACGTGTAAATTCTTTTCCGGGCTGTAACTGCTATCCTTAGAGGGATTTTGAAATACATAACTTGGCATAAATGTTCACCATAATGAGACGTTGTGTCATGCACAAGATCCAGATCTCTAGTTCTAAGGTCAAGGTCACACTTAGAGGTTAAAGGTTAACATGGTCTGTTAATGTCTGGTCCATAACTCTGCCATCGATGAAGGGATTTTAAAATTACTTGGCATAAATGTTCCCTAAAATGAGATGATGTTAATGCACAAGACCCAGACCCCTAGCTTCAAGGTCAAGGTCACACTTAGAAGTCAAATGTTAACATGGTCTGTTTCTTGTCTGGTCCATAACTCTGCCATTTATCAAGGGAATTGAAAATAATTTGACCCAAAAGTTAACCATATTAAGAAGGTGTGTCGTGCTTATGAACCGAGTCTCTCAGGTCAAGGTCACTAAATGGTTCATACCTAAACAGGGCTTCGGAAATTTGCCGGTTTGTCGGTTTTGGACCGATTTTTGACTTTTCAGACCGATTCGTGAAGTGAAAAAACGAAAAAAATCGGTCCCGTAAAAATGGAGAAAAGTATAAATTTCGGTCTGAAATCTCAATACATGATCACCTGCCAAGCAGGAAACTGTTGGTCGCACCCTCAGATAATCAATAAACGTGTCAAACGGTTTGATTGTCACCTTGATAATCGGTCCGTAATTAGCACGTGACGCAACCAGTGCTCGCGCGGCACATCCTTTAATGTTTGCAGACAGCCGACTGCAATGTATTAAACATTTTTGATTGGTTTCCAAATGTTTCTGACTGGATCCAAATCCTTTCGACGGGATCCACTTCTTTTATTTAGAATCGCACGGATGGTTTATTTCAAAGCTATGTTTGATCACGGTAAAAAAACAAAATGGTACTGCATTTAATGAGACATCACACGGAAAAGATTAAAAATTTTATAATTACTTGATTTGTAAAAATACATGATACATTGTTGAGCTCCAGTTGAAACAAGTGCAGAGAAATCGTCTTTGCAACCGACTGTACAGAAAAAAGAAAGAAAAAAAATGACTGACAAAAGAATGATAAAGAAAACCTGGAGCGGCGCTGTGTTTATCATCAAATCAGTCTTTTAAAAACGTTCAAACTAAATTTTGTTTACATAAGAAGAGAACATATAACTTATAAATGTAGTTTGCTTATTGAATTACAACGCCAATGAAATGAAATATCCGTGGCCAACCCGCGTGACAAAATGCAAAGAGCATAAAATTTTATACTTCTTTGCAAAATGTACTACACAACGGAAATCGATCTCAGCCAGCGTTTCACATAACGTACACATTCGGTCCGCGCAGTATTCTTAAAATACTGAGGATGTATAGCAGAGATATGTGTCGTGTAATTCAAATTTGACCGCATGTATTTATTATAAATTCCGTTCAACAGAATGAGGAAACATCACAAATTACTGCCGTGTATACGGTACCGAGTCAATGCTTGGCTTTTAGACTAGTTAGGTACAACGGTGTATACTCGGTAATTTTCCTTGCAAGTATTTTCTCGGAAAAACTCGAATTTTAAACAAAGTAACAGATCACACATAACACTGACTACTGTCTTCATTGTTGTATGGTAACCGCGTTGACTGGTAATCAGTTTAAATGCATGACATGCTTATTATCACGTTACCAATATGGTATTGGTAATGCGGTGGGTGGGGTAGCGCCGATGTCAGGATTTTCGTTTCGGACCGATTGAGTTCTCAAAATTTCCGGAGCCCTGTACCTAGACTATTCTTGTGTATTTTACGCAGACAACTGCAGTATTCTTGGGCTGGCTATTGGGCATTTGTCACTTAGCGACAACTCTTGTTGTGGGAATGGTTTTTATCAGTCATTGCTAGAACTTGTTGCCAAACCCTTTCATACACTATTTATTTTGAATATTGTAGAAAAGTATGTTAAGATATGCAGTAAAATGTTTTTAATGTTTTAGTATACACAATATATCAACTTCTTTAGGGTTAATTAAAAGCTTTTTTTGTGGCAAAATTGACTTCCATTCATGTATTTAAATTGGATGAATGTTTCATGGAAGCTGAAGCAAGTATGTGTTTATGTTTCAGAGGGTATGTAGTGCCAGCGAGTGCTAGAATAAACTCGTAATGACTGGGCCTTTAACATGTACCAACGGAAGTCGAAGGACACTCTAAGCTGTCTGGCAGTCACGCTACAAAGATCTATTTTACTATTAGCAAAGGTAAATTTTTGCGGCTATTCAAGAAATAGTCCGAGCTGTATCTACTACCTGGACAGTTGGCATCGGCAACACACCAGGTTAAAAGTTTTAGCATGCAAGTACATCGCTATCAATCTATAAAGGCATATAGCTTGAAACTTATTTTTCATTTTGTCTGGTCAATAACAACTTATGGTCAGTCCAATAACATGACATGTATTTTGGCCTAATTATGCCCCATCTTGGACTTAAAAAATCCTGGTTATAAGTTTAAGCTGTGTTACTATCTCCAAAACTATGCCAGATATTGAATTGAAACTTCACATGTGCTTCAGGTTTATAAAACTAGTTATAGACATCAATCCATTATTGACTTGTATTTTGCCGATTTATGCCCCCTTTTGGACTGAGAAATTCCTTAGAAAATCCTGGTTGAAGTTATAAGTGCAAGTTACTGTCTCCAAAACTAAAACAGATATTTAATTGAAACTTAATGTGTCTTCGGGGTTATAAAACTAGGTAATAGCATCAAGTCCCATAACTCTGACATGCATTTTGGGCAAATTGTGTCCCCTTTCGGACTTAGAAAATCCTGTTTATCCTGCTTAAAGTTTTGCATGCAACACACAGCTATCATTTAAAGGCATATAGCTTTGAAACTTATTTTTTCCTTTTCTAGGTCAATAACCATCCTCACTGGGACAAATCTCGTAACTGTGACATGTATTTTGGCCTAATTATGTCACCTTTTGGACTTAGAAAAACCTGGTTAAAGTTTTGCATGCATGATACTGTCTCTAAAATTAATGCAGATATTGAATTGAAACTTCACATGTGCCCTTGGGGTTATAAAACTAGGTGATGGAATCAAGTACCTTAACTCTGATATGGATTTTGCCCAAATTATGCCCCCTTTTGGACTTGGAAAATCTTGGTTAAAGTTTTGCATGCATATTGCTATCTCAAAAACTAATGCAAATATTGAATTGAAACTTTACATGTTTCTTTGGGTATATAAAAGTAGGTGATAGCATCAAGTCCCATAACTCTGACATGTATTTTGCAAAATTATATCCCCTTTTGAACTTAAAAACTTCTGGTTAAAGTTTTGCAGATACTAGATTGAAACTCTATAGATATTTTTTACATTTAAGGATAGTCGAGCATTGGCTGTTTTACTGACAGCTCTTGTTAGTTGTTGACTGTTGATATGAAGTAGTATTGGAAAAAACAATGTGTAATAGGGAACAAGATACATTCAGTCAATAGTTGGGATCTGGGGTAGAGGGTCTTCCTATAATGCAGGAGATCAGCCAGGTCATGTTAAAGACGAAGTATATATGTTCTGGTGGCTTACTTTCTTGGCATTTGGCATTATATAGAATAAATGAAAGACTTACTCAGCCAGATAACAGTTTAAAGTGAATTGTGAGTATCATGTAAGAAGAGTTTGTTGGGCACATGTGTTAGGGATTGCATGATGCAACTCTTGTTTTTATGTGTTGCAAACAGAACAAAAACACATATTTGTCATGCAAATTTTAATTATTGGTTTCCTCATGTAAATTTACAGTCTTTTGACCATACTATCACAGGATATATTCTGCTGTTTAATATTCTTATTGATTCTTAAACTACCACAGGTATATTAAGTCTCTGCCATAATGGGGGAGACATATAGGTTTTTGCACTGTCATTCGTCAGTCACAGTTCAGTTCTATCAATAACGAAGAACCATTTGACATAAATCTTGATAGTGATTGGAATATGAGAAAAACACCTCTGTGTTTTTGGGTCTTTCTTGAAGGCACAGGGGCCTACAACATGGAAATACCTTTCCGCATCATAACTTGAGACACTTGACCAAGAATCATTGAAATTTCATCAGGTGATTGGACATACAGAGTAGATGACCCCTATTGATCTTGGGGTCACTCGATCAAAGGTCAAGGTCACAGGAGCCAGAACATGGAAAAATGTTTTCAATCTAGAACTTGAGAACCACTTGACCCAGAAGATTGAAACTTCATAGGATGCTTGGACATACAGAGTATCCCCTATAGATCTTGGGGTCACTTGATCAGAGGTCAAGGTCACAGGAGCCAGAACATGGGAAAATGTTTTCAGTCTAGAACTTGAGAACCACTTGACCCAGAAGAGTGAAACTTCATAGGATGGTTGGACATGCTGAGTAGATGATCCCTATGCATTTCAGTCACAAAGCCAGCCATCAGTGTCTCATTGATTTTCACTCCTATCCTCAATTTACTTCTTGCCTATTACTACTATGCTTTAAGGGAGACATTCTCTTCTACAAAAGCATCTTCTAGTTAGTATTGCGTTTCTCATTTGTTATTTCAGATCGAACTGGGCGATGTTGGGATCTGACAGAAGGGAGAGAGATTGTCACTTTTGATCAGCATCTTAACAATGTTAATGTAATAAAATATAGTCCAGAACAACGCCTTGTGTTCACTGTTTCACAGTCCTACATCTGTGTCTGGGATTTACGTCGATATGACAGAAATTGTATAAAGACTTTGAGGTAAAGTTATAGGCATATGATATCATTTCTCTGTTTTTGTGTGTGAAAAACAAACAGAACTTAACAAATGCAGCAAGATCATTGATGGATTTAAACTTTACAAAAGCCATTAAAATAAATAGAAAATTAATGATCAGATTTTTAGATGCAATCCAAGTTCTAAACTTAAAGTTCCTTGCTTGTCTTTGTGGTTTTATCAATCTTTTGGTAGCAGACTTTCTGAAATTAGAACGTGTTTAGGGCTTTACAGGTTTTGAAGTGACGGCTGATACATTTTATGTAAAGGTTTTGCATTTATAATTTTAGTTCATCTGGGTTAACTCAAGATGACCAGATAACCAGTGAAACGCGCCAAATAGACCTGCCAAGTGGCGAGCATCATATCAATGATATAGCTTTAAATAACAGTGGCATACTTCTCTACAGTGCAACAGGGAATGTGGTCAGAGTCTGGGATCTACGAAGGTACATATCATCATGTCAGTCTTACATGTGAAGTGACTAAAAGTCAGATTATCAAATATGAACCTAGGCGTTTCATTTAGATGAGATCAGGAAAAGTAATGAAATTTCTTTACATAGTATGGAAATATTCTTGTTTTTAGCTCGACTATACGAAGTATGGGGAGCTATCCTCTACCTGAGTTCGGCATTGGCGTCGGCGTCTGTCCGCGTCCGCACTTTGGTTAAAACTTGATGCACTTTCTCTTTATTAATCCCCGCCACAAATGGTGGGAGGTTATAGGAATGGTCTCCGTCCATCCTTCCGTCTGTCCGTAACACTTTCGTGTCCGTTCCATATCTCCTAAACCTCTTGAAGGATTTTCATGAAACTTGGGTCAAATGATCACCTCATCAAGACGATGTGCAGAACCAATGAGTCAGCCTTGTCCGCTCAAGGTCAAGGCCACAACTCAAGGTCAAAGGTTTGAGCCTTCCATTTTGTGTCCGCTCTGTATCTCCTAAACCCCATGAAGGAATTTTATAAAACTTGCGTCAAATGATCACCTCATCAAGACAATGTGCAGAACCCATGAGTCAGCCATGCCGGCTCAAGGTCAAGGTCACAACTTAGGGTGGAAGGTTTGAGCCTTCCATTTTGTGTCAGCTCTATATCTCCTAAACCCCTTGAAGGATGATCATGAAACTTTGGCCAAATGATCACCTCATCAAGACGATATGCAGAACCCAAGAGTCGGCCTGTCGGTTCAAGGTCAAGGTCACAACTGAAGGTCAAAGGTTTGAGCCTTCCATTTTGTGTCCGCTCTATATCTCCTAAACCCCTTGAAGGATAATCATAAAACTTGGGTCAAATGATCACCTCATCAAGACGATGTGCAGAACCCATGAGTCAGCCAGGCCGGCTCAAGGTCAGGGTCACAACTCAAGGTCAAAGGTTTTAGCCTTCCATTTTGTGTCCGCTCTGTATCTCCTAAACCCCTTGAAGGAATTTTATAAAACTTGGGTCAAATGATCACCTCACCAAAACGATGTGCAGAACTTATGAGTCATCCATGCTGGCTGAAGGTCAAGGTCACAACTTAGGGTCAAAGGTTTGAGCCTTCCATTTTGTGTCCACTCTGTATCTCGTAAACCCCTTGAAGGATTTTCATCAAACTTTGGTCAAATGATCTCCTCATCAAGAACTCATGAGTCAGCCATGTCAACTCAAGGTCAATGTCACAACTGAAGGTCAAAGGTTTGAGCTCTGTATCTCCTAAAACCCTTGAAGGATTTTCATGAAACTTGGGTCAAATGATCACCTCATCAAGACATTGTGCAGAGTTCATGAGCCAGCCATGTCAGTTCAAGGTCAAGGTCACAGCTAAAGGTCAAAGGTTTACCCTTTCACTATCCATAGCAGTGGCGGGGGATTTAGCTGTCTTTCAGACTGCCTTGTCTTTGTTATTGCTTGATGGATTTACTTCAAACTTTAAAAAGATGTTCCTCATCATCACCCAAATCATATGGCACAAGGGTCATAACTCTGGCACCAATATTTCATGAATTATCCCCCTTTTTTTGCTCACCAGAGCCAAAGGCTCAGGGTGAGCTATTCTGATCAGTCACCATCCGGCGTCCGTAAACTTTTACTTTAAACGACATCTCCTAATAACCGCTAGGCCAATTTCATCCAAACTTCACAGGAATGTTCCTTGGGTGAAGCTCTACAAAAACTGTTCAAAGAATTGAATTCCATGCAGAACTCTGGAATAGTGGATGCCATGGCAACAGAAAGGAAAAACTTTAAAAATCTTCTTCTCAAAAACCAGAAGCCTAAAGCTTAGATATTTGGTGTGAAGCATTGCCTAGTGGACTTTTACCAAGTTTGTTCAAATCATGACCACGATGTCAGCATTGACCCTGCCCCAGGGGTCACTTGATTTTACATAGGAAAATCTTCAAAAATCTTCATCTCAAAAAGCAGAAGCCCTAGAGCTTAGATATTTGACATGTAGCATTGCTTAGTGGACCTCTACTAAAGTTGTTCAAATCATGACCCCGGGGTCAAAATTGACCCTGCCCCAGGGGTCACTTGATTTTACATAAGAAAATCTTCAAACATTTTCTAAAAATAAACCAGAAGGCCTAGGGCTTAGATATTTGACATGTAGCATTGCCCAGTAGACTTCTACAAACTTCGTTCAAATCATGACCCCCGGGGTCAAATTGACCCCGCCTCATGGGGTTACTTGATTGTACATAGAAAAATCTTCAAAATTTTCTTAAAATAAACCAGAAGGCCTAGATCTCAGATATTTTACATGTAGCATTGCCTAGTAGACCTCTACAAAATTTGTTCAAATCATGATCCCCGGGATCAAAATTGACCCCGCCCCAGGGGTCACTTGACTTTACATAGGAAAATCTTCAAAAAATTTCTAAAAATAAACCAGAAGGCCTAGAGCTTAGATATTTCACATGTAGCATTGCCAAGTGTACCTCTACAAAATTTGTTCAAATCATGACCCTGGGGTCAAAATTGACCCCACCCCAGGGGTCACTTGATTTTACATAGGAAAATCTTCAAAAAATTTCTAAAAATAAACCAGAAGGCCTAGATCTTAGATATTTGACATGTAGCATTACCTAGTAGACTTCTACAAAATCTGTTTAAATCTTGACCCACGGGGTCAAATTTACCCCGCCCCATGGGGTTACTTGATTGTACATAGGAAAATCTTCAAAATTTTCTAAAAATAAACCAGAAGGCCTAGAACTTAGATATTTGACATGTAGCATTGCCTAGTGTACCTCTACAAAAGTTGTTCAAATCTTGACCCCCTAGGGTCAAATTGACCTAGCCCCAGGGGTTACTTGATTGTACATAGGGAGATCTTCATAAATTTGCTAAAAATAAACCAGAAGGCCTAGATCTTAGATATTTGATATGTAACATTTCTTAGTAGACTTCTACAAACTTCGTTCAAATCATGACCCCCGGGGGAAGATTGGCCCGCCCCAGGGGTTACTTGATTGTACATAGGAAAATCTTCCAAAAAATTTCTAAAAATCATCAGTTTGACATTTGAAACATGTAGCTCATATTACTGTGGTGAGCGATCCAGGGTCATCATGACCCTCTTGTACTTAGAATTCCAGGTTAAAGTTTTGGTGCACTTTCACTTTATCTCTGTGATTACTAAATGGATTTGATTCAAACTTAAAATAGTTGTTCAGCATTATCACTCACATCAAATGACACAAGGGCCACACCTCTTGCACCATTATTTCATGAATTATCTCCCTTTTTACTTACAATTTCGGGTTAAAGTTCTGATGCACTTTCACTCTAACTCAGTTATTACTGAATGGATTTGATATAAACTGAAAATAGTTGATCCACCTTATCAGCCACATCATATGACGCAAGTTCAATAACTCTGGCACCAATTTTTCATGAATTATGCCCCTTTTACTTAGAGTTAAATGTTAATTTTGATGCATTTTCACTATATCTCAAGTTATTACAAAATGGATTTGATTCAACATGACACAAGGTGCATCACTGTCGCACCAATATTTCATGAATTATGCCCCCTTTTTGCTAAGAATTATACTTAATATTTAATGTTTTGATACACTTGATCCTTATCTCTCTTATTACTTAATACTTTTGACACAGACTCAAGCTATTATCCAATATTTCATCCATGTTGGAGTCATTAAACACCTGAGTGACAGCTCCAGCTTCGTCAAATGTGCCCAGTTTCACTTTCCAGCATCGAAATAGTCGAGTGCACTGTCTCCTGTGACAGCTTTTGTTGAAGATCTCTTGCATACATTGATAAGGCTGACCAAAAATTGGTACTTCATTCACAACATAAAAATATCTCCATCTTTATGCTTGGACAGAAAGCTATACACCTGAAGTGCTTCTCTTCTGATTTATGTGGCATGTTTCAAGTTATGTCAACTTGACTACCATTACAGTTATAGGTTATTAGCTTTGTATCAGGAAATATGCACATGTTCTTCAGCAGAAATATTGCGCGACTTTAGGAGCGCAATATTCTTCCGCTGAAGAACAAGTGCATATTTCCCGATGCAAAGATAATAACCTTTCTATTACATACGCATCTACACCTATAAATATTATGTAAATATCATAAATATGTTCAGTAGCCTGAATAGGATTGACAATAATGAACTGAATAGAAAAAAAAAGTGCAACAACAACTGAATTACGTCATGCACCCGATATGAAATTCAGGCGTCTGTGTATGGAAAAATATTGACGTTTCTGGTACCAGTGTAACTTAACGGGGAATAGAAACGAGTTTGTGATAATAGCTGATATTCTGTTGAAGCCTTATCGAATTAACAAAAGAACTGATAACTTGTATCAAACTGACTTGCTGAAGGTTCTACCCATTTGCCTGGCCACGAGTCTTCCTCCATCATTGAAAGCTGGTAAATCTACCTAATATGACATGTAATGTGCCAGTGTGACTTAACATCAAAATAGACCTTGAAGCTTTTGTACTTTATGTTACAGGTTTGCAGCAGTGGGCAAACTTAGCGGAGGTCACCAGGCTGCCATCATGACCATGGGCGTGGACAAACAGGACCAAAATGACATTGTTGTCACTGGATCTAAAGATCATTACATTAAAGTAAGATTTAAATGTTATATCCTTTCTTGTGTCATCTGCATACAAATAAAAAATGAGTTGTCGTTTTAGGGGATTTTCTAGTGTCTTGCAAAGTGTTTGAAATGCTTCAAGATGAAAGTTGTTCATTTGACTTGCATGATATTCTGGAACTGAAGGATGGTACAAGTAAAGTGTCTAAAGTCTTTCTAGTAGTCATGATGGAAAATTTGTGTACTGGCAATGTAATTGAAAATAAGTGTACTAGCAATGTAATTGAAAATTTGTGTACTGACTATGTACTTGAAAATGTGTGTACTAGTGATGTAACTGAAAATGTGTGTACTAGCCATGTAATTGAAAATTTGTGTACTGACCATGTAATTGAAAATTTGTGTACTCACTATGTAATTGAAAATTTGTGTACTCACTATGTAATTGAAAATTTGTGTACTAACCATGTAATTTTCATGTACTTGAAAAATTATGTACTGGCCATGTACTTCAAAATCTATGTACTGGCAATGTAATTGAAAATTTGTGTACTGGCAGTTTAATTGAAATAATTATATATAGTATGTTTTACGAACATTTCATAATGATTACCCTAGTAGTACATGTTTTACTGCCATGATTACTTTTGAATTTTCCTAATAACAGTTGTGTTAGCCTTATTTCTCTGGAAATTGTGGAGTAATCTCAGTGACAAACATCTAAATATATATTTACTATGGAAAAGAAAAACAGAGTTCTGCCAAAATGTGTTTGATGGCAGATGTCTCTTAAATGTAAGGGAGACCACTGTTAAGGAGGGAGACTAAGAGTTTTATGACGGGCTTGCATCCTTCTTGACTACCGGTATATTCTGTATTATGAAAATTATGTTTTGGGAATTTTACAGGTATTTGAAGTAATGTCAGAAGGAGCTGGTGTGTTAACACCCAAGTATAACCTGGAACCTCCGCACTATGATGGTATACAGTCATTAGCTATTCAGGGTAACACATTGTTTAGCGGATCAAGAGATACATGTATAAAGAAATGGGATCTGCAGTCTCACAGCTTAGTACAGGTATTTGTAAATTATAATTAAAATAATGATGTCTCTAGGGCTCAGGGTTATAAAACTGAGTGTGAAGAACAGTCTCAGAATTCAAGCATTCAAAATATATGATACCCTACCCTGCCCTACAACACCCCTCCTTTGGAAAAAAAAAAATTTATTGACTCATGTTGTGCAATTTAACCACTCCCAATGTCTGATCTATTTTTAGCTCGACTATTCCAAGAATAGTCTGAGCTCTTCTACTCACCCTGGTGTCAATGTCACACCTTGGTTAAAGTTTTGCATGTAAGTGTATACAACTTTCATTTAAAGGCATATAGCTTTGAAACTTATTTTTTTCTTTTTCTAGGTCAATTGCCAACCTGACTTGGTCAACTATCACAACTCTGACATGTACTTTGGCCAAATTATGCCCCCTTTTGGGCTTAGAAAATCCTGGTTGAAGTTTTGCATGCAAGTTACTATCTCAAAAAGTAATGCAGATATTAAATTGAAACTTCACACATTTCTTCGGGTTTATAAACTAGGTCATTTCATCAAGTCCCATAACTCTGAACTGTATTTTGCAGAATTATGTTCCCTTTTGAACTTGAAAACTTCTGGTTAATATTTTACATGCAAGTTACTATTTCCAAAACTGATGCAGAAACTCTACAGATATTTTAATATTTTAGGGTAATATTCCTGCTTCTGGGACAACAATTTGATTAGGCTGTCTTACGCACAGCTGCTGTTTATTGTATGATATAGAATGCTCGACTTTCCTTCTTTGTTTAACTGACAGTTAAATCGGGACCATGAAAAGATGTTTGTTATGTTACCTTATGAAATTGTCATACAGAGTTTTATAAAGATGATAATATATATAACATGTTTGATATATTTATTGTCTAAGGAACAAAACATTTTCATTTTAGTCGTTGAATGCAGCTCACAGAGACTGGATATGTGCCATGGACTTTATGAAGGGGACCAACACACTGCTGAGCGGGTGTCGAGCCGGCTACCTCAAACTGTGGAATGTGGACACATGTGCACAGATTGCTGAAATCAAAGCCCACACAAGTCCTATCAATGCCATAGCAAATAACTCTTCTGCCATATTTACTGCCTCAAAGTAAGTAGATTTTATTTCCCCATGAAGTTTGTTCTGTCATCTTTGATACAAATGAGATATCAGTTGGTTTACAGGGTTCGTATCCATCTTCATGTAGAACGGTAGACAGTAAAGAGGGCAAACGAGCACTTAGATTTGTCTTTTTCAGTCTGGATGTCCGTCCATCTGAATTTCTGTTGTGCGTGTCGCTAAAAGTATTTCAGTTTTGACCCAGAGTCATAGTCATCAAATGTCATAGGATTGTTACTCAGCATGTGAAGGTTTGTTTGGGATTTCAATAAATGAGACCAGAGTTGTGGTCCTTGATGTAGTCAAAATTATGTTTAATTTCCTAAAAAAGTTTGTTATCTCTAAAGGTATTTGACTTAGGATCATGAAACATTACAACAATGTTATTCAGTATGTGCTGTTGTGCACTTTGGGTTTCATTTAGGATTTCAGTTGATCAGGCCTGAGTTAATGCCCTTGATGTATACATAATGGGTCGAAATGTTTCTATTTCCCCCTTCCCCACCTTAAAGACGTTTTTTTTACTCTTTCAGTTTTGTATAGGGTTTCTTGACATGAATGATGTTTTGTAGTATTCTTTAGAATTCAGTCATGTCCTCTGCTGTGGTTTTGTGTCGGAAACTTTTTAGCTCGACTATTCGAAGAATAAGTAGAGCTATCCTACTCACCACGGCGTCGGCGTCGGCGTCACACCCTGGTTAAGTTTTTCGTACCAGTCCACATTTTGACAAAGTCTTTTGAGATAAAGCTTTGAAACTTTCAACACTTGTTTACCATCACCATGTCCAGTTATAGGCAAGAGTACATAACTCTGTCAAGCATTTTGACTGAATTATGGCCCCTTTTGACTTAGAAATCTTGGTTAAGTTTTTCGTACCAGTTCATATTTTGACAAAGTCTTTTGAGAAAAAGCTTTGAAACTTTCAACACTTGTTTACCATCACCATGTCCAGTTGTTGGCAAGAGTACATAACTCCATCAAGCATTTTGGTTGAATTATGGCCCCTTTTTGACTTAGAAATCTTGGTTAAGTTTTTCGTACCAGTCCACATTTTGACAAAGTCTTTTGAGATAAAGCTTTGAAACTTTCAACACTTGTTTACCATCACAATGTCCAGTTGTAGGCAAGAGTAAATAACTCCATCAAGCATTTTGACTGAATTATGGTCCCTTTTGACTTAGAAATCTTGGTTAAGTTTTTCGTACCAGTTTATATTTTGTGTAAAGTGTTTGACATATGGCTTTGAAACTTTTATATCTTGTTCAGTATAATAGTCTCTATCAATAGGCAAGAGTACGTAACTCTCTCGTCTTTTTTGGCTGAATTATGGCCCTTTTTGAACTTGGAAATTGTTTTGTTTTATATATGTCCATGTTTTGTCAAGACTATTTGACATTTTGGCTTTTAAACTTTAAACACTTGTTTATCATTATGATTTCCATCTGTAGGCAAGAGTACATAACTCTGACAACTATTTTGACTGAATTATGGCCCTTTTTGGACTTTGAAATTTGTTCAGTTTTTTTTAACAAGTCAGCGTTTTGTCAAAACTATTTGAACTGTGGCTTTGAAACTTTTAACACTAGTTTATCAACATGATTTCCATCTGTAGGCAAGAGTACATAACTCTGTCAACTATTTTGACTGAATTATGGCCCTTTTTGGACTTGGAAATTAGTTAAATTTTTCATATAAGTCCATGTTTTGCCAGACATATAACTTAACATATTTGCCATCATGGTCACACATTGCCAGTTAGTGCAAGACTAATCGAAATCCACAAATACAGGAACATTTTTTGTTTATCCATTTTTTTGTTTAGTCTGAAAAACTATGGAAATATTTTGACCCCATTCTTCAATCAATTCTTCGAATAGTCGAGCGCGCTGTCATCCGACAGCTCTTGTTTTTTGCCCTTTGGAACTTTGTCAGTTATCAGAGAATTACAGTGTTGGTAAACTCGTAAGAAAACTGCAAGAAATTTTATTCACAAATAAGTAAGAATATAGTAATTTTAAGAAAAATTGATAGAAGGGTTGAAGGTTTTACACTTATTCAATTTCTGTTGTTTGCAGTGAGACAGGGGTAAAGGTATGGCAGGCAAGAAGTGTGAATAGCGACCTGTCACCTGTGTTGTCTTCCTGAACAACCATCTGCCAACCAGCATTGCTTTGACACACAAGCATTATAGCATTTTTTATTGTCTCAGTAATATATCCTATAGGTAGAATAGCTTGAAAACGTTTTGCTGTTTTCATATCACTGTTAGGCACATGAAAATAGTAATACCCAAAGCTTAACATTTCATATCCACATGCCTTTGAGGCCTGTAGTGATGTTTTAATTGCTCAGTATTTCATTGGTTTTTTAGCTCACCTAAGCACAAAGTGCTCATGGTGAGGTATTGTGATCAGGCTGTGTCCATTGTCAGTCCGTCGTTAAAATAATTTTACACAAATGGTCCTTGTGTGACCTTCTACCAAGATTGTTCAAATTATTTTGATTTGTCAAAAAACATGGCCGCCAGAGGGCATGGTCACTTTTCCCTATATGTATATAGTGGAAACTTTAAAAATCTTCTTGTGTGAAACTGCTAGCCCGATTTTAGAATAATTTTACACAAATGGTCCTTGTGTGACCCTCTACTAAGATTGTTCAAATTATTTGGATTCGTCAAAAAACATGGCTGCCAGAGGGCGTGGTCACTTTTCCCTATATGTATATAGTGGAAACTTTAAAAATCTTCTTGTTTGAAACTGCTAGCCCAATTTTAGAATAATTTTGCACAAATGGTTCTTGTGTGACTCTCTTCCAAGATTATTCAAATTATTCGGATTCGTCAAAAAACATGGCTGCCAGGGGGTGTGGTCACTTTTCTTCTCTGAATCAATAATAGCTAGAGCATTGATATTTGGTGTGTGATATCAAATTTGTAATGTCTACAGTAATTGTTCAAATTATTGCCCTAGGTTCAAAAGTGTTTGTGACATGTATATAATATAGGCTAACATAGAAGAAACCTTACTCTGTACTTATACAAACAAACTAAAGTCTTGAAGCCTTGTACACAGGTGAGCGCTTAAGGGTCAATGACCCTCTTGTTTTACATTTAAAGTGTTGAAAATGAAAATAAAGTTATTTCTGGGTAATTTGCCAGAATGTCGGGCATTAGGGTATTTCCCTTGACTTTGGGTAATAACCTGTGTAATTGCCAATAGTGTTAAGATAAAGCTTTCAAGCAGCTCGTTCGCACTTTCTAGACGAAAAAAAATTTCTCTCAAAAATCAATACAATAAGGGTACTTGGTACAGACTTCTTGACATATGATTTTTGCAGGTTATTTTAACTAAAAATATTGTGCAAAAGGAAGTAAACGTTTTTGAAATAAACAAGAAAATCCAAATTCCTCGTGCCATTTTACCAATATCTAACACATATTTTCACTCACTGACTATTTTTAGTGCTCATATATAATTCTACGCCATACCTTGTGGAAATTAACATGTTAAAAAGTTTTGCTCTAGCTGTGGGCGAGTGGCTTTAACCCTTAGCCTGCTAGCGGCAGATGATTCTGCCTTTGCAACCAGTGTAGACCAAGATCAGCCTGCACATCCGTGCAGTCTGATCATGGTCTGCACTGTTCGCTATTCAGTCAGTGAAAATCCCTTTGAATAATAAGTGGTACTGTCCAAATTGAAAGATGGACCAGTCCATTACAGAAATATAGCGGGGTAAGGGTTAAAGCATGTAAAGTGTAAGGGAAATAAGAATAAGATTTAGACTGATTTCATTGCCTTTTCATCATTTGGTGGTGCTGCTAATCACTTAAGTAATATTTAGATATGCCATTACAATGCAATATTTTGTCCACAGGTTCTACTGATTGCTTTATATTAATACATAAATTTTCATTCTCTGCCTAGCTAGTCCCATAATTCATGAGCCAGTGTTATGTAAATGAGTTTGTAGACCAGTCTCGGTATGCAAACTTGTCATTGGTTGATTTCAAAATTGAGCTCCGGATCAACCAGTCAGATGCTCAAGTTTTGGGACTGGTCTCCAAACTCCTAATTCATAATCTCGGACCCATGTCTTCAGTGTTGTAATTGTATCGGACAATCGTGTTAATGTTACTTGACGTAGAATCAGACATTTAAGCAATGTTTTATTGTTGTTTTTTTTTCCATAAGGTTTATATATAACATATTACCTGCCTATTAGAAAGTCTTGCTCAATCATGGCTATATGTCAATGTTCGCTGTAGAGTTATTGCCCTTTTCAGCTCTCACATTTCTAAACTACCCATAGTTCCATTGTTTCATTGTTTGTAGTCTGTATGAATTAAAGTAAATCACCAATCACTCAAGGTTAATAGGGGATAAACAAAATTCCAAGTTATCAAATATTTCAGTGCTCTCAAAGGAAGTGGGCTGGTACCAAATGAATTGCTTGTGTGAGCTCGGATGTTCGTGAAAGTCGTGGTCCGCTGTAACTCAGTTATATTCCACTGCTATAGCCCATATGTCAAGACTGGTCATTTTTGCTTACTGTTAAATAATATTTGAATACTTAATGGGTTTGGCAATGCAACCTTATGTCAGAATAAAGAAATCAAATATCATTTTTTTTTTTTAAATGCAAAATATGTGGGCTAAGTACATAAATAAATTACTTGTGCAAAAGTTGTTGATTTGATACTGTTTTTAGAGATTATATTGTAAGATACTGTTGTTTATAAATAAAACCCATGTAAAAATGATAACAAATCCAAGGGAGACAATTAAGTCACTACTGTTACAGTGTATGTTGTCTTTAAAAAAAAAAAATTATATTGTTGCCCCCTGTTTATCGCTAGTGCTCAGAGCTTGTTAACACGTTGTTATAACCATTATGTACATAAGAAATTAACATTTTATTATTGTTCATGTACATAAGATGGATTATAACGGAGTTAAAGCTTACAGGCATTTGTTGCTGTTGTTAGAAAAGTCCCACTACCACATCTGAATTACTATAAAATGATAAAAATTTTGTTGTTGTACCGTGATCATTAGCTTGTTTGTAGAAGATTCAAATATACAGTTGTATGTTTTAGATAGTGTTGGTACCTATATGACAATACACTTGCATTTAAGTTTTAGAAAGCGCTGGTTCCTATATTATTATGGACTTTTGTTCAAGGAAAAACTGGTTCCTATAGTACAGTAGACTTGCAAATGCAGAATCGAGTTTTTAAAGTTTGGTAATTTGCAGGTGCTTTTTAAAGTTTGGTAATTTTAATTGAGAAGGAAATTAAATGTAATGTTGCGAAATGAAAAAAAGTTGCGGGTCACATTAGAAATGTTGTATATGTTGTTGATTGGCTTTACTTGTTTTGCCTTTTAATCAATATTGTAAAATCATTGTTATTGGTTGGTGAATAATTTTAATGGATTGCATTTTAATGTCATTCCATAAAACTAAATTCCAGCAAGCATATACATTGCTTTTGTGTTATCTTTGGAATTTAGAGAAACTCAACTAAATCAGGTTCCCACAAATCACGTCCCCAGTAATCATGTCCCCTTTAATCACGTCCCCACTAATCAGCGATCTTGGCCAACCCCATGAAAGACAGTGCCAACAAAATTAACTGATTCTGCAGTATTGTATTGGTTTTGTTTTTTAGGCATCTTCTAGTTAATATTTCATTTCTAAGACCAAACAGTAAAAATATGGCAACAATAGACGGAATTGTCAAGAATTAGCACATGTGGACATGATATCACTGGTTTTCATCTTTAATTTTTTTTCTTGGTATATTTCTATTTATCGCTTTGTTATGTGTTTTATTACTATTTATTTGCCAGTGATTGTAATGTTAGAATGTTGCTGGAAGTTGTTTTTTTTTTATTGCTTTACCATGTTTTTCATTACATTTGTTTTACTTTTTTTTAGCCAGCGGTTGTAGATACAATATGGCGACAGAAGACTGCAGAAATGACAGTACAAGCTAGCAAAAAAAAATTGAACTTTTCTTAATCTTGTTTCTTTAGAAACTGTAATGCTTAGCTTTGATTTAAAGTTTTTCGTATTATTTGCCAGTAATCATACAGGTATATTATAGTGAAAAGAACATGAAAATGATGGTGCCAGCAACAGATAACTAAACTTTTGATATTGTTGCTCTTGATGTTGTATTGGCTTATCTTTATTTTTAAAGTGTTCTATATTTATTTATTTTGCCAGTGATCATACAGTTAGAATATGGCGACAAAAGACAGGATCACAAGAATTAGCAACAGACGGGAATGATTGGGCCAGCTAGCGGCAACTTGAAACTGCAAATCTATATTTATCTACATGTTGTTCGCATGGGCATTTTATATTGTACATGGCTAGAAGTGTGATATTTATAGCATGTAGTCCATTGGTTGGTTGTTTTTCATTGATTTCATAATTGTTTTATGAGCATTGCATTGTTAATTTGATGCAAAAATCTTAGCCAAAATTAAATCCATTTCATAATTGTTGCAATACTTTTTTTTTTGTAATAGTTTTGTGCCTTTTGTCAAAAAAAGTTTAAGTAAATTTGTCTACAGAATGAATTTCTGTCTTCCTGTTACGTTAAGTCAAATTTTCAGATACTACAAAGTGTGTAATACTATGATTTTTGCAGATTCAATGTGGATATATTATCAGAATTTCAAGACCAACTTTGTAACCTTATACAATCTACAGTCTTAAGTAATCCATAAATTTCCTTCCAGTCTAACTTTGAATCCAGCAAGAAAATTGGTAACCTATAGTCAGATCAACTATACTATTTTGTATAACCATGGAAACATAATGGCTGTTGCTATTTTTGTACGAATTTCTTAATGTTCATAGCTTTCTAATCGTGTGTGTCAATTTCGAAAAAAAAATTTAGGTCATTGAATTATTTTAAAGTGAACTATTAAGCAGAAATAACAATGTTGCCTTTCCTTTTATACAGATTCTCTCAGACTTGTTAATTTCATATTAAGGAAAGTCTTACATGCAATATTATCAGCTAATTGATTTACCAGAACACAAAAAGTATTGCTGTATGGTAAAGGCTTGTCTTTTGAAGCAATATTACGTGTACTCGACTTGGGAGAGAAAAAAAAATTCCCATAATCCTTAGCAGAAACTAAAACATTCTCTAGACTTTGCTTCCTGCAGAGATTCAATTAATGATTATTTTAATGGAGTATATTTCTGTTAATGGAATATTAAGCAAGATCAGTTTGTAATGTGATCAATATTTATTTCTGTCATAGGTTAATGAACGTTAAGTAATTCATTGGGATTATTTGTCTGTTTGCTGTTCAGTTATTATTTTCTGGCAGTAAAATGTATAGTAGAATATGCATTCTAAATCATTACCAATGAATGCTTCAGTAAATAGATATGTCAGTTTGGGCCTTCATGGCTGAGTGGTTCAGGTCGCTTTCTTTGAACCACTCGCCCTTCACCTGTTTGGGTGGGGGTAAGTCAGGTCAAGTAATATTTATTTTTTAAAGTCGGGAATAAATATCACTGGTACATAGTACACAGAAAACACAAGCTCTGAAGAGCTTTTAAAGCTGGGTAATGCTCAGGTTATGTACAGAAGTAATCCAGCTCTGCTGGCTTCTCTACCCAGGTGCCTGTCCTTGCCTGAAATTATGCCTAGAATGACATGTGGGGTCTTCCTTCACTATTAAAGCTGGAAAGTTGCCATGTGACCGCAATTATGCCAGTGTGGCTTTAATACCATCAAATAAATATATATAAATTAGATCAGCATTTTTGACAATGGTTTTAAGCATGCCCCTGTCCACTGTTTTGCTTTAGCACATCAGGCATATTTACAACAAAAGATTTTTCACCAAGCACAAGTAAAGCCTTGTATTGTTGAAAACCAAACGTAAAAGATAAGTTTGGAGACCAGTCTTGATATTCTTCTCTGCCATTGGTCAATTTCAAGATACTATATATAAACAACCAATCAGATGCTTTAATTTTTAGACTAGTTTACAAAAACAGTCAGATTTCTCTGTGATTTATCTTCATTTATATTACAGTTTTAAGCTTTAGTTCCAACCAGTTTCATTGACTTGTAATGACCATACTGTTGTGATAAGATTGTGATAGAAAATTAGTGTATATATTTCAATGAAATTTACCCATAGTTGGCAACAGCCAAAGTGACTGACCTGTATGTATATATAACAGACTGTAGCAGTAGTATATGTGAAGGAAAAGAATTTTTGTATCTTTCATTATTTAGTCATATGTTTGTCTCAATCTTGTTCAAAAAGTATAGGGTAGTAATGTCCCCTTAGTTCTATGTTATGTTCGAGTAATACATTTTTGTTCTTTGATCTCATAAATTCTGATTTTATAGAACTACAAAGACTGTAGGAATATTTTTTTTCAATGTTTCATTTCTTGTAGAGTAGGATACATTTATATTTGTGTTATTCTTACGAATATTAAAACTGGTTAAAATATGTATCAGTCAAGAATTATTTTTTTTACCAGTAAACGGCTTGGAAAATGTGTGAATTTGTGGGTAATATTACAATGGCAGTATATACAAAACATACTTTAACGATAGTAAATTATTTATAATTATACTACCAAAGCTTGTTATTACGCTATTATTTCACTGCTTGCAACTATCTTTTCAATATTGACTCGGTGATTTTCTGGGTTTGGTTTTTGTTGTTAATTGAGGTTTCTATTTTCATACTTCGTGTTTACATGTTATTTTAGTAAATCCTTGTTCAAATAATATATCTGGCGGAAGGATTTCCATTATACTATATTAATAGTTACTTGCCACACATAAATACACAAGTCATGTTTAAAACATCAGAATATGGTTTTAAAATGCATATATTAAGTATGTGTGGCAAAACGTTTTAAAACTATAATGATCGGATGCCTCAGACTGAATTGAAATAATGTATGAATTCCTGCATGTGTGTGTACACATAAGGTATGAAATCACAAACTCTGTTGTTGAATTTTTTTATTTCTTTTTAAGACAATAATGCTTATGTTGAAACAGATTCAAAAAATAAAGTGTCATTTGTTTTATTTTTAAGTGCATATTGAAATTTGTCATTGTTTTTGCAGTAAAAGTTTGGCCAGATTCACATTACGCAAGCTTTTGTTTTCATCCTGTATAATATGTCAATGTTTATAACGGCCAGTTCATATTCAAAAAGGCATTATTCACTTTGTACTATCACTATGTTACATTCTTACTTACCCTGATATATACGTTTCTTATTTCCGTAAGCATTGATTTAGTAATTTGTTGAATGGGGATCAGTCTGTAGAATGATACAATCTTATTATAGCTTTTGATATATCCCAGAATTAGCTAAATTAGCCGTGTACTTAAAAGCAGTGTAAGTCAGTACAGATTAATCTGACTGCCATTAAATAATCAATATATTAGCATGTAGTATTTTCAAATATAACAGCCATGTCTTTAATAAGTTACGAAAACAAGTTGTTAGGAGTAAATCTGGAGGTCCATTGTTGACAATATGCATGAATTTATGTCTTAGTACATTCCTGTTTCGTATTGCTTCTACCACTCTGTTGGCCTTCATCACCATAATAATACATCGATATGGCTTCAGCAATAATACATCCAATTTATAGGCAAGAAATACTTAGGTTATTAATTTTAACTTAACAGAGTAATTATTCATTGTCCTTAAATACAAGTATGGGTTTTACTCATGCGTGTCGTAACTTTTTTGCCACACACATTTTTTGTTCTTAAATACTTTCCAGATGTTTTACTATGATACAAGTGACAAGTTGAAAGTTGGTCGCCGTGCCGTCGTCCTAGGTCAGTGGTCCTAAAATTGAAACTTGTGACCCTCTAGAGGCCATGTATTTCAGGATCTTCATGAAAATTGGTCAGAATGTTCACTTGATGATATCTAGGTCAAGTTCGAAATGGGTCACGTGCCTCAAAAACTAGGTCAGTAGGTCTAAAAATAGAAAAACCTTGTGACCTCTCTGAGGCCATATATTTCACAAGATCTTCATGAAAATTGGTCAGAACGTTCACCTTGATGATATCTAGGTCAAGTTCGAAACTGGGTCACGTGCCTTCAAAAACTAGGTCAGTAGGTCAAAAATAGAAAAACCTTGTGACCTCTCTAGAGGCCATATATTTCCAGGGATCTTATGAAAGTTGGTCGAAGTTCACCTGATGATATCTAGGTCAAGTTCGAAACTGGGTCACATGCCTTCAAAAACTAGGTCAGTAGGTCAAATAATAGAAAAACCTTTTGACCTTCTCTAAAGGCCATATTTTCATGGATCTTCATGAAAGTTGGTCTGAATGTTCATCCTGATGATATCTAGGCCAAGTTCGAAACTGGGTCACGTGCGTCAAAAACTAGGTCAGTAGGTCTAAAAATAGAAAAACCTTGTGACCTTTCTAGAGGCCATATTTTCAAAATCTCATGAAAATTGGTCAGAATGTTCATCTGATGATATCTAGGTCAAGTTCGAAAGTGGGTCACGTGCCTCAAAAACTAGGTCAGAGGTCAAATAATAGAAAAACTTGTGACCTCTCTAGAGGCCATATTTTTCATGGATCTGTATGAAAGTTGGTCGAATGTTTATCTTGGATGATATCTAGGTCAAGTTCGAAATGGGTCATGACCCTTTCAAAAACTAGGTCAGTAGTCAAATAATAGAAAAAACTTGTGACCTCTCTAAGCCATATTTAATGGATCTTCATGAAAATTGGTCAGAATTTTTATCTTGATAATATCTAGGTCAAGTTCAAAACTGGGTCACATGAGCTAAAACACTAGGTCACTATGTCAAATAATAGAAAAAACGACGTCATACTCAAAACTGGATCATGTGGGAAGAGGTGAGCGATTCAGGACCATCATGGCCCTCTTGTTATATAAGCTATCTTAATTGTCATTAGCGTGGCTTTATATAACCTTTCATTTTCAAAGCAGTACAGAAAATGAATTCTATTCAAGTCGTACATCTTGTTTACGACACAACCAAGGTGGTTTCAAGTAATCTTACATAAGGTTGTGCCTTTGAAATATCTGGTGGGGTGGGGGTTAGAAAGGTGGGAGGGGGATAAAGGCTTGACTTTGACACCATATAGGCTGATAGTTCCTATTATATATCTTGGCCTAAATTGTATCACTTACACCTTACATTGTTGCATTAAGCAAAATATTAATCTCCTACTGAAATATGTTTGTCATTTTGTCTGGAATTAATTTCCCATTTCCAGATTGATAAATGTTGGTCATAATAATTGATAAAAAATGACAGCTTATCAGTTCCCTTCATGAAAAACAAATATGTTTCCTTGGTTACTGTGTGTAAAGTCTAGTTATCAATTTTGGTGTTGTCATTTTTCTATCACAGTGTAATTTCAGGAGTTCATTTTCATGTCAGCTTGATATTAGGTGTCACAAAAGCTTGAAAAATTTAATCACAGTGTCTTGCTGAACTCTGGATGACAATCCCACTGACAGTTCTTTGTTAAAAAGTCATTTAGGGTCTATGAAATGGTGTGATTCTGGTCCACAACTTGAGCCGCCTTTTCCGAATGTTTGTCAAGAATTTGTATCTTCTGGATAGTGAGAGTGACATAATGTTGACTTATACCACACCCTCTTTGTTGACTTGCTGGAAGGGGAAAAAAAGTCAAGACACCTCATTTGTTAAGAAGAAACAGGAAGAATTTTGTTGTTTCAAACACTTTTAGGTACTAGCTAATCTGAATGTTGTTAACATTTCCTGTAGGTTGTAAAACTGGTATGCTAAATAAGAAATCGCTGACACAGCAATTTTAATACTGTAAAATCATTTAATTTCGTGGGCATGAAATTTCATGGTTTTGGCCAACACAGCAATTTCGTGGGGATATGAATTCGTGGATTTCAACTTTTGAACATAAACTGAATGGGAATTTAAGTTGTTCGTTGGGATTAAATTTCGTAGATTGACTTAACCACAAAATCCACGAAAATTAGTCCCTCAGGAATATTAATGATTTCACATTAAAAAATGGAAATGATTTTCTGTCCGATATTACAATAATACAGACATTTAAGTTGACTGTACTTATTTTGGTATCAGTGTTTAATCTCTTGGAGATTTATTGGGAAATGTTTGTAATATACTCTGTTGTGGAACTGTTTGAAGTCCTTATGAAAAATTTAATACCTGTCTCTAAATATTAATGTGTTCATCTATAAAAACTTGAGATCTCAATAGCCTTTGTTATTAAAGAAAAAAGATCTATGGTTGCTAGGTAGATCTACTGTCTCCAGAATTATCTTGACTTAAAAGCATGCAGTGTCTCTCTGTGTAGTTGTTGAATGCCTTTTATAAAAGTCATGGATTTCAAACAAATTGCTGTTACAATTTTTGCATAATCCATTAACTAAACGCAAGTTCCTCTTAGACAAATACTCTGTACATAGTTGACATTCCCAATAGGGGTGCCTGTTATAACTTTTGTGAAATGCACAATTTTGAGCCACCTTGTTAAATGAGGCATTTTTCACACAGGGACAAAGAATTTTATGTAATGTCCATTTGATAAAATTTATTTCTGATAATTATTGCCAAGCTAAAAATTGCCAAAAATGGATTTTTTTTCTCAGTGATTTACAGTAAAGGTCAAGAGATGTAACAGTGTTGCTTCTTCAATAATGTTGCTGCAATAGTCCTGAATTAATAAATTATGTTGCTGTTGTACTATTACTAAATAATGTTGCTGTCACTTATGATTACAGTGAAATTATTCCTATTGATGCGCCATTACAAGTTATTTTTTGCCATAAATTGGTGAAACCATTCTTAAGCTTCAAAATATTTCTGTTTTAGTAATTAACACTGCTGGCTTGATATAGCAGAGTGTTGTTGTTGTTGTAGTAATAGTCAGATTTTAACTGTGATTGTTTAATCCTGTATTCAGGAGTGTATATCTATTATCACTTTTGCCTAACCTGGAATGAACAGTATTCTACAGAAAAATTCTATCTAGTTAAGAACTACTTGGGCCCTTACCACGGAACTGTTGCATCCACGTCCTCTTTTATGTACAGATACAATAGTTTTACGGTGAGATTCTGTTTTGACATGCAAACTTAGACCACCTGTTGGTTGCTAGTGAAAGTTGGTTCACAGTTAGGTAAGAGTGATAATAGAGAGTAGCCTGTTATTGTTGAAGTTAGGTAAATATTGTCTCATAAGTTGTTGTTTGTTTTGTTGTCGAGGTTGTTTATTTAGTTGAATGATAAAATTCTTGTTTAGAAATATGCTCTCTCGGTAAGATTATCACAATCAATTGTACTTGCTTTATTTGAATCTATGTTAGAGTTCTAAGTTAAAACTTATTAAGGGAATGATGTTCATATTTTATTTAAACAAAGGGACCTCTCTAAGAAAATATTTTGAATATATACAATATATAAGCTTGCTGGAATTTCCCCCTAAAGACCTAAATTAAGCATTAAGTTTTTGTCTTTGATCTAAAACAAAATTAGCAGGGTAATATATGATATTAAGTAGATGTTAATAAATGGGTCTGTATTTTACATATGGGTGGTTTATAGCCGTTCCTTCATCAGCAAATTTCATAGAAAATGTCCATGTACCAGCAAATATTAGCCAATATATATTTTCAGTTCATTGATGAAATACTTGCTTAAAATGGACCACATTAGTTAGTTAAGCAAAGTATGTGCCAGAATTGAACATTTTTATTTCAATTGATTATCATTCCAAATATTATTTTTTTAAATATCGGATAAGCATTTTTTTCAGAAAACATTCCAAAAGTACATCAGACAGGGATTCTGGTTTCATTCCAAAAAACAATCGATAGAATTCTTGTGTAATTCGTTGTATCCATCTTGTAACAACAAGAAATGACATGATTTGGTCATAAGATTTCTCATTAATTCCTTCAGATCATTTTCATTTCTTGACTAATCACCTATATCACAAAGGTAATCTTTAGATGGAATAGAAAGAATCAGTTAATTGGGAATTCAGAGCCTTTTACTAAGCATAAGGTAAAACAGTTTTCAGTAGGCTGTGTTATGTTAGGAAATGCAGACAAAATTTCACACCTTGCTATGTTTGGCAAAGACCGACAAATTTCCCCCCTTTTGGTGGTTCAAATACTATAACTGTTCTGAAAAAAGGATTATCTTCAGTTAATATATAAAGAATATAAAAGTGTTTGCGTTGGTTAAATTTAGCAGGGAGGGTTGGGAGAAGCATTTGTCCTGAATTTGTTATATAGTATTGTTGTCTGGGACCAAATGTACGTTTGTTCTGTAGTAATTGTTAATTTATGAATAATATTTGTTGAATATACTGCTTTGTTTAAATTTTTATGTAATATTCTGTACATAGTAATGGACTTGTTTTATACAAACTGTAAATGTTTTGTTTTGTTTAACACTGAATAAGTATATATATAAGTTAGTGTAAGCGTTTTTCTCAGTGAAGGGTTATAAAACTGACAGCATGTGTAGAAAAATTTGCAAAAGATTTTACTATAGATTGGTAAAGACGGTGTTATGAGATTAAAAAAATAAAATTTAAAATTTATTGCAAGATAACTTAGTTTATGAAAATTGGAACAATAAAGGTTACATTTTAAGTCCAGCAGCATGTAACATACAGCTAGTCTGGGTTCATAGAAATCAAACCAGTCTACTAATTTAAGAGACTTCTGTGGCCATGTGGTTAAGCCTTCTGGCTTGGAGTCCCTTACCCCTTACCAAGGTGGGTTCAAAACCTGGTTAGGGATGTAGAATATTACATGTGAGGAAGCCATCTCTCTGGCTTACAGAAGGTCAGTGATTATATCCAGGTGCCTGCCCATACCTGAAACAATGCCTGTACGGTCTTCCTTCACCATTAAAAGTGGGAAAGTTTGCCATATATGACCTACATTGTTTCAGTGCCACTTTCAACCCAACAAATACAAGAAAATAAAGCCTTCTGTTAAGTTAAATACAGATTTCATCACATTGTCATATTACTTGATAATGAGAAAAAAATGTAAACCAGTTTTCATGTTTTTCCTCTTGACGCATGGAAAATAATATTTAAGATTACCGTAATTACAGATACATGTAATTGAGAATATGCATTCTCTTCCCCTGACGTCAGACTCGTCAGTCTATTACAAGGAGCAAATTAAGGGGAAAAAATGGAAAAAAAGTATTTTTTCTACTCGTACAGTAGCAGTAGTATAACTCGACACTAGAGAAAAACTGCGCAGTAAGCGAACTTGTATTCTTTGCTGGCTTTTGTTAAATCATTAATTAATTACTACAATGCATTGCCATTTTATAACTAACCAGCAGGGATGTTTTTTGTTAATTTATTTTACAGCTGTTCATATTTTATATGTGGACATTCATTATAACAAGCACTAAGTAACAAAAAAAAATAAACCATCTATTTTCATAATGAGTTTGTGATTGTTGTTATTTTTGTCAACATTTCAAATGTTGGAATCCATAGCACATGTATTTTGTGCAGACACGCACACTTATTAGTCCTCTACAGGCGGTAACAGTTACTGTTACAGTTTGATGAAACTTCTCTTGTATTATTGTACATATTTCCACCAAACCATACAAGAGTGGTCAGTCCCAAGCCTCATTGTGCATATTTTTGTCATTTTCTGGTTCAGTGATTTTCAGCAGTTATGGCTCTTGAGTCATCAGATTTTATGATGTTTTGGCCACTTCTCTTGTGCGGATTTCCACCAAACCCTACAGGAGTCTTACTGTGCAAATTATCAGCATGTGCCAGTTCAGTGATTTTTAGCTCATCTGATTTTTTGAAAAAAAATGATGAGTTATTGTCATCACTTGAGCGGTTGTCGGCGTCGGCGTCGGCGTCTGCGTCGGCGTTGCCTGGTTAAGTTTTATGTTTAGGTCAGCTTTTCTCCTAAACTATTAAAGCTATTGCTTTGAAACTTGGAATACTTGTTCACCATCATAAGCTGACCCTGTATAGCAATAAACATAACTCCGTCTTGCTTTTTGCAAGATTTATGGCCCCTTTTGTACTTAGAAAATATCAGATTTCTTGGTTAAGTTTTATGTTTAGGTCAACTTTTCTCCTAAACTATCAAAGCTATTGCTTTGAAACTTGGAATACTTGTTCACCATCATAAGCAGACCCTGTACATCAAGAAACATAACTCCATCTTGCTTTTTGCAAGATTTATTGCCCCTTTTGGACTTAGAAAATCAGTTTTCTTGGTTAAGTTTTATGTTTAGGTCAGCTTTTATCCTAAACTATCAAAGCTATTGCTTTAAAACTTGCAACACTTGTTCACCATCATAAGTTGACCCTGTTTAGCAAGAAACATAACTCCGTCCTGCTTTTTGCAAGATTTATGGCCCCTTTTGGACTTAGAAAATATCAGATTTCTTGGTTAAGTTTTATGTTTAGGTCAACTTTTTCTCTTAAACTATCAAAGCTATTGCTTTGAAACTTGCAACACTTGTTCACCATCATAAGCTGACCCTGTACAGCAAGCAACATAACTCCATCCTGCTTTTTACAATAATTATTGCCCCTTTTGGACTTAGAAAATCATTTTCTTGGTTGAGTATTATGTTTAAGTCAACTTTTATCATAAACTATCAAAGCTATTGCTTTAAAACTTGCAACAGTTTTTCACCATCATAAGTGGACACTGTACATCAAGAAACATAACTCTATCCTGCTTTTTGCGAGAATGATGGCCCTTTTTAGACTTAGAAAATCATGGGTAGGACAATATTTCTATTACACAAAAAAAATCAGATGAGCGTCAGCACCCGCAAGGCGGTGCTCTTGTTTTTAGGAGTTATAGTCCTTTATTTGTCAAATAAAATTTTATAATATGTTGGCAAGTTAAGGACAGGTCACAGAAGTTCCACACACCTTGGAAGAGTTATCTGAGTGTCAAGCCCAGGTTATGTTCAGATTCAGTAATTTTTACCATAGTTATGGTCCTTGATTTGTCATGTTTTATGGTGTTTACACTGCTGTGTACAGTTAGGCTGAATTTCACCAAACATCAGGAATGATTAGTGTGAAGCGTAGTTGTGCACATTATCGTTATGGTCTGATTAAATGATTTTCAGCAATCAATGATCTTTACTACTTCGTCCACTAATGGTTCAAATTCTACCTAACTTCATAGGAGTTATCACTGACAAGCTTAGTTGTGTATATCGTTGGAATGTTTTGTTTCATTGATTTTCCCTGGGGTTATGGCACTTAAATTTATTGATGTTCCATTGAGTAATGGCACTTAATTTTATTGATTTTCCCCTCCCCTCACTCCAAAAATAGTAGGTGCAGTTAGATATACCCTTGTCCATACGTCCGTCCGTCAATCCGAATTGTTGTCGTTCATAACTCAAAACCTATTTGACATACAGTCATGGGACCATTATAAGAATATTATTCAGCTGCACGTACACAATTTCACTCATCAGGACTGGAGTTATGTCCTCTGTTAAAGACGCACGATTCTCAAAACATACCTGAGTAAGGGGCCGAGTGGTTAAGGTCGCTGACTTCAGATCACTTGCCCCTCATTAATGTGGGTTCGAGCCTCACTCATGGCGTTGAATTCTCCAAGTAGCCATCAGGCCGGCTGACGGAATGTCGGTGATTCTACCCAGGTGCCCGCTCATGATGAAATAATGCACGGAGGGGCACCTGGGGTCTTCCTCCACCATCAGAGCTGGAAGTCTTATGACCTATAAATGTGTCTGTGCTACGTTCAATCCAACAAATAAATAAATAATATTGACCTGAGTAATGGAAACAATAGGAATGTTGCCCAGCATGTGAAGTTGTGCATCTAGGTTTTTACTCTCTGACTGAGTTTCTTCTTCCTGTGTCCCTTGTGTTTGTAATATCCATAATACCCATCTTCCACTCGCACTCTAACCCAAGGTAATATAAAGTTTACTTAATCTTGCATTGTCAACAAGTAAGTGACAGTAAGAGGGTAAAACCAGTGTCCTATGGACACGCATCTAGTTTCTGTGTAATAAAAAATATCTGGATAAAGTTGTAAATACAGCTGATATTAGTCTAAACAAAGCTAACATGAGACCGTACCGGTCGCATCGCTCGCACATCGTATATTGAGAGAATTTGACGGACCTGTCTAATTTGTACGGCGAGTTACTAGGAGTATCCGGACAACGCTTTGGAAAATTCAAGACCCCATATTTTAATAATTTATTTGCAATTAACAGAGTTCATATACACGGCGACTAGTCATTTCAAAACACTGAAATAATATATATTTTGTTAAAAGCTAGTCCGGAACAATGGCCGATCGAGGTCTAATTTTCATGAATACTGCTGTACATGTGTATGGTGGTGTTTTTCTGCCACGAGATAGCCAGGTATAGCTATCACGACTCTTTTGTAAACTTTGCAGGAAATTTGTGCATTTTTCTGAAGACGTTTCAGCAATAAATGATAAGTTCAAGATATTTTAATCTAGATTTCCCGAAAATGTTTTAGCGCAAAACTTCGCCGGGATTGATGCTTGTAACTGCCATTCGAGATATTTGGTAACTACATGTCATGATTATGATGATATTTTAAACTGTACAGCAGAGTTATCCTTTTTTTCTGAAAACATTTTTTCGCAATAAATTATGTTTTCTATATTTGCTTCATATTTCCAGAAAAACTTTAGGCTATTAAGATAGCTTTTCAGAAAAGTTAGAAATATCAAGATAATTTCTGACAACACCGAAGTAACTATCTAGCTAGTGAATGGCAGGTCTGGGCTCTTACACAACAGTACCTAGCTATCTCGTGGCAGAAATATGCCACTATACATAGGTTTATACCTTATTCGGCAAAATGATAAAGGAGCACAAACAATTTCACTTTTTATTGCCACATAAGTGTTTTTAACCCTTACCCTGCTTTTCTATAATGAACTTGTCCATCTTTCAGTTTGGAAAGTACCATTAACTGTTGACAGGGTAGCTTACCAAAAAGATGCTGACTGAATGGCGAACAGTGCAGATTATGTTCAGACTGCACGGATGTGCAGGCCGATCATGATCTACACTGGTCATATCGTGTCCAGCATGATAAGGGTTAAATAGAACAATATTACTCCAACCTTAAAATTTTCTAGAATCAAACGTTTGCAAACAATGTATAATTCTGGCATTTCTGTCATAAAAACAACTTTTAATTAAATAACAACATTCTGTAAAATTAGATAAAAATCAACAAAAGAAAAACTGTAACACAGAGTATACTTCTCAAGCGGTGATAGCGTAGACGTAGACTAGTACAGTCCGTGTATGGTAACATCGGAGTGAGGTCACGTTTGTTTATGTTTTCTGGACTTATAAACTAACAAAATAGGTAAAGCAGCTTACATAAACACTAATATTGGGTATATTTTATTGCAACACCTCTGACAGTCCCGGTAGCTCAGTGGTAAAGCATTGGTGTTTGAAATATCGAATTTTGCGGACCGTAATTTTGAATCGAGGCTTTTTTATTTTTTTGTTTCTTTCAGGGTAACCACCATAATCATTCATTTCTCCTGGAATATATTAGTATATTTAGATAGACATATTATTGAATTAATTTCTGTTTAAAGAGGACCAGGCATCAGCTCTGTGTAAACACATCGTATTATGAATGCATAGTCACGAAAACACTCGAAAATTTCGTGCAGGTTAAATTCCTCTCCATGAAGATAAAGTGCGAAGAAAAACCACGATCTGTATCGGCTTTGAAGATAATCTGATATACAGGAAAGAAGAGAACCTTGAGCTTACCTGCATATGTTGTACCCTGCAAATAAAGCATCTATATTCTAATTTAAATTTTACTTCCGCCTCAGATTTAAAATAAAAGCTTAACCTAGTTGTGCATATCATCCGTAGCACATGTGTGAAGTTTGGTGTGAATCTGTACAGAGGCATCAGAGGAGTTGCATGGATAAACTTAAGGACAGACAGACAGAGAGCACTAAAATTCTTATACTGAACAGTGTTTCTCTTTGCAAAAAAGACGTGGACGCCTCGGACATGTTGACTACATTAATACTGGCAATAAGCTTTCCAGTTAGTAGTATAATATAAAAGTGTGTACTTAGATAATGATTATCCTCCTGACTTGGACTCGTCCAAATAGTCACTCCGAAGTTATCAGACACGGACTGTAGACGCCCCAGTGCTTATACCAATATCGCTCAAGACTTCAATAAATTGTTCATTATACATTTTTATATATAAATAATAACAAAAAGCCGTTAAAACGATCAATTACGGCTGCCATTGACGGATCCATAATAGCGCTGTGTGCTGTTATGACAAGAAGGCCCTAGACCGGGTACTTCGCAATTGTTGTCGTCAGTAAAAGTCTGCTTATGAAAATTGTCAGTCAGAAGATTCGCCTTTTCAGTACCAGAAAAAAGTTAGGATGCTGCAAGGTGGGAACTGTATTGCTTGACGACACTGTTATAACATTTTGAACGGTTGACGTTTCAAGTACGGAAGGCGTCGGTCGAACCGAGCAGGTAAAAAAAAGAAGGTCAACAGAAAAAGAAAATATGAGATAAAAAGAATATCATATTTGTGGCTTTCCACGTTGATATTTTAGATCTCGTTTAATAAACTCAGAATTTAATTCTCATATTTACATTTTTACAAGAATAAAAAAATGGGGTATGCTTTCAATGAGTATCAGAAAATCAAAATAAAAGGTAAGATATCGATCTTTTCATTTTCAACATCTAAACATTCAACATCTAGAACAGTTAAAAAGGCACGTCTGTAGACATTAATTAAACAGTACTTTGCCGTCGGAGAAAAATGCAGTTCTTGCTTTCATTTAAATTACCCTTAAATCCAGGAAAACTATGGTCGTGTTGAATCATATTTGATCTTTGTCATCAGAATATCAGTTTTAGTTACGATTAAATGTTCTTCTTGAAATTTTGGTGTCGACTTCAGAAAAAAAAAGACGTTGCCATTTTGTGAATGACGTCAGATCGCCCGAGCAATTTCGCACTGATACGGTAAATATATGCGCATGGCCGTCAAAGTCTGGATTACTAGATATATTTAACTTTGCGGCTAATCAATTGAAATTGCTTACCGAGCAGTGCACTTTGAACCAACCCAACTTCTAGAAATTTGTAGTGAGAACAACCATTTACTTTATAATTGTTGAAACTATTTACGTATAGAAAAAGTGACTGTCAACGTTTACTTTGAACAGCGTTTGCTGCAAGTCCTTAGAGTATTGTCAATATCGTTTTACACGATTTAATGATGTTATTTTTTTATCAAGTTCTTCGTGAAACATTTAAAACAACATATTACTACATCAAATCGCCCACGTGTTTTGTTAACAAGCTGAAAGCTGTCCAACAACTCGTTAACGATTTTGTTTTAATAAGGAATCAATGAGACCTCTATAGCTGCATGCATGCTAAATAACAAATAAATATATCAGTAATTGTTCACATTCATTATATTGTATCAAAAAATAGCAAATGCTTTCGAAAACGTGCATGTCTCCGCATACCACTGGGTTAATCAATACGTAATATTCGTTTCCTACGGAATCCTGTTGGGGCCATTTATAATGTCGCCGTCGCGTTTGCGGGGTCGACACACGACAACGCAAAGTGACATAGCGACATTACGAAGTGACACCCGACAATCGCAAACGACGGCGACAATCCCAAACGACAATGTCGCGGTATCCACTTTGAAATGTCGCCTTTCAAAAGCACGATATATCGCGATGTCACTTCGCGTTGTCGAGCGTCGTATCGCATTGTCGCTATGTCACTTCGTATTGTCGCGATGTCACTTCGCGTTGTCGTGTGTCGATCCTGCAAACGCGACGGCGACATTTTCAAACGACATGCGATAATCACAAACGACGCTCGACAACGCGAAGTGACATTTTCCAAATGTCGTATCGTATGTCGCGTGTCGCGGGTTTGGGTGAGGGTCGACGCGCGACAATTCCAAACGATACACGACACGCGAAGTGACACTCGACAATACGAAGCGACATTTTCATAATGTCGTATCGCATGTCGCCCGTCTACCGGTGAAAGGGTAAAATAAAAAGCTGTATTTCCGTACTTTTCCGTACGTAAAATGTCCATGTTTTCATTAACTTCAAATAATTGTAGAATGTTCCAAACACAAGATATTTTAATGAAATAACTTTTATAAATTAAATTCAAACATTGTCTAAACGGATATGTAACTTGTATAATTTTACCGCCGGCGGTTTCGTCGGAGGACCGTCTCAAAATGTATCATTTTTCGTGAAAATATGCATACTTCTTCATATATTAAAAAGAGAGGTGGTCCTTGTCTGAGGAGCCATATCTTCATAACCTGATGTCCGATTTTAATAAATGATACCTTGTTGCAAAGGGCAAGCCAGTACCTAGAGAAAAGAGGCCACGTCAGGTTCGAACCCGGTCGGCTAGGGGTCATGGTCAAAATCCGGTAATATTCTCAAAATATGAACTTGTCAGAGCAGTCAAGACGGTCCTGAAAACCCAAGCACTACCTTCACTGAGTCCAATGACACCATTGGAGCAATTTTCATGGCTCCCCGGGTCGAGTCAGCTTAGTCTTGGCCAGCACCCTAACATATATAACAAAAGTTTGATCATTGTCTGATACATGTCCTTCTTTTTTTAATTATTATTATTGTAATTTATACTGAATTTCAGTTGATAATGACACTATGTTAAATTTTGACCCTTGTTCGAGTCTCTACATCCCAGGTACCTACCTATACCATATATATATATGAATATTTTCGTAGATGACTTGGCTTTACATTGAAGCTGTTTACAAGTCCATATGAGGCCATCAGAGCTCTTGACAGGTATCAGAAAATGATTTTACTTGTTATATACGGTAAGGTGCTGGCAAAGACTAAGCTGACCCGACCCGGGGAGCCGTGAGAATTGCTCCAATGGTGTCATTGGACTCAGTGAAGGTAGTGCTTGGATTTTCAGGACCGTCTTGACTGCTCTGACAAGTTCATATTTTGAGAATATTACCGGAATTTGACCTATGGCCTTGACCCCTAGCCGACCGGGTTCGAACCTGAGGTGGCCCCTTTTCTTTTGGTACTGGCTTGCCCTTTGCAACAAAGTACCATTTATTAAAATCGGACATCAGATTATGAAGATATGTCTCCTCAGACAAGGACCACCCCTCTATTTAATATATGAAGATGTATGCATATTTTCACGAAAACTGATACATTTTGAGACGGTCCTCCGACGAAACCGTCGGCGGTAAAATTATACAAGTTACATATCCGTTTAGATAAGGTTTGAATATAGTTTATAAAAGTTATTATCTTGTGTTTGGAACATTCTACAATTATTTGAAGTTAATGAAAAACACGGACATTTTCCGTACGGAAAAGTACGGAAATACAGCTTTTTACCTTACCCTTTCACCGGTAGACGGGCGACATGCGATACGACATTATATAAATACCATATGGCAGCGTGTGTGACATTGATATTGTCAACCCGAGGGCAGAATGTCACCCGAGGCGATAGCCGAGTGGTGACATTCTGTTCCGAGGGTTGACAATATCAATGTCACACACGCTGCCATATGGTATTTATTTTATTATACCGAACAAAACTAAACACATAAAAAAGTTCTAAAAATGTTTCTGGTTCATTTAATTCAACACTTTCATCTTTAGCGCGGTAATCAGTTGTGTACACACTGAATAGCGACGTCATTACAATATGACACTGTGTACAAGGGACGCAATCATATGGCTAAAAACCTGAAGCAGTTATTGCCCTTATATGACATTCAAAATATCAGCGCGGTCACATGACCTGACAGTCACTTTCGCTTGGTCACGTGTCAGAAAGACTGAAAATGTTTCTGATAGTCAAAATATCTCCTTTTCGGGTAATGGGATTTTACCATTGTAGACAAAAGTGAGGTATAATAATATGAAAATGTCGCTTCGTATTGTCGAGTGTCACTTCGCGTGTCGTGTATCGTTTGGAATTGTCGCGCGTCGACCCTCACCCAAACCCGCGACACGCGACATACGATACGACATTTGGAAAATGTCACTTCGCGTTGTCGAGCGTCGTTTGTGATTATCGCATGTCGTTTGAAAATGTCGCCATCGCGTTTGCAGGGTCGACACACGACAACGCGAAGTGATATCGCGACAATACGAAGTGACATAGCGACAATGCGAAACGACGCTCGACAACACGAAGTGACATCGCGATATATTGTGCTTTTGAAAGGCGACATTTCAAAGTGGATACCGCGACATTGTCGTTTGGGATTGTCGTCGTCGTTTGCGATTGTCGGGTGTCACTTCGTAATGTCGCTATGTCACTTCGCGTTGTCGTGTGTCGACCCCGCAAACGCGACGGCGACATTATAAATGGCCCCAACAGGATTCCGTAGCTTACTACATGTATTAGGCTTGTAATGATACCACTGAAAATTTCGTTGATAACGTTGTCTCATTACGGCAAACATTTGTGCTATATACATGTAATATGAAAATGTGTGAAAATCTGAAAATCCTTTAACTGAACGGTTCGGAGTGGACATCTGTCCTTTGCGCTCACTATACGACTTTCACCTTGCACCAACATGTGTTTCATCTCAAACTCGTACAAATTTGTACATTTAGTAGTTTTAAAAACTCCACTGACGGGTGACGGGTTTTTAAACAAACGTTAAAATCATTTTTAAGAGATGAAAAGATACAGAGCGGACATGGCATACTGTCTATTTGACATTTGACCTCAACGTACGACCTTGACCTTGAACAGATATCTGCATTTTTTATTTCACAATACGACCTTGACTTTTAAACAACATGACTTACGGTTGTGTTTTGCATCTCAGCTCATATTCATCAAATCCCATTTGTGCAGTTATTTGAAGAAAAAAAAAGAGCATACTTATTACTCCTAAAATACAACTTTGACCTTGACTTTGAACCGGTATGAATGCAAGTTTGATTCTGCACCTTATCTAATCATAATAAATATTCCTCTCAAAAAAAATGAAAGTATTTTAAGGGACTTATAAGATATGAAGTGTTTTTGCAATCTACGTTGTCGTCTAATTAACTCTTGTGCAGTTAGATAATATGAGCCGCGCCATGAGAAAGATGAAGTGTTTTTGCAATCTACGTTGTCGTCTAATTAACTCTTGTACAGTTAGATAATATGAGCAGCGCCATGAGAAAATCAACATAATGCGTTTGCGACCAGCATGGACCCAGACCAGCCTGCGCATCCGCGCAGTCTGGTCAGGATCAAGGCTGTTCGCTTTCAAAGCCTACTGCGATTACAGAAACCGTTAGCGAAAAGCATGGATCATGACCAGACTGCGCGGATGCGCAGGCTGGTCTGGATCCATGCTGGTCGCAAAGACACTACGTTGGTTTCTCATGGCGCGGCTCATATATATACTGAAACTGAAAGATGACGACGGGTTGAATGAACCTGAGTTACCTTAAACTCGTTGCATTTCAACGCCTGGACTTCATTCTAACCGTTAAAACTTAAGACTAGAAAATACAAATAACAAACACATGAATTTACAAGTACGTCGTAGAAATGCTTGCCGACACCGGCCACGCTGTTTTCTCTGATATCACAGTCCTATTAAAAGTGAATGTCGGTGACTGAATCGCAATTCTGTTGCCAGTGTCCATCGGCATGATCCCGACATGATTTTTCTTGCCAATGTTTGATGCCCTTGTTATAGCATACGTATGACTCCTGTAACACCGCATGTTTGACATACAGAAAACTTCCCGACAACCCCGGCGGAAATTGGAATTATACAGCATGTAAATCAAAGGTTTCATGATCGTCGTTAAGAACAGAAGTAGAAAAGTAGCAATGAAAATTGCAGGATGAATTTGTTCCACTGTTAAAAATGTGAAACATATTTGAACAATATAGTGTGGACAGAACCCTATGAATGTTAACACAGTTACGATGATAAGCATTTTCACCATTTTCACTTTATTTCTTGCCACCGGATTTTCCGTCCTCCTGACCCGACGGTGTCTGACGCCGGTTGTCCAAATGTATCTGAAGATTCGTGTATATACAACCACCACAAAAATAGCCGGAAGAAAATATGTAAACGCTACAAACATGGATCCGTAGATCACACTTCCAAGGTTTGAATTTGGTATAAACGACGGGCAACTCATTCTGTCAGAGCTGCCGAAATAAGTAGATTCGTAAAAATATATTGAAAAAATACATACGATGAAGGATAAGAGCCAACAGCCAGATATTAAATGTTTCGCTGTTCCGCGGGTTATCTTAAAACTGAGAGGATAAATTATTGTATAAAATCTGTCTACGGATATCGTTACGAGTACTGAAATTGTCGTGGCCGGCGATAAAGTTTGGATAAATCGGACAAGTCGGCACATTACTGAACCCAGCACCCATTGATTAGCCATAACTCTTGACAAAATAAATGGCACGCAGAAAAAAGTTAACAAAAGATCCGAGAACGCCATAGACACAACGAAATAGTTCGTCGTTGACTGTACGCGGCGGCTGCGATATATCACTACGCACACTAAAATATTTGTAAGAGCACTTGTTATCCAGATTGTAAGAAATAAGACACTTTCTATAATAATCCTATACATTGGCTGTATTTCACTGCTTCCATCTTCCTTGTCCCTGGATAAAAATATGTCGACGGAAATAGTCGAATTAAATGACGTCGTCATGGCACTCACGTGTTTTCCTCCGGAAACTAAAAATAGAAAAGTGGAACAGACATATAAAAAGACAATCAGTGCCCTCGTCTTAGCTGAATATTCTTATACACATTTCTTCAATGACCAATTTATCAGAAATTGTAGGAAAATTGAACCTAGTATATTGTGTTTCCTTACAAGCGCAGGTCCTTGAAATAAATAAAATATACTTGAGCGTGTCTTGTTTTATATAAATCCTTACGTGACAGGAAAGACGCGCAAACTCGAGAATCGATATAATTAAAACAAAACGGATGTTGCGATTGATATAATCAAATCAGACGTAAATTGTAGCATTTAATTATTGAATTTAGTTCAAGAAGTGTAGTTTTCATAGGTGATTATCTTGCTCAATTATAGGTATAAGAGAAAAGTAGTGCGTTCCAAGGTCATAATTATGCATGTTTTCCAAGGGGAATTAAGAGATATAGTCAGCGTATGAATTCCGTGCGGACTACTTTCCCACATGAATCAGAAGTACTCCATAAATGTTGTCTTCTGTCAATCCGTCAAGGAAAACATTTGCCTCGTTCGAGGATCAAACGGGTGGCCTCTGTTAGCTACAGTTACATATTGTCTTTATAAATGCATGATGGATAAAAACAAATGGTTATGTTTTACGGTAGCACACGTTAATTGTCGGGACTCCGGCACAGCATTGATTCCCCTAATCCATTCTTTTGTAAACATTGCTTGAGCGCAATGTCTTGGCGGCTTTGTTCTTTGAATGTGTCTTCTCCTGTTGGATTTTTGTCCTTACCGAGTGCATTTGCCGTTTATAGTACGCAGCTGTGAATTTTCGGTCTAAATAGTGTTATGGCAATTAAAAAATACACTTTTTATAATAAGAATGCTCAGGATGGTGTACGTTCATTTGATTAATGACACCTGTATTACGTTAAACAAGACGGCAACATTTTGAAAGTGAGCAACGGAGATACCAGATAAAAAGATAAAAATTCAGATGCCTTGCACTGATTTGATTGTAAAGTTGATATTTTTTGTAAATTAGATACATACTGTTTAAAGGCCCATAATGCCTTTGTTTAACTTGAAATGTGGCTGCCACATTTTTTGTTATGAACATAATATTCTCTATTTTCTTGTTAATTTCTATTTTCAATAATTATTTGTCTATAAAATTTTTCATAGGTTTGAATAGTGGATAACATATTAGAAAGGTATTATTGAATCAATTGTTTTGATTACCTCCCTTTATGGCTCAGACATGTACAAGTTCATGTGAAATATTGAAATGAATGTTTTTTCTAATAATTTCATTATGCATATTCTCTATTTGGACAACTGCTTTATCTGATTTTAACCCTTAGCCTGCTGCAGGAGAATTTAACAGCCTTTGCAAACAGCTTGGAACCAGATCAGACGCCAATTAAAAGTTCCATAAGGCTTTTAATTTTATGTTAACCTTTAGCATGCTAGATAAATTGTCGTCTGCTGGAAATGTCGTCTGCTAATTTAATCGGCGTCTGATCAGGTTCCAAGCTGTTTGTACTCTGACAATATTTCTTCCAATTTTGGAGCAAATTGAATGAACTTTACAATTTTAGCAGACGACATTTCCAGCAGACGCGATTTATCTAGCATGCTAAAGGTTAACATAAAATTAAAAGCCTTATGGAACGTTTAATGAATTTGGTGAATAAAGCAGTAAGCAATTTTATTTGAAAAAAATACAGTATGGTTCAGGTAACACATCCATCCTCCCCATTTTTTCACACGCACTTTTTTTTTTAAATATATATGATACTTTCTAGATTACACAAAGAAGCAGACTGGCCACAAACAGATATAGAATAGATTGGGTTTTTTACAGTCAAAACTGCTCAAGAGACTACTTCTATTAAGAAATCACTTGAATTAAAAGACCGTGTTTTCATGTCCCTTCTGTATTGATAGAGTAAAAAATGATGTTGTATTAATTAAGAGACCATTTGTATTCAGATACCACTTTTGACTTTCCCTTAGGTGGTCTATATATACAGCTTATGTTGTATACTGCAAATGTACGTGAACCTTTTATTTAAACTAAGCTATTTGATCAATTATAAGAAATTGCCATTCTCCTTGTTTTTCTCCTGCGCAATTATGTTCAAAGCCTTGTCCGTTCTTTTTTCGTTTTTTTTTTCTTTTCTTCATTTTTCTTCATTTTTGTGCTGCTCTGTTATCTGGTGGCAATACATTATCGTTTTTATATAGTCGTCATGGAAACATATGCTACAAGCAAGTGACCTTTAAAACGATTGTTAAGCTCATTGTTCAATGCTCAAGCCTGTATGTTACCTTTAGGCAAGGAGAAACCAACAGTTACTAATTAGCAATCATTATTTTCCGAGTGATACTGACGATAACATATGAGCCGCGCCATGGGAAAACCAACATAGTGGGTTTGCGACCAGCATGGATCCAGACCAGCCTGCGCATCCGCGCAGTCTGGTCAGGATCCATGCTGTTCGCTAACAGTTTCTCTAATTCCAATAGGCTTTAAAAGCGAACAGCATGGATCCTGACCAGACTGCGCGGATGCGCAGGCTGGTCTGGATCCAAGCTGGTCGCAAACCCACTATGTTGGTTTTCCCATGGCACGGCTCATATAATCTTGCGGCTGTCTCTCATATAAATTGCAGAGATCGAAAAGCACGGAAAACTAATCATATTTCTGAATCTGGCTGCGAAACAGAAATCCTATAAATGTACGAATGATTTTATTATACTTATGCCTAAAATGGCACTTCTGTAACATCACTATAAAAGAACAGGTTCAATTATTCGATAGTCAAAAAATATAAGGAAAACAATTTTTATCAGTCTAGATAATTAAAATTCAAAAATGGTACGATCACTTGCGAAATGTATGCTAATTATCCCAAAGACTTAGGCATCACTTCTAATATATTGCAAAAGTCATTGCCATCTTTATCTAATTTGTTGCAAAAGTCATTGCCATCTTTATCTAATTTGTTGCAAAAGTCATTGCCATCTTTATCTAATATGTTGCAAAAGTCATTGCCATCTTTATCTGATTTGTTGCAAAAGTCATTGCCATCTTTATCTAATATATTGCAAAAGTCATTGCCATCTTTATCTAATATGTTGCAAAAGTCATTGCCATCTTTATCTAATATATTGCAAAAGTCATTGCCATCTTTATTGCCATCTTTATCTAATATATTGCAAAAGTCATTGCCATCTTTATCTTATTTATTGCAAAAGTCATTGCCATCTTTATCTAATATATTGCAAAGTCATTGCCATCTTTATCAAATTTGTTGCAAAAGTCATTGTCATCTTTATCTAATATATTGCAAAAGTCATTGCCATCTTTATCTAATATATTGCAAACGTGATTGCCATCTTGCCATCTTGATCTAATTTGTTGCAAAAGTCATTGCAATCTTTATCTAATTCGTTGCAAAAGTCATTGCCATCTTTATCTTATTTGTTGCAAAAGTCATTGCCATCTTGATCTAATTATATCAAATTCTGATATATTTCAAACGGTTCTGCTATTCATTTTCATATAATCTGAAGTCTTATGCGTTCATAAGACCCTATTATCTTTTATATTTCAAAATGCCTTGCCATATATTCTTATATATTAAAAAAGTCGTTGTCATGGTCTCATATATTGCGAAGTTTTTGCCAAAACATTGTAATATATAAATTGAAAAAGATAATGCAGACCTTTCTTATGTATTTGTATTTCATAAGGCTTGGTCAAACATTCTTATATCATTGCAAATGTCTTTGCCATACCTTGTAATAGATTGTTTCAATATTTACTACTCGTTTAATATATTGCAAAAGGTTTTCGCATTTAATTGTATTTTTGGAAATGTCTGTGCCATTTGTCCTAAAAGCCTTTGCAATCTGTTCTAAAAACTTCGTCATCTATTCTAGCATCTTGCTGATGCTTTTGTCATACGTTCTGCTATATGGTATCTATTCTAATGGTTCAGTCTTTGCCATCAATTCTAAAATAGTACAAAAGGCTATTCCATCCATTTTCATTTATTACTAAAGTCTGTGTTATGAGCTTAATATATTGTTAAAAGCTTCGCCAACCTTCTGATATTTGCTTAATCCTTCGCTATCTTTCTAATATATTGCTACAGTCTTTGCCATCAATATATTCTATATAGTACAAAAGGCTATTCCATCCATTTTCATTTATTACTAAAGTCTTTGTTATGAGCTTTAATATATTGTTAAAAGCCTTCGCCAACCGTTCTGATATATTGCTTAAACCTTCGCTATCTTTTCTAATATATTGCTACAGTCTTTGCCATCAATATATTCTTATATAGTACAAAAGGCTATTTTCAATGATTTTCATAATTATATTAGTAAAGTCTTTGCGGTTATGAGCTCTAATATATTGTTAAAAGCCTTCGCCAACCGTTCTGATATATTGCTTAAACCTTCGCTATCTTTTCTATTATATTGCTACAGTCTTTGCCATCAATATATTCTTATATAGTACAAAAGGCTATTTTCAATGATTTTCATATATTAGTAAAGTCTTTGCGGTTATGAGCTCTAATATATTGTTAAAAGCCTTCGCCAACCGTTCTGATATATTGCTTAAACCTTCGCTATCTTTTCTAATATATTGCTACAGTCTTTGCCATCAATATATTCTTATATAGTACAAAAGGCTATTTTCAATGATTTTCATATATTAGTAAAATCTTTGCGGTTATGAGCTCTAATATATTGTCAAAAGCCTTCGCCAACCGTTCTGATGTACTGCTTAAACCTTCGCTATCTTTTCTAATATATTGCTAGTCTTTGCCATCAGATCTAATAGTATAGTACAAAAGAGGCTATTTCGTCTTTGTCACGAATTCTAAAATATTGCTAATTAAGCATTCAGTCCTAATAAATTGCAAAAAAGCATGTGTTCCAGGTTAATTTCATCCTCACAGAAACAATCGCATTAATTCTGTACGGTGATCGTGAATGATTACTTTAACTGAGCGGAATGTCCTTTAGATTGGCGGTACGATTTGTTTTTAAATCTATTAGTTAGCTAATTAACTTACTGTTTGGTCCGACTATTCCGTAATGGGATTTTCCGTCACAGTGAACTACAGCTTTTTTTACAAGATTAATGCTGATGGTCTCCGAAACTCAATCTGGTATTTGCGTCTTTTCTACTATAAAAATCGGACAAAATCACAACTTTGCAAATATTTGTTGTAAAGAAATTTTACAAAATGTTCGCGTAGAAATTTTGCTTTAAAGCTAACTGAGACATCCTGAATTTTTGTGACAATTTGGATGCAAGTAAAGTCAAAATAGATTTTTACAAAATGATATCACTTACAATGGAAAATACCCCCATTAAAATCATTCTAGACGATATTTTCAAAAGAAATAAAGATATTTCAAAAATGTTCCTATTACCACTAACAAAGTTACTTAAAATAATTTTGACAGTTTGGTAGGAAAAATGAGAGGGGGTTGCATTTGGTGAAGTGAAACTCAATTTTAGTACGAGTAGTACTTCCAGGTTACTGGTTACAGCAGTGTGATTTTGATGTGATTTTACAGTAAGCAAATGTGACAAGAGAAATCTCTCTTAGAAGATACATGGCCCCTACTTCATTTTATGTCAGTTTTATCAACTCTTTTAAAATCGGGTATGGATTATTTTCCTCTGAAATCGGTCTAGCTATGATTAGTTTCTCTTTAAAAAAAACAGTTTTATATAGAATCTATAGGGAATACTATTTAGGCGTCTGTGACCAAAAGGTGGATCAAACAGTAGATAATGTCAATGCTCAATATTGTTTAACCTTTAGGCAAATATGTGTGTATCGCCAGTTACTAATTAGCGATTGACAGCATTATTTCCTACGTGATACTGCGCCTCAATCGCTCACTCTTAAATATATTGCACCTGAAAGCCTTCAGCACTAATCACTGTTAGCCATATAATCCTTAATTTGATTGACAACAAAACATCAGCAAGCAATCCATTAACATCTTTTTCATGAAGCTGAATTGTTATTTTTCATTCCCGTTATCTCAGTTTCAGGAAGTCATCAGAATGCATTTTTTTTAGAAAAATAAGGAAACTGGAATATTATTAGTGTTACAATTTGTATGCACATATTAACACTACAAATTTACTTAATATATTTTAACATGTTGCAAAACTCTTTGCCATCCCGGTTCTAATAAAACAGAGCCGTCCTTTCTACCATTCTGTTATCTTGTAAAAATCTCGTTCTTCTATATAGAGTAAGTCTTTGTCATTCTTCCTTAAATAATAGGAAAGTTTTTACCGCCCATTGTTATACTCTGTAAACGACTTAGACTGGCGTCATTATGAAAAAAGAAATTATCATTTTTACAGATTACTTTATTTCAACAGACTTTGTAAATCTATAAAAGACTCTGCTATGCCATCTTTTCTAATATATTGCAAAATATTCATCCACGTCTTCCACTGTTTTACAAAAGTTTTTTTTTTTGTCATTCATTAATTTGCTATTCATTAATACATGTAGATCTACATAATTATTGCAAATCTAAAAATTAATTTTGAAACGAAAGCTTTTGCATTTAGTCTAAGAATTATGTTGTAAAGGGAGCTGCCATTCATTCGTTTGTATGCAATATCGTAACCGATATTAGATAAAGATGGCAATGACTTTTGCAACAAAAAAGGACACTGGAAACATCTAATATATATTTTGCAAAGTAGGCTCTTCCATACCCATTTCAATATATTACAAAATACTTAAATACATTATCCTGTCTAGTAAAAAGTACACGTATGTTACACAGGCAGCCTTTCCTACGTTTCATGTCTTGTAAAAATATCTGTTATTCTTTCTACTTCATGTATACTAATACATAAAGGCCCTGTCATCCTTACATGTTGCAAACGATTATGTTGTCTTTTCTTGCACATGTATATTGTTAATGGCTTTTCCATCCTTTCTTGTATATTACCGTAAAGGTTATATCAGTCTTTCTTACAGGTTTTAAATGGAATTGCCAAATTGAAAATGGTTCTGCTGTCCTATCTATTATACTGAAAAACACCAGGCCTTTATACAAGGCTCTATCACCCAATCAAATAATTTCTTCAGGTCTTGTCTTTCTTTTAAATTTATCATTGTCAATATACAATTAATTGCGAACGGTATTGAATTATTTCTAATGCAAAGCAAAAAAGCGCTACTCTCCTTTTGTATATTGCAAAATGGGTTTGCCGTCCTTTCTTATATAAATACACACACTTTCTCACATACTTTCTAATATATTACCAACGGCTGAGTGACCCTTTCTTATGTATTACTAAAATTTCGGTCATCCTTTCTAATACATGTATATCACAATAAAATCTGTCATCCTTCTCTTTAAATATGCATAGGGTTTTGTCATACTTTTTTATATGCTACCAAAGGCTTTGGTATCATTTGTAATATAGATATGCTAACGGCTTTTTCATCTTTTCTAAAATAAATATGCAGAAGGCTTTGTCATCCCATCAATATAAGTATGTTTAAGGCTTTGTCATCTTTTGTAACATGAATATGTAGATGGCTTAACCATCCTTTGCAATATGAACTCAATATACCAAAAATCGTTTCTATCCTTTGTATTAAATTGCAAAATGCTTTGCCTCCCTAAAGTCCCTTTCTAATATAAATATACAAAGATCTAGGTCACATATTCTAGCATATCTTAAAATACTTTGATATTCTTCTTAATATACATGTATGTATGAAATTGTTTTATCATCTTTTCTAATATACTACAAAAAGCTTTGTCATCTGTTTTTATTATACCTCACATAAATGTCCAATGCAAATTTCCCATTAGTTTAACTTGAATAATATATCATATTCCCAGGTGATTTTATATCACATGCGCAAAATCGTTATTTGCAATTTCTGCGCAGGTGATATGATCCATAATTTCATATCACATGCGCAACAGCGTTATTTTGTTTTTCTGCGCATGTGATATTATTTTTTCATATCACCCGTTGAGAGATTGATACTTTCGCATTGATTAAAAGACTGAGCCGATAGTATTTCGAAAACAATTTTTCATCAAATATTGAATCGAAAGTACCACAGTAAGTTTGGAAATGATCTAACTAAGAAAATGAGTGCTCACACTTCTATGTTTCGTTTAGAAAAATGAAAGTTATCGCCGTTTATCGAATGCTACTGACTGACGGAATGTTGAAATATTGGAATAAATATAGGGGTCAGCGATATGTAAACGCCTCGACTAAATCTATCAAAAAGTCGCCACAAATTATGAGAGCTAACAAGTTAAGACTCTTTAATTCTGTCTTCATTATTTGTTTAGTAATTACTTTTTAATGTTAAATAAATTATTATGTTGATTTTCCAGTAAATGCTTTGACCCTTATAAGCTTTCGGTATAATAAAAAAAATATTGCATTCCTGAGAGTGTGATATGAAAAATGTTCATCCCTCGAAATATGAATATAGACCTCGGCTGGCGCCTCGGTCAATATTCATATATCTCGCAGTGAACATTTTTCATATCACTCTCTCAGGAATGCAATATTTATATACGAGGGGTGTTCCAAAAATAATGTCATTTGTGTTTTATTTCGCGGAAATCGTGTCATGTGTACACAAAACCACCTCGTGTCGATAGAATGATCACTGAAACGTAACATACGTAAATATCGCGCTCACACGTTCACTGACTTTGGTACAGTGTACATTGCTTTATAGCGTATTCATTACACTTGACACAAAATGACTGGGAAAAGAGCTGAAAATGTGCTTGAAATTAGGGCCTACATAAAAGGTAGGTCGCTACTCGGCATGAAGCTTGTAGATATTCACCCTGAGGTGTGCGACATTTGTGGAGAGGGTCAAATGTCTCACAGGACTATTTGTAGGTGGGTAGCTAAATTTAGGACCGGAAAGCAGCAACTCAAAGATGCTGCCCGCACAGATCGTCCTGCAACAACTACGTCGAAAGGTAACATCGAAAAAATCCTCAATTTGCTAAAAAAGGATGCCCGATTCACCGTAAGGCAATTGGCCCGACTGACAAACTTGTCGTTAGCACGAGTTCATGGAATTTTGAAGAAACACCTAAAACTTAGAAAAATAAATGCAAGATGGGTACCCCATTTGTTAACAGATGAACAAAAGAGGACCCGTGTAACAATGGCAAAAAAACTTCTGAACATGTACCTAAAATACAGCAAAAGGGTTTTTGATAATATAGTTACTGGTAATGAAACCTGGGTTTATTATTTTGAACCAAAGCGGAAGTATTCCAACCGAATTTGAGTCACCAAAAATGCGAGACGCCCAAGTATTGCCAAACGAATACGAACGGTGAAGAAGGTTTTGTATGTATTTTTTTCACTCATAAGGGTCCAATCATTCAAATTCCGGTACCAAAAGGCAGTACGGTCATAGGAAAATTCTATAAAAAAAATGTTGTTCTAAGAAAACTGAAGAACTACTACAAAAGTCGCCGCCCTAAAACAGGACTTAAGTACCTCCGACTTTTGCATGATAATGCTCCCGCTCACAAGGCCCGCATTGTGACCGAGTTTTTGGAGTCAGAGGTTACCGTCCTTCCACACCCTCCGTTTTCGCCAGACCTGGCCCCCTGCGACTATTTTCTGTTTCCCAAACTTAAATATCATCTGTCTAGAAAAATATACAAATCGAGAAATGCCCTTGGATCTGCTGTTTATCAGTATCTGATGGGTGTTCCCATAGAAGAGTATGAACAATGCTTCCAAAAGAGGACTGACCGGCTCAAAAGGTGTATTCAGGCTGACGGAGAGTATTTTGGAGGGCAGAGCAAGTTAAAATGATCAGAACAATTGCAGTATAGAAGAACCGATGCAAGTGACATTACTTTTGGAACACCCCTCGTCATATAAACAAACAGAAGATTTGCCATTGGTTCTAATATATTACAGTGTATTTTGCCATTCTTCCTAATATCAATATATAAATGGTCTTGTCATACTTTCGAACACAATGTAAATTTCAAAAGGCTTTGCCAAAATTTCTGATATTCATATAATTATTACAAAGGGTTTTGCCATACCCTGCAATATATTACAAAAAAATCCTTAACCATACTTTTTACTGTAAATATGCAAAATACTTTGTAAATTTTCCAAAAAATATTATAGAATGCATCGCCATCTTTTCTACCACAATGCTTTCTTTTCAATAAAGTACAAAAAGCTTTGCCAGCCTAGACTAAATGTTATTTATTTTAAACTCGAATGACCGATTGACTTTAAATTCTATGGAGACATCTCTTAAATATAACCAAAAAAAAAAATAGATTCGCGACGTTGATGGGATTTTCTGTTTGCAAAAAAGTATGTTATTTTATTTGCAATTATTGTTGTTTTTACATATAAGACGTCAAAACGCCGACTGGGCCACTAGCGTTGCTATGGTTATTGAATAACGTCTATTTTTTCCCTTGCGTGATGAGCTTCTATTTTAATAATTACAGTTGCTAGCGGACATGTTACTGGTTATATAACAGTAGTAGTTATACTAAATTGCACACAACAGAAACAAAGCTGTACAGCTAGTCTACGTATTTATTGAACAAACCCACGTACATATTACAAAACGTTTTGCTATCCTTTCTAATATATCATAAATTATTTTGCAATCCTTTATACACTCATGGGCTTCTTCCTTGATTCAAGTTAGTTTGATTCTTTCTTTCGTTTGGAATCAGATGTGAAAATTGCGATCTAGTTACGTATTTCACATGGTACATACAATATACATATATTTACACTACCCCTTTTTGGTTAAGAAATATTGATTGGACGACTGCGTTCTTTGAATGTGAGTTTTGCGGTTGCACTTTCCTCCTCATTTTTTAATTAATGTTGGGGAGACTGGCACTCGTTCGTACATTATTGTTTTTCTCCTGCTTCTAACTTAATCGTTGTATGTAAGTGAGCAAGAAATAGCTGTGTTTTTAAATATGTTTCCATATGCAAATATTGTAAAGGGATTTGCAATTCTGAATAATGGTAGTCTTCTCCACTATGACGAAAACAATGAAACGACTATGAAAGTTTAATTGAGTTTTCAATTTCTGATATTTGTGCTTGCGCACTTGTTTCGTCCTCTACCTTGCATCAAATTTCAGTTCATTTATTAACGCACGTTATTGCGATCCAAATTTTCTGTTATCACGTCATACTTTAATATAATTGTAGACTGACTTTTACTCGTTCACTATTTATAAGTGATAAGACTATTGCCCAAGACTCAACACGATGTTCGCCTGCGGATGAAGTTGAGGAACCACATCAAAGACTTACCACTACCTGAAACGACATTCGTCATATTTACTGCGATAGGACCTACGTTTTTTCTATTGAAACTTAACCCTTTGCCTGCTGGCAGCGAAATTCTGCCTTTGCGACCAGTGCAGACCAAGATCAGCCTGCACATCCGTGCAGTCTGATCATGGTCTGCACTGTTCGCTATTCAGTCAGTAAATTTTCAGTAAACACCCCTTCGAATAATAAATGGTATTGCCCAAATTGAATGATGGACCAGTCCATTATAGAAATTTAGCAGGCTAAGGTTTAATTGAAGAACCTGTATATTCTCCAAATAATCAAATATCGAGCGGTGTTGTGCAATACATATATGACACTACAACTTTTTATGTTATGTGCATTTAGGACTCTGGTATACCGTTATAACCAGTAGCATTGAATAGAATGACGTCACACAGAATTAGAAGTCCGAAATTAAAAAAAAAAAAAACAGCAGTATTTGCACTAGTGGTAGAACCGAAATTTGAAGTCCTTAATGTAAAATAACGTAAAGAACTGCATATGAAATTGCATAAATTTCTACAACAGAAAATAAGCCCCGCTCCGAGAATAAATTTTATAAAACTTAAGTGAAGTCTCGGTCAACTTTGTTTGATATAAATAATATTTTGTCTACGACAGTCATGTGTGGTCTAGCATAAAAATGATGCCATAAAAAACTACAAATCTGAGCATCACATTAAATAATTCAAGATCTTGGAAAAACAACGGACAGACGGGGACAAACCACAAGTCCGCACTGGTGAGACACCGGAAGGGACAAAAAATGCCCCGTCTCCCAGATGATCAACGAATCAATCTTCGTTGGGGTAATCCCATTAATTCACCGTGATCTTGAATGGTGAAACGTAATTTTCATTAAATTGCCGATGTGGTCTGCTTTTGGTTAATTAGTTGCAATCGTGCAGCCGGTAGTGGTTTTATTGGTGTAAAAAGTAACTTTCCAGCGGTCTCGGCGCACTAAATTGCTGACTTTTATTGGTATGTGGAAGAGCTTCTTCCTTAATATAAGGATATATTTAGTTTATAGGCATTTATATACGATGATTATAGAAATAAGCGTTCCGGTGAATGGACAAAATCAAATGACAGCTTGAATCGAATTTTCTAGCTCCATATAGACGACCTGGACTAAACCCTAACCCGAGGTGTCGAAAGTCAACCACAACGGGAAAGGCCATCCATTCTTCATTTTTATAGAGAGAGAAAAAAACTTTTTCCCTTCTACTCCTAATATCTAGCCCCATGTCATAAAGATATAAGTATAGATTAACTTTAGGTCATTCATTTGCAGAAAATAAGGAGCAAGTTTCACGGGGTAAACATTTCTTTTTGTCGTCCAGGAACCAGTGATACTTAACTCAATATTGAAAATGCATAGCGATGAGTTGCTATATGAGCCGTGCCATGAGAAAACCAACATAGTGGGTATGCGACCAGCATGGATCCAGACCAGCCTGCGCATCCGCGCAGTCTGGTCAGGCTCCATGCTGTTCGCTTTTAAAGCCTATTGGAATTGGAGAAACTGTTAGCGAACAGCATGGAGCCTGACCAGACTGCGCGGATGCGCAGGCTGGTCTGGATCCATGCTGGTCGCATACCCACTATGTTGGTTTTCCCATGGCACGGCTCATATATATTACTTAATATACTGGCTCTACTAACAATTTTCTCAAAATGCTACTTTTCATGATTTTTCTCGCGTAGGCATCAACGCATTTTTGTGGAATTTCCCATTTAGCTATGTAGGTTCATATATTTCCCACATCACATTTTTCAAACAGTTGTGAAGAACAAGATCCTGTCCCTAAAATAATTTAAATCATGATCGCTATCTCCGTTCGCCCGTCCACCTGCTTGCCTCCGATGTTCATTCGTTAATCTGAGATTGAAAAAATCAAATGCCCCAGATATGATAAAATATGTAAATAATTTTCATTTATGGACAGATATTTACATTCGCCCTATTTTTTTCATTGAAAATTGAGACGATTATTTTGTATGTTTAGCAAAAGAAAAGGCGCGAAAGTTACGTCATAACTGCTTAGAGATAACGTGCGACTGTTTTGACGACGTCCACGTATAGTCGGGGAGAGCGTTCCTTAGATGACGCCGCAGCGTTCCGTTTGGTGAACAGAATGGCCGGAAAGCTGGTTTTAATGTAGGGATAACGCATGTTCTGCAGATGTTATAACACGAAATAAACATGCGCTAACGCTATTCTAGCATAAAACGTGTAAAAATTGATAAATGAATACAATGTCACTCAACGTCATTAAATCTCCACGAAATGCGCGGGAATGTCTGAGTTGTTTTTTTTACGTTGACGTCATTTCGTTTTGAATTATCCGTTTTGGGGCCGATTGACGTTTACGCTTTGCAACGGAACGCGCATATATAAAAAGATGTTATAACAGCACGCGAGCGCGAGAATCTCTCTGTTACACACGTTTTCTCTCCTGTTAAAACACCCCCGAAAAGTGACAAGAACAGCAATTTTATGCTAGAATGTTAAATGCAACAAAATGTGTGCAATTTAAAATTTAATCCTGTTTACAAATCTAAAGGAAATATAATGTAAATATAAGAAATGAAACTTTTATTCGCCGGGTGTTCATGCGAAATGAACGACAGAATAGGATCGGCAAATCAAACATGAATCGCTAGATTCATCGAAAAAAAAATTCTTAAGTAAAACGTTCTTATAAAATAGTCATCGAATGATGGAATTTTTGAACCACTATGCTTAAAAAAAGACTTTTACAAGGTATCCTTTTAGGTGAATCGATCACTTTTTTAGACAAAATGGAGAACATTTGAAACACACATGACAGCAGATATGGCCATCGAAATTTCAAGGCGGTAAGTGAAATTATCTCCCATTTTGTCAGACTATTTGCCCCTTGTTTCTACCCCTTTTTCATCATCAATTTACCCTTTGGACAATTCTAAAACTTGCATACCTCATATAATTATAACAGACTAAAGCAGATCTTAGCATTTATCCTAAATCTCACTGGCGTTCTACTACACGGAAATCGCGCGCAAAAAGACTTTCACATGTAGATTTTTTTTTATCTCGAAATAGTTTCCCAAGATAAGAAAATAACACCAAAAATATTTTTTTATTTCTTTTGAAAATGTAAACAAAAGAAACTGGTCCAAAATATCAATTCTATATGGAACCAAAAATGTTGAACACGACCGATTCACCCTTGACAGATCACCAGTGCATGAGCTCCCCATACACAACGGTGGGCATCTTGTTAAATGTGGATTTGGTCTCAGATTCAGAATGTCTACCATTTAAAGAGGGATTTCTCTTTATATAATGATTATATCCACTTAGATATCTCAAAATGCCGAGAAATTTCTATATGTTGATCAAGAGGGATCAAGGCTGTTCAACTCGGCCTCTTAACTCGGCGGATTTGATCCTGATGAAGTTGTGATAGCACTTCTTCAACAAACTCGGGTAATTTTAAAACTTTTATAGTTGTAGACTAATACATGAAATTCATAACTAGGCCACCGCGGATCATGTCGTCTTATCTTTTTTATTTAAACATCTACATTGTATACGTGATAAATTATCAATATAATATTAATAATTTATCACATATACAATGTATATAGTTACTAAGCAGTTTATTAATTTCTGTTTGATAAAAATTCTCGAAAATGTTATCTGAATAATGAGAGTAGTGGAATTCACACGACTTCCTGTTTTACTTCACCATGTTGATCAATAGATCACTCATAAATAAAATATCTAATCATTTGTTTTATCAAACGCTTCAGGTCCATAGTTTGTGCATATATTCAATACATGTTTATTGGAATAATATGATCAATTTCTAATGTCGGGTAATAAAACACTGACTGACTGGGTTGCCGAACAATAGTCAAAACTATTAGCCTTAGGTTGCAAGCCATTAAATAAGTGTACTTATATATATTATACAAAATTTATACAGCACCCTTTTCATGATAAGGCTCTTTAATTTCATCCTTTACCAGTGCATGGGGGTTAGACAGGAGACACTGAAGAGCACTTCAGAAATTTTAGGCAGTGCCTGAACTTGGATTCGAACCTCGGACCTCTGGATATAGTAAAGAATGTTACCACATCAGGCATATAATACATACTGCAATACCCTACATTACTCGTCACTGGATAATTAATAAAATATTGTCTTTAATAGAAATCGTTTAAAATATACGTACCCTTTTCAGTGAACTAAATCATTTCTAGATTCCTCAATATCAAAATACTCATAAAGAGTTTTTGCACCTCATTTATTATCTCCACTTTCTGATTAATGGCACAACATGTTTTGCTGCTTATTAGAAATTCTAGCGTATTTCAAAAAGATAAAGCTAAACAAGCGAACCACTTGTCATTTCGTGTCTCATCGATCTGACGACCTTATCAATGTTACTTTCTGTGTCGCCTAGCAACGGAAAGGTGGCAATTGCCTCTACGTCATCATATATTGAAACAGAATCGGAACCACTGTTCTCAACAGTTACCTGACTTTTCACGTTGAATTTTAGCGCTATCGTATCTTTTTCCTTTTTAATAATTCAATTAATCATATTGCCAATTTGTCAAACACAGGAGTGGAATACGACACTGTGTTAAACTGACACTGCTCTTGGGGATAGGCTAGATTTGACCGAGGCAAATGCTAAAGGGCACACTTGGTGCGTGTTCCTGTAAGGTAATTTGAACGCAGAATGCATTCAGTTCGGTCATCAGCGCCTTTCGCACAAGACCGCCTCAGAAAGAATTTAGAAAAGGTCATAAAAAAGCTTTCTAGACTAAGTGTGTTGCGAATAAAAGTACTATTTGTACTATATTGCCTCGATAGCCTAGTGGTAGAGCGTCCGCTTCGAGTGTGGGAGGTCGTGGGTTCAATCCCCGGCCACGTCATACCAAAGACATGAAAAATGGTACAAGCAGCTCCCTTGCTTGGCGCTCAGCATTAAAAGGGAAACTGGCCTCTCCTTTCATTACCTCGTGGCGACGGATTCAATCAGGAATGAGGTGTTGGGGTGATTAATATAAGTTGTAGAACATACTTTACAATTTTCCTAAAATAAATTCCCCCCAGTTATGCGGGCCAATTTATTTTAGCTGCAATTTAGGGTCAATTTTTCTGCCTCTGCCTCATTTTCCTCGGTTGATTTGTTTTGTCTCGGTCATATGTTTTTGCCCTAATATATTTTTTTTACTTTCTTCAAATATTTTTAATAGTACTTTAGCTGTACTTGTTAACACTGGAAACCATATTTAATAGGCATTCGGGACTGTTTACACCAAATAGGAAGTGACTACTCAGTGTCACATGTGAAGTAGTCCAAAATATAGTTCTATGTTCTGATGAAATACAGTATTTTGAGAGATATAAGGATGTGACAGTTTTATTTTTTTGCTTAGTTTTATTGCTTCATTGTATTGAGACAAGTTCTAGACTACTTTCGTCGAGAATTTCCGGATTTTAGTTTTTACTCATTGAGAAAATGTTTTCATACGCGTAATTGCTAAACAGCTGATTTCATGGGAGTATTTTCAGAGCATGTTGTTTTTCAAAGTAGATTATATTTCTTGCATATAAATAACATCCCAATATCTTTTTTATTTTTGGTAAGAAAACATGTTATACTAACTGGCTATGTTTTTTTATATATATATCATTGAGTGTTTTAAAGTATTGAAAATGAGGTTTCAAAATTTAATTGTTTATATGAAAAGAAAAAGAACGGAATTAGTATAATGCAACCTAAATTAAGGTGGTTCTGCACGTTTGTTTTAACCGGAGGTGGCGACGCAACATGTCATTTATCCATGAAACCTAGAATAATACCTGGTAGCGGCTACACGGGCAGCATATAAATATTGACGGGAATCTACCATATCCCGTGTATTAAGTGTTGACAATAGACAGATTATGATGTAAAATATTTTATAATAATAATAATAATAATAATATAAAATAAGTAGTATTTCGAGGATTCCGATTTGGCGAATTGTGAAAATTAAGCATACCTACGTATTTCATTTTAATATCTAAATTTACAACGGAAAGTTTTTATTAAAATCGACATTATGGAACGTTTTTATATCACCAAAAGTGAGATTTTCCCATAGAAGCCAATTGTGGAAATTTACTGGAGAACCAGTATGTTCAAACTGGTCTAAAACTTCAAGTACAGAACCCTATCCGATTTTCTGCTGACTGAATTTTCTAACAATGATGCTTTGAAAATAGCTGGTTTGATAGATAATATTGTAGAAAAGTATGTGTTTCAAACGTGCAGAAATACCTTAACATTTTTGTATGCCAGCATGTCACATTTGCTGATTTTATGTGAAGTATTTTTAAAATTAATTTTCCTATCCGAGATAGAGGCATATAGTACGTATAAATGCTTAAGGAATAATATAATGATATAACATAAAAAAACTATTATATTATATTTTGTCAAAAGCTTTGCATGTGCAATTATATATTTAGCCAAAATACATTAAAAATGCAAGTTGGTAAAATTATTATTACCCCTCCCCTTTTTCCTATTGTGGTCCCCTTAAATGAGTCAAGCAGAGCCATTTGAACAACCTTGATAGAGGTCTATGCAATGATATTTAAGACTATGTTTGATGAAGATCCAGCCATTTATTTATGAGAAAAAAAAATCGTTTAAATGATTTTTTGCTATATGTACCTCTGACAGTCCCTAAAAGGGGATAGGCTGGACCATTTGAACAAACTTGAGAGAGGAACGTAAAAGCTACAGACCATGTTGGTGAAAATCAATCAAGTGGTTCATGAGAATAAGTCTTTTAATGTGTTTTTCCTCTCATTTTTTTTAGCTCTGTCGGTCCCTAAAAGGGGCCAAGCGAAACAAACTTGAGAAATGTACCAAGTTTGGTATAATTGTGACCGGTACTTTAAGAGAACAATATGATTAAGACCACGGACATCTCACCTGTACTAATGACTCACCCTGAACAATGTTAATCATTAAGTGAGTATTCCTTTAACACTACCTCATTTAAAAGCATATTTAGATTATTTACATTCTGCTGTTTGGAAATTTTGTTAGTAGTTTGTCGTTATTTACCAGAATATACGAGACTGAACCTTTAAAACTGGATTAAATTTCAGTCGCTTTCAGTTCATTTCATTATAAAAGATGTCCTCACTTATAAACCGGAAGGGTTTTGGCTGAATTTATGTAAACATTACAACTTTTGAGTCTTCACCACCGAATTATTTTATTAATTCCATCTTTTTGTCCTTTTAAAAGAGGTTAACATTTGAATAACAAATTTTGAAAACATCCGAACACATTCCTTTTTAGAATGAATTTTAGATATTATATTCCTCCTTTTTGGGAGAGGCTAAAACTGGTAACAAAACCGTGTCATATTCGGTGGCAAGTGCGCTTATAAAATCTTTTGCTTCCAGGTTTTGTTGTGAACAATCAGCTCCTCTTAATATTTCTTCATCTCTCATCATAGACGTTAAAGTCGTTATGGCAACGTTAAATGTCGCAACGCCGCTAAATGTCACAACCACCGTTAAATGTCGCAAGGTTGACGTTAAATGTCGCAACCACCGCTAAATGTCGCAAAATCGTCTGCCGCTAAATGTCGCACCTTTAACGTTAAATGTCGCAAAAATTTGCCCACCGTTATATGTCGCAACACCAACGCTAAATGTCGCACTTCCTATTTGACACTATGACTATCAATTCCTTGTGTATATTTACTTTTTTGAGGGAAGAAAAATTAACAGGTTTATGTAATACAAATAATTATCTTAATGATAAGTGCTGTTACGTTTAGCAACAAAAGGGCCTTGTTGACCCTAGATCGCTCACCTGAGTTCCACACCTTGCTTGAACAGTCACACAAGACAGATATTTGTAAAATTATTTTGTAATTGGGCCAGTGTTTTAGGACAGAAATAGTCTGAGGTTTCTTCTAACTAAATACGATTTGGTAATAGTGTTGTATGTTTGTGGGGGTTGGGTATGGGTGGGAAACGGGGTGAATAACGACACAGAAATCTAAGACACAAACACACATCACCAAGATAATTAATATAAAATATAAATATTTACATTTTTGAAGGGGGGGGGGGGGGGGAAGAGAGAGAGAGAGAGAGAGAGAGAGAGAGAGAGAGAGGAGTGTGTGTGTGTGTGTGTGTGTGTGTGTGTGGGGGGGGGGGGTTATGTGTGGGTAGGCGGAAAAATAGGATAATGAGGGGAATAAGACTAAACCAAACAATTTTAAGAGACTAAAAATAAAATAATATCAAAATTCCCGCTTTACCTGAAAGAATGTACAGAGGGCCAAATAGGATCTTTCTCCGCCATTGAAGCTTGATAGTTATCTTATGACTTTAAATATAAACCTCCAAACAAAGAAACAATAGAACCCATGACTGATTAATAGAAAATCTTCGTTTTCTACAGCTGGTACAAAACACAGTCTTCGTGTCGCGTAGTTTAGGCCTGGATTGTTGCCCGAGCCGATTCCCCCCACCCCAAACCCCACCCTTGTTGACTTACTAGTGACTTATACTCATCAAAATTGCACCCAACTATTTTGCGAATAATATTTTCTCAAAATGTAGACCCAAAACGCCCCTAAGGCATTTATACTTATATTTCAAAATTCCCCAGGGGAAAGAACCGTTGACCCCTTAAAATGGGGGGAGTACGCCTCCAGTACCTTAAAATTAAGAAGAAAAATGCACCAGAGGCAACCATTTTATACCTGTTTTTCAAACTTTCCCGGGGAGAGACCCTGAACCCTCGAAAATGACAGGGATAACCCCTCCCATACACCGACATTTTGAACAAAAAATGCAATAAAAGTCCAGCATTCCATACTTGTATTTCAAAATTGTCAATGGAAAAGACCCTAACCACCTAAAATAAGGGGAGTGCCCCTCTAATACGTACCTAAAAATAGACAAAAATGCACCACAGGCACACATTCCATACCTGTATATAAAAAACTTTCCCACAAATACGTACAGAGGAACCCCATACCTACCGCACGTCGCCGGTGACGCTTTTGTTTTAAACTGGTGCTCTCTCTCCCCCCCCCCCCCCCCCCCCCCCCCCATCAACAATTTCTGGCCCCCGGCCTGTTGTGTAACGAAATTCAGGTCGACTAAAGACATGCGATACAACGCGCGACAATACGGAACGCGAGCTTAATGTCTCATTAGCTAAACAGGACTCCATAGAATTACATAGTTCAGATCTGAAATAAATCTAGTACGGTGGCGAGTACACGTTAGTGCTCAAACCTTTAGATATGAAATATATAACGTATGTATGGTGCGGAACCACTGAAAAGCAAACGTGCAGATTAGAGTGAAAGGTCAATTCAGCCCTTCTCAAATCACGCATGCATTACCCAGTCTTATCTCTAAGTTGTGTACCTTATTTTGCTGTGCGACATTTAGCGTTGGTGTTGCGACATATAACGGCGGGCAAATTTTTGCGACATTTAACGTTAAAGGTGCGACATTTAGCGGCAGACGATTTTGCGACATTTAGCGGTGGTTGCGACATTTAACGTCAACCTTGCGACATTTAACGGTGTTGCGACATTTAGCGGCGTTGCGACATTTAACGTTGCCACAGTTGTTTTTCTTTCATGCATTTTGGCTTCCGACGATTTCCTCCTGAACATATATCCCATTTCATTTTCTACTTTTTCTATTCTGCTCTCATATTTAATCTTGAATTGCTGCATTTTTGTATTTTGTATCATTTCTTGATGTCTGGTCACTGTTCTTTCCTTACTTTCTTTAAATATTGATTCATCTCTCTATTTTGCCTTCTCTTGAGTAAGGCCCCCTGTTCCTGTTTTCACAATAGTCCTTTTTTTGGCCTGTCATCTCTTTAATTTTTGTACCCCCCGACAACAAAGTTGTAAGTGGGGGGGGGGGGGGGGGGTATACTGGTTTCAGGTTTTCTGTCTGTCCGTCTGTCTGTCTGTCCGTAGACACAATCTTGTGCGCACCATCTCTCCTCATCCCCTTGACACAATTTCATGAAACTTCACACAAGTGATCAGTAACAACAGTAGTTGTGCATGGGGCATGTTAGGTTCTTTCAGAAAAAAAAATGCAGAGTTACGGGACTTTGTTTTTTGTTACTATACTATATACATAGACACAATCTTGTGCGCACCATCTCTCCTCATCCCCTTGACACAATTTAATGAAACTTCACACAAGTGATCAGTAACAACAGTAGTTGTGCATGGGGCATGTTAGGTTCTTTCAGAAAATTTTTTGCAGAGTTACGGGACTTTGTTTTTTGTTACTATACCATATACATAGACACAATCTTGTGCGCACCATCTCTCCTCATCCCCTTGATACAATTTAATGAAACTTCACACAAGTGATCAGTAACAACAGTAGTTGTGCATGGGGCATGTTAGGTTCTTTCAACAACAAAAATTGCAGAGTTACGGGACTTTGTTTCTTGTTAGCATACTATGTACATACAGTCTGCATATGCAATCTTGTGCGCGCCTAATCTTCCGAACCCTTGCACACAATTTAATGAAATTTCACACAAGTGATTAGTACCAACCCTAGTTGTGCATGGTGCATGTTACATTCTTTTAGATAAATATTCTGCATAGTTATTGGACTTTGTATTTTGTTATTATACTGTATACATAGAGTCTATATACATACAGTCCACATAATCATGTAATCTTGTGTGCGTCAAATTGCAATGTACTGTGTCAGTGCATGCGGGGGGTACATTCATCACCTTTAGTGATAGCTTTAGTTTTGTACTGTCAAGTATTTTTGTTTTCTATCGTTAATAGGATATATAACCTTTACAATAGCACTCCAGTCTTCTATGCCTCTTTTCTAACCTGTAAAATGTTTCTAATTCCAATCCGTCTACTCCTAGTTAGGATATTTTTATTTCTTTCATTTCTTTTCCATCGTATTCCTTATTCTCCAATCCCTTTGATGCAAGTGAACACCACTATGGTGGACTGTTTTCGTCTCCTTTTTTCCATTCCTTTTATTCTATCATCCACCACCATTCTAACCTCGCTTCCCATCCCTTGCCTCATGTCTTTTCCAGCTGCTGGCACTTCGCTTTGGATTTTTCTTTCTGTGTTTGATTCCAGAGTGTCAACTTTGGTTTCTAATATGCTTAATAGTTTTTCTTGCGTCTCACTTAACATATCGGTTTCTTGTCTTTTTTTTTTACTTTTTGTATTTACTTTTTCCCCAAAGTATAATTATAATTTCGTAACTCCATTTAAATTACTTCAACCGTTTTCATTTGCTATACACATCATACACGCATTCCTACTTTGTCATATTCACCTTATGCAAAACGGCGATGATATACCGATACATTTAAATGTTCTTTGATTGCTATGCTATTGACATACCTTGCACAAACAGGGGGCCTCCGTGGCCGAGTGGTTACGGTCGCTGACTTCAAATCACTTGCCCCTCATCGATGTGGGTTCGAGCCTCACTCGGGGCGTTGAATTCTTCATGTGAGGAAGCCATCCAGCTGGCCTACGGAAGGTCGGTGGTTCTACCCAGGTGCCCGCTCGTGATGAAATAATGCACGGAGGGGCACCTGGGGTCTTCCTCCACCATTAAAAGCTGGAATGTCGCCATATGACCAATCATGTGTTGGTGCGACGTTAAATCCAACAACAACAAAAAAAACAAAACAAAAAACTTGCACAAACTGGGAGTTCTGAGTTATTTTCTGGCCTTGACATTTTAATATTTTCATCTGATCGCAGAAATATTGACTTTGCTGGTGTATTTGTATTTTGAAATGTAGCCATTTCTTGATAGATTTCAGCTATGAATTAATGCTTTAAAAGTAAAGCTGGTTTATTCGTTCACTGTTACATTTGTAGCTGGAGTTGAGCGGTCGCTCCGCTTAGCTTAGTCTTAAATTACAGTTTTTTTTATTTCTATCAGTATTTTATACTCATTTTACTATTTTCGCCGGGCCACCCCATTCCCAGCACTTAGCACAGAGGCTTTAGTTACACTTTTTGATTATCTTAAATGTTACGATTGTCAAAGTGCCTGTGTTGTTGTTGTTTTTGTTGTTGTTGTTTTTTTGTAGTAAAAGTGTCTGCTGTATTTAGATGCCTATTAGTGTGAAGAAAAAAAATCGAATATGGAGGTGAAATTAAGACGCGATTTCTTCTTCCTTTCATTTAATCATCACTTAAACTAGAAATTTCTTTCAAGAATGAGTACAGCTTTTCAAAGTACTTACACAGAAAGTCTGATACAAAGAATGTATGACAATGTCATAAATTGGAAAATCGTTGGAGAAAATGATAAATTACCTTAAGTTTAATAAACTGTCTGGAGGATTATACAAACAAGCCTTGTTAATGACAAGTTTATTGGTGTAACATGAGTACATCTTGGTCTGTCTCAGGTAAATTGGCTACAAAAGCAATAGTGTAAAGTAATAAACATAATTGAGCCGTGCCATGGGAAAACCAACATAGTGGGTTTGCGACCAGCATGGATCCAGACCAGCCTGCGCATCCGCGCAGTCTGGTCAGGATCCATGCTGTTCGCTAACAGTTTCTCTAATTCCAATAGGCTTTGAAAGCGAACAGCATGGATCCTGACCAGACTGCGCGGATGCGCAGGCTGGTCTGGATCCATGCTGGTCGCAAACCTACTATGTTGGTTTTCTCATGGCACGGCTCATATTCTGTTTACAAATGAAAATAGGTCATACCTAAAAGAACGTCTATCTGTAAAAAAAAACAACATAAGTTGGTATAAAGAAATGCGTTCACAGACTGATGACATACAAGTAGGTGAGCACTTATGTTATACCAGTCTTTTCATAATTATTTTTAAAAAAATATTTTTATGAATTAGAAATCAATTTTATTTTTGAAAATAGCGGTCGAACCGTGAAGAAAAAATTATTTGGATTACATTTTTTTGTTTTTGTTTTTCATTTGATATTACTATTTAAATGTGTTTAAATGTCAGCTACTAGAATAAAATATAGCATATTTGTTTATACTTTTCATGCAAGTAGTAGTAGATGTAAAAATTGGTGTTACAGAGTCAAGCAATGGTATCAAAAATCAATTGTAATGAATTGTGTACTCTGAACGTTGTAGCGTCTTTAGAAACAAAGTATTGTTGAAAAGGTAAAGAAAACTGCAATTGAAGAATTTGTTAAAGACTGGAAAAATAAAGTAAACTCAGATATTTGAGGTAGTAATGTTGGTGGAAGTAAACTGAGAACATATAGTTTTTAAAATTGAATTTTATGTTGAAGAATACTGTAAAATGTTTATGTCTAGAACACATAGATCTGCTCTAGCAAAGTGAAGATGCGGTGTAGCGCCAATTAAATCGAAACTGGCAGATATGAAAGACTTCCGTTACATGAACGATTGTGTCCATTCTATATTAACAAGGTTGAGTCTGAATGTCATGTAATCATGGGATGTCAGTTGTATGATGACCTAAAAATTAGTTTATTTGATAACATATGTTCATCAAATGAACGTTTTCCAATGTTGTCTAACTCTGACCAGTTTAAATACTTGTATTCTAGCCAAAGTCATATTCGTATATATACTAGCCAAAACCTGCGCTTTTATATTTTAAGACGAAGTTATGAACATTTATATATTTAGTTACGTTTAGACAGGTTGGTTTTAAACTGTTTAGATTTTATATGTACATATTACTAAACATGTTTATAAATACAATATTCAGTTATGTTTAAGTCTGTCTAGAGACAATTATTAATCTTTTTAGTGTAGATGAAATTGTTTCTTAATTATGTGCATATTCTTAAAAAATAACCATTTACAGATTTTAGTTTTAGGTAAATGTCAGGCATAACTACGCTCTGAAAATTATCATTATTCCTAAATAATGATTGTCGCTAAACTTTTAGTTTTTGTAGATTTTTGTCAAGATGTGGTGAAAGACTTGTTATTTTACACTGTAAACAGTCTCTTATAATTTAAGTCTTGAATGGCATTGTTCTTTTATAGCAGGAATTGAATCGAATGTAGAGCGCAATGCTGTACAACGAAGAGACTTAAATAATAATTTTTATATTTGTAAATAACCAAAGGTATATTGTAAATGCCGATATGCCAATAAATCTGAAACTGAAAACGAATATGTATGTAAAGCGAAGGCATTGTTCAAGACTTATTCACAGGTGAGTGTCATAGTTAAGTCCCCTTTTCTGAGCTGTTAATATATTTGGAAATCGTTTAAACGTACTGCAAATAATGTTTGTTAAGGCATCGCGCCACGAAAAAACATAGGTATTAATGGTTAAGGCCCATCTAGACGGTACTCCTTGCTGTATAAACCTGAGGTGTACATTTTTTTAAGTATAAATAAATATTCTATGGTTTATTCTAGTAGCTGACATTTTTACCATAAATTAGTAATTGGTGACAACTGTCTTACTATTGTTGGTTGCTAACCCATATCCGCAATTAAAGCAGCTGAAGGAGTGTATTTTGATACTCCTAAAAATAAACACATCGCTCCGTTCTGAATAGCATCCATGCATGAAAACTGACGTGTACCCCTAATGACAGTGCCATAGGCAATTACAGACGAAGAGCTTTGAAAACACATTGTAAGGTATTCCACCCACTAACTTGTATTTAGCGGTCACTCCGAACAGGCGGTTAAGTTATGTTGTTTTGTAAAACGAGTATATTCTTAGGCTAATATAACGCAGATTTGCCCGTATGCCATGTTCGGTACCTTTAGCCTGGTACAAATCTGACAGCGTCAAAATAGTGACCAGAGGGATTATTTGTTTAACTATTCCCAATGAAATAATGTAAACCAGAATCATATTTGAGTAAAATAAGCGCATGATCAACAATTAGGTAAAATTTGCCGTCTTATCGGTAAAATTATCCCCCTTGAAATCACCTGGCAGTGCGATATCGATTTTTATCTGGTTGATATTTTCCAATAGAAACAAAGAAGGAAAAAAAGTTTGAACAAATATTGTTTTAATTAGAATGAACACACAATATTTATTATCCTATTGAAGTGTTCGTCATTCGGAATATCCTAAAGTTATATCAACTGGAGACGATAAAATTTACCTTTTGTACTTCACCTACTGAAAAACATAACATTTTGATTTTCAAATACTAACATTATAATAACATCATTTTTAAAATACGAACGAATCTACCAGGTGTGTGTAATGAAAAACTTGGCCCATTAACCGAATACCAAACACTAGAAATCTTCACCTTTGTCTAGATATGATTATTTTATCTTGTCTGTGCACTATTCAGGAAATATTATACTATTTGAACAACATTAAATCGTTTTGGAATGATAAAAAGGTGATATAAATATGCAGTTTCAATGCACTTTTGATAATGTGAAGAAAGGAAGGCTTTCAACCGTTGTATTATTTAAAGAGAAAATTCACAGAGTTCTATACGTTTATATGAGATAAGTTAAGCAACGATAATAAATGATTGTGCGAAAGAATCCTGACAGGAGAACAATGTTAACTGCATTAAGTAAAATGAAAAGTAAAAAATTCTGTTCAGATGGAATTACAAGTGAATCACACTAGGTAACCGGATATGTTCGGCGCAGGATGCTAGGATCGATACATTGATTTGAAAACTTTAGTGGTGTTAGTATTCTCCTTATTTCGGTCTATAAAAACAAATAACCAGTAAAATCACCTTGCTAGTCTTATCACGTAATAAATGAAGTTTCCAAAACCGATTTAAAATCCTGAAAAGATGCCATTCTAAGCAAAAACGGCGAAGTTAAATGTTAAACTTTACGCCAATTTCAGCAATTTTAAAGTCTTAAGGCAATATCTTTATCATTGTGAATTATACACAACGTTTTGGAAAGAAGTTAAGAAATACTTTGGTTTTCGTCAGTCCGATCACTTATTATCACTATATAAAACAGGAAATTTAACAGTACTGCATGCAATGATGGGATAATCTTACTAACCGCAAAACAGGAAGAGTCACAGCCGACCAGTAAATTTACCAAATGCAGAGATACGGTGATTTTATTTAGAATATAAAAAATGTTCAAACAATAGAAAATACACAAATAGATAACTTTAACCTTCGCCCTGCTAAATTTCTAAAATGGACTGGTCCATCATTCAGTTAGGGTAATACCATTTATTATTCGAAGGGATGTTCATTGAAAATTTACTGACTGAATAGCGAACAGTGCGGACCGATGTGCAGGCTGACCTTAGTCTGCACTGGTCGCTAAGGCAAGACCACTTGCCGTCAGCATTCTAAAGGTAAAAAGAATGTATACGTGGAAAATTATACCAGTTTGATATTTAAATGATTTGATTTTTTAACGTGCTCGCGTGTTTACAAGCCCAAAGAGGCGTACGACAACGATGTCTACTGTCTTTCTTGTTAGCTATAACTTTTATAGAAATATTAAGCAGCAACATTGACAATAGGTATAGAAATAAATAGAAACGAGATAGAACAGTCACTTTTTGCAGACGACGCAACTGTTACTTTTGAATGTTACAGACCTCGGAAATATGTCAGGCCTAAACTTAAACACTGTTTGAATAAACTGTCTTGAAAACGGGTATTTAAAACACAAATGCAAAATCAAAAAAAAAAGAAAAGAGATAATATAGGAACAAATTTATTATGACATCAGGATCTGCAAAAGCTCTAGGAATAATTTGTCAAATGTATATGAAAGTAACTTTTATCATAATCAGGAACTTATGATAAATATATTTTTTTTTAAATTACTAAAAAAAGTAACAGTTATAATAACATTTACCCTTCCAATAATAATATATCCGCTTACAGTGTTTGTTTACCCTTCCAATAGTAATATATCCGCTTACAGTGTTGCCAAAACCTCCAGGAAGTAAGATAAATGACACAATAAAAGCATTGTTTAAATTTTATAAGGAATGATAAACCAGGTACATAGACACTAGTTATGAAGAAGAGTGAGAAGGGAGTAAGTTTAAAAAATAATTATTTTTATGTATTTCTTGAATGCATTTAAATTATGGTGCCGGAATAAACGAATGCATGATGGAAGTAATGATATTTAGTGAACAGATAAGGACCTCAGAAAGTAATCTAAATACAAACGTCACCTTAATGATACGCAAAGGTATTATTCTCTTAAACGACATGTTAAAATCATGGGAAATCGTAAAATATATTGAAAAAGAAACAGAAGTTAGTCATCAAATCATATCCCTTCCGCACCTGTAAAGTAATAAAACGTATTAGAGTCTGATGGCCATTTCACGCTTCCGTAGAATCAACATTTATTACATGAAATTCATTTTAAAAATATTTCTGAAATGTCTAGGTCTGCTGCCCTCTAATAGAGATCTACAGAAATATCTATAACATCTGGGGCATATACTACGGAAGAGCATTAGTGCCAGGTATATGTTATTTATTAACTCGAAATTTCGAGTTACTAAGTCGAAATTTCGAGTAAATATCTCGAAATTTCGAGGTACGTATCTCGAAATTTCGACTGAGTAACTCGAAATTTCGAGTTACTAACTATAATTATTTGTGTTGATGTATAGGTCCTGGCCAAGATTAGGTACCTGGTGTATCCATCGGGTAGCCCTACAGGGTCATATGATTAAGATGAACGGACAGCGTTTGCTCATAGAAAATATCACTATCTAAACCATGTTTATTTATTCATTTATTTTGTTGGGTTTAACGTCGCACCGACACTATTATAGGTCATATGGCGACTTCCCAGCTTTTATGTTGGAGGAAGACCCCTGTGCCTAAAGTCGACCTAGTTTGATCCCATATGGCTATGAAATATAGACATACCCTAAATGAACGTTTAGTTATGAGTCTGACCAAGATCAGGTACTTGGCCGGATCTAGATTTTGAGGAGAGGTCACAGGAGGTGACCGGGAAGTATTCAACCTCCTGTGACCGGGAAGTATTCAAGCTTAAAATATTGCACTATTTTGACCATATCTGGAAGGTTTTCGACCAAGTTCGAGCCCCTACCACCTGAATATATAAATGAAGGTATCATCCTGGATACAGCTTGAAATCTGGAGTAGCTCTAGGGGCTATGGTAGGTCATACATTGGTGTATGGTAGTATATGTTCAAGTCCCTACATGTTGGGTACAACATATTGATGTGAAGACTTCGGAGAGTCAAAAGTCGTCCATTACATTTTTGGCATTTGACAAACGGACACACGTTCAAATTTTGCGGATAAAAGGGCAAGAGAGTAACTCGAAATTTCGAGTTACGAAAGTCGATTAACTCGAAATTTCGAGTTAATAAAACAAACGCACCTGGTACTAATGCACTTCCGTAATATACTGACACTTTCAGATATCAAAAAGGTCTTTTTGAACGATTTGACGAAGTTCCAAAAATCTCCATATACCTTTCCTCCGTTGATATCGTAGATGAAAAGCTGAGTGCGCATACTTTTAGACTGAGTGACCCCTGCGCGTGATCCCTGACTATTGAGGACGGATTACACCAAACCGGAAGTGACTACTCAGTGTTACGTGTGAAGTAGTCCAAAATGTAGTTCCATGCTATGGATGAAATCTGGTATAATGAGTGACATCAGGAGGTGACAGTTAAATTTTTGGCTTATGTTTATTGCTTATAGTATTGAGAATAGATCTAGACCATTTTCATTGTAAATTTCTTGGAATAAGTTTTATTCTTTGCGAAAAATGTCTACCTACGCGTAATTGCTAAACGGCTGTTTTCATGGGGGCATTTTTAGAGGGTGATGTTTCTCAGATCAGATTATTTTTCTTATATACAAATAACATGTCAATATTTTTCTATTTTTGATAAGAAGACATGTTATACTAAATGACCATATATGGTTTTCATATCATTGAAATGCTCTAAAGTGCTGAAAATGAGGTCTGAATGTTTTGTTATTAATATGAAATAAATAAGGAATTGGATTGGTAGAATGTAACCTTGACCAATGCAAATGCGACTTCCGTTTTCAAGACTGGCCTGTCTACTTTCATTTTCGTTTCTTCCGGAAATAGCTGAAGGTCGAGTGACATCATTTTCTGTGTGATTGCGGTGTCCTAAGGATATTGAACAACTCTCACAATAAACGTTAAATAAAACAAGTATGAAAAAGGGGTTAAATATAGCATCGATAAATTCTGTAAGAAGATCCTTAAGACCAACCAAAATAATAGCAGACTCAGTTTGGTTGAGTCTGTTCATGAGAGGTAATGGAAAACACTTTTTGATAATATAACAAATAATTTCTATTCTTTCATCACATGTTAGCTCTTATACTTAATTAAAACGACGCGATGAACTAGAACAACAACAATCTTCAATGGCCAGTCTTTGACAATATTAAAGAAATAATGTCACATAAAATGGAGCTCTGCCAACGCAAAATCCATCAGCAAAGAATATAATTCCTGCCGAAAACGACCATTTTCATTGTTCCCTTTTTGCTCTTCTTCTACACTCTTATTTCATTTATAATTTCAGATTTTCAGATGAAATGGTCATTTGTAATATTAAAAGCGAAAAATAAATCAATACGAGTTGTTAAGTCTGTTATTTATGCGTAAGTTGCCTTGGTAACGTACAATGCTTATTGGGAAATAAAATATATATTACCACAGGACACTGGTGCCCAAATGCCTGTCACTATATGCATATTTTTTACAAAGTCAAGGGTCAAACTCTTGTCTGGCTATGTGAAATCAAAATTAAACACCACGGGTGCACATTTTCACATGTTGAATAACAATCATTTGAGCTTTGAGATATGCACGACACAGTAGTTGGACGGACAGACGGACATTCTTACGAACGGACCTTTATTGGGCATTTCGTTTGTTAAAAAGTACACAACAAGCGGAAGAAAGTATCCAATTAGCAGTTCGGAATGAATAGAATTTACCGTTACCTATATTGTCCTCGGTACCCATTAAATGTTCTCTCGTTTGCTCGGACAGACGGATGAATGGACAAGGGCAAATCTATAAACCCCAATCATAACCCTGAAACATTTTCGAGGGGCACAGAAAGAACAAAACGGCAATCTGGGAAAATTTCGCTGTTTCTTACAAGTTAAAACTAAAATCGTACATTTAGACAGAGTATTATTCTATACTCTCTTAATATTTGTACTTAAAGTTCACTTTATATTACAACACTCTAGTAATGTATACAGTGTATTCCGGAGTGTAATTCTATACGTCTATATTAATGGTAATATCATGCAAAGGAATAATGTCAATACACTTCCAATTAATACTAGTTTTATGTGTAAAAAGATCCGCCATATAATCATTCCAATCCACTGGCAGTTATACATGTATGTCGAAAAAATTTCTCCATAACCGATTCTTCGAGTAACTCAATTTCGTTCGCCGTTTAAAACACTTTAGTACAATACTTCTATATTTCCATAGTAATGTTAATGTCAGGGCAAGGAATAATGTCACTGCACTTCCAATTAATACTTGTTTTACATGTAAAAATATCCACCAAATAATCACTCCATCCCACTGGTGCCAAGAAGACCCAGTTATATGTCGAACAAACTGCTTCATAACCGATTCTTCGAGTAGCTCAATTTCGTGTTTTTGGCTGTACGACTTATATTGAGCATGTAGATACATTGGTCCCGTTGTGAACATGGTTGTTACATAAGGCAAAACATACCACCGTTTCGCTGATTCGAGCCCACACAACACATGTTTCATAAACGGATGTTTAGATTTTGAGATCATAAAATCATTTGACACAACCGGAGGGTTCGTCAGATACAAAACGACGCCTGTGGAGTCCTTAAACGTTTGATAAAGCTCGATTAAATGTTTCCCTGATGACTTGATATCTAGGTCAATATAGATTCCACCAAACTCATGCAGTACGATGTACCTACCCATGTCCGCTCTTCGAACCCAATGACTGTAACTGTGGTACAAATCCCGTAGCTGCGGATAACTTTTATCTATAAGGTTTTCTATCATAGTAGAATTCCATAGCGTGTATTCAAAACCTGGGTGATTATTAATCCAAGTTCTTCTAGCCAATTCTAACCTGTCGGGTATTACTTTATCCGTCATGTTGAAAAACATCTGATGTATATGACGAGGTATGTTCGATGTGCGATTTCCCTTCGGAGAAATGCACGAAAATCCAGAACTGTTGTTGTAATTATGAACTCTTAATTGAACAAATAGTACGAAAATAAATATATGTCCAATCACTAAATACACAAGTATTTTTACCCGACGCATCTGGCAGCTAAAGTCTAGTTTACATATACAAAATGCTTCGCAATATTCTTTCTATCTTCCCGGATATCCATTGTCACAAGTATTTTTATATCGCCACGTAAGTTTTGCGGTTTGTAAGACACTCCTATGGATCTCATAATGTCTTTTTTATATTTAAATTTAACACGCATGTGTAGTTGAATAATTGAAACGACACCTAACAATGTAACCTGATACTTTAATAGTATCGGTTAGATGACGATAAATGTTCCGGTTTTGGTACTGGTAACAATTGTGACGGCTGAAGTCGAGTCTATCTGTCCAATAGTTTCATTGTGTAGAAAGGATAAAAAGGCGGTCATCATCTAGATCAAAGAGCAATAAAAATAAATGTATTTTATACTTCTTTGGCTAGATCTAATCTTTACAAACATTTTTATACATACGCTTTTGAGAACCCGTGACTTTTTTTTAAAAAATGTGGCGTGTTCATACTAGTATATAGATATGCACATTTTTTAAAGAATTCAAAATAAGTTGTTTTTTTTTTTGTACATTTTCGTAGAAATCGAAGAAACATGTATAACCTGAAGCCAGTCTCTCCAAGCAATCACGTTATTTCTGCTGCAAGCTTTGTGTGTCTTTAAACAAAATGACATGGATCATTGAAATAGTTCATAGTTGCTAACCAGATATTCATGTGATAAAATGGCAATTGAGAATATAAGTTTCTCTTTCGTAAGGACTTTCTATTGAGTGACCAACAAATTGAAGTCAAAAGTCTTCATCAAGTCGTGAGACAAACCCTGATGATGACATCAAAACTGTCGCTTACTCGTCATTTAACCGTGACACCTCAGATTTTTAATATGCTCTTTTAAGTCAAAGTGTCTTCAAGGAATAGTTTAAAGACTTAAAATCTATTAAAAACATAATTGCAACGTTATTTCAATTGAATTCATATAATAAATTAAACGTACAGTTTATGTAGATTTTGGCAATTTTGTGTCATAAAATACCATTTCCGCGCAAAGTTGGATTTTGCAACTTTTGACAAGATAAAAAGGTAATAAGTCCCAGAAATAAAGAAAATCAAACATACTTATAGAAAATAAATTACTTTGTTTGCTGAGGAAATCCACAATATCAGAGACTTTCCAAAACGTACAAAATTGAGACGTTATATCGTCATCAAACCGATACTTTATTTGCCATTCAACCATAATTTCCTTTATTTATATTATCGATTATTCCGACAGTCAGACATGTATTTTGAGAAGGTTTGTTACATATCATATTTCTAACATTGCACTGATTTTACAGGAGCATTTTGCAGTAAACTGCCAACATTTAAAGTATTTAATATTTTAAACTTATTGGTACAGTGTACTCAAAATGGGACTAATGCTTCGACATGTACATGCTTTGAAACTTTGTTATTGGCAATATAAAGCTCTACTTACTCATCCTTTCATAATGTATCACAACATAACGCAACATAAAGAGCAAACCTATACGAAGGAACTATATAACCTAGCTGCCGATGTAGGCATTTTGGGTCTTTTGACATGGTACGTGTAAAACTGTAGGAAGATCCTTTGGAAGCATACAACGCTACCGAGTCTTTAAGGGTAGACCATAAGACTTCAGTTTAAAGGACAATCAGAAATCTAACAATATCTTTAAAATGTACGCTCTCTTAAGCAGGCACCAGATGTTTTTGTTTGTGGTTGACTTGCGATATTTTTACTTAAAGTGTATTTGGTCCGTCCGATACGACTGTACAATAGGCCTACAGTTGCTACATTCCGTATGTCAATTTGACCAAGATAATTGGTACGATATTTATAATGATGAACGGTCATCCATTGAAGTAAGAACATTTTTGTGTAAAGTAACTAAAACGTAGTAAACTGTGACTATTGAAGTATAGGTACATGCCGAAATTTCATAATACATGTATAAAGTTACGGAAGATAATTGGCCACCCTTTCCCGTTATTGCGGAAACTAATTGGCTACTCTTTCCTGCTTTTGTTTAAATTTCTTGTTTAATGTTTATCTTTACAAATATTTGACTGCAGTTACATGGCTTAATCTAATGTAGTTTTAACAGCTTTAAGATCAGTTCCAAACATTGTTCATCTTTTCGTTTATTTTGTCTCGATTGTACAAATTTCATTAGATATAATATATATTATTTGCGCATTGAAATACAACCGGATGTATAGCTGCAATAACAAATGCAATATGCAAAAACCCGGAGTCTTTGTTGTCAGTTTTTTTTTAATTTTTTTTTTATTTTACAACATCATTTCACATAATTGTGGTGTATAAAATTAATGGAAACTTTTCACAATAACGTCGCCCAATAGAAGTTTTTAGTTTGCGTAAAGTTGCATAACGATCTGACCATTGTACCTGTTGGTCATTTGAAAAGCTGATCGAGTCAAAAGCGAAATTCAAGCTGGATGAGGCATGTTCGGACCTTCGAGCTACTTTTACGTTGAAGCGGATTAAAAACAAGAGCTGTCCGTCAGACAGCCAATGGTCGACTATTCGAATTGTTGTCCCAGAAGCAGTAATATTGCACTAAATGTTAAAATATCTATAGTGTCTGCATTAGTTATGGAGATAGTAACTAAACTTAAACCAGGACTTTCTAAGCCCAAAAGGGAGCATAATTTGGTCAAAATACATGTCAGAGTTATGGGACTTGATCCTGTGAGGTTGGTTATTGACCTAGAAAAAAAAATGTTTCAAAGCTATATGCCTTTAAATGATAGCTATACGCACTTGCATGCAAAACTTTAACCAAGGTGTGACGCCGACGCCAGGGTAAGTAGAATAGCTAGACTATTCAAAGGCTAGACTACTCTTTGAATAGTCGAGCTAAAAATGAGAATTCTTCAGTGCGAGGACAAAATTTATACATCCAAATGAACATGTACTTCTTTAAAGTCAATGTGCATGGGGCGTGCCTATGAATAATAAATTAATTAAGATTATGTTAAACCCGGATTGTTCTCCAATGCCTGGATTATTATCTCCTTAAAATTGCAATGAAGTGAAGCAACAGTGTTTATTTAGGATGTTTATAATTTGTTATGGCAGTATTTACTTACTGTAGTATACACCACTGCAGTGACATAAAACACGATTAATATATATTTATATGACTAAGAACGGAAATGCAAAAATGAAGCAAAATTACATGTAACAATACAGTTTCTTAACATTTTTCTGATAAATTTCTATATTAATGAACTTGTCCATCTTTCAATTTGGACAGTATCATTAGCTGTTAAAAAGGGGTGCTTACCAAAAAGATAATGAATGGCGAACAGTGTAGATCTTGATCAGACTGCATGGATGTACAGGCTGATCATGATTTTCACTGGTCGCAAAGGCAGAATCAGTCGTGTCCATCATAATAAGGGTTAAAATCGCTGTTTATTTTTTTTTTCTGTGAATGTCATTCTATATTCTCTTAACATTTTCTTAAAGTTCGCTGTTTACAACACTTTAGTACAATACTTCTATATTTCCATAGTAATGGAAGGGCAAGGAATAATGTCACTGCACTTCCAATTAATACTTGTTTTACATGTAAAAATATCCACCAAATAATCACTCCATCCCACTGGTGCCAAGACGAACCAGTTATATGTCGAACGAATTGCTTCATAACCGGTTCTTCGAGTAGCTCAATTTCGTGTTTTTGGCTGTACGACTTATATTGAGCATGTAGATACATTGGTCCCGTTGTGAACATAGTTGTTACATAAGGCAAAACATACCACCGTTTCGCTGATTCCAGTCCACACAACACATGTTTCATAAACGGATGTTTAGATTTTGAGATCATAAAATCATTTGACACAACCGGAGGGTTCGTCAGATACAATACCACGCCTGTGGTATTTTTTAATGTTTGATAAAGCTCGATTAAATGTTTCCCTGATGACTTGATATCTAGGTCAATATAGATGCCACCAAACTCGTGCAGTACGATGTACCTACCCATGTCCGCTCTTCGAACCCAATGACTGTAACTGTGGTACAAATCTCGTAGCTGCGGATAACTTTTATCTATAAGGTTTTCTACCATTGTAGAATTCCATAGCGTGTATTCAAAATGTGGGTGATTATTAATCCAAGTTTTTCTAGCCTTTTCTAATCTCTCGGGTATTGTTTTATCCGTCATGTTGAAAAACATCTGATGTATATGTCGAGGTATGTTCGATGTATGATTGTGTACCGGAGAAATACATGAAAATCCATAACTGCTGTTGTAATTATGAACTATTAGTTGAGGAAAACTGCCCCACGTAGCAAACAGCACGAAAATAAATGTATGAACAATAACTAAATATGCTAGAAGTTTTATCCGCCGCATCTGGTTGAAGCTAAGACCTAATTTCTATATATAAAATGTTTTCCTCTGTTCCTTTTATATTCCGGTAAAATACACAAATATCCATTGTCAATTACTACAATTAAGGAAAAACTATTTCTCATTACACACACAAACACGAAAGTATACTATATGTTGAATCACCACATTATAAAAAGTGTACACATCATAAATTTTGGCTAAAAGATATGCATGAAAGCGCTCACACGAGATTCAGAATTAAACCGAGAGACAGCGATAACATGTTACAGAATCTCCACGACAAATTAGTTATATTTATACTAATTACATTGATTATATTTTTCTGTGTTCTTGCTTTAAATTGGATCAAAATTCTAAAAGTGAAAGCATAAATTATTTAAAAGAATAAAATATTCGTCAGTTATTGGGCAAACAGAAAAAAAAATCTGCTATTTTGCATCAACAATTATTATTTTAGACTTTAAAAAACAGTTATAAACAGGTAAAGATAAATTTAATGCAATGCCGGTTCTCTAGAACAGCCAATATATATATATATATTTGGTATTATGATCCACAGTCTCAATAATGATACACGACAAAAACAAGCGTTACAAACTCTTACCGAATTATTGCGGCTGAACACATTAAACACATGAACAAGCTTGAATAAAAAAGAATTATGCTGAAAACTTAGTTTTTGTTCAAACTGCGGGATGAAAAGGTTCGAATGTAACAAATGGATTGTAAAATTACCCTTTTCGGAATTAAATGTTTAGTACTTTCGATTGTAGGTTAGCTGGTTGTTAGAAACTTTCAGAACATCTTAATTAGTATAATAGCAAAATGCATGGTGGCACAGAGGTGTTTTATATTATTGCGTGCGCACGTATTAGTTATAAAATGAACACGTGTAGACGTACTTTTTAATATAGATATACGTAATATCCAATAAGTAATACATATGCACGTAATAAAAACATGTGCATGCAATAGTTTATTTGTAAAAAGAGTTATAGAAAAAAATGTTTCACCACCCGAATTATGTATGCTGTAATGTGCGGATGACTTGCTTAGTATCGCACAGGAATGTAGTTGTCATAACATGTTCACGTATAAGTTACTATAGTATCTAGATATTTACGTCATTGTTTTTATCGTGGAACATTGTCTATACGTTTTAATCTATGCAAAAACTGATTAAAAACATAGTTATATGCACCCATTACGAAACATTTTATAACGTCTGCATAAAACTACAATCGGTAGATTTTGAACAACGAAAACATTTGTGGTACTGCTCAAATAGTCGTTTCGTGCCCTAACATCGTCCAAACTGTTATGCTGGTGTCCAAGAAATGGTTTTGACATAAAGAACAGGTCCATACACGTTTATTTTACCATTTCACGTGACAAGTATGATGTTGATACTCTGTTACACTGTGTGTAAGACGTTGTAACATATTTTCTGTTATCGTTGATTGCAACATTTGTTTTATTTATTTATTTGTTGGGTTTAACGTCGCACCGACACAATTATAGATCATATGGCGAGTTTTCCAGCTTTGATGGTGGAGGAAGACCCAGGTGCCCCTCCGTGCATTTTTTTCATCACGAGCGGGCAAACCACCGACCTTCCGTAAGCCAGCTGGATGGTGCATTATTTGTATAGAGTTTATTATTTTATTCGTCATTAGATTGTTGATTTTCCAATCGTAGCTAATACAGCTTACCTCACTTTGAAATCACCTTTTACAAATTATAACGCAGAATCAATGTATTATTACACATAGTAATTGATCTAACAAGGCCGCACATAGCGACATCGTAACAATTGTCGTTGTTGTCACGTGTTATCGTTGAGACACGACTTGCGTTCAGAAATCACCATTTAATTAATGCAATATATTCCCGCGACACACCTGTAACTTGAGAAGCAGCATTTCCAATACCATATATCGTATTTCTAACATTGTATTGATTTTACAGGTATGAAAATAAAGGCGGCTTTCCACTACGCCGCTTACCTTAGCAAATTTAGATCGGTACAAAGATGCAGCTGTTGCTATAGATAACAAGAGCTGCCGAAAGACAAAGCGCTCGACAATACGAAAAGTTTGACCAAAAGATAAGTAAAAATGACAGATATGGGTGAATGCAGTAAAAATGTATAGAATTTTTACCTTCAAGCGGGTGTTTGGGTTGGGAAAGGTGAGGGGCTGGGTGTAGAGGTTAATGCGGGGTTGGGGTATTTTGAGAAACAAGATGGAGAAACAAACAATCGGAGTGTGTGTGTATGCGTCTGCGCGAACGTGTGTGTGTGCGTGTGTACGCGCGCTCATGTGTTAAAGGTTGGAGTGGAGGGTGTATTACGGCGTATGGTCAATTCGCAAAAGAAATATTTTGTTGTAGGAAAGAGGTAAATGGTTTTGGAGGGGGCAGAAGTTGGCTGCGAATTTGAAGGATGCTTGGAAATATATAATATCAGAAAGAAATTAATTAAAGAAGAGGCAGCGACATTAAGAAGCGTGTCATAAAACAATAGCACCGCCGTGCGGGTGCTGACGCTCATCTGATTTTTTTGTATAATAGAACTATTGTCCTACCCATGATTTTCTAAGTATAAAAAGGGCCATCATTCTTGCAAAAAGCAGGATAGAGTTATGTTTCTTGATGTACAGTGTCCACTTATGATGGTGAAAAACTGTTGCAAGTTTTAAAGCAATAGCTTTGATAGTTTATGAGAAAAGTATACTTAAACATAAAACTCAACCAAGAAAATGATTTTCTAAGTCCAAAAGGGGCAATAATTATTGCAAAAAGCAGGATGGAGTTATGTTGCTTGCTGACCAGGGTCAGCTTATGATGGTGAACAAGTGTTGCAAGTTTCAAAGCAATAGCTTTGATAGTTTAAGAAAAAGTTCACCTAAACAAAACTTAACCAAGAAATCTGATATTTTCTAAGTCCAAAAGGGGCCATAAATCTTGCAAAAAGCAGGATGGAGTTATGTTTCTTGCTGTACAGGGTCAGCTTATGATGGTGAACAAGTGTTGCAAGTTTTAAAGCAATAGCTTTGATAGTTTAGGATTAAAGCTGACCTAAACATAAAACTTAACCAAGAAAACTGATTTTCTAAGTCCAAAAGGGGCAATAATTCTTGCAAAAAGCAAGATGGAGTTATGTTTCTTGATGTACAGGGTCTGCTTATGATGGTAAACAAGTATTCCAAGTTTCAAAGCAATAGCTTTGATAGTTTAGGAGAAAAGTTGACCTAAACATAAAACTTAACCAAGAAATCTGATATTTTCTAAGTACAAAAGGGGCCATAAATCTTGCAAAAAGCAAGATGGAGTTATGTTTCTTGCTATACAAAGTCAGCTTATGATGGTGAACAAGTATTCCAAGTTTCAAAGCAATAGCTTTGATAGTTTAGGAGAAAAGCTGACCTAAACATAAAACTTAACCAGGCAACGCCGACGCAGACGCCGACGCCGACAACCGCTCAAGTGATAACAATAACTCATCATTTTTTTCAAAAAATCAGATGAGCTAAAAAAGACCTACAGTTAAACAATCTGACCCCAGTGACGTTGACCTTTGAGGTACCTAACCCGAAACCAAAAGATGCAAGCCCCTTACTAAGGCAAATCCTTGTATTGTCTGATAAATTTTATAATTTAGAAAATGGAGTGCAACTGAGAAGCTTGATATAAAACTTTAACCACCATTTGACCCTAGTGACCTTGACCTTTGGAATTCCTGACTCTAAAGAAGCCGACGTCTGCCCTTTACAAAGACCAATCCTTACTGAAGATTAGTGTTAACAGGGGCAGTATTAGAAGATACAGTAACAGTGAAAAGCCTGTTATAAAACTTTAACCTGAAAGTAAAGCGGGCGCATTAAGAATATGCGAGCTTTTCAGCAAATCCATTCTTATCTGGGTTTTAGCTTTAAAGTTTGTCGACGGAGAGTGCTAAAATGATGAACAAATACGCTCTGAATTTCGCAATCAGGCTAGATTTTAATCACTTTGTGTTTTATAAAATATTCATAGAAAATCGAATATTTACGGTTACAAACACATGCAACAGAACGGCTATTATTGAAATACATCTGTTCTGCAATATTGTGACCTGCATAATCAACAAAAACTGGCCATAATGTGGTAATTCTTCATACATCAAATAATATTCAAAAAATAAAAAAAAGAAAATCTAATTCCTGCGATTAAACAAGAACTAGAGATGCCTTTGAGAAAAGCGCATGTCTCCCACAACTGAACTGAACTGAAAAAATGTTTAGTTTCTCTAGATTGTTTAGACGAGTGGATCCAATTAGATCCAGTTATCGAACTTGGCCGAGGTCTTATTGTCAGACACATTTTGTTCAAGTTTGGTGAAAATCGGATGAGAAATGTTCGACTTAAGAGTGCGGACAAGCTTTGTGACAGACAGGAGTAAATCAATGTCTCCCACCCCACTGTGTGGTGGGAGACATAATTAAAACGTGTGTCTTTTCTACACTATTTGTTAAATATAATAACAAACACAAAGTGCAATACCAGACGGGCGGTTTATTTACGAAGTGCAGCCATGATACGTTCATAATTACATGTAACACAAAATATGAAGTTTATGTCAAGCAACCGCATACTGAGTAAAAATAAGTTTGGTACTGCAAAAAGGTACCGTATATCCACGAAAATTAAAGTTTTCCTCTTTTGTTTCTCGCTTCTTTTTTTTTTATACGATTTTACAAATACATGGTTAAATGCCAAAATGAAAAAGAAAAATCTAAATCATATGCGAACCGACTCGCCCAGGAAAAAACAGAGCTTAAAACATTTGAGTTACTAAATGAAATTTCTCTGAAAACCTGTGCCCATTTGTCAAATGTCAGATCGCTGAATGTAGGGCTCATTCCTTGCGGATATATGGTGGAAAAACAGAAAACATATATATTATGAAAGTAACTTTCGATAATAACATCGTGTTTTTAGAACTATACACCTAATACTGTCGAAAGAATAAGATACACTATGAAAAATACGCTGCATTATCATAATCAACTTTCTACAGAGAAAAACGTTTGTACATTTATGTTTAAGCTGTCAAATAATCTAAACGTAATTTCATAACATACTGATCTTGTAACTGTAACCTTAAAAGACTAAACCCACATAATTGTGGCTAAACAATCTAATATTTTCTCTCAAAAATCCTAAAGATGAATATACTCAAAAAGTGACTAACGATTTTGAAACAAACAAAAATAGTTTGCAGGTACACTGCCGCGGCACTTTTGAAGTAAATACATTCTTCTTGCATTTCTACTAACTTTTATTTTCATTCACTATCATTTTCATGGTCATATACATATATACACATTCTATGCCAAACTTAGTGGAAAAACGTGTTGAATTTTGTCAAGAAGAAAAAACCTAAAAATTAAAAATAAGCAACATCGAATTCTGCCCTGAATTATATATATTATTATTTTTTTTTTTTTTTTTTTCTTTGTTTTTTGTTTTTTTTTTGTTTTTACTCCGTTAAATACAATATTATCAATTTCATTTATATGTATATTACTTATTTATCAATCTTAAAGAAAATGTTTCTTGTACGAAATCGTCCGGTAGAATGACTACTAAATACACATCACCAATAAAGTACCTTTACACAAGCACGAAACAATCGTGCGCAAGACTGACCAATATATATACCACTGTATTGTATACGTTACGCGAAAGACAAATATTTCACGCTATACTACCGAAACGCGTGAAATTAATAATACTTACGTAAGGTTTGTGATAGACACAGCTTTCACACTTAACAGGATGACTAAGTACAACATGTGTTTTAGTGGCCAGTAAAGCAATTTAACTTTTTCGCTTTCGAAAATTACCTTCGCCTGCAATGATTACCGTTGACAAAACGGTGGTTGTTAAGAACGTTTTCATTGGCGGAGAGAGTTTACGTATTTCAAACGTAGCGATAAAATCCAAAGAGTACCCGAATATAAACAAGCAGCGATGGCTCACGAAGATTATTTACCAAATTCAAATAAATAACAACTGGTAAGTAATAAAGTAGAATTGAACCTTATTTTTAGTCTTGTTAGTTTACATTTAGCATATTCTGACTGCTTGTAGCGCAACTTTTAACTGACAAGGTGTACTTGGTGTGTTTTAGGGGGGAGACTTCGGTGCGAAAAATGTGTGGGATTTTTTCGGGTGGAGAAATCACTATCGTTTTGTACGCCGTTGCTCGCTCGTGATGCGTAAACGGTTTGGAACTGGGTTTTGAAGTAAGGTTTTCCTGAAAGATTAATCTCTTGCCGAAAAGGCGGCCAATCATTGATAAGGAAATATTGTTTTGAAAAAAATACGGACCTGGTAGCAATGCACGTGTGAAACTGTTCATATCTACCTTGTAGATGGCTCATTGTCACAGGAGCAAATTTTTTTTCTAAATGGCTTTTTGTCATATTTTTCCTAAGAAAACATTATAATTGTAATAAATGTAAGTGCATATGGCCCATGGACCCATACTGTATCCTAGGTACGTTACTGCCACCTGTGACAAGGACCAGCAGTTGAGCAGATGTTGTTTGAAGATTTTTCTATTTTTAGCTCTGGTGGCCCCTATATGCAACTAAGCAGTGTGTGGGAGCGGGGGAGGGGGGGTGTTTAACGTCTTTTTCAGTCATATAAACGACGGTGTCTACTTGTAGCAGTGAGCACAATGCCCAACTTTATAGTGCTGCCTCACTGGAATATCACGCCGTAGACAAGTGACATGATACCCCACCCAGTCACATACTGACACCGGGCTGACCAGTCCTAGCACTACCCTCTTAATGCTAAGCACCAAGGGAGGCCAGTCAAAAGAAATCTCAGGTCAGTTTTAAATTAAAAACACCCATTTTTTCCAGCAAGGATTGTTTGGCCTCTGCAAGTAAAATCTTTTCATTCCATTATCTTTCTCATAGATAAAGATATTTACTGAAGCAAGACAAATTATGATGAGATGGTCCTGGATTTCAATGTATTATATTCCCTCGACATTAAACAGTATGTCACAGGCCAAGCTTATTATTCAATTACTTGTTAAGACAGTAAATTTATTCCTGGATATGTTAATTCAACACTAATACAGCAAGATCTTGCCTCTAGGGTTGAACCTAACTGCAAATCATTAAACACATCTGGGACTATCTAGTGTACATTTCTCCACCATAATTATATTTTTACAAGGTTAACTTTTATAAAGTTTAAAATTTTTTACCAAACAGAAATCCTTATGGTAGAAAAAAGTTATTTTCTATCACAATATACTAAATTATTCTGCTCAGGTATATTTTATTTCTTCCGGGTCCATCCATTGCATACATGACTATGTTCTTGGTATTGACTTTTGTAAAATATACACCTGTATTAAGCAAAGAAATATACCACCTGCAAACAGTGAAAAGAAAGCAGTTTAAACATTTTCTAAAGCTTTTATTATTACTTTAGTATCTTCTACAAAAACTGGCATAATTGTGTGTAAATAAGGAAGTAAATAAAACTAAGTAATAATGACAGCACCACTGCTTTCAAGATCACTGTTAAAATTATTGGATTTAACAAAACAGTAGAAATTTTTCATGTATAGATCGTTAATTTAAAGGAGCATACCTTAAGTATGATGTCATTTTTTTTAACTGAAGAAGTTTTATAGTGTTTCAGTGAGCCTTGTACAGAGTGTGTTGATAAAAAAAAGACTGCTGTAGTGAGTTCTGGTTAATTTGTTCCAGGTTTAGTGCATTTTTCAGCTATATTTCTGTTGTTTTACAGCCGGCAGTTTAATTTCTAGCTTTCCTGGATTCTATACCGGTACCTACATGCTATCCTCAGGGAACTGCAAAAAGAGGTGAAAGACCAAGCATTTTGTATTATAGTCTATCAAATTGTAACAAAAATATATGCTATGTATTGAGATTAAACAGCCCCACAATGATCCATATCTGGGCTCTACCTATTGAGCTAAGCAGTAGACATCATAAATTCAGAGGAATATGATTGTAGGAAAAGTCTTAACCAGACAGAATTCAGCTATATATTAAATACAGGTCTTGAAAAAATTCACTTGAATAATACAAATTCATGATTTTAAAGGTCCATTACTAAGGGAAAGTGAGTGGGCAATTTTTTTCATAGCCAGTGCATAGACTTCTGCAAGACACTAAATAATGAAGATTGGCAGGTCAAAATTTACAGAAGGTCTTTGGAACTCAAAGAAATGTATGTGTATTATGTTGAAATTTCAATGAATCAACAGAATGACCCCCCAGGTCTTTTTAACTTTCTTCATACTTCATAGAAAAATAATTGTACATATACTGCGATTTATTTCGAATTTCTACATACCAACTTTCATTTTCCAATAAAATGAAATAGTTTCCGTGCTTTTTAAAAGAAATTAAAATGTTCACTTTCCTTAGTATTGGACCTTTAATACTGTGAAATCATTAATATTCGTGGGGGACAAATAAAAATAAATAATTTTCATGGATTTCGTGGTTGAGTCAATCAGCGAAATTTAATCCCAATGAAGAAGTAAAATTCCCATTCATTTTATGTTCAAAAGTTAAAATCCACGAATTCATATCCCCACGAAATTGCTATTTTGATCAAAACCACAAAATTTCATGCCCATGAAATTAAATGATTTTACAGTATTTCATAGTAAAAATCTTTCTTTTTTTTTTTCAATACAGCATTGTACATCTGCAGATATGCCCCTTTAAACCTCATTTATTTTTATGAAAATAAAAGCAATCATTTTTGCATTGAGAGATATCAAGCTTTCTTATGCAGAAATAAATCATTAAAATCTTTTTGATCTGCAAATTTGCATACACGATTTTAAAAATTTGCAGAAACTTAAAAAGCTTATATAGTAGCTTGTTATAAGTAAGATATTTATATTCTGAAATATACACAAGAGCACCTTTCTCACCTCCAATGAGTATAGACAAACATATGGGCACTGGCTGCATCCATACAGCCACATTTTTTACACTCCAAATGGAACTGTATCAGTATAAAAGTCTGTTGAAAAATTACGTGTGTTCTTCAAAACTCCATAAAGCATGTGGGGTGGGGGAAGAGAGAATCCCTTAGCATATGTTTCTTGAAAGGTGGCATTTGTTTGAACAATTACGGTACTCATTCAAGAATAATTTCTGGCTAAATTCAGGTCTAAAAACAGAAAAGAAATTATTCCATACAGGCAAAGACGGAAACTATCTCCATCCCTAGCAGCCATTTCTGATGAATCGAGAGGACTTTAACAATTTTAATTATCATCAAATAAATATTTCTGTGACATTACTTTGAATCTGGACCAGCAGCTGCTGACAGTAAGGTTTTTAAGTCATGAAAGGAAAAGCGAGATTATTTCCAACACCAATTATAGTGAAATAATGTTGTTTGAATATTTTATAACAGGCTCTTACAGCAGTCAAGCGGACACATTTCTACAAGTTTGCAAGAGGTACATCTCCACTCATTTTTAGAGAAAAAACACGGGATGTTTTAAGCTACCTGAGACACAAACATTTAGGCTCTTTATATGCATTTTTGACAAAGTCAAGGACCATAACTCTGGTCTGGCTAAGTAAAATCCTGAACAAAGTCCCATATGCAGAACTTTACATACTGTACAATATTCCTACAAGGTTTCATGACTGTATGTCAAACATTTTGAAGTCAGTTAACAGCAACTTTTAGGAATTGTATGCAAGGTTTTGACTGTGAAGGGACACAACTCTTGTCTGGCCCCGAGTGAAAGCTGAAAAATAAAGTCCCAGTGCACTATTCACATGCTCGATAACAATCCTTTGATGACTCTTATGTCAAATATTTTTTAAGACATGCACTACAAAAATCTGGATGGACATGCAAGAGTTTCAGTACCTATCCCTCCAAAAAGACAATGGGGATCTTACAAACTCCCGTAGTAAAATGCTCAATTTAAAAAGAATTAACTTAAACTATCTAAATAACTTAAAATGAATTCCAAATCCACTATCCATAACATTTATTTGCAGTAAAATAGTATTTCCTGTTATGTAATGGTCAAGGTTAAAACTATAACTTTACTAAACTGCAATGTGAACAAATACATGAACCCATACAAATACCATCAAATGACAACAGTAAACTGGCCTCAACGTTTTTGTAAGTATTAACAGATTCTTTAAAATGCCGCACAGTAGATGTTAATTTCTAGCAGCCACTAGATCACATGTCAGTTTTTTTCTGTAGGAACAGCACAGGATTATATAATTAAAACAAGAGCACCGCCTTGCGGATGCTGACGCTCATCTGATTTTTTTTGTATAATAGAAATATTGTCCTACCCATCATTTTCTAAGTCTAAAAAGGGCCATCATTCTTGCAAAAAGCAGGATAGAGGTATGCTTCTTAATGTACAGCTTCCGCTTATGATGGTGAAAAACTGTTTCAAGTTTTAAAGCAATAGCTTTGATAGTTTATAGGAAAAGCTGACTTAAACATAATACTCAACCAAGACAACTGATTTTCTAAGTCCAAAAGGGGAGTTATGTTTCTTGATGTACAGGGTCAGCTTATGATAGTAACAAGTGTTGCAAGTTTCAAAGCAATAGCTTTGATAGTTTAAGAGAAAAAGTTGACCTAAACATAAAACTTAACTAAGAAATCTGATTTTTTCTAAGTCCAAAAGGGGCCATAAATCTTGCAAAAAGCAAGACGGAGTTATGTTTCTTGCTGTACAGGGTCAACTTATGATGGTGAACAAGTGTTGCAAGTTTCAAAGCAATAGCTTTGATAGTTTAGGAGAAAAGCTGACCTAAACATAAAACTTAACCAAGAAAACTGACTTTCTAAGTCCAAAAGGGGCAATAATTCTTGCAAAAAGCAGGATGGAGTTACGTTTCTTGATGTACAGTGTCAGCTTATGATGGTGAACAAGAGTTGCAAGTTTCAAAGCAATAGCTTTGATAGTAATAGCTTTGATAGTTTAAGAGAAAAGTTGACCTAAACATAAAACTTAACCAAGAAATCTGATATTTTCTAAGTACAAAAGGGGCCATAAATCTTGCAAAAAGCAGGATGGAGTTATGTTTCTTGCTGTACAGGGTCAGCTTATGATGGTGAACAAGTGTTGCAAGTTTCAAAGCAATAGCTTTGATAGTTTAGGAGAAAAGCTGACCTAAACATAAAACTTAACCAGGCGACGCCGACACCAATCAAGTGATGACAATAACTCATCATTTTTTTTAAAAAAATCAGATGAGCTAAAAAATAAATCGACAAGTCTGTTGCTTTGTTTCACGAATCCAAGTCTGACTAAAACATTCCTTTCCACCATATGAACACTGTAAGCAGTTGGGCGTCTTTACAAAAGACTACATGTACTAAATAAACATGCTGAAATGTTTTTGAGAACACATTTAGGTATCATATAAACACAGTACCAGAGTAAGCACTAGCTATCTAAATTCACATCAGTGTTCCAACCATTGCTAAATTACCTTACGAATCCTCTCAAATATGATATCTGTTCATTACTGCACAATTTCCCTGAGTATAACAACATTCCTTTCTTCACTGAACACTATCAGATTACGCACAATAACAAATTTTGCTATTGAGTGAACACTTTCAATTAGTGTAATAACACATTCTGTTCTTGAATGAACACTTTCATATAATGTAATTACACATTCTGTTCTAACTTGAACACTTTCGATTCCTGTAGTAACACATTCTATTCTTGCTTCAACACTTTCAATTAGTGTAATAACACATAGGTTCTTGGGTGAACACTTCAAACTAGTGTAACAACAAGTTTTGTTTTTCAGTGAACACTTTCATTTAGTATAAAACACATTGTCTTCTCAAGTGAACACTTAAGAGTTTCTGTAAAAACACATTCTTTCCTTACATGAACATGATCAGTTATTGTAACATGCACACAATTTGTTCTTGTATGAACAGATTCATTTATCATATGAATACTTCTTGTTCTGCATGAACACATTCTGGCAACACATGAATACACCCCTTTCTTTCATGACATGTTGCATTTTAAAATAAGCACATTTTGTTCTTATATGATTTTGTTCAATTATCATAATATGTTCTTGAATGAACACATTAAATTATCATATGAATACATGATGCTCTTGTATGAACACTTAAGTTATGAAATGAGCATACTATGTTCTTGGGTGAAAATATTCCAACATGAACATGTTCAATTATCATATGAACATATGTTCTTGTATGAACACAATAACATTTACACTGTTTGTATGAACACATTAAATCATTATATGAACACACTACGTTCTTGTATGAACATACTTAGTTATCAAATGAGCATACTCTGTTCTTGAATGAACACAAGTACTCATCAAATGAACACACTCCTTATTCAGTACAATCAAAAGAACACATGCAGCCATGAATCACATGAACACATGCAGCCTTCCACTTGAGTTTGTTCCCACTACCAAGTCCAAAGTTGGATGTAAAGCATTCAAGCTACACACAGAACCCAGGTAATCTTCATCTTTAAAGGAATGCAACTTCTTCCCCTGGACACTGAATAAAGATATCTGAAATAAGATGAAAATACAGAAGCAAATTAATGAAGGATTCAAGACATACACTACTATGGTAAAAAGAATATTAATAACATTGAGCAATGGGCTGTCACCTAGTACTGTTAATTCAATAATCTACACCTTAACCTTACGGTGATTCCTACCCCTAAATACAGCTTTGATTCAAAGCAGGCCTGACCAACAGACTGACACTAACTTCTATGCACTTTTGTGTTAAAATGAAGAAGTTTTCTGAGCACTCAGCTGGTACCTAGTACTGTCATTTCAACTATCTAGACCTTACAACTGCTTTGATTCAAAGCAGGCCTGACCAACAGACTGACACTAACTTCTATGCACTTCTGTGTTAAAATGAAGAAGTTTTCTGAGCACTCAGCTGGTACCCAGTACTATAATTTCAACTATCTAGACTTTACAGCTGCTTTGATTCAAAGCAAGCCTGACCAACAGACTGACACTGACCTTCTAAAGTGGCCTTACTTTGGACTTTGTGACCTAAGGCATGTGTGTACATCATACTAGTATTCTGTGGGTGTAGTTATCTTAACATCCAGATTCAGTAGATGTTTATGTTTTAGAAAGGAGTTTAAACTTTTCCCAGTGGATCGCTTAACCAATGGATAAAGTTTTGTGCAACAAAATCCAGGTAGTGTAAAAGAAAAGAAAACCATCAATCTATAACTGAAGTTTCAAAATAGTGATAACAGCTGCTGGAACACTTACCTCTCTGGGCCTGTTCATACTGCCAACAACAAAAACATCTTCCCGAGCTGGGTGCCAGGATGCCCGAAATCCAGTCAGCCAACGTCCTGTGTGGTTATTGTGACTGGAATTTAAATAAGATTCTTTAACTACTTGATAAGCATCATCTGCCCATTTCTGGTACAAATGGGCCAAATGACCTTGTTTTAGCCCCTGATGATAATGTTTTGAACCCTGGAGTATTTACAATTCTTTTTCCTATGATTTGACATAGTGAGCTACTTTTTGATCCTATATGACCCATTCTCGAACTTTACTTAGATTTCATTGACACAAATATTCTAACAAGACATTTTCCAAGATTCATTTAGACTGACCCATTGAGGGTTAACATCAAAGAAGACACAGCGCTATCACAGTAGCTCAGGTGAGCTACAACTGAGGTATCAAATTCGGACATTAATTCAAAAGTTGCCTGGTTCTAATCGAGTTGACAAAAACCTATTAACTAAAGGCAAAAGAACTTATAAGAAAGGCAAACAGCAAAATGCTACGCAACTGTTCATACACATAGGTTAATAACTTCTGTACAGACACTTGATAAAACAAATATACAACTTCTCTCATAACAGAATTCTCTTCTCAAATAATTTTAACATTAAAAATTATAACAAATGGAAAAGGACATACAGAACAAAATAAAATGTACATTTCCTCTCATCAAATACTAACCTTATACTTTTCTTCACTTTAATATTGGGCCCTACTTCTGAGCTGTCAAATATCCTGCAATATGAAATTGAAATTTTCTATTACATTCAATGTTTTTGTTTGTTTTGGTTTAACATCACACATAATACAGTCATACAGCAACTTTTCTGCTCACACATAATACAGTCATACAGTAACAGCAACTTTTCAGCATTTTCTTGGCAGAGCAAGACCCAAGATGCCCCTCCAAGCTTTACTGCAGACTCAGGTTAGCATCTGGGTAGAACCAATGACCTTCCATAAGCCAGCTGAATGGCTAGCTTGCATAAAAGAATTTACATTCCAAGTGAGGATTTAAACTCACAGCAATGCGTGAAAAGTGATTCAAGCCAGCAATGTTAACCAAACTACCAGTGATGAGGCAATGGTTTTGTTACATGCTGCCCCATATTTCAACTGACTGTGGTCCAAGTGTTCAGATTCTAGAGACTAACCACATAAACTTGATCTCTCTTTCTACTTAATAAATTCACAAACTGAATTTGGAACAACACTAATATTAAACCAAGTATGTATCTGTTTACATAAGGTCTGAAACATGTCATGGGAACACTAGATTTTGTGTCTTTTACATAATTCTAAAGCACTACCTTTGATCACAGAGTCTTGATGTACTGCCCATATAGGAAACTAGTAGTTTGGTCAATAAAAACAAATATATACATTCAACTTACGTCAGTTTGTCATCCATTGATGTGGCGAGAATGTATTTGCCGGTAACAGGTGAGAAATAAGCGCTGTTTATACTACGACCAACTGTGAGCTTACACAGTTGTTTACTTTTCTTCTCCTTCACATTTCTCAAGTCCCAAATACATACAGTCCTACAATGCAGTACCTTAATAATTTTAATACAGATTATACAAACATTAGATTACACATAGTAAACATGGTTTTGACTGTACAGTCTCTCAACTGTTTCCATTAGGTTAAACAAGAAACTGTAACAGACTTACCAACATCCCCTGCCTAGGATTTGCTTACCTATAAAACATCTCTGAAGTAAGGGAGGCAACAGACTAAAACTGTTCATAAATTATAATAATTATGTATCAAATAATTCACATTGTCTCATTATGGGAAACATTTCATGATTTGTGCCAAGTATAATCAAAATCCTTTCATGGATGGCAGAGTTACAGACCGGACACAAAGTGTAACAGTCAGAAAGGACAGATACAGCCCACTTCTGTGTCTTCCTTTCTATCTTCAAACAAGGCTATGGACAACAAAGGGAAATCATTTATCATGCATGTAGTTGATGATTAATTTGAACTTACCCTTCGACACCTGCAGTGCAGAAATAATGGGGCTCTGTGGGATGACAGCTAACTGTGCGTAGTGATCTATCATGTAAGGAGTAGGTGTGTTCCGCCGACGTACTGAAATAAACAGCAACTTTATTACCTAATCTATTCATATTTGCAAAGTTTGCAGCAAGTCCTTCTAACTTCAGTTTTTCACCAATAATTTGGTCCCATAATTTGCACTGTTCTTAAAATAACTGAACTTAAGAAAGTAACAAGGTAAACTTTGCAATTTCTGTATCAGCAAATGCTGCTAAAAAAAGATGTTCATTATGCAAGACATATGAGGGGAAGTGTAAAATATGTGTCAGTTTTGAAAGTTAAGCAAGCTGTGAGAAAACTATTTTAAATATGAGCAGTTTGTAAAACTCATATGGCCCCCATAATAACGTATGGAATGTATGTGATTTTCAGTCTAATGGATGCTGTAACCTTGGTCTAATGACCCTAAAAACAACATCATCTACTAACTACATGCAATCATCCTATGAAGTTTTCATGACTATTATGTCGAAACTTATGTACTTATCAATGAAAAATATTCACAACAAGTAATCATCTGATAGAGTTTCATGACTGTAGACTAAAACTTTCTATGTTATTTCCCAAAACCAGTTAGTTTACAGATGGACCAGCAAACCAGCATGAGCAAAATGTACCCATTCTTCTTCTATGGGGGGAGGGAGGGAGGGATAATTTAATAATTTACTTATGATTATTATAACATGCTTCTTCCTGAATGCAAATAGGTCAGATTAAAATTGTCAGTAACTCTTGACACAAGAAATCATGCCTCTGTCATACCTGTTTGTTCTTGTGTCAACCAGGGCAACACTGCCAGTATTCTGTGACACAAGCATTGTGTGTGGAGAGGTAAACACAAAGTTGCGCAATAATACATCATCATCTTCAGGTTCACTGTATACCTGGAAAGAAAAAGAAGGGTTTTTTTTTTTTCATTTTATTTTTATTTTAAACCTAGATGTCATTATTGATTAATCAAAAGGTGTCAGAGGAAAGAAGTGTCCATCTAGTCTTTGTATCCTTGTCATTAAAAAAAAAAAAAAAAAAAAAAAAAATGAATGAATACTAGGCATGACTTTGTATTTGAGTTATGGAACCTGTGAATTGCATGTCAGATCATCACACCATAATGAATAAGTATGTGCTAAATACATTTCCATTCGGGTTACTAAGATACCAGCTTACACACAAAAAACTTAACCAAATCAGGATGTAGTCAACAAGGAACGGGTGCTTATTGCAACAGCTTGAACTATTCCTCAACTGGTCGAGCTAAAAAAATAGATCCCTTAGCAGTTTCCTCTAATTTCCCCAAGGCTGAAGTCTGTTTAAAACTCTGCAATGATTTAGAAAAAGGGCCTTCATTTATTATTTGTTTTGTTTGAATTTATGTCACACCATTCAATTTAGGTCACATCCAGACGTTCAAGCTTTTATAAGGCGGTAGAATACCAAAGGTGCCCCTATGAAACATTAACGTAAGCACAGACTGGCACCAACATTAGAAAGCCAGCTGAATACCTTCCTCACATGAAATAATTCTACACCCTTTCCAAAGTTTAGGACAAACAGCAGCGAGGGTATCGTGAGGTGGTAAATTGGGAAAACCATATCTGTTTTTTTTTTTATTCTTCTATCCTTCTCTGCAAGGTAATGCTGGAAACTACTCATTGAGTATTTTTCAAATACCTTTCACAACTTTTCTTCCATCTCATCAACTAAGATCCAAAACTATTACCTCATCAAAAATTTCTCTTTTCATGTCACCACATCTCATACTACCATCATAACCACATGAGTAAATCTTCTCTGGTGTGTGTACCGGAAACTCTAGGCACGTGATTGGACGAGAGTGAGGGGCATAACAACATACACCATCTGAGGAAGACTTGCTGTCGCACAACTAGAAAGAAAAACGAAATGAGCCGTGCCATGAGAAAACCAACATAGTGGGTATGCGACCAGCATGGATCCAGACCAGCCTGCGTATCCGCGCAGTCTGGTCAGGATCCATGCTGTTCGCTAATAGTTTCTCCAATTCCAATAGGCTTTAAAAGCGAACAGCATGGAGCCTGACCAGACTGCGCGGATGCGCAGGCTGGTCTGGATCCATGCTGGTCGCATACCCACTATGTTGGTTTTCCCATGGCATGGCTCAAATATTTTCTCTTTAAAATGAAGTAAAAGCTCTCTGGCAAATAAAATCCCTTTGTAAATTATTAAAAGATAAATCTAATATTATTTATCATGTAAAATGTATAAGTAATTTTGGTATTTCATATGCTATTTAAAAGAGCCAAACACCTGCAGTGAATTTCAACTTAAACTTAGCAAATAATTTATTTGTGAATAGAAATTGACCTAATACCTCCTTTGTTTGCCAGTATAACCTTAAGATACACCAGCCCTGTATAATAACCTCAAGTTATTCAATATCCTAAGTTTGAGTCATTAAAATAGGCTATACATGTATTTGCAAATAAGAAACTTACTATATCAGTTTTCATTCATTTCTAAAATGAATATCCATTCATTTTTTTTCAAGTTGAGGTTTTTTGTTTGTTTGTGTTGTGTTTAACGCCGTTTTTCACCAGTATTTCAGTTATGTAACAGCGGGCAGTTAACCTTACCAGTGTTCCTGGATTCTGTACCAGTACAAACCTGTTCTCTGCAAGTAATTGCCAACTTCCCCACATGAATCAGAGATGGAGGACAAATGATTTCAGACACAATGGCTTTTATCAAATCGTCACAGAGAACATACTGCCCTCCCAAGGATCCAACTCACAACCCCGCAATCCATAGATCAGCGTGCTCCCTATTGAGCTAAGCGTTAGGATAGCAAGTTGAGATTATTAAATGAATACAAACATGAATCAACTTTATCATCTGTGACTAATGGATGAACAGACAGACTGATAAATGGCCAAAACAAGATGATCAGTACAATCTTAGATTCTACATACTGCTTTCTATCAATGTCACAGGTTTCAGGAAAACATCTCTTGTTCTTAACATTAATGAAAGAATCCTATTTTTGTCATATTTTTGGACATTTTTTTGCCATAGCAATATTAAAAGTAAAATGATGTGCATATTCTTATCTAAATACTGCCATTTATTGATGTTTTCAGTTTCCTCAAAAAAAAAAAAAAAAAATCATCTACTTTTGATTTATTTGAGGATCCCACTATGCCACTTTTTAGTTACATTTTTGAACTATTTCTTGTCATAGCAACCAAAATAAAAGGCTGTGAATATTTTCCATATTGCCATCTATGTGTACCGAGATTCACAATATCTTGTACTTTTAAACTTATTGTTGAATCTCACTTTGTCTGATGGGAAGAAATGATATATGGACAGACAAGGGGCAAATTATCAGTCCCCTACTGTGAAACTAAGGTAGGGGCAAACAAAATATTTGCAAATTGAATAACTTACAACATCCCAGATTCCTAGTTTCCCCCATTTGTCCCCAGTTACTGCAATAACTTTGGTGTCTGATGGATGAAGAGCAATAGAAAATGTCCTTTCAGGGACAACTTTCGCTACACGCTCAGCAACAAGCTTCGTCTTACTTATGCTAGCAATATATCTGAAAAAGAAGTTTCAGTGCTATGAATAAAACAAATTTGTCTTCAACTCAATTCAACTGACTGGCATCAGCAGTAATAACAGGAACACAAATATTTTGCACTTGTATTCAAGCAGGCACGTGTATGTAGACCGCCTTGGTAGCCTAGTGGTAGAGCGCCTGCTCTGTGTGCAGGAGGTTGTAGGTTCAATCCCTGACCACGTCATACCAAAGACGTCAGCATTAAGAGGATAGTGCTAAGACTGGTCAGCCTGGTGTCAGTATAATGTGACTGGGTGGGGTATCATGTCACGTGTCTACGGCGTGATATTCCAGTGAGGCCGCACTATTAAGTTGGGCATTGTGCTCACTAATACAAGTAGAAAATGTTGTTTATATGACTGAAAAACTGTTGAAAAGAAAACCCAAACACACATGTATGTAAGTAGAGTGCAAGGTGGAACCTCCCAAGCTCCAATAATGGTACTTATAGGCGATAACTTCATAGTTTTTGTTGATTTATGCTTATAAATAATATACTTTACTTTGGCAAGCACCTGCAGTAAAGCTAGCTCAAAACAGAATATTTTCGTCTCTTAAACATTTCAAACTCTTAAGATAAGATCTTCAATGGGAAGTCAAAAGAATTCACATGATATTGGATAAATAGCAAAATGGGCTGCCACATACCTAAGGATACAGGCAACTGGACATACATACCTTTCCAAATCTAAAGATGATGGCTTGATTGGTTTTGTTTTCAGACTGTTGACAGCACCGCATATTTCTTCATGGTTTTCTACTGACGTTGACCCATGTAGATATTCTTTCATCTCCAGAGGCCCTGCTGGAGGTCTCAGCTATTAAAAGGAGGGCAAAAATTAAAATTAAGCAGCTTTGTTTTATTAACTATCATGTCAGCCATGAGGCATTTCTTTAAATAACAGGGGTCACCTACTTGCAAAAATTATGAAATACTCTGGAAATACAAGAAATGTTAAAACATGCTTTCCTACTTTATAGAATATACTTTGTCATAACTTCAATATATTTATAGCCATGAAACCCATCCACAAACAAATTAATGTCCGACATGATCTTATCCAGCTCTTGGAAAGTTTCAAGCATTGGTCAAGAAACAGCATGTGCTGACCCCATGTATTCTGTTCAAATTAGTTATTCCATATCAGATCAATTAGGGTTAGTGACAATCTGACAGATTTTTTAAGCTGCATTAGAAATGTTTTGTTTGTTTGTTTTGGGTTTAACGCCGTTTTTCAACAGTATTTCAGTCATGTAACGGCGGGCAGTTAACCTAACCAGTGTTCCTGGATTCTGTACCAGTACTAACCTGTTCTCCGCAAGTAACTGCCAACTTCCCCATATGAATCAGAGGTGGAGGACTAATGATTTCAGACACAATGTCGTTTATCAAATAGTCACAGAGAACATATGCCCCGCCCGAGGATCGAACTCACGACCCAGCGATCCGTAGACCAACGCTCTACCTACTGAGCTAAGCGGGCGGGCTGCATTAGAAATGTCAAAATTCATCAAATGCAGAAGTAAAACGTACATGCTGTACAGGTTCATATGGAGTGTAGGCAGCTCTATTGATCAGGGCCTCTGGCGGTAACTCTATGCCCTCAGGTGTCTTGTTCTGTAGTCTGAGACTTGTTCTACGTGGCAATATCTCCACCGGAACTTTCTCCCTAAAAGCACAAAACAGTATCATTTCCATCTACTCAGTTTCAGACACCAAGACATACCGGAAGAATGTTTGTTTACTAACTGAACATCAGATTCTAACTTGATTTTAATTCAAATTTTTTCTACATTTAAGAATAGAGAAAATATCAGATATACCGGTATTTCCTATTAATATTTCGACAATCTACAGAAAAACATGATAAATATCCTACTATTAAATATAAGGACATTATGGCATTTAGGGCCAATAGTAAGCAGATGATTTGGCAATTTTGGGCCAATATTTAGCAGAAAATGATAAAGTATTTCGTATTTGTCATTTTAGGACCAATATTCATAAATGCTAACATTGTTTAATTTTCATAATATGAGGCGTGCCATGGGAAAACCAACATAGTTGCTTTGCGACCAGCATGGATCCAGACCAGCCTGCGCATCCGCGCAGCCTGGTCAGGATCCATGCTGTTCGCTAACAGTTTCTCTAATAGCAATAGGCTTTGAAAACGAACAGCATGGATCCTGACCAGACTGCCGGATGCGCAGGCTGGTCTGGATCCATGCTGGTCATCCGCGCTGGTTGGTCCGGATCCATGCTGGTCGCAAAGCCACTATGTTGGTTTTCCCATGGCACGGCTCATATTATTTAGTACATATAGTGAGATATGTATTACATCTTTGGTTCATGATCCTTACAACCTCTCTTGGCAGCAATTTTTGGCTTCTAAACAAACTTGTCACATTCATCCATATAGTATACATGTGAAAATTGTATTTAAATGATAAATTAGTCACTTTAAACCTAATACTTATAATGTTGGAAGTCCAAGATATGTTTGTCAAGTTCTATGAAATTTATATACATGTACATAGACATTAAAAGAAATTGCAGTCACTTTGAATGTCTGAGACATATAAAATGTGAATGGAGAAAATTCCCCCAATACCACCTCTTAGTCTTTAGCTGGTTTGGAAAGAATTTTACCTTTTCAGTCCTCTCTGTGAGGGTTTCTTTTTCACCTGTGTGGCAAGTAGGTCCTGTCTGGCCTACAATAACAAAATGTAAAACATTTAACAACTAGAAGATGCTTTTGTAGAAAAGCGCATGTCTCCCCCAATGCATACTCAAATAAGCAAGAAGTCAATAGGGGACAGGAGCGAAAGTCAAAGAGACACTAATGGTTGGCTGCAATAAACCATCTACTTGGCATGTCCAATCATCCCAATAAGTTTCAACATTCTGGGCCTAATGGTACTCAAGTTATGAATTGTATACAGTTTTCCATGTTCAGTCCCCTGTGGCCTTGACCTTTGATCACACCCCAAAATCAGTAGGGGTCATCTACTCTGCATGTCCAATCATCCTATTAAGTTTAAGTATTCTGGGTCAAGTGGTTCTCAAGTTATTGATTGGAAAGAGTTTTCTAAGTTCAGACCCTGTGACCTTGACCTTTGATGGAGTGACCCCAGAACCAATAGGGGTCATCTACTCTGTAAGTCCCATCACCCTATGAAGTTTGAAGGTACTAAGTCATATGTTTCTCAACTTATTGATAGGAAATGAATTTTCATGTTCTGTCTGCTGCGACCTTGACCTTTAAAAGAGTGATCAATAGGGGTCATCTACTCTGCATGTCCAGTCATCCTATGAAGTTTCAACATTCTGGGTCAAGTAGTTCTCAAGTTATTGACCTGAAATGGTTTTCCATGTTCGGGCTCGTGACCTTGATCTTTAACAGAGTGACCCCAAAATCAATAGGGGTCATCTACTCTACATGTCCGACCATCCTATGAAGTTTCAACATTCTGGGTCAAGCGGTTCTCAAGTTTTTGATCGGAAATGGTTTTCCATGTTTAGGCTCCTGTGACCTTGACCTTTGATGGAGTGACCCTAAAAACAATTGGGGTCATTTACTCCATAACCCTGCCTCCCTATGAAGTTTGAAGGTTCTAGGTCAAATGATTCTCCAGTTATTGATGGGAAATGGTTTTCAATGTTCAGGCCCCTGTGACCTTGACCTTTGATGGAGTGGCCCCAAAAACATTAGGGGTCGTCTACTCCATATGTCCTGCCACTCTATGAAGTTTGAAGGTTCTAGGTCAAATGGTTCTCCAGTTATTGATCAACAAGAGCTGTCCATAAGACAGCCAAGCTTGACTATTCGAAATATTGTCACAGAAGCTGGAAATTATTACCCAAAATGTTAAATATCAAAAGAGTTTTAAGTTCAAAAGGGGACATATCAGAGTTATGGGACTTGATGCTATCAACTAGTTTTATAACCCCGAAGAAACATGTTAAGTTTCAATTCAATATCTGCATTAGTTTTGGGGATAGTAACTTGCATGTAAAACTTTAACCAGAATTTTCTAAGTCCAAAAGGGGGCATAATTTGCTCAAAATACATGTTAAGAGTTATGGAACTTGACCCAGTGAGGTAGGTAATTGATCTAGAAAAAGAATAAATAAGTGCCAAATCTATATGCCTTTTAGTAATAGCTGTATGTACTTGCACGCAAAACTTTAACCAGAATTTTCTAAGTCCAAAAGGGGGCATAATTTGGCCAAAATACATGCCAGAGTTATGGGACTTGACCCAGTGAGGTAGGTAATTGATCTAGAAAAAGAAAAAATAAGTTTCAAATCTATATGCCTTTTAGTAATAGCTGTATGTACTTGCACGCAAAACTTTAACCAGAATTTTCTAAGTCCAAAAGGGGGCATAATTTGGCCAAAATACATGCCAGAGTTATGGGACTTGACCCAGTGAGGTAGGTAATTGATCTAGAAAAAGAAAAAATAAGTTTCAAATCTATATGCCTTTTAGTAATAGCTGTATGTACTTGCACGCAAAACTTTAACCAGAATTTTCTAAGTCCAAAAGGGGGCATAATTTGGCCAAAATGAAGGTCAGAGTTATGGACTTGGTGCTATCAACTAGTTTTATAACCCCGAAGACACATGTGAAGTTTCAATTCAATATCTGCATTAGTTTTGGAGATAGTAACTTGCATGTAAAACTTTAACCAGAATTTTCTAAGTCCAAAAGGGGGCATAATTTGCTCAAAATACATGTTAGAGTTATGGAACTTGACCCAGTGAGGTTGGTAATTGACCTAGAAAAAGAATAAATAAGTTTCAAAGCTATATGCCTTTAAATGATAGCTGTATGTACTTGCATGCAAAAACTTAACCAAGGTGTGACGCCGACGCCGACGCCAGGGTGAGTAGAATAGCTAGACTATTCTTCGAATAGTCGAGCTAAAAATGAAGTGTCACAGATGGACAGATAGGGCAAAAACAATGTTTCCCCCCAGTGGGGGGGGGGACATAATTACCGACCTACCAACCTTAATTTTTTAGCATGTTACCGGAAACAAACAATTTCTTTTACGCCTAAGAATTACTTGAGAAACACTGACAGATACATTATTCTATAGAAAATCATCTTCATGTAGAAGACGCTTCATTCATTATTAGATATATGTAAACAAATCTCAAAAGAAGTAATATCCATATTAAGCCCATGCCTCCTTCCATTTAGCATGCCAATTTAAATACTTTCTAATATTTCTTATGCAATCTGTTCAAAAAGATTACCTGTTAATTCAGTGTTTAATATACCATACCTCATTTAAGCCAAACTGTTCAAAGAATTCTTGATTGAGTCGAAGATTTTCTTCTCTTCTTTTAGCATAATCAATGCCCAAGTTCTGAAATACAAGGTTTGAAATATGTAATTAACCTTACTGGGAACTGTTAAAAGATCAAAACATTGTTACTCCACTAAATATACTTTTCACAATTACACGTTTATATTAGGCAAAGCTATAATTCGGTATTTGATTAACGTTTTGCGCTGTGCTACAAGGTTTCAATTCAATATTTACCAGTTGATTCTCAAAATGTCAACTTAACTGCTGCCTAAAATTTGAACAAGTCGATATCATCTATACAGCCTTTTTCAACACAGGACTAAGTTAAACATTTACTTTTGTCTTACTGTTACACTAAATATCTGAATTACAAGAGCATTATCTTCAACATCTCATTTTTGGGTTGAGTTTAATGTTGCAGACACATAATTACTGATCACACGGCAACTGGTGGAGGAAGACCCAGGTGGCATTACATCTCCAAACAAGAGTGGGCACCTGGGTAGAACAACCAACCTTCCACCTACCAGCTGGATGACTTCCATAAAAGGATTCTTTAACCTTAGTGACGTTTTGTACTCATAGTGGTGTAATGCTGGGCAAGTGATTCTAAGACAGGGACCTTAAATTCCACCCCCACCAAATGTCCTGAAATTGTGAGTTAATCCCAGTTTTTGCCCCAGGGTCCTTTTCCCAAAGAGCAATAGTAAACCCCACTTCTCTTACAATGACTTCACCTATATATTGCCCTTCATTGAATATGTGAATAATTTTACTAATAAGGTCACTGTGAATCCTGTATAAGCTCGTGTAATTTGCAACAACTCAGAAAGTTTATCCATGATTATTGATATGAGCCGTGCCATGGGAAAACCAACATAGTGGGTTTGCGACCAGCATGGATCCAGACCAGCCTGCGCATCCGCGCAGTCTGGTCAGGATCCATGCTGTTCACTTTCAAAGCCTATTGGAATTAGAGAAACCGTTAGCGAACAGCATGGATCCTGACCAGACTGCACGGATGCCCAGGCTGGTCTGGATCCATGCTGGTCGCAAACCCACTATGTTGGTTTTCCCATGGCACGGCTCATATTTATTCCATACCTCTAGATCAGACAGGTCATTATCAGAGTCATCACTATGTGAATCTGGTGCAGGTTCTGTTTTCTCAATCTCTATCTTCAACTTTTTAAATTCAATTTTTTTTGGGCTATGAGAAATCTGAAGAAAAAAAAAAGGAAATTCAACTTTTGTTTCAAAAATACAAACAAAACACATTATTCTTCATGATAAAATCATAAACTAATTTACTCTGGAACAATAATCTTCCACTTTATCTATATCTATTTCCACAAGGGTCTTCAGACCCGAGTGCAAACAAGAGCTGTTTGTTAAACTAAAACATGTATGCACCCCCACCCTACAACTCTCACAATGGCCTATCAGAGATAATGTTTGTCAACATTTTTCACAGGGTCGAGTGTGTGAATTCTTGACTGCAGGGTGTATAGCATCTTTCCTCCAAGATTTCTTTCAAAGCACTGAGGCATTAAGGTAAAAGAACAATTAAAAAAAAGTGGTATAGGAGAGATCGCCGTGACGTCACGCGTTAACATCTGTTTATCTGGTGGTTGGCAAAACAAATGATTTTAACACCGTTTGCGTATTGAATCAGAATTTTTAATTTTTAATAACTTTTTTGCTCATTTATGGATTTTCAAAATTCAAAAAGATTTGAAATACTAACAATCTTCATATTTTTGTATCCAAATATCTTTTTTCAATGAATAACTGTTTTAAATGACATATAATTTTAAAAGCGGTGTAGTGATTTTCACAACCTTTAGAAAAACAGTGTAAGTTAAGCGTTCATAATTAATCCATTTTATTTCGAAATAACAATTAAAAGTAATCAATAAATTGCTTGTTTTATAACCTTTCCATTGATCAAAAAATTATTTATGTAATTTGTGTTTTAAGATAGTTTAGACCGTTAGAAAAAACATCACTGTTTACAAAAAACATGGACGGTCGGCTTCTGCCCACCCGATCACTGTCTTATCAGTTCTAAAAATAGAATTTGTATACAAACACGATCTCTCCTATACATGTGGGATTAGAAGTAGGATGTTCGTCCTACATCTTACAGAAAATTTTTCACAGGGTGAGAGTACCTACTTGTATGTTATTCACACAACCAAAACAAAAAAAAATGTATTTTAGGAAAAACAAGTTTGGTATTTTCAGCAAAATAGAACAAGGTCAATCAAAGTATAGGTTTATTACCCTCTACTTATCTACTCAATGCTATATGCAAAATATCTAAACAGTAAACTTCAGCTGGCTCCTACATGTTGTATACAAATCTGACAATGTAAAAAACTTTTACGGATGGGGGCACTAGACAATGCATGCTGCAAACCAGATCTATGTCTAAGCGTTTGACAGGGATATAAACTAGCAATTTTTATTTAGGGGCCCAGGCTGTCAAAAATAAATGTTTTACATTAGGTATATGGGCATTTTCTTCAACAATTTTGGGGCCCAGCCCAAAATCTAGAGGCTTGTGGGCTACTGGGCCCCCTAGTCAAAATAATTCAATGTTCAGATTGTTTTATATTTGTGACTGGCAATCTAAACATCAAAACTTTGAAGGACCAAAATAATGGAGGATAAATCACTGTACACAGTCATGTAAAGTTATTGGTTTTATTGCTTGCGCATACTGGTAAACGTTACTCGTGTACAGTACATACATTGGTTTAAATCAGCAGAAAATTTGTAATTTTGGATATTATTTGATATTAGATTTCATCAAAATTGCACAAACATTGACCAAATTATGGACAATTTTGTGATGGCAGTATGATAAAGAGGTTGTACAATGTGAAACAAGTGTATGAGAAAGTGCTTAAACACATCCTTACTTTATCCTATGGGACTAAATTTTTCCCAATTCAGAACATTTGCGAGTCAAAATTCCCAATTTTGAGGGTGTAGGCTATGTTCCCAAAAGGCAAGAAAAAACCCTGTCCTACATGTATAGCATGTCAAGCGTCGGCACCGATGAAAATTTCATTGGAAATTGCTTCAACTATTTTGGTCTTTGGAGTGTTTGACACGAGTGGGGATATTGCCCATATGAAAAAATATCTAAATATTTCCTAGGATTGCGACAAATTAGTTGGACTACTGGGTCCCCATGTTTGATACTGAAAAAGTTCATTTTAGGTTGCGATTAAGGGTATGGTAACTGGACACCTAAACGTGGGGTCATGAGGTCCCAGTATTAGGACTGTCTACCAGTCCAGTAATCAATTTGAAATAAACAACAGTGAATTTCCATAACGAAAACGAAATTCAGACGCACGGGAAAACCAGACGATTGTTGCAAACATCCTTGAAATTTCGAAGGCGACTTTTTTTTAATTCACAAAAACATGTTGTATGTTCTTTAATCTTATTCCATTTTTTCATCAGTCCATACCAATGGTGGTATTCGACTGGAGGTTTTCGTTGACAACGTAAAGAGGGCGGAGTAAATGTGCAGAAAAGAAATTGTACTCAACGATTTTGTCCCAGTCGAACAGTGAAATGTGCTTAACCTTAACGGAAGTAGTTATTTCCGGGTGCGCATGCGCTAAAAACGGGACATCCCTATTCTGCGGCCGTGGGGCCATATTTGCGGTGGCCAACTGCGGCGCCTTTTGGTAAGAGTTAATTAGTATTCATGATACGATCTTAACAACCTGCTGTTTAAAACACTGGGGGAGAAGACAACACTTCATTGTCTTTTAGCTTTTCGGTAATAGTATGGTGTAAAATTAAATTATTTCTAATCTAATTGTACAAAATATCTTTGGTTTTTACTGATCAATATGATTTTTAACAATTACAGGTGTGTTAGTGATTATTCATAAAATATACTGACTAAGATATTTGTGGTGTCATAATTGAATTTGTTTTGTTAATTGTCTTGGATGCATGTGCCGCTGTGCTCTCGTGTCATGACCGTTAGTATGTGACACGGTTTCCGATATACATGCACAAATATTGCAAATTATATCCAAATTCTAATTAACCGCAGTTGTGACACGTGTATCCACAAACGTAAATGAAATAACCACACATCACTTTGACACTGGTTCCATAACTATATAAGACAAAAATTCAGCAAGGTTATTATCTAAAAATGCTAAAACATGCAGAAGTTACGATAGAAATATTTATTGATAGCACGTGTCAATTTGTTCAGTTTATTCTTCAGTGCGAATATTTATGACACTTTTTTTCAGTGTGTTAAATATAATTACTCTTTAAAAATGTCGCATGATTTTTTTAAAACAAAGTTGATTGATTCCGGCATTTTTTGTTTTAATTAAATACATATATTAAACTCCTAGCCACTAAACGGTTTGCGTTAAACGTTACGTATTTCAATTTCCTTTTGTAAATTAATCATTCATGTTAGATATGATTGAGTTCTGTCATAAACCCTACAAAATACCATTTATTAAAGAAGTACGGGTGAATATTTGAGAAGTTTAGGTCACCATGCCCTGGCATTGTAACGCATTCACGTATATCATAGTATGCTGTTTCTAGATTTCATAAACATAAATGTGCCATAACCTCCCAATATTGCCCTTGCCTTGAAACCCTGTGACGGTAAATTCAGCACATTTTCGGCTGTTATTCCAACATGATTTCTCCATCCGCTTGATGACTAATCATTGATATTTTATATCATTTACGGACTACTCCAAAGTAATCCGACGTACTTGTCAATGATACTTTTATCCACCAACTGTTATATGAAAAAAGTACTGTTTATGAGTTTTCAGACAAAATACAGCTAACAAGTACAATAATTATTCATTCATTAATCTTAAAAGAACAAATCACATTGAAGTTGTTAAATTAAAATTATGTGCGTAAATGGATAATTACCAATTTTTATAAAGAGATTACTGATTTTCTACCTCAATAATAATATAGAACAATTCTTCTTACGCTTATCACTGATTAGTAAAACATTTGGGGGTAAAGATCTTATCATCAAGGACAGCAATAAACACAGAGTGGGCAGACCAATGCTCGGCGCATACCAACGCTCGGCGTATATCACGTTTCTCTGGGAATTTCTAAATATATATTTAAAATATCAGCTCTTGTGAGTCCCATTTCGTTTGTTTACATCACGCGTGATTTTATCAAAGTGCGGTTCATTTCCGGTATGGTCACGTGATCACAGTAGAGCAGACGATGCAAGGCTAAAAGCCATTCAGTTTTGTGTTCTACTCTCATTAAAACAGATTTTCTGGCAAAACAGGTTTTACAAAAGTAGCTTGCGGGTGGAATTTTGGAGAAAAAAACCATTTTTCTTTTTAATTATTTTATCTTTTTATACTTAAATAAACTATAAACCCTTATCATGGCATTTTATACGGACCCATTGTACTTCACTTTTCTGTAGCTTATGCTGTTCAAGTAATTGATATACTATGTGAACAAATGGCACTTTTGAAAAGATTTCCAAAAATAATGGAAATAATATATCATCAACCAGAGCTCCAGATAAGCTTTTGGTGCAATTGGGTATTTACCCATCACTTTTTGTCTGAATTGGGTATTGGAAATTTGAATTGGGTAAAAATAATATCATTACCCAGCCTTTTCAGAAGTAATTGGGTATTTGCTAAAACCAATTGGGTATTTTACCAATCTCGCACTAACAATTGAGTATTTTTTTGCTTACAGTATACATGGTATATATCATTAAACAGGACTGACTAAGTATTTTAATGGCGCCCTTCAATGTTTAATACAAAAATGTGTTTAAAATTGTAATGAATGTTTCATACTGTTGTTTTCTTTTTCACTTTTAATGCAGTCTGAGATCAGTTCATCCACAATATCCCGAACGATGTGGTCACCGCAATATGCATTCTCCCAAAAGATGTCATCCAGTATTGGTGACACTACATCGTCACAAACAGATAACTGTCATTGTTGAACAGCAAAATATCCCACTAATTTGTTTGTTTGTGCTGCAACAATGTTTTTTTCCTGCAACCTCTTTACATTTTATCGGCGTAAAATTGTTTACAAAGCGTCCAAATAACACCGATCAGCCGACTGAATGGTCCTGTTATTTTTCCGATAAATTGCAACCTGTTCTGCAGTAACGTATAACCAGTCAGTCAAATCTAGCGTTAAAGTCTCGTACCCGTTCTAGTTATAAGGAAAATGCGATACGCAAGCTATTTTTTACGAATTGGGTATTAGGAATTTTAATTGCGTTTCAGTACGCACACTGTATGAATTCAATTGGGTTTTCTGCAATTTTAATTGCGTAAATACGCAAATACGCAGCTTATCTGGAGCTCTGATCAACTATCATCAGTTATTGATTTCATGTAGTTAGACTCTCATAATTGTGACAAATTAACTTCGAATGAATTCCTTAAGATAATTGTTGTATAAAATGTGTTTATTCAATTTATAGATGCAGAATAGAGAGATGGGTAATTTACGTACATGTTTATCAACTTTATGTACTTAAAAAAAAATAGTTAATCAATATAACCTATGTCTTGTGTTAGATATGTCTTATACTTCATTGTAATGCATGAATAGTTCAAAATTACAGCCTGCAGATTAATGTGCCGTACGCCGAGCGTTGGTATACTTCCGCACAAACCACACAGGTTTTACTGGTACTATTTTTAGCTCCCGCCTATTACGTCACCATGCGACTAGAAATATGTAAACAATATGGTTGAATACTCGTAGATTGTTCTACAAACTGACGATAAAGAAGTACGGTAAGTTAATGTTAAATCAATTTTAAGATTTAAAATATGTAGCTTTTACGCCGAGCATTGGTCTGCCCACTATAATTAAAAGCGCCGAAGTTGGCCACAGAAAATGAGAAATGGCCGCAAATATGGCCACACGGCCGCAGAGTAGGGATGTCCTGTAACTTAACGGCGACTTCGCTTCGTTAAAAGCGTTAAGCAAATTAGTACCAGTCGAACAAAAAACGTTGTTAACAAACATGAACGTTCACAACGGAAGTCCCAGTCGAATACTCCCAATACCAAAGTTGAGCCTGAGGTCCAAAATTTGGTCATGTACGACAGGTTCCTAAAAATGTTCGGGAAACACTACTTTCTATAGTTTTGTCGGCCATAGTCTAGGCTTTGCACCACTAAAATTATGACTCTAATATACTGACTAGAGGTTAGGGTTAGGTCGACTATGGCCACAGTGGTTCGTTTGCCCTATGGCTATGGAAAATAGCCTTACCCAAAATGTTCAAAATAACTGAAAACTTCACTAACCTTTCTTTTCTTTTCCACTTCTGATTTCTTCACTTGAGGTGCCTTTCTGTTTCTTAAGGTAGGCATGATTTCTTTGTTATATCTTCGTAAACGAAGTAAAGTTATGAAACAAATTTACGCGCGGTATTTTGTTATGTAAACAGATCTTCCAATTGAAGGAAGGAAAAGGTTAATAAAACCCGGACCGGCCCGGCCCGGCCCAAACCACGGAAATAGCCGATTCTGATTGTACGGAAACCACCGGAAACTTACGGACGGAAGGCTAATATAATTACGAATGATATCGTGTCAATATCAACTTACATATTTAGAATTTAGTAAAAAAAAACACTGAACTTTATGATGCCCGCGAGGAACTTCTTTGATGAATGGGTTAAAACTGCGTGTTCTTTCTGGTTGCAAAAACGTCTTAATATAATTTGTAAACTTGTACACAGGAAGTCGTTATACATAGCGTTGTTTTGACGAGCCTTCTAATTAGTTCCCGATATTTTGTATCGTTATCATTATATACTATTTTATAATCACGTTTTGTCCAACAAGTTGTTATATTTCGAAGAAAGGAATTCCTCTCGGGCCTCAAAGAGTTTTTATTTCACCTGTGCATTCCCAAAGCCTAAATAATTCTTTGTGTCCAGTAACATGCCTAAAAAAATAGGTAGTAAAAAGGCAGGATTTTTTTTATACTTTTCTGTTCAATGAGACTTAAAGGAAATTATTTCTATGTCAAAAAATGAATACGAATAATTTCTAATATCACTGACAATTTTTAAAGAATAGAATGAGCAGTTTTTTAAAACTTGTTATTAAAAAGTTTTTAAAAAATCTCAAAGACCATAAAACATTTAGGGTCATGTAAAAAAAAAATAGGATAGGTCGGGATACCGATTACGCACGAAGAATACAGCGTTGAATATTGAAAAGTTTTACACACGGTACCCCATATTTTTAAAATATTCCTGTATAAATATATAGAAACAAATACTGAGATAGGTTTGTTCACGCAGTATTCTGAGTATCTCTTGAACTTAGTCGACTGAATTGACGTACGATGAAAGTCACAAATTGAATATATTGTGGTACATAGCAGCTTGTGGCACAGCCTTTGCACTTTCGGTAATCGATTTCATATTCGGCAGGTTGCTATAATGTTTTAACATATTTTTTTTTAAGTTTGCAAGTAATCTCTGAATAAACTGACTAACTTAAGTTATATTCAAATTAGTTCAAAACTATATAGAGTAGAATCGAGATACAAATTTTACCTTTTTTCATTTTTGTACAGATGTCTCGTAAACCGGAGGTCGCGGGGTCGAATCCTGTCAGCGGATTTTGACCGTGACTACAACAGTCCCTTCTTTCGGTGCGAGTACTGGTTACTTTCCAGGAAGCAGTCATCGAGTGTATTTCACATTAGTTGGTGAACCAAAACTCGACGCGAAAAAGAAATCTTTTAAATGGGAACAAAATTACCATTTAACTGCACTCAATATACAGAACGATTCACACTGTTTCGTGAAAAAAGACCAAGTAAAAACTTGTTAAGGTTCGTTTGGATATTTACCAATGCTCTACACTTTCAGATTATGAATTTAGATACTTCAAAATTAAACTTCAATAGTTAGACATATCTTGCAAAACTTTGCAATTTATTTAGGTTGATTTGATATATTATTGTATACAGAATGCCTTTTCAGTCAGTTTGCTAGTGCTCGGCATTTTTGATACATAACAACTGAAGAATCGTTTGAGTCCGCTAATCATAATTTACAAATAAGTCTCGAAAAAGCAAAATAAAACTTTGAACGGATGTTGTTTCTTCAAATCTCACAAATTTCTTCATTAAGATTTTTTGTTGTTGTAAATTTATCAATATCACAATGTACTGCAGACGATTTACTCTAACACTGCTTACTTTACTATGATTACGTGACCACACCGGAAGTGAACTGTACTTGGATCTATATTGAGCAACTTTAATGCTGTCGCATTCTGAGACCTTACGTTTTGTGAGTTTTTCATTGGTAGAACTAAACCTATTGTAATTATGCAAATAAAACTGTTGCTCTGCTTTTGTATATACCGAGTAATTGTATGATAGTTTGCAGTTTTTTACGAAAGATCTGAGGGCGCTTTTGTTAGTAACAAACTCAGTTCGGTTTCAAACCGGTTTGACAAACTTTCGATTTGTTTTGTAAAACTGGTTTTGATCTGGAAAAGGTTTGTGTCATTTGTTTTAAAAAACCGCTAACCGGTTTGTCAAACCGACCAAACTGCCTCCGGAGGCGGTTTGTTCGGTTTGTTGTATCCGAAATTTATTGCAGTTCGAGAAAAAATGGCGGACCGTGTGGACCGAAATGGAAACGAGTAAGGAAAAAAAAAATAAGAATTTGTTCATTTCTGGAGAAAACCCGTGGTAATCTTTATGCTCAGCCGAATTCATTGGTCAATAATTACTTCTGAAAACAATCTCTTTGATTGGCATGTATACATCGTTATAATCAGTTTCTCTTACCATGGTCGACATATTTCATTCATTTCGTTCCAAGATTATTCGACCTCCGACAGTCCAAAATCCAATTACTGTTATAGTATAAAGTTTTAATTTATAGTAAATGTGTCTGTTTCTGAAGGATAACATACAAATGCAATATTTTGTATTTAAATAAATGTCTCTGTTGCTAAGCAAGGGATCACTTCTTGTAGTGTAAAGAAACACACTTACTTTTGTAAGAATTCTAGGTTCAAGTCCTAGCAAGAAGCCCTATGCACATTGACATAACTTTATATGCACATAAACATCATTAGTATATAAATACATATTAATTATGCAAAGCAGTTCCCTAGTCTGACTAAATTTTAAGAGCAAAATGAGTATTTTTTTATTTTCATGCATACAACTATTCATATCATTAAAATTTTAATTTCCAATTAAATTTTCATTTTTAGCTCACCTGACTTAAAGTCAGGTGAAACTTTTAGTATGGTCTTTTGTCCGTCGTCCGTCCGTCCACAATTGAGCTTGTGTTCACGATAGCGCGTTCATTTCTTATTTGATTTGAACCAAACTTGCAAATAACTTGTATCTCTATTAGATCTCGGTTACTTTCGAAAACCAGCCATATTGCAAGATAGGTCTTGGAGTTATGCCCCCTGAAATGGCTAAAATCTGCACAATTGAGTTTGTGTTCATGATAGCGCTTCCATTTCTCATTTGATTTGAACCAAACTTGCACATAACTTGTATCTCTATTAGATCTCGGTCACTTTCGAAAATCAGCCATATTGCACGATGGGTCTTGGAGTTATGCCCCCTGAAATGGCTAAAATTGCAGATTTTAGCCTTGTGTTCATGATAGCGCTTTTATTTATTTTTGCATGTTCACCAAACTTGTTTAACTCACCTCACCAAATTTCTAGAAAATTTGTTCAAATTATGGCCCCAGGGTCAAAATTGGCCCCGCCCCAGGGATTACTTGTTTTTTACATAGACTTGTATAGGAAAATCTTTATAAAAAATTGTCTGAAACTACAATGGCTAGAGTTAAGATATTTGGTGTGTAGTATTGTCTAGTGGACCTCTACCAAGAATATACAAATCGTGGCCCTGCAGTCAAAATTAGCCCCACCCTGGGGACTGCTTGTTTTTACATAGACTTATATAGGAAAATCTTTAAAATTCTTTTTGTCTGAAACCACAATATCTAGAGCTTAGATATTTGGTATGTAGCATTGTCTAGTGGACCTCTACAAAGATTATTCAAATCATAGCCCTGGAGTCAAAATTGGCCCCGCCCCAGGGGCTACTTGTTTTACATAGAATTATAGAGGGAAATCTTGATAATTCTTTTTGTCTGAAACTACAACGGCTAGAGTTTAGATATTTGGTGTATATCATTATCTAGTTGACCTCTACCAAGATTCTTCAAATCATGGCCCTGGAGTCAAGATTGTCCCCGCCCCAGGGATACTTGTTTTTACATAGACTTATATAGGAAATACTCTTGATTTCAAAAATTCATAAAAAATAGAAGACATGATATTTGAACCTGGAGAAAAAAAAACATATTATGATTTTCATCAAGGATTGCTTTGGTCGAGATGTTGAGGGTGTGAGCCCAACCGGGTTGGTCGAGCATATATTGCACCATTATCTCCTGTGAAACTGTTGAGCCAAATTTAAGGAAACTTTACAGGAATGATCCTTGGGTGGTCCTCTACCAAAATTGTTCAAATAACATTTTCAGTCATTAACTCGTTCTCCTACAACCATAGTGCCTCATTGGCTTGTCAGGTGAGCGACCAGGGCCACTTGGCCCTCTTGTTTTTTTTTATCCCTGACAAGATATTAATTGAAAATAACTTGACTGACAACTCTAGGACCTGTTAACATAAGCAGATAAATGGCCGTAAAACACTGCAAAGTCATACATACTTGTGGAGGACTAATTTTCATGGATTTCATAGTTGTGTAATTAATTTCTAACAAGCCATAAATACCATCGTTTTTATCTTCAAAAGGTGAATTGTATAAAATCGTGTCCTCATGAAATAACCATTTCAATATAGACAAAGCAGTTATCAACAACAAAAATAAAAATGACTATTAAGTCTGTAAAAAGAGCTGATCCTTGTTGTCAAATGTTGTACAATCTATTACAATGCTAACTTCGAAAACAAGTTTGCACAAGTTTGTTTCAATTGATAATGCATTGTCTCATTAGTGATGGTGACTTTCCCCTTGTGACTCACATGTTCTGTTGGTTGTTCTGACTGAGCTCCTAACTAAGCCAGTTTGTCTGCCTCTTCATTGCCTGCAAGTCCACAATGGGATGGAATCCACTGAAGTGCTACTTTGCAGGTTATACTCAGGTGCTGCATTCTCCTGGCTAGCTGCGGAGCTTTATTGTTGATAAGAGCTTCCATGACAGACAGTGCATCTGTAAGAAAGACGACTGAGGAACTTTCTTCTGCCGAGTTTTCAATCATTGAGACGGCCTTCATGAGTGCGTCAGTCTCTGCCTTGAAATTGTTGTAGTGTTTTCCTGTGGCTGCGTTTAGTGTAGAGAAATTTCAATTCACCGAAATACATATAACTATATACATAAGTATCAATTATGTTTAATAATGTATATCCATGGTTTCTCCCCCACCTAATACAGTGAAATAAAAGTTCAAAGTATTAAGTATTATCTGATCAAGTCAGGGGTGTCATTGGATGCCATCCGGATTTTGAATATACAATGCGTCATCAGAAAAAAATGTCAGAGGTTAAATATGTCAACAATTTTTGAAGAATCTTAATTAATATTTATTTAAACATGTTTTTGTGAGGTAAGATACACTCGCTGGCCTAAAATACAACTGGTTACTTAAATCAGTCCAGCACCAGAGTCAGAGTATATGTGCTTTGCTTGAACCTTGAGTAGTATAACGTCATCTATTTTTGCACATTAACTACATCACAACTGTCAAACTTTGCTGAGTGTGTCTAAAACAAGGAAACAGCAATGATTTCAATTTAGGCGTTATCCCTGTTACAAAACTTAATCTCTAATTTTCATCAAATTGAAATAAAAAAAAAGTCTGCTGGATAGTGGATACAGTTATATGATTACATCTCAGTCTTAGTCTTTGTGGCCGGATGGTTAGGGTAGTTGATATTAAATTATTTGTCCTTCACTGCAGTGTGCTCGGAACCTTGCTCAGGGTGTAGAATTCTTTCATGTGTGGATTTTTAAGTAATCCAGCTGACTTAACGGACAGTGGCTTTACCTAGCTGCCGCCCATGCCTTAAATAATGCATTGAAAGTTGATATATGACCTATAATTCTGTCAGTCTGACATTAAACTTAACAAAAACTATCATTTGTATTCACTCAATTGGTCTAATGTTCTCGAGTGCAAAAGGAAGTGACTCAACTGTCTATGCCATAATTAGCCTTGCTATGTTAAATTGTGGCGGCACATGAGGAGTAGTAATAGTAGTGCATGTTATTTAATATGTTTGGCTCTTAGATACAAAATCTGTCATTTATCTCCATTTAGAATAAATCTGTATCTGTATGTTTTACAGTGTAGGGCCTGTTACAGCTTCGCACACTGGAGGGAGGCGCTTAATCGTGAAGAAGGGCAGACTTGAAGCCCTCTGTTGTCTCTGCGCGGACCACCCTATCGTCCAGGTGGTTCCATTCAATTATAGTTTTCACAAAAAATGAGTTTTTCAATTGCTCAGATTTACAATGCTTAACACTAAAACCTCTGGTATTGTTTATTACTTGGTTTTCAACAATGTTTGACACATGGAAATCACTATATGATTTTGCTCTGATTTGTCTTTTACAAGTTACAGTTTGTAGGTAATCCGAAGGGTGTATAGCTGGCACCAGACCCCCGGCCACTTTGTAGAGAAATACAAGTCGACTGGTTCTTCTACGATCCTGAAGTGGAGTTAGTTTGAGAGATTCCAACATGTTTGTGACCGATCCTTTTTCTCTAGACCTGTAGTCGCCGGTAATAAATCTCGCTGCCTGACGCTGGATACGTTCTAACTTATTAATATCGCCTTCTAAGTAAGGATCCCAAACGATAGCACTATATTCGAGAGTTGATCGTATTAAAGCTAAGTAGGCACTTTTTCTGCATTCTGATGGACAGTGGCGAATATTTCTGCGGAGTAGAGCCAAGGTCGAATTTGCCTTTTTTGTAATTTTATCAATGTGCTTAGTCCATAAAATAAATTTAATCACTATTTTTCTAGATTCGTCATTTTGTTCATACAAACCGCCTGTTTGTTCAAGAACTCATTTTAACCGAAACCAGTTTAAGTTTATCATTATTTTTTATCCAAACCAAAACCTAAAACCCAAACCGGATTTTTGCAAACAAAAGCGCCCTGAGTGTAATTCTTCAGCTATAATTGGTTTGTTAAACTGCCCATGTGTGGCCAAATCCATAAAGCATCTCAGAAAAGTTTTAACCTCACAATTTTTTTTTCAACTTTACGGTAAAGAAAGTGTAATGAGCGGGATTTTCCAAAAACAAGTTGCATTCTTCATAACTTGTTTAAATAATAGTAAAAGTTGATCTTCACCCGATATTACACTGTATTGAAACTCCTTACGCAAATCGCGTCGAGAAATCACATTTTAGCTCAACCCTAAATATATATAGTTGTGACGTTTCTGTTTTACGGAGATTAATTTATTTTTTGGGTTTCCATTATATCCAAAAAGTAATTATGTTTCATTTGGTATAACTGGCCCATTGAAACCTATATGTTTTCAAATGGAATGACTAAGTAGTGTGTTCTTTTTTCACAAATACAATTATGATAAAAAAAAATGAATTGTAATATGAGCGAAAAATAAACAGGGATCTCCTTCTTCGTTTTCGCGGTATTGTCTTAATTTTCTCCTACCCTATTTTCACGCGCAGCTATTGCACACTCAATTTTTACATACAAATGCCTGTATCTAAGGGAAAAATAAGTTAATCACCACAAAAAGTTTACAACAGCATAAATTTCATTTAATTATATTCTTATTTTGTTAGCCATTTTCGATTTCTTTCCGATCTTTATTGTTACGCGTGTATCCCTGAATACATGTTACACACAAAAGCGGCGTAATGAAAAACATAATATAGTACTTATTATCAAACATTTTACTGGTCGTTCGCCACTTAGTATGTACCTTTTATTTTCTGAAAATGTTCCTGAAATGTTTTTGAATGAAATAAAATTATAAAATGACTATCAGGTCCATTTTTATGCTGTGGTGCTAGGAAAATTTTGATTGTGCATATCAAAGTCCCGACCAACTTAAAAGTCAGAATTAGCCGGGAAGAATTATTTCCTGTTGTGGCCTTTTAGGATTTTAAGCCCATTTTCGTTAACATTTTATTATACATTTACATTTTAAATACTAAATTCTTTCTCTAAAGTAACTTACAATTGTCGCATTGAAAAATATTAGTCACGGATAGAGTTATTTGAGGGATCACTCTCTCAGGAATACATTATTTATTTTATTATACCGAAAAAATAATGAAATGATTTATTTAACATTAAAAAGTTATTACTTACCAAATAATGAAGACAGAATTAAGGAGACTTTACTAGTAAGCACTTAGAAATTGTCGCGACTTTGCTGTATAAAAATCATTACTTTTTGATAGGTATCTATAGTCTTGAGGGTACATAACGCTGTATTTATGGGCATACTTCAACAAAATCAGCAGCAGTAACATTCGAAAAGCGGCGATAACTACGGAACATATAATGAGAGCACTCATTTTCTTAGTAGTTAGTAGTTAGTTAATTTCCAATCTGATGGTGATAGTTTCAGTTTGATGTTTGATAAAAATTGTTTTCAAAATGTTGCATGTAGAACAAATCATTCAAAAGCAGAAAAGAAAAATAGGCCGGGTTCACACATGTATGAACACATGATAAAGTAATTTAATCCTATGTATAAATAAGCGCATCGTCTTTTAATCAGTACGAAAATATCGATCTCTCATAGGGAGACATGAAAATGTAATATCATATGCGCAGAAAAACAAAATAGCGTTGTTGTGCATGTGATATGAAATTATTGTTTTTATCATTAAATCTATATTTATAGTCCTTTCCATTGTTCTAGATGTAGTCACATGTTCAACGATAAAAAATCGCATTTTCTCGAAGGCAGAGCCAAACACACATATTGACCTCCAGCTGTGACGTCCACACGTTATTACGTTAAAACAATGCGACGTCGTATACAATTAACCACGAAAGATGACCAAAGACTGCAGACATTTGTATCTAATGTTTATACTTATGGGTAGGCTGAATCTGATAATAAAACAATTGTCGTTTTTATGTGTGGTCGATATGTGGATTTACCGACCTGTTAAAGCGATATCAAGTCGATAAATTCGCCCGAGGTTGATATTGCTTTCATCAGGCCGATTAATCCACATATGAGCCAAGCCATGAGAAAACCAACATTGTCTATTGCAATTAGTTTTTAGTTTATACAAATTTGTTTTAGCTCGATTGTGATGAAAGCTTCAAGCTTATTGTAACCACTCTCGAGTCCGCTTCCTGGAAAAACCAGTACTGGTGTCATGAGAAGTCATGGTCGTGACCCCAGTGGGGCTCGAACCCACGACCTCTGGATTGAGCGGCCAACACCTTATCCACTAGACCACCGCTCCCTATTGCGATTAGAGAAACCGTTAGCAAACAGCATGGATCCTGACCAGACTGGGCGGATGTTGGTTTTCTCATGGCGCGGCTCATATCGACCTCACCAAAAGGCAATTATTGTATAATATCACATGCGCATAAATTGAAAATAACGATTTTGCGCACGAGATATAAAAACGCTTATGATATATTATTCAAGTTAAACTAATGGGAAAAGTGCATTGGACATTGTGTGGGGTATAATAATTTAACATCTGAATTGCACACATTTGTAATCCATGCTTTAAAATGTTCATTTTAAAAACAAAAAAAGTTAACATTGTGTGAATAGTTGTATAAGCATATAGCAAAAGCATAGTTCGTAGTCCGACCGGACCGGTTTTTTTTAATTCTGTGTTAAAAAGATATGCTAGAATTATTTCAAATATAAAAGAAAGAGAAATCAAAAATTAAGTAATCTAAAAACAAAAATAACGTTACATCAAATTGTTAAAACATGCAAGTTCATTGCTATCACTACCCTCCCATTTATCCGTATTAGATATTTACCGTTTTTTTATTGTTTTGTTTTAAACAGACTGAGCGGGCATGTTCGTGGTGTGTGTGGGGGTGGTGGGGGGGGGGGGGGGGTCCGGGTTCGAAACTTTGCGACCGATCTTTCATATTTTATACTCCAGTTCATTCATTTCTACAACTTACTGTAACTTCGGGTATCATCTCCATACAAAATCACCCGGTTTGTTTAAAGCTAAATCATATGATTTATCATTTGAGCAACATTTTATGATATTCTTTTTTCAGTTTTCTTGTATTTCAGGAACAAAGACCTATTACATAGAGTTATACCTCTTCTGGAAATGTTTACTTTGATATTTTTTTATGAAATTTTGTAATTGCCTTCCTTTAATATGAAAAAAAAATGTAAAAACAGCGCATAGCTTCGTAGTTCATCTATTTTCGATCTATCTTGGTTGCGCAACCGAGATAGGCAAAAGGAGTATAATGATAATTTCATAAACTTACATTTCTAGTTAATTTTCGCAAAATATGTATTTATCAATGCAAATGTTTGACAACCTTAATATAAGAGTGATTATATTCATATGTTCCCTAAGACAAGATATTTTCATTAAATTAAAACTTAATATGCTAAAACGCTATCTTGGTCGGGCAACCAAACTTTATAAATATTTCCAGTGCACGGTATAGACCCCTTCGCCTTACTACACAACCTAGTGTCACATCGTTAGGTGTGAAATAACGACGTACATTTAACTAGCCTGTCCAGTTCTGATGAAAGTATCCTGCAAACTGCTATCTCGTGTCTGTCCGGTACACAAAATGACACATAGACTGCCGAACGTATTACTTCTTTGATTGAGTGTGATTCAAATACATTTGTATCTTGTTATTTTAGGTCTTTGCTTATGTCAAGTGCAATACTTCATCAAACATACGTATCATCAATATTAAATACTTTGCTTCTACTTTTGTAATAATGAAATAAAATACACACAATTGCCTTGATAAAGATGACGGTATCACCATTCGTAATTATATTAGCCTTCCGTCCGTAAGTTTCCGTACAATCGGAATCGGCTATTTCCGTGGTTTAGGCCGGGCCGGGCTGGGCCGGGTTTTATTAATAACCGAAGGAAAATGATAATTCAATCCAAAGCAGTATAAAAAGCAGAAAGGATACAACGCGTTCTATGTTGTAGATTCTTCCACGCGTTTATACTACATATTATTATCATCTGTATTCGCTAAGACAGATCAGTGTAACAGTTTATCTATGTTGTTGTTTTTTCTCGATAAGATGAACAAAATATTCTCGTAATTTAAAATCGAGGAAGTATTATATATTCAGTTGATTTTTTAAGGAGCTGTTTATATTTGATTTAACGCTAGAAGTGATGATTCAAAATTACAGGTATATAGCTCATGATAACTTTGGTTATGTCAAACCTTACTGAGTTAGGTTTTCCATTTTTTAGGATCCGTGCAATGGGAACACTATCGGTACCTGACTGGCGAGCCTAAGCCCCGTCATGCCATACCTACTTGCCAAGACACTAAAACAAATGCAGTTCTTTCGAGATACATGTATATTAAAATATCAGTTAGGTATAATTTTTAATCCGTTGTGGTTACCTCCCGTGCTGCGATTTTCAAACCGACCTACATTATTTTCTTTCTTAGTTACCTGTACCAGGAAGGTCTAATACGTCTGTACCTAAGTTCTCCATGTTCTTACTTGGGTTATTTTGATTTTAGTTAAAGGTATACTGTTCAAAAATACGTTTAAATCATTATTTTTGGTGTGTTGGGGGTAGTCTTGGGGTGCCTTGGGGTAATAAGTCAGACCGAGGAAAAACACTGTTCATGAAGGAAAACATTTACATGTGTTTATGACATCATTTAATTACACAATGTTGAATTCTTTACATAGCAAATAACCTATTGAACCGTTTAATTCCTAATATTTCATTAGTGCAAGATGCAAGACATAGAATGTCCTTCATTAAAGGTTGAAACTCTGATTAGGTTGGCGATTGGATTGGGTCATTAACCCATTTATACCTAGATTTTTACAATGGGATCTTCCGACTTAAATTTGGTCAGGTCCATTTCTTTAAATAGGAGCGTTTTGCAAAATTCTGTTCTAAAAGTCTAAATACTTTAATCCTGGGCAGACGACATTGAATTTGTCGCCTGCTGTGCAGTGGACTGCTTGAAAAATGTCTGCTTTAGTAGACACAAGGCACAAATGGGTTAAGAGCTGAACCTTTTTTCTTTTGTTTTTCTTCTTATTTCACTTTTTTCTCTCCCTTACCTACTCCTGAGTATTTTTTTTTTACACATTTTCATATTCTTTCTTACATACCTTTTTGTATTAATTGTTCACATTCACATGTTTCTTTTGATTTAATTTTTGTTGTGCACTTGTATGTTCAATCTGTCATAACAAGCAGTTAAAGATGTGTAGTAACTATAGGAGAAGGACACGATAAGTTACACTGTAACATTTTTCCTAATCCTTATTTTATCTGTAGTAATGTTGGATCAGGTTATGCATATTTGAATAAAAATACTGTTTAAACTAAAGGTTGAAAAAGGGAAAGTGTTTACAGAAATAAGGAAATGCAGTTGAATATATACCTAGCTTTAATAAAGAGTTTTTGTTTATTTTTCCCATGAAAGCAAAATGGCTGCCATTTTGATCAAATATTGAAATTTTCATAACTTTCTCATGTTAAGCCAATTTTTAGAATTCTTTAACTTTATTAAAGAAACCTTAGAAGACATTATTTACATAAGGACAACATTAAAATTTCCTTTAAAGAGAACACCTCATTGCTGTGGGTTCGAACCAGGCGTAAGGTGAAGAATTTTTTCTTGCGAGGATGCCATCCATCTGGCTAACAGAAGGTCGATAGTTCTGTCAAGGTGTAAATTATGCACGAAGATTTAACGTATACAAAAATAACCCACATAACAGTCTAAGTACTTACTTCCATTTGGGTCCTTACACCTTAATGTTCGCGTGTCTATGATAATTATGCTGCATTTAATAGTATTTGTTAATATACAATATCGCTGGAACACAAAAATTAGATTTCCTATCTTGTATTCCAATAATAGTAATTGTCTCTCATTATCTTTTTTCTTTTGTCAACAGCGATGCTCCAAACGCACTGGAAGGTGGACCTACGCGTCTGTTACATATAAACTAGGGGGAAATCTTGCGAATTCACACTATTATATGTAACGTCTCGATTCAGGTGATATTTTGCATCTATTTTCCTTATAACTTGACAGTACTTCAAAGACAGCAAAATGAGTGATATTTCCCTCCGCACAAAGCTTCTGATATCAGCTCTCAGTAGTTTTCTCAAACACTTCGTTCAACTGCTTTTTTCTAGGACTAACTTTCGTGAAGAGTTTGAGAAAAGTACTGAGAGGTGATTGCAGACGTTTTGCGCTCTTTATCTTACGAAACCCCGTCAAGTAATACGAGAAATATAGACAAAATGACAACTGAATCGGGACATTTTCTCCGTGTTTAACTATAATATAAATGTAAAATAACAAAATATCATGATGTGAAATACAAGAAGAAACATATATATACACACACATATATATATATATTGTGAACTGGAAGTGCCAAATATCATTTCGGGAAAACATATGTCAAAAGGACCTAAGAAACAATATTGTTTATACAGCTCTTCACTGTACGGTTTCTAGAACTACATGAATATGTGTACGGTATCCAAAAGTCATGTTGATGGGCCACCCTGTGTTAAAAAGCATTATTATATACCTTACTATAAATAGTAACAAAAAGCCGTTTAAAACGGTCATTACGGCCTCTACTGACGAATCCATAATGGCGCATTACGCCTCACGCTCCATATTCATAATGGCCCCGGGTAACCAGAACGTCAGCGCGTCCTGACGTTGACGTCATGTAGCAACGTCATTATGGCGGGTGAAAGGGTGCTGAATCTTTTTCAAATCGACTGTCAAATAATGATGGCACTGTTGATGAAAAAATCAATACAAATTATGCGTAGGCCCCATAAGTTTGTAGAAAAGATATGTAAAATGAAAATACCAAGATGAGTATGAAGCGAAGGTATATAATAAAAAGGTCAATAAACGGCTTGTTGTGTCTTCTAGCCATAATGGCACACCTAGTTCCATAATGACACTAGGTATGCCATTGTGGCAAGAAGGCACAACCAAGCCGTATATTAACCTCTTATTACAGTCACGAATGTATTTCTTTTATAAAAGTATATAACAAAAACGAATGTTTTATTTACTAAGTTACGACAATAGTTATGTTGTAGAATGTAAAATTATACATAAATATGAAACATTTGCATAACACAGTTGAATGAAAAATATAAGATATCTGATGATTATTCATTAATGAAAAATACATTAAGAAATTACGGATCATTTCAGGTACAATAATCACATTTTACAATATAAAATTAGACACGAATATGAAACTTTTGCATAACACAGTTGAATATTCAGCATTTAAATAAGATATCCGTTGATAATTTATTAATGAAAAATACATTACAAATAATGATGTTTAGAAACAAACTTTAAATAGATATTAACATTCACACTCGAGATATAATTCAAAACACGTGTAGATCTACATTAATGGCGCCAACTTTGCCGTTATTGTAGGGATAACGCATGTTTTTTCGTGTTATAACGTCTGCAGAATCCCTCGGGATACGTTGGTACCCTCGCCCTACGGGCTCGGGCACCAACCAATCCCTCGGGATTCTGCAGATGTTATAACACGAAATGAACATGCGCTAACGCTATTCTAGCATTAAACGCGGAAAAAATACTAATAAATGAATACATCCTACCTCAACGTCATTAAATTTCCATGAAATGCGCGGGAATGGCTGAGTTGTTTTTACGTTGACGTCATTTTGTTTTAAATTATCCGTTTTGGGGCCGAATGACGTTTACGCTTTGCCACGGAACGCGCATATGTAAAAAGGTGTTATAACAGCACGTGAGCGCGAGAATCTCTCTGTTAACACATGTTTTCTCTCCTGTTAAAACACCCCCGAAAAGTGACAATAACAGCAGTTTTATGCTAGAATGCATTCTATAGCATAACTATCTTCGCTCAACAACCGATTGCAGAACATCGGCATATCATAGTTATTTTGTGCGTTTTAGTTTGACCACTTAGGGCCCATTAAGCGTCTGTAAATGATATTTTTAGTTCATATCATGTCTAGATGTCATTTTGGAAATCTCTGGAAACTGGTATTTTGACATAGTTACAGGCTGTAATACACAAACAATACTGTGAATTCCTTTTTATATTCATGATAGTGAAAGACAATGTTCTATGTGTCTGACATATATAACAACACCCTATTATAATCGGCGCAATGACTATTATCTATCTTCGTTTAATTAATACTGTTTGAATCCCCTATCGGATATATATAACAGACGATGACTATGTTCAAGACTGGAATTACAAATGACCGCCCAGCTTTAAACAAGTTTGATTGTTGGTGAAGAAACACGTGCAGTTGAAGTTGAAATGACAATATTATGATCAAATTTGATTATTGGAAGAAACACAGTTGGAGTTGAAATGACAATATTGGAGATGAAATATAATTAACTAATGAAGTAGTAATGAAAATTATTTGAAATGTTCCGCGGCTTTAACTTTGTATAACTGGACTCTTTGCGTGTATTCATTCATCACTTTCGCGACACGCACTTCCGGTCTATAGTGTATACCTGTCAAAAATTGAACGCCCAAAATTTGGTGTTAGCGCAAAACCTGGAGGCATTGTAAACGTCGGTTTAACAGTAATTGGTAAGTTTACCTATGTTCATGCAAATGCGATTGACAGATAAGAATCTATAGCCGAGGAACAGTGCAAAATACGTTTCAGTTTTATGCCGTTTCGTACTCATTTTATTTCGTACCTTATCGATTTATAAACTGGAAGTATCTGCGTGTACGGATCCGTACATGTTGAAAATGATTAGAGGTTACCTATGATTAAGAAAGTAGAGTAGTAAAATTTTGTTGCAGGTGAAAAAAATAGACATGCATTTACCAAAAAATCAAATATCATTTTTCTTTGATCTGATATAAAATAATTTGTGCTAAAAATTTAAAGATTAATAGTAGAAACAAAAATCAAACTGGTTCTGCTGTCTGCAATATTTTTGCCCAATGTTGTTATTATGTGATTGAGGTGCTCTACATAGTGAAAACAATTAGGTGGTCTAGAATTATTATTTATGAATATTTTTATGTCAGAATGTATGTACTTTCTATTAAAGGTATATTTTTAAACTTTGTTGAAAATGCTTAATTATATATGTAATCAAAGAACTATAAAATACACAGAATGGCAATTGGGGATAATCCCGCATCATCTCGTGTTAGCGCGTTATCTTATTTCAAAGCATTTGCCGACTTGATCAATCATGATCAAATCAACAGAGGCTTACTGAAGTATAAAACTTGGGGTACGCCCGGCACATAATAAACCGGATCGAGTCCATTTTTCATACGACAACTGTTGATTTCTCAGACTTCCAGTCATAAATTCATTCATTCCCCGTGTAGAAAATACTAATAACATTAAAAAAGCACCATTATCATTATATACAAAATTAATGATTCGAAAGTAATCTTATTTCAAAGCATTTGCCGACTTGATCAATCGTGATCAACAGACGCTTACAACGAGATCTCATTCAGTTGCCACGGGATGTTGCCTTTCAAGTTGCTGATTTATTTATTTTTATAGCTCTTTGTTGTAATTCTCTTAAATTCATAAATATAAAAAATGTTGATCTTGATATTTATTAAATTACCAGTGTCTCACGGTTTTTGCAGTTCAACATTAGTTAGGGAAACAAATAGGCTTACACTATAACTTAATGAATGTGACCATCAGAAAAATACTGGCTGTAAGTAATGGTAGCTAAAACTACTCTCCCATTTGTAAAGAAAAAAATAGATGATAAACTGGCAATAAGTTTTTAATGGCATTAATTTTAAATTAGAGAACTCGGGGAAACCCCAGTTTTACAACTTGAAAAAATTAATTAAGATTATTATATCATTTAAAAAAAAAAGAAAACATTAAAGTGACTCAATATTTTAGATTATTTTTTTCGCTCAAAAATCCAAAGAAAATGAGTACTATGAAAATGGCTAGTACAAACTTATTGCTGTATAATTCAGTTACAATTTTTTGTCATATTATTTATAAGTCAAAGAAATTTTAAAATATCAGCTTGCCATATTAAATAGTGCAACCAAGATATTAAACAGTTTTACTTTCTGGGAAATAGTATTAATTTTATGGGTGATAGATTCCATGGATTCATCCATAAAGGCATTTTCATGGTGGCATTAATAATTGTGTTGTTATGAAATTTAAAGGAAGTTCATTTGCTTGTTAGGATTGATCATACCATGAAATCCAAAGAAAATTTCTTAGCACTGATTTTTAGGTGCTGAGGGTATTGTTATTTCTAAGCCTGGTCTCTGTTTGCAGGTTCTCTGTAGCAACAGCTTGTCTGTTATTACTTCAAATATTGCTATTTTCAGACGCAAAGTTAATATTAAACACTTTCTCGTGTATGAACATGTCTTATTAAAGGTGGTCATTCACATTTAAGCAACATTTGACAACATTTTTCGCTATTTGAGCCTTACCATGAGAAAATTTTAAAAATACCTCCAGTAAAAATCTTGCTTGAATATTAAACACAAAGTGAACATAAATGTGTTGGTAATATGTTACAGGCTCAAAATGCCTTTATTTGAAATGTGGCTGCCACAGGAATACAGAAATCTATTAATATGTTGTTAAATCCTATTTCGGGTAACTATTTTCTCTTAAATTTGTCAAAGGTTTGAATATTGATGAATGTAGTAGAAAGTTTATTTGAATTTACAGTGTGTGAAATAAATCTGAATTCCAACTTGCCCGTAGGGCAACCTAGAACTGATTTCAACTTGCCCCCTTAGATTCCAACTTGCCCTGGATCTCTTCTTTAAAAACACGTTCAATCCCAGAACGTTCGGGCTTGTGCCTTTGAAATAGTACTAGCCAAAATTCAAGTTAACTTTGCTAGCCTGAAAAATGATTTGTATTTCAGCATTACATATGAAATGAAACAGCATTGCTTTGTAGAGCAATACATTCCAGTAAATGAATAGTCATAACATTTTCTTTATTATTTATTTGCTGAAAGTCAGAACAAACAAAAACACAGCCTCCTGTGGTAACTCTGGCTCATCATCATCCTAATCATCAAAGTTATATTTCTCATTCACAGAAGGGCTTCCATAAGGATTCAATTTCATGGAGTCGGGACTGCCTAACATTCAGATTTTGCAGTCCCTTTTAAATTTTCTTGGAGTCCTAGTATTACTTTGTACAATGACCCTGATCATCATCATCATCTTCATATTTAATTGGTTCAAAACATGGTGTAAAGTAATAGAATTTAAAGAAAATGACCACTAGAATGATAAGAAAACATTATATTTAACAAAAACTATTTTATAGTTTTATTATAAGTATAGCAACAGTTAGCATTTGCAACAGTCAGCATTAAATATTAAGATCAACAAACTTACTGTTCATCCTCTACATAATAAAAATCCACAAAAAAACTAATGTACATTTTTATAAACCTCATGTAGAATTATGTCAAATTACGTCAATCACTCGGCAATGTCCAACCAGTTAACTTTCATCCCACATCAAAGAGCAATACCGAAAATCAATAAAGGAAAATTTGCCTTTGAAGTCAGCTGCCATGTGCATCAAAATGTGTCATAGATATCAGTTGTGTAACCTAAATAGGAGAAGGATTGAAGTGTGTGTGTGTTGTTTTTTTTTTAATACTGTAAAAGCAGGATTTATAATTTTCGAAATTTCAAAGTAAGTAGCAAATTTATTACTCATCGGAAAAAAGTTTTTTAACTTTGACTTTGAAATGTCTATTTTACTCACCAATTAGCAAATAAAATTTATTCATTTATCTTTTTTGTGCTGGAATTGTCGGTATCATTTTGACAATTATTTCTATAGTCTTCCGACTTCGGAGCAAACAACTTACCAACTCTTAATCTTGTTATTATCGGCAATCAGCGCCTTCTCAACATGTCAGCTGATGTGAATGACGGATTACATTTTACAGACAGTCTCTTTATAAAACACGGTTTACTGACGGTCTCTTTATCAAACATGATGCTTTAGGAGGCAGTCAGTCATCAAGAGTTAAACGGGGCGGAGCTAATCACGTAACGTCACAGTGTATTGATTTTGTTCTCCTTCGAAAACTTCGGATGTATTGAAAAGTGTACACAATTGACATTTGTTGGATATTAGGGGTTAAATTCACTCGACCGGTCGAGCGTGAAGGTTGGATTTTATACTCGACTGATCTGCAAATTACTCGACTCTGGCTTCGGGCTGGCGGTGTAAGTCAAAGACTTTTTTCGCAGCTTGCCCGTCGGGCAATTCAGCAGTCAGTTTTACTTGCCCGTCATGGTTTTTTACTTGCCAGGGCAATCGGGCAGGCGCTTATTTCGAACACTGAATTTATTGTTTTGTTTACCTCCCTTTATGGCTCTAACTGTAAACATTCATTAATGAGCTGCGCCATAAGAAAACCAACATAGTGGGTTTGTGACCAGCACGGATCCAGACCAGCCTGCGCATCCGTGCAGTCTGGTCAGGATCCATGCTGTTCGCTTTTAAAGCCTACTGCAATTAGAGAAACCGTTAGCGATCAGCAGGCTAGTCTGGATCCGTGCTGGTCGCAGACCCACTATGTTGGTTTTCTTATGGCGCGGCTCATTTATAGTATTTAAAATTAGCACTTTTCTGACCATGAAATTGTGCTTATCATTTATTTGGACAACTGTTTCATTTGTTTTTAATATAAAATTTAAAGCCTTATGGGACTTTAAAGTTTAGAACACATACATTACTTGACCAAAAACCTGATCAACCACCTTTAACAGTTGACAATACTGGGCAAGATGACATACAATGATAGATAACACAGTGATAAGCCAATTTGTCATACGTCTCAGTTCAGACTCCATCCTAACAACAGAGAGATTCATTGATGTGCAGATGTCAATTAGAGGCCAGTGTGAATGTAATTCTTTGGTTGTCGTCAAAATTTTAGAATCCTTGAATCTTGAAAATTCAAACTTGTATTTAAAACATTTATTTTGGGAGAACTGTAAAATAAAAGAAAAAAACAACAACAAAAAACAAAAAAACACCCCCAAAACATGTAACTTTATTGTATGGTAGAAAATGTACTTAATGTTTTTATGCATGTAGTCTTAATTTGAACTTTGTGATAAAAATTCACAATGAAGTAACACGTCTCAAGTACTTAAACTTTGATTTATTTCTTGTCTGGTTTATTTTTTTGCAAAATAGATGTAATTCATTTTCATATATCTTTATATGTTAGCGTCTTTGGTTAAAGCTTTCATCTGTTTCTTTACATGTCTGTATAAAATGAGCTAGGTTTTTAAAGATATTTTTTTTCTTTGATTTGCCTATTGAGCCATGTATTGAAAAACTGCTTCAAAAATAAAAGACAAAAATCCTCTACTTGAAAAATGACAGGTTTGCTAGATTTATTAGAGGTTAACAGTTTTAAATAAGTTTTATTAAATGATAACATGATAGCAGTATGTTAACCAAACCTGGAGTGTTGTAGATGCATGCCCTTATTTGAAATTTTTACTACATTGTGTAGGTGGTTTTTTATTGGTCCCTGGTAAAGATAAAGGAGTGACTATACTTTTATACTTTCCTTTTACTTCATTGTTGGTGCTTGGCTGAAAATTGTCTTAGTACAGGTAATTTTTCTCTCTGTAAAATAGTAGAATATAGAAATTCGTATATTAAACTGAATATGCTATATGACACCATTGTTTAATATTGTATAGAGGAATGTCTTCATGTTTGAAGTTTTTATTAGAGTTATTAATTTTGTTGACTTTGTATTGAAACTTGAGAATTTAATAACACAGGAAGGATATATATCAGGTAAAATTGAAAGCCGGTTGGAAATATTCATTTAAAGATTTTTACATTGAGGTAATTTTCAGAAAATGAATTTTTACAGTACTGAAACAATATGTTAGCAACATTAGCGTTTTGCAAGATTTTGAGTACTCAATCTTGCCTTTTTGTGTAGCTAGAACAAAACGTAGAGTTGGAGGGTTTTTTTTTTAGTAATTAGTGGTAAACATTTGAAGTATGACAATTTAAAAGTATTAAAATGGTAAAATTTCAGTAGTTTTGCTGGTTTATTTAAAGACATTTAAAAGAAAAACCTGGTTTCATATTTGAAATTGCAAAAAGATTTCTGTGTCTGGTTCATTTTGTTTGACTTAATTTGATGTACAGTTTATCATTTTATTTACCAATACTTTATTATGTTTACATTAATTATTTTCAGTTTGCTGATAGCTAATTTTTAAAGGAAGACGCTTCAACCATTCATCATGAACATAGACAGTTTACGATCGCGGCTGGATTCTGCAGGACAGGGACATCTGTTGGAATTCTGGGATTCGCTTTCAGATGTCGAAAAACAGTCCTTTTATAAGGAACTAGACAGTATGAATTATACTGAAATCAATGGGTTCTTTGAGCATTCAATGCAAACGTTAAAACATGCTTCAGACAAATTAGACGACCTCCTAGAGCCATTACCTGCAGACGTATGCGGTAGCGTGACACGAACGGATGCAGATAAGATCCAAGAGTACAACTCACTTGGTATGTTTTATAAGTTTTGAGAAAAACTGTCCAGGGTTTGTTCCTGCCTATTTTATGTTAAAATGTCTAATATTTTATAGATAGAAAAAAGCATTTAAGAGATCTGTTATTTATTTCGATTTTAGAATTTCTACTAAAGTTTGTTATTGCTGCACTTAAAATCAGTGTATGTCATATAGATAATCTAATCTTTGTTAGCGTGCATTTTTTGATAAACCTTGCAGTTTTTAACAAATGTTAATTTGGTTTGAACATTCGTTATCGTTACCATTTTGATATGTCATAAGCATTTTAATATGTTGTAAGCAGTAAGTTTATAAAGAGTCCTTTATGTTTATCTTAAAAATTATTTGAAAATCCGATAGTTGTATTGAAACTTTGATAATGTAACAGTGTACTTTGATAGATTATGTGTCATCGAACAATAGCCAATATCGTAACTTGTATCTGATTACCTGCAATTTCAGTAAATCAAGCAGTTATTTCGGGTTAAGGAAGAGGAAGTTTAAATAATACTTTATCGAAAAATTTAAAGCCGTTACGTATTTTGAACTAATCCACTAATAATCAGTTAAGCTTTTTAATTATCTCTGCTGATCAAACATTTATCACATTTATATTTATCAAGCATTATCTGCTCTCAGTTTAAATGTTTAAGTTACCGTTCAGGAAAAAAACACTCAGGGGAAAAAAGCACGTCTGAAATTGACTTCAATACCATACTTGACGGTGTTTATAACTTGTAACATGAGAACATTATACTGACTTTCTTTATTGAAGTCTAGACTTCCAAATTCATTTAATTGTAATGCAATACCCTTCTTTGCTACCAGTTTTAACTTGACTGTACATTTAGTATACTAGTATGAGGAACTCTCCTACTCAACCTGTCATCTTCGTATGCGCCTTGGTTTAAGTTTTGATACACTTTCTGAAAGTTTGTCTTTAGCTCTGTTAATACTAGATTGCTTTGCTTCAAAGTTGAAATAGTTATTTCTCATCATTACCCGTATCATACTAGTATGACACAAGAGCTTTAACTCTTGGCTAAGTAACGTTTTTGAATTATGCCCCCTTTCTTACTTAGAATTTCAAGTTAAGTTTGATGCATGTTGACTTTATTTCTGTTATTACTTGATTTATTTGCTTCAATCTTAAAATAAGTGTTTAACATCATGCATATTAAATGACAGAAGGTCCATAACTCTTGCACCATTATTTCATGAATTATGTCCCCCTTTTACTTAATTTCAGATTAAAGTTTTGATGCACTTTCACTCTATCTTTGTATAGCTGTTACTTTATGGATTAGATTTAAATTTTAAACTTGACTGTTACATGTGTTACTTCCTTTGATAAGTTTGTAACAACATTATGGCAATGTTAATTTCAGTTCTTCAAGCAGTAGCAGGCAACAACACTGTTGCACTGTTATTCTAATGACAGGTTAGCAAGCAATAACTTGCAGCAACGCTGGCCATGTTATGTCTGATTACAGGTCTGCAGGCAATAACAGGCAAGAACACTGGCACATGTGGCTTGTTATGAGAAGTCTGCAAGCAATAGCTGGCAACAATACGTTGGTAATGTTATTTCAAATTACAGGTCTGCAAGCAATAGCTGGCAACAATACGTTAGTAATGTTATTTCAAACTACAGGTCTGCAAGCAATAGCTGGCAACAACACTATGGTAATGTCCTTTCTAATGACAGATCTGCCAGCAACAACACTGGTAATGTTATTTCTAATTACAAGTCTGCAAGAAATAGCTGCAACATCACTGGTAATGTTATTTCTAATTACAGGTCTGCAAGAAATAGCTGGCAACAACACTGGTAATGTTATTTTTGATAATAGGCCTGCAAGAAATAGCTGGCAACAGCACTGGTAATGTTTTAATTACAGGTCTGCCAGCATTAGCTGGCAACAACATTGTGGTAATGTCATTTCTGATTACAGGTCTGCAAGCAATAGCTGGCAACAACACTGTGTTAATGTTATTTCTAATTACAGGTCTGCCAGCATTAGCTGGCAACAATACTGGTAATGTTATTTCTAATTACAGTTTTACCAGCATTAGCTGGCAACAACACTGATAATGTCATTTCTAATTGCAGGTCTGCAAGCAATAGCTGGCAACAATGTAGCAGTATTACTTCTAGCTGGTGGTCAGGGGACCAGACTTGGTGTGAACTATCCAAAAGGCATGTACAATGTTGGCCTGCCTTCAGGGAAAACACTGTACCAACTACAGGCTGAAAGAATTCTCAAAGTGCAACAGAATGCCACAGCATTAACAGACAAAGATTGTGTAGTTCCGTGGTAAGAAAAACATTTATAGAGTGTAGTTTATAGCTCAATGCAGGTCTTTAAATCAGGATATTGGGAAGAAGCCATGGCCTTTCCAGCTGAGAAGTTCATATGGGATAAATGTTGTTAAATGCAACACCTTTACAAATTGTTTAAAGAGGTGTGTAACAGTGGAAGAAATTTGGTGGTTTTGGTGGTTTTCTAATCCTAATAGAGCTTATTAATATTCCTTACGGTACTTGTGAAATATAACAGCTTCATTAAACAAATTTTTTTTTATTTTTTTTTTACATTTTATGAAGTTTCTCTGACACATTTAGGAAAAAACTTTGTGACTGAATATCGTCCTCTGTAATTTAAGGATGAAAAGCCCTGAAAATTTATTTTAGATTTGTTTTTTAATATAACACTTCTTTCAGGATGTAATTCATTAGTATTGGACATGTTTATGCTTGATCAATAATGCCAGTTGATATTAATGATCTTTAGAGATAGCTGCTATCTCATACGTAATAAGGAGTTTTCAAGATAGTCATGCTGTGCCCTATCTGTGAAACCAAAATGCATGCTAGTGTAGTTACAGATACTCACAGGGTGTTCAAGGACAACATTTTTCCAGCAACTAGGAAGCATTGCTCACTTTGTTTGATATAATACCAATAGTCAGTAAATTTTTTAATACAAAAGACAGTCAATAAGAGATATGGTCTTTGCCAAGATTGATAGTAATTACCTCCCTTGACAAATTTGTGTCAGAATGCTATACATGTTAAAATAAGAAGGATATTGAAATCAACAAATTTTAAATAAATGTAAAATTCCTGTTAAAATCTTGTCATATCCACCCATTCATGTGAAGATAATTTAATATGGAGTTAGTGGTAAAATATTTTTTTATAATTACACAGTTACAAAGAGTCCTTTTTCAAATCTGTTGCTGAAATTGGTCATAGTGGAGATAGTAAATCTTGTCTGCAAAACATCTGAATGTGTAAAATAAGTTCTATGCATCCTAGCTCAACCTCAAAGACAAGGTAGAGCTATAGCACTTGCCCCGGTGTTGCGTCGCCATTTTTGATGAAAGTCAAATATCTCTGTTACATTCAAAGCTTTTGACTTGAAACTTTAAGAAGTTTTTTTTTTACTTTCAAAGTCTACACCAGAAAAAACAATCCCCATAAAGCTGATTTGAATTTTGATAGAGTTATGCCCCTTTTTAACTTAGAATTTTTTGGTTAAAGTTTTATAAAGTTTTTATTGGCAACACTCTAAGTCAAGCACTGAGAAAAGTCAAGCGCGCTGTCTTACAGACAGCTCTTGTTGGCTTTGTGATAACATTTCTGACTTTTCCAGGTATATCATGACAAGCGAGCACACAAAAGAGCCGACACAGGAGTTTTTTGCCAGCCATGACTATTTTGGATTGAAGAAAGAAAACGTGACACTCTTTGAACAGAATCTCTTGCCATGTATAAGTTTTGATGGGAAAATATTCCTTGCCAATCAACACAAAGTGGCTCTTGCTCCAGGTAAGTGTGCTGCACTTCAGTGGCTTGAAGCTGTTTGAGAGAGTGGCCTTTAAGGTAGTTCTGCACGTTTGATAAACCGGAAGTGATGATGTAACATCATTTATCCGGAAAACATAGAATAAAGCCTGGATTTGGCATACAGAAATGAAAATCATTTTGTGAATTCAAGGCAACCCGTGAGTAAATGGCAATTATGATATTTTTCTAAAGTTAAAATATGATATAAAAACATCTGACACATTGAATAATTCAAAATAATGTCTTATAATTAGCTTAAAATGTGCGGTTCACTTTAACCATGGTCAGATATCTCAAAAATAAGCACACAGATCTATACATTTTATTTCACCACATTTTAGACAATACATTGGTATGTTTATTAAAATCTACATTGTAGAAAAATTTCTATTGGCGAAAAATTATGAAAGTTGTGATTTTCCCATGGACTACCATTATGAAAATTTGTGTGGTCAGATTTTTTTAAAATCAGTCTAGCATGATTTACAAAAGGAAATCCAAATGAACAAATGAAAATCCTATTTATTTTACATGTTAAAGTTGAAACTGACAAATTTATTTTCCCATCGAACAGCTGTTTTGGCCAAAATGACGATACTGATTTCAAATGATTTTACCGTATGTATTAGTGCTATATGGATAGAGATGCAAGTGTGTATTTACATATCAGAAACTTTGATGTATATTTAGTGAATATTTTCACTTATTTGTAAGTAAATTATGGTATTAATGAGTGTGTATAGAAAATAAAATACACGAGGAAGATCAAATCAGTTTATAGTCCATTGACACATCTCAACGGCAGCCCACAGTAGAGTTAAACTGATACCCCTGCGAAACAGACTAAGTTTTTGAAGGAGGTATAGTCATAGATGCCTCAAATCTTGGAGCTTTCATTGCTAAAATTATTTACTTGATACTAAGAGCAATAAGTATAAATGCGTTTTGCATAACCTTGTTTGATTTGCATATATGAAGAAATTGTTTGGCTTGGAGTTGTACAGTTCTATTCTAGTCTTAATAACTTACTGATTAGATCTATAAATGTTTGTTTCAGACGGTAATGGTGGCCTGTATAAAGCTTTACGCAGCAGTAATGTATTAGCTGACATGGAATCTAGAGGCATCAAATATGTTCATGTTTATTGTGTAGATAATATACTTGCCAAAATGGCAGATCCAGTGTTTCTTGGGTTTTGTATAAACAAGGGAGCTAACTGTGGGGCAAAGGTAAGATTTTTGTTTCTGTAATGGACATTAAATGAGAAGGTAAACAAGACTAGAGGCCTCTGTTGCAAAGTGGTTAAGGTCACTGACTTCAAAACACTTGCCCCTCACCGGTGTGGGTTTGAGCCTCACTCGGGGCGTTGAATTCTTCATGAGAGGAAGCCATCCAGCTGGTTTACAGAAGGCCAGTGGTTCTACCCAGGTGCCCGTCCGTGATGAAAATAATGCGTTGAGGGGCACCTGAGGGCTTCCTCCGCCATCAAAGCTGGAATGTTGCCATATGACCTATAATTGTGTTGGTGCGAGTTTAAACCCAACAAAAAACAAACAAGCTTTTCACTAATTTTGTGAGTAAATGGGTTGCTTTATGTCTAGAAACATAAAAATTACAAGTCACAAACTGATTTAGCAAACGCTTCTTCTGAGGTCACAGTTTCAGAAGGAAATCAACAGAAAAAGAGCCCTATCAACAGTGTATATTGGAAATCTATTGGTGTACCAATATAGATTTTTTATCAAAGGAATAATCTTACCTTAACAGGAATATAGTCTACATTTTTAGCACAACTATTCTAAGAATATTTTAGTTTTCTTGTTGACAAATCTTTTAGAGAGTTGCTGTCCCCTGACAGCTCTTGTTATGTTTGCCAGTCCAAGTTTAGCATAAAAAATAAATTATGATCTGTGTCTTCCATGTTTGATAGAGACAAATTAGGCTTAGCAAATTATTATAGGTTGTGGAGAAAGCATTTCCCACAGAAGCTGTTGGTGTAGTGTGTAAAGTGGAGGGAAAATACCAAGTTGTGGAATACAGTGAGATAACGCTCAAAACTGCAGAAAGGCGGAATACAGACGGTCGTCTAACATTCAACGCTGGAAATATATGCAACCATTTCTTTACCATGGACTTCTTGAAAATGGTATCGGAGTAAGTGATACTATGTTCTTTCAAGAAATTAAAATTAATTGTTTGTTTTATATGATGTTTGAAAAGGGAAATCACTCCTGAATAGGTACTGAAAAAAATCCTAAAGATTTTTTTTTTGTTGTAAAATTGATAGAACAACACTGAAAGAAGTGTCAAAAGTAGAAGTGGTGAAGAAATTTGAAGCTAATTTCAAATATTCAATTTCACTGTATATTTTTAACTTTGCCCATACCGGCCAACTTTACACGTCTGCCTCCACTGAAAAAGAAAATACTAACACTTGCTTATATCTTATAATATCTGATGATATGCTTTGTTTATACCCTCCACAACCACCCCACCAACACACCCCTTTAAAAAAAGAACAAGAAATTACATCTCTCTAACTGTTACTTATATCTTATAATAATAACCTTGTCCTTCTTTGCTATGATTTTCAGTCCAGCCCAAGAGTCTGAATTAAAGCACCATGTAGCCAAAAAGAAGATTCCACATGTAAATAGTCTTGGTGAACTAGTTAAGCCTACCGAACCTAACGGCATTAAAATGGAGAAATTTGTCTTTGACGTCTTCCATTTTGCAACGTAAGTATCACTGCAAGCATGTAGGAGAAAGTCTGATTTAAGGCAATGGATTCGCCTGAAAACAGAATAGACAATTTGTCGTCTAAATTCACGAGTGACGTAACTCCGTTTTTTGGTAAAATTGAGATTTTAGTGTTGTTAGGTATGTCTGTCTGACCTCTGTATGATGGTGAATTTGTGGCCTTGTAGAACCAACTAAACAGGCTAAATTTTAGTTCAACAAGGCTGTAAGTAGTGTACAGTCATGAACACTCAAATCTTTAAACGCTGTTTCCCAAAACTATCAAAAAGCTAGTTACGGCATTGTGGAAATAAGGCGACAAATTCTGATGGGAATGAGTATGCTAGCTCATTTTCTCTTATGTCACACCCCTTGTCTTACAGGGGTTGGTAACTTTGCAATTTTACTTTACCTTTATAGTTTAATTGCATAAAATATGCTTAATATACTGTATCTGTTATAAAAGCTTCAGAATTTAAGTGTGTTTTTTTTTTTTTAAGTATGTACACACTTTATGATATCATAAATTCTGTGATGTCATCTTAATAGTCTGTTTGGTATATTAGTAGCTGAATAATACTATAATCCAAGTAATAGATAAGATGGTTAGAACAATGAGAAAATGAAACGAACAAAGTATTTAAGTTGTGATAAGGAAAATCCCATCCTCAGTTTGAGATTAGCCGAATAAACTCGGTAGAACCTTGTTAGTGACAAAATCTCAATGTTGATTGGAATTTCATTATTCACAACTTGTTGGCATGGTAGATTCACTTTTTACCCCACTTTCTGCTTGCCTAAATTAATAATTACCTAAAACAAAAAAGAAAACTTCAAATTTTATAGCAAATTTTCGAGAGCTTTTCACATAAAGTTTACTCTTTTTGCCCTTATGGTTACCACCATCATACCAGATTTAGGATCATAAAAAATGTCAAACAGCTTCAGTGTAATACTTCTTTAGTGCTTCCATGCTATTGGAGCAATAAGTCCAAATTTTATTTTATTTTTTTTTTTTAAATGAAAATCTGTTTTTCATTGCTTTCAAATATATACATTGTAGTAAATACATATGCTTATCTATGCATGCTTTAGCTATTCATTCATATCATTTGGTTTAAAAGTTGTACATTTCTCTGGATTACAACTAACACATTTACAGGTGTTTTTATCATACCCACTTCGATGAAGAGGGGGTAAATTGTTTTGCTCATGGCGATCTGTGTGTCTGTCATCCCATCCATATTTCTGGTGGTGGACATTTTGGTTTCTGATAAATAACTACAGAAAGCTTTGGCCTAAAGTGGTCGAACTTAATAAGACGATTGTGTATGGTCACTATTATAGCTCTTACAAAAGTAAACACTGAAATGGTTTCAGATCAATTACTGTAGAATGCACCATATTTCATTGGCTGATTGCCTGTGATCAGAAGATGAACCCTGATGTTATTCTGATCAAGAACTTGACAATGCTTGGGCCTACAATAGGCAATCTTTGTAGGATTATTGTATGCAGTTATTAGATTGCCTATATTGCTTTTAGGATCAGTTAGTGTAAGGTCAAGGTCACAGTTGCCGTAAAACTAAAAATGTTTTTTTATCATTAGATTGAGAATGTTTAATGTCTAAGGCCATCGAACTTCCTCACCTTACTGGTTATGGGGTCTTCAGGTCAAAACATGCTTGGGGTCATCAGGTCAAAGGTCAAAACTTACTTGAGACAGAAACTTTCTCACCAGCAGGCCATCATGGGGACATAAGTGTTTAAGAAATCTTGTTTTGTTTTATGTTGTTTCAATTAATGCGCTTTCAGCTCAGTTAGCTATATAACCTTTTGAAAATTGAACTTTCTTGATATTGCTTGCATTGACATAACTATTAGCCTTTTAATGGCTTAGTTTGTGGTGATGATATATTACTGCACCTTTGTTGGTTATCTGATATCTGGGTGATATTTCTCATTTACATGGGTTTTTTGTTCCGGACTAAACAGCTGTGAAATATATATTGTCTTTTAGAACCTTTTCAATTGCTTAGTGTTGGTTTGTAAATACTAACATGGTACTTTTTGCTTCTTTTTTTTTTTCCTGTCTGTTTGTGTTTGTGTGTGTTTGTGGTTTTGCTTGTACTTTTATGTCAAACCTTTGGTTCATGTTTTAACGTGTCTTGATTAACACTTTGCATTGGTGATGATGGCCTTCCTGTTTTGCTTTGCATTTGATAATTTGCCAAAATATATGCCTAAACTAATATTTTTACTTACTGTTGCTATATATAATAACTTGTGTTAAAAAATTCAAAATTTGTACTCATGTGCCATACATGCTGAAAAATTAACCTGGCTTATTAATTGTTCTTGAAATTTTACTTACGTAATGGAAATTTCCTCTTACATCTCTTGTTGCATTTGTCATATTGATATATATACTTATATCTTGTAACTAACCTGTCCAAATATGATTTTTAATGCTACACTGCTTGCTTCCCTGCATGACTGAATCTTTCTCATCGAAATTTGATGCATGCTAATATTTTCTTATATAACTACTTTTGATGCTTAATCTTATAATTGAAAATGCTTTCTTAAAATTGATGCATGATTTCTCTCTGAATTCCTGTCCTGTAATTAATTTTATGCACTTTATTTAATTTTATGCACATTATTTAATTTTATGCACATTATTTAATGCATTATCTTACCTTTTGAAATCCTACCTGCTAAACCCTGATGCACATTTTAATGTTGATGTTACTGAAATTAATGTAATGCACATATTAAAATTGTTTTGAAAATCCCGTCTTGATTAACTGTGATGCATCTTCTTAAAATATACTGGTTCCCTGTTATGACTATGTTTGTGCATGTCCTTACAACATTCTGGTTCCCCTGTTGTTGTTTGTGTGTCTTGTGTTAAATGTGACAGGAGCTTTGCTGTATGGGAAGTACTGAGAGAAGATGAGTTCTCCCCCTTGAAGAATGCAGATGGCGCTGCAAAAGACACACCCACAACATGCAGACAAGATCTGTGTAGCCTACACCGCAGAATGATGCTTCAAGCTGGGGCGAAGTTTGTACACAAGGATGGATCTGAGATCCCTCATATACCAAGGTAAACTTGATAGGTGATATATGTCACGGTTTTAAATGTTGTTAGATGTAACTGTAACATTTGTTCGATGTTGTGTTCACACACGCACATAGAAAAAGACTTTTGTCTCAGTAACTAGATTTATGTGTTGACTTGAAATGCTTAGACAAAATTGGCCATTTGCAGAAATTATATACTGCAAGACACTGCTGCTACATGTATCATACTTTTGTTTGGCTTCAGAAATGAAATGATTTTAAAAATATTTTTGTATGGCAGTTATTTAAATTATTTATTTTACTTCCTGCCCTAATTGCTCCAATGGGAGAGCTTCCAAGCTGTCAAGAACCTTAATTTTGCATGGCACATGCTTTTGTTCTCTGCCAAGAAAAATTGTTGTTGGACTGCATCACCTGAAATTTTTATCATATTGGGAAAACATTTTATTTGGTAGGGGTTTGATTTTCCTGGATTTCGTTGTTGCTTTAGTCTACAAAAATAAATTTGAACGAAGAAGCAAATTCTCCAGTCATTTTATCTTCAAACTTTGAAATACACAGATTAATGTCCCCACAAAATGTTCATTCTTTCCAAAAGTATGACATGTTATCCTCACAAATCAAATGTTTCACAATAATACTTTGATCTTTTGCGGGCCTCTGTGGCCGAGTGGTTAAGGTCGCTGACTTTAAATCACTTGCCCCTCATTGATGTGGGTTCGAGCCTTACTCGGGGCATTGAATTCTTCATGTGAGGAAGCCATCCAGCTGGCTTACAGAAGGTCAGTGGTTCTACTCAGGTGCCCGCTCTTGATGAAATAATGCACAGAGGGACACCTGATGTCTCCCTCCACCATCAAAGCTGGAAAGTCGCCATATGACCTATAATTGTGTCGGTGCGATGTTAAACCCAACAAAATAAATAAATATTGATCTTTGGTCTGTTTTGGATAAATGACATTACTTAGGTTTTACCATATTGGTTAATTTCGAAGTTAAATTCTTTTTTTTCATGTGCTGCAGTCCATTTAATATTCAGTTATTCAGCTAAAAACATGTTACCTGATTTAAAAAGCTATGTTGTCCCTGTATTTTAACTAACAGTTCTTTAAAAGTTATCACTGTTTATTCTTACTAACATTAGATCTTTGACTTTATGTTTTATAAGCCTAACAATCTTGACTTGCCCGCCCCGCACCCCCCCCCCTCAAAAAAAAAAAATTCAAAAGGTTTGGTTAGTATGTGTCATTTTTTTTTACATGACTCATGTTTGTAATTGCTTAGTGATGCCTGTGCACTGTTACAGATTTCAATTTTTGTTTTGTCTGGTTAATTAAAAATGAAATATCTACTTTGTTACATAAACATAGCAACTTGTGTAAATTAAGCTGTGTGTTGTATTGATCTAAAAGAACAAGCATTTAAATAGCTGCTCAGAAGCCCAGTTATATTGCTGGCAATCGGTCATGGTTATGTTTTGGCGTTAAGATTGACCGGTAATCAAAATCAGCAAATTACTTATTTTTTTATTTTTTTACAGAAAGATATGTGTTCATTAAGCTACTTTACATCCAAAGTATGACAAATTGCCTAAGAAGAATACGAAGTTTCACACAAATTGCCAAATTTCATTGCAGATCCACTACTTTAATTTTTCATAACTAACACATGCACAAAACTAAGTGTGGGGAGCAGGGAGGGGAGTGAGGAGGGGGTGCATATAAGCAATCAGTATGATTTTCATGGCATACTTTGGGCTTTGTTTATGCAGGAGAATTGGCTGGGGGTGAGGTAGGAACATGAAATCAAAGATCTCTGTATCTGTTGTACCACCACACATTTTGCATGATTTCCCGCCTGCATGTTGTTGTTGTTGTTCTTTCAGTAATCAGACTAAGGCAGATGCAGGAGATGGGTAAGTTTATAGTTGCACCTCAGTTTGCTAGTTACTGTAAAAGCAGAAATTTTCACGAGGGTTTAATTTTTGCTATATTTGCGAGGCCCTACATCGCGCGAAAATTTATCCTTACGTAAATATTTACTTTTGGTAAGATTCAAATTAAAGTAGGAAACCATTTTTAGAATTTCGCGAATATTTAACCTTGCAAACATACTCAAAATTTTTAATTTTTGACCCAGCGAAAATATGTGACTCGTATACTACAATAAAGTTTGAAAGGGGTAGATTGCATTTTGTCATTATACCCCAAAATACAAAGTGTATCGTGGCTGTATTGGAGTTAGGCATGTTAGTTGGTCCTTCACTCCATAATTTGTGTCTACTTACATCATAACCACTAAGAGGATTTTTATAACACTTGCATCAAATATTAACCTTATCAAGATGACATGCAGAGCACACAAGCCAAGTCCCTAGGTTCAAGGTCAAGGTCACACTTGGAGGTCAAAGATCAAGTGACTTAACTTACTTGGACGATTTTGATAAAACAAGCATCAAATAGTTACCTCATCCAGATGATAAGCAAAGCACACAACCCAGATCACTAAGTCAAAGGTCAAGACCACACTTGGAGGTCATGATCTGGATCACTAAGTCCCAAGTTCACTGTCATTCTTGTGCACTTGAATGCAATTCATAACATTAGCATCATTTGTTAACCTCATCAAGATGAAATGCACTGTGCATAATACAGGTCACTTATTTCAAGATCAAGGTCACACATGAAGGTCATACGTCATGGTAATAGCATTCTACTCCCCTAATATCAAGGGGAATTTTGGGGGTATTAATCACCTCTACGGGAAATTTGGGGGTATAAATCATCTTAGTGATAGCTCTGGTTCATGCTGTTGTATTTTGTTTAAAAAAATTATGGCACAAACTTCTATCACTCTTCTTTAAAGAAATTCTAATGAAACTTAATACATAAGGGCCCAATGAAGTGTAATGAACTTCACATTTTGTTTAGTTGGTCTGAACATTTCAGAGTTATGTGCCTTTGGACTTTGACAAAATGCAATGGCAATACTGGTTTTCTAACGTGATTCTTACTACTTCCATAGTTTAAAATGAATTCCAGTCAAACTACATACATCCGCCCACAAAGGGCAGTAGGGAAAGCCCAGATCAACAGATCACTTGGTCGTTTCATCCCCGGCCCGTACGTATGTTCTCCATGACAATCTGATAAAAGATGTTGTGTCTTAAATCATTCATCTTCCACCTCTAATTCCTATGAGGAAGCTAGCAGTTACCTGCAGAATACAGATTTGTACCAGTACAGAATACGGGAACACTGGTTAGGTTAACAGCCCACTGTTGCATAACTGAAATAGGGTTGAAAAATTGTGTTAAACCCAAAACAGACAAACAAACAAAAATGAAACTTCATGCAAATGATCACCATGAAGTGAAAATAGATGTTACACTAGTAATAGTCTATTGAGTCATTGCAGAGTTATGTACCCTTGGACAAAAAATCTGTTTGCTACTTTGTTTTGCAGAGTTATATGCCCTTGGACAAAAATCTGTTTGCTACTTTGTTGGTGCTGGAATGTGAAAATCCCATTGGTTTATATAAAATGTTGTATTTCGTTTGGAAAAGGGTTTTAGTTGTTGTGGGGGTATTTATTATTTTCAGTGATAGCTCTCATTTTTACCAGACAGACCACTACCACTTAACTTAATATGTCTAATCAAGTAGATCTATTACACTTTATAAAATGAACAAATTTAATGAAAAAATATAGAAACAGGAGATAAATTAAATGTCATATCTTATCCAATTTAAAACCAATTAAATATTTTATTCATTCACAGTAAGTTGTTACCATGTAATTACACCATGTTTAAAGTTAGATGATAAATTGGCTGAGCTATGCTGAAAAAAAGGTAGTGCAAAAAGAGGTAAAGAAATTGATGAAGATTACAATATTGTATTTATATTTTCAGTCAGAGGACATGTGAAGAGTTTAATGAGATTGTATGTGAAGTTTCACCTCTTGTCTCATATGCTGGTGAGGTAAGTGGGTTAACTCAACAATAATTCTAAAAATTTCAGTATATGATTTTAGGTTATGATTAGAGGGATTTCAGAGATTATAAGGAGAAATCGAAAAATAAATGATTATGATGTATTCATTGAATATTTTGCATCATGTAATTTATGACAAAGAAGGCTTTTAAATTTTGAATAAATTTTTACTAGGTCTAGATAAGGCATACATGTTAACAAATTTTTGATGTATTACTGTAATATTTGGATGCTTGGAGTTCTGTAGGTTAGAAACCTTGAGTGGGATGTAAAATGCTTTCAGACTAAGAATCTATCCAGATGGCCTTTTAAGGTTGGTGGTTCTTGCCAGATGACTGCTCATGTGTGAAATAATCTGGGGGTTCATATGGGGTCTTCCTCCCTTATCTAAAGTTAGAAAATTCCTGTAAGACCTAAAATGATAACCATGTGACTTTAACCTTTAGCCTGCTGGTGGCAATTGATTGCCTGTGTGACCAGTGCAGACCAAGATCACTCTGCACAGGCTGACCATGGTCCATACTGTTCGCTATTCAGTCTGTAAATGTTTGGTTAACACCTCTTCAAATAATAAATTGAATGATGGACCAGTCCAGTGACTCCATTTTAGAAATTCAGCAGGGTAAAGGTTAAAGCCAAGACATTTATGGGTCTGTCCAGTTAGTTTAGTAGGTGGAGAGTAAGACTTTGAAGTTTGACCTCAAGGCACAGTGGTATGCATTTGTATTGAGAAAATTGCTGACTTTTTCTTTTATTTTCAAGATTTAATCAAGATAAGAATTTCCAATTTCTTTTCTTCAGGGTTTGAGTTCTGTAGTGTCTGGACAAAGTTTTCAACCTCCAGTATCTTTGGAATTAGACAAAACAGGCAAAGTGCAGATGTCTCATGGAGTGAATAATAACATTTAATGATTGGTTGCGTAATCGGTCACATGACTCATTTCAGTATCGGCCTAGATTTACCATCCATACATTTCATTGGACAATATCCATCGATAACTTGTAAGGCTGGCTCCAATTGGTTACAAGTTGTGACATTCCTCTCCTGTGATTTAAGAAAAATGCAGTGCATGTATTATATGATACTTTATTTATATATTTAAGTATTTAATTATGTGATTATATACAAACTTTATGCAAAAGAATTGTTGTTGCGTAAAAGAGTAGTTCAAAATACATGTACATTCAACTTGTTTAGCTTTTTTAGAGGGAAAAAACAACAGAAAAGTTTGAAAATTAAATTCTTAGAGGTGTTCTTTTAAGAGAAAATTGAAAATATAAATTTCAGGTACATATTTGTCCATAATGGCACTTCAGATATTACATATCAGTCTATTTTTAGGTTTTAAACATTATTTTGGCAGAATGTTGTGTGTGAAAGTGCTTGCAAATTGATACAGAAATGTTAGGAAATAAGGCATAAAATCGGGGAAAGGAAAACTGATTTGAACAAATGTTTTTTATGAAATTAAATATTTTATTCATGGAACCAAATTGTTATGTCTGTTTTTATAATTGTCCTGTTAAATATAATAGGTGTTTTTTATATATTTTGCTAAAATGTAATGGAATATTTCATAGAAGGCATGTTTTTTCAATCCCATGCAGAATATAGAAATTCCGATTTGTACCTCAGTGGTGGCTTAAAAGCATTTTCTGTTTTATGGTGACACAATTTAAATATATAAATGAAATACTATTTATTGATTTTCCTAACAAGTATTTTTAATTCAATACTTTCATATGTACATGTACATTGTTATGTAACACAATGTGTATGAGAAAAGAGTTGTTACACTTGTAGTGGAATATGTAGCTTGACATGTGCCATCTTCTGTTTTTCTGTTAGTTTTGTTTTACATTACTTTTACAGGTCGTAATTTACATTTTACCTGAAGTTAACTGTTTCATGGTCCTATATGAGATGTTCATTTTTACAAGTCTTGGTCCTAAGAATTTTATTGTGTTAAAAAATACTGTTTGCAAACTAAATAAAATATGTAGATTTAATTGACCTGTCTGTACTAAGTATTGACATTTATTCTTTGACTGCCATACATATTATGTGTATTAATATTTTAGCATATATTGTGCATAATGTTGTTATTGTTAACTATACATTAATTTTAATGCGATTTTATAGAATTTATGTTTTTTTATATACTTAAAATTGCAATGTCATTGTACATTTAACCTCAGAGAACAGCTAGATTTTAAATGACAAATTTGTAAAAAATGTTGTTTTTTCAAAGCAAAATCAACTCTTCTTTTTTTGGAGGGAAAATAAAACATCTTTATTCTTGTTAAAATAAGCTTCTTTTCATGAGATTCTGCAATGAACACATATTGCAGGATATGAAGGTCACAGCTGAATCCCGGGTTATAAAACCAAATTTGGAAACCAGTCTCAAATCCCAAACATTTGATTGGCTGATTCTCAAATACGTAAAATTAACCAATGGGAGGAAAGCATTCTGAGATTGGCCTCAGAACTAGGTTTTATAACTTTAAACCCAGGTGACCAGGTAAAAAAACTTAAGCTCTTTCAAAGGTTTTATGCCATATTGGAAGATTTTTCATTGGCTTAAAATTGCTGCACTTGACCAGTTAAGCTTATTTGGATACTGTGTGTGATATCAAAATTGCTGCACTTGTAAATTACCAGTAAAGTTCATTTGGATACTGTGTGTTATATAGCACTTAAAAATTCTTAAAACCTTTGGGTTGGGTATACATCTTTGGGCATCTTTATTGTTAAGTTAAAGAAATGAATTGACTGCAATTTTTGATATCTTTGATCTTTGTTTGCGATGATGAAGTTATGAAACTAACACCACATATCTATGAAATAGAACTACATTCAGATGACATCTAATGGCAATATATTCATTGTTGATGTCGATTTATTATGTATGTTTTTGTTGTCTGTACCCTGAATTATATGTTTTAAAAGTATATTTGGATTGTATTGTTTGTGACATTTTCACACTGTCATACTTCGTTTGCTCATTTTGTTAATGATTAGATTTTGCCTCATATAATAGGTGACCAAGAAACCATTATTAAAGGGACTGACCTCTGGGTTGAGGGACAATAAAGAAAATAAAAAAGGAAATTTTAAGATATCAGGAAATTGTTGCTGTACTTCTATATATATATATATATATAATAAAAGGCTTTGACACTTTATTACTGACAGATTATATGTTACGGAAACACACGAGAATTTGTTGTTTTTTCTTATTGTCCATTCAAATTTGAAAAGTGTTTGTCATGGAGTAAAGAAGGTAAACTGCCTTAATTTATAAAGCTTTATAAAATTAGTCTTTTAGTATGACTTCCATGGTGTATTGATCAAGATAGCAGGAAAGTTTATTGCAAAGGTAACCTGGCTTTGATTTCCAGTTCAGACATGTTTTGTTTTACTTGATTTAGCATTTTTTTATGCCCCCGAAGGGAGGCATATAGTTTTTGAAACCGGTCTGTCAGTCTGTCGGTCTGTCGGTCTGTCCGCAATTTTCGTGTCCAGTCCATATCTTTGTCATCGATGGATGGATTTTCAAATAACTTGGCATGAATGTGTACCACAGTAAGACGACTTGCAGTGCGCAAGACCCAGGTCCGTAGCTCAAAGGTCAAGGTCACACTTGGACTTTAAAGGATAGTGCATTGATGGGTGTGTCCGGTCCATATCTTTGTCATCGATGGATGGATTTTCAAATAACTTGGCATGAATGTGTACCACAGTAAGACGACGTGCAGTGCGCAAGACCCAGGTCTGTAGCTCAAAGGTCAAGGTCACACTTAGACGTTAAAGGATAGTGCATTGATGGGCGTGTCCGGTCCATATCTTTGTCATCGATGGATGGATTTTCAAATAACTTGGCATGAATGTGTACCACAGTAAGACGACGTGCAGTGCACAAGACCCAGGTCTGTAGCTCAAAGGTCAAGGTCACACTTAGACGTTAAAGATCATTTTTCATGATAGTGCATTGATGGGCATGTCCGGTTCTTATCTTTGTCATTCATGCATGGATTTCAAAATAACTATGCATGAATGTGTGACACAGTAAGACGATGTGTCGCGCACAAGATCCAGCTCCGTAGGTCAAAGGTCCTAAACTCTAACATTGGCCATAACTATTCATTCAAAGTGCCATCGGGGGCATGTGTCATCCTACGGAGACAGCTCTTGTTTTTTAATAGTTTAGAAACAAAAGCTTTTATACTAATATTCATAATAAGACCAGACCAAACATCAATTTTAAAGAAAGCTCATATTTTGCTACAATCTGGAGTTCAGTCCCTTTAAAAAATTTAATGCAGGAAAAAGTAGATTGTGTAAAGTTCTGAGTGTCTGATTTTCAAAGTATTTGCCATATTTGATATAAGGAAAGAGCTATTGTAACTGTTTATAAATAAAGAAACAAAAGTAGAGGTGAATTTAATTTACTGTAGTTTTGTGAATCAGTTGACATGAGCTCTGTAGAGGTTTAGTTCTGTAGAGCTTTTGAATACTTCTTTCTTAGAAACAATTAAAGCCAATTATATCTTACCTCCCAGCAATTTGCTGATGACATTTATAACTTGGTGAACAGGGGCAATAGTGATCAAGTTCATTATTCGAATCCAGGGTTTCTGCTTTGAAGGAAAGTGTGTTAGCCCACTTGACCAGAGTTTCAGCAAATGTTAAGGAAAAGTATCCTCTTGTCAGAAATGATTGTTAGAGTTAGTGTACCTTTTTAGCTCGACTATATGAAGAATAATGAAAGCTTTTCTACTCGCCAATGTTTCCCCACCAGCTTCATCACACTTTGGTTAAAAGTTTTGTGAGCAAGCTATTCCTCAGTAAACATTGCATGTATTGTACTGGAACTTTACAGGAGGCTTCCTAGTCATCATACCTACTGAAATGACCAAGTTAGATAACTCTTTGTTGAATTTAATTTAATTTAAATTAAGGCCCTTTTTCAACTAAGAAAGTTTGGTTGGTTTTGCTTGCAACTATCGAGCTGTATCTCAGTGACAGCTACATGTGAGCCACGTCATGAGTAATCCAACATAGTGCATTTGCAACCAGCATGGATCCAGACCAGCCTGCGCATCCGTGCAGCCTGGTCAGGATCCATGCTGTTCGCTTTCAAAGCCTATTGCAATTAGAGAAACTGTTATCGAACGGCATGGATCCTGACCAGACTCTGCGGATGCGCAGGCTGGTCTGGATCCATGCTGGTTGCAAACACACTATGTTGGTTTTCTCATGGCGTGGCTCATGTATTGGATTAAGACTGAACACAGTGCTTTCCAGTTATCAGACCTACTGAAATAACCAAGTTACGTAACTCTTGTTTAAATTTAATTCAGATTATAGCCGCATTCTTTTACTTCAAAGACTTGCTTGTAAGTTTCGCATGCAAGTTATTATCATTGCCGTAATTAAATTTGTTGTAAATTTGAATAAAGTAACTCAGTAACATAAATCTTTTCAAGTTATGGCCCTTGTTCAACATAGAAGCTGTCAAATAGTCAGGCATGCTGTGTTATTGACAGCTCTTGTTACTTCCATTCTTGCAGCAATATTTAGAATTAGATATTCAAAATATTACCATCACTTGTTGAAAATTATGCATTATGCCGTAATGACTCATTAGTGGTACTTGTTTCAGATTATAGTAAATTTAAATGTTTGTTTATTCATTGTAAGAGGCAGCTACCAGTGACTTTAAATGTGTAAAATACATGCAGTTGATTTTTTTTCAATGATCCTACTTCAGACACCTGTCTCAGGTGCCATGATTATATTACCCCTTACCATGCTGGACAAGAGTGATTCTGCTTTTGTGACCAGTGCAGATTATGATCAGCCTGCACATCCGTGCAGTCTGATCATGATCTTCACTGTTGGCTATTCAGCCATAGCCAGTATCTTTTTTAGTAAGCACCCCTTTTAACAGTTAATTGTACTGTCCAAATTGGAAGATGGACAAATTCATTATAGAAATTTAGCAGGGTAAGGGTTAATCTATTACAAGTTGTAGATTTAGGTAGGAATATCTGGTTTGAGGGTAAGTGTTTTTGGATGTAACGAAGCAGTACAATTAATCGAAAACCAGATATTACCATCTGCATCTTCAACCAGTGGTAGGTTAATTTTTTGCATATCGTATTTTACAAATTAGAATAGATAAAGCAAAGCAAAATACTTTAATCTTTGTAGCACTCTTCCTTATAGTAGCAGTTGTGCTTACCAAGTTGTGGACTTAACCTTTACCAAGCAATATTTCTAAAATTGACTGGTCCATCATTCAGTATGGGCAATACTATTTATTATTCTAAGGGGTGTATGTTCACTAAAATTTTTTACTGACTGAACAGTGAACAGTGCAGACCATGATTAGTCTGCATGGATATGCAGGCTGATCTTGGTCTGCACTGGTCGCAAAGGCAGAATCACTTGCCGACAGCGGGCTAAAAGTTAAATGCACCATCAACAGTTTCAACACTACAAACTCAGCACCACAGTCTCTCAGCGGTCCAGGTTTTTAATGACCTGCAAATTATTAAATTGTTAGCATTTAGCAAATTTTTAAGAATGAGACTGTAGTGGTAAGAATGTCTCAAAATATACTTATCTGTTAAAAATCTTTATTTACCACTGTATAAGACCAGCAAAACTGAATGAAATCAAACAACCTCCGACTTTAAAATCCATCCTTAAAATCACAACAGCATAAGAGAATTTAAAAAAATGACTGAACCATTATGCATTTACACAGCATCAAATCTTTCCCAGTAGTGAGATACTGACCAGTTAATTGGTTTATGTGGGAAAATGAATTGACCTAAAGTAAAATTAAGAAGTATGGTCAAAGGGAGATAACTTTAATTTAAAATAGCTTAATCCTGCCATCAAGCAAAAAATGTTACACATTTCTTGTCATCATCACCTCAAACTTTACTTCCACCCATTGAACGTATGAAGGTCCATAAAATACAAATATCTGTCTAAGTCTACAGTTTATTTTCAATAGCCATATTTTTGGAGTTTCTAAAGCAGATTGTAAAATGGATAAGTTAATTTGGTGTAAAAAAACTTTAGTCACATTCTTTGTATAAAACTGGATATTTGAAAAAAGATTATGCCTCTTTAGGTCAAAACATTCAAAATTTAATGAATAAAGTGTAGTTCAAATTGACTGGTGTTTTTTTTTCTTTATTAATACCTTAGCTGAGTTCAGCGTATGTCATTGCCCCAGATGATTTAAATTAAATATTCATGAATCCACCAAGTTATAACTCATGAGGAAGAGCCAGGCATGACCAGTTCAATATAACACAAGAGTGCAGAGATCTTATATGTTGTTTCTCAGTATGTGAGTGATTGTTGTGCAAAATAGTGTTGTTTTCTGAGAAAAGTATCCTAAAGTCAACTCTGTAATGTTGCTTCTCTCAGTTGTGAAATCTATCCACATTCAGTAGGCCTACAGGCAAATGTGCTGAGGAACCATTTTACACAATAATGTATTGAACTGGATTTGTCCAGAAATCCAAGGTAAAGAATAAACATTTAGTGTAAAGGCAAAATTTAAGTAAAAAATGAATCGAATCATAAAATTTCGTGCATATATATATGCAGCAATGAAGTTGCCACTGTCCAAAATTATGGTACTAAGGGAACAAACTCGTCAGGGCTTATTATTTTTTTTGTAGGAGTTGCATTTCTTACTTGAGGTGGCGCAAACTAGAATTGACCAATGGGAATCCTCGTAACAAAATGTTTTCAAAATCGGCGAATGAATAATTCCAAATGCCAAATGCAAAAGAAAATGTGATTATTATTGCAAACTGACAATAGTTAATTACAAAAGAGTAATAGTAAGTAAGTTTAGAACAATAACATTCGGCACATGTCAATTAGATATATTTATTTGTCATTTCTTAAAAGTAATTTGCATAGAAACCCTTCTCCTAGTTGTGAAAAGAAGTGGGTGGGGAACGTAATTTTTAAAATTATCAAATTCGTCATATGTATTTTTGCAAAAAGTGAAAGGGCAGCCGCAACTGACCGAGCAATAGGCTAAGCAACTGTTAAAAATGTTTGGTACAAGCCTGAGTAAGATATGTAATTTGGAAATGATACAGCCAAACTGGCAAAAAAGGGCAGTGGCAAGGGGTTCAGACTTCAGTAGCTGGTCCTCTACACCGGAGTCTAGAGCTCTGTTTACCATACCCCGAGACAACCATGTAGAAAACCCGTACAGGGTTGTCTAGAGGTCAAGTAATCAACATGAATATTTGAATGGTATTTGCAAAGAGGAAATTGACAATAAAATTTCATATTCAATACAGTCAGCTTGCCAATAGTGGATCACCATTTACACTTACGTTTGTAGTGAAGAATGTGTAGGCTGTAATGATATCTAAACTATATAAAAAACACAACAGGTAAATGTTTGGTGGATGCCATGGATGTAGATACTTATCCTTGATAAAATTTGTTATAGAATCGGAATAAAATATCTCTAGACTTGTGTTATTTTCTCATTAATAAAATCATTGTTTGCCGATCAGATGTGTATTTTCTGTGGAAATTGGCATACATATATTGGAAGAATTTGAAAACGCAGATTGCATCAAAATAAAACAGGCCTTAATAGGGATATAAACTAGCTTTTTCTATTTAGGGGCCGAGACTGTCAAAAATAAATGTTTAACATTAGCCTAGGTATATGGGCATTTTATCCCACAATTTAGGGGCCCAGCCAAAATTCCATGGGCTACTGGGCCCCTGCTAATTTTATATCCCTGCTTAATCAGTAACTCTTGGATATATACATCTTATTCAGTGGAGAAAAAACGGAAACACCATGATTATCAGGGATGCTCATTAGCATCTCTGGATCATTTGTGATTATTTATATCAACTGGTATTTCGAAAGAACATGTTGTACTTTCGACAGTGTCTCCAGTTCTGTTACTTATATTTACTTCTCAATACAGAAATCAAATAAATTCAGCTGTTGCTTTTTAGCTGTCGACAGCCTCTTTGTGTAACTAGTAGGCCTATTTTCCATTTTCAACATTTCAATTTGAAATTGAGAACACAACCAAGAGTATGCTTGTTTATAAATAATTAACTACCAGTTTAAATTCTGTTTCATTTCAGTACTTTACTAGGTACCATCACTGCATAATCTCCTGATTTGATTAAAATTTGTAACAAATTTGTTGTTGTTCAAGACTGTCATCAGGTAACCGAAATGTAAACAATGAAGTTAAAGCCCCAATAATGTGTGAAATCTGCATGAAAATTGTGATTTTCCCACGCTGCTTTTTGTAAAAAAGTGCAATTTTGGAGTGTAAAGGGGTCATACATCAGTGCCTGTTAAAGAAGGGAAAAAAATGCTCTGCATGTTTGAAGTACCTGATTCTGATACAAAAACATCCATACTCATTTTAGAAAAATGTCATCAATACAATACTGGTCGACATCAGTACGATATATTTACTGATATTTATTAGATGGAATTATCTGGAACATTGATAATAAATAGTTCCAAAAGTTTCTTATTCTATGTTCTATAAAGTTGGATTCTTCTTATATTCTCTAGACTTTAAAGTGATTGTTTATTTTCAGAATTTGATCAGCAATGGGGGATGACAGTGAATGGATGAAGTTGCCGACTGATGAAAAAGTCCAGCACAAGGTATGTAATTGTTTGCAGTAAAAAAAATTTTTAAGAATAAATTTGACAAACATACTTTTCCTAAAGACTAATATAAATATAAGATCTGTTGATCTTATTTAAAAGATATGCATTAGCAACTAAACATTTTCCAGAAATCATTAAAAATTTAGATTTTTGCTTTTTAGGTTGTCTGATTTTTGAAAAAGTCTATGAGGTATTGTAAAATCATTTAATTTCGTGGGCATGAAACTTCGTGGTTTTGGTCAAAACAGCAATTTCATGGGGATATGAATTCATGGGTTTCAACTTTTGAACATAAAATGAATGGGAATTTTACTTGTTCATTGGGATTAAAATTTCGTGGATTGGCTCAACCACGAAATCCACGAAAATTAGTCCCCCACGAATATTAATGATTTCACAGTATTGTCGTCACTTGATCGTTGGCATTGGTTAAAATTTTTGTTTAGGTCCACCTTCTCTCAAACACTGTAAGAGCTACAGCTTTGAAACATTTCACACTTGTTTATCATCATTTAAGGGACTATGTAGTTTAAGAACCATAATTCTGACCTGGATTTTGTCAGAATTATGGCCCTTTTTGTACTTAAGAGAATGTGAACGATAATTCTTTTCTTACATATTGTTGCGGATGAGCGATAGCATCCGTTGGAGGGGCTCTTATTTGGATTAATCATGCTATATTTTCCCATAAAGGAATCATAAATTGTTTTTTTGAAAAATATCACTGGGAAAGGATTGAAACATAACACACGTTTCCTTTGATGATCTGATATGCAAAAGTTTACTTTTTATCTGACAGGTATGGAAGGCACGTGCAGCAGGTTATGATGAAGCAGTCAAGTTGTTTCGAACTCTTGATGAGAAGAGTCCGGAGTTCTCGAAATTTGCACCATTGATGAAGAAATTTGTCACAGACAGTAATGCAGTAGCGCAGGAGAAAGCCTTGGATGCTGTGATAGCCTACGTGGAGAATGCAGCAGTGGCTCCAAAGTATGCATGTTTTTGTTGGGGGTTTAAAGCTGTTTTCAGTAGTATTTTATACACCAAATTTAGAAAAACGGGATATAATATGTGATAGCATGTGCATCAGTCCTGTCTGCCTGTCGTATTTCATATCAGGAGCATAAATTAAAACCCTTTGAAGGTATTTACTCAAAATTTGGCATATAGATAGGAGGGGATGTCAATATGCAGAGTGCAACCTTGCACATTCCTGTCCAGTCTACTTAAACTGCTGGAATTAGACCAGGTGCTCGTGTATTCAGTGGTGTTTCATTGCAGATGATATAAGTCAATAAGCCCAACCAGTGTTTCTGAAATTCTGGATTCATAACCATTAGTAACCATTTCTTCTCAGGTAACTGACATCTTTTCTACGCATATCTGAAGTAGACGCATATATTTGGATTTCAATTTCTTTGATTGTCATAACCACACAAACCCACAAAAATAAGTCCACCACAAATATTAGTGATTTTTGGGTACACTAGGTTCAGATAAAGCTATAAAACCTGTGTTTAGACAGATGTGATAATACGGTGACACACTGTTAAATAGGTAAAAGGAACTAACAGGATTAGTATTAAGCTCAAAATTCTTCTTTCATTACAGAACAGCTCATGAAGTTGTGAGTGGGGTGGTAGCAAAATGTCTGAGTGCATCAAAAACGAAGACTAGAGACAATGGGAAAGAGATTATTATGTTGTATGTGGAGGCTGAGAAGCAAGAGGTTGTGATGGAGGACGTGATGGAAGGATGGTCCAACAAAAATCCCAAAGTTGTCGCAGCCTGTATCCAGACCATGAGGGAAGCTCTGAGGTAATATATACAGCATCAGATGGAAAAGAAACTGTATTTTATTATTTAAGTTGATTGATTCTGAGCTGAATTTGAAATAGACCAGTTGAAATGTTTCCATTTCATGACTGGTTTCCAAACATGCATGTTTTATAACCTTGATTTCTAAATATGCTTAGATCTGAGGGTGTGTAGAAGTTCATAAATGTAGATACAGAGCTTCATCTAAACACAATTATTACATTTTAGGGACTTTGGAAACAAGATCATTCAAATTAAGCCAATGGTGAAGTTTCTACCCAAGCTTCTGGAAGACAGAGATAAGAATGTGCGTGAAGAAACTAAGCATTTAGTGGTAGAGATGTACAGATGGGTCGGCGCTGCAATAAAACCTAAACTAGTGGATTTTAAACCAGTACAGGTAATTTATAATACTTGATTACATTATGTATGTTATATTTGAATTTGTCCGATCAGTGTCAGAAAAAGATTTTTGAAGGAAACAAAACCTACATTGGAACACTTCTGACATATGTTGCATGTATATAGAGCAATAGTCAACATGAATGATAGTGAAATCCCCAGTCAGTAGCTGATGCTGTCAAATGAAGTTAGAAATTAAAAGTACATTAGTTGACATGAATTAATGATGTTGCTTGACAATGCTAATAGGATACCACTTTGAAAGTAATTTACACATTTTGTTGAGGGCTTGATCAGCAATCCATGCAGTTCAGTCAAAGGAATTGGTTGTGTATGTTTACTGTGAAATCATTAATATTCGTGGGGGACTAATTTTCGTGGTTGAGTCAATCCACGAAATTTAATCACAACAAACAAGTAAAATTCTTTCTCATTTTATGTTCAAAAGTTGAAACCCACAAATTCATATCCCCACGAAATTGCCGTTTTGACCAAAGCCACGGAATTTCATGCCCACAAAAGTAAATGATTTTACAGTATCTAGAAAAGTTATTATACAATGTTTCTTAAAAACTATGACAGGGCCTCCATAGCTAGGTAGTTAAGTCACTAACTGTGTCACTTGCCCCATGCCAATTTGGGTTAGAGCCTCACTTTGGGCATAAAATTCTTCATGTGATGAAGCCATCCAGCTTGCAGACTGAAGGTCAGTGCTTCTACACGGCTAGCCGCCTGTGAAGAAATAATACCAAGAGGGGCTACCATAAAAAACAGGAAAGTGGCTGTATGACCTACAGTTGTGTTGGTGTGATGTTAAACCTATAGAAACAAGGAAAAATAACAAATGAAAACTATGACCATGTTTTATTAGGTAGCAGAACTTGAAGCTGAGTTTGAGAAACTAGGCAATGCAAAGCCACAGCAAGCAAGATTTCTGAGGTCTCAGCAAGACCTGAAAGCTAAAATGGAGGAAAAAGCAGCAAAGGCCGAAGCAGGGGAAGAAGAAGAGGAAGAAGGTAGTGCTATATATATGTGTTTCTTAGAAGTTCAAAATATATTTGTTTGAAAATGATACAGAAATGAGATGCATCATACTGTAGTCATTATTTAATGGTAGTATCAATGTCAAGGTCATGTTACTAAATATTGAAAATGTTTGGAGGTACTTGATATTTGTGGAATTTCCAGGTGTCTTGTTAATTGAATTTATTGTAGTATTTGAATGGCAGGTTAGACAAAAATATTTGTGAATTGATTTCCTTCAGCAAATAGCATTTAATGAAATCATATATCTTTTGAAAGAAGGACTTTTATGATAAATTTTTAATTTGATAATGATAAATTTATTTCTTCTGAATTTGAGATATAAAACAGTCTTTGTATGTCCCTAGTAGTTGGTAAGTTTAAGCTCCTGACTCTTAATACGGAATCTAGAACCACTTGTAAAACTACCTCGCTAAAATACAGATTGAAATGGCCGACACATTTTAAACAAAGATTGTATTTAGAAATGCTATACATTGTTAGCTGTGTACATTTAACCTTTAACCTGCTGAATGTCTAAAATGGATCATTCAGTTTGGGCAGTACCACTGATTTATCAAAGGTATGTTCACTGAAAACTTACTGACTGAATAGCGAACAGTGCAGACCATGATCAGACTGCACGGATGTGCAGGCTGATCTTGGTCTGCACAGGTCGCAAAGGCAGAATCACTTGCCACCAGCAGGCTTAAGGTTAAGAAATGAAGATTTTGGTTGGACTTCATACAAAATAAATGTCATAATTTGCAGTGGACAAGAATAGGGCGAATGTAAACATTTGGTATTTAACATCTGTTTCAGGTGATGTTGCGGAGGACGTTGACCCTTATGATCTTCTTGAACCTGTCAATATTCTTGCTGCATTGCCAAAAGACTTCTTTGACAAAGTGGTATGATTTGAATTCTGCTAATTTTTTTTGCAAAATTTGTTCATTTAGTTATGCAAAGCAGCCACTTACATGGGCTCAAATTTTAATCCACCTGAAGAAGTCAGTTATTGAGGTCTTACAGGCATTTCGGCCATCTTATCATTTACGTTTACATAATCAACAGAAGGAAAAAAATATTTTAACATAATATGACAAGAATTAGGTACATTAAAACAGGTATAAGTCTATCTATTGTTCCTCTTTGTATCCTTTTAAAGGAAGCCAAGAAATGGCAGGAAAGAAAGGAGGCACTGGAAGCAGTGCAGAAATTGTGTGAAAGCCCAAAGATTGAGCCCGGGGATTATGGTCCACTTGTAAAGTCACTAATGAAGGTGAGTTAGGAAGTTCGCATTTTTTACAAGCAACTGCTTTTTAGCAGCATTATTGCATATTGAATATAATCATTGTAACAGTCAAAGTAATTTCCAGAAAGGAAAAAGAAATTCTTGCATAAAAACTACTTTTTTCATTGGATCCGCCCATGTATAAACGGGAGAAAAATTGTGTGCAAACAAGGCAATTCACGTGCTGTTAATACATGATTTTTGTACCCCCCGACAACAAAGTTGTAAGGGGGGGTATACTGGTTTCAGGTTGTCTGTCTGTCTGTCTTTCCGTCTGTCCGTAGACGTAATCTTGTGCGCACCATCTCTCCTTATCCCCTTGACAGAATTTAATGAAACTTCACACAAGTGATCAGTACCAACAGTAGTTGTGCATGGGGCATGTTAGGTTCTTTTAGAAAAAAAATTTGCAGAGTTATGGGACTTTGTTTTTAGCCCACCATCATCAGATGGTGGGCTATTCAAATCACTCTGCGTCCGTGGTCTGTCGTCCTTCCGTCCGTCCGTCCATCAGTCCGTCCGTCCTTCCGTCCGTTAACAATTTCTCGTTATCGCATCTCCTCAGAAACTACCAGGGGGATTTTGACCAAACTTTGTCAGAATGATGTATTGGTACCCTAGTTGTGTCCGCCTGAAAATCAGACTGGTTCAAAAAATTTTTAGTAAGTTATGGCCCTTTGTTTATTTCTATAATTTACATAGATTTATATAGGGAAAAACTTTGAAAATCTTCTTGTCCAAAACCACAGAGCCTAGGGCTTTGATATTTGGTATGAAGCATCATCTAGTGGTCCTCTACCAAGATGATTCAAAATATTTCCTTGGGGTGTAATATGGCCCCGCCTGGGGGGTCACATGGTTTATATAGACATATATAGGGAAAAACTTTGAAAAACCTCTTGTTCAAAACCACAGGGCCTAGGGCTTTGATATTTTGTATATGACATCATCTAGTGGTCTTCTACTAAGATTGTTCAAATTATCCCCCTAGGGTCAAATATGGCTCCGCCCCGGGGGTCACATGGTTTACATAGACTTACATAGGGAAAAACGTTGAAAATCTTCTTGTCCAAACCACAAAGCCTAGGGCTTTGGCATTTGTAATGTAGCATCATCTAGTGGTTCTCTACCAAGTTTGTTCAAATTATCCCCCTAGGGTCAAATATGGCCCCGCCCTGGGGGGTCACATGGTTCATATAGACTTATATAGGGAAAAGATTTTAAAATCTTCTTGTCAATAACCTACAACATTCAAATTTGGACCACATGTATGGTTTTGAGTGGCAAGATGAACCTTGACATGAGTTGACCTTGATTTTGACCTAGTGACCTACTTTCACATTTCTGTAGCTACAGCCTTCAAATTTGGACCACTTACATAGTTTTGTGCACTGAAAAAATACTTTGACCTTGACTTTGACCTAGTGACCTACATTCACATTTTTGAAGGTACAGGCTTCAAATTTGGACCACATGCATAGTTTTGTGTTCTGAATTGGAATTTGACCTTGATTTTGACCTACTGACCTACTTTCACATTTCTCAAGCTACAGCCTTCAAATTTGGACCACATGCATAGTTTTGTGTACCGAAACAAACTTTGACCTTTACATTGACCTAGTGACCTACTTTCACATTTTTGAAGGTACAGGCTTCAAATTCGGAACACATGCATAGTTCTGTGTTCCGAAATAAAATTTGACCTTGATTTTGACCTAGTGACCTACTTCCACATTTTTGAAGGTACAGGCTTTAAATTTGGACCACATGCATAAATTTGTGTTCTGAAGTGTAATTTGACCTTGATTTTGACCTAGTGACCTACTTTCACATTTCGTCCTTGAAATTGATCTAGTGACCTACTTTCACATTTCTCAAGCTACAGCTTTCGAAGTTGGACCACATACAAAGTGTTGTGTACGGAAATGAAATTTGACCTTGAGCTAGTCAGTAAGTCTTGAAATTTGGAACACTCAAAAATGGCACATTGGTGGGCACCAAGATCACTCTGTGATCTCTTGTTTTTGTTACTATACTATATACATAGACACAATCTTGTGCGCACCATCTCTCCTCATCCCCTTGACACAATTTAATGAAACTTCACACAAGTGATCAGTACCAACAGTAGTTGTGCATGGGGCATGTTAGGTTCTTTTAGAAAAAAAATTTGCAGAGTTATGGGACTTTGTTTTTTTTTTTTTTTACTATACTGTATATATAGACACAATCTTGTGCGCACCATCTCTCCTCATCCCCTTGACACAATTTAATGAAACTTCACACAAGTGATCAGTAACAACAGTAGTTGTGCATGGGGCATGTTAGGTTCTTTCAGAAAAAAAATTTGCAGAGTTATGGGACTTTGTTTTTTTGTTACTATACTATATACATAGACACAATCTTGTGTGCACCATCTCTCCTCATCCCCTTGACACAATTTAATGAAACTTCACACAAGTGATCAGTAACAACAGTAGTTGTGCATGGGGCATGTTATGTTCTTTCAGCAACAAAAATTGCAGAGTTATGGGACTTTGTTTCTTGTTAAGATACTATGTACATACAGTCTGCATATGCAATCTTGTGTGTGCCTAATCTACCAAACCCTTGCACACAATTTAATGAAACTTCACACAAGTGATCAGTACCAACAGTAGTTGTGCATGGTGCATGTTACATTCTTTTAGATAAATATTCTGCATTGTTATGGGACTTTGTTTTTTGTTACTATACTGTATACATACGGTCTATATACATACAGTCCACATAATTATGCAATCTTGTGTGCGTCAAATTGCAGTGTATTGTGTCAGTGCATGCGGGGGGTACATTCATCACCTTTAGTGATAGCTCTAGTTATTTTTGAAATGCTTTGCCAGGGACGTATGTATGTATTTCTGCGCAGACTGATTTTTGGCATCTGCATCTTGTTTCTTCCATAATGACCTCTTCTTGTAGCATTATAGATACAATGTAATCCATAGTATGTTTAGCTGTATCAGTTTCCAACCCCAAACGTACTGCCCCCATCAATGTACGCACTAGCTTCTCTTAGAGTTTACTCCCTTTACAAAGCGTCTGTTCAGTTATTGTAAATAACTGTGAATAAATAAGTATCGCGTGTAACCTATGCTATTGCCCGTTTTTAGGTATTATATTAATGATTTTTGTTAGTATCAGTCGGTTTGTTTTTACCTGATTGTTCGCAGAATTCATTTAATAAACCTCGAAAGCTAGTCACTAGCTTCGTACTCATCCATACTCTATTTGTTCGTACTCAAAATAATTCGAATGTAAAGTTGTTATTTTTTTAAAATAATTGTGTTCCTGTTTATCAATTTTTTTAGTTATATGCAAAATTATGTGTAATGTAACGTTTGTAATAACTAAAAATAAAAATAAAATGCTCAAAAACCTTCAAATCACGCTTTTAGTAGTGTTGTTGTTATGTGTGCCCCGGTTATGGATATTTAAAACATGTTTACCGTTTCCAAGAACAACAAGAATGGTAAATAAAAAATGTACCGGAATCGTCAAGTCATCACATACGAAAACAGTGCATTTAGTCGTCGTGTAATGTTTTTTTATGCAAGAATAGCGACAATACATGTTTGTTTTGTGTATTAACGCCTGCAGAAGCCCTTGGGATATGTTTGTGACCTCGACCTTTGGTCTCGGTCACAAACAATCCCGCGGGCTTCTGCAGACGTTAACACACAAAAAAACGTGTATTATCCCTACATTGAAAGCAGTCCAGAAATTGAAAGTACACACTTAAGTTTTACGTGCTTTGACTTAAATTCTGAAGCACATGCAAAGAAATCAATCCTGTGTGTATTTGAATGTTTTTTAACTGAAATTATGCAGCTTATCTAGAGCACATTCTGTTTTGCAGTATGTATTGCTTTCATGAAAAGCAGCAAATACTGTAAGATCCTTTAATTTGTGGGCATAAAATTTCGTGGTTTTGGTCAGAACGGCAATTTCTTGGTTATATGAATTTGTGGATTTCAACTTTTGAACATAAAATGAATGGGAATTTTACTTGACTCCACAATGAAATCTACAAAACATTTGTCCCCCATGAATATTAATGATTTTACAGTATGGCAATTTTGTGTGTAACTGAGTTCTTAGATTTCCACTAACTAGGTAAAATGAATGAGTCTTTGATATGTTGCTTGGGGATTTAATGTCTTAAATCAATGCGAAAACAAATCCAGGAAATTTGTTCTTTAAGGAATGTTTATGATTTCTTAGTATTTGAGCCGCGCCATGAGAAAACCAACATAGTGCATTTGCTACCAGCATGGATCCAGACCAGCCTTCACATCTGCGCAGTCTGGTCAGGATCCATGCTGTTTGCTAACGGTTTCTCTAATTGCAATAGGCTTTGAAAGTGAACAGCATGGATCCTGACCAGACTGCATGGATGTGATGTGATGCACTATGTTGGTTTTCTGGTGATGCGGCTCATTTCTTTTAGACAGCTGCTTGCAAGATTCTGAAGAAAATGAGGTGTTTGCCTGATGTTCAAATTTTGTTTTATTTTACAGGTTGTTGCAAAGGACACAAATGTGATGTTGGTTGCTCTCGGTGCTAAGGTCCTGGCAGGTCTTGCTAGAGGTTTAAGGAAGAAATTCCAGCCATATGCACCTAATGTAAGTGGCCTGAACTTGTAAACTATGATTTCGACAAAATCTTGTTATATAATTATGTAAGGTATCAATTCATGTTACATCATTGTCAGTCTGTTGGCATTTTTCTATCGGTTTTGAAGTTGGAAAGTCTTATAGCTATAGCTTTCTAACTTTACACATTTTATTCGCTTTAGATCTTGTCATGAGGAAGTATACTCCGTGCTCCGGCTCAAGTAAAATATTGCATTAATCACATAAAAAAAATAACAATCACACACATATTTTTTACCCTGTGCGAGATCGCGTGCGTACGAAAACGCAGGGGACAAATAGGTTAATCTGGAATCCCATGTATGTCCTAAAAATAAACCGTGGAAATACTACGTTCCCGGCAAATCGATTAGCTAACTGCAGATGTTTTTTCAGTGACGTCATAAAAATGTAGACGGGTTTTATATTTTAACACCCCAGGAAATGAATTTACACTTTAAAATGGTAACCAATGATCTCTCCCCGTCTGCAAGAAAGTCGCAATTCGAGGCTTTACGGCAAATAATAAAACAGCAAGTGATACTTAGCAACAGTCATGTAAGGAGTGCCAGCCGTCTACGAGAACTGACACTACAAATGCTAAAGTTCAGAAAAGGTACCCAAAGCATTTCCAAAATAAGTGGTTGTCGGAGTTTAACTTTAGTATGGAAATTTTTATTTTATAGTTTTCATACCCTCAAAAATTGAGATTTACCCCCAGTTTTTGTGTCCAGGGGGTAAGTTTACCCTTGAAAAAAATACTGAGTGGGAACACTGTATACTTCGCAAAAGAACCGCATGTAGTTTTTAACTTGTACAAAATATTTTGCAGTGTATACAGACATACCTGGACAAGTTCAAGGAGAAGAAGCCAATGGTTGTGACGGCACTAAGAGATGCTATAGATGCTGCTTGGCAATCAGTAAGTTAATACTGGATTTACTAATAAACTTTCAATAGTGTGTATGTTCCATAGTGGAATAGATGTTATAGCTTATCCTCAGTCAATACAGCAGGTGTAATATTCACCTCCCAAACATCCAGTCTAAGTCCAAAACTGCCAGAAATAGTACCAGTCCAATTACTTATAGTACTGTAAAAGCAGAAATTTTCGTGAGGGTGTAATTTTCGCTATATTCACAAATTAATCCTCCTTAGTATAATTCAAATTCAAGTAGGATATCATTTTTACAATTTCACGAATATTATACTTCGCGAACATACTTAAATTTCAAATTCGCAAAATTTGACCCGGTGAAAATATGTGCTTTTACAGTAATCACTGTGCCTCTTGACACTTGATAATTTTACAGATGACCTCTTCTACTTGGGATATATCTGGAAATAACTGACTGTTCAAGGAAAGTGATTTTATCTTCCAGAAATATAAAGATGAAAATGCCAAGTGTTGTCTGTTAAGGCTTTGGCCGCTTCTTTATTCAACTGTTAACCTTTAGCCTGCTGCCAGCAAGTGATTCTGCCTTTGCGCCCAGTGCAGACCAAGATCAGCCTGCACATCCCTGCAGGCTGATCATGGTCTGCACTGTTCGCTGTTCAGTCAGTTAATTTTCAGTAAACACCCCTTTAAATAATAAATGGTACTGCCTAAATTGAAAGATGGACCAGTCCATTTTAGAAATTTAGCAGGGTAAAGGTTAACTTGTCTACAGAGCACAGGAAAAACTGGAAAACCCTTTCTCTGAAACAAATGATATTCAGAATAATTTTAAGGCAACATGGCCTTCAGGGATGGGGCTGGATTTCCCTATATGGCTTTATGGACAGGTTTGAAAATTGTTCTCCTTTCAAACCACTGGCCTGATTTCACAGCAATGTTCCTCAAGTGACCCTCTGCCAAATTTGTTCATATCATATTGATTTGTTAGAAAAACATAGCTACATGTACCTTGGGAACATACAAAAAATGTTCTTTTTCATAAGTGGAATTGAAGATTTTTTTTTTAACATCTACTTAAGTTACATTGAATTTATTTAAACCGTTACTTTTATTGTCATATACCAGCACAGTTGAAGATTTTAACCTTTAGCCTGCTGTCGGCAAATGATTCTGTCTTTGCGACCAGAGCAGAACAAGATCAGCCTGCACATCCTTCCAGGCTGATCATGGTCTGCGCTGTTCGCTATTCAGTCAGTATACCAGTATTTGTAGTGAATACCCCTTTAAATAGTAAATGGCACTGCCCAAAGTGAACGACAGACCAGTCCATTTTAGAAATTTAGCAGGCAAAGGTTAAAAAAATCTTAACACTCACTTTAGCATCTTGAATTTCTTTGAAGCTTCATTCTTATTGTCATATACCAGTACCATTGAAACTCTGTAAATCTGAAGACTGTTAAAAACAGTAAGTATTTTCTAACAGATAAGCCTGGAGCCTATAACTGAAGACGTTTTGGCTGCTTTGGAGAACAAGAACCCGAATATCAAGGCGGAGACAGCATCTTTCCTTGCCAGATGTTTTGCTCGACTGACAATTTCAACACTACCTAAGAAACAGCTGAAGACCTTTTGTGCAAGTTTATTGAAGGTATAATAATTTTACCCCATGTATGGTGATGCTTCCTCTAAGCAATGTACTATGAAATTACCAATGTTGGTGTGGAAGGGCTTTGCTTGGATTTTTATGAATATGTAAATCCACAGAATGAAATTCCGACAAATCAACAAAATGTCCGTTCATTTTATTAGCTCGTGTTGAGTTTTGTAAAAAAAAGTCTATGAGGTATTGTCGTCACTTGATCGTTGACAGTTAAACGGTTTCTGGACGATATCTTGAGAACGCTTGGGCCTAGGGTCATGAAAATTGATATGGAGGTTGGTCATGACCAGCAGATGACCCCTATTGATTTTTTGGTCAGTATGTCACAGTGACCCGGAACAGTTAAACGGTTTTCAGACGATAACTTAAGAATGCTTGGGCCAAGGATCACAAAACTTAATAGGGAGGTTGGTCATGACCAGCAGATGACCCTTATTGATTTTGAGTTCAAAAGGTCAAAGGTCAGAGTGATGGGAACATTTAAACAGTTTCCGGACAACTTGAAAACGTTTGGGCCGAGGATCCTTTTATTCTTATCCTCATGAAGTAGTTGTTTGGTCAAAAGCATAAAATTTCGTGCCCATGAAATCCACTTATCAATAACCACACTGGAAAACTTTGAATCATTTCTGATGTGAACTATTTTTATCACATATTAAAACAACTTTTTCAGACTGTAAATGACACTGCACTCGAGGTGAGAGAAGCATCATTCATGGCCCTCGGTACAGCAATGAAGGTGGTTACAGAGAAAAACATCATGGCGTATATGGCTGATGTTGACAATCTTAAGATGCAAAAGGTTTGTAGTTCAATGAAGCAATGCCAGTATTAAACATGCTGTGAGACTATAAAAAAATGCCTGCCTAGAGTGATATTGAATTATTTCTGTATCTAGAATTGCTGAACTTTGAATTTAATATCTTAAGTGTTCTGAAAGTAAATGTAATTCTGCTCTTCTGATTCGCAGAATTTGGCAATTTCAGATTTTTTTGTCCGTTTGGATGTCTTCCTGAATTTGTGTTTTTTGTATCTCAAAAAGTATTTGACCTAGAGTCATCAAACATAGGATTGTTATTCAGCACATGAAATTATGCACTTGATGTTTAGTTTGACTTCCGCTCACCCATTTGCTTGCCATAAATTAGTTATTAATCATTTTCCAGTTTTATTCCTGTTTCAGATCAAGGAGTCTTGTGAGAAAGCAGTGTTATTGAATGCTAAAGGTGAGCCACGCTCAGGAGGTACTGCTAAAGCTGCTGCACCAAAGGCGGGGTCGGCGGAACCAAAACCTGTGACCAGACCTGGAGCCCCTCCACCAGTATGTATGATTTGTTAGAATCTGAAAGTATTAAGAGTAAATTTTATTTTAGGGACATTTATCGTTTAAAATTTATATATAAATGCACCTCGGTCTAAAAATTCTGCTTGCAAGTGAATCTGTCACACAAGAGAATGTAAAAATTCTGCTTGCAAGGGAATCTGTCACACAAGAGAATGTAAAAATTCTGCTTGCAAGGGAATCTGTCACACAAGAGAATGTAAAATTTCAGCTTGCAAGGGAATCTGTCACACAAGAGAATGTAAAATTTCAGCTTGCAAGGGAATATGTCACACAAGAGAATGTAAAATTTCAGCTTGCAAGGGAATCTGTCACACAAGAGAATGTAAAAATTCTGCTTGCAAGGGAATCTGTCACACAAAAGAATGGCACAGTATAGCATTACCTTTGTTAAATAATGTAAAATTGCAGTAACTGCGTTCATATTGTTTTTCAGTTGAACACTATCCTAATGTGTGATTAGGTACATGTACTCTTGTTCTGCAATTTAGCACATTTCAGAATTAAGTAGAGCACACTGCACTCATGGCTTTCTGTTACAAAAACAGTACAGGCCGAAATGGCATTTGAAGAAAATGTAACTTGCGGATTATCATTATGGGTCAACTACCTTAAGGTGGCCAAGTGGTATAAACTAAAACCAAAACTGAAGAAAAAGAGTCTCTAGCTCTATATAAGTTTTGTTACAGGTTATTATTATGTCTCCCCCAGGAGACATATTGTTTTTGCCCTGTCCGTCCTTCCGTCCGTCCGTCCGTACGTCACACTTCATTTCCGAGCAATAACTGGAGAACCATTTGACCTAGAACCTTCAAACTTCATAGGGTTGTAGGGCTGCTGGAGTAGACGACCCCTATTGTTTTTGGGGTCACTCCATCAAAGGTCAAGGTCACAGGGGCCGGAACATTGAAAACCATTTCCGATCAATAACTAGAGAACCACTTGACCCAGAATGTTGAAACTTGATAGGATGATTGGTCACGAAGAGTAGATGACCCCTATTGATTTTGGGGTCACTCCGTCAAAGGTCAAGGTCACATGGGCCTGAACATTGAAAACCATTTCCGATCAATAACTAGAGAACCACTTTACCCAGAATGTTGAAACTTCATAGGATGATTGGTCATGAAGAGTAGATGACCCCTATTGATTTTGGGGTCACTCCGTCAAAGGTCAAGGTCACATGGGCCTGAACATTGAAAACCATTTCCAATCAGTAACTAGAGAACCACCTGACCCAGAATGTTGAAACTTGATAGGATGATTGGTCATAAAGAGTAGATGACCCTTATTGATTATGGGATCACTCCATCAAAGGTAAAGGTCACAGGGGCCTGAACATTGAAAACCATTTCTGATCAATAACTAGAGAACCACTTGACCCAGAATGTTGAAACTTCATAGGATGATTGTACATGCAAAGTAGATGACCCCTATCAATTTTGGGGTCACTCCATTAAAGGTCAAGGTCACAGGGGCCCGAACATTGAAAACCATTTCCGGTCAGTTACTTGAGAACCACTTTACCCAGAATGTTGAAACTTCATAGGATGATTGGTCATAAAGAGAAGATGACCCCTAACGATTTTGGGGTCATTCTGTGAAAGGTCAAGGTCACAGGGGCCCGCACATTGAAAACCATTTCCGGTCAGTAACTTGAGAACCATTTGACCCAGAATGATGAAACTTCGTAGGATGATTGGTCATGCAGAGTAGATGAACCCTAACGATTTTAGGGTCACTCTGTGAAAGGTCAAGGCCACAGGGGCCTGAACATGGAAAACCATTTCCAATCAATAACTTGAGAACCTCTCGACCCAGAATGTTGAAACTTCATAGGATGATTGTTCATGCAGAGTAAATGACCCTTATTGTTTTTGGGGTCACTCCGTTAAAGGTCAAGGTCACAGGGGCTTGAACATTGATAACCAGTTCCGATCAATAACTTGAGAACCACTTGACCCAGAATGTTGAAACTTCATAGGATGATTGAACATGCAGAGTAGATGACCCCTATTGATCTTGGGGTCAGTCTATTAAAGGTCAAGGTCACAGTGGCCTGTTCATGTAAAATCATTTTTTGGAAATAACTTGAGAACCACTTGACCTACAATGTTGAAACTTAACAGGATGATTGGACATGCAGAGTACATGACCCCTATTTATTTTGAGGTCACTTGATCAAAGGTCAGGGTCACAGGAGCCTGAACAGTGACTTGAGAACCACTAGGACATGAGTGTTGAAATTTAGCGGGATGACTGGACATGCCAAGTAGATGATCCCTATTGCAGCCAACATTCAGTGTCTCTTTGACTTTCGCTCCTGACTTCTATTGACTTCTTGCCTATAGGACTTTGCATTGGGGGAGACATGCGCTTTTTTACAAAAGCATTTTCTAGTTTTTCCAACAGCTATTCATACTGGTGTAAACTTTCACAGAAGTATTCTGAATCACCAAAAGTAAAATACTAAATCATAATCAGCTTACTTTCATGTAACCTTCACCCTGCTTTATTTCAAAAATGGACTAGTCCACCTTTCAATTTGGGCAGTACCACTTGTTTATCAAAGGGGTGTTCACTCAATATTTACTGACTGAGTTGCGAACAGTGCAGACCATGATCAGCCTGCATGGAAGTGCAGGCTGATCTTGGTCTGCACTGGTCGCAAAAGCAGAATCACATGCCACCAGCACGATAAAGGTTAAAGCTGTGCTTTTGATGTTTGCATGCCAGAATAAATGTGTAACATGTGCATGTTTCACAGCAGTTTGTTGTATCATAATTTACACTTGACACTCGTTTTCAGAGCGGGGCTTCCAGACCCAAAACAGCTCCAGCAAAAACAGGAGGGGTAGGTTTATACAAATTTTGATTACTGTTTTATGGTATCTGCAATAGTTTCAAGATTCATTGAGCACATTGATTTATTACCATGTTTCAAAGCTGTATATGAACACAGTGTTTTTTATGCCCCCCCATGAGTGGTGGGGGCATATAGATTTGGTCTTGTATGTGCGTCCATGTGTCCGTGCGTCCGTCCGAAGTTCTTGATGCGCCTAGCTCAAAAAGTGTTTGATATAAATTGATGAAACCTTGCATGAGTCTTTATCATGATATGAACTTGCGCACCTCCTATTTTTCGTCTGGCTCCGCCCCCTATTTTCAGAGTTATGGCCCCTGAAATAGTCAGAAATGCACATTTTAACCTTGTGACACGCCTAGCTCAAAAAGTATTTGATGTAGATTCATGAAACCTTGCATGAGTCTTAATCATGATATGAACTTGCGCACCTCCTATTTTTCATCTGGGTCTGCCTCCTATTTTCAGAGTTATGGCCCCTGAAATAGTCAAAAATGCACATTTTCACCTTGTGACGCGCCTAACTCAAAATGTATAACATATAAATTGATTAAACCTTGCATGAGTCTTTATCATAATATGAATTTGCGCACCTCCTATTTTTCATCTGGGTCAACCCCCTATATCCAGAGTTATGGCCCCTGAAATAGTCAAAAATGCACATTTTCACCTTGTGACGCGCCTAACTCAAAAAGTATTACATATAAATTGATTAAACCTTGCATGAGTCTTTATCATGATATAAACTTGCGCACCTCCTATTTTTTGTCTGCCTCCGTCCCCTTTTTTCAGAGTTATGGCCCCTGAAATAGTCAAAAATGCACATTTTCACCTTGTGATGCACCTAGCTCAAAAAGGGTATGATATAAATGGATGAAAACTTGCATGAGTCTTTATCATGATATAAACTTGCACACCTCTTATTTATTGGCTGGCTCCTTTCCCTATTTTTAAAGTTATTTCCCCTGAAATAGTAAAAAAATGCACGTTTTCACCTAATTATGTGCCTAGCTGAAAAAGTATTTGATGTAAATTCATGAAACCTTGCTAGAGTCTTTATCATAATGTTACCTTGCACACTTGGCATTCTTCATGAGAATCTTAGCGCTTATTACAGAGTTATGACCCTTGAAATAGCCAAAACAGTGGATTTTTTGTTCGTGATGCTCATAGCTCAAAAAATATATGGCCTAGAATAATGAATCCTTTTCATAAAATGTTTGTTTAGGCTATACCCCATTAAGACTGGAAATATTTGAATTATTTCCCCTTATTTGTGACAAATGTACCAGTGGGGGGCACACCCTGTGTCCTACAGACACATTCTAGTTTTCATGCCAATCCCCCCCCCCCCTTTTCAAATTCCCAAAGTTAAAGAAAAAAATACTTCTTTTGCTTTTTCAACAAGGACTGGACCAATGAAACCTTAAACATTTGAAACACATAGCAGTATGCTAACTTACCGGTAATGCTTTTATGACTATTTTTTTCTTAAATGTAACATTTTATTAAAAAGCATTTTTTTAAACTTTTTTAATAATTCCCAGTTTAGACGTTTTACAACACATCCCATTTGTAAAGGCCCCCGGCCCCTTTCCCAAATCAACGGAAATGCAGGCGTCCGATAGCTTCTGCTAAAAGCCCGTATCCGGAACAGGGTAGACGGGATGACTATAGCCACGACACGACAGATACGCCAATTCATTTAAATGGGATTATCACATATTAAAAAATGTCGTAATCCTTAATATACTGTGAAACTGTCTTTCACAGGCAGTTAATTTTGTGGTTTTGTCATAAAATGCTGTATTGTGGGAACTTGAATCTATAGATTTTAAATTTTTCATATAAAACAAGTGTGAATTTCATTTGTTCATCCGGGTTTAATTTCTTGGAGTAATGCAACCATGAAACTCCCCACCGTAACATCATATAGAATACGGAGAATTTCATGGTACAAAGTTCAAGTAAAAAATATTTACAGGTTTCTGCTCATAGTGAAGGTAAATTTCCATTTTAAAATGTCAGCATTGACACATTTTTTGCCATAATTTCAGCCTCCAAAGTCAAAGTCTGGGGGACCACCAAGAAAAAAAGAAGGTGCTAAGAAAGCTTCAACTCCAGCGGAAGAAAAGACAGAAAAAGTTTTATCTGTAAGTTTCAACATTTAGTGTGTAACTGTAATTTTATTTTTGTATCTCATAATCTGTAAGCAGTCGTGGATAAATGAAGAAGATTTAGTATAATTGGCATTGTGGTGATGACAGTTTGTCTTTATTGTGGTAGCCAGCCTGTCTGTACTTTCAGTACTTTGATTTTATTTCATGGAACTTGAATGTAATGGAGGCAGAAAGGCAACAGATTTTTTTAATCTTTTTTTTATTTGAAATCTTTTTCATTTGTTACCATTAGTTTTACTTATGGTGAAACTTAGTAGTTTAAACTCTGCTGCCAACACCCTGTTGTTTGAAGGACTTACTTTTGCTATATCCATTAAATGTTTTATCTTCTCAGAAATTAATCATTTATTTAATGTCTGTCTTCTCAGAAATTAATACTTGGAAAAAGTGCTGTTATGAATAGTCAGATATGGTTAACAAGTCGTCAATATATATTGCAAATATTCTACAACACAAACAAACCCTTATTTCAAATGTAGTAAACTTTTAGCCTCGCAGAAATCTCTGATTTTACAGTAATCTTTTAACATTGTTATCTGATATGTTACTCTCATTCCTGTTTCATAGTTAGGGGAATCGCACGGTTTCTCTGATGTTTGTGTTTTTATTGCTTATTGTGATTACACTTATGACGCACAGGATGACGCAGTGATTGAAAAAGCTACAGACTTTCTTGGTGCAGAAATGTTGACGCAGTTGGAAAATTCCAATTGGAAGGAGAGGTTGGCAGGAATGGAGAATTTGACAACAATGTTACGTAGAATGAGCAAAGACATGATCCCGTGTCAAGTTTGTGTGAGAACCATTGCAAAGAAACCTGGCTTTAAAGATAATAATTTTCAGGTACATGCAGTTTATGTAAATTTTTACTCTTACTTTTGTACTGACCATTTAGACTTAAAATTACACATATGAGTAGTCCGCCCGCTTAGCTCAGTAGGTAGAGCGTTGGTGTACGGATCGCGGGGTCGTGAGTTCGATCCTCGGGCGGGGCATATGTTCTCCGTGATGATTTGATAAACGACATTGTGTCTGAAGTCATTAGTCCTCCACCTCTGATTCATGTGGGGAAGTTGGCAGTTACTTGGGGAGAACAGGTTTGTACTGGTACAGAATCCAGGAACACTGGTAAGGTTAACTGCCCGCTGTTACATGACTGAAATACTGTTAAAAAATGGTGTTAAACCCAAAACAAACAAACAAAACAAACAAGCACATATGAGTAACCAAATGTAAGATTAAGGCTATTGCATACTCTAGTATGATGATTTGGAGAGTATGTGTGAAAGGGAATGAGTATTGGTTATAAAAGTTCCTTTGCAAGGATCTTTTAATTTCGGAGCAGTGGCCCTACTTGGTGTTGTCATAGAAGACAGTGGCAGAATCAGATTTTTGCAGAAATATTTATGTCAGGTGAAATTCAGTTATTGCTCTTGTTAATTGAATGAAATGGAGGTAATTGCCCGAAGGTGCAAATCGACCCCGCCCCAGGGGTTACTTGATTGTACATAGGGAAATCTTCATAAATTTGCTAAAAATAAACCAGAAGGCCTAGATCTTAGATATTTGATATGTAACATTGCCTAATAGACTTCTACAAACTTTGTTCAAATCATGACCCCCAGGGTAAAATTGACCCCGCCCCAGCGGTAAGTTAATTGTACATCAGAAAATCTTCAAAAAATTTCTAAAAATAAACCAGAAGGCCTAGATCTTAGATATTTGACATGTAGAGGACCTCTACAAAATTTGTTCAAATCATGACCCCCGGCGTCAAATTGGCCCAGGGGTTACTTGATTGTACATAGGAAAATCTTCCAAAAAATGTCTAGAAATAAACTAGAAGGCCTAGAGCTTAGATATTTGGTGTGTAGCATTGCCTAGTGGATCTCTACCAAGTTTGTTCAATCAAATCATGACCCCAGGGTCAAGCTTAAATGCAAATCTTCATAGCAACCATTTAACCAGGTGAGCGATATAGGGCCATCATGGCCCTCTTGTCCTAAGTATTGATGTTTGAAGACACAAACTGCTGCAACATTCAGGAGAAAACAAGTTATAAAAACCTATTTTCTGGATTGAACTGTCTTCTTAGGATATCTTTGACAACCCTGAAGCTGATGTAGACCAAAAGTCAAAGCACTATAATGAAATTATATATCTACAACAATCTGACTAATATACGAATATGTTCAGGGCCCGCCCACTTAGCTCAATAGGGAGAGCACGGATCTCGGAGTCGTGAGTTCGAGCCCTGGGTGAGGTGTATGTTCTCCGTGACGATTTGATAAAAGACATTGTGTCTGAAATCATTCGTCCTCCACCTCTGATTCATGTGGGGAAGTTGGCAGTTACTTGCGGAGAACAGGTCTGTACTGGTACAGAATCCAGGAACACTGGTTAGGTTAACTGCCCGCCGTTACATAGCTGAAATACTGTTGAAAAACAGCGTTAAACCCGAAACAAACAAACAAAACGAATATGTTCAATAAAAGTTTAAATATATTTTCTGTACCAGGTTCTGAAGTTACGAGTTGAACTGGTGTCACATCTTGCACTGAATGCAGAGTTTACGAAAGTTTCAGCAGAATTCTGTCTGCCTGACCTTGTAGAGAAGGTCGGAGATGTGAAAAATGGGGCAGCTGTACAGGAAGCTTTCAGTTGTATAGCAGAGGCAACCTCGCTAGACTTCGTGGCAGGAGAGGTATGTTTATGTTTTGCAGGTTTTTTTTCCCCACAAAATGCAGAAGGGACCTGCACCTGTTATTTGGGAAGAAGATAGCTTGTTATTGGGGGCAAATGAAAATCCTGATATAAAGTAAATTTTGGGGAATAATTGAATGATTTTAATGATATATTCAGTGGGGAAAGTGCCTAGAAAAAACAGCTTGTTGTTGTAGAACAAAAGAAATTTAGGATTCCTTATTGCTGTTAACTTCTGTGTTCCAGAGGGATTTTCAGTTCTAATGCAGTAGTTAAAAATACATTTCGGACTTTCATGAAATTATAACATTTTAATCAAAGTTTATTTTGTTACAATCTTAACAGGTAATGAGGATGGCTTTTGCCCAAAAAAATCCCAAGAATCAGTCAGAGGCACTCAACTGGCTTACAAAAGCTGTAACACAATTTGGACTGAAGTAAGTATTGTTAGACTTACAAGAGTAGTACTGTAGAAAAAAGAGATAGCAGTAGTTCACCTTGTAAGGTCACATTCATACTTTTGAGTATTTGAGCCACACCATGAGAAAACCAACATAGTGGGTTTGCGACCAGCATGGATCCAGACCAGCCTGCACATCCGCGCAGTCTTGTCAGGATCCATGCTGTTCGCTTTTAAAGTCTATTGGAATTGGAGAAACTGTTAGCGAACAGCATGGATCCTGACCAGACTGTGCGGATGCGCAGGCTGGTCTGGATCCATGCTGGTCGCAAACCCACTATGTTGGTTTTCCCACGGCGTGGCTCATTTAATGTTTGTGCTATATTCCAAATTTACGTTTCTTGTTCTGATATATAAAATCATACCTTGTTCAGATTTGCCTGGCAAGAAAAAAAAAACTTTGCTACATTATGCATTTTCTATAACGTGTTCCGTTTCCGCTGTTGGAAATTACTACTTCATGCCGATTTGTGTGATTTTAATCAAATGTTTGTTTAAATGTTTGTTCTCACTGTATCTATTCATTAACTTCACTGTTTTGTGGTATTCAGTTGACTCAAATTTATGTGAGTTTACAGATACTTTTAATAATTATACATCGTAACATGCTGGAGAATACTTAAACATGCTGGATATATTCAGAATTTTTTTTATGGCACTCTATGTTCGTTCTTTTGATAATTGTTAACATGCATTAAAAAAAGTAATTTGTTAGTGATGTTTTAGCTAAAAAATTGATGTTTGGTAAGAGTTTCTATTCAGTTCTAATCAAATTTCAGTACTTCACCAAAAATACAGCGGTAACTATGACACATGTATTTGTGAAATGAATAATCATAAAATAGACACACAGATTATTGTATATTGTCATTTCATCAGTTTTGCTTTTAACCGTTACCCTGCTAAATTTCTATAATGAACTTGTTCGTCTTCCAATTTGGACAGTACCATTAACTGTTAAAAGGGGTGCTTACCAAAAAGATACTGACTGAATGGCGAACAATTGCAGACCATGATCAGCCTGCACAGATGTGCATGCTGATCTTGGTCTGCACTGGTCACAAAGGCAGAATCACTTGCCACCAGCAGGCTAAGGGTTAAAGAAATTTATCGGCAGATTTTTTTCTTGTGTGTTTTGGTGCAGTGATTTTCAGTTGTATGCAGTAAAAAAATCTTTCCTTAAACATTGAGGTTCAACTAGCAGAACAAGTAAAAAAATTGTCAAAACCTAGTTTCTTGTAATATGTGACATTGGCTGTGCAGCCAAAAAATTGGTTAGCATACTTGGTCATACCTAGGACATGTGAAGGCTTTCTCATAAAGGACATACAAACTTATTTTAAAGTGGCTGAAAATTTCAATTTGCTTTGAAGCCAGACAAGTAAAAGTTTTTACATGCTTTTAATGTTAAAAAAAATACATGTGCATTAGGTGATTGACAGACATCATGCTGTGTTTGTTTTTATAAAACATTGAATAGTGAATAGATAAAAGGAAAATTGTGCATATGCAAAAAAAGAAACAGTGGCAGTTGTGTATACTTCACTTTGGTCACACTAGCAATAAAAGGCCCATACATTTTAACTGATGACTGAAATATTTTTTTGTCAATCAATTACAGAAAGGGATAAAAAAAAATAAAGTGCATGTCTTGTCTGATTAGTCATAATATTATTGAAAGCACTTTATGTTACAGTATTTTAATACAAAAACCTCAGTAATAAGGATTATTGTATTCATTTAATGATGCATTAACTGCAAAGACACATTATGAACACAAGATTGTTCTAAAAACATCTGGCAATCAAAGTCATTTTGTTTCTAGTTTTGTGGGGATGATTGTTGGGAGTTCTATAAAAAAGAATTGGGAAGTATGATTTTTGTTTGATCAGTTTTAGTAGTAGAAAATGTTCCCAGTGATGATTTTTATATAATGAGGAGTGAAAAATTAAACTCTTTATTTTATTTTGAAAGTGTTATAACAATGAATTGGGCATTACCAATTCCAGTTTGAAAACTGATGTATTAATGTCAACGTAACTTATACACATAATATAATTAATGATTGTATTATCTATGTTAATATAGTATGATATCTATATAACTTACCTGTTTGTTAGTTTTTCACAGGAAATAATTGTTTTCTTTTGGTATATCTGCCAGTTAAAAGTATATTAAAAACTTGATTTTGGATACTCTGGCCAATACTGTTGACTTTGAATAACTTGCCCCTTGCCAGTGTAGGTTCGAAACCTCACTTCGGAATGAAGAATTTTTGGTGTGAAGAAGCAATCCAGCGGTCCTACAAAAGGTTGATGGTTCCGTCCACACGAAAAAAATGATTGATAAAATTTTTTTTTAAGTTTTAAAGTTCACCTTATTGAGAGAAAAAAAATTGCAAGACTACTATTGTAGGAGTTCTGATTATCATAGTCATTTTGACATGATTGTTTTGCTGTGTTGGATATAAATTTGCTGTTTTTTGTAGTGGCTCTGTAGTGTCTACTGTCTTTCTTTATCTTGCAAGAGTTTTTTATCTTCTTTATAGAATACTGTAAAATGATTTAATTTCTTTGAAATTCTGTTGTTTTGGACAAAATGGCTGTTTTTTTTGGGGACATAAATTCATGGATATCAATAAAATGAATGGCATTTTTTGTTGGTTCATTTGGATTTAATTTTGTTGGTTGACTCAACAACAAAATCCATGAAAAAATTGTCCCCAACATATTTATGATTTAACAGTTTTTTTTTTATCTCTGTAGACAGGAAAACTAGTGGAGTGTAGGCTTTTTCATGTTTTTTATACATACTTGAACAATATGTAACAAATTGTTTAACCTTTACCATGCTAAATTTCTAAAATAAACTGGTCTATCATTCAGTTTGGGCAGTACTGTTTACTATTCCAAGAGATGTGTACTGAAAATTTGCTAACTGAATTGTGAACAGTGCAGACCAAGATGAGACTGCACGGATGTTCAAGCTGATCTCGGTCTGCACTGGTCACAAAGGCAGACTCACTTGCTGCCAGCAGGCTAAAGGTTAAACCTTGTGCTTGATATACAAAAGTAACTGTTGGTACTATTTTGATGTACCAGTTACCAAAGTTTAGGTGAACTAAATATTTTAATGTATAAGTGTGCCAGATTATGGTTGCTCTGTTCAACTGTTCATAGCAAAAATAGTATATTAATTTTTCAAATTCATGGGAGGTCCTGGCAATGTACTTATAGTAGTAGTGCAAAGCACTTTCCCGTTTTCTCCGAATTCTGAAATAAGGTTTGTAATGAAGGAACTTACAAGCAACAAATATTTTTTGCAGAGTCTTATGCAAATGCTGTTGCAGATCTTAGCAGATTTTTTATAGAAATATTGTTGAAATGAAGCTGGTGATTTACACATGTCTGCATTTTATGTTTCAGGGTTCAAGTAAAGCCACATATAGAAAACATCAAAAAAGCTTTTGCACACACAAATCCAGTAAGTTCACTGTATAATTGTTATAGTTAGTGCTGTGTTAATTTTAAAGTAATGGGCCTTTAAGGGCAGTCAGCAGATTACATATTCTCCATTTGCAATTTCGGCATTTTTTGTATTTTTTTTACAGGCTATATTAACATCTAAAAAAATTTATGTGCCTTATGAGAATACGAAATCACACGGAAATTGCTGAATGTCATTAAGGGTCAATTACCTTAATGTAACTATTTGAGCCGCACCATGAGAAAACCAACATAGTGGGTTTGCGACCAGCATGGATGCAGACCAGCCTGCGCGGTCAGGATCCATGCTGTTCGCTTTCAAAGCCTATTGCAATTAGAGAAACTGTTAGCGAACTGTGCTGGTCGCAAACCCTCTATGTTGGTTTTCTCATGGCGTGGCTCATTTTAAAAGCTTGCTTAATGCCTCAGTGTTACATTTGAATAACCTTAAAGAGGAATGTGACGTAAGTTTCATTGACAGTGTCATTACCAGATTCTGTCTTATACAGAACAAATTAGGGAATTTGATTCTTGTAGCTGTTTTCAGTATTTTGTCATGGCCCAAGTCATATGAAAATGTTGGGCATAACATTGTGAAATTTTCTAATTTACATGGCAATAACAATAAATTAAGGTATTGTATCAAAAGTGTGTTACTTTAGTGTAATGTATATTATTATCAAATCTATATTTATAGTCCTTTCCATTGATCTCGATGTAGTCACATGATCAATGATGAAAAGTGGTATTGACTCTTAGGGCGGAGCCAGAAACATGTATTGACCGCCAGCTGTGACGTCATCACGGTTTGACGTCAAAACAATGCGACGTTTTACTCAATTTACCACGAAAAATGACCAAAGGCTGCAGATATTGGTATTTAATGTTTATACTTACGAGTAGGCTGGATTTAATAATAAAACAATTGTTGCCTTTTCAGTTTGGCTGATATGTGGATTTATCGACCTGGTAAATCCACATATCGACCTCACCAAAAGGCAATAATTGTATATTATTTGGATTTCAGGCAGTGAGGACGGCTGCTATAAGTCTGTGTGCCATATTGTATCAGTATATGGGTCAGCAGTTACGTATGTTCTTTGAAGATGAAAAGGCAGCTTTGCTACAACAAATAGATGCAGAGTTTGAAAAGGTTTGTCTTAAACTTTTGTTGACAGATGTATCAAATCCAGTTTTGGGTTAATGCTGCAGATTATTTTTCAACCCAGCCTGGTAATTGCCTTCAGTTTTAATTAAAGGTTTAATAGGAAAATTCGAAAAATGTCGGAGGTAACTGAGAATTGGAATGTAGAATTATTTATATTTGAGGAAGGTTTCCAGTTTGCTTGCAGAAAGTCAACTGTTGTACCTTGTGCCTGCCTGTGCCTGATGTATGGCTGAGTAATCACCTAAGATAATCAAACTGGAAAGTTGCTCTGTTACCAAAATCATGGTGTAACATGAAATCCATGAAAACAAACACCCATTATATGTTAGGTGATAAATTTTATATGTATGTAAAAGCTTGTACACTACCACAGGACTGAATTTGACTTTACTGTGTGATGATTATATGCTCCCATTGTTTTAGGTGAAAGGTCAGAAACCCCCAGCTCCTGTAAGGGGCCTCAAGCCAACAGATACTGGTGATGATGATGATGATGATGACGATGAGAAGGGTGGTGATGATGGTGATGATAATGCCGCTGATCTTGTTCCAAGAAATGATATAGGGTAGGAATTGTTTTTCCCCTTTTTTTCTGAAGTTAACTTGAATTGTGATTGAGTAGAAGTACCCAAATTAATTTTAAGCCTGCTTTTCAGTGGTTGTAAAAATGCCTTGAAAAAATTAGCGTTGTATGTAAATATTGGCCTCTGTTACATATTGAATAGAATTCTGGTTGACTCGTTTCGTTATTTGCACAGCCTCAGATTCTTGTATATTGGAGATTAGTCTCCGTTCCAGATAGGTCATTTTGTGAAAATCTTGAGAGTAATTTCATTTGATGTGTGCTCTTAAGTTGAAAAGGACATCTTTACATATAAATGAAGTAGTATGGTTAAATATCCAGACACAAAAATTGTGAAATCACGGAATCTTAAACTAAATGACAGTGCATATATTCTTTGACAGACACAAAAATGGTGTCAGACTTCTCTTCAATAATACTCTACCAAGAAGAGCTCAGAAAATTCGTATATTATTTGAAGGAACCTACCAGAAATTAGCTTATATCAAGGCAGTAAAACTTTCATTACAGCTCCCTATCAGACCTTATATGACTGCTTAACCTTACCCGTGCTAAATTTCTAAAATGGACTAGTCATCACTCAATTTGGCAATACCATTTTTATTTGAAGGGTGTTTACTGAAAATATTGAACTGAATATGTGAACAGTGCAGACCATGATCAGACTGCATGGTGCAGCTGATCTTGGTAGCAATGCAAAGCAAATCACTTGCTGGCAGCAGTCTAAAGGTTAATTATTATCAGATTTCACTGCTTAGTTGATGGCCCAAGAACAATCTTGGACTAAATTTATAAGCCTGACTGCACCAATCAGAAAGTTGTCGTGGTAAACAAAAGTAAAATGCTCACCATTTATAATAAAAATTAAAAAAAAAAAAAAAAAGGTTTTATAATTGAACTTTTAATGGTATTTATCTTAAGTTTATGTGGAAATGTAAAATAAAAACAAAAATGTCCAGAAAATGTCAATTCACTACTTAGCATGTTCTTAAGTTGCCATTTAGGATTCAACCGAACTCTAACTGATGTGGATGAAAATATAAAAGTTTAGCTGTATTTATTAATAAAAAATGAAGGTAACCATTCAGATGATTTTGTTAATGAACCTTTTCCCATCGGGAGATCTTACAGTTCAAAGCTAATGAAACAAAACATGAAAAAATAGCAAAAAAGTGAAGGATTTATATACAAATAAAAGGTAAAAAGGTATTTTTTTTACTATACGTACAAATTCAATTTATGGCAAGGACATTCCTATATTTTTGTTGATATTTTGTAAAAAAGAACTGCTCTATTTTCAGTTTTAAAATTCCTTATATTTTCATGAAAATATGATGATTTACAGCCTCTAAATAACACCCCAATAATGGAAAGCTTGATATTAAATTTCATCAAATTATACAGGGACAGATTTTCACAAGAGCTGATTGAATCCCTAGCAGATAAGAATTGGAAGGTGCGAGGAGAGGGCCTGCAGAAAATCATCTCCATCCTGAACGAGGCAAAGTTTATAACTGGAAGTCTAGGCCCACTGCCTGAAGCAGTCAAAGCCAGACTGGGTGACAACAACAAAATTTTGGTAAAATTATTTGCTAAACTCATTTCAGATTGTTGAAAAACTAAATTTCATTGTCGTAGTTTGCATAGCTAGCTCTTAGTCCATAGGGGTGTCATTAGACAGGAGAGAGCAGTTTTAGACAAAATGGAAGTTAACTACTCGTATTAAGTGAGCTTTTTCTGTACTTCATATTTGGAATCCAAGAGAGTATCTAATTGCCCAGACATAGATTAAAACATTGGTGAAATTAGTGTTTGAAGCACCAAAACCTATACTGAGCTTGGAGAAATTTTCGTTTTATTTTAAGAAAATATGATATTTTGTAAAATGCAGTTTTGTATACATGTACATTAACCTTTAGCCTGCTGCCGGCAAGTGATTCTGCCTTTGCGACCAGTGCAGACCAAGATCAGCCTGCACATCCGTGCAGTCTGATCATGGTCTGCACTGTTTGCTATTCAGTCAGTAAATTTTCAGTAAACACCCCTTCTAATAATAAATGGTATTGCCCAAATTGAATGATGGACCAGTCCATTATAGAAATTTAGCAGGGTAAAGGTTTAAGCACATGAAAAAATAGTTTTACATTTTCACTTTAGGTGACAACCACCATTGGGATTTGTGTGACCTTAGCAACCAATATGGGACGTCACTGTAAGCAGCATATAAAAGTAATTGGTCCTGCACTCATTGGTTGCTTAGGAGATAGCAAGGTATGTCAAAAACCAAGTAATTATATAAACTTCAATATGCATTTTATTCGAAGAATCGAGAAAATTTGAAGTAAGAATGCTTTGTAACTTGGTTCACTTCCTGGTAACATCGTACAACTAAGACATGAAAAGAGGTACCAGTAACTGTTTTGCACGGGGCTCAGCATTAAAAAGTAAACTTGCTTCTCTTTCATGCTCATGGTGGTATTAAAGGAATTAGGTAACGAGAGTGATCAATATAAGTTGCAGAATTTGTATCACTGATAACGTAAAGGAACTTATCAGCTTTTTACATTGGACCACTTGTATAAAGCGACTTTTCTATTAAAAGACTGCCTAAAAACCTGCCCAAACGTTTTTACTAAACAAGATGATCCAGTAAAATATGCTAATACTAATTAATAAAAAAAACAAAAACATTTACAGTTTAGCGTGCATGGTAAATCTGCAGTTCAGTATATTACTTGTCATTCTGAAATTTATTAAAATCTGTATTAAGCGACTATCCCATTAAGAGACTACATTTTGGCGTTTCATTTTAGTATAAAATATGGTTCAATGTTGGTATGATTTGAAACCTGACAAGCTACAGACTTTATTATTATGAAGAAATAATATGATAATTGAGCAGTGCCATAAGAAAACCAACATAGTGCATTTGCGACCAGCATGGATCCAGACCAGCCTGCGCATCTGCGCAGTCTGGTCAGGATCCATGCTGTTCGCTAATGGTTTCTCTAATTACAATAGGTTTTCAAAGAGAACAGCATGGATCCTGACCAGACTGCGCAGATGCGCAGGCTGGTCTGGATCCATGCTGGTCGCAAATGCACTATGTTGGTTTTTTCATGTTGCGGCTCATATGTGTTGTATATTTTAGCCTGCCCTGAGAGCAGCTGCTGTGGGAGCTTTGAATGCGTGGGTGGATCAGACAACACTGACACCTCTGGTCGAGTGTGAGGCATTCAGTGATGCTCTTAAGCTGGAAAACCCTAACCTTAGACAGGAGGTATCAATTTTAATAGATTATGAAATTATGTCTTTCCTTAATGGGTACATTTTAGTCTACATTTTAAAAAATACTAGATTTCATTAAATTTTATCAAGGTGGTCTTAAATATATCTTTTCATCACATTGTCACTTTTCTTCGATAGGTAAAGAGCCTAGTGAAACTAAAAAAAAATTATGAACTATACAGTAAGATTCATTTCTAATATTTCTGGTCTGAAAAGTTTTGTTTATATGCTTGTGGTAGCCTGTTAAAACTGCAAAAGTTAGGAGAAAGGGTTATGACTTAATCTGTAGTCCTGAGAGAATGTGTACCAAAACTGTTTATATTGGGATTTGTCATAAAATTACTACATCAAAATTAATGTCTTTTACATCTTTTGTTTGTTCAAAATATAATTTGAATTTTGAATATTAACAAAAATTATGTTTCTTTACAGTACTGAATATTTTTAAAAATACCTTATTATCTTACTTCAGCTGTTTGGCTGGTTGACAGAGAGGCTACCAAATCACAAACAGTTACCAAAAGATGAGATGAAGTTGTGTATACCCCATCTGCTGTCATGTTTGGAAGACAGAAACCCTGAAGTAAGAAAGAAGGCTGGGGAATCGCTTGTACCGTTCATGATTCATGTTGGATATGATTCCGTCTTCAAGGCCACTAGCAAGCTTAAGGTGAGTTGCATGATGGGTTATTGTTTAGAGCATATACAGCGGTCCAGTGGTGAGACTTTTGGATACAAAATCAGCGGTCATGAGTTAAGTTCCACTGGCCCCTCTCAATCTACTAGGAAGAGTCTTCATTTACACCTGCCACACAAAAGAACCAGGAAAGCTCCTGGTATTGGAATGTCTTCTGTATTTTGTGCTGCATTTTGTAGGGCGTTTTAACCATTTTGGAGGCCAAAATTTGACCGTATTCCACTCCAAAAAGTACGATTCTCCAACATAAGTAAAGTACTGGTATGCCATTTAAAACACAGGACAGTATGTTTTAAGTCATTGACTTCTGGAGTGCAACGTGTTGCGATTTATGAAAATGCTATTTTTATTATGACACAATTTTTTCCCTATTTAAATTGTTACAACATGGTTTTCCCTTTTCTAATGGACCCTGCCACCCTTCCCCAAAAAAATAAAAAAATTAAACTACTGTCATCCAACAAAAATCACTTGCATTCTGAGGTAATAGCCCATTTTGGAAACCATTGGCAACTAGTGATGAACTTATATATGCACACAAGTAGAGTCAGTTTGAGGTATAACCATGAATTAGAAAACTTCATCACACCAAGAGGTTAAATTGAACATACTGAAAAGTTGAAAAATCAGAAGATAGGACAGCAGTTTTGATAACAGCAGTTAACTTGTACCTATCAAATGGTTTTGAATTTCATACAGAAATAGTGCAAATGATTTGACCAGACATCACATCTTAAGATAGTAGGAGTTGCCTCAAATACATGCTCTACTTATGTGCGTGATGAAAATTTGGGCAAATAGAAATGGGTGACTTATAACAAACGAAAAAACTACCGGATGACATTGAATTTACTGACATAGTGAGCCTTTTTTTCCGTTGAAAACTTCATGGAACCATGTTGCGGGATACCATCGGTAGCCATGTCCCCATTAAATTTAAAGCAGTGTACAGCGTATTTTAAAGCCTTAAGGATGTACGAGCGTTTTTTTTTTCAGGATATCTGCCATTTTGAAAAATGTTTCTTCGAATATTGCTTTCTAACAAAAGTTTTGCCAAAAATTAATACTAAATAATTAAAATATGGCTAATAATGTACCATTTAACCAAATAGATTCTGCTTTTTTGTGAAAAAAAAATTTTCACCCTTATTTTGGCTGGCATTTGCCTAAAATTGACGTAAGTTTTACAACAGGGTAGGGGTAGGTAATTTCAAATATCTATGGAAGTAGATCAGGTTTGGTTTGGATATTTTCCTGTCTGATACATATAATGATAAGCTATAATTGAAGTAAACCTTTTCAAGATAGCACTTTATTTTATCCAGAAAATATAAATTAAAACAAAAAGAACAAAAAATATCAAAAATCACCAGTTTTTGACAGTTTTTATGCCCCCAAAGGGAGGCATATAGTTTTTGAACCGTCTGTCAGTCTGTCGGTCTGTCCGCAATTTTGGTGTCCGGTCCATATCTTTGTCATCCATGGATGGATTTTCAAATAACTTGGCATGAATGTGTACCACAGTAAGACGACGTGTTGCGCGCAAGACCCAGGTCCGTAACTCAAAGGTCAAGGTCACACTTAGACGTTAAAGGTCATTTTTCATGATAGTGCATTCGTGTCCGGTCCATATCTTTGTCATCCATGGATGGATTTTCAAATAACTTGGCATGAATGTGTACCACAGTAAGACGACGTGTCGCGCGCAAGACCCAGGTCCGTAGCTCAAAGGTCAAGGTCACACTTAGACGTTAAAGGTCATTTTTCATGATAGTGCATTCGTGTCCGGTCCATATCTTTGTCATCCATGGATGGATTTTCAAATAACAAGGTCACACTTAGACGTTAAAGGTCATTTTTCATGATAGTGCATTGATGGGCATGTGTCCAGTCCATATCTTTGTCATTCATGCATGGATTTTAAAATTATTATGTCTCCCACCACAAAGTGGTGTGGGAGACATATTGATTTACTCCAGTCTGTCTGTCTGTGTGTGTGTCTGTCACAAAGCTTGTCCGCACTCTAAGTCGAACATTTCTTATCCGATTTTCACCAAACTTGAACAAAATGTGTTTGACCATAAGACCTCGGCCAAGTTTGATAACTAGCCAAATCGGTTCAGGCGTCTTGGAGTTATGGCCCATGAATTACCAAAAATCGGTCTTTTTACTCTTGTCCGCACTCTAATTTGAATATTTCTCATCCAATCTTCACCAAACTTGAACAAAATGTGTTTGACCATGAGACCTCGGCCAAGTTCGATAACTAGCCAAATCGGTCCAGGCATTTTGGAGTTACGGCCCTTGAATTATCGAAAAATTGGCCTTTTTACTCATGTCCGCACTCTTAATCAAACATTTCTCATCCGATCTTCACCAAACTTGAACAAAATGTGTTTGACCATGAGACCTCGGCCAAGTTCGATAACTAGCCAAATCGGTGCAGGCATTTTGGAGTTACGGCCCTTGAATTATCGAAAAATTGGCCTTTTTACTCTTGTCCGCACTCTAAGTCGAACATTTCTCATCCGATCTTCAACAAACTTAAACAAAATGTGTTTGACCATGAGACCTCGGCCAGGTTCGATAACTAGCCAAATCGGTCCAGGCATTTTAGAGTTACGGCCCTTGAATTATCGAAAAATTGGCCTTTTTACTCATGTCCGCACTCTTAATCAAACATTTCTCATCCGATCTTCACCAAACTTGAACAAAATGTGTTTGACCATGAGACCTCGGCCAAGTTCGATAACTAGCCAAATCGGTTCAGGCATTTTAGAGTTACGGCCCTTGAATTATCGAAAAATCCGTCTTTTTACTCATGTCCGCACTCTTAATCAAACATTTCTCATCCGATCTTCACCAAACTTGAACAAAATGTGTTTGGCCATAAGATCTTACCCAAGTTCGATAACTAGCCAAATCCGCCCAAGCACTTTTGATTTATGGCCCTTGAATTACTGATTGGATCCACTCATCCAGACCATCTAATTGGATCCACTCGTCTAAAACATCTAGAGAAACTAACATTTTTCATAGGGGCAGTTGTGGGAGACATGCGCTTTTCTCAAAAGCATCTCTAGTTGGGCATGAATGTGTACCACAGTAAGACGACGTGTCGCGCGCAAGACCCAGGTCCGTAGGTCAAAGGTCCTAAACTCTAACATCGGCCATAACTATTCATTCAAAGTGCCATCGGGGGCATGTGTCATTCTATGGAGACAGCTGTTGTTTTCTTAATAAATCACTTAGACGCACGGTGACCCCAATTTTTTTTTCTTTCCGTTTTGAAGCATTTTTGTGTGTCATTAAAGCTGCAAAATATTTTTAAAATCTTACTGTCAGAATTTTTTTTGTAGATCTAAATACATTTTTTCCATTGAAAATAAAGTGGGTTGGGTAATTATGTCAACATGTAAAAATGAAAGAGATTTGTTAGTGACATTTATGCTTATATAATACTGACATCACCTTGTATTCATATTAACCTGTAAGACATGAAATCCCTATAACATTAAATGGGATATTATATGTTTTATAAAGTACCATCATTTTTTCAATTTTACAGAATTTCAGAAATGCTTAAACAGTGGGTGAAGAAAATGCCCTATAAAATTAAAACGAGTTTGGTGACCTGTGTTTTTTCTTCTCTTGTTTGTCTTGGAAACTAATGTTCTTCAAGCTCACAGAGTATGAAAACATTCTTAATGCTAGAAAAAATTCGCTCTTACATCCTTAAACGTCTCTTTCATGTATTGAATATTCTTGGAACAGAACATGTAAGTACATGCAATCCAGGAACATGATTAAATTATCTGGATATGTTGTATTACCTAAGTACCATAGAAAAACAGTATTATACCGAGTACATTTCGTTTTTGTAGCCAGCATCAAAAGACCAGATAATGCAAATTATTGAGAAGGCTCGAGAAAATCTACCTGCGAAACAACCTAAAAAGAAACCTGCCACAGCTCCAGCTGCATCAAAGGCCGCAGCCCCTGCCGTCTCAAATGACTACGATGAAGAGGATGCCCCTCCTCCACGGAAGAAGGAGAAATCGCCCACAGCAGAACCGCCAGAAACAAAGGGTCCAGCTAAAGGGCCAGGAAAGACAAAAGCAAAAGCTGTAAGATTTTGTATTAGGAATCAGCACATTTTAGGCAACTTTGTCAATCAAAACTTGAAAATTGTTGTTTGTCCTAATCCTTAACATGTTTGAAGAGAAAATTAAAAGTTTCTGAACTGTATAAAATTTAACTGCAAGAAAGGTTTTGATAATGGGTAATTATTTGCTGTAAGAATTATGTATAAGCACTACGCCTCACTCGGGGTGTTGAATTCTTCATGTGAGGAAACCATCCAGCTAGCTTACGGAAGGTCGGTGGTTCTACCCAGATGCCCGCTCGTGATGAAATAATGCACGAAAGGGCATCTGGGGTCTTCCTCCACCATCAAAGCTAGAAAGTCGCCATATGACCTATAATTGTGTCGGTGCGATGTTAAACCCAACAAAAACAAAAAAACAAGCAGCACTTCTGGAAAAACTTGACATACTGTGAAAACATAGATATTGGTTGGGGACTGATTTTCATTGATTTCATAGCTGAGTCAATCCACGAAATTTAATCCGAATGATCTAGTGAGTTTCTTATCATTGTATTTTCAAAAGTTTAAATATCCACGAATTCATATCCCCATGGAAAAGCCTTTTTAGCTGAAACCATGGAATTTCGTGCGCACAATACAAAATGTTTTCACAGTATGTTTCTGTTACAGAGGATCTTGCTTCAGTACGAAAGAAAATCCCTGTCTTTATAGGGAGATTTTTTATACTCAGAGATGTCATCAAAAGAGGTTATCATACTATTCTACGTAACAAAGAGAACGTAAAACATCAAAACTTCATCCAATGGTAATTGAATAGCAAAAATAGTGTAATGTAGTAATACCTCATTGACTTCTGAATGAAATATCATTAAAATGAACTTTTTTTGCTCCAGGCATCAGCACCTAGTAAAAGAAAGAAGGTCGAAGAAGACACAGGTCCACCTATAAGTATAAATGAACCAAAAGAAAAACGATTTAAAGAGGAGAGAAATATGAAGGTCAGTTTACCGCAGTATACTATTCTTTTGACTTGCCAGGGCACAAGTTGCTATTATGATCATTCACCATGTGCCATCTGGCTCTGAAAGTCATTCACTATCCACCATCCGGCCTTGAAAGTTCTTTGCTATCCACCATCTGGCCTTGAAAGTCCTTCGCTATCCACCATCTGGTCTTGAAAGTCCTTCGCTATCCACCATCTGGCCTTGAACATCATTCACCATCCACCATCTGGCCTTGAATATCATCCACCATCTGACCTTGAAAGTCCTTCACCATCCACCATCTGGCCTTGAAAGTCATACGCTATCCACCATCTGGCCTTGAAAGTCCTTCACTATCCACCATCTGGCCTTGAAAGTCCTTCACTATCCACCATCTGGCCTTGAAAGTCCTTCACTATCCACCATCTGGCCTTGAATATCATTCACCATCCACCATCTGGCCTTGAAAGTCCTTCACCATCCACCATCTGGCCTTGAATATCATTCACTATCCACCATTTGGCATTGAAAGTCCTTCACTATCCACCATCTGGCCTTGAATATCTTTACCATCCACAGTTTGGCTTTGAAAATCATTTATCATCCACCATCTGTCCTCGATAGACTCTGAATCTGCAGGCCGGCTTTAAAAGTGATATGATAGAAATGTTCTCTTCCAATCTACTGTGATGGGTGATCCTGGGCCATCACGGCCTTTTGTTTGAGTTTATTTCTAATGAAAGCTTAAGTCTTATAAGCCGGTTTAGAGTCTACTTGCTTGGAAAAAAAAGTACACTGTTGTCACTTTGGAAAGAAAAGTGATGACAGCGGCGCTAAGCCTTGCAACTTCTTGGTTGAGCGACTGGTAGTCCAACTGCCCTATCTGTCTGTCCATTGCACTTCATTTCCAATCAATACCTGAAGAACCATTTGACCTAGAACCTTCAAAGTTCATAGGGTGATAGAGCTTACGGAATAGATGACAATAGATTGTTTTTGTGGTCACTTGATCATTAGTAACTCATTGTTTGTCAGGAACATCCTTAAAACATTAGATCAGCTGAAATGCTTATTCAAAACAATGCGAATATGACAAAGAGAAACGAAAAAGAAAAAAGATTTCAGATAAAACATCCTTGCCTTGCATTATGTATTTGAGTTTGGAGTCTATCTTCTTTTCAGACATTGAAGTGGAATTTCATGGAACCAAAGGCAGAGTACGTGGAGCAGCTTAGAAACCAGATGGAGAAAAACTTCAGTAAAACCATGATGGATTTACTCTTCCATACTGACTTTAAAAATCATACAAAAGCTATCGAAATACTTCTAAAGGTCAGTGGTGCTTTATCTTCAGCTTATATTTTTCTCATTATGACTTGAGCTATACATGTGTAAATGTATATTAAAACCATTTCAAACATTTTGTGACAAATCTTAAGGTAAGAGAAGGTTGTGAAATAGAATTTAGTACATCGTTTATATTGGCTTAAATAATATGTTTTGGAAAATAAGGTTGACACCTGTATGTAAGTCTTTGAATACTCTAGGGAGAATGTTTTTGACTTCATATAATTAGGTTGTTTTGTTGTGATTAACTCGTTTCAGTAATTTATATGTACATTATATATTTGTCTGCTTGTTTTATTGAACAAAATGGTCTACATTTTACTTTGTGAGAAAGCATGCAGGTTCTTGCTTGTGTTGACTGTATGCTCTAACAAAAAAATGTTTGTAGTTTAATATCAGCAGTGGGGCCTCCTTGGCTGAGTGGTTATGGTCGCTGACTTGAAATCACTTGCCACTCATTGATGTGGGTTCAAGCCTCGAGGCCTTGAATTCTTCATGTGAGGAAGCCATCCAGCTGGCTTACGGAAGGTCGGTGGTTCTACCCAGGTGCCCGCTCGTGATGAAGTAATGCACGGTGGGGCACCTGGGATCTTCCTCCACCATCAAAGCTGGAAAGTCGCAATATATATGATCTGTAATTGTGTTGGTGCGACGTTAAACCCAACAAACTAAATAAATAAATTAATATCAGCAATTTGTCTTCTTTTGGTTCCTATTTGTTGTTGTATTCTGATTACATTATACTGTGGAATTACTTTTGTTCAGTTGGAACTTATTTTCGTGGATATTGCATATCTCATGGTTGTGTCAGCCTTTGAAGTTAACTCTTAGCCTGCTGGCGGCAGATGGTTCTGCCTTTGCGACCAGTGCAGACCAAGATCAGCCTGCACATCCATGCAGTCTGATCATGGTCTGCACTGTTCGCTATTCAGTCAGTAAATTTTCAGTGAAAACCCCTTTGAGTAATAAGTGGTACTGTCCAAATTGAAAGATGGAACAGTCCATTATAGAAATATAGCAGGCTAAGGGTTAAATCATTACAAACAAGTGTTTTCATTATTTTATCTAAGTAAAGATTTGAAATCCATGCTTTTATTGTTCCCAAAAATAACCATTAATTTTGTATTTCAGTGTATGGAGAGTGCACAGAACGAGCAGCTGGGCAACCTGGATCTCATTCTGAAGTGGTTTACGCTACGATTCTTCGACACCAATCCCAGCATGCTCAACAAGGCACTTGAATATATCTCCAAACTATTCAAGCTTCTCATTGACATTGATTACAATCTACACGAGTTCGAGGCAAACTCGTTTGTGCCATATTTAGTCATAAAGGTAATGTTTGCTCGAATTGGTTAAAAAAGACCCAGTTATAAATCACCACATCATTTAAAATAGATATTTATTGCAATTAGTTATGTCAAGTAATGCAGATTCTATCTTGGGTGGAAGCTGTCAACTGATACCCTTATTTTCAGACGTGTGCTGTATACATATCTTAACTCCTGGAAGATTTGACACCATCCCAGCATATGACACTTACATTGAAATAAATTTCTTGACAGAAATGATTTCTTTTTATATACAATTTCTTTTTTTGTCGTACAGGTAGGGGAGAACAAGGACAATGTGAGAAGAGAGGTACGTTCAATCTTCAAACTGCTGTATAAAGTCTACCCAGCCAGCAAGATGTTTGTGTTCATTTGTGATGGTGTCAAATCCAAGAACTCTAAACAGAGGACAGGTATATTTTTAGCTGTGCTAATCGAAGAGCTGTTCTACTACTGTGAAATCATTTTAATTCGCTGGCATGAAATTTCGCGCAAATTTAAAAAAGGACTGTTTCGCGCGGGCTTTAATTCGCGCATTTTCAATTTAGAAATGAAAAAATCAAATTGAAAAATAATAATGGCACAGTCTTTACTTTGCGCATCGGTCCTAGCACGAATTATGCGAAAATTCGTCCTACGTGAATAAAAGTGATTTCACAGTAACTCAGGCACTGACGTCATACCTAGGTTTAAGTTGCTTGCTAGGCTGTATCTCAGTAACCATTTTTGTTGGATTTAAAGTTCACGCAGAGCTTCCCAGTCACTTTACCTACTGAAATAAGCAAGTTAGATAACTCTTTGTTGAATTTAATGTTAATTATGGCCATAAAGTGGTTGAAGGTTTCAATGCAGCTATCAAGCTGTATTTTAGAAACAGTCATCAAACCTACTGCAAAATCTAAGAAACTTGGTAGAAGTTAATGTGAATTAGAAAATTTTGTTGAATATTGCAATTACATGTGTTGGATTGAAACTTCACACAAGGCTTTGTTTATCAAAACTACTAAGTCGTAACATATCAAAATTACGACCCTTTTTGACTTTTTAGCTCGACTTTTCGAAGAAAAAGTAGAGCTATTGCACTCGCCCCAGTGTCGGCGGTGGCGTTGGTTAAAGTTTTTTTTATAAAGTCAAATATCTCTGTTACTATCTAAGCTATTGATTTGAAACTTAAAATAGTTATTTACTATCAAAGTCTACACCAGGAGAAACAATCCCCATAACTCTGTTTGAATTTTGATTGAGTTATGCCTCTTTTTGACTTAGAATTTTTGGTTGAAGTTTTTGATTAAGTCAAATATCTCTGTTATTATCAAAGCTGTTGACTTGAAACTTAAAATAGTTATTTACTATCACAGTCTACACCAGGAGAAGCAATCCCCATTACTCTGATTTGAATTTTAAAAGAGTGAAAGAGTTATGCCCCTTTTTAACATAGAATTTTTGGTTAAAGTTTTTCATAAAGTCAAATATCTCTGTTATTATCAAAGCTATTGGCCCCTTTTGGTCTTAGAAAATCAGATTTCTTGGTTAAGTTTTGTGTTTAGGTCATCTTTTCTCCTAAACTATCAAAGCTATTGCTTTAAAACTTGCAACACTTGTTCACCATCTGTACAGCAAAAAACGTAACTCCATCCTGCTTTTTGCAAGAATTATGTCCCCTTTTTGACTTAGAAAATATCAGATTTCTTTGTTAAGTTTTGCGTTTAGGTCAACTTTTCTCATTAACTGTCAGAGCTATTGCTTTAAAACTTCGAGCAGTTATTTACCATTAAAACCTAAAACCTGACTGTGCACAGCAAGTACCATAACTCTACATTGATTTTTGCAAGAATTATGGCCCCTTTTGGACTTAGATAATTATGGGTAGGACAATATTTCTATTATACAGAGACAAAAAAATCAGATGAGTGTCTGCACCTGCAAGGTGGTGCTCTTGTTTTTCATTGGTAGGAAATTGTGTGTGTGTTTTTTATTTTTCAAAAACAGCTGTTTGATGAATATTAATGATTTCACAGTATCTACATTTTGATAGGCTATGAATCCTTTAAAATAAACTGTCAGATTTGCCAAGAACTCAAAAGGAATAACGAAAGTTACTGGAGGATACATGTACTATATCGATAATTTTCAGGATTTGCTGTTTACATAAGAGCCTCAAACTTCTTCAATATTTACAAAGAGTTTTAATCTTGTTTGATACATTTTAAAAATAGAAAGACAGAAAATTAGTGGGTTTTTTTATTTACAGTATAGGAACCTGACCTATTGTTTGATATTTACAAATCATTTGATATAAGTATTTAATATTTACAGAATGTTTGGAAGAACTTGGATACATGATAGAAACTTACGGAATCTCGATTTGTCAGCCTAGTCCTCAGCAAGCCCTGAAAGTTATTGCCGCACAGATCAGTGAAAGGGATAATGGTGTCAGGAATGCTGCCCTGAATTCTACAGTGATAGCATATATGATACTGGGAGATAATCTATATAAATATATTGGAACGGTAAGTCTTTCGTCTTCCTGTACTGCACTGTACTGACAGCTGCATGCTTGAAAATAAAAGCTATAACAATATCCTTTAGAAGCATAGAATGCAACAAAGCAGATTAATGGAGAATTTGAACTGACTGAGTTCTTTCAGGAGAAAAAAAGAAATCTTCAGAACTATTGCAGGCTTAAGTAGAGTCCTTTACGAATACTAGTAATAGACATGAAAGGGTCTCTGTGGTAGGAAAGTATTGGATATACCGGTAATAAAAGTCCTCAAGTCTGTTGGTCTAAGTGTCATAGATGAAACTAATTTCATCCATATCAGTTTTGACAAGGGTCATCAAGGTTGGAATTTGCTGACACAACATTTGAACTTTCCTGGAAGAGAGTTCAAATTGTCCCCCAACTTTCCTTATACAGCTGTCAGTGGTTCCTTAATTATATTTCCTGACTTAAAAGCACTTAGAATGGAGTAGACTGGAAATTTTGTGATATATATGATCTTAATTGAGTAGTTTGAATTCATTTTGTCACAAGAATTTCAGTTTAAAAAAAAAACATGTAGAAAAAAATCGTAAGTACCATAAGAGCAATCAATAAAAAGTGAGACATGCTGATTTAAAGGTCCAATACTAAGGAAAGTGAACATTTTAATTTCTTTTAAAAAGCACAGAAACTATTTCATTTTATTGGAAAATGAAAGTTGGTATGTAGAAATTCGAAATAAATCGCAGTATATGTACAATTATTTTTCTATGAAGTATGAAGAAAGTTAAAAAGACCTGGGGGGTCATTCTGTCGATTCATTGAAATTTCAACATAATACACATACATTTCTTTGAGTTCCAAAGACCTTCTGTAAATTTTGACCTGCCAATCTTCATTATTTAGTGTCTTGCAGAAGTCTATGCACTGGTTATGAAAAAAATTGCCAACTCACTTTCCCTTAGTAATGGACCTTTAAAATGTTGCTACAATCAGTTATTGTTACATTCAGTTGAAAGAGAAGGATCAGAGTTATTTGGATGAAAGAATAAAGCGGACATCTAAGAATAAACCTGCTGGTGGTCAGCCTGCAGCAAAACAAGAGAGACCAAAATCTGCTCCACAACAAACACAGAGATCTAATACTCAGTAAGTAGTATTGTCTCATGTGATAGATTAGGTAGATTATGTAAACACAGTACTGGCAGTTTGCAAGACTAGCTTTGGTGCTGAATCTTCCAACAAAGTTGAAATCATGACAGTAGTTACAAGATTTTTAGTGAACCATGTATACCTTAACTGTCTGATATCTTCTTAGAAACAAGTGTTACTTTGAGAAGAGTGATTGATAGAGTTTGTTGGGCATAAAATTTAGTTGTCTTGGAAAAACCTACAATTACATCATGAACATACAGTGAGATTTTTAAGTTCAAAAGATGGAGTAAAGAGATCACATGGTCTTACTTGCTCAGATTTAATTCCATGGATGGATGCAATGATGATATCCACGAAAATTGGTCCCCCATGAAAATGAATGATTTCGCTGCATTTACTGGTGTTCTGTTAGGCAAACAAATAAAGAAAAAATAAGATTTTCTTCAATTTAAGGTTTGAGAAGAATGTCATTCTTTGAATGTGCTATAAAAATGCAAGAAATATTTTCTGTAGCTTCAAATATTATTAGAAAAATAACTTTTTAAGATAAAGACAAAGGTGTTCTGATTTTAAAGTTAAAATGTGCTTTAAAACCATGTACTATTTATTTTTGTAGACCTCAGATCCAACGGTCTAACATAGGTATTCCCAAGTCTCAGTCTACAAACATGGTACGGAAGGAGTTTCAGTTGGATATTGAGGATGACTCCAACAAGGAGAACTACCAGATGCCACAATTAATACAACACAGTGACCTCGATGATCTCTTACAACCTGTAGAGCTGCCAAAAATAAAGTAAGCATAAATTTGATACCTTTACACGAGGATTTCACCATGTGTAACCCACTGGAGTCGGTTAGAAAACTTGCTTGAGGTGTTAGGGACACATCCATATGGTTTACAGAAGGTCAGTGGTTCTGCCCAGGTCTTTGATAAATTTGAAGTAATACCTGGGTTGGCACATGGGGTCTTCCACCGATCAGAAGCTGGAAAGTCGCCATATGACCTTTCATAGTGTCGGTGTGACGTAAAACACATACATTATACATGTCAGAACTTGTTGAATTTGGGCAGTAATTTTATGTACAAATATGTATTTTGACAGTTTGAATGATGAGAAATTTTAGTATTACACATGGATTTATTGATGGCAGATTGCAACTTAAGAGTAAATCAAATTCCATAACCGTGTCAAGAATTTATGCTTCTGTCTTTTTTTTTGTAAGCATCAGAAATGTTCAGTGCCATATACATTGTAGTTCTCTCTTTCTCGCTTGCTCTCTCTGTTTAAATTCTGTACCACTTTACTAAGTTCTTAACAATTCATGTTATTGACCCCAAATAATATGATTCCAGAAAACCATTTAAAGCATATTGAATAAATTGTGCATTTTACATGAAACTGAGTCAGTATGAGATAATCAGGGCCAATATGAAAAATGCAGGACCAGTGTTTAAAGTATTTGATAGCTTGAAGTTAGGAGGCTAGTACGGAGTTGAATGATAAAATTATAATTAAGCAAGAGATTTCATATTGGCCTTATTATTTGTCCTCTGGGACAGTCATAATTATTGACCCTAGGCTTTTGGGCCAATATGGCCACCTTTCAAAAAAATAACACGGCCAAAATATGAGAGCATTTATGAACATTATATTATTGTCTTTTGCAGAGCAAGACCACCCTCGCCAGGTCCTAAATTTTTTAACAATGCCGACACCTCAAATACTGTGAGCTTTGTGATCTCCCAGATAACCAACAGGGATATCCTAACTTGTGTACAAGCATTAGCACAGGTAGATCAAGTCAAGATCATATTAAGATAGAGGCTACTGGAGAGAAAGTTGTCAGATTCCGGATAAGCGACATTTCAATGTCCTTGAATGTTGTCCGTCCTAGACTTTGAGGGAAATAAGTTTAAAATGTGCAGGAAAAATCCTTGAATTTCAGAAAAGGTTGCTTGAATTCCTCAGAAAAAGTACTTGAAAAGCAATTGTTTTTGTAGTCACTTGGGCTTGGATTTGTAAGTTAAGGCTTGTGAACAGGATAAAAGCACCTGTCAGACTTGAAACAAAAAAGTTTTGTGTAACATGCATTTTAATATGGAAATTATATTTTTGATATTTACAGATAGATGAAGTGTTGAAAGACATAGATAAGGTTGCAGTCATGGAGGATCACGTGGAACAGTTACTTGTTGCAATGTCGATGCAGTTCAAAATGGCCTACTCTACGCACATGGGAGACGATGAAACCACAAAAGAAGATGTTGTACGATTATATAGATGTTTACTTGGAACACTTCTCTCAGTGAGTATTGTGTAAATTTACTTCAAATTTTCTTGTTCGAATTTTCTGATTGGCTGTAAATGTCAATGAATTTTTGCTTGCTTGAAAGTTAAAAGATGATATGTGTTGTAAGCAGAACTCAGATATGTTCAAGGTCAAGATCACATTTGGACATTTGAAAACGTCAAGGGCAGATAACTCTTTTTCAGTTCCGGTGACCTATGATTTTTATTGCATATTTTTGTTTTTTAGATGATTGTCCTTCAAAATCCAAAGTTTGAAGAAGTTCTATTCTTGAGAAAAAATTCGGCCATCTCATATACCATGAATTCTAGCATATGCCTTTAAGGCCACACTTATAGATCTATGGTCAAATAGCATAACTTTTTCTCCACTCCATTTCGTCTAAATTTTCATAAAACTAGTATCAGTTATTTGCTTCATCAAGACCATGTTCAGAGTATATGACCTGTATCACTAAGTTCAAGGTCAAAGATCAGAGAGCATAAATTTATGTCTTGGTACATATTTTTGTAACCACTAGGAATTTCATAAAACTAGTATCAGTTGTTGCAGAATGTACAACCCAGGTAACTAGGTCCAAGGTCAAGGTTTTTCTTGAAGGTCAAATAACATGAACACAACATTTTACTTTCCCTATATTAAAGCGGCATCTGGAGATATTAATTCCCCTTAGTGATAGCTCTAGTTCAAAATTTAATGTTCATCTTAAGCAAGGCCTGTTAATGTTAAGAGTTAAGTTTAATAGCTTTAACCTTTGTTTTCAATTTTACATTTTCAGTTATTCCAAAACTCAATTCTTGCCACACATGCCTCTAAGGATATTTTGAAGGAGTTGATATATATTCTGGTCACAATATTACTGGACAATCGTCTCATGGAGCTTGAGGACGGACCACAGGTGGTACGATCTGTCAACGTGCTGGTCGTCAAAATAGTAGAAAAGTCTGATCAGACTAACGTTTTATGGTAAGATGTTTCACAAACTTTTATGTTGAGTTTTGTATCTTTGGAATCCGTAATAATTTATTGAGATGAGCAAAATAATTAAGTTACCCAACGTTTTGAGCAGTCCAGACACAGAAAATATAATAATAATGACTTTTGACCATAGGGAGTCTGGATGCTTTAGCCATTGATGCTGGAATGAGAGGTGCTTCATCGTAGTTGAATGTCATTTGTCTTTTACCATACATTGTATCTTTGGTGAGGCTTAAGTACGAGTAGTTAGGGACACCTGCTCCTCTGCAATGTGGGTTGAAACTGTACTTTTTGTGAAGAACTCATGTGAGAAAGCAATCCAGCTGGCTTATGGAAGGTCGTTGGTTCTACCAAGGTGTCCACCTGTGATGAAATAATGCCCATAGGGTCTTTCTCAACCATCAAAAGTTGGAAAAGTTGTCATACAACCTAAATTGTGTTGGTGCATCTCTTTACCAAAGAAAAAATTAAACATTGCTTTGTTAAGGGAAACAGATAGGTGAGAGTTGTTATACTTTGCAAAGTTGAAATTTTCTCAGTTCAGAACAAGCAAGTGTGAACCAGAAATACAGCAACACAAACTTTTCTCAGTATTCTTGTATTGTTATTTCTGAATTCTTTATTTTCAGTGCCCTGATTCGACTTCTTCAAGATTGTGTAGATAGCCAAACATGTAGCAATAAATTTCTAGAACTCATCATGAAGGTTTGTCCTTGATTAGTTCACAGCGTTGTTTTAATTGAATCATTTGCTTTTAGCTCAGCTACTCACACTGGCTTCAGCGTCACACTATGGTTAAAGTTTTGCTTTTGAGTTCATTTCTCAGTAATGAATGCATGTATTGGATTGAAACTTTACACAAGGTGTCCCAGGCATTAAAGCTACTAAAATAACTGAGTCAGATTTCTCTAGGTTTAAATTTATTCAAACTATAGCCCTTTTACGACTAAGAAAATTGCCATATTAAAATTTAAATTGGTTAGAATTTGTAATAAAATAACTGAGGTATGTAAGTCTTGCCAAGTTAATTCTCTTGTTCAACATAAGATGCTGTCTTTTGGACAGCTCTTCATGAAATGATGAAACTATACAGTAAAAAAAAAAAATGAAGCTTCATATCTACATTCTCTTAAGGTGTAAGACTTTTTCTGTCCAGTAATTTTGTATAAACAATTTAACATTTGGTGATAAGGAATTAGTTTTAAATTTTTGAAAAGTTTGATTTCAATTTGTCATGCTTTATACATATATAAAGAGAAAGATTATTTTCAGAAATATTATTTTAATTTCCCCCCATATGCCTGTCTGCCACATGCAGTTGCTTTACTTTAAATAACAAGTGAATGTTCTGAACAATTATTTCTTGAAAGTGACATTTTGTTTCAATCTTGTTTCAGTGCCTTTGGAAGATGGTGCGTATGCTACCCGATACAATCAAAGAGCTAAATCTAGATCGTGTGTTATATGATATTCACACGTTTCTGCGTACATTTCCCTCACGTACGTGGAAGGAAAGGGCTAATGACTTGCCACTACGTACCACGAAAACTATCCTACATTCCATGGCTAAATTGAAAGGTTCAAAGGTAAGATGTGATTTATTTATTTGGTGTCTCTCCTCCCCCTGCCAAAGTCTATCCTTCCCATTAGTCAAAGTGGATCCTGTGGTAGTAATTTTAAAAGTACAAGAAATTTTTGTATGAATCCCAGTTTTTAGATGGTGGTCAGTTTGGAGAATATTGTGGTCCTTTTATTTAGGGCTGTCATTGATTGGGTCTTAGGCGTATCGACGATACCGATATATCAGAAGACAAATATCGACGATACATCGATATATTGATTATTAAGTTAGATTAACGACATATTTGTTCATATGATACTATATACCTTCCTGTAAATGCTATTTTAAGTTTTATTGCCTACTTTCCATATTTCTGTTTGATTGTGTTGTATTTGTATTTATGAAATAAAAGAAATACATAAAATTAATAACATCTTTCATTTTTATTTTGCCTTCACTCCTTTTTTTGCATTTATCCATGTTTACAACTTTGTGAACATTAGTTGTTTTTTAGGGTCTGCGTGTTTATTTGGGTAGTTTTTTCTCTTCTTAAAATATCGATTTTTGAAAATGGGAATCGATCATCGATCGACAAAAAAATATCGTTGATACATCGATATCGTTTCTATCGATGACAGCCCTACTTTTATTAAGTTCAGTATCGAAAAATATGGCTGACATTGCAGTAATTGTATAATTATGCCCCATTCAGCAAGGAACATTTGTTGCTTTGGAAAACCCTGTTTTGAAGTTTTATTTTGTTTTAATTACAATATGTAACTTTTTCTTTTACATAACTTTTCAAAGATTGAAAATAATACATGAATATATAAGGAAATAAAGATTGTATTCAAAGTTATCATCAACACAACACCTAGAAATCACATTGATACTATGAGCAAGTACAGCAATTCTTAAACATTTGATATGTTTTTTTGACAGATTTTGAGTCACCTGGGTCAGATAGATGCTGGCGAGGTGTCGGAAGTGAAGACTTACCTTCAGAAGGTCCTCAAGAATGAAGGCAATTTACATGTGGAGGGAGAGATAAATGGAACTACGGAGGATAACAAAACTTCAAGGGTAAGATTTATTTTACTGAATACAACACCAGTAAAATTGCGAAATTTACTGAAAATAAAAGGAAATCAATTCTTAAAATCATACAGTATTGGTAGATGTTGATAGTTGTGCATGGTTTATTGAATGAGAGTTGGTAAAATTGTTATTGAAAAGCTTAATTTGGAGGAATCCATCTATCTGGTATGAGGAAAATCGGTGGCTCTGTGTGTGTGTGTCTTCCAATGCCGGAGTTCTTCCGTCACTGAAGCTAGAAATTTACCAAGGCATCTCAACTTTTTCGTTTATCAGAATAGAAATTGATGTTAATTTTATTGATCATTTTCTCTTTGTAGAGTGCTTCCAAAACAAAAAGACTGTCTAAAACTACACACGATATGTTGACCGAAATATTTAAGAAAGTGGGTTCGAAGGAGAACACGAAGGAAGGTCTGAAGGACTTGTATGAGTTCAAAAGGAAATTTCCAGATGCTGACATTGATCCATTCTTGAAGAAATCCTCGCACTTTTTCCAAAACTACATCGAGAGAGGGTTGAAAGCAATAGAAAATGAAGAGAGAGAAAAAATAGATGGAAAAATAGGTGAGATACATAAATCTGTGTAAGGAATGCCTATTTACTTCATTTGAAGAAGAAAACTTGTACAGTTGAAACTCGGTATCCGGAATTCCTAGGGATCGAGCATTTTACTTGAAGATAACTGAAATTCAACTTAAAAATGATATTTTGTGCACATGTTTTTGGGACGGGTCTTAAAAATGTCTTCCAGACAGATGGAATTTTGAGACGAGTGAGCTCGAGACATTGAGTTTCAACTGTATTAATGAAAAGGAATTTTGATAAGTAGGGTTTAGAAATAAACAAGTTAGAGTTTTCACAGTCATTTTGGGTTCTCAAGACCCTAGAGTCATACATTGCAGGTATTTTTTTTCTTCATTCAGAAAGTAGAAGAAAAAAGAGCTACTGCCATAATCAAGGAAGAAATCTAGTAAAATTTGAACCCTGATAAGGAATTTGCATTTCTTTCATCTTTGATCTGTTATAAGTGAAAACATGTACACATTTAGACTGTTGTGAAGATTTATTTCATTATTCTAAAATAATTGAAAGAACTGTACTGCAGTAAATGGTCATTTATTTCCTTCTCAGAAAGAAACATACTAGTATGTTCCTCAGGGCCCCTTGCACAAACTTCGTTTTTAACAGGATTGGTGAATTTTTTGCCAATAGAAATTCTTTTTCATTTAAACTACTCAGTCCTGGCAGTATCTTGTCTTAGTATGTAATTTATGATTTTTTGACATACCTGCATAACATATTAATGCAGTTTGATACAACTGTTACAGATGAAGAGTTCAAAAAAATGGAGAGGAGTGTTTGGTGGAGATTATTATTTAGAAAGGACCTCCAAAATCAGCAAAGATAAACTGGGTCATGACCCCACTGTAAAGGTGAGTCATGATTGAAGTATTTTTAGCAGCATATTGAAATTCCATGTAGTTTTACTTATGTTAGAAGATAGACTAGTATTTTTATGTGTGGAAACTTAAACTTTTTGATGTAACTTGAAGGACTTGCTTACAAAGATGTTAATTAGATATGTTAAGGTAGTTCTGCACGTTTGTTGTTTATCTGGAAAACCTAGAATAACGCCTTGTAGCCATTACACATACAGCGTAATCATTGCGGGGAATCTATTTATATATCCTGTGTACTCTCCCCACCCCCCCTCAAGCACCCCCTCCACATTGTGGTGGAATGAAATTCTAAATTGTAAAAAAGTACATATTTATTTCAAGTGTGCAGAAACTACATTGAAAGGGATACAAAAAGTGCGTTTATTATTTATTTAATGTTTGAAATGACTCCTTGACCTCATCTTTGTTTTAGTATATGGGCTAGAAACCCAACATAATAGCTTGGTAATTTTGAAATAAAACAAGTTGAATAAGAATTTGTTTTCTTCTGTCTGTTTCAGTAAGATATTAAATAGCTCTGATGGATCATTGTAACTGATACTGGACTGTACTGATATATAATGCTAAAAATCAAGAGAACAAAACTAGAAAATCTATAGTTTTATTTTGACAGCCTAATGTTCAGACGGAATCAACCAATGCAGATTACTATATGGAAAGATTACGTCAGCTGCGAGCGCAGTGTGGACTGGAACCTGACACAGCAAAGGTACATGGCGGTATTAATTTCTGTTGTAAAGTACAATTCAATTTTGATTTGCAGAATGCAAAAGGTGCACTACTGACTTATTAAAAATTCAAAATTTGATCATTTTTGGGAAACCAGATTACCTTATCTGGACTGTGAAAATACAGTAGTGGTAGTAGAAATTAAAATTTTTTGAACAGTTGAAACTCAAACTTGCTTATCTCTAGATTCTGGCTATCTCGAAGACATTGACAAGTCCCGTTCTGAAAAGACATGAACTTAATATCATTCCAAGTTGAATTTTTATGCCCCCGAAGGGAGGCATATTAGTTTTCAACTGTCCTTCCGTTCGTTCGTTAGTTAGTTCGTTCGTTCGTCACAATGGTAACTTTTTGCATGAAGGCACTTTACTCGCTAACCACTGCACCCAGGACCTTCAAACTTCACATGCTGATAGTACTTATTGAGTACACGACCCCTACTGACTTTGGGGTCACCAGGTCATAGGTCAAGGTCACCAGGTCAAAGGTCAAGGTGCTGCGGGGGGGGCATTTGTTGTTATCTCGAAGTAACATGCTCAGTCCCTTGGAATTTGAGATTTAGCTGTATCCTAAATATTTAAATGTCAGTTTTATGGTCTGTGTAAAAAAAACAAAAAACTTTAAAAAATTCCCCATGTTAACATGATTTGCTGCTTGTATGGTAAGACATCCTGAAAGTTTTGTAACAGAACATAAACAAATAATGTTCACACTTTAAAATCTTTTTGTGTCTAAAAAAATAGAAAATACCATATCAAGTTTTTAAGGATAAATTCAAACAAATGAAGATTTTTGAAAACTTAATATTTTCCTATTATCTCCCTTGAGGATTTTTCACAATTATATTATAAAATGTGAATGGTATCGTTTTTAATATTGAAAGAGAAATGCAGGAAAAACCTTGTTACCAAAAGGGATACGTTATAACTTGTATTTTACAGGGTGACCAGCTTGATTCTACACCAGAGAAAACAGAACAAGACATATCACCTGAACAGTCTCCACCAAAGGTAAATAATCTTACTATGCAATGTGTAGTTCACTCCCTTTAAAAAATAGTGTATAGCAGAAGTGAACTTTAATTAATTTGAATGCAACAAAAGAGATTATATGTTCCATGGAATAATTTTATAAGAATGTAGCCCAAGTGAATTATTCTGTACATATATTTATTGCAATTCTAGTAGGTCAAATAAGGTAGTTCTGTTTCAAAAATAACATGAAGTCAGTGTTGGTGTGCATTATTAAAAATAAACGTGATATGTCACATTAGAATGTTCTGTAGATATTGTACAGGTCTGAAAGGCACAAAAAACAGACTGCTTAGCTTGATAGGGAAAGCTCAGATCTACGGATGAAGGGGTCATAAATTTGACTCAGGGGTGATGCGTATGTTCTCCGTAAGGATTTTATAATAAGTATTGTGTCAGAGTCATTACATCCTACACCTCTGAATCCTGTGGAGAAAAGGGCAATTACTTGCTGAGAACGAGTTAGTACTGGTACAGAATCTAGGAACACGGGTTAGGTTCACTGCTTGCTGTTTCATAACCGAAATACTTTGAAAAACAACGCTAAACCCAACGCAAACAAACAAAATCAAGGTACACGTGTAGAATTAGATTGAAGTGAGATGAGATAGGTAGTACAAACAGTCAGAGTCATTAGACTAATTTTCACTGGTATATTTGATGCAGGCGACTATGTTAATGTGTTATATGGTGTTATAACTGGCTGATGTATTGTTTGAGAATAACACCACCTTATAACAGACATTTCAGGATATTTCTAATAACTAGTGTATATATATAATGCATCCTTGTCACCTGCCAAAAATCTGTTTTAATGTACTCTTCAGAAAAGTTACAAACATGCAGGTAAAAAATGTACTTTTTTACACCTTTTAACAGTTTTTGTCCTTAACTGTTGATTCCACAAAAATATATGTCTCTTTTTTTTACTGAAATGTGATATTCTAAATGTGTAATTCAGCAATAAAAAATCAAACTTTTTAAAAAAAAAATTGTACAGTTGCCTCTTGCCTTGCTAATTGATCTGTTGTGTTCCTTACTACCAGTAATAGAACAAGTTTGTGTTTTCTCACGAATGTATACAGTAAGACATTAAGTGGTCACATGCCTGTAGGGCCAAGTTGTTAAGATTACTTTCTTCAAATCACCTGCCCTTTAGCTCTTTGGGTTTTAGGGCTATTCTGTGGGCTCATGAAGAGATCGTCCAGCTGACCTGAAGAAATCGGTGGTTCTAGCTAGGTGCCCGAAATAATGGTCAGAGGGGTATGTGGGACCTACCTCTACAATTAAAGCTGGAAAATTATTTGAGGCGTGCCATGAGAAAACCAACATAGTGGGTTTGCGACCAGCATGGATCCAGACCAGCCTGCACATCCGCGCAGTCTGGTCAGGATCCATGCTGTTCGCTTTCAAAGCCTATTGGAATTAGAGAAACTGTTAGCGAACAGCATGGATCCTGACCAGACTGCGCGGATGCGCAGGCTGGTCTGGATCCATGCTGGTCGCAAATGCTCTATGTTGGTTTTCTCATGGCACGGCTCATTTCATGAATTAAAAGCAAACAAAACAATACAGAACAAAAACAAGTTGATTGATTGTGGAAAAACCTAAGACAAAGACTAGAGAATATTTCAAGCTAGATACAGTTGACTATTTAGGTGTGTGTTTTACTGTTAAAAGTTTTATGCAAAGTTTAAGATAGTAACAACTGGCAATGAACATATGATTGCATATATACGATATTGCATCTGATTGGAAGGAAAGGCCAGGTGCTTGTGCAAGGTTCATTGATACCCGAATCTAGTTGAAACCAATACGTTATCTTAACAGAAATTGCCGACTGTCTTCATAGGTCCAGTTACTTTAAGCAAAAATGTTAAAAGATTAGAAATGAAAAAGTATTTGCTCACCTGACAAATTTACTTGCATAAAATTCAGTAATGTTTAGATGGAATAAAGTTGAACTTAAAATGTGTTGTAGATTTTGGTTTGAAAGAAGTTTCATGGAGTGATAGTAAAATTTTGCAGATCTAACACTGCTTCTATAGGAAGTGTTTGAGGAAAAGTGTAGTAGATTAGAGATAATGTGTTCATGACACCTTTTGGTTTGAGTTTGAGGTTTTTGTAAGCTTTACCTAGATTTAAAACTTTTAGTTGTTTTAAAGCTATCTGTTTGGTTAAAAAAAGAATAAGTGAAGGAATGCGATGGTTCTTAGGCTCCAAAAAACTATTGTTAATATCTTTGTAATTTTCATATCGATATAAGTGCGATAGAACTTAAAAGATTAAAAAAAAAAGATTAAAAAAAGAGTTTCATTGGCTAGTCCTTAAGGATATTAATCATTTATGTAGCTAGTATAAAAATTGTAATCTAAATCATTTTCATTTTGTCAAAGAACTGACTTTTGAAATACATTTCTTCTGTAAATATCTTGAAAAAGTAGGTCCTTTCAGCTTTGAAACTGTTTTATTTGCAAAACATCTTGCAGATCTATATATAACATGCAAATTGATTAGAATTATAGAAGTGGATCTTACAGTTTTTAGCTCACCTGTCATGAAGTGACAAGGTGAGCTATTGTGACCGCTTGATGTCCGCCGTGCGTCGTCCGTCATGCGTCAACAATTTCTAAAAAAATCTTCTTGAAAACCATTGGGCAGAATTACACCAAACTTCACAGGAATGATCCTTGGATGGCCCCCTTTCAAAATTGTTCAAAGAATTGAATTCCATGCAGAACTCTGGTTGTTATGGCAACCGAAAGGAAAAACTTTAAAAATCTTCTTGTCCAAAACCACAGGGCCTTGGGCTTTGATATCTGGTATGTAGCATCATCTAGTGGTCCTCTACCAAAAATTTTCAAATTATCCCCCTAGGGTCAAATATAGCCCCACCCGGGGGGTCAGATGGTTTATATAGACGTATATAGAGAAAACTTTGAAAATCTTCTTGTACAAAACCACATGGCCTAGGGCTTTGATATTTGGTATGTAGCATCATCTAGTAGTCCTGTACCAAGATTATTCAAATCATTCCCCTAGGGTCAAATATGGTCCCGCCCCGGGGGTCCCAAGTTTTCCATAGACTTATATAAGAAAAAAAGTTTAATAATCTTCTTGTCTGAAACCACAACACTTAGACCTTTGATATTTGGTTTGTATCATTGTCTTATGGTCCTCAACCAAAATTGTTCAAATTGTACCCCTAGGGGTCCCAAGTTTTATAAAGACTTATATAGGAAAAAGCTTTAAAAATCTTCTTGTCTGAAACCATACGACCTAGGCTTTTGATATTTGGTATGATGCATTGTCTAGTAGTCCTCTACCAAAATTATTCAAATTATGCCCCTGGGGTTAAAAGAGGCCCTGCCCTGGGGTCACTTATGTGAGTTATATAGGAAAAATACTTAAAAAATTATCTGATCCTATTTCCAAGACTGTTTAATTATAATTATCTGATGACCCCAAGTAATATGATGTCACTTGACTGTGACCTTGACCTACTGACCTACTTTCTTGTTTTTTAAGATACAGCCTTGAAATTTTGATGACATACACAGTTTTGCACACAAATCGTAAAACTGAATTTCACTGACCATGAATGTGACCTACTGACTTTCTTAATATTTTATCATCAGTTTGACATTTGAAACATGTAGCTCATATTACTCAGGTGAGCGATCCAGGGTCATCATGACCCTCTTGTTCATAAAAAGGGTGGAACTCACACAGTTTTAAGATATGCCTATAGAATGTTCTTTGAAGCATGATATTTTTTGTTCTTGATCAATAAAAGCTTCAGACATACATGTAGTCGTTCTTGCTAAGTTCTTGATTGTTCTTTTATTTTCCACAGGATATCATAGATGAAACAGAAGCAAACGATGATACTGACAGCAATAAACAGTCGCAACCTACACAGTCCAAATTGGCAGACGTTTCACAATTAAAGGCACGATTAGAAAAGATCAAGCAAATGGCGAACAGTTGAACGAGTATATTAACTTCAAAAGCCATGTGATAACTTACTTATAGAACTGTCAGAGTATTGACATCTTAAAAGACAAGGAATATTGAACCCATGAAAAAAACATTGTCGGGGGGGAATTTTTACTCAAGGTGATCAGGGTGACCTGGAACGACCATTGAAGAATACGCTAAACATTTTGTGATACTTTTTGTATAGAGTTTTTTTCCACGGTTCATATTATTTGCTTTCTGATGCCCAATATTTGGGTACATTTTGTTGCTGTGCTTGAAATCTCGAGCAACGTTTATCTTTTTTTGGAAGAATCTGTTTTGCAGAAGGATGTCCAATTGCAATACCATCAGTATTTTTGTTTTGTTTTTCATCTTTTTATGCCATGTAGAAGAGTAATTAAGTCGTGCCATGGGAAAACCAACATAGTGGGTGTGCGACCAGCATGGATCCAGACCAGCCTGCGCATCCGCGCAGTCTGGTCAGGATCCATGCTGTTCGCTAACGGTTTCTCTAATTGTAATAGGCTTTGAAAGCGAACAGCATGGATCCTGACCAGACTGCGTGGATGCGCAGGCTGGTCTGGATCCTTGCTGGTCGCATACCCACTATGTTGGTTTTCTCATGACACGGCTCAATTACTTTATTGAAATGCTTTCTGTACAAAGCTTGGTTTGTGCTTTAACAGGTGTTTTTCTAGATATAGTTGGTGATTGGCAGAGGTCATAATTTATGCTTTCCAAAGGTAGAATATTGACTTCCATGTGTGTGAATGTTTCTTGTAAATGTTCAAAGGTACATACTCTAAACTTAAGGGTGGCTGAATAGATACCTCTTGTCTTAAAAGTATGGCCTTAAGTTGAAATTATTGTATAATAGAAATAACTAGTGTGATAATTTATCGAAAAAGTTCTTCCATCAATAATGACCACCCATGTATAAGTGCTGACTTTTGAGAATATTTTGCACTGTGTTAATCATTTATAGAATATAAATGAGTTTGTTTTTTTTCTCCGCAAATATGTGTATGTGTTCCCGGTTTATATGACTATGCAATGGAATGCTTACTGCAAGTTACGGTGGATTACCGAGTGCTAACTATATGTGTGGATATGTACCTCGGCTATAATGTAAGTGCTCAGGGGGTTTTGAAAATTTTACAGAGATTGATGAATGAATATTTTTGAAAGTGCTAACGGTAATGGTAGAGTTCCATGTATAAGTACACATTTTTTAATCCCCGCCTCTCCCCCTCTCAAGTGAGGGGATGCAATTATACATGGGTTTCAATAGATATTTTTGACTGTGTGTCTATTGTTCAGTGTCTCAAGACATAGATTTTTTTCTACTGCTTATGTGAAATTTCGAATATCACCAGGGTCACTAGATCAGGAATTCTTTATATGTGATTCTGGGACAGCTTATGGTTCTGATAAAGTGCTTGTTTTCAAAGGTGCTTTTAAAAGAAATAGAATGTTGCTGTAGTTCTCTTACAGTTGGAACTGGTACATATGTTTCACATTTTTATGTTGTCTGTAGGTAACGTAATTTGTTTAAGAAAATTTCAAAAAAACTGTCAGAATAAATAACGTGCAATGAATTTTGAGGGGGGAAATGTCATCTGTAAATCTGACATGTTTATTCATTATCATACGTTCATTATTTATTTGAGATTTTCATTCAGTTTAAAGTATACATGCCAAAGTATTGTCTGTTTGTTATGGTATGGTATCGTGTGGGTACAATCTCCCATCAGTTTCTGTTTATGCTACTTTAATATGAGTTTTAATCCTTGTGAAGTGATTATTATTAACTACAAGCTAAGACTTTATTGCAGTTAAATTGAGTTATTTAGTTCTTATGCGGTTTATCAATTCTTTCTAGAAGTTTAGTAAGAATTTTCTCAGATTCTAGTGGCTGACATGAAATTTGCTGTAGCAACTTTTCGGATGTACCCCCTCCCCCCACCCATCCTTCCTGCATGTGAGAAAGCGATTAAAGCACACTTGGGAAGGTTGGTAGATTTACCTAGGCCCCTGTCCATGCCTGGAATAATGTTTCAAGATTTTTATTAAACTGAAGCTTATCAGATTCAGTTAATGAGTCTTTACAGTAAGGACCTTATGCTTGTTTGCAATTTTTCATAGAAGATAGACTTTTCTTTCGTTATTTTTCTATGATTACCTTTTGTAGAACATGTCAGGAAAAAATATCAGGGTCGTCTGATTTGGAGGGGCATTCTTCTTTTATGTTAATTTAAAGGTCTCCTGTGCAAACAAATGATTATGTCAGATTTCATGCAGAGTTGACATGGTGAAATACACGCCACTTGTATTAGTAATTTGAGCCGTGCCATGAGAAAACCAACATAGTGGGTATGCGACCAGCATGGATCCAGACCATCCGCGCAGTCTGGTCAGGCTCCATGCTGTTCGCTTTTAAAGCCTATTGGAATTGGAGAAACTATTAGCGAACTGCATGGATCCTGACCAGACTGCGCGGATGCGCAGGCTGGTCTGGATCCATGCTGGTCGCATACCCACTATGTTGGTTTTCCCATGGCACGGCTCATTTGTCTTTACAACAAGTCTATAATTCTGCACACAAAAAAATGTCTTACTTCAGTAACTAGATACTTTCGGACTTGTTAAAGGTAGTTTTGTATAAATACAATTTAGTACAGAGTTCCTATGTAATATGTAATCTCACTGTAAAACACATATAACATTTTGTGTGTTAAAGGGCATTATGCTTGTATCAGCTATATGGTATTTCGGTCTCACTGTTCAAATTACCAATATCTTAACATTTACCACTCGTACTAGATAAATGTTATATGGAGGAGGTTCTCATACTCGAATTGTACACATTTTTTTTTAAAGTAGGCATCACACTTGTATCAGACTTTGGGTTCTTCGGTCTCCCTGTTTAAGTTATATATTATTCTTTTCACTTTAACTTCATATATACATACGGAAAGGTTCTCATAGCTAAATTATACATATTTCTGTTATTATTCTGTTTTTGTGATCCATTTTACAAAGTTCTGTGCAAAGTTTGGATTCAGTTCTTCTCCACAAATATGGGCATTGAGTATTTAGTAAATCAGCTCTTCGATCTGTAACTTACATTTTATTCTGTTTGAACTATAATAGAACATAATAAATGAGGCATAATTTGATAGGTGGTGTCCTGATTGATGGACTCCAAAAGACCTGACCATGTTTTAAAGATACATGTATATTAGACCCAAATTCATATTTGAAAATAGGTACAGTTACTTCATAGTTATGTTAACGTAAAATTAAACATGTTTGATTGTGTAAACAGTACTGTGTGTTGGATTTAAAATAGTACATGCCTACTACATGTATGCTACTATACTTGGCATGGTATAAATGTGTACCAGCACTAAAAGGTGGAAAGTTTTCTTTTAACGAATGACTACTACATTACTGATTGTGAACACAGTTTTTCATATTTAGTCAAGTTAAATTCATTTGATGGGGATCTTTCACAGTTAAAGTACAGTATTACAGTACAAACATTCAAACAATTTAAACTTTTCCCCTTTTTCGTCTTCTGCAGATAAAACTGTTTGAATGCACTGAAAAGTTTAAAATTTGTGAATAATTCAGTTTTCTGCATGTGTATGGTACATGTACATTAAATGAATAGATTATCGATTATCAAGTTTTGCTTTACATTGCAATGATGTTCCGCTCTGTCAGTTTATTTACATCTTAAGTTAACGCTTACAAAAAAATATTATATTTTAAATCAAGAGATGTGGAATGTCGTTTCTATTACTTATTGAGCTTTTGTGGGGAAATTGATATATGTGATAAAAGTTGGAATGTTGCCATGTTGCCTTATGTCTGCAGCTGGCAATATGACATTTAAAATCCAACATTACACCCAGCTGTGTTATACATGACACTGAGCTTTGCCATGAGAAAAACCAACATAATGCATTTGCGACCAGCATGGATCCAGACCAGCCTGCGCATCCGCGCACTCTGGTCAGGATCCATGCTGTTCGCTTTCAAAATCTATTACAATTAGAGAAACCGTCAGCAAACAGCATGGATCCTGACCAGACTGCGTGGATGCCCAGGCTGGTCTGGATCCATGCTGGTCACAAAAGCACTATGTTGGTTTTCTCATGGCGCGGCTCATGTATTGTACAGATATGTTAAAGTTATGTAGTGTTATGGCTTATGTTTGAACTTATCTTTCTTTTCTTTTACCCTTCTTCTCTTACTGTCCTCTGTCTTTTTGATTTGTTGCAATAAAGCAATTACACTGGTCATGGCAAAAAGCACATTTTGACAGCAGTGGGAATTAAAATCATTTCCTATTATCTCCCTTGCATTATAACTTTGAAGTACATAAAACCTAGCATGTGATTACCTCATTTTGATTCTCATGTAAAATCTCTCGCATGGTTATCCTATGAGAATTATGTAGTAATTATTACAGATTCTGTTTCTGGCACAGTTATCAAAGGACAATAACTTGTGCTTTCATATAAGAACAACTGTGGTTCATTGATTTGATAGGTTTGCCTTTGTACCCTTCAGAGGCGGTGACAGCCATATAGATCTGCTTCTTGATATAGAATAGGGGTGCAGAAACATAATTCCTAATGACTGCTGATTTTCCAAGAAAAAATGTTATATTAAGCCCATTTTTTGCCAGTATGTGTTAAGAAGCATGTTCTGTGTTAATGTTTGTTGCTGTCAATTAGGTCCATTTCATTTGAATATTTATCAATCAAAAATAAAAACAATTGTGAATACATAAGAGAGCTTTGTTTTTTCTTTATTATGTTTTAGTTTTGAAATATATTCAGGTGTCAGGTATGACATTGTAAGTTGCCCGTTCGTTTGCCCGCCCGCTTAGCTCAATAGGGAGACAGCAGATCGCTGGGTCGCGAGTTCGAGCTTGGCGATTGGATAAAAGACATTTTGTATCGAATTATTCGTCCTCCACCGCTGATTCATGTGGAGAAGTTGGCAGTTACTTGCGGAGAACACCTGCTCTGCTTGTTAATGAGAATGCCCTCTTCATAAGGATTCAGTTGATCTGTATGTGTAAAACAAGTGAGAGTCACCAAAGTTATACAGACTGATTGGCTTTTAGGCCGCATGTTCCATAAAAACTGCACATATTTTGAGCCCACCTGAGCTATTGTGATAGCCCTGTGTCTGTCTTCCGTCAACTGTTTGCTTTTAACATGCTACAGGTCCCAATGTTTGCCCAATATGAATGAACTTTGGTTTAAATGTTGCCCGCAATAAAACCTCAGACTAGTTTAATACTATACTGGGTCATCTGGGGTCAAAAACTAGGCCTTAGTATCTGGTCAACACCCTTGAAGCCACATTTTCTACCTCATCTTTAAAACTGTTAGAATGTCTGGAAGAAATCTAGTCATGTTTTAAACTGTATAAGCTGATGTCAAAAACTAGGTCTGGGTCAAATTATAGCAAAACCTTGTTTCTTAACGCTCTATATGCCATTTTTTATACGCCCGTTTTGGAAAATGTGATGGCACGTGCATTTGTCTGTCTGTCACAATTCGTGTCCGGATCATGACCATTAAAGATGTTTACTTTAAACTTTGCATATTATAGGTAAATGGCGATGAGACGATGTGCAGAGCGCTTGAACCGGCTTTGTATGTCAAAGGTCAGGGTCACAAATTTAGCTAGAAGGTCAAAATTAACCATCATATTTCGTGTTCGGAACATACCTAAATAACCATGCAAGATATTGACTTCAAATTTAGCTTGTAGGTAGGTGGCCAAGAACCGGGTATGTAGGTCAAAGGTCAAGGTCACAAACTGAGCTCAAAGGTCAAATCTGTCTGTCATATTTCATGTCCAGAGCATACGTTATTAACATTCAAGGTATTGACTTCAAACTTGGGAAGTATGTAGGGAGTGATAACACGACGTGCAGAGAATATGAAGCTCATCTGTAGGTTTCAGGTCAAGGTCACAAATTTAGCTCAAAGGTAAAATCTGTCGGTCATTTTTAGTGTCTGGGGCATAACGTATTGACTATTCAGGTATTGAGGCCCGCCCGCTTAGCTCATTAGGGAGAGCGCAAATATACGGATCTTGGGGTCGTGAGGTCGATACCTGGGCAAGGCGTATGTTCTCTGTGACGATTTGATAAAACATTGTGTCTGAAATCATTCGTCCTTTACCTCTGTTTCATGTGGGGAAGTTGGCAGTTACTTGCGGAGAACAGGTTTGTACTGGTACAGAATCAGGTTAACTGTCTGCCGTTACATAACTGAAATACTGTTGAAAAACGGTGTTAAATCCTGTCACCACACACACACATACTGGTTCTCCCACTCCCCACAACCTCCCACTAAAAATCTTTGAATTCTGCTTTTTCTTTAAATTTTGAATCTGTCCTCTAATATAACCCTTCGGGCGTACATTGACTCACTTGGCGTAGCTCTTGATAAAACTTGGAATGTTAGACTGGGTTAATACCACATATCTTAAACTAAGTCACTAGGTCAGATCATAGAAATCCTTGTTAACACTCTACGGATCACATTCATAAATCTTTGTCGCAATGTAGAACGAAATCGGATTCCCTGAGGTCAAAAACTAGGTGATTAGGTCAACTAATATAAATACTTTAATTAATTGGAGTTCAGACTTGATCTTCTTTAAAATTTTGTCAGAATATCTGTCTCTTGGAAATCTAGGCCAAATGTAAAACTGGATAATCTAGGTCAAATTTAATTTGAGTTTTCACCGGGACTAGTTTTCACGTTTTCAGGATTTGTCTAAAACACCTGGACTGTTTTCTCCGTATGCCGGTATGGCTATAATTACGGAAAATTTCGAAAATCTTTTGTTCAGAAACCGCATGCCCGACTGGTTCAATCCAGCTTTAAAACTCAGGTGAGCAATCTAGAACCACCTGAATTATGTGTATACAGGGGTACCAAGAAAGAATGCAAAATTCCCCGTTTTCTTTGACCAACCTTAATAAAAGGGACATATATATATATATATATAAAAACGGAAAGGTTAACAGGCGGTCAGTTTATACAAAAGTCTAAAGAAAATTACATTAATAATAACAAAATACTGGCGTGTTCCGTTTGTATATAATTTGCGTTTTGACCAATCTTTATTTTGTTTTTCTTTCGTGGAATTTCTTATACAATCTAAATATAGATTGTTTCCAAGCGCGTCAGGGAAATTCCGAACATTTTGCAGACGGCATTAATGTTTTCTATAAATAAAAGAGGCTCTAGAAGGAAAAAGTGCGACATCGTATTGAAGTGTCAGGCCTTGGATCAAGACATACCTTTTTCAGATTCATGTGGAGAAGTTGGCATTTACTTGTGGAGAACAGGTTAGTATTGGTATATAATCCAGGAACAATGACTAGCTTAAATATAACTTAAATTCTGTCGTAAAACGGCGCTAAATCAGACAAAAATCATTTGTCCGTGAGCATTCGCGTGCGGAAGCCATCCGCCCCCGCCATTGCCTGGAAAAATGCTCGGAGGAGCACTTGGGCCTCTTTCCAACATTAAAGCAGCTGGAAGGAAGCCATCCGCCCCCGCCATTGCCTGGAAAAATGCTCGGAGGAGCACTTGGGCCTCTTTCCAACATTAAAGCAGCTGGAGGGTCGCCATACGACCTAATCTGTCTGTCTGACTTAAATAAATAAAAAAGTACATGTTCCTTCGCTGCAAAAGAGCACATCCTGTCTGATCTATATTTGATTGATATCATCAATTCGATATCGGTATATACCTATTGTTCTGTTATATTCAGGATTTTTGATATCATTTTAATGTCAGATGAATTATTGATATCCATAAATGGAGGCCATTTTTGTTGTATTTAAGTCGTTTTATATTTATACTGAACTCGATCACTACGTCCTGTTTATGATCACTTATGATTTATTGATATCAATTAATCGACATCAGTCACAAAGTGTACCATAAAATCACGCAATGTCTCAGATAACTTTAAATTTCAGACATTAAAATTATCGAACTCCGAGCATAGCCTTATATAGAGATTCAAAATATTCTATTTTGTATATAATATCTAATTCATTTTATGCTATCTTTAAAATGTTTAAGATATCGGGAAATGCATTTAAATTTACACCGCAAAGTGCATGTAATGATATCATAAATGATTTAAGGGTGGCATAAAACAAATTGTAAAACAATATAGTGAAAAGTAAAATTACACAAATAATTTCATACATTTTTGAGTGACCTAATTCCCCGTTGTGAGCCTCTCCTAAGTGTTCCGCACGCTGATGGGATTTCCCGATGATGTGAGATCAATACATCAAATACGTTATTTTATCATAAACTTAAAGTGAACGAAGCATTTGTATTGTAAACACTTGTGTTGGCAGTCACGGTGGTTTTAAACGCGAAAACAACATTGCCTGGAGAAAAACTGTTTTTTTTTGTGAGGAAACGAACGAATTATATTTCATAATTGTGTTACTATGGCTACGGAAAAGAAAGAACTGGAACAATTTATTAACCATGATATTCACACACAAAGGTTAGTGCATCAAATTTTTTCTTTTTTTTTTGTTCTAGTTCATTCAAATATAGTGCATGTGGGTCAGTGAAATGAAAGTACAAAACCAGGTAAACAGCAGACGAAATAATATTGTGTCTATGAAAGTTCATTGAAAAAAATGCATGAAAAGCATGCAGTTATTGTTGTTATTGTCCCAATGCTATTTTTTGTATGCTACAGTAATAAAATTTGCAAATCGATAAAATAGCAGTTTATGATGAGCAAGCAGATATGAACATGCATTCGCAAGTGAATTAATTAATACTTCTGAAGTTCTGTATCTTATATTTATAATTTGAATATTTCGTATACAGTACATGTATAATATTTTCAAGTGTCGTCTGCCTTAAATTTGTGTAATAAGTTGCGAAAGTTAAGAGTAACATAAACAGGTTGCTAGATAAAAGTCGTTTAAACTGTGACATATTTTATGATTCATACCAACTATTAAAAGGAGTCGATGCGTAAGAAGTGTAAACAAGGGTTAATGCAAAAAAGCGACAGTTCGTCCATTCTATGTTCAATCACAGGAGCCTGAAATTCTATCTATAATGCTCCAAATGGCTAAATATAAAAATTACCCCTCCTATATATATAAAAAAAGAACAGTTCTTTTTTTATATATATAGGAGGGGTAATTTTTATATTTAGCCATTTTGGAGCATTATAGATAGAATTTCAGGCTCCTGTGGTTCAATGTGAAATAATAGGTGCTTTAGTACTAATTTTTATTCTGGTTGTTAATGAATGATTGCCACAGGCGAATACAGTGACGTGAAGCCACCCCCCCACACACACACCCCCAATCACACACCCCTCCACCTCTAAAATACGGATACCTAACCCCTACCACAACTCTTAAAACTGGCACTCCCACCCCGGTGACCTGGCAGCGTTCACTGCTAGACATGCATAGCCTGACCTCCCGAGAAAAAAATCACAATCCATTGTATAATAATTATTAATTATATCTGCTTATTAGGGAACATACTTCCAGGCATGATCCGCCCTTTCTTCGTTTACTGAAAACATCCAGACTCAGAGGGTGTTGTCCACGTTGAGAGCCCCTGCTTATTACCTGGGCACGGGGGCATATTTTCTCTTCGGCAGTCTAGGTCAAAGAAAAAAGTTATCGGTGCTTGCTCATGTGTAGATGATTTATTTTTGAAAAACTGGCACAAATGAAGATCAATATTTATGCAAATGTTGCATAAAAACAGTAGATAAAGATTTGAGATAGCGCACATTAAGTGCATATATAGCGAAAGCATACAAATACAAATGTTATTAGGTGTAGTTTGTTAAATGTCGTATTTCCAAAACTTTTACATTAATTTCCCGAAGGACATATTTCACTTATTACGACTTGCATTTAATAATGTTAAACGTGTTTTGGATCAAAATACTGACATTTTGTGCGATTATAAATTATTATAACACGTCTGTTCTAATTAATCGCTTAGAATGTAAAACGGCAGTGTCTGGCATAGCATTTTCTGTCATTATTCTCAGTAACATGTCTCTTTATAGGGTTCATATTAGCTTGACTGTCGGGCTTTTTGGTTATTTCGTACGTATTAAAGAAAAACGAGTACGCGAAAAGAATGCACGTGCCTGTGGAGTTTTTATTCTCGTGGCACCTTCTTGTTGACTGTAATACAGTGGAACTACAATACAGTGTAACCCATTTAAACCGGACAAGCTGATGAACAGTGTCTGATATGGGGCGATTATCGGTTTGCAGGTCGATTTTGCTAACACATCTCATTTCTGTTATATGATTAAGCGAAATCTCATCTCTGTTCCCTTCTCTGTCGTCTTGGGTTCACCAATCGGCCCCGTGTCTAAAGTGGACGTTTTATTGCCACTTACACCTTACGAAATCGCACGTAACAAACGTTCTGGAAATTTTCAAGGACAACCATTCCCCCAAAGTTTGTTATACAGTAGTTTAGATTCTCCTTTTTTTAAGTAAAAATCCTGTTTTGTATTTCCTGTCACCCAGACTTATGTAACATTAATCAATGTAACTAATCAATGTAACACAAAGAAATGAGGGAGCTATTAGCAGACACAAAGGAAAAGCGAAAGTTCAAACCTAAAATGATTTAGGACGACATTCGAGCTGATGGACAGTGAACTTTTAACTTTTATGTTCACATCACTTTCCATTTTCCTCCCAAACAAAGGCAGCAGACACAAATTAGCCCAGTCGTAATCGTGATAACGTACCATTTAAGATAACGAGGGAATAAGCTTTGACCTGTGTCAATGGTCAATGCACCTTCCGTTCTGCTAGTTAATTATAATTCGTTAAATGCTTAATTACTTTCCAAACGATTCTGAACTTTTTAAGCCATGAGTCGGAATATAAATAAGCTATTAACATACATCATATTTGTAATATCTGAAAAAAAGTTCGTGAATGTGATTAATATTTCCAGCCATGATCTCACATGGAACCTTGTAATACTCTGTTACCGCACAAAAGCGAATCTTCCACTGAATCAGTGAATCGTTCACACACCAACCGGGGGGAAGTGAGGATGAGGTGCATTTTTAGCCCACCATCATCAGATGGTGGGCTATTCAAATCACTCTGCGTCCGTGGTCCGTCGTCCTTCCGTCAGTCCTTCCGTCCGTCCTTCCGTCCGTTAACAATTTCTCGTTATCGCATCTCCTCAGAAACTACCAGAGGGATTATGACCAAACTTTGTCAGAATGATGTATTGGTACCCTAGTTGTGTCCCCCTGAAAATCAGACTGGTTCAACAATTTTTTAGTAAGTTATGGCCCTTTGTTTACTTCTATTATTTACATAGATTTATATAGGGAAAAACTTTGAAAATCTTCTTGTCCAAAACCACACGGCCTAGGGCTTTGATATTTGGTATGAAGCATCATCTAGTGGTCCTCTACCAAGATGATTCAAATTATTTCCCTGGGGTCTAATATGGCCCTACCCCGGGGGTCACATGGTTTATATAGACTTATATAGGGAAAATCTTTGAAAAATCTCTTGTCCAAAACCACAGGGCCTAGGGCTTGATATTTTGTATGTGACATCATCTAGTGGTCTTCTACTAAGATAGTTCAAATTATCCCCCTAGGGTCAAATATGGCCCCGCCCCGGGGGTCACATGGTTTACATAGACTTATATAGGGAAAAACTTTTAAAATCTCTTGTCCAAAACCACAGGGCCTAGGGCTTTGATATTTTATATGTGACATCATCTAGTGGTCTTCTACTAAGATAGTTCAAATTATCCCCCTAGGGTCAAATATGGCCCCGCCCCGGGGGTCACATGGTTTACATAGACTTATATAGGGAAAAACTTTAAAAATCTTCTTGTCCAAACCACAAAGCCTAGGGCTTTGATATTTGTAATGTATCATCATCTAGTGGTTCTCTACCAAGTTTGTTAAAATTATCCCCCTAGGGTCAAATATGGCCCCGCTCTGGGGGTCACATGGTTCATATAGACTTATATAGTGAAAAGCTTTTAAAATCTTCTTGGTAATAACCTACAACATTCAAATTTGGACCACATGTATGGTTTTGAGTGGCAAGATGAACCTTGACATGAGTTGACCTTGATTTTGACCTAGTGACCTACTTTCACATTTCTGTAGCTACAGCCTTCAAATTTGGACCACATGCATAGTTTTTTGCACTGAAAAAACTTTGACCTTGACATTGACCTAGTGACCTACTTTCACATTTTTGAAGGTACAGGCTTCAAATTTGGACCACATGTATAGTTTCGTGTTCCTAAATGAAATTTGACCTTGATTTTGACCCAGTGACCTACTTTGACATTTCTCAAGCTACAACCTTCAAATTTGGACCGCATGCATGGTTTTGTGTACCGAAACAAACTTTGACCTTTACATTGACCTAGTGACCTACTTTCACATTTTTGAAGTTACAGGCTTCAAATTTGGACCACATGCATAGTTCTGTGTTCCGAAATAAAATTTGACCTTGATTTTGACCTAGTGACCTACTTTCACATTTCTCAAGCTACAGCCTTCAAATTTGGACCACTTGCATAGTTTTGTGTACCGAAATGAACTTTGACCTTAAGATTGACGTAGTGACCTACTTTCACATTTCTGTAGCTAAAGGCTTTAAAGTTAGACCACATGCATAAGATTGTGTACCGAAACAAACTTTGACATTGACCTAGTGACCTATTTTCACATTTTTGAAGGTACAGGCTTCAAATTTGGACCACATGCATAGATTTGTGTTCTTAAGTGAAATTTGACCTTAATTTTGACCTAGTGACCTACTTTCACATTTCTCATGCTACAGCCTTCAAATTTGGACCACTTGCATAGTTTTGTGTACCGAAATAAACTTTGACCTTAAATTTGACGTAGTGACCTACTTTCAAATTTCTCAAACTACAGCCTTCAAACTTGATGCACATGCATAGTTTTGTGTACAAAGAACTTTGTCCTTGAAATTGATCTAGTGACCTACTTTCACATTTCTCAAGCTACAGCTTTCGAATTTGGACCACATGCACAGTGTTGTGTACGGAAATGAAATTTGACCTTGAGCTAGTCAATAAGTCTTGAAATTTGGAACACTCAAAAATGGCACATTGGTGGGCGCCAAGATCACTCTGTGATCTCTTGTAATTAAAACTTCTGCAATGTAAAGAAAATCATTAAAATCACAATTTCGAGAAATGCCGGGAGTAGTCATCGTGTGGCATTTTCAATAAGTATCGGTTTCAGGACACTAAATTCTGACCTACATCATCTGAAGTGGATCTGTATTTTCATAACATGGTGCTAGACGTGAACAATGGAGGGATAAAATTTACTTTTCCCGCATATTTGAGCTGATCTATATGGGTGGAGTGACAGTTTAGGTATTGACTGACTTTTGACATCTCCAGTTAGCTTTTAGTCCCGGTCGTCTCATTTGTTTTTAACAACAAAAATGCTGTGAGGAACCATAGTTCTATAAATATAAATAATCAGCATTCCTTTTAGATTCTTGTCACTTTTAGAATATGTTTGCTTGCTTTATTGCGTTTGACGTCGCACTGACACAGTGATATGTCATATGGCGACTTTCCTGCTTTTGGTAGTGGAAGGAAGAACTAAGGTGCCCTCCCCCCCCCCCCCCCCCCCCCCCCCCCGGCATGTTTTTAGCTCACATGTCACAAAGTGACAAGGTGAGCTTTTGTGATCGTGCAGCGTCCGTCGTCCGTCCGTCCGTGCGTAAACTTTTGCTTGTGACCGCTCTAGAGGCCATATATTTCATGGGATCTGTATGAAAGTTGGTCTGAATGTTCATCTTGTTGATATCTAGATCAAGTTCGAAACTGGGTCAACTGCGGTCAAAAACTAGGTCAGTAGGTCTAAAAATAGAAAAACCTTGTGACCTCTCTAGAGACCATACTTTTGAATGGATTTTCATGAAAATTGGTCAGAATGTTCACCTTGATGATATCTAGGTCAAGTTCGAAACTGGGTCACATGCCATCAATAACTAGGTCAGTAGGTCAAACAATAAAAAACCTTGTGACCTCTCTAGAGGCCATATTTTTCAATGGAGCTTCATGAAAATTGGTCAGAATTTTTATCTTGATATCTCGGTCAGGTTCAAAACTGGGTCACATGAGCTCAAAAACTAGGCCACTATGTCAAATAATAGAAAAAAACGACATCATACTCGGTTCAATTTCAAAACTGGGTCATGTTGGGACAGGTGAGCGATTCAGGACCATCATGGTCCTCTTGTTTCTTTCTTGCGCGAGATGGCACCCGGGTGGTACCACTGACATTCCGTAAGACAGCTGGATATCTTCCGCACTTCCTCATATGAAAGAATTCTACTGTTCGAGCGAGATTTCGAACCCACAGGGGTGCGAGGCAAGTGATTCTAAGTCAGCGACCTGAACCAGTCGGCCGCGGAGCCTCCTAAACGTTTTGCTATGTGAACAGGATTTTAGTGACCCATATCTACAAAGAGGTAGCATCTTGGTATTTCCTCAGACAGGAAAAAGGCGTTAGCCTAAATCCCGTGCCCCTATTTTGTTTGGGCTATTTTATACATATTCCCACTTAACGAAAGAATGCGCGAATACTGACGTTATTTAGAAGTATCGGGCTAATACACCACAAAAGTATATATACAAAAATGTTTCAAAAACTATTAAGTAGCCGAAAACATCTAAATCATGTGCCACTATTTCGTCATACACATTCCCACTGAACGAAAAAAAAGCGCGAAAACTGACGGTATTTGAAAGTATCGGGCTAATACACCACAAAAATGTTTACAAAAATGTCTCAAAAAACTATAAAGTAGCCGAAAAAATAATGTTTACTTTAGAGATATAATGTATTTTAGCACTTGTATGAATATACCAATATTCAGATATTTTACGATACAAGTATCAAGTCGGATAATATTATTTGTATTTGTCGGCTTAGTTGTCATAATAAATATAAATATTTTAAGATTATTAACGAATGCAAATATAACATTTAAACATCAAAGGTTGCTGCTAATCAATGATCAGGTGCTTTAACAATGCCTTACTGCTGCCGTGTGTACTAGTAATAATAGTTAAACTTTAAAAGTTATTTAACTAGTTTGAGAATTAGTAGAAGAATATCTTACCACATGTTAAAGGTGTGGTGGAAGTGCGGGGGCGGAAAATCGGATGGGGTAAAAGAAATGCTGAGTTTATTTTAGAGTCAGTGGATCTAGTCTACCTATGTTTCGCTATAGTTTATAAATGTCTTGGATCCTGTCGGGGATTTCATTAATAACTTGTAAGTGAACGTTTCAAAGAAGAGGGGTGTCTAGGATTCCGCCTACTTAGATGTACTTGCAACAGGAAAAGTAGCTAGGGTCCCAGACCACTATAGAAGGGGGAAATTCCCCGCGCCTTAATCAAACCCGTGTCCTTTATTTAGATGACTTACTGTTTATCAGGGAGCCAGAACAATATTCCTTAGAGGTACGCGGAGATCTACATGCATATCTTTTAATTCGTATCGTCCTGTGTAGAAGAAATCCCATGTCTTATGATGCCGAGATAATATCAATACTTGTCATTTAGGAGACGTATTTGTTTTATAGCTACAGCTCATGTTATGAGAACGATCGAAGCAATGTATCACATAAAACAATACATATACATTGTTATAAGAACACAGATTAAAGTGTAACATGTACCTAATATAATACCACTTTTTGATAAAAAATTCTAACCATAGTGTACATGTACAAATAACATGTTTTTGTTATGTTGGTAAGTTTTGACAGGTGACCCAGTTAAAATCCACATACTTGTCGTAAATATATAAAGTTAAATGTTCCGCATTTTGTTGAGAGGGTGAGTTTGATTATGTTGATGATGATGTTGTTGTTGTTGTTGATGATGATGATGATGATTTTGTTTTTGTTGTTGACGATGATGTTGTTATTGTTGTTGATGATGATGATGATTATGTTGTCGCCGTCGTTGTTGTTGTTGTTGATTATGATGATGATGATGCTTTTGTTGTTGTTGTTGTTGATGATGATGATGATGATGATGATGATGTTTTTGTTGTTGTTGTTGTTGTTGATGATGATGATGATGATGATGATGATGCTTTTGTTGTTGTTGTTGTTGTTGATTATGATGATGATGATGCTTTTGTTGTTGTTGTTGTTGTTGTTGATGATGATGATGATGATGTTGTTGTCGTCGTCGTCGTTGTTGTTGTTGATGATGATGAGGAGGTGAAGGAGCAACTGTGCTGCCTCAATGCAAAAAATACAGGCATTATTACACTGACCAAATTTTAATGCTATAGTACAGTTTTAACGGATACACGACCCCTCCCCTTACCAATAGTTGTAACCAGTGAACCACTCCCTATCTGCAAGGAGTGTCCAGACATTTTAAGCAGCCGTAAGGTGACTTGATTTTAAAATAACTAAATGAAACTGGCTACTCATTAGTCATCCGCATTTATGACCATGGGGTAACTACGTTGACAACTATAGGTTTATATAACATATACTTATAAGTTATTTAAATATTTTGAATTCTTTTGCGCTTAATTGACCATATGCAATGTCTTGATTTTATCACATAACCATAATCTGCAAAAGTGGACTTAATTGAATTTATTTTTGGATTTTAGTTAACTTTTAGGGGAAAAATCAAAAGGATAAAAAGAGTAATAGAGAATATATATTTGTTATCACCTAGATATTACCTTTTTTTAAGGTTCACACCTGTATTCTTACATAATTTACCGAAAGAAAACGATGTGCCCTTTAACATCAGAAATACCTTTTAACATATTGTGATGCTTAAAAGACAAAAGGGGTATCATTTACTAATGTCTTAACGTACGTCATAAATTGGAATTTCGTGATTTTGTGGATCTTAAAGATAAAAATTTAAACAAGAGATACCGATTTTCAGTGCTATTTTTGGACAGTAATTACAGATCGATTAGCTGAAACCAGTAAAACACCTTTACAGTCAGTTTGCTGAACAATGAATTAATAAAACCATTTTCATAGAGGAAACAGCAGAAAAGGAAGTCGTTTCATGCGAAGAATTGAAATTCAACGATCTGAAAAATAAACACAGTTTCAATTTTATACGTTTGACAGCCTCTTTTGAGCAGTGATACTCGTATTACAAGACATGACATTGTAATAACAATTGTATTCTTGTTAGGAAGGTTATATAACAGTATAGCTTTAAATTTTTGTGGAATAACCGGGAACACATAGTTTATGGAGACTGCAGCTATAAACTCGATAAGGTAAATGAAAAGTTGATTTTTTTTTTAGAATTCAGAGATTTTTCATGTATTTGAACAGCTTGTGTTGTGGTATTATTTAGAACTTCTGATTGTTTTTTTTTCAAATTGCATATCATATATTATTTTTTATGTATATTTTTTTTCTGAAAAATTTACTGAAATCACCTGATATTAACTTTTTTTCAAGAGAGAAGGGAAATCATTATGTAATTGAAATATAACTCGATAAATCCAAAAATAGTACCGAACCGCAGGTATTAAATATATATTTATGAATACATTCATTTTTTGTTTAGCAGAATGCTGCATGGAAATACTTTCATAGTAACGTAAAAAATAAAAAAAAATAAAATTGAATGAAATATCACCAATAATCGGACTACATCCTTAGTCATCGTTTTCATTTCTGTCTTATTAATACAGTGTTTTTCTGTCTTGATAAAACATTACGATAATTATCTGTTTGATGTTAGGCCAGCGTTTGACATTATATTGTCTGATGTTCTACACGGTACTTAATTTGGTATAAATTTAAATGATAGATTTTTGTTGCTTCTCGGCGACCAATCACTGGACATATCTGTCATCAAGGTGAGAAAATGATAGTTTTCTTAGGTCACAGGTAGACTGACTAAGTCATAAAATGAACATCTTTATTGCCGCATTTCTCACGCCATGAAATAATGATCAGGTAGTTCTCTAGTTGTGTGTTAAAAAGAATATGATCACGGAGAAATTCTGTAACAATTGTGGCTATATTTCCAAGCAGTAAGTTTTTTTTTTTGTTTTCTTTGAGCAGGCATCTTGAAAAAGGAATTTTGTAAATTCTTAAAGATATACCGTGCCAATCTTTTTTTAAAACTGTTTATCTGTGAGATTTTGATGAAATCAAGAAAATCCTTATTTAATAATATTATGCCCCGATTATTTTTTTTAAAACTTGGATAGATATATAAAGTATTTGCATTTTTATGTAGACAATCGCATGTTAAAAAAGCTTCCAGTTTTTAATGGCGTTACATTTTCGTTACATTTTCTTGCAATATACAAATGTACGTGTTTGTAGTATTTTAAACGCGTGTATGTGGTATTTCGAAATTCAGGAAAACCCCTGTAACGGGTTAGATGGACCAAGCAATAGACATCCGGTATTTTTGATGTACAATCGAGTAAAGTTGTTCTTTAAAGATTTCTCACGACTTGCGAGAGTAAATCCATCGAAATACTGTCATACTTTTATGCTAAGTAGTATAGGTGTTTGAAGGATGTAAAGCATATTTTTCTATTTATCAGTATTATCACTTACTGCAAGTGAAACGGGAATTACACGTGCAAAAAATCACACTTTTATCGCCTGAAGAGTAATGATGATCACATAGTATAATTCGTTAACATGACTGATCGTCGTGGTTGTGGTGGTTTCACGTTTAAAGAAGGTTTTCATCTCTCATTTTTTTTATTTATACATTATACTTACAGTCATAATACTTAATCAATGTTGAAAATGTTATACACCAATCTTGTCCATAACAAAATAGTAGAATGGAAAAAAGCGTGCGTGCCCACAGAGCCATGGCACTTGTACATTATATTTTTTGGCATCTTGTGTCAATAGCTGTTGTTTGAAAAAACAAAGAAATAAGTAGTTTTCAGTATGAAATATTAAAAACAGTTGAATATGAATCGACCGACGCAATCGATATTAAACCAAGAAAGTAAACATGTCATAATTGGGTCCACACTTATCCTTAAAATTGGTCATTCCTCGCTGACGTGCCAAAAATACTTTAAACACTTGTTTACATCTTCAGCAGAAAAAAAAACTAACTTCCTTGTATTGTTATTACGGAAAAAAGTTCTCATGTTAACTTTTAAACAAGATGAAAGAGATTAATGGGGTGAGTAAAGTATCCGATAATGTCGCAATGTTTTGGTATGTGAACAAAAATTTCTTTTGAGATTTACTGACATGTACATTATCTGATCAATGCATAATTGATCATTGTTAAATAAAGTACATGGAGAGTGTCAATTACATATAAACATCAACTGTCATTTTCAGAACAGTAAATGCCAAAATTATCTTCAATATCTGACATATGATTTGTAATCCACACTGAAATTAAGTATAATTGGCTCTTCAAAGTTTGCCTTTTAGGCCGTGTAGTATATTGTTGTTTGAAGACGGTGCATTGGTTAATGTGCAAAACATATTTTCTAGTTATCCCTTGCTGCAAGTAAAAGGAAAATACACCTGTGAAATTTTAAGTTTTTTTTTTGTCGTCAGAAGAGTGATTATAACCATGTGGTATATTCATTAAGAGAATGAACCGTTTATCAAGGTTGTTTTCTGAACTTATTGTGGTTTCTCCTTTGACGCAGATTTTCATCTCTCATTGTTTTTTGCTGTATACATGTGCATTGTACTTGAGTGATGTTGAACAGTATATAAACGTTTTGAATATGCAAGTACGATATTTCCATACGAAATAAACAACAACAAAAACAAAACAAGAGGGTCATGAAGGCCCTGTATCGCTCACCTGACCTATTGAACTAAAGATCATCAAGATTAACATTCTGACCAAGTTTCATTAAGATATGGTCATAAATGTGGCCTTTAAAGTGTTAACTAGCTTTTCCTTAAATTTGACCTGGTGACCTAGTTTTTGACCCAACATGACCAGATTCGAACTTGTCCTAAAGATCAAGTTTAACATTCTGACTAAGTCTCATGAAGATACAGTCATAAATATGGCCGCTAGCGTGTTAACAAGCTTTTCATTTGATTTGACCCAGTGACCTAGTTTTTGACCCTACATGACCCAGATTTGAACTTGACCTGCAGATCATCAAGATTATCATTTTGACCAAGATTCATGAAGATACAGTCATAAATGTGGCCTCTAGAGTGTTAATAAGCTTTTCCTTTGATTTGATCTAGTGACCTAGTTTTTAACCCTACGTTATCTAGATTAAAACGGGACCTTAAGATCATCAATATTACCATTCTGACCAAGTTTCATGAAGATACAGTCATAAATGCGGCCTCTACAGTGTTAACAAGCTTTTCCTTTGATTTGACCTGTTGACCTAGTTTTTGACCCAAGATGACCTAATATCAAACTCGTCCAAGACTTTATTGAGGATAACACTCTGATCAAGTTTCATTAAGATTGGGCCAAAATTGTGACCTCTAGAGTGTTAACAAGCTTTCTCTTTGATTTGACCTGGTGACATAGTTTTTGATCTCAGATGACCCAGTATCAAACTCGTCCAAGATTTTATTAAGGGTTACATTCTGACCAAGTTTCATTAAGATTGGATCAAAAATGTGACCTCTAGAGTGTTAACAAGCTTTTCCTTTGATTTGACCTGGTGACCTAGTTTTTGACCCCAGATGACCCAATATCAAACTCATCTAAGATTTTATTGAGGGTAACATTCTGACCAAGTTTCATTAAGATTGGGTCAAAAATGTGACCTCTATAGTATTAACAAGCTTTTCCTTTGATTTGACCTGGTGACCTAGTTTTTGACCCCAGATAACCCAATATCGAACTCGTCCAAGATTTTATTGAGGGTAACATTCTGACCAAGTTTCATTAAGATTGGGTCAAAAATGTGACCTCTAGAATGTTAACAGTCAAATTGTTGACGACGGACGGACGACTGACACAGGGCGATAACAAAAGCTCACATTTGAGCACTTCGTGCTCAGGTGAGCTAAAAACTCGAAATGCGATTTTAAAACGCAAAAGCAATGGTATATACATTGGCGATATATAATTTTTTAGCGCAATCACTAAATGTTTAGCTGATAAAAGAGTTATACTTTGCCATAACTTTTGTCCTGAAATAACTTAAAATGAGTTAATTCCCGACTACCTTGAAGCAGGCTATCCTAACCGGTGTGTCAAATACGTTGTTTACCTTTTTTAGTAGAAAACTTCCTTGTATCAACCTCTAATTTGAACGTTTATGCAAAAATGAACGAGATTATCGTTGTGATTATGGTATCCTATCATCTTTACATGCCGTGTTTCTGGTATGTGTTCTTTATCTGCAAATGCAATTTAAGAAATTTTATCTTTGATATAACTATCTGGGTAATTACCTATTTCGACGCGCTGTTAATTATTGAACATAATTGAGCCACACCATGAGAAAACCAACATAGTGCTTTCAAAGCCTATTGCAATTAGAGAAACCGTTAGCGAACAGCATAGACCCAGACGCGCAGTCTGGCTGGATCCATGCTGGTCGCAAACGTACTATGTTGGTTTTCTCATGGTGCGGCTCATATATAGTGTCAGCTTTTAACATTGCATGCCTATACAAAAGTGACACCGTAGGCATGTCGTTCATTCTACTTCTACTTCGTTTTTGATTTTATTACCAAGACAGCAAATGCCCGAATTATCAAAACCTGGCGTATGATTTTGTTTTTGATTTCACTAAGTTTATCGTGTTTTTACATAGCAGAGTAGATAACTGAAAATGTTCAACACAGCAAATCACTTTTTATTTGATGCAGCACAATTATCAATATCTCTCCAATAAATCTGAATGCAACGTCTAGATATTTGGCATTTCGGATCTGGTGTGTTTCAAAAATAATAGGTTTCAAAATTTTGTCATTAGGTTCCATGGGATGAACATGCAAATTACATGTACTATATTTATACTTGAAGACCTCGAAGGTAATGAAAACTGTGAGCTTGTTGATCGGCCCAGTTCGAGTCCCTCTCTTGAAGGTTAAAAAATAACAGTAATGGTGTCGTCAGTGTAGTATAGTATTGCGTTTTCAGTATTTTAAGCTAAATTTTATGGCAGTTTTTATCTACAAAAGATTAACGAAATGGATTCAAGTTTTAATTATGTAAAATATATCAAATATGTATAGATTTAGATTACAATAGTAGATGTAAATATCACATAGGGGATTGAATTAGAGGGTATATGTTTATCCTTTAATATAATAGTAATAACCCTTTTGTGATAGCATACAATATGGTTTTTTTTTATAAGTGCAATATAATGTGGAGTTTGTTTTATATGATATAATCTCTGATATAAATTATATCATGATATATAGTCTCAAGTAACTCAGTATTGAGTGGCAGCATTAAATATGTTTTAAGATATTATATGTAATACAAATATGTACTGTGATTTTATTTATGTATGCTGATGAGACTTGAATAAAATAAAATAATATAATTTTTATAAATGATATGACGTTTCGGGACAGTGATAGTAGGGATGGCAACTTTTAAATACAAGGTCATAAAATAAGCCAAGCCGATAAACCTATCGAGTAATGCTATCTTTAGGGGAAGGATGTACACGACTAGACTTTTGAATGACTGGGTAGTACCATACTTATAGTGCCTGATACATACTGCTAAAGTATTTTGTTTTTGACCTGTTAAAATATTTGATTGTTCCGATATATGACGAAGTGAAATGAGCAATTCCGCTAGGGAATATATTCTATGCTCGTAGATGTACATGTATAATTTTCTGCGTTCTTTAGTGAACGTTTCACGTGATACGTTTGGAAGATGTATATACCCCAGCATCATTATTGTGTCCCATATCTAGTATTAATCTGCTTTGTCGTTTATTGCTTTATTGTCTTCATCTCGAGCAGCCGGCACTTGTTTGTGTGTAAATCGAAGAAACACGTGCCAGTATCGCTATTATCTCCCACTTGCACACGTTTATGACCAATTAACGTTTGAAAATCTACGACAGATAAAGAAATTAAACTGACCAAACGTTGTAAAATCTTTCTATTACGTCCAAATTAACGACTGGTCCAGTTTATGGATGCGAAAAATGACGTATGGCTTTCCCCTTTAAGTGTTATTTTATTATCTTTTTGTTGAACTTGACCTTCATCGTCATGAACCAAATCATTCATTGTATCAGGTGCAAATGAACTTCTTTTTCTGGGCATGACCCAAAGAGAGATGGAGAAAAGAACGCACAATGGCCCTTTATTTCTAAGCCCTGTGACAAGAAAAACTAAAGTGGGCGTGTTGATTGATTATGTAAATTAGATTTACATCGATCTTTTTTTCCTAAGTAATTAATGTTCGATAGGTTTGCAGTTTTGAGGAATAACAGCAAATTTGTGTGCGGAAAAATTGAAATCTTAATAATGTTTAAATAATTTCATAATTTCTTACAGGTTAGTTGTGCATTCGTTCCTACTCCTTTTGTTTTTGTTAAATTCAAGTTGTACGACATACATATCGATGCTAATATTTCGGGAAAAAATGTGATAAAAAGGAATTCCTAAGTTGACAAAATAAGGAAACATACATCTTTGTTTTAAATAAGATGCTTTGGATAAAGGTCCGTATTAGCTTCATTGTGCATATATCTGATATATTTTGTAAAAGCAAAAATTTTTACTAAAAAAATTGTTAATTTTTAGGGTATAATTTTTTGCTGGTCCAAATAATTGACTCTGTCAATAGTTATGATGTTTGTATGATGTTAAATAGATTTTGGAATACATTTACTGTGCATTAGGATAGGATGTGTTGGGGGTGGGGGTGGGGGTGTAGAGTGGGAGCTGGGTAGTAGTTTCAGTCATGGCCCTGTGGTTCACAGGAGATAATTCCTGAGGCTATTCAAAATTTGCATAATTATGTCCGATAATCAGAACCAAGAAAGATCGGTCAGAATATATAAGAGAAAAGATTAAAAAATTAAAAAAGATTATCTAGTCGGTAGCCAGACTATCCTCCCACTAGAAATTACTAATAGTCCCCTGGAGGAGTCGCTGATAAAGTAAGTTTTGAAACAAATGAATACAGACGCATATGAATATTTGTATTTCTTATTTATTTCCTTAATTGATATGCGTGTTTGTATTTGACCTACAAAAACAATACGCATTGACACTGGATCGTGTGAAATGTCCACTTGATGAATAAATTATTTTAATATAGACAATATATGGACAATATATGGACAAGTGATTTGAATATATATGTACATTAGTCACCGGAAGGCACAATCAAGAGACAATATTGAAGCTCATCAATTAAACGGATGTCGGTGTCATTCAGCAAAAGTCTTAATGTACCTCATTTGATCTCTCTAATATTACGTCAATTACTGAATGGATCGGTAGGCCTATAGCTGAAATATAGGAAGAAAGATAGTAATTGACGATTTGCCTATTTTCATCCCTTTTATCTTTTCTTTGGATCGCGACTAAATTTGGTATTTGAGCTCCATCTTTTTTTGCCTTGTATTTAAAACCTACATACAAATTATTTATGCATTAAATTTTGTTAGTTGGGATTACAGAATGGATCGACATAGCTGACATAGGAGGAAAACTAGGGATTAGTGCATGATGTCTATTTTGTCCACGACTGAATAAGGATATTTGGCCTCTATTTTTGTCTAACGAAATACACAAATTACTTTAGCCTAGCTCCCTGGCTGCATGTTTCTCTTTATATAAATACTGCAAACATTTTATAAGAAAATTAAAGCCTCCAAAATAAGCCTACAGGAGTTACTCTCCCCCACTCCCCTGATATATGTAAATAAGAACAAGCATAGGCACAGGAGCCAGTCTAAAATTACTTATGCATTACGTCTTTCTAGTTGGAAGAAGTTATCTAGTTTAGTCATACAAAAAAGTAACATTTTCATAATGGCTTCCTCGAGAAAGGATTTTGTTGAGGTACAATAAATGTCAATTTGAGGTTGTTGAGTCCTTAAAGCCACTCCAAGTACTCTAATTTCTAGGTAAATGACATATTTCGTATATTGTTTTCAGGGATTAGCTTACAATTATAGATGGGCATTCTTTAACCTTTACACCGCAAAAATGGTGACAGGGAGACAAATAAACTGTTCAAGAGAAAAACCACAATGACTGTAGGAATAACATCTTCACAAAGTAGCATTTGTTACCAGCTGAAATTTAATAGTCGATTTTGTTTAAAATTTTGAAATTCTATATTTTTATTACCAGTTTTCATACTAACTGCCTTTTTAACTTTTTTAACGATCAATTTAACGCCGACGTGACGATTACGAGTTTCTGCTACTGTACGAAACCCTATTGTGTTCAATTAGGTTTTCATCAATGTGACACGTCGGGCATTATGTTTGATCCGATATCTTTAATTTGTAGATGATTTTGCCCCCAAAAATACATGCTTAAGTTACATCTTTGTAAAATTTGTCAAGCATGATAGATGCTCGTTAATAACATACAAGAGGAGATAGGAATGTGTGTCATTTATTTCGTGCCACTAAGCTAGCACTGATTATGTCCCTTCATTATCGTCACCATCGTCTTCGTCATCATGATCGCTATCATCATCATCAACATCATTGTTGTCATTGTTATCATATCGTCGTTGTCGTCCTCATCACGAACACTTCAGCCACCATCGTCATCATCACCAACAACAACAGCAACATAATCAACAACATCATAATTGTCATAATATCACATCTTTTTCTCTTTTCACAAGATCATCATTATTATCATCATCAGCATCATTATTGTCGTCATTGTAATCATATCGTCGTTGTCGTCCTCATCATGAACACTTTGGCCACCATCGTCATCATCAACAACAACAACATAATCAACAACATCATAATTGTCATAGTTTCACGCCTTTTTGCCCTTTCACAAAGTTCATCATCATCATCACCACCACCACCATCACCACCATAACCACCACCAACACCACCATCATCATCATCATTATCACCACCATCATCATCATCATCAGCAGCAGCAGCAGCAGCAGCAACACCACCATTGAATTCGTCATCATCATATTATTCGTCATCGTAATCGTTATTTTTTCATCATCTTTCCTCCTATCATTAGCGTCATCATCACAACCTTTCTTCGTTTTTCTTATTTTCCATACATAGATAACTGTATTTGTGTTAATATGACCTTGAAATAGTGTGTCTACTACAATTTTGTGAAATTGACATGACGTTATGTCACTTTTGTTTTAAAAGCAATTAATCCCGTTGCCAGGCTGTCCTTGAAGTGGTGGTGGGGGGGGGGGGGGGGGGGGACAAACACTTGAATTATTACAAACTTCACATCAGACATGTTTGTCCAGCCAGATAAATTAAAACTGACCACACTGTCATCTGTGAGATTAAAGGCTTTAGCCGACGGTTGTGTATAGGTGACGATCTCGTTGTTGAATTATTTCAGGATTATTAAGACTAACTTGTCTTTAAAAGTGCCGTAAATCCTAGATTTTCTATAAATTTACAGATAACATTTGATTTCATATTCATAATAAGATGTATTAGCGGTAAACATGTTATTATGGCAGAGCAGAAGAATTGTGATGTAAAACAGGTTGTTAAGGATGAAATAGTGGTTGCTAATGCTGAAGATGAAGAGAACGATTCTGTTGAAGAACAAGTTAAGGAATTAGAGAATCGCCTTCTACCTAATAGGTACTGTTTTCTTTTTTTCTGCCGGGACGTTGTTACCGTGAATTAGGCATCGGTGTTGTTGTGATAATATAAATGGTTGTGTTCATTTCAAGACACCTCTTAATTTTACTCTTAACATGTATTTCAATAAACAAAAACAACACACTCTTAAAAAAAAACCAAATTGCATAACGAATTCCTTGGCCTTGTTTTTGTCTTCTTGTTGAAATAACTAAATATGCTGAGCAGATGCTTTACATACAGGCAGTTGAAAAAACCTATTTAACTTCTGAATATTTTGCATGTATAAAATATAACCATTTAAATTATTGATTTGTGAAGTCTAAATCATCGGCGTGTTTATTGATTGCAGTTTATGCAAATTACATTTTAGTATATACAGCTGAAAACAAACTTGCTACGAATACCTTTGATGAATCATATAAAGGTTTAAATATTTTTTTTATAAATTGATGGAAATAAAACGTTCCATTTTTTTTATCAAGACTTTTTTTTTTATCAGTAAGATGTATTATATATGTCAGCACCTATCTTAATCATACCCTACGTACATTTTCTTCCTGGGATCATAAACAACCATCATTATTATTATATGGTGAAAAGTACAGTGGCATTATGCGCATCTTACAGCACATAGTGTACTTTTGGTGAATGTTTTGTAAAAGCAAGTTTACGGTTGCTGTGCATTTAAATGTGTTAAATTAACAATAATGCCGCATAAGTATTTAAAAGTGAGGCTTTAGAAATGAAGAAATCGGACTTATGAAATAATAGTTCATTTCTTCAGTCATGTACGCAATGATCTCCCTTACCTATAAGTAGAGATTTCTGAAGTTGAAGGGAAGCAACTCCTAAGCGCAGTTTGACTTTTCTTAAAAAGACTGCCCCAGTCAAAATAAGAAAAGTCATATTTGGAAAGTTATTATTTCGTACTGATAACAGGAAGAATTTGGTATACTGGGTTAAAAGCTATAATTTCCTCCACCCTTTTTACACACATATCTATTTCTGCTGTATTTTTACTTGAAAAATGCGTATAATTCCACTTTAATGAGAAATAAAGGAGCGCAGCGTATTTTTTTTTGTAGGTCTTGTTAAACATTTAGAATGTCTGATCTTTGGCATAATTTTAGCTTTGTCGTCGGTAGGCCAAGCTTTTAATTAAGTCTGGCTACCAGTTAGGTAATCTTTTTTTATGCTCCCGAAGGGAGGCATATAGTTTTTGAACCGTCTGTCGGTCTGTCGGTCTGTCAGTCTGTCTGTCGGTCTGTCAGTCTGTCGGTCTGTCAGTCTGTCCGCAATTTTCGTGTCCGGTCCATATCTTTGTCATCGATGGATGGATTTTCAAATAACTTGGCATGAATGTGTACCACAGTAAGACGACGTGTCGCGTGCAAGACCCAGGTCCGTAGCTCAAAGGTCAAGGTCACACTTAGACATTAAAGGATAGTGCATTGATGGGCGTGTCCGGTCCATATCTTTGTCATCGATGGATGGATTTTCAAATAACTTGTCATGAATGTGTACCACAGTAAGACGATGTGTCGCGCGAAAGACCTAGGTCCGTAGCTCAAAGGTCAAGGTCACACTTAGACGTTAAAGGATAGTGCATTGATGGGCGTGTCCGGTCCATATCTTTGTCATCGATGGATGGATTTTCAAATACCTTGGCATAAATGGTACCACATTTAAGACGACGTGTCGCACGCAAGACCCAGGTCCGTAGCTCAAAGGTCAAGGTCACACTTAGACTTTAAAAGATAGTGCATTGATGGGCGTGTTCGGTCCATATCTTTGTCATCGATGGATGGATTTTCAAATAACTTGGCATGAATGTGTACCACAGTAAGACGACGTGTCGCACGCAAGACCCAGGTCCGTAGCTCAAAGGTCAAGGTCACACTGAGACGTTAAAGGTCATTTTTCATGATAGTGCATTGATAGGCGTGTCCGGTCCATATCTTTGTCATTCATACATGGATTTTAAAATACCTACGCATGAATGTGTGACACAGTAAGACGATGTGTCGTGCGCAAGACCCAGTTCCGTAGGTCAAAGGTCCTAAACTCTAACATCGGCCATAACTATATATTCATTCAAAGTGCCATCGGGGGCATGTGTCATCCTATGGAGACAGCTCTTGTTTAAATTTAAAATGGGAAATAATTATTAAAAATTTGGGTAGCCTCAGGAGTTATCTCCTGTGAACCACTTTTTTCTACAAGAAGAAAAGGGATAATTATACAAGATTTGAATATAACCTCAGGAGTTACCCCCTGTAAACATAAACAGGATATTGAGGACCACAAACAGGATATAGAGGACCGCAGATAAGGATTTTCTGTCTCAACCAGCATATTTTCTTATGCTTTATACAGTTGCCTAGAATTAATAATGAAAACAGACAATATAATCATGTGTTTTATTACATCCATATATTTTTTTTAGATTGACGACAGTGTATGTTGTAGTTCATAGGGAGGTTTTTTTTGCCAACAGTGATATAAATATGACCTCACATTAAAAATGAAAATTCCAGCCTGCGGTAGAGTCTGAACTCACGACCATCCGTTTGTGGCACGTGGTTATTAATCAAATACATCTTCGTAGGTATTTTTTTTTTTTGCAAAATTCATGTCACTGTTTTTTTTTTCAGTCTCATGTTATCTTACATATTGGCAAAAATTACTTAGGTGCATAGTTAAACAGCTTAGAATCTTCGAATTTGCTTTGAACACACCATTTTGTCACATTACAATGTATATGAAAAATATTAACATTTATAAAATTCATTTGAAATGTTTATTTATCTTAGATATGAATATCAAATGTTCTGTATTCTGTTAAAAATAGATCCTCTACGAAAAATCGGTTATTGTAAATACACCAAACAATTCTCTGCATTCATTTGTTAAATGTTATCATTATGTGAAAGATAACGTTCATGTAATCACTTGAAGAAAAAATGTCTATATTATCGCAATTTCTCTGTAATTTGACAGAAAACATTTGCTAATATGTTTTATTTGGCAGCCTTGCAAAATGCAGTTGTACACCTTTGACAGCACGGTATTTCCGTCTTTCAGTTTCGATTTTATAAAATCAGATGAATTCTTTGAACAGTGCTTTTCCACATATAATTATTCCACTGAGTAGATTTGTTGTATCAATTAATACTTAAGATATTTGGTATGTAGCATCGTCGTGTGGTCTTCTACAAAACTTTTCAGATCGTGCCCCAGGGGTCAATTGTTCACATAAGTAAAACTAGGACTTGTATAAGAAACACATTAATAAGATCACGGCCTCTACCGATGTTGTTGAAATCATGCACCCATTTGAGTCAGGTGAGCGATATAGGACAATCTTGCCCTTTTGTTTGCTTGTTTGAAGTGATGTGGCAGATGTATTCTGTGATAGCAGAAAGATAAGTACTTATTTATGTAACTGTTTTGTTACGATGTAACAGAAAGATAAGTACTATTTATGTAACATTTTTGTGACGATATATCTTCCAAAATTACCATTATCTTCTCGTACAGTATACTGAGATTATATAATTACTTGATTTAGATATTCCGGATATAAGGATCTAGAGCAATCATCTATTTTAGAATGATATAACACATATATCCATTTCATTAGATTTTTTTACTATACGCCGACAAGCTCCGGAATGCTTCGTAAGAATAGAGAAAAATTTCATGAAATAACATTTATGTAGATCTAAGTTTTCTTTCATTCATGTTTTGTACTGCTTTTTTGCAGACGGAATTTGGAGAGGGCATATATAATCAGGGTAGTTCTCAGAAATAACCCACTTTTTTTCTTAGTTATTTACTAGACGAAATTATCGTAGATGAAAGTCTGATCATGTTCAGTCTGTTCCACAAGAAATGGATGCTTTTCGTCCTTTCTATGGTACTTTCCGCGAAAAAAGGTTCCTCTCCTGTATTTTTAGGACTTCGGGAAAATTTGACTGGCATACGCACACATTTTAGCTATAGACGCTTGGTAGGGTTTTTTCCCGGTATGTGGTGAATGTGAAATAATATTTGATATATTATAGATAATTTGACTTATAGACAGAATTTATTATATTTTTCGTCAACGAATTTATTATTTTTCGTCCGTTGTAGCGCAGAGAAGGCAATTATTTATGCGAAATCATGACGACGTACCACTGCAGCTTCCGGTAATATTTGAACTTGAACGCGGTAGTATTTGAACGCGCAAGACCTTCCGTTTATCATTTCAACAGACCTTCGTAGTAATCTTACAACATTCATGGAAACACGTTTTCCCTCATTCATCTACGTTGTTTAAGAGGCGCTTTTTTTTTCAGTTTTTGCGGTAGCCTTGACATAGCAGCCAAAAATAGGGTGTTCGGTGTATGTGCGTCAGTGCGTGCGTCGGTCCGATTTGTCCGGGACATTTCTTTGGCATGTAGGGAGTAGTCTTTTTTTATGCCCCCGAAGGGAGGCATATAGTTTTTGAACCGTCTGTCAGTCTGTCCGCAATTTTCGTGTCCGGTCCATATCTTTGTCATCGATGGATGGATTTTCAAATAACTTGGCATGAATGTGTACCACAGTAAGACGACGTGTCGCGCGAAAGACCCAGGTCCGTAGCTCAAAGGTCAAGGTCACACTTAGACGTTAAAGGTCATTTTTCATGATAGTTGGGCGTGTCCGGTCCATATCTTTGTCATCCATGGATGGATTTTCAAATAACTTGGCATGAATGTGTACCACAGTAAGACGACGTGTCGCGTGCAAGACCCAGGTCCGTAGCTCAAAGGTCAAGGTCACACTTAGACGTTAAAGGTCATTTTTCATGATAGTGCATTCGTGTCCGGTCCATATCTTTGTCATCCATGGATGGATTTTCAAATAACTTGGCATAAATGTGTACCACAGTAAGACGACGTGTCGTGCGCAAGACCCAGGTCCGTAGCTCAAAGGTCAAGGTCACACTTAGACGTTAAAGGTCATATTTCAACATAGTGCATTGATGGGCGTGTCCGGTCCATATCTTTGTCATTCATGCTTGGATTTTAAAAATATTGGGCATGGATGTGTACCACAGTAAGACGACGTGTCACGCGCAAGACCCAGGTCCGTAGGTCAAAGGTCCTAAACTCTAACATTGGCCATAACTATTCATTCAAAGTGCCATCGGGGGCATGTGTCATCCTATGGAGACAGCTCTTGTTTGTGTGTGTTTTTTTCTCAAAATGTATGTCTCACTGAGACAGGGTGCCTTTCGCATGAGCCTGGTCCATCGAGTTGGGGTTAAAGGTTAGATCAGATCTTGTCAGGGACCGTAACTTTAACTTGAGCGGAGTAATCTTATGTTCTAAATAACATTTAGGCGATGTGTCACCAAATAACGGGCACAACATTCATGGTTGCCATATGCGCATCAAAATTACAGATTTAATTAATCTTCAATCTATTATGTGTCAGAAATTATGTTAACCTTGATTTTATACCGGTATAGCAAGTTTTTTATACTGTTTGCCTACATACTTTACAAAATATTTACGTTTTGACACTTGTTTATCTGTATTATAGTGTCTTTTCACTGAAATTTAGATATGATGTTAAATTCTGTTTTTACAATTTCCTGATAAATTTTGTATTTTGAAAAAAAAAGTTTGCCCATACTGCTGCTGATAATGTTTTTATGCGAGAAAAAAAGGTAAATTATCAAAAGTACTTTGTAACTCAGTTTTATTTTGGCATTTTGAGTATCTATATCTATGTTTTGCAGAGACGACTATTTCATCTTTCCCATTTCTACATCATTTTGCTGGATTAATACATTATTCGTTGCCAAACAATACTTGCATGGTCATCATTTGAATCATTTCGTGAAAATGTATGTTGCCAAAACAGGTACACAGAGGCTCGCCTAATTATCGCAATTGTTTAACTTGTCGGAAAACGACTGAAGTTTGCTGCAAATTGTACCCATTCACTTTATATTTGTTGTTTTTGACTTTGTACTTTAACTATTATCAAATACTCACGGAAAAATACCAACATAGCTCCAGAAATGTTTATATCAAATATTGTAAACACTGGTTTAAATTGACTTCTAGCAAAGAATTATATACAGTGATACTTTGAAATAAACGTTTGTGGGAAAAGATTTGAAGACGCATTTCATAACTAAAATATCAGGAACAATTTAAACGACCGCCTGCTTTTGGAAGTAAGTAAATTATGCATATTCCGTTTTCAAGAACTATATCATTAAATTTTATTATTTATACATACTACCTTATTATATTGGCGCATACCGAAAGTCATGTTCGCTTTACATGACTGACGTGAAACCAGGCCCCAATTTCACGAAAAAACTGAAGTAATTACTTAGTTAAGTCAAGTTGTTATTTTAAAATATTGCTTTTGCTTAAGTTATTGTTTTTTAATGTTTGTTTTTTTCTACAGCAATGTATTTATAGCTAAATTTTACTATGGTTAGTATATAGTATTTGTAATTTTGTATGCAGTACTTATTTCAGTCACGCAAATATGATATTTCTGTTTAAGCACGATATAATGAACTTAAGTATTCGCTTTTAAAAAGTATATTTCTTGTGTCTATACTTCGTTTTCTGTAAGATTCAGAAGTGTTGTGTTTTGATCTATTTCATAAACGGTTCTGATATAGATGAAAAAGTCTACAAGGGTGAAAACAAGCATTCGAAATAACATACTTAGCTAAGCAATTATTTAAGGGTTTTCGTGAAACTGGAACCGCGTCAGAATATTTTCCTTTATAAAGTCTAGGTCAAGTTTGAAACACGGTCGTCTCTGAATGAAAACTAGGTCACTAGGTCAAATGATAGGAAATCCTAGTGCCACCTTTTATTACGGTATTCATGACATCTGAGCAGAATGTCTGTCAAGTTTTGAAGTTGAGTCATCTAGGGGCAAAAACTAGGTCACTAGGTCAAATCATAGGAAACATTGTTAACTCTACGGATACCAATATTTTCTTCTTGATCTACGTGAAACCTGGTCAGAATGTATGCCGTGCTGAAATTTAGGTCAATTTGAATTATTTTATTTTTTGCAACTTACGTTATATATACCAGTTGATACGTCTATCAGATCATTTGATACGTAGTGCAAGGCTTGGTCTTTTTTTTTTTTTTTTTAAAGAAATCCATTTAGACAAAGGGTGTGGTGGAAACGAAATTTTACAGGTGCAATATTTATTGCTGACATGTCATTAACTTTTAAAAAATTGATACAGAACGATATGATTGTTTTTTAAAGTTTAGGAAAGGAAAATCGTTTCATCAGGATTGTGCAGCTAACTAAAAAGATGAATGGAATAAATGTTTTCGGCGAAAAATTACGTAGGCGATGCATAGATAGTTACGCAATGTTTATTGTTTTGCATAATCTGTCACGCACAGATTCATATTTTCACTGCGTATTTTATGTTACTTGAAATTGTTTTGATATTCACAGAGCTTGGTAAATTGTTGTTATCTGATACTGTTGATAACACATTATTTTCGAAAAAAATACAAGGCCTTCAATTATTCCCTGCATTTTGAACGAAAAGTTTTATGTTTATATTAAAGCAGTTTTAAAATCCTGCTTTGCATATGAACTATATGAGGACAACCATGTTACAATCGGTCTTGCAAACATGAAGGACAGCTGAGCCTATTGATATTAAATGGATCTTGGTTCCATGTTCTAATCCTCTGTACATGTTTTCCTGCCAGGATGTGCCAAGACTTGTTAAAAGACATTTATTACGTTTTCAAATATCGTTAAAAGTAAAAACCTTGTATTTTCTTGAAAAGTGTGATATGAAAATTCCATATTTTGATGGACAGATGCGTGTGAAATATATAGACAAAGACAATATAGACTGACTTCGTTGTAAAGCTTGTACCGAAAGTTAATATCTAGGAAATGTATCTTAACCTCAAATGCAGACGTGAATTTTGGTAGTGGACCTGTAAGACAATCGGCAATTTCCGTTTGTTTTCTTATTATCCGTACACGATTTCGGCATTCTCCGGTTATTACGAAAAAAACTTCTGTTTAGACCGAAGGATGCCGAAATCTCACACGGAGGATACGGAATCGCTCGGAAATTGCCGATTGTCTACGAGTCCATTACCTTATAGGACAAACTTTATGATAGACAGATTTTGTAAACAAACAAGAAGAAAGACCCAACATGAACAACCATATTTCAAGAACGCTGACCCCCCCACCAAAATAAAATAAAATAAAAAATATTAAAAAAAATAACAGCAGCACATATGCTTAGATGTGTAAACGGTAGACAAAACATACACAGACATAGAAAAACAAACAGATAACAAGGACAAGACAAACACGTATAGAAACATATTTGGGCACCGTCTCGGAACGGTCAGTGACAAAAAAAAAAACAAAAAAACATTCACTGGGGAGCAAAAATGGATTAATGGCGCACAGAACTTCACTCATGATTCTGGCCAGGTCTCAAAGGTACACTACTTGGTAGTGAATTCCTTACGTACATAATAAAAGGCACGTCGAAACATGTTAGATATGATGCATGGTAATGTGCTGTTCCGGAAATATCAGTGAATATCTTATGATCGAAAATATACTTTAATAATGCATTTGATAATGATTAATTGATTGTTTCTATAGATGTATACAAGGATGAATTGTTCAAATAGCGTGGGCTGCTTAAGTGTCTGGTTTCAGCCGAGTTTAAATGATTACCTAACGTCAGATCGCTTTACAAGTATTTACCTCTGTTGGTACGAGCGTTCTCAGGTTCGAATTAACCTTGATACAGTAGGTTTTAAAAAAACGGTAAAACTTCTGCCCAGAATTGAATAAGAGAAGATAAACTATTTACATAGAAAGTGTCTCGAAGGGATGAATAGAATCCATATGTACGGTTGTTCCTATTTTAGCTACTATATGTACCGCTGTATCAATTTACGGTACTGTAAGTACCGCTGTACCTATTTACGCTACTGTAAGTACCGCTGTACCTATTTACGCTACTATAAGTACCGCTGTACCTATTTTACGCTACTGTAAGTACCGCTGTACTTATATACCATTATACATATTAACGCTATTACAAGAAACGCTGTACCTATTGTTAGTACCGTTGTACGGATGTGAGGAACGCTGTTTGGTATGAGAAATATACGTTGTGGCTCAGATGATCATTTAAAAACAGAAAGAAAAACCTGAAACGATAGAAGTATTCCTGCATTGTTATTTATTGTCATTTGACTAATCTTTTCAATCATGTCATCTGTAAATATGTATTCTTGTCTTATTGTTATTCTAGGGTTTTTCTTAAAATGACATCTGATATATATAGAGAACAACACATTTCGGTTCTCCACAGTATATATATTATATAAAAGACTGTATACTGAAAAATTGTATGTGAATTCGCAAATGAATTTCGATTCTCGTTGACGGATATCTAGGTAATATTATGATTATTTCACTTTATAAAGTCATATAATTTCTCATAACCAAGCCAGAAATGATTTACGAATTAAGAGTAATTATGGTTCACGTTTTTGTCTTTCTCGGTGGCATTTTACGTTATTTTCGCGATTATTCTTTGAATTGAACGTAAAAAGTAGAATAATTCTATACGAATTGTCTTAAATCCTTATCCTTTCCTATGTTGATTTGATCAAAGCAGGACATATGCATGTATTAATGTATGTACCGTACCTTATTTTTGGAATAAATATGTTTAAACTAAAAGGAGAAGAAAGAAAAAAAAAAACGCGTGTGAACTGCCATTTCACATAATTACCAAATCGAACTCGACCAATCGGGAACGAATTAAAACATGCACGAATTGGGTTCGAAAAGGTGAAATAATAAAAAAGATAAAGAACTCGACATCGGTTCAGACTCTGTTTCGGTTATAAAATTCTTTATCTCAAAATGTTTATTCTAAAGATAATATGATGTCAAAATATATATTTTGAAAAACATTTACACGGAATATCCGTGTTGCTACACGGAACTAAGATAAGTTTCATTAATCTTACTACAAAATTCAGCCGCACCATTAATGAGAAAACCAACATAGTTGCGTTTGCAACCAGTCTGGTCAGGATCCATGCTGTCCGCTAACGAATTCTCTAATTGCAAGAGGCTTTGAAAGCGAACAGCATGGATCCTAACCAGTCTGCGCGAATGCGCAGGCTGGTCTGGGTCCATGCTGGTCGCAAACGCATTATGATGGTTTCCTCATGGCGCGGCTCCTTTAATAATGCACAACTACTCTCATATTTAGAAGCTGTTTACATCAGTAAGATGCATTTATAGCTCTTGCACTTACGTAAGAATTTTAATTGATACGATGTTTATGGGGATTTTATTTTGCTGTATATATACCAAGGGATTCCAACGACGATGAATGAAATAATTTCCGTAATTGTGAAATATATTCTATTGCGCAGGAATGCAATTGTTTCGTTTTGCATATTGAAGTAATGTTGAGTCGAACAGATGGTTAGCCACTTAACTGACACATGCATGATTTAACTGATATTTAAAGCATAAACTGCTATGTAATGAAATTTTCCCATTTATCTCATAGTTGCGTTGCTTTTCTCTTAACATATTAAAGTTCATAATTTACTTACTTTATCGGAAATATACGACCCTCTTAACAGCTCATTACAAACAGGAGGTGACATATCTGTTTTACATGGTTACAGTAGTCCGAAATGCAGTTCAATGTTGTACAAATGAGTTGCTTTTCAAGAAATTGAGTTTCGAAGTTCTAAAATTCTTCTTCTTTCTTAATATTTTTTTTTTTTTTCTCTGTTTTGTTGGCTCACCTGAGGTACTCAATGTGAGCTTTTGTGGCCGCCTTGTGTCCGTCGTTCGTCCTCTATGTCACTAAATTAAATCACGGAAAACATTGTAAATACACTAATGGTCACATTTTCTTTTGGATCTTCTAAAAGATTTTTCAGATTGTTTGTCCCTGTCAAATAGATGGTTCTGGATATTTATAAAAAAAGTTCTTATTTTTGTATTGAAGTGGTTTTACACAAGTTTGTAAGAGTACCGATGGTTCTTTCATCACCATGTGATTCTTTCATCACCATGTGACATTATTGCACTAAGACAATTGAGGTTTCTAGTGCAAAAAACCGTTTATATGATAGTGGTTTTTTTTCATGTCTCGACACTTTGGTTTTGTTGTAAAATGTTAAATGCAGGTTATTTTTGTGTTTGTAAGCGCCCACACAATGTTAATTAAAGTAAAACAAAGTTATAATACCAGTAAATAAAATATAAATGTTATACATGAACTTGACCTTAAACTGATTAATACTATGACATTCATATCCATAACATTAATTGTTTATATAAAAAAAAATCATGTCACAAATGTTACATGAAAACAATCAAATCTTATTATGTCACGAAAGCCCGTGCCAATACTTACATAAACATGCGTTTACAAATATAAATACTCGATTGTGGTTTCTAAGTGGCATTTACAGAGACCAAAATGTAAGTTAAAGGGGTTCTTCTTTCCTTTGATGTTTGCTCCGGAAGTACACTCTAAATGTGCCCTGTTTTACTCACTCACCGCATGGTAAAAATGATTGACAGAACCTTATATACAGTGTTTCCGTTTCAGAAGAAATTGAGTGTAAGGAACGACAACTCTGTAAATGTTTTTTGTTTGGTTTCACGTCAGAACGACTCAGTTATAACACAAAATGCGTCTTCCCAATCTTTTGATGGTTGAGGAAGGTCTCACATGTCCATCTGGGCTTTATTTTAGGCAGGAACGGCCTCTTTGGTAGGAACATCTACCTTCCGGAGCCAGCTTGATGGCTTAATTCTGTACCCCAAGCAAGTTTTCAAAACCACAGCGGTTTGTGACAAATGATTCAAAGTCAGAGACCTTAATCACTTGGCTACGGAGGGCACATACTCTGTAAATGAGACTGTCTGAAAGTGATTCAGACTTGATTCAACAAAGTTATTTTGCACCAGGGCACAAGACCAGCCAACGTAGTATTGACAACTTATGTAAATTCAGCTCTTGTGTTAGGTGATCTTCAAGCTGAGCTACGACTGTATTTAAACAGAAGACGTTACTTAAAACATAGGGACTTCTTTTTCCACAAGGTCCATGTGCATGGCAAACCAACGTTTCTTTCTATGCGAAATTCACTAAAGGGACATGAGTTGAATGAATCGAACTGAATCTTAACCAGGCTCCGCTGTTGATGCCGCCGACATGGAATCACTTGCCCCTGACGTTGTGAGTTCGGAGCCGCGCATGGGGTGCATAATTCTTTCATGTCAGGAAGCCATTCAGCTAGAAAGTCGGTGGGCAAATTCTACCCAGGGGCCCGCACGTGCCAGAAATAGTACCCGGATGGGCAGCTGGTGTCTTCCTCCACCATCAAAAGCTGCTGCGGAGGGTCATGCCTCTATGATCTGTGACAGTGATGTGACGTTTTACCAAATAAAAATTCAATTTTAAGCATTTATTATTATAAAGTGCCTTACGCTCACGCCATTTTGGGCAGTAAAATTGAAAACTTTTATTCCCAAATGAAATTCGTTTTTTTTACGAGAACACTTTGACATATATACTTACCTTGACTTTTTACGTCCAATAACTGTCAAAAATTAATATCATGACGTTGCGTAAACAAAAAACGCTTGATTTTTTGTCATGTTGTATTTGATATTTTAATTAGGCAAACAGGTGTATAAATAGAATAACAATAGGGAGTTCCCTATCATTTACCAAATTAGATTGGAGTGAAATAATTCAGATTTTTTACTGAACGAAATAAATACTTTTATATTCTTAAAAATTATGCGGAGCCGTACATAGTTTATGTGATAAAAAATATTATTTCCACAAAATTGTATTATATTTTTTTGCACCTGCGTTGATTTTTTGGAATTGGTCCTTTTTCGTAAACTCTGTTTTGTAAAATATAACTAACTGTGAAATACGGAACAAGCTACTTATGCGAAACAGTATATAAGTATACAGATTTTGGAAAGTTGGAAGCAGGATTTGTTACATGTGGTACATAATCCTTTCAAATGTTTTAAGAAGTAATGTTTTGAGAGATCTTTTCTTGTGCGGGTTTTAAATTTTCAGACATTGGGTATTTATTACTTTCATTTAATAACTAAATTTGAAAAGAGAAACGGTCGCTCATTTTGTTTTTATTTACATTTAATTGAAAAAATACGATATATACATTTTGGAGGGATCGGAACGTAAGGAGTCTTCGGGAGTTTGTTTTCAGTTTGCATTAAGCATTGGTTATTTAAAAATGCAGGATACTTGTTATAATGTTGGTCTTGGTCACTGTGCAATAAGACGCAACACGTAACTGCATGCATTGGTACGATTGAAAATCGATATTTCGATTCGTTGTTAAAAATTCGATATGAAATGCATCGTTGTGTCAGAAAAAATCGATATTTCTGAGAAAAGGAAAAAAAAACAAAAAGATTTTCTGCACAGATGAATAATCAGTATTCCCGCATTTCTGTTGAATAACCAGTTCGGTGAAATCATACGTCTGACTTGAACCTTTAATGGTTTTTGGTCCCGCCACCTAAGTCCTATAGTTTAATCCAAAAATCGGCATATTATGATGTATTTTGTATTGAGTTTGGCATATTTTATTATATTTTCAGCACGGCTGAAACAAAGAAGCAGAAACCGCCCGGTGTCATGTCAATTTTGTGTCTTGTGGCCTTGAAGAGACGTCTGTGGTTGTTGCCCATACTGACGTCAGGATGGCTCTTCTCGTCGTTTTGGACGTCGTGAGTATTATAACAACTTTATTTTCTTGTCCATTTGTAAATTTAGGGTATGGTCCTCAAGGTTACCATCCTTTCAATTGTAAATTTTTATTCGCCCAATTGAGCTTATTACTTACTTTTCCATGTGAAAATGTCCTTGAGTGGTTTGCCATGAAATTAGAATGAACATCTGGGAATGAATATCCAATTTTCCAGTGTTTCATGGCTTGACATACAGGTAAATCGTGTTCTATCAAAGATCACTTTTGTAAGATAAGGGCAACGTCCTCGATAACTTTTGATGTTTCTAGGCAAGTTGAAGTTGAAAAAAAGCATACTTTTTTGTTTGCGTACAGAATTTGTACTTGAAATTGACTAAAACATTATATACATGATTCCTGTACATTTATAGAGAAAGGGCAAATTCCAGTTGCTTGCAGATATTTACCGAGAAGGTTCTTGTCGATATAAATTGACCTACTGCGTGAAGAGGCAAAGCTCGCCTCTCTCATCAATTCTGTTATCTTACGATTGGGAAAATCTGGAATGTGTTTGTGAGGCATTACGTAACCTTTGTTAGTTGTAGGCTTGTTAACTGCCAATTAAATTCAACTAACCTGAACTGACACGAATTGGCTTCTGTTTTCTTGGCGTAGAAATATGCATCAGACACAAAAATTTGTGACCCAGATAGTAGTAAAACGTGGAAATCGCACCTGTTGTTTTAAATGTTGTAAGGCTGATGGCGCCCTATTTTGTCGGTAACTTTATTTTGATATATCTCAACCAACTTGCAATTTTACATAATGTTTGTAAATGCAGTATGATCTTTGTCGATAACACCTGTCTATGTCGTAGGACAGTAAAAGGCAACGATTCGTCTGTCTGTCTGTCTGTCTGTGAGTCAGTCAGTCAGTCAGAAAAGCAAAACACCTGCCTACAAATTTAGATAAACTTACACAGTCGTTTGAAATTAAACATTTTCCATTCTATTTAAGAAAAATAATGACAATGGGCCTATTAGAAATCCTCTTCTCCTCTTTCAGTGCCCCTCCCCCTTTACTGTGCTTGTCTCAACAGAGATTTCAGAATGTGCTATTTATGGCATATAAGTTTATTTTAAACGGCTCTAACGATTGCAGTCAGTCTAATTTAGATAGTTTAGTTTTTAGTTAGTTCCATCTAGTTTCTAGGTAAATTAACGGCATTCAAGACAAAGAAGTAGATTTCAACCATAGCAGCGGTTGCAATGTATGCGATTTTCATCCAATCATTTTAGAAATTATTTCCTTGTTTGTACCGTAGTTTAACATGATCTGTTTGTTTCAATTGATCGTTTTCGCTGTTGTTTCCTTGTACTTTTTATTTTATTTTGATGTAAGTTTTGACCTTTAAATGTTACTTATTGATCTTTTTATATATGTTTAAACTTTTGCTTTTGATCTTAAAGATGACATTTCAAGTGAATTGTTTTCCTCTAGAATGACCTTTGTTTCTGAAGCTTTTCATATCTTTCCTATATGCCTTTCATGCCTCGCATTGGCTTGTAGTAATTATACTCATAGACATTTTTAGATAACCTTTTTCTCAGACTGTAATATTTTACTCTTACAGATATGCAATAGCTGTGTCCTACAATCACACAGAGGCAAACTTCCCTTACATCAGGTAAATACTTATATAATAATTACATAACGTTGCTTAAAGCTACCTGCCGATTGTTCGTATGTCCCTTTTAGCCAAATTTTGCATAGAATGTATTACGTCATTGAAAAATGATAAAGTGAGATATTGGTAGAACACCCAGAAGAATGTTGATTTTTTCCATTATTTCAAAATCGTTGCAACGGTTTACGTCCGTCTGCACAATAGTTTTGGTTACTGTATGTTAGGATATCTTGTAAAAGTCGTATGGCAATGTTTGTTCCCCTGGTCATTCTCGTATTACCGAGGTTTTGTGAATTTTTCAGATTATTTTCGCCTATAATATATGAACGAGTTGCTTTAAGGAGTCCAAGCTTGTTTTACTTTAACCGTTTCATTTTTTGTACCCCTACTGTTGAGCGATAGATTCATTCCATTTAAAATATGTAAAACGTTAAAAAGATCCGAATTGATATAGTTATGTAGTTTTTGTTGTTATTTTGACGTTCTGTATCAGTTGGTATTTAAGTAACATTTTAATGCCAGTAGTAAATTGTTTATGCTTATTTGGGTAAATATGCATGTTTTGGCAAACTGCCGTAATCAGAAAATAAACTCGACATTTACTTTGTTTACATTATTTCAGCCACACGGCTATAGAAGCCCCAGAGAGATGTGTGTTTGGTCAGATGGTCAATATAGGGGCTGTTATGTGTAAGTATTTTGAAAATGAGATATCTTCATATACCCAAGAACGTGACATTTACAAAGTTTTACGGTCATTTTTTGATACTTTTCTGCTTGAAAAACAGATCTTTGAAATCGCAGTGGTCAAGTGTTTTTTTCTCAAAAAAATATAGTGATCTCCCTTTGTTATAATCATGAGGATCGGACCGCGGTCTGTGTGAAAACAACATAATGTTATGAGCGAGTAGCTCATTCTAAACTGTGACAGAGTGACCAGTCATACTGGTAACTTACCCTGATATTGATATTGGAAGAGCTAAGCCGTTCGAAATGTCACCTTAAAGTATACATTATGTTTGGGGCGGTGCGTCGCAAGCCTCAACAAAATTTGTACATGGTTATATATTATACGCCATTATTTTGTTTATAAATTTCAGTGGGAATGAACGTTATCCTGAGATACCTATTTTGTAAGAATTATCTCCGCATTAAATCAACGCCGCCGGAAGACAAATGGTACAAAATCAATTTAGCGGGACTCGTCCTTGGAATACTGTCAGCATTCGGCCTCAGTATGGTTGCTAACTTTCAGGTAATTATACTTAAGATTCAATTTCTGTACATTTAGCGCCGTTTCTCAACAGTATTTCAGTTAAGTAACGGCGAGCAGTTAACCTAACCAGTGTCCTGGATTCTGTTCTATTACAAACCTGTTCTCCGCAAGTAGTTGCTAACTTCCCTGCATGAATCAGAGGTGGAGGACGAATGATTTCAGACACAATGTCTTCTATCAATCGTCATGGAGAACAAACGCTTCGCCCGAGGATCGAACTCACAATCCGTAGCGATCTGTAGATTTGCACTCTCCCATTTGAGCCAAGCGGTTAGACAAGACCAGTAAAAGAGCAATGGAGTTGCATTATAGTGATTTATGGCAAAACAGTTAGCTAAACTTGCACTTTTGTCAGATCCTCCTACAACTTACAGAATATCTTAGATAGTGTAGAAGAAACTTGCACTTTTGTCAGATCCTCCTACAACTTACAGAATATCTTAGATAGTGTAGAAGAAAAATAATGTAAAAGAGAATAAATAGTTCACGAAAAGACTTAGATCTAGATGCGTTTGAAATTTTCATTGTTCATAATTTAAAATTAAATGAAAAGACATCATCAAAATTCATAAAGTTCCTTGTACAATATCTGGTGAACTTGCATTAAATTAGTACTTATTAATAAATCCTTTTATAAACACTCTTGCATAGTTAGGAAATCGAAGAAAACTCTGTTATGGATTTAGTAAAAAGTTAGTTGAATTAGTCTTGTAGGTAAAGTCAGTACGTTCTTTGTTGTTTTCAGACCGAGGTTCAGCGAGTACCACACTATATCGGAGCAGGGCTGGCGTTTGGGCTTGGAACTGTGTACTGTTGGTTCCAGACAGCACTAACGTACCAAGTGAGGTACAAGTTTAACAGAAAGAAAATTGTGCTACTGTTAGTCCAGTTTATCAACAGTGTCATCATGTCAATGATGTTGGTGCTATGTATCCTTTAAAATATATTGGTAGTTTTTGCATTTGAGGTCGAAAGATGTAGGTCTTCTATTCTGAATTGAATGCCCCTCAGCACCTTTGGTTTGAGCCTCCATCAAGTTAAATTTATTTCATATGTCGGTCTATTCTTAGCTTGATGAAGGTTTGCGGCAGTGTTGCCTGTGACTTTCATGCCTAAAATAATAATTGGATGGCAAACTTTTGGGCATTCTCCGTCATACCAGCCGGAAGGTCTTCTTTCAGTGCGCGCTCAAAGTGAAAACCCCATTGCTTTTCTGCGTACTTGATAAGAGTGACGGGGATCCATCCCGGTTAGTTCATAGTTTTTCTCAGCAATTGCCATGCCCAAGTAAAAACCAACAACATCATTTATCAATTTGTCCCCAACAAGGAAAATATGCAAATTTTGTTTTTTTGTTATCACAATATATATAGGGCGATTTGACATTCTTACCATCTTTAGAATCGAACAAAGGCAGTTACATTTTGTTTCAATTTTCAAACATTTACTCTCTATGTTTTACACGCATGAAATTTCAATGCCAAACTTTTCCTTAATAAATGTTCAGTCGGTGTAACAAAGGCCATTTACAAAGTGCAAAAGGGACAGGGAAAAGGAACAAAGTGGGTAAGTAATCATTTGTTTTAGGTTATCTTTTTGTTAAATAATTTAATTTAGAACTGTGTGTTAGGTAGTGTAAAATTTACGAACCCTTCTAATGTAGTTTTTAAGTTAAATCCATTATCTGTTTGTTTATTTAAAATTTAGCAGTGCTGTAGATGTTAAAGTGTCCGACCCCTTCCCCAAATATTTTTGGTTCAACTTGACCGTTGCTGTCACATTTTATGCCCCCTTCGAAGAAGCAGGGGTATATTGTTTTGCAGATGTCGGTTGGTCTGTCTGTCGGTCGGTCGGTATGTAGACCTACTCAAGAACGCTTGGTCCTAAGGTCATGAAAGTTGATAGGGAGGTTGGTCTTACCGGAAAATTTAAACGGTTTCCGAAAGATAACTTAAGAACATTTGGACCTAGGATCACGAAACTTACTAGTGAGGTTGATCATGACCAACAGATGGCCCCTATTGATTCTGAGATAAATAAGACAAAGGTCAAGGTCACATTGACCCAGAACAGTAGAACTTTTGTGTACAGTGACCAAATAATTTCCTTTCTTTGGGCAATTACAGAATGCATCAAGGTGGAAGGGTGGGGTGTGCATTTCGTGTTCTACGAGCTCTTGTTAACAATAGGGCGTGTGGATCACAGAACGTACGTGTTGGAAAGTAATAAGATTGTTTTAATTGTAAGCTATTGAAACATAGTTGTAAAATATGTTTCAGACTTTCCAAAGGTTATGCGTGTCAAATGAGTATAAATGCTTGCTAAATTCTGCATCTGGTGCTTATTATGTGAACTTTATTCATTGAAACTAACAGATTCTTTTTATACTGAACTTGACTGACCTGATTCTTCAAATGGCGCAGGTGATTTATTCAGGAACTGCAATCTTTTCTAGTCCATGCAGATGCACATTTTCATTGACTCGATGTTTTTGCAATTCTTTGATAATAGACGTCTGTATTGTACACATTGCGTGATAACATTTTAGCTGTGCAACTGCAACTTCAGTATTATGATAAACTTTTAATCTGTGTACTTCGCAGGAAGTGTCTGATATTGGCAGATTTTTGTCTGTTTATTTATAAACAGTGGTTTTGACATGCATTTCCAGATATAAAATACAGGTTACAATGACGAGAATTGTTTAAAACATTGCAGTGTTTAATCATGTATTTGATAGTGCTATTTTCATATAGTAAAGAAAAAGATATGAATGAATAATTGTATGATTAAAAATACAATGCGCCAAGATACTTTACGGAAGGTCATTGCTTCTACTCATGTGCCGATTTTTACATGTTCTGCAAGCCATTGACTAACCAAAGTTTTTTTTTATTTACTTTTGACAGGAAATACTCTTGCCCCCATCCGTATTTTAGAGATTTTGACAAAGCAGCCTGTCGCATTACAGCGACCAAAAATAGAAGAATACTCTTTTACCAGTATCATGGATATTGGAAATTATATATTATTTATATTTTTCAGGATGAATTACGCGGCGTCTACCTGACCTCTACAATAACAGAATGGCTCTTGGCTTTGTCCATATTGACCTTTACCCTGACATATGCTCCAGATTTCAAAAATATGAGAGTGGATGACCCGAATATATACTTTGATCACAAATTTGAGGTATAAACAGTTCTTGTGGTGAAGTGTTAGATACGTGATATATTTGTTAGGTCTTGAAGGCAGATAATGCCAATAACTTCCTGTTTCATTATAATTTGACGTGTATATTACAGTCTCTGCCAGGTCATATTGAAGGAAGTTGGCAGTTTGTTCTGAATCAAATAATGTGATATAAGTGTAAAACTTTAGTATGCTTCACCGTTACGTAAATATTATTAGCTGTACGTACGAAATGAAATGGACAAATGCCCTTAATTTTTTTTTTATTTGATACATTTTGCAATAGATGTTTGTGGCAAAATATCTAGTATTTGGATATAACTTTTTTTGAATATATGTCCGATATAAAATCTACACTATTTTTTCATCTTAACTGAAATATGCTCTTTTTCACTTATGCTATAATTTCAATCATAAAATGCTTTAATGATTTACATTTTCAGAAGAAACATTCAAGTGTAAACTTAGAGAAAATGGCCGACAATAATAGAAATATTCCCACAGCCGATGTGAAAACCATGGAAGAAGGCCGGACAGAGGAAGACAGTCATGTGTCCAAAGGTCTATCTGTCGTATCGAATGGAACCACTTGAAAATGTCATCTGGAAAATTCAGGACACAAAAGCGCTTGTGATAATATTTCTACTTAATTCCAAGAAATGTAATGTGCCTCCATTTGCAATACAGGGTGTCTGTGTTGTCTCTAACTGGCTAGAAATGCACGTGAAAATGGTGAGGAACCAAAATTAATAGTCCAGTTGGACCTGTACGGAGTTGGAACCATAAATGAAAGGATAGAAAAGTAAATGGTTTAATACACTTATGAACACCAGTTATAGAATTTTATATCAATGCAGACTGGAAGGTGAAATCATTGTATCATGTGAAAGTGTGTTCATTCGAGGATATATATTTCTGGTGCTATATAAACATCCTGAAAATCATAAATTACCTCTGACAGATAATAGAATAGCCTAATATATAATGTACAAGAGTTGTACATATATGTAATTTATATTAGCTATGGTTTATAGTTCAACAGCTGCCTGGAAATATTTAAGTTAAATTCGTTCTTGATTAAGTTAGCTCTATTTGTCTGCTGTATAGGCTACTTGTTTGGTGACTCTATTTCTTGCTTACATTCTACACATATGTTACACCTTTTTAACCAGAAAAATCACAACACGGCAAATGACAAAAATCTCCTTACATTTTGATCAACTGTATATATATATATATATATTCTGTGGCGTTAGACGTTGCAAAATTCAGTAAAATATATTTGTATTTATTCAAGGAAACAATCCGAGCATGTCTTATTTGGGTGCAGTATGTTGGTTTGTGATAGACAATGCCCTTTTTTTGCTACAAATGTCCTATCCATTATAAATCATCGAATATTTTCTGAATAAAAAATTTCTCAAGACGGCGTTCCACAGATATATTGAATTATACAACACAAATATCATTTTAGGACATAATATACTGGCCATTATGGACAAGAATATGATTAAAGTCATGGATTAAAGGTTTTTTAAAGTTACAAGTTACAAAGTTTCAGTTATCACGGAACTGTTGATGTATACGACACTCGTGTTATTTTAGGACATATACATGACATTTTAATTATAAATACAGAGACATATAAAATACAAAAGTAGTATGAAATGAATTTGGCAACGTTTGACACGCCATAATGCCATAATATTTAACACTTTGCGTAACTCGTGATAACTTTAGTAGAGATAGAAGCTGGGCCTCTCTGTTATTTTCAGTTTGTATATGTATATCACTGTCTTCCAAATTCTCATTACAATTTACTGTAACGCATTATATACTAACAGTTGATCTGAAATGTTGTTTCTGTACTTAACGTTGTCAGTTGTTCGAAGAATTGAGCGACTGCGGTGAAATTTTGATTCAAAATGTTAGCCTTGTAAAGACTTTTTAAGTTCTTGACTGATACATGTGTTTTAGTAAGTCTTCTAAAATGTCAAAATGTAACCCTAGAAGTTAATCAACCGCTAGCTTTATCGCCTGTCAAAATTTCGAACAATTGGGTCCTTGTCCCTTTTGATGTGATGACGTACATTTAATAATGTCCTTGTTTATTTGATACTGCTGTTTTTCCTTTTTATCCTGCTGTTCAAAAGTGCACTTACATGCTTTTTTGCATTGTTTCATTTACAAATGGTGCTTACGCAATATCTATATCATTTTTTTGTATTCTTTACATACTTTTACCTTATTTTTCAAATTCTGCCTATATAAATGTTTGATGTTTTGAGTTTGACGAGTGTCTCAATAGCCTAGATTACGTCTCCCATTCAAACCTGACTCGTTTTCGAAACTGTCCATACTTTGTATTTCGACTTCTTATCTAGTGTTGAGTTACAATACCTAAGCTGAAAATACTGACTTTAAAACAGGGTTCTGTCCTCATTATTAAAACACCTTTTCAGTATGTTTTGCCTAAACTTAGCTTTAAGTTTCTCTCTTTTTTAAAGAATTTACATATTTCTGGCTGTTTTACATTGTGACATTTCTCTATTTATAAATGCGATACTTAAATGCGTGTGATGTTAAGATGATTGTATGTAGTGTCTATTTTTAGAACAGTTCCATCGATGAGGATTTCATAAATATTATATATTTTTTGTATGTTTCTATACATATGTTATGTTTGGTCTGTTTTCATTAATTCTATGTCAGCTATGGCGATGTTGAAAGCGAGAATGTATATATAGCGAGATGAACTTTTTTAGCTCACCTGAGCACGAAGTGCTCAAAGGTGAGCTTTAGTGATCACCCTGTGTCCGGCGTCCGTCGTCGTCGTCGTCCGTCCGTCCTCGTCAACAATTTGATGTTAAACACTCTAGAGGTCACATTTTTGCCCAATCTTAATGAAACTTAGTCAGAATGTTTACCCTCGTAACATCTGGACGAGTTCGATTATTGGGTCATCTGGATCAAAAATAGGTCACCAGGTCAGATCAAAAGGAAAAGCTTGTTAAACACTCTAGAGGTCACAGTTTTGAGATCAATCTAATGATGTAACTTTGTTCAGAATGTTACCTCATAAAATCTTGGACGAGTTTGATATTATGTCATCTGGGTCAAAATCTAGGTCACCAGGTCAAATCAAAGGAAAAGCTTGTTAACCTCTAGAGGTCACAATTTTGACCCAATCTTAATGAAACTAGGTCAGAGTGTTACCTTAATAAAGTCTTGATGAGTTTGAATATTGGTCATCTGGGTCAAAACACTAGGTCACCACTCAAATCAAAGGAAAAGCTATTAACACTGTAGAGGCCACTTTATGACCGTATCTTAATGAAACTTGGTCAGAATGTTTATCTGGTGATCTTTAGGCCAAGTTTAAATCTGGGTCAGCTGGGATCAAAAACTAGGTCAGTGGGGCCAAATCAAAGGAAAAGCTTGTTAACACTCTAGAGGCCACATTTGACTTGTATACTTCATGGAAAACTTAGCAGAAGTTAAACTTGATGATTTTGGTCAGATTCGAATCTGGGTCATGTTGGTCAAAAACTAGGTCACGGTCAAATCAAAGGAAAAGCTTGTTAAGCTCTAGAGGCACATTTAGACTGTATCTTCATGAACTTGGTCAGAATGTCAAACTTGATGATCTTTAGGTCAAGTTCGAATCTGGGTCATGTTGGTCAAAGCTAGTCACGGGATCAAATCAAAGGAAAGCTTTTAACACTACTAGAGGCCACATTTATGACTGTTTTCACGAAACTTAGTCAGAATGTTAAACTTGATGATCTTTTAGGTCAAGTTCGAATCTGGGTTTATGTTGGGTCAAAAATAGGTCACGGGATCAAATCAAAGGAAAAGCTTGTTAACACTCTAGAGGCCACATTTATGACTGTATCTTCATGAAACTTAGCCAGAATGTTAATCTTGATGATCTTTAGGTCAAGTTCGAATCTGGGTCATGTCGGGTCAAAAACTAGGTCACGGGGTCAAATCAAAGGAATAGCTAGTTAACACTTTAGAGGCCACATTTATGACCATATCTTAATGAAACTTGGTCAGAATGTTAATCTTGTTGATCTTTAGGTCAATAGGTCAGGTGAGCGATACAGGGCCTTCATGGCCCTCTTGTTTATAATTCTAGATTGTGGATAATGAAATTTAGTAACGTTGATAATGTTTGTAATATAGAAAATATTTTAGTCCTTTTGCTATGTTAAGAGAGATACTATGAAATGAAATCTTTATCATAAAGAAACCATTAGAGAGGGAGGAAAGTGAGCAGCCATGGTTTCTAAATGCTGAAGATTCTATCTTAATTTAGTGTTTATCTTACATTACGTTGTATAATACGTACATCTTTCGTGAATAACTATTGAAAACTGCTGTTGAAAAAGTAAGGCAAACACTTGTTAAAAAGAAAGTATATACACTTGTTAAATAGACACTTGTTAAATAGAAAGTATATCATTTGATTGATATTTTGTTTTCAAAAAATGATGCTGATATTTGTTTCGCAGAAACGTTTTCTTATTATTGTAATAAACAAATTCAAGTTATATTTTAAGTGGTAATGTAATAATAAAGGTTGCGTTGTTGCAGTAGTCTAAAATGGATGAAATATTTTATTGCTTCCAGGAATTTAAGATTCAAATGTAATACTGCCTGATACTATCACATGAAAACGATATAGCTAGAATTGTGTAAACTGTACATGCTAGTCAAATTTATAGGTTTTGTTTGCAAGGACATTAGTTCATTTTTTTCGGATTTAATAATATACAACTTTGTACTAGTACAAGATATTTGCTAAAGAATCTGCTTTTGCATTTTTGTATAAAAAACATATAAATAAAATTGTTTATATTGTACCGATTTGTTTTCTGTATTTAGTCTATAAGTTAAATAAGCTTTTATCTACATTCGGAACAAAATGTAGCTGTTGTGAGGTACCCGTCGAGGATGTCTCAGTTCATGACTCTAGTTACCTCCCCTGAGGGTCCGTCCACAAATATCAGACAGAAATGAAATGGAAGGGATTATTACGCCACGAGTTGGACTACCCTGGGGGATGCTGACCCTTTGGACTCTAAACTTCGCTTAGGGTGAAAAATTCTTCGTTTGAGGAAGTCATCCAGCCGACTAACGGAAACTCAGTGGTCCTACCCAGGTGCCAGCCCATGATAAAATAATGCCCCGAAGGAAGTACGCAGTAAGACCTGTAGTCTTGCCCAGTGTGACATTAAACCCTACAAACACAGAAATAATAAGGCCAGAGCATACATACAGAATGACACTCTTCATATGATTCATGATTCAATATCGTCGACATCATTCCTGTTCATACGTATTTATATGACCTTAAATTTGCATGACCATTTCCTAATGTCCACGTCACCCTCTGTGAAATTGTTTTTTTTTAACAGACCTGTTGCCGGCTATACATAATGAGGTTGGTCAAACGTTTGAACTATTACACACCTAACCTAAGAAATGTTTGTTGAAATGTTTGTCCAGTCAGAAAAGTTAAACTGACCATGCTGTCATCCGTGAGATTAAAATCTTTATCCGACTTAGGAGTATAGAGACGACCTCGTTGTTGAATAATTTCTGGATTATTTAAATTAAAATGTCCTCAAAGTTGCTATAAATCCCCCTTTCCAAATATATTGCAGGTGTATTAACATATCTATCATACATATCGGTATTAAACATATTATTAAACAGAAAAGGACAGTCGCGATTTAAAGATGAAATTGAGATAGTCAAAGCTGATGGTGACGCGTGAAAGAAGGGTAACAGGTACCACAGGGCGTTGTTACGCATTAATATTGCAAATTAAATTGTTATGCTCACGAAATAACCCGAACACTATCTAACAACAAAATTCGCAAGCAATTACGCGAATGTTTGTCTTCGCGTTTAAATAACTTAATTGAAGCAAAACGCTAAAAGCCGAAAAGGAAAATATTCCTTGTCACTATTTTTTTTAATTTATAAAATGAAATCTACAGTTAGAAATTGGATGCATTGGTTTGTTAGATAAAATACCCTCCGCGGACAAAGCACACTTACATGTATTTAATTTTAGTATGTAAAGTAGAATAGTGCATACAACACTGAAAAAACTGATTTTCTACACACGTATATTTAGAAATTTTAGGGTTTTCGTTCTACTTATCGTGATTTATTGGAAATAAAAAAACGTTCCATTATTTCACATCAAACGTTTTATCCATTACATTTTTTTAGGTGTCAGCATTTCTCTAAATTATGTTGATTATTATGCATTCCATTTCTTCCTAGGGTAATAAACAACAATTTTTATCTATATTATATGGTGAAAAGTAAACTTAATATGACATAAAAGTGTTCAGCCAAAATTACGACCACTAATTCACTATAGGTCTTACATAACAAGCATACTGTTTGACCTACGTCATGATTTGAACTCTCTTTCTCTCCCTTTCTCAATAGTCAAGGAACAAATGGACACAGAAATTACTTATATCCATATATCTTAGGCATAAAATAGTGAATACTGTGGTCATTTTACAGAAAGATAATAAGAAATGACATATCATGGGTTAATGAAACATGTAATGGAGATTTCAGCCTGTGGTAGCGTTTGAACCCGCTGGTAGAGTTTGAACTCGCGGCAACCTTCCGTTTGTGGCAAGTTATTATCAATCAAGCAGACCTTCGAGCATTTTCTTCTCTGTTTTTCTTTTCGTTCTCGTTAACAGTTGCATAGATGCGTAATTAATTCAAGAGAATAGTGTTTAACCTTTTTTTATGTAAGAATCCGTGTTCTACGATAATCGAATAACATATGTATTTTCTTTTCTTTTACATTATGAGTTGGTATATTACAAGGCAAATATGAAAATCTTGTTTTAAGTGCCATATTGCTGCATTATAAATATCGATTTTACCATTTTATGCGAAAAATATATTGCCAATGTGAAAAATTACCGCGCATTTCATTGCATTCGTTTGTTTTTAAAACGTTATCATTATAGAAAAGATAAAGCTCATGTAACAATTTACCTGAAGATAAACTTGTTTCTCGGTAATTTGACAAAAACATTTGCTTCTACGTTTGGTTTGGTATTTCGCTGCTGTGTTCTGTGTAGTTGTTGTTCATTATAGTTATACTCGATAAAATGTAAACTCTTTGCCATTTAATACATAATTATTTGCGTTAGATATGTAATTTGATTTTAATTTCATAGTGAAGCGCTTCGAATATTTTTCCTCCTATAATTAATCTTCTTAGTGGTAATTGTTGTGAAGCTGCGCTTTCTAAAAGGATGTTTGTTGTATATTGCAGTGCTATTTCACATCTCCATACTTGTATTGAATGTTTAAAATATAATCTGAAAAGTAGATCCCTCGGAAGCACCGAGAACAAGTCAAACAGCGAAAATTGCCGAAATATTTTGAACTTTAAATCGTGCCAAGACGTATGAAATTTGTTTGCTTTGGGTTTAGCGCCATTTTCAACAGTACTTCAATTATGTAATAACGGGCAGCTAACCTAACCAATTTTATTGATTCTGAATCAGCACATACCTGTTCTCCTCATGAAACAGAGTTGGTAGAAGAATGATTTCAGACAATGTCTTTTATCACTCATCACGGAGAGTATAGGCCTAGCGCTTGGATCGAACTCACAACCTCGCGATCCACAAATCTGCACTCTCACTATTGAGCCAAGCGGGCCAACAAGACCAGTAAAAAGCAATGGAGTTGCATTAAAGTCATTTATGGCAAAACAGTTAGATAAACTTGCACTTTTGATTCTGTTTTTCATAGTTCAAAAATTTGAATTAAATGAAATCGAATAAAGACATCATCAAAATTCAAAAAGTTACTTATACAATATTTAGAGAATTTACATTGATTTATAGCTTGTATTTGCTCTTATAAACATCGTCTCTTGCACAGTTAGGAATTTGCAGAAATGCTATTAGAGTTCAGTAACAAAGTAGCAGAGTCAGTCAAATAAATAGTTAGTCAGTACAAACTGCTGTTGTTTCAGATCGAGTACCACACTATATAGCTATATCGGAGCGGATCTGGCGTTCGGGTTCCGGGTTGTATACTGTTGGTTCCAGACAGCACTAACGTACCAAGTAAGGTACAAGTTTGATAGAAAGAACATTGTGCTACATTTAGTCCAGTTTATCAACAGTTTCATCATGCCCATGATGTTAGTGTTATGTATCCTTTCAAATTGGTATTGTTTGCTTGATAAGAGCTTTCGTCTAAACAGTTTGGTCCATCAAGTTGACCGTGACGTCCATGCCTACAATAACATCTGGGTGGCAAACGTGGTCATACACGCCGGATAGGTTTTCTTTCACTTTGAGCTCAAAGTGAAAACTCCATTGACTTTCTGCTTACCTTTACAACAAAATAACAATAGTAACATACGAACCCTTTTAATATAGTTGTTAGGCGTAATCCATTATCTGTTTGTTTATTTGAAACTTGCATATTCAGTTAGTAGTGCTGTAGATGTTAAAGTTTCCAACCCCTTACCCAAACATTATTGGTTTAACTTGGCCGTTGATCGCTTTTTTACCAATAGGGCCTATGTATCACAGAACGTATTTGATATAATCTATGAAGAATAAACGTTGGGAAATAATAAAATTGTTTTTATTGTAAGCTCTTACTTGTAAGATATGTTTCAGACTAAAACATATTATTTTTCCAAAGGTTATGCGTGTCCAATGAGTAGAGTTTGGTTAAAAGATTAAAGAAGCATGGAATATAAAGAACATTCCTTTGATTATACATGTATAACCATAGTGTCTTTTTCACGTGTATGCTAAATTGTAACTACGCAAGTCGTGAAAATACTTCATCTGGTGCTTACTCGGTGGAAGACATTTTGATTTTTCATTGAAACAATCAAATTGTCTATAAATACTTTTTATACTGAACTAGACTGATCTGATTCTTCAATGGCGCGGATGATTTATTCAGAAACTGCAATCTTCTCTTGTCCATACAGATGCACTTTTTTATTGACTCGGTGTTTTTTGCAATTCTTTGATAATAGACGTCTGTATTGTGTGATAAGATTCAGCTCTACAACTGCAACTTCAGTATTATGATAAACTTTTAATTCGGAAGTGCCTGATATTGGCAGTTTTTTTTTGTTCGGTTATTTATAAACAGTGGTTTTGACACGCATTTCCAGATATAAACTAGAGGTTACAATGATGAGAATTGTTTAAATTGTTTAATTATGTATTTGAGAGTGCTGTTTTCAGATGTGAATGAATAATTGTATGATTCAAAATACAATGCGTCAAGCTGGTTGACGGAAGGTCATCGGTTCTACCCAGGTGCAGATTTTTGCCTGTTCTGCAAACCAATGACTTTAAAGGCATTTTTTAAAATCACTATACAGGAAATACTGTTACCTCAATATGTATTTTAGAGATTTTGACTTAACAGCCGTGACAGAAAAAATAGCAGGATACTCTGTAACAATATTATCGATATAGGAAATGTATGTGTGTGTGTGTGTGTTCGGGTTTAACGTCTTTTTCAACAATTTTTCAGTCATATAAACGACGGTGTCTACTTGTAGCAGTAAGCACAATGCCCAACTTTATAGAGCTGCCTCACTGGAATATCACGCCGTAGACACGTGCCATTATATATATAATTATATATTTTCAGGATGAATTACGCGGAGTCTACCTGACCTCTACAATCACAGAATGGCTCTTGGCTTTATCCATATTTACCTTTACCATGACATATGATCCAGATTTCAAAAATATGAGAGTAGATGATCCGAATATATACTTCGATCACAAATTTGAGGTATTAACAGGTCTTATGATTATGTTAGATACGTTCATTGGAATATTTGTTAGAACTTGAAGGCTGATAATTCCAATAATGTTCCGTTTCATTACCGTTTTGAGTGTATATTACAGTCTCTGCCAGGTCATATTGCTGTAAGTAAAAATTATACTGCTGGCAGTTTGTCCTGAATCAATTATGTGATATAAGTGTAAACTTTAGTATGCTTCGACGGTGCGTTTTTAATTCATGTAAATATTAGCTGTGGATACAAAACGGATAAACGTCTTTTATTTTTCTATTTGACACATTTTGCAAAGTATGTTTGTGGCAAAATATTCTAGTATCATGATACCCTTTTGATATAAGGTATTTTGAATAGGTGTTTGATACAACCTTTCTGAATAGGTGTCCGATTAAAAGAAAAGTTACACTATTTTTCATCTAAAATAAGATATGCTCTGTTTCATTACTCTTAAAGTTTCAATCATTAAATGTTTTATTGATTTTAATTTTCAGAAGAAACATTCAAATGTAAACTTAGAGAAAATGGCCGACAATTGTAGAAATATTCCCACAACTGACGTTAAAAACATGGAAGAAGGCCGGACAGAGAAAGACAGTCACGTGACCAAAGGTCCATCTGTTGTATCGAATAAAGCCACTTGAAAATGTCATCTAGAAAATTCAGGACACAAAAGCGCTTGTGATAATATTTCTATTTAATTCCAAGAAATGTAATAATGTGCCTCCATTTGCAATACAGGGTGTATGTGCTGTCTATAACTGGCTAGAAATACACGTGAAGATGTTAAGGAATCTAAGTTAATAGTCCAGTTAGACCTGTACGGAGTCGGAACCATAAATGAATGGATAGAAAGTAAATGGTTTAATACAGTTAAGAACAACAGTTGTACATTGTAGAATTTTATGTTAATGCAAACTGGAAGGTGAAATCATTATATCATGTGAAAGTGTGTTCATTCGAGGATATATATATATTCCTGGTGCTATATAAACATCCTGAAAATCATAAATTACCTCTAACAGCTAATAGAATAGCCTAATGTATAATGTACATAAGCATGGTACATATATTAACTTATGTTAGCTATGATATGCAGATATGGTTTATATTTCAATAACTGCCTGGAAATATTTGAGTTAAATTCTTTCTTGATTAAGTTAGCTCAATTTGTCTGCTCTGTAGGTTAATCTTTTTTTTTGTGACTATTCATTTCTCGCTTTCATTTCTACATACATGTTGCACTTTTTTAACCAAAAAAATTCAATATGAGAAATGACAAATATCTCCTTATATTTTGATCAATTGTATATATATTTTTTTGTGGCGTTAGACGTTGGAAAATTCAGTAAGTGATATTTATGTATTCTCACACACCAGAGGTCTAACATGGTTCCCTAGTGGGATTTTGACCAAGTAAATAATATTTATGTTGCATAATTGGAATTCCGTAATATATAGATTTCATCCTGTGAGATATATAAAAGTATTATTGAATCATGGGATAGTACGCTCACAAGTTACCAGGCATATCGTTGTCCTGTCACAAACGGGTAGGGTCGATAATCAAATATCACTTTTTGCACAAACTGTTCTTATTTGTTCGAGGTAAAATGTATTTGTATTTATTCAAGTAAACAATTCGAGTATGTCTTATTTGGGCTCAGCATGTTGGTTTGTGATAGCCAATGCCCTTCTTTGTTACAAATGTACTATCCATTATAAGTTATCGAATATTTTCTGAATAAAAATATTTCACAAGACGGCTTACCACAAAAATATCGAATTATACAACACAAATATCATTTTAGGACATAATGTATTGGACATTATGGAAAAGAATATGATTCAAGTCATGGAATAAATGTTTTTTTAAAGTTACAAGATGATATCAATATTACCTGTACCACGAAACTGTTGATGTATATGACACTCGTGTTATTTTAGGACATATACATGGCATTTTAATTATAAACACAGAGACATATAAAATACAAAATAAGTATTAATTGAATTTGACAACGTTTGCACGCCATAATGCCATAATATTTAACACTTTGCGTAACTCGTGATAACTTTAGTAGAGACAGGCCTCTCTGTCATTTTTAGTTTATATATGTTTATAACTGTCTTCCAAATTCTCATTACAATTTACTGTAACGCATTATATACTAACAGTTGATCTGAAATGTTGTTTCTATACTAAACGTTGTCAGTTGTTCGAAGCTTTAAGCGACTGCAGTCAAATTTTGATTCAAAGTATTAGCCTTGGTGGGTACTTTGATTTAACTGTAAAGACTTTTTAAGTGTTCAAAATTATTGACTGATACATTTGTTTTACTTAGTATTCTAAAATGTCGAGATATAACCCTAGAAATTAATCGACCGTCAGCTTTATCGCCTGTTAAAATTCCGAACAACTGTTGTCCTGGTCCCTTTTGGTGTGACGACGCACATGTAATAATATCCTTGCTTATTTGATACTGCTGTTTTTCCTTTTTATCTTGCTGTTCAAAAGTGCACTTACATGCTTTTTTGCCTTGTTTTCTTTACAAATGGTGCTTACGCAATATCTATATCATTTTTGTATTCTTTACATACTTTTACCTTATTTTTCAATTTCTGCCTATATAAATGTTTGCTATTTTGAGGTTGACGAGTGTCTCAATAGCCTAGATTACGTCTCCCATTCAAACCTGACTCGTTTTCGAAACTGTCCATACTTTGTATTTCGACTTCTTGTTATCTAGTGTTGAGTTATAATACCTAAGCTAAAATACTGACTTTAAAACAGGGTTATGTCCTCATTACTAAAACACTTTTTCAGTATTTTTTGCCTTAGCTTAGCTTTAAGTTTCTCTCTCTCTCTCTTTTAAAGAATTCACATATTTCTTGCTGTTTTACATTGTGACATTTCTCCGTTTATAAATGCGATACTTAAATGCGTGTGCTGTTAAGATGATTGTATGTGGTGTCTATTTTTAGAACAGTTCCATCGATGAGGATTTCATAAATATTATATATATTTTGTATGTTTCTATACATATGTTATGTTTGGTCTATTTTCAATAATTCTATGTCAACTATGGCGATGTTGGAAGCGAGAATGTATTTATAGCGAGATAAACTTTTTTATAATTTCTAGATTGTGGGTAATCAAATTTAGTAACGTTGATAATGTTTGTAATGTATAAAATGTTTTTTTAGTCCTTTTGCTATGTTTGGATAGAAACTATGAAATGAAATGAAAGCTTTATCATGAAGAAACCAATATATATAGATAGGGTGTAAAGCAACCAACCTTGGTTTCTAAATGATTAAGATTCTATCCGATTTAGTGTTTTACTACATTTCGTTGTATTGCAGTTGAAAAAGTAAGGCAAACACTTATTAAATAGAAATTATATATACTTGTTAAATAGAAATGTTGCTAGTATTTATTTTGCAGAGACATTTTCAAGAGACTGTCTCTTATTATTATAATAACCAAATTCAAGTTATGGTACTAATTAAAGGTTGCGTTGTTGCAGTAGTCTGAAATGGATAAAATGTTTTATCATTTCTAGGAATTGAATGTTCAGATGTATTACTGCCAGATACTATCACATGAAAATGATATTGCTAGAATTATATAAATTGTACATGCTAGTCAAATTCAAAGATTTTTTGTAAGCATATGAGTTCATTCATCCTGATTTAATAATATACATCTTTGTACTAGTACAAGATATTTGATAAAGAATCTGCCTTTGCATTTTTGTATAAAAACTTATAAATAAAATTGTTTATATTGTACTGATTTATTTTCTGTATTTAGTCTATGCGTCAATTCAGCTAGTATCCACATTCGGAACATTGAGATGTGAAACCAAAATTTGCAGTCCTGTTTGGCGCCATATAACCCAAATATAAACAAGGAAATTCATTGATGCAAGCATCAAAGACGCCGCCAAGTGTTGTGTCTGAAGTACATTTATTGCAATATGAGAAATCACCTAATCATTACTTTATTGGTCTGACTGGCTACAAGTTATCAACATTAGCACATAAAACAATATATGTTATAAACTGTTTAAAACATGAAGAATAAACATGATAGAAAAGTTTTACCATGCAATACAAATCCTCTACCTGCAATGACATTAACGTTGCGAGTAAGTGGTCCCTTTACATACAAAATTAAAGTAATTATTCCACTAACTAAGGTCACCCCCTGTAAAAAGTTCTTATATGCAGGAGCGGGTGTATGAAGTTTCACAGAAATGCAGTTTGTTGGGAAATGAGGAACTGTTGAAATAATTTCAAAGTTGTGGTTCACAGAAACCATTATTTTTATTATCATGTAATGTAATGAGTGTTTTCTATTTACTGATGAAGTTTTATGGACCTTAGTCACCTACATTATAGATTTCAGAATGCAGATTATACACAGCAATTTACTGTTTCCCTTGCCAAAAACAACAAAAAATTTTGTCCAAGAAAAGAATGATATAACGACGAACGATAAACTTGAAGTCCTCGTTGAACTGTAAGGTTACTAGGAGTATGTCAGTGTCTAGTTCAAATCTAATATTACAAGAAATTTAGCAAGCATAATAACCCACTGCCAAAGTGTAGAAAATATTTCAATGAAAATGTTTTTTTTTAAACAAATAAAAAAAACTATCTATTAAATTAAAAAAAAAAAAAAAGAAGCAAGTAACAATGAACATATAAATTCAACAAGGAATTCTATTTTAAAGTCACTGATGGTTTGATAAGTTATGGTCCCATGGCTTTTGATATTTCGATCTAACCACATTTAAAGAAGTATTAACTTGTCACTGACAAATTCAGCCAAATGCTCTTTAGCCTATAGCACACCTTAGTTGACAGTGTATATCTGTAAACAATGAGCAGATCTATATGACACATAAGCAAAAAAAAAGAAAGAAAAAAGAAAACAAAACAAACAAACAAACAAAAAACAAATAGAAATAGGAATTTGCAAAAGTGTGCGCATTCTGAAATTACATCACTGTACCTATCAACAAAGAAAATAAGACAAAAAGGTTAAAAATAAGTTAACAGCGGCACTTCCTTCGTTCATTTCAACATATCTATGCTTATTGATTCCTTTATTTACTTTGTAAATACGTTATTTTCCAAGGAATTTTTATGCAGGCAAATTGTAATTTTCCATATTTTTTTTTAATATTCTCTTCGAAGTTGTAAAATACACGAACGCTCCCTTGTCCTGGCAATTCACGCGTTACAGTATGGTATATCTGGGGTGTGTTCTATTTATAGAAAATGAGATAGGTAAGTAGGTCATGCTAAGAATAGAAATAGAAAACTTGACTTACAGAGTAACCTCCCTTATCAATAAATCGGATCAACATTTTTGACGAAATTGTAAATAAAAAAATACGTTCTGCTCTACAAATAAGGAGAGGAAAGACAGATAGCATTGTTTTAAATCACATAATAAATTGCATTACATACATTTTTTATGTTTTCTTTTTGCCATTTTTTGTTTATTCACTAAAATGTATTGTGCAATATCGTTGATCCTTTTACAAACTATTTACTGTGTTCAGTTTATCACTCCGAAACTATTCATTACCATCTTTACAGGGTCCGAAATAAAAGTGTATCCCATATACTCGACACCGCCTTCAGGGCGGCGTCGAATAAACATTCGGAACAAAATTGTTGCTGTTATGCGGTAATCGTCAGGGATGTCCCAATTCCTTACTCTAGTTACCTCCCCTGAGGGCCCATCCACTAATATCAGACAGAAATGAAATGGAAGGGATTATTACGAAACTTTGCCTGGGGTGTAAAATTCTTCGTTTGAGGAAGTCATCCAGCTGGGTTACAGAAAATCGGTGCCTGCCCTTGATAAAATAATGCCCAGAAGGAAGTTTGCAAAAATCCCCAAGGCTAGAGCATTGTATAAAAATTGACACTCGACATATGATTCATGATTCAATATCATGAATATCACTTTTTTTGTTTCCAGTTCATACGTATCTTTATTTGTGTTTATATGACCTTAAATTTGTATGCACAGTTCCTAATGTACACGTCACCTGAGAAAATGGGTTATTTTAACAGACCTGTTATCGGCTATACATAATATGGTTGGTCAAACGTTTGAACTATTACACACCTAATTTTAGAAATGTTTGTTGAAATGTTTGTCCAGTCAGATAAATTAAACTGACCATGCTGTCATCCGTGAGATTAAAGACTTTATCCGACTGAAGAATATAGGAGATGATATCATTGTTGAATAATTTCTGGATTATTTAGATTAAAATGTCCTCAAAGGTGGTATAAATCCCCCTTTTCCAATATATTGCAGGTGTATTAACATATTTATCATATTTATCATACGTACCAGTATTGAACATTTTTTTTTTAAAGCAGAAAAAAGACAGTCGCGATTTAAAGATGAAATTGAGAAAGTCAAAGCAGACGGTGACGCGCGAAAGAAGGGTATCCTCTTCTTCGAACCAGGTTCTACAGGGCATTGTTACGCATTAATGTTGCAAATTAAATTGTTATGCTCATGGAAGAACTCGCACACTCTAACAACAAAATTCGCAAGAATTTTTCGCATTTAAATAACTTAATTGAAGCTGAACATTAAAAGCCGAGAAGGAAAATGTAGCTTTAAAGACAATTAAATTATTCCTTATCACTTTAATTTTTTTTCATTCATAAATGATATCTATACTTACACGTTTTTTAATTTTATTATGTAAAGTAGAATACTACATACACCTGAAAAACTAACTTTCTACACAAACGTATATTTTGTAAGTTCAGAGTTTTCGTTCTACTTATCGTGATTTATTGGTGATAAAACGTTCCATTTTATCACATCAAACTTTTTATCCATTATATGGTTTTTTAGGTGTCAGCACTTCTCTAAATTATGTTGTTAATTATGAATTCCATTTCTTCCTTGGGTAATAAACAACACTTTTTTATCTTTACTATATGGCGAAAAGTATACTTAATATGACATAAAAGTGTTCAGCCGAAATTACGACCACTAATTCATTATAGGTCTTTCATAACAAGCACACTGTTTGACCTATGTAATGATTTGAACTCTCTTTTTCTCCCTTGCTCCATAGTCAAGGAACAAATGGAGCAAAAAATATATCCATCATACATTTAAGGCATAAAATAGTGAATACTGTGGTCGTTTTACTGAATGATAATAAGAAATGACCTATCATGAGTTAACAAAACATGAAATGGAGAATTCAGCCTGCGGTAACTTTTGAACTCGCCGGTAGAGTTTGAACCTGTGACGACCGTACGTTTTAACAAGCTAGTATCAATTAAGCAGACCTTCGAAAATTTTCTTCTCTCTGTTTTATCTTTTCGTTCTCGTTAACAGTTGCATAGATACGTAGTTAATTAAACAGAATAACCTTCTTTATGAAAGAATCAGTGTTCTACGATAATCGAGTAACATATGTATTTTCTTTTATGTTGTGATTTATATATTAAAGACCAGCAATTTAAGTGCCATATATCTGTATTATGAATAGCGATTCTACCATATTATGCGAAAAATATATTGCCAATAGGAAACATTACCGCTCATTTCATTGCATTCATTTGTTTTAAAACGTTTCATTATAGGAATGATTAAGCTCATGTAACAATTTACCTGAAGATAATCTTGTTTGAATTGTCTCAAATTCCCGGTAATTTGACAAAAACATTTGCTTCTACGTTTGGTTTGGTATTGCTGTTCCTTATAGTTATAGTCGATAAAAATGTACACCCTTTTCCATTTAATACATATATGCGTTAAATACAAAATTTGATTTGATTTCACAGTGAAGCTCTGAATATTTTTCCTCCTATAATTAAATTGTTGTGAACTGCGCTTTCTGAAAGAATATTTATTGTATACTGCAGCGCTATTTATAACATCTCCACACTTCGAAATATTTTGAACTTAGATCATGCCAACGTTATGTAACAGTGGGCAGCTAACCTAACCAATTTTATGAATTTTGTACCAGCACATACCTGTTCTCTGCAAGTAACTACCAACACCTCCTTATGAATCAGAGTTTGTAGACGAATGATTTCAGACACAATGTCTTTTTATCAATCATCCTGGAGAGTATACGCTTCGCACTTTATTCTAACTCACAACCTCGAGATCCATAGATGTACACTCTCCCAATTGAGTCAAGCGGGCGGACAAGACCAGTAAAAAGCAACAGAATTGCATTATAGCCATTTACGGCAATACAGTTATATAAACTTGCACTTTTGATTCTGTTTTTCAAAGTTCAAATATTTTTTTGAATAAAATGAAACGAAATAAAGACATAATCAAAATTCAAGTTAGTTATACAATATCTAGAGAATTTACATTGATTTACAGCTTATATTTGCTTTTATAAACATCGTATCTTGCATACCCTTTCTGTTTCAGATCGAGGTTCAGCGAGTACCAAGCTATATTGGAGCAGGGCTTGGCTTTCGGGCTTGGAACTTTGTACTGTTGGTTCCAGACAGCATTAACATACCAAGTGAGGCACAAGTTTAACAGTGATAAAATTGTGATACTGTTATTCCAGTTTATGAACAGTACTTATCATCATGTCCATGATGTTAGTGCTATGTATCCTTTCAACTTTTTTGGTATTTTTTGCTTCTGAGACCGAAAGGTGAAGGTCTCCTATTCTGAATTAAAAGTCCCTCAGCACCTTTGGTTTTGGCCTCGAGCAAGCAAAAATTTTTATGTTTTTGTCTATTCTTAACGTTGTGAAGGTTTGCGGCTGGTCAGTTTGGTTCACCAGTTTGAACGTGACGTTCATGCCTACAATAAAATCTAGGTGGCAAACTTTGGGTCTTTCGCCGTCATACAAGCCGGATAGATTTTATTTCACTGTGAGCTCAAAGTGAAAACCCTATTGATATTCTGCGTACTTGATTACAGATTGGCGTGTATCTATCCGGGTTATAGTTCATAGTTTTTCTCAGCAATTTCTATGCACAGGTAAAAACAACCAAGAACAAAATTTGAAAATCATTTTTCAATTCCTTCCCAACTAGAAAAATATGCAAATTTTGTTTTCCTGGTATTACTATATATATAGAGGTTGATTTGACATTCTTAACATCTTTAAAATCGTACAAAGGCAGTTACATTTTGTTTAAAGTTTCAAACATATTATCTTTATGTTTTGCAAGCATGAAATTTCAATGCCAAAATTTTCCCGAATAAATGTTCAGCCGGTGTAACAAAGACCATTTACAAAGTACAGTAGAGACAGGGAAAAGGAACAAAATGGGGTAATCATCTGTTTTAGGTTTATTATTTACTAAATAATTTGATTTATATTTGTTTGTTAGGTAGTGTAAAATTTACGAACCCTTCTAATATAGTTAAATCCACTCTCTGTTTGTTTATTTAAAACTTTGCAAATTCAGTCAGCAGTGGTGTATATGTTTAAGTGTGCAAACCCTTGCCCAAACATTATTGGTTTAACTTGGCCGTTGCACTCACATTCTTACCAGTAGGGACTATTGATCACATAACGTATTGGTTTAACTTGGCCGTTGCACTCGTATTTTTATAACTAGGGCCTATGGATCACAGAACGTATTGGTTTAACTTGGCCGTTGCACTCGCATTTTTACCAGTAGGGCCTATTGATCAAAGAACGTATTGGTTTAACTTGGCCGTTGCACTCGCATTTTTATCAAAAGGGACTATGAATCACGAAACGTATTGGTTTAACTTGGCCGATGCACTCGCAATTTTACCAATAGGACCTATGGATCACACAACGTATTTGATACAGTTTATGAAGAATAAACTGTTTTAATTGTAAGCTTTGAGAAATATACATGTGAAATATATTTTAGACTCCAAAATGTTATTTTTCTTGTTTCATACGTGTCAAATGAATATTGTTAAACATAGAAGCCAACAAAATTTATTTGATTATACACGTATGACAAGAGTATGCTTTTCTCATGTACGCCAGATTCTTCTACGCAATTGTGAAGATGTTGCATCTGATGCTTACTTAGTGAAAGACATTATGATTTTCCATTGAAACAAACAAATAGTCTTCATGTAATAGTAAAAAAATCATCTTTATTAAAGTGAATTGGACTGACCTAATTCTTCAATGGCGCATATGATTTATTCAGAAACTGCAATCTTTGCTAGTCCATGCAGATGCACTTTTTCATTGACTTGATGTTTTATGCAATTCTTTGATAATAGACGTCTGTATTGTATACATAGTGTGATGATAAAATTTTAGCTCTAAAACTGCAACTACAGTATTATGATAAACATTTAATCTTTGTACTTCGCAGGAAGTGTCTGAAATTGGAATTTATAAACAGTAGTTTGGCACGCAATTTCAGAAATAAACTAGAGGTTACAATGAAGAGAATTGTTTAAAACACTACAGTGTTTAATTTTGTATACGAGTGCCTTTTTCATATGGTAAAGAAAATAGATGGGAATAAATAATTGTTTGATTCAAAACACAGTACGTCAAACGTGTTTACGGAAGGTCAGTGGTTTTAACAGGTGCCGGGTTTCGCATGTTCGGCAAACCAATGACTAAGGCAAAGTTTTTTAAATTTATTTTTGATTAATACAGAAATTACCGCATTACAGTTACTAAAAAAAGAGCAGAATAGTCTACTTTATCAATATTATAGATATAGGAAATTTTCTATTATTTATATTTTTCAGGATGAATTACGCGGCGTCTACCCGACCTCTACAATAACAGAATGGCTCTTGGCTTTATCCATTTTGACGTTTACCCTCGCATATACTGCAGATTTCAAAAATATGAGAGTGGATGATCCGAATATATACTTTGATCACAAATGTAAGGTATTAACAGTTCTTGTGAAATGATAGATAGGTAGTATATTTGTTTGGTCTTGAAGGCAGATAATGCCAATAACTTTCTGTTTCATTACAATTTTACTTGTATATTGCAGTCTCTGCCAGGTCATATTGATGTAAATTGACAGTTTGTTCTGAATCAATAACGTGATATAAGTGTAAACTTTAGTATGCTTCACCGTTACGTTAATATTATAAGCTGTACATACGAAATGGACAAATGCCCTTAATTTTTTTTATTTGATACATTTTACAATAGATGTTTGTGGCAAAATATTCTAGTCGATTCTATCCGATGATGGAAAATTCAGGACACAAAAGTGCTTGTGATAATATTGTCTACATAATTCCAAGAAATGTAATGTGCCTCCATATGCAATACAGGGTCTAGAAATGCACGTGAAGATGTTGAGGAATCTAAAAAATGACCCAGTTTGACATGTATAGAGTTGGAACCATAGATGAATTGGTAGAAAAGTAAATGGTTTAATACATTTAAGAACACCAGTTATAGAAATATATAAATGCAAACTGGAAGGTGAAATCATTGTATCATGTGAAAGTGTGTTCATTCGAGGATATATTTTTCTGGTGCTATATAAACATCCTTAAACTCATAAATTACCTCTGACAGCTAATAGAATAGCCTAATATATAATGTACAAGAGCATTGTACATACAGGAATATCAATTTTTGTTAGCTATGATATGGTTTATATTTCAACAGCTGCCTGGAAAAGCTAGAGTTAAATTAGTTCCTGATTCAATTAGCTCGATTTGCCTATGTAGGCTTATAGTTTGTTTGTTGGCTATTCATTTCTCGCTTACATTCTACAAACACGTGGCACGTTTTGAACCAAAAAAAAAAAACAAAGTGAACATGGGAAATGAGAAAAATCTCCTTACATTTCGATCAATTGTTTACATTTAATATATTCTGTGGCGTAAGACACAGAAAAATTCAGAAAGTAATGATTATGTACCAGTGGTCTAACATGGTTTCCTAGTGGGACTTTGACGAAATAAATAATATATGTGTTGCATAATTGGAATTCCGTATTATATAGATATCATCCTGTGAGATATATTAATGAGACAATACGCTCACCAGTTACCAGTCATATCGTTGTCCTGTCAAAAACTGATAGGGCCGATGATCAGATATCACTTGTTGCACATACTGTTCTTATTTGTTCGAGGTAAAATATATTTGTATTTATTCAAGTAAACAATTCGAGCATGTATTATTTGGGTGCAGCATGTTGGTTTGTGATAGCAAACGCAAATATACCATTCATTATAGCCTACTGAATATTTTCTAGATAAAATATTTCACAAGACGGCATACCACAAAAATATCGAATTATACAACACAATTATCATTTTAGGACAAAGTATATTGGACATTATGGGAAAGACTATGATTCAAGTAATGGAATAAATGTTTTTTAAAGTTACAAGATGATATCAGTATTACCTGTACCAGGAAACTGTTGTTGTATATGAAACTCGTGTTATTTTAGGACATATACTTGACATTTTAATTGTAAATACAAACATATAGATTACAAAAGAAGTATTAATTGAATTTGGCAACGTTTGGCTCGCCATAATGCCGTGATATTTAAGACTTCTTTTTACTAAAGTTAAGAAACTGGGCCTTTCTGTCATATATTTAGTTTGGATATGTATATTACTGTCTTCCAAATTCTCATTTCAGTTTACTGTAACGCATTATATACTAACAGTTGATCTGAAATGTTGTTTAATATGTACACCTTTCTTGAATAAGTATTGCAAACTGCATATGATAAGTTGAAAAATCACTTGTTAAAAAGAAAGTATATTATTTGATACATATATTGTTTTCAAAAATGATGCTGGTATTTATTTTTCAGTAACGTTTTCAGAAGACTATTTCTTATCGTTATAATAATCAAATTCAAGTTATGGTAAAAATATTAGGTTGCGTTGTTGCAATACTCTGAAATGATCAAATATTTATACATTCTAGGAAGGAATGTCAATGTATTTGTTTGCTAATACTATCATATGAAAATGAATTATTACAATTTAAAACTGTGCATGCTAGTCAATGGAAAGGTATTGTTTGCCAGACATAAGTTCGTCCTAGGATTTAATAATATACATATTATGTACTTAGTACCAACTATTTGCTAAGAATTGCTTTTGTATAAATAATTAATAAAATTTTGTATATTTACTGTTGTTTATTTGATTTGATTTAGTCAGGCCACAGTGGCCGAGTGGTAGGTCACTGATTCCAAACACTTTGTCCCTCTTCGATGTTGGTTCGAGCCGCACCGAGCGTTTAATTCTTATTAAAGAACCATCCAGTTTGTTACGAATGTCGGTTGGTTCACCTAGTGGCCACCTCGTGACGAAATAATGCATCTTTCCTCCACGAATTAAAATGCTGGAAGTGCCATATGATCCTATAAACTGCGTTGGTGCGGCGTTAAACCCAACAAATAGATAAATCAGTTTTAGTCTATAAGTCAAATCAGCAAGTTTCTGCATTCGGTACAAAATTGTTGCTGCTATGTGGTACCGTCGGGGATGTTCTCAATTCTTGCCTCCAACTTATATCAGACTGAAATGAAACGCACGGATATTATGCAATTACTGGGGGGATAAATCCTTTGCATTTAGGACTTGTTCACGGTTTATATATTCAAAGTGTACGCGACATTCGTGATATATATGCCGATAATGAGTATTAATTCTGCCGGGGCATTTGGTATAAAAATGAATGGCACTTTGGCTTGTCTTGGAATGTTCGCGTTATGGCTTTGGTCAAACTTTGGCACCGATAATAGGCTACGTGCATGCTAATATCACAATCGTAAAAGAGGGTCATCAGTACCCACTGTAAACAACTTGTTCTCCGACTGTAGGTTCGTAAACTGCGCTTGGGGTGATAATTCTTCGTTTGAGGAAGCATACTATCCATGCTTGATACGGAAAATCAGGGGTTCTACAGGGCCCTCCATGAAAAATTAATTACCCGAAGGAATTTTGCAATAAGACCTGTAATCTTGTGTGACACTAAACCCTACAAATACAGAAAAATAAAGAGACATCATTATCTCTCTTTTTAAACGCATATTTGGGTGGCTCATTATTTTGAGTGCACATTCTCAATGTCAGAACGTTGGGTACACAGTGGCACTCGGCATATGATTCATGAGTCATTTCCTCATAATCAACATCGTTAGCATCATCACCTTTTTCGTTTCCAGTTGTCACGTATCTATACGTACCTATATTTGTGTTGATATGACCTTGATTTTGTGTGCCCAGTTCCAAATGTCACGTCAACCTGTGTGATATTGGCATTTTTTGAAAGAACTGTTTAGCTATACCTAATGGGGTTGGTTCAAAACACTTTAACTATAACAAACGTCAAGTCAGTAAAATAAACTGCCATAACCGTGAGATTATAAGAACGTTTATCCGACTTAGGAATTTAGGAGACGATCTCATTGTTGAATTATTTCTGGATCATTTAGATTAAAATATCCTCAAAGTTGCTATAAATTCCTTTTTTCCATTACATTACAGGTGTATTAACATATCTATCATACGTACTAGTATTAAACATATTATTAAGCAGGAAAGGACAGTCGCAATTTAAAGATGGAATTGAGATTAAGATAGTCAAGCTGATGGTGACGCACTAGATTAGATATCCTTCTCTCATTAAGTATCACAGGGCGTTGTTACCATTAGAAGGGCACCGATACTTGCAAAGTTAAATTGTTAGCTCATGAAGAACACTGCCACTCTTTTAACAAACCGAATTCGCAAGAAATTACGCGAATGTTTGTCTTCGCGTTTAAGCAGAACGCTAAAAGCCGAGAAGGATAGCTTTTAAGTGAATTAGAATATTCCTTATCACTTGCTTTTTTTTATTCATATATGAAATCACAGTTAGATATATATCACGGCATTGGTTTGTACGATAGTTAAAAGAATTACCTCCGAGACAAAGTACATTTAAATGTATTTACTTTGCAATATATAAAGTAGAAAGTATCAAAGTAGAATACTACATAATCGAAACTATTTTCTTACCAAACGTCTATTTAGTGATTTAGGGTTATGCTTCTACTTATCATGATTTACCGGCGATAAAAAAAGAGAAAAAAAACTTCCATTTCTCATATCAAATATGAAATTTAAATAATGTATTCCATTTCTCCTAGGTAATAAACACAATTTTTACTGTATTATATTGGCGAAAAGTATACTTAAAATAGCGACATAATAAGAGTTAGCCATTAATTCATTAAAGGTCTTACATAACGAGAATACTGTTTGACGTACGCAATGATTTGAACTCTTTATCTCCCTTGCTTAATAGTCAAGAAAAAAAATGGGCATAGAAGTTAATTATATCCATATTTATAAGGCATAAAAATGAATGATAATAAGAAATGACCTATCATGAGTTTGAGAAACATGCAATGGAGATTTCAGCTTGTGGAAGCTTTTGAACCCGCTGGTAGAGTTTGAACTCGTGACAAGCTTTCGTTTGTATCAAGTTACATCAATGTTAGGGCTGGATGACGGTTTCAGTTTAGACAAATCCTCCGTCGTTTACAAGATCACATTTAGCTTATTCTGTGCTCTTTCAACGACACTGCACATTGCATTCGTTGGCAACATCATGTTAAAATAGCAAATTAAGCACGGTACTTTTCGATAAAGAATTGGTGTTTATAGCATTTACTACAGTTTATTATTTTAAGAATAGACTCTACGAACATAATTGCTGTGTAACATAAAAAAAACTTGAATCGATTTCTCTAGCTCCTTAAAGTTGTACAGGTGGTAAATATTTTAGTGAAACAAGTAATATTTTATATAAGTACGGCTCAACGCAAGTGAGAACAGCACGCCTTAGTAATATCGGTACACTGCAACACAGGTATATGTTGCTCTGTTGCAATGAAAATAAAGCTTCTGTATTAAGACTCTGAACTATACATGTAGGGGATTCGCTGCCAAATCAGTTCAGTAGTTAAGGATGGATGACGGTTTTAATTTTGACAAATTCCTACAACTTACGGCCATGATTATGAGAGAGTTATATTCATACGGTTGTCCTTGTCTTTTTCTTTTGCTGAGTGACAAATCAAAGGTATCTCCGTTTAGCTTATCCAATCCTCTTTCCAACGACATTAAATTGCACATTTGCGTTCGTTGGCAACATCATGTTAACTATAGCAAATTATGGTCCTGGAACGTTTTCTAGTGTTTTCATATGCATTAAAATTTTTATTTATTATGTTTACAGAACTAAGGATTTCTACGAACAATTAATTGTTGTGTAACACAAAATATGCTTAAATGCTATTTCGCTGCTATGTTCCTTGCAGAATGCTGCTCCCGGTTGTTGTTTGTTATAGTTTTAACCGATAAAATGTAAACCCTTTGCCATGTAATACATATTATTTGTGTTAAATATAAAAAATGACATAATTCTATAGTGAAGCGCTCTGATTATTTTTCCTCCTATAATAAATCTTCTAAGTTGTAATTGTTATTAAGCTGTGCTTTCTGAAAGATATTTGTTGTTTATTGCAGTGCTATTTCACATCTCCTTACTTAATGTTTAAAACCCGATATATTTTGAATTTTAAATCGTGCCAAGACGTATGAAATTTGTTTTCTTTGGGGTTAGCGCCATTTTCAACACTTCTTTAGTTATGTAAAAGCGGGCAGCTAACATAACCCATTTTATGGATTCTGTACCAGCACACACACTTGGATCGAACTCACAACCTCGCGATCCACAGATCTACACTCTCCCTATTGAGCCAAGCGGGCGGACAAGACAAGTAGTAAAAGAGCAATGGAGTTGCATTATAGCCATATATGGCAATACAGTTAGATAAACTTGCACTTTCGATTGTGTTTTTCATAGTTCAATTTTTGAATTAAATGAAATGGAATAAAGACATCATCAAAATTAAAAAAGTTCCTTGTACATATACAATATCTAGAGAATTAACATTGATTTATAACTTGTATTTGCTTTTATAAACATCGTCTCTTCCATAGTTAGGAAAATTGCAGGAAACGCTATTAGAGATTCAGTAACAATTTTAGTAGCAGAGTCAGTCAAATATAAAGGTTCGTCAAGTAGAGGTTAGCATTTTATTATTTTATTCAACTCGTTTGATAAATTCAGTATGAAAAGACACTCATGTAATATCCTCTATTTACATGTTAAAATGATGCATAATACTTCGGTGTTTCGGAAATACCCGTACTTACAAATTAGATATACGTTAATGAAAACATTTGATCATGATTAATTTATTGCTCCATACTTTACATATATATCAAAACGTGTTGTAAATAACACCCATCATAATACTTTGTTGTTTCTGTAAGCTGATGATAACATTTCACCATGATTACATTTGATCATGATTAATTTGCTCCATACTCCACATATTTATCAGAACGAGTTGTTTATAATATAGGACAAGTACATCTTTCATATGGTGATTAATTTGTTGTTACTTTCTGTTTCTGCTGCTAGAACTCATCCATGTACGAAAAACATCCAGCAAGTTTACGGATTATCGGTGGATTTCTCTAGATCATAGCGAGCAATGGGCACATTGTACGGAATCTTGTTGGTGCCACATTAAATGTCGACTGTCGCTTTTTGGCATCAATTATTGCAATGCGCTCTTGTATGGTGTCCCGAAGGCCTTGCTGAATAGACTTCAAAATCTTCAGAACACTGCAGCTCGAATCATAACGAAAATATCGCGTTATGATCCCATTACACCGGTATTAAAAGAACTGCATTGGATACCAGTTACTCACAGAGTGGACTTTAAGATTCTAGTTCACACATACAAAGCATTGCATAACCAATCACCGATCTATGTTAAAGACTTGTTAGAACTCAGCCAGCAAGAAATTTGAGATCCAAGAACAACTCAAAACAACTAGTTGTTCCAAAAAGCAAAACTGTGAGAAACGGTGATCGTAGATTTTCATCAGCTGCACCAAAGTTATGGAATGCTCTTACGGCAATCATTAGAGACGCTAAAAGCTTGGATGCTTTCAAAAGATCATTAAAAACACACTTTTTCTTTAAGGTCTATTGAAACTAACTTTGCACTGGAAAACAAGCTGTATACGACTTTGCAATAGAAACTATTTACGGTTGATTATTATTCTTTATAATATCTAATACAATATAAATGTAAAGTAAAATCTGATTCAGGCTAAATACCTTTTATTGTTTATATATTTTTGTGTTGTATTGTATGTCCATATCATTCTGTGACATGTAGCTTGTACAGCGCTTTTGAACGTTTATTTTATGTATGAAAAGAGCGCTATAAAAATCTGGTAAATAATGATAATAATAACTGGATTCCGTAACATTGACTTTTCAGTGACGTGTTTCTATTCGTACCAAAAATGGATAATATTGCATTGAAACGTGTACAGGAGACCGCATTCCTGTGAACATAAAAAAGAAGAAACAAGTTGCTGCATAAAAGCGCAGGTAGTAGGACGACGGCATAAATTGAATTAAAAATCAACGCCTCCTTTATTTACGCTACAGTAAATTAAATTAAATGATATTACAGTATCATTATTAATTATAACTTTTTCGAGCCTAAAATGGTTTTGTAATTTAGACAAACATAAACTATAATATTTGTCAGATATAAGTAGTGTTGTTTTTTGCTTTTTCCCCCTTTCTCTATGACATTTTTATGTGTAATTTTCACACGCTCTAATAAAATATAAACAATAGAAGATTTTATTTTTGATTCATCTATCTCAAAAGATTTACTCAGTGTTTTATTATCATAAAAGTAATTAAATTTAATAAATCTGTTATTGTAACAGTATTTTTGCGCCAACATTTTGTCAGAATATCCGTGTTGCTACGATTATAAGAAACAAGACAGATGTTTTCATATCCCTCATGTTTTATTACAAAGAATGAACATCTGCTCTCAAAGTAATAGGCTATTTGCAAAAGTAATTATAAGTTACAGCCGAAGCCATGAGAAGTACTTATGAGGAACTGTAGCGTTATTTCATTTCCATCTAGGTTATTAACACTTATCATGCTGGACAGGATTGACCAGCCTGCATATCCGTGCAGTCTGGTCAAGGTCTGCACTGTTCGCTATTCAGTCAGTATCGTTTTGGTAAGCACCCCTTTTAACAGTTAACTGAAAGAAGGACACGTTCATAATAAAAATTAAGCAGGGTAAAGGTGCGAGTACATAATGACGGAGAGTTACAAAAGATAAAAACCTTTGCTTTTATACGACTTAAATTCATATATTACACAAACTTCATCAATTTATTAATTGTATACGCTATTAAAGCACTTCGATCAAATGAGCTGTTTTATCAATGAGGCATTTTGGGATTCCAAACACGGATGTAAATGATTGAGGCAACAAAGTAAGGAGAGAGGTGCATAGCTTTAGTTATTTATTTTGTTGGGTACAATTTTAGGTCATATGGCGACTTATCAGGTCTGATGATGGAGGAAGACCCAAGGTGCCCCGCCGTGCATTATTTCTTCACGAGCGGGCACCTGGGTAGAACCACTGGCCTTTCGTAAGCCAGCTGGATGGCTTCCTCACATGAAGAATTCAACGCTCCGAGTAACAGCATTTCCTCTAAAAATGACGTTTTCAAGGGCAGATAACTCTTTTTCAAAACTGGTGACCTATGATTTTAATTGCATATTTTTATTTTGGATGTTTTGTGTCATATCCAAGTTTTGAGAATTCTATTTTGGAAAAAATTTCACCCACTCATATTTCAGGAATTCAAACGTACGCTTTAAGGTATTCTGCACGTTTGGGAAAACCGAAGTTTGGCCGTAACGTCATTTATCGGAAAAGAGAATATAAGCCTGGGTTCGGCTAGGAAATGAAAATCATTTTAATATAAATCGAACCTTGCGTAAAATTATTACAATGCACTTTTGCTATTTCTAAAGTCAAAATATTAAAAATAAAGTCTAAAATCAAGAAATGTCCGCTCATCTTTTAAGCATGGCAAAAATATTCAAGATAAGCACCGACCTATAACATTTATTTACACAAATATAGGCTGTGTTTATTACAATTGTAAGAAGTTTCATCAAATTCTCATTGTTAAAAAGATCTTTCGCAAATATGAAAATTATGATTTCCATAGACCTCCCATTATGAAATATTGCGTGAGGTCCAAATTTTTCAAATCTCTAGCAAAAAATCAAGCACAACGGCCCTATCTTTTTTTTTTGCTGAATTTTTAGTATGTTATGAAGTTTTGAAAAATTGGATTTAATTTTAAAATTTACATTGTAGAAAAGTTCGATCCAACGTGCAGACACTTTTAAAGCCATTAAAGGCAGGAAATATTTCATACTATGTATATCAGCAGACAAATTATTGACAAAAATATTAAGGAAAAAAAAAATACCGAAAATAAGATTTAAGAAGAAATGTGTATATTTTTTAAATAAAAATACGACAGTCATATCATAAAAGGGGCATAATGACCCTAAAGTAGTTTAAATACAATGTATATTTTCGTAATATCTGTAATACTTACTTAAGCTTAAACGGTCATTTCGCCAAGGAATGTACTAACTACGAAGCTTTCCAAAATACAATTCCTTATTGTTTAAAAAAAAATATTGAACAAGTTTCAAACTTTATATGGATTTTTTTTTCAAATATATATATTGACACTGTTCTTTCTGTAAAATGTTACTTTCAGTTATGTTTATGCTTTTGCCACTTTTGCCCCCTGTGTTGTTTTTCTTACTTGTCTGTTTGTTAATCTGTGTATGTTAGTTGTGTATGTGCGTTTGCGTGCGTTTGTCTAGTGTACGTGCGTGTCTGCGCTGCTTCCGTTTACGATGTAGGGAGACTGCGTTTTAGGAACGTGGCTTTCCCTGTTGAATATTCATCCTGGCCTTTTTCAACTTTACCCGAACACCCGGCTCTTTTATCTACCCCTTACCTCAGCCCACTTGTCTGTATTTTGCATATATTTAAAATGTACTTGTTGTTGGAATTTTGAAGCAACCCGTCTACAATATTTCTTATTTTTATGGGCCTACTTTGCGATGCATTGCTCTATGGCTGTGTTTGGGGTGCTCTGTGCTTCCGGGAAACCTACCCTTACATTTTAGTATTTTAGTGTCCACGTCAGCAAGAACGTGCAAATGACAGTAAAGAAGAAATGTTATGAATGTACTTGAACTTAAGGTAACGCCTTAACATCCGTGTCAATAACCCTTAATTGTTGCAATACAAGAATGTCATTTCAGAAATATATGTTATATTGAAAACATTATAAACATATTATGTCACGAAAACGCACACCATTATTTAAATAAAAATTAATATATATACAAATATTCTTTGCTGAGGTTTAATAATGGCATTTATAGGAGATGACTTAGAATGCACTAAAAGATATGTTGTTAAACGCTTCTTCTGTCCTTTGACATTTGTTTCAGATGTGCTCACATTTGTCACGGTAATCTGAAGTCCCGAAACCGAACGATAGACCCGCCCCGATATTGTGTGGTACTCGCTGAACTTCGATCTGAAAAAGCAAGTGTTTGTCCTGACTAACCTATTTATTTGACTGACTGTTATTTTTTTACTGAATCTCTAATAGCGTTTCCTGCAATTTTTTAAATATACAAGAGACGATGTTTATAAAAGCAAATACAAGCTATAACTCAATGTAAATTCTCTAGATATTGTACTGCCATGATTATGAGAGAGTTATACTCATAAGGCTGTCCTGGTCTTTCTCTTTTGCTTAGCGACAAATCAAAGATATCTAGTTTAGCTTATCCTATGCTCTTTCCAACAACGCCTTTTACAATAAATGGCACATTTGCGCTCGTGGGCAACATCATGTTAAAATATAGCAAATTATGGCCCGGGTACGTTTTCTGAATAGAAGAGATTGGTGTTTTCATATGCATTTGCATTCAATTTGATATTTATTCTGTTTATAGAACTAGGGATTTCTACGAACAACTAATTGCTGTGTATCACAAAAATGCTTAAATGCTATTTCGCTGCTATGTTCCTTGCAGAATGCTGCTCCCGGTTGTTGTTCATTATAGTTATACTCGTAAACTTTTTTGCCATATAATACATATTATTTGTGTTAATTATAAAAAATGATATAATTTCATAGTGAAGCGCTCTGATTATTTTTCCTCCTATAATAAATCTTCTAACTGGTAATTGTTGTGAAGCTGCGCTTTCTGAAAGATATTTGTTGTTTATTGCAGCGCTTTTTCACATCTGCATACTTTATGTTTAAAAGCCGATATATTTTTAATTTTAAATCGTGCCTATGCGTATAAATTTTTTGTTTGCTTTTGGTTTAGCGCCATTTTCAACGCTACAGCAGTTATGCAACAGCGGCCAGCTAACCTAACCAATTTTATGGAGTCTGTACCAGCACATACCTGTTTACCGCAAGTAACTACCAACTTCTTATGAATCAGAGTTGGTAGACGAACGATTTCAAACACAAAGTCTTTTTATCAATCGTCACGGAGAGCATACACCTCACGCTTGGATCGAACTCACAACATCGAGATCCATAGATCTGCACTCTCCCTCAAGCGGGAGGACAAGACCAGTAAAAAGCAACGGAAATGAATTATAGCCATTAACGGCAATACAGTCAAATAAACTTGCACTTTTGATTCTGTTTTCCATAGTTCAAAATTTTTAATGAAATGAAATCAAATAAAAGACATTTTCAAAATTCAAAAAGTTCCTTGTACAATATCTAGAGAGTTTGCATTGATTTATAGCTTGTATTTGCTTTTATAAACATCGTCTCTTGAATAGTTAGCAAATTGCAGAAACGCTATTAGAGATTCAGTAACAAAGTAGCAGATTCAGTCAAATAAATAGGTTAGTCAAGCAGAGCTTAGCATTTTACTCTTTTATTCAACTCGTTTAATAAATTCAATATGAAAAGACACTCACGTAATATCCTCTATTTACAAGTTGAAATAAGTATGACATGATGTATAATACTCGTACTTACAAATTAGATATAAGGTAATTATAATGGCACCAACCGGATTCCGTAACATTGTATTTTCAGTGACGTGTTTCTATTCGTAACAAAAATGGATAATATTACATTGAAACTTTACAAGAGACCGTATTTCTGTGAACATAAAAAAGAAGAAACAATTTGCTGCATAAAAGTGCAGGTAGTATGACAACGGCATAAACAGAATTAAAAAGCAACGCCTCCTTTATTTACGTAATTAAGTATCATTTAAAGATGTTTTTCACAATTATTTCTAGCGGACAGAATATTTTTGTAAACTTGTCAATATTTATAGATTTTTGTGTTAATGACAGTTTAAAAAAAAATAAAAATGATTAGGTACCCATGCTTCTTTTTCAAATTTAAAGTTATATGAAGAACACCAAATCGGTTTATTTTTGTCCCAAGAAAACAAACACTACATGTCATAATTAAAACTTGCAAACAACCTATTTATTCAAATTTTCCCCTCTGATGTTATCTGTTTTTATGTCATCACTAATTAAAAAACCGCTTAAACTATGCAATAAAATGTCAACATATAATAATATATACTGAAAAATTTACTCTTGAAAGATGTCGAAAAGTATCTGAAACTGAAGAAAAACACGAAGTATTTTATTAACTATCTGTAAAAAATAGCGGACAGAATTTACCAAATTTTATATTATTAACTAGAACAAGACAAAAAATTGTAAACCAAAAAAATAAAAATAAATCAACCCGTGACTTTTGTTTTCCAAGAAGAATTAAAAAATATTCACTTCACCCACAAAAGTTATTTTTCATTACCCAACTCCACTAAAAATTAAACATTTTTTCTTACAAAACAATAATTCAACAATGGTTTTAAATCAGTTTCTTAACACATTTTCTTCTCACATGGCGAAAATTACTCTTAAAGTTGCATGCCTCTAGGTCAGATACTTTTTGATACATCTCCACAGTTTTCACATGCGCATTTTTACGTATATATTTGACCTCACGTTCAGGACTATAAATCGTTTTAATACTGAGTGAAACCTCAATAAAAGCACTTGCACAAACCTCGCATTGCTGAATTTAAAATTCTTGTGTGGTTTTCAGACTCTTTGCGCATTCTTTTGGGTACAGCGACACAATGTTTAGACCTTATGTAAATTGACTGTCTAAGGGCCATATCTCTGGTCTTACCTACTGAAATGCGAGATGCGCAACAAAAAGTAAACAATATTTTAGAAGTCACATTTGAACTTGAAGGAATAGACTACGTTAAATTTATACTGAATTTTATTGACTTGAGCTTTCAAATTGTCTGTCAACAATGTATTCGATTCGAGCACTTCCTACGACTACTCCTCCAATAAAACACCACACTTTTAAAGGTTAAAATATGGATGCACGACCTATATTGTCAGTACAATACGATATTTTTTGCGCGAGTGCGCTGCATATCCGACAATGATGCACTTTCGGCGGCGAATCCTGAACTTTACAGTTGTTATCGCTTGCTGCGCGATTGAGCTGCGCACAAAATATTGTGATGAACTCCTTTAAATCGACATCGTCTGTGCTCGGAAGAATCAAGATATCCGTGGGATTTCACCGGAATGTGCGCTTCTTATTAGCGTATATTGGTATGTCACGAGTCACTATTTTACCTAAATGGTACTCCATACCTCTCTGTTGTGTGCTATGAAAACTATATATTGAATTTAGTAGACAATTTTTGCCGTTCGTGTAACTTAAAGTTCCATGAGGCTTGAAGATTTATGGTTAAAATAGTACAAGGGTAGAAAAACACTATTTAATCTTACACATGAACTTTAACACTTACAAATATACAGGAATGTTATCAAAAGCACTAGATTCAATTTTTGTATTATGGTTAATCAATATTTAAACCTTTGATAAATATTTAAGACAAAAATCATTGAAAATAGAAATTTTGAAGAAATATACATATATGATGCTCATTATTAAAAATGTGGCAGCCGCATTTAAAACAAAATTCAATAAGCTAATGTTTCGCAATACAAGTATTCTCGTTTTTTCCTGCCGATATTTTTAATGATATCATAAAGTTAAGTAGTGTGTTATTGTCACGTGTTCAAAAGAAAAGTTCATATATATATATATATATAAATAAAAATATATAAACAACAAATTATTGTTTTACCATAATTCATATTGACAACAAAAGACGTTGTATACGGAAATAAATTACTTTGTTTCATATACTATTTTTTGCCAAATAATTTGTGCGAGTCGTTGAAGGATATTTAGGTAATATTATGTTCATTTATTATATAATACTGTGAAATCATTAATATTCGTGAGGGACTACTTTTTCTGGACTTCGCGGTTGAGTCAATCCACGAAATCTAATCCCAACAAACAAGTAAAATTCCAATTCATTTTATGTTCAAAATATGAAATCCGCGAATTCATATTTCTACGAAATTGCCGTTTTGACCAAAACCACGAAATTTCATACCCACGAAATTAAATGATTTTACAGTATCATAATTTATTCTATTCTTTTTTCTTTTCGAGCAAAAAATGATTTTGTAATTTAGACAAACATGCACGATAATATTTGTCAGTTATAAGCAATGTTGTTTTTTTTTCTTCGTTGTTCTTTTTGTCTTTCTCTGTGACATTTTTATTTTTCATTTTCACATGCTCTACTTTTACATTATTAAAACGTAAACGATAGAAGATGTTTTGGAATTTTCTATCCCAAAAGATTTATTTCAGTGTTTATATTATAACACTACATGTAATTAAATTTCAACAAATCTATGATTGTAACAGTATTTTTGCGCTAACATTTTGTCAGAATATCCGTGTTGCTACGAGTATAAGAAACTAGACAGATATTTTCAACTACGTATCATTTTAGGTCATGTTTTTAACACAAATAATGAACATCTGCTCTTAAAGTAATAAGCTATTTGCAAAAATGATTAAAGTAAAAAAAAAGTTACAGTCTCGTGTTTCATGCCGAAGCCATGAGAAGTAAGAGGGACTGTATATAGCCTACTATCACACCTGATATCTGTTTCGTTATTTGAGCCGCGCCATGAGAAAACCAACATAGTGCTTTTGCGACCAGCATGGATCCAGACCAGCCTGCGCATCAGCACAGTCTGGTCAGAATCCATGCTGTTCGCTTTCAAAGCTTATTGCAAATAGAGAAACTGTAAGCGAACAACATGGATCCTGACCAGGCTGCGCAGAAGCGCAGGCTGGTCTGGATCCATGCTGGTCGCAAATGCACTATGTTGGTTTTCTCATGGCGCGGATCATTTCATTTCCATGTAGGTTTTTAACCCTTATCATGCTGAACAGGATTAATCAGCCTGCACGTCCGTGCAGTCTGGTCATAATCTGCACTGTTCGCCATTCAGTCAGTATCTTTTTGGTAAGCATCCCTTTAACAATTAATGGTAGTGTCCAAATTGAAAGAGGGACAAGTTCATTATAGTAATTTCGCAGGGTAAGGGTGCGCGTACATAATGACCGAGAGTTACAAAAGATAAAAATCTTTGCTTTTATACCACTTCAATTCATATGTTGCATAAACGTCATCAGTATATTAATTGGATTGTATACGCTGTTAAAGTACTTAGATTAAATGAGCAGTTTTATCAACGAGACAATTTGGGATTCCATACACGGATGCAAATGACTGAAGGAGGGATGAATAGCTGATCAGTGTAATAACAGTGTTGTAACTGGTTATAACTGGTAGACATCTTATACTATTTTGATTAGCTTATATTGTGTCACAAATTTTCAAACACAGACTTTTACGTTTTTAATTCTCATGTAAATCCGAATTCGAAGTTTAAACGCTTTTTTGACAGTGTTTTGCAGCGCCTATTTTGTGCAATCGCGCACCTTTATTTGCAGCATCTATTACATATCGTGTATATTTTTAGATCATTAAACAATAGTCATACTAGGAAATAGTTTAAAGTTGTTCAATGAAATATTTTCCTTATTTGTGAAATATCGCAGATGTTGCAAGCTGAAGTAATGCTTATTTATAAATACCATTCGAAAAGATGGTTAACCACTTCATTATTTTAGAGCAGACAAAAATATGTAAATGAGCCGCACCATGAGAAAACCAACAAAGTGCATTTGTGACCAGCATGGATCCAGACCAGCCTGCGCATCCGCGCAGTCTGGTCAGGATCCATGCTGTTCGCTTTCAAAGCCTTTTGCAATTAGAGAAACCGTTAGCGAACAGCATGCTGGTCGCAAATGCACCATGTTGGTTTTCTCATGGTGCGGCTCAAATAAAATAATGAGCTGTAACTGATGTTTGTCATATTTCATGTCATTTTCCCATTGTTGCTATGAAGTGACATGATCTTTGGCCTAATAATAGTCTGTCATAATAAAGTAAATTTTAATCTAAAGTTTCATAATGATTTTGATTTAATTTTAAAAATAAATAGAGTATATTTAATTACATGGTTAGAAAAGTACTACTTTCAATATTGTTGATGAACTTGTAAAGTTAAAGCCATAAAGGGAAGTAATCGAGAAATAAATTGGCAGACAAACCTTTGACAAATATTTATGAAAATACATGCCGAAAATAAGATTTAACAAGAAATTTGTTTATTTGTTATTAAAAAATAAGGCAGTCATATCATTAAAGGGTCGTAGTGACCCTAAAGTACATCTGTAATACTTATTTAAACTTAAAAGATCATTTCGCCAAGGAATGTACTAACTACGAATAGGTATACGATGAAGTTTTCCAAATACAGTTCCTTGTTGTTTAAAAAAGATATTGAGCAAGTTCACCAGGTTTCGAACTTTATATGGAAGTTGTTTTTAATATGTCTTGACATTTTGTTTTTGCTGTAAGATTTTACTTTCAGTTAAGTTTGTGCTTTTGCCACTGTAGACCACCGTGTTGTTTTTTTCTAACATTTCTGTTTGTTTATCTGTGTATGTTTGTTGTGTATGTGTGTTTGTGTGCGTTTGTCTTGTGTACTTGCGTGTCTGCACTGCTTCGGTTTACGGTGTAGGGAGACTGCGTTTTAAGAACGTGGCTATCCCTGCTGAATATTCATCCTTGCTTTTTTCAACTTTACCGCAGCACCCGACCCTTTTATCCATTATTAACCTCAGCCCACTTTTCTGTATTTTGCATATATTTAAAATGTACTTGTTGTTGGAATTTTGTAGCAATCCGTCTACAATATTGTTTCGTTACAGCTTCTTTTTGTTGTGGGCCTACTTTGCGATGCATGGCTCTATGGCTGTGTTTGGAGTGCTCTGTGCTTCCGGGAAACCTATCCTTACATTTTAGTTTTTAGTGCCCACGTAAGCAAGAACATGCAAATGCCAGTAAAGAAGAAATGTTATGAATGTACTTGAACTTAAGGTAACAGCTTAACATCCGTGTCAATAACCCTTAATTGTTGCATTACAAGAATGTCATTTCAGAAATATATGTTATATTGAAAACATTATAATCATATTATGTCACGAAAACGCACACCATTACTTAAATAAAAATTAATGTATATACAAATATTCTTCTCTGAGGTTTAATAGTGGCATTTATAGGAGATGACTTAGCATGCACCAAAAGATATGTTGTTAAATGCTTCTTCTGTCCTTTGACATTTGTTTCAGATGTACTCACATTTGTCACGGAAATCTGATGTCCCGAACCCGAACGATAGACCCGCCCCGATATTATGTGGTACTCGCTGAACTTCGATCTGGAAAAGCAAGTGTTGGTCCTGACTAATATATTTATTTGACTGACTGCTATTTTGTTCCTGAATCTCAAATAGCGTTTCCTGCAAATTCCTAACCATGCAAGAGACGATGTTTATAAAGCAAATACAAGTATAACTCAATGTACATTCTCTAGATATTGTACAAGGAATTTTTTGAACTTTGAGGATGTCTTTATTCCATTGTACCACAAAAAATGCTTAAATGCTATTTCACTGCTAAATTCCTTGCAAAATTCTGCTCCCGCTTGTTGTTCATTCGTAAACTCTTTGCCATATCATAATACATAATTATTATTTGTGTTAAATATAAAAATTGATTTGATTTCATAGTGAAGAGCTCTGAATATTTTTTCTCCTATAGTGGTAATTGTTGTGAAGCTGCGCTTCCTGAAAGGATATTTGTTGTATATTGCTGTGCTATTTCACCTTTCCACACTTGTATTGAATGTTTAAAAGCCGAAATATTTTGAATTTTTATCATGCCAAGACATATGGACTTTGTTTGCTTTGTGTTTAGCGCCATTACTTCAGTAACAGCGGGTAACTAACCTAACCATTTTATGGATTCTGTACCAGCACATACCTGTTTACCGCAAGTAACTACCTACTTCTCCTTATGAATCAGAGTTGGTAGACGAATGATTTCAGACACAATGTCTTTTTATATATCGTCGCGGGGAGTATACGCCTCGCACTTGGCTCGAATTCACAACCTCGCGATCCGTAGATCTGTACTCTCCCTATTGAGCCAAGTGGGCAGATAAGAGCATTAAAAGAGCAATGGAGTTGCATTATAGCTATTTATGGCAATACAATTAGATTAACTTGCACTTTTGATACTGTTTTTTATAGTTCAAAATTTTGAATGAAATGAAATCGAATAAAGACATCATCAAAATTCAAAATGTTCCTTGTACAATATCTAGAGAGTTTGCATTGGTTTATAGCTTATATGTGCTTTTATAAACATCGTCCCTTACATAGTTAGGACACTGCAGGAAACGCTTTTTGAGATTCAGTTACAAAGTAGCAGACAGTCAAACAAATAGGTTAGTCAAGTCGAGCTTAGCAGTTTATTATTTTATTCAACACGTTTTCACTTATGTAATATCCTCTGTTTACAAGTCGTAATAAGTATGAAATGATGCATAATACTTTGTGTTTCGGAAAAAACTCGTAATTGCAAATTAGATAAACGCTAGCGATAACATTTGATCATGATTACATTTGATCATGATTAATTTATTGCTCTCTACCTTATATATATATATCAGAACGAGTCGCTTATAATATAGGATATGTACATCCTATCAAATTTTTGGATATAATTTGTCGTTAATTTCTGTTTCTATGGCTCGAACTCATCCATGTACGAAAGCCAACTAGCAAGTTTACGGATTATCGGTGGATCTCTCTAGATCATAGCGAGCAATGGGCTCATTGTACGGAATCTTGTTGGTGCCACATTGAATGTCGATTGTCGCCTTTTGGCATCAATCGGATACCGTAATATTGACTTTTCAGTTACGTGTTTCAAGTCGTAACAAAGTAAATAAAATTGCATTGAAACTTGTCCAGGAGACCGTATTCCTGTGAATATAAAAAAGGAAAAAACAAGTTGCTGCATAAAAGCGCAGGTAGTACGATGATGGCATGAATAGAAATAAAAAGCAACGGCTCCTTTATTTACGCTATATAACATAATAAAGTATCATTTAGATCGACACAGTTTGTGCTCAGAAAAATCAAGATATCCGTGGGATTTCACAGAACTTCCGACCGAGTATGCGCTTCGTGAAAACTTCAAGCGTATATTGGTATCTCATGAGTTGTTTCAGACTGTTTTACCCAAATGATACTCCATTCCTCTCAATACGTTAACGGAAGTGTGTGTGCTATGAAAACTATATCTTGAATTTAGCAGACCATTTTGCTGTTTATGTAACTGAAAGTTACATGAGGCTTGAAGACTGATTTAATATTGAAATAGACGTTTTTCATAACTACAAGGATATAGAAAAACACTATTTCAATCTTGCACATGAACTTTAACACTGACGTTATCAGAAGCACTAGATTCAAATTTTCTATGATTGTTAATCAATATTCAACCTTTGACAAATATTTGAGACAAAAATCATTGGAAATAGAAATTATGAGGCAATGTATATTTATATATGATGCTCATTACAAAAATATGCGGCAGCCTCATTTAAAACAAAAGGCATTAAGAGCAATAAGCAAATGTAACGCAATACAAGTATTCCCGGTTTTCCTGTAGATCATTCATAATGATATCATAATGTTAAGTATTGTGTTACAGTCACGTGTTCAAAAGTTTTGTAAGGACCCCTGATACATATATAAATATATAAACAAGTTATTGTTTTTCCATAATTCATATTGACAACAAAACACACTGTATACGGAAAGAAATAACTTTGTTTCATACACTATATTTTCCCAAATAATTTGTGCGACTCGCTGAAGGATATTTAGGTAATATCATGTTCTTTTATTATATAATACTGTGAAATCATTAATATTCGTGGGGGGCTACTTTTTGTGGACTTCGCGGTTGAGTCAATCAACGGAATTTATTCCCAAAAAAAAACAAGTAAAGTTTACATTCATTTTATGTTCAAAAGATGAAATCCGCGAATTCACATCCCTACGAAATTGCCGTTTTGATCAAAACCATGAGATTTCATACCCACGAAATTAAATGATTTTACAGTATCATAATTTATTATATTCTTTTTTTTTCGAACATAAAATGATTTTGTAATTTAGACAAACATACACGATAATATTTGTCTGATATAAGTAACGTTGTTTTTTGTTGTTGTTGTTTTTGTGTGTTTCTCTATGACAATTTTATTTGTCATTTTCACGCGCTCTACTTTTACATAATTAAAATGTAAACAATAGAAGAATTTTTGGAATTAATTATCTCAAAAGATTCATTATAGTTTTATATTATAACAGTAATTAAATCTTAATAAATCTATGATTGCAACAGTATTTCTGCGCTAACATTTTGTCAGAATATCCGTGTTGCTACAAGTATAAGAAACTAGACAGATATTTTTAACTACGTATCATTTCCGTTATGTTTTTTAACACAAATAATGAACATCCACTCTTAAAGTAATAGGCTATTTGCAAAAAATGATTAAATAAAAAAGTAAGTTACAGTCTCGTGTTTCATGCCAAAGCCATGAGAAGTAAGAGGGACTGTATATAGCGTACTATCACACCTGATATCTGTTTCGTTATCTGAGCCGCGCCATGAGAAAACCAACATAGTGATTTTGCGACCAGCATGGATCCAGACCAGCCTGCGCATCCGCGCAGTCTGGTCAGAATCCATGCTGTTCGCTTTCAAAGCTTATTGCAAGTAGAGAAACTGTTAGCGAACAACATGGATCCTGACCAGGCTGTGCGGATGCGCATGCTGGTCTGGATCCATGCCGGTCGCAAATGCACATTGTTAGTTTTCTCATGGCGCGGATCATTTCATTTCCATGTAGGTTTTTAACCCTTTCATTCTGGACAAGATTGATCAGCCTGCACATCCATGCAGTCTGGTCAAGATCTGCACTGTTTGCCATTCAGTCAGTATCTTTTTGGTAAGCACCCCTTTTATTTTCAACAGTTAATTGCACTGTCCAAATTGAAAGAGGGACAAGTTATTATAGAAATTTAGCAGGGTAAGGGTGCGCGTACATAATGACAAGAGTTACAAAAGAAAAAAAATCTTTGCTTTATACCACCTCAGTTCATATTTTGCACAAACCTCATGAATTTATTAATTGGATTGTATACACCATTAAAGTACTTTGATCAAATGAGCTGTTTTATCAACGGGACAATTTGGGATTCCATTGTTTGACATTTAACACGGATGCAAATACTTGAGGCTGATCAGTGTTTTAACTTGTTGACATCTTATACTATTTTGATAAGCTTATATTGTGTCACAACTCAGAACATTACAATGTTCTATGATTTTTTTTCACGTTCAAAATACTCATGTAAACCCGAATTCGAAGTTTAAACGCCTTTATGACAATGTTTTGCAACATCACTCGCGCGCCTTTATTTTTTTCAGCATCTAGTTCATATTGTTTATATTTTTAGAATCATTAAACAATATGTCATACTAGGAAGTTGTTTTAAGTTGTTCAATGAAATATTTTCCTTATTTGTGAAACATCGCAAACATGCGTATGTAATTGTTGCACGTTGAAGTAATGTTTATTTAAAAAATATGAGTTGTAAAAATGGTTAACCACAATTTTAGAGCAGACAAAATCTATGCAATGATTAGCAATATGTAAAGTGAATTAGGCAGAATGAGCAGTAACTGATGTTTGTCATATTTCATGTCATTTTCCCATTGTCGGGTGTCTCTTTTTTATTTTAAACGAAGTGACATGATCTTTGGCCTAATAATAGTTTGTCATAATAAAGTCAATTTTAAAAAATATAGCAGTCAAATTATAAAACCTTAAGTAGTTTATATATATTACAGTATATCTGCAATACTTATTTAGACTTGAAAGGTCATTTCGCCAAGGAATGTAATAACTTCAAAGTGGTACACGGTAAAGTTTTCCATATACAGTTCCTTATTATTTAAAAAAATATATTGGAATTTCGAACTTTATATGGAAATTGTGTTAACATCTTGTTTTTGCTGTAAAATGTTACTTTTAGTTTCTACTTCTACTTCTTCTTCTATGGGATACTCGTCTGCAAATCCACTGAGTAGATATCATCGACGAGGTGCGGGTGTGTAAATTATGCTCCGTTTAAAACGCGGGCTTACTTGACTCCCATACATGGCGTCAGGCGTTCCAAGATAAAAGTAATGAAACTTTAAAAAAAGTGAGTACCAATGGTTATGTTTGTGCGTTTTAGTGTCCAAGCCATGTAAATTAAGATAGCAGAAATTATGGATGTACTTGAACTTAGGGACTTTAACATCGGTGTCAACAACCCTTAAAAGTTACAATACAAAAATGTCATTTCAGAAATAAATTTTATACTGAAAACATTATAATCATATTGTGTCACGAAAATGCACAACACTACATAAAAATTAAAATATATGTATTTACAAATAAATATTCACTTTGCTGAGGTTTAACAGTGGCATTTATAGGAGACGACTTAGCATGCACCAAAAGATATGTTGATAAATTGCTTCTTCTGTCCTTTGACATTTGTTTCAGATGTACACACATTTGTGAAGGTAATCTAAAGTGTCCGATCATTCTCACTAGTTATCAGGTATCTTGCTGGAATATAACGTCAGCAAAGTCATATTTCCGCTAGACAGGTCTGAATTACATATACAACCAACTATTGACGGCTGACTAAACAACGTTATTACGGCGTTTAAAAAACAGGCTACAATTTCATTGACATACATACATACATACATACATACATACAAACCTTACATATCTAACACCGCATGCCGGGAAAACGTCCTTTCCACAAGATCCGTGTACCTTCTTACTACTATACAGCCCTACGCCTCGCACACAAGGTGCACTAAAATTTTATCGGAGTTTACTGAAATGCGACTGGACAACTCGTTTGCTTATTATGATGTGTTGCATGTTGATTTTGAGCATTTGAACAATACAATGTTTCTTTTTATAGGACAGATAATGTTAAGCATCTATTAATCTGTTATGAGTCTCGGTAATTGCTTCCAGTTTTCATAATAAAAAAAAACAAGTGACCGTGGACATTACACATACCATGATTCGAACCCGCTTGCCCCCCCCCCCCCCCCCCCCCCCCCCCCCCCACAGTTTGACACCTGTGTAGAAGATAATATCGTATAATTCATTATTGTGATCTCTTTCACAATTTCTTTTTGTTTTCGCGCGGAGGCCACGAATTCATTAACTAGCAGAATCATTAAAGTTTTTTTATAACCAATATTTTATTTTCATTTTCCCACAGTAGTTTTTCTTTACATATTTCTTAATCTATGATATCAGAGAGCGTTTCCATAAATATTTAACATCGTCGAGAGTTTTGCCCTTCCAGGGTCATGTGATTTTCAGGTGTAACTTTTAAACATTTCATAATAGCTTTCGTTGAACAAACGCTTTTTCTAACGCAATTAATTAATTTTATAGTTTACAGGAAAATCAGATTTTGCATCAATATGCGGGGCTTATCTGCGTTTAGATATTAACTGAAGGTGTTAATGTTTGCATTAGAAAAAACATATTTAGATTAAAATTCCGTTCCTTTTCGTAGAGGCGCAATTTGAGGAAAGCATGTTAGTAATGACAGTGGTTAAGAAACGGTCTTAAGTGGATCAAAAAGCTGTAAAATAGATATTTTCATATTTTGATGCTACTTTAATAGAATCTGGCAAACATTGCATACAGGAAATACCTGCATTAAGTGGTTTCCTTTGATATTATGTAAAAAAGTGCACGTGTAATAGGTGTAAAGATCGATTAAGAGGAATTATACAGTATATAAAAGTATGAGTCATGTTTTCTAAATGTGTGAATCGTGAAGTCACAGTTAAATTTCCAGTTAAAGATTTTAGTTTTATTTTCATTCAACCATAAGGTTGCATATACCCGTGTCGTAATATGCATCATATATACATGGTAACAGTGAACATTTGATTATTTAAAAACAATGAACAAATGATCATATGCGTAATAATGTAATATGAATGTAACTTTAGTGTTGTCTGTGAAATAGATTGTTGTCTGTATTATTTCAGTTTGTCAATGGTGTGCTTACCATTCAGCTAATATATTTTACAATCTAAATATTAAGTTTTGTGTAAAAAAAATCCCAATAAAAGAATTTGTTCAAACTTTGTGTATTAACACAGTGTCCTGTTAGAAACAGAATTATGAAAACAAAAATCGAAGGTCACCATGCTTAAAGAAAAATCCAGTTTTAAAGGCAGATAACTACTAAACAAGCACGGTGACCTATAATTGTTTTTGCATTTTTCTGTTTCTAACATGAAAGTGTTTTCATATATGAGCCGTGCCATGAGAAAATCAACATAGTGGGTTTGCGACCAGCATGGATCCAGACCAGCCTGCGCATCCGCGCAGTTGGTCAGGATCCATGCTGTCGTTCACAGCCTATGCAATTAGAGAAGTGTTAGCGAACAGCATGGATCCTGACCAACTGCGCGGATGCGCAGCTGGGCTGGTCATGCTGTCGCAACCCACTATGTTGGTTTCCATGGCACGGCTCATAAAGTTTGAAGAATGTATTATTGGGAAATTTTGGCTCTATCTCTGTTACTAGAAACTGCACCAAGTACATTTAAAGTAATACAGTTTGTATATGTTTTAAAATTTTGCAAGAATGGAAGCTATTTCAAGGTGTTTCATATATAACGCACAAAATGATCTTAATAAAAACAAAATCAATTTCAACTAAATACAGCATACCTTTGAAAAACTAAGATTTAATACAATATCACTAAAGCTATATTAGTATTTCATGAATGACGAGAGTTGTCAGAGCACGAAAGAACGTTGCAAGATTCGGTTTGTTGATTGGCAAAATCGTTGTAACATCATTTTTGTAAAACATTTTATTCAAATAATGATATATTACAATATTTACATTCGCCCTATTCATTTCCATTGAAAATTTGACATTCATTTTGTAACAGCAATAGGAAAGGCGCCAAAGTTACGACAACGCTACTTAGTGATAATGGGCCGCTGTTCTCACGACGTCCGCGTATTATATAGTCAGGGAGAACGTTACTTAGATGACGTCGCCGTTTTTCCGTCTGGTAAACAGAATGGCCGGGAAGTTGATTTTAATGTTAAATGCAACAAAACGTGTGCAATTATAATATAACCTTGTTTGCAAATGTAAAGGAAATATAATATAAATATAAGAAATGAATTTTTTTTTCGCGATTTATGAATTTGCCGATCCTATTCTGTCGTTCATTTCGCATGAACTCCGAAAAACATTTTTTTTTATAATTGAATGTGCAAAATATATTTGTTATGATTCATGAAGTATAACCTTTCAAAATGGTGATCATTATATTTATCATTAGTCGTCATGTATATACACTAGATTTGATCTTGTTGTGAATGCTTTTCAATATAAGACATAAACTCTTTAAAAAACTTGCATCACTTGAATTTACAAGCTCAGTAAATATATACAAACTAGGCCGTCTTCAAAAGTATGGATGTATCAATCCTTTTCTTAAAACAATATATGAGCCGCGCCATGAGAAAACCAACATAGTGCGTTTGCGACCAGCATGGATCCAGACCAGACTGCGCATCCGCGCAGTCTGGCCTGGATCTATGCTGTTCGCTTTCAAAGCCTATTGCAATTAGAGAAACCGTTAGCGAACAGCATGGATCCTGACCAGACTGCGCGGATGCGCAGGCTGGTCTGGATCCATGCTGGTCGCAAAGACACTATGTTGGTTTTCTCATGGTGCGGCTCATATATGTTACATTGCATTATAAAATGATACTCATCCTCTACCAAGTTACAAACATTACATCTTCGCTTATTTATAGGTGTACTAACAGGCTGGTTCCACCTACCAATTTCGACATGACGTGATAGTTTAATTCAAAATTTAGTAATATTACAATAACTCATTTTTTGCAGGGGCATCCAACCTAATTGGCCATAAATAAAATCATTCTGTGTACTTCTTATGACATCTAATAGGCGTTCACAAAATTGCATATGTACTCTATCTATCGATTGCCGGCATGAAATCCCCACACTTCGTTACTATAATTAAGAAATATTACCATATTAGCTTGTCAAAACAGATTTGTTGGTAAATTTACAAAAACTTCTCTCTTTTTTTTTTTCGTTTTGAAAATCACTTTCAGCTCTCGTCAAGAGATAGGTGTTTTGGGCTTTTGTAAAATACCAGATTTGTAAATACTATTCCAAGATACACAAATGTATATAGCATTTCGAAAGTTGACATTTGAGGGTTGTCAAAAATTCCGAATTTTTAGAAAAATAAAACCAGATGGTATTTACGCTTTTTTATTTTACGTGACAACTCCCTTACATTAACGTCGTATAGTATGTTAATTGTTTTTTTTGTTTATAAACCATTTAGAACTTATCTTAGAGTGTTTGCTTTTTTTATTTAATGTATTTTGTTTTATAAAGATACAGTTTACGCTCTGGCAAACATTTGAGCACTATGGTTATAGTCTTTATGCAAACAATATGTTTTATGTGAGCTTTTTCCGTGCTTCTTTCTTTTAGTGTTTTCACCTGAATGACAAAGTGTGGACCAGTAGAAATGAAAACGTAATAATTCTAAAATCAAAATCCTTTATATATGTTTTTATAACACTTCTACGTGCAGGCTTCTCTTGATCTTTTTGCATATGAATATTACAACGTTGCGTGAACAAGAGACGATGGGTTTTGTCATTTAGTATTTAACGGACATGCTACAAAATATGGAGTGGAGTTTTTGAGTGGAGTTTTTGAGTGGAATCTGGAGTGAGATTTTTAGAGTGAACCTTGGAATGAAAACTAGAGTGAAATTTTGGAGTCAAAGTCAAATGTTTTGTTTTTATTATATAGATATATGACAGAATAAGTGGAACGAGATTGTTGTTTGAGATACAACTGCTGCTGTTAATGATGATGGTGGTGGTGATGATGATGATGATGACAGATAGTCATTCATGCGCTATTTGAAGTATATGTTCACGTAAAATATGCTGATATTGTGTTGTAAATGTTGCTGTGATTAAAATGCTGCTGGCGATGTTGCTAACAGTCATGATGACGAGGAAATGTTGTTTTGATTGTTGACTGCTGCTGGTGATGATGATGGTGATGATGATGATTATTAATGATATTTTTCATGATAAAAGTGTAAATAGATTTTATTTGTGTTTTGAGGTGAACCTTCAAGTAAATGTAACAACGGTATAATCACTTTTTGATTTGTGGTCGTTTAAGCAATATTGAAGTCAAAAACTCGTATTAGGTACCTTATGACTTTTCAAATTATCTGAATATCTGATTTTCATTTCTTAACAATGAATTTGACTCTAAAATTCACCCAGTCCAGGAACCATTTCTATTCCTAAAAGCAGTAAAACATACAAGAAAGGCAAATGGATAAGTACAGCGAGACAGTGCATCGAACGTTGCATGTCACATTGCAGCATGACCGAAAGCAAGATAAATATCATAGACTAATGAAGAAGGCCCGATGAAATCGTACCTTCTGGACCAACCTACTGGCAACAGTTGCACATGATACATTGGAAATTTTGACGTTAAGTTGTAATAGCTGGCCCCTCCACCTGACTAATTACATTAACGTCGACATTTTTTAATGTACAGAGCCTAATATATTACTCTTTCAGTATGAACGAGTCAGAGCTGCCGAAGCCACCCGGTGCCATGTCTATTTTGTGCCTTGTGCCCTTGAAGAGATGTCTCTGGTTGTTGCCCATACTGACGTCAGGATGGCTCTTCTCATCATTTTGGACGTCGTGAGTATTATGATAACTTTTTTGATTACATGAACAATGAGTCCATCTGAATGTTAATGATAGACTGATGGTTAAGGATGCACCAGTTTCCAGCCGATAGCCATTCTAGATTTATGTTCTTCTTTTGACGTGATGTACTAGTAGTTATAGAAGTCATCGCATTGTCTGTCCGCCCTTGCCTTGTGGTTAATGTATTCATAGATATTTCCCACAGACGTTGATATTTTGATCTTACAGATATGCCATAGCTGTGTCCTACAATCAAACAGAGCCTGACTTTCCATACATCAGGTAAAATATTTAATATAAACGATTTTCTTCAACACGATATTTTAACCCTTACCATGCTGGACACGACTGGTTTTGCCTTTGCGACCAGTGTAGATCATGATCAGCATGCACATCCATGCAGTCTGATCATGATCTGCACTGTTCTGTTCGCTATTCAGCCAGTATCTCATTGGTAAGCACCCCTTTCAACAGTTAATGGTACTGTCCAAATTGGAAGATGGACAAGTTCATTTCTAGAAATTTAGCATGGTAGGGGTTAACCGCTTGAGTTTGTAATGAGATGAAATAATACGACAAACAGGCATGGAAAAGATAAAACTAAAGACAAAATATACGCTGATATAGAGACAGATAAAAATAATTTATGTAATTGTTGTCACTATTTTGACATTTTGTTGTCTAAATAACAGGGACCACTTACTTAATCAAAATATAAGTTCAAGAGCGAGCAGATTATATTTGAGCCGCGCCATGAGAAAACCAACATAGTGGCTTTGCGACCAGCATGGATCCAGACCAGCCTGCGCATCCGCGCAGTCTGGTCAGGATCCATGCTGTTCGCTTTCAAAGCTTATAGCAATTAGAAAAACCGTTAGCGAACAGCGTGGATCCTGGCCAATGCTGGTGGCAAACACACTATGTTGGTTTTCTCATGGCACGGCTCATTTGTTTTTTTCACCGCAATTTCTTTTTCAGCTACACTGCTACAGAATCACCAGCAAGATCTGTGTTTAGCCAAATGGTCAATATAGGGGTAGTTTTGTGTAAGTACTTTGAAAAAAAAAAGACTACTTATACACAAGGAAGCACTAATTACAATGTTTATAATCTGTCCTTTTTGACCACTTTTCCGCTTGAACATTTATTGATTGCTCCCTCTTCCTCTGCATTTGGACTACCATAATTTACGGAACAGTTACGTCATTACTGTCTATTTAATGCGACTAGAAGTTTAAGAACATATAAACTTGAGGTCCCGGTTCTAGTCATATTGGGAGCAGACATACACCAGAACAAATAGCCAAGTACTTATCAAAATTCTAAAACAAAGTAACCAGTCGTACTGAAATAGATATGAGGATTTTTTCTGAAGGACGCATGCGGCAGTTTTGGGTAAAAAATCCCAATAATAGAATTTGTTCAAACTTTGTATATGAACACAGTGTAATGTTAGAAACAGAATTATGAAAAAAGCCGGAGGTCACTTTGCTTATTCAGGAGTTATCTGCCCTTGAATATGCAAATTTGAAGAAAATTTCAGATTTATGGGCAGATAACTCCTAAAGAAGCACGGTGACCTATGACTGTTTTTGAATTTTTCTGTTTTTAACATGAAACTGTGTTCATATACAAAGTTTGAACAGATTCTATCACTGGGAAATTTTTGCACCATTTCTCATACAAGAAACTGCAGCAAGTGTCTTTAAATTGAGTGTTTTTAAGATTTTATAACTTTATAGTACAAAACAAAAAACAACAGACATTTGAGACAAAAGTAACTGTAAAATACATTCTATGAAATCTGTATTTCAGACAATTCATTCGAAATATCAAAGAATTTCCATTACTGTTAGTTGTTCACGTAAAGTACATTGTACAATGCATTAGTTTTTAGGGCGGTGTGTCAGCATACCTTGACGGTTATACATAGTAAAATATCTGTTGTCTTTCAATTTTTTTGTTAATAAATTTCAGTGGGAATGAATGTTTTCCTTAGATATCTATTTTGTAAGAAGTATCTCTGCATCCAATTAACACCACCGGAAGACAAATGGTACAAAATCAACTCGGCGGGACTCGTGCTCGGAATACTGTCGGCATTCGGCCTCAGTTTGGTTGCTAACTTTCAGGTCAGCTTGCAAGATTCCTTTTGCTATACTTATATAAATTCAACGACTTCTATTGAAGATTTACAGGTCGGAACTTCATTTCTTTAATAACTTCATAACATACTTCGAATTTTGATTTCTTGTCTAGCAAACTTAGTACGGAAATCATCTCAAGGACGCTGTTATAATTAAGTGACAGGAAGAATTTGGTAGTTTTAATTTCTGTTTAAATGCCAGTCTATGAATATACATGAATGAGAAACAAATACAAATTTAATGTGCCTCATATCTAAGAAGAACTCTGCCTGACCTAGCTTGTGATGTAACCATGGGCTGGAATACCTTATCATTGATAGATCTTATATAATCTAAATGGTCAGTGTGAGTGGATACAGGTTGAATAAAAACTGCTTGTTCATTGATAATTCATCCGCATTGTTGATGAATGGGACTATTTTGTGTAGCACATGAACATCCTTTGGATGTGATTCGGAATCAAATAAAGATGTTATGATTGTCAGAAATACACTTTAACTTTGGTAGCGGGATAAACTCGCAACCAAAAATGAGTCAGATCTACAATGCTAAATCATCCTATTTTTTGTATTTTCAGGTAGATGTCCATCGAATACCACACTATATCGGAGCTGGGCTTGCGTTCATACTCGGGACTGTATACTGTTGGTTCCAGACAGCACTAACGTACCAAGTGAGGTACAAAGTCCACAGGAAGAAGATTGCCCTTGTAGTCCAGTTTATAAACAGCGTGATCATGTTATTGATGTTGGTGCTATGTATCCTTTCAAATTGTCAAATCCTCCAAGGGTCTTTTATTTTGAATCTGTTGTGCTTCAGAACCTTTCCCGAGCCTCTTCTAACTGAAATGTGTTCTGATGTGTCAAATTCTGTTATGCCTCATATAGAAGCTTGCTGTTGATTATACGATAGGTTAAGTTGCCTGTCCATACTAGAAATGTATGCAGGGTAATGGCCTTAACTCTCAGTGTACTGCAGCATCGTTGCCTGCCCATACTCGAAATGTATGCAGGGAATGGCCTTAACTCTCAGTGTACTGCAGCATCGCTGTCTGCCCATACTAGAAATGTATGCAGGGTAATGGCCTTAACTCTCAGTGTACTGCAGCATCGTTGCCTGCCCAAACTCGAAATGTAGTCAGGGTTATGGCCTTAACTCTCAGTGTACTGCAGCATCGTTGCCTGCCCATACTCGAAATGTATGCAGGAAATGGCCTTAACTCTCAGTGTACTATAGCATCGTTGCCTGCCCGTACTAGAAATGTATGCAGGTTAATGTCCTTAACTCTTAGTGCACTGCAGCATCGTTGCCAGCCCATACTCAAAATGTATGCAGGGTAATGGCCTTAACTCTCAGTGTACTGCAGCATCGTTGCCTGCCCATACTAGAAATGTATGCAGGGAATGGCCTTAACTCTCAGTGTACTGCAGCATCGTTGCTTGCCCAAACTCGAAATGTATGCAGGGTAATGGCCTTAACTCTCAGTGTACTGCAGCATCGTTGCCTGCCCATACTAGAAATGTATGTAGGGAATGGCCTTAACTCTCAGTGTACTGCAGCATCGTTGCCTGCCCAAACTCGAAATGTATGCAGGGTAATGGCCTTAACTCTCAGTGTACTGCAGCATCGTTGCCTGTCCATACTCGAAATGTATGCAGGGAAATGGCCTTAACTCTAAGTGTACTGCAGCATTGTTGCCTGCTCATACTCAAAATGTATGCAGGGTAATGGCCTTAACTCTCAGTGTACTGCAGCATCTTTGCCTGCACATACTAGAAATGTATGCAGGGTAATGACCTTAACTCTCAGTGTACTGCAGCTTAGAACCAAACAAGTGAAATTCATTTATCAGTTCATTTATACAATGAAAATCTATCTTGAACTGTTATTACGTGTTTCAAATGTAGCTAGACCCGAATAAATTAAATTTGTTTCGTTTAAACGTTTTCTCTTATCATTATTTCAATTAATATTTTCTTCTTCATAATCGTACCACCAGTGTTTCATTTCAATATGTGCAAACATGAACGTTCCACGTAGAACTTTAGCGTTTTATGCTACTTTCCTTAATATATATGTTAAGTTGGTACAACAAAGCTCATTTACAAAGTGCAAAAGGCACGGGGGAAAGGATCAAAATGGGTATGTAGCCTTCTGACTTGAATTTAAAGATGTAATCAAGTAGTTGTATATGTAATAAAATCCGTTGTAGTGTGTAGTTTTCGAACTCCTCTTAACAGTAATGTAAGAACAATTAAAAAAATACCGGTATCTTTTAAAAGATATAATTTTTATATGCATCTGCATATTCATTTAACTGGTCAGAGAACTATGAGTGAAACAGCTAGCTAAAACAACAAACTTTGGCTAAGAGATCAGATTCTTAAAAATATCCAGTTCGCATCTTTCATTAATATACTTTATTTATAGATATAGAAAATCCCCATCAAATGGATATGAACAAAAATTAATGAGCCGCGCCATGTGAAAACCAACATAGTGCATTTGCGAACAGCATGGATCCAGACCAGTCTGCGCATCCGCGCAATCTGGTCAGGATCTATGCTATTCGCTAACGGTTTCTCTAATTGCAATAGGCGTTGAAAGCGAACAGCATGTATCCTGACTAGACTGCGCGGATGCACAGGCTGGTCTGGATCCATACTGGTCGCAAACGCACTATGTTGGTTTTCTCATGGCGCGGCTCAAATATATCAACTTTGTTATACACTGATTGAAACGCTGCATTCAAAATTTAATGTCATATAATTTTTATTACCAGGTATTTGTTAAAAATAACATCAAGATTTTTATTGGTAGTAAATATTCAAAGACAATTTTCCTGTGCTGAATATGGACAAACCGAGTCATTTAATAATAAATGTTGGCTCAACCATAGGCATATATCTGGGTTTGTCATACCACAACTGTTGGTAAAAAGGAGTTTCTGCATTACGATTCCTCTATATAGGAAACTGTTCAACCTACCTACGGAAAAATAAAATCATATTTAATTCAAAACATAGTTTTCCATTCCAGTATAATAATCAGTGCAGTGCCCTGATCAGTTACTGTGCAAAAGTGAAGTTTTCGATACCTATATCGCCAATTTACTTACTGTAATACCTTCGTTCATGTCATATTTTTTTCAGGATGAATTACGAAGTATCTACCTGACATCGACAATCACAGAATGGCTACTGGCTTTATCCATATTGACATTCACACTCACGTATGCTCCAGATTTCAAAAATATGAGAGTGGATGAGCCAGATATATACTTTGAACAAGAAACTGAGGTAATAATAGTTTGTGAACTTTTTATCAAATACATGTATTTGAAATTGGTAGGGTATTGAAAACAGATAATGCCAATAATTAGCCGTTTCACCTATATAAACGTCACTTTGATTTTATGAGTGCATGTGCATGTGCATGTGCATGTTCCTTAATATGTACACTGATATAATAGTATCGGCAATTTGTCATGAATCAAAGATGTGTTAAAAGAGAAATGGTAAATGTGCTTCAACAATGCGTTTAAACCCATGTTAAATATCAACTGTAGTAACGAAATTAATACATTTTTCTATTTGATTATCTATGTTATCATGTTGTGGCAAGTGCTTTTTAACCGACTAAAATATGCTTTATTCCAACACCGTTTTTGATTTTGAAATGCTTGACTTAAATTTTCAGATGAAACATCCAAGCAAACATTCAAAGGAAATGGCCGACAACAATAGCAATATTCCTAGAGTTGAAGATAAAAATATGGAAGAAGGTCTTGCAGACGAATACAATAACGTGACCAAAAGTACATCTGTAGTATCCAATGGAAATACGTGCAAATTATGATGTTGTGAAATCTAAATCAGAGAACTTACTCTAGTATGTGAATGACAGAACCGTTCCAGTTGAAACTGCGTTTTTAGGATATGGAATGAAAGTAACTTGTGTGGTGATGTACTCGATTGCTAAGCTAAGATAAGCCCTTTAGAATGTACATACAGAATGAGAGATGAAATCATGTATCGTGAGACATTGTTAACATACCTGGAACTGGTGACATTTACACCGCTAAAACATTACCCTGACAAATGAAAGCATATGATAGATTGACATAAAGTACTATTCACAGTACATTAAATTTTGGTAAAAATGCTGTGTAGATTTGTTGACATGTTTGTGAGGAAAGAGTGAATATTCAGCTGACGATCAAACAACATATGTTGAAAAATAATTGAAGCCCCTATATAACCACTCTGACAGAGTTCTTGCATGTTATTTATTAGGCTTTCGACTGGACGACGTACCTGTAATGATATCCTAGTTTATTTGATACTTGTTGTCTTTCCTTTAAAGTGCAATTTTAATCATTTTTTCTTTACATGTGTGTTTACCTTATTTTTGCTAATATAAATATTTTGTTAATTTTATATATAGACATGCCTCAATAGCTTAAACAAAGTATTAATTAAAAAAGAATGGTATATTGAATAACATCAAAAAGAGGGAATTCTCGTTTAGTCTGATGACAATCAGAATGACACTTATGCATTTATTTGTTTTCATAATTCCTTGACGTTAATTCGGTGTCTTTTTCAAACTGTAGCCATTTATTGTATATCTATTGGTTACCAAGTATGTTTTATTCTATTAAGTTATAATTCGTAAGCTGAATAAATGAATTTGAAACAGGTTTCTGTCCTCATTGATTATCACAGTTTTCAATATATATTGCATTAGCTTTTGAGTTATGTATACATATATTTTTCCAACTCACATCTGTTTTAGAGAACGATTTAAAAAATTAGAAAATGACACAAAAAATATTTAAATCTATTAGTGTTAACATTTGGGTATTCTGTACATGCTTGTCTAATTCAACGAATCTCTCACTGGACAAAATATAATACATTTTTGTACTTGAATCACATATTTGCTGTCAAGTTTTGTATACATAGATATGAAGTAAAGTGTGTTATATATTACTCGTACTTTGTATTCGATATCAAGTCCATAACTCTGGAGCGCTAGTATTTAGTTATCAGAGGCCTCCCGAACATAACTCTTCCTCTGAACCATATGAAGGATCTTCATCAAATCAGATTCTGTAATATTCATATAATGAGCTCTCGTTCAAAATTATCAAAATTCTTCTGATGAACCACTTGGCGGATTTACTTAATTTGCCCCGTAGCATATATTTTTCGACCTCTATAACAAAATTCCACACGAATTATATTAGGGGCTGCCAGTGCCTAAAATAAATATAAAACACTTCTCGTTCTCATCCGAGAGTTGAAGGGTATTCACCAAACTTTGTCAGAACTTTCCACAAGTACAGATCGGGTAAGCGACTAAGGGCCTCATGACCGTCTTGTCGTTGTCTTCTTTTCTGATCCTTTTCATTATGTTCTTTCAGCCATCATAAATAACATTTTTTTGTTGTTTTCGTTTTCATTTTCTAATCTTGTATACAAACAGATTAGTTTTATTCATACGACACGTAATCTACTGTCCGCCAGCATCTGTAACTACATTGAAATCAGTCTGATTTTAGATAATTATATTGATCCAAATCGGTTGTCAGGATGTCTTTGAAGTGGAAATCAATGTCTTGAAGTTAATACTGAGACATGTTCCAGTAAGTTTAATTAAAAATGAAAAATATTCTTTAGTGTGAAATATAAATTTTGGAAATATAGAGACGATTTCTTGTTTGCCATTTCTGGATTAATGATGAATACAGTGTCATTTAATGTGCTTTGAATTCTATTAGATTACTATAAAATATGAAATAGACTAAACAAGGATTTATGGCAGACAAGAAAAACGTTATTAAAATCAGCATGTTAATATTGGCACCAGCTGAAAAATAAGTCTCGTCGTTATGTTCAATTTTGTGCAGAATATATTGAAAAAAAGATAGTTAATTAATCGAAAAGATAAGTCATTTTTTTAGTCTTACATAAGTTCCTAAAATAAATATTCAATTATGTAACAATAAAATCAACCCATTAGTTTCACTTATGTTATAATTACTTAATTAAGATACTTGGGATAATGATGTAGATAGATCCGTTTTCTTGAACGATCACAACATTGTTTGTTCTCTCTTTGTACTTCAAAAATTACCGCAGATTCGACATCTTATATCCGGTTGGAAAACTCCCTGTTTTTTTTCTTCTGAATAGCTCCAGGAAACGGTTTTATTATATATTCAGTCAAAACAAAGTTCTGAATTTACTTCTTGCCGAGTTAATATAGCTGCAGGGAAATTTCATGTTTTATTGCAACAATAGTTCAAAAGAAAGTTTTGTGCCAGACGATTTATTGACATGTTTCAAACAGCAAATGCAAATTAGCAGGAACAAAGCAAACGACCGCCTGCTTTTAAAAGTAAGTAATATAGATTTCTATTTCAATAGAGTAAAACATTATAGAGAGTGTGTGTAAACATATTGAAAAATAATGCAAACTCTTCGAGTTTTGTTATTATGTCTTTGTCATTTGTTTTGCTCGTTTGTCGGTCGAAAATAAAGAAAATTGTGACCAATCGCTAGGGCATACATTTTATCACCGAAATCATTTTCCGATCAGTTACTAGGATATGCTTTGGGGAAGTTGGCAGTTACTTACGGAGAACAGGTTTGTACTGGTACAGAATCCAGGAACACTGGTTAGGTTAACTGCCCGCCGTTACATGACTGAAATACTGTTGAAAACGGGGTTAAACCCAAAACAAACAAACAAACAAAATGTCTATGGTCAGGAGAGGACACCTATTTGTTTTGATGGGCCAGGTTATCAGAGATCAAGGTACACATGACCTTAAAACTAAAAAAAATGTTTAGAATACAGTTTGAGAACATTTTAAACCAGTGGTCATCTCTCTTTATATCATGTATGTCTTTAGCAATGGTTTTGTAATAAGACAAAGCTCGAAGACACAACATGCAACTGTGATCCATTTAGGCCGTTATTTCCTACAGAACACCAATGAATGGGCATTATGTGTTTGATAAACAGTAGTTGTTATTATTTAAATTTCACTTATTTGTGATGCAAAGGTCAAGTTTACTATTTTGTCTCCGCTTTTATATTGATATTTTGTTTGTTGATCCGTCTAAGCGTGTGTCTTTAAGGTAAGAAACATTTTGCTCATAGGGCACAATCGATATTAAATTTTACAGATTACACTTTATCTTATGATACTGGTTCCAACCGAGTTTTCATGACTTCAGAACGAAGCTTTTAAGTTTGATTTTTTATGAAAAGAAAATTGTTGCATCTGCATTCTTCGTCTAACAAAAATGCTGAAGCAATTTTAGAAACGAAATCTTGTTGACGGCAACATCTGTATTTATTGTTTCCAACAGAAAATAATGCTTTGCATATGTTGTAGCGTACTGTTTATTAATTCGCTTAATCCTCCAATTTAAACTGTTACGCACACATATTCGCATTTCATGCGATATTCATACTATTTTGAAAATCATTTTTTTTCTTGTAGAAATTATAACTTGTTATCTTAATAAAAGTTGAATGCTTTCGATAGTCGGTTCATTTTGAACGATGTTTGACACGGGAACAGATTGAAAAAAGCTCTCTAATTTCCAAGTTCAAATTCATTATAATCCATTATATCAGTTTTCGTGCCAGGAGGTGCCAAGCCGTTGTTTCTTACAATTTCACTCTTGAACTTTCTTCAAAGTTATGAGATGATTTTTTTTCGATGGTTCTCAAGGGGCGAAAAATGGACAAAGGATATTTGTTTACTGAAGGTGTTTGTGGCTGGGATGGGGGGGGGGGGGGGGGGGGGAGGGGGTTGTAAAGCTCAGAATCCTCCTTATCGTTTAACATGTCAAAACATGAAACTTGAGCTTTGAGCAAAGGTTAACACCTGGACAGCCGTAGATGTAGCCTCGAATGTAATCTTGAAATTTCTTGGAAAATAAAAACATTACTTTATGAAAGAAAGTCGCTATAAAGGCCGGGAATATTGCATAGGTATATGTCATGAATGAAAATATCTGTAATTGATGAATTTGATTAATTTATTGTTCTGTAAATATATATGAATTAAATTTGTTTTAGTGTTTGAAATGAGTGCGGATGCGCAGGCTGGTCAGGATCCATGCTGGTCGCAAAGCCACTATGTTGGTTTTCCCATGGCACGGCTCATTTATATAAGGTGACATACAATCGTTCACGAAGGCCCTCGAGAGTGAAAATTACGGTGTTCCGGGTCTGGACAATACGGAGACCGTAGTAGAAATCATAAGCTGGAAAGAAAACTAAGGTTGGATAAAAATATCATTATATATGCACAACAGAAAACATTATGTGAAAATTTGGATGGGATGAGTACAACTAATACGCAATAACGATACTATTTTAATGTAGCTGTATGAAGTACAAGCGGTATATAATTATAACCCATTTTCACGGTAAGCGCTAAGTTCACGGATATCCGCCATGTGCGTTTGTGGTATTTCACGGAAGATACCCCATACCGCGGAACGTTTACAGGATAGAAGGTGTCGAGACACTTTATCAGGTAAGTGATCTTTGTGGTTAGTGTGAAAATAATACGTTACGCAATAGTAGGGCTTTTTATTTGGGTTAGCATATTTTTTTACCGATGATATCAGGCGTAAATTCATGGCTCGTTGTCCAGTTTTTTCCAGTTGTTATTAAGTTTTTGAAAAAAATATTTGCTTTTAAAATGGAACAAAAAACTTTGTGTTGCCTTACCTTTAAAATCATAAAATGAAAAATAGTGCGGAAAGGAAATGCTTTGCGAGAATCATTATTAGTATATATATATGTATATAGTTGACATAGTTTCATTTTATAATATCATATATTTACTCTTTTTATGCCCCAGAAGGTCGCACTATCCGTGCGTGCGTGCGTGCGTGCGTGCGTCCATGTAAATTCTTGTCCGGGCGGTAACTCTGCCATTCAAAAAGGAATTTTGAAATAACTTGGCAAAAATGTTCCCCATAATAAGACGACATGTCACGCGCAAAACCCAGATCCTTAGCACTAAAGTCAAGGTCACACTTAGAGGTCAAATGTTAACAGGGTCTGTTTCATGTCCGGTCTGTAACTCTGCCATTCATGAAGGGATTTTGAAATTACTTGGCATAAATGATTACTATAATAAGACGATGTGTCATGCGCAAGTCTCAGACCCCTATCTTCAAGGACAACGTCAAACTAAAAAGTCAAACGTTAACAGGGCCTGTTTCGTGTCCGGGTCATAACTCTGTCATAACTCTGTCATTCATCAAGGAATTTTCGAAATACTTGGCATATATGTTCCCCATAATAGGACGATTTTTCATGCGCAAGATCAAGACCTCTGGCTCTAAGGTGAAAAGCTATCGTGGTCTGTTTCTTGTCCGGTCCACAACTCTGTCATTCATGAAGATTTTGAAATTAATTGGTATAAATGTTCACTATAAAGAGATGACGTGTCATGCGCAAGACCCAGCCCCCGAGATTCAAGGTTAAGGTCACACTTAGAAGTCAAAAGTTAACATGGTTTGTTATTGTCCATAACTCTGCTATCTATCAAGGGATTTTAAAATTACTATGCATAAATGTTCCCCATAATACGTTAATTTATCATGCGCAGAGAACTGTAGCATTCTTGGGCATGTTTCGGGGTCATGTGTCACTAATAGTGACTTATGTGTCACTAATAGTGACAGCTCTTGTTAAACCCTTCAATTATTTGTGAATTTAGATGAACTTAGTTACTTTTCTGTCTTATTTGTTGAGTCTTTTTGTCATTTTTATGCGTTTTATCTGTATATTATGTAAATAGATTAATTGGACTTCGGACTTCGGACAACTTTTAGGCTTCCTTGTTCATTAATCAATATCTTAGTTTCTTTAGCCAAAACGTCCGTGTTGCTAGTGCATTTATTTCCATTACGTTTTATTACACGTTTTTTTTTTCTGTGTTTTTCTTATGATATATATATATATTTATTTTATATCAATAAGTTGCTTTCATTTCTAAGCATTTAACATGGAAGTTAATTAGCATTGTCTGTAGATCTTCTTCACTGCTGGCTATCAGAACTATGTCATCGGCGTATAGTAACAATGATAGTTTCCTTGTTCCTAATTCAATGCCAAGTTGTAAGTTATTGATTTCACTGACTAATACGTCATTAGCGAAAATTGAGAAGATTGTCGGAGATAAATCATCTCCCTGTTTTATGCCCATTTTACAATCGAACCAAACAGCGTAACGGTTATTCACTCTGACGCGAGAAACGGTGTACTTGTATAAACATTTGACGGCGTGTCTACGAAGTCGAAACATTTACGTAGGTCTATAAACGATGTAAAAACGTCGTTTGAATGGCTTCGTGTGGCACTGTTCAAAGTGAATATGTGGTCTTCGCATGATCTGTTAGTCTGAAAACATTTTGTTCGTCTGCTAACAGATCATTAGACTCTAGATAAAGTGTAAGCCTTTTATTTAAGAATGCGCTTGCATGACAGAAGGCTAATTCCTCTGTAGTTCTATGGGATACGGGGGTATGTGCTTAGGAAAGATAATGGCTTTAGACCAAGATGTAGGGGTAATGCTGGAATCAAGGATGAGCTGGAACAATTGATGTAGCACTTCAATGACATGCCGATGCTTTAGTACGATATACGGTGGCCGCCGACTTTGATTTGGCTTTCTTTAGCACTTGCGTTATTTCCTCAACAGTAAGGTTTGCGTTTGATATTAAATTACTAGTGTATAAGGGGTCATCCATTCCCTGTTGTAAAAGTAGTTATTGTGTGTTTTCACTTGGGTGTAATGATCCTAAGTCATTTACGGTAGACGATTTATATAAATTGCGAAAATCCGTTTTCCGTCTTTCTAATACCTGGTTCTCATTAAAGGATGAACTTTCGTTTTTGACTATTATTTCCATTTCTATATTGCAAACATTAGTTTCACCGATCATAGACACTTTTGCCGGGGGTGTTATAGGGTGTTATAGGATCCGATCTCTGAATTCTATGAATATCACCATAGGGATAAGATAAAAACTATGGCTTCTCTTTAAACCCTTACCCTGCTAAAATTCTAAAATAGACTGACCCATCATTCAATTTTGGCAGCATCACTTATTATAAAGGGGTGTTCACTGAAAATTTACTGACTGAATAGTGATCAGTGCAGACCAAGATCAGCACGGACGTGCAGACTGATTTTAGTCTGCACTGGTCGCAAAGGCAGAATCACTTGCCGCCAGCAGACTAAGGGTTAATTGTCGTCTACTGAGGTTAGCGTCCATGACATTAAAATAACATTTTCATACATTGTTTTGTTTTCGTGTTTCCATAAGCTGACCTTACGCCAAAAGGCACTTTAAACAAAGATATTCTTGATGTTTCTGCCTTTCATAAAATAGTTACTTTTTATCTGTCATGACAATGATTTTTTTCTTTAAGATGTTAAATGCATTTTTGGGTACTTTTTAAGCTCCCACGCAACGTAGCCTACATTAAGACTGTAGAAGTTTTACCACTTGCATATAAAAATACAAAACAAAGTTATAAATGTCCTGAACTTCAAAATAATCCTTTGGCATTTACATATATAACTTTAATTTAAGTCAATTTACAAATAAATGTTATATATCTAAAAATAAAAGTTTTATCATGTCACGAAATAAAAGGCACACACCAGTATTTATATAAACTGATGTTTACAAATAAAAAAAATATTGGATTGTTTTAAAGGGCATGTATTATAATCAAACGATATGTTTTTAAATGTTTCTTTTTTCATGTGACATTTGCTCTTAGACGTGCTCATTTTTTTTGTCAAGGTAACTAAACGTTGTCACTTCTGCTTCTGAATATGACGTCAATATGACGTAAACAAAGTTCTATTTCCGCAACAAGGTCGGATTATCCGCACAATAAACAATTAACAATTGAGTAAACCACATTGCTCCATGACCCCATAAATAACTCGACCTTCAGGCTGTGCCCAAATTTGACTGTGTCCGAAGTACATACATGCATTAGGGATAACACGAACTGCCGGCAAATAGGTCCTTTCCGTGTACCTTCTGGTACTTTCCGTGCACCTTCTGGTCCTTTCCGTGTACCTTCTGATACTTTCCGTGCACCTTCTGGTCCTTTCCGTGTACCTTCTGATACTTTCCGTGCACCTTCTGGTCCTTTCCTTGCACCTGTACCTTCTGGTACTTTCCGTGCACCTTCTGGTCCTTTCCGTTTACCTTCTGGTACTTTTTGTGTACCTTCTGGTCCTTTCCGTGTACCTTCTGGTCCTTTCCGTGTACCTTCTAATTGAAGTAGAAAAAAATCTATACTTCCCATAGATAAGTTTATCCTTGCGGTATTCAAGGAGTTTATCACAATCGGATAAATATTATTTTGTGCAACTGGACAACTTGTCTGTTTTATTTTAATGCGCTGGCTGCTGGGGCTGAACGATACAGTGTTTCTTTTTTATGATACAAGCTTACTTATTTTCGTCTCGATTTTAGAACACCTGCCATTAGTTTGCTACTGGGCTCGGTAAATGCTGTCAAAATTGGCCGTGGGCAGCGACAGCGGCAGGATTCGAATCCGCACTCTTGGCATTTGTGTCGCCAAAAACTTTGCATAATTCATTATTATAACGTTAGTGTATTCATTTAAGTTCGCTTATAAACAATATTCTTTTTTTCTCTCTCCAAAATATTTTTCTCCGCAAATTTCTTATCTAAGATATCACAGAAGAATCCATCTTTCAATGTAAATATTTAGCACCGTTGAGATTTTTACCCTTCTTGAGTCACGTGACTTCATTCTGGAGTAGGAACTTTTAAACATTTATGATAGTTTTCATTGAGGAATACAGACGCAGTTCAAACGTGTTTTTTTTTTGTTATTTGCAGGAAAGTAAGATTTTGTTTTTTACTTCAATTCACAGTGCATACTAATGTTAAGACATTAGCGGCGTAAAAGTTTGCATTAGAAAAAATAATAATGAAATATTCAGATAAAAATCTTATCTTTTTTTCGTACGAGTGCAATCTGAGAGAAAATGTTAGTAATGAAAGTATTAGAAAAGGGTCTTTAGTGGATCAAAAAACTGTATTGAGAGATTTGTCTACTTGGATGCTTGTTTGAAAGAACATCGTTAACAAAACTTTAGGTGGAGTTTTTGTTTTGTTTTAATTGCTTATAAGACACCTGCATTAAGGTGGATTCTTTTGATGGGAATCTAATAAAAAGTGCACCGGATTAAAGGTGTTATGATAGGTGTTAAGATCGATTAAAAGGATTTATATAACATATAAAGGTAAAATTCTTGTTTCTAAATGTGTGAGTCGTCAAGTTGCTAGGGACTATACCGGGTACGTACTTTAATTCTTTCTGCGCTAATACTTCGACTTTACTTAGGCCCGAGAGATTTTTTTTTTTAAGATACGCTTTGTTAAATGTAATAAAACCAAATGGCCTTTAGTAAACGTGACAACTCCCTTACGTAAAACGTCAAATGGTATGCAAGTTACTTATTTTTAAGTTAATTATTAGGTATTTTTGTAATGTTTCAGGTGTTTTTATATAATATATTTTGTTTTACTAAACTTTAACCCTACATTACAGTTATGCTATGGTAAACATATGGGCATGTCTTTTGAAATATGACATAAGTATAGTGCACAATTATGTTTCCCAACAATACAGCAAAAATACCAAAAACAAATTTGAACATTTTATTTTCATACTGAACTCTTCAGAAGTATCTTGGATATTAAGCGAACATGGTTTACATTTGACCTTTTCGTACTGAGGTCTTACAGCGTTTGCACATAAAAGCAACGTGCGGACCAGAAGCAATGGAAACGGAATAATTCTAAACTTAGATTCATTTATGTTTTTATTTTTCTTGAACACTTATACCTGTGGACTTTACTTGACGTTTAACGAGCTATAACTGTCAGAATGAACTTTATACTGACGTTACGTAAACATAAGAGGGTTGATTCTGACGTTTAGTTTTTTTTACGTTTTAATGAGGCAGACAGGTGTATATAAAGAATAACAACAGGGTGTACCCAATTATTCTATTTATCAATTAGGATTCAACGTTCATGAATTCAGACCGAATGAAATGAAATACTTGTAGGATATCATATTCTTAGAAATTCAATGGAACTATGCTTATAGGTTAAATAGCAGATGTGATAAAAATAATAAATGCCTACGCGATTGTGTATAAAATTTTTGCACCTGCGTTGCTTTTGGAATTTGGAATTGGTCCTATGTTAGAAGACACTATCTTGTCAAGTACAACGAAGCGTAAAATCGGAACCCAACCTACCGACAAGAGTTGCATGTAAAACATACGAAAAACTAAACAGATTTTGGAAATTTCGTATCAGGATTTTATTACGTGTGGTACATAATTCATTCAGATACTTTTTTCTTAAGAAGTTATTGACCACCATGTCTGGAGATGATGTGCGGTTTTTATTTTTTTCAGACAACAGTTATTTATTAGTCTATTTCATTTCTTAAAAGCATGTCGTTCATTTTGTCGAAAGAAAATTAATTACTTAGTAACTGGCAATAAGATTTTAATTGGAGAAGTTGGGACATAGTGAAACCCAAAACCTCCCAAGATGTAAATGTCAAGTACGCAATATTTATTGAGTTAGCGGTGAGAAGATATTTTATGAATTCTAGATCCTGCTGATATGTTAATTAAACAGTTTCCACAGAGCACATGCATTTAGACAAAGAGCTATAAAAATAAACTTCTTTAATTTAGATATACATATATATATTTTCCACACATGATTCAACACTAGTGCCAAGTTACCGGCTATGCTAGAATACATAAAAGCTTGTTACTCGCTTTAATTGTATTTTGGAAATGTGTCATTTCATGTCCGCACCATTGTGTGAAGAATTGAAGAAAAAAAAGATTAGTTTGGAGATAGACAAAAGTCAATGTTTAAACAGTTAAAATAAATATTCCTAGCCATGTCCGAAAAAGTAAATATTTAATAAAAGTAGAAAATCCAGTTTTATTCAACACATGATTATTCGATATCCACACAATTTTTTTTTAAAAAATTTAGCAGTAACAGAGTGCAGAATCTATGAATTTATACGTCTAATATGGAACTTTAGTATATCTGACCCGTCTTATATTTAAATCACTCGCATACGTTGGTGTTCTGAATCTGGAATATATTATTCTTTTCAGTACGAACGAGTCAGAACCGTAGAAACCACCTGGTATCATGTCTATTTTGTGTCTTGTTGCCTTGAAGAGACGTCTCTGGTTGTTGCCCATACTGACGTCAGGATGGCTCTTCACGTCATTTTGGACGGCGTGAGTATTACTAACCTTTATCTCCGTAGATAGTGTTAAGGCATGGATCATAATGGTTGTAAATTTTTATTTGCTGAATTGTGCTTTATCCTTTGGAAAGAACGTTTGATATTTTTATGCAAAAAGGAAAAAAGGTCGGAGTTGGCTTTAGGACTTCAATGAAGTCCAGCTTTCACTGTCATTGAAGTCAATTTTTGCTACATATACATCACCGCTAGAGAAAAGTATATTATGGAACAGGATCTCTAAAATTGATTATATTGATATTTATGATTCGATTTTGGTTGTTTCTAGGCAAGATAAAAATGGTTGAGGAATTTTAGATTTACATCTGAACTAGAAAGAGGTAAAGAATATAAACATGATTCCAGTGCTTTCACAAGAGTAAATTCCTGTTGCTTTTGGATAGTTACATGTCAGACATTACACAGAAGGCGCTTGTCGATATAAATTGGCACACTGCAGGGAAAACAAAGCTCAATTTGACCTCCTCTTATCAGGATTGTATCTAATGATTGGGAAAATCTGGCATGCGTTTACAAGACATTACGTAACCTTTGTTAGTTCCAGGCTTGTTAACTGCAAATTAAATCCAACTAACTTGAACTGACAAGAATTAGCTGCTGTTTTCTTGGCATAAACACATGCATCAAAGAAGAGTTCGTGACCCAAATAACGTCTATAATCAAATTCTTTAAACTAGTTTTCAATTTCATCGACACTGATTCTAAATAATGCATGAAATGAATAGGCTGCGGTCTCGCATTTATTAGCCTGGCTCCCTGGCTGTATGGTTATGTTTTTTTCATAACTACTGCAAATATTTCATAATTGAATTTTAAGCCTCTTAAATAGCAGATTTTTATCTGATGGCGAAGGAGCCAGGGGGAATAAAATGCCAATATAGAAAGACCCTGCTGAAGAAATATGAAAGAATAAACATATGGACGGGAGCCAGTCTACTCATTTATTTGCCATGAAAAACAACAGAGACTATAACCTACGTGTTACGATAAGTGACAATTGATCAAGACTGGACTTATTGGTCTAACGAAATAATGTGTTTTGAGGATACCTGCTTTTTTTGTTACGTTGTAGATGTCAAGTTTAACATTTATAACTACAAGAGCATTATGAACTAGCGCATCTTGACTGGTTTTGTGTTTGAAGTAAACATGTTACAAAAGATAAAGCTAAACGGTGAAGCACTGCTTTAAAGTCGACATAACTTGCATAATATTTGTCTAAAACAATTAAATAGAAATATCCCGTTTCTTTAGCGTTGAAGGGCCGTAAAATATGTTATGACGAATCGGACCAATTTGGAAACTGTAGCGTACTTCAAACATTTGGTAATGATAGGTAAAATTAAAGTAAAACCTTAGTTTTTCATTGGTAACATTATTTGGCTGATGGCGACCAAACTTTATACATAATTTTGTAATTTCCAAAACATTGATTCTCAATAACATTGCAAATGCAATATATGATAGCGCAGTTAAATGTCAGTCAGTCAGTCATGCAGTCAACTGCATTTAACGTACGTTCAAGTATAGACTGTTCATGGATGGTAAGCAAAAATTTTACACTTAATTAGTGTAAATTGACCTTCTAAGAGCAAATGGTTGCTCTGTAGGTCATTTTAGAAATAATTTTCTTGTTTTGACTTTACAATTCTTTGTTTTTCTATTTATTTATTTATTTATTTATTTATCTTTAGTGGCGGATATCCGCTGTTGTTTTCCATGCATCATATCTTATTCTGATGCATGTTTTGACTCTATTGATCTCTTAACATGTTTTTCTTCTGCTTTCTGATGTTTCGTGTTTAATTTCACAAAAAAGACCTTTATTATTAAGACCTTTCATATCCTTAAGTAACAACAATAGTTATATTTTGGTTTATTTGTTATTCTTTTCTTCTTCCTTCTATTCTATTTCTGTCTAGCATTTGTGAACTTTTCATAGAATGTATATTGGCGCCAGAAGGTAGTTAAGTGTCTTTCCTTATTGATATGTATGTACTAAGGACCGTTTCGCTGTAACCCCTCGATTTTTTTCATTTGCTATGAAAGAGATGTTGTTATTTTACCCTCTATTTCTAGTTTTGATTTATTCAACTGTCTGTTTTTTATCGGAATTTTAAATTTACATTTCATCAGAACAGAAACATACGTATTCCAACTATCGCATATTTTTAAGATAAAGGCAATCTTGAAATTGTTTATCTATTTTTTGAATGCAATTGGAACGAAGCCCATGATAAACAAATGTAAATGTTTTTTTCTAGAACAAAAATCAGCTTTTGGAACATGGAACCATTATTAAATAACATGCAAATCCAATTTGAATGCAAATCCTGATAAATTCATTATACTCTCTGTAGGAAAATACATAAGACATAAGATAATGTAAGCAAAAAAGGTTTAACGAAAAGGAAGAAAACGAGAACGAAAAATAAGAAAACAAAAAGACTTTAAGACGAAGAGCCAGAAGTTTTTCAATACATGTTTTACCGTACTGTTCTCAACTATACTGGATACTTTGAAGGTTCTCAACAATTTGGCCCCCATCAAAATACCATTTATAAAGAAATAGAGATAAACAATTTACAAAGTATGACCTCTTCATGTAGTCCTTTCCGGAATTCAAGGCATATACCAGATAATTGACAATCTTTTGTAGAATTATATACATGTTGTATAAGTTTTCCAATTTTCTTGTAAAACAGTTTCTTGTAAAAAAATCGTCCATCTGATATTAAACTTGCGTATTCCAACTATCGCATATTTTTAAGATAAAAGGTAATCTTGAAACTGTTTATCTATTTTTTTTAATGCAGTTCGAACGAAAAGGCGTTAAGATGGTCTGCAGTTTGCAGTTCGCAGTTCGAATTGCAAACCGCAAACTATTTTGCAGTTCGAATTACAAACTGCAAACTATTTGGCAGATTGCGATTCGAATTGAAAACCACCAACTGTTTTGCAGTTTGCGATTCAAATTGCAAAATGAATTTTTAATTTGCAATTCAAGATTTGTATGAACCGCGTTGCTTTCCGAGAAAGCTGTTATTGTTTTGGGCTTTTTAGGATTGAAACATTAACAATTCAATCTAATGTGTACATTGTAATATGAATTGCAAACTGCAAAACATTTTGCATTTTGCAGTTCGAATTGCAAAATGAATTTTTATTTTGCGATTCACGATACATATGAAGCGCATTTTTTTAGGCTTTGAATTTTAACATTTCAATCTAATTTGCACTTTGTAATTTGAATTGCAAACTGCATAACATTTTGCATTTTACAGTTCGAATTGCAAAATGAATTTTTATTTGGCGGTTCAAGACATATATGAACGGCGATTCTCTTTCTAAGAAATAATCTATTATTGTTTGCCTTTCAGGCCTTATTATTAAAGATTTCAATCTAATTTGCACTTTGTAATTTGAATTGCAAACTGCAAAATATTTTGCATTTTGCACTTTGCACTATGCAGTTCGAATTGCAAAATGAACTTTTATTTTGCAGTTTGAGTGATATATATAATCCGCGATTCGCTTTCCATGAAAAATGTTAATATTTTGAGCAACTCGGGCTTTAACATTGAATATTTCAGTCACATGGTTAATAATCGAAAATATTTTTTTTTTCTCGAACAAAAATCAACCTGTTGGAACTTGGAACAATAACGATAATGATGGTTTGATACCATTAGAGTGCATCAGTCTCAAGCTGATAGCATTTCTAGATTTGTGTATACTCTGTTAGCAAAGATGAGTGGAAAGAATAATAGTAAACGTCGCATTGTCCGTTCGTCCATCTGTCCGTCCATCTATGTAGCTTACCATGTGTTACATAATTATGTTCAAAGATATTTGAGTCGCACCATGAGCAAACCAACATAGTGCATTTGCGACCAGCATGGATCCAGACCAGCCTGCACATCCGCGCAGTGTGGTCAGGATCCATGCTGTTCGCTAACAGTTTCTCTAATTGCAATACGGTTTGAAAGCGACCAGCATGGATCCTGACCAGACTGCGCGGATGCGCAGGCTGGTCTGGATGCATGCTGGTCGCAAATGCACTACGTTGGTTTTCTCATATTTTTAAAACACTGTAATATTTTACTCTTACAGATATGCTATTGCTGTGTCCTACGATCACACAGACGCTGACTTTCCGTACATTAGGTAAATATATAATTGGCATTTTAATATAAACCCTGTACGTCAACATTTGAGTTATTAGGAGATGAAATTATACCACCAACAGGCATGGGAAAGGTAAAACAAAAGACAAAAAAGACGTTTATATTTAACAGATGTACATATAAAAAAATTAAGTAATTGTTGTCGTTATTCTTACATTTTTATCCAGTTAGGTTACCAATTGTCTGAGTAACATTTAAAACCTGATATTAAATGTTTTATGCTTGGGGCGGGCAGATTACATTTTCTTTGTTCACATTTTTTTTCAGTCATACTGCCATAGAAGCACCAGAGCGATGTGTGTTTGGTCAAATGGTTAATATAGGGGCGGTTATGTGTAAGTACACTGACAGAAGTATTTAAACAAAGTAACGTTCTACTTACAAAAAGTCTTTCATTATAGAACATTAATTTTCTGCTTGAAAAGGTAAAGTAGTTATTTCATTCCTCAACAACAAAATGTAGCTGTCTCTATACTTATGATATGTACTACTGTTGAGTCATAAGCATGAGTTACAGAACATTTCGCCATCATGGCCTCTGCAATGAAAATATAACTTCAAGGATAAAAGTTGGTTGCCGGTTCCTACCTCCTTGGAAGCAATACCCAGTAACTGTGATAACAGCGGGCAGCCGGTTCCTGATCAGAATTCTACACAAAGTAACTGGCCGTACTGGTTAGTAATTCTAAAATAGATAGTAGACAAAACGTTCGAAATATCAAAGAAATTCCACGCCCATTCGTTGTTATATCTTAAATGTGTGTTATCATACATTAATTGTATTTCCAAATTTCAGTGGGAATGAACGTCATCCTGAGATACCTATTTTGTAAGAAGTATCTCCGTATCAAATTAACACCGCCGGAGGACAGATGGTACAAAATCAACTTTGCGGGACTCGTCCTCGGAATACTGACGGCAGTCGGCCTCAGTTTGGTTGCTAACTTTCAGGTCAGCATGATTAAAATTCATATGATACTTGTTGAATTTTTAAAAACCAAGGCTTGATTTATGTCTTAACTTCAAAAATAACTTTCGCTTTGTCGCACTGGTGCTAGCGTCCGCGCACGCGCCATGACAACACAACAAAGTGCACCACATAAACCGCACGCACGCCAACGTGACGTATCTATATATCCTTGATATGCCGCCATAAGTTTCGGCCATAAAATAAGATAACCTTAATATGTAAATAAGAAGTAATCAAGGCAACACAGACAATCAAAACGCTCATTCTACCACATCTTGTGACCTTACAATCAATGTGTAACTTGTAAATGCTTTTTTCAATATTTTGGGTGCAAAGAACGAAAAACATCGCAAAGACACTGTAATGGATTTCATAACAGGAAAGTAATGTCATTCAAAAAGTCAATACATTATTTTGCTGTTTTCAGACAGAGGTTCATCGAGTACCACACTATGTCGGAGCGGGGCTGGCGTTCGGGCTCGGGACGGTGTACTGCTGGTTCCAGACAGCACTAACGTACCAAGCGAGGTACAAGTACAACAGAAAGAAGATTGTCCTACTCTTAGTCCAGTTTATAAACAGTGTCATGATGTCCATGCTGTTGGTATTATGTATCCTTGCAAATTCGTATTTTTGGTTTCCAAGGCTGAGCAGTAAAGGTCTTTAGTTTTTGAATATTTTGTCCCTTGGAACTTTTGTCCCGGGCCTCTTTAAACTGAAATAAAGTTTTGCAGTTGATTATTGGACCGATTAAGTGGCCACCCATGCTCGAAAACTATTCTGGACAATGGAGAGTTGGCCTTAACAATAAGTGTACCCCAGCATCGAAATAAAAAAGTGAAATTCATTTATAAAAAAGTTCAGTCTATTGACGTGTCTTTATTATCATTTCTCAAATGAAGCTAGGTTTTATCTTATCATCTTATTCTGCATCTTGCCATTGCTGCTGCATTTTGTTTCCATTCACAAATATATTTGAAAACTTGGTATACATGAACTTTAACCTTATATTGAAAAGGTCTTTGTACTATTTTTCTTTAACAAATGTTTAGTTGGTACAACAAAACTCATTTACAAAGTTCAAGAGATGCGAGGGAAAGGATCAAAATGGGTATGTTAACTTCTCTTTAAGGTTAATGTTATTAAGTAGTTTATGAAACAAATACATTGTAAACCCCTCCTAAATTATGCTACATCTATTTAATTGCTACCTCAGCTTGTAGTTAAATGTATGGTGGCTAACTTCTGCCATTTCGTTTTGGCGTGTTGACGCCAACGCGCCAGACGACAGATAAGCACTTGGATTTGACATACATTGTATATCTTGTTTGGCGTGTTAGTGCGTTTGAAAGGCGCCAACAACCAAACACGACAAATTGATTCGCCGATACGACAAATATGATATTTGTCCAACTGGCACGCAGTTAGCAGTGCTGAAAATGTTAATAGTATCTGAACACTTAATTTAATTTGGCTATTGTATTTTCAGTTCTATGATTAGCATTATGAATAACTCTCACAGAATGTAGTTGAGAAACCGTTTGAAATAAGTAGTGCACAGTTTTGAATGCATGCTTTCGTCAGACTGAAATATTAAATACTTATTTTACAGAGGAAAAATTCAATTTTCTTTTGGTTGTACGTGTCAAATTAAAGTGTTTGTTGAAACACTGAAGTCAGTTTAGTATAATAGAAAAAGGATTTATTTATGAAAGCTGTTTGTACTCAAATTATCTCACACCCATGAACACCAGTTTGCGATACATCCTGTGCAGTCGGTATTCTTTAGGTGCGGGATATTTTGATTTTGCACTGAAACAAACACATTTTTTACATACATGTTAACAAACTCTTTATTATACTGAACTGAACTGATCTGATTCTTCAATGACGCAGATGAATAAGTTCAAAACCCGCTTTTTACTGTAAACGAAGCAGGTGCACTTTTTACATTGTAAAAATGTTTTGCAATTTCCTTTGATACCAGGCATCTATACTTGCACACCTTGCGTGATGAAATTTCGACTCTGCAACGTCAACTCTGATATTATGATAAACTTTTTATTTGTGTAAAAAGCATTTAATCTTGGCAGGAATTTACGTGAATGTTCAGGGGTAGGAAATTAGCAGTTTTTTTGCGTACATATCTTATAGACAGGCATTTTGACACGAGCCTTCCAGATATAAACCAGGGGTTATAATGACGAACATTGTTTAAAACACTGAAATGTTTGATTTTGCATTTGATTCTGCTATTTTCAAAAAAAGTAAGAGATGTGAATGATATACTGCTTGTGCGACTCGAAATAAAGTGCAGAGAAAAAAAATCACTATGGATTTTTGTAGAGTATAAAATGCAACAGATATATGTAATAAGATAGAAACCTGACTGTAAAATGTTAGGATAATTACTATAGAACGTTCAGTCACTTATTCATTGTTTTCTTAGCTATAGACGCAAAGAATTAAGGGATATATGACTAAAAGTTGTATCCCATATTTATTTCAGCAGCTCGATTTACTTGACTTCATAGATAGTTTACATGCACTGAATATAGATACGCTATTAACAGATGATTTATTTGAAGTCATGTAACGATAAATATTGTTGCATCCATAGGCATTATGCTTTAGTTTGGCAAACCACAATCGTGCTTTTTGTCAAAAAAAGACTTTCTGCATTACATTTCCTCTTTTACAGAGTACTATTCAACGTCCGTACTAAAACTCACCTAATACCCCACTCCAGAATCAAAATTATTGCAATGCACTGAACAGTTACTATGTAATCGTAACAGAAAGTAATGTTTTTGATAGTTTTACAATTTGTTTTTGGTCTTATAATTTAAGTCTCCATATATACGTTTTTAATGCACCACTCGAAGCTCAAATGTTCAACATTTTATTCTATTCTAGTCATATTGTTACGCATATAAACAATTATATGCTTCAGTCCCGCATTTTTGTGTCTTCTTATGTGCCATAAATCGTCAAGTTAAGAAATCAACATTTTGCGACATTTTTTTATACATTGAAATGCTACCCAAAAATATGGTATGCTACCCCATTAATCTAAGCATTAGCAATCATTATTGCTCGGGCCTAGAGATTTAATGAGCTATCTGTTAGAATACACACTGTCCCCAGTTGACCCACGACGCCTGCAGAAAGTGGAAGAGACTCTCTGCATGGAATTATGCTGTAACAGGAAATAATCAACCCTTTTAAAATTTGCAGCAATACACACGTCGCCTGTTTGTTTCTTCTAATGATGTTTGATCAGACAAACAATATGGAAAGGAAGTCCAATACCGTTCACATTGTATATTTTTTCAGGACGAATTAAACGACATCTACCTGACATCTACAATCACAGAATGGCTTCTGGCTCTATCCATATTGACCTTCACACTCACGTATGCTCCAGATTTCAAAAATATGAGAGTGGACGATCCGAATATATACTTTAAACTAAAATTTGAGGTAATAATATTTGGTAGAATTTTAAACGTTTGAAGCTTATAAGCAGATGATACCAATAAGAATTAGCTGTTTCACCAAAACATCGCATTAATCTATGAGTGTAAACGGTCTCTATGTACATTGAAAAATAATACTGTCGACAATTTGTCCCAAATCAAGTATATGATAAATGAGAAAAAGTTTATATGCTTACTCCCTGTTAACACATTTCTTTACATTTCATTATCTGATTGCACATTTTGCACGTGTAATTTATGGCAAACGCTCTGACTAACATATTCTCTGTTTCAGCACTGCTACATTTTAGTTGTAAAATGCTTAATTGATATAATTTTTCAGAAGAAACATTCAAGTGTAAACTTACAGAAAATGACTGACAACAATAGCAATATTCAGGGCGCCGATGTTAAGAGAATGGAAGAAGGTCGTGCAAACGAAGACAATAAAGTGACCAAATGTTTATCTGTAGTATCCAATGGAACCACTTGAAAATGTCAGCTGAAAAATCAGGACACAAAAAGCGCCTGTGATATTATTTCTACTTAATTCCAAGAAATATGACGTGCCTCTATTTGCTGAACAGTTTATAACTCACTTGAAATGCAAAATATGATGCTTGCGGAATCTAAGTAAAGAGACATACAATTATGTGAGATGATTTGTTTCGCTACAGTTGGAACTGTGTGTTGGACAGGAGCCGCAATTGGACGGATTGAAAGTAATTTGTTAAAATTCACTTGATTGCTTAGTTAATATGAACACTTTAAAATGTACATGCAAAATGGGAGGTGAAATCATGTATTGTGAGATATTGTGTTCATTCCCTGGAACTAGTGATATTTACATCCTTAACATAATAAAATACCCCTGACAGTTGAAAGCCAAATATAAAGGAAATACATGTAACAGAAGACAAATTAATGACTTTTTTTTTATTTTTCACAGCTTGTTTGCATTCACTAAACGTTTTTTATTTCTTTAAAATTTAATGCGAACGTTTAGGTTTGTGAATGAAAAGACTGAATAATGAACACTTGATCAAACAGCATAAGTGGACAAATTGAAACCCTAATATAACTATTTTTAAGTAAAGATCGGTAGAGTTCGTGCATGTTATATATAAGGCTTTCAACTGAACTGATCTGACGACGCACCTGTTATAACACGAGAGAAATGGTGTTGAGACAATTTTTATAATGCTTTTTCATTCTTTACATATGCTGTGTTTACCTAATTTCTGTCGATACCAATGTTTTTGATGAGTTTAGAGAGAGGACTGTCTCAATGGTGTATTCAAAGAGTTGATAAATACGGAGAATAGTATCATGAATATAACAAAACATGAAGTCCCATTAAGGCTAGTGGACGCCTCATTTAGTGTAGTGGAAGTGGGCGAGAGGTTATCATTGTGTCGCTAATTGGTTATCACTTATTTGTTTATTTATCAATTCGTCGGTGTAAATTAAGTGTCTTTTTCGAAGTTTAAAAGTGTTCTTGAATTGTTTGAGTTTGTCCATACTTTGTATAACGAATGGTTATCAATTGTATTTTATTATATTTAGTCCTAATTCGTAAGCTGAATAAATGAATAAAAAAGACAAGTTTCTGTTTTCGTTGCATATAAAACCGTTTAAATATAATGTGCCTTAGCTGTAAGTTTTTTTTCTGTTTAATTATTCTTTAAGAGTAAAATTTTTACATATTTCTTGCTGTTAAACATTTCTTTCTCAGTAAAATACTTCCGAGATGATTTCAACAATCCCTCAGTGAAGTTTTCATAGATTATACAAGATACATATCTTATGTTTTCCCCCGAAATAATGTATTATTGAAAGCGATACTGTATTTAGAGTGAGATAAATAAAGGAGAAAAACCGAACATTGTTCATTATATGAGAGAATGGACAAAATCGAGGCGCAACGCGCAGAGATTGTCCATTCTTTCACATAATGGATAGTTTGGCTTTTCTTTGACTTAAAACATGGCCCTCACAATATTTGTCAAGATAGTCGTGATATTATAAAATTTCTGAGTTATTGTCCTCTTTAAGTCAACGACAATTCATTAATTTATGTCTCTGTACTAAACTAAAACAAATCAGACGCAGCTAAAATTAAATTGCATATCAAATATATTGCGATTAAAAGTTTTTTAACATTAATGATATTCAGTTCTGATTCTAAGAAAAGTTTAAGATATATCTTAACTTGGTTTGCGTGTGTCAGTAGTTGCCCATGCTTTGCCCTTGCTTTTTTGCAGCTTTATATAGGTCAACTAATTCAATACAATGACGGGACCAGGTGAAAACATTTTTAAAACGTATGTTGATCTTTCGAATATTACACAGCATTTAAAAATCAAACAATGACATAATAAAATTCTATTTTACGGTAAAAATCGCTTCTCTCTTCAGTATTAAGTTATGGAAAAAAAATCAATTTTGTCTTCTTTTGAAGGAAGATTGATGCTTGATATAACATTTTGCAACAGGGTTTATACATTTGTGTGTTTCCCCATTTTTTATAGGGTGGGGCACTTAGAGTTGCCTTTATCCGTCGGTCTGTGTGTCCGTCCGTCCGAATTGGCGTCATGCATATTTGACCAAGAGTCATCAAACCTCACAGGATTGTTATATGCGAAGTTGTGCACCTGTGTTTTACTTGGGATCTCATAACGCTAGGCAAGAGTTATGGCCTGTGACCTAGTACCTCAAAAAGTGTTTGATTTAGAGTAATAAAACTTTAAGGGATTTGTCATATAGCACTTTGTGTTCTGTTTGAGAGTTCACTCAGCAAAACCAGAGTTATGGTCCTTGACTTAGTGAGAAAAATCAAAATAGTTTTAAGTCTTAAAAAGATTTCACCCAGAGTCATGGAGAGGAAGTGCGGGCGTCTATACGCCAGTTCACACATCTAGTTATTCCTTCTTTAAGAACCAGATAAAATATGTATCATTTTTAAAGGTCGCCACGGGCTAAAGAAGGAAGTTCTAGAACACTAAAGACATCATTAATAATATGATTTATGACAACCATATGTATTTTTAAAAGGAAATCACATGAATATTACAAAGCATATGATTTACAAAACATTTACATTTTTCTTGTAATTACACTTTAATGGCTGGTATGAGAAACTCCAGCTATAAACAAAACGCAAATGCAATTTTAAATGCATTTAAAGTTTATAAATCAGAAAGTGGAATTTTGACAGCAATCTACAAACTACTACATTCGGAAGACATGACCCTTTTAACCATTAATTACGAGATTTTCCATCATTATTATAAAAAAATTACCCATATCACATAACTATGAGATTTTTCCTCGTTATGACGACTTAAAACGATAAAGTAATTTGGATAGCTTTTACATGCTTGTCAAGCTCAAATGTTTTTGTGCAAGCAAGCAAATTCATTTTCTTAATGGATGTAACATACATCTTTGTATTAGTATAACATCTTTGCTATTGTTTTGTATACAAAACATAAAATAAAGTGCAGCTATGTGTATATTCTGTAGAACGCGATTTTCGTGTGCTATATGCTCGATTATTATGAGACTGAGTCTGACGGACTCTGGTCTTCAGTGTGTCATTAAATAACATTTAAACGACTTCTCATTAACCTCATGAATGATCTTCGACAGATTTGTTTATGTAGCCTCTATGTATTGACCATTTTCGAAAGTATTCTAGTTCTTTTGCTTGACCTCTTGAAGTGGCCACCAGATTGGAAAAAAACAACAAAAAAACTTATAAATGTCTTCTCCTCATGAGCCGCTATTTCCATTTCCTCTAAACTTGATCCGTAGCATCCTAATAAAAGACAAAAGTAAGGGTAGATTTCCTGCAAGCACATAACACAGCCATAGTGCCACGCATCGCAAGGTAAGCCCGCAACAGAAACAGCTAACAAGCAAGAAAAATCAACACAGCGACGCACCGCCCAGGAACAGCCCGACGGCTAAAACATACTGGGCACGATAACTCACTAATAGCGAGGGGGCGCAAAAGCAAGGGGGCGCAAATGCAAGGAGGGCGATGGGGGTAAGGGGGAAGGGTACGAAACGCCAACAACAAACATTACAACATATATTACACAAAATACGAGTTGAAAATAGGGGCGCCGCTTTACCGCTTTGGAACGGTCAGTAACCAATATAAAGGAAACTGGGGGAAGGGCATACCAACCTCGCACTTACCCTATTTTCAACTAGTTCAACAGTAGTGACAAAATAAAGGTTATATAAAGTAAACATGTACATAGGGACCCTCCATAGTTCCAACTTGCTTCCTATAGTATCCTCCAGGGTTAAGAGTAAAAAATAATAACGACTATATAGATGGATCCTCACCAAACTTGATCTGTCGCGCTTTGGTGAATCTTTGTCACGTTTGTTTAATTATTTCAGTGTTGCTTTCGCTAAAGATATAACAAATGTTTAATCGACTTCTCATAGACCGCATGATAATGTTTACAAAAGACGTTCTTTAGGTGTTTTGGATTGATCTTGGTGAACTTTATTCTAATGGATTCGCTTTTTCCCTTTTATGGTTCGCCGGAACTTAAAGTAGAAAAAAAACAAAAACAAACCTACGGAACGCCAGATGTATCCTAACCAGACTTGCTTGTAACACCTTTATATGGGTCCTCTGTCAAGTTTTGTGAAACGATTCGGCCTTTTCATTTTCAGGGACTGGTAGGCAAAAATAGAGGAAAAGACAATTTTTTTCTCATAAAGCCCTTTTTCACGGGTATGAAACGTTGCCTGAGGCACAAAATGTGCCGCACTGAAATGAAGGCATCGCGCCTCCGGCGGCGCAGGCATTGCGCAGGATGTTTACAAAAATAACGAGCAAGGTGAGTAAAATTGAATGTTTTTGGTTATTGTCTTTTTACAGTAAAAACTTTTTAGAAATCGGGGAATGCAGCGGGATGTAGTTGTGTCTTTCCGACAAATCCATGCCCAGTTTGTGAAGAAATATGTTATATTGTTATTTTGCGCGTGTTTTTCATCGGATACAGTAACGTGAAAATTACAAAAGCAGTGAATATTCCGAGTCATTTCACTTCCTGCTGGAAAAGAAATGATGTATTTCTGCAGTATGTCATATAAAGACATGATATCTGATCGATTGAGATAAAATACATGCCTAGGAAAAGGCATATCCCCTCGTTCTGCCGACTTTTCAGTCCAGGGCCGCAGGCATCTCGATGGTGCCGCAGACATCGTGAGAGGCGCAGTCATCTTGAATATTACTCACACTAAAGCTGTGAGTTAATTGATTATTCTCTAATCTCAATTATCAGAACGAAAAACAGATTCAGTATAGGTGTAGACTATGTATTTTGACAGCAAATATCTTTACATTTTTCGCGGAGTAAATGCAACATTTCTATAGCGTGGATTTCTTCTTGTTGTACCCATCAGGCTTTGGCATGGAACGAAACTAACACATACATTTAATAATCGTATAAACGTGTAATTCAAAACTAAAATACTCAGCTTTCCGAAACTATTATTTAAAATTATGATTCTAAATGTATATTACTCATGTTTTTGAATCCAAATGAATAGTGTAATTAATTATTCTAAAGTCGGATCACAATAATTCTTGTTTTATAAAGCGATAAAGCTATAACTCAAATATACCCATGGTCCATTAAATAGTTTAGTTCAGCTTCAAATAAGGGAGGGTGGGTGGTTCCTGATGTGTATTGCTGTCAAAATTCTAGCTACACCTGTGTAACGCTTAAATACCCCCGAATTACCACGAAAATCCCGTTCTGAATTCCCGCCAAACAAGATCAATAAATTACCGTACAGCCTGATAATTTGAAAACGATAATAATTTCACCTATTTTAGTCAGTAGTACGTGTAATTTCGACCTTCTAACATGTATTGAAGTACAAAAATATCAATAACAATGTTGTTCCTCCAGTTATTATAGTAGTAAGACAAATCTTCTCAATCCGAACTTTGTATTATAGATAGCTATTTAAGAAGTTTGCAGTATTTTTTCTTTCTGTGTTTGGGAATGGGGCCAGGGAAAATCACGTCATTTTGTATCAAGTTGGGATTACATACGAACGAAGAATATTTAAAACGATACTGTTCCCAAGTTTTGTGTAGAAAAGAACCAATGAAAAAATGTCTAAAATGGGGCTTAACTTGTTCTAATCATTTCTGAAATTCTACAAAAATATTAACGTATTTTACTCACTCTTTGTCGTTGAACTATGATTTAGGTCTGTGCATTGACTGTACACGTAAAGTTTTCGTCTGATCATAAGGTGAAATGATTTTCTTTTTCCTTTTTATATACACTAAATGCATGTACATCCATCTGAAAATATAATATAAACAAGATATTTAACTATGGATAACTTCATTGCTTCTTTTCCACAAAAAACTTGGGAACGGTATCGTTTTAAGGGAAGTTTCATGTTTTTACGTTTTTGTGTCTTTTTTTGCGTTCCTTTTCTTCGGAAAGCCCCAAAACAGTGATATTTCGTCATTTTTTTCGGGGGTTTGGGGGAGGGCGAAATTCAGCTCATCGCTTATCAAAATAGTACGCCCAAACTGAAAAAAAAGAAAAAAAAAAAAAAAAAAAAAAGAAACAAAACTTGATGCTGAAACAAAAACATCAAAATTGGTTGAAAACTGACAAAAGTTATGACAGTTTTTGTGCTCAAATGCTGGTTTTCATACCTTGCTTTGAACTAAGCATCAATAATTGTTACAAATGGGAATGTTTGGTAATTGAATATTGTTTTTTAGGAGAAAATAATCCTGATTCGATACAAAATGACGTAATTTTCTCAACTGGGAGGCACCTGGTCCCATCCCCCAAAAGAGCAAGAAAAATATTGCAAACTTCTTAAAATAGCTATTGATAATACAAAGTTTGGATTGAGAAGATTTGTCTTACACAATAACTGGAAGAACAACAGTGTTATTGATATTTTTGTACTTAAATACATCTTAGAAGGTCGAAATTACACGTACTACCGACTAAAATAGTATTCAAGATGACTGCGCCTCTCACGATGTCTGCGGCACCATCGAGATGCCTGCGGCACTGGACTAAAAAGTCGGCAGAACGTGGGGATATGCCTTTTCCTTGACATGTATTTTATCTCAGTCGATCAGATGTCATGTCTTTATATAGTATACTACAGAAATACATCATTCCTTTTACAGCAGGATATGAAATGACTCGGAAGTTTCACTGCTTTTGTAATTTTCACGTTACTGTATCCAATAGAAAACACGCGCAAAATAACAATATAACATATTTCTTCACAAACTGGGCATGGATTTGTCGGCAAGACACAACAACATCCCGCTGCATTCCCCGATTTCTAAAAAGTTTTTACTGTTAAAAGACAATAACCAAAAACATTCAATTTTACTCACCTTGCTCGTTATTTTTGTAAACATCCTGCGCAATGCCTGCGCCGTCGGAAGCGCAATGCCTTCTTTTCAGTGCGGCACATTTTGTGCCGCAGGCAACGTTTCATACCCGTGTTTTTGGATTTTTAGGAACGTATATTGACCTCTTTCAAGTTTAGTAAAATGATTCTACTTCACCAAGGCTAAACACAGGAAGTCTTTAAACGACTTCTTCTCATAAAGCATTTGGTGGGCGGCTAAGGGTCTAATGAAATTCATTTTGTTTTGCATTTTGAGATTTATATATCTTGCAGACACAAACATTCTTTTTATTTCTAAACCAACTTGCCAAATCATACTTGTAGGATTATCATTTGATGTCATTTCGTGGAAAAGTGTCTCAAGCACTAAAGTACATCCTTTAAATATCCACACAAATAACCTTTTTCCATGTTGCGATGTTGCAGCTGTATGTAAATGATAGTGGAAAGAAAGTAAACAATTTACGTTAATTGTTGATATGATATATATCTCGTATATATCGTCTAAAATCACAATTATCTTCAGTTATATCATAGTAAATTATTTGTTTGAGATAATAATGTAGATAGACCCGCTTTTGAGAACGATAAGAAAAGTGTACCCAATTGCTTTATAAATTTTGTACTTTAAAAATTATCGCAGATTCAACTCATAATATCCTGTTGGTAAATTTCCTGCTTTTTCTGCGGTGAAAAACAACAGGAAACAGTTAAATTGTTTATATTTAATGTAAAAACATACATTTTGAATTACTTCTTGCTGCATTACAGTAGCTAGAAATTTCAGGTTTTTATGCCCCCGATGGGAGGCATATAGTTTTTGAACCGTCTGTCTGTCGGTCTGTCAGTCTGTCGGTCTGTCCGCAATTTTCGTGTCCGGTCCATATCTTTGTCATCGATTGATGGATTTTCAAATAACTTGGCATGAATGTGTACCACAGTAAGACGCCGTGTCGCGCGCAAGACCCAGGTCCGAAGCTCAAAGGTCAAGGTCACATTTAGACATTAAAGGATAGTGCATTGATGGGCGTGTCCGGTTCATATCTTTGTCATCGATTGATGGATTTTCAAATAACTTGGCATGAATGTGTACCACAGTAAGACGACGTGTCGCGCGCAAGACCCAGGTCCGTAGCTCAAAGGTCAAGGTCACACTTAGACATTAAAGGATAGTGCATTGATGGGCGTGTCCGGTCCATATCTTTGTCATCGATTGATGGATTTTCAAAAAACTTGGCATGAATGTGTACCACAGTAAGACGACGTGTCGCGCGCAAGACCCAGGTCCGTAGCTCAAAGGTCAAGGTCACACTTAGACATTAAAGGATAGTGCATTGATGGGTGTGTCCGGTCCATATCTTTGTCATCGATGGATGGATTTTCAAATAAATTGGCATGAATGTGTACCACAGTAAGACGACGTATCGCGCGCAAGACCCAGGTCAGTAGCTCAAAGGTCAAGGTAACACTTAGATGTTAAAGGTCATTTTTCATGATAGTGCATTGATGGGCGTGTCCGGTCCATATCTTTGTCATTCATACATGGATTTCAAAATAACTATGCATGAATGTGTGACACAGTAAGACGACGTGTCGCGCGCAAGACCCAACTCCGTAGGTCAAAGGTCCTAAACTCTAACATCGGCCATAACTATTCATTCAAAGTGCCATCGGGGGCATGTGTCATCCTATGGAGACAGCTCTTGTTTTATTTAAAACGACAGCTTTGTGACGTTTTATGTATTTACATGTTTCAAACCGGAAATAGAAACTATCACAGCACGCCCGACAGCGATACGGATGGGTATTTTGGATGAAAAGAGCAATATGCATCTAGGACGCAATAGAAATAAAATTTTACAGATTATCGATAGTTTAATGAAAATTGATGTAATAAATTTTCTGAAAATGATTCAAACGAAGCCTTTGGCCAATATATCTATGAGAGTCAAGTCGTTGCATCTGCATTTTACAAGTAACCGAAATGATGAAGCTATCCTGACAAAACGAAGTCTTGCTGATAGAAACGTGTTTATTTACTGTTTCCTGGAGAATGTAATGATTTGCTTATGTTGTAGCGCAATGTTTATAATTTTGCTTATTTGTTCCATTTAGAACTGTTGCGCACGTATATTTCATTGCAGTATTCATAATGTTTAAAAAATTGTTTTAAAGCTTATATCTTGTTATCTAGTGAAAGTAGTAACTTTGATGTAGTCCCAGAATTCTAAATGCAAATCTATAAACCTCCTTTACTTGTATGTATACAACTTGATAGAATCCATCGGTCTTGCAAACATGAATGACAGTTGAACATTTTGATAATGGCCCTCTGGGTTTAAAATTCTCTATATCTGTTAACCAGCAAGAAAGTGCCAAACCGTTGATTTTTTTACCATCTCATTACATTTCAAATAATATTTAAGTTAAACCTTGAACCCTCGAAAGCTATGATATGAAAATTTCTTGTTTTGATGGATCGATGCGGGTGAAAAATGGACAAAAGATGAGCCGCGCCATGTGAAAACCATCATAGTAGGTTTGCGAATCCGCGCAGTCTGGTCAGGATCCATGCTGTTCGCCTTCAAAACCTATTACAATTAGAGAAACTGTTAGCGAACAGCATGGATCCTGACCAGACTGCGCGGATGCGCAGGCTGGTCTGGATCCATGCTGGTCGCAATCACACTATGTTGGTTTTCTCATGGCGCGGCTCAGATATTTTTGACTGATGCTGAGGGTTGTACAGCTCAAACTCTTCCTTATCGTTTAACTTGTTAAAATATGAAAACTTGAACATTTGACCAAGGGCAAACACCTGGAAAGGCGTAGACGTCCTTGAGGTTTCTTGGAAAGAGAAAACTTTACGATAAACAGATGTTTATTCATAATGCATGATACTGCGATATTCCGGAAATATTGTATAGTAATATCGAATCTTGAAAATGTAATTATGTTAATTGTGTATTTGATAATGCTAAATTCATTGTTCTGTTGATATATATGATTTGGATTGTTTGTAGTTGTTTTACTTAATTTTTTTTGTGCTTTTTAGCTCACCTGAGCAATGCTCAGGTGAGTTTTTGTAATCGCTCGATGTCCGGCGTCCGTCGTCTGTCTGTCGTATGTCTGTCTGTCGTCTGTCAACATTTAGCTTGTGTATGCGATAGAGGCTGTATTTTTCAACTGATCTTCCTGAAATTTGGTCAGAATGATAATCTTGATAAAATCTAGGCTGAGTTCGAAAAAGAGTTATCTGGAATAAAAAACTAGGTCACTAGGTCAAATCAAAGAAAAACCTTGTATATGCGATAGAGGCTGTATTTTTCAATTGATCTTCATGAATTTTGGCCAGAATGATTGCCTTGATAAAATCTAGGCCAACTTCGAAAATGGTTTATCTGGAATCAAAAACTAGGTCACTAGGTCAAATCAAAGAAAATTCTTGTGTTTACAATATAGGCTGTATTTTTCAACTGATCTTCATGAAATTTTGTCAGAATGATTGTCTTGATGAAATCTAGGCCAAGTTTGAAAATGGTTTATCTGGAATCAAAAACTAGGTCACTAGGTCGAAGCAAAGCAAAACCTTGTGTATGCGATAGAGGCTGTATTTTTCAATTGATCTTCATAAAATTTTGTCTGAATGATTGCCCTGATAAATTCTAGGTCGAGTTTGAATATGGGTCATCTGAGGTCACAAAACTAAGTCACTAGGTAAAATTATAGAAAAACCTTGTGTATGCAATAGAGGCTGTATCAGAATAATTGCCTTGATGGAATCTAGGTCAAGTTCGAATATGGGTTATCATGGGTCAAAAACTAGGTCACTAGGTCAAATCAAAGAAAAAACTTGTGTATGCGATAGAGGCTGTATTTTTCAATTAATCTTCATGCAATTTGGTCAGAATGATTGCCTTGATGGAATCTAGGTTAAGTTCGAATATGGGTTACCTGGGGTCAAAAACTAGGTCACTAGGTCAAATCAAAGAAAAACCTTGTGTATGCGATAGAGGCTGTATTTTTCAATTGATCTTCATTTTATATTTGATTTTAACCAAACTTACACACAACTTAAGTCACAAAAAGTTCTCGGTTCTTTTTGAAACCTGGCTAGATTCCACCATGAGTTCTAGAGTTACTGCCCCTGAAAAAATGGCAAAATTTTCTATTTTGGCCCGTTCAGCCATACAGAGATGATTTCATTTAAGCAAACTTACTCAGAATGATTATCTTGATGATCTCTAGGTCTGGATTGAAACTGGGTCATGTCTGGTCAAAAACTAGATCATCAGATCAAATCAAAAGGAAAAGTTTGTTAATAACCTAGAGACCACACTTATGATTCTTTCTTCATGAAACTTAATCAGAATGTTTATCTTGATGATTTCTAGGTTAAGTTTAAAATTGGGTCATATGGGGTCAAAATCTAGGTCACCCGGTCAAATCAAAGCAAAAAAATGTTAACACTCGTGAGGCCACATTTATGATCCTATCTTCATGAAACTTGGTAAGAATGTTTATCTTGATCATTCCTAGGCCAAGTTCGAAACTGGATTATATTGGGTCAAGAACTAGGTCACCGGGTCAAATCAAAGAATAAGCTTGTTTACACCCTAGGGGGCACATTTTTGATTCTATCTTCATAAAACTTGGTCAGACTATTTGTTATCATGAAGTCTTGAACGTTTTCAAATCTCGGTAACGTGGGGTCAAAACCCAGGTCACTAGGTCCAATCAAAGGAAAAGGCTGTATACACTTGTTCCAATCGTTTGTTTGTTTTCATGAACTTTTGGACAAGTTCGAATCTGACTCATGTGGGGTAAAAAACTAGGCCACCAGATGAAATCAAAGCAAATGCTTGTTTACACTCTAGAGGCCACGTTTATTTGTCCAATCTGAATTATAATTGTCAGATTTTTTTTCTCTGCATGAAATCACTACCGGAGGTAAAACATGTTTACACTGTTATGGTGTGTTACTAAGGTGAGCGACCTAGGGCCATCTTTGTCCTCTTGTTTATATTACCTTTTTCATTCTTTACATAATAGCGTTATGTATCTCATTTCTGTCGATATAAATGTTTTTGCTGAGTTCAGAGAGAGGACTGTCTCCATCGCGTATTCAAATATGAATCGTATCTTGAATATAACAAAGAATAAAGACTCATTTGGTGTAGTGTTTATCATTGTGACGCAAATTGGATATTACTTCTTATTTCTTTATTTATAAATTCTTTGGTGTAAATGAGGTGTCTTTTTCGAATTTTAAAAGTGTTTTGGAACTGTCCATACTTTGTATATCGACTGGTCATCAATTGTATTTTATCATATTAAGCCATTATACGTAAGCTGAATCAATGAATGTAAAAAAAAAACAAGTTTCAGTCTTCGTTGTGTATCAAACGTTTTAAATATAATATGCATAAGCTCTAAGTCAAACTCAAAGATTTTTGAGCAAGCAGATAAATTCATTCTATCAGTGGATGTAACATACATCTTTGTATTAGTATAACAACTTTGCTATTGTTTTGTATACAAAGATATAAAAAAGTGGTTTATATTATACTAATTTGTTTTCGATTACCTAGTCTATAAGTCTGAAGAGCTAGTAGTTGCTTATCAGAGCCACTCCAACTTAATTTTTACCATCATGTAATACCATAGTCATTTAGAACCTTTGCAGCTATGTGTATGTTCTGCAAAACGCGATTTTCGTGTGCTATATGCTCAATAATTATGAGACTGAGTCTGACGGACTCTGGGTTTCAATATACCTGGCCTCTTAAGTGTATCTTTAAATAACATTTAAACGACTTCTCTTTGGCCAAATGAATGATTTTCGATAAGTTTGTTTGTACTGACCATTCTCCAGATTATAAGTTCTTATAAGTTCTTTCGCTTGACCTCTTATACTGGCGGCCAGGTTGAAAAATAGAAAAACTTATAAATGTCTTCTCCTCATGAGCCACTATTTCTATTTCCTGTAAACTTGGTCCGTAGCATCCTAGTAGCATCCTAGTACAAGATAAACGTAAGGATAGATTTCCCGAAAGCACAGAGCACGGCAAAAAGAGCCATAATACCATGCATCACAAGTTAGGACCGCAACAAAAAGAAGTTGCAACGAAAAAATATAGTACCGACAGACACAGACAAGCAAACAGAAAAGCAAGAAAATACGACACAGCGGGGCACCGCACAAGAAACATGCACACGCACACATGCGCGTACGGCCGCGCCCTCCCCCCACAAACATCAAACAAGCAGGAAAAAGAAACAACACAGTGGCGCAACGCCGAGGGACAGCCCGGCGGCCAAAATATGTTAGACACGATAACTCACTAATAGTAAAAGGAGAGGGGCGCAAGTGCAAGAAAGGCGATGGGGGTAAGGCGGAAGAGAAAAGACACCCCAACAGCAAACAAGACAACATACGTTACACAAAATACGAGAGAGACAAAAATAAAGAACAAGTTAAAAATAGGGGCACCGCTTTGGAACGGTCAGTAATCAATATAATGGAAACTGGGGTTGCGGGGGAGTTAAACGCATTTAGGGCATTAGGGTACTTACCCTTTTTCAACAAGTTAGACAAGACAGTTTAAAATAACTCCCCATTGAGAAAGGCTCTCAAGTGTTGCCTTCGCTAAAGATATAACAAAATTAAGGTTTAAACGACTTTTTATGAACCGCTTAACGGATATTTACAAAACTTGTTCTTTAGCAGTTTTGGACTGATTTTGCTGAAGTTTTTTCTAATGGATTCGCATTATCCCTTTTATGGGTCACCGGAACTAAAATAGAAAAAGATATTTAAAGGGCTATACTTACGATACGCCAGATGTATATTTAGCAGATTTGCTAGTAACACCCTTATATGGAACTCTGTCAATTTTTGTGAAACGATTCGGCCTTGCTCCTTTTAGGGACTGGCAGTCGGAGATAGAGGAGAAACGTTCAAACAAATTTTTCTCACGAAGCCCTTTTTAGATTTTCAGGAACCTATATGGACCTCTTTCATGTTTAATAAAATGATTACGCTTCACCAGGGCTAAACACAGGAAATCTTTAAACGACTTCTTCTCATGAATCATTTGGTGTGCGACTAAGGGTCTAATGAAATTCATTTTGTATTGCATTTTGAGATTTATATATCTTGCAGACACAAACATTCTTTTTATTTCTAAACCAACTTGTCAAATCATACTTAGACCACGATAATCCGTAAATAGCCAATCGCAAAGCAAACTTGTACCCGTCTATATTTCATATACAACAGTAGCGTTGTATATATATCGGGGGAAACTTGGGCAAAAAACGCGTGAATTTCGTGCCAATTTACCATCTAACAATATAGGCTAACGCCGGAGTTAAATGACCTTGCAATATTCTCACCAGTTACCAATGGGATAAAAAATAAGACTGACTGGGAGGTAAATTCAGATGACAACGTCTAAATATTAATATTGTAAAAATGACCCCATGTTATTAGATATCAATAAAAATGAATTACAATAAACTACATATTTGTAGTGTAGAACCAACTGGGTAGAAACGTAATTTACACATTCACTGAAACGTTTCCAACAGTTGTAACTTTTTCTGTTCACTTGGTATAAAAAAGACATGTCAGCACGATCCTTACATTTGCAATCAACTGGATCCAGTTGTTCGAAACTTTAACAGGCGATTGAGTTAACGGTCGATTGACTTTATCAGTAGATTTCGACAGTTTAGAAAACTTAGAAAATCAAATGCACTTGTTAAGGATTATAAACACTAAACCATCTTTACAGTAAAATTAAAACATCATACTGGTGTTTCCCACCCACCAAGACTAGTATCATAAATAGAAATTTAACTAGCGGGTAGTTTAACAGCTTAATGCAGTGGTCGTGGGTTCACGACCATGACTTTTCATATGACCCCAGTACTTGTTTTCATAGGAAACGGACTCGAGAGTGGTTATAATAAGCTTAAACAGTTAAAGCTCTCATCAAAATCGAGCTAAAACAAATTAGTAAAAACTAAACTAAACTAAATTACAGTCCGTTAAAGTTTCGAACAACTTGGCCCAGTTAGAAAGTAAAACAACTACATCATTCTTACAAGAAGGGCGCGATATAGTAAAAGGTATTCGTAGTCCTACGAGCATCTACGCACTAACTTTATCCTGATAAACAAAGTAAACAAATAAAAAAAGAACTAACTAAATAAATAAATAAATAAATAACCTGGCTATCTTCTTGAATCAACGAATCAACGTATCTGTCATCGTGTTTCGCCAACATGCAAACTCCTCACAAAAACTAATTGTTCAGCATGCAGTCCAATTTTGAGTATTTTTGAGAAATCCATATTTAACTGTTTAGCATTAATTTTGTGATTGCAAATGACTCAAAGTGTTAATGAACGTTAAATCTTAGTAAATCCAGTATTTGAGTAAAACTGAATTTATACAAATAACCTGCATTCTTTCATATGCCCTACTGACAATTAAGCGCTAACGGTACAAAGATGATATTACTCTTATAAAAACACGTTAATCCTAATTTCTATAGAACGTGTGGGAGAGTTTTCAATAATTGCAGTTTTTATGTCACGTGGTCTAAGTCGGATAGACAACTCGTGCCGTTGTCTACGGGATATATACAACTCGCTTTGCTCGTTGTATATATCCCGTAGACAACGGCACTCGTTGTCTATCCTATACTTGTAGCATTATCATTTGATGTCATTTCGTGGAAAAGTGTCTCAAGCACTAAAGTACATCCTTTAAATATCCACACAAATAACCTTTTTCCATGTTGCGATGTTGCAGCTGTACGTAAATGATAGCGGAAAGAAAGTAAACAATTTACGTTAATTCTTGATATGATATAAATCTCGTATATATCGTCTCAAATCACAATTATCTTCACTTATATTATAGTAAATTATTTGTTCGAGATAGTTGGGATAATAATGTAGATAGACCCGCTTTTTAGAACGATAAAAGAATTGTACCCAGTTGCTTTTAAATTATAAATTTTGTACTTTTAAGAATTATCGCAGATTCAGCTCATAATATCTGGTTGGAAACTTTCCTGTTTTATTTTTTCAGCGCTGAAAGACAGCAGGAAACAGTTACATTTTGTAAATTGTTTATATTTAATGGGAAAACATAATTTTGAATTACTTCTTGTTTCATTACAAATTAGAAATTTCAGGTTTCGTTATTTAAAAAGACAGTTTTGTGACGATTTATGAACATGTTTCAAACATAAAATAGAAATTATCACGGCCCGCCCGCGTAGCCTGACAGCGTTTGGATGAGAAACAATATTCCTCTAGGGTGAAATAGAGATCTAATGATAATGGTTTTATTTTTTTTTCTAAAAATCAGTCAAAACGAAGCCCTGGGCTAATATATTTTATAGTGATGAAGTCGTTGCATTTGCATTCTACAAGTCACCGAAAATATGAAGCTATTCTGAAAACGAAATTTTGCTGACAGCAATGTGTTTATTTACTGTTTCCTAGAGAATATAATGCTTTGCTTATGTTGTAGCGCAATGTTTAATATTTTGTTTTTCGTTCCACTTAGAACGGTTGCGCATATATTTTCATAGTTCATTAGGATATTCATAGCATTTTAAAAGTAGAGCTTATAACTTTAGTGAATGACTTCGATATAGTTTCTGTATTTCGATCTAAATGCAAATTTGAAACCCGCTTTTGCTTATGTATACAACTTGATAGAGTCCATCAGTCTTACAAACAAGACTGACAATTGTGATAATGGCTCTCTGGGTTCCAAGCTAAACCCCTCTATGTCAGTTAACCAACCAGACAGTGCCAAACCATTGGTTTTTACCATCTCATTAATTTTAAAGTTCAAGCAACGTTTAGGTTGAACCTTGAACCTTCCAAAGCTATGAGATGAAAATTTCTTATTTTGATGGATCGAATCGGGTGAAAAATGGACAAAGGATATTTTTGACAGACTCTGTGGGTTGCACAGCTGAAAGTCTTCATTATCGTTTAACGTGTCAAAAAAAGAAAACTTGAACATTTAACCTAGGTTAAACATAGAAAACCGTTGACGTCCTTGAATTTTCTAGGAAAAAGAAAATTTTATGATAGACAGATGTCTATTCATAATGCAAGATACTGTGATTTTCCAGAAATTTTGTATAGAAATATCTCGTGATTGCAATTATATGTTAATGGTGTATTTGTTAATGCTTCATTTATTGCTCAGCCACGGAGGCCCGTTTTAGCTATAGTTTTAGTAACTGCTTTAAAATAAATATAGTTAATTTAATTAGATTGTTATCTTGTCCCCTTCAATATTTATAAATAATATTGTTATGAAGTTATGCAGAAGAAGCGACTTGAAACCTATTGCTAAAATGGCTGATGTATCAAGTTTAGGCTATCAAAATTGTATGCGCGCCTTATTTCATAGCGTGATGGGGGAGGAAGAGTGGGTAGGGAGAGCATCGGCCATGAATATACTTTCCGAATCATTCGGGCTTGTTTTTTAGTTAAACATATATGTTCGACTTCCGAAGGCAAATCGTTCTATTAGCGTTTTCCACTGACTTTTTTGACAAATTATCCTGGACATTTAACACACACTGTTTCTTTTGGATTTAGCGCCGTTCTTGAATAAATCTGAACTTTAAAATTTTAGATTTGAAGATATTTGAAATATGTGCTGCAACACCAAGAACAACCAATTGTGTAATTTATGTATTACACTGAGAATACACCTTTGATGACAAATATTTATTGACTTATACTAGTGAATTGACCTTTTAATGTACACAGGATGTACGATATTCCAACATGATTGTCATTATTCTTGAATGGCTTTCATAAACACATTGCCGACAACATTAACAATTATAAATCTACACTATGTTTCAGTGTAAGAGCCAATTATTGGCATTATTTGCATATTTATATTCACTACCAGGGTGAAGGTAAGGGTGATGGTGTAGGTCATTAAAGAATAAAGCCAGAAGCCATTAGCCATTCTGTGATTGTAGATGCCAGGTAGATACCCCGTAAGACACCCCGTAAGTCATCCTGAAAATACTAAAAAGTGAACGGTATTTGATTTCCTTCCTATGTCGTTTTTATTTAATTTAGCAGCTCCGCAATAGAAATAACAAGCGGCGTGTATATCAAACATCAATTCCTGATACGATTACTTAATATCTGTATTGCACTTCTTTTGTTTCTGGAATGGAATATCACGTTTTTTGTTGTTTTTTTCTTTCATTAAATATGAATTTTCGATAGGGACGTTGAATAGCATCCTGTAATATGCAATATTGGAAATGTACTGCAGGTCTTTTTGACCAGAAGAACGAATGCGGTATGCCAAACATAAGCATATGCTTATGAATATCAACAGTTTGACCATAATGTATGAAAATATCAAGTAAAAATGGCCGCCAATTTTATTTTGCCACGGACATTATTTGGCAAAAAGGCCTAGCACTTCTACAAAGACTTTGAACTTAGAAATGGTTTTGAATGTAAGCCCATACCTACCATAAACCAACCAACAACTTTCACTATTCTAGTCTTTTTTGTAGATATTGCTATTCAGATATTACGTTTCCAATGGGAAGTTGCCGATTTCCTATGGGTTTTCCAATGTTTGACCATTATTAAGAAAACCAGAGATATTCATTATGTCATTGAGCATATTATATTTAGTATCTTAGATTTTTTCAATTAGGTTTCACTTCAAAACTTTAAAAATATTTGTTGCATTTTAGACTATAACAATAACTCATTGTTTTCTTCGAATTTTATTTTGAATTGTAGATTCATATCATTTCACGTCTTTTTCCTTACTACTTGAAAATAACATTTTTTAAATGCAAAATCAACCATTTCATTGTTTTAAACAATGTTCGTCATTATAACCTTTAGTTTATATTTCGGTGGCGCGTGTCAAAATGCCTGTTTTTGAATATACATATACACAAAAAAATACAAATTTCAGACACTTGAATATTCACGTAAATTCTTGCCAAGATTAACCGCTTTGTACGCTAATTAAATAAAAGGTTATCATAATATCGGAATTGCAGTTGCAGAGTCGAAATTTCATCACGCAATGAATAAATAAATATAGATGTCTAATCAATGAAAAAGTTGAACCTGCCCCGATTACAGTAAATTGTTGTTTTTTGAATAAATTCACCCGCGTCATTGACAAACACAATTTTTTTTAAAGTTCTATATATATGTAGATGTACAAACAATTTTCTTTAAGTTTTATTTATATATGTAAATATACAAACAATTTTCTTTCTAAAATTCAGTTATATATACAAAATGTATATAATTATATATATCCATTTAATATCCATGCATTTGACAACAAAAAATGATATTTTCGCTATCAAATGCCAAAATATATTTCATTCGGACAAAAACATTCTGTTAGTGCTATTCAAAATCCTATCCACAGAACGGTTAGTAAAACAACCAGGTTAAACGAACAAACTTTATATAAGGGATCGGATACTTAAAGACATCCATTGCGCATCTTTCACTAAAATGGTTCATTTTTTGATTCTAATATTTAAATGTAGAAAAGATTTAACTTGACTAAGTATATAAACATACTGCGTTTTTAAAGTTTCATTCAAAATCAAATTTCAAGAATAACAGTTACTTGCATGCTCACAACAGGTTAATTTTATGCTGAAGTAATATTTGATATTAAAAAAACTTTAACATGAAAGGTCAGTAAGAAAAAATATATGTGAAGAGATCAACAAATAACAATACAAAGGTCAAAACATGCATTAGAATATAATACAATACATTAAAAACAACAGCGAAAAAGCCACTCAAAATAAATATTAAATAAATAAATTAATAAATGCGAAGTACACACAAGAAAATGATTTCTATCCTATAATGATATCATATTTAAATCAAATTGAAAAGCGAGGGATTTTTCCACTTTGGAAAATATGCTTTTACATAAAATTATGGAATCGATACTCATTAAACAGCGATAAGGCACCGAAAGCAGATTTTGATAAATTGTCACAACGAAAAAAAAAATGAGTTACTCGATAACCACAAAACGTGGATTCTAGCTTATATCAAGGTTACACAGTGTACTGTTTAATTAATTAACGTACCTGAGGTGGCTGATTTGTGCTAAGCGTTATGAACAACAAATATCCGTTTTTGGCACTTTATTTGGAGTAATACTAAACATTGCTCAAAAACTTAGTTTTGTTGGAAAGAACATGCGCCAAGCTACAATCTGATACCTTTCAAATATATTTCTATCAATCATAAGCCCCAGGAGAACACCATGCGTGTAAAGAAATATATAAGCACGGGTGAAATCTACACGAAGAAAATTGACAATTGAAAGAGGAAGGGTCCTGGGTTGGGGCTTGATATTGCTATTTCGTAAATTAGGTAAATGCTTGGTCATATGGGATCACCCTAGCGTTGATTCATAAAAATTAGTATCAAAATGGCAAGCAACGGTACCTTAATAAATTGTCAATTTTTAATAGGTCGGGATCTGTGCAAAATTTCGGAGATTGGGTGATTTAAGCTGCTCGAATATTTTGCTTGCAAATGATGCTAGGAATAGAATACCAAGCATTGACCTACTTTTAAAAATTAGTTCCAAAACGGCAAGCAACAGTACCTTCGAAAATGGTCAATTTTCTACAGGTCAGGGACCTGTGCGAAATTACGGAATTTTAATGTTTTGGCGACACGAATATTTTGCTTGCAATTGATGCTAGGGTGATCCTGGAATACTAAGCAGCGATCTACTCTGAAAAATTAGTTTTTGGTGATTTTGGCGACCTGGATATTTTGCTTGAAATCGATGCTAGGATTGTCATAGAATACCAAGCAGTGATCTACTTTGAAGAAATAATGCTAAAACGGCAAGCAACAGTACCCTCAAAAATCATCAATTTTCTACAGGCTCAAAAATCATCAATTTTCTACAGGTCGGGACCTGTGCGAAATTCCATAATTTTGGTGATTTTGGCGACACGGATATTTTGCTTGCAATTGATGCTAAGATGATCTTGGAATACCAAGCAGTGACCTACTTTGGAAAATTAGTACCAAAACAGCCAGCAACGGTACCCACAAAAATAGTAAATTTTCTACAGGTCGGGAACTGCAAAAGTCAGGTGACTTTGGCGACCTTGATATTTTGCTTGCAGTTGATGCTAGGACTGTCATAGAAAACCATACAGTGACCTACTTTGAAAAATTAGTACCAAAACGGCCAGCAATTGTACCCTTAAAATCGTCAATTTTCTAGTTCGGACATGTGTGGAATTCAAGATTTTGGGTGATTTTGGCGACTGGGATATTTTGATAGCAATAGATGCTAGGATGGTCCTCAAATATCAAGCAGTGACCTACTTTGAAAAATCAGTACCAAAACGGCCAGGAAAGGTACCCTCAAAAGTCATTTTTTACAGGCTGGGACCTGTGCAAAATTTCGGAGTTTGAGTGATTTTGGCGACCCGGATATTTTGCTTGCAATTAATGCTCGGATAGCCATAGAATACCAAACAGTGATCTACTTTGAAAAAGTATCAAAAATGATTATCTAGTAGGCAGCCAAACTAGTACGTAAGCAGAAAGAAGCAATATTACAGATAACTTGCTGTCATTAACTCAACTTCTGAAATGCATGAAATAGATGAAAAAATATGTTGTTGTCTGTTGTAGTTGCTGAACAAAATTTCTGGCTCTTTTTGTTTAATGTTCCTTCCATCTCGTTCATATTTTCTTTTCTTTTTTGTTAAACTATCTTTGTTTCTTTTTTGTTTACAAATATAATGAATCCATCAGGATTTGTATTCTAAGTGGATTTGCATGTTAATATAAATGGTTCCATGTTCTAACAAGTTGATTTTTTTGTAGACACAATAATCTACATTTGTTTAACACGTGCCTCATTCCAACTTCATTCAAAAATAGAAGAAGAAAAAAAAGAAACGGTTTCAAGATTATCCTTTATCTTAAATTTTTTTCGATAGCTGGAATACGCACGTTTCTGATATGATGATATGTAAATTTAAAATTCTGAGAAAACCAGACAGATGCATAAATCATCATTAGAAGTAGAAGATAAAATAACAGCGCCTCTTTCACAGTAAGTGAAAAAATATATACACTTCATGAAAAAGTTTACAAAATGCTATACAGAAATAAAGTAGAAGGAAGCAGAAAAAAATCCCAAAATTAACAAAAATATAAATATTGTGCCTATTTAACTATATGATGTGTTTCGGAATAAGGTCATATTTTGAAAAGAAAACGACTTTAACATGAAAGGTTGGAAAGCAGAAAAATATGTAAAGAAATCAACAAATAACAATACAAAGATCAAAACATGTATTAGAATATAAAACAATACAAGAGAAACAACAGCGAAAAAACCACTCAAAATAAATATTAAAAGAATAAATTAATAAATGTGAAGTACAAACAAGGAAATAATTTCTAATTTCACCTACAGGGCAACTGCTTGGTCTTGAACAGCTAATTTATGAAGTAACTGGAGTATTTCCTAACCTTGAACACACTATATTTATATGTACCTAAGTGGAGGTAAGAAATGATGCTTGACTGGTGATTGATTGATTGCTGATTTATTACACAATTAGATGCAAGAATAATACTATATGTTATATAATTCCCCATACTTTTCCGCTACTTGATCTTGTTTCTTTTTTTTATTAGATTCACATCGGAGGAACCCAATTAATGCAGGTGTTTTATGTATACAATTAAAACACAACTCCGCCTCGGGCATACTAGGTTCTATCGTATGTGTTTCTCGCTGAAAACTTTCATAAATATTTAAAAGTTCTACTTCAAAAATCACAAACCGGAAGGACGGTGCTAAATATTTACACAAGAAGATGGACCGCTTCGCGGTTTATCAGCAAACTTTAATGATTCTACGACCTATTCGTCTTCTCAAAGCCACTAAAGAATCTGTGGAAAGAAGTCAATGATGAACTATACGCTGTTATATGCTTCACAAGTGTCAAACTCATAATCCGGAGCACCGGAATCCAATCTTGCTACGTGCGATGTCCGTTGTCAGTTACTAAGACATGAAAAGTAATATCATTTGCCCAGACTTGTAAAAGATTAAGAGAAAATGTTCTAAAATCAAGGAGAAAGTAAGTAAGCTTAATATTATACGTGCAATGTATCGCTCATAATCAATAGCCAAAGATCATCAAAATAAGTTTTCCAGAAGTACAAAACAACGTTTATTCGATTTTAGTAAAAGTGAATTACCGGACCATTTTTTGAAATTTAGCAGGTAAAAGGTTAAATTTTACATTTAACTCAAGTATTGTACATTGATTCATGATCCTACTGATAATGAGTAACAATAACCGGAAGTTGCATTCTGCAAGCAACACAAAAAAACGACAAACGAAACCAAATATAGAAGAAAATGTTTCTTTCAAGTCACCGGAATTCGCAGACAACTGAAGTTTGTTTATCTTTAATAACATGATGACATGTAAACCATGAGCTTGATCTATCCTATAATGATGACATTTTTTAAAACAAACGATAGCACCGAAAAGCGCTGGATTGTTTTCACATTGGAAAACATGCATTTACATAAAATTATAGAATCGATATTCATTATACAGCGATAAGGCACCTAAAACAGTATTTTGACAAATTGTCACAATGAAAAAACATGATTTACTCGGATTCAAAACGTGAATTCTAAGAAAATTGACAATTGAAAGAGGGAGGGTCTTCGGTTGGGGCTTGGTATTGCTATGTCGTAAATTAGGTAAATGCTTGATCATATGGGATCGCCCTAGCGTTGATTCATAAAAATTAGTGCCAAACGGCCAGCTACGGTACCCTAATAAATCATCAATTTTCTATAGGTCGGGATCTGTGCAAAATTTCGGAGTTTGGGTGATTTTAGCGGTTCGAATATTTTGTTTGCAATTGATGCTAGGATGGTCCTAGAATACAGAGCAGTGACCTACTTTGAAAAATTAGTTCCAAAACGGCAAGCAACGGTACCTTCGAAAATAGTCAATTTTCGTAAATGTCGGAACCTGTGAAAAATTTCGGAGTTGTGGGTGATTTTGGCGACCTGGATATTTTGCTTGCAATTGATGCTAGGATTGTCATAGAAAACCAAGCAGTGACCTACTTTGAAGAAATAGAACTAAAACGGCAAGCAACAGTACCCTCAAAAATCGTCAATTTTCCACAGTTCTGGATCTGTGCAAAATTCCATAATTTTGGTGATTTTTGCGACACGAATATTTTGCTTGCAATTGATGCTTGGATGATCCTGGAATACCTAGCAGTGACCTACTTTGGAAAATTAGTACCAAAACAGCCAGCAACGGTACCCACAAAAATAGTCATTTTTTACAGGTCCGGAACTGTGCAAAATTCAGGATTTTTGGTGACTTTGACCTAGATATTTTGCTTGCAATTGATGCTAGGATGGCATAGAATGCCAAGCAGCGACCTACTTTGAAAAATTAGTAACGAAACGACCAGTAATGGTACTCTCCAAAATCGTCAAGTTTCTACAGTTCGGACCTGTGTGAAATTCCAGATTTTGGATGATTTTGGCGACCTGGATATTTTGCTTGCAATTGATGCTACGTGATCATAGAATACCAAGCCGTGACTTTCTTTGAAAAATTATTAAAAATGATTATCTGGTCGGTAGCCAAACTAGTACGTAAGCAGAATGAAGCATTATCACAGATAAACTTGCTCTCAACAAACTAAAGTACTGAAATGCATGAAATAAATGAAAAAAATATGTTGTTGTCTGTTCCAAGTGCTGAACAAAATTTCTGGCTTTTCGTTTTTAGATCTTGTTATTTAATGTTCCTTCAATCTCTTTCATATTTTCTTCTTTTTTGTTAAAACTTTCTTTGTTTTCTTTGTCTTACGTGTTTTTCTACAGCAAGTATAATGAATTCATCAGGATTCCAAACGGATTTCCATGTTAATATATAACGGTTCTATGTTCCAACAAGTTGATTTTTTATTTTAGAAACAATAATCTACATTTGTTTAACACGTGCCTCATTCCAGCTGGAATTCGAACGTTTCTGATATGATGAAATGTTAATTTTAAATTCCGATAAAGCGATAAATGCATAAATCATAATTAGAAGTAGACGATAAAAATACAGCGCCTCTTTTACAGCAAGTGAAAAAAATATATACGCTTTATGAAAAAGCTCACAAAATGCTATACAGAAATAAAATAAAAGATAAGAATCTCAAAATTATCAATGTATAAATATTGTGCATATAATCATATAAAACAAATCATCATCATTCCCATAGTCAAAAGTATAATTACCAGTCTCACATTATATTAGATTTGATTCTTTATACCACCATTCGTATTACTGTTTGCAACAGCAACATACATCAGTCATTATTGTATTTTGTCAAATAACACTACTATTTTTAATCTTAATAACTTTTCAAACTTTGAATGAAAACGCAGATTTAATTTGACTCCAAAATTTCACTCCAAAATTAGACCCCATAGTCACTCCAAGATCTCACTCCAGACTCCACTCCATATTTTGTCGTATGCCCAATTCGTTTATATATTTTTTCTGGAACGCTTATACCTGTGGACTTTTCTTTAAAATAACTGTCACAAATATCATATTGACGTAAACATCAGACGGCGAATTTTAACGTTAATGAGGCAGATAGATGTATATAATGATTAGCAACAGGCCCAATTACCAAAATAAGTTGAGTTCAAATATTTATAGTGTGATATTCTTGAAAGTTGAATGGAATGCCTACAACAGTGTGCATAATATATTTGCCCCTGAATTTATTTGGTACTATTTCAGAAGACACTATCTTTTTAAATACAACGAAGCGTAAAAACAAAACCCAATCTACTGGCAAGAGTTGCACGTAATACATTTAGAAATTTGGAAGCAAGTGTTATAACATTTGTACCTTATTCATTCAAATGTATTTTTAAAGAAGTAATTTGAGTACTGTGTCTTGAGATGTTTTTTACCAACCGGTTTTTATTTTTCAGATTAATGTTAATTATTAGTTTATTTCATATCATAAATGCCTAATCTAATTTGAAATTCACAACTGCTGTACATTTTGTCGAAAGGAATTTTTTTTGAGAGATTTTAGAGGCAATGAGACCCAGAACTCCCAAGATGTAGGTGCTAAGTATGCGACTTTTATGGTGTTAGCGGTGTGAAAATAAATAGCATGAATTCTAGATCTTACTGAAATACTAAACAAACTCTAAGGAACTCGTGCATTTTGATATGTATTTTTTTACAGAATGACCGAAAATCGAACATTGTCTACAGATTTTTCTCTAGTTTTGAACAGAGCCCAGTTTCCGGCAGTGCAATAATGCGTAAAGGTTGCTTTCTACTTTAAGTGAACTTGGAAGTTTCATTTCATGTCCGCACCTTTGTGTGAAGAATTAAAAATAATTATACATTCTTGGGGTATACAAAAGTTGATGTGCCGTTGAAATCATTATTTCTAGTTATAAAACGTCAATATTTCGTCGAGGGTAGAAAATCCGGCGATATTCCACAAAGATGAATATTTTGATATTCCAACATTATTCTTTGAAACTTAGCTGTAACATCTATATTAGAGCAGGGTACATTTATTTAAACCTAACCATTTCAAACTCTAACATGAAGCTAAACTACTCACATCGTATATTTAAGGCGGGATACTTTGATATACTTATTACCTTCAGCACGCTCGAGCCAGACCTACCAAATCAACCCGGTGTCATGTCTATTTTGTGTCTTGCGGCCCTGAACGTCTCTGGTTGTTGCCCATACTGACGTCAAGACGGCTCTTCTCGTCATTTTGGACGTCGTGAGCAGGCCCTATCATAATAACTCTTACGTCCGTAGACTGAGTTAGGGCATGGTTCACAATGTTTGTACATTTTTATTTTCTGAACTGTTATCCTATTAGATCGATCTTTGGAGAGAACGTTTAACGTTTAAATGTGAAAATGTGCCGGAGTTTGCTTTTAGCCTTATGTAAAGTCCAGCTTTCTCTGACACTGAAAGTCAATTTTTAATTCATATCAAAGAGAAGTCTTTAAATGTATCTTATTAACAGTAAAAATATTATGTATTTGGATTTTGATGTTACTATACAAGGTGAAAATTGTTGTGAAATTTTAGATTAACGTCTGAACTGGAAAGGTATTAAAATATCACATGGTTCCTGTACATTCACAAGCGCAAATTCCTTTTGCTTGTAAAACTTTTCATATCAAAGATTACACAGAAGGTTCTTGCCGATATTGGCACACTACAGGAAAAGCAAGGCTCAAATCGGGATTGAATCTAATGATTGGGTAAATCTAGCATGCGTTTACAAGACATTACATAAACCTTGTTAGTCTCATGCTTGTTAAATGCAATTTAAATTCACCAAACATGAACCGACAAGAATACGCTGCTGTTTCCTTGGCATAAACATATGCATCAAAGAAAGTAGTTTGTCTAATTAGGAACTTTTACGTATTTTTTTCAGTTTCGAAATAATGCAGTGTATGTTTAGATTAAAAATACAATCTAGCATTTTGTACAACAAGTTATCACCATGTTCACTGCAAAAGCGACAATATCGCATATAAACAAATTTAGGGTCTCATTCAAGCTGTAAATATATTTTTGGCCCAAATACAACAAAATGTAATCGTATTTTTTATAATTTCTGTTTACATATTACTTTGGCTATCGACTAGATAATCATTTTTGATAATTTTCCGAAGTGGGCCACTGCTTGGTATTCTATGAACATCCTAGCATCAATTGCAAAAAAAATATCCGGGTAGCCCCACAACACCCAAACTCCAAAAATTTGCACAGATCAGATTGTAGCTTGGCACATGTTCATTCCAATGACACTAAGTTTTTGAGCAGATGTGTAGTATTACTCCAAATAAAGTGCCAAAAACGGATATTTGTTGTTCAAAACGCTTAGCACAAATCAGCCACCTCAGGTACGTTAATTAATTAAACAGTACACTGTGTAACCTTGATATAAACTAGAATCCACGTTTTGTGGTTATCGAGTAACTCATGTTTTTTTCGTTGTGACAATTTATCAAAATCTGCTTTCGGTGCCTTATCGCTGTTTAATGAGTATCGATTCCATAATTTTATGTAAAAGCATGTTTTCCAAAGTGGAAAAATCCCTCGCTTTTCAATTTGTTTTAAAAATGATATCATTATAATTATTATAGGATAGAATTCATTTTCTTGTTTGTACTTCGCATTTATTAATTTATTTATTTAATATTTATTTTGAGTGGCTTTTTTGCTGTTGTTTCTCATGTATTGTATTATATTCTAATGCATGTTTTGACCTTTATATTGTTATTTGTTGATCTCTTCACATATATTTATTTTCTGACCTTTCATGTTGAAGTTTTTATTTTTTTTTCTCAAAAATGATGACCTTTTTTCGAAACACTTCATATCGTTAAATATTTATTGTTGTTTGAGTATTAAGGATGAAAATGTATATCATCAATTATGTTACTATCAACATTATCGTCATCACTGATATCCTGAAAACCAATTCACCAACCTTTACAGACAAAATCATCCAACACTCTTAAGGAAAAGAGCTGTCTATATTGTAATCATCACCATTATCAGTAACACCGATATAAACACCTCCATCACTATAGTCATAATCAACAACAATAACAACAACATCAAACAGTTATCTTCCTTTCAAAACTATTTTTCATCTTGTTCATCAGCAAAAACATCAGTGAAACTAACGATGATAATGATAGTTTAATGACAGATGATGATGATGATGATGATAATGACGACAGAGGTGATTGTTTTGATGATGTTAATGATGATAATGATGGTAATGGTAACGATGATTATGTGCTGATGATGGTGGTGCTGCTAGTGAGGATAGTGTTTGTAATGATGACAATTATTCGTTATGGTTTTGATGATAATGGTGATGATGATGAAAGTTTTGGTGGTGGTAAATTTAGATGATGATGATTGTTGTGGTAGTTGTGATGACAGTGGTGATGGCGGAGATGATGAGGATGACAGTGATGATGATGATGATGAAAGTTTTTGTGGTGGTAAATTTGTAGATGATGATGATTGTTATGGTAGGTGTGATGATAGTGGTGTTGGCGGAGATGATGAGGATGACAGTGATGATGACATTAATTAGAATAATGCGACACTTCAATTTGTCATAGCATAAAGGATTACATAATGAATGGATTTTGTAAGGCACACACTAAAGAAACAATTTGCAGGTGTAATAACTGAAACATGTGGGAAATGACAAAGCAAGAGCAAATTTTATCTATTAATGCCTGTTCTCTTTCTAAAAAAATCCTGATTAGAAAACATGGTAATTAGGCCGGTGGTAAAGGAGTAACCAAGCATGCAGAAGTGGAATAATGTCATGACTTGCACTGATAAGCCCATTGTGTCCGATATAGAATATAAACAAGGGTTTAATGGTTTCATACCTCCAAATTGGCAAGATGTTGTTTTTTTTTTCGTTGGTTGAGAAATTCTAATTTGATATTTTTAAAAAAAAATTGAAAAATTCAAAAGTTCCAATTAGGAGATTTCCAGTTCAATATTGACGATTTTTCTGATCCTGATGTGAGTGATGATGGTGATTTAAAAAATTAAAAGACCTAATATACATTAATTACATTTAATTGAAGTATCACTTCAAAACAAATGACAAAAATATAAATCATCATCATTATCATATACATGCCATTCTTTTTCATTGACAACATTATAATGAAAAATCTTCTTCGCTTTTAACATCATCATCAAAAACTTCCTGCCATCAAAATCATCATCATCATCATCATCATCGTGAAATCACCATCATTATCAACATCACCAGCTGCGGCAGAAACAATAAAAACCCAAAACAAACTCACCATAAAGAAACGGTATAACAACATATCATTCTTTTTCCCTCTTTTTCTCAATTCAACAAAATAACATCATCATCAGTGCTGTTAACATCATCAGCTGCATTTTCATCATCAACATTATAAAAAACATTGATAAAGGTATACTTCGCATAAACATCATCATCATACAACGATGCAAAAATTATCATCATCACTATCATCATCATCATCATCATCTTGTAAACGTTTCAACTACATTAATAATCAACGTGGTGTGGATGCTAAAGAGCACACACATTACTAACTGTAACATTTTATTGTAAAAAGAAAGTATCAAGGCATATCAAAAGATACAAACAAAAACGAATCTTCATACTCAAGTTCGAAACATCGTGGCCTTGTACCATACTGTTTGTAACAATAAGGAACTATATTTGGACTACTTCACCATGTGTGTACTTACTTCAGTCCTCTCAAAGTTTTAAAGCTACTCCCGTACAATTTGTATGAATGTTTTGCAACTTGCTAATTTCCACAAAGTTTGGCACAGAATGTATACATTATAGTAAAATGGTCAAGTGAATGAAAATAGGTGTTAAATATTGGGAAAAAATGCAAGTAGAATGTCAATTTTCTCCATGTTTTCAAAAGCGTTGCAACGGTTTACTCGCTTCTGCAAGACATTTTTGGTTATTTATAAGATATCTTGCTAAATAATATGTCAATAAGTTTTTATCACTGCCTGCGTTTAATGGGTTTAGAGAAAGAAAGAAAAAAAACATCGCAAAAAATGTATGAATGGGGCCCTTTAATAAGTACTACAGATTTACTCATCTATACAAAATGTATTTGATATTAAACTAAATTTGATTGTATAAGTATAGAATATTGTTAGGCCAAAGTTCATGACAATTAATTATTGGGAAGAAAAATGACATGAAATATACCAAACATCTTATTCTGTCTAATTCACTTTATATAAAGATATACATTGCATTATTTGTGTCTGCTCTAAAAAGTTTGATTTGTGTTTTTAAATAAACATTGTCTAAATTTGCAAAACGAAATTGAAACAAGGAACAATTACATTTCCAACATGCTGTATTGTAACATACCGTAAATAAGGAAATATCTCATTGAACAACTTTACACTATTAATAACTATCACATAATATTTAATGGTTCTAAAAATATATACAATATGAAATCGATGCCACAAATTACAGGTGCTGCAAACCATACGTATGAACATGCATCATGCAAACCAAAGACGTATTAGCTGTCATTAGACATCGCTAGTATTATTAAATGCAAAATTTGTTTTTCTTTTATTCGTTGATATAGGCAAAAAGCATTTTTCATTTTTTTGCATCGCAAATTATAATAAAAATTCTTAAACACAACCAAATCAGGAATGTTTCTCGAACTGTGCGAATTGCTTACACTAACGTCTCAGTCTATCAGATGTGTCTTATGTTATTTTTCTCCAACCTGACTTGGAATGATGTAGTTCTTGCAAATAGAAGTAGCATCTTACTTAATTCCAAAAGCAGAGAGTCGTTAAGATTACTTCTTAGAATTTCTATGTGCAGTAGCTATGAGACATAGCCTTGCACAAAACTTTTTGTTGTAACAAAACAGAAAACGCTTCAACTAGATGAACTCGTAAAAAACAAAATCAAAATTATGCAAAAATCTTTTAACTGTTTCCTGGAACTATTCCAAACGCAGAAAAAATCACCAACCGGATATAAGCCGTGAAATTGCGATAATATTAAAGAACAAAATGAGAAACAACATAAATAAAGAGACTGAGTACTATTTTCGTATTAGACAACGTATCTATCAAGATTTTTATCCCAAATGTTTTTTTATTTACTATAATATATTTGAAGTAAATGTTGATTTTAGATGATATATATCGTAACTTATCAGAACGTATTTTTCTGTTATTATATACATACAGCTATCGCATCGCTTTTATACAAAAATTATAATATATTTTTTTGTGAATTATTTTAGAGCCATAATTCTGATAAATGAGTTATGGTTCTTGTCTTTTCATTCATCTGCCGGTAATAGACAAGTGTATCATATCTCTTTTTTTAATATTTGCGGCTCATACATGACTGACCTTTAAGAGTTATACGTAAGACATTGGCCGTTTGAAGCCACATGGGGTCATTGTTCTGTATGTTTGTTCTTGATGAGGGTTGAAGGATAGTTGCCTAATTTTTGATTCTCTAATGGTAGAATATTTATTTTTCTTATTTCAACGCGTTTGTCCAATTGTTTACTTTGTCTTTACATGTTTGTGTGTATATATATATATATATATATATCCCTTGTGTACACACATCGTACAGTACTTACTTTGAAGAGCGTTTGTTTTGTTTGGCTTAACGTCATACCGACTTTCCAGCTTTTGATGGTGGATAAAGATCCAAGGTTCCACTCCGTGCTTTATTACATCAAGGGCAGACACCTAGGTAGAACTACCGACCTTCCGTTCGACAGTTCGATGGCTTCCTGATACGAAGAATTCAACGCCTCGAGCGTTGTATGTATTTCTACCAATCACAAGCCCCAGGAGAACACCTTGCGTGCGTGTAAAGAAATATACAAGCACGGATGAAACTTACCATGAGAAAATATACTACTGAAAGATTGAGGGCCCTGGGTTGAGGATTACTTTTGCTATTTCCTAAATAAGGTAAAGTATTGGCCATATAGGAACATCCTAGCGTTGATTTTAAGCTAAACCTTAGGTCAAAATCCCTACTTTCTACATACATGTATAGATTTATATAATTATGTATAAGGAATGTCCGTTTTGAGCACTATATTTAGTGTACTGCTGTTCATCTGCTCAAAACTTAGAGTCGTTGGAAAGTACATGTGCCTTACTACAATATGATACCTTTCAAATGTTTTTACCAATTATAAGCCGCAGGAGAACACCATGCGGGTGAAAAAAGCAGGGAAGAAAATTGACATCTGAAAGAGGGATGGCCCTCGGTTTGAGCTTGATATTGCTATTTCGTATTAAGGTAAAATGCTTGTCATATGGGACCAACCTGCTAACATTCTAGGTCCTGAACTCTGATATACTGATAAAACTTATTATTCTATACCTGTTTTATCTATCCAATCGCGAACGTTCATTTGCAACACGTGACCGTACAATATATTACGGTATTCTCTGTATTTGGACGCACGCGCGTACAAAAACTCCTGTATTTTCTGTATTTGGACGGTTCAACAGTCCCATGTTAAACATACGATAAAGCCCGAAACGCAAATGTTCCGAATGTAAATCGGATGAAGTAGGCGCTCTATGTACAGAGTTTATGCGTCTTGGAATCTGGATTTAATTTGAGTTTTTTTTTTGTTTACAACACGCAAAAACGATTCAAGGGATAACAATGCTATCTGATTAGATATTAAAACGTTTGTTAATAATCAAAAACTTAAAAATACAGTAAAAAAGATCATCAGATGTTGGAATATTTGAAAAGTCGCTTAAAGAGGCCGTTCCGGACGAAACCTAAAATTGGTATCAGCCCTGACTGTCTGAATAGCTACCTCAGCAGTTTTTATTCAACGGTTAAGAAACAAAATGGAGAAGATTATGAATGGCAACGGACGGGCGGTCAGCATCCAAAACATGTCTGCTCTATAATTCAGTTTTCGTCGGATCTTCACCAAACTTGCTGACAATGTTTGTGGGTATTACATCTCGGCCAATTTCGATAACCAGCCAAATTGTACCACGCACTCTTTGATTCTAGTCCTTGAATTACTCGAAAAACGGGGAATTTAGCCTTGTACGCTCTTTTAAGTCGGATAGTTTTCATCCGATCTTCACCAAACTTGCTGACAATGTTTGTTGGCATATAATATTTCAGCCAAGTATTATTACCATCCAAATGGCCAAATGGCTGTTGTAGGCAGGTTGCACCATATACTTCTTTTAATGATGATACGCAGAAAAAACAACATTCAATGAATTACGTATATTACATATGAAGTGAAATAAATATAGAATAAAAAGGTTACTTAAGGTCTAACATTGTTCTGTATAATATATATTTGCACTCATACCAAGCTGGGAAAAACTAGAAAAGGCAGGAATACAATATTCCGTGAAACATTTTTAATTTAAACTATTATTATAGTACGATAAAATAGATATAGAATAAAAAGGTTATTTAACATTGTACTGTACAATACGAGATATATTTGGACTCGTACCCAGCTGAGAAAACCATATTGAACTCGCCTAGCGGCTCGTCCAATATGGTTTTCTCAGCTAGCGGCTCGTCCAATATGGTTTTCTCAGCTGGGTGCTCGTCCAAATATAACTCCGTATTGTACAGAACAATGTTAAATAACCTAATAATAATGCTTACACGCCTTCAGGTACAATGTTCAGTATGGTAATACATATTGCGGGACGCGCGCATTAATCTACGTCTCAGTGTTGAAAAAGTCCAAACAACATTCAAACATATACCGATACAGACCATCTGTGACATTGGGCATCCAAAACAAGAACGATATTGGAATTCAAACCTAGAGCGACATTGGACATTCGAAATTAGATCGATATTGGACATTCAAACCCAGAACGACATAGGACATTTGAATCCAGAACGATAATGGACATTCGAAACTAGAACGACATTGGACATTCAAACCCAGAAGGATATTGGACTTTTGAATCCAGAACGACAATGGGCATTCGAAACAAAAACGATATTGGAATTCAAACCTAGAACGACATTGGACATTTGAATCCAGAACAACAATGGACATTCGAAACAAGAACGATATTGGACATTCAAACCCAGAAGGACATTGAACTTTTGAATCCAGAACGACAAGGACCATTCGAAACAAAAACGATATTGGAATTCAAACCTAGAACGACATTGGACATTTAAATCCAGAACGACAATGGACATTCGAAACAAGAATGATATTGGACATTCAAACCCAGAATGACATTGGACATTTGAATCCAGAACGACAATGGACATTCGAAACTAGAACGACATTGGACATTCAAACCCAGAAGGACATTGGACTTTTGAATCCAGAACGACAATGGGCATTCGAAACAAGAACGATATTGGAATTCAAACCTAGAACGACAATGGACATTCGAAACTAGACCAATATTGGACATTCAAACCCAGAACGACATAGGACATTTGAATCCAGAACGACAATGGACATTTTAAACAAGAATGATATTGGATTCAAACCCAGAACGACATAGGACATTAGAATCCAGAACGACAATGGACATTCGAAACTAGAACGACATTTGACATTCAAACCCAGAAGGACATTGGACATTTGAATCCAGAACGACAATGGACATTCGAAACAAGAACGATATTGGACATTCAATCCCAGAACGACATTGAACATTTGAATCCAGAACAACAATGGACATTCGAAACAAGAACGATATTGGACATTCAAACCCAGAACGACATAGGATATTTGAATCCAGAAAGACATTGGACATTTAAAGCTAGAACAATATAGGACATTCAAACCCAGAACGACATTGGATTTTGAATCCAGAACGACAATGGACATTCGAAACAAGAACGATATTGGACATTCAAACCCAGAACGACATTGGACATTTGAATCCAGAACAACAATGGACATTCGAAACTAAAACGATACTGGACATTCAAACCCAGAACGACATTGGACATTTGAATCCAGACCGACAATGGACATTCGAAACTAGAACAATATTGGACATTCAAACCCAGAACGACATAGGACATTTGAATCCAAAACAACAATGGACATTTTAAACAAGAACGATATTGGACATTCAAACCTAGAACGACATAGGACATTAGAATCCAGAACGACAATGGACATTCGAAACTAGAACGACATTGGACATTCAAACCCAGAAAGACATTGGACATTTGAATCCAGAACGACAATGGACATTCGAAACAAGAACGATATTGGACATTCAAACCCAGAACGACATTGGACATTTGAATCCAGAACAACAATGGACATTCGAAACAAGAACGATATTGGACATTCAAACCGAGAACGACATTGGACATTTGAATCCAGAACAACAATGGACATTCGAAACAAGAACGATATTGGACATTCAAACCCAGAAGGACATTGAACTTTTGAATCCAGAACGACAAGGACCATTCGAAACAAAAACGATATTGGAATTCAAACCTAGAACGACATTGGACATTTAAATCCAGAACGACAATGGACATTCGAAACAAGAATGATATTGGACATTCAAACCCAGAATGACATTGGACATTTGAATCCAGAACGACAATGGACATTCGAAACTAGAACGACATTGGACATTCAAACCCAGAAGGACATTGGACTTTTGAATCCAGAACGACAATGGGCATTCGAAACAAGAACGATATTGGAATTCAAACCTAGAACGACAATGGACATTCGAAACTAGACCAATATTGGACATTCAAACCCAGAACGACATAGGACATTTGAATCCAGAACGACAATGGACATTTTAAACAAGAATGATATTGGATTCAAACCCAGAACGACATAGGACATTAGAATCCAGAACGACAATGGACATTCGAAACTAAAACGACATTTGACATTCAAACCCAGAAGGACATTGGACATTTGAATCCAGAACGACAATGGACATTCGAAACAAGAACGATATTGGACATTCAATCCCAGAACGACATTGAACATTTGAATCCAGAACAACAATGGACATTCGAAACAAGAACGATATTGGACATTCAAACCCAGAACGACATAGGATATTTGAATCCAGAAAGACATTGGACATTTAAAGCTAGAACAATATAGGACATTCAAACCCAGAACGACATTGGATTTTGAATCCAGAACGACAATGGACATTCGAAACAAGAACGATATTGGACATTCAAACCCAGAACGACATTGGACATTTGAATCCAGAACAACAATGGACATTCGAAACTAAAACGATACTGGACATTCAAACCCAGAACGACATTGGACATTTGAATCCAGACCGACAATGGACATTCGAAACTAGAACAATATTGGACATTCAAACCCAGAACGACATAGGACATTTGAATCCAAAACAACAATGGACATTTTAAACAAGAACGATATTGGACATTCAAACCTAGAACGACATAGGACATTAGAATCCAGAACGACAATGGACATTCGAAACTAGAACGACATTGGACATTCAAACCCAGAAAGACATTGGACATTTGAATCCAGAACGACAATGGACATTCGAAACAAGAACGATATTGGACATTCAAACCGAGAACGACATAGGATATTTGAATCCAGACCGACATTGGACATTTGAAACTAGAACAATATAGGACATTCAAACCCTGAACGACATTGGATTTTGAATCCAGAACGACAATGGACATTTGAAACAAGTACGATATTGGACATTCAAACCCAGAACGACATTGGACATTTGAATCCAGAACAACAATGGACATTCGAAACTAAAACGATACCGGACATTCAAACCCAGAACGACATTGGACATTTCAATCCAGACCGACAATGGACATTCAAAACAATAACGATACCGGACATTCAAACCCAGAACGACATTGGACATTTGAATCCAGAACAACAATGGACATTCGAAACTAGAACGATACTGGACGTTCAAACCCAGAACGACATTGGACATTTGAATCCAGAACGACAATGGACATTCGAAACCAAAACGATATTGGACATTCAAACCTAGAACGACATTGGACATTTGAATCCAGACCGACAATGGACATTCAAAATAAGAACGATATTGGACATTCAAACCCAGAACGACATTGGACATTTGATTCCAGAACAACAATGAACATTCGAAACTAGAACGATAATGAACATTCAATGCCAGAACGACATTCGACATTCAAACCCTGAACGACATTGGACATTTGAATCCAGAACGACAATGGACATTCGAAACAAGAACGATATTGGACATTCAAACCGAGAACGACATTGGACATTTGAATCCAGAACGACAATGGACATCCGAAACAAGAACGATATTGGACATTCAAACCCAGAACGACATTGGACATTTGAATCCAGAACGACAATGGACATTCGAAACTAGAACGACATTGTACATTCAAACCCAGAACGACATCGGACATTTGAATCCAGAACGACAATGGACATTCGAAACTAGAACGATATTGGACATTCAAACCCAGAACGGCATTGGACATTTGAATCGAGAACTACAATGGACATTCAAACCTAGAACGATAATTGACATTCAAACCCAGAACGATATTTGGGCATTCGAAACAAGAACGATATTTGACATTCAAACCCAGAACGATATTGGGCATTCGAAACAAGAACGACAATGTACATTCGACACAAGAACGATATTGGACATTCAAACCCAGAACGACATTGGACATTTGAATCCAGAACGACATTGGACATTCAAACCCAGAACGGAATTAGACATTCGAATCAAGAACGACAATGGACATTCGAATCTAGAACGACATTGGAATTTTAAAACTGAACGACATTGGACATTCAAGCCATGAATGACATTGGACATTTGAATCCAGAACGATATTGCACGTTAACTGAACTAAATAGGTAATCATTTTAGCTGTCAGTTTGTTCATTAAGCAAGACTTTGGGACATTTTCGTATTTTAAGCTAACGTTAATTTGTTTTTTTTCAGATTTTCTACATGAATATTTCAACACACGTAGATAAAGTTTGTAGAAAAATTTCTTTGCAGAGACGTATCTATCACTGTTGTAATTTGATATATAAAGTTATACTACACCTAAAATCCATTTTGGAAAAAAAGTACAATACTTTTACTGCACGAAATTAACATGTTTTGTTTGCACAATGAAAAAATAATTCACTATTAAACTGAACTTTCAGCATGCCGGCGGCAAGTGATTCTGCCTTTGGTCTGCACTATTCGCTATTCAGTCAGAAAATATTGTGAACACCCTTTGAATGGTACTGCAAAAATTGACTGATAGACCAGTCCATTTAAGAAATTTAGCAAGGTGAAGGTTAATGATGTACAACAAACAACATAGCATAATTTCCTCTAATTGCGTCTGTACATGGTCAGTTAGTGTATATAAATACTGTCTGCACTTTGTTGAAAATAGTCAGTCCGGCTATTTATCCAAGACTATTTTTCAGCAGTGAACTGAATGCCGAGTATAATGAGTGGACCTTTATTCAACTGATCCTGGCGCATGTAAATCTTCCTCAGCATAGTAGTGGGGGATGACAATCTGAGCGTGTACAGCTCTTTGTCCTCAAGCAGTATCTGAAATGCACATCCAAAATGTCTATTTTATGATGAAAACAGCTAACCCGCCCATGTCAGTTTTGCACATATCTAACTGCAAAGTACTTTTACAGTATTCAGTGTACATTTAAAGCAAATAACACATATTATGAATAAAATATCTCAAGTTAAAATAAGCTAAACATGCACTGATATAATGCTATGCTTTTTACAATCTCATTTTAAGTTGTAAAAAAAAAAAACAAAAAAAAAAAAACAAAAACACAACTGTTCTTACTGGAAATATGTTGTCATAAGTCAAAACAAACTACATATAGACGTAAAATTAAATGAACAAGTAACCTCCAAAGTACCGAGGTATAGACGAATTTACAACATTGTTGGTTGGTTGCCCTGTTGTTTGACCAGGTATTTCGATATCAATGCGCATGCGCGTTTTGCGTGTGGCAAAAGACCGCTTAACAATAAGTAATTAACTATTTTTTTTAATTCCTTTGCTTTACTTACCGTAACATGGTTGTCAGTCTGAGCCAGAAATGAAATCTTACTCAGTGGGCAGGCAATGCGTCATTGAGTATCTTTTTATTCGCTACAATTTCTTCGTTATCTTCTTCGATGTATTCGTAAAGTTCAACTTGTCCATGAGTGATTCTTGAAAATAAATTTATACACATGTATATAGTCCGCTTCAATATGTCTCATTATATTTCGTATAACGCTATTTCCAATAACTTATGATCACATTGAAGGACATATAGCAATTTTGCCAAAGAAACCTGAGTTAGCTTTGATGATTTCATAACATGAGTTGAATGATAAGTTATTGAAGATGGTCACTATTTGAAATGAGTTACTCATCGCTTATTTTTATAATAGAAATGAATATTATTAAATAACAGAAAGCATAATATAGGTACATTATTGCTCATGCTGGATCCGATCCCAACCAAATGCATTGGTTGGCGCATAAAATTATATTAATTAGAAAAAAACAACAAAATATTTTAATCATACAGAGAAAACATTCAGCACACTTTTATGTTACGTTTAAACACAATGAATTAAAAACCGCTGTGTGTGTGTGTGTGTGTGTGTGTGTGTGTGTGTGTGTTTAACGGCGTTTTTCAACATAATTTCAGTTATGTAACGACGGGCATTTAACCTAACCAGTGATCCTGGATTCTGTACCAGTACAAACCTGTTTTCCGCAAGTAATTGCAAACTTCTCCACATGAACCAGAGATGGAGGACGAATGATTTCAGACACAATATTTTTTAATCAATCGTCACGTACGCCGCGCCCGGGGATCGAACTTACTATCCTCGTTCGGTAGATGTGTGCTCACCCTGCGGGCATATATCAGACTCGTGCTTCGGAGCAAAGCTAAGGCTTACACACGAACACTAAAATTCCGAAACTGTTTTAAGCTAAAACACGATGTTTGGTTAAATCAAATAAGATGTATCGTTAAAACCCACGTGCTGCAATAACTATTCAACCTTATTAAAAACTTTGTACAATTTTAAAGGAATTTTAAAAAATGCCAACATTTTACACCCGATTCTACCACTGTTTTCCTGTGGGTATTCTCCCCCCCCCCCCCCCCCCCCCCCCAGCTATTCCTATCTCAAACAATACGGTAGACTTTCTGACAAAGTAGTTGTAAAGGCTTTGTTATCAGAGGTTCAATCAGAATAAACAGAATACCGATGTCGAAATTTTTCCTCGGAATGACAACATCAGCACTTCAAAAGGTAACAATGAGATAGACAACAGCATGGTGAAAGACCAAATGAGAAATGAAGATGATCAGATTGCCAAAACTGTCCTGGGACCACGAGGGCACGCCAACTCTGAAACCTGGCTGCTATCACAGTAGAATTTATGAAGAATTTCTCTCTGTCATAAATGATTTCTCCCTCCAACAAACGGTCAGTTTTCCTACAATGTTAAACAACACTTTAGACCTCTTCCTCACCTCAAACCCAACTCTGGTCAAGCATGTAAACACTATGGGAATTTCTGATCATGATATTGTACAAGTGTACTCAGATGTTAAGCCAAGGTTCAACAAGCAAATTCGATGAATTGGTATCCCCCGCCGAAAGGGTTTGTGGTGAGGAATGGCAAAAAGATATATCCGGCAAAAAGTTAAGGATGTTAATAAGAAGCAAATAATTTCATTAGTCAAAATCAATTTAACAGAAAACAAATGTTTAATTAAAGAGTACATAATAAATGTATGATACTTTGATCCTGACTAAAGAATTTATTTTGAATGGGATATGCTTACTGTAATAAGGTTAGCTTTTAAAATTAAATGCAGTTAATTGAAATGTGAGCTTGAAGTTTAACTGGAATGAAATATTGTCTTTGAGTGGTTTGGCACCAGGTGTTGCTGTTTTACAAGTTCATGTACATTTGAACTTAAAAGATCAGATGTCCTTAAGAGAACACAGGTAAGATATCTTGAACATGGCTGAGGGCAAGGTTTGTGCAGTCACAACTTAACATGTTGAAGGTTTGAACATTTAGAAAAAAAAAGGAATGGAAATATATATTTTTTAGGGGGTGGGGGTGCAGGGGAACGGGAGAGGAAACAAAATTTCACATGTTGATTATAAATATTGATTGAAAATTAAAAATGAAAAAAAAAAGGTAAAAGGGTGAAGTTGGAGGGGGGGGGGGTGGGGGGGGGGCAGAGGATGCATGATCAGTGGTGGGCATGACTGGGTGGAGAAGTGACGTGGGGGAATGGTACAACTTGGAAGGTTTGAAAAAAAATCAAAAATAAGAAATGAAAAAAAAAAAAAAACAATTTGGGGGGGGGGGGGGGGGGGGGTTGGGAGGGGGCCATAACTCTGGTGTTACTTGGGCAATCTGTCTGAAACTTGATGGGCCCCATAACCTCATAGTGGTGAACATGTATATGAAGTTTGTTTGAAAAAAATCTAAAAAGTAAGGAATGAATTTTTTTTTTTTGGGAGGTGGGGGTCGGGGGATAGGAGGGAGGTGTGTGATCAAGGTAAGGGGGTGACCAGGTGTGGGTACACAACTTCACATGTTTACAATAAATGTTCATGGAAAAGAATGAAAGAAATTTAATGAAATTCTACCAAATGGTAAGTTTGTTATGTACAAATATGTGGATTTTTATACAATTAAAGGGCAATAACTCTTAATTTACAAATAAATCCAAATGAAATTGTGTGTACACAACCACATTATGGTGATCTAAATTCTGTTTAAGTTTCATAGTTCTAGGTCAAATATATCAAAATTTATGATGCAGAAATTGCCATATTTATAGTACCCTATATAGTTAACACTAGAAACTTCTAAGGGCCATAACTCTGGTGTTACTTGGGCAATCTGACTGAAACTTGACGGGCCGCAAGAACTCATTGTGGTGAACATGTATATGAAGTTTTAAATAAATATTCCCAACCATTTCCTAGATATGGCTCCGGACGGACGGACGGACGGACGGACGGAAAGACGGAAGGACTGACGGACGGACGGACGGAAGGACGGACGGACGGAAGGACGGACAACGCCAAAACTATATCCCTCCGACTTTCGTCGGGGGATAATAAAATGATACCCCGCCTAGTTCACTAATATAAAAAAGCAGACTGGTCAAAATTTCAGCAGTTCATAAAGTCTAAATCCCCTTCCCTGTTTAAAGGTTACAACACACGGTCAGTTGAAGACCTATTGTCAGAATTCAAAGAGGTACTATCTAAAGGTATGAATCTATTCATTCCAACCAAGAGAATAGGCTCAAGACCCCAACTACCATGGATTACCCAAAGCATTAAACGTCAGATTAGAAAATGAAATAAGATGTTCCAAAAGGTCAAAAATAGCACTAATCCAAAGGTCGAACAACTTTACATACATTTAAAAAATCTTGTTAGGAAAAATATCAAACAAGCTCATGACAGCTACATAGACTATGTCCTTGAATATCAAGATGACCCGGATAACCCCCAAACAGGTCAAAACTTCTCTCGCAAGAAACTTTTCTCCCTTGCCAAAAATGCCAAGCAAGATTCCCAAGGCATATCCCCTCTTCTAGAAAAAGGTCAACTTCATACGGATGACAAAAAGAAGTCCAAAATATTCACAGTCGTCAATTCCAATCTGTATTCACCCCAATGTCACCTCTCAAATTAGGCCAACTCTGTAAAATGAAAGTGCAGTCTCTACTCTCTATACCAACTGATTACCAGCCAAAATATCCCCTAATGCCAATGGTCACTATCGGCATAAATGGTGTTCGGAAACTCCTCTCGTCCCTTAAAAATAGAGAAAGCATGTGGTCCCGATGGTCTTAAAGACAAAGAAAATCTCCTATATAAGTGCCCCCCCCCCCCCCCAAAATACCAGACTTTTTAATCCCCAATATACAAGATCCTGTCTGGTCCAGTCTGATAAGGGTCCATAAAACCCCTGTAGACTTGACATGTAGCCTAACTATTGTCAGAGAATCATAAATTTTATTGCCTACAGGTAAATTGGTTATTTCCTGTGTTTTGTATTTTATTAATTGAAATGCTGTTGTCTTTTTTCAGCATGTACACAAAATTATTTTAATTGATAAGATACTAAATTTGATTGCTCAGTCATGTTGAGTAATGTCCTGGCCAATTAAATTATAACTCTTATAGCAAAGCATTTCTCACTATAAAATAATTATTCAAAACTTAATAAGAGAAATTACAAGTTTGTTTATTCAATGATTATGATCTTTTTATCAAAAGTAACAAAATAAAAACGAAAAAAAAAAAGATAATTGCTGGATTTTATTAGAAATTAAAGAAGCGTTCAGTTGCATTTTTAACAGATAAAGAAGGTATATAGACAGAAGGATGTTATATATTAAAAATGCTTAATTCCTCTTGTGTTGTCTAAATAATGTTAACTTTCTTTTATGTATAATAAAATCCAGCAATAAAGATATATCATTGTTCAAAATACACAATAATTTATTACTTCTAAAAGCTATGTGCCTGAATGCATTTTTTTATATTTTTGATAATAAAAAACAGCAATAATGAGATGTAATTGTTAAAAAACTTACTTTATTAAAAATATGATAAAACACTGTTGTATCTTATCACTTTGTTTATTTAGCCCTAATTCAATCAAGCTGTCTAAACTCGTTATAAAGGTGAGAACTGATTTGCTATAAAGGTGAGAAATATCACCTGCAATTTAATTACTGCACAGTAGCTATACAGTAGCTTATTATGATAAACAGAAGCAAGTCTACCAATGGTCCTGACTTGTGTATTGGCCCTTATCGCCAATACGCAGACCTTATCATCTTCATAGGCCACATACCAGGCATACCAGAATCAGTGTCTTTAAGCCGATCCTTCTGAAAAATCTTAGTGAGCAAATCTCACCACTGGTCACTAAGCTCCAAGGCCAATGTCACTCCTCTGTTTAAGAAGGGCGACAAAAGCAATCCTGCAAATTACCGGCCTATATCCCTAACTTGTATTCTTTGTACACATCATAGCCTCTAATATTACCAAGCATTTCCAGGTTAACAATATCCTCTATGACCTACAGCATGGTTTCAGAGAGAAAAGGTCATGCGAAACTCAGTAACTCGAACTTGTAGAAGATCTATCTCGTAACTTAATTCAAGGCCACCAGACGGACTTAATCCTTCTGGACTTCTCTAAAGCATTCGACAAGGTTAACCATCTGAAACTTCTGTACAAACTTCATCAACATGGTGTTCAGAGCACCACGTTGCACTGGGTCAAGTCTTTCTTGATTGGCAGGCGCCAATCCGTCCTTGTGAATGGTGAAGCATCAGATAAAGTTCCAGTAACGCCCGGAGTCCCACAGGGCTCCGTCCTAGGCCCCCTTCAATTCTTACTCTAAATAAATGACCTGCCTGAAAATCTGATTAAATAGGTCCGTTTATTCGCCGATGATACTGCTGTCTATCGAACTGTAAATAGTCTTGCCCAAGAAAACATCCTCCAGCAAGACTTAAATAGGTTATACTTATGGGAAAGTAAGTGGGACATGGTGGGGCCTCCGTGGCCGAGTGGTTAGAGTCGTTGACTTCAAACCATTTGCCCCTCATCGATGTGGGTTCGAAACCTCATTTGGGGCGTAGAATTCTTCACGTGAGGAAGCCATCCAGCTGGCTTACGGAAGGTCGGTGGTTCTACCCAGGTGCCCACTCGTGATGAAATTATGCACGGAGGGGCACCTGGGGTCTTCCTCCACCATTAAAGCTGGAAAGTCGCCATATGACCTAAAATTGTGTCAGTGCGACGTTAAACCCAACAAAAAATAAAAAATAAAAGTGGGACATGGAGTTTAACCCCTCAAAATGCACAGTTATAAACATAACAAGGTCAAAAACCCCTTTAAAATCAAAGTATACAATCCATGGCCAAGTCTTGGAAACAGATCCTGATGCAAAGTATCTCGGGGTCACTATATCCTCAGATCTTAACTGGAATAAACACATCAATTTAGTCACGTCCAAAGCTACCCGAACACTTAACTTCATTAAGCGAAATATCCCATGCAAAAACCAAAAAGTTCGGGAAGAAGCTTATAAAGCTCTAGTCAGGCCACAGCTGGAATATGCTAGCTGCGTCTGGAACCCTTATACCCAATATAACATCCACCAGATCGAAATGATTTAGCGGAGGGCAGCGCGATGGGTTAATCATGACTACTTCCCTAACAGCAGTGTCACAAACATGCTAAGTCAGCTGAGATGGCGTACCCTTGAAAATAAGAGATCTGATTCACGCCTCCTTATGTTCTACAAAATAGTGAATGGTCTGGTTGCTGTACCAGTTCCTCCCTATGTCAGCCCCCATCCCGTCTAACAAGACATATGCATCCCCACTCCTATACCCAGATCCACACTCCCTGTAATAACTATAAGTTCTCTTTTTTCCAGCCGCCATAGTGCTTTGGAATTGCCTTCCAATACAACTTGTGCAAGCCCCCACCCTGAAGGGTGTGAACAAACACTTTTATTCTCCGGTCCAGATGGGGGATGTGCGGGAGGGGTATCCCCCTGTTGCTGGTGGGTGTACGGGGGCCTCCCTGGAAAAGTTTTGTTTCTCGGGGTCAACGGAGAGTAAATTTCGAGCGTTTTAGAGTAAAAAAAACAAGAATCTGAATCCCATCAAAAATGTAATCATCACTTCAAAAATTAGAAATCCATTATTATTTTACCAATTTTCCCATGATATGAAAACGAGCATAGTGGGGGTACGGATGAACAACAATGAAAAAATCATACCATTTTAAATCACCGATAGATATAGGGGTGTAACGTTCTAGACAAGTTCATTTATCCTTGAATTGAATTTACCATGCACAGCAAGTTATGTTTGGATTCTCGGTGCCGCAGCACGTTATAATATGAGTTTTGTACTGTTTGTTCAACTGTGAAGATGCAGCTTTAAAAGTTTTGACCATTATTTTTGAAAATCCTAGGATTCTAGGTGGACTCCCCCCTCCCCCCGGCTGGATCCACCCATGTCTATACTGTATTATTCAAAAGACATACGATTAGGATCTTTTTGATGTTAACAAATGAATACCTGTCTGAAATCACCTTGAAGCTGTCTTCGCGGAAGAAACTGCGGTGCCCTGATATAATCCAAATCGTAATTAACTAGATTCTATATTGTACTTTGAAAATGGAGCCTTAATTCAAAGCCCGAGTGTTATTTTTAGGACATGTCTGGGTTTTGGAGGAGGTATTCTTGCTTTTGATTGTTTTTAAATGTTACTGTCCGGTCAGTTTTACTAAAATTTCCAAAATAGTAAATAGATCTATTCCAAAATGTTTTGCTGTTCAAAATTACAAAAATAATCTATAAAGAAGCACCCTCTCTGACTTACACACAAAACATGAACTGCCTATACTGCAGTACCCTAATTTTTATTTAGAACTTATCAAAAACAAACTAGTGCAATTTTTTTGTGGGTAATAACGACCCTCGCAATAACTGAAGTCATAGTTGGTCTTTAATTGATTTGGCATGCCTTTTATCTACGTCATAATCATCACGCTATCAGTGACGTCACCCAGCGCCATTTTGGATGTTTACACTGAATGTGGTTCAAGTTTTAAAAACTTTTGACGAACTTTAAATTATCGGTGCCAAAAAGGTAGGTCAAGTTTTCAATTCGCTGTACTTTGGTAAAAGAAGGATTGTATCTTAACTGTTATTTACTGTATGCTGTCAGAAATTGCTTTAAACGGATATCTATTGGCATTTAACGAAAATATCCTCGAGAGACCATTTTTCGTCCCTAAGCGTTTATTGCAAAAGAAAGATTTATAAAAAGGGCAGGGTGATAAATGTAAATCACTTACTTGATCAATATATCCTTTTCCCTTTATCCACTACGAATTTTCTCCTGAACGCATCACAAATCACCAAAGAAAATGATTTTTTTATGTAACTGACAGTTTACATCCGCCATTTTTTATGGTCCGTATAACGTCACCAGACGCGTGCCACAAAAATCAGGCCAAACTTTTCATATTAGGTCTAACGTCCTAGAATAGAAATTAATAAGAACGTTGAAACATGTAACTTTGTTAAAACTACAACAGTTGAACAGTATTTCTTTCACTTTAAACATTTTTACTCCTCAGACATACAGTGGGGACTATTACCCGGCTATTATACCCGTGAGGGGAGTCCAGCCGTATACAAAGATAGATAGAATAGGGACAGAAAAACTTGTCACCCAGCCTGTGAGCCTGATGACTCTGACTTTTGAACAGTAAATGAGATGTACCCAGTGTTTGCAGGGTATGTTATTTCTGGTGCCATCACACTGAGCCCACTTAGTAAGCAACACTGTATCACACTGTTTTAGAAATGGCAGCTGGTGTGAAAAGGTGGCAAACACAGCACACAAGTGACATCATCATCATTATCATCATCATCAATGTCACTTTCATATGTCTCAATCTAAGAGATAAGATTGATGTGGGACGGCCCAGGTTGTTGATCTAGTTCAAAATTGAAATATTTCAAAAACATGACAGGCTAGAGTTAACATTGTCCTTGGTGACCTTACTCTTTTGGCCTTTTTTAATGATACAAAATGAAATGTACTTTATGTTTACTGTTTGGGAACCAGTAGCCGGACACAGTTTCGTACTTGGGCTCTATTATTTCCTAAAAAAATATTTGACCTAGATCTAAATGAAGCGCACACTGCACAAACTTCAGCTCCTTCCGCATCCGATGTTGTCATCTGCATCGCATTGCGACGTAAAATTATGGGTTCTATCGGACCTCAAAAGGGGTCATAAAAAGAAGTTATTTTCCCCTTAAGGTAAACCAGTATCCGGACAAATATTTTGACGATGTTTTGCTGTTATTTTGGTATCGAAACAAGTAATTTAGTAATTAGGCTAAACTATTTTTACACATTTCTTTATCATGAATCTCTCCAAAAAATGCACATGAAACATAACCCTACGTTCAATGGCAGCTACGAAAGCAAACAGAGGCTGACTATAAAAGCTCGAATTTTATCTAACACGAATTCTTGATAATTCTAATAGTTATAGAATAAAATCAGTGCAAAAATCGACAGTCCTGCTTTTTATGTAACTGTTACCGTGAAACTAAAAGTAGCACATGTTATCAGCAGAAAATCAATATGTAGTTTAATTATTTCTCCCCCACTTGATACCTCGACCTGTGTAAACTACCGCGCATGCGCAATGCTATCTTCGTGCCCCGTTAACTTAAAGACAGAAAGTTGTTTTGTAAACATACGTGAGATATCATCATAAAACCTAACACTATACAGCCTTGTCATATAGTGGTTCGTTTTAGACATGGAGAACAAACATCTAAATGATCTAGATGGAACAATTACCTGCATAACAGCGAAATTAAGCGGTTATTACATGGAAACTAGTCCTGTCCGGATACTGGTTCCCAACCAGTACATGTAGACATTTTCTGCTTGATTGTCTCTTCATGTTCTTTAATCAATAATCTGTTCAATGACCTCTTTCTTTATTTCTTTACTTGCCACAATCTTACTGTACTCATAACTTTTATTGGTTTCTTTGTACTTTCAGTTTTAATGACTTTCAGTTGCTTTTCCCTAGTTACAAGTATTTCAAGGGCACTTTTTTCAGCATTCATGACTATGCCATCTTCAACTGTTGACTGACTGTCCTGGCTTAGAACTGAGTTATCCTCATGGTACACCTCAGCAGGCAGTAAATACTACTTTGGTACTGCAGTAGGATTGAACAGATAAATACCTGTACGTTTAAAAGCTGACTGCATGTTTTCTATAGATAAAGCCTTGACATAAACACGACAAACCAGTTCACAAATAATGTAACGGGTGATTGTCGCTCGGGTCTGCCGCATAAGCTTGTGGCACTCAGCATTGTACATTCGTCCGAATGGTCCATAACAAGAAACATTCAATGGCAGGAGAATATGACTTGTATGGGCTGGTAGAATGAAAAAAAAAAAAAAAAAAAAAAAAAAAAAAAACAAACAAAACAAACAATACTTCTCTCCAAAGCCCATTCACAAATACCAACAGAAATATGAGACTTGTGTCCATCAACAACTAAAAGAACTTTCTGACCGTCTCGTCCTTGTATATATTTCAAAAAAATGAGATGACAGGTATTCTCTGAAAACTGCTTGGTCTTAAAATGTTCTGCAAGCTTTGCCTCCTCAAACATGGTTAATAGTGGGGCTTTACCACTGGCAACAGTGTCCGAGTCAACCTTTCCCAGAACTCTATCTCTGAGGGTTGAAACCGGCACATTGTATGTCCTAGCTGCCCTCTTAACTGGCATTTTATTTTCATCACATTGCTGGTATGCAGCAGTCAAAGCAGTTGCAGAATACTGCCTGTAGTTAGGCCTTACTTGTTGAGGTCTAGCCTACCAAAAAAAAAATAGTTTCTTATTTTTATGCTAAGGACTCAATATTTTTTGGTTTGGCGTTAGGACATTTTCTACTTAATTTTTTAATCACGTCACTTTCATTCATAAAATGTAAACAAAGCAGATGTACAGAAAAAGAAATGTTTAAAAACAAATATTTCTTTGTTTCCAAGGAAATTTTTATAACATGCTATTTGGAATTAGTGAAAAATGTTTATTTTTTAATGTAATCAACTATTTTAGCGATAAATACCTGTTTAAACCTCATATTGGCTTGAAAATTACTCGACCGTAAAATGTACGCGATAGTAAAAAATTTTCCCACGGTATGCGCGCGCATCATCAAAATCTGGCGAGACAGGACAAAATGGTAACGAATGCAAGGACAGGGACGAATAATGGACCTCCGACGATACGTTAGGCACAGTGAAACCAGAGTCATAGCTTCTATTCCGTCTAAACAGCTAATCGCATGTATTGATATGCTGCCGTTTGACGTGAAAGGCCACGCCTGTCAAAAAATATCAATATAAGAAGGAGAATTTAGAATGTGCTATGGAACTCCATGCAAAGATTTCGGAAAATTTTGTATAAAGAGAAATAAACATAAATTGGCCTTTTTTGTAATGAATGCCATTTGAATCAGTGTAGTCGCTTCTAATTTGCAAGAGAAACGTTTTCCTCACCCTGTGATTATGTCATGTTTTCAAACAGCGGCCGCCATTTTACGAATTTCTCCTGATTGTAATGACGTCATAAATATGTAAATCACTGGGACCCGAGTCAAACGTGCGGTTTCCCACGGGTTTCTTTGGAACTGTGGGGGGAAATGCCTATCTGTTGCAGAACATAAAACCTTAACTTAATTTCTTAAGCTAATTAAAAAATAGTGATGGATGATTGGATATTTTTTAATCTGTTGTGCTGCTATCCGGGTATGGTTAAAGTGACTGCTCTCAATTCTTGATTGACCATAAATTAAAATGCGCGTAAAGAACATGAGGTTTAATAAACGGATTTATTCATTTACACTTTTTTAGGCCTCATTTGCCCCGTCATAGGCAGAATAGGGGTCGAGGCGCACCCCCTACCTGCCAAGTACAATGACAATATTAAACACATACATCTAATTTTATAAACAAAGTAATCAAAAAACATGAAACCTCTATATCCTATCTAATATCTTATTAACAATGATTATGATCATGATTCAGGTGACTACAAACGTTGTATATTCCCGTTGTCACAATACGTTATCGAAACGAAATGTTAAAGCATGTGTGAGGTACACCTGAACAAGGGGAGAGAAACATGTTCCCGCTATCAATAGGTACGTCTGCTGTTATCTCCCTTGCAATAGACAGCGTCAAGAATACTTCTGTCGTCATATTTGTTTTTACCGTATTTTATGTTGCATTATAGCATATTTTTGAAACGCATGTTTGCGTTGTAACTGAATTTGTGACTATTTCTAAATTTCAATATTTGCCATTTGGTTTCGAACATTAGTGCATTAATTATAGGCGATTTTGTACCTGTGATTATATCGGTATGAGCAACAGTGTATGCAGTTCCCCTGTCTATCTTTGATACTTTTTCAGCTATCTTTTGAATTTCATTCCATATCATCAGTTATTTGACTTTATCGCAAACCCAGAATAGATGGGCAAGGGTTTCTCTTTTCTTTTTGCATACTTGACACTTTCATGATAGCTAATCTGTGTTCCGTGAAAATAACATTGTGTAAAACCTTTAACTGGAACTGTTTGCTTTTTAAGGACGGCACGGAACGGGTTTAATGTTTAAGATACGTATCTTACCAGTATCGTGGGGGAAGCATGTAATGTTTTTTTTCCCATAATATACAAAGGTGTTAGTTAAAACTGATTTATTTTAGCTTGACTGTAATAAAAGTTTATTTGATCCACTCTCGAGTCCGCTTCCTGAAAAAGCACTTCTACTAGTGTCATGATTTGAAGATGCGGTCGTGACCTCAGTGGGGCTTGAACCTACGAACCCTATGTTGAGCGACCGACACCTTAACCATTAGACCAGCGCTCCCCGTGTGTTAACATCTGCAGACTGTCTCATAGGCTCGGACATAAACAATCCCTCGGGAAATTGCAAATGCTATATCTAATATGAATGAACATGCGCTATATCTCTATGGAAATTTCCGTTCTCTTAAAGTCATACTTGTATGCTAACTGTTTCCATCTAGGACGGGAAAATCACATAAAATTTAAAATTAAACAAGTGAATGAAGTATTGCCATGTAGTACAAAGTCCCCTACTGGAAAGCACCTAATTTTCTCTACTGCAGTATAACATAATGAACTGATAGCTGTTAATAATGTATAAACAATATTGTACTATATATACAATATATTATAACAAAACATTTGGATTAAAAATTGGATGTAACATGCATGTTGTACCACAGAAAACTGGTCTCAATTTTTTCCTACGGTTTGTAATAAATAAGTTACAATATAAGCTATTTATAGTAAAACAAAGGGACATAATTCTATAAACAAGAGTGCCTCATGGTGGTGAACATTTGTGCCAAGTTTCATCAAAATCTCTCCATGCATAAAGAAGAAATGCTCCGGACAAAGTCATTCTTGAATTTGGCATTTGACCTCTAATTGTGACCTTGACCTTAGACCTAGGGACTTGGTTCTTGGGCACAACAATCCGTCTCATGGTAGCGAACATTTATGCCAAGTTACACCAAAATCCCTCCATGCATTAAGAAGTTTTCCAGACAAAGTCATTCTTGTATCTGACTTTTGGTCTCTATGTGTGACCTTGACCTTCCACCTAGGGACCAGGTTCTTGCGCATGACACTCCATCTCATAGTGGTGAACATTTGTGCCAAGAAATATTCAAATCCTGTTTTGCATGACAAAGTTATACACCGGACAGGAAAAATGTCCCATTGACCTTTGATCTCCAAGTGTGACCTTGACCTTTAAGCTAAGGTTCTGGGTGTTGCGCATGACACGTCGCCTCATCATGGGGGATATTTTTGCCAAATAATATTAAAATCCCTTGATGGATGACAGAGTTCCAGACCGGACAGGAAAAAAACCCCTATTGCCCTTTGACCCCCAATTGTGACCTTGACCTTTGAAGTAGGGGTCCGGGTTTTGAGCATGACACGTCATCTCATCATGGGGAACATTTGTGCCAAGTAATATTAAAATACCTTCATGGATGACAGAGTTATGGACCGGACACGAAGCAGACCCTGTTCATGCCATGTTAACATTTGACTGCCAAGTGTGACCTTGACCTTTGAGCTAGGGGTCTGAAAGTTGTGCATGACACATCATCTTATTATGACGTACATTTTTGCCAAGTAATATTAAAATCCCTTCATGGATAGCAGAGTTATGGACCGGACAGGAAAAATAGCCCTGATGACCTTTGACCTCCAATTGTGACCTTGACCTTTAAGCCCGGGTTTTGCGCATGACACGTCGTCTTATTATGGGGAACATTTGTGCCAAGTAATATTAAAATACCTTCATGGATGACAGAGTTATGGACCGGACATGAAATTGCGAACGGACGGAATGACAGAATGACGGATGGACGGAAAGGCGCATTCCTATAGTCCCCGAAACTGGTTTTCAACCAGTAGGGGACTAATAAGCAGGCTGTCATTAACGAAGGGATCGCATGGAAGACACGTGCAGAATTGCCGCCGAAAAATTTTGTACGTGTTGAAATAGTGCAAGGATCCTTGCCTCGAAGACGCAGTTGTAGGGAAGGGAAGTGGGCGTCCGGGGGGGGGGGGGGGGGGGGGGGGGGGTGCGTCGAGTGGAGGTCTTTACTATCGCTGACTTAAGTGACATCTGTTCAACATGAAAATAAGTTCAGCTGTACAGTAAATTATTTCTTTATTGTTTCATTCTTAATAACCAAGACATTTATTCAACGTGTGAACTTTTTTTTTAGATCTACAAGAAATTATACATCAATGTTTACTTGTCCCAAAATTTTCATATTTTAATTATTTAAACCTTATTGACTCATAATTTATTATACTCTTCTAACAATACAAATGCGCATACATGACTCATAATTTATTATACTCTTCTAACAATACAAATGTAATGTTACGAGTCGAAAATTAAATTAAGGAATGATACCTATAAAATACAATTTCTTTATCAAGACTGAAAGTGATTTATTACTGCTTCTTCAAAACGGAACTCGCCTCCTCTATTAAAATGTTAATTTTAAAACCTTCGTTGCAACATATTTCTAGACATGTCTATGTTACAAATAAACTGTCCGGAGAAAGAGCCCTGACAAATGAAAGTTCAGTATACTGTATGTATCTTTCGTTATTTAAAGATACCCATATGCGCCTCATGTAAATTTGCATGAAGCTCTCGGCCTTCTTACGTCATTTGTCTCATACGTTGCCTGTATCGGAGATGTGAAACAGTAACAACCGGGACGCGGACATAGAGATTAACCATATTTATTAAAACTGATAGAAAATGACTGCTAAAAGAACTGGATATAGAAGACTGGAAATAATTCAGTTAGGATAATCTACTAAACTACAGGTTATCATTGAACCATGCTTTTGGAAATGATGTTGAATTCAATGAATCATCGTTTCAAGAGCATGGTGCGATCGGTGACTGGAATTCATCGAGATGATCGACGAAGTCAGTCCGGACTTAAGATGTCGTCGAGGAGACAGACAGTTTAAATGAAATCTGTAAATTTTGAAGGGATTAGGCCTACAACTTTGGAAGAATAACAGTGAGTCAGTTTACTTTTTCTTTTTAAAATAACTTTTGTCTATTGTTGTTTATTCAAAACACGGCAATTCTTTCAGTACAATCGCATCTATGAAAATTAGTTTCGAGTAGCTCGTGAATCGTGGAATTTCCCGTAATCACCATTATCATTGACCTACCAAATTTGCATATTCCCCATGATGTATTGTAGTCAAATTCAACATGCACGTATTTAGGGTTTAAAAGTATTAATCCGAACCTTCCCGAAAGAGTCGACTTCGTAGAAATGCAGCAAAGATATCAATCAGTAAGTGAAGTAAACAGATTTTAGGCAAAATGTGTATATTGGACATATTTAAGCTGAAACCTTATATTGCATATTTTTGAATGGAAGGAAATATAGCTCTGACAGAGGCCCGATAGGGATAGCTGAATTCGGAGCTCTATGTATAGTGAAACTCTAGGCCGGGCTAAGGCGTACAAAATGTTAGTTTCCGGTATAAACATGCTCAAAAAATTAGGGTAGGTAGTGTTTTTTTTGTGGGTTGGTGGGGGGGGGGGGGGGGGGGGGGGGGGGGGGCGACTATTCGGAAATTATCTTTGTGTGAAAAAATGAATACAAATAAGTGAGTTATGCCTTTAGAGTAGTCTAATTTATTGTACGCGAGTCGTGATGTCGTGATATTGTGATAATTTTTGCATATGCAGACCGATTTCACAGACTGACATTTACCTATGTCTGACTCTGGAGGAGAGATATTGCAAAAGGATGCTAAAATACAGGTTATCTTTGAATCATGCGTTTGTAAATGATGTTTAATTTAACAAATCATCGTTTCAAGGGCATGGTGCGAATGCTGCCTGAATTTCATCGATGTTTAAAAACGCTTGTTTTTTTACAACTTATTCTAATATGACTAGGCAATGCTTAAAGGCTGTGACGTAAAACAGAGCTGGTGCGCCCGTGATATATTACAGACCACAGTATATACCGTATTAACTAAATTTGAACGAAAAATATCTTACCTTCCCGTGATATATTACAGACCACAGTATATACCGTATTAACTAAATTTGAACGAAAAATATCTTACCTTACCTTGTTTTTTATCCCAGATGACCCATATTCAAAATTGACCTAGATTTCATCAAGGCAACCATTCTGAACAAATTTTATGAAAATCCAGTGTAAAATACAGCCCCTATTGCATACACAAGGTTTTTCCATGATTTGACCTAGTGACCTTGTTTTTTTTTAACCCAGATGACCCATATTCAAACTTGACCTAGATTTCATCAAGGCTGTCATTCTGACAAAGTTTCATGAAGATCAGTTGAAAAATACAGCCTCTATCGCATACACAAGGTTTTTTTTGATTTAACCTAGTGACCTACTTTTTGTACCAGATGACCCATATTCGAACTTCACCTAGATTTCATCAAGGCAACCATTCTGACCAAATTTCATGAAGATTAATTGAAAAATACAGCCTCTATCGCATACAGAAGGGTTTTCTATGATTTGACCTAGTGACTTACTTTTTAACCCCAGATAGCTCATAATCAAACTAAACGTAGATTTTATCAAGGCAATCATTCTGACCAGATTTCATGAAGATCAATTGAAAAATACAGCCTCTATCGCATACACAAGGTTTTTCTTTAATTTGACCTAATGACCTACTTTTTGACCCAAGATGATCCAGATTCAAACTTGACCTAGATTTCATCAAGGCAATCATTCTGACTTAATTTCAGGAAGATCAATTGAAAAATATAGCCTCTATCGCATACACAAAGTTTTTCTTTGATTTGACCTAGTGACCTAATTTTTGACCCCAGATGACCCATATTCCAACTTGACCTAGACTTCCTCAAGTCAATCATTCTGACCAAATTTCATAAAGAACAATTGAAAATTACAGCCTCTATCGCATACACAAGGGTTTTTTTTTTATTTGACCTAATGACCTACTTTTTGACCCCAGATGACCCTTTTCAAACTCGGCCTAGATTTTATTTAGGTTATTATTTTGACTTAATTTCACTAAGATCAATTGAAAAATACAGCCTCTATCGCATACACAAGGTTTTTCTTTGATTTGACCTAGTGACCTACTTTTTGATCCGAGATGACCCATATTCAACCTTGACCTAGATTTCATCAAGACAATCCTTTTGACCAAACTTCATGAAGATTAATTGAAAAATACAGCCTCATTGATTTGACCTAGTGACCTAGTTTCTGACCCCAGGTGACTCTTTTTCAAACTTGACTTAGATTTCATTAAGGTAAACATTCTGACTAAAATTCATGAAGATCAATTGGAAAATACAGCCTCTATCCCATACACAATGTTTTTCTTTGATTTGACCTAGTGACCTAGTTTTTGATCCCAGATGACTCATTTTCAAATTCAATCTAGATTTCAAGGTAATCATTCTGACTAAAATTCATGAAGATTAATTAAAAAATACAGCCTCTATCGCATACACAAAGTTTTTCTTTGATTTGACCTAGTGACCTAGTTTTTGACCCCAGATGACCCATTTTCTAATTTGGCCTAGATTTTATCAAGGTAATCATTCTGACCAAATTTCATGAAGATCAGTTGAAAAATACAGCCTCTATCGCATACACAAGCTAAATGTTGACAGACGACAGACAGACGACGGACGCCGGACATCGAGTGATCAGAAAAACACACCTGAGCATTGCTCAGGTGAGCTAAAAAGTAAAACACAATATATTAGATAATACTTATAGGTGAAAAAAGTATTGCAATAACAATACGAACTATTCAAAGTAAAGCACAAGATATTAGACATTTTTCCTTCCTTAGTAGCAAAATATAGGTACTACTTTTAAGATAAATAATGAAGTGTGAGAGGATTTGTTGAATACATTAATGTTTCAAACTTATGAACACAGTGGCAAAAATATGGTTTCAAAAATTTCCTACGTAAACTGTAATATTTTGAGCAGACTAATAAAAAATGAAATTCTTTTCTACTACATTTATGTTGCAATTTAGACACAGTCTTTCTTCTCGTCTGGACATGTTCACATCCCCCCGATTGTACTGCTAAATTATGAGAAGATAACCTAAATTTTGCCTGTGATATTCTGTATTTACTAATATTTACTTGATTAAGTTATTCTTCAAGTTGAAATGAGTGTTTGTAAAGACTATAAGATGCCAATCTGCTTGATTCTGTTTTTAATATTTTGAAAGTTGATATTTTCTTGGTTAATCAGTATGTCATTCCGATTTCATTTACAATGGATTTGATTTGATAGGTCCTGTTTTTTCCGCTATAAGAGTTATCGTTATCAGCATCAGTTTTTAGTGTTCTATACATGCGTTTCGACAAGCAGTTATTATCTACTGATATTAATTTTAACCAACATTTTATTAAGATCAGTTTTCGTTGGATTCACATTGGGTATCGCCCCGTTTCTCCGTATAGTCCATCTAGATTACTTGATTTTTTAACGCACAAGATTTTCCGAAGGTACAATGTATAATTTCTAATATAGTGGAAACTAAAAATCTTAATGTGTGAAACAGCTGGCCCGATTTAAAATAATTAAACAAAAATGGTCATTGTGTGGCCCTCTATCCAACTGTTCAAATTATCCCGATTCGCATAAAAACATGACCGCAGAGGGCGTGGTCACTTTTCCATTCATGTTTAAATTGGAAACTTTAAAAATCTTCTTGGTGAAACCGCAGGCCCGATTTTAAAATAATTTCATGTAAATGGTTACAGTTGGACTCTCTAAATTATTCCGATTTGTCAAAAAAAAAACAAACAAAAAAAAAACATGACTGCAGAGGGCGTGGTTACTTTTCCCTATATGTACATAGTGGAAACTTTAAAAATCTTCTTGTATGAAACTGCTGGCCCGATTTTAAAGTAATTTAATACAAGTGGTCCTTTTTGACCATCTATCAAAAATGTTCAAATTATTCGGATTCGTCAAAAATCATAACCGCCAGAGGAATTTTCCCTATATGTTTATACCGGAAACTAAAATTCGTCTTGTCAGAATCAGCAGGTCCAATTTTAAAATAGATGTACACAAATGTTCCATTGGTACTGAACAACTTATTCTGATTCGTCAAAAAAATGGCCGCCAGGGGGTGTGGTCAGATGTCCCTATATGCATATAGTTGAATCTTAAAAATCGCATTGGCAGAAACTTCCGGCCCTTTACGAAGAATGTACAAATATGCTATTTCAAAATAGTTTCACAGACATTTTCCTTGCATAATTATCTTAAAACTAAAACTGTTCTAGTCTAGGGCCATCATCACCCTCAAATTGCTTTTAAATAAATCTATGGATGAACCATTTGCAAATAATAAAATAAATATTATAGTATCAACTAGGATACAAACGGTATTATTTGATATCTTAGTAAATATTTTGTTTTGCAGAAATGTCCTTCTCAAGCAGCGATTCTAGAAGTCATGATAAAACAGGAAAACAAGGCGCAAAAACTGATCAAAATTGGAAGTATACAATGTACTTTGACCCAGAGGCAGACAGGAGAACTGGTGCAGATTACGAAATTGAAGACGAGCAATTGGTTGAAAAGATGTCGCAGCTGGTAGATGCAGCTGAAATGATACAAAGTGTGCAAGCGTACAAAGGTCCTCTTGGCTGGTTTCAGCTAACCAAGGCTGTATTTTACCATGAATTCATAGTTTTTACAACTAAAAACTATTACTGGTCAATCGAGAAGCATTCCGATTGTATAACAATTCAAAGAGCGAAACTGAGATGTAATGTAGAACAGCGGTTTAGACATAATCCTAGGTTTGAGGGGTTTTCCGGGATAACACTTATGAAATCTGCTGCGGGTACAAAGAGTATAAAACAATTGATAGATTGGTTGTATATAAATCGTGAGCTTTACAAACATTATACTTTCTTCGAATGGAATTGTCAATGCTTTGCAGAGCGAGTATATAATTATGTGACTTGAATAAGTAATGACAAGCTGAGACAAAATAAAATCAATCATGAAAATTGTAAATAATTATGTATGCCTTAATTTTTCATGTACTGCATTTCAGTTAATGTTTTTAAAGTGTTTTCTACAGCGGCACTACAGTAAAACTTGATAGATGAGCTTCCAGTATGGCGTAAGATAGGCAAAAACTTTAAAAATGAGTACAGAGGTCGTATTTCTCATCTTTATGTTTGTTCTATAGGATTAATAAAAATTCAGGGGGATTCGATCCGTCATACATTTAGTCTTACATACACTAAACGTTTATATTAAGTCTACTCTTGGTATTGTAACGGAGAGTAGATATTTTCGGTGATTTTCCAATCCACCACCCAAACAAAGGCGCGAAAGTGACATTTCATCCAGACAACATGTTAAATTTAAAATCTTTGTTACTAGCAACCAGACAGTTATTCAGCTTCGGGTGTATTGTCGTATTGTCATTACAAAAAGAATTTATTCAAATTTGCTTTTATAATTTGGAAACATTCATCCGTGCCCAGGTACTGTCTTAAACCTTTTTCTACTGCTAGTCCTGATTTAAACATTCATTTGTATGTGCAAAGTTTGCTCCGAAAGATTGATGACAAACTCCGTGGACGTTAACCTTATTTTTATTAAGACACATTTTTTTTACTGTAAATGTTCAAAATGACAACTCAGTTTTTGAGGCCCGCCTATATACAAATAATCCTACGTTACAAAAACTTGTTTTCCCATTAATGTAACGAAAGTAGGGGTCATACTGGTCTCAATGGCCAAGCTTAGTTATACATAATAATGTCTTGTACAGAGTACATACAAATAACTTGGGGGAGGAGCAATTCCTGATTTTAGTGCCACAGGCTGTTAGAGAATCAGTTCTGAAATACATACTTGACCATAAAACTGCAGGACATTTAAGGGAAAAGAAATCATATCGAAGATTAAAACAGAATTTTTACTGGGTTAACTGTAAACAAGATGTGACCAATCATTGTAGAACATGTATTAAATGTCAAGGTCGAAATATGCCTTACAGAGCCTCAAAAGCACCATTATTAAAGTCAAATTTTACTGGTGTACCTTTAGAGAAGGTTGGAATGGACCTGATAGGTCCTTTACCTTTAACTCACAGGGGAAATAAGTACATTTTGTCTGCACAGTGTTATTTTACCAAGTGGGTTGAAATGAACTCATTACCAGTGTAAAACTTGATACAATAGCTAAGGTGTTAGTCAATGAATTTATATGTAGAGATGGCCTAATGACTAAAATAGTGACTGACCAAGGCCGCCAATTTGAATCAAATTTATTTCAGGAATTATGTAAACGACTGGGCATTGTTAAACTTAGGTCAACAGCCTTTAACCCAGAGACCTGTGGTCTTATAGAAAGAATAAACCGCAGTATTTGAAGACATGTTAAGTAAATACATAACAGTAAACCAGAAAGACTTGGATGACTGGATACCAGTATTACTTATAGCATACAGATCATCATTTCATGCAAGTACTGGTAAAACACCTTACCAGATGATGTTTGGACACAATCCAAGATTACCTATTGACATTCTGTATGGTCATGGACCCCAAGGCAATTTAGATCTTTCAAGTGAATATTATGTCCAGAAGGTTCAACAGTACCTTAGAAAATACCATGAGCAAGCACGTCAAGCTATGCTGACAGCAGCAAAACAACAGAAACATGAATATGATACCCGTTTAAATTTAATCACTTACAAGGAAAATGACCTAGTATGAGCTAAGGTGTTTACCAAAAAGAAAGGACTTAGCCCAAAACTAAGTTTTAGGTGGTTGGGACCCTTTAGAGTAGCAAAAGTGATTTCTACTCTTGTATTACAGATTATAAATGTAAAGACTGGGAAAGTCTTTAACCCTTACCCTGCTATATTTCTATAATGGACTGGTCCATCTTTCAATTTGGACAGTACCAATTATTATTTAAAGGGGTTTGCACTGAAAATTTACTGACTAAATAGCGAACAGTGCAGACCATGATCAGACTGCACGGATGTGCAGGCTGATCTTGGTCTGCACTGGTCGCAAAGGCAGAATCATCTGCCGCCAACAGGCTTAGGGTTAATGTACACCATAACAAGTTAAAACCATACAATATCTGAAGTGTATCTATAATTACAGACAAAAAAAAATGTCTGATAAGTGTATAAATATGCCCAGTTGTATTATATCAGTTGTGACAGAATATTTTTGTCATATTACCATGACCACTACATGTACATATATTTTGTAGTTTGTTTCATATAAGATATTGTTAATAATTATAGTATTTCAGTACAGCTGTCTTGGTACCAAAGACAGTAATTCAGTGAAGATGCCATTTGCCATGTACTTTATTGTGTTGCTTATATGTTTTGACCGCTGATTTGCATTAAACTCCAATAAAGAAACCTGTCAGACCCAATAGATTATACCGTCGCAGATTTTGTACCGAGATGCGAATACAGTTATTAAGACGTGTCATGCCGTGTAGCCATTCCGTGTGGCATATACCGATTAACATAAATGTGCCCAAAGCATTTTTTTACTGAACATACATGTGCATTCTACTGCTGATATAAATTCCTGTTTAGTTATACAACCAGTGACTTAGTAATCAGATGTACAATTGAAAAGCTGACTCTTTTAAGCAAGATTTTAACCTTAAATACAAATAAAAAAAAAAAAAAAAAAAAAAAAAGAACAGTAGACTGACCTGCAGCAATTGTAAAAAAGTTATAATACAGAAAGTACAAGTAGAAAGATAGCAAAAATCAAAATCACAGTTTTGCTTAAATTATTTTATTTACAAAGATTGACTAGTAGTTAAAAATGTTCTTTTCATTGTAATCTTTTTCAGAATGTCAAAAAACTAAGAAATTAATATGGAACATCATATTTTTACCTATACATACGTTTAGAAATAGTTAAAATCATTTTTTAAGAAAAATGAAAAAAAAATACCATGGCAAAATTAAGAATTTTCTTGCCATGGCAAAAGGTTTTGCCATGGCAAATTCAATTTTCTCGTACTTATTTACAAAAAACTAGTAATGATATTATATCAAAACATACTAACTTTAAAATAGGTGGGTTAATGTAACAATTTAAGGCAATTTTCATTTTTGTAAAGCGCGTATAAATATCAGTGCCGTAGCCAGACACAAATTTTAACCGAGGCAACCTAGGGGGATCCGGGGGCATGCCTCCCGGATTTTTTCCCCAGGACGTCTCTGGTGCGGTCTGAAGCACTCTCAAACTGTTTTATATCACAGTAAAATCGTCCCTTTAGCCCTATATTTCACAGAACGTTCATATTTTAAGAAAAAATATATTTATAACAAGGATAATTGGGGATTTATCCTATTCTAATATAGTCTCGGATACAATCATTTTTTGTAATTGAAAGGCAATAAAATCAGAAAACCATCAGTAAGACATACAAAATGCTTTTTTAGCTCACCTGTCACATAGTGACAAGGTGAGCTTTTGTGATCGCGTGGCGTCCGTCGTCCGTGCGTCCGTGGACGTCCGTTCGTTCGTCCGTCCGTAAACTTTTGCTTGTGACCACTCTAGATGTCACATTTTTCATGGGATCTTTATGAAAGTTGGTCAGAATGTTTATCTTGATGATATCTAGGTCAAGTTCAAAACTGGGTCATGTGCGGTCAAAAACTAGGTCAGTAGGTCTTAAAATAGAAAAACCTTGTGACCTGTCTAGAGGCCATACTTTTCAATAGATCTTCATGAAAATTGGTCAGAATGTTCACCTTGATGATATCTAGATCAATTTTGAAACTGGGTCACATGCCTTTAAAAACTAGATCTTTAGGTCAAATAATAGAAAAACCTCGTGACCTCTCTAGAGGCCATTTTTTTCAAAGGATCTTCATGAAAATTGGGTCATGTGGGGACAGGTGAGTGATTCAGGACCATCATGGTCCTCTTGTTTAGTATACTAGTAGTTTATTAGTTTATAACCCGGGAGGGGGTAGGTACTGGAGGGGGACTGTGTCCATGTTGGTGTAAAGATAACTATGAAATGGTGGCCTCTGGTGCATTTTTTTGGTCTGAATTTTAAGGTATTGGAGGGGATTCCCCTTCAGTTTAGTGGTGGTCAGATGGTTCTCTTATTTTGAAATACAGATACGAAATGGTGGCCTATGGTGCATTGTTTGGTCTAAAATTTGAGGTACTGTAGGGGGATCTTCTCAATTTAGGGGGTCAGGGGGCTCTCCCCCTGAAAAAAATGAATTACAAGTATGAAATGGTGGCCTCTAGTGCCTTTTTTGGTCTGAATTTTAAGGTATGAAAGGGGATTCACCCTCATTTTCAGGGGGCTTTTTCCCTGAAACATTTTGAAAATTCTGTATGAAATAGTGACCTCTGGTGCATTTTTGGATTTAAATTTGATAAATATAATACACAATTGGGTTCGACTTTGATGAGTAGCTCACTTCTCAGCCAACTTTGGGGAGGGGGCATGGACAAGGCTATCAATATGGATTTCCGCCTCACCTTGCCTCAATGATGTCATGAGGCAGATATATTATGTTATATTCTCATGATATTAATATACTTCTCTGAACTTTTATAACTGAAATTTTCATCAGTGTGAAAGGCCTACTTTTTACTCTTCTTTTGTTTTTGCCTCTCAAATTTTAACCGAGGCAACTGCCTCGGTTTGCCTCAGTGTGGCTACGGCGCTGAATATGGGCTGAATTTGCAAAATACCGGCGTGGCAAAAAGAAACCGGCGGCTATTCAAAGAGAACTTCTTCTGGTACTGTTCTTAATACCAGTACTGCTTTCCACTGCAAGTCATGTGGTCTTTATTATAATTCTGAGGAGGTTCAACCTCATCAGACACAAAGATGACCGCCACGGCCAACCAACAAGTGATGTGTTCTCTGTGTACAGGAAAACAATATGTTCTTCCAAAGAAGAGAACAGATGTTCAACGGAGGCACTTGGTTGCACAAACATCCCCACACCAAGGATGTTGATGTGCATACTGTAAAACAACTGCCATCACCACTGCCAGAAGTAAATATCATTCCGCAAGATTTTCCCACCAACGTACCAACTACTAAAGAACCAGACGCATCATCGCCATCTACAGTCGACACTCCACCAACAGAACCACGATCACCAGCAACTGTGACCATTCTACTAGACAGCACACATCCAGACCAACAAATACATCAGGCTGATCACTGTCCTATTCCAAAGCCAGATACCACTCATGTAATCTCGGGGGTGGAGGTCCAGAGGACCCCTGAGTTCCCGCCAAGAAGGATGAAGGTGCCAGCCAGGAAATCCTTAGATCCAAGACTACTATTCAGGGACGCATCTTCGGATTTCTTGGCGGGATCCATGGCTCGTCTGGCCGTCCATCAACGAAGGGAAATCCAGAAACAAGCAAAACCAGAAAATATAAACATCAACTTTGAACACCAGAACTCTAGAATAACAAGAAACAGAACAAATACATCTACAGGATGGACGAATACTGACCATGAAGACCACCTGCAGCCTAAGTCAGCCAATGTACACAGACCCAGACGGAATAGACAGAAGAAGAAATTCAGGTTTTAATGTGTAATAATGTATATTATTGTAACTTTTTGTTGTTGTTGTTTTTTGTATTAATGAATATTTATATTAAAGCTGATTTAAGAAATTAAAAGTTTTTTTTTTTTCATCGTGCTGTAGAATGCCTAATATATGACTGTATGTCATTAAGTCTCTATTTTTTCCCTTAAATATCACTAGTCTGTTGAACAGTCTTCTGACTCTTATGTATCTGGATAAATGGCTGTATAGTAATTCAATGACTACAGCAGTTGATATTTTCTGTGACATAAATTTTCATCCTGAAACAAGAAAAAGTATTTGGTATTGTCTTTTTGCATTTGATTAAACATTTTTAAAAATTCTTGTTGTAAAATGACTAGTATGTAAGTCACAAGTTAACTAAATGTATATTCCAGTCAAAGACAAGTATTATAAGCATTTAACGGACTGAATGTATTTCAGGTTTTGAAATGTTTAATAGTTGTTCATTGAAAATAGTATAAATGTGGAATGTTTGTTGCAGATGCATGTACGTACTAATTGAAAGTATTCAATTGATATGTCTGTTGAAAACAGTATTATCGGATGTATGCACCTTTTAATGAATGAGGCGTGTCTGTACTCTTGTTACCTTACTATTCTTTTACCAGTGCTACTTGTTGTTGAAATTATTTGTTTTCTACCTTAGAAAAGATCTTAAAAAATATCTGCCTCAGACTTATATATTCTTTACGAATATACGGGCCGCGATAGATATTATATGCATTACACCAAATTATCAGAATTTTCAGCAGATTTTGGCAATTACCACCAATTAACAAAAGATGCTCACTTTCCCAACACTTACACCCCCCCCCCCCCCCCCCCCCCCCCCCCCCCCCCCCCCCCCCCCCCCCCCCCGCCTACACACACACACACACTGATTATTAAATGTCCTGAATATTGTTGAGGCCATCTGGTGTTAGTACAACATTTGATTACCGAAAAAATCAGCATATGAACTCACAGAAAGTCTTATTGAAAGTTATTTTAATAGTTTGCGATTTCCCATCAAATGGACTCAAGGCAATATGTTAAAAAGAAGTCTTCCGTGTATTTCCGTATCTTTGCCGTTTAAAGCCACAACACTGATGAAAATCATCTAATTTTCTGCAGTAATCTGAATATAGTATATGAAAATGTACTTTAAGATGACTGTTATGACCCATCCATAAACATTAAAAACTTAAAGGATCACTCTATCCAGATACTCTAGCCTGAATCATTGTTTTTGTTTACATCATTTTGGCTGGAAAAATTAAAACGTAGATTTTTCGATAATGATACCTCTATTTTGAAATTTTTATCTAATGTTTTGATGCGTATGTGAATGTTGCTTCCGAATGTTTAAAAGTTCTAAAGAAATCTCAAAAAGGTTGCATGTCTTTGTAGAAATATTCAAGGGCTTTTCAATAAAGGTAAAAGTTAGGGTTGAAACCCGACCCTAAGGGTCGTCCGGGCTCGAACATGGGTACCATGCCCAAAGGCATAAAAAGCACCAAAATGCACCTTATTTGTCTAAATAAATTTTATTTTACATCAACTAAGGCTCAGAAGTAACACGCTTTGCTACATAACTATTATTTCTACGGAAATAAATACTTTTGTGTAAGTTTTGTCCGTCTGTACGGTCTATAGACTTGCTATAGGGACCGTAAAACGGTAATTTTAGACTCATTTTTTCCCGAAAATTTCATCAACTTCAACTTATAATGGAGTAACATATCGCACTAAAATTTCTTTTACTAAGTAGATGGAACTAATGTCTAAACACATATGTAAAGATCTTTTTATCCCCGACGGATATGCTGTCAGGAATTATTATTGAACTTTTCCAATTTTCCGGTAAAATTTTAGCCGTTAAATAAGGAATACATGTCGATAAATTGATTATCAGGCACAAATAAATACAAGTAAACATTGATTTTGATAGAAACTAGTAATATCTAAAAGTAAGTAACAAAATAGATAATAAATGTTCGTCCGTCTGTACGTAATTTAGTTTAAAACCTGTAATACCGTACTTTTCCGTACGGAAAATGTTCACGTTTTTCATTAATTTCAATTTTTTGTAGAATATCACAGACAAAAGATATTTTGTTGAAATAACTTTTAAAAATTGATTCAAAACATTGTATAAACAGATATGTATTTTTTGCAGCTTTACTGCCGACGCTTTCGTCGGGAAAACCTCTAAAAATGTACTATTTTTCGTAAAAACTTGTATTTTTTCATAATGTATTAAATAGAGGGGTGGGCTATATTGAACAAGCCATAACTTCATTACCTGATGTCCGAAATAATAAATGATACCTTGTTGGAAAGAACAACCCAATATCTAAATGAAAAAGACAAACCCGGTCGGCTAGGGGTCAAGGTTATAGGTCAAAGTCCGGCAATATTCTCAAAAAAAAAAGAACTTTTCTGAGTAGTCAAAGCAGCCCTAGGGATTTAAGTAATATCTTCACTGAGTGCAACGACACCATTGGAGCAATTGGTCGGACTAGCTTAGTCTTGGCCAGCACCCTACCGCATATAACAACTTTGAACATATTCTGAGACCTGTCATGAGCTCCGATGGTGTCATATGGTCTTGTAACTAGCAGGTACCCAGGGTGTAGAGACTCGAACAAGGGACAAAATTTGACATAGTGTCAATATCAATTGAAATTCACTTACAATTACAATACCGTACCTCTATGTATTTCCTCCCGTGATACCTGGCTCACCGAGGTGTTCGAACATGGTTTTAATCTATAGCCAGGACCCCAACCAAGTCTGCCATGTATATCAAAGTGTTACAATTTTTGGTCAAAAGGGATTCAGTTGGGTCGAAAACCTCCCAGACAGGGTCAGAAAAACCGTTTAGAACCCTACTTGGTATCCGTATATGACTTGCCCTGACGTCTAGGGCTATCCAAGGTACTTTTGTGTGGCCTCATTCGATACCCAGGACTCACACTTATATGACCATGTATAATATAAATATATTACTGTAGCATATGGGCTCGAACCCGGTCGAAAACCTCTTAAATATGGTCAAAATAAGAACTTAGAAAACCAAATGGTGTTCTTCTATGTCCCGCCGCGACCCCATGGCTACACAAAGTACTTGAACATAGTCTCTATCGATAGCCAGGATTTATACCTATACAATCATGTATAATAAGGGTAGACATTTGGTCCACAGAGGCTTGACCTTTAACGAAAACATCTCAGACATGGTCAAAATAGTCATTTTTCCTAAGTTCGAACACTACCCGGTAATCTTGTAGTACCTGTCTAGACCCCTCTAGCTATCCTAGACTAGGTCTCATTCTTTAGCCACGACCCATACCTATACAACCATGTATGATACTTGTATATATCGTGGTCATAGGGGTTCGAACCCGGTGTAAAGCCTTTCAGACATTGTCAAAATTGTCATATTTGCCAAGTTTGAACACTACCCGGTGACCTTATATGACCTGCCATGACCCCTACAGGTATGACAGTTACTTGAACTTGGTCTCATCAGGTAGCCAAAGTCCATACCTACCTCTTGAAATATCACATTGGTATATGTTCTGGTCATTGGGGATCCAACTGGGTCGAAACCCTTAAAAATGATCAAAATAAAGCCGTTTTGACTACAACAGTCCTCCATATATTCCATGTCCTGATCATAAATGGTACCCAATATACCCAAATATGGTTTTAAACAGTAGCTAGGATCCATACCAGTCGGACCATGTGTAGTAAAGGTATATGTGATGGTACAGAGGCTCGAACGAGGGTGCAGATCTGTAAAATTTTGTCTAAATCCTGAACTTTCATGTTTTAGCTGTAGTTGACCTGCATATTTTGTGTGACCTCTAGGGATTATCCTTTCACCTTTAACCTATTTAACCTATGTTGATATGGTGTGTGGCTATTGTTACGTGTCATCATATATGGTAATACAAAATCAGGCTTGGGGTGTCATTTTGTAGCTACGACATATATCTACCTGCTCTAGTACCAAAATAAAATATATCAGCAGTTTTGCACTTTAAAAAAAAATAAAATTGGACCAATTATTTTTGTGTTCATCAGGTAAAGGTCACCTCATTTGAGGTCACAATTTATTCATCACTTATTTATTTTGCAGAGTATATTTAATCTACCATACCCTACCCTCAGCCCCTATCCCTACTACCCTATCCCTACCGTACCCATACGTACCATACCCTATCGCCTACCCTACCCTATGCTGCCCTGCCCTACCTTACCCAAACCCTACCCCTACTTACCCCTACCCTACCATACCCCCTACCCACCACCCTACCTACCCTACCCAACCCCATCCCCTAATTCCCCGACACCCTACTGCCCTAACCTAGCAAAGTGTAGGCTACCCTAGACTAGCCTAGCCTACCTCTACCCTTATAGATACCCCTGTCCCTATCCCATTACCCTAGCCTAGCCTAGCCCTACCCTATCATAACCTATCAATATCTCTATGCCTTATCCATAGCCTAGAAAGAAAAGAAAAACATCGTAAAAATGTATGAACGGAGTCCTTTGATAAGTACTAGGTATTGGACCCATAATAGAGTACCTCCTTTTTGAAGAGTATTCAATTACTACCATAAACCTTCTTTGACTGGGGGGGGGGGGGGGGGGGTAGGTTCAAGCCCCACTTGGACAAAATTTTGTTTTCCATATTTTCCCTTTTTCTATTAAGTTTTTACTTCTTTCAAGACTTATTATAGATGTATTGTACAAAAGTGGAAAATTTTCATTTTATAAGCGATTTCTTGCTGTTCAAAGTGAATTTACCTCTGAATCAGGAGGGGTAAAGTTAGACATCTTTAAAAATACTGAGTTACATGCAGGTAGGTTTTACTTCTGCCCCAAGATTATTTTTGAATGAAGTGAGCAAAATTCAAAACAGACCCACAGGATTCGACCTTAATTTTTCAATGTTGGAGTTAGGATTCTGTCTCATTAAATCTGTTTACTTGAGGCACACTAAAATAATGATATTTACAGTATTATTTTGTGTTTTATAATTGTTTAACAATAGTCTGATGTTTCTTTCATCAAAATTAATGCTGTAATGAATTCTCTGGTCCAAACGTTTTAGATAGTGACCATCACATTGAAATTTGTCTGTACTTGAGCTTGAGGAAATACCATAAATTGTACAAAATTTACAAAAAAACGGCACGGTAAAAGTTGTTTAAAAGTTCAAACACAGTGCGAAACATGGTCAACTTTAAGAATATACCGAGCAAATGCTATTTTTAAACATTACTATTAGGGGTCCAATACCTTGATTGTGTAAGTAAAGTATATTGTTAGGCCAAAGTTCATGTCAATTTATAGTAGGAAACTTCAAGGAAAATGACATGAAACATATCAAAATCAGTTACAGTCATGTACGTACCATACGTATAATTTTGATTAAGAACGTGCATCATACAAACCACAGACATATTCATTAACAACAGACATCGCAATTATATAAAATATCAATATAAATCTTCAGCTTTAATCAAAATGGTTTACAGACACCCAAATTCTCTTGAGTATTTACTTTTTCTTCCAATATCAAGGAACAAACGAGGGAATCGTTTCGTGCTTATTAATTTATTGTAAAATAACCTGTCAATAAAATCAAGCTAATTTTGAAATTCAGCAGAAACAGTGAATTGGTTAAGCATGTGTACCCGTTTATGTTGTAATGTGATAATAAATAATCCGCACCATGGAACGGTCTGTTTTAAGATTAATTAACGGATATGAATTGAAGGAAATGAAAACATGGATATATTGGTAATGGTCGCCAAATGTGCGGAAAACGTAAATACTACATATAGTCGTTATTATAAATGGTATGGCAAAACATATCTCAAGATCATTTTGTGCCAGTTTGATACTTCGTTATTTATTTGGTGTTACTCGGTTATTAAGTTCGAATGAAAATGTTAGCAATCGGGAGAATTCTGGTATCTATGAACAATTTAGATTCAAGTTTTAGTTTAATATTGGTTAAATCTAATTTAAATATATAAACTTTAAGATGTAAATAACACACAACATCTGGAAAAATAAGGTCTTTACCCCTAGAAAACACCTAACAGGATTGTCAAGGGGCACGGATCCGTAGCTCTAGAATCAGAATCTAGAGGTACGGATACGTACCCCTAGACAATTACATACACACTCAAATAATTTCATGATAACTATGCGCTTACAGTTGTTCATTTTTAAAAAATCGTGTTATGTCCGAGTTTTGACAACTAAACAAGAGCTGTCACTAATGGTGACAAATGCCCCCGCAGCACATTGACCTTTGATCTGGTTACCTTGACCTTTGACCTGGTGACCCCAAAGTCAGTAGGGGTGGTGTACTCAATAAGTACTATAAGCAGGTGAAGTTTGAAGGTCCTGGGTGAAGTGGTTCGCGAGTAAAGTGCCTTCATGCAAAAAGTTAACGTTGGCCCCTGTGATCGTGACCTTTGATCTGGTGACCCCAAAGTCAGTAGGGGTGGTGTACTCAATAAATACTATCAGCATTTGAAGTTTGAAGGTCCTGAGTGAAGTGGTTCGCGAGTAAAGTGCCTACTTGAAAAAAGTTAACGTTGGCCCCTGTGACCTTGACGTTTGATCTGGTGATCCCAAAGTCAGTAGGGGTAGTGTACTCAATAAGTACTATAAGCATGTGAAGTTTGAAGGTCCTGGGTGCAGTGCTTCGCGAGTAAAGTGCCTTCATGCAAAAAGTTAACGTTGGCCCCTGTGACCTTGACCTTTGATCTGGTGACCCCAAAGTCAGAAGGGGTAGTGTACTCAATAAGTACTATCAGCATGGAAGTTTGAAGGTCCTGGGTGTAGTGGTTCGCGAGTAAAGTGCCTTCATGCAAAAAGTTAACGTTGTGACGAACGAACAAACTAACAAACGAAGAACGAACTAACGAACGGACGGACAGTTGAAAATTAATATGCCTCCCTTCGGGGGCATAAAAATACATGTCCGAGTTTCTACTACAGCATGTCCGAATTTCAGCTACACTGTCCCAGTCATGCCGTTTCACCCGAAGGTACACTTTCTTCGTAATTTACGGAATGCTTCAGACATTACAGTGCAACTGGATACGAAATGGGAAACTAATGCTGTTGTAAGTAAAGGGAAGTAATGCAAAGGAAGCTATCGCCATTTAGTAAAGCATAGCAATCTGTCAAGTTTGTTCATTCGAATTTTGTCCGAGTTTCTACGGATTTACCTATATGGTGATGATTTAGTAAGGTTTTATAAGAACAGTGATTGGTGATTTACTAGTGATATACGAACAATACTAGTGACTTTGGTTTATTTTAGCAGTACATTTATCAATAAAGATAGAGAGGAATGGATTATGCTTTATGTACTGTTTAGTGCTCTACCCTAAAATAAAGTAGGAAAATAAGCCATGGTCTACATAAAATTGCTGTTTTTATGTGTCTGAAATGCTGAACTGCTGAAAGAATCACATTTTCATGGTCATTTCTCAATTTTGGGGCATGTGACAGGGCCATTTCTTATAATGGAAGTTTATGGAAAAAGTAATAGGAGTTTCTGACCTAAAGAAAATTTTCTACACTTGTGAATTAAGTGAAAGAACTGATTCTGGAGAAAGATTTTGTTATTGTACATTCTTCTGTTTGATTGATTTAGGATAATCAAAGCCTATAAGGTTGTTCAGCAATAAAATTACAGGAATTTAGTCCAGTAAGTAGATATTTTCAGTCATAATCAGCACCAGGGGTGCCTTATGTTGGCAAAGGTATTATTTTAAACAGGTGATTGCATGTGACTAAGGTGATACTTGCAGTATTTGGTGTCTGCTTTGAGGCAGAATTTTCTTTTTGTGTAGGACATTAGGAGGGGTGGAGTGTAAGATGAATGTATAAGGCTTTTTCTATAATTCTTTTATTTAGGTCTCCATACAGACTTGACCGGTTATGGTTCCATGATGATTTTATGACAAGACTGGAGGAAACCTATTACTGACAGTACCAGAGTGGTTATTGTTGAAGAACAGTAAAGGTAGGACACAGAAATATATTCTTTTATACAGGCATAACTTAAAATTTGCTCCTACAACCTTCTGCATTATATATGGAAACTTTTTCTCTTTTCCTTGAAGCAATGACAGTCTGTGGGATGCAAGTTTTGTCTGTTTTATTTGTCCTTTTATGTGACTACTGATAATGTTTAATTCATTTCAGATGTTTTTCACTGATTCAGTTTCTCAAAAGTTGAATTGGAAGCAAGAGTTACATTAAAATTTGAATATTTAGATATCTTTAAGCTTCCTGCTCAAAAATATATGTCAAAAAAGTACTTGAAGAAGTATAAAAAGTTTGTGATACAGTCCCAAGAGAAAAGACACTGCCCTAGAATCACTTGTCCTTTAAAAGGTGTGGTTTGTGTGGTTCATTGGAATCCATATTGCAAAATATAGCTATTTTACTTGTACTTTTAAGTGTTCATGCTGCAGTCACATTATGTAGGCATTCTGAGGATCGAATGATAGATTATGGTGTGCTGTTTTGTTGGACAGAGCTGGAAAATTATTTCTCATTCTTACAAAATGATGTCTGGATAGGTTCAGACATATCTAAATAGCTTTACAGCATTATGTTCATGTTTCATAACTTATTTTCAGTGCTGGTAATAGTGACTTTATCAGAAAAATGCCTAAATTGATCTAGGAGTTATCAGAATTGAAATATTGGTGCATATTAGAAGTGAATTATCTCCCTTTAATTGTTTATAATTCTAATATTTCAACTTCAAACTGTTTCATTAAGGTATTTTGGGCTTGGAAATGTTATTTTCATGTACAAGTAGTTTGACAGACAGTCTTAATTGTAAAAATGTGTTCTAAAAGATGTATTTAGGCTGTCCATGGTCTGAAATTGTGGGAAAAAAAGCTAGAACTCACACTCTAGGGATGCTTGACAGCCACTTATTTGAGAGTAATACACTTCTAAAAGGCCGAATTTAATTTTCTTTGCAAGATTATGCTTCCCCTTATTGAAAGTTGCAGTTATTTTGCAAGTGATGGTGTCTTTATTAGTAATAGCAGCTTTTATCTATGGCTCTATGGCCAGAAACTGATGAAAACAACTGCAGTGGGGCTTTATTTGAAAGACCTGTAAGTCCTAAACTATTGTAATGATAGTGTAAATATTGTGTAAGCTCTATATAAACATCAACTAGTGTTTGTTTACAGTCTATTAAATGCCAAGTCACATTCAGTAATCCCCTAGGATGAAGAAATGTGTTGACAATGAAAAAGTCACTGTTTTTAGTGATGGGTGGGGTATGAAAACAGAACCCTGCTGCAGCATTTATCCTAAATATTAGATGTAAGTAGTGTTTGTTTAAAGGGGACTGCATGCATTCAAGGTGTTTTTTTTCCATGTTGCATCAACACTGACTTCCTGTTGGTCATTTGAATAAGAAAATGCAATTTTATTTCATATTTTCAGTACAGTTGACATAAGACACTGTGACATGATACAGGAGGCTTTTATTTTGAATGAGAGGGAAAAGAACACATTTGTTACTTTGGTAAGTGTTTATTTTAAAATTATAATAACTAAAAGGCATGTATATTGAAATTTTATATTCTCTTTATGAAGACAATTACCTACATTTGTGAATTAAGTGAAAGAACTGATTCTGGAGAAAGATTTTGTTAATGTACATTCTTTTTGTTTGATTTAGGATAATCAAAGCCTATAAGTTGTTCAGCAATAAAATTACAGGTATTTAGTCCAGTAAGTAGATATTTTCAGTCATAATCAGCACCAGGGGTGCCTTATGTTGGCAAACATATTATTTTAAACAGGTAATTGCATGTGACTAAGCTGATACTTGCAGTATTTGGTGTCTGCTTTGAGGCAGAATTTTCTTTTTGTGAAGGACATTAGGAGGGGTGGAGTGTAAAATGAATGTATAAGGCTTTTTCTATAATTCTTTTATTTAGGTCTCCATACAGACTTGACCGATTATGGTTCCATGAAGATTTTATGACAAGACTGGAGGAAACCTATTTACTGACAGTACCAGAGTGGTTATTGTTAAAGAACAGTAAAGGTAGGACACAGAAATACATTCTTTTATACAGGCATAACTTAAAATTTGCTCCTACAACCTTCTGTATTATATATGGAAACTTTTTCTCTTTTCCTTGAAGCAATGACAGTCTGCGGGATGCAATTTTTGTCTGTTTTATTTGTCCTTCTAGTATTTGACTACTGATAATGTTTAATTCATTTCAGATGTTTTTCACTGATTCAGTTTCTCAAAAGTTGAATTGGAAGCAAGAGTTACATTAAAATTTGAATATTCAGATATCTTTAAGCTTCCTGCTCAAAAATATATGTCAAAAAAGTACTTGAAGAAGCATAAAAAGTTTGTGATACAGTCTCAAGAGAAAAGACACTGCCCCAGAATCACTTATCCTTTAAAAGGTGTGGTTTGTGTGGTTCAGTTGGAATCCATATTGCAAAATATAGCTATTTTACTTGTACTTTTAAGTGTTCATGCTACAGTCACATTATGTAGGCATTCTGAGGATCGAATGATAGATTATGGTGTGCTGTTTTGTTGGATAGAGCTGGAAAATTATTTCTCATTCTTACAAAATGATGTCTGGATAGGTTCAGACATATCTAAATAGTTTTACAGCATTATGTTCATGTTTTATAACTTATTTTCAGTGCTGGTATTAGTGACTTTATCAGAAAAATGCCTAAATTGATCTAGGAGTTATCAGAATTGAAATATTGGTGCATATTAGAAGTGAATGATCTCCCTTTAATTGTTTATAATTCTAATATTTCAACTTTAAACTGTTTCATTAAGGTATTTTGGGCTTAGAAATGTTATTTCATGTTTAAGTAGTTTCACAGACAGTCTTAATTGTAAAAATGTGTTCTAAAAGATGTATTTAGGCTGTCCATGGTCTGATATTGTGTGGAAAATAAGCTAAATATGGCACTCTAGGGATGCTTGACAGCCACTTATTTGAGAGTAATACACTTCTAAAAGGCCGAATATAATTTTCTTTGCAAGATTATGCTTCCCCTTATTGCACGTTGCAGTTATTGTGCAAGTGATGGTGTCTTTATTAGTAATAGTAGCTTTTATCTATGGCCCTATGGCCAGAAACTGACGAAAACAACTGCAGTGGGGCTTTATTTGAAAGACCTGTAAGTCCTAAAATACTGTAATGATAGTGTAAATATTGTGTAAGCTCTACATAAACATCAGCTACTGTTTGTTTACAGTCTATTAAATGCCTAAGTCACTTTCAGTAATCCCCTAGGATGAAAAAATGTGTTGACAATGAAAAAATCAATGTTTTAAGTGATGGGCGGGGTATGAAAACAGTATCCTGCTGCAGCATTTATGCTAAATATTAGATGTAAGTAGTGTTTGTTTAAAGGGGACTACATGCATTCAATACAGTTGGTTTTTTATACATGTTGCATCAACACTGACTTCCTGTTGGTCATTTGAATAAGAAAATGCAATTGTATTTCATATTTTCAGTACAGTTGACATAAGACACTGTGACATACTATACTTAAAATGATACAGGAGGCTTGTATTTTGGGTGAGAGGGAAAAGAACACATTTGTTTCTTTGGTAAGTGTTTACTTTAAAATTATAATAACTAAAAGGCATGTATATTGAAATTTCATATTGTCTTTATGAAGACAATTATCTACACTTGTGAATTAAGTGAAAGAACTGATTCTGGAGAAAGATTTTGTTATTGTTCATTCCTCTGTTTGTTTGATTTAGGATAATCAAAGCCTATAAGGTTGTTCAGCAATAAAATTACAGGAATTTAGTCCAGTAAGTAGATATTGTTAGTCATAATCAGCACCAGGGGTGCCTTATGTTGGCAAAGGTATTATTTTAAACAGGTAATTGCATGTGACTAAGGTGATACTTGCAGTATTTGGTGACTGTTTTGAGGCAGAATTTTCTTTGTGTGTAGGACATGAGGAGGGGTGGAGTGTAAAATGAATGTATAAGTCTTTTTCCATAATTCTTTTATTTAGGTCTCCATACAGACTTGACCGGTTATGGTTCCATGAAGATTTTATGACAAGACTGGAGGAAACCTATTTACTGACAGTACCAGAGTGGTTATTGATGAAGAACAGTAAAGGTAGGACACAGAAATACATTCTTTTATACAGGCATAACTAAAAATTTGCTCCTACAACCTTCTGCATTATATATGGAAACTTTTTCTCTTTTCCTTGAAGCAATGACAGTCTGCGGGATGCAAGTTTTGTCTGTTTTATTTGTCCTTTTATGTGACTACTGATAATGTTTAATTCATTTCAGATGTTTTTCACTGATTCAGTTACTCAAAAGTTGAATTGGAAGCAAGAGTTACATTAAAATTTGAATATTTATATATCTATAAGCTTCCTGCTCAAAAATATATGTCAAAAAAGTACTTGAAGAAGCATAAAAAGTTTGTGATACAGTCTCAAGAGAAAAGACACTGCCCTAGAATCACATGTCCTTTAAAAGGTGTGGTTCAGTTGGAATCCATATTGCAAAATATAGCTACTTTACTTGTACTTTTAAGTGTTCATGCTACAGTCACATTATGTAGGCATTCTGAGGATCGAATGATAGATTATGGTGTGCTGTTTTGTTGGATAGAGCTGGAAAATTATTTCTCATTCTTACAAAATGATGTCTGGATAGGTTCAGACATATCTAAATAGCTTTACAGCAATATGTTCATGTTTTATAACTTATTTTCAGTGCTGGTATTAGTGACTTTATCAGAAAAATGCCTAAATTGATCTAGGAGTTATCAGAATTGAAAAATTGGTGCATATTAGAAGTGAATTATCTCCCTTTAATTGTTTATAATTCTTATATTTCAACTTTAAACTGTTTCATTAAGGTATTTTGGGCTTGGAAATGTTATTTTCATGTACAAGTAGTTTGTCAGACAGTCTTAATTGTAAAAATGTGTTCTAAAAGATGTATTTAGGCTGTCCATAGTCTGATATTGTGTGAAAATAAGCTATAAATGGCACTCTAGGGATGCTTGACAGCTATTTATTTGAGAGTAAAGTACTTCTCAAGGGTAAATTTAATTTTGATTCAAAATTTTTGACATAACCTACATCGGTGAGAGGCAAGTGATTCAAGATATGTGACATTACCTACATACATCGGTGAGAGGCAAGTGATTCAAGATCTGTGACATTAACTGCATCGGTGAGAGGCAAGTGATTCAAGATCTATGACATTACCTACATCGGTGAGAGGCAAGTGATTCAAGATCTGTGACATTACCTACATCGGTGAGAGGCAAGTGATTCAAGATCTGTGACATTACCTACATCGGTGAGAGGCAAGTGATTCAAGATCTGTGTCATTACCTACATCGGTGAGAGGCAAGTGATTCAAGATCTGTGACATTACCTACATACATCGGTGTGAGGCAAGTGATTCAAGATCTGTGACATTACCAACATCGGTGAGAGGAAAGTGATTCAAGATCTAAGACATTACCTACATCGGTGAGAGGCAAGTGATTCAAGATCTGTGACATTACCTACATCGGTGAGAGGCAAGTGATTCAAGATCTGTGACATTACCTACATCGGTGAGAGGAAAGTGATTCAAGATCTGTGACATTACCTTCATCGGTGAGAGGCAAGTGATTCAAGATATGTGACATTACCTGCATCGGTGAGAGGCAAGTGATTCAAGATCTTTGACATTACCTGCATCGGTGAGAGGCAAGTGATTCAAGATCTTTGACATTACCTGCATCGGTGAGAGGCAAGTGATTCAAGATCTTTGACATTACCTGCATCGGTGAGAGGCAAGTGATTCAAGATATGTGACATTACCTGCATCGGTGAGAGGCAAGTGATTCAAGATCTTTGACATTACCTGCATCGGTGAGAGGCAAGTGATTCAAGATCGTTGACATTACCTGCATCGGTGAGAGGCAAGTGATTCAAGATCTGTGACATTACCTACATCGGTGAGAGGCAAGTGATTCAAAATCTGTGGCATTAATTACTCGGCCACGGAGGCTCCTTTAAAACGTGGCTATTAGACAATGATCTTTGAGTAAATCAAATTTTAAGAACAATCGTAAGGTATCTGATAAAACACTTGTTTATATAAATTGATCCGTTATACTCGGTGTGCAGAGTTCCGATGTTTTACGGTACTGTGTTATTTGAACGTAGCTGTTTCTACTGAAGCTTTTGGTGAAAATAAAAGACAGTGAATTTGAAAATGAAATCTTTACATACCACTTCAGGTATTTACACCATACACACACGCGCTCTTCCAAATGACACATAAACTATCCATCTGACTTGTTGTATTATCTAAAATAATTTCAAGTGAGGCAACTAATGATCTCCCGTCTCCTCTCCCACCCTCCCCACTCCCCCACCCAACCAACATGGCCTCTATTCCGTCTAAACAGCTGATTGCATGTATTGACAGCCTCTATTCCGTCTAAAAAGCTGATTGCATGTATTGACATGCTGCCGTTTGACTGAGGCCCAGCAGGGTAGCCGACTTTGGAGCTCTATGTATAGATCTACCAACCCTCTAACCCCATCCCACAATAGGAGGTGAATGTTGACGTATGGTTTCACATAAACCGGAAATATACTGTTGATTTTCGTCATTCTAATATAAAACTGTTGTTTAGGTTGTTTCAATGGGACGGTAGAAGGTCTCTTCCATACCTTTTATAATGAATTGCCTGCTTGATACCTTTGTCAAATAACATGTTGTATGACTTACTAACTATATCTAGGCTTTACGTTTGGATCTACCAACTTTACTAAAACGGATTAGTTTATCCTCTTTTTGTTCTTTTGTGCTCGTATTTAATAGTCTTATTTATTAAGAAATGTCCGTTTTGGCACTATTTATCGTACTGCTGCTCATCCGCTCACAGGCACAGTTCAAAGCTCTTCATGTGTCGTTGGAAGAATATGTACCAAACTACTCGAAGAAAACTGACAACTTAGGTTGGGGCTAACTATTGCTTTTTCCTAAATTAGGGATATGCTTTACCCTATAGCGTTCAAAACAAGAACTATATTTGAATTCAACCCCAGAACGACATTGGACATTCGAAACTAGAACGATATTTGGCATTCGAAACGAAAATGATATTGGACATTCAAATCCAGAACGAAATTGGACATTTGAATCTAGGACGACAATGGACATTCGAAACAAGAACGGTATTTGACATTCAAACCCAGAACGACATTGGACATTTGAATCCAGAACCACAATGGACATTAGAAACTAGAACGATATTTGACATTCAAACCCAGAACGACATTGGACATTCGAATATACTGAACTGAAAATGATTTTAGGAATTAATGGCAACCCGTGAGTAAATATGCTAAAATTGGAACGTTAAGTTGTCTTTCTAAAGAAGAAAAAGTGATATTATATAACGTGTAACATGTTTATTCATCCGAATTATGTCTTAAAATCGGCTTGAAATGTGTGGGTTTCTTTAATCATGGGCACATCACTCAAACTTTATATTTTATTTCACCATATTTTAGACTATATATTTATTGATGACTGTGAGAAGCTTCATTAAATTCTACACTGAAAATATAATCAAAATTGTGATTTTCTCCACAGACTCCCATTACTAAAACTTTTGTGAGATCCAAATTTTTCAAATTCGTCTAGCAAAAACTAAAAAAAAAAAAAGAATAGGTTTCAATCAAATTCTACACAGTAGATATTTTATCCCAACGTGCAGAACTACCTTAACGACATGTTTGACCACAATTACATATAAGCCGTGCCATGAGAAAACCAGCATAGTGGGTTTGCATCGGCGCAGTCTGGTTAGCATCCATGCTGTTCGCTAACAGTTTCTCTAATTGCAATAGACAGCATGGATCCTGACCAGACTGCGAGGATGCGCAGGCTGGTCTGGATCCAAGCTGGTCGCAAACCCACTATGTTGGTTTTCCCATGGCACGGCTCATATAATTAATTATAAAACGTATACTAGATAGTATACCTGATGAATCGTTTGTTAATATTGTGGATGTTTAGACATGTCCTAAGACGTACATGAGAAAATGTAAATGAATTAATAGTGACCACCATTACCAATTTAACAAATTGTTAATATTTTCTCGTGTACGTCTTGGACCATGTCTAAAGGATGAACAACATTGACCAATGAGATAAAGTATACGGTTTGTAACTAGATGTAAATGTTGTTAAATACGTCGTTAAGGTAATTCTGCACGTTCGAATATTTGCTTAATTCACTTTTTATTTTTCTTAATTGATTGTAATGCTCATGGTGATGTCAGACGAATATTCATTTCATAAATTTCTGATGCATGTAATAATTTCTCCATGCTATCATCAAAGCTAACGTTAATTTGTTTAATGACTTTTTTTCAGATTTTCTACATGAATATTTCAACACACGTAGATAAAGTTTGTAGAAAAATTTCTTTGCAGAGACGTTTCTTTAAAGTTGTAATTTGATATATAAAGTTATACTACGCCTAAAATTCATTTTGAAAAAAAAGTACAATATTTTTACTGCACGAAATTAACATGTTTTGTTTGCACAATGAAAAAATAAGTCACTATTAAACTGAACTTTCAGCATACCGGCGGCAAGTGTTTCTGCCTTTGGTCTGCTCTATTCGCTATTCAGTCAGTAAATTTTGTGAACACCCTTTGGCACTGCAAAAATTGACTGATATACCAGTCCATTTAAGGAAGTTAGCAAGGTGAAGGTTAATGATGTACAACAAACAACATAGCATAATTTTTTGTTCCAGTTTTTTTTCTTCTAAATGCGTCTGTACATGGTCAGTTAGTTTATATAAATGCTGTCTGCACTTTGTTGAAAATAGTGTCCGGCTATTTATCCAAGACTATTTTCCAGCAGTGAACTGAATGCCGAGTATAATGAGTGGACCTCTACTCCAATAATCTTGGCCTAGGTAGATCTGCCTAAGCATGGTAGTGGGGAATGACAATCTGAGCGTGTACAGCTCTTTGTCCTCAAGCAGTATCTGAAATGCACATCCAGAATGTATAGTTTATGATGAAAACAGCTAACCCGCCCATGTCAGTTTTGCACATATCTTACTGCAAAGTACTTTTATAGTATTCAGTGTACATTTAGAGCAAATAACACATATTATGAATAAAATATGGCAAGTTAAAATAAGCAAAACATGCACTGAAAAAAAAAACTGTTCTTAATGGAAATATGTTGTCATACGTCAAAGTCAAAACAAAATACATATAGACGTAAAATTTAATAAAACAAGTAACCTTCAAAGTACCGAGGTATAGAAGAATTTACCACGCTCTTGGTTGGTTGCCGTTGTTTGACCAGGTGTTTCGATATCAATGCGCATGCGCGTTTTGCGTGTGGCAAAAGACCGCTCAACAATGAGTAATTAACTATTTTTACTCATGAATTCATTTGCTTAACTTACCATAACAAAGTTGTCAGTCTGAGCCAGAAATGAAATCTTACTCCCTGAGTAAGGCGCTGCGTCATCGAGCATCGTTTCATTCTTTACAATTTCTCTGTTATCTAATTTGATGCTGTCTTCAATATTGATCCGGCCAGGCAAGAAGCTAGAAAATAAATCTATAAACATGTATATAGGTCCGCTTCAGAATTTCTCATTATTTTTCGTATACCGCTATTTCCAATAAATTATGATCACATTGAAGGGCATGTAGCAGGTTTGTAAACGAAACCGGAGTTAGCTTTAAGGACTTCATAAAATAGTTAAATGATAACTTATTAAAGGTGGACAGTATTTGAAATGAGTTATCAATCGCATATTTTTAAAACAGAAATTAATATTATTAGATAGCAGAAAACATAATATAGTTGCTTCATTGTTCATGCTGGATCCGATCCCAACCAAATGCATTTGTCAGTGCATAAAAATCATGTTAAGTAGAAAAATACAACATATTTCCATCAAATATAATAGATACATCTACCTTTTTATTACATTTAAAAATGATAAATTCTAAACTTTTTGTGTATATTTGTTTTGGGTTGAACGCCGTTTTTCAACAGTATTTCGGGCAGTTAACAAGTGATCCTGGATTCTGTACCAGTACAAACCTGTTTTCCGCAAGTAACCGACAACTTCTCCACATGAATCAGAGGTGGAAGAAGAACGATTTCAGACACAATGTCTTTTAATCAAATCGTCAAGGAGATCGTGCACCGCGCCCGTGGATCGAATTCGGTAGATCTGTGCTCTCCCTATTGAGCTCAGCGGGCGGGCATAAAGCAGACTAGTGGTTTGGAGCAAAGTTAAGGCTTACACACGAAAACTGTTTTAAACTAAAACACGATGTTTGGTTAAATCAATACACCATCCAAGATCACCTAACTGTCACAAGGATTTATTTTTATCAAGAATTTCCGTTCTTTAGAAAAATTATGGATAATGTAAGTTATTTTTTCCTGATAAAACCAATTTCAACTTTCAATTTCAAAGGACTGCATCAGTCAGAAGCAAACATAATATTTGTTTTTACTTTGTTTGCAGCATAATGCATGTGATAAAACTATATCATAATTGCCGACTACATGTACTTGAGTACCCAAATTGTGTTTCACTATTTTTAAACACTGTTGAAACAGTTGTTTAAAACCACACTTTGACTTACCTCATTATAAACCTGCTTCCGTAATATATGTCGTCTGGATGAGTATTTTTTGACAGAACCAGCCTAAACCTGCAAATAGATTATAGTCATGATTAACTAATGCCATTTCTTATTAGTAAAACCAAATAATAGCTTATTGTAGTTTTTAATCGGTAATGTTTTATCTTATTTACATCTTTAACAAGAACAAAAGAAATTACAGTATGCTTTACTGTTTTAGCGAAGAAGACGCCTAGTAGAACCCAAATTTAGGTAATGGACCCGCAGTGACAATCGGTAATTTTCGTGTTATTACGTATCCTGCGCGTGAGATTTCGGCACTCTTCGGTTATAAATAGAAACAGTTTGCACAGCAACCGAGGAATGCCGAAATCGTAATCGGGGAACACGTGAACGGACGGTATTTGCCGATTTTTATTACTGGTCCTCTACCTTATGGTAAAGGAGCGCCGAATTCGCTGCAACTTAGTAATAGGCAAAAAAAGATATGTGGCTATGACCTAATTTTGATCAGGATCCGCAGCCACACTTCAAAGACAAGTGAAATGATATAATATTATACTGACAAACACAAAGTAAATAAACAGTAAGTAAAACAGTCTGAAACATATACTTTAAAATGTGCAATTTTCTTTTTGTTTTTTATAATTATGCAAATATTGTACGGAATTTAATGAAACTTGGCATGAATGTGGCAAGCAATGTTTTCGCAAAATAAGATTTATTACAAAGGCCGTTAAGGTAGTTTGAATTTTTAAAGTCCAAAGGATTTCTAAAAGAAAAAAGAAAGGAAGAAAAAACGTGGTTAATCTACACCAGTGATAAAGAAACAAACACTTCACTCACATATCATTCTCCGTAAATGGGATGAATAGATCCAACCTTGCCCCAAGACTGAATACTCCGGGAAACTTCCACAAGAACGAGTCTAATCCAACCTTTGAAACAAATATGATTGTATAGAATGTAATAATAGAAATGAAAATGCTTATCAGCATGTAACATTGATCAATGCAACACATACAGGTTAATAAGCGGGCCAGCATATTGAAATGTGAGGTGAATCATGTAGAATTCTGAAAAAATTATAAATTACATGTTTAAGAGTTTAAGAGATTAATTACATTTTAACATTTATTATATTGTATCATTTGATAAAAATGTATAGATCTGTTTTAAGTTGTGCAAAGTCTAACGAAAGCATGTGTAAAGAATCTACTTTGAAAGTTTGTTCGTGCATGGGTAGTTGGCGGACATAGTTATTTCTAGTCAACGCCTCAAATTTATTGTTTGTCTACAAAATATGTAATTAAGGAAAGTACCGGTGGCTTGAAGTTTTCTTCCACGAACAACTTCTTCGCATATGCATATCCACTTTCCATTGTTTGATTCAAACCCCAAGAGTGTGGTAAACCCTCACATTCGCCTGTTAGCTCAGATACACGCACACCAACAAACTCATTCTATTAAGGATTAGACTACATGTTTATGATTTAGTAATGAAGTAACAAGCATGAAAACATTATCCGTCAAAATAAAGCATAAACTAGTAGGCCTACTTCAACGAACTGCAATGCTTATGTTGCACCACAAAAACCAAAGTCATAGAAATTTATATACTTGTATATCAATTGTAAACTCTCTCATTTATGAAGATATAAAAAATATTGTAAATTTGACAGACATGTATCAAAATACAGTACATATAATTATAAATTATGAGCCGCACCATGAGAAAACAGGCATAGTGCGTTTGCGACCAGCATGGATCCAGACCAGCCTGCGCAGTTACATTTGAGCCGTGCCATGGGAAAACCAACATAGTGGGTGTGCGACCAGCATGGATCCAGACCAGCCTGCGCATCCGCGCAGTCTGGTCAGGATCCATGCTGTTCGCTAACAGTTTCTCCAATTCCAATAGGCGTTAAAAGCGAACAGCATGGAGCCTGACCAGACTGCGCGGATGCGCAGGCTGGTCTGGATCCATGCTGGTCGCACACCCACTATGTTGGTTTTCCCATGGCACGGCTCATTTCAAGGTTAACTGTGCCGCATTTTTTAAAATATTCTAATTTTAAACCTTCGATTTCCATAATTTACTAATATTGTTAAACAAAATATCTCATTAAATGTTTTACAGTGAACATTTTGTATTTTACCTTCTGGAGAATGGAGTCCGCGCATTTCTTTAAAGCCGGATGTTTCTGAAACACTTGAAAGTTTCCGAATTTGGTGTTGAAGCCAGACACGGCTTCTGCAGACGACAGAATGCATGAAACGAAAATAATAACAAATATCCCGCCCGATGTTACTTCCATGATGAGATACGTCTGCTTCGATGCGACTTTCTCCCTAAAATGATCCGGCAGGTGAAACCGGGGAAAAAGAAATATGCAAAAGTTTTACATTATTTAGTAATATTGACGCAAAGAAAAGACTTTACCGCTGCAAAGAACAAAGTTTTCTATACTGCATTATTCAAAAACCAATTAGTGTCTTTTTGATGTTAACAAAGGTATACCTGTCTGAGATCGTCTTGAAACCAGCTATCGACATCGCTTGTTTTACAGAAAAGATTTTGAGTGGTTTGTTAGGAATACCGTCTTCGGTAGAAGTAAACGAGTTTTAGACTTACAGACGACCTTGAAATTGTTTTGTCTTTATTTCCCCAACAACAGACGCATACATGTAAACGTAAATAATTGTTACAATATATGTCCGTCCTGCTTTACAGCATAAATGGAAGTAAACTAATCATGATACTTTTTCAGAAATACATTTTGTGTGTGTATATGACTTCAATACCATTATTTTTGGCACGTTCTTAAGTTATTTCAATTTTAGTTTTTAGTTTAAAGCCCCACTTCGCTCTCAGTGACACTCCAGTCCGGAAGGCCGGTTTTCTTGTTTGGTTTGTTGGGTTTAACGTCACACTGACACAATTATAGGTCAATTGGCGACTTTCCAGCCTTGATGGTGGAGGAAGACCCATGGTGCCACTATGTGGATTATTTCATAATGGGCGGGCACCTGGGTAGAACCACCGACCTTCCATAAGCCAGCTGGATGGCTTTAAGTCAGCGACTTTAACCACATGACAACTGAGACTCCTAGGCTGGTTTTCGATGCGTTATTATATTTCATATTGTTATGCAGTAGTATTATCATACGCCGCCTAGTCTAATACTCTCCGCAATTCCAATTAGATCTACACACACATTTTTACTCACATTTCTTTGTCACAACTACCACTTTTCCTGAAATATCCCCACACACCCGTCTCTCTCTCTCTCTCTCTCTCTCTCTCTCTCTCTCTCTCTCTCTCTCTCTCTCCCCCCCCCCCCCCCCCCCCCCCCTCAACACACTTTTATGTCACTCCACAACTTATCATATACCAGTCTACCTTTCCCTTTTCCCTGCCTTACTACACACCCCACGGCCATAGCCTGAAGTTTCCTTCTGATATTTCGTTTTAATCATTTGTTCTACCTTTGTATAACTTCTCAAATTGTTGTGTTACAACTATTAATGGTGCATATTGAACTTTATGAAATGAGCCGCGCCATGTGAAAACCAACATAATGCATTTGCGACCAGCATTGATCCTGACTGGGCTGCGCAAATTTGTTTGCCCAAATCTCCAGCCATCCGATTCCTTTAATAATAATTAGAAAGTATAATCCTTAACTTTTTTGGGAATGTCTTTGCAATTATTTTGTCGTCGCAAAATTTAATACCACAGTGACTCTACTAGCCAATTCTCCACGTAGCAGGTCGTTAATTTTATTGACTTGGAACAAACATTTCAAAGGTTTCGTGGTTTGAATATTAAAAAATTTATGAGTGTATATTTTCTTCAAGGAGTGAAAAGACATTCTTTTAAGTAATGCAGACCCAATATTTTACGTTTACATGCAGACTAACATTATATTATATAATATATCTGATATTTCATTTTAATCATTTAATACCACAGCTGCTAGTACTGCTGCACCTACAGTTACTTCTGCTACTACTACTACTACTAATATATATATATATTGAAAACTTCGTTATCACCATCGTCGTCAACAACAACATCATCATTATAATATTCTTCGGCATAACAACCATCAGCATCAGCAATAAAAGTAGCAACCGCTACTACTGCTGCTACTACTTCGACTACTGCTGCTGTGACAGCAACTGCTGCTGCTGCTACTACTGCTTCTACTACTGCTCCTATTACTACTACTAGACAACTACTACTACTACTACTTCTGCTACCGCTACTACTGCTGCTGTCACTGCAAATACTCTACTGCTGCTACTTCTGCTTCTACTACTGCTCCTCTTCCCCCTCCTACTACTAATACTACTGCTACTGCTACTACTGCTGCTGCTACTTCTACTACTGCTGCTGTGATTGCAACTACTGCTGCTGCTGCTACTGCTGCTTCTATTATTACTACTGCTACTGCTGCTAGTACTGCTGCACCTACAATTGCTTCTGCTACTACTACTACTACTACTACTACCGCTGCTACTACTACTTCTACTGCTGCTGCTGTGACTGCAACAACTGCTACTACTGCTGCTACTACTGCTTCTACAACTACTACTGCTACTGCTACAGTAACTACTGCTGCTATCGCTCCTCCTCCTCCTACTATTGCTACTGCTAATACTGCTGCTAATACTACTACTGCTGCTGTAATTGCAAATACTGCTGCTGCTGCTGCTACTACTGCTTCTACTACTACTACTGCTAATGCTACTTCTACTGCTCTACTGCTACTGCTGCTACTACTATTACTGCTCCTACTACTACTATAGCTACTACTGCTACTACTTTTACAACTGCTGCTGTGACTGCAACTACTACTACTGCTTCTACTACTACTACTGCTACTACTGTTTCATCTACTACTACTGCTACTGCTGCTCCTGCTACTACTACTAATTCTCCTCCTCCTACTACTACTGCTACTGCTACTGCTACTTTTACTACTGATGATGTGACTGCAAATACTGCTGCTGCTGCTGCTACTACTGCTTCTACTACTACTACTACTACTGTTAATAATACTGCTACTGCTGCTACTGCTGCTTTTACTACTACTTCTGCTAACGCTACTTCTACTACTGCTTTTACTTCTACTATTGCTGCTGTGACTGCAACTACTACTACTGCTGCTACTGCTGCTTCTACAACTACTAATGCTATTGCTGCTACTGCTACTACTACTATTATTATTACTACTACTGCTGCTGCCACTGCTGCTCCTACTACTGCTGTTACTACTACTGCTGCTACTACTATTGCTGCTACTGCTCCTAATACTGCTGCTACTACTACTTTTACCACTACTGGTACTGCTTTTACTGCTGCTAGTATTGCTGCTCCTACTATTGCTGCTACTACTACTACTACTGCTGCTGCTAGTGCTGTTAGTACTGTTGCTGCTACTACTGCTACTGCTCCTACTTCTACTGCTGCTACAACTGCTACTGCTCCTACTACTACTGCTGCTACTACTGCTGCTCCTGCTACTACTGCTCCTACTACTACTACTGCTACTGCTCCTACTGCTCCTACTACTACTGCTCCTACTGCTACTGCTACTACTGCTCCTACTACTACTACTACTGCTCCTACTGCTACAACTGCTACTGCTCCTACTACTACTGCTACTGCTCCTACTGCTCCTACTACTACTGCTCCTACTACTGCTACTGCTCCTACTGCTCCTACTACTACTGCTCCTACTACTACTACTGCTCCTACTACTACTACTACTGCTACTACTCCTACTGCTCCTATTACTACTGCTGCTACTGCTGCTACTGCTCCTCCTACTACTGCTGCTGCTACTGCTGCTACTGCTCCTACTGCTCCTATTACTACTGCTGCTACTGCTCCTACTGCTCCTACTACTACTGCTCCTACTACTGCTACTGCTGCTGCTGCTCCTACTACTACTACTGCTACTACTCCTACTGCTCCTATTACTACTGCTGCTACTGCTGCTACTGCTCCTATTACTACTGCTGCTACTGCTGCTACTGCTCCTCCTACTACTGCTGCTGCTACTGCTGCTCCTACTACTACTGCTCCTACTACTACTACTGCTCCTACTACTACTACTGCTACTACTCCTACTGCTCCTATTACTACTGCTGCTACTGCTCCTCCTACTACTGCTACTACTACTGCTGCTCCTACTACTACTGTTGTTACCAGTACTGCTGCTGCTACTGCTACTACTTATACTGCTGCTACTACAACTACTGCTGCTACTACTCCTACTACTACTGCTACTACTGTTACTACTTTTGTTACTGCTACTACTTCTACTGCTCATTGATTTACGTATGATTGCGACTGTAAAGTTTCTTCATTTTTTATTATTGTTTAGACATATATCTATCATGCAGTTAAAATTAAGTCCTACAGCTTAAAGGGTCTAACTCAGACATTTTAGACGAAAAATAGTTTCTCTCAAAAATCCATAAAAAGTGAGTTTTCTGTGACTTGTGGTACAAACTAACTGGCATACAATTTTTGCAAGTTGTTCTTATAAATAACCAAAAATATTGCACAGAACGTAGTAAACCGTGTAACGCTTTCGAATTAATACCCCAGTCACACATACGGCGCGGATAGCTACGTCTAGCAACGGATAGAAAGGTAGTAATCCATATCGATCCGTACCGGAGCCGCACGGATTGATACGGATTACTACTTCAAGGTACGGCTCAGGTACGGATCAATACGGATTGCGACGTTTCTATCCGTGGCTAGACGTATCTATCCGCTTCGTATGTGTGACTTTGGTATAATGCAGAAAATTTACGTTCTGTTTTCACCCAATTTATCATCTTTAGTGTCATAATATACATTCTATGCCAAACTTCGTGGAAATGAACTCATTATAAATATTCACACAAACTATGAGCGAGTAGCTTAAAACACTGTCACATAAGCCATTAACTTATTTTTAAAACAGATAATCACTGCATTTTTGTTTTTGCTTTGCTTTGTACATAATTGCTTATAGGCTTTTTTATTCAACTGAAATTTATTACTCAATGCGCTGTGTTGCAAAGTTCCAAATACCCTTACATTTGTCTCGTAATTTGTTTCGTGTGTTTTTATGTTTCTTTGATAAACCCTTTATTTTGATACTTGTCACAAATATTAATTTCTTATGTTTCTGTCTTACAGGACTAGACGAGTTGATTCCCCTCCATGAAGCAAAATATACATGCCAAAACTTGATATGGCTTTAACTTTTAGCCTGCTGGCAGCAAGTGACTGTCTTTGCGACCAATGCATACAAAAGGCTGATCATGGTCTGCTCTGTTCGCTATTCAGTCAGTAAATTGTCAATGAACACCCCTTTGAATAATAAATGGTATGGCCAAAACGATGGACCGGTCCATTTTAGAAATTTAGCAGGCTAAGGGTTAAAGGTGGTCAGTCACGTTTAAGCAACATGCTATATATGCATTTTCTCACTTACAATATATAGTGTCTTTTCTTGGCACAAAATTCTCACCAAGCAATTGAGTTTAAGAAGGGTTTGTGCCTAATGGGTGTCTCGAATGTTAACCGAGGACCACAAGGTAAAATGTGCTAAAAACACTGAAAAAGTTCTAAAATTTAGATAATCTCAAAATTTTACAGTTCCTTACAGGAGATTAGACCTAGATATACTTTTATGAGCCACAACGCCGCACTGACAACAGACAGTGGCTGCGAAAATCTGACCGTAGACAAGTAATTGCAAAAAGAACTAAAACTGTCAAAAATGTTTCGTGTTCCACCTTCTTTTACTCAATGGGTTCTATTATTCAAATTCCTAGAGCGTCAGGAAATAAAATCTTTTATAGAGACAAAATACTGAAAGCTGTTAAACGAAAATAAAATGGACTGGTCTTTGCGATCTCCACTTGATTCATGACAACGCTACGCCTAACAAAAGTGCCATCGTCCAAAAGTTTTTGAGAAATGAAGTGGTGCAAATCAGTTATCCCGCTTACTCACCAGGTCTAAATCCTTGTGACTTTTTCCTCTTTCCAAGGCTGAAAAAGCAAAACTTTTTCGAATAAAAGACTTGGAAGTGGTATTTTTCAGTTACTTAAGACCATAACCAGGAAAGAGTACTCTGCAGCCTTCGCCTTTTGGATTTCTCGTCTGCGGAAGATCGTGGAAGTCAAGGGCGAATACTTTGAAGGGATAAACTTGAAGTATGTACACAGACTGTGTACCATATTCCAGCACGATTGGTCATTATTTTTAGAACGGCCTTCGTATAAAGAAGAGTGAAGCCGTCAGACACTAACCGCTGGACATGGATGATAACAAAGCTGTTGTCATTTTTCATTGAAACAGGTTGAAAAATATCTCAAATTGTAAAAAAAATATAGATAGATTGATATGTGTGTGTATGTGTGCGTGTACGTGTGTGTGTGTGTGTGTCATAATAAAAGATATGAGTTATTTTTGGTGTGTGTGTGTGCGTGTGTGTGTGTCATAATAAAAGATATGAGTAAAATGTATGTCTTTTATCTTTGGTAATTTTCATTTAAATGCTTTAAGTCAACTACAGTAAATCAAGGGCAAAGTGGAAGATACGTGGTTATGAAACTGGATAATGATTCCATTGTCCCTTCACATGTTCCGTAGATTCGGCTTGAATTGTTTGCCCATGATTTCAGGTAATCCATTTTACACGTGCATTGAATAGGCGTGCCTTCAAGGGAAAGACGATTGATACTAGCCAGTGAAGTAAGGGCTTTTGGTATGACGTCAAGATTTGTAGACTCAAGGTTGAGTATCGCGAGCGATTGAATGTTCTTGAAAGCGTTGTTGGAAATGTATTCTAGAGGGTTGTTTTCTAGCTGAAATACACTCATATGTGTTAAATTACTTAAATCGTTGTCTTCAAGGGAGGTTATTCTATTTCCGGCGATGTATAGTGATTTCAGAGCTGCGAAGCGGTTTACGGCGGTAGGTATCCTGTTTAGATGATTGTACGATAAATTCAGATGTGTGAGGGAGTTGTCAAGGGGAATTAGATCAGTATCAATGGTTCTGATCTGGTTATCGCCCACATCGAGGTAGTCCAAAGACACAAACGTGTTAAATACATCCGGAAAATGTGTAAGATTGTTGCCCTTTACACTGAGGAATACCAACGAAGTAACGTTCCTGTTGCAGGGTTCGAAGATTGGTGATTTTGTTTCTGGGTTAGAAGTATACGATAATCTACGTAAATGCGGTAAATGACAAACCACTGACGGTATACGGTCCAGTCGAGAGTTCGAAATTTCCAGTGAGGTCAAGGTTGTCTCTATTCCTGTCAATGCGTTAAGCGGAAATCGCTTTTCTTGGAACCCGTCAACGACAAGTCTTGAAAGCAGTCTGAAGTAATGAAGTTCCTTCGGCCATGATGAAAACAGGTTCAAGCTGATTGAGAGGGATTTTATTGACTTGCTTATTGCGAATGTTACGGGAACTGCCATGGACCGTATTGGATTTCCCCTTAGGTCCAGATTTTCAAGATTCGGCAGTGTTCCCAATACATTCGGTATCTCAGATAAATTGTTATTTTTCAGATTTAGGTAAGTTATCATTGACGTCACCATGCTGAAAGCCGAGTCACTAATTGTTGACAAATCATTGTTCGACAGGTAAATCGTCAGTTCTGAAGCGTTAGTTGTGTACAGATTAGTGAAAGAAGTGTTGTCGATTTCTCTAATATTGTTATAATTCAAATTCACTAATAGCCTTGGATACTCCCGATCCGATATTTTGAAATCTGGAACCGTGCTAAGACCCGATCCGTCGCAGACGACACTTGAAGCTTTGCAGTAGCAAGGAGGTGGAGCTAAACATTGGTCATTGCTAACCGTGTCGAGTACAAACGCTGAACAACGGACGACGAACAAAGAAAGCCAAATAAACATCTGTAATAGATACAAAAGTATCAGCAAGTAAATTTAAATCAAGTATGTCGCTTAACATATTTTAACATGGTTAAATGAAAATTAAGATTACCTTTAGTGGTCTAGAGTTGTAGTTAAAACTGAAACGGTTTTAAAACCTGACACAGATATCCAAAGTCTGCCAAAACAAAACCAAGATAACTTAAATTAAGGGGGACCTTTGATAAGACTTCACGGCAATAGATCTATACACACCAACGCGTTATCAGCGGTCAAACAAGGTTTCTTGTCCAGTTGGAAGAATCAAACTGTGAAACATGCAGAGGAAATTGCGACTGAAGTGCCTTTCCAAATCCATATATGATTAATTTTCTCCCGTTTTTATCTTCTAAATATATGTCATTTTCTGCCATAGGCAGTCACAATAAAACCTATCAGAATTTGAAACAAATAATGAAACTAAACACAATTATAGCAGACTCGGTTTGATCGAGTCTGTTTAGGCGAGGTAATGATAATTGCAACCACTCTATAACACCCCTATTACCGGCATTATCGGAATTCGGTTACACAGATTTTGAATGGGCTCTACGGTCCCAAAGGTCCAGAAAATGTAAAAATTTCGAGTCCAAATACTGGGTGACTTTTAACACCATCACACAACACTTAACCTTTAGCCTACTGTTGGTAAGTTGTTCTGCCATTGTGACCAGTGCAGACCAAGATCAGCTTGCAATCCGTGATCATCGTCTGCACTGTTCGCTATTCAGTCAGTAAATTTTCATTGAATATTCCTCCTAATAATAAATGGTACTGCCCAAACATAATGATAGACCAGTCCATTTTAAAAACTTTAGCAGGGTAAAGGTTAAAGACTGGTACTATGATGGTTAATAAAATATACAAGAAGATGTTTTAGAAGCATAGAACGCAACCAAGCACAATACATTTTAAAGACCTGCTCCAGTTATACCTTTTAACCTTAAATTGTCACTGAAAAAGCATGAAAATCCTGACTATGAACAGTGGCGCCTGTCGAAATAGAGTCTATTTTAAATAAAATTCTATATAAAATACCTGTGGTTTTGCGTGCAAAAGTGTGGCGCGTGGCCGTTAACTGTTACCTATTGTAATCATGGGTTGCATACCACAATTGTATTTGAATAGCCGCGGAGCAGGGCTTTAAAGATATTTTCAGACAAGGCATTGACATATTTAATCCATTCGGTCATAACATATTTGCAACGTATTTCACTGTCTTCGTGTGTTGATGGATTAATATTCGTTTTTTTTTTATCTCACGAAATTTTACATCTTTACCAATATTTACAAAGATGTAAGTTATACTTCTATAAAAACATTCCTATGATTATGGAACAATGAGTGCAGCAATAGTTCAAAACTCATGTCTTATAGATATTTTAAGACCTCTTTTAATCATAAATGGTATATTGACGTGTTAGAAATTAAAAATTCAGATATCATTTTGTTGCACTTATGACGTCGTCACATACGTTAATGTTTGAGAAGAGTAGGCATGCTGGTACAGAAAGAGAGCAAAGAAACATTTTTTTCTGTTGTGAAAACGTAGAAGAAAATGAATACCACTTCTTGTTGGTTTGTTCGTTTTATAATAGCTATTAGGGCAACATACATACGCCCTTATCGCCAATTTGACTAGCTCATTGTGATATTGTACCAGCTTATTTAAAAAATAAGTTTCGATGACACTTTTTACTAGTAGCCACACTATTGCTCTACAATATTTGAAAACCTAAACCGGATTCTGTTGTAGAGTTGATGCCAGTTTTTGATTTCTTTTGCAAGCCAGTCGCTGACTGTCTACCTTAGATTCAGAAGGAATCACCTAAAGAAACTTGAAAGAAATAAAGCATTATATGAGCCGTGCCATGACAAAACCAACATAGTGGCTTTGCGACCAGCATGGATCCAGACCAGCCTGCGCATCCCCGCAGTCTGGTCAGGATCCTTGCTGTTCGCTAACAGTTTCTCCAATTCCAATAGGCTTTAAAAGCGAACAGCATGGAGCCTGACCAGACTGCGCGGATGCGCAGGCTGGTCTGGATCCATGCTGGTCGCAAACCCACTATGTTGGTTTTCTCATGGCACGGCTCATATAGTAATCACGTACATGTGTGTATGTTTTCTTAAAATCCATTAACAGTACCTGTCTTGTTAGTTACACTGCTTGTCGGTGACAGGATACGGGGTATACGCTGTCGAGAAAACCTATATCAGGCGAGAGCGAATATATGGGTTTTCGAGACAGCGTATATCCCGTATCCTGTCACCAACAAGCTGTGTAACGATCTTATCTTGTCGACTACCCTTTACTTCCATGCTATATTAACACATTTTATAAATTAACTAAGCTACTTACAGACCAGACTGGTCGTTATGTTTTGTTTATAGTTAATTAACACCAGCCATAAAATGCACAATGAACTTTACTTTGACTGAATCACAAAACACAAAAGCTCTTTATACAGGTTATGAACTGGTTTTGACCAGACACACAAAACAGCAGCTGTCGGAGAACAGCAACGCTCGACTATTCAACAGGCCTGAATGAAATACAACTCGAAAGAGGGGCATAATTTGGCACATTGAAAAACAAAGTTACTGAACCTGTACAAAGCATATCATATCAGCTCATGACAATGGATAAATGTGTGAAGTTTCAATCCTTTCCCATTAGTAGGAACTGAGATATCAGATTACATTACAAAAACCAAAAACTGCTAATCTGGTACAAAAGCACAGTAGAGTCATGGAACCTGCGCATTGCATGTCAGATCATGACAGTGAACAAGTGTGTGAAGTTTCAATCCATTCCCATTAGTTGGTACTGAGAAACCAGCTTACATATAAAACCTTCACAAAAAAGTCTTAGTCGAAAAAGGGGCATATTTTGATAACTAGAAATGTGTCCATGGGATACAGATGCCCCCACTTCATGACAAAGGACACATAATTTTTCCTAGGTCAGGGGCCATAACTCCTACAATACTGAATGAATCTGGACGCGAAACCCCAGGTGCACAACTGCACATGCTGACCAACATTCCTGTAAACTTTGGTGACTTTAGGTCAAATACTTTTGGAGCTACGCGCGACACAACATTAAAATGACAAATTTTTAACTAAGTCAGGGGCCATAACTCCTACAAGACTGAATGAATCCGGACGCGATACCCCAGGTGCACAACTGCACATGCTGACCAACATTTCTGTAAACTTTGGTGACTCTACGTCAAATACTTTTGGAGCTACGCGCGACACAACATTAAAATGACCAATTTTTCACTAAGTCAGGGGCCATAACTCCTACACGACTGAATGAATCCGGATGTGAAACCCCAGGTGCACAACTGCACATGCTGACCAACATTCCTGTAAAGTTTTGTGACTCTACGTCAAATACTTTTGGAGCTAGACGCGACACAACACTAAAATGACCAATTTTTACAAAGTCAGGAGGCCATAACTCCTACACGACTGAATGAATCCGGACGCGAAACCCCAGGTGCACAACTACACATGCTGACCAACATTCCTGTAAAGTTTTGTGACTCTACGTCAAATACTTTTGGATCTAGGCGCGACACAACATTCTCGGACGGAAGGAAAAGGGCAAATCTATATGCCCCCCACCCCCCATAAAAAAGAAAAATAGAGTTATGGAACCTGTGTAATGTAAGTCAGTTTATCACAGTGAATAAGTGTGTGAAGTTTAAATTCATTCCCACAAGTGGTTACTGAGATACCAGCTTACATACAAAAACTTGACCAAATCGAGACGCGGACGCCGACGCAGACTCTGCTCGGACGCCGACGCATGAGTGAGTCCAAAAGCTCTGTCTATTCTTTGAATAGTCGAGCTAAAAACTGTTCCATCCTTTCGAAAATCATCAGATTTCACGATGTCAGGAATGTCTTGAAATTTCGGCTTTCATCCCGTTTCCTGTTAAATCCTTTATTTTGCACGTAGATTAAATGATCCTACAACAAACTGCTGAGTATCCTTTGCTTTACGATGATTTGACAAGATTTCAACGGCCGTGTCTCCCATACAGAGTTACTGTTCTTCTATTTCAGCTTCTTACAGCTAACTTCACGAAGAGAATGGAAACGGCTAGAAAAACACTCGGAAATCGATATCACAAGCTGGCAGCGACGCGGCAGCCATTTTGCTTTAATCAAAATTCGGATATATGGAATATATCCTGTCTGCACGTGACGTCTATTGACTAATATAAATGCAAGAAATTTGTAGAAGGCGAGATAATTGTCCATACACAGCTATTAAATAATGAAACCTCTGTCATTAAAAGTATGGGCCAGTTTTCCAGAATAGTATCATATTTGGCGCACACCGTCTTGCACACATAGTTCTTACCTACCTGTTCAGCATAACAAAACTACCCGTCAACTTGTTATAGTTTCAGTACTCTGCTGAATTTGGCATCTGTTGTTTTGACCTTTGCACGCAGAGCTGGCAGTCGACATTTGCAGTTTCGCATTTGACCGACTACAGATGCACATATTCTGTCAAACTCAACTGAAAGTCTGTCAGAAGTTTTAAAAATGTCAATTCCAGAGAACCGTAGCACAAATCCCCGTTGAATCTATATTATTTTTAAGGGAAACATGACCTTCAGTTTTGAAATATGCATTTCTTCTAAGATTTTGACTCAGGTTGTTCCGCATCTAAGGCTGGAAACTACCAACTACTACCTGATCAAAAGCTCAAAGTTCAAAAGCAAGTTCGGCCGACTGAACCGACCGTTCCTTCACCACTAAAGTATTGGAGATAAACTTCGTAACCGTTGCTTTACATTTCCATGCTGCTCATAATTTGAATAAACGCAAGAACAAATAATAAAAAATGTTAAAATTTTATTTGAATAGAATATAAATAGAATATTGAATTATATACATGTATATTGAAGAAACTCAAGAGAAAAATGAAATTAAACTATCGAGGATCAGGAATGTAGATTTAACTAAGGCGTAAACAAACTGTTCGTTTCCGGTATCCCGACCTTCCCTAATTTTTTGGTCCGACCCTAAATGTTTTTATGGCCTTCGAGAATATCTTTTTCAACTTTTTAACAAAAAGTTGCAGAACTTCACTTTTTATGCTTAAAACATTGTCAGTGATGTTAGAAATCAACTTACTGATGCTCTACAAGCATAACACCCTTATTTGTATTCATTTTTTTTTGACATTGAAATAATTTCCGAAAAGCCTCACTTGATAAAAAAAATCAAAAAAAAAAAAATCCGACCTACCTACCCTAATGTTTTAGAGCATGTTACCGGAAACAAAGATTTTTTTAGGCCTAAATAAGCATGTGTTCGTGACCAATGCATGTAGCAATTACTGTCGTTTATTCTGTCAAAATACAGACTTTACAGTATACCTTCGTCTTTTCATCTCAAAATGAAACTACTAGCATAGACACTAAACAATGCATTTAAACAACAATATACAGTCGTGAATTACGATGTTTCGAAATTCCATTAAAAACAAAATAAAACAAAAAAACAGCTGTAGTCGTTGATCCTTTGTGATCTTTAAACTAGGTTTGACTGTATCACAAACTACTGTGAAATCATTAATATTCGTGGGGAATTAATTTTCGTGGTTGAGTCAATCCACGAAATTTAATCCCAACGAATAAGTGGAATTCCCATTCATTTTATGTTCAAAAGTTGTAATCCACGAATTCATATCCCCAGGAATTTGCCATTCTGACCTAAACCACGAAATTTCATGCCCACGAAATTAAATGATTTTACAGTATGCAGGCTATATGCCCTGCCACATGCTTCTGTGTCCCTTATATAAATCATACACGTTGAACAGCATACTTTTTAATATATTTTCACATTACAAGGAAGACAAATATATTTTATGTATAAAACTGTCTATTGAGCATAATTATTGTATCTACAATTGCAACAATTCGTTGAAGATAAGTAAAATACACACTCGTCCTATCTTTCTTCAAGGCGGAAGTGACGACACATCCAGGATAATTCAGTGAATTTCTTTAATGTGGTTCATCGAGTTGTCGTTCCTTTCGCTCGAATTTCATTTAAGGACAACAAAATATTTCAAGCAGTATTTATTTATATGGTTGAATTGTGTTTTTTTTCAAAAGTATTCTGTTAAATAACTTTAAGTGATATATTTAACTAATTTGTCAAATATTGTTTTGTTCCTAATCTTCGGTATATTGAAACGTACTTTGATCACCCGTAAAAACAGACTGGTACGCCGCATAACGGTAGCAACGAATTTGGGAGTTGCTACCAATGTTTTGCAGATTTTCTGAAGTCACTTCTTAATTGCGTTGCTATCATTTTCCACCGGAACGCTACATTAAATTTGTAAGTTTTATTCAGTTTATATTTCAGAGAAAAGGCCGAATTTCCAAAGATAATTGAAGAAAGAAAGTAATTTTACAATCAAAACACGTATGCAAAGAAGTCAGTTGCATTTAATGACGTTTTCGTCCGTTTAATGAGTTATCAGTCATAAATACATGTGCACAATGTACATTGTGGATCTGAAAAAGCTATAATATTATTAAAATAAAATAATTACATACATCTATACTAACCCAATAAAATATGGTAACAAATCTTGCTTTGTCTATACGATTGTTTGATAAATCAAATGAACCTCTTTTCAACTATGATTTACTAATATGTGGACAGGATATAAGACACCGACATCAGAAATCAGTGGGTTTTATTCTCCGATTTAAATAATATTCTTTCATGTTTAAAAACAAATTCCGTTTATGGTGGCTTTAACCAGACACAACGATACAAGGAATTATATTTCTGGAAATGGAGACTGTTCTCTCAAAAACCTATCAATTTTTAAAATATATAGCTAATTATTGCAAGCAACATGATAATATAACTTAACATTTTTTCAGGAGTAGTCGAATGTATATCAATGGCAAACACCCGCTCTTCAAACACACATTTATTACAGTGTTTCCTCACTAATGATACTTAATAATGTTGTAGTGTAAGTACTTATAATTAGTGCGCGTAGATATGTGAAGTTTTAATTCAGCAGAAGGGAAACAACTGTTAATAAAATATAACGTACTAAGACATAACTGCTTAACGCCCTTATTCAAAAATGAGTATCGCTGCCTGACACAGGCGGCAATACAGTATCAACATCACTCTCCGCACCTTTCGTGTTTTGTACAGCATTCATTCTCTTCAATGGTACTTTTGCATTGGGACCTCCATCAGTCGCGCTGTTTTCATTAGAATTTTCTTCTTCAACCGGAAATAAGGAATGTTTAGACGGCGCATTCAAATCCTGGGTAGACTGTGATGTGCTGCTACTAGCGTGTGGTGCATGCTCCTGAACGATATCTCCGCCCTCGATGTAGTCCAAATCATCCGGAAGTATTTCCGTCGACTCAAAAGAAAACGCAGACGAATCAGTATGACTCCCGGTATGTGTATGATCGGAACTCAATCGGCGTTTCAGACGAGACCAACCTGATGATAATCTCCTTTGAAGAGACGGTGAAGCGGAAAGTTCTTTTACTGGAGAATGAAGTTTGATATCCACTTTACCTTCTTCTGCGGTCGAATGGGAGTCACCTGACGACGATGCGGAAGCTTCGGGAGATCTTTCCGTAACGTAACCTCTGTTAGACGAACCGACCAGAGAAATGGGGGCTGATGACCTTTGCTGGAGTGGGTAACCATGACTGAAAGTAGAGTAAACATTTTATGTAAACCTTAGTGACTTCTGCTGCAAAAAATCGCTCTAGTAAGAAATGCTGAGCAAATACAATATAATTACTTACAGGTAAACACCGTTTACGGAATAATTACCCGAAGAAGAGCAAAATGGCCGGAGGGCTGTAGGCCTGCAGGCCATTATTCATTTTGAGAAGAAAAAAAATCATAGTCGCTCGACGTGGGCCGTAATGCCGCCAAAAGAGTATACTTTTCGTTTCTATATATAGTAATATTAGTATTAGTCTTCAATTAGACACAACCTTTACTTTCGTTTACGGTGTATAGTGCATATCTGTCACACCTGTTACATGAACAACTCACTTTAATACATATAGAGATGAAACAAGCATATATATTTATGCAAATCTAAGCTGTGCTAAGCCAGAAAGTGGATAATTCAAATGACTGTTCAATTAAACCGATTACAGTAAAAAGAAATATTTCATGAAAAGGTATAATTCAAGTGACCGCTCCTAAAAGTATTTATATTACATTCTAACATGGCTCGATTTGATTTCCAGTTAAACAAAGAAGAAAATCAAGCTAACACCCTCGTGGTTCAATTCCTACGCATCTGAACTCTGAACCGTGGTAAATCAGACGATAAACAACTCGAATGCCTTGATTATTTGTTAAGTATATACCGGATATAAAAACGAGTGCGCCGGTCGAACAAATATAGATGCAAAAGAATGAAATCGCAAGATCTCTAATCTAGTGATGTTTATCAAATTAAAGTTTCTCGAAAGATGAAGTAGAGATTATATAAAATACTGGTAGAATTTTTTAAACTTTGTTAGCCGTTCATCTACTGCATTTCACAGGATACTTCCGTGACACTTTTGACATTTTTGCCGAATTTCGATCTAATTGCGCTTTTTCGGTCAAAGCTCTTAAAACAAACTGTTTAAAAAAATCTCTGTTTTTGCTTTGATTTTGACGGAAAGTATCCATGCTGGTCGCAAATGCACTATGTTGGTTTTCTCATGGTGCGGCTCAATTATGTTGTTATCCCTGTCGTACTTATTGTATTAATTTGTTAAATGTAATTGCAATATACTTCCTACTCGTAAAATGTTTAAGTTCCATGTTGTTCTTGAAAAAAAAAATGTTTATATAAACAAGAGAAGAATTAAATATATATATATTTAACCGAACATTCACTCTATTAATAGCTAATGTAAGTGTCCTATTCTATCGTTAAACTAACCTCACTGACCCTGTTCTAGACCGCTTGCTCAACATCGGACAAAACTCAACGCGGAAAAGAGGTAAAACGCGTATTCTCTGAACCTGATCGCGGATATCGGGTCAACTACTGCCCTCGAACACTGACGAGGCGACCCGATTAACAAACTACTGTACTAGTTAAAGACGGAATGTTACGATCGTTGAAACCGTTCGCTGACGGTGCGCTACTAGACTGGCTCCCGTCCCTATGTTTGTTCTTATTTACATATATCAGTTTTCTTCATTAAGAGGGAAGTAACTCCAGAAGGGTGTTTCTACATTGAGATTTTTTATTGCCCCTGGCTCCGAACATGTATGGTTCAGCCATCAGATAAAATTATGCTATTTTAGAGGCCTAAAATTTTCTTATAAAATGTTTCCAGTATTTATATAAAAATAACCATGCAGCCAGGGAGCCAGGCTAGGTGCGCTACGACTGTTCCAGATTTTAACCAATAATAAGATCTTCAAACCAATATTACTGGTTCACCGGAGTGTACTTGTGCTAGTTTTTATACGTGGAGCGCGTATGTCCGCTTTATATATGAATATTAACATGATTTAAGTGTTTATAAATCGCGTGGTTCTTTTTTATGCATGTGTCGGCGAATTAAATTATTAAACTTTAATTACTTTTAAAGTTTATTTTTGCGTGATATGTATAGACACTTGACTTATTTCCTCTGTTTCGCTGTGATATGAAGAGTTGATATTTTTCCACGCTTTTAGCTATCCCCCTGAATACTGATAACGTTACGTAGGCAGAACGTTTTTGAATGTTACCAGCAGCCTTTAGTGTTCATAGGAATATCGTCAATGATATGTTTACTCTGTGGTATCAATAAATTTTTTTAATATTAATAATGAATGTGAGCGAATTAGCGAGCAGAATTTTTTCATGCGCCCGTGAATCCGCTAGTGGAACTTTTTTTGTAGCCCTGGGTTTTGGGCGATGGATGAGCGCCTTAATCAAACATTGTTTACGTATATCATATATTATGCATGTATACTTTGAATATATCAGCGTTTTCAAAGTTGGTTTGGTGGGAAGGGGGCGGGGTAAGGTTGGCAGGGCTGTGGAAAGTGCGGGAGGGTGAACCTCATCCCGCAAGAGGTGCGGAAGTACTTTGCTTTAAGAAAAAAGTTATATTCTGAGAAGGTATTTCAAACTCATTTGAGCCATGCCATGAGAAAACCAACATAGTGGGTTTGCGACCAGCATGGATCCAGACCAGCCTGCGCATCCGCGCAGTCTGGTCAGGATCCATGCTGTTCGCTAACAGTTTCTCCAATTCCAATAGGCTTTAAAAGCGAACAGCATGGAGCCTGACCAGACTGCGCGGATGCGCAGGCTGGTCTGGATCCATGCTGGTCGCAAACCCACTATGTTGGTTTTCTCATGGCACGGCTCATTTTTTTTTCATTTTAAAGTTTAATTAAACCTATTAATGTTAGAGAACAGTTTTCAATAAACTGGTCAGTTTATTTTTATAAAGGGTTGTAACATTTCTGTAGGAGAGTGGGTGAGGGGTGAGGGTACGGATCCTAATGAGGAAATTTTTGAAATATGTGAATTATAGAGGTTTTTAAGACTGAATACGTTAAATATGAGAGAACATTGAAGGAAGCTGTATCACAGATGATTTTGAATATTTCAAAAGTTAGATGCTGAATTTTAGCGAGTTTTAGGATAAACTATTTTCATGGTTTGCACTGTTCGCTATTCAGTCATTAAATTTTACAGTGAACACCTCTTTGGATAATACAACAACAACATTTTATTCAGCATTAAACACCTGAAAGGTGTATATAGCCAATAATTTACAAACATATACAGTTGTGAACTTGAAATGATACATTAACACCATAAAATATAAAAGAAAATTGTCAGAGAAGTATAAAGCATATTATCCATCCTTTAAATTCTTAAATTATGTGCAAAGTATATAAATTTTACTAAATTATTTACAGTACTTCTATTATGTTCGGACATAAGGTTTTCAAATTTAAACATATTTGGCCAATGACAATATAGTATCTTTTAAAATATTTCGGTCTTAAATTTCTAAAACATAATAAATGGTATTGCCCAAATTGAATGATGGACGAGTCCATTTTAGAAATTAAGCAGACTGAAGGTTAATGAAGAAAGAATCTTATCACATAATATTAATATGTCATTAAAACAAGCACTACTTTTACATTGCTGAACTTTCTGAACTGGTTTTAAACTAAGAAAAGAAAACAAGCCCTATTCTTACATTTCTGAACTTTCTGAACTGGTTTTAAACTGAGAAAAGGATGTTTGTACTTATAAGAATTAACATGTTACCTGTAGAACATTACATATCGCACGAACATATGCGTACATGAGCATTTGCACACTCTTTAACATTGTTCGTGCTGTAAAGTACACCCTGTGTGTACTGAAACGGTGGTTTAGGAAGACAATATTTATACCGACTCTCATTTTCTATTTTAAACCTCTGCCTGCTATATTTCTAAAATGGACTGGCTCATCATTCAATTTGGGCAGTACCACTAATTATTCAAAGGGGTGTTCACTGAAAATTTACTGACTGAATAGCTAACAGTGCAGACCATGATAATTTTACCTTAAAACTCGTCGGAATTCAGGATCTGACTTCAGAAATATAAAAAAAATCATCTATGATACAGCTTCCTTTTGTGCAGACTGATCTCGGTCTGCACTGTTCGCAAAGGCAGAATCACTTGCAGCCAGCAGGCCAAAGGTTAAAAGACAAATTGTTCACACATTTCCATGTTCGTATGGCATATTTTCATTTTTCATAGGCGTAGGGACATTGGGCGGCCCCTTCTAACTATTTATCCACGCTTTTTTTTATTTCACAGTCATGAATAAAACAATAATAAAAATAAAAAATATCAGCCTGCTTTTTTATATAAAATAGAGAAGATAATATCTACAGCATTACAGTCGTCTGCAACGAATTATTTATTTGTTCTACTTATTTTTTTTTGCGGACAGGAGCGGGTTATATAAATATCTCAGAAACAAAAGTACACAGTCTCATTCAAGTTAAATATTGCAAATGGCGACATTCAAAGAAAAAAAATCTTATTCAAATTTGCTGAAGGTCATAGCAATTTCGTTTGGTGGAATTTTAGCACGCGGACATTAATGCAAATTTATAATGTACATACGAAAATTCTGCCTGAAATACAACACATATTTTACCAATGAATACAAAACCGCCTCGGTAGCCTAGTGGCAGAGCGTCCGCTTCGAGTGCTGCGGGAGGTCGTGGGTTCGATCCCGGCCGAGTCATACCAAAGACGTAAAAAATGGTACTAGCAGCTTCCTCGATTGGCGCTCAGCAATAAGGGGATAGTACTAGCTAGGACTGGTCAGCCCGGTGTCAGTATAATGTGACTAGGTGGGGTATCATGCCACGTGTCTACGACGTGATATTCCAGTGAGGCAGCACTATAAAGTTGGGCAATGTGCTCACTGCTAAAGGAGACACCGTCGTTTATATGACTGAAAAAATGTTGAAAAAGACGTTAAACCCGAACACACACAAAACCATGTATCCACATATTCAACTTCCATAGGATACGGATAAGTATTCAACGACGGGACTACTTGCTTTAGTATTTTATGACGTCAGAATCAGAAATGACGTAATGATGGCGTCTGCATATCATCGTTTCAAACGAGTTTTCAGTCCTTTTTATCTTAAATTACAGCCACTCAGTTTTTTGGCTGTTTATTATTAGAATAGCAATAAAATTGTCATTAAAACATAATCTTGATCTGTGATGATGCATTAGGATCTCGTGGATTTTGCCTGGCAAACGCCTCGGCGGATCCAGGTCTGGCAAAACCAACTCCAGCCGAATATAACATTACAGATCAAGGGACTGTTATACATACAACGTAGCTAATAACTCGTGGGCTTAGCGCAAAACGGTTGTAACTCCTTTATTTTATATGAGTTACAACCATTTTGCGTTGAGCCCGCGAACTATTGTATCGCAGCCATACGTTTACAGCTGAACTGTCCGAACGTGTCGTTCCGAACATAAAGGGGGTGATGATAGGCCTAAGACAAAACTTTTGGCAGAAAGATAGATCTATAAAATTAATGTTTTATATGCTGTTTAATAACTTCTAATAGAAAGTTTTAGACGTTTTGGTGATGTTCAAAATACATGGATAAAATCCATGTGCTTATTATCAATATCCGTAGTAGCTTTGCTCAACGGCAGTACGGGTATGTATAAAAGATATTATATTGTCGTAAAAATGCCTTTTATGTATTTTTTGGCAATGGATGGGGATAATCTCTCTATTGTCCGACGATGCTTATAAAGAAATTGTCAATAAGTACGTATATCAGGATACGATTTTGCCAAAAAAGATTCGATTTTGCGTAATAGAGTCAATATAAGACCTGCCGCCTTTATTGACATATCAAAATTTGGAAGGAACCTAGATCATCTTCAGATCGATAGTTCTGCATATTTCCCGATACAAAGCTAATATTAAATCTATAAATATTTCTACAAGAATGTGTTATATATGCTGGCGACGATATCAATTTTGAAAGCTAGCACAAGTAGAATTTTGTTTGATCAAAGAAATAAGCAGCAATTAAAAAAAAGTTTGTGACAGTGTAATAGGATGCAAATGTACGAGCTACATGTATAATGGTTTTGTTTACATAATATAAGTGTTCAACTACCTTGGGGCTCCATTCCCAAATCTAACATGAGAGATGTCACTACCGTTCGCAGCCATCTTGTTCTGTTTAAATAATGTCCCAAGGCTTTTCGCATTTTGTACTTTCTGCAACAAAACAATTTGCAAATGAAATGACAGGAGCGTGAATTAACATGACATTCCATTCATATGAAATTCTACAAAATATGGAAGTTGAAATGTAAGGGTTGTGTTTCAAAATGAAACTGGAGTCAATGATATTCTTGGAAAGTATTGTTGATTCTTAGAAATTACAGAACTAGGATATTAAAAACAAGCCTTGTGTACTCAAAAATGGTGTACACACGTCTTTGAGTGTTTTCTAATTGCTTTTAATAGAAAGGCCGCAACATTCATGTTATATTACCAGCGACAACGAATTTTAACAAACCTGATGATCGGCAAATTAAGGAAATAAAGGATTTTTAAAGTGTAATAAGTGGTCAGTCTGATTCTGACCAATGTGGTCATTTACACTTGCCTACATTCAAGGAGTGCTTAATGCGCGTAAGATTTTCATAGGATGTATTATCAACATTTTCTTTTTCTATCCTGGATGCCAAAGCAAAGTACTTGGCTAAGTAATGATATGAATGTAAGAACAATTGTATTATATTTGATTTGTTAAAGTTTTGAATTAAAAATAATATGTTTAGCCGAAATTCACTAGAAATGCAAGTCAACCAAGAAATGAAGGAAAGCAGCGTAGGGGTTTTGAGGCGCTGGTCATCACAGACTTTTATCTAAGAAAACCAGGTACATGTATGCATGTATTATTAACGTATTAGTAATGCGGCTACTAAACCCTTAGCATGCTGGACACGATTGATTCTGTTTTTGTGACCAGTGTAGTCTGATCAAGATCTGCACTGTTCGACATTCGGTCATCATCATTTTGGTAAGCACTCCTTTTAAAAGGTAATAGTACTGTCCAGCTTGAAAGATGGACAAGTTCATTATAGAAATTTAGCGGGGTAAGGGTTAAAGACGTGATAAATGATACCAGTAGCTTCTTTGCTTGACGACCAGCAATAAAAAGTCTTTATACCTAGTGACTACTGTATTCATTGTGAGTTATTAATATAAGTTTTAGACCTTGTTTCAAAATCGACCTAAAGTTTTAGAACTTGTTTCAAAGTCGGCTTAAAGTTTTAGAACTTGTTTCAAAATGGACCAAAAGTTTTGGAACTTGTTTCAAAGTCGACCTAAAGTTTTAGAACTTGTTAAAGTTTTAGAACTTGTTTCAAAATCGACCTAAAGTTTTAGAACTTGTTTCAAAGTTGACCTAAAGTTTTAGAACTTGTTTCAAAATCGACCCAAAGCTGACGTATCTGATACTAACCCTCCATTTCGACTCCACGTTCATCCTGTGCTTGGAAGCATGGCGGAGGCACAACTGACTCAAGGAATTTATGAATGCGCCGTGTCCGCGCTGTTGTTCCGCCTTCTTGCCATGGCCATGTATCGGTTGACCTACTTCTGTCGGCACCACAAGAATGACCACTGGAGTTATCTCTTCATCTGACTGTTATGTGAAAACCAAAAGAACAGTTATAAAAAAAAACAATCAAAAGAAAAAGTCCGTGTCTGCGCTTTCTAAACGAGGCATTTTACAGCTTCCCATCGATCGTAAAATCATGTTAATGTTAAGTGCCCGCGGCATCAAGGTACTCGTGCATAGAAAACAAAAAAGTGGCTAAATACAATAAGAATCTTTCACTGGTTGCGGGTAAAGATGGGAATATCCGGCACTCGGGTAACTGTTTAGGCGGTAACGAGGCTCCTGTCGAGTTACAGCCTAAACAGTTACCCGAAAGCCGGATATTCCCACCTTTACCCGCTGCCAGTGATTGATTCTTTTTCTTGCATGCCTTATTCTTCAATTTGTAGAAGATATAAAGAAAAACGAAGGTTTTTTCTTTAAGGCGCCATTTTGTTATAGTAGCGTATGAATTTACGCATTCATTCATAAATCATAGCACGTAAGTCATCTTACGCCCCTGGGTGTAAGATGAGTTTTTCTAGCACCGGAAAAGCCCGGGAAAATCCTGTCCGGCATACAAGAAAGTCAATAGCTATACATTCATTCCGAAAGCCTTATCATATGAAACTGTAGCACAATACAATGAATGCACTTATACAACTGAAGAAGCTACCGGGAATAAAAAACATCCCTTTCTCGTGCAAATTATTTTGTAAGAAGAGCTGGTAAATCATTCGTTGTTATATAAAGTTATACAAAAGAAGAGAAGTCTTTTTAAAAGTTTCCTTGCTAAGATATATATTACGTAACATAGAAATATACATTTTGTAATGTATTACCATTTGGCCCACTTCATCAATTAAGTGAACTTAACTACCCGTTAAGATAATTAAAGATCAGCCTAAAAGGCAGACCAATATTTGATATTTTCATTCAGAAAATGATACATGCTTTTATATTGCAAATAAATCATTCTTTAATTAATAGTTATCACACTTAGAAACTTGTTGTGATTTGCAATTTTGAAATATTACGGGATTATAATAATGACGTGACACATTCTATACAGACCAGTAGTTCCAGTTTAAAAACTGTCCATGGAATATAGCACGGTCCGTCAAATACTTCATCGCAGAATGGATTTCTCGCTGAACCTAATCAAAATAAATATATGAGCAGAAAATGTATTTATCTACGAAATATTCATTGATCTTTGGCGGTTAATTATTTAAACGTATAGCTATGAAACAGGAAGCTACATATCTGGATAAACATTATTTAAACAGGAAGCTAAAGTGATAAACTAGATCAAACTTGGTACATTTTGTATTAAGAATCAATATATGACATTTATATCAATGAGATATCATTAATCATAACAGGAGTAACTGTTCAGTCAAATAATTTTTCTTCAGACTTTTAGTATTTAAAAAAAATATGTATCACTTTGTCACAAAAGAGTTGGTCTTATTCCGAGTCTTACGAAGTAATCAACTCATCAACTCTTATCATATGCTGGACACGACTGATTCTGCCTTTGCAACCAGTGTTGATCATGATCAGCCTGCACATCCGTGCAGTCTAATCAAAATCTGCACTGTTCGCCATTCAGTCAGTATCTGTTGGCACCCCTTTTTACAGTTAATGGTACTGTCCAAAGTGAAAGATGGACAAGTTAATTATAGCAGGGTAAGGGTTAAGGAGATTCTTTGGAATCACTAAACGCAGTCAAGTAAAATAGTAGCAGATTCATTTTTTGAGAGGTAATGAAATGTGCACAATCCCTCACTCCCATTAGCACCTACTTAATTGGAACTCTACTATTCAGAAACATTCAATAAACTCGATCCGTGATAAAAAAAATGGCAGAAAATATAACAACACATCTCAAAGTAGAATTAATCTGACAACTATATATCAATCCAATCATATATCATTATTCGTAAACAAAACAAAAACTTAGTATCAAAACTTGCTATATTTATCATGCAAGATTTCATCTTTCTTAGAGTATTTCAAGAAATCAAAACTGTAACCAAAGCATTAAATGCTATCAAAATAATAGCAGACTCATGAGTGATTAAGAAATGAACTAACTCAATTAAACCGAGCCTGATATTATTTTTGTTGAATTCTACGCTTCCAAAGGGTCTTCTTATAGAATTGTTTAACCTTTAGCCTACTGGAGTCAAGTAATTCTGCGTTTGCGACCAGTGCAGACCAAGATCAACCTGCAAAAGTTACTGTCCAAATTGAAAGATGGACAAGTTCATTATAGAAATATAGTAGGGTAAGGAATAATAGGGAATGGTTGCAGCAGGAGAGAGTTTCAAATAAGCTTACAGCTTCATACTCAATCCTGTTTGCCTTTTTTTTTGATATATGTACAAGTTGTAAATGAATTGTGATTAATGAAATATTGTTTAAACCAATGGTGGCAGCAGACGATATATTACTGACGAAATATGAACCATCCAGATTACAAGCTAAGTCTTTGTACATTTTACGCGTGCCTAAAGGCCCTACAGTCTTACAGTAATATGTGTTATATGGAAGGACTTACCGCTAATCAGAACTACATCAGACATGGAGGAGTCTACAAGGAACTGCTTGTTGGAAGTACTGGCAAGGTAACTATTCTCCAGCCGAAGCTTGATCTTCTCCTTCGTCCATCCCTATAGAAATTATACACAACTCAACAGATGTATACACGACAATACAACTTTTACTATTAACCAGGTTTGATAAAAATTTAGTATAAAAATCTTACTGTCGAACTTAGTACAACCAACGAACTTCTGAAAGCCAGTTTGATTGCTCCCAAATCAAATGCTCACGTGAAAACGCGATCAGAGTTCGATTCCATAGAGGTCAGGGTAAAGTGATTTAAGTCAGCGACTTTAACCAGCCACCTCCCACATAAGCTAAATATGAGGGAGATGTACATAATGTATGCAATTATCGCTAGATTACTACTGTTCTGAAGTAATGTGAATTTAACCTGGAATGCTGCCTGTTTCATCAGTATGTTTGCGGCGATACGGTTAGCACACACATGCCATAGTCGGTATTCTAGGGGTTCATCGCCCTTGGTGAACTTCTGCATCGCATATTCCATGTCCTCCAGGCTTATGTACATCAACTGAATATAAATGTTTAACGTGTCTGAGATATCATTGAATTTGTGAAATAAACTGCAACTATGCAACACCTTTTTCTGAAAAAGGGTCAAAATAGCACCCAAACAATTTCATCTAATCTACAAAGTTAAGGATGAGTTAATTCAGGTTTGTACTTCATGTAAATGGACATATGTATTTTTGTCAACATTTACTGATTACTTGAATGCCAATAATTTTTTATAAACATATCTTGTGCCAACAGGACATGACATAGGAAGAGAAAAATTAAAGTCAGGACTACAGGTATACGGTTACACTGAAAACCAAGACTGATCTTTCAAAAATGGCTGTAGCGGAGACTGCCAATGCCTTTACCTGTACCTATGTTTCACAGATGACTGTAGCGGAAACTGTCCATGTTTCTTACCTGTACTAATGTTTCGCTAATGAATGCGGTGGAGACTATGTTTCTTACCTGTACTGACGCTTCACAGATGACTGTAGTACAGACTATTATACATGTACTTATGTTTCGCAGTTGACTGTAGTGAAGAATGTCAATGCTTCTTACCTGTATTGATGATTTTTTTCACAGATCACTGTAGCAGGGACAGTCCATGTGACTTATCTGTAACCATGTTTCACAGATGACTGTATCTGATACTGTCCATGTTGCCTACCAGTATTGATGTTTAACAGATGACTGATGTTTCTTACCTGTACTGGTCTTTCACAGATCACTGTAGCGGAAACTGTTCATGTGTTTTACCTGTACTTTTATTTCACAGATAACTGTAGTGGAACTTTTCAAAGTTTCTTACCTGTACTGATGTTTCATAGATGGATGCAGCGGAAAGTTTTCACGTTTCTTACCAGTACAGTTTCACAGATGACTGCAGACTGTCCACGTTTTTTGCCTGTAAGGATATTTCACAGATGACTGGAGCGGACCTTTCCACGTTTCTTACCTGTACAGATGTTTCACAGATTACTGTAGCGGAAAGTTTCCATGTCACCTACCTGTACTGTTTCACAGATGACTGCACCTTTTAATGGTACTGTTTCATATATGACTGTAACGTAACTTTTTCACGTTTCTAACCTGTACTGTTGTTTCACAGATGGCTGTAGTGGAAACTTTCCACGTTTCTTAACGGTACGGTTTCACAGATGACTGCAGCGGAAACTTTCCACATTTCTTACTTGTATTGATGTTTTACAGATGACTGCTGCGGACTTCCCACGCTTCTTTTCTGCACTGATGTTTTACAGATGACTGCAGCGGAAACTTTCTGCGTTTCTTACCTGTACTTATGTTTCACAGATGACTGCAGCGGACTGTCCACGTTTCTTATCTGCACTGATGTTTTACAGATGACTGCAGCGGAAACTTTTCACGAGACTTACCTGTTCTTATGTTTGACAGATGACTGCAGCGGACTTTCCACGTGTTTATCTGCACTGATGTTTTACAGATGACTGCAGCGGAATCTTTTCACGAGACTTACCTGTTCTTATGTTTCATAGATGACTGCAGCGGAAACTTTCCACGTTTCTTATCTGCACTGATGCTTTACAGATGTTTGCAGCAGACTTTCCACGTTTCTTATCTGCACTGATGTTTTATAGATGACTGCAGCGGAAACTTTCCACGTTTCTTACCGGTACTTATGTTTCACAGAAAACTGCTGCGGAAACAACTTTCCACGTTTCTTATCTGCACTGATGCTTTACAGATGACTGCAGTGGACTTCCCCCGTTTCTTATCTGCACGGATATTTTACAGATGACTGCAGTGGACTTTCCACTTTTCTTATCTGCACTGATGTTTCACAGATGACTGCAGCGAACTTTCCACGTTTCTTATCTGCACTGATGTTTCACAGATGACTGCAGCGGACATTCCACGTTTCTTATCTGCACCGATGTTTCACAGATGACTGCAGCGGACATTCCACGTTTCTTATCTGCACTGATGTTTAACAGATGTCTGCAGCGGACTTTCCACGTTCCTTATCTGCACTGATGTTTTACAGATGACTGCAGCGGACTTTCAACGTGTCTTATCTGCACTGATGTTTCACAGATGACTGTTAAAGTTTTCTTACTTCTATTAATGTTTCACAGATTATTGCAGCGGACACTGTCCACGTTTATTACCTGTACTGATGTCTCGCAGATACCTGTAGCGGAGACTGTCAACATGTTATTTCGTACCTGTTCTTATGTTTCATAGATGACTGCAGCGGACTTACCACGTTTCTTATCTGCACTGATGTTTTACAGATGACTGCAGTGGAAACTGTCCACGTTTATTACCTGTACTGATGTCTAGCAGATAACTGTAGCGGAGACTGTCAACATGTCATTTCGTACCTGTTCTTATGTTTCATAGATGACTGCAGCGGACTTACCACGTGTCTTATCTGCACTGATGTTTCACAGATGACTGTTTCTTACTTCTATTAATGTTTCACAGATTATTGCAGCGGACACTGTCCACGTTTATTACATGTACTGATGTCTCGCAGATAACTGTAGCGGAGACTGTCAACATGTCACTTTCCACGTTTTTTATCTGCACTGATGTTTCACAGATGACTGCAGCGGACTTTCCACGTTTCTTATCTGCACTGATGTTTTATAGATGACTGCAGCGGACTTTCCACGTGTCTTATCTGCGCGGATGTTTCACAGATGACTGCAGCAGAAACTTTCCACTTTTCTAACCTGTACTGATGATTCACAGATGACTGTTAAAGTTTTCTTACCTCTATTAATGTTTAACAGATTATTGCAGCAGACACTGTCCACGTTTATTACCTGTACTGATGTCTCGCAGATAACTGTAGCGGAGACTGTCAACATGTCATTTCGTACCTGTTCTTATTTTTCATAGATGACTGCAGTGGACTTACCACGTTTCTTATCTGCACTGATGTTTTACAGATGACTGCAGTGGAAACTGTCCACGTTTATTACCTGTATTGATGTCTAGCAGATAACTGTAGCGGAGACTGTCAACATGTCATTTCGTACCTGTTCTTATGTTTCATAGATGACTGCAGCGGACTTACCACGTGTCTTATCTGCACTGATGTTTCACAGATGACTGTTTCTTACTTCTATTAATGTTTCACAGATTATTGCAGCGGACACTGTCCACGTTTATTACATGTACTGATGTCTCGCAGATAACTGTAGCGGAGACTGTCAACATGTCTTACCTGTACCGATGTTTCACAGATGACTGTAGCGGATCTATGTTTGTGCGTTAACAGTCCCATCTCTCCTATAATGTTTCCAGACGTCATAAAGTCTAACACATACGTTTTTATTTGAATAGTTGATCCTGATGGCTTCTCTTGTAAAGAGATAATTGGTTTGCCGGACGGATTCGAAGATTCCAACTGAGAAGTGAAATAAAAAGTAGCATGTTATTCTAAAAAACATGTCAACTTACATATGTAGAATGAGTATTTTTCAAGAATACATGTATGTCGATTTTGCTTAAAGTAATGAACAAAAACAACGGTACTGCAGGTATTATTCCTAAAAATAACTTACGATTCTAACAGTTAAAAAGTACTGATCAAAATGTCGAAAATTCTACAAACGGGGTAAGTTTTCTTTTTGACATTTGATCTATGTCATTCGTTCTCTAGCTTTATTGGAATTACATTCTTAAAAGGTATGTACCCTTAAGACACCAAGAAAGACTATAAAACGAACACTCGTAAGAAAACAGTTTAACACGTATAAACGAAGAAACTAACAATATTAACATGCTCCAATTGGCAACAATATGTTCCTTTCAGAATACTCACCCTGACCATTCCTGATATTATCACATAGATTCCACCAGCCGGGTCCCCTTCTCGCATAACAACATCATCATAGTCAAAATTGAGTAATTTTGCCTTTTCCTGCAGTGAAAAGTGATATACAGACGCTTTTTCAGGGGTGACGACTGTACGCTTTAAAATCTATACAGGTAGTTTTTCTTTTAATCAAAAAAGGAAAAGAAAAAAAATTAAATATTTGTTGAATGCCTCAATATGAGTGAAAAGCAAAGTATGGTTGTTTGTTCTCGTTATTTGCTTTCCAGATTCTAATGGTGAAGGAACACCCCAGATGCTTTTTCGGGATATATATAGGACGGACACGTATTGACACACTGGGATCGTCATCGGTATTTCGCCATCCAGTCGGGCAACTTCCTCAAATGATGACGACTCAAACATAGGTCAATGAAATATGGATTTTCCGCCAGCGGACTTGACAACTCGACTAAGGAGGCGCCATATATGCACTTCGCGATTTTGTTTAGGTATTTCAAATTCTTTGTTTTCGTTTTTGTTGGGTTGAATGTCACACCGACACAATTTTAGATCATATGACGGCTTTCGGGCTTTCCATGCATTATTTCATCACGGGAATCAGAGTTTAACCACCGCCAGCTGCATGACTCCCCAATAAGGAGAATTCTGCGCCCCGAATGAAGCTCGAACCCACATCGGTGAGGGGCAAGTGATTTTAAGTCAGCGACCTTAATATTACCACTAGACCATGGAGGATCCTCATTTCGAAAACGGTACCTTGATATACTTCATGAGTTCCTCGTCATTCCTCAACCAAGACACATTTTTCAGCATTTTGTCTGGAGGAGGTATTGGCAGACTCGGAGGCGCTGATTGTAACCGCTTCATCCGCTCTTCTACTTTCTAAAAATAGAAATACAATGTATAACATTATAGGGTCTCAAATATATAAACTTACAGTCTATTGGAAACAAGCAGTTGCAAGACCCGAAACTAGGAATCACCAACGATACAGTTGGAAATCACCTGCGATACAGAAATTTAATCGATCGCGATTGTGTCTGAAATAACATATGAATATGAAATAAATGTTTGTATCTCCTCAACGCACAGTGTTAAGAAATAGTAACACAACAATTTCTTTCAGATCAGGTACTTTTATATTTCGCTACTCAGTTCTCAACTCTTTCCATAGTTTTACTTAGAAGAATAATTATGTAAAACGTTTCAAACCTTTTCCAACTTGTTTCCTTCAGCCTCTTCTAGTATTCCATCAGTTAACAATTCATGTATACCATCACGTAGTTGATTGAGCACACTGCGGATTGCCTGGCGGGTCTTGATTGACAACGCAATGTCTGGATGTTGCTTTGATAACATACCTGATAAGTAAATGAAAAAAATGTACTGTAAAATTCGTTAAGAATTCTCAGAAAGTGAGAAAATCTTTCGTTTGTTTTGTCGGATTTTAATTATCTCCAACTATTAAATATGGCGGCTATACGGCATTTCACTGCCTCTACAAACATCGTTTTAAGTATCTGGGTATAACCATCAACCCTCCGTAAGCCAGCTGAACAGTTTCCTCACCTGGAAGAATTATACACTCTAAGCGAACTCACAGTGAAGAGGGGTCATATTGGACTCCACTCAGCCAAGGTGGGGGGCCTTCTGGAAGTAAGAAACTGATATCTCATTACATTTCTTCTTCTAATACCTGCTGTTTTCAAACATGTATGTGCTTATTAAACGTATAGGCCACATATTAATTAAACACTTTTTTAAACTCGCCGCTAGTTTTTACTGCTTTTTCTATCCTTTTACAGAACATCTCACCAAAGACAGACACATATTTTATGCTCATATGCTCAATCATTTCTTAGGAAAACCATGCTTTGCGTTGACGTAATGCCCCGTTCGCAATTCTTTAGTGACCATCTTTAGTGTCTTCTTCACTGATAGAAATTTTTTGAATTTTAGTTACCTAAACATCGAATCACATCCAGTCTGCTGTTATCACTCATCTGTTTTAGAGATTTTGCTATATCTTTATGATCAGACATGTGATCAACAAGCTTGCGGACTTCTTCTTCCCCAGCAACGAACCCGCGTCCAACATCGAATCCGTAACTAAGGTGCTGGCTCATTCGAGTCTTCACAAAGGTCAGGAAGTACGGCATCGTTGGCTGATTTTAAAGAAAGTCATGATATAACAACGTCACAGTTGAAGGCTGAACACCACTTAATCTGGCTGTTCTTTATTTTCTAATAAAACCCATTTACTTTATAACGGTTTTTCAACATTTTCTAGTATATCAGATTTTCAGAGACTTATATTTCCATAAAGAACTATATCGCTACTTTAGAAAAACAAAATGAAAAGGGGGTGTTAACTTTTATATAAGAAAACTAGTTCGTTAAAAACAAACCGCTGAATTTACTCCTTTTCGCTTCTTTCAATTTCTCTTTTCGAGACATTAAATTCTTACGCCGCCATTTTTACCTAATACCTAGCATGCGATAGGAACATGCCGATTTCGATAGAATGTTAAATGATACATGCTTAAACGCGGTAGAGTAAAAGAAAACACGATGCTATTGAGAAAGGGCAGGAGGAAAAGGAGAAAGATTAGCATTTTTTATATTTGGACTACTTGTGACTAGACCATTGGAGGCTTACATTTGATTTGGTAGTGATCTGTCTGAAATAGGCATTTACGTTGCAGTAAGTATGGCATGGTTGGTTGATTTTAAAGAAATGCTCGGGGTAAAAACCTCACAGTTTTAAAAACAATAGGCATTTACAAGGTACGGATATTGGTGAAAATTTAGCATAACAGTACCCTTGAAATAGAATTTGATTCTTTTTCCAGACCTTCATTTCACGACTTTGCGTAAAGACTTTTTCATGACTTACAGAATAATACAGCAACCATAATTATATGATATTTTAATACAGCAACCATACCTTAATGAAATGACATTTAATACAGCAACCATACCTTAATGAAATGACATTTAATATAGCAACCATACCTAAATGTAAAGACATTTTAATACAGCAACCATACCTTAATGTAATGACATTTTAATACAGCAACCATACCTTAATGTAATGATATTTAATACAGTAACCATACCATAATGTAATGACATTTAATATAGCAACCATACCTTAATGTAATGACATTTAATACAGCAACCATACCTCTAGAAGTCTTACTGCTCTGATGGTTCTAAGGATAATAAAGACAAGTGACACAACATGAACGGAGCCGTGCAACTCCCCGTATATTGCTGGAAGAATAAAACTCTGAATGACGTCTGCCACACCTATCACAATTATTAGGATACACAGGATGTGCCAAGTATTCGTCAGGTAGGCCTTCTTTTGTACAACCACCTGAAATTGATGAAATATCAAATATTAAGCAAAAATGTTTTGGAAACAGGTTAGGCTTAATTTAGTCAACAAATATATAAATTTTGTCAAAACTTTTTCTATATTGAAATGAGAGTTCACTCTACTTCATTCTTGGACTACTCGAATATCTTCCTGGTACAAATTCGTTTACCGGGGCAAACTCTAAAATAATCTAAAATCGACAGCGTGTGTTCGGGTGTAGCGTCTTTTTCAACATTTTGCGAGTCATATATATGACGGCATGCTTGTAACAATCACCACAATGTTCCACCTAATTGAGCTGCATAAACGAAATATCGCGCCATAGATGTGATGATACCCTATGATACCCCAACAATTAACATACAATGTTTACTGAAACCAGGCTTATTAATCCTAGAACTATGCTTTTATGCCGAGTGTCAAGCGAGGGAATTACTAGTACTATTTTCACGTCTTTGGTATGAAATGGTCAATGGGTGAATCCACGACCGACCTCCAGCACTAGAAGCGGGCGCTTCAACCACTAGACTACTGATGCGGTTTTCGCAAGAGTCATCAAGATTAATTACAGGAGGTAGAAAGAACTACCTTAAGTAGAAATTCCACAATATACAGAATAACAAATACGAGATTGATGCTCCGGAAGACATTTTTCTGTGCAAAGAAGTGTTCATGGTACTCGCTGGTGATGGCAAACGCGGCGTTGATCATATCCAAGATGATGACACTGTAGACAACGATATAGAATGCTTTGTGTCTTTCCATTCGGAATAGTGGCCACAGTTTGGAGTCTTTGTCTATATCCACTACAGTTTTAGCAATACTTCTCTTGATCATCCTTTTCTAAAACAAAAATTGAAAATGTATGTTTAGTATATTAATGCTTTAATCCTTTGTATTGGGATTGATTCACAATCTTTTATTTGTATGTTGTGTTTTTTTCTCTCAGTGGAACAGTAAGTTACTTTAAAAGAACACATAACAACAATCATTTGAAGTGCTTCGTAGGTCATCATCACTATTCCAATGTCTTGTTTTTGGAAAATATTCACGACAAACATTTAAAATATGGTTCTTAAGACAGTATCTGACTGATACATGTAATTCAGGAAGCATTTGGATAAGGTAACATTTACAGTAATACATAAGATATCTTTTTAATGTAATGTAATTTTACTTGCATCATACACATTGTATTTTAATTGACACATAAAACATTGCATTAAAAAGGCAATAAAGTACATGTAATTACCAATTTCGGGTATACAGATGGCATTTCCCAACTTTTCTTTACATCTTCAATGTCAATGAATCTGAAAAAAAGTATCCGGAAGCTGTATGAACAAGTTCATCAACAATGCCCTGCATGGTACAAAAATCTTGCAAGATTTATTCACCTTAGCATGTTTTGTCAAAATAAAACGGTATTGGGTTAAGGAGTTTTTCACTGTGTTTATTCACGTTATCATTATTATTATTATTATTATTATTATTATCATTATACCACATTTATATAGCACTCTTTCCATGCACTTGTACGCGTTACAGAATAAATTGCAAAAATACAAACAAATACGTATACAAATATAATGCATTCCACATTAACAAAAATTATGAATGAAAACAAGTATAATTTAAAGCAAGATAAAAACATAAATGTAGCGGTCAGTTAACAAAATATTGTACAAAGAAGTGGGTTTTGAGCAGGCTTTTGAAAGCAGCTAGCGTGTCAGCTTCCCTGATCTTGACAGGGAGTTCCAAAGCTTTGGAGCAGTGCACGAAAAGCTGCGATTGCCATACATCATGGTTTTAGATTTTGGCATAACCAGTGACAGCGTGTCTTGTGATCTTAGGGTCCTGACCGGTTTATACACTTCTAGCATATCCCTAATATAGGCAGGGGACTGATTGTGTAAAGCCTTAAAGGTGTGGGTCAGAACCTTGTACTGCACCCTCACTGGCAATTATTACAATGTATTATTATACTAGATTTATATAGCGCCCTTTTCATGATAAACACGTTCAAAGGCGCTTTATATATAGCAAACGCAGCCACACAGGGCGCGAAATTCATCCTCTACTAGTACAGACACAGATCGATCTGACCAGAGGGACAGAGTGAGATTCCAGTACAGGCCTCTAAGTTAGGTGGGAGACACTCAACAGCATCTCAGAAATTTCCAGTGCCTGAACGTTAAGGAGGTTTTCTTTGCAGAGTATTCAAACTGTATTATATCTGTTTCAGAGAAAAATAATATCTTCAATTTCATTTGTTGTACATAATTACTATAAAAGAATGGCTAAATAAAATTGTTACGATATAAACAGCAGGGCACTAGACAACTTTTGGGGACAGGTACCCATAGCCTCAGGAAGGGGAATTTTTCGACATTTTAAGACGAAAAGGGGAAGCTTAAGCCGTGTATATGTAACTACTTTTCACACTTATTAATACTGTTTTCAGTCATTCCTAACTGATGTGACTATATTGCAACAGTAATCTTCCTTAGAGCCACTATATAATGTTAAAAGAAAGAGTTCATATCTATTTGTGTCGAACAACCTATCATCACGGGAATTTTCTTCTGAGAAAGGGGAAAAACTTATTATTTTAGGAGGGGAATGGTACCCATATTCGGCCCCAAAAATGGCCAAACGAGTGCCCTGAACAGCTTTTAAAGTCTTACTTAATATAATAGAGTCAGTAAAATCTAAGGTCTTCTGGAGAAGAAAAGAACGAACTAGAAATGTTCAAATCCATTCAATATATATGCAAGACAGAATTTCCACTGAAGACGGTGGTAGTAAACTTTAGGGCTGTGGAATGTTGCAACTGTCAACACATGGCAGTCAATCTCATGCATGAGCTCAGTCAAACCAGGTCTGTTACTGTTTAGCTTTGTTGCAGTCTATGCTCCTAAAGGATCATCTTATAGAATTCATTACATAATTTTTCTATGATATGAAAAGGAAAAAAAATGTTTCATACTTTCCTTTATGGTCAGCAGCGACCTCAGTACATTCTTGAAGTTTTCTCGTGGCTTCGCGTGACAACATTCCGTGTTCGAACTGCCGCCAGTAGCTCATCTAAAAAGCAAATTAGTATTTAATTATAAAAAAAATACCATTTATAATTATTACATGCCACTGCATATAAATCATTGGAATGACTCAAAAAATGATAAAACTTGGATGAATTTACTTAAAATAGTTATCATGAAACACATTTAATCTAAGTTAAGACTAATCTGAAAGTAAGAATTGTGAAACAGATTACAAAAGGTGTGCATTTTATACATATATAATGAAATAACTCCACAAACAAAAATATGCATATCAAACATTTAGAATTACTTTTTCAGCTTTTAACATTCTCAAGATTGCTTCATTCGTTATATCTCTGAGCTCTTTCCTGGAATACTGGGGCGGCAACTGGGCGTCGCATTCCGAGCAGCACGTGTTCTGTTTGATATCAAGAGAGTCTTCCACTTGAGCCTGAAAATCAACCTCATTCCATTAATATCATAGGTAACGTATCATGTAATCAGTATTTAGTTTGAATTTTAAATGACACTAAGTAATATGTCACTATTCAAGTGAGCATGTTTTCTGAGGCTGTGTTGGTGGTGATCTGTGATTCCGAGAAATATTACCTATTATCTTTTTAAATGTAATACTCTGGTTCTGTTGGGTGGCAGTCTCATTTTACAGATTTGAGCTTTAAAAAAAAACAACCACAAAAAAAAACACAAGAATATCTTCGGGATAATGCAAAATTAGAACATCGGAACTACATTATTTGTAGCTTAGTTCACGCCCCCTTGAAGGTTTTAGAACGTGGAGCATAACGTTGTTTTGCAAGTGTGACGTTTTTAATGGAACGTCCCTGTTTTGTTCATGAAAACTTGTTTGTTATTTTATATGCATTTTTTTCAACTGCGAGTTTCCAGTTATAGATATATTTATATCTATCTATCTATGTTCTTTGTTAGAATACAAGCTATGTGTCCATATTTACAAGTACGAGTGTTTTCTTTTAGCAAATTACCATTCAACGCATAACATGTTTGTGCTTAGTTTCCAAAATGACACCGCATGATACCTAATTTCTAGCTAATAACAACACCACACACGTCCATGGTAACATATTAAGGCACATTATGGCGTTCTAAATGAATGGCTTCTCGCTGGTCGTGCTCTCCTAGAGGCAAATCATAACGTTTTGTTTTTTTTGTTAAACAACTGATATTGCAAGAGGAAGATAATTATGGTCCATGCCATTTATAATTGTCTACTGACACGAAATATCTGTGTTTAAATGGCACTCGATAAAGTAGTCGTAAAGTACATGCTCGTTATTTTGAACGGAAATATTGGGACAAATCTGCATTGGTCCAGCAAGCAGATATTGCTGGCTGTATTGACGGTGAAAATAGTGCGTCTGCGACCAGCATGGATCCAGACCAGACTGCGCGGATAGCCTGCGCATCTGCGCAGTCTGGTCAGGATCCATGCTGTTCGCTAACGGTTTCTCTAACTGCAATAGGCTTTGAAAGCGAACAGCATGGATCATGACCAGATGCGCAGTGTGGTCTGGATCCATGCAGGTCGCAGACGCACTTTGTCGCTTTTCTCATGGCACGGCTCAATTTTTTATCATTATACGCCACTTCAGTCAGCACAATTATTGATGTCTATTAAGATTATTCACTGGTTAGATACTTTATACAGAAAAAAAAGTAAAACGCATCAGAATTTAGGTCACATAGCTATAAATAAATTTACATGGACATACTGTTTGACGTGTTGAGTCACCGTGACTATCCGAACTCAAATACGGTTTTTAAATGCACTTTGTTTTACATGACAACCTTAGTTACATCTTAAGTCATGTCTTTGTCAAATATTGATGGCTGAATACTAGTATGACATTACTGTCTGCTCTGTATGAATTTTGTGTTTGTCCAAAAGAGGCAACAACTTTTATTATCCACTACTTCAACAAATTATCAAGGCTTAACTTTTTTACTACCTTTTATAAATTTTCTGACGTCTTATTTATTTTTATGAACCAGTGCAGTCATTTTTATAAATTAACAGATTAAAGACAAATAAAAGCCCTGAATTTTCCCTAGAAAAATGGCCTTTATCGAACATTTGTATTTACAGATCTGCAAACTAAGTGGCGAAAATCAACTTCTGATATGCTATTTCACGTCATAGGTTTTATTAAGATACGAACTTTGATACCTTTGATTTTAATGAATTGCCAGCTATACTCTATGTTGCCTATAATATGTAGGCCGCAATCAAATTTATACAGGTAATATGTCATGTAAATTTCTATTTAACAGAATTATTCCTACGTACAGGAAATTATTATTCATTATGCTTGTAAATAAAACTACTGGGACAAAGGTAATGGAATGAAGATATTTTATATTGTAGCTGTAAAGTTAATGTTTTATCTGTCCAAAAGTGATTTATCATCTCTGTTAACATCGTCATGTAACGTGGGGGAAATACTATATGTATCAATTACAATTCAATGGCACGAAGTATATGTAATATTTGGCAAAATGGCTAACAAATATGCATTTTTTTCTACATTTTCGCAGGAAGAAACTTGTAATGGCAATTATTTTACAGAAAGAATTTATTCAGCAAAAAGCTATGGCATGTTCTACACTTTTAGAGAAAGAAACATCTGTAATAGTTTTAAATATTCTGTTTACACTGCAGAACATATTATCGAAGAATGTTGAACAACATACATGTATACATAAAAACCTTTGAACATTAGTTCTGACTTTTGAAATGGTTTTCAAGCTTGGTTCATCAAATGCCGCTAAAAGGAAGTGACAGGAGCACGATATGATGTTAAATTCCTAGGGCATCACCATGCTTTCTAAACTAAATGTTGTTTATGACAATGAGTTATTTCAAGAGACTCTGTGATAACACGAATTGATTGCTTCCTGTTAGCAGTGGTATCGGAACGATAAATTAGAACAATTTTTATGTTAAACAGAAGAACGAATGGTTTGTACTGTTTGTAATTGTCTGCTGGCACGATATACCAGTGCTTAAATGGAACTAGATATTGAGGCCGTAAAGTAAATGTTCATTATCTGGAAAATATCAATGCTGGTCCAACGACCAGAAACTGTTGATCTTGTTGCTGATGAGCAATCGTATAATTTTCATTTTTTAAATTTTCATTTCAGTTCTAAGACACATCCACTGGCCCCCACAAATTGAACGCGTTTAAACGGACGAAAATATAATCGTATTCTAGTATAGTGAAAGGAGAGGCCACCTCCTTATACCTTATAATTCAACTCTAAGTAATTATCTGAGACTCTCAAACCAACCAACTTTGTCATTTTTGACGTTAAAGAACAGCAAGTTAGAACCAGCGTTCCCTTGAAAAGAATCGTCTTCATTATCTTTTAAAAATGTTCCACGCTGGAGCAATCAAACTGATGCTTGTGACAGATAATAGAAATTACTTTAAACACGATTATTCCCTTGTACAGGAAAACATTATTCAGTTTGCTAATAAAACTACTGGAACAAAATCCGTGCTTTAGTTACTGTAGGTATGATTGGAATATCTGTACGTGACATTGTAGCCATTTTGGTATTGTTTATTATCTACAACGGAAGTATTGAAGCATCTCTGTAATGGTTCAGTGACCAAGTATTGACACTTGTGCTAATGCAAATTGTCATGTAAAAACCTAATCTATCAAATTTTCTAGGTTCGGTTTGTCCGGACTTAAATTCAAACAACTTTCTGTCGATTAAAGAGATATATTATATATGTACAATTTCAGTACTCATTTATATGAAATGCTGTAAATGAAGAAACAAAAATATTATGAAAGAAGTTCTATGTTCTCAACAAGATAGTTTCTGCAAGGAAGCCTCCTGTTATATCTTGATAAATTTTTCCTGGTCGTTTGATATTTCTTACTGATACGTAATGACTTCATTTTTGTACATCTAAACCTTGTGTTTGTAAGATAAGATTCTGTGGAAGTGCCCAACATAATTGAGCCGCACGATGAGAATAACAACATAGTGCATTTGCGACCAATATGGATCCAGACCAGCCTGCGCATCCGCGCAGTCTGGTCTGGATCCATGCTGTTTACCTTCAAAGCCTATTGCAACCGTTAGCGAACAGCACGGATCCTGACACAGGATGCGCGGATGCGCGGGCTGGTCCGGATCCATGCTGGTCGCAAATGCATTATGTTGGTTTTCTCATGGTGCGGCTGATATATCTGCGTAATTCAGCAACATCACTCGTCATGACCCGTGCCAACGTATATCAAATTTTCATTATGTTTGAAAATTAATTAGGTCTGATAATTAATTCTACCATATAGACAAATTAAGAGAGAAATGTCTTACTTTTAATAATAATTGTATTCACCTGTATTGTTATGAAAGCCACAATGCATATATAAATATTGTTACAAAGGCCATATTATAGGAGTAGTCCTGTGGCTCTGGTATGCCGCTGTTGATCAGACAGCAGCTTTAAAAGGGAACCACACGAAATAACAATAGCAGCAAATAGCACCAATATAAGTACAAAATAGTTGACGAAACTAAACCAGATAAGGTTAGAAAAATGCGACAGATCCAAGGAAAACAAAACACAAAGGGACTTAAGTCAGAAGAACTAAATTGGTACCAACATAACCTCTGAAAACAAACTTCGGGATGAGTCCAAGAATAATAAATTTCCTATGTTTGCCTCCTTTTAACTGACAGTGACCTAGGTTTTCGTACCGTGTCATGTTGCGCTTTTATTGTTACACGATTGCCCATGTAAAACCATCCCCGAAATAATAGCTATACGACCCGCATAAAAGAGACGTCATTTTATTATCCGCCGACAGGTTGATCTTGTTTTTCAGATTCAACATTATTTATTCTTCAGCTTTTATGCCAAGGAAAGTGTTTCGGATAGTCTTCATGCCATCTCGTATTGACAGGTTCACTTCTTGCTAATATTTAGTGCTCCCTGAACATATTTTGTCTATCAAACAACTGATATTGCAAGAGGAAGATAATCATGGTCCATGCCTTCCGTAATTGTCTACTGACACGAAATATCAGTGTTCAGCTAGCACTCGATATGGAAGTCGTAAAAAAAATGCTTGATATCTAGAACGGAAATGCATTGGTTCAGCAAGCAGAATTTGATAGCGAGTAACAGATAGTTCTTATGTATTTTATTTTATATCAAATTCCGATGTTATTTTACACTACTTAAATCAGCATTTTATTTAATACGAACAAAAGTAAAACGTTTCAGTATCTAGGTCATATACATTCAAACAAATTTACATAAACATACTGGTGAATATTTTGAGTAGCAGTGACTATTATAATACAGTCTTGCCTAAGATTGCTTCATTTTGCAGAACAATCTTAGTTAACTACCAAATAATTTTGTATGTCCAGTTCATGGGTTTCTGCCGTTTTCTGGTAGTTGTATGAGATACTGTCTAATTTGTGTGTTTTTGTGGGGTTTTTTACTGTCTAATTTGTGCGGATTTGTCCAAAACAGGCAACAATTTTAAATATAAATTATTTCAACAAATTATATAAGCCGAACTTTTTCCGCCACCATCTATGAACTTTCTGATATTTCATTTTTTTTTTAAATAACTGGCAGATGAAATATAAATAATAGCCCTTCAATTCCCCTAGAAAAAATGACAGCTTGCGAACATTTGTATTAAGGTCTGTAACCTAAAGGGGCTGTATATATATTCAGGTCTGAATAAAGCAACACAAGGTTTCACTAACTTACAAACTTCTGTACCTTTGATAGCTATAATCTGTCTATAAAATGTGGGACGCAATCAAATTCATACTGGTAATAGGTCCTGTACATTTCTATTAAAAACATTTATTACTAATTTATTGTAACGGAATAAAGTTGTAACATGTCAAACACTTTTACAGAAAGAGTTTTAAATATTTTGTTAACACTGCCTAAAGAATGCTTTATTATATAAATGTATACATAAGAGCTTATGAACAGTAAATCCGGTGACTGTTATCGTTAACGTGCTTCATGCATTAAAAGCAGCAAAAAGGAAGTGGCATGAGCACGATACAATGCTAAATTCATAGGGCACCACCATGCTTTCAAAACTAAATGTAGTTTATGACAATAAAATATTGCAAGAGACTCTGATAAAGCGAATTAATTGCTTTCCGTTAGCAGTGGTACCGGGGCGATAAATCGGAACAATCTGTCTGTTAGACAACCGATATTTCAAGACGAACAAATGGTTCGTACTGTTTCTAATTGTCTACCGGCAGTGCTTAACTGGAATTTGATATAGAAGCCGTACAGTACATGCTCATTATCAACAACATACCAATACTAGTCTAGCGACTAGAAATTGCTGATTTTTTTTTACGGGTGAGTAATCATCATACAATTACCTCGCCACATTTATTTTATGTTCATTGGCCCTTTCATCTAATGTTCTGATAAAAAAAGACTTCCCAAATTTAATGTGGTATATATTGCACATTCTGATAAGGTTGACAGAAAGGTCACCTCCTTATACCTTATGTTTCACCTCTAAATAAGACTATTTGATTTTCAATTCCTATAGCTACTTCATCCTTGACGTTTAGGTACAGCAAGCTAGAGCTCGTGTTCCATTTAAAACAATAATGTAAATTTATACATTAAACAAGTCGCCAAGCTTTCGTTAGAGCAATCAAATTGATATTGGTGACACATGATAAAATGTACTTTTTTTACGATTGTTCCCATGCATTAAACTCTCCTCATAGAATAGATTTGAGCAGATTTGAATTTTCGATGAAAGGGAAAGAGAAAACTTTATGTATTATTTCACTTTGAAATGTTGAAACCGTACCAAAAATTATGAAATAAGTACTATAATTATTTTAACGAGATAATTTCTGCAAGAAGCCCCATCTCCTATCATGACAGTATTCTCTTGGTCATTCGATATTTCTTACTGATGCGTTATGATTTTATTCTTGCACACATCGTCACTCTACATGACACGTGCCAACGCATCGTATATTACATTTTATTTCGTTTGGAAATTAATTAGGTCTGATGATTTATTCCACCACATGCACACATTTAAAGAGAAGTGTCATCTGTTTTTGATAATAACTGTCTCTTTCTCTATTGTTCAGAGCATCAGACTGGGTGCGTACTTTTCGTTATTTTCTTCGAAAGTAACTGAATATGTTTATTTGCGAAATTGAAAATTTAGAGCTTCTGCTTTATGGCCACAAAGATTTCTTGAAGAGTCAGGTTATCAAAACTAAATTATAATTTTGATATAATGCGAGTTCGTATATCGTTTATTTAGTCAAATATTAAAGAAAATCACTTAACCAATTACAATTGTCCGAAATTCATTGAAACTGTCGAAAGAATGTTCATAAACAATACAGTTATGAAAGCCAGACTTTAAATATATGTTAAAATATCCATCTTAAAGGTCCGGTCCGGTCATCTTAAAAGTCCAGTTATATATTTCAAAAGGCAATAATAGATTCTTGTTTATGAAACATCAGTGTATTTTACTTTATGATTTTAAAAAGAACTATACGAAACAACAACGGAGGGAATAATACCAGTTACAAGTACAAAACTACTGAAGAAAAAGATGACAATAACAGGAAAGTATAAATAAGTAGTCAGGTCACACGACTACTTCTGTGGATTTGTCCAAAACGGGCAACGTTTTTGAATATCTTTTATTTCCACAAATTATCAGAGCTTACAATTTCTATGATATTTCATTTATTTTTTATAACAGAAAACAATTAAACCCGTGCAGTCATTTCTGACCATTAAGCAGATTAAGCACAAAAAAACCCCAGTATCGCATGTTCTCTAGAAAACGTAGACATTTGCAGAATTAGAAAAAAATGGCTTTTGCAGAATATTCGTATTGATACCTCTGTAACCTAATAGGGGCGAAAATTAGCCTTTGATATGCTATTTCACGTCTGTATAAAGTGACCTTAGATTTCACTAAGATACGAATTCCAGCACCTTGATCTTAATGAATAGTTACCTATAACCTATGTTGCCTATAAAGTGCTGGACGAAATAAAATTTATACTGGTAATAGGTCATGTAAATTTCTGCTAAAATCAGTATTCATTATGCTTGTTAATAAAACTACTGGAGCAAAGGTTTCGTGCTTTGATAATGGTCGATATCATTGGAATGAAGATATTCGTATATTGTAGCTGTTTATGCTCTTTTATCTGACCGATCTCTGTAAACATCGTCATGGAACGTAAGGGAATACAATTTGTATCATTTACAATTTACAGTCTACGCAATAATTTGTCAAATTGGCAAATGCAATTTTTCAACAATTTGGCAGGAAGAAACTGTTTTAATGGCAAACAGTTGTGACACATTGCAATTTTCAAATTTCACAGACAGAATTTAAAGCAGCAGCGAACAATTTTCAAATTTCAACACATTTATAGGAAGAAACATTTGTAAGAGTTATCAAAAATTTGTTAAGCCCGCCCGAACTACAAAAAATGCTTTATTACATACATGTAAACAAAAAAGCTCATGCATATAAAATTCGAAGTCTGGTATCGTTTTCGTGCTTGGTTCATTAAATGCAACGAAAAGGACGTGACAGGAGCACGATATGATGCTGAATTCCTTGAGTACCAATAAATATTGTTTATAACAATAAAATATTCCAAGAGACTCTATGATAAAGCGAATTGATTGCTTCCTACTAGCAGTGGTATCGGAGCTATAAATCAGATCATTTTTCTGTTAAACAACCGATATTGCAAATCGAACAAATGGTTCGTACTGTTTGTAATTGTCTACTAGCACGATATATCAGTGCTTAATAGAAGCCGTAAAGTAAATGCTCATTATCCGGAACATAGCGTCCAGAAATTGCTAATTTTCTTTTGCTGATGAGTTCGTCTTATTTCTTTCAGTTTTATGTCACTTCCACTGACCCTTTCATTTAATGTTTTGACAACGAGACTTCTCAAATTGAACACATTTTATACGGACGAATATATAAACGCATTCTAACAAGTTAAACAGAAATGTCACCTCCTTCTTTATGTTTCACCTCTAAGTAAGACTCCTGGATTTTCAAACCCTCTAGCAACTTCATCCTTGACGTTTAGGTACAGTAAGCTAGAACTCGTGTTCCATTGAAGACAATAATCAAACTGAAACTGGTGACAGAAAATAAAATTTACTTTTAATCACGACTGTTCCAATGTACATGAAATCATTATTCAGTTTGATTATAAACACAACTATTCAAACAGTACGTTCGTGCTTTAGTAATGGCCGGTAATACTGGAATATCTGTATACGACACTGTGGTCATATTGGTACGGAGGTTTTGAAGCACCGATGTGATGGTTCCGAGAGACTGATCTAATGAAAGTTGTCATGTAAAAAAACAATGTATTAAAAATTAAAATTCTCGATGAAAGAGCCATATTCTATATGTATAATTTATTTTTCTATTTGAAATATTGTAACTGAACAAAAACATTATGAAATAAGTTTGATATATTAACAATATAGTTTCTGCTGTTTCACCTATCATGATAATTACCTTGATCGTTCGATATTTTTAACTCGTTTATGACTTTATTCTTGTACATCGTCACTCGACATGACACGTGCCAACGTATATCACATTTTCATTACGTTAGGAAATTAATTAGGTCTGATGATTTATTCCACCAGACGCACAAATTAAAAGAGAAGTGTCATCTTTTTTAAATAATAATTGTCTCTTTCTACATTGTTCAGAGCATGATATAGTGTCCGTATACCGTTTGGTTAGTCAATTTACCAATTAAAATCGTCCGACATTCTTTTAAACTTAGTCTATCAAAGTAATTTCTCTTAACAATATAGATATGAAAGCCATACTTTAAAAATGTGTAAAAAGGCTATCTTATAGGTCCTGTCCTGTCATATATATTAAAAGACAACGATTCCTTTTGTTTCTCAGACATTAGCGTTTTTTATTGCTTTATAATTTTGAATAAGAACTCGAATCAACAATATAGTGAATAAAACCAATTACAAGTAAAAAAAAAAATAACTGCTACAAAATAACTGATGAAAGAAAGCCAGACAATGTTACCTGAATGAAAACGATGAAAAATGTAATCTTATAATTAACATAGAAAGTCTTTACTTATGTCATTAGAACAACATTGGTACATTTTTTGTACCAACATTATCTCTGAAAACAAACTGCCAGGATATGTCGCCTAAAGAATACATTTATTATTTTTTATCTCCTTTTAACTGACAGCGACCTTTGTTTCAACTTTTCAGTTTTTCGTACTATGTCATGTTGTGCTGTTATAGTTTATGGAGTTCCCAGTAAAACCTGTACTGAAATTCACCTCCAAAATATCTATCTAACCTGATCTAAAAAGAGTCTTCATTACTTTCGTTTTATTTATCCACCGACAGGTTGCCCCAATTTTTCAGAATAAACATTATTTCTTCTTCAATATATTTCATCACAAGTATTTTTATGTCAAAGAGAAAGTTGTGGATATTCATTCATTTCGCCTTGTAGAAACAAATGTAAACTTACGTATAACGATCTCAACACTAGAAGAAAGTATTAACTGAGCTTCTGATGAAAAGCTTGACGAACCATTATCTATCTAGTAAAATAGAGCGAATAAATAGACACGAGATAAGCAACCAGCCGTATATAACGTGACATTTCATGGGCAAAAAAAAATTCTTAGCTTAAGAATAGTAAATGTAAAACATTTTACGCAAAATTATGATACTTACTTCTATGCCTGACAAAAAAAGCTTACCTGGTTTAACAAATGTATTATTTTGAATTATCTTCCTAAATTGAACATCATTTACACTTAGTTTAAAAGAAGTACATTTGAACTGTGAATTTGTTAATCATCAATATACTACAGTCTTTGTTAAGTGCATTATATTCGGTTTTACTTATTTATGTATACAATTTATTTTTAACATGATACCATGCTTAATTCCTACAGTACCACATAATGAATAAAATCTATATGAAGATAATCCTAGACTGAATCACAATAAATATTCTATGTATAGAAATTGAACGGCCATAACACATTAACTATGTCAATAACAAATTCAATTTAAAAAATTGCAATATTCAATAAATTTTGCAAAAATAATTTCTATGTCAAAGACTATCATTGAACTACACACGAGAGAGGGAACATCTTTAGAGTACATGTCTAATTATCTTAATTTTCTGAGGGAGTATTTAATGAAATATTCCTGAAAGCTTGACAATGTCGTTCCCTAAACCCATTATCTAATTTTCCTAAATAGAGCGAAAACAGAGAGAGTAAATTAGCTACCTGCCACATGAAAATAGATCATGTGTCAATTCAGTGCCAAATAGAGATAAAGATATTCCTTTGATTGATCATTCAAGGAATTCAAGAAGTATAAATAAGTGTTGTTTATAGATTTTTTGACATGCCTGCTTTGTAATTTACGACTGTTTTACGAATTAAATTCGGAATTATACTTATGTTGAAGCAATGGTGCAAAATGCTCTTGTTTTTCTTGTCTTCATATTTAAGTGATTTACGTCATTGATTAATGAAAATATAAATCAGATTGAATTCATTATTCTTGTCCTTACTTTTAATACCACCCTATTGGTTATTGTTACTATAAAATAAAAGTGGATGTCACCATATCAATGCAATCTCATAAATGTATTGAATTTTTTTTCTCTCCCTCTTCAACGATGTTGCTGTTTTAACATCATCTGACCTAATACGATTTTGCAATGATAGATACAAAGGAATCTTAAAGGCTCTGTCTTTTCCCACAGCTCAGTGTGGCGTACAAAGCTTTTCAATTTGACGACAATATAATTCAAGTAGCAGCCAGCCCATTAGAATTTAAGTAGGATTTATTATCAGATTTTCCAGAATAGATATGTCACTAAATTTGCACTCTTTTTTTCCTATAGTTAGGCTTGTGGTTTATCTGAAGTTATAGAATTGAAATAAAAATATGATTTTTATATACAAATGGTATCTTTAATCCTATGTTTTAATGTTGAAATTATAAGTCGTATACTGTCACACATTAATTAAAAATCATTGGAATTGTCCCAGTTAAAGAGTGTTTGCGGTGGAGGTCAAATCACAACAGTTTCTTGATAAACAACTGATATCCCACGTAAATAAAAGCATAATTAATATCGGTTAGCAAAAAACAGCCGTTCATCCTTAATGCTAATGATCCTCATAAGATACAAGTTTGTTATCATGAACGGAAATGTGGAGACATAAATGTACTGGTCCAGTGAGCAGACAAGGTTGTGTTATTGCAGACCAGGAATATTCATTATGAATAAACTCTATAAAAATTCGATTCTCACAGATTCCTAAACAAACTGGGAAAGGTAATTCACTAGATAGTACAGACCGACTTTATTGAAGATCAAATATGAGGTTCAAGAGAGTTGCTTAACTCCCTGAGGCCGATATCATAATATACATGCTGCGGCGAGATAAGAATTACCACCTGACGTCGAAGAACATTATCTGATTTTATCATAATCACACTCGCATGTTGTCAATTGAAATCACGCATGGACATATTATTAACATGGGTGTAAATCAAACTATACTTATGAAATCTTCCAAGTTTGAACAAATATTAATATATATCCACTTTCGTCTGTAACTTATACCCAAATAGAATAATAATTTCACTTAGAAACATTCACCATTTTTACACACCTATTGCGTTTAATAAATATTTGAACATTCCGATTTTATTACTTTTTTCACATGTAGACACATTAAATTTCAATAAATAGAAATACATTATTAACACAGAGTATTTACATCAGCATTACTCAAAATTAACACCCCAAATATCGATGGTTTATTTTGATGTCAATTAATTTCTAAACATGTACACAAACGTTGTGTGACACGCACCGAGACAGTTAAGTTGTAATATTTACACCCATCTTTGAAGAATTATTACATTTACAAAAAGCGTTAATTTACACACATTTTTGTGTATGAAACATGTTTTGCTGTGTTATTTTTATCCATCAGAATTTATTGCGATGTAAGTGTACGAATATTTCAGCTTTCTAAAACTTAACATTTTCCGACCATTCATTTCGCCGATAATGAAATTTCATCGTCGGAATCATCATCCGACGGAACTTATATGTCAAAATCAGCATGATAATGAATATTTTCTTCAATGTAAGAAAAATCTCTGGTAGCCGACATTATTTTAATCTTTTGAAATACAGTATGGACAAAACACAGCGGAGTTCGTCTTTTTTATTTCCTTTACCGCATACTTACAAACATTTATTTTAACAAGAAAACTAATTATTAGCATAATTAATAATTATAACACCTAAGAAATAATAACGGTATGCAAAATAATTTTACTTTTATCAGGATTATCAAAAATTAACAAGTATGTGACGCAATCAGCATGGTCTCGGTGCCGCGACTATACTCGTCAATCGCCGTCCTTGGGAGTCCTGATAACGCGCATAAAGTCGGATATCGACGCTACGGGGGTAGAAAATATAGCGCCTTTAGTCGCATTTCGGCCCCAAGGAGTTAAACATATTTTTCTCAAGAAATTATCTAAGAATAAGCCGTTTATTTTTTTTCTATTTCTAGCTCCAGTGACCCATAAATGCAGTCAAGTGGAACCATGTGGGCAAGTATGAGGGAGATCTATGCCAAGATGTTACAGACAATGGTTAGTGTAATTCATTCTGACAAGTACTTTAAGAGTAGACGAGGTTTAAGTAACAACTGAGACGCAGACGGATGGATGACGGGCATATGTTGACCACTTAAACTCACCTGAGCACAAGTGGTCAGGTGAGCTAAACCAACTCGTTTCTAAAGCAAATATTTATTCTTTTGCTTATTTTTCAAAGCTTATATTGTTAAATATGATTACCTTCACATATAATTTGCTTTCATCTTGCAGGAAAATAAACAGTTATATCCATATATTGCCTTTTCTTTACTTTCCATCTTCCTGACCTGTTTTCATTACATTTGCCTTTCCTTTAGATAGAAACCGACCTTTTCGTTTTTACACTTACTAAAATATCTTCACGCCTAATTTGTTTTGATTAAAGAAAAATATCCAACGCCAGCCTTAACATCAGTGCGATCAGGTTACGCAGAAACAACTGTCAAAAATGCATTTAATCGCATTTTGTCACGTGCAAACGATTATGAACAACATTTTATCTGACACATCAGATTACAATTAAAAGACATTTTAAAATTCTTGGAATGACGTTTAATTGTATTACCAGTACACGATGTCTTCCCTGGAAAACTTAATAAAAATATAGATTTTTCATATACTTAGACAAAAAAACAACAACAACAACAAATGCATACAAAACGCTGTTACAGCAGCGGAAACAAATCCTGTCTTACGTCACAATCTTGCAGATAATTAAACATTAACTGAGTCAAACAATAAAAGTCACTTTTAGAAAAACAAATATCTTATTTACAGAAAAAAATGGATACATTCAACCAAATAAATATGAAAATTAGTGATACTAATGCTACAGGAATTTTAGATAAAAGTGCATAGGATTACATTTCGTGTAGAAAATGAAAATACTTTTGCAGATTATATTCTATTCAAAAATGGTTTTGATCTGGAGTGATATTGTTTCCGTGATCTAATATTTAATCATACACCTACAAACATGTCTTTCAAAGAAGAGCTAGAAGCTGTCAGAAATCAAAATCCGAATTAGAAATCAAAATCCGAATTACAAATCAAAATCCGAATAACACCGGATGGTTTGTATGTAAACTTTTTTATAACCCATATGGGTGGCTCCGTCAGAAGACTGTTAGTAATGTTATAGAGAGGCTAATGCAAGGTACCAAAGACACTACAATTCCAGAAGCTTCCCTGGTTCTTTAGCGTTACATCTGTAAAGTACCCAAACATGGAACTGTTATTCAAGCGTAGTTTTAGTTGGAGGAGCGCGGGTTGTAAATTAATCTCTTGTAGACGTGGTTTGCCACGGGATCACTGCGTCTGCTATGTCACTTGGTAATAAGTAACCCTTCTTCATCAGTCCGCGATTAAATCAAAAACATATCGGAGATAATAAATCTGTTATATGCTCAATATTCAAGTTAATTTTCAGACTTTGAAACTTAAAAAAATCGCAAATAACCATCCGTGCCTTGGATGATACATAAATATACTCTTTGAACTTTACACACTTGGGAAGACAGTATAAAAGCTTGACAAGGACATTTCTGAGATGTCTAGATCCATTATCTCCTCCGTTAAATACAGATAAGAAGCAATTAGGCTATGGAAGGAGCAGTGAATCAGTTACCGGATGCATGAAATAATGACATGGTCATTATCGTGCAAAAAGAATATAAAGGTAGGCCACCAGTATTCTTTGAATTTATAATAAAACGCAATGCAGCGATGGTAAACATGGTCGTTACTTATGAACTATCTGAAGAGTTTCACAAAGTGGAAGAAGGGATTCTTCATTTATTTAAAAACCTCAGTTTTTTTTATTCTGTTGTCACATTATCTTGGTGGAGATGGTTAGGCATAACGAAAGTGCAAGTTTAAATATTTCGGTTAGGAAGCGTTAAGATATTAATTATCTACTGTTTTCAAATTTAATCCACGAACAACTTACCATTTCTGCCTCTAACTGAAATAAGTGACCCGCTCATACATGTTAGAAGAAAAATACCAAAACATTCGGAGGAAAATGAAAATATGATATTCTTATAATGGTTTTTGAGTATGACATATATTCCAGTCACAAATACAACGAGCTCCAATCTATCTAAGTAGACATCACGAACCATCTCATGTATCACGAGATATTGTATTTGTATCTATTATATATATTTGTTGCATGAAAATCTATTTGATAATATGTCGTAATGACAAACAGTATTTAAACGGGAAGTTCCAATTTTCTACACTTTTATAGAAAAGATTTAGATGTTTTTGTTACCAGTGCTGAAAGTTTGAATAATAACATTGACATTATACAACTTGAAAAAAGTTATGAATAACAAATTCGCATATTGTATTTTTACCGCTGTGATTTGAAGAAAAGGTTATTTCTGGAAATAATAAGTATGATAACAGAACAAAATTAGTTCTAGATTGGAACACCATGAGACAGAATTAAACAAGAGCTGTCTCCATAGGATGACACATGCCCCCGATGGCACTTTAAATGAATAGTTATGGCCGATGTTCGAGTTTAGGACCTTTGACCTACGGAGCTGGGTCTTGCGCGCGACACGTCGTCTTACTGTGTCACACATTTATGCGTAGTTATTTTAAAATCCATGCATGAATGACAAAGATATGGACCGGACACGCCCATCAATGCACTATCATGAAAAAAGACCTTTAACATCTAAGTGTGACCTTGACCTTTGAGCTACGGACCTGGGTCTTGCGCATGACATGTCGTCTTACTGTGGTACACATTCATGCCAAGTTATTTGAAAATCCATCCATCGATGACAAAGATATGGACATGACACGCCCATCAATGCACTATCCCTTAATGTCTAAGTGTGACCTTGACCTTTGAGATACGGACCTGGGTCTTGCGCGCGACACGTCGTCTTATTATGGTACACATTCATGCCAAGTTATTTGAAAATCCATCCATCGATGACAAAGATATGGACCGGACACGCCCATCAATGCACTATCCCTTAATGTCTAAGTGTGACCTTGACCTTTGAGCTACGGACCTGGGTCTTGCGCGCGACACGTCGTCTTACTGTGGTACACATTCATGCCAAGTTATTTGAAAATCTATCCATCGATGACAAAGATATGGACCGGACACGCCCATCAATGCAATAACCTTTAATGTCTAAGTGTGACCTTGACCTTTGAGCTACGGACCTGGGTCTTGCGCGCGACACGTCGTCTTACTGTGGTACACATTCATGCCAAGTTATTTGAAAATCCATCCATCGATGACAAAGATATGGACCGGACACGAAAAATGCGGACAGACCGACAGACCGACAGACAGGCGGTTCAAAAACTATATGCCTCCCTTCGGGGGCATAAAAATGACCTTGTAACTCTTTGTAAGTAGACAGATATATTAATTTTGGTTTATTAAATATATGTTTTCTTTTACTGTCCATACCTCCTCGTCGCTTGTCTTGTATGGATCAACTACCTCTGTTTGTTTTTCGACAGCTTCCCATTCAGCATCGGCCAAAAACCTGGAAAAAGGACATGCTATCAATCACTTTTTCATCATTTTAAAAACCATCCAGGTTATACATCTTAGTTTTGCATGGCTACGAAATATGTTACACTTCCTGGAAACGTCTATGGATATCGGTTACATGAAGATCTCATTTCAGATTAGCCTTGGTATTTGATTTAAAGTGTCGACATATAATTTCTATATAAAAAACATAGGATTAAAAATACAACTTGAACATCAAAATCTTTATATCAATTTTATAACTTCAGATAAACCACAATCGAAAACAAAAGTAAATTGGCATTTCACAGAATGGATATTTCGGTTCAATATTTAACTTATTTTTGATAATATTGTGTTATGTTGCCTCAGATAAATGACTACCAATGAACGGATTGTTGAACAGATTATGCTAACAGCAAAATAAAGTTAATGCTATTTTTGCCTCTTGAATGTCACAGATGCCATGACGACCTCTTTTTCCATGTCACGGATTTCTGTCTGTCTACATTATTACAGGTTAATGACTTAGAAATATTTGTAAATTTGACATGTTCATCTGTGATACACGAGACAGACAATTCAGTTTACGTTGGCAACAGTTCATATCTGAACAAACTTCTCTCAGATATTTTACCAGACACTAACATAAGTCTCATTAAATTTACTTCTTAACACATCAACTTTTTGACGTAACAACGGTATGCTTGACGTTGCAAAGGAAAATAGGTATAAGTTAAAAGAACTGGTTAAAGGAAAATGTATCTGTCCAATCAACATATTTCATAATTTATAACTAAAATTTTGTACATCTGGTATTCTGTGGATTAAAATAGACAAGGACCGAAAATGCTTTACCAATCCTATATGTTTAAAGACGTATAAATATGTTAATAGTTTATGCTTAAAAAATTTACCTATCTGTTTTTAACATGTTTAATGTTTTCTCCCTGAGGTCTTGAAGATGGCGAAGGGCATTTGCCATTGCCATGCGTTTGGCTGGTGAAAGATCACTCATACCTGAATTAAAAAACAAACCATAAACGTTTTGAAATCGGATTATAAAATTGGTATGAAGATGTATTTGCCATTATCAATATCATGGCTTTAGAAAGATCATCCACATTTTGGTGTAACAGAATACACAAATTGTGATTACCTAGCCATAATAACCGCTGCACAGTTACTTTTACTAGTAGTGGAAACTACGCGGCCAGGAACCAGTCTATGATGTGTTTCCCTTCATCATCATTTTTATTGCTTTCATTCAAAACGCCTGATACATAAGAATATATAAGATATTTTGAAATAAAATACATAACTATGTGGACATACAAGATTTATCGAGATTAATATCGTTCAAAAAATACCTCTAAATAGAATTTTTAATCGCAACTTTTAAATTTCTTAATTTCAATTTTAGGGCTTTCCTTATTTGAAACTTAATTTCTCAAACAGGAAACAAAGTCAGAGCAATATTTACACTGAACTTACAGAGCTTACAGAGTATATTCCAAGTAAACGATATCTGAGATCGCCAGAATATTCTGAATATCGTTATGTTGTTCCATACAACAAGTGCAAAACATTTAATGATTGAAGTTGCTGTACTATTGGTCCAAAACTGTGGAATGTTCAAATTTTCAAATAATTGTTACAGCAGGTATTAGTTTTTTTTTTGTGTGTGTGTGTGTGGTGCACGCGTTTGCGTGCTGGAGGGTTCGTTTTGAGGAGGCTGCGCTTTTGGTGCGTGACACTCCCTGTTTGATATTTTTCTTTATTTTTACATTTCATCATTTATATTTTTAAGGTTTGTTAAATTAAATGTACAACGCCATTTAATATGTCACTGTATAGAAATAGGCGTTTAATCAATTTCAGTTTCAGAACTGCATGTACAGTTATGGGAATTTCGGCCAGCCAAATTATCCTCAGTCATATAATGAAAAACAGACAAAACAAAGCTAAACAAAATCATTGTGTCCGATTTACATTTCCCCTCAGAAATTAAATTTAATTGTTTTTAATATTGTTTGTTGTGTTTTTTTTTTGTCATGGATCACATGAAAGCTCCGTATGATGCATTATTTTGTAAAACTGATTTTGGGAATGCTAAAAGTTTAATTGACACAAACTGAATATGTATGAATAAAAGCATTATTAAAAGCTATGTGACATTAGTCAAGAATCATTATAGAAGAATTTGCGAATATTCAATTGTTTCGGGGTTTTTTTTATAATAAAGCAAGAAAAAGGTACGTGTTTTGCTAGTGACCTTTGAATGACCATAATTGCTTTATATTGGAGATGCAACTCAGTTCAGTATGAATATATAAATGAGGTTCTCCTTTGAAAAGCTATAATTCCAGTCAGCATTTTTTGAAATTTCGTAATTTCAATGAATGAAAAAATAAATATTGGGACATTTAAGAAAATGAATGGTACCAGTGCAGATAAATCATTCAGGTTCTTAATTACATTTTTTTCTTGTAATGATACCATGTATTTCTGAAACCGGGAAGAACTTCACTAAACTTTGTAACAATTTAAAGTAGGGAATAATCCAAAGATTGTTTTTCCCATACTGTATACTGTAATGAAAAGGAAGCAAATGCTTGGCAAGAATACTATTTTTGTGACAACTGTCAAAAGATTAGCAGGACAAAGTTCACCTATACTTATGACGGATCAGAAAAGAAAAGCTGTAACATATATTATATTTGCGTAAAATTGGCTGTTTATTACTTTCCAGACAAAGCGTCAAACTTCAGACATATTGACTTTATTATTACTGTAAAACTAGATGAGATGATAAGTCAAAGAGGAATGATATGTTCATTCCACTGTTTGTTTTGTTCTTTTGATGGATGAGCAGTTCTGTAATAGCATGAACTAGTCATCAATCCATATAACAATTACATAGCTCTTCGTGCGTGTGTAAGTTTTTGAATTTTTTCGTGAACGTAAAGGAAAAATTGAATTGGCCATTCCGATAGATCAACACTATATTATAAGCATTTCTGTGCTTTTTTCATTTAAAACAGGTACTTCAGTCTCATTTTGTAACTGCTATGAAGCGTTCTTCACTAAGTGAGATGGTTTTCTTGTTAATATTCAATGACAAGTTTAGTAAATCGAAACTGAAAGTACGAAAGAGTCAATATGCGTCTTTTCAAGGTAGCGGACTACCAAAAATTGACGTTACACCAAGAGCAACATAACCCTCTGTTTTGTTTCTACTATTTTACCGACTTGTTATAGAACTTTCATGAAATGTAGGTGTTGAAAAAAAGGTTATTTTCCCTACAAATGCATAGATTAGATCTAAAATTGTTATATTAAAGCGACCTTTAACCAAGAGAAATTTGATAAAAAGTTTTACGTGGTTTTTCGTTGTCAGTTTGGTTTGCTTAAATTGTAATTTAGCAAATTTTTCAACCATGTTTTTGTGTCACTATAGTAGTAGAAAAGTTCCACTTTTTAGCAATAAGTTAAGTTTTATCTAAAATCCGAAATCAAGGTATAATCAGCTATGGAATAATTCTAGACTTACACATATTAATCATTTTTTACAGACAAGTCTGGCATCTTATTTCCCGAGTACAAGATAAATGCATTGGAGGTGATATCATTTGCAGATCGGAAATTATATTTGTGTTCATAAGCTATTTCCCAGAAGTAATGACATTATTCAAAATGCCAACTGTCTTTCTAGTTGGTACAATACAAAATTGTCTATCATTTTTAATCATTTTAGGGAAACATTAAGGAAATATGTCCTTTAGCGCCTACAGATGAATTAGTGATATTGAGAAATGCCATTTGATATGCACCGGCCTTTGGTTTATTGCAAACTTACAGACTTAATAAATATTCAGTGACATCACTTCTGATAGCACTTTTTTCTTTATTCAAACTTAACTTGTATGATCAATGTTCCACATTCAAATGCAAGCATTGACTAAAACTTATTTGAATCGTTTTGAATTTTTGAAAACAAATACGGATAATAGGGCCATGGTGGTCATCTCAGAAATATTGTAAGTCATGCGACATAAATTGATTCATCAACCTTGATAAGCATGGTGTATGGCTTCAACACATAACAATGTTAGGAGGCTTGCATCCAGATGGGAGGGGCAAGCGTTTCGAGGTAAACAACCTTAACTTCTAGGGCACAGAGGCGCCTCATGTGCATGTAAGGATGATGTTTCAGACAAATTTGGTAGCCAAGACTGAAGAGTTTCATGAGAATCACATGAGAATGAAACAGGAAGTATTGCTACAAGCAAAACTTCTTTTTTGAATTTTTTTTTAAGAACTGGCTTCCCATATAAACCTTGTGCTACGTGGTGCATAGTCTTGGTATGAGTAACAGAGGTCGAGCAATTTAAGAAAGTGTGGACGATCGATTATGCCTTTATCTGAAACAAATAAGTACAAACATGTGTTGTTACCATAGTTAAGTTACCTATTATTGAAACAAATTTGTAATTTCATTCGATTAATTTTGACAGATTCATATAAAATGTCAATTTTAGCTTTTATGACCCACTAAATGCAGTCACAGAGAACCATTTGTTCAAACTTGTGACATATTCATTAAGTGAAAATATGTCAAGCAGCAACGATATATATATAAGTCGTTTAGAGCTTTTTTCAATATTTTCAGCTATGGTGTCCCAAGCAGAACAGTTTCAACACATTTCACGGTCCATCCAAGGATTTTAAAGACCAGGTTTCACAAAACTAGCTTCACGATAAGAAATTGTTTAAACGTTTGTTTTTCTATTTCAGCTCTGGTGGTCCTTAAATCTCCAAAGCAAGCAAATTAATAAATCTGAGAGAGGTTAATGTAAGGATGCTACTGAATCTATGTTTGGTAAAAAAACTATTAAGCAGTTCATGAGAAGAAGTCTTCTCTTCTTTTAACTCTGGTAGTACCTAAAGCGGATAAAATGGACCTTCTTTTACTAACTCGAGAAAAGTCCATACAAGGATGCTAAAGACCAAGAATAGTCAAGATCAACCCGATTTCTCATGAAAAGTTGTTTAAATATTTCTATTTTAAAGCCAACAGCCCCTACAAAGGGTCAAGCGAAACCAACTAAACATACTTGACAGAAGTCCACACTAGGATGCCTAAGAGATCCACCAAGCGGTTCATTGGAATAAGTCATTTAAAGGTTTACGTATTTTCAGGTCTGGTGACCCCAAAAGAGGCCTAGCGGAGTAATTCGAACGAATTTAAGAGGTCTATACGAGGATGGTACAGGCCAAAGTTGGTGAAAGTCCATCAAGTATTTTCCTTTTAGCGTTAGTGACTCGTAAACTGGCCGAGGGTAACATGATACTTAAAACCTAGTTTTAATAATGAAAAGAAACACAAAGAATTGTCAATTTTCAAGCAAATAATAACTATACCATTTTAGGAAAATGTCTACATTATGTTTAAAAGTGTATTGAATATCTAACGCTACTATGTCAAAGATTCTTCGAGGAGTGAGGCATAAGGATACTCTCGGCTTCTAAACTGTTTGCGACCAGTTCAGTTCTTGTTTTATAATTCTCGATGTCAATAACAGAGGCTCATCGTCTTGAAGACAAATGGGAGTCTACTTGAAATGACGTATACAATCGCTTTTCTTTTTATTTACCATGACTTGGGAGGATTAGCGGAAATGTTGTTTTCGCATCTTAAAATAATCTGTAGAAAGTTTGATTGCCTCCTGGTGTCCTGGTGTCTTATATATATAGTATTCGTAAATGAGCAAAGACATAAGCTTCCAATATGTTAACAGTGAAGCCATGTGGAAACGTCAAATTTAAGTGGGCCAAGAGAATTATCACTTGTATTAGTAATTCTTCAGTCAATACAAACAAACAAATTATTATCATGATCATAAGCGATAGTCAGCTCTTCTCTTTTAATTTCGTTGTCTTTTTCTAAATAGTACTACTTTTGCAGCTTCTAAGGTAAAAATAGTAAATCACACTGTTGATGTGCTCGTTACTGTTGATGTGCTCGTTATTTCCTTCAAAAGCTCGAAAACATGTTTCTTACAAGATACTTATTTTGAGAACTCGTGACAAAATAGAGCAATAAGAAAGATAAAGTCACTTTTAAGCATTTCAATTTATAATGATATCTACATGTATATTCTATATGCACTTTTTTCTTTTTCTAAAATCAAATGACGATAACAAATGTCTCACCACATACCTAGAACTTCCAGCAGTCCATATATGGTTGTAGCATTCACTAGAAGTGTTAGGAACACGACACCGGACACATGGATAAGTACCTGAAAAGGAATATTTTTAGTTACGGTAAGCATTTCTTTCTAGGGCCGCCATGGCAGGGAGGTATAGGACATCGATCATCGTCAGTCTTACTGTAAGGCTAGTGGATTTATACAGGTATTGAATGGTACCAAAGCTAATGCTGACATAGTTGCATGTTACCTACCTTCGCCTTTACCACTAATTCTTCACTTTTAGTGACGCAATATGGCTTTATCTTTCACAACATTTTTTCTTCCGGCCGAAAGAAACAATTCAATGTACTTGTGAACTCATTACCTTTTAATAATCAGAATCGGACAATAGTTCATATATAAGAACACAATTTTTACGTTCGGTGCCTCACTCAATTACATAGACCTATGTCCAACAGATCAGATTAGAAACGTTACGTGATGTTAGGATCGTGACTTGTCAAAATGGTGCCAAGAACAATTCTCTTGAGGATGCCATGTTTAGATTCTGATTAAGTCTTATACATAAGCTTCTACTGGATAACAGATGAAATCATCCAAGAAACTTTCAAAAGCTGCTTTGATGATGATTGCACTTATTAGGTAATCCCTTTTCCTTGAAGTTAGCAATTACTACTAGATACTGAGAGTCAGGATCCAGTGACAAAAGTCAGTATATCGTCATATATGTACACATCCACCAGTTTTCAAGATTTTTATTCATTAAAAATGCCTCAGATAAGGCGGATAATTCAGTTACCACTTGACACATAGACACTCTGACAGATATGGACTGAATAATGAACTACATGCGTGTGTTTCGGACACTAGCAACCCAAATTCACGTTAATATACAGTCATCTGTTACTTGTTGACACTGCAAGACTTTGTAAACTTCCCTGTAATATTGGGTTGGGTGCATTAAACATCACATGTGGTGGTGGTATATGAATACTACAGAACATATTCAAGTAAAAAAAACTGAAAGATTATGTTTAATTTGTAAATTTATTTATTTATCTTTATTTCATTTGAGTTACTTATCATTTTTGGGTGGAGTACGTTTGGTACTGGTTGCGGCGGGCGGGGGGGGGGGGGGGGGGGGCTGGTCCTGCTGAATAAAGTCTAAAACAAAACATCAGGTGCATAACTTCTTATGCTAAATTATAATCCTGTAATGTTTCATGGCTCTAGGTCAAATACTTTTTGAAACAGGTGCGACAATCTGGTCCGGCTGAGAAAGAAATCCGTTAAAAACCCAGATGAAACACTTCACATTCTGAATAACAGGTCTCTAATGTTTCTTACGTCACGGTCAAATACTTTTTGAGGTAAAAAATATACATATACTTTACTGCCAGTGACCAAATATCTGGTCTTACCGAGGGAAATTCCAAATAAATGCATGCCTACATATTTACTGTGAAAAAGCTGTTGATTAACAATAATTTGATGTTTGATGACTCGAGGTCAACTACTGCTATTATTTGAGACATGCAGGATATAGATTCGGGCGGAAAGACAGACAAACATTCGCACAAGGTGAATCTAACTGCCCCCTTACGCATAAAAATAGTGGAGGGGGTGGGAGGGTTTCGGAGATTTAAAACATGACTTTACATTAGGGAAAATGAGCTAAAATAGTCAAAATTTGCACATAAATGAGCGTGAAACTATATCAAACATACATAACATATAATGTTCAGCTTGCATAGCATCTTTTTATTTTCGTTCCAGACAAAATTGAAAGGGTCTATTATTAGCAAGAAACATTATTACCAATTCCTTTGTTTTACATGTATATAATTTTGTTATTACTTGTCAACCAAATCATTTGTTTATACGAACAGCATGTTTGTACGAATGATAAATAAGTTATGTTCATGTTCTGAAATTTGTTATCAGACAGTTCCCACTCGACATGTTTTTGGTTGTGGGTTTATCCCGCTACCAAAGTTACATGTACTTCTGACAATCATATAGCATCTTTATTTTATTCCGAATCACATCCAAAGGATGTTCATGTGCTACACAAAATAGTCCTATTCATGAACAATGCGGATGAATCATCAATGAACAAGCAGTTCTTATTCAACCTGTATCCACTCACTCTGACCATTTAGATTATATAAGATCTATCGATGATACGGTATTCCAGCCCATGGTTTCATCAGGAGCTATGTCAGGCAGAGTTCATCTTAGATATGAGGCATATTAAATTTGTATTTGTTTCTCATTCATGTATAGTCATAGACTGGTATTTAAACAGAAAATACATATAACAAAAACCCGCAACTATCAGACATTTCAAGGCTATGATTGTTATATGTCTCCAAAACGATCTACAAGTTTCCCCCAGGATGTGTTGGCTATTTAGGTCTGAATAAGCAATTATAATCTCATAGAAGTTTAAACTTTAAGGAAAAGTTTCAAACTCTAAAAAAATATTTTCAAGAAACCTAACGTCTGAGTATTGAAGAAAAACAATCCATTGCAGGAGGATTAAATGATTTAAATTGATTTTCTCTACCTCAAATATGTTTGACCTATTTTTTGGACTTCCATTTTTCTGATAATGCTGGGACATGTTTTGGCAAAAGTCATACGCACCCCTACCTTCCAGAAAATATTCCAGGAATGAAAGATTTAGAGAACTATTCCTTTTTTAAATTAAAACACATATATTGGTGTATGTTGTTTAGTTGAACAAATAAATGAATATGAAAATGAACACCAGACTGGTGGCGCTCTTTGTAATGTTTTTTTTTTTTTTTCTGGAACTTGTTAAGCAATTTCCCTGTTAATGCACAGAAATGAAGGCAAAATTGCAGACACGCTGTAATGGAAAAGTCTGATATAGGTGTCATAATTCATCATCATTTGATTACACTTCCTACAACAACAGATTCTTTAGCCAAAAGATGATTAGGTATATTATGGTACATTTTGAAAGGGTTGGCTATTTTCATGACCGTTTCTTTTCGTGTATGTGTCGAGACAAAAATGATAGAAGCTTTGAGAATTTCATAGCATTTTGCAATATAAATGTATTATTCATAAGTTAAGGGCAATCAAAGTCCTACGCTATGCCAAGAATTTAAAGTTTCGAATAACAGATATATATGCAATTTGATTAAATTGGACAATGTTAGAGTCCCAATTGTTGCTGTTTCAGATTTAATCTGGCATAGTATTTCAATGAATCCGGCGTGAACCAAGAACATCAAACTCAGCATTATTTTCAGAGCCAGCTAAGGAGAGGTAAAGGAGTGCTTTATTTCTGGCACAATGTCGATTCAATCCATTTCCTGCATTAAACGAAACATTTAATGTATGACTATCAACGGACGACCCAAGAGAATTTATTTTAAACAAGATAATCCGATAAAAAATGCCAGCCTTGCATTAAATCAAGGGATTGATACGGAAATTTCTATCCTTGAGGACTGACATTAGACATTTAACAAGCAGCCTATGGATATTCCTACGGTAATCCTAGATTTTGCAAAACATTAAGGCAGTGACACGTAATGGAGTAATGGAAATAAAAATATACTGCTAAATTAAGAGGTTCCTGTAACTTTGATTATAATTTATTATTTTCGGGAAGCTTAATGAACTGAATCTTGAATTTGGTCGAGAAAAATCATTTTAATGCCTTTGAAGATCTTAAGAATTTTTGGTAAGACTGAATCAGTGTTATGTCAGTTCATCGGGAGTTACATCTGAGTTGTAAAAATTTAGATATCCCAGAACTATATGGACAATTCGTTTATACTATTTTATTTCAACTCGACTTGGATGTTCGAAAGCTTACAGCCTATTTTGAAAATCCTCGAGCCCTCTTCTAGGAAATACCAGTGCTGGTGTCATATGAGAAGGTATGGTCTTTAACCCTATGATCCTTGAACCCATGACCTTCGGGTTGAGCGTACAACCTTTGCCATTGAAACAATTAAAAAAACATGTTAGATAACAGAGGAGTGTAAGTTGCGTTGTCTGAATCACAGAAATTATTATGAATATAATAAAATTCGAATATGTAATGCTTAAGTATTTTTAGTGCAGTTTTATGTTCTCGTGGTACATTGTTTCAAGAAAAGCTAATCCCAAAACGGTAAAAACATCTACTTCTGTATATCATTTGAATGTCTTTCAATTTGAAGTTTAGACTTTTGATCTAAAAACAGAATCTGCTGTAACCGTAAATTTGCTTAGCCTTTAACATAATGAATCAAGTTTTATCACCAATGTTTTTAGTATAAGAGGCGTAAGAGGGTTACACACTTCATTACCTCAGACGAACAGTCTCAGTCGGACCGAGTCTGCTTTTATTTTCCTTGGTTGCGTTTTAAGCTTCCAGAAGATCTTCTTTAAGACTTAAATGAGATATTATAGCTTAGTTTTACGTTGAATGAAATGTCTGCATAAAAGCATTTTGTGGTATACCTTAATCTGCCAAATATGAATATTTATCCACAAATGAAGCCAGAGACAACTTTTTCTTCTTAAGGATTAGAAAATGAAATCAAAGCAAATCTTACCATAAATCAAGGGCTTATATGCAAAAGCTTTCATTTTAAAAATTACGGCCGGAATTAGACGTAAAACAAGAGGCTTCATATGCGGATACGAGCTTTCTGGAAATTTTAAGCCTCTGATAAATTAATGGAATAATGGAAATAAAATATGACTGAATTTGGAGCTTCCTTATTAACTTGCTGATCATTGATTTTAGGAGAGTGTTGGTTCCGGGGATTTGTTTTTTTCTGCATTTCAGTTTTGTAATTAATGCAGTAACGTTTTAGATATTGACAAGAGAGGTGAGGTTTCATCAAAATGTTACAATTTGGAACTTGTAGGATTAAATATTTAGAGCAATGAAGTACCTTTAGCACAATAAATGTGAAAAACATTTAACTTGTTACAAAATATATGCATCTTGAAAATAGGTGTGAGAGTTTTTTTATTTGCAGGGCCCTGTTTTGTATACAGTAAGTATAAGATATCCATAACTTTTGCTAGAAACCCATGTTTAAACAATCGTTAAGGACGTTGATTTGTTTGCATGCCCTATGACAGGAATGCATAAAACAGCATACCCTATTTCCAATAGTCTCCTGGTCTATTCTATCATGATGAGCCACTTGTAAAGCAAGAGCCAAACCAACTGCCCCTCTCAGACCTCCCCATGTCATAACAGTACCCTCTCTCCACGTCAATCCATAACCAGTATGTTTCAACACTGGACTGAACAGTGCTATAACAAAACCTCTGAAATACGAATAAAAATCATTGCATTTAAAGAAAGTGCATCATCTGACTCTGCAAGTAATGAAAAAGAAATTTCAGTACAGTATTAGTTGTGTATACTGTAATGTAACAGAGAAAACTTTCTCTGATACTGTAGATTTATTTTTATTTTGTTGCGTTTAACGTCGCACTGACACAGTTATAGGTCAAATGGCGACTTCCCAGCTTAGATGGTGGAAGAAGACCCCAGGTACATGCACTATTTCATCACGAGCGGGCACTTGGGTAGAACCAGCGGCCTTCCGTAAGCCAGCTGGATGGTTTCCTGACATGCAAAATTTAACGCCCCGAGTGAGGCTCGACCCCACATCGGTGAGGGGCAAATGAATTGAATCAAATGTTTATATTACCAACATAACACTCCTGTATTGGATCGTGTACTTATGCCGTTTTTTTGCGCTTTTGTTTTATTATATGTTGAATTTTGTTTCATTTATTCTTTCAATATGCTAAACTGTGAAAAATCAGGGCTACAGCAATTTCGGCGGCAATACTTACATTTTGAACATGGTTTTCTGGTCACAATCTAAATAGCTATTTGCTCAAGATTTAAAAAAAAATGTGCAGAAACCAACGAATGACATTTTCAACACGACATATGGCGACTTTCAGCTTCTGTGGTGGAAGAAAACCACAGGTGCCTTTCAAAGCATTTTGGGACACCCTGGTAGAACTGGTAGCCTGACTTTAGTGCAATGCTGCTACAATCAAAATAAAACTGACGCTCCTGCATATAAATTACAATATACTTTACAGTTACCTTATAACAAAGCATCCGAAGTACAAGGAAAACATGTAGAACCAGTCGATGCCATGAATTTCGAAGATGGCCTTCTCAGAAATGACGATGCCAACTATTATAAAGATCAAAGTATTTGCGAGGTAAGCCAATGTCTCCCAGAATCTGAAATACGTATAAAATGCTTGAATTACACTACGTTATATTATCAATTTCTGTTTGCTTTAACTTGCATTCAAAATTATTTCTGTCATAGGAATTCGAGTTCATTTTTCAAAATCCAAAATAAAAACTGAGTTCATTTTTCAAAATCCAAAATAGAAACTAAAGAGTTTTTATACACTAGGTTTATACCATGACAATGATAAATCAATAATTTTCCTGATAGTATTGAATAATCTATTTTTTATTTTTGTCATGACAATTGTAGGAAAATAGAAAAAGTGGTCAAGCACAGGTCGCTAAATACAATACTAACATCTTGTCCATACTAACGAGGCGGCTGAGCACAAAGTTCACATTAAATACAGAAAGTTTGTAGAAAAGATCGTTGTTATTATACATGTAATGTAATTATAATCTTAATTCATACTGTTGAATTATGTGAAGACACTAAACCAGATGTTAGTGATTTCAACTACAAAGCTTTCTTACACATAACTATATACAAATAATAGCATTTAAGGTACTATTACTGAAATAAAGTTTTAACAAAAGCTACATTTGTGAACAAAATTCAAAAGTAAAGCATAAATACGTTATTTAATGTACAAGGCAAAGCAAGCAAAACATATATTTAGCATGCATATTTCCCTATATAAAAAATATCAAATAACATATAAACACAAAAAATAATGATTTTTTAAGATAAGACGAATAATTATATCGAATATGACTTGATTTTTACATGACAAAATGACTACAGTACTGAGACACTGCTCACACAATGTTAAAGCACCACCCGTTATATGATGCATATCACATGTTAATGATTACAACGGAAAACCTTCGTCTGTTGTGTTGGTGTTAGTCTGTGGTACATTAGTCCATAAAGGATTCTTGTATAAAACAAAGAAAATAATTAGTCTTTTTGATAGAAACTGATATTTAAAAAAAATGATTGTGAGACAACATTGTGTTGTTCTCCTTATAAATATCTTATTTATGATGAAAATCTGCACTGAAACAGAAGTCCGTGTAAAACAATGCAGTATAATGTTATTGTAAAGAAACAGATATCCGTAGACAATTTTCAATCCAAGCTTGAAGCTTTTGTCCCCATGAGCGGTAACTTAAATTAAATGGCTAGACAGTACTAGAATAACAAAAACATAATTTCATAAATTGTAAACAACATTATTTAGATTTTAGGACCTGCACCTCATCTCCTGACGCCAGACAATCAACGACCTGTACATTTATATGTTTACTGTAAAGTGGTTAAAACATCCTTTGCCTTGCATATGCAAACAAGGCTGTTTCTATCCACGATTTGGAGAAAAATTCCCTTTTTGTAGGAAAACTTACTCACAGGGAAATAAACATGGCTCATTGACATTTTGATTTGAGCTTTCATAACAATATCTATACGACTGTCATTTCCTTTCTGGGATATCTTTTTGGCAATAATTGCCAAACATAAACACATCTCGCCAAATTGCTTTACCAAATTACATTTTTTTCTGACAATCGGACAATCTCTTCGTGACCCAGAAAAATGCAATTACAGACAGAAATATGACTAACAAAAGTTCATTATCTAGATACGATTGTTGCATGATATATAGTTAGGGTATAATAGAATTGTACTAAAGCTACTGAATAGTACTTTGAAATTTTAAAATGTCAGCTTTTAGAAATACTTTTAAGCTAGCATTCATTGAGGGATATTCTATATTGAGGAAAACAAGATAATATTTTTCAAAAGCGGACAGTAAATAATGAAAGGACAATGCAACATTTAATTATATTTCTTTCAACTGTTTGACCTCTATAACATAAACTTTGCTGATGTGAAAATAATGCTATTTGCTGACAAATCAAGGAAAAAAGTGACGATTATATAAGAATCATTCCTTGAAACAGTTACATATTATTGACGTATGTACAAGTAGACGATACTTTTATACATCATTTAGATAACGGCATGTTTATGATAAGTGTATCCAAAGCGTTCACGTAGGAGAAAAACAGACTGTTTGATCATACCCCAGAGAAACAAATCGATGTAGTATGTAGACCAACACGTATTGACAAAGCCATTCAATGATAGAAAATGTTGCATATGATAATCACACAAAAAGTGCAAAAGAGATCAATTGAACATGCTCTGTTCTACCAAAATATTTCATATACTAAATGCTTTCGAACCCGATTTTCCTTTCGAGAAAAAATTGCTCAGACAAAAATATTCGAATTACAGAAAAGTGGAGAAATATCATTACATTGATTTACACGGAGTAAATTTAAACACTAACACTGAAATTAGTTTTCAAGTGACAGCCAGAATGTCTCTGTGATCTAGTGTATACACTTAAAAGGAAAAAGTAAGTCAATCACAATAGTACAATTTTCAAAGCCAAAAAAACATGAACAAGTAGAAATATGATTGCTCTATGAAGCCCTGCACGCATTTGTAGAAGGTGTTTTATCTGAACTATTTCAGCACTGAACACCTGACTGTCGAGAGACGGGTTTGATAGAACAGCAACCGTACGTAGTTATTTTTTTTATTTATTCTTACAGAAGACATTTTGACGGAGTCGTATTTTTTCTTATTTAAAACGCTGAATATTTATATCTTTGTCATGCCCTAAGTAGAACCAATGAACTTTGACGGCTTCATACTTTATTACGACAAAGGAAACTAGTGCAAAAGTCTGATAAAAGAAAAGAAATCACATGATGGCATATTTTCAAACAATGTTTTGAATATGTTTTGATGTTACATGCTTTGACGCTCCAGCGATTTAAAATGTTTCATTGCATTCCAACACGTGGATTTTGCTTTGATAAATTTAACACAAATGTATCTTTATAAACCGTTCTAAATGTGAAGCACTGGTTCATTACAGTACATTACAATATTCCTACAAGACATAACTATCTTATGGGTTTTGAACAGATTCCATCGAATGATTAATTCAGTGCTAATTTCTTATACAAGACAGTAGCAGACATGGTATCAGATCTTCCTACATTCCGTGCGGGCCACTGACATTTTTGAATAAGAACTTCATAGGAACCATAATCTTTAAAATAATTATCAAAACAACCATTCACATACAATTTTGAAAACATTAATAGAACTATAGCGCATGTCATGCATTATATCATGATTGTTATTTTCCTTGATGCTGTATGCACAACTGCACAAAAAGTATCGTCTGAAAAAAAATGTATATAATTTCAGATAATCCCTTGATAATCAACGTGTCTTTCATCTTGCAGACGACTTCAATAATGTTTATTATTTTGTCGGCGAATATCAAGAAATGTCTGCTGCAACAATTGGGTGGTTGCTTCTTTATCAGATTCATTACCTGCTGTCAGATTTTACCATATTTCGATGGTATTTGTCTAATAATTTCTTATACCTTTGTCACGAAATCAACACGATTTCTATAATATCCGGGAAAAGCGTCATATATCGGTAGGTTTGCATTTTTAGCTTTGTCTTGATAATGTAGGCATTCCTACTTAATATCAAGGAAAACAGACTCCTTGCAATGTTGTAAAACCGACAATATTTCTCTATATCTTTTTAAAGAAATCAAAGAATGTTCTATAGTATTTGGAAAATCTTCTGACACTGACCAATGATGGATATTTATTGTTTGGAAAGGCTGAGTGCAGAGTGCCTGCTTAGAAATGAGGCACTCTGCATATCCTAGAAATCAGTTTCTAAAGTACACTACCATCTTTTTAATAACCAGCATTTTTGCATATTGATAACAAAAACACAAGATCTTTAATAGGTTTTTAACTAAGGAAATTGGGAAATGTCAATATGGCGCAGCAATACACAAATGACACACGTCCATAATTTGGTTAGATTCAACGTCGTCACTGACACAATTTTGTATCTTATTGCGATGTTTTAGCTTTTCATGGTGGAAAATACCCATTCGAGCAATATTTCAGGCATAGGTCGGACCCTTGGTAGAACTACCGACCTTCTGCAAGCAAACTGTTTGACAAACAAGAATTCTACACGTATATTTGAAGACTAAACGTCTGTGTCGCAACGGATGAGATGTTGACTGGTCAAACAGGAACCTTGTATTCCATAAGAAATAAACTTTTCTATTTCAGCTGCCCAAGCTCGTCTATTACCTCTTTTTGCTCGTGTAAAACAGTTGAACATATTTATGGAATGCAGATGAAACATTTGCACCCATCATTTGACAAAAAAGCTGAGATAAATTTTCCAATTATTGGCACAAGTGAAATAATAATGGCTTACTGAACATTTGGTGCTTCTTAGCAATTGCTTTATGACAGTCAATTTCCTTGACATGATAATCATTTGGCAATCGTCTACAGCTATAAAGACAACACGCCATGCTATTTAACCAAATTACTATAACCGAATTTCTATCAAATGACAAATCAAACACAGATAATTGCAAATATGACCCAGATAAAACTAAGTTTTCCACCAAAGGAATTTTGTACAGCAGAATTATCTAGTTCGTTTAATAAACAACTCATTGGTACTCTGATCGTGTAAAGCATGCATACTGGTCTAGTGTTGTACTTATATTTGCACGAGATTTCTGATACCATACCTCAACGTGTCACTTGATTAAAAGTAAAACTTTTCACGATTTTTGTCTGGAAAAAATGCAAGCCGACACAGGTTACGAATGTCATGTTGTGACTTTTCAGCCTTGAATGGTGACGAAAGACCAAAAGTACCATACTATCAGCAGAACAAACAGCGATGAGAGGCAAATGACCTTAACCATCCGGCCAAGGAGACCAAACGCAATATTACATAAAGTATGATAAAATACTCTCACATTGTTAAACTGTAATTAGTAAGGCTAAAACTGTCAGGCATATAACTACGTTTCCATCATTCGTCCATCAATCCGTCTTTTATATTTTGTCATAATCAGATAATAATGACGTAAGTGTGACACAAAGTTAATTTTCATTACGCTGCTTTATCATAACAAATGTGTTTGATCATTGCTAACTGTGTTAGAACCTATCTCAGAACCGGTCAAAGGGCTGACATGGATTTCATTCTGCTACCATCTTTTCAGGATTTTGTCATTTTTTTTTTTATATTTATTCATATATTGATAGGTCATTTGTACACTTTAGGTATTACCCACCTAATGGTGAATATTTCAAATGTTCAAAACAATGTTACAGCAATATACTGTATCCAGTGATAGACTTGTATTCAAAATGTAAACAACTTTTATAAAAAAAAATATAATTCATGATATTTCCTCAAGCTGAGGTAGAGTGATGGCCACTGTCCAAAACGTTTGCAGTATTTTGATAAAAGAAACGGCAAACTATTGGTAAACAATTATGAAACACAAAATAAAACTGTGAATATCGTTTATTTTCTAAGGTGCCTCAAGTAAAAGGATTTAATGAGACAGAATTCTAACTCCAACATTGAAAGATTAAGGTCGAATCCTATGGGACTGTTTAAAATTTCCTCACTTCACTCAGAATTAACCTTGGAGACGTAAAACCTACTACATTTCTTCCACAGTATGTAATCTAAAAAGTAAAGGCAAAACTAGAGAACTTTTACCGCATGCAACTCAGTATTTTTAAAGATGTCTAACTCTGCCCCCTTCTGTTTCAGAGGAAAATTCATTTTGAACAGCAAGAAATCACTCATCAAATGAAAACTTTTCACTTTTGTACAATAAATCAATAATAAGACTTGAAAAAGTAAAAATTTACTAGAAAAAAGGAATATAAAGAAACAAACAATTTGATCCCAGTGGGGCTTGAACCTATGCCCCCTGAAAAATTTAAGTCAAAGTAGGTTTATTGTATGAATTGAATACTCTTCAAAAGGAGGTACACTATTACATTGGTCATACCTTTAGAAAGACAAATCAGTATACAGTTTCCAGCATGCAGCAAGAAAAAAAGTTACTTCAGGTTATACCGCGTTTCTCTGTAAAGTAGAACTCTTCGTACATGCTCAAAATCTTTCGCAAAAATGTTTAGTTAATCAGCTACGTTCATGAAACGTTACTCTAGATTAGTACCTTGAGTCTCCAGATTTATTCATTCCTATATGATTACGGAATTGTCAATAATTTTACAGTTACTTTCCATGTACTGCTGGAAACTAAAACGTCTTTCATATTCAAATCAGACTTTGACCCAACTAAAAAAAAAAACAACAAAAAAACATGGCCTTGACATATGACAGGCAACCATGGGTCATGTGCATGACAAATAGTCTCATTACGAGAAACATGTCTTCTGTAGTAATAAAAATCCTTCATTGCAATTAACAGTTATGGGGCAGAAACAAACCTTCATTTGATCTTTAACAGTAACCTTGACCTTTAACCGAAAAGCATATGTCATGCGTTGACACATTGTCTCATCATGGAGAACGTTTGTGTATACCACTAAGGTAATCCATCAATGCATACAAAAGTTATGGAGCGAAACAAATTTTCAAATTACCTTCAATAGTGACCTTGACCTTAGCGTAAGTCATGTACGTGCATTATCTACAAACATACTAAGTTTTATGAACTTAGGTTGGACATTGTTCGAGTAATTAATCGCAGAATCCAGATTTGCAGACGGACAGACAGACAGAGGGCATTCCTATAGTCCTCTCTAGTGAACCGGTAGGGTACAAAAAAAGTTTTACTAAAAATGAAGTTGAGTTTCTATTTTTTATCAAATATAATTCAATTCAGAAACATAAAAGAGCTCTTAAAAGGATTTATACCCTATTAAACGTATCTTAAAAGTAAATATTGTACAAATATGGAAAAGGCATATTATCTTTCATTCTTTGATCAAAAAGCATTGCATGTCAATTCGTTAAAACACTTGCAAATTTTTTTAGAACGGTCCGCTGATCACGCAAAGTACATGTATTTAAACAGATTGGAGTTATTTAGCCAATATATTTTCATGTCATTGCTGCGATGTAGATTTTTCAATGACCCCCTTTTTTAACATCTATCATTATGATCTATGTGCTTATAATGTTACTTATAAGAAGACCTAGTACGCTTATTATGAAACATCCTCACACTTTTTCAGTTTCAAGAAATGTATCTTTTACTTGCAGATAAAACTTTGCTTTATTAGACTGCTTTCAAAATACTCCAAAATAATAGACTAAAAGAATAACTGTATTGACAAAAATGAACTAAAGACAGTTATTGTCTCTATAACAGAACTAGTTCTGAAAATTATCTGCATATCAGCATGAATGTTTAGGACTGACACCAATCAGTTTTAAATTGGTAAGGAACATTCTTTTTTGCAAAATTGCGAAGAGATATCTTTCAGCCCACTTTTTAATTTTATAAATATCAACACTAATTAAGCACGTTGCACTACGAGCATCCTTGCGGTTTACTGCTACAGTACATTACTTTGTACTTTGCTGTGGTATGATATTTTGAGTCAAGACTTTTTTTAACAATAAATGAAAAAAATTTTTTGAATATCAGAATAGAAAAATAAATCCAAACTGAAAGAAGACACAGTATTAATGAAATTAGACAGTCTTCTATCATTTAGATTAAATTTCTCAAACCAATAAAGCTTCAAATCCTAATTTCTCTTTGGCAAATTCTGTTGAACATTTTCATTCATTCAGGGATTGAAAAGTTTACTCGTTTCTTTATTAGTGCCCGAAATATTGAGTAAAAAAATCTTAAATTGAGAATTTTGTTGAAAATGTCGCACAGGAAGTATGCTAGTCCATGACATTCAGTTGTGGACATTCTGCTTCCACACACTGAAAGTTTTAATGAAATATTATATGGTAACACATAGGGAAACATCAACAATAACAAAACAAACAAAAACAGTTAGTCCTAGTACGATCACTTATACTCCAAGCTCCCTTTAAAGACTTTCAGAAAACAAGTAACTAGATAATAGTGCAAGAACATAATTTGTAATAAAAAAAGATTTCTACATTATAGAGAATGTGAGCAGCTGACTTTAAAGGCAACAATCTGCAAATGAAAATGGAAGTATTGCACCCAATTCGTAAAATCAGATTAGTTTGTACTCATTAATAATCTATGTCATCATCTTGTAATATCGCTACTGCGCAGTTAGACAAACGTGAGCAGAAAGTAAACGATGTTGACCTATTGCAATTATATGAAGGATTAGTTGTTACTATTAAAATTACATATTCTGTTATTAGGCGCTATTGGCAGACGTGAATTTTTTCTTTATCTTTTAAACGTGTATCAAACAAAATTAGATATCTCCAAAGAACAGAGATGTGTTCCATTCAAATTGAATAATATACCATAGATATATAGCAGATTCAATAAAATATATCTCAGAAAATAAACATAAAACTTAATGAAAATTCACAGACAAGTATCGCATTTGTACTTTTTTAATGTCTACTTTAAGCCTGATTAAACTTAACCTCATTGACACACCAGACACCATAGCAACATCTCATCGTGTTCAATTCACGTAGAAACTCCCAAAGTAATAATTGGGGTAAAAAAGGAAATACCTTACAGAATTACAGAATACAGCAAAACTGACATTAATGCAGAATGGTATGTGTATGAATAGAAAGTCAAATTACTGGAATGTACGGTATTGGATATAATTACAAAGGTTGCTATGCGTCATTTTGAAGTATAAATAATTATTACATACTCGTTTCTATTCCCCGTTAAGTTACACTGGTACCGGAAACGTCAACATTTTTCCATACACTGACGCCTGAATTTCATATCGGGTGCATGACGTAATTCAGTGTGTGTTGTTGCACTATTTTTTTCTATTTAGTTCAGTACTGTCAATCCTATTTAGACTATTGAACATATTTATGATATTTACATTATATTTGTACGTGTAGATGCGTATGTAATAAAAAAAGTTATTATCTTTGCATCAGGAAATATGCACTCGTTCTTCAGCGGAAGAATATTGCGCTCCTAAAGTCGCGCAATATTTCCGCTGAAGAACTCGTGCATATTTCCCGATACAAAGCTAATAACCTATAAATATACAACACAATTAAACTGAGAGCATTAAATGGTTCTGTAACAGAAAGAAGTTAGATGACATGTGAAAAATTAAAATCATTAAATCAAGAGAAAAAATGTTCCCTTTGAGACACTACTGATCTAACATAACTTCATAACACTAAGAGAAACCATTAGAATCATGTGTTTTTCATGTGATATCCTTAACCCTTAGCCTGCTAAATTTCAAAAATGGACTTGTCCATCATTCAATTTGGGCAATACCAATTATTATACAAAAGGGTGTTCACTGAAAATTTACTGACTGAATAGCGAACAGTGCAAACTATGATCTTGGTCATGGTCTGCACCGGTCTCAAAGGCAAAATCACTTTCCGCCAGCAGACTGACGGTTAATGTCAATTAGTGATAGACAACTGCCTACACATGTACTATAGCATCTTATCTTTCAGTTTCCTACAAATCTGGGAGTTTTACGTTTACAAGGTCCAATATTTGTCTTATTTCTTTTACAAATGCATCATAAGAAGCACAAGTTAAACTTAATTTTGCACCAATAACAGAAAAAAACATTCATGGCACTTTATATTTGATAGCATTTGGACAAATTTTGATGACAGAAACTACATTATATATTTTAGAAATAAAGTCTCGTTATCCTGAACTCGCTTATCTCAAATATCCGGCTATTTCGAACAATTTTACCTAAAAGTTCCATAAAAAAGTCTTCTTATATAGTTATGTAACTCACCCCGTCAAAGTTATATCAGACATTTTAGCGAGAAACATCTGTACAGAGTTAAGATCGAATTTCTGTCATCTCAAAGTAACCCGCTCTGTTCCTTGCAGTTTCAACCTACTATATTTTCTCTGTGCTGTACTTTTCCTTCAAAGAAATAAGAACATTATGTATGATAGAAGCTTATTCTCTTTCCATCTAGAAAACTTCAGACACCAAAAAAAAACGATTATTTATATTTTGACATTCAGTAGAAGGCAAGAAAATGTATGTGTCAATTTGTGCACACAAGAGGTTTAGTTCCAGAAGTGCACTACTTTGTAATCTGTCTACTGTGTCTACCGGGAGATATTCACTTCAGCCTGACCATCAGACTGTGTCTGGAATTCTAGAAAATATGTTTGTGAAAATAGTATGTACACATTGGAATAACAAGGCTGTAAAGATTATGTGCATCTGAACGACAACAATGTTCTTATCAAAAAATCACTTGTACTCGCTTTCAGAGCGTCGCAATGACGTCTGACAATGAGACGTATTTACTATGACGTACAAACAATAATTTAATCGCCTAATAAAGTCACCCTTTCAGCTTCTTTTTCAATAAAAACAAATGTGGTAGCGTTGGAATAACAGAAATAAATATATTCATATGATACCATTTTAGTTGTCTCTTTAACCCAAAACATATCTATGTAACGCTTCAGCTGGAATATTAATCCCTAGCTACTCAGCCAAAATTTGTAATGAAGAAGTTCTTTATGTTTAGAAATATTGAAATTTGTGTAAGTATGATCTATCTTTGTAAACGAGAAATTTTCAAAATATCTACAGGGTCAATTTTCATTTCTAATAAACAGAGCCAAAAGATAAGAACATATACGAACCATATCCTTGGATGAGCACTGTCAAGCTGTCAATCAATTAACGATATATCTACCATAACAAATCACAAAATAGTTGTTTTATTGGTAGGCAGTATGTGATACGTTGGATCGAATTAATCCCAGGAGCATCAAAGTATTCCATCCTTCATGAAAGAATCAGATTACTTGATTTTATACTCGTTACCAAATGCAAGCCTTCGTGTGCTAGAAACCAAACGATGGAAACTGTGGCAATCTTATATAATTCATTTATGATTCCGCGTTTTTCTGTTGTTTCTTTTTATCACAGAGAACATAGAATTGTATTATAATACCGGTGTTAAGGGGCGTGAGGGATGTTGCACATGTACCTCTCATGAACATACTTTTTCACATGGTGTTTGCTATAATATTGCTTGCTTGCGTGCATTAAACAGCGGCGTCTTCCATTATATTTTTCCCACAACAGGGTTTTCCGTATATAAGTAATGTATACGTGTAAACCATTCGACGTGTGAATATTTTCTATTTTAGCACCGTTTTGTTGTTGTTGTTTTCTACCCATAATTCCCGGAATTGTTGTTTCGCAGTAAATATTTTTCAGGACGACATTAGATAAAATGATGATCAAGACTGGTTACCTATTAACTTAAATGTTGATATATTCTTTAAAAAGATATATTTTGAAAGAAAAAATAAAAGTTCGCTACTATGCACCGACATCATCAAAATGCGCTGTTGTTGTCACCCCTTCGCCTCAACCAGCTCAGTTTCTTTCTATATATACTAATATAGCCGACTTGGCTACATGGTGGTAATATCTTTGAGGGTGGGTCCGATGACAAAAACAATTTAGATAGTCAATATTTGGTTTATTGATAGAATAACATGATGTTGTTACTACCAAAAAGTAAGTATAATCTGAAAATATAAAACAACAAATAGTAAACATAAGCGAGAAATAGTGAAACGTCATTTGACAAAGGACAGCTGTCAAAAATGTAAACAAACGAGTGTTATAAAAGCTGTGGTGGCGCTTAAATGACCGCTTTCAACACAGTAAATTTAAACTCGTAATAATGTATTAAATACATTACATATCACTAAAATATTTTAGACACAACAAGAAATATAATTGCAAAGTTCAAAATTGGTATTTACCTGAATATATATGTAATATATCCAAAGATACTTGGCTTATTTGGCAGAGTATGAAAATATATATGTTTCAAAAGATTGACCTTTGAAGTGACCAGATCGTGATTGGTTAAAATAAGTCACATGCCAAAATATTGGGAAAATTAGTATAGGAGATCATGATTTTTTTCCCTTGGACCATTCATAAGTATTGGAGTACGGGACCAGACGGGACAAAAAAAGGGAAAATGAAATAAAATAACCAAAACTTTAAAGAGATTCACATGTACCGTTATTTTACCCTACGACATTGTCATAAGATTAAGCGTGACGTTACGAGGGCTTCGTGTGTAAACTGTTGATAACACCGCTGAAAAGAAGACATGGAATGAAAAGAAACTTTGCAGGCCCGGAGCCAGAAATTTTACGGCAAAGCCGTGATAGTCCAGACGCGTAGCACCGAATGGAAGTATACAAAAACGGTTATTCCCTATTGTACTGGGGATTAGGTGGTCTCTCCTGGACAGCTTTTAATAAATTTTTATAAATAGTGGGGATTGCGCATGATACTCCGTCTCACTGAGGTTAAAATTCATGCCAAATATAAACAAGATTGATCCATGCACGTAAAGGTTATGGTCCGGAAAATCAAATCCGGATGGACGCACGCACGCACATACACCGAACAGCCATTTGGATGACTATGTCTTCGCTTTCGCAAGCGGGCGCGACAAAAATCTCAGTTTTTCGTATTTAAACATTTCTGAAGAGAAAAATGGACATGTTAGGAAAGAACTCCCCAATATCAGAATAAAAATAAATCATGTGGCATGATGAGTCTTTGTCAGGAACGAATGCTTAATGACCTGATAGCATGACCAAACTGGGACAAGATGTTTGTGTTGTCAAGTTTCAGTATCTAATGTAAACAGACATAGTGTTAATAAAAACATCGCGTAACTATTCCCATGAGCTAACCCTCGACAACATTGGAATGTGCATTATCGTATGCTATAATTTCTCCAGATGCTAATGAAATGCAATGCTGACTGCAATATTTGTCAAACATTCATTGAGTCAGTGCTTAAATATATATGTTTTGATAAGGAAACCCTTGCAAAAAGCGTCTTGAATGAATTGAGGGACACATATTGTTGAACGATAAGCTTCAGTTATCACAATGTTATACCATTGACATACAACGCAATCAAAACCTCACGTTGTACATTAAGTTTGGATCATTTGCTATGTGATGTTTCGACGACTTTCTGTAATACTTCGCCATTCACCAAGACAGACAGTCTGTTTGTTTACCTACACGTACTTTTATCGTGCGCAAAATTAGAAGGACCTGTTTATGTGACCCATTGAAAACAATTTCTAGAAAAAGTGGTATGAACAGTGTTTAAGTTATAACAAATAACTAATTATGTTATTGTATTTAAAATGTTAAAATATGAAATAATCTTAAAGTTCGTTGCAGGATGCTACGGAGAGTCAAATATACTATGTCGATGTTTCATATCAAACTATCTTTCAAGTGCAGACGCTTCACTCGTGAAAGATATTTCATTCGTGCTCTGAAAAGACAAACATGACTGCATTACAAAAATGTTACGTTTCTGGTGCCACTCCGTAATAGCATGATATCCTGTATCATTCCAAGGGTATCAATATTCATTAATGAACAGTATATTAAAGAATGCATTCTCTTTAACTATTAGATAAAACAAAATATTTCCAAACTGAACTGCAAGGAGAGAAAGTCGTGGTGAAGTCTGACAGTAAGCTGTGTTGTAAATCACAAGAGCTTTCAAATAACATTTTACTAAAAGTCATTATTAAGAGCATTAAATTTTCAGATAAATGTTTAAAACTTTAATTAAGCTTTGAAGTTTTAAGTCGGAAAAAATCTTAGATTCAGAATTTTAAACTTTGCATAGAAAGCAAATTCATCGTCAGCGGCTAATTGTTGTTTTCACTTTGTTTCACTTTGTTTCGAAATGACATAATGGTTTTCAAATGACGCGGAATTTACATTTGTAACGACATAATCCCAACTTCTGATACAGCTCTATAAAATTGTATCAGTGAAAACTCTTAACAGGTGAACATACCAAATTGAAGTGGATTAAAAGTAAATAAATCATTAATTATAAAATGCTCCTGTTTTGCCAAATGCTTACTTGCAAGACTGATGTGCCTTAAGTTAGAAGAGAAACTATTATAAAAACAAACCACACTTATTTTAATGACTGTTTATTACGTATTTGAATATAAATATTTCAGGCGCAACTGACATACATTTATACTTTCATCTCGGCTACCTTAATTAAACAGTAATCAACAGAGATATCAACACAAAAACCGATAAAGATCAAAGTAGAAAAAGGAATTTAGTAAAAAAAGGAACCTTTGAACAAAGTTGTATTTCTTGTAAAGTCTAGAAAGAGGTAACTGTGTGCGCTAAAGAATTGATTCAATCTATGAATCTGTATTTTAATATTTCATAAATGTCATCTTGCATTCTTTCATTAATCATTTTACAAACAGTGGCAATAACATTCGGAGGTGTCATTCACATCTCCTACGTTTTAACTTTTTAGATATCTATTGTTTGCTTATTTTAGCTTTAACACATGAAGTACAAGCTCTCGATATAAATTTGGGTACAAGAAACGAAAACACAAGTTTGAGTTGGAGACCTTCACCTTGCATGTGCATGTAAGATAACAACTGTAATACCATTCTTTGCTGTGATGTTAAGCACAAATAACATGTCATGGTATAGGACTTGATGGTTCAAACGGGGAAAAAATATGTAGGCAGCCGGGTAGCTCAGTCTGTAAAACATCGGAACGGTATTCCGAGGCTACGGGTTTGAGTCCCGGTCTGACTGCACATTTATCTCACCCTGTGACAAACAGAAATGAAACATCTAAATGCAAGGCCCTTTCAACAAAAGTAATTAGCAGAGAATGGCGGAAATACAAGAAAAGCATATACAAACTAGAGCTTCACAGGAGTGACGAATTATACCCCCACAATACGGCCTTTAGTTCTACTGTTCTGGCTCAATATTACCTTGACTTTTGACCTACTGACCTCAAAATCAATAGGAGTCACCTGCTGGTCTTGACCTACATTCCTATCAACTTTCATGATCCTAGGCCCAAGCGTTCTCATGTTATCGTCCGGAAACGGTTTAAATGTTCCGGGTGACTGTGACCTTGACCTTTGACCTACTAGCCTTAAAATCAATAGGGGTTATCTGTTGGTCATGATCAACCTCCATATCAACTGTCATGATTCTAGCCCCAAGCGTTCTCAAGTTATCTCCGGAAACCGTTTAACTGTTCCGGGTCCTTGTGACCTTGACCTTTGACCTACTGAGCTCAAAGTCGAACTTGACTTGTATTCTATAAAGTTACACCTGGTGTACCAAAATTGATGATCCTAGTCACAAGCATTCTCAAGTTATCATCCGGAAACCGTTTAACTTTTACGGGTCACTGTGACCTTGACCTTTGATTTAATGAACTCAAAGTCGAATTTGACCTGTATTTTATGATGTTATATAAGTGTATCAAATATTATTTAAATCTGTCCAAGTTTTCATGAGTTACCGACCGACAATCTCACTCCAATATACCCCCTCCTCCAAACTTCGTTTGTGGGGGTATAAAAACAAAGGTCAAGTAGTATTAAATAATATGGCTTTTAGCATCAAACATCTTCAAGTGGTTGAACGCAACAAGTTGTAGGTGTCAGAATACAGTATACATTTTACCTAAATGGTTTGGTTAAAATCCACAAATTGGTATGCATATGGCTACAAAGACGAGAAAGTAGTTTTACATCAGATATTTTCGGTTTACATTTTTTTCCATTTAAAATTGACTGTCTAAACTAAGTAATAAAAAAAATAGGAGTCATACAAGAAAAGCATATACAAACTAGAGCTTCACAGAGTGACGAATTATACCCCCACAATACGGCCTTTAGTTCTACTGTTCTGGTAATGAAATATATGTAGAGAAGAGACAAAAGAAGTTATTTTGCTGGTTTAAACACATATGAAATAACCTAAAAGAAGAAACTAAACATACGATAAAATGTTTGAATATTAATTACATAAACCTGAAACATTCATGTTAAACACTTTATCAAAAAATGTATCTTTTAGTAATAGCATCTCTATTTAATGTGACAGATCTATACTGCCATTGAATCCATTATAAATTAAAAGTTATTGGATCTTCTTACATTATTGTTTACCTCGATAACTTATGACGTTACAATTGAGTAATTAAATCAACACTTCTGGTTGTCATTATGGTCGTTTTATCAGGAAATCTTAATTAAAATGTTTTTAGTCACTAGAAAAACACTGAGATCTAAGATAAACAATAATTTTGGAAACTTCAAATCAGTATGTCAGGCATTACAGCACACAAATGTAACAGCATTGTTTACCTTTGTGCGTGTTCGTTCTATTCTGCTCTGTTTGATGTTTAGATAGCACAATCAAACAGCATTACTAATAAAATAAAGTGTATCTCAAAAAAGATACAAAATTTATCCATAACATACTAATGTTGTTAGAATACACTCATTGAACTGAAATATCCTGGCAGGCTGCAGTCGCAGGATTTCAAACTGTAGTTATACTGAATGGAAGAATCATTCATTCTACCCAATATATTGGTTGATTTATTGCTCATCTGTGTATCTGGAACACATCAGTTGTTGATATTTCACTTGACAATCTGCAAATTGCCTGCCAATTTGTGCACCCACGAGAATTCGTTCATGCACATTTTTTCTCTGGATGCCTGAAAGATTTTTTATGTGTTCATTAAAACTTCGTCAGGAATTTTATAAAATTATTGACTGCGATTCCTACAACTGCATGGAAAAATCTAAAGTTGGCTCTAGTTGAAACACAATGTAACAGTCTGCTCCCTGCCATTCTATTGCTCTTATCCATCTATAAATATCACTAAATTCATTTATACTTATTTATCTGAGATGGATTGTAAAGCCAATTCTACAACGTGTATTAATCACTCTCGACACCTAATTGCTGATCGAATCCATCACAACACCACGAGAGTATGACAGAACATAAGTTTACCTTCAATGCTGAGCGCCATGCAATAAGCAAAGGTGTCCAACCGTCTCCAACAAGAAATCCTCCCATTAAAAGGTTCATGTTATAAAGTTGCACAAGTGATAAAAATATTTTAAATAATATTCAATGCATCCTTTAAAGCTGAATCCATTTCGGAAATCACTTGTGTAGATTCATCAAATGAGCCGTGCCATGAGAAAACCAACATAGTGGGTTTGTGACCAGCATGAATCCAGACCAGCCTGCGCATCCGCGCATTCTGGTCAGAATCCATGCTGTTCGCTTTCAAAGCCTATTGCAGTTAGAGAAACTGTTAGCGAACAGCATGGATCCTGACCAGACTGCGCGGTTGCGCTGGCTGGTCTGGATCCATGCTGGTCGCAAACCCACTATGTTGGTTTTCTCATGGCACGGCTCAAATATTTTAAATTGCTACGCAAGATGCACAGACAAAATGTGAAAAAGATACGAATAGGAAGATATTTCTTATTTCGCCAAACTACGTACTTCCTCTTTTACCATTGACTGTTATATCAAGTTCATTAACTTCAGTGACTGGCCATTTATTGTCAGTACAAACACGTTAACCAAAAATTTAATATATTCAAGAATATCACAACATGCTTCAGAGGACTTTCGTTTCGTGTGCTCTCAACTCTCTCTTATTTCAGTCTATAATTGTAACTACAGAAAACTATGGAATTATAGTTCTATAATTTTCGATTTAGCCTTCAATGCACAAAGGGAGATAAGTGTATGGTTCGTGCTTTTCAATTCCATTCATTGCAATCCATTATCATTTAACGTCATTTCCCTTCTACGGGTCTTAAATGTATAATTTATAAAAGTTTTACCAAAAAAATTTGATTCAACGTTGTCAGAGACAGAGTGAGAGTCTTGTGTCCACATTCCCTCAATACCAACCATTATTTGTGAAGTTATATTAAATTCGCTTTAAAAGAATCAAAGACAAAATCTTAAATTATTAACAAAATTATGAATAATTAAGTACATGCACAAAGGGAAATTATTATTCCAGACAAATGTAAAGGAACTTTTTTGCAATTTTTCTCGTTACTGTCTTTCATTGTATCAATTGAAACAAGAGCTGTCTCCATAGGATGACATATGCCCCCGATGGCACTTTGAATGAGTAGTTATGGCCGATGTTAGAGTTTAGGACCTTTGACCTACGGAGCTGGGTCTTACACGCGTCACGTCGTCTTACTGTGTCACACATTCATGCGTAGTTATTTTAAAATCCATGGATAAATGACAAAGATATGGACCAGACACGCCCATCAATGCACTATCATGAAAAATTACCTTTAACGTCTAAGTGTGACCTTGACCTTTGAGCTACGGACATGGGTCTTGCGCGCGACACGTCGTCTTACTGTGGTACACATTCATGCCAAGTTATTTGAAAATCCATCCATGGTTGACAAAGATATGGACCGGACACGTCCATCAATGCACTATCCTTTAAAGTCTAAGTGTGACCTTGACCTTTGAGCTACGGACCTGGGTCTTGCGCGCGACACGTCGTCTTACTGTGGTACACATTCATGCCAAGTTATTTGAAAATCTATCCATCGATGACAAAGATATGGACCGGACACGCCCATCAATGCACTATCCTTTAATGTCTAAGTGTGACCTTGACCTTTGAGCTACGGACCTGGGTCTTGCCCGCGACACGTCGTCTTACTGTGGTACACATTCATGCCAAGTTATTTGAAAATCCATCCATCGATGACAAAGATATGGACCGGACACGCCCATCAATGCACTATCCTTTAATGTCTAAGTGTGACCTTGACCTTTGAGCTACGGACCTGGGTCTTGCGCGCGACACATCGTCTTACTGTGGTACACATTCATGCCAAGTTATTTGAAAATCCATCCATCGATGACAAAGATATGGACTGGACACGAAAATTGCGGACAGACTGACAGACTGACAGACCGACAGACGGTTCAAAAACTATATGCCTCCCTTCGGGGGCATAACAAAATTGCCACCGTGGATATTACTGTCTTGTTCCAAAAGTTAAAATCTTGAAAAGCCGAGGACAAAAAGGAAGAAGTATTAAAATGTAATTCAATATAATGGAACGGCTCTGGTATTCTTCACTACCTCTAATTACCATCTTTTACTGCAAAACTGTAGTTAAATTTCCTAAAGTCTGATCATGGCTACTGACTTATTTGACTCTTCAGGCGAACAAATTGAGGGATGGGCGAAATGATTTCGATTCAAGCATCAAACCGGTCAAAATTGTTGGCGTCTACTTTAAGAAAATACTGTTACAAAATGTACATCAATATGATACAGTTATGCTGTCTCCCTGGAGTGATACGAATGCATACCATATTGAGACGCGTAGGCCGATTTCCGGTGCAGACTTGCAACGTAGCATTATCAAATAAGTGTAAAATAACAGTTCTTGAATCCAGTCAATTGTCAAACATATAATCCTGTTTGTTTCCGGCTGCTTATATTTCATTTCGCAAAAGGCTGGCATAAAAACTTTGTAAATTTTATGCCATCGAGGATTTTGTAGGTATGATTTTAGAAACTTCCGCAAAGCTTTCGAAAGTCCTTTACAAGGGAAATCATAGTTTACTGACCTGTTAATGCAGTTCTTTATCACGAGTTTATGTGACAATTATTTCTATTCTTAGATATTTTATTAGCAACAACCAACAACTATAAAAAAAGGTCTCATCTAGATGCCTGACCGAGTTACGATCATTTGACATAGCTAAAATGGACTGCCGCTTCAAGAAAAAAGTTATAGTCCCTTTTGAAAACTGTGGGATATCAAGAAATAACAAATCCACTTCCTACAGCAGAATATTGTAGAACTTACTAGTTAGTAAAAACTAGTAAAAGCGTAAAAATTGTAAGTGTTTAAGTCTGTCTTTTTCGATGAAAATACAGTACAACTGTGAATATACCTAACAAATCGTAATATGGATTATACTAACTATAATGTTTATATTCTTTTTATCTTGTGTTTGATAATCCTGAGAAGAAAATTCAGATTCCTGTAGTCCTACACATGTTGCGAGAAACGGTGTGAAAGATCTTTTGAGAAACCAAAAGTAAGGGATGCCTTCTGAATGAAAAACAATTAAAATTCGTTGAGTGAAAAATAACTAAATTCTTTATTTTGTGGTTGAAAAACATTCAAAAGGTAACCTTTTTGTAAAAAAACCCAAACTTTTATTTTTAAGTAATGAAACTAGAAAGCAAAATAAACATGATTCATTAATCTTGTTTCCTTTCTGAGATATATTTATCTGACATTTAACATTTACCTCTCCTAAAGCCTATGAAGTAAGATAAAGCACCTGGCTATAACCAAATATTGAAGGAGTTTTATAATTGCTTAAATTGTCACAGCTAATACACTGTACTCAGTAAATAATAGAAAAATTGTCTGTGATCCATTCTTTAATGTTTCAAGCCTGTCTAATGTTCTTATGTGAGATATTGTCAAATTAAAAGAAAATAGTGAGTTATTTAGACAAGAAAATGGTGTAATATTACTGCTTTTAATTATATAAGCGTTTCATAAAAAACATTCTGTGGTGGCATTAAAGTCCCGAAATGTTTCGTTATTCCCGTTCAAGAAAGATTAATATGGTTTGTTGACCTTTTGATGCAGTTTCTTCGTTACAGTTTTCTGCGATATTTACATTCTTAGATATTTATTTAGCAATAAACAGCGACTGTAAACATGTTTCCCCAAAGTAAATGACCGAATTACTATCACGTGACATAGCTTACCTCATTCATGTCCCACAAATAGTCCATTTACATAATCGCAAAACTATGGAAGGCCGGTATGCCATGCTAGCAGCAAAATCCTAAATTACAAAATGTTATATGCCAAATGCTTAATGTCGAATATTGACTGTCAAACGGTAATTATCAAGTAATAAATTTTAATTTGCGAAATGCGAGACAATAATTGCAAAATGCTAAAGGTTTATCCAAATAAAAAGCTGTATAAACGTTGATGAATGAATCCTTTAAATATTCAATGGTCTCTGCTACATAACTTTGTCTCTGCTAGAAATATTTATTAAATATTTTAGAGTAAAAAATCAGTCTTATATTCAATTGACCGGTTAAACAAATTATTGCTTCAAATCAGACTGGTAGAAATCTTTTCAGTAAATAAAAATTATAACGTTTCTCAATATAAAATTTGCCTGCAAATTACTGAAACTGCCTTTAGAAACGTAACGGTACGTTTGTTTATTTTTTTTCATATTTCTTAGATACTACGTGTTTTTTGTCATCTGTTTTTCTACTTTAGCAACATATTCTTGAAAATGGCTTCGGAATGGCTTTCTTTCCTATATATTCATGATAATAATAATAATAAAAACGATGATGCTGATGATAATGATGATAAATTAAAAAACAACCATGACGTCAATAACAAGAGATATGATCTTAATCACTCAACAATGCGTCTATCATTATAAACAAGAAAAAGACCTTTTTATTTTGCTTTTATTTTTCCAGACAGAACATGCAACTCTTGAATTACCCATTCCTGCAGACAATGCAAGACTTAATTTCCGGTACATGTAATTAGATTACATAAAATATATCTTAGCTCTTAGAAACAAGACATCATTTGGAAAACTTTACTTTTGATCCAGACGAGATTTGAAACAACGTCAGAAAATTTCTATAAATGTCTAAAATGCCAATGGATTTAATAGTGATATTCATTCTTATTTGAGATTTCTCAGTAAGTTATGATTCTTCTCTAATTTGTTCTTTTTAATCCCTGAAGGCAAAAAAGCATTGTTATCTTAAAAATGTCGTGTTCTGAATTGTTGGCAATGCTTTTTCGAACTTTCAATGATGAGTATCAACAAACGGGAACACTTTTTTTTTTCTAGAAAAAAATCAATTAACTTTAATCAGTTTCTTTCTATATTAAGAACATTTCCAAAGAAAGAATTTTACAATGGAATTTTATAAAGAAAGCAATTAATTCTTCGCGAATAATTCAATAATAATACCTGACGCTCTATCATGACAAAGTAAGGACAACCGGTCTTAAAAGAATTTGTTATTGGCAATTATTTCGACTTTGTAACGCCTACAGAAACAGGGAATACATACAAACACTACACATGAAAACGTCAAACGTACTCATTTACTCATTTCTCTAACATTATTTATAAAGACAATAATTATGCTAAAATTATAGCATACACTTTGATCTATTCCTGAGGCTTAACTAAGTTCATTTCGGCTGCGCTCAGCCTGTGAACATATTTTAACCACAATATATGATTAAATTTCATTACACAATATTGTAATGTACACGTTAAACATTTTTACATACTGCTTGCCCGTACAGGAAATACATCAGACTCAAGCTTTTCTGATGTCACAATAAACCAGGCTACTTTCAAGTATTTTTGAATATAGATGTGTATGTTGTTATAGCAACTAAACAAAATAAATTGTGAATTATTCATAAGCAAAACTTCTAAGCCTTTAATGAGGCAAAACATACAAGGTTAACTGAAATTTGATGCATATCTATATGCAACTTCTGACACTATTCACATTTCGTCTGCCTCAAAACTACAGATTTTCGGATGATGCCAGCTTTATATTCATGATTGATTGGCAGTACAGTTTACATTGTCTGTGATTATGGATGAAAAATATGCCTGTCTACCACGTGGTTAAAGCCTTTTCAAACTTTGTCTTTTATACTCTTTTATAATTGCGATTATGTATATATGACTATCAAAATATATAAATGCATAAAGATTCACTAAATTCTTATAAATCATCAGATTTTTTTCCTAAAATTACAATTAAATCAGAAATTTCATTATATTTAAAAGTATCTTAAAGGCAAAGGAATTCTGGGAAATTCACGAAAAATTAAACGCAAAGTAAATGGAAAGTAAATTTTGAAACTCTTATTTATATTATGAGAAATAGCAAACGCCACTCAATAACAAATGTCGTTCATTTAATCAAATTTATATCTTTTTGACATCAACATTCAAGCCATATAATCTATTAGTTTTCTGATGCCACCCTTAAGTGATCGATAATATCTGGTCACGACAGAGTACCTGAACTTTGTGTATCCTAAAATTCATAGAAGTATGTAATCTAAACTGCTTGAAATAAAGTTTTAATATCAATATTAGTGGAATAAATGCTTCTGTATTTCTAGAAGATGTTATAAAGAATAAAACACATTTACTAGAATTACAGATGCCCTTGTGAATTAGTAAATAACAATTCTTTAACAATTAAGAGATGATAAAATAACTGAATAAACTAAACACATTTTTTTGTAAAACAGTAAATGTAAGATGACATTACACGGTACATAAATACAACGTTTCTACGATTTTAAGATAAAAATGAAATATTGACACTTCATATAGAGATAGGCCCTATAATTTTCAGTGATAGTATTACATTAAATAAAGTCTAGAAATTAATTTCCAAGTCCTTGAAATAACCAAAAATGATTTTCCAAATGTGAAGTTTATGATAGTTTTGTTAATATCAATAACAGAAGTTTTAATTTTTAATTTAAAGTTGTGATCCACAAAGAATGACAACTCTTGCCTTGGGCTAGTACTTATAAGTAGAGATCTATTAGTTTACTTCTCTTGCAATTACACAATTGAGTGGAAAATGAAAACTGTTTCAGACACAATATCATACTTTTTTGCACAACAAAATCATTAAGGATTTATTCATTTGTGTTTGATTTACCCCTCAAGACATGGTTCCTATGATTCTGTCAACTTACATATGGTAAAAAATTAACTTTTAACAAGCCAATAATAAAACGAAGTACCAGTAGGTAAATAATAGTGCAGATAATACAGTTTTGCTTGTATCAAAATGTCACAATAGATCCACTTTTGTAATACAGAACACCTGGTAGGATTAGTAAAGGTGCAATTATATTGATCTCTATTTCCTATGCCTACTTCATACCTAAGTTTTCAAATACACTCAATATGAGAGTAGGCCAAAGTTTGCTGTAAAGACCTTTCTAAATGTTAAGGAAGCAGATGGTAAATCTTCGATGAAAATTATCTCAAAGAAATATATGTCAAGAGTTTGGTCGATAGCAAACAGAAGAGGCGATTAAACTGTGCTAACATGTAAAGCTACTGATCATACAGGCAAATCAATCACGTGGACAGCTATTGGCGTCAGAAGACATGATCCTAACTGAATGAGAAATGCATAATGCATTCTGATATTCAAAGGGATGTCGTATCACTCAAAATATCACATAATTAGTGACGATGGCGTTGCTCCTAAAGTATGACAAATTAGTATTTATTATTCAAATCCTTCATTATTTTGTCAGAAATGATGCCGTTAAATGATGCCGTTACGGTATCTAGATGTAATATACAAATATATAAGGATGTTATATTTCCATGAACTGAACTTGGAGAACTGAAATTCAAAAAGCTTGATGCATTTCATTCGCAATCTCACAATGACATATTGTAGGGAAATTCTACGTTGCAAAACGCACAATGATAGTGGGTGTAAAATTGTAAGAACATGTTAAGGTTTTTTGTTTTTGTAGTCAAAGGAAGTCCCAACATGGAATGGATAGAACAATTTATTTCCAGATGAACCCAGGTGTCGCGCAGCAGTTATTATATTTACCTCCCTAGCATCCCGTCGAGACCGATACTGATGGAAACAGCACTAATTACAGTAAATTCCTAGTCAGGATATTAGCTGTGACTGGGAATCGAAGTCGTACCGCTGTCTTTATAATCCAGCTCAGGTTCAAATATATCATATTTAACTAATCAAAAAGCTAAAGAACGCAAGAAAGTGATGCCGCATAATGACTCATATATTTTCTCATTTTTGTTTTGGCATTGTAGAGTTTTCATTAAATTCATGCCGTGTTGAAGCCTGGTATAAGGTGTATCCTTCACGAATTGGCAGCATTTTAGTTTGAACTCATTTATTTTAGCTCGATTTTGATGAAATCTTTAAGCTTATTTGAACCGTTCTCGTGTAAGCTTTCTGGAAAAGCTACTTCAGGCCCCGTGTTCACAAAACGTTTTTAGTCTCTGCTGAGTTTGATAATGAAACTTTATTTGTGATGTGTATCTAAATATCATGTTTAAAACTTATTTTCAAGTTAATAACTAATTTCAAGCGGCTACTCAGTATTGTTGGTCAGTCTCAGTTGCAATTTGACCTTGAAGTTTTCTTAAAATTGATATCAAAATTTCAAACTCAAACTCAGCTGAGACCGAAAAATATTTTGTGAACACGGGGCCTGGTGTCACATACCATGATTTAATCACAATGTACACTACAACTTATGTTTCAGTTCCAGCAGAATCATTTTCATAACCATTTCATTTATCATCATACAGATATTTATGACTGGGATAACCTCCACCTAATTGCAACTTGACGATAGATATTAACATAAGCTATAAAAGGAGACACTAAAAACAGTTCGATGAACTTCTGTTTAGACTGTGTAACTGCCACCAGGGACCATCAGAGACAAAAAGTAAATAGTTTTCTATCAAATTAGCATGAAAAATGATCTAATTCAAATCAAATTAACAGTACATTACATCTAAAAGTACATTACACACGTCTTGTTCTAAGATATTTTCAGAAGTTAGATGTCTGTTGTATCACCAAGTTAGAGGGTCGATGTCTTGGTATATATATAGTGACGGCTGACCAGAAAGAAACGACATTGCAAAAATCACCAACTGCGCCCGTAACTGATATAGCAATAATCGACTGTGTGTCTCTTATGAGAGTCCGCACATTTGGGCAAATAAAACAAGGAACAATAAAAAATATAACAGACGATTCGTAGGTAATTTCATTTCTATTAGCTCTACTTTTCTATAGTTACACGTAAATACTAAGCGTATCCATGTATATATTTTTCGTGATCATAAAGTAGAGACTATGTGACGGATTTAGAAACTAGATCAAGCTTTCTCTATTACTGAGCTTGCAAAACGCTTATCATTAAACGGAGAGAATATTCAAATTTTTTCCAGATCGACAAAGTTTGTTTTCATGACAAGAAGACTCGGTCAATCCCTGTTTACGCAATCGCAAAATAATGTTGGCTGGGTAATCAATGTTGGTTCTATAAAAGTTTAAGTGCCAAAACCATAATTTCACATGAATACAACATGGTTGCCTTAAGGAAATAGAGATAATTTGAATTTAATGAAGAGCGTTAGCCAACACTTTGATAAAAACAACACATCTCCAGTTTTATCAATATCATGGTATCTCAACGTTGAAATTAGGGACAATCCGTAATTTATATCTGAGTGTGTCATGTTTCATAATTTAAAAAATCAAGATATTATTAATCCCCCGCAATGCATGGGTGGTGGGGGTTATAGGAATGGTCTCCGTCCGTCCGACTGTAGTAGATGTGAAATAATACACTTGAGCAATGTGTCTTCTACAATGTCGCTGACAGTTTAGGTCAATGACAATCTGACATGAGTAATTCATAGCGAATGATTGCCATATAATACTAGTGTATTTGAAATACACTTGATTGGCTTCAAAGACTAATTTTTAATGATTTGTACATTTTCTTCAATTTTAAGTAGAAGTTCAAATCGTTTATAGAATGTCTAATAACTTCCGTGATCGGGTATGGCAATTTAGTGTAACCTGGAAAGTTAAATCAGTCAATTTAACTGTCAGCCGAATGTCGTGCTATTCTTATCAAAATCTGGGGAAAATAGGAAACATTCTTGTTATCATAAGGATTATTGTAGGAATATTCTGACAGGATGAAATTATGCATTGCCAGAAGACATGTATTTCGCTTAAATAATTCTCCATTAAAATATCAAATGGTATCAACTGGAAAATGATAGAATCATTCTGCAGAATGGAAAAAATTAAAGAACAAATGAGATAGCCTAAACCCCATGAAATTCCATTATTTGTCACACTGCCTATTTTTTCTACCGATGAAATATTAACCTCATTAAAAAGACACTGTAGAACTGTTCCACTGATTTAAAAAGAATACTTCGTTTCATTAGAAAACATTCAGTGCAACGCAGGCCGAAATATGGTATCTTAAAACTTCACGGAAAAACTGATATTGGCTCTATGACTAAAACAATTATTTCCTTTCTTTCAAAAATGTCATCTAACATTCTTTCATCAAGCACTTTGCCAATACAAAACAATAAAATCTCCATTCGGTTATATCTTCTATTGAATACTATTTTCTCTAAGATTTGCACATTTAGTCTTTTAACTTCGTCCTAATGATCATCAAAATTGGAGAAATACCTCAATATAATCTTAACCCTTATCATGCTGAACACGACTGATTCTGCCTTGGCGACCAGTGTAGATCATGATCTGCCAGCACATTCGTGCAGTCTGATCATGATCTGCACCTTTTGCTATTCAGTCAGTATAGTTTTGGTAAGCACCCCTTTTAAGAGTTAAAGGACTGCCCATATTGAAAGTTGGACAAGTTCATTATAGAAATTTAGCAGTTTAAGGGTAAAGTACGTGAAACACTTACTTCTTTGCAGCAGCTGCATAAATACCTACATATTTTCGCTGTAAAATATCAACACATTAATATGGTATAGATTACTATTATTGCCACCCACACAGATAGACAACGAAGAACAAAACAGGAAAATTACACGTCTGCAACATTTACAGACACAAATTTTATTTTTAAAAACATTACCAAAAACTACGTATATATTATGTAAACATAAAATTAACAAGTCTTTCTCAAGTTTATGTATATTAATAGTACTTTGTATTACACGCTGTACACATCTATAACTGAACACAGTACTACCACTAAAATCTCTATCTCGATTTAATATTATCAATAAAGACGATGATTGTGCTAAAATTATAGCATACATTTTCAGCCATTTTGAGTGAGACTGCGAACAAACTTGAAACACAACATACGATTTAATTTCATCACATCACATTGTTATTGACATGTTAAATATTTTCGCATACTTTTCTCACGTCATGATAGACTAGGTTTCAGTCAAATATTCCTGAATCTGTATTTGACTATCGTTGTTGCAACAAAACACAATGAGTTAGGAATTATTCTTCAGCAAAACTCCCAGGCCTGTAATTGGCACAACAAATTTGAAATTTTATGCAGTTTCTGCCACTATTCACATTTCATCTGCATCATAACTTCAGATTTTCGAATTATGCCTTTTTCTGAAAGCTGTATTTTATATTCATGATCGATTGGAGGCATTTTATTTTGTCTTCGATTAAGGATGAAACAAACTTTTGGTATATTACGTGAATAAAACTTGCTCTAAAAAGTATTTCCAAAATTAGTTTTAGATCAGTTTGTACGTGATATATTTGTCTGATAAATATCTGAAATAACTAGGGACTGATGATGTTTGTCTTATTGCAATTATGACTGTCGGCTTTTCCAAATGAATCGCCAAAGCCACTCAATAATCAATAATTAATGACGTTTATTTAATCTTTTTTAATATCGTTTTGAGGACATTCACATCCAAACTAAATAATCTAGAAATTGTTATCGATTGTTGTTGGTCACGGCTTTATAGCATGTTCCTTGTACTCTAAGCTGCTTATCATCAATATAAGTAGAACAACTGCATTTGTAATTCTAGTAGGTGTTTCTTTTTTCTTTTTGAATTCTTTAAACTTAAAGCGGTACTATATTACAAAACTGCTATTAAACTATTTCCAGTAAAAATGTAAATGAATGATGACATTAAACGGTCATTGGCAAGCGAAGTACAGTTTCTTTGTTTTAGAGATAAAACTACTGACATTTCTTATCCAAGTTTTCATATACATTCCATGAGAGAGAGAGAGAGAGAGAGAGAGAGAGAGAGAGAGAGAGAGAGCAGGCCAACCGTTGCTATAAATAACGTTCCACATCTTAAGAATAACAGATGATAATTCATCTTTGAAATTCTAACATTCAAAAGTTTGGTCATAGCGGTAAAGCAGCTTCTAATCACTTGGGCAAATCAAATCAATCAAGTGTACAGATAATGACGTCAAAAGACATGCTCGTAACTGAATGGGAAATGCATTTTGATATTAAAAGACAACGATCTAGAACTATCGAATTACGTTTAATACCTCATTGTTAGTGAGATAGTGTTGCTTCTAAAGTTTGACAAATTAGTATTTATTATCAAAATCTTTCATTATTTTGTCGTTAAGAATGATGCCATTGCGATATCTGTATGTACTATAAACATACGTTATAAAGTACCACGAAGAATGGGATATTTCCATGAACTTAACTTATAAAATGAAAATTTATTTTATTGAGATGTTGTAGGCTTAAAAGTCTGGTGAAATTCTAAGCTGTAAAAACGCAAAAAAATGGCAGTGGGTGGCAACGTGCAAAAACATTTCTCTTTTTTTTCTGAAAATTACTTTGGCTAGAATTGTCTTTTATGTTACTTTTGTTTAGACTAATTGACGCGTTTTTCCTTCTGAAATATTAACAAACCCATTGTCTTACATAGCTGTTTATAGCTCTGTCTTGCGCTTTGAACGGAATTTCTATATTGCTATTAACATTTTTAAGGAAACAAATATGAAGGAATTAGTACATTTGGCAAACATACATTAAAAAGCTAATGTAAGGGTGGTCTAATAGTTCAACTGTAAGCATCTCAATCCAGATGACGTGGGTAAGGTGTCCAACAGGGGCCACGACCATTCCTACTCATATGACATCAGTACTGTTGTTTTCAGGAAGCGGACTTTTGAGTCTTTAAAATAAGATATAACGGTTTCTTGGTTAACGTGGATAGTTGACAAAAGTACCCACATGGAATTGATGGAACAACCTTTTTCAAGTCGAGCCCGCACTATGTGTCATATTTCCTTCCCCAGTATTTAATGTATGCTGAAACTGCTACAAACTGTACCAATATCTATCAGTCGCAGTAAAATGATCCAAATAGTTTTAGTATCATACTATGACAGAGAAGTTTTCATTGATTTTATGCAGTAAAACGTTGATGTCATATAGAAAGTATTGCCTTCCATAATTAAGTAGCAATTTTATCATGAAATAATATTACACTGTATACTAAAACAAAAGTTCTGAGAATTCTGGTAATTACAATCATTCTCACGGTATCCCGTTTTGGCCATCGCTGCATATTGAGTACACACCAGCAAAGGTACAATGCTGCGATGCAGAAAAGTCAACAAAACGAAACTACGATGGTGAAAATTTGAAACTGTACTTTCATCATCGTACTTTTGATTGTTTACCATTGCTGTTTGGTTGTTTTGACTTTTCAGGCCATTGAGGTTTCGTTGATTTGCTTTTTTCACAATTGTAGTTTCGACTTTTCACTATCGTTTATTCGACTTTTAACCATTGAAGTTTGTAGTTTTCAATATTGTAGTGTCACCTTCCTGTCACCTGATTACAATAACACGAGGTAGAACGTAATCATGCCGTCTAAAGATGAAGGTTTTTGTTACTTTGTTACTCTTGTATTCATCCATTGTTCTAATCATTTGCGCACGTGTAACAAGAACGAAATATTACGATGGTTAAAAGTAGAACTATCGCTGGTAAAAAGTCGAAAATACGGTGGTGAAAAGTCGAAACTACGGTGGTGAAAAGTCGAAATAACGAAACCACGAAGACAAAAAGTCGGAACAACTAAACCGCGGTGATAAAAAGTCGAAATTAAGATGCTGAAATACGATTGCTTTCACCAACATGGTTTCAATTTTTCACCAACATAGTTTCGTTATTTCAACTTTTCAGCATCGTTGTATCGTTCTTTCGTTGCTTCGAGCTCCATGTATGCGGGAACACTGTACATTCTTATATCATTACGTTTGCCTCCGTACTTCGGAAATCTCCATATTCACCTGGTCATTAAACTGCAAACGATGACAGAAATCAACATCAGCTTTAAAGAGATAAGTAACACTACGAAATTGAGAGTAATTGTTCAATGAACATCTGTTTACACTGTGTAACGGCCACCGGGGGAAAATAAACAGTTTTCTATCAAATTAGCAAGACAAACGATCGTATTCAATGCCAAAACAACAAGATGAAAGTGCATTGAAGACATCATGTCGTTAGCTATGTTGACAAGTTGAATGTCTTTTGTAGCATCAAATCAAAGGGTCGATATTTGTGTAATATAATTATCTTTAAGACGACCGACCACAAAAAAAAACGGAATTTGAGACGTGGATGGAATGAGACTAATACATAATGCACCAATTTCCAAATGTTAATTTTCGATACCAAACCGAAAGAAGGAAATACCAGTGCCTAGAATTGAATTCACGTGGTAGTATTCGAATGTTCGCCTCTAGTAAGAGTTCGTCCACATAATTATTATTATGTTTGCGAATAAAAAACACAGAAGAATAACAAAACAGGACTTACGATTTCAAAGTATTTTGTAATTTTTCACGGTTATTTGTCTATTTGCTATTCCGTTTATATAGTTACACGTAAATGCTACGTGCAGCCTCATGTATATGTTTGATGTCGGTACTTTTAGTCACGGGTTTTAATACAAGTTACAATGTTCACTATACTTGAATTGGCAAAATGGAACAGGTAGAATCTGTGATTTGTTCCAAATCGGATTTTTTTCATGGCAATGATATTGCGTGGGCACAAAAATTGGATCAATCCCTGTTTACGCCATGACAAAACAAAGATGCTGACTGGTAAATAAATGCTGTTTCTGCGGAAGAGTAAGTGGCAAAATTCATAACTACTCATAAATATGTAATGCCTGTCTTATAGAATACAGAAATATCTTGGATATAATCAATAGCGTTTGCCTAGACAATCTGACAAAACAAAACATCTCAAATTACATTAATATAAAATGTATATCATAGTATCTAAAATCTGAAATAAGAAATTATCCGCACTTTATCATAGGAATGGTCTTAGAAGTTTAACATACATAAGTAAAAAGTCTACTTCATACTTTTATATAAGATAATCAATGAGAGTGTAGACTATATTAACAAATAACTATAATTTGAATGATTACCAGTAATACATTTGTTTAGATGTGAGAAAAATATCAAGATTTCGGGCGCCAAACATATATTTAAAGCATATGTTATGTATAATTTGTAAATGATATAAAACGATAACGCAACCATAGGAGTCTGTTTCAAATTTATGAAATAAACGTATGGTTATAGTGAATTTCTGAGAAAAGGTTGTACACTTATATTTCTTCTTGCAGGCACAAAAAAGAATATTCTATGATACAAGTATCATAGATTGTCTCTTAAAGTATAACAGTGGAAACTCTACAAAAGAGTTGGTACAAAAAGGTAAAATCGATACCATAATTTGATTGAGGTGAACAGAGAATCTGATAATCAAACTTCATACTGTAATATGACTCTGTCTTTCTGATAAAAAGACGCGAGAGCAAATATCAAAATTTGACCAAGGTTCATTAAGACGCAAAAGATAATCCTTGCAAGATCGCAACTTTAGATATTTTTAGAGCATAAGTAAAAATAAGTTGTACATTGCTCATGTAAATATAGGGAAAACCGAACCAAAGAAAGTCTGGATGAAATAAGACTATTTCAAGCAAGCGGACAATATCAAGGGGTTATTTAATGAATTTACTTATTATCCTAGTCAAACAGATGAATTCATTAAAATATCAAGTCACTCATCGATGTGGGTTCGAGCCTCACTCGGGGCGTTGAATTCTTCATGTAAGGAAGCCATCAAGCTGCCTTACGGAAGGTCGGTGGTTCTACCCAGGTGCCCGCTCGTGATGAAATAATGCACGGAGGGGCACCTGGGGTCTTCCTCCACCATCAAAGCCGGAAAGTCGCCATATGACCTAAAATTGCGAGGGTGCGACGTTAAACACAACAAAAAAAATAAATAAATAAAATATCAGACAAACGTAGATTAATTTCCATGGTTTTAAAATTAATTATCTTCGAATTGTGATTTAAATGGACTAGATGCGAATCAATAAACTTGTGTGATGTGTTTTCTACAATGTCAGTGACAGTTTAAGGTTCAGGAGTTCATCATCAAAACACAGAAATATTTGATAAACGAACGACATCTTAACCAACATTCAACCTGACCATTGTCTGCTGTACTGTCCCGACGGATACTTGAAATATTCTGAAAAAGTTGTCCCCCTTTGAAAATGAATGACATTTGTAAAGAAATAAAAATAAATAATTGCTCAAAACTACGTTCCACCTAGTTATGTGAAATTTCAACACTGGGACTTTATTGCAAATGCATCAAAATGGACATATGTAACAGTTCTTAGAAACTGGTGAGTTTTTAAAGGCGTTTAACTGTCCAACTGTCTGGAAGTGTGGTCCCTTTAAACAGTCCTTTCCGGAATTCAATGTATATATCAGTATACTGACACTTGTTTTGTAGAGTAATTATATATAACATACATGTTTACATGCTGTTAAATTTTCATGTGAAACAACTATTTCTTTCTATGTTTTGGTGTTGTTTGATTTATTTCTAAGCGTTAAGTCAATGACAATCTGACATGAGCAATTTACAGAGGATTGTGTCATAATACCAGTGTATTTGAAATACACTCGATTGGCATAAAAATACAGTCATCATTCGTCTCATTCTGAGTAAAAGTGCAAATCGTTATAAAAATATCTTATAAAGTTCGTGATTGGATAAGGCAATTTAACTGTCAGCCAAATATCGTTTTATTCTTTATCAAAAGTTGGTTAAATTAGAAAACATTGTCAATAACGCAAGTAACATTGACGGATTATTCTGACAGGATGACATTATACATTATTAGAAAGCATTCCTTCGCCGAAAGCATGCTCCATTAAATATAAAACGGTACCTAAATGGAAAAGGGTGAACGTTTCTTTTAATACCAAAACGAAAAGAGAGAAAAACTGAACGGACAAATTCTAATAAACTAAGCTCTATGAAATTTCTTTATTTGTCACGTACTGATAATCTCATTATCAAGACACGGACTAATTATATAGAGTGCAATTCCACGTTTTTTTCTGCAATTTCTTCTTAAGCAATGGAAGAAGTGATATGAGTTCTCATTTTAATCTTTTATTAACACAAATGGAGAATCAAGAAAATATGGGTGAAAAACGTTTGGCTAAAACAAAACTGCACCAAATTTTGTTTCGTGAGAATAAACTCAAAGCAACGCAGGCATGAAAACTATATTTGTTGAAATTTCTTGTAATGTACCAACATTCACTCCATGATTAAAACAATTATTTTCCTTCTTCTATAAATGTCAACTTATATTCTTTCATCAATCACTATGCCAATACACAGCAATAAAATTTACATTCGGTTACGTCTTCCGTTCCGTTTTCTCCCACACATTCAGTATTTATTTCCTCCTAATGGTCGTCAAAATTAAAGTTTATGAAATAAAATATCTCAATATAAATTTAAGTACCCAAAAATGTTGCTTCAATTGGAGCAATATGGACTTCCATTGCGGAGTTTTGACACATTAACATTGTATCAATAGCTGTAACCGCCAATGCTACAGAAAATGATAGTAGTACTTGATATCAAGTGTTGCAGATAACAAAGGCGGCGAGAAAAAGAAGACATACAAGCCAGGTAGTTTACCTACTGACATAAATGCCGATAATGCGATATGACGTATGTATTGAAGCAGCTTGGCTGCTAAAGAATATTTTTACATCTCATAACTTAAGATGGAAGAAATCTGAATGAATAATTTTTTTTTATATTTTATAACAACCAATGCTTCCAACTGTTCATTTACACTTGTTTCACTAGAAGTTATAATTTACATTTCTTTTAAATTAAGTTATCAGATACGAACATATTCATTTACATTTGTTTCAGCACAAGTTAAAAAAATATTGTTAGTTAAAACAGCTTTCCCCGCTTAGCTCGGTTGGTCTACGGATCGCGGGGTCGTGAGTTCGATATTCGGGTGGGGCGTATGTTCTCCGTGACTATTTGATAAACGACATTGTGTCTGAAATCATTAGTCCTCCACCTCTGATTCATGTAGGGGAAGTTGGCAGTTACTTGCGGAGAACAGATTTGTACTGGTACAGAATCCAGGAACACTGGTTAGGTTAACTGCCCGCCGTTACATGACTGAAATACTGCTGAAAAACGGCGTTAAACCCAAAACAAACAAACAAATAAAACAGCTTCGTTGCTGAAATACCATCATTGTGAAAACTGCTTAGTAAGAAAGAGAAAATGCTGACATGTCATTATAATTAAAAGGGCTTTGTAAGTAAGTAAAACTAATGAAGTTTTATCGTTATGAAAATGATTTAGTAATAATTAAAAACACTGAAATGTCTTCATTATGAAAAAGGCTTAGTAAGTGAGGAAACTAGTTACATTTCTTCATTACGAAAATGGCGTCATAAATAAGTAATGTCATCATAATGATTATGAAAATGGCTTCTAGAAACGTGGCTTTCCCTGCTGAATCTTCATTCTTGCATTTTCCACTTTCCCCCAAACTCCACACCCTTTTATCTACACCTTACCCCCTTTTTGTATTCTGCTTATAATTAAAATATACTTCTTGTTGGACTTTTGTTTGTTTGTTTGTTTTGGGTTTAACGCCGTTTTTCAACAGTATTGAACTTTTGTTGCAACCCGTCTACGATATTTTTCTGTTACAGTTTCTTTTTGTTGCAGGCCTACTTGGCGATGCATGGCTCTATGGTTCTGTTTGGGGGGGCTCTGCGCTTCCGCGAAATCTACCCTTACCTCTTATCTTTTTTAATAAGTATGTGAAAGTACTGCAGTGCCATCATTATGTCAATGACTTAAGGTTTAGATGTATATCACCAAAACACAGAAATATTTTATAAACGAAAAACATCAATATTTTACCTAACCATTACATGTTCTGCCGTACTGTCCCGTACTGAAAATATTCTGAAAAAGTTGCCCCCCTTTGAAAATGAATGTCATTTGTAAAGAAATAAAGATGAACAGTTGCTGAAAACTGTGTTCCACTTAGTTATGTGAAATTTCAACACTCGCATGCTATTGCAAATGCATCAAAACAAACATGTGTAACAGTTCTTTGAAAATGGTGAGTTTTTGAAGGCGTTTGACTGCCCGGAAGTGGAACCCCTTTAGGCAGTCCTTTTTTCGGAATTCAATGTTTATATCAGTATACTGACACTTGTTCTGTTGTTTTTGTAATGATAGTGTGTATATTACTCTACAAAACAAGTGTCAGTATACTGATATAAGCTTTGAATTCCGAAAAAGGACTGTCCAAATAGGCCCCACTTCCAGACAGTCAAGCGCCTTTAAAAACTCACCATTTTCAAGGAACTGTTACACATGTTTGTTTTGATGCATTTGTAATAGCGTGCGAGTGTTGAAATTTCGTATAACTAGGTGGAACACAGTTTTCAGCAATTGTTTATTTTTATTTCTTTACAAATGGCATTCATTTTCAAAGGGGGACAACTTTTTCAGAATATTTTCAGTACGGGACAGTACGGCAGAACATGTAATGGTCAGGTAAAATATTGGTAACGATGTTGTTCGTTTATAAAATATCTCTGTGTTTTGGTGATATACTCCTAAACCTTAATAAGTAATGAAACAGGTGAAATGTCATAATTATGAAAATAGCTTAGTTTGTTAGTAAACTAGTGAAATGTCATCATTATGAAAAGTGTTTGATAACTAGAAGATGCTTTTGAAGAAAAGCGCATGTCTTCCCCAAAGCATAGTAGTATTAGGCAAGAAGTCAATAAAATGGGGACAGCAGCGAAAATCAAATAAACACTTAGGGTTGGCCTAGTGACTGAAATGCAATAGGGATCAAAATTCTAGTCAAGTGGTTCGGAAACGCTTTTCTATGTTCAGGCCTCTTCGACCTTGATCTTTGATGGGATGGAATGACCCCAAAGACAATAGGGTCCTATCATCCTATAAAGTTTGAAGGTTCTAGGTCAAATGGCTCTGAAGGTATTGATCGGAAATGAAGTGTGACGGATTCTGACCCCTGTGACCTTGACCTTTGATGGCGTAACCCGAAAATCAACAGGGGTTCTGCATGTCCAATCATCCTAATATGAAGTTTCAACAATCTGGGTCAAATGGTTATCCAGTTAATGATCGGAATTGGTTTTCCATGTTCAGACACCTGTGACATTGACCTTTGATGGAGTGACCCCCAAAAGCAATAGGAATCGTCTACTACGTAAGCCCTAACACCCTTTGAAGTTTGACAGCTCTTGGTCAAATATGGTTCTCAGATTATTGATCGGAAATGAAGTGTGACAGACCGACGGGCAGGGCATAAACAATTATAAATGCTTAGTAAGTTAGGATACAAATGAAAAGTCATCATTATGAAAATGGCTTTGTAAGTATCAAAGTTATTACCTTATCTGCATGAATGCATCTTTAAACGTTTTTATTGTCAATGACATATGTAATATTTCACAAATGCCTTTATTGTGACGTTGTTTCATTTTTCTTTCGCCAAGAGGAACATTTTGAAGAATAAAAACTGTTTAACTTCGTAATAGAAGTACCAAAAACACACTGAAAACTTTGATTAAAATAAATGACAAAGGTCCTTTTTTTGGAAAAAGCATGCTTCTTCACTGACAGTCAAATGTTCTTGCAATATAATGTCTCTTTCAGGAACGCTAATAAAGTATTGAAAAAAAGCACGAAAAAATGATGTAATAGCGAGGCTACAAGTAGAGACTGTAATTAATTCTCTTCATCAATTTAGCAGCTTTCACGTAAAAGACGAATCAGGAGTTGCCAGTGGCACCAGATACATACACATTACTTCCTGTTATTTCTAATTTTGACTTTGGTTTGAAATAATAGTCGCTTAGCATTCGGACAAAAGACGGAAATAATAAAACCGCTCTTTACTGTAAAATTCATTTACAATGTATTTCCAAGGATTCGTTATTATCATTTAAGCTTCAAATAAAGTACCTAATAAATTATAATTAAATCAATTACATTCTAAGGAGAGGCTGCTGAAGGAGAAAAGCACATGCCAACTAATTTATTACACTAGGAGTAATCAGACAATATGCTGGTTCTTAAATAGTTACGACGGCCATTACTTGAAAGTTTTTTTATAACAGAATAGAATAGAACTTATTACATGATATCAAAGGACCTTAACTCTTATCATGCTAGTTGATTGATTCTGCCTTTGCAACCAGTGTAAATCATGACCTGCACTGTTCGCCCTTCAGTCAGTATTTTTTTGTAAGCACCCCTTTTAAGAGTTAACGGTACAGTCCGAATTGAAAGATGGACAAGTTCATTATAGACATTTAGCAGGATAAGAATAAACTTTTAAGCATGTCAAAAATATTATCTAAGAAAACAACACCTGTAATAAAAATCAGCAATTTCCGCGCTTCTACATATTTTTTTCGGCCTTCCTCGGCAGTTGCTGTACACAAGCACATAGCTTTCCGTGCAAGCTGGTGAATACCAGAATACATAATCGGACGGGAAAAACCGAAATTGATTAAGAGCGAAAACGGAAGAAAATGACAAGAACTAATACATTTTGGACGGTGCCATACCGATATTAATTCTTTGACAGAACTTTACTTAAATCCTCGGATATTCAAGTAAATTGATTCCAACTGTTAACATTTTCAATGTAGGCAACTTCATCGGAAGCAAATTAACTCTAGCTTTGCCTCTTAGGGCGACCAATTACATGATTTAAACGCATTAACACGAAGCTTGTGGCGTTATAGTTTTATCGTCATACTACCCACTCATTTGAACAACAGATATGGGTTTCCAGAAATAACTTGTTCTTCTCCAGCGCAAATATTCCTGCAGGGAATGTTGCGTAACCTACTTGTGAATATGTTGCTGCTTATATTTGTGAAAAACAAATGCCCACCGGATAAGTACTAGGGAACTAAGCTTCATGTCTATTTTCTTTTTGTCAAATCGTAAATAAATAAATTTGAATATGCAGTAATAAATGTCTCTGTTCCCTTGCCCGCAGATTGTCAAGTAAATACGCGATATCATACAAACTGCTTTAGCTATGCTGCAGATTACCTGCAGATTTTCTAGCAAATACGCAGTGTCATATTAATTGCTCTACTGTGAAAGTAGCTGAGATTTGGATAAACTAAATTGTATAAAAAAATTTGCAAATTCTTAAATTCATAGATGATTTATAAGATAAGAATGATACTGAACTTGATGTCAAAACAATACAACATATTCTCGAACATACTTAAGAATAATATGCCATGGTGTCTATGATTTTGGCATTACATGACCTAAAAGATACCATACCTTCATACATGAACCCCACTTATTCTGACAAATAAAATCTTTAAGTACATTTAAAAATTGTAAAATATAACATACATTGAAGTACTAGCTATATTTCTGAAGACAAAATATACCAAGCCATAATGTGCATAATATATTCAAAGGTAAAATATTACATTATATTGATCAACAGACACTATTTTAAAAGGCAAAGTGTTTCTCTCAAATCCATACAGCATTTAAAAAGCTGATATCAGCATCTGGTTGGAAAGCAATTCAGTCCATAAATTGCGCAAATCCAATCTATTCGTGATGTACTATATGGAATTTCAAACAGAAAATAACAATAAACATTATTACACAATACATCTAAAATCAGGTTTTGTAAAAAGCCTCATTAAAATTTCATTTGCACCTGCCCACCGTCAAAACTTACATTGTACAAATATTATGATTATTTTTTTTGCAAATTGTCACATACCGTCTGGGTGTCAGTATTGACTGTCTTGTTAGCTTTTAGGTTAATCTGTCACAGCCAGTTCGTATGGCGACTTTAGAGCTTTGGTAGTTAAAAGCATTTATACTTCAGCCTCTGGAAGGCCCCTGAGTGGAACTATCGATCTTTCATATGATGCCTGTTTGCATTTGCCGTTTGAAAAAACCTTCTCCTCAGATGACGCCATACTACCTACATTTGTTCAAGTCTGACGTAACTCGTAAACCAATAACCCTCACCCCCTTAGAAAGCAAAATTAGGCCTTAACCAAGAGCTATGAGGGCAGGGGTGGAGTGGGCGCTGTTAATATGAAGTAAGCTTATAATTATATTCTGCATATATATATGAAGTAAGCTTATATATATTTATTCTGCCATGCGCCTTGCTACTTTATGGTCTAAACAGCATTGACTAAAATGTCAATGAATAGGTTGTAACATAAACGTATAAATAAACATGAATATGTTATTGAATATAAATTTAAAAGTTTTAATGTACTGTATTATAACTTATTTTGCCTTGTTGCGTTCTAAGCTTCTAAAATATCTTCTTATAAATTGTAACACATGAAGATTTTAAGACAATACTATACCAAACATTACAAGGTGGGTAGTGTTTTTATTGTGTTCACATTAGTATGCGCTTTGACTGATAGTGCTCTGACGATTAAAACCTATACAAGAAAAGTGAATGCCACCTAATTTGGATACATCAAATTTAAGCACGAATATTAAGTGTTTGTTTGTTTTGGATTTAAGGCCATTTTTTGACAGTATTTCAGTCATGTAACAGCGGGCAGTTAACCTAACCAGTGTTCCTGGATTCTGCACCAGTACAAACCTGTTCTCCGCAAGTGACTGCCCACTTCTCCACATGAATCAGAGGTGGAAGACGAATGATTTCAGACACAATGTCTTTTATCAAATCGTCACGGAGAACATACGCCTCGCCCAGGGTTCAAACTCACGACCCTGCGATCCGTAGATCTGCGCTCTCCCTATTGAACTAAGCGGGCGGGCTAATATTAAGTGTACATATGCGTAACTGTTATATACAGTTTCGGCAAACATACATATATATTTGTTTCCGGAAAGCGGAAATTGATATGCAAGTTACTCAGGTGCTGTATGTTTTTCTTGTTTTTGTTTTACCTATATAAAATTGGTCATAAGTGTCTCTGCTACAAATTAAAAAATAACATTTTTTTTATACATATATTCTGAAATCCAAAAGAACAACATTTGCTTTTAACCAAAGCAAATTTAATCAACAGAGCTAGAATAATTTCATGAAACAGAATGTACATGTAGCAAGATTATATAGACCTCTTTTAAGCAAGAAGAAGGATAATTTTCTTTAACTCATCTAGCAGTTTTCCCTACTTTTCAACTAAGTTTTTTCCAAATCCTAAGCAACAGAAAACGAAATCCAATACTGATAAAGAAATTAGACCGTAATTTTTGTAAATACACACTCCAGCTTCTTAAACCTTTTAGGCATGGTATTTGTATCATAGTTGTAAAATGTTAAAACTCTGGCATTCAAGAAGATGAAATAAAGCGAGGTTTCTATTCCGGAATGAAAACTGTTATCTTCAATAAATTCTATATGAAGATTGTTGTCAATTTTATATGACGCAACCGTGAAAAGTAATAACACGCAGACAAAAGCATTACCTAGGAAACCTCGTAGATATAATTATAATTCACAGAATGTAAATCAACAAAATCCTATTTTCCGTTGTTTTGCAATTTTAACTGAATTAAGGAGCATACAAACAATATTTCTGCAACACATTAGTGAATATTCTTCTTACTAAATGAATTAACTTACTGAAAACAATTAAGATATGTGATGAGTACGATCCAGGAATGTGCAGGAACTAGTGAATTATTAAACAAATTTTACACAATATTTTGAGTGGAATACATTTCACTCTATGTCGCAATTTACAAGATTTTGTTATTCTCTTGAGACCGGACATAAACATTCGAATACCTAGAAAAGCTACTTATATGTCGTTTCGTAAAATTTAAATCAACGACGAATTCTCAAGGTAAGCATAAGTACTAAGAATTTAAAGGAAACATTATTTTGAAAATGCGCTACGCTGTTCATTTATAATACAAAGTGTTGATGTCTTTGCATTGGCTTAAAGACTTGAATAATGCTAAGCAAAATCAAGAAAGTGGAGATAAATATAGAACGGTAAAATCCTAATTTCAGAATGGTTGATCTAAAGTAGGATTTATACAGAAACACAGTGCGTGTTAATTTTATGACGTTATTTCTTAATATCCCCAGCTTTTATTATATTTGACTGGCTTATCATAGTAGGTTGTCCCCCCTTGAAAATTATCCGATAATCAATATTGGTTTCCCTGCTGATATTACTTTGAGCAATAGATTATATAGGAAATTTATTTTCAATGATTAATTTCAAATATGTCTTTTGGTTTGTGAATATTTTAGCAGATATGACAGTATACATCAATTTCTTCACTTCAATTTAATGTGAAAATATTTATTCTAACTGAACATCTTCTTGCTTCCAATTTTGTTTTAAAAGTATCACCATCGCTTATATTGAACATATAGTGAAAATCACTAAACTTTTCAATTTCTTTTACTTTTCAGGCAAATAAATTATATTTTCCAAAACATGACTATGTAGGTATTCTTGACTTTATAAACAATACAATTATAGTATAATTATAATTGTAATAGGGTAAAGGCTTCTTGCTCCCATTTAACTTCAAAGTGTATCAAGAAATAAAATAACTTATGGATTTCTTAAAGTCATGATGCAACTTAAAGAGTGTTGATTTACGGAACTGCATATACCAACAACTGACGTACGATTCAATATAGACTTTTGAAATAATAGCGTTCATAATTGTCTCATTAGACAAAAAAATCGAAAAAAAAAATGAACAGAACAGAATAGAACAGAGCTTTGGTTTTTCACCAAACTGTTTATACTAAGAACAATACGAATCAACATAAATTACATTAGTTCCTACTGAAAGCTAATTCTCTTTGGAATATTGAAACATTCGACGACAGGAGAAAAACTAAGTCAAAGTATAATTTTCTTATAAAATAGTGTAATTTAAAAGTTAGGCGATCAGTGAAAGCTGGTGAGAGGGGGAGAGAATGTGTACATTTATTTAATAAAAGATGCAGCATGGTTTCCACGCTTATCATGTCTATTTTAGAAATGAAATCCAAGCTTGAAAAAAAACATTAAAAAGCCATTAATAATAGCATGCTTTCCATGAGTTTGCACGGTAGGATTATCTCTTTAGTACGACCTACATTTTTTGTCACGGTGATGTTCGTGGAAAGCATGCAAAATAGCCACCTTTACAGCTAAAGACTTTAGTTTACACGGATAAATTTGATTTCATGATTGATTTGTATAATAAGTAGTATATCATTGTTTATACAAGACTAAGTAACGTAGACTCTAAAAAAAGTAGAAAAAGTAGTAAAAATTTAGTCCGGATCTCAATGATACACATACACCAATGCTGATAAGAAAAATCAGAAACATGATTCATAATAATTAAATAGGTTCTTTCTTTCCTTGATTTCTATGTAAAACCTAGGAGCAAGATGACTTAATAAAACATGCGTGTTTTTACTAACATGTATGTTCGTTTTTTTGCCATTGCCTGTCAAATACAGTATTGCTTAGTTTATTACTTTATTTTATCATATTTTAAAGAGCAAACTTCTAGTCATGTAAAGTTAAACAAAAGTACTGTTATATGGACAAGGATATTCAAACAAAATGGGAATATATTCATCTTTACACAAGTCTCGTTTTTCTCGAGGAAAATTATTATACATGTTTTTGTAGGAAAGCTCGTTTATAAAATAATCCTCGGATTTCAATATTTAGCCGTCATTTTCTGGCGGGATTCAAAGTTTAAAATGAAAAGAAAAGAAATTTATTTAAATGTTTTCATTTTCTGTTTTCATGACAACACGAATTTCGTAATATCATAAGCTAACATAATGTTGTTCTTTTTTTACAGAAATATTTTGTATCTTTACAAGAATAATATTTCAATGAATCTATAAAACAACATGATTTATATCTAAAACTGGCTACATGTTTTGTTGCTTTCTACAGAGTAATATGGGAGCTAAATTTCCGTGCATTGCCCAAAGCAAAATATCAAGATCAATGCAAAATCCATTACAAAGAATTATTGACTCACGATTTTAGCTAATGTAAGGGAGACAATCCAATTTGAAGATTATTGCTTTAATACAGTCAATAATTAAGGGACAGAATTCTTGAAAATTCTCGTTAAAAGCTGACCTTGTATATTGGAATATTATAGACCAGCGACATTTCATGTACATGTACATGTAAAAGCACAACCATGGGGTACGCTGGTACTTGTCTCGTTATAAAGTATATTTCATCTGCGTAGAACTTGCATGACATAAGTACTAATATATCTTACCTTTTTCTTTAGCCTAGTTGAACGATAAACCGGCCAATAGCACAAAGTATGGGCCAGTGTTTTTAATAGGGAGCAAAGCAGTAAGTGATAAGCCATTCAATAAGTGTATACTGGTCTGTCTATCCTTTTGCAATGAAACAATACACGAGGTACCTTAATAAAAGATAATTAGAAATGTATCATCCAATATACCGAGGGACTAATTCAAGAGACATATATAATTCGTGGGGATAATGCCAAAAGGTACCATAACCTTCTTTAAATCAGCACTTGGTACCTTTTGGCATTAACACAACGATATTTTGACAATGCTTAAAGTGCTTAAATGTATATGATTCATTCAGAATCTGCAGCAATTGTGTCTTTATAATTTATAATGTTCCATCTAGTTCCTATGTCACTACAGGGAATCATACGAACTGCTCGGCTGTAGCAATAATTCTTATGATCAATTGACAATTTCTGTGGAGTTATCGAAGGAACGGATTAAGCAGGAATTAATCAGTGAGAGACATTTTTGCAAATATAACATTGTGTCGTGACGTAGATATATTGTTTGCAAATGTGGTGGAAGGCATAGCAACTGCCTTAGAAACAGAGAAATTTTAGGATCGAATATAGTTTTAGACCATTTTTCACGCAGGTCTATACTTGTAAATATTTTACAAATATAATTACAACCTAGCAATCGAATACACTATAAAATACTTTGCACCTAATTGAAGTAAGTTAGCAAATATTAATTTTAATCTTGATTTCCATAAATTTTTTGAGGAATTAACAAAACCTCATTTTGGGTCATTTTTAAGAAAGCGCTGGTCATAAATAATCATTTTTATTGCATTATCAAACCTTCTTGTGGGTCACTTTTAAGGATTGATTATTTTTTCATTAGTTTTGTCTAGCGGACGAAACGACACCTATTTATATTCCAATATATTCAGCGGAATTTTCACATACAGTTTTTTTTTCACATTCCTTCCAGACAATTTTTGCCACAGATATCTCTAGAGATTTCGTTATACAAAAAGCAATGATGACAGCTACCAATATTGTTAGCTCAAATCTAATTACGTTATGAACTTTATGGAAATACAGACGCGTATCATCTGCCCTGAGATTAAGAAGCGGCTAACTTCGCGGCAATGATTTGAATAAAATCATCACGCAAAAAAGCGACGTTATTAAACCTTTGGTCTCAATGTTTTAGATTTTCATAGCCAAAACTCGCCTCTTAGTCAACGGTGTCGGTATGAAATGCAATTATATAAAACCGAGAAATGTTTCAAGAAAAAAAAACGCACTGTGACTGTATTATGCAAATCTGATTTCATCATTATCCTAATTTTTGAGAAAAATAGTTTCCTAAAATCTTTACAGCGTTTCTTTTTTGTTATTGTTAGAATCCACTAGAGAAAGAATACTAAAACTGACCTTCTAAATTTGAGGCAAACACCAAACTGTTTTGTGAATAAATAAATTGGAAACATACAAGCGTCATCTAAAACGTATGGAGTATAATAATTTGATGTATATGCAGGATATAGAAATGAAGGCTCCGAATCCAAGTGAAACTATAATATTAAAATAAATAGAAAGATCTAGTATGAAAAGCCATGTATCAAGAAAGCAGCCCTCAAACGGCGTATGTAAATATGTATAGATGATGCACATGCACTCTTGAGTACATAGTCTAAGTAAATACGTATTTTAAAAGTAACACAGTGTAGAAAGAATGAACGATAAAATGTTGTGTTATATAAGTTGTTGTGAAAGTGCTGAAACCCTAATGATTATAGATCAGCGATAAATATGCACAATATTTAAATGGAACAATCACTGTACATTTCAGTTTAGTATATCAGTTTAAAGCGAAATTACTGATTTACTAATTTATGCCGAAAGGAAGGAAGTCAGCATCGCAGTTTTAGCAGGCTGGACTACAACTTCGATTCATTGTTTCTGCTGCTATCCTGACTAGTGACTGACTAAAACTTGTTCTGTTTCTAGCACTATCCGCGTAGGTAGGGCGCAAGGTAAGCATGTCACCTGTTATGGAAGTTTTTTCGATCCATTTCGGACGGGCGTTTTTCATAAATTATCCACACTACTCATTATATGTTTACGTAGACACCGAGAAGTCATTTACAGTCACAGAACATGGCTATCGCGACCAGTGACTCTACTTGTAACCTCGAAAGTACTAAAATGGTAATTTCAGCAGATATACAATAATCATTATTCTCTCGTAAAGCCGTCGAGATAATGTTGCTATAAGACTTACGTTATCAAATTCCAGATCAAAGGAAGTTCAGCTTTAATGCAGAAATAAAGAGAAATAGAAAACTGCAGTTTCTTTCGATGTTTTCTAATTTGAAAGATAAAAAGTATGCAAGAATATTACTTATTTAATTTGTTAGATATTATATCTATAAAGATGGTCAATCATATTTGAGCAACATTTTATGCCATCTTTTCAGTTTTCAAAAAATTTCTTAGAGATTTATTTAAGGAACAAAAAGACCCATTACATAGAGTAAGATCCCTACTAAAATGAACATTTTATTACTTTCGATGCAATTTTGTGATTTCCTCCATTTAATGCAAAAGTATTAAAAAATAAAAATTGGACTATTACTTTCAATTTCAATACAATTTCTAGTTTTACATTTGCATTTGATACCTATTAGATTATTTCAACTATCTGAAACTAAAGGTAAGCTTTAAAAGAGCATGTAGCTTTGGAATTTATCCATTTTCAATCTACTTGTTTGCGTAACTGAGATAGGCAAAGGGAGGTAATAATATTTTCTTGACTTGCATTTCTTATTAATTTTGGCAAAATATATTCTTGTCAATGCAAATCTTTGACGATTTTAATGCAACAGGTATTCATATTATTTTTAAGCAAAATTTCTTTACTTAATTTATATTCATGCAGAAGTAACGCTATATTGGTTGGGCAACCAGGATAGGAAATTTTTTTTTAAACTTCTAGTGAAAATCTGCCGTGTATTAAGATCTCGGTAAACGGAAATAAGCGTAAATGATCAGTTGGTTGAGTTTTGAACTTAAGTTAGTTGACCAAAATCCTACTGACTGACAATTGCCGACTTGAGTAGGCATCCTTGAATCAAATTGTACCATCATTTTATTGCAACTTATTGCATATATTCACTGAAGTTTAAACAGTGCATCCACCAAACTTTTTCATATACAAGAGAGGAAATGTTACAATTTAACACATGAAAATTCACCAGTAAAATGCACAAGTAATGTTGCATTAAAAGTTTTTTAAGAACTTTTATCATTGTATACTAGAAATCACACTCATAGTGTTTTTTTTTTTTTTTTTTTTTTTTTTTTTTTTTTTTTTTTTTTTTTTTTTTTTTTTTTTTGTTGTTTTTAATAAGCAACAACCCTAACATGAAATATGTTTTTAAATCAGCAACTGATAACAGTCTAGAAAAAAAACACACTCTAGTCTTCTATACATACCGAAAATTACATCGCACAAACTAAATAGTGACCAGTTTGAAATCTCCTAAATCTCGTTCTATTAAGCTTTTGCTACTGTGGAAATGAGTCCCTTGATAACTCAAATGTACCGAACAAAATACAATTATTTTGCACTCAAAATCACGCAAATTAAATTTCCAAACGGCTACCAGCATAGTATTTCAACAATTCCAATCTGATCAAACGGTAACTGATGTTGGGAGAAGTAATAAAATTGTTTTACTACATTGTCACATGGCTCATACGCCACATGCCAGTCACAAAATTGTAACATCAATTACTTAAAGGCAGATTTCTCTATAAAATCTAATCAAATGAGGTTCATTGAGTACCATTAATTGGTATAAGCTCCCAAGTGGTGTTTTACCACTGCCCAAGTCGGTTCCCCACTGTGTTTCTCCAAATTCGTGTCCAAGCTGATTGTATATTCTGCTTTGTCTATTTGGTGCGTGAGTGCGTGAGTGCGTGCGTGCGTGCTTGCCTGCCTGCCTGCACGCACTGCTGAGAGTTAAATGAACCCTCGGAACTGGACAATTATCCTATTTACATGAGCACACCACAAGTTATTCGACGTTAACACTAATACCGAAACGTGTGATATTTAATGAAGCTTTTAACAGCCTAGCTTTTGATTAAAAAAATGTTTGCTTTGAACCAACGTCGGTCATTATTAATCCTTTATCATTCACAGGTAAAACAAATGGTGAAATCGTCCCTACTAAATATCTCAGTTTTCATACATAGGTATCAGCAAGAGAGTGCAATATTCACATAGCGTAACTTACAATATAGCAACATGCATTGACTCTTTACCTCACAATGTCACTGTTTCAACATAATAAGAATAAGAAACCTTAGAACGAATAGTGTCGAAATAGATTGGTGTCAGTGTTTATTCTCTACGTTTGATTGTAGAGCGGTAGTCCCGAAACCAGTTGAAAACCAGGCTAGTGTCGAAAATGCACAGCCGAAATCCAAACCAAATTCCATTAAGTTCCAAGTCTGTTTAACTTGAAACTCGGAAAATCTTTTTAAATACGGATATATAGCCATGAAAAGACGTCTTGCATGTAACTGCCAAAATAACAATCGTTCGTTACAAATAAACAATTATTGACAGTGTCAAAAGTTAAATAATTCATTTTAAGGATGAATTTCTAAAATGAGACTATCGATTCCCCGCGTTCGTCTTGTCAATAAGTGGCGTCATGCAAACTACTTTACCGTACCAAGCAGAGTGAAAGTGATAATAACAATATTCAGAAATTTGTTATAAAAAAAAATAAATCAGAGAGGAGGAAGAAACCCAAACGGGAATATCGAAGTGTGCTTCCTTTTTATTCAAATTCATAACATCAAAGATAAAACAATAACAAATATCTTAAAATTTTTGTAAGAAAACAATATTCGCATAACATGCCTAAGAAATAGCAACACACAAAACTGCACATGAAACAGCAATGACTGAATGACATTTGAGCCGCGCCATGAGAAAACCAACATAATGCGTTTGCGACCAGCATGGATCCAGACAAGCCTGCGCATCCGCTGAATCCATGCTGGTCGCAAACGCACTATGTTGGTTTTCTCATGGCGCGGCTCATTTGATTTAAAGAATCGAAGAGCAGGGAATAATAATGGTACTTTTATTAAGGGGTTCCTGCACGAACACTCAAAGAGACAAATAAATAACACAGTAGAATATGACAGCTCTGTAATAATGCAAATTTAAAATCATGTTCGTCATGAAATCTCCTCGTTAGAAGTTCATTAATTCAGAGACCCACGTATTGTAAACGAGCATAACATGTCAGTTGCGAAGTACTGTAAAAAATAAAGTTCTTTAAGAGAAAGATATGAATAGTAAAATGCATGTTTCTGGTTTTGCAAATTACTGATAATTTGTTGATAATGTCACGTGTCGGTTAAAGAATACTGTAACGACATGTAACAGTCAACAAAAATAATCAGTGGTTTCCAGTCATGTGGTACGCTTCAAAGTTTAAAGTATTTAAAATCTGAGTCCGTGTGGTATACGGATGCAAAAGTCCTACAGAAAGCTTCCCGTATTTGAAGAAATGTACAAAATGGATGACTGCAAAAAATAATCTTTAATCTCAAAAAATCAATCTATTTTCAATCGTTTATTTTTTCTTCAGCTGTGAAGTTAAATGATAAGAAGGTAAGCAAATGAATTTGCAAAAAAATATTCCTGTGGAATAAGTTTTTTGGAGTATACCCTTATTCAAAGTATTACTAGTCAGTTAAGTATATGAAGTATGCTTTTTTTTCGTTGTATACGGGAAGGAACTTTCAAATTGTAACGAGATAAATTAGGTATAAAACTAAACTAGATTTTCATGAAAATGACAATTAATTATTGCACAAAAAGTGAAAAATATAGCAAATTATATAGTTTTAACATTTCCTAAATTAAATAATTTCCATCGTCTAAAACCAAGCTTAATATTCACTGATTCTGCCTTTGCAAGCATTGTAGATCATGATCTGCCTGCACATCCACGCAGCCTGATCATGATCTGCACTGTTCGCCATTCAGTCAGTATAGTTTTGGTAAGCACCCCTTTTAACAGTTAATGGTACTGTCCATATTGAACGATGGACAAGTTCATTATAGAAATTTAGCAGTTTAAGGGTTAAGTACGTGAAACACTTACATCATTTGCAGCAGCTGCATAGATACCTACATATTTCCACTGTAAAATATCAACACATCAATATGGTATAAATTATTATTATTGCCACAGATAGACAACGAAGAACAAAACAGGGAGAATTAAATGTCTGCAAAATGTACAGGCACAAAAGGGAATATAAATTAACGTTACACATGAAAACCGCAAACTATCTTTTTATTTCAGTCTAATATTATCAATAAAGACGATAAGTGTGCTAAAATCATAAAATACACTGTCATCTATTTCGAGTGAGACTGCGAACAAACTTAAAAAAAAATTGAAACAGCACATACGATTAAATTTCCTCACATCACATTGTTATTGACATGTTAGACATTTTCGCATACTGCTTGCCTATACAAGAAATACACAAGACTTCTCACGTCATGATAGACTAGGTTTCAGTCAAATATTCCCGAATCTGTATTTGACTATCGTTGATGCAACAAAACAAAATGAGTTAGGAATTATTCATCAGCAAAACTTCCAGGCCTGTAATTGGCAAGACAAATTTGAAATTTTATGCAGTTTCTGACACTATTCACATTTCATCTGCATCATAACTTCAGATTTTCGAATTATGCCTTTTTCTGAAAGCTGTATTTTATATTCATGATCGATTGAAGTTATTGTATTTTATTTTGTCTTTGATCATGGATGAAACAAACTTTTGGTATATCACGTGAATAAAACTTGCTCTAAAATGTCTTTCCAAAATTGGTTTTAGATCAGTTTGTACGTGATATATTATTCTGATAAATATCTGAAAGAACTAGGGACTGATGATGTTTGTCTTATTGCAATTATGATTGTCGGCTTTTCCAAATGAATCGCCAAAGCCACTCAATAATCAATGATTAATGACGTTTAATAAATCTTTTTTTTAATATCGTTTGAGGACGTTCACATCCGAACTAAATAATCTAGAAATTGTTATCGATTATTGTTGGTTACGGCTTTATAATATGTTCAGCTTACCATCAATTTAAGTAGAACAACTGCATTTGTAATTCTAGTAGGTGTTTCTTTTTCTTTTTGAATTCTTTAAGCTTAAAGCGGTACTATATTACAAAACTGCTATTAAACTATTTCCAGTAAAATTGTAAATGAATGATGACATTAAACGGTTACTGGCAAGCAAAGTACAAATTTTCTTTGTTTTAGAGATAAAACTACTGACATTTCTTTTCATCCAAGTTTTCATATACATTCCATGAGAGAGAGAGAGAGAGAGAGAGAGAGAGAGAGAAGGCCACCCGTTGCTACAGATATCGTTCTATATCTTATGAATAACAGATGATAATTCATCTTTGAAATTTTGTTTTCAAGAAATATACGCTCATTCTAACATTCAAAAGTTTGGTCATAGCGGTATAGCATATTAAAGTTTAAAGCTTCTAATCACTTGGACAAATCAAATCAATCAAGAGTATAGATAATGACGTGAAAAGACATGCTCGTAACAGAATGGGAAATGCAACTTGGTATTAAAAGACAACAATCTTTAACTATTGAATTACATTTAATACCTTATAATTAGTGAGATAGTGTTGCTTCTAAAGTATGACAAATTAGTTTTTATTATCGAAATCTTTCATTATTTTGTCGTTAAGAATGATGCCGTTGTGGTATCTTTATGTACTTTACACATACGTTAAAAACTATTACGAAGAATGTCATATTTCCTTGAACTTAACTTAAAAATGAAATTCAGAAACATTAATTATTTTTAGAGATATTGCAGGCTTAAATGTCTTGTGAAATTCTACGCTGTAAAACGCAAAAATGGCTGAGGGTGGTAACGTGCAAGAACATTTCTTTTTCTGAAAATTACTTCGGCTAAAGTTTTCATTTACGCTACTTTTGTTTGGACTAATTGACGCGTTGTTCCTTCTAAAATCTTAACAAACCCATTATCTTACCTAGCTCTTTATCACTCTGTTTAGCGCTTAGAAGGAAATTTCTTTATTTAAGGAAACATAGATGAAAGAATTACAGTTTTCACGTACATTTGGCAAACATACATTAAATAGTTAAGACAAGTGGTGGTCTAATAATTAAGTTGTAAGCCTATCAACCCTGTTGATGTGGGTTCGTACCCAACAAGGGCGACAACCATTCCTAGTTATATGACATCAGTACTGTATTTTTTATTTTTTCAGGAAGCAGACCCTTGAGTCAAAAGAATAAGAGGTCGAAGTTTCTTCTTTAGCGTGGGTAGTTGACGTAAGTCCCCACACGAAATTGATGGAACAACCTTTTTCAAATGGAGCCCGCAGCAAATGTCATATTTCCTCCACCAACATCCAATCTATGCTGAAACTGCTACAAGCAGTACCAATTTAACTTTATCACTCAGTACCGAACACTAGTCAGCCGCGATATCAGACGCGACCGAGAATCGTACCCTGATCGTTGGCGTTACAGTCCAGCCTGCTAACCAATACACCACTGGCCGACTCCATTCATTAAAGATACAAGCTTTCATCACAATATGCATTTGATTAAAATATTTGAATATCTAACGGACGCAATAAAATGATTCAAATAGTTTTAGTATAACAGAGAAGTTTTCACTAATTTCACGCAATATAACGTTGATGTCATATGGAAGGTTTTGCCTTCCATAATTAAGTAGCAATTTTATCATGAAATAATATTACATTGTATTAAAGTTCGGTTCTGAGACATTCTGGTAATTACCATCATACTTATGGTGTCCCGTTTTGGCCATCGCTGCATAGTGAGTACACACCAGCAAAAGTACAATGCTGCGATGCTGAAAAGTCGACACAACGAAACTACGATGCTGAATGTAATCATGTCTCTGGAGATTGTTTACTCTTGTATTTATCCATTGTTTTAATCAGTTGCGCACGTGTAACAAGAACGAAATACTACAATGGTTAAAAGTCGAACTAACGCTGGTAAAAAGCCATAATAACGAAACCACGAAGGTGAAAAATAAAAACAATTAAACCGCAATGATAAAAAGTCGAAAGTACGATAACGAAAAAACGAAATACATTCGACTTTTCACCATCGTAGTTTCAACTTTTCAACATCGTAGTTTTTGCTTTCACCAACATAGTTTCAATTTTTCACCAACATAGTTTCGTTATTTCGACTTTTCAACATCGTACTATCGTTCTTTCGTTGTTTCGAGCTCCAGATATGTGGGAACAGAAATTAACATAAGCTTTAAAGAGATACGTAACACTACAAAATTGAGAGTAATTGTTCAATAAACTTCTTTTTAGACAGTGTAACTGCCACCGGGGGCCATCAGGGAAAAATAAACATTTTTCTATCAAATTAACATGACAAACGATGGTATTCAATACCAAAACAAAAACAACAAGATTAAAGTGCACTAGATACGTCATGTCGTATCTATGTTGACAAGTTGAATGTCTATTGTAACATCAAATTAAAGGGTCGATATTTGTGTAATATATAATTATCCTTTAGACGACCGACCACAAAAGAAAACGAAAATTTGGAACGAACGTGAATGGAATTAGACTAATACATTATGTAATAATTTCCAATTGCTAATTTTTGATACCCAACCAAAAGAAGGAAAACCAGTGCCCAGAATTGAATTCACGTATTTGTATTCGATTGTTCGCCTCTACTTAGAGTTCGTCCGCATATGTTTGCGAATAAAACAATGAAGAATGACAAAACGGGACTAACGATTTCAAAGTATTTTGTAATTTTTCAAGGTTATTTGTCTATTTGCTCTTCATTTTTATAGTTACGCATAAACGCTACATGTTTGATGTTCAGCAGTCGGTATTTTTAGTCACGGGTTTTAAAACAATTTAAAATGTTCGCTATACTTAATTGGCAAAATGAAACAGGTAGAATTTGTGATGCCTCCAGATCGGATTTGTTTTCATGGCATTGATATTGCGTGGGCACAAATATTGGATCAATCCCTGTTTACGCCATGGCAAAACAAAGATGCTGAGTGGTAAATAAATGCGGACGTATAGTTGGTCAAAATCATAACTACTCATAAATACGTTATGCCTGTCTTAAAGAATACAGACAGATCTTTGATGAAATGAACAAGAACAACACATCTCAAATTACCATAATACATATGTATATACCATAGTATCTAAAATCTGAAATAAGGAATTATCCGCACTTCATCATAGGAATGGTCTTCGGCGTGTTTTCTGTATCATACAAAGAGTCTACTTCATATTTCCAATAAGACAATCAATGAGATTGTAGACTATGTTAAGAAATAATTGTAATTTGAATGATTACCAGTAATACATTTGTTTAGATGTGAGAAAAATATCCAGATTCCGGGTGCCAAACATTTGTAAGCATATGTTATGTATAATTTGTAAATGATATACATGTATAACGAAAACGCAGCCATAGGAGTCTGTTTCATATCATCAACAATTATAGATCAGAGATAAATATGCACACTATTTAAATGGAACAATCACTGTAGATTTCAGTTAAGTATATTAGTTTAAAGCGAAATTACTGATTTATGCCGAAAGGAAGGAAGTCAGCATCGCAGTGTTTAGCAGGTTGCACTACAACTTCGATTCATTGTCTCTGCTGCTATCCTGACTAGTGATTGACTAAAACTTGTTTTGTTTCTAGCATCCACACTAGTAAAACCTAAGACGCTAAGATGTCATTAACAGTCGCAGAACATGGCTATCGCGGCCAGTGACTCTACTTGTAACATCGAAAGTACTAAAACGGTAATTTCAGCAGATATACAATAATCATTATTCTCTAGTAAAACCTTCGAGACCAATGTTGCTATAAGATTGTCTCTGCTGCTATCCTGACTAGTAAAACCTAAGACGCTAAGATGTCATTAACAGTCGCAGAACATGGCTATCGCGGCCAGTGACTCTACTTGTAACATCGAAAGTACTAAAACGGTAATTTCAGCAGATATACAATAATCATTATTCTCTAGTAAAACCTTCGAGACCAATGTTGCTATAAGATTGTCTCTGCTGCTATCCTGACTAGTGATTGACTAAAACTTGTTTTGTTTCTAGCACTATCCGCTCAGATAGGGCGCAAGGTAAAGATGACACCTATCATGGAAGTTTTTTTTTTTCGAACCATTTCGGTAGTGGGTTTTCATTAAGTATCCACACTACTCAGTATATGTTGACGTAGACGTAGACGCTAAGATGTCATTAACAGTCGCAGAACATGGCTATCGCGGCCAGTGACTCTACTTGTAACATCGAAAGTACTAAACGGTAATTTCAGCAGATATACATAATCATTATTCTCTAGTAAAACTTCGAGACCAATGTTGCTATAAGATTGTCTCTGCTGCTATCCTGACTAGTGATTGACTAAAACTTGTTTTGTTTCTAGCACTATCCGCTCAGATAGGGCGCAAGGTAAAGATGACACCTATCATGGAAGTTTTTTTTTTTCGAACCATTTCGGTAGTGGGTTTTCATTAAGTATCCACACTACTCAGTATATGTTGACGTAGACGTAGACGCTAAGATGTCATTAACAGTCGCAGAACATGGCTATCGCGGCCAGTGACTCTACTTGTAACATCGAAAGTACTAAAACGGTTATTTCAGCAGATATACAATAATCATTATTCTCTAGTAAAACCTTCGAGACCAATGTTGCTATAAGACTTACGTTATCAAAGTCCAGATCAAAGGAGGTTCAGCTTTAATGCAGAAATAAAGAAAAATAGAAAAATGCAGTTTCTTTCAATGGTTTCTAATTCAAAGATAAAAAGTATGCAAGAATATTATTTATTTAATTTGTTAGATATTATATCTATAAAGGTGGTCAATCATATTTGAGTCATTTTATGACATTTTTCAGTTTTTAAATATTCTGTTAGAGATTTATTTAAAGAACAAAAATACCCATTACATTGAGTTAGATCCCTATTAAAATGAACATTTTATTACTTTCCATGAAATTTTGTGATTCCCTCCATTTAATGCAAAAGTATTAAAAGATAAAAATTGGACTATTACTTTCAATTTCAATACAATTTCTAGATTTACATTTGCGTTTGATAACTATTGGATTATTTCAATTATCTGAAACTAAAGGTAAGCTTTAAAGAGCGTGTAGCTTTGGAATTCATCCATTTTCATGCGTAACTGAGATAGACAAAGGGAGGTAATAATATTTTTTAACCTGCATTTCTAATTAATTTTGGCAAAATATATTCTTGTCAATGCAAATCTTTGACGATTTTAATGCAACAGGGCTTATATTCGTATTATTTTTAAGCAAAATTTGTTTACTTGATTTATATTCATGCAAAAATAACGTTATATTGGTTGGGCAATCAGGATAGGAAATCATTTCTTTTTTAAAAACTTCTAGTGAAAATTTGACGTATATTAAGACCTCGGTAAACGCATATCAGTGTAAAGGATCAGTTGGTTGAGTTTTGAACAAATAAGTTTGTTCAGTTTATACTGATTATGGGAAATCGAGTTTAGTACTTTATTGAATGTGATGAAAGGTACAAATATATTTGTCCTATGGTAAAATATCAGAAATTTACCTGAACTGTCTTTAAAAAGGTCAAATGTAACCAGTATTAAGCGTAAAAACTCTTATTCATTAAAGTAACTTTATTTTGTTTAACCAAACGTCGGACTTGATCACTACAAAACACAGCAAAGTATGTCAGAGAGCCTCGAAGTCTACTACATATCTATGTAAAAATGCATTTCTTGCGACGTTCTCACATATTTTGTTTTTACAGTTATTCAGTAGAAATATAAATGAAAACAAAGGACATTTCAGAGGCTTACATTTCTTGAAACGACACACGACTGGAAATAGTTTAGTTTAAATACTGTAACCCTAGAAACGCGAACACTGTATTTCGCATATTTATGATGGCAGGCTATTTTGCGGCTATAAAGATTTGCGGAATATACCGGACGGGAAATACGCGAAAACTTAATACTTAAGTACGTAACAAACTTAAAGGTAAGATTGGACATTACTTGCGCAGTTAACTGGTCACTTGTCATTAACACATTTTTCAACCTACTACGCTCTGTCGATCATGAGATAATTTTACGTTCCACAATACTCTGTTGGGAATCACAAATCATTGTATGAAATCAATAAACATGTCTATACGGAACTTTGTTACGCCAACGAAAAAAGGGTGAAAAAAAATCGAATAGTGCAGAAGATGATCTTATTGACCATAGTGACCGTCGACAAGAGAAGCTGACGCTTTTAAATATGTACATAGCGTACTAGAAAAATATATATGAGCCGTGCCATGGGAAAACCAACATAGTGGCTTTGCGACCAGCATGGATCCAGACCAGCCTGCGCATCCGCGCAGTCTGGTCAGGCTCCATGCTGTTCGCTTTTAAAGCCTATTGGAATTGGAGAAACTGTTAGCGAACAGCATGGATCCTGACCAGACTGCGCGGATGCGCAGGCTGGTCTGGATCCATGCTGGTCGCAAACCCACTATGTTGGTTTTGTCATGGCACGGCTCATATATCGAGCAAAGTTTTTATATTTCAACCAACATTTACGAATCTATATGTTATCAGATTTTACACATATCAAAAATCTTCTTTGTATTTTTAATACGTAGATGATGCTAGAGTTACGCATTAGAATTAAGGTGCCCTAAAAAATTAAGATGTAACTGACAACTGCCGACTTGAGTAGGCATCCTTGATTCAAACTGTACCATTTTATTTCAACTTAATGCATATATTCACTGCAGTTTAAACAGTGCATCCACCAAACTTTTTCATATACAAGAGAGGAAATGTAACAATTTAACACATAAAAATTCACCAGTAAAATGCACAAGTAATGTTGCATTAAAAGTTTTTTAAGAACTTTTATCATCGTATACTAGAAATCACACTCATAGTGGTTTTTGTTTTGTTTTGTTTTTTTAATCAGCAACAACCCTAACATGAAATATGTTTCTAAACCTGCAACTGATAAGAATCAGTCTAGAAAAAAACACACACTCTAGTCTTCTATACATACCGAAAATTACATCGCACAAACTAAATAGTGACCAATTTGAAATCTCCTAAATCTTGTTCTATTAAGCTTTTGCTACTGTGGAAATGTGTCCCTTGATAACTCAAATGTACCGGACAAAATACCATTATTCTATACCCAAATCACGCAAATTAAATTTCCAAACAGCTAGCATAGTATTTCAACAATTCCAATCTGATCAAACGATAACTGATGTTGGGAGAAGTAATACAATTGTTTTACTGCTCATACGCCACATGTCAGTCACAAAATTGTAACATCAATTACTTAAAGGCAGATTTCTCTATAAAATCTAATCAAATGAGGTTCAGTGAGTACCATTAATTGGTATAAGCTCCCAAGTGGTGTTTTACCACTGCCCAAGTCGGTTCCCCACTGTGTTTCTCCAAATTCATGTCCTAGCTGATTGTATATTCTGCTTTGTCTATTTGGTGCGTGAGTGCGTGCGTGCGTGCGTGCTTGCCTGCCTGTATGCACTGCTGAGAGTTAAATGAACGTTCGGAACTGGACAATTATCCTATTTACATGAATACACCACAAGTTATTCAACGTTAACACTAATACCAAAACGTGTGATATTTAATCAAGCTTTTAACAGCCTAGCTTTTAATTTAAAAAAATGTTTGCTTTGAACCAACGTCGGTCATTATTAATCCTTTACCATTCACAGGTAAAAAAAAATTGTGGAATCATCCGTACTAAATATCTCAGTTTTCATACATGGGTATCGGCAAGAGAGTGCAATATTCACATAGCGAAACTTACAATATAGCAACATGCATTGACTCTTTACCTCACAATGTTACTGTTTCAACATAATAAGAATAAAAAACTTTAGAACGAATAGTGTCGAAATAGATTGGTGTCAGTCTTTATTATCTACGTTTGATTGTAGAGCGGTAGTCTCAAAACCAGTTGAAAACCAGGCTAGTGTCGAAAGTGCACAATCGAAATCCAAACCAAATTCCATTAAGTTCCAAGTCTGTTTAACTTGAAACTCGGAAAATATTTTTAAATACGGATATATAGCGGGCATGAAAAGACGTCTTGCATGTAACTGCCAAAATAACAATCGTTCTGTATAAATAAACAATTATTGACAGTGTCAAGATTTAAATCATTCATCTTAAGGATGAATTTCTTAAATGAGAATATCGATTCCTCCGCGTTCGTCTTGTCAATAAGTGGCGTCATGCAAACTACTTTATTGTACCAAGCAGAGTGAAAGTGATAATAACAATATTCAGAAATTTGTAATAAAAAAATTAAATCAGAAGGGAAGAAATCCAAACGGGAATATCGCCAGAGTGTGCTTCCTTTTTATTCAAATTCATAACATCAAAGATAAAACAATAACAATAATCTTAAAGGCACTTTCTTTCAAATATTATAAACATTAGAATATGAGTTTTTGTTTCTAAAATATTTTAAAATTTCCAAAACAAGAAAAAACGATGACCACGTCGGGAATCGAAACCCGGACTGCCGCGGCAATAAAGACATATTCCCGTAGTCTTAACCAATAGCACTATAGCAGAACTAGTGAATTATGACATCAAAATATAGATATTTATAATCGAGATTACCTGCAGTAAAGCGTTACAACGCTTTTCGATTTTCATCGTAAAAAGTAGTAAAAGGAGCAAATTCTCATTTGTTTCCGTAACATACAGTTTGTCAGTAATTAAGTTTTAAAGCCTTCTTAAGAAATATTGCATATATTTCCAGATATGAAAAAAATAGTTTTTTGTTGTCGAACGATCTGGAGGCCAGTCCCTTTAAAATATTTGCAAGAAAAAATATTCGCATAACATGCCTAAGTAATGACAACACACAAAACTGCACATGAAACAGCAACGACATTTAATCTAGAGAACTGAAGAGCTGGGAACAATAATGGTACTTTTATTAAAGGGTTTCCTGCACGAAAACTCAAAAAGACAAACAAATTACACAGTAGAATATGACAGCTCTGTTATAATGCAAATTTGAAGTCATGTTTCGTCATGAAATCTCCTCGTTAGAAATTCATTAATTCAGGGACCCACGTATTGTAAACGAGCATAACATGTCAGTTGCAAAGTACTGTAAAATATAAAAAAATATAAAGTTCTTTAAGAGAAAGATACGAATAGTAAAATGCATGTTTCTGGATTTGCAAATTACTGATAATTTGTTGATAATGTCACGTGTCTGTTAAAGAGTATTGTAACGACATATAATAGTCAACAAAAAAGAATCATTGGTTTCCAATCATATACTACCCTTCAAAGTCTAAAGTAATTAAAATCTGAGTCCTTGTGGTACACGGATAAATGAAATAATTTCCATCGCTTAAAACTAAGCTTAATATTCATTATCACAGGAAACTAGCTTATACTTATATGCCAATGCACGAATTGAGAGAAGTTAGTCAAGCATTTGCACCATTTATAACTGTTTTTGAAGAACAAAATAACAACTGAACAAAATTCATAATTAGAAAGAGTTTATACAAGCAAACAAATGATTTTACAAATGTTAAACAAAAAAGATGGTCGGCGAATTGTAGTAAGCACATGGCTTGAACTCTCTAAATGTGTTCCACAGGGTTCAATTTTGGGACCAATGATTTTCAATATTTTTATTAATGATATTTTTTATTTTTTTGAAAAATCTAAACTGTATAATTATGCTGATGACAATACCATTTCTTTTAATCATAAAGATATAAATGTTTTAAAATCTGTTTTAGAAGAAGAAAGTTTAAATGTTATAGAATGGTTCAACTTTAGCCAGATGCAAGCAAACCCTGATAAATTTCAAGCAATTTCTGTTGGAAAATATACACATGCTGTCTCTCCTACCTTTCAAGCTGGAGATGTAAATATTACTTGTGATGATACTGTTAAGTTGCTGGGTGTTGACATTGATTTTATTCTAAACTTTAATGACCAAATTGCTAAGATGTGCAGGAAAGCAGCAATGCAGCTGAATGTACTTTTACGCATAAGCAAATTTCTTAATACTGAAAACAAAATACTTTTATACAAATCTTTCATTAGATCCAATTTTAACTATTGTCCTCTTGTTTGGCACTTTTGCAATAAAGCTAATACTGAAAAATTAGAAAAACTTCAACACCGAGCATTGAAAATAACTTTTAATGATTTTATATCCTCATATAATGACCTCTAACAAAAGGCTAATATGCCAACCTTACATCTTAGCAGGAAACGAGCTTCGGCTATAGAAACCTTCAAATGTTTGTACAAAATTTCTCCTTCCTATCTTCATGATCTTGTTAGCTTTAAAAATGATTCTTATTATTTCAGGTATGTAAATACTTTACTAGTACCAACTGTAAAATCCATTACCTGTGGTAAGAAGTCGTTCAGGTATGAGGCAGTGCAGGTGTGGAACAGCCTCCCAAATGAAATCAGACAGGTGGATAACTTCAAAGATTTCAGGAGACTGATCCGCTACTGGGCTGGACCATCCTGTAAATGCTCCTTTTGTATGTAGTTTGTTTAGTTTACTTGTTTTTGTATCATTTCTAAATGCCTGCTTGTGTTTATTCTTTTGTAATACCCAGCTTGTTTTAGTTGTCTTTTAATTTTGTTTTATTTGATCCGCACCTGGACTGGACCATCCTGTAAAAGCTCCCTATGTATGTAGTTTGTCTTTAATTTGCTTGTTCTTTGTATCATTTCTGAATGCTTGCTTGTGACTCTGTTGTATTACCCAGCTTGCTTTTAGTTGTCTTTTAATTTTGCTTCATTCTGTATTTGTTTTTTAGTTTTTTAGCCATACTATGTAGTGTTTACTTACTTTGCCTTAGATGCCTTAAAATATCAGGTATTTTGTGTTGTTTTATATAACTTTTGTGCTGCCATTATATGTCTTTGTACACTGTCTTTGCTGAAACCTAGTCTTAATATGTATCCTTTTGTGATTTTTTCATATAGCATCTCCTAACATAGTTTTTATGATATGTGACTTACCTGCATGAACTCTTTTTAAATGTGCTCTTTAACTTAAATATTTTTTGTGATATGTGTTTTATCTGCACGATCTCAATTTAAATGTGCTCTTTAACTAAATATTTTTTTTGTGATATGTGTTTTATCTGCATGATCTCTCTTTAAATGTGCTCTTTAACTTAATTGTTTTTTATGTGCTTAATATTTCTTTTACAGGTCTTTATGTTTTTCTCGTTTTGTTGTTGCATGACTTTGTTTTTGTCGGAAAATAGCTGTCTAGCTAATGTTTCTTTGTTTATACTATCCGACTTAAAATAAAGCTTCTTGAATCTTGTATCTTGAATCTTGTAGTAAGACAAGAAGTTTATTAGGATTTCATATTATTTGTGCTATTCTGTCTTCGAAAGGCAAAACTACACACCACAGTTAAACAATTTAAATGGTTCTCTTTTAATTTTTTCACAAAGGTTTCGTAGGTATGCATTCTCTACACAGAAGACTCTAATCACACCCTTATTCATGTGATACGCAGACCGTATTAAGCTCTTTCTGTAAACTGATATGACATTGCGTTGATATTTGGACAGGTTTTTTTTATATGTTTAAATTTACTTATCATTTTTAGATATATCAATATTCTTGCTAAATATACCGAGCGAAACGTAGATTTAAAACTGTAACCAGCGTCATTAACTTACAGGATAAACGATTTGTCTGACATTTCACTCAGCGTTGCACAATCAGCAAAGTGAAATAAAATAGACACTCTCTTCCAATCAGACAGAGTGTTGCATAAATCTTTCGTTTTTATAAATTATCTGTTATACATTATCAAGTAGTCTGATTGCAAACTCGAGTCACGTGGCATGGGTCGGTCCAGGTCACGAATTTGTTCTCAGTACGGCTTTCGCCGAAAAATCTAAATGATGAAGTGTAATAGAATATGTTTCTTTTTTACTCAAAATAAGTGCACATCAAATGGATCAAATCCCGAATGGAAAAAAAAATCTAACACTGCATTAATTACTTGATTGCAAACAATTTCAGTCTGATTAATGGTAACCTATTTGTTAAAAGAAAAGATCAAAGCGTATTTAAACAAGTGAATGAAATATCGCTATGCAATACAGAAATCCCTACAGGAAGTGGAATAATTATCTCAGATGCAGCATAACTTTATAATCTGATTTCTGTCAATGGAGTATTTTTTTTTATTTCTTATTTTTGTTTACTTTTTGTTGAATTCACTTCATAAGGCTAATGTTTTCAAGTTTGAAAATTTACAGATAATTTAAAATGGCATTTGAATATCAACCAATACGACAACAAATAATAACACTCCATTTTTAAATCCCAAAAGGTCATAATATTTTTTCCACATATATTTGTAATGAATTTCAGCTAAATATATACTCGTTAATGCAAACATTCAACAAATATGATTCTACAGGTGGTACATTTATATCAGTCCCCGCTAAATTAACTATCTTGGTTGGGCATCCACGATAGGAAAATCTTTTTTTAAAGTCTCCGGTGGAAACCTTACTTGTATTAAACACTTAGTGAACACAAATAAGTGTAAATAATCAGATGTTAAAGTCATAAACAAAACTGACCCTTAACAAAACTCTGCTATTAGATTATCGGACAGTGAACGCATCCTAAGTCTTGAAATGTCACTCGGAAAATTAGATTTTTATCCAATATACAAGGTGCGCGTTACGTCATCGCTACACTTGCACCGTTATGGCGCGTGCCGTACATGTTTTTATGGACATAAATGAGTGGGTCAACAAATGACCTCTCAAACAATTATCAGATATGAAGCTGATTTTTATAACAGAAAGAGTTCGTTGACCTATGGTACACATTTAAATATAAACAAAAAAGGCGGCACACCTTAGTAAATTTTTGAAATAACTATATTTATCTTGATAATGTGTCTTGTCGAGGCATCGTGGCATTATTCTCTAAAAATTTTACTATCAGATGTAATTTACTAATTATTACACTTTTAGTTCACACGAAATTAACTGAAAGTGATGGCGATGATACGTATTTTAATAAACAAATATGTCCAGATGTTCACAGCCAAGAGATAACACGATGTTTACATACCGCAGGTAAACATACAAAATTATTTTTGAATAATATAGGTTATTATCTCAAACATACATGTTTATTATGATGCAATCACAAATGCACATTACCCTGAAAAGTCGACAGTGTCTCCAAATTTTTGAGCAATATCAAATTATTAAAGAGATACCATTCGGGCCCTTCAATATAATATTTCATCGTTAGATATCAACTTAAAAGCTATTCTACTTGGTTAAATGCATATACATATAGTTACTGTTTAAGAAGGGCTTAATGCTCAATCAAATGTCACATAGCAACGGTCATTTGTTTTGATTAGACTCGATTTTTACAAGAAATGAAAGTAACGTAGTTTTAACTAGTACGATACTACTGTATATAGTCAAGACCTTATGGAAGATAATTTACCAGGTAAGCAACAACATAACGTCACCTGACAAGGTTTTCTGTCGCGTATTAAACTTTTTTTTTTACTTTTTCAACAAAAAGTTGTCTTAATGAACAAAATATTTATCAATCAAACACACTATATTTTTTACAAGTGTTCTTTTTTTTTAAACAAATCACACCTCTTACTGGCGGATTTGCTTTCCCAAGAAAAAAAGTCCTAATTTGATCAAACCAGTACAAAATGCAATTATATAATACCAAGAAATGTTTCAGGAAAAAGATAAACACAGTGTAAACATATTATGCAAATCTGCTTTTATCATGATTCAAGCTTGGAGTAGGATAATTTCCTGCATTCATTTAAGTAATTTTCCCATACGTTTTTACCAATACTGTACGCAGAGAATGCCCAAGGCAATAATCTAGTATTGACAGGGCAATAAGACCAGTATTATGCGAATACTAGGGATTCAAGCTTCAAGCTTATTCTTTGTTTGAGGTGTTGTGGTTGTTCCAGAAAATGTAAAATATGCAAAGGCTGGAATAAATAATAGTGAATAATGCTGTCTTCAACAACAGACAAAAAACATCATTTTGCAAATTGTCGTTACAATATTTGTTCACCTCATTTTATAGATATTGACATACATTGCAAAATTTGTAAAGAATGTAAAAATGGTTATTTTCGTATAAACAAAATTGGTATAATAATATCAAAGGTGATCCTTTCTGCGATATTGCACGCGCGATCTCATGTCATTCATACAACACCTAAACAAATCATTCAAAATTTCGAAAAGACAATTAAATTACAACGTAACCTTTTTTTTCTGATTATAAAGTTCAAAACCGAATCAACAAGATTGCATGATTTTCCCTAGATTTAAGAACGTTTTCAATAAGAATCTGGAACTGTATTTTTTCTGGAGACAAATTACAATTTAACGTGGGTGGATCTGTTTTGCTCTTCTTAAGTTGTTGAAAAGGTCGATTTCATGACATTTATTATTTTCTGATACTGATGGAAGGCAAACAACTTATTTTTGTAGCAAGCAACGGTAAAAATATGTAAATATTAAGACTGAATGCTATTTCTGTGGGTTTGACTGATTACTTGACATTTCCCTTAAGGCTGATATTGAGAATTTGATTCATACACAGAATACTGAAGAATATATGTACAATAAGCAGGAGGATTTTTATGTTGCTTCTTTGACGTGCTTTGTATTTAAGAATTTGAGTATAATGCGACAAGTCATAGATCCTACAATGTGTTGCACTGAATATGCCGTCTATCTTCTATCTTATTTCTAGTTAAAACTTTCAGAAAACAAAATAACACCTACATGTATTCAGGGCGAGGGGGAAAATATATTGTTTTCTTAAATATCCTTTCCACTAATTAATTAAAGAAATATATCATCATTTCTTGCAGCCATTCTGGTTACGTCATACATTTTGCAATCGCTTTTTATGTGTTACAAATGTCACGTATTTTTGTTATAAAAAGAATCGAATTTACTAAAATGTATTTATAAAATGACAGTATTAAAGTAAACAAAATTCTACGGCAATTTAAAGTTTCTGACATTTCAGATTCTAACTGTATGACCTGTCAAGGTTTTTTACGGTTAGGTTAACTGGAAGAAACATCATTACATAAAACAAGAAATGTCTATTTCTGACTTGTACATAATATTATCATAAAGAGATAAATTGGAGTTTTGAAATATACCAATAAGTTCGTTCCTCATTAACAACGCCTTTTCGTGTATTTGATACAACTAATAGTTTCAAGATCAATGACATATTGTCTAATCATAGAAAATTCATTGGTATATTCCAAAATTGATATGGAATTCCAAATATCATAAACACGTGTTACACTCAGCAAGCACTTCGTCAAATAACAAACTTTAAATCTGAGTGCCGGTTATCAATGACAAGGAGGTCTTGAATATATCGCATACAGGTAACCTAAAACACACACTAATTCCTAACATGAACAAGAGCCATGTTAGACATGGCCAATCCCCCCGCCGGGTATATTATAATTGAAGGTTAAAGTTCCTGGCAAGTTAGTGTCTGAAAGTATTAATTTTGGGGAAAGCTTTGAAGAATCGTTTAGATGTGGTCCGCATCAGGGGTTTTAAAGATGTGGAAGAAAGAATAAGTCAGTAGTGGAGTGGTTTACTGCTAAATTTTATTAATTTTCATGAACAGTATAGCTATGATGTTTTTCTATATGGCTACTGTAAAAAGAAGGAATGGAAAGCTAGTGCCAGAATGTCACAATATATGCCCGTCACAGCAAATTTCTTTACTCTAGCAGCTGTATTTGCAAATGGAATTTTAATTTTGTGGTTGTTTAGTAATCATTGTAAGTCTTTTGTTTTTCTAAGTCCACAAGAAACCTCCTTACCAGGTAGAGATATCTTAAAATACACCTAAAATTGGAAAGTAACATCTATGTTGTACCACAGAAAAGTAGTCTTGTTTTTCCCCCTTTGGTCAATTATAAAAATGTTACAATATAAGTTATTTATAGTAACAACTAAGGGAAGTTAATCTTAAAAAAAAAAAAAATTAAGTCCACACAAAAATCTTTACCAGGTTAGAGATTGGTCAAAATACACCTCAAAACTGGATGTAGCATGCATGTTGTACTACAGAAAAGTGGTCTCGATTTTTCCCTACGACTAGTAATGAAAAAGTTACAATAAAAGCTACTTAAAGTAACAACAAAGGGAAGAAATTCTAAAGAAGAGAACTGCGCATGACACTTCGTCTCATGATGGTGTATAATTGTGCCAAGTTACATCAAAATCCCTCCATGCATGAAGAAGAAATGTTTCGTACAAAGTCATTCTTGTATCTGACCTTTGGCCTCTAAGTGTGACCTTGACCTTAGACCTAGGGACCTGGATCTTGCGCATGACACTCTGTCTCGTGGTGGTGAACATTTGTGCCAAGTTATATCAAAATCCCTCTATGCATGAAGAAGAAAGGCTCCGGACAAGGTTTTCATTTTTGTATCCTTTGACCTCTAAGTGTGACCATGACCTTAGACCTAGGGACCTGGTTCTTGCGCTTGACACTCCGCCTCGTGGTGGTGAACATTTGTGCCAAGATATATCAAAATCCCTCCATGCATGAAAAAGATATGCTCCGGACAAATTTTTTTAAGAAAATATGAAAAAGGGGAATAACTCAAAAAAAAGGCAAGGCAGAGTTATTGTTCTTGAATACTGCACTTCCTCCCAATGTGTTCTAACAGTGTATGAAGTTTGAAGAAAATCCCTCCAGTACTTTTGGAGTTATGCTCCGGACAAATTTTTTTAAGAAAATAAGATAAATGGGAATAACTCAAAAAATTTGCAAGGTAGAGTTATTGTTCTTGCACATTGCACTTCCTCCCAATGTGTTCTATCAGTGTATGAAGTTTGAAGAAAATCCCTCCAGTACTTTTGGAGTTATGCTCCGGACAATTTTTTTAAGAAAATAAGATAAAGGGAAATAACTCAAAAATAGGCAAGGTAGAGTTATTGTTCTTGCACACTGCACTTCCTCCCAATGTGTTCTATCAGTGTATGAAGTTTGAAGAAAATCCCTCCAGTACTTTTGGAGTTATGCTCCGGACAAAGATCGTTGCGGACGCACGGACGGAGAGCATTTTAAATATCCCCTTCGCCTTTGGCGGGGGGATAAAAAAAGCTCGTTTTGATCAATAAAGTGGAAAATCAACATTCAGTTTTTATAAATATGAAATAGTTACTAAATTTTCTGGAAAACACGTTTATACAGGCTACATTTACGATAGAAATGGCTCAAACTACATTTAATATTATAGCTTCTGACACTGCGAATATTGACCTTTCTAAGATAAAACTCCCTGATTCTAGCAGACATCATTACTACCTCATAAAACCTCCACGAACACCAGACTTACATAATAAAGTCCTTAGATAACAATAAAAGGCCCGAAAGAATAAAGTAATTTCCCCGTAAGCCTTAAAATCTGAAGATAAATACCCGAGATATAAAAAATCGGAGAAGACGTGCAAGTCAGAAATAATGCGATTGTCCTAGAACCAGAGTTTGTAGATATATTTCTGCTACAGTTAGTATAATTCATGCCCTTTAAATAGAAAATACACAGTTTATGTTTATTTAGAAATACATTTTGTATCTGAATATATCTTTTAAGCATTAAACAAGTGGCCATATGAGAAGAAGCTTTTCATTAGATAATATTTTTTTTCATATTACATGTAGTCAGTAAAGGAAATAACAGGGCCTTTCTTCACCCAAGTTAGCGTTTCGTTAGATGAATTTTAAAATCTCTTGCAAGCAGGAAATTATACTGAACATGATGCCATTGCATCGCATTTGTCTTTAAACAGATTACATGTCATATTACCTTTTATTGAATATATTAACATATCAGTTATTTTTATAAATATCAGATAATATTTGCTAAAAACTCAATATCCAAGAAGTTTTTAGCGCATGTTAATGTTGTCAACGATTATCGAAATCTATTTGACTGCTTCCACTTCGTGTTATAACGTTCTGTGTTCCTTCTTGATTAAAAGATAATTGTTTTGTGTATAAAATTTGAAAAACACTAAACTACTTAAATATCATATTAATGCACTCGCAATTCTTATGGTATTACAGTTTATGCTTATGTTTTACAAATTAATGTATCACTTTTTGTACAGTTTCGTCAAGCGAAACAGTACGCTTTCGACTCAAGTTATATGTAAAACTGTAGAGTTAAATGAATCTACCAAAACATGAAATATAACAAAAAATCTCTGAAGTCTGTCAATTTCCTCTTGCGATATTAAATGCTTCTTAAAAAACATCAAGTATCAGCAGTTTACAGTCTTGGCGCCATTATTGACTCAAATATCAGAAAAAAAGCAGCTGAGCATATTTACTTTCGCCTATTATTACAACTAGAATAACATTTATCTTTCGGTAGTCGCCGAAAATGAACTGAGTTTTTCCACTTTGGTAAAGTGAGTTTTAATTCAGGAAACGATATGTTAAGCATAGTTTGCTCTCAAAAATTGCTTCTCAAACATTTGTTTAGTAAGAATTTGATATCAATGATTTCTTCTAATCTAACGCTGTACAAAAATCAAATCATGAAATCCTTTGCTACGAATCGATTCTAGATCTTTATATCTGGAAGCTAAATAAATGCCCTATTTATTTATAACATCTCCGACTTCATTTCAAAATTTAATATCAATATTGTTAAAAAATGAAATTCTGCACTACGAATAGATTCGCCTTGGGTCATTTGTTGACTTTATATTTAAACATATCTCTAATTCCATGAGCGACAGGTATATCTGTGACATCAAATGCAAAAAAAAAATATTTCTTTGCAGATGAAGATTATGATGATCATATTCATATGTTTAATAAATATCGACATTCCTAAGATTGATTTCTTCTAAGTAATTGCTTTAATTTCGAAAGACATATGTGCCTTATATGCCGCATCACTGGCAGTGGACCCGACCCTAAACTATTTAAAGTAAATTTACAAAAAAAAAAATACGTTGTAAAACTAACTCTTAAGGTATTGTAAAGACAGGAATTTGATTAAGAAAAATGTGAAAAAAAAAGATTGTTGCTGTCTGAATATCTATGTAAAATTAATCTTTACTTAAAGGTATACACAGATAAAATTGCAGATGAAAACTAAAGTCTTCGTAGACTCGATCCTACCGATTTTCGATTTTCGTCGATCGATCCCTCTACGGTAACATGCGATATACCAAATGAAATATCTACTATCCAATTAAAACTGTGTACTTCCGGCACGTGCACAGAGCGTCTGACTTCGTTTTATTTGGAAGAATACGCTTTTTCCTTGTGCCTTATCAGCGTCCACATATCTTGTCCGAATCGCAACGTCTTGCACATCAGTACAAATATGGGCAGTCAGATCGATTCCCAATTGAGGCTGTGCTTTATTTCATATTACAGTTTGGTGTTGAGATTCTTAACTGGATGATTTTTCATGTTTTCGCGGCTTAACAATGTCATATAGCGACGACAACCACAACAGGACTTAATTCGACAAAAAAAATCTACTTTCTGTTTCCTTGAATGAATAAATCTTGAATCTATTTCTGGAAAAATCACCTGCTTACCCTTTAAAGGGATTTCATAAATTTTAGCGGATTTTTTAGTCAACAATTCTTTAATTTTTTATGAACTTGTTTTCTGTGACACTGACTTTGATGGATAGCTTATCACTACTTAAATTTACTAAAATACAAATATCTGATAGATCGATTTTCACGACAAAGCTCTGCCAGTAAACAAGAGACAAACCCTTTATTATTCCCATTAGTGTGCATCTGTCGATATTTTAATTTTATAGAATGCTATTAACATACGACGTGATAAATTGCATTTACGGTAATTATATTACAGAAGATCTTTAAATATTCATTAAGCAAGACATTTCCATAAAGCAATGAAAATACAAAAATTGCAGTTGCAAAAGAACTTTGACGACATATTTGCGACTTGAATGTTTATTTTGCATCGTAAAAGACCATTAAAGCCGTAAAACTCATCCCAGTCTTGAATTAAGTGCTGTTATATGTTCTGGTCCTATGGCATTACGACGTCCATTCAATGTATATCAGAAACAGAATTCCACATAAGCCGGATGCTAGGGTGACCTTTAAAGGACAGGCTGAACCAGGCTGCTATTGTCGGCTTATCTGCTTCCAAAATGATTTTCTAATTAATCTTATATCGTAAAATGACGTCTGTTATTGCAGTAAAAAAGACTGTCTCCTAACGTTGACAGTTTAACTATAGATAATCAGTTGTTGGGAAAATTTATCCTTAAATGAACATGAAAAACGGTGTTAAAATTCAGGCTTTAAAGAATATACCATTAGCTAATTTCTGATTCAGTGAATTTTATGTCATTATCTTATCAATCAAAAATGTTTAAAAATGTTTAATTAGAAAAGGAGAAAAAAGTTATTGAACATCGCATGTAAACTAGCTTGTATGAATCCAAAGACTATATCCTTATGGAACCTGGCACATTTTATACACTCTCGCAAGGCAACAAAAAATGACGTCAGACATCCTTCAGCTTTTCCCAGAAGCAATGAATATGAAAGTACACGGACTTAACTTGGAAACAAGAGTCGTATAAATTTTGGTCTACGTTCAGGGTACACGTACAGGGGTCACCTATGTATGTCAATATCAACGTCGACTTCTTTTTTGTGCTTATGCGGAGTCAGCTTTTAGCTTTTTCTTATGATTTAAAAAATATCTGGGGTTGAGCAAGACATGTGAGCTTTCTGTTTATAGAACAGTATTTAAACACAGAAAAATACAAAATCCACAGGGGTGCGTAACGAAACAAGGATATATGAAGATTCTTTTCGAGCCTCGTCAAGCCGTTCTTAACCTTTACCCTGCTAAATTTCTAAAATGGACTGGCCCGTCATTCAATTTCGGCAATACCATTTATTATTTAAAGGGGTGTTCACTGAAAATTTAATGACTGAATAGCGAACAGTGCAGACCATGATCAGACTGCACGGATGTGCAGGCTGATCTTGGTCTGCACTGGTCGCAAAGGCAGAATCATCTGCCGGTAGCAGGCTAAAAGTTAAGGCCCTTTTTGACGTTGTCTAGGTGTCACATATTTGATTTTTTGACGTTGTTTACCAAGACATTTCAGACATTTTTTCAAAGTGACTTTCACATTATAAATATTGATGCTACGTCAGCGGGAAAGGGTCATCAGACACTCGTATCTTTTGTTACGTTACATGTGTGGAAAGAATATCAAGTTCCAATGAAATAACTTAATTGTTTTCAGAGCTGTTTAAAAAGAGCGATAATTCTGTCTAATTTTCTAAGTTTAAAGGAAAAGCAATGCTGTCAAGATAAAACAATTTGCTTGACTTATGTGTATAATTGAATTATAATCCAAGGTTTATGGAATGTTTCAGTCCAGTGTATGCTCAGGTACATTGAACTTGCTTCGTTATGTTTTTAGAGTCTTAAGACACTAAAACATCTTATAAGTTTTAAATTGATAACTGAATGTGTTCCAAAGATGGGACCGGACTGAAAAGGGACGGCGGGCGGTACGGGCCGCAATAAATCTGTTTTAGCAATCCCCACACACTCTATCACTCCGAAAGGATTTGATGAGGGTATAAAAATCATATTTGAACATTTGTGGGTCCTTTGTGCGAAATCCAGTCTCACTAGGCAGTCTTGTGACATTTGCAGACGAGCTAATAAATCTTGTGTAAAGCATGATGATACAATATCGAGAAATGTTTAAGGAAACAGATAAACACAGTGTAAACATATTATGCAAATCCGCTTTTATCACACTGCCAGTTTGGAGGAGAATAATTTCCCGCATTCATTTTAGTAGTTTTCTCTATTTTTCGCATTAGTTTTTGTGCAATTTTCTAGGCAAAAAAAGACCTTTGGCAATAATCTGATATTGATGAAGCAATTGCACCATAATATATTGGAAATACTAGAGATGGTAATATAGCCCTAGCTTCTATTTTGTATGATATATGATGATTTGTTTCAGAAACAGGACATTAAAATATCAGGAATGCAGCGAGATACGTTTGAATTGATATTTGTGGGCAGGTGAATTGCTGCCTTCAACACTGTAAAATAACCAGCTACTTTGAACCGGTGTTTGAACATTAATTTCCTCCTAATTTTTCTTCACCCTATGGTGAGTAGAAAAAAATGCATGCATATTTTACTGCAAATAGAATATATTGCCATTTCCAGGAATCACGTAGCAAGTACACAAACACATCATGTTAGCCCTTTCTATGTTCTTTGAATTATATTGCATTGTTCTTTTTGGAAATTAATAAAAAAAAATAATCTGTCTGAAAATGGAAATTTTTAAGATAGTGGCATGGGTCTTTGTATGAAATTGGCATACTGTGTATATATAACATAAATCTGATTCACTCTAAGAACACGCTAGACTATATCTGTAATTTGCTAAGTGACTTTTGATGTTTCGTCTATCACATTCTTTGTGCAATATTGACAAATCTCCATGATTGTTCAGTTTTACGAATATGGGCAGAAATGTGTATTGAAACTTGCATAACTGAAAGATTTACTTCCATGATTCATGCACAACTAGTGCTGTTTTTGTATATGTTACATAATCGTCTTTTTTGCCCAGCTCCTTGTTTTATCAGGTTAAATGAAAATTCCTGCATTAGAATTTAATCTCCGTATCTGTACAATAATAAATAGCCATGTTCACTGCAAAAGCAACAAATATAAATAGATTTCATCGATACTTGCTGCCGTTCCAGTCAAGGTCAAGATCCGTGATATACCATGTAGCGTTAAGTCATAAAAGTCATACACTTTGCGCAAGCAAGTGCAACATTAAATCAAATAAATCAATTTGAAAGAAAGGTTAAACAAAAATTGTAATTATAAGAAAATTCCACTCGAACTGAATTCAACAATGCAGATCATGGTACTGTTAAAATCATGCAATTTATTTCTTATAATTTACAACCTTGTTTAACCTTTCTTTCAAATTGATTTATTTGATTCAATGTTGAATACTTTTGTGAAACGACGGAATCTCCTGCTAATGCAGACTGTATCGCTCATTAGTCGAATCACACGGTCAACGTAGGGGAAACGCACGTTTTTCTCATGACGACATGTATATGTAACCAGTCGTAGCCAGTCGAGCGTTGTAAACTTTGGATAGTTCCTTCTTTTGGGTCACAAGATTCATTTGGGAATGATATGCATCAGTTGTACATAACTTCATCTAAGAATACCAGTTTGGACTATGAACTATTCTGAGCCAAACGGTAAGCCAAATATTTTGAAACTTCAAATCATAGAAAGAAAGTGTTGTTTTACATGAAATTTAATCAACATATAAAACATGTATATTATTTTAAAAACAATTGTCAATTTACTTATACATGTATAAACATTGAATACATAAAGGGCCCATACTTTTGAAAAGTTCAGCGCCTTTAAAAACTCAACATTGTCAAAGAACTGTTAAATATTTTTCTTTTGGTACACTTAAAATAATTCCCCAATCCTGATATTTCATATAACTAGGTGGAACATTGTTTTAAGTAATTACTTTATTTCTTTACAAATGACATTCGTTTTTAAAGGAGGACAATTTTTTTAGAATATTTTAAGTATCCCGTACACAGTCGTACGGGACAATACGGAAGTATATATAATGGACAATTAGATTGTTGGTAAAGATGTTACGTATTTACCGAATATTTCTTTGTTTTGATAAATATACTCCTAAAGAAACAAGGACGAATATCAAACAGGGAATGCCATGTTCCAAAAACGAAACCCACAGCACCCAGACGTGTACGCTACCAACACACACACACACACTCGCATACAAAGCAAACACACGAGGACAAAACGAAAAGAAGGAACACAGTGGGGCACCGCCTTGGAACGGTCAGTGGCAAAACCACCACTGGGGTGCTTAAACTGATTTATGGTGCGACATAATGTGATATTTTGTTTGATGGATTTCTCGATATTCTAAGATATCTATACGATCGGTGGATGGGCAAGTAAAACAAGCCGAGAATTAACTAGCATTTTGTTTCAATTTTCAAACCTGGTGACGATTTTACTTTAAATCATGGAAATTTCCTGTTAACATTACTTTTTAAGCGATATAACGTAAATAAATAAGCATTGGTTCTAACATATTACAGAGAAATGATTCTTGTTTCGAACCCGCCATTTCCAATTTTTCAAATCGATACTCCCGTCACTATCGTGTCAATGCACAGCGTCATGGAACAAACTATGTTTATATCCAGAACACATTTGTTAGACCCAAATATAGAAAGAAAATCAAACGTGAGCCAAATACGGAATACGGATAGAATTGCGTATCATGAAGAGTTCGTGTTTCAGCTAAGCTAATTATTTTCAGTAGGAAAGATATAGATGTAGATATTTGTTTCTAAGTAAAGCTAAATTAGTCATCACAAAAATATTTCTCTTTGTGAATTAAGACAACTTTTTCTTCTTTAAATCTGAAGGCCAATATTGGTATCAAGAAACACAAGAAATAAATATAAGTTGCACAAAAATTAATCTAAAACACACAAATATATTTGACAAATAAAGCTAGTGATGGAGTTCCAAGAACACAGTCCCTGAAACTGAAAGCAAAATTCTTTAAACATACAAGATATTAAAATAAAAAGACGCCGAGGACAAAAACAATCACTTAAGGTAGTTCTGCACGTTCGGGTCCAAAATGTTTTCTACAATGTCAAATTTGATTAAACCTTGATTTTTCAAAACTTAAGAATATACTTTGAAAATTCGCCAAAAAAACACATATAGGGCCGTTTGCTGGATCTTTTTCTAAACCGATTTGAAAGATTTGGATCTCACACAAGTTTTCAGAAAGGGTGTCTATGGATAAATCACAATTTTTATAACATTTTCGAGAATAGAATTCTTTCTACAATGTAGACTGAAATGAAACTTTTCACAGTCGTAAATAAATATATGGTCTATAATATGGTGAAATAAAATGCAAAGGTCTTCAGATATTTGCCCATGATTAAAATGATTCGCGTATTTCACCACTACCTTAAAGGACCGCTAAGATGGAGTTTTAAACAAACAAGATAAACTCAGCATGCATGTATGTTTTGAAATACGAATATTTTAATTGAACATTTTGAAAAACCGATTTAAACATGCTACAATTATAAGAAATAATACCTGTTAAAATTTGAAATCAGTAGATTTGAAAAGAACCCTCAAAATTGTTAGAATAAAAAATCAACGGATTTTAATCCTCGCAGATATATTTTATAGTGCGGCCTCCGACTCAGAAAATAGTTACATCTCCAAAAATCAAACAAGTAAATTAATTCTATATACATTGGCACCAAAAGATATTATACTCGTGAAACTTTAAAACAAATATATCACATTATCAGATTTGTTATCAGATTGGCTTATCAAATAAAATCCATAGATTACTAAGAATAAAGGATCATCGAACTTGTCCTTAAAGCTTTAGGAGCAGAATACAATTATCTGACATCTACAACTCGACATTCTTCGGAAGTAACTATCTGAACGACCTTATGATACAGGTATTGCCGAAAATGCATACAAAGAGAATACTCAAGTTGCCATTTGTCAATACGAGTCCACTAACTTTAATACGTTACGCTGTATCTTTTACTTCTACTAGCAACATATTTGATTAGATTCCCGGCTAAGAGATGTTAAAAAATGTTCTAAACACCGGTCGTCATTGAAGCTACGCCACATCTGTTCACACATTGTTGGTGAGACACGATTTGATGCAAAAAAAACAACAACATTTTATTTACAAAAATGATAATTTTCCTAACGAAAAAATAAATGTTTAAATGATGATATTCTTCTCTCTGAAATTTCTGTATGAATGCAACCCACTCAACTCACAATAATCCATACTAATTTAACAGCAGAAAATGACAACTGAAAAATGACAAGTGGATTCTGAAAGCATTTTGCGTGATGAAAATATCTAATTTAAATTTCATTAGTATGCGCATATTGTGTAAGAGCTAAGCACGGACATTAATAGCTTCATATGGATTTGACGTATCATTAAGGAAGCTAATAGCAATAAAACTTGATGTATGTGGTACTGCAAATTTTGTTAAAATTCTAAAATTGTGAATTCTTAGCTTGCAAGAGTGAAATTACTTTACAAAGGCTACACAAGACGATGGCCATGATGGCTCAAAATCATACACATGAATTTCGAAAGTTGTTTGAACATTTGTGGTAGTGTCACGCAAGTGAATTTTCTAGGAAATAATTTTGGAATAGGGCCAGTGTTTCCTTAAAAGACCTTTATATTTTCCACTACTTGCGGGCTATTAATGTGGGGTGGCTGAATGAATCCAGAAGTTTAGTTGAAATTGGCTCAGTTATAAGTAGATATATTCTTTACGAAATTGTGGACGAAGGAAGGACGGTCGACAGATAATCTACGGCCCGAAAAGCTCATTAAAAGCATAGACACTTGGGGTCATGATCGTCACCTATGTGTAGTACGTGTTAAAATGCTACAAAATATTCGCTAACCTTTGGCAGGGGCAGAGGACAATGGGATAGGTGGGGTGTCCTGACTCCAAGAGTATATGATTAAAATCATTACATGTTCAGGTGAGCTAAAATGATAGTAAACCCTTGATATCAGTTGACTGCGCTTGCGCAACATTATTGGCTCAGACGACAGAAAATCAGCCGCTGTTCCGTATTAACTAGAATAACATTTATCGTTCGGTGGTAAAATGTTTGCCGATTTCATTAAACGGTATTTACTAGTATTTCCATAGTTTACTTAATCTGAAAGATATTTTGATAATTGACAGGTTTAATTTCAGAGGTCTAACTATACTTGGATGTGTTCATGTTGATAACATTATACATTACACTGTTTGTAAAACTTAAAAGATGTTCCAGTATGCTAGATAATGTTTAAAAGTCACAGGTGTACAAATATTGTAAGAATGTTTTCAAAGAGAAAATTCCCTAAGCCCGGCAATCAATTTATTCCTTTGAAACAAACCAAAATACACATCTTTCGATAGAAACTCTGATACGTATAAGTAGGAAGTAGGATTATTCATATGCATGCAAAGGCATGTATATAAATTGTCTCAGTAAATTTAAGGTTACATATATATTTCCTTGTTAGTTTTATTTTTAAAGAATATTAAAAAAAATACATAGAAAACTGATTTCTAGGAATAATGTTAGAAGTATGAAAATAAGATAATAATTCAGATTGATGGCAGCTTTCATTCCAGAATGCCAAGCAAAGTGGAAACAGACAGGGAATGAGAAATAAACAAGATAAACTGTAACGGTATATGACGTTATCCAGGTAAAAGCTAACAGAGCCAATTAAAAATTTTAATGTTCAATGAAACGTCCTTTAGTTTTATGTTGCCTGTCAATATTTTTGTTTCTATATAAATGAACCTATCGTACCTAATAAATGTGTAACATTCTTGAGATATAGTTTTTTTTAACACAGAGCACTTTTGCATAACTGAAGAAATTAAACCTGTCAGTTATACCATTTCCCATATAACCGCCAATCAGAAAAGTTGCAAAATTAGTGTAGGTTTCAGTCCTATCTCTATTGGTCAGTGCAGATCCGGGTAAAAGAAAGGACTGTAACCCTTTTGTTTTCTTTCGGTTTCATTTTAGCGCCGTTTTTAACAGTTTTTCAGATGTATAACGGCAGGCGCTTACCTAACCAGTGTCCTTGGACTCTGTACTAGTACGAACTGGTTCTCCGCTAGTAACTGCCATCTAAATCAGAGGTGCAGTATGAATGACATCCGACCATAGTTATGTATTTGATCAAATCGTCACGGAGGACATACGTCTAGCCTGAAGAATAAACTCATGACCTCCGCGATCCGTAGATCTATACAATCTCTAATGAGCAAATCAGGCGTGGTTACCCAATTTGTTGCGGTGTCATTGTAAGTGACAGCTTACAGGATTAAATTTTTATCCCTAATAATAAGTTTTCTGCATTCGTTATGAATTTTTTCTCTTGTAAATTTAAGGCTTAACTATTATCTGCATATTCTTTAAAACAACTAGTGCACTGTGACTGATTTTATTTTAAAGTAAAAGTCCTTTTAGTGTAAAGTTGTCGTTAAATTATCATTAATGCAAATGAAAATTTGACAAAACATGCAGAACATTTAAATGGATTTATTGTACATATACGTTTCCTTTTTTTTTATTTCAACTTTATGCTCATTACCTTAAACCTTACAAACTGCGTCTAGTATAACGTTGCTTGCTTCACATTTCATGTTGACTTGAAAGGTCATTCTAATAATAATAACCTACGTCAAATATCTTAGCATGCTCTGCAAAATTTGTAAATGAGAAAATGTGGCGAATCGTTGATGAAAGACTAGAAATACTTTATTATTTTGATTTTAATTTCCCGTCTACGCATTAAATTGTTCTAATGATATTATAAATATTACTGCCTTTAAAGACCTAAAGGTTGATTTTTTACTTCGCATCGCAAAGTATATAATCAAGCTAATATTGTTGAATGATTTGGCAGCTGTTGCTATTAAAATGCTGCTGTCTCTATGAAGTATTGAGAATATTACTGTAATAAAGAATAAACTACCGCTTAACGTTGGCAGTTTGATGACAGATTATCAAATGTTAGCATTTTAATATCCATTTACTGACTCCATTTAGTCAGAAATTGCTGTACAGGAAAACTGCACAGCAATTCAGCTGCTTTTTAAAGAAAACACTTATTAATACCGAAAACCTAATATTCGACTCGTAAGGCGACAACAGAGTTTTAATTCCTTGTGTCAGCAATATGAACACAGTAAGTTATGTTTTAATGAGTTTTATGAAATGTACATAAGAATATGGTTTTGAAAGTAAGGAAAATAGTAATTGCCTAACCAACAATGCATATATAAAAACATACTGAACTTAAAACAAGAGAGTATTAATTAAGAAATCGCACTACTAATTCACTGGCATTGAAGAGTATACTACAAGGAATAAACGGACGGGTATATACATAGGTTTCTTAAATCTGTAAAGTAGTTCAAGTTGTATAACAGTTTCTCTTTTTACGATTTACTTAAAGTTTCTACCCCAAAATAAGCCGATTAGCAATTGAAAAATAATTTCACTTATTTTGGTTCAAGGTTTGCGATAACATTCTACTAACTAACCACAGTCGTTGCAACAATATACATTAGTTGCTTTCAGCAACTCGGCGAACCATCAGTTACTTTGTGGAAATCAATGACATAATCGCTCACAAAGCACTGTTCAATTGTATAAAATTGATTAAATATTATTGACAAAAACCATGACAATTAATTGCACTTGTCGCTACAATGCTTCTGTATCTTTTGCAAAAGCAGACGAACTCTGGAAATTGTATAGGCTACTGTAAATTAAGTTGTGTAAGGTTCGAGATGTAATCGATACATGGTTCTTACTTGAACACTGCATTTTCTACTATCCAAATTACGAAGCGCAAATATTATAACCAAGAAACAATGAGAGCTTAATTTTGACAGGAGTGTATCTTTGATTCACTTTTTCAGATGCCATCATTTAAACAAATAATAAATAGTTATTTGCAATTCATACCAAATGCCGCACTAAATTTATATTTTAGAAATGAACAGCATTGCCATATGAATGAGATTTGTTCACTAATCATAGATTACTGTGGCTTCCTCCCCCACCCCCTCATCCAGATGATATGATATAAACTCTGTATATATCAAAATAGTTGTTCATGGTACTGGTTGATAAAACTTTGTTTATAAGACATGTCCTTGTTTACGTTCCATTATCTTTAATAATTCTTGCGATATGACTATTTGAATTACAAGCAAGTATATTTAACTATACCTTCTTTAGTGCAATAATCATGGTACAAAAGAATAAAACTAAAAATCGACATAAAGCCCACTTATTCATAATTTGCATAACTTTGTAACCCTATGCATTGGATTGTATATGGTATTAAAACCGTGAAACCGTAGTTCCCTATTTTTTTCCTTCATATCTGAACCAAAATTTTAACTAGCTGTTTGTTTCGTTAAATTTTATCAAGGATATAATATGGAATTAAAATATTGTTCTGTAAAATAAATAATTGCCATAATAAGTGAAAAAGGAACAACAATATATAACGTTCTTATTTTATATAATTGAAAAAAAGCTATATTCACTGAACAAGATACGCCAACTTGTAATTTGAAGACATAACAGAACGGAAGATATTTTCAGAGATATTTTTTTTCTTTTACCCGACAAGCCTAGGGCTTCCTAATTAAGTCGGATACAGACCAGACATTATTTTCTTATTAGCTTTATAACTGGCTATTACTTTCTCTACATAACTATTACTTTCCCTAGATAACAAATATCGGATGACATTTTACAAAAAGTCTCAGCCTCCTCAGGTCATCCGGCAACAAAAGAAACTGAACATGCAACAAGAGTGTGATGTAACAGGACTTAATTACTCATATGATGACCTAATTTGATTACTTGTAAATACAAACAATAGGTGTCTAATGACAGCGCGATCAACTATTTGAAACCCTTCTACATAATACTAGTTATCATAAAAAAACTTTATCAGCAACTTCAAAAAGGGGCATAATTTTATAAAATATCAGTCGAAGTTTATGGAACCTGGCTTAGACAGATCACGTCACGTTTCCAAACATATATAGAGGGTTTGAAAGCGCTTGGTGCAATGGTTCCTGAGAAATATTCTTTGATGCAAAACTATTGTCAAAAAATCTAAACCTAATTACAAAGGGGTAAAATGTAATAATACCATTCAAAGCATAAAAATGTTTATATGTGAGAAATGAAACTGACAAAACAGGACGAAACAGACTTTGCCTAATGGTGAAGCGAACTGTTGTAAAAGTATAGAAGTTGATAATATCCGCATAAATACTGATCGAAGCCAGCAAAAATAGCAGACCTGGTTTGATCTAGTCTGATTTCGAGAGATAATTAAGTATGCAATAATACCGGCTTAAACGGAATTATATTAAACAGATAAACTGAATGAACTGTTATCCCAAAGACTAGAAAAGATACGAACGAACCATTTTAACAATTTCTTAAACAAGTAACTAAGTAAGTATCATAGAACATTCTATTATAGAGGAACACTGTATTGACACTGCAATGTGGTGTTAAAAGAACGCGTAATGCGCTTTTAACTACGGCAGAAATGATCGCTTCGACACTGACTGCAAAAGTTTTAGATTATGTACAGACTGTGGTGATTCAAAACTGACACTTTCGCTCCCGGGAAAAAAGCTTTCCCGGAATTTAAAGTGGTTATTTAGAGTAATTCGCGATTTCAAACGATAATTGCGTAGTACTTGGTAACACGTTTCGTTTGAGAACTATCAGTCGAGGCGGCTATATTGACCATGTTTTAAGATATTTAGGGAAGACAAAATTTAGACTTACATCAAAACAATTCTACACAAAGCGGAAAAAGTACATATCCGCTTCATCAAAATATCGATGATATATTACAGAAACCTCTCTTAAATGTGTCTTCAAAAAAAACAACAACAAACGTTAAAATTATACATTGAATTGACACATGGTTTTAAGCTAAAATGAACACTTTCGCTATCTTTGAACTATGTTTTTACTCTCTGAAAGTTGTTATGGTAAGTGAATTGATGTCTTCAAGCAATAATTACAGAAAGCTGGTAATACATTTCATTTCAAAACTGACAGTCAAAGTACTACCTTACAATTCCTCTTAAACATTCTTCAGCTAAATAATAGTCATAAACCTATGAAGTTAATATCCCACCAAAGTGATATCCCAAAACATTTTTATAATATCTTTTTAATCTTGTTCATCAGTCGGAAAAATAGTTTGCTTTATGTGTTAGACAGATAAAGATAATAAATATAGCCGAAATGCGAAACGCTCTGATCCATTTTATTTTTTGTTAGGAATTAAGAGATTTTTAGTCATGCGTAACTACATAGCGATAACTGTTTCTTCTGCAAATGTAAAATGTTGTTTTTTCACCCTTATCATGCTGAACACGATTTATTCTGCCTTTGCAACCAGTGTAGATCATGATCAGCCTTCACATTCATGCAGTCTGTTCATGATCTGCACTGTTCGCCATTCAATCAGTATATTTTTGGTAAGCATCCCTTTAACAGTTAATGGTACTGTCCAAATTGAAAGATGGATAAGTTCATTATAGAAATTCAGCAGGATAAGGGTTAATATCCTAAGGGACAGTTGTTCGGAAGAATGTAGGAATAAGTGATTATTCTGAATTCTAGACTAACAAACACTACTGCTTCCAATACAAGTGTATTTTCCGAATAGTACAAGTAAAACTTCTGTTAGAGCATTTCTCTATTTTATCTTCTGTTGCGGATGTAAAGCACCAGGTATGAAAACCATTTTATGTTAGGAGAAAACATTACAAAAGAACTTGTACCCACAGGTTTATTCAATAAAAATACTATTTGAACTTAGTTACCTTTTAGGTGATTTAAAATCCATAATACATTATAGAGAAAGAATATTGTTTTTGCTTTTAAACATATAAGATAGATCATCTAAACGTCCACCCTATGGCGTTTTTATATATTTTTTTGAACAGACATATTTGTAATGATACAACTACTAGCTACATAATACTTCAAAAACATGTGCTTCATCATGCATGTTTTTTTTTTATATAAAATGAATTGTCCTTTAACGCTTACAGCTAGCAGAAGTACATAAATGAAAAGATAAACCTAACAGTTATATATAAAACCTTTTCATGTCAAAAACGTATTTAGTAGTATGAATTAAAAAGAGAAAAAAAAACAAAAGAGGCGATAAGGTTACTGAAATGTCAATCAGTTCCAGACTGAACTAAATGTGACACCTATGAAAGATAAAAATAACAATTATCGCCTATTTAACGAAGAATAACATATAAATGTCATTATTTGCTTCTAATCTATATCTGATAAAGTCTCCATTAATATTTGACTATTTGGAAATCAGAGAACAATATCAATATCGAATCCATTTGGCTTGTAAGCATTCCACTTAATGCTTTTAACATGACCTTTTTATAATTGACTGACTGTTCTGAGAGATCAGTCATGTTTTTTCATTCAAATGTTCAAACAATGTAAATCCCCCACACGGCAAATCAATTTTAATCAATCTACTAGTATAAGAGGACATTTAGGAAGTACAGAACGCCAGCAAGAAATGAAAGACTCAGATCTGGAGGAAATAAAAAATTAAAATTGAACCATGATCAACTTTCTAAAAATCAAAAGTGCTATATTTGTCTATGAACATTTATTTTAGTTTTGCTATGTGAAACTGGATATTAAATGGAGTTATTTGGATTTCCAGATGGGCAAATTTAAAAGCGTTATATAATCTCAGATTCAGCTATCACAAAAAGTGTTGACACCTCCCTTTCTGTAGTGCCTTAACTCAATCACATATAATTATTTTCAAATATAACAGTTTCATTGTGACGGAAACTTTAGTCATACTGGAAAAAATTGAAAAAGATACAACAGATTTTTAGGTTAAACTATATGTGTGGCCATAGGTCACAGGTGCCCCACTTCCTGTCACTGTACATGGTTTCGTGACTCTAACTGAAATGTTTTCAAGACATGAAACTTTTTTGCAAACAAAATTGTTTTAAGTTTATATGATATTTATCTATTCCATCTAAATATGGTTATATGGGAAAAACAACGGAAGTATTCGCAAATAACGTATTTGTTAGTTGACAATAGAGAGGATTTCTCCTGAAAAGTTTCAATCAACAATTTGGAAAATCTATAATTTACATTGGTTATTACCATCAAATGATTTCAATTTAATTTTTTTGTTTTGTTTTGTTTTGTTTTTTTTAATCGATAACCTAAACATAGTTTATGTGTTGCTAGTATGAAGTTACGAGAATCCAGGTTTAATGAATGTATCTGTTTTCAACATCCAGATGTGACCTAATAATGACCCATATTATTTGAAGAAAACATACAGAACTAAAATCATTATCCCCCTCGCCTTGATGGAGACAACCTTTCACATACAAAAATGATCAAGCTGAGACAATTAATGTACCATAGACAGATGCAAAGGCGCATATGCTCTAGAGCTCTTGCATTACAGTCGAAATGTCAAACTCTCTGATTATACTTAGTTTTTGTCAGGAAATTCCACATACAGCATCGTTTCCTTTCCTTTACTTGTTGCAAATTTAAAATTGCGTTTTTATTCTCCTGATGGACGAAAGGTTAAAGTAATTTAAACGTAAAAGACATTCTGCATTAGGACTAACGTAAACCGCCTTTTCAATGTAAGTACATAGGAAACCACCATTAGCGCATTTTCATTGATGTCTTAATAACTACCTAAATTTTGTTGTAAATGCAAAACACTAGACAGTAAACCAATTTGTTTGTTGAGATAAAACGTTGCTTTGCCCAGATGTGCGTTCAAAAATGTATTTTAAGTTTTATCCCTTTAAATGGCTGCACTTCTTTTATATTAAATAAAAGTTAAACTGTTACTCAATTAGTGCCAGACACAGAAAATTGCTTATGCATTTTAAACATCACAAGCCGGTACTAGGGAGCGTGAGGAGTGTTGCATATTTTACTGCTTCTCATAAACAGACACTAATGGCGTTGTATGCTTCCACAGCATCTTCTTTTAAGATACATTCAATTATTCATACCCTTAATTTTCTTGGACAGCAACAACAATAATCAAATTATTGAAAATATATACATGCAGAGAAACTTACGGTCACAGTAAATTGAATGTGTATTGCTTCAATACGATTACCAAAAGCGTTAGAACATTGCTGTTGAAAATGTTTTTTATAAGAGGACTGTTCATATATAACCAACAGTCAAAAACAGTTTTATATTACTTAGTGGTAATGCCAATGTGGAAAATCTTCACTATATTTCGTGTATATGTCTCTCAAAATCGCGTGATCTCGCTGTAATGCAGCTAGAGCAAAATCGAAATATTACAAGAAATGAAACTTTAAAATTATGTATAGGATATGCTAATTCAACCCAATTCACGGAGCAGGGCCAAAATAATGAACACTTTGGCTCTCTTGAGAATAATTTTTTAAGAAATTTAAAGCAGTTTTGTGGAGTGATTTGCGGTTTTTAATGGATAATTACGTAGTACTTGAAGAACAGTCTGTCAAACTAACATAAAACAGATTTACGCTTTTTTCACTTAACAATGTTCTCGAAACAGAAAATGCGTACATTTTGTCAAAGAAATTCCGTTGTTCAATAAACGCACACCTTATAATTTTTATTTTCTCTTGGTACACTTAATTATCCACTGTAGATACACCATGACTTTAGAATTTTACAATGTCAATAACATTTAGTAGATGACGTAAGAGAAATGGAGAATAAGGCCTCTTATATTACATGTATTATATGTTTATTGATAAACTAAACACGCCTTCTAAATCAGCACTTTGATAGGATGATTAAAATGAACATTTGTTTATATTTGGCAATTTTCTTTTCGGGAGTTCGCTTCTTCTTTTATTTTTCAATGTCAGAATAGCTTTAAATGACTTAAATGTCCATTCAATGGACACAGAGATTTAGATATTCAAAAATTTATGATTTTGTGTTTTTAACAATCTGACGCTTCTATTAATTCAAACGAAATGTCTTTATTGTGGTCCTTGCGTTATATTGTATTAAGATAATAAAAGACTTATTATAACAGTACGTTGATTCGGCTCGAGTGGACTTAAATCAGGCCTCGATCACACGAGGCGTGAGAACCGTGTGTTATTTGATCGGACAAAATCAAAGAGCGCTAAATGCATTACAGCAGAACACGATGTTTTTTAATTGACCTTTCTTATTATATATATCTTACTATATGTCCTGCACTGGCTGTAACTGTTACAAACGCAGCTTGCTTGCAGAGACACATATTTGACGTGACCACTAAATCAGGTATTTTTCGAAAATTTTGAAATTAACATAGAAAAGCTGTAGATACATAATAAATGACATAATATTGACAATGGCGACAGAAAACTCAAGGGCTTATATTCACCAGTTTTAAGTATGAAACGCAATTCAAAATGTTGTTATTGCTTTGTCATTGATTAATTTGGTCAGATTGTGATAAAATTATGCCAGAAAGTATATTCTATGCTTCCACAGGATCTTCTTGCAAATTTTATTGAGTATCAAAACAGCAATCTTTAAGTGCCTTGTGGTGGCCATAAAAAGTCTCCCCGTACTTGGATTCAGTGTTGTTATATTTTCTTGTCTTTTGAAATCATGGAGTCCACTCGATGTTCACGGGTAATAGAGTTCCGTTTAAGCCTGTGCTAGGGGGCGCGAGGGGTGTTGCACTTTCCACTACCTCTCATGAACAGACTCAATCAAACCGAGTCTGCTATTATTTTGCTTGTTTGTATTCCATGCTTCCAAAGGATCTTCTTACAGATTTTATTCTATTCATTATAAATATAAAGTTTCAGAATTTGAATATCGCTGAATACGGGCAAAGAAAATCAAGAAAGTATGCGTTTTTGCAATAAATCGTAATCGTAATAATATAGTATGAGATTTGTCATGAAAAATAACCTTGAATCTAGAGATGCTTTTGAGAAAAGCGCATGTCTCCCACAACTGCCCCTTAGATGATGAAAAATGTTAGTTTCTCTAGATGTTTTAGACGAGTGGATCCAATTAGATGGTCTGGATGAGTGGATCCAATCAGTAATTCAAGGGCCATAAATGAAAAGTGCCTGGGCGGATTTGGCTAGTTATCAAACTTGGGTAAGGTCTTATGGCCAAACACATTTAGTTCAAGTTTGGTGAAGATCGGATGAGAAATGAGAGCGGACAAGAGTAAACAGATGGATTTTTTTCGGTAATTCAAGGGTCGTAACTCTAAAATGCCTGGACCGATTTAGCTAGTTATCGAACTCAGCCGAGGTCTCATGGTCAAACACATTTTGTTCAAGTTTGGTGAATATCGGATGAGAAATGCTCGACTTAGAGTGCGGACAAGAGTAAAAAGGCCGATTTTTCGATAATTCAAGGGCCGTAACTCCAAAATGCCTGGACCGATTTGGCTAGTTATCGAACTTGGCCGAGGTCTCATGGTCAAACACATTTTGTTCAATTTTGGTGAAGATCAGATGAGAAATGTTCGATTAAAAGTGCGGACATGAGTAAAAAGGCCAATTTTTCGATAATTCAAGGGCCGTAACTCCAAAATGCCTGGACCGATTTGGCTAGCTATCGAACTTGGCCGAGGACTCATGGTCAAACACGTTTTGTTTAAGTTTGGTGAAGATTGGATGAGAAATACTCGAATTAGAGTGCGGACAAGAGTAACAAGAGCTGTCGGAGGACAGCAACGCTCGACTATTTAACAGCCTTGTCGCTTGAATGAATAAGAAAGTCAATAAAGGGGCATAATTTAGTAAAAAAGAAAAATAGGGTTATGGAACCTGCATAGTGCTTATCAGCTCATGACAGTGAACTAGTGTATGAAGTTTCAATTCTTTCCCATTAGTGGATACTGAGATACCAGCTTACATACAAAAACTTAACCAAAAATTTCTATGTTGAAAAAGGGGCATAATTTTGTAAAAAAGCAAAATAAAGTTATGGGACCTGCTTTGGGCATGTCAGATCATGAAAGTGAACAAGTGTGTGAAGTTTCAATCCATTCCCATTAGTGAATACTGAGATACCAGCTTACATACAAAACCTTAACCAAAAAATTCTAAGTCGAAAAAGGGGCATAATTTTGTAAAAAAGCAAAATAGAGTTATGCAACCTGTGCAATGTAAGTCAGTTTATCACAGTGAGTAAGTGTGTGAAGTTTCAATCCATTCCCACAAGTGGTTACTGAGATACCAGCTTACATACAAAGCCTTAACCAAAAATTTCTAAGTCAAAAAAGGGGCATAATTTTGTAAAAAAGCAAAACAGAGTTATGAAACCTGTGCAATGTAAGTCAGTTTATCACAGTGAATAAGTGTGTGAAGTTTCAATCCATTCCCACAAGTGGTTGCTGAGATACCAGCTTACATACAAAAACTTTACCAAATCGGGACGCGGACGCGGACGCCGACGCCGACGCATGGGCGAGTCCAATAGCTCTACTATTCTATGAATAGTCGAGCTAAAAAGCAAAATAGAGTTATGGAACCTGTGCAATGTAAGTCAGGTTATCACAGTAAATAAGTGTGTGAAGTTTCAAGCCATTCCCACAAGTGGTTACTGAGATACCAGCTTACATACAAAACCTTAACCAAAAATTTCTAAGTCAAAAAAGGGGCATAATTTTGTAAAAAAGCAAAACAGAGTTATGGAACCTGTGCAATGTAAGTCAGTTTATCACAGTGAATAAGTGTGTGAAGTTTCAATCCATTCCCACAAGTGGTTGCTGAGATACCAGCTTACATACAAAAACTTAACCAAATCGGGACGCGGTCGCGGACACCGACGCGGACGCGGACGCATGGGCGAGTCCAATAGCTCTACTATTCTATGAATAGTCGAGCTAAAAAGACTGATTTTTGGTAATTCAAGGGCCGTAACTCCAAGACGCCTGGACCGATTTGACTAGTTATCGAACTTGGCCGAGGTCTTATGGTCAAACACATTTTGTTCTAGTTTGGTGAAAATCGAATGAGAAATGTTCGACTTAGAGTGCGGATAAGCTTTGTGACAGACACACACACACAGACACACAGACACACAGACTAGAGTAAATCAATATGTCTCCAACACCACTGTGTGGTGGGAGACATAATTTTCGTAATGCTATTGACGTAAAATATAACAAAAGCCAGACATCGCATTTTGAAATGACACTAGTTTCACCATACCGCTTGATAATTATGAAAGGGAATAACATATTGCTTTACCGAAGAGAACGGGCAAATGTATCTAGAAAACGTCTATTGAAACTGATATTAAAGAGCCAATAACCTCTCCAAAAGGCGTATCAACGATTCGCAAAACAAGCAAATGTACTTGGCATCCTACAGATTCGGTTAATACCCCAATCATAATATCAGAGGATTAGTCTGGACAAAGTTTTGTGACAGACGGACAGACAGACTGACTGACTGATTGACTTTGGACAAGACAAAATGAATATATACCCCGACAAAAGCGAGATATAATTTGTCTGTGATTTTAAGCATAGCGAAAGAATGTGCAACAATATGAAAATTGTCTGGACATGATCTGTATGAAATCTGATTCAAGTCAATACAATTCGTACCAACAACTTCCACCATCCCTATTCTTGTTTTACCTATAAATAGATATCTTTACTAGGTTTCATGTACTGAAAAATACGTTCCTCCCCGTGCTTGATATCATATATTCTATTTCATGAAAAACACCGACACTTAATCAAGATGTAAACACTCAGTGAAAAAAGACATCGTAGGAAGTTGCAGTACTTCAAAAAACATTAGCGAAATGCACTTTGAAGTACAAAATGTTTTCTAAATACCTGTACTTCAAGTAGTGACACAGTAAGTAAAGATAAAGCAAAACAAAATGTTAATAATGTTGTAATGTAAATGAGCCAGATTCTTCTCTGAGTATCTGCCAATGTCTTGCTTTATGTTACTATTTAGCGCAAGTGTATATACAGCAAAATGATGAAACTTCGCTTTAACAGGGTCTGCAAAGGTTTAGCACTATGTATGCGTCTAGTGCTGAAGGGTAGTCAAACACTTATGAAATTAATACCTGACAAAAGTGATATCACAAAAAATGTTGTTTTTTTCTGACTGGAAATTTTTATATTCTTTTGTTTATTTTTTTTATTTTTTTTTTTTTAGGAGTATTTGCACTACGGGTGTTAGCACAATACTTAACTTATCGACAACACCCAAACTATGAGACATTACTGTAATATTATAACATGTAACTGACGACATCCGATTCCACATTCGAGGAACTGAGTGAAAATAAAAGCGAAGTATTAGATCATTCCTTGACAGCATAGATAAAACGGGAAATAGAGAGAACCGACAAATTAACACGCTATTCTATAATATTATAACAGAGTTTAAAAGCAAATAACACAGAATTAATCGTTCACAGACTAAATTCATTGTGACATTTATAAACGATACAAATTGTACCGATTGCATAACCATGTATAATAACAAGAGGGACATAACGTTCCCTAGCCAGTCATATGATTTTAACCGCAAATATATGTTAAAAACGACTGTGTTATGAAAACCTAAAGAAGTAGTTCTGTAACGGTTATTCTATTCTATTTCTTTTTTGTCCCCTAGAAGGCAGCAAACGGAATCATTTCAACAAAATTGCGAGAGGACCTTACAAGCAAGGATGTTACAGAACATATCTAACAAGTGACTCATGATAAAGAGTCAACTAAAGGTTTATCTTCTTCAAGGACTGGTATCCCTGAAACGGGCAAACAACCCATTAAAAATATAAGAAAGGACTTAACATGTGTTACAGACACTTTTTTGTAAATATCAGACGATGTTCAACGACTTTTTGGTTGTTTTAGTAGGGATGTCAAAGAATATTTGAACAAACGAATATTCGTACGTAATTTCGAATATACTCGTATTGTTTCAGTATTCGTATATTCGAAAGAATAAAAATAAACAAGGTAAAATAGTTTTTGATTAATTTCATTATAATTTCATATACGTTCTGTGCTAAAATTTACGTGCGAAAGTATCTTTTCTAGTTGTTAGACATGTCATTGTGCAGATTTGCGTGACAAAACATATATTAAATTCATCATTGATCAACTTTTAGTGGTTCACACGTCTATCTATACACAATATTACAATAGAGAAAACCGTGGCATAAACTATGCATATATATATGCATAAATATTCTGATTAATACTGCGCTTTCATTTAAATGTGCTTAAAAAGATATAAAGTCTTAGTTTTAAATATGATAAATAATCTGTTGCACTTGATAACAAAGGAATCACTATACAAATCAAAATATAATATAGCCATTTCTTTGACTGATGGATATTTCTATTAATTGACAAAGGTAAATGTGGAACTGATAATGTCAAAGAAATACGTAGTACTTGCTATTTGTACGCTAGCTGCCTCGTTTGCTTTCCATGTATTTGAATTTATTTGTAAGAAACCTAAGGGGAAATTCATATTTAATTTCAGAATTTGTTTTACAATCTATTTTCTTAATCGTTTATCTGTCATTGTAATTTAAGATTTATGATAAACATCCGTAAAATGCAAATGCGCCTTTCACTACAACAATGAAAATGATGTAAATAATTATCTTTTTTATAATATTTGTGCTGTCAATCAGAAAAAATTCCGATTTTTAAGACAAAATTTAGTTCTGAAGTCAATTATTGCGTATACTAATAAAATATTAACTGAAAACATATAATTCATGTGAACCAAAAGACTTGACTTTTATGCTGCGAAAAAGTTTATACATATAGTATGTGTTACTTTGCGTATTCACCTTCTATACTTCAAACGGGTCTTATTACAGATTTATTTTATTGTACTTTCAACTTCATATAAATAGATTTAAAAAAGACTCTTTATAATATTCACACACAAGTTTTCAGCAACAACAGAAATAAGGCTAAACACTCAATTTATTATACGTTCATGCAAACAAACGTACTTTTATCGGTTATTTCATACAGTTTTGTAGAGATACAAAGACATAGCCGAGATGCGAAACTCTGTTCATAAGTTTTTCTTGTCAGGAATTCGGCGTTTGCGAGTTCCATCGTAGCATATCGTTTATTGTTTCTCCCAGTTAGTATATATGCTGCACAAGCAGAACTGCCTTTCTTTAATCATATCGGATTGTACTTCGGAAGTAAATCAAAAGTAAGTGGTCAATTTTGATTCTGGAATTACATATACTATAATTTCTAATGTAAGTATGTTTTCCGATCTCTTTCATCTCTGTTAGTAGCTAGAACTCCATTAGCGCATTTTTTCTGATTTATTGCATATTTTCTTCTTCTGGTGGGGATGTAAAGCACCAGGTTGTAAAACTGTTTTTATGTTCGGATAAATCGTTACAAATACTTTACCCGCTTGTTCAAATAAATAAGATAAAACGGCAAATATTGTTACACTATAGATTTTCATTTTGTGATATATATGATAAAGTGTTATTGTTTCTCTAAATTCTTTTCTCTACATATTAATTTTCTTGCAAATCTGAAGATCGGATAAATGAGAAAATCTGACATTTTCAACAGACAAAATTCAAAAGCTATGAACACTGCCTACTGTATACTCCAGAAAATTAGTATTTTATCATATTTTGTGCAAATTTTTAGTCATTTAATTAAATTTTGATGGTCAGATTCTAGATGTAACGATTTTCGCATATTTTCACGTCTTCATAGATAGACATAACAAGATTTAATTAACAAAAATGCTATTTCCTTTAATTGGCTGAATAACATAGTTTGAATATATCCTGGATCTGTTTCTTGATTAAATCCTTAATATCTTTAACAAGAAATATCTTTAAAAAAGATACATGATCACATTAGTCAATGCACATTTTAAGCTACAAAAGATGCATGCACTCTGCAAGGGTATTTATAAAGCAAAACAAAATGTAGTTTTTAATTTAAAAGTAAAATTTCCATGTTTTTTTTATGTAGAACATATTTTACAGAACACATATTTTACATCATAATTATATTAATCATAATCTAGGAAACTTTGACAAAAAAATAAGACTAAAGAGGCGGGGTCGAAAAGTTGGGGTGTGGGGGATGGGGAGCGAACTGACCATTTTTGACATCGTCAAGGGATAAGAAATAACCAAAATGGGGACGAGTTGACTGGGGAACAAGTTGACTAGGGGACTACGGGAGATCACTCCGTATCAGAGTGGCGTAGTCGAACTTCACTACCGAGGGCATTCAGGTTTATGAAGTTCTAATCAATTATTAAATGATCTTCACTCCAGATAAAAACAAAAAGTAAAGATGAAAACAATACCGGCCTGCGGCCGAAATTAAACCACAATTATAGGTCGTCTATACGGCTAGACATTTGATAATGTAATTAATAACCCTCCTACGCGATGGGTTATATGCTTTTCCTATTGACGTAATTCTAACTACTGTCTACAGATATGTCCTTGATATTATTTCTGCTGATGAGTCAAGGTAAAAACTTTTTTAAACGCATGTTGTGATTGAAAAACAAAAGATTAGAGTAAAAACAATGTTGCTCCGCGAAGCGAAAGCCACCAGTCTGGGTATGGCCAATAGCCGTAAACACTATGTTAGTGACAGATAAACTGAAAGTGACAAATTCACATAATTTAGAAAATTATTTTTGTCTCTGAAAAGTCCATAAAATATTTGATGTTAATCTCAACAAAACAAACAAAAACTAGATGGATATGACCACACACTCTGACTTTAGGTAAACTGTATTATATTCATCACAGTAGTAAAGTACGTTATATGCTAAGAAAAATTCTTAACATGTTGCCCTCTTTCGTTAAGAATCCTCTCGCCTCTAATACCATAAGCTACTAACTGCAAGTTCGTTTAGCTCCATAGGAGAGTGCTGTTCTACGTATCGCGGGGTCGTAAGTTTGTTCCCCTGTCAAGGCTCGTGACGATTGTGTATGAAGTCAAACGCTGACAGTTACTTGCAGAGAACAGGTTAATAATGTAACAGAACCAGAACCCAGGGATAGTTAAACAGGATAACTGACGCTCGTTGATAACAGAAACACAGAAAAGAAAGAAAGTACTGTGAAAAAGTTGCGCTAAACCCAAATCAAACATAAGTTTCAATATACAATTTTAAAGCATAATAGTGTCTTATTACTTCGTAATATTGATAGTTTGGATGCAGATTTATGAAAACCAGTTCTTCCCGGTTTTGTGAGTGAGGTTTTAGGGTCATACTCCTTGGTAAACAACTACAATAATTAAATTAGTCTCAATGTTACTACTTCCCCGAAAAAATAACATCATAGTTGTTCGTGACTTTATAACGGTAGTACTAAGAGCAATGCATACGTCTATATGGGCCTGACAGGCTTCAGTTAATGGTCTTTGATGTTAAATATATTGCAGATAAATGTTAGAAGCTAATAAAATGTGGACAATGGGATAATCTTGGTGAGCAAAAGCTATACGATACATTTATGTCTGTCAAAAACACTTAGTAGGCTACTTTAGATATGCCTGACCGTAACTTTCGTAAATAACGTAACCTTTCACAAAACTGTTTTAAATTATGAATAGAATGTACTAAGTCAATCTTATTTCACTTCAATTTGATGCGCTAAAACAACGATTATTTCAGTTCCATTTAGAATATCGTTTCCCTAAAATAAAGTGAAATGGTGTGTGTATTTCAGGGCATCTGTTGTTTATTCTAAAAGAAGCGGTAGTTATAGCATTTATGATATGTGTGTAAATCAATAGCTGTTCATTAATCATGAATAATGTTCCCAGCAACGAAATTTTCTATCATTGCTCGGCACTATGAACACTATAGCAGAACCTTGGTTTGAAGATCATATTTAAAATGGCGATCGCCTCATAAAGAACATCAGCAGAAGGCTAGACATTTAAAACTGTATTCAGTACACCGCCAACGTGGTATTTGGATTTCATGCATTTCCTGTTTATATAATTGCAGTTACTGTCTAACAAAATGTCATTGTTACTGCAGACAAACCACCGATAGCATTACCTTCCAAAGCTCCAGGAGAATGTACTTGAAAACCTAATTAAAATTCAAAAAAAAAAATAATTCTAGCACAAAAGTGATGTTCTTTGTGAAAACCATTAGTCCTTGTATGACATTTGCAAACATTATTGGAGCCGATGTTCGAGTGATACAAGTATAAACTTTATACTTAGATAAATTGCCAACACACTTGAACAAAACTTATCCTGTATGCTATCTATCTAAGAAGACTAATTTACTTAAAACCATGTTACCGCCAGAAAATGCTTCCATAGGAAGACATCTTAAATAAAATTTGACAGCAAGTATCAAAATGGGGTGAAATGAGAGATAGTGATATAAAGAACTCTTCAAAATGCTCTGGCATATTACAAAATCCCATTTGAAATATATTTCTGTATAATTTAAGATATGACTTTACTTTATTGTTCTACTTTATCTTCATTACTATAACTAACAGAGATGCTTATTTATCTAAACGAGAGTATGTGTGATTTAATGAGAATTCACTGATTGCAATATTTGAAGAATAGTACATGTATATACAAATGTACTTATTAACTATTTATACATCTTATTACAATGCATGGGCGTTAAACATTATTTATCTTTAATTGCTAACTTGTTTAAATGTTCAAAGTCAATTTTCATATACTACAATAACATGCTCCACCATCTACTTCTCAACTACTTTAGCTAATTAGCAGTCTTCAAGACACATTTAAATTATGACATACTCCTCAATTATTTAGCTATTAAAAAGTCTTCAATGCACTTTCAACATACAATCTTATCAGCTCTCTAACTGTTTACCCACATTATGCTGACAATCTTTTTGTACTTACTAAAGATATCATCTACTCCTCAACTAGTTTTTATAATATACTCAAAATATCATTAACTTTTAATATCAATTTACTGGTCTATACTCAAATACAATCTTCTCCTCAACTATTTTGCTACAAAGTAATGTCTGCTATTTCTGGTATCACAAGCAAGAAAATGGAAGAAAATAGAACGAAAATAATAAACATTTGGTGGAGTGCCTACTTTTAGACCATAAAACCAATACTATGCAACCTATGGACATTTAAGCTTGAAACATAATCTGGAAAATAATAACCGCAAAGTGCCGTCTTAGTTCTCACGCATCACTTGACCTTTAATGCAAATAATTTGCAAAAAAAAGTCTCGTAAATAAGTAAATAATGCACAGATCTACCTTCCAGAAATTAAAGGTCGTAAGTGAAAATCAGTTATTTTGAGAAAACTTAAAAAATATATATATTTGAGCCATGCCATGAGAAAACCAACATAGTGGGTTTGCGACCAGCATGGATCCAGACCAGCCTGCGCATCCGCGCAGTCTGGCCAGGATCCATGCTGTTCGCTAACAGTTTCTCCAAGTCCAATAGGCTTTAATAGCGAACAGCATGGATCCTGACCAGACTGCGCGGATGCGCAGGCTGGTCTGGATCCATGCTGGTCGCAAACCCACTATGTTGGTTTTCTCATGGCACGGCTCATTTCGATTTACAGACTTCTCACCGAAATTCGTATCCAAATTCTAATTGCACTGCAAAAGATTTTAAATACTGACACTACCGATTGTCTATATTTATCACGCCAATGACATGCAAGAACGTGTATATACACCATTTATCTGCTATGTACAATGTACCACCTTTTACTAAATGATTGTTTTATCCAGAATCACATAATATGCAATCTTGAAAGATTGTAAATTGTAGATGTGACCTTTGTCTTCGGTAGGCATTTAACTTTCCAAGCAAAACATTGGTCGTATTTAACAAAAACGATTTTATATCACTAACAAAATGTCATTCCTAGCTCAAGCAGGGTCTGCCAAAACTGGCATTTTGTTCAGGTTATGTCCCTTTTAATGCAACAGGTCATAAAAGGCCGTAAGTAACAGTTAAGATCTTACTCTGGAACATTGAGATAGAATGATATCGAAATCAGATCATTTAATAAAACACTATTTTGTCAAAACTGATTTAGCAAAGTAAAAATGAAGGCGATATAATAACTGAAACATGAGTCACTCCCGGACAAAACTTTATGTGGCATATGGGGAAGATGAAGATATCAAATATCGCATATATATTGAAGCAAAACACATTTTGCCATAATTCCTCACCTCACTTATCTGATACAGTCCCCATTAACACTTGATACCTTAAAAGAATTGTGTTTATAAACAATTTAAAATGTATCTGATCTGTGGATATTTCACTAAATGTAGTAATACGACAATATAATGGATGATATATCGGTCTAAAAAGAAACATACGATGATACTTTTACGGTCGCCACACGACACTGCTGACTGCTTTTTTCAAACGACTATATATATATTTTGAAAGAACAGAACACATTTAAGCCAAGTGCAATCAGACACAGTTTGATTACATAATTTATTAATGTTCAATACTATTCAGGCCCTGTTGTAGTACACCAGCAACAGCGGAAGCAAAACTCTGATATTAAGTAATCTGAAAGACTGGAAACAAAAGCAATACTGAAACAGCTATGAGATATTCAAAAACTTAATTTGCGCTTTAATTAATTGCAAAATTATATTATTCAAGGATATTCAGTTGCGAGTTTTCTTTTTACCAACAATTTATGCATTTTAGTACAGTAATAAGTAATTACCTGTTGCAGACTGTAATGTAATGGAAAAAGTCAATTAAAAGCTCGTTTATAATCTCTTCTACCAGATAAGTTAATCACTGAAGCCAAGGGAATATCTAATTAACATAGACGAACTAGGAGACCTTTGCAATATATCATGAAGTGCAGACAGGTTAGACTAAAATACAACCAAATTAAGTGTCTTAAATATACACTAAGAAACACGGTGTTCGGAAAAAAGTACGAAGGCTTTCTAGAAGTTGTAAACAAAGCTTGAAGTCTGTCTCATGATTTATCTCAAATGCCAAGAAATATGAGTGATATTTTATAATGGGGAGGGGTATGCGCTGGTTGGGGTATTGTGGATTGTTGCACTCATAAAGTCGTCTTATCACTAAGCATTTATATTCAAAATTAAACTTAAAACTATACATATAATCTAAAATTCAATACCCTGAATAGTTTTGAAGTTGTGCGCCGGACACTAAATACACAAAACAAATTTTACATTTAAACTAAATTTGTAGTGTAGCCTTGACATTTTACCTGCTAATCAAGTCCATGCGCTCTGCAAATCATATCATTTGGTCTTACAGCCTAATCAATAATTTATGCCTTTTGTAACACCAGATAAAAATGTGAACATTTAATATCCATTTGGGTCTCACGACCTAATCAATAATTTAAAGTCTTTTGTAACCCAGATGATAAATGTGACATTAATATCATTTGGTCTCACAGCCTAATCAATAATTTATGTCTTTTGTAACACCAGATGAAAATGTGAACATTTAATATTCATTTGGTCTCACAGCCTAATCAATAATTTATCTCTTTTGTAACACCAGATGAAAATGTGAACATTTAATATCCATTTGGTCTCAGAGCCTAATCATTAATTTATCTCTTCTGTAACAGCAGATGAAAATGTGAACATTTAATATCCATTTGGTCTCAGAGCCTAATCATTAATTTATCTCTTCTGTAGCAGCAGATGAAAATGTGAACATTTAATATCCATTTGGTCTTAGAGCCTAATCATTATTTTATCTCTTCTGTAATAGCAGATGAAAATGTGAACATTTAATATCCATTTGGTCTTAGAGCCTAATCATTAATTTATCTCTTCTGTAATAGCAGCTGAAAATGTGAACATTTAATATCCATTTGGTCTTAGAGCCTAATCAATAATTTATCTCTTCTGTAACAGCAGATGAAAATGTGAACATTTATTATCATTTGGTCTTACAGCCTAATCAATAATTTATGTCTTTTGTAACACCAGATGAAAATGTGAACATTTAATATCATTTGGTCTTACAGCGTAATCGATAATTGATCTCTTCTGCAACACCAGATAAAAATGTGAACTTTCTTTTTACACTAAAACTTTCGTATAAGCAAATTTTCTATTAAAATGATGTCTGGTACAGGCCGAAGAGCTCATAAAACAAAATCGTAAATTGAAAGAAGTTTTGGTTTATGTGCGAAGAGAGTGTATGCGAAGTACTTTAAACATGCTCTAAGAGAGTTTTATGGTGAGGATGACGTTCATATTTATTTTAATACAATACAATCGATTTAAAAGAACTACTTCAATGCTGCGGAAATTGCAACAGGTGCACGCCAAATGGTTATAAGATTCAAGTATGATTATATAAAGCAAAAGATATTTAGATTTTACTTTCTGAGATATTTCTAATTAAATTTAAGGCAAAACATTAATGCCAATAGATTTTATCATATAAACGTGTAACATTTTCATTTTTGTCGTTTTTTGTCGAACTATTGGTTTCCGCTTCTTCAATTCAACTTTAACCGTTGAAATATAAATACACGTATGTAGGAGTAACTAATATTAAAGGACAGGTCTCCTATCCTTTAACACATTAATTCATTGTTTCTGACTTGATTTTAAAGATAGTGCCATTATCTATATTTAGAATTTTTCTTCACTTACGGGGGCAACAGAAAGACAAAATTATTAAGTGTGTAAAAACGGGAATGCTTTTAGATTTAATTATTCGCATTTTCTGCGAATGCTTATGTTAGCCATATACAATGAAAATATATAAGCAGCTAATACTTGACATATTTAAACCCATTCCTGTTTTAAATCAAAATTGTCCTCGTTCTTCATCTTATAAACGACTGAATTGTTATAATCTAAAGTGCATACAATTAAGTGATTTTTGTACGATGTATATCATAGCCCTATTCTTTCGCAAGGACTTTCAAATTATATTTACATGTTTTTTCTTTCTTGCACTAGTATCGACACACTTAAGGGGAATTTTCAACTTAAGGGTAGACTCTCAATCATTGGTTAGTAGATACAGTCCAAACATATATAGATACATTCTTCTATCGGTTATTTTATTCAGCTCTTGCTAGAGATACGCTATGAAAGTGTTTTTGTCAGGACTTTAGCATCATGAAATAAATTAAAAAAAACATTCTCTTCTGGTTTTACTTGTCGCAAATGTAATATTGTGCATTTCTTATTCTTATGGATCGTTTTTCAAATGTAGTTTGAAAGAAATGAGTGACCATTTCGGATAAGGGACAGATATCTTTTAGTAAGTATATTTTATACGAATATTTCCGGTCATATTTAGAACGCTAGTACAATCGTGGACGCAGAACGAACACAAAACCCTTTATACAGCCTGCGACCTTAACCTTTGACTGACCGATCTCTGAACATCTCATTTACACCAACCCATATGTCACGTCTTAAGTCAATATCTTGAACAGTTTTCTAAGTTTCGCTCCGGAAACGAATTATGACGGCATTGTGGCCCTGTACCGCTCACATGAGCTTAGTCGCTTGCTTGAAAAGTTAAAAGATTCTACTAAATAAATGTGGGCAGATGATGTGTATGTTTTTTCTTTTGCTTTTTGCTTGTTTTTTTTTTTTTTTTTTGTTTTTTTTTTTTTTTGTTTTTTTTTTTTTTTTTTTTTTTGTTCTTTAGGGGCAGGGGGGTTGAGGTGGGGTAAGACATTGAACATGAAGATTTTTAAACTTTCTACTATATAAATAAGGGGTAAAGTGACCACACTCCCTTGTGGCAATGTTTTTATATGAAACAGAATAACTTCTACAATCTTCGTAAAGGGTCATCCAAGAAACAATTGTGTAATATTATTTTAAAATTGGGCCTGCTGTTTCTTAAAAGAATATTTTTTTTTAAATTTTCAATATATACATACAGGGAAAAAGTGGCCGCACATCAGTGGCCATGTTTTTGACGGAACAAAATAATCTGAACATTCTTGGCAGTGGGTCACACAAGAACCACTGGTGTGAAATTTTTTTCAAGATTGAGCCATCAGTTTCATACAAGAATGTTTTCAAGTTTTCACCATATACATATAGGGAGAGTTACCACGCCCCATAGTGATCATGCTTTTCTATAAATCTTAATATTTTAAACAATCACACAAGGACCATTCGTATGAAATTATTTAAAAATCAGGCCAGCAATTTCATTCAAGAAATTTTTTAAAGCTTCCACTATATACATATAGAAAAAAAGACAACGCCTTGTGGCGGTCATGTTTTTTGGGGGTGGGGGGTTGTTAGAATTCGGAATAATTTGAACAGTCTTAGTAGATGATTATTACAAAATCGGACCAGCAGTTTCATACAAGATGATTCTTAATATTTCCACTATATACATTTAGGAAAAGAGACCACGCCCCTTGGCAGCCATGTTTTTTTTTTTGACGAATCGTAATCATTTGAACAGTCTTGGCAGAATTTTTCGTAAGGACCATTTGAGTGAAATTATTTTGAAATCGGACCAGCGGTTTAAGAGGAGATGCTGTTAGAGGATTTTTCTGTTTTTAGCTCAGGCAGTCGCTAAGTGCAACCAAGCGGAACCGATCTGAACAACTTTAAAAGAAAACATCCAATCCAAGCCTCATCAACTTCCATCCAATGGTTTCAGAGATGTTGTTCAAAGAAAATTGAGGACGGACGGACGGACGACGGACGGGAAGCGATCACAATAGCTCACTCTGAGCACTTTGTTCTCAGTTAAGCTAAAAAGGTACAAAAAGATTTCAAAAACGTGTAATTTTAAGTATTTTAGCCTTCTGAACATTTGAAAATTAGATATTTATCTTATGATAAACAGCAAAAGACTGTTTCCTCTTTGAGGCCCATACCATCACCTGGGCTATATTGTTGGTAATGTCCAAAATATTGACAGAAAGATATTTAAAACCTAAATGGCATTTTATAAGCGAAATACTCACGACTTCTTTTCATGAAGAGAAAGTCAAACATTACTTTGTCACAAATGTACGAGTTCGAAAGCAACAAAAACACAACACCATAGCAATTAAGCCAACAGTAAAGTGTTAATACTAATGATAGTCATCAAAGAGAGGGTACAGTTTTACAGATTATAAGCACTCCATTACTGCTTTATAACAAACACGTTTCAGAAAAATTAAGACAAAAGATACTTGAATACACTTTATGTAATGATGAGTTTGCTTGCGGATACCATGATAAATTTACAAGTTGTTTACATTTTGAGACAGACTGACTGTGGGTCACTTCATTTAACTCTAATATGGCTCGAAGTTTCATTTATTCCCTTTTTCTGCATTTCGAATTATTAAAAAAAACTTACTTCAAAATTATTTATTAAAGTATGACGACATATGTCACAAGTGCTTTACATCCTTTTCCTTTATCTAATTTTCTTTATCAACAAAAGGTAAAAGTGGTATAAATTAATGTAAAAAAACACTTTCTATGATAGATATTGATTTTACTTTGTAGCTATTCATTATAAATATAGACGTGTTATTGTACCAAATTTTTCAGAATGAAGTCCTATAATCAAAATATTTCTTTTTACATATGGAGATTTATAGAGATGTTTTATAAGAAGAGGTTTGTTTAAAATCCTCAAGTTCCATTCTACTTGTCATTTGTCAAGAGGCTCTATCTTTTTTCAGCTGATAAGGTAACACTTCAATAACTGATAAAATGATTAACCAACTGCAAATTGGTAGTTGAACTTGATATTCTAGGCTTACTCTTTGAAAAATGGTGAACTGTTTTTTCTTTGTTCTGGATTTGTTGCCTTAATGGAGCTTTGGTGAAATTTTAAATTTTGTTTGAGCAGTTTTTGAAACGTTAGATCTTGAACGCCTATATATGTTCATTATAGGAAAAGTGTTTAAAAATCTTAACATTGATCATTTTATTCCAAGAAGAAACGCTTTATTTTTCAAATTGGATATTTTAGTAGGTGCAAAGCAATTTCAGCACTTTACTGGGTCATTAGCACTTTCTTGGTCCATTAGTACAAACTTCTAAACAGGATACTCCTTATAGAAATAAATGCTTTGAAAAAAATGAATCTGAAGCTTACTTTTATTTCGTTCTATTCTACAGAAAATAGGAAAGTCTACGCAGTTTTAGCGACGACTACTTGGAAAGAGAAACATTGTATGTATGCAATGAATATGTGAAACCAATTATTAACTTACTAAAACCTTCTTTCAACACTAGCCAAATAGTTTAATAATTGTACTGAAGAATAGATTAAAGCATTATTTACATACCAATCTTTAATCATCGTAGAATTCAATTCTTCAGCTTATAACACAAAGCCATAACTTCTACAGTCTTAGGTTTATTAGTTATAAGATATCTCGCATTTTTTAGGGTTGGGCGTGTGGGGAGGCGACACTGTTACATCTGAAGAGTTCTTTGACATCAATGGTAAGCAGTACATTTTTTCGGAAAATGGTAAATATCTGTGAATTGCCTTATTTACATAAGACTATCTCTGAATGTCTGTTCTTCCTAAGTATGGATCAATAAATTCTGTAAAAGATTCTTTTGAAGTATAGAACGTTACCAAATAAAATAATAGTAGACTTGCTTTTAGCATCACTATCAATCTTAGAACATTTTATTCCCAGAAAAAATGCTTACGCTGGACTCAGATTTGTGTTAAAGCAAAAGCAGTTTAAAGCACCTTAATGGTTCATTAATGCAAAGTAACTACTGCCCGCTGTCCGTTTTTCGCCAAAACATATGTACATGTATACAAAAATGCATCAATAGGTGTAACAAACTGTTTATTATTGGAGCAAATTATTAAAAGCTTCTTTCATGTTAATCCGTGGTTTAAGTAATAGATTTAGAAATTAATGTTAGCAGAACATCTTCAAACCACAGAAAGAAAGAGTTGGGTGAAAATTGAGTGGCAAATAAAACATGTCTATTTTAATACGGGAAACTATCATTTTATTGACATACGCCTTTGAATCCGGTAAAAATGACTACAGGATTTGGCCCTTCTTAAATGTTAATGAATACAATACGATACTATACTTTTGTTATGTGTTCGAGCCCTAGAATTGACAAATCAGTAAGTTTCCGTTGATTAAATCAGCTTTTCTATGGTTACGCCATTTGCAATTAAATCTAAGGAAATTAACTGTTTAATAAATTGAAATATTGACTAGCATTAAATCGGCATGATTCGTCCGTAAAAGGGAATATAAATCGTAAAATGAATTTCTCACAATTGCTGGTAAACAACAAACATCTTTACAGCAATACGAAATTCAATTCTACGTGTCCAATACATGTTTTCTACTTACTGTTGCATACTACTCAATATTTAAAATATTCTCAAAAAGTCACTTCTCTTTTAAATGTCATTTCAAGAGACATAAAAATAACTAGTTTGCAAAACGGCTGAAAACGATGTCCAAACTAGTTTTAAGAATTTCAGCACTGGGACATAATTCCAAAAATGCATCAAAAACAAAATTAACGAGACAGTGCATTGAACAGTCCAGAAGAATGGCCCTTTTATGCATTTTTCTCTCAGAACTCATTGTAAATATATATACAATGTAATTGCCATTACTTTGCAAAATAAAATAGATGCGCTTTATGCTGTTAAATATTCAGTTTCTGTCTATGCTCTAGTTATGTTCAAATTTCCTGTCAAAATGTCAATTAAACCGTTAATGATCTGTCAATCTTCCCCACACCAGAGTATGAAGCCTGTGTAGTTTCGAAATTCCGAAATACAACATATCCTTACTTTTAATATAGCTTGTATATTTTATCAACGGCACAAAAAATCAGCTGAACATACTTTAAACACAAGTTGAGAATGTTTTTGTTAGGCAGAACATCATGTCCAAAATAACAATTTATAATTACAATGTCTGAGTGAATGAAATCTTGTCTCATGCAGCATCTTCGACGCCAAGTAGACGAACAGACATATTGACAAAACTATCTCTCACTGACAAGTAAAATTCATTATATGTATGCAACATAAAGCACAAACTAACTAGAAAATTTCATTTCGTTATGCATCTTGAGGCTTTGCTGCTTGTCCTTCTATTCTGTATCATTACACTTAATTTACGAGGGTGTTAAATGAACCATCCAAAACGGAATCTTGTTTTTCTCTGGAGTTTCTCCGGCAAATTGTGTTTGGTTTTCCTTTGGTTGTTTCGTTTTATTGAATTCATCTATAGATTTAGTTGCTTGTATGACATTGAATAGATCTGATTTTTTTGCCAGACAAAGTAAATTTCTGAAACCTCATGCGTTAACTTCTGTTATTTTAAAGGATTTTTGACTCTATAGAAGAAATTGATATAAATGGAAGATGTCTACCATGCTTTCATAGGAATATATGAACATCTGATGGACAAAGACATAAAAACTTTATTGATTTTTTATCTCTTTAGACGTTTTGAAAAAAAAAATATTCAGAAGATTTAATGCAAATATGTTGATGTAACTCGATTAAAATATGTTAGAACATCCTTTGAAAGCACATACTTTGGGGAAACTACGTAATACATAAAGATTGGATGAACTCCATGGTAGGGACCTCCATAGCATAGTGATTAAGGTCCTATCGCTGACTTAAAATCAATTGCCCCACACCGATGTGGAATTGAGCCTCACTTGTAGAATTCTCAAAGTGAAGAAGGCATCCAACCTATGGCAGGTCGGTGGTTCTACCCAGGTGCCACCCGTAATGAAATATTGCATAGAGGGACACCTTGGGTCTTCCTTACCCGTCAAAAGCTGAAAGCTCGCCTTATGACCTATAATTGTCTTGATGCGACGAAAAAGAATCCGTGCTCCAAAGAAATATAATAACACTTAGCCAAACAGTTCACTGTCTGGATAAGATTTGTTTTCTCAAAAACAGTTTTGAAGTAAGAATAGCTTGTTAAAATGTAAACCAAAGTTTATTTAATTAGTACACCCAATATAACTGGAAACGAGACAAATCCCTGCTCTTGTATTTGCTAAAAGTACGATCATTCAATAACATCTTTTTTCCTAGCATTTGATAAATTACTTGTTTTCACGCTGCATTTAATGTATCATTATTGACAAATTTCGCTGGGAGTACTCCAATTGAGGCTAAGATATATTTAGTGAAATAGGATTATCATGTCTCCTAATAATAAGTAGAACAAAAGTGATAAAAGAAGGATATTTACGAATAGCCAAAAAAATGTTCCAAAGCCTTTATTTCCAGTCCTATTTTGCTAAAAGTGGAAAATATGAGAGAAAAGAACGTAATGAACATGAATACTTTAAATACAATTTTCGTCAGTGTTTTGTCCCTTAAGCCGTATACAGCAGAACAATTGTATTCTTAATTCAAAACACGGGAGCACTGATCTCTGTCCAAAACTCATGTTCAGGTGATGACTTAAACAATATGTCTGCCAATGATTTAAATGACATCATTATTATGATTTGACGTTCACGGCATAGCCCTTATATTTCCCTTTTCACTTTTATCCGCCTTAGGAAAATGAAGCTTGGAAAATAACAGATTTGGCCCATGGAAAATTGGAAAAAAAGACAAAACTTGCCGCTGAAATTAAGATCTCTTCATATACGTAATCAATAAATTATATGAAAAAATCTAACTATAACTGTAGGGATAATGCACGTTTTTTTTTTGTGTATTAACGTCTTAAGAAGCCCGCGGGAAAGATTGTGAACGAGACCGAAGATCGAGGTCACAATCGTTTCTCAAGAGCTTCTGAGTACGTTAATACACAAAACAAAAGTGTATTGTCGCTATTCTTGCAAAAACACACAACACGACGACTATTTATAGATGTATTGCTTTCATATCTGATGACTTTACGATTTTCCGGTACATGTTTTAATTACCATTCTGTTGTTCTTGGAAACGGTTCATATGTTTTAAATATCCATAACCAGGGCCCAGAAATGAACAACACTACAAAAAGCGCGTACTGACGGTTTTTAAGCGATTTTTAACTCGTTATTATAAACATGACGTTATCAATAATTTTACATATTACTTAAAAATTAGGTAAACAAGAGCACAATTTCAAAAATAATATCTTTATATTCGAGTTATTTTGAATACGAACACATTTTGAGTACGGATGAGTACGAATGTAGGGACACACGATTTTTCTCCCGTTAATAAATGGGCGGATCCAGTGAAAAAGTAGTCTTTATTTAGAAATAGATATAAATGTTTAAAAAAAATCCCAACAAGAAAAGCCTAAGAGCATGTAAAGAAGTCAACATTGAAATAAAGTTACGTGTAAATGTATCAACGTACAAAACGGCTGAAGATGAGAACCATTTCATTGTCAACACTTCAACATATTTTCTCAAATGAATATCAAAGATGCAACAACATCTGTCATGGCGTCAGTAACTGCTTTTCAAGAAACTGGAAATGAAAATGAATACCATTATTCTACAGCTGAAAGAAACTTGAATAAGTTAAGTTTAAGGCATCATCTTTCAATCTATATTTCTATTTTTAGATTTCTTATCTACTGCTGCCTGTGGCAACGGAAGAAAAAATATCTTGTACAAATTATACGAACCAAACCAATTATGTAAAATGGTAACTGCAGTAAAGCAATTTCTCTGTACGTTAATGAGTCCTCGCAATCTGAGTAAGGGGAAAAAAATTAGGTAGATAGCTTTTTATCATAAGTAATATCATTTTAATATTATTGCAAGAAGAGCCTATGATCTGAGAAAATTTAGTAATGATTAAATAATAATGTATTCATAATTCTTATTTACAAGAATATATACACATTTAACATCACTAATTACACAATGTTATAACTTTATGTATAAGCAATTGACACAACGGTGAATGACTATAAACATGACACTTTGCATTCGATTAATTGTAATAAATTATGTGGTTATACGTAGACACAGGAATTTGCAAAGCATGAGGAAATAGATTCTGTAAAAGATCAAGAATTTGACATAATCTGTTCATTTACACTGAATCATTCATTGTAAAATGCTACATTGATATTTAAATAGTTCGCTAAGCTTGATTTACTTTAAGGCTTATGTGTTGACTGCTGGTCAAATGTATACATATCTGCTACATCTATAAAGTGGCAACATCAATTTTCGATATTCTTACACATTTTTGTTTAGTTTATACTAATCTAATTTATTTCGATTGTGATGAAAGCTTCAAGCGTATTTCGAGATAAAGTGATATAGTATAATTTAAGAAAAGGACTATATTAGAATGTCGAATTGCTTTTTCTTGCGAGGTATTTTATGTTGAACAAATATTTTTGGTCAAATACAAGGGACACTGACAAAATACGTACTATTAATATGATCTCATGTTTGTATCATTTTGAAGAACGATGATCCTGCCAAAAATGGATCAAACATTAACATCCTACCTTTTGCATTATATTTGTTTCGTGGTCATTTGTTCATATGTAAGGTTTCTGGTCAGTCTGGTCAGGATCCATGCTGTTCGCTTTCAAAGCCTATTGCAATCAGAGAAACTGTTAGCGAACAGCATGGATCCCGACCTGACTGCGCGGATGCGCAGGCTGGTCTGGATCCATGCTGGTCGCAAACCCACTATGTTGGTTTTCCCATTGCGCGGCTCAAATTTTCACAATTATAATTTATTCTGTTATGCACTCGTGTCTTGTTATATCTTGTGTATGATGTTTTCTGCGCATCTACCTATAACCGCTTTACCCAGTCTCTCAATTACTAACGTTTGTACCAATAATTGAAGTATTGAAAATACTTTGTTTAACATATCATTTAGTTGCTTGTCTCACGTTTGGAGTTGAGGAAACCACGAAATATACAACTTTGTAAAATTGCGAATTTTTGGTTAATTAAGTAAAAGTATTTTCTAAATTTTGAAATGATATGCCTCAATAGACTAAAAGTTATCTATTGACAGACTACGGCCTTTGACCTTTTGTGAATAGAGTCAGCTAAGTATACAAAACTTTAAATGTACTCTTATCGTAACAAGACAATGTTACAAACGAGGCGTAAAAATACCATTTGCTTGTCCATAAAATACATCAATGCTTTGTCGTGTGACAAACCAATCGTAAAATAGGACTATAAAACTGTTTTACGTATAATTTGAACAGTATTTAAATGAATGACCCTTTAAGTAGAACCTCCATGCTCAAAGTACATTGTAAAAGGTCAGCCTACACTTTCTCATAAAAATCAAATCATCTTTGGCAGAGTAGTGTTCTTAGCAAAAGAAATATTACATTTAATGTCTACCATTTGGTGCGTTTTAGAAATGAAAGGGCGTTAGATATGTTTTTCGCTTGTTTTTCCAGTTAGTTGAAATACGTAATGTTTTCTTTTTCAGAATTTTTTTTCAGGTACAATTTACTTTTCAAACGAACTGTAGCTTTGATTCTAAACAATGAACTTTTACAATTCCTTCTTTTACCCCGAGACGATAACGTTTGTTAATTGTTCCACGTTAATAGTGTATATTTGTTTAATTCGAAATACCACTTCATCTAACAAAAGAAAACAACATTCCATGTGTTTGATAAACTCTGTTCGTTTCATGTTATTCTTGGAAACATTATTAGAGAAACAATTTTAAAATTCTCGGGCATTTAATCAAAGAAATATTTGTTTTGAAATATTTGTTTTGAAGTACTCCGTAGAAAAATGTCAAACTTTATATAAATAGCAAAAAAATTAAAGCAACTGTTCCATTTCTATCAAGCTTAATGGGAGACCGAGTTAAAGCAGCATGCCTCCAGATTTGGCTAAAAAATAATCTTTCTTTCAAATTGAAGTTTGGTCATATTACGAACATTAGAATATGAATTTTTGTTTCTAAAATATTTTAAAAGTTCCAAATCAAGACAAAAAGGTGACTGCGTCGGGAATCGAACCCCGGACCGCCGCGGCAATAAAGACATTTTCCCGTCGTCGTAACCAATAGCACTATAGCTGAAGTAGTGAATAATGACTTCAAAATATAGATATTTATAATCGAGACAGTTTACCTGGAGTAAAAGCGTGACACAAGCTTTTCGATTTTCATCGTAAAAAATAGTAAAAACAGCAAATTCTCATGTGTTTCCATAACATAAAGTTTGTCAGTAATTAAATTATAAAGCCTTTTTAAGAAATATAGCATTTATTTCAAGATATCTAAAAAAAATATTTTTTTTTGTTGCCGAACGATCTGGAGCCATGCCGCTTTAAAACAACGACAAAGAGGTGATTGAGGTCTAGATTTAAAGCGGAATTGCCTTTAATCTTCGATTTTGTAATTCTGTTAACATTGTAATTCTTTTTCAAAACTATTATTCTGAAAGTTCAACTATATATTGCCAAGGAGACTTACTTGGTATACTAGATTGCATTCTTAAGGATGTACGATCGAATTTTTGGTTGCGGGTTTATCCCGTAACCAAAGTTAAGTGTATTTCTGACAATCATGTAGCATCTTTATTTGATTCCAAATCACATCCAAATGATATGTTCATGTGCTACACAAAGTAGTTCCATTCATGAACAATGCGGATGAATTATCAATGATCAAGTAGTTCTTATTCATCCTCTATATCCATTCATACTGGCCATTTAGATTAAATAAGACCTGTCAATGATTAGGTATTCCAGCCTATGGTTACATCACATTCACTGACTTCCAGCTGTTCATGTAAGGTCAGGCGAGGAGTTTATCTTAGATATGAGGCACATTAGTATTTGTTTCTTATACATGTATATTAAAAGATTGGCATTTAAAATGAAAATAAATCTAGCAAAACCCGCAACCACCAGACATCTCAAGGCTTTGATTTCTAATGTAAAGAATTTTTTCATACTCTGTGAGCTTGAAGAACATTAGTTTTCAAGACAAACAAGAGAAGAAAAACCAGAGGTCACCGAACTCGTTTTAATTTTATAGGGCATTTCGTACACCTACTGTTCTAGCATTTCTGAAATTTTGTAAAATTGAAAAAATGGTTGTACTTTATAAAACATATAATATCCCATTTAATGTCATAGGGATTTCATGTCTTACACGTTAATATGAATACAAGGTGATGTCAGTATTATATAAGCATAAATGTCACAAACAAATCTCTTTCATTTTTACATGTTGACATAATTACCCCACCCACTTTATTTTCAATGGAAAAAAAATGTATTTAGATCTACAAAAAAATTTCTGACGGTAAGATTTTAAAAATATTTTGCAGCTTTAATAACACACAAAAATGCTTTAAAATGGAAAGAAAAAAAGTAGGGGTCACCGTGCATCTAAGAGATTTATTAAGAAAAAACTGTCAAAAACTGGTGAATTTGATATTTTGTGTTCTTTTTTATTTAATTTACATTTTTCAGATAAAATAAAGAGATATCTTGAAAACTTTTATTTCAATTATAGCTTATCATTATATGTATCAGTCAGGAAAATATTAAAACTAAACCTGATCTACTTTCATAGATATTTGAAATTACCTACCCCTACCCCGTTGTAAAACTTACGTCAATTTTAAACAAATGCCAGCCAAAAATAAGGGTGAAAATTTTTTTTCCGCAAAAAGCAGAATCTATTTGCTTAAATGGTACTTTATTAGCCATATTTAATGATTTAGCATTAATTTTCGGCGAAACTTTTGTTGGAAGGCAATATTTGAAGAAACATTATTTTAAATGGCGGATATCCTGAAAAAAAAAAACGCTCGTACATCCTTAAAGTAATCTTGCCGAAAGTCCGGGTCTCCTCTCAAATATCTGAGACCGCTAGAAATAATGTTAGAAGGCGTTTCTTGGGTTGTGTTTAGCTTCAAAGCTGAGAAATAGTAATATGACTCGATTGTGACGTCATTGTGTAAATTCGATCAATTATTTTAGTACCGTTATATCACATTTAAAGATAACATCAACATTTTCAGCGAAGAATTTCTTTCATAATCAACTTGGGCGATAAAGCTGTCTGTAAACGTTGTTCTTTTTAGGACAACAAACTCGTATTATTTACATAATAATCTTGTTACTTGACATTAATGTCTTTCCAAGATGTTGTACCTTTAACAAGACTGACAGAGCTATATGCCACGCAGATACGACGGCCATTTTTTCTTTTGATAAACATTTACCCAATATAAATATACATTTCTTCGATTAACTGTACGACAGGTGTATAAGACTAGGATCCTGTAAGGCTGGCAAAAAGAAACACAGATCGTTTCTTCCAAAGTACTAGTATTTGTTTGCAGTGTTCCCGTCTAGAATTAAGTACATGATTTTTTTATCCTCATTTCAAGTCCAAAATAGAAAGATGATATGAAATGTATGAACTCTAAGTATGAAAGATAATTAAACAATAATACAGCAAATACTGCATGCAAAGCGTAAAATATAAAAGTTTATACATGTAAACATGTATGTATGTTTTTCAGAAAACAGTAGCAAAAACCTGCATTTATTAATAATCTGTTATTATTCAGCTCCGTTTAATTTTTAGACAATATTTTTCTCTATTCAAGTAACTTCATTAAATGAAAATATATATTAACTGATGCATTTAACAAAACATTTCACTTCGTGCTATTCTTGGAAACATTAATGAAGAAAGGAATTCTTCGTGAGCACCTAATCATCGTCTTATTTCTTTTGAAACACTTCCAAAGAAAGAAGGTCAGAAGTCCAACAGGAAAACACACATTTCAAGAACGCAGCCATCCATGCAGAAGTTATACTTAAAAGCTTTGCAAGAATCGTGTAGTCAGCTCGCTTTTTTGATAAAAAAAATGAAGTACAAACAAAACATCTTAACTGTATCCAAGCTTCCAGTGTGGTCCGAAACAATATTCATCACTGTCTCGTTTAGCAAAACCATACTAACTGAATTATTAACGCCCCTTCGATAGCGTTGGCATTTTGTTGGTAATTCTTACAGTTTACATGTTATGAACTAAAGTAGTTTTGTTGAAAGAAGTGTGTTTGTTTCTTTGTTTCGTTGGATTGTAAGTCATGCCAACACAATTTTACGTCATTTGGCGAATTTCAAGCTTTTGACTAATGCCTGTGGCAGAACACATCTGCTCGGGACATCATTTAGGGCACGGACTTACACCTGTGTTTCATTAGCGAACTTCTGTAAGCCAGTTAGATAGGTTCCCCGCACGAAATAATTTAACACGCCATTCAAATGTTCAAATATCCTACTGTGAAGTGGTGAAGAATAAAACAACCGCAACCACTGTTAACAAATCGAAATGTAGCACTTTCAACCGTCCAAAAACCGTTTCCGTAGCGGTTAACGAAACAGCTGAAAGACGACACTTCAAGTTTGTTTTAAAAAGTAAACTTGCATAATCTGTTATACGTCAAATAGATACATATAAATTATGTTTTGTTAAAATATATGGAATTCACACTTCTTCTTTCTAGTCAGTCCAGTTATTACTTAAGTCATCCACGGCAAATGTTAATTCGAACTCAAATTTAGTTGAACTCAACTACTAGAACATCTGAAAATGAGGAGTTTGATGCCTTAATTAATATGTCTCAGCTTCGAAGAGCATGCTGTCTTAACACAGATAAAACTAAAACTTTCCATGAAACTACTAGTATAAAGAGAAACGTTCCTTGTTTTCAGTCGATATTAAAATTATGATCTTTTTAAATATGAATGAAAATATTGCGAGGAAATCCTGAAGAACATTTGCAGAAAAAAAAGATGAGATAACCTAGGCTCTAATGTAGGCTAATTGGACAATTTCTCATTTCGTCTTGAAATAAATTCAAAACATGGCTTTGATTTAAAGATCAAAGTGATAAATACTGACATTCTGCAGTTAATATATCTAACAAATTACTCTAATTACGCAGAACGATATCTAGAACGAACTTCAGACTGTTGTTTTTACTGTTCTATCTTCATCTTTAACATTTCTTATAGCAACGTTTCTCAGTCATGTAATCCAGTATTGCAGTTGGTGTAGGTTTCATAGAGACATATATTATAACAAAGTTGTATAACGATCCGGTATAAAAATAAAGATTTGAGGGTGTAATTATGACCAAGTTTTAAGTAGATTTGGTGAAAATTGCGACTTCCAGAGTGTTAACGGTAAAGCTTTTGACGATGAAAGACATTTATTACAATTCGGGCTTTTGAACCTAATTTACTGTGATCTACAAAAAGACAGTGATGTTAGTCTGTTTTGTCGTTAAACAAGATTACATTACTGTTTGGGTAGATAGTAAGTCAAAACAAATATCTCTGAAATTATTTCGGAATTTGCCAGCTTGTCATAATTGCTCAGCTGAGCTATAACGTTAATGCATAAAATCATCTTTCATCCTTCCTTTTCATTCAACTGTTTCAAAATCGTTTGAACTGGTAAAAATATGTTTTCTCCTTCAAATTATTTGATTATGTGTAAGGTTCATATGTTCTTCCACACTAGTGTTTACAATACAGGCATCTGCTTGAATTTTTATAGCAACTCATTTACCATGAGTTATGTTTAACAAACTTTCAGCTTTTATTGTACCCCCCGACAACAAAGTTGTAAGGGGGGTAAACTGGTTTCAGGTTGTCTGTCTGTCTGTCTGTCTGTCCGTCTGTCTGTCCGTAGACGCAATCTTGTGCGCACCATCTCTCCTTATCCCCTTGACAGAATTAATGAAACTTCACACAAGTGATCAGTACCAACAATAGTTATGCATGGGGCATGTTAGGTTCTTTTAGAAAAATTTTTTGCAGAGTTATGGGACTTTGTTTTTTTGTTACTATACTTTATACTTAGACACAATCTTGTGCGCACCATCTCTCTTCATCACCTTGACACAATTTAATGAAACTTCACACAAGTGATCAGCACCAACAGTAGTTGTGCATGGGGCATGTTAGGTTCTTTTAGTAAAAAAATTTGCAGAGTTATGGGACTTTGTTTTTTTTTGTTACTGTACTATATACATAGACACAATCTTGTGCGCACCATCTCTCCTCATCCCCTTGACACAATTTAATGAAACTTCACACAAGTGATCAGTAACAACGGTAGTTGTGCATGGGGCATGTTAGGTTCTTTTAGAAAAAAAATGCAGAGTTATGGGACTTTGTTTTTTTGTTACTATACTACATACATAGACACAATCTTGTGCGCACCATCTCTCCTCATCTCCTTGAAACAATTTAATGAAACTTCACACAAGTGATCAGTAAGAACAGTAGTTGTGCATGGGGCATGTTCCGTTCTTTCAGAAAAAAAAAATGCATAGTTATGGGACTTTGTTTTTTTATTACTATACTATATACATAGACACAATCTTGTGCGCACCATCTCTCCTCATCCCCTTCACACAATTTAATGAAACTTCACACAAGTGATCAGTAACAACAGTAGTTGTGCACGGGGCATGTTAGGTTCTTTCAGCGACAAAAATTATAGAGTTATGGGACTTTGTTTCTTGTTAACATACTATGTACATACAGTCTGCATATGCAATTTTGTGTGTGCCTAATCTACCAAACCCTTGTACACAATTTAATGAAACTTCACACAAGTCATCAGTAGCAACCCTAGTTGTGCATGGTGCATGTTACATTCTTTTAGATAAATATTCTGCATAGTTATGGGACTTTGTTTTTGGTACTATACTGTATACATAAAGTCTATATATATACAGTCCACATAATTATGCAATCTTGTGTGCGTCAAATTGCAATGTACTGTGTCAGTGCATGCGGGGAGGGGTGGGGTACATTCATCACCTTTAGTGATAGTTCTAGTTATACTTAGAAATACATCTGCCAAAACAAGAAAAAATATTGTTTGATAAGTATAACTTTGCATCTGTCTTTAGAAGTGCATGGGAAAATGTCTAAGTTAGAATTAGTTTGTACCATACCGCAGACAGTTCGATATGTAAGTGGAAATTCCGAAAAGGTGTAGAACGTTTCAAAATAATTGAAAATACTGCCACCAATATTACTGATAAACCATCCATTTTTCGTGGTAAATAGCGATTTTTTCCAATTTATTTTGACCAAGGGAGTGGAGCAACTGATGTTATGTTTTATCACCATTTCGTCTATATAGCCAATGGCATCCGCATAATATGAATCCTGTCTAATTCTGAAAAATCCTGCTACATTTAAAAGGTATCAATTAAAATTTAGTCCTGGATCGTCTTATATAAAATTGCATCTTCCAGACAAGAAGCCATATCCGATAACACTACACTAAGTCTTTTTAATGCAGCTGAAGAGGCTCTTAGAATTTTTTTAACATGTTTAAATGTTACTTAGAAGAAAGTACATTTGAAATAAATGAAATTAATTCTATTTTATTTTATTTCCTAACTTGGAAATACGTTAAATACTGAAAATCGGGATACTTAGATTGTTTTTAGTGTAGAATATTCTTCTATGCCAAAAAGATCTCTTGGTAAGGCATTCCAATAAAATCTGCAAAATTAAACCTGTCAATAAAATTGTCAGATACATATCCTTGCATTCTCTTCAAAGTTTTCGAAAATTGGAAAACATGGCGATGAGGGGAAACACTACTTGCAGAACGAGGACTCAAAATGAACTTTGTAATTCTATTATTCATTGAGAAAATATCTTGTAATGAAAAACATAAAGATTTCTGACAATTATCTCCATTCGGATGAATATATAAGAATAATTTTACTAATCTATAATTCTAGAACTGACATGCAAATAGCAAGCTGTATTATTAGCATTTTTGTAGAATAGCAGTTTGCCAGTGCAAATGATGAATAATACTTCTGTAATAACATACAAAATGTAGTTTTTACTGATAATTTTAGTAGAGAAACCTCTGTATTCTATTTCATTGTTAATCAGTCTTTCTTAGACATTATTTTATATATAATCTTCTTTTTTATGAATCCAGGCAATGAAATTCTTAAAATACCATTAAATAGGTGGTTTTCTTTCATCACGAGATTAATCTTCAGTTTTTAGATATTTTCTCTATCTACTATTTACATAACTAACACCTGTTCCAAACTGCAAATATTTTTATCAGCAATATATATGTGGCTGTTAGACAGATAAAATGAATACTGCTCAAACCTTGATTAATTGCAATGTCCCTAAAGTAAATTCCGCATGTATACAGTATTTGTTTTCAAATGCAACCGTAACCATTTTGAGCTATTTCGTTTTTCATTTACATATTATGTTAATCAACTGCGGGCGATCAAATTGTTTATTTAATATCTGAAAAAAGGACCATATACTCTCTTTGGAAAGTACCGTGTCTGTTAGGTTTATACAAAAGTTTGTTTTCAAGTTAACTTGAAGTAACCGCTTTCAGTACATTAGAATTTAGGTGTTGATTAGACACTAAATCGATTTCAAAAACATTTCTTATATACGACATATTATTTCGTCTAGGAAATAAAAATCACGTTCCTTCTTCCGCTAGTGAAATTCGTTTTTACGATAAAATTCAATAACTGTCTCTCCCACAACATAAAACATAATTGCAACACCTTTGATGGAGGTGTGTAAGTGTTATATAATGTATTCTGGCTATAAATCATTCTGTTGAAGTACTTCTTGATCAACTTCAAAGACAACATAAGAAGGATTGCTCGTTAAAAGACTTGCTTTTGTTAAGAGTCTATCGAAAATATTTTAACATAGTTAAAATGTTTTATTGGTAGGTGGTTACGGTACCAACTTTGTTGGAAATACGATTTCCGTACATAGAAACAAAGATTCATCGGAAGCAACATAAGAAAAAGGTAAGGGTAGATTTCTCGGAAGCACAGAGCACCACAAACACAGACTCAGAGCCAAGCATTTGCAAAGTAGGCCCAAAACAAACTAATAACTGGCTCAGATTTGAAGTAAAAATGTGGAACATTATTCATGTAAACTATCAATGGCCAAGCGGAACTTTTATTACAAAATGATATTGACTGGACTCGATTCTCCTGAAAGGACCAGAATGGAATTATTTGACAAGAGTACATCTGATTTCTGATCTTTAAAACCACATAAATGTGATTCTCATGTATATTTAGCAATGTGTTTTAATCTAGTCTAAATCACATTAAGTTATAAACCGACTGTGGCAAAGGCAATTTTGTATTGCATAAATTTAAAGACAATTGGATATTTTAAACAGATTATCAGCTTTGTTGATATTTTCTAAGGAATTGATTTTAATAGACATTTCTAATGAAATCCTTGAATAGGCATTTTATTGTAGAGCCCGCGTGCGTAAAGCGCGTTCGGAATTTTTTGTCTGGCCAATAACATTGACATGCATAGAGCAATATTGTTTCTATTTCGCAGGAATGTTTAACTGAGTATCTTAAAGGTTAATGTCACACTTGGATATCTAAGCCATAACTTAAAAAGTATCTTGTTTATATTTGGAGTGAATGTTGCGCTCAATGAGATGGAATTTCGCATACAAACCCAAGTTTCTTATCTCACAGGTCAATGTCACATTTAGGGGTCAAAGGTAATTTTAGAGATTATCCGGGCTGTAACTTTGTTATGCATAAAGCAATCCTTTTATTCGGCATAAATGTTTGTCTAAATGAGACAGTGTTGCGCGCAACTCCCACACCCCTACCTCAACGGTCAAGGTCAACAGAAGAAAATACGCTACAATAAACATAACTTGACTCTGTTTGAAATTTAATATGATAAATTACAAAATTCTCTAATTAAACTTTGCCATTGAATAATGCTGCTGCGATTATAGCCTAATTTACTGACTGATGAAAACAGCATATCAATTAGAATAGTTCGTGAAGCTCGATTTCTTCTAGTGGCAGCTGGCCAAATGCATCCATCTTTGCCATGCCTTGCAGAATTATGTGTGCATTCGATTTAAAATATTTAAACATGATATGTGTATCTAGTATATTTAAAATAACAATTTTATGTGTAGAAAACAGGCACACGCACTTGCTGAATATAAACGATGTTTATCAAATCATTAAAAGTTCAAAGTACTTTTATTGTTTCGTATGTTTAAAATTCAAAACGCTTGCATTTTTTATCTCGCACTATTTTATGTTTAGTACACTTACCTGTATATCACAAAAAATCGCACTATTTTGTGTTCAGTACACTTACCTATATATCACAAAAATCGCACTATTTTGTGTTCAGTACACTTACCTATATATCACAAAAATCGCACTATTTTGTGTTCAGTACACTTACCTATATATCACAAAGAATTGATTCACCTGTTAAAGCTTAGTCCGTTTTCAACCGTATAAACTCCACAGGTTTCAGACTAGAACTGTGTTCATATGTGATTGTAAGAGAAATAGGCGTGATTTCTGTAAGCAATGACACCTTAATTATAGAATATTGAGACTGTGCCCTTAATGTGTCCTTGACCTCTAAGCAAAGGCTTTGAGTTTAAGACATGCTGCCTTGTTAAAAGAAGAACAGGTTAAGATATTTGATATCTTAAGTCTAATAATGACCTATGAGCACGTGACACATTCTGTTATTTGAATAGTTTCTTGAATATCCATTTCGTATACAAAAGTTAAAGAATGGAAAAACGACGACTCACAATTTTGAGCTCACTTGACAAATTGCATTGTTATGGAAAATACATTTGCCAAGATATCTGAATATCTAACCATGTACACTTAAGTTATATCTCAGATAAAAAAAGGAACTAAACGTTTTGACGTGTAAGTGTGACCTTAATCAAAAAGGATTATACTGGCGATTTTAAACTAAGATATGAATAAAACGATGTAAATCTGATTAGCAAATTTACAACTTCCAAAGTGTTATACCTTGTAAACAAACTGGGTAACAAACTTGTTTAGAGCATGCAGCTACTTTTACAAAAGGAAAGATAAAATGTATCATAAAATGTCCAACCTCTGATGGAACTAATAAAGGAAAACTAACAGACGTAATGATGGACTCTGAAATCCTTTAAGGAACAGCACTGAAGTTCTGAATAAACTGAAATACATTCTGAGAATTTTAAAGCAACGTGCTAAATATTCTATACTCTTTTTCTCTCTTACAAAGTTTGGCATCAAGTTCAACTTTAAGTAGTGACTGCCAAGCCAAATTCGAAAAATAGAACTCCTTCGCACTAAAACAGTAACACTCAATTATTTAGAAGAAACGATAAAGGCATATGAGCCGCGCCATGAGAAAACCAACATAGTGGCTTTGCGACCTGCATGGATCCAGACCAGCCTGTGCATCCGCGCAGTCTGGTCAGGATCCATGCTGTTCGCTTTCAAAGCCTATAGCAATTAGAGAAACTATTAGCGAACAGCATGGATTCTGACCAGACTGCGCGGATGCGCAGGCTGGTCTGGATCCATGCTGGTCGCAAAGCCACTATGTTGGTTTTCCCATGGCGCGGCTCATATGTAGTCTCTAGATTGCCTGTCATCGGAGGCTGACAAAAATAGATTGAACGGAAATTACATGTTTGTGAAAAATCTATTGTTATACACTTTGTGATTTACTTTCACTCCCTTTCTCCTTTTTTATGATCATCATTTGCTTGCAGTCAACATATTAATGACAGAGAAATTATTGGTCAATATATGTTCTCATTTTCATTCGTCTTTTAACATCGAAGTGTCTGCTCTATTTTTTTTTTATTTAATTAAATTTAATTTATTTACCCTCTTTTGAAATGCATGATTGTATTCATGTCACTGTGTTCTTTTGTCTGTTGGTTTAGAGTCACACAAATACAATTTGTCGTCTGGCAACACTGAAACTGTGTTCCAGAAAGGGCCCAGTTTATATATATGTATATAGACTATAACACGTATAGCCTTCCGATTCATTTTACACGACTTTTTTACAAATATATGATCCATAGTTCATATGACCGATCTATTGTCAACAAATGTTTCGCAACTAAAGATAAAACTTGACAAAGCCTTTGGAAATTTATCTCTGATTCCACGTAATAAATTACTAAATGTAATCAATAATGAATGAAGCCATTAAATACGTGTATATTGACTTGGCAGCAGTTAATCTAGAAAACATCATGTTACACAATGATAAATGACCATTGTTGCCACTGGGTGCAAATAAACAGATTACTATCCTATCGTTAGAGATCTATTAGGCATCATGTATCAGTTAGGTTTACTCTTTCTTTCATACCGCTGTTCCGATCAAAACCACCTGTTTCAACTTTAAGCCACATCACATTAAACAGGAGGAAATAACCTTTAATATGTTCAAAAGGCTCTTCTCGCATATATTATTCTTAGAAATATAACTGCCGGAACAATTTCTCCGTGATAAAAAAAATTGGATTATCTAGTAGTTCTTGGAAATGTCATATTTACAAATATCAACTGTAACACTTAGTTAGCCCAAATATTAGTAAAACTTCATCAAATGTAAAATGTTAATATCTATGGAGATATTTTGTCTGGTGAATTACAGCGTTTTATGAGTGATATTGGTGTCTCAGTTGAAATGAGCCGCACCATGTGAAAACCAACATAGTGCATTTGCGACCAGCATGGAACCAGACCAGGTTGCGCATCCGCTCAGTCTGGTCAGGATCCATGCTGTTCGCTTTCAAAGCCTATTGCAATTAGAGAAACTGTTAACGAACAGCATGTATCCAGACCAGACTGTGCGGATGCGCAGGCTGGTCGGGATCCATGCTTGTCGCAAACGCACTATGTTGGTTTTCTCATGGTGCGGCTCAAATGATTTTTACATTCGGTGGCAATTCTGTCTGCGTAATCTAAACTCTGTGGAATTCTGCAACAACTAAACATTTTAAAAGAAAGCATCTTTTGACATGGTCATCAACACGTCCCTTGTCCCTTTAAGACGAGAAATCAAACTTAATCATATGTTTCGCTTACGGAGAATAATTACGTAAGCAATTTTTTTATCCTGGAAGCCAAGTAATAAATCTGACCAATTCTTGCTTTTTTTTAAATACCAATTTTCCATAAGTTTAATACCGAAGCTCTCATTTTTTAATAGGAACTCGGTTAAAAAGTGTTGTTGTTTTTTTATAAAAAAAAATATTGAGTATGGTCAATCGAATGGTGTACTAATTCAGTGCAAAAACAGTCAACATAAAAATAGAACAGCTTTCAGTCAAAATCAGGAGTTTTTCTAGAAACAAACTACAAACGATATAAAGTAAAAAATTTGAAAAATAAAACAAACACCTATGAAATAAGTTACTTTATTTTTTCATACTGCACTTGTAAGTTGAGTTGTAAATTTCTGGTAACCAGTTGGCTTGGCCTAGTTTGCATTTAAATATTTGAAAGAATTGATAATTATGACTTCCCTTCTCTTAATGAAGGAAATAATGTATATTAGGACACAGGGAAACGTTTGGGTACGGGAACAGGTCTTGTTCGAGAACTGATTATGGACAACATATTTTATTCCGTATAGTAGTCCTTGTATTTCTGTAGTCATACGTGCTATGATCAGATTTGTGTTATTAATTTAGAGATTAAAAAAAAAACTTGATGAAAAATATATATAAATCTTTGACAAATTAAGCAATAAAATATGAAGCATTACACGCCTAAATGAAGAAAAAAAATCTTTAAAAATCTTTGAGTACAAACATATCAGTCACAAAAATAATTATGCACTAAACTGTACCTTCATCATTGTCAAATGCTGCAAATTACGCCATAGTACCTTTTGGTGCAGACTGGTGCTGTTATGTATCTAATTCTTTTTTTTTCGTCACGCTGAATTATACTGTCATGTTTACTGTTTGGGTATGGCATGTCAAACGTTGCTAAATTATATATGTATGTTATTATTATTGTATGTTTGTTATTGTTATTCAATGTCGTGTCATTCATATTCTAAAATTTGCTATTGTTATTGTATATGTCGTTATTCTTATGGTATGTTCGATATTCTTATGATAAAAGTCATTATTTTTATTCTATATTTCGTTATTGTTATTGTATCTTTGATATTGTTATTCAATGTCTTGTCGTTAATATTCTGAGTGTTACCATTGTTATTCTGTATGTCGTTATTCTTATTGTATGTTCGATATTCTTATTGTAAAAGACGTTGTTGTTGTTGTTGTATATTCATTATTGTTTTTGTAAGCTTGATATTCTTATTGTATGTGCGATTTCCCGCGATATAAATAGCACAGCGGCGCTATACAAATACAATCACATAACATAGAATAAGAATGACAAGTTTTGTAAATAGAATCGTCAGATATTGAACAACAATGATGACTTTTACCATAAGAATATCGAACACACAATAAGAATAACGACATACAGAATAACAATGGTAATACTTAGAATATGAATGACACGACATTGAATAGCAATATCAAAGATAAAATAAGAATAACAAAATATAGAATAACAATAATGACTTTTACCATAAGAATATCGAACATACAATAAGAATAACGACATATGTAATAGTTATAGTATGTGTGAGAGTGTGTTACCAGGATATATCAGAGCTAGGGGTACATCGAGGGTATTTTTCTCTGCACATATCGTCGAGGCCGGTAGGCCGAGACAGATATGTGCAGAGAAAAATACCGAGATGTACCCCTAGCTCTGATATATCCTGGTAACACACGAGCACTACATATTATAACTGTTTTATCGCATAGTTTATCAAATGTGTTCCCCAGATAAAAGTACCCAACAAATTTCTGCATTGGTTTTAAATCTTTGCATTTCATTGGCCAGACATATTGTAAACTTGTTGTTTTGTTTGTAAAAAAATCAAAGAAAAAGAAACATTTGAGAAATCTCAGAATTTCATATATTTCATGTATTTCTGAATTTGGCAATAACTATCAAGTTTTTGAAATATTCTAGTTTATTTATTCTTTTACTTTATAAATGTAGACTGTGTTTGTGACAATTCTTTCTCTGTGAACTGTAAATTGGAGCTAAAATCATCTTTTCTTTGAAAGGAAAAAATTATACTCCCTTGATAGGACCTCAATAGAGAAAAAGTGTTCCGATATATATCGGAACAGTTTTACTGTGCTGATATATATCGGAACACTTTTTTTCTTATGAAACTCCATAGAGATTTCCGTGTTGATATATATCGCAACAGTTTTGTAAGATATCAGCACAGTTTTGTAGTAATAATGTGTGTTACTATGTATAACACGCTGCAAAGATCAAAGGAAAATTGCCGCACTATGCGATAAACAATAACAATGATAAGACTTAGAATATGAATGACACGACATTGAATAACAATATCAAAGATACAATAACAATAACGAAATATAGAATAACAATAATGACTTTTCAAATATGAATGACAAGACATTGAATAACAATAACAAACATACAATAATAATAACATACTTATATAATTTAGCAACGTTTGACATGCCATATTTGGGAGATGGTCCAAGAAATAAATACCATTTTATCTTCATAAGAAAATATTGGTAAAAAATAGCAATATGTAACTAACGATAATCTATTTGATTGCATTTTCATTCAATGTAATTTCCGTGTACCAGTATGTTTATAAATTACATGTATGTAGTTTTATTGAAGGTAAGATAAAAGAAGAATTTACGAACAGTTTTATCAGAATGATCGATTCAAAAATCTATGAAAAAGTGCATAATAAAGATAGTTTTACGGTATAATTATTTATATTTAAATTTAAAGCGTGTTACAAAATTACAAAGAACTGCTGATGCTCTTTCCGCATTGATCTTAAATATACCCAAGAGACTTATAAATTCTCATTTACTTTCCTTCCTAGGAATTCTAGGTTACTTGCATCAATCGAACTGTTTCTTTCAAATCAAATTATGTAGTAACGTTTCTAGATATTCTAGCATAAAACTGCTGTTCCTGTCACTTTTCGGGGGTGTTTTAACAGGAAAGAAAACGTGTGTTAACATACAGATTCTCGCACTCACGTGCTTTTAAGACAACTTTTTATATACGCGCGTTCCGTGGCAAAGCTTAAACGTATTACGGCCCAAAAACGGATAATTCAAAAGGAAATGACGTCAACGTGAAAAAAAAAACGTAGACATTCCCGCACATTTCATGGAAATATAAAGACGTTGAGGGACAATATATTCATTTACTTGGTCTTTACGCATTTTATGCTAGAATAGCGTTAGCGCATGTTCCTTTTGTGTTGTTTTATCTTCAGATTCCGTCGGGAATCGTTGGTACCCTCTCCCTACAGGACTCGGGCACCAACCAGTCCCTCGGGATTCTGCAGATGTTATAACACGGCAAAACACTGCGTTATCCCTATTTTCCTGGTGTCTTTACATGAGTTAAAATGTACTTATAAGTCAGGTAAAATATCCATTACACAATTAATTGGGATAACAGAGTGTGTGAAGTTTCAATTCATTCACAAAAGCGGTTACTGAGATACCAGCTTACATACAAAAACTTAAAACTTAACCTTATCGGGACGCCCACGCCGACACACGGGTGAGTCCAATAGTTCTACCTATTCTTTGAATAGTCGAGCTACAATTATGACTGAGCATTAGAATAATTATTTGCCATTAGGTATATCATACATATCTATCAATCATAATTTCACTACGAATTTCATTATTTCAAACTATTATTTCTATTAGAAACATCTGTTTACCCTTTTAACAACATTCTAATTAGCAGGAGAAAACAACATAAAATGTGTTTAATTAACGCCTTTACCTTAAGACTTTTCTTGGAAAAGTTACTGCGCAAATAACTTCTTTTGAAATAGAGTTGCACTATAGTATAAGTAATAATAATGTTTGTACTTTCATAGATGCATCGGTTTATAAGGTATAGCATTTTACACAATGAAAAAAAAGCAAACCATGTGTTCTTTTCTCTTGCGTATGAACAGTATCAAGAACAAGTAGAAGTTCATGTTTAGATCGCTTTCGACACAATCTCTGTTATGTCTTCAGTTAATAAATTGGATATACACCAGAGATGCATACACAACAAGAAACTGCAATCGTTAAAAATAATGAACTGCTGCAGACAAAATTCCTGGAAACTTAATGAATATATTTTAAAAATCAGATTTTAAAAAAACAATAATAACGTTTGTTTAAATGAAATAATGATTATTTTGGGGACATATGAGGATGTCGGCAAATTTCAGTACGGAAACATAAGAACGGATTTGTGATAACTAATTTACATAGTAAAACAATGTAACTCTATACAACATTCTCGAATTTTTTTGGCATTTTGTTGCCGTAGGAAAAAGACTTACACCTCATTTTAATTTCGCCATAATATCAATATGTGATTCTGCTCAAAGCAAGACATTTCGATGAATTATGAATTGACGAATTTCAATTTTTGAACATAAATTGAATGGGTTATGAATTCACAGCATTGTAGTTCACTCGTTACCATTCTATAACGTGCTTTACTCCTATTAAGAATGTAGTAATAGATTTTTAAAAATCGTCACATGTATTTTAAAAGGGGCATAATTTTGCAAAAATGGAAAGTAGAGTTATGGAACCTGAACAATGTATGTAAGATCATAACAGTGAACAAGTATGTGAAGTTTCAATAAATTCCCAATAGTGGGTACTGAGATACCAAATAACATATAAAAACTTAACCCTTGGATTTCTAAGTCGAACTAGAAATGTGTTCATGGGACACAAATGCCCCCACTACATGACAAAAGACACAGATCAACTTTGGGAAAACAATACGCGCGACAAAACATTAAAATGACAATTTTTTCCTAGGTCAGGGGCCATAACTCCTACAATACTGAATGAATCCGGACGCGAAATCCCAGGTGCACAACTGCAGATGCTGATAACATTCCTGTAAACTTTGGTGACTCTAGGTCAAATACTTTTGGAGCTAGGCGCGACACAACACTAAAATGACCAATTTTTTACAAAGTCAGGGGCCACAACTCCTACACGACTGAATGAATCGGACGCGAAATCCAGGTGCAAACTCAATGCTATAACACCTGTAAACTTGGACTCTAGTCAAATACTTTGAGTAGCCGACAAACACTAATGCCCATTTACAAGTAGCACATCCACGAGAATGATCCGACGAGAACCCAGTTGCACATCATGTGACCAACTTCTGTAAATTTTGTGACTCTACGTCAAATACTTTTGGAGCTAGGCGCGACACAACATTCTCGGAAGGACGGACGGACGAAGGACGGACGGACGGAATGACGGACGGACGGACAAGAGCAAATCTATATGCCCCCCCCCACCAAAGTGGGGGCATAAAAAGGGACATAATTTTGTAAAAATGCAAAGTAGAGTTACTGAACTTGTGCAATGCATGTCAGATCATCACAGGGAACAAATGTGCGAAGATTCAATCAATTCCCAATAGTGGGTACTGAGATACCAACTTGCATACAAAACCTGAACCAAAACCTGCTAAATTTTGTAAAACTGCAAAGTGGTGTTATGAAACCTGTGCAATGCATGTCAGATCATTACAATGAATAAGTGTGTGATGTTTCAATCCATTCCAATAAGTGGGTACTGAGGTACCTGCTAACATATAAAACCTTAACCAACAATTTCAAAAAAGTGCAATGATTTGGTAAAGAAAAACAAAATAGAGTTATGGAACCTGTGCAATGTAAGGCAGGTTATCACAGTAAATAAGTGTGTGAAGTTTCAATCCACTTCCACAAGTGGTTACTGAGATACAAGCTTAAATACATAAACTTAACCAAATCGGGACACCGACGCATGGGCGAGTCAAATAGCTCTACCTATTCTTTGAATAGTCGAGCTAAAAATCAAAATATTGTTTTTGAAAATTCAAATCGAACCAAGCAGTTTCTTTTTTTTATGGCACAAGTCTTTTTTTTGCATGTATCATTTATTATTACAGAACAGATTATTATTACAGATAATGAAAATACTGGCGACCTATAGTCTTTCTACATTGAAAATAAAATACAACAAAGTTTTGGCGTAAATTATTTTGGTCAACACTTCACATTCTTCAGAAGTCAGAATCTCTTATATCATTAACATGAATTAAATCACATGAAAACAATGCCATTACTTCGTGCAAATGGTAAGTATCCTATATGTATCATAGGTGATTAAAATGTCTGTAAGGAGAGTTCCTGATACAAGTCAAGTGCCTTATCGTAAAATTGAAAGCATCTTTCTTTCACAGCGTGTAAAGTGGCCAAAAATAAATTATTCTTACACTATAAAAAACTTTTTTGGGTTTTTTTTGTGTGAAAAGCATTTTCGCATGCATGTTTTAGCGATTTTTTCTAAATGTGGTGGGTGAAATATAATGGATGCCTAAAAGGCGCACACTGATTTTCACTCTCTCACTGAAATCAAATTGAATTTTATTTAACTCTATTAGTCATAGAAAACAAATCACTGGAAAGAAGTTTTGGATTTTCAGGGATTCTAATTTGATAAAGTTTGGGCTCAGTTAGACAGTTTTTTTTTTTCGTTTAGAAATTCTTTTAATTTATTTTCTTGAAAAAAGAAGTGATATATTCCTATCCAGTAGTGTTTGTAACTGACGTATCTAATATATAACTCGCATCTGGAAAGAGGAGATTTTTTTATTTATCTTAATGTAATTTCTATCTTCTTCTATATCAACTGCTTCAAAACGAAATATATATCAGGTTTTCTCAAAGGCAGTCGTAAGGCACTTTCATATAACATACCTTACACTGTTCATTTGTCTAATTCCGTCAAGATAATGTCCAACAAGACGTTAACATTAAAATTTTTACTTGATTGCAGGAGAGTTAATAACAGAGAAAAGTTATTTGATTCGTTAAATCTCACAATCAGTGACATACAATCTAATGAACAAGAGATAATTAACAATATTTGCAATCCTGGTGACAAAGTAAGGACAGAAAAATATGTTACTTTATATCCATGAATATGATTTAGATACTTGAGTATTTATGTAAAGTGGTATGTCATTTCTTGTATTGACAAATGTTGTTTTTATATGTGCGCGTTAATCATGTTATGCTAACGGTATGCTAATGCTGTTTGCTCAGTATATGCCTTGGAAAACACTGGGCTAAGTATTAGTTTACTCCCAATAAACAATATGTATTTTGTATTTTGTATTTTTAATTGATAAGAGACATTTAGTTAAGTGATATAGTGATTGTATTTATATTTCTCAAATTAGATCAACATAAGCCAAAACATTATTGAACAATAAATGCTGTTACCTACCGGCTTCTTTGTTCCGATGAGGTCTATAAACACCTTACAGACCACTTAAGAGGTCTATAACAATTTCCAGACCTGTCCTACCTCTACTGTTTACACGAAAATGACGAAAAATCTCAAGTGCCTGTAGCGGGAATCGAACCCGAGTCGCTCGGATGATAGTCCAATGCTCTAACCACTAAGCCAAATTGTCGACACACTTACGCACTTTTCAGAGATTAAATTTAAAGTTATGCGTAAGCAACCGAAACAACGCAGTAGAATCATGAGAATTCCGTGCCTGTCATTTAAGGTGAACGCGTGACCTACTCCGTAAATACAGTATCACTTGTTTCAAAAAAGTATGTTTTAAGTGAGAAATTTCAAACCAGTTTTACATATCTTGAAAATTGATCCAAACATGACTTTACTGTAAAGTTTTAACATTAAATTCTAAACAGGTCTTGATATTTGTCTGAAAGTTAATACGGGCAAACTCATCCGTCTAGGAGGAGAATGCTTCATGAAACAGGACATTTTATTTTACAAAGAAAATAATGACAATGATATAATTGCAAAAAAAATACTGGTTAATCATTAATCTGCAATTGTTAATTGTGACGATTTTCTGTACAATTAACATGGAACATAAATTTAGAAAATAGCCCAGTTTAATGATCGTGATACATTCCAAACGTGCCTGAAATAAGATTGACAGTTTAAACATATTTAAAGGCAGTTTTTAGGTAGTGGTAATTGGTGGGAAACTGGTCAAAGTACATTTCTTATTTTCTGAAAAATTTTCTGTTTTTGCTGAATGTCGTTAATTTATATCAACAGTTGACATTTTTTGCCTTTAAATATCTTAAGATATTTTGCACTGTACAAAGTTTTGTCGATCTGACAGTCCTCATTCGTGTAAAACTGTCAGTTGCCTGGATTCTATACTTGTATATACATCCACAAGTATCTGACAATTTCTTCACGTGAATCAGATGTGGAGGACCAGAACGACTTTAAACTATATAATATTTATTCAAATCGTTGCCATGTCAGTTAAAACAGGCCTCGAACTACAAGCCTCTTAATTAATTGCACTCATTACTTCCATTGTCAAGAATACTAAGTTTTAATATCTTCTCGTGGTGTGTGCGCAGTCTTTTAGCATATTTCGTTATGTCTTCTTGGAATGTGCCTGCTCACGGTATATTATGAAAGCATTTCTTGTGATAATGTAATGATAAATCTATATCCCAATCTGACTAAAGTACATATCCTATTACGCTACGCATAGGATCTGAGAACGACCTATTCATTGCCTCGTTCTGACGACCCTTTCGCTAGCCAATCAGAGCCTAACTTACAACATCCTGCAAATCTACCTGTAGCCTTGACTTTTGATATTTACAATTTTTATGTCATATTGTATCAGATAGCCGGTTAGCTCAGTCGGTAAGCCACTTGCTTTGTAAGCGAGGGGTCCCGGGTTCGAGCCCTGGAATGACTGCACATTTTTCTTACTCTTTGACATTCGAACAAGTCGTCTGATTGGATAAAATAAAAATAGCAATACTGGAAATCCAAAATATACAGAAGACGAATGTGAATGGGTCGTTCTCAGATCTTCGTTTAGAAGATCAAGTACTTTAGTCAGATTGATCTATATCCATACCTTTTACCTTGACCTTGGGGCTAGGGATCTGGGTCTTGCTCATGACACGTCGTCTTAAAATGAGGAACATTTATGCCAAGTAATTCCAAAATCCCTGAATGAATGGAAGAGTTATGAACCGGACACGAAACATACCGTTTACCTTTGACTTATAAGTGTGACCTTGACTTTGGGAGCTAGGGATCTGGGTCTTGATCATTACAAATCGTCTCATTATGATAAACATTTATGCCAAGTTGTTTCAAAATCCCTTCATGGATGGTAAAGTAATGGAACGAAACAGACCATGTTAATCTTTGAACTCTAAGTGTGACCTTGACCTTGGAGCTAGGGGTCTGGGTCTTGCGCATGACATGTCGTCACATTATGGTAAACATTTATGCCAAGTTAATTCCAAATCCCTTTGTGGGTTGAAGATTTACATCCCGGACAAGAATTTATCGGACGCACACACGGACGGACGGACAGTGCGATTTTTACATGTCCATCTTTGGGGCATAAAAACTTATAAAATACCATTTGCGTAAAATTCTGACTAATTGTGTAGACACACATTGATGATCTCAGAAAGAGACTATAATTTTCCGAATATTTCCCAAATGTGCATGGTTTTTTCATGCAAAACAAAATGTCATGTCCTAGTTACTGACAAATATATTTACAGGTGCGTAGCAAGTTGGGCCTTTTTTATATTAATAGTATCCGATAAATTGTAGCAAATATTGTCTTGTTCCTTCTTTTAACTATTTGTTTTTAATCATACATACAGGTTACAAACGTTCTTCAAATCCGTAATCAATCTGGACTATGTAAACAAAGAAGCATGTAGGCAAGTCAGTTATCATTCTCGGATTAGGTCTGCATAGTGTTTATAGATTTGTGAGGTGATTTGAAAACCTCGCCCGCTACGCTCGCTCGGTTCACAAATCCCTCACAGGTCTATAAACACAATACAGACTTATTCATCGAACAATAACAATTACTTGTAAAACAAATGTGCCCATATAACCCAGTGGTTACCTGCCGGAGGCAACTGGGTATGTAATTTAGTATGCTGTAACCGTGACCTTTGACCAAGTGACCCTCCAGTCAACAGGTCATTTACTGACCACAGACATCCTATGAAGTATGATTATTGTGAGATGATGCGTTAAGGAAACTAGATGATCGATTGTCTGGCCAGAAGACTAAAAGTCAAAATGGTAGACAAAACAATACCCCCGTCGTCTTCTTAGGTGGGACACATGAATGTTACAAGTCGTTATAAGAATAATTATAAAAAATAATTATAATGTTATGATGGAAATAAAACACTCATGATAATAATTTTATCATTATTGATAACAACTATATCGTTAGTACTTATAAAGAAAAACAAATGACAGAACTATTCAAAATCAAAAAAGTAATATAGATATGGGAACATAGCGCAGTTGTGATTTAAACAATTCTCATCTTGTATGCTAACATAAAAAGGTGTAAAATGTATTGCTCACTTCTTTTTATTCATGTCAGCCATTTTACCTTGCCTTTTGGATTTATGTCAGCCATTTTACCTTGCCTTTTTGATTTATGTCAGTCATTTTACCTTAAAGTATTTGAAATAAATGATTCCTTGTTTTCATGCTTCTGTGTCCACTAATACTCTTGTGCTGCGTGTATATATAAGATGATAGACACTCGTTAAGAAAAAAATATTTTATCCGGAATATACGATTTTTCTAAAGCACCATAGAACTTTAGAGACGTCTTCTTGTGCATCAAATATAGGATAAAGGCTATAAAATGAAATCTTCATCTTTAAGAAACCAAGAGGGAAACGCTAATCGACAGACCTTAGCTAATGATGACGATTTCACTTACTACCTTTTTATGTAGCTATAATAGATCAGCCTCTTAATAACTCGCTTCGCTCACACTCTTCGCATACACTCATCATGAATCAGTACTGAATTTATGAATATATAGCTTGGTGTCCGTAGTACAATTAATATGTTTATACAATGATGCATGCCAATGTACTAAGAAAATATTGATTTCTGAACAATACAATCGGAAGTCGTATATCCGTTACAATTGCTGATGAGCACATTTAATGTAGTAAACATTACATGTAATGTAATTAATGAGAAAAATGAAATAAAGAACAAATTAAAACGCTAACTACACTTTAACGTTTAACCTTTAAAACCAGTTTACATTAATTCGATCAGAAACAGTACTAAAGATTGCCAAAAATTCTGGCTTTGCAAACATTCATGATAACTGTTTAGTATTTTGTCTACGCAGTTAATACACGCAGTATTGATATCTCGCATGCATAATACGCCCGTTCATTTCAAAAAAGACGCATAAACGTATCATCATACATCAAACTGAATGTAAACCTTTTGTTTTACTATTCAGTGTTCCACAGTTCATACCTACTTTATTGTGGCTTTATTCACAATAATAATGATTTGGTTATATTGAAGATGATTTTTCATTCATAATTTTGGCAGTACTTAAAGGGATAATTTTATAACTGATTTAGATAAATCACCAATTACAAATGTGAAGACGAAAATAACTTTTAAAATGTGGTATTATTCATGTTAATATTGCTGACATCAAGTTAAAAATTCTATCCTTGACGTCAAAAAAAGATGATATATTCGAATGTCAGTACAAAGAATTATATAATAAATGCCAACCGTGTATCTATGAAATGCACCGCATTGATGATGTTCTGCAAGTTATGGAAAATTTATTTATTTGCTTCATACGCTGTAGGAAAAGGTTTGCATATCTTTATATCAATTTTAGTACTTTTTTAAAAAAAAAACACCTGCAACATGAAAAATATTTACACACCATAATAAAAAGTATAATGTAAACACTGGAGAAATTAGGGAAAGTGGTTATAATTCTTGTAGGAGAATTAAGACGAAGCATTTGGAAAAACATTGATACTTCAAATTTCGAATTTTATGGAAATTACATGTCAGTGGAAGTCATCAATTAAACTTAATGCGCAGATAAACAGTCTGTTATTTGTGTTCACTTGAAATTGTAAGTGGCACCCTGTCCATATAAAATGCATGCTTTTCAAATAGCTATTGTCCTAGTTAAAGCACTTGCATCATGAAAAATCGAGAAAACAGTGTTCATACACTTTTTTTTCTCTTTTTTTTCAATGTCAAACATTCAATCGTACCGCCTGTTAAAGTTCCTATTCTCAAAATATTCTTGAAAATATCAGTGACACAGTGCAAATATTAGCAAATAAAAAGTCTCATTTTTAATGATCATCCTAGAACTGCTAGAACTTTTTCGCAATAAACTAGAATTAACTTTGTCTTTTAGCTTTTAGTCGGCATTGTTCATTACTTGTTCAATGGTAAAGCTGAGTTCACTTAAGTGCACAGTATGATCCAAATTCTAGGATTGAAAAGTTGCGTAAATAGATAGTCCTTTTAAAACAAAGCTGTTCAAAATTAAATTCAAATTCATAAAATTAGTGTATGAATCGTCTTTAATCTGGTGAAATAAAATGCATAGGTCCGCAACATGATGCATCAGAAATACCCTCATAGTCAGTCATGTTTGAAACTGCGGATAATCGTATCCGATAGAGTAATGCAAATAACTATTTTGCCCTAAATAAAGTCACATAAATAATCATCAAATAACTGGAGTAGTATTATTAAAGTCTCGAAATGACAGGTTTTACTACAGTCCTTACTGATAAGCCCTGAATGATAAACGACAAGACAAGGCAACGTTCTAGGATTGATATTGTTCTATGCCTTAAATATGAATCTTGTCGACTTCTGGAACTCCTGGATAGTTTACGCATTAAGTCATTCTATGCTTCAGTAACTCTGGCAGCAATTCCCGGCACAATAAAACCTTACAACTTTGGTGACCAGATAAATTTCTGAAGATGTTATACGTTGAACTCAGTTCTCCCCTTTGTAAGTAAGATACAAATAGAATAACCAGAAATAGTTGTGACAGTGTTATACGCTGCACTTTGACTTTTATTCTTCTTATTGTTAAATAAAGAAAATTGTAATTATATATGAACAATTTAGATTTTTGTATGTGCTACCATCTTCAACGTTTATCTTTGATGACTAATTAATCAAAAATAGCAAAGCCTGCTAAAACTAATATGTTCAATATGCAGTCAAAACTTTAGTGAGAAAGCTTTCTCAGATCGATTACTCCAAATTCACATTCTGTGATTTTGTTATCGATTGACAAGATATCATTCAGTTCAAGACAGCAATTTTCTGACAACCAGTTCCACTTGAATTAATAAGCAATTGATAAATGGTATTACTCAATCATTGGCTTGGTATAAAGTCAGTGACATTGCAATTTCCTCAAGGATATGTCTAAAACATTTTAGTATCATTTATTCACAGGTCCTCGTATAAATATTGAGATGAAATGCATTAATTTGTGGATAGGAAAAAAGTAAAAATCAGAATTAAAAATTGGAAAAATTGGCGCATTTGAGTTTATATACACTACACATGTCAAAGGCTGAAGGGAAAAACTGTTGTACCTCACTGAATTTAAGGAGAAAGTTATAAAAGATTTTCCGTTCAACCTTGGACGTGCACTTCCAAAAATAAGTGAGTTTACGCCAAAGCCCATTCAAACAAAAACAAGATAATTACACGTTTATCAATCCACCCTATCCCCATCCCCCAAAAATGTAAATAAAAAAACAGGCCTACATTTATTCAGAATCTGTACAGGTATATTGTATGTTTCCACTGAGTATAACGAGCGTTTTACTGTTACTTTGCAATTTGTGCTTACGTTTTTGCTTATAAAATGGTTGTAATACATTTATGTTGCTACAGCGTGAGACCTCTTAAACGCATTTTCCTATAATTTATAATGTACTTTCTGGCACATATACCAATAACGTTCTGAAGATATGAATGCTGATGACTTTTCTCTTTACTGACTCTTACACAGTTCAACTGTTTTTGTTTCTAGTTTATTCACGAAGCCGTCTGCAATGCCGCATAAAAAGATCTGAACGCCATAAAATCGGCAGTAATGTTTTGCACGTGATAAACATTCTATTTCAGATATATTAATAAAGGTATTGTTTACATAATTAACATATGTTTCAAAACTTTATATATTCGCACCATTGATTCGGCTGTTAAAAGGAGATAAACCAATTGACTTGTTTCTTCTTTCAAATCAGCGCCTTCAAAAATAACCTTTACACTACCCTTTTTTGAAAGTTTCATAAAACTGTTCAAGAAGTTTACCAAGGACAATGTTTTTATTTTAGGACTGTGAACGCCAATGATTATTATATGGCAGTGAACAATAAATGTATGACTGTAAATGTCTGTGATTACTGTACGACTGTGAATTCCAAAGATCATTATCAGACTATGAACGCCAGTGATTAACAAGATAATAAGATTGTAAATGCCAGCAATAATTGTATGACTGTTTATGTCAGCAATAATTGTATTGCATGACTGTGAACACCAGTGAATGATTAAATGACTGTGAACGCTACTGATTTATGTAAGAAGGTAAACGCCAGTAATTACTGCATAACTGTAAACGTCAGTAATTTCTATGTAAATCCCAAGGCCAGCCATAACTGTATGACTGTAAACGCCAGTGATTAATGATTTACCGTGAATGCAAATGATTGTTATCATACCGTGGACACTAGATATTGCATTATAATTGTGAACGCCAGCGATTATGTAAATGTCCAGATGATTAGCACGAGTGACTAACTTACACGTACGACTTACTAACTCGTATGTACGACGAGATAGTTCAATTTCTAGACGCAGCTCATCACTGATACAGCAGAACTTGTCTAGCACTTGTTGAATATAAAAATGAATTGGTGTACTTTGAATTGGTAAGTCACATTTGACTGAGCAACTGATGTAGAAAGCTGTTGTAATTACAGGCTGGCCAATCAAACTCCGTGACCTAAGAAATTACCTCTGACGTTAAAATTATTCTTTCCTGATGAAGGCGACTCTCTGACTGAACGCGCTCCGCGGATTACATATTACTGAAACCGATGATGAAAAAGTGGCTTTTCTGAAGCATGCCAAACATCTTGTTTGTCACAAAGGTTAACATACGTCGTTACCTTCGAATGCATGGCCAATATGTGAAAACAAACCCCATTGCGACCCTCTAATTGTGCGCAACAAATTCACGCATCGAAAGGTACACTACACGTGTTGACTGACCGGGTCAATGTGTATAAGCCAGTGTTTCTTAGTTGCCGTATTTACTCTTAATTGCCGTATTTACTCAACTGAAAGTGGTAACGTTTTTACTTTGTTGTAGGATTTAACAACTTACATGTATGTTACCGTTAATACTTTGGAAATAGTGGACTTGGTATTTTTAGGAAGTAGAAAACAACAGTTCTTTTTCAAAATTCTAGTTTTTTTTGTATTTTGGTACAGAAATAAACGCACCCTTGGTGCCCCGGGGGCGCTTAAACGTGCGGATACGGAATGTCAATAAGGTAGAATAGTATTGTCCTTGTGTCCGATCCCGGGGTTCCACACATTGATGACCAATATTAAAAACAGACATTGCAACTAAAAGTTTACAAGATGATAATTATATATTTATATAGATGTGCCCTGGAAGAAACTTTTGCTATGCTTTAACTTGTCTTACTTAATTTGGTAATAACGATTTCTAAACGAATACATAACAATCTAAACTATAACATCACTATTGGGACATAGTAGAAGTGAGCAAAAGCCGTCACGTCTTTTCACGCATAAACAGGAAACATAGTCTAATATTAAAGATTTATAACACAAACCGAGAAACCTTTAAAATGCTAGTGAACAAAGACCTTTTAGAGCAGTAAGTACATCAGAGATGATAATGGAATACCGCTTAACTGATTAGCGAAGGGCTCCCTGAACGGCTACACCGGTATCGAGTTTTAATGTGAATAATTTAAAATGATCTGGAGCACCCTAGTCACATGGTGAAATAAGGAAATGACTTTGAACTGTTTGATTATTTGTTATTGAAACGAACTCAGTCGCATGAAGACAAGTTTGGTATAAAAGAGACTTAAAATTGTTAATACAAAAAGATTATATTATCTTTGCGGAAAGTCTGAAAACATATTGAATGGCACAATTTCACTTGCCTTCTAGCAACAGGTTTGGAAATAATTGTTCAAAGTGTTCAAAAGTACAATCTAAAGAAGACTCTTATGTTTCAAACAAATTTATAAGTAATGTAATAATGTCCTACCTTTTTTTCACAGGAAATTACCTCCAGCTTACAGTTGGCATAAACAAGACCCAAAGGTGTTTCCTGCCTAGTCTCATTTATGAATCAAAGTTGGCCTGAAAATCAATGTTATATTTCAGTTTGCTTAAAACCAATAATGTTCAATATTTTATAAAACTTTTAATGAGGAAATTATAAAAGAATATAGCTTTCCAGCTGGTCGAGTTTACAAAATTAACAGACAGCCGGCATCATTTTGATGCATGTAGTGAATAAAACTTTAATTGATAGCCATGTTTTAAAGAAAAAATATACATTATTTTCATTAAAAAGAGAACAGACCCATCAGGAAGAGTGAACCATTTCTTATTAGTTTAGATTTAAAATATTCCAACATGCCAACACATTCAACCAGCCTTCTTGGATAACAAACAAACTTTTACATGAAAAAGAGGTATAATTCTCATCATATATCTTTTATGAAATAACTTTTACAGATTTGCATTATACGTACCGTGTGCTATAGTGGTCACCAAACTGCATGGACACGAAAACACATCTTTGTGGCTCTGAAATGCTGCTACAGCAATCTTGAAAGTTTGTTTCTTTTTCTTTCTAAGCTGCTTATTAGTATTTGCAAGTCAGAAATAAAAGTGAGGATATCTTATGCCACGGCTACTAAACGCTAGCGCCACCACCAAATTGCGGTGATAAGGAAAAGAGCTATTGACATTTCCGTGGTGCAGCTATCGCCCGTTTCTACTTGTAAACACGCGAGTAAAATTTATATTATATTTTATATTTTTATTGATAAAACTTTTTTCGAAAATCGGAGAATGTAGTTCCGTGTAACAACACTTTTACTAGAGGTTGTCTGTAATTTCATTAAAATGTTATGCAAATTGTGGTGCCAGGAGCTTTTCTCCCGAATTTGACAGTGGCATATTTTCATATCGGCTAGTATTCGAACACCATTCCGATGATAAGACACACTGTAAAAACATACCTGCGCATGCAAATCGTGTAGAACTGAATAACACGTATTCCCATACACCAAAGAATTACGAAAAACACAGTAAAAAGTTACAACACGACTATTTTTGAAAATGGTGGCGCTATCACCCAAGTGGTGGCGCTATACAGTAGTGGTGGCGCTGTTGTATATGATTAGTGGCTGATATATTCAATTCTAAAATATGAAAATGTCTGACTGACTGCAAGCCGCGGAAATTTCTACAATAATTGATGTTATCAACCTATCCCACACTACACCCAAATTACGTTACTCAACAAAATACATGTAGTAACCTGTACATGATCGCAAAATAATCTACATGTATATGGATTCAGATTGTGCATCTAAGCTGTATTGATAAATCATATTTAATCGATTGGAATTGAAAATGTACTGTACTTTTCAGAAAGAATTGTGAAAGTAGGGTCTTTTGTTTACAAAGCATTACAAAGCATGCAAACGACGTAAAAATACAAAGGCAAGTAACTTTCAGAAGCTTAATATAACAAATAAATTCTATACAAATCTAATTGAAATAAAAGTATTGCTACTATTTTTCATGACCTGAATTTAAAGTACACTTACATTTGTATTTAGGTAGAATATTTAAAGGTTAGAAATAATTCTTCATTAACATTTTAAACAAAGGAAATTTACTTTGACTACAAGAGTCCCAAGGGTCTGTGAGTATTTTGTTCTTTTTTGTTCTTGGATAGAGAATGTTTCATAAAGGTAAATAAACTATGATCGTGTTTTTCTTTCTTTAATAACATGATTCCTTGCAGGAATATTATCAGTTAGAGAATGTTGGTGTTTGTTTTGCTCCGGATGCGTCAGCAGTTCGTATTACTGAATGCCGTAACAGCGCCACCACTACTGTATAGCGCCATCACTAGAGTTATAGCGCCACCACTTTTAAAAATCATGGAATATTTCTTCTAACCCGAGATTCTATTATTCATGGTGTGTGCCTATATAGTTATTTATCATTTCTACACCATTTGCATGCGCAGGTATGTTCTTACAGTGTGTCCATTAATCGGAATGGTGTTCGAAAACTGGCCGATATGAAAATGTGCCACTGTCAGATTCGGGAGAAAAGCTCCTGACACCACAATTTGCATATTATTTTAATGAAATCACAGCCAACCGCTAGTTAAAGTGTTGTTACACGGAACTACATTCTCCGATTTTTGAAAAAAGTTCTATCAATAAAAATATTAGATAAAATATAAATTTACTCACGTGTTTACATTTTCAAACTGGCGATAGCTGCACCACGGAAATGTCGATAGCTCTTTTCCTTATCACCACAATTTGGTGGTGGCGCTAGCGTTTAGTAGCCGTGTATGCGGACGGAAGAAAAATTTAGGCGAATAATATTTTTTAATAACACAGAGTCAAACTGATACGATATCATAGATTTTTCTCAAAATATCTATCTTAAAGGATACACTTTCAATCTGTAAAACCGGTTTCAAAATAGTTTTACTTATGCAGTCATGTACAATTGGCAACTCTGTGTAAAACCGACTATATATACATATCCTGCTAGCTGTCAGTAAATATATAATGCATACAAAATTGCGTTAAAACAAAAAAAAGCAGTTTTGACATGTATCTATCTAAGTATACAGTATATAAAGTAAGTTAATTTATCTATAAAGAAATAATATAATTATATATATTCTGCTAAATGTCTCATGTTAAAAAAATAAATATAAGTTGATATTTTAATACATTTAGAATCAAATCCTTTCGAAGATCGTAAGTGATGTGTATATATCAATATATAATTCAATGTTATCAACAATTATTCATCATTAAGATAGATAAGACCTATGATTAATTCTACCTCAATCTCTTTATACCTTAATACAAACAGGTAATTGACAACGGCGATGATCTTGTTCCTGAACAAGTGTCGCTAGGATAAATGGAACCGTTGCTAGGATATGTATAATCAAATTACTAAAACTAAGGTACAAATTTGCTATTTAGACTAGTAATAGTATTTGTTCAGGCTTCATCAACAATGAGAAAGGAGACAAAAACTCGTTTATAAGGCAAAACAAATGATATTTCCAGATCATGATTCAGAATTATTCCAAAGACTAGTATTTCAATCAACATCGTACTTACCACGATCACAACAACACGCGAATACGCTTAGCTCGTCGTAAACAAATTTATAACACATTTAATCAGTGACTATCCCTTGCATTACTATCCCTATATTAGTCGTTGGTATGTTGTTAGACATTCAGCTCATCTAAGAACAGAGAAACGCAGTCAAAGAAATGTTTATGCATGATGCCCGTTCTTTAACGTGTCCAAATTCCTTTAATATTCATGAGTTCTTCAAACATTTTCGCTGAGTTCAAGCGTTCGCACATACTTTTTATGCAAGTACAACATTATCGATGTTCTTTGTTTTCAAAGATTCACTGCGATATAAAATGGGGTCCTGCATGAAATACACAACATGTCCGATACTCTGCTAAAATGGGTTTTGCTTGTTAAAGCACCATGCCTCCAGATTTGGCTAAAAAATAATCTTTCTTTCAAATTGAAGTTTTGGTCATATTATGAACATTAGAATACGAATTTCTGTTTCTAAAATATTTTAAAAAATCCAAATCAAGAAAAAAAGATGACCGCGTCGGGAATCGAACCCCGGACGGACCGCCGCGGCAATAAAGACATTTTCCCGTCGTCGTAACCAATAGCGCTATAGCTGAAGTAGTGAATAATGACTTCGAAATATAGATATTTATAATCGAGACAGTTTACCTGGAGTAAAAGCGTGTCAAACGCTTTTCGATTTTCATCGTAAAAAGTATTAAACAGCAAATTCTCATGTGTTTCCGTAACATAAAGTTTGTCAGTAATTATGTTTTAAAGCCTTCTTAAGAAATATAGCATTTATTTCAAAATATCTAAAAAAATAAAAAAAAATTGTTGTCGAACGATCTGGAGGCATGCCGCTTTAAAGTCATAGACATAGACACTTTGATTATAGTCTTCTAGTATATTTTAAAAATCGGTAGACAATAACAACGTGCCAGGATTTAAAGAAATAGAAATCAGTCTAATTTTCTTTTATTTTTCAGAATGTAATGCGACGTGAATGTCCCCATGGAGAACGTCTAATGCACAAGTCAACCAGTCAAAACTTTAAAAAAATATACTGAAGACAGAACTGAGACTACTCTTGGTATGACCAGCACTCCTGTCTATTAACAGCAGCCTGAAAAACCAATACTAACTGTAACAGCATTCGACACCTCACAGCGATGCAATAGGAAATTGCAAATAGCTCTCTGTGAGCTATGATATGCCGTCAATGCATGCAGAAAATATTATGTTTGGATTTTATAGAAGCATTTTGGATCACCGGACAAAACGTAATGCCATTCTACGTCAGTTGTTTTTAAGTAACTTATCTCCAGATATAAAAATAAGAACGTGGTGCAGCAGTGAATTCGTAGAAGTCTGCACCTCAATTTAAAATGTCATAGATATTTTGTATGTTTTATCTTGACAAGATACAAAGGAAGGAGAAAAGACTGGAAATATAGTGTTTAATGCCGTGAAATTTAAATAAAACAACGATACGGAGGACATGGATATAAAAGGATAAGTATTTATCATATAATATAATTTGATAAGAATTTTAATGCTTGGAAAAGTGACATAAATGATAGGGGAAAAAATGAAAATAAAAAGTGACGCAGTAATAAATAACATGTCTTTGACATAGTTACAATGCGTATAATGGATCAAAATGAAACAACAACTGGGTATGCAGAAGAAGTTGCAATCGACGTTTTAAATGTTCTAGTTCTCATCGTATCTGTTACCGGAATGTTCCTGAATACGACAACTATACTAGCGCTGGTGCATCTACCCTGGTCGTCTAGACCAAATCTACGTTTAATTCTTAGTCTGTGCGTGGCAAATTTCTTATTTGCTTTGAATTTTCTTATATATATGCTAGCTTTTTATAGTAATCCAATAGGAAGTGGATATGCCGTAACGTGCTTGATGTTTGAGGTGCTAAGGTGTGTTTTGTACCTTTACATTTATTTCAATTTAGCATCAATTGTACTGGATTTATGCCTAGCAGTTACTAACCCATTAGGATATGCTTCAATTGTGACCAAAGGAAGGACCAACAAACTACTTTTCATCAACGCCTTTATTTCTCTTGTGATCATGGCATTGGCTATTACGTTCAACTACTTGACATTGACAGAAGCCACCAATGTTCACACACATGAAAGCAGTTGTTCCATCTATCCGAATTATGTGTACATACGCTCATTCAACTGGATTTTTAAAGTTTCCGTTTTTATATGCATTCCTGTGTTTATTGTGCTTTTAACAATAATATTCTTAGCCGTAAAGGCGACCACGTCTTCTTCTAACAGCCAACCATCGAACACCCGTGGTGTTATAACTGTGATGTTAGTGATTTTTACGTTTCTGGTGTGCTTTGCTCCCTATCAATTCATATCATTTTATATTCAATACTCTCCAGAAAGTTATCAACATTTTTCAACATTGGCACAGATTTTGGAAAGACTGCTTTATTTAAATGGATTCTTCGTGCCATTATTATACTCTTTAAGAACACAAGACGTTAGGAAAGGTTACACACTTATGTTTAAGAAATGCGTTTCTGCCGCGTCAGATTATCAAAGCGTTTTTACCGGTGAATAAACTGTTTTGTAATTGTGCAAAATGTAGAATTGAATGAACTTCTACTGAACAATGCTTTGTTTGAATTTGGAGTAGAGAAAAGAAAATTGTGTTTATATAGCCTTAAGCTGAGTTTTCCAAATTGCAATGTTCTAAATCGAAATTACTATTAATTTCTTGTCTGAATTGAAAAACAAATTTAAAGTACAACTTCTTTCGAGAAAACGTGTTCACACCTCTAAATCTAATGGAACGTTCTGAATGAAAAAAGTGAAATTTTAGTTCCAAATTAATTTCTTTCGGTCGAAAATCATTGCGGCCTTAATGTTTCATTGTGCAATGTTAATTTGTGCGTTTTGTGTTTCAGTAAAACTAAATATTACTTTGGTGTTTTTAGCTGCTTCAGTTGTTTTTTCTAAAGAGTGTCGTCGTGCGTCTTTTTGTATGTTTTATCATTGATTATTATTCAAAAATGTATTTGTTATTTTCAGATACATGTTCTTATCGAAATAAAATCTTTTATTGTCTAGCTCACTGACTGAAGTAAAGTACTCTAATTTTTTCAGTGAGTTGCCATCACGTGACTTGGGCTCCGTGTACTTCTTACACATACATATCGACTTGTTAACACGTAAGTGCAGGTAATGATAAACACAAATCAAAGACCTAAATCTAAATCTAAACGCTATAATAATACTGCATTATACTGATGTTACTCAAAATAGCGACATTATACAACAATAATGATACATTAGCGAACCAGTGTAAGTTCGTTCTAAATTTAAATCTGACATAATTACAATAATTAAATTTTTAGATATACTGAAAAAAGACCGACTGAATAAAAGAAATAAAAGAATTATCAGATAAACAGAAATTCATGAAGGGCCTTAAATTGTCCAGTTGTAATTTTGTAGGGTAGTTTTATAATAACTGTTTTAAAAGAATGATTTTCATTAAATTCATGAGGTGGAGAAAGTAGGTCACTAGATTGTAGTAGGTCTTTAAATAAGATCTTCATAAACTGCACATAAAAGATCGCATAATATGAGACTATTTTGCTCAAGAATTGAACCATAAATGTATATCACATATACCTATGAGATATATGATGAATGTACATTGCATCTACAAAATATTACTTTGTTATATCTAAATAAATGTAAAGTATTAACAATAATTCTTTCGACGAAAACTAAACTAACTTTTCGTTTAAGAAAAAAATTCTCTTACACTTTTCAAAACTTAGAACGCACTTACAATTTCTAGGTATTGCATCAAATGAACTTCTTACATACATGTATAATCACACACAAATTTTTCAAGGAAGAATAAAATGAGCATATTTTTCTTCAATGGCACAAGAGGCGTACACATGAGATGCAACAGGTTTTTATGGTAAATGCTAAAATAAAGGCATATTTGCTGTCAGTAATTAACGCTAATATGTGGTGCCTGATGCACTATGAAATATGACAGTGAAATGACAGTATGGTTTCTGCACCTACATGATACTTTATATATCACCTTACCTACAGCTGCACATGCCATATATAATTTCAAATAAATAATGATACTGCTTTAGCAGAAGCACATACCTACAAATGTATAAAAAATACCTGTGTATAAATACTCTAAGCGAGCAGCAAACACCTGATACCGATGTAAAAAAAATCTTTAAGGCATGTAGCAATTGCATTTGTACTTGTGCAAAACATCTTTCATTATCTGTTTTCAGAACCTTTCAAGACAAGCAGCAAACACCTGTGTAAAAAAAAATTACAAGACAAATACCTGTGTAAAAATCGTTCAACCTCGGGGCTTATCATTGTCTTCTCGAAATTCATAGTGACACCAAAAACAACAACTGCCAAAATACCCGACATTGCACAAAAATCTTCGACTGAAAAAAAGCCGGATTTAATTAGCTAAACAAACCTTCCCCCAATTAAAGAAACATATTATTAAGCCTAATCACCTGAAAAAGAAGAAAGGCTCGTACTGGAAAAGAGAAAAGAAAGCTGTAAAATCACAAATACATTTTAGCGAACAATGATCTTCTCTACACAAAGATTGGTTAATTTCGTACTTTCTCTTGCATTTGACAAGAGAAATCAAGATATGAAGTGTTAGTATGAGTTTTAGAAAAAATAGATGGCAGTTGATTAATGAAAAGTCATTTTCGTGTCACAAAACCAAGGAAGATATAAAGGAAACATTTTTGACAGAAACAATTGTTTGGTCGTATTTCGAGTATATTTTACAAGCAAATAACACTAACTGCAATTCGTTTACACGTATGAAAAAGTATGTCTGATCGAAATATAATATGACTTATTCGTTGATGTTATGAAAATCCAATTATCGAAAATAAACATGCTGTTTCTTTTATGTAGGCTTGTAAGACATGAGGCTGCAGGCTCAACATAACATTTACACTCTGCAAATAACCGATTACAACAATGCATTTTCAGAATACAACAGTTTACCAAAAAAAATACCTGTTTCACCAAATGCATCTACATCTATGGTAAACAAACAAAGTACAAGTAAACAAAGTACAGTCATTTCGAGTGCGCCAGAATGACGAACAGAAACAATATATAACAAAGGAAACTTATTAGTGCCTCAAGTTTTGACATATCCGCCTGAACATCTGACATTTGTTTGCCCACAGGCGAATCTAATCTGCTTTGAGGATTGGATGTTTCCTGGTTTTCTTGGCTTTCTGTTTTGTTAGACTATTGTTATGTCTAGTTATTCGTTATATATCCTATTTTTTACTTGTCATGCACGGAATGCGTTTGGTAAGAACAGATGTACCAATTATATTTATATGCCATTCTGTCGAGATGCAATTAGTTTTCTTATTATTTGAGAGCGGCCTAAACACTTTCTCTATATAAAAATCAGCTCTGCTTGCTTGTCAGCTAATTTAAGTTGAATTTTTATATCATATCCTATAATCTCGTCGAAACCCAACTTGTGACATATGAACATGGTAAATGAAATAAATATGTATTATTCCAAACACAGAAGTCTGTCAGTAGTTTTTTGTTGTTGTTTTTTTTTTTTTGTTGTTGTTGTTGTTTTTTTTTTTGTTTTTTTTTTTGTTTTTGGGGTTTTTTTTGGGGGTGGGGGTTTGTTTGTTGTTTGTTGTTGTTGTTGTTGTTTTGTAATATCGTTGTTCCAAAATCAATATTATCAATTTCAATTTCAGTCAATAAACGGTTTTACACGACATAATACACATACATTCTACACAGAACTGGCCAACGCATGGTAAGAAAATGGAATTTCTAATCCATCTTAAGGTCACACTTAATTTTCATAAAGAAATACTGAAATCACCAGCACAAAATAACTTGCACTTCCACATCTGTTGATTCTTAACTCAGACATAAATGGTAAGATATATAGTAATATCAATCAACAAATAATTTGAAAAACAAACGACTTTTTTTTCCATCGGCAGACACCATCATTTATCAGGATGCACCACGACAGCTATTTCTCAGTTTAAAGCAATTCGTCTTTTGCTTACATAGAGCAGACGAGTATATGACTTTAATGTCTGACATTTGAAGCAATTAATTGTTGCTACTGATTCAATCAAGCGTCGAAAATGTCTATCAGACAAATCGTCTTTCTGCTAATGTGACTGGAATGTTATTAACCAATCACTTTCAAGGAGAAACGGTACGTAAATAAAGTGGCATAAATCATCAAATATTTGACCATCGACCAAGTTTTTCATCGCTTGCAACAGATATGGAAATTTTGATATACTATTAAATTTAATGTATTAGGAAAATTCAGCTTCCTTTATCTGTCTCTCTGTATTTTAGTAAATGTGATACATGTAATGTTTTTACATTACAGTTAATTTTAGCTGACCTTTATGGCATGCCCATTGCCCATAACACAAATTATTTTACCACGTAACTGGGTACAAAATAAACATCAAATGTAAAAGTATAATGTGTCTTTCCATTATGTTTCTTCGTGTTAATTTCATCATTTCTTCAATTCATTATGACAACAAAACACCACCGTATTTCATTTGGATTTAACTAAATACCTCTCAATTATATGCAGCTGTTGCTTCGAAATATTTTCTGCCATTATGAGTACGATGGTGGCATTTTGAACAATGACTAACGTAAATTCAGTGTAATTAACAACTGAAACAGTTTTCAACATCTGTGACAGAGGTAGAGGGACGTTTGACCTCTCATTTAGAAAATGAGTTCACTGCAATATATACAGATACACACATTCATAAGTAATACATGACTCTCCACCCATTTGTGCCTAGACTAAATCTAGATCTTTTGAAAGTAAATAGTAATAATAAGAATATATCTAAGAGATAAAGTATTTCAAAAACATCAAGTGTGTGGTCTAAGACAAAGTCTATTCCATCTTACAATTCAGTATTTGGTTTATTTATGTAAGTCTGGTCAATACCAGTAACAAATTGGGCCGTGTTTATGTCTCGTACTGACTCAGCAATCATGGTAATGCATTAAGTTAATAAGTCAGATTTGTAATGGAAATGAATAAGTGTTCAGACATACAAAACATTCGATTTCAACGAAGTTTCGTAATCTTTTTTTTTCTTTCTTTTTTTTGTATCTTCAGCGTTGAGAAATTATCAGCCATTCTTTTCCTCACTAGATAAAAAAAACTAATGACTAACATAGAGACATCTTGAACAGTGTTAATTACGCTTTTCTTTAATGAAATGAAAACTATAAGACATTTTCATAAATGTTAATTAATAGTGACACTAGCGTAGATGCTATACCACCTAATATTATATATAATTGTCTTTTATTACTCAGTCTTCAACACAAATCGTACCTTACCGCTTACATTAGAAATAATTTTCTTTTACCATTCAATCTTCAACACAATTGATTTTTTCTGACTTGATTATATGGTAAGGAAAATATCACTTGCATCAAATATAATCAACTGACTTTTTCGCACATTTAGGAAACCTTCTACAATTATCATAATTGAAAATATACGTGTGTAATGAATAAAAACTTCATTTTCATTTTCAGACTAATTAATCTGTTTGAAAGTGTCGTCTGATAACTGGCAATATCTCGTGCTGGCAAGCATTCATACAAACTCCCATTTATCATACTTTCCAGACAAAAGCATGGGTTTCTTCCTTGTCTAGATTCATTGCACTGCGGAAATTCTAGATAATGATACATAACAATGGTATAGATCCACCCCAATGTCATGTGTTCGAGTATAAAGTATTCCGAGAAAATATGATAATAATCATTTATCGGTCATACGTTTAGTATAACGAATAATTATGATTTAATAATAATCATTCAAATGCTGAAAGAAAAAAGGAAACATGCAAGTTTAGACCAAATGCTTTAAGGTAGTTAACACGCAGATATATCGGTTTAAAGTATATAGGTTAGAAAAATATCACTCCCGTTATTATTTTCTTCCAAGAAATAGAGAAGGTAAGAAACTGTTACAAATGATTGTATTGCGTGTTAACGTTCACTGTTAATGAATAATATAAAAAAGAGCTGTTCTGTTAGTGATACATCCTTCCAACAAAAGAACTATTTTGTTTGTTTTCTACAACAGATGAATTTGATGATGTCCTTAATTTTTTGTACGTCATTCTTTGTAATACAACTGGATTTGATATGAAAAAAATGTATGAGGTTAGAGTTCTTAGAAAATGCAATAATATTCTAGAATGATATAAAGCACACTAAAGTAATAGCAGAAAATATTTAAGCCAGGAACTGACAGAAAAATCTAATATATAATGCAACACAATATACAAAAGTCAATATTTTAAGCAATATCAACGTGGTTGAAATATAATTAGAGTAACTGTACTAGAGATAAAGAAAGTGTGTTAAAAGCGTGAAAGGAGCTCCAAATTAATGTATTATAAAATGAATACAATCACTATCCATTGTTACTGCTTACATTGCTACCTGACTGGAAGCCAAACATTAAGTAGTGACGATAAACCACAAAATCGAGTGGAACGCAAATGATGAAAAGCGGCAGCTGCTTCTCAGTATTAATTCATCAATCAAGTTCATTCATCAAACAACCAAATCATTCCAGTTTGTTTGTATGTTGTTTTAAAATAGAAAAAAAGAAAAGTATATCAAGTGCATCCCTAAGGGTAACACTAAAGAAAATCAAAAAAAAAATCAAATGTGCACAATTATCTAAATTCAGAGGAAATAAAACACACTTTCCACATGCTGATCTTAAAAAATATTGTGCATCAAATAGTCTTCTGTGTTGACTTTTTTATATAAAAGAATCTCGACAATCTTGTTACCATCAGATAAATGCAATAGTGTTCTATGTCCCAATTTAGTGTAAGCAATAAAATTGAGTTTTAAGATTCTGACGTCTAAAATAACGTTAAACGTATTCTAAATGCTATCAAAGTTTGCACTGTTTTATGTCCAGCATTCTTTTTCTTAGACTGATATATTTTTCTTTCAATTTAATAGTCCATTTTCTTATCTTTTACATTAACAAAATACATGGAATAAAACAGGTTTTTAACTTAGGCATATTTTGAAGATGTTTGCCACATGACTTATTATGAAACATATGACTGGTCATCAAGGACTCAGAACGTTACAAGATTTAGCCGAATGACTGTTTACGATATAAAATAAAAAGGCATTTTTGTATGACACATCTGCCTCCATCATAGCCTGTTGGAGACAACAGGATATGTAATTCTGTCTTGACCTTTGATGAAATTACTTTTAAAAAACAGGGGCCATAATACTGACTGACTACAGGCAACAATCCTATAAAGATTGACTGCCAACGCGTTCTTTAATCATTGAGCGAAAAGTCGCGCGGTCACTGTAACCTTGACCATTGACTTACTAATCCTAAAGCAAATGTGGATAACTACTACCGACCACAAGCAACAATTCAGTGAATTTGACGCCTATAGGCCAATGCAAATTTTAGTTATTGTGCAGAAGCCGTTTTCAGCCCAGAGGTCAATTCGACCTTGCCCTTTAACTTACTTGGCCCTAAAACGAATCGGGACTTCTTCTGTCCATAGTCAATTTTCTCAAGAAGTAAGACGATTGTACACCAGAGATCGTGCATTAGTTACTGAGCGGCAACGACTGAACTTCAACATGATAAGGGTTATCTATAGACCACAGGCAATCATCCCGTGAAGGTTAACTGTTGGCCCATAGCGTTCTTTACTTTTTGAGAGGAAACCGTTTTCACTCTTAAGGTCACTGTGACCTTTGTCTTTGACCTACTGACCTCAAAGGCAATAGGCTTCATCTGCTGATCACAGGCAATCATATATTATGATCAAGTATGGCTATAGTGAGACCGAGCATTATGTAGGTAATGGTAAAAAATCAAAAGATCTGCTGGCCGACCGGCGGACCACTAAACAGACCGACAATGAGCAAAACAATGTACCACCTGAAAAATGCTGGGCATTCTAATGGCCAGTAACTCTAAAATAAATTGAGGACACAGCAAACTGAATAAAATTTCCGACGGTATGTTACATTCGATATATGCTTTACATGCACATATAACACTATGGCATTCAGCTTACGACTTTTTAATGGGTGAAAGAAACGTATTAGATAGTTGTATTATGTTAATGTAGAAGCAAGTTTCAAATGTTTCCAATCATAACTTAGGGAAAATTGAGCTCAAACCTATAGTGAAATGGAAACAGTTTCGTGGCGTAAATACTAATAGAGTTGTGAAAAGATAAGATGTTATTGTTACGGTTAGAAGTCTGCTGCTATATAAGGTAAATACATTTGTTGATTTTTAGAACTGTTAAAACAAAACGGTCTGAATTTTCAAGAACAAAACTATGATTGTTTACCAATGCTGAATTTTAAATGTGATGTTTTTATATTACTTATTGAAAAACGAACATCTTTTCATAAAAATACCTGTTCTCGTACGTTTAAGCAGTACGTGATATTGCTGAATTTAGAAAATATATTGTGCAAATCTTTAGAACATTTTTGTATTTAAATAAATTTACATTTAATCGACTTTTTTAAACATAAATTTTGAAGCAAGCATTGTTTGATTATGTAAAGAATTAAGTAAATATTGAGCTTTACAATAACTTAACAGAGGAGGATATAAACAATTATAATTATGCACTACCAAAATTCCAACCGTTTACTCTATCTCTAAAAGAACAATAAGGAACAAGCATGCAAGAAGTTACGTCAATCCAGAACAACTGTTCCCGCCTCTTACCGATGGAGGAACGTCTCCACCTCAGGACTTATCATGGTGCGTTCCGAATTCATTGCTAGACCTAAAACTACTACTGCTAGGACACCAGACATGTTGCAAAATACTTCAACTGAAAGTAAGCAAATCTTTACTTAGCACCAAAAAAGATAAATCATGAACTGAAAGTCATGCAAAATAATCTGCAATATCCTTAGTGATTTAGTTATCTGAAAATAATGATAGAACGGATTAGTTTTTGTTTCAAAGCACCTCCTTCCTGACTTTGATAAAGAGAAACTGAAAAAAGAGTCTGAATTCAGAATAAAATAGCGTTGTAATGCTTTCATCATCAGATATCTGAAACGAAATGCTACATGATGTTATAGTCAGTCAAAAAATGAAATGCTTTCTGAAAATATACATACTGAAGAGATAATAAAACAAATACTGTGATACATGACTTCGTGGTAGGAATCGTGGTGTTTTAGACAGGTGAACATGACTTGATCTACACACATTTCTAGAGAGAACAAGCAAAGTCGATGAATTGGTATCCCCCGCCGAATGGGTTTGTGGTGAGGAATGGCAAAGAAATATATCCGGCAAAAAGTTAAGGATGTTACTAAGAAGCAAATAACTTCATTAGTCAGGATCAGTTGTTTTAGGTGTACATAATAATGTATGTTCAGCTAATCCCGACTAATGAAATTATTTTGAATGGAATATGCTTACTGTAACAGGCTTAGCTTTTAGAATTGTATGGAGTTATTTGAAATGTGACCTTGAAGTTAACGGGGGACCTTACAAAACTTCACATGTTGATAATAAATATTGATGGAAAATAAAGAATGAAAAACAATTGTGGGGGTGGGGTGCATGATCAGGGTGGCGGTGGTGACTTGGTGGAGGAGCGAGGTGGAGGGAGTATTATAACTTCGCATGTAACTGTTGATAAATATTCACGGAAGGTTTGAAAAATAAAAAAAGGAATAAAAAACAAACAAAGAAACGTTCCGCCCTCGGCGAGGGATGACAATCAGTTAAGGACCGAACGACGATGAATAATGTTAAGGACGGACATCATGTCTGATGCATCTGTATTAATAAAGCATGGACATGACGTAAGGTTCATCGATGAATTTCGAACAACATATTTGGATCAAGAGCAGAAATGACAGATGCATTTCACTTGACTGATAAAAAGTGTTTATAGACTAAAGTAACATTCACTCAAAAACATCCCTTAAAGAAATCAAACAAATGTATTGCAGGTTTTATGACATGAAATGTAGGAAATTCGCTTTATTGATTTCCTTTCAAGAATTTATATCTTGTTATCGCATATTGGAAAGTCAGGAAGCCTTCTGTTTAACAATGAAATGAAACAGAGAAATCTGTATTAATCAATGAAGTCCCTTATATAGTTAACACTAGAAACTTCAAGGGTCATAATTATGGTGTTACTTGGGCAATCCGACTGAAACTTGACGGGCCGCATTTCCCTATAATGGTGAACATGTAGTTTTATGAAGTTTTATTTAAATATTCCAAACCACTTCCTAGATATGGCTTCGGACGGACGGAAAGACGCACGGACGGACGGACAACGCCAAAGCTATATCCCTCCGCTTTCGGCAGGGGATAAAAAAGTCAGTTACGGACCGAACGACGATGAATACTGTAAAAGACGGACATCATGCCTCGTGTATCTGTATCAATAAAGCATGGACATGATGTAAGGTTCATAGATGAATTTCGAACAACATATTTGGATCAAGAGCAGAAATGACAGATGCATTTCACCTGACTGAAAAAAGGTCTTTATAGACTAAAGTAACATTCACTCAAAAATATCCCTTAAACGAATCAAACAAATGTATTGCTGATTTTATGACATGAGATTTAGGAAATTCGCTTTATTGCTTTCCTTTCAAGAATTTAATATCTTGTTATCTCACTTTGAAAAGTCTGGAAGCCTTCTGTTTGACAATGAAATAAAACGGAGAAATCTGTATTAATCAATGAAGTCCAATTAATTAAATGTTATCCTATATGTCTGCGAAAACGACAGATTGGAATCTCAATAATCGTTTTGTATTGTGAACGATTTATGACAGACTTCTCTTTACAATATCCTGCCTGGACGTTATCAGGCGAGAGGCAAATGAGATGCTGTCAGGGCATCAGTAATAAAAGCACTTTCTACTAACAAATGCAGAAAAAAAGAAGAAAAAAAACGTCACATTTATATAATAGACTTGTATTTGTTCTGTGCTCGAACCATGGTTAATTTCAAAGAAAGTAGGCTTTGTATACAGATGCTATACGAGTAGCAGTAATCCACGGACCGCCAGGGGTAGATTTAATGGTGAGGCAAGCGTTCTCTTCTTATTACATTATTTTAACTTTTTTTCTTCTCTAATTCATGGGTTTCAGGAGGAAAACAAACTGGTATGAAATGCAGGAACTCTGGTGTATAAGTTGATTTCAGTAAATGGATATATAAATGGATATTTTTTAAATATAAGCACCCCTCCCATTTTTTTTCGAATAAACATTACCCTCAATCAATGTATTGCAGCTATGACATCTATGACATAAGTGTACAGGGAAATTCATTGATGCAAGCATCAAAGACGCCGCCAAGTGTTGTATCTGAAGTACATTTATTGCAATATGAGAATTCACATAATCATCACTTTATTAGTCTGACTGGCTACAAGTTATGTGCATTAGCACATAAAACAATATATGTTATAAACTGTTTAAAACATGAAGAATAAACATGATAGAAAAGTTTTACCATGCAATACAAATCCTCTACCTGCAATGACATTAACATTGCGAGTAGGTGGTCCCTTTACATACAAAATTAAAGTAATTATTTCACTAACTAAGGTCACCTCCTGTGAAAAGTTCTTATATAATAATAATATAATAATAATAATAACTTTATTTTCTGAAGGTTACATACTAAGTGTACAAATACAGATATTATACAATTTATTTCCAGTATGGCCTTCAACTGATATACATTCACACATACACACAATCATACATTCAATTTATAATTAAACATTTATACAAAAATACACATATCAGAATTACTTAAATTTTCTCGACAAACACATCTCAAATTAAAGAAGTCTTAAATAAACGTAATGTAACAATAACTATGTTTTAAAGGAATTACCATGCGTCACAAAGATTATACGTGACAATTAAGATATACAAAAAAGGAAGTCTGTCCCATAAAATAATAAATAGTTCCAGATTTGAATAATAAGATAATATGAATATTATTATTATTGAAAACGAATTCAGTAACATCAATTCAACAAAATTCTTGTAATTACAAGTAATTAATTGCTAAAAACTATTGTAACAAGAGAAAATTCTTTAAATCATGCTTGAAAGTAGTTATATTGTTATTATGAAGTTTAATGTAAGAAGGAAGTGAATTCCATATGTGTGCAGCTTTGTAGCTAAATGTTTGTTTCAGGTAGTTCGTTTTAGGTTTAACAATAGAAAGATCCATGTTTTCGGTTGGGCGCAGACTGTAATGATCATTATGAACAAAATGTAGTAAATCTGAAATGTATATAGGACAATCCCCTGTTTTACTTTTGTACACTAATAATGAAATATGGTATTTGCACCTGTTCTCAAAAGATAGAAGTTTTGAATTTCTTAATACTTCATCGAAGTTGCTACACTTTGATTTTGTAATTATTTTTATAGCGCGTCTCTGCAAAGATGTAATTTTATCAGTGTCCGAGTTGTGACAAAGTCCCCAGACATTGCAACAATATTCCATGGTTGACATAATATATGCATTGTAATACAATAGTTTCATCTCATCTGTTAAGAAAAATGCAATTCTTCTAAGTAGAGCAATTTCTGAGTTTAGTTTATTGGCCACGGTACTTACGTGGGATTGCCAAGACAGAGTTTCATATATATATACACCTAGAACTTTCTGACACTTCACGTTTTCAGTGATCGAACCGTCTAAAATTAACTCAAGTTTTTTAGTATGTTTTATTTTGACTCTAGTGCTCAATACCATACATTTTGTTTTTGAAGGATGAGGTGACATGTTATTTATTTAACTCCAGTTATGGGTACTAATTAGGCTATACTGAAGTTCAGACTGAATTTTTGTAATACTGTTGGCGGATTTATGTAAGGTGGAGTCATCGGCATATAGATCAATGTTGGTAGTATTTGAAATTAACGCCATGTCATTGATATATATCAGAAAAAGAAGGGGTCCTAGTATGGATCCTTGCGGGACACCGGATTGTACTGTCATTCTTTTGGAATGCAGTTTCTTTACTTCTAGAGTCTGTGTTCGATTAGCTAAATAAGATTTAAATATATCCAATGTTCTGTCTGTAAAATGGTAAAGTTTTAGTTTATAAATCAGTATTTCATGATCCACCATATCAAAAGCTTTCCTAAAGTCAAGAAAGATAGCCCCTACATACTCCCCATTGTCAATGTCTTTTAGCCACGTTTCTATTAGGTATGTTAAAGCAGTCTGACAGGAGTGGTTAGGTCTGAATCCGGATTGATTTTTGTGTATTATATCTGTTCGCTTAAAGAAGTCCTGTAATTGTGTAGCAATGTGACGTTCAAATATTTTAGATATTGTATTAAGTACGGAAATAGGTCTACAGTTTCCTGGGTCTTGTTTGTTACCTGACTTAAATTTAGGAATAACTCTTGCTTCTTTTAATTTATCAGGAAAAGTACCATTGTATGTACTATGCAGGAGCGTGTGTATGAAGTTTCACAGAAATGCAATTTGTTGGGAAATGAGGAACTGTTGAAATTATTTCAAAGTTGTGGTTCACAGAAACCATTATTTTTATTATCATGTAATGTAATGAGTGTTTTCTATTTACTGATGAAGTTTTATGGACCTTAGTCACCTATATTATAGATTTCAGAATGCAGATTACACACAGCAATTTACTGTTTCCGTTGCCAAAAACAACCAAAACTTTTGTCCAAGAAAAGAATGATATAACATAAATAATCTCTATATTGCCCCTATTCACAAAGCATAAATCTTTCTTATATACTTTTGAATATCAAAGAATTCATTTTTTTTTTCGGACGAACGATAAACTTGAAGTCCTCGTTGAATTGTAAGGTTACTAGGAGTATGTCAGTGTCTAGATTCAAATCTAATATTACAAGAAATTTAGCAAGCATAATAACCCACTGCCAAAGTGTAGAAAATATTTCAATGAATCAGGAATGGACAAATACTAAAACTATCTATTAAATTAAAAAGAAAAAAGAAAAAAAGAAGCAAGTAACAAGATATAATAAAACCAGAGCAACTGACAAGCCATATAAGATCAATGAACATATAAATGCAACAAGGAATTCTATTTTAGAGTCACTGATGCTTTGATAAGTTATGGTCCCACGGCTTTTGATATTTCGATCTAACCACATTTAAAGAAGTATTAACTTGTCACTGACAAATTCAGCCAAATGCTCTTTAGCCTATGCACACCTTAGTTGACAGTGTATATCTGTAAACAATGAGTAGATCTATATGACACATAAGCAAAAAAAAAAAGAAAACAGAAAAAAAATAGAAATACGAATTTGCAAAAGTGTGCGCATTCTGAAATTACATCACTTTACCTATCAACAAAGAAAATAATACAAAAGGTTAAAAATAAGTTAACAGCGGCACTTCCTTCGTTCATTTCAACATATCTATGCTTATTGATTCCTTTATTTACTTTGTAAATACGTTTTTTTCCAAGGAATTTTTATGCAGGCAAATTGTAATTTTCCATAATTTTTTTAATATTCTCTTCGAAGTTTACTGCAAGAGTATTGTAAAATACACGAACGCTCCCTTGTCCAGGCGATTCATGGTATATCTGCGGTGTGTTCTATTTATAGAAAATGAGATAGGTAAGTAGGTCATGCTAAGAATAGAAATAGAAAACTTGACTTACAGAGTAACCTCCCTTATCAATAAATCGGATCAACATTTTTGACGAAATTGTAAATAAAAAAAATATGTTCTGCTCTACAAATAAGGAGAGGAAAGACAGATAGCATTGTTTTAAATCACATAATAGGTTGCATTACATACATTTTTTATGTTTTCTTTTTGCCATTTTTTTTTGTTTATTCACTAAAATGTATTGTGCAATATCGTTGATCCTTTTACAAACTATTCACTGTGTTCAGTTTATCACTCCGAAACTATTCATTACCATCTTTACAGGGTCCGAAATAAAAGTGTATCCCATATACTCGACACCGCCTTCAGGGCGGCGTCGAATAACAGCTACGAAATAAGCAATACATTACCTTAGCAACTGATGACACGTAACAAATGTTAATTTAAATTAATCAATTACTGCCATTTAGTTGTCTTTGGCACAAGAAATGAATACATAACTTATGTTGATAATTATTTAGGGCCTTGCGGCACACTGTTTGGTTTCAATTTTTTTCTGATTGTAATTAAAATGCACCTGCAATGAAGTTAAAAGTTATATGCTAGTCAGCTGTTGGTTTTTTCAAGTTTAGAAAACAAAAACTGTATTTATTTTCTCACCTGATCAAGTTATTGTTGAAATTTGACTAAATGCGAATCTACCTAAGAATTCACCAAAATAAGTAAATGGAACTGAAACCCTGGGCCGTATGATAAACAATTTGACTGTGAACATTTTGTTTTTAAATAATTTATAAAATTTCATTTGTCATTATTTTTTTTTTTTTGGATTTAACGTCGCAACGACACATGATAGGTCATATGGCGACTTTCAGCTTTAATGGTGGAGGAAGATCCCAGTTGCCCCTCCGTGCATTATTTCATCACGAGCGGGCACCTGGGTAGAACCACCGACCTTCCGTAAGCCAGCTGGATGGCTTCCTCACATGAAGAATCCAACGCACCGAGTGAGGCTCGAACCCACATCGATAAGGGGCAAGTGATTTGAAGTCAGCGACCTTAACCACTCGGCCACGGAGGCTCCACATTTAAGTCAAAGCAGTAAATTTTGAAAACAGGACTATTTTCCTGAAGGTCTCCCCATCCTTTTCCAAACTACGCATTGTGCGTGCATATTCTTAAAATTTACGCTAGTTTACGCCATGTCTAGAGAAAAATATCTGTGACTTTTGGTGGGATAATTATTATGAAGCGTTTGAAAACACGTTTAGACATAAAAGAGATGTATTTATATTATTAATAGCATATTCATATGTATTAAAATGGATGTAACTGTGTGCTGCATTTTGAGGAAAATATTTCGATCATTTGTCTGCATATATGCACAGTAAAACACAGATATTGAAACAATCAAGCTTGCAGGAAAAAATGACTTTTGGGTAATTGCAGAATGTTTCGTCCATTTGCCTGTCTATGCTTGCTTGAATGTATTGTACGAACAGAATAAAAATGTTACACAAAATTCCAAATATTGTTCAAACACGATTAGTTGTAAATGAAAAATTGAATACTTTGAGTAACAAAGCGATCGGTAACACCGATGGATGCTCCCCGAAATTACTGTAGCATAAGGGGCTTCTGAGTCACGGAGATAGTGATTTTGAGAAATGTGGTCTGCGTTTTTTAATACTGCACTCCCTCCCACTGATCTCTATAAATATGTGAAGTATTAAGTTTACAAAATATTCGAGTTATGCCCCGGACAAGGACCATGATAATGCACTCCCTCTCACTGATCTCTATCAATATGTAAAAGTATAAAGTCAATATCTTACATATTATTTAAGTTATGACCCGGACAGGCTTTTCAAAAAAGGAAGATTATTAAAAAATGGGACCACCTAGACTGCACTTCCTCTCGATGAGATCTATAATTGTATAAAGTAAAAACCTGGTACCTTCAATACCTTTTGAGTTATTCTCCGGACAAGAAGTGTTAAAAAATGGGAGATAATTCAAAAGTGGGACCACCCAGAGTTATAGTGCCTTGTCACTGCAGACATTTTCACCAACTTCTATGATATGTAAAGTATGTAGTCAATATATACCTTACAAAGTATTCAAGTTATGCCCCGAACAAGGTTTTCAAACAAAGGGAGATAATTCAAAAATGGAACCACCTGGAGTTATGGTTCCTTGTCATCGCACTCCCTCTCACTGACCTCTATAGATATGTAAAGTATAAAGTCAATACTCTGTATAGTATTCAAATTATGCCCCGGACAAGTAGACAGTTGGCTAACTTGGAAATGAGGCCTGGTTAACAAATCCGTAGGCATTTTTTAGTACAATATGGTATCATACCTTAAAACGTTCGTTATTCTTTCTTCTATTCAACCAGGGTGGATGCCAGGCTCAAAAATCCATTTTTATTTTTTGTGAGGCCCCAAAAGGGGACAATTAGTTTTTTCTCAATTTTAAGGGAAATTAAAGAAAATTTTAATTTTTATCATTATTTGATGAAATGTGTATCTGTTTTAGATTAAATGTATTGTAATATGAATAAAAATGTTCATCACACTAATTATTTTAGAATTTGAGGCCCATTACAGGGTTTTTAAAAAAATATTTTGAAATTTTTGATCGGTATCGCATAATTTAGAAGTATATTGTTTTTACTCTATTTGTGAAATCTCTACGATAGTAAGGTTGAGTATCTAAGGTTCAGGTGTGTAGCAGGCATTCTAATACACAAAATAATAAAAAATGCACCACTATGGGGTCATGTTATTGTAGAATAATTGATAAGCAAATTTTAAAGTTTGTTGAAAAAATGGTAAATTGCCCTCTTCTTTCATATGTTGTAAACCATAAAATTTACCAGAATATTTTCTTCACAACAATTTAATATTTGTTCTTAGGTAGTTATTTTACACCTCCTCCCCACCCACCCCAAAATGAGGCTCCAAAAGGGTTTAAATTACTCACATTTTATGATAATTTAGATTAGTAAGTAATTGTTAGTTAACAGAATCATTGCTGAAATATATTTAGCATTTGACAATTTATGATTCACCATTTTATATGTATGGTGGTATTCACATCTCTTTAATAGTATGTAAGTGGAACTTTAACTAATATGCCATAGTATAAATATAGCTCAAAGACCAGATTATTCTTAAATGTGTGCCCTCTTGATATACTAGTAGCAAGCCTACACTAATATTCATTGGTAATGTCACCTACACATGTTTCTTTATTCATCTGATCTCTTGTAACATTGGAATATACCCCAAACAACAATCATATCACTTGATTCAGCTAGCCAGAGAGACAAGTTAAAGACATTCTTAACAAATTTGTTATCAGCGGAGCAGTTGTCAAGTATTTAGGTTTCCGCTGCTCAATCTGGTGGTCAGCATTTCATGTACCACATGACACCAGTACTGGTGTGTGTCCACTTCAGTAAATGTCACAATGACACTGCACAGCTGATAGTTACATTTTATTATTGTAAGTATTTCATTACCTGAAAAGGATAACTGATGTTCATGTGAACATATAGCACCTATTTTCCCAACTAGCTACGTTTTTGGTAGATGGTGTTTATGAAGTAGCCACAAATAGGCTAGAAAATTCTAATATTTTCAAAAATAATGTAATCATTAGTATTTTGTGCCTTGCAGATTGTAGATATCGGCTCTTCTTTGTCCTCATATACTCGCCTCTATTCATGCTATAGGAGCAAGAATATCGAGGACCTGTAAAATCTGTTTGTTTACAATTTTGATAATAGATTAAGTATGTATATTTTGTTGTTTGTTATTAACGATAGTTATACTTGTAAGGATTCCGGAGAGTAAGCATTATTATGTACAAATGACTGCATGAAATGATTTTCCTGGCACCTTAGTGATGGTCAGGGCTAGATTCCAACCTGAGGGCCCTCTATGTAGTTTCAGCTCAACATTAAAAAATTGTTAATGGTCATTTTTTTCAGTTCTAGGCTTATTATGCTCTAGAAGCCTATTTTGCTCATGTTGAAAGAACTGAGTACATGTCTTAATAGTTGTTAGGCTTACTTTGTATCTAAATTTACAGAAACATTTCGTATTGTACATACTTTGCCATGACGTCTTTTATTTACACTGTTATGCAACTCTGAAAAGTTGAAAGGATTAGCAGAAAGGTTTACTTCACTTTTTACTGGTTTAATTTCTAATTGTTGTGTTTTTGCAACTGACAGTTCCAAATCTGTGCTCCACTTTGTTCCTTTGTGTGTTCGTATCTTTCTCGTTGTCTATATAGTTTACTTTGTTCATGTATATTAAGTGTAAAGTTATTAATGTACACATCCATACAATCGCTGATATGGGGTTTTTGTTTGAGGAGGGAGGTTCTTTCTTCGAACGTAGTTTTTCTTAATGATATTTGCCCATGTGATTTTTCTGTCTAGCCTTGTGCTTTGAAAATACTCTCAAAAAGTAAAATTGCAACATCCATTCTTTAGAACAGTCTAAGCATGACTTGCGTTACATGAGCATATGGCGCATGTGGTATAATTCATTTCACTACCATCTTAGAAACTCATATTAACTACATTTCAATATACAGGAATTCGATCATAGCAAGGAATGACATACCAAATATCCGTTAAAGTCTTGGGACTGTTAACTGATTAATAAATTGACTATGAGTTTAAGTTTGATAAGTTTGAAGTTTTTACCTTGCAAAACACTTTTGTTTGATGTAGACGCGATTGCAAACATTAACGTGTAATGTCACACAAGGTTTTCTATATTGTAGTAGTATTATTACATCTGGTGACTCCACCATTTCAAAACAACTGAATGTCAATTGGTCTTATGGCATACCACTGCTTCAACAAAATATTTTTGAAAAATGCCTGTTCTGGCCAAGGATAATGTCCGATAACGATTTTAATAACAATAGCTGCCCAAAAGCCTTGCGCTCGACTATTCAACAACTTCTAAGTTTAACAAGGACCATGGCTGGGCAAGACTTACAAAACCATATATTGGTTACTTCCCGAGGTTTGATGACCGGAAGCACTATGTGAAATTTTAATCAAATGCATGTAGTTTCTGAAATACACCTTGTTCTTTAGGTACATGCTAAACTTTTACCAAACATTCTAGATTGAAAACGAATCATATTTTGTATAAAACTCAGTCAAGATTATTTTTATTTCTAAAGGTAGATGACACAAAAGCCTTATGTAAAGTTTTAATCAAACACATATATTGGTTGCTAAGATATGAACTTAAATGCAAAACTTATCCAAGGTGAGGATGTCAACAAAGGCAACACCAACACCAGAGTGAACAGAATAGCTCTCACTATTCTTCAAATGCACTGGGATTTTGAAAAGTTTGGCAATTTATATGTGTATATCAATGTACATCAAATATTTACACACAATGTTTTGCAAAAAAAAAGAGAAATATTTGCCAGAAAGTGATATTGCGTGTTTACTTTTTTGAGTGTATATATTGATTCAGTATTCCATATTTGGACAATTTGACTATATGTGTCTCAAAAGTTAGTACCAATAAACCGATATTTTACGCACTCTTATTGTATAAATGTTTTAAGACTGCGTGAGGATATTCACACACTTCACTGAATGTTACGTTGATTGCAAAAATGATATGCAGCATGTCTGGTTAAACTTGTTGATTTTGAGTGTAACTCCTTTTGGGGCCTCTTGAATTATATATGAAATTTCAAAGAAAATGTAATATGTCTTAGTTTTCTATATGCACTGGATACTATAGAGGATAAACATTCATTTCTTAATTACATGTTAATAATTTTAACATATTGGATACGTCACATCATCATGTAAAAGCCGGCTGACGGAGAACCGCCAATTTAGGGCCTCTTAGTCTTTAATTTCACTTGAAAATTACATTTATACGTCAGATTATATTATATAATTGAATCTTTCCACTCTATTATATATTTAAGTAAGATTTACCTTAACCTGTAATTTAAACAACATTTAACTTTCATTATTATTTCTCATCTCGTGCACCCCTTTTGGGGCCTCACAAAAACTTGAATAGGGAAATTTGAGCCTGGTATCCACCCTGACTGGATTCCATATACCCCAACGAACATTTTGATGTATGATACCATATTGTACTAAAAAAATGCCTACTGATTTTTTTCTCGGGGCTTTCGCCAACTGTCTAAAGGTTTTCAAAAATGGTATGAAGTGGACACTGAATGAAGTATTTATAAATGCTTTTCATTCTAAAGATATGACAACAATCTGTAAATAATTTAATATTTATGGTATTTTGTGATGTTTAAACATGTAAGCAGCCAAGGGAAACCTAAAATAAGACGTAAGACTGGTTTTCATGTTAACGGAAAAATTCCCTCAAACTTTTCAGGTCGGAGCATAGAAAATACAATTAAGAAATGTTAATTTTTTTGTTTGTAAAAGCAGATAATGTATATTAGTTTCCTTCGTCTGGAATTATTTCAGGTACATCCAAAAATAAGGAAGGTATCATAAAAAACATGTCACAAGTGCAGTGAAAGCTTACTGTATGTTGTGCTTTAAGCATTTTCACTGGCTTGTGAGTCAATTATTGAAAGCAATATTCTGTGTTTATCTTTTAAGATAAAGAGAAAAATATTGATTCCGTTCAAGGACCAAGCGACGATGGGTAATGAACCTATGCCTCGTGTCTTTATAAAGCAGGGATATAGATGTATGTAATGTTTGTCCATTAATTTCGATTAGCATGTTTCGATCAAGAACACAAGTGACAGGTGTACTTCATCTAATCGAAAGTATCTAAAAATTAAGGGTCTTTTTAGAAAAAAACTTGTTTCAGTTCAGGACCAAACGACAATGGGTAATGCCAATGGACGGCATACAAGCACGAAAACCATGCCTCGTGTGTCTGTCTTTAACAGTAAAGCACTGATTTAGATTGTAACAGTACGTAAGGTTCATCAATGAATTGCGAGCAGCATGTTTTATTTAAGAACAGAAATGACAGGTGCATTTCATCTAACTGAAAATATCTATAAAAAGTCTTTATCAAACAGAATTAAACAAATTTATAAATGATTTCATAACATAAGATTTAAGAAGTTCGCTTTATCGCTTTCCTTTCAATAACTACGAATCAAACAAATGTATTGCTGATTTTATGACATGAGATTTAGGAAATTCGCTTTATTGCTTTCCTTTCAATAACTTAATATCTTGTTATCTCACTTTGAAAAGTCTGGAAGCCTTCTGTTTGACAATGAAATAAAACGGGGAAATCTGTATTAATCAATGAAGTCCAATTAATTAAATGTTATCCTATATGTCTGCGAAAACGACAGATTGGAATCTCAATAATCGTTTTGTACTGTGAACGATTTATGACTGACGTCTCTTTACAATATCCTGCGTGGACGTTATCAGGCGAGAGGCAAATGAGATGTTGTCAGGGCTTCAGAAATAAAAGCATTTTCTACTATTAAATGTAGAAAAAACGAATAAGGAAACGTCACCTTTATATAATAGACTTGTGCTTGAACCATGGTTAATTTCAAAGAAAATAGGCCACGTATACAGAGGTTACAGTAGTAGCAGTAATCCACGGACCGCCAGATGGATTTAATGGTAAGGCAAACGTTCTCTTGTTACCACTTTATTTTAATTTTTTCCACTCTGATTCAGGGCTTCGTGAGGAAAACTGACTGGTAAGAAATGCAGGAACTCTGGTGTGTAATTGAATCAGTAATCTGATATTTTTTGGAATATAATCACCCCTCCCGTTTTTGTTTGTTTGTTGTTTTTTTCATTTTTGTTGGGTTTTTTTGTGTTTTGTTTTGTTTTGTTTTTTTTTTGTTGTTTTTTTTGGCGAATAAACATTATACCCTCACTCAATGTATAACAGCTAAGACATCAGTGTATAACAGGTACGACAAAAGCAATATATTACCTTTGCAACTGATGACACTTAACAAATCTTAATTCAAATCAATCAGTTACTGCCACGTTGTTGTCTTTTTCATTTCAAATTCGGCACAAGAAATGAATACTTAGCTTATGTTTATAATTATTTAGGGCCTTGCAGCACACTCTTTGGTTTCAATTATGTTCTAATTGTAAATAACACATGCTATATCAGTTGGTATTTATAAAAGCACCTGTAATGAAGTTAAAAGTTATCTGCTAGTCAGCTGTTGGGGACTTTTTGTTCAAGTTTGAAAATCAAAAACTGTATTTATTTTCTCACCTGACCAAATTATTCTTGAAATGTTGAAAGAACCTCTGACTAAAAACGAATCTACCTAAAAATTCACCAAAATAAACAAATGGACCTGAAACCCCATGCAGTATGATAAACGTTTTGACATTGAAAATTTTGTTCGGATGTTTTAAACAAGTTATAAAATGTCATTTAAAGTTAAAGCAGTAAATTTTGATTATTATGACTGGATGATTATTACGAAGCGTTTGAAAATACTTTTAGACATAAAAGAGATGTATCTTTATTATTAATAGCATATTCATATGTATTAAAATGGATGTAACTGTGTGCTGCATTTTGAGGAAAATATTTCGATCATTTGTCTGCATGTATGCGCAGTAAAACACAAATATAGAAAAAATATCAAGCTTGCAGGAACATATGACTTTTGGGTATTTGAAGAATGCTTCGTTCATTTGCCTGTCTGTATGTTTAAGTCAATGCGTGCTTGAATGTATTGTATGAACAGAAAAAAAAATGCTACAAATGATTCCAAATACTGTTTAACACGATTAGTTGTAAATGTTAATTTAAATGCCTTTAATAGCAAGGCTATCGGTAACACCGATGGATGCTCCCCGAAATTACTGTAGCATAAAGGGCGTCTCAGACACGGAGATTTTGATTAGGAGAAATGTGGTCCGCAAGAGCTGTCGTTCTTTAACACTGCACTCCCTCTCATTGATCTCTATGAATATGTTAAGTATGAAATTTACATAGTATTTTAGTTATGCCCCGGACAAGGACCTTAATAATGCACTCCCTCCCACTGAACTCTATCAATATTTAAAGTATGAAGTCAACATCTAAGTTATGCCCCAGAAAGACTTATACCTCAAGAACGGGACCACTTAGAGTTGTAGGTCCTTTGTACTGCACTTCCTCTCGATAAGATCTATCACTGTAAAAAGTTACAACCCTTTACCTTCAATACCATTTGAGTCATTCTCCGGACAAGAAATGTCAAAAAAGGGAGATAATTCAAAAATAGTACCTGCAGACACTTTCAACAACTTCTATAATATGTAAAGTATAAAGTCAATGTACACCTAACATAGTATTCAAATTATGCCCCTGACAAGGTTTCCAAAAAAGGGGAGATATTTCAAAAATGGGACCACCGAATGAAGTATAAATTTATAAATGAAGACTTTTCATTCTAAAGATATGAACACATGTATATTTAGCAACATGTAAATAATTTGATATTTAGGGTATTTTGTCATGTATAAACATGTAAGCGGGTAAGGGAAACATAAAATAAAACGTTAGACTGTTCTTTTTATGTTAACAGAAAAATACCCTCAACCTTTTCAGGTCGGAGCATAGAAAATATAATTTAAAAATTTTAACTGTTTTGTTTGTAAAAGCAGATAATGTATAATAGTTTCGTTCATCTGGAATTATTTCAGGTACATCCAAAAATAAGGAAGGTATCATACAAAACATGTTAAAAATGCAGTGAAAGCATACTGTATATCGTGCTTTAAGCATTTTGACTGCAACTTCTTCTTTCACTTGCTTATGAGTCAATATTTGAATGCAATATTCTGTGTCTATCTTTTAAATTAGAGATATAGAGAAAAAAAACATTGATTCCGTTCAAGGACCAAGCTACAGTGGGTAATGTCACACAAGGACCAGGGATAGAGATGTATGTAAGGTTTGTCCATTAATTTCGATTAAGAACAGAAGTGACAGGTGCACTTCATCTAATCGAAAGTATCTGTAAAAAAAGCCTTTTTTAGAAGAAAAAAAAACTTGTTTTAGTCGAGGACCAAACGACGATGGATAATGTCAATGGACGGTTAACTAGGACGTAAATCATGCCTCGTTTGTCTGTCTTTAATAATAAAACATTGATACAGATTGTAATAGTACGTAAGGTTTATCAGCATGTTTTATTTAAGAACAGAAATAACAGATGCGTATCACCTAGCAGAATGTATCTATAAAACTGAATCAAACAAATATATAGCTGTTTTTATGACATGAGATTTAGGAAGTCCACTTTATTGCTTTCCTTTCAAGAATTTAATATCTTGTTATCGCACATTGAAAAATCTGGAAACCTTTTGCTTAACAATGAAATAAAACGGGGAAATCTGTATTAATCAATGCAGTCCAATTAATTAAATGTTATCCTATATGTTTGCGAAAACGACAGATTGGAATCTCAATAATCGTTTTGTATTGTGAGCGATTTATGACTGACTTCTCTTTACAATATCCTGCGTGGACGTTATCAGACGAGAGGAAACGAGATGTTGTCAGGGCATCAGAAATAAAAGCACCTTCTACTAACAAATGTAAAAATAAACGCATAAGAAAATGTCACCTTTTATTTCACAGAAATTGTATTTGCCCAGTGTTTGGATAATGAATCATTTCGAAGAAACCATGTCTACTACTGATGTACTAGTAGCGGGGTACATAGGCAGTAATCTACTCTGATTCGGGGATTTGTGAGGAAAGCAAACTGGTGCAAAATCCATGAACTCTGATGTGATTTTTTTTCCATTTCATTCGAATAAGCATTAATTTCTTTACTCAATGTATTACACCTGTAATATCAGTGTATAACAGCTATGTCATAAGCAATGCATTAACTAAGCAATTGATGTCAATAGTTGTCTTTCTCATTTCAAAGCTGACATAAAAACTAAATATTTAGCTTGTGTTGATCATTCTCGACAGCCTTCCAGCACACTGTTTGGTTTCAGTTGGAAATTACACCTACAGTAACAGTTGATGTTTATATAATACACCTGCAATGAAGTGAAAAGTTATCGAATGTCGGCTAGTCAGATGTTTTGTTTTCTAAAGTTTGGAAATTAAAACTATATTTATTTTCTCACCTGATCAAATAATTGTTGAAGTGTTGAAAGGACTTCTGGTAGAAAAAAATGTGAATTTACCTAAGAATTTACCAAAATAAACTAATCGACCTGAATACCTAAAAGCATGTTAAGTATTTTGACTGTGAAAATATTGTTTGGAGTTTTTCAAATGAATTATAATATGTCAGTTAAAAGTTAAAACAGTGATACGTTTGAAAAGATTTTAGCACTTAAATGTGATTAGTAGTTTTGTTTATGTATATTGAAGTGCAGCGCATTTTGACGAGAATGCTTCGACCATTTGCCTGCATATATCCAAAACAAAACACGTGTCTAAAGATAAATATCTTTGACAGTTGGTGGAATCACTTTTATGAGTTCAAGGACTTTTCAAGGACTTAGCTTAGATTTTCAAGGACTATCCAATGGTGACAAAATGAAAGAAATAGTCAATATATAGTTGGGAATTACACCTATATATAAAATAATTCTTACAAGAGAACACCGGTATTCCTAAAAATAAGCATAAGGTCCAAAGAATTTCACTTTTTAACACTGTTTCTTTATTTATGAAAGAGTCAACTTTGTTGCTAGCAGCCGGCGTTGAGGATGTCTGTGGAGTAGGCGGTGGGGGTGGTACTGTAAAAAGTCCATCGGCAACGAAGAAGTTCCCGTTGAGCTCTTTTTATGTTTCTCCGACTTGGCATGAGATTTTAAGGCTGATTCGCCCGTAGATCCAATGTCTATTGTTTTATTTCAATGCTTGCACATCGCATTGTTCCGGTTATCGTGGTCCGACAACCACGGATATGTCAATAACCATTTTTTATTGAACACACAATTGTTCTTCGACGCCATTTTTCCCGAATTTTTTGACACCGGAAACAGGCAATACCGTGCGCATAATAATCACACGTCGTGAAAACCGTTAAACGTTTCGTACTTAATACAATTCGTACGTCGTATGCGAAGCAATTTTTACGCGACATTCGAATTTTTCACTACTTTACCGATCAAAAAGGGATTATTCTGCTCGAAAGATTTAAGATTATGGAAAATTAAGGACTTTTCCAGAGAATTTAAGCACTTTTAAGTACTTTTCATTTTGCTATTGAAATTCAAGTACTTTTAAGGACTTCTCTTATTTTTAGTACTTTTCATGCAACAGCTCCAAATTCAAGTACTTTTCAAGGCTGTGCGAACCCTGTTGGATTAAATTCAAGCTTGAGGGGAAATACGATTTTGAATGTTTTAAAGAATGCTTCGTTCATTTGTCTGTCTGTATGTATATATGTATGTTTAAGGCAATGCTTACTGGAATAGTTTGTATGAACAGAATAAAAATGACGCGAAAAATTCAAAGTATTGTTCAGCTGGCAATACAGCATGATTAGTTGTAAATTTGTAAATTAAAAGAAGAATGCATTAAACGAATAGTATTTCAAAGTAACGTAAAACTTTATAAATGGAGACTTTTGTTTAACTCCGAGAATACGAAAATACATCTATTTGTCAAGATGTAGTAGGATATCATGTGATGTAAAAACATGTAAGCTGTCAACATGTCGAGCCTGCCCTTTGACCCCCAACTGTGATATTGACCTTTGAGATAGAGTCCATCTCATTGAGTTAAACATTCATGCCAAATATAAACATCATTCCTCAATTCATGTCAAAGTTATGGGCCGGGCAAGATCTGATATGACCTTTGACCTCAAAGTGTAACCTTGACCTTTGACATAGGAACCTGGGATTTGCGCATGATACTCCGTCTCAATGAGGTTAACATTCATGCCAAATATAAACGAGATTCCTCAATGCAAGTCAAAGTTATGGGCCGGACAAGATCTGACATGCCTTTGACCTCCAACTGTGACCTTGACCATTGAGATAGGAACCTGGGGTTTGCGCACAACACTCCGTCTCACTGAGGCTAACATTCATGTAAAATATTTTTAAAAAAATTGCTCCATGCATGTCAAAGTCATGGTCCGGAAAAACAAATCCGGGTGAACGGACGCACGCACGTACGCACACACATACACCGAACAGTCATCTGGACAAGTATGTCTTCGCTTCCGCTAGCGGCCTAGACAAAATTTAAGTAAGAATGTTTCTTTATATTAACGGAACAGATATCTTTAATTTTTCAACATCTGGCCACATACACATTTTTAAATAGTGATTTGGTTTTATTTGTAAACTGATATATTGTTGATTGTTTCTGCTAATTGGAATGATTTTAAATAATTCCATATATTAGGCAGATATCATACAAAACAAGTCAAAATAGCACTTTAACAAACTTGACTGCATTCTTTTTGCAGGCTTTTGTGTCAATATTTGAACAGATTTCCGGCTCCATCGTTTAAGATTATTCAAAGCTACGTTAAAGTTAAATGTAAATATTGTTCTTCCAGCCTCTATAAAATGATTATGTACGATGACATTGTGTCAGTTATACAAAAATAAACATTTAAGTTGAAACATCCATCAAAAAAAAATTAATTCAAAGAAAACGCCAACAAATGTTATAGGTTATAAGCTAAAATGCTTAATGTGTGAGTGTCGTCAAAGGTCAGGTGATGACAGTCGATCAAGAGACATTTTTAATTAATAGATTAATTTTACTATTCTTAACATTTGTACAGGAATGTGGGGTTTCTTATTTAAAATGTTTGCTTATTAAGGTAGTTCTGCACGTTTGATAAACCGGAAGTAATGGCGTAACGTCATTTATCTGGATAACGTAGAATAAAGCCTGGACTCGGTATACGGAAATGAAATTCGTTTTATAAATAAATTGTAACCCGTAAGTAAATTTATAAAGACCGTAATGTAACTATCTTTATGAAAATAAGATATGATATCAAAACGTTTCACACGTTAAATAATTCGAAATAGTGTCACAGAATAAAAAATAAATGTGGGAATCTCTTTAATCATGTCTAAATATCTCAAAAACAATGCACACGGACATAAAAAATTATTCTACTATATTATAAATCATATGCTTATTTACGATTGTGAGAAGTTTCATTAAAATCTACATTGTAGAAAAATTTCTATCCACGAAAATGTTGTCAAATTTGTGATTTTCCCATAGACACTCATTACGAAAACTTGTGTGAAGATCAAATTTTTCAAATCAGTCTAACAAAAATTCTGGCTGAATGGGAATAAAGTTTTGTCAAATTCTACATTGTAGAAAAAACATTTGATCCGAACGTGCAGAACTACCTTAAATTCAAATTTTCGAACATATTTTTTGTCAACGAGTCTCACACGACAAAATTATTCCAGGAGATTGAAAATTACTGTCTACGAAAATCCCTATTTTAATTTAATACATTTGCGTCTAATTTACCAGCTAATTAAGTTCGATGACAGTGCCTTGAACATTACGATAAACAAGTTGTCAGACATCTGGTGCAATGTTTGTACATACTGGCGGGTGTAAAAAATATAAAAAGAAATATGGGGATTCGTTCTAAAAGTAAAGTTTGGGTTGACAGTTTTGTAGTTGCAGAATGCATTTTTGACACAATATTTACCTGAAGATTAATGAAGATATCATGTAATTTATCTTGCAGTATACAATGTAAACTTTTGAAAAATATGATATAATCTTTTCTTATACTCATATATTTTCTTAGGTAAAATACGCTGTGTTTTTGTTGTTGTTTTTTGTTTTGTTTTTTATACTTTGACTCATGTAATTCCATCTTTGTTGGGAAACCAAGATAGTAAAATCAAATTTTGAAAATACCCCCAGTGAAAACCTAACATATATAGAACACTTTAGAGAATGCAAGTAAGAGTAAATGACAGTTCTTTAAGTTTGGAATAAATCCATTTCTTGACTATGTTGATCAAATTCTGATGAATTAAAGCACAGGTGTTTATGTGTGCTACTTGAGCTTTATTTGTAGCAGACGCATAAAATTCAATTAGCTATTGACAAACAAGTACAATAGATAAATTAAAGAAAAAAGTAAATTCCGTAGCACCAGCTGTATTCCTCGCAACTGTGGCTTCATTCAATTTTTTAATCGTAACTTTACTGCAGTACTCATTAGCGGTATGTCAATACTTCTTGTTCCAGTTTGTAATTACTTTTGAATAATATTTCAAAAACAAAAGCTTCGAACGATGTCATGGTTTTCGGGGTTTAGCGGTAACAACGTTCCTCGTGACGGTGTTTTCGCAAAACATTATATGGTCACAATTATAATCTGTACTCTCTTTCTATCATAAAAAAGCGTGTTACGTATGGTAAAAAATACTCTAGGTCTGTTGTCCTTGTAGTATAATAAATATTTCTAAGGGCAATTTAGAAATGCATTGTGTGTTCTCTGTAGATATCTATTTCTCTCCACCAAAACCTACTTTAAATGGTCATAGCTGAAACCCTTCAAAAATTGCTCTGGTCAAATCGTCACCGGAGTAATTTATTTTTGCAGTGATTTCACTCGTGACCTCTTCTTTGGAAATCCGGAATTTGCTCCTTGCTTTTAAGGTAGCGGAGAAGACAGAATCTGATCAATTTCATAACATCACAGACAAGAAAAGGTCAAGACTTGTTCCAGTTACCAACAATTTACAATCTCAGTTCTGTTATCAATAAAAGCAATGACCTAGTCATGATCCGTGACGATTAAATAATTTGATAAAAGGCAGTATATCTGAAGTCATGTTGTCTTCTACCTCTGAATGGAAAGGAGAAGTTGGCAGTCACTTGCGTAAAAAAGGTTAGTACTGGTTCAGAATCAACGAATACTGGTAAGGGTTTCTTCCCACCGTTACAAAGCTGAAATACTGCTGAAAACGGCGCTAAACCACAAACAAGCAAACAGTTCTATAATTAATTGTTTTTTTATGTGACGCCGGACGGTGATTATAGCATTAATGATTGATTAATTCATTTCGTTAATGCTTTTAATTGGTGTCTGTTTTTTCTGAAAGCCAGTTAACTATATAACAGCAGTCTTTAAGTGCTGTGCGGCGGCTGTAAAAGGTCACCTCGTACATGGAGTCAGTGTTTTTACATTTTCTGGTTCTTTTGCCAACATGGAATACATATGAGTTCCTTTTAAACCGGTGCTAGGGGGCGTAATGAATGTTGCACTTTCATCATCTCTTATCAACAGACTAAATAAAAGCTAGTCTGCTCCTAATTTAACTGGTTGCGTTCTAGTCTCCCTAACGATCTTCTCGTACGTCATATCGTTATAGCCACTGTACTTTTCTTGTGACTAGTGAATAAGATATTAAAATGCCTGTTAGGATATAAGGAGAGAAGATGGTCACATTCTGAGAATGAACTAGGTTTACAGACGATTTTATGTATATTTTAGTGTAATTATATGACTAATTTGAAAATGACAGTAGTTACTGAACACTTTTCTTTCATATCACATATGCATATCAATGGTAAATATAGTAATAATCAGTGAATCAGGGTTGTTGTTGTTTTGTTGTTGTTCTTTTTTGTTTTTTTTTTTTTTTTTTTTTTTTTTTTGTTTTTTTTTTTTTTTTTGTTATATAAATTATATAGATCTATTTGGACATGAAGAATAGATTGTTTGCGTCTGATTTTAAATTGTCATCGCCAAATAACAACGCAAGACAGTGGTTATACGTTGGGGAAAATCAAAGTTCCAGTCGTTCAATGATGTACCATTGGCAAGCAAAGAAATTGTAGTTAACGTTGTTGTCTTCAATCTTGCCGTATTCGCAAAGAGTACATTGTTTCCATTAGAGTTTTTTATCAGGAAAACACTGTGTTTTCAGTCGTGTGTGCATGATTAAAGTGCCAGATAGTAATATTCAGGCACCTTGAATCCTGTTTCTGACAATATCTACACACGATGCATCTTGTACATCTTGTGGAAGTGAATCATTCAGAAATAGAAAAGGGAAGGAAGTAATTTGAATACTGCTGCGTGTTGCACGTAAAGCTTCTAGTATTTTAAGAATTTCTGAGATTTTAAATACATATGTAACTACCTAGGGGGATTTATTTTTGACTTTGAAGTTATTCCCATTCAGCCAAAACTGTCCGCTCGATTCAGAAAATAAATACGAACTTTTCTCTTTGAAAAGTTTATTTTTGCAGGGGAAATGCAAATAAAATCAAACGTTTAAATAATCAAATGTTCAAAATGTATTGTAGAAGCGGTAAAATATTACATGTGTCGTTTCAGTGGGTATTTCGGCTTTTTGACGTTGTTTCTGTTTTGTGTTGTTTGTTTGTTTGTTTGTTGTTTTTTTTTGTTGTTTTTTTTTTTGTTTTGTTTTTTGTTGTTTTTTGGGGGGTGGGTGGGGGGACAGGGTGATTTCTTAATTTTGAACGAAAAGAATCGCCGAATATAGAACATTCTTTTTGTACACACAAAACGTTTTAGCGCTGAACAGATAATGTCAGTGGAATTGACTTGACAATCAACTCGAAAGAACATCCAGGGTGACTTACAAAGGCGCGTAAATTTTCAACATATAAAAGTGAGTTATGGCTGCAAATTACTCAAAATCAGTTTCTTTCTGCAAAGGCTAAATTGTTGCAGATAATACCAAAATCTTAGAAAAACAGTAATTAATATATCAAAATCGAAAGCCGAGCACTGCCCGTTGTTGTGTACGTATGCACCTTTCAACGAGTTTTCACTTTCTGTAAAGACTGGCCGATGTTACTTAATTCAAAACATCACCTATTATTTATGCCTCGTTTAAAGCATTTCGATTTTCTTTTCTTTGTAAAATGATTATGAACATATACGAATAAGTATTTTTTATCGCACCCAGTTTGTATAGAAAATATTTAGATAATTATATATCAAAACATTAAGGGTAATATGGGGTCACAATGAAGTCAGGATAATCTGTCAATAATTATATTTCAAGTTTAAAGTACATATTACTTTGTACTTTCGGACTGAGAATTAGGTCAGCTGACCTATACATTTAATTGTACCTGCCTGACAAAACGTTCTCACATACCCGAGGACGACTGGGTTCTCTGGTTCGTCTCAGGTTTATCGATCCTCTGAACAGTGATAAAGTGAAAAAAAACTGTCTAAACAAACCTTAACTCTTACCCTGCTAAATCTCTATACTGAACTAATCCATCTTTCAATTTCGACAGTACCATTATCTTTTAAAGGAGTGCTTACCAAAAAGGTTCTGACTGAATAGCAAACAGTACCGATCATGAAAGAGGCAGAATCAATCGTGTTCAACATGTAAAGGGTTAGAAGTGTTCGTTATTGCTACATTGGTTGAAATAAGTGAAACATCAAATTTTGAGTATAATTAGATATTCAGATAACCTTTGCGGAATGTATTTCAGTCTGTGATAAATTCAAAATTCAATTATTTAATGTTTCTGTCTTTTTAACTTCAAACTTGACATTTGGAGCAAATATCAAGCTTTCGTTTATTATCCTGAAGCATCTAACGACAACTTACTCAGAACATCCTGTTTGGTTATAATTTGAATGTTATTGTTAGCGACACGTGTGTTTCATCAACTACCTATTAACAGAGCAAAATACAATATCCAGGGTTTCAGTCAAATTGTATTCTTTCAATTTTATGCTAGCTGTATGTTACATTGTCAAACAATCAAAGGAATCATATGATTCTAAATTGGTTTGAAAGAAAATGCGAATTTTCCTCTATGTCGTCCAGATTCTAAATTTAAATGGTAAAATCTTTTCATGAGGTAGGTAATGTGTCAGAGAGACGTCAAATCGTCACTGAGGAATTTTGCATCTCCTAGACCACTACCACTTTATTTGACTGTATACACTTACTGCCGATATATTATTTACCAGAAATGGCCAGAATGGGTCATAAGATGTTCTCGGCATGTTCTATCACCAACGACTTAGAAACTTATATATATCAACAGATAATTTGATATGTTCTATATCCGTTCCGTGACACTGAACAGAGCTATACTTTAACAAAATCTATTGCTGGTTAATGGCTTTTTGTTTTCCGATAATTCCAAATAACTACATGATTGTTTCAGGAGTGGTAAAGAACTATTAAATATCTATTTCATCAAAGCAGATGTTAAATTACTCAAATTTAAGGGGTGAATGTACGAACATTAAACCGCTTGATTTGTATTTCTTTCAGCGTATGTCTTGAAAAATAATTTTTTTATAACTTACGAAATACAAGTACGAATTTATGTGTCTTGTCACTCCCCCCTCGGGATACTGGTAGCTTTTTAAAATGGGTACGAGTTGCTTTGTTACCTGATGTTTGCAACCGCAGTAAATCTAGAACACAAAAGTATGTAAACAATAACAGATGATACCAAACAAAAAAAACGAACTGATGTGTTTGATGGATCTATATGTATATGACACACCTGATCATGTTTGAGAGTTGCCATACAGTCAAAGATATGCAAATTATGTGCGGGCGTGTTAGGAATAAACTTTCCATCTTTGAACTTTGAAGTATCGTATAATTACCAGTGGAGGAAATATTTCAAAACAAGATCTGTAACTAAGAAATAGCTCCAAGGTGTATATATTTCATTTGTTTTGATCTCAACTGAAAGCCGCCTTTGAACTGAGTTTTCCCAGTAGTCAGAGTAGTAGAAGATAATTTGTATTGATTAAATCACAGGTAAAATTGTTATTCATTTGAATAGTTCAGTAAGTGTTATGTAATTTCTGTAAAATCAAGGTATATTGAAGTGTAATTGCTTTAAGATAGACAAACTCCCTGTGCCAAGGTCTTGAACGAGAATAGGACCATGACGAATGGTGGCTGACACAAAACGGCTATTTCACTAATAATGATCTCTATTGAAAGCCTATACTTTTCAATTTGGTAATCCAGTTATCACTGAAATTAATCAATTTGACACTGGGTAGGCCGTTGAATAGAATTTTCGCAGTAGTCACTAGTAAGAGATTTTTTGTATCGTTGAAATCGCAGTAAGAATTGTTATTCAAGACAGAATAAATGTTAAATAATTTCTGTAAAATCAAGGTATATTCAACTTTGATTGCTTTAAAAGTTACATGTTATTCAACGGGACTAGAACCGTGATGAATGATAGCTGACACAAAACGGCTATTTCACTAAAAATTGATCTCAATTGAAACCCTATGATTTGAATTTTAATTTTGTGCGCGGAATAATGCTTATAGAACCTCTTTTCTTTTGATAAGCGTTATCAATTTCTCTCATCTAAAATAAACTGGGACTCGGCAAGTCATCGAATACAGTTTAGGCTGCAACGTTTTATAATATATAGTATTGATATAAAGCAAATAGGCAGCATGCGTCAACTTAATTTTTCTTATATAATGTATAAGTTCAAAGCTAAAATATTGAAATCATCAGAGAAAAAATAGAACTTTGAGGCTATGTTGCATTTTCTAGTCCTATTGAAATGACTCAGCTGCACGATATTAATGTCATTGTACTGTCAATGACTTTTTTTCTGTAACGTTGAATGCACTATAGAGCTAATGGTTTCAAAATAACAGATTTTGACTGTGATCCAGTTATCTCCAAAACTGATCTGTTCGACACTGGATAGGCTGTTGATTAGAGTGTTCGCAGTAGTCACTAGTAAGTGATAATTCATATCGATTCAGTCACAAAGAGATTTTTTTTCATTTTAGTAGTTCATGTACTATGTACAGATGCAACACAGAATAAATCTGAAAAAAGAAATCTGTAAAATTAAGATTTGTTCTAAATTGCTTGAGTCCATGATCTTGAACGGGAATAGGACTACAATGAATGGTGGCTGACACAAAACGGCTATTTAACTAATATTGATCTCATTTGAAACCCTATGCTTTGAATTTTAATTTGGTGTGCGGAAAAATGCTTATAGCACCTCTTTTCTTTTGGTAATTGCCATCAATTTCTCTCATCTAAAATAAATTGAGACTCGGCAAGTCACCGAATACAGTTTAGGCTGCAACATTTTATCATATATAGTATTGATATAAAGCAAATAGGCAGCATACATCAACTTATTTATTTTTACATAATGTATAAGTTCAAAGCTAAAATATTGAAATCATCAGTGAAACAAAAGCTGTCACTATTACTTATTTAGTGACAAATGCCGCCAGAAGCGTGTCCAAAAATGCTACAGTTGTCTGCGAAAACTATGCCAGTAAAGTTTAGGTATGAATGTCGTGATCTTTATGTAAGTTTGGTAAACACTTAGATCAATCCAAACTTTTTTTCTCTTTAGGAAAAGAGACTTTTTTGATGCAAATCACATCACGTGGGTCCTTTTGTATCAAAAAATCGCAAGTTTCCACCATGATTTGAACAGCTTCTCGTCCACTATTTTTCAAATTTTCTTCAATCAAAGATATACCATAGACACCAAAAATTCAGGCTGAATTAGTATGTATTTGGAAATGTAAAATTCAAAATTGCGTTTTAATTGTAAGATAATTCAAAATATATTTGCGCTAGAGTTACGTTCTTGTGCACTAACTATATCTTATTACTGTCTAATATTATTCAAAATAATGTTTTGAAAAAAAACTTAAAATTACAGCTGCTAGATATATGATTACTGCGCAATGCACTCCTCTTTGTTAACATTTACTTATATGATTACTGCGCAATGCACTCCTCTTTGTTAACATTTACTTATATGATTACTGCGCAATGCAATCCTTTGTGTTAACATTCACTTATATGATTACTGCGCAATGCACTCCTCTTTGTTAACATTTACTTATATGATTAATGTACAATGCACTCCTCTTTGTTGACACTTACTTATTTTCATATTTTGAAGTCCATCCTGCCATAGTTCTTATATTTCTCAGTGCAAGGAACAAAACGAAAAGAGAGAAAACTAAAGATAAACTACTGATGCTAGATTTACTGTTATTGCACCCAACACTCCTTTGCGTCACTATATACCTTTATTCTAAGTTTGTAGTCAATTCTTTACAAATGTTCGTACTACCAAAGTGTGGTGCCAGCAACAGTTTCATTTTTGTCGTGTTTGGTGACCTGTGGAGTTTAAAATTAATATTCTATTTCAAGGTCTGTGTTATTTTTCTTTAAAAAATCGTCCAATTTGTGCTAAAATTCAACCTTCAGAAGTTTATGTTATTGGTAACCCTGCCGTAACAACTTTTTTATCTTATAAAAAATTTCTAACATTAAAATCAAGTAATTTTGAGCAAGCTCTTGCAATATCAATAAGTTGTGACACATAAAAACAGTATAATGTTGCTCTAGGGAAATCTCCGTCTGGTTGGAAAATCGAAATTTTCATAATTGAAATGATCACTTTTAGCATTATATATGAGCCGCGCCATGAGAAAACCAACATAGTGGGTTTGCGACCAGCATGGATCCAGACCAGCCTGCGCATCCGCGAAGTCTGGTCAGGATCCATGCTGTTCGCTAACAGTTTCTCTAACTGCAATAGGCTTTGAAAGCGAACAGCATGGATCCTGACCTGACTGCGCGGATCCATGCTGTTCGCAAACGCACTACGTTGGTTTTCTCATGGTGCGTCTCATATTTGTTTCTAAATGCCACACAAAATTAAAAGTAAGTCCACAAAAGGAGCTTTAAAATTGAGACTAAAACCGTATAAGAAGATAACTGGAATTTTACCGGATAACCCTTTAGAGACATATTCAAGTCTGCGGGGTAAATCAAATGAAATATCGCGGACCTTTTCCGTTTAGATTTTACATACTATGTAAATATATATCTATTATTTGTTATCTTGAAGCACCTATACGGCGCCTTTTTCAAAACAACCTATTCTGGTTATTATTTAACATATTGTGGCTATGTAATTTCTCGGTACACTGAGAAATTGATCGGATGCTTGAATTTTGAGAAGCAAATGAATTACTGTACTCATTTTTATATCAGGCATAATGTTTCAAAAATGAAATTATCAGCTTATAACATCGCATTTTCTTGAGCTCTGTTTTATGGAACGACATGTTATAAACTTGTTTCATAATGAAAACCACACCAGGTACAATTGTACTCAGTTCCTACTATGTCAGCCAGTATGATTTACTGTGTTTCGTAAGCAAGTTTAATTAAATTGAAATATCATTTTTCCAACAGAAACTGCTGTTCGCTTTGTGATTATTACCATATCCATGACAAAGAAATACTAGTATGACATTTCGAAAGGTGTCTTCTTGGAGTAAATATTATATTATCGACAAAATATGACATTTAGAAAATGTCCACTTTGATACCAATATCATATTCCTGACAAAATCTTCGTACACGACGACATCTTTCAACGTCACTAGGACATAAAGATATTTGTATTTAACAAGAAATCAGAATGCAACAAGATATGGATAAGAAAGTATGTATCTGTATAGCTAAATTACACCGATGCGCAAGACACGTACATTTTTGTGTATTTTCGCATTACCGCGTACGACATCGTTTCATTTTGATTTCTCAGATAAAAAGATCATTTCAATCTTATGTGTTTTCTATACAGTTAAAACAGAAAAAGTGGAAAACAAAAGGTAGCTCAACACGACACAAACGAAAATGTTGCAGGCTCGATTTGGTTGAGCTTGTTCATGGACCGTAGTGGAAATGCAAGCTCCAGCCCCGGATTGAGCAGAACTCAACACTTAAACATACGGCGGGGCACATGGAACCTTCAATGATGCACTGAGTGCAATGCCATATAAAGCGACGTATGGTCCCCAGATAAAATAATTGCTTTGCACTTAACGAGAAAACAATGGCCAGAACTAAACAAACTGGAATTGAGAGAGGGGATATATGCTTATGGCGCCTACATATCACAGAAACTGCCAAAAGACAAAGTTAAAAAGCAGGCACCATATCCTACAATACCAAACGCTGTAAAAGCGGGAATATAGGAACCACACTAGCTGATATGTTCAAGCCGAAAAAAATAAAAAGTATACTAACACAACATAAATGTCTAGCTGAACGATCTGAAGAGATTGAAATATAACAGCTCTGATTGAAGGTACTGGGAGACTTTTTACGGCCGCCGCATGGTACAAACAACGCTGCTGTGATAATGAAATAGAAAAGTGGAATACACAGGTCGCCCAAACGAAAGTGTTGCAGGCTCGGTTTAACTGAGCCTGTTCATTGACGGTAGTGGAAATGCAAGCTACATGTCTTGATAATCAGAAAATGAAATCCAATCCACGAGGTGACACTTTAGAGGTAAAATCCACTGGTTTTTGCCATGAGCCTTTTAGATGTTGAGAAAAATGAACCATGTACACGAATATATGTTTTAAAGGGAACAAAAATGGTATATTAATACACAAATAACGCTGACATCAGACCAATTTTCATTGAAGAAACTGACGCAGAAACTTTGTTAGTGACTTAGGGATGGAATATCTCCCTAAAGATTTTGTTTATTCGGAATTTTGATTAGTGGCACTCTCTTACTGGTTATTAATGGTCACCAGACAAAAAAAGATATGTTGGTATGTTCCAGTTACAAACTAAGAAATTGCACTTTAGCAAAATTTATATCATATAATAAAATTATACTTCTGATGTTAATGCTGTTTCTTTTTTACTTTTCTTACTTCCGATAAATAAAATAATGTTGTCTGTAAGTATTGACCTGGCACTCGTGAATATTCCGTATGTTTCCGTAAGTTCGGACCTATATAACGATAAAACTACTGAACAATAATATACATTTCTTAACATCATCATGTCGCGTGTACAGATATGGTGCGGATAAAGCGTTAAGCTTGTGGGTTCGAGTTCTCTGTCTGGTCATATACTTTTTCAAGTTCACCTGTAAACTTAAAAAAGACCGGAGAATTGTCACATGTAATATGATTTATTGTTCATTTATTGAAAGAAATACTATAAGATTGAACATTCTTCTACGTACATATCAGTTAACCGTTCTACAAAATGTCAACTAAAAGCTTCAGGACCGAACAAGTGTTCGTTCATTCAACGGACAATTCATGGAACTGTCGTCACTAAAAAGATGTGTATCTTAAATAAAGTCAGAATAAAAGTAATATCGACACAGCTACATTACATTGAGTTAAACAGAAAATGGTCTGAACTGAATTTGAACCCATGATAACGTGCGTAGAAGGGGGAGAGCTTACCACTACACCACCACTACGCCACCGTTCCATTGACAAACTTTATCGGTTATTTTTATTTATGTAGATATTTTCAGGATACAAAAAAAATAAAGAAAACGCCCGAAAATACTGGCGAAGACTTATGAGTGGCAGTACCTCTAAACTTATATAGTAAAACTTTAATGTTTAAGGGGGTGTTTATTAAACAGTAAGGTCATTTGGACTGTCATGGTAGTTTTGCAGGTTTGAAACAAACATTTTTCTATAACGTAAACTTTAATTTAACGATAATCTTTCCGAAGCATCAGAAGGAAGTGAAGGATAAGGCGAAATGTTTGATTTTTTTTGATTTTTTTTTTTTTTTGTTAAATCGATTTGAAAATATTTGTCTTATGCGCCTATATGGAAAAAACGCATTTTCGATGACATTTTGGAAAAAATCCACAACGTAAAACATGTGTGTGTGTGTTGTTGTTGTTGTTGTTGTTGTATTTTTGTTGTTGTTGTTGTTGTTGTTGTTGTTTCTTTCTTTCTTTCTTTTTCGTGTTATAACAGCTGCAGCATCCAAAGGGCTTGGTTTGTGCCCGAGCTCGGTATGGATAACTATATCCGCTGCTTCGTACATAGCTTCAGAAAAGTGGATGCTAAAGTGCAAATAGTTTGTGGACAATAGATAAACAACGATTCCTAACGCATTAGCGCTTCTTGCTGAGATTTAGGAAAAAACTGATAATAAAATGTACAAGATCAATCTATGCACACAGTAGGTGGTCCTAACCATGAAAGGAAAATAGACACTAACATTTCAGAGCTAATAATTGTAAACGATCAAAGGTATTGATCAATTTCACAGCTACCATACATTCAAAGACATTTGGAAGTGAAATAAATGTTTATGCTGCACAGTCTCAGCTGTTTTTCTGCAAAATTATGCCATTATCTCCATACACTTTTATCTTCAATGTAATTATGTTGCAGTAAAACTCTTATTAAACTCTTACTTACATTCCCAGCGGCGCAATAAACGGATAAACTAAAGCTAGGCTTTATACTTTAAAGTGGTTTCGTAGTTGTTTCACAAAATCCTGATATTTTGAATGAGGGAATAATCCGTTTACTATCTGGCGAGGGATTTTTACTTGGAAAATGGTGTGTTGCAGAGTCTATTAATATACACTTTACAAATCTTACTTCACCAGTATCTTCCAAATTACTTTATCAACACCTTTTGAAATTTTACACAAGCTTCAACAAATCTACTGCTTATACCTTGAAAAAGTCGATATATATATAACCTCATAATTTTATCTATTTTAGTACATCAACTAATTTAAAAAAGTCGCAATATACGAATCATTGAAGTAACTCGCTTACATTTTACGGCAAACTGGGGTTATGTAAAACCTTCTTTCTAACTGCTATTTGAAAGTGATACGAGTTATTCTGACATGAACTGCTGCAATTCTTCTCCGAAAATGTCAAAATATTCCAATATGAACATTTGATAGGTATTTATTAAGGGATTCACTTCATTCCAGAGATACGCTATGCATCATATTATGAGTGTAAGAAGACTGTCACAAGAGTAACTATTGCTATGCGAGTGACTTTAAATGCGCGAACCTGAATACAAAATTACAGATACTCCCCTTTCTAAAGAATTTGTTCAAAAAGTTTACTTTTTCTCACATTGGCAAAACAATCGTGTCACTGTATGTTTTATTATTATAAATCAAACTTGTTTTTAAAAAATCTGTCTGTGCGTTTTGTAACTTTTTTTAAAAAAACGCGGAATGGTAGTATAATGCGTAAAAGAATAAAATGGCTAAAATCCATTTTACTGCAATTTCTCTACGACATTCACAAATACATGGTCTGAATATATGACAATTTCAGAAAAGTAATTCTAACAACGTTAACCCTTAGCCTGCTGGCTCCAAGTTATACAGCCTTTGCAACCAGTGCAGACCAAGATCATCCTGCACATCCGTGCAGTCTGATCATGGTCTGCACTGTCCGTCATTCAGTCAGTATCTTTTTGGTAAGCACCCCTTTTAACAGTTAATGATACCTTCCAAATTGAAAGATGGACAAGTTCATTATAGAAATTTAGCAGGGTAATGGTTAAATATATTGGTAAAAGGGTCCCAAGTAAATGTATTGAGGAATGGCAAATGCTTGTTTGCTTAGTTTGCTTTGGTTCCCTTGCATTTTTTAAAAGCTGAGTTCTCTTTTGTACTACTAGTACCTTATTCTCTACCAGTAACTGAAATTGCTTCAGAGAAGAGATGAAATGGAAAATGAAAATGCATTATTCTGTTGTGGTTAAAACCTAAAAAGATTAGTTTGTCTATAGCTAATAAGTAAAAAGAAAATAACTGTGAAAACTAATTTCTGATGTCATATAAATGAGCATTTCTTGAATAACTTGCCGGTCAATAGTCAAAACTACTGTCTCTGGGTCCTTTGGAACTTGCATTATTATATACTCATTATCAAAACTAATGATATCCATTGTCCAAGAAAGAAGTTCGTATGTTCCTGTTACTGGCTCCATATATTTATAGTATTTCTTTCTGTTGTCCTTAACACATCCAAAGACACTAAAATCTAACAAACACAAGCATTTTCAGATGACACTTCAAAGTACTGAAACCACCTTTTATGAATTGGAGTTCTTCATGTAGCCTATCGGTGAAAGTGCTGGACATAAATATGATGAAATATCAGAGCAGTAACAAACGGCATCAGCCTGTTGTAATGAAAGATACATGTAGTTTGGACTGAATTCTCCAATGCATATTTCGATTTATTAAAGAAATGAAACTTGACGTTACCTTACCCACACATACTGGACATAAGATTTGTTATCTAATTTAGCCGAGAGAGAGAGAGAGAGAGAGAGAGAGAGAGAGAGAGATGAAAAATAATTTACAGTCATAAATGTAACTTAAATCATCCCCTAGATTTCTCAGAGTCTATTTACCTACACAATCCCGTACCCATTGACTGAAGTAGGTATATTAACGACTAAATTTTTCACATTATTTTAGGTCTGGCGTTACATTTCACTCATAGTTTAAACAGTTTCCTTTCAATGTTTTATTATTAGTGAACAAATTTGTTGATGTAAAGTTTTCTAATTTTAAAAATAATTATATCCGTGTATTTATTTTTTCATTATCAAAGACATCATTTTTATCAAGATATTTTAAAGATTAGGCATTCATTTGGCAAAAAAATATTTCAATTTATTTCAAGGGAAATTTGACAGAGAGGAATAGCTTCCATCGAAGCTCTCTTGTTAAGTTTATCAAAAGCCATCATCTCTCAACTTTTATTACTTGATTATGTGTCATTTCACCAGAAATTCGAAGACCTGAATGCTTTTATCTGGCTGATGTGAGCAATACAATTTTGTTTCTATAGTAGATATACGACATTGGTAACACATTTTCCAGAAACTGTCTCCTGCTGACTGTTTCTGCTATCTAAAGTTTTGTAAGGCTATAAATGGACTGATTACACCAATCAGGAAGTGACTACTCAAGTGTTACCTGTGAAGTAGTCCAAAATATAGTTCCTTACTGTTGATGAAATCTTCTATAATGAATCATGTGAGAATGTGGCAGTTATATTTTTGGCTTAAATTTATTGCTTATTGTATTGAGAAAATATCTAGACCATCATGAATTTCCAGGTTTTAGTTTTATTCATTGAGAAAATGTGTACATACATTGTCAAGTAATTGTTAAACGTCAATTTTCATGGGAGCATTTCAGAGAGTGATGTTTTTTTTTCAAAACAGATTGTGTTTCTTATATGTAACATAACATGTCAATATTATTTTTTCAATTTTTGGCAAGAAGACATGTTATACTAAATAACTATACATGTGTATATGGTTTTCGTATCATTGAAATGCTCCAAAGTACTAAAAATGAGGTCTCAAGATTTCATTGTTTGTATGAAATAAAGAAGGAACTGAATTGGTATACTGTAGTGTAACCTAGAAGTAGAGCAGATGTAAAAATTCAAACGTGTTTAGATGTGACTGTAAATGAGCTAGTTTGGCCGGATTATCACAGAAAATGACTATTTCAGTGCAATTTTGCACAGAAAGTGTAGGAAAACCAAAATATTTCAATTTCACTGTTTAGGTTGTTTCTTTTTTTATATACAAAGATGAGTATAATCAACCGAAATATTTATTTGACGTTATTGTCAAAATTGTACTTACTGTTAATTTTCTATCACAAATAGAATGCAGTAATGTGTGCAAATGCGTCCACTAACATTTTCAAGAAAACAACTTTTCCATGTGCAAAACCCCAGCCGCACAATTAAATTATTATCTTCAAAAACAATAGTGTTGCAATCAAGCTTATATTCCTAGCGGCGCGATACACGAATAAGACTTAGTAATTACGCAATGATAAAAGTAGAGATCAAGATTAAAGTTTAAAACGTGATTATAATTGTAGAGAAAATATCCGCTTTTAGCCATAGGGTTTCAAAATGGCATTATGTTGAAAGATGAACTTATGCTGTTTTTTTGGGTTTTTTTGTTTTTTCTGGAAAACGATGTGCATCAAAAACTGTTGGAAAACTATCAAAATATTACGCAATTTTTATTGTATGTGTTTAATACGGTTTAATGCCAAAGTCAGAAGTATCTTTAAAGGTCTAGTAGAGCTTTTGCTTTGAAGATCGAAATCCCTGGGTCCGGAGTTAAGTTTTAAATAATTCGCTCGGTAAGAGGGCTACACGGTCAAAGACGTGTGAGCAATTGATTATCATAAACATTTCGTTATTTTTACGGGTTTGGTATTAATGAATCCATAATATATATACAAAATTGTAAACTGGAAATAACAGAAAATGTCACGTTATGATATTCTGGGTATAGGAGAAGTTGTGTCTTGTTCTAGTCAAGAGCAAAACATTGAATTCAATGATAAATCAGGAGCATATCCAAATTTAAATTCCTCTTTCTATAAAGTATACAATATCCAGTGTTATGTCAATATTAGTAAATTAATTTACAGCGAAAACTCTATCAAAGGTAAATATTACGCAGAAGAATATAAATATCACGTGCTTTTGAGTGTTTCTTCAGATATTGTGAACCCCAGACTGAGGTTGCAATAATTTTTCAAAGAGTTTACAATAGTTGCTAATATAATCAAATTCTAGTGATATTAGTGTTATGAATATATTTATTTCGATTTAAGAGGTGTAACATCATGTTGTCACACGGCTAATATCAACATTTTATGTTATTTTAATGGATGTAGCATCATGACAGCATGGCTAACTCTGAAGATTCTTTTACGAAACAAGGTTATAAAGTTATCTGAAGTAAGAATAGTTTGTTATTTTTGACAAGTCCAGGCAAAGAGAGATTTCTATCGTCCTCAAATTTTCGTGGTTAATTTGTCAAAATCCATGAACTCTCAACTTGTTTTACTGGATCATGCAACATTTTCCCAGAAATTTAAAGAAATTATTGCTTTCATTTGGCCGTTGCGATCAATATATCATTTGTATTTCAAGAAGTATTTGACACTGTTGGCACATTAAAGAGGCATAATATATTCTGAATTTTACAGCTTTTTAAGCTTTTTGGCAGTTACGAGAGAGCACAGATAATGTACAATCCAGCTATGCAGGGTTTCATTAAAGGCTTTTGGGAAAGGGGGTAGGGATATCCCTGCTCAGTGGTACGAAATCCCTGCTACTTATTCTTTAGCAAGTAAAATTATAAATGAGACGAACCTCAGACCCTCCTCTACTTTGCAACTTTCACCTACTTCATCCCTGACTACGACTAAATATACTACATCATTTTTATTTTTTGAATTTTTTCCTATCATGATTTTTAGTCTCTGTTTGAATGTAGCTCAAAGTTGCCGAAGACTATTTTCTTTCAAATTATAAAGACATACTCGCACTTTAAATTAATTACATCGTTTGACATATAGATGGGCGCCCAAAATTCCTTGCATCACTGAGGCAAACATTCTGTGAAACGAAAATAAGATTGTTCCATGCATGACAACGTCATTGTCCGGGCAAATCAGACGGACGCACGGATGCATTTAACGTACAGACACCCAACAGCCATTGTCAGTTATTATTCGAACAAGACCTTCTATGAACTTTGACCTAGAAGCGTGACCTTCATGCAAAAGATTAAAAGATTGCTCTATGCATGTCAAGTCATTGTTCGTACAAATTCGACGGACATACCAACGGACTAATGTATATACACCAACTACACCGAGCTCACAACAACAAAAAACTGCGGTTAGGCGATAACTGTCCAAAACAATTATGTTGATTAGAAGTTGAGGGAGATGAAAAGTTATTTAAAGCAAAACAAAAAAATATGCAGTAATCAACCGATTGCTTCCCGAGCACAATATTCAATTTACTAAAACTAAATTCTCATCTCGTGTTGTTTGAGTGCATTAACATTATCCTAAATATTTCAAGTAAAGTAATAAATGAAATTATTTTTTTATTAGTCCACTGTGAGCAATATATCATTTGTATCGCAAACACATATATGACAAATCGAGGGCTCAACGCGAAACTAGTCTATCTGCTTCTATTTCTATATACACTTAGACTAGTTTCGCGTTGAGCCCTCGAAATGCAGTAAATTTGAGATAAAAAAAGTTCAGTATATTGAATTTCTGTTATTTAAGGGGGCCATGATATGTGCACGGGGACCATAGTTTGTACAATGTAACTACTACTAGCTGTCACTCAATACATTGTGATGTGCTGTCCAAGTAATTATCTTGATGTCTTTAAATTTAGCAACATTCTACGATTCCCCATTTCAAAACATATATTCTGCTCATAACGTTTCAAAATTAATGAAATTACTTTCTGACGCGTAAAAAGAACGGGTAAATACTTATAACCGAATCTTCTGTAGACTGTTACAGTGCATTCCCTTTTTTTTTCTTTCTTTTTTTTTTTTTTTTTGGGGGGGGGGGGGGGGGGGTTGGGGGGGGGGGGGTTGGTGGAGGGGTTCGGTATTGTTTTTTTTTTTTATTTTTGTAAACAATAACTTTTGGTCTTACTCAGATAAAATACTATTTACACATAGTTGTTTCGTTTTTATTTTATTTATCTATTTTGTTGGGTTTAATGTCGCACCGACACACACTTACAGGTCATATGGCGACTTTCCAGCTTTAATGGTGGAGGAAGACCCCAGATGCCCCTCCGTGCATTATTTCATCACCAGCGGGCACCTGGGTAGAACCACCGACCTTCCGTAAGCCAGCTGGATGCTTTCCTCACATGAAGAATTCAACGCCTCGAGTGAGGCTCGAACCCACATCGATGAGGGGCAAGTGATTTGAAGTCAGTGACCTTAACCACTCGGCCTGTTTCGTTTTTAACGGAGGAAGTGCTGGAATATGTGTAAACACGTTCTTGAAGTTTATCTGCACAAAAGCAAAGCCGTTTTCTGCCAAAACATGCAAATAACTTCATTTTTACCCGTCATGTCATGATGTTGCAATCACACATTAAACATATATGTTACGGCGTGAATAAATGCACTTCGTAAATATTCGGTTTTAAACAAATTTATAACTGCAGGGGTAATCTGCTGCTCAGGTGAGATTTTGTGATCGCTCGATGTCCGGCGTCTGTCTGTCGTCTGTCGTCTGTCTGTCGTCTGTCAACATTTAGCTTGTGTATGCGATAGAGGCTGTATTTTTCAATTGATCTTCATGAATTTTGGTCAGAATGATAATCTTGATAAAATGTAGGCCAACTTCGAAAATCGATCATCTGGGGTCAAAAACTAGGTCACTAGGTCAAATCAAAGAGAAACCTTGTGTATGTAATATAGGCTGTATTTTTCAACTGATCTTCATGAATTTTGGTCAGAATGATTACCTTGATAAAATCTAGGCTGAGTTCGAAAATGGGTCATCTGAGGTCAAAAACTAGGTCACTATGTCAAATCAAAGAAAAACCTTGTGTATGCGATAGAGGCTGTATTTTTCAATTGATCTTCATGGATATTGGTCAAAATGATTAACTTGATGAAATCTAGGGCAAGTTCGAAAATGGATCATCTGGGGTCAAAAACTAGGTCACTAGGTCAAATCAAAGAAAAACCTTGTGAAGGCAATAGGGGCTGCATATTACACTGGATATTTATAAATTTTAGTCAGAATGATTGCCTTGATGAAATCAAGGAGGATTATCAATATGGGTCATCTGGGATCAAAAGCTAGGTCAAATCAAAGAAAAACTATGCCATAGAGGCTGTATTTTTCAACTGATCTTCAAAAATTTTGGTCAGAATGATTTCCTTGATAAAATCTGAGTCATGTTCGAATGTGGGTCATCTAGGGTCAAAAACTAGGTTACTAGGTCAAATCAAAGAAAAACCTTGTGTATACAGTAGGGGCTGCATTTTACACCGGTTCTTCATGACATTTGATCAGAGTATTTGTTTGGATAAAATCAAGGTTGAGTTTGAATAAGGGTCATCTAGGGTCAAAAACTAGGTCACCCGGTCGAATTAAAGAAAAACCTTGTGTATGCAATAGGGGCTGCATTTTACACTGGATATTCATAAAATTTAGTCAGAATGATTGGCTTGATGAAATCTAGGCCAAGTTCAAATATGGGTCATCTGGGAAACATATTTACACTGTTATGATGTGTTTCTCAGGTGAGCGACTTAGGGCCATCTTGGCCCTCTTGTAGAAAAATCTTGTGTATGCGATAGAGGCTGTATTTTTCTACTGATCTTTATGAAATTTTGTCAGATTAATAAACTTGATGAAATCTAGGCCATTTTGAAAATGGGTCATCTGGGGTCAAAAACTAGGTCACTAGGTCAAATCAAAGAGAAACCTTGTGTACACAATAGAGGCTGTATTTTTCAATTGATTTTCATGAAATTTTGTCGGAATGATTGTCTTGATAAAATCTAGGTCGACTTTGAATATGGGTTATCGAGATCAAAAACTAGGCCACTAGGTCAAATTATAGAAAAGTCTTGTGTATGCGATAGGGACTATATTTTTCAACTGATTTTCATGACATTTAGTCAGAATGATTGCCTTGATGAAATCTAGACCGGATTTGAATATGGTTATCTGGGGTCAAAAAGTAGGTCACTAGGTTAAATCAAAGCAAAACCTTGTGTATGCTATAGAATCTGTATTTTTCAAATGATCTTCATGAAATTTGGTCGGAATGATTGCATTAATAGAATCAAGGTCAAGTTTTAATATGGGTCATCTGGGTCAAAAACTAGGTCAGTAGGTCAAATCAAAGAAAAATCTTGTGTATGCAATAGAGACTGTATTTTTCAATTGGTCTTCATGAAATTTGGTCAGAATGATTGCTTTGATAAAATATAGGCGAAGTTCGAATATGGGTAATCTGGAATCAAAAAGTAGGTCACTAGGTCAAATCAAAGAAACAGCTTGTGTATGCTATAGAGACTGTATTTTTCAATTGAACTTCATGAAATTTGGTCAGAATGATTGCCTTGATCAAATCTAGGTCAAGTTTGAATATGGGTCATCTAGGATCAAAAAGTAGGTCACTAGGTCATATCTAAAAAAATACTTGTTTAAACTCAAGATACCACATTTTTGGTCCTGTCTTAATGAAAACTGGCCAGAATATTTGTTTCCATGAAATCACTAGGTCAAACATGTTTACACTGTTATGGTGTGTTTCTCAGGTGAGCGACCTAGGACCATCTTGGTCCTCTTATTTTCAAATAGATTCTGTTTAGAGATAGAAATAGCATATTTGTTTTAATAGAAAATGGTGTGCTGTCACTGGCTGTTGGGAAAGATCAACTGTCCAGCAGTGTGCAGTTAGTGTACTTAGTTGATTTTTTTTGCGGGGGTGGGTGGTGGGGTTGTTGTTTTCAGAAGTGGAATTTTGCAGAGAAAGCGCAGGAAAACCAAAATATTTCAATTTCATTGTTAAGGGTATTGTTTTTTTTATATTGTTTTTTTTTTATATACAAAGATGAGTACAATCAATCGAAACATTAATTTGACGTTATTGGCAAGACTGTACTTACTGTAAATTTTTTATCGAAAAAAAAATGCAGTAATGTGTGCAAATGTGTTCACTTATATTTTCAAGAAAGCAACTGTTCAATGTGTAAATCCCCAGCTGCACAATTAATTTATTATTTTCAAAAACAAGTATGTTGCAATCAAGCTTATATTCCTTGCGGCGCAATACACGAATAGAGAAGATATGCCTAAGATTTAGTAATTACGCAATGATAAAAGTAGAAATCAAGATTAAAGTTTAAAACGTAATTATAATTGTAGAGAAAATATTCGCTTTTAGCCACAGGGTTTCAAGATAAGATTATGTTGGAAGATTAATCTATGTCGTTTTTTTTCATTTATATGGAAAACGATGTGCATCCAAAACTGTTGGGAAACTGTCAAAATATTACACGGCCAAAGACATGTGAGCAATTGATGTCTGTAAGTTTCAGTTACCTACTTCTTCTAGTCAGTCATTTACAGCGCGGCAAATAAATCAAATCAAATCTATTATCACTAATATAAGCATTATTGAAACAAAATTAACACCATGGGACATTTCTTTGTATTTCTATTTGGAAGCTTCTAGATAAGTGATCCTCAACAATGTCGCTAGTAGAAACCCAGTTTCTTGCAATAATCATTATAAATATTTCGTTATTTTTACGATTTAGGTATTAATGAATACATAATATATATACAAAATTGTAAACTGGAACTAAATGAAAATGTCACGTGATGATATTTTTGGTATAAGTGAAGTTGTGTTTTGTTCTAGTCATCCTATAAAACATTGAATTCAATAACAAATCAGGAGCATGTTCAAATTTAAAGTCGTCTTCTTGATAAATTATACAATATCACACAGCAATATGTCAATATTTGTAAATTAATCTACAGCGAACAATCTATCAAAGGTAAATATTACGCAGTAGAATATAAATATCACGTGTTTTCAGTGTGTCTGCAGATCTTGTGAACCCGAGACTGAAGTTGCAATAATTTTTCAAAGAGTTTACAATACATGTAGCTGCTAATATAATCACATTTTAGTGACATTAATTTTATGAATATATTTATGTTGTCACAAGGCTAATATTAACATTTTATGTTATTTTAAGTGGTGAAGCGTCATGATAGCATGGCTAACTCTGAAGATTCTTTCACGAAACAAGTCATAAAATAATCTGAAGTAAGAATAGTTTGTTATTTTTGACAAGTCGAGGCAAAGAGACATTTCTATCGTCCTCTAATTTTCGTGATTAATTTGTAAAAATCCATAAACTCTCAACTTGTTTACTGGATTGTGCAACATTTCCCCAGAAATTTAAAGAAATGATTGCTTTTATTTGGCCGTTGCGGTCAATATATCATTTGTATTTCAAGAAGTATTTGACACTGTTGGCACATTTAAGAGGCATAATTTATTTTGAGTTTTACTGCTTTTTAAGCTGTTTGGCAGTTACGAGAGAGCACAGATAATGCACAATCCAGCTATAAAAGGTTTCATTAAATGCTTTTGGGAAAGGGGGTAGGGATATCCCCTTGCTAAGGTGTTACGAATTCCCGGCTACTTTTCCTCTAGCAAGCAAAATTGTAAATGAGACGAACCTCAGACCCTCCTCTACTTTGCAACTTCTACTTACTTCATCCCTGGCTAGACGGACGCACGGATGCATTTAACGTACAGACACCGAACAGCCATTGTCAAGTTATTATTCTGACAAGACCTTATATGAATTTTGACAAAGAAGCGTGACCTTAACGTTTGAGATAAGGATCGGGGGTTTCATCTCACTTAGGTAAACATTTACGCAAAATATAAAAAGATTGCTCCATGCATGTCAAGTCATTGTCCGTACAAATTCGACGGACACGCCGACGCACTAATGTATATACACCGACTATGCCGGGCTTACAACAAGATAGGCGTTAAGTTGGTCTGCAGTTTGCATTTTGCAGTTCGCAATTCGAATTGCAAACTGCAAACTGTTTTGCATTTTGCAGTTCGAAATGCAAACCGCAAACTGATTTGTATTTTGCAGTTTGCATTTTGCAGTTCGAAATGCAAACCGCAAACTGATTTCCATTTTGCAGTTTCGCATTTTGCAGTTCGAATTGCAAAATGAATGATTTTGTGGTTCGAGTTATATATAAGTAGATGAATTTCGATTCGCTTTCCGAGAAAGTTGCGCTTTTTACATTCAATGAATGTGTACATTGTATCCTTCGTATATTATCTCATATTGTACAATCACTGAAGAAAGATTATCCCTGAGGGAATATTATCTAGAAACTATTACATATATGTCCTTGATTCTCACGGCAGGTCACACTGCAAATAATATTGAATGAATTTCAACTGAATGTTCTTTTGGTTTGTTCACTCTCGCATTGCTATGCATGTTTAGTATATTTTGTTCTTATAACGATGAACTGTACATGTTCAAGTTATATCAATAAATTACTGTTCTGTTCTGTATTTTGCTTTCAGGCTTTTAAATTAAACACTTCAACCCAATTTGCACTTTTAAATTTGAATTGCAAACTGCAAAACACTATGCATTTTGCAGTTCGGATTGCAAAATGAATTTTATTTTGCGGTTCAAGGTATATATATTTGTACGGCGATTCGCTTTATAAATTTATTTATTTATTTGGGTTTTACGGCGCACCAACACAGTATAGGTTATATGGCGCCAAACAGGACTACAAATTTTGGTTCCACATTTCATTTACATTAAATTAAAAACATGAGGTATGGAATCAAAATTTGCATACCTGCTGGAATCACAGAGTTACTGCAAAACCAAGTGTTAAGACCCTATCAGTCGCCTCTTACGATCATGCAAGGGTAAGGCAGTGGTTCCAATTCTTTTCATACACAGATCGTCCCAGAACCACATGGCCGCTTTATAAATAAAGATTCTGTAATTTTTGCCTTTCATGCTTTATTATTTAACATTTCCATCTAATTTGCACTTCGTAATTTGAATTGCAAACTGCAAAACATATCCATTTTGCAGTTCGAATAGCAAAATGAACTGTTATTTTGCGGTTCACGTTATATATATAACGTAGCGCCAGTGAAAATGTGAACATTTTCTCACTTTGAGGTGAGATATATTCCATATTCACGAAAAACAAACACATTTTCTTTTTATTTTATGCTTAATTATGTTGAGATAATTATGCATTTTGCAACAAATTTTAATCTTAGCGCGGGAAAATGGTCACAAAAAAGGTCACACTTTCTGCGTTCAAAATTGACTACGCCAATGTTATTATATGTATATATTTCCCTTTTTCTTCTATAGAACTACGTGTACATTTAGTGAAGAAATATTACAGGTACTTTGATATTCAAGTTCTTTTAAAGGTTCCGTAACACTTAGAATTTACTTACAGAATATTACTTTTTGTCGACTCTACCTAACACGAATAATACTACGAATAATTTGGAAACGTGTTTGGGCGCCATTGTCTATGTATGACTGGTAACAGGAGGAGCGCCAATCACCTAACAATGTAGGAAGTCCAGTTGCGTAACAAAAGCTCGATCCGCCTCTACGAAAACTATGACTGGCTATCTTCGAAGAGTTTAAGCCACTTAGAGCGAGGCAATTGCGGACACGGTTAATGAAAAGATCATATGTAGGGTAACAAATGGCCATTAACTTTGTAAATAAAAGCCGGGCCCAGGAGTAAGCTAAGACAGGAGACGGTAAATTTGATTTGATGCAAGGCATGAGTAAGTCAAAAGTTTGTGATTTAAACTGAATCACTTTACTCCAATTTTATGCTAGTTTGTGGTGCTTATAGACTCTTGAGACAACAGTATATACCGTCATATTAGACGCGGATCAAGATAATAGAACTGTTTTATTGCACTAATAAGACATTATTACATCGTCTATGAAAACAAATCTTTTAAGAGACGACTGTTTAAAGTGTTCAAACAGTTATAGAATTTTTACCCTCTCATTATTTTGATAAAACTCATTTTGTCATTTATTTCCATTGCATCCATCTAATGTTTCGTACATATGATAAGCTGTAATGCTTAAATCTAAATAAATGCTTAGTAAGATATAGCATAAATGTGCCTAAACAAAATATGTCATGATACACAATTTAAAGCAAATATACTTTTCTAATATAATGTGACATGTTCGTCTCTATTCTGGTAGACCACAGTTTCTGTAATGAATAATTTAAGTAGAAAACAACTTTAAAGAAAGCAAAAATATGTCGTTTCATGATGTATAGTGTAACATATTACGCTGACTTGACCTAAAACTTTCTATTATTTATGAAAGGTTATTAAGTTAAACAGTTAACAGAAATGTGCACGTATGAATATATAAATGCAAATTTGCGGTAGTTTTTAATGTAAAAATCAGTATGTAGCATAATGCTCTATGTCTTGAGAGAAAAGTGTTAGTTATAATATATAGGTCTACGGAGTTCAAATGCCTTGTATACAAATATTGACAGAGTTTTCTGAATCTGCTTGTTTTCAGACGTTAACAACTCCATAAATTTTGGTATGTTTAGATGTTTCCAATAATATTTCTTTATATGATTTTGTTAATTATCTGTAATATTCTTTGATTTATTAGTGGCACGCTTCCTAGTTTGCCATAGATAAAATAATTCTGTGTTTGTAACCTTACGCCTAAAACGTTTTTGCAAAAGTGTATGTGCATATTTTCTATATATTCAGTATAACATATAAAACAAGGTCACAATCAAACATACTAATGAGAATAGAATTTCTACATTTATATTAACTGCAAAACGAATTTTTATTTTGCGTTTCAGTATTCAGTATTTCAATGTCCTTTTCGCTTTGTAATTTGAATTTCAAACTACGATTTTTATTTTGCTTTTCAGAATTTAGGATATCAATGTCCATTTCCATTTGTAAATCATGATTTTTTATGTATGTACAAACTGAGAATGAAATAAACTTTGAAACTTTTAATTTGAATAACAAAGTGCAAAATATTTTGCATTTTGCTGTTCGAATTGTAAAATATTTTTTCATATCGATTCAATATATGTAATAAACTGCTTTTCAGTTTCTTAGAAAAGTGGTATTGGTTGGGATTTTCCAGACTTTAAAATTTAACAATTCAGTCTTATTTGCGTTTTTTGATTTGAATTGCAAACTGCAAAATATTTTGCATTTTGCAGTTCGAATTGCAAAATGCATTTTTATTTTCGATTCAATATATGTATCGAACTACGATGAAGGTTCTCAGAAGCATGGCATTTTGAGTGTGTGTGTGTGGGCGGGGGGGGGGCGCTTTTCTGGCTTGAAATTTTAAAGTTTCAATTTAGGTTGCGTTTCATTATATGAATTGCAAACTTCAAAATATTTTGCATTTTGCAGTTCAAATTGCAAAATGATTCAATATGTATTGAACTGCGATGAAGTTGCTCAGAAAGGTGGTATTGTTTGGGGTTTTCAAAATTGAAAATTTAACGTTTCAATCTTATTTGCGTTTTATAATTTTAAATTGCAAACTGCAAAATATTTTGCATTTTGCAGTTCAAATTGCAAAATGAATTTTTATTTTGCGTTTCAGAATTCAAGATTTCAATGTCAATTGCGCATTGTAATTTGAATTGCAAACTGCAAAATATTTTGCATTTTGCAGTTCAAATTGCAAAACGAATTTTTGTTTTGCGTTTCAGAATTCAAGATTTCAATGTCAATTGCGCATTGTAATTTGAATTGCAAACTGCAAAATATTTTGCATTTTACAGTTTGAATTGCAAAATGAATTTTTACATTAGATTCAATATATGTATTGAACTTCGATGAAATTTCTCAGAAACATGATATTGTTTGGGGCTTTTCAGGTTTTCAATCTTATTTTCGCTTTGTAATTTGAATTGCAAACTGCAAAATATTTCAAAATATACGCAAATTATCGCAAATAACCTTCAATATCTACAATATCATACATATTTATATTTGTTTTTGATACAGAAAAAAGAGATTCTGTTTCAAGTAACTAGCATTCAGTGAGGCAAATGTCAAATTACAGTCATTCGTAATACTTTAGACATCCCCCATCCCTTTTGTCCTATTGGGGTTTTGCTAAAGTCTGCTACGTCGACAAAGATTGTTTTTCTTGAGACCTCGGACGCTTGATTTCGTATCCAGACATTCTTTTTTGATCGTACCAAGTGGGAGCTCGTTGGCTCTAACCACGGTTTGATGGCAGGGATCTTGATTTCTGTTGCCTTGGTATTTAAGGGGAGTCAGAAATGGCATAGCTTTGTGCAACTGATTCATTTATACGGTTTCCAGCATACTGGGGTACATTGTTATTAGAAACACTTGATGCTTGTGTTTCTGCACATAATATAGTCCCAATGTGAAAATACATTTTTTCACAATTTTTCCGTTCATACTTCTCTTTACCGAGTAAACTAAACTAACCTTACCTACTGGCCTTGATTTTGATCTGAGGTCAGTGTACACAGCCCATATTCTTTTCCTAGCATCGCCAAAAAGACAACTTGTTGAATCTTAACCAGAATTGGAAAAAACGCATTTGAAATTCGAACTGCAAAATGGAAAATATTTTGCGGTTTGCAATTGAAACTACAAGCACAGGAATGATTTTAAAGCCTGAAAATCATTTTCTCGGAAAGCAAATCGCGGTATAAATTTCTTGAACAACGTGTTCTCGTGTTCACGTGCTATTAAAACTTTTTTTTATTGCGCGTTTTATGCTAGAATTGCGTTAACGCGTGTTCATTATATTTTCGTGTTATAACATCATCAGATATCCCTCGGGATACGTTGCTACTCTCGCCCTCGCCCTACCGAGCTTGGGCACCAACCGATCCCTTGGGATTCTGCAGATGTTATAACAAGAAAAAAAAGCGTGCGTTATCTATGCGTTCATTTTGAAAATTAATAATGCAAAGTGCAAATGAGAATGAAATGTTGAAATAAAAATTCTGAAAAGTCAAAAACATTAACATCTTTCTCGGAAAGCGAATCACGATTAATTTATATCTGAAACGGCGATCATTTTTCAATTTGAATAGCAAAGCGCAAAATATTTTGCTGTTAGCAATTAAAAATACAAAGCGCAAAAGTGACTGAAAAGTTCGATTTTAAAGTCTGAAATATATTCATTTTTAAATACTGAAAAGCTAAAAACATTACAATTCATATATATATAATGAATAATAAGTAAAACTTCATTTTGCCATTCGAATCGCAAATCGCAGAAAAGAAAAACGATGTGACTGAAATATTCAATGTTATAGCCCGAGTTGCTCAAAATATTAAATTTTTCATGGAAAGCGGATTATATATATCTCTCGAACTGCAAAATAAAAGTTCATTTTGCAATTCAAACTGCAAAGTGCAAAATGCAAAATATTTTGCAGTTTGCAATTCAAATTACAAAGTGCAAATTAGATTGAAATCTTCAATAATAAGGCCTGAAAGGCAAAAAAATAATAGATTATTTCTTAGAAAGAGAATTGCCTTCCTTATATATCTTGAACCACAAAATAAAAATGCATTTTGCAATTCGAACTGTAAAATGCGAAATGTTTTGCAGCTTGCAATTCAAATTACAAAGTGCATATTAGAGTGAAATGTTAAATTTCAAAGCCTAAAAAAATGCGCTTCATATGTATCGTGAATCGCAAAATACAAAATTCATTTTGCAATTCGAACTGCAAAATGCAAAATGTTTTGCAGTTTGCAATTCATATTACAATGTACAAATTAGATTGAATTGTTAAAGTTTCAATCCTAAAAAGCCCAAAACAATAGCAGCTTTCTCGGAAAGCAACGCGGTTCATACAAATCTTGAATTGCAAAATAAAAACGCATTTTGCAATTTGAATCGCAAACTGCAAAACAGTTTGTGGTTTTCAATTCGAATCGCAATCTGCTAAGCAGTTTGCAGTTTGCAATTCGAACTGCAAAATGCAAAACAGTTTGCGGTTTGCAATTCGAATTGCGAACTGCAAACTGCAAACTGCAGACCAACTTAACGCCTATTACAACAAGCGGGCTCTGCAAAAACTACAGTTAGGGGGAAATTGTCCAATACAATTGTGTTGATTAAGAGTGGAGTGAGATGGAAAGTTATTTAAAGCAAAACAAAAAATGTGCAGTAATCAGTCGCTTGCTGCCTGAGCACGATATTCAATTTACTAAAACTCCTGAATTCTCATCTCGTGTTGTTTGAGTGCATTAACATTATCCCAGATATTTCAAGTGAAGTAATAAATGAAATTATTCTTTTTATTAGTCCAGAGTGAGCAATTTATCATTTATATCGCTAACACATATATGACAAATGCAATAAATTTGAGAGAAACAAGGGAAGTATATTGTATTTCTGTTATTTAAGTTATGCACGGGAACCATAATATGTGCACGGGGACCATAATTTGTACAATGTAACTACTACTGTCACTCTATACATTGTGATGGGATTAAGTTGGTATTTTTATCGTTTTTCAACGGAGCAACATTCAACGATTCTCAATTTCTAACATGAATATTCAGCATGCTCATAACGTTTCAAAATTAATGAAATTACTTTCTAACGCGTAAAAGGGACGGGAAACTTATAACCGAATCTGTAGACTGTTACAGTGCGAATGTTCGTTTATTTGTTGTTTTTGTTGTTGATGTTGTTGTTCTTGTTGTTTTGTTTTGGGGTTTATTGTGGTGGGTTTTTGTACTCTTTTTTTTTTTTGTTTTGTTTATTCTTTTTATTTGGGGTTATTGTTTTTTTTTTTTTTTTTTTTTTTGTTTCTTTTTTGTTAACAAAACAATCGGGCCTTAGCCAGTTAAAATATTATTTACATATTAGTTGTGTTTTTGTACAGGAGAAAATGCTGGAATGTGTGCAAATACGTTCACGAAGTTTATCTAAAGCAAAGCTGTTTTTCTGCCAAATCATGCAATTAACTTCAAACAATTTTACCCGTCATGTCAAACATTAAACATATATGTTGCCGCGTGATTAAATGTTCTTAGTAAATACTCAGTTTTAAACAAGTTTAAAATTGCAGGGGTAACATCTGCTTGTTTTCAAATCAGATTCTGTTGAGAGATCAAATTAGCTTATTTATTTTAATTAGAAAATGGTGTGCTGCCACAGGCTGTTGGGAAAGATCAACTGACTTGCAGTATGTGTGCATGTGTGCATGTGTGCGTGCGTGTGCTTACTTGGTGTTGTTTTTTTTTCTTTTCTTTTTTTCAGAAGTATTACATGTACATTTATGTGACGGCGGCTAGTCATATTTGGGGTATTTCTGTAATTTAATAAAGCGGGTCCGTCTCAAGGAAAGATATCACAACTACTGGCATTATTGGTCCAGCGCTCAGCTTTTACTTTAAGGGCAGTATATGATCACTTTGGTCAAGAACTGTCCAGTGATTGATGTATGTTCTCACAACTATGTTATAACGGCAGATAACTATTTAATCAATGCCAACAGACAACAAATCCCACTGTGTCTTTAACAAGAAACAAGAGCTGTCTCCATAGGATGACACATGCCCCCGATGGCACTTTGAATGAATAGTTATGGCCAATGTTAGAGTTTAGGACCTTTGACCTACGGACCTGGGTCTTGAGCGCGACACGTCGTCTTACTGTGGTACACATCCATGCCCAATATTTTTAAAATCCAAGCATGAATGACAAAGATATGGACCGGACACGCCCATCAATGCACTATGTTGAAATATGACCTTTAACGTCTAAGTGTGACCTTGACCTTTGAGCTACGGACCTGGGTCTTGCACGCGACACGTCGTCTTACTGTGGTACACATTCATGCCAAGTAATTTGAAAATCCATCCATGGATGACAAAGATATGGACCGGACACGAATGCACTATCATGAAAAATGACCTTTAACGTCTAAGTGTGACCTTGACCTTTGAGCTACGGACATGGGTCTTGCACGCGACACGTCGTCTTACTGTGGTACACATTCATGCCAAGTTATTTGAAAATTCATCAATGGATGACAAAGATATGGACCGGACACGCCCAACTATCATGAAAAATGACCTTTAACGTCTAAGTGTGACCTTGATCTTTGAGCTACGGACCTGGGTCTTTCGCGCGAAACGTCGTCTTACTGTGGTACACATTCATGCCAAGTTATTTGAAAATCCATCCATCGATGACAAAGATATGGACACGAAAATTGCGGACAGACCGACAGACCTGACAGACGGTTCAAAAACTATATGCCTCCCTTCGGGGGCATAAAAAGTGGATTTTTTTTTGTTTTTGCTTTTCTACGTGTTTAAGTAATTGACTGTCCACAGGGGTACTCACTCTAACTTTTCAATTTCTAATGATAGTAATAATATTTTTCAATGGTAAATAGTTCGATAGATATTTAGACAGTAAATTTTACCGTATCGATGTATGAAAAAAGGGATATTTTACTTGAACCAATATCATAACAATATTTCCTTCAACATTTTAAATATCCTGGTTTGTTAAAATTTTATGTGATGCTTAGTCTGGCTCTCTTCTCTGAAATTGGGAGTGTGTGTGTGTGTGTGTGTAAGGGGGAGGGGGGTGATGTAGTAAATATTAGGAACTAGATCTACCCTCGACTGAACGGAAGTCACTCTGACGGGCCAAGGTAATTTATGAAGTAGGGCCGTAAATGCCATTGTGGTGAAAAGGCACACCTAGCCGTTTATTGACTTTTTTATTATTAAACGTATATAAGTTCAATGAATCTCGGTCATGAAGGTGGAAATGGATAATTTAAGTAACTGGTGCTCTGGCAATCATTGTATTCTAACATGCCATTATCCTGCCTAACACGTTATGCAGGTAAAAATGTTTTGAAAAAAAATTGGTGTTTTCACTTTCAGGAGAAAAAAAAACGACAACAAGTACTTGTTTCTGATGACCTGACAATTATTTGAAATACAAATATGTACTTACCAACGTAGTAAGTGATGTATGTGGAAGCTAGAGTAATGGTTATCTCTGCTATGGCGTCGTTAAAAATCCTCGATAGGCAGAACAAAGTGATCTTCGCCATTATGAAACCCACAAATGGTCCGCCAATTGCCACTTGTATGAAGTATACAACGATGTCTCCTCCTGAGGAAAAGATATGTTCAAGTTTTTTATAATACCTAAAATCGTTAAGAAAACCCGATATCTAAGGTAGGTAATTCAAAACTTCAAGATTAAACAGACAAACTAGATTTACTTCCCTTTAACTGTTATGCGGTCGAAACGGGGTGTAAAACGTCGCCGTTTTAACAAGTGCTTCTGCTGAAGTGCCGTAAAACAATTTCCTCTAGAGCAATATCTGACATCAAGTAACAAATTGGTCTTACGTCTAAAATACTGTGGCACTTTAGCAGAAACGCTAACTTAAACGGCCACAAGATAAAGATAGACATCTTTTCAAAAAACAACACATGTAAAAGAGAGACAACTCATCAATTATTAACAGAAGTGTTTAGAAGAATTATCGCCTCTTATCAGCAACTAATATTTATTAAATGTTTGTATTTACCGGTGGTCTCTTGCTCGCTGGTCACCAGTCTGAGGAAGACATTGAAGAATACAATAGCAGCTCCATCATTTAGAAGCGCTTCACCTTCTATAACCATAGCCAGCTGTTTGGAAGCCCCAACATCTCTGAGAAGAGCCACAACTGCTACAGGATCCGTAGCACTGAGGATTGCACCAAACATCATGCCCTGGTTCCAGTCCCACTCGTACGTAAACATGTACCGAGCCAAGATCGCTATCAGGAACGAGGCTAGTGCTGCAGAAGATATAAAATATTACTATTTTACGACTTTTCATGTAAACTTCCGTTTCAAGGTTTGTGCTTTATAACCGGTGACAAGTAACATAGAGAAAACAATTTATCGAGTCAGACATAATATTATGATTGTTTGTTTTTTTTTCTTGACGTTTTATCCTGCATATTCTACAGTATCTGCATTATTCATCTAACCGTTACATAACATTTAGGAGCCTAATTTTGCCATTCTTAGTACATATTGAACATAAATAAAGAGTAATTTTGAAATAAAAAGGCAAAGTGTGCAGCGTAGGCGGACATGCAATGACAGAATTCACATGTAACGTCTTGGCAGGTTTCACAAATTTCTCAAAGAGCTCTTATGAAAAAAGCAGCACCGTGGATTCAATTAAAGTATCAGGTTATTCTTCCATTATGGTGTTACATTAACTTGGGGAACATGTGTCTCCAAATATTTTTGTCTACGCCGTTATAATTAACACTACTAACTACAAATATCATTTTATCCGTATACATGTATTTCGTTTCCGAGACTCTTAGCCTACTTCTTGTACGTTTAGACTTGCTGTCTAGCTTTGTTTAGGAGCTCACTAATTCAGTTTTTTGTTATCAATGTCCAGATTTCGCTAAACATGCCCTTACCCTTGACACAGTATCCAAACTGACCTCGATATTATTAAAAGAAACATTCTAACGGTGTGTTAAGAAATCAGGTTATGTTTTCTGTTCAAAGATTTAGCAGATTTACAAAGCAACTAAATCTTACAAAACGTTTTTTTAGAAGTAAACAAACAGATATACACTAACAACAGAAATGTGCGAAGGAATCCAAAAACCATGGATGCAGACATGTCTTTATGACGTAAAATACTGGTTTATACCCTGGTCACAAGAAAACTACGACCTCCGTACGAGTAGGTTGGCAAACTCGTACGGCGTACGTACGGACATCGTTGAGTTATACGAGCGTCGTGCGGATTTTTGAACTCGTACAGTACTCGGGAACTCAGGGAAAATGTTTCATCGAGCTCCCGAGTTCTCTATGAGCTCGTAGATATTTTCGAAGTCGGAAGCAGCTAGCAAGAGCCCCATATGGGAACCGCACGGGCCTCGGAGGAGCTCGTTCGGGCATCGCACGAGGTGCTTGCGGCTTTGGAAAACTGCAAGGCTCGCCGATACTCGCACTACTATCGCAGGGAACCCGCACGGTCAACGTACGATGTCTGTATGATATTAAGGACACCGTGTGGAAAAAGGAAAATTTTCAGACGTTGCCGAACTGATTTATTCTTGTCCCACGGACACCGTGCGGGTGCCGTACGAGTGCCGTACGAGCCCACGAGCAGCGTACGAGGTACGGCCGAGTAGCTTGTGAGCTCCGCACGACTTGTCTGCGATGTCCGTACGAATATCCTATGATTGCGTCCTTTAAGGATGTGACCAGACGCTACGATTGTATAAAAGACAGTAAGGATTCTTAAATTGGTGGACTCGTACGATATTTTAAAACCGTACGGATATCGTACGGCTTTGTGACCGAAGATCAATTTCAAAATATTTCTACATGTACGTGTACTTGTTGTAAACCCTTTAAATATATAGCCTAAAATTGTTCGATAAATTAAATTGAATAATCCGCTGCAGTTAAATCTATAAATTTAAAACTTTAGATTTTGGTCTCACAGGTAGGAATGTGACAGACTACAATGTCCTACCAAGATAAAATAATGCATATAAAGAGAGGGGGAATAAAAACAAAGGCGCAATGCTCGACTATTCAACAGCCTTATTACTATAAAATATTTACTGAATCAGTAAAAAAGTCGAAAAAAAAGGACAAAATTTGGTAAAAATTAAAAACAAAGATATGGAACCTGTGCAATTTATGTCATCTCATCACAGTGAACTAGTATGAGCACGTGTGTGACGTTTCAGTCCTTTCCCCATTGTAGGTTCTGCGGTACCAGCTTCCATACAAAATCATGACCAACAATTGCTAATTGAAAAAGGGGCACAACTTTGTGAAAAAGCAAAGCAGAATTACGGAACCTGTGCAATGCGAGTCAGCTCATCACAGTAAATAAGTGTGTTTAGTTATAATCCTTCATTACAAGTTGCTACATCACGTATTGAAAACTAGTGACAAAATTTGGTAGGTGGAAGACCTAATTTAAAGTTTGCTGTTATTTTATCTTCCAGTTCGATTTTCTGAGAAAAAATTCTTTCTGTTATGTAGCTTACTATTCTTGAATTAAAACAATAAAAAGTAACATTTAACTTAATGCCGTTTTCTCTATTCAAATCACGTATGATTTCCAACTATTTAAATCACCTGACACTAATTAGGGCCATTCGTAGCAATGCAATTACACAATACAGATCCATTATTTTCACATTTATTTAATAAGCACATGTTTTGGCAATACAATTTAATACCTAAAGATCTCGGAGGATTAAACCGAATGTCGTTGTTTCGAACCCCATATGGTTCACGACTTCGTATACCCCCTTATGACACCTAGGAGGCGGACTCGAGGGTGATTCAAATAAGCCGAAAGCTTTGTTTCTCATTGATGTAAAATCTAACGGTAATTATGGTGGCCGATTTAGAAAAATTTGGGCATTTCGTTATGTCGCGTAGGCGCGCGGAATGTAGGACATTTCCTTGTGCTCCTCCTGGCTAATGCAACAAAACGAAACTAAAAACGAAACATGAAACGCGACAGAACGAAACCTTTAATTTTGCAGCGCGTGCCAAGAGGAATAAAATGTTTCGCTGTCTGGCGTTGGCGCGCGCACCAGGACGACACGGCAAAATGTGCTATATAGTTGCGCGCACGCCAGCGCAAAATGACGAAATATTTTTTTTGTTTTGGCGTGTGTGCCAACCTTTCTAACGAAATATATTTGATGATTTTTTTTTTTACCATAAATTTTAGACTTTAATGCTAATTAACAGCATATATATATCTGACTGACTGACCAATTGACAGACTAATTTTATGGCATTGCAACAAAGACAACTCATATCGTGCCCGCCGGAACGTATGTTCGAGGGTTCGAGTCCTGTGTGCGTGTGTGTGTGTGTGTGTGTGTGTGTGTGTATGTGCGCGCGCGCGTGCGTGTGTGTGTGTTCGGGTTTAACATCTTTTTCAACAATTTTTCAGTCATATAAACGTCGGTGTCTACTCGACGAACTATTGATGGGCCGACATTCCGGGCGAAAATCGGATTTTCGGCGGCGTGGTATTCACAATCGCAGCCGCTGGCTTGACTTTTCGCCAAACGATTAATTACGTGGCACTTCAAAGAAAATAGCTTATAGACTATAGGTTACAACACACTAAATAGCTGTTCTTCTTTATTCTATATAAAACTGACATATTTCCAATGGCTGCATCACACATCAGGACCCATTTTAAATGTCTGTAACTTACATTTTCTTGAAGTAGATTGTCAGTGCTGAATAAATATCAAAAGAAAAGCGTGGGGGGGGGGGGGGGCATGTTTGATGCAAGAAAAATAGTTCCTGTCATATACGCAAACTGCAAAATCAGCTAAAATGAGACCCTAAATTGTGGTGGTGTATGATCTAAGCCTCCATGAAAATTTCTGTCATATTATCGTTTCATTATGAAAATGCTACCTACATGTCAAGCATAGATTTGTCATGTGATTTCAGCAAAAAAGATGCAAAGAAAATAAGGAAAATAGCTCTGAAGAACAAAAAAAACTGAGGACTATTTGAATCCGCCATTATGCCATTTTCGCGCCATTTTCCTATTTAGTGTCTGTATCACCACAGGTGTTTGAAGCTCTATCAACGAAATATATGTGCAGGTTAGATCTCATAGTATATTAGGTGGGTGGGATATGGTAATGCATATATTTATTGGGAGAGCTTCAAGCGCCTGTGGTATTACTATAGGCCTAAGGTAGCTGGGTACACTTCGAATTTTGGCCCCCGTCAATATTTGTTATAAACAGAACTTCGTGATTTTGGATGTCTGTAAATTAAGGTGAGAGATAATGATTATTAATTCTTTAGAAAATTTATACAGCCGATACATGTAAAATTCTGATGTCAGTTGGAAAACTAACTGCTGGTAGGTTAGAGAACACCAATTGTTTTCCCATAGACTTACATTGTAACATTATGGCGTGTACGGTCTTCCATACATCGAAACATGTATATCTAATTTCAAGTTTTTCAAGAACTATCTTAGTTCTACCAAAATATCGGACGAAAAACATATGAATAGTGATACTTTATTTAAGTAATTGACAGACTAATTTTATGGCATTGCAACAAAGACAACTCATATCGTGCCCGCCGGAACGTATGTTCGAGGGTTCGAGTCCTGTGTGCGTGTGTGTGTGTGTGTGTGTGTGTATGTGCGCGCGCGCGTGCGTGTGTGTGTGTTCGGGTTTAACATCTTTTTCAACAATTTTTCAGTCATATAAACGACGGTGTCTACTCGACGAACTATTGATGGGCCGACATTCCGGGCGAAAATCGAATTTTCGGCGGCGTGGTATTCACAATCGCGGCCGCTGGCTTGACTTTTCGCCAAACGATTAATTACGTGGCACTTCAAAGAAAATAGCTTATAGACTATAGGTTACAACACACTAAATAGCTGTTCTTCTTTATTCTATATAAAACTGACATATTTCCAATGGCTGCATCACACATCAGGACCCATTTTAAATGTCTGTAACTTACATTTTCTTGAAGTAGATTGTCAGTGCTGAATAAATATCAAAAGAAAAGCGTGGGGGGGGGGGGGGGGGGGGGGGGGGTCATGTTTGATGCAAGAAAAATAGTTCCTGTCATATACGCAAACTGCAAAATCAGCTAAAATGAGACCCTAAATTGTGGTGGTGTATGATCTAAGCCTCCATGAAAATTTCTGTCATATTATCGTTTCATTATGAAAATGCTACCTACATGTCAAGCATAGATTTGTCATGTGATTTCAGCAAAAAAGATGCAAAGAAAATAAGGAAAATAGCTCTGAAGAACAAAAAAAACTGAGGACTATTTGAATCCGCCATTATGCCATTTTCGCGCCATTTTCCTATTTAGTGTCTGTATCACCACAGGTGTTTGAAGCTCTATCAACGAAATATATGTGCAGGTTAGATCTCATAGTATATTAGGTGGGTGGGATATGGTAATGCATATATTTATTGGGAGAGCTTCAAGCGCCTGTGGTATTACTATAGGCCTAAGGTAGCTGGGTACACTTCGAATTTTGGCCCCCGTCAATATTTGTTATAAACAGAACTTCGTGATTTTGGATGTCTGTAAATTAAGGTGAAGATAATGATTATTAATTCTTTAGAAAATTTATACAGCCGATACATGTAAAATTCTGATGTCAGTTGGAAAACTAACTGCTGGTAGGTTAGAGAACACCAATTGTTTTCCCATAGACTTACATTGTAACATTATGGCGTGTACGGTCTTCCATACATCGAAACATGTATATCTAATTTCAAGTTTTTCAAGACTATCTTAGTTCTACCAAAATATCGGACGAAAAACATATGAATAGTGATACTTTATTTAAGTAATTGACAGACTAATTTTTATGGCATTGCAACAAAGACAACTCATATCGTGCCCGCCGGAACGTATGTTCGAGGGTTCGAGTCCTGTGTGCGCGTGTGTGTGTGTGTGTGTGTGTGTGTGTGTAGTGCGCGCGCGCGTGCGTGTGTGTGTGTTTCGGGTTTAACATCTTTTTCAACAATTTTTCAGTCATATAAACGACGGTGTCTACTCGACGAACTATTGATGGGCCGACATTCCGGCGAAAATCGAATTTTCGGCGGCGTGGTATTCACAATCGCGGCCGCTGGCTTGACTTTTCGCCAAACGATTAATTACGTGGAACTTCAAAGAAAATAGCTTATAGACTATAGGTTACAACACACTAAATAGCTGTTCTTCTTTATTCTATATAAAACTGACATATTTCCAATGGCTGCATCACACATCAGGACCCATTTTAAATGTCTGTAACTTACATTTTCTTGAAGTAGATTGTCAGTGCTGAATAAATATCAAAAGAAAAGCGTGGGGGGTCATGTTTGATGCAAGAAAAATAGTTCCTGTCACATACGCAAACTGCAAAATCAGCTAAAATGAGACCCTAAATTGTGGTGGTGTATGATCTAAGCCTCCATGAAAATTTCTGTCATATTAATCGTTTCATTATGAAAATGCTACCTACATGTCAAGCATAGATTTGTCATGTGATTTCAGCAAAAAAGATGCAAAGAAAATAAGGAAAATAGCTCTGAAGAACAAAAAAAACTGAGGACTATTTGAATCCGCCATTATGCCATTTTCGCGCCATTTTCCTATTTAGTGTCTGTATCACCACAGGTGTTTGAAGCTCTATCAACGAAATATATGTGCAGGTTAGATCTCATAGTATATTAGGTGGGTGGGATATGGTAATGCATATATTTATTGGGAGAGCTTCAAGCGCCTGTGGTATTACTATAGGCCTAAGGTAGCTGGGTACACTTCGAATTTTGGCCCCCGTCAATATTTGTTATAAACAGAACTTCGTGATTTTGGATGTCTGTAAATTAAGGTGAGAGATAATGATTATTAATTCTTTAGAAAATTTATACAGCCGATACATGTAAAATTCTGATGTCAGTTGGAAAACCAACTGCTGGTAGGTTAGAGAACACCAATTGTTTTCCCATAGACTTACATTGTAACATTATGGCGTGTACGGTCTTCCATACATCGAAACATGTATATCTAATTACAAGTTTTTCAAGAACTATCTTAGTTCTACCAAAATATCGGACGAAAAACATATGAATAGTGATACTTTATTTAAGTAATTTTCGTGTGAATGAGATGACCCCCTGTTTACATCATTGACGTGGCAGGAGAAATTCATTTGATACAACTTTTTTTCAATACACATAAAATGTAGCAAATTTTGTCGAAATGTATAATAAAATACTGTAAATGCAGTGAAAAAATATCAAAAATAATCACTTCCTGGGTTTGTTTACATGACTGATCAATCAGAACGCAAAGACGTTACATTATTCCCAGGTATACACTTACCTCATTCACAGTAAGTTCCCTGTACTTTTTTGAATTGGTGGTCTCTGACCGGTAGCTTTGTATGATCAATGAGACACCTTTTCGCGGAAAAATTCAAATCACGGAAGGGTTCTGTGCTTTTTGATTTTCAGGAACATTTTCGCTATTTTGTGAAAAAACGAGCTGGATGGGCCCCCATTCCGTTTATGTCCTGACGTTCAGTAAGGACTATCAAATTGAGAAATGCAATAAAATTGGGCATTGTTCTTGCAGGCTGTTCAACAAGTGGAAAATTGATGATTTTGGCATGCTATTTTTCATGGATGGTGTAAACCTTTCGTTTTGATAACTTTCTTTATTCTTGTATGAGAATCCTGATCTTGTCATTAATTAAAAGCACAAAACATGCACGCAATTTATAAAATGGCCACCCTAATTCTGTTCATAAGGGAACTGCAATATTGCGACTCGCTACATGTAGGACCGTCCGTGCCCAAAATTTTCGCATCTAAGTGTACCCTGCTACTTTAAGGGAAATCTGCCAAAATTAAATTTTGAAAGAACTCTTAAATCTGTGCGGTTTCAAATAGTTTAGAACCTCTTCATCGATATTCTAAACTTTCTGGGGACTTAAAACGCTACCTGACGGCACAGCAGCTCAAAAATGTTACGGTGAGGACACACAAAAGCATAAAAGTCAATATACACACATCCGATTTTTTTTAGATTCTAGCTCCAGTAACAAGGTTCTGGTACAGTAAAAACATCATTTTTATCGTTATTAACCCACACAGCGTATATTTGGCCCACCAGCTATGCATTTCGACAATCAGGGGGATGTTCGGATGGTGTGGGCCCCATGATATAGGAAAATAGGGGGTGGGGACATTTTATTTTCGCAAAATGGTGTAGAATTGTCCTTATATCATTCCTAATGGGAAAATACGTTAAATCATGTCAGAAAATGGTAAAAACGGATGTATTGTACGTTCTTTGTCTCGTAGCGACAATTTGTATATTTTGGCTAACTTTGCGCATTTGGGGTGAGCAAGTTTAGACTCTCTCATACAAACTTCTTTTCATGCTATTGAAAACATTTTTATTTGGTTGAATTTGCGAAAGACATATAAAAGTTCAGAACTAGTAAAACCCTCTTTTGTTCATTAACTGAAAAATCTTAGGGTAGCAGGGTACACTTCGAATTTTGGCCCCCGTCAATATTTGTTATAAAAAGAACTTCGTGAATTTGGATGTCTGTAAATTAAGGTGAGAGATAATGATTATTAATTCTTTAGAAAATTTATACAGCCGATACATGTAAAATTCTGATGTCAGTTGGAAAACTAACTGCTGGTAGCTTTGTATGATCAATGAGACACCTTTTCGCGGAAAAATTCAAATCACGAAAGGGGTCTGTGCTTTTTGATTGATACTCAGGAACATTTTCGCTATTTTGTGAAAAAAACGAGCTGGATGGGCCCCCATTCCGTTTATGTCCTGGCGTTATGTAAGGACTATTAAATTGAGAAATGCAATAAAATTGGGCATTGTTCTTGCAGCGGGATCATTGCAGGCTGTTCAAAAAGTGGAAAATTGATGATTTTGGCATGCTATTTTTCATGGATGGTGTAAACCTTTCGTTTTGATAACTTTCTTTATTCTTGTATGAGAATCCTGATCTTGCAATTAATTAAAAGCACAAAACATGCACGCAATTTATAAAATGGCCACCCTAATTCTGCTCTTAAGGGAAGTGCAATATTGCGACTCGCTACATGTAAGACCGTCCATGCCCAAAATGTTCGCATCTAAGTGTACCCTACTACCTAACTATAGTAAAGGAACCAGCGTAATGGCGGACAGGTATTTGAACACTAATTTTTCACTTGGCATGGCAATAGAGGTCTAAATTAAAGCTAGTTTCTGTTTAAATTTCATTGTGGATGTATTTTTGACATTTCGGTAGGAAAAAAATGGACAGCAGGTTGTATTCGGTGAAGTGGAGCTCAATTTTAGTATGAGTAGTACTTCCAGGTCACAGCAGTGAGATTTTGATGTGATTTTACAGTAAGCAAATGTGACAAGAGAAATCTCTCTTAGAAGATACATGACCCCTACTTTCCTGCTCATTTTATATCAGTTTTATCATAACTCTTTAAAATGAGGTAAGGATTTGTTCACTGAAATGGGTCTAGCTATGTTTGGTAGCTCATTAAAAAAATGTCAGTTTTATATAGAATGTAATAGAGAATACTGTTTATGCTATTGTGACATATATCTGTGAACTCAGATTATATGGCCATCCAAGTGCAAAAGCAGCGTCAAGATGTTGGAAAGTGTTTGGATAGCTCACTTAAAATTTGAATTATTAAGATATTCCTTGTTGAAATTACTAGTAACCTCCAGTCAATGTTCATAAAAAACTTAATTAGATAATAAGATTGAAAGTGCTCTATTCATTTTTAAAGACGAACTTCTTGTAATTTCTTAGGCTGATTTTTTTCCGGATAAAATTGCCTGTTTTAAGACTGAATGCTTAACTAGAAGGCATGGTAAAAGGTGTTTTTGTGTAATTCTGCAGGTCGATAAACCGAAAGTTTTCATGTTTTCGGCAATTATAGCTAAAATCTTAACCAAAAATATTTTTCCAACAATGTAACCTATCATTATTTTTGTACATTTAATAAGGTTGTAATGTTCTGGATCTAGAAATTTATTTTGAACACAATCTGTCCATACAATTATTTAAATATTAAATAATTTTTATATATAAAATTGGGCATTTTTCACTAAAAAAATGAGACAGGCTTTAAGACGTAGCCGATATGCCCATCACTACTTAACTACCTCTTAAATAGCGAAACATAGAGACATTTTACATACAGGTTTTTGCGTGTCAGTAATCATAAATCACAAAGACAACCAATTACAACATTAGACAAAAATCACCAAGTAGATACTTAGATATGTGTCTTACATTAGGCTAAACATTTTCATTGCCTGTAAAGAATAAATTTCATATTGGAGACACAGAGAAAGTCGTTCTTTTCTAGTTTTTTCTTGCATTTGATTCACAAGAATCAATTAATATCATAAACATTAAATCTGAAGAGGGCGATATGACGCCTGAGAACAATAAAGGCATCTTGAAATCGTAGGATTTGTTGGGTTTTATGACGCTAAATTAAAGACTTTACCGGACATCAGTTTTTGGAAGATATTGGATAGCACTTAGAGACACCTTTCTAGCCTAGAGTTCATAACCAAATTAACCTATATTACAAAATATAAATATGGCACATACATGTATTTGAGACACTGCTGTAACTATTTTAACCCTAAACCGAATCTAAAGGCAAGATAACAAATTTCACGAGTTACCAAAATTCTGAACCATTTCCACAATTTTTCTTTATTCTAATTTGATATCCATTTATTTGGTGTTCGTTTGCGTATAATTAAGTTCGTATTCCATTCAGTATTCTGAAAATACGGCTTTCAAAATATCCTATCAAGAAACAATGTTTCTGGATTTCACGGCCTCTAGTTACAAGTTCATGTGTTCTCCACAAGTGACTGATTGCTTATCTACACCAATAAGAAGTCTGTTTGTTCGCTTTTTGTTTGTTTGTTTTGTGGATTTCTAGTCATATTGGTTGAATTCGGGTCATATGGCTATTAATGATGGAAGAAGAACCCTTCATGGGGAGCACCTGGGTAACCACATTTTTCCGCATATTTCCCGATACAAAGTTAATAACATACAAATATTGTATTAGTAGCCCCCGTGCCGGGTTATAAATAATCAAATATGGATTTTGTAGTGTTGTTCAATTATGACACTGAAGGGCAAGGTATCCGGATACGAAATATAGCCTGTCTTGAATTCAAAACTTTACTGATAACATAAAAAAATACTAGTACAAAAACAAAACATATACTCACCTAATCCCGGTATAGCAAGAAGCACAACTTGGACGAACGCCTTGATAAAAGTATGGACCTCCATAGCAAAAGCTGACTCAAAAATCAGCACTGGTAAAAATATACTGAGAATAAGGTGTGGGTCCGTCTCAACAACCCGTGCATACACGTGCACACTCGGGTAGCGGGAAGACAGAAGACCAAACAACACTCCAAGTACAAGCAGGACAACTGTATAGGGCAGTCGAAGATTCAATCCCTGTATGATGCGCCGTATCAATGCTGAAATGTAAAAATAAAATAACTGTTCTCACTTTCAGTGTTTTTATTGACTGACCCGGCTAAAAGTGAAAAAAATGATAAAAAAGAACGGTCCATACTCAGAACTTTTGAAGTTATATCAGCTGTCAATAAGTTTCGGATCATGTAAAAGGTTGTATAAATACTTTAAAATTACAACAGTAAATTCAGAAGCTAAAATAACTGAATATCATATATGAGCCGCACCATGAGAAAACCAACATAATGCATTATCGGCCAGCATGGATCAAGACCAGCCTGCGCATCCACGGTGTCTGGTCAGGATCCATGCTGTTCGCTAACGGTTTCTCTAATCTTTGAAAGCGAACAGCATGGATCCTGACCAGACTGCGCGGATGCGCAGGTCTGGATCCATGCTTGTCGCAAATGCACTATGTTGGTTTTCTCATGGTGCGGCTCATATATGGTGATGTCTGATGTATAGCGTCAAATGATCCACACTTCCTTACATATATATAGTACGTTTATATCTTTTGTTGTATCGATTTCAAAAAAAAAATACGAAAATGACAAACTCCAACGGTTCTGGGAAATGAAATAAAAACCTGACAATGATTCCGCAAAAAAGCGCATAATTAACATAACGATTATCTCTTTTATATTTGCGTCTATATTTATATGTTCGTATACAAATAATGTATACAATCAGTGTCACAGAAAAATATAAAATATCTGAAAACAGTCGCCGTTGTCACTATTCTCAGACGGACCCGAGTCTGCGATACTCGAAGAAAATGACTTAATACTAATGTAAACTATAATTCTGTCTAGCATATCTAAGTAAAAACTGTTCACAAATTAATTCAGTGCTCTTAGAACGATAAAACGGCCAATACGTATCACGCAAACATTGTTTTAATTTTTGTAGCAAAATAACAATTTCCGCCAACATTAGCGGATAAAATTACTTGAGTTTTGTATAAAAAAAAAATTAGTCCACACGGAACCATTATCTATTTTTTTCCAATTATCTATTCATTTTTATACCAATTAAGACCCAGCATCAAAAAGACGGGAAACAAGCAAATTCAGTGAATCGGTACCGCGCGCCGAGTGGGACTCAAAAAAAGCTTTCCCAGCTAACAAAAAGCACATATGAGCCGCGCCATGAGAAAACCAACATAGCGGGTTTGCGACCAGCATGGATCCAGACCAGCCTGCGCATCCGCGCAGTCTGATCAGGATCCATGCTGTTCGCTAACAGGTTCTCTAATTGCAATAGGTTTTGAAAGCGAACAGCATGGCTCCTGACCAGACTGCACGGATGCGCAGGCTGATCTGGATCCATGCTGGTCGCAAACCCACTATGTTGGTTTTCCCATGGCGCGACTCAATTATGTTTTTAAAAATGGATGACCGTTGGTCGCAAAGCCTCAGTCATTACTAAAGTTATTTCGCTGAAACAGATTATATATTATTTGTAAAAGGATCCTCATTTCTAGAACAAGAGTGCAAGAATGTCACAATATACGCCCGTCACAGCAAATTTCTTTACTCTAGCACCTGTATTTGCAAATGGAATTTTAATTTTGTGGTTGTTTAGTAATAACTAATTGTTTTGTTTTCTAAGTCCACAAAAAAACTCCTTACCAGGTAGAGATACCTTAAAATACACCTAAAATCGGAAAGTAACATCTATGTTGTACCACAGAAAAGTGGTCTTGGTTTTTCCCTACGGTCAATAATAAAAAAGTTACAATATAAGTTATTTATAGTAACAACTAAGGGAAGTAAATCTTAAAAAAAAAAAAAAAAAAATATATATATATAAAATTGTAAGTCCTCACAAAAATCTTTACCAGGTAGAGACTGGTCAAAATACACCTCAAAATTGGATGTAGCATGCATGTTGTACTACAGAAAAGTGGTTTTCGATTTGTCCCTACGACTAGTAATGAAAAAGTTACAATATAAGCTATTTATAGTAACAACAAAGGGAAGTAATTCTAAAGAAGGGAACTGCGCATGACACTTCGTCTCATGATGGTGTATAATTGTGTCAAGTTACATCAAAATCCCTCCATGCATGAAGAAGAAATGCTTCGGACAAAGTCATTCTTGTATCTGACCTTTGGCCTCTAAGTGTGACCTTGACCTTAGACCTAGGGACCTGGTTCTTGCGCATGACACTACGTCTCGTGGTGGTATACATTTGTGCCAAGTTATATCAAAATCCCTCTATGCATGAAGAAGAAATGCTCCGGACAAGGTTTTCATTCTTGTATCCTTTGACCTCTAAGTGTGACCTTGACCTTAGACCTAGAGACCTGGTTCTTGCGCATGACACTCCACCTCATGGTGGTGAACATTTGTGCCAAGTTATATCAAAATCCCTCTATGCATGAAGAAGAAATGCTCCGGACAAAGTTTTCATTCTTGTATCCTTTGACCTCTAAGTGTGACCTTGACCTTAGACCTAGGGACCTGGTTCTTGCGCATGACACTTCTTCTCATGATGATGAACAATTGTGCCAACTTTCATCAAAATCCCTCTATGCATGAAGAAGATATGCTCCGGACAAAGTCATTCTTGAATTTGACCTTTGACCTCTAAGTGTGACCTTCACCTTAGACCTAGGGACCTGGTTCTTGCGCATGACACTCCGTCTCATGATGGTGAACAACTGTGCCAAGTTTCATCAAAATCCCTTCATGCATGTAGAAGATATGCTCCGGACAAGGTCTGTGGACGCCGCCCGCCCGCCCGCCGCCCGTCCCGTTTTTCAAACGGGCGTATAAAAAGCATTTTATATTTAAGAAAATGACAAAAAATTGACCTTCGCTGAGCAAAATACCGAAGAACCTTTTCCCTTCTCAAACAATAAATCCAATACATTTTAATGCAAGCAATATAATCGGGTAAGACGATACGCACACACATTGATGAACCCATCGGTCATCAGTTACGTATCAGTCCGATTCGGACAGGAACCAAATTTGAAAAACGGCGAGAACTTGCTTATTTCTGAACGAAACATGTACGTGTGGGTACTTATTTTCTTAGTTAGATCATTTTCTACACGATGACCATGGGGACGATATAAAAACTGACAGAACGTTGTCGTCGAAATTTTTCAAGTTGATGCGGACTGCAAAATCATCAAAAATTACAAATGTGTGTGGTAACATGTTTACTTTGAATTATAAGGCTTTGGTGTACAAACATGTGCGAACCCACGCAGTTAACATAAAGCCGGGGCTTCGTTCAGTTTTTGCGATATTCGGCACATACATGGACACAGAAAAAAAAAGTTTAATCCTGCAGTAACCATCGTTTAATATATAGGCTGAGGTGACGCATTTAAGAGATGCTGTCGTGAAAAAAAAAGTTTTAACATCACCGATCATGCGATTTTACAAACATTAAACTCGGTCTTTGCCAAAAAGTACAAGAGTGATCTGGCACAGGTTGAAGTTTTCATTATTTTTAGATGTTTTGATTTTGCTATTTCAGATTCTGATGTAATAGTTTAAAGAGGAAACACAAAAGAGGGTTTTAAGTTGTAAAGAACATACATATTAGAACTAATGACGCGCATGAACTTATGCAATATGAGCCGTAATATAAACGGAGGTACATGTAATAAGGAACGACGGATGAAGGCGAGTGGTGATATGTCTGCCGCTCACCCCGGGGATCTTTGGTTCGAGCCCCACTGGAGTCACGACAACACCTTCTCATATGAAATTCCAGGAAACGAACTCCAGAGTGGTTCAAATAACCTTAAAGCTTTCGCCACAATTGAGATCAAATAAATTTAAATTAACCTAATACTATATCTACTCTACTAAGTTAACAAAATATTCAACATTCTGACAAAATACCTAAGAAAATAATTACAAAAAAAAAAGGAAATAACAAGAAATTCATAATGTTCATAACAAAAACATATGCAATTGTGGGGCTTTAAACATTTCAATGTAGTCTAAAAATCACTGATTAATCATTATACATACATAGACAGACTTTACATCAAACGAGTTGCATACTATCAGTCAACCGAATGCTGTTTTCGTTCTTTTCTGATTAACTACTGTGATTAACAACTGTTAATTAAATTGACCGCTGATAATCAATTAACCTTATCAAGAAATCACAAGGAGGTTTTTTTTAATACCGTATATGTAATGCAAGTATCATAATAAATTCGACTTTCACCATCGTGTTTTCGACTTTCGTTATCGTAGTTTTGCGATTTCGACTTGCGAGATATGAGGTTCAGAAATAAAAATATCGATAGTTAAAACTGTTCGTGTTACAAACTTAGTATCTCAAAATGTTTAGTTAGTAGCTTATACTTGGCATTGACAACACGACAATTGAGCATTAGTCCGTGTGCCCGTCCTTTATACTATCACCTCGACCTTTAGCAATATATATTTGAGGTAAAATACGGTAAATGTAGCTATTTTGAAAGCATTCAGAAATACGGGTCAATTAATTAACAAAGTAAAACTAATGGAGACTACTTAACAACATATCATAAACAAGAGAATGTCCGCATGTCTTTACAACTGACAAATCGCTTCTGTCTATGTATGTGAAAGGTTTATATAAGTGGACATAACAGAAATTATTACAAAAATTTGTTACGTTCTGAAAAATACGTGTGTGTTCACCAAGATATAATACGTAAGTGTTCACCAAGATACAGAATATCAAAGTAAACTTTAAAAAAAAACTTACAACGCCTCTTCTACGTATTATATTAATTTTACGACTTCAACCAAATATTTACTTACAAAAATTACAAGCGAGTTTTTTTAAAGGTAATATAAAAAAAAGACTATTTTTCCCGTCAGATTTAAATATTATTTGGCTTCTTGAATATTTGACCATTTATCAATGAAAATTCAGTATCTACATTCCTAGTTTGAATCTTATTTTTAAATATTCTCAGTTTGCAAAATAATGCAAACAAATGAGAAAGTACATTTACAAAGAATACATGACATGTACATCTCGCAAAGAAAATGAGGGGAACCATATATGAAAAAATAGATATACAAAAAAGTAAGTTACGCTATACATTAATTCCATGAATGATAGGAAACTAATAATTATAACTGAGCCGCACCATGAGAAAACCAACATAGTGCATTTGCGACCAACATGGATCCAGACCAGCCTGCGCATCCGAGCAGTCTGGTCAAAATCCATGCTGTTAGCTTTCAAAGCCTATTGCAATTAGAGAATGAGCGGATGCGCAGGCTGGTCTGGATCCATGCTGGTCGCAAATGCACTATGTTGGTTTTCTCATGGCGCGGCTCAATAATTACGATCTATTTGGTCTTAATAGTCCCTATGTAAATCACCGGTCCATAGTTTGTGCTATATGATCCGTCTATATTCATCATGTTTAATTGATGAACATATGTTTACTGAGGTAGTATGTAAAACTTTAGTAAAGAAACCCTGAAAATTAATTTCTAAAATACTTATTGAATGGCTTGTTGGTCAATAGTCAAAACTATTGGCGATTCAGACCTCGGGCAATAGTTTTAACTATTGACCAGCATGCCATCCATTAAGTGTGCAATAGAGCAAATTCCAGTGTTAATTCTATGACATAATCATTAAGTACATCTCCTTATGGATGGATAAAAACAAAAACAATGACCTATTTTTGTGATTTCTTTAAATAGGAAAAGAATGTAAAATGAATAAAATGATACTGAATGCACTACTTGACTTTGCTGAAGTTTTATGTTATTAATAACACATTTTCTAAACGTGTGAGAAATTTCGTAAATGTACTTATAAATGTACTTTGCGGTAAATAATTGTAATATGAAAGAAATTGCCAAAATATTGGGAGGGCAACAGAAGTTTTGACAACTTAAGTATATTTTGATACTCTTTTTCATGCTTGACCAAAACGGCTTTTTGTAAGGTAATTCAAATTTATGCAAATCCGTCATCTAATATATAGATATATTACTCAATCAGAAATATTGAGCTTATAAAAATGGTTTACTAGCTTTCGTACATTTTCTAAGCACCCTGGGTATTATTCGATGGAAAAGAAATAAAAAGAGGAGGCCCCTTCAACGGTTAACAATCTTACAAATTTTGCAAATATATGACTAAACTGGCAATTCTTGTTCCACACCCCAAACTCCCTCCCACCCTCCATCCACCCCACCCCTTCAAAAAAAATAGAGAAAGAAATCAGCTGAAAAGAAGAAGAATATCGTCCCTGTCATGAAGTTACGATAGATGTTTGTTTCAATACCACTTCGTGTGTTTGTTGTTGTTGTGTTGTTTGTTTTTTTTTTTCGCAAAAAATAATAAAAAAAGCCATCACTGTAAGCTTTGATACAAACGCTTGATCGAATGAGAGCTGCACAATCCATCCAAACATACAGTTGTAATGGTTCCAAAAGAATTATGAATGAAAATGTGATACAAAAATGAAACTGCAATAAAAGCTTTATAGCAAATGGTAAATGTAACTACTATCTACTGAAGTCATCTGTTCTAGTACAACCTGCCTACCAAGTTTGAAGTTCCTTAGATAAAGAGTTCATCATTTATTGACTTGAAACCAATTTCCGGCTCAAGGTCACTGCGAACTTGAACTCTGAGCAACCAATCTCAAATTCAATAGGTATCATCTGCAAATCACGATCAAATCTCCTACCAAGTCTGAGGTTACTGGTAGGAAACCGATATTAAGCTGAAGATCACCGCGACCTTGACCTTTAAGGTGTCATTTACAAATCGCGATCAACCTGCCTAACACGTTAGAGATTTCTGCGCCGAAGTATTCTTTAGTAATATTGTAGGAAACCGATTTTCAGCTCAGTCACCGCGACCTTGACCTTTGACACGGCTACTAAACGCTAGCGCCACCACCAAATTGTGGTGATAAGGAAAAGAGCTATCGACATTTCCGTGGTGCAGCTATCGCCCGTTTCTACTTGCAAACACGTGTGTAAAATTTATATTTGATCTTATATTTTTACTGATAGAACTTTTTTCGAAAATCGGGGAATGTAGTTCCGTGTAACAACACTTTTACTAGAGGTTGGCTGTAATTTCATTAAAATATTATGCAAATTGTGGTGCCAGGAGTTTTTCTCCTGAATTTGACAGTGGCATATTTTCATATATGCTAGTATTCGAACACCATTCCGATGATAAGACACACTGTAAAAACATACCTGCGCACGCAAATCGTGTAGAACTGAATAACACGTATTCCAGTATAACAAAGAATTACGAAAAACACAGTTAAAAAGTTAAAACACGACTATTTTTGAAAATGGTGGCGCTATCACCCAAGTGGTGGCGCTATACAGTAGTGGTGGCGCTGTTGTATATGATTAGTGGCTGATATATTCAATTTTAAAATATGAAAATGTCTGAATGCAAGCCGCGGAAATTTCTACAATAATTGATGTTACCAACTTATCCCACACTACACCCAAATTACGTTACTCAACAAAATACATGTAGTAACCTGTACATGATCGCAAAATAATCTACATGTATATGGATTCAGATTGTGCATCTAAGCTGTATTGATTAATCATATTTAATCGATTGGAATTGAAAATGTACTGTACTTTTTAGAAAGAATTGTGAAAGTATGGTCTTTTGTTTACAATGCATGCAAACGACGTAAAAATACAAAGGCAAGTAACTTTCAGAATCTAAATATAACAAATAAATTCTACAAAAATCTTTGTTTGAAATAAAAGTATTGCTACTATTTTTCATGACCTGAATTTAAAGTACACTTACGTTTGTATTTAGGTAGAATATTTAAAGGTTAGAAAATAATTCTACATTAACATTTTAAACAAAGGAAATTTACTTTGACTACAAGAGTCCCAAGGGTCTGTGAGTATTTTGTTCTTTTTTTTTTTTTTCTTGGATAGAGAATGTTTCATAAAGATAAATAAACTATGATCGTGTTTTTCTTTCTTTAATAACATGATTCCTTGCAGGAATATTATCAGTTAGAGAATGTTGGTATTTGTTTTGTTCCGGATGCGTCAGCAGTTCGTATTACTGAATGCCGTAACAGCGCCACCACTACTGTATAGCGCCACCACTTTTAAAAATCCTGGAATATTTCTTCTAACCCGAGATTCTATTATTCATGGTGTGTGCCTATATAGTTATTTATCATTTCTAAACTATTTGCATGCGCAGGTATGTTCTTACAGTGTGTCCATAAATCGAAATGGTGTTCGAATACTGGCCGATATGAAAATGTGCGACTGTCAGATTCGGGAGAATAGCTCCTGACACCACAATTTGCATATTATTTTAATAAAATCACAGCCAACCGCTAGTTAAAGTGTTGTTACACGGAACTACATTCTTCGATTTTTGAAAAAAGTTCTATCAATAAAAATATAAGATAAAATATAAATTTTACTCACGTGTTTACATTTTCAAACGGGCGATAGCTGCACCACGGAAATGTCGATAGCTCTTTTCCGTATCACCACAATTTGGTGGTGCCGCTAGCGTTTAGTAGCCGTGTTTGAGCAACTGACCTCATTATCGATCGGGATAGTCTGTAGGTCGCAACCAATCTGTCTGCCATGTTTGAGATTCCTGTATCATTTGAGGTTCTTCAGCCATCGGTCGGAAGTCAAGGCGACGGACGAACGGGCATAATTTATTCCGTACTTCGGGGGCATAAAAATAATTGTGTTGCAGGATTTTTCGTAAACTGCGGCTTTATACGTACATTAAAGTAATTATAATATACTGTATTCAAATACGAGTTCAAAAAATTTACCCATTCAACATTATTTTGAATTTCTCAATGGATGAACAAACAATGTTTTATATTGTAAAGATATCTTAAACAGCGATAAGTGCATGCCAAAAAGTAATATTTTTGCTCTTTATTTTTAAAACTTGTTCTTTACACTTAGACTGAAAATTTAAAACTTTTGAAATTTCAAATGGAAAATACTCTGTCCAAATCGTTTTTTATACGTTAAATCTACAAAGTCCACAGCAGTAGAGAGCCCTCTTGCAATTGTCCTTGTACAAAATTTGTCAGATACGGTACTGTAGACATTTCAAGCACTTATTATCATGCATTGACATGCAATACAGAACCCCCTGTTGTGAGGTTTCTTAACTTATGATAAGAAAACTGACCTAAATATTCTACAAATTGGAGAGTAATATGATTTTTTTACCTCCAAGTGTAGCCTTGAGGTTTAACATGACACATCGTTTCATTATGAGGAAAATTTGTGTCAAGTAGGCCTAATATTAAAATTTATTGATGAATGAAAGGAAAACGAACTGGCCTCAAAGTTTGGCTTAGGGGTCTTAGTGTTGCAAGTAACATGCTGTCTCTTCATTGGAGAACATTTGTGCGAAGTAATATTAAAATCCCCTTAAGTGTCTGTTACGGACAAGAACCGAAATACCGGTTAAGGGGCTCGGAATAACGAGAAAAGGGCATATAGTGTTATGGACCAGACATTTGGCCTCCGCGTTTGACATTGAATTTTGAGCTAGGTGTCTGGATGTTGCTCCCTTGACGGATGGCTGAGTAATGGACCGGAAAGGGAAAAAAAACTATTTAACTTTGACCTCCAAGTGTGACCTTTACATTTGAGCTAGAAATCTGTGAGTTGTGCATCGTCTTATTATGGGAATCATTTGTGCCAAGTAATATTAAAATCCCTTGATGGATGACAAGAGTAATGGAGTGGTCTCGAATGACTGAATGATGGACGGACCGAAAAGCACAGTCCTATGAGGCTGTGGTCCCGAAACTGGTTTAGGGGACAAATGAAATGATAGATCTAGAGCTCTACATCTATTTTTGAATTCAACATGTGAAAATTTTCATGAATAGAGTCTGTATAGGCATACAGCTACTAGACTATCAAATGAGTGCTAGAGGTGTATAGAATATACATTGAAAAATATCTTGATCTAAACGCATTGAATCAAGGCATTTTCTTACAAGACAAGTTTGTCACTTACCACCGACGGCGCAGCTTCCGAAAATAAACATAATAATTGCTGAATCGTGTTCCATCGTATGGTAGTGGTGATGTATAGTTTCATTTGTATGATTTGCCATCTGGAACCGTAAAAGATCTTCTGGCTGGATTCGCGATTATCTGAAAAACATCGAAATCCATCATATTTATGTTAAACGCCATTTTGTATGAAGATCGCGCGTGCGATGACGTCATTAAGTCAATGGGTTTCCAGGAATTCATGATAAGTCAGATGCGGAAATGCTATGTCGAAAAATAAAAACCACAGGAGTCTGAAATTCTACCTATAAGGTTAAAAAAATGCTACTATACTAGTATATAAATAAGATAGACTGATGGAGTCTTATTGGTAGAATTTCAGACTCCCATGGAAAAAAACGGAACGACACGTTAAAAGTCCTTTGCTGCCTGCAAGATCATAATATGGTGTTTAATATGCACGTTTAACAGTGAAAAATAAACTACAATGTATATTGAAAGAATAAACATGTATATTGTATATCTATTTTTAAAAGAAGATATCAAAAAATAACTGTTTTCTTTTATCTTTCCTGATGGTAATTATACATTATTTGCATGAAAAATATGGAGAAAAAATAGAATCTACAAGTGTCTAGTTACAAATTGACACTGGCATTGGCACATATAATGACAATGTGCATAATGTCTAAATATTTCATTGAATTAATTTAGAAGTAAGCATTTACTTCAGTTAAGACCATTTTTAAACTGTGCTAAAAAGAGATTGAATGAATAAGTTCTGAAAACACATTAGTTCAGGAAGGTACGGAACTGTCCACCTGTCATCTTGTAGTAGGCCTATAGATGTATAATACCTGTATTATAAGAATGATTATCATAAAGTTCATGTGCGTGGAACGGAAAGTAGGTCATTGGTCTTTAATTCAATACACCCGAAACACGGTTTTACAGGATTTCTTCTTTCTTTTGTAAGAATTCAGGCATGTCATACTTGTTATGGTAGGTCTTGTAGGAACTTTTGTAGTTTCGAAAATATCTTGACTGATAAATCGTTTTAATATAAGGGGCAAAATATAATTTTTACTACAAAAAAAACACTACATTAGTTCCATGTAAATTTTAAGCCTATAAACTTTTTTGCATGTTTTCTTTGAAACTTTAATAAATGTGCTCATTGTAACCTTGATTAAGCATTAAAGTGTTCGGGTTCATGCTGGGCGTAGGGTGGTCATGTTCGACATTAACAAGGTGGTTTTGTATTTTGTACAAGAAGGAAACAACACTAATACTACGACAGTATTCAAGGGTTTACCAGTTTTGGGCACTCTGTTTGTTTATTTGTAGTTATCAGATATAAATTCGCAGCTGACCTCTGAGCTTGTTCAACCTTGAGAACTGAATATTTCTGATGGCAAACGAATAAGCCGTATTCGATTTGTGGCCTTATATATACCTTCATAGCTCTTTCTTTGACCTTTCGATATGAAGTATTACATTTCTTATATAAATATCAGGGAGTTACTTGCTTTAGCAGTCCTATTGTTAATATGTCTGGTCCATGGTAGGTATTAGTTATTTTCAACATTAGTCATTCAAGAGATGAAATTTTCGACCCGCTTAGCGCGTAAAACATGATTTCATTAGCATTTATAACGAGAATGGACGGAAAGATAATATTGCTTTTTTTTTTAATTTACAAATATAAAAGATGACATTGTGTAAAACATTTAAGCCCCATGACTTATGGTTAGAGACCTCCATCTGTTTTCCGACCAGCATAACATTATGGAGAGTACAGCCTTTCACAAATCGAAACATGCATATCTAATCAGATTTTTTTCAAGACCCATCTTAGTTCCACCAAAGTCACGGATGAAAACATGAATATTTTATATGAAGAATTTTCGTGTGAATTTTACATCGTTTACATGGCAGGAGAAACCAATTTCATGACGCCTTTTTAGTGAGCATCATATATTGACAAAATGTTTGTTTAAATAATCTAAACGCACCCAAAAGGCTCAATTTCGAAAATACATTACTGACCTTTCAGAACGGACTAAACTTTACCCTATTTCCAAGTATATAGTTATCTTATTCCCTGTAAGTTCCAGGTGTTTTTGTTTGAATTAGTGGTCTCTGACCTTGTCAAATAAACGTAGCTTGAGCCATTTTGGATCAGTTTTCGAACGACTTTTACAACGGGGCATGTCCCCAAAACCCGCTAGAAATTCTTCGCCCCTCTAAACCAAAGTCCTGCAACTCCCCCTGTTAACTATTTGTTATGTAAAATCTAAGAAAATATTACCGACTTTCCTTTTCTTTGAAATTCTTCAGACTTTGAATTTTCTTTGGACCAGTCATATTTCCATACTTAAAGTGATTTGAGGTCTTTTTGTGCTGTTAAAAAAAATCACGTGTGGTAGACAACATTATCGTCTGCAAGAAAACTCTTCTTACCTATGATACTATCAGGAAGGTCATTTATATCGGGCAGAAAAAGGCAGGAATGTAACACGGGGCCTTGCGGGACAGAAGACAGGACGGGTAAGGTGAAAATCATTTTATCTTCAACGAAAGCCTGTTGGTAGCGCTACTTTAGAAATGAAAAGACCCAGTATTCGAACTTAGCCTGAATAGTTTGTGGACAAGTTCGTGGCTATCAACCTTACCGAAAGCCTTACTGAAAACCATGTTGCTGGTTTTTTTTCAACACTGGGGAAACTGACATGAAGCCGTATTGATAATGTTTGACAATGTTGTGTTCATCATAAAATTACATAGTATTTGATACTAAGCAATATTTCATTAATTATGATGCAATACAGATTAGGAATATAGACCTATAATTACTGTTTCTACTTTAGGGTATTTCTACACACATGGGACATTAACAGTATGTCTCCATTAACTTGGAACAATACCTGTTATAAAAGAGATCTAGAAACTATGTGTAACTATAGGGGTAACTTCGTTATCTGATATTTGGTCTGGGTCAGAATCTTTATTTAGGCAGGCTTCTTAAATAAAGGAGTTTGTTAAAAACCATGTTAGGATACAGAAGCCGTTGTCACTATTGAATGGTTTTATGTGATAAGTTTTTGTTTACAGAACTGGGCTATGCTAAGGGGCTTTGTCCTAAGGAAAACTGACTCAGACTGTGAGTTTAAGACCTTTACCAGCAAATGTTTGCCCAAAGAATTTTATAGGAGCCACACGACAACGTATATTTAACGTATTTGAGCCGCGCCATGAGAAAACCAACATAGTGGCTTTGCGACCATCCGCGCAGTCTGGCCAGGATCCATACTGTTCGCTAACAGTTTCTCTAATTGCAATAAGCTTTGAAAGCGAACAGATGGATCCTGATCAGACTGCGCGGATGAGCAGGCTGGTCTGGAGCCATGCTGGTCGCAAAGCCTATATGTTGGTTTTTCCCATGGCGCGGCTCATTTGTAGAATTTCTGAAGCTTACCATTCAGAGAATCTTCATTAAAATTGCCGATTCAAGATATTGCCAGTGGGCACTCCTAATTTCCGTTTGTATTTTACTTTTTAATATTCCAATGTTTCAACAAAATCACGGGACTGGGAGTACATGCTTTTTAATTTGAGTTTATTCAATTTAGATCACGACTTGTTTTAGTTTTTGTGTGAGCATAAGCGATTTAGCTCATCCTAAAAGAAATGATGAGATCAGTGTGGTGTGAGTTGTGTTTCAATTTAGATCTTAGCGTGATTTATACCTCTTGTTCAGAACAATTTGCCTTATAAAAATATTATCATTACTTTATTTTATTCTTAGGTTTAGTATTTGATTCCCCTCTTAGGTTTAGCGGGCAGCCCAAATTGCATCTGAATAAAATGACGATATTTTATAAACTAACTAAGAGATTGAAAAACAAAAGTTACTATAACCGCCCTTGGCATTCTTTACAATACTTCTATAATCAACGGCATTATCTCATAGTTAAAGAAGAATCGAAAATTTAAAAATTAAATGAGAGAATTTAACACTTTAAAAGCTCCTATTACCGTCTTTGGCATCTATCATAAATGTTAATATCTCATATTTAAAGAGGAATCAAGAGGAAAAGTTAAATTTCGCGGTATAACCTATGTTAAGCATTACATGTCTTGTAACAAAAGACCCTCAACCGCTGGCTCAACTCATTTGTCTCCTTTATGCTCATAAAACCCCTTTTTTTACAGAGTGACGTGGGACAAGTATTATAAACACATTAATAATAATGTAGGGATAATACATGTTTTTTTGTGTATTAACATCTGCAGAAGCCCGCGGGATTGTTTGTGACCGAGACCGAAGGTCGAGGTCACAAACATATCCCAAGGGCTTCTGCAGACGTTAATACACAAAACAAACGTGTATTGTCGCTATTCTTGCATAAAAATATATTTCACGACGATTTATGTATTGTTTTCATACGTGATGACTTGACGATTCCGGTACATTTTTTATTTACCATTCCAGTTGTTCTTGGAAACGGTAAACATGTTTTAAATATCCGTATCCAGGGCCCGGAAATAAACAACACTATCAAAAGCACATCCTGAAGGTTTTAAGCGATTTTTTATCTCTCATTATTAAAAACATAAAATTACCAATAACTGTTCATATCATTTCACAATTTGGTGGACTCGATCACAATTTCAAGAATAATAACTTTGCATTCGAGTTATATTGAGTACGGACACGCAGTTGGAGTACGGATAAGTACGAACGTAGTGTCAAGTTTCCAAGCTGTTTATATAAATTCTTCAAGAAATTAGATAAAAACATACCGACTGATACTTACCAAAATCATAAATATAATACTTAAAAACGAATAACAGCACAAGTTACACGCGATACTTATTTATTCACAGTTATTTACAATAACTGAACAGACGCTTTGTAAAGGGAGTGCACTCTAAGAGAAGCTAGTGCGTACATTGATGGGGGTAGTACGTTTGGGGTTGGAAACAGATACAGCTAAACTTACTATGGATTACATTGTATTTATAATGCTACAAGTTGAGGTTTTTAAGGAAGAAACAAGACCCAGATGCCAAATATCAATGTGCGTAAAAATACATACATATATCCCTGGCAAAGCATTTCAAAAATAAAAATCGGGTATTAACAGCACGTGAATTGCCTTGTTTGCACACGATTTTTCTCCCGTTAATACATGGGCGGATCCAGTGAAAAAAGTAGTTTTTATGCAAGAATAACTAATAATAACTAAAAGACATGCAAGAAGTAGGAAAAAACAAATATCTTCTAACGCAAACGATAGAACTTAAAGTCATAGTAAAAGCCATGTAAGCATGATGAAACTGGAAATGCCGCGAAGTGTTTTATTAAAGAACCATGCTCTTTTTACTCTTTTTAGTAAATGATTATTATTAATGAAAAATTGAAGGTATTAAACAAATAGCAAGTATTGCTAGCAATGCATCCCCATACCTGGCTGGAACTGCTATTCCAAAATATTTCTCTTCTAGTTTGTAAAAAATGTTCCATTGAAACAGGTAATTGCTACGAGTTGAACTCGACTATTGCATGTCTTTATAAGGAACATTGTCTCTCAAAGAATTTCACAATTTTACCATTGCAAATTGCTGTAACATCAGCGTAACTATCACCGATTGTGTTACTGTTATCATAGTTCATATATTTTATCATGTCATATTATATGTTATCAGACAAACACTACCTACTATAATAGATATTACTGCATGAATTAATTATGAGAAAAATGCGCAAGAGAAATGATCGCGTCCATGATACTAATATCTGGCAAAATATACGTTTAGTCATGCTAATGGGGGCAAGGGACAGTAAATTTGCAAATTCCACAAGGTGGCAGGGGAGCGGTTTCGTAATTTGGCCCCGGTCGATTTTTTGTATAAACAGGACAGGGTAGATATAAAGGCATATCTATCTTACTGGTTATTTATCATTATTAATTCTTTAATATATCTGGGGAATGAGGAACGGCTAATGATTCTACATGGCGGGTGTTTTAAAATTCCTAGCTCCGTACTTCCGGTTGAGGCTAAAACATAAACATCAGAACAAAAAGTCGACCAGACGCTCGGCTGTTATCCATCCACTTTTTTTCAAGTGAAAATTAGGGAAATAAAGTGGTGGTTGGGAGACACATTCCACACCACCTGGGTATGCATCTATGTTCGCACTATACATATATGCTACGAAATTGGATTTAAAAATACAAAATGGATGAATGGCAGAGTTCAAAGTGAGGCCCGGTTAGGCTAATTTTGGTCTATAAAATTTGGGTGATTTGGCCAATTTTCACTACATCTGGCATGGAAAGCGACAGGTGCATAGGACCGGAGAGTTGTCTTTATGTAGTCTATAGTATCTGCAATAGTCCATAGTAGTTTCAAAGAAAAATAAGCAAAAACGAGATTTCTATGGATATTTCAACACTGGTACCCACACGTCAATGTGGAATTCGCAAATCTGCACTCCCCTGCCACCCAAATCTGCGCTGATACCAGTGTGAACAAAGTCATGAAAAATCCAATTTTGATAAATTCAAGGCAAGTGTTGAGCGAATGTATTGCATAGACTTAGCACTTCATTATGTGACATTTTCAGCCTGCCAATTCTGTCGCTTCTGTGTTAAAAACGAGTAAAACGCAGGTTTCAGGACACTAAATTTTGAGGCAAAAATGGCCCAAAATGCACATCTTGCGCGACCTGTACCGTATTACCTGCAAACGACTGACCTAAAACACATGTATATTTTTAAAGCATGTGGCCAGACAAAAATAATGGTGGGAAGAAAAGTGTCTCATAACCGTTTACTTTTTCCGCAATTTTGAGCTGCATCTGGATGGATGGATGACCGTTTCCATTTCGTCTGAATTCCGTTACCTCAGGTAAGACTTTAGACCCGGCCGTCTACACGGAGCTAGGAAAATCGATTCAAGCACATATTTACTTTACACAATAACTACTCGTACGCAGGAATCCTCAGTTCTATAAACATCATAAATAACCAGTTGAATATAAATGCCTTTAAAGTGCATCTGTCTACTTTATTTAAAAAACGTACCCGGGCCAAATGCGAAACTGGCCCCTGACACTATAACTGCTTCAGACTCGCCATTGCTATTTAATACAAAAGTAAACCGTTACTTATCAACTGCAGTATGTAACAGTACGCTTCTCCGCGAGTTATTGTTTTCTGTAGTATACAATATACCCATGAATACTATATCCAAACTGAAGGGGATCCATGCTCAAAAATAATGACAAAATACAATACATATCGCATATCCGTAGCCCTGACCAACCTATAAACTGGGCCAGTCTATTTTATAAGTACAACAACACTGTTGACCCATTTAAACGAGGATATCGTAAGTTTCTTCATGGTTATTTTGCCCGGTCGGTTCTCCTATTGACAGTAAACCATTCAATAAGCGTTTTACTGCATGGCTTCTGAAGATAATTTTCACAGTTTTGTTTATATTCTTTTTGAGTGATAAACCAAGAAAAGTTGTGTTGAATAGACCGGTCATAAAGCACGAACTATGGCCCGGTTAATTTATATAAGGAGTCGTGTAATAAAATAACATAAGACATGCTTCTGTGTACTATATTTTATCTACTGACTTTGCCTACTGCAGTGAGCTATATACCCATAAGGTGCTTCAGTATACTATATGATCTACAGATTTTGCCTACTGCAGTGTGCAATATACACATATAAGATGTTTCAGTACAGTATACTATATGATCTACAGAATTTGCCTACTGCAGTGTGCAATATACACATATAAGATGTTTCAGTACAGTATACTATATGATCTACAGAATTTGCCTACTGCAGTGTGCAATATACACATATAAGGTGTTTCAGTATACTATATGATCTACAGAATTTGCCTACTGCAGTGTGCAATATACACATATAAGATGTTTCAGTACAGTATACTATATGATCTACAGAATTTGCCTACTGCAGTGTGCAATATACACATATAAGGTGCTTCAGTATACTATATGATCTACAGAATTTGCCTACTGCAGTGTGCAATATACACATATAAGGTGCTTCAGTATACTATATGATCTACAGAATTTGCCTACTGCAGTGTGCAATATACACATATAAGATGTTTCAGTATACTATATATTCTACTGAATTAGCCTACTGCAGTGTGCAATATACACATAAAATGTTTCAGTCTGCTGTATATGCTACTGCTGTTTGATATAGTAAGCTTTATTGCCTACTGCAGTATGCAGTGCACTTTTAAAGTATGCTGCAGTATATTATACAATCTGTTGTTGGATGCAGTACTAGTAACACCAGTATGCTATATATAATCTACTACAGTATGCCAAATATATATGCCTGTTGCATTTCTATCATATCCCTATTCCCTTTACTTTTTGTACCATATGTTGAACTCTTGACATAATTAAAAATAGAAAAAAAAATGCAATTTTATTCATGTGCATTTGTGAATTTAGTTCGACAAGTGCCGATAAGTTGCATAACGTGTATGAACTAATTAAAACAAAATATTCAAGCTCGAGAAAATGAGAATTCAAACGACCAACGTTCATTAAAACCTTCTACGTATCAAGAAAATAAACTAATACACATTTTGAGGGTTGAATAGAAAAACTGTCCTATCCATATTCAACAAGAGGACCATCATGGTCCTGAATCGCTCACCTGTCCCCACATGATCCAGTTTTAAGTATGACGTCGTTTTTTCTATTATTTGACATAGTGACCTAGTTTTTAAGCCCATGTGATCCAGTTTTGAACTTGACCTAGATATCATCAAGATAAAAATTCTGACCAATTTTCATGAAGATCCATTGAAAAATATGGCCTCTAGAGAGGTCACAATGTTTTTCTATTTTTAGACCTACTGACCTAGTTTTTGACTGCACGTGACCCAGTTTCGAATTTGGCCTAGATATTATCAAGATAAACATTCTCACCAATTTTCATGAAGAATATGTGAAAAGTATGGCCTCTAGAGAGGTCACAAGTTTTTTCTAATTTTAGACCTCCTGACCTTGTTTTTGACCACACGTGACCCAGTTTCAAACTTGACATAGATATCATCAAGGTGAACATTCTGACAATTTTCATGAAGATCCATTGACAAATATGGCCTCTAGAAAGGTCAAACGGTTTTTCTATTTTTAGACCTACTGACCTAGTTTTTGACTGCATGTGACCCAGTTTCAAACTTGACCTAGATATCATCAAGATAAATATTCAGACCAACTTTCATACAGATCCCATGAAAAGTATGGCCTCTAGAGAGGTCACAATGTTTTGCTATTATTTGACCTACTGACCTAGTTTTTGACCGCACATAACCCAGTTTCAAACTTGATCTAGATATCATCAAGGTAAACATTCTGACTAATTTTCATGAAGATCCATTGAAAAATATGGCCTCTAGAGAGGTCACAAGGTTTTTCTATTTTTAGACCTACTGACCTAGTTTTGGTCAGCACCTGACCCAGTTCCAAACTTAATCTAGAGATATCATCAAGATGAACATTCTGACCAACTTTCATAAAGATCCCATGAAAAATGTGACCTCTAGAGTGGTCACAAGCAAAAGTTTACGGACGCACGCACGGACGCACTGACGCACGGACGATGGACGCCGCGCGATCACAAAAACTCACTTTGTCACTTTGTGACTGGTGAGCTAATAAAAAGGAGTTATGACATTTTTTCCATGCAGCCCTGGATCTTCAAAAAACTTATGGAAATAAAAACGTAACTTAATGATTATTTAATTTTAAATTCCCCATCCCTCACATCAATTTCTCAGGCAGAATTTAATCAAATTCATTACAGTTCTATATGTACAGTTCAAATTTTTATTTCAAAGGTTTTTTATCGAAGATATTTTTAATATACATCAAACGATTTACCGCCTATGAAATTATTACCCAATATCATAATCTGTGTATGACAATATATTTTTCTTATCATGATTTTCTTACATGAATTATGTTGTGAAAAGACGTACGTTTGAAGCGGCACATCAAACAGACGTGAATTAATTAGAATCCGGGAATTTGTACGTATCCCTGGGAGACGTTAGACATTGCATTGTTAGACGGATTTACAATTCAAATTAGACACTTAAAATCGAAAATAATGACAATAATATATATATCCTTAACATACGCGGAAAAATCTGAACAAAAGAAAAATATATATTAAGTCGTACTTTATATGGGGGCCTCTCCCTACATCAAAAGACGGCCACATGTACTTTATATACGTAATATGACTTAAATTTACTGGCATATATTCAACCACGGTCACGTTTTTCTATTCTTATGTCGTTGAGTCAATGCGTTCAAAAAAGATCATATGATTGCATTTTTGGAAATTTCAATTCTTAGATGTAAAACGCAATATTTCTGCATCCAAATGATCTATGAAATAAACAAAAAATGATGCCAATATTTTCAAAATTTACACCATTTAAACGTAGCCACTCGCCGATGTAATCTATTTTTGTAATTTATCCATTTTTAGACGACCGAATTTTCTCAATATTTTTTTTCATTTTCTCTACGTTTATTATCATATATATATGGTGGAGGGGTATTTTTACTAGGGACATATTACAATCTGTTAAGATATTGGATACAAAAAGCGCATGTATCCGCGTGGAGAACAAATTAATAAAATTGTAGCTATGTAATACAAACGTTTTTCCAGGTATACCTACAAAAAAAACTGTTTTTTTTTTTTATTTGTAATTGAGCTTTTTTTCTTTTAAAAAATCTTCTTTTCAAGATTTTCAGCTTTATCATTTTTCTCATTTTTTTAAATTTGTTATAAGAAACATGAGGACTATGCCCGGTACAATTAGATTTCAATTCGTGTGTAAAGAAGTTGAGCCAATCATAAAATCAACAAATGAAATACTTTTATAAAAAAAGACGTATTTAAAAACTGAAATTTATATATATATAAAAACTAAACGTTTTATAATAAAAAGAAGGTTACCTTATTTTTTATAATCCTGTTATTAGTATACAGCGATGCACATGCGTACTAACATAAACAAACAACACTGTGCCCGGTGGCAGCCAAAAATTGAAGACTCATTTATTTTAAACACGAATAGTGCACTAGCCAACTGAGGACAACCTTTCGTAACGTTAGTACATGCGGTTGAGCATCCGTTGACAAATGGTCCGTGTAGTTTAAGGCGTATGAAACGCGTTTGTTTACGCCGTTGTCACCTGTACTACATGCATTTCAATTGAACTATCAAGAATTGCTTTGGTAATCTCTTTATTTCAGGAAGAAATTCATCAATTAAATTTTAAAGGCACATACCTCCAATTTTATGTAGTTTTCTCAATTTTTAAAGGACTCCCATTGGTTTCTAATTGTATTAAACATAATTTGATTCAGTGAGTTATACGCAGTAAGTACAATAATAATAAAAAAAAAAGACACTCATGGTCTTTAAAATGTGCAGGCAATCCTTTTTATTGCTTTGGCCACTTATTAAAGGTGACATTACAACAGAAGGAATTAAGCTGAACCCGCAAAAGTACCACATAAAATATGGATAAATATAGCTGAGTATTAGTGCCACATGTACCCTGTGTTACTCTTTACTAGAAATTTCAAGATACTAACACCGATTATGAAAATTATAAACAACAAAGATACTTACTCGAAATTTCGAGTTTCGTTATTCGAAATTTCCAGCTACTGAGTCGAAGAAATTTCGAGATACCTTATTTCGAGTTAGTAAGTCGAAATTCTGTGACACTAACTCGAAATTCGAGCTACTAAGTTGAAATGTCTATATACTTAACTTGGAGTTAGTAAGTTGAAATCATCTGATACTAACTCGATATTCGAGCTACTAAGTCAAAATTACGAGTTTCAAACTCAAAAATACGAGCTAATGTCTCAAAATCGAAATTTCATATTAGTTTCTCGAAATCTCTAGGTAATAAATAGTGTACATCTGGCAATAATGCCCTTCCGTAGAATAATAATGCAATTCTATTTATCTGTCTTCGTTTCATTTAAATTTTAAAAATATGAATATACGTTTCCATCTTTTTCAAAATTTGATATTAGAAATGTTGGCCTTTTCTATGAAGAACATTTTTTTTTCTTACATTTGCGATTAAATACATAAATTTATCACCATATGTTTTCGTGGGGAAATAATAAACAGTTTTTATGAAGGACTTCAGATTAATTTCTAAAATACATTTTCGAAAGGACTAATTTCAAGAGAAACCAAAAATAAACGTGACTTACCTTCAGTAGCTTTTTAATAACACGAAATAAAAAATAAGGCCAGTACGCATAAGTTCATCACAGCATATCCAAAATTCGATTTGATTAATATCTAACATAAAATTGTCAAATTCTTCTTTAAAGGTACTACAAGTCTGGAAAATCTTGTAGCGATTAAGTTATCTGTCATGTATGAAAAGAGACATGAACCTGTCTGCTGCAGATTAATGCGCGAAATCTGTTTGGTATGATTTTGTTAAACAAATAAGGATATACTTTCCTATGTTTATAGCTTATAAATTATGTTTACAAACAGGATACTAATAAACAATTTGAAAAATCCTACACTGCACACGTGCGCACGTGTTGTTTATGGTTATGAAATACGTTAAGATTGATTTTTTTACTCTGTGCGTTATTTCGGCCTTACGCCTTTTATCAAAACAGATTGCCTTTTTTCGACCTAACTTGAATAATACTCTTTTCATGAAAGTTGTTTTACTGATGGTATTCTTTGACGGTTCTATTTCCGAGCAAATATTTGGACCAGCATCGGCAAATCGATATCTGTTAATCCTTTTATGATATTGGTTCGACTTTTAGCTGATATCATATAATAACATCCAACAGCTATATCTGTCGGAAACGATATCGGACCGTTAAGAAAATGATACCGGGCCGATACCATTGTGATATAAAATTAACTTTCTTAAAACTGCATGATAACTGACACTCAAAGTATAAGAGCTGTTTTATCCGCCTAATCCGTGAACAATTTTTGTATGATATTTTTCTATGAATTTTTCCTTCAAACTGCAAGACCAATGTAGAGGTTAGATAATCATTCTAAAGCACTGCATATCTGGTACTGGAGTCTTTTATATTTTAACGATATCGTCAATAATGGCAGTTTAAGAAAGTGGACCCGTGATGACACTCGTTCATTTCCGTGTGATTACGTATTCTCGTGAGGCAATTCGGCATTCTTCGGACACAAATGCAACTCAACGTGCACATGGATATCCTTAAAAACCGAAGCATTCCGAAATCGCATACAGAGAATATGTAATTTTCCGATTGTCATTACGGGTCCACCACCTTAATGACCAAATGATGTATTTTCATTGTGTTTACAAAGCAATATGAAATTTTAAGACGTTTTAATGTCTTAAAAAGCTGAAAAAATAGCAGAACTTCGATGGCAAAATATTCTACCAAAGGCTCTTTTGACGATAAATTGAAAACTTATCAATATAGTTTGAAAAATATCAAGAAGTAAATATACGGTTTGTGTGTGCTTTTTTGCCTTAATGGCACACCTAGTGCCATAATTGCCGGAGGGTTTTTGCCCGTGTGCCGTTATGAAACTCGATGTACAATTATGACCAGACGACATACTAAACCCACATATTAAACTTTTATGACATGTGTTCTCTTCGTTTTTATCTTGGTATTTGCATTCATCATATTTTCCACAAACTTACAAGATCTATCACAGTGCCGGCAATAACTGAGAATCTATTTGAACCTGTTCAGTACCCTCTTGCCCACCTGATTGCAACATATACGACGTCAACATCAGAACGCACCGAGGTTTTGCTTACCCGAAGCCATTATGTCACGTGAGGCAGACTGCGCCAATATGGATGCATCAACAGACGCCGTAACGAACGTTTTGAAATGTGTTTTTGCTACTGTTTACAGTAAAGTGCATAATAAAAGCTAATTTTACAACCTTTGGAATAGTTAAGAATGACATACAACATGGCTTGTAAATGTCTTAGGCGTAAAAAATTGTTTGTTTCCGGTAACATACTCAAAAAGTTAAGGTAGGTAGGTCGGTATTCATTTTTTTTTATATTAAGTGGGACTTTTCGAAAATTATTTTCGTGTAAAAATATGAAAAAAATCAATAAGGGGGTTATGCCTTTAGAGCAATAAATTGATTTCTAACGTCACTGACCATGTTTAAAGCATAAAAAGTGTAGTTTTAAAACTGTTTGTTAAAAAGTTGAAAACAAAATTCTCCAAGGCCATAAAAACATTTATGGCCGGGCCAAAAATTTAGGGTTGGTGGGGATACCGGAAACAAGCATTTTTTACGCCCTATACATATTTAAACAGAAATCAAGAAAAACCCATGTTACAGAAAATGTATATCAAACAGTAGGACAGAATTACGAAATACATTTTCATTATCTATATGTGTCACATCAAGATGTCCCATTTTTTTTGCGATCATTTCTCCAGTATAATGAGTGTGCGTCAAATATGTACGTTTGTTTTTCTTCTGGCTGCAACTTCCGCCTTGGAGGTAGTGATACAGCAGCCGACGAAAAATGGAACTTTTGACGTCGGCATTATTATTACACCCGGAGCTGACATAAAGGGAGAGGCGTATGAGAAACTAGGTAAGTAACGGTCATGAATTGTTTACTGCAAACTTAAACGTTTTGCATTTTTTATTTATATTTAAAATTAGTAAGAATCTAGACCGCTGCCTTTTTCATGGCTATACAAAGTTCACTATAAAATCGATGTTCATCAAAAACGCATTAAAATTGATGTTTACTAAAAAAAGTTTAAACATGCCTTGAATTTTCACATCAATTGTTTGATCATATATTCACTAATTGTCTATAGATATGTTTGAACACATGAACACTTACCGTTTTAAGCATGTGATCACTTCCTTCAACAATTCATCCGCATATATATTCAATTCAAATGTGTGTGTGTGTGTGTGCGTGTGTGTTGAATATGTCTTTACCTGCCTTCACCATAAGTTTGTTAGTTAGAATTTATCTTCACTTACTTTTACGATGAGTTTAAACGTACCACTATTTACTTCTACAGCTTTTATGAGCATATATTCGCAAACTTTCTAAAAGTCTTCAGTTTGTGATCATTTACTTTAACAATTTGTCTGTACTTTCAAATGGCTGAAGCAAAAAGTGCAAAATACGTTTAACCATTTCTTTACTTACAATATCAACTTCTAAATTTGTTGCATGTGACACTTCTTACCTTACCAATTTGTCTAAGAATAGATGTACATGTTTTGAACATAACATTTATTACCTTAACACTTTCTTAGTAGAATATATTCACTTACTTTTAAGACATGTTTGAAAAGCCCATCTTACCGTAACAATTTGTCTGCGCATGTATTCAAGACATTCGAAGAAATGTTTGGACATTACATTACTTACCTTAAGAATATTTGTATGCATATGTTCACTTACATTCAGGACATGATTAAACATTGCATAGATTGCCTTAGCAAATTGCCTCAGCATATATTCAAATCATTCTAAGACGTACTTAAACACTACAATACTAACAACATTAACTTGTCTTAATAAACATTTACATACTTTCAAAGCAAAACATATCATAACAATTTGTCTGAGTATATATTAAATTCACTTAATGTCATGTTTGAACATAACGTCGCTACCAACAACAAATTGCCTAGCATATATTCACATACATGTACTTCCAAATCGTGGTGTAATATTACATAACTTATCTTAACAATTTGTCTGAGAATATTTTCACTCAATTTTAAGATATATTTGAACATATTTGTGAAAATATGCTCAGATAAGTAACATATATTGAAAGTATGTGAATATATATTCTGAGTAAGTGTTAAGGTAACTAATGCTATGTTCAAATATGTAAATATATGCTCGGACAAATTGTTTTAAGTAATCTAATTTTCAAATATATCCAAAGCACAGTACGCATTTCCAAGTTAAATCTTTAAAGAGTTATTCCAGACAGTACCTAATGACGATATTTTGCATTTCTTGAAAAAGACATATGACAATATATTACACCCCTCATGCCTCTGGTTCTAGTATTGAACTGATCTATGATATCAAAGTGCTACAAATGATAACAACACATAGTACGAAATACCACTAATTTTTATATCTATCCATGTCTGATGTTTATCTGACAATAAATATTTTTAATATATTTGATATTTTGGTACTGTTTGCAATTGAATTATTGCATAGAATCGCCGTAAAACTCGTTCATTCATTTATTTCAGTGTGCATAAAAAGTCTGAAGATAGTTTGCCACTTTGTGATAATAAATATATGCTTATCATTTGCGATTTCGTTCTACCAATACATCAATGATATTTGTAGGTAATTTTGTGACCTTGGTGCAAAATTTTCACGTATTAAAAATTTATGAATGCACTGCTAAATTGCTCTGATTTTCAAGGTACCAAGTTTCAAGAGTCGTTCCCAGGACGTATGTGGGTAGCATTGCTGTGTGATTTCCCTTTCAATATCCCTAATCCAATACAACTTGCTTCTGGGATAGATGAATCAATTTCCAAATTCAAGAATGCGGGATTTCAAGGAAACAACATCTTCCTGGCAGGTCATAGCCTAGGTGGTAAGTACAAAATACAACTGTTAGTTGGTTTAATAAAAGGAGGACAAAGATTATATTTAAAAAAAAACTTAAGAAGAATGCAGTCCTCTAAATCCGAAAGCCTGCAGCAGTATACGTACTGTCATTTACATCATTGACAAAACACAAAAAGTAAAACAAATTTACAAACGGAAAAAGCAAACAAATATAGAAATACGTTCTGCTGGGCACCGCCTTGGAATAATTACACACTGACTCTTAGCCCCCACTGTTTTCCAATGCCACTGGGCGGTGTAATGTAAGGCAAACACGTAAACACGCGTATAGGCAACAAAAGAAACTATGTACAATCCACAGAAATGCACAGCTCATAGAATATATAGAAAACCTGAAGAACCATACACCCATCAGCTACATTCTTTTACACCGGGAGGCAAAGCCAAAAGAGAAATACTATATTAAAAGCCTGTCTTCCACTTGTCCCGTCAGACACCATTCAAGAGGAAAGTGTTGCATCCAATTGTAAAAAGGCTGATACCAAACGTATGGTGTTCTCAAAATAGCGGGGCTATTACCTGATTTAATAAGCGTTTCTTTAATATTTCACTAAATTCGACTTAAAAATTGCCATATCCCAGAATTTTACGAATTCCAATAAAAGTCTGGTTGAGACTATATTTAAAGATCTTACATGCCTACCTGTGTAAGACAGGGTTTTCCCTACCCGAGGGACAGTGTGGAATGGAAAACCGAGCGTTAGCGAGCTTTTTTATCCATGCTGCCCCGAGGGTTGGGAAAACAGCTGTATTACACAGGCAGACATGTTAGATCATTTTTCTTGCCTATCACGTTCAAAATAGATCGTGGAGACAAATAGATCTGGGTATTTCCTGACATTATTTATAAAATTTATGACGTCACAACAGTGCCAGTACTATGTGACGTCACCTTAGTGCACGCTATTTTAAACAAGGTTTTTCCAGCGCTAGGGAAAGACAGGAATATCTATCTAAGGCGCGTGCTCGGACAAACGTATATCTACTTTCCCCGCTAGGTAGGCAAGAAATACCTTGTTGCAAAAGTGTTTTGTGCTTAAAATTGAATTTCAAAACCAAATCTGAATCACGACAGAACACACATTGACTCGTCCTTATCCTATTCTTAGAAGATTTTTGACAGGAGACGCCGTATCTATCTCAGCCCAACATCCACACACCCCATAATGTTCTTGGTACAATGAACTGTTCTGTATTTCTCTGATAGAGCCCATTAAGAAAAAATAGCTAAGCACAAAATAGCCTTGAAATTTCGAATACTAGTAGTGCTCTTCACGTTTCACTGGTACGCATTCGTGTTTCGTACAAGTTACGTGCATTGATTGATTCACGGCCGCAGTTCCACGGAGAAACTTCGATAGCGATATGATGATATCTGAACAAGCAAGGCGAATCGCGATATGCATAGGTATGATGGCGTTGCACGAAGGTGCGATGGCGGAGCGCAAAGGTGTTAAGCGAAGATCACCATGATGGCGACGCATTCTATTGTGATTGCGAAGCATAAATGTACAACGGCATCGCGCTTATGTGCTATAGCGATGCGCGAAGGTGTAGCCATCGTATCTTGAATATTGCCATGATGAGACAACGTGTCTCGTGCAAAATCATGCCATAAGTTAAAAGGGTAAGCTCACACTTGGAAGTTAAAGGAAAAAAATAGAGACAACACATCATATCCGAGCTTCAACTCCTCTTCGATTAAATAATTTATTAAGTGTCATCGCGACGAGACAACCATGTCATCGGCTGAAAGGTCAAAGACACACTTTTTTCTGGTCGCTTATGCCCTTATCTATTGAACAATTTTGAAATAGCTTGATACAAGTGTACATAACGAGGATACGTATAGTCAAGGGCAAGGCTTCGGTCCGTGTCAAAAAGGTCGATGTCCAAAAAGACTGTATTATTGTTGCGTTTGTTAGGCACAACAGAGGCAAAACCAAATGGAATGAATTTCAAGAGTTAAGTACCGTTTAACAGGTGAACGCCATGTGAGTATTATGTTGCATTACTGAACTAATGCAAAAAGGATTTCAACATTGTTAAGGTTATTGCTAATTTCGAGGCATTTCTGAAGTAAAATTGGCTTCCTGTTTGAGCCGAGTCCAGTAGGCAAATTCAATAGATCTGGGCAGTGATTATCATCCACAGTCATGGATCAATAGCCTGCGCGAACAGATCTAATTTTGCACTCCTATTAAGTTTAAGCTTCCATGACCGATTTTAGCACTGTGACAATAAGACTATAATCTTCGGAAGCTGCCGAATTCAACTCGTGTCAATAATCCGTTTCTGTAAAATTCGCGGTTCCGCAAATTTTTGCAGTCACAGTTTCTTTATTTAGTAAACATAAAGTGCGATGTTATTGTGAGTGCATAACTTAGCTGTGATTTTATGTTATACAGTTTACTAAAAGTAAATTTAGATAACAGTCCTGCAAATTAAAAATGTGCAAACTGCATAGATTTCCTGAAGTATAGACACAACCATTTTACCGAGAATGTCCAATAAACGTATATACATTACATCTAAAACATCAATTGTTGAGCCGTACCATGAGAAAACCAATATAGTGCATTTGCGACCAGCTTTCAAAGCCTACTGCAATTAGAGAAAATGTTAGCGAACAGCATGGGTCCTGACCAGACTGCGCGGATGCGCAGGCTGGTCTGGATCCATGCTCGTCGCAAATGCACTATGTTGGTTTTCTCATGGTGCGGCTCAATTGTTTATTGTGCAGGTTTGTTTGTTGGTATGTACGGACTCAGTCATGCGTCCCAGCTAAAAGGTGTGATGCTGTTTGCCTCGTACCTGACAAGATCACACAGGCTTAGGGACTATCCCCTACCTGTACTGACAATCTCGGGAGACCTGGACGGACTCACTAGGATCACCAGAATTGTTGACACTTTCGAGTAAGCACTATCAATATTGTTTAAGTTTATATGATAATCATAATGTCATATTTGATCGCTTGAGCGGACGCGTTGGCCTACAAAACCGGGGATCGTTATTTCGTCTAGAATTACTAATATTGGGATAAGAGTCCATTGTAAGGGTGCTTTACATCTAGCACGCTAAAGAATCAGGAAAGCTTTTTGAATTCGAGCGTCTTATGTATCATGGACTTTTAACAGTCTTCTGTAGGGGGTGCCCATAAAGGTTTCATTTGGGAACTATATATAAACTTACAAACCGGCGGGGGATCATAATCATGTCAGTTAATAGGAATAAGTGTTGTCCAATCTAAATGCACATTACAGAGCTACACTAAAATAAATTTGAAATTTACTGAACAGCTTAATTGATCGTCAGTGCTGTGTTTAGGATAGTTCACCAGAAGAAAAATCTTAGTCGCTTTTCCTACGTGGTTAATTTTTATCAATTCTTCTCAGAATTCCCGAATTTTACGGTGTTACTGCATCAATACCATTGTTATACTTTGCGCATTTTAACCTTGTCTATTTCAGAGAGTTAGAAAACGAAACTATGCACAATCCAAGCCCCGTCAGTTTAATTTACAAAACACCCGTCATTGTAATGCGAGGTTTAAATCACGGCCATTTTGCTTCCGGAACCATGCCACCCAACGTCCTTGAACATGACCTTCCGGTTGACAATGACATTACATTTGACAATGCTCATCAGACAATTGCTTTCCACGTGACAAATTTTGTTATTGTCAACACTGGCCTACCGAAGGAAAAGTATCTGACAGCCGTAGCAGGGATGAAGATGGCCTACTTCAGTACAAAAGAAACGATACAGGTAGGCTCATTTCGTAACTGTGAGATGGGATTCTAAAAATCTTATTGTGGATTGTTTGAAAAAAAAACATAAAACGCACGATTACTAGTATTGCACGACTCTTTATAAAAATCGCCGGTCCATAGTTTTTTGCTGTTGACAGGACTTAAGTTCGACAAGAAAATTTACTTGACTCAAGAAAAACCTGAAGAAAAAGATTATGAACATTTGAGCCGCACCATGAGAAAACCAACATAGTGCATTTGCGACCAGCATGGATCCAGACCAGCCTGCGCATCCGCGCAGTCTGATCAGGATCCATGCTGTTCGCTAACGGTTTCTCTAATTACAATAGGCTTTGAAAGCGAACAGCATGGATCCTGACCAGACTGCGCGGATGCGCAGGCTGATCTGGATCTACGCTGGTCGCAAATGCACTTTGTTGGTTTTCCCATGGTGCGGCTCATTTATTTCTGATGTCTTGTATCAAAATTCTTACTGAATGTCTTGCCGGTCAATAGTCAAAACTGTTTGCTTTCGATCCCAAGCAAATTGTTCTATTGACCGTCAAGCCATTCAATAATAAGTGTGTAATATTTCATAACTGGAAAGGGATGTTGAAAATCTTACTGTCGCTGCTAGTTTGAAGGTAATGTATTTTGATGCAAGACAAACGACACGGGTAGGTTTCAGTAGTTTAGAGCACCTTTTGTATATACATGTGGATCGAAGTTCTCGTCATCCAAAAAAAAATTGTACCTGAACTTTTCTTATTTTGAAAACAAGTAATGTTGGTGAAAACGAATGACCAACAGATTGCAAATGTGCAAAAATTGGATTTGATGAAGCTGAAGCTGAAAATATTGTTTTTAAAAATGAAAAGAAAAGAGAACAGTAAGGTTAATGGAAAACAAGCATCGAATAATTTAAATAAACTATAGCAGAAAAACATTAGCAAATTGCGTAGAAATTATATTCAAGGCAACTGGAACGATGTGAGAGAAAATCACACAGAAGAAGATTTAAAGTGTCTACAGAGGTTCGACAAAAGAAGGGACCAGAAGCACTTCACTTTTCCTAGTATAAATGACTTGAACATTTATATACAATGTATCATAAAAAGGCAGGCCAAAAAAATAATGTTCTTAACAATGACACGCAAAAATGTGGACTCAGTAGAAGATGCGACGACATAAAACTGGACATTATTACGACACAATGTCATGACTTTAAGCAATCAAAAACAAAATAACTTGATCGAATGTATAAATTTTCGTATATTTTTTGTAGAAAGCCTTAAAGGCAGTTTCGGAAGAGTCAGTCATTCGAGTAAAAACAATACTGAAACAATGGGACATGCTCTGCTCTTCTATAAACGACTTGGGCAAAACATAAACTTTTTAAAACCGATGCATCACCATAAAGTTGTTTACCACGTATATGATTTCTACCTTAATTGATTAAATGTCAATAAAATAAACATTATACAGTTTTGTTTTGCATTATGCACTTACCTATTGCATTCCAGCCTTTGTCTCGTGTCAAGGCCATGGACATCAACACAGGTAAATCTTCCACTACAACAATTACCGCGCAAAGATGTCTCCTTGGTAACAAGTTGGCTTCACATGTGGACGTGAGTACTCATGTGATTTGAGAATGGTCTACTTTTCAGCTTTCGTTAGACAACTCAGAGTTTTACTTCAACATATTTTACTTGATTATTGCTTTTACGAACGGCTTAATATTTCTGACCACTTGAAAGTGCGCTAGACAGATCTGTGCAAACTTTAAGCAAATTTATGTCACTTTTGTCCATCGCCATTTCGAAGAAGGGATAAAGAAATGGACTGCGTCTGTCAGTCCGTCTACTGCGTGTTCACTCCATAACTCCAACAAGGGATTTCGAAATTGCTTGGCAAATATTCCATATAATAAAACATGGCACTTGAAGACCAAGGTCTTTAGCTTCAATGTCAATCTCACACTTGGAGGTCAAACTTTAATAGTGGTCCATTACGTGTCCGGTCCATAACTCTGCCAGTAATGAATGGATTTTGAAATTGCTTGGCACATATGTCTTCCATAATGAGACGATGTGTCGTGCGCAACCCCCATACCCAGACCCATACCACTTCAAGTTCAATGTTAAGGGTGCTTGGGACGTGCGAGGTGCTGAACATTCCGTTCCTCCTTAAACCCCAGGGCTCAGTTTAAAAGGAAAGGCTCCACCCACAAGATGTCAGTCATTGCATATTCAAAAACCATTTAGACATCCTTCAGTTTTTTTTTTTGAGTTTGCCAGTATTATTCTGCTCTGTTGTGTTTTATACAGCAGAGGAACTGTTTGTAGATTTATCAGTACCAGTGTTCTAATTGTCTTTGACTTACATGTTTTTCTTTTTTTATACCATTCTTGTACTATGTACCTTTCAATGTATGCATGTTTTCTTAAGCTTTATTGTTCTTCGTTGATAGTTATGCACAGCTTTTCTGATTTTTGTCAGTTTTGTTTCTTCATTGACAGGTGAATGACACAGAAATATCTGAACAGGAAATCGACTTTTACGAACCGGATGTGAAAGTGATAAACAGGACGCATGCGCATGTGCAAACTTTCTCGACCGTCGTGACACCCTTTGACCCGGAAGATGTATCATTAAACCCACAAACACCGTCAGAAGTTCAGTCTGTGATGAAGAGCAAGGCTGGAATGATCAAGTTGTTACCAGATGTAGCTTATGATGGCAACAATCTAACTTGTCGGGATCTAAATAAGGTCAGTTTTTTCCTCATAACAGTTTTCTTTTGTTAAAGACGGTGCATCACATGAAGTACAACTTGCATTCAGAGGCCACCCAAGGGAAGGGCAAAAAGTGGTCTCTTACCACAACTGGTGGCATTAACAACACAGAGAGGAACTGATAATGCAAGTGGTATCTAAATATAAATGGTCTCCCAAGCAAGTTTGACTGTACTAGTCTGGACAGGACGATAACGTTATTTCAAGATTTTTCTTAGATGTAAACGAGCATGATATGCATAGTTGTATTTTCTTTTTCACATACATAATAATGTGATAGTAATGCGACTTAGATTCGAAATAGGGGGCATGATAGGCTTGCGGCCAGTAATTAAGGCATCCCCCAGACAGTTTTTCATAAGAATCAAATGGTTTGGTAGTACCAGATGTTTTAATAAAAATTCCAATTAAAAAAAAAATTCTTTTGAAGTATGTATTATCTCACTGTTTCCATGGCAACCATTCATTCTAGGAAATTACAACAATATAGATGGTAAGTCCATTATATCTTAGTCAATTTTGGTGATAAAAATAAAAGTAGTTCCAGAATTGGATCTGAAATATTGACCTTTAATATACTGCATAATTTCAATCTTAATCTTTACTAATTTGCAAACACATGAATATTAATAAGAATGCTAGAAAATGACATTTTCAGTAAATAATAGGTTCTAAGATTTAAACCAGTTTTAATGTATCAAACAGTTTTGATCAGGCTTAAAGTCCTTCAGTATTTTCTGAAACAGTATTTGGTTATTCCTAAGGTAAATAGTTTACTTTATAATAGTTATGTTAAGCTAATTTGCATAAAAGGAACCATTGCTACAACAAAGAGCCCAGGAAACAGGTTATTTACTGAAACCGTATAAAACGATAAAATAAATCGTTATCAATTAATGAAGGATTACTTTAGCTGTAAATGTGAAACACTTAACAAACATGTGCATGAACAGAAAATATACTAGTACTGCAGTTGACTAATAGAAACTATATGAGCCATGTCATGAGAAAACCAACATAGTGGGTATGCGACCAGCATGGATCCAGACAAGCCTGCGCATCCGCGCAGTCTGGTCAGGATCCATGCTGTTCGCTAACAGTTTCTCCAATTCCAATAGGCTTTAAAAGCGAACAGCATGGATCCTGACCAGACTGCGCGGATGCGCAGGCTGGTCTGGATCCATGCTGGTCGCATACCCACTATGTTGGTTTTCTTATGGCACGGCTCAATTATGATGGGCTTCCTGTCTGTATTGTTGTAATGTCCTAAAATGATTTATAGTTCAAAAGTTTTTTTCCTGGGAACATTTTCATTCTGTTTTGGTTTGTCCTGCTGAACGGTTTTGTACCTATGGAAAATAATGTTGAGTGAATAAATAATAGGCCTTACTGCACCAAGATCTATGCTTACTTTAGTACTTTGACTTAATCTTTATCTTTTATCTGCGACTTTGATGTTTCAGATCATTTACCAAGTTGCTTTAAATGCATCGTCAGCTCTGGCTCACAATCGCTCCATAGAAAGGAGGTCTCCGTCCATCACATTTAATGATGACGTCATATCAGATTCTTTGTTGAACTGGTCAGTGGACTCTTTAGACCTACAGTATGGTGTCAATGGGTCTTTGAAGGTCACTTCGTACGCTTATGTTGTCGATCCAGACGACCCAAGTGGAAAAATGGCGGGAACACGTCATTGTAAATTGTTGTCACCGTACAGAGCAATGGAATGGTTTTATATAGACTCATTGAAAAGAAATGCTGGTCATAATAGTTGGTTTCACCATTTGTGATATTTTTTGAATAAAATAATTTGTATCTAGCTGTTTTTTACAAATAGACCATCTATTCTCTTTGGTCTCCGACAATAAACTTTGCTTTTCATGTGTTTTTGTTGGGTCGTAAGTCATACCATTATAAATGAGGTAATTACAGTAACTTTTCATTAAAGGTGGGGAAAGACCCAATGTGCCCCTCCGGGGACTATTTCAGATATCAACGGCCACCTCAGATCTTCTCTGAGACAGCTGAACGGCTGTTTCAGACAAAATAACTCTTCGTTTATTTTAGGTTTTAACGCAGTTGCAAGTAAATGCCAACTTCCCCACATGAATCAGAGATGGAGAACAAGTGATTATAGAGGCATACAGACACTAAATAGAAAATCGCATAATGGCGGACACAAATAGTCCTCAGTTTTTTTGCTCTGTAGAGCTATTTTCCTTATTTTCTTTGCAATTTTTTGGCGAAAATCACATGACAGATCTATGCTTGACAGGTAGGTAGCATTTTCATAATGAAATAACAACATGACAATTTTTTTCATGGAAACTTAGATCACACACCACCAGTATAATTTGGGGTCTCATTTTTTAGCTGATTTTGCAGTTTGTGTGTTTGACTGAAATTATTTTTCTTGCATCAAACATGACACCCACTTTTCTTTTGATTTTTAGTTAACACTGACAATATTCTTCAAGAAAATGTAAGTTACAGAAATTTAAAATGGGTCCTGATGTGTGCTGCGGTCATTGGAAATAGGTCAGTTTTATATAGAATAAAGAACAACAACTATTTAGTGTGTTATAACCTATAGACACAATGTCTTTTATCAAGTCGTCACGGAGAACATACACCTTGCCCAGGGACCGAAGTCATGACCCCGTGATCCGTAGATCTGCGCTCTCCCTTTTGAGCTAAGCGAGCGGGCTTTAAAAAAAATCTACTTCCCAAGCGCAATTTCAATCGGGGTAAATAACCTTTGAATAAAAAAAATAGGCCTTTTCACTGGCGGCTTACATACTGTTTCATATATTTTTTCTACTCGCTTATTAACAAATATGTTCAGCCTTTTTCAAAATTTGGGCATCTATATATGTACCAACTCTATATTGTTATTTATTCAAGTTATCCTTCTTTTGAAATTGGGTATCTAATGTATCTATGGACCAACTGCTATGTAGTAGGTAAGGCATCACTCTTTCGTACTTGGGCATCTGTGGACCAACTGCTATACAATAATTTAAAGGCATCCCGACATTGGCCAGGGCATCTACGGATCAATAGATATTAAATAATTTAAGGCATCACTCTTTTAAAAATTTAAGGCATCTATGGATCAACCACTTTGTAGTAAGGCACCCCTCTTTCGCAAATGGGCATCTATGGACCAACAAATATGTGGTAGGTAAGGCATCCCTCTTTTGACCAACTGCTGTGGATGCATTTGTCGAGAGGGCTAAGACGCTTTCCTACGGAGCTGAATGCCGCGGATTCGATTCCTGGCTACTCACATTGCGATATGTCCTTGGGCTAGGCACTTTATCACGACTGCCTCAGTCGACCCAGCTGTAAATTGATACCAGCAAATTGCTGGGGGTAAGGTAGGTAGTTCTATAGTAGGTAAGACACACCTCTTCCGAAACTGGACTAACTGCTTTTTAGTAAGGCATCCCGTTTTAGTCATTGGTCATCTATAGATCAACAGATATTTAGTAAGGCATCCATTTTTGGAAGTTGGCATCTATGGACCAACCACTGTGTAGCAAGGCATCCCTATTTCGAAAATGGGCATCTGTGGACCAACAAATCTGTAGAAGGCAAGACATCCCTTTTTGAATAACTACTCTGTTGCAAGGTGTTCCCCGTGTCGAACTTTGTATCTACTGCTATATAGTAGGTCAGACACTTTTTTCGAAATTGAGTCTCTATGACCAACTAAGGCACCCCTTTTTCAAAATTTGGCATCTATGGACCAACTACTTTAAAGACAACCCTCTTTCGAGACAAGTAATCTGTGGATCAAAGGATAAATATCGAGTAAATCATTCAGCATCTATGCACCAACTGTCATATAGTAAGTAAGTTATCCCTCTTTCGAAACTGAGCTTCTATGGACCAACTACCATATAGTAAGGCATTCCTCTATCGAAATTTGGTATCTATGAACCAACTGTTGTATAAGGCATCACTCTTTCAAAACTGAGCTTCTATGGACCCATTCCTATATGAACACATTGCTATACAGAATGCAATCCTGTTTTGAAATTGGGCTTTTATGAACCAACTGCTTTATAGTAAGGGATTATACTCTTTTGAATATGAACAAACTGCTACATACAGTATGCATTCCTGTTTTGAAACTGGGCATCTATGATCCAACTGCTACATATAATAAGACATTCATGTTCTGGAATTGGGCTTCTTTTACATATTTGTATGTACACTCCATGTCAATGTAAGTACCCAAGGTGTAGTAATCATTCATACAATACTCTACAAATGGCGGAGTGCATATACTTAGGCTGGAAAACAAAAGACTAAAAGACAGTGTCAGTTTCTACGTATTGCTTTATTTCACCATTTAACTACATCCTACAGACAACTGACTGCTCTTATATCTAACACACAGGTTATTCTCGCGCAGTCATACTACACAAAACACATGTACATTGTAAGCACCCAAAATAATTTTTGTTAATTTGTAAAGTACGCAGAAAAACTTAGTACTAATTATGTAAAAACTGATCAAAATACTACAAGTTAGGGTTTTCTTTATCTCCAAAAAGGGAGAGGCCATTTCGTGTGTAAGAAATGGTTAAAAAATACTAATTAATAATCAAACAATGAACACAATAAAATAGATCTAAGTTAGTACAGCACATAGTTAAGTATCGAAAAACATAAGAAAATGAACAAAATTCAAAACATTTCAAAATGTTTAACATAACTTCTAAAAGGAAACAAACAAAAATCATCATGGAAAGGATTAAACAAATGCAACAACAAAAAAACACCGGACATAAAAAGATTTTTGTTCATGAACAAAAGAACGTATAAGCATGCTATAAATGAGAGTTTTTGTCGACAATTTTTAAAAACCCTTTCTCAAAACAAGAAGAAAAAAAAGGCATTAGAAAAGAATAAATAATTGAGAAATATTTTTTTCTTCATTATAAATGGTTTTTTTTCTATTTAAATAAGAGTGATTCCTCAGAGAGAACACATGTGACGTTATCTACCGATAAACCCACCCCTGATTAATTTGTGAATCGAAGAGACAAATGGAATAATTACCAATTAATCACATACTGAGAATGCCAATGTGTAATGGAAAAACACTGATTTTTTCATCATCCATTTCTGTTGATGGAAAAAAAACGAATTTCTTAAAAGAAATGATATGATAAAATATTACAAACTGAGAACACTTTTTTCACTGTAGGTGTTTATATAATACGTATTTTTACAAAAACTGATATGCACTCTTAAAAAATCAAAATAAAAGAGAATGAACACATCCAGAAATTATCAGATAGTTTTAAAATAACTACAAAATGAACACAAAATGGCTGAACACTAGAAATACAAGAATAGCTTGAACACAACCTGAACACAAGCTAAAGAAAAAATAAAATGACACAGTCTATAGAAAATTAAAATGACACAGTCTGCAGGAAATAAAAATGGCACTTATGTTTTGGAAGATGGCAGTGACAGTTTAACAAGGAAGTTACTTGTATAATAATACATTCAAAACATCTGAAAAACTCCTCTTTCATCGTTTCATTCCACAGAAACATTTTCATTTTCACTTACACTCAATCTACAACATTAATTTTTTTCACATCAAGTTATATATCTGATTTATACTGAAATATCTATATGGGTAACACTTGCTTATTTTTCTTTACTCATTTGGCTACTTAAAGATTAACAATCATCATTTAAATGAAAAATACAAAAATGTACAAAAGGTTTTAGAATTTTAAGAACTTTTGATCATTGAGCATAGCTATTTAAGAATATATCTGAATCAGTTACTGTGATCCAAGCATATCACAATTTCTACAATCTTATTTACTTGTCTTTTAATCAAAGCATTCACTTTTCATCCTATAAAAAGGACTTTTAAAAGCTATCAAAGCAAAATTGCAAGTACGCTTATTTTTGTGTCCATTATTTTAATCTATTTATTTCTTTAAAGTTAAGCATCTATTAAAGTCATTTGCACTATATTTTGAATACAAATTATTCAGTTGCGAGCCAAATGTTTGGAATTAATTGATTTCTAAGCATACTTAGAAAGACTAGGAATGGTATTTTTCTTAACCGTTATCATGCTGGACATGAATGATTCTGCCTTTGCGGCCAGTATAGATCATGATCTGCACTGTTCGCTATTCAGTCAGTATCTTTTTGGTAAGCATCCCCTTTTAACACTTAATGGTACTGTCCAAATTAACAGACGGACAAGTTCATTATAGAAATTTAGCGGGGTAAGGGTTAAACATTTGAATCACCATACAGCAGGCAAACAAATCGTATCATCACAACCATTATAGGAGACAAAACTAGTCAAATAGTTATACATTTACTATAGCAAGATGAGAAAAATTCATAACATTAATTAACTATTAGTAAAGGGTAACTTTTGACTTATTTTTTCTGTGACTTTTAATGTTCATTTGGTGAAAATTCTGTGCTTTTCCTGAACTGTTGAATTAAATTTGTGATTTTTCAAAAGGGAAAATCAGGGTTTTTTTAAGAGATATTAAAAACTTGTTACTTTTTTACACAATTTATTTTCACATAATTTAAAATTTACCTTGCCTGAAGAATTAAAACACCAGCATCTTGCCAGATGGAAATTTTAAATTGTTGACTACTGGTGTGGAATGCACCTTGGTAAAATTTAAGGCAAAATTTACTCTTTATTAACTAGTAAATAATACTAGCAGTAAGGACAGTATTTGAAATTAACAAAACTGTTATTTTACACAAAACAAAATAACCGTTATCACTAGATCTACCTGTTATTATTCAATTTGGGAGTTGTGTTATTAAAGACGAAACTTGGAACTCTTTACTTCTGTTATCAAGATTGTTACGCATAATACTTGCATTATTCATTTGTTGCATAAATGTGTAAAACATCACTCTGAAAGACCAGCAATCTCTTTAGATGTATTTCCATTAGGCCACAGTTTTAACATTATACCGTCTACCACTTTAAAGGCTGAGAGTTACTCTTTAAAGATATCTAGCACAAAAATAGCTGATAGTTACTCTTTAAAGATATCTAGCACAGAAATCGTTTTTTAGTGAAAATTATATCTTAAAAACAATAAAATAATCTTATGAACTATATAACTATGTACACAATTCAATTCTCTAGGGGACAGAATCTTGCAATAAAAACATCGAATAAAAATCAAAGTACAATATTCATAGCTTCACATACGATATAATATGCATATATTCAATATATACCAAAAATATGCTAAAATGTATATAAATTATAGAAACAACAAACAATAATTTTGACAAAATTATACAGCAAAAAATTATATAATTTATAAAATTGCCTGTGTATGTACATGCGTGTATTACTAAGGTTGTAGTAGACCATAAAAACAAATTCTTACATAAAAAAACCCAAACCACAGGACTATATATTTTCTATTACATATAAAAGTAAGTACTTTAACCTTCTATTCAACAAACTGCGCTATTTCAACAAATGAATTATACTCAAAATCATTTCAAAAATACTAATCTATACTCAAAAAAATTGATTTATACACAACTTTATCATAATTGCCAAAAAAGAACAGACAATATTTTCTAAAACACAGTTATCTTTTATACTAAATGTTTTTTTCTAAGTAAAGAATTTTTTGTACATTTTTGAAGGCAAGAATATCAATTTAGTTTTCTTTCTATGTCTGCCTTTGAACAAAAAAACTGAGAAAAACAATGTGGGTTTTAACATAAGAATATGTCTAAAGGACTTTACAACCTTAGCCTATGTATATAAATTATAACAATTATGTAGGTGGGCTATTATAGGAGAACCAAGCTGTTAAACAGTAGTTTTTTCTTCTTTTTTCTAATATTTTTTTCTATTTCAGCAAAGTCAACAATAGAAATAAAATATTAAAGTAGCAGAACCGTAATTTCCACCATCAAAATCTGTCCAATTATTTTTATTCTCAATCATAACTTTTTTCGGCATTCTTCCTCTGTTAATTGTAAGAACCAAAATGCCGAAATCCTGTTATTATTCAGAATACGTAACGAAACAGACTATGTTGACTGTTGTTACGAAATGCTACCTTAACAAAGAGATCCGATACAATTTTACCATATAAACATCAACAAAAGTAATATTTCAATAACTTTAACCTTTCTAACAAAAGAAAATAGTTACAGACTAGTCAATGGTATCATTGTAATACACTCGCTAAATGTATGAGACGTAAAACACATACCTTATTTGGTCCCTAAAGAATAAATGCTGTAACAGAAACACTTTTGGGGATTTTTTTTCCTCAAAAATATTTCAATGTGCGAAGTAAAGCTAGTGTAATTTTTTTTTTGGCTGAGATCAAAACAAAGTAAGAGCTGCGTTAAACAAAACGTTTAATAAAAATGTACAAAAATTTATATTAAATTTGGTGGAATAAAACTGTATTACAGAGAAATTATTAGTTATAACAATCTCTGTACAAGCGAATAAATGAATATTGATACAATATAGCACTCTGTTTGCAAATAACTGCAAGATCATGCAGATTACATGGAAAATATAAATGAGCCGCATCATGAGAAAACCAACATAGTGCATTTCCAACCAGCATGGATCCAGACTAGCCTGCGCATCTGCGCAGTCTGGTCTGGATCCATGTTGTTTGCTAACGGTTACTCTAACTGAAATGGGCTTTGAAAGCGAACAGCATGGATCCTGACCAGACTGCGCGGAAGCGCAGGCTGGTCTGGATCCATGCTGGTCGCAAATGCACTATGTTGGTTTTCTCATGGCGTGGCTCAAATGTCGTAATGACATAATTTGGTTTATTTACAAAAACAAAACATTCAAATTCAGCACTACTTCTACCATTTTGTATATAACATCATTTTTAAAAACAATTTACTTTACCGAGACAGACATCCTCCAATACCGATATTCAAAGCTGAGATCTGTGTGGATTTTTTTTTTATGATTTTAACGGATAATTATAATGTAGGCAGATAACTTTTGGAATTAAAAGTCATGGACCCATTATGGCACTCGGCTATTTCTGTGTTTTCACATGTACCAATTCGGCAATTTGGAATTCTTTGGTCGTAAATATAGCACAACATGCACATGGCTTTCTGTAAAGGGTCGGAAAAATTCTGAGTTCCGAATTTGAATACATAAAATCACAATGTGACGAATGTCATTCTAGGTCCACTACATTAAAAAGAAGACTAGGAATTATACAGCGTTAACTTTTTGCTGCATTTTATGCATTAGAACTTACAAATACGAGCCTTATAACGAAATAAAGCACTTCATAAAATTGTTATAAATATTACATAATAGTTTATAAAGGAAATGGTGAATTCTTGCTACACTGCCTTTCTATTCCAGAATATGGAAATTAAAATCTTGTTTTTTTTTCTTTTCAGAATATATTAATGATTTTATTGTAACTGCTGTAATGCTCTGTTTTCAAGCCTTGAAACAAGAAACATTGAAAAATGTATCCACCTACACTAAAATCAATGGTATGAAATATTCAACAGAATGAGCGTTTTTGGCTTACGTATGTGAAACAAAAAATAAAATGAAAACAAAATTTATTATCATTTTGGCATCCGACTTACACTGATCGTTTTTGTTAGACTAAGAATTTACATTAATAACAATTCAATTTTCTTCCTTGATTTTACTAGATGCAATTTTGGAATTTTTAAAAGCATTTGAGTAACTAAAATGTTAAAGCAAATGTGATTGCCTTTTGACAGGTGTATAATTTCAAATTGTAGATGTTAAATTCAACCATACAAATCTGATTTCTTACAGAAAACATGAACAAAAACATCTTACACTAACCCTCAAAGTTTTAAAAATTTATAAAAAAAATTTTACTCTAAGGGTGAATGAAAGGAAGCAAACAAAACATATTTGAACTTAAGACTTTTAAAAGTTTTTTTTCCTTTTGGAATGATAAGGTCAGTTATATAAAAAACAAAAACACAGTCAGGATATGTAAACTAAAACAAAAAATTCAACAAACCATTGGCAAAGTTGTGCATAAAATATTTACAATTTGTTTGTATAAGTTTTAGGAATGTAGCCTCAAGGATCTTGAAAGTAAAACAGAATATTGAATATAAAGGGAAGTTACTCTTGAAACTAAACAGAATACTGGATATAAAGGGAAGTTACTCTTGAAACTAAACAGAATATTGGATATAAAGGGAAGTTACTCTTGAAACTAAACAGAATATTGGTTATAAAAGGGAAGTTACTCTGTGGAACATTTTCATGACTTATCTTTCCTATCTATAATACAAATATTCTGAGAATAACATCATTGCCATTTCACATGTTAAGAACAGGATTCAATTTGTAAATTTACAAGTCAAAAATGGTTCAAAATGTGTAAGATCTTAAATGTAAGTTTTGCAAAAATTGTCAAAAATAATGTGCTTCTTCTACCCAATAAAACAACTTTTTAGGGTTAATTCTTTATATTTTTTTATACAGTAATATGTTGCACATTTAAAGTTATATTAGTGTTCCAACACCTTCTCCACCACTCAAAAAAAAAATTCTTACAAAATAAGATGGCAGTTCCTGCTGTATCGAGATTGACCCTATAATTTAAACTGGATATAAATTGGTTTAATAAGGAGAATTTCAATAGGAACAAATTATTTGTTACATAAATCTATAAAAGAGACAGAAGGAAAGACAAAAAATATCTTTTTTTGTTAAATCCTTATACTTCTAGAGCAAATTTCTTGTGTAAGTCAGCAGTTTTCCTCAATCACTTTATCCCCTATACTGAAGCTATTTGAAACTTTTTTTTTTTAATTTTCTTTCATGATCATTTTTCTGAACACTAAAGTAACATTATTTTAGGCTGCAACAATAAAACAATTTGATTTTTAACAAAACACAAAAAAGAACATGCAGTTATGTTACAGACTGACGAATAAAAAAAGGGACCAAAGTACAACAAGCATACTTGAAATTAAAGATTAAAGATGATTCAAAAACATTAAAATATGCTGCCCTCTGGATTCTATAGGCACAAAGTCTCTGGACATTCATTTTCTCTGGTCATTTCACTGTAAGGCTACATCAAGAAAATCTTTTGTTTTACAGACTGTACTGGAAATAAGTCCCCCCCCCCAAACCCCACTCCAAAAAAGAAGTTATAAAATTCATAATTTTCTTTCATTGTTCTAAGTTCCCTTCTCCTAGCCCTCTTCGACAGAAAGAGTTCGCCAATAAGATGAAATTTTTTGCAACCCAAACTTTAATATCTGAAGTTCCTTTCTGACTTTTTGGAAACCATTATATATTAACTGTGTTTTTTTTGTGTGTTACAAAAGAGCTTATAAATCCCACAAAGCAATGGACATTTCAGTACTTTAAATAGATTTTATAAATGTCAATTATACATGGTAAGCTAAATTTGTTTTTTGTCTTTATCTTGTTACAATTGATGACATTTTTTAATCCTGTACAATCTATAGAACAAAAAAATATTATTCTGGTGTGGCCTTACTGATATGTAGGCCTTAAATGTTAATTTAAATACAGTTTCTGTAAATAAGCACCAATCAAAAAAGCTTGTAATTCCATCAATATAATCATTGTTACTGAAAACACATTTCAAATTTCTAACATCTTTCTTAAAAACATTACAAATTATATAGATGTTTTAAAGTCTACATTTTTTTAAAGAAATCTTAACAGTTTTATCAAAAGGTAAAATACATTATATAGCCACTTTTCCAACTAAAGTCTGAATACTCCAATAATGGCTATGGTTTTCAGATTTCACTATCCTTTTATCTTGAATGCAATTAATATCTAAACATCGCAAAAAAGGCCATACAGAAAATATTGCTTGTTTTTCATGTGCAATTCAATTTGTTGCTTTCCATTTTTCATTTCCGATAACCAAAGCAAATTTTTGTTTCAGTGATATTGAAAATATAGGAAATAAATTACAGCAAATTACATTTTCTTTCTCATTTTAAGAACAACTGGCATCAGTCTATGAAAAATTCAATGCAACCTTGCCATTGGTCAATTTCAAATGTGTGCTCATCAGCCAATCAGGTACTACAGCTTTTAGAATGGTCTTAAGTTTTGAGCAGAATTTGGACAAAAACAAGCAATACTTAAGTACTGGACTAGGCTTAAAAATCAGCAGTAAAAACTATCATAATTTTGATTTTCAAAACAAATAACCATATATTTGACATACTAAGCAAAATATACGAAAACACATACTAGGCAAATCTGCTATTTAATTCACTGTGTTCTCTTGTTTAGTTTTAATACACTCATTTTTCAGTTGCATTTTAAGCAGCAGTGAAACTTCAAAGAACAAAAACATCACCAACAGGTACATTATACTCGGCTTTGTTTACAGTTGCCCAGTCACTTACAAAAATAAAGGTAATAAAAGAATTACTTTTTTTTCTGTGCAATGAAATGTGTGTGACAAGTAGTAAAATGCTTTAGGTATATGTATGTATGCCCTAAACAGTCTAATGCACCACAGTTCATACATTTTATTCGTCTCTGATCCAAAGTTCATGTACAAGGCCTAAGAACTGCTCCTTAACAAGTTCTCTGGCAGTTTTGAAGCAAAAATTTTAAGTCCTTTCTAAAACAATAATTTTGGATGTTTCCACATACAAGTAAATAAGTAAAATTTTTTTAAAAAAATGTTAATATCAGCTCATGACAATTAAAAGAAGCATATTTAAGAATGCTTCCTATGAGACACATCAAGGAGCACTTTTTAACAGGTTAAGTACAGTAATAGCAAAAACAGAACTATTAATTGGTGGGTTCATATCAGGCCAGGTAAAAGACTTGTTAATATTTTTTTTTACACAGGAAAAATAGTGATTAGCATATTAAATGCAACTCTGTATTTTGGCTGACGAAAACTGACAATTTCAGAACAACTTGTATGTACAAATTCATAATCATAAAGAGCCGCAGGAACACATAATTTGTAAAACAGTATTAGTTAATTAAAAACACAATGCACAACTACAAGTTTCTAAAAAATGTGAAATGTACAACAAAACAAATGAGCACATAGTTCACAAAAAAACATTAAACATGTATAATATAAACACTATAAGTCAACCTAAACTAAATTGTCTTTGGTTTGTTCGCCAACCACCAACTGTATTGCATTTAAGCACCAGTTGACCTTTCAGTGGAAATTTCAGATCAAATTACAGATTTGCAGAAAATGGTAGCACTAAAAATAGTAATAGTTCACCGAACTGGCTGCCAGTTTAAAAGGCACCTTGCATAAAAGTCTTATGACACACAACATGATGTTGTTTGATGAAGGAAGAAATCATCATCACATGGAATTTTGTGTCAGCTGCTTATACTCCTATAGTCTGTTTCCAAATATCTGGTTTCCGTCTGCTGCTGCTATTTCTATAGTCTGTCTCCAAATATCTGGTCTGCGTCTGCTGCATCCATAGAGATATCAAAATATGTTTCTTCGCACTATACGTAATGGACAGGTCCATTTTGGAATGTGTATAACCCCTTCAGAAACAAGTGGAATGTCCGAGTCATTATGGAATGTTCCATTTCAGCACTAAGGGTAAGAAGCATTAGTTCTAAAAATGTGTATGCTGCCCATAGGGTATAGGATATAAGACACAAAATCTGTAGTTTGCTCCAAACTTCACCAGAATTAAATGTGAAAATGAAGGTCTGTGACCCAAAGTCATGAAATCAACAAAACACAATGCCTACAGTTTAACTGAGACATTAAAAAATATTTTACATCACACAAAAATAGTTCATGTAAACAACCTTGACAAAAAGTGGATTGTTCCATTCACTTCATAATAATGTATAAATCTTTGGAATACTTTTGTCTACACTGACTAGGAAAAAAATCCTTAATGAAACAAAGTCCGAACACCAATTATGGCCGATTTCGAATGATCGCTCATTCCTCACTAAACGCGAGTACCATGGCAGGATTTTCACTCAATAAATAGTGATCTCTTTAAAAATAAATGATTCAATGGACTTTTGAAAAATATGACGTGCAAATGTATGCGGCAGGATTTTCCGAAATTAGTACATGATACACGGCAGTATCGAATTCAGCTCCTTTAAGCTGGATAGCAAAATGAAATATGCAAATCATATGCGATATGTAAATGAGACGAAGCTATCGAATGAACTGACGTGAATGTCCAACACTACACGATTGATGTCTAATTCTTTCTTGATATGTCAATGTTTAACAAAGGGAACTTATTCCGAATGAGACATGAGTTATTGCACCATAAGTTCACTATATATAGAATAAACTCTCCAACAATTGTCAAATATGGATGCTTTTGTGTAAAAAGTCACTTTAATACTACAACTTGTGCGTAACTAGAATGAATGCATGATTGCTGCCACAATTTGCTGCACAAAACAAACTTCTCATGCGATGATTAATACAACATGAAAAGTAAATACTTTTTTTTATTCATTCAGTTTGCATGTAAAACACCTTCCACAAGACAATTTCCATCGTCATACGAAAAAAAAATTGTTTCTTATTTGTACAGGATTTCTATTTATAGCTTAATCATTCAACTCCTCATCGTGTATATTGCTCTCTATAACATCACGTAAGAGATCATCAACCGAATCTCCTTCCGCATTGATTCCCTTCTCTTCAAAGTTAAGATTTGGTACTAAAATGCTCAACATTCTTACAACGTTCATTCGCAGCATCTTTAGCTTCAGCAAGTGAAGACAATTCGGGCATTTGGTTCCTTCTTCTGAACACTTCATGTTTTTGTCGGATACAGCTAAATCGAGTGCCTCTTCCTTGCATTTCTTTCTCAGATCGATAGCACCAGTATTGTCTTGATGTCTGTTATCATGGATTTCTTGCAATGGATTATGGGTTTTGTGATATTGCTGTTGCTGACCTCCCCCATTTTGCTGCATGGTTTGTTCCGTTGGTTGCTGCCTTGGCTGTTGAAGATTTTGTCCATTGGTGAACTGTGGGGATATCGGGCCATGTCCATTCATGTGGAAAGGTGGACTTGGCTTACTATGGAACGGTTTTCCATAAAATGGGAAGTTCATTAAACCAAGCTTAGCAAACTCGAGAGATTTTTGCGCCATTTCCATACCCTCTGGGAGCATGTGATGAAATGGCGGGAATGGTGGTCGGTGTAACTGCTGATGTGGCGACATTTGCTGCTGTTGTTGTTGCTGCTGGTTTCCAGGAGACATTTGCTGCTGGGATTGTGGGTAATTTGGTGAAAGAACTGGTGAATGTGGTACAGAAGACTGGTTATTCTGCATAAGAGATGGTGGTGAATGCTTGAGCTGTTGGCTTGGAGATGTCTGTGGAAGGTGAAGGCCATTTGGGTTGCCAGGGAATGGTTGGGGCATCATTGGAGATGCCGGCATCTTGAACACTGGGGATTCTCCCGGTATTGGCTGTGTTGCTAGGTAACCCAGACCTCTAGGTGAGCGGGTACGTTTTTCTTTGATGTAATATGACATGATACTATCATGCTTGTTGATGATATGTGACTTTAGACTGTGACTCTGACTGTACTGTACCCCACATGCACCACAAATGTATGGTCTCTCCCCTGAAACAGAAAACCAGTCTTATTCAACTTGAACACATCATGACATAATAAAAGGAAAGACTTGTCAGTTTATATCTCATTTATACTCTTTTTCAAGGGAAACAATTCTTATAAATACAATGATTTTTAAAGCAGAAGTTTACTCCCTTCCATCATATAGCCCGTACACTTGCCTCTATTTATTGGCAACTTGCTTCTACAGAATAAAATTTTACAGGTTTAAAAGAATTTCCATTTTCTCAATAAATAACATAAATAATGCCCATTTTCTTCATTCACTATTTTTTTTTTCCCTTAGTGCTTTGAAAAATTTAACAAAATTATTCTTAAAGGCTCATAATGCCTTTGTATAAAATGTGGCTGCCGCATTTTCTAAGAACATAAAATACAAAATACATTAATTTCTTGTTAAATCCTATTTCCAATAAAAGCTTCCTTTAACATTTGTCAAAGGTTTGAATATTGTTGAATATACTAGAATGTTTCATTGATTCTACTGTGGTGTATTACCTCCCTTTATTAAAAAGGCTGTAGCAGGTCATGTGCAATATTAAAAGTAGTGCTTTTCTTACCATGTAATTAAGCATAATAATTAATATCTATTTGGGAAGCTGATAAAATCTGTTTTTAAGATAAACATTTAAAGCATTATGGACCTTTAAAGTTAACAAAAACTTCTAACCTGTATGTATACGCAGATGGACATACAAATTGCTCTGATGCTTTGTTGTGTAAGGACAGTGTGTACACTTGAAATACATGTCCCCTCCCGTCTCGCCGGACTTCTTTCTCTGTGGACTCTTCCCGTGATGCGTGTTTTCTATGTGGTTTTCAAGATTCTTCTGTCGTCGAAATGTTCGCTCGCAGTATTGGCATTTAAGATAATCTTTTTCCAACTCGGGTGAGCTGAATTTGTTTTCAAATGGATTCATAAATTTTGAGAATGGAAGCTCTGCAGGGTTTGTTTGGAATGGGAACATCGGAAATCCATTGAAAGGACTGTTTCCATGGAGCCAATTATTTGACGTACTGTGAGGGGAAGTCACATTGCCAGTCTGCTTGATTACAGATTCACCATTTTGTCCGACAGAATCTAGCTTCGAAGCCGGAAGTGGTACACCATTATTTTCAATATCGCCGTCACCAACAGTGTGACCTTTATTTTCTTTATCTACTTCATCTTGACGTGTTTTCTCAATTATGTTATTGTTTTCATTCAGTCCATTTTTCATAAAATCTCTCTGATCGTAACTGGTTACATTATCACCATCTTTGAAATTCTTGCCTTCTTTTAATCCATCCATTTGATTGGCTAACACAGGCATTCTGACTGACAAATCACCATCCACCTCATCATGCCCTTCTTGCATATCTTCATTTGAGTCATCATTTTCACTATCCTCACTATAATAATCTGTTTCCACTTCTTTCATTCTACGTACAATATCCTCTAGATTCGGTTTACGTGCTCTACGTCTCTCGCCGCTGATGCTCATACTAGGACTTCCGGTACTTGCAGCGTCAAAATCAGTGTCGGATATCGTTCTAGGGCTAAGAGTTGGTGGACTTTTATCAAGACCTGCTTTGAATGCGGCCTCCAACAATGACTCAGCATTTTTCAATGGGACAGATTCTGACAACCTTCTTCGTTTTTCACCAGTCGGCAATCCATCAATGCCATCAATGGATTCTGTCGAAAAATCTTGCACCTTTTCTTCCGGATAATGCACTCCATTCATCTCCATAGAATTTTGATCATTTTTATCACTGCGAAAATTGTCAAAAATATACTCAATGTCAGTTTTTGTTGAAAGTTCATCACTTGATGTCAGAAGTCTCTGTTTCTTTGAGACCGGTTCATCAGTGGGAGTCATGGCGCCCTCTGGCGGCATGGATAAATTCTGCTGTACAGATTTCTCTAAATCTAGTTTATTAGTGTCTGATTTATTGACAGTATCCGGATGAGGATCCGGTGTCATCGGACGAAAGTTGAGCGATTGGGATTCTACAACCATATTGCCTGTGAAGCTGCTACTTCTCGAAAACGAATACTTAGTATTGGATCTTTCTGCTGTAGGAGAATTCAAGGACAGTGTCCCAGATGACGTGTTGCGAGGTAGAGTCGTTGCGGTTCTAAAACATGACGGTGACTGTATATCCATCATCTTGAACACAGCATTGTGGGTGAAAGATGATTGAAGATGTTACTATCGAAACAACCTGCAAGAGATCAAAGGAACCGATATAAAATAAATCCCAATTTCATATCTCTAAAATTACATCAGTAGTACTTAAAATTATAAAATTCCAAACTTTCCTTACATTTATTGTTATAGAATTGCAAAATATGTCAGAACATGACGTAAAATGGGAGTTCTCCGCTTTCAAGACACACAATACGTATTCTGAGCAGCAATAAAAATTTACCCTATAGTTACGCACAACAAGTAATCATTTTTAATTATTGAAAACAATTTCTTTTTTTGTTGTAGCTCTGCAATTTGTACAAATTTGTGGAAACTACTCGAGAAAAAGCTTCTGCAATGCATAATTTTCATTCCATAATTGTAAGTTATAGCATTTTTTCGCATGTTAGATTACGGGTTTTTCAACCTTTTTAAGATCACGAAAAATGCTATGGTGCCATGAATTGAATTAATTCTCTCCAAAAAGTATGCCACCATTTATTTCACTTTTTTTTTTTTTTAGAGTTCTAATATATCAAAAAACACTGTCTTTTGATGTCCAATTTGACAAAAGAAAAATTAACTGCAAACACATGTTTGTTTGTTTGTTTTGGGTTTAACGCCGTTTTTCAACAGTATTTCAACACAATAAATATTTCAATGTTTCTAATTGAAAAAGTATCATTACTTAATGAAATTAAGCTAATTTCATTTGATTTAAAAATGAACTTTGTATGAAATTTGCGAAATTTTAATTGCATGAGCAAGCTGAGCCTTCAAATGTTGAGTCTGAACAGTATCTGAATCTACTGTAAAACTTTTATTGTAATCTATTTATTACAGTTTAATTTTCTAAGTCATTTTAAAAATCCTGCACGCGTTTTGATATTTTTTGTACTAATCTAGGTCTTTTATATTTAGTTTTTCATTACTGATTTGATATAACTTTGACAAAAATATAATACGATCTTCAAAAGGAAACTTTCAAAAATGACCGACTCAAAATCTTAGAAATCACCCCCGTAATCATAATAATGCAATAGCAACATTTTCCCCATTTAATTTCTTGTCTCCTACTTGTCATTCCACAAATTCCAGCAAAGTTGACATTATCTGCAGCGAATATGCCATTTTCTGCAAAACTTCCCCTTTATCGAACCCCTTGACAAATTTGCACACAGAAAATCTGCACATTCTTGCAAATTTACAAATTCAAGCTTTAAGATTAGATAAAATCAATGGAGTTTTCCCTAAAATCAACTATTGTCCAATAGCTTTACATCTGTTCTTCAGGAAATGGTGTTTTGCCTCTGCAGCCCTGTCAATGCGCTGCTATTTTAACTCGTAAATCCCCGATACAAAATTCCTTTGACAGGCTTTCATCTATATTAGGACATGCAATTTTGACAAGAAGAGGAAGATTTTCGCATTTATCATGAACTAATGTCATGAAAAGTGTGAACAGCTACCGCTAAAGTTCTGGCAGTGATATAATGCAAATGGTCAGGCTTTCATATATCATTAAAAAAAAACTCACAAGTGCTGACGGATTAATTTCAGTTTTTTGTCGCTTCTCGTCATTTGGAAATGACTTACGTAATTCCAATGTGACCTGAATTTATAACGTTTGAGCTACTCATTTTTTCATAGCAGAAAACATTACAACAGTTTATTCATATAAGTTTTACTATATTTGTTTAATTTGCATGACAATTTAATATTTCCTTTACCTTGCATTTAGTAGTATATTTTGACTTGTATACTGTTAGTATAATTTTGACTGGTATACTGTTAGTATATCTTGACTGGTATACTGTTAGTATATTCTGACTGGTTTACTGTTAGTATATTTTGACTGGTATACTGTTAGTATATCTTGACTGGTATACTGTTAGTATATTTTGACTGGTATACTGTTAGTATATTTTGACTGGTATACTGTTAGTATATCTTGACTGGTATACTGTTAGTATATTCTGACTGGTTTACTGTTGTAAACATTATTCTTAAAGACTTCCGCGAACTTCACAATAACTAGAACTGAAAAAAATCTCAAACTCTAATGAAATTAAGTTGAACCATTTCAAAGTGAGCAGGTTTTACTTAAAAGGCTTTCATAACAGGATTGTTCCTTAAAATTTAAAATAAAATGAAAAAAAATGGATAAAAAGCAAAACTTTTTTCACATGATAAAAAAATGTGTGTGCTGATCCTCACTAAACAACTAGTTTCCCAACTTTGCAATTTTACGCAGTGGCATGAGAAACTGCAGGCAAACAAAAGATTTATCACTCCATAAACTCACTGCAAAAAAAGTTTTTAAAAAATGTCCACGTCCATTTATTAAACACGGCCATATATTATGCTTCATTTTTAAATTTTCTCATGGGTGAGTTATGGGAAAACATGTAAATTTTTAGGGACACGTATCAATGCCTTTTTCTCAAAAGAATGTCTTTTAATTACATCAGGCTTCCAGTAATGTATTTTCGCAGTCAGTACAAACATTTAGTTGCCAGTTCTCAACACGAGTAAAAAAAACTTTTCTCCGTGCAAAAGTAATAACTCTTGCAAAGAAACAATCTAACGCCTTGGAGAGGTTAAGCCTAAAACATTACAACTCTCCTTAGGACATAAAATTTCCTATCATGCAGAAATCGTCCATAAACTTACATCTATCAGAGTGGCAAAAACTCAGCACATGCATCTCTGGTATTACATAAATTACGCGCAAATGCGATACTTCAATCAATAATTCTTAAGAAAACCCTTGCCTTGGAACCGAAGAATTAAGAATGAAGTTATTTTTGCAATTTCAGCTACGAAAACGAACATAATTCCCATTGGTTTAATTTCGTAAGAATGATTGAAGTTATTCTTTTGCATGCATAGGCCTGCGACCAGCACAAGCTGTTAATACGTTCATAAGATATCTAGAGAAATAGGCTAGCGAACAAAAAAAAAAAAACACACACACATGGAGGAAACTAGATTCTTTGAGGACATTTCATCATGAAGCTGTTTTTATAACGATGCAATTTGCATTTTGAAAGTTTGCACAGAACAAATGTAAATAGGTTATTCCGTTATGCAAAAGAAGATGTCAGCATGAATTTTTCTTACGTCTGTCAGAGTTTACAAATTTGAATGTATCACATGCATGATAAATAAATAGATAGAATTCATCGTAAGTACCACTCCTTTTAGAAATGTTACATGTATATATATATATATATAAAAAAAAAAACAGAAATGTTCATCATATCTTAATTTCACCTTGTCCGACAAAAACCTCTTTCAGTTTTCCCTTTTATTCTCTTAATTGATAAGTATTATGAATAAACCAAACATAAGCACAGGATCCAATGTTAAAACAAATGAATGTGTCCATAGGACACTGGAGCCCCCACTCCTATCACTGTATGCATATTTTTGACTAAGTCAGGGTCCATAACTCTAGTGTGACTGTGTGAAATCCCAAATAAAACAACAGAATGCACAACTTCACATGCTGAATAACAATCCAGTGAGGTTTGATGACTCTAGGTCAAATACTTACTGAGATAATTATGCAGAAGTTTGGACAGACAGACAGACAGACAGACAGACAGACAATGGATGGAAGGATTGACGGACAAGGGCAAATCTACCTGTCCTCCTCTCCCCCCAATCCTCCAGCATCTGACTGGTTTAAATCCAGATAACTGTCTTAAAATCAACCAATAGAAAGGCTGCATTCTGGGACTGGTCCTCAAGATTTACAACCACATAGTCTGGTTTCTTCTCTCATCAAACCAGACAACTAACTAAGAATGTTTCTAATCAAACAATAAAGTTCTTGCTTTTACTTAAGTTTGACGGCATTACAACTAGTCATTACAGAGACCCTATGCTTAGTTCATGGGAAATAACTCCTGATGCAATTCAAATTTCTGTATAATTATGCCTCATTTTTTACCCAAATAAGGGAGATTATCAGGATGAGAAGAAAATTTGCTGAAATAACAAAAGCAGAAAAATAAAAAAAAGTTTTTGAACAAAAATATAATTATCTAATAGTTAAAAGATTAATTATTCTTATCAGCAACCAGATTTAGGTACAACATTACCACTGATAATGCCAGAACAGTAAAACAAGACAACATAATGACTGTTGTTACTGATCCACTATCTTAACTCTGAGTTCAAATTAATTCATAAAAATCTAAATATAAATTATGCAAGAATGACTTTTTTTATGAATCTTAATTCAAAGATGAAGTTTTTATAAAAATCTTAACTGATAAAAGTATAAATGTTTTGTTTGAGTTTCAACTAAATCTTAACTGATATTTTAAGTATACAAGTTTTTGTTTGAAGCTCGACTAAATCTTAACATATATCGTAAATATACTTTTTTGTTTGTTTGAATTCGAATCTCAACTAAATCTTGACTGATAATGTAGGTATCAGTATTTTTGAGTCTCAAATCTTAACTGATATTTTAAGTATGTATTTTTGTTTGAATCTCAACTAAATCTTAACTGATATTGTATGTATATTTGTTTGAGTCTCAACTAAATCTTAACTGATATTTTAAGTATGTATTTTTGTTTGAGTCTCAACTAAATCTTAACTGACACTGTAGGTATATTTGTTTGAGTCGCAACTAAATCTTAACTGACACTGTAGGTATATTTGTTTGAGTCTCAACTAAATCTTAACTGATATTGTAGGTATATTTGTTTGAGTCTCAACTAAATCTTAACTGACATTGTATGTATATTTGTTTGAGTCTCAACTAAATCTTAACTGACATTGTATGTATATTTGTTTGAGTCTCAACTAAATCTTAACTGATATTGTATGTATATTAGTTTGAGTCTTAACTAAATCTTAACTGACATTGTATGTATAATCTTAACTGATATTGTATGTATATTTGTTTGAGTCTTAACTAAATCTTAACTGACATTGTATGTATATTTGTTTGAGTCTCAACTAAATCTTAACTGATATTGTATGTATATTTGTTTGAGTCTTAACTAAATCTTAACTGACATTGTATGTATATTTGTTTGAGTCTCAACTAAATCTTAACTGACATTGTAGGTATATATGTTTGAGTCTTAACTAAATCTTAACTGACATTGTATGTATATTTGTTCGAGTTTCAACTAAATCTTAACCTCAGATATTACTAAATCTTAACTGATGTTTAAGTATGAAATTTCTGCATTAAAGCTTCCTACTCTACTATAATCAGAGACCGTAAACCCATTATACTTGGCCTTACGTAATTCCATTTTCTGCATCATTATGCAGATATTGTAGCATAAAAAGGCTCAAAATTGTGTTAATCTTTTTTTTTTAGTTGGAAAGCTTTAATTGAAAAGAGGTTCCGTGGTTGCTAGCCAGTCCGTCACCTCGAGTATATAATGAAGGGAAAAAAAATCATGACAATGCATTTAATGTATCTAAAATCTGGCATGCTGTTATTATTTGCATAATGCTGTCTCATTATTTCTCTATCAATCAGTTGCCCACATGCACCACTTTAATTTTCAAAAATTAAAAAAAAGAAACTCGCATTCCCTGCTCAATTATCTAAAGGATTGTGAGGGAGTGGTCTCCCGTTGACCAAAGTTGATTTTTTGTCTGCTCAGCTATATGTATAATTTTTATAAGAAAAATAGCAAGTTTTTAGCTTTTTTTTTTTTTTTTTTCATATTTCAAATTAATACATGTACATAATATTTAAGATTACATAATATTTCATAAATCTAGCCTTTGTAGAACTTTCTATTTAACTGCAAATTTTTGTGTTTTAGATTTTTTCAACTGTTTCAATTAATAATTTCCTTGTCCATTTCTTTTCTTCACATGTAATTAAAAAGTAGTGACAGGATAAGAAACTAATGCTCAGATTGAATAGAATATAAATTTCTTAAAAACTGAAAAATTAATACTCTGATATTAACAAATATCCAACATTTTACCTATTTCAAATTTATTCATTTTCAATGCTTACAAATAGAAAATAAAAATAATCAAATAATAGTAAAGGTAAAATTTCATTTAAACATCAATTATCAATTATCAGAACATCTAAAAACAAAAATAGTAAAAATTGAAAATATGATATTGTACACTGTTTAACCAGTATTTTTATTTATTATATTTGTGACTTTGGCTTATACATCCCTTAATTTCTTATGAACTTTATATATACTGTATGTATGATAAAAGAAACAATACCATTTTTACTCCAAATTCAAAATTCACTGCATTCAACAAAGCGATTTATTTTTGCCCCTTAATACTCCATCAGACACTGAAAAAAATCTCTACAGAAAAAAAAACTGTGATCGCAACAGTCTCAGCCTTTTTTCTGTCTCGAGGAAATATTTAAATCAGTGATGAATGCAAATATACCGTTATCCTTCATTGTTATCAAAAATTGTCCTATTGGAAACCCCCGTACATAAATAGACCGACAGATGGTCCCTTATACGGTGTCGACTCTGGTAAGAGGGCTTAACTAGATTGTACTGTATATTAATTTGATGAGGCGTACCACTCGATATACCAACGATAGAACAACGACAGAATTCTAGATATAGCAGATTGACACTTCAGTTTGGTGACAATGAGTACCAAGATATCCAATTTCTGTAATAATGCCATATATGGAATAAAGCAATGTTTGATGTTTTAATGTGCCATATTTTGATAGACATATCAGTTTCCTGGTTTAAAAATAGTCGCTAATTGAACTCTTAACAATATTATACTTCTGAATTCCCTTGTCTATCAAACTTTATCGCACAACAAAACAAAAGATAAAACTTCCATCTAAGTAACACTTTGTTTATGAAAAAAAGATTCTAATCTGTTTACGGAGATCTGTTATGTTATTTGACTGACATATTTCGTTTGTAAAAATATCTTTTAGAAGATCGGAAAAAAAAGATAATATTTCAAATTCTAAAAAAGAACTCTTTGATTGATTTTAATTTTGCCTTTCATGATTTTAGTCATTTTTATCTATGAGTCACATTTAAATCAGTAATATCTTTTAAAGGTATATTTTATGATTTCACAAATATGAATTTTACAAATGATGAAACTTTGAACTACTTGCAAATATGTGTGAAAAAAAAAGATGAAATATGCGTAATAAATTACATGATGCAGTAAAGACATTCCGCCAATCTGCCAGGTACTTGATTAGAATCCTTTGACGTCATTAGAACCAATCAGGTGATGCCATTTAGTATGGGCATTTAGCCACTTTAATTTCTTAATTAAAAACAAAACACAAAAAAGTTTGTTTGACAAAATATACATAATATATGAATTATTGAATAGAAAACCCAAACTTAAAAAGCTTAATTACGCCAAAAAAAAAAGGAAGTCAGTATGTCTAAAAATGGAACTAACACATTAAAAAACAATAAACAATCTGATATCTAAAAATAGCCAAATAATCCTATTAACGGGGAAAAAAAGACTTCTTTCGCTTGACCTCTCAATGTATTGGAAAAAGTCTGCAATTATACATTTCCTTATCTGGATACACAGAGCCAGACGGGAACCATTGGACCCCTAAAGATACATTTCACTTTGTCCAACAGACTTATTGATTTTTGTACGCTCTTTGTCTAGTGTTATGTCTGGAAAAAAAGTATCCCAGCGACAACTTCCGATGAACTGTAATTGACGTTCATGTTCATTAATTATTCGTTATCCATATGCTATCAAAAATATGATGTTTTGTACTTCCAGCGGAAAAAAATCGTAAATTGCTGCATCTGTTACTATCGGAAAGACTCGTTCATATATAATTCATGGTTTTTACATTCTAAGAAATTATTTTAAAGAAAAGTTTAAGCGCTAAAAATTAATTAATTGGCAAAAAGGAGACAATCATCATAAGCCAAGATAAAACCGTAACGCGTGCAGGATGAAATAATATAAAAAAAGTAATATTCTACAAAATCTAATATATCGAATAATCTGTAAGTCATTTGATTCCAAATATAAATTCCATATGCTAGTATTAAGTTTCATGTCTCTTAAATGTTAAAACTTACAGAAACAAATTATTCCAAATAAAAGTGAAACCTATTATGAAAGTTTTTTATATTGAGATGACATTTGGAATGATTCCGCTTTTGTTGTAAGCTATCTATCATCTTCCAGACTTGTAGATCTGGGTCCAGGGGATTAGAGCCATACAGCCATCAAAATTAAATGTCAGGACTAGATCTAATAAAATTATTTTCAATTAGCTAAAACATCTGCTTTTTTATATTTATCTGAAAAAGTTTCTGCATTTGGAGTTTGCAAAAGTGATCATTTTTAACTATTTTCTGCATCCCTGCAGTAACAAGAACTAAAGTCAGGTTCCATGAAACAAAAAATGTGTTAGGTTGGCCTTAATTGAAGTTAGTAGCAGATAAATGTTTCAAAACAGTGGGTTTGTGCAGCTGTTTTTTCCCCCCTAATATAATTTTTTTTAAACAAATTATGCTCATAAATATATTATATGTCTTTCTAAATTAGAATTTGAAAAAAAAATTGGTTCATTGGAAATACTGTTGCCAATCGCGATTATTATAAACTATCCCTGATAATTTATTTGCACTTTAACTTGCAAAATTGGATGGCAGCAATTAATATCCCTTCACATGACATAAATATAGAAGCAACTTATTTTACTTACTCCCCTGTTTTCCCCGATAATTTGAAATCTCAAAGAAGCACCAATCAAAATACTTCTCGAAATTTTCTTTATAATGATTAAAAACTTTTATCATGAGCCGAAACATAGACCCTGAAATTGAGAAATTGTTTATTTGCAATTTTCTTATGTCAGCCTCGCTAGATTTAAGGCCTTTAACTCGTGACACTTTCACCCGCAAATACATATCTTTGTTAGAAAAACCCAGAAACTCACTAAACAAAATAACACCCATCGATCGATAAACTCCAAAAGCATTCTCTAATTAAATTTATGTGCAGAATTTCCGAAAACTTTAATTTAGCGCACGCCCAAACATGGTCATAAACAATAAAGCAAATATTACTGTCATATTTTAAAAACCCGGGGATAAATGATGGCTCACACGCAGTTCCATACCGCTACAAGGAAAAAACTCCACTGGATCATTAGGATTTATATCACGGCTGTGCTTTACTACAGTATAATTATTTTGTCATATCGTGCATATTTCTCGGCACTATTCACACATGTAATTCAGTTGTTTCAGAAAATGCCTTATGCAATTCTTCAACGTATTGATCACGTATGAATAATGTAAAAAGGCAACATGGCTATATTACTCACGTTATTAAACACAGTATGTCAAACGAAAGAAAATGCATTTCATTAGAAAACTTTTTTAACCGTCAGTCAATCTAAAGGAATTCAACTTTAAAAGAAATTCAGACATCTTTTAATGTTTCTTCTGGAAATGAACTTAGACAAATTTCTCTATTCTTAAAATTAACACTCCTTTAATTAAATGGTTTCAATGAGAAATCAGTTTTTTTATTATTCCGAAGAAATTATTCCATTTCAAAGAAATTCTGCTTAAACCCTAAAAATAAACTTTCTAAGAAAATGTGACTTCGAGCTACCTTAATATTCCGTATAAGTTAACAAGATTGATTCAATATAATGCTGTTACAATGACTTCCTTCAAACTACATTTATTTTTTTAAATAAAGCTTATCATAAATAAAGCTTTATGAAATACTGGTCAATTAAAATTTTCTTCTAATGATCTAAGCTTAAGTTACTTATCTCTCTTTTTTTGCAAATGTGGTAAGACAGATTGTTACATAACTGATTTTCTCCTTAATCTGTTTTTAATCCTTAAGACTGATATCTCAAAACATTAAATAATTGTTAATGTTTTACCTAAATAAAATATTGTAGTAATGGTATATGTTACATAATTTGAAGCACATATAGTTTCCGTCAGTTCTCGGTAAACTCCATTTAGAAGCAATAATCTATGTACTTAAATCTCAAATTGTTTTAAAGCAAGTTCTCAATAATAAGTACTACAAATTATACCTCAAGCCTATATCATTTAAAGGTACTAAAATTTTATTAAAATTCTTTCCAATTTGACAGATCTCCAAACCCTATTAGTTTACACAATTGATAAGATTTTTTTACATAAAAAACAAATGCACACTTGGCACCTTTGCTTTAATAATCTTACCATTTATCAAAATCCTTTCCAAATAGTTTTTCTATATAATATATCTAATTCAACAAATATAACAAACTTATTAAAAGTTCACACTTCAGAATAATTTTCTTTCAACTGTTACATTCCGAGAATTTGTTCAAAGTGTCTGGGGGAAACTTCCAAAATTTAATGGATCTAAGGTGTGTATATCATTGTCAGTGGTCAGTGTCTTACATGTATACAGCATCCTCATGTAATCACTGCCCTCTGATTGGCTGATTTGGGAGTAGACTGGACAGTGGTTTTATAAATGATTTACCAATAGAAAATCACTTGCCACCTGACTGTGACCCTATGATCATAGCTATTGTTAATGTTTCAGTTCACATGCAAGAAAGATCATAAAAGATTTAATTTTTGAATTTTTAAATGGCGTTGGATATTTCAGTCGATGAAAAGTGGCAGAAAGAGAGAGACTGCATATATATACAACAGTATTTGCAGAGGGAATAATTGGAAACTCAGACAGACAGACAGACAGATGCTTAGTCTATATATACAAAAAATGCCATCACCTCTCTTCAAACATATAAATAAATAGTCTTTCTATAAATGATGCTCATTCAATGATGCATCCATTTTTTTCAATAAACTTTTATTCTGCATATGAAAAAAACAACAAGTGTATTAGACTATTATTCTGCCAATTAAACATAGGCATCAAAATAGATCTTGTTTCAGTAGGCTTCTTTATAAAATTTCACACATTTCTTGGTAAACTGTTTCCTAATTAATCAAATTACCTCACTAAGCAAATGCATCATCTAATCTGTTAAGATTTCATCAGATGACAATTTTCCCGCCAAAAACTTGCTATATACCAGTCTAAATTGCAACGGAAAGATGAGAGAAATGCTGTAAGCTACTGCATTACAGGGGTCTAGTCAGGGGTCATTTGTGGCCCCTATTGTGTATAGATAATGGTTACAGGGGGAAATGCAAATGCTTGTTGATGGACCTAGACCTTTTGAACTCTGATACTTCTGATGCAGTTAGGTCAATCTTTGATGTTGTTAATAATCCCTTTGCAACCAGCAACTTACATTGTGTTTACGCAGATTCAATAAGAAGTTAAAATCTGCAATTATAGAATCAAACTAAAATCCCCTACTAATGGTGTTGGCAGTGATGGGATAAAATCTCCTTTTAAAATAAAAAAGTTACATTACATACATCAAAAAAAAGAAAATAGTTTCACAGATAAATCTGTAAAATCAAATTTCTCATTTTAAGTGACAATACAAATTAATTGGTTTTAAAATGGGCAAAAAACCAGTTGAATCTGCAACCACTCAATTTTACTTAATCTTCCACTACTCTACCTAGTCCTAAAACACTGATATTAAATACTCTTTCAAATTAAAATTTTGCGAAATTTTCACTAAGTGAGTATCAATCCTTTCAAACAGTGTAATGATGGACCCAGTTTCACCTTTCTTCCTTAACTCCCCAGTTAATTACAATATAGACATCTGACCTGCCCGCATTGGGTCAGTCTATGACATAAGCCAGCAACATTATCTTTTGTATGTCCACAGCAGACAGATAAAACCTGGTTAACCTCTGCTCACCTTTAATTCAGTATGTGTTAAGGCATTTATAACCTTGTGTTGAACCTCATCTCTGATAAAACTTTTTGTTTTCAAACTTGCCGTTTTTCAACTACAATGGAAGCCCATGATAACATCTGACTTCCTCAAATTCTGGTACTATAAGTGAGCAGTCAAGTCAGTAGTCCTCTGTAAGTGTTATATACAGATATGGAAAAGCTGAAAGATCCCCATGGACTCAAACATGCCAAGATTATAATAAATTTAATCTCACACATTTCCTACTGTACTCTCATTGTCAATATTAATGTTTTAGGCACCTACTCCCTCTGCATTAATGATCTTGTCTTTACTTGTTTAAATTTACATTAGGAACAGCATTACGTTTCTATTTACCTTCCTAAATGATGTCATCTTGCTTATGATTGCAACATTCTTATATTAACTTTATATTATGTCATTTGCGCATTATTCTTACATCATACTCAATTATACCATTCTTGCAATGTTCTAGTATTACTGCAACTGCCCTAAACTTCCATTCTTGCAATGTTCTTGTAAAGCTCTAGCAAATTTCTGAAGTAAACCTCAATGATGGCATCCTTGCAATGCTCTAATGTTACCCTCAATGCTGCTCTAATGTTACCCTCTTGCAATGCTCTAATGTTACCTTCATTTTGATTCCATACCTCATGTTTTTATTTTGATGTAAATGAGATGTGGAACCAAAATTTGTAGTCCTGTTTGGCACCATAGAACCTATACTGTGTTGGTGCACGTTAAAACCCAAATAAATAAATAATACTAATGTTACCTACAATGCTGTTCTAATGTTATCCTCTTGCAATGCTCTAATGTTACCCTCAATGATGGCATTCTTGCAATGCTCTAATGTTACCCTCAATGATGGCATTCTTGCAAAGCTCTGTTACCCTCAATGTTGCTTTAATGTTACGCTCTTGCAATGCTCTAATGTTACCCTCAATGCTGCTCTAATGTTACCCTTTTGCAATGCTCTAATGTTACCCTCAATGCTGCTCTAATGTTACCCTCAATGCTGCTTTAATGTTACCCTCAATGTTGCTTTAATGTTACCCTCTTGCAATGCTCTAATGTTACCCTCAATGCTGCTCTAATGTTACCCTTTTGCAATGCTCTAATGTTACCCTCAATGCTGCTCTAATGTTACCCTCAATGCTGCTTTAATGTTACCCTCTTGCAATGCTCTAATGTTACCCTCACTGATGGCATTATTGCAATGCTCTAATGGCATTTTTTCCAATGAATTCATGTTACTCTAATTGACACCATTCTTATAATGTTCTTATAGTTTTATCTCTCATGACAAAAGAAACCCAGTGCTCAAACATTAACCTCAAATGCTTCCATTCTTGCACTGTTGTAAGCAGTAATGTCACTTTAAATAATGTCATTTACGCCATCTGTACAAGCTGAAGCATTCTTAGTTTTGTCACCATCTCCTATAACTGCCATGTCAGGCAATAGTTGAATGTCAGGGCTTTGGGATTACTTTCTAGTGACAGGAATTGTGCATGCATATAATTGGAACAGAGCTCTTACCTCACCTAACATGCTTCCCTCCGGATAAATTCAAATTCGTGCAAATTTTCAGGAAATATCTTTTTTTAATTACCTTACCCTATTTGTACCACTCTTGTGCCTTTCATCATGTTGTAACTTCTGTGTTCATAAGATGCTTTAAGTCAAAGATAATTCTTCAATGATTTTTTATACGCTTTTACTCATAAAAAATTAAGACCATTTAAGCTCAAAGCTGATAAATTTTGAATGAGTTAATTAACGATAGTGTACTTTATGAAATGACTTGGAGAGGAAAAAAAACAACGGAAATTGAATAATGATAAATCATCTTTTTTCAATTAAGACTTTCAGATTTGCTTAAAGATGTCTCTGATTCTATTGGCCTTTATAAAGCATATAAAATTAATTTAACATTAAACCATGTAACTTAAGCAGAAAATCAATTATCATATTCAAATAAATTATCTTTTTATACAAATTTATAATATCATTTATCAAATAGTTTTCAATTTTTTCATAATCGGCAAACTTTTAAGCACACTAAACTGATTCCGACCAATAAGAGTGCATAAATTCAGTCATGTGACCACTACTGACCAATCAATAATCAAATTCGCTGTCCAGACTCCAGATGTATCTAAAGTTAAGAAGATAGTGTTTCATGAATAGAGCCCTTGACAGACCCCTAATTCTGACCATTGTCCATCAAAGGGGCGGACTGAGCATTAACAAACCACTTATTTTCAATGCCGACCATGTAACAAAGTCCAAAGGGTTACCGGACATAAGCCATCCGTGGGTATTATGCTGAACAGCGGCTAAAAGTGCCTTCATTAAAACTACGGCAGGTTGAGTTTCTGTCATGCTCCTTTGAAATAACAATTTCATGGGAATTAGCACAATAAACTTAATTTTTTTGAAAAGAAAACTGGAACGAATTTCAAACTAGAAAACATAAAATATACATTTAAAAAGGAAGAATTGAACAACATTAGCTATAAATGGCATGGCACATATAATTTCTGTCGAAATAATTAATGGCATAGAAAGTAGAGTTTCAATGGGTATTTCTAACATTGTTAAATGTTTTGAAAGTTTTACAATCGGACATAATAAGGCGAAATGACCACTGATATCCAATTTAAATTTTTTCATCATTTTTTACAATTTAAATGCATTTTCACTTTTCATCTCTCCCAACAGGTACAAGTGCCACCCTACTTTTTAATCATATCAGATTTTTGTTAACGATTTAATGACCATGTCGACAGTGGGAATAAACTGTCCACTAAAACTCCCACTTTAATTCAAATAAATGATTTTATTCCATCTTTATTCAGATATACGGCATTTTTATTTTAGCTTGATTGTGTCAAAGCATGATAATGAAGAATTGAGATTCAAAAAGAAAATTCGCTACAAATTACGATGCTACTGCATGGCATTATATATAATCACATGATTGAAAAGCAATCTAAGGACATTACTGACAAACTAAATTTCTACCTTTGTATAGCAGATCACTTTCATACTTATAAATTAAAAAGAAATAAGACTTCTCCAAAAATAATTCTTGCGAGTTTGCAATTTTGAAGAGATATGTCAGACACCATCGTATGTATTTACCAGTACAATCTACAACAATTGATGTAAAAAACCTGTCAGTACGTGACATTATGTAATTATTTCCATCCCAGTTAATAACTGAAATGTCCTTTACATTGTCAATTTTTTACAGTTCCTAGCATCTGAAGCAACATTGTCTGATATCCTATCCTTCTTACGAAACGATTCTGTATAATTTAATAAAACAATTCCATAAAAATCTAATACCTAGGATAACATGGTGTCATTAAGGCAATTTTCCGAGCCTAAAATTTGACGATCAATATCATTCCGCACCTGTCCACCTACAAAAGACCGCAATGAGAATAATCTCTGAGAATAATAATCACCGTTACTTAGAACATAATTGATAAAAAACTATAATCAATAAAAGAAATCCTACGGAAGATTCAATGGAAAACCTACCCTTTCCTTTCATGAAAGGACTTGGAGATTCCTTTGTTTGGGCTATAATATCATATCCAACATTTATATTATTTCCGCAGTTATTCAGAATCTATCAATCCCAAAACAAACAAAGCTGCAGAGTTTTAATAGTCCCGTTGCAAAGTAAACGAACCGACCATCTGCCATAGAAAAAAGAAGGGAATGTCCCATCTAACTTACCTGGTACAAAGAATATGTAATTAATAAGCAAATAGGACAGACGGAAAGCTAATCGATAGAAGCAAATATTATATTTGATGTATCGGAGGTAGGTCAGTGATAAGGCTTAATCATTAAACAAATGAATATCAATCAAATACAAATGTTGCACAAAGAGAGAACGCGCACCACCGCTCAGTGATATGAAAATAAATCGGAACATTGTTACTATGATAAAATATTTTTGGGATAAAGATGTATCTAAGATATTTCACAAACAAAGGCAGAAGTCCAATCATTGACTTCTGGATAAAGAAATCTATTTACAAAATAATGATCATATCTTGATTTTATTTCCCAAATTCTTTAATTTTCCCTTATGGAAAAATGAAAAGCTATTTTAAAGATACTATATGAGGTATTAAATAAAGTCTTAATTGAGCCAGCAGCAAGTTGTAACCAAAACCACAAAAAAAATGTGAAAAAAAAAAAACCGAACAAACTTTGATGAAATGACAAAATTAATCGCAAAAGCATTTGAAAAATTTACTGCTTGTCAAACGTCAGAGTCGGACTACTTTTAAAACTTGTGTTATTATTTCAATAATAACTGCAGATTAATTCGATTGTCAGACAATAATTTCTCTGGATTTATGCATACGTATAAAGATAAGCATCGGCTTTACAAACAAAACTAAGTACGAATAACAAGATTGTGCATTAAGCAAATGAGATTTTTTCACACTCATTAATAATTCACGGTTGTCGTAAATTCTTAATTACAAAATTATAATCTTTTTCCCATCAAAATCACATTATTGTATCATACCAAGACCGTTTTATTCTTTATACCACAGCGACCAGCTGGTAAAAGTAGTCCCAAGTGTATGTCATACATATTCCAATCAAACCTATACTTACTGAAATTACTTGTAAAATCAAATATAAATGAGATCGTACAAAAAAATCAGGGATTTCCGATCCATTGCCTAACAGATCGCGCATAATCTCTGTGCAAGTAAGCACATTATATCACATTTGCAAAAGGCGTAATGATTGCAAAAAATTGGAATTAAATCTCCATTTTATTAATCAAAGTTATACTATGCAACGGAGGACAGCACAAATGGATGCAGCCGTACTTTGATTTGTGTCTCTCAGAGGGGTGTTCTGTTCAGCATTAGATGCGTTATCTGGAAAATCATTCCAGAAAGCAAACAAAAGTCACAATTACAACTATCATTTCTATCTATCTATATGCATAATTTTGTTAGAAAATTTCATATTAATCTAGACTCAAATTATTTCATCTTCTGCTATTGTCTATGTAGTGGTATTAGGAAAGTGTTTTAAGGGACCTTTAACAAACAAACCTTGGCGCTTTTGTAAACTTTTCAGCCATGTTAGAGCTTTAAATGTTGCAACATTGCAATATTCTGTATAACTGTTTTCAGATACTGACTGAATGTCTTTTAAAAGTTTTGCAGATATAATTCTTTGCAGCCACAAAACAATGCAAACACTGCTTTGCAGTAAATAAGGGTTTACAGTTATTGCTTTGCTGCTACTTAAGATTTCAAGATATTGCTCTGCTAAAATGCAGTTTTCAACCCTTTTCTGCTGCAGTGTTTTTAATATAGCTTTACAGTACTGTAATGTCTATTAATATCGTTTTGATGCAGAGCATTGTTTTCTGATATTGCTTTGCTGCACTGTAATGCTTTTTGATATTGCTTTTCTGCAATGCATTGTTTTCAGATATTGCTTTGCTGCACTGTAATGCTTTTTAATACTGCTTTGATGCAGAGCATTATTTTCTGATATTGCTTTGATTCAGAGTATCGTTTTCTGATTATGCTTTGCAGCACTGTAATGCTTTTTAATATTGCTTTTCTGCAAAGCATTGTTTTCTGATATTGCTTTGCTGCACTGTAATGCTTTTTGATATTGCTTTTCTGCAAAGCATTGTTTTCTGATATTGCTTTGCTGCACTATAATGCTTTTTAATATTGCTTTGATGCAGAGCATTATTTTCTGATATTGCTTTGATTCAGAGTATCATTTTCTGATTATGCTTTGCAGCACTGTAATGCTTTTTAATACTGCTTTTCTGCAAAGCATTGTTTTTTGATATTGCTTTGCTGCACAGTAATGCTTTTTAATATTAATTGCTTAGATTTGCAGAATACAGTATGCTTATATTGCTTTCATGCTAAGTACTGTATTCTGGTACTGCTTTCCTATACTGTAATGCTAATCAATATTGCTTTGATCAGAGAATATTGTATTCTGAAATTGCTTTGATGCAGAGAAAAGTTTTCTGATACTGCTTTGATGCAGAGTATAGTCTTTTAATATTTCTTTTACAGTACTGCTATGATGCACAGCACAGTTTTCCTGATACTACTTTGACACTGGAGTACTGTTTTCTGATATTGCTTTGAGACAATGTGAAGTTTTCTGATATTGCTTTGATGCAGTGTGAAGTTTTCTGATATTGCTTTGATGCAGTGTGAAGTGTGAAGTTTTCTGATATTGCTTTGATACAGTGTGGAGTTTTCTGATATTGCTTTAATGCTGATATTGCTTTGATTATAAATTACAGACAACATAATAGTTATGATAATCTGACTTTTTGCAAAAGAAGGCAGACAGACAGACAGATGGAAAGAGAGCAAGACTGAATAAAGTTAAAACAATATTTTTTTTGTCAGCAATCAGACTTACAGTAAAAGACAGACAGACATGGGATGGACAGACAGATGGGCATAACAACTACATTGTTCTTCAATGCCAGCATTTAACAAATATCAATTAATCTATGAAACCATTATACAACCATTATACATATGCTAATAGACGGATTTATAGATATTCCCCATTGTTCTCCGATATCGTTATAATTGATATACCATGTAGAATAGATATGAAAGCTAGACCATTAAACAATATCAATACAACATCTACATTTTATTGATTCTCTCCCCAGTTTCAACATGTTAATTCCATTTTGATGACATAAAATAATGAAATACAATAAAAACGGTAAAACAGACCTATCGTAATAATGCTTAATAGTCATTGATTGCCCGGCTAAATAAAGAGGCTTCGCGGATATAAAATTCTATTGATTGTATAATAAAACGATCACTGCTTACACTATATACAATAATTATCAGTACGCTGATCAAACTCAAATTGTCTACTCCAATAGTGCGTTGTTTGATCGTAATTCTGAAAGTATAAATATTCTTGTCACGTACAAACATCATCGATGGTACAATATAACGATGACGGCACGATATAAGTACGGCGGCTCCGGTCACAGTCAATATTTGTACACAGTAATTGAGTCAGATTCAACAAAATATATTGACAACTATCCAGATTATCTTAATTTCGAAATATTACCTAGACTCCCGGATATATTCGGTTTATCGTTTCCATCAATATTATAACACATTATAGTGATGTAACAACAGCGTGGTTTCTATTTAACCCGATATATAGCAACAAGCAGTAATCTTACCACTCAATCAAAGTTACTAATTATTTCTAACAGAAATCAATTAAAACATTTCATGAATATTAAAAGCTATTCAAACTCTCAAAGCGCCATTTTAAATAACATTATCCATTAAATGCATTAATTGCTATTAAGTACTTTTTCGAAATTTGCATAATTTTCAGGCGGTTAGAATATTTCTGATTTATTATTCTGAGTATAATTAATTTGTTGGTAATGTATTATCCACTGAATTGATACCTATAAATTACTCATGATTTTCTATTTATTAAAAATATTTTCCCCGAGTATTTTGGCATTAATTTTGTTTGCATTCTGCTGATACCAATTTCTGAAGTTGCTGTGAATTATCATCAAGATTTGAAGTTTCAGGTTTTTATGTATGTTGCATTTTAAATTTCTTAAAAATGCATTTGCTTCAAAAACTTTTTTTTTCAGGGATTAAGTCATCCAACACAAGGGTATACTGAAGTATCATAAATTCATAATTTTCCCTGATTTGTTGCTACTGCTGTTTTGCAGTGCTCTGTTTACAAGACTTATCAAACGTAAAATCTCTAAGCAATGATCACTATTTTCTCTGTCATTTTCCTATAAAACATTATCATCATCATCTTTTGTTGCTGTTGCCGTTGCTAACTTTTCAAATTTGCAATGCTTTTCATACAAGACTTATCAGCAAGATAATCTCTAAGCAATGTATACCATTTTCATTATCATTTTTTTTTTGTGTTGCGGTTGTTAAATTGTCACATTTGCAGTGCTCTATATACAAGATGTATCAACTTGATAATCTCTAAGCAATGAATTATCTACCCCTTACTTGCCCACATTTACATAAAAAAAAGTTGCTGCTTTTCACGTTTGCTGTACCCTTTATACAAAACTTACCAACTAGATAATCTATAGGAAATGAATTAACTACCATTTTCTCTCTCATTTGCGTATTAAAAAATATCATCTTGTGTGCCGCAGCAGACGACACTTGTTTAATACAGTTTGGTTCATACCCTTAAGATGATTATATATCTTTAATAATAGTGGACAAGACATCCCATAATACACCTATTTCCTGTTCATTCAGCTGCCGATTTTTTTCCAACACTGACCATAAATAATACGAAACTGTGGGAAAAGCCAATTTAAGATTGTTAAGTTGTACACAACATTTAACAAACACGATAAATGTGTCAGTTAAGTCTACTAAACCCCTTGAAATTGATATTTCTAAGCCTCTGTTTCTTTATACATACATCTAACGTTTCATTTAACTTTGTTTGATTGGCGTTCATTTTGACACCCTCTAGCGGAAAAATTCGACTCCGCAGCCACTGATCTCTTTGTTATAATATACAAGCATTGTTCCCGACGCTACACCCTTGTAATGAACGATGCACGTTAATTTTTATCAAGTTGACAAGGGACGCTGGGTTTTACGTATTTGATTTGGACTTTTAAACCCTACCCTATTATTTCTGTAAGTATGCATTGTTATTGTGACGGAGTCTCAACGAGATCTACAAACATACTGGATTTAGGCATTAATTTCGCGATTAATTCCACGTCAAATGAAGTGCTACACATCCGATTGTCGTCAATATCTAGCGTATCCTAATGTCTTTTGACGGATGCTACAATGTTTGTCCCCTGGCAAAATATAATCCCGTGAAATCTATTATCACTGGATCATCAGTTACAGAAAATCTGTCCAGACATTTTCACTACATATCCAATGCGTAACAAGATTTTTCAAGATATTTATCGAACTGTAACAGCTTCTTAGTTAATTTTCCTGACAATTTTGCTGGACATGCCTTGATATATTTCCCAAGCTTTCTTTAATGTTAGTATACAGTAATAATAACACAGTGCTAGCCAGCAGTAATGATAACATTGTTAGTTTACAGTAATAATAACACAGTATTAGTATATAGTAACAATAATACAGTGTTAGTATACAGTAATACTAACACAGTATTAGCCTACAGTAATAACAACATTGTTAGTATACAGTGATAATAACACAGTGTTAGCCTACAGTAATAATAACACAGTGTTAGTATATAGTCATAATAACACAGTGTTAGTATACAGTAATTATAACACTGTGTTAGTATACAGTAATAATGATACAGTGTTAGTATACAGTAATAATAACACAGTTATAATAGCCTACAGTAATAATAACCCAGTGCTAGTATACAGTAATAATAACAACATAGTTTATGTCCACAGAAATAATTATACTGTATTAGTCTTCAGTAATAATAAAACATACTTGTTCGTGTTATTCATTCAGTCATAATTTATGTCACTATTAAGTTATATTCTTTCACATTTTTATCAGTCTTAAGTCAAATCTGTGAATAATTCTTAGATAAACCAGTAACAAATGCCTCTCAATTACTCACAAAATGTCTTGTATCTGCAACACAATGATACATTTTCATTGCCAAGGGAAATTTCTTAGAACTTACATAGTAAATCCTTTACTTGTACAACCAGTCAATTCCAGTCAATGAATGACACATTAGTCTGAAAACCAGTCTGGCAATTTTACATCTAGACTGAGTTTACCAGAACAAGAAAAGATTTTGTCACACAATTTTTCTAGAAAGATTGCTCTGTCTTATTTTCTGAAGTCTCTAAAATTTGGCTACCTTTCAAGGAAAAGCTTGCGAACTGTCACCGTATTATAAATAAACAATAATTAGTTACTATATAAGGATTCTGTTAAGTCTCAAAGTCAGAGCCGCCATGAGTAATACCTAAGTTTGGTCATCATGTTTTTTTTGCGTTACCTTTTCTGGGATTATTCACAAGACTGATGACAAACAGCTTATTCATTCCTTTGTCTGGACAGTAACATCAAAAGAAAAGAGCAACAGCTTTTATTATTACCTTGAAAATATACTGTATTAACTATGCATGATCTCTGTCTTATGTTGACAGCTGGTAAGTGAGTCTTTCTGCACTATGCATAGCACTGAAGTTGAATTATTCATCTACTTATTTACAGAAAATTTTATTTGCGTTTTCACAAGTTTTAACTTTTAGCCTGTTGGCAGCAAGTGATTTAGCCTTTGCGGCCAGCACAGACCAAGATCAGTGCACGTCAGTAAATTTTCAGTAAACACCCCTTTGAATAATAAGTGGTACTGCCCAAATTGAATGACAGACCAGTCCATTTTAGAAATTTAGCTGGATAAAGGTTAATCTCTGCCTGGGACACAGGAACACCAGTCTAAGAATGCAGCCTTGCCATTGGTCAATTTTGAGACTGTGATAAGAAACAGCCAATCAAATGCTGCAGTTCTGAAACTGGTTCCCAAACTAAAGTTTTATAACATCAGGAGTCTTGGAAACAAATGTGCAAGTGATTATTCGCTGTCTCCATAATTAAGCACTGTAGCAAGTCCATTTCAAGCACTTATGAATGTATTCTAGTATTCTGTAAGTATTCTAGTATTCGCTAGTGATGACTTTGTACTGATTAATCAGGAAATCTAAGAATCATGAATAAATAGATTAAGACATGATTTATATACATGACAGAATCTGACTTGCAGTAACGATTAATGCCCAAATACTGTGAAATCATTAATAATTGTGGGTGGACTAATTTCTATGGCTTTCGTGTTTGCACCAATTCACGAAATTAAACTGAAATTAAACTGAAGACTGTTTATACCCAATCTTTTCAAATTATTCCTTTAAACTGACAGAAGACATGGCAAGAGGACATGAACCTACAGGGACTCTAGCTGCAATCACCATATACGATTAATGTGTCATTTAAACGCCTACAACTAGCTGTCTAACGATATTGTGATAAATTTACTGAGAAACAAATCAATTACTATAACATTAACTAATGACACTTTTAAAAAATAATTGGAAGAACAATTTATGCACAGTTTGATTTCAAATACCTTAGGTTGGGTAATTTTGGGTGCACTTCAACAGAGAAAAGACTTATTCTTGTTGTATGTGCATTTTGGTTTTGACATCATAACTGAAACACCTAATAGGAGAGATCGCCCTGACGTCACGCATCAACACCTGTTTATCTGGCGGTGGGCAAAACAAATTTTTTTTACATTGTTTGTGTATGGATCAGAATTTTCAATTTTAAATAACTTTTTCGTTCATATATGGATTTTTAAAATTTAAAAAGTTTTGAATTGCTTACGATTTTCATATTTTATTATTCAAATATTTTTTGAAAATGAATAACCGTTTTAAATGACATTTGATTTTAATATAGGCGTAGCGATGCTCCAAACTTTTAGAAGAAACACTGTAAGTTAAGCGTTCATAATTAATCCATTTTATATCAAAATAATATCTAAAAGTTATCAATAAATTGCTTGTTTTATATTCTTTCCATTGATCAAAAAATTATTGATATCATTTGCGCTTTAAGAAAGTTTAAGCCGTCAGAAAAACATCACTGTTAACAAAAAAACATGGACGCTCGGCGTCTGACCACCCGATCTTTGTCTTATCAGTTCTAAAAATAGAATATACAACAGATTTGTATACAAACACGATCTCTCCTATGCTTATCATGCCTGACACGAATGATTCTGCCTTTGCGACCAGTGCTTATCATGATCAGCCTGCACATTTGTGCAGTCTGATCATCATCTGCACTGTTTGCCATTCAGTCAGTATCTTTTTGGTATGCACCCCTTTTAACAGTTAATGGTACTGTCCAATTTCAAATATGGACAAGTTCACCGGGTAAGGGTTAAAAATTGCTTTATTCCACGACTATAATTTATGCATTCAGAAATTTTACATCACTGATATAAAGAAAACAGTACCAATTCAAAAAAAGGATATGTGAGCAGATAGTAAAATCCAAAACACCAAAATGTTTATTGTATATATATAATAAGTGTCAAAGTCAAGATGTTATCACCTGTATATTTAATCCAAACACTAGCTCAGTTATCTCCCCTTAATTCCAATATGATAATGTCATTAATAAGAAAGTAATCCATTTTTTGTAAATCTGAAATCATTTTAACTCTCACATTTACAATAAGTCATATAAATTGCCCTTTATTACACAATACACTTAATTAAATTAGTCATTATGCTTACAGACTATTTCCGCCATGGTCTCAAACGGCCAAATCTAACAAAAAATGACAAGTTCAAAATACAACTTCCTAACATATGTAATATTAACCAGTGAGTAATCAATATACTTTTCAGTAAAAAAATTCTATTAAAATCTATTACAGAAAGTGATAAATTATAAATTAATCAATCTCCAATTTGGTACCACGTAATACTGTCTCCATGCGGGATGGCTGCCTTGGGGATATGCCTGTATTGCCACAGACCGGAAAAGTCAGCAACACGGTTCCAGATCTAACCAAATCAGGACTAAAATCTCTGGAACTAAAGTTTATATATCCATTTATTTCTGAGAGCATTTGGAGGCCTGACAGATTTATTTAATCTGAATTCCCTCGCCTGTTATGAAATAGGTTCCCCGTCAGTTTAGCAAACAATAAAAGTTTTCAGATTCCATATTTCATCAGGTGTACAATTTCAAGAAAACAAAGAACCTACCAACTCCTATGTCTGAAAATTAATACCAGCGCTTCTAGCTAGGGAATTGCTGTATCTATTGTAACCTGAAGAATCTTGATGACGAATTTCAATAAAACAATTTCATTTCAATACATATACTGCATGCTATTAAATGAAATGCTGTAATCTAAATCGCGAGGAAATACGTATCAATTTGCATTATTTTGTATCCATATACTTTGTAACAAGCTTCCATAATTTAATAGCCGCTGTATAAATGTTCAATTAATGAAAAAGCTTCGAGAGACAAATATGTAAAAAGCATCCATATAAAATCACACTGTGCCAATTAAAATAATTGATTGCTATCAAAATTACCATATTCTATTTCTACCATATATTTTTTTTAATCAGGGGTGTTAAAATAAAACCAATTAATCAAGTATTCTGTACAAGATGTGTATAGAAAACCCTGAAAACAATCTTAACAGGAATTTTCCAGAAAAAAAAGCTTCAGGAATTTTCGAATTTTTAAATTTAGATAAAACATTTTACCCTATCTATACTTTTTCAAGGCCAAAAACTTCCTTTAACTTCTTAAAAAGCATTACTGTACCAGTTCTATATAAACACAAGTAAAATATTTCAATAATAAATCCTTAATTCATAGAAAAATCCATTTTTCTTAAACAGCTGCTGATTTATCAAGCCCTAAGCTTTTAATCAGTAAACAATTTTTTAAATCTCATTCAAAAGCAATACTATAATGTAATTTGTTGAACTTCATATCTTTTAAAATTCTTAATTATCTTAAGTATTTGATTGATGTTTAGTAATCATTAATTCATGCGGAATTAATGTTCAAGTGTGCATGAAATTTCATAATGTTTTTTTCTTTCTATCATTAACATAATGGTATTTTCACCATTAAATTACATGCAGCAATTACTATATGTACAATATATTAAGTAAACAAAAAAAAAAAATTATTTTGATAATTGAAGTAACGATTTAACAGATTAATAAAATTAATGAAATAATACAAATAATAAAAATTTAAAGTATACATACACTATCCATACTGTTGTAAAGAAATCCTATGACACTTCAGTAATTGGGAGATATCTCTGCCGAATTCTGTCACTCAGAGAAAAATGACAGAGAAAAATGAAGTACCGATTCCTATTCGTGTCCCATAAATCCTATCAAATCAATGAAAGAACAATACTGGATAAGCCTTTAATATGTCAGTAGTACGTAGAAGACATATATCATATATGTATCGAGAATGTCCTGCAATAATTCACATCAGTTATATTATTTTCTCCTTCACTTCATATTTTTTGCGAAATTCATAAATAAGTAAAATAATAATGTTCCATTTTTTTCTAATCAAGCAATTTTTCTCAGTCCTCCTTTTTTCAGTCTCCAGGAATTTAATTTCTTTCTTTCAAATTTCCAAAAACCTGACAAGTATTATTTTTTATGTCTCTAAAATGTCATATTAATATTTCACTTTTTTTGTTTTTTTTTTGGTCCCCTAATTTTGTCTCTACATGGAAACAAGTAACACACCAGAACAAAAACCGAGTACTCAATGATGACAACAATGCTTTGGAAGTTTTTTTTTTCTTTCAAAACTTAGACCCAGCCCCCATATGTCACATTTTGTATGTGCACTGAATATTTAATGGCCAACCCCTGAATACAGTCAGGAAAATTATTTACATACATATGGCAAACTTAACAATGTCCCCGACAAAGGGCAGGTGCTACGTCAAGGAGCATAATCATAAACTATCATAAAATAAACGTAGAGTTATAACTAGATTCATTTTCCCGACCAATCAGAGCCAAGCTGGCTCGTGACTCTATCCGTTTATCTCAATAACTTTGTACATATTGATTTAATTTCTAAAGATCATACCCGACCCGCGACAAAAAACCTTCAGATGTTGCTTTTATGATAAATCATATACATCAGGTTTTTACATACTATTAATTTTACTACATACTCCATTATATTATACAGTTACCAGGGCCCCTTTTACACGCATCTGTTGTACAGAACTAATGTACATTTATCTTTGATGTCCTGATGTAATCAACGTTTTGAACAATGACAATATAAAAAGAAAATGCTTTATACTAAAATATCGATCTGTCTATTATACCCAACACCTGCCAGTTTTTAAATAAACTCCTGGATTGATTCCCCTTGAAAAGTAACATGGGGAGAAAAAAAGAGCCCTAGGCCATGAAAGTGTGCCGCTGTTTTTACGACCTGATCAGGAGTCTATTTGATATTTTTACCTGTGGTTTTGAGGAGATAATATCTCAAGGTAAATGGGATGTTTATCATATATGTATCAGATGAAATTGAGCTGAAAATTTAATAAAGAAAAACAATCTCAATGGTATGCAAATGAAACAAAGAAAAAGGCAACTATTTCAGTAAATAAAAAAAAAAAAAAAAAAAAAAAACAAGAAGAAGTTTTTGAAATTCCATTTACATGATACTATCGCTGTAATGTGATTACTGATGTTCAAAGTAACAAAAACAACAATTGTTTACTCGCCAAAATATAGTAACTGAAAAATTACAATTCCCTTGCTAATCATTCTAATCACAATAAAACCTATTAAATTCTTCTTTTTTTTTCAAACAGTTAAAACACCTTTTTTCCCCCTCTTCCATGAAAAAAAAAATTCTACCCTAACAACCATCTATAGCTTGAAACTGCAATTAAAAAAACATAATTATCTTTTACAATTGCAAGGCAGAGTTAATTAGCTATATGACTCAGACCCCTTGTAGACAAACACTTTAGTCATTAGGGCTCTACGCTGCATCTATATTTACCAGAATCCATTGTTCCTGCATGCGTGTTGCTCAGGGAATCATGGGATAGATTTTTTCCATATATGGAAGTTGCTACTCTAAGTGTAGTACTATTACAAACCTATCATGAAGCGGGCCATGCAAGGCGTGAAATCAATGGATGTTTAAATCGCAACAAATCAGAGGCTGCAGCTTCGGTAATCGTAAACTATATTCTGAAAACGATAAACAAGTATTGGCCGATGGTTTATAGTCCATGATAATGGATTCTTGAAGCGAGTGTGCAATTTTTTTGAGTATTGAACAGATTTTTACTCTACATCATACAAACAATGAGTTAGATATCGGGGCAAAATACATTAGCATTTAAACCAGTCTCTATAGCAATAGAAGTGGATAAAGCACCATGATGATATCTCATTAATATTTACATTTTGAAAAAAAAAAGGAGGCCCATATACGGGAAATAATTTACGGCTAAGCAGAAAATTAGTTGGATCTTTATCACAAGTATGGAGATGATAAATCATTAAGATAAAATAAAAGATGTGAATAAAAAAAAATCAAACAAGGTTGCATTTTTTTTAATCAATTGAAAAAAAAAAAACATAAAAAATGCACATGTGCACTGGTACCTGGGAAATGTGGTCATTAAAATGATGAAAATTTTACAAATAATTATATTATGTTTTCTATTTTACCTTACAACAACTTCTAACCTACATTCTAAGAGTACCAGGAACAACATAATTTTATTATACGTTAATAACTGTACTTATATTGTACTCCCAGAATTAAATTATTTCTTTGTTTATATTTATGAACATTCTACACAATATGCCTAACTGCCTTATATTTTGCAAGCAATTAGACAAAGTCTGAATGAAATAGTATGAACGTATCAAAAAGCTTCTTCCTTAGATGGGACAGTCTCTTTTGTATACTGCTGTCAATTAATAAGGCAGCTTCTTCTTTAGATGGGACAGTCTTTTTTGTATACTGCTGTCAATTAATAAGGCAGCTTCTTCTTTAGATGAGACAGTCTCTTTTGTATACTGTTGTCAATTAATAAGGCAGCTTCTTCCTTAGATGGGACAGTCTCTTTTGTATACTGCTGTCAATTAATAAGGCAGCTTCTTCTTTAGATGGGACACTCTCTTTTCTTCCTTAGATAAGACAGTCTCTTTTGTATACTGCTGTCAATTAATAAGGCAGCTTCTTCCTTAGATAAGACAGTCTCTTTTGTATACTGCTGTCAATTAATAAGGCAGCTTCTTCCTTAGATGGGACGGTCTTTTTTCTTCCTTAGATAAGACAGTCTCTTTTGTATACTGTTGTCAATTAATAAGGCAGCTTCTTCCTTAGATGAGACAGTCTCTTTTGTATACTGTTGTCAATTAATAAGGCAGCTTCTTCCTTAGATGAGACAGTCTCTTTTGTATACTGCTGTCAATTAATAAGGCAGCTTCTTCCTTATATGAGACAGTCTCTTTTCTTCCTTAGATAAGACAGTCTCTTTTGTATACTGCTGTCAATTAATAAGGCAGCTTCTTCTTTAGATGGGACAGTCTCTTTTGTATACTGCTGTCAATTAATAAGGCAGCTTCTTCCTTAGATGAGACAGTCTCTTTTGTATACTGCTGTCAATTAATAAGGCAGCTTCTTCTTTAGATGGGACAGTCTTTTTTCTTCCTTAGATAAGACAGTCTCTTTTGTATACTGCTGACAATTAATAAGGCAGCTTCTTCCTTAGCTAAGACAGTCTCTTCTGTATACTGTTGTCAATTAATAAGGCAGCTTCTTCCTTAGATGAGACAGTCTCTTTTGTATACTGTTGTCAATTAATAAGGCAGCTTCTTCCTTAGATGAGACAGTCTCTTTTGTATACTGCTGTCAATTAATAAGGCAGCTTCTTCCTTATATGAGACAGTCTCTTTTCTTCCTTAGATAAGACAGTCTCTTTTGTATACTGCTGTCAATTAATAAGGCAGCTCCTTCCTTAGATGGGACAGTCTCTTTTGTATACTGCTGTCAATTAATAAGGCTGCTTCTTCCTTAGATGAGACAGTCTCTTTTCTTCCTTAAATAAGACAGTCTCTTTTGTATACTGCTGACAATTAATAAGGCAGCTTCTTCATTAGCTAAGGTAGCGTCTTTTGTAAATTGCTTTGGATAGATAAAGCAGCTTCTTCCTTAGATAAGACAGCTTTTTTGTAAATTGCTGTTGATTAATAAGGCAGCTTCCTACTTAGATAAGGCGACTTCTTTAATATAATGCTGTCAATTAATTAGGCAGCTTCTTCCTTAGATAAGACAGCTTCTTTTGTATACTGCTGTCGATTAATAAGGCAGCTTCTTCCTTAGATAAGGCGACTTCTTTAATATAATGCTGTCAATTAATTAGGCAGCTTCTTCCTTAGATAAGACAGCTTCTTTTTTACACTGCTGTCGATTAATAAGGCAGCTTCTTCCTTAGATAAGACAGCTTCTTTAATATACTGCTTCTTCCTTAGATAAGGAGACTTCTTTAATATATTGCTGTCGATTAATAAGGCAGCTTCTTCCTTAGATAAGACAGCTTCTTTTGTATACTGCTGTCAATTAATAAGGCAGCTTCTTCCTTAGATAAGGCGATTTCTTTAATATACTGCTGTCGATTAATAAGGCAGCTTCTTCCTTAGATAAGACAGCTTCTATTGTATATTGCTGTCAATTAATAAGGCGGCTTCTTCATTAGATAAGGCGACTTCTTTAATATACTGCTGTCGATTAATAAGGCAGCTTCTTCCTTAGATAAGACAGCTTCTTTTGTATACAGCTGTGATCTATAAGGCAGCTTCTTCCTTAGATAAAACAGCTTCTTTTATAAAATGCTGTCTGTTAATTTGTCAGCTTCTTCCTTAAATAAGACAGCTTCTGTATTCTGCCATCCATTAATAAACCTGTAATGGAGCTTCTTCCTTAGGTAAGACAGCCTCTTTTGTATACTGCTGTCTATCAATAAGGCATCTTCTTCCTGAGATAAGACAGATACTCTCTTATACTGCTGTCAATTAATAAGACAGCTTCATTTGTTGGCTGACCTGGATAGAAAAGGCAGCTTCTTGCTTAGAAAAGACAACTGCATATGATAGATAAGGTAGTTTCTTCCTTAAATAAGACAGCTTCTTTTGTAAACTGCTTCTAATAGATAAGGTAGTTTCTTCCTTAGATAAGATAGCTTCTTTTGTAACCTGCTTGGATAATAAAGACAGCTTCTATTTTAACTGCATAAATAAGGGGCAGTTTCTTCCTTAAAATGTTGAGGATAAATAAAGAGTTTCTTCCTCACATTATAGTGGACAGACAAAGCAGTGCTTTCGTTTAATTGCTAGGCTTAAATATTGGAAGTTTCTTCCTTAAATTCCTGTGAGTATTGTAAACCATTAGAAAAAGTATATTGCAAATTAGGAATGCTAAAAAGACCATTCTTTCCTGCTTGCTTTAAAAGATCAGTAATTTACAATCATTTCACTGAGTTAAAAATAAACTCAAACATATTATCTCCTGACCATATTAAAGGCTTAATCTGAGCATACAAGCAGAAAAAAAACAACCTTTCAATATTAAGCTCCATGCATGTTCTCTCTCAGTCCATTGTCTTAGCATGTCTTAAGTTACACATCAACAGCAGCAATGACTACTTATTGCCAATCTTAATTAAGCTTTCAAAGACTACAGTTGTTTGATTAAAAAAAATTAGAAAAATCAATATACAAGTTGGTATGAAATATTCATAAATCATTCTCGAAAAAAAAAAAAAAAGAAAGAAAGGAAGAGCAGGATGCTAATAAAGCAATTCACGGGAAATATAAATCATGTCAATGAAATTTCTACAATGACAAGATACATATGCTTTTTCTGATTAATTCACATCCGATAATTCTCTGCTATGAAAGCCGATAAAATATAAGGAATAGCATTGTCGTGGAGACATTAAATGAAGACAAAAGTGTTGTCCGTTTTACGTTGACTGTTTACTTCATAGACCGGAAGAACAACAAGTGACGTACAGGACGTCATAACAAAACAACAAAAGAGCGCGTTACTTAAACGTGACGCCAAGAATGGCGGGTCATTAAATATACAGGTTACTTAACGTGACACTCGGGGCCTGCAAAGCTTAAATTCAGACTAAATACATGAATAAAGTAATTACATAGTAAATCTACTTTAAAGCAGTCTCAATAATAATAGTGTATCATATAAAATTTGAAAGTCTAGTACGATTAAATTTAGTAGTCAATTTCTAAATGAATAGTCCTGGTCACGGCACCAAAATGTCGTGGAGACATTAAATGAAGACAAAAGTGTTGTCCGTTTTACGTTGACTGTTTACTTCATAGACCGGAAGAACAACAAGTGACGTACAGGACGTCATAACAAAACAACAAAAGAGCGCGTTACTTAAACGTGACGCCAAGAATGGCGGGTCATTAAATATACAGGTTACTTAACGTGACAAGCATTAACCCTTTTTTTTTTGTTTCTAAGAATTAAAGGCATACTTGGGAGCAATGTAAAGAGAGCCAAAGTAGTACTTGAATCTTTGGCAATTAAACAGAATAAGATATTTTTTCAAGTTTAATCTTTTGAGTACAGTAAGTCAGTACAATACAACTAACACTTTCCTGTCTCTTGAGTGTAGATTTAAAGATATATTTTTGGTGATTAAGTATTTTAAGTCACTATATATCCTTCCTGTTTCTCACTAACTCCCTCTCCGAAATTAACATCAAATCCTTCTTTTTATATTTGACAGGCAAGATATCTATGCAAGATTAATGTCTCCACCAGTACACCATACAAGATGGCGGTTTCAGAGCTTAATCAGACACTATATCCCAGAAAAAGGTTGCCGTTTTACTTTCTCTTTTATAGCTAGGTTTTGACAGAGTTAGACAGGCTAGTTCACCATAGTTACTACAGAATTTTGAAACAGATGGTTGTTTCCTTTCTACTCCATACAAGAACGAATCAATAATATAATGTTTTAGAATATCTTTGAAAAGAAAGCCCCTTTTACTCAGTCCTTTACATACTAGTGTATACAATGAAGGTTTTGACACTACCAGTACACCATAATACAAATTAGATGGATATTCCCCTCCTCACACCATGCAAGAGTTTAATGAAATTTAATCTTTATCACATGGCTTAATCTAACATGCTTATCAGCTCTTTCGTCACCAGCAGCATTATAACAAAGTTCTGACACTACAAGTACACCATACCATCAATCTCAGTAATGATGGCTCCTCTGCTACACCATACAAGAAATTTCTTTGAAAGTTGTATTGGAATCATTCATCTTATGGCATTAAATATGCTCTTTACTTGCATTTGTTTCTAAAGTAACCAGGAGCTAAGGTCAAAGGTGCTGCTTTTATTATGCACGGAGTCTCCCCCTGAAGTAAAACTCCTCTACGAAAAACACAACCCTTCCCTAGAAACCTCATAAACATTAATATCTTATGAAGTGGTTTTTCCCTTTTACTTCTGTAAAAGATAATGTGCCTAAGTCATGTATTTCGAGCGTTGTTATATTATGAAAATCTATTGTTTCCTATAGACTTTAATCTAAGACGCCTAGACATTTTTTCTTAACAAAACATATATCATAATTTAAAATATTAATATAAAATTCTTAAAATATCTTAAGAAAGTCTCGTGTTTTCTACAGATTTTAATAAAACTTGTCCAGACAGAATTTTTTTTTTTGTACAATATATATCATACATTAGAACGTTAATTTATATACAATTTTGAAAGCATTTCAGGAAAGTTCGTGAACGATTCCGACATATTTTAATCAAACTTGCCTAGACGGTTTTTGTTTTACAAGATATGTAATCATCCCAAGTATTAATATATTATTATTATTAAAATATTTTTTACTGAAAATGGAGAGCAATATGACTACGAAGGTCTATTCCTTATTTAATGAAAACAATAAAATCAAAAGGTCACGCTAATGTTATGTTCATGTTACAAAATTATCTTTTCGAAACAAATATACATTATTGCTAAGTATATTGTAAATATCAAAAAACTGATATGAAATTTAATGTTGTTTTAAATTTCCAGCTTATATCAGAATGATTATTAATATTTTCATATTACTTATTACATGTATCGCAGAAATGTGACACGGCAAAACGTAAATTTGTCCCGAAGTTTATTAATTTAGATTTCAATATACGAGACCTAGCTCTCATTTGAAGTGATTCATTTTGCTTCAGAAAATAGGCAAAGACCAAAATGAATCAACATTAAGCATAAAACAAAAGAGTCTGGTATGCATTGTTTGGTTTATTATTAATACTCTGGTTTGATACTGTGTGCAAAATATTATACTGTCATTTACAGGCACAAATCTAAGTTACTTAATAATTTTAAACATATCATAAAATATTGCGATTACCAAGTACTAGGTCCTCATACTTCAAGCAACTGCAGAGAAATGAAACAAAAGACTTAGGGATAATTTTGTCTTATTTCTTTTGCATAAATGTTTCCATAAGTGTCAGAGCAATTAAGTATGGCCAAAGTCACGGTTACATGACCTTCATAAAAATACCTTCTAGTTTTTTCATAACTATTTGTAAAATATACCATGGCCTAGTGGTCTACATGCAGTTCTGGTTGACGATACCTTTTTTGGAAGTACCAATTTTGAAAATGAGTGGCTCAGTTCCCAACAGGGACAATTTTTTTTCCATAACAAAAGAGCCATGTAAATGCCACTGGAGTCAGTGAAGTAAGAAAATAAAGACAAGCTGAAATTTTATTCAGTCTTGCATTGTCAATAACTCATATGTAGTAAGTGGGTGCCCCATGTCCTGTGGATTTTGCATATACATGCTAGCCTCGTTCTGAACTCCCAAATATCAAAAACTTGCAAATTTTTTTATGATTTACCAGTTTGTATCAAGATATGGACCTTTACTCTGAACCAAATCATTAAAGGTATATCAGACTGCAATATCTACTACTTAAAATGATAGAGGGAAAAATGTATATCTTCAAAAAAAAAAGTGCTTTGGGCATGAACTAAAACCTTGTCTGGAGATGTTGCTCCACTCCATGTTTTAGTAAATGCCTGCACGGAGCCGAACATATGACACTGCAACAAAAATACAGTAGAACCACTACATTACCATTGCTATTTCATTAAAACATTTCATTTATAGAAAATAGTAATTTAGAATTTCATCACCATCAAAACAGACAGGCCCTATCTTTGTGCTTTATTTCTATGGACTTATCACCTGTCAAATAGGCAAACATGATTGTACTACATATTGCTGTTATAGTAAGTTTGACTTATAGACGTTATTAAAATTTCCCATTTCAAGTAGCAAAAAATAAAGGAACTACCCTTAAAAATACGCTTACTTACATACTTCAAAAATGTGTTTTGCATGCCAGAAAAAAGAATGAAACATAAAATAAATATCATTCCGAATCGAGATTTTTTCCCTGACTAGTTGCCCTGAATTTATTTTTAACTTTTTCAACTCTGAAGGGAGAAAAAACAAGAGGACCATGATGGTCCTGAATCGCTCACCTCTTCCCACATGACCCAGTTTTGAGTATGACGTCGTTTTTTCTATTATTTGACATAGTGACCTAGTTTTTGAGCTCATGTGACCCAGTTTTGAACTTGACCTAGATATAATCAAGATAAAAATTCAGACCAATTTTCATGAAGATCCATTGAAAAATATGGTCTCAAGAGAGGTCACAAGGTTTTTCTATTACCTGACCTATTGACCTAGTTTTTGAAGGTACGTGACCCTGTTTTAAACTTTATCTAGATATCATCAAGGTGAACATTCTCACTAATTTTCATGAAGATCTCATGAAAAATATGGCCTCTAGAGAGGTCACAAGGTTTTTCTATTTTTAAACCTACTGGCCTAGTTTTTGACCGCATGTGACCCAGTTTCAAAACTGACCTAGATATCATCAAGGTGAACATTCAGATCAATTTTCATGAAGATCCATTGAAAAATATGGCCTCTAGAGAGGTCAAAAGATTTTAATAATTTTAGACCTACTGACCTAGTTTTTGTCCGCAGTTGACCCAGTTTCAAACTTGACCTAGATATCATCAAGATGAACATTCAGACCAACTTTCATACAGATCCCATGAAAAGTATGGCCTCTAGAGAGGTCACAAGGTTTTTTTATTCTTTGACCTACTGACCTAGTTTTTAAGGCACGTGACCCAGTTTCGAACGTGACCTAGATATCATCAAGGTGAACATTCTGACCAATTTTTATGGAGATCCATTCACAAGTATGGCCTCTAGAGAGGTCACAATGTTTTTCATTTTTAGACCTACTGACCTAGTTTTTGACGCACATGACCCTGTTTCGAACTTGACCTAGATATCATCAAGATGAACATTCGACCAATTTTCATAAGATCCCATGAAAAATATGGCCTTTAGAGAGGTCACAAGGTTTTACTATTTTGACCTACTGACCTAGTTTTTGATGGCACGTGACCCACTTTCAAACTTGATCTAGATATCATCAAGATGAACATTCAGACAAACTTTCATACAGATCCCATGAAAATATGGCCTCTAGAGAGGTCACAAGGTTTTTCAATAATTGACCTACTGACCTAGTTTTTGAGGCACATGACCCACTTTCAAACTTGACCTAGATATCATCAAGATGAACATTCTGATCAATTTTCATGAAGATCTCATGAAATATATGGCCTCTAGAGAGGTCACAAGTTTTTCTATTTTTAGACCTACTGACCTAGTTTTTGATCGCACGTGACCCAGTTTCGAACCTGACCTAGATGTCATCAAGATGAACATTCAGACCAACTTTCATACAGATCCATGAAATATATGGCCTTTAGAGAGGTCACAAGGTTTTTTCTATTATCTGACATACTGACCTAGTTTTTGATGGCACGTGACCCAGTTTCGAACTTGACCTAGATATCATCAAGGTGAACATTCTGACCAATTTTCATGAAGATCTTGTGAAATATATGGCCTCTAGAGAGGTCACAAGCTTTTTCTATTTTTAGACCTACTGACCTAGTTTTTGAAGGCACGTGACCCAGTTTCGAACTTGACCTAGATATCATCAAGGTGAACATTCTGACCAATTTCCATGAAGATCTTGTGAAATATATGGCCTCCAGAGAGGTCACAAGCTTTTTCTATTTTTAGACCTACTGACCTAGTTTTTGAAGGCTTGTGACCCAGTTTCGAACCTGACCTAGATGTCATCAAGATGAACATTCAGACCAACTTTCATACAGATCCCATGAAATATATGGCCTCTAGAGAGGCCACAAGGTTTTTCTATTTTAGACCTACTGACCTATTTTTGACGGCACGTGACCCAGTTTCGAACTTGACCTAGATATCATCAAGATGAACATTCTGACCAATTTTCATGAAGATCTTGTGAAATATATGGCCTCTAGAGAGGTCACAAGGTTTTTCTATTTTTAGACCTACTGACCTAGTTTTTGACCGCACGTGACCCAGTTTCGAACCTGACCTAGATATCATCAAGATGAACATTCAGACCAACTTTCATACAGATCCCATGAAAAATATGGCCTTTAGACAGGTCACAAGGTTTTTCTATTATCTGACCTACTGACCTACATTTTGATGGCACGTGACCCAGTTTCGAACTTGACCTAGATATCATCAAGGTGAACGTTCTGACCAATTTTCATGAAGATCTTGTGAAATATATGGCCTCCAGAGAGGTCACAAGCTTTTTCTATTTTTAGACCTACTGACCTAGTTTTTGAAGGCACGTGACCCAGTTTCGAACTTGACCTAGATATCATCAAGGTGAACATTCTGACCAATTTCCATGAAGATCTTATGAAATATATGGCCTCTAGAGAGGTCACAAGGTTTTTCTATTTTTAGACCTACTGACCTAGTTTTTAATGGCACGTGACCCAGTTTCGAACTTGACCTAGATATCATCAAGATGAACATTCTGACCAATTTTCATGAAGATCTTGTGAAATATATGGCCTCTAGAGAGGTCACAAGGTTTTTCTATTTTTAGACCTACTGACCTAGTTTTTGATGGCACGTGACCCAGTTTCGAACTTGACCTAGATATCATCAAGATAAACATTCTGACCAACTTTCATAAAGATCCCATGAAAAATGTGACCTCTAGAGTGGTCACAAGCAAAAGTTTACGGACGGACGGACGGACGCACGGACGGACGCACGGACGGACGATGGACGACGGACACCGCGCGATCACAAAAGCTCAACTTGTCACTTTGTGACAGGTGAGCTAAAAATGCATTTATATAAAAGAGGATCGGTCTTAGAATTGCAAGCATCTATTCTATCAATAAGGAAGGGTATGGTGCACACATTTAATCTCTTTCCACATTATACATCTTCATTACATAATTTTCTCAAATATTAATGCAGTAATGAAATATTCATATATTCTAACACAAATTTAACAGAATCATCATTTTAATTACTGGTTAATGAACCATGTTCTGTTACGATTCTTCAAGGGAATTTAATAATAAAAAAAAGGTAAAATTTTAGAATCGAAATTTTAAAACGCAAATTCGAATTTAAATACGATTTTATTTTATTAAATAAATACATGAAAATTTTTTTTTATAAAAATGTGCTGTGGGTTTCCAAAATTCAAAGGAATATTGACTGATTAAATCTGTAGCATAATAATTTGCCCATATTTTCATGTTTTCTTTCTATCTTTGAATTGCTTTTTAAAGACTCTAGAAAACATCTCTTGGGACATTTTTTCACAAGAACTTAACATCGCAATACCTTGGACAGACTGTAACTACAGTCAAACTAAGGGAGTCAGTGGAGCAGTCCGCGGGTTAGCAGGCTGGACTACAACATCAGCGCTCTGGGTTCAATTCCCGGTTGCGGTTGATATTCCAACTAGTGTTCAGTGCTGGGTGATTTACTTAAACTGGTACTGTTTCCAGCAGTATCAGCCTAAACTGAATGCTGGGGAGATAAATATGACACCTGCCGTGCGCTGGGCTGGAAATAAGTTGTTCCATCCATGTTAAACAAAAACATTTACCTGTTGCTTAAACACCTGTGAACTAATACTTTATGTTTCAAAAGACTGCTAATTCCACTTCCAATTTATATACTGTGAAATCATTTCATTTAGTTTGCACAAAGTTTTGTGGTTTTAGTAAAAAGTCACTCACTGTCACTTCATGGAGACATTAACCCTTACCTTGCTAAATTTATATAACGAACTTGTCCATCTTTCAATTTGGACAGTACCATTAACTGTTAAAAGGGGTGCTAAATACCACAAAGATATTGACTGAATGGCAAACAGTGCAGAACATGATCAGACTGCACGGATGTGCAGGCTTATCATGATCTACACTGGTCACAAAGGCAGAATCGACCGTGTTCAGCATAATAAGGGTTTACTAATAAATTTACATTTTTTTTCAGTTAAAATGAAAGGGAAAAGCTTATTTGTTGGGATTTAATTTCATAGATTAACACAACTATAAGGACTTAATTCCTCATGAATATTAATGACTGCACAATATTTCCAGTTTCAACCTGTTCAAAAAGACAACCTGCACATAACAACCATATGAGCATAATGACCATCTGCACATAACAATCACCTGTACATAACAACCATCTGCACATAACAACAACATGTACATAACGACCATCTGCAAATAACAACAACCTGTACATAACCACCATATGAGCATAATGACAATCTGCACATAACAATCACCTGTACATAACAACCATCTGCACATAACAATCACCTGTACATAACAACCATCTGCATATAACAACAACCTGTACATAACCACCATATGAGCATAATGACAATCTGCACATAACAATCTCCTTTACGTAACAACCATCTGCTCATAACAATCACCTGTACATAACAACCATCTGCACATAACAACAACCTGTACATAACCACCATATGAGCATAATGACAATCTGCACATAACAATAACCTGTACATAACAACCATCTGCATATTACAACAACCTGTACATAACCACCATATGAGCATAATGACAATCTGCACATAACAATCACCTGTACATAACAACCATCTGCACATTACAACAACCTGTACATAACCACCATATGAGCATAATGACAATCTGCACATAACAATCACCTGTACATAACAACCATCTGCACATAACAACAACCTGTACATAACCACCATATGAGCATAATGACAATCTGCACATAACAATCACCTGGACATAACAACCATCTGCACATTACAACAACCTGTACATAACCACCATATGAGCATAATGACAATCTGCACATAACAATCACCTGTACATAACAACCATCTGCACATTACAACAACCTGTACATAACCACCATATGAGCATAATGACAATCTGCACATAACAATCTCCTTTACGTAACAACCATCTGCTCATAACAATCACCTGTACATAACAACCATCTGCACATAACAACAACCTGTACATAACCACCATATGAGCATAATGACAATCTGCACATAACAATCACCTGTACATAACAACCATCTGCACATTACAACAACCTGTACATAACCACCATATGAGCATAATGACAATCTGCACATAACAATCACCTGTACATAACAACCATCTGCACATTACAACAACCTGTACATAACCACAATATGAGCATAATGACAATCTGCACATAACAATCACCTGTACATAACAACCATCTGCACATAACAATGACCTGTACATAACAACCATCTGAGCATAAGGACCACCTGCACATAACAACTATCTGTACCTAATAATGACTAACTGCACATAACAACTACTTTTGGGCTTCCCTTAAGCATGGTCTTTATATAACAGTTTGACTGTATCTGCAAATATGCTTCAAAGATCAATTAAATCAATCACTCATATTCATATGTCTGGCCACAATTCTGTTAATTATCAAAGGTAAGCAAAATCTAAATGCTAGATTTTTTTGATTTTTTTTTTTATTTTTATTTTTAGGGAATTTGGAAAATAAAATGTTTTTAGAGAAGACAATAGAAAATTATCCTCTATAGTGCTTTACATTAAAAAAAATATTTATTATTGCTACCTTTTCTTGTTTGTTTGTTTTTTCATAGTTACAACTCATGGACATTACTTATTCAATTAATCTGGGCTGCATGTTGAAATTTCATTGTAGTGTGGCCTTCATCTTCCCCTCATTATTTCTAAGTCATGAATTATCTACTTGACCCTAGGTCAAGCCATTCTGGCCCCTACAATGTAAATAACCTGCCCTTATTTATTACCAAGGTTATGTCATTTCTGGCACAGCATGAAAATGCATCATTAACACACAAATTTCACAGGTCAGCCTGTCAAAGTTTAACTGAAAGGCTGGGAAAATAAATTTCGTTACCTAGTAACCATTTTATGTACCCTTATCTCTAGCAAATCCTTGAATTTCAAATGCTAATACCTTTCCGTCAATGTTATATTGATTGTTCGAAAACTGACCATTAGATTTTAATTTATTCTCATGGAAGCAGAAAGTAAAATCATGCTTTTTGATTGTATGATGGACACACTGACAGACGGCTGAAATATTCTCGTTATTTCTTTTATGCAAGACTATTTTCAGAAGTTGCGCCTTTTGTGTCCGTCATTAATCGATGACAAAAGCTTTACAAGGCGACATGTCACAAGACTGTTAAGATCTATGCAAAAGTTGTAATTTAAAGCTTTCCATTTGTCAGCTGCAGATCTTAGCTCCGCGTCTGTGACCTAAACTTGACGTCTTTCTATACTAGTAGGCAACGCTAGACCATTGAGCAATAGCAAAAGACACCATAGCAGCATCATCAATACCACAATGCGAGAGGTCACAAATCGGACAAATTTCCACAGAAACGCAACACGCATTGTCTATCATCCTGTTAAGTTAAACATTTTTCTATTCAAATCATGCAGTGACGATAAACAAGTTAAATTTACCCAACTTAAGTCACTGTCATCCACTAACGTACAATTCAATTACTGTATGCGATAAAATGCCCCGCTTGCCAATGCAGCTGCGATTATTATGGTGACAAAAAGCGTCAAAGTTCAGACGAGTTATATAACGCGACCCTTAGTGACCCGAAAAAACTCTGGTCACTTTAGGGATGCACAAAATTTGAATAAACATTTTGTAATTTTTGAAAAGGATAAAACCTAGTATTACAATATAATCTGCAGTGAGAAGAATATAAATTTAGGTGTAGAAAAGCATCTTTTACAGGGCAAAAGGGCAAAGGCCAGACCATCTCCTGTCTATTACAATAAGATGACCACAAAAACACCACAAAACTTGTTGGCAAGCAGGGGTATAAAAGTATCAAAAAGTCATCCTAATCAACCTGACTTAGAGTTAATTTCGCCCCAGTAATTTTGATGACTTGGTGAATAAAATAGACCACTTGAGGTAATTTGTGTTCTTTTCATGATCTAGGTAACAGGTGGGTCATGGTGTATATGTGTGATGTAAGGGGTAGGCCCAGGGGGACAGGGTTAAATTAAGGTCATCCTCTGGTCAAAGGAAACTTTTTTTCACAGATTTTATTCTGTTACTTAGTTACTAAAGGTGTTTATTTTTCTGTTTATCTCTATTAACCTCACAGATATTATTCTGTTACTTAGGAAATGACTATTACAAAAGGTGTCTATTTTTCTGTTTAACTCTATTAGCCTGAATGAACAAACTGAAAAATCTAAAAATTTAAAGATGATAATTAATTATTTCATAGGTAAATCATAAATTAATCATCTTTAAGTATGAGGGTTTGCAATGTGGTAATTAGAAAAGTTCCCATCTATGTTTTTCAGTGAATGACTACAATATATTAGAGTGAAAACTAGTTTTTTCATAGTAAAAATATATTTTTTAATATTTAGAAACTACAACATTGGTAAAATATAGTGAAAATTTTGTATCTGCTATTCACATTGTAAAAAATATTTCAAACTTGTACTAAATCATTATAAATATTCTAGAATGATACTTAAGTTCCAAAAGTGGCATCCTCTCTACCAAAATAAACAATGCAATGAACAGAAGTATTAACCCTTATCATGCTGGACACAACTGATTCTGCCTTTGCGACCACTGTATATCATGATCAGCCTGCACATCTGTGCAGCCTGATCAAGACCTGCACTGTTTGCCATTCAGTCAGTATCTTTTTGGTAAACACCTCTTTTAACAGTTAACGGTACTGTCAAAAATGAAAGATGGACAAGTTCATTAATATAAATTTAACAGGGTAAGGGATTTTTAAATATTAAATCATTCAAACACATCTTTCCACCAAGGTCTGATTGGAGTTGCTGATCTGTATCAGAAAAATTGATTAATGCATTTTTTGTGATTTTGTATGTGTACAATGTACATGTACACCTTTGTGTAATAAATCCATCCGCATACTAAGAATATGCATCTGCTAGACTTGAAAAAAAACCGTACATATATATCTGTACTAGTACGAAAATGCAACCTCTAGAATTCCTTGTTTCTGTGAAGATTATTTCACTGTTGCAGTATGACCACTTTATACTTTGCACGGAATGTCAGAAAAGCAAGATAAATAGCAAAGTCGGTTTGACTTGGTCTATTTAAGTGAGGTAATGGAAAGTGCAATGCCCTAGCACCGGCCCAATCAGAACTCCTAGGGGACCCATTTTTCAAAATTAATAAACTTGTCCAATGGACCATTTTCGTTAAACAAAAAAAGAACTGTTGTTAAATAAATGAAAGTGAAAATTATTAAAGTAAGCCCTGGATTTGTATGTTACACTCGAAAGTGTCACTTTCTTGAGGGCAAATATAAAATACTACTGTAATATTAAAACTCAGCTTCCTTGTAAATGAAACAAACCTCTGGTGCAACATTCAAAATCATAAAATTTTAATGGATTTTATGTTTTATACATTTTAGCTGCTGATTTTTTGTGTTTCATTAACATGTAAACAAAATAAATGTTCAATTTCTATCTAAAACTTTGTCTTCATGTTCAATAATGTAATTATCCCGAAAGAGCATGCATTCTCGTCTTGTGCAACCCCTGCATGCAGCGCATGATCAATAACATGCGATGTACATGCATTTCTTAGCAATACAAGTAGTTTTGAAAGCATTAATTATTCCGAGTTATCTTGAGGGAAGTTTCTGTTATTAGGACCCTTTGTGTAAGCACATAACAGAAAGTGGGGTTCACATTAAGCCTCAAATGGCTTTAGGCATTTAATGAGATTACGAAATAAAAGATGAAGGCGTTGTTTTTTTCAACAATCGTAAAATCTTGTTTGAAATCTTTATACATGTTATATAGCTAAGCTGAACTTGGTAACACGGTGAAACTGAATTCTGTGTTAGCCTTGCTTTAATATTATGAACAGCTTTAGACAGTAAGCAGTGTGTCTATGATAAAGTCCGAGTAAAATGTAATCATTACCCAAGTGAAATAAGTATCTTTCCACAATGTTTCGGACATGTTAAAATTATGAATTATTAATAATTTATATTCATGTGGAACTACTTTTTGCTGATTTGGCAGTTGTCAGTCTGATCTATTCATGAAACTAGAAAATGCTTTTGTAAAAAAGCGCATGTCTCCCCAAATGCAAAGTCCTATAGGCAAGAAGTCAATAGGGGTCAGGAGCGAAAGTCAAAGAGACACTGATGGTTGGCTACAATAGGGATCATCTACTTGGCATGTCCAGTCATCCCGCTAAATTTCAACACTCTTGGCCTAGTGGTTCTCAAGTCACTGTTCAGGCTCCTGTGACCTTGACCTTCGATCAAGTGACCTCAAAATAAATAGGGGTCATCTACTCTGCATGTCCAATCATCCTATTAAGTTTCAACATTGTAGGTCAAGTGGTTCTCAAGTTATTTCCAAAAAATTATTTTACATGAACAGGCCACTGTGACCTTGACCTTTAATTGACTGACTCCAAAATCAATAGGGGTCATCTACTTTGCATGTTCAATCATGCTATAAAGTTTCAACATTCTGGGTCAAGTGGTTCTCAAGTTATTGATTGGAACTGGTTATCAATGTTCAGGCCCCTGTGACCTTGACCTTTAACGGAGTGACCCCAAAAACAATAGGGGTCATTTACTCTGTATGAACAATCATCCTATGAAGTTTCAACATTCTGGGTCGAGAGGTTCTCAAGTTATTGATTGGAAATGGTTTTCCATGTTCAGGCCCCTGTGGCCTTGACCTTTAACAGAGTGACCCCAAAATCGTTAGGGGTCATCTACTCTGCATGACCAATCATCCTATGAAGTTTCCTCATTCTGGGTCAAGTGGTTCTCAAGTTACTGACCAGAAATGGTTTTCAATGTTCAGGCCCCTGTGGCCTTAACCTTTAACAGAGTGACCCCAAAATCGTTAGGGGTCATCTACTCTTCATGACCAATCATCCTATTAAGTTCCAACATTCTGGGTCAAGTGGTTCTTAGGTTACTGACCGGAAATGGTTTTCAATGTTCAGGCCCCTGTGACCTTGACCTTTAATGGAGTGACCCAAAAATCGATAGGGGTCATCTACTCTTCATGACCAATCATCCTATGAAGTTTCAACATTCTGGGTCAAGTGGTTCTCTAGTTATTGATCGGAAATGGCTTTCAATGTTCAGGCCCCTGTGACCTTGACCTTTCATAGAGTGACCCCAAAATCAATTGGGGTCATCTACTCTTCATGAATAATCATCCTATGAAGTTTCAACATTCTGGGTCAAGTGGTTCTCTAGTTATTGATTGGAAATGGTTTTCAATGTTCAGGCCCCTGTGACCTTGACCTTTGACGGAGTGACCCCAAAATCAATAGGGGTCATCTACTCTTCATGACCAATCATCCTATGAAGTTTCAACATTCTGGGTCAAGTGGTTCTCTAGTTATTGATTGGAAATGGTTTTCAATGTTCAGGCCCCTGTGACCTTGACCTTTGATGGAGTGACCCCAAAATCAATAGGGGTCGTCTACTCCAGCAGCCCTACAAGCCTATAAAGTTTGAAGGTTCTAGGTCAAATGGTTCTCCAGTTATTGCTCGGAAATGAAGTGTGACGTACGGACGGACGGACAGGGCAAAAACAATATGTCTCCTGGGGGAGACATAATTAAATCCAAACAAATAAATTAATGTCCTTTTTCATCTAATCTTCAGGACGTAAAAAACACAGAATCATGTTCCCGACTAAAAAGCTGTTTTTGGCCAAAAACTCCAAAATTTAATGACAACGTAATTAAATGATTTCATGGTAACTCAGTTCCATGTTGGACAAGCTGCATGAAGAATGCATTTTCATCTTTTTATTTTCATACTTTTTTTGTTAATAATGACAAAATGCCGTTCAATTTCAGTTTCATTTCATGAAATTGGATATTTTTGTATCTCAGCTATAAAAGATCTGTTTGTGTATTCTGATTCTTTGCAAAATGCACAAGGTTTGCAGATTTTTTATCACTACAGAAAACCATTCCAAACTCACAGTCACTGGCACAGCAACCTTTCTCTTTAAAGGCTCATATAAATGGCTTTGTCTGTAACGATGACTGCCACATTTTTTTTGTGATGAATATAAAATATATCAATTTCCTTTTAAAGTCCTTTTTTCAATCGTTGTTTTCTCTAATATTTGTCAAAATTTTGAATACCGTTTAACATACTAGAAAGTATTTTTGAATACATTGTTTCTGATTACCTCCCTTTAACAGCTCTAACTGGTACAAATTCATATGTAATATTGAAAGTAGTGCTTTTCTAATCATGTAATTATGCGTATTAACATCTATATAGACAGCTAATTCATCTGTTTTAACACAAAATTTAAGTCTTACAGGACTCTTAAGTCATGAAAAACTCGAGAACACACAATATGCCAGTATACAGGTTTTAGATGTCACAAGTTATGCTCTGCTTCTTGTTGTTATTTACCAACTTCAGAAACAAGAGTCATAATCTGACCCTTCATTGGTCATCATGGTATGAAAAGACTCCAGGACAGGATACAGGCAAAATCTTCACTGACAATATCCTCCACTGCCCAATTTAACCATAGCAGACAAAATGCCTCCATTTCTTTTCAATTGTATACAAATTTTCTCTTCATTCTATTCAAAATATTGGTTAAGTTTTATCTTAGAAATTGTAATTTTTAAATTTTACCTCAATCTTTATTTAATTTTAGAGTTTTTAATCAACAAAATTAATAAAAGAAGGGATTTTGTTCAGTCAGACTAAGCAGGGCGCGGGGAAGGGATTTAAAATGTTAATTTAAATTCAAAGCTCTTCTTACACAAATTCAAGTATACACAAATTCAAGGAAATTAATACCATATTCAGTCTCTATTTTCTTCTTTTGTCTTTTAAATCCAAAAACTAATAATTTTACTACTTTAACAAGAGATCACAGGGTGATCTTGGCGCCCACCAATGTGCCATTTTTGAGTGTTCCAAATTTCAAGACTTACTGACTAGCTCAAGGTCAAATTTCATTTCCGTACACAACACTTTGCATGTGGTCCAAATTTGAAAGCTGTAGCTTGAGAAATGTGAAAGTAGGTCACTAGATCAATTTCAAGGACGAAATGTGAAAGTAGGTCACTAGGTCAAAATCAAGGTCAAATTACACTTCAGAACACAAATTTATGCATGTGGTCCAAATTTAAAGCCTGTACCTTCAAAAATGTGGAAGTAGGTCACTAGGTCAATGTCAAGGTCAAAGTTTGTTTCGGTACACAATCCTATGCATGTGGTCTAAATTTGAAGCCTGTAGCTACAGAAATGTGAAAGTAGGTCACTAGGTCAATCTTAAGGTCAAAGTTCATTTCGGTACACAAAACTATGCATGTGGTCCAAATTTGAAGGCTGTAGCTCGAGAAATGTGAAAGTAGGTCACTAGGTCAAAATCAAGGTCAAATTTTATTTCGGAACACAGAACTATGCATGTGTTCCAAATTTGAAGCCTGTACCTTCAAAAATGTGAAAGTAGGTCACTAGGTCAATCTTAAGGTCAAAGTTCATTTCGGTACACAAAACTATGCATGTGGTCCAAATTTGAAGGCTGTAGCTCGAGAAATGTGAAAGTAGGTCACTAGGTCAAAATCAAGGTCAAATTTTATTTCGGAACACAGAACTATGCATGTGTTCCAAATTTGAAGCCTGTACCTTCAAAAATGTGAAAGTAGGTCACTAGGTCAAAGTCAAGGACAAAGTTTTTTTCAGTGCACAAAACTATGCAAGTGGTCCAAATTTGAAGGCTGTAGCTACAGAAATGTGAAAGTAGGTCACTAGGTCAAAATCAAGGTCAACTCATGTCAAGGTTCATCTTGCCACGCAAAACCATACATGTGGTCCAAATTTGAATGTTGTAGGTTATTGACAAGAAGATTTTAAAATCTTTTCCCTATATAAGTCTATATGAACCATGTGACCCCCCAGGGCGGGGCCATATTTGACCCTAGGGGGATAATTTGAACAAACTTGGTAGAGAACCACTAGATGATGCTACATTACAAATGCCAAAGCCCTAGGTTTTGTGGTTTGGACAAGAAGATTTTCAACGTTTTTCCTATGTAAGTCTATGTAAACCATGTGACCCCCGGGGCGGAGCCATATTTGACCCTAGGGGGATAATTTGAACAATCTTAGTAGAAGACCACTAGATGATGTCATATACAAAATATCAAAGCCCTAGGCCCTGTGGTTTTGAACAAGAGGTTTTTCAAAGTTTTTCCCTATATAAGTCTATATAAACCATGTGACCCCCGGGGCGGGGCCATATTAGACCCCAAGGAAATATTTTGAATCATCTTGGTAGAGGACGACTAGATGATGCTTCATACCAAATATCAAAGCCCTAGGCTCTGTGGTTTTGGACAAGAAGATTTTCAAAGTTTTTCCCTATATAAATCTATGTAAATTATAGAAATAAACAAAGGGCCATAACTTACTAAAAAATTGTTGAACCAGTCTGATTTTCAGGGGGACACAACTAGGGTACCAATACATCATTCTGACAAAGTTTGGTCAAAATCCCCCAGGTAGTTTCTGAGGAGATGCGATAACGAGAAATTGTTAACGGACGGAAGGACGGACGGACGGACGGACGGACGGAAGGACGATTGACCACGGACGCAGAGTGATTTGAATAGCCCACCATCTGATGATGGTGGGCTAAAAACTGCATACTTTACTACTCCAAAAATTGTGTATTTTGTTACTATAGAAACCAAGTCTTTACTACAAGTATTTTACTACTTTGGTCAAGAACTGAGTACTTTACTACCCTAAAACTATTTATTACTACAAAATCTGAGTATTTTATTACTCTTAACCAGAAAACTGAGTATTTTACTTTTCCAGTATTTCACTTCTCTCATAAGATGTCCTTGAAAATATATTACCAAAAATCTCCATTGAATTTCTTTTTTATATTAGCATTAGTACCCCTTAATGCATTAAAAGAAGTTACTGACTAGCAGTGTTCCTGGATTCTGTACCAGTATTAACCTGTTCTCCGCATGTAAATGCCAAATTCACCACATATATAAGAGGTGGAAAATGAAACAACTCAGACATAATTTCTTTTTATCAAAAAGTCACAGAGAATAAATGCCTTGCTTAGGGATCAAACTCACAACCCTATGATCCATAGATCTGCACTCTCTCTACTGAGAAAAGCAGACATATTTAATTTTACTGTAAGTTGCCTAGCAACATTAGTAATTTAGTACAGTGTAAATTAATTACACAAAATTATAACCCTATATTATAATTATATCCTACCCATCTTAGTTTTTGTGTCTTTTTTACAGAAAAAAACATGCATGTACAATACGTGTAATTATCTATATAATTAGTGTATATGATACATTTTTTGTTTGATAATTATTTTATACATTTATAAATATCCTTAGTCACACTCATCTTGCCAGATTAATTATATGTGTATGTCTTTTTCTTATAATTTACATATTTTCAACTCATTTCAATATTATGTATTGTAAATTACAAAAAAAAAAAGAATTTCTCTAAGGTTTATGCAAATTTACAATGTCAGGATTATAATAAACACACAATATTAAAACTGCCGGACAACACGTTTAAGACTGCCGGGTTTCTAAAACAAATTAATAAAAAAAACACCACCTATAGGCACCAAATTTCAGAAGGTCTAAAAGATCAGACCCGTCAAGTGAATATAAATGTTGGTAAAATTAACAAAAAAAACGGAGGGCAGAAAAAAAAATGTATAAGGATGCCCGCATACGATATCAAGTATTTTGGCTCCGAGAAAGGAATAAATGTGCACTAAAATGCGTTTTTGCTGTTTTTCAATTAATGAATAAAACAATAATGAATACATTTTTTCTTCCGCATGATGCAGAAGCTCTGCTTTGGGGCTATAAATTTAAATTTCAAATTTGGTTAAAAGTTAAGAATTTATGGGGCATCTTTGGCTCAGTGTCTCATTATGCGCGGTACCATTATTGATTGGAATGCCAACTTGGTCGTAATTGTGTGCATTCTTTCTGCAGATGCAGGGCAAAAGATAGGAAAGTACAGCCGATGCTATCCGCAAGTAAACTATTTTTAAAAGCGGTTATAACAAGGGTAAAATAAATATTGTATTTATCCATTTTTATGTTTCTTTATCACTTTCCAAATATTCTGATAGTGCTTTATTAAAAAATAAAATATGACAAGAGGACTACATGGGCCTAAATTTCATCACCTGAGAACGACCTTGAGCTTCTGACCTAGCTTCTGACCAAGTTTCATGAAGTTCCATTAATAAGCAGTTCACTGAAAACTATTTGCAACTAAACTGCCCAAAAATACATAATCACTTAATAAACTCTGACAGCGGTCAAACCAAGGGTGCTATAAATCAATTCTTTTTTATATGTCAAGGTCATGAGAAGAAGTTGTCAAAAGATATCTATCTCTATTTCAGCTCTCCCAGCTACTACCTATATAAAGTTGTTTCAAAGTTTTTTTCCATTGTTAGCTGTTGTTGCCCCCTGATATGAGGAACAATCAGAACAAAACAGAAAAATATCTATGCAAGGATGCTATATCCTTAGTAATGGTACAAGTTTGGTGAAATTATACTTCTAGAGGTGCAATAGAAGTAGCTGTTTCTATTTTTAGCTCTAACATCGATGAAAAAAAAGTCAAGTAAAACCACTTAAACAAATCTGAGAGAGATATATACAAGGATACTACAGACCAAGTTTGGTGTAAATCTATCAAGTAGTTCATAAGAAGAAGGTGTTGTTTTTCTATTTTTAGCTTTTGTGGAAAGCAACAAGTGGGACCATTTGAACAAACTTGACAGAAGACCATATAAGTATGCTATAGACCATTTAAGTTTAAATGAAGATCCACCACGAGGCTCATGTCACAAAGTCATTTAGATATTTTTCTACTTTTAAGTTCTGATGATCCCTTAAACCAGCATGTTGTCGTTAAAAGTGGACATTAACCCTTACCCTGCTAAATTTCTAAAATGGACTGGTCCGTCATTTAATTTAGGCAATACCATTAACTGTTAAAAGGGGTACTACCAAAAATATACTGACTGAATGGCGAACAGTGCAGACCATAATCAGACTGCATGGATGTGCAGGCTGATCTTGGTCTGCACTGGTCGCAAAGGCAGAATCACTTGCCGCCAGCAGACTAAAGGTTAAAAGCCTTAACTCAATTTACGCATTGTCTTGTGAAACTCACCCCTGTTCTCTCTTCATACAAGGTATACTTTTTTCAGTGAAGTCTCCTAAGATTCTATTCAAACTTTTGTACCAAGTTTTAAAATCTTTAAAAAAATAGCATATACCATTCTGACAGCCAAATATAATAATGCATAACATACAAAACTGTATTAACCCTTACCCTGCTAAATTTTTATAATGGACCGGTCCATCATTCAATTTGGGCAATACCATTTATTATTTGAAGGGGTGTTCACTGAAAATTTACTGACTGAATAGCGAACAGTGCAGACCATGATTAGCCTGCACGGATGTGCAGGCTGATCTTGGTCTGCACTGGTCGCAAAGGCTGAATCACTTGCCACCAGCAGGCTAAAGGTTAATTCTATCTCCGTTTCAAACAAAATCCAGAACGTAAGTTCAACTTTTCAAACACAAAAAATTTAAGTTCTGCAAAATGTTTCTTTAGTATAGCAATTCTCTTCCGAGAAAGGGAAAGAAATAATTCAAGTGAAGATCAATCTTAAACCCCCTTTTTTTACATCTTTCTCAAAATTCTGAAATTCTGCAATCTTATCTTTTCCGCAATTATTGAAAAAGAGATTACTTAAAGTAACTATGATTTAAAAACAGCGATCATGAAAATAATTAAATTGATCAAACACAGATATTTAAGATATTTCAAGAGCAACATTTTAACACAGCTATAATTTTTTTTTAAACGTCTTAATTGCGCATGTGTTCAATCTGGGGAGAAAGAATAAGTGAAGATCTGTAGTGAGGCAGCAGGAAGGAAAGTTAAAATGAGTGGGAGTTGACAAGAGAGCATGGTCACCTGAGGACTTCTCTTAGGTAGGGAGTCAAATTTGTTCGACTAAGAGCATGTGAGATTTCAGTTAGGTAGGGAGTCAATTTTGTTTGATTTAGCCAATGTGGGGCTTTAGTTAGGAAAGGAGTCAACTTTGTTTGACTTAAAGCACATGGGACATAAGTTAGACAGGGAGTCAATTTTATCAGACTTAAGAGCATGTGAGACTTAAGTTAGGCAGGGAGTCAATTTTGTTTGATTTAGCTGATGTGGGACTTTAGTTAGGCAGTGTGTCAACTCTGACTTTAAACCATATGGGACATCAGTTAGGCAAGGAGTCAATTTTGTTTGATTTAGCTGATGTGGGACTTTAGTTAGGCAGTGTGTCAACTCTGTTTGACTTTAAACCATATGGGACATCAGTTAGGCAAGGAGTCAATTTTGTTTGACAAAAAGCATGTGGGACTTTTTTTAGACAGTGAATCAATTTTGTTTGACTTAAGAGCATGTGGGACTTTAAAGCAGGGAGTCAATTTTGATAGACATAGAGCATGTGGGCCTTTAGTTAGTAAGGAAGTCAATTTTGTTTGACTTAAGAGCATGTGGGACTTTAGTTTGACTTAAGAGCAAGTGGGACTTTAGTTAGGCAGGGAGTCAATTTTCAGTTAGGCAGAGAGTCAATTTTGTTTGACATTATAGAGCATGTGGGACTTTATTTAGACAGGGAGTCAATTTTGTTTGGGACTTAAGTTAGGGAGGGAATCAATTCTGTTTTTGACTTAAGAGCACATGGGACTTCAGTTAGGCATTTAGTCAAGTTTGTTTGACTTAGAGCCAGTGGGACTTCAGTTAGGCAGGGAATCAATTTTGTTTGAAAGACTGGTGAGAAAAATAATATTTCTTAAAGGGTTTAGATAACCATTAAACAAAATGAAACTGTTCATAAATAAATTTCTGGTAAAGTAACAGAAGCAGCAAAAATATATGTATTAACATGTCTGGTTTTCAAACTTTAACTTATCATGACTGAAATAACACAGTCTTCTTCAAATCTTAAAGGCAATGGCTTCCAGAACATTCCACAACTAAAGCAGAGATTTTTTTAGATGTCTGGAAATTAATGATATATTTCTTCAGAATGCTTTGAAACATAATCACTGACAGACTATATGTTATGGAAACACATGAGCATTAGTTGTTTTAACTATTTTTTATGATGAAAATTGAAAAGCGTTTGTAACGCTTTACTTGAGGTAAACTGTATCGATTATAAAAATCAATATTTAACACATATTGAACACTAAATCCTCCATAGCGTTATTGGTAATGACAGCGGAAAACTCCTTTATTGCTGTGGCGGTCCAGGTTCGATTCCCGACGCTGTCATCTTTTTTTCTTGATTTCGCATTTTTAAAATAGTTTAGAAACAAAAACTCATATTCTAAACTTCAATTTGAAAGAGAGATCATTTTTTATCCAAAATCTAGAGGTCAGTGCCATTAACATGGAGTCCAGTAACATTCTACATCAGCCTTGAAGTTAAAGAGTTTAAAACCTATACCATCATGCTTCGATGTTTTGCTAACATTTAACTGTTGTACACTCAATTTCAAAACATCTGAACTTCGTCATTACTTCCAGTTGAATCAAGTGCTAGTAGATTGCAGAACAGTTTTTAGGAAATTCAAACCTGAATTTTAGTGTGAAAATGTAATTTTTTATTGTTTTGTTTTCCTAATAACTGTTAACATCCATTTAGACAATCATACACACACTTATATAATAGCCCTATAACATAGATCAAAACTATAAAAGGCAACAGAAAAATATATAAAGATGCTATAAAATGCTTTTTTACATGTTACAACATTGAAGAACTTCCTCAAAGTAAAATCCTAGAGGAATACCCTAAATATAGGATTATTGTGGAGTTTTTCCAGCTGATTAATTATGTTTTTATGTTCTCTGATACATTGTTTCGTGCATTATTTTTTTTTAAATTATAAAATTCACTGAAGGCTGAGAATTCTTAAGCAAATGTGTAGAACCATGGGCTTTCCACAAGTCAGACTGATGGCTTACAGAAGGACACAAGCCGGGCTTGAACCTGCCAAGGTGGGTGGCAAGTTTAAGGATAAAGACCTTAACTGCCTGACGACGGTCAAAGAGGCCTTTAATGACCTTTTGGATACCAAAACTATAATCAATACCTTTCAGCAAAAATCAAAGCAAAAAGTCACTTTGATAAAGTTCTGTCAGATTCCAGTTTCACAAGCTTCTAAACACTCGCAACAATGTATCTGGTCTATATCAGTATACAGCAATGGTCTGCTTCTTTAATGCACAGCTTCTTCTGAAAAAATAAAAACATTTCTGTGTCATATTTGGATGTAAGCATTTATATGCAACTGATACCCTTGTCAAACTAGAAGACAAATAATCTGCTTCTTTAAGGTAGTTCTGCATGTTTGGGTCAAATATTTTCTACAATGTAGACTTTGGTTAAACTCTGATTTTTCAAAACTTCAAAATATACATAGAAAATTCAGCAAATAAAAAGGATAGGGTTGTGTGCTTGATTTTTTGCTAGACTGATTTGAAAAATTTGGACGTCATAATGGGAGTCTATAGGAAAATCACAACTTTCAAATCATTTTTCAACAATGTAGATTTTCATAAAACTTCTCACATTTGTAAATAAACATATGGCCTATAATGCGGTGAAATTAAATTTATAGGTCTGTGTGCTTATTTTTGAGATATCTGACCATGATTAAAGTGAACCAAATATTTCACACTAATTTTAAGACATTATTTTGAATTATTTAACATGTCATATGTTTTAATATCATATTTCGACTTCACTGCCATTTTAATGTATTTGCTCGAAGGTTGTCATTAATTCATAAAATGGTTTTCATTTCCGTATGCCGAATCCAGGCCTTACTCTACTTCCGGTTTATCAAATGTGCAGTACTACCTTAAAGGGACTCACCCACACATTTTTTGGCAAAAAAAAAAAAAAATTCTTTCAAAAATCCATAAAAACAAGTACTATGAAAATAACTAGTGGTACAAACATATTGACATAAGATATTCTAATTCTAATAAATAACCAAATATTGTGCAGAAGGTAATGCTTCTGATAGAATGCACAAAATTTATATTCTTCTTGCATTTTTACCAATATCTAACTTTAATTTTCACCATCTTTATCATTCTTGTGTCATATACACATTCTACGCCAAACTTGGTGGAAATGAACATGTTGAAAAATTCCATCCAAACTGCAGGCAAGTAGCCTTAAGTATGATCTTAACGTAAGAAAGAAAATCGGTTAAAGCAATCAAATCAATGCACAAAGGCAAACTCTTATCCAAAGCCATACAAATGACTCAATCAGTTTTCACCAAAACTATCCTATCCGACATCGAAGCTCTAAAGTTGCTGTCCAAAACACATCCAATGTTTTAACCTTTAACCTGCTGGTGGCAAGTGATTTTGCCTTTGCAACCAGTGCAAACCAAGATTATAGCCTGCATACCCTTATAGGCCGATCATGGTCTGCACTGTTCGCTATTCAATCAGTAAATTTTCATTGAACACCCCTTTGAATAACAAATGGTACTGCCCAAATTGAATGATGGACCATTCCATTTTAGAAACTTAGCAGGGTAAGGTATTAAAACTCGAGACTGAAGACCAGTCTTGGGATAGATTTTAGCTTACCATTGGTCAATTTGGTGAATTTGTAACTAGAATTCTCTCTTTGATAAGGGACCTTAGGGAGACAGCGGGTGCTCTCACCTCGATTCTTACCATGAACCACCTGAATCGGGAGTCTGACACTTAACCCCTTAATCACCCTTAAACTGTAGTCACATTCCCTTACATTTACTACTGAAGAAGCCATTGGGCTTATCAGATTAGAAAACACTCAAATTATTGCCATTCTGAAATTTGTTGCGCAATCAAATTGTTTCAATTATTTCCATCATTATGAAAATCTAAAATAAAAAAATATAATCAGAGTTTCTTCCATCTTACATCCAACTTCAGTCAGACTATTTTCAGATATTGATTTTTCGCTAAATACTTTCCTAATTTATATATATATATTTTTTTTTTCAAATTACTGGCCATGTAGGCACTGTAATTTCCTGTTCTAAATGTCATATGAAATTTTATTTTATCCATTGTCATTAAAACCTATACTATGACAATAATTTATTGAAGAACAAAGGCATCTAAATACAGCTTACTCATCATCAGTAAAAGGTCTTCTTTCTTCACGTTTGAGGCCAAATTTCAAAATTTTTGAAAATCTCTTCTTCCTCTTAGAACTCTAAGAAATGAAATTATTATACAAACCAGCTGTGATGAAATTTCAGAATGTCTTTAAGATTATGATTAATTGCGGACAGCTATCCTAGCCAGTCTTAAATTCTCCATTCTGTACGATACAAGTAACTTCCAACTTTTCCACATAAATAAGAGATTGAAAATGAAATAATTTCAGACACAATGTCTTTTATCAAAGTGTCAAGGTAGACATATGGCATGTCAATGTATCAAACTCACGTCTACATGATAGGTCTGCAATAAGCAGGCGGTTTGGTGCTTGACAATAATATCTGATACATTTACAAACATTGATGTGAATGCAAATGAATCGGTCATAATTTTAACATGTCCGAAACATTGCGGAATAATACTAATTTCACTTGGGTAATGGATACATTTTACTCGGACTTTATCATAGACTCCTTGCTTAAATTCTAAAACTTTAAACTAAAATCAAAGTAATAAATTCATATAATATTTCAATAAAACTTCAAAGTTTTGTAGTTTGTAGCATCATCTGGGGGCATATGCAGTCAAAATTCTAATTTGATTTCTGGAACAGTGTGAATCTGATATTTATTTTTAAAGTCACTATATACTCATTGTAAAAATACTTTGTTTTACCCAAGTGGAAAATGGCAGGTTCTTGAAAATGCAGCTCTCTGATTGGTCAGTTAAAATTTCTGATGTCATGATTAAGTTATGAATTAATATTACAGAGTTCAATGGGTAAAATGGATAGATAGGTTACTTATAAATCATAACAGATATCCAATGCCGATTGTAGATAATCCTCACCAAACGTATTTCACTTCACTAATGTAAATTGTGTGTATGGAGCTTCATTCATAATTAGAAGTCATGCAAAAACAGTTGTTTGATAAAAGAAACTTTTTGGGTGCAATTTATTACAAAGATCATAATTATTAATACAACATATAAACCAAAATATAGGACAATTTCCAGCAGAATTGCGGTAACGTTATTCTGAGAACATTAAGTCAATTGATACCAATAAATCAGAACGTTATACACAAGTAATCACAAACTTTCTAATTGATTAAAATATCTATATACATCAGAGGGATATATATCATTTTCAAAACCTAATTAGAAAAAACGCACTAGTTGGCCTTTTGTGAAATATACTCTCGTATTAAATGAGAAACATATGAAAATTTCTATTAACCCTTAACGTACTAAATTTCTATAATGAACTTGTCCATCTTCCAATTTGGACAGTACCATTAACTGTTAAAAAGGGTGCTTACCAAAAAGATACTGGCTGAACAGCGAATAGTGCAGATCTTGATCAGACTGCATATTATCTACACAGGTCGCAAAGGCAGAACCAATCGTGTCCAGCACAGTAAAGGGTTAAATGTAAGAAAAAAAGATGGAATATCTCATTTTATCTATATTGCAAAATTATAAGAGTTTACATAATTACTAACTGATAAATATTTCACAATATTCTGTCTAGAGACAATAGAAACCAGAAGATTTTTTATCTTTTCCCTGTTTTTGATAAAGAACCTTCACACTAAAGCTACTTTTTGGTATAAAACATTTAAAAAAGAAAGGCCATTCCTATTCAAAATAGTGTGAACGGCCATTACCCCAAACTAGTATCTATGGAAATCAGGTCTTACATCAGAGAAGGTGTTACTGCGGCCACTCAACCCATATGTAACTTGTCCGGACACCAGCTATGTCATGACAACTTCTTTTTTTTTTAGCAACAATACAATTTTTTTTCTAAGTAAACTGATTCAAATGCCACTGAATAAATAAATTTAGCTTATATAAATATCTGAGTTTCTGAAGTGTGATAACTGGGTCTAAGTATTTTCATTCTCTTTAAGCGAGAATTAACATACTTTATAAATAAGTGAACTTAGTCTAAATTATACAACTTGAAAACATGATGCAATAGGAGAGATCGCCGTGACGTCACGCGTTAACATCTGTTTATCTGGTGGTTGGCAAAACAAATGATTTTAACACCGTTTGCGTATTGAATCAGAATTTTTAATTTTTAATAACTTTTTTGCTCATTTATGGATTTTCAAAATTCAAAAAGATTTGAAATACTAACAATCTTCATATTTTTGTATCCAAATATCTTTTTTCAATGAATAACCGTTTTAAATGACATATAATTTTAAAAGCGGCGTAGTGATTTTCACAACCTTTAGAAAAACAGTGTAAGTTAAGCGTTCATAATTAATCCATTTTATTTCGAAATAACAATTAAAAGTAATCAATAAATTGCTTGTTTTATAACCTTTCCATTGATCAAAAAATTATTTATGTAATTTGTGTTTTAAGAAAGTTTAGACCATTAGAAAAACATCACTGTTTACAAAAAACATGGACGGTCGGCTTCTGCCCACCCGATCATTGTCTTATCAGTTCTAAAAATAGAATTTGTATACAAACACGATCTCTCCTATTGTTGCCACTTACTGTCATTTATAAGAATTTTCCAAAAGTTAGATTTTTAAAGATCAAGAAAGAATCCAAAATGTCCTGTACGTGTATATCATAGACAAATAAAAATAAAATCTCTCTAGTGTTCAAAAGATTTTTTTTCACCTTACATGTAAAAGAAACAACCTTTCTTTTTATTTCATATTTTCTTAAAATTGTTTTAACCAAACAGATTTTTGAATGTGAAATTTCCACATACATTTCACGTACTTAATAATTAATAAAACAACAACAACATATAATTCATGAACTTTGTTACCATATTCAACATGTTGTTTTTAACTTGATCTTCAATGCTCCATTCAAAAACTGCTCTAAAACAAGCGCAATCCTTTAGTTGTAGGTGTACAAGTGAATCCACAAAAGCCGTCAGAGATACATTTTTTATTTTTGTTTCAACTGTTCAACAGTTTGAGGTACAAGTTCAAATCTCAAAACACCATTCCCCACCCCATCCTTCCATTATAATCCCATTCTGGGGACTGCCTCTTACGTCGAATCCATACTTAAATTTTTTATATCCTTCCTACACGCTTGTCAATTTCTTTAAAATAAAAATATGTTATGACATTGACTTAAAGACCTTATAATGTCATTGTCTTACTTAAAAAGAAAAGTGAATAAAATATTTACAAGAAATTCTCGAAACAGCCTATCAATAGCTAATTTCTAAAACGGCAATAATGCGGAAGCGATCTATTTTTAAACACGTTTTATCAGTTTTACTACAGGATGTCCCAATTCTATACGTTCAAACCTAAAACAATACTGTTATTGAAGAATACTCGGGAAATTGGTTAAATTTGAAACACAGCGAAAGTGCTTACGTTATAGCTTATCCAATTTATTCTCTCGGTAAGGATTTTCAAATATAGCAGTTTCTAACTCATAGTATGTCTTCTGGGAGGTAAGTAGTAAGAGAGAGAAAAATCGGTTAACAAAACAATGAATATCTCCATTTAATTAATAAACAGACATCATTCAAGTTTACGATATGACATGTGAGGAAAAAGCTGATATCCAAGACAGTGATTTATGTTCTAAAAAACTAATGTATACATGAATGTCATATATAACACAAACATCATACATATTTTTCATGAAAATCGTCCCGATTTCATTGGCAAAAAAATCAGTTGGTGCCAACAGTCCCATATTGGACACAATATTGTTTTGTGGGTCGGCTTTAGCAAGTCTTTCATAAGCTCTTCTAAACAGAGTAACAAGATTCAATTTCTGAAGGGTTTCCAAGTTTAGATGGTTAACAATTAGGTCCATATTTTGAAGAAAAATTCAAACGACAAGTCATAGAAAGAAAGAGTTGTTTTACTTGAAAATTGAACAGCATAATAAAACATGCATTTAACTCTACAAAACAATACACACTGAATTTTGGAAAAGGACTGCACAAAAGGGCCATACTTCCGGACACACAGTTCCAGGAATTAAGGTTTAAAGATGATCGAAGTTGTCAATTTTTTTTTGTAACCAGAAAAACCTGCATGATTTCCAGAATGCATGAGTAGGTTGTGTTGTTGCACACTAACTTGTAGTCAATCATGATATATAATGACAAGTGTATGCTAAATATTGTCTTATAAACTGAGTAACATAGCTCATTTTGCTACACATGCATGTAAATAGTTTCAAACAGTTAAGTTAAATTTTACAAGTGTTTTATGAACATAATATCAAAATTTCGTTCGGAATTTTGACATTTTGAACATAAGGTTAAATTATCAGATGGAAAAAAGAGCTATTTAAATGGGATATTGAATATTATGTAAAATAAAATAGGATGACCTTTTTTTTTAGCAAGGTATTCATGCTGAAAGTACAAAATCTCAACCATTTTCCTGACAAGGAAAATTCTGGTTGGATGATATATGATATAACATGCATCAGATTAAGGCGAGTTCTTAGAATGAAACTATATATCTTCCACTACCGCACAATAAGTTTCAACTGTCCCATACACAACTAACAAAATATCGCTGAGTAACGTGTATTATGTAAGCAGGTATCACTATTATAACTACGGAAGATTTTTGTATTGTGTAACCTTAAATACATTTTCAGTAATGTATGACCGTGATGGTATTACCAACTTGTATAAGAGGTTGTAGTAGTATTGTGAAACCTTATCCTATACATGTTTTAGTGGTCAGCAGCCTGGGAGGTATCACCAACATTTACTTAAAATTTTAGTATTGTGTAGCCATATACTAAACCTCTACTTGAAATTTTAGTATTGTGTAACCTTATCCTATACAAGCTTCTAGTAATGCTTGACCTTGCATATATTACAACCTTCTATGAGAGAATTTACTACTGTATAACCTTAGCCTGTACATGCTTTTAGTGGTGTATGACCTTGAACTTATGATGTTTATTTCCAGAGAATAATGCATTTAGACAACTACTCCATCTATTTCTGTTGATTTTTTTTGTACATATTGTATCCAATCATGAGAATACACCTTGTTTTTGAAATTAATTAAAACATGATTAATATTAATTGCTAGAGCTAACAACAATACCAAACGATACAATATAATAATTAGGGATGGGAACGAATATTCGAATATTCGAATATTCGGAAATCGGTCGAATATTCGAATATGAAAATCAAATTCGAATATTCGTAAATTTTTGTATTTTTTTTTTCAAAATAAGTATCATTGATTTTGGGCAATATGAGCATGCTAATTCTACAGAATAAAACCATGTCATGTTTGTTTATCGAGTATCAAAAGGTGTCCAATTAACAAGAAAATAGCAATGCATAATTGGCAGGGGCAATCGTTACGGATTAACAGTTTGCAACAGGCGTCAATGTGTCAGATGAATGTCAAAAGATGTCCAATTAACAAGAAAACTGCAATGCATAATTACCTGGGGTCATCGCTAAGGATTAACAGTTTGTATTAGGCGTAAATGCGATATCTTTTTATCTTTTGTTCATTTTTATTGGCGCCTGTTTTATGTAATTGTAGATTTTTTTTTTCGAAAACAATACCAAACTTGTAGATATTGCCGATCTTTTCACAATATTTTGTACGACGTTTCAAACCATCCGCAGAATCGGTTTTCATTCGCAATCGGCCGTACTCGAATTAAATTTTGAAGTACTTTATAAGAAGATCAAGAAATAACATATGATTGATGCATACGTTCATGCTGAAGGAGGTTTATGTCTGCCTTACTTGCTTTTTACACGCCGATTGAAAATTTTCAAAATGGCGGCGGTAATACAACAGCGCGTCACGTGTTTAAATGGGACGACCTGCTATTTTTAGATAAAATTGCGACGGTCTAAATTATAATCGTTTTGATTTTTTGTATCATTTTGAAGCTAAAACACTGAATTAGTTAAATATATTCATGGTTATACTGACAGAATCGTGAAATAAAACGCTAGGATCGGCGGGGTTAGCTAGGTAGGATCGGGTTACCTGAAACAAATATTTTTGGCCTTATTACTTACGATGATCCGCTTTAAACAAATGAATACGTTGTGTATATGCCAATCACTTAATAAGAATTTAAAGTTTCCATTAAAACAAACCGAATATTCGAATATATTCGAATATGGCAAACCGAATATTCGAATATTGATTTCAGTATTCGTTCCCATCCCTAATAATAATTATATTAAATATTTATGAATACTGAATAAATAAGGGAAAAAGAGAATAATATACCTACTATAAAATTCATAATTACTGATACATTTATCAAACAAGAAAAATAACATAAAAATAAACTGTAAACAACCTGCCATAGGTTAAACTGCTTTTGGTAAGGCAGCACCGAATGCTTTCATAAGATACCATTATGCTTCAATCTATAGAATAATTTGTCAAAACTTTGTTGTGGTTTCAGTAAGACATTGTTATGCTTAAATAAATTGTACAATTTGTCAAAACTATGTTGTGGTTTCAGTAAGACATTGTTATGCTTCAATCTATAGTACAATTTGTCAAAACTATGTAGTGGTTTCAGTAAGACATTGTTATGCTTCAGTCTATAGTACAATTTGTCAAAACTATGTTGTGGTTTCAGTAAGACATTGTTATGCTTCAATCTATAGTACAATGGTCAAAACTATGTTGTGGTTTCAGTAAGACATTGTTATGCTTCAATCTATAGTACAATTTGTAAAAACTATGTTGTGGTTTCAGTAAGACATTGTTATGCTTCAGTCTATAGTACAATTTGTCTATAGTACAATTTGTCAAAACTATGTTGTGGTTTCAGGATGACGCTGTTATGCTTCAGTCTATAGTACAATTTGTCAAAACTATGTTGTGGTTTCAGGATGACGCTGTTATGCTTCAGTCTATAGTACAATTTGTCAAAACTATGTTGTGGTTTCAGTAAGACGTTGTTATGCTTCAGTCTATAGAACAATTTGTCAAAACTATGTTGTGGTTTCAGTAAGACGCTGTTATGCTTCAATCTATAGTACAATTTGTCAAAACTATGTTGTGGTTTCAGTAAGACATTGTTATGCTTCAGTCTATAGCACAATTTGTCAAAACTATGTTGTGGTTTCAGTAAGACATTGTTATGCTTCATCTATAGCACAATTTGTCAAAACTATGTTGTGGTTTCAGTAAGACATTGTTATGCTTCATCTATAGCACAATTTGTCAAAACTATGTTGTGGTTTCAGTAAGACATTGTTATGCTTCAATCTATAGCACAATTTGTCAAAACTATGTTGTGGTTTCAGTAAGACATTGTTATGCTTCAATCTATAGCACAATTTGTCAAAACTATGTTGTGGTTTCAGTAAGACATTGTTATGCTTCAATCTATAGCACAATTTGTCAAAACTATTTTGTGGTTTCAGTAAGACATTGTTATGCTTCAGTCTATAGTACAATTTGTCAAAACTATGTTGTGGTTTCAGTAAAACACTGTTATGCTTTAGTCTATAGCACAATTTGTCAAAACTATGTTGTGGTTTCAGTCAAACACTGTAATGCTTCAATCTATAGTACAAATTGTCAAAACTCATTTCTGCACACTCACAAATGAGATCTCAAGATGGACTAAATGATGTATATACTGAACTTCTTTAAAAAAAGGAAGAATTGATTCTGAATATAAAATCACAGCTGTGGCTATTATGAGATAATAACGAAAAATAGTCACATAACTCAATAACAAATACATAATAATTTCGAGTGCTCAGAGCAAAACTATTGTAACTGTATATGAATAGAGAACAAGATAGAATTGTTTCATGCTGAGCCCACACATTGTGACAGCTCCTTCATTTGAAGTCCTTGGAAAACTGCCATAGGCAAGTACAGTGTTGCTGATGAGGTCGTGCACAGATGTTAGGGAGAGATACATCAGATTGTGCATGCTCCCTGGTACATTTCTAAACACAATTACCTAAGATCACATTTGTACCTTAACATAGTTACATATATCTGCATTTAATTTTTCCTACACAAGACCTGCAAAATCCTGATGCAGATCATGGTCTGCACTTTTCGCTATTCAGTCAGTAAAATTTCAGTGAACACCCCTTTGAATAATAAATGGTACTGCCCAAACTGAATGATGGACCAGTCCGTAGGCTAAGGGTTAAAGTCTTCCAAAATGACTCTGAAAACCAATTAATGCTAATTTGATGTTGGTATGCATCCGGTAAGTGACCTTCTCCACTGTGCTTTTGCACATGATAGGTAACTGTATATTCTTGCCCACCTATCAAGAAAGAACAAGGTTGTCCAGGTAGAAGATCAAGCACTTGTGCATACTGACGTTATGATTTGACCTTGTAGTGTATGAGTGATTTTTGGTTTACAATATATCTGAAATGATGTCATAATTCGACATCATAGTGTATGAGTTATGTTTTGTTTACAATATAATCTGAAATGATGTCATAATTTGACATCATAGTGTATGAGTAAAGTTTGGTTTACAATATATCTGAAAAACGTTGCAATAATATAAATGGTAGGCAAGAAAAATGATGTGGCATGCCTGCATGAGTAAGGCAGGTGTTTCCCAGCCCTTAGGACAGCGTGGATTAAAAAAAACTCACTAGCACTCAGTTTTCCATTCCACTCTGTCCCTCGTGTTTAGGAAAAACCTGTCTTACATCGGCAGGCATGAAAGATCATTTTATAATATACTCTTTATTACTACTAAAAAAATCTACATACAACAGAAACTACATAGGCTGAATTCTCGAAAGACTTATGCTGCTTTATTTTTGCGACTGTATTGCTCGAAATGATACAATACTTTAAGTTTATTTAATGATTAAATATTAACAAGTATCCTGCAGCTAAATTCCCTAAGGTGACTGAATACACGTATTTTTCAGGGTCATAATACAACTTGTGAGCTTTATTTTTTTCTTTCATATCTTTAATCATTGTGAACAGTTTGAATGAAATCTCTCCGAATGCACAAATTTTAACATTTATAAAACATAACTCATTTTCTATACTCAAACAATTACAGTGAAATTGCATGCAATTTAAATATAATGCGATTTCCAAAACAAATTGCTTGGAAACCTGCAACTTTAAAAACAATCAAAACAGTGAATAAAGAACAGTTTTAAAACTTTCAAAACGGAGTACAAGATTTTTTATGTTAAACCTGGGCTTCTAGTCTACTTTTGAGGAGCAAGCTCATTTTCTAAAAAGTGAAGTCATATAGTATGAAAAATGTACACAACTGTCCATCAATAGTGATATTCAGCCTAAGAAACATCTTTCTCCATCAAGACTGGGTGATGTCTTTAGGCTAATGGACCTAAACACCAATTGGTAATTGCCATGCGATTACATAATGTTGTATGTTGTGGACCTGCAAAACCAATCAGTAATTATGTTGTGGACCTGAAACACCAATCAGTAATTTCCATGCAATTGTTGTGGACCCACAACACCAATCAGTAATTTCCATGCAATTGTTGTTGACCCGCAACACCAATCGGTAATTTCCATGCGATTACTTAATGTTGTATGTTGTGGATCCGCAACACCAACTGGTAATTTCAAGCAGTTACATAATGTTGTATGCTGTGGACCTGCAACACCAATCGGTAATTTCCATGAGATAACATATTACTGTATGGCATTTTCTGCATTGGTAAGCCCATATGAGCACCTGGTTTATGCCGAAGAATGCCAAAATTGCATAGTGAAAAACTTTATTATTGAACAGAAATTTCCGACTGTCAGTACAAGTCCACTACCTGAAACAACAGCCCCATCTGGATTTGTGAGCACTAGTCTAACTAGAGCTATCACTGAAGGTGATGAATGTATCTCCCGCACGCACTGACACAGTACATTGCAATTTGATGCACACAAAATTGCATTATTATGTGGACTGTATGTATAAGACTCTATCTATATAGTAACAAATAAAGTCCCATAACTGTGCAGATTATATAGTACAGTAACAAAAATCTGACAAAGTCCTGTAACTCTGAAAATTTTTTTCCTGAAAGAACCTAACATGCACCATGCACAACTACTGTTGTTACTGATCACTTGTGTGAAAATTCATTAAATTGTATCAAGGGGATGAGGAGAGTAGGTGCGCACAAGACTGTGTCTATGTATATAGCATAGTAACAAATAACAAAGTCCTGTAACTCTGCAAAATTTTTTTTTGAAATAACCTAATATGCATCATGCACAACTACTGTTGTAACAGATCGCTTTTGTGAAGTTTCATTAAACTGTGTCAAGGGGATGAGGAGAGTTGGTGCCCACAAGATTGTGTCTACAGACAGACAGACAACCTGAAACCAGTATATCCCCACTTGCAGCTTTGTTGTCGGGGGTACAATGAGGGACTGACATTAGGCAATATACAAGACAAGAGGTATGTCATAATGGTGCACTGGAAAATTTGTTTGTTCATTTTGGGTTTAACGCCATTTTTCAACAGTATTTCAGTTATGTAATGTAACCAGTGTTCCTGGATTCTGTACCAGTACAACCTGTTCTCTGCAAGTAACTGCCAACTTCCCCACATGAATCAGAGGTGGAGGACGAATGTATCAGACAAAATATCATTTATCAAATCGTCACAGGGAACATACGCCCCGCCCGGGGATCGAATTCCTGACCGCCAAGATCTGTAGATCTGTGCTCTCCTTATTGTGCTAAGCAGGCAGGCTCACACACTGGAAAAAGAAATGTCTTCAAGGATGTTGATAAAACTATGATATTGTGTTAGAATCGAAAATAATTTCTTGTTGAATAAAATCATTGTTGTTTCGATGCGTATTATTATATCACTTAGGGCTGTCACTCAGGCTTTGCTTAGGGCTGTCACTCAGGCTTTGCCTTCATGATACAATTACTTTGTAGTGATTTTATTCAACACGCTCGTGTGATATAATAATACACAACTAAACAATAAACAATGACTTTATTCAATGAAAAATAACTGTGTTGGCTATATTATTTCTTAATTTATTAATTATTTATAATGATTTATATCTTGATTTGAATTTACTCTGAAATGATTCAAAACATTACAACAAAGTATTAACAAGTAGAATAAATTGTCAAAGCAAAACGCTACATCATACAATTTATGATATACACATTTTGGCAAACGCCAGTACGGACAAGTAAACATACATTGAAACTAAAGGGCGGATTTTCTGCAATTATTTTAAACATTAAAGTAACTTTTTAAATGAAATTTTAAAGATTTAAATGAAATTCTTACTAATAAGATTGAAACCTACAAAAAAATATCAAAGAATTGTTTTTCATTTTCAAAACCATTTTTTTTTCATCAAAACTCACAATTTTTTTGACACTAAAAAAAATATTAAATGCCATAAAATCATGATTATAAGTGCCATTAAATTTTTTTTAGGTTATTTCCTTTTTCACTTTGCTTGATACTAATCAAATTTTAAAACTGTTAAAACAGTTTCAGTAACGTAAATTCCCTTAAGAGTAATTTAAAATGTAACATTCTTACATAAAATTGATGTTTTTTTTCCTCTCGAATATTCAATTATCATACAATTAATCTACCAAACAGAAGACATAAAAAGTTTAAGAACAAGCACCTTAATAATATGAAGGTTATAATGTCTTCTTCTACTACAAAATCTGATATGAAAATTCAAAGGTTAAAAGCATAATTGCATTCTAAAAGCCTATAAGGAAGCTGGTTTTTTTCAGCATTTCGCCCTAAAACAATGACCCATATACCTTCCCCAAACCCTTTTTTCTAAGTAACCAACCAATACCCTGAAACTGAAACTGGGAGCCAGCATGCTCTACTTTTCTGGTAGGTGCATTCGTATTGTACCATAAATGCTACAACAAATGTACACGAGGGACAAAAAATGTTTTATACAATGCGGAACAGTCGATCGCTAAATCTTTTTCTAGGTACCAATGCCCTTAAACTGTAACAGGGAACTATCCTAATTCACTTCCTGGTGGAGCATTTAAGACCCATAATGCATCAAGAACATAATAATGGACCTAAAATAGTGTCAGTATATAATATATCTGATAAACCTTCCTCCAAAGTCATATTTTCTAGGCATTGTTACCAAAGGTGTCCTGCACTATATTTAAGACTAGAATATTGTGCCCTTTTACCTTTGGACCAGTTCTCACAGAAAGTAAGATGCACAAGCACCTAGTGACAACAGTTCCAATTTCCTATATGACATTGTACAACAAGCTGAACTTTTTAAAACTGCAAGTAATTAAATTGGAAGAGTAATTTATTAATTTACCACATGGCTATCTATTTGATTTATCATTCTATACAAAGGAGTTTCAAAGTCAAAATAATATATTTAGACATGAGTGTTATACTTATTTCAAGCAAAGGGGCACAGAATGCGTCACTAGATGTCTACACACTTGTAAATTATTCCACATTCTTTAACCCTTAGCCTGCTGGCGGCGATTGGTTTTGCCATTGCGACCAGTGCAGACCAAGATCAGCCTGCACATTCATGCAGGCTAATCATGGTCTGCACTGTTCGCTATTCAGTTAGTAAATTTTCAGTGAACACCCCTTCGAATAATAAATGGTATTGCCCAAACTGAATGATGGAACAGTCCATTTTAGAAATTTAGCAGGCTAAGGGTTTTAATAATCATGTTGATGTCATGTCAGCCTATCAACTGATGCAATACATTTACCAAGAAATAGTGTTTCCATATTACAACAGCTTTTTTGTACAAAAGACATAATAGAATCAAAATACTATACAGCAGAATCGTGTTTGAACAAATTTAAACAGTCAGAATAAGTTATAACTTATACAGGCTATCTGGAAATTATTTCACTGGCATATAACCTCTTCACTGAGTAAATCAAAACATGGTTCTCCTGTATATCATTTCTAAAGAAACCAAAAGAAATTGATGACCATTCAAAGTCTGTTTGTAGAAACAAGCTTGATATAATGTACTACTTAAAAAAAAATAATTGCTAATGTAAGATTTTATGAGTAGACAACCCGAACAAATTTGGTAGAAAGATATAGTCACATTTCCGTCAATTATACTGAAATTTGGCAAAAAGATTTTTAAAGTCATCATATGGAAAGTGACTTTTATCCTCTGGTGGCCACTTTTTTGTCTGACAAACTGGAACAATAACCTTTGTGTCTTTTGATTAGTCAGCATTTTCTAACATGGAGAATCTCTTATATAAATACAGAAAAAGGTCATGCCCTATTGCGGTAATGTTAATTTTTGTGCAAAATGTTCAACGAAAAAACAGCAGGAAACCATCTGAACAACTTCAAAAAAAAAAGGCCATCCAAGGAAGATCCACGCCAAGTTTCATCAATGTTCAATCGGAAAATGAATGATTTCAAAAGGGGGGTGGGGGGGTGGGGGGGGGATATACTACCATGGCAGTGATCACTACAGCACACCTAGAGCATTTTGTGCACAATTAAAAGTGCTCAGGGGGAGCAGTGGTCTAGTGGTAAGCGGCTGCTCAACCCAGAGGTCATGGGTTCAAACTATGGGGTCACGATCACACCTTCTCATGACACCAGTACTAATTTTTCCAGGGAGAGGACTTCAGAAAATTCAAGTAAGTTTCAACCTTTACCCAGCTAAATTTCTAAAATGGACTGGTCCATCATTCAATTTGGGCAATACCATTTATTATTTGTAGGGGTGTTCACTGAATATTTATTGACTGAATGGCGAACAGTGCAGACCATGATTAGCCTGCACATATTATGTGCCAGCTAATCTTGGTCTGCACTGGTCGCAAAGGCAGAATAACTTGCTGCCAGAAGGCTAAAGGTTAAACTTTCATCACAATTGAGCTAACATAAATTACTATAATTCAGAAGTGCTCAGGTGAGCTAAAAATCCAACAATATACAAAAAAAGTTATATTTATTAATGTTAAAAAAATGATCCTTATATGAGACACAGGAAGACATTGAAATGGAAATAGCAGATTATGACTGGAGTAGTCACAAATAAAGCTAGCACCCCTGTCTAAAACTGCAAGAAAATGAGTTGGATGCAAAGATTTACAACAAAAATAAAATACTGTTTTTAGTGTTCAAACTTTTTTTATTGAAAACTGACCCAAAATTCTTTCTAGAATATTCTTAAATTATCTATTGCATCTACATTACAATGAAAAATAAACTTTTTATCAAAAATAGTACTACTATACCTATGTTTGGAAGTAAAGTCTCCAGAGTTAACTATACACTTTTGAAATCATTTAAATTTACTGGAGTAAAATTCCTTGAGTAAAGCAAAAAACAGCAATTATGGGGGGATTTCTAGTTCTTAAAACATGACCCAACAAATATATAAAACTTCCATTCAAAATTTCTCCCACAGCTTTCATAGTGCTCATAGTATGACCTAAGCATTATATTTATCCTTAAAACACTTAAATGTACTTTTGATATGATACTTATAATGATGGTTTTCCGAATTAACCACATGAAATCAAAGACAATAGTTGCATATTATATAGTATTACTAACAATTTCAGCCCTACCTTTATGAAGACATCCCATTTAAAAAGAATTCACCATAAAAAAAAGAAAATAAAGAAACTAACACCCTTTTCTTATCTAACTTTATCTACTTAAAGTTTAAACTTACCACACATTTTAGCTCCCTATGCATATTTCCTTTTAAATTTGTACACATTTAAAACTCCCTAAATTTTCGGGATCTCAAGTTTCACCTACCCGGACAAAAGAAGCACATGGTCCCCAAAAATAGCGTACAGTCACTTATACACATGTATGCATAAAATACTTACTACTGATCTATCTGCTACACGTTTAAAAGATTGTCGAGTTTCGGTTATACCCAGGTAAACACCACATCAAACGGTGACCCGCTCCTTCTTTTAACTCAAACTATTGTCGACGGAAAAACCACAAGCTCTTGATAAATCATAAATTCTTAAAAAGCGCAATTATTAATACAAACGTATTTATTGATCTGTCTTGTATATAAGTTTTCGGATATTTTAACCAAATAAAATCAATATAATTGGTTACCCGTGAGTCAATTATCCGGTTTAATCTCAATGCACTCATTACATCTTCAAAGTTGCACAAAGGACGACCAGCGTTAAAAAGTCTCGTATGTCAATTTTCAATCGAAATAATAAACAACATTTATTGATCTTAAAATGAAAGCCTTGTTGCTTCACACCACTTACTCAGACCCTTTGAAATGCAAATTTACTAAGTAAATATTGTTGCATCTATGTAAATCATCTTAATTCAAATTTTCTGCCTTGTTTATATAAAAAAATCAATCATTTTAAATACAGGATTATTGAAATGCATCTAAATGGCACGCACAAAAAAAGACATTAGATATCCAATCAATTAACATTTCAAATTAAAAAATTTGAGTTTTTACAAAAAACAAAAATGTGCTTATTACTATTGAAATTTTATACACATATAAACTTAACACTATCTTCGTATAAATCTTTCTGTCAAAACATTACCTAAGAAAAAAAACAATACAGATGTACTTTCATATCAAATGTACAGAAAATTATGTAAAATACAGTTTCAATGCAATACAAAACCAAACATAAACATAACCTATAGTACTTACAATTTATAAATTTAGCTACTTAATAATTACCAAGTTTAGTACTAACCATTTCACGATATAACAAACTATGTGAGAGATAAATAAACGCCACTTCTTAAAAAGTACAAAAAACTTTGCTTCCTCAGTAACCATATATAGTAAATTTCTTTCCTCGTACAAAGTAAGAAACTTTATCTCCAGAATAAACTTCCCTTCAAAGCCTCTCCTGAGTCCATCAATTTACTTACGTGAATTAAATAATGACGCAAATCAACGTTTATATGAATCGTTCCTGCAGAAAGCACAATACCAATATTTTTCTACAACTATATACTGCCATCCCATCTACGAATATTAAACTATAACAATGTGACAGCACCTTTTATCATGCATCTTTCTAAATTATTGGAAAACATGAGAACTATTAGTAAAAGCCGAGCATTACGCATCTATATCACTATACGACTGCCAGGGAGCGATCGCTAACGACGACACGAACTTTGGGACACATACTTGGAATCTGCGCTGTCAAGTAGGTAAACATAGGCTAGGAACGGAAAAACAAGTATTTTATCAGTTTCCATCAACGCTACATGTCCACGCAGTACAACAACTTAGTTAAATATGATTATTGATCAGCTTTTCTTTTATTACCGAGTATATCACTCACTTATAAAAAAAGACTACAACATCTATGATTCGGAAAACAGCCAATCTTTTCAATCACAATAACATTTAATGGAATAATAAATATTGCCTATAATATCAATCAAAAGATCTTATAACATTGTGATCAATAAATTCAATATCTGTGATTAACTTTAAAACAATCTAATTTATTCTATCATATTTTGCCACATATTCAAATTAACCCTATAGACATTTAGTAAAATGTTTTGTCACTTAGTGTAGTATTTTTTCATCAACAACCTGCATCTATATCTAAAAACAAAACTTTGTTGCATATATATATATATACATTTACATACATATTTATATATATATATTGTACATACATGCAAGAATTAATATTGATAGGAGTTAAAGATTTAAAATAGAAGAAAGTTGTAATGTTATACTTACACAAAAAAAAACAAATGCCTCCAAGCAGGTATTTATAATTCTTTGATAAAGAAACAAAATTAATGATATTTTACACACAAAAAATTTAACAGCAGTGCTTTTTAAAAAAGTTAATAATTTTTACAATCTTCATATGATCATACGACCATGCAAACTTTTATCTTTTTAATAAACTGTAATAAGTACACAGGAAATATTTTTCTAATGAAAGTAAGACTTAGGGTAATCATCAAATATATATATAGATGTAACTCCTACTTTTCTTTCCTTGTGTGTCGCACAATCACATGTTCGTAAGTCTTGTGGGAGATAGTACTTTTCAGATAAAAGAAAACCTTAATTAAACACAACAAATATATCTAGTAATGTTTGTATATTTATCCTCACAAAACAAACAATATTCCTCATCAATTATTCATTAAGCAATCCCCGACAAGATCATACCTTTTATTTTCCTGATGTAGGTCTTTACATATGCATCCGAAAAGAAATATCCTTTGTGACCTTTCTATCGACTAAACGAGAATTAATGACATCTATACAAACTAAGTCACATGGATTAAAGGCTTTGAAAAAAATTTTTCAGTAGTTTACAACACCTTTACATGACAGGAAGTGGAGACCCTTTGTTAAAATATGTAATTTTCCATCTACAAATAAGCTACCACTAGGCCACGCGGTAACTTTATACTATAAACATACTTAATTCATCAGGATTTCTAAAGAAAATCTTCATGTCCTTTCAATATAATTGAAAAGTTAACGTTTATTTACCTTATATCTACGAAGACCCCTTTTCCCCTTTTTAACTCCCTGTATACACAAATACATCAAACAAAAATTTTCTTTTGACAATTACTCAAGCATACGGCAGCTGCAGACGACATACAAACTTTCTATTATATATCATAAGTTTACAAAGCACATAAAGCTTGTATACTATTAAACAGTTTCTTTAAAAGCTAGGTTCAAATTACAAACTAACGTTTTTACCTTTTGTTGATAAAACTTATAAACATCCCAAAAGTCGATTGTAAGTTTCAATTTTGGCACGATCCAAACTATAACGCAACTAAGTTTTTATCTTTTATCAACGAAAGATTAAAATTTCGAACACCCCAAATGTGTAAATACTTACGATCCATAAAGGTGAAGCAGGAAATCTTTCAACGATTGAGTAAATATAAATATAGATATTAGTAAATTACCTCGGTAACGGTTTACAACCGAATACAATAACAGCACGAAATATTACCTTACTACAAGATTAAAGTTACTGATAACTCGCACAAGGTGGCACGGGGCAAGATAAAATAAAAACATTTTATAGCTTGCACCAGCATTTTCTTCCTTTTCTTCCTTATAAATGAAAGTAAATATATAGATAACAAAACCCAACTACGGAAGCTAAATACTTTCTTAAGTTATCTTAAACCTGGGCAACCTCTCTGTCAGATATGCATTAAAGCTAAAAAAATGCAAAAACCCTGAAATCGAATATTGGTGCAAACTACATGTAATTTTGCAGAGAAATCGTAAAAATGCATTTGAGCCGCGCCATGAGAAAACCAACATAGTGGATTTGCGACCAGCATGGATCCAGACCAGCCTGCGCATCCGCGCAGTCTGGTCAGGATCCATGCTGTTCGCTAACGGTTTCTCTAATTCCAATAGGCTTTGAAAACGAACAGCATGGATCCTGACCAGATTGCGCAGATGCGCAATCTGGTCAGGATCCATGCTGGTCACAAACCCACTATGTTGGTTTTCTCATGGCGCGGCTCATTTGGTTTCTAAACAGAAGGCAGTATAAGGTTTCCTAGTTAAGGGAAAACCAATGTAAACCTTAAAACATGAATAATCTGAGAAAGAAATTGATGGGAATGGTTAAAAAAAAATAAACATTTTTCAAACGCAGAAGAAAAATGCAAGGAAAACTAAATTTTTCAATGAGAAAACGGTAGTTAATTGCTTAGTTTGATCTAGATCATAAAATCGCTGTTTTTCAAAAGTATTACAGTTATGTAATGGCACCTAGTTAAATTGAAAGATTGTTTCAGGATTCTGTGTTCTCTGCAAGTATCGGACAACTTCCACATATAATTGGAGGTGGCACACAAAGGGCTACAGTGTCCTCTGTCAAAGTGTCATGAAAACATTTGCCTCACACGAGTTCTTAACTTGTGACTTTTTGACTTTTCCATTGGGCTAATCTAGCTAATGTGACAGTTGACAAACTTTTACCTAGATTTTGTAATTTCAATTCTAAATCACCCTAAGGCTTGCAATATTTTTAATGATTCTAATTCTTGAATATTAATGAGAAAGTAATAGCAAATAAGTGCTACATTTTGTTGCAAGTGATGTGTAAAAGTGATTATACCTTTGCAACCAGTGCAGGCCAAAACCAGCCTGCATGTCTGTTGATTTACAAAGCCTTTTGGACTGATTCTTTCTTACACCCCAGTTACACATACGGCGCGGATAGCTAGGTCAAGCCACGGATAGAAACGTAGTAATTCGTATCGATCCGTACCTGAGCCATACCATAAAGTAGTAACCCGTATCAACCCGTACGGCTCAAGTACGGATTACTACATTTCTATCCGTAGCTACCTGCGCCGTATGTGTGACTGTGGTATCATATAAGTACTCTAATAAGTACAGTGAACCCCTCTAAACTGGATATGGCTTCTGGACCAAAGCAGGCTAGGTTTGGAGGTGTTTCTGGTTCAGAGGGGTTTTGTCAGTAGAATGTGTGCAACATTACACAGATAGTTATAAAATTACCAAGCAACAACACTGTTAAAGGTTTCAAGGAATTATTATGCCACCAAATGTAGTACATTCTGGTAATGAAACACTTAAAACTGTTCAATCTTTAGGGTTAATTTTGTGCTGAATAAAAGAGGTTAATTCAGTCTGGAAAAAATGTTTGGTTTCTGGAGCGGAGGGCTCCTTGTTTACACGTATATTTTTCAAAAGAAATAAGAAGCTTGAATTTCGGGACTGAAAAAATTTTCTTCAGGAACAGTTTCCAGTATTCAAGGGTTCTGGTTTAGAAGGGGATTTCAATGAGCTATAAATACAGGCTGGCAACTTAAATGAGCAAAAAACATTGCAGCAGGCTTCGAATTTCTATATTTTGCACCATCATAATAATTCGCAAACAGTGAAACACTGCTCACTCCAGCACTCTGGGTTTACTTGTGCAATCATTTGGTCCTACGCAGAACTCTGGATAACTAAAGCATTTTGCTTGTCTCCTTGCGACTTATATCTACAGGGGCCCTTCGGAAAAAATGTTTACACATAACGGGTTTTTCTTTTCAAGTTTGGGAAGGGCTGTAACTCTAAAAAAATTGTGATCCTTAAAAGTTTCTTTCCTTCATGTACATTTACATATCATATGAGTAGTTTAAAAAATTGAAATTTTAAAATCCATAGCTATGACTGAAAAGAACTTTCAAGGACGCATGCGGCAGTTTTGGGTAAAAAAAATTCCCAGTAATAGAATTTGTTCAAACTTTGTATATGAACACAGTGCCATATTAGAAACAGAATTATGAAAAAAATCAAAGGGTCACCATACTTGTTCAAGAGTTATCTGCCCTTTAATATGCAAATTTAAAGAAAAATCCAGTATTATAAAGGGCAGATAACTCTTGAACAAGCACGATGACCTATGATTGTTTTTGCATTTTTCTGTGTTCATATACAAAGTTTGAACAAATAGTGTTAATGGGAAATTTTTGCTCCATCTCTCGTACAAGAAACTGCATCAAGTGCCTTTAAATAAACTGATAATTTCCCTGAAGATATCCCACTATATACCCACCTTTTGCTTTCTTAGCATTTGATAGTTCTTAAAATTTGAACATTTTTTCCCAAGATTGTAAAACTTTCTACGTAAAATCCAGATTCAGCTTTTAGACTCCATTTTTTAAAGAATAAATTGCAGCAATTTTCTGCCACTGAAATTACCTAAACTCTAATTTTGTACTTGAAATTTTCATGAAACATTCAATACCGCTTAATTACATGTACAAAGGGAATTTTTAGTCTTCCTGAAATATGAACAAAAAAATCTAAAACTTTACAAGAGAAAAATCGAAGGTTTGTCAAATAAAAAATAATCTTAAATCTGTCCGCTACACAAGCCTTGATTACCATACATTTGAAATTTTCTAAAAAAATTACGTGAAATTAAATGTTTTTTTTTTTAACATGTTATATTATAAACAAAACAAACTATCACACTGACTTTTAAAATACTCTACTATCTTAGCAGACTAGTTGTCAATATTCTTTGATTTTAAGTTTAATGCCTTTTTTCAACAGTACTTCAGTTATGTAATGGCAGGCAGTTATTTTTTCTTTATAAATATTGCAAACATTTTAAAAAGTAAATTTGAAGCCTCTAAAATAGCACATTTTTATCTGATGGCTTAATTAACCTATGTTTGAAGCCAGGGGCAATAAAAATGCTAGAACAGAAACAACCTGGAGTTACTTTCTCTTTTAATGAAGAAAACATATTATATATGACAGAACAAACAAAAGGATTGGAGCCAGTCTACACTACAATTTGAGGTCTCATTTTTTTTTACTGATTTCAAAGGATATTTGTTTAACTGAAGATACTTTTCTCTCATCAAAACATAGCCCCACTTTTCTTTCGATTCTCATTCAGCACTGACAATATTCTTCAAGAAAATATAAGTTACGGATATTTAAAATGAGTCCTTCAGTGTTCTTTCCTATATATTCATACAGAAGGAAAGGCCAGCTATTTAGTGTATTTATGCCTCAAGGAATTAAGCATTTCTTTGATTCTTCAACTTGCATGAAAACCCACAGAAACATAAAACATCAGGCCATTGGTTTCGCCATAACAATAGCTTTGTACATGTTGTCATGGTTATGTATGCTGCATTATGCGAAATAAACCAAAAACATATATTTTCTGTTATTTTCTCTGTGATTAGAGTATTCCTACATTGCCTGTTTGAAGCAATTATAATTCTCATGCAAGAAACATGCAAAAATTCCATGATGACCATGTACGATACAGTTCACTTCAAAAATACGTTCCTGTAACTACTGTACAAGTGGAAAAGTTTGTAATGTGGAAATGTTCATAAATTTCAATATCATTCTTTGTGAATTTCCAAGTTCACCGAGATACGCCGTAATAGTGAAGTAAGGGTAAGGCACAATTTTCAGCCATTCGTGAATATTTCCGCTCATGAAACTTCTGGAATCGGCAATTTGTGGCATTTCTGACCTGTCAATATATCCACTGATACAGACTATCTACAGCCTCTTCATCTAGGATTTGTTTTTAGAAATGTGATTTGCTGTTTGCCTTATTCATAATTTAACCTTTAGCCTGCTGGCAGCAAGTATTTCTGCCTTTGCAACCAGTGCAGACTAAGATCAGCCTTCACTTCCATGCAGACTGATCATGGTTTGCACAGTTCGCTATTCAGTCAGTAAATTTTCATTGAACACTCCTTCGAATAATAAGTGGTATTGCCCAAATTGAATGATGGACCAGTCCATTTTAGAAATTTAGCAGGGTAAAGGTTTATAGATTAGAACATGTAAAATATCATTCTTTAGTTCAATAGTTAGTTCAGAAAGAATGGACATACATTATGCTCCTCTAAACACTATTTCAGGCAGACCTGGCAGCACTTCGGTGGAACCCAGCCCCCCTCCCCTTTACCACTTCTATAAGCAAGCTGGCAGGGATTCCTCACAGGAAATATTCGTGCACCACAAGTGAAATTTCGAACCAAAAGCAGTGGGTGGTGGGGTGACGCATGTAATTACGCATTTTCACCTATTAACCCAGAAGGCCTCGCAGTTTGCTATTTTCTTCTGTTTCATTCTGGAAGCAATCTGAATTGAAATAAAGAAATTAAGCACTTGCACTGGATCTTAAAGATCACGTGCATAGAAAGAATTGGATGACTTGGTAGATGGACCAAGTCTCCTTGGAAAATATTTGCATTAAAATGTTATAATTTTATGTTTTTATGCCTATTTCAAATGCTGGTCCATAAAAAGACATGCAGTTTAAACATGCAATGTTTAGTGTTTTTCAACTGTATCATTCAAATATTTGCGGCCCCATTTAATCATTTTTCTAACCAGTTTTTTTTTTTTTTTTAATTTCTAGAATTGTTTGAACATTTTATTGTAATGACTTAATCAGGCTTTTCTGATTTAATCATTAGCTGCTTGTAAACCGTTCCCCACAAGCAGCTGACAACTGACACAATGTCTTTGGTTATATTTCCGACTGATTTCACACAGTACCTTATATCTACTACTAAAGTTCTTCAAAAAAAACAGAACAATTTTTCCGTCTGATCTAAATTAAACTGCTGTATAAAAATGAGCCCAAAGTTTTCAATCTACCCCAACTAGACAGATTACAATTATTCAATTTCAGACTCGTAAAAATTTACAAAAACTTCATATGCTGTTAAACATTTCTGCAACGACAACATCAAAGCAAAATGCATTAACGTAATTTGCTTACGTTCAGTTATTTAATACCATTTTAAAGACCTACCATTTTCATGTTACTGAACACTGTTGCAAACTATTGTTTTTACAAAGTAAGACAACAAAAAAAAGAAGTCTATAATTATTCGAACGCAGAATGAAGTTATTTTCATTGAAAAACTACCAGCAACATAATCTGAAACCTTATATACACGTGATTTTATTTTCAGTTTTTTTTACATTGACGTGAGCAAATTCATAAGACTGCATTTTCAGAAACTAAAGTTACATATTTATTTCAGGTCGATAGTAGAGATGGGAGAGTTTCCACGTGTTCTGTTAATCATTGCCAGTGAAAGCTTTCATCCAGGATTTCTAAGCTCATACTAAAATAAGGAAACGCAAAGCACAAAGTTCAAAGCCTAATGTGGTAAACCAGAGTTTGGGGACCTGTCCCAAAACTCCAGCATTAGACCAACCTTTTCCTTAGAGATGAAATTTGAAATTCATCAATCGAAGAGTTTCATCCTAAAATTGTTTTTTTGGTTGTATTTTAAGATTACTTACAGGCGTTAACTGTAACCAAAATGGGCGACTCCTCCAGAGGACCGTTAGTAATTTTAGTGAGAGATTAGCAAGCTCCAATTCTAGAAGCTTCATTTATTTTGTTGGGTTTAACGTTGCACCGACACAATTATAGATCATATGGCGACTTCCCAGCTTTGATGGTGGAGGAAGACACCAGGTGCCCCTCCTTGCATTATTTCATCACAAGCGGGCACCTGGATAGAACCACCAACCGTAAGTAAGCCAGCTGGATGGCTTCCTCACATAAAGAATTCAACGCCCTGAGTGAGACTCAAACCCACATCAATGAGGGACAAGTGATTTGAAGTCAACGACCTTAACCACTCAGCCATAATCTAAGAGGCCCTTCTAGAAGCTTCAAGGGTTCTTTGTATGTCAGGTGTAAAGCAAACATACATTAGACAACTCTTCTTCCAATGTTAGTAATCTTTTAGTTGGAGGTTCGGAATCAAACTCATGTCCCCTAGTTCTAATTTTAAAAGTGTTACCACTGGACCAATGTGTCATGGTATGGACTTTCTCACTACCAGTGTAGTATAGGGGAGAAGATGTGTCAGGCAGCCAGTTAGCTCAGTCTGTAGAGCACTCGCCCTGTAAGCAAGGGGTCCCGGGTTCGAGCCCCAGACTGACTGCATATTTTTCTCACCCTGTGACATCTGACGCCCAACGGGAACCGTGGCATGCTTGTTTGGTCAGTCTTACGACACATGAAATAATATGTAGCTCTGGAACTTGAGGACGAGCTTCCAGTTTGTGGGGGAATATGTCAAGGTACAGATTTTGTCACGTTAGGAGAGATGTGTCAGGCAGCTGGTTAGCTCAGTCAGTACAGCACTTGCCCTGTAAGCGAGGGGTCCCAGGTTCCAGCCCTGAACTGACTGCACATTTTTTTCACCCTGTGACAAATGTATCTGCTCTCATCCCAAGACTGGACCTTGAGTCAAATCTGTAATAAACCAGATTTAAACCAAAGACTTCTGCATCTGTTGACCATCTACTCGAGTGCACATTCAATAAAAAAAGATCAAAGCTAAACCAAAAAGCAACCAAAGAAATGGTATTGGAAGCACGTGCAGAAACATGAAAATGTATCTGGGACGGATGTTCAGGCAGACATAATACAGTAATACCGCGGATCTCCTTTCCTAAAACTAGTCAGATGAAGGAATGCCAACCTGTCATTGCTAAACTTTGGAATGGTTGCCTAAAGTATCTAAACTCGAAATGAAATTTTATGCCAAAGCGTAAACTGTTTTCAGTATGGACAAGTAACCAAATCTTTTCCTTTATATGCAATAAAAAAGTCTTCAAGTAATTTAGCTCTCAAACATATGGCTACTTATAAATAATTCCCAATACTTTAAACAATAAAGAACTCAATTTTATTGACATATACATATTTATTTCCTATACACACTCAAGTACATCTAAATTTTGTTAATTTTCTATAAAACTGTCTACTGTTTTCGTCTCAAGGGTCTATGTTAAAGCTGTAATAACCTTAATTGTGGCTGTAATATCGTGCTAAACCTATATATCTATCAAACGTTATCTATAAATCCACAAATAGGAAATGAAAATGGAAATGACCATTTTATTACACATACAGTGGGGCACATAAACCTTTAACTACTATTCAACAATATGTTATGTTAAAACAATTTAATTTGCTTTAGATATCTGAAAAGAACATCAATTAAGGTTAATATGTTGTTGTTGTTTTTTTGTCGGGTTTAACGTCACACAAAACACCATTATAGGTCAAGTGGTGACTTTTCCAGCTTTGATGGTGGAGGAAGACCCCAAGTGCCCCTCTTTACATTATTTACTCATGGACAGGCACCTACATAAAATCACCAACCTTCGGTAAGCCAGCTGGAAGGCTTCCTCGCATGAAGAATTCAATGCCCGGAGTGAGGCTCGAACCCAATTTGATGAGGGGCAAATGAATCCAAGTCCACTACCATAATCACTCCGCCACGTAGGCCCCTGGTATGTTTTAGTTCACATAAACACGATTTCAGAAATATTTTGACTTTTCAGCTTAATGGTCGAGTAAAGCTTCAGCTGCCCCTTCAGGCATTATTTAAGGCCCTGGCAAGCACCTGCAGAGAACCATCACCCTTTCATAAGCCAGCTGGAAAGCTTCCACTTACAAGAGAAATCTACATCCCAAACCCCACAGTGCCCAGGGGCAAGTGATCTAAAGCCGGCACCCTTAGCCTTTCGCCAATGGCAGCCATGCAGTTCTGAAAAGTTTGTAAGTATCTTTACTATATTCATGGAAAGCACAAAGTTTTCTACATCAGCCTCAATTACCTGTTTTCCTTTTACTTAACATGTGCAAGACCAGCTCCTTCCATCTGTTTCGCCTGAAAATAAAAAAACAGATTTGTTTCTTTGAAAAATATCACATTTCATATCATTTGACTCCGTTTCGATTTTTTTTCAAAGGTAGGTTATCGTACACTTTCGGCACAAAAAAATTTGGTTTTGGGCAAATAATAATAAAAAAAAACGCCTTTTCTTTAATCGCTTTTGTATTACTATGCAGTCATATCAGCATTCCATTTATGATTCCGCAATCACGCCAACTCCACAGAAGGAAAACAAGAAAATTAAGGCCTAGTTCCATAGCCTAAATAATTTATTAGGCCAAAAGGTCTGCGCCCGCACATCATTTCCACCAGCACGGTGTACAGTCCAACTTTGCTCACTTGAACTCGGTGGGACCAACAAACTTTATTTGAGTTCCAGCCAACAAACAATATACATTATATGAGCCATGTCATGAGAAAACCAACATAGTGGGTTTGCGACCAGCATGGATCCAGACCAGCCTGCACATCCACGCAGTCTGGTCAGGATCCATGCTGTTCGCTAACAGTTTCTCCAGTTCCAATAGGCTTTAAAAGCGAACAGCATGGATCCTGACCAGACTGCGTGGATGCGCAGGCTGGTCTGGATCCATGCTGGTCGCACACCCACTATGTTGGTTTTCCCATGGCATGGCTCATATCGGGATTTTGCTGGGTTCGAGCAAAGGGTTGTATGCAAACTATACCAGTTAGAGTGAACGAAGTCTGACTGTAAATAATTTCAAAATTTGTTCAATTATATTTCCTTTTATTTATCAAATGCACCAGATCTGTTCTGCCATGATAAAAGCATTATGCCATTGCCTCGATGGCTATGCCCTGTAAATAATCAAGCTACCACATTTTACAAAGACAATTATAGATAAATCTTGCTCCTGATAAAATTACAAAACCGATCTTCCCTTTTAAGTCCCGACTTATTCTTTACATAATTTATGACATTCAAATATATATAAAAATTACTTTCGGCATGCACAAAGAAATCAGGAAATATTTACCTTTTATTCACTGAAACACTTCCTATACGTATCAAATGCAAGTCCTTAAATCTATGTTAATGTACCTCGATTTCAAATTCCGTTTAAAATTTTTCTTTGTTCAACATCTAGCTTTAAGTAAATCATTTAGATAAACAAAATCATTTTAAAATCCACAGGACCCTTTTCAACTTTTTGCAAAAGTACTGGAGAGCTTATGCAAATATATACTTGAATAGGATATTTAGATACTACTCTTAAATGTAGATACTCCCTTATACTCCCTTGTAAATTAGGGCCTTTTATGTATTCAGGTTAGAGACGGGGGTCTATAATTTATATAGCAATGTTTTTCGCTTAGCGTTGTCTGTGCACATTATTACTTTGAATACGAAAATGAAGACCACCCAGATTATGCAATAATTTAAGAATGATGTAACACCCAATAAACGATTGGTTTTATTGGTTAAAAATCACTAAAATAAGGTCGAAACTTAGTAACTTTCAGTAATTTAGAAAATTTCTAAGTAATAAACGGCTGCTGTTGCTGTCCGAGAGAGAAATACAGAATCAAAACATCAAGAGATGCGTAAATTTTACTTTTAAGTTAAGAACAACAATGTACTGGTAGTTGTTAAAGTTGACAGAAATAGTTTAACCAGTTTCAGCAGTAGCTGTCAATTTTAAGAAAAATCTAGACAGTGTAAATGACGAGGTCAATGCAAGGCTTCCAGGTGTCTTTGTGTCTCTACAGGATTTATTTCAGGTATTTTCAGGCCCTCAGAAAGAACTGTCTAGCTGAAAGGCTTCCTCAAACTGGCACAAGGCATGCAGTTCTAGTCTTAATTTCGATACAGTTTTAATACTTTTTTTTGCTTAAGCTAAATAGACTTGCAACAGAATATCTAACTTTTGTAATATATTAAATGGTTATCCTCAGCAGTCTAAAAAAGACATAGCAAAAAAAAAAAAAAAAAAATCAGCTATTACATCTTATCAAATTCTTAATTAGGTTCAAAATATTATTTCTTTATAAAATACGCTTTTGTTTTTTCTTGGCAAAAGGTGACTGAACCAATGTCTGATACAATACCTTAGGTCTTCTGCCACCACTAAAAAACAGTTCAATCACCTTAACTGTGTCGGTAGGACTTGAACTCAATCTCATGATGATTTCACATAACTCTCAACCATGAAATACGCAAATCAAATACCAAACCATATTCCTGGATCATGTTTTGGCACTGGAAAAGTTTAACCCTTAGCCTGCTGCAGGCGAATTTAACAGCCTTTGCAAACAGCTTGGAACCAGATCAGACGCCGATTAAATCGGCGTCTGATCAGGTTCCAAGCTGTTTGCTACTCTGACAATATTTCTTCCAATTTTGGAGCAAATTGAATGAACTTTACAATTTAAGCAGACGACATTCCCAGCAGACGACAGTTTATCTAGCATGCTAAAGGTTAAGGATGAATACTTTGTCATGACCATTCAACATACAAAGACTGCTGGGTCCCAGGTTACACAGTGACTGAGCCATTGGTCAATTTCAAAATTGTGCTCAGAAGTAACCAATCAGATGTTGGTGTTTTGAGACTGGTTTTGAAACTCAGATTTACAGACTTGGACCCTTGCTCGACTTTGGAGACCAGTCTGAAAAAACCTGGCACAGTCATGAAGTTGCCCAATGGCAAGGTTGCATTCCGAGACTGGTTGCCAATCTTTTTATATAACCTTCTGGAATGAAAGTCTGAAACTAGTTCCACAGTTACAAAAGTAAGTTTTGAGGACCAGTCATAGACTGTTCAGTTTTAAGATGGTGCTCAGGAATAAAACACCATATCTTGGGAGTTCTGCGACTCATTTTCAAAACACGACTTTGTAACCTCGGACCTTGGACAGAGCTTTTCATGGATCTAGTACAATATAAAGTAGCTACAGCAGACTGCTTTTTCCCTTTTTTTCCTACTATTATTTTTCGACATCAAAACCATTTGAAAATCTAATGATGGCAATCATTATTCTTGTTTTTTTAAATTGAATTCCTTCAACACAATTCCTGAATGACACATCAAACTACAACATGTCACAGATTTCACCCAACATTTCTCAAATATTTTAATGACTAGTTTTAACCCTACTCTTATATAAAAATTTTTTTCATGGAGAAAGAAAACAACTAAATACAGTAAACAAAGACGTCCCATAAAATTGTAGGTTCATTCTATATTTAATTTCAATGTTTCTATGGATGTAAATGCAGTAATTTGAAACACCTGCCCCAAATCATAAACTTTTTTTTTCAATTCCCTTCAAAACGAAGGTAATTTCTATAAAATTATACTAATTTTTTTCAAACCATCTAGATCTTTAATTGAATATAATCACAGCCGATTTAACCCAATATCACCTGGTCGACGATTTTTACGCAGGTAAATACGGATTTCGATCTACCTGGATACATATATTTTAAAATCTAAATAAAAATCCTCATATCCCGTTATCTTTATTATAAGCGGCAATTTCCGGCTTACCTGGACTAAGGTACCTATCGAAGCGTCACCACTGGAGATAAAGCCGTTATTATAACAGTCTACATATTTATATAGGACCATTCAACTTGAAATATGTCGGTAGTCGGTAACTTATTGATGCACATCTACAGATCTGGAAAGCAACAAAGACATAAAATAACATTTTGAAAAGATTTCCTCAACTGATAAATTTTGAAACAGTGTAATCAATATACTGGCTTGTGACATTTTATATTTATTTGCTAAATAACACAAAAAAAGAGGGGGGCGGGAGAGAAAAGCAGTAAATAATGTCTAACTTTTATAAACTGAGTGATATGATAGAAATAATGTTTATTTTCATTCTGTTGAGATAAGTTCTGACTAAATATTAAAAATATGAAATATTCTTACTTTTTTCTCAATAACATTTGTGTGCTGTCTAAACACAGAATAAAATATATGAATTACAGACAACAACTCAAAATGTTTGAACACTATTTCTTTTCTAATATGTTCTGGCTTGAAGCCTTCTTCAGGGTAAAAAAATAATAACAATTGCAGAGAATATTTAGAATCCATCATCATTTCTCTTCAAAAGGTCATGACTGTGTTTAATGTCTACAAGGATTTGTCCCTCAAAAAAAGAGGAAAAACAAGTGAATGAAGTATTGCCATGCAATACAAAGTCCCCTACTGGAAGGCACCTAATTTTCTCTACTGCAGTATAACATAATGAACTGATATCTGTCAATGATGTATAAACAATATTGTACTACATATACAATATGTTATAACAACACACTTGGATTAAAATGTGCATATATAAAAACCCACAGTTATTTTCATATTGAATTTTTTTGGCTGATTATAAAAATGTTATCATGTAAGTTATTTATAGTAACAACAAAGGGAAATTAATCTTTAAAAAAAAAAAAAAAAAAAAAAAAAAAATCTATATAATATAAGTCCACAAGAAACCCTTTACCAGGTAGAGATAGGTCAAAATACACCTAAAAATTGGATGTAACATGCATGCTGTACCACAGAAAAGTGGTCTCGATTTTTCTCTACCGCCAGTAATAAAAAAGTTACAATAAAATCTATTTATAGTAACAACAAAGGGACGTAATTCTAAAAACAAGGGTGCCTCATGGTGGTGAACATTTGTTCCAAGTTACATCAAAATCCCTCCATGCATGAAGAAGAAATGTTCCGTACAAAGTCATTCTTGAATTTGACCTTTGACCTCTAAATATGACCTAGACCTTAGACCTAGGGACCTGGTTCTTGCGCATGACATGTTGTCTCATCCAGGGGAATATTTGTGCCAACTGATATCTAAATCCTGCTTTGCATGACAAAGTTATAGACCGGACAGGAAAAAAATCCTCTTGACCTTTGATCTCAAAGTGTGACCTTGACCTTTAAGCTAGGGTACTGGGTGTTGCGCATGACAAATCGTCTCATCATGGGAAACATTTGTGCCAAGTAATATTAAAATCCCTTCATGGATGGCACAGTTATGGACGGGACAGGAAAAAAACTCTGTTGACCTTTGACCCCCAATTGTGACCTTGACCTTTGAGCTAGGGGTCCGGGATTTGCGCATGACACGTCGTCTCATCATGGGGAACACTTGTGCTAAGTGATATTAAAATCCCTTAATGAATGTCAGAGTTATGGACCGGACACGAAACAGACCCTGTTCATGCTATGTTAACATTTGACTGTTTAGTGTGACCTTGACCTTTGAGCTAGGGGTCTGAAAGTTGTGCATGACACATCGTCTTATTATGAGGTACATTTCTGCCAAGTAATATTAAAATCCCTTGATAGATGGGAGAGTTATGGACCGGACAGGAAAAAAACCTTGTTGACCTTTGACCTCCAATTGTGACCTTGACCTTTAAGCTAGGGGTCCAGGTTTTGCGCATGACACGTCGTCTCCTCATGGGAAACATTTGTGCCAAGTAATATTAAAATCTCTTCATGGATGGGAGAGTTATGGACCGGACAGGAAAAAAGCCCTGTTGACCTTTGACCTCCAATTGTGACCTTGACCTTTGAGCTAGGGGTCCGGGATTTGCGCATGACACATCATCTCATCATGGGGAACATTTGTGCCAAGTAATACTAAAATCCCTTCAAGGATGGGAGAGTTGTGGACCGGACAGGAAAAAAGCCCTGTTGACCTTTGACCTCCAATTGTGACCTTGACCCTTGAGCTAGGGGTCCGGGTTTTGCGCATGACACGTCGTCTCATCATGGGGAACATTTGTGCCAAGTAATATTAAAATCCCTTCATGGATGACAGAGTTATGGACCGGACACGAAATTGTGGACGGACAGACGGACGGACGGACAGACGGAAAAGTGCATTCCCATAGTCCCCGAAACTGGTTTTCAACCAGTAGGGGACTAATAATTGTCTCATAAAATAGAAGGCTAAGCCATTTAAATGTGGTCATTCACATTTTATAGATTTTTTTTTAATTTCCTTATATCCTGTAAAAGATTGAAAAGAACTCTTCATTACACAGAGCTAGATTTCTATTGCAAATTTGCATATTTCACCTTAAAGGGATTACAAAACTTTATGATATACAAAACAACTTAACATCTACCATGCTAAATTTCTAAAATGGACTGGTCTACCGTTCAAGTTGGGAAGTACCATGGGTGTTCACTGAAAATTTACCGACCAGACAGCAACCAGTGCAAGACATGCAGGCTGATCTTGGTCTGCACTGGTCACAAAGGCAAAACCACTTGCAATTGCCGCAAGCAGGCTAAGGGTTACATTTCAACCTTTTGCAACTTAACTTTCAATATAATTATATTTGTGGTTAACTTTACTATATATATATTTGTGGTCATATTGAAATGATGTATTGGCTGGAGTTTATTTAAATTTCAAACCACAAATCTGTGGGTTTTTTCTTTAAGGGCACATAGTGACATTTTCATTGTAAGGATTGGCCCGAGTTGCAAAACCCTTATTAGAGGTCACCACTGATGTGCTTAAGGTCACGGAAGCCCAAAACTGAAATTAAACGTTGTTACTTCAAATGTTTTCTTCTTTATCTACTATTAAATATGAACTATTGTTTCGAAAACACAAAATAGTGTTATATAAATTTATTATTTCGTAAAAACTACTTATCATTTCATTTTTATGATGTGTATCTTGTTAAACGCAATAATGTTTTTTAATTATGAAATAACATTCTGTTTTTGTGAAATTTTATCGTGTTTTTGTCACAATTACAAAATATTATTGCATTTTTATGAAATATTTTTATAAAATAACCTATACATCCCATAATTTTAAGGTATTACATTCTTTTTTGTTTTGTTACTACAATACAAAGTCATTTTTACGAAAAACAAGTGCTGTCTCCATAGGATGACACATGCCCCCGATGGCACTTTGAATGAATATTTATGGCCGATGTTAGAGTTTAGGACCTTTGACCTACAGAGCTGGGTCTTGCGCGTGACACGTCGTCTTACTGCGTCACACATTCATGCATAGTTATTTTAAAATCCACACATGAATGACAAAGATATGGACCGGACATGCCCATCAGTGCACTATCATGAAAAATTACCTTTAACGTCAAAGTATGACTTTGACCTTTGAGCTACAGATCTGAGTCTTGCGTACGACACGTCGTCTTACTGTGGTACACATTCATGCAAAGTTATTTGAAAATCCATCCATCGATGACAAAGATATGGACCGGACACGCCCATCAATGCACTATCCTTTAACGTCTAAGTGTGACCTTGACCTTTGAGCTATGAACCTGGGTCTTGCGCATGACACGTCGTCTTACTGTGGTACACATTCATGCCAAGTTATTTGAAAATCCATCCATCGATGACAAAGATATGGGCCGGACATGCCCATCAATGCACTATCCTTAAACGTCTAAGTGTGACCTTTACCTTTGAGCCACGGACCTGGGTCTTGCGCGCGACACGTCGTCTTACTGTGGTACACATTTATGCCAAGTTATTTAAATATCCATCCATCGATGACAAAGATATGGACCGGACACACCCATCAATGCACTATCCTTTAATGTCTAAGTGTGACCTTGACCTTTGAGCTACTGACCTGGGTCTTGCACGCGACACGTCGTCTTACTGTGGTTAACATTCATGCCAAGTTATTTGAAAATCCATCCATCGATTACAAAGATATGGACCGGACACGTTCATCAATGCACTATCCTTTAATGTCTAAGTGTGACCTTGACCTTTGAGCTACGGACCTGGGTCTTGCGCGCGACACGTCGTCTTACTGTGGTACACATTCATGCCAAGTTATTTGAAAATCCATCCATCGATGACAAAGATATGGACCGGACACGAAAATTGCGGACAGACCGACAGACTGACAGACCGACAGACAGACAGACGGTTCAAAAACTATATGCCTCCCTTCGGGAGCATAAAAGTTCATATTTTCAAAATATTTTATTTTTACCAAATAAAAAAATGTAATATCTAAAATAAAAGAACTAGATGTTTCCTGCAATAATTACATACTTTTTTTTTTTTACAAAAGATGGTGAAATTAAATAATCTGAATGGCAACAAAAAAAACAGTCAATACCTGGGAGTATTATACTTATTATATTATTAAATATAAACATTAGGTAACTATACCACATGGAAACTCTTCCCTGTTTTTCAATTTTGTAACATCTCAACAGTTGTATAATAAGAATCCATTTGATATAATTTTTTCCGCAGTTGAGAGAGAGAGAGGGTGTTAACATTGCGCTGATACAATTTATGTGATACGGCAACTTTCCAACTTTCAAAGACGGAAGACCGCGAGGTGCTGCTCCAGCCATGATTTCAGACATGAACAGGCATCTGGGTAGATTCATCGATGTTCTGTAAGCCAGCTGGATGGCTTCCTCTTGTGAAAGAAGTCTACATACCAAGACTTAGTAAGGTTTCTAATCCACAGCGGTGAGGGCAAAATATTTAAGTCAGCAAGCTTAATCAATCGGACACAGATGTTCCTCAATTTGGTATAGTTCAGTTCAAAAATGAGCCCTATGCATTTGTTTTACAAATATTAAATTTGAAAAAAAGCTGAGCATAATACCATTTTCTGTATTTTTTTAAAAACAATTAAAAATGGGGCCTATGTCCGCTTAATCCTCATCATGCTGGACACGATTGATTCTGCCTTTGCGACCAGTGTGCAGTCTGAACATGATCTGCACTGTTCGCCATTCAGTCTGTATCTTTTTGGTAAGCACCCCTTTTAACAGTTAATGGTACTGTCCAAATTGAAAGACAGACAAGTTCATTATAGAAATTTAGCAGGGTAAGGGTTAAGCTGATTCACCAAGCCTGCATACCCAGGTTTCTTTTCTTACAGGAAAAGTAAGTTATCAAAACTACATTACCGTAAAATCGTTTAATTTTGTGGGCATGAAATTTTGTGATTAGGCCAAAATGGGTATTTCATTGAGATGAGATTTTGTGGAAGTCAAATAAATGGGACTTTTTCTATTCACTGGCATCTAATTTTGTGGACTGAGGAAAACCATGAAAATTAGTCTTCCACGAACAGTAATGATCTAACAGTGAATGAAAAAACAACAATTTTTTGGGGTTGTCATAAACATGACAATTTTGATAATGAATGCTGATAAAATATTAATGGAAATCTATACATAAATTTATCATGTCCTTGACTTAGGAAATCATGATGCATGTTTTGCAAAAAATCATTTTCCAGAAGAGAATTATTTTAAAACCCAATAAATCAACTGCTAAACTTCTAAGAAACATTTCCAAAATGATGATGGAATTTCTACATCCATATTTCACAGAGAGGCAAAAAATCTGTTTTGGAAAACAATTTTTACTACAAACCGAGTTTTAGAAAATTTTCTTCACTACAAAGTTAGGGCAATAGGCTATGCAGATAAGATTTTCAGAAAATAACAAAATGGACAGGACATTTTTGGCAAGTTTCAAGTTAGCCTTAAAACAGTGTCCAAAAGAAAATTACATAGCACACAAGAATTTTGTAATACCTTTTTAAGTAAAAATTGTTAGTAAGCTCTATCTTAGCTTCTATCTTATATGAGCCGCGTCATGAGAAAACCAACATAGTGGGTTTGCATCCGCGCAGTCTGGTCTGGATCCATGCTGTTCGCTTTTAAAGTCTATTGACAACTTCCCCACAAATACAACAAGACAGTGGAGATGGAATTCAAATTAAATGTATCATCTTTAGTCAAAATCATCATTAAGAACATTCTCATTTATCAAGATTGGCTGACATAGGTAGCACAAGACATCCTATCAGGAGGGAATGCTCAAATCCTGGACTAAACATTCTGTTTTGTTGAATAAAGACTGACTGAGGACAGCATGTTTATAGTCGTTTAGACTCCATCTCAGGTTCATGTAGGGAAATATTTGCAGGAAAGAGGTCAACACTGGTAATGATATACCCACACTGCTCCAGTTTACTATCAAACATGTATAACTGTTAGTCAAAACAAACATCCTTAACCTTAAAACTATTTTCCATACAGTCACATCTGTCATAATGCAGGTATTTGGGATACATATGTGATATATAGATATATCTTACATAAATAAAGTCATATCTACATATTGTGGTGCAATTTATCACCTTGACAAATCCTCACCTGCCAGAATTTTTACCTGTATCTCACCTTTATTTACATTTTATCATCAAGTTTATGTCACCTAAATGATAATTAACAAAACAAAAGACTTAAGACTTACATACTTGCAAAGATAATGATAACTTAGTCATAACTATGTTTAATGTGAGATCTCAGTATCAAAAAAATATTGTATTAAATTTTATGTTTTTTTTTTCTTTGCTTGGGTGGCGGGCTCTGCTAAGAACAGTTTTGCAACAGCTCGTTTTGCTTAAGGTTCAAAGTCATACCAATACATCATCATTGGTAATATGGCAACTTCTTAGATTAAATGGAGTAAGAGAAAAAAAGTCCCTTCTAGCATTTTGTCACGCATGGCTGGGTACCTGGGTAAGACCACTGGCTTTCAGACAACTTTCAAAAATAAATTGAAACTAGAACACAGTGGCAGAGGCTTTCATGTAATAGTATGGAGCTAAGTCAAAACTAGACAGTGTTCTTGCCAGTACTAATCTGTTCTCTGCATATATCAAGTACTAATCTGTTCTCTGCATATATCAAATAACTTCCTCACGTACATTATTAGAAGAGAAACAAAAAGAACCATTTGCAAAACACATTTGCTCATATGATGTCCAGTTGGGGTAAACAAGTGTATACCTTTCCAGTCTCAAGTATACTGTCACCTTGACCTTCCACAAATGACCCCAAAAACAACAGGTGTAATCTACTGAGACAAGAAGGCAATCAAATTAACTGGAAAGAGATGAAATGAGCCGTGCCATGAGAAAACCAACATAGTGGGTATGCGACCAGCAAGGATCCAGACCAGCCTGCGCATCCGCACAGTCTGGTCAGGAACCATGCTGTTCGCTAACAGTTTCTCTCATTGTAATAGGCTTTGAAAGTGAACAGCATGGATCCTGACCAGACTGCGCGGATGCGCAGGCTGGTCTGGATCCTTGCTGGTCGCATACCCACTATGTTGGTTTTCTCATGGCACGGCTCAAATCATTCTAAAGCTATATATCTGAAACCACGTTCTATCTCAAGGTCATTATAACCTTGACCTTTGACACTTGCAAAAATCCTATAAAGTCTGACTGCCCTACTCAAAACTATTTTAGTAACTGACCAGAAATTGTATGGGACCTTTAACTTGATCATCTTCAGCTCACACACAAATCATATTATAAATGTATAATGGCTGGTGGCAAAACATTCTCTAGTTATTGATCAGAAACCATTTTTGTCTCAAGGTCACTATGACCTTGACTTTTGACCTCCTGAATTCAAAATTTCTTTCACAGATTGGAAGCAGTTCTCAGTGTTATGGACACTGTGACCTTGAACTTTGACAACTGACCCCAAAAGGCAATAAAGGTCATCTACTGGCCACAGGTAATCATCCTATTTAGGTTTGTCCACTGTCATATGTTTTTGATCAGTCCCAAGGTAACTATGACCTTGACCTTGGACCTTGTGAACATAAAATAATAGGGATCATCTATTGACCACAAGCTATCATCCTACATAGTTTGCCCATAGTAAACAAAAGCAACCAAGAGTTTACTGGCAGACCAACCAATGGCTATGTACAAAACAATATACCACCTATTCTTTGAAGGGGGACATAAAAGTAACTGCTAAATCTGCGTCTATGTCAGTAGGATGCTTAGAGGCAGCATTTACTTGCAGGACTTTATAGCAGTGTTGCGTATAGGGGGCATTTACTTGCAGAGGTAGATAGCAGTAGCTTGCTTACAAGGAACATTTACTTGCAGTGCTATATAGCAATGCCTTCCTTACAAAGAATATTTACTTGCAATGCTTATAGCAGTGCCTTGCTGACAAGGAATGTATTTCACAGGGCTTACAGCAGTGCCTTGCTTAGAAGGAACATTTACTTGCAAGGCTTATTAACAGTGCCTTGCTTACAAGGAACATTTGCTTGCAGCGCTTATAGCAGTGCCTTACAGGGAATATTTACTTTCAGTCTTATATAGAAGTATGTTTCTTAGAGCATATCACAAAGCTGGTGTTCTTTAAAACAAAGAAAAAAATCTGTATGCTTATTTAGGGAAGAATACTGTGTATGTGGACATTTACTTTGCAGTATATTTAATTACAGGAGGCTTAGGCAGCATAGAGCATTTACCTGTTAGCTTAGACAGCAGCATGTTGTTTACACAGCATATTGTAGGCTTATGTAGCAGAAAATTTCCACAGGGTAAGCTTATACAGAAGTGAGCATTTACCTGTAAGCTTATACAGAAGTGAGCATTTACCTGTAAGCTTATACAGAAGTGAGCATTTACCTGTAAGCTTATACAGAAGTGAGCATTTACCTGTAAGCTTACACAGAAGTGTGCATTTACCTGTAAGCTTACACAGAAGTGAGCATTTACCTGTAAGCTTATACAGAAGTGAGCATTTACCTGTAAGCTTACACAGAAGTGTGCATTTACCTGTAAGCTTACACAGAAGTGAGCATTTACCTGTAAGCTTACACAGAAGTGAGCATTTACCTGTAAGCTTACACAGAAGTGTGCATTTACCTGTAAGCTTACACAGAAGTGAGTATTTACCTGTAGGCTTATACAGAAGTGAGCATTTACCTGTAAGCTTATACAGAAGTCAGCATTTACCTGTGAGCTTATACAGAAGTGAGCATTTACCTGTAAGCTTATACAGAAGTAAGCATTTACCTGTAGGCTAATACAGAAGTAAGAATTTACCTGTAGGCTTATATAGCAGCATGTTGTTTTAGAAAGCTTTACTTGCTTTTTTCACAGAAAGCATTTATTTCAAGGCTAATATTGCAGTGGGTTATTTACAGAGAGCCTTTATCTTAGTATGTTATTTACAGAAAACATTTACTTTCAGGTTTATATAGCAGGATGCCACTTACAGTGAGTATTTACTTGAATGCTTATGTTACAAAAGGATGCCTACTAGAAGCATTTTCATAGGTTTATAAGCAGTATCCTGTTTACTGGGAATCCGTATTAGGTTACATTGTTTAAAGGGACATTTACCTGTACACTTACATTGTGACATATTGGCTACAAGTGGTGCTATTATCCATGCAGGCCCAATGACAAATGGCTGATCTCATGTAGCAGTAGATCTCATGTAGTAGTAGATCCCATGTAGCAGTGTATCTCATGTGACATAAGGGTAGATCTCAGGTGGCATCATGTGGCAATTGATCACATGTGGCAGTAGATCTCTCGTGACATTACAGTAGATCTTACATGGTAGCATATTCCATGTGGCAGTGGATCTCACTTGGTAGTATATTCCATGTGGCAGTGGATCTCACTTGGTAGTATATTCCATGTGGCAGTGGATCTCACTTGCTTGCATATTCTATGTGGCAGTGGATCTCACCTGCTAGTATATTCCATGTAGCAGCGGATCTCACTTGGAAGTATATTCCATGTGGCAGTGGATCTCACTTGGTAGTATATTCCATGTGGCAGTGGATCTCACTTGCTAGTATATTCCATGTAGCAGTGGATCTCACTTGCTAGTATATTCCATGTGGCAGTGGATCTCACTTGCTTGCATATTCCATGTGGCAGTGGATCTCACTTGGTAGTCTATTTGGTGGCAGTAAATTTTGCATGGCATTAGAGTAGATCTAATGTTGAAGCATATTTCATGTGGCATTGTCTTTCATGTGGCAGCAGATCTAAGGATGCAACAGATCTGATATTGCAATAGAGAAGATATTAACCTATCTTCAAAAGCTTCTCTTGTTTGCTCTAGTCTATGTTCTAACACATCATGCAACAACATCTTTCTAAAAATAAGATCATCTGAAAAAGAGAGTGAAACCACTGAAACAATGAAAATATATTTCTATTTCACCTTTAGCCTGCTAAATTTCTAAAGAAGACTGGTCCCTCATTCAATTTGGGCAATACCATTTATTATTTGAAGGGGTATTCACTGAGAATTTACTGAGTGAATAGCAAACAGTGCAGACCATAATCAGCCTGCACAGAGGTGCAGGCTGATTTTGGTCTGCACTGGTCACAAAGACAAAAACACATGCCGCCAGCAGGCTAAAGGTTAACTGACCACAACTTTTCATCATTGTTACAACCGTGATGATATTTTCCTAAAAGGTACCATTTTTTTGCTGCAACAAGTGCTAATGTTCCTAGTTTTATGAAACATATATCATTTTTGTCATGCAACAAACACTAATATCTTCAGAATTTGTTTCACCAAAAGAAATTTTATATGTTGCTGAAACAAACAGAACTATTCATTCAAAGGTCCAATTTTAATTGCAACAGACAGCTGATATCAGTACTGTTTCATCAAAAGTTTCATTTTTCTGCTGCAACAAACAAATGTTTCATATTTTTTGTGCTATAACAAAACATAACAATTTTTGTGATATTACAAAAAATTACAAAAAAAATGTCTTTAGAATTTGTTTGTCAGAAGGGTCATTCTGTGATGCAACAAACGGTAACGTCTGTGATGTTTGAGCTACAACAACAGACACCAATTGCTTCATCAAAAGTGTGCTGCAATTTATCAAAAGTACTGTAAAAGACATTTCAGTTTGTGGGCATGAAATTTTATCATTTTAAACAATTGTAAATGGGGATATAAATCCATGGATTTAAGAATAGATGAAATGAGTAAGTGTTTTGTTTTTTGGGGTTTAATTTCGTGGACAGACTCAATGATGAAATCCATGCAAATCGACAAAGTTCAATGATCACCCAGTATCATTTCTCTTTTATGAAGCAAATATCAAGGTCTACAATTTTAGAGTGCTATTCTAGTGCTTCAAGAAATAAAGTGTCTTAAGATATGGTATTATCAAATGTTCTGTTCTTCAACAGGCAACAATGCCTTTAGAAGCAATTTCGTGACTGAAAAGCGTCATTTTGTGCTGCAACAAACAGCAATACAAATTATTATTTAATTCCTAGTCCCTGTGTAACAATTACTATTAACAAAACTGTCTATCCCTAATTATCATAAAGCTGAAATTTTTTTTTTGTCTGCTTTAAGTAGGCAAAGAAATTCAAAATAGGTATTAAAACAGGAAATAAGGGCAGGAACTTATTTCAAAATCATGACCTTTCACAATATATTGTAAACACAAGTGATTTTGAATACAATCTTGATACTTAAGGTTAAATTTATCTGCTTTATCTATACAACTGTACAAAATCTCCCAAGTTTATATTTAAAACTTCAGAGTTTTTTTTAAAATTAGGCCTGTTTGTTTCTTGTGTCATTTTAAGTTTTAATGAAGCTGACTATATTTTAAATTAAGATGACTTCAGATATCTGTTTGGAAAGCAATTTTCATATCAATTATTTACAAAAACAAATTCCAAGGGCCATAACACTGATCTTATGGATGAAATCTTGCTGGTTATCAAATGTATTTAAAGTCTTGTTGGCATAATATATATATTTATTATATGCTTTGTGATAAAGAAATGTGACCTGTGAATATGTAAACACACATAAATCAATTTTTACTAAATCAAGATAGCCTACTCAAGGGTCATAACTCAAGCATTCTTTGCGCCAAAGTTTTGGCGATCTTGTGGCCATATACATTAAGTGTTAGTTTCATAAAGACTGCTCAGGAAATGACATCCCTTATGTGTTAACAATGTGAAATACAATGATCCTGACTATATTAAGGGATATAACTCTGGTGTTATTCATTAAATCTTGCCAATATCTAATATGTGCAAGATCTTATAAACAAAATAAACATTGTTAAATTATTTAATTTTTGTGCGCATAAAATTTCATGGCTTAACCCTTATCATGCTGGACATGATTGATTCTGCCTTTGCAACCAGTGTACATCTTGATCAGAATGCAGTCTGATCATGATCTGCAATGTTTGCCATTCAGTCAGTATTTTTTTTGGTCAGCATCCCTTTTAATAGTTAATGGAACTGTCCAAATTGAAAGATAGACAAGTTCATTATAGAAATTTAGCAGGGTAAACGTTAAGCAAAAATGACTATTTTGCCAGGATATGAATTCATGGATATCAACTTCTTAAAATCAAATGAACCTGACTTCCGTGTTCATACATTTGGAATCAAAGTTCATGGATTAGTGTTACCAAGAACTAAAGTTAGTCCCCAACAAGTATGATTTCACAGTAATCGTATATTCTAAGTTTCATAAAAAAAAATTCAAGCAATAAAGCATCAGATTCTAATGTGTTAACAATGTTAAATATTGCAATTCTGACTAATTCAATGGGCAAAAGTCTTGTTTTTAATCCAAGGGCAAAAACTCTTGTTTTTAATCCAAGGGCCAAAACTCTAGTTATATTGATAATCATTCTCTACCTTTCAGCCTTAAACATTCCTAGCAAGTTTTCTAGATTGCTCACAAAATGTGGCCTCTAGACTGCTAAAAAGTTGCAGAGTTTTCCTTAAATGACTGTGAAAATAATTCTGGAAGTGTCTGCATTTATGCAAATAAACTGATAGCTGAAGTTTCGGCACAGCCAAATGAAATTTAGTAACCTTAACTGCCAACTATATACAGCTGGTTTTAGAAGCACCCACCAAAAAGCATGATGTGTCATATGTAATTCAAGCACAATATTTAAGAAAACCTGCTTTTTCATTGGATATTTTCACAAAATTTTAATATTTGTTAATGGTTAGAATATTAATTAATGATAATACAGCAGTAATTTGGTTAAAAAATGTGCTTCCATGTTAGATTAGAGAAAAAAGTCCCTATTAAACAGATCCTGATTTTTCCATTTTTAGTGCATTAAATTGCTCATAAACTCGGGGCCAAATGGGCATTATTTCACTTGTGGAATGTATTTTACATAAAATAAGACATTTTTCATGCTTGTAATCACATCTTTTCAAGTTGTTTACTTGAAAACCAAAGTAGGGTGTTTATTTTTTGGACCAATTTCTGATATGTAGCAATATGAGGGTACCTGACTTCAGTTGACTTGCATTTCACTGTGTTCTATTCACCACCCCCTTTTTTTCATTTTCTTGAAGCAAATATATGGATCTCTTGTGGAAAGTAGGTCCACAACAGAGTGAAAATCTAGAAACTGTAACAAAACTGACATGAAGTAGCTGGATTTCATATGAAACAAAGAACAATTTCTTTTATTGGTATATAGCCTAATATCCAATTAATTGTTTTTTATTACCTCCCTTTATAGCTTCAACTTAAACTAGAGCTATCACTAAAGGTGATGAATGTACCCCCCGCATGCACTGACACAGCAATCTGACTAAAGTACTTGATCTTCTAAACGAAGATCTGAGATCGACCTGTTCACATTCGTCTTCTGTATATTTTGGATTTCCATTATTGCTATTTTTATGTTATCCAATCAGACGACTTGTTCGATTGTCAAAGGATAAGAAAAATATGCGGTTATTCCAGGACTCGAACCCGGGACTCCTCGCTTACAAAGCAAGTGGCCTACCGACTGAGCTAACCGGCTATCTCATACATTACGACATAAGAATTGTAAATATCAAAAGTCAATGCTACATGTAGATTTGCAAGATGTTGTAAGCTAGGCTCTGATTGGCTAGCGAAAGAGCCGTCAGAACGAGGCAATGAATAGGTCGTTTTCAGATCCTATGCGTAGCGTAATATAGGAGATGTACTTTAGTCAGATTGACTGACACAGTACATTGCAATTTGACGCACACAAGATTGCATAATTATGTGGACTGTATGTATATAGACTGTATGTATACAGTAAAGTGTATACAGTAAAGTAACAAAAAACAAAGTCCCATAACTATGCAGAATATTTATCTAAAAGAATGTAACATGCACCATGCACAACTAGGGTTGGTAATGATCACTTGTGTGAAGTTTCATTAAATTGTGTGCAAGGGTTTGGTAGATTAGGCACGCACAAGATTGCATATGCAGACTTATGTACATAGTATGTTAACAAGAAACAAAGTCCCATAACTCTGCAATTTTTGTCGCTGAAAGAACCTAACATGCCCCATGCACAACTACTGTTGTTACTGATCACTTATGTGAAGTTTCATTAAACTGTGTCAAGAGGATGAGGAGAGATGGTGCGCACAAGATTGTGTCTATGTATATAGTATAGTAACAAAAAAACAAAGTCCTATAACTTTGCAAATTTTTTTTCTGAAAGAACCTAACATGCCCCATGCACAACTACTGTTGGTACTGATCACTTGTGTGAAGTTTCATTAAATTGTGTCAAGGGGATGAGGAGAGATGGTGCGCACAAGATTGTGTCTATGTATATAGTATAGTAACAAAAAAACAAAGTCCCATAACTCTGCAATTTTTTTTTCTAAAAGAACCTAACATGTCCCATGCACAACTACTGTTGGTACTGATCACTTGTGTGAAGTTTCATTAAATTGTGTCAAGGGGATCAGGAGAGATGGTGCGCACAAGATTGTGTCTATGTATATAGTATAGTAACAAAAAAACAAAGTCCCATAACTCTGCAATTTTTTTTTCTAAAAGAACCTAACATGCCCCATGCACAACTACTGTTGGTACTGATCACTTGTGTGAAGTTTCATTAAATTCTGTCAAGGGGATAAGGAGAGATGGTGCGCACAAGATTGCGTCTACGGACAGACGGACAGACAGACAGACAGACAGACAACCTGAAACCAGTATACCCCCCCTTACAACTTTGTTGTCGGGGGGTACAAAAAAAGTTAATACGCAATACTAAAAGTAGCGCTTTTCTAATCATGTAAATGTACATAACATCTATTTGGACAACTGCTGTATCTGTTTTTAACACGTAATAAAAAGTCTTATGAAACTTAAATGTCACGCTGGTATAAATCCATCCCATTAGTACGTGCAACCTTATAAAGGGAAGATCCTGCACTTTACTTTACAAGGGAAATAACTCAAGCGCAACTGGAACAATCTTGCCCATTACTGTTCCTGTGCGATATGATAGAAACTATATACATTCTGTGTAAATATTATGAAATTTCCTCAAGAAATAAAGTATCCAATGTGCTTAAAGTAATAAATAAAACTGCAACCTGATGCTGGCCAGGTGAGCTAAACGGCAGCTGCAGCCCAGCTTTTAAAAACAAACTATTAATGTATTTGTTTGAAGACATGTAACAGAATTAAAAACAAAAATTTAAAAGAAAAATATCTTTCAATTTAGCTGCTACAGAAAGAGAAAAAAAAAGTTTGGGCCATGCAGGCAAGTTCTTCAAAATCATGAACATCTCAGGGCAGTTTTTATTTAAATGAATTATGGTCTTAAACCAGTGCCACCTAATTGTTAACGTGCAGCCTGGGAATCATTAGCTCACGAAGTGCACTGTAATCAAAAGTTTGAAACACTTTTTATGGAAAAAAAATCCTATTACAGTTATTTGTTAAGAGATTTTTAATAGGAGGTTTATATGGCTTCATTATCCTCATTGTCAAACATTGCACAGGGTGACTGCAATGCTGGTAGAAGGGGAGCTATACAGCCCCAAGCAATCTGTACATTTTTTACCCTATAACCTACTGAAACTAGATGAGTGTCCGCAAGACACAGATGCCTCTCACTGTGTAGTGTATGGCACTTTGACAATAGAACATTTATAATGGACCTTAAGTGTGGCACTATAAACTTACAGCTATGGATCTAAGTCTTGCAATGGACATGTCAGCACTGGTATCCTGAATGTTTATGATAAGTTATTTGAATATCTATCAATCTATAAACATGAGGGCCATACTGGCCCTAACTCACACACCTGACCTTGACTAACTGACCTTGAAAATATGTTTGTAAGTTTAATGAAGCTCTGCCAAGCAGCTCAAGGGTAAAGTCATTAAAAGATCTAGTGTCCCCTTAAAGGGACCTAGGGTCTCTATTTGAAGAAATTTAACAGAGGACTTTATGAAAATGATATAGACCAAGTTTGATGAAGATCTATTGACCACTTCATGAGGAAAAGTTGTTTAAAGGTATGTTATATATATATATTTATATTTCTTGCTCTAGCAACCCCTAAAAGGGGACAAGTGCTCCAACTGGAACAGATTTTAGAGAAGACCTTACAGAGATGCTACAGACCAAGTTTGATGAACATCCATCAACCGTTTCATGAGAAGAAATTATTTAAAGGTTTTTCTATTTCTAGCAGCCCCCATTGAACAAGTTTGTGAGAGGAACTTACAATGATGCTACAGACCAAAATTTAATAAGATCCATGACAAGTTTGGGCTCTAATGACCCCTACTAATGGTCAAGCGTTCCACTTTAAACAACTCTAAGAGAGGATCTTCTAAAGATGTTACAGACCAAGTTTGATGAAGTACATGAGAAGAAGTTGTTTAAAGGTATTTCTATTTTTAGAATAAATTAAACGAATCAATTGAACTCTCTTACTGTACCTTAAGTCCTAACAAATAATAGTGCAAATCACACATTTTCGTTAGAACAACAAAGGTCCGAGTCAAAGCTCAATTACTGAAAATCAGTCTGAAGGTTTCGGTAGTGCAAATGTTTTACAAAATCATGAAATTGGCAATGAAGGGGAGGTAAACCTGTTTATAATTTGAGCCGCACCATGAGAAAACCAACATAGTGCATTTGCGACCAGCACGGATCCTGACCAGCCTGCGCATCCGAGCAGTCTAGTCAGGATCCATACTGTTCGCTTTCAAAGCCTACTGCAATTAGAGAAACCTTTAGCGACCAGCATGGATCCTGACCAGACTGCAAATGCATTATGTTGGTTTGCTCATGGTGCGGCTCATTTGGTAACATTCACAAACCATACTGGGCAGATGCTTTTTACATTTTGCTCTTAGAATTATTTTTACTCATCGTCTCGATTTAATTATTAAATATGCAGATGAAAGAATTAAAATGATATGCAATTAAAACAGCTGCAACTGACTTTCTATGATAAATGCAGTTGTGTATTCATAAATGTTTATGTCAAATTTCAGAAATGCAAAATTTATGCTACAGCTGTATGGCGCATGCTACCTTCAGAATTGCCAGAAAAAAATCTGGACAAAAAAATGATGAAGAAAACAACATATAAGTGACCTATAATTGTGATGATGCGATTTTAAACCAAACAAAATAAATAAATAAATATCTAGTACCTTAATTAAAAACAAGAGGGCCATGAAGGCCCTGTATCACTCACCTGACCTATTGACTTTAAGATCATCAAGATTAACATTCTGACCAAGTTTCATAAAGATATGGTCATAAATGTGATCTCTAAAGTCTTAACTAGCTTTTCCTTTGATTTGACCTGGTGACCTTGTTTTTGACCCCACCTGACCCAGATTCAAACTTGACCTAAAGATCATCAAGATTAACATTCTGACCAAGTTTCATGAAGATACATGATACACAGTCATATATGTGGCATCTAGAGTGTTAACAAGCTTTTTCTTTGATTTGACCTAGTGATCTAGTTTTTGATCCAACCTGACCCAGATCTGAACTTGACCTATAGATCATCAAGATCAACATTCTGACCATCTTTCATTAAGATATGGTCAAAAATGTGGCCTCTACCGTGTTAACTAGCTTTTCCTTTGATTTGACCTGGTGACCTAGTTTTTGATCCTACATGACCAAGATTCAAACTGGACCTTGAGACCATCAAGATTAACATTTTGACAAAGATTCATGAAGATACAATCATAAGTATGGCCTCTACAGTGTTAAAAAGCTTTTCCTTTGATTTGACCTGGTGACCTGGTTTTTGAACCCAGACAACCCAATACTGAACTCATCCAAGATTTTATTGAGGATAACATTCTGACCAAGTTTTATTAAGATTTGGCCAAAATTGTGACCTCTAGATTGTTACACAGTATTTACCCTAAGGGGTACCAAATGTTTAAAGACTCTATAGTTCTCACTCAGTTTTATTAATAAAACTGAGTGAGAACTATAGAGTCTCTAGATTGTTAACAAGCTTTTCCTTTGATTTGACCTGGTGACCTAGTTTTTGACCCCAGATGACCCAATATCAAATTCACCCAAGATTTTATTGAGAGTAAAATTCTGATAAAGTTTCATTAAGATTTGGCCAAAAATGTGACCTCTAGTGTGTTAACAAGCTTTTCCTTTGATTTGACCTGGTGACCTAGTTTTTGATCCCAGATGACCCAATATCGAATTCTTCCAAGATTTTATTGAGGATAACATTATGACCAAGTTTCATTAAGATTGGGCCAAAATTGTGACCTGTAGAGTGTTAACAAGCTTTTCCCTTGATTTGACCTGATGACCTAGTTTTTGACCCCAGATGACCCAATATCGAATTCGTCCAAGATTTTATTGAAAGTAATATTCTGACCAAGTTTCATTAAGATTGGGCCAAAATTTTGACCTCTAGAGTGTTAACAAGCTTTTCCTTTGATCTGACCTGGTGACCTAGTTTTTGATCCCAGATGACCCAATATCGAACTCGTCAAAGATTTTATTGAGAGTAACATTCTGACCAAGATTCATTAAGATTAGGCCAAAATTGTGACCTCTAGAGTGTTAACAAGCTTTTCCTTTGATTTGACCTGGTGACCTAGTTTTTGACCCCAGATGACCCAATATCAAACTCGTCCAAGATTTTATTGAGGATAACATTCTGACCAAGTTTCATTAAGATTGGGCCAAAATTGTGACCTCTAGAGTGTTAACAAGCTTTTCCCTTGATTTGACCTGATGACATAGTTTCTGACCCCAGATGACCCAATATCTAACTCGTCCAAGATTTTATTGAGAGTAACATTCTGACCAAGATTCATTAAAATTGGGCCAAAATTGTGACCTCTAGAGTGTTAACAAGCTTTTCCTTTGATTTTACCTGGTGACCTAGTTTTTGACCCCAGATGACCCAATATCAAACTCGTCCAAGATTTTATTGAGGGTAATATTCTGACAAAGTTTCATTAAGATTTGGCCAAAAATGTGACCTCTAGAGTGTTAACAAGCTTTTCCTTTGATTTGACCTGGTGACCTAGTTTTTGACCCCAGATGACCCAATATCAAACTTGTCCAAGATTTTATTGAGGGTAACATTCTGACCAAGTTTCATTAAGATTGGGCCAAAATTGTGACCTCTAGAGTGTTAACAGTCAAATTGTTGATGACGGACGGACGACGGACACAGGGCCATCAGAAAAGCTCACCTTTGAGCACTCCGTGCTCCCGTGAGCTAAAAATACCAATAAAATGCTTGCTGAACACTTCACACAATCTATGTTTAGACTGGCGCATGGTACTTTAACACATCTTATTTTTTAAAAATTAATTCTGTATTTACTATCAATTTCGAATATTGTCTAATTAACATACTTAATACCATAATTATGCAGTATAAATGTTTCTCTGGTTAGTCCTGCCTAATTATCCCTTATCATGCCGGACACGACTGATTCTGCCTTTGCTACCAGTGTAGATCATGATCAGCCTGCACATCTGTGCAGTCTGATCATGAACTGCACTGTTTGCCGTTCAGTCAGTATCTTTTTGGTAAGCACCCCTTTTAACAGTTAATGGTACTGTTCAAACTGAAAGATGGACAAGTTCATTATATCAATTTAGCAGGGTTTGGGTTATATATGACACCACAGGATACTCAGTTGACTCAAACTACTGATGGCCTGAACAAACTTCAACACTTGCAATGCGTTAAAAGTGTAAAATATGGCAATTCTGACTGATTCAATGACACTAACTCTGATGTTTTGGACTCTGATGTTTTGGAGATCGCCAGTGCTAAACCAGGTACAACAGTCCTTATTCTTGCACTGGTCCAGCTAAAAATTACAACTTGTAATAAATCAACGGCCATATTACATAACTTGACTGAAATCTTGTTGCTAAATGCATTTCAAGTTAGTTTCAAGAAATGAGGTCCCCCAATGTGTTTACTTGAAGCTTTCTTTCAAGGGGCATTATTATAACTAAAAACAAAGTGAAAAGGATTATATGGCTTTGTTATTAGTTACTATTCAAAGACGAAAAATAAATCTTTAGAATTACCAGGAAAAATTCTGAACAAGACAATTGATGAAGACAAACAAATTAATATATTTCAAACTAACACATTATTTCATTATTAATACCTCAAAAGAATGATAGCAAAATCAATCTACTAAATAAATGTATCATCTGGTACATTCTTACAAGAAGTTCAAATAAAAATGCTCGCTGAGCACTTCACTACTCATCCTGAAATCTTCATATACGAAGAAACGATATAAATCTAAATTTATCATGGGAGCATACTTTATTTTAATATTTTATATATCATTTCTATAAGCAAAGCTGTATAAATTGGTAATAAATGACAAATGTGATGAATATTTAAAACTGCGAAGTGACAAGTGTTACATATTTCATCTATTTTCTCATGAATTTTCACGTTTCCTCTCCACAATGACTAATGTTATTGAATATCCTTCAATATTTACAGACTGTTCTCATTTCTCATCGAAGACATAGACTTTTATCGTAATCAGAATTCTGGTTAACCTTTCGCATATTGTACGAACACAAACTCAAACATTGTTGTAATCATCACCAAACAATCTTTCCAATATAGGCCCACATACTTTTATTTACATTTAAGACATAAAAATATTCTTCGAAACGTGCTCAACAAAACCAATATCCTGAGTCGAGAACTGTATACATAGAGTAATCACGATTTCAACAAGGCTCAAGCTTCCGATTTTTCATTTATCAAAGCCGTAGATACCATAGAAATAAAAGATAGGATTCTATCACATTTGTACATCAAAAGACAAATAAGCGGAATTAACGGTGACTCTAAAATTCATGGAGTTTCATAACCGATGCAGAAGAAGCCTTACTTGATCAGTAAACCCTTTATTAGATTCCAATGATATTCGCTACGTAATTACGAAATCTGAACCTAAGCAACGGACAATATTACAGAGTTTATATTTACTTAGTAATCATAAGCAGAAAATATGACGATTGATCTTTGATAAGGAACCGGTCCGAGCTACTTATAGCCTGGAGATCAATACGCTGATTTATATGGTATATTTAATTTAAGTTTGTTCTATCTACGGCTTAGCAGATACAATAATTCTGATTGCTTGGAGCCTGACTGGAATAAACAATACCGAATTAGCTAAATGTGAAATGAAATCAAGAAGAAGCAATATATTTCTCAATTACAAATATCAGCGAGACCTTTTAATTCTGGATTTTCAGCAACAGTGCTGTACTGTTTTACAATATCAAGGCTTCTGTGCAGAAAATTTACGTGCAAAAATTCTAGAATTTCTGTACATCTTGATTGCATTGCATGGTTCTTTTCCTGACAGATGTCAATTTTCCGAGGACATTGAACAAAAATCTAATACAGAACTCATCGGGCATCTTATACAGAACTCAAACAACAGATTTACTTTAGTTTTTTTTTTTTATATCGCCAAAAACATTTCGAGAAAAGAAAAACCTAGTTCATTTTAGGGTGTTTCAGCAAAACAGTCTGAGGACCAGAATGGCTTCAATGCCCTTACCTGACCTAATAAAAAAATAAGAAAAAAATAGAAAATAAATAAGCTGTGACCTGACCTTCACCTTGAAGCTATGACAAAAAAGCTGAAGAATACATGCACTTTAAAGGAAAGTTTTTTTTAGTTTTCCTTATGTAACTCTCTGTAAAACTCAGAGAGGTCAACCCATTTTAACAAAATTGAAAATCCATACACTGATGCTACAGACAAAATTTTGGGAAGATCCCACTGTGCAGTTCATAACATGACATTGTTGTAAAAAAAAATGTTTCAATTTTGAGCTCTGCAGGTCTGAAATTCAAGCAAATGGAGAGAGACCTTTGAACAAATGAGGTGAAACTCCATCAAGCAGTTTATGAAGAAAAAAAATGCAAATTATGGACACCTATTAGCCATCGTCTTATACAATACTTGTTTCAGGTGACCATAAAAAAAGCCAACAGCAAAATAGTGAAGTTATCAAAAAAAATCTCTTTACTCTTTTATTCATAAACCTCTTAACGCTTTTATTCAACGAAGTAACAACTGTATTTCACCATTAAAGTTAAAACTCTATTTCAAACTTGATGCCCTGCAGCCGTAATATCCTACAAACCTAAATGATGCCCACGTCACCCACAAGTTTAAACAATAAAACTGGAAGCTGCATAATCTAACATTGTAAATAGATTTTACATAAAACAAAATCACAGCAGCAGAGATGAGATATAAAAACAAAAACGTATCGAGGATTTTCGAGAAACTGTGCATCTTTGGATAATAAACGTCTGTCAAAGTCGGAATTTCAATTCAAAGTAAAAAGTTTAATGTCAAAACTGTTCATTTATATTCTTGTCTTTAGTACCAATTTCTATAAACTATATTTATGCACTTGTGAGATAGAAGAGTTTAATTGCATGATTCAAATCCACGCATAACAAATGGACACTTAAGGTCGAAACATTTTTAATGTAAGGTCACTGCGCACTAAAAGCTTATTTGACCGGGTCATTCGAAGACGAGCATTATTTTGATATAAATATCAATACTGCATTTCTTGACCAATTAGAACTGTCCAGTCGGCGATCAAAAGATCATGGAATGATGCACCAGCATCGCTTATTTTCTCTACAGGGTGTCGTCAAATGAAGAAGATACGTCCAAAATATGTCTGTCGAGTGATTTCACAACGAATTGGATGCTTCGCAACAGCAATTATTTTGACAAGCAGAAAATGTCAAAGTTTCGCAGATGGTATAACTCGCTCTTTTGTTGTGTTATAACTATGTATGCCTACAAATGTCTCCTTTTTTTTTTGCTACATTCGAGCCAGCTATTTACAGCCATCTGTCCCTATATTGAATGTTTTTTGTCTTTTCAGTTTTTGTCATTAATCACTATTTTCACGGTAACAAATGGCCACAGAATTACCATTTGAATAATCGGCAAGTAGTCACATTAAGCGCATGGAAAAGTTACATTGTCATAATAGGCAAAATTAATACCATTTATTAAATCAGCATTGCTGAACGTTGTTTTTTTTCTTTCCCAGTTTGTATTTTGTGCTTACTCACTGAAACATGTGCGCTATTCTCGAAAGGAAGACCTGAGATACTGTACAAGTGCAGATTGCATATTCAGCTTAATTGCTGGGAAGAAAATTCTTCCTAGAGAACATGATTCAATTCTGTTGTTTAAATTGTTAAAATGCACAATTTCCAGATTTTACATCAATACTCTTTTTTTTTTCAAATTAAAAAAAGTAATTTTACATCTGTTAAAAGTTTGTTAACCTAGTGAGTCAGTGAGTTTTAGCAGTATTTTTATATATATACAAACAGTCTTAGTTCTTGGCAGTATTTTATATAATTTATATATAAACAGTGGCAGTTCTAGTACTGCCTAGAACTACAGTAAAAGTTTTATTTAAAGAAGGAATGAATTTCAGGAATACTTTATATCATTCCAATAAATATCAACTCATATTGTTAATGGTTATCGACAACTTAATGTACATTTTGAGGTATGCCCCTTTGATATTAATAGTAAATTAAGATCAGTTTTTTCAAAGAGTAGAAAAGAAAAATACAATTTAAAATCATAATTGGAAGGTATTTAATAGAAAAAGCAAATCAAAATTAGGACTAACCCTTATCATGCTGGACACAATCGAGTCTGCCTTTGCGACCAGTGTATATCATGATCAGCCTGCACATCCGTGCAGTCGGATCATGATCTGCACAGTCTGCCATTCAGTCAGTATCTTTTTGGTAAGCACCCATTTTAACAGTTAATGGTACTGTCCAAATTGAAAGATGGACAAATTCATTCTAGAAATTTAACAGGGTAAGGGTTAAGGCATATTTTGTAAACCTGTACACAAACTATAATCATTTATGTCATAGAGTAAAGGGCTAGAGCATCTAACCCTCTAAAAATGGCTTCAAGGTTAAAAACTGAAATAGGAGACCAGTCTAAAATCTCCAGCATCTGATTGGTTGTTTCTGAATATAATTTTGAAACTGATCAATGGCAGGGCTGCATTCTGAGACTGGTTTCAAATATGAATCATGATGAGAGCTGGATATGACAACAGTTACTGTCTCCCGGGTGTGAGTGTTGGAAGATCCATACACTGTGACAGTGTTAAAGTCTTAAAGACAAATATTAATGAAATAACAATATTCAGGTTATTATATTCATATGTAACCACATCTCTATATAAAAATGAAAAGAAAGGAAACACCAAAAATCCAGAAAAGTACTCTGTCATTTATTACCAGCTGAAACTGGCAGGAAGGGAGACAACTGGAACAGAAATGGCATCTGTTTACAATAAGACCGTGCAATATTTGCATTTTCCTTGTTAGATATCCCACAATATCTGTAATAATTGCTGTATAAAACTTCATAATGCTATCATTATAAAAATTAGGGCTGAAACTGAAGACCTCAATTAAGACCAAAAGAAATGTATTCACCCATGTTTCCTTTCAAAGAAAAAAAAAAGCACATTTAAATAAATGTAAATAGAATTTCCATCTATTATTCGGAAACCTTGAGATTGCTATATATTTCCTGATCGTTTGAAAAAAAAGTCTTCTGATTGCCTCTGATTTGACATTTTCCAACCCTAATTGTGACATTTTGTAAATATGAAAATCGGATCACTGAATTTTAAGTATCACAAAAAACTAACGTTTTCCCCTGATAGTTATGTTTGGCAGCGTAATTGTATTCAATTTCTGTATGAATTCAAGCTCTGTGCTGGGTGCCGATAAGAAAATTCGAACATTTTTAGTCAGAAAAAGCTTAAGTTTCAGTAAACTACCCTGGGTAAATATTAAAGCTGATAGTTACCATGGCGACAATATGTAAATTAGTGGCGGACAGATGGTGGCTTGCATCTATGAAGAGATTTATTTCTGCATCTATTTATCTGCTGGTAAATTTTACAATCGATTTTCAGTGATAAGAGGAGGGGAGAAATGGGGGCTGCAGAGACAGTATCTTGCAGGCTGGCACTTTTTTTTTTATCTGTCACAATGACATGTACATTTGAACATCACAAGCACGGAGCATTTTGAGCTGTTATCAGGCAGTAATATTTCCAGATCTTTTACAATTATATCTCAAGTTTTATCTCAAAAAATTATTTCTCGACTTTTTAATAATGTGAAAATATTATCTGAAAAAAAAAAAACAAAAAACTGCTGATTTTTTTTTTATAATTATATATATGAAATAGTTACTGATAGATATCAAATGTTATGAAACATTTTAGTTATATACAAAAGTACCATCTTGCATTGGTATCTACATATTATCTAAACTGGTAATCACCTTTTTTATTTATCTATGTATGTCATACTTTGGACACATGAAGATACTTACAAGTTTCTGTACGTCTCTGAGTGAATAGCTTTAAACAAGAAATAGTATGATGCGACTTTTTCAGCAACCTTGGTGGTTAATGGCTTGAGCTCTGGCAGGCCTAACAGTCAAGGCAGGTAGCGTAAACCTTACAAAACTGTCTTTTGTTCTTTTTCCAAACAATCCTTCATTTTGACTTCACATCCATAAATGGAACTTTTGGTCATTTCTGGTGCCAAACTGAAAACATATTAAAAATTAGAATTAGGAACATTTTTTAAATTTCATTATTTAATCAATTAGCAACTGCAAAATATCAAAAATATGTTTCTACTTTTGAAAGGTAACAAGTTTTATTTCACATGGAACCTAAGAAACATACATATCATATTTGGCCTTATCAATTTTCTGATCAATGACACTTTAATTAATTAAAAAGACAGTTGGTAGTATCCTCATAACAGGTAAGTGTTATTGCAGTTTTCATATGGACTGACATTGTAATTAATTAACCTGTATGGTCAATCAGCCAAATTAAATCAGTGTCAAAATGCAGTTTTGCAAAAACGATTAAGTAATGTTCCTCCTAATTAAAAACATACAATCAAATTATCATAATAAAACGCTTAATTTTCATTTATTCAGAATATTTCATACTGTTTGACTTAGTGATGTATGCAACAGTGAACTGTTTAATGGACATTTTGCCCTAAATTAAAGCTGTGAACATTTTTGTCTTTATTTCGCATTTATATTTCCCATTACCATAACAACAAACTAACAACAATCATCAAATCTAAGCATCAATTATGGCAATCAATCTACGAAAATTAAGCCTCTGTCGTCCCCCAAACAAAGAAACAGAATCTATGAGCTTCCGACAGATCTTGGGTCAAAAGCACAATTTCTTAAAGTCGCTAAGCTACTGTAACTATTAAATCAATACTGAAGTTTCTTATTGTTGACACCGCCCCATAACCCCTTAGAAGAGCTCTTTGTTTGTGATTTAATAACCCGACATATAGTGAGACGGCATACAAAGCCTAGGCACGCGTCACTGTAATATGAAATCAGCCATGTATATCGTCATAATTAGATGGTATATTTACTTGCAAATACATTATAAGGTTAATGCTTCATCTGAAACTCCTGCTTACAATGCGAATCATCACCTGGTGCATTCATCCAGCTGCGACTTCGGGGCACGCGACAAACACCCTTATCTATCATTGTATAAATGCAAGTATCACCATATATGGCAACATTTAAGTAAATCTGTTTTTAATGTAATTGATTCTTCTGAATATTTTTGTCGCCAATGAAATACGAAATATTTATATGAGAGATGATATTAAACGTATCAAATCATATATGTTTACCTCAACAGTCATATCAAATGTATAAAAAACGTACCTTGGTATATTGTTTCAAAGAAATAATACGCAGAAAATAAGCAATTAATAAGCATAAATCATATATTAACAACACAAAACAACAGCCTATACATATTTCATATTGTCATTTTCAAACTAATTATAAAGCAGCGAATATAATACAAGTGTACAGTTTCAGGTTGTCACAAACGTTATTTGAAATACAACCCGGCTTTCAAACATAATGAAAATACGTAACAATAACTTTCAATTTGAAACGTTATTGAAAAATTTTGCCTTATCAAATGAAACATTTTGTTTCTCTTTTATCATACCTTCCCATATTGTAATATAAGCTTTGTTTAAATAAAATAATGAAGAGTTTTTAATAAAATCTGGACAAATGTATGAGTTCGTACCAAACGAAACTGTCAAATCATTAATATTTGTTGGGTACTTATTTTCAGGTTTTTGGTGGCTGGACCAATTCATGAAATTAAATTGTAACAAATAAACAAAAACCTCGTTCATTTTATATTCAAAAGCTGAAATCCACGAATATATGATGTTGTTTTGGTAAAAAACCATGAAATTTCGTGCCTATGAATTCTGATGATCTGACACATTGATATTTAATGATCCAAGATAACTGACATCCTAAGGTCAAACATATAGCAGATGAAAAATTCATACAGGTATACAATTGACTAAATTAAGTTTTAAAAAAAACAACAGAAAAACAACAACAAGAAAACAACAACAAAAAACTCAATAGATTTTACTTTAAGATGTTTTTATGGCTTTACATTCCCATCAAAGTTATCCCTATATTAAGATAGATTTATGCTTAATATGCTTAAGACAATGAAGAAGATTCTACAAAGTAATTTGCTTATATCTAATACTAATTTTCATTATTGATGTGTTTATTGATTCTCTTGGTTAATTTTGCCCCAAACAAAAGATAAAATATAACTGAAGTCGAACAACATATCTGATCTTACATTTACCTAATCAGTCATATCAAATACTTAAAGATAAACCAAGGTATTAACTAATACTTTGTTTGAAAAACAAAACATGATTAAGAAAATAAATGTGTTTTTAAATGTCAAATTGTACAGTAAATGTCAAATTATGTGTATATTTCTATACGAAAATTATTAAAAAGTGTCCACTCAATTTATGACTGAAACCCTTAAATTTTTTTCCGAAAAAAAAATTCCCGAACCCTTTTACACATCAAATTTTGAAAGGAAATCACAGTCAGTATCTGAGATACGCCATGAGAAAACCAACATAGTGGGTTTGCGACCAGCATGGATCCAGACAAGCCTGCGCATCCGCGCAGTCTGGTCAGGATCCATGCTGTTCGCTTTAAAAGCCTACTGTAATTAGAGAAACCGTTAGCGAACAGCAAGGATCCTAACCAGACTGCGCAGATGCGCAGGCTGGTCTGGATCCATGCTGGTCGCAAACCCACTATGTTGGTTTTCCCATGGCACGGCTCATCTGTTATTATATAAGGTAAAAGTGTAACACATGTATATGCCTCTGATTATTCAAACAAGAATGTTGACTTTATGGTAATAGACCATATAATGTTATCAGAGAAGTAAATAAATTGAAGGGTCACTTATTTCCTACGATGACATACATCACCTGCTCTTGTTTAATAAGTTTTTGGGGATTTTATGACAATTAATGAATACTCAGTCACAGACTAGTGTTTTACCAATATGTTATAGTTTTGGCCTAAAGTCATGTCAGCTTCATTGGCTTAACCCTTAACCTGCTAAATTTCTATACTGAACTTGTCCATCTTTCAATTTGGACAGTACCATTAATATCAAAAGGGGTGCATACCAAAAAGATACTGACTGAATGGCGAACAGCGCAGATCATGATCAGACTGCATGGATGTGAGGCTGATAGCATTACCTTGTCTTTTGTTCTGTCTGTGACTTTGCAAAAAGCAATACACATCATTTTGTACTTACTTCACTCTCTAGACTTTGTCAAGTAAAGCTTTGTATTTTGTACTGGCCAACTTCATTCAAAGTTTTGTCTCCATCAACGCCTTGCCTTTTCCACTGGTCAACTTTGTCTACAGAAACACATTTTTCTGAAGCAAATCTTTTCATTAATTCGGGATTTTGTTCATAGCTATACCTTTCTGCTTTTAACAAGCTAACTCTACTTCTTGCTTTGTGTTAAGTGAATCTCATTTGTACTGGTTAATTCCATTACTGACTTACTTAATATATGAATTTGTCTCTATCACAACTCTGCCCTTTGTACTGGTAAACCCACCCTGCAACTTTTCCTATAGTAATACCTTGCCTTTTTTACTGGTTAACTCACTGTGTGACTTTGTCTGTACATGTGTAGCACTACCGATTAACTCGCTCTAAGACTTTTCCTATAGTAATACCTTGCCTTTTTTACTGGTTAACTCACTGTGTGACTTTGTCTACAATAATACCCTGTCTTTTGTACTGGTTAATTCACTCTTTGACTTAGTCTAAATCAATAGCCTGTCTTTTGTACTGTGTAACCCACTCTGTGACTTTGCCTGTAGTAACACCATGTCTTTCATATTACATAACCCATTCTGTGGCTTTGTTGTTATATTTTCTGACTCTGGCCATATTAACATATAACTTTTGTACTGAAGTAAACAGCAATCAGGGATTTTTCAAAAAATGTTGAAAATTTGACAGAATAACGAGATATTCAGCAAATCCTATAGAAAAAAATACGAGGGTCATAGGAATAAGAAATTTCTAACTACCATCGGCGAAAAAGTATGAGGACACTGCTGAAATTAAGAAGCCTAATATTTCCACCCTTAATGCCAAGTTCAAAGAGAGCCCTTCAAAAAAGTGTCAAATCATCCAGAAATTTCCATGACCTTAATATCAATTATCCTTTGCAAATATCATGTTTACTTCACCCTTCCGTCTAAAAATGAAGCTAATAGACTCAATTAAACATTTTATATTTGACACACTTTTACGAAACTGATAAATTGCTGATAATTACTTTTTCAAATTTAATAAGCCATAAAAGTAAAGAAAATGCGAAAAAAAGCAATAAAAATGACAGCTGTAAAGCATATGTGAAAATGCTGTTAATTTAAGATCATTATTGTGAACATTCATGAAAAATTAATTTTTAATGTCCTTAAAGTGTCTTCCTCTATATCACCTAGCTAGTAAGTGTGAAAAGATTTTAATAATCCATATGTTCTACATGGAAGCTATTTTTTGTTTTTGTTGAGTTTAAAGTCACTCCGACACAATTCTAGGTCATATGGCAACTTTCCAGCCCTTAATGGTAGAGGAAGACTCCAGGTGCCCCTTCTTGCAATATTTCATCATGGCGACGACCTGGGTAGAACCACCGGCTTTCTGTAACCCAGCTGGATCACCAAGGCTTCCTCACATGAACTGGCAAGTGATTCTCTTTATAGAAGTATCACCAATGTCTACTGCAGCTGTTTACAGACGTTAAATGTTTAGTCTTTTTAAAGCTGGTTTATTCTTGATATTAGTGACATGGAAGTGACAAAACTGAAACAAATCTGAGTGGTCTTTTAAACTTATGTTCTGTATTTGAAGTTTTAAAGAAAAAAGAAACTGTACTGTTTTTAACATTTTACATAAATGTTTACTCACACATTTGTCTTGTTTGATTCTTAGCCACTCTGATAGTCAAGAATTCATGTCTACTATTCAGGGTTTAGCGATGAAGGGAAACCCCTGTTGAAACTATCATTGGTATGTGTGGGCACATGGGCAGAAATACCTACCTTTTGCAAACCAGTTTGACAGATACATCGCTTGAAGACCTAAACAGGACTTAAACATACAGAGGTCAGTAGTAAATGATTTGAAGGCAGCAACCAACGGGTGCTCCACACTCAAATTCATATCACTGTATCTTTCTAATGCTCTTAAAAACCCTTACCCTGCTACATTTCTATAATGAACTTGTCCTTCTATCAATTTGGACAGTACCACCAACTGTTAAAAGGGGTGCTTACCAAAAATATACTGACTGAATAGCTAGCAGTGCAGATCTTCATCAGACTGCATGGATGTGCAGGCTGATCTTGATCTGCACTGGTTGCAAAGGCAGAATCACTTGCCACCAGCAGGCTAAGGGTTAAAATACATGCAAGTTACAACTGTTACAGTGACTCTGCAACAAATATTTTACTGTGCTTACAATAAAATCACCTTTGTTTCTAATGCCCATTATTTTTACCTTTCATATAAAGTGTGATTTCATTTTATTACAGGAATGAAGATAGACAGAACACCAGTCATTCAGTTTAGAAATGAACTATTACCTACCAGTATTTTGCAAAAAGAAATGGTCAAGGAACTTTAAACTCATTCTGGGGACAATCTGTTTCACGGATAACATTCATAAAAAAAAATTGTTCTAAAGCGCAGAAATGTATTTCAAACAATAAAAGTAAATAACACAAGCATAATAAATTCCCGACGTTTTTCTTCAGGGAAAACATACGCAATTACATACAAAATATCTCTATCCAATTATGACTACCTTTTTCCAGAAGCGCTTATTTATTTGTACATATTCGTAACGTAACACGATCCGAAGCAGCATCCCATAAGGGAAGTAATTTCCAGTAATTCACATGCGTCAACCAGTAAATGCCTCGATTTTATGACATAGCCTCTCGCCGTCATATGGGCGATTATGAAATGAGATGGGTTTGTAATACATTTTGATTGGTATGATTATTGATCTAGCGAATGTTTCACTATTTCTTATAATTACAGTTTTCGATGGAACTTCTTGAGTTGTGATCGTAACGAACAAAGCAAATTAAAAGCCATGATTGGCACTTAGAACATAAAGAAAATTCTGTGGAATTGGTTAAGTTAGAAATTGGCTATTAAATTACATTGAAAATGAAACTACTGAAAGATGACAGACGGCTAAAAGTAAAAATCTTCCCAGATTTATTTTAAGAGTACGCAACACCTTAAGGGTATCCGAAATAAGACAGTTCTGGAGCGTTTTCTCTTTATAGTTTGCCTACAGGTTGTGTCATTTTATTTATTTTGATGATCCATTACTATAAGTCATTAAGAAGAGTAATAGAAAAACCGAAACTTTAAAAGTAAGAAATGACTTCACAGAGATTATATATCGTTGATCTCCATGTTTCCGAACCCCACCTGTTTTCGGACCGCTTATTTCCTCGCGATTTATTTTACTTCCGGCACGTGAATGATGTCATCGTCAATCTCAGGCAGGTGCTTTGTTTACATTTTGCACGCTGTAGCTGTCAAAATAAAATATGCGTCAGAAACAGGTATTTATATTTTTGTTGTTTTAAAAGTTAGTCAAAAGTGTTAGTTTTTACTATTTCTTTATTTATGTTGCCAAGAAAACCAAAATATTTCAGTATTTTACATAAAATCAGTTTATTTATGTATGGGGGAGGACGCTCTTCGTCTGCTTTTCAAAGTCACGTGACTGTCATGTGACCAGGTTATTTTTACATTGCTACAGTCCAGTTCAAAAAATGTAGTCCGCTTATATTTTTTAATACATTTTCAAGATTAGATTTAGTAAAAGGTTAGTTTTCAGATTAAAAACTTATTGATTCTTATTTATTTCAGGTTTGCCCTGTTAAGTCATCTGCTACATACCGCCTGTATTCTCCAACAGCACTGACAAATGCTTACCAAGCTGTCATGGACAAGGGCATGCCGGTGAAGACTGCAGCAAGGCAGTATGCTGTGCCACATAACACCTTGAGAGACAGAGTTAAGGGCAGAGTTGATCCAGAGACATTAAAGTCCGGACCCCCACCATTGTTCAGTGTGGAAGAAGAAGCTGAGTTTGTGAAACATTTAACTGATATGGCTAAACTAGGGTATGGATATACAGTCCAAGAAATAGTTGACAAGGCTTCAAACTATGCAGTTCATTTAAAACATAGAAGCAGAGATAAACCATTAACAATTAGGTGGTTTGCTGGATTCAAAGACAGGTGGAACCTGAAAGTATTGAAACCACGTTCTCTGAGTAACTGCCGTGCTTTGTCTCTGAATGAAGAAGTTGTTGCAGAGTATTTCCAAAATCTGGAGACTGTCATGAAATGCAATGATCTGATGGACAAACCAGAGTGTATATATAACTTTGATGAGAAAGGAGTACAAACTGAGCATGCTCCGCCATACATTGTAACAGCTATGTCCAGAACAGAAGCAATCAACTCAACAAGGTCTTCTATAACTACAATACTTGGCTGTGGGAATGCTCTTGGCACACAAATCCCACCATTCTTTGTATTTAAAGGGCAAAGAATGAGGAAAGAACTCCTTGAGGGATCAACACCGGGCTCTAGTGGCACAGTTACTGATTCCGGTTGGTCAAACTCTGATGTGTTCCTTGAATATCTGCAGGAACATTTCATCAAATATGTACAACGTGGAAACAAGGAACAGCCATTGCTACTTATTTTTGATGGACACAGGTAAATAAATATTTAATGTACCTTTTTTAATAATGGTTTGAATAAGTTATATGGACTTCAAAGTAAATGGTGTACTTGTTGATTGTTAATAAGATTTTGAAATAACTTTTTTTTTCATTTTTAATGCATTTTATGTAACAACCATTATTACTTTTTACTGCAGATCACACATCAACATGCCAGTTATTGAATGGGCACAACACAACAACATTTTGCTCTTTGTGTTACCAGCACACACAAGTCATGCACTGCAGCCACTTGATGTTGGCTGTTTTGGCCCGTTGCAAAAGATTTATAACTATGAGTGCCATAAATTTCTCAGAGAATGCCCAGAGACAAAAATAACTCGGTATAATGTTGCAGCGCTTGGGTCTTCATCTTATGTCAAGGGCTTGTCTAATTCAAACTTGAGGTCAGCATTTGAGAAGACGGGCATATACCCTTTCAACCCAAGTGCAATCAGCGATGACCAGTTTGCACCATCAAAGCCTTACTCAGATGAATTGAAACTCACTGAAACCCAAGAGAGTACTGCAAATTGCCAACATGGAAATGAAAACACATGTAGGGAATTCTTCAGAGCAGCAGAAGAGTTTGTGGAGAAAAAAAAGGTGACATATAACAGTAAAAAACACAATAAAGGTATAAGTGGTGTTGTAGCTGGAAAGGAAATAACAAATCATAACATTGTAAATGAAATAGCTGAAATTCAAAAGTCAAAGCCTAACAAGCAAAAGCAGAAAATGTCAAAGAGTCTGAGTGCATCTAGTTCAGAACCAAAGAAAAGGATGACAAGTAAAGTACCCTCTGTGTCTGAACATGTTGAAAGAAAGAAAAGAAAACTTGACTCTGCAGCTTCATCACAAAAACCAGGTATAAATTGTTAGCAATAAAATGTAATTTTTAACTTAATTAAAAATAAATACTAATAGAAAAAATATAAATGCTCAGTAATTTAACTATTGAAATAGGTTTATATAAGGGAATACTTTTATTTTCAAATATGATAGAAGTAAAATCTTGTTTAATTTTTTGACCAGGTCCATCTGGATGCCAGATTATTCCAGTTAGTGACAGTGAGTCTGACCTTTCAGCTGAAGAGGAGATGTCTGCAGATGACTTGTGCTGTGTATGCAAGCAATTCCAGCCAAAGGAAATGAAAAACTGTGTATCTCTTGTATTTGTCAAGTGGGCTAAATGTGATGTTGAAGACTGTCCACACTGGACCCACTTGAAATTCTGCTGTAACACTTCAGTTATCAGATTGAATGACACCTTTTACTGCCCTTGTCATAACAAGCCTAACACTGAAGAATAAACTCAAAACTGTTTCAAAAGTCATAATGCTTACAGTCAAGGAACATTTCACTGACAATATTGAATACCTATGTTGAACCTAACTGTAGTTTATGTTTTGTTATAAGCAATTTCATTGGTGGTTCGAAAACAGGTACTTGTTTATGACGCCATATTGGTTTCACATGGGTTTGGAGAATGCAATTTATTCTGCATGCTGTTATGCAGACATTTTTTCTTGAGCAGGAATAAATGTGAGAATGAGTACTTTACATGTTTGTTAAACCTTATTATGTTGACAAAATATTTAAATGCAGATAAACCTGGCATATTTCTTAGAGGTCCGAAAACAGGTATTTCCACGGTAAACTCGGGGGCAAAAATCTTTCTTGCAAAACCTGACCTTTTTTTTGTGTTTTTTATATTTATCAAAGAAAATTAGTTTAAAAGAAAAAATAAACAAACCGAAAGAGTACACATAAACAAGATTTAATTACGTGTGATCAGATGAATGGGGACAACTGGTAAAATCGGGTTACATCAGAAGATTTCAGCAAAAACATAAACCGGATATTACTTTTTGTTTGTTTCAGTGTAATATTACTGACTGAATATCGGATGCAATATCTAAATAAAATGTAAGATCTGGTGTTCACAGTGAAAGATAAATTAATTTTGATATATGTAAAACAAACAAATTGTCTTATTTCAGGTCTAATAATGGTATTACCAAACTTAAATCATTTTGAACTGTGTTATAAGTGAAAAATATAAATAAATAATTCAATGAAAAATGTAAATTCTCATAATGGAAATAATAATCATCAAAAGATGGAGAGAATGTATATACATATATATATATATATCAAAACATATAAATAATAAAAAATCATATGAAAATATAAAAAAAGATATATCAAAACAAGAGACCCAAATGGGCCTAAGTCACTGAAGAGGACCCTGACCATCTGACCTTGCTTCAGACCAAGTTTGGTTAACATGCTTTAAGAAGTTCATTAGAATAAGTTATTTGAAGATTTTGTATATTTTGCTGTGATGGCCCAAATATGCATTACCAATAGAACAAACTTGATGATAAAAATCTATCTTTTTTTCTATTTTTAGCCCTCAGGTGTCCCATAGAAGGAACCAAGCAGAATCATTTGAACAAATTTAGGAGAAGTCCTTAAAATGACACTACAGACCAAGTTTGATGAAGATCCATCAGGCAATTTATGAGAGGTTTTCTATTTTTGGCCCCTAAGAGGGGCCAAGTGCCCCCATTTGAACAAGTTTTGGAGAAGTCTTACAAAGACTTAACAGACCAAGTTTGATGAAAATCGAGCCTATTTCTTGAGAAGATAGCATTTCAAGTTTTTTCTCCCATTTTTAACTCAAGTGGCCCTTAAAAGGGCAAAAGTGTCCCACTATTGAAAAAATTTGAGAGGACCTTACAGTGATGATAAAAAAAGTTCGATGAAAACCCATCAAGCAGTTCATAAGAAGAAATCTATAGGTGTTTCTATATAGAGTTCTAATGGCCCCTTCATGGAGCCAAATGTTCCCATTTGAACAACATTGGCAGAAGACCTTATAATGTTGCAACAAACCAAATTTGATGAAGATCCATCCAGTGGTTCACGAGAAGAAATCGTTTAAAGGTATTTCCAGCTATAGAGGTCCCTAACAGGGGCCAAGTGCCCCCATTTGAACAAAGGTAGTAGATGACCTTATACTGATGCTCCAGACCAAGTCTGATGAAGGTCCATCATGCAGTTCATGAGAACAAACCTTTTACAAATATTTCTATTATTAGCTTTTAAAGCCCCTTGAAGGAGCCACATCCCAACTGAACAAAACTGAGGACATTGTAATAATGTTACAAATCAGGTTTGATGAAGATCCATTCAGTGGTTCATGAGAAAAAGTCATTTAAAGGCATTTCTATTTTTAGCTCTAGTGGCCCAAAAAGGGACCAAGTGCATTCATTTGAGGACCTTATAATGATACCTACAGACCGAGTTTGATGAAGATCCATCTAGCTGTTCATGAGAAGTTTATCAAAGGGATTTTCATTTTAAGCTCTAGTGGCCCCTAAAAGAGGCCTATCGCCCCCATTTAAACAAATTAACGAAAGGACCTTATAATAATGCTACAGACCAAGTTTAATGAAGATCCATCTAGCTGTTCATGAGAAGAAGTTTATTAAAGGGATTTTCATTTTTAGCTCTAGTGGCCTATAAAAGTGGTCGACTGCCCCCATTTGCATAAATTTGGGAGATCTTATAACGATGCTACACACCAAACTGAATGAAGATCCATCAACCAATTCAAGAGAAGAAGTCCTTTAACAGTATTTCTATTTTTAAGGGCCAAGTGTCCCAACTCGAACAAACTTTGGAGAGGTCCTTACAATAATGTTACAGACCAAGTTTGATGAAGATCCATTTAGCAGATCATAAGAAGAATTTGTTACAAGGTTCATCTATTTTTAGTTCTTGCAGCCCCTAATAGGGGCAAAGTTGAACCACTTGAACAAAGTTGATAGAGGTCCATGCCAGGATGCTACTAAACAAGTTTGGTGTTGTACATCTGACCAGTACTTTCAGAGGAGAAGATGTTTAAGTAAAGATGTTGACGAAAGATGCAGGACACTGGATGACAATGTTCAGGTGAGCTAATAATGTAAAAGAGAATTGCAACTCATCGCCAGAAATGCCCGTGTTCAAATCAGCAGCAGCTGACAAAAGAAAATTGCCACTTTTTAACCCTTTCTTTGTTGAATTTCTACAATGAACTTGTCCATCTTCCAATTTGGACAGTACCATTAACTGTTAAAAGGGGTGCATACCTAAAAGATACTGACTGAGTGGCGAACAGTGAAGATCATGATCAGACTGCATGGATGTGCAGGCTGATCTTGGTCTGCACTGGTTGCAAAGGCAGAATCACTTGCTGCCAGCAGGCTAAAGTTTAAGTTAAAAAACATTACAATAAACTAAAAAAAACATTTTTTTAAAATGGATAAGGAAGTAAAAAGCGCTAGAAAGTTCCATGAATCTCCAAAACTCAGTGCAGGTATTGTGTGAAGTATAGAAATGCCTTAACATTTCTCACATCAACTATTGATGAGTGTTTTTTACTGATAAAATGAGGTTTTCTCTGATGATATGCATATCAATTAAATATTTCTTGCCATTTTAATTATGGAAAGGTCCAAGGGCAACAACTCCAACATTTTGTTTAAGAAATTTTGAAAAAAAAAAACAAAAAAAAAAAAAATTATATAAAATGGTATAGAATGTTATATACTTTTTACCAAATGTATTCTTTTCTGTTGTATAATTTTATAATTAACAAATAATCAAGGCCTTCGAGTTGTTTATCATCTGATTTACCACGGTTCAGAGTTCAGATGCGTAAGAATTGAACCACGAGGGCGTTAGCCCAAGTGGTTAAATACTGAAGCATCTGAACAATGAATCATGGTAAATTAGACGATAAATAACAAGAAGGCCTTGATTGTTTTCATTCTGACATGCTCATTGATATATTTTAATATATAATATACTGGACTTCGTTTACCTGAGGAGTAATGTATCGAACGTCTTGCGGCAATATGACATCATAATGCTCTCTTACCGGTCTGCGCGTCAACCGTTGTTTATCGCAGAATATATAGAGCTTGATTTCTTCTTTGTTTTAATAACTGGAAAGCAAATCGAACCATGTTAGAATGCTATTTTTCAAACGACTGTTACAGAAAGTATTCACCTTTTTGTGCTATAGTAAAATTTATTCAGCAACATTTTGCAGCGTTGTCATTCTTTTCAGCCACAGACTCAATATTTGAACAGATTGTCAGTGGCATAATGGTGAGCAGGTTTATTTTGTTTGTTTGTTTGGGGTTTAACACCATTTTTCAACAGTATTTCAGTTACGTAATGGCAGGCAGTTAACCTAACCAGTTTTCCAGGATTCTATATTAGTAAAAACCTGTTCTCTACAAGTAACTGCCAACTTCCCCACATGAATCAGAGGTGGAGGACAAATGATTGCAGACAAAATGTCTTTCATCAAATTGTCATGGAGAACATACACCTCGCCCAAGCTGCAGTGCTGTCAATCTGGGTTTGATTCTAGGTTGCGGCAGATATTCTGTAGCGTCCAATGCTTACTTGCATTTGGGGGGGGTACCGTTTCCAGCAGCATCCTTGACTAGACAATCCGGGGAGGTAAGTAAGACACCTGCTTGGGATCAACTGGAATTTCATTGTTTCATCTATTCAAGGTGGGAACTTTCATCAACTACCCAAGTTAAATAAGAAACTTTTCCAGCAAAATGTTAAGAGTAACAGAATAATTACCTTCAACTCCTAGCTAGAACTCCTAGCTAGAACCACTGTCCTTGTTAAACTAGCAATTAACTATGGAGTATCATCTGTCAGAGGTCCGTGAACTGTTGCAAAACCTGAAAGAATAATAATTGATAGATGCATTTTGCAGTTTAGGAGAAATATTTCTTTAACTGTAACAAAAGATTAGGGGTCTTTTGCATAAAGCCTACTTTTCAAAAAAAATTTGAACTTGCAAAAATCCTTGGAGTTAGTTTTGTCCTAGTACTAGTCCTGTTTTCACTCAAGAACACAACAGGTTTTTCTAAAAATTAGAGTTCAAAGCCTATTGAAGAAAGTGTTGCAAAATGACACTTATGACAAAACTTATGCACTTCTGTGGGACATGTCCTATTAGTATACATGTACAACTGTATCATTTAAGAAACATCAACAAGATATAAATTTAAGAAACAAAGCAATGAAACAAAAAGTAAAGAAATACAATCTAGACTAGATGCCCACGGGCAATATGTTGAGCCCACCCTTTGACCCCTAACTGTGACCTTGACCTTTGAGATAGTCTGTCTCAATGAGTTAAACATCATGCCAAATATAAACAAGATTCCTTGATGCATGCCAAAATTATGGGCCGCACAAGATCTTATATGACCTTTGACCTCCAACTTAGACCCTGTGGTTAAAGGACAAGGAAAGCCTGACAACAAGTTAATTTCATATGAAAGCCATCCTCAAGCACTTCATAATGCTGAAAGAATTTTTAAAATTGGACCACTATTGAAAAAGATATGGCAGTTTGAAATTTAAGAAAATTGCTGATCATGGAGGCAGCCATTTTGTGTGTTTATGATGTCATTTACACACTGCTGAATTCTTTATTTAGCAAATAACCTTTTTAATAGATTAGATGTATATGTTTCTTGAGTGTACGATGTAAAACATGGTAATTTCTTTCATTATAGCTGGAAAAAATAGAGAAATTATTTTACAAAAATAAGTAAATACAATTCAAATATGTGTCTAGAAATTTAATAAATCTGCCATTTTGTTTTTTGTTGCCATGGAAACAAAATGGCCACCATTTTGATCAAATATTCAAATGCTCATAACTTTCTCATTTTTAAGTAGATTCTTTTACTTCTTTAAATGATTAAAGAAATCCCAGCAGATGGAAGTAATATCAAAACAACATTGCCTTTTCCTTTAACATTCATGCCAAATATAAACAAGATTGATCGATGCATGTCAAAGTTATGGTCTGGACGGACGCATGCACTGGACGTGTCACTCACATACACCAAACAGCCATTTGGACAAGTATGTATTCACTTCCGCAAACTGGCTCGACAAAAAAAGTACCTACTTCTTTAATTTTATAACTGGTTTTACTTCTATCAGTGACAAGAAAAATTGTATTTACACTGCATATTTAATGATGTAAAGAAATAATAAACTCTTATTCTTACAATTCTATTGTGTATAAAAAATTCTAATACTGTAACAGTAGAAATTTTTTTTTACTGAAATATGATCAGTACATCTAGAAACGCAACATTTTTATCCTTGGTGTTTTCATACTTTCCTTGTACATGTATATTTGAATTTTGTGTAGTAGTATTGTAAAATCGTGAAGAAACCTGACCATCATCCAAAACCAAATACAAAAAACAAAAATCAAGTACGTGCAGTTTTCTTGTCAGTTATCAGGTTAAAAAATATTGACTGTAGACTAAGTGTATATATGCACACTGGTTGAAATTTACATTTAACACTTTTCAAGAACTTTAATGATTTCAAACCCATTTGCAATTTTTTAAATTTAAACTAATAAACAGGAAATGTATTCATTTTTAAGGCACCGTAAAGGCACTGACATCCAGATTTTCGCTAAAAATGATCTTTTTATAAAATTGAAGTTTGGTCATATTATGAATATTAGAATACGAGTTTTTGTTTCTATTTAAAACTGTAAAATCAAGAAAAAAAGAACATGCCCGGGTCGGGAACGAACCCGGCTTTTCAATTAAGGCAGTTTACCTCCAGTATCCCATTACAAATAAAACGCTTTTCAATTTAGAAATGGAAAAATTAGTAAGAACAAATAATTCTTACATTTTTCCATAACATATAATCTGTCAGTAACTAAGTTTTAAAGCCTTCTTAAGGAATATACCAATTATTTTCTGATATCTAAAAATTTTCCTTTTTCTGCTGTTGTACGATCTGGAGGTCAATGCCTTTAAATTCATTTTATATGAAAGTCATATATCCTTCATCAGAGGAAATGTGCTTCACAGGCAATGCTAATAAATGTTGCTTCACAGGCAATGCTAATAAATGTTGCTTCACAGGCAATGCTAATGAATATTGCTTCACAGGCAATGCTAATAAATGTAAGTACTTTTGCCACGTTTCAACTTCATCGGTCATGTAGGATATTTGCAATTCAAGGAAATACTGCATTTTAAGTTTTGTAATTGTATGTGAAAAATGGAGAGAAAAAAACGTCACCAAGTCGCCTACAAATTTAAAACATAATTCAGCCAAAATGTCATATCTACTGTGAAGCTGCTAATAAAATTTATGATAACCTATCTCTGTGCTTAGCGGAGAGTGTAAAATCTATATGAAATCAATTGATCTTGACTGACAGATGCCAAGGGTTACAACCTATATAATGTTAGAAATAAACTCGAATAAAAGCGAAATAAAACGTCTAAGAGAAACATTCAACAATAATTGACTGTCAGATGATTTGATTCCTATCCCTACACTTACAAAGAAAATATACTTGAAATTGTCACTAAAGGTTATTGGTCTATTAGATACGGTGCGGAATCCAATATAACAGGTCCCGTTGTAATAAACTCCAGCGGGAAAACCATTAGGCTTACATAGAATAAGTCTACAGTTTCCGGAATGGGATTGCTGATCTCAATCGTTCATGACGTGAATTAAAATTCTATCTTTAGCATAAAATAACACTTATATACGAGTTACGGAACGGCAAACACTGATGTCTATATTCCCTAATGAATCAATAAAATCTGAATGTTTCATATATCTGTGATATATAGATTGAAGTATGGATTTGCTGACAAGATCTTTTATTCATAAACACGTAAACATTCATTTAGTTAAAATACCAAGAATATAGCATCACTTATTGATTTTTCTTCCAATAAAGTCTATGAACTATTTTTACTTACATAATCTTTCTACGTTAAATTTCAAATTTTGAATTTTTATACAAACTTATATACATGTACATTATAACAAACCCCTTGAACTGATCAATACACCATATGGCTCCCAGAAATGAAACGCTAGCATCTTTTAAGACGGTCAGTCTGGTTTTGGTCATTTACCAGATTTGGATGAAACTTTACTGCTTGATCATTTACTCTTATTCATACAGTGCTTAACACGAATTTTCTGTCCTGGTTGCCTAACCAAGATAGTTTTTCAGCGTAAGTTCCAGTAAAAATCCTATATATACATAGTTTGCTTAAAAATAGAATAATAACTGCACTACTACTGTCAAAGATGTGCACCGACAATCACGTTTAGCTGAAACTCATTAGGAATGCAAGTTTGTATAATTACTAATACCTCCCTTTTCACTGAAGATGTAAATGAATTCTGAAGCTACAAACAGTTTGTTTCAGATTTCTGAAATACCCTGATATCTATCTAATGGAAATGTTGAATTAAGAATTATATTGAAATCAAAACTGTTAAGCTTCTTAAACACTTTCATTTCTAAAGGGATGCAGTTACAATATTTCATCAAAATAATAAAACATGCACACAATCTATAAAATGGCCACCCTGATTCTGGATATAAGGGAAGTGCAATATTGCGACTCACTACATGTAAGACTGTCCGTGCCCAAAATTTTCGAATCTAAGTGTACCCTGCTACCTAACATCAACATAATGGAAATATTAATGCAATAGGGATTAAGTAACACATTTTTTGTTAAAACTGGACTTAATGATTATTTAATTTCTAAACTGCACAAAATCTTAGCATGTAAATAAACATGATAAGGAAGCTTCACCTTCTTATACAAACATAAGAAAAGAAACTGGCTTTATTTTCAAAGCACTACATATGATAATGTTCACTAGCAGTCTATATACTTTTCATGGTGATTCTTCAAGGATCCTCTCCAGTAAGTTAAACCGTACTCCATAATTATGTGCCCTGAAACAGAAAATTATCAAAAAAATATATGCATGCATAAAAAATAGCACCTTTTTCTATTTGTTTCTCCACTTTTTGCAGTTTTACTAACTATGTAAAATGCATAAAACAGCTCCTTCATAATGATGCAAGGGAGAGAAATATGATTTATTTTTATAGTATTACAAGGTAACAATAATATAAGGGACAGAACTGGGTATGTATCACTTTAACAATAAATCCCTGTACACCATTCCAATTATGCTAGAGAGGAATTCTATAGCTATGATTTTTTCAAATATATTCAAGGAAAATGTGCACAATGCCACAACCAGAATTCTTTCTATGAACAATTTGTAAGTTCCAGCTTTTACTTAAGGCCATTACAGATTAATTGCTAGATTATTATCCTAATGGACGGAGGAGGGAAGAATTTTATTCTTTATTTCTGAAAACTGTTAGTATCCTGTATGAAGACAAAGCAAGAGTTGTCACAGTAGACAGCTGAACTATTTTGATGTCTTATAGTGAAAAATCTGAGGAAACTCCAGCTATCACTGAAGCCCTTATATGTGGATGATGATATTTACAATAAATATTGAAAAGCTTTCATAACGCTTTACTCATGGTAAACTGCCTTAATTATAAATATCTATATTTAATGGTGGTTAAGTGTATATTCCTTCATGGTGTATTGGTAAAGACAATAGAAAAGTTGTTACTGCCATGGTGTCCCTGGTTTCTTTCCCAACTCGAGCACCTTTTTCTTCTTCTTATTTTGACATTTTCTTATTCTGACATTTTTAAGATAGTGTAGAAACAAAAACTCTTATTGTAATGTTCATAATATGACCAAACTTCAACTTTAAAGAACTATGATCATATATATTTTTAGCAAAAATCTGGAGGTCAATGTCATGTGAGGATCCAGCCAATTTTCTCAGGGTCGGGGGTCCGACCAAACACTTACTTTGACAAATGTGTCTTTATACACGAAACTATTTGATGTGTTTCTTGTGGATGTTAGCCATTTACAAGTACACTCGAAACCAGTTATAATGCTTCTTGATATACCGCGGTCCTCGGTATAACGCTGTATGGCCTTGGCGCCCAAATTTTAGAGGGTAAAAAAATCAAAAAAAAAAAAAAAAAAAAAAAAAATCCGCGGATGTTACTTAATTTGTTCATAACCAGCGTTAAAAGTACAAGTACCTGTACTTTAACACCTTTCCATGACAACTGTCACAAAAATCAATAATCGTCTGCTAGCTTACTTGTTTACCTATCGCCTTTGTTTAAGTTTCAATACATGTAGACATGTGACAATTATGCAATCAGTACCGTGTCAAAATTAGATTGTTTGCATAACAAGCGTGTAACATTGGTCAGTCAACTATCAAACCATTTAAGTTTGCACCAATTAAGCAGATGACATGATCACTTGAGTGAATAAAAAATCGAATTTTGTAATAAACTGCAGCCGTTTTTCGTAATCATCACACTCAATTCATCGGAAATAACGAAGATTCGACGCACTGAAAGCCTTACTGAGAATGTTAATATCGTATATCAACGACGCTGATTTAAAAAATTTCTATCTTATTTATCGATTTCCTTCATGTAAATCTATTCAAAATTATTTTTTTTAAGACTGTCCGCGTTTTTTCTCTTTTAGTTACATAAACCCCCAGTGCAATTGCAGTACATATGTAATTCTCATGACCGTGCACTCCTCACACAGCGTTATATATGTTTACTTCCGGGATACACAAATCCAATTTTCTTTTATAATCAACACAAAATGAGAAGATGACACAGCGTTCTTTTAATGTATTTTTCAGTAGCATTTAAGGTAAATAAATGTCCCGTTTATACGATTCTTATTTCTTATTAACATAAAACAGCGTCCAAAATACGTTACCGGTGGGTGGGGTATTGCATATACCGCTGATACGATCCACCCGCGTTATAAATTTAACCCCGCTAGATCCGCGGGTCTCGAACCTTGGACCCCGATGACAGCGTTATAACGGGGTCCCAGTGTACAGGGTTGTCAATAAGTTCTTGTTGAACAGGCTGAAACAGAAAAGCAGCCAACTGACTAGGGGGGGTCATGCCTGTGGGCACGCTCCCCCGGAACATTTTGAAATTCAGCGCTTCATTTCCTGCATTGTGAAGCGTTTTAGGAGCATTCAAGAACACCTTTTCCACTGCAATTATATATACAATATACCCCTTATTTTCCCATTTTTATGAGCTCACCTGTAAAATTTGGGAAAAATAATAAGGAATAAAAAAAAATTGTTACCAGTAACATGCTCAAAAAATTAGGGTAGGTAGATCGGTAATTTTTTTTTTTTGAATTTTTTTTTAATTAAGTGGGACTTTTGAGAAATTATTTTTGTGTCAAAAAATGAGTACAAATAAGGGGGTAATGTCTTGAGAGCATCAGTAAGTTGATTTCTAACATAGATCTATGAACATGTTTAGTATAAAAAGTGCAGTTTTGCAACTTTTTGTTAAAAAGTTGAAAAAAAGTTCTCCAAGGCCATAAAAACATTTTAGGGTCAGGCCAAATATTTAGGGAAGGTCGAGATACCGGAAACAAACAATTTTTTTAACGGCTAAAAGGAAGTTTTCTTAAAGGTAAAATTCTTTGTTTCTTTGAGATAATTAACATAAATATGAATTACATCGGGGTCGTATGTAGCAGCAGCCACATACACATTGAATGCAGTCCCAATGTTGCTTTTTTGAAAAACATTTTTTTTCCTTCTTCTCTTCTTTCCTTTTTTTAGGATTTTAGTGCAGAGGGGTCCCCAGACCCAACTTGGTGACTCCTGGATCCACGTAAGAGTGCCTTTAACATTTAGTAATATACGACAAATATAATATTATAAATAAGGGTAATAGCTCAGGCTGGATTCAGGCATTTGGCGTCATGGAATATATCTAAACATTTCATGTCTTTGGAATCATTTGGGTCGAAATGACATGAGTGCGAAACCAAAATAAAACGAAGTTTATAAGATGCACTTATCATCTACAAGAATTGACAGCTTATGAAAATTAAATTTAATTGTAAAATAATATTTTAAAAACATTATTACACAATCCTAAAGTTCAAAGCATTATTTTAGATGACGTTTTCTTGATTTTTCCGTGCAGCGTCTGCATCGTTTCCGCTGAAAATCTGACATGTACACAAGGCGCGTTCGATTTGCTTGTGCTGAAGAATGATTTAAGTTTATTGTTCTAAATGATCTGTTAAAAAGATCAATACTTCATTTTATTTTATGTTGAATATTGTAATGAAGAATACTTTTACGTGGACAGAAATAGAAATAATCAAATAATGACACGGCTAAGCAATTCAAATATCTAGAAAAATATTTTGTTCCTTTCCAAACATTCTTCTTCAAAATTAAGAATCAAGTGCGCCATAAACACTGACAAGGAGACGCATATTTCTTGATTCTTGGCGCTATGGTTGCCTATATATTTTGCTTGACGGCTAGTGGAGGGGTTCCGGTATTTGCACGTAACAAGAATGGGTTGAAACCAGTACGTTTGTTATTTTATTTAAGAAAATTGTAAAGAAATAAGCTGTTATTGCTATTGCCGGTGTCGTTGTTATTTCTTACGTGACAGTTTAATCCCATAATGCAAGACTTGTCTTTATTGTAAACCTAGCTTATTCTGTTCATCAGACCAGTATTTGTGCCATTTTTGTAGTTTTACTTCATTATTACTTTAAGTTAATGTCATTAACTGATTAAAACTATAGCAGTGTTTAATGTACCATCTGGTCGTTTGTATCAGTCTTAAAGCCTGCAATAAAGGTCTATTAAAGGAATTAAGTGACAAGTGTCTAGCCGTCTGGTTACCGGATGCGTAGCCTGCATTCTAGTTGTCTAGTAGGCCTAACCCAAGACTAGCTTGCCCTCATAGGTGTTCTAGCCATTGAGTAATCAATTTGTTAAAGCAATACAGTTGATAAGTCAGTTCAGGATCATGGGGGTTCCGGATCACAGCACTGTGTACACTTACATGATGAAGATAATCATTTAATTCTTATTTGCTTCAATAAGGGAAATAACTTATCAAAATATAAGTTTTGCAGATCACTGGAATGTGGAGAAAATTTGTATTTTGTCAATCCATGTCATCCAGAACTCACACAACAGAGACACAACACAATCAAGAAATTATTTTAAACAAGAAAATAATTTTATCTTTCCAGTTTGCCAAAATATATGTAATGATTTGGTCAGATGAGAGAAAACAAAATTCATTTCACAGGTGTATTTTGTCAATCCATGTGATTCGGAGCTCACACAACAGAGACACAACACAATCGAGAAATTATTTTTAAACAAGAAAATGATTTTATCTTTCCAGTTTGCTAAAATGTAATGATTTGGTTGGATGAGAGAAAACAAAATTCATTTCACAGGTGTCCCAGTGCACTTTAGTTTTATTCTAAAATGATCTAAGACTGACCAAAATGATCCGTAACTGACTGAGGTGGCGACACCACTGTTGCTCCTGCAGTATAATTATTTGCTTTCCATTTTCAAACCAAATGCGATAATTTAAAAAGCAAAAGGATTTACCTTTCTCCCTGTGCAAAAAAATTGTTTTAAAAGATATATTTCCAAAGCTCAATAACAAATATAGCCCTTAGTGATCTGGAACTGACCAATTGACTGTAGTGTAATGATTATTTTTTGTTTGCCAAAATTTGCAATATCTACCTGTAAACAAAGGGCGGTAAACAAATGCTTATTAATCACGTAACTGTCAATGAGTAAAACTGGTGTGTGACAAGTTTTTTGATGGAGAAACAATTAAAAGTAAGACATAATATGCCAAAGTCTGCAAAGTGAATGATTTAACATACATGTAATTGACACTACATTTATACAAGTTTAATAAAAACTCATAGACACGGTACATACAAATATCATCTTTGAAACTACTGTGTGACATTATTTGTCTTGGCACAAATTGCTGCACACAACAAGTTACAACAACATCATCAGAAGGTTCTTAAACAGGCAACAGCATTTTCAACACAAATTTTGAGCAGATACCAGATATATCTTATGTACTTTAGCAACTTATTATGTAATGTATAGTAAAATATTTTAATTCAAATATACTTAATTCCTAAACAAATTGATTACCAGATGGTTAGAAAACACCTAGAGGACGGGCTACACATCCAGTTACTTGATAGCTAGAACACAGGCTATATCGAGGCATCCAGTTACCAGAAGACTAGACAGTTCTGGTCTAAAATGCATGTTGCTCTAAATGTTTTACAGCTGATGACAAGACTGCATGCTTGTACAAAAAACAGTTGAGCCGTGCCATGAGAAAACCAACATAGTGGGTATGCGACCAGCATGGATCCAGACCAGCCTGCGCATCCGCGCAGTCTGGTAAGGCTCCATGCTGTTCGCTTTTAAAGCCTATTGGGATTGGCAAAACTGTTAGCGAACAGCATGGATCCTGACCAGACTGCGCGGATGCGCAGGCTGGTCTGGATCCATGCTGGTCGCAAAGCCACTATGTTGGTTTTCCCATGGCACGGCTCAGTTATTTTTGTAAACTTTAACTTTTTGTGGACATTAATCAACCATAGCTTATAACATTGACCTATTCTTTCCTAGCAAAAATGCAATGTCAAAATGTTGTACATCATAGGAAGTGAGAACCTTTTGGCCTACTTCCTAAAACTTCATATATGCCATGTATAAGAGGATTGCCTATGGTCAGTAGATGAGTTCATCAGTTATTACATCAAAGGTCAAGGTCACATTGACTTCAGACAGCCTAATATAACGAAAGAGTATTTAATCTGTCTACTGCTTTATAGACTTATTGCTTGTGGTCAGCCTATGAACCCAGTGTTTTTTGGGTCAGTAAGGTAAAGATCAAGGTCACAGTAACCTAGAAAGTGAAAATGATTTCTAAACAATTTCTGGTTGCATATTTTGGCCAGCATCTGTCAGATTTCATAGGATGAAATCTTACCTTTGGTTAGGAGATAGCTCTATTCAGTATTGTTTTTTGAGCTTGACTTTTGGAAATTTTACAAGTAGTACAGCTATTGTTGTCACCCTTTCGTGGGCAGAGTTCTGTTATCACTTATTGTACCCCCCGACAACAAAGTTGTAAGGGGGGGTATACTGGTTTCAGGTTGTCTGTCTGTCTGTCTGTCCGTCTGTCTGCCTGTCTGTCTGTCTGTCTGTCCGTCTGTCCGTAGACGCAATCTTGTGCGCACCATCTTCCCTTATCCCCTTGACAGAATTTAATGAAACTTCACACAAGTGATCAGTACCAAGAGTAGTTGTGCATGGGCCATGTTAGGTTCTTTTAGAAAAAAAATTTGCAGAGTTATGGGACTTTGTTTTTTTTTTGTTACTATACTATATACATAGACACAGTCTTGTGCGCACCATCTCTCCTCATCCCCTTGACACAATTTAATGAAACTTCACACAAGTGTTCAGTACCAACAGTAGTTGTGCATGGGGCATGTTAGGTTCTTTTAGAAAAAAAATTTGCAGAGTTATGGGACTTTGTTTTTTTGTTACTATACAATATACATAGACACAATCTTGTGTGCACCATCTCTCCTCATCCCCTTGACACAATTTAATGAAACTTCACACAAATGATCAGTAACAACAGTAGTTGTGCATGGGGCATGTTAGGTTCTTTCAGCGACAAAAATTGCAGAGTTATGGGACTTTGTTTCTTGTTAACATACTATGTACATACAGTCTGCATATGCAATCTTGTGCGTGCCTAATCTACCAAACCCTTACACACAATTTAATGAAACTTCACACAAGTGATCAGTACCAACCCTATTTGTGCGTGGTGCATGTTACATTCTTTTAGATAGATATTCTGCATAGTTATGGGACAGGGTCTATTTAATGTCCGGTTCATAACTCTGCCATTCATGAAGGGATTTTGAAATTACTTGGCATAAATGTTCCCTATAATGAGACAATATGTCATGCACAAGATCCAGACCCCTAGCTCCAAGGTCAAGATAACATTTAGATGTTAAAGATTAACATGCTCAGTTTCATGTCTGGTCCATAACTCTGCCATCCATGAAGGGATTTTGAAATAACTTGGCATAAATGTTTACCATAAGGAGAAGATGTGTCATGCTCAAGACACAGAACCCTAGTTCCAAGGTCAAGGTCACACTTAGAAGTTAACTTTTTTAGGTTAACCATAATTATTGTCGTGCTTATGACCATGGCCTCTCAGATCAAGGTCAAGGTCACAAAATTCATACCTAAACTATTCTGGCATATTTTGCACAGACAACTGTAGCATTCTTGAGCATGCTTTGGGGGCATTTGTCATTGATAGTGACAGCTCTTGTTAAACTTAGAATTTTGGGTTAAAGTTTTGCATGTAAGGTTTCTCAACACCTGCTTGGCCAAAAGCTTTCAAACTCACACTTGCCTTCAACATCATGAGGTAACAGCACTGGGCAAGTTACAATACTATAGCTATTATGCCCCTTTTTATCCCCCGAGGAAGTCGGAGGGATATAGTTTTGGTGTTGTCCGTCCGTCCATCTTTCAGTCCGTCCATCAGTCCGTCCGTCCGGAGCCATATCTAGAAAGTGGTAAGAAATATTTAAATAAAACTTCATATACGTGTTCACCACTTTGAGGTAATGCGGCTTGTCAAGTTTCAGTCAGGTTGCCCAAGTAACACCAGAGTTATGGCCCTTAAAAGTTTCTAGTGTTAACTATATAGGGTACTATGAATATGGCAATTTCTGCTTCATAACTTGTGATATATTTGACCTAGAACTATGAAACTTAAACTGAATTTAGATCACCATAATGTGGTTGTGCACACACAATTTTGTCTGGATCTCTTAAGTAACTTTAGAGTTATTGCCCTTTAATTATTTAAAAATCCACATATTTGTACATAACAAACTTACCATTTGGTAGAATCTTTCATTCTTTTCCATGAACATTTATGATATACATGTGAAGTTGTGTACCCACACCTGGTCACCCCCTTGCCTTGGTCACACTCCCAAAACCATTTAATAGAACTACATAATCATATAAACCATACCAATTAAAACATAGAACAGTATGCTTTCTTTTTAGCTCTAAGGTGAGCTTTTGTGACCGCTTGATGTCCGTCGTGCGTCATGTGTCAACAATTTGTAAAAAAAATCTTCTTCTTCAGAACCACTGGGCAGATTTGCACCAAACTTCACAGGAATGATTCTTGGGTGGCCCCCTTTCGAAAGTGCCCAAAGAATTTAATTCCATGCAGAACTCTGGTTGCCATGGCAACCGGAAGGAAAACCTTTGAAAATCTTTTTGTCAGAAACTGTTAGCCAGATTACAAAAATATTTTGGAGAAATGATCTCTAGGTGACCCTCTACCAAAATTGCCTAAGCCTTTCTGTTTCTATAAAAAAACATGGCTGCCAGGGAGCAAAGCTTATTTTCCCTATATGGCTATATTGTAAATTTCAAAAATCTTCATCCTCAAAACCACTGGGCAGATTTACACTAAACTTCACAGAAATGATCCTTGGGTGCCACCCTATCAAAATTGCCCATAGAATTGAAATCCATGCAGAACTCTAGTTGCCATGGCAACCGAAAGGAAAAAATTAAAAAATCTTCTTGTCCAAAACCACAGTAGCTAGGGCTTTGATATTTGGTATGTGGCATCATCTAATGGTCCTCTACCAAGTTAATACAAATTATCCCCCTAGGGTTAAATATGGCCCTGCCCTGGGGGTCATATGGTTTACATAGACTTGTATAGGAAAAACTTTGAAAATCTTCTTGTCTAAAACCACAGGGCTTAGGGCTTTGATATTTTATATGTAACATCATCTAGTTGTCCTCTACTAAGAATGTTCAGATTATCCCCCTAGGGTTAAATGTGGCCGCCCCAGGGGTCACATGGTTTATATAGACTTATATGAGGAAAACTTTGAAAATCTTCTTGTCCAAAACCACAAGGTATAGAGCCTCAATATTTGACATGTGACATCATCCAACGGTCCTCTATTTTTCAAATTATGCCCCTTGGGTAAAAAGAGGTCCCGTCTCAGGAGTCCCAAGTTTAACATAGACTTTTATATGAAAAAACAAATAGCCCTCTACCAAGTTTGTTCAAGGTATCCCCCTAGGGTCAAATATGGCCCCGCCCCAGGGGTCACATGGTTAATATAGACTTATATAGGGAAAAACTTGTCCAAAACCGCAGGGCCTAGGGGTTGATATGTGGTGTGTAGCATCATCTATTGGTCATTTACCAAGTTTGTTCAATTTATCCCCCTAGGGAAAAATATTGCCCTGCCCAGGCCCGGGTCACATGGTTTATATAGACTTGTATAGGAATAAACTTTAAAAATCTTCTTGTCTGAAACTGGAAGGCCTAGGCATTTGATATTTGGTATGTTGCATTGCCTAGTACCAAGATTATTCAAATTATGCCCCTTAGTTGAAAAGAGGCCCTACCCAGGTTGTCCCAAGTTTTACATAGACATATATAGGAAACAAATTAAAAAATCTCCTTGTCTGAAAGTTCAAGGCCTTTGATAATTGGTATGTATCATTGCCTAGTTGATTTCTAACAAGATTGTTCAAATTATGCCCCTGGGGTGAAAAGAGGCCCCGACTCGACCTACTTTTTTGTTTTTAGCTCACCTGAGCACAAAGTGCTCAGGGTGAGGTATTGTGATCACTCACCGTCTGGCGTCCGGCAGTTGTATGTCCGTCCGTCCGTCGTCCGTTCACACTTTCCTTTAAACAGCATCTCCTCCTAAACCATCAGGCCAATTTTGATGAAACTTCACAGGGATGTTCCTTGGATGGTCTTCTTTAAAATTGTTCAAAGAATTGAATTCCATACAGAATTCTGGTTGCCATGGCAACCAAAAGGAAAAACTTTGAAAATTTTCTTGTCCAAAACCGCAAGGCATAGAGCCTCTATATTTGGCATGTAACATCATCTAATGGTTCTCTATGAAGATTGTTCAAATTATGCCCCTGAGGTGAAAAGAGGCCCTGCCCCAGGGGTCCCAAATTTTACATAGACATATAGGAAAAAAACTTTAAAAATCTTCTTGTCTGAAACCATAAGACCTAGGCCTTTGATATTTGGTATGTAGCATTGCCTTGTGGTCCTCTACCAAGATTGTTCAAATTATTACCTTGGGGTGAAAAGAGGCCCTGCCCCAGGGGTCACTTGTTATATGAGTTATATAGGAAAAAATACTTTAAAAATTATCAGATCATATTTCCTAGACTGTTTAATTATAATTACCTGATGACCCCAAGAAATTAGGGGTCACCTGACTCTGACCTTGACCTACTGACCTACTTTCTTGTTTTTAGCTCGACTATTCGAAGAATAAATAGAGCTATCCTACTCACAACGGCGTCGGCGTCACACCTTGGTTAAGTTTTTCGTACCAGTCCACAGTTTGACAAAGTCTTTTGAGATAAAGCTTTGAAACTTTCAACACTTGTTTACCATCATCATGGCCAGTTATAGGCAAGAGCACATAACTACATCAAGGATTTTGGCTGAATTATGGCCCCTTTTGACTTAGAAATCATAGTTAAGTTTTTCGTACCAGTTCATATTTTGACAAAGTCTTTTGAGATAAAGCTTTGAAACTTTCAACACTTGTTTACCATCACCATGTCCAGTTATAGGCAAGAGCACATAACTCCATCAAGGATTTTGGCTGAATTATGGCCCTTTTTGACTTAGAAATCTGGGTTAATATTTCGTATCAGTCCACATCTTGACAAAGTCTTTTGAGGTAAAGCTTTGAAACTTTCAACACTTGTTTACCATCACCATGTCCAGTTATAGGCAAGAGCACATATTTCCATCAAGGATTTTGACTGAATTATGGCCCCTTTTGACTTAGAAATCATGGTTAAGTTTTTCGTACCAGTTCATATTTTGACAAAGTCTTTTGAGATAAAGCTTTGAAACTTTCAACACTTGGTTACCATCACCATGTCCAGTTATAGGCAAGAGTACATAACTCCATCAAGGATTTTGGCTGAATTATGGCCCTTTTTGACTTAGAAATCTGGGTTAATATTTCGTACCAGTTCATATTTTGACAAAGTCTTTTGAGATAAAGCTTTGAAACTTTCAACATCTGTTTACCATCACCATGTCCAGTTATAGGCAAGAGTACATAACTCCATCAAGGATTTTAGCTGAATTATGGCCCTTTTTGACTGAGAAATCTTGGTTAAGTTTTTCATACCAGTTCATATTTTTTGTAAAGTGTTTGACATATGGCTTTGAAACTTTTATCACTTGTTTAGTATAATAGTCTCTATCTGTAGGAAAGAGAACATTACTCTGTCATCTATTTTGGCTGAATTATAAGGCACATTTTGCACTTTGAAATTGGTTCTGTTTCCATACAAGTCCATGTTTTGTCAAAACTATTTGACATATGGCTTTTAAACTTTGAACACTTGTTTATCATTATGATTTCCATCTGTAGGCAAGAGTACATAACTATTTTGACTGAATTATGGCCCTTTTTGGACTTTGAAATTGGCTCATATATTGCCATTTAGTGCCAGACTTATCGAAATCAAAGTAATACAGTAACATTGTTTGTCTAATCTATTTATTTCTTTTGTCTGAATATCCGTGGAAATATTTTGACACCATTCTTCAATCAATTCTTCGAATAGTCGAGCACGCTGTCATCAGACAGCTCTTGTTAGCTCACCTGAGCTCAAAGTGCTCAGGGTGAGCTATTGTGATTGCTCACCGTCCGGCGTCCTAAAATTTTGCTTGCCATAGAAATGATATCCTGTTGGTTATGAACAGTCACCCTCTGGATTATCACTGAGCACAGTTATTATTAGCAATAACACAGATCTGATTAAGCCATCATGGCCCTCTTGTTTAAGATACAGCCTTGAAATTTGGTTGACATGTACAGTTTTGCACACTGACCTTAAAACTGACTTCCATTGGCCATGAATGTGACCTACTGACCTACTTTCTGAATATTTTAGCACCAGTTCGATACATGTAGCTCATATTACTCAGGTAAGCGATCCAGAGTCATTATGACCCTCTTGTTTAATGTAGCATATCTATGGAATATACTTCCCTCCTGATGGAGAGATTCCTTCCACACTGGAAAAAAAACCCACCAAGCCGATTAACATCATGTAGAAATACAAGTAAATTATTGACGCAGCTCTCGGATAGTTTATTGCAGCTAAATTAGGTATCGGTTAGAGTATTACAAAAAATCATAATTTAAGGAAAATTTGTGAGCATGTGTGTAATTTATGGCAAAAAAAACAACATTTTCTAGCTTGCATATTATCAAATTATGTTCTGCTTTGCAGTGCATATCCACTAGTTTAATAATGTTAAAATCATTACCAATATTTTATAGTTCCCCTAACAGCATGAGCGCTTGCAGCTTTTCATTGGTCATTTGTTTTTCATGTCCCAGGATATGCCTTGTGGTTGGACATATTTTTGTGGAATTTTATTTGTGAATTTAATAATTATCTGATTATTTTAAATCGTGATATAATTATGATTGATGCACAGTGTGTATTACTATTTCTGTCAAAATTTCTTTGATGAAAAAATATCAAATGTTGTTAGACATATTTTAGGTATATAACTTCATAGTTATGCATTGTTCTGCATATTAAAGGCACTGACCTCCAGATTTGGCTAAAAATAATCTTTCTTTCAAATTGAAGTTTGGTCATATTATGAACATTAAAATAATATGAGTTTTTATTAGCTCACCTGTCACAAAGTGACAAGGTGAGCTTTTGTGATCGCGCGGTGTCCGTCGTCCGTCCGTCAGTCCCTGCGTGTGTGCGTCCTTTCGTCCGTAAACTTTTGCTTGTGACCACTCTAGAGGTCACATTTTTCATGGGATCTTTATGAATGTTAGTCAGAATGTTCATCTAGATGATATCTAGGTCAAGTTCGAAACTGGGTCACATGCCATCAAAAACTAGGTCAGTAGGTATAAAAATAGAAAAACCTTGTGACCTCTCTAGAGGCCATATATTTCACAAGATCTTCATAAAAATTGGTCAGAATGTTCATCTTTATGATATCTAGGTCAAGTTCGAAACGGGGTCACGTGCCATCAAAAACTAGGTCAGTAGGTCTAAAAATAGAAAAACCTTGTGACCTCTCTAGAGGCCATATATTTCAAAAGATCTTCATGAAAATTGGTCAGAACATTCAACTTGATGATATCTAGGTCAAGTTTGAAACTGGGTCACATGCCGTTAAAAACTAGGTCAGTAGGTCAAATAATAGAAAAACCTTGTGACCTCTCTCAAGGCCATATTTTTCATAGGATCTGTATGAAAATTAGTCTGAATGTTCATCTTGATGATATCTAGATTAAGTTTGAAACTGGGTCACTTGCGGTCAAAAACTAGGTCAGTAGGTCTAAAATTAGAAAAACCTTGTGACCTCTCTAGAGGCCATATATTTCATGAGATCTTCATCAAAATTGGTCAGAATGTTCATCTTGATGATATCTAGGTCAAGTTCGAAAGTGGGTCACGTGCCATCAAAAACTAGGTCAGTAGGTCAAATAATAGAAAAACCTTGTGACCTCTCTAGAGGCCATAATTTTCATGAGATCTGTATGAAGATTGGTCTGAATGTTCATCTTGATGATATCTAGGTCAAGTTCGAAACAGGGTCATGTGCGGTCAAAAACTAGGTCAGTAGGTCTAAAAATAGAAAAACCTTGTGACCTCTCTAGAGGCCATACTTGTGAATGGATCTCCATAAAAATTGGTCAGAATGTTCACCTTGATGATATCTAGGTCAAGTTCGAAACTGGGTCATGTGCCTTCAAAAACTAGGTCAGTAGGTCAAATAATAGAAAAACCTTGTGACCTCTCTAAAGGCCATATTTTTCATGGGATCTGTATGAAAGTTGGTCTGAATGTTCATCTTGATGATATCTAGGTCAAGTTCGAAACTGGGTCACATGCCATCAAAAACTAGGTCAGTAAGTCTAAAAATAGAAAAACCTTGTGACCTCTCTAGAGGCCATATATTTCATGAGATCTTCATGAAAATTGGTCAGAATGTTCACCTTGATGATATCTAGGTCAAGTTCGAAAGTGGGTCACATGCCTTTAAAAACTAGGTCAGTAGTTCAAATAATAGAAAAACCTTGTGACCTCTCTAGAGGCCATAATTTTCATGGGATCTGTATGCAAATTGGTCAGAACGTTCAACTTGATGATATCTAGGTCAATTTCGAAAGTGGGTCATGTGCCGTCAAAAACTAGGTCAGTAGGTCAAAAAATAATAGAAAAACCTTGTGACCTCTCTAAAGGCCATATTTTTCAAGGGATCTGTATGAAAATTGGTCTGAATGTTCATCTTGATGATATCTAGGTCAAGTTCGAAACAGGGTCATGTGCAGTCAAAAACTAGGTCAGTAGGTCTAAAAATAGAAAAACCTTGTGACCTCTAGAGGCCATACTTGTGAATGGATCTCCATAAAAATTGGTCAGAATGTTCACCTTAATGATATCTAGGTCAAGTTTGAAACTGGGTCACGTGCCATAAAAAACTAGGTCAGTAGGTCAAATAATAAAAAAACCTTGTGACATCTCTAGAGGCCATACTTTTCATGGGATCTGTATGAAAGTTGGTCTGAATGTTCTTCTTGATGATATCTAGGTCAAGATTGAAACTGGGTCAACTGCGGTCAAAAACTAGGTCAGTAGGTCTAAAATTATTAAAATCTTTTGACCTCTCTAGAGGCCATATTTTTCAATGGATCTTCATGAAAATTGATCTGAATTTTCACCTTGATGATATCTAGATAAAGTTCAAAACAGAGTCACATACCTTTGAAAACTAGGTCAATAGTTCAAATAATAGAAAACCTTATGACCTCCCTAGAGACCATATTTTTCAATGGATCTTCATGAAAATTGGTCAGGATTTTTATATTGATAATTTCTAAGTCAAGTTCAAAACTAGGTCACATGAGCTCAAAAACTAGGTCACTATGTCAAATAATAGAAAAAATGACGTCATACTCAAAACTGGGTCATGTGGGAAGAGGTGAGCGATTCAGGACCATCATGGTCCTCTTCTTTCTAAAATGTTTCCAAAATTCCAAATCAAGAAAAAAAGAAAACCATGTCGGGAATCGAATCACGGACAATCTTTAAAGACCCACCACAACCGATTGACCTACTTTTTTCTCCCACTAAAACTTCATGAAAACCATTCCTATAATACAGGTAATATACAGCTATACTACAAGTCTTCAGGTGGACAATTAGGCCCTACCTGAATAAAAGTGTTTTCACAACTTCATCTTCAAACTTATTCAGTCAATCTTTTTTCAGCATAGTTTTAAAAATATAGATGAATAACTGTCTTACATGTAGAAACAAAGAGTGATCAAAATGTAACTAAATACACTGATTACTATACATATTGCTACATTAATTCAATAAGATGTTATTATTATGTTGGTCAGCATGTGTAGTTGTGCACCTGGAGTTTAGCGTCCGGATTCATTCAGTCGTGTAGGAGTTATGGCCCCTGACTTTGTAAAAATTGGTCATTTTAGTGTTGTGTTGCGCCTAGCTCCAGAAGTATTTTACATAGAGTCACAAAACTTTACAGGAATGTTGGTCAGCATGTGTAGTTGTGCACCTGGGGTTTCGCATCTGGATTCATTCAGTCATGTAGGAGTTATGGCCCCTGACTTAGATAAAAATTGGTCATTTTAATGTTGTGTCGTGCGTAGCTCCAAAAGTATTTGACCTAGAGTCACCAATGTTTACAGGAATGTTGGTCAGCATGTGCAGTTGTGCACCTGGGGTTTCGCATCCGGATTCATTCAGTATTTTAGGAGTTAGGACCCCTGACCTAGGAAAAAATGGTTATTTTTTGCATTTTTTTAGCAACATATTGTTTTCCCAAAGTTGATCTGTGTCCTTTGTCATGTAGTTGGGGCATCTGTGTCCCAAGGACACCTTTCTAATAAAGACATTAAACACAGTCTTGGCCTAATATATGTAACTGTCAATTTGTATCTAAATACTTGTATATCTAAATTTTTTCATGCAAATCATGTATAATTACCATCGTGGAAATACAAAAGAATACAGTTATTCTGTGGCGCATCTTTAAGCTGCCAACAGCTTTACTACGAACCATTCTGCTCAGTGATTTTTCTTGCAGTTGTCAAGTGTCGTAAGCAAATTCACTAGTTAGGCATCAGTTGACTGGTCTCAAAATTAATTGTATGCTCACCTTAAAAGAGTATGTTCAGCTTGACTTCTTAGGTAAGACTTATTGATGGTTTAGAGATTAAGTTATCCACCCTTCAATATGTGGATCATGGGCTAAAGCCCCTCTGGGCTTACGACCACACCTTCTCTTATGATACCAGTATGGGTTTTTCCACAAAGTGGACTGGAGAGTGGTTCAGATAAGCTTGAAGCATTCATCACACCAAGCTAAAACAAATTAATGTAAAACTAAACAAATCCTGTGCAGAAATTCTTAAGGAAATCTATGGTAAATAAAGATTATTCCCTGCTTAAGAGTCTTTCATTTTTCATTCTTTGGGAAGGCATATCTTCACAGAACAAAATTTTTAACAAAATGAATTCATTCCAATCAGAAGGAGGGTAAACAGATTAAGTTTCATGAATTGCAAAACTTTACTCTGTCCTTGGGAAAAATCAGATTACTTGAAATCCTTGGCATCTTAACACTTCGGGTATTTAAAAAGAATTAAGTGTTCAAATCTGTTCATTTAATTGAATAATCAGTGGAAATCAGGGTTTCGTTCAGGGTGATTATTGTTTTTTTCCCCCAACAGTTTTGTACAATTTTTCAGCTGTGTCTGACCGAGTTCTTAGTAGTAAAATGTGTGTTAGTGCCAGTGTATTGTTTGAAATTAGCATGCTGGTCATGATTGATTCTGCCATTGTGACCAGTGTAGATGATGATCAGCCTGCACATCCATGCAGTCTGATCAAGATCTGAACTGTTCACCATTCAGTCAGTATCATTTTGGTAAGCACCCCTTTTTACAGTTAATATTACTGTCCAAATTGGAAGATGGACAAGTTCATTATAGAAATTTAGCAGGGTAAGTATTAAATTCTTTTTGCCCTTAAAAGTTTCTTGATGCCATTATTTTTCTCTGAATATAATTTATATGGCATCGAAAGCTAATTGAGACACCTTTTTGACCATTTGACCCATATTTGAAACCCTCGGATTTGGTAAAGGAAGAAGAAATTTCATTGTTTCAACAAAAAAAGGCTAACATGTGATATCATTTAACTTTCATTAAAGTCTTTAAAAATTTATTAAATTACAAATGTAATTTGAAAAGGTTTTCATATAATATCCTCTTCGTACAGTAAAATTTATAAAAAGATTGTAACCAAGCAGAATAATAGTAAGACTCAGTTTTACTGAGTCTGTTCATGAAAGGTAGTGAAAAGTGCAACACCTCTCACCCCACTAGCACCGGCTCAAGATGAACTCTTTTACCCATAAATATTGAATGGACTCCATGAACGCAACTGACCAGAAAATAAACAAAACTGCATAGATCACAACCAGACAGATTAATAGCAGACTCGGTTTCACTGAGTCTGTTCATGAGAGGTAATGAAATGAGCAACACCCCTCATGCTCCCTGGCACCAGCGTAAGAGGAACTCTATTACCCATAAATGTTAAATGGACTCTGTGACCCCAACTGACCAGACAATAATAAAAACTGCATTATTATCAAATGTGTTGATATTTTTAGACTATTCAAATTTCAGCTACCTTTTCCAGTGATAGGATCATTAAATGGGGTTCACATGTTTGCCAGGTCTCATGATGTGGAATTAGTATCAACTATAACTGATGACTCCAAGATTGTCTGGAAGTCATTTCATGACAGGTAGAGTAAACCTGTAATTTTATTTTGTTTATAAATGCTTATCAAGAAAAAAAATATGCCTGAGCCATGAATCAAACTCGGTTTGGCTCGGCAAAAAAACAAACAAACCTTCTTGCCATCTTGTTCAGTGTACTACGGATGAATTCATACTAAACAGTAGTAATTAAAATTTAAAAAAGAGCAATTTCTCTGCTAAATATGTGAAACATCATAGAATGTGTATTCAAGTAACAATATACAGTACAACTCAGTTCACTCTGCACTCGAAAAAGGTAAGCAAATAACATCCAGTCTTTTTGTGGTATTCAGTGCTCGACCTTTGTCACCTGTGCACAATGGACTTTGTGTTATAATTCACCTAACCACAACTGTGAAACTTGTATTGGGATGAATTTTATTCGGATATACAAAAATTATCTTATGTTTATCTGTAAGAAATACTAAATATCTGTAAAAGTTGTATCACCATTAAATGATTAAAAAAAAGTGACTAAGATGTTCAGTTATAGAAAATTTTAGTTTTTTTTTCTGTTGCAAAATGCTTTCATATTTGATGTTGATGATACTGAAATGATTGAAATGTTGATGCAGGGTTTTTTTTCGGCTGTTTTTATAGCCGTTATTTGGCTATATTCCCAATGCCAAAAAGTATGTATTTTTCCCAAAATGAGTACAAAAATTCCCAATCTACATACTGAAAAAAAAATTCATCAAAATTGCACAAACATTGACCAAATTATGGACAATTTTGTAATGGAAGTATGTTAAAAGAGGTTGTACAATGTGAAACAAGTGTATAAAAAAGTGCTTAAACACATCTTTACTATATCCTATGGGACTAAATATTTCCCAGTTCGAAACATTTACGCGTCAAAATTCCAAATTTCGGGGTTATAGGCTATGTTCCCAAATTAGCTAGAAAAAACCCTGTTGATGTCACATGAAGTTTCTTAAATTGCAGTCTGCCCAGTACATTTCCATTTGCTCCACTGTTTGGGAAAAACTGATTGTTAATTGGTCTTGTGGTATAACAATGCTTCAGCAAAAGATTTTCGAAAAACGATTACAGTTACATGCGCAAAATTTTTGACAAGTAATAGGCAAATTTGAAAGATTTATGGTTCGCAAGGCACATCATTGCAGTCTAAATTGTTTGTTATATACCTGAACACCATAACACACAGCTGAAAGTCTCATCATGTAGTCTGATCACTACCAAATCAAATATAAGCCTAAATGGCAGGTCTAGTAACAAGTAGTCCATATATAAATAGGGCTTATTATCCCCCGCCGATGAAATTGGGAGGGGGGTATTGAAATGGCGTTGTGCGTCCGTCCGTCCGCAGCCATATCTCAGTAACTAGCAGGTAGATTTTCATGAAACTTGAAATAAACATGAACCAACATACTGCGATGATGCCCGTCAAGTTTTTTGTTTTGATTGGTCAATTTTCCTTAGAGTTATTGCCCTTGATTTAATGAAAAATGCCCAAAAATGTCCGTCCGCAGCCATCTTTCAGTAACTATCATGTAGAATTTCATAAAACTTGAAATAAACATGCACCAACATACTGCGATGATGCCCATCAAGTTTTTTTTTGATTGGTCAATTTCCCTTAGAGTTATTGCCCTTGATTTAATGAAAAATCCACGTCTGCAGCAATTTCTCGGTAACAAGAAGGTAGAATTTCATGAAACTTGAAATAAATGTGAACCAACATACTTCGATGATGCCTGTCATTTTCTTTTTTTTAATTGGTCAATTTTCCTTAGAGTTATTGCCCTTTAATTGTTTAAAAATCTACAGATTTGTAACATAATAAACCAAACAATTGGTAGAATTTCATTAAACATCTTTCATTCTTTTCCATGAACATTTATTATAAACATGTGAAGTTTTGCACCCACACCTGGTCACCACCTTGCCTTGGTCACACCCCCTCCCCCTCCCCCAACCCAAAGAAAAAAGGTAATCTTTCATTCCTTTTTATTTTTTTTTTCAAACCTTCCATGAATATTTATCAACAGGCAAAGTTGTACCATTCCCCCACCTCACTCCTCCACCCAGTCATGCCCACCACCCCAAGCATGCATCACCCCACCCCCTTCCCCCCCACCCTTTTTTTTTTCATTTTAATTTTCTATCAATATTTATAATCAACATATGATGTTTTGTACCCTCACCCAGTCTACCCTGCTGCCCCACACACACCCCCCAAAAAATAGCATTAATTTTCTGTTAAATTGATTTTCACTAATGAAATTATTTGCCTCTCAGTAACATCCTTAACTTTTTGCTGGATATACTGTTTTGCCGTTCCTCACCATAAACCTTTGCGGCAGGGTATACCAACTCATCGAATTTGCTTGTCTTTCTTCCTTCTTCGTGCCCTTTCTCAATAGCATCGTATTTTATTTTACTCTACAGCGTTTCAGTATTCCATTGAAATTGGCATGTTCCTATCGCATGCTAGCATTGCTAGGTAAAAATGGCAGTGTAAGAATTTTATGTCTCGAAAAAAGATATTGAAAAAAGCAAACAGGTGTAAATTCAGCGGGTTATTTTTAATGAACTGTAGTTTTTGTTGGACCTGCTTGCAGTGAGCATGACTTAGTCACCACTTTTGGCGGGTCGGTGAATGTGCGTGCGTCCATCCGTCTGATTTTGTCCAGACCATAACTTTGACATGCATGGACTAATCTTGTTTATATTTGGCATGAATGTTTAGCTCAGTGAGAAGGAGTGTCATGCGCAAACCCCATGTTCCAATTTCAAAGGTCAAGGTCACAGTTGGAGGTCAAAGGTCAAATTGAAGTTTGTCCGGAGCATTTCTTCTTCATGCATGGTGGGATTTTGATGTAACTTGGCATGATTGTTCACCATTATGAGACGGAGTGTCATGTGCAAGAACCAGGTCCCTAGGTCTAAGGTCAAGGTCACACTTGACAGCTGGCGGGCTCGACATTCTGCCTATGGGCATACTTGTCTTATATAAAAGTTAACACCCCTTTTTCTTTTTCTATAGTAGCGATATAGTTCTTTATGGAAATATAAGTCTCTGAAAATCTGATATGCTAGAAAATGTCGAAAAAACATTATAAAATAAGTGGATTTTATTTCGCGAATGACAAGAAGAAAGAAGGAGTGGATTTTATTTGAAATAAAGAACACGTGTTCAGCCTGTAGTCATATAATAATATCATTTGAACTTTTGAAGGCAACAACATACTGAGATATTACATCAGAATGACATCACACGTCCATGGTGGTCTAACAACCAGTTATAGTGCCAAGTTCCAGTTATTGGGCTGGGTTACAGGATTCAACGCTGTAAAACGTTACTAGTATTTAAGGTATAAAATTACAATATTAAATACATCAACTGTGATTTCAGTTTGACACTGATAGTTATCGCCGAGGATGATGACGCAGATGACTGTCACCTTGGAAACATCTTGCTGTATGTGTTTGAAGCAATGGTCATGTTACTGGGTTTTGATGATGTCACAAATATTAAAAATGTTGAGAGGTTCAAGAAAGATGTAAGGGTAAGGATCTAGTATAGATTTTGTTTTTTATGCCCCCGAAAGGAGGCATATAGTTTTTGAACCGTCTGTCGGTCTGTTGGTCTGTCCGCATTTTTCGTGTCCGGTCCATATCTTTGTCATCCATGGATGGATTTTCAAATAACTTGGCATGAATGTGTACCACAGTAAGACGATGTGTCGTGCGCAAGACCCAGGTCCGTAGCTCAAAGGTCAAGGTCACACTTAGACATTAAAGGATAGTGCATTGATGGGTATGTCCGGTCCATATCTTTGTCATCGATGGATGGATTTTCAAATAACTTGGCATGAATGTGTACCACAGTAAGACGACGTGTCGCGTGCAAGACCCAGGTCGGTAGCTCAAAGGTCAAGGTCACACTTAGACGTTAAAGGTTATTTTTCATGATAGTGCATTGATGGGCGTGTCCGGTCCATATCTTTGTCATTCATGCATGGATTTTAAAATAACTACGCATGAATGTGTGACACAGTAAGACGACGTGTCGCGCGCAAGACCCAGCTCCGTAGGTCAAAGGTCCTAAACTCTAACATCGGCCATAACTATTCATTTAAAGTGCCATCGGGGGCATGTGTCATCCTATGGAGACAGCTCTTGTTTTCAGTGAGAATTCTTGTGCAAGTCTGAAAATCTAAATGCATTTGGATATGATAACAACTAGGATCAACTATTAGTAAACAGTTTTGTTGTTGGAGACTCAACATGCCCTTCTCTGATTATTTCAAACACAGGTTAAAGCTCCATCGTTTAAGAGAGCAGCTGGATGAATGGGAGAAATTTACCTGGGCTATCATTAAAAAAAACATTTGTTTGCGGTAACACAACCTATTTGTTAATCCCCCGCCACAAATGGTGGGGGGTTATAGGAATGGTCTCCTTCCGTCCGTCCTTCCTTCCATCTGTCCTTCCGTCCGTTCTTCCGTCTGTCTGTAACACTTTCGTGTCCGCTCCGTATTTCCTAAACCCCTTGAAGGATTTTCATGAAACTTGGGTCAAATGATCACCTCATCAAGATGATGTGCAGAATTCATGAGCCAGCCTTGTCCGCTCAAGGTCAAGGTCACAACTTAAGGTCAAAGGTTTGAGCCTTCTATTTTGTATCTGCTCTATATCTCCTAAACCCCTTGAAGGAATTTTATAAAACTTGGGTCAAATGATCACTTCATCAAGACGATGTGCAGAACTTATGAGTCAGCCATGCCGGCTCAAGGTCAAGGTCACAACTGAAGGTCCCCCTCTAGCTAGTCGGCTACTTTTGTATTTCAGCCTCTTCAACAAAAACTTATTGACCCTGTACTTGTAAATGGCTAACATCCACATAAACACATTTTTATTTAGTGTGTAAAGACACATGTCATAGTAAGGTTTTGGTCGGACCCCCTCTGAGAAAATTGGCTGGATCCGCACATGTGTCAATATAACCAAGTAAGATAATTTTTAAAGGATTTCTTGATCAGATTTATTACAATAAATGGCCCTTTCCCTACTTAGAAAATTTAGTTAATGTTTGTATGCCTCATTCAAACTGAATCTGTCACTTATACATATACTGGATTGTAGCTTCAGACAAGACATCCTTCTCATTAAAAGTACTAATAAACACAAGGTAGATAACTCTTGTTTGAAATTAATTCAAATTATTGCCCTTGTTTGAATGTTTGTTTGAAGTTTTGCATGCAAGTTGTATTGTTACCATAATAAACTTTATGGCCCTTGTTTGATATAGAAACTATTGAATAGTTGTGCATATTGTCTTACGGGTAGGGACAGCCCTTGTCACCTTAGCGTGTTTAAACAAATCTCTTTTTTGGATAGCATAATCAGTCTGTAGAATTTCATGATTTCTGGTAAAAAAATTTGGCCTTTCGCTTGAATTGCCTACATACCTTTTCATAAAACTGTAACTGAATTCGTAATGGTTTTTAATCATGTCATTTTAATGCTTGTCTCTGTTTTATCGGAAATAGATTTTCAACAGAAGTGGGTAACATTTAGAAAGCAGAATAAAATGTTTTGAAACACTCACTTTCATGGTAAGATTTTTATTGGAAACATAAAACAAAATTCTTTCACAAAAGTCCTTAAATTCAGGCATTAGCGTGCATGCTGCATTTAATATCTCCCTGAAGAACGTGTGGCTTAAGCGTTACTAATGGCATTATAGAATTTGAGCCTAATACTGAATTCCTTTGTTAATGTTAAGTAATTTATAAAAGAAGATACGGCTGTTATATACTGTCATTAAGCAAAAATAGTATTGCAATATTTCTCGTTTTCAGTATATATGTCTGAAAATTAGATCGGGAGCGGTTGTTAATACCGAGTTCTTTTCCATTATCTTTTCTAATGTAGTCGTTGTGTAGAAGAAAAAGTACAAACAGTTTGTTTAGTGTAAAACGGTACTTCACAGCAAAAAATTTTGTTGTTGTTTCGTTAAAGGTAAGCAGTACATTTTTATTCGCCCTCCGAAAGCAAAAGGTGTCATGCTGGTCAGTAGGCTGGTAGGTGTGTCTTTCTGTCTGTCTGTCAGTTAGGTGGTAGACCATTTTGTTTGTGGACAATTGGGTCTGTAGTGGTCAAACTTCACAAGGCTTGCCTGTCCTCAACAGATGATCCTTAAATGCTTTTGGGTATCTGTAGATCAAAGGTCATAGAGACTAAAAGTAGTTTCTGATCAATAGTTTCTTATGCATCTTTAAATTTTTTCTTAGTATCCTGTGATTTTGCCATCTGCCCACATTACTCAACCACTCAGCCCACTCTCATCCGCCTCACAATCTCACCCACCCACTAAAATTTAAAAAAACAAACTTCAGCTTCCTTGTATTTGTTGGTATTGTGTTGAAATATCCCGTCATCCTCCTGCCATAATCCCCACTCCCAATTGTTTTTGTTTTTTTCAACTTTTTGTGTGTCGCAGCTGTCCGTGCCCCACCCATATGCTCAAGGTGAGCTATTGTGATCACTTACTGTCCGTCAACACTTTTCTTCAGATTACATCTCCTTTGTAACCGTGCGATGGAAATTGATGAAACTTTGCCTGGATGTTCATTGAGTGGTCTTCTTCCAAAAAATTTCAGATGGTTCTGCTTCAGAGGCAGTCAGAGCTGAAAATTTTTTAAAAATCTTCAAACGACATCTAAACCGCTGGTCTGATATTAAGTTATTGCCAGAATTTCTTTCAAGTTACAATGAGACTTCAAAAAAAAGAAGGAAGGTTTAATAAAATTCTCTTTTGTAGAAGAATATTTGAGAACTACTTCAAAGGGATACTTGTTGACTTGATAGGTTCATAGATTTCGTTTTTAGTTCACTCATGTTCTGCGTAAGTAATTGACAGGTTCTTCATGTTATCTAGAAGCATGTGTGGAATATTTACCAATGGAAGTTTGAATTTTCAACTAGTATTTATACCTCTGTCTTACTTGCAAGTGGGATTGTATTGTCCTATTGTGTCAAGTATTTGCATTATATCAGTAATAATGCTTAACCCATACCATGCTGGACGTGTTGGTGTGCCGTAAAACCCAAATAGATAAATAAATATTTAAATGATTGATCCTGCCTTTGCGACCAGTGTAGATCATGATCAGCCTGCGCCTCTGTGCAACCTGATCAAGATCTGCACTGTTCGCTGTTCAGTCAGTATCTTTTTGGTAACCTTTAACATTTAATGGTACTGTCCAAATTGAAAGATGGACAAGTTCCTTATAGAAATTCAGCAGGGTAAGGGTTAATACAGTTAATAACTTTCAAATACTGCTTAAATGTAGAAAAAGACTCGAGAAGTTAGAAATAAATCTGAAACATATTGTTCTGTTCCACATGGTATGAGGACATGAAAAAACACTTATAACCTTTAGCCTGCTGGCAGCAAGTGATTCTGCCTTTGCGACCAGTGCAGACCAAGATCAGCCTGCACATCCATGCAGGCTGATCTTGGTCTGCACTGTTTGCTATTCAGTGAGTAAATTTTCATTGAACACCCCTTCAAATGATATATGGTACTGCCCAAATTGAATGATGGATGAGTCCGTTTTAGAAATTTAGCAGGCATAAGGTTAATTAATTACCATAATATTTAGGCGTATTGTAAATCAGCTGACTGTATCTCCAGTCTTCTTTGTCCTCCATCCGTAACATCTGTTAAAGTTCTCAATATTAAATATCTCTGTATATTGAAAAGCCTAATGGGTAATATGCAGATTAGCGGTGATGTAATCAATAATTTAAATTCCCATAAACACATCATAATTGAAGTATCAGCTTTTGATATCTGCATTCATTATCTAAATACATATGGTAAAGTTTGCCATACAATCTCTCGGGAAAGGGAAAGTACGGAAACGCATTATATTTACAACTTGTAATTTTTAATCCGAGAGAAAACGGAAAATATTGATACGTGGGCTGCTGCGCTAAACTGCAAAAAATTGATTTGAAATTCAGTTTTACGACAGCCTTAAAGCTGCAGTAGAGCAGATTTTCCTATACGCTGTTGATACTTTTAGTGTAAATGTAAATCTGTTTGAGAGGTGAAAAGAATCAAGCATTTGCAGATGGCAGTGACAGGTTCTTCTTGCAATTATATGAATGGCTTTTAATTTCAGTTTGCAGTATTTGAAAGCATGTCAGAGAAAATGTGAAATCATTTGAAGAACAATTTTTACAATTAAAACTAAAATTAAATGGATGTAAGGGTATTATTTCACAGAATAGATTCAGATTTTATCCAGTTAATTATAAGAAAGAGAATTTATTTGAATTAGAAAAGAAAAAATAGTGCCATATAAGGCTATTATCAGACAAAATTATGAAAAAATAGATGACAAATTTGCTGATAAAATATGTTCCCATCAAACTCTAGATGGTCATGAAAATCAAAATAGAATTTAAAAAGTGTGATGGTATACCATATCCTTTGGTAACAGGTAGGTATTAACTGGAATGATGTGTAGAATGCCAAACTGGACTTGGATGGTTTATTGTCATTTGGCAGTGATAATTTGTCATGTTAAGTGGTGTTTTATTCTTTGTTGTCATACATTATGAGGCTGAGTGACAAAAACTGACCCTCTTTGCATAAGGCTTTCATAAAAAAAAAAAACATTTGTTTGCAGTAACATGACCTACTAGTGAAAATCTCTGTGACAAAACTTCTTTTTCTGGCCAGTCAGATGAAAACAAAAAAACTCCCTATAATGATAATTACAAAAAAGTTCCCTTCCTAACTACCCACACAGAAAACTTATGTTAGCGTTAACGCAAACAAACAATTTTTAGCTCGACTATTCGAAGAATAGTCTAGCTATTCTACTCATCCTGGCGTCGGCGTCGGCGTCACACCTTGGTTAAGTTTTTGCATGCAAGTACATACAGCCATCAATTAAAGGCATATAGCTTTGAAACTTATTTTTTCTTTTTCTAGGTCAATTACCAACCTCTCTGGGTCAAGTCCCATAACTCTGACATGTATTTTGAGCAAATTATGCCCCCTTTTGGACTTAGAAAATTTTGGTTAAAGTCCCATAACTCTGACTTTCATTTTAGCAAATTATGCCCCCTTTTAGACTTAGAAAATTTTCGTTAAAGTTTTACATGCAAGTTACTATCTCCAAAACTAATGCAGATATTGATTTGAAACTTCACATGTGTCTTCGGGGTTATAAATCTAGTTGATAGCAGCAAGTCCCATAACTCTGACTTTCATTTTGGCCAAATTATGCTCCCTTTTGGACTTTTGAAAATTCTGGTTAAAGTTTTGCGTGCAAGTACATACAGCTATTTCTAAAAGGCATATAGATTTGAAGCTTATTTTTAGCTCGACTATTCAAAGAATAGTCTAGCTATTCTACTCACCCTGGCGTCGGCGTCGGCGTCGGCGTCGGCGTCGGCGTCACACCTTGGTTAAGTTTTTGCATGCAAGTACATACAGCCATCAATTAAAGTCATATAGCTTTGAAACTTATTTTTTCTTTTTCTAGGTCAATTACCAACCTCTCTGGGTCAAGTCCCATAACTCTGACATGTATTTTGAGCAAATTATGCCCCCTTTTGGACTTAGAAAATTTTGGTTAAAGTTTTACATGCAAGTTACTATCTCCAAAACTAATGCAGATATTGATTTGAAACTTCAAATGTGTCTTCGGGGTTATAAAACTAGTTGATAGCACCAAGTCCCATAACTCTGACTTTCATTTTGGTCAAATTATGCCCCCTTTTGGACTTAGAAAATTCTGGTTAAAGTTTTGCGTGCAAGTACATACAGCTATTTCTAAAAGGCATATAGATTTGAAACTTATTTTTTCTTTTTCTAGATCAATTACCAACCTCACTGGGTCAAGTCCCATAACTCTGACATGTATTTTGAGCAAATTATGCCCCCTTTTAGACTTAGAAAATTTTGGTTAATGTTTTACATGCAAGTTATTATCTCCAGAACTAATGCAGATATTGATTTGAAACTTCACATGTGTCTTCGGGGTTATAAAACTAGTTGATAGCAGCAAGTCCCATAACTCTGACCTTCATTTTGGCCAAATTATGCCCCCTTTTGGACTTAGCAAATTCTGGTTAAAGTTTTGCGTGCAAGTACATACAGCTATTACTAAAAGGCATATAGATTTGAAACTTACTTTTTCTTTTTCTAGATCAATTACTATCCTCACTGGATCAAGTCCCATAACTCTGACATGTATTTTGAGCAAATTATTCCCCTTTTTGGACTTAGAAAATACTGGTTAAAGTTTTGCGTGCAAGTACATACGGCAATTACTAAAAGGCATATAGATTTGAAACTTATTTTTTCTTTTTCTAGATCAATTACCAACCTCACTGGGTCAAGTCCCATAACTCTGGCATGTATTTTGGGAAAATTATGCCCCCTTTTGGACTTTGAAAATTCTGGTTAAAGTTTTACATGCGAGTTTCTATCTCCAAAACTAATGCAGATATTGAATTGAAACTTCACATGTGCCTTCGGGGTTATAAAACTAGTTGATAGCAGCAAGTCCCATAACTGATATGCATTTTGGTCAAATTATGCCCCCTTTTGAACTTAAAACTCTTTTGATATTTAACCTTTTTGGGTAATATTTTCCTGCTTCTGTGACAATATTTCGAATAGTCGAGCTTGGCTGTCTTACGGACAGCTCTTGTTTCTTTTTCTAGATCAGTTACCAACCTCACTGGGTCAAGTCCCATAACTCTGACATGTTTTTTGAGCAAATTATGCCCCCTTTTAGACTTAGAAAATTCTGGTTAAAGTTTTACATGCAAGTTATTATCTCCAAAACTAATGCAGATATTGAATTGAAACTTCACATGTGCCTTCGGGGTTATAAAACTAGTTGATAGCAGCAAGTCCCATAACTGATATGCATTTTGGTCAAATTATTCCCCCTTTTGAACTTAAAACTCTTTTGATATTTAACCTTTTTGGGTAATATTTTCCTGCTTCTGGGACAATATTTCGAATAGTCGAGCTTGGCTGTCTTACGGACAGCTCTTGTTTAACTATGGCCTAACTGCAGGAATAGGTAGTGATCAGTTTGGTAGAACATGACATTATGCTTGAGCCCACTGCGGTGAAGGGCAAGTTGTTCGAGGTCAGTGATCTTAACCACTCTGCCAAGGAAGCCTCAAAAATGTGATATAGAAACACATGCATGATTAATAATTAGTGTTAGAGAGAGCACTTTACTAAGAAAACGTAATACAATTTGTATTTTTAAGGTTTCGCTGTTTTCAATTCTCGCGAAAAAAAACCGTAAAAGCACGATTTACATGACCTATCTATTGGCGAGTTGATTCCATCAGTAAATAACATCTTTACAAAATCCATCATTATTCAGACCTACTCTTTTAAACTTAATGTAAATTATATTTGTAAAACCGATGTAACAAATATGTAATTTCGTCCCAGTAATGGGGCTACTTATACTGCATGTTTACATTTGCGAGGCAAGTATTTAGAATTGTATGCAGTTTCCACTACTGTCATAATTACACGTTCGCTGTTGAATATAAGAGCTTTTAATGTTAGATTGTTATAATTTTAGAACTTTCTAAATGATGCGATCCATTATTGCATTTTATGAATTGCAGAAGATGCTATAATTTAGAGAAAGCTGGAATGTCATGTTCCAAGTATTGAAATGATGCATTTTATTGATATGCAATGAACATTTTATCTTCCATTTCTTTTTTTGTTGTACTTTATGTTTCAAACAAAAGTAGGTCATTGTTCTATGAGGTAAAGACAAAAGCTAAATGGCTCGTGTTGTAATAAAGTGAAAGCAGTCATTTTTTGGCAAACTTTTTTTAAGGTGAAACAGTTGAAATGGCATACAACTTATCTATGACAGTGCTGAGAAAATTTGAATTTTGCAGTCTTTATGACAGTAAGAATAAGAAACACATGTTGAGCTTTTACTTTATTCTCCCACTATAGTTCCAGTGATATTCCCCCCTAATTTAATAAGAAACTAAGTTGAACTTTTACCTTATTCTCCCACTGTTGTAAGTTTCAGTGATTTTTTTCCTAACTTAACAAGAAACTAAGTTGAGCTTTTACCTTATTCTCCCATCGTAGTTCCAGTGATTCTTTTCCTAATTCAATCACTGAAGAAAAAGCACTTTGGTAAATGCTCTACTGGTAGATGTGCTCTTGACTTTAGTATATTTCGGTGTATTAGCAGTACATGGAGGGTGACATCTTTGCGGCATTTACCTCAAGGCATTGAAAGTGTGTACATTCATTCCTTTCAGGGGGAATGTTTGGAAAGGTTGGCACAACATTGTTTAAACATTTCCAGTGTTACATTTCCTAACAATACTGAATGACCCTTGTAAATACAGCATTTTTTAATGAAATGTACTCAACATTTTTTTGTCGAGCCCGCTTGAGGAAGCGAAGACATAGTCGTCCAGATGGCTGTTCGGTGTATGTGCGTCAGTGCGTCCGTCTGGATTTGTTTGTCTGGACCATAACTTTGACATGCATGGAGCAATCTTTATTTATATTTGGTATGAATGTTAACAACAGTGAGACTGAGTGCCGTGCGCAAACGCCAGGTTCCTATCTCAAAGGTCAAGGTCACAGTAAGGGGCCAAAGGGCGGGCTCGACACATTGCCCATGGGCATCTAGTCAAGCATTGATATATTTCAGTGTAAACTTAAGACACTTAAGTAAACCTTTAGCCTGCTAAATTTCTAAAATGGACTGGTCCATCTTTCAATTTGAGCAGTACTATTTATAATTCGAAGGGTTGTTTATGGAAAATTTACTGACTGAACAACAAACAGTGCAGACCATGATCAGTCTTCACAGATGTGCAGGCTGATCTTGATCTGCACTGGTTGCTAAGGTAGAATCACTCGCCGCCAGCAGGCTAAAGGTTAATGATAAGCAAGTTGATCTTTGAAAGTTCAAATAAGGTAACCCTAAAGTAAAATGTGACAAAATGAGAGCAACTTTGTGCTGGCCTCTATGTGGCAGGTAGTGCCATCTGTTCTGTGTGATCAAATAATTTTGCTCCATTAAGCTTCCCATGGAAAGCAATTTGATGATTTGATTGCTAAAAGTTTTTTGACCGTTTACCTCCCCTGTTTATTGCCTGTTTACGACCTGCTCTCTGAAATAGAATAAATGCTGAGTAGATTTCCATGTATATGATTAAAAATGTGATGAATACATATTTATTCAATTTTTTTTATACATTAACAACAAAATCTGTAGAGGTTTGTAAATTTCATGAAATAAAATTGACTTGTACTTCACCTTCAGGGAAGTTTCAAAATATTATCTTTGAATAGCAAAACAGTGTTTTAATTTATAATAACACTATTTATACACAATGGGGGTGGGGTTATATATTGAGCATGATATTTTCACAAGGGCGTAGCCCGAGTGAATTATTTCATACAATGTATAACTGCCAAAGTGTATAAATAGTGTTAAAACAGTACCAATTTAAGCATATCACCCAGCACTAAAAACTAGTTGGGATATCAGCTGTGAGCGGGAATCGAACCATGCTAACCACTGTGCCACTGACTCCCTTATGGCGCTAAATATCAGGTCGCCATGATGTCAGCATAATATAAATTGTTGTGATGATTTAAGCATTGCCTAGTCATATTAGAAAGTTTGAAAAATCTAGAAAGTTCATGTATAAAACATGATTCTCTGAAAATCATTTTTAGTTCCATTCCAGAATAATGTAACCCTTTGCCTGCTGGCGGCAGTAATTCTGCCTTTGCGACCAGTGCAGACTAAGATCAGTCTGCACATCTGTGCAGTCTGATCATGGTCTGCACTGTTCGCTATTCAGTCAGTAAATTTTCAGTAAACACCCCTTCGAATAATAAATGGTATTGCCCAAATTGAATGATGGACCAGTCCATTATAGAAATTTAGCAGGCTAAGGGGTAATTATCGTTGAAAACTCTACCTGAATTGTTGCTAAAAATAGTAACAGACTTGGTCCCCCTTATAGAAAAAGTCATGTGGAATATAGCCAGCTTGCGATCTGTGATTTATATTCTTACAAATTTCGTGGTTGTAAATCGCAAAACATTGTCTTTACATTTACATTTTCTTTGTTCTTTTATAACAGCGAGAGAATTATGCAGAGAAAATGTTACTGAGAAAATTACTCTTTCTTTTGATTTATTTACTTAAATGCCATATTTTGTGTGCCACTTTAATCTATTAGATGCCATATTTCATGCAGTCCCTATAGCTTTTTGCCTATTTGCATGTGGAGTGCCCTAAAATTTGATTACTACCAGCTCTGTTAGATATCCATTAATATTTCAAATGTGTTTTAGTCTATTTTGATATAATTAAGTATACTCCTTCAGTTTTGAAGTAGATTTTATAGACATAAATGTATGTCTTTCACTGTGGAATGATATAAAAATTAGATTTTGTGTGGAAAGATTTTCTAGTTCAATGAAATTTCTGGAAATGTTTATTAGATTTAAGGTTCAGAAAATCCTTGTTTAGTCTCAGCATTGTTTTTTATGAGATTTTAAATTCAGTTTTGTTATTTTGAATATATCTCAAAGAAAAACGTTCTTGTTTGACTAGGATTCAGGACTCCAATGTGGTCATTTTTGAATAGGGAAGTATGAGCAATATACCTAAAGCTGCAGTATATTGTAGAAATGTGTTTTTAGAATTGTTCCCTACAAAATAGCTATGCAACAGACACAGGTATGATTGAAGGTGGGTGATTATCATGCATGTCTGAGATGATGTCCAAAGGGCATCTGAGTTCTTTGTCCTTTGTCTTAAAAATCAAGAAAAAGAAGCACAACCTTTAATCAGATTAATTATGCAGTTTTGTATTTTTAGCTCACCTGACCACAAAGTGCTGTGATGGGGCTATTTTGATCACTCACTGGCTATCATACAGCCAGTGCCCATCCAACCACAGTTTTCTTCAAATGAAATCTCTGAAAGCATAGGGTGGATGTTGATTAAATGGACTGGATGTTGCTTATGTGGTCCTCTTCCAAAGTAGTTCAAAGAAATTTATTCCATCCAGAACTCTGGTTGCTATATATGGCAACAGAAAAAAGAAAAGCTTTAAAAAAATTTCTTCTCAGAAACCTCTGGCCAGATTTCATAATAATTTCACATAAATGTTTCTTATTTGACACTTTACCATTATTATTTAGATTTGTCCAATCTGTCAAAAAAACATGGCTGCCAGGATGGTATGGCTATGTTTGCTATTCAGTGTAATTTTTCAGAGAATACCCCTTCAAATAATAAATGGTATTGTCCAAATTGAAAGATGGACAAGTTCATTATTTAAATTTAGCAGAGAAAGGGTTAATGAAAAGAAAAATGTAGTAAATCTTCCAAATCTTGTTTCCTCTGCGATGTGAATGTCTAAATCATGTTTTATGCACATGATGATTCTAAACAAAGATTTAGGAGTTATTTAATTTACTGTTTTCATGAAGATTACATCACAGGGTTTCTAATGCATAGTGCATCAGAATCTTGCGTTCATTAAGTTTTTGTAAAAATCAATGCAGCTGTATTCTCACAGCCTATTACTGTGAAATTTTACATTAGTACTGTCTTGATCAATTTGTTTTTAAAGTGAGCATATAGAAGAGTTAGATTGATAGATTGAAAGTGTTTTTTTTAAGCTGTCAGAGAAACTGGTGTGTTATAGAATGCATCAATTACAGCAGATCTAGAACAGTTGATCCAGTTATTGTGAAATGAAAGATATAGGTAATGAAAGTCTTGAATATCGAACACTTGTCAACTACAAAATCTCACACTGTCCTCTACAGCATCTTGCTGCGTAGGCCACTAGAAGATGCAACACTGTCTACTATAAGATGTAACCACTGGCCACTACAGCATCTAACACCGTCCACCGTCCACTGTCCACTACAACATCTGATGGTTTCCACTAAAACATCTTACACTGTCTTCTATAAGATGCAACTCTGTTCGCTACAAGATCCTATATTGTCCACAATGAGATTTAACAACTGGCCATTGGCCACTACATCATATGCCATTGTCCAATACAACATAGGCTGTAGATTCTTAGGTCCAACACTGTCCATTAGTAAATCTTACACTATCAACTACAACTTGATTATAAGCTGTTCTTATAAGGCCAACAACATAAGATGTCCATAGAGTGAGCACAGATCTATGGATTGCGGGGTTGTGAGTTTGATCCTCGGGTGAGGGTATGTTCTCAATGATGGTTTGATAAAAGACATTGTGCCTGAAACCATCCAATCATCTTCCACCTCTGATACATGTGAAGAAACTGGCAGTTACTTGAAGAAAACAGGTTTGTGCTGGTACAGAATCCAGCAGCACTAGTTTGGTTAATAGTCTGCCATTACATAACTGAAATACTGCTGAAAAACGGCATTAAAACAAACAAACAAACAAACAAACAAACAATTAACATAAGCTAAATCAAGTAAAACCACTCGAAAGACTAACTTTTAGTTTGCTTGTTAAATGATTTTTTATTAGTCGAATCAAATGACAGTTCCCAAAATCAAAGTACTACTGTTAATGCCCAAAATCAAGGAGTCTAGCTGTTAATCATATTTCGATCTGATTAGCCAATGTTCAGGCATATTTTTATTATACTAATTATGGTAATCAATGTGGAAAGTTCCTCTGATTTCCAGCACTATGAAACTGTTGTCTAAGGGATGGCAAAGAGATTTGCAATTATTGCAAAATGTTTCGATTATGTCCCTTTCAACTTCCAATTCGATATCCCATGTTCCAGCAATTAAGGAGAGACTTTTCAGAAGTGTGATCAGATATTCCACTCTTAGCAAGGTGACAAATGTTTACAATTGTGTCAGTGGGTTTCTCCAATACTGTTTGCATGATTATGAAACAAATGGTTTTGTAATATAATGTATTGTCAAACATCATTCGCTCGAACTTGATGGGATGGGCGAAATTTGTTCGAGGAGCCATTGAACATTTTACATTAAACAGGGAATTTGCCTGGACCTGATGAGTTGAAGCAAAGGGTCGTGTTCGAATTTTCTGAGTTCGAGGGAATGAAGTTTTACTGTATAATGAATAAATATGAAGTTTCCTTAGCCCTTTGGAGATGTTGGTCAGTCTGTTGGTTGGTATGTAGACCAATCCGTTTCTGAATGATAACTCAAGTATGCTTGGGCCTAGGATCATGAAAGGTGATAGGGAGGTTGTTCATGTTTAGCAGATGACCCCTATTGATTATAAGGTCAAAGGTCAAGGTCACAGTGATCGGAACAGATAAACAGTTTCTGGATGATTACTCAAGAATGCTTAGGCCTAGGATCATGAAAGTTGAAAGAGAGGTAGGTCATGACCAGCAGATGACCCCTACTGATTTTGAGGTCAATAGGCCAAAGGTCACAGTCACAATGACCAAGAACAGTTAAACGGCAATCTGACTAAAGTACATCTCCTATATTACGCTACGCATAGGATCTGAAAACGACCTATTCATTGCCTCGTTCTGACGGCTCTTTCGCTAGCCAGTCAGAGCCTAGCTTACAACATCTTGCAAATCTACATGTAGCATTGACTTTTGATATTTACAATTCTTATGTAGTAATTTATCAGATAGCCGGTTAGCTCAGTCGGTAGGCCACTTGCTTTGTAAGCGAGGGGTCCCGGGTTCGAGTCCTGGAATAACCGCATATTTTTCTTATCGTCTGATTGGATAACATAAAAATAGCAATAATGGAAATCCAAAATATACAGAAGACGAATGTGAATGGGTCGTTCTCAGATCTTCGTTTAGAAGATCAAGTACTTTAGTCAGATTGAGTTAAACGGTTCCGGATGATAACTCAAGAACACTTGGGCATAGGATCATAAAAGTTGATAAGGAGGTTGGTCATAACTAGCAGTTACCCCTGTTTATTTTGAGGTCAGTTGGTCAAAGGTCAAGGTCACAGTGACCCAGAACAGTTAAACCATTTCCATAACTCAAGACCGCTTGCGCCTAGGACCACTTAACTTAATAGGGAGGTTGATCATTACCAGCAGGTAAACCCTATTGCTTTTGAAGTCAATAGGTCAAAGATCAAGGTCACATTCACCTAGAACATTAGAACTTTTGTGTAGAGTGACCAAACAATTTCTGTTCCTTGTGCAATTGTCGTTTTGAGTTCTACTAGACAAGCTTACTGTCGCTGAGTGGCTGCTTTTTAATTTCTTTTGCCGCCACCACTACAGTTTGACCATCACAATATAAAACAAACTGTTTACGTCGGATTAGTTCGACTAGTGTTCTACCAGCTCTTGTTAGCTCACCTGAGCCAAAGGCTCATGGTGAGCTTTTGTGACCGCTCAATGTCCGTCATCAGACGTCCGTCGTGCGTCGTCCGTCCGTCAACATTTTCTAAAAAAAATCTTCTTTAAAACCACCGGGCAGAATTAAACCAAACTTCACAGAAATGATCCTTGGGTGGCCCCCTTTCAAAATTGTTCAAAGAATTGAATTTCATGCAGAACTCTGATTGCCATGGCAACTGAAAGGAAAAACTTAAAAAATCTTCTTGTCCAAAACCGCAAGGCGTAGAGCCTTGATATTTGACATGTAACATCATCTAATGGTCCTCTAGTAAGATTGTTCAAATTGTGCCCCAGGGGTGTAAAGAGGCCCGCCCCGGGGGTCACAAGTTTTACATAGACTTTATATAGGGAAAAAAAAAAAATCTTCTTGTCTAAACCCACAAGACCTAGGCCTTTGATATTTGGTATGTAGCATTGCCTTATGGTCCTCTACCAAAATTGGTCAAATTATAACTCTGGGGTGAAAAGAGGCCCTGCCCTGGTGGGTCTCAAGTTTTACATAGACTTATATAGGAAAAAACTTTAAAAATCTTCTTGTCTGAAACTGCATGTCCTAGGCTTTTGATATTTGGTGTGTTGCATTGCCTTGTAGTCCTCTACCAAAATTGTTCAAATTATGCCCCTGGGGGGAAAAGAGGCCGTGCCCCAGGGGGTCTCAAGTTTTACATAGACTTATATAGGAAAAAACTTTAAAAATCTTCTTGCCTGAAACTGCATGTCCTAGGCTTTTGCTATTTGGTATGTTGTATTGCCTAGTGTTCCTCTACCAAAATGGTTCAAATTATGCCCCTGGGGTGAAAAGAGGCCCAGCCCTAGGGTTCTCAAATTCAACATAGACATATCTTAGGGGAAAAAATCTTCTTGTCTGAAAGTTCAAAGCTCAGGCCTTTAATATTGAGTATGTAGCATTGCCTAGTGGATCTCAAACAAGATTGTTCAAATTATGCCCCTGGGGTGAAAAGAGGCCCCGCCCAGGGGTCACTTGTTATATGAGCTATATAGGAATGAATACTTCAAAAATTATCAAATCATATTTCCTAGAGTGCTTAATCATAATTACCTGATGACCTGAAGTGATTAGGGATCACTTGACTGTGACGTTGACCTACTTACCTACTTTCTTGTTTTTTAAGATACAGCCTTGAAATTTGGATGACATGTAGTTTTTCACACCAATCTTAAAACTGACTCTCAGTGACCATTAATGTGACCTACTGACCTACTTTCTAATATTTTAGCATCAGTTAGCCATTTTAAACATATGGCTCATATTACTCAGGTGAGCAATTCAGGGTTATCATGACCCTCTTGTTTTACATTATAATTTGAGCTGAATAAATTAAACATCAGCCATGATTTATAAAAATGTGTGCAGTGTAGTGTGTTTGAATGATACAATAGCACTTGTTTCAAATTTCATCATTTTTAAGGTAGTTTAGAAACAAAAACTCATATTGTAATGTTCATAATATGACTAAACTTTAATGTTAATGAAAAATCATTTTTAGCCAAAATCTAGAGGTCAGTGCCTTTAATAAATAACATTCATAAAGGAATAACGTCAGTAATTCGGTCAAAAAATGTGCTTCCGTGGTGTAGCCGAAAGAAGTCCATAATAAATAGATCCTAATTTTCCCATTTTTTGCGCAAATTCGTGTAGAACGAGTGCTTTAATCACTGTTTTTCACTACTAGAATACATTCTGTATGAAATGAGACGGTTTTCATGTTCATACACCCCACATGGCAAGTTTTGCAGATCAAAACCGGAAGAAGGTGTTTATTGCACAGACGAGAGTAAATATGCGCCATTTTTAGGGTAGCAGACCACAACTGACTGGCATTTCACTAGGAACTACATAACCCCCTATTTTCTTTTCATTTTTTCGTTAATTTGTGAAAGAACTTTCATGAAAAATAGGTGTAGGAAAAAGTGATGTTCTCTAAAGATACGTAAAGACAACCTGAAGTTGTCGTTTTTTATATGGAACAAAGAAGGATTTGGATTACTGACCTTTAACCTAAATTGTTTTTCATATCATTTAAGATTTTTTTTTTTTTTTTGTGGTATTGTTTATAACAGTACTGTCAAATCGGTCTTGGTGGCAAACTATTTTACAGCAACTTGCAAAAATCTTAAAGAATTCTTAGTATTATTCTCATATGTAGGTAACGTTTGTTATTTTTTTATGCCCCTATTTGTAGAAGAGAGGGTATATTGTCTTGCTTGTCCGTTGTCTTTCTGTCAATAGACACTTGTGTTTATGATCAAGAACCAGTGATGGCTTGATGTTTTGGTTTTCAGTAGGTCAAAGGTCAAAGTCATAGTGACCTTCAGACAGACAGTGGTTTCCGCTCAAAAACTAGAGATGGTAAAATTTTACAGAATGATTAGCTGTGGTCAGCAGACGATCCCTTTTGTTTTTGGGTCACATCAAAATTAAGACTGAAAAATACATAACCTGTTACTCAGCCAGATCATCTTGTTTATAAGTAGATCTTGTTACTTTTTTGGGGAAGCCCTTGGTTTATGTGTTGTGTTTTTTACTTTGAGGCCCACGTGGTAGATGGGGAAACCCAATGTGTAGCCTCCAGAAATAAAGTTGTTACTTACTCACTTGCTTTTTCCAAAATAGTATGAAGAGGATTTTCCCAAACATTAAATAATTCTTTTTTGACCAGTTTCATTCAGAATTACCTGTCTCTGACATGTTCACACACAAGTAGCATCTTCAAATGCTGACATGCTTAGATTTTATATTATTAGAATTAAATGTGATTTTCTGACTTGTTGCTTCATTTCTGAGTGATGGTGTATAAAATTTTATTTGACATATCTCGTGACATAGGGATTCAATTTCAAATTTAAGGCAAATTACTGGCTGCCATCTGTATATCTTGTTAGCCTGACATTTTAAGAGAGGTTCCTCTGCTAAGTAACTAGCTATTCTTTCAAAACCTATAAATTGAATTGTAGAGAGTTTAGAATTGAACATTGTTTATTTGATCAAATGGCGTAATTATTGTCTTAAACCTTAAAATCAGACCTTAAAGACAGTTTGAAGATAAATAAGATTAACAGTTAACAAGAATTTTCAAAAGGAACGATGAAAAGTCCATGCTGAATAATGTACTATGAAAGTGTTTAAAAGTGAAGTTTGAACTTGATTAAAGGATGTTTTTATTCAGAAGTAGCATATGGTAATGCAGTGACTATAAACAGAGATATCTTTAAATCTTGTATTATATTAGCTTCAAGATATAATGCATGCTCTCACCCAGTATGGATAGTTGGACAGTTATGCTTGCAGATGTACAGTTGGTTGGGCATCAGAAGAAATCATTGTCTGCTCAGTAACTTAAGTATTTTTTTCTCTGAACTTATCCATGGGTATGCACAGTGTGCATCTCTATAAACATCAAGGTCAGGTGTGAAGACATCAAGGAAAGGTGTGAAAACATCAAGGTCAGGTGTGAAAACATTAAGGTTAGGTGTGAAGGCCTCAATGTCACATGTGAAAACATTAAGGTCAGATGTTAAAATATCAAGGTCAAGCATAAAAACATCAAGGTCAGTTGTGAACACCAGTCCGCTTGGACCAGTATCTCCAGAGTTAGGACCCCGAAATCAGTCAAAATTTGTAATGTGAATATTTGTTAGTCTTATTGATCATTGATTTTGGTAAGCTCCCTTTAGTACTCATTTAAATAATACATTTTACTGTATCACTGTAAAAGCACATATTTTCGCTGGATCAAAATTTCATGAATTTGAAATTTTGAGTAATTTTTGTTAGCGAGGTTTAGTATTCTCGAAGATGGTATCCTGCTTGAATCTGAATTATACTAATGGTGAATATTTACGCGAGGATTATTTTTCACGAAACGCAGCGACTCGCAAATATAGCAAAATTTAAACCCTCGTAAAAATTTCTGCTTTTACATTACGTAATCCAAAACTTCAAAGTACAAAGATTAAACAAGTATAATATTTCCATCACATTTCCATCTCAATGGTGCCCAACCGCTTAGCTCAATAGGGAGAGCGCAGATCTACGGATCAGTGTCGCGAGTTCAAGCCCTGGGCAAGGCGTAATAATAACTATGTTCTCTGTGACGATTTGATAAAAGACATTGTGTCTGAAATCATTCGTCTTCCACCTCTGAGTTGGCAGTTACTTGGGGAGAATAAGTTTGTACTGGTACAGAATCCAGGAACACTGGTTAGGTTAACTACCCGCCGTTACATAACTGAAATACTGTTGAAAAACAGCGTATAAACCAAAAGCAACCAACCATCCTTCTCAATGATGTAATGGTTAGGTTTGTATAAAAGCTAATTTGCAGAGACATGCTGTCTTGAGGGGATTAAATATATTTACTTTCAATATAGATTTTGTGACAATCGCCATCTATTCTACTTACTAGGATGCCAAGCTTCTGTGTTTTAAATTGAAACTGAATTTTCCGAGAGATAGATTCTTACTTAAGTTGACAGGTAATTAAAAAAAACTTACTGCATAATGGGATTGCAAATACATAGCAGACTGATTACATTCAAATCGAAAGCTTCGAAAAAGTTTGTATTTGCAGAAATGACAGAATCTGATATGCTACTGTAAAAGCACATATTTTCGCTGGGTCAAAATTTTGTGAATTTGAAATTTTGAGTAGATCTATATAAGTTTAATATTCTTGAAATTGTAAAAGTGGTATCCAACTTGAATTTGAATTATACTAATGGTGAATATTTACGCAAGGATTAATTTTCGCGAGAAGAAGGATTTTGCGAACATAGCAGAAATTAAACCCTCGTGAAAATTTCTGCTTTTACAGTACTGTCACAATTTTTGGTGTTGTCTTTACTATGAGATGTTTCGGCCCATACAGACACATTGAGTACAGTCTTTCAGCAGAACCTGTAATAAAGGTTTTTGATTTACATTTGTATGTCATGAACTGAAAATGCTCATTAATTAAATAGCAAAGGGTTGAATCACATTGCTTAACCTTTAGCCTGCTGGCAGCAAGTGATTCTGCCTTTGCGGCCAGTGCTGACCAAGGTGTGCAGGCTGATCATGGTCTGCACTGTTTGCTATTCAGTCAGTAAATTTTCAGTGAACAACCCTTTGAATAATAAGTGGTACTGCCGAAATTGAATGATGGACCAGTCCATTTTAGAAATTTAGCAGGCTAAGGGGGTTAAAACGCAGATCACTTACAGATGGATATGTTTATTGATGAAAAAGAACCAGTCGCAAACACATGGATGGATCTTGCTGAGAAATTAAAAAGCCCAGGATCTAAGCACACTGTTTAGACAGAGAGGGGCCTCTGTAGCTGAGTGGTTAAGGTCGCTGACTTAGAACCACTTGGCCCTCACCGATGTGGGTTCGAGCCACACTCGGGGCGTTCTTCATGTGAAGAAGCCGTCCAGCTGGTTTACAGAAGGTAGGTGATTCTACCCAGGTGCCTGCTTGTGATGAAATAATTCACAGAGGGGCACCTGAGTTCTTCCTCCATCATCAAAGCTGGAAAGTCACCATATATGACCTATACTTGTGTTGTTGTGACGTTAAACCCAACAAAAACAAACATTTAGACAGGGAATGCTTACAAATGGAAATTGACAAGTAATTAATGAGCCCGATGGGCAGGCATACTGTTTAGACATGGAATATATGCTTACAGGTGGAAATTCCAAATAATTAAAGAGCACAATAGATAGGCACACTATTTAGACAGGAAATGTTTAACGGTGAAATTGCCAATTAAGGAAAAAGTACAAGCTGCAGCCACACTGTTAAGACATGGAATGATTAGTGATGGAAAAATTGCCAATTAATAAAAAAGAACAGAGGGCAGGCAAACAGACAGGAAATGCTTACAGGTGGAATTTTTTTATTGCTAGATGATGGAAAAAAGCACAATGGGCAGGCTTACTGACAGGGAATGCTTATAGAAGGAAATTGCCAATTAATGAAAAAGAACAACAGGCAGGCAAACAGACAGGGAACAGTGTGCGACATTAACTTTTAACACCGTAGCCAATGGGGCTACGGACTTTCAATTTTTTGTTGCCCGACAGAATTTTTCGTAGCCCCACTAATTTTTCGCTCAAGAATGAACAAGACTTTCATTCTAGTAATATTTAATTTCTTTCAATATACTACTGTAGGTTGGTGAATATTGATATATTTCAGAAATTTGTATGAGTTTTTCAGAATTGATTTCAAAATCTAAAACAGTGTTCACAAAATTGTGCAGAAAGTCAAAGACAGTCATGAAAAGAGATCTAAACAGCTTTGTAGACATGGTAGACAAGAAATAGCTTGGCAGTAGACTGACCAGGGGTCTCGCTATGCCCATTATTTTTTTGGGAGAAGTCAATTATCCCTCAAACTGATTTAAGGAGAAGTGGGGAGACTTTAGGGAGAAGTTGGAAGACTCCATTAATTTTTATATTTCTACCTCGACGCTGTGAATTGATTCAATGACCACTCATTTTCTTAGTTACATCATTTTACCATACACATTTATACCGAGTCACCACTTGTGTGAACAGTTTCTCATTCGAATAAAACTGAAAGTAAACTGTGTCAAACCTAGAAATACATACCGGTATTCAAATCAATTCATCCATCAAAGTTAGTTTTACGAAGTTAATACTTTACATGTCGTTCTTTTACCATGGATACTAAATAATTGTGTCTATAATTCCAATTAATCGCATATGTAATTGACAATTCTTTAGAAAACGACTCGCACGTGTTGACCTTAAATGCTAAGTGTCAAAGACGTAACCGCGGCGCTGATTGGCCTGTTACAATTGCCTCTGGTGAAACTGATAATTTTATTTGCTTTCACACTTCTGGCGAAAATCTCACAAGTGCCTGAAGTAGGCGGAGCTTAAATTATGCTATCGGCGAGTGTGTATGTGTATTCAACGCACAATATGACATGGTAAAATTGTCCAAAGATTAGCGGGTGCGCATCCAAAAGAAAATTCGGGCGACTTGAATTCGCTTTGAGATTGGATTTGAGCGAAGTTTGAAGCTTCAAAGCAACTATTTTGCTCCCATGTTTGCAATGATCTTTTTGGTAAATTTATTCCTCAGAATTTTTCATAGCCCGACAGGGGGACAGTCTGCCGATTTTCTGTCGCCCGAGCCGAGTTTTCGTAGCCATTGGCGATCGGGCTTCCGTTAATGTCGCACACTGAGGGAATGCTTACAGACTGGTGTAATTTGCCAAATAATGAAAAAGAACAGAGGGCAGGCAAACAGACAGGGAATGCTTACAGGTGAAAATTGCCATTTGATGACAAAAAAAGCACAAGGGGCAGGCACTGTTAAGACAGGGAATGCTTACAGATAGAAATTGCTAATTAAGGAAAAAGCAAAAGTTGCAGCCACACTGTTCAGACAGGAAAATGCTTAAGAGATGGAAATTGCCAATGAAGGAAAAAAGAACAAAGGGCAGGCAAACAGACACAGGGAATGCTTACAGGTGGACGGATAGCTCAGTGGTTTGCACACTGGCCTTCCAATCCTGAGGTCGGGGTTCCATCCCCGGCAGCTACTTGGGAATTTTCAGAAACGCTTTTCAGTGTTTCCCACCCAACTAGAAGTGTACTGATCAGGAACCCAGGCAGTCCTTGCATGTATCAGTGCTATACACTGGGCACGTTAAAGAACCAGGCTGTCTATTCGCAACTAGCTAGGCTAAGTTAGCCGGACAAGCCTGTATCTGATTTCTGATCTCTCTGTCGTGGGGGCTTTGTCTCACTCTGTCCTTCTGGTACAGATCGCTCTGTGTCTGTACTAGTAGAGGATGAATTATGCGCGTGGCTGCAGTTGAACTATGTAAAGCGCCTTTGAACGTGAAATTGATCATGGAAAGGGCGCTATATAAATCTGGTATAATAATAATACAGGTGGAAATATTTTTTTTGCCAATTGATGAAAAAAAGCACAAGGGGCAGGTTTACTATTTAGACAGGGAATGCTTACAGATGGAAATTGCCAGAATGGGATGCATTTATGTCTACTTCAAAGAAAATGAGAAGATCAAAATAATGTTAAAACTATCAAATTGCAAAGGTTACAACACAGTTAAAATAACTAAAACTTGATTTACATGACCTTGTTTTGGAAGGCGATTACTGCCAAAATTAGTAAATATATCACCCATTCATTAACAAGCCAGTCGGTGCACACAATTTGATGACGTGTAGTCTAAAATTCAATTCGGTTCAGTAGCTTTTTATTCAGTATATTGTATCAAGATACCATTTAATACAAAACTCATTCCATCCATTTAAACATAAAATGATATGTTAAAAAACTTGTTGCGATGCACCGAAATGTGAAACCGTCCGACAAGTTAGGGTGCCATGCAGCCAACTGTGAAGATGTTCGATGCAACGCGAGTTTGTGAAGTGTAAAATGAAATAATTTATCACAACTTGACGCTTTCTAATGTATCTTGAAATTGCTTTGTGTAATACGAGGCCATACATGTGATCTCCCGCGCTGGAGGGTCAAAATCCCGATTTTTTCACCTTGCCTCCCATCTCCCGACCAAAACCATATTTCTCCCGCTTTTCAAAAAAAAAAAGTATTGTGACGGGGTTAATAATTACCGAGGAGTGCCAAACATGTTTACACAGTAAATCAAAATGTCACCGACTGTTGTGTATTATACATGTTTGACACACATTTAGCTGGAGGAAAGAGTTGTTTTTCACAGGTCAATTATTAATTGTTTGTTTTGATAAGGGATTAGACAAGCAGGGCCTTTTCCACCTGTCTAACAGGGCGAATATCGGCCCATTCTCAATGCCAATTAGGCTCCATTTTTTACCAATTTGAAGCAAAAAACTCCCAGTCATAAGAAATAATTCCCAACTGAAATGAATTATGATTATTCTAAGAAAAGTTTCGTTCGATAATAAAATCACATAAATAATTGGAAAAACCAACCCATTACTATTTTTAGAATAGGAGTGTTATTTCCCCTTATGTAGTTACGCCATTTTCTTCCAATGTTTACCAAATTAATTTGCTACTAAAATTGGACTTATTTCACTGAAATTTTCATGTCAAAATCATCAGTATTTTTATACGAAAGTGGGTGGGGTAAGGAATTTACATAATTTATGAGTTGTGTTCAGACCAATTTAGAGCTTTGTTTTTTTCCAGTCCTCGAGTAGAATAATGTTAATGCATGTTCACCACCATTTCAGACCTAAATTGAGACTTTGTTTCTTCAAATTTAATCTGTTAAGAAAATTTAAAGTTAGAACAAGAGGGAGCTTATGTAAGACAACATTCTCGACTTTTCTCAGTGATTGACTCTTTGCCAGTAAAAGGGGCAGTTAAAGCTTTGCCAGTAAAAGGGGCATAATAGTCAATAGCTTTGAATGTAACAGAGATATTAGACATTATATAAAACTTTAACAAAAAAACATAAGTTAAAAAGTGGTATAACCCTGTCAAAATTCAAATCAAGAGTTATGAGGATTGTTTCTTCTGGTGTAGACTTATATACGTTATTCAGTTATTGTGTGGCCAAAAATGTTGGATTTTGACTCTAAGTTATATGTACGCGCGCTTAATTTATGTCGATAAAAAATCTCCAGTTTTGAGACCCCAACTCCAGCTGAAATGGCAAACCTCCAGTTTTGGGATTCTGAACTTACCACATGTGTGTACGAGGCGGTGTACAAAAACTGGTCCAAACACATCCTTTCATAATACGGATTCTTCAGAATATGACACAGATATCATTTGATCACAGTTTATGAATTGTTAGTTTATTTATTTGATACATTGGCATATATATGTACATGTATTTATATAGATTTAAATATCATTACATTATAACAAGATTGTCCCGGTCACATGGCGCATAAATGGCTCTTAGCAAAATAATCTGATGATTACTTCTCCAAGTCGGGGTACATTACCTCGGTCGGAGTAGTATATCGGGGTAATATAAGAACAGTAGAAAAGTACGGAAGTTTGGATAACTTTTCCAGTGTCAGAAACTGTAAAAGCTACAGCTTTGAAACTATGCACACTTGTTTATCATCATTAGATGACTGTGTAACTCTGATATGCATTTGGTCAGAGTTATGGCCCTTTTTATACTTAGAAAAATTTGAGTTTCTTGGTTAAATATTTTGTTTAGGTCCACCTTTTCTCAAAAACTATAAGAGCCACAGCTTCGAAACTTTGCACACTTGTTTATCATCATTAGATGACTATGTATACTTAGAACCATAACTCTAACCAGCATTTTATTAGACATTTACGGATTAAGTCTACGTGGACTGTGGACACCTAAGGCGATATGTTTTTCAAGGGGACCGTCTCAACATAGTTTAATTATATTATGCGCGATATGAAAGAGTTTATAACGGCAATAGGGTTTGAGTTATTATATCATCACTATGCGGTAGGTGATATAAATTTGGATGTACCAGTTTTTAGCTCGACTTTTCGAAGAAAAAGTAGAGCTATTGCACTCGCTCCGGCGTCGGCGTCTACACCAGGAAAAATAATCCCCATTACTCTGATTGAATTTTGATAGAATTATGCCCCTTTTAACGTAGACTTTTTGGTTAAAGTTTGTGATAAAGTCAAATATCTCTGTTACTATCAAAGCTATTGACTTGAAACTTAAAATGTTATTTACTATCGAAGTCTACACAAGGAAAAAACAATCCCCATAACTCTGGTTTGAATTTTTACAAAATTATGCCCCTTTTTAATTAAGAATTTTCTGTTAATTTTTTTGATCAAGTCAAATATCTTGTTACTATCAAAGCTATTGAATTGAATCTTAAAATACTAATTTACTATTTAAGTCTACACGCGTAGAAATAATCCCCATAACTCTTATTTGAATTTGTTAGAATTATGTCCCTTTTAACTTATTTAACTTAGAATTTTTAGTTAAAATTTTTGATAAAGGCAAATATCTCTGTTACTATCGAAGCTATTGACTTGAAACTTAAAATAGTTATTTACCATCAAAGGCTTCAACAGGAGAATCTATCCGCAAAACTCTGATTGAATTTTGATAGAATTATGCCCTTTTTAACTTAGAATTTTTGGTTAAAGTTTTTGATAAAGTCAAATATCTCTGTTACTATCAAAGCTATGACTTGAAACTTAAAATAGTTATTTACTATCGAAATCTACAACAAGAAAAGCAATCCTCATAACTCTGATTTGGATTTTGACAGAATTATGCCCCTTTTTAATTAAATGTACTAAATTGAACAAATATGTATGTCATTACAGAATAACTGTAGAACATTCAATCGCAGAATTGAAGTGTTACAAGAGCGTAAGCTCTGTATGGAGGCACTCACGACAGCGACTTTCAAGGATCGTACTTGTCTGTGCATCCTTTGTGTGTAGAAGAAAACATATCGGATTGATTGTATAAAACTGAAAACTGTCAACAAGAAATGAATTTCATTTCATTCATGTTTATGCCATAATACAGTATAAATGGGAAGATTTTTTTATTATGATTATTTCCTATCTTCCGTTCATTTATCTAGTAAAAAAGCTGTCCATCTCTTCGTCCATCCACTACTGACAAATTATAAAACAATAAAGTAATACGAATACAAAGTCTTTAACGCTAATACAGAAATACCAAGTGCTCCCAAGCGGGGCAATATACGCCCGAAGGATTATATCAGGGGATGGGAGCAAAATTTAAAGAACTTTACTGTTGAAGCCCAAACGAAAAAGACAACAAAGGGAAGAAATTCCAGGAAAAATTCTAAGTCCACTTAAATCATTACCAGGTACAGATATGTCAAAATACACCTTAACTTTGCAGGTACCATCCATGTTGTACCACAGAAAAGTGGTATCGGTTTTTTCCCTACGACCAGTAATAAAAATGTTACAAAATAACCTATTTATAGTAACATAAAAGGGAAGTAATTCAATAAAAAAATGTAAGTGAACAAAAAATGGATATGCCAAATAAAACAAAGAGCACCGCAATGCAAAGCAACATAAACACAAAACAAAGTCATGTGACCTTTGACCCCTAAGTGTGACCTTGACTTTGAGCGAGCCATGCGCTCTGCACGTCGTCTCAATGTGGTGAATATTTGTGCCAAGTTTCTTTAAAATCCTTCAAGCAATTCAACAGTTACGCATCGCACTCGAAACAAAAGTATGTGACCTTTGACCCCTTATTGTGACCTTGACCTTGTATCTAGCCATCCAAAACATGCGCTCTGCACGTCGACTCGATGTGGTGGATATTTGTGCAATGTTTTTTTAAAATCCCTCATACAGATCAAGAGTTACAGAGCGGACACGAAACAAAGTCATATGACCTTGACCCCTAAGTGTGACCTTGACCTTAAAGCAGGCCACCTGATACAGGCGCTCTGCACGTCCTCTTGATGTGGATAACATTTGTGTCAAGTTTGTTTAAAATCCTTCAAGGAGCGGAGTCGACACGAAATTGTTAACGGACAGACAGACAGATAAACACCTGTGGTATCCCAAAATACGTCCCTTCGGGCGTATAATAACAACAAAGGAATGGAGACGCAAGATACTACGTTTTCTACAGTTTTCACAATGTTTTACCTGCTGACCTACATTTGATCCCAACTGACCCAGTTTAGATTTTTTCATGTTGGACGACGACGACGATGAAATACGGATACATTGTGATCAGACTAGCTCATCTTTTCAACTTTGTCGCAGATGCGCAACTTATAATATTGAAGAACATTTCAGGAAAGTGTTATGACGCTAGATCAAATACTTTTTGCGATATGTATAACAAAACATTTCTCTGGCGAACAGACGGATAGACAGACAAATCCAAATATTATCCTGTGCAGTGACATATTAAGCCAGACCTTACCATCATTATAGGAATGTTTTCCTACCAAACATAAATTAAAATTATCATGTTGAGACGGTCCCCTTGAAAAATCTATCGTCTTAGGTGTTCACAGTCCACGTAGACTTAATCCGTAAATGTCTATTAGAATTATGGCCACTTTTATACTTAGAAAATCTGAACTGTAACTCATTTCTAACACACTGTCCAGCATTTGCAAACTAGCGATGGCACCCGTAGGCAGTGCTCGTGTTAAATTTTGGTCAGACGTGGCTATTGATGTTTTTCTGGAACAAGCTATATTTTTTATGCTTCCACCATTAATATGGCGATGGAGAGGAGAACAGGGCATATAGAGTTACTTTTGGTTGTGAGTCTGTTTGTATGCAAAATCTTGTTTGGCTGTCTGTGCATTGTCGGATTTTGATATAACATGGCATAAATAATTGCCATAATAAGAGGACATGTCACAGGCAAAATCCAGACACCTAGGTCCGAGATCAGGGTCATATTTGGAAATCAGTAGATGTTTGTGTAGGTGCACAAAATCTTTCTGGCGGACATTCACACCGAAGTATGTCAGATCTTGAAATTATATGGCATAAGTAACCACCATTATAAGATTTCCTGTAATTTACTGATATTTTGATTAACAGCACGGAATATTACAACCTGATACCAGTAATTATGTGTATGAGTTTACTAGTCACATGTATATTTAACATGTTATGCAAGAACATCTAATTATATTTACGTGGGTTTCCATATTAGATACATATTTTTACTCAAAGGTATAATTATAAAGTTATATAAGTAATTATTTATTCACTAATTACAACAGAAGAGAGAAAATTGAGTTGAATGACACGTACTTTCTTATTTGAAAAGAAAAATGATCCCAGTGTTATAACAAGCTTTTGTCATGAAATATAATTATCGTAGCTGATATTTTTGTACAATTACTGTAAAATCATTAATATTCGTGGGGGATTAGTTTTCGTGGTTGAGTCAATGCACGAAATTTAATTCCAACAAACACGTAAAATTCCCATTCATTTTATGTTCAAAAGTTGAAATCCACGAATTTATATTCCCACAAAATTGCCGTTTTGACCAAAACCACGAAATTTCATGCCCATGAAATAAAATGATTTTACAGTATTCAAAGTTTTCGAGAGGGATGAGTTGAATTTGCACAATATTTTATTTGTACTTTCGCATTTCAGATGAAAATTTGAACTCTTGCCTGTAATATAATAGTGTAACCATGCCTGCCTAAAAGGTGCCATGTATAATTATTTGTACTGTTGTTATCTCCCAATTTTTATTCAGTGTCATTTTTCAAAACATATCCAACAAAATAATCACATTGATGTTACATAAAAGTGTTAGTTAAAAGTAAAGTAAAATGAATTATACATGACACAAGTTTTGGCATGTTCATAGGTCTAGGAGCAGGGGGCGGGGCAGCGCTTCTTCTCCCAATTTTGAGGATGGGAGGCCAGCATATGTTTTGAGCTATTATGACTCACCCGTTTGTCAGCGTTGATGTCGGTGTCCCGATTTGGTTAAGTTTTTTTGTATGTAAGCTGGTATCTCAGTAAACATATGTTGAAGGCGATTGAAACTTCACACACTTATTCACTATGACAAACTTACTTACACTGTGCAAGTTTCATAACTCATTTTGCTTTTTAATTTTTACAAAATTGTTCCATTTTTTGTCTTGCCAGTTTTTATACACCCATTTGAAAAACGGGATGTATTATGGGAACGCCCTGGCGGGCAGGTGGCGTCCACAGACTTTATCCAGAGCATATCTTCTTCATGCATGGAGGGATTTTGATGAAACTTGGCATAATTGTTCACCATCATGAGACGGAGTGTCTTACGCAAGAACCAGGTCTAAGGTCAAGGTCACACTTAGAGGTCAAAGGTCAAATTCAAGAATGACTTTGTCCGGAGCATAATTATCTTCTTCGTGCATGGACGGATTTTGATGTAACTTGGCACAATTGTTCACCATCATAAGACGGAGTGTCTTGCACAAGAACCAGGTCCCTAGGCATAAGGTCAAGGTCACACTTAGAGGTCAAACGATACAAGAATGAAGACTTTGTCTGGAGCATTTCTTCTTCATGCATGGAGGGATTTTTAGCTCATCTGATTTTTTGAAAAAAAATGATGAGTTATTGTCATCACTTGAGCGGTTGTCGGGGTTGGCGTCGGCGTTGCCTGGCTAAGTTTTATGTTTAGGTCAGCTTTTCTCCTAAACTATCAAAGCTATTGCTTTGAAACTTGGAATACTTGTACACCATCATAAGCTGACCCTGTATAGCAAGAAACATAACTCCATCTTGCTTTTTGCAAGATTTATGGCCCCTTTTGTACTTAGAAAATATCAGATTTCTTGGTTAAGTTTTATGTTTAGGTCAACTTTTCTCCCAACACTTATCCAAAGCTATTGCTTGAAACTTGGAATACTTGTTCACCATCATAAGCAGACCTGTACATCAGAAAACATAACTCCATCTTGCTTTTTGCAGATTTTATGGCCCCTTTTGTACTTAAAAAAATATCAGATTTCTTGGTTAAGTTTTATGTTTAGGTCAACTTTTCTCCTAAACTATCAAAGCTATTGCTTTGAAACTTGGAATACTTGTCCACCATCATAAGCAGACCCTGTACATCAAGAAACATAACTCCATCTTGCTTTTTGCAAGATTTATGGCCCTTTTGGACTTAGAAATCAGTTTTCTTGGTTAAGTTTTATGTTTAGGTCAGCTTTTATCCTAAACTATCAAAGCTATTGCTTTAAAACTTGCAACACTTGTTCACCATCATAAGTTGACCCTGTACAGCAAGAAACATAACTCCATCCTGCTTTTTGCCAGATTTATGGCCCCTTTTGGACTTAGAAAATATCAGATTTCTTGGTTAAGTTTTATGTTTAGGTCAACTTTTTCTCTTAAACTATCAAAGCTATTGCTTTGAAACTTGCAACACTTGTTGACCATCATAAGCTGACCCTGTACAGCAAGCAACATAACTCCATCCTGCTTTTTGCAATAATTATTGCCCCTTTTGGACTTAGAAAATCATTTTCTTGGTTGAGTATTATGTTTAAGTCAACTTTTCTCATAAACTATCAAAGCTATTGCTTTAAAACTTGCAACAGTTTTTCACCATCATAAGTGGACACTGAACATCAAGAAACATAACTCTATCCTACTTTTTGCAAGAATGATGGCCCTTTTTAGACTTAGAAAATCATGGGTAGGACAATATTTCTATTACACAAAAAAAATCAGATGAGCATCAGCACCCGCAAGACGGTGCTCTTGTTATATAACTTGGCACAAATGTTCACCGCCATCAGACGGAGTGTCATGCACAAGAACTAGGTTCCTAGGTCTTAGGTCAAGGTCACACTTAGAGGCCAAAGGTCAGATGCAAGAATGACTTTGTCAGGAGCATTTCTTCTTCATGCATGGAGGGATTTTGATGTAACTTGGCACAATTGTACACCATCATGCTCAGGTCCCTTCTTTAGAATTATTTCCCTTTGTTTTTACTATAAATAGCTTATATTGTAACTTTTTCATTTCTAGTCGTAGTGAAAAATCAAGACCACTTTTCTGTAGTACAATATGCATGTTACATCCAAATTTGAGGTGTATTTTGACCTGTCTCTACCTGGTAAGGATTTTTATGTGGACTTAGAAATTTTTTTTTTTTAATTTTTTTTTTAAATTAGCTTTCCTTAGTTGTTACTATAAATAACTTATATTGTAACTTTTTTTTATAATTGACTGATATACATTGCATAGGTTCCATAACTCTATTTTGCTTCTTTATCAAATTATGCTCCTTTTTCAACTTAACAGTTTTTGGTTAAGTTTTTGTATGTAAACTGGTATATGCTTTTCTGTTGTTCTAGTATTACCCCAATCGGGGTAAGACACCCACGTAAGACACCCCCGTCCGAGGTAATATACACCGATCAGAAGATGTGCCCAACCTGTTTAACTACATTTATAATAAAGAAGACAAAATGTTTAAATATTTTGTTTTACAAGAAAAGCTTAGGTTCATATTTTCAATCTTTATTAGGTGCCATAGAATACATACCAGATTCAGATTGAGCGCCAATCCACTCTTTTTTTGGCCCTTTTCTAACTCAAAAATTTGAAAAATATTGATGTCAGTTCAATACCTTCTGTAAGGATGAATGGATTGAAATTATTTTTGTACGCATGTATAATATCATGATTATAAAATACACACTAGATGCAATTAGGACTTTTTCCAGAGTTACTGCCGTTTTCAACATGAAATTTGGTGGTCTGTTCTAAAATATAACTTATAACAGAAGTATTGATGGTTCATGGGGGTATTATTTAGTCTGCAGAAAAGCAGAAAGTACTAGTTCCTCTGTTATTCTCCTTGCTTTGGTGCCCCTCTAACCCCCTACTCCAGCCCCTCCCCCACTCCACACACACCCTTTTCCAAAAAAGATCCCTTGTCTGTATGTCTCTCCATCCTATGGACACACATCTTGGTGTTTGCTTAAATATTTGGGCCATATTCCTTTGACAACAATTACTTTAAGCCATGGAATGAAAAGGAGTATGTTCTGAAATATTTTGAACATATGCAGATTGGTCTTAATAAAACCTTGTGCATATAGAACACTCACTTAATAAATTTTTATGACATCAGACAGCAGACCTTGTTTGGTACAAGAGCAGGTCTTGATTCCTACCCACTATACATTTATTCAGTAGGGCTTGGTACCAGAGAATAACCATGAACTATTTCATTTCTTTGACAGCAGTTTAGAAGATTTACTCTACAATTTTAGAACACTGTTCTCAGTGGCTAAATGGATATGCCCAAGCATGGCATGCATAACATGCTAGTTAATGAAAAGAAAGAAATAACTTTAAATCTTCAAAATCTTGTTTCCTGTGAGATGAGAATGCCTAAATCTTGATTTATGCACGTAATGATTCTAAACAAAGATTTAGGAGTTGTTTCCCCATTTGATTTACTGTTTCATGAAGAATTTCATCACAGGTTTTCTGTTGCATAGTGCATTAAAATCTTGCGCTTGTTAGTTTTTGTGAATATCAATAAGACTGTATTTTGCAGCCCAGATGATAAAAGTCTAGAATAAAAGTCAGTTGTTCTACCCAGATGCCTGTCCATATCTTGAATAAAAGTCAGTGGTTCTACCCAGGTGCCTGTCTGCACCTTGAATAAAAGTCTGTGGTTCTACCCAGGTGCCTGTCTGCACCTTGAATAAAAGTCAGTGGTTCTACCCAGGTGCCTGTCCGCACCTTGAATAATAGTCAGTGGTTCTATCCAGGTGCCTGTCCGCACCTTGAATAAAAGTCAGTGGTTCTACCCAGGTGCCTGTCTGCACCTTGAATAAAAGTCAGTGGTTCTATCCAGGTGCCTGTCCATGTCTTGAATAAAAGTCAGTGGTTCGTCCGTCCGGCCGAAATGAAAGAGAGGGCCGTTTCTTATGTTATTTTCTTTTGTTTGAATAGGGGGCCCTGGCCCTTTATTCTGTTGTTAACTGATTGAAGCTATTGTTCTCTTTTGTTCTCTTTACTGTTAGATGGCCCTCTCTTCCTTTTCAGTTGCCCTAACCCAGGTGCCTGTCCGTGTCTTGAATAAAAGTCAGTGGTTCTACCCAGGTGCCTGTCCGCACCTTGAATAAAAGTCAGTAGTTCTACCCAGGTGCCTGTCTGCATCTTGAATAAAAGTCAGTGGTTCTACCCAGGTGCCTGTCCATGTCTTGAATAAAAGTCAGTGATTCTACCCAGGTGCCTGTCTGCACCTTGAATAAAAGTCAGTGGTTCTACCCAGGTGCCTGTCTGCACCTTGAATAATAGTCAGTGGTTCTATCCAGGTGCCTGTCCGCACCTTGAATAAAAGTCAGTGGTTCTACCCAGGTGCCTTTCCGCACCTTGAATAAAAGTCAGTGGTTCTACCCAGGTGCCTGTCCATGTCTTGAATAAAAGTTAGTGGTTCGTCCGTCCGGCCGAAATGAAAGAGAGGGCTGTTTCTTATGTTATTTTCTTCTTTTTGAATAGGGGGCCCTGGCCCTTTATTCTGTTGTTAACGGATTAAAGCTATTGTTCTCTTTTGTTCTCTTTACTGTTAGATGGCCCTCTCTTCCTTTTCAGTTGCCCTACCCAGGTGCCTGTCCATGTCTTGAATAAAAGTCAGTGGTTCTACCCAGGTGCCTGTCCATGCCTAGAATAAAAGTCAGTGGTTCTACCCAGGTGCCTGTCCATGTCTTGAATAAAAGTCAGCAGTTCTACCCAGGTGCCTGTCCATGCCTAGAATAAAAGTCAGTGGTTCTACCCAGGTGCCTGTCCATGCCTAGAATAAAAGTCAGTGGTTCTACCCAGGTGCCTGTCCATGTCTTGAATAAAAGTCAGCAGTTCTACCCAGGTGCCTGTCCATGCCTAGAATAAAAGTCAGCAGTTCTACCCAGGTGCCTGTCCATGCCTAGAATAAAAGTCAGTGGTTCTACCCAGGTGCCTGTCCATGTCTTGAATAAAAGTCAGTGGAGCAATGTGAATGTTCCTCCAACATCATTTGACATTAAAACCTTACAAAATGAAAACAAAATCCATTCCCCAACAAACAAGTGTTTACATCCCTGTTAAACTTAAAGATGGCAAAGAGTTCTGCAATTACTGCAAAAATATTTCAGCTATTCCAATTCAGTCTCATTCTCCAGTTGTTCCAGCAATTAACAGTGTTCGAAGGTGTGAGTAAATTGCGGATATTCCACTCTAAGCAGAGTGACAAATGTATGTAATTGTTTTCAGGAGGTTTCTTAAATCCCATTGCATGATATGGTACAAATGATCGTGTAATACAATGTATAATGAATGAATTTGCATTTTTTTCAGTCCTCTTAGTTTTGCATGAAAACATTAGCTGAAGTAATTAAGCATCAGTCATAATTAACAAAATGTGTACTCTATTTTTTTCTCTGAATTATACAGTAACTGTTGCTAAAATGCATCTATTGACCATGTATCTTATGCAACACAGTTAAGGGCTAATTAAAAGTAGTTCATCTGTAATATTTAACAAAGATGTACTCTATTTTCTCTGAATTATACAGCAGCAGATGTTCATGTGCATCCTTATGCGAAACAGTTTAGTACTAATTTATTGAACTACCACATGACCATATTTTCCATGAGAGAACGGAAGTGTGAAGGTCAAGGTCTTTTTTAGCTCATCTGAGCCAAAGACTCATGGTGGGCTTTTGTGACCGCTTGATGTCCGACGTCCGTTGTGTGTCATTTGACGTGTGTCCGTCAACAGTTTCTATAAAAACCTTCTTCTTGAAAACCCACTGCGCAGAATTACACCAAACTTAACAGGAATGATCCTTCAGTGGCCCCCTTTCAAAATTGTTCAAAGAATTTAATTCTATGCAGAATTCTGGTTGCCATGGCAACCGAAAGGAAAAACTTTAAATATCTTCTTGTCCAAAACCGCAAGGCGTAGAGCTTTGATATTTGGCCTGTGACATGATCTAATGGTCCTCTATGAAGATTGTTCAAATTATACCCCTGTGGTGAAAAGGTGCCCTGCCCCGGGGGTCGCAAGTTTTATATAGACTTGTTCAGGAAAAATCTTTAAAAATCTTCTTGTCTAAAACCACAAGACCTAGGCCTTTGATATTTTGTATGTAGCATTGCCTTGTGGTCCTCTACCAAAATTGTTCAAATTATAACCATGGGATGAAAAGAGGCCCTGCCCCAGGGGGTCTGAAATTTTACATAGACTTGTATAGGAAAAAAAAAATCTTGCCTGAAACTGCAAGGCCTAGGCTTTTGATATTTGGTATGTTGCATTGCCTTGTGGTCCTCTACCAAATTTGTTATACAAATTAGTTGTCCCTAAAAATGAAAACAATAAGACAAGCACAGGAATTATCTTGTATTAAAGCTGGGAAAGCCAGCGAAGCACGGGAAATCTGGACATGGGTGAAATGCCTACTATAAACTGCGATAGGTATTTCAACAACAACACGTATTATGTATAGTTTTTTTATCTCATCAACGTTTCGGCTAACGCCTTCATCAGGATAATACACATACAAATATAAACAACGGACGTGACGTAAAACTGATAACGTAACGTCAAATGGCGGGAAAACGTTAATCAAAATATCAAAATGCAAATACATATAATTATATACATATAATTAGTACAAGGTACTATCCCGGATATGAAAATACCAAAAATTTCCTATAGTAAGATTATATAAACTATAAACTATAAACTGCCAAATGCAGCAAAACTACCGTGATAATAATGGATTGGACAAGGGGGAAATTGCCGCTTGCCAGAACACGGCTCAGAACATGAGGCTAGGCCATCACAGTCAGACAGCAATGATTTAGTCATGCTCGGAATGGTGCTATTTAAATATAGCCCAATACTACTGTAAGAGGTTGTTAAATTATCTAAGCATTAAAATTATCTGAGCATTCTTGCAAAAGCAACTGTTGTAATTGTTAAAACCATTCATTTTTATGTGAAAAATTAGTTGTGTGATTTAAGCCCGAGTAGGGGCTCACTTGTGTAAAAGAGAAAAGGGAGACAACCCAAAATGCTTTGGTATGTGTTGAATTCATTATTCAAGCAAGTTATTTACACCTAAGTTGAACCAGATACATGGCAATGAGGAGCAGATGATTTGAAATGGGCAAGCTTTAATACTGTATATCTCAGGACAATTTTCTCTCTATTTTCATTCTTGTTGCATGTAACTTTTTGCAGCGATTGGTGCTTAACATAACATTTAATGAAAAGAAAACAAACTACTTAAATTTCTTTATGGTACTCCATTATGGGTCTTTAACTGGTTTTCTAATTTTGATTATCGGGTCTTTAAAATTAAAAGGAATTTATAAACACGAATAAAACGCGTGGCGCGAAATTATCCAGGCGTGTGTAAAGTATTGTTGTTTCAAATCAGTCGACGGGCGTTACTGATAGAAGAAAGTCGTTTGTGCGCTAAATTTTTCTGGAATAAATCTGTAAAAGTGAGGCCGGATATATAATCTATAAATATACTAATGATGTCTTATTTTAAATATATATATATATATATATATTTTTTTTTTTTTTTGGTTCGCATATATTTTATTATTTAGAAATTCATATTTTTGAAAGATAAATAGCTCTTTTATTAAATTGCAAACATGTGGTTATTCTAAGTAACTTACAATATCTATTTGATGTCATTTCATGCACATATTCTAGTAGTTGTTTAATACTATGTTAATCATATATTAATTAATACAATTGTATGAATCATTAACAAAAATTGTTATAAAATAAAGATCAGTAACGCACCGCATTCTTTAAAACCGTCACCAGTGTTGTTTTCTTTTCTTATCACAGTATAATCAAGAAATGTTTTATTTTCGGACGAGCGTAGCGAGGGAGTAAATAAAGCATTATATTTCCTGCAAGAAAAGAATGTCTAAGTCTTGTTTTATGGACATGATGATTCTAGAGAAAGATTAAGAAGGTATTCCCCCATTTCATTTATTGTTTCATGATCAGTAATTACTTAAAACTCATCAGAGGTTTCTGATGCATAGTGCACCAAAATCTTACATTCATTAAGTTTTTCTTAAAATCAATGAAGCTATATTCTTGCAGCCTATAACTGTGAAATTTTACATTAGTATGTTGGGATCAATTTATTTTTGAAGTGAACATACAGAAAAGTTAGATTGAATGTCAATGGAACTAATGTGTTGTAAAATGCATCAATTATTTAAAGTTCTTAAGACATTTTGTCCTGTTGTTCAAAATAAGAAAGATTCAAGTGAGATTTGAAGTAATTATATTCTATTGACAAATAAGTTTGTTGCTTCTGTTATAATAAACTTTGTGGTTTCAGAACAGTGTTTTTTGATGATAATAAAAATAAATTGTGTTCAAAACTAGTGTTAACAATATATTTATTTCTCAAAGTAAAGTATATACATTTTGTGTATTTATAATGAGCAGTTTAGCACAACATTATGGAAAGGATAACAATGAAAGAAGTCTTATAGAATTCTCATTATTAAGATTATTTTAGCACAGTTCACACCAACAAACATCCAATGCTAACCATTAATACACTGTAACTTCAAACACTGCCAGGTGTAGCATCAAACCCATTTAGCTTTAGCACCAAAAACTGTCCCCTTCAACACCAAAATGACTGTCCAGTTTAACATCAAACACTTTCAGCCATAAGATTAAACACTGTCCACTACAGCACCAAACACAGCATCTAACACTACCCACTACATCATCAAATACACTCATAACAACGTCAAACAACACTACACCATCTTACAATGTCCGCTACAATAGCTAGCACTGTCCATTAACAACATCTTACACTGGCCACTGCAGTATCTTACATTGTCCACTAAAACAGCTAGCACTGTCCATTACAACATCTTACACTGTCAACTACAACAGCTAGCACTGTCCATTACAATATCTTACACTGTCCACTACAACAGCTAGTACTGTCCATTACAACATTCTATTACACCATCTTACAATGTCCACTACAACAGCTAACACTGTCCATTACAATATCTTACACTGTCCACTACAACAGCTAGCTATGTCTATTACAACATCTTACACTGTCCACTACAACAGCTAGCACTGTCTGTTACAACATCTTACAATGTCCACTACAATATCTTACAATGTCCACTACAACAGCTAGCACTCTCCATTACAACATCTTACACTGCCCACTACAACAGCTAGCACTGTCCATTACAACATTCTATTACACCATCTTACAATGTCCACTACATCAGCTAGCACTGTCCATTACAACATCTTACAATGTCCACTACAACAGCTAGCACTGTCCATAACAATATCTTACACTGTCCACAATAACAGCTAGCACTGTCCATTACAACATCTTACAATGCTACAATGTCCACTACAACATCTTACACTGTCCTCTACAATATTTTACACTGTCCTTACAATGTCCACTACAATATCTTACAATGTCCACTACAATATCTTACAATATCCACTACAGTATCTTACACTGTCCACTACAATATCTTACAATATCCACTACAATATCTTACAATATCCACTACAATATCTTACAATATCCACTACAATATCTTACAATATCCACTACAATATCTTACACTGTCCACTACAATATCTTACAATATCCACTGCAATATCTTACAATATCCACTACAATGTCTTATAATGTCCACTGCAATATCCATTACAATATCTTATAATGTACATGACAACATCTTATAATGTTCACTACAATATCTTACAGTATCAATATTTATATCTTATAATATCCACTACAATATCTTAAAATGTCCACTACAATATCTTAAAATGTCCACTACAGTATCTTATAATGTTCACTACAGTATCTTATGATGTCCACTACAATATCTTATAATTTCCACTACAATATCTTATAATGTCCACTACAGTATCTTATAATGTTCACTACAGTATCTTATGATGTCCACTACAATATCTTATAATTTCCACTACAATATCTTATAATGTCCACTACAATATCTTATAATGTCCACTACTGTATCTTATAATTTCCACTTCAATATCTTATAATATCCACTACAATATCTTATAATGTGTCCACTACAATATCTTATAATGTGTCCACTGCAATATCTTATAATGTCCACTACAATATCTTATAATGTGTCCACTACAATATCTTATAATGTCCACTACAGTATCTTATAATTTCCACTACAATATCTTATAATGTCCACTACAATATCTTATAATGTCCACTACAATATCTTATAATGTGTCCACTACAGTATCTTATAATGTGTCCACTACAATATCTTATAATATGTCCACTACAATATCTTATAATGTCCACTACATTTATCTTATAATGTCCATTTACAATATCTTATAATTTCCCACTACAATATCTTACAATTCCACAACAATACCCTTACAAATTGTCCCTACAAATATCCTATAATGTTTTCCACTTTTAATATCTTATAATTGTCCACTACAATATCTTATAATGTGTCCACTACAATATCTTATAATATGTCCACTACAATATCTTATAATGTCCACTACAGTATCTTATAATGTCCACTACAATATCTTATAATTTCCACTACAATATCTTACAATGTCCACTACAATATCTTACAATGTGTCCACTACAATATCTTATATTATTATACCTCACTTTTGTCTACAATGGTAAAATCCCATTACCCGAAAAGGAGATATTTTGACTATCAAAAAACATTTTCAGTCTTTTTGACACGTGACCAAGGCGAAAGTGACTGTCAGGTCATGTGACCGCGCGGGATATTTTGAATGTCATATAAGGGCAAATAACTGCTTCAGGTTTTTAGCCATATGATTGCATCCCTTGTACACAGTGTCATATTTTAATGACGTCGCTATTCAGTGTGTACACAACTGATTACCGCGCTAAAAGATGAAACTGTATATTAAATGAAAACCCGAAACATTTTTAAAAACTTTTTTATGTGTTTAGTTTTGTTCGGTATAATAAAAATAATACCATATGGCAGCGTGTGTGACATTGATATTGTCAACCCCCGGAACAGAATGTCACCACTCGGCTTCGCCTCTGGTGACATTCTGCCCTCGGTTGAACAATATCAATGTCACACACGCTGCCATATGGTATTTATATAATGTGTCCACTACAATATCTTATAATGTTCACTACAGTATTTTATAATGTCCACTACAATATCTTATAATGTCCACTAAGGTATCTTATAATTTCCATAATTTCCACTACAGTATCTTATAATGTCCACTACAGTATCTTATAATGTCCACTATAGTATCTTATAATGTCCACTACAATATATTATAATGTCCACTACAATATCTTACAATGTCCACTACAATATTTTATAATATCCACAACAATATCTTATAATGTCCACAACAATATCCGCTACAATATCTAACACTGTCCACTGCAATATCTTAGTGGTATACATAAATGTTCCCCTTGATGAGAGAAATTGTCAATGCATGATCTATGCATGTCAAAGATCAAGGTCACTGTTAAAGGTCAAGGTCACTGTTAAAGGTCAAGTAAAAATTTGTTTCTGCCCCATTCCTTTTAATTGTATTGAAGTGTCTTTTTATTACTTCACAGAAACCATGATTTAGACTATGTGTCGCGCACATGACTCATGGTTTGTTGGTCAAAGGTTAAGGTCACTATTGAAGGTCAAGTAAAATTGCCCCCACTCCATAAATTTTATGTGCATTGATGAATTATCTTAGTACTGCACACAAATGTTCCCAATGATGAGACAATGTGTCTCGTACTTGATCTATGCTCGTAGGTCAAGGTCACTACAAGGGACAAACACACTTTAGTTTTTTACTGGTAGAGGACTTCTGTATTGCCACTGCAATACACTCGGTCACTTGTTTATTTTTATCAGAGAGATATTTAATGTAATGAAAGGATTCCTTGAAATGTTCCAAGTATCTTCTGTCTTGACATACTACTGTAAAATCATTTAATTTCGTGGGCATGAAATTTCGTGGTTTAGGTCAGAATGGCATATTTGTGGGAATATGAATTTGTGGATTACAACATAAAATGAATGGGAATTCCACTTATTCGTTGGGATTAAAATTCATGGATTGACTCAACCACGAAATCAACGAAAATTAATCCCCCACGAATATTAATGATTTCACTGTATATTGAAAGTAACAACTTCTGAAATCGCATCCATAGACTGAACACATCTTAATTTCAGGTATGCCTTGAATATATAATAAAATGCTTTGTTCAGTTTCATTGTTTCTCAAACTTCTATAAATCATAGAATCTAGATTCTGTCATGCTGAGAATCAAATATAGCTTTCAGACTTGTCTATTTATTTCCAAATGACGTTTATAAAATGTAATTTGACGTCTCGTGACATGATCATTCAATTTCAAATTTAAGTCTAATTACTGGGTGACATTTGTATATACCTTGTTAACTTGACATGTTGAGATACTTCTTTACATTGTTATTGTCTTTTCTTTCAATATCTGACACTGAATTTACATAATCTGCGAAAAGTGAGACATATTGAACTTTGTTGGAGGGAGATATGTCTACAGCAGTGATAATTGTCTGTTAAAATTGATGAAATATAGATAGATTATTTTGAAACAAACATTCTGGAGAAAAGAAAGTGTAATGATTTAATTAAAGCCGATTAGAAAATATAAAAGAATAAGATGCTAATATATTGGGATGACAGCATTTGAATGAGGTATTTTCCAGATTGTTTTTTAACTGTTTGGGTGAAATGCCATTTTTTAAACAGTATTTCAGTTAATGTTAAACCAATGTTCCTGTTTTGTACCAGTACAAACTTGTTTTCCTGAAGTAAATTGCCAACTTCCACACATGAAATAGAGATGGTGTATGAATGATTTCAGACATTTTGTCTTTTGTCATATAGTCATGGAGGACATAGTCCGCCTCATCTGGAGATCAAACCCCTGACCCCGCTGTTCTACTTATTATGATAAGCAGGTTGGCATCTTCCAGGTTGGGGATGTATTTCAACTGGTGTTGATTCGCACAGGGGCATACTGTTAAATAGAACTAGGTTTTGTGGACTTTGTTGTTGTGTCAGTCCAAACATTTATATCTCTATGAAATAAAAACATCCATTTATTTATAGTCCGTTTTCGTAAACATGATGTTTGTAAACATTAAATATTGCGTTTTGTAACCTAAACTCCGGGTTCAATCTTTTAGTGTGTCTTGTATAAGAAAGACGTGAGCTGAAGCAAAAACAAAACATATTCAAAAAGTAGAAATGTCATTCTGTAAATAGAGAGATTTTGATTTGAAAACATGTAAACACGGATGACCTAATAAACGAACTGTAATCAGTAAAATTTGATTTTTATCCACAAATCAGCTTTTTTGACTAATACCTGTATATGATATTTCCTGCCATAAACAGGTGCATTGTGCAGTTTTTCTGAATATTTCCTCTGCATTGTCTACATTGTGATGTACATTAAGTCAACACCCATTGCCAGTAGCCAAAGTCAACTACCACTGCCAACATCCATTGCCAACAGCCATTGCAAACAGCCACTGCCAACAGCCATTGCAAACAGCCACTGCCAGTATATATTTTCTACTGTATACCTCCTATAAATGCCCTCTGACATGAAAAAAAAATAGTTCAGTGAATACCAGTACTGTGTAAGTTTATATACACTTAATTATGAAATAAAAAAAAGACATTTGGCAAAAATAAGCACTTACCATAACCTGTCCTTTGCAAAGTATGTTGTACAGGCTCTGAATTTCAGTAAAACTTGTTCTCTGCAAAACTGTTGAGGCTTTAATACATATTCTTGATATGGTGATGGACAGAGGTCTTTGTGCTTGTGTGGTTTAAGTTTGCTGACTTCAAAGTTCTTGAACCACACAACAACTGCTGGCCCATGCCTGAAGTAATCTTGCAAGGGATGCCTTGTTTGACAAACATTTAAACTGATATATATATACATTTGTAAAATTGTTGTGATTTTTAGCTGTAATTTAGTCATGGCTTTGTTGAAAATGATCATTTACAGGAATATCCATTTCCCTTGGAAAACCCAATTCACATGAAATATGGATTCTGTGACAGTTTCCATCTATTGTACTCATTACGCTGCCAGGCACTTAAATTTTAATCGAAACTGAGTAAAAATAATTAATTTTGCATGCAATATCAGAAATGTTTTGTTTCATGCAAAAGTTGACAGATAATTGCAAACTGTCCTACAAATGTTGTTAAAAGCAATGTAAGACCTGGTAACTGTTTGAATTTTCCTTGATATCTGTATACATCATTTTAAAGAGCTCCAAGGGTCGTAATAGGATTACTGTACATTTTCCAAACACCTTGTTGTATCCCCCGACAACAAAGTTGTAAGGGGGGTGTATACTGGTTTCAGGTTGTCTGTCTGTCCATCTGTCCGTAGATGCAATCTTGTGCGCACCATCTCTCCTTATCCGCTTGACAGAATTTAATGAAACTTCACACAAGTGATCAGTACCAACAGTAGTTGTGCATGGGGCATGCTAGGTTCTTTTAGAAAAAAAATTTGCAGAGTTATGGGACTTTGTTTTTTTGTTACTATACTATATACATAGACACAATCTTGTGCGCTCCATCTCTCCTCATCCCCTTGACACAATTTAATGAAACTTCACACAAGTGATCAGTACCAACAGTAGTTGTGCATGGGGCATGTTAGGTTCTTTTAGAAAAAAAATTTGCAGAGTTATGGGACTTTGTTTTTTTGTTACTATACTATATACATGTACATAGACACAATCTTGTGCGCACCATCTCTCCTCATCCCCTTGACACAATTTAATGAAACTTCACACAAGTGTTTAGTACCAACAGTAGTTGTGCATGGGGCATGTTAGGTTCTTTCAGAAAAAAAATTTGCAGAGTTATGGGACTTTGTTTTTTTTTACTATACTATATACATAAAACACAATCTTGTGCGCACCATCTCTCCTCATCCCCATGACACAATTTAATGAAACTTCACACAAGTGATCAGTAACAACAGTAGTTGTGCATGGGGCATGTTAGGTTCTTTCAGCGACAAAAATTGTTAAAAAAGAGTTATGGGACTTTGTTTCTCCTTAACATACTATGTACATACAGTCTGCATATGCAATCTTGTGCGTGCCTAATCTACCAAACCCTTGCACACAATTTAATGAAACTTCACACAAGTGATCAGTACCAACCCTAGTTGTGCATGGTGCATGTTACATTCTTTTAGATAAATATTCTGCGTAGTTACGGGACTTTGTTTTTTGTCACTATACTGTATACATACAGTCTATATACATACAGTCCACATAATTATGCAATCTTGTGTGCGTCAAATTGCAATGTACTGTGTCAGTGCATGCGGGGGGTACATTCATCACCTTTAGTGATAGCTCTAGTTTGATCTTGATCTACACAGGTCGCAAAGGCAAAACCAATTTTGTCCAGCATGGTTTAGGTTAAAGGTCCATCGTTTTAAAAACAGATGAAACTGGCTGTCCAAATAGATGTTATGCATAATTGTATGGTTTGAATATCACCACTTTTAATATTGCACATGTCATATTGTTCAGCTGGAGTCATAAAGGGAGGTAATCAAAAACAATAGATTCAATAAAACCTTCTACTGTGTTCATCAGTATTCAAACCTTTGTCAAATATTATTGAAAAACAATTATCGGACGTATGATTAAATAAAAAAAAAAAAAATCACATATTCACATACATGTATGTTCATGATGAAAAGTGAGCCAGCAACATTTTTGGCATTATGAGGCATATACATTAGGAAAAATAGATAAAAAAAACTGCTAAAGTTCTTTTGTTCTGCTCTACCTCATTGCAATCTGTCTAGAATTTTAGCATCCTTGTACAGACCTCTCTTAATAGTTTTTACTTTTCAAATCATTGAAGAGTTAATTGAGAAATCTTATGGGATAAGATGACTTGATTGTTTGCGAAACTTCCCTGGCTTCAGAGAGAATTTCCATAATAAGCTACAGTTTATAGAGGAGTGATTTTCCCAAAGGAAGCTAATGATGAAGGGTTTTTACAAATATGTGCATGACAGTGCATGAATTTCTTTTGTTCGCTAGCAGTTTATAAATTCTGATATCCTTTAAATTATATTGACGTTTTCATGCTTTCATGGATAAAATATTTATAGCCCAGTCAACATTTTTATTTCGTCTTATGGAGAATAGTGAGATATATTCTACTCGTCCAGGCACCGGCATTGCTGGTTAAAGTTTTGCCTGTAAGTTATATCTCTCAGTAACCGTTGCATGTATTGAAACTTAACACAATGTTTCCCGGTCATCAAATCTACTAGTACAATCAAGTAAGATAACTATTTATTGAATTTAATACAAATTATTGCCCTTTTTCCAAATTTGGTTAAGTTCTAGCTATCAAATTTTATCTCTGGAACAACTGCAGTGTATTAAATTGAACTTTACACAGTGCTTTCCAGTCACCAGACCTACTGAAAAAAACTAAGTAATTTAACTCTTGGTTGAAATTATGGCACTTTTTCCCCTTAGAAAGTTTTGTTTTGTGTACAACTAACCATCAGATCAAATGCTAATACAATGTATCATGTAAGATAACTTTTGATTGTATTTGTATAGAGGATATTACATAAGTGTCTTTTCATATTGAATTTATTAAACAAGTTGAATAAAATAATAAGATGCGAGGCTTTGCCTAGCATTTTATCACTTCTGTTCAACGAGTTTAATAAATTCAATGTGGAAATTCACAAATGTAATATTCTTTTTATCACATGTTAGCTTTTCCTGTCGAAACATCAAAAATTCTACTTTCTTTTACTATATAAACAAGTCAATTTAACCAACGCTTCCTACACTATAAACGACGTTGACGTCAAAGCTTTATTACACTCCGGCGACGTCAAACATGTGATAATGCAAGTAAGGCATTATCAAGCTGTCTCTAAGTAACAAGACATCCTTCTCATGAAAAATACTAACCCAAGTTAGAGAACTCTTTGTTAAAATTGATCTAAATTATGGCCCTTATTTGAGTTAGAAAATTTGCTCTAAGCTCTGCATGCAAGTTGTTATCGTTTACATAATAACATTTTAATAAATTGTACTTAAATCATTCAGTTGCAATACGTCTTGCCAAATTATGACCCTCGTTCAACTTGTTGAAAATTCTTATGAACTGCTGCGTTCATGTTTGCCATCATGTGAACAGGGCTTGACCAGGTGCAAATGCATTATCATTGCCATGAATACAAACCTGTTTCTTTTAGTGCATGTGCACTTGAGATTGCCAAGTGCATTTCCTACTTTCAGTTTGGTGTTGAAAATTAATATTTGAAGTTAATTACAGGATGTAGTTGGTTCTGTCAATTTTGCAGATTTGGTTTCTTGTGTGGTCAGTCTTCCAGTTTAAAGTTTGATTGCTAATTAAACTGTACTGTTTTGATTTCAGTATTATCTGTTAGATACGTAATGATTTTTGTCGATATGAATTCTGCAGGAAAATTTTTAATATACTCTTTCATAGCATTACTTTCAGTACCAAAAACAACAGTTCAAAAGGGGGGAAAAAGACAGTACATAAACAAAAGATATCTCATTTCCATAGATGCCTTTGAATATATATCTTAAAATTCCATTCCACTTTGATTAAATTTATTTTATCCTAACGTTAATATAGATCATTTCATCACGATGCTGCCATGCAAGACTTTATATTCTAAGAATTAAATGTGATCTTTTTAGCTCACCTGTCACAAAGTGACAAGGTGAGCTTTTGTGATAAGCGGTGTCCGTCGTCCGTGCGTGCGTCCGTTCATCCGTCCGTAAACTTTTCTTTGTGACCACTCTAGAGGTCACATTTTTCATGGGATCTTTATGAAAGTTAGTCAGAATGTTTATCTTGATGATATCTAGGTCAAGTTCGAAACCGGTCACGTGCCGTCAAAAACTAGGTCAGTAGGTCTAAAAATAGAAAAACCTTGTGACCTCTCTAGAGGCCATATATTTCACAAGATCTTCATGAAAATTGGTCAGAATGTTCACCTTGATGATATCTAGGTCAGGTTCGAAACTGGGTCACGTGCCATCAAAAACTAGGTCAGTAGGTCTAAAAATAGAAAAACCTTGTGACCTCTCTAGAGGCCATATATTTGACAAGATGTTCATGAAAATTGGTCAGAACGTTCACCTTGATGATATCTAGGTCAAGTTTGAAACTGGGTGACGTGCCATCAAAAACTAGGTCAGTAGGTCAAATAATAGAAAAATCTTGCGACCTCTCTAAAGGCCATATTTTTCATGGGATCTGTATGAAAGTTGGTCTGAATGTTCATCTTGATGATATCTAGGTCAAGTTTGAAACTGGGTCACGTGCGGTCAAAAACTAGGTCAGTAGGTCTAAAAATAGAAAAACCTTGTGACCTCTCTAGAGGCCATATATTTCATGAGATCTTCATGAAAGTTGGTCAGAATGTTCAACTTGATGATATCTAGGTCAAGCTCGAAAGTGGGTCACATGCCATCAAAAACTAGGTCAGTAGGTCAAATAATAGAAAAACCTTGTGACCTCTCTAGAGGCCATATTTTTCATGGGATCTGTATGAAAATTGGTCTGAATGTTCATCTTGATGATATCTAGGTCAAGTTCGAAAGTGGGTCACGTGCCTTCTAAAACTAGGTCAGTAGGTCAAATAATAGAAAAACCTTGTGATCTCTCTAAAGGCCATATTTTTCATGGGATCTGTATGAAAATTGGTCTGAATGTTCATCTTGATGATATCTAGGTCAAGTTCGAAATTGGGTCAACTGCGGTCAAAATCTAGGTCAGTAGGTCTAAAAATAGAAAAACCTTGTGACCTCTCTAGAGGCCATACTTATGAATGGATCTTCATGAAAATTGGTCAGAATGTTCACTCTGATGATATCTAGGTTAAGTTTGAAACTGGGTCACGTGCTTTAAAAAACTAGGTCAGTAAGTCAAATAATAAAAAAAACCTTGTGACCTCTCTAGAGGCCATACTTTTCATGGGATCTGTATGAAATTTGGTCTGAATGTTCATCTTGATGATATCTAGGTCAAGTTTGAAACCGGGTCACATGCGGTAAAAAATTAGGTCAGTAGGTCTAAAATTATTAAAATCTTTCGACCTCTCTAGAAGCCATATTTTTCAACGGGATCTTCATGAAAATTTATCTGAATGTTCACCTTGATGATATCTAGGTCAGTTTCGAAACCAGGTCACGTGCGGTCAAAAACTAGGCCAGTAGGTAAAAAAATAGAAAAACCTTGTGACCTCTCTAGAGGCCATATTTTTCATGAGATCTTCATGAAAATTAGTGAGAATGTTCACCTTGATGATATCTAGGTAAAGTTCAAAACAGGGTCACGTACCTTCGAAAACTAGGTCAATAAGTCAAATAATAGAAAAACTTTGTTACCTCTCTAGAGACCGTATTTTTCAATGGATCTTCATGAAAATTGGTCAGAATTTTTATCTTGATAATACCTAGGTCAAGTTCAAAACTAGGTCACTATGTCAAATAATAGAAAAGACGACGTCATACTCAAAACTGGGTCATGTGGGAAGAGGTGAGCGATTCAGGACCATCATGGTCCTCTTGTTTGACTTATTACCGTCATTTCCGACTGACAGTATGTAAAGTTTTATTTGAGGTCACGTGACGTGATGATTGAATTTCAAATTAAAGACAAATCACTGGATGACATCCCTATATCTTGTTTATTTGACAGTTTGAAAGCTTCTTTCCTAAGTAACTGTCTATACTTTTCAATGGCTGCCAATAGAATTGTAGATAATTTGTGAAAATTCAGACATATTAAACACAATTTCTCAATGGTCTTAATTATTATCCAGAATTTAATCAGTGAAATGTTACTTCTGAATTAAACTTTTTTTATTATTAACAGGGTCGCACCATCTTAAAAGTCCTTATTAAACTTGATACCCATTTTTAAAAGTCTTAAAAATGCAAGAAATGTTCTGGAAATTATTTCAGTTAACCTTTATATGCTGCTAAATATCTGAAATGGACTGGTCTATCTTTCAATTTGGGTGTTCACTGAATAGTGAACAATGCAGACCAAGATCAGCCTGCACTTTTTCTCATGAACCGTTTGATGGATCTTCATCAAACTTTGTAGCATTATTTTAAGGTCCTTTCCCAGTTTGTACTATAGCGGCGCTTGGCCCCTTTTAGAGGCCACTAAAGCTTAAGATTGAAATTCATTTAATTGATTTATACTCATGAAAAGCTTGATGGATCTTCATCAAATTTGATCTATCAGCATTATAAAAATACTCTTCCAATTTTTTTCAAATAGGGGCTCTTGGTGCCTTGTAGGAGCCTCTAGAGTTAAAATAGAATACATTTCAACAACATCTATTATAAACCACTTAATAGATCTTCATCAAACTTGGTCTGTAGCATAAATGTAATGTCCTATTTCATGTTTTGTTCAAATGGAGGCACACAGCAAACTTAAGGAGCCATTGTATCTAAAAATAGATATACCTTAAACAACTTCTTTTCATAAGGTCTCTCTAAAATGGGGGCAGTTGGCCCCTTTTAAGGTTAGCTAAAAATAAGGTCAGAGAATCAAGGGTAGATGAGGGACTTAGAGCCACTAAAATGGCCCTCTTGTTTGTACTTCTATCAAACTTCTTGCATATAGCTGTTTTAGCAGTGATGATATGTAGCAATGATGCCATTTAATGAATAGGGAAAAAAAACAACATCAAAATCTTCCCCATGACATAAGAATGCCTAAATCTTGTTTTATGGACATGATGATTCTTTAAAAAAAATACAGAAATTATTCCCTCATTTCATTCACAGCTTCAGAAGAGTAATTACATAAAACTTGTCAGAGCTTTCTAATGAATTGTGCACCAAAATCATGTTAATAAAGTTTTTATGACAATCAATAATGCAAAATTTTACACAGCTTCTTACTTTGAAATTTTTCATTAACCTTAAGCCTGCTAGCGGCAAGTTATTCTGCCTTTGCGACCAGTGCCTGCACATCCGTGCAGTCTGATCATGGTCTGCACTGTTCGCTATTCAGTCAGTAAATTTTCAGTGAACACCCCTAGTAATAATAAATGGTACTGCCCAAATTGAATGATGGACCAGTCCATTTTAGAAATTTAGCAGGCTAAGGGTTTAATATTTAACTTTAAAGTGGACATATAGAGCATATATTGAATGTCAATGAAACTGGTGTGTTTCAAAATGCATCAGTTATTTCATGTTCTAAGACATTTGATATTTGATCCCCTGTATAGTTGTGGAAAAAAGAAAGATTCAAATATGGAGGTAACTAATTGAGAAAACCAACATAGTGGGTTTGCGACCAGCATGGATCCAGACTAGCCTGCGCATCCGCGCAGTCTGGTCAGGCTCCATGCTGTTCGCTTTTAAAGTCTATTGGAATTGGAGAAACTGTTAGCGAACAGCATGGATCCTGACCAGACTGCGCGGATGCGCAGGCTGGTCTGGATCCATGCTGGTCGCAAACCCACTATGTTGGTTTTCCCATGGCACGGCTCAATTAATGTTCTGTTGACATGTAAGTTTGTTGCTGTTTATTTGAATGAACTTTGAATTCAGAACAATGATTTTAAAAGTTAATAAATAGAATTTGTGTTGAAAGTTCAAGCTTTGGAAATTATTGGGTTTATGAGGAATATAGAAATATTTATTCCCAAAAGTATATATAATACGCATTTGTATCTATAATAAATGTCTAATGTTGGCCATTAAAACAGCTAATATGGTCAACAAAAAAGTTTTACCCTGTCCACATCAACATTGGACACTGTTTACTACAGTGTCTAAAATGTCCACTATAACATCAAACTATGCCCACTACAACATGTTACACTGTACACTTTGACAAATAACCTGATCTCCACTACAACATCTTACAATTTTACACTGTACACTTCGACATATAACCATGTCCACTACAACATCTTACATTATCCGCTACAATATCTTTCGCTGTACACTTCAACATATAACCATGTCTACTATACCATCTTTCACTGTACACCTCGACATATAACTATGTCCACTACAACATCTTTCACTGTACACTTCAACATATAACCATGGCCACTACAACGTCTTTCACTGTACACTTCGACATATAACCATGTCCCCTACAACATCTTTCACTGTACACTTCAACATATAACCATGTCTACTGTACCATCTTTCACTGTACACCTCGACATATAACCATGGCCACTACAACATCTTTCACTGTACACTTCAACATATAACCATGGCCACTACAACGTCTTTCACTGTACACTTCGACATATAACCATGTCCCCTACAACATCTTTCACTGTACACTTCGACATTTATCCATGTCCACTACATCATCTTTCACTGTACACTTCAACATATGACCATGGCCACTACAACATCTTTCACTGTACACTTCGACATATAACCATGTCCCCTACAACATCTTTCACTGTGCACTTCGACATATAACCATGGCCACTACAACGTCTTTCACTGTACACTTCAACATATAACCATGGCCACTACAACGTCTTTCACTGTACACTTCAACATATAACCATGGCCACTACAACATCTTTCACTGTACACTTCGACATATAACCATGGCCACTACAACGTCTTTCACTGTACACTTCGACATATAACCATGTCCCCTACAACATCTTTCACTGTGCACTTCGACATATAACCATGGCCACTACATCATCTTTCACTGTACACTTCGACATATAACCATGTCCACTACATCATCTTTCACTGTACACTTCGACATATAACCATGTCCCCTACAACATCTTTCACTGTGCACTTCGACATATAACCATGGCCACTACATCATCTTTCACTGTACACTTCGACATATAACCATGTCCACTACATCATCTTTCACTGTACACTTCGACATATAACCATGTCCACTACAACATCTTACATTATCCACTACAACATCTTTTAGTTGTACACTTCGACATATAACCATGTCCACTACAACATATGACTCTATCCGCTAAGACATATAAACTCGATCAATTACAAGGTATAACCTGTCTGCTAAAACATCTAACACTGTTCAGTTCAGTATCATATTCTATCTATTCCAACAGAATTCATATCTCCAACCCAGAAGCAAAAGGTTTTCAGAACTATTTTCAAAATGTCAGAAGAATGGCAAAGAGTTTTGCAATTATTATATAACATTTTGATTTTGTCCCTTTCCACTTCAAACTCGTTAATAGAGATCAGATGAAATAGTGTTAAAAATGTAATTTAAGTTTAGATGTTCTACCTTTGATAGTGTTTAGGAAGTTTGTCAAATCCCATTGCAAGATATAAAGTTAATGATTATGTAACACAATGTATAATGAATGAGACTAGATTTTTCTAAGTCCCTTGGCATTATATCTGTAACAGTTACTGGTAGCATCAGTCATGATTAAGAAAGTGTTTGCACTGAAATATAATAAATTTTGCATTTACTTTTAAGGACTAGACAAAAATAAGGATGTTCCATGCATTTACTATGCAGATGTTCTAGGTAGAAATTCTGGACTGGATAGCTACTTTGAATACGGCAGTTGGACATAATAACTGCTTTGGACTAAGTAGCCACATTGGACATGGTAGCAATTTTAAAACAATGTAGCAGGTTTTTTTTGTCGAGCCCTCTTGCGGAAGCGAAGACATAGTCATCCAAATGGCTGTTCAGTGTATGTGCGTGCATCCGTGCGTGTGTACATCCATTCGGATTCCGGACCATAACTTTGTCTGACATGAATGGAGCAATCTTGTTTATATTTGGCATGAGTGTTAACTCTAGTGAGACAGAGTGTCTTGCACAAACCTCAGGTTCCTATCTCGAAGGTCAAGGTCCCAGTTGGAGGTCAAAGGTCATGTCAGATCTTGACAGCTGGCGGGCTCGACATGTTGTCCGTGGGCATCCTAAGTTTGGACATGGTAGCAACTTAATGTAGCAGTTTTTTGGGGTTTTTTTTTTGACATAGTAGCAACTTTATAATATCTCTGTATGTTCACTATGTAGTTAAAGAAGTGGACAGGAAATCTTCTTAAGGTTGTATAGTGTACAATTGTTTGTGTAAGGTAACATTTAAAATAGCATCTTAGAAATCAAATCCTTTTTTTGTTGATTTGAGAAAAATTTAATATGATTAAAAGTTTTCTTGTTCTGTATTTAGTCGGAAAATCTTCCAAGTATCCTCAGTAAGCTATTGGAATTACATTCTAAACCGAAAGTAATTTTTGAAACAGTACGTAGACTGAATACATCTAATTTCAGGGATGCCTTGAATATATAATTAAATACTTTGTTCGATTTCATTGTTTCTCAAACTTCTATAAATCAGAGAGTCTAGATTCTGCCGTGCTGAGAATTAAATATAGCTTTCAGACTTGTCACTTTATTTCCAAATGGTGGTATATAAAATGTAATTTGACGTCTCGTGACATGATCATTCAATTTCAAATTTAAGTCTAATTACTGGGTGACATCTGTATATTTGTTGTTAACTTGACATCGTTGAGATGCTTCTTTACTTTGATTATTGTCTATTCTTTCAATATCTTCCTCTGGAATTATATAGAGGCGAAAGTTCAGGCATATTTAACATAGCTCTTTGCAAGGATAAGTATATTGAAGATTGATGGCAATCTTTCACAAAAATGTGTTATTTTTAGCTCATCTGTTTTTTTTGGGAAAAAAGATTGGCATTGGCATTGGCCTTGGCGTTGCCTGGTTAAGTTTAGTGTTTAGGTTAGCTTTTCTCCTAAACTATCAAAGCTATTGCTTTAAGACTCGCAACACTTGTTCACCATCAAAAGCTGCTTTTGTACAGCAAGAAACATATAAGTCCAGCCTGCTTTTTGCAAGAAATATGACCCCTTTTGGACTTAGAAAATATCAGATATATGATATTTCTTGGTTAAGTTTTGCATTTAGGTCAACTTTTCTCTTTAACGGTCAAAGCTTAGTTGCTTTAAAACTTGGAGCAGTTATTCACCATTTAAAGCTGACTCTGCAAAGCAAGTACTGTAACTCTACATTGCTTTTTGCAAGAATTATGGCCCCTTTTGTACTTAGAAAATCAGATTTCTTGGTTAAGTTTTGTGTTTAGGTCAGCTTTTCTCCTAAACTATCAAAGCTATTGCTTTAAAACTTGCAACACTTGCTCCGCATCAAAAGCTGCCTCTGTAAATCAAGAAACATAAGTCCATCTTGCTTTTTGCAAGAATTATGGCCTTTTTTGGACTTAAAAAGTATTATACAAAGACAAAAAAATCAGATGAGCGTCTGCACCCGCAAGGCGGTGCTCTTGTTTGATATTCACTTTGAATGTAAAAAAGCCTCTTCATTCATATATTTAACTCTACTAAATACATAAAGTAATCCTGTATATAGAGTTTAACAGTCAGAAAATCTTCCTTTTCTTATCCTCAATTTTTTTTTTCAAAGAAAAAAATAGGGACATAGCAATCAAAGCTGCATCTATCAGTGAGTTTGCCTGTCAGCCTGGTCCATAACTCTTATATCACTTTTTAGCCCACCATCATCAGATGGTGGGCTATTCAAATCACTCTGCGTCCGTGGTCCGTCGTCCGTCCGTCCGTCCGTCCTTCCGTTAACAATTTCTCGTTATCGCATCTCCTGAGAAACTACCAGGGGGGTTTCAGAAGGATGTATTGGTACCCTAGTTGTGTCCCCCTGAAAATCAGACTGGTTCAACAATTTTTGAGTGAGTTATGGCCCTTTGTTTATTTTTATAATTTACATAGATTTATATAGGGAAAAACTTTAAAAGTCTTCTTGTTCAAAACAACAGGGCCTAGGGCTTTGGTATTTCTAGTGGTCCTCTACCAAGATTATTCAGATTATTTCCCTGGGGTCAAGTATGGCCCCGCCCTGGGGGTCACATGGTTCATATAGACTTATATAAGGAAAAGCTTTTAAAATCTTCTTGTCAGAACCTACAACATTCATATTTGGTATGGTTTTGAGTGGTAAGATGAACCTTGACATAAGTTGACCTTGTTTTTGACCTAGTGACCTACTTTCACATTTCTGTAGCTACCCCCTTCAAATTTGGACCACATGCATAGTTTTTTTGCACTGAAAAAAACTTTGACCTTGACATTGAACCTAGTGACCTACTTTCACATTTTTGAAGGTACAGGCTTCAAATTTGGATCACTGCATAGTTTCATTTTTCCGAAATGAAATTTTACCTTGATTTTGGGCCTAGTGACCCACTTTTCACATTTTTCAAGCTACAGCCTTCAAATTTGGACCACATGCATAGTTTTTTTTTGTGCCGAAACAAACTTTGACCTAGTGAACCTACTTTCACATTTTGAAGATACAGGCTTCAAATTTGGACCACAAGCATTAGTTCAGTGTTTTGAAATGAAATTTGACCTTGATTTTGACCAAGTGACCTACCTTCAAATTTGGACTACTTGCATAGTTTTGTGTACGAAAAGAACTTTGACCTTGACATTGACCTAGTGACCTCTTTCACATTTTTGAAGGTACAGGCTTCAAATTTGGGATCACATCCATAGATTTGTGTTCAGAAGTGAAATTTGACCTTGACTGAGCTAGTGACCTACTTCTACATTTCTCAAGCTGCAGCCTTCAAATTTGGACCACTTGCATAGTTTTATGTACCGAAATGAACTTTGACCTTAAGATTGAACTAGTGACCTACTTTAAAATTTCTCAAACTACAGCCTTCAAACTTGATGCACATGCATAGTTTTGTGTACAAAGAACTTTGTCCTTGAATTTGATCTTAAGTGACCTACATTCACATTTCTCAAGCTACAGCTTTCAAATTTGGACCACATGCATGGACCACATGCACAGTGTTGTGTATGGAAATGAAATTTTGACCTTGAGCTAGTCAATAAGTCTTGAAATTTGGAACACTCAAAAATGGTACATTGGTGGGCGACAAGATCACTCTGTGATCTCTTGTTACCCTTACCATGATCTAATACCACTTTTAACCCTAATACCATGCTGGACACGATTGATTCTGCCTTTGTGACCAGTGTAGATCATGATCAGCCTGCACATTTTGTGCAGTCTGATCATGATCTGCACTGTTCACTATTCAGCCAGCATCTTTTTGGTAAGCACCGGTTTTAACAGTCTATGGTACTGTCCAAATTGGAAGAACGGACAAGTTCATTACAGAAATTTAAGGTAATAACACATAATCTTGATAAAAAACATCCCAAAGACTGGGCATGCATGTAATATTTTAAAATAGTATATACATCTAGCAAATTGATCCTTTTTTCGATTTTCTGAATTTCGGCTGTAATTTATTTAATTCAGTTTGTTGCCATGGTTTTGTTGAAAATGAGCATTGGCAGTTATGTGCATTTTCCCCATGAAGAAATATAGATTATGATACCAGGCACTTCAGTTTCAATTGAAAATGATTAAAAGTAATTAATTTGGCATGCAATAGCAGAAATGTTGTGTTTCTTGATTAGGTTGAAAGGTAATTCAAAATATTTCCTGCAAATTTTTATGTTGTTGCATTATCAACCATTAGCCTGCTAAATTTCCAAAATTATTGTGCTCAGCACTTCCTTTTGAAACTTTTCAGCAAAATTGCTATGATCCCAGCAGAATTTGAGATTAAAAAGGGAGATAATTCAAAAATAAGATAGAGTTACATTTCATAATCCTCTGTGCTTCCTGTCCTTGCTGCCTGTCATTATTGCAGTTTTTTTAAATTCTCTCAAAAAGTTGCAAAGTTGTTGCCATGAAAAATTGAAAGCTTAAAAAATTAAATATAAAAAAGGAATCATAGTTTTTATGACGTACGGTTTCTGTAAAAAGTGCCTTACTATCCTGACAGCTTAAGTGCTTGCAAAGTTCTATCCAGACAAAAATAAGAAAAAATGGAAAAAAAGGGAGATGATTTTAAAAATATTCAAGACAGAGTTATGGACTCTGCACTCTTCACTAATCCTGTCATTTCCATCAAAATTGCTTTATAAATACATCAGGTTTTGTTTGATCCCCTTTAGATAGAAATATGTGACAATGAGACTGCCAGAGAGAGAGAGACTGAAAAGAGGTTAAATACGGACAGCATTTCTATAATGCCACTATGGATAAAAAAGGTGCTAAAACAGTCTTTCTACAGTAAATTGCAGATGGTGGAATTACAGAGAAGAGAAACAACTAAAAACCTGAAAAAGGCTTTCTATTAAAGTTTTCAGTCTTGAAATTGTGAACTTGCAAGACATTTTTGTCACAATGAAAATTAATGTTGGTGAATTCTCTAAGGATGTTGTAGCATTAAATAGTAATAGTTGTGTTTTTCTGATTAAGTCAAAATAGTTGTCAATATGAATTAATCAACTCTTTAAATGAAAACTCTGGGAATTGATACGGATGCATTTATTTCATGTGAAAAATTTGCTGAATATAGCTTTAAAGATAGTATTTTTAGCTCATCTGAGCACCCTTTGTGCAGAAGGTGAGTTGTTGTGCTTGCCCTACCTCTGTTGTTATCCACTGTCTGTTTTGTTAACAATTTGTTAATACTACAGAAGTTATAATTTTGCCCCATTCTTTACGAAACTAAATGCATTCCCCTATAAAATCTTGGATGAACTTATAACTGGACATTTGTGATGATAAAAATAGGTCAATAGGAGAACTTTTTATGCCCCTGAAGGGAGGCATATAGTTTTTAGCTCATCTGATTTTTTGAAAAAAAATGATGAGTTATTGTCATCACTTGAGCGGTTGTCGGCGTCGGCGTCGGCGTCGGCGTCTGCGTCGGCGTTGCCTGGTTAAGTTTTATGTTTAGGTCAGCTTTTCTCCTAAACTATCAAAGCTATTGCTTTGAAACTTTTGGAATACTTGTTCACCATCATAAGCTGACCCTGGGATAGCAAGAAACATAACTCCATCTTGCTTTTGCAAGATTTATGGCCCCTTTTGTACTTAGAAAATATCAGATTTCTTGGTTAAGTTTTATGTTTAGGTCAACTTTTCTCCTAAACTATCAAAGCTATTGCTTTGAAACTTTGGGAAAACTTGTTCACCATCATAAGCAGACCCTGTACAGCAAGAAACATAACTCCATCTTGCTTTTTTCAAGATTTATTGCCCCTTTTGGACTTAGAAAATCAGTTTTCTTGGTTAAGTTTTATGTTTAGGTCAGCTTTTATCCTAAACTATCAAAGCTATTGCTTAAAACTTGCAACACTTGTTCACCATCATAAGTTGACCCTGTATAGCAAGAAACATAACTCCGTCCTGCTTTTGCAAATTTATGGCCCTTTTGGACTTAGAAAATACAGATTTCTTGGTTAAGTTTTATGTTTAGGTCAACTTTTTCTCTTAAACTATCAAAGCTATTGCTTTGAAACTTGCAACACTTGTTCACCATCATAAGCTGACCCTGTACAGCAAGCATCATAACTCCATCCTGCTTTTTGCAATAATTATTGCCCCTTTTGGACTTAGAAAATCATTTTCTTGGTTGAGTATTATGTTTAAGTCAACTTTTCTCATAAACTATCAAAGCTGTTGCTTTAAAACTTGCAACAGTTTTTCACCATCATAAGTGGACACTGTACATCAAGAAACATAACTCTATCCTGCTTTTTGCAAGAATGATGGCCCTTTTTAGACTTAGAAAATCATGGGTAGGACAATATTTCTATTACACAAAAAAAATCAGATGAGCGTCAGCACCCGCAAGGCGGTGCTCTTGTTGAACCATCTGTTGGTCTGTCAGTCTGTCCCCAATTTTCATGTCCGGTCCATATCTTTGTCATCGATGGATGGATTTTCAAATAATTTGGCATGAATGTGTACCACAGTAAGACGACGTGTTGCGCGCAAGACCCAGGTCCGTAGCTCAAAGGTCAAGGTCACACTTAGACATTAAAGGTCATTTTTCATGATAGTGCATTCGTGTCCGGTCCATATCTTTGTCATCGATGGATGGATTTTCAAATAACTTGGCATGAATGTGTACCACAGTAAGACGACGTGTTGTGCGCAAGACCCAGGTCCATAGCTCAAAGGTCAAGGTCACACTTAGACGTTAAAGGTCATTTTTCATGATAGTGCATTCGTGTCCAGTCCATATCTTTGTCATCGATGGATGGATTTTCAAATAACTTGGCATGAATGTGTACCACAGTAAGACGACTTGCACAAGACCCAGGTCCGTAGCTCAAAGATCAAGGTCACACTTAGACGTTAAAGGTCATATTTCATGATAGTGCATTGATGGGCGTGTCCGGTCCATATCTTTGTCATTCATGCATGGATTTTAAAATTATTGGGCATGAATGTGTACCACAGTAAGACGACTTGTCACGCGCAAGACCCAGGTCCGTAGGTCAAAGGTCCTAAACTCTAACATCGGCCATAACTATTCATTCAAAGTGCCATCGGAGACAGCTCTTGTTTAATACTGTTATGGCCACATTTTCTACTTAGACTTAAAGAAAGTTTGATAAAATGTTTATTTCTATGAAATCTTAGTCAAATTTAAAACTGGACTGTCTGAGGTCAAAAGTAACTCATTTAGTCAAATCACAAAACTTAGGTGCAAACAATGTGCAGACTTCAACAACCTAAATGATATGCCCTCAGCACCACCAGCACCACCACCATCCTCCAACAGTTTCTTGCCCTTTAGTACACACAATTCCCACCAAAAAAACAGATCTTTAAATTTTGCTTTTTCTTTAAATTTTGCTTCTGTCCTCTATTAATATAACTTTTTGGGCATATTTTGCCTCACTTAATTGGCGGAGCTGAGACTTGTTCCCTACATACATTCAGTCATGTGCTAAACACCACTTGCAGACAGGAACAACTTGGCTTTCAGGACCCCTACCTTCTTGTCCAATCTAAAAATGTTCTAAGTGCTCTTTAATCATTTGTGAATGAAAAACAATTTTTGACTTCACCTAAGTTGGTCTTTGTAGACAGTTTTGTCCTGTAATGTACGAATAAATGAGTTTTGAATTGAGGCTGAGACAGACGTTTAACTTTATGTTTAATTCTATATATTAACTGAGTTTGAAACATTTGTTTCAAGTTTATAAAATATTTTTCCTGTAACAATCATTGAAGAGTTAAATGAGAAATCTTATGGGATTCAGAAGACATGATTATTTTTTGAAATTTTCCTGCCTTCAGAGAGATTTTCAATAATAAGCTACAGTTTATAGTGGTATGATATTCCCAAAGGAAGCTAATTCTGAAGGGTGTTTGCAAGTTAGTGCATGACAATGCATGAATTTCTTTTTTCGTTATCTGGCAAGTTTGATAAATTGTTGTGTACCAGTACATAGTTTGGAATACCATGAGTTTTTGTTCAATTTTAATTTCCATATGTGCTCATCTACAATTCTTCAGAGATGAGTTTGCACTGAGAAATTACTTTCTTTTTAATAGCATTACTTTCTTTTAATTAACAATTTTCAAAACAAAAAACGTAGACGAAACATTCCAGAGATGCGGTTGAATATATTATTTAACGTTCCATTCTACTTTGATTAAATTTATTTTACAATAACTTACATCAGTTATTGAGTCTAAATGCTGCCATGCGGAGACTTTACATTCTAAGAATTAAATGTGATCTTTTGACTTATTACTGTCATTTCCGACTGACAGTTTGTAAAGTTTTGTTTGAGGTTACGTGACATGATGGTTGAATTTCAAATTAAAGACAAATTACTGGATGGCATCCGTGCAGCTTCTTTTTTTGACAGTTTGAAAGCTTCTTTGCTAAGTAACTGTCTGTAGTTTTCAATGGCTGCCAATAGAGTTGTAGGTAATTTGTGAAAATTCAGACTTTATTATTTCTGAGATAGATTTCTTCATCAGACGTAATTACTTCAATTTAATCAGAGAAATTGAATCTTTGAACTTTTTATTTTCATTACTTTGTGAAATTGAAAAAATATGTAAAGCTTGAAAATAATTTTGATATAATATTTTTCAAAAATGTACTACCGATACTTTGAGAGGGCAGTTTTTGCACTAACTATTTCTTTGTCTGGTCTTTTGAGCAAAATTAAAGTGATTAAGTTTCTTTGCTCATCAGAACCAAAGGTTCAGCGTGAGCTGTCGTGATGGGCAGTGTCAGTTGTCTATCTTCTAGTGTTAGCTATTCTCCTTTAAACATCTTCTTCTCATGCAGCACCTGGTGGATTAGCACCAGGGTTCAGGTCTGTAGCATCCTTGTACGGTTATCTCTGAAATTTTTTCAAATGGTTCTGCTTGACTGATTTTAGGGGCTACCAGAACTGAAAATAGAAAAACAACTTCTTCTCATGAACAACTTAATAGATCTTCATCAAACTTGGTCTGTAGCATCCTTATAAGGTCCTCTTGCAATTTTTTTTCAAATGGTTCTGCTTGACTGATATAAGGGACCTACAGAGGCTGAGAGCCACAAAAAGAAAACCCTTTAAAACTCTTTCTCATGAACCACTTGATAGAACATCAACAAACTTGTCCCCACCTATATTTGTACAAATTGTTCCTATTGACTGATTTCAGAGGCTTCCAGATCTGAAAATAGAAAAACCCTTAATAATAAGCACAGTTATTACCGTGTCATACATATTTTCCAATTAAAATCATCAGTTATAGGTGAGCCACTTAGGTCCACTTTGGTCCACGTGTTACTATGTTTAAGAAATGAAAAGTTCCCAAATGTGGTTTATCGTAGAATAACCCGAGTTTTGAGTTCTTATGCGTAAGAATATATCACGAAGGCCATAATATTGTTTCACATAACAACGAAAAAACTCGGGTTATTCTACGATAAATCACACCTGGGAACTTATTATTTCGATTCTAACATGACATACTCAGTATCAAGTGTTAGAAAAATGGTAACTACTTTTAACGACCATGTTACGCACCTGAATAGGATGACGTCATTGCACGCGAGTGGTTTATTGCAGAATAACAGATAGATTTTGCTCTACTTGTATGTAGGTTATTTGCTGGTCGTGTTAGAATATAATTTTTGAGCTGTCTTTCATACCCGTTGTAAATTTTGTAGTGTGTGTTCTGTTGAGTCTATACTTATACCCCACACCCCGACAACCCCTCTCCCATTGGGGGTTCATGTTGATAGCTAGGTCAGTACATCTGTCCTTTGGTAGACACTATGGTTTCTGACCAATAACTGGAACAGTAGTCAAACTTTATATCATGTTGAAAAAATGGTGTTAACAATTAATGCTTTCATTTCTTTACAGTCTGATGCAGACGTAATTATTTCAAGCAGAGCCAGCATTTGCACTCGTGTCACATACTGTCATGGGATTTGTGCAGTGTCTGCTTATGTCAGATAACAGTGCTTTAGTAATTTGTTTCTTATCTGTAATCATTAGTTGATTGCAATATTTTGTACAGCAGACAATTTACAGAACAATCTGTATTTACTATATTTCAGGTATGTTTTCCGCTGATTGACAGATTTATTGAGGACCATGACCTTCTGACCTTTGGTGACCTCGTAAATGCAGTGGATGTAATAGCTGCTTCTGAAAATACTGTTCTTCAGGTAAGTTTTATGATTGTTTTTTATACGCAGGAAGGGAGCATATTATGTTATGATGCTGGTGTCTGTCTGTCCATCCGTCTGTAAGCAATTTTGTGTCCACTCTGTAACTATTGAACCCCTTGAAGGATTTCGAAGAAACGTGTCACAAATGTTGACCACATCGAGACGATGTGCAGAGCGCATGTTTTGGATGGCTCGCTTTAAGGTTAAGGTCACACTTAGGGGTCAAAGTTCATATGACTTTGTTTTGTGTCCGCTGTGTAATTCTTGAACAGCTTGAAGGGTTTTATGTCCTCATGGTCGTGCCTGAACTGCTTTGATCTAAAACTTGGGCACATATATTGCCCTGCTTTGCAGAGCACTTGTTATCATAAGCATTCAAGTAATAGGGGTTAACTTACTAATCCCACGCCATGAGTGGTGGGGGTTATAGGAATGGTCTCTGTCCATCCTTCAGTCTATCCATCCATCCGTAACAATTGTGTCTGCTCCATATAACTTAAACCTCTTGAAGGATTTTCATGAAACTTAGGTCAAATGATCACCTCATCATGATGATGTGCAGAACTCTTGAGTCAGCCATGTTGACTCAGTCAGCCATGTTGACTCGAGGTTAAGGTCACAACTCAAGGTCAAAGGTTTGAGGTTTCTATTTTGTGTCTGCTCTGTATCTCATAAAACACTTGAAAGATTTTCATGAAACTTAGGTCAAATGATCACCTCATCAAGACTATGTGCAGAACTCATGAGTCAGCCATGTCGGCTCAAGGTCAAAGGTTTGAGCCTTCCACTATCCATAACAGCAGCAGGGGATATAGCTGTCTTTCAGACTGCCTTGTTATATTCAGTGTAAGATTGAAATAACCCCAGCACTAGATTCAATATCTGCATCACTTCTTTCACTGAAAATACTGTATACACTCACTCTTACATTCTAATGTTGATGTTATAAAATGTTTATTTGCTCAACCCCACCCCACCCCACCCCATCCCACCCACACACACACACATACTGATGGGACAAAATCACACTTCTTGTCATTATGTGTTTACTTTATTGTACCCCCCGACAACAAAGTTGTAAGGGGGGGTATACTGGTTTCAGGTTGTCTGTCTGTCTGTCCGTCTGTCTGTCTGTCCGTCTGTCCGTAGACGCAATCTTGTGCGCACCATCTCTCCTTATCCCCTTGACAGAATTTAATGAAACTTCACACAAGTGATCAGTACCAACAGTAGTTGTGCATGGGGCATGTTAGGTTCTTTTAGAAAAAAAAATTGCAGAGTTATGGGACTTTGTTTTTTTGTTGCTATACTATATACATAGACACAATCTTGTGCGCACCATCTCTCCTCATCCCCTTGACACAATTTAATGAAACTTCACACAAGTGATCAGTACCAACAGTAGTTGTGCATGGGGCATGTTAGGTTCTTTTAGAAAAAAAAATTTGCAGAGTTATGGGACTTTGTTTTTTTGTTACTATACTATATACATACACACGACACAATCTTGTGCGCACCATCTCTCCTCATCCCCTTGACACAATTTAATGAAACTTCACACAAGTGATCAGTAACAACAGTAGTTGTGCATGGGGCATATTAGGTTCTTTCAGAAAAAATTTTGCAGAGTTATGGGACTTTGTTTTTTTTTTTGTTACTATACTATATACATAGACACAATCTTGTGCACACCATCTCTCCTCATCCCCTTGACACAATTTAATGAAACTTCACACAAGTGATCAGTAACAACAGTACTTGTGTATGAGGCATGTTAGGTTCTTTCAGCGACAAAAATTGCAGAGTTATGGGACTTTGTTTCTTGTTAACATACTATGTACATGCAGTCTGCATATGCAATCTTGTGCATGCCTAATCTACCAAACCCTTACATACAATTTAATGAAACTTCACACAAGTGATCAGTACCAACCCTAGTTGTGCATGGTGCATGTTACATTCTTTTAGATAAATATTCTGCATAGTTATGGGACTTTGTTTTTTGTTACTATACTGTATACATACAGTCTATATACATACAGTCCACATAATTATGCAATCTTGTGTGCATCAAATTGCAATGTACTGTGTCAGTGCATGTGGGGGGTACATTCATCACCTTTAGTGATAGCTCTAGTTTAATTTTGATTTTTTTTTACCACAGAGTTTCCTGGATGCCTTTGCAGAGTGTGCGGATAGCCCCTATGGTTGTTTGTTGGTGCATGGCAAAATCTCCGTGGCAACAAGAAAATGGTGGAGTTTAACTAGTCGAGAACTGGTGCTAATCTCTGCTCTAATATCCTCATTTTCACCTAGTTCATCAAGGGATGTTCCAGTGTTTCTGCCTGATGCTAGTCCAAGCGTATGTAAACACCTGTAACTTTTTCTTGATTTTCTTTGTGGATTTATTGGTTTTCAGTTTTGTTTGTGGCAGAGTTTGTATGAGTACTTTTAAAAGAAAAAATGCATACAAGATTTTAAAGTAGGAGTTCCATTTCAGATGAGTAATAGAGGGTGTTTTTTTTTTTAGGAATTTAAACTATTATATTATGCATAAATTAGCTAAGACCCTTCTACTGACTTTTTTAATGCCTTTGGTTCAGGTGAGCTATTGTGACCGCTCAATGTCCGACGTCTGCCGTGCGTCGTCCATCAGCATTTCCTAAAAAAATCTTCTTGAAAACCACTGGGCAGAATTACACCAAACCTCACAGGAATGATCCTTGGGTGGCCCCCTTTCAAAATTGTTCAAAGAATTTAATTCCATGCAGAACTCTGGAACTGAAAGGAAAAACTTTAAAAATCTTCTTGTCCAAAACCACGGGGCCTAGGGCTTTGATATATGGTGTGTAGCATCATCTAGTGGTCCTCTACCAAAATTGTTCAAATTATCCAGCTAGGGTCAAATATGGCCCAGCCCCGGGGATCACATGGTTAATATAGACTTATATAGGGAAAACTTTGAAAATCTTCTTGTACAAAACCACATGGCCTAGGGCTTTGATATTTGGTATGTAGCATCATCTAGTGGTCCTCTACCAAGATTGTTCAAATTATCCCCCTGGGGTCAAATATGGCCCCACCCCGGGGGTCACATGGTTTATATAGAGTTATATAGGGAAAACTTTGAAAATCTTGTACAAAACCACATGGCCTAGGGCTTTGATATTTGGTATGTAGCATCATCTAGTGGTCCTCTACCAGAATTGTTCAAGTTATCCCCCTAGGGTCAAATATGGCTCTGCCCCGGGGGTCCCAAGTTTTACATAGACTTATATATAGGAAAAAAAGTTTAAAAATCTTCTAGTCTGAAACCACAACTCTTAGACCTTTGATATTTGGTTTGTAGCATTGTTTTATGGTCCTCAACCAAAATATTCAAATTGTACCCCTGGGGTAAAAAGAGGCCCTGCCCTGGCGGTCTCAAGTTTTATATAGACTTATATAGGAAAAAGCTTTAAAAATCTTCTTGTCAGAAACCATACGACCTAGGCTTTTGATATTTGGTATGATGCATTGTCTAGTAGTCCTCTACCAAAATTGTTCAAATTATGCCCCTGGGGTTTAAAGAGGCCCCGCCTTGTTATGCCCCTGGGGTTTAAAGAGGCCCCGCCCTGGGGTCACTTAGTTATTATGTGAGTAATTTAGGAAAAATACTTAAAAAATCATCTGATCCTATTTCCAAGACTATTTAATTATAATTACCTGATGACCCCAAGTAATATGATGTCACTTGATTGTGACCTTGACCTACTGACCTTCTAAGATACAGCCTTGAAATATTGATGACTTACACAGTTTTGCACACAAATCGTAAAACTGAATTTCATTGACCATGAATGTGACCTACTGACTTTCTTGTTATTTTATCATCAGTTTGACATTTGAAACATGAAGCTCATATTACTCAGGTGAGCGATCAAGGGTCATCATGACCCTCTTGTTTATTGTCTTTCTAATTCCATTTGTTGCAAAGAAGGAGTATCGAAACTATAATTTACCAATTCATACTACGGTCTTACAACAAAAATAAGTCAACAGCAGCATTTCATGAAACCCTTTTGATTTTACCCAGAGAGGTTTGCATTTTGTTTATTTTTTTGGCCTGAACTTATTTCTTTTCATTTGCAACACCTTTAATCTGAGAAGGTAGAGCACAAGACTTTTAATTGAATGGTCTGAATTGAACTGTGAACAGATTGGCCACTGGTTGAGTGGAACATTTTCCTTGCTGATTCAGATGCATATTCTAGCTCAGTAGGGAGAGCACTGAGCTATATAACACTGGGTTATGATCCACAAGTATCACAGTTCATAAAAGACATGAAGTCATTTTGTCATCCACCTCTGATTGATGTGGAGAAGTTGGCAGTTACTTGCAGAGAACAAGTTAGTATTGCAACAAAACAGTGTTTATTGTCCACTTTGGTTATATTCTCTTAACACTTCTCATTACAACATATACCACGTACTAGCAATGATAGCTCTACATATCTGAGTGTTGGCCTTCAGCTTTAACTTGCCTACTTGAACAAACCATCATAGTCATCTTGTTGAAGCTTTTTGCCTTCTATATGTATTTTTTATACGCCCAAACGGACGTATTATGTTATGATGCCGTTGTCCGTCCATCCATTAGCAATTTCGTGTCTGCAATGTAACTCTTGAACCCCTTGAAGGATTTCAAAGAAACAACACAAATGTTCACCACATCGAGATGACATGCAAAGCACATGTTTTGGATGGTTCACTTCAAGGTCAAGGTCACACAGGTCAAAGTTCATACTTCGGGCAATTATTGCTCCGTATTGCATTGCTCTTGTTACATGATATTGTGGTCTGTTATTTCAGGTGCCACATAGGTTGATGACATTCCAGTTGACCAGACATGTTGAAGCATGTGTGTTGTGTGGTCCAAGTCCCTCATTAGCTGACCTTGAAGAGGAGGTAAGTTGTAATATGTTGGAACTTGTGTATTGTGTGGTCTAAATCCCTTGGTAGCTGACCTTGAGGTTTAGATAACTGATGAAATGTTGAACTTCGTGTATTGTGTGATGTAAACCCCGCATTAGCTGACCTTGAGGAGGAGATAAATGGTTGACCTAGTGAAACTTGTGTATCCCAAATCTATCTTTCAGTAGCTGACCTTGTTGATGACCCTTATTATGCCGGGGGTCAGTAGATCAAAGGTCAAGGTCATAATGATATCTGGACTGAAAGTTGGACACTGCATTATTGGAGGAATACGTTTTACAGTTCTTGTTCAAAATAGTTGTCATTTGAAATAGGAAACGTGGAATATTACTCCTATTGCTTAAAGGTTTAATTTTTTTGCACTCTATTTCAATTTTAACTTAGAAGCCAGGCATTCTAATGAGGAATATTGATGGAAACTGTCAGAAAATCTATAATTTAAAGTAAATTGGATTTTCCTGGCAAAATACATGTTGCTGCCAATGATCATTTTCTACAAAACGTGACAACAAAATGAATAATTACTGCCAACATTCCATGCAAAAACATCACTATTTACTGCAGGAATTTCATCGTAGCCTTTGAGGATTTTGTACTTTAATAAATTTGCATTATAGACATGAATATGATCAGCTGTAACAATTTTATTACACTGTGGAAAGAGAAATTACAGTTTTTACACAGGAGTTACTGTTAAACTTTGTCACTTTTTTGCATAAAATATTGTTTTTCCATGCTTTTTAATGCATGCAGGCACATAGTGCTCAAAGTGTGCTACTGTGATCACCTTGGGTCAGTCATCATGCGTTGTCTGTGGCAAGTTGTCCATTGTCAACAATTTAACTGTTATCTCCCAAAAAAGTTGGCACAGAGGACACATTTTCCACCAGATTTCATAAAATTTATGCAAATTTAAGCTATATTCAAAACCAGGTCATCTGAAGTCAGATGCTATCTAAATTTATTTTCATTGTATTAGCAAATTATCTCTTTAAAATTGCTTTACTGTTCAAACTTAATTTACAGTTCAAACTTAATTTACGGTTCAAACTTAATTTTAATAGAACTTTTTTTTTTCTTACAAAATTTGTAATTCACTAATGTAATACTATACACTATGCAAAAAGTGGATAACTGTATTGACATATGGAAGCAGTTACCCACTTCTTGCACTGAGGTTATGAATTCTTTACTGTAAACTGAAATATCTTCATGTCAGAGCAAAAAGTGGGTAACTGTATTGACATAAGGAAGCAGTTACCCACTTTTTTTTCACTCAGGTAATGAATTATTTTAACTCTATCTAAATGCAGTTTAAAAAAAAAATATGAAAATGTTTAGTTGAAAACTTTGTTGTCTTTGATTAACTTTAAACAAAATAATTATGTCTATGGAATTTATCCTTGGAATAAACAGTCTCTTAAGGATGTAGTATACCTTATTGCAAGCATAGATTTATAGGTTATTAGCTTTGTATCGGGAAATATGCACGAGTTCCTGTATTTTCTGTATTTGGACGCACGCGCATACAAAAAAATCCTGTATTTTCTGTGTTTGGACGGTTCAACAGTCCCATGTTAAACATACGATAAAGCCCGAAACGCGTGAAAATGTTCCTAATGTAAATCGGATGAAGTAGGCGCTCTATGTACAGAGTTTGATTATGCGTCTTGAAATCTGGATTTAATTTGAGTTTTTTTTGTTTTTTTTTTTTTTGTTTACAACACACAAAAACGATTCAAGGGATAACAATGCTATCTGATTTAGATATTAAAACGTTCGTTAATAATCAAAAACTTAAAAATACAGTAAAAAGGATCATCAGATGTTGGAATATTTGAAAAGTCGCTAAAAGAAGCCATTCTGGACGAAACCTAGAAATTGGTATCAGCCCTGACTGTCTGAATAACTACCTCAGCAGTTTTTATTTAACAGTTAAGAAACAAAATGGAGAAGATTATGAATGGCAGCGGAGGGCGGTCAGCATCCAAAACATGTCTGCTCTAATTATTCAGTTTTCATCGGATCTTCACCACACTTGCAGACAATGTTTGTGGGCATTACATCTCGGCCAATTTCGATAACCAGCTGAATTGTACCAGACACTCTTTGATTATAGTTCTTGAATTACTCGAAAAACGGGGAATTTAGCCTTGTTTTTATCCGATCTTCACCAAACTTGCTGACAATGTTTGTGGGCATAATATCTCAGCCAAGTATTATTACCACCAAAATCGCCAAATGGCTGTTGTAGGGAGGTTGCGCCATATACTTTTTTTAAATGATGATACGCAGAAAAAACAACATTCAATGTATTATGTATGAAGTGAAATAAATATAGAATAAAAAGGTTATTTAAGGTCTAACATTGTTCTGTATAACATATACTTGCAGTCATACTAAGCTGGGAAAAACTAGAAAAGGCAGGAATACAATATTCAGTGAAACATTTTTAATTTAAACTATTATTATAGTAAGATAAAACAGATATAGAATAAAAAGGTTATTTAACATTGTACTGTACAATACGAGATATATTTGGACTGGTGCGTGACGTAATTCAGTGTAATTCGTACCCAGCTGAGAAAACAATATTGAACTCGCCTAGCGGCTCGTCCAATATGGTTTTCTCAGCTGGGTACTCGTCCAAATATATCTCCGTATTGTACAGAACAATGTTAAATAACCTAATATTATTACATACACATCTACACGTATGAATATAATGTAAATATCATAAATTTGTTCAATAGCCTGAATAGGATTGACAATGCTGAACTAGTTAGAAAAAAGTAGTGCAAGAACAAACACTGAATTACGTCACGCACCCGATATGAAATTCAGGCGTCAGTGTATGGAAAAATATTGACGTTTCCGGTACCAGTTTAACTTAGCTGGGAATAAAAATGTGTATGTAATAATCAGATTTATTCAACCATGCTTCATATAATTAAATGTTTCACCTGCTAAAATTTCTGTCTCAGTGGTGTACATAATTTTATTAGTAAATGCCTGAGTATCAAACGTAAGTTCAAAAGATATATGCTGCGGCGCTCATGTTCCCGTGGTTATAAATTTTCTTGCAATTTTCAGACAACTGTGATGTCATTTTAACACAATAAAATTTTGTACCATTGATTCAGTACTTATTATTTCAGCATTATTTAACCATTTAGCATCAGATTTGAGACCTGTTGAATAATTTTCAGCTCGACTTTTCGAAGAATAGTCTAGCTGTTCTACTCACCCTGGCGTCAGCATCGGTGTTGGCATCGGCGTCACACCTTGGTTAAAGTTTTGCATGCAAGTACATATTGCTATCCTTTAAAGGTATATAGTTTTGAAACTTATTTTTTTCTTTTTCTAGGTCAATTACCAACCTCACTGGGTCAAGTCCCACAACTCTGACAATTATTTTGGCCAAATTATGCCACCTTTTGGACTTAAAAAATCCTGGTTAAAGTTTTACATGCAAGTTACTATCTCCAAAACCAATGCAGATATTGAATTGAAACTTCACATTTGTCTTCGGGGTTATAAAACTAGGTGATAGCGTCAAGTCCCATAACTCTGACATGCATTTTGACTTAGAAAATCCTGGTTAAACTTTTGTGTGCAAGTACATATGGCTATCATTTAAAGGCATATAGATTTGAAACTTATTTTTTTCTTTTTCTAGATCAATTACCAACCGCACTGGGTCAAATCCTGTAACTTTGACATGTATTTTGGGCAAATTATGCCCTCTTGTGGACTTGAAAAATTCTGGTTAAAGTTTTGTGTGCAAGTTACTATCTGCAAAACAAATGCAGATATTAAATTGAAACTTCACATGTGTCTTTGGGGTTATAAAACTAGTTGATTGCATCAAGTTCCATAACTCTGACTTGCATTTTGGCCAAATCATGTCCCCTTTTAAACTTTAAACTTTTGGTTAAAGTTTTGCATGCAAGTTACTATCTCCAAAACTAATGCAGATACTGGATTGAAATATATTATTTTAACATTTAGGGTAATATTCCTGCTTCTGGGACAACAGTTCGAATAGTCGAGCACTGGCTGTCTTACGGACAGCTCTTGTTGAAATTTGCTTCAACTTTGGCATGCACTTATTCAAATTCTATGGTGTATGTATACATTATTTCTACAGGCATTTCAGGAATAAAGTTCACAGTATATTTGAATTTTCACAAATTATTTACAACTCTATCGGCAACCCTTGAAATAATAGATAGTTACATAACATTAAAGCTTTCAAAATGTCAAGCTAACAAGATATAAGGATGTCACCCAGTAAATTGCCTTAAATCATGGTGTCACGAGATATGTCAAATAAAAGTTTATACACCATCATTTCCAAGGAAAGGAACAAGACAGAAAATCACATTCAATTCTCAGACTGTAAAATCTCAGCATGTCAACAGCTAGACTTACTGATTTATCGGAACTAGAGAAACATAATTCTGAACAAAACATTTAAATATAGATTTAGGGGCATCCCTTGTGAGTTTACAGATTGTTTCAAAATGCTGAAAATAATGCTATTAAAGAGAATATTAGCGGTAGATTTCCCCAAAGAATTTGCATCTCGAATTGCTTCTTTTTCTTCTCAAATAGGTATCAAAGAGTATAAAAGAAATAGAAAGATATTATTTTGGCGGCAAATGATTCTGTCTTTGCGACCAGTGCAGACCAAGATCAGCCTTCACCTCCATGATAATAAGCGGTGTTTCCCAAATTGAATGATTGGTCAGTCCATTTTAGAAATTTAGCAGGCTAAAGATTAAACCTAAAAGTTTGTGTAAAAATTGTTCTGTCCTCGTCAGTAAACTTTATGATAAAAATCATTATGTTGTCCAGACACAGTCAAAAGGTATGAAAAACTAGTCATTCACAAAATGAAGGAGCAGTCTTCATGTGATTGCCTAGAGTGGGATACAGACAATATCACTTACAAACAAAGTCCCCCCACCCCCACTCAAATGGACAAAATCTCCCACTGACAAAATACCCCTTCTCAGTTTGACCAAGGCGGACAAAATCCACACATAGATTTTTAATTTTTGTACAAATTTTCACATTGTGCCATATAAAAACTTACATTTATCATATTGAAAATTGTTATTCAATTTCATTTAATCTTTTTTTAATATTCGAGTTTTTATTTAACAAAATCAAATTGGAGGGAGGTGTTTATTCTCCTTGGTCAAATTGAGCAAAGAGCATGAATGCATGTGGATTAATGATTTAGTGCTTAAGACACATGCATAATGTCAGAAAATGCATAGCTCCCTACATTGTCAGATCATTAAAAATAAATTTTATATGACTCCTTATATAAATTGCCAGTCCATAGTTTATAACCGACCTATATTACATATGTTTACTGGGCATAATAAAGGCAGAATTTAAAGGTAGAATTGTGAGAATTAACTTCTGATGTTATGTATTATTGAATGTCTTGCAGGTGAATAGTCAAAACTATTGACCCTAGGGTGATATGGTTTTAATTATTTACATGCAAGCCGTTCAGTAAATGTATCCTATGACAATACAGTTTGATAAAAGTACAAAATTTTAATGCTGTGTAAATGATGTAATGTAAAACTCAGAGGAATTGGAAAAACCCATATTTATTCATTATACATTGCGTTATGCAATCTCTTGTTTAATATCATGCAATATGGGATTTGAGATACTTCTGAACGAAATGAGTACATTTGTCACCTTGCATAAGATGGAGTGATATCATGCAAAACTCACATCGCAATAGGCTCTTGCAGTCGATTCGAGCACTAATGAGCAAAAATGTAGCCTGAAGGTTAAAGTTCGATTGAATGACTTTGGAAGGTCATAATGAATTTGACTCCACCATTAATGTAAACTCAAGTTGCTTGTAGTTGTAAACATTTGGTGGGTATGACAGTATGATCACTAAAACTAGAAAAATCATGCCTTAAATACCTATAAACCAGTGATTCTGAAAATAAAAGGGAGGTAATAAGAAATCATCAGCTCACTTTCATGCAGAATGCCTGTAGTATTTGTCATACACTGAGTGCACAAATTTTAATTATAAAATGTCCTAAGTGCATCTACATGCATTACTTAAGCTAAATTCCCAAATGAAATATCTTTATCTTTAAGCAGTAATTTGACAGATACTTTTTTAATATCGCCAAAATTTAACCAAAGCTAATTAAGGCAATAGCTTATTTCAGGACTTGTTTCCATTATATACTGAACTAAATTTCAGACAAATTCACTTTACAGATATAAGTTTGAACAACATCAGGTTTCAAATCTATCATTTAAGATATTCTGTGCACTTCAGTAAGCAAGTGGAATGGGGAGGGACAGAGAATGATAAAACACAATAAACATTTTTTTGCGTGGCGGGGGTGTTGTATCGATATGTAGCCTTAAATAGTATAAGAGAAGTGACTAAAACATCATAGAATTTGATGAATCAAGGGCCATTACTCTGCTGTAAATCACATGGTTCGCACAGGCCATGAAAAGTCCTTGAATTTGATGCCTACTCCTTGAAAACTACTGTAAAATCATTTAATTTCGTGGGCATAAAATTTCGTGTTTTTAGTCAAAACGGCAATTTCGTGGGGATATGAATTCGTGGATTTCAACTTTTGAACATAAAATGAATAGGAATTTTATTTGTATGTTGGGATTAAATTTCGTGGATTGACTAAACAACGAAATCCACGAAAATTAGTCCCCCACGAAAATTTATGATTTCACAGTACTTGAATTTTGTAACAGTCAGAAATTACTTGAAAACTACTAGAATATAGGAAAAACGTACAAAAGATGGCAAATAGTCTTTAAATTCGTAGGGTGCGAAGTGAAAACAAACAAACATTATAAATGGACCAAAATAAAGTAAAAAACGACGAAAAAAAACCCAACCCTTACCGCCATTAGGGCCTGCCACGGAGTCGGCGATAGTACGGTACGGTACTGTACTTTACGGGTTTTATGCTCTTTCAAGTAATTTTCACACTGTAATTTATCCGCGATACGTTGAAGGTAAATCTTGTGTTACATTGTTTAATTTTGTCCTAAATTGGATTTAAATTGGTTATTTCATGTCTCAGCAACAGTGACATTGCGCCCATTTTAGTCCTTGAAAATGGAGAAAAACTACTTGAAAACTCCTTGAAAACTACTTGATTTTTTTTTGGGAAGGAAGGTCTGTACGAACCATGAATTACCAAACAGGAAAATGATTGCTATATGAAGTCTGGTGTAAATCTGCCTGTTGTCGGAGGAGTTGCACGGACAAACTTTATACCATACAGATGGACAAACATATATACGGACAGACAGCACTTAATCAGTATGTCTCATCCACTACATGTGGGAGACATCATTTGCTAGTTCTATCTACAAGAGTCCCCTGTCAAAAGACACTAAAGTCTTGTGTTCTATATTTACTGTCATATTGTGCAAGTTCATCTACAGCAAAATCTTAAAATTAGCTGTCAGTTTTAGTAATATTCAGAAACAAATGAGCCGCGCCATGAGAAAACCAACATAGTGGGTTTGCGACCAGCATGGATCCAGACCAGCCTGCGCATCTGCGCAGTCTGGTCAGGAACCATGCTGTTCGCTAACAGTTTCACCAATTCCAATAGGCTTTAAAAGCGAACAGCATGGATCCTGACCAGACTGCGCGGATGCGCAGGCTGGTCTGGATCCATGCTGGTCGCAAAGCCATTATGTTGGTTTTCTCATGGCACGGCTCAAATCCATATTTTTTGCACTATCACTTTGAAACGTTTTTACTAAGTTTCAGTTTAAACTTAATAGATTGGCACTCTAATGAGCAGGATAGATGGAAACTGTCAGAAAATCTATACTTTACGTAAATTGGGTTTTTCCGAGAAATTGCATGCTGCTGTCAGTAATCATTCTGACAAAACATGACAATAAGCGGTATAACTACAAATATTTTGGACAAAAACTTTGTTGTCTTTTATACTTTAATATATTTGGATTACAGTATAAGTGGCTGATTTTGTGACAAGAAATGTTGGTGATTTCCAACAGGAGGGGAAAGTTTAAAAGCTCAGTAATACAGTCAAACCTGTCTGTAAGGCCAATTATCTAGAGAGCAAAATCTTCATCGTTATTTGAGCCGTGCCATGGGAAAACCAACATAGTGGCTTTGCGACCAGCATGGATCCAGACCAGCCTGCGCATCCGCGCAGTCTGGTCAGGATCCATGCTGTTCGCTAACGGTTTCTCTAATTGCAATAGGCTTTGAAAGCGAACAGCATGGATCCTGACCAGACTGCGCAGATGCGCAGGCTGGTCTGGATCCATGCTGGTCGCAAAGCCACTATGTTGGTTTTCCCGTGGCGCGGCTCATTTAAAGGTGGTCTTTATTCACGGGTTAAAATGCAATGAAAATGATTTTCACATAAATGGAGCCAGGTGAAAATATTTAAATTTAACTTTGTTTCTAATCATGTTGTGTGTTATTAAGGCTTTTAGACACTCTCTTACATTCTTTGTTGTTTTTCTGTTATCTAGGTTGGCAGATTTTGGCGTACAGGTTATGATTCACTCAGAGCCGTCTTACAGAATCATCCAAGCAATATTCCATCTCACACAGTTCTTGATTCAAACCTCTTGGGGTAAGGAGTATTGAATTTCATTTTTGAGTATAAAAACCTGCAAAAGCAGAAAGGTTTCATCCTTGATCAGACACCTTTGTAGAGTCAAGAAGTAATAGACAGCAACCTAGGGCCCAAGGTAATAAAATTGTCTTTAGAGACCAGTCTCAAAATTTGGACATCTGATTGGACATTGCTGAAGATAAATAATTTTGAAACTGACCAATGAGAAGACAGCATTCATAGACTGGTTTATGTGCTCAGTTTTATAAACTTGGACCCAAATGCAGCAATATATAAGTAAAAATGTTTGCAATTGAATTTTATCATGAAATCAGCTAGCTATTGATGTGTTTTGCATTTTAATGATAAATGCATCAGTTTATAAGTAAAAGTGTCTGCTGTTGAATTTTATCATGAAATCTGCTTTAGAAATATAATGTTACTTATGTGTTTTGAAGAAGAAAACATCAATTTATAATAGTGTGTGCAATAGAATACTATCATGAAATCTACTTAAGTGTGTTTTAATGAGGAATCCATCAATGTATAAGTAATAATGTGTGCAATAGAATATCAACATATAATCTGATTAAATATAAAGTTACTAATGTGTTTTAGTGATGATATCAGCAGTCTTTTTCATTAAACAGTAAACCGATAATATGTTATGTTTTAGTTTTTGAACTATGTTTGCATTATTAAGAGATAGTATAGTTTTATTCCTCGATTCAGTTAAGACTGATGTATTAAAAACTCGCTCAGCTCAATAGGTACAGAATCAAGGAACACTGGTTAGGTTAACTGCTCACCATTAATTAACTGAAAAACAGCATTAAATACAAAACAAACAAATGAAAACTTGTTTTACCTTGGTTATGGTTATAGAGCAAATTTCTGCATCATCATACAGAGCTGATCTGGGTTCAGTCGATCACAACACTTTTGGTATAGGATTCTACAGCAAGTTGTTTAAACTTTTTACAGTTGATAAAAAATTGCGAAAAAATTCCATGACTGGTTGTAGATGCAAGTTGGAATATCTAGCTCTGAAGTAACTGTTTTGGTTGTAACTCGGCAGAGCCTCGTTACTACCAAAACATTTACCCTCGAACCAAATCTGCATCTACAACCAGTGACAGATCATTATTATATTATAAAGAAATATTTTGAAATTCACCAGTTGATAGATTTTCCAGAACATACACTTTTAAACAAACCATCCTGATATTTCCTAATAAAGACTTCAAGTGTTTTGTATTACAGATTCCTTCTTGTGAATGTAGAGACCAACAGATGTTTGTGTTCAGTACATCCACCATCAACAGATGGTATGTATATTGGTACTCATGCTTGTCCTCCTGTCTCATTTGTAGCCCGCCCGCTTAGCTCAATAGGGAGAGCATAGATCTAAAATCGCGAGCTCAAGCCCGGGGCATATGTTCTCCGTGATGATTTGATAAAAGACATTGTGTCTGAAATCTTTTGTCCTCCACCTCTGATTCATGTGGGGAAGTTGGCAGTTACTTGCGAAGTACAGGTTTTTACTGATACTGCCCACAGTTACATAGCTGAAATATTGTTGAAAAACGGCGTTAAACCCAAAATAACCAACCAACCTGACTCATTTGTAATATGAGGATTTCTTTTTAAATAAGTTATGATATTATTCAAGAAATGAGATTATTGACAGTCAATATTATGATATATTTTCCTCAGTTCAGTTGTCCACCTGTCATAAAGTATATCTGCAGTAATTTTGTAAATTACTTATTTTCAAATAACTTGCCACAAATATCAATAACAAGAGAGTATGCAGAACACAGCTTTCTGTCATCACACAATGTCAGGGTAGTAAGGTGAGGTCAAAGGTAAAATATATCATGTCACTGTATGTTTAACCATAATGAGATTACATTCAGCACTTCAGGTCATGTCAGGTCAAGGTCAAGGTTACATGCTTAGATCAAAGGTCAGATAGTCTTTGTTTTGTGTCTGCTGTCTATACCCCCAGAAAGATTTTTTCAGTGGTGTTTGTTGAAGTTCAAGGTCAAGGTTCCGCACCGAGATCAGAGGTCAACAGGGATCATTACATATCAGCTCTGTATTTTTCATCCACTATTTAATACAGAATGATGATTGGTCAGTGTTCCAACCCATCTCTGAGCTATAGCCCTTAAAAATGGGCCCTTTTTGTAGTGACATAAGTTTTTTGTTGTTACATTTTCTCATACTTTATTTGATAATTATTATGTCTTTTTGTGAAACTTCTACTTTTCCATGATTTTTAGCTCACCTGTCACAAAGTGACAAGGTGAGCTTTTGTGATCACGCAGCGTCCGTCGTCCGTCGTCCGTCCGTGCGTTAGTCCGTCCGTGCGTGCGTAAACTTTTACTTGTGACCACTCTAGAGGTCACATTTTTCATGGGATCTTTATGAAAATTGGTCAGAATGTTCAGCTTGATGATATCTAGGTCAAGTTCGAAACTGGGTCACGTGCAGTCAAAAACTAGGTCAGTAGGTCTAAAAATAGAAAAACCTTGTGACCTCTCTAAAGGCCATATATTTCACAAGATCTTCATGAAAATTGATCAGAATGTTCATCTTGATGATATCTAGGTCAAGTTCGAAACTGGGTCACGTGCCTTCAAAAACTAGGTCAGTAGGTCAAATAATAGAAAAACCTTGTGACCTCTCTAAAGGCCATATTTTTCATGGGATCTGTATGAAAATTAGTCTGAATGTTCATCTTGATGATATCTAGGTCAAGTTCGAAACTGGGTCACGTGGGGTCAAAAACTAGGTCAGTAGGTCTAAAAATAGAAAAACCTTATGACCTCTGTAGAGGCCATATTTATGAATAGATCTTCATAAAAATTGGTCAGAATGTTCACCTTGATTATATCTAGGTCAAGTTCGAAAGTGGGTCACGTGTTTTCAAAAAGTAGGTCAGTAGGTCAAATAATGAAAAAACCTTGTGACCTCTCTAGAGGCCATATTTTTCATGGGATCTGTATGAAAGTTGGTCTGAGTGTTCATCTTGATGATATCTAGGTCAGGTTTGAAACTGGGTCAACTGCAGTCAAAAACTAGGTCAGTAGGTCTAAAAATAGAAAAATCTTGTGACCTCTCTAGAGAGCATACTTTTCAATGGATCTTCATGAAAATTGGTCAGAATGTTCACCTTGATGACATCTAGGTCAAGTTAGAAACTGGGTCACATGCCATCAAAAACTAGGTCAGTAGGTCAAATAATAAAAAAACCTTGTGACCTCTCTAGAGGCCATATTTTTCATGGGATCTGTATGGAAGTTGGTCTGAATATTCATCTAGATGATATCTAGGTCAAGTTCGAAACTGGGTCAACTGTGGTCAAAACTAGGTCAGTAGGTCTAAATATAGAAAAACCTTTTGACCACTCTAGAGGCCATATTTTTCAATGGATCTTCATGAAAATTTGTCTGAATGTTCACCTTGATGATATCTAGATAAAATTTGAAACTGGGTCACATGTTGCCAAAATTAGGTCAGTAGGTATAAAAATAGAAAAACCTTGTGACCTCTCTAGAGGCCATACTCTTCATGAGATCTTTATGAAAATTGGTGAGAATGTTCACCTTGATAATATCTAGGTCAAGATCAGAACTGGGTCATGTGCCTTCAAAAACTAGGTCATTAGGTCAGATAATAGAAAAACCTTGTGACCTCTCTAGAAGCCATATTTTTCAATGGATCTTCATGAAAATTGGGTCATGTGGAGACAGGTGAGCGATTCAGGACCATCATGGTCCTCTTGTTATTAACAGTTGGAATGTAGTTTTGATAAAAATATGCTATAACTTTAGATGAAACATTAGAAGTGTATGAAAAGAGGCATATTTTGAGGTCATACTACAAACATGTTGTAGGGAATTTCTTTTCTTCGAAGATAGAAGGCAGTGAAAAAGGTATGTTGGTCTTACTACACATAGTGACTGTGTTTCATAGAGAAAAACACTGTTTTACAAGTATAGTGAAAAATTTAACGAACCTTCCATAGCCTTGAGTTGTGGATAAGAAAATCCCAACTGAAGTAAAGATTTTGCCATGATTTTATCTTGTTTCATAAGTAAGAAAACATGGTCTGTATTGCTTTGTTTTTAAAGTCTTAGTTCTTGTTACAGTTCGCAAAAGGGCTCTGACTTTGTTCATTATTTTTTAAGCTTTCTTCATAATCGTGAAAACTTGCAGATTAAAGTCAGAATTGTACGTATATATCAAGATCATGCCATGGACAGGCAAAAAGTGGTAACGGTAGTCTTTATCTTTTTAATCAGTGGTTAGCATAAATTGAAAACACAAATTTGGAAACGGAACTAGTGGTTGTGATCTTTGTTTATAGGTGGCTTTGGCCCAGATTTGGCTGTACATTAATAATGTTAAGTTTTCTGTGTTGCAGTAGTGTGATTTAGAAAACCAGATATATTGAAATATGATGTGAAAATCTTGATTCATTGCCATGCTTTGTGCTTTTTGTACCAAAACATAAGAAATTGAAATACAGGCAAACTTCGGTCTCTCAAATTCAGATCAATTGGACACCAGCCTTGGCTTGAACTCATCATGTCCCAGCAAAATCCGTATATAATATATATTGTTTTAAATTCCGATAAATCAAACAAATTTTTCTGGTCTTGTTGAGTTTGGACGAACAAAGTTTGACTGTATAATTATTTTCTATTACAAATAAAAATCTGTATATTACAGGTCCTTCAGATTTCACTCATTCCGCCATGGACACCTATATTACCACAGACACACACAAATGTTACGCCATGCTGTCACCACCTCACCAGATCTATGTCTTATATAACACCAGTATTCCAACATTTGCTTTGAGGTATGTCTTATAGGATTTAAGGTATCCGATCCACAAATAAGCAAGTTCTATAATTATAACAGTGCAATTGAAATATATAAAAGATTGATACCTTGTGAGCTCATATAAATTTGATTTCATTTGATAGGGTATTGTCTGCTGAAAAAGAAAATATAAATTACACGACAAAATATGTTATAATAGAATTTTAATTTTTTCACTTTCTATGATACTTAAACAGAAATCAAGTTATTACAGTGTAAGATTTATCATTTCGCAATCAAAAAAACATGACTATAATGATTCTGTCATATTATTTATGGTCATCTTGTTTACTAATTCTTGTTCAGCAGACACAGCACTTTCAAACGTTGTCACCAGGCATCGAAATGTTACCTATTTGTGGATCGGATACCTTAATGTTAAAATGTTTCAGTTGTTGAAATTAGGACGGTCATATCACAAGATTGGATCCAGTCCGTTTGTACAATAAAAAACACAGAATGTGGTCAATTCGCATGTAGAACATCTATGTTTAAATTTTTTTCTTTTGATAAGTTTTGTGGTTTGCAAAAATTTCTTGAAACTGTGGAGTATTTTACTTATATTATGTTTATGATTTCTTTTCACTTAAATCATTTTGTAGAGTTTCATTCAATGCTTGATTTATGCTATAGACAGTTAAATATAATTGGACTAGTTACAACTTCAACTTACATGCTTCAAAATACATCATTTAGATGGCAGACTGAAACACCTGCCTCTAACTCCTGCAGGTCTTAAAGTCTCTTTGTGATGTAGAATTCATTCATGTGACAAAGCTAATAAGATGGCTTCAGGAAGGTTAGTTGTTCAGCTGAACTGCCTTTCCTTCCTTCAACATTTGAGCCACACCATGAGAAAATCAACATAGTGTATTTGGCGACTAGCATTGATCCAGACCAGCCTGTGCATTCGCACAGTCTGGTCAGGATCCATGCTGTTCGCTTTCAAAGCCATTGCAATTAGAGAAACTGTTAGCGAACAGGATGCGCAGCTAGTCTGGATCCTTGCTGGTCGCCAATGCACTATGTTGGTTTTCTCATGGTATGGCTCATTTATGCTTGAAAGCCACTCCTTGAGAAACCGTTAACGAACAAGATGCACAGGCTGGTCTGGATCCATGCTGGTCGCAAATGCACTACGTTGGTTTTCTCATGGTGTGGCTCATTTGTGCTTGAAAGTCATGACTTAAAACCAAAATGAAGTGGTGTCACTGAGAGAAGGGTTTTGAAAATATTTTAAAATTATAGCACCTTGCTTCATATTACATAGCAACTTTTAAATCATTTTTCTGTTTATCTCATCATCAGGTCCATTACAGAAAAGACACTCCAGATTCTAACAAGAGATAAGTCAACACAGTTATAGCCGCTTGTATGTTTAGAATAGCAGCAGTGTGTACCAGAAGAAGCCTACAGGATAGTGTTGGTCAGGATAGAGGTGTAATGTGTGAAGGACATTGGTACAAGCAGGGTAAAGGTGATACAAGATGGTAAAGAGTAAGTTTACTTAGAAATTGAGAAAGACTTATAGAAAATTGACTAACATCTGCAAAGAAAATGAGCAAGACTTACAGAGAATTGAGCAGCATCTTGTGAAATTTAGGGAGGCTTCTAGAAAATTGAGCGAAAATTTCAGAAACTGAGCAAGACTTCTAGAATATTGAGGAATATCTTGAAAGATTGTTGAAGACTTCAAGAAAATAAAGCAATTAAAAACAATTAGCAAATTCTAGAAAATTGAGCAGGTTTACTTGAAAATTGAGCAAGTCTTTTAGAAAATTAGCAGCATTTTAGGAAATTGAGCTAGTCTAGAAAATAGAGATTCAGCTAGTGTGCTACTGGTTACACGTAGATATTGTGTGAAAACTGAAATAGGTCCGATTGGAAGCAGTACCAGCAAGGAAAATAAATTTCATTTAAGAAAAGATGGAAATTGAACATTATGATAAGATGGACTTTTGCATGTTAAAGAAAAGTGCCATTGTTTTCTGCTAAAGAAAAACGGACTTAAGTTGAAACCAATTTTGTTTTAGCAGTTGAAAAAAAAGATACTGAAGCATTTCTCAGCAAGTAACTGTATGAAAATTCTGCATATGTAATCGATTATGTTACAAATTAGTTTATCACAATAAACGAGGAAAAAGACTTTTAAGTTGTATTTTTGATAAAGCCTTTTACATCTCTGTAACTGAAAATGTTAGAAGCATAGAATGCAACCACACAAAAATATAGCAACATTTCTCATGTCTTCTGGCACTGGTTTAAACATACAGTAAAACACCGCTCGTTCGAGGTCACAAGGGGATGAGCAAAATGCTTGAGTTATCCATGGTTTCGAGCGACCCAAACATTGACCAACATACGAAGAAAACTAAAGTTTGTTTTACGGTCATCGGGACCGTTTGCTGAGTAAACGGTGATGCGTAATAATAACATACTTGTGACATTTTCGAAAACAAACGTATTACAAACGTTATCTATTGATAGACGTTTCAATATGTAATTTGTAAATGGCACATGCGAAGAAACAACTAAGATTTTTTTAAAATTTTTATTCATCAACAAGTGCATATCATAATTATCGTCTCAATTTTATGAAACGGCTATATTATTTCCTTCATTTGCATGCAAACAACTGCTGATTAAATTACTAAGATCTCGATCCCGCAGAAAAGATGCTTTAAGTTATCAGTAATTGATCGATATTTGATCAATAAAACTTTTCTTTAAGCTTTTATCAATAATTAATCTCATCTTAATATCAAATATACCGACAAACAAACATTTAAGATAGTCTGGGAATAGACTACGCAATTCTCACGGTGTGTGAAAATGTTTAATTAAACGATGCATTCTGACCGCCGAAGGTGTGAAAAATTTTGACACCTTTGCTCGAGTTAGCCAGAAGCAACAAAGAGTAAATTAATACACAGGGACCAGGTGTCATGCTCGAGCGATCGAGTTATCGATGCTCGACCCAGCCATGGTTATATCACATAGAAAATAGAAGGAAATCGGCCGGGACCACATGAATTGCTCGAGCGAGCCCGGGTGCTCGAGTCATCGATGCTCGAGCGAGCGGTGTTTCACTGTAACTTTCATTATACGCCTAAAGGGACATATTATGTTATGACGCCGTTGTCTGTCTGTCCATCCGTTAGCAATTTCATGTCCGCTGTGTAACTCTTGAATCTCTTAAAGGATTTCGAAGAAACTTGACACATATGTTCATCACATCGAGACAACATGCAGTATGCATGCTTTGGATGGCTTGCTTCAAGGTCAAGGTCACAGGGGTCAAAGGTCCTCTGACTTTGTTTTGTGTCCACCCTGTAACTCTTGAACTGCTCGATGGATTTTAAAGAAACTTGGCACAAATGTTCACCACACCAAGACGACGTGCAGAGCACATGTTCTGGATGACTCACTTCAAGGTCAAGGTCACAAATAGGGGTCAAAGGTCATACCATCGGACATATATTGCTCCGCACTGCTGTCTATTATATTCAGAAATATTGAATGGACTAGACCCATTTACTCTTTCAAGACACATATCTATGATTTATCTATAGTAATTTACTCAGCTAATTAAAGAAAACAGATTGAATTAGTCTTGCTATGATGGTCACAACATGACAAGATGTGAAGTTGTGAGAACATTTGACAAATTGTCCAGTCCTTAAACTGACCAACAAAATCTTCACTATCTTACTTTGTCCATGGTAAAAATGAATTATATAGGTAACAGAAAAGTGAAATATGACAATAGCAATTTTCATTTATTTTTCAAACCTTGCATATGTAGGTCAGATTAGCAAATTAGTATGAAAGTGTGCATTTATGCCATCAAAGTAAGAAATAATCGCTCATTTTTTACCTTAGCCTATCAGTAAAATATAAGAAACATCGATTTCACAATATTAAAAAGGAATCTAACTTTCTCATCTACTATTCTACCTATATATCCCTTCAATCATGTTTTAAAATTTAATTTGGTATAATCCTGTCATTTCCACTATAATGACAATTTTGTAGAGATAGAATTTGAGCCACCACATGAGAAAACCAACATAGTGCATTTGCGACCAGCATGGATCCAGACCAGCCTGAGCAACCGTGCAGACTGGTCAGGATCCATGCTGTTTGCTTACAAAGCCTTTTGCAATTAAAGGATGCGCAGGCTGGTCTGGATCCATGCTGGTCGCAAATGCACTATGTTGGTTTTCTCATGCTGCAGCTCATTTCTTGATTTTCATATAACCGTGAAATAGTTTAATTCATGGGCATAGAATTTCAAGGTCTTGGCCAAAACCCATTATTGGGATAAGAATTTGGAAATTTTCAACTTTTGAAGATAAAATAAATGGAAGTTTTATTTGTTCGACAGATTCTAATTTGTTAAAGGACGTAGCCATTAAATCAACAAAAATTATTGATAAAATAAAAGAAACAAGTGACTGAGTATTGCAGTGGAAAACTTTGTTAGTGTTCGTTCCTTGTGGTTGTTGGCAACACTGTTTTAGAAATTGCAGGATCCAGATTTGCAAACTGACAGGTAGGTGAACCGGATAGAGGGCATTCCTATAGTCCCCTCCTGTGTTCCACTCATAATGCCGAATGTCAAGTAAGGAAGCCAGTAGTACCAATTTTTATGACAAGTACAACATGGCTAGGAAGTGAACCCTTGACCTCACGCACATGGTGCTCTATCACTAGACTACCAAACAAGTCTTAGGAAGGGAGTTGTGACGGTATAATAAAAAGTTTAGTATCATACTCAGTAAATTAAAACAAGTAAAGAAAGGAGAGTCAAAGAGAAAAGAAATCAAAATATGATCAACATTTTATTGCACATATATTTACCACATATATATTTTAAAATTCTGGTTAATCATCACATAATTTAGGTAATGCATTGATGTACATACTCTAGATAAACTGAAACACTGGCTTAAAACATATCGATATTTGAGCAGTTAATGAGCAATAAAACAACCTAAAAATAAAAGTACAGTAAAACCCAAAAACACCACCTATGTAAGAGTCAAATAGTGGCCTTTGTTTGCAGCCAGTCTTTATTCAAAGGATAAAATATACTGAGGAAGGGTTTAATATTGTGGGCATGAAATTTCATGTTGTGTGTTTATCCGTATGAATAAACAAGAGGTGTCCATAAGACAGCCAATGCTCGACTATTTGAATTGTACCTGAAGCAGAAATATACACTAAATCTTAACATATCCATAGTTTCAATCCAGTATCTGCATTTGTTTTGGAGATAGTAACTTGCACGCAAAACTTTAACCAGGAATTTCTAAGTCCAAAAGAGGGCATTATTTGGCCAAAATGCATGTCTAACAGTTATAGGACTTCCTGCTATCAACTTTTTTTATAACCCCTAAGACACGTGAAGTTTCTTTGAATAGTCGAACTAAAAAAAAACACACAATAAATTTGTTTTTTTTTTCTTTCTGCACAACTGTCACATTTTCCTGAATGATTAGAACATACCACTGACCATGTGTTTCTCAAAAACAAAAAAATACTGTAAACAAAGCTGCATGTGACATTGTTTATTTACCTTTCAGAGGACAGAAATTAATACTGAGGTTATGTTACCAACGTAATGTGGTGCACAGGATTTCCAAGCTATCATGTTTTTACATTGGCATTTGGATAATTATATGACAGAATATGAGCCGCACCATGAAAAAACCAACATCAGCATGGATCCAGACCAGCCTGTGCATCCACGCAGTCTGGTCTGGGTCCATTCTGTTCACTTTTAAAGCCTATTAGAGAAACTGTTACAAATAGCATGGATCCTGACCAGACTACACAGATGCGTAGCTGGTCTGGTTCCATGCTGGTCGCAAACGCACTATGTTGGTTTTCTCATGGCGTGGCGCATATATTTCTAATTTGGCAAAATGGACATTTTGCAAGATTATTTCTCTTAAATTAAATATATAAAGGTTAACAATACTACCTTGCCTAAATACTGTAATACACAACGATGTTTAACATACACAAACAAGCAATAACAAAAATTTAATAGTAGTAAAGGCAACCAGTTATATGGATTATTCAAAGGAGAATAATCTTCTGAAAGTTCATATTTTGAGTATTTTACAATTGCGGTTTAGGAGTATATCACCAAAACACAGAAAGTTTAGATAAACAAACAACATCGTTACCAATATTTTACCTGACCATTACATGTTCTGCCATACTGTCCCGTACTTAAAATATTCTGAAAAAGTTATCCCCCTTTGAAAATGAATGCCATTTGTAAAGAAATAAAAATAAACAATTGCTGAAAACTGTGTTCCACCTGGTTAAGTGAAATTTCAACACTCGCACGCTATTGCAAATGCATCAAAACAAACATGTGTAACAGTTCTTTGAAAATGGTGAGTTTTTAAAGGCGCTTGACTGTCCGGAAGTGGGGCCCCTTTAGGCAGTCCTTTTCCGGAATTCAGTGTTTATATCAGTATACTGACACTTGTTTTGTAGTTTTTGTAATAATAGCGTGTATATTACACTACAAAACAAGTGTCAGTATACTGATATAAACATTGAATTCCGGAAAAGAACTGCCTAAAGGGACCCCACTTCCAGACAATCAAGCGCCTTTAAAAATTCACCATTTTCAAGGAACTGTTACACATGTTCATTTTGATGCATTTGCAATAGCATGCGAGTGTTGAAATTTCACATAACCAGGTAAAACACAGTTTTCAGCAATTGTTTATTTTTATTTCTTTACAAATGGCATTCATTTTCAAAGGGGGACAACTTTTTCAGAATATTTTAAGTACGGGAAAGTACGGCAGATTATGTGATGGTCAGGTAAAATATTGGTAACGATGTTGTTCATTTATAAAATATTTCTGTGTTTTGGTGATATACTCCTAAACCTTAACTAACACAGAAAACAAGAGGGCCATGAAGGCCCTGTATCGCTCACCTGACCTATTGACCTAAAGATCATCAAGAGCAACATTCTGACCAAGTTTCATAAAGATATGGTCATAAATGTAGCCTCTAAAGTGTAAACTAGCTTTTCCTTTGATTTGACCTGGTGACCTAGTTTTTGACCCCGGATGACCTAGATTCAAACCTGACCTAAAGATTATCAAGATTAACATTCTGATTAAGTTTCATGAAGATACAGTCTTAAATGTGGCCTCTAGAATGTTAACAAGCTTTTCCTTTGATTTGACCTAATGACCTAGTTTTTGACCCCGGATGACCCAGATTTAAACTTGACCTATAAATCATCAAGATTAACATTCTGACCAAGTTTCATTAAGATATGGTCATAAATGTGGCCTCTACAGTGTTAACTAGCTTTTCCTTTGATCTGACCTAGTGACCTAGTTTTTGACCCTACATGACCCAGATTCAAAACGGACGTTGAGATCATCAAGATTAACATTCTGACCAAGTTTCATTAAGATATAGTCTTAAATATGACCTCTACAGTGTTAACAAGCTTTTTCTTTGATTTGACCTGGTGACCTAGTTTTTGAACCCAGATAACCCAATATCGAACTCGTCCAAGATTTTATTGAGGGTAACATTCTGACCAAGTTTCATTAAGATTGGGCCCAAATTGTGACCTCCAGAGTGTTAACAAAGTTTTCCTTTGATTTGACCTCGTGACCTAGTTTTTGACCCTAGATGACCCAATATCGAACTCGTCCAAGATTTTATTAAGGGTAACATTCTGATCAAGTTTCATTAAGATTGAGCCAAAACTGTGACCTCTAGAATGTTAACAAACTTTTCCTTTGATTTGACCTGGTGACCTAGTTTTTTACCCCAGATGACCCAATATCGAACTCGTCCAAGATTTTATTGAGGATAACATTCTGACCAAGTTTCATTAAGATTAGGTCAAAATTGTGACCTCTAGAGTGTTAACAAGCTTTTCCTTTGATTTGACCTGGTGACCTAGTTTTTGACCCCAGATGACCCAATATCAAAATCGTCCAAGATTTTATTGAGGGTAACATTCTGACCAAGATTCATTCAGATTAGATCAAAATTGTGACCTCTAGAGTGTTAACAAGCTTTTCCTTTCATTTGACCTGGTGACCTAGTTTTTGATCCCAGATGACCCAATATCAAACTCGTCCAAGATTTTATTGAGGGTAACATTCTGACCAAGTTTCATTAAGATTAGGTCAAAACTGTGACCTCTAGAGTGTTAACAGTCAAATTGTTGACGACTGACGGGCGACGACGGACACGGCGATCACAAAAGCTCACCTTGAGCACTTTGTGCTCAGGTGAGCTAAAAAACAACAATGTTCAAGCCTTGTTCCCAGTGCTATAACAAGCATATATGTATATATTTTTTTATGCTTTAATATAAGCAAAACTTACAACCCGTTTATTCTCCTATTTCTATGGTGAACAAGGACATGACTTTATATATATTTATACTGCAAGGCTCTGTAGTCTAAAACATTTTCAGAATGTTTCTCTCGCACCAACTCGCTGATTGTAAGTTTTATATACTTTAGTATTACACACTTTACCTAAGCACACTAAGTCTTATCTGATTGATGAAGAATGCTTGGTCCACAACACCTGATAATGGGGGGGGGGGGGGGGGGGGAATTGCAATACTGATCTTACCAATTTTCTCAATGTTTTATATAATGTCTTGTGTATGTAAAGTAACTATTGACCTAGCACATATTGCTGTCAGACGTGTCAACAAAACTGCATACTGACCTCAGCATAAGTTTATAACAGAATCATACAGTTGAAATGATTATCCAAAGGATTGAGCATTTTACTCCTGAGGTAACCGAAATTTGACTTAAAACTGATATTTTTTGCGTGTGTTTTCAGGACTGGACTTGAAAATGTTTCCGAGACAGGCAGAATTTGGGGATAAACAAGTTTGAGACACTGATTTTCAACTGTATTTGATAAGAATGAAAGCAAGTTAACAATACTAATGCCTTGATGTTTTATTTTCTCCAGTAGGCATATAAATGATATCCACTAAATGCCCCATCTTAGTGCTGTTGAGGCTCTGTCTGTGTCACTGACATCCTTTTTTTTTATACTTGGAACAACTTGGTTTTTAGTCTCCTCCAAAATAGATTATGGTAGTGTAACATAGTTGTTCTTTTAACCTTTACCCTGCTAAATATCTAATATCATTCAATTTGGGCAGTACCATTTAGTAAGTAAGTAACATCTTTATATCTAGAGGTTACACCTTGGGTTTCCCCATCTACCACGTTGGCCTCATTATTTCGGCCATTTATTATTTGAAGGGGTGTTCAATGAAAATTTTCCAACCGTGCAGGCTCATCTTGGTTTGCACTGGTCCCAAAGGCAGAATCACTTGCCACCAGCAGGCTAAAGGTTAAATGTAAAAGGCTTTCTGAGTGGTTTCCGCTTCTAACACTCCATCACATAACATGCATTCTTTTTTTGGCAAACAAAATTTGTGGAATCCGTGACCTGTATAAAATTAAATTACATGATTGAATTGAACAGATTTTACCCGAAAGTTATAAATAAACATTTTTAATCTACAGTGGAAACATTTGAGCCATGCCATGAGAAAACCAACACTGTGTGTTTGCAACCAGCATGGATCCAGACCAGCCTGCGCATCCATGCAGTCTGGTCAGGATCCATGCTGTTTGCTTTCAAAGCCTATTGCAATGAGAGAACCATTAGCAAACAGCATGGATACTGACCAGACTGCGCAGGCCCAAATGCACTATGTTGGTTTTCTCATGGTGTGGCTTGTTTCACTTTGTGAGCCTCAAACAAATTGTTCATCATGAAATATAATGCTAGATAAACTGGCAAACCAATAAAGTCATGTGACCGTTTTTTATCTGTTTTTTTTCTTTCTTTCAAGGAACTTAGAAAACTACAAAGCTGAATCCTTACTAGATCTACAGTTGGTGCAATACTTATACAATACTTATACTTTTCCCATGCTAACCCAATAAAAATGTTTTAACTTGCAAAATCATCTGAATATATATGTAAGCATGGCAAGATCTTAACATTACAGAACTTAAAATTTTACCACATCTAAATATGAGCACTCCTGGTTCTTCATGTGAAACTGTCTCCTTAAGGGAAATGTAGCAACATGGACATAATCTGGAGAAAAAAAGCAGGAATATAGCAATAGGGTACAATCTGAAAAAAAATGCTGCTTCTGCATGTTGTCTTGTTGAGTAGAATATTCAGCTCAAGTTCCATAAATAGTCTTTAACCCTTACCCTGCTAAATTTCCTAAATGGACTGGTCCATCATTCGATTTCAGCAATACCATTTATTATTTGAAGGGGTGTTCACTAAAAATTTACTGACTGAATAGCGAACAGTGCAGACCATGATCAGACTGCACGGATGTGCAGGCTGATCTTGGTCTGCACTGGTTGCAAAGGCTGAAATATTCGTCGCCAGCAGGGTAAAGGTTAAGATATTTGGATGATACTGACTCAACACAAATCAAAAAAGTCAAACTTTTTACCTTTATATATAACATTGACCTTTAGCATGTTCAGCACATGGGTTCTGCGTGTCAGCTTGATGGGCTGGACATTTCACTAGAGTTTCAAAAATATCCTTCAAAGGAGTTTAGAAGATATCAACCAAACCCAAGGCTAAAATGTTTTTCAGTTGTGAACTTGATCTTGTGCAATGCAACTTTGAACATGGGTTTTGCATGTGTCTTAATTGGAGAAACATACATTCAAATTTTATAAATATCCTTTCAGGGGTTTATACAAATCAACTAAAGTTACACTTTTGAAGTGTTCGGCACTATTTTTGCTGACAGAACACTCCTTGATAATAAGGAATACTTACAAGTTGATCTTGGTTTCAATTCCCCAGTGACATTCAGGGTCCTCCATATATTGTTCAAATGTCTCCCTCTCCTTTAAACTGCCAACCTGTAAATGTTTCACATGGTTAGTATATTCGGAACATTTTTTCTTGTGTTCATGCATACATTAAATTACAATATGATTTACAAACTGAATAAGATGCAACACGTAAAAGATACAGAAATGTGATTTTTTTTCAATACCTCCACTTTCATGATACCTTCACCAAGGTCAAAGGATAACAAGAGCACCGCCTTGCGGGTGCTGACGCTCATCTGACTTTTTTGTATAATAGAAAAATTGTCCTACCCATGATTTTCTAAGTCCAAAAAGGGCCATAATTCTTGCAAAAAGCAGGATGGAGTTATGTTTCTTGATGTACAGAGTCAGCTTATGATGGTGAACAACTGTTGCAAGTTTCAAAGCAATAGCTTGAATAGTTTAGGAAAAAAGCTGACCTAAACATAAAACTTAACCAATAAATCTGATATTTTCTCAGTCCAAAAGGGGCCATAACTCTTGCAAAAAGCAGGAAAGAGTTACGTTTCTTGATGTACATGGTCAGCTTATGATGGTGAACAAGTGTTGCAAGTTTCAAAGCAATAGCTTTGATAGTTTAGGAGAAAGGTTGACCTAAACATAAAACTTAACCAAGAAATCTGATATTTTCTAAGTCCAAAAGGGGCCATAATTCTTGCAAAAACAAGGTTGGAGTTATGTTTCTTGCTGTACAGGGTCAGCTATTGATGGTGAAGAAGTGTTGCAAGTTTCAAAGCAATACCTTTGATAGTTTAGGAGAAAAGCTGACCTAAACGTAAAACGTAACCAGGCAACGCCGACACCGATCAAGTGATGACAATAACTCATCATTTTTTTTCAAACGAGCTGTCGGAGGACAGCAATGCTCGACTATTCAACAGCCTTGTTGCTTGAATGAATACGGAAGTCGAAAAAGGGGCATAATTTAGTAAAAAAGTAAAATAGGGTTATGGAGCCTGAATAGTGCTTATCAGCTCATGACAGTGGACAAGTGTATAAAGTTTCAATCCATTCCCATTAGTGGGTACTGAGATACCAGCTTACATAAAGAATTTAACCCAAAAATCCTAAGTTGAAAAAGGGGCATAATTTTGTAAAATGCGAAGTTGAGTTATTGACCCTTTGCACTGCATGTCATATCATGACAGTGAACAAGTGTGTGAAGTTTCAATCCTTTCCCATTAGTGGATACTGAGATACCAGCTTACATACAAAAACTTAACCAAAAATTTCTATGTTGAAAAAGGGGCATAATTTTGTAAAAAAGCAAAATAAAGTTATGGGACCTGCTTTGTGCATGTCAGATCATGACAGAGAACAAGTAAGTGAAGTTTCAATCCATTCCCATTAGTGAGTACTGAGATACCAGCTTACATACAAAACCTTAACCAAAAAATTGTAAGTCGAAAAAGGGGCATAATTTTGTAAAAAAGCAAAATAGAGTTATGGAATCTGTGCAATGTAAGTCAGTTTATCACTGTAAATAAGTGTGTGAAGTTTCAATCCATTCCCACAAGTGTTTACTGAGATACCAGCTTACATACAAAACCTTAACCAAAAATTTCTAAGTTGAAAAAGGGGCATAATTTTGTAAAAAAGCAAAACAGAGTTATGGAATCTGTGCAATGTAAGTCAGTTTATCACAGTAAATAAGTGTGTGAAGTTTCAATTCATTCCCACAAGTGGTTGCTGAGATACCAGCTTACATACAAAAACCAAATCGGGACGCCGACGCATGGGCGAGTCCAATAGCTCTATTATTCTATGAAAAGTCGAGCTAAAAATCAGATGAGCTAACAAGAGCTGTTGGAAGACAGCAATGCTTGACTATCCAAAAGTTTTGTCACTTAAAAAATGTTAAATGAATGAATACAAAAGTCAATCTGAATGCAAGAAATCAGACATAATATATGCCTGCCACAGCAAAATAATTTTGAATTTTAAAATACTCTACCTACTGAATGGAAAATGTCAACTTTCACATTTTAGACTAATTCCTTTTATTTCATATGCCATTTTAAAAGTTTGACTTACAGCCATATAGCTGTGCTACATGTCTTTAGACTATACACAAGTTGTACTGTAAAGAAAATCTTGAATTACTTTGTTTCTACTTTGTATTCACAACTGCTGATGAATAAGAGCATTTTTTGTAGTTAAAATAAAATGACCAGCCTCTTTAAACTTGAAGAATAGAGAAATGGCCCACCATTGCTTGCAGTAAGTCTGTATGCATGCCAGTACCAGCTCCTTCAGCTGGAGTTTTCTTCTCAAATGCTGCTAGATACTGCACCTGAAAAAAATGAATTTGAACTAGTGAAACATATGAAAATATTGCATTTTCTAAGGGTCTTTCAGTGAATTAACTTTTTCTTTGAGTGCCTAGTATACTGAAAGTTATTACATAAAGTTGCTACTGCTGCTGCTGCTGCTTCTTCTGACCTGTATCAATCAAAGATTTACAATCAGTCTACCTTCACCAACAGAAACGGATGGCCAGTCTACCTTCCTTCACCTACCATTTTTCAACAGTATTTCAGTTGTGTAACGGCAGGCAGTTAACCTAACCAGTGTTCCTGGGTTCCTGGATTCTGTAACCTGTTCTCCCCAAGTAACTGCCAACTTTCCCACATGAATCAATCAGAGGTGGAGGACGAACGATTTCAGACACAAAGTCTTATCAAATCATCACAGAGATCATACCCCTTGCCCAGGGTTCGAAGTCATGGCCCCCGAGATCTGTAGATCTGCGCTCTCCCTATTGAGCGGGGGGGGGGGGGGGTTAAGATAACCAGTCTACCTTCGTAAACCTAGGTCTACCTTCATAAACCTAGACTGATAACCAGTCTACCATCACAAACTTAGTCTGATAACCAGTCTACCTTCATCAATCTCAGCCAATATTTTTGAGAAAGCTCCATTTTATAACAAACTGAGAATCATTTCGAACAATATCCCACCTTTGTTTTCGTTAAATATAAACATTTAAATACAAAAAGTATAAATAACAATTCTAAATATGGGGGTCATCAACTTTCGAACAAAATCATTTGAAAGGTAATGGTATGTCTGAAAAAAAAATCAACGAAAGGATTTTTCCACATTGATCAAATTGAGGAGGGAGATTTTTTTGTGTATGTTCCATAGTTAACATGCATATTTACCTGAGGGGTAAGGGCAGTAGGTCTCTGAGACCAGAGATAACTATCCACTTTCTCCAACATAGAATGAAGCAACAACCTGAAAATAATACAGGGCCTATAGTAATTCATAATTCTAGCGATATTTACATAGATTAGAAGAATTCTACACTGAATATGTAACACTTTTAAGTCATGATTATATTTAAACATTTCAGAACTGTCTGTAAAAAATAACAATAGGGTCTTTCAACAACTGACTGACCTTGTGATTACAGCTTGTCTGCCTATCATGTTTCTAAGTAAAAATTTTTGGCGTGAATAATTATGAAAAGCCAAGAGCAGCGCAATTTTATCCATAAACCCAAGTTCTTTTTCGTGTTGCAGTACTTTAGTTACCAAACTCAGGGTAATGATGCTCTCAATGAAGCGAGCAAACTACATGTACTGTAACATTGTTAACCCACATCATACTGGACACGATGGAGTCTGCCTTTGCAACCAGTGTAGACCATGATCTACACTATTTGCCATTCAGTCAGTATCTTAATGGTACTATCCAAATTGAAAGATCATTACAGAAAGTTAGCAGGGTAAGGGTTAACATTCATGGGGGACTGATTGTTTTTGGTTATGCATATCTGTAATCAAAACTCAAGTAACAGATGGAATTCCTAATAAGTTTATCTTCATAAGGTGAAATCAACAAATTGAATACCAGTTGTTTCACCCCCTGGATGTTTCACCCCTAGTTGTTTCACCTCCCAAAACCCTAGTTGTTTCACCCCCCGCCCCCATGTGAATATGAAAAGTATGATTGATTTAAGTTAAAGTTTCAGTTTAAATTACCTAAAAAGAGGTTTACTCCTAATAGAATGGCTATAAACAATTAATATCAATTATGATATCTAATAATGTTAATTGATGTTTGGTGAATAAACCTTTGTTTGTTTGTTTGTTTTGGGTTTAACGTCGTTTTTCAACAGTATTTCAGTCATGTAACAGCGGGCAGTTAACCTAACCAGTGTTCCTGGATTCTGTACCAGTACAAACCTGTTCTCCGCAAGTAACTGCCAACTTCCCCACATTAATCAGAGGTGGAGGACTAATGATTTCAGACACAATGTCGTTTATCAAATAGTCACGGAGAACATACGCCCAGCCCGAGGATCGAACTCACTACCCCGCGATCCGTAGACCAACGCTCTTACCTACTGAGCTAAGCGGGCGGGCTGAATAAGTCTTTGTAGATTATACGCAAGCTTTTTTGTTGTTGTTGTTGTTGGTTTTTTAATGTGTCAATAGCTATTCTGTTAAATTATAAATTTCAATATTTTGCGTTTTCAAAACACTAATAATCAAAGTCAGCAAAATGTCTTGGAGGTGAAATGTCTTGATACCAACAAATTCAAACCCCTATGAAACAGCTGAACTCAGCAAAACCATGTAAATTCATGCTAACAAAATTGAAGTAGACATATAATTTACAAAAGTCTGTATAACAATAATATAACACATATTTACTTTTGCTGTCTCTGAACCATTCCAGAGAGAAGGCAAACTTGGTAAAAGTCTTTGGACAAAACTCCTTCAGGGATGTCATGCTTTTCTAGCAGGGACAAAGCTTCTTCTGAACCAATATGCCTGACCAATAATACGGCTAGATTGTTCCATGTGATCAGTTTTGACCAATCACAGCTCACTTCCTGTGTTGCCTGGTTCCCTGTTTCTGATATCTTCTGGTACGCAGCAAGTACTTCCTGCCAGTCACAAATTGACTCTGGTTGATATCCTACAAAACAGGCTGATTGTGTTTACTATAATCCTGTAAGCTGCAGGATAATTAAAGTGTACTGTCAATTTTAGGCTTGTTAAGTAAAGTCTTTTGCGACAGAAGCAAAAGACTTTACTTAACAAGCCTAAAATTATAACAATAATATAGCTTCTTCATTTCATTTAAAAATAGATCTTTTCAAACATGATTGTATAATCACTATAAAATTTATTGGAAACTAGTCAAATAGCATTTTTGAAGTGATAATTCTATCTTCTTGATCAATCAATTAAATGATGCCGTGTAATCTGTTTCCTCGAAACAGTGATTCAGATCCCTCTTTGCCAGGTGGTGCCAGGGCAAAAATTCTAAAATCCATGGAACTAAATTGGCTTTACCATAACACTTGCTATTGATTTTACAGAGATCAGTAAGTCTATATTAACTTAAGTTATGCAATAAAAAATGGGTTTGTTTTCCAAGCTGACCTTTTTTTTACTTTTCATTAGTTAAGTTTGCCTATCATACATGCTACATATTTCAATCATTGCATTTATCACATTAAAAGATACATACCAAGATCATTTTGACCAGTCAACAGGTCAATATCTCCAAGCTGTAAAACCAATTTTAAATGGTCTGATCTTGGTCCAATCTTTTTCAACAACTTCAGAACACCAACCCAATATCTAGAAAGAAAGAGTATAATAGTAACATAGAACAGCTCATTTGTTAATATTTGATAAGGATTTAGTTGCTATACGTTTGGTTATGTAATGGCAGTCAGTTTACCATTGTTCCTCGATGGAATCCATACCTGCAGTGTACTTGTTCTTCCACAGTAACTGATGGCAAACAGTTAACTTAACCAGTGTTCCTGGAATCCATACTTGTAGTGTACTTGCATCCAATGTGAGTAATGCCAAGAATAAAAATATTTAAGAAATACGAATCCATTTAGAACATTCTATTGTTTTCTATGCAGGGTTATATGTACTTTTTTTTTAAATATACATCTAGATTTCCTTTCATATGTAACTTCTAGTTCACTAATACATTTCAACAAATTAGAAATCAAAACAGTACCTTTTTATCAAAGAGAAAACTTCTTTTTATAAGAAAAAAAAGCATAAAATGAGATTAACCCGTGTTTTCTGAACATTTCTAGGAGCATTTGTTGATCATCAGCTGCTTGTATATGACTAGTGAACTCATCTATCAAAGCCTCATTCTTTCTCTCCATCTTGTGAGCCATACATCTGTCAGAAAAAAACACTGATTAGCTATTATTAAAGATACTGGCAATTAATACAAATGAGCTGCGCCATGAGAAAACCAACATAGTGGCTTTGCGACCAGCATGGATCCAGACCAGCCTGCACATCCGGGCAGTCTGGTCAGGATCCATGCTGTTCGCTTTCAAGGTCTATTGCAATTAAAGAAACTGTTAGCGAACAGCATGGATCCTGACCAGACTGCGCGGATGTGCAGGCTGGTCTTGATCCATGCTGGTCGCAAAGCCACTAGTTGGTTATCTCATGGCGTGGCTCAAATATATACTTAGTAATAATGCACCCTTGTGTTGTAACTTGCAAAATACATTTAATCATATTTGTTAAGAGGCCACAAGTTGTTTACTACAAATTTTGCACTTCATAGACCATCAATTCAAAAATATAAGCAAAAGTTTAATCTTCACAAAATATTTACAACAAAACTGCAACTTTGGTTAATCCTAAAACATTACCAGTAACTCCACTACAGTAAAATCAGATATTTTGGCAAGAATAAAAGTTCACTGACCTGAAACTCGTACTGGTTAACGTTGTAGAGTACTTGCAATAAATAGACTACTTATTAAACAGAAAGAACTTTTTGTGACAAGAAAAACTCTTATGCTTGCCTAGTTAGATATAAGCAAATATAGTGAAATTGAATTCCTCACAAAATCTTCTGATTTTACAGCAAACTGAGATCAATTCAACAACAAAAACAGTAAGGGCAGAAAAATGATCTAAAGTCAATGCTTATGGTAGAACAAGTTACTCCAGATACAGCAAAATACGCATTGTACACATTTTTTACCTTGGACACCCATTTTCATCCATCCCTGTAGAAGTGTTATCATTTTCGGACAGTAACAATTCTGACCATACTAAACAAACTTCGAGATGTTTGCCAATGTCTGACAGAATCTGCTTTCTGAAATATAGGAAAGCATAACATGAGATGTTTCTAAGCAATAGTTTCAATGATAGCAGAAAAATAGCTTTCAAAGTTTCCAAACAAAGTCTTTCAACTAAACAGAGCCTTGCATTTTATAATTTCATTCCACTTGTTTAATAAATTCAGTACAAAAGACACTAATATAATATCCTCTATTAGTAAAGATAACATTTTGTTTTGTAATGTTAAGAACAGAATGTCAAAAAAAATAAAATTACTTAATGGCAGAAGTTTCATCCATGGTCATCCAGATCATGTATTGTTTCAAAACTGTTTCCACGGCAACCTGGTGGTGTCTACACAAGTACATCACATCTAGAGGGTGTACAAATGGATGACTTCTCACACAAATATCAACTACAGATCCCAGATTGCTGTGAAACAAGCTGAAATTTGAGAAAAAAAACACACAACAATTTTAGAATACAGTTTTCTAAATTTCAATGACTTTCATGAAAAACTTTTTTCAGAATACATGTACTGTGAAATCACTTATTTTCCTGTGGGACTTACTTTTGTGGTTGAGCAAATTTATGACCCTTAATGCCGATGAAGTAGTAAAATTTCCATAAATTTTATGCTGAAATATCAAAACTCATGTAATATACTACATAATTATGTGCATACAGTTCACATATAACATGAATTATATTTAAGATTATATCTAAGCAATCAAATACAGCCATATAAAATTGGATCTATCGTATAATGGGTATCTTTTACCTGCTACTAATTTTTACTATTTTTACCACCAAATCGGACCAAATTGGATTCGTAAATATTGGCCTCGTATAAATTTTGCCGCGTTAAGTCAAGTAAACTAGCTGACCTTGTGATTTTGTAAGTTTTAAAATCGTATATTATGAAATCATGTGTTTCAACCCCTAATCTGTAAACTTTTACAGCAATAAAAATAACCCATTATAAGGTATATTGAGCATCGATATACATGTGTGTATAATTTACAACTCCTTCTTTAAACAAGAGCACTGCCTACGGGTGCCAACGCTTGTCTGCAAGTGCAAGTTTTGATCAAGGAAAAATTGTTGCAAACAAAACTCTAAAATCATTTTTTTTGCTGGGTTTAATGATGCACCGTCACAATTATTGGACATATGACGACTTTTCAACTTTGATGGTGGAGGAAAACCCAAGGTGCCCATCCGTGCATTATTTAATCATACATGGGCACCTGGGTAGAACCATCAACCATCAGTGAACCAGCTGAACTGCTTCCTCACATGAAAAATTCACCAACCCTGAGGCTTGAACCAACATCGGTGAGAAGCAAGTGATTCAAAGTTGGCAACCGTAACCACTCAGCAAGGGAGGTCTATAAAATCAATAAGAAGTCAGTAAGAAATGTATTACTAACTTTGATATGTGTCCCAATAACATGGCCCCTTGATCTGTGACAGCCTGATTCTCCAACAAATACTGAATGATAGATTTATCCTCAATTCCATACTTCTCTCCATCATACCTTGCCTTCCCTGAAATGTTAATTTTAAATGCACAGCAAAAAAAACAAGAGGGCAATGATGGCCCTATATCGCTCACCTGTTATCATTGCACTTGAGGACAAGAAGGTCCTCAGAAAAAATATCTAAGTCCAAAGGACAGGAACAACAAAGGAAAGAAATTTAACCAAAAAGAAAAACAAAATTCTTACAAGGTACAGATATGTCAAAATACACCTAAAAATTGGAGATACCATCCATGTTGTACCACAGAAAAGTGGTCTCAGTTTTTCCCTACGGCCAATAATAAAAAAGTTACTAAAAATAGGCTATTTATAGTAACGTAAAAGGGAAGTAATTCAAAAGAAAATTATTGTAAGTTAACAAAAGAAGGATCTGCCAAATAAATCTGTTAACATAAATGAAATTTCAGATCAGTATCTTCATTAGTTACGGAGATATACCCATTTTAATTTCAAAAATAAAGGGAGGTTATTTGACATAAAATCAGTCCATAGTTATCTACCCTGATTGTCTCAGTCCAACTAATGACAATTATGAAATTTCAAATAAGTCCTATAAGTACTTACTGATATAAATCCATTTTGATTACAATCAGGGGAGGTAATCAGATATAAAATAACTCTGGAACCTACGATTGGATCTGTTTTGTCATGGAATCTAAGATTTATTGTTGTTGAAGATATTTTGGAAGTTTGTATCAAATAAAACCATAAATGAAATCTCTATATGGCTGCAAAAGCCAAAATAGCCAATTTTGGACATTTAAGGGGCCATAACTCTGGAACCCATGATGGAATCTGTCTGAAAGGAAGAAATGAAGTTGCTATTGTGCAGACAAGGTCAAAATACGTCACCTCAATGCAACAAAGTCGTATCTCTATATAAATTTATAATAAGATACGACTTTGTTGCGTTGAGATGACGAATAGCTAATTTTGGCCCTTTCAGGGGCCATAACTCTGGAACCCATAACGGGATCTGGCCGGTTCAACAAAGGAACTGAGATCTTATGGCAACACAAGTTTTGTGCAAGTTTGATTAAATTCAAATCATAAATGAAGCTGCTATTGTGCAGACAAGGGCAAAATAGCTAATTCTGGTCCTTTCAGGGGCCATAACTCTGGAACCCATAATGGAATCTGGCCAGTTCAAGAAAGGAACCAAGATCTTATGGTGATACAAGTTGTGTGCCAGTTTGGTAAAAATCAAATCATAAATAAAGCTTCTATTGTGCAGACAAGGTCAAAATAGCTGATAACTCTGGAACCCATAATGGGATCTGGCCAGTTCAAGAAATGAACCGAGATCTTATGGTGATACAAGTTGTATGTAAGTTTGGTTAAAATAAAATCATAAATGAAACCACTATTGTGCAGACAAGAAATTGTTGACGGACGGACGGACGCACACACGACGGACGACGGACGAAGGGTGATCACAAAAGCTCACCTTGTCACTATGTGACAGGTGAGCTAAAAAAAAATTATACTGTCAAAAAAATAAATGAAAATATATTTAACCTAAAAGGAGATGTGATTTTTAAGGTTTCTACAATGTCACAATGCCATTGGACTATCGCCATGTTTAAACTAAAATAACAAGAGCTGTCGGAGGACAGCAACGCTCGACTATTCAACAGCCTTGTCGACTGAATGAATACGAAAGTCGAAAAAGGGGCATAATTTAAAAAAAGCAAAATAGGGTTATGGAACCTGCATAGTGCTTATCAGCTCATGACAGTGGACAAGTGTGTGAAGTTTCAATCCATTCCCATTAGAGGGTACTGAGATACCAGCTTACATATAAGAATTTAACCCAAAACTCCTAAGTTTAAAAAGGTGCATAATTTTCTAAAATGCAAAGTTGAGTTATTGACCCTTTGCACTGCATGTCATATCATGACAGTGAACAAGTGTGTGAAGTTTCAATCCTTTCCCATTAGTGGATACTGAGATACCAGCTTACATACAAAACCTTAACCAAAAATTTCTAAGTCGAAAAAGGGGCATAATTTTGTAAAAAAGCAAAATAGAGTTATGGAACCTGCTTTGTGCATGTCAGATCATGACAGTGAACAAGTGTGTGAAGTTTCAATCCATTCCAATTAGTGAGTACTGAGATACCAGCTTACATACAAAACCTTAACCAAAAAATTCTAAGTCGAAAAAGGGGCATAATTTTGTAAAAAAGCAAAATAGAGTTATGGACCTGTGCAGTGTAAGTCAGTTTATCACAGTGAATAAGTGTGTGAAGTTTCAATCCATTCCCACAAGTGGTTACTGAGATACCAGCTTACATACAAAACCTTAACCAAAAATTTCTAAGTCAAAAAAGGGGCATAATTTTGTAAAAAAGCAAAATAGAGTTATGGGACCTGTGCAATGTAAGTCAGTTTATCACAGTGAATAAGTGTGTGAAGTTTCAATCCATTCCCACATGTGGTTGCTGAGATACCAGCTTACATACAAAACTTAACCAAATCGGGACGCGGACGCGGACGCAGACGCCGACGCCGACGCCGACGCATGGGCGAGTCCAATAGCTCTACTATTCTATGAATAGTCGAGCTAAAAATCAGTTTATTTAGTTGGGTGTGCAAATGTTTTCACTTAAGTTAACTGAAAGATTGTGAAATTTAAACTTCATACAAAATGTATATAAGTAACTGACAAACATAAAACATATGTAGTCGCAAACAAGCTTAACATACTATCCTAACTAATATTTCAACTCCGCAGTGAAACATTGGTAACTCTAGTATAGAAGGCTTTTAGCCCTTGGGCTCAATGGAGGAATTCATCTGATCCCCAGTCCTTTTTTTATATTTTGTTTGAATGAACCCCTTGATAAATGAAACATGTTGCTCATTTCTTTATGACCTCTAGAGATTGCTGTTTTACTGTAGATTGATGTATTCTCAAGAAGTGTTTTAACAGGCCAATATAAATCTAAACTAATTGCACCGGCATCTATATTAATCAAGTGAATGCTATGTAATACTTCTACAAAGTACTGTAAAAGCACATATTTCCGCTGGGTCAAAATTTCGCAAATTTGAAATTTTGAGTATGTTCGCAAGGTTTAATATTCGCAAAGTTGTTAAAATATTATCACATTCAAATTTGAATTATACTAATGGTGAATATTTACAAGAGGATTAATTTTCGTGAGATGTAGGGCCTTGCGAATATAGCGAGAATTAAACCCTCGCGAAAATGTCAGGTTTTACATTACAAGTTACAAAATTCACACTTTTTGCCTAGTTTTGTCTTTCATTCTAGTACTAACTGTTAACACAAACTTGCTATTATCAACTTTTTTTAAAGTCCAAATACATTACAGAATATGGAATCAATCTGAAGCATTATGATACCAATCGGAAAAAAGAATTCTGGAGAAAATCAATTTTTTATAAAACAATTATATTATTACCTTCCATACAAGTCACTAAGGCACTCCATACATTATAACAGCATTTTCCTTTCAATGTCTCCTCTCTAACTCTAAATACAGTTAGATAGGGAAAATAGCACCTCACGAAAAATGCCATCGCTTTATCCTGTATTTCATCATCATTAGCTAAACCAGTTATACCGTTTTCCTTTTGTTTGGCAGCTTCATTAAAATCAGTCCCGAAATGTTTGTCAGTTCCATTAGCACTGTTAGTTTCACAACTCTGCTCATTAGGTAATTGCAATTTTTCTGCATTTGATTTGCCACCTGTTAGTGCAGTCCTACTATCTATAGCCAGATTTTCTATTTCAACTTCTTCATCACCAAGACTATTATGCTTAACTTCTGGCAAATTTGATGCCTCAGTTCCAATTTCACTTTCATCAAGATCCTCTTTAAGTTTGTTTTTATCCGAATGTTCTTCATCGTCACAAGGAAAGCTTTTATCACAATCTCTCCCATTATCAGTGGCACATTTCTTTTCACTGGAAGTGGCAGTTTCCAAATTTTCAGTGTAGTCTTTATCAGCTTTTATAACAACATCAGTATCACTAACATCAGTAACAACCTTTTCAGCATCAGGTAAATCATGATTATTTTCTGGAAAGTTCTTTTCACAGAATCTAAATTCAATAAATTTTAAAATGTCACCATGGCAACCAATATCAAAACAAGCTTGAGTAAGTTCACAAACATCTTGGAAGAGATCTGAAGAAATACAAAGAGGGTCTGTTAGGTAACAAAAATCCCTGTCACTGAGTATTTTAATCACAGATTCAGAATTTCTTACAATTCTATGTTTATCAGTCTGACACTTATTCCCTACCAAGTCACAGTCTACATTAACCTGACTGGTCTCATCTGATTCTTTGGGATCATTTTTTTCGACTGCTTCACAATTTTGAGTTTTCAAAACCATATCACAGTCAATAACATGAGAAGCAGTCTCATTCACTTTTAAAGACTCTGACAACTCATTATTTTCACTTTTGTCATTCTCTATATCACAGTATTTCTTCAAATGAAACTCTTGAAAAGTTTTGTTTAAGACTGAGACCCAGTCCGATAATACTGTGTAGACTGTGTCTGGATTTGTTAAAATTTCAATATCCAGCATTTTTTCTTTGGTTTTCAAAGTAATTTTTTCAAGCTCTGCACAGTCAACTATGGCTTTATCTAAACCATCAACAACATCAACATCTTCGGTTTGTAGAGAAATCTGTTTATTTGTTTCTTTTAAGTGCTGTCCAAAGTTTGGATATGTCATCAGAACATCTGGAATTTCATGAAACTGACCTTCTCCTGAATGCAGATAAACTTCAGATCCCTGTTGATGTAGAAGAGAGTACTAGAACTGTATTAGCATGAACATAATTTATTGTATTCTATTCTTTACCAGACATTCTAACACAACCTATTTGTTTTCCTATTAAACAAAAAAGACTGAAAACTGTACGTGTGTTATTATGCAATGTCACAATTATTACCTCAAAGCGTCAAACATCATATCAGCGCACTAGAAAAGAATACCAAATAAGACATGCAAATATTTGGTGGAAGTCATCAAGGATGTACATAATAATCCTTGATTTTGTGTAAGAATTGAAAAAAATATATCTCAAACAGTGATTTTCTCTTGGATAAAATCATTGTTGTTCAGATGCATAGTATTAATTCCTTGGCATCTGAACTCTTTACAATGATATTCAACGACAAATCACTGTTCGGGATGTATTATTTTTAAAGTAAATACTGAATTCAACAATACATAGAATTAATAGGAGAAAAAATCCTCAGTAAAGGGTAATTTTCTTCAAACAAGAAATGGACTACATTTTTCAGAATAATACAAGACAACAAAACAATTTTAATTTTCAGCCACATTTTTGCCATATTAGGGTATCTGAGTGTTTTATGCTTAATATAGCCAGACACCAGTCTACTTGTGTAAATAAACATTCTGTAATAAATAAACAAGAGGACAATGATGATCCTACATGATCACCTTCATTTGAGCCGCACCATGAGAAAACCAACATAGTGCAGTCCGGTCAGGATCCATGCTGTCCGCTAACGGTTTCTTTAATTGCAATAGGTCTTGAAAGTGAACAGCACGGATCCTGACCAGACTGTACGGATGCGCAGGCTGGTCTGGATCAATGCTGGTCGCAAATGCACTATGTTGGTTTTCTCATGGCGTGGCTCATTTTACAGCTAAAACACTGATGTTAAAGATTCATCTGAGCAACATTTTTATCAACTGAAAGGGGTCTGCAGATTCTGAGGTGCTTAGGCGAGCTAAAAATATACATGTGAATGCACCTGTTCAAAGACAGATAAAAAACAAGCCATGTCAATTTAAATGATCATAAAGTAATCACTGATAAGGTCAATTTCAATTTTATAAATCTATGTTTGACTTAATTCAGAAACATTTGGAAATTATAAACAGTTTCAGGTACCTGTGACAAATTTTCTGCAAACTCTTTAGCTTTAGTTAGTAGATTTTTCTCTTTGATATTTCTTATCAGATTCTTGGTGCTGGACGTGACCTTTGTCTGCATTCTGAAAAAGACGCATAATGTTGACAGATAATAATTTTGTTTTTGTCAAATCTTTTAGTTCATATACAATCATAACAGTTTAAATGTGTTTGTAATAATGACAAGACATGACATGATGTTCATTTGTAACATATTTGAATGTTAACAGAAATAAGGGTCAAATATGTAGATTTATACAACTTCTGATTTTTGAAGCAGAAATCGAGATGGAGTCTATATGTACCAAGAACTGATTCGACCATGCTACTAATTACAAGAAAGGGTTAGTTTTGAGAACTGCAGCTCATTTCGTACTTCAAGCTCACTGTGTTTACAATGAATTATTTGATTACATTGTATATGCAAGGCATTTTAATTTAAATACTAGGCTTTCTATGCATCATCAAAAATGTACATTGTGTTTTCACCAAAATTCTACTATTAACAGTGATAAATGATTTTTTTTAAATCACTTCTCATGTTATTTTACAATGACCTTCTTTTGTTGGGTTACACTGACACAGTTATAGGTCATAGGCCAAATTCCAGTTTTTCATGGCGGAGGAAGACCCCAGGTGCCCCTTTGGGCATTATTTCATCAAGGATGGGCACCTGGGTAGAACACACGACCTTCCATAAGCCAGCTTGATGGCTTCTTCACATAAAGAATTCAGTGCCCAAAGTGATATTTCTCAATGACAGACATAAATTTTACACCAAAGTTGTAGAAATAAAGATATTGAAAATATTCAAGCTCAAATGTATAGTTGTAATATATCCACACTAAAAAAGCTTAAGTTTCTTGCATATATGTTGTTGATCTCTTAACTAATGCTAGAATAGTGTAATGAAAAATATACTTTCACAAAGACACCTACTTGTTTTTAAGCTGTAGTAAGGCTGTTTTAGGAGCAGACGGCGACTGTTTATTCTTCTCCCAGGAACGAGATAGAGTAGCCTCCCCTGGAGAAAACTCTCCATTCTGGAGGTAATCTGCACTCTTGCTGAACTCTTCACTCTGGCCAAAATCTCCACTCACAGACAAAGGTGAACCAATACTTATAGATTCAGCACACTGAATATAAGACAAGAAGGCATAGTTAATGTTGTTTTTTTCTTCTTACAGAATGAAATATTCCAAGATGGAAAAATATCAAATAATTCAATGACAAAAGGGTAAGCATCATCCTTCCAGCATGAAACAATCACAAACTTTTTACACTTGTGGAATTACTGAAACTGGTAGAATGTTCTCATTAGTGGTTCAACTTGATAAAGTACAAATTGGGAATTTAACAAAAGTAACTGCACACTGTGAGTCACTGAGTCAATAACATATTTACTAAAATAAAAAGAGAATCAATTGTTCTCAACGGAATCAGAGTGGTCACCAGTCTTTAGTTGAGGCAACTGGAATTTAAAGATAAGCGAGTACCAATTTCAGACTGTATCTGCAAGTGGTCTTAAATGTGGTGCAAAAACTGTCTGCATATGGGCTGGACAGGTAGTTCATTACACAAATATGAAGGTATAACCACAAGCGTTTGAAGCTCTATCAACAGATATATATGCATTATCATATCCCATCCACCTAATATACTCTTCAAGAGATCCTGCATACGATATTACAGGTATATATATTTAGTTGATAAAGCTTCAAACACCTGTGGTATTTCATACCACCAGCTTTGAAATCACATGAGAACTGCCATATAGACCCAGGTCAAGGTCAAGATCTAGACACCTGGAAATACACTTACCTTATTCGTATTAATGCCGTCAGGCATGTCCTTTGCAGATCCTGTGTTTCCTTCCTCGATCACGGAATCGTTTGAGTATACAGAAATAGAATCTTCCTCTTTAACACTGTGAACAGATCCCTGCGGTGACACAGCCCTTTCTGTACATAGATAACAATATATGTAAATTATAACACAAATTTCATGGTTTCTGTACATATCAGGACATAACATTTTTAAAATACCCACTTTGACCACTAGCAATATTTTATATGTCTCATTGTGCCTTATCCACCAAGTGTGATTCATTTATTATAATAGATAAATCACAAACATAACAAAAGCACATTCAGGGAATTTATATCCCCCACCAAATAAGTTGTTTTGTGAATGAGAGGACTATATTTGAAAGATATTTAATTTCCAAATACATAAAAATTATGTACAAATGGATTGTGCGACAGTTTGTTGGTTCCTATCTTCTACAAAATCAAGAGTGGAAACTCTATTTTTTACTTGGTCAAGGGGAATAATAGAGTATGTTAGTGAAGGCAATGTACTAATTAATCATTATGTGAGGTTTGGTGATTCTAGCTGAAATACTTTTTGAATTACAAGCATTTTCTTCTCTCTTTTTTTGCAAACAAAACAAGGGGAAAAATTCTGCTTATAATGGGTCAAGGAGATTATACTACATGTGAACATGTACTAATAACTATGTGAGGTTTGGTAACTCTAGTTACTTTTCATGTTTACTTTTGAAATTTCTTATGTCAATCCTATGTACCCCTTTGTACAATGTCCCAGTAAAACTGAGTTTGGTTTACTTAAACTAGAAGTTATAAAGCCTGAATGATGGTCGTTTTGTTTCTTTTTACCTCTGTTATCTGGGGTTCCAAGGCTCTGTGATCTTGTCATCCGCACTGTAAATAAACAAACAGAACAATTTACACAGCTGGAGGCCCTGCATAGCTAGTCTGTTGATGACTTCAAATTCTTGCCAAAGCATCATTTTGTTTAAGCCTTATTCTAGCCAAGTTAAAGTGAGACAGCCACTAAACTGGCTTGCAAAAAGTCTGTAGTTATACAGATGTATTTTTCTGGTTCTGGAAAATCTCGTATAAAACTGTTTTGTGCGAACACATTTTATATTCCTTATATATATATATTAATTATTCATGTTTTATATGATTAAATTCAGTCATAAACCCTACAAAAATACAATTTATTAAAGAAATGCAGAATGTATTCCGGGTATGGCAAGTGTATTCTAGTGTATTTTGGTTTTTAGGTGGATTCCAGTTATACGTGTGACCATGAGAAAATTGCTTAGAACTGTGACTGGTTTCTACTCAAAACAAAGTCCTCATATGGCAGCAAAATACACATTCTATATGCAGATTTCTTTCTTTCATTTAGTTTCTTTCATTCATAGAAAAACAAGAGCACTAAGTGTGACCTTGACCTTGATGCAAGCTGTCCAAAACATGTACTCTGCACAGAGTCTCGATGTGGTGAACATTTGTGCTAAGTTTCTTTAAAATCCTTCAAGAAGTTCAAGACTTACAGAGCAGACACGAAACAAAGTCAAATGACCTTTGACCCTTAAGTGTGACCTTGACCTTGAAGTGAGCCATCCAAAACATGCGCTCTGCATGTCATCTTGATGTGGTGAACATTTCTGTCAAGTTTCTTCGAAATCCTTCAAGAGGTTCAACAGTTAAAAAGTGGACATGCTAAAAATTGCTAACGGTCGGACTGACAGACGGACGGACACCAGCGTCACAACATAATACGTTCTTTTCGGCGTATAAAAATCAAGTGTGAAGTCATATTCATTTTAAATAATACACCGTAATGATGACCTTAGACACAACAATACTATCGGGGAATTACATCTAAGGACAAACCTTCAGCCTTAGTATCCCTGGTTTCAAAAGCAGTGGATTTTCGGCGGTTCTTTTTCTTGCTAGATTTTCTCTTCATAGGAATAGCAATCTTGTCTGAGACTTCATCAAACTCTGTAAATACAGTACATAAACTACATCTTGCAAAAATTAATCCTGGCATAATTATCCACCATTAGTATAATTCAAATTCTAGTATGATTCCATTTTTACAATTTCGCGAACATTAAACCTCACAAACATACTCAAAATTTCAAATTCGCGAAATTTTGACCCAGCGAAAATATGTGCTTTTACAGTACCCCATCTTAAAAGTTCAGGCATGGTCCCCATTAGTCTGTATCCAGATTGGAGATAATTCTGAGGCTATAAAATTTCTTTATAATTATTCCCCTTTTCTTCTTAAAGCATAATTATTATGGAGCTAAAACAGATTTTGCTAAGACAGTGAAAGTAAATAAATAGAAGTTAAGAAAAATGCTTTTAAAAAAATTAAAGAAGATGATCTAGTTGGTACTCAGAGTAGGTCGCTGTATGGACACTTTAATATACAAGATTTACGCAGCTTCCACACTTTTAACCCTAACACTACTAAATTTCTATAGTGAACTTGTCCATCTTTCAATTTGGACAGTACCATTAACTGTTAAAAGGGGTGCTTACCAAAAATATACTGACTGAATGGCGAACAGTGCAGATCATGATCAGACTGCATGGATGTGCAGGCTGATCATGATCTACACTGGTCGCAAAGGCAGATTCAATCACGTCCAGCATGATAAGGGTTAATATTAGCTCACAAGATCAAGTAAAAGGGATGATCAGTATTTGCTAACTTCTAAAACAGAATATTTTGAAGATATAAAAAGCTCCTATCCTCCATTTCAGTTGTTTAGAATGATGTATAATATGAATGATGTAGTATTAAACCTTATTATGCTGCACACCATTGACTCTGCCTTTGCGACCAGTGCAGATCATGATCAGCCTGCACATCCATGCAGTCTGATCAAGATCTGCACTGTTTGCTATTCAATCAGTTTCTTTTTGGTAAGCAACCCTTTTAACAGTTAATGGTACTGTCCAAATTGAAAGATGGACAAGTTCATTATAGAAATTTAGCAGGGTAAGGGTTAAATTTAAGGAGAAATCAATGAACCTTTGTAATGGAAAATGTGGATCAAACTGTAGAAATTCTTAATCTACTTACAGCCAGACATTAATCACTCACCATTAGGAAATGGTTGATCTAAGTAAACCTCAGCACTGTCAACACTTGACAAACTTGTTAGAGACAATCTTCTAGCTCCCTGGCCTACAACTGGCAAGAATCCAACATCATCTTCAACTTCCATGTGTAAATCATCGTCAGCATCATTTGTTGCCAAGGCAACAGGACTTACTGTCCCTTTCACATCTGATACATGTAGATTTGAAGTATTATACCCATGGTCAGTGCAAAGATCAGATTTCGCAGTCCCATTATCATTCTCTGGTACAAGTTCAGCTAAGTTTTCTTTTATATCTAATGACTGCTTTATACCATTCACTGTATTAGTGTCAACAAATTTCTCATTGAAATCTTCTTTTCTACCATTTAAACTGTCCTTCAACTTGGCTTCTCCATTTTCAGTTTTGGCTTGTTCTTCATACTCTTTTCCAAGTTCTACATTACCTGTTAGTCCATTTCCTTCTTTTTCCATATGTTCTTCAAAGCTGTCTCCATTTATTTCTGTTCTTTTATCACTTTCAACACTTTCATCAATAATTTCTTGTTCTCCTTCTAACTTCCCATCAATGTCATCAACCGAGATATTTTCAACATCTTCAACAGCTGTATTATTATATTCAACAGCTTCTACTTTGTTTACATCCTCAGCAATCTCATTTCCAAATTTAGACTGCTTCTGGACATTACTTGTGCAACTAATGTCAGGTCTCACTGTCTTGTCCTCTAAACTTGGTCTATCTGAACTGATATCATCTTTACTTATTACATCTTTATGGTTTTTGTTTAAATTCTGGTTAATATCACTTTCTATTTCAGGATTTTTAGGATCTACATCACATGTAACCATTTCAATTTCATTTTTCTCAATTATTGCACTGCTGTTCCCAGTTATTGCACTGTTTGATCCACCACTAAGCACACCTCCAACACTTGTTCCACTTATTGCGCTACCTGATCTACTTCGTCCCGAGCCCGAGGTCTCATTTTCAGACTCATCGGAAATCTTGTTCTCAACATTTACTATCACTTCGTGAATTTGATCAGCTAATACTCCCATATTCCCAGACACAAGCTTATCATATATACTGTTTAACTCATTCAGGCCTATTTTTTTCCGAACATGTTTGAGGAGAAAAACGTTCCTATGGTTGATGCACAAAAGTGCCGCAGATTCTATATCATTTGACCTAATAAACAGGGGAATTACGGTAGTAACAGATTGGAAAGATATGCTCTGTAACTTCATTGATTCAAAGAAAATATAGATCTCTTTGTCGAGGCAACATATGTCCTGTATTCCTGAAAACATACAATTATGTAAGCAACATGAAATAATGAACATGGTACATAAATAGTTCTTTGTATTGCATGTATAAAATCTAGTCTCAAGAGTGATTAAGAAAATACTGTATATGTTTTCAATAACCCCTAAGTCAAGGAACTACAACCTACAACACTGATTTTCTTTCTCAGCAAAGTTTTGCCAGTTCAGGCGAAAGTCTATGTTATAAAAAGAGGACAATGAGAAAGAAATGACAAGAAAAATATACTGCTTATTAAACTGAAATTGTATTGATCAATCATTACATTCATTCTTTCACAAATATTCTAATATGCCTGTTTCTGTAAAAATACGCTTACGCTAAAATGACGTCACGTTTATGTGTGATGACGTCAATGTTTTTGTTGCAACAAAGAAAGAGCGCTACTATATTTTATCTACTGTTTCAGAGAAAGGGCATATTAGAATCAAAATAATGTATAGCAAAATCATGTTATACCTAAATTAATACACTTAAAATCGGTAATACATTGCCAGAATAATTCACAAGAGCTACACCCTTATGAAATTATTCCGCGGAAGAACAACCTCTTTCCGTGTATTAATAACGTTAAAACACGGTTTTTCTATACATTATTTCTTAAATAATCCATATTATAAATGAAATATGGACAAAATCCCAAAGTTCAATTTGACCAAGGCAGACGGAATCCCTCTTTTCATTCCTCTTAATTCAATGTATATCCAAATATTCATTTCACTGAATGTTAAAACTGAAAATTTACTTCTAAAAATTGTTATCTTTTAATTTCTGTTTAATTGTTTACATTTAAAAGCCTTCACTTAACAGGGTTCTCACTAGGACTTTCAAAGTAGGAGTCCTGGACTCCCTTCCTAGAAAAAGAGTCCCAGTATGAAGTATTAAGTTAACAAAATCAGAATGGGATTTTTGTCCACTTGGTCAAACCAAGCAGAAGGGTTTTTGTCTGGGGCGAATTTTTTTCTCCTACACTCATAGTCTCATACTAATACCCTAAGTTGAATTAAAACTGATTATGTGTGCAGTATAAAACTATTACAAATTGTCCATTGACTTTTCTGACAAGGTCAAACAATTTCATTCTATCAAAAAGAAAAAAAAACATACCTGAAAACTGATTAGTCCATAGAATAACCTTGACATTTATGGGGTCAAGGACAAACACACTTGAAGCAGTCCAGGTTAACAAGAAGTTGTTCCTGAAATAAAAAGAAATCCTGAAACAGTGATAAAATGTTCATCTCAGCCAAAGAAAATGTTTTAAATAATTTGTAATGTTACTTCATATGCAATTTTAAAATAAACAATTACTTAAATCAGAATTATAACTGAAATATTATTTGCAAAAAAAAGAGTGGAATGACAGTTACGGTAATGGACCATGATAAGATCACAGGCACTTGAAGATCTCTCAATAAATATATGCATTACCATATCCCACCCACCTAATATACTTCAAGAGATCGAACCTGCACATAATATTTCGTTGATAGAGCTTCAAGCACCCATGGTAAGATTATCTCATCAGTAAGGCAAGTAAATGCAAGTAGTGGACCATGGCATGGTTCTCACATGGATCATTACTGCTAAATATAACTTTGAAAACTGGCCCGCAGATTCAGATGAAAGATTTTCAAAGTTTTCCAAAGAGTCATGAAGGGAAGACTAGACCTGTCCCCAGCAGCTTCTTTTTTGACAAGATGATTTTAACAAATTCAATTATATGGCCACCCTTGGAACATTTCTGTGAAAATATTACAAAGTCAACCTACCTGAAGGTTATTTCTATTTTTAGCACTGGTAACCATGTTTTTGTGACAAAGCTGAACTATCGTGGTAGAGGGTCACCGAAGAAATATCTTTTTTATTGTTTCAAAAAGGGACTACATGTGTATTAGGAGATGTTTGAAGATTCTTTTTATTTTTAGCTCTAGAGGCTACTAGGTGCAACCAAGCTGAAGTATCAGAATATCTTTGGAAGAGGACCTAATAAGGAACATTCAGGCTAATTTCTTGTCACTGCACACCAAATGGTTTCATAGAAGATATTGTTCAAAGGAAGTGTGGATGAAAGATGGGAGAAAGGATCGTGTATGATCACAAAATTCAATAGCTTGTGGTCACCCTAAGCACTTTGTGCTGCAGTAAAGTGCTCCAGTGAACTAAAATAAACGTGAAAGGTTTACCTGAGTATGATCAATTTTGGAAATCCAACTGACTGTGCTTTGCATGTGCTATTTTCTGATGATGACCTGTATTTTCTGAAAGTGCACTAAGTTATATAAGTTTCAGATGTGCATAATTAAATATAAAATAAAGATTTTCTTGTCTTTTTACAGCATATTGATTTCAGAATAGCATTTGCTTGATACATTTTACAAACATATCAACATTGTATAGGCACAGCAAAACAAATTTGCACTGACTGTTACAAAACTACTTTCAATGACTTTTGCCTACATTTTATTTTCAAAACCACATCTTACTTTCCTGACTGTATAGACAGCAAGCCGTTCTGCTCATCACAATAGATACAAACCAAAAACCACCAGATCAAATGTCCAAATCTACAGCTTGCATTAGGTCTCTAATTTTTGTTTCCATGAAGTATATGAAATGCAAAACTGTTTGACAAATCCATATGTCAGCCTTTTGTTTGATCACGAGTCCCAATTGATCACTAAATACACACTGAAATGTTTACTGTAAAATCATTTGAGCCGCGCCATGGGAAAACCAACATAGTGGCTTTGCGACCAGCATGGATCCAGACCAGCCAGCGCATCCGCGCAGCCTGGTCAGGATCCATGCTGTTCGCTTTCAAAGACTATTGTAATTAGAGAAACCATTAGCGAACAGCATGGATCCTGACCAGACTGCGCGGATGCGCAGGCTGGTCTGGATCCATGCTGGTCGCAAAGCCACTATGTTGGTTTTCCCATGGCACGGCTCATTTCATTTTGTGGGCATGCAATTTCATGGTTTTGTCAAAACGTTTTGTGGGGATATGAATTCGTGGATTTAAACTTTTGAACATAAAATGAATGGGAATTTTACTTGTCCATTAGGATTAAATTTTGCGGATTGACTCAACCACAAAAATTAGTCCCCACGAATATTAATGATTTTACAGTACTTATCATTTCACATTTCACAAGTGGAAAAAGGTACTAAAACAATATTAAAACTGGTCTCAGGGACCAGTCTCAAAATGCAGCCTCATCATTGGTCAGTTTTCAAACTGGAACAACCAATCAATAGCTTAAGTTTGAGACATTTTTTGTTGTAGTATTTGCAGGCTGGTCTTTGTCTGCACTGGTCACAAAGGCAGAATCACTTGACGCCAGCAGGCTAAAGGTGAATTGTGAGAGAAAGTTTCACTTACTGATCCAGACTAACAACATGACTGGGTGGTACAGCCAACAGTTGCTTAAACTGATGTGTGTTTAAAACATTTCCCTCAAAGTCAACCTGAAATATAGATATTATAAAGTATAATACTATTGTTAGAACACAATTTTTAGCTAAATTTTATTGAAGTGTCAATCTCATTTTGATTTCCAGGTTAGAAAGCACAGGTTATTTCCCTTAACGGATAATTAAGAAATAATATATATCATTTAGTGATTTGTTGCTGAATAAATCATTGTTTGGAGTTCAGATGCGAAGGAGTTATATCACGAGGGCGCAGCCCGAGTGATATAATAATACGCATCTGAACGACAATGATTTTATTCAAGAGCAAATCACTAAATGAGATATATTATTTCGATTCTAACACATTACCAAGGACTTAAAAGTACATCCTTGACGGCATTCATTAAATATTTGCCCGTTTTCAATTGGTTTCTTTTCCTGCGCGCCACTATGCCGTTTACCACTATGACATAATAATTGTGACATCAGAGCAGTGAATTGTTGTATGATAATTCACTGTTTTCAGCCTTCTTTGTTTAATAGGAAAATGAATCGGATCATATTAGAATAGCCATTTTACTACAGTACAGTAACTAAAAGTTGAAGCATCTGAACTATGCCATCAGTTATTTTTGAAGGCTGAAAATTTGCTAATATTTTCTCCGCACGTATTCAATACTTACCTAAATATAACTTTTTCCCCCCCAAAAAAGCATTTCATCCAAAATATGTTTAACCTTGAGCCTGCTCTGGCGACAAGTGATTCTGCCTTTGCGACCAGTGCAGACAAAAATCAGCCTGCACATCCCTGCAGTCTGATCATGGTCTACACTGTTCACTATTCAGTCAGTAAATTTTCAGTGAATACCCCTTCAAATGATAAATGGTACTGCCCAAATAGAATGACGAACCAGTCCATTTTAGAAATTTAGCAGGGTAAAGGTTAAATCCTACACTCACAGCTAATGCTTGATATTCTAAGATATTCCAGATAATCCACTATAATATTTCAACTTTTACATTTTCTCTTTTACTGACATACCTCCCATATCCTGGATCCTGGCCTAGCACTGTAGATCATAGGTGCAGATGAACCTTGAGTCAGAAAACAGGCACCAAAGTTGCCATCTCTGTTCAAAAAGAAGAAGTATAAATTAGTGTATATTCTAACACGACCAGCAAATAACCTACATACATGTAGAACAAAGTCTATCTCGGGTTATTCTGCAATAAACCACTCGCGTGCAATGACGTCAACCGATCCAGGTGCGTAGCGCGGTCGTAAAAAGTAGTTACCATTTTTTCTAACACTGTTGATACTAGTATGTCGTGTTAGAATCGAAATAATAAGTTCCCAAGTGTGATTTATCGTAGAATAACCCGAGTTTTTCGTTCTTATGCAAAACAATATATCACTCAGGCCTATGGCTTTCGTGATATATTCTTACACATAAGAACTCAAAACTCGTGTTATTCTACGATAAACCACGTCTGGGAACTTATTATTTCTTAATTTAATCAACTTATATATAAACAAGTCACATTTCTTCAATGTCTTCACTGAAGTGTATCATGTTGGTAAATTAAACTTGACTCTAGATTCCAAGTTTTGCACTTAACTTGAAGACCAGTCCAAGAACTAAAACATTTGATTGGTTGGTTTCAGAGCAAAATTTTGAAAATGACCAAATTTAAATGAATGGCAAATTTAAATTTTAAGACTGATTTTAAAACTCTTCTTCTACAACTCCAACAATAGGTTGACATATAAACAAGAAAATGGATCAATGAGTTTATGGTAGAATTTCTCGAAATGAATTGTACATTGGTGCAAGATGCTTCCTTTCTCAAATATTTCACCATTTTCTGTCCAGACTGCTAGGCACCCACTGCTGTAAGAATTACTTTCAATCCTTTTCAGTATGTGCACACTCAGGTTTTTAAGGATTTCTAAACAGGCTATAACAGTTAAAGGAGCTGTTTACCATTTACATATACAATATAAACGCTTGGGACATAAATGTCTTTCAGCCAATCCCATTCTATCTCTCTCACTGTCAACTCAGCCATTTTTTTTGAATTTCACCACTTGTAAAATTACATTCTTCGCCACTTATAAAATTACATTCTTACAAATCAGTTGAAACTGTATCAAGGCCAGGAAATATGATGCCATTAAAGGCCAGGAAATATGATGCCATTAACCCTTAGCCTGCTAAATTTCTAAAATGGACTGGTCCATCATTCAATTTGGACAGTACCAATTATTATTCAAAGGGATGTTAACTGAAAATTTACTGACTGAATAGCGAACAGTGCAGACCATGATCAGCCTGCACATCCGTGCAGGCTGATCTTGGTCTGCACTGGTCGCAAAGGCAGAATCACTTGCTGCCAGCAGGCTTAAGGTTAACGCATTATCTGCAACCTATACAGGGGAAAATTTGAAACTTTACCTTAGTTTCTTTCCAATCTGTGAGTAATTTTGTCTGAAAGATAACAGAATTACCGACTTGCATTATTTTTAACACAATTATTCCAAGAATTTTACACCAAAAATTACAGAAATTCATGATAATTACTTTTAAAGTTCGAATATTTCGCAATTAATTTACTGATACTATATATTTTCACTTCTTATCCAAGATGCTATTTGAGACTAGAGCAGGGCTTTTTTCCCCTATAAATCTACCTCCGGTAAAAGGAGGTAATCCCAATTCAAAAAATGTTTTTTTCCCAAAGTTGAATTTAAAATTCCCAAATGATTACCGGTATGTGCTTTTACAGTATTTTTTTGATTTTGTGGTTGAATTAATCCAAAAAATTTAATATCAATGATATTAATGCTCTTAGCAAGGTTGATACTTGTCCATGTTGAGAAAGAACTTACTTGTTGGTATCACATAGGTAACATCTGGTTACTGTTGACACCAGTATCTTATCTTCGGCTTTATCTAGCTGTACAATAGCTGAATCAAGTTTCATTATCACTTCCAACGGTATACTGAACAGGTTTTTTGCCTGCCAAAAATACATAGAGTTTAATAAGTCTACACACCTAATCAGCAACAAGGGATTTTCAAATTTTAAAGCATATAATTGAGCTGTGCCATGAGAAAACCAACATAGTGGCTTTGCGACCAGCATGGATCCAGACCAGACTGCGCATCCACGCAGTCTGGTCAGGATCCATGCTGTTCATTAACAGTATCTCTAATTCCAATAGGCTTTGAAAGCGAACAGCATGGATCCTGACCAGACTACGCGGATGCGCAGGCTGGTCTGCATCCATGCTGGTCGCAAAGCTACTATGTTGGTTTTCTCATGGCACGGCTCATATTATAACCAAGCCACACAATAACTTGTCAGCAAATTCATCAAGCAGAGAATTTATCTGGCTATATGAATATAAAAACACTATGGATGACCCTTTGACCACCTCACAAGAGCAGATCCAGTGGTAACACTAACTATGAAATTTAGGCTCTTGAATTTGAATCCTTACTAATCCAACTAAAAACTAAAGATGCTTTTGAGAAAAGCACATGTCTCCCACAACTGCCCCATTGAAAAATGTCTAGTTTCTCTCGATGGCTTTGATGAGTGGACCCCATTGAAAAATGTCTAGTTTCTCTCGATGGCTTTGATGAATTGACCCAATCAGTAATTCAACGGCCATAATTCAAAAGTGCCTGGGCGAGGTCTTATGGTCAAACACATTTTGTTCAAGTTTGGTGAAGATCGGATGAGAAATGTTCGACTTAGAGTGCGGACAAGCTTTGTGACAGACAGACAGACACACAGACTGGAGTAAATCAATATGTCTCCCACACCACTGTGTGGTGGGAGACATAATTACTAACATTTGGATAAGAGAATCCTGTATGGGTGCTTTACATGTGAGAACCTTCTGGAATTGCAGAACCTGATGAATCTTGCGCTATCTTTCAACAAAAAAATACTAACATAAGAAGACTGGCACATATGGGTAACTAAAAATAAGCTTAAATACATGTGCAAGTTGACCATCTAATGAATATAAATATTGTGGTCTGATACAATACAGTATAATTTCATTAGAAGGTCAATAGAAGATCTAACCTTACATGTAAAGATAAATGACTCAAGCAGAAAGAATGTGTAATGAATGATATTAAACACTATTTGCACTTTTTATAACAATTACATTCAAGTCTTCAAGGGAATCATAGATGTACAACATAATTTCACTTTAAGCAACGTTTATGTATTACCAAGGCTTGTTCTACTGACCATTCATTTCTTAAGAGTTAATGATCCAACAGTCTAGCCATTTCACAGAGTTTTTGCTACAACACTACAATAAACTAAAACCGACCTTGTTTGAGTATACTGGCATCATGGAAACTTTTCCGAGGTCATCTCCTATATAGAGTTTTGCACTGGTTTGATCCCAAAGAAGATTTGTAACCAAGCAACCAGAAAGGTCAGAGGTCGAACGTAATGTCTCTGCTTTTGACCTGGACTCCAATTTAAGGTCTAACACATATACATTATTTGAGCTGAAAAATACAGACACCAAAACTTATGCCCTGGAGTTTAATATATGAGAAATTACACACAGTAACTGAATGAGCTGTCACAGGGTTTCTAAGAGATATAGTGCAAAGTGATTGAAATCTGAAATAATTCTAATGAAACCAGCTTGAATTTTGTATATCTGCTTAAAACAAGAGCTGTCTCCATAGGATGACACATGCCCCCGATTGCACTTTGAATGAATAGTTATGGCCGATGTTAGAGTTTAGGACCTTTGACCTACGGAGCTGGGTCTTGCGCGCGACACGTCGTCTTACTGTGCCACACATTCATGCATAGTTATTTTAAAATCCATGCATGAATGACAAAGATATGGACCGGACACGCCCATCAATGCACTATCTTTTAACATCTAAGTGTGACCTTGACCTTTGAGCTTCGGACCTGGGTCTTGCGCATGACACGTCGTCTTACTGTGGTACACATTCATGCCAAGTTATTTGAAAATCCATCCATGGATGACAAAGATATGGACCGGACACGCCCATCAATGCACTATCCTTTAACGTCTAAGTGTGACCTTGACCTTCGAGCTGCGGACCTGGGTCTTGCGTGTGACACGTCATCTTACTGTGGTACACATTCATGCCAAGTTATTTGAAAATCCATCCATCGATGACAAAGATATGGACCGGACACGAAAATTGCGGACAGACTGACAGACCGACAGACGGTTCAAAAACTATATGCCTCCCTTCGGGGGCATAAAAATGCATTTGAACTTTTTTAATAATCATTAGATCATGTTTTCAGTATCTGACATCTTTAGATATTTTCATGGTCAGTATATGCTTGTAAGCGATACCATAAATGAAGCTCCTAGTAAGTGAAAAAGTCATGCTATGAACATTTGTTATGTTTGTTTTTGTTAGGTTTAACGTCGCACCAACACAATTATAGGCTACATGGCGACTTCCCAGCCTTGATTGTGGAGGAAGACCCCAGGTGCCCCTCTTCATTATTTCATCACAAGCTGGCACCTGGGTAGAACTACTGACTTTGTAAGCCAGCTGGATGGCTTCCTCACATGAAGAATTCAATGCCCCGAGTAAGGCTCGAACCAACATCAGTGAGGGGCAAGTGATTTGAAGTCAGCGACCTTAACCACTTGGCCACGGAGGCCCCTGAAGGTTTGTTATGGTTGGTTACACCCTTGTAACACATACAAAGGAAAAGGAACTTTACAGGACTTTATAGTTTGCTCATGTAGCAAAAATAATACAATTCTTACCTAACAAAAGCAACATATTTTTCATGTGGACTTATCTTCACTAATGATACACTATTTGTTTCCTGTAAAATATAAAATAATTAAAATTCCAAGTATGCAATTGATATTTTGGAAGTTACCTGCAGCATAAACAAGTTCAAGTAATTATCGCTACTAAGACATAAGGAAGTTGTTTGTTTCTGACCGACCCAAAATTTTTGGCCCGGCCCTAAATGTTTGTATGTTCTTGAGAATTTAAAAAAAAAATTTAACAAAAAGTTACAAAACTGCACTTTTTATGCTTTAAACATGTTCACAGATGTTAGAAATCAACTTACTGATGCTCTAAAGGCATAACCAACTTATTTGTATTCATTTTTTGACACTCAGGTGAGCTAAAAACACCCTTACTGATAAAATTATATCAAACTAGAGATGCTTTTGAGAAAAGCGCATGTCTCCCACAACTGCCCCATTGAAAAATGTCTAGTTTCTCTCGATGGCTTTGATGAGTGGACCCCATTGAAAAATGTCTAGTTTCTCTCGATGGCTTTGATGAGGCTTTGATGAGTGGACCCCATTGAAAAATGTCTAGTTTCTCTCGATGGCTTTGATGAGTGGACCCCATTGAAAAATGTCTAGTTTCTCTCGATGGCTTTGATGAGTGGACCCCATTGAAAAATGTCTAGTTTCTCTCGATGGCTTTGATGAGTGGACCCCATTGAAAAATGTCTAGTTTCTCTCGATGGCTTTGATGAATGGACCCAATCAGTAATTCAAGGGCCATAATTCAAAAGCATCTGAGCGGATTTGGCTAGTTATTGAACTTGGCCGAGTTCTTATGGTCAAACACATTTTGTTCAAGTTTGGTGAAGATCGGATGAGAAATGTTCGACTTTGTGACAGACAGACAGACACACACACACACAGACTGGAGTAAATCAATATGTCTCCCACACCACTGTGTGGTGGGAGACATAATTAAGCCAAATTTATATTCAAAATATGAGGAATACTATAGGCCACACATTTTATTCAAGATAATGAAGTTTTTATGAACCTTACCTTGTCAGCAAAAGCAATTTGCAGAAGTTTCTGGTCTGTTCTGGAGAAAATGTAGATGCCTCCTGTGTTAGAACCAAATGCAACAAGCTTGTTCGACACAGACACACAATTATACTAAAATTTTAAAAAGGAAAATATATTCAATTGCAAGAGATAATTATGTTCACATGAAAACTTTGAATTTTACCATCCCATGTTAAAATTTTCAGAATAGTTTTCAAAGATATCAATTTCATCTTTCTAAAAACAAATAAATTTGTCTAATTGCTGCTTTCATTTTTCCTTATTCTTTTCAGAAAGTAGTAAAGTCATGGAACAATTTACAGCAGACTTTTCTTCTGGTTTAAGGGTACTGCTATTCATACATGCTCTCAGTTTTTATTAAAAGAAAAGAGTAGCTACTCAATTTTTTTGTTAGGATTCAAAGAAAACACTATTTTTGTGTAAGTTTGAATGAAAAATATCCCAAGGGTGGTCTTTACAGACAAGTTTGACTTATCAAATGTTTTAAATTATTTAAAAGGAGTGCTTAACAAAATGATACTGACTGAATAGCAAACAGTGCAGGTCCATGCAGTCTGATCATAATCTACACTGGTCACAAAGATGGAATCATTCATTTATTTATCATTATATGTTCACTGAATACATTATTTATGTTTCAAGAATATAATCTGCTAGATATAGGGTATGTCCCTTTAAGCTGGAAATATTGGCAAAAATTTAAACCTTCAGCCTGGTTGATCTCCTCAGTGGAGACTGAAGTTCATCTGTACACTGGCCTTCGACAAGAAGATAATCCGAGTCTCTCTCAAACCATTCACTCTCCATCTTGTAGTAATGTTACTAGAACTCTGTATTTCACATCTTTTAACTGGTGGTCCAGGGGGGATTCAAATAATGACTGAAATTCCAAAACACAGTTTTAGACACACAAAGTAGTTCAGTAGTAACATTGTCTAACTATGAAACAAGAGTTTGAGCCCCCACTCCTCCAACTAAAAATTACTAATATTCAGATAAGAGTCTCATGTATGGGTACTTTACATCAATATCTGGCATGCTAAAGAACCAGGGAAGCTTCTGGAAACTGAGAATCTTCTGTAACTTGCACAATATTTCAACTTCAATTTTTAACAGTCTTTTTGAGGAATCGCCCTGGCGACTACAAATAGGCTTAAATACAAACACAATTTATGTACTTGAACAAAAATTCATACTAATAAGATTAGTCTCAAATTTTCAGCAATATTCAATACTGAAGGTTTTGATTACAAATAATCAGGATAAGGTTATAACTAAATGAGCAAATTTGGAAGTAGTTTTAAATCAATCAGCTCAGGATATAATGGGAAAATAATTATCGTGATGGAAAAGCTTAAACCATTCAGGAATTATAGTACTGTTATCACAGTGGATCTGTGACCCTTTAGCATTAATATACACTTACTGAATAGCGTGCCTGTCAATATTCAAATCTACGGCCCGAGGTCCAAAGGTCAATAGTTTCAAATACTGACTGGGAAAGTTCAGAAACCAAACTTATTAAGTGTTTTTACATGACATCAGAAATAAATCTTCATTTGTTTTTCTTCAAGTTTTTTATAGACCAGCAAAATTTAGTGTTGCATTAAAGAGAACTTTGGACCTGCGAGTCATGTAATACATACTTAGGAGTACTTCATTTTCCAGATTTGTGTAATTCAGAACTCAGAAGCTTGTGACAGCTCTGTGGGGAAAATAATTACTGTTATCTTGTAACATGGTAGGATCATGACACTAGGAAGGTTGTGACCACTTGCAGTTAAATTTAATTTTGCTCAGAACAACTGTATACTTGTTCTTAATCTTAGGAAGAAAAATGTAACTGATCCTAAGTATGGGAAAAAAAACAAACATCTTGCGGATTCAATGGGTCATGAAGCCATAGCATAGATCAGTGACTGCAATCATAATAACTTTCTGGTAATTTTGTAACTTTAATTGTATAATATGTAGTGTAATTATAGCACTGTTAACACTTACACTTAGCCCCAAGTTGAAATACCAGTTGTAAATGGGTATAGAGGCATAAATGAAGGAAAATTTCAATGTGACATCAAAAGAGGCTGAAAAAATTTATATTAGAGCAGGTGCGTGTATTATCGACAGTCTGCAGTTATCGACAGTTCTGTTGATCTTAATCAGTCAGGGGTGTAACTGTTTCAAGTTATCGCAGTTTATAACCCATCTGAGTCATTGCTTAAACTTTCATAACTTGTTTCAGTTATCATAAAATATTACAAAGCCCTCCTGTGCCAATTCCTCATTATGAATGAGACTAATGCAATTATTTCCTGAATCCTTGACCTTTTATCTTTCCAGCTATGCAGTAAAATTTTATATGCAAGGCTGATAAAGTTTTACGCAAACGTTTTAAAGCTATAAAACTCTTAATATCTTATTATGCTTATCAGGTCATGCTCAGACTAAAAGAGAATCTGAATAACCACAGTTTGCTACTAATTTCACTTTAAAGGTCACTTTGTGAGAACAGCAAAAAGACTTTTTTTGAATAACTTACCTGAGTTGACTATATTTTATAACTAATACAGGTTATAAAATGCTTGAAAAAGTAACTGAAATAGGTTACATAACTTATAACAGTTACACCCCTGACTGTTAGATTTTTAAGTAAAAAATAACGTCATGGAAACCCAATAATATCACAATGTACCAGAAAAATATTCTATGTGTTCGTTTCTTCGTTTTTGAAAGCTGTGTGCCATATTTTTGACTGACCAGAGATAATTTTGTCAGGCACAGTTTGTTGTTGTTTCTAACAAGAGAAGTGCTTACGTCACGCGGTAAGAGTACCGGTGTCCTAAATCTTTCTTCTAGAAATTTTCGCTGTAGTTTTGGCGGGTTATTTATGTTAATTTGACCTTATGACGTATATCTGTAGGGTGCATACCACTAAATATTACATGCACCTATTGTGGGTGTCAAATTGGGGGGTGTCGATAACTATCTCCGAATTTCAGTGATGTCTACAGTTATCGACATGGTCCGTAATGATATTTAAAAATGTTACAAAATAAATATTTGAGTCGTCAAACCTCTTTTCTTATTTAAATTGAGTATAGCTAAATGGTTGATATATATCATTTAGATGTTTACAAACCATTTTTTCCCTGAATTTGAATGTTATCTCAACATAACAAGAGGTTGAAATATTCTCCCTCAAAAATGAGTGCTGCCATCAATATACTGAGGGATGGCTTTGCAGTGTTTGCTTCGGCCAAGTTGTATGCTGTGCCCTGCACAACTTTACAAGCAAAATGGCAGGCCGGGTACCAGAAGAGCCGAAACAGCTTGGACTACCATCATTCTTGACTCCCGTGGAGGAAAATCTGCTGTTACAAGTTTTCAAGGAAATGAAAACATTATAATTGGTAATTTTCCAATCCAAGACATGTGACGTGATTCACTCATGGAAAAATACTGTTTAGACTCTACACTGATATTAGTTCTGTTTAATACTCTCGGCGATCCGATAACATTTATTTCAGTGTCATTAATTGAATCAATTAAATAGTTAGTGGCCAATTAATTTGCATGTGTTGTCGTCGTAACCATGTGATTTGAAGGAGAGGCTAGCTAGCGTGATGTCTGCACATCTTTTCTATTAAGTAAACAGTTTTACGTGAATAAGTTGAACTTTTCTATATTTATTTATAAAATACTGCATAAAATTTCTAGAAAATCAAATGTCATATATAGCTGTCGATAACTATATCCAGATGTCGATAACTATGTCAAAAAGGGAGGTCGATTTTCTGGTCGTCATAACTAGGACATATCACAGTAACCAGGAAATACCTTTCGAAAGGGCCAATCAGAAACTGCTTTACATAATAGGATAGATATTACAACAAGGAAACAAAGAACGTAATTTGTGTATTTATATTTAGATTAAACTGTCAATAACTGTGTCACTTGCTCTATTATGCATAATTAAATAGTGCTTATGTTATTTATGTTATTTAATTTCAATGATAAATGTATATTATCAGAACATTTATAGATAATTGACAAACATTCACTGGAAATGAAGAATAGGCTCCTGTGTGCATAAAAACAGTTCTTATATACACGCCTATTTCACTTTCACTGTGTTGGTTAGCCTAATGGTTTAAATACCTGACAGCTTAAGGTGCATATAGAATGTAAAATTTGGATTAATATGGATAAATATGAACATTTACCAAATGAATTTAGAGTGTAATTTAGTTATGTTGTTCGAATTTTTACTGGTACTGATGATAAACCCGGACAGATGATAAAGTCGACCACCTTGGAAATTTTTGATTGCAATCGGTTATTTATAAAACTGAATACACCATCTAATAGTTTACTGGTGTAAATAAAAACAAAATTGGTAAATATTCTGTACAAATAAATGACTTACATTTATCTGTATAAAAAATAGTTAGCCAAAATTACTGGGGAAGAGGGTGTTTTTTGCGCATGCTCACTGTCGCCACATGAAGGCCTGACATTGGGTCACTTTTCATTACTTGATCAGGAATGACTGTTGCAGCTTTTTGGGGAAAGTTTCAATATAATACTACAAAGAAAATTTTGTAAATGACAAAGTGTTCGAATTTATCATCAGTCAACCTAGTCCAAATAATTGTACTCGAGAGTTGAATATCATTATATTATTTTGACTTGTCGATATTCGCCTTTAGGTAGACAACGTAAAATATCAAAATGTAAAATCGGTCTGCCCGAGGTCTCATTATTTAGACTACAGTCAACCTGCTTACAGTCCCCATTTTACTAACCCCTTTCAGGGCCTCACTTCGTGTGAGTTTGCTAACTAAATATAAATTTGAATTATGTAAAGTTTTCAGCAAATGTTAAGCTTAATTTTGATACCAACCATTGATTACAAATTGCAGAAATAAAAAAGTTACAGGTAAAAAACCTCATTTTCTGTTCGGGTTTATCATCAGTACCAGTGCTGACTTTTCAAACCAGAAAAAAAGTATAAATTGTTATCGCTAGCTCAAATGACATAATAAAACGTAAGTAAACAATTTAAAAAAATCGTGTTTTTGTCTGTAAAATATTTAAATTAAATTAAGTTTTCCTTTCATTTTTACCTGGCTATGTACATGTGTCTACCATTTTTAGATCATGTGATCCGTAGATCTTTATCAGCAGACGCTTTTCGTCTTTTTCGTTAAATTAACTTAATTTTGCTATTATAAATATCATTCTTTCCGTTTTTTATTAAAGACGCGCCACAAAATTAGACCTACTGTATTCTTTTGTATTTCTATGATGGTAATTATACATTTGCATGAAAAAAATGAGATATACAAGTATTATGTTACAAATTGACAGTGATATATATTAGGGCAAGACAATGTTATAAAATGTTTTAACAATTTATTGAAATGAAATAATGTAGCAATCTACATCTACATCTACATGTTACTTCCAACAATCATAAGCGATTATGACTGGAAGGCGCTTGTCTGGGCAGTGTTAAAAAATGAGAAAACTCATTAGGTGCAAAGAATAAAAATTACTACAGGTGCTAAGTTAAAAACATAGTGAAGGAAGTTACTGCAGGTGTACAGTAGCCAGCCGCTCAGCAAATATGTTGAGGCTGGGGCTGGACTGTACATATTGAGGAAGGCCATTCCATAGTCTAATTGTACGGGGGAAGAAGGAGTTCATATGGTATTGAGTACGGGACTGTGGAATTAGGTAGTTAAGGTTTCTGGTCGGAGTTACTGTTAGATGGTTATGGTCGACGCATACATGATTCGTTCGGATTTTGTAAAAATAGATGAGAGAAGATTGTATGCGCCGTTGTTCTAAAGTTTGCTAGTTTAGGGTGTTAATCATCTGGGTTACACTGCTTGTATAATTATAATCGTCAAAGATAAACCGTGCAGCTGATCTTTGCACTTTTTCGACTTTGTATGAGAGGGACTTTTGCCAGGGGTGCCAGATGGATGAGCAATACTCGAGTTGTGGTCGGACATAGGTGTTATAGGCTTTCTCTTTGACCTTTTTGTTTGTTGTCTGAACATTTCTTTTGATGAATTTAAGAGAGTTGTTTGCTTTAGAGAAAATAGTATTAATATGTTCAGACCAGTTTAAGTCTTAATTAGTGTAACACCTAAGTATTTAGCGGTATCGGTAGATTTCAGTTCCTTGTCATGCAGGGTGTAAGGAAACATGACAGGGTTTCGTTTGCGAGTAATTCTCAGCACCTCACACTTGTCTGGATTAAATTCCATTGACCAGTCCCGTTCCCACTTTTCAAGGGCGTACAAATTTTTTTGTAGTGTTTGGGCATCAGATGAGGACTTGACTGTAAGGTATACTATGGTATCATCTGCAAACAGTCTTGCCTTACTTCTAATAGAATCTGGTAGGTCATTAATGTAAGCCAAGAAGAGACAGGGCCCTAGGCCAGACCCCTGAGGGACACCGGACAGGACAGGCAGGGTGTCAGAAGTGCAGCCGTCTACAACTACTCTTTGGGATCGGCCTTTCAAAAATGACTTTATCCACTGTGATGCCAGAGGGTGGACACCCAGTTCATTAAGTTTAAATATCAGTTTATTGTGGTCAACCTTGTCGAATGCTTTGCTAAAATCCATTACTATTACATCTGTTTGTTGACCTTGCTCAAGGTTGTCGTAAACTTCTTGTGTAAAGCTGATCAGTTGTGATTCACAGCTATGCTTAGATCTGAAGCCATGCTGGTACTGGCTTAGGAGGTCATTAGTGTCAAAATGTGTCATGATGTTGGAGACTAGAATGTGTTCCAATAATTTGGAAGCTATGCAGGTGAGAGATATTGTCCTGTAGTTACTGGCCTTGGATTTCGGGCCTTTCTTATACACAGGGGCGACAATTGCACTTCTCCAATCTGGCGGGACACAGCCAGTTTCCAGGGATGACCTGAATATAATTGTAAGCACGGTGGGGAAACCACGTGACTAACTTGGGTAACGTGCACGCAAAAGTGCTAAAAATAGGCCCGCTTCAGGTATGTTTTTTCACTATAACTTTTTTGATCCGCAATTGTTTTAAACGAGATTACGTGCATAAACCCCGCAATAAAAAGCTCTTTCATCGGATATATGTAACTTGATGAAACTCTCTCCCGTTTTTACGTAATCCTTGCCCAACCGATTCGAAAGATGCAAAATATTTTGGTAACGAACACGTCTGTTCACAAGTTACGCACCTAGCACAGATTCTGCAGAGAATTTCCGCTGGAATTTAATTTTAAAATAAAGCTTGTCATTGTCCAAAGTCCTGTACCAAATATTTAACATGACTATTCAGGAATATTAAAGATATCGTAAGACAAAGGGTGCGGTAACGTACACGTTGCGGTTTTTCAGGAGGTGACGTACACGTCATTTTTCCCCAGAGGGTAACGTACACGTCAAAGACTATTTATCATGCATGTAGACCATCTTTGTCTTTAAATGACTGAATTGTTAACATTTTGACATTGTTAAAAAAGATGCAAATGCTGGGAATAGGCTGTTTTTCTTTCGGTATGTTAGTATATACAGAAATGCTACAGTGAAAATGTGTAGCGTCGGTCCTCATCCTAGCTTGGAAATAATTACACGTTTACAGCTCTTGTATATCTATACATAAATAGGTAAGATGATAAAATTTTGAAATTATTTTGCTCTAAATCCATCATATGCGCAACTGACCATGTATCTTTGAGTGAAAAAGTTGACAGTTGTTTACGGGTGATGGAAGCCTAGTACTTGTTCTTTCCAGTAACGATAGTTAGTTTAGTTGTCCGCACCATATGATTCTGACTTTTGAAAGAGACAAACAAAGAAAAGTATTAAATACGCATATAGGTATAATTGTTGCACCGAGAGTAACAGCAGTAAAACTATTATCTATTTATAGCACGGAGAATGAATATATTTGCCAGGAGTGCGAAATGTCTTTTCGGAGAAAAAAGTAATTTAAAGGCGCACGAGAAGAGACATAGTGGAGCGTAAACCTACCACTGTTGTGGGAAAAACTTTTTTTGGACGACCCATTTTCTAAAAATAACAACAGAAAAAAACTTGTTACTTTTCTTTTTGACATGTTTATATTTTGTATATCGTTGATTTTACTTGGAGACCATACAAGTTTCTTATACATACAGAGAGGTAATTAAAAATGGAGTCAGTAAGAGTTATGACTCCTTATCACTGCACTATCTTTCACTGACCTGTATTAATGTACAAACTATCAAATCAACCCTTCATAGTTTTTGGCTTGGGCTTCAGTCAAGCTTCTTGCTTTTCCTTTTCATGCATAAAGGGAGGTGATTCAAAAATTGGGTCAGCTAAAGTAATGGTTCTTTGACACTGCACTTTGCTTCACTGACCTCTATCAATGTATCAAGTATCAAGACAATCCTTTATATGGTTTTGACATTGGCCCCAGACAAGTTTTTTCCATAGATAAAGGGAGGTTATTCAAAAATAAGATCAGTTAGAGTTATGGTTCTTTGACACTGTACTTCCTTTCATTGGACCTCTATTTATGTGCAAAGTTTCAAGTCAATCCTTTATATAATTTCGACTTGGGCTTCAGACAAGCTTTCTATATAACGATAAGGGGAGGTAATTTAAAAATGTGACCATTACACTGCGCTTCCTCTGTCAATGTGTAAAGTATCTTCAAATTCTTCAAATAGTTTTTGACTTGGGCTCTGGACAAGTCTTTTTTTATAAGGATAAGGGGAGATAATTGAAAAATGGGACCACCTAGAGTTATGGTTCTTTGATACTGCACATCCTCTCACTGTGTTCGATCATTGTATGAAGTAACAAATTAGCACCTTTATTATTTCTTGAGTTATGCTCCGGACAAGAAGCGTGACGGACGCCAGCCGGTCGCCAACGGACAGAAAGACGGACGACGGAAAAGTGATCCCTATATATCGCAGCTACTTTGTAGTAGGCGACACAAAATCTGTCTAAGTCAACTGTACTTGGTTTAAAAAAATTCAACTTTTTTGCGACATTTTTTAACTTTTTTTTGCGATCCAATATAGCTTAGTTTAGTAAAATAGTTAATTGTAATCTCGTTAATGCTTATATAAGGTATTTGATTTTGTGAATGAACAGCCTAAACATAACCGAGGCTGTTACTTTAAAGCTTTGGATGTAACTGACGCATTTATAGATCTATATTATCAGAATATGTCAGCATTTATAATTTAATCAACCATGGAATGACTATGTCCTTAGATATGCAAACTTTAGGTCAATACTGATATGTTGTTTCAGTAAGGAGGTCTAAATGAATAACTAGCTGACCAACAAACTGTCACTAACCAACAGAAAGAATAACATTACTCCCGAACGATAATTTAAACGACAACGTGTTTATATTATTGGCTGATTGTTATGGTCCCATGCATGATAGAACTCAAACAGTTTGTCAATGATTCAAATAAGGTGCATGCTGTCATATTAAACAAAAAGATTTTCTGTATTGTAACGTTTTAATAAAGAAAAATCATGGTTATCAAGCATGCTATCGTTCTAGTTATCGTTCAGAATTTATACTAATTTCAGCATCTTTTTAACAATATAAAAAATGTTTACAGTTCAACGGGTTATCAAGAAGATTTGAACATATGGATTTGATTAAACCCTGCTGACAGACGGACATGGTTTATTCCCAGAAACCTAATTAACTTTTGATAGTTGGAGAAAAAAAAAGTTGACATTTAAAATGGCAACTGCTAACAATGTCTACTTGTCAAAATAACATACACGATTAGACCATAAAATTCCAAATGCTATTCATTTTCGCTGTAGCATTTCTGTATATACTAACCTACCGAAAGAAAAACAGCCTGTTCCCAGCATCTGCATCTTTTTTTTAACAATATCAAAATGTTTACAGTTCAGTCATTTAAAGACAAAGATGTTCTACATGCATGATAAATAGTTTTTGGTGTACATTGAAGAGATAATTCGTCTTAGATTTCATCAGTATGTGTGTTAAGTACCGTCGTTATGCTACCGTAATCAAAAGTAATCACCGATTTCTGATGAAACTTCAGAAAGTGTCACACGAATAAACAAAGTTTTCCCTTCTAGTTGATAATGGACGTGTATAAGATTCATATTAAAGAAGTCCTGCATTGACAATAAATTGTTCTTAAACTCATGCGTTACAAGGTATTTATCATTTGCGTAGAAATATACCGATTTCTGTAGTCAATGTGTCACTTCATATTGAACGATTTATTGAAAACTGTCCACAATGATGTGAACGATTTGTTGCGATTTTATTGAAAATTTATAGCGATTAACTGGGAATGATTATAGTAATTATTTTTCATTTAACTGTCGAAACTGGAGAGATTTTGTAGACAGTGCCAGCGGTATCGGACGTGAAAGAACTTAAAACATTTATCATGCAGTTTTAGCAAATACAAATGTACATACAATAACTAATTTGTGCAATATGTGTTTGAAACTTGGCAGCTGTTTGGTTTGAGTGACAATTATTCATGATTATGTTGGGTATAGTTTAGATATAGTTATAGTTTACTAAATATGTAAGAACAAAATCTCAGTTAGATTTTTAGGCCATCTAGTTCACTTTATTTTGTTGTTCATTACAATCTTACCGGTAATAACAATTCTATCAACAGTCAACAGGCGACTGATTGAAATGTTTAAACTGCGGATACATTTCTGCGCTTTAAGTCCGTTGCCTTCCATAATTTTTTGTTATGAGACAGTATTTTGTGTGTTTGTCATCAGGCTATTTGTTTTGGGATGAGGGCTTAGTGGCTTTCTTTTTTCCCGGGTTAATCTTTTAACACATGTTTTAGGTTGAGGGCTATAAATAAGTGGCATTCTTTCTCTTCCTAGGTTAATATTTTTGTCAAATGACGGAAACACGCAATGTAAACGCTGGCACTACCTCATTCTCGTGTAATATAGCCTTCATTATGAGTGGTATTACAACAAATACATCATGCTTAGCATTTTAAAAATCTAAGTAATTTTAAAACACTTTCTCGCCTTTTTTCCTTTTCTCATGTTATTCTGACTAAACAGCTTTTGTTCGAGTGTTGTTAATTTAGACTGCATAACTTGCCTAAGCGGGGCCTCCGTGGCCGAATGGTTAAGGTCGCTGACTTCAAATCACTTGCTCCTCATCGATGTGAGCCTCACTCGGGACGTTGAATTCTTCATGTGAAGAAGCCATCCAGCTGGATTACGGAAAGTCGGTGATTCTACCCAGGTGCCCGCTCGTGATGAAATAATGCACGGAGGGGCACCTGGGGCCTTCCTCCTCTATTAAAGCTGAAAACTCGCCATATGACCTATCATGTGTCGGTGCGACGTTAAACCAAAAAAAAAAAAAAAAAAAAACTTGCCTAAGCCTTATTTTTCACTTTAAACATATTTTATTCCCGGTAATACATGTACAGATTAAATACATACATCGTAGTTTGAACAAGATAATTAGGAAAGGATAAGAATGAAACACACAGTCTTACAGAATTCTTCTCCTTAATGTTTTTTTCTCGAGTGTCAAATTTGGAATGCTAAACTTGCTTAAGCCTCTGTATTCGTTTGCTGAGCACAATTATTATTTGGTACTTTTTTTCAAGGGCGATTCTAATTTACTAGCGGATTCTTTTTTATTTTTATTGTTGTTTTTTCTTTAATTGGTATCATCATTATATTGCTATTGTTAACTTCTTTTGGGATTACTTGAAAATCTTTTGTGAATAAAACTTTCTTATTTTCAAAGTTGTCGTGTGTTTCGATTTGAATTTGTATGTTTTCGTCAGTTTTGAATAAAGTTGTGTTTAATTATGTTTTCAAAGTCTGGTGTCGTTTCTTTGCAATAATAACACTAATATTGCTTCATTGTACCTAAAACAGACAGAAATCAGAATTTAATCGTAATTTGTAATAACAATCTGCCGTTCAATATGGACAAAATCGTATTAAATATTTGCAATAAGTAGTACAATCTTGTGTGTAAAATCGAAATAAGTCGTTCACTATCATTTCAATAAGGCGTACAATACAATACAATACACAGCACCGCAAATTTGTGTTTAAAACGAAATAAAGGATGAATTAAGGTTGAAATCGTTATCAACGAAAAAGAAAATACACTAAATTCTTATAATGTGACATGCATTCAGAAAATTTGCTTTATTTTTTGATAAAACTCATTCAATGTTGGTATGCATGATCTAAACTTTCACCGTGTAATCAATTGATTTCACCTTACCTACCGCTCATGTAAGTCATTCTGGACTTATATTGACTGGGAAAATTTTGAAACATGCCTTTCGAAACACATCTCAAGGAATAAACATACCTTGATTTGACAATTATCCAAATATCAATCGAAAAAGTTAGACCACGTTTATCATATTTCAACAAATGATTGAAATCACATCGCTATTTCCGTTATGGTTGTTCAATCGTTTCTACGCTGTGTAAATAGTTAAATATGTTATTTAGAAGAAGGTCAACTAATTAAAGTAGCTATCTATCTATCTATTTATACTGCAGCGCTCCTCTCTGCGAGTATTATGTGCAGCTATAACGAATGTACTTGTAAGGACTTTGTTTGAATGCATTTGATACGTAGCTAGTTTACTTAAATATGGTCAAGAGGTATTATATGTAAGAAGGCTTAGACATTAATGTTTTATTATCATGCTGCGCACAACGTTGACGTTTCATAACGCGGTGTCTCATAAATAACGGCAACATGATTGATTACTTAACGAACGAACTGACCTCTGGTCATAATAAATGGCTTATGTAATATACACCATTGTCAGCCTACACTCGGATATTTTCATATTATTAATCACTGAATTAGAATTTTTTTTAGAAAGGGCACTTTTCAAATATTGTCACGACCTAATTAAGCTAGGCTAATTGAATATGATTGAGTCATCCAACATATACGCACCTGGGCAGGTGTGTAAATACGAGACTGGTTCTTATTGTTTGACTGTCGAATGGAAAACAAAATAAAAATGAGAAGACGCAGTCCAGATCACTTCCGCATTTCGTCCCAAGATACCTCCACCATTAGAGAGTTTCAAACTTCAAAGTTAGCGGTTGCGAACACGGGACAAGATACAGTGTAGTACAGTTAATTCTGACTAGCAAGAGAAATCTTTCGTCGGTATTCATTTATTTTGATAGCCATTTGATGTATACGACGTAAATGTACAACACTTACCTTGATATCGTAATGTTTACCTGTTGTTTACCTGTAATTACAGGTGGGTGGGGTAAAAAACTTGATCTAGATAAAAGACAGCTTCAGAAAAAGATTTTATTGACATGTGGTGTATCAGGACGCATTTTTTTTAATTATCTAACGAAGGAATCCATGTGAGGATATCCGCATAGGCATGATTTGGTGCATCTGTTTCGTCAATAATGATGCTATATAGGATTAAAAAAACATCAATAGACAGGCAGGACCCAAAAATAAATCCAGCATACATTTTCTGTATATACATTGATTGAAAGCAATCAGTGGATATAGCAAATGGGTGCTGGATTTTTTTTTGGGTCCTGGACTGTCTATTGATGTTTTTTTATTCCTAATTATAGCATTGTTATAATTTAGGAAGTGGCTATTCCTACGGTCCCGTAAGAATAGCCTCACAGGCTATTCCTACGGCTCTCCCGTAAGAATAGTGAAATAGCCAGCAGGTGGCTATTCCTACGGCTCTATGGACAGTTTTGTATGTCCATCTTGAATTGCATTGTACTGAATTAATTCATATGGCATAATTTCGAACAAATTGTTTGCTTTTCAGTATCACAACGACAGAACAGGAAGTGATTTCGAATAATGGAAAAGGCTTATTTATGTCTATGTGTAATATTGTTGTCATCGAGTGATTATAGTAAGATCTAGATTCTATATATGTATAGATATATGCAACAAATCAATCAATTCAATGAATGTAATGATAATATTGTGAGTAATAAATATGTCATTATTCTAAGTTTACATCATGTTTTGAATATCATGTTACAGGTTGTATGTCCCCTTCAGGTCTCTGTGATAAAAAAAATAGAGAAGAGAAATAAAGATTGACAAAGGTAAACAATTTATTCGAAAATATACCGGTTGAATTAATTCAGTGCAATGCAATACAAGATGGCCATACAAAATGTCTTTAGAGTCGTAGGAATAGCCACCTGCGGGCTATTTCACAATTCTTACGGGAGAGCCGTAGGAATAGCCTGTGAGGCTATTCTTACGGGACCGTAGGAATAGCCACTTCCTATAATTTATTGACCAAACAAATGCACCGAATGCCTATGATTTGTAGGTTACCAAAAAAGAAGAATGTTTGTCATTACAACAATACGATACAATAAGTTTTATATTGAGTCGGCAAGAAGACAACATTACAAAAAACATAATTAGCTCTGGAGAGCTTTTGAACCAACTATACAACAATTAAAACAAATTTAATAGAGTAATAAAAATGCTACGAGAGAAAATATATGTTAAGCACACTATATTCAATATAGAACTTACAAATGGACACCAATATTATTTTTCTGTGATAATTTACTAAATATTCCTCGCTGGAATTTGATGAACATACTTCACATCTTGATATTGTTCATTGAATTAGAGAAGAAATTCAGTAACATTCTGTAGGGCTGTAACATAAATGTTTGTATGAATTATTATAACATTAACAGTGAAGCAAATAGCTCTACATAGTAAATTTTGCTTTATTTCCAGAGTGTCGTGGTATAACTAGAGACTTGTCAAGATGTGCCTCTCACAGGCAGGCCTCAAGGCCTTTCTTCTAGTTCTCAATGTTCTCTTCTTCGTAAGTATAAACATTTTCTCTCCCTGCACATAGAAAACAGGTATGTGCAGGGGTTTAAAACAGGTATGTGCAGCCCGCAGGGGTTTAAAACAGGTATGTGCAGGGATTTAAAACAGGTATGTGCAAGGGTTTATTAAAGGGCCGGGAGCAAGGACATCCTACCTAGCAGCCTTGGCTACTTTTCCTTTTGCAGTTGAGAACTCTCAGACCTCCCTCATTTTTGCATCTACATCTTCTACTGCAGTAATAAATGAAACTCAGGAGGTGGGTTTGCATGCTGTGTGGGTGAAACAGCAGCTGTTACATCAGCAAATTACAATTTGAACATGAATTTCATTTTGTTTCCATTGCTTGATATGTTAGATTGCTTAAAACCATTATTGACAGAAATGCTTTTCAGATGACATTATTCATTAAAATTCTTCATTTGGATAAAAGCTTTATTTCTTGAAAATTTGAACATATGGATTTGTAAAAGAATGGTGTTTATTCATTATATCAACCTGACATCAAGAATTCTAACTTAACCAATCAAAGCGAAGCGCAGTATTTACAAGTATTTTCAATTTGTTAACCCTTACCATCAGTTGGACAGGAGTAATTCTGCCTTTGCGGCCAGTGTAGATCATGATTTGCACTGTTCGCTATTCAGCCAGTATCTTTTTGGTAAGCACCCCTTTTAACAGTTAATGGTACTGTCCAAATTGAAAGATGGACAAGTTCATTATAGAAATTTAGAATGGTAAAGGTTAAATAGCAGAGCTTTTGTTTTCACGCCTTTGTCGTCATCCATGCCACAAATTTAAAGTAGGCTTCTCTAAAACTTTTTCGCCATATATTTTCAATATTTACATGTCTTCGACATCATGAGATGACCACAAAGGACATATAAGTTCTAACATAACTGTAGCATTTATTTTGTTAGAATTATACCCCCTTTTTAGCTCACATGTCACAAAGTGACAGTGTGAGCTTTTGTGATCGCGCAGCGTCCGTCGTCCGTGCGTCCGTGCGTAAACTTTTGCTTGTGACCTCTCTAGAGGTCACATTTTTCATGGGATCTTTATGAAAGTTGGTCAGAATGTTCATCTTGATATCTAGGTCAAGTTCGAAACTGGGTCACGTGCGGTCAAAAACTAGGTCAGTAGGTCTAAAAATAGAAAAACCTTGTGACCTCTCTAGAGGCCACATTTTTCACAAGATCTTCATGAAAATTGGTCAGAATGTTCACCTTGATGATATCTAGGTCAAGTTTGAAACTGGGTCATGTGCCCTCAAAAACTAGGTCAGTAGGTCAAATAATAGAAAAACCTTGTGACCTCTCTAGAGGCCATATTTTTCATGGGATCTGTATGAAAGTTGGTCTGAATGTTCATCTTGATGATATCTAGATCAGTTTCGAATCTGGGTCAGCTGCGGTCAAAAACTAGGTCATTAGGTCTAAAAATAGAAAAAGCTTGTGACCTCTCTAGAGGCCATACTTTTGAATGGATCTTCATGAAAATTGGTCAGAATGTTCATCTTGATGATATCTAGGTCAAGTTTGAAACTGGTCAAATGATCGCCTCATCAAGACCATGTGCGGAATTCATGAGTCAGCCATATCAGTTCAAGATCAAGGTCACAGCTCAAGGTCAAAGGTTTACCCTTTCACTATCCATAACAGTGGCGGGGGATTTAGCTGACTTTCACACTGCCGTGTCCCTTCATAATAGGGGCCTTTAACACAGGGTTGGCGACTACCCGCCCAGGGCGGGTAAACACCCCTGGGTTTCCCGGGTTGGGTTTAGATCCCAAGTCTGTTTCTGAGTTTTGTCTGAATAATACCAAAATTTGAAAACACCCTTTCAATTGACTAACAATCTGACTAAAGTACATCTCCTATTACGCTACGCATAGGATCTGACAACAAGCTATTGATGGCCTCGTTCTGACAACCCTTCCGCTAGCCAATCAAAAGTTAACTTACAACATTCTGCAAGCTTTAAAAAGCCTTGGTATTTGATATCAACAATTATTATGTCGAGACTGCGATTCTACTCGCCCCAGCATTGGCCTGACCCTTCTTGGTTAAAGTTTTTCAGCAACCTTTGTTTTTATGTCATATCTTTGTTACTATTGCTTATATCTTACTGTAACTTCACATAAACATTGTCCAGTATACAAACAATGTATGTATAGGGGCTGAGCCCATTATACCCAAGGTCAAGGTCACCAAGCTGTTATACTTAGGTTATTTTTAAGGTTAAAGTTTTTCGGCAACCTTTGTTTTTCTGTCATATCTTTGTTACTATTGCTTATGTCTTACTGTAAGTTCACATAACATTGTCCAGCATACAAACAAAGTATTTGCAGGGGCTGGGCCCATTATACCTAAAGTCAAGGTCACAAAATTGTTATACTTGGATTTATTTTCATGTTAAATTTTTTCGAAAGCTTCGTTTATAGACATATCTTTTGTACTTTAAAAGATAATGACTTGAAATTAAAAATATTTCTTTATAATAATCATCTGCATAATATGTGATTACAAACCCCATTACATCTAATTGTATTTTTGACAGAATAGTGCCCCTTTTGTACTTAAAACTTTTTTTGCAATCTTCTCTTTGTCTTTCTGGATATTACTTTAATGCAATATAAGATAAAGACTTGAAACTTAAAATGTATCTTTCATAGGCGTAGGAGCGACTTCAACTTTAGGGGGGCCAAACCATTGCCGGGGGGGGGGGGGTGAGATCCCCAGTGCATTCATGACAAAGCCTTGTCCAGGGGAAAAATGGGCCATAGGCCCCCTCATGCCTCTGTGTTTTAGCAATCATTGAGTTATTATGATGATACGCATAAGACTAGGCGCTTAACTGTCTGCAGCTTGTAACTTAATTGGGCAAAATATGTATTGTTCTTATCAAGTGTGCCACTTTTTTACATTCTTCTGTTGAAGCCCTGGACATGCAATAAAATAGCGCTTATTTGTCGAATTGTGATATAAAGTTATGGAAGTATCATTTTCCTTGAATGGACAATGAAAAACATAAATACTTAACGTTTACATACGTAAACAGGTTAAATACTTACATCGTTTTTGCAGACGCTCAAACCGGAACTGTAGTGATTGCGCTCAATATTATATTCTTTTTATAAAATGTAATCAAACAATACTCGGTGCGTATAGGCTTTCAATACACATCTTATGGAAAGAGAGATGTCAGTCAGAATGCAAGGAAAGGCCAATTGCAAATCAGAAATCAGGTTGTAAACAGTTATATGATACAAAGTTAATGTTATAATAGACTGCAAGTTATATCTCTTTTCCAAAATATTGGAGGGGCCAAACTATAGTTCGGCCCCCCCATCCTAGCTTTGGGGGGGCCTGGCCCCCGCTGGCCCCCCCCCCCGGCTCCTACGCCTATGTCTTTATCATCATCATCATCTGCATGTGTGGTAACAATCCCATAACTCTGATATGTATTTTTGACCAAATTATGCCCCTTTTATACTTAATTTTTACAAACTTCGTTTTCTGGACATAACTTTAGTACTAATACTACTATATAAGACTTGAAACTAAAAATATATCTTTGCCATCATCATCTGCATGTGTTGTAACAATTCCAATAACTCTAATTTGTGTTCTTGACAGAATTATGCCCCTTGGTGTATCTTCCTTTTAAAGTAGAGGTCTCTTATTGAGACATATATTCATTTTACTGTCAAATCCCCGAACAGTGGAGAGCGCTGTCTTATGGACAGCTCTTGTTATAGATATTATAGCACTAGGCATGCAGGTGTCACTGCTATCACTATATGGAATGTTAGTCAACTAAAGTGTTGAAATATGTATTGAAGTTTGAACTGAAATATTATATTGCCCAGTATTGACCACTATCGCCCAGTAAATCCCGGGTTGTCCCAGTATTACCCACTGGGCTGGGCAATATGCTTAAAACCCGGGTTTTTGCCAACCCTGCTTTAACAGGCTTCTTCCCCTCAGAACATTTCTTTTAAATCGTGCAGTTTTCCCCCAAAATTGACTTGACATCAGTTTTTTTTATTCCCCTTTGCCCAAGTACTGAGCTATTTTTTCCCCTGAAACACAGGCCTTCGCCCCTTCCCTTCCTGGTAAAAATCCCCCCAGGTATAGGGACATTATTCATTATTCTAGCCGCAGGCAAGATTGCATTGACTTTATACTTGCTTACTATTTTCCAGCTATGTGGTGGTATAGTGATGGGGATAGGTATCTGGGCTGTGGCAGACAAGATTTATATCTCAGACGTGATTGGGAGCTCCTTGTTCAAATCTGCGGCCATATTGATGGTCATTTGTGGTGTATTTCTCGTCCTTCTCTCATTCCTCGGATGTGCAGGAGCCCTCGCTCAGAAAAAAATCATCGTCATTGTGGTGAGTATACATGAAAGAATATATACATGTTGCTACTTTAGGAGTTTAACAGTCTAGCATCACTATGTTCAGCTTAATGTTTATTATGTAATAGCATATATATATATATATAATATATATATTATATATATATATATATATATATATATATATATATATATATATATATATATATATATATTATATATATATATATATATATATATATTTGTTTCACCTTTTGTCATTTTGCAGCTAATTTTGTTCAATTTAATGTTTATTAATAGTATGTAGCATCTCATTGAGTGTTATTGTGTTCAGTTTAGTGTTTATTATATAGCATCTGGTATTCATTGAGAAAAGTTTTACAGTATGTCATTTGGATGCTTATTGTGTTCAGTTTAATATGCAAAAAATGATGTGGGTCCTCGGTCAATACCATAATTTTACAGGTCCGTAAAAACACATATTGACCAAAACATAAGTCTAAAATTGTTATATTATATGCCCTTCTCAAATGCACTCATTTGACTGGCCTATATTTCTTACATATAAGAAAAAGTGATTTCACAAGAGTCATTATCACTATTGTGAGTCAATATCGCTTTTTGCAGACCCGGGCGTGCACCCCTTTCGACCAAACAGATGAGCGCATTTGAGAAGTGTATATAATATTATCTGTTATATAACAGTTGATACATATATATAGATATAACTGTTTTTTGCTTTATCATTTTGAAGCTAATTATGTTCAGTTTAATATTTATTATATAGTGGCTGATTTGTACACTGATACAGGATGTACAATATGATGTTTTGATGCTAATTATGTTCAATTTAATGTTTATTATGTGAAGGCTGATATATATATTGTATATATATATATATATATATATATATATATATATACTGATAAGAGTTTTACAGTTTATCATTTCGATGCTTACTGTGTTCAATTTAATATGATTTATGTAACAGCTGATAAATGTTGATTCATTTTTTTTTCAGTACGTTATTTCGCTAGCTATTGTGTTCATTGTGTTGATGTCTGCTGCCATTGTTGCTGCAGTGTTCCAAGATGATGTAAGTCTTACACGTTCCTTCACAGTTTTTTTTGTTTAGGACAGACATCCTACTGTATATTTTCACTTATAAGACGCACTCGCTTATAAGACACACCCCAACATCGAACATGCAATCTGGGATTTCTTTTTCTTTTAATTTCCTTGTAGTACACGCTTATAAGATACTTTCCACACTTTGGAAATATGACTCCTAATAATGTGTCTTATTGGCGAAAATATATGGAACTTTTAATTTGCTAAATATTTAATAACAAACAATACTTAGAAATTTTATAGAGGAGTTTTTGTAGTGACAGCTCATTTGGCTCATTCTGTAGTCAACAGGCTTGAAGCACAACAAGGCTGGCCTCAGAGTTTTGCTATGGAATGAACTCAAAAAGTGGTCTCATAAGGCTTAGGCTTTTTCAGTGCACATGTACTAAGATATTAACATGTGGAAAATGGCAGTTCCTTGCAAGAGATAATATTGTTAAAAAAAGATCTTGTTATTCAGGAGTCGTGAAATTTAAGTTGTTGTATTACTTTATCGATAGATTGAATCAGGAATGAAAGAAAAAATGAGAAGAGGCATCAGGGAACAATACGGCTACAACACAGCATATGTTGACGAAAATCGAGACTTGACGGAATCGTGGGATCTTGTTCAGACCAGGGTATGTAGAATAATTAATATATTCTGAATTTATCTATGTTTAAAATGTACTGCTCAGGTGAGATAATGCAAATGATGCATGCATTCATAAAATTATATGTCTCTCATATTCTTCTCAGTTATTACTTCTAATATTTTACTACTCTCTGAATAATTGAGCTGCACCACGAGAAAACCAACGTAGTGCATTTGCGATCAGCATGGATCCAGAACAGCCTGCACAGTCTGGTCAGGATCCATGCTGTATGCTAACGGTTTCTCTAATTTTAATAGGCTTTGAAAGCGAACAGGATGTATAGCAGGGTTAAGGTTAACAGAATACTGTTACATGTGACTTTTAACTGTGAATGTAGCTGTATAGAAAAGTTTATAGGTTTAGTCAAATAAATCTGTTTGACGAGGATGTTTTACATATATGAAGTTGAAACAGTTGACACTCGATGTCTCGAATTTCAGTTGTCTTGGAGTAAACTACTTGATCCCTCAGACTTTGAGATACCGTGTTCCAACTGTATTTATAAAGAAACAGTGATAGCAAAAGATATACATTGGATGTCTTTAAACAAGAGATTTATATCTGTGTTTGATTTACAGTTGACATGTTGTGCTGTAGACGACCAAGGCTGGGGACTGTATCAACAGTCAAGATGGTTTCAGCAACAGTTCAGTAAGTAAAAGTATTACATTTTGTCAGTTGTCAAAAAGTGAACAGTATTTTTTAACACTTACAATTTCTGCTGGTGTATCTTTATGAAAAGTGAGGCAGGTCGCTTGGCTTATTATGGCGAGATCTACAGGTCACTTGGTCTTGAGTTTGAGCTTGGACGAGGCATAAGTTCTCCTTGACAATTTGATAAAAGATATTATGTCTAAAATAATATTTCCTGGGTTCTATTTGCTGTGATCCATGTGGAGAAGTTGGCAGTTACTTATGGAACAGGTATGTGCTGGTGCAGAATCCAGGAACACTAGTTATGCTAACTGCCCTCCTTTGAAATACTGTTGAAAAACGCGGCTTAAACCAAAAACAAAAGAAAATAAACCACTTTAAAGGCTCTCCATGCAACATTTACACAGTCAGAAATACAGGCATCGTTAGCCAAGTGTTTATAGTCATTGACTTACTGTAATAGAATCTCTTGCAGCTCATGTCTGTGGGTTTGAGCCATTTTTAGCTCGACTAATCGAAGGACAGGGGAGCTATCCTACTCGCCCCGGCGTCGGCGTGAGCGTTAGCGTTACATGAGCGTCACACAAATGTAATAGTTTGCGTACCACCCCAAATATTTTCAAAGTCCATTGAGATATTGCTTTCATATTTTGCATACTTGTTTACCATCATGACCCCAGTCTGTAAAAAGGAGGAGGCAACTCTATGAAGCATTTTGACTGAATTATGGCCCCTTTTCGACTTAGAATAAATGTTAAAGTTGCGTACCACCCCAAATATTTTCAAAGTCCATTGAGATATTGCTTTCATATTTTGCATACTTGTTGACCATCATTACCCAGTCTGTAAAAAGGAGGAGGCAACTCTATCAAGCATTTTGACTGAATTATGGCCCCTTTTCGACTTAGAATATGCTTATTGTAATGTTAGAGTTTTACTCATTGCTTATATTATACTATCAAGCACTGAGAATAGTCGAGCACGCTGTCCACTGACAGCTCTTGTTAGGTCATCATGTGAGGCAGTCATCCAAGTGGCCTGAAGGTAGGTTGGTTGTTTACCAGGGACCCATATGAGAAATAATGCCAAGAGGGGCACCTGGGTTTTTCTCCATTGTGAAAAGCTGGAAATTCACAATGTAACCTTGAATGTGCCAAAGGGACTTAAAATTTAACAAAGGAAACATAACTTAAATTGACACAGAAGTTAATTAAATTGCAGTTTAAAGAAATTTATGAAAATATAAGCCTCAAATATTTTTTAAAATTGAACTTTTTTTTTTAGTAATAGTTTGTTGTTTTTAGTTGGATAAGTATCTGTTTTAATGAAAAATCAAGGCCATTTCATGGTATATTATCTGATATACCACTGTTCAGAATTCAGATGTGCAAGAATTGATAACCAGGATGTTAGTTTTGAGTGGTTAGATATCCAAGCTTTTGAATTATGAACTGTGGTATATCAGATGTTAAACCTCAAAAAGGCCTTGAGTATTTTCATTCTTTCATGCTCAGACAAAAAAACATGATGATCTACATTGATAGTCTCTCACCAGTCGGCACGTCAGACCCATTGTTTATTGCATCATATACACTGATTAATGTCCTCTTTTTATGCCCCCAGCATCTACTGATGCGGGAGGCATATAGTGATTGTCCTGTCCGTCCGTCCATACGAGGTTAACCAAATGGGACCGTTTCGTATAGCATCAATACCCCTTACTAGAATGACTTGATACTAATGCAGATGTAACCTGTGACCAATCCTCATCTTCAGACATCACCTGACCTCAGTTTGACCTTGACCTCATTTTGGACTTAGGTTGCTTTATATGGGCCATCTCTTGGTTAACCAAATGGGACCGTTTCGTCTAGCATCAATACCCCTTACAAGAATGAATTGATACTAATACAGATGTAAACTGTGACCATTCCTCATTTTCAAACATCACCTGACCTCAGTTTGACCTTAACCTTGACCTCGTTTTGGACGCAAAATCTATCGACAAGGATGCCACTGGGGGCATCAAGCGTTTATTGAATGCAGCTTCTTGTTTGTATATGACAATTAGGGTAGTTCTGCAGATTTGATAAACCGGAAGTGATTGCGTAACCTTATTTATCTGGAAAACATAGAAAATTCTATTCGCGAAAATGTTATGAAAGTTATGATTTTCCCATGGACTCCCATTATAAAAAGTTGTGCGAGGTCCAAATTTTTCGAACCATTGTAGCAAAAACTCGAAAGCACGACCCTATCTTTCTTATTTACTGAATCTTCTTAGTATATTCTCAAGTTTTGAAAAGTCAGGGTTTTATCAAATTCTACATGGTAGAAAAATTCCGATCCGAACATGCAGAACTACCTTAAATCAAGCTATATTAGAATAATGAATTATATCTTTACTTTCAGACGAGTATGATAGAAAGTTTGTGCCACCAAGTTGCTGTATATATGAAGGTCGTCTAGATCAGTATGTAAACCTGTTTACATGCCAGGCATTTGCGGGTGGTCCGCCAAGGTTCGGTGGCGGTGGTTTCAATAATGCTCTCCATTATCAGGTAGTATCACTAGATGCATGCTTTTGTTCAGTGTAAGAGTACTGGTTAGTTATCAGGGCTTTAAGCTAGGCTTAGATTTTAGGGAGAAGTCAAGATCACTTCTCCCAGAGCTAAGATTATGAAGAAGTGGGGAGATTTTGGTGCCAGGACCTGACAGACAAAAAATGGAACTAGATATATATGTGTAACTGCTTTTATATAAGTTCTTGTCTTCATTTAATGTACCATAGATACCCATGTATAATGCACAGTTTTTTTACCCCCGGGACCACCCCCGAAACGTGGGCGCACATAATACACAGGTATAGAAAATTTTCCAACTTTTATTACCGATGTTCGCCATTTTGGTAAAGGGAAACTACTCCCCGCGCTTACTGTCACCACTAAAATCTAAGATTGCCGTTATGTTCCGTAAAAGATCGAATGGTTTATTTTTCTTTCAAACAGAATTAATTTCATATAAATTCAAAAGTATTTTGATGAAAGAAATGTTAATAAATCACAAAAATTATGAATCTAATTAAAGATCGAGAATTATCTTTAACCGAGATCAAACTGTGAACAACATAATTGACACGAGGTAACACGTTAATTGCCGGTAATTACTGGCTATTTGATCGTGACAAAAAGACTATCACACCTTTTGTTATTGGTTTGAATTGAGAAGCTCATGTCATTTTGAAAGATACCATTCCGAAATATTGAATCAGCTGCTGTTTATTTTTTCAAAATAGTTAATTAAAAAGGTAAAACAACAAATAAAACAATGTTTTATTGGTTTTATTTTCGAGAAAACAAAAATCGATAGTACCGCGAGACCGATGCTGCTCTACGCCGCGGAAATAAGATTTATTACCGGTGTCGATGTAAACTCTTCTTTCGTTTTCCATTCACCTCAAAATTGACCAAAAATGTTTTTTCCCAGGAATTTGGGCCAAAATTGGGGGTGCGCATTATACACGGGTGCGCATTATACATGGGTATCTATGGTACTAAAATAACAAATTTTGAAAAAAGCAGATATCATACTTCCAGTGCTATCTGCATTTAAAGTTAAATCAAGAAAACCCATAAAAACAGTTCGCAGTCCTTTAGAATAATATTAAATGTGTATTGCATGCACTCAAGGATGGGGCAATAGGTAATGGATGATGGTAATGGGCATTATTAGATTCAGTAATGGAATGTAATGGGTAATGGAGCTATTTTCCCATTACATGTAATGGTAATGCAATGCATTATTTTAAAAAATGAGGGTAATGGTCAATAGCATCATTCAGCTCTGACGTCACTAATTAGATTCAGACCATTACAAAGGTCACGTGGTATAACCTCAGACAAAGATTCCACACAACCGACTGTGTTTACACACGATAACGCATTGATACAACTGATACAATGGCAAATTTCGCTTCAATAATTGGAATTAAATTGACTGAAGATGATATTCCTGGGGCAAAGTTTTATCCAGGTTTAATTGATGATCATTCTGTGTATCAGCTAAAGCGGTGGTTAGAATGTAGAGGATTGAAAACAGGTGGAAATAAACCAGAATTGGTGAAGAGGTAAATTCAATGTTTACATTTTTTTGATTAGCATAGTTGAAGAATCGTACAGTAATGAGTGATGTAACGCGTATTTTCATATTCAAACTAAGCCTTTACAGATTGCAAAGACATTTTGTGTTTTGTATGGTGTGTACTGATCGATCTTGAATAGTCCATGGGCGGATTGTTTTGTAAAACTAACTGTTATAGCACTAGTAAAATTATGCCTATTTATGGGTGGGGTAACTTTGTATTGATTGATTGAACCACACCAGCTATTAATTTGAAGTTCTTAAATGGACAGATTGATAATTTCATCATTGCATTGACATCACACAGTACTGATGTTGTGTAAACTTAAAATAAATTTCCTTTTTTTTCAGATGCAGAGATGCGATTGTGAGTGGCCGTTCCAAGGAGATAGACGAAGGAGTAGACAATGGGAAATGGTATGAGTTAAAGCGAAAGGAAGTGTCTGGAAAAACTGATAGAAAGGGTCCGACACTACCACCTATCACTGGCTGGAAGAAATTCCCTTCACGCCCCATTCCAGAGAATTTCAACTATGGTCACATTTATCACTATCTCCTAGAATCGGTAAAATTGCCAGATGGAGGCAATTCAAGTGATGTTGACAATTTGGGAGATATGACGGCTAAGCCATTAAGAAAAGGAGAACAGTATGTTAAAAGTCAAAGTTTAAGTTCCATTTTAGACAATGGCACACAGGACTGTTATTATGTTAAAGCTAATGTTGATGCATCTATGCTAAACAAGGTGAGGCATCCAGTTGTGACAATTTCTGGTAAAAGTGGTGCTGTATTAGATGCAGCATGTGATTGTCCTGCAAATTCTCTCGGTAGATGTTCCCATGTAGGGGCCTTATTACTTACGCTGAACAACTACTGCAAGGAAAATGGACATGACCCAATATCGTGTACTGGTAAGCCGTGCGCATGGAATAAAGGCAAGAAGAGAGAGAAAAATCCACAGAAAATCTCGGATGCTTCATACCCTTCATATAAGCAAAAAGCCAGTCATGTGATCAACTTCGATCCGAGACCAGAAATTAAAAGAGGCACAGCACACAGTGGTGTAAATTCCTTTTTGACAAATCTTGCCCTCAACGGAAATAGTTCAATGTGGTCCACATTATTAAGCTATTCGTACAGTGACTATGAGGTTGATAATTCTAGGAAAGGACTTTTACGTGATCAGGTGATGACAGTCTTTGATAATTTGAAATTGGAATGTAATGAACATGAATATCACTTTTGTTATGAAGTTAAAAAGACACAGGACCAGTCTGTTTCAGAAATCTGGACATCGCAGCGGTATTTCCGTGTAACTGCATCAAACGCAAAGGCTGCTAATGCTCTCGGAGCAAGTTTAATATCAAACTCGGTGTGCAACGACAAACTAAGAAATTTCATTGCCAGAAATGTGTGGAAGTTAAATAGTTTCTGCACAACTGACATGAAATATGGCATCGACAACGAGGCTAAGGCAAGGGCAGACTATCTTACCCAAAAGAGAACAGTCATCCCAGAATTCAAGTGCATCAAAACTGGGTTTTGGGTTAGCAAACTTTGGCCAGAGCTTGGCTGTAGTCCAGATGGACTTGTGTATGATCCGTCTGTTCCTGCAGGGCGCTCAAAGTTTGGTTTGATTGAAATAAAGTGTTTAAAAATGTTTAAGAATATTTCACCAATGGATTTACATACAGACCTTGATTCATATGTAACAAAAAAGCAATTCAATAATTCTTGTGTAAGTTTTGCACCAGATGGAAAAACATTACTGCTTAAGGAAAATCACATGTATTACTATCAAATACAGTTTCAGCTCCTTGTAACTGGACTTACGTGGTGTGACTTTGTGCTTTGGTCTCCTAAGGGTGTAAGTGTACAACGAATTGAAAGAGACCAGAAACTCATTGACAATTTAGTAACAAACACAACCTGTCTCTGGCATCGTGTTATTTGTCCAGAAAAGTTTGAAATGCGAGTTCCTAGGAACTTGAATCCAGTAGTTCTCTATTAAGACCACAATGTGACTTTCTGAACTTGATACCGGATTTGTTTTAGAACCTTTCAGAACTGTTATAAAGAATAAAATGGATAATAAACTAGCCATAGGTTTATAACAGCTTTATAATGATTTTTCACTGCAGTCTGATCAAGATCTTCACTTTTTGCAATTAGTCAGTATATTATAACAGCCTTGTCATGTTTTTTTGCAAGCTTTAATTAAGTTAAGAATTTCCATATAATATCATTCTTTACCGTATTACATTGATTTAGTTTTCTGTGCAGTCTGATCAAGATCTGCACTTTTCACTGTTCAGTCAGTAATTTATAACAGCCTTGTCATGCTTTTTGCAAGCTTTAATTAAGTTCAGAATTTCCATATAATATCATTCTTTACCGTATTACATTGATTTAGTTTTCTGTGCAGTCTGATCAAGATCTACACTTTTCGCTTTTCAGTCAGTAATTTATAACAGCCTTGTCATGCTTTTTGCAAGCTTTAATTAAGTTCAGAATTTCCATATAATATCATTCTTTACCGTATTATATTGATTTAGTTTTCTGTGCAGTCTGATCAAGATCTACACTTTTCGCTTTTCAGTCAGTAATTTATAACAGCCTTGTCATGTTTTTTTGCAAGCTTTAATTAAGTTCAGAATTTCCATATAATATCATTCTTTACCGTATTATATTGATTTAGTTTTCTGTGCAGTCTGATCAAGATCTACACTTTTCGCTTTTCAGTCAGTAATTTATAACAGCCTTGTCATGCTTTTTGCAAGCTTTAATTAAGTTCAGAATTTCCATATAATATCATTCTTTACCGTATTACATTGATTTAGTTTTCTGTGCAGTCTGATCAAGATCTACACTTTTCGCTGTTCAGTCAGTAATTTATAACAGTCTTGTCATGCTTTTTTGCAAGCTTTAAATAAGTTCAGAAATTCTATTTAATACTTTTTCACCGTGTTACACTGATTTAGTTTTCTGTGCAGTCTGATCAAGATTTGCACTTTTCACTATTTGGTCAGTAATTTATAATGGCCTTATCATGCTTTTTTGCAAGCTTTAATTTAGTTCAGAAGTTGCATGTAAAATAATTTTTTACCGTGTCACACTGAATTATTCAAAACATGTGAGTAAATTTATTACGATGACACTGTTGCTTTATTTCTAAAGTCAGAATAGGATATTAAAACATATGGCACATTGAAAAATCAAAATAATGTCTTAAAATTAGCGTGAAATGTCTGGTCATCTTTAATCATGATCACATATCTCAAAAATAAGCACACGGACCTATATATTTTATTTCACCAAAATATAGGCCATATGTTTATTAACAACAGTGAGAAGTTTCATCAAAATCTACATTGTAGAAAAAAGAACAAGTCAGTATCTTTTTGGTTCAGCGTGGTAGGGGATAGTGTTATAGATAATTACTATAAATGGGTCTGTTAAACTCTACAATTTTTAAAAGAATAATTAAACTAAAGTTTCTTCAAAAATTTATTATGTACATGTACATAAAAGGTATGCAATACATATTCATATTGATGATGCATGCACTTGTATATATAACAATGTAAATATTTCAACAGATATTTAAATGATCTGTGCAAGTCAACAGTACTTAATAAAATCAGAATGATATTGTTTTTACTTTGTTTCATTTCTTACATTTTCAAAGATAACAAATCTTACAGTATAATCACAAAAGGGACAAGCTTTTATGAATGTGACTTTGAAAGCTAAGAAACAAAGTGATTATTTTATGATGTTCAAAGGTTTACTGAGTAATTTATATAAATATTGTCTTCACAACTTAACCTTATATACAGGTAAATGTATATATTACATTTTAAAATATTACAAAAATTGCAAATCTACGACAACTGGAAAAAGAGCAAATTTGTTGTTCCTTTTTGACATGAAGAGTCTCATTCCAAGATCAACCTAAAATACCCTAAGCTTACTATTCATAAGCAGTGTAGACCTACAATAGACTAGCTCCTAGACTATGAAAAAAATTAAGTCACAATTGGCTTTTGGAAATTGACAAGACAAGAGCAAACAAAAACAAGCTGATTAAGCATTGGTGATAAACTTAGTGGAATAATACCGCTTATTAACTGAAACTTCTTAACACGTTCAATTACTCTCTCTACATGTATCCTAGCCTTAGCAATGCGTCTTGTTTTTACATTTTCCCTCGGTGTGAGATGTGTTCTTTTTCCTAAAAAAGGTGGGATATTCAGAGACACCTGTCTTGACATTAACATATCCTCAATGGTAAAACCCCTGTCTGCAAGAATTAGATCCCCAGGATTGAGGTAACTGAGAAATCCACTCTTTTCAACAATGTTCCGGTCACTAATAGAACCTTCAAAAAGATCGGAAACATAAACAGTTGCACCATTTGGAGCTGTGGCAATTAAACATTTATAGGTATGATGGTGTTTATAACTAGAATACATGTTTCCCTGGCGGCCGAAGTCCCTTGGCATCTGTACAAAAAACTCTGTACAGTCAATTGAACACCTGATGTTTTTAAATGTTTTAAAAACTTTTGGCATAAAATGGGTAAAATGATGGCGGTCTGGAAACATTTGATGTCTCAGTTCATTGAAATGGTTGTACATGAACTGTATCCATGTACAGAAAATTGTACTAATATAACTTTCAGATACACGGAGAAGATGGCTCATCGTTTCCAACCCGAATCCTCGTCTTAATCTCACCAAAGTGATGAATAATTGTTCTACTGGTGGTATCTTACGTTTTTCTTTGATAGTACTTTTAGTGGGTGTTTTGCTTGACCAGTATTTCAAATCGTTCACACTGTCTCCAAGGAAGCTGAACAGAGCCATAAACTGAACATATGTTAGACCTGTGAAATACTTCATTTTTTTGTCATTTCCTTTTATTTCTTCTAAACTTAGTGTTCCATAGGTTGGCTTCTTTGGTGTATGTGCATCTTTTGGTTTCCCCAGTTCATTCTTTAGTATTATATTTTCAATTTTTGAACCAAGTAAATAATTGTCATACAAAGTCTGTGTAGCTGATTCTGTTGTATTAATTGTTGGTCCTTGGATATCACAGTTACAGTGTACAGTGGCTGGTGTGGCTGTAAACATGTATGCTGTCTGGCACTGGTCTTGAACATCCTGGAAAATTTGAACAACACTGCTGATTTTTTTTTCATAATTCAAAGAAGAGTTCTATATAAAGATATTTTAAATGCCTAATTAACATTACGACGAGTCATGATAATACTGTGAAAATTTACATCTAGTTTTAATCTAAAACTGCCTTATGAAGCCGCCTTCCTTCAACAGCCATACTGTTTTGCACTGTTAGTTGTCTATATAATACAGACTTGGTTATTAATTATAGTTGTAAGATTTTATACTATTTAAATTACTTCTGCTTACTTATAGTGAAATTAATGACTAACATTCATACCGGGTTTACTGCCTCATTTTGAACAGGTAGGCATTGTTGTCCAAGTTCTACAAGGCTGGAAGCAGCTGACATTCTGTCATCACTGGCCTGTTGTTCCAACCTCCGTCTCTTTACGGAAAGTCTTTCAGAAGGAGCGGGTCTTTTGAATGCTTTCCTTGAAACCTGCAAAATATTTTGTTCACATTATTTTAAAAATAATGTGTCGGTGTATTCTATTATGCAATAATACATACAGTAGACATAATATATCTGTAATCACTTACTAAGTTAGAAGTTAGAATATCTATTTTCTGACAGTCTATCAAAATGGAAAAAGAAAAGGTAGATCAAGTATTTTTTAATAAAATGCATAATAATTATTAATTTTCAGTTATTATATACCTTCATTAAATTAACAATAATGGGTGGGGAAACTACCACGACTACTGCCTACATTACCTGTTCGGCAGAATCTCTCGCTGAAATTGGGTCTGGATGCTCATCAGTTGGGCCTTTCCCACCAACAAAATGTAGGCTACATATGTAGGTACTTCTTTTTACATCAGCTGTACTTCGTAACTTGTTGGTGGCACACAACTTGATCCATTTCTCACACTTTTCCAGTTTGGTTGTGGGTTTAGGGAATGTATAAAAAATACACCTTTCATTTCTTCCTGCCTTTTTTCACGGTACCGTGAATCGCTCCTGCATTCACCCCAGCAACAATGTTTGTTTCCTTCACCCTTTCTTTTTATTTTGATGTCACAGTTCTCTTTATTATCCGAAGAAATAAGTGTTAAATAATTGCTTTGGCCATACCAAATTGATTAATAGTTCTTCGGAAAATTTTCAAAAAAAATAGGAGCGGGCGAGCGAAATTTTTATTTTATTTTTTTTTTCTCAATTTTGATTTTTTCAGAGGCGGGTAGATTTTACATGGAGCGAGCGGGCTTTTTTTATTTTTTTTTCCCACTTGAACCCTTGAGGAGGCGGTTATGATTATATATGAAGTTAACATTTCTTTAGAAATAACACAGAAATCAAACATTTACAGTGTGGGTAACACAGTATATAGCTTTTCCATCTGTTTTAAAGACTATATGAATGATTTTGCAAATAAATTCTTGCCAAAACTCACTGAATCACTTTATTTTTTTTTTATTTTGTAATTTTAATTATTAAGAAATGAGTGACTTATTTTTAATTTTGATTTTTCTACATTAATCTGAAGACGTGCCTATTTAATGGCAAAGGATGAGGAATATTTAAGACAAAACAGGCACATGATTGTGTGGAATAACATTTCTTCTGAAACACAGTTAGATGGCTTTCACACATGAATAAATTTGTGCCCCTAGTGGAACCCCAACCCATAGAGGTGACAGGGGAAGTAATAAACCACTTGACAAGTGAGACCAAACGGAGTTGGGCATACAGATGCTTCAACATTGCTCGAATTCCTTTTGGAATAATTTCTTAACAGATCATGATCAGGCTAGCTTAAGCTTTTGTGGTAGAGAGTCATTTCTGGCAAAAATAATAACAGACGGACAAAGAATGATCCCAATATGGCCACCCTTAAAAGTGTTGTTTGTTGTGCTTTGACTGAACTTGAAATTTAGAGTTGGGGAAGTCTGTTTTTTTTTTCAGTTTCTTTCGTTCAATCAATTTACAGCCAACTTTAAATATATCCTGGCGTCATGTGTACAAACAGGCAAAACTGGGGTTACAAAAGGACAGATTTTGTTTGAAATTATTTTCATATCAACACTACTTTGAAAAGCTAAACAATTTTTAAATTGACTAAATGCGTTTTGATAGAATATCTGACTGCTGTACTAAAGAAGTTATGTTCAAAAAGATTTGGGCCGAACCAATGTGATAGGTTGGTCAGGATCTGTGAACAAATATTTTTTTAAGATAGTAGTTGGCCTCAGCTTTGGGCTCTAGATCTAACATGCTGAATTAAATAACTGATAACAAATGGTTTAAAACTTTATATCTGAACAATATTTCCAGATATTTTAACTGCATCCCCGTGCACGTCTTACAAGTCGGGCTTCGTTCTTTTCACTGTATTGAACAAAAGTAGAATGTGCCTATTTCATTACCTACAGGCACATCGAAGGCCATGTGTAGCACTAACACAGACACTCCAGATTTAAAACAAATAATAAACAACACCATAACTCCTGACTTTTTGAGTTTGGATCATCAGCTACATGCATTACGGACGCATGAAATCCGATCAATATTACTTTGACGCATTAAAACAGCGATAAAACCTGTTTTGCCGTTATAATTCCGGACCGCGTAATCGAAAAAAAAATTTTTTTTTCGGAGATTTTTATGTACGTGCGGGCGGGTAATTTTTATTTTTTTTTCTCGGGAATGAAATTATTGATGCGGTAGTTCCGACGAACGACATATCAATTTGGTATGGCCTTTCTGCCATTGTCAGACAAAGAACGCTTCGAATGTAAACACAGAATCTTGTCTGACATACGGGTACTTCGGAATGATGTCACTGATAAGAGTTACCTGGCATTCTAAAAATAGCTCAGCTGAACTAGTTTTCCATAACTTGGCATTACTTATCTATACATGTATATTGAGGAAATTCATACTTTTATTGTCTCAGCTCATTTGACATCTGTGTATCAGTATACATTTACAATGTACATTTAGTACTACCAGTAGTTATTTACTGTGTGCACTCCTAACATGTGAAAACTCAGAATAGAAGTATTGATTTGTATACTGTTAATCTTTAAAATGTTTAAATATAATGGTAATGGTAATGTATTAACACGGCATATTAATGGTAATGGTAATTCATTATCTACAAAATTGAGTTAACGATAATGGTAATGGTATTAATTAGGTAAATCTCAATGTAATGGTAATGGTAATGCATTACATTATGAAGTAATTGACCCCATCCCTTCTTGCACTGAATTAAATACTTGTTAACAGCAGTGACTTTCAGGTAAAGTTTTGGTGTAGTTTCACTCTATCTCAGTTGTTATTAAATGGATTTGATTCAAACTCATAACAGTCATTCCACATCATCACCCACATCATATTAAACAAGGTCCATAACTCTAGCACCAATTTTTCATGAATTATGCCCATTTTTCACATAGAATTTAAGTTAATTTTGATGCATTTTCACAATACCTCTGTTAGTTCAGAATAGATTTGATTCAAACTTAAAACGATTGTTCCACATCATCACCCACATCATATGACACAAGGATCATAACTCTGGCAGACTGATCATAGTTTGCACTGTTCACTTCATGAATTTTCATTGAACACTTTTTCGAATCATAAATGGTATTGTCCAAATTGAATGATGGACCAGTCCATTTCAGAAATTTAGCAGGCTAAAGGTTATAACACTTGCTTGGCTTTCAGCTACACTAAGTAACTATTACAATATGATAGCAGACATGTTTAGATTATGGTCAGCTAGAAGGTAGTTGACTTTAATGAAGAAAAGTAAACTAGGTTGAGTTCTTCTCCACCAGAAAAGTTCTTGAAGCTGTTCATTTGAATTTTAAAAATAGAAGTCATCAAGAAACATAATTTATTTTGTAAAGCAAGGGGCAGTAATTAGTGTGTTGAAAGTCTTAAGAGTTGTCTACCCATGGAATAGTTTCTGCCTAAGGTGAGGTACATGTAAACTCTGTGTATTTTGCATCACTATTGAATGAAAAGCCACTGGATTTCATTCTTGTTCTTTCCTTTGAAACTTTGTATTTTTACCTGTTAGCAGTTTAATTTCTTAACCAGTTCTCAACTTCTATGCTTAGCAATGAACATTAAAGGAGAAAACTCTTCTCTCATACCCTTATTGTGCTGGATACCATCACAAAAAAAAATTAGGTATCAGGAGCGATTAATATAAGTTAGAGAACTTGGTCCATAAAACAGATGTCTTCCAATCAAACTTGGTCAGTTTACTATACTGTCCAGACAAGACCAGTTTATTCAGATGTTTGCCTTTGAAATTTCTTTGTTTCATCGCATATCCACTGTTCTGACAACATAAGGTGCTTGATAAGAAATATATATATTAGAATATCAGGCAGGTAACTGACTTTGAGATTGTTACAGCCTGCCGGCTTAATGTAACAGAGAGCGCAAAGATTTATGGATCGTGAGGTTGTAAGTTTGATCTCCAGTCAAAATGTACTGTGAAATCATAAATTTTATAGGGGACTAATTTTCTTGGTTTTCGTGGTCATCGGTCCAGGAAATTAAGTCCTAATAAAAAAATAAAATTCCCATTCATTTTATGTTTCAAAAGTTGAAATCCATGAATTCATGCCCACAAAATTAAATATTTTCACAGTATGTACTTTGTGATTATTTCATAACTGACATTGTGGCTTCAGTATATGAATCAGAGATGGAGGACAAATGATTTCAGACACAATGTCTTTTATCAAGTCATCATGGAGAACATACACCTTGCATAGAGCTCGGACTCAGGATCGTAGGGTTGTGAGTTTGAGCCCTTGGCGAGGCGTATGTTCTCCATGACAGTTTGATAAAAGAATTGTTTCGAAATCATTCGTCTTCCATCTCTGATTCATGTGGGGAAGTTGGCTGTTACGAGTGGAGAATAGGTTTGTAGTGGTACAAAATCCAGGAACACTGGTTAGATTAACTGACTCTAATTACATCTATGAAATACTTATGAAAAATTGCAGTAAACCTAAAACAAATAAATAAATCAAGATTGTTTCTGTTTGAATGATATGCAAAAAGCTGTATGAAAGATTTGGAGCTGGGCAGAAAGATCTGTGATATTGACTACTGAAAGCTTACTATTCTAGCTCCATAATTCGGAGAATAGGGGTGCTGTTGTAGTCACCCCGGCTTTGGTGTCAGCGTCGGTGTGAGCTTTCGTGGTTGAACTTTTTCGGCAATCTTTATTTTTCCGTTATGTCTTTGTTACTATTGCTTATATTTTACTGTAACTGAGCTTCAAGCTTTTTGACAAACTTTGTTTTTTGGACATAACTTTAGTACAATGTAAGTGTAAGTTGTCCTTCACAGAAAATATTGTTTTAAGATAATAAATTTATTAAGATTAACAGTTCACATTTCTGCTAACCATAGTTGCATGAGCTATTCAATGTGGTGTGTTGTATAGGAGAGATAGCCTTCTCATCACCCATTAACATCATTCTATTTATCTGGTGGTGGGCAAAACAAATGTTTCTAAATTGTTTGTGTATGGGATCGGAATTTTTAATTTTTAGTAATTTTTTGCAGATTTATGGATTTTCAAAATTCAGAAAGTTTTAAAAAACTGACAGTTTTTATATTTTCGTATTCAAATATCTTTTTAAAGTGAATAACAGTTTTCATTGACATAAAATTTTGATAGCGGTGTAGTGATGTTCGAAACTTTTAGAAAAACACTGTAAGTTAAGCATTCATAATTAATCCATTTTATTTCAAAATAGTAATTAAAAGTAATTAATAAATTGCTTGTTTTATAACCTTTCCATTGATAAAAAAAAAAATTGATATATTTTGTGTTTTAAGAAAGTTTTGGTCATTAGAAAAACATCACTTTTTACAAAAAAACGGACATTTGGCATCTTTGGATTTGTATACAAACATGATCGCTCCTATATAATGTATTGTTTAGAATAAATATTTATTTATAAAAATATATGCATTATATAAATAATTATAGTATATTTCAAACTGCTACGGCTCCCACAATGTCTTTTATAAGGTCTCGGATTCTTTCGCTACTCCATCTGCAATGTTGGTAACAATTTTTGGCTAAAGATAATAAATTTATCCCAGCGTTTCCACTGATAAGATAAAAAAGATTTAACAAACTTAAAATGTATCTTTATCATCGTCATCTGCATATGTGCAATCCCCATAACTCTGATTTGTAATTTTGGCCAAATTATGCCCCTTTCATACTTAAATGTTTTGACAACCTTCTTTATACTTAAATATGTGCATGTAGTTTTTTTGGATTTTTTTTAATTCCATCAAAATAAAGAATGTCAGTACCGATTCCATACTTGACCTTTAACCCCTCTGAGTATTATGGTCTTTTTATATCTTGGCGTATCTTCCTTTAAAAGTAGAGGTCTCTTATTGAGATATAAATTCATTTTACTGTCAAATCGCTGAATAATGGAGCGCACTGTCTTACGGACAGCTCTTGTTAGTTGTTCATATGACTTGAGCTTGCAAAGATAATGAGAAAGTTATATTTTCAGGGATGTTACACGGCAGCTAGAGACTTTATTTCCAAGCAGGCAGATATCATATTGGGTATTGGCTTCTCCTTCTGCGTCTTCTTGGTAAGTTACTGACTGCAGATCTGCAGAAAGTTTCTCATGTTAACCTTTAGCCTGCTGGCGGCAAGTAATTTTGCCTTTGTGAGCAGTACAGACCAAGATCATGGTCTGCACTGTTCGTTATTCAGTCTCTAAATTTTCAGTGAACACCTCTTTGATTAATAAATGGTACGGCCCAATTTTAATGACAGACCGGTCCATTTCAGAAATTTAGCAGGGTAAAGGTTAAGGTATTTCTGCATGTTTGATACTTGGGAAGTCACGGTTTAATTTCATTTGTCCAGATAGCCTAAATTGAAAATTGGGTCCACACCAGGGCTCAAGCTAGACTTAAATTTTAGGGAGAAATGGAGAAATTGTGTGAAATTTTGTATGTAAGCTAGTGTTTCAGGAACTAGTAGCAGGAATGGATTGAAACTTCACACACATGTTCACTGATGATATGACATGTAAACTAAGTTTATGTATTTAGTAATATAGTCAAATTCATTTCTTGAAGATTTCTATATTATAAGTTAGTATCTATATTATAAGTTAGTGTCTAAGGCCCGCCCGCTTAGCTCAGTAGGTAGAGCGTTGGTCTACGGATGGCGGGGTCGTGAGTTCGATCCTCGGGCGGGGCGTATGTTCTCCGTGACTATTTGATAAATGACATTGTGTCTGAAATCATTAGTCCTCCACCTCTGATTCATGTGGGGAAGTTGGCAGTTACTTGCGGAGAACAGGTTTGTACTGGTACAGAATCCAGGAACACTGTCTGGTTAGGTTAACTGCCCGCCGTTAAATGACTGAAATACTGTTGAAAAACGGCGTTAAACCCAAAACAAACAAACAAACAATAAGTTAGTGTCTAAACAAAAACCATTTTTAATTTTAGTGGAAGATGTGCTTTGGATATTTTTAAATGCATAGATATATATTGTAAAGTTTAAAATTTTACATAATTTGATTTTTCATATCTGTATTATGTTGTTTTTTTTTAATTTTCCAGATTGCAGGGATAGTCGTTGGAATCATGTTCATCCGTAAACTATCTGACGAGGGCTCTGCCGACTTCAGATGATGAGCCACATCAGGGGAGAGAATCAATCTTAGTATTTTATTAAGTGCAACGGCCATGGCAGTGTAATAGCATCTCATTATTGTAAAATTAGTGGACACTATGACATTTATTCATGTAAATTTACCCTTTTAGGACATTTACAACATTTATTCATGTAAATTTACCCTTTTAGGACATTTACAACATTTATTCATGTAAATTTACTCTTTTAGGACATTTACAACATTTATTCATGTAAATTTATTCTTTTATAAGATATAACATCCTGAATAGATACTGTTAAATGTTGTTTTTAGGGCACATTTGGAATGTCAGGCATGGAGGATTTTGACTTCGTTTCATGATCTAAGACCAGTGTAAATGTTTCTTTTTACAGGATAATACATAAAATATGCCAGTATTTGCACACTGTTTCTCCTGTTCCATCAAAGGTCTTATAAAACATTTTTGTACATTTTTATGCACCTTGTGTCAAAGGTGCAAAAGGCATATAATTATGGTGTTTGAACTGTCAGACTTATTTCTTTGTTGTTATGAATAAAGTGCTGTTCTGTTCTGTTCTGTTCATTCCATCTGTCACACTTTCTTGTGTCTTCCACTCATCTTACAGTTTCAAACAAAATTCAGATGACACTTGCACTGTTCATGCTCACCAACTGGCATATTATCAGGACTTTCAGTTTTGATATTTTTTTTAGTTATTCCCCCTTTTTGGACTTTTAGCTCTGTTTTGGATCAAAGTTAAGTAAATTCATATTTATAAGGAGACAAACGTCTATGGTCAGTTGTATTTATTTGGGTTTCAGAAATGGAGATATTATATTATTTAATTAAAAAATTTTCTTTTTCAACTTTATTATCTATGAGATAGGGCATGTATTGTAAAGCATGGAGTAGGTTCTGTGATAAAAGTAGCGAAATTACAAGAAATCTATGTTAGTCCTCCTGCTGATAAGGTAATGAACTATTCTATCCTATGTAATGGAATGATTCATTTCAAGTTTTAGGAAAGGACAAGTATAGGAGTGAAAATTTTTTGCCATCATTCCGACTTTATCTAGTCATTACAACCTACCAAAAAAAAGAAAATATGAACTGTCAGAGGGGGTTAAAGTTCTTCTTGTAATACTTGTTAGATGTGAAAGATCTCAGCATAAAATTTAATATTGAACTCAAATTGTTTTTTTTTGTGTTAAAATGCTTCAAAAAATGTCAGTCATTGACTGTGTAGTGCTGTATTAATGCTTGTAGACACATTTGCTTCAAATACTCTATTGTAAGTTTAATAGTCTACATGTATACCTTGAACTAAGTCTTGTGCTAATGATGGTAAATATTAACAGTAAATATTATGTATGTTAAAAAAGAATGTGCAAGTAATGGTCGAGGTAAAATTTTAATCTACTCTTTACTCATGGTTTTATGACTAGTCGTAGAACTGAAGTATTTGATTGGCAGATTCTTAGCACAGTCTTGAAATTGCCCAATGACATTGTTGCTTTTTAGACTGGTCTGCAATTCTAAACTGGTCTCCAAATATTAGACTGGCCTCCAAATTTTAGACTGGTCTTCAAATTTTAGACTGGTCTCCAAATTTTAGACTGGTCTTCAAATTTTAGACTGGTCTCCAAATTTTAGACTGGTCTTCAAACTTTAGACTGGTCTTCAAGCCCAATTTTGTAACATCAAAACCTGACTCAACTATGGAATGTGCAGATATATAAATGTAAAGTGCAACGAATTTAGCTCGACAGGTTGATGTATTCGTTTACTTAATCGGTATATTGTAACATGTAAACACTCATCAGTTAGGTCATTTTCGGTAATTGTCATCAATTTGTATTCTATCAAATTTTATAGTGGTGTTATGCCAATTTAACATATTCCCTTATTAATGCACCAGGGGCAAAAGAAGACATTTGTAAAGGCTCTAAAAATGGAATATTTTTTTCATTTTTTTAGTAAAAATAAACTATAAATGCAACCTATCATGAAGGAATTTTAACAGTTTTAGCTCTACCATACCGCTGGTATTCACTTATGGCCTAGATTAACTTAAAAGTTTTTTTGTTGTGTTTTTAAAGTTGAAGGGGGCGTGTCTATTAGGGGAAGGGCATTAATTAGAGAATATATGACATTTTTATTCAATTTTTAGAGTTAATTTTTCATTTATTATCATTTTCACAGAGCAATAAATTTTTAAAAATCTGCAGTTATACAGATAATGCCAGCCATTAAATGACTGAAATACTGTTGAAAAAAAATGGCAATAAACCCAAAGTTGTACATAACCCCTCTGAATTGGAAACCCAAGCAAAACTTATCTTTACCTTTAGACCTGAAGGTTTTCAATATGTAGGGGCTCCACTGAATAAGAATGAGAAAGGAAAAATTATTTTCAGTATTCAGAGGTTGTGACGTCCCCGTTATTCAGGAATAACAGTGTTGTAATGCTTTAACTGTTGTGAAAAATAGTTGATTTTTTTTACACTTGCCATGCAAATTTATGTCACCTAGATTAGTCATATGTGTTGAGGTGTTACTAGGTGTTTTGATGTCAGTGTTTACAGTAGTTGTGTAAGTTTTGTGTAACTTTGTATTCTGAATACATGTAACGTTCTTAAATTTTTATACATTTATGTTACGTGTATGTTAGTTAATAGATTCTTTGATCAGGCTGTCATTATATTTTGTCATAGGCTAATGATTTTTGCGTTTGCTCTGTCAGTTAGAAAAATGAAATATTTACTTTCTTTTGATTAATTTTTCTGTGTACCGTATCAGTGAGACACATTTGATTCCTTTAGCTTGCATGACTAATTTTTTCTTGTGAGACATATACTTGATTTGTATACTTTGAAATAAGGTGAAAGCTTTAAAACATATAATATGCAAAATAGTAATGGAACAGAAAAGAAAACATTATTACAGTGTATTTGTAATTTAAAGGTATGGTGTTTGAATCTCAGGTTTTTTATTTGTGATTAGTTGTGAAATAGAATTTTTAGACCTATATTTTTTTAGAATTCAATGGATTTCAAGAATTTGTACATAAGAATGATTTTAAAAGTCAGTATTTTAATATACATGTGCTTAATTTTTATCTTATTATTGACAGACGTGCCATTTCTAGATTTTCTTAGTAGAATTTTATGGTCTATGAACTGTCATCTAGATACTTGATTTTCCGAAGACTGATTCATATTTTACTCCAATTCATATAATTGATTTATTAATAAACATTGGTGTTGTTGTTTTTAGTCTTGCTTTGTAAGCTGTATCTCATGTCTTCTGATTGCTTTCATTGTTTCTATATGTGTTTTTTTTTTCAAAATCTTTAGGGCCTTAAACACGTGGACATTTTCTGTACAGTTTCTGTAAAAAACACAATTTCGTTATGAAAGAAGGGTACTTGACTACTAAAATGTTAGCATATCTTGATTTGCTCAATTTCTGGTATTTATACAATTTGAAACATGTCCAGATTTCTTTGTAGATATTGCTTAACATCATTTATAGTGTGCTTTTCTTGCTGAAACTTTGCCTGAGACTTGTGTTAGTAGTCAATTTCCTCTGGCTTGTTGAAGGAGGCTCCGTGAACTCAGTGTCAAGTAACATCATAGTGAACATCAAAGTGAAAAAAATATTATCAAAGTTCACATTTAAATATCAATATTTTTTAACATTTTTCAAGATGATTGAAGAATAGCTAACGATGTACCACATAAGAAGTAATGACCACTCGAAATGAGACAGAAAATGGCATCTAATGTATTTCTCTCTATGTTTATTCGATTATGATTTTTTAGCTCGACTATTCATAGAATAGTAGAGCTATTGGACTCGCCCATGCGTCGGCGTCCGCGTCCGCGTCGGCGTCTGCGTCGGCGTCCGCGTCCGCGTCCCGATTTGGTTAAGTTTTTGTATGTAAGCTGGTATCTCAGCAACCACTTGTGGGAATGGATTGAAACTTCACACACTTATTCACTGTGATAAACTGACTTACATTGCACAGGTTCCATAACTCTGTTTTGCTTTTTTACAAAATTATGCCCCTTTTTTGACTTAGAAATTTTTGGTTAAGGTTTTGTATGTAAGCTGGTATCTCAGTAACCACTTGTGGGAATGGATTGAAACTTCACACACTTATTTACTGTGATAAACTGACTTACATTGCACAGGTTCCATAATTTTATTTTGCTTTTTTACAAAATTATGCCCCTTTTTCGACTTAGAATTTTTTGGTTAAGGTTTTGTATGTAAGCTGGTATCTCAGTACTCACTAATGGGAATGGATTGAAACTTCACACACTTGTTCACTGTCATGATCTGACATGCACAAAGCAGGTCCCATAACTTTATTTTGCTTTTTTACAAAATTATGCCCCTTTTTCAACATAGAAATTTTTGGTTAAGTTTTTGTATGTAAGCTGGTATCTCAGTATCCACTAATGGGAAAGGATTGAAACTTCACACACTAGTTCACTGTCATGATATGACATGCAGTGCAAAGGATCAATAACTCAACTTTGCTTTTTACAAAATTATGCCGCTTTTTCAACTTAGGAGTTTTTGGGTTAAATTCTTATATGTAAGCTGGTATCTCAGTACCCACTAATGGGAATGGATTGAAACTTCATACACTTGTCCACTGTCATGAGCTGATAAGCACTTTGCAGGTTCCATAACCCTATTTTACTTTTTTACTAAATTATGCCCCTTTTTCGACTTTCTTATTCATTCAAGCGACAAGGCTGTTAAATAGTCGAGCGTTGCTGTCCTCCGACAGCTCTTGTTACTTTATCTTGAACAAACTTTCATTCATACACACATCCACTGACAAGTACATTTCGAAAATTATATAGTTTGTACGGTATTTCTTGATTTATTTACCTGCTTGTGCCACTCTGAGCTAAACTGTAATATTTTCGCATGCAGTAGTAGTTTGCATATTACTGCAATATCTGTTTTAGAACTATTTTTATTTATTACCTCTCTTTACAGGACTGAATATACATACATTAGAATAGGGTAACATTTTCTTCTCATTATGTGCCAGAAATTTCTACTTGTAGTTGGATGTTGAAATCATTTATACCTTCTTCTCTCATCATGCCATCTTGTTGACCCTATGCAGCTATTTTCTATCGAAAAGTTCATGTAGATTTGGGAGGAAAATTGCTGATGAAAATGAAAAAAACAATGACAGAAGTCGTCCACTGCTAGTATTTGAATTGGATATGAGATTAATTACCATTCATATAAAAGTGGGCATAGATTTGCACTCTGCAGTATATTCTGGTTTCAGGATTTCAATTAAAAATCTAGAATTCCAAGTCTGAAAATATAAACCCATTTTTAACTAGATTTCACCAGTACTTTAGCTCCTGATTATAATTTTATTCATCCAGCTGGTTTATGGAAGGCCAGTGGTTCTTCCCGCGTGCTTGCCAATGATGAAATAATGCTTGGAGGGGCACTTTTGGTCTTCTGCCCCCATGAAAAGCTGATAAAGTCACCATATGATATAGAATTTTAATTATGTGATGTTAAAACCAACCAAAAAGCATCGTATTCAAGATGATAGATTTAACCCTTATTCAAGTCTATCTAGCTAATTTTTTCAAGTTGATCTGGTATAATTGGCAGTCGTAAGAAAAGATTATGTCTGATTTTTAAATACGTACATTTTTCATTTTATTTAATGTTCTTATATTCTACATGTTTATATTGACCATTACACATTCAATGCAAACATATATATGTTATCATGTTCTTCATACATATATTCATTATTACACATTTTTATTACATATGTGTTTACACATTAGAAAGGACCATTCAGCTAAATTGTTCTTTTTTTCAAGATGTTCAAGTCATATTTTTTATATAAATTTGTAGGAGTAAATTGAATTATAAATATACATACTTGTTACGATTTAAGGACAGGAAAGAATTAATTTATTGAAATTTGTAAATCTCTGAAGTTAAAAAGTTCAGCCAGATGGTTCCTATAATGTGTAGACACTCGTATTGTATATTTTACCGGTTTATATATTATGTATCAGATATATAGGCATTCCATATATATTTTTATATTCTTTATGTAGACATTCCATAACTGCATTTATCGCCAAGATATTTTAAATGTTTTTAAGAGGGAAAGGCATCGTTGTTGTAGTTGGTCTTCTTTCTGCAATGTCTTCTTAAATCATTCAAGGCAGTGAAAGAATTTTCAAAATCGGCTTAGTAATGAGACGATTATTGTCACTTCAGTATTTTAATAGTTATGGCAGCCATTTTGTTTCCTGTAAATGTAAAACAAAGAGATTTAATTCATTTTGAGATATCTATTTGAATTATATGATCCTTCATACTGTCAAATGATTTCTCTACTTTTCCAGCTAGAATAAACGACATTATCATGTTTAACATGTTCAACTTTAGCACTTAATCAAAGTGTATTTTCTTAATATAGAAGTAAGCGGTATGTAAGTGACATCATAAACACACTAAAATGGCTGCCTCCATGGTTAGCCATTTTCATAGATTTCAAAATCTCAATAGTTGTCAGATTTTAAACATTCCTCAGTGTTATGAATGGTTGAACAATGATTTTCATACAAAATCAACTTATATTAAGGCATGCCTTCCCCTTTAAGTTATATTTTGACATATTAATTACATATTGGAAGTATGACATCATTTGTGACGTCATTTTAATATTTGGTGACACCATTTTCAATAATTCAGCATTAATATATTCAATTGTATTCAAGTGAAAACACAAAATAGCTTTTTTAGATGCATGTGTCATTAAAAATATCATAAGCTTCACACCAAGAAATATGTATTCGGTCTTTCGGAGTTTTAATGTGCTCATTACATCATGTAAATTAATACATACATTTGTACATAAAACTGTTGCTAAGATATATTTGTCAGGGAAAAAACATCTTAGTCGAAAAAACATTTTGGTATTAAAAGATCATACTTCAAAATTTCATTAACATGATAAAATGTGCAGCATGTGAGAATTGATAACAAAGTTCTTGAAAAAATGGTGAAAAAATAATGATGAAATTTTTTGTATTTGGGATGTTCTGTTTATAAAAATTGACTTTTCTAGATATCTCTGATTTTGTTTTCCAGAAATATAGTTCTGAATATATGGAAAAAAATGATAATGCTGAATAAAAAAAGGTTGTAAATGCAGATCCATTTCAGATGTTGAATGTAGCTATGGAATCTTGTTTTTATTAGCTCGACTATTCGAAGAATAAGTAGAGCTATCCTACTCACCACGGCGTCGGCGTCGGCGTCACACCTTGGTTAAGTTTTTCGTACCAGTCCACATTTTGACAAAGTCTTTTGAGATAAAGCTTTGAAACTTTCAACACTTGTTTACCATCACCATGGCCAGTTATAGGCAAGAGTACATAACTCCATCAGGGATTTTGGCTGAATTATGGCCCCTTTTGACTTAGAAATCATGGTTAAGTTTTTCGTACCAGTTCATATTTTGACAAAGTCTTTTGAGATAAAGCTTTGAAACTTTCAACACTTGTTTATCATCACCATGTCCAGTTATAGGCAAGAGTACATAACTCTGTCAAGGATTTTGGCTGAATTATGGCCCCTTTCGACTTAGAAATTTTCGTACCAGTTCATATTTTGACAAAGTCTTTTGAGATAAAGCTTTGAAACTTTCAACACTTGTTTACCATAGCCATGTCCAGTTATAGGCAAGAGCACATTACTCCATCAAGGATTTTGGCTGAATTATGGCCCTTTTTGACTTAGAAATCTGGGTTAAGTTTTTCGTACCAGTTCATATTTTGACAAAGTCTTTGAAGACAAAGCTTTGAAACTTTCAACACCTGTTTACCATCACCATGTCCAGTTATAGGCAAGAGTACATAACTTCATCAAGGATTTTGGCTGAATTATGGCCCCTTTTGACTTAGAAATCTTGGTTAAGTTTTTCGTACCAGTTTATATTTTGTGTAAAGTGTTTGACATATGGCTTTGAAACTTTAATCACTTATTCAGTATAATAGTCTCTATCTGTAGGAAAGAGTACATAACTCTGTCATATATTTTGGCTTAATTATTGCCCTTTTTGGACTTGCAAAATTGGTTCTGATTTCATACAAGTCCACGTTTTGTCAGAACTATTTGACATATGGCTTTTAAACTTTGAACACTTGTTTATCATCATGATTTCCATCTGTAGGGAAGTGTACATAACTCTGACAACTATTTTGGCTGAATAATGGCCCTTTTTGGATTTTGAAATTTGTTCACACATTGCCATTTAGTGCAGGACTTATCAAAATCCACAAATATGGGAACATTGTTTGTCTAATGTATTTTTTTCTTTTGTCTGAATATCTGTAGAAATATTTTGACCCCATTCTTCAATCAATTCTTCGAATAGTCGAGCGCGCTGTCATCCGACAGCTCTTGTTTAATGTGTTATAGGTATGGCTGTAGCTGATTTTTTATATAGTTTATTAAGTGCATACGTAATTATGTGTTTTTAGTTTGCTTTAGAATCAGTTTAAGCTAAATAAATGTTTAAAAATAGTTGTCGTTTTAATTAACCCTGTTGCAAATTGGATGGATGTCTTCTCGTGCAAGGTTCAAATAAAGTCTATTCTTTTGGTCCAAACCTGCCCACTTAGCTAAGTGAGGTTTACTTTCTCCGTCATGATTTGATAAAAGACATTGTGCCTGAATCATTCGTCCTCCACCTCTGATTCATGTGGAGAAGTTGCACTTACTTTTGGAGAACAGGTTTGTACTAGTCCAAATCCAGGAACACTGGTTAGGCTAACTGCCCGCTGTTACATAACTGAAATAGTGTTGAAAACGCTTTAAACCCAACAGAAACAAAACCTTTTTGGTTCAAATATAAGGTAGTGTAATACAGTGGTAAACTTGCATACCCAAAATAGAAGGAGTGAGTATGATAAATGAATCTATGTACTGGCACACCATACTTATGGAGTTGAACAGACTGTACCTCTGACTGGCAAGTGTTTAAAGGCTACATCTGGTCACCACCTAGAAGAGAGTTCCAAAACCTGTTGCCATTTGTGGATGAGTATTTGTATCGAAGAGTACCTGCCTATGGCACAAGACACGTTGATCACAACAACGCACTGTAGTATCAAGGGTCAGGAGTATTACTGGGGTGTATGCTAGCTGGTGGATGATACTGTACATCATTATGGCTCTGACCTGAGATTTTATGAAGTAAGGGCCATTTTGTCTAGCCCGCTTGCGGAAGCGAAAACATAGTTGTCGAAATGGCTATTTGGTGTATGTGCGTGCGTGCGTGCGTCTGTCCAGATTTGTTTGGACCATAACTTTGACATGCATGGAGCAATCTTCGTTTATATTTGGCATGAATGGTAACCTCAGTGAGACGAGTGTCATGCGTAAACCCCTGGTTCATATCTCAAAAGTCAAGGTTACAGCCAAAGGTCATGTCAGATCTGGTCTAGCCCATAACTTTGACATGAATGGAACAATCTTGTTTATATTTGGCATGAATGTTAACCTCGGTGAAATGGAGTGGCATGCGCAAACCCCAGGTTAATGTCAGACCTTTACCTAAGATCCCCAAACTTGGCAAGCACATTTGTCCATGAGAATTACATGATGCATGACTTCTATTGACTATAAAATTAAGATGTCAAAGGTCAAGGTTACAGTGAATGTTAATATAAAGGTAGTTAATGCTCAGTATATTGAGAATGCATTGAGTTACGACCATCAGACTTGATATACAGTACACATTGCTCATGGGCATTGCATGACCTCTATTGATTTTTAGGTCAGTGGGTCAAGGTCACAGTGACTGTTCAACAATCGTTTCCGCTCAGTACGTAAGTTAAGCGGTTAAGAATGTGAATGGAGCAATTTAAAGTCATGGTCATAGTGACTGTTAGTGCTCCTAATATTGGGAACCCCTGGACTTAATTACAACCCTCAAACTGGCACATTTGCGCATGAGTTGTGAACGCCTAGATTATTGGCTCAAATGTCAAGGTCACAGTGACCGTTGATACAAAAATAGTCTCAGCTCAATATCTTGAGAATTCATTGACCTACGATCCTCAAGCATGGTAGGCACATTGCTCACGGGTAGATGATGGATCTTATCGCTTTTGAAAATAATGGGTAAAAGGTCCAAGTTACAGTAACTGTTGTTACAAAAATCTTTTCCATTCTAAACCTTGAGGACCCCATTGACCTACGATCCATTGTCTTTGATCAATATATAACTGGAGAACTAATTACGGCCTTCAAACCTTAAAGGATGATTGCTTGTGTGCAGTAGACAATTCCTATCGTTTTGAGCATCAATATTCCAAAGTAAAAGTTACAATTATCTTGGGACTGAAAATTATATAAACTGTATTTATCGTATTGGTGCGCTATTTGTTGTTCTGTTGTGTTGGCCTGTTGGCGCGTTTAAAGGGCGCCAGTTGACACACTAGAACGACAAATGAGCGCATGCGATTTCTGTCATAATGGTGCGCTAGTTTGGGGTTTCAAACTTGCCAAGACGGCAAAAATCAGACATCACAGATATGGTAAATGCAGGAATAACGAACAGTTTAGTTCCAAACTCCAACACAGTGTTACCTCCCCTTATCGTACAGTAGTTTGTTTAGTTCTTGTGTACAAGCAAAATGACTTATAAGGGGAAGCAATACTTACAATTCAAATATATCGAACTACGTACAGTTATTTCCCTCACCTTGCATAGAAATCATGTATGACACTTTTAGTGATTATTGTTTTCGTTTTTTTTATAAGAAAAAGAAGCTAAATATTTTTAGCGATAATAAATACAGTCCATAAAGTTCTACCTTGTAAATTTTATAACTCAACAAGTACTAAGCACCGAGTTAATAAGTCATAAACACCTTTCCTGTGGGTATAGGCCAAAGGAAACTCCCAGGACAGCCTCATAAATATAACCCGCTCATAATCAAAATTGTATTTTTCTTGTGGATGATAAAATTTGGGAAATAATTTTTGATAGGTCGAAGTCACATAGACAGGTCACAACATGCAACAACTTTAAAAGAATGTTAAAATTTAAAAAGGAAAACTATTTATTGGATATATGTTCAGTATATAAAACATATATAATTTGATAACATGTGACTTAGACTTCATCAATGGTGATTACAAAAGTGTCTAATAACTTTTACTTTTGTCGCAAATTTGAGCTTAATCATGATGGAAGGCCGTGTCCGTTTCGGCTGGCTTTAAATACCTCAGGTTACATATAATTTGATAGCATGTGACTTAGACTTCATCAATGGTGATTACAAAAGTGTCTAATAACTTTTACTTTTGTCGCAAATTTGAGCTTAATCATGATGGAAGGCCGTGTCCGTTTCGTCTGGCTTCAAATACCTCAGGTTACATTTTACACCCGTCCTTCTCTTAGGGTGTAGAGAAACCGATTCAAGTTTTCATTTCTTTTATACAACAATTATTCATTCGTCGAAATCTTTTATTCTATAAACATGATAAATAACCAACGGCATATCAATGTCTGTAATATACACCAATGAACGCATGCGGGCCAAAATTTCCTATTTTCAACTTGCTTCCTCTCATCAGTTTAAATTTGCATTTCAATGTATAAGATGCCATTGGAAAGTGCTTAGATAGAGCCACACAGACACACCATTTATATGGGAATAAGCTAAAGGAAACTTCCAGGCCAGCCCCGTGAGTATAACCCTTTCATAATCATGGCTCCAAATTGGCAATCGTATTATTCTTTTGGATGATAAAGTTTGACTTCACGGGAAATAAATTTTGATAGGTCAAATTCAAATATGCAGGTCATATACATACAAGAACTTTAACAGAATTTAAAAAGGAAACTGTTTATTGAATATATGGGTGAAAATAAATAAAACTTATGACGGCAGATGAAACCAGTGCGAGGTGTATCATTCATTAAATAAAATGTGAGAAATGTGAAAGAAGAGGAAAGCTTAGGTAACGTATTACATATACTTATAGCACTTCATCAAATTGCATTTCCATGGTTTCTTATACAATAAAAAGCCAGATAGACACTATGTTTAGAGGCCTTATATTTACAGCTAGGAAGACCTGTTCTGTATCGTCTGCAAATGACGGACCTATAAAACGTGTGCAATTTGATAACATGTGACTTAGACTTTAACAATAGTGATTACAAAAGTGTCTCATAACCTTTTACTTTTGTCACAAATTTGAGCTTAATCATCTATATCTGGATGGATGGAAGACCGTGCCCGTTTCGTCTGGCTTCAAATATCTCTGGTTACATTTTACACCCGTCCTTCCCTCAGGATGTAGAGAAACCGATTCAAACTTTCATTTATTTTATACAACAATAATTATTCATGTAGCGTGCTTTTAACAAATATGGTACATATACATACTATTACGCATGCATGCGGCAGAGGATGTTCTCCGACCCTTTCTTTTCCTATGGCGGATATATAAACGGGGCTACCCCATCATGGGGCCTGAAATTCAAAAAGAAACACGAAAAAACACTGTTCATGTTTTCGTCGCTCGGAATCGATAAAATATATTTAAACATCATTAAAAACAAAAAAAAATCTTTTTGTTCTCATTGTTATCAGGGATACGTAACTTTGTAGAGCAATTTTAAAAAAGGTAGATCCACGAGATGACAGCGACAATGACTCAAACATTCCTGACACATTAATTACAGGTGACCTAAACTATAGTGCACTTTGCCCAACTTCACAAGGGAAAATTGCATCCATATCACAACAATTCAATCTTGAACAATTAATTGATGAGCCGACACACTTTATAGAACACTCTGCCTGACTAATAGAACTCATTTTTGTATGAATCAGAAATTACATTCTTCCTTCCGGTGTTGGTGAACAAAAGCCTAAACAAAAATGACTGGAACGAGTAGACTACGACAACCTGCGAAAAAATACGCACGACGTTAATTGGAATAGCTGTATTGGCATTGAAATAAATATAATTATGCTAGAATATAAACATTCAAATTTTTATCTTTTCCAAAAACAGTATCTCAAACAAAAATGTTAAAGTAAGACCCTCTGATATCCCTCGGATGAGCAATGAAATAAGAAAACGCATACGACCGACTGAAGCGGACCTACAGAATAGCACAAAAAAACGGACTCTCCAAAATCACTGGCAGAAATTTTCTTAAAACTTTCTGACAAACTTAAAAATTGTGTCTTTCCTCCAAAGTCTGGTGGGTAATGTTTTAATCTTTCATCTCTAATGTAATCGAAAATTTGATCACCTCACTAAATAATCCAGACACACATCAAATCTCTCTGATCTTGAAATAGAAAGCTAACGTCTAAACGACTATTACTAGGCGCATGCATATATTGATGATGAGAATAGAGAAGTACCTGCTCAGGAACTGTTCAACTCTATAAGTGTCTTAAGAGAAATCTACCTTAACCCGACAGAGACTGAAGACGTTTTAAAATCATTACATGTTTTACAAGGCCGCATGTTCCGATGGTACATGTTCTTCGCGATTAATTTAGCCGCGAAGCTTCACATGAGCTATCTTTTGATTTTTGTGAGCTGTTTAATGCTTCTTTACAACTATCCAAAGTATGTGGAAAGAAGTTCATGTTACTGCAGTGACTAGGAAAGGCGATACCTCCCTACTAAGCAATTACAGACCCATTTCACTATTAAATGCCGGTCAAAATGTCCTTGAACGTCTTATTTTCAAACACGTCTTTAACCATATTTAGGATTCCCGTTTCCTTACTTCTGTCCGGTCCGGCTTCATTTCAGGTGACTCTACAGTTAATCAACTCGGTTTCGTCATATGATACCTCTTAAAGGCACTTGATAATAGTCTAAAAGTGCGAGTTGTCTTCTTTGAAATCGGCAAGGTATGTAAAAAAGTCAACAAAAGGTCTGCTTTCTAAACTAAAATACTCGGGAATAACATGATCACTTCTTAATTGGTTTCAAAATTATCTTTCAGAAAAACAAAACAAAACACCATGTTAGTTAAATTCTCATGGGTTCTCATACGGTCTGGTGTTTCTCAGGGATCAATACTTGTTCCTTTACTCTGTTTATCTTTATAAATGACACCGCCCAAGAAATCGCAAAGTACTCCAACATAAACATCTAAAACTCTTCCTGTCTCACACCGGCTTCCTTGTAGAAGAAGTATGAAAGTGGGCTAACATTTATATACGGAAACAAAAATTCTCATTGGACCTCGGTCGATCTTTTGAAACAATATACACTTCCTTTATAAGACCTTTCCTCGAATACGCTGACGAGGTATGGAGTAACTATACTATATACGAATTAAATCATGGACCTGGGTGGAGTAACTATATACGAATTTAATCATGGACCTGGACAAATACAAAATAAAAGTGCACGCCTTGCCTCAGGTAAGACCATACTTGCTCCTTTGGAAAAGTAACTTCGGAAACTCTCTCAGACAGACGATACAAAAATAGTAGACAAACAATTTTCTTTAAAATGAAATCTGATCTTACACCAGGCTATCTTTCAGTAGGAACCTACTTAGCGTGTTTTCTTCAGAAATTCATAGAATCTACCCGCTTTTTTTTTCTTTTGATGTTATTTTCATGTTCAGACCTAATAAATGATCACAGAATCATTTTACTCGTAAAGGCATATAGAGGTTGGACAGTAGTAAATACATTTACTATATTATCTATATAAAATAAACAATATTCTGACAGCTGCATCGCTTAGCCAGGTACGCCCATTTTTTTAAGAAGAAGAATTACTAACCTTATCATGCTTATGTTCATAAATGGCATAAAAAACACAAAAACACCAAGAAAAATAGGGGTCATGTATCTTCTAAAAACCTTTTTGTCTGACAAGTCAACACTGTGATACAGTTTATAATGTAGGTATGAACACATGTGTACAAGGGTTGTATACATTTCTTTCGACGCAAAGCTACCAAAATGTCAAGTATAGGTCTAAAATGACATTAAACAAAAACTGACTTACATAAATATGAAATGCAACTTTAACTGGGAAAAAGGATTGAAGAATTTATCTTTCTGTCATTGTTGATTACGTATCTAGTTCTTTTACACCTACAGCCATGCACCGATAAAGATGTTGGGTGTGTGTCTTTCATATAACACGCATCTTGCATTTAGGATGAAAACTGAACAATACGGGTGATATTTCAAGACCACGTCTGCGTCCCCTGGTCGTTGATTTCGTAATACATGTGCATGTTTATTTTAGTAACATCTGAACAATCCTAAAGATATTTTAAAATAATCAATCCTAGATATTTTAAAATAATCAATCCTATATTAGGATTGTTCAGATGTTACTAAAATAATGATAGTTATCAAATGAACTAAATTAATATTCTATGGTTGTCGAACTTGAAAAGATTTCATGAAAATTATATAGAACATAGAACTACTTGAAAAAGACATTTTCTAAATCTATGTGGGTTCCGTCCTGTAGCCACATTCGTGACAAAAAGTGGGCTACGTAAAAATAGGATTAAACATTTAGCAATAATAGGATCAGGCAATCATATGAGTTAACAATATTAGGGTTGAATTTTAACAGGCCCTACCAAAAATAGGACTAAGCAATACACGTTGGCCAGAACAGGGACACCTTTAGCAAGTGGCCGCATTTACCTACGCATTCTGGTTCGTTTGACCAACTTTCTCTGTTTCTTCAACTCTTGCATAATCGATACGGCTTCATTGTTGGTTTTGTTAAGTCATTCTTTTACGCTGCCCGTTAATGAGGCGCCATCGCTACTTACGGCGTGACAAGCTCTCAATCTTCCTAAAGTTTCGGCAAAAAAGGCTGGACAAAAAATGTAAACAATGGAAAGATGTAGCTTTAATCTTCCTCTTAACTGCATAAGACCACCAAATCTCCCTATCTTTTGAAATTCTTTACCACAGATGTAAACAGATTAGAATCACTGTTAAAATTTCTCCCGTCGGAAGCAGACGAAACAAACAGCATCAACATTTACAAATAGTCGTCCGCTCTAGGTGATAAATCGACCAATCAGTGCATGCGAAATAACTACGTTGTCATGGTGTCACGTCGTCAAAGCTATTACTTGCCTTACGCAGCTCCCTCTGATCTCCTATGCCAACTAAGCCTCGTTTACATGATGGTTTGTTTGATTTTTATTATAGTACATTTAATGGCTTAATTGATTAAAAAAGACTTCCAGGATGGGCCCTCTCGTGATGGACCGTAAATGGGTTTCCTTATATGAACCCGCGAAATAGGTCATCTAACGATAGATAAATAAAGTCATTCAGAACAAACTTTGGTCCAGTAGGCATATGTTGTATTAGGGCTAACATTTATGCTATTAAAGTTCCTTCGTGTAATATCCATGCTTTTGCCCTTTTGTATCTGTGATGAAGGTTGATCTGTCCCATACTGCCATCCTTGGAAGACACCGGCATGAAAAGGCCATGCTGCTTAAAAGAAATAACATCTTGCAGTTTTACTTTATCTTCTACCGTAAAAGGACAGGACTTCAAAACAGGGCTGCGTGTGCCGGTTCAACCTATAAAAACCAGTTTGACGCCTACGCTAACGAAAGGAAAGAAGTTGCTGCCATGATGTGACCGTTTCGTCAGATATGTCTGTGATGCTGGCAGGTAGCTGTTTCAAATCCTGTATGGTTCTCGGGATTCTTCCGAGTATTTGAACACCGTAAAGTTGCTGAATGGCTTGAATAGCCTCTGTGAACCCTTGTCCGTTGGTCGTTGATTTTGTTAATGCCTCTGGGATACACCTGACAGTGGATGATCTTGAAGAGCAATAAGCGTAGGTACGGAAATTGTTCCCGACGGAGATTGCTTATCATTGCTGTGACGCATCCAAGTTTCCGGTCTCACTATTGTAGACTACACAAGCTGCTCGGCGTTGGACCCCGATTGTTAAGGCAGCTCTACCCATGCATTGATTGTAAGACGTGATATAAGGAAGTAGACATGAACCAAGTTTAATAAACATGTTTCATACGTAAGAAGTACCTTTCATACGTAAGAAGTACCAGTTTGATACGACATACCAGTTTGCACCGCTCAGTTGTTGCACAGTTTAGTTATTGCACCGATCAGTTGATACACTGTTATACTGTTCTTTCGTTTTAACCGTTTTAGTTAAGTTGTTGCATGAACACAGCCTAGCTATAAAGTTACAAAGTTTAATATTTACGTTCTTATATACAGAACATCCTCTGTATAGTTGCTTTGGAATGTCAAAGTTAGCACAAGCCTGGGGTTACAGCGAAAGTGATTCTCTGTTAAAACAAACAAACCATCATTTGACCTGATAGCGTTCATTTAAAATCCTTATTTCCTCATTTAGACGTTTTTTCTTAAAAGACTTAATGAATCCAATGCGACAACTAAAACTTCGTTAAGTATATTTGATTTTGTTGTTTTTGTTGGACACTTCAACACCCCATTTCATTTTACGGAGGTGTATTCTTTACCAGTGAGCTAAGACTTCAGACTAAAATTAAACATGTTCTCTTTTCCCATGCCTCATATGAACTAGAGGTGGAGAACGAATGGTTTTAGATGTAATATCTACAGTTATTTTTTGCAATGTCCATATATGTCTAAAGGGTGGTCCGTTGGTGTAGTGGTAACGCGTTTGACCGTCGTTCAAGAGGTCCGAAGTTCAGATCCCAGTCTAAGCACTGAAAATTTCTGAGATGTTCTTGAGTGTTGTCTCTCCAAAACTAAGAGCACAGCACTTGTTCTTCCGGCGAAAATAGACGTCTGTGTATCGGTGCTATAGGGCATGTTAAAGAACAAGATTGTCTATTTGGAAAGAGCTAGGCTAATTTAGCCAGAAATGTCTTCTCTCTCTGTTGTGTGGAGCGTCCTCTCGCTGTCCCTCTGGTCAGATCGCTCTGTGTCTGTACTGGTAGAGGATGTGAAACACATTTGTTTACACGTGTTTATCAGAAAAGGGTGTTATGTAAGTCTAAAATATGAGATATAAATGAGGTAAAAGCGTCAGAGTAACAGCGAACAGGTCATAGGACACTATTCTTTTACTTGAGATGGGCATATATGTTTGCGTATGTCAGATTTGTTAAAATTTTACTGTTGATGTATTTTGACATTTTGGTAAAAAAAATGAGAGCAAAGAACGTCGTATTTGGTGAAGTAAAACTCAGTTTTAGTATGCATAAAAGTACCAGGTCACATAATTTTTATTTCAGTGATGTAATTCTATGGTGACCAAATGTGACAGGAAACATCTTTCTTAGAAGATAAATGACCCCTACTTTTCTAGTCATTTTATGTCCATTTTTAAGGCTTTTTTCAAAATGAGGTAAAGATTTTTACTCTTAAAAGTGAGTCTAACTTTGTGTGGCAACTCTCTGGGCGTTGTCTATTTTACATAGAACAAAGAGGGAATAACATTTGGTGTATTTGAACCTATGTTGACCTGATAACTTGGGGTGTCGAGATACATCTTCTAGTATATTTTTGTATATTGAAAGTTAAGTGATTGGTACCTTTGTCATGACGAAAACTCTACATGAACTATAGTTTTAGAGGAATGGTTAATCATGGGCTCTCGATCATTACCACATGATAAGGTCGCTGAATTCAGTTCACATTTTCATCAACTTTGTTGGTTTGAGCGCTTGTCATATGAGAAAACTATCCAGCTGACTTGCTGGGAGATCAATGGTTCTACTCAGGTGTGCGTTAGTGCTCGTTAACCATTACAGACGGAAGTGGCAATAAAACTGACATTGACGTTGCCGGTGTAAATTCAAAATGCTTTCTTCTTCTAAAATCAAAATGTCTTGGTTCTTATTATATTTTCGGGTCCTTTGGGATCATGGAGTCCATTCAATGGGTGTGTAATAGAGTTCCGCTTGAACCGGTGCTAGAAGCGTGAGCGGTGTTGTACATTTCATTACCTCTCATGAACAGACTCAGTCAACCCGAGTCTGCTATTATTCTTCTTGGTTGCATTCTATGCTTCCAAAGGATCTTTTTTACAGATTTTATTGGATATAACATGCAACAAATTTGTACATAATGCCAGTAAATAGGATGACCATGTCATTTAGTTTTTGCCTGGGACATGCATTTCGCTAATTATGTGCCATTTTTCTTTTTCCACAATTTTAAGTGGTCTTGATAAATGAAATAAAAAGGTTTACAAACATCTCAATTCCCCTTTAAACCACAATAAGACAACAACTTAATATATTTCTGCTCTACCGACAATGTTTCAATATTTACAAATATTTTCTTGCGTGATTAATATATAAAAACTTTTTAAAAAGGAAAGCACTATTACATCACAAAAATGACATAACAAAATTAAGGATGGTTGTGATGACAAATTCCAAAGAGAATAGTACGTCATTGTGTAGGGAGTTGATCATCAATTTTGTTACATTTTTTTTTTTGCTTTTGATCTTTGATTCTTTATCAAAGTTATTTTGATAAAACTTTCGACGCCATATTATCTAAATTTTGCGGTCCATCCGACAACTTTATTTACACAAACACGGTTACTTTCAAGTCCTTAGAAGACGTGAAACGGAAAGAAAACTTGTGGCAAACTCAACTGTTGTGCATAAAATAAAACAAAATCGCATATTCATTCATGAAAATCTTTATTAATGATTCTTTTCCTATCATTTTAAGAAAACATAAACAACACTTCAATTTGCAGCAAAACAAAATTAAAGCACTTTTCAACGGGACTTTTTTCTTTGTGAATTTAATCAAGAACACCAAAAATTTACATTGACAAAAAATAATATACTGTCCCTGCAGCCCAATTCTCGCATACCAGAAGTTTATCGTTTTGGCCCTGCTCGTCTTTTGAAATTTGCTGAACCTTTATAAGTTCGTCCACAGACTTTTCGAAATTAGGACAGTCCTTCGTTTACATGTAAATTTTAATTCTAAAAAGTGATTCTATAAGTTTTTCCTAGTAGTTAGTTGATCGGTTATATCTATACTAAAGCCACAATGTTTTTGTGCTCTAGCGTTATTATTTTGTCCCTCTATATCATATGCTTACAAGTGTTATGTAGAAAAAAAAATCATGATCCACTGTGATGCAGACATATCTTGTTTCAATGTCGCTTAGTCAGTGAAATAACTGGACGCATTTTTAGATGCAGGCTGCAGTTTATTTCGGCCCATTTCGACGGGCCGGCATTACGACAGGATGTTTATTTAAAAACAATGAAAACGACCGAAGCTTTCGAATACCCTGGAGGAATTTCTTACCGTGCTTTCTGAGCGAATAGTTGCAGAAGCACTGGCAAGATGAGAACCAGCTATATATATAAACCCAAAGAGACTCTTTCTAAATGAAAGGTGTTATCTTTTTGTGTAACTGGTTGTTGGTTTGCCAGTGAACGTACTTCACAAATATTTCAGTCTCATTTATGTTGAGCATTAGTGTAAAAACCGGGCCACTGACTATAAGCTAACTTGCAATAAGCTATACTTTTACATAGAATAAGTTATGAAAAGCGAACCAGGTTCAATTTTGCGATGTCATGTGCGTATAAAATCATATCAAATATAACCTCGTACGGAACATGAAAGGGTCTATAATCTGTCCCCGAAGTGATACCAAACAATTCGAAATTTCACATAGTCTAAATTTTTGTCAAAAATTTTAAAAACGTATTGACAGCCCGAGATATGCCCAGTAGTGGTCCGAGATAAGCAGAAACGGGCCGCTTTAAACTTGATAGCCCGTCTCAATAGATACTCAATAAATATGATAATATTGTACGTCTGCTCCGCGCAGATAATTTTTCAGAAGAATTAATGTGTCTAATATTATCCTTTTGCCAAGGACAGACAAAGATTTGAAGTTCATCCTTGTTTACCGATATATATCCGGGAGAGGATGATAAACAAATATCCGAAAGAAATGACACAAAAAAGCCGGCAGTTGACGTCTGCTGCACATCATTATGCCAAATTTTGGAAATTACTATGTAACGATCGAATGACAACAAAGTTTAAATAAATAAATAAGTTAATAAATAAACTTTTGAAATAAATAAATAAGCAAATAAATAAATAAAAGAAGCCAAATAGATATTTACAGTGAGAAATGAATAATTGAAAATGTAAATAAAGATTAATGAAGACTTTATTATAAATTATTCCTACATCGCGTGACGTAACTCTTGTGACTGACACGGTTGTGTATACTTAATGCCAACACCGTGGATCTAGCCTATCTGCTGCTATCTCTATAACAGATTAAACTTTCATTAGAAATTGAAATCAGCAGAAGACAATGTACGAAGTTAGATAATAACGGAGTGGATCTTCACTATCTTAATCCAAAATAAATCAGTCTTAAACCACGACATAAGCGTGCTCGGTCTTAAAGCAGGTACATTTATCAAGAAGTGTATGTGACTGCAGACAAAAATATTAAATTCCAAGATATGGCTTAACACTTTACATGATATTTGATTAAGTGTCCCTAAATATCAGTATGTGACAACTTGTGAATGCCCAGAAAATTATCGCTGAATTTGCCCTAGTATGATAATTTTGGCCAGTTTTACCAAAAAGATTTACATCACGAAATAGAAATAAAGAATTGTATACGACGCCTTCTGTCTCTCTTTTTATTTTCTATAGCTAAAAAGCTCAGTCAGCTGAAAATATTTTAATGTTTAAAATCAAAAGTTAGAAGGGATCGAAAATATTAATATAATGCATTCTTCATTTTTTTTCAACTATATTCTGCGATTTAGGCAAAAAGTGGAGAGCTCAGAGTGGCTACACTTTTTTTTCATTTACAGACAGCTTATGGTTTAATTTAGCATCATGTAACCTAGCTTAAAGGGGCATTATTTGTTTGCCTATAATTGGGGCAATCTAGGTCAAAGTCACTCGTACTCATTTTAGTTTAAATGAGCAGAAGATTCTCTCAATTCTGTGTTTGCAGACGATAGTCGCAATAGGTTCTTTAACCTAAAGCCTGCTGGTGCCATGGCAAGTGTCTTTGCCTTTGTGACCAGTGCAGACCAAGATTAGCCTGCACATTTGTGCCATTCCTCCAAAAATGCTATTCATCTAGTTTAATCATATCTTATTTCATAGTTTCATTGCTAACATTACATATACATTTATGTATCATATAAAGCCAAGGAAAATATACTAGGGTTTGGCTTTTAAAGTTATTTTTCAACATGATAAACAGTCCTTCCCGTTTCGTCAAAATATTAAAGATTAAAATGAATGACAGAATATCAAATAACGGTACTAAAGACTATAGAAATGTCTATGTGGACAGATGATCAAACAAGTTGGTGCGAAAAAGTAATATGCCAAATTATTTTCCAAGTTGGTGGAAAAGGGAATTTCGTGTGGTAAGTATATTCCTCGCTTTTTGTTAATTGTCTTGATAGAGTCCAAATAGAGGGTTACAGACACGAAGAAACATGCAATCACTGTTACTGGAATAGAACAGTTAACGGGATCAAATCAACTTATTTTGTTTTATCTATATAGACTTGTCTACTTTTCACATTTGTTTGAAATATGATTTTGCGGTGAAATATGTATTACGTGATTTTCATATTTTAGCCTAGCGCTCAAACTCTAGATCCCCTAATGATTGAGCCAATTAAGACAGTAAGCAAGACTTTAGTATTGTGTAATAACAAATATTTACATTAACAAAATTTTCCTTTCCGACCGTAAACTGGGTACCGTATTTACCACATCAATGTGTACTTACATTCGCACGAAATAAGCTAATTACTTATATATCTAACGATTCAGTGTGGTTTATTTCAACACTTTCTTTTATTATAAATGATTTTCAAATAAGTTAAATTTTAACTGATATTTGCGGGTTTTTATTTCGACTTTTCAAATTCAATTTGAATTTATAAACATAAAAAACATTTTTAAGTAAAAAAAAAGTGCGGACAAGTAAACATACTTGTCTGTTATGTTTAGATTTAAGCAATATATACAAGGACAGAAAGGGACTACAACAGTTTTATTAGTAACATGTTAGAAAATATTCATTAGGTAGCTGACTATACATACCTGTAAGTATATATACAGGTGAACCTGTGTTAGCGGTCATCTGTATTTAGCAGCCATCTTGTCTTAGCTTCCTTGGCTGGCTGCTAAGTGCAGGTTTTACAGTAGTACATAATTTTATTATTCGGATTTATCACTATTTAAGGCTTTTCTATCACTTGTACACACCTAGATTTAGAAAATTCTGAAAATAAAAAAATGAAGACGCATCTCTGATTTTAGAAATGGGGTCTTAAATTATACTGTATGGTAAAATATTAAAAGGGTTTATCTGTTTAGCCGGTACTGATTGGCTGGGATTTAGTTTTGATAAAATGAAGAAAAATGACATTGTTATTACAGTCTCTTATCTTTGCAATTACCTGTCACAAAATCACGTGATATCTCGTCTGCTGGCGAGATTTTAGCTGTTACCCAATTTTGTACCCAAACTTAAGTCTTATCATGGTAGTGTTTGATCATACGGGTTGTAAATGTATCAAAAATGGATTGTAGATTTTTTTTTCTTGTGAAATTTTACTACTCACAAAATATATAAACTTTGGAATATTGTGCCTGGACGTTGAAACATTGCTTTATTGATCTTCGCTTATGCTAATGGTACTTGAAAACTGTTTTATTTCGGATCAGCTTGCAATTTAAACAAATCAAAATTACACTACTACCGAATGCTTATCTTTTGTAAAAAAAAGTGTCACATTTTGTGCAAATAAAAACGATGATGAAGACTTTACATACGCCATACTTTCATTCATTGTAAATTGTTCGCGAATTGCATAGTTCTTACATGACAATTATCATATGACTATAACAAGACTCATTTCTGTTCTTTTAATAACTTAGATATTTTTAGGCTCAAACTTTAAGTGGATTAATTAAGTAATAGAACGCTTTCAGAATAGTGGGTATAGGTTTTTGACATCATAAAAGCGACGTGTTTATTGTGAAATTCGTTTGTGTATTCCGCACGTGTGTCACACCTGGATAATTCGTTTTTAACGCCTAATTTGCCGACATCATTAATACAACAATTGTGACCACTGATAAATAAAAAAAGGCACTTTGAAAGTTAAAAAACTATAAATATACGATCATGGATTTTAGAACTGTGAGAAAATAAACATATTATATCCTAATTAACTTATATTTGTGAAGATGTTGGGAACTTTACCACCTCAAACCATTGATCATCACGGCGGCATGATGAATCCGGCGAAAAGATTCCGTCGGGAAGGCAGTTTACCAGACACTGATCATGGGTCGTCGGATAGCTCGCCGGATACAGCGTATAACAGGAAATACGCGAAATCTAGTGTAAAATCAGGTATTATTTTAAAATTTGAGGTTTCTGTTGTTTTTGTCAACGCCCTTGCTATTTGTATCCTTATTTTGGCAAAGCTCTGACGCGTTTGCGTGCACAGAATCAGAAATATTACCAAGGATCTTAAATCATTAGGGTCTTTTTAGCACATATATTATATTCCTTATAATTTATAAAACTTGGTACTGTCATTGTAATAGGTGGGTTTCAGTCGAGATGACGCCTACTATACGAAATCTAAAAGATATTTGATAAAATATGTAAAAACAATTTTTTGATTAAAAATAGCGGTAATGTTAAACTGGAAAATGCAATAAAATGAAAAATAGAAATACGCATTGTCAATGCGATCGGAAATTGAAAATAAGAGTTCTAATCTCTCCGTAAATTCATTTCGTAGTATAGTATTTTTGTTTCTTTCTTTAGCTTTTATGTTGCTTTTTTAAAAAAGATATAAACTATAGTTCTAATAAATGCGTTCACAATTTTAAGTTTACTTTAGTTCGTTTATTTTATGCATGCCAAACTTCATTCCGTAGAAAATGCGTCGCAGTTAACATAAGTTACTATGACATTAATATGTTTTGCATGATTATAATTATGTCATTAAAAAAAGAAAAACAACGATGCGAGTTCCTTACTAAATTTTCATAACGCAAATATATGTATTTTATCAATTGTACACCAACTTCCGTCTTTTCCCCATTGATTGTATGTACTCATAACGCAAATGTATGCATTTTATAAATTGTACGCAAATGTCCATATTTTTCTATTGTTTTTATCTTTTTTGTTCACTGTGTATCGCGTTCCGTGTTTCTTTATATTTGTATACAATCAACTTCCTGTAGAAATTCCAAAAATGCCAAAATATCATAAACACAAAGATCGAATATCGACATTCCGAAAATGTGAACGATGGACGGCAACGACATGGCTCGGTTTCTTGGGTAAGCGCTAAATTACTGACGAATCAAGAATACATTAGAAACGGAAACTTTTTGTTTGGCTTTTAATTATTGATACTGAAGACCACTTGAATGAAGAAATCGATGACGATTACGAAAAAATATTCATTCGTCCTTGAAGATTTTATTGTTCTTCTGCTGAATGAGTATCTGAAACAAAATACCACTAATTTTTGTTGTTGAAAATTTAGAAATTTAGATTTATACTGTTACTAATTTTACGACTTTGATAAAACCAAATTACCGTTGGTTTAAAGGTAAAAATTTGATGCATTAAAGAAAAGTTAAAGCTATATATTTTATATGATCAAACATGGCTCGAGATTGTCAGTAGACTAAATAACCTCAAGATTTGTTTAAAATGTTTAAAATGATTTAAAATCTGTTTGAATTGCCGAAATTCAACACTAAGAAAAACAAATACTGGTCTTCTACTTGAGAAGTACTCGTAATCCGATAATGACGAATCTAAATTCTCTTCGGTAATGTAAATGTTAATATTTGCATGTATAATGCACATTTCGGGTTGTATATTCTATTGTTAATTGAGCATGTGTAAAACAAAAAGTAAATAAAAAGTGAAACACAGCTGTGTTTCTTTAACAAATATTGAAAATGTTAAAAAAAATAGACAGTTGAAATTGACAGCACGCTGTGCGGCAACGTTTGGAGAATGCGGCAGTTTGTTTTGTATTCACGTTTATTTTTAGTCGCCGCCGCTTGCCCATCATGGGTGACTCGGCCTTTAGATGAGTGTTAGTCATTTTCACGGCTTTCGGGTGATTTGTGCATGATCCAGAAGATAATCGTATGCTATAAGCTTCCTCGATTCTTTAACGCACACAAAACCTTGATAATCAGATGGACTTTTAGTATTTTTATATTCAGAGTCGAGTCCCTGACGGGGTTAGAACTCTCACTCTTCTACGTGCGAAGCCTGAGCATAACCAGTAAGCTATTAAAGACACCCATTGCAGCAATTGGAGGGATAAAACGGGTGGTCCTAGAAGGATGTTTCAAATAATTATTACATTGCTACCGCTAAACGTAGATACTTGGTTAGAACAAATCATACTTATATCAAAGTGTAAATGAAACAAACGAAAAAAAAAAGAACGCCAAATGTCGGCGATGATCATGTACAAGAACTTGATATTAATAAGAAACGAAAAGGAAATTATTTATTATAGTACATGCTACATGATGATCATGATACCGTGAGGAAATATTCTATTAAGCGGGCAAGCACCGCTTGTTTTAGGTGGGCAAACATCGCTTTTCGCCGCATTGTTTAGGAAGACATTTAAATAACACTAGTATGCAACATGTAATTTTCAGCTGAGTCATAATAAAACCCCTCTTATAACTGCTTTTTTTAAATGTCTTTTACAACTAACTTAGCAAACTCATTTTTTTTTTTAATTTTAAAGCTCCGACTGTCTTTCCACTAAACCTCCACTTGTTCTTGCAAAAACTGCTCTTAAAGCAAACTCTACTTCAAACCCTTAAAGAATAAAATAACACTCAGGTGTTCAAATATAATTTCAATTTCACTTAAGCCAACACATAAACAGACAACGTATCAAATTAGCTCGGGTATTTTAGTGCACTTATACGTACAAAGCTTACATGAATCGCGTACGTCTTTTTCATACCCTCTAACTTTCTAAGATTTTTTTCTGGTTTTCTTCATTTGCTAATATAAATCTTTGCACCTTTCGTAACAATGTGATATATTGATTTTTCCAGTAATCATTTAATATTTCTTATCAGGCATATTGATTTAAAGAGAAATGTTTGTGTCAAATGCGACCAAATTTCTCATAGAGATTTTCTATATTGATTTTAGAATAGAAGGGATCTAAAATGGATAAGAACAAAATTATTACTGAAAATATAGGTCACGTTTATTGTCAGCCGAAGATGTGCATGTTTTGAAAATTTGCAAATCTAAATTGCGCGTCATACGTTTCCATTCCAGTTTCAGCTAGTTCTCGAGTGTTTAAATATGAATAATGCATTGAAGAGCAGCAATAGTGACCTTTTCTGCTATAGCTGTAGTTTTAATAATTATATTGCAAAGTAAGATACTTCTTAAGTATCAGTTTGAATCATAAAAATTTAATGTAATACTTCTTGCAAACTTTGGCAAAGGTTTGAGACTTTAAAAACTACAGATACATGAAAATAAAAAATAACACTATATAAATGTAATATAAATTTCGGCAATCAAAGCGAAATGGCTTTGCACACCCAGCTTAACTAAGGAACCGTTGCGGGAGCTATCTGGTCTAGGCACATGATTGCGGACAGGTTACTAAACCATATTGTTTTTACTTGGGCTGGCCACAGAGCTGTTTTGTTTGTTTGTTTTTATTTCATTGTGGATGCATTTCTTTTCTTTTCTGGAAGAAAAAGTGAAAGAGAAGGGTGAATCAGGTGAAGTAAAACTCAATTTTAGAGCATATATTGATACAAGGCCACAGCATTATGATTCTGATGTGATTTTGCAGTACGCAAATGTGGCAGGAAAAAGCTTTCCGTAGAGTGTGCATGCGAATTTTTACTTCCGTTGCTAAGGACTTCGCAAAGTGTAAATCCCTCTATATCAGTTTTAGGACAGTTCTTCAAAATGGGGTTAGAATTTGTACTCTGAAACTGGTTAAGCTATGTGTGGCAGCGCTGTAAACATGGTCCATTTTTTTTTATAAAACATATAGGGAATGCTATTTAGGCGTGTTGGTCCTGCAGTGTATATAAACTCGTCAAGATAATTTTTTAATAACCCTAAAGTCATTTTAAACAAATATTAAGTCAAAAGAAACAACTTAAGCGTATAAACTATCATTTTGCGCTCATTTATTACCATGCAATAAAATAAAGGAAAAACACGTACATTTTGAATCATATTAGAGTTGTAAATTATATTACGTAACCTGTAATAATTAGTATAATAATAAAGCCACGTGTCACAGTAATCGGATTATCCATATCAATTACACCACCCGCTAATCTAATCATTATTTATGGTCGCTATCACACCTTTAATCGTTTTATGACTGCAGACAGATTTCATTTAATCATCTTCTTGTTGTTTTAGTGCATCTTCGCTATTTACCAACGTGAAAAGTGATATGATTAACATATTTGTAATTAAAATGTAGATTATTATTTATTATTATCATTATTATTATTATTATTATTATTATTATTATTATTATTATGGCCATCTCTCCCTTAAATACTTTATTTTTAGATTCTTACTTTTAATTCAATGTATTTAATTTTACTAATGATATAAATTGATTAAGTTTGTAGAGTTACATTCATAAAAAAATAGTCTTATGTTCTGTTCATAAGTTAATACTATGAAGTGATAGTCCCTTTTTTGAAAAAGAACTTTCAGTGTTTTGTCTTAGCTGCACACGTTATCAAGTGTTTACAACTTTAAACCTCATGCATAGTGCTGTTTACACACATACATATGAAATTTGGTTCTAGTATATCTTTGAAAAAAGAGAGTTTTCAACTAGTCATAGATGTAGTTGTTAAAAGTTATTTGTTGCATTTAAAAAGGGTAAATAGAGATACCTTTGTGTCTGAAAAGTGAGTGTTTTGATGATACACCCTATAGTAGCTATGCTAACCTGACAGTCTAGAATAAAACCTGTGGTTGGCGTACGGAAACGCATGAATGGAAACGTTTCCAACTATTTTAAACATAATGAAATTAGCGACGTTACTATATAATACCAAAAAATGTTTACACCTAATAAAATTTCGAATAAGCTGATAAAACCAGCCTTAGATTATGTTTGTAAAAAATAAACACACATATTATACATTTGTATTTTATTGGCCTTTGTGGCAGGAAATAGACGTTACAACTTTGAGAATTTTTCTTGAATTTTATGCAAAGCTACCAACCATATAGATCTCTATGTTGTCTAAGGACATCCGGATAGTTCAGCACGTGAGCAATCAAAAATCATTCATTCGCGATCGTAGATTGGTTTTCGATTCCATATTCTAGGTTCAGGCTATATTCTAACTTACGTGGATGAATGACGTTACTCTATTACTTCCGGTTCATGAAATGTGCAGAACCACCTTAAAGACACAATGGGTACTATAGTTTGTAAACTAAAAGAATTAATAGATTACAGTTCTGTGAGTCATGAAAATTTATTTTCGAGCGACTTGGTGTTGTGATGAACACAGACATTGTACACTACAAGTTTTGCGAGAGTAATTTCAATAGAACTATATCACCACTGTTGCTGTTTCTGATAAGTTGCGTCAAGTAACTTATATATTCAAATAGTTTTAAATGCCTGACCATATTTCAATATATACTATACTAGGAATAAAGATACATTTATATTGACAAAGAATTGTCCCGCCAAAAATAGCCATACCAAAAAGGTCTTTCATTTTGATTTGAAATAAAAAGAAATCTGTAAGCACCGGAATATTTTGAAGAGATTTCTGTCTAAAGATGTACAATATCAGTCCAACACACAGACGGTCTATGCCAGAAAAAAACACAAACATGAAAAAGCTTATAAATGATAAGATGTTTTTCATTATATCCTAGAACCATCAGCAGAAGATGGACAAAACTTTACAGACGAGGAAAGTGTTTTTGACGAAGAAGAACGCGCAATGCTCAGTGAAGTTGGTCACGTGGATGTCAATGGCAACAGTAACCAAGCGCCAAAGAAAACGGTAGCTCAGATCATGCGTGACAAGAAAAAACAGACTGCTATGACCTTACAATGGTAAGCATGTGTAACACATGTAAAATGTGTAGTTTCAGTGCAGATATTTGTGCCAAGATTAAAATTTCCGTTTTCTTTACAAATTTACAGCTCAGATCCGAAATCTGTACCATAATGAACATAAATTACAATTTATCTTGACACTAGCCGAGATTGAAACCGCACCGCTACGACAGCCGCGCCTATCAACACGCTAGCAAATGCGCTACCGCAACAACTCCCCAAAAAAGCTTTAACATACGTTAACCCTCGCTGATGGGCCTAATTCAGTAAGAATCGAGCCTAATTACATTACGGCAAATACATTTAGGAGTTCATAACCCAGCAGTAGGTGAAAAATGCGATTAATGTAAGAATGAATATTTTTGGTAATTTTTGAAATGTGAAGAATGCGATTTCATATCATACGAAAAACTTGCAACGGGCACGAATTTTACGTATGACTGTGTTTTGTGAAATTTGGGATCCTATTTTTCACATATGAAAAAAAATGTGGTCAGCGAAAAAATGGCCATAGAGGGTTTTGGGTAAGTTGTAAGAAAACATACTATTCAGCTGGTCCTTAAGTACTCGTGTAACATAACACACTATATTGTCCTGTCTTCCGACCGTTTTTGATCGTTTTTTTGCTATCAACCGGGCTGCCCTCAACTTTATTTCCTTGATAAGCTGTCCACTACATAAAGTTGGAAAGCATTTCCAAACAACGCAGATGATATGCATACGACATTTATTCTTGGCTTTTAAAACAATGGCAGAGTATTTTACTAAAAGTACAATAGCTATTGCTTAAAATATATTTTTTGAACATTTTTATCAATATACGAAAGAACAAAGTTACGCGCTGTCATTTAAGGTTTAGAGCCACTCTGCCCACGCATCTGTTGGCTGTGTCTATGTAACATCTGATGGAGTACATTTAACCGTGCTCAGACATGATACCAACGGCTTTGTCAGATGTGTAGACTGAGAGCGGTAATTTTGGTCAGTCTATAATGACTACAAAGATTACTGTTTTCATATACATTTACAAATGTAATTTTATTCATATCAATTTGAAATGTAAAATTTTAGCAATGGTCACGTTTTTCCCCCTATAGCATTCAAACAGTACAATGTCTCATACAATGTTTAATAATGTATTGTCAAACAATAGTTTCATTAGTATATATGTGCATTTACGCAACAGTCCCGAGTGTTTATCAAAACAGTCCTTTATATAAAAAATTGCTATATCTAATAAAAATTATGTTGGAATGAATATGAAATCCGGGATCAAAATTTTCTTTTAAGTAAGACAGTAATATGAAAAATGATTATTTTTTCCCTTACCACAATTCTTCTGATAAAGAAAATCGCTCGAGCCCCCGCCGAAAAACAAGTATGTTTAAAATACTCATTGATTATTCAATATTTATAAAAGTTCAGTCTATCTTTAAGAAGACAAACGCCGGTTTTGTTACAAAAGACTTGAAGCGGCTTTACTAATCCGCAAGTAAACTAAAGGAATTCCATTAAAATGACACATTTTCTATGTACAAAGAATGTATAAGCGCGTTAACATCTGAAGTGGTTGGAGAACATTTGATTTTCAAATCAACAGCTTTATAAAAACAGGTTATAGAAAGGTTACTTTCAGGACGATCACCTATTCAGATTGCAGTCAAGCTTTACGGAAGTGCCAACATGCACATGTTAAAATCACGAATTGTGTTTATTCTTATTTTCCAATCTTAAAAACAAAAGCCACAAAAAGGGTGAAAAAATGAAACAAAATACGCAAGTCATCGGAAATCATTTTTGAAGTAAAAAAAAAAAAAAAATTACATTCGACCTTTAATAACAATCGGAAAATTCCGCACGATTACGAATTCTCCGCGATGGTATTTCGGCATCATTCGGACATACGAGTAAATGACACAATATAATGAGAGGCTACATATTAAATCAAATATTTTGCTATTTTAATGATCGGACAATATCGAAACAAAACAAAAAATCAAACAGAAATATATTCAGTAAGAAGTCAGAGACGGAATGCAGTCGTGCACAGAAATCCGGCATAGAGAAAATAAATAAACTATTTCAGACTTTGTTGTCGGAATTGTGGGCAAATATAACTAAATATTCGAACAAAGTATATAACCTCAGAATCATCAGGTAATAAAAAAAAAAACATTCCGAGAATCTTGTCGTTCATGTAGTGTCCTACCGGGAACATATTTACAAGTATTTTTTTTTTCTGTGTCTCTAACTTGCAAATAAATCCGAACTAAAATATCCGTCAGTAAATAGTGCACATATTCTGTTGCCTAAAATACTTCTAGAAGGAAAGAAAACAGTACTTGAATACTTGAGAAAAGTTTACAAAAATAGCACCACTCACGAATCATCATTTCATCATGATAGTACGACAATTTACTAAGTTGAGTGAACCAGCTGGCAAATATACAGAGAAAAGGTTTTATATGTTATCTGAATTGTCAGGTGCGCTTTCCACAAATCACGCTACCCTACCGTTTTTGTTTGCAAGATTCCGCAACCACCACTGTTCGATCATTTATTGTTTTAGTTAAACAAACACTTCATGTGGACTATTGCCATTTCAGAAAAGAATCATGTAATAACAAATAATGACAGAAAACTTGACTTGTCCTACGAAAAAAACCTGCTTCCATCAAGATTACATCTAAAGCCAAGATAACTGTTGACAAGTTGCCTATCTGTTTCGAATTTTGTTAACTTTAGTTCAAACAGAGGAACGTTTGTGACCATTCGGAAAACTTTCGATTCCCTTTTCGAGTAAAAGCCAGGGCTTAAGGTAATAATACATAGTTTGGAGACCAGTCTCAAGACTCCGGCAACTGATTGGTTGTTTTCGAGCATGCATTTACAACTGACCAATGGCAAGGCTGTATTCAGAGATTGGTTCCCAAAATATCATTGGACCCAGAACTAGAGTGTGTTTTAGGGAGAAATATTTTTAAATACAAATTATAGTATCTCATCCACAGTAACAACGATAGACATACAGAAATGAAAAGTGTTCTGAAATATAGTTTTTAATGAATACGTATACATATTTGTTGTTCGAAACCGGTGTATAAGTATACCAGAAGCGGTTCCGAATTGAAGCTTTTTTTCTGGCACTAGAAAAAATCCTGCATCTGCATTATAAGAGTATGTGAGACTTGGAAGTCATATTGTTAAAAGTTTTAAGTATAAAAGAGAATTTAAAAAAATGCATTACGCTAAAATTTAAGGATGACCGACATAGCTGTATATTGTCTGAGTGGGAGGACTTCCGTTTAAAATGCCATTAGTAAACATGTTCTGGGATTAAATGAAGTGGCTTTTGTACACGTTTACTACAATCGCCAACTGTTTCTTATCTTTTTTACGGAGCTGTGCTATTTACAGACCATCTTTGAGCATAAATATGTTTGAAGTGCATGAAAATCACACCTAGAAACCATTACTATCAAATACATATGGACCTTGTTCATGTATTTATAATGCTCCCACACCATTTTTTTTTAAGTATTGATGCCTTAAACATTTTTAACCGCCAAACTTAAAAACGCGGCCTTCTGATATGGCTTTTCCCTGCTTCTTACTGCATTTATTCAGTATTTTAGTGTGCATAAGACCCCAGGTCTAAGCTGTTCAGTTTTATAGTAGAAATAAGTCGTATTGAAAAAAGGTTGGACTCTCTGCCATTTGATACATTTCACGTCGGTAGGGCGTACGATTCTGGCCTCTTTAAACGGCATCACACCTGGACAATTACGGTAATGGATCTCTAATGACAATCGATTACGGAACCTTCGTCAGCAATTTCGGCAACCTTCGGCCATAACAGGAAGATATTTTTCATAACAACAGGAGAAGGCCGAAATCAATCTGATCACCTCGGCTTTTATGCTATGTATTATATGGAGAATACGGAAATACCCGATGTTTCTCGATTGTTCCGAAATCGCATACGAAGAATACGTAAACGAACGAAAATTGTCGACTGTTATACTGGTCCACTACCTTAACCGACAACTGTTCTAAGGTGCAGTTTAGCGGTCTTAAGTCGCACAAGAATTTCTAACGACAGATCATAGAATAAGCACTGATTCCCTAGCCACGTGTGATTGTTCTCTAAACTGGTACGCCCGAGTGTTCTTTGTTCAAGAATGACAAAACGTTTGTTAGAAAATCTACAGGAAGTTAATACACGATTACTCTATTTTCATATACATAAAGCTACATACAATTAATGCAACTTTTAATCAATTTTGAAACACAGGTAATACTTGGAAAACCCGTGCGGCAGTTCTTTATTTTTTTACCGTATTTCCATATTTGTACCACATGAATTTTATCAAGCAGGTGTATAAGACTAAAGTGATCCCAGCTTTAATCTTATCGAATCATCATTGATCAAGATACACAGGGCAAAAGGTCAATATAAGAAAACTACAAACTGACAGCACCTCAACATTATGTGTTGAAATGTATAATAAGTGGCTCTTACCTGTCAAATATGATACGCGCCACGTTAGGACACGAAAATACTTTAAAAAATGCATCTGTAAGCAAATTAACAAAATGGTCTACGATGAATTAATAGAAAAAATACATACATGCTGTGAAAAAGAGAAGTATTTTAAATTATTGACATTTTTTTCGCCATAATAAATTATTCAGAATTATCAGGATTCAAAGTTAAAAGGACTACAAAAGATAAAAAGAAAATATGGTAGTGAATAATTTCTAGTGAAATACCAGTCAATGGTGGTCTGCTACCATCAATAGACGCATATATTTAAATATATACTTTCAGATCGATCTGCAAAGCTTAGCATCATGGAATATAAACAAGAACACCATCTCATTTTATGCTGAAAACGTGAGATCTGCAAGAAATTGCGCAAAAGAATGAAAACAAAATAGTGTCTGTTTACTTTGGACTTCTTTCGATACACTTCGAAAGCACATTTTTGGACCGAATGACTGACCTTATTTCTTACTGTCTGCAACACCATTGTCAATGTGCTAGAAAACAATTCTTCCATTTTGAGGGAAAAGTTGGGATTAAGATAATACTAGCATTTCAAATACTTTTTTCTTTCATTAACAGACTTTTGACCCGGATATTAACCTTATTCTATGAATAATATTGCTGCAAATTCAGTCAGAGCTTGCTGGTTCAAGTCAAAATGAGGACACTTGTTCCAAACCAAGTAAACGAAATGCTTGGTTATTATTTTTTTTACTGGACAGAGCACCTCTTGACTTGAAATTCAAATCCCTTATACTAAATTCACCGGTGAGGCTGACAACCCCATTTCCGATCGACGCCAATTTTCACTTCTGTCTTCCGTTTATTTTAAGATATTGTAATGACCACAAGTTGCATTAGGGTAGAGTGCACTAAATTATTCATCATCTACACTACAATTAAATTATATCAGTAAGGGTTATTACAGCTTTGTTGGAGTTTAAAAAAAGTCCAGTATGACGTCTGCTTTTCTGCCAAGAACGGATCACGAGATTGGCCGCGTTAGTTAAATATCTTGCGGAAGATCAACAGTTCGGAGAAAAACCTGCCACATTTATTCAACTGAAAAAGTGCACGTACTTCCTTGAGTACCCATTAAAGGTGTAAAATACTCAAATCGACGACACTGTTTTGACTGCCTTTTATTTACGCGACCATAAATATATTAAATTAAAATCATAAAACAGATCAATATTAATCAGAAAAGGTAGCAAAGTAAACTTAACATTAATATCCTAGCTCTATCGGCCCTTATTACAAATTTATCATCAAATTTCAGCGAAAACTTCTACTTTAATATGACACTTGAAGAAGTAATATCTCACTACGTTATTAAATATTATCTCCGAGAAGAACGAGTTGGTTCAATATCACGGTAGGACTTCCTACACGGATATCTTCGAATATTGATACCGTTCAATGAAAGCGTATATTCGTATTTACAAGATTTCATCATTTTTAAGATATGAAGACTATTAATGAACTTTGTGAATTCAGATGACATTTTTATGTTAGACCGTGTGGACATTCTGTACTAGTAAAATAAATATTGTAGATAAACAGGAAGAAAAATTCAGTTTGCTCACAATAGAGGAAATCACGCAACAGTTGAAGATGGGACCTTGAAAATGTATCTATAAACTGGTAGAAAGAGTACAATGAAACATATAAACTGCCGAAAAATGAAAATTGGATAACAAACAAAAAAAAAAAATATGGCAATTTAGATAATATCAATTTTATGAAACAACAGCCATATTTGGACACAATGACGTCATCGTTCTCTCTTTTTATACTTATTACCAAATATAGTATTTATCGCAGAATTATGTTAAATAAATTTAAGGTATACACTTCTACATATAAACTAAGGTTCATATTATTATTATGACCTAAAATATGACTCTCTTAGCGTTTTTTTTAATGTCCATATAAGGAAAGAACGATGACCTTATGTGACAAAAAATGGCTTCCGTTTATTACATATCTCGTATTAAAGGGGTCATATGCCTTTGTTATTTGTTATCCGATTTCCATATTTTTTCGTAAATGTTAATGTCACGTAGATTTTCCTAATAAGATATGTTGCCGAATGTTGCATATTCCCCTTTAAATATGAAATAGCGTAGATGGAAATAGTATTAACTTATTTCAATTGTTACAAGACTTTAAGAATACCCCGCATGAGTAGCTTTTAATTTCCTTCAAGAATGGTTGTCTCTTTTGTTTCTATTTTTTTTCAAAATATAACAATTTAGATTCTCATAGAAATGTTCATAGATCTGCTTTGAAATGCGAAACAGTTTAAACAGAGTCAGCGTTTGGCCATCGAAATTCATTATGGCATATATCTAACATTTAAATGCTAATCTAAAAACATAGTTTAGTATACTAGTACTATAAAAAGTAAATAGCAAGTATCAATGATTTACATAAAATATATTTAGCAGGTTCTATGTCACGTTTACACTATGCAGCTCGCGGTTATCTTGCACAATTTGGGACTTATTGTTGCCCAAAGTCCCCTGCGACAAGCTTAAATCTGAATATTTCCTTTTACTGAAAGATGATTTTATTTCAGGTTGGAGGCAAATTACTGTATATGTGAAGGTGTCTGTTTACCAAGATGTATATTGTACGCTCATTACTTGGACTTTTGTCGGAAGGAGGGCCTCGAACCAGCTTGTGCGGCTACATTTGGCAAGGTACACATAACCTTGATTTATATTAGTAAAGGCACACTGAATATTTTGCGAATACACGAATTCATGGCTTCCATTTAATGATGTTATTCATTAGACCTTCAATAATTCGATATGTCAAAGAACGCCAGAAAAAAATCCTAAGCAATCGCGAAAAGTCTTTTAGCAGGCTCGCTAGAATTTAAATAGGACCACACCAACCCCTTTGTTCATTTATTTATCAATAAAAAATTCTGTAATATCATTGACTGTATTCAAGATGTAATGTAAAGTATCTATGCTACATTGAAGAATCATTGTTGTTCAGACAATCGACATGAAGTTCCTCATTTAACCACAGACGTCTTGGAACTAGAGGCCATTCAAAGTAAGAGTCATATGACATATTATATTCACTTAAATAATAATGAAAAAAAAATTATTATAAAATTAATAATAATAATAATAATAGTAACAACAACAGCAACAACAGCAAAAACATAGTAATGATAATAATACAAAAATGTAATAATAATAGAAATAATAGTAATAATAATAATAATAAACAATTTTGTAAACTTTTCCTTTTAACGTTTTCCTGTTAAAAGCTTGGTCTGACTTGAATTTTTAACTATCATTTCCCTTTATGTCTGTTCCAGTAAATAGAGATTATGTATATTCATCCAGTTTTAGTATAATTTAATTTCTATTTTCAGATATCATTATTATGGAATAGGAATCCGAGAAACCAGTCAATATTACCATTCTGTATACACAGGCAAAGGTTTGACGAGGTAAGCAACATAATTGTTACCAACTAGTTAGTTTGTTTGTATATAAGTTTATTTATAGTCGCCACCGGTAACCCATATGGGCGGCTCCTCCAGAATATTGTTAGTAATCTTATACTAGTAGCAGAGGGATAGTGCAAAATACAGAATACGCCCAAATTCCAGAAGCTTCCCTGGTTCATTTGCGTGCCAGGTTTAAAGCACCCCATACACGGGACTCTTATCCCAGTGTTAGTATTTTTTAGTTGGAGAAGCAGGGGCTCGAACTCACGACCCCTGGTTTAGTTGTCAAACAGTGATACCACTGGACCACTGTGTCCGCTCTACCAACTAATTGTGATTTACCTGCTGCATTTATATTAATTTCAATTTCTGAAGTCACACTTTTTCACGTTAAAGGAAAATGATAATGTTTTTGTTAAGTGTTGTTTGTTTTAAAGTGGGAAGAAAACCCTGTTTAGTCGAGCCAATGCTTAACAAGATATATTTGTCTTTATGTATTTGTGGATACTTTAGACGAACATTTTTTTGAAGAGTTGTACTGTTCCTTTTCTTTTGAAAATATTTAGTTTCCGCCTTTGATTTAGGTTATATCTTGCTCGAAAAAATTGTGAAGCAGGAAAAATGTCAAGAAATGTATTTGTCTCCATGAGGTAACATTATACAATCATGAAATTCCCAGCTGTGGAGAATGATATGACATAAAATATCAAAATTGACAGAAGTAACAACCGAGGCCCACTCGTAACTGTTCATTAAATATATGAATTCTCAATGGCCAGTTTAACCGGCTACTTTAGTAATTGTGCGATACACACAATTTCCCATGCCGAAGCAATATTTTGTGATGTACTTGTACAGTCAGAATTAATGTACTGAATTATAGTTCATTTTATAATTGAGCTGACTAGCTGCCGACCATGTCAATACCTCTGATTAAAGATAAAATTTCAAAATAATCGTGCACATGACTGTTTCTGTTCTTAGTGAATCATGTTAGCACGATGTGCTTATTACTAATAAAGGGCCCTTTAGCACGATGTGCTTATTACTAATAAAGGGCCCTTTATTAGTAATAAGCACATCGTGCTAACATGATTAGTAATTTTATAGGTATTAGTTTTCAGTTTCAAGTTGATTGGCATAGAAGTAAAATATATTGCATTTAGCTATTTAAAAATTTTGTCAAAGCATACGGCCAAATATGTAAACACGCTCTGGTAGGTTTCAATAAGTTTGTACACATGTTTTTGCTCACAGGTGGTTGTTGCAATAGTTTTTGACCCACTACAAATGTATTTAAACTAAATAAGTAGTTCTCTCCGATTTTAAGGACATGATTAGGATCCAACAAGACATAATAACTGTGCTATAACAAACACATGTTTACTCAGCATGTCATTTCGCTCAACTATCGGTAATTTCAGCACGCAAAGAACTTTTCTTTGGAAAGCTTGAATGTTGTATGCAATAGATGGTGTTGTTAATTTTAGTCTTTCTTTATAAACTGTATATTTTGTCTCCAAATTGCTTTCATTGTTCCTATGTATTCTGTCAGAATCTTTAGGGCCTTTAACGCATGGTCATTTTCTGTACCGTTTCTGTAAAAAAAAAAACCACACACAATTTCATTCAAGAAGGAAGAAAACTTGACTACTAAAATGTTGGCATGACTTGATTTGCTCAATTCAAATCTTCAATATTGGAGGAAAAATAAAGATCTATCTACCATTTTGTGGTGTGTCACAGCATTATTAAGAAAAAACAAAAACAAATGTAAATTGTTCTTGTAAGTTCAAAGATACCGCTACAAAAAGCAAACGGATTCATAAACAATGAACAAATTGTATGGTTTAAAATCAGTCATAAATATGGTTTCAAGTGCTTTTCCATGAAATGTGCCTAAATGTGTATGGGTGAAATTGACCATTTTCCAAAGGATCTTATATATTTCATTAATATCACACAGGAGATGTGATTTTTACTTAAAATATGACATTTTCTTCGAAGGACAAATCTGTTTTTATTTACCATAGAAGGACTTTCGGACTTTTCATGTGCAGATGTAAATATTTAATACATTTTACTAGATTTTTTTTCCATCAAATGTCTTCAAACTTTTCATTATTACTTATGTATATCATGACTGAATATTTATTGTGTATATTTTGGTAGAATATTTTCATAGAAGTAAGTAAGTTTAAAGGTGGCAATGCCTTCTGCAATAGTTGCGTATGTACGGTACCATCGAGACACATATGTATATTTGGACTTCAAAATTGATAAAATACATATATTACTCTAAAGTATTCGCCATTTATTAAAAGAACATTTTAACTTTTCCTATCAAATAACATACATATAGGCATACAGGCACTAAATAGGAAAATGCGGATTGAAATAGCCCTCATGCTTGACATATAGTTTGTCATGGTAACTAAGATCATACACCACCACCACAATTTGGGGTCTCATTTTAGCTGATTTTGCAGTTTGTATGTTTGACTGAAAATATTTTTCTTGATTCGAACCTGACCCCAACTTTTCTTTTGATTTTTATTCAACAATGACAATATTCTTGATGTTCCTGATGTGTGCCGCGGACATTGGAAATATGTCAATTTTATATAGAATAAAGAAGAACAGCTACTTGTATTTATTAAGCTATATAGAATATTTGTATGCAACAGTAACTATCATGGGAATCAAATGAAAATGCTTGATCATAATACATAATACAGAAACACAACTGGATTAAGATACACTGTAGCATATTCGAAAGTTGACCAAAGGATTAAATTAATTGAAACTTGTATAAGGTAATAAAGTCATAGTATACTACTGCTATACTCTGTATCAATTTTCATCGGCTTAACCACTTAAAGTCCTGGGCGAGAGAGGTAATTTAGCCTGATAACTGTATTTACATGGGAATAATTGGATTATGGGGACCGCAGATAATCAAATACGTCGTCCTATAGACAGAAGCTGGTTGGCTCCAAGCTCAGTCTGCGGCGGATAGAGAAAATGTTGATAAATTGATCAGTTTTAAATGGTCTTTGTTGATATCATCCTACAACGCTGTACTCACAATTCTGAAGTTTGAAATGTCGAAAAATTATAGACAGTAGCCATTGTCCAAATTAAGTGTTTAGATATGACATTTCAATATTTTGCACTTTGGGCGAAGTTTTCAAACGTTAAATTGATGGTACTAAATCTTTTATGGGGACTGTTTCACAAATGTTCGTAACCAGGAGTCTAGAAGTCCAGTAATCAAAATACATGTATTAGTTAGGTATAAGGCAAGGAAAAGCATTGATAAGTTGTCACGTTTGTCGTTATTACGTGTTTGTAGCTTTCACTCGGGCTTGAGAAACATTGTATATGAAATTTTAACCGTGCGATTTCCGTTACAAATGCTTATTCATACACAAGCACAGAATATGAACAATATATGAGCACAACTCATGTCTAAAATACTACAGTCCTGGTCTACATATCCGGTTACCAGACCCCAAGTCACTGTCTAATTTTTATTTTGATTTATCTCCTAAACATGGACTTTTGAAACATTTATTTCACATGATATAATCTGTATCATTTAAAAAAAAGGTGACATTAGTCCATTTCTGTGACAAATCTGTCTCATTTTTGTTCGTTTCTTCTGTTAGCCAAAAAGTTAACATAACTCTACTTAAATTTATGTTGGTGAAGCACCCTCTTCCTAAGTTCTAGCCTTGTCCAGAGTAGGCTCCGTGAACACGGTCCCTGATTAATAACTTCACCGGATACGTTATATTAACCTATTGTTAAATAGTGTAAATAAAGTCTTTATGAAGTGCACAAACTATGCACAGACGTGATACTTTCAGATATTCTGCATATTTGCTGAAGTTTTCAAAATTGTAAAAGGTACAGACAGTGTTCTAATTAATACCTTCATTGAAGGTGTTAAATGTAACGTGGAAATCCATACAGTTATAGTCTTCTAGAGTTTTGCACTGTCTGTCTGGTAAACAAATTTTGCGCGGACGTGACATGTCCATAAACTATCATTACTGGCACAATTTCCAAAGTTGAAAATAGTGGTACTAAAATATACTAATTAATTACTTCACTTAACAAGTTAAGAGTAATATAAACAATTATTGACATGATATCGAGTCCGAGTTTAGTCTTTAAGACGTACACGAATTGTGCTTCAGACATGGTATTTCCATAATTTTGCTCGTTTGATAATGTTTTCAAATGTGCAAATAATCTGCTGAAAATTACTGATTAACAATTTTACCGAGCCTGTAAAATATACTAAGTGTAACTCGTTGCACTAGTGGCAAATATGCTCTAGTTAAAATATAGGTGCTTAAGTTTCTTTGCTGCATACACTAGTACAATATTTCATAGTATTATTATTTTCAGTTTATGTATTCTTATTAACAAATAGTAATTTGAGGTGATTATGAAATCAGTAATTAAACATTTGCTGACATCCCTGAAATAGGGAGAAAAGATATTAAAGGAATTTACCAAGCCTTATGTCAAAGTAAAAAAGGTCATACTTAGATGAAAATAGTCTAAACATGTATTTACTACTAGTTCAGTACATGGTTAGATCTACAAAAATGTAGGCTTGGTAAAATCTATTGAGATTCCAAAATTGTAATGATTCTTTATGACCTGATCGTGTTCTCATTACTGTCATATATTTATCTCCTAGGTATATTTTCATTCATGAAAATGTCAAAATAAACTAGTGCTGTCCACGTGTCCGTGCTTCAGTTTCTAGAAACGCGTATATGCGGCTCAAACAAAAAGAGTTTCAAAGTTGTCTAGTAAAGCTAGCAGCAAGGATAATATGCTATATTCGTATCTAGGAATCGCAAAATTCTAATCGACATATAATGAACTTGTTCACACCTTGAGCTTTGTACAAATTATTCTTATCTCGTATCATAACAATATGACATGACCACCTAAGTATATTAGATAATCTACACTATTTACTTTTCTTCTACTTTAAAACACTTTAATTTATAATATTGACAATAACAATGACACTTGAATTATTTAAATTGAACGAGAAAGTTTGATTGTAAAAAGATAAAAAAAAATAATTTAAAAATGTTTATCTTCAAGGGAAACTGAACAGATTTGTGCACTTAGCAAAATCTTCATTTTCTATGTTTTCTATTTTTCAGATTTTCTGGCTGTAAATTGAAAAATGAGGTGAGTTTTTCACATTTAGATTTTCTTGTTTTTAGACCTTTATTGCTATTTTTGAAAATAAGTTTTGTAAAGACTAATGCGATTTGTACACGTCCTAATTTAGTTTAGTAAAACTTACCTATTTATTGATTTTTTTTGTTTGGAGAACATCATCCTAACTAGAATACAACCGTGAAGAATTTGTGTAACGGTTTGTTCTGCTCTGGTTATTTTACCAGAATGTTGAGATATCGTTAGCTATTCAAAGCCGCTTACTTACGTTTATTCATGTAATAATTTTCTTCGTTTTTTTCCCTTTTCGGCTCTGTAACGAAACATTGAAAATGGGACAAATTAATTTGAAACACTACAGGAGACAGCTCTAGCATTGTCAATATACTGAACCAGTTTATGCCCAAACATATCCCTAAAATAGGCATTTACAATGCCTAGAATTCAAGATTTATGTTAAATTATTATTTTATATAAATACCTGTTTGATACTTTTTTTTTGTATTTTTACTTATTAAAAGGATTAAAAGCCAAAAAAAAAAGGTACTTAGTGGCCAATTTCTTAGATTTTTCATTCATTAGATCAGAACTTCTGTCCAAAACACATATATATACCGAATTATTTGTCCTTTATTGAGCCTTGTGTAAAAGGGGCCGAAAATGGTCCAAATATCAGTCACTTTATTCAATGTTTCAACTGATACTGCAAATAAGGACAAAACAAAATATGGGATGTTACGCCTTCATTTGTCTATAAATGACAAAATCTAGCAATTCAAAGCATTTGAATGCTTCAAAAATGTCCCCGAATTACCACCAGTGTTTTAATATAAGAAATCCGGATAAAGAGAGAAACTCAATTTTGAAAAATTTTGAACCTTTCTGTCGAGGTCTAAAACATCGAAATCGTTATATATTTTTGATTTTTAACGATAGTAAAGTGAAACAGAAGGTGTCGAAACTTTTTTCTCTCTAAGATTACGTTGATATTTTGTGTGTGTGTAAAAATGACGTGAACAGCTATACAAGTGGTAAATTCTTTATTATTTTTAGGCATTCAAAGGCTATGTATTGTAAAAGAAGTTAAGGATGCAATTTATAGTACTGTAAACGTATTTTTCCCGGTTTGAAATTTTACTTTTGTTTGACTTTTAAAGGGGCACGGGCAATCTTTGCTAAACGAACACGTGTTTCTGCACGTTTTTCTGCATCACAACATGTGTATTTCATTGCAAAAACGGTCCCATTATTTGTCTTAAGGACAAACAAAAACAAACCTACATAAAAACCCTTAGAAGCCTTTTTACCAAAGTTTAGATTTCTCACATGTTGACCTCGTAGTCTAGATACAGATTCTGGGCTCATCAATTTTTTTTGAAATGTCAGTCACGTGATACCCTCCGATTTTTAATGTACTACTTTTACCACCGAGTATGATGCATTTACTTATACTTATCAGTTTCTTCTTGTAATCATGACACACCAAAATTTGCTCAAGATTAAAACATTTAATCATTTAAGCGACATAATCACCTTTTAACTTTTCGCAAGTCAAATGTGGATAATAAAGTTTTTCCTTAAAGTCGTTTATAGCTAATCTGTAAACGCGGTCCCCTTTGATGAGAAATTAATTTACGTATTATAATTGGTTGATGGAGTTTGGACAAGTTTACTTTGATACATGCGTTTATTTTACATTTGTTTAACAGTAAAACAGATAGTCCGCTAAATGGTACAAATGTTACTGTTTAAACAAATTCGCTAATCCCCAACTTCTTACATCTTTGCTTTTCCTTTCATCTAAATATACATGATAGTTTTATCGGTCTGATGCGAGAGAGGCTGTTTAGAGGTTTCAGTGTTGCTATGAACACGGAAACGTCGGAATGGCATTTTTTCTTTTTTTTTTTTTAATTTTAAAATCATTTGGGACGTTCTGAAGGAAACGGATCCAGGATCTAATAGAGGAAACACAAATGCTGACGAGATGTAAGAACAGTGTGAACGGTACAAAACAGCATTTAAAATCAAAAAGATGAAAGACAAATTCATTAAACAGTAAATAAAATGTTTGGTTGGCGAAATGTTTTGGACGGTAACTGTAGGAATGCAGTTTTGAAAAAAAAAGAAACGCGCTTATTTGATAGTCCGTTAAGTAGTAACTAATAATGCATTGTAACTGTTGATGAGATTCATTATAGTTACTGTTACGCAACAATTAATAAAACGTAACTTTTTTATTATTTGCTGTACATAATTGTTTGCCTAGCTTCTAATTGTTCTTCAAATTTTGGAGGAAATAAAGATATCTATCTTTTTTAACAAAAATACTTTCTAAAATCTACAAAATAAACATAAATTTACTAAGCGTTATCCAAAAGTTCAAATAACTGCATCTGTGTAAGCTACACATGATCTCTACGGACTACAGTTACAAAGTTGCGGCAACACGACAGGGTCTGGTTACTGCATAAGCAGTATACTATCGAGCCAGAATTTTCAATCCGCACCTTCAGTCAGTGAAATGCCCGTGTTAATCATACAGCTTGTAGCGTTTCTTTAATATGTAATATTTACTAAAACGTTGAACCATTGTATAGTATTGTATGCGTATATATGTCTAATCGTAACTAAAACTAAGTTTTCCTTTCATAAATTATCAAAAAGCCGTGCACATGTTTAGTATAATTTTTTTTCCTAATTGCACAAAGGACTCACATAGTTACTCCTTTTATTATTAGTGTCTATAAACTTTGATTTACGTATATGTTAACGACATTTTAAATCAGAAGTCTCATATAATTCTTTTAAAGAATGGCCAGATTTAACAGTTGCCGTATTTTAAAATGTATTGTATTTATGAAAATTAATTGTAAATGGATGAGCTTTAACAATAAATAAATATATAAAATATAAAAATATACCTAAAATATACCTTACTGCTTGTTATTTAATTAGTCGGCGGGTGTACATGTAGCTCAAAATGCGCATGTCATGTGCTATCCTTAAGGACTGTTATGTGATTATGAGTAGACACAAAGTGCACACATGAATTATGATAGCGATACCAAAACAAACCAAAATATGATATATATACAGATATATTGACACAAGTGCATTGTGTAAGGTTTAGAATTTTAATCGCTTAGAGTTATATTGAACTTACTTATGTTAAAAAGCAACACAAACATGTATAATTTATTTAGCTGCACTTAGTTACGTTTCATTATACAAAAGTCACTGACTGAAGTTCTGATCAACATTATACAAAAACATCATGTACAAAAGTGCATTAGTATTAGTATGTATCAGTTGCAAAAGAATAAATAAAAGCCCATATGAAATATGACAAATCGAATGAAATCATGCAAGACAGAAAGGTCGCCATTGTTTTACGCTCATAAAATAAAATAAAAACCAGCTGCAAAAGAATAAAGAAAAACTTCTGTCATACATAGAATAGAAAAGGTGTCCTTGTTTTATGTACACAAAATAGAATAAGTATTGGTGAATGAGCCATCGCATGCGATCGTGGCATCTTCTCCGCGTGCATCATCATTTTACCGGATGCAAGTGAAACGTATTTCTCAACCCGTCCCAAAACACTTTCCGGTGCAAGTGTCTAATCCATCACCAAAAACATTTCCCTGGTGCAATATGAAAAATTTGTTGTCAACAGATAAAACTCTTACAAAAGGCTTTAGAAAATCTGGAAATTCACTGTATACGTGTGTTTTCTTTATATTATTTTATATACTTTACAGTTATATTATACAGTTCAATGAAAATATGCTGTTACTGTTAAAAAGCTGATATTTTTCACAAGTGTAATAGCGAAAAGACTCATATGTGTATGCTAAAGTTGGATAACACATTATATTAAGATAGGAAACATAGTATTTTAATAGACATTTACAATATACATGTGATATTGAAAAGAGCTTCTGATGGTATTACCCTATCGACCTCGTATTGCTAATTTTGTTAAGGTCTTGCTAGATGTTTGAAATAGTAACTGAAACCAACAAGTGTAACTGCAACATTTACAGCTTTTATAACGGTCAGTTGTATGAAACCTTTGAATTTCACAATGGTAAAACACTGTCTTGAGATAGCCATTTTGATAAATTTGCAGCAGACGAGACAAGATTTGTGTCTCAGCGGTAATTCCTTTATCGAATGTATAGATAATTCACTTTTGTTTAGACAAGAGTTTGCCTTTCTTATCTTGGTCCGATTCTTTGTCAAATGAAAATGAACGCCTTGTTAGTTAAGTATCTATTATACTCTCTGGGACTAAACCATTATTTATCAATAAATTGTTAGATGGGAAAGTGTGCGCGGCTTGTTTGTAATTCTTTGATGCGGTTTGTTGTCAAGACATTGGGATAACATATAAACGATGTAAACCGCCTCGAAAATGTCAAATTAGGACCACCTTTAATTGACCATGATCGCCTAGTTTTGTCCTTTCATTATTCTTAAGCATCAAACTTGCAAAAAATTAAATGAAACACAAAATGTTTTAAGCCCATTCCATCCTCTGATGAGATCCGTTGTTTAAATTACGTCAAAATGTCATCTGAAATTTGCTATTATTTTGTCACAGATAAATGACGAAAAAGCTTACTTACAGAGAGAAGTATTTTCGTATGTCCTTGGTAAAGCCAGTATGAAAGAACATGGATGCAATGTATTTTTCGAAACAATAAAACAAGATAATAAATGATAATAATGTAAAGAGACAGCGTCAAACGCCATATGAAAGACTACAAATGTAAATAAAAGATGTAGTATGTCGTCATGAAACGCATATAATGCAAACAGTTAAAAGTATGACAGGCAAACCCCATCGTATTTAAGTCTCTGTTGACAGTATTATTTCTACTAGCGGGCGGGATATTAATAACTTCCAACAATATCTGCATTTCATATTTGTAAAATATCCATTGTATTTTTTACATTCAAATATAATAAAATACTCACGAAATAAACGATTCCTTGAAACATTGAACAGAGCAAACTCAAATTATTTACATGAATATCATTTACATGTACATTATTTACCTTTCACATAAATTATTTCTTACGAATCAGTTTTATAGACAGTGATATTCTTTAAGTTTATTTAAATGTTTCCTTTAAGCAATTAGTCCTATTGCATGTATTCTGGGATAGAAATAGTATGTTAGAAAAATGGTCTACTATTTGTCTTCGTATTTCTTACATGTCATTGATATGACTTTCGTTAATATCATTTAATTATCTTTTTCTACCATTGTTATTAACACACTTTGATTTTGGGTGTTGGTGTGCCGTAAAACCCAAATAAATAAATTGATTTTGGTCTTTTTTTACAGGGAGGCTTTACCAGAAAATATTCCCTCAGTTCTAAAACTGGGACGTTGTTACCTGAATTTCCAAGTGCTCAATACCTCATCCTTCCACCACCTGTACAAAAAGAAAAGGTAAGGTGTTATGTATTATCCTTTAGATACAAAATGTATAATTGTAAATGCAAATGCGTCTATCATGATCTTACAAGTCATAGAATGCATATGTAAATGAAAGAACCTGGGTTGAAAGTACAAAGAACAATATATATTTTCTGAAACAGAAAAAGATGATTAAGACACAGTGTAAAAATGCAGCAACAGTCTCCACATAAGGGAATACAGATGTAAATAAAAACTGTCTAACGTGAAAATATTAAATAATATTGCAACGTTTTGGCATGCCTTCATAATACACGTATATTAGATATAAAGTACATTTGATAATTCTGAAAATACCAACCAAGTAAAACTGAAACATTATGTCAGATATTTAATTCCGTTTTCTAATATTTTCTTTCATCTTTTCTGTGGCCTTTCTATAAAACATATTTGCATTTTAGAAAGTCATAAAATCAACAAAATACTTTTTTCACAAAATTCATTTCAAAACAGTCAAAACTTTAAGAGGTAACAAGTGAAAAAGCATGTTCCATTTATTGTTATTTTCTTTACTTAGTCTATCAAATATGTGGACTATTTAGATGAATAGTCTGAAATGGCAGGAATCCAGAAAACGTAGACCTCAAACTAGCCTTTACTATAATTAGTGACTGTTCATCAGAATTTGTAACGGACACTCCCATCCCGTCAATTTAGATCAAACATATATTTAAAACAAGATGTTTTCAATTTTCCCCTCGAGAACCAAGAAAAATGTTCGGCGTTTTTTTTCCTTATAAGACCTTCTCTACCTTTGTCCAATTTATCTTGTACTGAAACATAAATTGTTGAACATGTCATTGGCAATATTGCCTTTATCCTGTCTTTTCTAAACAGACATCGCCTTCCTTTCAACATTTATTGAAATCTCGATAAACTCCTTGTCCGGTTGTATGTTATAAATGGAGTAAAAATCCGAAATTGTTCTCTTTATGAAAAGGTTCCAGCTTACAAGTCTCCAAAGCAAACAAGCCCTGTTTGCTTTTCGCTGCTTATTAAGATAAGTCGGTTCGGGAACTGTATTAATTTATAATTTACTTTTCGTTGGAGAAATGCCACCTATTGTTTTCAAATCAAGTTGAATTCTGATTGAGAGTTGAGCAGTGTTGGTGTATTTGTTGTTGCTATCAGCACAAAAATGAGTCTGGGGCAACATTATTTCTTCAACAGTTGTATTTCAATTGTAATGAGTAGTAGAACATTCAGCTTAAATTTCATTTGATTTTTATATGGCCATATGGTATGCCGGGTCAGTCAAAAGTCTGAAGGAAAAGTAGACTCCTGAGTACCAGTACTGAAGGCAATCATAACGTCACTTGTTCAATAAAGTCATGGAAAAAATACACGCTTGTTAAAATTTGCTTTTTGTCTGAATTCCTCTGTAAGCTTCATAAGTATGTATCTTATTAGTAAGATTCAACGAAATTGAAAATTTTGAGAGGTAGGAAAAATACAAAAATTGAATAAAAAGTAGGATGCAGATTCATAAAAGACTCGATGTGGTCCTTATTTGAGTCTATTCAATGCTATATCTAAAAAAAAGTCCCGCTTATGTCGGCACTAGTGTTACACTTTTTATTATCTCTCATGAAAAGACTCTGTCAAACCGAGTCTGCTATCATTTTCTGTTATACATAAAAATAGAACTGACCTCATTACAATATGTAAGATTAGAAAATTACAAAAACTAAAAAAAATGCGAGGCAGGAAAAGAACTGAAGGAAGAGTATGTTGAGAATTCTTTATACCGATGGCTGACATTTTTTCTGGTACTTTTTGTGTAATGAAATCCAGTCGATTTTATATTAGTGCTAGATGGGGTGCGTGGTGGTTGTTTCTTTTCAGTTCCTCTTATGAATCAAACCTAATCTGCTATCATTTTCAATTATAAATGAACTCTATGATCCAAGAGAACCAGCAATGAAACGCTAAGTTTGAACACCTCAAAAGAAAACAGATATCATGCAGTGTATGTACTTTGAAAAGAACCAATATTTTGAAGGATTGGTTTTAGTTATAAAAACTGTAAAATGCATTGATTTTGTATAACGAGATGCTATATCAAAAACAAATTGTTTCATCTAATTGTCCACATCGCACTACTTCTAGCACCAGCTTTAAAATGTAAGCAAATTGCTATGGGTTTTAAGTGTATTGTACTTTGACAAAATACCTTAACAAAATTCGGCCTTTCAAATTTCAGAATAGACGCAAACCCCTCCCTCCTTGCCATTAATCCTCAATGTACTCATTTTCCTCATGATCATTTGCTGCTTGTTTGTTTACAAGAAGATTAATTATCTTTAGGAAGTCAACTGATTTAATCTCCCGCAAACAAGACAAATATTTGCATTCAATAAGAAACTTCTGTGGCAAATAACCTGTCTACCATTTTAATCTAATATTGATGTATGCATTTCACTCAATTCAGACTTAAAATTTATGCATCAATTTAAGTCGCCAAACAATGATACAAAGCCTCTCTCATTGTCTTTCTTATCTATCCTCGAATCGTAAAACATGATGAATTCTGTTTTGATTGTGATATATGTGTAGGTTACTGAATACAGCAATGTTCTTCTATGTTTTGACATGTTGCTCATTGAATGTCAGTCCAAGTACTACTTTTTCTCTTATCTCAGGTATGCTACTGTTATCAGACCGGGAACTTCAATTTCCACTCCATCATCTGATTTTTCTGCCTGCTGGGCAGGTGTCTCCTCTTAATTGTTTTATTGATTTTTTCCACGTACCTTTTTTCTCTGTTTGTCTGTTTTTGTAATAGGACAAAAAACAATATCCAGTTGTCCATTAGTTTCTTCTTGAACTAACAGTAGAAAAATATCTTTAAAAAAATAGGGGAGGAGAATTAGATTGATTTTATCCGTGTATGGAGACCCTTAATATATTTTAGTTTCAGAGAGATTCTAGGTGAATGAAAAGTCATTTTACATTTGAATATTCAATCACGTTGACTTTAGCAAGAGTTACTGAGCAAATATGCAATTTAGATGTAACAGCTTCTAACGTTTAAAATGCTAAAAGTTCTTTAACCTGTTGATGTTCATTTGTTATCAAAGACTCAGTCAGACTGAGTCTGCTTTTATTTGGCTTCATTACGTTCTATGCCTCCAAAGGATCTTTGAACATATTATATTAGGTCCGATTTTGTTTAAAGAAATTTGTTGTTCACTGTTCATACAAACTATTCTTTGGAAAATACATCAGTTTTCAATATTGTTTCCGAATAAGACAACAACATTCAATGAAAAGGATTCATTTCTAGGTCCCATTTTAAAGCGCACTTCATTAAAGCCTTGAAACGGTACATTATACAAGTCTATAAACTGAAAACCCCATATACAAGTTCTTGTATATATCTATCTTATTTAAATGCATATTTTCAGGTGGAAACGTTTATCATGATGTACAAAACACATTGTCAGTGTATACTTGACACAGCAATCAATGCCAACTTTGAGGAGGTAAGTTACAAGAAACTTTGCTCTATTTAAGTATTTTAGTCAAGTGAAAAGTATTTTAGTCAAGTGAAAATACTTCAAAATTAGCTTTTTGCGTAAGTAAAACAAGAATAAGTATATTTCAATTAGGAAAAGAGTAAAGCTTGGGTATATTCCAAATGCAAGAATGTAAATCAGGAGATGAGATGTTGTATGAATTACACATGAATCGCAATCCTTAGCATGTGAAAGCGAAATGACTCGTAGCAAGCAAACGCATTGTGTACATCACAGTCTGTTTGTATACGACACTACTTTTGTTCGGTCCGCCGTAAGGAATTTCTACATTGTTAACATTGGATCGATTTTGAGAATATAAATCTTTTAATTTTTATTATAGAATAAAAATGGTTTTCTTTATTGTTTTTTCATTATGTGTCAAACATGTTTATCCTGTTAGTAGACGTTATGGGACGACATCGGTCGTTGTTGATTAGTATTTTAGTATCTTTTTTTTTTCGTGTACAGTCTCATTAATTGTGATGACAAATAATTTCCTCGATTGTTAAACCCTTCACGAGCCTGTTCATGTTTATTTTTTCCAAGATTTACTACGATCACAATAAAACCTTTAACAAAAACGGATTTTCTTCTTAGTGTGGGGTAATCCAGGGAGAGAATTGGTTTATAAATTAATTATTTCACGTTCTCATCCCTTTATCTCGTCTGCTTTAGGAAGAACAAATGTACATAAGTCAAGGATTAATGCAATTTGTAAAGAAAATATTGGCTTAGATTCGTCTTAATGACTTTCGGCCAGAATTTATGACAAATGCATGTCTTATCACGAAAACGTTTAAAGCATGTAGGAGAAAGAGTAAAAAATGTTCAAACGATTGCGGCACTGGGCCATATTTTTTATATCGTGACAAAGCCGTCGTTATGCAAACACGGTTAGCTAATTATATTTATTTTCTTCTACTTTATAATCCGCTACAAATTATTAAGGATGAATAGTAAGTCAAAAGTTATCATTTCTTAAGAAAGGTGTCGTTTATCGGAACTTAGCAACAACTTCTGGGTGTAAAAATGTAAAACAAAGGGCATTCATTAATATTAATGTGTTACATTACAGTCCAATCAACAGATTAACCTACGCGCGTGCACATATTGAAATGTCTATCATTGGCGTAAAAATCAGTAATTACTTTTCCAGCCTCTTTATCATATACTGGCTCAAAATAACACCAATTTATAATTTTCTTGAGTCCTAGTTTTATATATGTAAGATTATAGTACATATGTGTATATTTTAAATTTGGTGCCGTGACCAGGAGAGAAATTGACTTACATAAATATGCTTGTTATTAGATCCAGAATTTTCTACTACATTTCTGGCAAGGACTCCCGGAACACTTGTTGCCGTTGGTAGACCATGAAATCATCATAGATCTGATATGTGTCTGTGACTCTATACTCTATAAGGTAATTTGACCACTGTTTATCTTCTTGTACATTTTGCCTTGCTCACATTTCTCATATGGCCTACTCACTGGAACACAAAATAACTAGTTACTAGTTAGTCACTAGATATGTTTGGTGATGGATGACAGTTCTGTGCTAAGTCCGTATTTCCTTAGTATTTGAAATTAATTTATCTGGCGACATGGTGCATTAAAAATATTTTTTAACTTAGATGTTATTATAAAGTGACACTGGGTATCAAACACAAATACAGATTCATCTTTTTGCCATGAAAGGCATTTTCGGTATTTTGGTCTATAATATTTTATGATAATGATACAAAAACATTTCCTAAAATTATTTGATCAGTCTGTGAAATGATTCAGCTAAATTACTAATAATACATGTTTTTTTACAGGTTTTGACTGAAGTTTTAATACCTTCCACCATGCAAGAAATGCCTGAAACGTAAGTTGTTAATCCATTCAACAGTGCCATTCAACAGCTCTTTTTACAATAATATTTATAATAATCTGCTACAGACGGGTGAATCCTTGTGTCTGTTTCTTCCGCTACGTTTGCTGTGCCGCCTACTTTATCTGTATCTGTTACATGGTTGGTATATAAATCTCGTAATTCTACTTTTGGTTTTTATTGATACCACCGCAATAAAACAATATTTATTTTCCCATAAATTAAATATTTTTACAGCTTATTGTGTGACATCCGTAACTTTGCCAGGCACTGGGAAAACTGGATGGCCACAGCTCTAGATAATCTGCCAGACAAATTGTCTGAACACAAACTGCCAGTGGCACGAAGATTTGCATCTGCTTTAAAAAGACAAACTTCCTTTCTTCATCTGGCACAGGTAAAATAATTCAGATTTAAGAAGTAGACATTCATTGTCTCATCCAGAAAGGGACACTCAATACATAAATGTTACATATACAGTGAAACACTGCTCGCTCGAGCATCGATGACTCGAGCACCCGGGCTCGCTCGAGCAATTCATGTGGTCCCGGCCGATTTCCTTCTATTTTCTATGTGAAATTACCATGGCTGGGTCGAGCATCGATAACTCGATCGCTCGAGCATGACACCTGGTCCCTGTGTATTAATTTACTCTTTGTTGCTTATGGCAAACTCGAGCAGAGGTGTCAAATTTTTTCACACCTTCGGCGGTCAGAATGTATCGGTTAATTTAAAATTTTCGCACGCCGTGAGAATTGCATGGTCTATTCCCCGACTATCTTAAATGTATGTTTGTCGGTATATTTGACCTAATAATGAGATTAATTATTGATGAAAGGTGGAAGAAAAATTTTACTGATCAAAATTGTTATTAATTATTACTTTTTTCTGCGGGATCGAGGAGATAATTATGAGGTCTTAATATTTTAATCAACAGTTGTTTGCACGCAAATAAAGGAAATAAGATAGCCTTTTCATAAAATTGAGACAATAATTATGAGATCTTAATTTGGAGAAGAAAATTGCGAATTCGATTACAGTATTTAAAATAAAAAAAATTTAAAAACAACATGAAAATAAAATGTCTTAGCTGTTTCTTCACATGTGCCATTTACGATCTATCATAGATAACGTTTGCAATATGTTTTTGTGAAAACGTCACGAGTGTGTTATGATTACGCGTCACCATTTCCTCTGCAAATGGTCTCGATGACAATTGGTAAAACAAACTTCAATTTTCTTCGTATGTTGGTCAATGTTTGGGTCGCTCGAAACCATGGATAACTCGAGCATTTTGCTCATCCCCTTGCGACCTCGAGCGAGCGGTGTTTCACTGTATTATCAGTTCATCCAGACAACATGCAGCATGTATCATTTGTTACAAGTGTTCTTGTAATTTCTGCCGCATGTCTGTTTTATTTGTTGTACTGCGAAAGAAACAAGAAAATCTTAGTCTTGTAAAATTACATGTTACATTTTGTTCACGTATGCAATAATAGTATCGAGTAGTTAGACCTATATTGGTAATATTTTGTTATTATTGTTTCCTATAATCAAAATTTTACATGTATATCACTATAATACAGACTGCCCGGCCAGTTTTATACGATGCACAGCTTGTGAATCAAATGATAGCTGACGTTGATCGTATTGATCTCACTTCGATTGGAACTCATGCTCTAAATGCGAACAACGACGGTGATCAAGATATAGAACTCAACGCAGAACGTAAGTAAACAAAAATATAATATTGCAAAAAGACAACAATAACACTGATATTTTAGGTATCAGAAATTAAAAATGTCAACGAGCAAGATATGTTACATATATTTTCACACCGTATGTTATTAAATACCTAAAACAAGTCGCCGATATGAACTGTCTAAATGAATCACCCTGCATGTATCAGTAAGTGTCATTTTATTCATGTTCACTCCGATTGAATTTTTGTCGAAGATTGCTGCATAAGTTTCCTATTAAAGTTGTTTTTATTATCCAATATTTAACCTTTAGAACAAATAGAAAACCAATATTTATAGATTTGTTTCCCTCAGTATTGCGAGAGTTCAAGGAACTGCTACGAAAACAAGCAACAGTAGAAGCGTTTACAGAATGGCTGGATCAAGTAGTGGAACAAAAGATCATAAAAGTATGTAGAATGATGGAACATTTTGAGAACAGCAATCGCATTGTGGATTTGATATGACTGAGGAACGTCTTGTTTAGCTTCCATAATCTCATAATGCGTTAGTTTTTTGAGTTGAGTTTAAAGATATGAAGACTAAAATTAATGTTTGAAAATATAAGCAGTGACTTTATAGTATCAGTGAAAAAATGAAAAGTTAATTTTCAAAGTACACGAATTGATTTCAAGTAATCTGATGTACAGATGGTAATCTATTTGGAGAATACTCAGGTTTTTCAATTTAGTCTTAATTTGAAAAAATGTGGTTCCTATGGCAGAAAAGACAAATGATCCTTCTGGCAGCGGACTTTTATTGCTGAATATGAAAATATCTAATTAAACATTGCTAGGGAAGACAACTAAAACAAATCTGGAATTTTAGCAGGAATTAATGATGGAATTGAAATATTTTTTCAGCCAAGCAAACAAAACGGTAGATCATTTAAGAAGAGAGCACAAGACTTCCTGTTGAAGTGGTCATTCTTTGGTGCAAGGGTTATGCACAACCTAACTCTGAACAATGCTCAATGCTTTGGTAGGTATTTGATAAGCCAGTTTGATCCATCTATATTAATGTGAACGCATTACCAACTCTTCATAAAATCCAATAAACTTAATGCATAAAAATGTATATCCCAAGAAGCATGAGTAGCTCAAGACATTTAATATTTATGATACAGAGGATTTTTTTTTCAGAAAAAAATATGTATTTGTTTACAAACTCATATATATTGTTATAAATCAAAACCACAAAAGATGTTTATTTATTAAATTATATATAGTAGAATAACCACTGTACATTTACATTCTATTTGACCACGGGCATTTGGCATTATCATAGATTTAAGATCATAGTGTGGGTCTTTTCTCTTTTAAATTCGTATTTTTTCACTTGATACTAATTTCTTCTTTCATCCACATTTACTTCTTTTATTTCAGCATCTTTTCACTTGATACGAATGCTCCTGGACGAATACATACTTCTTGCCGTTGAATGCCAACTGCATAATGAAAAGGAAACAGAAATACAGACTTTATTAGACAAACATACGAAAGCTGGTTAGTATTTGTAATCTTATATTAAGGTTTATGTGAAACGCTGGTAATAGACTGATTCATATGGCAAGATTTGGGTTTCGTTGCCTCATTTTTACATTTGTAAGAAGAGTTTGTGGGACTGTCAATATTTTAATAGCTGGTCAAATACTTAACATCCAACAAAAATACAGAAGCAGTTTATTCTTTTTCTTTTATTTTATCAGAATTCATTACAAGTGCTCTATATGAAATATCGAAAGTCAAATATCGAAAGTCACGTTTGATTGCAAGTCAACTATAACTGAGCCGCACAATGGGAAAACCAACATAGAATTTTGGCGACCAGCATCCGCGCAGTCTGGTCAGGATCCATGCTATTCGCATTCAAAGCCTATTGCAATTAGAAAAGCTGTTAGTGAACAGCATGGATCCTGACCAGACTGTGCGGATGCGCAGGCTGGTCTGGATTTATGCTGGTCGCAAATGCACCATGTTGGTTTTCTCATGGTGCGGCTCATATAGACTTTTTGTAATCGACTCTATTTTTAGATGAAGGAGGAGTGCGTCAGCCTTTGAATACTACACCGAGCACTTGTTTTGTTGCAAATCGTATTACAAAGCCAAACGGTGCTGATGTAAAGAAAGAAACTTATATGAACCACCAGATGGGTAATGGATCTTTCCAGCAATATCAAGGTTTAGCTGAGAGAGATTACAACAACCCATTGATACCACTGCAATCAATGGTTGGGTCCCAGGTAAAGTTAATAAAAACTAATATAAGGAATAAACTGTCTTAAACATGTATCTGTTATGTTCGCTATGCTATTGATGAATCAGTTGTACATCAACACATTTATATCGGGAAATTTAATGTTATAATTTGATATACATACAATGAAGTGATGTTTTAAAATAGTTTTATTTCTTGATGTTGTTGATTAACTTTTCATTCTATTGACCGAATGCAATTACGGGTCTTCAAAAAGTTTAATAATTTTCTACTTTTAATGCAGGTAACCTTGAATATTCCAATTACAAACTTAACCCTTATATTCCATACATATTTCAGCCTGTGAATGGACACATGATGACACCACCAATGTCACCAATAGTACCGAATCCCACACGAGGTTCTGTAATCAACCCTGGTCCATTGTTTAATCCTGCAGCATCTCAAACGTCGTCAATAATTTCATCCTCATCGTTTCCTTATATGGGTACGTGCAACTTTATTTCTCTATTAAAGATAATGTTTTAAATTTACTTTATTTTTGTCACTATTATGAAGCTTCAGATTTTATATAATTTGTTATGTATATGTTTGAGACCCAATTGAAAAAGCGGTCATATAAATATGTCACTTTCTTCATAAGAGCCCATGTGCCAGACCGTTCCAAGGCGGTGCCCCACTGTGTTTCTTTATTTGTTCGTTTTGTCCTCGTGTGTTTGCTTTGTATGCGAGTTTGTGTGTGTGTTGGTAGTGTGCACATCTGCTGTGCGTTTCGTTTTGGAGAGGCTGCGTTTTTGGAACATGGCATTCCCTGTTTGATATTTATCTTTGTTTTTTTTTTGCTTCTGTTTTTTGTATACTTAAGTTATAGACTGAAGTTCATTCTTATCTGAGGCAAATGTGATTAATTGCAAAGAGTCTGTCCGTACTTGATCTAAGTTTTGTTTTATTATCTGCAACCTTAGTGTTCATTCAGTCTTTATGCATAATAGAATGCCGCTTAAGCCGATGTTAGTGGGCGTAATTTTCATAACATTATTTTTCATGAACGAACTCTATCAAACTGTCTGCTATTATTATGCTTGGTTGCATTCTTTTCTTCGAAAGGACCTATTTTTAGATTTTATTAGATTTTATGATAAATTATTTCTGATTTCAGCTCAAGATTTCCAGAGTGCTGGCTCCTCACATATAAACAGTTCCTGGGGAGGTGGAGGATCAAATAGTGCTTTTAGAAATCCATTCTATAATTCCAGTTTATATTCCATTAAAAACGATTTTGATCCATATAATCCTTATACAGACAGTGCTGACTTGTTCTATAATGGGTTTTCGTCATTTCCGGCACCACAACCTGTGTCACAGTCTGGTTTTCAGACGAATTCTTTACACCAGACTGGTTCAGCGTTTAACATTGTTCCTACTGGTACAAATTCAGGATTTTCTAGCAATCAGCCAGCTTTTCCACAAGGTATGTAATACGAAACTTTTTGATTTCATGTTTATTATTGAAACCACAGTTATAGAAACTACAGTTATTGCACATAATTTTTTTTCTAGACTTAGACTTATTAGTTTGATTTATATTGTAGAATTAGTGAAAAACGTGGTCTATATGAGCCGTACGGACTTTTCTATTTTTTCTTGCAACGTGAAAATGTTCTTTTAATATAATCTGAAAAGATCTAGTATTGTATTACAGATATCTATTTCTAAAGTGCCATTTTTAGAATAAAATTACCATGTTCTGCTTTTTGAATTTCAGATTTTGGATTTTCTGGAAGTTCATTTAGTCACCCACAGAAACCTGTTGCAGAATATGTTCCAGTTATTCAACCAAGACCACAGCTAACTCAGTTCACACCGGACTACACTAATGACACATTGAATATATTAGACAAACCCCATCGTCACAAGGACACTTCCAACTTCTTCAATAGTTCTAGTCCGGCAAGTTGCCATAGTCCAAGACATCATGGTAAGTCAGTTGCAATAACAGGCCACATTATATCATGATAAGTCTCTATCAGTCATGGACTTGATTATGTCGTGATTAGTCAATTTCAGTCACAAGATAGTAATGTCAAAAAGTCAGTTCCAGTAACAGGGTATTAAATGTCATGGTAAATCAATTGCAATAACGTATTATGTCCTGTCATGTTTAGTCAGAAAAATAACAATTATGACACTGTGGCAGCTAGTTGAGGCTGTTCTGTGCACCAGTGTGGTTTAGTAACACGTAAGAATTTAGTCAGACAGTAAGGTTTACCTATGAGCCTTATAAATACACATGCTAGATCTAAAGCATCTTATAACAAAACTGATCATCAAGGTGTTCTTTAAAAATGTCATGCGGCCTGTCAGACATACATTTTCCAGGACGACCTGTTTAAGGGAGAGGTAAGTAAGTTCAGTATGAAGTAATAACCAAATTAAGATATTCCATATAATTGAACTCAAATCGGAGCTTGTTTAGAAAATGGGAATCTAATCTTTATATCTTTAATTTCAGATAACATAAGTTCAGATGATATTCTAAACATTGCATCTTGTATGACTGGGATGATCAATGTTGATCACGATATTCACCAAGGATTTACAGACCCTGGACCGTTACCATCTATAAATACTGTCTTTGACGCGGGAAAGTCTGTGTATTGACCAATGAGATATGAGTTAAGAGATAAAAGGTGACTTCGTTTTTGGTAAAAAAGGAGCTGAAAGAAATGTGGACGCTCATGTTGAGCTATCGGATATTTATACAGCATTTGAAACTGAATATAGTGTGACATATTGTGTTTTTGACATATAGAAAAGGGGTCAGGCTTAAATCTGTGTACTTACAAATAAGGGAGGTTCGAAATGAAGAGTAAAATATATTCCATCTGATTGTGTTATTGAAGTCGAAGATGTAGTGTTTGCTTAACGTCAGTTTATCAAGACCTTGTGTGCCTAGAAAAGATGAAGACTAGGAAATTACTTGTAGAGCCAGGATTAAAACTTTGTGTTAAACTAAACAGCGGTAGAGTCGTTTAAGAACTTTTAGAAGTGTAAAATGAAACGACCGGGTACAGAATGTTTCTATTGCTGTGACCATGTAGTGACATGTGATGATCTAGGTGCAGGAAAACACACAAGAGTTGCGTCTTGATAGGTAACGCCTGGAGCTTGACAAGTATGTGTTTGAGATTGTTTGATTACGCTTTACAGCTGGAAAGTAAATGAATTACGTTCGCAATATCTAGAAATGTGAACCAGATGTTTAAAATAATGGTGTTAGATATTCTATGTGCCATGACACAAGTATCGTTATTAATGTCAAACTTTGACAATATATGAAGTCATTCTGATGGGCGATTTGGTTGCACTATCATTGAAAGCATTTTACGCTAAGACAATTGGCTTGTGACCAGTTAGTTAATCGTTCCTATGGACACATCGGATACTTTTGAAATTAATATCGTAAAGGACATGAATAAGCAATATAAGTTGCAATATGAATGAGGTTTATGTAACAAAGAAGAAAATTACCAAGTTAATTAGATTATGATCAGCTGTTTCAGTTAACAACAAGAGTATGGAGTTTCCTTTGGTATTAGTCAAAACTGTCATTTTCTCAATCTGAGTGTAGACTAGAAACCTCAGATTACGCAGTATCTAAGTTTGTTAGAATATGAAGAAAAAAAATCAATTTAAGAATGAATATTATTATATTCAGAAGAATATGTTCATACTTTTTTTTTACATTTGCAATACGAGAAAATTATCGACTGTCCTGAATATTCATTGTGTATCATTTTGCTTGATTGTAATAAAGGAAAACATAACTTCGTGCTATATTGACTTGCAAAATAAGAAGATAAATATTCATTCAGTTGCAATTTATCATTCATTTTACGTGGGTATGTTACTGTGTTTAGTCATTTTCTTTTTATCATGACATGTACTTTGTGTCTTTCTTGAAAAAAAAAGACAAAACTGAGCTGGGGATGATCTGAAGTTAGTCACGGTTTATAAATCGTCATAGATAAATATAAATGTATTCTTAATGTATATACATGCACATTATGCTTGGGTTTTCTACTACATTGTATATACTTTATTGCCATAGGGCTTCTAATTTGCACGTGAGTCCATGACATATTTTTTAATGCTTCTTATCATTTTTATTCAGTCTGCACGAGAATGCTTATCTTGCCTGGCTTGGATGTTTTGTCTCTCGACACGTGCATGTATACGTATTAGTTTCGGTCTTTTAATAAATTTTTATATCAGATGTTAAATCTTTAACCAACTGCTGACTTAAGTGGGCTTAACGCAAAAAGTTCCCATGTTTAGAAAAAAATACATAAAAAGCCATTTTAGATATATATGAATGGATACATATTAAATGTCATTTTCACAGGACATTTGATTAAAAAACTGACATATAAATGAATGTGTGAGATTAGAAAAGCTAGGTTGTGAACATATGTTTGTGTTAACTGATCAGAGAGCAGCGAATGTTAAGCGTTATTTATAAACCATATTATATAGATGTGTATATGAACATGTGTAATTGTTTCTGAAAATTTATGCAGATTTTAAAGTAAATCTTATCCTAGTATTTTTAACATTTTGTTCAATATACATGTATTATTTTGAATATCAGAAATAACAGATTAAAATATTGAAGATATTAGTTAGATTTTTGTTATTATTGTCACAAAAATAAATTCATGCAGATCTGGGGCATTATTCATCAATGTTTTATTTGTGAAGTTTTTGTGTGAATGTGTGTGAATTGAATATTTGGCGTTTGAATTTGTGGATGGATACAGGCCAACTTCCAAAGGATAATTTGAGGGCCTTTGTTAAGATTGTTCGATGATCACGTGGTGGTGTTAACGGATATAAAACATTGACAGAAATCAAAAGAAAGTACTGGAGTTTACAATACACGTGTTACAAAGAGATGATCATTCAAATATAAATGCCATGTAGAATACCCATAATATTACATTTATGTGCTTAACTCCTACATGTACGTGTTACCAGCAAAGATTAAGAAAAAAGTATATTTGCTACAATGTAGAAAAATTAGAGATTTTTGACAATGAAATAAATGACAGAATGAACGTTTGAAGGCACCAAATCTGTTTTCCCACTGATCATTTTTTGAACTGGTAGTCGGAAATTTATGCAACATCTGTTGAAACATGGTTGAAAATAAACAATATCTACACCATTCAACACATTTAATTTTATTAACAGATGCCACTGTCTGTGTTGCCACCTACACGTTTATATCAATCATCATGCATTCTACCATATATGTGAATAAATATCTTTCTTACTTTGGGACCATAACAAACATTATTTACTGACTCGCAAATCCATGGGCAAAATTTGTTGTTGTTAAACGCGTTAAAAATTATTCAACAGTATATTTATTATTAAAACAACCGGCACTTAACATAACACCAGTGTTCTGGGCTCTCGTCAGTGAAACACGTGTTATCCGAAAGTAACTGCAGCAATTTCACCTTTGCGAACCAGGTGCGACGGCAAGATCATAGACCGGCACGGTATTCGTATCAGTCAGTACACAGTGAATCCCGCAAAAACGCATTCCCTATGGCTAAGTGGGATGAGGCATATTCAGTTAAGGATAAACTTGTCCATACGGACGTTCATGAATGAACTGTATAACACAAAAAAAAGTGACTAAACTTTAACTTAAAGCAAACTTAAAGCAAAAGTATATGGTCAAAACAAACTCAGCACAATTGAAATCTGTCAAACACCACCAGTTGTATCATGGTTGACCTCTGGACATATGAAATCCATCTTTAGTCATGTTCAAACATTAGACTAGCACGCGACAAATATGTATGTGACTTATGCGACAATGTGAAGCAGAATGATCATGTCATCTCCGCTATTCACTCAATAAATTTTCTGTGAACACCCCTCCGAATAATAAATGGTATTGCCCAAATTGAATGATGGACCAGTCCATTTTAGAAATATATCAGGGTAAGGGATAAACCTGGCCATATACCTCTCCATCATGCAATGACTGTATAAACAAAAACTAATGTTACTTAACTTTATTATTCTTTATTGCAACCGTTCCTAAAGCAAAAGTGATATGGTCGAGAAACAAACTCAGTTACAATTGTAAAATGAGCTTTTAAACAAAACAGATATATACAATGTGTAAACCTCATCATAAAAAACAATTTAGTGTTCTAGTGACATTGTATAACACATATAACTATACAAGGAAACAATATAACTCGAATATGTACAATATGTAATTGTGAAAATAAATCTTGAGATGGAATGAACAAGATAATAAATAAGAATGATGTACATGTAGCATTTACAATGTGCAAAACAAACAATAAACAAAATAAGGAGGTGGACTATCAGACATCTTTAAACACTTTAACATTCTTCATTGATTTGGCATGTATTTGAACAGAATAGTTGCCGTTTGGACCAGCAAGTCTGATATCATTTTTTTTTTCCATGAACTGGGCTTCATTTTGCAAACTTACAGGTATAAAAATTAACCAATCGTTGAGTGGCACTGAATTACGAATTTTAGAGTACATATATTAATGTCAATCTTACGGCAAAACATATATATTTTATCTACGTATAATTCTGGCCATCAAAAATATGCATCCCTCCGTCATGCCCTCAAGTTGCAATATTTTACTGTAAGATATCCTGAAACTTTACAATAATCCTTCAACGAATGAAGCCAAAATTGAATTGTGATTTCAAACAAATCGTGTTAGTGTCCAAAATGACTGAAATTTACACTGGAGAATACCATTTCAAAGTCTTTTATACAATAAATTCAAATAACGAAGATATTTTAAATTCAAAACGTTCCTATATTACTTTCTTTAGGGTTCTTTAAAATAGGATATCAAATTAACGGTATTGTCTTATATTTGAAGAAAACTGAAAGAGAAAAGGTGGATTAAACAGTAAAACAAATAATAACAAGTCTCAGTAAAGTTTGATAATCAAAACAACATTGAAACATTGAAAGAAACAAGAGTTAATGCTGTCAATAAAGTTAACCATTCAAAAATAACAATCTTCATCTTTTTGACGTAAATTAACATTAAAACAGAAATAATATCAACAATTCCTAACAATTACAATTTTCAACAATTTGATATCAATAAACCATACTAGTAACAATTAAAAACGCAAACTTTAAACTTTTAAGATCTGAGTAACTTTATTTTCAGTATCTTTACCATCACTGCTAAACATAAGTAGCTCTAGTCATAAGAAAGCAACATATATGTAATCGTAAATTTGTAAACAACCATAGAGCAACGAGGTCAACATCTACAAGATATTTATCAGGTCAGCAGGTTCCAAAGCTGTAAGGTTCGTATATTAAGCAGGATCGAAACAAAAAGAAATGTCGGATCGATCATTTACCGTTACTGTACTTTCCAGAGTAAACGTAGTTATAGGTACAAGCCTAATCATAAAGCATAATTGTAAACATTTCAGTAATTAAAGCTGAACAGTCAAATCAAGGAACTGATTCTACTTTATCTACCAGTTGGTTACAAAAGCGATGAAAGTGTTCAAGAATTAGACATAGATCCTGCTGCTCTAAATGCACAACATTTTAACACCAAAGAACAAGCATCATGAGAGAATTAAATTCAGGATTTTAAGTGGGTCATATCATAGACGTTTAATAATCATACAGATATTGTTCGCAGTGTAGTAATTTTGAACGTTTCAGTTCATTTACCAAAATGTACTTCGTTACATTATTTTATTGTGATATGAACAAAACCTTATCTCCAATTCGGAATTATTACATGTCTAACAATTTGAAAGAAATTCGTGAGCAGATACAATTAAAGTCCAAATATTTGGTAAAACATAGCCTTGACATTTAGTAAGAATAAATAAGCATAAACAACAGCGAAATTAATAACTTTCAACTCAGAGAAAAACTCAATTTATTTAGATCAAATGGTAAAACAATAACATTTTGTTACTTATTTGACATTAAGAACAATTAACAAAATAACGACATTTAACTATTACACTTACATGAAATACAAGTACTTGAAACTTAAACAGTTCACATTACAAAACAAACAAAAAATCAACATATCCGGAATGAGCCATGTGTCATTCTTTCCATGACGGCCATGAAGTAACATGGTCCTATGGTGAATTTGAACATACATACAAAGTTCAAAGAAAATGGGAGAACTGAGAAGACATGGTGTTGAATAAAAGGTCCACTCAAGCGGGGTTTCCAAATTTTCAAAAGGTAAATTGTTCTCAGGATCAATTCAAATGTCTCTATCTAATATGAACAGCGGACCTTTCTCATTCCAATACTCAGATAGTATATTTTCTTTTCTAAAACGTAAAGACACTGTTTCAGTAGTAACGATGCAAGATGTCTTTAAACATGCCGACGAATATCAAATTATTACAAAAATTAACTATTAACTATTACAAATCTATGGTACATGCATTAAACTTTATAAAAAAAATACTATCCAAATGATTTAACTATTCATAGTAAAACCTACTTAATGGTGTTATATTAAACAAAAAATATAAATAAACATATCCCAATATATTGATACATATTTTGCAATTCACAGAAACAATGTGTAAAATAACTAGTGCAAGAAATAAGGGACTAGATTAAAAATAAAGTGATAAGAACACGTTTGTGTTTTTAAGCATGTGTATATATAAAAATAAATATTAATTTTTCTAACCCAAGAACATTGTTCACATTCAGTTTCTGTAAGACGATCGAGTGCATTTCCTGTTACCATGTCATGAATCAAGAACTGATTCCGAAACAGATGTTATGTTTTATGACCAAATAATATTGGTAAAAGCACCCCAAATGACACTTAGTCGGAAAGAGTTTGATCTACCAAATCCTTGTATGAAATAAAAAAAAGTGGATCACCACAGATCGCTCAACACGACATATTCGAAATTGTTGCAGGCTCGGTTTGATTAAGCCCGTTTATGAAGCCATACAAGCACAACCGAAAAGGGGTATTCAGATTGCTTCTTGAAACATATACGGTAACAGACGAAATAAAGGAACGCCTATGAGACAGAAAAGTCCTACATTATTACGACTTCATATATACCTGGAATATATATTATTTTCGGGAAAAAATCTTTAATAAAACCAAACTTTGCGACATGGAAAAACAAAATCAAAATAGAGCGAGAATCAACCTAAAAGTCAATGGCAATTTCATGAATAAAAAGATATATATGTCTCTAGTAAGAGTTTTTCTATAGAGATAAACTTTGTGAGGAACTGAGAAACTATTAATAAATTAGATCTACTTAGTTACTACTAAACTTGTAAAAAGGGGAACAACTACGAAATACTTTCGAAGAGAAATTCACCTCAGATTTTCTTTCCTGATTGCTTAAAACACACAAACAGGGTTTTAGCGATCATAGTATGGGCATGAAACAAGTTCACATTTCGTACAATAAAACACTTCTGTAATAGCTATAATAGCTCCGTTGTGCTAACTGGCCATTTAAGTTTGGATACTTGTTCATGATCTCGGTAATGACAATTGAATTATTTACTCCTAAATTCTGACAGTAGAGTTAAATCAGAATAAAGTTTTTTTATAAACACTTCTTGTTCAATTTAAACCACTGATATATCATTATTGTGATATATTGAATAACCGAGTACAGCTGATACGGCCATCAGCCGATGAATTCTATCCGCAGCAACCCTTGCCTTTTGTGTTATTTTCATGAAGCTGTAAGCCGCTTTCTTTTACTTCAAGATCCTCGTTGGCCCTCATCAGTCTGAAAAACGGATGAAAAAGATTTATGAATGAAAAAGACAACAAGTTTTCCTAGATATTTAAAGAAACTGTAGAGTCTTTTGCTGTAGGACATTTCTAACTGTTTCACATAATACCGCTTTAACAGTTGCCAAGTGAAAGCAAGATCCACGAAGTGTGTATGAAATCTATGAGGCAGTTAAAACAGAGAAGTTAGTGTCTTTCTATGTCCCGTTGTTTGAGTCCTGACACAATAGGCAACAACAGCTTATGCCTTCCTCTTTTTATAGTTTTAGAAAATATACCAGTGTATTTAGAGCATGAATAGGATCACTCCTCTTCCTGGTTGTGCTGCTCTAAATGCATCGTGTTTAAAGTATTTGTTACACATCTATAAGAAAAGAGGAAATACCTGGTGAGCTCGGTGACACATTCGCTAACATTTGTTCCATCCTTTGCACTAGTTTCTATAAATAAAGCACTATATTCCTGCAAAACAAAATACTGGAGATAAAGACATTATAAAACATAGTTTTCATAACAAGTTAAAGCATAGCAAAAGTTCCTTCTAGGGCATATCTATATAAATATAAAATGATCATCTTGTAAAATTTTGGTTGCAATGTCTGTTTTATACTGCCAAAAAATTTCAAGTAAGTATTTACGCTAGTTATTTAACATAAATTATTAAATCCAACAACAAATTAAATCTGTTACTACCTTCAGTAGAGTAAATACGGCAATAAGACATTGACCCGGTTAAACAATTACGATTCGATGCGTGAATTTGTTGCGCATAATTAGAGGGTCGCAATGGGGTTTGTTTTAACTATGCATTTCAAGGTAACGATAATATTTAGTTGTTTACATTTAAATTTGCTGATATATGTCTATCTGGTCGACTGAATGTATGGTATGTTCCTAAAGAATGGAGGAAATAACATCTCGGGTTTAGTAATATGACATCCCGGAACGCTTCAGTCAGGAGTCGCCCAATTAGGAAAGAATAGTCTAACGTCAGAGGTTTATTTCTAAGGTCACGGATTTTTTATTGGCTAGCTTGTAATGACAACAGCTTCGGTATCTGTAGCTCAGTCAAGTGTGACTTATTGAACTATAATATTCCTTCTCAAGAGAATGAATAATAATTTAGCTGTGATTTTTAACAGGTGTTAGTTTTTGAAATTATTTTGTTAAAATGCATGTAAATAGCAAGATCACATGAATGAACACATGTAGCTTTGATTAAATTACCTTTATTTTCAACGTTCTTCTGATATTATTAGGCGGAATGTTTTAGTAAAAGGTGAACCTTGAAAGACGATCGGACCATCTCATGTCACTTTGAATAAGACAAATGCTTTTGTTTGCTTGTATATTGTAAATAATAATTATAAAAGAAGATTGAGTAACCCAATGGTAGTATTTATTCATAAATCGTATGTATAATCTGTAAATTAGAAGATTGTCAAAATAGTTACTTCTAAAAGACGATGTAAAACAGAAGTTTATAACATACAATGTACTTAAAATACCATATTAAATAATATTGTTTTATAATTACGCATGTAATTTTAAATCACAAGTTGTGTACACCTTTACATGAACTCTTGTTTCAATCTGGAGTGGAGTATTGGCGGCTGTGTTATTTGAGCTTGGCTTTTTCTGTTGAACTTTTGTCTGCTCTAATGAAAGCAAGGCCAAAACACAGTATATTGTTTGTAAATGATTTTTTATTTGAAAACAATTTTACCCTTGCTAATCTTTGACCGTCGTCATATGAAACAATGGATCTTCCAAGACGTTCCGCTTCACTGCGCATGTCTGTCTTGTTGCCGCATAGCATTATGGGTAACTTTTTAATCGAGCCGTCCTGAGAAGACTTTAAAGTGATAATCATCTCATATTAGGGATTGCAAATAAAGTGTGAAACGAAAATAACAAAAAATTCTTAAGAAGAAGGCGGAAAAGTATTTGAATCAGAACGTATGTGTAAAGAATCACGCATTTTGTAACCAATACTTTGACTTCTCATGGAGACATCAGAAGCCTTTTCGACTTTTTCACACACTGTTATAGTTCTGATTCCATCATGTGTAGAATCAGCACAAAATACATATGAATTTTGTACTTTCGACTGTCCTACAACCATAAGTGTGCACAGTGATTTAAACTGAGAACGGATTGTTATTTTTCCACAGCTGGTACTACCAGTAGAAATATTTTAGCCAAACAAAACATGTAAATATAATTAAATAAAATTTAGAAAAGAAGTTTGGTTTCTTCTAAAAACTATGTCATGGATAGTTAACATTTTCCTTGTACAAGACACTGCATTTTTCCATCCTTATATTTAAAGCCTCTCCTCCTTCTAAACATTGTATATTATGAAGTGCAATGGTATATAAAGTATAAAATTCAAAAATCAAAATTCGCCCAAAGGAAGGTGAAAACAAACCCTAACATGAACGTTCAATGAGAAAAAAGAAGCTTTCACATGTACCTCAATCGAGTCCATCCACTCTCTGATACTCATGAATGAACGTTCATAAGTACAGTCGTACAGGAGAAGAACCCCATCTGCTCTTCGAAAGTATGATTTAGCTATACTCCGAAAACTGAAATATAACGAATAACGTATAAGTGACTTGGTTGCAAATGTACAGCATAAATTATTAGATAATGCATTAATAATTACTGTATTACGAATATTCATGAGAAAATCTTAAGAGCTTTTACAAAGGCAGGCATTGTGGAAAACAATCAGTCGGCGAAAACAGTGGTTCTATTAAAGGCGGCAATCGCCGCCTAAAAGCTTGAATGAAACGTTATTTTACCATTATGCAACAATATTAACTTTACCTAACTTCTAACAACATTTGCTTACATGTATATGTTTGTATTTGTTTTTCAGTCAGTATAACACTTTTACTGAACAAGAAGTTCCATTTCTAAAAAGTGTCATATTGTTTACTTTTATTTTTCACAAAAGCACATTGCATACTTACCGTTCCTGTCCTGCTGTATCCCAGAGTTGAAGCGCCACCGTACGGCCATCAAGTTCTATCATTTTCGTTTGGAAATCAACCCCTATAATAATCCACACAATGTGTTATATATAATACACATATAGTTATATCAATACTATATTGAAAACGATGCATGCTAGTAGATCGAAATAAAACTGATACATGAAAAATACTATTACCATGGATAGAAAAGAACACATAAAAAATCTCTACCGCCAGCTTATTTCACATTTAGTGTTGTATTTTCACTCACAATCTCCTATTACATCTTGTATTACCAGTAAAGAATGGCTGTTCCAAATATGTGATCAAATACAGTAACAGTTGGTTTATTAATCTGCCTATGACAGGGACTAATGTGATGTAGAACTAAGATTTATTTTCAAGTAATAACCCTTTTCATAGCCATATCATTACCCGTATCATGAACTTACCTAATATAGAACTGCATTTTTCGAAGAATTTCCCCTTGCATAGCCTCATCATTACCCGTAACATGGATTTACCTAGTGTAGAACTAAGATTTTCAAAGAATATCCCCAATATCCACACGCATACCCTTTTTATTTCCCGGAATAGGACGTGCCTAATGTAGAACTGAGATTTTTAAAGAATTTATCCTAGGATAGCATCATTATTACCCGTAACATGGACTTACCTAGTGTAGAACTAAGATTTTCAAAGAATTCCCCCTAGCATACCATTTTTATTACCCGTAACATGAACATACCTAATGTAGAACTGAGATTTTCAAAGAATTTCCCTTTGCATAGCCTCATTATTAGACTAGATTTTCCCACAGCTGCATCTCCTGCCAACACAACTTTAAACATTCTGTCCGGATCCTTGCTCACTTTTGCTGTAGTCTAAAATGGATCAAGACGTCAGAATTGACCTATTACACGTCAAATTAAATTCATTGATACAATTTTAAGAATATTTTTATTTTGCTGTAGTTTCAAAATATCCATTTTAATAAATACATCTGTTAAACTATAACAACAGTAGTCATAAGACTTTAGTAGATATTTCTCATTTTGTTTGCATGAAAAATAATAACACTACATATAATTTTTACACAATAATTATCCTGTTGGAAACACAAAGAACAACTATCTGTATTTAAGGCTCGTTATGGTTGAAACAAAATGATTTGACTTTGTCTCGTTAACTTATATACCAATAAAGCCATGGTTGTGTGATAAAGATTAAACCATTGACCTTTTTTTAAAAAAAATATATAAACATAGTAAGACCACTCTCATTTGTATGACCATGATCGGTGGTAATTATTTTTACCAGAGTTTTCTCCCTGCTTAAAGCATTTTCGGTCAAAAACGAAAACATTTCTCAAACATTTTAAGAAAATGTTACTGAATGACATAGAATATCAATCATATTTCGGCAAACTGCTTTAAAACGGTTGCATTCTTTAGGGTTCATTAATGCTTTTTTACATTATGTAGTAAAACTTACATCTTGAGTCAATGTGCTTTGTCTTCGACTAAAGCCTTCCCGTGAGCGTGAACTACGTGAAGATGAAGATCTACTGCTCCCTGAACCTATACGCCGTTGATCAACAACATGGCGGTAAAGTTTAGCATCTACACAATCTAAAGGAATCTCTGATTCTGTATCCATCTCGTCATTTGAATCAATATCCTGAAAGGTCAAGGAAAAATTTGATTTTGTATAATTTATATATCTGCAAAGTAGTTTAAGATTTTAATGGATGAATATTATGATTTATACTTCTTTGACAATTTATTTTTTGACAATGCTACTGCTTCATAACAAGTTAACAACTGCATTTGTTTGTGAAGTATTTGCTATATTGCCCTTTTTAGGTGTTTAATGTTAAGTGAATATTTTTATTGTTGGTGGTGTTGTTAATATTGTTGTTTTGACTCGTCGACAAACTTAGAGGAGAGTTTCTGACTGCCATTCTATTATAGCCTTTGTCGTTTTATTTTCGGTGAGACTTGTCCATACCAAAGGCATTCTTAGGTAAATGTTTCCTTGAATATTGTTCTGTTAGTACAGTGCATGAAAAAATATCAAAGTGCTTCAGCCAAAATGTTTTAAATGGTCAAATACAATATCAAAGTATTAGAAATTGAAATTAACATTTTGTATTTATATCACCTCGATCAATGGAAGATCTCTGTTTGACCTGCTACGCCGATGGCGTTTGTCAGCCATTAATCTATGCATAGTCTCAGCATCATTTAAAAATGCTTCCCTATCCAGGTCATTTTCATTCCCATCTCGAAGGGTTGAATGCCCACTATCTGTATAAACAAAGAGAAAGAACTTTTTTTTTTTATTAAAGTTCCATAAAGTTTTAATTTTATGTTAAAAACAGATAATGCTGCTGTCAAAATTATTGAATAGATAGAAAAACGCTACTTTCAATATTACACATGAAATTATGAAGTCAGGGTCATGAAGAGAGATAATCAAAACTGTGCATTTTATAGTACTTTCTATTATGTTAATCATATAGTCAAACATATGACAAATACATGAGAAAACAATTATCAAACATTAGCTTTAACAAGAGAAAATATATTTTATGTTCATAACAAAAATTGTGGCAGCCACATTTTAATCAAAGGCATTATGACCCCTTTAATCACATAAATATATTTGAAAATAAGCGAATTTCTTGTTTTCATCTTGATACGTTTATTGTATACTAACGATTACAATCATACATTTTCCGCAGTAACAATTTTGAAATTACAGATATCAAATTGTTTGACGAATTTAAAACTCATATTATTTAGAAATATTTCCGAAGACAGTCAATCTATGTACTATGTCGTTTCAATGAACAAATTATCAAGCGTGCCAGCACAAACACTTTACAGTACACAGTAAGCTATACCCTACCTATGTCTTCAAGAATACCCGCGTCAGACTCACAAGTATCTTGATGCGGGAGTTTCACGGGAACAACTCTTGGAGAATGTTTAGCAAGATTTTGTACTGTGACGGGGGCCGCATGAGGTTCTTCTATCAGAGAAGACTGTGAACCCATCCGGGAACGGATCCTGAAGTATGACAATTGGTTATTTATAACTTATAAAGTCAGAGTCCGGAAATACTTATAGTACATGTACGGATGCAATCAAACTTATTGTAAATGACAATAGCTGTATGACGGAAGAAGGGTGAAAAGTTGTTTATATATACAATTGTGTATGTGAATATTAAATATTTTATGACATTTACAACTGATTTGACCTTCCCGCCTTCATGCACAAGACTAATGAAAATGTTGGACTGCCTGACGATGTTGAAACACCAAATAGATAATTCATGTTGCTTTTGAGTATACAAATGCATGCTACAATAGTATTTTGAGAGAGCCATATTCATGAAAACTTACTATAATCAAAGTATAATACACATTGAATGCTGATATTATTATTATCTTACTTACAGAGGAGCACTTTGGAAGTATTCGCTCATCAATGAGCCTCTCCTATAATCTGGAAGAGTTCCTACAGTACTGGTATTAGACTGAAATATAAATACCCAATATTAACATAAGTGTTTTTGAATTTTTTTTCTGGATAAGATACAGGTGTATCAAAAAGGTATTGAACATTGTCAAGAAAAAAATGACATCCATTCTAATTTAGTGGACGGAAGAGGAAACGTCACCTAAAATAACACTAAGCGCTGTAATAAAGGCGACCAAAAAAGAGCCATTTTTCATTGAAAATGCGAGATCAGTGTTAAATTATGTATTTTGGAACACGATTTTGAGGGCCAGTATTCGTTTTTGAAAGGTAACTTTTCTTACTAAAATATTTCACATTAAAGTAATAGTATAGGGAGAGAGTTTCCAAAAAATCTGTTAGCTTCCTACTTGATATATGTAACATTGTAACAAATGCAATAAATATTGTTTAAACCAAAGCAATAGCACAGATTGAGTAAGAAAGAAATCAATGTTATCATACACACTTCTTGGCATTTGCTCAAGTCATTTAATATACTGTTCATGTATACTCCTGATAACTGGAAACCTGTATAAACATTTTAGTAGAGCGATTACAAGAAACTATTTCTACGCATAAATTGTAAATGTGTATTTCTTTGTTATAACACAACTTGTTTATGTCAGGAAATAATTCTGCCTTAGTCGTATGTCATAATTAATATTGCTTTGGTTTACATATCTTTATAGTGACAAGGTAACATATCAACAATGTTATTTCATAACGATGATACCCCTTAGTAAAACATTAGGTGCTTTGTGTCAATTAACAAACATCAAGAAGTTTTTAAATGTATCTTAAAAGAACTTGAAAACAAAACATGCTGTTGATACATGCTTTAATTGGTGAAAAGGGGAAACACATGCTTTGATAACGAGAAGTTGGTAAACTACCATTAGATCGCCTTCATCATAAGATGCTTAGATTAAGGCAAAGATTTGCAAAGGTAGAAACGATTAAATCGGAATAAACACTATGTGTCCTTACTTATGTAAAGAGAATTAGCGTAATCTTTTTCCAAATCATCAGTCGTTTAATCTTTTGACGGTATATCCAGTGGTGCTTAAGAAAAACAAAACGTTGCAATAATAATATAGACATACTGCTAACGTTGATTAAGAGACTGCAAGCGTGTATGTTATAATAAACACAATTCACATGGCATGATATTAAAAACCGCAAAGCGCAACCAGGCATATCAAAGCCGGGTGGTTGTTTACCAATCTCTTACGAATACGTTCTTTGGCAATCTCGTCACGAAACCATGACAATGTTGATAAACCCTGAAACAGTATACTTATATGAAACCATTGATTAATATATACTATAATAAAGAATTGTTAGTAGCACAACCGTACGTATTGAAGTGTCCACACTGCCGAGCCCCCCAAAAAAACCAACCAACCTTTCCCAAATCGGCTGATTTTACTTTTGCAAATGTATGGCACACAGAATACATGATAAAAAACAACAGGTGTCATGTAAACATGTAAAAGAAAACATATTACGAATGTTATATAAAATGGTGACACCACACAGCATATACCAACAAACAAACCACACAACACAGAACGAAACAATATCTCTTTGTCCCGAAAACGGATTTGACAGGACGTCATAGTGATGTGAAAACTAATATAAAGCCACTTGCTAGAAGTGAGAAGGAACATCTGCTTTCTCTGGTATATCGACTCATTCATTGTACAAAAGAAAATAAAAACGCTCATAACTAACTTACTAAAGCATAGAAATGAATATGTAGAAATTATGTAGGGTTATTGAAAAGAAGCAGGGAAATGTAGAACCTTACACTTGAATCTGATGTAACAATATATATTTGCTAAAGAAACTGACTGATTTAGTTCTATCATTAAGAAGAAAGAGACAAACAAAAAGCAACAGTGACAGGAAAAGGTTTGTTATTTAAAATAAATGTTTGGATTCCATATAACGACATCCAGTTACACATTAGTATCTTCATTTTATTTGATATGACATCTTATGAGAAATGTTTTATGACATGTCTTGGATAAAACACTCTATGGATTCAAAACTTTTCTGTTCTAGTCTCTTCCAACGTCTTGGTAAATATTGCAAAAAAACGCATTTCATATAAAGAACTATAGGTGTTTCAAACTTTGTGTAAAAACACAAGACCATAAAGGTGTACACAAACATATGAGCGGTGTTATAACACATGATCATAAAGAAGTACACAAACATTTGAATGGTCTTATAATACATGACCATAAAGAAGTACACAAACATGTGAGTGGTCTTATAACACTTGACCATAAAGAAGTACACAAACATGTGAGCGGTCTTATAACACATGACCATAAAGAAGTACACAAACATGTGAGCGGTGTTATAACACATGACCATAAAGAAGTACACAAACATGTGAGCGGTGTTATAACACACGACCATAAAGAAGTACACAAACATGTGAGCGGTCTTATAACACAAGACCATAAAGAAGTACACAAACATGTCTTATAACACTTGACCATAAAGAAGTACACAAACATGTGAGCGGTCTTATAACACATGACCATAAAGAAGTACACAAACATGTGAGCGGTCTTATAACACTTGACCATAAAGAAGTACACAAACATGTGAGCGGTCTTATAACACATGACCATAAAGAAGTACACAAACATGTGAGCGGTCTTATAACACATGACCATAAAGAAGTACACAAACATGTGAGCGGTCTTATAACACATGACCATAAAGAAGTACACAAACATGTGAGCGGTCTTATAACACAAGACCATAAAGAAGTACACAAACATGTGAGTTGTCTTATAACACATGACCATAAAGAAGTACACAAACATGTGAGCGGTCTTATAACACATGACCATAAAGAAGTACACAAACATGTGAGCGGTCTTATAACACATGGCCATAAAGAAGTACACAAACATATGAGCTTATAACACTTGACCATAAAGAAGTACACAAACATGTGAGCGGTCTTATAACACATGGATCATAAATAAGTACACAGACATATGAGCGGTCTTATAACACATGGATCATAAAGTAGAATTTTTCAAAATTAAATTCTCTGGTTTAAATTAGTTTTCAGTGCCAGTATAACACACCAAAGATAGGCGAAGTAAGTTCTTAACACATAACACAAAGCTGCTCAAATAATAGAATAATACTGTAACTAACAAGACTTAGTATGAATCAAGCCTTGAACATACAGGTTTGAGCAAATGTGCGACAGCGGTAATATGTCACAAGATTTAGTGTCAACGATGCCCGTCATATAAGAACGATCTTGCAACCAGTAGAAATACATCTTGTGAGAGTTCTTGCTTTTTGCTTTTCGATTGATTATAAAGTATGTGTAGAGAAAGTTCTTCTCATTAGCAAAGTAAGTAAAATGAAAGTATAAACAAACATCGGAAGTAAGACTTACATAGTTTTTCCGTCATGTAAAATATTGATATGTGGACAAATTATTCATACAGAAACAATTTCATACCTATGTACTGAAAAATGAAAATGCAATATATTCTAATCCATTACATTAAGTACAGTTCAACTTTTGAAGCCAACAAGCATGTGTTTGTAAATCGATCATAGCAATTGCATTCTCAGTATACGTTTGTTTTAAATGCTCAATTGCTATACTGTAAAACAAAACAACTCATTTTAAATATATTGCCACATATGTGAGTTTTAAAGTTTGCCAGCTGATCAACCCCATAAAGTTTAGCAAATACATGCTTCTACATTTTTGTATAATACAAGGAAAAAAGAGAATTTTCACTGAATGTCAAAACATTCTTTTGACCTTGTACAGAAATAAAATTTATCTGATACTGCTCAGTCATAAAACCCATCTGATCTTGCACAGTACTGAAATCTTTCTAATTTTGATCAGTAACAGATTCCATGACATCGTTTTGTCAACAATCTGGACCTTTCTAATTGTTTCTAACATTTCATTAAAATTATATAACTGTTACAGGGTTTGTTGACGTATTGGGTATGCACGGCGAGCAACTACTTACTGTTACAGATTGCTGACGTATCGGAGAAGCACGGCGAGCAACTTCAACTGCCTCTCGAAGATCATCGTTGGTATCATGAAGACGTTTGTTGGCGTCACTAGAGGGAGAAAAAAATTTCATATAAGGTAAACATTATATTTTAATGAGAATGTCAACATATTACTGACTATTTTACAATTCAACAACGGTTTGTTTTTGAAAGTTACTTGCTGAATTCAATTTCAGATAAAATGCAACTCACATTTTATTTAATTTTGGCTTTGGTAACACTTGGTGGTGAGGTGAAATATAAACATTTATCTGCATTCAGCCAATATCGGTATGGTCGATTCACTTAATTATAATCAAACCTCTACTTATGACCACCTATGAATTCTAATCACCACTTTTTATAGACCATAAATCATTTGCAGTGTATTTTGACCTGTATAACCTGCAATCAAAAGCCATTGTTTGGCTTTCACAACATAGTATTTATTCACAGGTTTGACTGTAGATGGAAAAGATATTATGTAAGTCTTTGGCCGAATAAACCATATTCGACATAAAACTTATGTCAATTAATCACACTGGTTTCATACATCTTATCACAGGTAATTTTCTGGAAAATTACGAGATAGATCTATTGATAGAATTTGATTGTCCTTACTGTAATAGATGTAATTGTCTCGTTAGATTTTCTTGTTCCCGTTGGTATTCACTGATTGTTTCTTTATCCCTGTAATAAAAAGGGTATGTAGTCATTTCAGATCAAATATCTATCTTATCTTACGGGCAACAAAATGGCTTCATGTACTACTATACAAGGGAGAGAGGTAAGTGCCGTTTTCCAATAATATTTCAGGCAGCTAACCTGTATGCAAGTACTAAGCTGTTGCCCGTAAGTAACTGCCAATTTCTCAACATGAATCACAGATGGTTCAAACTGACGATTCAAATACAGTGTCCTGTATCAAATCGTCACGGAGAACATACGCTTTTACTGGGATAACACTCACGACCACACGATCCATAGCATTCTTCCTAGTGGGCTAATAGGGTTGGGGGCACGAAATCTTTGTAAAAACATATATGCATCTATAGTCTGTTGCAAAAATGTTTACACTGTATATTTTCTGCATTTGCTCCATATTTTTAGAAGAAGAAATATTATATCATGTCTGATACAAAACTTTGAAGCATTTCATTGAGTTTCACGCGGAAGTATTTGTTTTACCATTAGGTCATGTTTCTGTTGAAAGAAAACACGGATAGAAATCAATGCCTTCTTTAGAGTCAGTCAGTAAATTTGACATACCCATTGCCGTTGTACAATGATGCTATAACGTAAAGGCAAAATCCGTCGCCGTGTTATGAATTGTATCGATACAATAGTGGTTATACATGTAATTGACGCAAAACAAAATTGACGTAAAACAAACACACTGATTTTACTGACTCAAACATAACCATCGATTTTGTAGATTTATCTCGGCTCTTGAACACAATTGCAACTTAATCATTGCAATGTAGACAATGTTTGGCAACATTAAAAAAACACAATGACATAAAAACAGGAAAGCTGCTTTTTAAACTATATTATAAGTATCATGAATTTATTAATTTGACCAACATAAGAAATATGGTGATCAATAAATCGCTTTGCATATGCGACCGACATTTCCAGTACATGCAAATAAACACAATATTTTCTGTTATGAGTCACAAGGAAACTATTCAGCTATATCTGTAACAGCTGAAACAACTGAAGTGTCATGTGTCACTTCTATCCATAAAATGTATTAAAGAGAGATAAAAGTTATTAAATACATGTAGAAATTTCTTGCAGTAAGAGCTTTTTCGCTCAGATGTATATTTCAAAATCAAAGAAATTGTTTATTAGTTATAATCCTGAACGGCAATGCATGCTTGTTTACAAGTATTTCTTATGGGATGGGAGCGTATGTGACGGCAACACGCAGAGCAGAATGTGTTAGTCCAAAAAGGTCACAAAAAGCGTACCTACGGTGTGTGTTTGCACGTATGGTGGCAAAGGTCTGTTATTGCATTGAAAAACTGGCTTGTCTCTTAGGGTTATGTCGTAGGCCAAACTGGAATCTAGGCAGATCCGGAATCGGTCTAGACCAAACTAGAATTTCAGTTTGGTCTAGGTCAAATTAGAATTCTAGTTTAGTCTAGACTGATTCCGGATCTGCCTAGACCAAACTAAAATTCTAGTTTGTCTAGACCGATTCCGGATCTGCCTAGGCCAAACTGGAATCTTCTTGTTTAAGTTTAGGTGGTGATATATAGTTTGTATTTTTTGTTTCTTTTGGGCAATTTATATAAGTTATTCTTTCCTAATGGATTGAAAACAGACCATATTATTCAGTTATTTTAACAAATAAATATGATTATGGCATTTTATTGATAAAATACTTTAACTAATAACCAACATTAATCATTCACTTCAGCATTAAATACAGAAGTTGAAAATGAAAGGCCTACCTTTATAATTGTTCCTATTAAACAAGATTATCTTCAAAAGGAATTAATAATATATTTTGTGGGAAATATTTTGGTTTTATTACATTATTGGGACATTTAAAATACCAATTAAGTATCCTTGTGAAATACCTTTTTCTTTTTCTTCAAGCTTTAATGCAACAAATATAAACCAGAACATTGATTTTCATCTATTACAAATATTTTTTAAGTTCATAAGAAAGATTCCAGTTTGGCCTAGGCAGATCCGGAATTGGTCTAGCCAAACTAGAATTCTAGTTTGGTCTAGGCAGATCCGTAAATCGGTCTAGACTAAACTAGAATTCTAGTTTGGCCTAGACAAAACTTGAATTCTAGTTTGGTCTAGACCGGTTCTGGATCTGCCTAGATTCCAGTTTGGCCTAAGACAGTTACATAGCAAACAATGTTGTTCTTCCTTTTACATAATTTGGAAAAAAGGAGGCAACCCGTTAAAACTTTATTTCAGGTTTTTTTAGTGACTAGGTACTTTGTACTTTTTGTATCCTGCGAACTATGCGCATTAAAAGCATGCATAATTTCTACTGCTGGACTTAAGAAGGAATTTGATTGGTCAGTGATCAGTGGTTAAAAAAATATGTAAAAAATCAAATCAAGAAATACCCTGTGGAAATTGTGATTTTTTTAAACACACAGACGATTCTTTAAAAGTTAAAACCTACAGAATTTCACAAGGTGAATTATGTTGACAACGATATTGACTGAAAAATAACAATCTCGGCTGCCTGTATATATGCGTGAAAGTCTGAGACGTATATTAGAAATAAGAAAAAATCTAAGTGCGTGCCTGTGTATTATAAGTAACACGAATTATTTCATTGCAATAGGATTAAGTTTGAAAAACGCGGTTCCTTTAACAATTCTAATCTGAAAAAGGGATTTCCCTTGAGAAAAGAGAGTAGTGCAAAGCGAACAACTTATTGGAAAAGGCAAATAGGTATAATATTTGAAGAAGTTATAATACTAAAAATATTCGCTTTACACAAAATAGATTTGATGATATAATAAACCTACTGTGTAGTAACTTTTTAGATTAACGTAAATGTATCTGAAAGACGTAATTAAGAAAAAAACTTACATAGAAATTTCGTGTATCTTCTCATTCAGTTGTTGTTTAACAGAGGCAAAATCACCCTTTACAAGCGCGAGATTAGTATGTGCATCTGTCAGCTCACTTTTTAATTGCCTATTAGCAAATGTCATTTCTTCCACTTTACCCTTTAAATGCAGTAATTGTTCTTCTATCTCCTTATTCTTCGCCTCCGGTCCGTCCTAAAACATTTACAATGAACTGTTATTTGAAAGTATATGAAAATAACTGATCATATGACAAATTGGCAGAAAGTAACAGCAAAGTAGGTTAAATGGAAATAGTTTGTTGATAAGGGATGTCATGTAATAAAAAACCCCTATCATCTTGCGAATTCCGTAGGCGTGCATGCTGATCTTGGTCTGCACTTGTCGCAAAGGCAGAATCACTTGCCGCCAGCAGGCTAAGGGTTAAATGTTTCTATTGGTAAGTTGAGGTTTTAGTATCTAGGTTAGGTGTTACTAACTTACTACTGACCTGTTGAAGACGTTTTAGGTTCTGTTGAAGCATGTTGATTTCCTCTTGCACCTTTCCTCTCATTTCAGCTTTCTCCTCTTCTTTCTTTTCTTCCTCCTGCAATAGAAAAATAAGTTTTAAAGCCCTACGGTAGGGCAAGCTGTTCAGGGAGTAGAGCGACGAAAGCGTAACGCTTCGTTTGTCAACTGAGTCCCACATGCGGCATAACTTGATACCGGTCTATAAATATAAGTACTGCTATATAGTCCAAAGTTATGAAACAGAGATGAAGATCAGTTTTCAAAATAAAGCATCTTGTTTGATGATTATGAGCTCAGTCTTGAAATTGACTCCAGAGCTTCATTTTGAGGCTGGTCTCCAAAATCAATTTTATCACAACGTTAAAAATCTTGCTCCTTGTAGAAGTACAGACAACACTGAAAGATAAGGCAGGAATGTTTTTATCAAGACTTATAGAAGATAAACGCTTACGAGATGAACACATATTTTCCTCATTTGAATTCCAAACGAATTTTTGTCCAAGCTACGGAATCAGCGAAACATCCTTACCTTTTTCCTGACTCTTTCTTCCACTCTTTGTACTTGCATTTCCATTTCCTCTTCCATCTGTCGCATGTGTCGTTCATGTTGCTCTTTCTCTCTAAATAATGGCATAAATACAAATTAATACTCTTAAGTATCATGAGCGGTTGAGTTGTTCTTATTGTTACCCGAGGCTCTTTGCGCTGCATCAGTTTTATTGCAAAAACATGTTGCTTTTGATAGTTCAAAGTAAAAGCAGCACAGCTTATACTTTTGTTACATTTATCGCATCTAATAATTTCTTTGGATTTACTTTTTTTTCTATTATTTTCGATCAAGTGAATTGTTCGTTCTATGAATAAATTATATTCAAGTATAATAACATTTTTACAATTTCGCTTAAACTTAACCTCGCGAACATACTCAAATTTTCAAATTCGCGAAATTTTGGCCCAGCGAAAATTTACAGTATAAGCTGGTCTATCAGTTATTTGAATTGCAGGTTTATTGAATATATAAGCCGCGCCATGAGAAAACCAACATAGTGGGTTTGCGACCAGCATGGATCCATACCAGCCTGCGCATCCGCGCAGTCTGGTCAGCATCCATGCTATTCGCTAACAGTTTCTGTAATTGCAATAGGCTTTGAAAGCGAACAGCATGGATCCTGACCAGACTGCGCAGACTATGTTGGTTTTCCCATGGCGCGGCTCATATATAACTAGAATGAAAATTATTTACACTTTAGTACCTTTTAAATGATTTTTCAAGCCTGTCATTTTCAACTTGATGTTGTCTGAGATCTTTTAGAATACCTAGGATGCAAGATTCATATGTTTCCAACAATTCTGGATTTCCGGCGTGATGAAGTTGCTGGTATAACTCGCATACTTGTTCCTGGCTGTATATAAAAAAATACATGTACATTTAATACACTTGTTCGCGTTTTATTCGATGAGGAATAAAAGTATCGGTAAAACGTACATTGCTGATGCTTTATAAATACGACTTTTCAAATATATAACTATAAGTTGTCTTTCTTAGCAGTATCATTTTTTCATTCATTAAATATTACATTAAGAAAAAACTTTAAAAAATAGTTTAAAAGTTCTAAAAATGATACAGGCATAATCCTAAAGATCAAAATAGTTACACTTGTACCAATCCGTCCTGTCATGTTTTGTAACACCTATGCATAAATTGACATACAACAATGTATTGTTAAACCAATAATTTCCAAACTCCAATGATAATTACAAAGTTATAAAGTGAGACTGATTGTATACCTGAATAAATTTAATTTATTATTATTTGGGTAAATATCGAATGCTTGGCACTATGCAACATTCACCTTGATCATGAATTTGTTGATTTTTGTATATATTTTCATTATGTCCTTACATGTATATTACACCACCCTCTTCTTACCTCCCCAAAACGCTGCTCAACAATTTTGTTCTAGTTATAATACTTATGCCTCATAGAAATCAAATTAGTTAATCAGAAAGCCATTAGAAAAAAAGAATACTTTCAATTTAAGTAAATTGCTTTTGATTATGTAATAATAAAACAATCAGACAAATCTTAATATAGGCTTGTGCAACGCACTCTTTATGCCAAATTTCAATTATTGTCTGGACTTCTCGTAAACACGGCCATTCACATGTGAAACAAGTTCATACAGAGCTCTATTAGAACACAAATCCGGTTTACCGACTCTAAGAGTTAGGCACAGGACAAAGCACCTCTTGAAATCAATGAATACGCATGGCCTTGTTACCAGCAATAGCTCCGCAAAGTCTTGATGTAAATTGAAATTCATCTTGTTGCATAATATTTATAACAATTCTCTACCACATCTTGGAATTAGCTTGGCATGTACCATCTGCCAAGCCCTGTATAGGATTCAAATGCAAGATTGGCATTATACGTATGTTTTTTTATTTATGTGTTGTGTGTCTTCTTTAATCATACTTATTACAGTAATGTTCATTGCTACTGTTCTCCAGTAACATGTTTCCTTTAATCATACTGAACAGTAATTTTCATTGCTATGTTCTCCAGTAACTGTTTACATGTAGTTTAAATTTTCATTTATTACTCATTATACATGTATTATCGAATCAAGTTAAAAATTATGGAAGACATAACAATGGCCGTTTTCCAATGTGTCACTGTTTGTTAAATGTATGTATTTGTATATATTATATGCTGTTAATGCTGCCCACATAAGTGGGACTTAACATTTGCTTGAATAAACTTGGAAACTTGGAAACTCTTCTTAACATGTATATTCATATTGTATTTTGATTAATTACACTAACAAATAGTGCGAAAAATGCTGGTGTTTCACACTTAATATCTTAATTGCTACTTTGTGCTTTTTGAGCTTTTAATTATGATTTGCTTTTATTTTGAATTTATAGTACACTTTCATTATGGCACCATATCCTGTATCATGATTTGTTTACGTAAATGTAATATCAGTAAAAAAAACAATGCGAACGAAAGAAAGAAGTAATTTTGCGAATATATAATATGAATCGCGGTATAATAGCTTCCATTCATGTATGAAATACATGGAGTGTTAAAAATGTGCGGAGGCGTATTTCAAAAATCACGTTCTCCATATCTTAATGGATATTATGAAATCAGGATATGTATCATATACATTCTGTATTTATATCTTTGTTATTTTCTTTCTTCCTATCACATTGTTTTAATTGGTCCATTGTAGAAATTTTTTAATATTGTTATGCTTTGTAATAGTATCGATAATTTTAAATTGTATGTATTTTTTGCAGTCGTTTGGGGCCATTAACTATACTGTGATGGTGCGGCGTAAAAAAATAAATAATAATAAGTATTTCGGTAGATGTATTGCAGGTATCAAATGGTGGATCATTTTGTTTGCTTTTTAATCCAATAGATTGGTAAATGTTATTTGTTTTAAAAGCTCATTTCAAAGAAGATAATGTACTTTACCTTTAATGAGTTTGTTTTGTAGGTCAATTTTGCTAATAATGTTGTTATTTTTTAGTAAAGTTTTAAAGGTTTAAAAATTTGGTTTAGTTTAGTGGAAGTACTCTGGGTCAGTTTTATTATTCCTTTAGATTCTTATGTATAAGATCATGGGGGAATTTAAAAGTAGTGCTTTTTTAACAATGGTTTTGATATTCTCTATTTGGACAGCTGCTTTATCTACTTTTAGCCTATTGGGACTTTAAGACAACACAACTTGTATTTTGTGTTTAGTCTCTTAAATAACATTCACATATATTATTACTTATATCCTAAAATCCTTAAATATACTTAAAATCCTTCCAATAATTATATTTAAAGTAAAAAGTTTATTTGATGAAATGATATGAAATTGCTTCTTAGATTGCGTTTTCCTAGAATATTGCACACTTATCTCATTGAATGACATGACGTCATCATGTGCATGTTCCATTCCTTTCATATTGTACACTTGAGTTTGAAATCTTTATTGCTCGGCTTTTTATCCCCCGCCGATGAAATCGGGGGGGTATTGAAATGGCGTTTGTCCTTTCCCTCAGTCCCTCCGTCCGTCCGTCCGTCCGCAGCCATTTCTCAGTAACTACTTGGTAAATTTCATGAAACTTGAATAAACATGAACCAACATACTGCGATGATGCCCGTCAAGTTTTTTTTTTGATTGGTCAATTCCCTCAGAGTTATTGCCTTGATTTAATAAAAAATGTCCGTCGCAGCCATTTCTCAGTAACTAGCAGGTAGAATTTCATCAAATTTGAAATAGACATGAACCAGATACTGCGCTGATGCCGTCAAGTTTTTTTGTTGGTCAATTTCCTTCAGAGTTATTGCCCTTGATTTAATGAAAAATGTCCGTCTGCGGCCATTTCTCAGTAACTAGCAGGTAGAATTTCATCAAACTTGAAATAGACATGAACCAAGATACTACGACGATGCCCTTCATGTTTTTTTTCGATTGGTCAATTTTCCATATAGTTATTGCCCTTTAATTGTTTAAAAATCCACAGATCTGTACATAACAAACCAACCAATTGGAAGAATTTCATTAAACTTCTTTCATTCTTTTCCATGAACATTTATTATAAACATGTGATGTTGTGTACACCTGGTCACCACCTTACCTTGGTCACCCCCTCACAAACCCCTCCCCCCCCCCCCCCAATTTTTTTTTTTTTTTTTTTTTCATTTTTCGTTTTCTATCAATATTTATAATCAACATGTAAACTGTTGTATCCTCACCCCACCCCCACCCAAACAAACCATTCATTTTCTTTTAATTTGATTTTGACTAATGAAATTATTTGCTTCTTGGTAACATTCTTAACTTTTTGCTGGATATATTTTTTTGCCGTTCCTCAACTCTGACCCTTTCGGCGGGGATTCCAATTCATCGAATTTGCTTGTTTATTTTTGTTTTGCTTGCAACATTCTGATTGTAACAATTTTATCATCCAGCATTTAATATGAGTAGTACATCATGCAACACTTGAATAGAACAGTCAATGACGGTATAAACGAAAACATGAATTTAGTTGTATAACTTTTTCCATTAAAGTGTGAAATCTTACGTATAAATAAGTGTATTCATAATCAGACGCAGTTCTGTCAGCAAGCATGTAACGCTTTAAACAGATTAAGCATATTTTGCACTTTAAATAGGAGAATACATTAAATAAGAAACATTCTGGATAGATACGAGGAGAAAAGTGTTACGGGTAATAAAACTACGAAGTTCAAAAGGCCTATATACACAGGTCGGAAGGTTTTGCAATGTCAAAGAGTGTTCATTTGAAAATAATATAGAAAATTATTATTACTTGTGTATAAACTTCACTATAATGTCTTTAAACAGGTCGTATTCTAAAAACTTAAATTCATCTTTTATTTTACATATCACATTTCCGACCACATAGAATTTGCTGGCCAGTCCGTGGATAACAAAATACAGGACTGGCATTATGATTATGCCATTTACACTAACAAATAGTGCGAAAGTTGCTGATATGCCACACTTAATTGTTACTTTGTGCTTTCTGAGCTTTTAATTATGCTTTATTTGGTTTTATTTGAAATTTATAGTACAATTTCATTATGGCACCATATACTGTATGATGATTTGTTTATGTAAATGTAATTTCAGCAAAAACAATGCGAAAGAAAGAAAAACTTTAAAGCTGTGAATTTATAATATGAATCGCGGTATTGGGCTTCCGTTTATGTATGAAATACATGGCGTGTTAAAAATGTGCGGAGGTGTATTTAAAAAGGTCACGTAATCTATATCTTAATGGATATTATGAAATCAGGATATATATCATATACATTCTGTATTTATATCTTTGTTATTTTCTTTCTTCCTATCACATTGTTTTAATTGGTTCACTGTTGCAAAAGTTTTAGATAATATAATTTTGCTATGTACAAAGTATCACATTCATTAACATGTGTTAATTTATCTTCGGCTGGAATTTATTTGCAGTATATCACGTGGTGGATTATTAATTGTTTACTTAGTTCAATCCATAATGAAATTAGGCAAAATGTTATTTGTTTAACAACCATCAAAATTTCAATGAAGATAACTGTACATTTACTCCTATAAAGAGTTTGTTTTTAATGAGTGTCACATTTTTGTTAATAATGTTTTGTTAAATCTCATTTTCAGTAATAGTTTTAAAGGTTTAAAAAATTGGTTCAGTTAGTAGGAAGTACTACTGAATCCACTGTTTTTATTATCTCCCTTTATGATTCTTATCGTATAAGATCATGGGCAATATTAAAAGTAGTGTTTTTCTAACAATGTTATGCAAATTCTCTATCATCTATTTTTCACATAAAATTGTGAAGGCCTAATGGGACATGGACTTTTATATTTGGTGTTTAGTCTCTTAAATAACATTCACATACAGAATTAAGACTCCGTCCCATATACCAAATAATTAGTTTATTTGATGAAATGATTTGAAAGTCCTAGTTTGCGTTTTCCTAGACTAATGCCCACATATCTCACTGAATGGCGTGACTCAACATCCAATATGTTACGTTGTTAAACGTATGAAACTTCAACAGCTGTTGGCAAATGTTATACAAATAGTTTTTATTGTTTCTCGCGTTATACGAAGTGATGTTGTTTGATATAATAAATATACAGTTCTTTTTTTTTATAAAACATTAATGAAACCATATCAAGTTATGTTTAAAATGGTGAGACTTTTAATTTCACATTAGATTTACGTCAGGCATATCCCTCTTAAATCATTTGAAATACTTTTCCCATTAAATATTTCATACATGAATACCTTATATATAATTACATTGTATTAAACACAAAGTAACATTTGTTAGTAGAAAAGTAAACAAGAATGAATTTAGAGGTATTCAGCTTACAATTAAGGGACACATAAGGAACCTTTTGTGATTTGTAAATAATTCATACATTATTGTGCATTTATTGTAATTTCGAATGCATTCGATACCTAGGATTTGATTTCCTTGCCACTGCATAATTACAGAATTCATTTCCGCCCTCTTTTTATAAATGTTTATAGCTATAAATAAACAGTTAATACGATACACTTTTAAAGAATTGTTACTGCAGAAGCAGAAATTACACAAATAGAAAAATGTCCACTGGCCATGTCTCTGTTAATAATTTAGTTAGCAGTCATGATTCAATCTGGCATCAATATGACACCCTTTGTCTTGCAATATTAGACGGAAATGGTTCTGATATTTCAAGTATCGATACAATTGTTATCAGTTTTCTTTTACATTACCTATTTATAATGTTGGGGTTACAGCATTACAAGTTGAATTATTCATGGTAGGAAGCCATCCATCTGACTTACGAAGGACTGGTGGTTCTGACCGCCCACGCCCGAAGAGTCAAACGCGGGAAAATTTGCCATATTACTTATATGAGCCATGCCATGAGAAAACCAACATAGTGGCTTTGCGACCAGCATGGATCCAGACCCGCCTGCGCATCCACGCAGTCTGGTCAGGATCCATGCTGTTCGCTTTCAAAGCCTATTGTAATTAGAGAAACAGTTAGCGAACAGCATGGATCCTGACCAGACTGCGCGGAAGCGCAGGCTGGTCTGGATCCATGCTGGCCGCAAAGCCACTTTGTTGGTTTTCTCATGGCGCGGCTCATATTTTGTCTGTGAGACTCTGAATCAAACACAACAAACCCAAAGTAAAAAACAACAACAACAGAAAGAATTCAGACATAATGACGTAACCCTTGCATCGTCATTTAATAATGAAGATTTTGCATCATTATTCTAATTGAGGGCCATTTTTTCGTTTCAATGGATATTCCAGTGTTTTGCTTAGGCTTACTTATCTTATTTCATTCAATCAATTTAAGGTGACAGAAACAGTTTTATCAAGTTAAATACTGCTATAGCCAATGTTATTTGACTTAGGATGCAGTCGCGGAAACAGGTGATAAATCTTCCTATCATGAATCTGACCCTCAATTCCTTTGTCTGTGGAAAAAGGAAAGTTCCAAAAAAAAGCGGAGTATGATATTTTATAACAATTTTCAGGTGATGTCATAGCATATGTAGGTCAGGTTAGCAGAATCATAAAATATTCGAGCGCAGGAACAATTAAACTACGTATGTCAATAAAATTTGATTCTACTAACCTGACCTACGTATGCTATGACATCACCTGTAAATTGCTTAAAAACCTCATTCCGCTTTTCGTTTTTAAATTTTACCCGCGGACAAAGGGAATCAATTCGAGATTGATGGTCAGATTCATGATAAAACGATTTATTACCTGTTTTCGCGATTGCACCATAAGTCATATATAACATTGAATATAGCAAGATTTAACTTGATACAACTGTTTCTGTCATCTTAAATTGACTGAAATGAAATAAGAAAAAAGATAAGTAAGCCATGTATATATTTTCTGAACAAAACACCTGAATATCCCTTAGTCTGACTTACTATAATAATTTGAAAGATTTTTACTTTTCGTCTATTTTTTCTTCTAAGTATACAAAACAGTTTACTCTAACTTGAAAAACAAGACATGCAGCATTGATTGTTTTATGTTGTGCTATGAGTGTTATTATTGTAAAACATTGTAATTAAAATAAATGTCAAAGGGTTCGTAATTGCTGACGTAAATACATTTCATTTTTATTAAAGGTTAATTTTGGTCCTTTAGGACTATGAAATTTGTATAAATAAAGCGTCGCTTAATACGGTACTATTGTGGCGACTCCGCCTTTGCTTGCTTGTGTTCTATGCTAGTGATTTTTTTGCCTAAGAGGCATGTACGAGTTCTTCCCAGGAAAGACGGTTTCGCGGGTATCGGTACTATACACCGGGCACGTTAAAGAACCGGACTGTTCACAAAAAGCTAGGCTGAGTTAGCCGGACAAGCCTGTATCTAAAAATGATTTCTCTCTAGGGGCTTTATCTCATCAGATTGCTATGTGTCTGTACTAGTAGGGTATGAATTTCTATTTGTTATACGTAAAGCGCCTTTGAACGTGTTTATCGTGAAAAGGGCGCTATGTAAATCTGGTATAATAAGTAAAACGCCTTTGAACGTGTTTATCGTGAAAAGGGCGCTATGTAAATCTGGTATAATAATAATAATAATAATAATAATAATACAAAACATACATAGATTACAGCTAGATATTAACTAAATGTCGGTTTTAAATAACTAGACTGTTTTTAATGTAAGTAGAGCGACAATAAACTGCTGTAAATAGCAGTATAAATCTGAGACTTTGTCATGTAACTGGGACTTAAATGAGCGGTGTCAGCATTTCTAATTATCGTGATCAGTTTCGTCTGCCGAAATAGAATACCTCTTTATTATTTGTTTGTTTTCAGGATACGTTATAAATCCCATTTTACTTATTTATTTTGTTCAACAAAAGTTTGAAAGGAAGAATTCCAAGAGGTTGTTTTAACATGCGTGAGATACAATCATTTGAAAATATGTTTGCAGTGGACTTTATAGTTTTACTTGCTTCAACGTCATATGGACTGTGTCATATATCTAAAACAAGAAACGTGGTCTTCCAACAAGTCCTGTCAATATGTTAAAGCAGGTGTTGCCGACAGTTACTATAAATATGCAGCATCCTTTTCGTATTGTGATTTAAATAGTCTATAGATTTTACTATGGTGAGTCATCTGTGTGATTTAAACTAACAATAAAAGTTGAAAATCAATCGCGGTCTTTGTGCATCACTTTTATACTGTATGTACATGCCCATCCATTTGATACGCTGTTAGCAAGTAATATAAGTTTTAAGGCAATCTGACAGCTTTTCACTGTTTCTTTACCACCACCACCACTACTACTACTGCTGCTATGATTATTATTATTATTATCAACTTTTAAAATATTGTTATGAAGTTCAAATTTAAAACAATATTTAAGAAAATAAATTGTGATATATGATGTTTTTGAACTAGTTCTCTTTGTCGAAAAGAAGTCAGATTTCAAAAAGTGTTAGTATTGCGTACTTTTACATTAGTCTTTTCAATTGTAATTCTGTCAGACACGCATCAAAGTATAAATATTCGTGCAATGAGTCTCTGTATACAGTGTTTGAAGTTCAGAAGTATGTATCTACTGCCACTAATTCTAGCAAGTTGACAGTCCATATGGTAAGCTTATTGCGCTTGCATGGGACTCTGTATTACTTGTGTGATGCGTAGTTCCTTCTGTTTTAGTATCTGAGAGATGCCTTTACTAATAGCATTGGAACCTTCCCTCATTTAGAAGTCTGAATAAATATCAAAAATGACTGGTTTAGGATAAATGTAAACAGTGAGACTTGGTAGATGTGCATTGTTCAGCTGTGTTTCCCATCTGCGTTCATTTGTTTGTTTTGTCTGTATTTTATTAACAATGATTTATTCAAGAGCAAATCACTAAATGAGATATATTATTTCGATTCTAACTCGTTACCAAGGATTTTTAAGTACATCCTTGACGAAATTCATTTAATATTTGCCCGTTTTCAATCGGTTTCTTTTCCAGCGCGCCGCTATGCCGTTTGACGCCATGACGTATTAATTGTGACGTCAGAACAGTGATTTGTTGTATAATAATTCACTGTTTTCTGCCTTCTTTGTTTAATAGGAAAATGAATCGGATCGTGTTAGAATATGTTTTAAAACCTTTGTCTTTCCATTTTATGCGAATATCTTAAACGCATATTTTGTTACGGAGTTTCAGCTGGAGTTAGAATTATTTGACCTTTGATCTTGTCCTTTAAGTAAAACTCAGGTGTCTAATCTACAATTTTCTACTCGTTACCTAGCTATATATGTATGACACGACAACATTACAGTACATATATTTTAGATATTTAAAAAGCCCCTCTTAAACGCCGAAGTGTTCAGATAATTTCTTTCGAAAATTTACAACTCAGGCAATACTTTAAATGCATTACAACATAATAATCTTCAAATGTATTTCATGTTAAACATTTACCTATGAATTTTATTACTTTGTCTGTTTACCCAGTACAAATATAACGTAGCCAAAATCATCTGTTTATGATTACATTTATGACATTTCTTGCATTTCGTTAAGGCATTCGAATAGACAAAACCGTCATTATTGAATGTTATACATATTTTAGACTATTTATAGTCTCTATATTGGTATTATGGTGATGTTCCTTTTTTTCAAAATGAGATTTTAACCTATATTTAATTTGAATGGATGCTGTTTTAACCAAAGCTGAACACCCTCATAACTTGAATCATTTTTCAATTTTTATTGTACAGTCGATGTAATTTCAGTCCCTGTGCACAGCAGACGGACAGTTTACTTATACGTTGTATACACTTATTAAATGGACTGCCAGTCGATAGACCTAATCATGTGCCCGAGATACGAAGAACTGAAGGTTAAATATTTGACTACTGACCGGTAAGTCGTTCTATTAGTCTTTTACAAGACATAGGAAATAGATGTCAAAGTTTTTCTCTGTTTTTTTCTTCTCTGTTTGAATTAGTCGTCAAATTTATGTTAGATAACAGACGAACCAATAACACAAACGGCGATTTGTATAAAGAACCATGTTATAATAAAGAATAACGATATTACTGGTGGTCTACAGTCTGTAATTCATTTGCGAGGCAGGAAGGTCTGTCACAAAAATGTTAAACCTTCTCCCAATAAGGTCACGTTATGTGCGATTAATTATATCTTAATCTGCACATATTTTGATAGATTTAAAGAACAACTTTTTGTACAGCTGAAAACGTACTGTTAGCAATTTTATTTTTGTTTCAAACTTGCAACTAAATGGCTTTGATAGAAGATAAGGGAGGGTGTTAGAGCAGGGATGAAGACTGAGCTCTTAGAGCGTGACAAAACCTATTAAATATCCTTTTCCTTGTTTTTATTATATGCATACACGGTTTGGTACAAAAATCACATGTAAGTCTAATAAAACAATAATCTACTTCATAGAAAAGAAACTAATTCCTCAAATATAGTTAACGTTGCTAATATGTTTAACGACCTTTACGGAAATGACTACAGGTTCTAGTACATTTTCATTAAAACACGGCAATATAGACGTCATATCAACATATTATTTGACGCTATACAGACTCCGAGGAGAAAAGTGCGACAATATTTGATGTACTATTTTACATATATATAAATAGATCGCAGAATTGAAATGATATAAAATAGCTGGGTTACACTAAATGCTCACAATCTGAATCAATTGTTAGGCGCGCAGAATTACTCGCACAACGCCCACGTACTCCTATGTTATTCCGGGTCGTGTTACCTCCCGTATATCAGAATTACTCGCACAACGCCCACATACTCCTATGTTATTCCGGGTCGTGTTACCTCCCGTATATCAGAATTACTCGCACAACGCCCACGTACTCCTATGTTATTCCGGGTCGTGTTACCTCCCGTATATTAGATAACACTATAAAGTCAGATTACGCGGCCCACTACAATTTGGTGCCATACATGCGCAATGAAATAGTGCTTCCCTAAATTCCATCCACTTGTTTACATAAAGGTCATATTTGAACCGAAATAAAATATATCAGGACCATGTCTAAACACTCCGAATCCGGGTATTCCACAGGCAATTGTTTCGATATTTAAAAGCATTAACTCTTCAATAGTATAACTGTGAACAAACATTTAAAAATGACTGGTTTAGAATGGGGATAAAGAGTGAGGCTTGGTGTGCACCGTTCAGCTGTTTCCCTTCTGTGTTCATTTGTTTGTTTTGTCTATTTTCTATTATATTTTAAAAGTTTTGTCTCTCCATTTTGTGCGAATATCTTAAATACCGATGCTGTTACAGTGTTTCAGCTGGAGTTAGTATTTTTATCTTTGATTTTCTGTCCTTTAAGTAAAACTCCAGGGTCATAACTACAATTTTCTACTAGTATCATAACTGTATATGTATGACATGATAACATTACATATATTTTAGATATCTTAAAAGCACCTCTTAAACGCTCATTTCTTTTGAAAATTTACAATTCGGGCAATGTTTTAAATGCATTACTGATTAAAACATCTTTAAATGTATTTCATATTTATTACTTTATCTGTTTACCAAATGCAAATATAACACAGTCAAAATCTTCTATTTATCACGGATTACATTGATAACATTTCTTGCCTTTCGTTAAGGTATTCGAATAGACAATGAAGTCTTTATTTAAGAAATAATAAGTTCCCAAACGTGGTTTTGAGTTTTTATGCGTAAGAATATATCACGAAGGCCGTAGGCCTAGTGATATATTGTTTCGCATAAGAACGAAATACTCTGGTTATTCTACGACGGCCTAGTGATATATTGTTTCGCATAAGAACTCAAAACTCTGGTTATTCTACGATAAATCACACTTGGGAACTTATTATTTCGACTCTAACACGACATACCATTATCAACAGTGTTAGAAAAAAATGGTAACTACTTTTTACGACCGTGCTACGCACCTGGATCGGATAACGTCATTGCACGCGAGGGGTTTATTGCAGAATAACCCGAGATAGATTTTGCTCTACATGTATGTAGGTTATTTGCTGGTCGTGTTAGAATGAATGTTTTATTTGACTATTTGTAGTCTCTATATTGATATTATGCTGATGTTCCTTTTTTCAAAATGAGACTTTGACCTATATTTAACTTGAATGGATGTTGTTACAACCAAAGTTGAACATTTTTATTGTACAATCGATTGTTCACCTTCAGTCCCTGTGCACAGCAGGCGGACAGTTGTATCACTTACTGAATGGATTGCCAGTCAATAGTCCTATTTATTTACCCGAGGTACGAAGAACTGAAAGTTAATTATTTGACTATTGACTAGGCCGGTCACAAAAATGTTAAACCTTCTCCCAATAAGGTCAAGTTGAGTGCGATTAATAATAAATTAATCTGTACATATTGTGATAGATTTAAAGAACTACTTTTTGTACAGGTGAAAACGTATTGCAAGCACTTTACAAATAAATGGCAGCAAATTTCATACTATATACAGTTCTTTTTGTAATGTCTTCTTGTTATTTCATGATCAATTATTTTATGTAATCTTTTCTTTGAATTTTTTTTACTATTACTTCAAATTTGTTGGATAGTCATAGGTTTTAAAACAATAGGTGCAGAATTTCATTCGAAACCTGATTAGATTTGACTTTATTTTTGTTAATATGAGACTATACATGGGTTGTAGTTATGTATTCCGGAAAGCTCTTACAGCCGTGTTGGTTTGATGCCTCAAAAACAGAAATCTTACTCTTAATACTCCAAGGCAGCCTGGTCGCAGCTACATCATTGCATTTCTTTTATTAACTTCCTCTAAGCTCTTCCAAAAAGTTTCCTTTCAGCCAGATCGATAAATCCCTATATTAACAATTGTTTACATGTAGTAACTTAAGGTTATTTGAGAAAAAAGTAATACATTGTAGTCACATTGTTATGAATTCACTCTGTTTTGACGTCAGTACTGGAGGTCGATAAGCGTTTTCGGCCTTTACCCCTTCAAGTCAACATGAAATTTCATCATTTGCGGCAAATGAGTCTGCCTTTGCGGCCAATGCAGACAAAGACCAACTTGCACATCCATGCAGGCTGGTCTTGGTCTGCACTGTTCGCTATTCAGTCAGTAAATTTTCAATGAACACCCCTTTGAGCAATAAATGGTATTGCCAAAACTGATTTATAGACCAGTCCATTTAAGAAATTTAGCGGGGTAAAGGTTAATCACACAACTGTTCCTAAACCAATGGACCAATGGAAAAATATAATATAGAACTAATAATATATATATTTAACTGGATTTTTTAGTTGTATAGCTCGATAATATTCTCATGACTGGAAAACTATATAATTATATCCTACTATTTAGATATAAAAACTGATGTTGCCAAAAGCTGTTTTAGCTTATAGGGATACTAATACCATATAGATTTTATCAAGGCAACAATGATGAGTCATCAAGTTAATAAGTTGGGTTTATTTAACATCACAATAATGCCATTTGCTCTCTCATACGTTACTGTATTGTGTTGTAGTTTTAACCCTTACCATGCCGGACACGATTGATTCTGCCATTGCAACCAGTGTAGATCATGATAAGCCTGCACATCCGTACAGTCTGATCAAGATCTGCACTGTTCGCCATTCGGTCAGAACCTTTTTGATAAGCATCCCTTTTAACAGTTAATGGTACTGTCCAAACTGAAAGATGGACAAGTTCATTATAGAACTAAAACTAACGAGTTGCAGCAAGTTTTAGTTAACCATTACCCAGCTAATTTTCTATAATGAACTTGTCCATCTTTCAATTTGGACAGTACCATTAACTGCTATAAGGAGTGCTTACCAAAAGATACTGACTGATTGGCGAAAAGTGCAGATTTTGATCAGACTGCACGGATGTGCAGGCTAATCATGATCTACAAAGGCAGAATCAATCGTGTCCAGCATGATAAGGGTTAATCAGCGCATTGCGAGAAATTAAATTTCTGTTCCCGAATTACTTCTCCAAGGCTGCAAATTATGTACGATGTAGTTTTATTATATCATAATGTTTTCACTGTACCTTCAGATTTGTGTGATAAGAATAAGTCCTTTAGAAGACACGAAATGTCCTTCAAAATTTGGTTAGATATCATGCATTGACCTTAAATATTTTGTATCTTGTTTAGTGCTGTTTTAATACGAGATTCACGTCACGGTATGACTATGCGTGGGGTATTGTAATGTTTCCGGAACCAGGATCTACACTAAAAAAATAAATACTAGATCTACAAAAGTGAGAAACAAAAGATAACAAATATGAAGCGATCATGACATGCGAACTAATATGAGATTTGTCACGGTAAAATGTTCCATCCGGTTGCAGATTTGTGATGTATAATCTTTTTTTACAATTACGTGTCATGTAATAGTAAATACACCATATCGAAAACGGATACAAAATTAGCTGTAACTTAATAGGTTGGCGAACATTTAACGAACAAGATTGTTACAAGATGGTTCTTTTTAACGTGAACATTTTAATATACACTCAGTTCCAAAAGAAAGTGTGCACTTAGTTTTCTGTTATTTTTTCTCGGTTATTTTCATGAAAACTTATAATGTTTGGAACCAGAATTTAAATCAGTTCGTAAAGAAATTGGTGTGCATTTTAGATTTTGAGTTGCAGTCGCTTTAAGTGGTTGCTTTTAATCGAAATAGGACAGGTGTTTAAAATATTTAAACTTAAAAAGTGCACATTTTCTTTTGGAACTGAGTATAAGTTATACTTAGCTGCTACCCACCAGTAGGTGTCCAAAAGGGAAAGTTCCTCTCCAAGTTCTGATAAAGCGTCAACTTCACTCGGACATTTTTCAAATATAAATTGACTGTTCGTCAGCGCTTTCTGACGTAATTCTGATGTCGTTATAAATCCATCTTCGTCACTATCCAGAGCAGCAAAAATGATGTCTAATTCTTCTTCAGTTAAATTGAGATCTTTTGATATTTTTGATAAAGATTTGCGCGTGATTTTCACTTCTGGTTTACCACTTCCTGTTGTGTCGTCTGCAGTTATAAGCTCCAAAAGCCTCGTAGCGTCTAATTCAATTGAAGTCTGAGATGTAAGACTCAGCGCTCGAGACTTTGGTAATGGTCTTCCGTTGTAAGACATATTCAAACCTCGCTGCTTGAGCACATACTGCTTTTATTCCACTGATGTATCTGATAAATCGTTTGAAATGTGTTTAATGTTCAGCAAAATTTGTGTTTTAACCATCTTCATTTAAATTCATGGTAACGTTTACACCAACTGCTGTTGTAAAATGATATATCACGAATTCATTTATAAGTCATAAGTTACAGATCAGGTTAATTTCAAGTGCAAACCTATACCGGCACTTTATTATAAAATGTGCTTGAGATGTAGTATTCAGCGAAACTTATGCACGATGCTATGTTCATTTTTAAAGGACCCTTCAAATTGCACCGAGCAACCAGTAACATCACTGTTTACTTTTAAAAATCTACGATAAATTTCAGGAGAAAATATTCTATGTATTTGAATTTAAAGTAAAGATATGCTAAAAGGTTACTCGTTGAAATGAATTCGAAACATTAAAAAAACTATTATGAAATCGCTTAATCAATAATTGTTTAATTAACAATAAAAAATAAACTTGTACATATCACCTAAGCATTATTCTATTAATCCGTGAGAAAAATACATATACATTTCCCTTTCACAGAATTTGAACTTATTTCGTAGCGAAATACACCTTAATTTAGACTTAAATTTGAAATACGACCCTCTGTACAGTTGAAGTACAGTAAATTTTAAGTTATTCAAAATGTATAGTAACAACGAGAGAGTGAGTGGGTTGGTTTGTAGTGTTATAAACTTAAGACAATTTTATTTATCGACGATAGAAAATTGTTTCTTTTATTACATTTAATCAGATTTAAGGCAACCTATCCATTTTCTATTTGCGATATAATTCAATTGTATATTCGGATTAAATTTTCTTAAAGCCACCATTTTCAATTTGAAATTTTGATATACCATCGGTTTATGGCCAAGCAATATATTTTATTAAGGTTAAGTTAATAATTATATATATATATATAGATCTATGTCAAATTGTTTATTTACATTTCAAAAACGAAGCATGAAATATCAAAAGATTAACAAAGATTAGTTTCTTAAATATGTTTTTGTAAAATTCACATATATTGTTTATGCATTCTAAAAAATGAACGTAATTGTAAAAAAAAAAGAAAGTGGTTTCGTGTAATAAATGAATAGTTTAAATCGTTATTCACCTTAATTAAGACTGTAGAACTTTATATTTTGCTCAATATCGTTAAAAGTTCTCCATTATGATTTTTTCCGGTTCAATGTCCTCTAATTGCATTTAAGCAAAATAAATATTTCTTTATAAATATACTTTCCTTATTTAAAATTAAGCAAACGAGAAATGATAACATATGTATTTCTAACCTGTTAACAAACATTCATTAATAAATATAGTCTTAACACACACATGTACACTTATATATCCATCTACAGTGCATATTAGATCACTTCAAAACGAAGCCGAATGGTTTAGTGTCACCGATCGAACACGATTATCCTTTTTTATCTTAAAGCATTTTCGTAGAAATCCCTATTTATATATTTTCATTCCACCAGCTTTGATGTTTTATACGAAATCAACAGCTAAGTGTTATAAATTTATCCATTGACACAAATTGTATAATAAATACAATGTGAGAAAATGTATAGGTACACAACAAATATTTGTCACTTTCTATATATAAAATAAACGTGAACTTTTAAGTCTCCGCTTGAATGGATTTCGATGTAAATCATTATACATTATTTTGCTTTACCCGGATTTTAAAAGTTCAATCTGGCAAGTTTGTTAACACAGGAAACTGCACGCAATAATAATTTGTAAAGTAATATATGCACCGCGATACCTTTTTAACATTCCTTCATGAGAACGAAATGAGATGTTTACTTTTATACGGATATGATAATAGACGAGTTATATTTGTCACTTTACCTTTATTAGCTGTTATTTCACTTCTTCGTGAGACCTGAGGAACATAACCATCCGCAAACTGAATAAAATCTTTATTTAATAATATTAATGTTAGTTACCCCTTTTAAAGCCTTCCTCGTTATTTGCTCTTATGCTTTTCTTTAAATCAGATTTTGCTTATTAATAAGAAAGTGCGTGCGGTCCTATTAAAGTGATCACAGAGGATCCTCATATCTGCTCCGTCTATCATATTTCTTCAGTCTTACCTAAATCGCTATAAACAAGACAATACGAAATATGGTTAAAGCGTTTCACCTCGGTAATATATCTATCCGTTCATTCAAAATCGGCAAAGATACGCAGCACGATAAAGAAAACTATCTTCGTAATCAGCCCTTTAACTATTAATACTATAATAAATCTTGACGTATGCGCTGAATTATTAGAAGAATTGTACTGCTTTGACTGAAAATAAAGTATATAGACTTTTAGAAAGTTTTTGTCACGTTTTCCTACAATTAAACAAGTAAATACATAATTACCGTACAAATTACATTTGTAATGACAAAAGAGGCTTTATTTTTAGGCTTTTAAAGATATACCATGATAATTTACTTGGAGCACGCGGGTAAGTTTGTTAACATTGTTAAAATACAAATTACTGTACTAAAACACAACTGCTGATCTCAGCAATTTACAGCTCGAAGTAAGTAGATCTATAGTAAACTTTGAAAATAACTCTTCAATTGGATCACCATACCATCCAATGCCACAAATATTGTTTGCCATAGGGGCCGCTATGATAAAAAATCCGCATTACATCTAACCTCAGTATTTATATCCGCCATTAATTCTTACATACTAAACGCCACTTAGTGCAGCAATCTAAACTACATGTCCTCATATTGTTCAGCAATCTATATGGCGCAGCTATTTCACCTACATGTCCTCATATTGCGAGCTCTAATCTAAATTCATGCAGCAATCTAACTTACATGTTCTTATAATTATTGTGTGCAGGTAGTAATCTAAAATCGTGCATCCTTGTAAACTGTATGTCCTCATATTGTCCAACAACCTTTAACTGTACATCAATCTAAATCAAAAGTCCTCATATTTTGCAGCAATCTAAAATTTTGCAGCAATCAAAGCTACATGTTCTTATACTGTGCAGCAATCTAAAATCGTGTATCAAACTGAACTACATATCCTAATATTGTGCAGCAATTTATTATCGTGCAGCAATCTAAAATCGTGCATCAAGCTAAACAACATGTCCTCATATTGTGCAGCAATCTAAAAGTTTGCATCTATCTAAACAATAGGTCCTAAATATTGTATCAGCCTAAACTACATGTCTTATATAGTGCAGTAATCTAGAATCTTGCATCAATCTAAACTACATACCCTAATAGTGTGCAGTAATCTAAAATCGGGTATCACTGTAAACTATGTCCTCATTTTATGCAGTAATCTAAAACTATGTGCTTCATTCTAAACTATATTTTGTCCCGATTATGTGTGCAGCAGTCTAAAATCCTGTATCCTTTAAAACTTTATGTCCTCATATCGTGCAGTAATGTATAATCGCGCATCAATATAATATTTAATGTACTTATTGTATGTATAGCAATCTAAAATCACGCATAAATGACTCCTAAATTGTATGCCCATAGTGTGTGCTATACGATCTGTTTATATTCAACGCACGTTTATTTGGCTAATAAGTAAAATATTTAAATATGAAAAAAAATAATTTCTGATGTCATGTCATAAAACACTTATTGAATGGCTTGCAAGTCAATAGTCAAATCTTTTAGCTGACTGTCCTTTGGACCCCGGGCAATAGTTTAGTTTACTGAGTAGCAAGTCATTCAATAAGTTTATACAATATGTCGTCATAGTGGGCAGTAATCTAAAATCGTGCAACAGTCTAAGCTATATGTCATCACAATGTGCAGTAATTCTCAAATACTGCACCATTCTGAACTATATTTCCTCATATTGTACACTTTTATCTAAAATCGTGCACCAGTCTAAGCTATATGTCATCACATTGTGCAGTGACTCTAAAAAACTGCATTATTTTCTGAGCTATATTCCCTCATATTGTACACTTTTTACCTAAAACCGTGAGTCAGTCTAAACTATATGTCCTCATATTGCGCAGTAATCTTAAACTACTTTTTCTTCAAAATGCGTGACAATCTGTTACCTGAGATTAACCCGAAAATTCCTAATCAAACTACGACACCAAATTAATCCATTTTCTCGTAGGTCGGGTTAAGACGATTAGTTGACATAATGTTTGCTTCCAAAATATTAAGAAGTCCCAATTGTAAGGACACAATGCTCACAAAGCGGACACGATAATAAAATCGTATATATTCATAAATCAATATTCATATTGATATATTTTGTGATAATTATTAAAGGCTCATAATGCGACTAATGAAAAGAGATGCCATTCTAACCATGTTATCATGCATACCATCTAAATGGACATCTGCTTTGTATGTGTTTTAACATTAAATTACGATACAAACCTTATGGAACTTTAACATGTTTAGGCCATACCATATACACATATCATGTTCAGAAATGTGTATATAATTAACAAATTATCCAACGGGATATGACAACCTTGTGATCTGCACAAATACTTTAAATCTATGGTTACCTGATAGTCAGTACGCAACGAAGTGATTAAAGATATCCAAAGCCCATCTTGCATAGTAACATTTTGTCTGTAAATATTTAGTTCATATGTAGAAAATCCTTATCATATTTTTAACAAATAATCAAGGCCTTCGAGTGGGTTATCGTCTAATTTACAACGGTTCTGAGGTCATTTGCGTAGGAACTGAACCACGAGTGGTTAAAGTCTGAAGCATTTGAACAAGTTTACCGTGGTAAATTAGACGATAAATCACAAGAATCCCTTGATCGTTTAATTATGACATGCTCATTGACATATTTTAATAAATATTATGCTGGACTGCATTTACACGAGCAGTAATGTATTGGACGCCCTGCGACAATTTGACGTCATATTTGACGTCATAATGCTCTCCTACCGGTCGGCGCGTCAACTGTTGCTTATTGCAGAATATACAGAGCTCGATTTCCTTCTTTGTTTAAATGGAAATCAAATCGAGCCATGTTAGAATTTTTAATTTACTTTATATAATATTATATATAATAATTGCGCATGTAGATCAACATTCATATCTAAATGACATACAGTAATAGTTGTTCGTTAAAACACTTCCATTTTTTTCTAGCGCTAGTAAACATTTATACTGTGCAAAGCTTTACATTTATTTCAAGTATGTACTCGTTTAAACCTATTGCATAGTAGATAATCTACCGTTTAAATATATTAACTTGTTTATTTTATGTTTGCATAAAATATATGTAGAAATTGTTAATGTTTTCAAGAATGAAATTTGCATCTAGTAGTATACCTTTAAAGTACAGATAGGTGTAAAGAGTTTGGTGAAAAAAAATACTGGCTTACTAAAAACTTATAGGACTTCCTAGACAACCGAATGGTAAATATGAATTCCTCTTAAATCCGTATTTATTTAATACAACGACTATATCCACGAAAGTCATTTTGTGTTTGTTTTGTTGTTTTGATTACTCCATTAGTGCGTTATCTTTCAAGATGTTTAGTTACGTTTTGCTATAGTGTCTGTAATATTGTTTACATTCAATGCACTTAGCAAGAAATTAAGTGGTAATTAGTCCTTACCCTGCTTTTTAATAATGAACTTGTACATCTTTCAATTTGGACATTACCATTAACTCTTAAAAGAGGTGCTTACCAAAAAGATACTGGCTGAATGGCGAACAGTGCAGACTATGATCAAACTGCATGGATGTACAGGTTTATCTTGGTCTGCACTGCTCGCAAAGGCAGAATCACTTGCCACCAGCAGGCTAAGGGTTAATAATAGTTGTGTTTGTTGCTTTTTAATAATGAACTTGTACATCTTTCATTTTGGACATTACCATTAACTCTTAAAAGAGGTGCTGACCAAAAAAATACTGACTGAATGGCGAACAGTGCAGACTATGATCAGACTGCATGGAGGTACAGGCTGATCTTGGTCTGCACTCCTCGCAAAGGCAGAATCACTTGCCACCAGCAAGCTAAGGGCTAATAATAGTTGTGTTTGTTGCAGAAGATCCTGGTTAGTGGACAGATTGCTTTACACCTTGTTGCAGATTGGTCTGGTAAATGCCCAGAGTCATGTTCTGTTTGTTGCAATAGTTTCTGTTAATTTCCATAACCCTACAACTTGTGTTGCAGAAAGTTCTGGCAAATGTCCATATCCTGACAATATTTATTGCAGAAAGTTCAAGTTTATATCCATATCCCTGAATTTTTTGTCACAGACAGGTTCAGTTAATGCCAAGATTCCTTCACTGTTTGTTGTAGATAGTGTATGTTGATGACTAGATTCGGTTGATTAATACTGTTGATATTCAGTTTCATGTACAATTTGTTGCAGAAATTCTTGATAAATGATAGGACTTTTGCTTCGTTTGTTTCTGGCAGTCCCGATGAGTGTCCAATAGTCTTGATGAGTACTGTTTGCTGCAAAAGTATTGACGAATGTCCAAATTCCTGTGGTGTTTGTTGCAGAAGTAATTAATGAATGTCCAAATACATGTCCTTTTTGTTGCAAAGACTTGACGAATATTATTTGTTGCAGACAGTCCTGGTGATGTCCATATTTCAATGTTTGTTGCAGAAGATTTGACGAATACTATTTGTTGCAGACAGGCCTGGTGATGTCCATATTTCAAAGTTTGTTGCAGAGGACTTGACGAATACTATTTGTTGCAGACAGTCCTGGTGACTGTCCATATTCCAATGTTTGTTGCAGACAGTCTTGGTGAATGTCCAGATTCTTGTAATATTTGTTGTAAAAGTATTGATAAAGAACCAGATCCATGATTTGTTTGTTGCAGATAGTCTTGGTGAATACTGTTTAATTCAGAAAGTCTTAATGGATACTGTTTGTTGCAGATAATTTTGATGAACGTCCAGATCAATGTATTGTTTGTTGCAGATGATTTAGATGAAAATATCCAGATTTTTGTACAACTTGTTGATCGTAGTACTGGTTAGTATCCAACGTGTCTTTATTTTATATCTTAGACAAACCTGAAATTGTCTTTGATCTCTGTGCATTTCATGAGGTTGTTTGGGTTTACTTCCTTTAAACGTGAATATAAAAGATTTCAACATCTATGAGCTTAAAAAGTAAATTCTTTACATTTGAAATGAGTTTAACACATTGTAAACCACCGATTTTAACGTTTAGACTTCCTAATGTATTTTAAACTTCCTCATACATTACAGATAATTGGATCTGCAACATCTGCAACATCTATAGAGTTTGATGGATATGCCACTTCTAAATCAACGGTTTTCTGTTACAATGCATTATTTCTGTAGGAACTGGGTAATCTATTTACACATTACTCGTGTCAGTGTTTGTATACGTTATAAGTTGAATACAGCAATTCTGATATTAATTTCGAGCGAGCGTAAGCGAGAAATTAATATCAAAACTGCTGTATTCAACTTTTTTTTATAACCGTTTTACAGTTCGCCATTAAATTTAATACATACAGTTCAAGTGACAATGTATGTGAAATAGAATGGCCAGATTTGAATGAAATGTAGCAGTTCCACTGGCAGAGCAACTTGGGCGAACTGTAAACATGCTTAACATGCGCTGTATAAAATGTTCGATAGAGCATTTACATTTTCTGAGATTGGATTGTCTGCTTACTGCAAGATACATAAAAAAACATCATAATCACACTAGCACTAGCAAATACATATGCTAGTATTTGTTCAATGTGCTGACGATACAAATCACTTTTTATTGGTCATATAACATGGTCAAAATATCTTAAAACATAACAAGACTATACAAACTATATAAACTGCATCTCAAATACAAAATGAATTGTTAAAAGAAAGCCAACACCAGAGATCTCTGCAAACCAATAGTAATATATGACACTTTTGCATTACGAAAAAGGAAAGGATAGTTATGCATCCCAAACTAATAAAAAGAATACCCCATGCGTTCACCTCCACCCTTATATTGTCATTAAACTCACCAACTCAAAGTCTGTAAACCTTCGTCTAAATCTCCTATAAACTCTTCAAGAGAGACTTCATCTAACGAATTATTACTCTGAATTCGAGATCTTCTTCTGTCCTTTAACGTCTCGCTAATTTCTTTAAATCCATGTGAGAATTCGTCTTTTCCGATTTTTCCGTCGCCATCTTTGTCAAGTGCTTGGAAGACGCTTTTTATCTCCTCTCTGGTGAGTTCTGGGCAAATATTGGCTAGTTCCGCTTCGTCGATGTAACCGGAACCATCCAGATCGCAGGCACGGAATAAAGAAGACACCGAACCAGCTCTATCCATAGTTTATTTTTCACAACAATTAAAATATTGACAGCTGTTTTAATTTGTAATTATGTGTGGTCATCCATGTTAAACTTTTTATAGAACACACAACATTTTCTTGTCACTTTCTTCTTAATTTGTTGAATAGATATCCTGAAAATATAGAATGGTTAATCATCGGTCTTCTTAGGTTCTAGCTATTTAATTCAGTGAAAATACGTATGGAATGTACGTTACAGAATACACAATAGTGTATCATAGCGACACCTGGATATTTAACGACCGATAGCATGAAATATTTAGTGCAAAACTGCTAAAGAAATGAAAATGTCATAGAAGAAAGTGCATTATAATGATGAAAATATTAAACGGAAGAACGAATATCTCTAATCGCAGTCTTTTAAGCATGAACAAAGTTCTTTCACATTTTAATTAATGTTTCTTTGAATATCTTCATTTATCTGACACTGAGAAAATGGTAAACCAAATAGTTATTTGTTTAAAGAATGGCTCACATACTTTGTTTTCAAACTTCATAGGGATACATAAATCAACAACATTGTATGTAAGCTGAAACAAAAAAAAGCCATTTTTAAAAAGTACATTTTAGACGGACGCTGAATGGTCTTCATTTTTCGGAGGGGGTGGGGTTGGGGATAGGTGATAGGGGTCAAGGAAGAAATCTTTTGTTTATGAAACAAACCCGCAATAATTAAACTACAAATATCAATTAACATTCTAACTTTAGGGACTGCACAGGGAATGTTGTAAGACGATGTACCAATTACGTCACACCTTGAATTATGAGTGTAGAAACAGTGGCTAAACAAGAACTTGCCACAACAAAAGACAACAAAACAGATGAAAGACATGAGCAAGAAAAGAAAGATCTAGAAAGTACATCACAAACTGTACTTTGGCCAGTCATTTGGTTGCGCTTTCTGCAATGTGTTAAATGAACTTGATGTATATCTTAAGTTGTTTCTAATTTATTACTTTAAACTAAGATTACTTTCTTATTTCTTACAGTTTTACCAGACCCAAATCTTGATGGTCAAAATACAGAAGTTACTAAAAAAAGGCAACATACTGAAGGACATTTATTTGATCTAAGATAGTATCAAAAGAACATATCTATTCAGTCCACCATTACAAAGTAATATATTTACCTCTGTTTTCCCAGTCTTATTCACAAAAGTACTATTGTAACGTATATATATCCAAGTTGAGACGTAGATTAATAAATTTGTCACCAGTGTCTGTGATGCTTTGTACTGTCCTTAATCCCTTCAAAAATAGAACAAAAACAGTAGAATCTGTTATCTTTACTTTCTAGTATTTGTAAACGACTTTATCAAACATTATTACAGCAGACGACATTCTCCGTAAATGAAGTTTTCCTGATCAATATGGGAAAGAGATAATTTATTCGTTCAATAAAACGTCAGGTATAGGGAAAACAGAGTGATAAGGTTTCCGATAGGAAAAATCCAATTAACATAACATTGATACTGTAAGTGCGGCGACAAAGAATTTGACTCTTTTGGATTTTGTTCAGCTGTGCTGGACAAACGGTAATGAGGATAGGGTCAAGTTATGTTTACTGACATAAATATACAATAATAATAAAAACTGTATTCTTTTTACAATGTGATTAGGGGCTTGAATGTCTTTACACTGTATCTTGTGCTTGAAGGCTTTTACAAAGTGCTTGAAGACTTTCGCACTTTGTCTTGTGCTTGAAGACTCTCACAATGTGCTTGAAAGCTTTCGCATTGTGTCTTGTGCGTGAAGGCTTTTATAATGTGATTGAAGACTCTCACAATGTGCTTGAAAGCTTTCGCACTGTGTCTTGTGCTTGAAAGCTTTCGCATTGTGTCTTGTGCTTGAAGGCTTTTACAATGTGATTGAAGGCTCTCACAATGTGCTTGAAGGCTTTCGCACTTTGTCTTGTGCTTGAAGGTTCTCACAATGTGTTTTGAAGGCTTACGCATTGTGTCTTGTGCTTGAAGGCTTTTACAATGTGATTGAAGGCTCGCACAATGTGCTTGAAGACTTTCGCACTGTGTCTTTTGCTTGAAGGCTCTCACAATGTGTTTGAAAGTTTTCGCACTGTGTCTTATGCTTGAAGGCTCTCACAATGTGCTTGAAAGCTTTAGCACTGTGTCTTGTGCTTAAAGGCTCTCACAATGTGTTTGAAAGCTTTCGCACTGTGTCTTGTGCTTGAAAGCTTTCGCACTGTCTTGTGCATGAAGGCTCTCACAATGTATTTGAAGGCTTACGCATTGTGTCTTGTGCTCGAAAGCTTTCGCACTGTGTCTTGTGCTTGAAGGCTCTCACAATGTGTTTGGAAAGCTTACGCATTGTGTCTTGTGCTTGAAAGCTTTCGAACTGTGTCTTGTGCTTGAAGGCTCTCACAATGTATTTGAAGGCTTACGCATTGTGTCTTGTGCTTGAATGCTTTTACAATGTGCTTGAAGGCTTACGCATTGTGTCTTGTGCTTGAAGGCTCTCACAATGTATTTGAAGGCTTACGCATTGTGTCTTGTGCTTGAAGGCTCTCACAACGTGTTTGAAGGCTTTCGCACTGTGTCTTGTGCATGAAAGCTCTCACAATGTGCTTGAAAGCTTTAGCACTGTGCCTTGTGCATGAAGGCTCTCAAAACGTGTTTGAAGGCTTACGCACTGTATCTTGTGCTTGAAGGCTCTCACAATGTATTTGAAGGCTTACGCACTGTATCTTGTGCTTGAATGCTTTTACAATGTGCTTGAAGGCTTACGCACTGTGCCTTGTGCTTGAAGGCTTTCACAACGTGTTTGAAGGCTTACGCACTGTATCTTGTGCTTGAAGGCTCTCACAATGTGTTTGAAGGCTTACGTACTGTGTCTTGTGCTTGAAGACTTTTACAATGTGATTGAAGGGTCTTAAAATGTGCTTAAGACTTTCACAGTGTGCTTCTAGGGTTTCACACTGTGCCTTGTGCTAGAAGGCTCTCAGAATGTACTTAAAAGCTATCGCAACATGCCTTGTGCTTGAAGGTTTTCATCATACTATCATTGCAAATGATACAGGTGTATGGCAATAGAAGTAACTGTTGAAGGGACCTCATTTTAACATTTCTTGTGAATACTGGCTTGTGACATTAAACCTAGTAATAGAATTATGACATTTTACAGATTAAACACAACATTGAATACCAATAAAACTGATATGGACCAAGAAGACGATCGCCGTTCTTGTTGAAATTGTGAAACCTATATTCAGTCTGTAACAGACAATGGTGTCCGTTAAAAGGTTTATTCCTATCTCCATTGAGAACCTTACCATTTTTTTGTTGGAAAATATTCCGCCCTGCTACCATTTAAGGCCAGTATTAACAGATACGCCATTCTGCATATCTGTGTAAATTTCATTCTCATGGCTACCCACGGGAGTCCCTCTATCTAGAATCAATGAAGCTGTATCTACCTTACCAGCTGTTTCTTAACATATCAATCATATCTCTATACGCAGAAAACTAATTACATTTGTTCGAGTTACGAACATAGAATAATACAGTTATCTTTATGCATATAGGCCACCTATTTTGAAGAAAAATAAGTTTTACAAGCTTTCATCCCCAGGTCGATGTCTGGTTGCTAGTTACACGAACGATGAACATATAACACTGTCATTTGTTTTATTCGTCTTTCAAGTTATATACAAATCAGTAATTTATCAAGTTGTACGTATACAAATGAGGAATTTGTCAGGTTGTATACAAATGACGAATTTCTTAAAACTTTGTTACAACTTATTTTTTCAACACAAAAAAGTCAAACCCTATTCAAAATTGAATGAAAACTAAATTGTTTAAAAACAGATCCTATTCACAAATGCTGTATATTGGGTAAATGCTCGACAGGTTTATTTGCCTTGGGTAATTTTTGCGACATGTTTCATTTCCAAGTGCGTAATTTTCGCGAACCATTTATTTCCCGAATGGGTATTTTTCGCGACGTTTATTTCCCGAGCAAATATTTTTTACCGCGACACGTTTATTTTTTGCGACATGTTTATTCGCCGAGTTGGTATTTTTCGCGACATGTTTATTCGCCGGGTGGGTATTTTTCGCGACATGTTTATTTCCCGGGCAGGCATTTTTCGTGGCATGTTTATTTATCCCCTATCGATGGAACACCGGGGGAGACTATAGGAATGCCCTTCGTCTGTCCGCAAATCTGGATTCTGTAATAACTCAAAAATGAATTTAAGCTATGTTCATAATACTTTGTATTCGAACAGAGGGTAATATGTAGATTATGCACGTACATGACTTATACTTGTAGGTCAAAGTTCAAGATTAAAGGTAAAGTAAAAATTATTTCTGCTCCATAACTTTTATGTGCATTGATGGATTATCTTAGTGCTACACACAAACGTTTCCCATGATGAGAAAATGTGTCAACACATGTGATCTATGTTTTGAGGTTAAAGGTCAATGTCATCGGTAGGGGACTTCTGTATTGCCACTGCAATACTCGGTCACTTATTTGCAAAGTGGGTAATTTTTGTGAAATGTTTATTTCGTGTTTTGATAGACATCAGACATCAGACATATTCGCGTCGTTTAGATTTTGCGTTTCGAAATACGTAAAACATGTATTGTTGGACATAATGCCTTGTAACATTCACGAATTTACTGAATTGGCGTGTCGCTCTAGTCCCAAATACTTCGTAAAACTAAAAACCATCACGAAAATTACGCAATCAATAATATTCAATTTGTGAGTGGGAGAGAGAATGAATGTGTCTCACGTAAGGTATGACAGGAATGTGGTGTACTATAAATATTCACTGTTTCTTTTAAAAGCAATGTATTTGCAAGGCAAGGATTCGTGGGGGCGGGGTGAGGTGGGAGGAAGGGCTTGTACTTTCGTGTAAAACAAAAAGTTTCATCCAATTTATTTATCTGACTGACCTGCTGCAAAAAAATGACACTCATAAACATTCTGGAGAAATATTCTTTATTTTGAACTTAGTCAATAGAAGTGTCTAAAATGAAATCTTTATAGGTGAACATTCATGATTCACATCTAAGTCATTAAAAAGAAAAACGTTTAGACAAAAACTAAGCATTATATAAATGCAATTCCTAATTTTTCTATCAGATATCCATAACATGAAGCCACAGAACATTTCAGCATGCAGGAATAATTTAAGAAAGGCTGTGTAAAATTATTTAAATAAGAGACATGTCCGGCATCTTTGAGGTACGTGTATGCTGTTCATCCCTAAGATAGGTCTTTTGACCGAATAAATGAAAGATTTGTCTCAAATGAATGACCATTCGTTTTGAAACAAAATTCTTCGACAAATTTCTTACTTAAAAGTACAAATTAAGATTTGGCTTCCAAGTAAACAAAAGCATATATATATAGGAAACAATCGTCAACAATTCAGGACATTTCGTTGCCATACATACGAATGTATTTATCGAAATATACCGTTGCAATATTCGTTGCCATCAATACAAATATTTATGCATTTATCGAAATATACCGTTGCCATATTCGTTACCATGAATACAAATGCATTTATCGGAATATACCGTTGCCATATTCGTTGCCATCAAATCATGTATTTATCGAACTATACCGTAACCGGTTTCAAAATGACGGTTCTGCATCCCTAAAATATGCCTGTAACAATTTTTGGAAAGGCCATTCAAACAATCAATTTACACAGGAAGCTTTGGCGAAGTTTCTACGTTTAAAGTTGGTATCTAAAACTAAACTTTTCTGGTGAAAGATTGGCATTGAATACTACTTTAATCAAGGTCACAAGGTGTTTTTGAATGATTAAAGCTAAATAGTTCTCTTGCCGTGGAATGTTATGCACATTTACGGCAAAGAACAGCTGCACATTCTATCTATATGAAAACAAAATGTCATCAAGTACTCAAAGCAAAGAAGAATGAAACAGTTTATTTTATACGGAGGTCAATTTGCCGCAAGGTAGACTGAAATGGATTCTACACAAACGTATGTTTACGTAGACTTTCTTATTGACGTGAAATCACACGCATTTGTATTCAGTGTTGTTATATTTTCTGACTTTTTTTGGTTCATGGTGTACATTCAGTGCTTAAGCAGATGGAAGGGCAGATGAGTAATGTTGCACATTTCATTACCTCTCTTGAACAGACTCGATCAAACCGAGTCTGTTATTAGTTTGCTCAGTAGTGTTCTATGCTTCACTGAAAATATATATATATATAATTCTAGTTGTTTTTTTTTTTAAATTGGTGAAAAGCTGGTCACATGGTTACTACCTATATTTCTATAGAGGGTCAGTAGATTTTCATTTTTGATCAGGCAAAAAGCATATGTCCGATAAAACAAATTATTGACTCCGAGGAAATATGTGGGATCGGTATGATAAATGTGGGAACTCCGCGTCCTTATGTACATTTATGTAACGGCGGGAATTTAACCTTACCAGAGTTCCCGGAGTCTTGACCAGAACTACTAGTAACTCTTTTTCAGCCTCTCTCCGCCTGAATCAGAGGTGGAGTACGAAATGACTTCAGACATATTGTCTTTTATAAAATGGTGCCGAACCAAGACATATTCATCGTTTTTTTCCCTCTACAATTAATTCACAACAACTATAACTTAAGCCTATAACAAATATTTATTTTTTCAGTTTATATGAATTACAAATATCATATTACAATAATAAAACAGTTAACTTTTACGAGATTTCAAACCAATACATTTTTGATATCGATTTTACGGCGCATCAACCCAGCACATGTTAAATGGAGCCAAACAGAACTGAAAAGTTTGGTTTCACACCACATTTACATCGAAATATACACACGAGGTATGAAATCAAAAATTGTATACTTACTGGAATCACAGAGATACAGTGAAACCAAGTGTTCAGACCCTGTTAGTCGTCTCCTACGATCATGCGTGGATAAGACAGTGGTTCCAATACTTTTTATACAAAAGTTGTCCCAGAGCCATATAATGGGGCACACATTCTGAAAGAATCATTTCTGAATATTTGGGAAATATCGGTTTCTAAAACAATAGAAATTGCAGTTTATTCCCAAACAAATGGATAAAAACGTAGAATTCTAAAAATTAGAGCACCAGCTTAGAATGCTGGAGGTCGTGGGTTCATTCCCTGTCCACGTAATACCAAAGAGAGTACATCCTTTGCTTGGTGTTCAGCGTTACAAAACTGGCTACTCATCTCTCATACCTTCGCGGCAATGGATTCCATCAGGAATGTGGTGCCGAGAGTGATTAATACAAGTTGAAGAACATTTTTTCAGAATCGATGATTTTTAACAATGACTTCAGATAAAGTCATGAATTGTTGTTCTATAGAATTACATATAATATGAATGGAATGTCTTATATTTTTAAGAGAAATCAAGGAAAAATCCTTGTTGCAGAAAAGATAGATCAAACAGTAGTATCTATACAATGCTGAATATAACATCTGATTATCAAAGTGGCAAGAAGAGACATACAGTAACCAGAGCACCGCCTACTGGTGCCATCGCTTGTCTGCAAGGGCTGGACAATCTGTAAGAAAAAAGTTCTAACTCAAAGCTGTAGAAGAAAAGTGAATAATAAATAACCAAGAAATACTGATTTTCTAAGTACAAAAAGGATAACAATTGTAACAAAATGCTGGTTAAGAGTTATGGTTCTTCTTTCTACAGTTGCTTTAGAAACAGTCAAAATTAGTGCCCCTTGGTAACGAGGATAATACTTGAAACTGCTGTCCTCGCCCCTAACTGCCTCTCACAGTATTTCTAAAGTTGTTCGAGTAAACAGTTTTGACTATTCCCCATATACCCAAGAAACAACTGCATACTTTATACAAGTAGATTGGTGTATTCATTATGAAATGGGAAAGAAACTGAATAACAGAAGATAGCTAAAAACATGAAAGTTATATGTTTTGATTTGTCTTTTTTATTCTAAGCAAATAATTATGAAAATCGGACTACAAACAAAAAAAAAAGAGCTGTCTGTTGACAGCACGCTCATCTATCCAAGGAACTGATGGAAGTATGGGTGAAAATATTACCATAACTTTTCAGACAAAAGAAAAAAATAGATTAGACAAACAATTTACCTGTATTTACGGATTTGGATAAGTCTTGCACTATATGGCAATATGTGACCATGATGGTAAGCAAGTGTTACAAGTTTCAAAGCCATATATCAAACAGTTTAAACAAAATATGGAATGGTATGCGAAACTCTATTTCAAGAAAGGGCCATAAATGTGCTAAAGTCCTTGTCCTAGTTATGAAGTCTTGCCTACATATGTAGACTATGATGGTAAACAAGTGGTCAAAGTTTCAATGCGATATGTCAAACAGGTTAGGCAAAATATGGACTTGCATGAAAAATTTAACTGATTTCCAAATCCAAACAAGAGCACCGCCTTGCGAGTGCAGACGCTCATCTGATCTTTTTTGTCACTCTATTACAAAATATTGTCAAACCCATGATTTTCTAAGTCCAAAATGGGCCATAATTCTTGCAAAAAACAATACTTGCTATGCAGAGTCAGCTTTTAATGGCAAATAACTGCTCCAAGTTTTAAAGCAATAGCTTTGACCGTTAAGAAGGAAAATTGACCTAAACGCAAAACTTAACCAAGAAATCTGATATTTTCTAAGTCCAAAAGGGGCCATAATTCTTGCAGAAAGCAGGATGGAGTGTCTTGCTGTACAGAGTCAACTTTTGATGGTGAACAAGTGTTGCAAGTTTTAAAGCAATAGCTTTGATAGTTTAGGAGAAAAGCTGACCTAAAGACAAAACTTAAGGAGGTAGGTTACCTTGATATTTGTAAGTGCGCATGTCCAACCGGAAGCTAACGTGATGATTTACGACGACGTTTACGACAAACTAAATGTGTTTGTATATCCATTCTTCTGGAAATAAATCTTGAACCTGCCTCCGATCTTATGTTTAATGGTTTAATAATGCAGAAATAATGAATGAATTGCCGCAGAAACGCTTCAAAACATTGTTGCCTTAAAATGACGTCATTGACGTCATGACGTTACGTGTCAGTTACCGCGCAAAATTAATAGCTTTTATTTTGAAAGAACGTTATTCTGTGCTTTTTCTTTATTTGAACTATTTTTAAACAGCCATTATTTGCTGAAATACTTTTTATTAGTCTTTTGCTCTAAAAAAATGATCAATATTTTGCTTCTTTTATGTAATTATATTGAAATGTTATGCGGAATGTAAGAAAATGGATGATGGTAACTGATGTGATTGGGAATATAGTTGTAGCTGAAAGGTAACTTATTACGGTCATTTACAAATAAAATTGGGCAGTTTGATTTGTTATACCTATTTCCCAGTTTCCGTTGATAATTTGTTACTTAAATACTAAAACTAAGCTCTAAAATTGTTCAAATTTCAGTAAAAAATTGTGGTGTCTTGAATTAAATTGATGTTACCATGGAAACGAAGCCCGTGACCTATATGTCTAATTGTAAAATTCAAAAGCGTTGACACTGATCTATTTAAGGAACACAGCTTCGGCTTTTTATTTTCATTTCAACAATATCCATGAGAATAATAGCAGCATGCAGAACGATTTTTCAATAAAATGTCAGACGACGGGCACTGCTGTAAGTATTTTAAGTTGTGAAATTTGTTAAATTAACTGCAATTCATACGAAAATATTACTAACGTTAGAAATAAGATGTTTTAAAGCTACATTAACAAGAAAGATAATTTTATATAATATTTTTTTAAAAGAAATTACGATAAAAAGCAACATATAAGCTACTTTAAACATCTCTGTTGCCATGGTTACTCTAAACTTTAAGAAAAACATAGTACCATGTAAAGTTCTTGGTATTTTGCTAATCATATTACCAAAATATTCCATGTTGGTCAATAACAGAATGGCACTGGAGCCGTCGAAAAACCCGTTTTCATACATAATTGTTGAAAAATGAGAGAAAATGCGTATCCATGGAAACACGAGCCCCGCGACATATACATTTTAAGCTTTTATTAGAAAGCTTATGCGCATACTAGTAAAACTATTAATTATGCAGACTTCTACGGATAACAATGAAACCAAAATACACTGAAAAGTGTTAAATATCCGTATTTTCCTTCTTCTTTCTATATAAAATACCTTAAGAGGGTCATGTACTTCAAACCTGGATAAAAATTGTACTTGAAGGGACAGAGATAAACGGAACTGAGATTGTAGCAGTTAAAACATTAAATTACACGAAATATAAAAAATCACTGCGGTTCAACTAATTTGAATTTACCCTGGTAACAAGGTAACCTACCTCCTTAACATAGAAATCTGATTTTCTAAGTCAAAAAGAGTCCATAATTCTTGCAAAAAGCAGGATGAAGTTATGTTTCTTGCTGTACAGTCAGCTTTTGATGGTGAACAAGTGTTGCAAGTTTTAAAGCATTAGATTTGATAGTTTAGGAGAAAAGATGACCTAAACATAAAACTTAACCAGGCAACGCCGATCAAGTGATGGCAATAACTCATCATTTTTTTTCAAAAAATCAGATGAGTTTAAAAGGGCCATAATTCAGCAAAAATAGTTGACTGAAATATGTACTCTTGCCTACAGATGGAAATCATGACGATAAACAAGTGTTCAAAGTTTCAAAGCCACATGTCAAATAGTTTTGACAAAAAGTGGACTTGTACGAAAACTGAACTAATTTCCAACTCCAAAAAGGGCCATAATTCAGCCAAAATAGTTGACAGAGTTATGTACTCTTGCCTACAGGTGAAAATCATAATGATAAATGTTGAGAGTTTCAAAGCCACAAGTCATAGTTTTGACAAAATGCCAACTTAACCAAGATTTGTAAGTTAAAAGTGGCCATAATTCAGCCAAAATCCTTGATAGAGTTATGTACTCTTGCCTAATACTGGACATGGTGATGCTAAACAAGTGTTGAAAGTTTCAAAGCTTTATCTAAATAGACTTTATCAAAAAGTGGCATGGTACGAAAAATCTTAACGAAGGTGTGACACAGACGCAGACACCCCTGCCAACGCCAACGCCGCACCATGGTGAGTACGATAGCTCTAATTATTCTTCAAAACATCGAGCTAAAAAGATATAAGCATTTCAATACCATGTTTTGGGGCGCAGTAACTACTCACTCTTTCCTTACACAGGAATTACCATAATGGAAGCACAAATGTCCAAGTCTCAAATGGATATGTATTCAACGCTAACTTTATGTACTTTGTAAGATCCAATTAAGATAACAAGAGGACCATGATGGTCCTGAATCGCTCACCTGTTCCCACATGACCAAGTTTTGAGTATGACGTCGTTTTTTCTATTATTTGACATAGTGACCTAGTTTTTGAGCTCATGTGACCCAGTTTTGAATTTGACCTAGATATTATCAAGATAAAAATTCTGACCAATTTTCATGAAGATCCAAAATATGGTCTCTAGAGAGGTCACAAGGTTTTTCTATTTTTTGACCTATTGACCTAGTTTTCAGAGGTACATGACCCTGTTTTGAACTTTACCTAGTTATCATCAAGGTGAACATTCTCACTAATTTTCATGAAGATCTCATGTAAAATATGGCCTCTAGAGAGGTCACAAGGTTTTTCTATTTTTCTGCCTACTGGAATAGTTTTTGACCGCACGTGGCCCAGTTTCGAAACTGACCTAGATATCATCAAGGTGAACATTCAGACCAATTTTCATGAAGATCCATTGAAAAATATGGCCTCTAGCGAGGTCAAAAGATTTTTCAAATTTTAAACCTACTGATCTAGTTTTTGACCGCAGTTGACCCAGTTTCAAACTTGACCTAGATATCATCAAGATGAACATTCAGACCAACTTTCATACAGATCCCATGAAAAGTATGGCCTTCTAGAGGTCACAAGGTTTTTTTTTATTATTTGACCTACTGACCTAGTTTTTTAGGGCACATGACCCAGTTTCAAATCTGACCTAGATATCATCAAGGTGAACATTCTGACCAATTTTCATGAAGTTCCATTCAAGGGTATGGCCTCTAGAGAGGTCACAAGGTTTTTCTATTTTAAGACCTACTGACCTAGATTTTGATCGCAGTTGACCCAGTTTCAAAACTGACCTATATATCATCAAGATAAACATTCAGACCAACTTTCATACAGATCCCATGAAAAATATGGCCTCTAGAGAGGTCACAACGTTTTTTCATTATTTGACCTACTGACCTACTTTTTGATGGCACGTGACCCACTTTCAAACTTGCCCTGGATATCATCAAGATGAACATTCTGACCAATTTTTATGGAGATCCATTCACAAGTATGGCCTCTAGAGAGGTCACAAGGTTTTTCTATTTTTAGGCCTACTGACCTAGTTTTTGACCGCACGTAACCCAGTTTCAAACTTGACCTAGATATCATCAAGATGAACATTCAGACCAACTTTCATACAGATCCCATGAAAAATATGGCCTTTAGAGAGGTCACAAGGTTTTTCTATCATTTGACCTACTGACCTAGTTTTTGATGGCACGTGACCCACTTTCGAACCTGATCTAGATATCATCAAGATGAACATTCTGACCAACTTTCATACAGATCGCATGAAAAATATGGCCTCTAGAGAGGTCACAAGGTTTTTCTATTTTTAGACCTACTGACCTAGTTTTTGACCGCACGTAACCCAGTTTCGAACTTGACCTAGATATCACCAAGATGAACATTCAGACCAACTTTCATACAGATCCCATGCAAAATATGGCCTTTAGAGAGGTCACAAGGTTTTTCTATTATTTGACCTACTGACCTAGTTTTTGATGGCACCTGACCCAGTTTCGAACTTGACCTAGATATCATCAAGGTGAACGTTCTGACCAATTTTCATGAAGATCTTGTGAAATATATGGCCTCTAGAGAGGTCACAAGGTTTTTCTATTTATAGATCTACTGACCTAGTTTTTGATGGCACGTGACCCAGTTTCGAACTTGACCTAGATATCATCAAGGTGAACATTCTGACCAATTTTCATAAAGATCTTGTGAAATATATGGCCTCTAGAGAGGTCACAAAGTTTTTCTATTTTTAGACCTACTGATCTAGTTTTTGACCGCCCGTGACCCAGTTTCGAACTTGACCTAGATATCATCAAGGTGAACATTCTGACCAATTTTCATAAAGATCCCGTGAAAAATGTGACCTCTAGAGTGGTCACAAGGAAAAGTTTACGCACGCACGCAAGAACGCACGCACGGACGGACGACGGACGCTGCGTGATCACAAAAGCTAACCTTGTCACTATATGACAGGTGAGCTAAAAATATGTAACATTTTATATACATGTACTTTCTGATTTATATTTCCTGACAGACCCACATGTTTACATCAGTTATCACTGATGCCTTTTGATATCACAAAAAAATCTATTCTAATTAAATCTACTTTGATCAAGTGTCACAACCTCAGACAATTCATGTATATTCCATAAATAAATCCAACAACATGCCAGTTTGTTGACAGTTAGAATGTCACAATAAAAATATCTTAATTAAAAACACCTACAACATTTATACTTCACAAACATTATTCTTTTAAAACTGCAAGATCAAGACTTTGTTGTTGTTGTTTTTCTGTTAACAAGTTCAATATTCATACATGCTACATGTATTGGTATTTTCATGACAAACATACAAAATGTCTCTTACAAAGTATACAATTTCAATGTATTACATCTGTGAAACTTTTTTCTATCAAAATCATACCAAACCAGTGCAGGTCACATGATCATATTTCTGTTTTTAGCGTTAGAGCAAGACCCTAGGTACCCCTCCAGCCATTATTATCATGCAACAGGTGAGCACCTGGGCTGAACCCCCACCTGCTGCGAACCAGCTGGATGGCTTCCTACCATTTTACAACATACTGAGTCATTGAAAAACACCATTCTGCCATGGAGGTCCCTAATTGCAAACACAGAAAACACACAAGCACAAGACTGAGTGGTAATGTACCAATATTTCACACTTCAAAATCAGATTCCAGCAACACTCTCTGAAATTTGAAGAAGATTTTCATCAATCAATTTTGTTGGTGCCATGTTGTTATCTTAGTTTTAACCCTTATCTTGCTGGACACGACTGATTCTGCCTTTGCGACCAGTGCAAATCATGATCAGCCTGCACATCCATGCAGTCTGATCATGATGTGCACTGTTAGCATTCAGTCAGTGTCTTTTTGGTATGCACTCCTTTTAACAGTTAACCCTTACCCTGCTGAATTTCTATAATGAACTTGTCCATCTTTCATTGTGGACAGTACCATTAACTGTTAAAAGGGTTGTTTACTAAAAAGATACTGACTGAATGGCAAACAGTGTAGACCATGATCAGACTGCACAGATATGCAGGCTGATCATGATCTACACTGGTCGCAAAGGCAGAATAAATCGTGTCTAGCATGATAAAGGTTAATGGTACTGTCCAAATTCAAAGATGTACACATTCATTACAGAAATTAGCAGGGCAAGGGTCAAAATATTTTGCACCAGACAAACATAAATGCACTGTGAAATCATAACTAATTGCTGGGTACTGACTTTTATAGATTTCATGTTGTGTAAACCCATAAAATTAAATTCTAACAAACAAATAAAATTACGAACTGATAACCACAAACTTATATTCCAAAAGAAATAGCCGTCTCTGTCACAAACAACCAAACTTCCTGCCCACCAAATTAAATGATTTCACAGTAATGTATAAATGAATTGTACTGTCTGTAATTCATTGTGAATGTTTTCATATTATTACTCGTTAGATACAAAATTATCTTACTAATAAAACACAAATTTTCATTAAGGATTTTAAAAATCTGTTATAACATAATTTGCAGATCTATATGTGCTAAGTATCTTTTAAAACATAAAAATAATAAAATTCCATGTACAGTCAAAATTTGTTTGCTCGACCTCAGAAAATTCATACACCATCCTTTGCTCAACATGTCAGGTCCCAGCAAAATCATGTATATTGTTTAAGGGCTCAAACTGCCGATAATTCGAATAGTTTGTTGGTTCCATCGCGTTCCAGCAAATGAGGTTTGAACAAACTTGACAGAATTCAAAGCAGGATGCCACAAACTAAGTTTGGTAACAGTGCATGTAATAATTAAAGAGATGTTGTTTGTTTTCTTTATTCAGCTCTTGTGGCCCTTAAATGGGATCACATACAACCATTTGAACAAAATTAAAGCGAGGCCCATGAAAGAATGGTGCAGACAGTGTCAACAATCCATCAAGCAGTGCCTGACAGAAGCTGATAGGTTTCCTTTTCTTTCTCTTTGGTCAAACTGAATCATTTGGACAGAAATCCATACAAAGATGCTACAGACCAAGAACCGAGAAGATCCTCTGGTGGCCAGGGAAAGGGGCTAAATCACATCATTTGAACAAACCTGAAAGGGGTCCGTAACGGGGTGCCACAGATCAAGTTTGGTGAAGATCCATAAGCGATTCATAAGATGTCGAAAGGTTTCTTCAAAGAAATTTTGGATGACAGACATCCAATGATACTAAAAGTTCACAAACAGCTTTTTGTTCTCAGAGTAGCTAGGAGATCAAAAACTTAGTAACACATTGTTGCAAGTCAATATGAGCCACGCCATGAGAAAACCAACATAGTGGGTTTGCGACCAGCATGGATCCAGACCAGTCTGCGCATCCGCGCAGTCTGGTCAGGATCCATGCTGTTCGCTAACAGTTTCTCCAATTTCAATAGGCTTTGAAAGCGACCAGCATGGATTCTGACCAGACTGCTGCGTCAATTTTCACATTTTTAGTAATTCTAGGGAAATAACTTCAGAGACTGGAAGGATCCTGCTGTCTATTTAACTTTGCAAAGAAATTACATCCATAATATGATGACCAAGTCTGGTGAACAATGGATAAAAACTCTCAAGTTAGAGTGGACAACTTTAGAGGACGCTGCCTGCCCACTGCCTGCCAGCCCGATGCTAATGTCTTGTTTCTTGGCATACAAAAAGAGGATGAGACAGAGCAGCACAATATCATTGCAAATGTATGGTACAAAATGTAGTTTAATAATGTGACAAAACATTTTTTAACAAGAGCTGTCACTAATGGTGACAAATGCCCCCGCATCACCTTGACCTTTGACCTGGTGACCCCTAAGTCAGTAGGGGTGGTGTATTCAATAAGTACTATCAGCATGTGAAGTTTGAAGGTCCTGGGTGAAGTGGTTGGCGAAGTATGCCTTCGTGCAAAAAGTTAACGTTGGCCCCTGTGGCCTTGACCTTTGAAAAACTAAAAAAAGGAAATTATATTACACATCCTTTGGAACAGTTTAGGAGTGCATAGCCATGTACTGAATTATTGTGCTCTTTGTTCGTTAGGTTTAACGTTACGCAAACACAGTTAAAGGTGATATGACAGCTCTCCAGCTTTTCGTGACTGAGGAAGATCCCTGGTGCCCCTACAGACATTTTTTTATCACAGGTGGGCTACTTGGTAGAACCATCAAGCTGATGGCTTCTTTACATGAATAATTCTTCGTCCCAAGTGAGGCTTGAGCCCACATCGATGAAAAGCAAGTAATTTGAAGTCAGCAACCTTAACCACTCGGTCACAGAGGCCCCGAATTATTTTGCACACCTAATCATTAATTCAGCATGTGAACTAAGTGCAACACCATTTAGTTAAATCATTTTCATTCTGATATTTAAAACAATAGATCAACTAGAAGATGCTTTTGTAGAAAAGCGCATGTCTCCCCCAATGCATAGTTGTATAGGCAAGAAGTCAATAGGGGATAGGAGCAAAAGTCAGAGACACTGATAGTTGGCTGCAATAGGGATCATCAACATTATGGGCCTAGTGGTTCTCAAGTTATAAATTGGGAACGGTTTTCCATGTTAATTTAACTGTTCTGGGTCACTGTGGTCTTGACCTTTGACCTACTGACCTCAAAACAAATAGGTGTCATCTGCTGGTCATGGCCAAACTTCCTATCAACTTTCATGATCCTAGGCCCAAGGGTTCTCAAGTTATCATCCGGAAATGGTTTAACTGTTCTGGGTCACTGTGACCTTGACCTCTGACCTCAAAATCAATAGAATTCATCTGCTGGCCATGACCAACCTCCCTATCAACTTTCATGATCCTATGCCAAAGCATTCTAAAGTTATCATCAAGAAACCGTTCAACTGTTCTGGGTCATTGTGACCTAGACCTTTGACCTACTGACCTCAAAATCGAACTTGACCTGTATTTTATGATGTTACACCTGTGTACCAAAATTTATGATCCTAGGCCAAAGCATTCTCAGTTATCATGTGGAAACTGTTTAACTGTTCCAGGTCATTGTGACTTTGACCTTTGACCTCAAAGTCGAAATTGACCTGTATTTTATTATGTTTTACACCTGTGTACCAAAATTTATGATCCTTGGTCCATGTGCTCTCAAGTTATCATCTGACCTGTATTTTATCATGTTACACCTGTGTACCAAAATTTATGATCCTTGGTTCAAGTGCTCTCAAGTTACCATCATGAAACTGTTTATCTGTTCCAGGTCATTGTGACCCTGACCTTTGACATTCTGATCTCCAAGTCGAACTTGACCTGTATTTCATAGTGGTCCAAAACTATTTAAGTCTTGTCAAGCCTTTCATAACTTATTGTCCGGAAATCATGAAAACCAACAGACCGACAAGCTCACTCCTATATACCGCCCCCCCACACCCCAAACTTCGGTTTGTGGGGGTATAATAATTGAGCGCTGAATATGAAGGAGATAAAGGAAAAACAAATGTTTCAAACCAAGCCCTCTAATTATCAAGTTCATATTTACTGTTTAAAATGCAGTTCCTTTGCGTTTCAATGAAGAAGAAAAGGCAGTTGACTTTAAACTGTGTATTTAAGATACTGACTGTACATGAACAAAAAAATGAAAATAAATAAATGCACAATACTTACAAAACAATATTTACAGTGTATTGCATAATTATAACAAAAGAACCAGAACTTTCAAAACATTACAGAGCGTATGTGACAAAATTGTCTCCCTTTAATATTTTCTTTTTCTAACTGACTATTATCTAAAACAGACTATTTGCAAGTTAGCTTTTCTATATATGTACTTTGAATACAAACCTCAAGCTGGACTAAGCAAAAAACCTTACACTGTTATATCTTTTTAAATTTTTTATTTCATGTTTTTACTGATTTGTTGAAAGTATTGCAGTAAATTCTATCCAAATAAATTCAAACAGTGAGATATCAAAGATAGTTTCTCTGATAAAGAACTTTATCTTAACATAGCGAATGACAATTCTGAATAACAGGAAATGAATAAAGATGTTAATATTTTCTGAAACGAAACGACTAGAAATGTTAATATACATCCATTATCCAAATAACAAAAATATCTTTTAATTACGAACACTATTTTAACTTTTTTTTAAGCACGAATAAACTTTACGATGTCATAGTATTTCATGTATGCTATGTACACATTTTTGTTAAAACCACCGAAAAAACATGAAAGAACAAGAGGACCATGATGGTCCTGAATCGCTCACTTATCCCCACATGACCCAGTGTTGAACTGAGTATGACGTCGTTATTTCTATTATTTGACATAGTGACCTAGTTTTTGAGCACATGTGACCTAGATATCATCAAGATAAGAAATTCTGACCAATTTTCATGAAGATCCATTGAAAAATATGGCCTCTAGAGAGGTCACAAGCTTTTTCTATTATTTGACCTAATGACCTAGTTTTTGAAGGCACGTGACCCACTTTTAAACTTGACCCAGATATCATCAAGGTGAACATTCTCACCAATTTTCATGAAGATCTCGTGAAAAATATGGCCTCTAGAGAGGTCACAAGGTTTTTCTATTTTTCGACCTACTGACCTAGTTTTTGACCGCACATGACCCAGTTACAAACCTGACCTAGATATCATCAAGCTGAACATTCTCACCAGTTTTCATGAAGATCCATTGAGAAATATGGCCTCTAGAGAGGTCACAAGGTTTTTCTATTTTAAGACCTACTGACCTAGTTTTTGACCCAACGTGACCCAGTTTCGAACCTGACCTAGATATCATCAAGGTGAACATTCTGACCAATATTCATGAAGATCTCATGAAAAATATGGCCTCTAAAGAGGTCACAAGGTTTTTCTATTTTTAGATCTACTGACCTAGTTTTTAACCCCACGTGACCCAGTTCTGAAACTGATCTAGATATCATCAAGGTAAACATTCTGACCAATTTTCATGAAGATCCATTGAAAAATATGGCCTCTAGAGAGGTCACAAGGTTTTTCTATTTTTAGACCTACTGACCTAGTTTTTGACCGCACGTGACCCAGTTTCGAACTTGACCTAGATATCATCAAGGTGAACATTCTGACCAATATTCATGAAGATCTCATGAAAAATATGGCCTCTAGAGGTCACAAAGTTTTTCTATTTTTAGACCTACTGACCTAGTTTTTGACCCCACGTGACCCAGTTTCAGACTTGACCTAGATATCATCAAGGTGAACATTCTGACCAATTTTCATGAAGATCTTGTGAAATATATGGCCTCTAGAGAGGTCACAACGTTTTTCTATTTTTAGACCTACTGACCTAGTTTTTGATGGCAAGTGACTCAGTTTCGAACTTGACCTAGATATCATTAAGGTGAAGATTCTGACCAACTTTCATAAAGATCCCATGAAAAATGTGACCTCTAGAGTGGTCACAAGCAAAAGTTTACGGACGCACGGACGACAGACGCCGCGCGATCACAAAAGCTCACCTTGTCACTTTGTGACAGGTGAGCTAAAAAGAAAACATGAGATTGCTTCTGAAAATGAATCCTGGCTAATTAAAGTTCTTGTTAAATAACCTTTATTTAAAACCAGCCCTATCACTTCTACAATTTTGTTCAATTTCAATAATATGAAATATGTATAGATGAAAAGTAAAAGACAACGAATTCTTTTAAAATACCAGTTTTAAAGTCTACTTTTCAATCTAAAAACCTCGACAGATATGGACCAAATCATTTAGGCATTTACCCTATTCATGCACAACTTCCCTCTGAAAGTTCATCTTTTCTGGTTAGGCAATCATTAAAATATTTCATTTTTATTAAATTCAAATTCCTTTAATTAAAAAAAAAAGTGCTATAATTTTTTTGGAATTAATTCTGTTGTAAAACTTACCCAAAAGTGAAAAGCAGTTATCAAATTCAAGGTTATAACACTATAATATGTTACTAAGTTAAACCTTTATCCCTTATCATACTGGACATTACTGATTCTGCCTTTGTGACCAGTGAAGATCATGATCAGCCTGCACATCCATGCAGTCTGATCATGATCTGCACTGTTCGCTATTCAGTCAGTATCTTTTTGGTATGCACCTCTTTTAACAGTTAATGGTACTGTCCAAATTGAAAAGTGGATAAGTTCATTATATAACTTAGCATGGTAAGGGTGAAATCATTAATATTCATGGAAGAGTTATTTTCTTGGAATATAGGGAATGTGCCAATCCTCAAAATAAAATCCAAACAAACAAACAAACTTCCCATTCATTTTATCTATAAAATATGAATTAATAAATTCATATTACAATGAATTCAGGCAACTGCTTTGACCAAAACAAGGAAATTTTAGGCCCATGATAAATGACTTCCCAGTGCAGGTTTTTCTTCTGTAAAATGTAATATTTTAACAACTGCCTATTACAAGATGATACAGAAACTTATTGTACAATTCAGAATGACTTTTCTGGGCAAAGGTTATGTAACATTCTATATGGTGGTTCACATTCACAAGGTTGTGTAGGAACATACTAAAACAGCTGGCAATCTTAGAAAATACTCCTTTCTCATTCTAAAATACTCCTTTCTCATTATAAAATACTCCTTTCTCACAAAATATAACTGTAATTCTACAGGGTTTTATTTAGAAATTGACAGAAATCTATCACATCTGCCAAGGTATTAATTCAATTTTAACAAGTTAATATTATCTAATTTCTCAACATTTTTCACAACATACTTTGAAACGTTTTATTTCGTTGGTATAGAAAGTAAAGGTTCAACAAAAACAATGCTATTTTGTGGGGACAAGAAAAGTAATACTTAATTTTTTATACAAATTTGTTATTATATTTGTTCTATGAAATTCAATTTTGTGGGTTTTAACCCTTATCATGCTGGACATGACTGAGTCTGCCTTTGCGACCAGAGTAGATCATGATCAGCCTGCACATCCATGCAGCCTGATCATGATCTGCACTGTTCACCATTCAGTCAGTATCTTTTTGGTAAACAACCCTTTGAACAGTTAATGGTACTGTCAAAATTGAAAGATGGCTAAGTCAATTATTGGAATAAGGGTTAAGCAATGATAAAATCCACAAACAATTGTCCTGATGGAATTAATATCTATTTTACAGTACAGAACTCCAATGAAACTGTGTGCAACTAACACATCTGCCCAAAAAAGTCATTCTAAATTTGACTCCAGAATATAAAGATTTCCAGAAGACCTGATGAGAAAACCCCGAGCTGTGATGACCAATCAATCAAACTTTGCCTTTAGTTTCTTCTTGAACACAACTGGTAGTAGAGAGACTAGAGCAAATATTGCTAGAATAAACATGGATCTATACGACACAGCATCTCCCGAGGACGTGAGCTGGTGTAGAGTTGTTCCTGCCTGTATTGCTACAAATGATGGTGGTGCGACACCTGAAAAACAAAAAATATAGTGGTCTTAAACCTACAAGGAATTGGTTATGACAAAGAATCTTTATCCAGAAGGTACATCTACAAAATGAACAAAAGTTAAGAGAACTCTTTCAACAATTAGTGATGCAATACATGTATGTTCAAAACAAAAATATAGTGGTGTAACACCTAAAGTAAACTAGAAAATGCTTTTTTAAAAAAGCGCATGTCTCCCCCAATGCAAAGTCCTATAGGCAAGAGGTTAATAGGGGCCAGGAGCGAAAGTCAAAGAGACACTGATGGTTGGCTGCAATAGGGATCATCTACTTGGCATGTCCAGTCATCCCGTTAAATTTCAACACTCTTGGCCTAGTGGTTCTCAAGTCACTGTTCAGGCTCCTGTGACCTTGACCTTTGACCAAGTGACCTCAAAATAAGTAGGGGTCATCTACTCTGCATGAGCAATCATCCTATTAAGTTTCAACATTCTGGGTCAAGTGGTTCTCAAGTTATTTCCAAAAAATGATTTTACATGAACAGGCCACTGTGACCTTGACCTTTAATAGATTGACCCCAAAATCAATAGGGGTCATCTACTCTGCATGTTCAATCATCCTATTAAGTTTCAACATTCTGGGTCAAGTGGTTCTCTAGTTATTGATCGGAAATGGTTTTCAATGTTCAGACCCCTGTGACCTTGATCTTTCACAGTGACCCCAAAATTGTTAGGGGTCATCTACTCAGCATGAGCAATCATCCTATAAAGTTTCAACATTCTGGGTCAAGTGGTTCTCAAGTTACTGACCAGAAATGGTTTTCAATGTTCAGGCCCCTGTGACCTTGACCTTTAATGGAGTGACCCCAAAATCGATAGGGGTCATCTACTTTGCATGTACAATCATCCTATGAAGTTTCAACATTCTGGGTCAAGTGGTTCTCTAGTTATTGATCGGAAATGGTTTTCCATGTTCAGGCCCCTGTGACCTTGACCTTTGATGGAGTGACCCCAAAATCAATAGGGGTCATCTACTCTTCATGATCAATCATCCTATGAAGTTTCAACATTCTGGGTCAAGTGGTTCTCTAGTTATTGATCGGAAATGGTTTTCAATGTTCAGACCCCTGTGACCTTGACCTTTGACGGAGTGACCCCAAAATCAATAGGGGTCATCTACTTTGCATGGCCAATCATCCTATGAAGTTTCAACATTCTGGGTCAAGTGGTTCTCTAGTTATTGATCGGAAATGGTGTTCAATGTTCAGGCCCCTGTGACCTTGACCTTTGACGGAGTGACCCCAAAAACAATAGGGGTCGTCTACTACAGCAGCCCTACAACCCTTTGAAGTTTGAAGGTTCTAGGTCAAATGGTTCTCCAGTTATTGCTCGGAAATGAAGTGTGACGTGTGGACGAACGGACGGACGGAAGGACGGACGGACAGGGCAAAAACAATATGTCTCCTGGGGGAGACATAAATATGACTTAAATGAAGCAAGCAACATGTTTCTTATATATACAGAAAGAATATGACTAAAACTGTCTTACTAGTATATACAAATTTCAAACCTTAAATATATGATTCATTATTGGGTTTGTTATTAACCTTCCATGGAAATATGTAGGGTTAGTATGACAAATGGGGGCGAGGGGTTATTGGAGTTCCCATATTTATCATACTGAGCCCACATATTTCTGTGAAGGGTCACTAACAAACCCTATAATTTATTTGTTTTACCAACTACTTATTAGCATCCTAGAATGATATGAAAATCTACTGACCCTTCACAGAAACATAGGTGGTTACTACATGACCGCCTATTTAAACAAGAGGACCATGATGGTCCTGAATCGCTCACCTGTCCCCACATGACCCAGTTCTGAACTGAGTGTGACGTTGTTTTTTCTATTATTTGACATAGTGACCTAGTTTTTATCCGCATGTGACCCAGTTTTGAACCTGACCTAGATATCATCAAGATAAAAATTCTGACCAATTTTCATGAAGATCCATTGAAAAATATGCCCTATAGAGAGGTCACAAGGTTTTTTTATTATTTGACCTAAAGACCTCGTTTTTTAAGGCATGTGACCCAGTTTTTGAACTTTACCTAGATATCATCAAGGTGAACATTCTCACCAATTTTCATGAAGATCTGATGAAAAATATGGCCTCTAGAGAGGTCACAAGGTTTTTCTATTTTTATACCTACTGACCTAGTTTTTGACCACATGTGACCCAGTTTTGAACTTGATCTAGATATCATCAAGATGAACATTCAGACCAATCTTCCTGAAGATCCATCGAAAAATATGGCCTCTAGAGAGGTCAAAAGGTTTTTCTATTTTTCGACCTACTGACTTTATTTTTGACCACAGTTGACCCAGTTTCGAACTTGACCTAGATATCATCAAGATGAACATTCAGACCAACTTTCATACAGAGCCCATGAAAAATATGGCCTCTAGACAGGTCACAATGTTTTTTAATTATTTGACCTACTGACCAATTTTTTGGAGGCACGTGACCCAGTTTCGAACTTGACCTAGATATCATCAAGGTGAACATTCTGACTAACTTTCATGAAGGTCCATTGAAAAGTATGGCCTCTAGAGAGGTCACAAGGTTTTTCTATTTTTAGACCTACTGACCTAGTTTTTGACCGCAGTTGACCCAGTTTCGAACTTGACCTAGATATCATCAAGATGAACATTCTGACCAACTTTCATTAAGATCTCATGTAAAATGTGACCTCTAGAGTGGTCACAAGCAAAAGTTTACGGACGGACGAAACTGATGCACGCACGGACGACGGATGCTGCGCGATCACAAAAGCTCACCTTGTCACTTTGTGACATGTGAGCTAAAAATAAAAACTGCTAGAATGTTATGGGAGGTAAAACAAAATGCTTGTTTTTCTGTAAATCTGTTTGAAAAATAAATTTGCATAAAATGATCTTTGAATTCTGATGGCTGAATTAATTTGGAATCTTTGGTAACATTTTGTCAAGTCATAATAAATTGAATTGTGTTTAAAACAAGAGCTGTCAGTGGACAGTGTGCTCGACTATTCTCAGTGCTTGATAGAATAATACAAGCTATGAGTAAAACTTTAACATTACAATAAGCATATCCTAAGTCGAAAAGGGGCCATAATTCAGTCAAAATGCTTGATAGAGTTGCCTCCTTCTTTTTACAGACTGGGGTCATGATGGTTAACAAGTATGCAAAATATGAAAGCAATATCTCAATGGACTTTGAAAATATTTGGGGTGGTACGCAAACTTTAACATTACAATAAGCATATTCCAAGTCGAAAGGGGCCATAATTCAGTCAAAATGCTTGACAGAGTTGCCTCCTCCTTTTTACAGACTGGGGTAATGATGGTAAACAAGTATGCAAAATATCAAAGCAATATCTCAATGGACTTTGAAAATATTTGGGGTGGCACGCAAACTTTAACATTTGTGTGACGCTCACGCTCACGCCGGGGTGAGTAGGATAGCTCCCCTATTCTTCAAATAGTCGAGCTAAAAATGTATATGAAATACTGACACATGAATAAAATTTGAAAACCATGAGGTGGGACTTAATATAATAATAACTATTAAGGTAATAATGTAACATCGTTATCTTACCAAGAAAAGTTCCTATAAAGAACGGCCACAGAGGCACATTTATCACAGGTGAAGCTATATTGATGAACCAATTTGGCAGGAAAGGCGTTATTCGTAGAAATATTATATAGTTCAGTAAATGTTCTCTATGATGGTTCACCTGAAAAGATAATTATATACATGTTTTCACACACACTACTTACATGTGGGTGGTGACAAAACAGAAAGCTTTCCTACCTGCTTCTACAAACATATGCATTTATTTCAGAGGCTTCTGAAACTTTAATACTATCATATATTATGTTTTTTTTCTTTTTCTTTCATCAACTGGACACAGCTATAGGTTATTGTGATCAGTCCTGTTTGATGTGTTCCCTAATTTCTTACAAGTCTTTGACACAAAGGGCCAGTATTAAACATGGTCGAAAGACATAAGACAATCCATTAAGGCTTTTTTTGTTTCATCCTTGGAATTAACTCACAACCTCTGATCTGTTAAGTTTACCTCTTAGCCTGCTATATTTATAAAATGGACTGGTCCGTCATTCAATCTGGGCAATATCATTAATTATTCGAAGGGGTGTTCGCAGAAAATTTACTGACTGAATAGCGAACAGTGCAGACCATGATCAGACAACACGGATGTGTAGGCTGATCTTGGTCTGCCCTGGTCGCAAAGGCAGAATCAATTGCTGCCAGCCAGCTGAAGGTTAATTAACCTTCATTCAGCTAGCCATTAAGACAAATCATAGCATAGCTATTCAAATTAAGGAAGAGTTAAAGTTCATACAGTTAGACCCTGTAAAATGCAATTTAATCATATGCTGCAAATAAACAGAATGGACAGCATAATTCCATGTCATATATTTCCATATACAAAAGTTATCATAGGATAATGGCTGGCATAAAACCAAACACTACAGTAAAATAGATACTCATAAACAATACTGCAGCATTTGAGCCATGCCATGAGAAAACCAACACAGTGGGTTTGCGACCAGCATGGATCCAGACCAGCCTGCGCATCCACGCAGTCTGGTCAGGATCCATGCTGTTCGCTTTCAAAGCCTATTGGAATTGGAGAAACTGTTAGCGAACAGCATGGATACTGACCAGACTGCGCGGATGCGCAGGCTGGTCCGGATCCATGCTGGTCGCAAACCCACTATGTTGGTTTTCTCATGGCACGGCTCATTTAATGATACTTTGAAGACCAGCTCCAAGACTTTTCCAGAAATGTATTTGATGAACTTACATAAGATTGCCAGTCCAAGACTTTCCTAAAAATTACTTTTATATACTTACATAAGATTGCAAGTCAAGAGACATTCCTAGAATGTATTTCATATAATTACATGAGACTGCTAGTCTGAGACTTTCTTCGGTATGTATTTAATCACTATTTCAACTATCATGACATTGTCAATCTGAAACCTTCTTGGAAATTCATTTTATCAACTGACATGAGACTCCTAGAGTGGGGATTTTTTCGTGAAAAGTATTACATATACTTACATGAGATTGCCAGTCTGAGACTTTCTCAGGAATGTATTTTATCACAAGACGTCTACCAACAAGGTAGGACAGAAGATAACAGAATGTAGCTCCTATACCTGAACACTGAAAGAAAAATGAACTATATAGAATAGTGTAAATTTGAGCCGCACGATGAGAAAACCAACATAGTGCATTTGCGACCAGCATGGATCTATCTGTGTAGTCTGGTCAGGATCCATGCTGTTTGCTAATGGTTTCTCTAATTGCAATAGGCTTTGAAAGTGAACAGCACAGATCCTGACCAGACTGTGCGGATGTGCAGGCAGGCCTGGCTCCATGATGATCGCAAACGCACTATGTTGGTTTTCTCATGGTACGGCGCTAACAAATCTGTCAAAATTTGAAAATTTCAACTCCTATTTTGTCAATTCCTGCACCTTTTAAAGTTGTTTTGAGAAATCATACATACTGTATCAAACTAAAGTCCACAACTAATTTAAGGTTTACTGGTATGTAGTACATAATTATAAAACTTAAATTTTAGTATAATCAAACCTTTGTCTAAACACTCACGCAAAAAGTCTTTTTTTCACAGGTTAAAAATACACTAAAAATGCTGTAATTTTGGTCTTAAGTGACAGGTGTCTCTGTTCATTGGTGGTCAACAGGACTGACCATCTAACTATATGTTACAACCTTTTTATATTACATATTTAAACATCTGCACTTTTTGCACAGTTAAGAATCCTTGTTTTTTTTCTTTCACTGCACTGAGTTTATTTCAATCCCTGAGCGTTACAATATAGAAACATGCTATACTTACTAAACACACCATGAACAATGCTAGGAAAAATGGGAAGAGAAACCCTGACAATATACTCAGAAATATTGACCCAGGTATTGCAAATGATTGCAAACTGAAAACAGTTAAGGGAGTACAAATTTTGCAAAAATACAACATGGGCCACACAACAGAAGGCAATAATTTTGAGTAAAAACAATTCAGTTTAAAACAACATGATGTTTATCTAAGCTGTTGAAAAACATTAGCACTTTTGGCTGAATCTTCTAGAAGTATGAGAGAAACAAGAGCTGTCGGATGACAGCGCGCTCGACTATTCGAAGAATTGATTGAAGAATGGGGTCAAAATATTTCCATAGATTTTCAGACTAAACAAAAAAATGGATTAAACAAAAAATGTTCCTTTATTTGTGGATTTCGATTAGTCTTGCACTAAATGGCAATGTGTGACCATGATGGCAAATATGTTAAGTTATATGTTAGGCAAAACATGGATTTATGAAAAATTTAACTAATTTCCAAGTCCAAAAAGGGCCATAATTCAGTCAAAATAGTTGACAGAGTTATGTACTCTTGCCTACAGATGGAAATCATGTTGATAAACTAGTGTTAAAAGTTTCAAAGCCACAGTTCAAATAGTTTTGACAAAATGCTGACTTGTAAAAAAAACTGAACAAATTTGAAAGTCCAAAAAGGGCCATAATTCAGTCAAAATAGTTGTCAGAGTTATGTACTCTTGCCTAGAGATGGAAATCATAATGATAAACAAGTGTTTAAAGTTTAAAAGACATATGTCAAATAGTCTTGACAAAACATGGACATATACAAAACAGAACCAGTTTCCAAGTTCAAAAAGGGCGATAATTCAGCCAAAAAAAACGAGAGAGTTACGTACTCTTGCCTATTGATAGAGACTATTATACTGAAATAGATATAAAAGTTTCAAAGCCATATGTCAAACACTTTACACAAAATATAAACTGGTACGAAAAACTTAACCAAGATTTCTAAGTCAAAAGGGGCCATAATTCAGTCAAAATGCTTGATGGAGTTATGTACTCTTGCCTACAACTGGATATTGTGATGGTAAACAAGTGTTGAAAGTTTCAAAGCTTTATCTCAAAAGACTTTGTCAAAATGTGGACTGGTACGAAAAACTTAACCAGATTTCTAAGTCAAAAAGGGGCCATAATTCAACCAAAATGCTTGATGGAGTTATGTACTCTTGCCTACAACTGGACATGGTGATGGTAAACAAGTGTTGAAAGTTTCAAAGCTTTATCTCAAAAGACTTTGTCAAAATATGAACTGGTACGAAAAACTTAACCAACATTTCTAAGTCAAAAGGGGCCATAATTCAGTCAAAATGCTTGACAGAGTTCTGTACTCTTGCCTATAACTGGACATGGTGATGGTAAACAAGTGTTGAAAGTTTCAAAGCTTTATCTCAAAAGACTTTGTCAAAATATGAACTGATACGAAAAACTTAACCAAGATTTCTAAGTCAAAAGGGGCCATAATTCAGTCAAAATGCTTGACAGAGTTATGTACTCTTGCCTATAACTGGACATGGTGATGGTAAACAAGTGTTGAAAGTTTCAAAGCTTTATCTCAAAAGACTTTGTCAAAATGTGGACTGGTACAAAAAACTTAACCAGGGTGTGACGCCGACGCCGACGCCGACACCGACGCCGACACCGTGGTGAGTAGGATAGCTCTACTTATTCTTCGAATAGTCGAGCTAAAAAATGAAAATAAATACTGTAAGCAGAATTTCCACTGGTACTTACAATAACAGCAAAATTCTGAAAATTTGGAACACAACAAAACTTTGTGACCAAAATTGTTTGTAATAGCCCTAAATTAGAAAATTCATAAAATTAAATTCATGTAAGATTTTCAGCCAACAACTGTGACAGTAACTGAATGTAGTTTTTCAAAATCAAGACAGTGTCATGAAAAAGAGCTCAAAACCAGTAAATAATTGCAAAAAGGATACAATATATAAGTGACGAAGTATCCGGACAGAACTTGGAAGTAATATTTGTCTGTGTATCTTGATAATATTTTCCCGAGATTCTTGGCATCTTCAATGTCTCTAGGCAACTTTATATGTTGTTTCTCTTCTCTGAAATTGATAGTTTAAAACTGGCATAAAGTTCAAGCTTTTTACAGTATTCTTTTCTTTTGTTCACCTGTATCTGATTCTGCCTTTTAAATACATACAAAAAACATGGCTTAAAATCTTTACTGAGGTTGATATTCATGCAAATACTATATCAGCCAGCAGCATTTATTGTTTAACCTTTAGCCGACTGGTGGCAAGTGATTCTGCCTTTGCGACCAGTGCAGACCAAAATCAGCCTGCACATCCATGCAGGCTGATCATAGTCTGCATTGTTTGCTATCTGGTCAGTAAATTTTCAGTGAACATCCTTTGAATATTAAATGGTACTGCCCAAATTGAATGATGGACCAGTCCATTTTCGAAATTTAGCAGGGTAAATGTTAATACAAGGAGATTCCAACTAAGTTTGCGCATCGTCCAGTGCGGAGTATATTGTATCCAATATGGAGATATAATGAATGGTCAGAAGGCACAAATGTGAATTGCTGACTAGAAGAGAAAAGGTTAATTTTACTAAGGATTATTATTTCATAAAAATAATTAAGCCTGATTGGTATCAACATTCAATAAGATTATATAACATTCTGAGATTATATCTATCTTAACCCTTACCCTGCTAAATTTCTATAACAAACTTGTACATCTTCCAGTTTGGACAGTACCATTAACTGTTAAAAGGGATGCATACCAAAAAGATACTGACTGAATGACAAACAGTGCAGATCATGATCAGCCTGCACAGATCTTGGTCTGCACTGGTTGCAAAGGCAAAATCACTTGCTGCCAGCAGACTAAAGGTTAAACAACCCTTTCAATGGAAGATAAAATAATTTCAACCTGTGGAGCAGTTTAACCCCGCGCTAATTATGTTTTTGAAAACAACTGAAATTGAATGTACTCACTCTGCCAGTTTTGGAAAGTTGAGGTAGACGACACTAAGCATAGCAACAGCTGATAGGAAAATGAGCAGCAACAATATGAAGGATTTTGTGCTTCCGCTGTCATCTTGTAACTCCGGGTTGGACTGAGTCGTGTCCCTTGTCTTCAGCTGTGTGAACTCTTGCTCATCAGAACCTTCAAAAAGAAACAGTTATACAAACGTATAAATGACAGTCCTTCAAATTGAAAAGTAATTGTGCTTTAATAGATCTATATGCAGAGGCACAGTGGCAGAGTGCTCAGATAGTCAGATGTCACAGTAATGGCTTTCTTTGTGATTTCTAACCAAGGCACAATTATTAAGGCAGTGGACCTGTAATAACAATGGGCAATATCAGCTCATTTACATATTCTCCATATGCGATTTCGACATTCTCCAATTATAATAACAGTTGTTTTCTGTTATGGGCGAAGGATACTGAAATCGCATATATGGAGAATATGTAAATTTGTAATATAATGGAAATAGCCAAAATTTTGTCATTACGGGTCCATTACTGGTACCTTAAATGAAACTCATCAAATAAGATTGTGTCTCATCATGTGTTAAAAAACACCATTCAAAATATTATTCATTTAATATATTCAAAAATTTAAATGTATTTATAATCAATGAATGAATCAAAATTTCTCTTTAGAGACAGTAGTATGGTATAATGTTGCAAAATGCAAAATGAAGCTTAAAGCTCATCTCCAAAATGAAGTCATGCACATTAAGCTGCAGGAACATCTGTTACTGTCTTGTGAATGACAAAATGAACAAAACTGACAGCCAGAGTTTGACTGAAAATCTGCTCTTTGTTTTAGATACATTATACAAATTTTTATTTATAACTATAACAGTTATTATAAAAAATAAGCTATGAGAAACCACTGACTGACTAAGTAAATATACAAAAACAAACATTATTAATGCTGTCTGCATGCCCAGATGGTTCTATCAAGAACCACAATGATGTGTATAAGCATATAAAAAATAACAACAATATATTTTATAAGTAGCTCCCTGACCCACCTAGGTTAAAGGCATGCTGAATGTACAATTTTAACAAAAGTTCCCAACTTCCTGTTATTTACTTATAATAAGTATAGTCTAAGAGTACACTACTCAACAAAATCATACGATTATCATTTCAATACTTCACTGCAGAAAAAAACATGGAACTTGATAATTAAATGCACTTGATAAATGCTTCCATTTAGCCTGGGAATCCAGTCTGACAATTTCTAAATTTTTTTCTACCTGCAAACTGACAGCCTGGGGAAACTTGTTTTCTGACCACAGCGCCACCTATATTACACCCAAAATATACAGGCGTATGATAAAGAATGATAACTTCTGAAAGCAATAATCCATGGCCAAAAAAAGAAACAGAATTTTCATGGAAAAGACAGATCGGAATCGTGTACTTACAAAGGTTTCTGAACATTTTCGGGCCATAGACAAATACCAGTTTGTACATTCCCATAGCTTTTCCAGCAAGTTGTAACAACTTTTAAATATGTCAGAATAAACTTAAATGTGCGTCACAGCTATAGATCAAGATTCAAATTGTAAGATGTTATATTAATGCAGACATAGTGATCTATGAAAATTGCTGAATTTTTGGCAGCATTGCCTTGTTTTCGTTTCAAACAAGTGATAATATGATCACATTAATTAGACTATTTATAGAAAATAAATAATTAGTGACATGGAAACTCTTTAAGATTTTCCCAGGCGTTAATAATATCAGATTCATAAACTCTATGAATGCCAAATAACACTAATTAGCTCAAAATATTGAAATTAATTAGGATCTTTTAATGCACAGATATCAGGCATGTTTTCTTCTAACAAAGCACAAATATCATCAATGGCTTCCCAAGCTAGCTTCCATTGACAGCATGCTAATAACTATTTATAATAATTTATCTAATTAGCAAAGTTCTGTGCTTGTCTAGGGATCAAAGAATTATAAATACTTATTTTAACTACTTATATGACATTTAAAATAGATCCTCTATGAAATTATCATTTTCAAAATGACCTCTGGACAGCCCCTGTAAGGTAGACCTACAGATCTGGTTACTGGATCCGTAGCCATTGCAATTTTCTGAGTTCAAATAGGCGAGATCGCCGTGACGTCACGCATTAACACCTGTTTATCTGGTGGTTGGCAAAACAATTGTTTTTACATTGTTTATGTATGGGATCGGAATTTTTAATTTGGCAGTGGCTAGAGAACCGGAATCATTTCCCTAGACAATGAACTTACTCGTTTGGAACCGGTTCTCTAAGCAAAATACCACGCATAGGCTAGGGAACCGGAATTTTATGTCTATGATAGTCACTCTATGCATAATGCTGCCGAAATCCACTTGTTTTCTTATTTGGTAACTGTCATACATATTATTATCTTAATTAATTTTGGCCCATTAATTTTACTATGCCGTTGCATTTATCTGCTTTTACTGTCTCCAAAAGTATACTGCCACATACCGTGTCCGCCATATTGGAATGATATAAACTAGTACGAACTACTTCCCTTTTTTTTTAATGTTATATTTGCTTTAAACATGTACTATGTTTAAATTGCAAACTAATTTAATTCCCATTAAAAACTTCCTGCAGATTCTTTGATCACTTAAATACAGTCATTATACTGGTTTGTAACACCTCGGCATTTCACGTTCAAAGATATACGTGTGATCAATACAAATTAACAGAAATTACTTAACCACTTCTGTGCCAAGGGCCGATTTTGGGCCGATGTTGTTTACTACGTTGAGTGCCAAGGGCCGATTTGGGCCGATCTAAACTGAACATTTACCCCGTTTATTTGATGTCAGTGTTATTATTTTCCAAGCAGATATACATACTATTGTCTCTATGGAAATGAAAACATAACAATCTTACTGGCATATTATGACGTCATTTTTGAGCTGACGTCACTTTAAAGACGTTAACGTATCAAAACTTCCCGCCGAAATAATAAATACCTATCGTTGGTTTGGGTGTTGTACGACTGACCGAAGAAACGTGATAAAATGACTACAACGCACGTTTTGCGAGAAGAAATATTCAATTGAAATGTTTTTTATTCAGTAAATCGAAATACATTGAACAAATTACTAAATATTATGTTGATAGTACTTGTTCAGCCTAGCAAACCATTTAAAAACTAAGATATTTCCTAATAAAAAGTCGAACAAAGTTCTATTGAATCAAACTGGAGGCATAAAATATTTTACTGAAAAAGTCCTTTTCACGCTCTGTGTAAGGAACTTCCAAGTGTCGTGCACTGCCTTTGAAATGTCTCGACAGTTTAACAAACTTGTAACCTATATCTTCATAAAATCGTGATGAATATTTTACAGATATAAAAAATAATTGTGATCCTGAAATAAAGTAATACTTTGCAAGATTTTATTGTTAAGGTGCCTTCAGCTTGAGTAATGTTTACATTAATCTGAATCTAGAGAATGTTTACAGTTAGACCCCATTGAATTGTGTTTAGGGGTCTCATTGGCAGAGTGATAAAGGTCACTGACTTCGAATCACTTGACCTTCACCGTCGCTGGTTCGTTAGGGTGTTGAATTATTATATGTGAGGAAGCATCCGGCTGGCAAACGGAAGGTCAACGGTTCTAGAGAGTCGCCACATGACATACAATTATGTCGATCTGACTTTAAAAACCAAACAACATTTTATTTCATTTTTAATATAATATGATTATACTTCATATCTCGAAGGAGACTGAATCAATATTCAAATAATTTGAACTGTATAAATAAGTGTGCGACTGTTCGAGACATTCCCCGTACGGTACCGATGTGATAAAAATACACTAGACATCCAATGAAGTATGTAAATAATACTAAATATATATAAATGTGTGTGTTGTAATTAGTTTATAAAGATATTATAATCATTGCCGGTGTTGAAAAAAATGAAATCAAACAACGCATACAACGCGCACTCAAGTACAGACAAACACATAAAAATATAGTTTTACCTATAATATTTGAAACGATGTCGATATGAAAACAAAAGAACTTTTAATTAAACTATGGTGTGTTTAGATATTGAATACTATTAGGATAATTAGGATATTTTCAAACTTATGTTGTTGTTGTTTTTTTTAAATGAACGACGGAACACAGTTTCTACATTCATCTTTATCGTACAATGTATTGTTTGTTTGTTTTATTTTTTTTGTGATTCATTTCACTTTCATGGCTCTTTTTGAAATATAGAAAAGTAACGTTCACATTTTTAGTTGCACACGTGTTTCCATAGTAGAGGGAAAGCCGAGTTAAGAGTAAAAAGTAGATTTTTAGGCTCACATTATAGTTACATTGTAACACCTCAGTACGTAAACTTTTATTTTTTAAAATTAGAGAAGTCACACATGATATGCGCAACGCAATTTGCCTTTTCTTGCATGCTGGACAGGATTTTCCCGTGTTTTTGTCGGTGTTGGAAAAAACCTTCTTGCATACCAGACAGGTTTGCCGGTGCTAGAAAAACTCGTCATACACTTCGGGGTAAGTTCACATCGAAGCTCTAGGGTAGAGTAGAGACTGACACTGTACTCGATAACCCACTTGAACGGTATAAGTTAATACACCATCGTATCTTCCCTGCTGAAGACCTGAACTCCGCAAACTCCATGGCGAGGTAGGGTTTACTGGTTCCTTGCTTTTATCACAGCGCTCAGTGTGCAGGGAAAAAAGTCTTACATACTTCCACGGCGCAATTTTTGATTGGTCAGTTACTTTACTGGTGGGGTAAGTATCATTTACACAACAGCCTACCCTTCCCTAGAGCTCCGATGTGAACTTACCCTCGGGGTTTAAGATGACTCACATACTGTAATTTATGAATGAATGCGTAAATTCATACGCTACTATGATGAAATAGTACTTAAAAGGAAATCATTTGTTATATTTAATTGAAGAATACGGTATGCAGGAAGAAGAATCTACCATTAGTTGGTGTGGATTGAAATTTATGACTCTCGGAGCCTTGATACCGCCTAAACAGTTACCCGAGAGCCATATATTTTCATTCGCATCTTCAAGCGGGCCGCATTACCGCAAAACAGTTACCCGAGAGTTACATATTTCTATCCGCACTTTCAACCATTGAAAAACAAATGATGAAAATGCTCGATTGTTTAATGAGAAATTGAAGGACACATTTTCGATAATAAATATGTCATCCGGTATATCGAATGTTACCGTAGAGGGATCGATCCCGATTTTCGTCGTTTCGCGCAGGATCGATTCCCTATCAATTTAAAGGTAGATTTTGGAATAAAAAACAACACTGCCCATATTTGTACTGATGTGCAAGACGCAAGTTATGTCACAAGGAAAAAGCGTATTCTTCCAAAGTCCGAAGTCAGACGCTCTGTGCACGTGCCGGAAGCACAGATTTTTTCAATTCGATAGTATATATCACATTCGGTATATCGCATGCTACTGTAGAGGGATCGATCCAGACTTCAAAGCGACGAAAATCGGTAGGATCGATTCCCTATAAATTTGGCTAAAACTCTCTCGATTATCATTTATTGTAACATGACAGCGTTTAAGCTCTTCTTTTCAGGTTTATGTAAAGAAATCGTAATAAAATAATTAAAAGAAATAATGCCATATCTACTTTTAAAGACAAGTACAATGAAATGTATTTACTTTATGTTATGCTCGCCGGGAAGCTATATATTCATATTCAGGAGCTCGGATCCTGGGCGAGACATATCACGGCTCCCTGTGGTGATCGGCTGAAGATCGAGGGGAAACTGGTAAAGAAACACCGTATGATACTAAAATGCTCGTGAAAAAATATCGGTAAATCCATAAAAACATCAACATATATTTTATTAATTTAAAACCACATGTAACTAAATCGCTTCTGAAAAATTGCATAAATAGTTCAGTTTCAGTTCCATGTATGTTGAAAGTAACTACCGTTGTTGATATTTTTTATTTAGTTAAGAATGTCTAATATTATGTTGACAATGATTGTAATGGAGCTGTTGTTGCAAATTACAATAATTACATAGTCAGAGGCATAACTATAATTGTCTTCAATATGTTGGGGTTTTTTTTTTTTTTTTTTTTTGTTTTTTGTTGGATTTAACGTCGCACCGACACATGATAGGTCATATGGCGACTTTCCAGCTTTAATGGTGGAGGAAGACCCCAGGTGCCCCTCCGTGCATTATTTCATCACGAGCGGGCACCTGGGTAGAACCACCGACCTTCCGTAAGCCAGCTGGATGGCTTCCTCACATGAAGAATTCAACGCCCCGAGTGAGGCTCGAACCCACATCGATGAGGGGCAAGTGATTTGAAGTCAGCGACCTTAAAAGCACCCTAAAGCGGTAGTCAGTCAATGTGATGTAAAGCAGAATAAATTAGCTGCACGTAGTTTTATATCAAACTTGAAATACTAATGATTTGTGACGTTTCATATCCAATATGTATACATATCCAATATGTATACAATAGTGAACGTTTGCTATCTGTTCGTCTTGAGGCTGTCCCTTTGAGGCAAAAGAAAAATAAAAGCAAAATATTAAGACAAAATTGAATCGGTTAAAATTGGTTTGAAGAAAAACGCTCAAATATTTTCAAATCATGCACAACTCATAAGGAGATTTAAGGGGTAATTAATTATCTTGCTCAAAGTTGTAAACATCCACAAAGCAGCGGATATATTTTGAATGAGTTTCAGGAGTATTCGTATTAGGAAGGATCAAGTGTGGCAATTTGTCTATGTAAATCATAATGCTGCCACAGCGATTATCAATTTTAAAATTTGTTTGTCATATATCGAACGTAAAATCCGATCAGCTTACGATGTACTGCAAACGAGAAGTCTTTGTTTTTGTTTCTTATCCGCCAAATATACAGACGAAATATATATATTTTTTCACAGCGTAAAATATCTTGTTTCACGGGTTATCCAACAGTTCTCGGCATTCGCGCATGTTCTGTCTTCTGTAAATTGTCATATGTAACATCATAATAAAGTGTTTTCATAGTTTTATGTCCTCGGATGTTTCACAAAAGAGAAAAATTGTCTGTTCTTATCCCTAATTAAGAGTGATCAGAATATGCATGTTGAAGCTTACAGTTATATATGTGATTTACCCAAGAACGAACCCACGACCCGAGAAACAAGTACAGTGTATTGCCAAAGTATTCATTTTAGCTCTAAACATATATAATTACCTGTCTTATTAAATGTTTTTCAGTGATTTATCGAAATGTTAGAGTGAAATATAGCTGGTATTTTCACAGTGAAAAATATTAAATACTGAAGATATTTTTCACTTGTAAGAAACTATAAAATGGGTAAAGTTAGTCAAAACAGAAATAAAAAGAAAATTTCTTTGTTTTTACATGTAGTATCTAAATATCTTTCACTCATGGACGCCATATCTTATATTTTCACCTGTGGGTAAACCACTCATGAAAATATTGTATTCGGTGTTCACTCGTGAAAGATACTTTAATCTCGCACAAACAAATAACCTGTATATGATCGGATTTAAGAAAATTTCATTTACTGACAAAAACCCCTAATTATAATCGCAATGTAAAACAATTCAATTAAAGCATCAATTAGCATGAACATAATCGCTGACGTCAAGATTCTCTAACGGTTTTCGACGTCATCGACGTCACTTTGGCATCTTTTGAATTTTCCGTTGGCAGCGAAAGGGTTAATTTGTTTTAATTGTTTCTTTTATTTTATTGTTCCTTTTAAGTTTACATTTCAAATTTATTTCGGCTTGCTCCAATGCCGACGACTTCCGCATTCATTCGTACTAGTTTATTTTATCATTCCAATAAGGCGACCAGTATGCGGCGAGTACACTTTTGGAGACACAGTAAACACAAATAAATGAAAGGACATGGCTTGCTGAAATGGTAAAATTAATCAAGATAATAACATGCATGATACTTACCAAAAGAGACAGAGTGAATTTCGGCGGCTTTATGCATAGAAATAAAATTCCGGTTCCCTAGTCTATGCACGGTACTTTGGCTAGAGAACCGGTTCCGGACGAATAAGTTGGCTGTCTAGGGAACCAATTCCGGTTCTCTAGCCACTGCCTTTTAATTTTTAATAACTTCTTCATTTATTTAAGGATTTTGAAAATTCAAAAAGTTTTGAAATGCTTACGATTTTCATATTTTCTTATGCAATTATCTTTATAAAATGGATTACCATTTTAAATGACATATGGTTTTAATAGCGGCATAGCGATGTCCAAAACTTTTAGAAAAACACTGTAAGTTAAGCGTTCATAATTAATCCATTTTACTTAGAAATGATAATTAAAAGTAATTTAATAAATTGCTTGTTTTATAACCTTTCCATTGATCAAAAAATTATTGATACAATTTGAGTTTTAAGGAAGTTTAAGGCGTTAGAAAAACATCACTGTTTACAAAAAAAACATGGACGCTCAGCGTCTGCCCACCCGATCTCTGTCTTATCAGTGCTGAAAATACAACAGATTTGAATACAAACACGATATCTCCTAAATCTACCCAGAAAGTTGTTCGATCCCAGAAAATAAATGTTAGTGTCCAACAAATTATGTCTAAATTACCGATACAATAGAGTTCGAACCAAAATTCATTTATCTAGTCACAGAAATGGTGGAATCCATGCGTCATCATGGGTAAGGATGATCATGATTCAGACATGAAGCATGCCGGTCAGACAACCACAGCATTCATAACTCACTGAGACTTTTATCTGCCGACATGAATCCATTTCTTTGTAAAAGATTGGTCTGCCTAAGTGGGGGTCTTGGTGTGACCTTAAATTGGACCATATATGTGCTACCTGAGCCGGGTAAAACTCGTTTTTTCACTTCATCGTGATGTGTCAATTTTTTTCTGCCCGAGGACTCCATTTTGAAACGGTGTTTGGGTAAGTAAATAGAAGTGAAAATATTACCGAAACAGGTATTTAGCCACTAAATTCTTGGCTAAGGTCTGTGTAAACCCCTCTTGAAACGGTTAGAAGACTCTAATCTTGCTATTTACAGTATCATAGTTATGTTAGCCTATGAATAACAAACGGATTGGCACTACATAAAAATATGATATCCAGTATAGGAAAATAAAGCGCGAAATTCTTTTCTTTAAAAAAAAAAAAGAAAAGATGTAAGAATTTCCAGCGGAATTTTAATATAGGTACGTGACACAGAATGTAATTTAGACGGTTCTTACCCGCAAAAAGAACGTAATATTGGACTTAAAATAATTCATGCAGTTTGCAGCCTTGCACATGTCTCGCCCTAGTTATCCTGCAAACTCAAGTTTTAACGTTTTATATCACCAAAGTTATTTTTAGTTTCTTCCACTCTAAATTTTTATCGCTATATTCTTTCTCTTTTTGATTTTGACGCGCAAAACGTCAAACAAGAAAGTGTCTAGCCGTCCGGTAACCAGACGCCTAGCCTGCTAGAAAATCTTTAGGGGATTTTCTAGCCGTCTGTCAATATACGAGTTATATGACCCAGGGAAGTGCCTACGCCTTTAGTATATTGAACAATGAATGGGTCCTATCGCTAAGGTGACTATGTCTTAGACTAGCTGACAAACGAAATAGAATGTCCTTTGTTAAAACGTATAGCTGGTGAGACCAAATATCTCATAAATAGAATTTTCCTCTGGCTACCTTTCCTAAATGATTCGTGTACCAGTGATTCGTAAATGATTTAAATTATGAGCGAGACAATTTCAGGGATCAGGCAAATCACTAAATGTTTCGAACTAACAATCTTCGATTAATAATAATTAATTCAAACTCCTATAGGTTGGAGACTCCATACTTGACTGGTCTTTTTGTTGAAGTTCCTGTCAGACAATGTCTTTGAATCAACAACATACGAGTCCTATCGCATAGATGCTCGGCCTCTGTCCTCTAAATTGAAGTTAAAACTCTATATGATTGCCCTGACTCCTGGATGCTCAGCGCCTGTATGTTATCACATGTAACATTCAACTAACATATAGGTATATCCCCTATGCCTTGGCTGTACTTCGCCAATAACGCTGAACCGTCTATAAGCTGGAACTCTCCTACTATCTCAGTAGATTACCAAACTCTGGGTCTCTGTCTCTGCTTCCCGATGCTCAGCCTATATATGCTATCGTCTATAGCATTCAACTATCCTTAAGGTAAAACTCCTGTGCGCTGGCCCTATAGCTCGAAACCTTGTTGAAATTCTGCAACTCTTCTTTAGTCTACGAACTTCAAACTTTTTCTTTTTAATAATTTATCCGCCCTGACATTGTAGTTGCAATAACTTCCTTATCAAGGTACTGGGATAAATTCTTAGTTGAATCCACGATGTGTCTTCTTCGATCGCTAGATTCCGAATGATCTCTCTGTCATCCATCTACCTATTATACCCTAGCAGATGTGAGCTTTGGTTGGTGCTATTTATAGAACGTGTTCTGATTGGTCCAAATCTATACATAGTATTTACAACGAGTTCTTGCTCTACCAAATATCTGGTTCCCTTTAACTGTTGTATATGACATAGTGTGTGATGCTGGGATCCAGCTATCAACATAATGAACCCAAATTAGCCACAAGTGACCCAAATCCTATTATAAACAGCAGTTCAACAATAATTATAGCAATGGTAGCATGGAAAGGGAGTCAAAAACTATCTGTGCTTAACGTGTAACGTTATCAATATATCAAACAAACAAATTATTCTGACACCGTCCGGTAATTAATCGTCTCGAATAAATCACTGCATTATTCAGCCGATAAAATGAAAGTTTGCCGTAATCAATAATGGCGAGATCGGGTTAAATGAATAAGTGTTTTAAATGACATTTAATTTCAATAGCGGCAGTGTGATGTTCAAAACTTTTAGAAAAACAGTAGTTAAATTTTCATAATTAATCCATTTCGAAATGACAGTCAACATTAAATAATGAATTGCTTGTTTTATAAGCTTTCTGTTCATCAAAGATTTATGTTCTAAGTATTAAAGTTCAGGCCTTTTTGGAAAGGAATTTAAAAGAAGTAATTATTTTTAAGGTATTCGACCCCTAAAAGTCATGTTTAAAAATGGCATTTGCTTGGTATATTCTTAAAGTTGACCGTGTTTTGTACTTTGTTGCAATTTTTAACAACTTTTACCGTGCATTTTTTAAATATAAATTTTGTAAAATTTATAGGGAATCGATCGCGAAGCGACGAAAATCGGGATCGATCCCTCTACGGTACTATCATGCGAGGTATTCGAAACAACATATACTATGCTAATAGTACTTCCTGAAGCTCAAGTAGAAACAAATTTCAAAGTGATGGCTACTGTCCAAAACGTTTGCAGAGATTTATTATACCATTTCTTGTGAAGAAAAGAAACATCAAACTATTAGCAAACAATAATAAAACACAAAATAAAACTGTCAATATCATTGTTTCTAGGGGGCCGCAAGTAAACGGATTTAATGAGACAGAATTCTAACTCCCAACAGTGAAAAATTAGGTCGAGTCCTCTGTGACTGTGACTAAATTTTGCTCACTTCATTCATAAGTAACCTTGGGGCAGAAGTAAAATCTACCTACATTTCTTCCACAATATGTAATCTAAAGAGTAAAGGCAAAATAGAGAACTTTTACCGCATGTAACTCAGTATTTTTAAAGATGTCTAACTCTGCCCTATTCTGTTTCAGAGGTAAAATTACTTTAAATAGCAGGAAATCAAACGAAAAATTCCTACTTTTGTACAATAAATCAATAATAAGTCTTGAAAAAGGTAAAAACACTTATTAGAAAAAAGGAAAATAAGGGGGAAAAAAAAGGTTCCAGTGGGGCTTGAACCTATCCCCCACCCGCCACTTCCCTTGAAAAATTTCAGTCAAAGTAGGTTTATGATAGGAATTGAATACTCTTCAAAATACTCTATTACGGGTCTAATATCTTAAATGTATTCGTATGCGTTCATCCAAAACCCGTTAACTGTTGTCAATTTTTAGATTCTACAATTAACAAAATGGCGCTATTATCAAATTCAACGGAAGAGGTTCTCCGATTTGGCCCTGTTCTTTAAACCGATCAAATATTAGCCGTGTATTCTGGTATTTTCCCTGATTTTCTCAGAATGGCTCTGTTGTGCCTTGTATACTTTACCTATTTCATATGATATGCGCAAATGGTCTAATAACGTAAAGATGAATAATAAGGCGATATTCTGAACAAGTAAGCCAACACGCCATTAATTTTGTTATTTTACCAATATCGAAAAATTACTAAAACATGTTCTTGATATTTACCATACGCTTAGAATACTATGTTGTTGATAATATTATAAAAGGTCAACAAAATCAAACAATAGTCTTATTAAAACTTGCTCATTTAACTTTTTGAAATGTCACACAAATACGCTACAATATGTATATAGACTAATTAATAAACTAGCGCAAAAGTACACGAGGGAAGAAAATGTAAGGAAAAACAAATAACGCCGTCGTTATGCCCTATAGAAAAAAAACAATTGTAAGATATTAAACCATTTTCTAGAAAAAAAATAAAATAAATCTACACTTTTTTATTGTGTTAATGTGCGATCAGTCGTTCTCTAAAACTCAATTTTCATGCGTATCTTGTAACTGTTAAAATTAGATGCGGATTTAAATTTCCATATTTTTGAAATTTAGATATGTTATGTGCAATATTTAGATCTAATTGTACGTTTATTTTTAAAAAAGACTTGTATTTTTTGGTGATTTTTAAACTATTTTCTAAAGAGTAAATGACATGCAGGTTAGCTATTTTTTTCTGTACATTTGAACGAGCACCCATTCGAAAGATCATATTAAAAGAGCCGTTAAGTCAACGATATTTGCCGGTTAGCTAACGCAGAGATTCGAACAAAAATTGTTGCATTGTCCGATATTGGATACATTGTATGCAATACGAATCACTTAAAATGGTAGGCTACAAATGCAAATCGTTGTTTGGAACCGCAAATCAGGTATATTATAGGATCAATATTAGTACGCATTTACTGATCCTACCTGTTATGTACTAATATTACAACACATATGTCAATAATTGCGACAATTTTTACCAGCAAAAATGTAGTATATTCCCTATAAAATTCTGAGTGATTCTTCATTTCATTTTCAAACCGCTAAAAATGTTTTTATTTTCTTTCTAATAGACTGCAAAGACATCTAGAGCAGTGGAGGGAAGGTAGATCATACACAGACGTGTGAACCCTAATTGTATTTATTGTGAACAAAATAATCATACTGTGTCTAAGCCCGTTGTCATTTTCAAATCAATTGTGATAGCACAAGGGAAGTATACAAAGTCTTGTAGATACCGGCACCGATGCAAGAGTTGTCATTCTATGCGAACACAAATAAAAATCTCAAATTTTCAATAACTGATATATAAGATCAAAGCTTTTTGTAAAATATTTGTTGGTTATTTGAAGGATTATATCTTTGAAAAACAGAGGATCTGTCATTATCGGATGGTTAGCAACAAAAACAAAAAGAAATATTTTGGCCCGTATTACGCGCAGAAAAAGAAAAAATTGTTTGTCGTATTGTATTGTTTATTTATATATATATATATATTGACGTATTAGCTATTATCAATTTGTTGTTCTGACGAAGAATGTGTATTCTATGACATTCTTTGAACTCACTGTAATATACTGCGACTTCACCAACATGTTTTAATCTAGTAATGGACATTTGAGATTATAAGATAAATAGATGTTTCCGTTCTTTATAATATAGCTATTGTGACTACCATTGTGTCTTCGTCCGTAAAAAGCTTTTGTTCAACTAAATGTTTGTCAAAAAAATGAAAAATTGACTGTCGGATTCCTGTCAAACTTGGTCCAGTTATATAGTGCCAATTAAGATATGAATTCGATTTAAGTCCGTTTTGTGGTATATTGCAGTAATAATAAGAAGAAACATTATGCTAATTAATACAGATTTTATCGCTACATAGATTATCAACTATACCTCTGTTGGTCGTCATCGTATAATGCAAGGTCAAGAAATTGCGTTGCATTTAAACTGCTGAAACAACAAACACGCATTTCATTGCATGCGTCATATACCATATTTGTTTCCATGGACGGTTCTTGACTATATGATCAGCTTGCAGTTAACCAGTTTAATATTCTTCGATTTTATATTTAACAAGTGGTTTGCTGGATGGAACTTGTGGTTAGCACCGCGCTGCCCGTCTCGAACCGCCCCCACACCGCCTCCCTCGTCTGTTACTACGTTACAAGTATGAGATGATTTTAATAAAAACTTGGTATTTGTATAGAGGCAATGTGGAGAATGCACACGTTCTTATCTACTTTGTTGCAATGTCACTAAATGTTATAGCTAAGTAGCTCAAGCTTAGGAAAAGAAGCGGACCCCTCGATAGCTTATAAAATGCATAACGAAATTTTCACGAAATTAGGTACATACCTATATAAATTTTGTCAAAAATTCGGCTTGTATTGCACAAGTAAATATGGACAGGCAGAAACAAATTTTGTATTGTACCTTTTGTATTGTATGTTGCCGGACTACTTTCATTTAAAATGCATGATCTGTCACAGTTCTATGAATAGCGCACATAAAAACGTCATTCAGTTCTATTTTAACATCGATAAACATTGAAAATTTCGTTCGATAACAAACCAACAAACAAAGAGGTGGCGGGATATAATAACAAGCTCATTATAACAGAAGCTAGATCTGGGATTTTGTATTCGGCTCTCGTGGATTTTGTAAGGTCGGATCACTCTCGGTGCTTGCGTGCCTCGTGAGATCCGATCTGGCAAAATCCACTCCAGCCGAATACAGCATCACAGATCGAGCTACTATTATAATAACCCTATTGTATTTTAAGAAGCTCTAAATTATCTTTCTATTTAGAAATGTAATCAGTTTGCTAATTACCGAAGAATCTAATTCCTTTTTCAGGAACGGTGTCAAAGATTGAAAATGGCATAGACGTAAGACATAAATTTATTTCAAATTTAGAATAAAAATCATGACAGGCCTTTCATACACTTTTAGTTTAATGAGAAAAAGGTCAAATATATATACTGTGTTGTTTCATTCTCGTGCATCGCCATAACTTCGTAAACAAAAATGTATATAGATGTATTTAACGAACGAACAAATAGTGTCGGAACTTCACTACTCTTTTCTCGGTATGTTGTTTCAGTTCCGGTATATGTCACATTATTTTTATAATTCCTTTATGTTATTTAAGCCCGCCTGGTAGACTCGGAACACAGAACTTGTAAGTAATTCCATGTGGTAATGAAATATTATACTTTGTTACCAAATTGCTTTTCTTAGGTTAACCCTATAATACCAAAATGCTTACTTTCGGCAAAACGTTACTTTTGAAAACAAAGATCTAGTTTTTTTACACGTTTTATATTGTATCCTTAAACTATGTTGACAATAAAGTCGACTTAAACATCATTGGTGGGTAAAAAGTGGTATTTAACGTTTCTATTGCTTGTTTGTTTTTATAAGTAAACAGGCTTTCACATAGACACTTTCAACGGAATGGTAAAACAAGAGCTGATAGTAAAGCATAAACGCTCCAACTCTCCTCCCTGGTGACCTCTTGGGGGTAAATATAAATATAATGTTTTCGGCCGATATTATGAAAGAAAACAAGAAGAAAAAAACAGCAGACAAATGCAGTGGAGTTTTGTTATCTTGCTTTATGTGCAATAAGCAATTGACAAAGCTTTGACTCGTTCGCTATCGGTTAGGTACCATGCTAGCATGAGTTCTCGTTTATTCCTTGAAGCACCAACAACAGAAATGAGCTCTAAAGCCTCTTACAACTATAACCATACTAGGAATGTATTTTTACTTTTAATCTTCAAGATAACCCCCTGAATATACTTTTACCGCACCCAATCACCTTCAGCTGTTTGCTTTTATATCGGCCAACAAATAAAGCCAAAATAGAAATTTAAAACGAGTTTTAGGGCCTAACCTGGTTAAAATTTACAATGGAAATCAATCGAAATCGTTTTGGGCGATAAATTCAAAAGAAATTAAGATATTAATTAAAGTTCCTTTTACCATCCCTCACAATTCCTTAGAATAATAACATTACATAATATAAAATGTAATTACTAATCAAGGAAAAATTAAGTTATAGTAATTAATACATGTTCTTAGTTTTCTTGTAGTAGGACTACTTTCTTGTAGAACAACATTTCATAAATTTGAATAGTATTTGACCGTGAAGTTATATGTTTATCGTTACTTAAATATTCATCATCACAATCATAATAATTGAGCCGTGCCATGAGAAAACCAACATAGTGGGTTTGCGACCAGCATGGATCCAGACCAGCCTGCGCATCCGCGCGCAGTCTGGTCAGGATCCAGGCTGTTCGCTAATGGTTTCTCTAATTGTTATAGGCTTTGAAAGCGAACAGCATGGATCCTGACCAGACTGCGCGGATGCGCAGGCTGGTCTGGATCCATGCTGGCCGCAAACCTACTATGTTGGTTTTCTCATGACGCGGCTCATATGTTATCATTTGGAGCCAGTTTTACAGGTTGTCGTGTGATTTATTTCATTTTTCAAATATTTTACCTTTACCCCACCCACTTTTTTCTTTTTAATTATAACATAGCACTGGTAGTATTTGTCAACACAAAATTGGGAAAATGTAAATGACACAGAATAGAGACAGCATTAGATAAATCGTTGAGAAATGAGATAAATACTTTCAAACACATCATCACGCACGTTTTGATATAATTAAACCCCTTTGGAGAGACACTCACAAGACAACTTATATTGTATTCCGGCCTTTATCATTTTTACATTCAAATTTAAGGACTTTGAGGTTAATTTGCCAAAAGTGGGTGGGACATTAAACTAAAATTACTCCAGACCGCAAGGGCCACAGGTGGCGGAACCGACGGAACCGCAAATGGTGGAAGTAAATCAAGGAGGGTTAATTTAGTATACAACTTCAAGCTGTAGGAAGCCACTGATGGGTTCACTGGTTCAAATAAGTTTGTTAACTTAATTAGCTCAAGAGTTCTGAATTATTAATAAGGCCATAATGTGGGGCAGTTGAACTGAAGGGTCATGAAAATTCTCACGTACTTGGGTTGAATATATTAATGATGATATAATAAATAAAAACAGTTTAAATACATGCACATTTCAATAGCATCAAATATATATGCAGATCCTTTGAAAACACAGAACGCAACCAAGATAAATAATAGAGGACTCGGTTTGCTTGAGTCTGTATACGAGAGGTAATTGTAATAAAGTGTTAAACCAATAAAATCAAGGATAAATATCTAAGGGAATGCCACAGTCCGAAAACGCAGCCTCCCCAAATCGCAACTCATGCAATCATTTTACGGTAAAGTATATGCTCCATGAAATAAAACTTGCATTATTGACAAAAAGCCAAAACAATTTTCATACAAACATTTCAAAATTTGAATAAAGTTCATGAGTTACAATGTTTTTCTGTTAGTCACCAAAATGCGTTCAGAGACGTGACGTTAAGAATGTCATGAAAGCATTTTGAAGTTGTTAAAAATGTAAAGTCATGTATATTAATATCAGTTACGTGACCGATGTATGTCAATAAGCTAGAACAATATATTCAAATATTTGGAGACTGTTCGAAATGTACTTTAACCGTGTATTTTTCCTTTTGAATTTCGGTTGCCATAACAAATAAATTTTGCTTTTATATAACTAAATAAAAATATATCAGTTTCTGCAGTAACACTAACAAAACAAAAATAAAATAAAATAAAAAAAAAAAAAAAAAAAACCCACCTGATTTTTCAGTATTTCAATATTTATTGCAGTAAAATATGTAATGTCTTTAAAACAAGTTTGTTCATGGAATATTTCATATTGTTTTCCACCCGACCGTCTGTTAGTCTATTCGCCTTGTTTTGATAGAATATCTACTCTCTTGAATGTGTGCCATTTTAAATTATGTCGCACCGTAGTTTTAGCTAGAAATAGTACGATCATTGACCCCAAGAAAAAGATTTGTGCCACAAATTACGTTACTTGTATATGGTATGTTTTAATACATGAAATTAGTCACTGTTGGCCAAGTAATTTATTTTTTATTTTGGTGACTAGTCTGTAAGACTGAACTTTGTGGTCATTTACAAGCTTCTAATTAAAGAAATTTGAAATACAAGACTTTGAAGTTTCTTAATCCGGGTTGCCACGAGGATCACTAGAAGTGATATTATATCTAACCAATATACTCTCGTTTCTACTTCAAATGTGCGAGACTATAACCCACAGAATCCTTTGTCACTAAACAGCGTGCGAAAATTCAATTTGAGATCTGAAGTGAGTATTTAATTATCAGATATTCCATTTGACACTGTTATAAGTATCCTTATCATTACATTCCATAGTAAATTGTTTTTTTTTTCAGTGGTATCAATTTGAAAAAAAACAACAACAAAAAACTAGTAGACATGAAACATAAGGCAAATGCTTACTTATAACTTTATTTTAATAGTCATTCATTTTCACTTTTTATAAAACTTTTTTTTTCAAATCGGATTACTTCTTTTTTTTTCTTAAATACCATTACATTTTTTCCCGAAAATTTATATCCCCATTATAGCGAAATGTATCGGCTTGAGAACGTCATACACTACTGTCTTTCCCCCCACCCCCACCCCCCACCCCCACCGCAGATCTGTAATAAATAAGCTTGACAGTTATTATTGAGTTGATGCAATGTTTCTTCCTGATAAGCCATATGTTTCATAATACCGTTCTTCAGAATATCACATCTCAACGTTTGAGGTAATCTATCAAAAGATTTTCCATGCAATATAATGAAATAATAATCAATACATATCTCAAGTTAGACTGATTTTATTCTACTATATATTTCTATTTACCTTGTTTTCATTTTATTTTACAAAAAAGCTACACAATGCAAAACAGTGCAAATATCAACCAGGAGACCCCTATTCATTAATATAAAAGTCAGAAACGGCAAACATTCAAGTACATTTAGAACAAATCTATTCTTACGAAATTTTGCAGAGATGTCTCCAGCAACAGAATGAATATTCGTGCAAAGTTTCATTAATTTCTGTGCTAGTTTAACAAAGAAAGAGCAAAAAAAAAAAAACAACAAAAAACAAAGAGTTTTCAAACTTTAATGTTATTGAATACGTGACCAAAGATCGCAAACGTCCTTCGTTCCTAACATGATTTGGTGCGGTGAACAAAGGTCTATTTTTAGTAGATCCGAGGAGATAGCTACTCATGAAAATTCGCCAGGTATCGGCGAGAGTATAGCTAACTATCTACACTTCAAACATCGACATTGCCAATCCTGAACGTTTTCAGGAAGAAGACTATGACGAAATAACACTTGAGATGGACAATTGGTCAAGCATTAACGAACGTATTTGACAGCAGTACTTATCCTTGAGATAGAGTTCAGATAATACAACATTGAAAAAGGTGCAGTGAGTCTGCAGTTAAGAATGAACATGTGTTGTTTTTGAGGGCATGACTTTAGGAATGATCGATCAATTCATGACACATTGCATGTACCACCAATAATTGTCATAACAACGTTAAACATGTTATAACATGAACTGCTACTAATTTGGTACTGAACTCTCTTAAACATTGACGTTTTGGCATAATGGTTCTGATAAAAAAACATTTGCTTCACTTAGACAAAATCGAATTTATTCCCGTTAGAATAATAAAATACATTACTTTAAAATATATGGCCGGTTCCATGAGAACACCATTGTTAGTGCGTGATATCATTGTTGCATGATAAATAGTTTGAAAACTGGAAATTCATTGCTTTTTATTTGTTCATGCAAAAATCTAGAAACTCCTCAGTTCTCTAAGACAAATAAAATTCTGCCGTAATTTACAAATAAATATTATTTGTGTTGGCTTTGCAACCCATGCAGCATGAGAATATATAGGTGTATAGGTAAAAGACCCGTGATGAAACCAAAAGTACATGGTTAAGTTAATTTTTAGTAAAACCATTTTAATCTGTTTCTAAATATTTAAATGTATTATGTTAAGTTGGTAATACGCATAATTCTGAAATAGTGAAGACAATTTCTTCAAATTTTCAGATTTGAAAGGTAAAAGAAAGTTCTTCATGAATATTTTTATCTAAGTTTTGATTTTTTTTGTCAGTAATACAGGTTTTGTCATGACACGGCCCATATTATTATAATTATCATCATCATCATTTTTAGTTTTATAAGTGTATTATACTTTATGAAAGACCTCTGCGTGCTTTGTTTTAAAAGAAACTTTAATGATTATCACAAGAGCAGTTTTTAAGAATTGTGTGGCAACCTTGAAAAGTATCCCCGTTCTTGGACTAAATGTTTTTATATTTCTTGATTCCGTTTCCATTTAATTTATTTATTTATTTGGGTTTTACGGCGCACCAACACAGTATAGGTTATATGGCGCCAAACAGGACTACAAATTTTGGTTCAACATCTCATTTACATCGAAATAAAAACATGAGGTATGGAATCAAAATTTGCATACCTGCTGGAATCACAGAGTTACTGCAAAACGAAGTGTTAAGACCCTATTAGTCGCCTCTTACGATCATGCAAGGGTAAGGCAGTGGTTCCAACTCTTTTCATACACAGATCGTCCCAGAACCACATGGGGCTCATTTCCATTTAAAGTTATGTTTTGAAAGCATAGAATAAAACCTTGTATTGTCTATAAGGGGTAATAAATATGAAGCACATCTCAGACCAAACTAGCACCGGCGAATATATGTTTTACAAAACATAACTCGTTTCCATTTAAAGTTATGTTTTGTAAAACATATATTCGCCGGTGCTAGTTTGGTTTGAGATATGCTTCATATTTATTACCCCTTATAGACAATACAAGGTTTCATTCTATGCTTTCAAAGGATCTTCTAATAGATAATTTACAATACATGGTAAAATATTGTCCAAAAATTCCTTCAAATCTCCACCTAACAAAGTAAAGCCTAACATCACATCTTCAATAAATCGTAAAGCTTGAACTGAAAAGTTGTATTATAAAATTATCACTTTGACAAATATAGAGATAACATAACATTAAATTTACTTCAACAATCACAGTTTTTGTAAGTTTCTGAAATTGATACGTGTCAAAAGACTCGACCTGATAAAATCGATGTTCTAGGCCTTCCATTTTTTCTTCAGCATTGCTTTTTGAAGACATGTCGTTTGTCATTTACTGTATACAATGAAGTTTTGTCATTGCAATCTGATAGCTTTGATGAAAAAGCATATTCTAGAAATATCTTGCAACATTAATCTAGGTCTGTTGAAAGAAATCTTTTCTATGTATGATGAGTAATGACTTTAGAAATTGAATGGCTATTGTTCCAAGGTCTAACATTGTATTTCTCTACATTTCTGCGTTGTTTGTTATGCGATTAAAATAATTTTACAATTGCATTTAAATGCTAGAAGTCATTTGTTTGCAAATGGAACCCATAGCAATGTTGATAATAATAATTATTTAATGGCTTTCACGTATAATATAGTCTGGTATATTTATGAATAAGCTGCCTGTTGTCCTTCATGAATTTATGTTCTTATTTGAGACTACATGATGTGTGTTTGTGCGTTTTTTACTTGCTTCAGGAAAACAAAATCTATTTTTATTTAAAAATTTAAGCCACATCAGTTGAATCTGGATTTGAATGAGAATTATTTGTCTCTCCTGCTCATGAGTAACAGTTTATAAAACTCATACAGCATACCCTAGAATATTTTATAATTGGAATAACAAATATTCCTGTTTTAGTTTGTTTTTATCTTGTATATAATACTGGGATTATAAACATATGACGTCATTCCAACTTTTTGTTTCAGACTGGTGTAGTTTAAATAATTAACGTGTACGTATTGAACTTGTTTTCAAGAGTTACTCAAACGTCAGTTTAAAAAGAACGGTCTTGAAATTTTATCACTTTTTTCCTTCAACGAACTATTTTATAACTGATAAAACTTCTTCCGAGAGACGTTTTGTCATTCATACTATCAAAATTTTCCGCCAAAATGACACGAAGATATGACATTCTCTTTGGTTACTATGGCAATAGTTGAAAGTCAAATGGGATAGTGTCTTGCAAGCTCTCATGTGACCGCAAACCGCCATGTGCTTATCAACAATGACCCTTATGTATAATCTGTTCAGTGATTGAGAAATAACATGACTTTCGTCAAATAATGCCCGATTACGTTTCATTCTCTCTAACGCGTAGGAATCAACTCTTAGGCACTAATTATCTGTTCGTGTTACGCGCATTGATTTTAGCACTTGTTACTGGCGTCTTGATTGGTCAAAGGTGACAATATTCAGATAAAACGCTTGTTTGGATTGGTTATCATTACTTCATGTTAGCGCATTATTGAAATCGCAAACGTAAAAACGCTTGTATAAAAGAGAGTTTTTATTTCATAATTCGGCGGATCAAAAACAAATAGTTTGCAGTACTTGGATATATATCCATTTTAGCTAAGGTAAGAATTCTTTTAAATATATACAAGTCTATTTCATAAACATTTATTTGTAGCTTATGCACAGAAAAATGAGTTAAGGTACTAAAAACGTTTTGTTTTGCACTAAAAATATTGTAAGATTTTTTCATCAAATATTATTTTGTTCTATACTACCTATTTTGTCACTGTAAAAAAAATTCAACATGGGACAGGTTCAGTTATATTTGTAACGCCCACACGCTAAAATAGTTTGTATCATTTTTCTTCCTAAATCATACTGTAAATTGCTTTAATTTAGTAGGCTTCCCTTTAACATTTTTTCCCATTAACATTGCATTAAAACATAGCCGAAGATAAAATTAAATGGCAAAACAAATCAGCTATTAAAATATTTCCGAACATTTGCTATCTAAAATTGCAATCACATATCAAGTAAGAGAAAGAGATGTAGTTCTCATTGCCTCAGATCATTTTGTTTTAACATGGACATTTTGAGACTCCAACAAGCCGCTGCAATGATTTGTTTATATATGCTCACCAAGGACGGCAAACAGGTTATTTAATGCAACGAACCAAATAACATGCTATATCATTTACAATTCATTTAGCAGTGCGTTTCAGCGACAGCTAATAACGTAGAATAATTACAACGAGATTTCAGGATTACCATTACTTTACGTTCTTTGTCATATATTTTTTTTTCAATAAAACTTATCAATGTAACAATGACGTTGCTGAAATAACTCATAGTTCGACACTTTTTGTAGAATTAGTTATTTATATAATTAAGTTTTTGTGTGAGTGTCCTTATATAAGATAAACTATGATTGATCTATATGTAAAAAAGAAAACACAAATTGATTTGAGTAAGAAAACTAAATTAATATCAGTACATAGAATAATGAAGTCACAATATTAAGCAAAATTACATGGCAATGTCTCGAAAAAGGTCCATTACAGATCAACATCTAGATGAAAGAAGTATAACTGTTTTCATGGTAGTTAAAGGTCCATATGTGAGATTTCCTACGAACATTACTAAAGTTGAAAACAAACTGTTTGAAAAGGTCTACAAAACAGTTAATACTTTCTAATAATAATAATTCGTTACTTACGTTTAATTATGTGTGATAAAGATGCTCATTAACATGAAAATCGACAGTACTATCGCCTCTTCCATATTCAATTGATCTAAACTCAAAATTGATGTGCAAAAGCAATTGCTGTCGGTCCATGGAAATGCAGAGAACCAACATTGTTTTTGCTCTAGTTTTGCTTGTTCTCCAATTATTTGAAATCAAAAGAATATCACGTAAAGAATGGACATCTATTGTGCTGGTTATGTAATACATGCAAGGTCAACATCTTTTAGCATAAGACATTAAACTTATTCTCAGACAAACTGGCATAGACAATAGCATAAAAGACATTCCTTTATACTTGTCTTATGTATGAAAAGATCCATTATTTACTCATGCTTCTGTGGGAATGGACGGATTCCTGTGAAAACAAATGTTTGCATATACGTCTGGGCATGGCATGAAAAACAAAAAGCTAATTTTCTAAGTTGAAAAATGGAAAGTTAGCAGCTCATTTTTAAGAAAGAAAAAATGTATAGTAACCCGTTAAGGCAACATTAATGTAATAGTTGAAACGAAAGAATATCAAATTGCAAACTTAAATTTGAACACGCCTCTCCGATTGAAAAATTAAGTGACACGTTACATTTTACGGGATTCTTTAACACGCTGTAGGAGGCTTTTTACTCTTGAATCCAGAAACAAGCAAGTTTGCCAATTAACAGAATCATCTTGCCACTCGACTTTAATTGCTGAAAATTGGTACAGACTAAGTGGTACATAAAACGTGTTTTTTTTAAAGAGAATATATCAAGACCTATTCAGTGAGCTGAATATTCGCAGTAATCTCAACTAGGTGAAGATTATGATTAATTTACATTTCTGTATAAGATTTTGAAATCTACAAAATTGCCGAAGAATATTTCTCATTATGAATTATAAATGTTGAAAGAAGACATTAATATCTTAAAAAGTAGTCGTAAAAATGTAGAAGTTAAATATTTTAGACATGGTTATTTTACTGTCTGTGTCCTAACCGTAGTCATCGTTTCAATATCGTTTATGCATTGATCATTGATAAAGAGAGAAGAGATATATTTTGGTATATGTCGCCTAGTTGCTGTCATGGAACATCAGACAGTGAGCTTGCCATTTAAGTCACTGCAATCATTGAATATTAGTCAATGAGCTTGCCATCAAAATCATTGCAGTCCTGGACCTTTAGTCAATGAGATTGCCATTAAAATCATTGCTGTCATGGAACATCAGTCAGTGAGCTTGCCGTTTATGTCACTGCAGTCATTGAATATTAGTCAATGAGCTTGCCTTTAAAATCATTGCAGTCCTGGACCATTAGTCTATGAAATTGCCATTAAAATCATTGCAGTCATCGAACATCTGTCAACGAGAGTACAATAAAATCTCTGCAGTCGTGGAACATTTATCAATGAGATTGCCATTAAAATCATTGCAGTAATGGAACATCTGTCAACGAGATTTCAATAAAAATCACTGCAGTCGTGGAACATTTATCAATGAGATTGCCATTAAAATCATTGCAGTAATGGAATACCAGTCAACGCGATTACCCTTAAAATCTCTGCAGTCGTTAAACATCAGTCAATGCAGTTGCCGTTAAAATCCTTGCTGCTATGGAAACACAACTAAAACAGTACCATTAAAATTTCTTGCACAGATTCAACGAGAAGTTCTCCCATTTCTCTTTATAGTATGATTTTTGTTACTCCACTAGTTATCTGCAGGTGTCCAGTTATAATGACAGACACAGCTTCACTTCCTGATCAAGTCTAATGATGATGGTATTAGAAAGAGAAACAAATGTAGATATTCTTTTAGCAAAAGGTACTCAAAATGTTTTTGTAGAGTCATTTGATCATCGCTTACAAAATCCATAAAAAAGCGGGGCATAATACGCAAATAGGTTAATATCAGACTCGGTTTGCTTAAGTCTGTTTATAAGAAGTAGTATGGTTAAAGAAAGAAGACAACTCAAGTTTGCAAAATACTTCTTCAGGCAAACATACAATGTATACAGACATATGTATTACGTCATGACGTCAGTAAACATGACATCATAACGTCAAAGTATGACGAAGTAATAAAATAGGTAACTCGCTTCTTGTCGCTAAGCACCGTCTAAAGCGGGATTCTTACAATTCCTAGAATTTTATTACACAGAACATTTTTAATAACATTATTACGCAACAACGCAAAATAATAGCAAAATATGTACTGTGAAATCATTATTATTTTATGTTTTTCGGTGGTTTATCGAAATATAACGGTGAATTATATCCTGATAAACTCACTGGCCACTCAGTGAAAATTATCAAATCTGATACCCGGATTAACGTCAAAAAGTTTACCGAGCGTACTGAAAGCCGGAAACAATATGACGATGACGTCGTTAAAATGACGTCATCTTTGCGATGCTTCCTGATAAAATTTCCCGCAAATTTCGACATTTTATTGAAATAAACACAACAAAAGTAGAGTTTTAGACATAAAATAAACAGAAAAATTGTTGGTATCGATGTAATATCACGGTAATTTCACTCGTGAACACCAAAAGTTGTTATTTTCACTCGTGGCTGCGCCACTCGTGAAAATATCACTTTTGGTGCCCACTCGGTGAAATTATAAGGTGATATTACACCGAAACCAACAATTATCCTCTATATATTCGTGGGGGACTAATTTTCGTGGATTTCGTGGTTGAGTCAATCCACGAAATTTAATTCCAACGAACAAGTAAAATTCCCATTCATTTTATGTTCAAAAGTTGAAATCCACGAATTCATATCCCCACGAAATTGCCGTTTTGACCAAAACAACGAAATTTCATACCCACGAAATTTAATGATTTTACAGGATTTTCCAAAATCTTTTATATACCGGTACGTACTAAATGAAAGCTTATCGAACAGAAAGAAAGTAAATTATCTATCTCCCTACAGCGTAAATGCAAGCAGTCAAAATAACAAATAATGGTGTATTGCGAAAGCAGATTTTTATTATGTAAAATACAATTATTTTGTTCTCCTGTTTTCACATTTGCTGTTAGATAATAAAAACTTGTAGCTATATAGGGAAAGCAATATTTGCCAATATGACTTTTACATAAGAATGGGTAAATATTTCCCATTTTCTGTCTTTCAATTTAATTTGTAGCACAAGCGTATAGTATAGTGAAGACCTACGAATGTGAACATTACTCTGTACTGATACTATAATATTTGCGCATGATGTAAAAGATATGCGAATATTAATCAATTTACTGCATACATGTTTTACAGCATTAGATTTGGCACGTGCTAGATAAATGTTTTGAAGCGATTTCCAAAAGTATTTATAAAACAATGGCAACTGCAATAAAACATCAACAAAATTAAAATACAGAATCATTCATAATGAATCATTACTTGTTGACATGTCTGGTATGTGTTTTGGTTGGACAATATAGTAAATAAAAAGGTTATATTTATATGCCAAGTTTAATCGTTCAGAACTGAAGAAACGTTGATATTTAAAAACGGCCCCAGTTTGTTGTGTATTTGTAATTGGAATATAGTTAATTTTCTTTTTATTTACGAACATATGATCTTAGTTTCTACTACGTATCAGCCAAGACTCGTACTATCGCCTACTGATTATAATGTTTTATTCAATATAACTAGATGTAATTCGATTAAAGTAATGAAGTAGAAGTAAAAAATAAACGAAACGCAAACATCTTTCATTGCTTGGATTTACTTAAAGGGATACCAGATCCAAATTTCATATATGAGCCGTGCCATGAGAAAACCAACATAGTGGGTATGCGACCAGCATGGATCCAGACCAGCCTGCGCATCCGCGCAGTCTGGTCAGGCTCCATGCTGTTCGCTTTTAAAGCCTATTGGAATTGGAGAAACTGTTAGCGAACAGCATGGAGCCTGACCAGACTGCGCGGATGCGCAGGCTGGTCTGGATCCATGCTGGTCGCATACCCACTATGTTGATTTTCTCATGGCACGGCTCATATGAAAATACGGACAATTATAACACTTAGTCTATGGAAATATAAAATTAACAAATTTATGTGTATTAACAGTATTATGAATAAGGTTTAAAATAGAACATACTTAATAAATGGATGGCTAAACACAGTATAAATGACTGTGTACTACCACTTAAAACTGAAAGTATTTTTTAACAAACAAGTGATTCTGCATGATATTTAATTATAATTGCAACACTATTAATTTTTGTATTTAGTAAAATTTAATACATTTGATGAGGATTTTCTGCATCTTAAGTAAATATCTACGGTTAAAATATTTTAGTGAAAGATGGGCAATGTGTTTTAACTTTTAATACGAATCAAAAATTCAAAATTGCTTAGAACACTTACGACTTACCGTTAAATGATCCCGCTTTGCAAGGACAAGGAGTTCATGAACCTGATATAGAAGATAACAGGTAGCTTGAGGCTTCTCATACTCGAATGGGGGATTCAAATAAACTTTGTGCACTGATGATGTTGCGTCGGCCGCTTAGCCTATGTCTTCATAAATAATGAAATAACAATTGAAATCCTCACATTTTATTCGCAGAATAGTGTTAAACAAAAAGGGGGTAATGTAGTAACATTGGTGCGCATTTTCAAAATTTACCTTACTTGCTCTGCGACTGCTGTGTTGTTGTCACAGCCCGTACGCGGACAGGAACTTGTACATATAGATATTGTTTTCACTAATTGCAAAAGTCTTTGGCAACCTTTTGGCGAAAGTAAGTATATACATTTATCATTTATCTACGCTTATTGCATGAAACAGTCATTTGCAATATTACCATCTGATAAATTGTTGTTGTTTTTTTCAAGATAAAATTAATTTCTTGATTTCATAATTTCACGAAAATCGTACAGATAATTTGTTTTTATATATCGGCGAAAAAATGAATACAGCTTTTGTTCAGTGACATATGTTTTTCCATGTAAATGAGTGCCTGGGTAGTCGCCGTAGAATATCATGTAAGTTATAGTTTTAATATTCAAATTCTCGGCATGAATATAAAATTGACTAGCCGTATTCGCCAATTATTTGCATACTTGATGGATAAATCTTCGTTCAGTTAAAATGAAAAGGAAGGCTGCGATGAGTTCTGCAATATCTTATAGAAACCACACAATAAAAATCCGCCTTTCTGATATCTGAAACAAAGCATTTGTCATTGCGAGGTCTATGCAGAATCACCCGAACTTATATTTACTCAGTCAGGACATATGTCTACGGTGTCGCTTAAGAGTTATTTCTATTTTGCAATATCTTTTACGACTTCATTAAATGTATATTCCACTTGTATTTAACATTCTTTCTTCTGATTATCTGCAAGAAGACCCTTTGGAAGCTTAGAACGCCACCAAACAAAATAATAGACTCGGTTGGATTGAGTCTGTTCACGAGTAGTAATGAAATGTGCAATGCCAATAAAATAAATCAGTACAAACTGAATGTAAATTCTGTTATACAGATATATTGAATGGATTCCATGTTTGCAACGCGCCCAGGTAGCGGAATACTTTTTACAGCCACAACAAAACACCTGAAGACTTTTGTTGTGAAAGTTAATAAAATCTATAACAAGGTCTTTCGGAACATAAAACGTAACCAAAAATACTAATAGCAGACTTGGTTTGCATGAGAGGTAATGAAACATGCAACACCCCTCCCTAAAGTCGCCTAACACCGACTTAAGTGGTATTCTTTTATACAGCTGTATTGAATGAACTCCATGATTCCACGGAGTCCATGAACAGGGAGACGTTTTTACGTCTGTCAAACGGCACTTAAAGTCTGATTTTGTTAAAATAAAATAAAATCTATTTGAACATCCTTTTGGAGCACAGAATGCAACAAAGCAGACTAATAGTAAACTCGATTTGCTTGAGCCTGTTCGTGAGAGGTAATGAAAAGTGCAATACCACTCACGCCCCGCAGCACCGGTTTTAGATGAATGCTGTTATACAGTTTTATTGAATGGATTTCATGACCCCAAAGGACGATAAAATATAGCAACACTTAGCTCATACCAGATATTAGAAATAAACCTAAAATGTATGTGTTCTATTTAGAAATAGTCGTAATTCCTGATCAATTCTCCCTAGACGGTACTATCACGTGGATTAACTTAGCTTATGCATATAAAGCTTTGCAGCATTTCTTTAAGCTTTGCTTTCAAGTTTCATCCGGCAATATTAATCTCTAACATTTAAAGTATCATTTGTTTCTTTGGGATAATAACTTCAGATACATTTTAAATTTAATCTTCTTATAAAGTTAGGACGTCAATTTACTCTTTTTGCCGGTAGTACAAGGATTTTGTTGTTTTTAAACTTTCATTTTCCGCTGAGTACTTTAATGCGATTTTATGTATTTCTCATTTACTTATTGATAAGTTTAAAGATACGCTATGCTCAGCTTTCAATAAAACATTTTATCATTAGATACTGACTTAAAACTAAATAACACTCATCAAACAATCTTAACTTGCCTAAATATATATAAAAATGTATGGTTTGTAGAACTGCATCTCAAGTAGATGTTATAGAGTAACACTCATTTGTTAAAAAACACTTCTGCTGTTTTAGTAGCAGTATATACAGTAAAATTTATTCACACAAATATGTTTGTGTGGTAATTATTCCTATTTTCACATATGAAATTTGAGCTGTAATCATGCAAAAGTAAGAAATTGGAATGAAACAATAGAAAGTTACATGTCTGTGTAAAACTCTATGGAGACCTTTAGAAGCAATTAATATTAAGTTTATTGAAAGTTCACTTGCGGCAATACAAAGTGTATGAAATTTTAGTGAAACTGCCTGTTTTGGTATCACTGAGAATTGGCTTTAATGTTAGAACTATACTACAAATGTAGGTAATCACTGCGGTATGATATCAGTAAATTTGATTTAAATAATTTATTGCCGATTTAAAATTTCAATTGCTCTGCTTTATATAGATGAGACAAGATTCATGAATATGTCATATAAGGAATGGAACCAGCGAAATTGAAAGTAGAATTTTAAATGCAATTGTGTTACAGTGCTCTTGAAATGTTGGAATTAGCAAACTAACCTTGTCACTTTACTTTGCTTCAATACATCGATAATTTATATGATACTAAATAGATATAAATGTATTTCAGTACCAGAAAGAAAGAAATGTATTTCAGTACTAGAAATGAGTAGTTTTTAAACTGCCTACATTTTAATATCAAAGTTATTGCGTAGGAACGAGTTTTAAAATAACAGGTGCATCTTTAACTTTTAACATTTTTTTTTGGTCCAAAATAGAAGATGCTTAGTTCTCTACACTACAGACGTTTTTTTTCTTTGTTTTCTTTTTAAAAATACATCTTCATAAAAATTTTCCGGATTATTATACTGAAAGCTAAATCGCACAATTTGTTTAAACATACAGATAACGTCATGTTTACAGCTTCTTAAATCGAAGATAGCTTCTTAAATTGAAAGTTTTCCCTAACTTATTTCAGCTTAGCCGATGCTAGGAAATGTATTGGTACATTTCGCCGCTACCACTTTAATTTACAAGAACAGAAATCTAATGTTCTTAATCATATAATATATCACTGTTTATTAGCTATTAGACTCAGGGATAAAAGATCAATGTTTTAGAATAGGAAATGGTACTCTCCTTTGTTTGCTGCTAAGCATTACCGGATTAAATTCTAATGTTATAATATCGTAAAGAGTAAAAAGTTATTAACATGCAAACTTTTTTCTCCAAATTAAATGCATTTTGAATTTTTAATCTTTACAATACTGACTTTGATACCGGTTTTATGACCGATCGAACTTTTAAAAAAGTACAACATAGCATTAAACTGTAGTTGCACACCCGAATGATAACTATGGACTTTTATCATAAATGCGGATATTTAATTTAATTTTAATCTTGCGAAAACTTGCCTAGTTGGACCCTTCAAAAATGAGTTCTTGGTTGAATTTATTAATGTATATGTTTCAGTTTATACAACCGGGTATGGTATTTGTTTACCTACCTATGTTACCACTTGGCTCACAGACCGGGGATCATTTTATTTAACTGTCCTGTCCAAAAAAAGCTAGGGTAAATTGGAGAACTACTAGCCACTTAATGGGCTCCGTATATCAAAGGTTACTAAACATTCCAATGCGGTATCCACAATTTTCCATTACTTGCATTTTATCCTTAACGTTTCATATTATTATCATTATTATATTGTATGTCAAAAATACTAGCACCTCTTTTTTTTTGCTATTGTTTTTAAAAATCCAAATATATAAATATTGGAAGTAAAAAAAAAAAAGCTGTTGAAAACAAGATACGGTTGCCTTCAACGGATGTATGATGCACAAGCTCGCCTCACGCACAATAATCAAATGGCTCAGGCGCGTTAAGAAAGCGCTTAGAGAGCAAGGAAAGACGACGATATTTAAAAGTTTGTGTCTTTATATAGCATGATCAGCAAGCTTCTCTGTCTCTTTATTCGTACAAGAGTAATAAACTTCGTGCAAACTTCAATGTATTGAAAAATACTTGACGATAGCAAGGTTAATTCGCCTGACGGGTTTCATGATTTTGACCGGAAATACTTAACAGACAGGTACTCCAAAATCTGAGACGGCGCCATATGCCATTGTAAACAGCATTTGTTGATAAGTCATTCGCCTTGTTTACAATGCTCACTTAGTATTTCGACAATATTGCCTGTCCATTATTGCTGATAATAAATATTCTTGAATTTTACTTGATAGTTCATAGTATAATTATAGCACACTCTTAAATTACATTTTTATTTTGAAAAAGTTATAGATTTACTTAGTTTGTATTTATACAATATTGTATAATATTGTAATGATAGTTAAAACTTTCGATAGAAAACAGATCATTTTGCTCAAGTCATTTATTTTATCATCAAAAATATTTTCATTATTGTTATTTTTTTATGTTTTATTTGTTTAGCTGTCGTCCTTATTATGTAACTATTGTATGCATTTCTAAATCGGGCCTTAAATATTGGTGTCTCAAAATAAATGAAAAAAAAAGCTTAATAGAAGAAAAAAACTTTGATAATTCAAAGTATAAGAACAAAAACGAAGTTGTACTTTGTCTTATTTTTTTTTTGTTGATTCATGTAGCTTATAGAATAATTTGCGTTTCTTAAGCGCGACCGAACTTATAGAAGTTAATTAAGCAAACACTAAAAAGAGAAAGATTTCCCTGAAATTACATACTAGCCAACAGACCATGAAGCTCACGTCTCGTTACTTGCTATTCGAGTGCTGGAACTTCTGTAACAACTGAATGAGTTTACATATTGGTATTGGCATGCTTTTTCATTACTGCAACATCCAACGGAGTAATGGACAGTTTTCTTACGATCTATTTGCATTTCCATTGTACGAACACCCACTGACGCTGAGAGAGGAAACTCTTGGCGATAATGAGAAAATAGCACATAATGAGAATTTCCAAGTATGAAATAATGTTCTTGAACATAAAGCTAAATAGATTTCCCGTCTTTTTTTTTTTTCGAATAAAAAATTCTTACTCTCGGTGACAAATAAAATACATGTCTTCAGTAAAAAAAATATCTAGTGATTTCAGAGTAAAAAAGATATCTGAAATATTATTTCACTGGTACGGAAATACGGAACCACAGAAGTTGGTAAATTGTTGTTAAATATATTAAAAGGAAATGAAATAAATAGAAAATGTGTCTGGTAAACTGTAAATTTATTAGATTAAAATATGATATACTGGGGACAAAACAGACTTTACATTTTCTCTCGTAGGTTCGGCACAAGTAAAATATTATATCTGGTGTTCACTGGGGAAAAGATTTGACACTCAGTGAATAAACAAACAAACACGTATCATAACTATTTATGAACGTGACTATAGCATTTTTTTCTTCTAACATAACATTAGGAATCCACTTGAAAAAAAGCTGATCTGTCTTGAACTTTGCTTTATAGAATTATCAGATTAAGGAGTTAGAAATATGTCTGACGTCACGCGATGCGAACATTTAGAATACTTTTTATAAAGAATTAGAAAAGTTGGACTTTCAGCTGCATGCACGTTTAACATATCATAGCAGCTTCGAATTTCACACATGACATTAATTTCGGTCATTTTTTGTTTGTTTTTTTTTGTTTCTGTTTTATTTTGTTAACAATCGCGTAGGACTCGTGAAAGTTGAAAACTCTGAAATGAACTTAATATATACTGTTAGGTCGTGATAAAACATATTATCCACAAAACACCGTAGTAATGGGTTCACTTTACCTTCTAATTTCTCTCTTTGAATTACAAGGTGCAATCCAATTTTCATGCTGGTTTAGGCCATTGTCAGGTAGATTAAACTATTACTGCACCACTAGAATCAGTTAGATACTAATTCGTCTATCAAGATCAGAGTAAAATCAGTGGCGTCTTCCTGGTGCCCTGTAGAAATATTACGTCTTTTGGTTGTTACACTTTTTCAATCCACGTCATTGTAGACATGCGCACTCGTTTTTGTATTTGAGATATCGCTTAATCATCAAGGTCAGAAAATTTAAAGGATTTTTTTTTCAGAAATTTCTTTCGTTTTAAATTATTTAGAAAATTGTACTCTTTGTGAAAATATCTCTACAATTGATGAAACTATAAAAACGTCTTAAAGATTATAGCGATTTGCAGTAAAAGTACACTGAAACAAATTAGAGAAATCAAGCATTCTCCGAACAGAAGAAATTTGCTCTCAGCATATTACCAGTAGGTAGCCATTATCAAATTAGAACATAGAAGTACGTGTGAAAGGTCTTTGAGTCTAAAATCATCATTCTAAACGGTAAAATCATGGCTTAAAATAACGTTTGTGTGTATAGAGATTTTCTAATATTACCGGCGTTTGCACAAACTGAGTTTCTGCGCTAAGTTTTGCTGAAGATAATGTTGCATCCGTGTCAAGAAGGACATATGTTGACTTCAGTTCCTTTAAGGACTTCCTAGACAACCGAATGTTGAATATGAATTCCTCTTAAATCCGTATTTACTTAATACAACGACTATATCCACGAAAGTCATTTTGTGTTTGTTTTGTTGTTTCGTTCACTCCATCAGTGTTATGAATGGTGCCAAAGTATAACATGTTTTTTGTTTAATTTAGTTTTAACGTCAGTTTTGATAATAGTTAAAATTCTAAAACGACATTGTTTACATTTGTTTTCAACATAACTTTATCTATACATTTTGTATAATGCAGTACATGCAAAATATACTGTCAAGTGTCTTAACCATATTTTTAAGTAGATTAGTTTGATAATATTTTATTGCGGATTCAAGTCGTATGCATAGTAAACAAATGTATGCAGAAGTGGCGAGAAGTGGCGAAAAGAAAAAAAGGTAACACATGCAGAGAAAATAGATTGGACTGCATATTTTGATAGCTTAATGAGCTTGAAAAAAGCTACATTTAAGCTGATTTTCGTGTACATATATGGTAATTATTGTGAAAATTGCAGAAATGTACAAAGAATTATATTAGTTATTAATTAAGCATACACAAGAAGGAGCAACACTTTTGTTTCGAGAAATTGTTGAAATAAATTTTACATGAGCTTGTGTGGATTTTTTAAAAATCTAAATATTATAGAAAGGCGGTTACAGTTAGCATTATTCAGGTGAATCTCCGAAGTTGAAATTAATATATATTTCCTATTACTTTAAGAGAAGCAATTAGCATGGTATTTCCAACGCCAGTCTCTTTATATCATTGCCTGTTTCAACGATCCTTATAATCGTTTTAGGTATTATAAAGAACCTATAGTATTAAAGACTTCGCTTGGCCTCTTTCGTTGTCAAAGGCTATCATCGTTTATACACATTTCGTCAAAGGCTGATATTACAGTATAATTTTGTTTACAGGCTTTAAATGTCAATATTAATAGTCTAGATGAAGCTGTATACAGCTACTGTTCTTTCAAAGTAAGCAGAGAATAACAGTATCAAGGATGCATCGTATCATTTGTCATGTCAGTGAACTATTTAAACAAGCTAGTACATGTTTGTTCGTTCTCACTTATCCAAGGCATACCAATGCCAATGTATTCGGTGAAGCATTTCAGCGTTCGGCTGGTTACGATTGTTAACATGCATCATGTCGTCATGTAATTAAAGACAAAATTGCACGTTGGCATTACGTATTGGAACGTTTGCTATTCGAGAGAAACTGTTTAACGATTTGGTCTTTTCAGACATATGCAATAAATTACCTTATACGTTTGCATAGACTGTATCAAATAATTCAATGTGAAAGAAAAAGAATAATACCCCTATAAATATGGACTATTTTGCCTTCGGCCGCCTCACGTTTTAAACAACTTAGTTTATTGTATATCCAGATGGTATTTAGGCACATGACCAAAGTTTGCTCATTAAAATAAAATTATCTTAGCTGCATAGCCATTGATAGAGCAAAAATATTTTTTGAACTATATATGTGTTTTATTTCAGAAAAAAAAACAGACATTTAAAGACTTGTAACTCCAAATTTTCTACCTTATGACTGATTGGTGAAATACCATCTGTCAAAAGCCATTTTAATCATTAACATATGTATACACAATAACTCAAAGGATACATACGTTTTATTACAGAGATGTTAAAGACTTACGTAACTTCAGTGGTTTTGGTTATAGCTCTGGGATTGACAACAATCACCTCTGCTAGATACTTACAGGATACAGACGACAGGTATGTCTGACCCCGCCCACATTTTTATCCTGCATGAACTGTGTTGCAGTTTACGTAACTTAAATAACTATTACTTAAAAAACTTACTTATAACGATCTGATAATTTATTTTTCTTTAGTTTACGTAAGTGTAAAAGGCTTATAGCCTTTGTCATTTAAAATATATCAATTTGTACGACACGCATTTTCTAAAGATACTTATCACGTAGTTTAAAAAAAGTAGAAATTTGCAAATTGGTATGCTGTATATTATTGCGTACGCATTGATGAATAATTATGTCTATAGAAAGACAAATTAAACATTTAGACTGGGTTTATATTATGAAATGTATAAGTACAATTAAAAGTTCAAAAATGGTTTTGTTTTATTTAGATAAAATGGAAGTCGTTTCAAGTAGAACTGTTCGTCAAAAACATGTTATACGCTTCTACAAGATCTTAAAAGCCACTTAAAATTGAATATAAATGATATGTAACCATCGTAACCCTTCATTTATAAATATTTTCGTGCAAATATGTTTTGCAACATATTCCAGAACGCGTTTCAGAACACAACCTACAGCAAATATCGTACTTATATACTTTTATATGATAGGTGCTGCTCATTGTGTAAAACTATTATGTTGTCAGTCCGGGGACCTGCTTTTTTATATAGGCAACGAATATGTCATAATTTTACAGATCATTGATAGGTGTGTTATATTTTTACAGACACAGGCAATTGATATGTGTTTCATACCTTTACAAGCACCTGATATATGTGTTTTTCTTTTACAGGCAATTGATAAGTGATTCATACCTTTACAGGCAACTAATATACGTGTTTTTTTTTCTTTCTTTCACAGGCAATTGATAGGTATTGGATATTTTCACAGGTAGTTGAAAATAGGTGTTTATACTTTCACAGGCAATTGATAGGTGTTTCATATTTTTACAAGCAATCAGAGTGTAAATATCAAATGTAACAACGAGTTAAAAATATATTTCAGAGATAAAAGACAAATTGGAGATTTGCGGACTGCTGAATACCTAGCACGTATTACTCTTGATAAAAACAAAATGCTGCGTTATCTTCAATTGCCATCACATTGTGCTGACATTGCTTGCGGGCTAGTAGACGTTTTTGAAAGGTACATGGTCTGGCCAAATGTATTACCTCACAATACATGGTTGCATACAGCGATTGTCACACATTATTGCACTGCATGCGAAATAAAGGAATGATGCATGAACACTATGGTTTAAGAGCATGTTTATACGAGAAGTTATGCATGCGTCATTCGAAGATATATCATCATCATCATCATCATTAGTTTTTTCTCTTTAAGAAAATGGCAACGAAATGAAATTAAGATAATGGTGGCTGAGATATTTTTTTGTATAAGGGGCTAATTGAAAGCAAAAGATATATATATACAGTATGTGACTTATCAGATGATGCGGAAATTTTCCTTTGATCTTTCCAATATGATAATCATATAACCAGTTCCGTCATATATCAGCACACTTTTTTTCACCACGTTTTAACTAGTATTAAGATCTAATATCATCTGAGAAACATTTTGTAACATATTGCATATCGCGGTAATTTTCCTAGTGGTCCAAACAGGCAAGAGGTTCCTTGGTTTAAAGTGGATAAATACCCCCTGTTGAACCCCTCATTTTAACCTCTTTTAACACTTACTTAAACCATGGGAATAATGCGATCTTAATAGACTGTAACATCAACTGGACAAAAGTTTACCCCAGTATTATTAAAAAATGAATGTTGTGTTTTTATTACTTTCAAAAGTATAGCTGTAAAATGATTTAAGTGCTTAAAACGATAATTCCAGTTTATTTCTTTATTGGGTGTGACCTAGCTGAATTTGGTGTAAGTGTATCAAAATAGGATTTAAAATATCATTTCTTTCTTCCGGTCGTATGGTTTCTATTACCATTAAAGGCAAAAGGTCTTCAAGAATTAAAATATATCTGATCACATTTTTATGGAATCGCTAATAAATTGTCTGCACTTTATGTCTATTTTACACATTTTTACTTATCAACATGCCACTACCATTACAACTTCACAAATGTAAACAAAGTCACTGTGCCGCATATTTTGCAACATGCATGCGTTCTTAGTTTGTTTTATTTTATTCATGTTGTTTTCATCTGTATTACATGTCTTTGAATTTGTATATGATAGATTAATTTGTATATGACCTTTCACATTGTATATGACCTTTAATTTTGTATTTGACCTTTCATTTTGTATATGACCTTTGATTTTGAAAGAATGGTGAAGCGGACAATGTCAGACCAGAGGCTCGCAGAACTTCAGGCTCTAATAGCGCTCAGTAGAGGCCAAGGGATTCCAGTAGGTCACGGGCAAATTGATCCTTGGGTAATGTACGTATCATGTGACAAATGTCTTAATTTACGTCACCACGTGATCTAATTTACAAAGTGTAGTGTAATCAGTGTGTGAAGACGACTGTAAAGATCTCGTTAATTTAAATGTCTTACTATAAAAAACGTCAACTCTGCAGATGTAACACATAATCAACAAAATCCTTAACTTACTCATATGTTTTATCAACTGGTTTAAACGGATAAGATTTTACTGAGTATCTAGTGTATTAGAGATACAGCATAGAACCATACACAGAAGGCAAGGAATGTTCCTAAACACTTCTGTGGCGATTTATATTGAAATAATGTTTTAAGCAAACTGTATCTTTTAAATATTCCTTCAAACAAAACAAATGCTCACACCGTGTGCAGCCTTTTGAAATGTGAACAAACTGAACATTGCAGAGTTCTTGCAATAAATTGTTAGCAAGTATGCCGTTAGTATGTCCGAGGCTTCTTGTAGTTTTCTCTTTTCCTGTAAAAGAATGGTTCCTATTTGTGAAATGCTATGTCCGATAATGCCCTACACACTTTATTATTCAAAATTAATTTTAGATCAAAATAAGGAAACTTTAGTCGGTAACAGAATGCCAGTTGTTGCCAACAATCTATTCATTTTAAACAAACTGGATATGTTTCCATAAATACAGATAAAAAGTCCGAGACTGAACAGTTTCTAACCAGTGTTATTGATGATATTATTTAACCATTTGACTTTTTGGAATATTAATAACATTCGGGAGAGACGCAAAAGATGAAATCATTCATGTTCCTTCAAGGTTATATGATAGAATTTGGAGCCTGAAAGTAAAAATGCATCTATACAATTACAATTGGAAATTTCATTTCCCCGACGCTTTGGTGAAGGAAAGCAACCAGTTTTCTTAAGAACATTATCAGAAATGCAATTTCGATAGAAAACCAAGAAATAGTTATTCCAGTTTTTTAATCTTAAGAAATTATATTCTAGTTTGTATTTTTTTTATCTTCATCATGAATTTAAAAACTTTATTGTATATTTGTATTATTTAATATACGAGGCCAATGCTACAACTGCATTTCATTTCACTGACGCAATGATCACAACCAGTATCGAAGTATCGTATTTTATTCATTGCCTTTCTAATCAACTCAGCTTCAGAGCAAGAGAGGGGAACGTAATATTAAAATTTTTCAACATAAATGGTATATGAGTTTGCTCGTACTTCCTGACATTTTTCATATTTGAAATGTTAAATGATGGTACATTTTGTATTTATTGGTAATTTAAACAGCGTTCAAACATAAGACTTCTAAAATTAGTATTTCACCAGAAATAAATAGAGAGAAGCCATACAAAGTATTCTACAGACTACGACGAGCTAATGAGAATTTTCGAGAACACGCGGCCTGGTGAAATTTATCTCCTGTTTGAAAGGATGTTTTAAAAAAGAAAGGAAAAACCTTCTCGTGCTGTATAAAAGATGACACAAATGCGTGGAACACTGGAAATATTGGGTTGGCTTGTCTGACCACGACACGAAAATACATTAAAGGGGAAAATAAGTAATAAATCATAACAAAATCCATACATAAAGCAATTATGAATGACGCTGCAACGTTCCAAACCTTTGAGAACACTTGACTTTGCCGTGGTTTTCACGACGTTTTCGCATGTAGCATACAAGTAACATGATTTTAATGATTTGATTTCTTTATACGTAATTTCTGTCATACAAATTAATTATCATATTATTTTAGTTACTTATTGATTAGCGTATCATGTTAATTACGTATTGATTATCATAGCATGCTAATTACTTATTTGTTATCATATTACGTCAATTACTTACTGGTTATCATATCACGTGAAAATACTTAATATCGGTTATTATATCGTGTTAATTACTTATTGATTATCATATCATGTTAATTACCCATTGATTACTAGTATAACATCATGCTAATTACTTATTGACTAAAAAGATATTTCAATTATTTTTTGGCTATCATATCACGTTAATAATATTAAATTGACCTTGAGGAAATAAAAAATCTATGTTTTCCGTTCTTAACATCACTATTTCATCACTGAAGATTCTAATTTGGTATCAGTGAAATTGCGGGCTTATATTTTCAGAGGGAAACAATGAAGTGTAAATGGGTTTTAAATGATGCTGTTTTATGGTTGTTGTACAAACTGTGTTTTGTCTGGTTAACATGTATTATAGTCAGTGTATAGTCCAGTTTTTCTGCGTTCGAATGCATGTTACCACATAATTAAACGATAAAGTGAATAAGTGATCTTACAGTATTGCTTGCCATGTGTAAATTGTATATAAATACGGAATGAAATTGTCTTGCATATTTTCGTTTGTATTTGTGTATTGGTTATAGAAAAAGTGTACGTTATATGGTCAGCAACCATTAGATATTAGCTAGTTTCAATTAGGCATGATGGCATAAACAAACTGTTCATTCTGTTAACTTAGTTTCTTAATAGATTTAAAACTTCAAGTGACGTACCTTCTGATATTTAACTAAAGCACTATATCTTATTTACTTAATTGTTTAAGTGCAATTCATTTAGTCAAATACCAATCAGTCTTAATTTAGTTCATTCTATTTGATTAATTAATTAAAGGAAATGTTTTTTTTTTGTGTTCTTAACAAAATGCAATGACAGCGTATATTATGGAATATATAGAGGATATTTGTTTGTTTCAGTGAAATATCAATTTTATTTCACAAGTGAGCATCAAAAACTGATATTTTCACGAGTGGCGTAGCCACGAGTGAAAATGACTTTTTTGGTGCCAACGAGTGAAATAAAATTGATATTTCACTGACACAAACAAATTTTCTTTTTATTTCATGTGTAAAACTCTATTTTTGTTGCGTAATTTATAAAATGTCGAAATCGCGGGAAAGATCAACAGAAAGCATAACACAAATGACGTCATTTTAACGACGTCATCGTCATCATGGTCCCCGGTATTCATTACGCTCGGTAAACAATTTGACTTCAATCCCGACGGAGGACCGGAACTAGTTCGACAAAAACAGTGAAAAATAAAAATGATAATCTACGGTTTCAAAACTGTGGATTATCACTTTTATTTCACTGAGAAAACTCTATATTTCACAGGAAAACAGAAAATAAATGGTATTCTTTCTTATCTTATGATGATAAAGAAGTTGATATTGTTACTATGACATCTGGTTTAATTTCATCAAATAATGTTATGCTTCTTTTTCATCTTTCAGTGGTAAACGTAGGAAACGATCTCTGGACTCTGTTCTGAATGGCCTAAATGATGAACAAAAATACCGATTCTCAAAACTTTTACTTTCTTCCACAAGAGAAGATGACCAGTTCTTATAACAATGGGATCTTAAAGGTAAGTCGTCTCGAATTTTGGTAATAGCCGTATAGGCAAATACCACAAATTCCAATCAAATTTAAGGTTTACCATACAAAAACAACAACAACAATTGTTTTTTTTACATTTTAGTTCAAGTCAATTGAATGTACAAATGTCTTTTTTTTACATTTTAGTTCTCAATGAATGTAAAATTACAATAAAATTGCGCTTACAATGAATACATTTTGTGTATCAATGTCTGTTTTACATACGGTTGGAACTTGCTATGCCGAATTCCACGGGATCGGGGGTTTTACTTCGAGATGAGCGAAATTCGACCTGAAATGATATTATTCAGATCGGGACTTGAAAATGTCTTAAGATAAGTGTGTTTGATGTATTGAGTTTCAACTAAATATGAGCCGCGCCATGAGAAAACCAACATAGTGCGTTTGGGACCAGCATGGATCCAGACCAGCCTGCGCATCCGCGCAGTCTGGTCAGGATCCATGCTGTTCGCTAACGGTTGCCCTAATTGCAATAGGCTTTGAAAGCGAACAGCATGGATCCTGACCAGACTGGTCTGGATCCATTCTGTCGCAAATGCACTATGTTGGTTTTCTCATGGTGCGGCTCATATATTATGGTTCTAATGCACTTAATACAGAAAATATGTTTTGTCTTCACCCAAAAATTTATTTTTTATTTTGCAGGTTCAGCGGTGTTAATCTCCGTCCTGTCATTTCTTGTATTTACAGTTTCTGAAAACATTTTACTACGTTTAAAAAAATAGGGCACCTAGCTTTATCTTGTAAATTGGAACTCGTTAAAATCTATGGCAAAATGCGAAGCAACATATGATTAGAAAGGACCAGACTGACAAAAATATCACAAAATTTGGACAAGAGCAGAAACAACGAGACTATTCACCAAACTGTGACTTCTGAAGAGCAGACACCAGCAAAAGATCTGTATTTCTAGTGACATTTAAAAAATAATTCTGGATTTTTCTCTTTTTATGCAAATTATGATAACTTTTTAGGCATGATAACGTAAAAACTCATATGTTTAGTATTTGGCATAGTTGTTTTTCTTTTAAAGCAATGATAAACCAATGGTTTGAAAGCAGTTAGATAAAGCTGATCACAAATTCAAATTTAAGTTATATCAAATATACGTGTAAGTACATTTCTGAGGAACATTTCTATACAAACAGGTAAAAGAACTGTTGGCGATTCTATACGGAAAATGTTCACCAAACAAACATGATGTCTTGTTGACAAGAATCATTTAGAGCCTCGACTCGAGCTACTACGCTTACCATTTGCTATAACTTTCCGTGAAAGAGCAAATTTATAGTCAATTTCTGACTGTTGATGTACATTTCATTTCGTCGTATTATTTAATTACTTGTATAACATTTCGTCTAAATTTATTTATTATTATTGCTATATTTCTGCATTGTGGATCGGTAGTGAAATAAAAGAGAGAGTAAAATAAACTAATAAAAAACTTCTTGTGAATGAATTTTGAATAAAAAGACAATTTTTAAGAATTTATATTTTAGAAGTTTTATTTTCATTTTTTGCCAGAAAAGCAGCAATAGCATATCTGTATCACGTGTTGAAAAAAGAGCTCAATGTGAGGATTTAGTCACTGAACTTTTCAATACGATGCCCACTGGTTTTTTAAAGTGTCTTTTATTGTGGCCTCGTCTATTTGTTTCACTTTGTCTATGCGTTTGTGTGTACATACCAATTATGTGCATATCTACACTTACACTGCCCTAAGGTTTCTTAGAACGTGTCTATTCCTTTGGTCTTTGTTGTTTTTAAGTTCTGTCGTATACAATTAATTGGGATTAATGAGAAATTCTACCTTCACATACACACAAGGGTACGAAAAAAGTCACGTTTTAGTTAAATTAATGAGAAATTCTACGTTCACATACACATAAGGGTACGAAAAATGTCAGTCCATGAACATGCCGGAAATCACAATTCTCTGTATGCTTTCTATTTCACGATACCCCGAACAAATTTTCTAAACGTGTGGTAAGATGCTAAAAGCGGTCTAAATTTTGAGATTTCAGAAATGTACATCTGACCATAAGTTCATTAGTTTGACTAATACAATAGAACTTGTTCGAAAGTACTTTAACCGTTACCCTGCTAATGAACTTATCCATTTTTCATTTTGGACAGTACTATTAACTGTTAAAAAGTGTGCATACCCAAACGATACCGACTGAATGGCGGACAGTGTAGATCATGGTCAGACTGCACGGATGTACAGTCTGATTATGACCAACACTGGTCGCAAAGGCAGAATCAGTCGTGTCCAACATGATAAGGGTTAAAACTTTCACATATATCTATCTCTTGTAAACACTTTATTCAAATGAGTCAGTCTTCCGACCTGCCTATAAATAAGAAAACCACTAGAAATCAGAACGCTGTAAAACTAGTTCTTTATTTTTGTTCATTTTATGAAAATATCTTCTTTATTTTATTGATATAGAACCCCTTGTATTCAATTTGACAGATTATTTGGAACGTATTCATACAACATAGCACAACTTCTGCTGTTAGTCAGGATCAATTTTCAATGGTATCTATGAACTATACATAAGGAATTAATGATGAAAATCCAGCGATGTTTACTTACAGTATCTTTATGACATCCCTTTTTACTTGACCTCGTGGATTTTGAACAAATCATGACATTGCCACGATTGTATATTCTTGCCCCATTGTTCTACCGCATTTACGGACATAAAACAATGGGGGAAAAAGAACAACATCTTCATTTATCGACAAATGTTGAAATAAATAATCTGCTCTTAGTTGAGCATTGAGAAAACTGATTCATGAGAAACATGAAGTCGTTAATATGAAATCTATACAAAGTGGTTGAGATCTTTCTCATGTTTTTCCAGCACACCTATCATGCTAACACAATGTTGGTCGTATTAAGTACCCCAATCAAGTGCTTGCTCAATTGATTTGGCTCACAATTGTACAATGCCACGTCTTAACTTAGTTCATTCAAATGACCAGCGAGTTATATTTAGAAATATTTATTACAAAATATCTGAATGGATACTATTAGCTTTAACCCATCATTAATGTAAAAATGTAAGATGTTTACAAACTAACGGAAGTTAAAGGATTTTCAAAAGAATCTCATTAATTATGGTTCTGCAGATCATAACACAAATGTTCTGTGTCAAAGAAGGACATACTAATGTGATGTTTGAAACAAAGGTTCTCTAATTACAAAACTAATGCATTGCACGAGCTAATTCAGGAACTGGAGTCATTTACATGTGGAAATAGGAGACACCAAACTAACACTTAAATATCAATTATAACGATACATTTGATCAATGAATGCGCTTTATTGGGCGCTAGAAGCAAATGATTTGATTACATGAAAGAGTTGCTCTACATGTACATATAAACTTGAACTCTCCTTGGATACACACAAACACCTCAGATGATCAGGCCTTTATGATTTGCCTAGGTTTTGTCTATTTGTAAAAGTAATGATGACATGGTCTTGAATTGTAATGATACAAAACTCGGAAATTCAAAAGTTTTGTTTCACTGAACATTCAGAAAAGAAACCCGAGAAAGCAAGTTAGTCTTAGAATTTTCAGTTACTCATCCCAGTTTTGTAAACGGATACATAATAATTGCTTTCAGAGCCCGAGAATTCCGAATACATATGTGTACCCATATATAGCACCAATATATAGCATACTTTCATTGCATTCAACTATTCGCAAAAGCAAATTCAAGTTCATAGTTTTAAGAATAGATATACAGGAAATTCCAGAATATCATTTATATGTATTTATTTGGCTGTATCATCAAGTTGTATCAATGTTTTCAAATAATGCATTTATTTGAAGCCTGTCAGATAAATCATCAGAACACTGGCTCATTTTAAACTTTGGTAAAACAACACATGGAAGAAAGCTATTATCAGGCTGTCATTTACATTAAATCACATTACAACAAATTCTAAGAAGATCCAATTTATTTTCTTAATATACAAAGAAGACTGAATCATGGAATCTGTGTGTTATTTGGCGACAAAATCTTTGTTAGAACGTAACTCTTATTCTTATACGATTGTCTCTGTTAAAACACGCTTACGCTAGGATGACGTCACGTTAACGTGCGATGTTACACTTATTACGTTATAGTGCCAAACGTCTAAGTGGCGAGCTGGAAAAAAGACACACAAAGAGGGATGTCGTCTTCGATGTAGCTAATAATTCTAGATATCGTGTTAGAATCAAAATAAGATATCTCAAACAGTGATTTTCTCTTGAATGAAATAATTGTTTGTCGTTCAGATATGTACTTTTATCATGAGGGATGCGTTATTGTAATATTATTCATTCGCATCTGAGCTCCGAACAATTATCTTATTCAACGACTAATCTATTGTTAACTGTCTTTGAAACTGAGCATATACGGTCATGCGCGTAAAATTTGTCATGGAAAATCGCGCCTAATTACTGGTAATTTGAAACATAGTTTCAAGTTTCAAGTTTATTTATTTCCATCCAGAACGTCGGATACAACAATACATAATTGAGCCGCGCCATGAGAAAACCAACATAGTGCCTTTGCGACCAGCATGGATCAAGAACAACCTGCGCATCCGCGCAGTCTGGCAAGGATCCATGCTGTTCGCTAACGGTTTCTGTAATTGCAATAGGCTTTGAAAGCGAACAGCATGGATCCTGACCAGACTGCGCGGATTCGCAGGCTGGATCCATTCTGGTCGCAAACGCACTATGTTGGTTTTCTCATGGCGCGGCTCAAATATATTATAAATATGGCGACATGTAAAAGAAGTATATATCCTAATGACATATGTAAATTTCTCATAATAATATTATTATTTTACAAATATATCTGTCAGCAACATTCTATCCAGTAAGACATTATGAATATACATGCAAATACCAATGCACACGCAATTTGAATTTTAACGCTTTGTTTATCACATGTACAAAACGAATATTTCAGAATAAACGGTTTTATATTTCTGTCATCTCTTAAGCTTCCAAAATTCCAGATCGACTTACGTCTTGCAAGAAAGCGAAACTAACACGGTGTGACCTCTGGATTTTTATATACTTATGTGTCGCCAATAGACGAACATCAGACAAATAAATACATTAGATTCAAAAAACATAAAACACCACACAAAGTTATTATGACACTATTGAAATGTTTATAGATATTAAGATTTATCAAATGATAGTAGTATGAATGTTGGCATTGAGGTTTGAGCTCGCTTTTATCTGGTACAGATATTCCAAGATATTTATTCAGACAGATACAGTCTTACTTAACCCTTAACCTGCTATATTTCCGTAATGGACTGGTCCATCTTTCAATCTGGACAGTACCACTTATTACTCAAAGGGGTTTTCACTGAAAATTTACTGACTGAATAGCGAACAGTGCAGACCATGATCAGACTGCACGGGTGTGCAGGCTGATCTTGGTCTGCACTGGTCGCAAAGGCAGAATCATCTGCCGCCAGCAGGCTAAGGGTTAACGTATTGTGTAACTGGCAATCATACGCTACTTTTCATGGAATTGCGCTGAAGATTCCATGAGCACAACTGCGGATGTCTCTATATTGTATTTTTGTACTAATAAAATGTGCAGATGTAGAGTTATGTTCAGTCCGGGGCTACAGGGCTGATGCGTTTCAACTACAGTCTACAGCCCATGAACAAGCTCAATTAAACCCAGCTAGCAACATTTTCATTTTTTGTCGTGTTGGACGTCATATGGGGTTTGCTCTTTTTCTATTTTTGCAAGAAGGATGTACATATGTCCAAAATGACATGTGTCGTATTAAATAAAACTTATCAGATCATCTGAAAGCAAAATTTGAATCTCACAAAGCAAAATGACAGCGGACGCTATTTGATTGGACCTGTTTATAAGCGGTAATGATATATAAGCGCGCCATGGGAAAACCAACATAGTGCGTTTGCAACCAGCATGGATCCAGACCAACCTGCGCATCCACGCAGTCTGGTCAGGATCCATGCTGTTCGCTTTCAAAGCCTATTACAATTAGAGAAACCGTTAGTGAACAGCATGGATCCTGACTAGAATGCGTGGATGCGCAGGCTGGTTTTGATCCATGCTGGTCACAAAACAGCTATGTTGGTTTTCTCATGATGCGGCTCATATGCAAAAAAACTCATACCCCTGGCCCCGGCTTAAGCGGGACTCTGTTGTACAGATCCATTGAATAGACCGATCAGAAAATATAACAACTGATATAACAACCATTTGAATAGAGTCTTTTAATGGGCTTAAAACAGGGACTTACAGATTGTTGCTGTGGCAGCTAGTAAAATCTGTAAGATCATTTGCAACAAATCAAATCAATTGCAGACTCGGTTTGACTCAGTCTGCCCATGAGAGGTTATGAAATGTTCACCACACCTCTCTGGTTACAATTCTTTGCCGTAGTTTTACAACAAGCGTTACAAGAGTTAATTACTTCAATGTTTCAACGTTTGCCATTTACTTTGCAAATGTATTCTGTCTCGGAGAAAACTCACTAAAATATATTGAATATGGTATGCACGGACGATGTATTCAAGCTGTCAGAGATGGCAACCGTTATCATTTTCTCTCATGGATAATGATTATGTCTCTCCATGTTAGTTTGTAATACACACAATACAAAGTTCAAACTTTTATATTTTAACCTCTGATAAAGTCTTATTACAATGGATATTACATACTCGTTTCTACTCCCCGTTTAAGTTACACTGGTACCGGAAACGTCAATATTTTTCCATACACTGACGCCTGAATTTCATATCGGGTGCGTGGCGTAATTCAGTGTGGGTTGTTGCACTATTTTTTTTTCTATTTAGTTCAGTATTGTCAGTCATATTCAGGCTATTGAACGAGTTTATGATATTTACATTAAATTTATACGTGTAGATGCGTATGTAATAAAAAGGTAATTATCTTTGCATCGGGAAATATGCACTCGTTCTACAGTGGAAGAATATTGCCCTCCTAAAGTCGCGCAATATTTCCACTGAAGAACTTGTGCATATTTCCCGATACAAAGCTAATAACCTATAAATATTGGCATCCAAATTATTACAGGTAAATTGCTTTTAAATATACTGAACAAACAAGTTAACCCATTTGCTCTTTTGCCAATATCCTAAAAGTTACATAATGTACCTTTTTCAAATTATACATTCGTTTAGACCAACAATGATGTCAATAACATATTAAAATTTTAAGATATTGAACCAACAAAGATTATTCATTTTATTACCACATCAGACTTTTTAAAAGTCACTAAAATACATGAAAACTAAAATTTTAGAACACGTTTGCATACAATTTATAATAACACTGACTTGGAAATGGTTAAATAACTTACAAATATCACGTGATCTTTTTCGATAGGGTACAACAATGGTGTTATACTGGTTTTAGGTCTTTTTATTCCTTCTTTAAGTTAATCACTAGTTTGTAAATTCTTGACATTTAAGTGCATTTTTGTAACTTTCGCAAACAAAATAACCTGGTCGTGTTTGAAGCTGTAATGGGTTTAATAAAAGACTTTAAGAAAGTGTTAATGAAGAGATTGATATAATAAAGTCTGGAAACTTTGAAAAAGCCCTTTTATTTTGTTCTATTACCTTTCTTATAAATTACACTGTCAGATTTCCATATGTCAAATATTAAACGCGTCGGTAAAAGTCTGTCTCTTAAATCCCAAAGGCACCGATGATGTAGAACATTGACAAATCCTGATCCTGATTTTCAACAAATTTTAGTTCATAAAGAAAAGTAGATAAAACTTTATTTTTTTTTTTGCTTATTGTTTTTATCGAAATTTAATAATGTTCGTATTTTTGTTTGTTTCTTTCTTTTTGTTTTAAATAAAATGTGCGAAAAAAAGCTCATTAAGCATTGAACCTCTAAAACATCTAATTGGGAGTGACAGCGCCTTGCCTTTAGCTCGATGAGGTAGATTTGTAATAGAAACCGTGTCGTAGCATACTGCTAACAATTGCTAGGTTGCTTGCGCCAATGAAAGCAACTCTTACTGTCCCTAAGATGATAACTCTATTTATCATACCTCTCTTTTGTCTACAATGATAAAATCCTATTACCCGAGAAAGAGATATTTTGACTATCAGAAACATTTTCAACCTTTTTGACACGTGACCAAGCGAAAGTGACTGTCAGTTCATGTGGCCGCGCTGATATTTTGAATGTCATATAAGGGCAAATAACTGCTTCAATTTTTAGCCAAATCATGAAATGATTGCCTCCCTTATACACATATAGTAGTGACTTCACTATTCAATATGATATTTTGTTTTACCTTGTTGAACTTGTTCATGAGGATGATTGAACTAAATGAATTGAAAACATTGTTTAAATTTTAATGTACTTAATTTTGTTCGGTATAATAAAATAAATATCATATGGCTTTCGCCTCGGGTGACATTCTGTCCTCGGGTTGACAATATCCATGTCACACACGCTGCCATATGATATTTATATAATCACATTTCTTTTTCTTACTATAGAGCATATTACGATAAATCAACGTAAAATTGAGTTATTGCAGAACAAACATACTAAACCGACATGATAGTATCAACCTGAATTTAAGTAAAGATGCCAAAAGGTGGCAATTAAACGGATAAACAATATGTTTGCGTCTGTAAGTCTATTTAATAACCATGAAAAAGCAATAAATATTCACACTCACAAATATAATAAATTGAAAAAAAATTACACATCAATGGACACAGTTATACTTCTGTATGTGTGTTATAACAAGTAAATGTTAAAAATGAGCAATTACAATATAATAGTATTTATTTTTTATTATTATAACATAACGTTACATATTTTGATATGGCACTGAGGTTAAACAAAAATGTTTTTTATCATCTTACTTAAACAAATCCATTATTCAAGTTAACGTCCTTGTTCGGATTCAGTAGATCTGTCCATCGTTAGAAAATGATGAAAAATGCCTTTGTATCACATCACCTTTGTAAAAACAATCCAAATGAAAGCAATATTGACGTTTGTGCCTTTGTTGGATTTCAGCATATCGTTACAAAACGATGACAAATGCTTCAATATCGCTTTATAGAAGAAACCCGTTTTTCGGCGAACGCCGTCTTAGAACGAATTCGTGACCTAAACTAACCCATGCCACGTGACTTAAGTTTGCAAATCAGATTACTTGATAACGTATTATAGATAGTTTATAAAGAATGAAAGACATGTGCAACGCTGAGTGAAATGTCAGACAAAGCGTTTATCCTTAATGACTCTGTTTAAAGGTTTAAAGCTACGTTTCGCTCAGTATATTTAGCAAGAATATTGATATATCTAAAAATGATAAGTAAGTTTAATAGATATAATAAAAACCTGTTCAAATACCAACATATATCAATTTACAGAGAGAGAGAGAGAGAGAGAGAGAGGGGGGGGGGGGGGGGGGGGAGGGAGAGAGAGAGAGAGAGAGCTGAATACGGTCTGCATATCACATGAATAAGGGTGTGATTAGCCGATCGATTAAAGTCTTCTACTAGTAGGTAGAGCAGTGTCTTCCAGACCACTGCTATAATCATTGGTCGTAGAAAAAACGAAACAAGATTGCACCCCTACGAAATCTTTGTGAAAAATTAAAAGAGAACCATTTAAATTGTAAAAGTGTCGTGTTTAGTTTAGCTATTTGCAAAAGGTAAGATAGCTTATAGAATAACACAAAACCTCATAAACTTCTTGTCTTATTACAATTCGCCGACCATCTTTTTTAAAGATATTTCTTGTTAACATTTGCTGTTTCTCGTTGTGAAGTTTTTACTCTTTTAAAATTTATACTGAAATATTATGGGCTATATAAACAAAATTTATGCAGCTATACAGAATAAAATTAAATTAATGTTCAGTAATGTCGATACGTATCTGATATAACATAAATACTATAAAATCGCAAAGCAATTAAAACATAAATGCTTACAACTTCCTAAGAATACTGATATCGAATTTAAATACCAAAACATCTATGTCACCTTGTACCATTTTACTTTCATTGGAAGCATCAAACTTGTCAAGGTGAGTGGTATATTATTAATGGGCAGCTGAAGTGTGTTGCGGTTCGCAACGAGTAAAGTTACTTAAATTGAAATTATCTGAAATGAGACGGAATAAATCACAAACATCTAAGTTATATAAGGAAACATTATAATGAAAGAAACAGCAGGGATATGTAAACGTTTCCTCAGAGACAATAAAAGACATAATTTTTTATAAGCACGTTGCGACAGGTTTTCTTATGTAGTGATATTCTTCTTTTCACTCCAGAGTTTGGTTTACAATCGTTTAATGGCTTTGTGTATTATTTTATTGATTTCGTTTTCTGCATAAAATTATGCAAAATATTACTCCATGGGACTATTTCTGGAACGTAATGTCTGTCCATTGTCTAAACGTTATCAAAAACAAAACTCACAATACCAGTACACGGACCACCCAAATATAGGTACTTAGTACATACAGTCAAACCTGTCTACAAAGACCACCCTTGGGAGAGCCAAAATGTGGTCTATTCACAGGTTAAAATACACTGTAAATGTTAAAATGGGATACAAAACATGTGGTCTTTAGAGCCAGATGGTCTCTGTTCAGAGGTGGTCTTTAACACAGGTTTGACTGTACTCATTTGCAAACTCCGTTAAGTTACAGTGGAATCTGAAACGTCATTTTTTTCCATATTGACGTTCAAATTTCATATCGGGTGTTTGATGTTGTTTGTGACGCCAGTTTCATGTATGTCGTCACGACGATATTTTCAATTTCACCGAGGCTTAATAACAAATTTGTATCATTCATATAATAATTTTAAGTGTAGATGCGTATGTAATATTTGCTTCGAGAAATATGCACTTGTTCTTTCGCGGTATAACATTGCGCTCCTACAGTCGCGCAATATTTTCGCTCAAAACTCGTGCATATTTCTCGATACAAATCTAATAACCTATAATTTTAAAGATACCATATTAGACCGTCATTGTACTATGAAAGAATACTACAAGAATTTAAACCAAGTCTTGAATATTTTCATTAATATTCAAAGCATCGTATCAGTAGTTAATGCGTTCATTGTCCCTTTTCTTTAACTTTTTTCATAGCAAACTCTCTGCTGGTAACTTTGTACACTTGAATGCGATTTCGATCTTCCACACTCACGTATAACCTGTTATTTGTTAAACAGAAGCACATCGACAGTGGTTTCCCATTCAAAGATTGTTTGTCTAACAAAACGCAGGTGCCAGAATCATCGGGATGGAAAACATGCACACGTCCGGTGCCTTCTTCGCAAACATATACAAAGCCCTCTTTGTCAGTGGTAATTCCTTTCGGATGCCAAAATCGGTGAGGAAGTTCCCTGTTTACTTGGTTATCAATGTCAATTTCAGTTATAGTGTCAATATACCAATCACTGACGTACAAATGTTTTCCTTGCGCATCTAAGGCTATCCATCTGGGATATGAAAATAATGTATCGCCTTCATCATCGTATTCAATAGTTGCCAAGACGTTTCCGCTTAATCTTAATATTTGAACTTTGCCTTTATATTTGTCCAACATTGAAATGACCAGTCTGCCATTACTGATATATGCAATACCGCATCAGCACGTTTCTGTCAAAATATGGCGCTTCTGGAATGCGAGCGTTTTAGCCTTCGTCACATTTAAAAAGTTGATTATACCCCTACTGTCGTCTTTCTCGTACACCCGAACCATGGCAATCTGAGTATCATGAATCTTTGTGACACGCATTGGAGTTGTTCTGACGGGTCTTACGTAAACCAGACTTTTACTCTTTGTATTTACTAACTTAAGCGAATAGTTACCTCTGTCTAAAGCAATAAGATATTGTTCAGTCAGTAAACAGCAATCAATAATAACACAGTCATACATATCACCCGTGGCTTTTAGATTTATAACATCCAAAGGACATGCAACTTTCATTGGCTCTTTATCACCATTTCCTCCATCAGAGATTTCATTATAAGTCTTCATTGATGTTCCAAACTTTATCACTTTTTCTGTTAAATCTTTTGCTTGAACTCTTATTCCTGACTCGGGTGCAACACCCCCCGTAGAATATTCTTTCTTTAAGCATTCAACAGAATCTTTCACACCTTTAAGTGTATCACCAAGCTGTTTCAATTCCATGAATATTTTATACTTTTGACTTCTAGGAAACAATTTCAGGCTTTTAATGTTTTCAGTAAGGTGATCAATCGAAGTATTCAGGGAATCAAATTTTGCTTTCTCGCTGTCAACTCGAATACTATCTTTTTTCTTCCCTACCTGAATTTTCTCTTGAATTTGAAATATTTCTTGGTCGAACTCTGCAAACAGTGCGTCCTTCTCTTTCTTTATTGCACTTGTAGCCTCCGTTGTAGTACTGTCAATAGTTTTATATTTCATGTCAATTACTGCTTTAGTGTCAGACAGTTTTTTTGCAATATCATTCTTTTCCGTTATTAAATCTTTTAAATCTTCTCCGTTTTCAAGATCTTTTACAAAATCAGGTAAATAATTCATGCTACACATATCAGTGTGACATTCCGTTTTACAAACAAAACAAACAAATGTTTTACATGTACCACAATAAAATTTTATCATTTCATTCTTATGAGTTTGGCATTTTTCAGTACAAATATCTTGAGGCATTTTCTCTCCCTCCAAGTATTTATGACCCGGTAAAAACTTTCCGTGATTTTTCAGGCAAGTAGAGCAAAAGTAGGCCACGCATGAGATACAGAAAGCACATGCTATCACACGTACGCCATCGCGATTACAGGCTTCACAATACATTTCGAAAACTTCCTCAGAGTCCTTATTGTCTGTATTTTGAAATTCCAAATTTTCAGCTGTGTCCACCATGTTCGGATTAGAATCAGCCTCTGGCCTTGATACACTGCTTGATTCTGCCATTTTATTCACTAATTTACAGTTTGTATCCTGCTAAAAGTAAACAAGTTATAAAACTCACCAGTACTCAGATAACGTCAACATATAGAATATCATCAAATACAACAAAGCTTTACATTCATTTATTCGTATCTTCATTTATCAGCTTTGAATCTGCATCAGTAAGTTTGGTTTGTCTTTATGACAAATTTATAATAAACGACAGTGGTATTTTTCTGCCGTAAATTAACCTGTTAATTCGCGTTAGCTAGATATAAATATTGAGAAAATTATCCGGTTATCTTGTTATCATCGCGATTTCCCCAGTAAGATAAATATCGTAAAAGCAAATATGTCCTTGAAAAACTGCTAACATGAATCTTAACCAGGAAATGTTCGTGCTTCTGCTTATTCAGAAAGCGAACATACCTGGAGTATTCCGATTGTCGGGTAACTACTTACACGACTGTTTTCGCATTTAACCACTTAGTTCTAACCCAAACCTGTTCGCGATCCCTAACAGGTTATCTAGCGACAGACATATGCCACCACAGTAAACGTCACTGTTCATAACATTATAGGACTGTTCACAACAAACAGGAAGTGTCTATTATGTGCTGCGCAAAGTAGTCAAAAATGTAGTTTTCCATATTGTTGATGAAATATGGTATAATGGGTCATATAATGATGTGGCAGTTATATTTTGGCCTAGTTTTATAGGCTTTTGTACTGATTACTTTTGTAAAGATCTAGGCTATATTTACTGTGAATTTTCAGGTTTTAGTTGTATTCATTTAGAAATTGCCGACTTATGAGATCATTTTCTTAGGGTGTTGTTTATCAAACAGATTATGTTTCTTATATGTTAACATTACGACTCAATATTTTTTTATTTGTTACGAATAGTGGAACTTAGTTTCTCCTAGAATTTTATTTAGAACATGACAAAGCCATTACGAAATAAATGTCTTTACATGTATTAGAATTATGGATTTCAAGGTTATATCGGTTAACCATTTAACCGTTCGAACGTCCGGTTATCTGTTAGTAAAATCGGTAGATTAGTTATATTACATGTATTTCTTTAGAATTATTGAAAATTTAAAATTCTATAAAGAAAATCAGTCTTTTGGAAAATTCTAAATTCAGTCGCTATTGTGAACAATGCGGATCTTCCACAATCAGTCTATTTTACAGGTATCAGTTATTAATATGCATCGACCAACAAATAGTAATTTCTAGATTGTTCAGATGGGTTACTTACTGTATGTTTCCTTCAAAACGTTTTTTTCTTGTTACATGTTCATCCAATGAATTCGATTTATTGGCACAACATTTCTGGCAAGAACGGTCATTTCTTTGGACATCTGTTGTTTCAAATTTATAACGATAAAATTAATCGGAAATTAACTTACTCGTTAGGATTAAATTGCTTGTACGAAATTAGTCACAGAAGAGATCAAAAGACTGTTTTATGCATTATTTTAAACGGTCCAAAATAAATAAAAATACAAACACTTGACTTCTTTGCTTTGTTCCAGATAATACGGACACAGTTTTTTCCGAAGGATAAGAACAAGGTATCATAAACTTACCTATAACTAACCAATATAAGATCTTCTGCAAAATCGTTCTTAACAACAGACTTACTTTTACCGGCATATGATGGCAGAATCATCAGCATAAAGTAACAATTCATTATTGATCACCGGAGAGATGTCATTCACATAGATTAAGATTTATACCTATGTTTCTGTATACAGTAATGAGAATGGTGCTGTTTTGTCGGCATAACGCACGGCGTCCAGCGATAATGTATTTATGCCGGCGCGTGCCCGGCATTATTTTGTCATAACGACCTGCTGAACCTTCTAACGTGGCGTGAGGGACAACGCGACTAACATAGTACGTATACTTACAATGACCGCATTAACAGTAAAACAGTTTCCTACCTTAATATTATCTCTTTTTTCACTACAGAAGTATCGGCTTCTTTTCATTTGAAAAAGTAGTTCCGTGTGTTCATGTTTAAATCACAAGTGCATCTCTCTATCTGTTGTTTGGTCTACGTGCGTGCGTGCGTGCGGACGTGTGTCTAGTGCACGTCCGTGTTTAAGCTGCTGTGGTTTGCGGGTTAGGGAGACTGTGTTTTGGAGCGCGGCTTTAATCCTTGCTTTTTTTCAACACCCCCACCCTTTTTCTACCCCTTACCCGTTTTTGTACTTTGCATATAATTAAAATGTACTTGTTGTTGGATATTTGAAGCAACCCGTCTGATATACCTTTTTGTTGCAGACCTACTTTGCGATGCATGACCGCCCCCAAACCCCTGGTTGTGTTTCAGGTTTTTTGTTCTTCCGGAAAAACAACCTTTACCATTTGTGTCAAAAAAATAATTTTTAATCTGCGTACCACAACAACCATATAGTGTCTAACGAGTTTTAAAACACATTCTTATATGCTTTTCGCTGTTAAAACACTCCTACGCTAGAACGACGCTACGTTAACGCGCGGTGAAAACACTCTTTTACTATAAATTATTTCTTAATTTAGAAAATTAAACAATATTTTCAATGATTGCAACATGCTACTCTGTACACTTTACTACACAAACATTGAGGACGTCCTTTATATGATGTCATCTGTTTACTCACTGGTTCCGATTGCTTAAATCGAAGTGATGAAATTCAGCAGTTTCGGTTGCCTAATGGTAGATTACGACATAGTTATTTTAGATATTAATGCTTGATTGCCCTGTGTGATATGGATTAATTGCCCTCAAAGTGAGTAATGACCATATGTCCCCAGGTAATTAAGCACATCTTCGGGAAATTAACCCAAAATGGCACAGGGATATCTGGTATTAATCTCTAAGTAATAAGGGTCCCTAAATTGATCAATATGTTTTTCACCTTCTGTGTTCAAGATGTAATATTTCTATTAAAATCACCATTGTAATGCGATAGTGTTATCAAGCGAATTTTTAAAATTGGCCGAATGTTTCAATCAGAAATACTTTCATTTTCGTACAAAGTCATAGCATCTAATTCTTTAATTGACAAGGCTAGTTGATTAAAGAAATCGATTCTCGGTCACTTGAGTATTTGCTTAGTCAGATGTGAATAACATGGAAAATTCGAAAATTATATAAATATCTTTTGATAGATTCCAATAGACCTTTCTAACTTAAACGGACTTCGTAAACGGAATACGTACTTCGGAAATAATTGGGGGGTTTCTCAACACATTGATGTGCCAATAGTTCAGCTTTATAATTAAGGTATTGAAACTTATTTCGTGATATCATTCCGCAATGCATTTTTTTCATTTTTTCGTATAAATTAACGTACGTCAGCAATGTATTGTTCTTTCCTTCTTGATAATTAACATTATGAAATTCATTTAATTGCACGATGGTTAAACATACTCCTCGTCTTTAATGGCACTAAGTAGTTCCCAGATTATGTTTTGAAATCTACAAGTGCAGACTCAGTTTGACTTTTTGATGAAGTGATATTTGGTAAATGACGCTGAACCTGGTAAGACACGGATCGCAAAGCCGCGAGATTCACTACCCGGTGTTAGCATTCTCGCATACCAGAGGTCTACCGTGGTTCCCCGGATGAACTCAGGATTTTGACGAACCTCTGATGGATGAGAATAGGTGTTAGGAGATTGCCCAGAAAGCTTTTAACGTTTTACAGACATTATAACTAAAACCAAATAGCGATAGTGTTAATTTCAGTAACCTGAAGCACTTTGTTTGAATAAAAAAACTTCCAACACTTTGTGTCAGGTTCTTACAATATGGGCTAATAATTGCACTTTAAGAAGTTATCTCCGGGCTAAATTTAACTGATAATATCTTCTCCACATCGCGGTGGCAAAAAAGGTAACATAGGTTACTCGTGCATTTCGTTTGATTTCTAAACTGTCGCAGCACACGTGCATACCTAAGGCCTAAACAGCTTTTGTTTAGGGTATATACTATAGGTAGACTGTAAATGTCAATTGTAAAGTGTTAACGTTTTTACAAATTACGAAAGTATACATTTGCACATATTCCTTTTTAGCGTCCCATTAGCTAACCTGAAATGTTGCGACACAACAGGAACGAACATCCTTAGGATTAGAGATAACAACTTTTTAAGTTTAACCATATCTAGGAGCAACAAAGCGTGTTTTGGAAACAGTTCTACTTACGTAGATTTATGACACAGAATACACAATGACATAATAATATTATTATATGTACAGCTACATGTTTTGATCTTTGTTGCATGGTAAGCATTGTTACACACATAATTAGACAAAAACGGTGCTGATATATAACAAAATTGGAGAACATTCATTTTGAGCCGGAAGTTACATAAAAACTGAGTCCCATCTTGAAATATTGTACAATTTATGTATCTATTGAAGAAAACATCTGACGCAATTAGAAACACTTTTAACATATGGGTATGAGAAACCTTTAATGTTTTACCGATGTATTAAGCAAATCTGTTATTTTCAATATGTACACTGCTTTCGGTCACAACCAGATTCTAGATATATGTCCAAAGCATACTCAATCTGGTGCCCCAACATCATGACACTGTACGGTCATATGTTACTTGTTGACAATTAACGGCTAAGTAAATTTTTATGTTACCTTGGGATGAGGGTATGAGTCATCAGGGGATATTGATACTACAAAACATCATCAAGAAACAAAGGGTAAAATAAAAAGAACTGGAGTAACCCCAAAACACAAAGTCGGACGCACGAATTGAAAAGCGGACAAGTGCAAATGGACTGAGGTGACCCCTAACCTCTGTGCTCCCTCCCCTGTCCTACCCCCTACCCCCCGCCCCCAAAAAGATATGTGAAAAAACGTCCTTGACTGTGTTCAATGCTAAAACATGTGGTCTTTATAGCCAGATGGTCTCTATTCAGAGGTGGTCTTTAACAGATTTGACTGTATTTCAAATTGTAACTAATACTGATCGTTTTGTCACGTCAAATTAAAATTACCCCGCCAGCACAACATAATGCGCAAAAAATCTGCTATATCTTTCCACTGCAGTTTCTGTTCAGCACAGGGTTGTGTTGTGTTTGCTGTGCTTAGAGAAATCGACCCACACTTACCTTTTAATTTTCTTATGTCAGAAAAACGTGTGTGTGTGTGTGTGTGTGTGTGTGTGTGTGTGAGAGAGAGAGAGAGAGAGAGAGAGAGTCGAAAATGTTGCAAGATAAATAGAATAACTCAATGATAAAGGATGTCCTCGAACTGCTTTGGGAGATTCGAATAGGTCTTAAATATTGATATTGTTTGGTAAGACGCAAAAAAAATGCAACAACTTATGCATAAAATTCGTAAGTACACTTGGTGATTGTTACTTTGTTTTTCATAGCCCAAGTATAGTTGAGAAAGTCCCCGACTTTATAAGCAATTACGAAGTAAGTTTCCGTTTATGTTTATGTTTCAGTTTAAGTTAGAAAGGTCTAATACAAGGTATATACAAGGTAGATCTTTATCCCCCCGTTTTTTAATTGAAAAAGGTTTCAACTAAACAATGAAGTTCGTCTTAAAATTATCATTGTTTTGTTTGCGAAATATGGAATAAAGCACTTTTTTCATTCTACAAATAATATTTCTAAGTTTATAGAAAACACGTTTTAGCACGAAAATCTAAAATAATGAATTGCTCTAATATAATATTCCAAGCGTACTCGATTAGTACTGGCAATGGTACGGAACTGGAGTGTAACAAAATGATATCTTTACTGATCATAGCAGAACATAACGTGAATACGGCTATGTTGCAACTTTGTATTGCCCAACACAAACTTCTTTTAAGAATGGGAAATGGAGCATCTTCTGTATCTTGCTCTATCCTTATAAAACAAAGATGACTAATGCAGAATAGCTCATATGGGGAACAGGTTGCAACTATAAAAACATAGACAAACAAGTTTTTGTTAATCAAAGTTTGGCATTAGCTGCTTAAACAACAATGGCGGCTTTACATATAATATAGAAGGGGTCACCGGGTGCGTTGTGTGGACCAAATGAGCCCATTAGACTACTTTTTTGTAAAATATATAACAACTGTTAACATTTAACAGTATAACTTTAATTTTGAAGCTTTTTCATTTCATATATTTCAAGGATATATACGGCAAATAAAAACGTGTCTGCATTCATTTTACTGCATATTTCTGAGGCCTAAATTCATACCTGGGGCCGTATTCATAAAGCATCTTAAGTATAAGTTTTGACTTAAGTTGAAGATTTTACTTAAGTTTGTGGTGATTTCAGCTTAAGTCTAAGTATAAAACTTAAGTCCTATTCATAAAACAGCTTAAACTTAAGATACGTAAGAAATGACTTAAGTCAGAAAACAAAATGGCGTCGAGAGTACGATTAAAGTGTTGTTTTTCAGATAAAAGCACCTTAAACATAACTATGCATGTTGTATCTGTCTGAAATTACTGTTGTTGTTTTTAATGTTTTCGTCCACAATAAAAGCCAAGAATTACTTATTAAGTTGTTTTATGAATAACAAATATACTTAAGTAAAATAAATTTCTTACTTAAGTAATACTTAAGTAAATAATCAATTTCTTATACTTATACTTAAGATGCTTTATGAATACGGCCCCTGATCCCGTTTTAAATGTTTATAACACAGCATTGGTATTAGTAAATAAAAAAAACAGTGTGGGTAATTGTCCTTGAAAATACGCTGTAAAAATAGGTAAAGACGAGATCCACAATTACAGTAACCAACGTTCTCATGATAAATTCGTAAGTGCAATTATTTCAAACTCTACGAAAACTGCAATGTGATTTAAGAAATAAATGGCAATATAAATAAGAACAAAAGCTCTACAAAACAAAACAAATGTAATTTTATATACCCCAGCTGTTGACTTCATATTTGTATCATCTGTCATTGAAATTCAGCTTATATGAATATGATCTACAGATATATATAAAAGAGATCGTCTACACGGTTCAACAAATAATATGAATTACATTAAACTTAACTGCACCCGCTAAGGCTAATCAATAGACACATTTTAAAAATAACACTCAAATGAATAATCAAAACAAAACTATTTGCATATCTCACAAGCTAATATTATCAAATTAGCCACGATTTTCAATTTTTCTATTTTAAATGTAGAAATGAAATATACAGGACAGCATCTCCTAAAACAAATATCATAAAAGTTACTAATCAAGTACAATTGCTAAATGCGTTAGTATCATTCCATTCTACACTTAATGTTTTTTTAATGATCGTTCATTGCCTACTGGTGTATTTCAATGATGACCGCTGTAACGTGGTTTCGTTATCATTAATTTATACTAATCTACTTTAGGTAAATTGTGAAACAAGTTCTACAGCTTATATTGATCACTGTCGATACTTCAGTCCTGATGAAATCCAACGTCGTGTGTGTATGAGAGAACTGGTCAGTTTCCCTATTAATGTTGAGCACCAAGCAAGGAAGCTACTGGTAACATTATTCACGTCTTCGGTATGACGCGGTCGGGAATCGAACCCTTGACCTCCAGCACTTAAAGCGGACGCCATAGTACTAGGTTATCGAGGCGGTAATTGCTGTCATTATTTGCGCATTTAAAGCATATTTTCAAGTGCATGTATATAGAATGAATACATACTGACTGCGTTCACTGTTTAATTTTCTTCACTTCTTTGTCTGTGTCTGTATAATCACTGATTCTGTACACTTTTATGCTATCATGGCCAAAGTATCCTACATACAACTTGTTATCTGTCGCAGAATATAATATGCCAGACTGTTGGCTATTTGCAGAGAAGTTCTCCGACATAACATGCAATTTAGTACCATGGGCATTTGCAAAACCATTCTTTGGATGAAAGCAATGGATACGGTTTGTACCAGATGCAATTACGTAGATAAACCCATCTTTATCAGTGGTTATTCCTTCTGGGTGCCAGAAATAGGCAATTTTCCTAGTTGCTTTGGTACCGAGATCGATTTCAAATATGCTGTCTTCACACCAATCAGTAACATATGCACACTTTGCCTTCGAATCTAAAGATATGCACCATGGACTTTTGAATATTTTATTTCCCTCGCCATTCACTTCAATATTTGCCAAGACTTTTCCCTTCATGTTCAGTATTTGAATTTTCCCTTTGTGATCTTGCGACATTGAAATTATCAGTCTGCCGTCATTGATGTAGACGACAGTATAACAAAACATTTGTGTTAGTATGTAGCGCCTCTGAAATGCGAGTGTTTTAGCCTTCGTCAGATTTAAAAACTGGATTTTACTCCTAACGCTGTCTCTGTCAAAGCACTGAGCCATAGCAATCTCACTGTCGTTAATTTTGGTGACAGATTCAGGCTTTGACTTAACGGATCTTACATATTCAAGTTTATTATTTCTTGTGTCAATTAACTTAAGCGATGAGTTATTTTTGTCACAAGCAATAAGGTATTGATCTGACAGCATACAAAAATCAATTATATAACAGTCTTTCTCATCTCCTTCAGCTCTGACATTTATATCTTTCATAGGATATGCAATTTTCTGTTGTTCTTTCGGACTCATTTCTTTAGATTTTATGTGGCGGCTCATCGTCATCCTTCCAAATTCTTTTACCCTTCTAGTCAACTCATTAGCCTTTATTTTATGTTCAGATTCAAATGCATCACTACTCGTGGTACAATCTTTAGTTAAACACTCAACAGTATCTTTAACATTCGAAAGTCTATCACAGCATTGTTTCAGCGTTATGAATAGTTTATAGTTTGGGCTCTTAGGAGAACTTGAATGTGATTTGCTATTTTTTGACAGCTCTTCAATTTCTGCTGCCAAAGAATCAAATTGTTCTTTCGCAGTAACAAGGCGCATGTCATCGTTTTTCTTCTGTACCTGAATTTTCTCTTCAGATTGATATACTTCTTGATCAAACTCTGCAAACAGTGTTTCCTTTTCTATCTTTATCGCACTTATAGCTTCCGCATTAGTACTCTTAAGGCGTTCATATTTCATGTCAATAACTGCTTTAGCGTCAGTCAGTTGTTTAGCAATACTATTCACTTTTACCATTAACTCTTTTAAATATTTTCCGTTCTCAATATCTTCATTCACAATGTCAGGTAAGTATTTTATGGTGCAGGTGCCTTTATGGTCTTCTATTTTACAAACAGGACATGCAAATTTACTACATGTAGCACAATAAAATTTTATGATCTCGTTGTTGTGAGCTTTGCATTTTTCAGTGCAACTGTCTTGAGGCATATTCTCTCCCTCTAAGTATTCATGACCCAGTAGAAACAGTCCGTGAAATTTCAGACAAGTTGAGCAAAAGAAAGCCAAACAGGACTTACAAAAAGCGTATGCTACTGCATGTTTCCCATCACGGTTACATGTTTCACAAAACATTTGAAACACTTCGTCGGAGCCCTTAATTCTTGTCCCTTCTAGTTCCGAATATTCAGTCAAGTTCGTCACGTTTGTATTCGAGTCATTTTCAATTCTCGCTAGGCTACTTGATTCTGCCATATTGGTCAACGAAACGTCACTTTGTATCCTGGAATTACCTAAAAGTATAATTACAATCGTTATGCTCGTGAAAACACCTGCTATATCCTCATGTAAAACAGCGAAATGCCAACTATAATCTAAAATTAACAGCAATGCCGACAATATTAATTCAATACTGATCTGTCATGCAACACGTACACACCAGTAAAACATGACCTTAAACACGCAAATGTATAAAATAAGCAAAATAAAAATAAATAAATAAATAAAGTTCGAAGTATATACTTAAGATGGTGGTCCAAAATTTACGTAAAAAATTACCCAGTTTTAAAACTCAAATACCTTTCAGCAAAGGAGAGAGAAAAAAAGTTTGAACTTTTGATTTAATAAAACTCACCAATGTGTGTTTATGTCACCATATAGAATATCATCAAATATGAAAAAGCTGTCAAAAATAAGCAATCTTGATCACCCGTTATATATCAATAAACCAGCTCAATAGCTCATTTCTTCCTTAGCAACCTACTGTACTTCACTGTTTATAACATTACGTAATAAAACTCATTTGGTGCGGGTAGTGGAACTGAGGTCCTTTTGCAATTTTATTTCAGAAAGTAACAAAAGTATTAGCGAATTAATGTTCGGGACCATTTTTGAAATTAAAATGTTTAAAGACATATGTCGTGCCATGGCATTTTGGTTTTTATTCATTCTCAGTCAGTTATTTTTTAGAAAAAATAATCAAATATCTCCTACGAAATTTTAGTTACAGAAACGAGGCAGAAAATATTCAGTAAATTTCATTACAAACATTCAGGGCAAAAACCAAATGATGAGAATAGACGATGGATTTTGTTCCCATACATAAAGGTATATGAAAACGCTATTAATGTTGTTATATAGCATCATTTGAAATACATTTTCTCTATCCTTTTCTTATCTGTTTATTGATACAGCTCTTACCATACCTATACACTCGAATCTCGTTAAATGTATATAATTTTAGTTCAGATTATATTACAACTAGCCAAGAGCAAAATAACGTTCCTGGGAGTCCGCTGGTATATGGGTTTACACAGGGTGGCTATATAAACTATATTACAATATTGTATCGACTGCATTTTAAAAGACATGTGCGTCATTAGGTATGTTGTAGGGACTTTCTCAAACTAGTTTATTAATATAAAATTCTAATAAAAAAACCTACTGATCAAATTCTTGCTGTTACTTTTGATTGCCATAAGCTACACAATTTGCTGAATCGAATAGTTTGAGTTTCTTTAACAGTAGGCCTACCTCTACACAGATTCAAATACTGTTGAACGCTTAATTTGGCTCGTTCTCATCGCATTTATACTCCTTTTTTCATATACTACCTAAAATATTACCTGTATTGCGTTGTTCCTCCATGTCCGGAACAATACTGGTCTGATGGTATAGACTGAGGCTGTAAGACCATCAATCCTCTTTTTCGGTAATACACTTGCACAAGATAGCAGTAGAATTCCCTTACAATTGTGATATTTCTCTAGGTTACGTTACAGGGGCTCAATTTTAGTCAACTTTACCGTGAAAGAAAATATAAATGATTGAGCAAACCTATAAGAGATATTACACTCACAATAGCTAGCAATCATATCTTGAAAATAATGTTGATATGATCACCTTTTTAATGTCAGTAACAATATTAAAGCAACTTGCCATTGTAAGCTTGCCAAGCTATTGACCAGAAAGTTCTTATCTATATCAGCATGTTTAAAACAATGCGTAGATATCAGAAAATTCGAAATACAGGATTTAAGAAAATAGAAAAATGAAAATCTAAGTTTGGCTGAATCATTTTCGAATATATATATGAAACAAGAGTCGTTTGTGCATGTTCTTTCTTTCTAAGTCTGTTTTGCAAAGAAAAATCAACAAAGGCAAGATTTATGGCTCTGTCTTGTAACATTGCTTCCTGAAATTCTGTATCAAATGAAAAAAAAAAAACAACAACAAAAAAAAACACCAACGTTTTATTTCATTCAAACTTGAGTAGTGATATGAAAAGTACCAACTCCTGCATTTATCTTTTTTAAAGTTCATGACGTCAGCTCAAACAGGTAACACGTTTTGAAGGAAGTCATGCATGTAAATTTCTGCTAAATGACTTTACTTTTGCAGCAAGATGCCTGAAATAGACTGTCCTCCCCTTACGAAACTGTGACAACATTAGTTCAGATAAGTCTCCAGACAATACGCCAAGTCGTATGAGACAGAAACACTGCCTTGTGTGTACAAGATGGCTGCATTTCATTGTTTGTAAGAATAATGAGTGATTTAGGATGAAACAGCTAAGAATATTGGGAATCCAAACTGACGTAAATTTAAAAAAAAATGATATAAAGCCAGTTGTTCTGAAAACTAAAAGCTATAGTGTGGCCTTACCTATCTTGTTATACATAAATGTTTTGAGATTCTCCCTAAAATGACAGTATCGGTAAATTCGCAAATGCCTTTGACATTCTCTAGCATTGTTATTTCGTATGATTCTCTTTCATTTAAAACGCACAGTTAACCTTTAGCCTGCTGGCGGCAAGTGATTCTGCCTTTGTGAACAGTGCAAACCGAGATTAGCCTGCATGTCTATGGTAAGGGCAAACTTCCTTGAAAGCATTCAACCAGAGTCACACCAAAATCACAACTAGTTTGACAGGTTTCGTGCAAACACAATTGATGTCATTGGATAGCGCCCGATAATAGCTATTGGATAGCGCCAGATGCTATTCATGATCTAGACTGATCGCAAACGCTGAATCAATCGTGTCCAGCATGATAAGGGTAAATTCAGTTCGTTCTTCAAGCTTAGAAATACAGCAGAAAATATTTTTGTGCTCACCCTAAAATTTATTTTTATTTTGCAGGTTCAGCGTTGTTAATCTCCGTCCTGTCATTTCTTGTATTTACAATTTCTGAAAACTTTTTACTACGTTTAAAAAATATGGCACCTAGCTATATCTTGTAAATTGAAACTCGCTTTCAAACCCTATTGCAATTAGAGAAACCGTTAGCGAACAGTATGGATCCTGGCCAGACTGCGCGGATGCGCAGGCTGGTCTGGATCCATGCTTGTCGTAAATGCACTATGTTGGTTTTCTCATGGTCTGGCTCAAATAATGCACGGAGGGGCACCTGGGGGTCTTCTTTCACCATCAAAGCTGGAAAGTCGCCATAAGACCTATAACTGTGTCGGTGTGACGTTAAACCCAACAAATGAATAAATAAATTGGAATTGAGGAAATACGGCCGTGCACGTAGACGTGGAAAATTAACTGCAGACTCGGTTTGACGTAGTCTGATGAAATGTGCAATACATTTCACATTATCTAGTTATATTCATCGTCATAGTTTAACAATCATTACAAAATTTGATTAATTCATATGATATGTTTCAACGTTTGCCTTTTATTTTGCATTGCATTCTATCTCAGAAAAAAATCATTCAAACTTATTAAATGTGCTATGCACTGACGATAGATTCAAACTGCCAGAAATGGCAACTGTACCTGTGTAATGATCATGTATCTCCATGCAAGTTTGTGATACACACAATACAAAATTCAAACTGTTACATTTCAATTCACTCTAAAGTATTGTCATTATAATTATTTGCATACAAATTATTACATTGATTCTAAAAATACTGAATAAAACACCTAACCCGTAATGTGCTCTTTTGCCAATATCAGATATTACTAAATGTATCTTTTAGAAATAATGCATACAGGGATCGATTCCATATCATTTAAAAGTAAAAATGTTTGTACTGATGTGCAAGATGTTGCAGCTCGGACAAGTTATGTGGACGCTTATTAGGCACATGTAAAAAGCGTATTCTTCCAAAAAATCTGAAGTCAGACGCTCTGTTCACGTGCCGGAAGGACACAATTTTTAAATCGATAGTATATATCTCATTCGGTATATCGCATGTTACCGTAGAGTGATCGATCCCGATAATTGTATTCATTTTACTACCACACGCCGTTTTATTAAAGTCACAAAAAATTCACATAAAAGTTGAACTTTACAAAACGTGTCAATATAATTAATAAAAATACAGAGGAGTACTAGAAAATGATAAAATCTTACAGATATAAAATTTTCGATTGATTGACTGATTGACTGATGTATTTAAGAAAGAAAGTCATTTTTAAAATATTAGCAAAATAGCAAATGAAGGGTTAGCAGTTTTGTTTAGTATATTTTCATGTCTTATTTTTTGTCCCCTCTTCCGTCTGTCTGTCCGTCCGTCAGTCCTGGACACAAATTGGAATCCTTCGACTTCTAACTTGAAAATTACAAGATACTTTTTCCTGAAAGTTTGTACAATGCCAATATGGAGAAAATCCAGCTGCATTGCAAAACGCCGTGGTAGGTGACGTTGGCATAATATCAAATAGTCACGTGGTGCTAAACGTGGAGCTACAGCCTGTCCCGATATTTTCAATGACTCTCTCACACTGAAATAATCGGATCGCGTTTGACGCTGTATGGGTTTTAATGAAATAAATTGATAAACGCGTTAATGAAGGGATAGTTGATATAATAACTCAAACTCAAATAGTTGATTACATTTAACCTACAATTATATACTTAAAGCAAAAACATGATTGTATAAAGACAAAAGACATGAATTTACGAATAAACTACACAGTAATGGTGAAATATAGGTTGGACTGAATTCATACGACGGAATTGACAGCATGTTTCATTCTGTACATAAGTTTGCAAAATATAAATATTTCGATAAACCTTTAATAACTGTTTTAGAATACACAAATTGGTAAATTTCTGTAATGTAGGCCATGTATAATAGTAGTGTTTCAAATGTTTCTTTCTTAAATCCTTGTACATATAATAAAGTCGTACTTTGTTCTACTACCGTTCTTAAATGACACTGTCAGATTTCCATATGTCAAATATTAAACGAGTAAGTACAATTCTGACTCTTAAATCGCACAGGTAATGATAATGTAGAACAATGACAAGTCTTGATTCTGATATTCAACTCATTTTAGTTTAAAAAGAAAAGTAGAAAAACACTTAAGATTTCAGTTGGCTCATTTTATCTAATTTTTTTTGGTGGGGGTTGGAGAGGGGGAAAGGGGGGGGGGGGGGGGGAGGAGGTGGGTAAAGAAGATGTACGAAAAAACTCATTGAGCAAAACCACTCCGACAATGAATCTCGCATGGAAGGTATCAAACATGTTTTAAAGACAGCATGAATAGTTTTTCAAATGGGTGTGGTGTGTCCAGCGCTTTGTCTTTGGCTCGATGTCGTGGATCATGGCCAAGGGTACTGCCAACAATTACTAAGGAAACAACTCTTAATGTCCTATAGATCATAACTCATAACTCATAACTGTATATGATCACATTTCGTTTTTATTTTAGAACATTAAACGATAAATCAACGTAACAAATGAGTTAATGCGGAACAAACATTCTAAACCAATATTATAGTATCAACTTGAGGTCACGTAAAGATACAAGAAATATGACAATTAAATGCATAAACAACATGTTTAGTCTCTGTTTAACAGCCATGAAAACAATAAATATTCACAAAAATATAACGAGGGACGATAAAATAGTTCTAGGAAAAATGCTCTGTCAGATTAAAACAAATTGAATGGTTTTACAATATATGTAAACTTCGTTGCTAATGAACAAAAGATTTTTATATCATCGAAACGACACATGAATATAATTCACATTAACATTCGGCGGAAGGGTTAATCTCGGATGAGCCGCGTCATCCGGCTGTATCTGTTACATTTTCATTATACGATGTGAGCACTGGTTTCTAAAAAGCGCGTTAAGATTTATTTTTCAAATCCACATCAGAGAAGAAGTATATATGACAACGTCATGAACGACCACATGCGTGCCCAGCATGATCATGTTCTAGGAGCGATAAAGCTCACAACAAGAAAAAGTAAACGTTAAAAATGAGCTATGTCTACAAATTGCAAAGCAATACAATGTTATTTCTTTATTTATTTTTGTAATAATATAACGAATTTCAGCATATCAGCATATCGTTACAAACGAAAGAAAAATACTTGCGTATCGTGTCACTTTCAAAGAAGTAACCTGTTTCTCGTTGTAAAGTTATTGTTCTTTGATTAAACTTTGGTTTACCATTTATGCTGAAATATTAGGAAGCTATGTTAAAAATTATTGCAGCTGTACAGAATGAAAAATAAACAAAGAATAAAGAAATACGTAATATAAATGTCAATGATTGCCCTGAAAAGACTGATGCTGAAGTTATTTACAAAGAGCTACTAATCTATGTGACCTTGTATCTTTTTACTTTCATTGGAAGCATCAAACTTGTCAAGAAGAGTGGTATGCTATTAATGGGCAGCTGAAGTGTGTCGCGGTTCGCAACGAGTAACGTTACTAAATTAAAATTATCTTAAATGAGATGGAATACAACACAAACATCTAAGCTATATAAGGAACGATCATAATGAAAGAAACAGTACGGATATGTCAACGTTATTTTAAAGACCATAAAAGACACATCGTTTTAAAGGACACTGCGACAATTTTACTTATGTAGTGATATTCTGTTCACTCCAGAGTTTTTTTTACAATCGTTCAACGGCTTTGTGTATAATTCTATTGATTTCGTTTTATGCATACGCAAAATATGACTCATTGGGACTATTTCTAGAACGTTATGTCAAGCCCGTTATCTATACATTATCAAGAGCATCTGTTTACCTGATCCTTCACTTCACAAAACCCAGTACACGGACCATCTCCCAATGTAGTACTTATAAGGATACCATATTAGACCGTTGACATATTTTACATTGTAACAAGAACAAACGCTGCAAGAATTAAAACAAGAACTGAACAGTTTAATTGATATCTACAGATATGTATCAGTAGTTAATGCGGTCATTGTCCTATTTCCTTCTCTGTTTTTATTTCGCAAAGTTACTGTTTGTAATTTTGTATACTTGAATGCAATTTTGACCATCCAGACTCAGGTACAACCTGTTATTCGTAAAAGAGAAGCATATCGACAGTGGATTCCAATTTGCAGATTGTTTGTCTAACAAAACATACGTGCCAGAATCATCGGGATGGTAAACATGCACACGCCCAGTGCCTCCTTCGCAAACATATATAAACCCCTCTCTGTCAGTGGTAATTCCTGTCGGATGCCAAAAGCGATGAGCAAATTTCCTGTTTTCTTGGTTTTCAATATCAATATCAGTAATACTGTCATCAGAACAATCACTGACATACAAATGCTTTCCTTTTGCATCTAAGGCTATCCATCTGGGATATGAAAATAATCTATCGCCTTTATCATTGTATTCAATATTTGCCAAGACATTTCCGCTTAAACTTAGTATTTGAAGTTTGCCTTTATAATTGTTCTTCATTGAAATTACCAGTCTGTCATCATTGATATATGCGATACCGTAACAGAGCATTTCTGTCAGTATATAGCGCTTCTGGAATACAAGTGTTTTAGACTTCGTCACAGTTAAAAACTGGATTATGCACCTACTTTCGTCTTTTTCGTACAGCCGATCTATGGCAATCTGAGTGTCATTAATCTTTGTGACAGACATTAGGTCTGTTCTGACAGGTCTTACGTAAACCAGAGTTTTACTCTTCGTATCGACTAACTTAAGCGAAAGGTTTCTTTTGTCACAAGCGATAAGATATTGTTCGCTCAGTAAACAACAGTCAATTAAATAACAATCCTTCAGATCATCCGTGGATTTTAAATTGATATCATCCAAAGGACATGCAACTTTCACAGGCTTTTTATCATCATTTCCTCCATCAGAGTTTTCATTATAAGTCTTCATTAATGTTCCAAACTTTATCACTTTTTCTGTTAAATCTTTTGCTTGAACTCGTATTCCTGACTCGAGTGCAACATCCCCCGCAGAATATTCTTTCTTTAAGCATTCAACCGAATCTTTCATTCCTTTAAGTGTATTACTAAGTTGCTTCAATTCCATGAATAATTTATACTTTTGACTTTTAGGAAATAATTTCAGGTTTTTGATATTTTCATTAAGGTGATCAATCGCAGTATTCAAGGTATCAAATTTTGCTTTTTCGCTGTCAACTCGCGTACTATCTTTTTTCTTCTCTACCTGAATTTTATCTTCAATTTGAAATACTTCTTGGTCGAACTGCGCAAACAATGCGTCCTTCTCTTTCTTTATTGCACTTGTAGCCTCCACAGTAGTACTGTCAATGGTTTTATATTTCATATCAATAGCTGCTTTAGTGTCAGACAGTTCTTTTGCAACATCATTCTTTTTCGTTATTAAATCTTTTAAATCTTCTCCGTTTTCAAGATCTTTCACAAAATCAGGTAAATACTTCATGCTACACGTATCAGTGTGACCTTCCGTTTCACAAACAGAACATGCAAATGTTTCACATGTACCACAATAAAACTTTATCATTTCATTCTTATGAGTTTGACATTTTTCAATACAAATATCTTGAGGCATTTTGTCTTCCTCTAAGTATTTATGACCCGGCAAAAACTTTCCGTGATATTTCAAGCAAGTAGAGCAAAAGTAGGCCACGCATGAGATACAGAAAGCATATGCTATTACATGTATTCCATCGCGATTACATGTTTCACAACACATTTCGAAAACTTCGTCAGAGTCTTTATTATTTGTATTTCGAAGTTCCGAATGTTCAACTGAGTCCGTGATATCTGGATTAGAATCAGTCTCTAGACGTGTCACACTGCTTGATTCTGCCATTTTTGTTCAGACTTTGTATCCTGTGTACAGGTACCTAAAAGCACAATGACAAGCGTTACGCTCGTGCAGACAGCTACAATAATCTATTAATATACTCCTTCTAAACAACGAAATCTTGAAACAATAATAATGCCGACATTTAAATTTAATGTTGATCTGTAATGCGACACGTACACAACGACCGATCTTATCAAATGAAACGTGTATTTATCATTAAGCAAATAAATCAGGGTTTAAACGTGAAATTAGCCAGAGCAGCCAGAGTAGCCAGAGTTCAGCCAGAGTTTAGCCAGAGTTCAGCCAGAGAAGTCAGAACTCTGGTTACTCTGGGTGGCCAGAGTTTAGCAAGAGTAGCCAGAACTCTGGGTTTGTTTTGGCTGGCCAGAGTAGCCAGAGTTCAGCAAGAGTAGCCAGAGTTCAGCCAGTATCCAGAACTCTGGTTACTCTGGCTGGCCAGAGTAGCCAGAATTCAACCAGTTTAGGCAGAGTTTCTAGATTTTTGACATGTTCTGGCACTCTGGTCAGCCAAAGTAGCCACAGTAGCCCGAGTCGCCAGGATATCACTTGCTCTGGTTATTCTGGCTGTTTCTAACAGAGTCAGCCAGAGTAGCCAGAGTAACCAGGTCACGTGTTCGCAAAACATTTTCAGTCTTAGCTGACTTTGATTACGAAACTTAATATGTCATTTCTATCTAAATAGCATATTTAAAACTGAATTTCAAATTAATAACTATTTTCAAGTGGTTAATAAAAGTAGCTCTTGTTACTCTGGCTGGCCAGAGTAGCCAGGGTTTCTAGGGTTTGAATTTGATTTTGAAACTTTTGTTATTTCCTTTTAAATAGCATGTTTAAAACTGAATTTCAAGTTAATAACCATTTTCAGTTGGCTATTTATAGTAGCCAGAGTATCCAGAACTCTGGTTACTCTGGCTGGCCAGAGTAGGCAGAGTTCAGCCAGAGTAGCCAGAACTCTGGTTACTCTGTCTGGCCAGATTCAGCCAGAGTAGCAAGACTTTATTAGGATTTTAACATGTTCTGGCTACTCATACCAAAGCAGCGTAACAGCAATGCTTGAAACTCTTAAAAGGCAGACACTAGAACATAGAAGAATACATGCACCTCGAATAATGTTGTACAAATTTCCATTAACTAAATCATTCAGTTTCAGTTTTAATATTGCATATGCCATGTTTTTGTGATTTTCCTACATATCTGCGATATGTCACATGTTTAATTGTTAAGCACCTTGAACGTATATTTTATAATAAATGGGCGCTCAACAAATCTGGTATAATAATAATAATAATAATAATAATAATAATAATAATCTCATATGCTAAGTTTTTTTCTGCAATGGATGCAATATGGTGATACAGTATTCTAATTGTGGGCGAACGTATGTTTTTAGGCAGTTTCTTTGATATTATTGTTATTACATTGTACATATCTTTTATAAATCTGAGAGTGTTACTAGCTTTTGAAGATGTAATTTCAATATGTGTTTCCAAGTTAAGTCATCACTAATAGTAATCCCAAGATATTTAGCATTTTCTGTAGTTTTTAGTTCTTGATTAAGTAATTCACATGGAAAGATGATATTTTTTTTTTTTTTTTTTTTTGAGATTCCTATTACTTTGCATTTATCAGGATTGAATTCCATAGACCAATTACGTTCTCATTCTTCTAATTTTGTCAAATCATCTTGAACTTTGTAAGAGTCTATTAACGAGTCAATGTTGAGGTATATGATAGTGTCATCAGCAAATAAGCGTATTCTACCTTTAACAGTGTAAGGAAGGTCATTGATAAAACAAAGGAAGAGACAAGGACCCAACACTGAACCTTGAGGAACCTCCTTATAGAACTGGTAAGGAGTGTGAGCCTTCAACTACTACAGATTGAGAACGGTTACTAAGGAAAGATTGAATCCAGGATAGAGAGATTCTGTAGACACAAAGTTTCACGAATTTATAGAGAAGGAGTTGATGATCGATCTTGTCGAAAGCTTTGGAGAAATCCATTACAATGAGATCTGTTCTCAAAAATTTCTTGTGTAAAGGATAATAGTTGAGCCTCACAGCTATGTTTGGAACTGAAGCTATATCGGAAAGGTGTGAGAAGATTGTTGACTATTCTGGTTCTCTCATGGTTGCTTTTTGTGTTTTATGTATCGTGATTCATAAAACAGACTTCTGCCGGAGTAGCCAGAGTTTCTAATCAGCTCAAACGCATGTAGAACAGGGATAGTATATTTGACTAATCGTTTTGTTGAAGTTTCCGTCAGACAATGTCTTTGAATCGACAACATACGAGTCCTTTCGCATAGATGTGCAGCCGAAGTTATCTTACATGAAGCTGCAACTCAATATGATTGCTGTGACTCCTGGATGCTCAGCGCTTATATTCTATAACATATAGCATTAAACTACCTTATAGGTATGACCCCAATGCCTTGGCTGTACTTGCTAATACCGTTGAACCTTGTCTGTAGGCTGGAACTCTCTTACTGACTCAGAAGATTACCAAACAAAAAGTCTCTGTCTCAGTTTTCCTATGCTCAGCCTGTTCTTGCTATTGTCTATCCCGTAAAGGTTTAATTTCTATGCGCTGGTCCTAAAGCTCGAAACCTAGTTACACTACTGCAACTCTTAGTCTCAAGCGTATTCTTTTATATAATGTATCTGTCCTGACAGTGTAGCTGCAACAGCTCATATATCAAGGTACTGGGATAAATGATAAGTTGAATCCTCGGTGTGTTTACATCAATCGCTGGATACAGAATGACTTCATTGCCATCCGTCTACTTATCAACACCCTAGCAGAGATGTCATTTGATTGGTGCTTTTTAATGAACTTGTTTCTGATTTGTCCAAATTCAAATATATTTTACAACGAGTACACAAGTACTTGCTCTAACAAATAGTCGGTTCCCTTTTACTATTGTACATAACATAATATGATCCAGCTATCGCTGTTATTAACCCAAGTTGTCCATAAGGTTACAACACACTAAATAGCTGTTCTTCTTTATTCTATATAAAAATGACTTATTTCCAATGACAGCAGCACACATCAAGACCAATTTAAAAAGTCTGTAACTTACATTTTCTCGAAGAATATTATCAGAGCTGAGAAACATTAAACGAAAAGTGGGATTCATGTCTTATGCAAGAAAAATATTTTCAGTCCAACACACAAACTGCAAAATCAGCTAAAAGTGAGACCCCAAATTGTAGTGGTGGTGTATGATCTAAGTTTCCAAGACAAATACTGTCATGTTATTATTTCATTGTAAAAATGCTACCTACATGCCAAGATAGATCTTTCATGTCATTTCAGCAAAATAATTGCAATGAAAATAAGGAAAATAACTACAGAGCAAAAAATAAAAAGAAATAAAAATAACTGAGGGCTCATGATTTGAATCTACCATTTTTTCGCGCCGTTTGCCTGTTTATTTGAAAAGAAATAAAACTGAAAACACATTTTAATGTAATTTTGCCTAAAAAACCATGATTATCAGATGGGAAATGATCAAACTAAGATAAAATGTACTCATACTCATATGTTTTGTAAATAAATGAGGAAGTTATCTCTGCTTTACGACACTTCCTACTGCTGAATGACTCGGCAATTTAGTCTGTATACTTCACTATTGCCCCGTATTGAATTGTTTTTCATCTTAGGTAAACTGCATACTATTACTTACAATAACCAGCTTATTATATGTAAAAGCAATGATATGAGACAATTTGACATAAAATCAACGATAATTCTGGTTTAAATGTCGTTTTTATGGCGGCCATATTGGATTTGCACAATGTAGTAATCTAACGTTGTGCCAAATTTGGACCTCTTTAGATGCATAATTCTGTTGTTATGTGTTGATTCCAGAAATCCGCAGTTTCATATATATTTTTAACATTTTACCCCAAAAATAGACATTTTGCATCATGATACTTTTCTATACTTTTTATATGTTGTTACTGACCAGAGTAGCCAGAACATGTTAAAAATCTAGAAACTCTGCCTAGTACCCTGGTTGAATTCTGGCTACTCTTGCTGAACTCTGGCTACTCTGGCCAGCCAGAGTAACCAGAGTTCTGGATACTCTTGCTGAACTCTGGCTACTCTGGCCAGCCAGAGTAACCAGAGTTCTGGATACTGGCTGAACTCTGGCTGCTCTGGCTGAACTCTGGCCATCAGAGTAACCAGTGTTCTGGCTAGTCTGGCTAAACTCTGGCTGAACTCTGGCTACTCTGGCCAGCCATAGTGACCAGAGTTCTGGCTACTCTGGCTACTCTAAGTAGCCACTTGAAAATAGTTATTAACTTGAAATTTAGTTTTAAACATGCTATTTAGATAGAAATGACATATGAGCCGCGCCATGAGAAAACCTGAACCAGTTTCTCCAATTCCAATACGCTTTAAAAGCGAACAGTTGGATCCTGAACAGACTGCGCGGATGCATGCTGGTCGCAAACCCACAACCCACTATGTTGGTTTTCTCATGGCACGGCTCAATTATTAAATTTCATTATCAAATTCAACTAAGACTGAAAAACTTTTGTGAACATGGGACTTGGTTACTCTGCCTACTCTGGCTGACCGGAGTAGCCAGAACATGTTAAAATCATAGCAACTCTGGCTACTTTGGCCAGCCACAGTAACCAGAGCTACTCTAAGTAGCCACTTGAAAATAGTTATTAACTTGAAAATCAGTTTTAAACATGCTATTCAGATAAAAATGACATATTAAGTTTCATAATCAAACTCTGTTAAGACGGAAAATGTTTTGTGAACATGGGACCTGGTTACTCTAGCTACTCTGGCTGACCAGAGTAGCAGAAACATGTTAAAATCCTAGAAACTCTGGCTACTCTGGCCAGCCAAAGTAACCAGAGCAAATGAAATCCTGGTGACTCGGGCTACTCCGAATACTCTGGCTGTCCAGAGCAGTCAGAACATGTTAAAATCCTAGAAACTCTTGCTACTATGGCTGAACTCTGGCTGAACTCTGGCCAGCCAGAGTAATCAGAATTCTGACTACTCTGACTACTCTAAATAGCCACTTGAAAAATTCAGTTTTGACATGCTATTTATTATTATTATTATTATTATTATAATACCAGATTTATATAGCGCCCTTTTCATGATCAATTTCACGTTCAAAGGCGCTTTACATAGTTCAAATGCAGCCACATATGCAGGGCGCATAATTCATCCTCTGCTAGTACAGACACAGAGCGATCTGACCAGAGGGACAGAGTGAGACAAAGCCCCCACGACAGAGAGACCAGAAATCAGATACAGGCTTGTCCGGCTAACTTAGCCTACATAGCCAATTTCGCCACATATGATTCTCATATGAAACGATTACCTTTGAAATTCATATGAATTTCTTATGAAAATTTTCATATCGTAATACGATCTATGCTTTTCATATGTACTATTCATATGATTTTCATATGAAGGTTTTCATATCCCTACTCATATGAAAAAATTTAAACATATGAAAATCATATGAAATATTGTCCATATAGACCCATATGTTTCTGATATGAAACCATATACATATCTTATTGCATTATGAAAACAAAATGGCAAAGGGAAAATGATGATCTTTACACATACTCCTCCGTGAACTGTTCAGAATTAGAGCTACATGTGATTTTGCGCGTTTCGGTCTTTTTTAGATGAAATGGCCTACCACCAAAGGGATGGAAATGACTGACGGGCCTAAATAAATGTACAAAAATTAAATGCAGCGCGGGTCATAAATCATGAGGGGGGAGTTGGGGATCCCATAATAAAGATTTTGTAATTTTAACTTCAAACAAAATGAGTTTTAAGATGCGATTTTACCCCCTTTAAATGTTAAACTTTTTTTTTCGGACAAGCGTAAAATTATAAACAGACAAAGCGGTTGTGCGTGGGCTTTGGCAAATTAGGGGATCTCCCCTAAAACATTTTTAAGGCGAAAAACCGTGCCTTTGATGATTTTCTCGGTACAATTCTAGTTCTTTTTTTCCTTTGAAACTTGATACTGTAACAAAAACAAAAATCGAACGACTTTGTGACCTCTCCTCCCCTCCACCCTCACCACCCACGCCCCCCACCCCCCCCCCCCCCCCCCCCCGCCCAACACCACCGAAGTTGGGGCTACGCTATATACTGCGAAAGATCTTCTTTGGCATCTATCGCTACGAATTTCCCAACATTTTGAGAATATTACCGGACTTTGATCTATGACCTTGACCCCTTACTGATCGGGTTCGAACCCGACTTGACCTGTTTTTCCTCTGGGGACAATGTTTTTTTGGCAAAAATTTTTCATTTATTAAAACCCAGACATCAGGTTATAAAGATATGACTCCTCTGACAATGCTCACTCTCTGTTCTCTATTTAAAATTAATAAAAGAATGCTATTTTCACAGAAAATGATACATTTTTAAGACGTCCACGACAAAACGTAGGCGGTAAAAATATAAAAGTTATATATCTCTTTAACCAAAATGTATTAGATTTAATAAATAAAAGTTATTTCATAAACTATCCTTGTTACTGGAACATTCTACAATTATTTGAAGTTATGAAAAACAGGGACGTTTTCCGTACAAAAAATTACGGAAACACAGCTTTATCCTAAATTACGTACAGACGGACAACATATGTTGTTTGTTCTTGTCACAAACTTTCAGATTTTGACATTTCTATCAAAACAAGTATTTACTTGCGTTATTTACCCAAAATAAATACTTATACGCAGTTTTTCCTTATTTTACGGCTAATATTTTAGTCAAAAAGGTTAAAGTCATGCAGGAAATTTTTCCCGGCGTGTCCGTCGAGGAAGAAAATTGTTTTTCATTTCGTTTAAACATATTCCAACTACTTATTAAAAGAAATTTCAGTTTAAAAACATATTCCTAACGTTTTTTATAATAAAATGAAATTGATGAATTTTTCAAAAAATGCGAGAGAATTAGCGTTAATTAAATGGTCCCTATCGCCAGTCTGCAGATCGTACAGACAGAAAAAACTTCTGAAACTATCTATTTCAGTAGAAATAATTGATATACAACCAAAGCGTTTTCTATTCAGAGCCTTATTTTGATGATTTTTTTTTTTAGGAAAATAAGTGTTATTGTCGTGCATTCTTTACTTTTGACAGGGCCCACCCATGTTCGAGCCTGTAGGCCTCACGCTCTATGGTGGGGTTTGAGCCTTTATGAATAGTTATTAATAGTTCTACAAATTACATGTAATATTTATTAATACATCTTTAGTACTTTCGTCGTAATATCGGGATTGAAAATGACCATTTTTGAAAGCAAAATATTAACAACATTTGATCTAAATAACCTCGACATGCGATAATTTTGCGATATTTGAGGGACAGACGTCGTGTGTCGTTGCTCGTTGTCGTGTGTCGCGTTGAATGTCGTGTGCCCGGGGTTTTAAGCATTTTATGTCGACAGTCGACATTCCACGACATTATATAATATGGGTTTCGTTGTACATTGCCGTGCCCATATTAATGAAACAGTTAAATATTTTTCTAGCGTCAGCACTATCTAGATCTAGATTTGTAAAGAGAATTGAGACAAGCAAAATACACTGAAACCGCTATAAACTGGAATCCTTGAAAACCGGAAAACTCATCCAACTTTGAGAAATTTTGGTGTCGCAATTGAAAAAACATCCATGTTAACTCATGAAGTTGTACAGCTATTAGCCCCTAACCCGCGGAAAAGTGAACGACCTTAAAGGGAGTCCGACTTTAAATTTTTGCAGTTACCGTTACCATGATTGCAGGGCTTAATTCAATCTTAAGTAGGCATAGACAAAAAATCTGGTAAATTAAAGATAAGTAACTGAATAGGATTAGATATTAAACATGGGCCTATCAGATTTCCATTAATTATTTTAAAATATTTGTTTATTTTGGTTAACTTAATATGTAGCAATTATTCCATTAGAAAACCATTTTAAAAAAAAAAAAAAAAAAAAAAAAAAAAAACATCTCCGCATTAAACTTAAAGAAATTAACTTTTATCTGATAGCTTTTTCTTTAAGAAAGGTTCCTCTTTACTGCCACACGTGAAAAAACAACACGAACGGATAGAGTAAGTTTGAAAATACAGCACTAATTGAAATAAGAATACAAATGTCAAAATATTTATCATATGACGACCGACTACAACGTAAGTTACAAAAAAAAAAAAAAAAAAAAAACACGTTTGATAACTAGGCTAATTAAAAATTCAGTTTGTTATCAAGCAATAACACGGTTTGGTGTATAATATAGCGTCTTTAATAAAGTTGTGACACAAAAAAACCTATTTTTTACCATGTATAGATCTACATTAAAAAAATAATATTTCCGAACACCGTATCCGGTACAGGTACGGCACTGAAACTGAATATCGGATGGAAACCGATTTTGTTCCGAATTGAGCGTTTGTTTACAAATGATGACATACACGCGAAATTACATCCAAAAACAATTAAAGCAGCGCACTGACAAATTACTGACAAGAAAGACAATGGCAGGTCGCTTAAAGGCTACGCACTGACTGAAATCAAGGGCAATCATGAAATCTATGCGAAAACCATACTGATTCCGTAAAGGCGAGCGGGAAGCGCCGCAGATGAAGTTGTCATCTACTGTATTTTTAGAAGAATGTTACATCATGTAATTTAATAAAATCTACAATGAAATGTCAAGATAAAAAAATCTGCTGGGGGAAAATTTGAGTCATTCGGTTTTAACAACTTTCAAGATGTGCGTATCCAGGTGACTTTATTTTAGACTAATTTAGTTGCTAGCCCAATAAAAATGATGGGTACAGATAATGTTTTACGCTCTTTTGAACATTAAAGATGAACTAAGTTTTAATGGAGCTTAGCATGGGTGCCCCACCTGCCTAGCTGCAGGGCAAACCAGGAATATCTTCATCCACTTTTGATCAAGAATCTGATAGCGCCATTAGCGCTATTTTGATATGAGCGGAGGTTCCACAGCCTGAGGCAGAACCCTGGTGACCACCAACTCTCAGTCTCTTGTAAATTATGAAACGTCTACGTTCCCTAAAGGGTTTGACGTCAACGGAAGATAGAAAAGAACTTATCTGTGCAGTGCAACCCAGCAGAATCAGCCTCTCATGTAAATTTGGATGAAAAAAAGTAAGTTTCCCCTTTATACTAGATATGTAGCTCTATTGTGATGAAAACTTAAAATTATTTGAATCACTCGCGTGTCCACTTCATGGAAAAAACCACTACTGATCGCAGTGGTGTCGTATGAGAAGGCATGGTCGGACCCTACAGTCAGTGCTAAAAACTCACGACCCCTGGATTGAAGTTATGAGGTCTTAAACTTGTGTGTGGTTTATATAAAGAAATGGTCTTAGACTCAAATATTGTTATTTTAGAAAACCTTCCATATTTTCAAATTTTATTAATAGGATGTCTTTTCTGCCATAAGTACATGCATGTACTATGCATGTCCAATTTTTTTTCTATTGATCTTTACACCAAATGATATTATGCCGCTTTGTCAACCTGAAAAAAATATTGTAGATAAAAACCAATTATATTCAAATGTTTACAACTTTTTATACTGGTGATTCATTTTCTTTTTAGGCAATGACATTGAACTCTACGAATAGTAAGAAAACACAAACAGTCTCATTAAAATTTTTAAATTATGTTTTATATTTTTCACTCTAAATTTTTAATTTTGTTTTCTATTTCTTGGGCCCTCATTAAACATGTATGAACATAAAATGATTAATTATCACACAAACATATTTTCAGACACTGGAGCCTGAAGGGGGGCTTCAAATGGTCCTGTTACCAGAATATTTGGTCACGTTAAAACAATTGAATAAGATAGTATATAAACTTTTAAGTCTAATGCAATTGCTTGACATATTTTTTGGGCAAGTGGAAAAAGCTGACAATTATGAGCTACATTTACAGTCAGAGTGTTTTAAAATTTTACATAGGCCAGAACAAATCTGCAAAGATTTAATTGTTACAATAGTGCAGAATGAGATACTGATAATTAACTGGATTAGCATTCATGTCAGCAGTCAATCAATGCTTGATATTTTATGGAATCGATGTATCATATTCTGGCCTAAAAACGAAATAAAGATTAATTATTTAGATTTTGGGCAAAGACTAAAAAAAATTTTTGTTTCCGTAACATGCTAAAAAAATTAGGGTAGGTAGGATGGAAAAAAATAAAAAAATTTTTTTAAGGGAACTTTTTGGAAAACATTCTGTGTCAAAAAGAATACAAAAAGGGGGTTATGCTTTAGAGCATCAGTAATTGATTTCTAACATTACTGGCCATGTTAAAGCATAATAAATCAGCTATCACTTTTTATTAAAAGTTGAAAAAAATATTTTCCAAAGGGTATAAAAACTTAAAGGGTCGGGCCAAAAATTTAAGATAAAGGGTTTGGGGTTCGGAAACAAGCAATTTTTTACACCCTAAGGCTTATTGAGCCTATATCAGTATTCCGATTATTTGAAACAATGCCAAAAAATTGGCATTTGTCCAATTGTGTGTGATACTAAATCATTTTACATGCAGGGTTGGAATAATTAAGCGCCCATACTTGCAATGTGCATGTGACTTTTGCCCAAACTCAGTATCACAAAATTTTGCTGGTGCTAACTTAAATGGAATCGACAGCATTTATCATTTCTTTTGACTTTCTGTTTCGATCTGCTGTAAATATTGATTCATTCAGGTGCTTTACATGATACGCACAATTGATGATGTTTTTACATAGTGTGTCAGCCTGGCAGGGTGGCGGAATCTGATTTTGACTGCTTGGTTTTGCCAGTTGCTATTTTTAGCTCGACTATTTGAAGATAGGGAAGCTACCTACTCGCCCTGGGGTGAGTGTCACACAAATGTTAAAGTTAGCGTACCACCCCAAATATTTCAAAGTCCATTTAGATATTGCTTTCATATTTTGCATACTTGTTTACCTCATGACCCCAGTTCTGTAAAAGGAGGAGGCAACTCTATCAGCATTTTGACTGAATTATGGCCCCTTTTCGACTTAGAAAATGCTTATTGTAATTTTAAAATTTTACTCATTGCTTATATTATACTATCAAGCACTGAGAATAGTCGAGCGCGCTGTCCACTTGACAGCTCTTGTTTACCTGTCCGTATGATAGTTATAAATATAGTAAATTCTGGTCAAATTTCACTTGTCCCCTACAAGCTTTGGGGCAACCTGGGCAATACGGACAACTGAATTTTCCACCCCTGCCTGGTTACAACATGATATTTTATTTGTGTCTGTTGTGTATTGTGGGTAAGAAGTAAAATGAAGGTAAATTTTAAGTATTTCTACAATATATTGTGGAGTAAGTAAGTATTTAAATGTGACTGCAGTTTTATTGTAGAGTAAGTATATTAAAGATATATTAAAGTAGATCTATGGTAATTATGAATACATTGTCATGAGTAAAATATGAAGTGCGTTCACAATTGTGTCATGGAGTACTTCTGAAATACAAACCCCGTTTATATCGTAGAATAAGTATGAAAAATGTCTATACAGTATGTTGTATGTGTGAATTAAAAGTAGTCTACAGATGTATGGTGGATAAATATGAAATATATCTATAGATGTATGGTGGAAAATTATGAAGTATGTCTACAGATGTATCATGGATTAAAATGAAGTAAAGTATACTATGTTTACAGATGTATGTGGGAAAACGTATGAAGTACTTTTACAGATGTATCATGGAGTAAGTATGAAGTTGTTTTACAGATGTATGATGGGATAAGTATGAATTTGTATACGATGTATCATGGAATAAGTATAGGTATGTCTACAGATGTGTCATGGTGTACATATGAATAATCTACATATGTATCATGGAGTAAGTTGAAGTATGTCTACAGATGTATGGTGGGGTAAGTATAACTTGAAGTTTTGACTATAGTCCCTATTGTGTAGTATTTTTAAAGTATGATAAACAGAACATTTTGTCATGGAGTAAGTGGCAGTGTGAATATGTCTATGGGAGCTAACTAGTTGAGTATATATGCAGAGGTATGTCAGCAGTAGTATTTTGGAGTAAGGTATAAAGTATCTCCACATTTTATATTGAGTAAGTATGAAGTAATTCCATAGCTGTGTCATGGAGTAAGTATGAAGTGCATCTACAGTTGTTCATTGAGTAAGTATAAGTACACACCACGTGTCATGGATTTAGTATAGAGTGCTTTCACAGTTGTAATTTGTTGATCAAGTATGAAAGTTATAATGAATGTTTAAAGTTGTATTATGTTAAAATGGAATAAGTATGAATTATGTCCTCATTGTAAATTTTTATCAAACATTTGATTTTTTCTACAAGTTATGTTATGAATTTTTTATACTCATAAAAAGCACTTGAATTCTAACCCCGACATGCACATTTATATACATATAAGCTGTGACTGTTTTACTGTTGGGCATTACGTTAGTATCATGTATAAATTTTTTTAAAGATGATAAATTTTGCAGATGATCACATCATGTACTGTTAATTCCTGATTCATCAATGCCATGATTGAACAGCAATTCCTAGTAAAAAGTTTCATTGCATATAGAAACAAGCAACTCCGCATCTTCTAAATTTTTTTTGAAAAGTCAGTTTTGATCTTAAAGTTTATGATACTGTTTTAAAATTTTCCTTTTTGGGATGGTACCAATTAGATAATCTTAAAAAAGTCACATTATAATTTTACCTTATCTGTTTGGCTTGATTAATCATTAAAAGTGTTTGAAAAAATGGATATAATTTTCAAAAAAAAATTTGAATAGCCTTAGAAGTTAATATCAGGGTCGGAACACAGACTAATGTTTAATTTTCTGTTTAGATAAAATTGTTCTTCACAAAAAATAATTACATTTTGTTTTTGACATAGCTTTACTGTTTAAACTTGTTTTGATATTGTATGTCACTATAGACACACTTATTTTTAAGAATCCTTGTTAAAGAGATTTGAGACAAATTGTTTATAGTGTAATAGTAAAATGATATCTACATTCTGATGTATTACTGTACAACCACAGGGATTGGTTTTTAATTACATTATTGGGCAAAATATATCATATTTAGATTGTTTTTTTTTTGTTTTTTTTTTTGTTAATCTTGAGAAATATGCACAGTTGTGCTGTAGAAATAATTTCTTAACTTTTTTAGTGCAGCATTTCTATGCAAAAAGAACAGAAACAAGCATATTGTGAAGTCAATGATTCAGTTTTCATCAACATATTTAAGAAACAGTTTACTAATCTTTTAAAGATCATTAATTTTCATTTCATACTATTTTCAAAAGAATGTATTTTCTGTTGTGAATTATTAAAGAAGTTGTTGAGAATCTTTTGTGGATTTCTTTCTTCTATTTAATAAGGGTCCCATGTTAACATGTTTTAAATGAGTCCTTGTCATGTTTGACTGGTAAAATGTTTACAAAATTCTATCCATTAAACAAAACGATCCCTTTTTAGCTCATTTGATTTTTGAAAAAAATGATAGTTTTTTGTCCATCACTTGAGCGGTTGTCGGCGTCGGCGTCGGCGTCTGCGTCGGCGTTGCCTGGTTAGTTTTATGTTTAGGTCAGCTTTTCTCCTAAACTATCAAAACTATTGCTTTGAAACTTGGAAACCTTTCACCATCATAACTGACCCCGTATAGCAAAACATAACTCATCTTGCTTTTTGCAAGATTTATGGCCCCTTTTGTACTTAGAAAATATCAGATTTCTTGGTTAAGTTTTATGTTTAGGTCAGCTTTTATCCCAAACTGTCAAAGCTATTGCTTTGAAACTTGGGAAAACTTGTTCCCATCATAAGCGGGCCCTTACAGCAAGAACAACCCATCTTGCTTTTTTCAAGATTTATTGCCCCTTTTGGACTTAGAAAATCAGTTTTCTTGTTAAGTTTTATGTTTTTTGTCAGCTTTTATCCTAAACTATCAAAGCTATTGCTTTAAAACTTGCAACACTTGTTCACCATCATAAGTTGACCCTGTACAGCAAGAAACATAACTCCATCCTGCTTTTTGCAAGATTTATGGCCCCTTTTGGACTTAGAAAATATCAGATTTCTTGGTTAAGTTTTATGTTTAGGTCAACTTTTTCTCTTAAACTATCAAAGCTATTGCTTTGAAACTTGCAACACTTGTTCACCATCATAAGCTGACCCTGTACAGCAAGCAGCGTAACTCCATCCTGATTTTTGCAATAATTATTGCCCCTTTTGGACTTAGAAAATCATTTTCTTGGTTGAGTATTATGTTTAAGTCAACTTTTCTCATAAACTATCAAAGCTATTGCTTTAAAACTTGCAACAGTTTTTCACCATCATAAGTGGACACTGTACATCAAGAAACATAACTCTATCCTGCTTTTTGCAAGAATGATGGCCCTTTTTAGACTTAGAAAATCATGGGTAGGACAATATTTCTATTACACAAAAAAAATCAGATGAGCGTCAGCACCCGCAAGGCGGTGCTCTTGTTAGAACAACCATGTCTTTCTGATTGAAACATGTTTCCTGTCTGTTAAAGATATTAGATTTGTCTTTTGCAGTATTAAACAGGGAGTCGCCGTATTTGCCCACTTGTTCGGTTCAAAAATTGATTAATTTCAAAAATGGATTGCTCCATTTTGAAATACATTTGCATCAAACAAAAGGGAAAATGTTCCTGGATTATTTTCTTTTAGCTCACCTGAGCCAATGGCTCAGGATGACCTTTTATGACCGCTCAATGCCTGTTGTGCGTTGTGTGTCAACAATTTCTAAAAAATCTTTCTGAAAACCATTGGGCAGATTTACACCAAACTTCACAGGAATGATCCTTTCAGGCAGGAACATTTTTAAAGTTTTTCCCTTATACTTTAGCCTGTAGCATCCTTTATTTATTGATTGACCTGTCCCATTTTTTAGCTTGACTGTACAGAATGTAGGTAGAGTTATTTGACTTAAGATAGTTATGCATGTTTGATAAAATAAAACCTGAATTTGACGTACAGAAATGAAAGTCATTTTGTAACGTAACACTTGGTCTGTGTACCTGAAGCTTGTCTTGAACACAACACGTTACGACAGTTCTAACATTTATTTTCTACGAAGAGCAATGCACAGTAACTTATAAATGTTCAGTCTAATTTCATGAATATAATCAATGTTCAATAAGTCTTTTAAAACAGTTCTGTTTACTGATCTATTTAACAACATTTCTTAATTATAAATATATTTCAAACTAGCTCTTAACAAAGCTTATTAAGTTTCAGCTCATGAGAGCGGGAACAAGTCCCTTAGCCCGCCACTTGGGCAGTCTCTCCCCCGATCACAGAGTATATTGAGTTTATAAAGTGTTATACAGGAAAACACAGCAGACACATATTATTTCACTTCCTGTCCACCTGGTAATTAAACTTCGATATTAACTAACGTTTTACACCCAGAAGCTACTGCAAAGTTGACAAGTTTCTTCTGAGTTTTGAAATGTACAGTTAAAATCTTAATTATCCGAAAGAAATACCAAAATAGAAAATTATAAACATAGGTATTACATTACAATTTTTAGCTCCACTATTCGGAGAATAGGGGAACTATTCTACTCGCCCCGTCGTTGGTGCGGCTTAGCTTTCTTTACAATCAAGGTATGTGTAGGGGCTGAGACCATTATACCCAAGGTCAATGTCACCAAGGTGTTATACTTAGGTTATTTTAAAGGTTAAAGTTTTTTGGCAGGAAGAAGGAAGGGTATATTGTTTTGCAGAAGTGGTTCAGTCGGTATGTAGACCAATCCGTTTCCAGATGATAACTCAAGAACGCTTGGGCGTAGGATCGTGAAAGATGATATGGTGGTTGGTCATAACTAGCAGATGACCTCTATTGATTTTGAGATTAGTAGGTCAAAGGTCAAGGTCACTATGGCCCAGATCATTTAAACGGTTTCCGAATGATAACTCAAGAACACTTGGGCCTAGGATCATGAAAGTTGATAGGGAGGTAGGTCATGACCAGCAGATGACCCCTTTTGATTTTGAGGTCAAAGGTCGAGGTCACAGTGACCAGGAACAGTTCAATGTTTTCTGGATGATGACTCAAGAATGCTTTGGCCTAGGTTCATAAAGTTGATAGGGTGGTTGATCATAACCAGCATGGTCAAGGTCACAGTGACCAGGAACAGTTAAAATGTGTATGGATGAAAACTTGAGAATGCTTGGGCCTATGACCCCTATTGATTTTGAGGTCAAAGGTCAAGGTCATCTTGACCAAGAACAGTAGCACTTTTATGCTCAGTGACTAAATAATTTCTGTCCCTTGTGCAATTACTGAATGCATCAAGGGGGCATTTCGTGTTCTACGAGCTCTTGTTCTCTCATATCTTTGTTAATATTGCTTATATCTTACTGTTACTTCACATAAACATTGTCCAGTATGTGTAGGGGCTGAGTCTGTTATACCGAAGTTCAAGGTCACCAAGGTGTTATATTTAGGTTATTTTAAATGTTAAAGTTTTTTGGCAACCTTTGTTTTTCTGTCATATCTTTGTTATTATTGCTTATATCTTACTGTAAGTTCACATAAAGCATTGTCCAGCATACAAAGTATGTGCAAAGACTGGGCCTATTATACCAAAGGTCAAGGTCACAAAGTTGTTATACTTGGAATTATTTTCATGTTAATTTTTTTCGAAAGCTTCGTTTATAGACATATCTTTGGTACTTTAAAAGATGACTTGAAATTAAAAGCTGTTATTTATAATCATCGTCATCTGCATGTGTGGTAACAATCCCTGTAACTCTTGATTTGTATTTTTGACCAAATTATGCCCCTTTCATACTTAAAGTTTTATCTGTACCTCTCTGATTATTTGATATTTTTAACACAGACTCATGCTATGATGCAATATTCATCCACAGTTCTAGTTGGTCTTGTCAGTAACTTTACTATATTCAAGTAACTTGCCACAGTCACCATTAACAAATTAATTTGTTGCATGTAAGATTCAGACCTCTAACTCAAGGTTAAGGTCACCTTTAGAGATGAAACATTTTGGTATTTTTTTTATCTGGTCTGTTACTTTTTTTATGCATTGGTGTTTATCTAAATAACTTTGCATACATAATAACCATTACAAGACATTGTGTCATGTACAAAGGTCACAGACACTTAAGTTACCTTTTTTGTGTACATGAAATTTCTTCTCTTTTATATGATAAAAGTACAATACATGTGCTTTATGTCAGTTTTCACACTAATTTAAAAATGAAATTATGTTTATAATTATTAAATAAGGTGATTGTAATGATACATGTAGATATAAAAAGCTATTGATAATTGTAGAAATCCAGAATGCAAAACCCAAACATGGGATATAACTTTATGGTATATAATTATAGGTAAATAGAGAATTACTTTAGTTGCAATACCTTTATAATAGGTTGATATGTAGTGCAGTTCTGCATTGAAAAATAGTAGAATTAACTTTTTTCTGGTGTGTTACTTAAAAACAAAGTTTTGTAGTAGCATGTAAATGTCATGCATTTCATTTATTAGCTCACTCTGAGCCTTTGCTCACTGTCCGGTGTCAGTCCACACTTTCCATTAAACAACATCTCCTAAACCACCGTGCTAATTTTGATGAAACTTCACAGGGATGATCCTTGGATGATCTTCTTCAAAAAATTGTTCAAAGAATTGAATTCCGTATAGAACTCTGGTTGCCATGGCAACCGAAAAGAAAAACTTTAAAAATATTCTTATCTAAACCACAAGGCCTAGGGCTTTGATATTTGGTATGTAGCATCATCTAACAACAACATGGGCCTCTACCAAGATTGTTCAAATTACCACCCCCCCCCCCCCCCCCCCCCCAGGTCAAATATGGCCCCGCCCTGGGGGTCACATGGTTTATATAGACTTATATAGGGAAAACTTGAGAATCATCTTGTCCAAAACTATAAGACCTAGGGCTTTGATATTTAGTATGTAGCATCATCATTCTAGTGGTACTCTACCAAGATTGTTCAAATTATCACCCTAGGATATAATATGGCCCCGCCTTTGGGGTGGGGGTCACATTATTTCTATAGACTTATATAGGGAAAAACTTTGAAAATCTTCTCGTCAAAATAAAAAGGCCTAGGCCTTTGATATTTGTTATGTAGCATCATAGAGTTGGCCTTTAAAAAGATTGTTTAAATAATTCTCCTAGGATGAAATATGGCCCCACCCAGGGGGTCACATGGTTTTGTATAGACTTGTATAGGAAAAAAACTTTTTGTCTGAAACCACAACACCTAGGCTTTAGATATTTAGTATGAAGAATTGCCTTGTGATCCTTTACCAAGATTGTTCAAATTATTCCCCTGGGGTGAGAAAAGGCCCTGCCACGGCGTTCCCTAGTTTTACATAGACATAAATAGGAAATTTTTTTTTAAATCTTCTAATCTGAAAGTCCAAGGCCTATGCCTTTGATATTTTGTTTGTATCATTACCTAGTTGATCTCTAACAAGATTGTTTGAAATATGTCCCATGGGTGAAAAGAGGCCCTGCCCCAGGGGTCTGTTGATGAGTTATATAGGAAAAAATACTTCAAAAATTATCTGATTATATTTCCTAGACTGTTTAATTATATTTAAAAGATGACCCCAACTCATAACACCCGACTGTGACCTTAACCTACTGACCTACTCTTGTTTTTAGCTCACCTGAGCACAAAGTGCTCGGGTGAGCTATTGTAATCGCTCACCGTCCGTCCGTGCGGCGTCCGTCCATCCACACTTTCCTTTAAACATCTCCTCCTAAACCAACTGGCCAATTTTAATGAAACTTCACAGGGATGTTCCTTGGATGGTCTTCTTTAAAAATTGTTCAAAGAATTGAATTCCATGCAGAACTCTGGTTGCCATGGCAACCGAAAGGAAAAACTTTAAAAAAATCTTCTTCTCAAAAACTAGAAGCCCTAGAGCTCAGATATTTAGTGTGAAGCATTGCCTAGTGGACCTCTACCAAGTTTGTTCAAATTATGACCCCGGGGTCAAAATTGACCTCGCCCCAGGGGTCACTTGATTTTACATAGGAAAATCTTCTCAAAAACCAGAAGGCCTAGAGCTTAGATATTTGACATGTAGCATTGCCTAGTGGACCTCTACTAAAGTTGTTCAAATCATGACTCTGGGTTTAAAATTGACCCCGCCCCAGGGGTCACTTGATTTTACATAGGAAAATTTTCAAAAAATTTCTAAAAATAAACCAGAAGGCCTAGATCTTAGATATTTGACATGTAGCATTGCCTAGTAGACTTTTACAAAATTTGTTCAAATCATGATCCCCAGGGTCAAACTGACCCCGTCCCATGGAGTTACTTGATTGTACATAGAAAAATCTTCAAAATTTTCTAAAAATAAACCAGAAGGGCTAGAGCTTAGATATTTGACATGTAGCATTGCCTAGTGGACCTCTACAAAAGTTGTTCAAATCTTGACCCCTTAGGGTCAAATTGACCCAGCCCCAGGGGTTACTTGATTGTACATAGGGAAATCTTCATAAATTTGCTAAAAATAAACCAGAAGGCTTAGGTACTTGATATGTAACATTGCCTAGTAGACTTCTACACACTTTGTACAAATCATGACCCCCCGGGGTAAAGTTGGCCCCGCCCCAGGGGTTACTTGATTGTACATCGGAAAATCTTCCAAAAAAATTCTAAAAATCATCAGTTTGACATTTGAAACATATAGCTCATATTACTCAGGTGAGCGATCCAGGGTCATCATGACCCTCTTGTTAAAGACATGTATAATTTTGCACACTTACCTTAAAACTGACTTTCAGTGAACATGAATATAACCTACTGACCTACTTATTTTTGTTTTTGATGCTTTAGCAAAGAAATTTGTACAAGGAAGCAACTTAACTTAGGTGAGCGCGATATAGGGCCATCATGGCTCTCTTGTTTATTAATTACCTCCCTTTAATATGATAAACTATTTTATTATATTTGTATTTATTTTTCCATGCCAGTTTAAGAATAAAATCACATTAAATCTTAAAATAAAAAAAATAAAAAAAAACATCTGAAAGCATTCACCAGACATTTTTCAAACTACATGTACATAATGTTTTATGAATATTATATGATACATAGTAATGATTTATATACATTTTTAGTATGTTGCCCTATAAAATAGAAGAAGATGTAGTATGTTTTGTGAAAAACGTCCCTTGTTGGGGGACGTTGGTAACTCTGTTACAAAATTTCGTTTTACATTAGTATTGACGACACATGTTATGCTGTTATGTAAATCTGTAGATACTTGTTTATTTTGTACTTCCTTTTGTGTGTTACTCGGAGTTTCTTTTCTTGAATTGTTCCATATTTCTGTAAAAAATTCACATGCTTTCTGTGTAAAACTTAGTTACTTAATGTAATTATAATACATAAATTGTAACTAAATGTAATTGTTAAACATACTCATTATTGAATGTAAACAAATCACAATGGTTTCGTTTGTAAAGAAAAATCAAAATAAAGATGGAAATATCAATATTCCTTTGAATTTGTTTTTCTTTTTATAGATGATTTTTGTTCCAGCCTGCTCTAGCAGTCTTTTTCGAGAAAGAGATGCCACTTTTCAACCAACAACAGAGATGGACCATAAAATGTTTTTACGAAAAAGGCTTGCATGTGACCAGCGTAAAAAAGAATACTACATGAGTAGCATATGAAAGAGATAACATATGAAAAGCATATACAAGTAGAATCATATGACTAGCATATGAAAGGAGCTCGCATATGAAAGGCATAAAAAAGGAGACGCATATGATTAGCATATGAAAGGAGATAACATATGAATTTGATATCGGTATCATGCCCATATCATATGCTAGGCCTTTCAATTTGCATATGAAATTCATATGCTAATCATTTCATATGAAACTGATAAAATCTTCATATGAGAATCATAAATCGATATCATATGCTTATCATATGCGGCTCTTTTTTTATGATTAGCATATGAAAGGTCTCATATGAAAATCATATGATTATCATATCGGTTTCATATGTGGCGACATTGCCTGTGTAGCTCGTTGCGAATAGACAGCCTGGTTCTTTAACGTGCCCAGTGTATAGCACTGATACACGCAAGGATTGCCTGGGTTCCTGACCAGTACACCTCTCTAGTTGGGTGGGAAACACTGAAAAGCGTTTCTGAAAATTCCCGAGTAGCTGCCGGGGATCGAACCCCCGACCTCAGGATTGGAAGGCCAGTGTGCAAACCACTGAGCTATCCGTCCACGATAGAAATGACATATTAAGTTTCAAAATCAAACTCAGCTAAGACTGAAAATGTTTTACGAACACGGGACCTGGTTACTCTGGCTACTCTGGCTACCGTGGCTGACCAGAGTAACCAGAACATGTTAAAACACTAGAAACTCTGCCTACTCTGGTTGAATTCTGGCTACTCTGGTCAGCCAGAGTAACCAGAGTTCTGGCTACTCTTGCTGAACTTAGGCTACTCTGGCTGAACTCTGGCTACTCTGGCTGAACTCTGGCTACTCTGGCTGCTCTGGCTAATTTCACCCACATTAGTTTAAATAGGATATAAAATATCTAAGATGGCGGTCACGACTAAACAGAAAAAATGTAATTTTATAACTGAAATATCGTCGTAACGGCTAAAAGTAAACGTACTCACCGGTATTTAGATATATACAAACTGCGGTTATGTCGCCATAAACAATATTATCAAGTATAAAGCTTCACATTCATTTAATCTAAAATTAAACACTGTATCTACATTATTCAACCTTGAACCAGTTTCGATAAGTTATGGCATACCGTTAAATGTAAACTTCACTGTTCATAACATTGCATAACAAAAATCCATTTGTTACGGGTGGCGGCATAGCGTTTCTCCTTGAGTTTGATTTAGAAAAGGGCAAATGCATTATAGAATAAATGTTCGAGGCTGTTTTCTGTTTCATGTATCAGAACAATTCGCAGGGATAATTTACGGTTAATTACAGTTAAAATTATTTAAAAAAAAAGATTAAAGAAATATTTGATAAAACCGTTTCTTGTGAAATAATCAAGTATACTTGGCAACGTCCAAGACACATGTCTGCTCCTTCATGGCCGTACAAACTTCAGAATATCTGGTCATGTGCAAAACAAACTTAAAACTAAAATCACTTACACAATTCATCACAGGAAAACTGAACTCACTTACATAATTCGTCACAGGTATTACTCAAACTGCCTACATCATCATACATTTACTGAGCAAAATAACCGGTAAATTTAAGTGGTATGGGTTTTCTGCATCAAAGGATGCAGATGAATTTTTGACATATATATTCAGATAGTTATTTATGATGTCTAAAGAACTAAATATTTCTACTTGAAAGTATTTGTTGTGTTGAAATAAATGAATGCTTGAATCACATTATAGGCGGTTGGATCTAAACATTTACCCGAGTCAGTCAAAATGATAACGGACATCCGTCCATCTGAAATCAAATCCAGTATGAGACTTTGCGAAAGCAGTAAAAAGTTGGACAGGTCTTTTTATGTGCCCCATCTGGGCTATTTTTACCTAAATTTAGTATCTTGAAACTGATATTTTACCTTTTACAGAAAAAAACCCCGACTGAATTGGCGAGTTGAAAATGTCATACGATGATCTACAAACCACATGTAATACATTAGCTCTATTTTCCCCTTGTCTCAAAACTGTTTTTTTCTCGCACTCGCAGCACTGGCATCAACGCATTTGTGTGGAATTTTCAAATAAAGTTTTCCCCTGTCCCCATAGATATTAAGCAAACAAATCATTAAACAGTTCCTAAGCTAAATCAAACAATGGGAGCTGAAGACGGATTTTTGTCACAATATCCATTTTAGGTATTTACAGTGTATATCTTATTAATGTTGTCATTTAGCATCAGTCGAAATAAATTACATAATTGGCAAATTAAATAATGTATCTCTATCCTTTTATTTTTTCCCTATTAATTGATACAGCTCTTACAATACGTTTACATTTGATTTTCGTTGACTAGGGCGAAAATGCAAACGACGGTCCTCGAGAGTTTGTCTTGTACTGGTTTACATAGGGTGGCTATATATAATATTGCATAATAGCATGTCAATAATAAGACAAATAGGCCTTCAACCACTATATTGCATATAATTTATCTCACATAATGGCCAGGAATTCAAAATAAATGCCGGGTTTACAAACAATGTTTACTCAAACTCACTAGTTTGTGTAATCATTTTAGACAATTCAGTCTCGTTTACATAGTTTTAGTAAAAAAAAATTAAAATCGCCTTAAAACTTGTTAAAAACTGTATTAATGTGATGATACATTACGAGATATTCCGGTCAATAACGAAAAGGAAAATTAAGATAACATTTTTCGTAGGTTATTATCAATATTTAAAACCAATTTTCACTCCTTTCGTTATTTTCAGTTCATAATATACATTTTTAACAATCTCTTAAAATTAAAACTTCAAAATTCGCCCTGTGAACAAATGGTTTCTATTAATTTCTGCAAATGTAGTATTATCTGTGAAATGAGGTGGAACTTCCCATTGTACCACTAATGCGATGATTTTAGTTCTTTCTGATTATGTAACTATGATAAATACAGGTTTATATGGATATATGCAGGCCGTGTCTGAAGTTTTTAACACAGAGCATGCCATAAGTTCTAATCGTACACTTAAAGAATAAAATCTGTTAGAAGAACTTTTATAAGTATAGAAAGCAAAAGCAAGCAAGAATTATAGCAGGCTCGGTTTGATTGAGTCTATTTATGAGAGGTAATGAAATCTGTAACACCTCTCACATCCCTAGCATTGGCTTAAGAGGAACAATATCATCCATAAACATTGAAGAACTTTATGATCACAAAGGCGCAGACAATATAACAATACTGAGTCCAAACACGGGAAGACTTTAACAGTCGCATAAAGCATCACTTAAAGACTCTTGTTGTGAATAGTAAATAGAATATGTAAGAGGATTTTTGAAAGCGTAGAATGCAACCAAGCAAAATGATAGCAGACTCGGTTTGACTGAGTCTTGTTCATGAGAGGTATTGGAATGTTCAACAACCCTTACGCCCCAGAGCACCGGCTTAAGCAGAAGTGTATTGTCCATAAACATTGAATGATCTTCTTGATCACAAAGGCCCAGAAAATATAATACTCAGTCCAAATATGTGGGGAACTGGCAAAGTGGCTTTGGCAGCAAATTGCTCTCAGTTGAACAGTTAGTTTGTTATTGGCGTTATAATCGACTGTAATAATGAAACCGTTGGAAATTGACCAAACTCTTTTTGGGAAATATGCATAACACAATACAACATTCAGCTGTTTGCTCACCTATTCTCAGTAAATTAATACGCCGAGGAAAGGTCGACAGTTACGAGAAGTTAAAATAAGACGCTTGTATGTATTTTGCAACAAAGAAATGAGTGTTTCGTACTGAAATTAACCAGTGTATGAGGCAACCTATACTTTAAAGCATAAACCTGCATAGAAAGAACAGCTGGGTAATAAGATTTTTATTCAATTTATTCACCAGAATCATCAAAAGAAGTAAACTATTATAAAAATGATGACTGAAATAGAGAATTGTGAAGTATATCAATCTGAATTTTTTTATAAAATAATCAAGAAAAGAACATTTTTCTATAATGACTTTTATCTGTAAAAGAACATTCTTTTTTTTCCCAGATGTACACATAATGATTATATAATAATATATACTAACAAAATAAGTTTCATTTCTACAAGATACCACACAAGACGACAGGGTAAAGATCAAATATTCAATACTAGTACTTCTGTATTAAAAAACCCCCCAAAAAACAACAACATTGTTTTATTCTTGAAACACTCTATGAAATCAATTAATTTCGTTTGCAAAACATTTCTTGCTAAAACTCATTTTCTTTGGACATGTATCCGTTGTTTTGAAGTTACAAAGATAAAATTAATCGGAATTGTGTATTTTTGTTTGGATTAAATTTCTTCTACGAAAATTAGTCTCTCACAAATATTAACGATTCAAATAAAGCTGTACGTTTTGTTTCATATGGAAAAAGAAAGACCAAAATCCTTCCATTTTGTTATTTGAAGGAAGAATATTTCAATATGATGATCAAGTATTTACAATTTACATTTACTAATAAGTATTGGTTGATGATTGTTGAGTGTTTACTTCACTTCTTTCTTTGTAGACGCGATAACAGTGATTTCGTACACCTTTATAATATTTTGACTGTTCTGACCAACGTACAACTTATTATCCGACAAGGAGAAGCGTATCCACGACGGCTGCCAATCTACAGGGTGTTTGTTCAGTAAAACATGCGGAGAAGAATCGCCATCATCAGGGTGAAAAATATGGACACGACCTGTGCCTGTTTCACAGACATAGACAAAACCCTCGTTGTCAGTAGTTATTCCTTCTGGATGCCAAAAGCGATGAGCAAATTCCCGACTAACTCGGTTAACAAGATCAAGTTCAGTAACACTATCACGATACCAATCGGTTACATATAAGCGTATACCTCTAGCATCTAAGGCTATATAATCGGGACATCTGAACAGTTTATCACCTTTCTTATTATGTTCAATGTTAGCAATGACTTTTCCGGTCATGCTTAGTACTTGCACTTTACATTCATGATTGGCCCACATAGAAACAATTAGCCTGTCATCATTAACGTAGGCGATATTGACGCAGTACATTTCTGTAAGTACAAAGTGTGTTTGGAAATCAAGAGCTCTTGACTCTGTCATGGTTAAAAACTGGATTATACTCCTTAAGCTTCCAAAATTCCAGATCGACTCACGTCTTGCTCGAAAGCAAAACTAACAAGGTGTGACATCTGGATTTTTATATATTTATGTGTGGCCAGCAGACGAACACCAGACAAATAAATACTGTAACATTAGATGCACAGAACATAAAACGCAACCAAACAATGTTACACCAAACAAAGTTATTATGACACCTATTGAAATGTTTATGAATGTTTATGACACCTATTGAAATGTTTATGAATGTTTATGACACCTATTGAAATGTTTATGAATGTTAAGATTTATCAAATGATAGTAGTATTCAGATGTTGACTTTGAAGTTTGTGTTCACTTTTATCTGGTACATATATTCCAGGATATTTATTCAGACAGATACAGTCTTTATTTGACGTAATGTGTAAATTTTCACGGAACTGCGCTTTAGTGTGTTAGTGAAGGTTCCATGTACACTGTAGGTGATCTCTTGCACTTCCGGTGATATTTCAGTGTTAGAATGAGGATCACGAACGACAATTCTGCTCGGAGATTGCGCTGTATGTGCACAATTGCGGATGTCTCTATATTGTATTTTTTTTTTTACTTATAAAATGTGCAGATATAGAGTTATGTTCAGTCCGGGGCTACAGGGCTGATGCGTTTCAACTACAGTCCATGGACATGCTCAATCAAACCTATCTAGCAACGTTTTCATTTGTGTCGTGTTGGACGACCTAAGGGTTTACTCTTTTTCTGTTTTTGCCAGAAGAATGCCCATATGTCCAAAATGACAAGAGTTTAGTTTTCAAGAGTTTCAAGAGTTTATTTTTATAAACAACCAGAAAGTCATAAGACCCATGAGGCAAAATTTACATGATAATATGGCGTACATTTGCACATGAAGTGTTCAATACAGTTACAAAGTAGTAATAATATTTCCAAAATACGAAATAGCAATGGCTAATGAAGACAATAGCAGATAGTTATATCAAAGCTAGCACTGTGATTAATAAAAATCAACTCAACAGAAAACGTATAGTTTCCCTTAGACCGTATAAATTGCACTTGTCATTACTAATAAAATCATACGTTTACATATATATCCCATGCATAGTTATTCTTGCATTTTTATAGAATATGACCATACTAAATATCACAAATCAATAGCGAATCAAGTGATACAATTATTATACAAAGGGAGGGAATGAGCAGACCGAGACTTGAGTTTCTGTTCCCTTGTACAACATATTATTACATACTCGTTTCTATTCCCCGTTATGTTACACTGGTACCGGAAACGTCAATATTTTTCCATATACTGACGCCTGAATTTCATATCGGGTGCGTGACGTAATTCAGTGTGTGCTGTTGCACTATTTTTTCTATTTAGTTCAGTATTGTCAATCTTATTCAGGCTATGGAACAAATTTGTGGTATTTACATTATATTTATACGTGTAGATGAGTATGTAATAAAAAGGTTATTATCTTTGCATCGGGAAATATGCACTCGTTCTTCAGCAGAAGAATATTGCGCTCCTAAAGTCGCGCAATATTTCTTCTGAAGAACTCGTGCATATTTCCCGATACAAAGCTAATAACCTATAAATATTCACTTTCATTGCCGGTATGATCCACTTACATGGATATATTATAGCATTTTTATACATCTATCTAATTACACAACCGATTTAATTTTGAAATGGTTTTATACAACAACAAAGAGACTTTATAGCATTATAAATGTCATTTCCATTAATAAATAGCGATCAAATTGTGCATCCACTGTTGTCTTCCTTGGATAGCTCAAGGTTGACCAATGGACATCATAATGTTTTGGAACATTTGCTAGTTTAATGTACTAAGATATTGATAAGAATATTGTGTCGGTGTCCACTTTAAAGTCTATCTTGTCCGAAAAAAAGTTGACAAGGTTGACAAGTGGATTGCGATCACATGATTGTTGTATAGAAACTTCCCCTACACATATACGGAAACATGCATGGGACATTAATACTTAAAACTAAGTTACAAATAGATCAGCATGTAATCGAGCTTTAATGTCATGTACTATATTGCTGCATAGTTTGCTGTATGACATATATAATTTTATGATATTGCATAACTTGTTATAACGTAATGTACTGGAATAAACAAAGTAATAATGGTAATTTCCATTTACATACAATAAAATCGGTACGCACGAAATCAAAATGTGTAATAGAAATGTATACGATGTATTGATAATTTAAAGCTTTGTCAAGATATTTGGAATGCACACATCATTCAACTAGCCTTATAAGTCTATATATCAGTGATATATGTCAACATTTTTTTTTTATTATTGTCTGACATTGTATGTTGCATTCGATCTGATTTTAAATGCCTTTTCTATGTAACACGCTAGACGCTTAACCGTTCTTGCATTTTCTGAATTTATCAGTTCTATGAACTTGTACATATTGGGAGATCTCCAGTAATAAGGTGGTATTAATTGTCTCCTTAAATCATTGTATAATCTACATTGTATTACAAAATGATATTCATCCTCTAAAGCATCACACTCTGAACATTTACGATCATTAACAGGTATACTTGGCTGATTCCATCTGCCAGTTTCAATAGATAATCTATGTGATGACATACGTAAGCATGACATACTAACACAAAATTTCTTAATGACGACTAAACGTAAGTATGGTTGAAATTGAAAATTAGCAATATGTCTAGACGACTCATTCAATCTACCTTGCCAATTTTGGACGAACTGGTCTTTAATTCTTTGTTTAACATTACATAGAAATATATCAACATTTCCCACCGTTTGGAACAACCTAATTCACCATAAACAAAATCATTTTGAGCAGTTTTCTTAGCACCTAACAATCGTTTGCTGAATTGTAAGTGTACTCTCTCTAACGTTTTTCCATGAGGAAAACCCCATACTTCCGAACAATAACTAAGAATAGGCAACACAAGCTTATCGGATAATTCTAACTTATGTTTAATAGATATGTTGGTGAATTTATATAAATATTTGTTCATTTTAAAGATAGCTTTTAAAGCCTGGCCAGCTAGAGTATTTTGTGCGTCTGTAAAACAACCAGCTGTTGTAAAAACAACACCAAGATATACGAATCGGTTAACAATATCTATGTTATGTTCACCATAGTGAAAACTAATATCTGTTGGTAGGCGACCACCTTTTCTAAATATAAGTATCTTTGTTTTGGATGTATGTGTCGTATAAAATGAAACCTATCAGATCATCTGAAAGCACACATTGAATCCCAAGCAAAATTACAGCAGACCCGATTTGATTGGATCAATGAAATATGCAAAACGAAACCTCGGCTTAAGCGGAACTCTATTGTACAGATCCATTGAACAGACCGATCAGAAAACGCAACAATTAATATAGCAACCATTTAAATGGAGGCTTTTTACGGTTTACAGATTGTTGCTGTGATAGGAAGCAAAGTCCGTAAGAAGATCATAATGAAGCATTTAATGCAACAATGCAAATTGATTTCAGACTCAGTTTGACTCAGTCTGTCCAAATGTGCAACACACGTCACACCCTCTGGTTAAAAATCATTGTCGTAGTTTAACGACAAGCGTTACAAGCGTTACAAGCGTTACAGGAGTTAATTAGTTCCGTGTTTCAACGTTTGCCATTTATTTTGCATTTTATTCTGTCTCAGAAAAAACTCACTAAAATATATTGAATATGGTATGCACGGACGATATATTCAAGCTGTCAGAGATGGCAACTGTTTCTATTTTCTCTCGTGGATACTGATTATGTCTCTCCATGTAAGTTTGTAATTCACACGATACAACGTTCAAACTTTTATATTTTAATCTCTTCTTAAGTCTTATTACAATGAATATTTGCATCCAAATTATTACATGTATAGTGCTTCTAAATTTACTGAACAAAAAAGCTTACCCATTTGCTCTTTCGACAATATCCTAAAAATGACTCAGTGTACCTTTATCAAATTATACATACGTTTATTAAGAACATTAAAATATCAAAATTATTGAAGCAAGAAAGATATAATTTTATTCATTTTACTACCACATCAGATTTGTTTAAAAGTCACGAAAAACGCATAAAAATTATACTTTTAGAAAAAATGTCTCCAAACCATTTGTAATTATTGGAGAATGGCTAGATATCTTACAAATATCAAATAATCTTTTTCGATAGTGTACAACAATGATGATTTTAACTCTTTTTCTTCCCTCATGAGGTTAATCACTAGTTTGTAAATTCTTGGCATTTAAGTGCATTTTTGTGACTTTCGCAAAAAAAGTTGAAGTCGTAAAATGAATAAATTTTTATGATGTCATTGCTTGATTTTGTTGAAATTTTGAAATGTTATCAGCAACTTATTGTTCTAAGAATACGCTAAATTTATAGAAAGTACCTTTATTCAGTTTTAAGATATTAGCAAATCAACAAATGGCGGGTTAGCTGTATATTCAGTATAGTTTCATGTCGACACGAAAACAATGAAATACGTCTGCAGACATTATTATTCCCCTACCAGTGCGTCTGTCAATCCTTGACACAGATCATTTGACTTCTAACTTTAAACGTACAATGTATTCTGGCAATATGGAGGTAATAAAATGCCAACGTATATGACACTGGCCTATTTTTTAAATGTTCATGTGGTGCTAAACGCGGAAGCATACAGCCACAACCTGTCAATTATAATTCCAATGACTCTACTATACCATATTTAACGGATCGTGTTTGAAGCTTTTAAGAAACATGTTAATAAAGAATCATTCGATATAATAACTTTGAAAAAAGCCATTTTATTTTCTTAAATGACAGTCAGATTTCCATATACCAAATATTAAACGCGTAAGTACGAGGGTCTTGCAAAAAGTTCTGTCATTGGGTTCGGATTTCTTAAGTGATACGTTTCATCAAAATTATTTTTATTATAAACCTTTAAAGTATTTCCCCTTTACCGAAACACATTTTTGTAACCTATTCATTCAGTTGCGAAAAGCTGATAAATAGTCTTCTTTTGGTATCTGTTTGAGACAATGATAAATGGTGCTGCCAAGAGAACGTCTGGACTTATATTTCTTTCCAAAAAGCATTTTCTTAAGCCTTTGAAATAACAAAGTCACAGGGACTCAGTTCAGGTGAATAAGGCTGGTTTACAACTTCTACCTTTTCAGAAACCAAAAAAAAAAACAAAAAGACTTAACAACCTCGCACTTGTGAGAAGAGACGTTGTCTTGTATACGATGAACTCCTGACCATCCTTTGCTTGGACGTTTCTTATTGTAAAACTTTTTCACTTTCTTCAGTACAGAGTTCTTGTAGAATCGTCCAATGACTGTATGATCAGATGGACAAGGCACTTGAACGACTTGCCCACTAGAATTGAAGAAAATTGCGTACAACATTTGTTTCGAACTTACGGTTCTCTTAGCAATACAGGGACGTTTTTGGTCTTTTCGCTTCCATTTCTTATTGTCACTCCTTCTCTGTAGCTCAAACATGTGCATTCAGGTTTCGTCACCTGTTAGCAAGTTAGAAATAACCCGACTATCACAGTTTTTGTATGTTTTCAAAAGTTCTCGGGCACATTTAAAGCGTTGTTTCTTTTGCTCTTCAGTGGGCAAATGAGGTACCCACCTAGTGCAAACCACGCTTGTTTGCACACTGCCTTCTGATATGCCAGTACAAATGGCTATATCTTTCACCGACACTCGCGCATCCTGTTCGACCACAGCTTTTACAGCAGCAATGTTTTTCTTTCTAACAAAGGTTTCCACAGATAATTTCCCAGTTTTAAAAGCTTTAACCCTCCTAAAAGCTGTGCTTATTGAAATGGCCTAAGGTCCATATATACCGCACAATTCATCAAATATCTGCTTTGAATCTATATCAAACCTAATGCGGCATTAGGTATAGCTACGAATTTCAGTCTTTTTGTCCATTTTTCAATTTGACAAGTAATTTTTTATTATTATTTTTTTTTTTGGGGGGGGGGGGGGGGGGATTTAACGTCGCACCGACACATGATAGGTCATATGGCGACTTTCCAGCTTTAATGGTGGAGGAAGACCCCATGTGCCCCTCCGTGCATTATTTCATCACGAGCGGGCACCTGGGTAGAACCACCGACCTTCCGTAAGCCAGCCATATGGAAAAATTAGACCCATCGCGAAAATCGCCACAAAAGCCGATAATAAGTTTGGCCAGGTAAATCTGCTGTCGATACTGTTCGGTAGTTTTCGGCCTACTCCGTATTTTAAGCCGATGTCTAACAAGTAATCCCTTCTTCGCCAATGTACCGTTATACAACATTGCCAAGTCTAATTCACAGTTATTGCAAATAAATTGGAACTAATCGGAACCTAAGTGGTATTTGGTGGATTAATCAGAATACCTGTATAACGATATTCTTAAGAAACACATTATTATAAAACCGATCAATCACTTTGCAAAAATAATTTCTACTATCTTACAATCAGATGGAAGCTCGCTTTTATGATACTTTGTTGGTTGATCATAATTATGAAATAAATAGCTTTTAATAGCTTTTTGTGAAATCAAATAACTGCACATTTATTGTTATGTCGTGAATTTTTTTTAAAGTCAGATATCGAGCAAGCAATTAGTGCCGAGCTAGCTCGAAAATCGTACTTCAAATTTTGAAAAGCTGATTTTCAATATAATACTGAAACTGCGATCTGCTCAAGATCATAATTCAAAGATTAAAAATCATGCAAGATCAGATATATTGAAATTCAAGTTTTTAAAAATCCTTATAGATTATTCCCGGTATTATATTTCAAGCCTGCTCAATTTATCAAAGCAATCGAATTTTAAACTGGGATTGAATTTGAAACAGCTGGATTTCGATCTTGCATTAATTTTATTTGCGAGCTCGCTCGACGTTTCGAAAATCTAGCACTGGATGTCGAACAAGTTCGAAAATCAAAGTCAAATTTCCAATCTGAATATCGAGCAGGTATTGAATTAAGAGCCAGTTTAAAGATCGCAATTTAAATTTTCATTAAAATGCCGATTGACTAGAAAGTCATGCTAGCTCAAAATATTTGGTTTAGTTTATACTTATTTTTTTAGCTGAATTGTGATGAAGGCTTCAAGCTTATAGTAACCACTCTCGAGTTCACTTCCTGGAAAACCAGTACTGATGTCATATGAGAAGTCATGATCTTGATCCAAATGGGGCTCGAACCCACGACCCCTGGGTTGAACGGCCGACAAAATCTCCATCAGACCACTGCTCTCCTCAAAATATTTGAATTTCGATCTTCCTGCTGGCTGTATTTTCAATTTTGCCTCGAATTTCGATGATTTCTTTTGATTTGAATTTTGTTTTCCGAGTTGGTGCGAAATTCAATGTAAGCAAAATTCAACGTCATCCTTTCGAAAATTTGAATTTCGATTTTCTACTTCTAACTTGCCCAAAATATACCGCCTCAAATTTCAACGTTTGAAACTTTTAACGGTTTTTTTTCTTCTTACACTCTCGAAATTTAATTCAAGCTCGAAATCAGTTCCTTAAGATTTCCATTTTCAACAGACTCGATGTTCAATGCTCGAATCAGTTTCGAGCTTCGAGCAAGATCGAAATTCGATGCAAACTCGAAATTCTTCTTTTTGAAATTTTAAATTTCGATCCTCGAGCTATTTAAAATTGACTATTGGTTGTAAACAAAATCATATTATGGAGCGTCCACTAATTTATAAATCCGTACACGTGTGCAGTTAAGCGGGTGAGAAGAAATCAGTCTTACCGTTAAGGTAACTTGACATGGACAACCAAGATGGCGTCACAAAATTAGGGTTGGTCAAATTATTTACTCTTATAGACGATATGCTGCTACAGAGGTGTAAAGATGCATTTTAATCATTTAAAATACACATATACAATTGTAAAAATGCATTTAATTTATAAAAATATAAAATCAAATATTCTTAAACTCACCATGAAAACTAGTCAATTTTTGTGCGCATTTTGCGGAAAAGTTATGTATCCAAACTGAAAATAATTTATTTCCTCATATCTTTGAATATGTCCTTCAGGTGCTCCACCTATGAACAAAATAACTTATTAACTGAGTTTTATGCTATTTGCTCTGGAATTTCATCAGTAAATTATAAATTTTTATATTTTACACCCTAAAAAGTTGAAACCTGCCTGCAGTATGAGGGTCATTAAAAAAATTCAAAGTACATGTAAGTTTACTTTGTCCTTATTTCTGAGACTTTATATCGTCACATATTAAGAGTTTTGAGTGATGTGTTCATTTCTTAGTAATTCTACATTGTTTGTATTTTAATTTTATAAAACGTTTACAATCTTTTCAATCTGTGTCCTAGTTCAAATGTGTTTGCTACTGTTTGAATAACCCTCAATGTCAAAACTTTACTGACTTGCATGGAAATCTCATGGAAAGCATGGATCTTAGGCCATACTAAATTAATGTATGTTTAATGTAATTGATAGAGTACATTTTATTGATTTTCTGTTGTCTCCCCCCAAAAAAATAGAGCCAGTTTAGATGAGGATTTCTGCATTTGAACCTGCAAGGGTCATAAAACATAATGTAATATACCCAAAATCAGCTATGTTTGGGTTCACTTTCCGTTCATAGGACTGGGTGAGTTTTACGATAAACATATTTTTGGAATTGCATAGCCCCTTGTTACTGAATTTATTTGCAACAAAATATTGAAATTTATAATTTACTGATGAAATTCCAGAGCAAATAGCATAAAACTCAGTGGATAAGTTATTTTGTTCATAGGTGGAGCACCTGAAGGACATATTCAAAGATATGAGGATATAAATTATTTTCAGTTTGGATACATAACTTTTCCGCAAAATGCGCACAAATATTGACTAGTTTTCATGGTGAGTTTCAGAATATTTGATTTTATAATTTTATAAATTAAATGCATTTTTACAATTGTTTATGTGTGTATTAAATGATTAAACTGCATCTTTAGACCTCTGTAGCAGCATATTGTCTATTCGAGTAAATAATGTGACCAACCCTAATTTCGTGACGCCATCTTGTTTGTTCATGTCAAGTTACCTTAAGGAGCTTAAATTCCGTAAGAATTGACGGAAATGTACGAGAATGTTCGAGTCTTTCCGATAACGATAAAAAACCTATACTCATCAGCAAAATGCTTAAAAAAAGACCATTTTCTTCTTCACCTATAAAACTGAAGTTAATATGTAATGGTTACTGACCGAGTAGGAGGTATTCATTAATATGAAAAACCTGCGCACGTGAAAAACGTGAAAACCGAGAGCGCGTAGCGCTCGAGGTGTTTACCTTTTTCACGTGCGCAGGATTTTCATATCCAGGAATACTGAACTACGAGGTCAGTTACCGACTTACACAACTGCGGACAACAAAGCACATGTCATCATCATCATGTCTGACAAAGAATACGATTCGTATCACAGGCTCTGGACATTTTCGATTAGCATGAAGCCAACAAAATCTTTCTGACACAGAATACGAACAGGTAAATTGGTATAGCTAATTATTGCATACTGTTAGGACTATGCTATTTTGAAATGTATGAATCAGGTGGGTCGGGAACAAGAATACTATTTCTGAGGAATTCAAAGTTACTGGAAAAATTTTTTTTATTCCAGTGTAACAATACGTTAAACACTCTTACTTCATTAAAAAGACTAAAGTTGGAAATCGCGTCACAATTTTCGGTACAAGAATTCTGTGTCATCAAGCATAAATGTGAAAAGCTTTGTAGGACCACATTCGTAACAGATCGCATTTGTAACAGATTTCATACATATGCGATCGCATTCGTAACAGGTAAGATGTGTTACGAGTGTGTTTGTCCAACATGGGGGCTGACATGAGAAGCACATATGTATCATGTTGAGTTTTTTACTGCAAATATTCAATCAGTTGGTTGTCATCGCAACATCAATAAATGACTGCCATAAGCACCATCAAAAGTTAGCGTCGTCGTCGTCGATGTCAATGACGTCATAAAATTATTTGAGCCGCATCATGAGAAAATGGACCTTCGGGAATCTTCAAGAATTTGCAACCAGTGTGGGGCCCAGATCAGCCTGCGCATCCGCGCAATCTGATCAGGGCTCACATCGTTCGCTGTTATTTCAAAGAAGGCTGATTCTACCTGAATATGAAATTTTCTGATCCTAATTCAGATGCATAAATGCACAGGTCAGTCTAAATATACACTTTCCGGAAATTCACAAAAATATCCGAATGCCAATTTTCCCGTGACGTGGCTCAATTTTTATTATCATATCTGCATCCACTGCCACTACCACTATAATATGATTATAACTTCAGCTACTTCTACTGTTACCTCGACTAGCTGAAATGTAGACCCGCATGCTCAGGTCACTGGTTCGATCCCGGTGGCGACATATATATTTAGCTTCCTTTCGTCTTCTAGAGCTGTTTCAAGTTGGGTGACAAACAGGACGTTGCCATGTCCTGGGACAAATTATATACGACTTGTCATGGACGGAGTCGTTAGCCTTAAGTCTAGGAGGGCCCGACCTTGTGCGCGAACTAATGTCTATGAGATTTAAAGAAAATACACCTGGCTAAAATCAGTAATTATTGTCATCTCAGGGGCCATAACTCCAAGACAAATAAGGTGATATGGCTGGTTTTCGAAAGGAACCGAGATATAATAGGTATATATATAACTTCTGAGCAAGTTTTGTCAAAATCAGATAATAAATGTTGTCTCTATCGTATTCACAAGAAAAATGTGAACGGACTGACGACGGACGACGTACAGAGGGCGATCACAATAGCTTTCTTTGTCACTTCGTACAAGTGAGCTAAAACATGTTACAAATGTGTTTCAGATGTAAAAATGCACCTTTTTGTTCATTTCTCCGATCGAAAATGATATGTGACAAATGTGATCAGATGTCACATCAAAAATAGGCATTCGTCTTAAAAATTGTTACATATGTGCTTAATTTCTGTTACATATACGATCTCATTTGTAACACCTGTTACATATGCGGTCGCATTTGTAACACTTGTTACAAATGCGATCTGATACGAATATGGTCCTACATAGCTATAACATACATAATAAAGCTGAAAACCTCTGTAATTGAGATAAGCGCTATATTTTTTATTTCTATTTATTACTTTTTTAAAATCACATCTACAATTAACCACATGTCGGCAAAATATTTTGTGCACATGCCTTTACACATTAATGATGTCCGGACTATATGGTGTGCGAGAATGGCCTTGAGCGCTTACGTGGAGCGCATTTACACCAATTTTGCTGCTCTCATAAAATACATATAACTTTACCATAAATATAAATATAAAAAATATATAAACTCCTTAAGAGCTACAACGGCCACTAGGCTGTTTCAAGATAATGTCCAAGAACAATTAAGAATGCCCCATACAGGACACCGTAGTACTGCCGTTATGGTTACAAAAGGCCAAATGATGAACAGAAACAGGAGGTTTCAAAATGTTCACAATCTTAGCGCATCGATTCCTCAGTCTCTGCTTCGGGTACATCTACATCTTTTGGTAATGTCAAAGGTATTTAACATTTCAAATTCAGAAATCCATTTTCACAGGAGTTTTTATTAAAAAAACTGTAAGCATTGTAAAATATGTCACGTAAGTCACGTAAAGTGGAACTTTTGTTTTCCTCTCACAGCATAGGGTCACAGATTTACAATAATTGAAAGGTGTGATTATGAATAATTTAAGCGGATTGGCTTCTAATGAAACTATAAAATATGAATTCACGATCACTGCTTGAATTTATCAATATAGATCCAGTGGCAAGGTTGTCAAACAAAGTGCATTTTTAGTTGACCGGCATCAAAATAATTCATCTTATAAATAAACATTTTTTGTCTGAAGAGGTCAAATCTCACAGGTCAGTGTTGTCCTATAGTTTGTAAAATGTTAACAGTTTAATTTTGGTTGACTGAACAAGAATAAAACTTGACTTCGCATCCAATGGTGTTTTCCTGTATCATAACTCTAGCTAGGGTACGAATGCACGTGCACAGGTTAGTAACCAAATATGAAATACCTGTGCACGTGCAAATTCGGGTATTTCAAGTGGGTTATTAACCTGGGCCAAACAAAGGAGCAGTTGTGTAATTAAGATTTATTTTTGAAACCATGTACGAGAAGTATACATGGCAGTATAATGAACAGCAATAGACGTGAACTTTTAAATAAAAAAGTAAATCTCCGTAATATTATGAAATAAAATACACATCCGGGACATATACAAGGAGGGGTATAACAAATGCCTTTGTATCGCATTTACGTTTTGTAAAAACAATCCAAATAAAAGCCATACTGACGTTTGTGCCTTTGTTGGATATCAGCATATCGATACAAAACGATGACAAATGCTTTCGTATCACTTTCACAGACGTAACCCGTTTTTAACATTTACCCTCTCTCGTTGTGAGGTTCTTGCTCTTTACATTTGACTCAAGCGTGCAATTTATACTGAATTATTATGGGGTTATATCAAAAAGTAAATAAAATAAAACTAATGTTCAGTAACGTATCTGATAAGCCAGCGTAAATACTATAAAATCGCAAAAGAATTAAAATATATCTGCCAATAAATGTCTTAAAATACTGATATTGAATTTAAATACCAAAAATAATCTATGCCACCTTAGCTTTTCACTTTCATTCAAAGCATCAAACTTGTCAAAGTGAGTGGTATATTATTTAAAGGCAGCTGAAGTGTTTTGCGGTTCGAAACGATTAACTTTACTAAATTGAAATGATCTGAAATGAGACGGAATACATCGCTAACATCTAAGCTATATATACGAAAATATTATAATCAAAGAAACCGTTTCAGTGCCGGATATATCAACGTTACTCCATACACAATAAAAGACATATATTTTTAGAACATTTTGACGTTGCGACAGGTTTTCTTATGTAGCGATATTCTGTTTGCTCCAGAGATTTCTTTTTCTTACAATCCTTCAACGGCCTTGTGTATAACTTTATTGATTTCGTAATATGTATATGCAAATATGACTCCTGGGAACTATTTCTGGAATGTTATGTCAGTCCATTATCTATACATTATCAAATGAATCTGCTTTATCTGCTCCTTCCCCTAACAAAACCAGTACACTGATCACCATCTAATATAGGTACTTTAGGCATACCGTATTAGACCGTTGACATATTTTTACATTGTACAAGGCCTAAATAAATCTTTGTTTCCGGTAACATGCTCAAAACATTAGAGTAGGTAATTTATGTCAAAAAATGAATACAAATAAGCGGGGTATGACTTTAGAGCATCAGTAAGTTGATTTCTAATATCACTGACCATGTTTAAAGCATGAAAAGAGCAGTTTTGCTACTTTTTGTTAAAAAGTTGAAAAAAATATTCTCCTAGGCCATAAAAACCTTTAGGGTCGGCCCAAAAATTTAGGGTAGGTCGGGATACCGGAAACAAACAATTTTTACGCCCTATGAACGAACACAACAAGAATTAAAACAAGTCTTGAATGATTTCATTAATATCCACAGCATCGTATCAGTAGTTATTGCGTTCATTGTCCCATTTTCATCTCTTTTTTCTTAGCAAACTCACTGTTGGTAATTTTGTACACTTGAATGCAATTCAGACCATTATGACCCAGGTACAACTTGTTTTCAGTCAAAGAAAAGCATATCGACAGTGGATTCGAATTTGCAGATTGTTTGTCTAACAAAACAAAGACGCCAGAATCATTCGGATGAAAAACATGCACACGGCCGGTGCCTCCTTCACAGACATATACAAACCCCTCTTTGTCAGTGGTAATTCCTGCCGGATGCCAAAAGCGATGAGCAAATGTCCAATTTACTTGGTTGTCAATATCAATTTCAGTAATACTGTCATTATACCAATCACTGACGTACAAATGTGTTCCTGTTACATCTAAGGCTATGCAGTCCGGACGAGAAAATAATTTATTGCCTTCATCATCGTATTCAATATTTGCCAAGACTTCTCCGCTTAAACTTAGTATTTGAAGTTTGCCTTCATGATCGGCAGCCATTGAAACTACCAGTCTGCCATCATTAATATATGCGATATTGTAACAGTACATTTCTGTTAGTATGTAGCGCTTCTGGAATACAAGTGTTTTAGCATTCGTCACAGTTAAAAACTGAATTATATTCCTACTTTCGCCATTATTGTGGCCCCGAACCATGGCAATTTGAGTGTTATCAATCTTTGTGACAGCCCATGGACGTGTTATGACCGGTCTTACGTAAACCAGATTTTTACTCTTCGTATCGACTAACTTAAGCGAACGGTTACCTTGGTCACAAGCAATAAGATATTGTTCGGTCAGTAAACAGCAGTCAATAATATCACAGTCATTCATATCACCCGCGGTGCTTATATCTATATCATCCAAATGACATGCAACTTTCATAGGCTCTTTATCATCATTTTCTCTATCAGAGTTTTCAGTATAAGTCTTCATTAATGTTCCAAACTTTATCACTTTTTCTGTTAAATCTTTTGCTTGAACTCTTATTTCTGACTCGAATGCAACATTCCCCGTAGAATATTCTTTCTGTAAGCATTCAACAGAATCTTTCACACCTGTAAGTGTATTACCAAGTTGTTTCAATTCCATGAATAATTTATACTTTTGACGTTTAGGAAACGATTTCAGGTTTTTAATATGTTCAGTAAGGTGATCAATCGAAGTATTCAAGGTATCAAATTTCGCTTTTTCGCTGTCAACTCGCATACTATCTTTTTTCTTCTCTACCTGAATTTTCTCTTCAATTTGAAATACCTCTTGGTCGAACTCTGCAAACAGTGCGCCCTTCTCTTTCTTTATTGCATTTGTAGCCTCCGCAGTTGTACTGTCAATGGTTTTATATTTCCTGTCAATTACTACTTTAGTGTCAGACAGTCCTTTTGCAATATCATTCTTTTTCGTTATTAAATCTTTTAAATCTTCTCCGTTTTCAAGATCTTTTACAAAATCAGGTAAATAATTCATGCTACACGTATCAGTGTGACCTTCCGTTTTACAAACAAAACATGCAAATGTTTCACATGTACCACAATAAAACTTTATCATTTCATTCTTATGAGTTTGACATTTTTCAGTACAAATATCTTGAGGCATTTTCTCTCCCTCTAAGTATTTATGACCCAGTAAAAACCTTCCGTGATATTTCAGGCAAGTAGAGCAAAAATAGGCAACGCATGAAATACAGAAAGCACATGCTATCACACGTACCCATCGCGATTACATGTTCACAATACATTTCGAAAACTTCGTCAGAGTCCTTAATTTTATTTTGAAATTCCGAATTTTCAGCATGTGTCCACCATGTTCGGATTATATCAGCCTCTGGCCTACACTGTTTGATTCTGCCATTTGTCACTAATTTACAGTTTTTATCCTGCACAAGCACCTAAACGTACAACAACAAGCGTTACGACGTGCAAACACCTGGAATACTTTATATATGAATTTCAAATATACTCCCTCTTAAAGAATGAAGTTTTGAAACAAAATTTATGCTGATACGTACATAAAACCAATCTTTAATCAGATAAAACCTGTATTCAATCATTAGGTAAACAAACTAGGGAGTAAATATGATATGAAATATCTAAAATTGCATTCTCGAATTTACCTAAACAAAATTTACGAAAAAAAAATGTAACGGCTAAAAGTAAACAAGTTATTAAATTCACAGTACTGAGATAACGTCAACATATAGATATCATCAAAATTACAAAAAGTTCACATTCAGTTTATTCGAATCTTCATTTATCGCTTTGAATCTGCATCAATAAGTTTGGTTGTCTTTATGACAAATTTATAATAACACAGTGGTATTTTTCTGCCGTAAATTAAACGTATTTCGCGTTAGCTAGATTTAATACTGAGAAAATATCCGTTATCTTGTTATCATCGCGATTCCCATAAGATAAATATCAGTAAAAGCAAATATGTCCCTTGAAAAATGCTAAATGAATTTACCAGAAATGTTCGTGCTTCTGCTTATTCGAAAGCGAAATACCTGGAGTATTCCGATTGTGGTAACTATTACACACTGTTTTCCCGCAATTAACCACTTAGTTTAACCCAACCTGTTGCGATCCCTAAAAAGTTTTCTAGCGACAGACATATGCCACACAGTAAACGTCACTGTTCATAACATTATAGGACTGTTCACAACAAACAGGAAGTGTCTATTATGTGCTGCGCAAAGTAGTCAAAAATGTAGTTTTCCATATTGTTGATGAAATATGGTATAATGGGTTTAAATTTAATGATGTGGCAGTTATATTTTGGCCTAGTTTTATAGGCTTTTGTACTGATTATTTTTGTAAAGATCTAGGCTATATTACTGTGGAATTTTCAGGTTTTAGTTGTATTCATTTAGAAATTGCGAACTTATGAGATCATTTCTTAGGGTGTTGTTATCAAACAGATTATGTTTCTATATGTTAACATTACGACTCAATATTTTTTTATTTGTTACGAATAGGGAACTTAGTTTCTCCTAGAATTTTATTTAGAACATGACAAAGCCATTACGAAATAAATGTCTTTACATGTATTAGAATTATGGATTTCAAGGTTTATCGGTTAACCATTTAACCGTTCGAACGTCCGGTTATCTGTTAGTAAAATCGGTAACAGATTAGTTATATTACATGTATTTCTTTAGAATTATTGAAAATTTAAAATTCTATAAAGAAAATCAGTCTTTTGGAAAATTCTAAATTCAGTCGCTATTGTGAACAATGCGGTTCTTCCACAATCAGTCTATTTTACAGGTATCAGTTATTAATATGCATCGACCAACAAATAGTAATTTCTAGATTGTTCAGATGGGTTACTTACTGTATGTTTCAAAACGTTTTTTTTTTGTTACATGTACATCCTATGAAATCGATTTGTTGGCACAACGTTTCTTGCAAAAACGGTCATTTCTTTGGACATCTGTTGTTTCAAATTTATAACGATAAAGTTAATCGGAAATTAACTTGTTCGTTAGCCTAAGGATTAAATTGCTTGTATGAAATGAGTCCCACAAGAGATCAAAAGACTGTTTTATGCATTATTTTATACGGTCCAAAATAAATAAGATGACACAATATTACATTCACGTTTTTTGTGGCCCAGGTAAACGCAAATCGGAATGGATTCTTTACGATGAATTTATAAATATTTGAGATATTTTTCAAAGCTGGTGTTACTTTTTTCTTTTAAATATCTCATCCATTTCTTTCTTTTGAAGAAAATGCATTTGAATTTGATCATCAGTTATGTTTCATTGAGAAGATGCCGACTGTTGAGTGTCACAATCCTTCACTTTATTCTCTGTAAACGTGCTGCCAGTAAATTCGTACACCTTTGTACAATTTTGACTGTTTTGACCAACGTATGTCATGTTATAAGTCAAATTTTTAGAGAGCATAACAATGTTAAACCATAGACTAGTAACGCTCTAACATGATAGCACCACAGTTAAGTTTTAGGAAAGGTCTTATATATGAACGCAAATTATTCGAAAGATACAAAAATTAACGAATGTAAAATAAAACCTTTACTTAAAAACCTTCACATAGAATTGTTTTGTACTTTTCAATTATCAGACCAAGTCTGATTAATCAAGAACATGACAGAGTGAAATAAAGGATTTTTCCCTTCTTTAAAAGCGGGTTGTTCGTAACCTGTATCTGACCTATGTTCCAAGTTAGGTACAAACCGTATCAATTTATTTTTGAGTAACCCGAAAAAAACAAAGACAAATATCAAACAGGGAATGCCACATACCAAAAACGCAGCCTCCCCAAAACGAAACCTACAGCACGCAGACGTGCACACCATGCGCGCACACACACATACACATACACGCACACACACACCAAGCCAACACATGAGAACAAAACGAACAAACAAAGGAACACAGTGGGGCACCGCCTTGGAACGGTCAGTAGCAAAAACACCACTGGGGAGCTTAAACCGGTTTATGGTGCGCACCCAACCTCACTCTTACCCCCAACATGTTCCAAAGACACGGGACAGTGTAAATAAAAGTATTCCCCTCCAGGTGAATCTCTAACAGATTCATTTAAACAATAATACCAAACATGAACAAGCATGATCAAAATGACACGGAAAAAGGGTTAAAACAAGGAATCTCTCAATATGATCTGTGCAAAACAGACATTTTAATCCAACATTGACTTTTTTGATAACAAAACGTGATAAGAATTCACAGACACTGGTCTAAATGGACACCTGGCCATTGCATGTAATATGTATGTAAATTCAAACACTTGACTTCTTTTCTTTGTACCAAATAACATAGACTCAGTTTTTAACGAAAGATAAGGACAAGGTATCATAAACTTACCTAACTAAACCAATTCAAGATCTTCTGTAAAATCGTTCTTAACAACCGGCATATGATGGCAGAATCATCAGCATAAAGCACAATTCATTCTTGATCACCGGAGAGATGTCATTCACGTAAATTCAGACTTATACCTATGTTTCTGTATACAGTAACAATAATGGTGCTGTTTTTTGCCGGTATTACGCGCCACATCCAGAGATAATGCATTTTTGCTGTCGTGTGCCCGGCATTATTTTGTCATTACGACCTGCTGAACTTTTTAACGTGACGTGAGGGACAACGCGACTAACAAAGTACGCATACTTACAATGACCGAATTAACAGTAAACAGTTCCTAACTTAATATTATCCCTTTGTCACTACAGACGTATTGGCTTCTTTTCATTTGAAAAAGCAGTTCCGTGTGCTCATGTTTAAATCACAAGAGCATCTCTCTATCTGTTGTTTGCTTTACGTGCGTGCGTGCGTGCGTATGTCTCGTGCACATCCGTGTTTAAACTGCTGTGGTTTGTGGGGTAGGGAGACTGCGTTTTTGGAGCGTGGCTTTCCCTGTTGAACATTGATCCTTGCTTTTTTTCACTCCCCAAAATACCCCACCCATTTTGCTACTTCTTACTCGTTTTTGTATTTTGCATATGATTAATATGTAGTTGTTGTTGGATATTTGAAGCAACCCGCCTGACCTACTTTGCGATGCATGCCCCCGGCTGTGTTTCCGGTGTTTTTGTGCTTCCGGGAAATCAACCTTTACCTTTTTTGTCAAATGAATAATTTTTAATCTGCGTACCACAACAACTATAAAGTGTTTAACGAGTTTTAAAACATATTAAGAAAATTAAACAATATTTTCAATGATCGCAGCATGTTACTCTGTACACAATACTACACAAACATTGATGACGACTTTATATTATGACGTTATCTGTTTACTAACTGGTCCCGAAACGATGAAATTCAGTAGTTTCAGTTGCCTGATGGTAGATTAAGACATAAGATCTAGTTATTTTACATATTAATGCTTGATTGCTCTTTGTGATATCCATGGATTAATTAGCCTCAAGGTGAATAATGACCGTATGCCCTCAGGTCTGTACGCACTTCTTCGGAAAATTAACCAAAAAATGGCACAGGCAATCGCGAAATAGGGGTCCCAAGATAGAGCAATGCGTTTTGACTTTCTTTGTTACAGATATACAGGTATGATGTAATATTCCTATTAAAATCACCATTGTAATGCGACAGTGTTATCAAGCGAACTTTTAAACATTGACCAAATGTTTCAACCAAAAATACTTCTGTAGTTCACATTTTCGCACAAAGTATTCGCATCTTATTCTTTAATTGACTGGGCTAGTCGGTTTAAGAAGTCAATTCTCGGTCACGTGAGTATTTGCTTAATCAGAGGTGAATAACATCGAAAATTCAAAAATTATATAAAGGTAATTCAAGCCGCGTATAGTATTTATCTTTTAGTCATTAAATTTGGAAAAAATAAGCTGTCCTTCCTTTTTATGTAAATTACTTTAAATTTGTTTTTTTTTATGCATGCAAACGTCAAGTAATCATCTTAGATCTATATGAAGTGTTGCTTTTGCACACGGAAAATTAGTTTCCAAGGTATTTTTCTATAGGCTGTAGATCTTTATCCCCATCGAAGATCTAATAATGGGTTGCTCTAATATGATATTTCAAATGTACTTGATTAGTACTGACAATGGCGTGGAACTCCGTGTGAAACAAAATAATATCGCTTTTAGTTAAGCTCTACTAATCATAGCAGAACATAACTTGAATGCGGATATCTTGCAATTTTATATTGCCCAACACAAACATCTATTAATTAAGAATGAGAAATGAAGCATCTTCTGTATCGTGCTCTGTCCTATAAAACAAAGATACCTGATACAGAGTGGCTCATATGGGAACAGGCTGCAACTATAAAAAAAACTTATACTTAGTTTTTGTTATTCAGAGTTGGGCATTAGCTGCTTGAACAACATATTTTGTAAAATGTATAAGAACTGTTAACATTTAACAGCATAACTTTAATTTTGAAGCTTTTTCATCAATGAAAATAAATTACATATATTTTAAGCATATATACGGCATATAAAACGTGTCTGCATTCATTCTTACTTGATATTTCTACGGTCTAAATTTGTACCTGGTTAATATAACACAGCAGTGGCATTGCTAAATAGAAATGAAAAGAACAGTGAGTATAATTGTCCGCACTGTAAGCGAACATTACCTATTTATGTAAAAACAAGATCCATAATAACAGTAACGCACGTTCCCATGATAATTTCTTAAGTGTAATTATTTCAAATTTGAAATATTACGAAAATGTCAATCATAGATCTGCGACGTGATTTAAGAAAGAATTGGAAATGTATTTACAAAACAAAACAACTGTAATTTTATATACCCCAGCTGTTGACTTCATATTTGTATTATCTATTATTAAATTAAGCTGGTATAAATATGGTCTACAGATACAATATTGCATAAAGCATGCATACATTCAGTTTAGAGTAGTAGTATTTCAAGCACGTTTGAAGACTTGAAATCACAAGGATCAAAAGAGATTGTCAATACGGTTCAACAAATAATATGAATTACATTAAACTTAACTGCACTATCTAAGGCTAATCAATACACAGACACTTGGGGTTCGGACCTCCACACACCCCATTCTCCTACGCCCCTGGTTAAGTTTAGCCAATATATTTTAGCATTTTACCATGTATTGAGCATAGGTGACGATCATAAAACGCATTTTGTAACATTTCAGCGTGTTTTTAAAAATGCATTTTTACCATCAATGCTCTCAATATTACAAGATATGAAACATCTCACGAACACTAGGGAAACAATAGCCAGTTAAACGTTTTTAAATAAACCCCCCTCCCAAAATGAATCACTGGTATAAAATCGTCAGAACTGTTACCATTCTGTCAAATGACACCGGTCCCGACAACTGTCGTTTGTATTCCGACGAGAAATCAATAAATATTATAAATCAATCTATCAAAATTTCTATGGAACACTTCCTTGCGAATAGATCCCTGCTTTGAACTGCCCCTGTCTTTGCCGGGTACAAAATGATACCGTTTCGACTGCATTATACCGGATTATCGCTTCACCACGTGTTACACGAGGTTGTTTACAAAAAGAAGTGATGATCTGGTTTAACATAGCCGTATGGTAGAAAACAATTTTGGTTCCCGGTTTAGACATGCGCCTACACAAAGCGAGGGTCCAGCGCAAGCAAGTGTTCCCATTGTTCGTACAATGTTGCTTTATCTTGTAGTATTGAGAGCATTGATGGTAAAAAAAAACATTTTTTAAAAACACGCTGAAATTTTTACAAAATGCTTTTTTATGATCGTCGCATATGCTTTAAAACATGGTGAAATGCTAAAATATTTTGGCTAAACTTAACCAGGGGCGGAGGAGAATGGGGTGTGTGGAGGTCCGAGCCCCAAGTGTCTGTGAAAACAAATAAAAATTGCTAATCAAGTACAATTGCTAAATGCATTAGTTTCATTCCATTCTACACTTCATGTGTTTCAATGTGATCGTTCATTGCCTACTGGTGTATTTCAATGATGACCGCTGTAACGTGGTTTCGTTGTCATTAATTTATACTGATCTACTTTAGGTAAATTGTGAAACAAGTTCTACAGCTTATATTGATCACTGTCGACACTTCAGTCCTGCTGAAATCCAACGTCGAGTGTGTATGAGAGAACTGGTCAGTTCCCTATTAATGTTGAGCGCCAAGCAAGGAAGCTACTGGTAACATTATTCACGTCTTCGGTATGACGAAGCCGGGAATCGAACCCTTGACCTCCAGCACTTAAAGCGGACGCAGTAGTACTAGGTTATCGAGGCGGTAATCGCTGTCACTATTTGCGCATTTAAAGCATATTTTCAAGTGCATGTATATAGAAATGAATACATACTGACTGCGTTCACTGTTTAATTTTCTTCATTTCTTTGTCCGTGTCTGTGTTATCACTGATTCTGTACACATTTATGCTATCATGGCCCAAGTATCCTACATACAACTTGTTATCTGTCGCAGAATAGAATATGCCAGATCGTTGGCTATTTGCAGAGAAGTTCTCCGACATAACATGCAATTTAGTACCATCAGCATTTGCAAATCCAGTCTTTGGATGAAAGCAATGGATACGGTTTGTACCATTTGCAATTACGTAGATAAACCCCTCTTTATCAGTTGTTATTCCTTCTGGGTGCCAGAAATAGGCAATTTTCCTAGTTGCTGTGGTGCCGAGATCGATTTCAAATATGCTGTCTTCATACCAATCAGTAACATATGCATGCTTTGCCTCCGCATCTAAAGATATACAGAAAGGGATTCGGAATATTTGATTTCCTTCACCATTCACTTCAATATTTGCCAAGACTTTTCCCTTCATATTCAGTATTTGAATTTTCCCTTCATTATCTTGTGACATCGAAATTATCAGTCTACCGTCATTGATGTAGGCGATAGTAATACAAAACATTTCTGTTAGTATGTAGCGCCTCTGAAATGTGAGTGTTTTAGCCTTCGTCAGATTTAAAAACTGGATTTTACTCCTATCGCTGTCTCTGTCATAGCACTGAGCCATAGCAATCTCACTGTCGTTAATTTTGGTGACAGTTTCAGGCTTTGACTTAACAGACCTTACATATTCAAGTTTATTATTTCTTGCATCGATTACCTTAAGCGATGAGTTATTTTTGTCACAAGCAATAAGGTATTGATCTGACAGCATACAAAAATCAATTATATAACAGTCTTTCTCATCTCCTTCAGCTCTGACATATATATCTTCCATAGGATATGCAATTTTCGTTTGTTCTTTCGGACTGATTTCTTTAGATTTTATGTGGTGACTCATCGTCATACTTCCAAATTCTTTCACCCTTCTAGTCAACTCATTAGCTTTGATTTGAAGTTCAGATTCAAATGCATCACTACCCGTGGTACAATCTTTAGTTAAGCACTCAACAGTATCTTTAACATTCGAAAGTCTATCACCGCATTGTTTCAGCGTTATGAATAGTTTATAGTTTGGACTCTTAGGAGAACTTGAATGTGATTTGCTATTTTTTGACAGCTCTTCAATTTCTGCTGCCAAAGAATCAAATTGTTCTTGGGCAGTAACAAGGCGCATGTCATCGTTTTTTTCTTACCTGAATTTCTCTTCAGATTGATATTTACTTGATCAAACTCTGCAAACAGTGTTTCCTTTTCATCTTTATCGCACTTATAGCTTCCGATTAGTACCTTAAGGCGTTCATATTTCATGTCAATAACTGCTTAGCGTCAGTCAGTTGTTTAGCAATACTATTCACTTTTACCATTAACTCTTTTAAATATTCTCCGTCCTCAATATCTTCATTCACAATGTCAGGTAAGTATTTTATGGTGCAGGTGCCTTTATGGTCTTCTATTTTACAAACAGGACATGCAAATTTACTACATGTAGCACAATAAAATTTTATAATCTCGTTGTTGTGAGCTTTGCATTTTTCAGTGCAACTGTCTTGAGGCATATTCTCTCCCTCTAAGTATTCATGACCCAGTAGAAACAGTCCGTGAAATTTCAGACAAGTTGAGCAAAAGAAAGCCAAACAGGACTTACAAAAAGCGTATGCTACTGCATGTTTCCCATCACGGTTATGTTTCACAAAACATTTGAAACACTTCGTCGGAGCCTTAATTCTTGTCCCTTCTAGTTCCGAATATTCAGTCAAGTTGTCCGTTTGTATTCGAGTCATTTTCAATTCTCGGGCTACTTGATTCTGCCATATTGGCCCAACGAAACGTCACTTTGTATCCTGGAATTACCTAAAAAGTAAAATTTTACAATCGTTATGTCGTGAAAACACCTGTTTATATCCTCATGTAAAACAGCGAAATGCCAACTATAATCTAAAATTAACAGAAATTTGCCGACAATATTAATTCAATATGATCTGTCATGCAACACGTACACATCAGTAAAACATGACCTTAAACACGCAAATCTATAAAATAAGCAAAATAAAAATGAATAAACAAATAAATAAATAAAGTTCAAAGTATATACTTAAGATGGTGGTCCAAAATTTACGTAAACAATTACCCAGTTTTAAAACTCAAGTACCCTTCAGCAAAGAAGTGTTATCATATGTTGATTAGTGTACCTACAGAGAGAAAAAAAAAGTTTGAACTTTTGATTTAATAAAACTCACCAATGTGTTTATGTCACTATATAGAATATCATCAAATAGGAAAAAGCTGTAAAAATTAAGCAATTTTCAAGTGGCTACTTAGAGTAGCTCTGGTTACTGTGGCTAGCCAGAGTAGCCAGAGTTTCTATGATTTTAACATGTTCTGGCTACTCCAGTCAGCCAGAGTAGGCAGAGTAACCAAGTCCCATGTTCACAAAAGTTTTTCAGTCTTAGTTGAATTTGATAATGAAATTTAATAATTGAGCCGTGCCATGAGAAAACCAACATAGTGGTTTTGCGACCAGCATGCATCCGCGCAGTCTGTTCAGGATCCAACTGTTCGCTTTTAAAGCGTATTGGAATTAGAGAAACTGGTCGCAAATCAATAATGCTGGTTTTCTCATGGCGCGGCTCATATCTCATTTCTATCTAAATAGCATGTTTAAAACTGAATTTCAAGTTAATAACTATTTTCAAGTGGCTATTTAGAGTAGCCAGAGTAGCCAGAACTCTGATCACTATGGCTGGCCAGAGTAGCCATAGTTCAGCCAGAGTTTAGCCAGAGTAGCCAGAACTCTGGTTACTCTGGTGGCCAGAGTTCAGTCAGAGAAGCCAGAGTTCAGCCAGTATCCAGAACTCTGGTTACTCTGGCTGGCCAGAGTAGCCAGAGTTCAGCAAGAGTAGCCAGAACTCTGGTTACTCTAGCTGGCCAGAGTAGCCAGAATTCAACCAGAGTAGGCAGAGTTTCTAGATTGATTTTTAACATGTTCTTGCTACTCTGGTCAGTAACAACATATAAAAAGTATAGAAAAGTATCATGATGCAAAATGTCTATTTTTGGGGGGTAAAATGTTAAAAAATATTATGAAACTGCGGATTTCTGGGAAACAACACATAACAACAGAATTATGCATCTAAAGAGGTCCAAATTTTTGGGACAACGTTAGATTACTACATTGTGCAAATCCAATATGGCCCCCTAAAAACGACATTTTAAAAACCGAATTATCGTTGATTTTATGTCAAATTTTCTCATATCATTTCTTTACATATAATTTAAACTGGGTTTTTGTAAATAATAGTATGCAGTTTACCTAAGATGAAAAACAATTCAATATGGGGCAATAGTGATGTATACAGACTAAATTGCCGAGTCATTCAGCGTTAGAAATTGTCGTAAAGCAGCGATAACTTCCTCATTTATTAACAAAATATGAGTATGAGTACATTTTATCTTAGTTTGATCATTTCCCATCTGATAATCATAGTTTTTAAGGCAAAAATACATTAAAATGTGTTTTCAGTTTTATTTCTTTTCCAATAAACAGGCAAACGGCGCGAAAAAAATGGTAGATTCAAATAGCCCTCAGTTATTTTTTTTTTCTTTGCTCTGTAGAGTTATTTTCCTTATTTTCATTGCAATTATTTTGCTGAAATGACATGAAAGATCTATCTTGGCATGTAGGTAGCATTTTTACAATGAAATAATAACATGACAGTATTTGTCATGGAATTTAGATCATTTCACCACCACTACAATTTGGGGGCTCATTTTTAGCTGATTTTGCCCGTTTGTGTGTTGGACTGAAATATTTTTCTTGCATAAACCTGAATCCCACTTTTCGTTTAATGTTTCTCAGCTCTGATAATATTTTCGAGAAAAAAGTAAGTTACAGTCATTTTAATTTGGGCTTTATGTGTGCTGTTGTCATTGGAAATATGTCATTTTTATATAGAATAAAGAAGAACAGCTATTTAGTGTGTTGTAACCTTATGGACAACTTGGGTTAATAACAGCGATAGCTGGATCTCATCAACACATATTATGTTATGTACGATAGTAAAAGGGAACCGACTATTTGTTAGAGCAAGTACTTGTGTACTCGTAAAATATATTTGAATTTGGACAAATCAGAAACAAGTTCCATAAAAAGCACCAATCAAATGACCTCCCTGCTAGGGTGTTGATAAGTAGACGGATGGCAATGAAGTCATTCTGTATCCAGCGATTGATGTAAACACACCGAGGATTCAACTTATCATTTAACTTATCATTTATCCCAGTACATTGATATATGAGCTGTTGCAGCTACACTGTCAGGGCAGATAAATTATATAAAAGAATACGCTTGAGACTAAGGAAGAGTTGCAGTAGTGTAACTAGGTTTCGAGCTTTAGGGCCAGCGCGTAGAAATTAAACCTTTACGGGATAGACAATAGCAGGAACATGTGAATTACTTAATCAAGAACTAAAAACTACAGAAAAAGCTAAATATCTTGGGATTACTATTAGTGATGACTTAACTTGGAAACACATATTGAAATTACATCTTCAAAAGCTAGTAACTCTCTCAGATTTATAAAAGATATGTACAATGTAATAACAATAATATCAAAGAAACTGCCTAAAAACATACGTTCGCCCACCATATGTATCACCATATTGCATCCATTGCAGAAAAAAACTTAGCATATGAGATTATTATTATTATTATTATACCAGAATTGTTGAGCGCCCATTTAATATAAAATATACGTTCAAGGGCGCTTAACAATTAAACATGTGACATATCGCAGATATGTAGGAAAATCACAAAAACATGGCATATGCAATACTAAAACTGAAACTGAATGATTTAATTAATGGAAATTTGTACAACATTATTTGGGATGCATGTATTCTTCTATGTTCTAGTGTCTGCCTTTTAAGAGTTTCAAGCATTGACGTTACGCTGCTTTGGTATGAGTAGCCAGAACATGTAAAAATCCTAATAAAGTCTTGCTACTCTGGCTAGAGTAACCAGAGTTCTGGCTACTCTGGCTGAACTCTGCCTACTCTGGCCAGCCAGAGTAACCAGAGTTCTGGATACTCTGGCTACTGTAAATAGCCAACCGAAAATAGTTATTAACTTGATTTTCAGTTTTAAACATTCTATTTAGAAGGAAATAACAAAAGTTTCAAAATCAAATTCAGCTAAGACTGAAAATGTTTTGCGAACACGGGACCTGGTTACTCTGGCTACTCTAGCTACTCTGGCTGACCAGAGTAGCCAGAAGCCAGAACATGTTAAAACCCTAGAAACCCTGGTTACTCTGGCTAGCCAGAGTAACAAGAGCTACTTTAATTAACCACTTGAAAATAGTTATTAATTTGAAATTCAGTTTTAAATATGCTATTTAGATAGAAATGACATATTATATTATTAAAGTTTCGTAATCAAACTCAGCTAAGACTGAAAATGTTTTGCGAACACGTGACCTGGTTACTCTGGCTGACCAGAGTAGCCAGAACATGTTAAAATCCCAGAAACTCTGGCTACTCTGGCTGAACTCTGGCTACTCTGTTAGAAACAGCCAGAATAACCAGAGCAAGTGATGTCCTGGTGACTCGGGCTACTGTGGCTACTTTGGCTGACCAGAGTGCCAGAACATGTCAAAAATCTAGAAACTCTGCCTACTCTGGTTGAATTCTGGCTACTCTGGCCAGCCATTCTAATTTTGTCAAATCATCTTGAACTTTGTAAGAGTCTATTAACGAGTCAATGTTGAGGTATATGATGGTGTCATCAGCAAATAAGCGTATTCTACCTTTAACAGAGTAACCAGAGTTCTGGCTACTCTTGCTGAACTCTGGCTACTCTGGCCAGCCAGAGTAACCAGAGTTCTGGATACTGGCTGAACTCTGGCTACTCTTGCTGAACTCTGGCTACTCTGGCCAGCCAAAATAAACCCCAAAGTTCTGGCTACTCTTGCTAAACTCTGGCTACTCTCGCCAGCCAGAGTAACCAGAGTTCTGACTTCTCTGGCTGAACTCTGGCTACTCAGGCCAGCCAGAGTAACCAGAGTTCTGACTTCTCTGGCTACTCTGGCTAAACTCTGGCTGAACTCTGGCTGCTCTGGCTAATTTTACGCACATGTTTAAATAGGATATAAAATATCTAAGATGGCGGTCACGACTAAACGGAAAAAATGTAATTTTATAACTGAATCTGAAATATCGTCGTAACGGCTAAAAGTAAACGTACTCACCGGTATTTAGATATATACAAACTGCGGTTATTTCGCCATAAAGAATATTATCAAGTATAAAGCTTCACATTCATTTAATCTAAAATTAAGCACTTTATCTACATTATTCAACCTTGAACCAGTTTCGATAAGTTATGGCATACCGTTAAATGTAAACTTCACTGTTCATAACATTGCATAACAAAAATCCATTTGTTACGGGTTTCTCCTTGAGTTTGATTTAGAAAAGGGCAAATGCATTATAGAATAAATGTTCGAGGCTGTTTTCTTTTTCATTTATCAGAACAATTCGCAGGGATAATTTACGGTTAATTACAGCTGAAATTATTTAAAAAAAAAAAAAGATTAAAGAAATATTTGATAAAACAGTTTCTTGTGAAATAATCAAGTAAACTTGACAACGTCCAAGACTGCTCCTTCATGGTCGTACTAACTTCAGAATATCGGGTCATGTGCAAGCAAACTCAAGATAGATAGTCACATGTAAACAAAACTGCACTCACTTACACAATTCATCACAGAAAAATTGTACTCACTTACACAATTCGTCACAGGTATTACTCAAACTGCCTACATCTTCATACATTTACTGAGCAAAGAAACCCCAGTAAATTTAAGTGGTATGGGTCACCCATGTACGTTTTCTGCATAAAAGGAGCAGATGAATTTTTGACATATATATTCAGATAGTTATTTATGATGTTTAAAAAAACTAAGTATTTCTACATGAGAGTATCTGTTGTGTAAAAATAAATGAATGCTTGAATCACCTTAAAGGCGGTTGGATCTAAACATGTTTTTGAGTCAGTCAAAATGATAACTGTCATCCGTCCATCTGAAATCATCTCAATTATGAGACTTTGTGAAAGCAGTAAAACGTTATGAGACACTTTTCAAACAACCGTTGTTTACGTCTAGCCTCGTGTTATAAAAATAAATATACGCTTTAAGTCAGTCATTTACAGATAACACGGGACAGGTATTTCTATGTGCCCCATCTGGGCCATTTTTACCTAAATTTAGTATCTTGAAACTGATATTTTACCTTTTATAGAAAAAAACTCCGACTGAATTGGCGAGTTGAAAATGACATACAATCTTCTACAAACCACATGTAATACCTTCGCTCTATTTTCCTCTTTTCTCAAAACTGCTTTTTTTTTGCACTGGCATCAACGCATTTGTGCGGAATTTTCAAATTATATTTCCCCTGTCCCTACAGTATAAACCATTAAGCTAACAAACCATTAAACAGTTAATAAACTAAATCAAACAATGAGAGCTGAAGACGGATTTTTGTCACAATATCCATTTTAAGCATGTACAATGTATATCTTATTAATGTTATCATTTGAATCGTCTCTATCCTTTTATTTTTCCCTATTAATTGATACAGCTCTAACAATACGTTTACATTTGATTGTCATTGTACTGGTTAACATAGGGTGGCTATATATGATATTACATTCAGCTAGATTTTCCGCGTAAAGATTACATACTCTTAACTCTTGTCTTCATAATAAGATAAATAATAACTTGTCAATAATGTGTATGCCTATTTTAATGCATATAACTTATCTCACATAATGGCCAGGAATTCAAAATAAATGCCGGGTTTACAAACAATTTTTTACTAAAACTCACTAGTTTGTGAAATCATTTTAGACAATTCAGTCTCGTTTACATAGTTTTAGTAAAAAAAATTAAAATCGCCTTAAAACTTGTTAAAAACTGTATTAATGTGATGATACATTACGAGATATTCCGGTCAATAACGAAAAGGAAAATTAACATGACATTTTTCGTAGGTTTTTATCAATATTTAAAACCAATTTTCACTCCTGTCGTTATTTTCAGTTCATAATATACATTCTTAACAATCTCTTAAAATGAAAACTTCAAAATTCGCCCTGTGAACAAATGGTTTCTATTAATTTCTGCAAATGTAGTATTATCTGTGAAATGAGGTGGAACTTCCCATTGTATCACTAATGCGATGATTTTAGTTCTTTCTGATTATGTAACTATGATAAATACAGGGTTATATGGACATATGCAGGCCGTGTCTGAAGTTTTTAACACAGAGCATGCCATAAGTTCTAATCGTACACTTAAAGAATACAATCTGTAAGAAGAACTTTTATAAGTATAGAAAGCAAAAGCAAGCAAGAATTATAGCAGACTCGGTTTGATTGAGTCTGTTTATGAGAGGTAATGAAATCTGTAACACCTCTCATGTCCCTAGCATTTGCTTAAGAGGAACTCTATCATCCATTAACATTGAATGAACTCCATGAACACAAAGGCGCACACAATATAACAATACTGAGTCCAAATACGGGAAGACTTTAACAGCCGCACAAAGCATCACTTAAAGACTCTTGTTGTGAATAGTAAATAGAATACTGAGTATGTAAGAGGATTTTTGAAAGCGTAGAATGCAACCAAGCAAAATGATAGCAGACTCGGTTTGACTGAGTCTTGTTCATGAGAGGTATTGGAATGTTCAACAACCCTTACGCCCCAGAGCACCGGCTTAAGCAGAAGTGTATTGTCCATAAACATTGAATGATCTTCTTGATCACAAAGGCCCAGAAAATATAATACTCAGTCCAAATATGGGGAGAACTGGCAAAGTGGTTTTGGCAGCAAATTGCTCTCAGTTGAACAGTTAGTTTGTTATTGGCGTTATAGTCGACTGTGATAATGAAACCGTTGGAAATTGACCAAACTCTTTTTGGGAAATATGCATAACACAATACAACATTCAGCTGTTTGCTCAGTTATTCTCAGTAAATACGCCGAGGAAATGTCTACAGTTACGAGAAGTTAAAAAAAGTCTCTTGTATGTATTTTGCAACAAGGAAATGAGTGTTTCGTTCTGAAATTAACCAGTGTATGAGGCAACCTATACTTTAAAGCATAAAACTGAACAGAAAGAGCAGATGGGTAATAAGATGTTTTTTCAATTTATTCACCAGAATCATCAAAAGAAGTAAATTATTATAAAAATGATGACTGAAATAGGGAATTGTGAAGTGTATCAATCTCAATTTCTTTATAAAATAATCAAGAAAAGAACATTTTTCTATAATGACTTTTATCTGTAAAAGAACATTCATTTTTTTAGATGTACACATAATGATTATGTAATAAATACTAACAAAATAAGTTTCATTTCTACAAGATACCACACAAGACGACAGGGTAAAGATCAAATATTCAATACTGGTACTTCTGTATTTAAAAAAAATAATAAAAATAAAACATTGTTTTATTCTTGAAACACTCTATGAAATCAATTAATTTCGTTTGCAAAACATTTCTTTCTAAAATTTATTTTCTTTGGACATGTATCCGTTGTTTGAAAGTTACAAAGATGAAATTAATCGGAATTGTGTTTGTTTGTTTGGATTAAATTTCTTCTACGAAAATTAGTCTCTCGCAAATATTAACGATTCAAATAAAGCTGCATGTTTTGTTTCATATGGAAAAAGGAAGACCAAAATTCTTCCATTTTGTTATTTGAAGGAAGAGTGTTTCAATATGATGATCAAGTATTTACAATTTACATTTACTAAAAGTATTGGTTGATGATTGTTGAGTTTTTTACTTCACTTCTTTCTTTGTAGACGCGGGTACCAGGATTTCGTACACCTTATAATATTTTGATGTTCTGACCCACGTACAACTTATTATCCGTCAAGAGAAGCGTATCCACGACGGCTGCCAATCTACATGGTATTTGTTCAGTAAAACATGCGGAGAAGAATCGCCATCATCAGGGTGAAAAAAAAAGGACACGACCCGTGCCGTTTTACAGACATAGCAAAACCCTCGTTGTCAGTAGTTATTCCTTCTGGATGCCAAAAGCGATGAGCAAATTCCCGACTAACTCGGTTAACGAGATCAAGTTCAGTAAAACTATCACGATACCAATCGGTTACATATAAGCGTATACCTCTAGCATCTAAGGCTAAAATTTAAACGGCATCTGAACAGTTTTTCACCTTCCTTATTATGTTTCAAAGTTAGCAATGACTTTTCGGTCATGCTTAGTACTTGCACTTTACCTTCATGATTGGCCCACATAGAAACAATTAGCCTGTCATCATTAACGTAGGCGATATTGACGCAGTACATTTCTGTAAGTATAAAGTGTGTTTGGAAATCAAGAGCTCTTGACTCTGTCATGGTTAAAAACTGGATTATACTCCTGTCCTCGTCCCTGTCAGATGAATGTACCATTGCAAACTCAGAGTCAGTAATCTTTGTAACAGCTTCTGGAACTGTTTTCACGTGCCGCACGTAAATAACTCCTTGACCTTTCGTATCAATTAGCTTCACAGAAGAATTGTTTTTGTCACAAGCAATAAGATATTGCTCAGACAGTACGCAGCAGTCAACTATGTGGCAACCATCATCATCACGTGCGGAACTCACGTTAATATCACCCACAAGGTGTGCAAATTTTCGTTGATCTCTTGCTTCTGTCTCTTTCATTTTAACGTTATTGTCCTTGGCGACACTTCCAAATTCTCTTACTCTTTTGATAACATCGTCCGCATGCTTTTCTAGTTTATACTTAAATGCATCATCGCTTGTGGAATCATATTTTGTCAAATCCTCAACAACATGTCCTGCCTGTTCAAGTCTTTGACTGACTTGTTTCAATGCAATGAATAGTTTATACTTTTGACTTTTTGGAGAAATGGAAAGCTGTTTAATATCATGTACAAGCTTGCCAATTTCTATGTTCAAAGGTTCTATCGTTTGTTTCGCATTGCTCACTCGTGCGTTTTCAACTTGCATTACTGACGCAACATTCTCTTCAATTTTATTTGCTTCTTGGTCGAACCGGTTGAACAAAGTGTCCTTTTCTTTCATTATCGCGAACTTAACGTCTGAAGATATTTTGTATATACGTCCATGGCGGATACCCATTGCTCTTTCAGCGTCTGACAATCGTTTTGCAATATGATTCCAGTTAATAATCAGTTGTCCAAATTCCTCCCCACGCTCTAAATCTTGGACAATATTGGGCAAATATCTCATAGCACAAACTTCCTTATGGTCCACCCTTTTACAAACAGAACAAACGAACGTGTTACACGTTGCACAGTAAAATTTGATTATTTCAGTGTTATGAACTGGGCATTTTTCAATACAAACGTCTTGTGGCAATTTGTCTCCCTCTAAATATCTGTGATCCGGCAAGAACATCCCGTGATAGTTAAGGCAAGTGGAACAAAAGTATGACATACAAGATGTACAGAAACCTGATGCAGGCTTATGTTTCCCGTCTCTGTTGCATGTTTCACAATACATCTCAAAGACTTCATCAGAACCCTTGTTTCTCGTGTCCGGAAATGCTGAAAGTACAGCTGTATCTTCCACACTTGGTCCATGTTCAACTTCTGGTGCAGAATCTGGTACAAAGGTTCCATGGCCTTTAACAGATGCTCCAAGCTGATTCGGCTTCAATACGTTTATATCAAATGTTTCTGTTGATTTTTCCATTCTACTTGATATTCCTTTATTTCGTATTGAGAATCTGAAATAAAACGACCGTTGTATATAATTCAAATAAAATATGAATAGCTAATAATAATGTTTTATAGATAATTTATAGACACGCAGGGGAGAATACTAAAACTAAACACTAAATACTTTTGACTTACCTTTATGTACAGTTGCTGTGTATCGTATATAATACTTTGAATCAAATCATTTTCCAGTTATTCCTCGGCAAAGCCATCTTTCTTAAAACATTCAATTCAAAAAGAATGTCTTTACGTAATATAATATTCACGTTTACCGGTAACCAATTTTCTTTTAAATGTTATTAACCTTGTGATAAAGAGAACTAAGAAGTTCAAAGTTTGAAAACGTTTATCATGATTTCGTGAAGATGGTCAATAAACCAGTTAAGTAAATAAATTTCAGCAGAGATAAATATGTGTACGTGTGAACACTTGCGTAACACCTTGCGATAGAAAATGGGTGCAGTACCCATCACTACGCGGAGGATCACACCGATATGTATTTATAAGGTCGCCGTTTTTCAGACATAATTCCTCCAAATAGGAAATAAATTCATCGGCACTGTGGGGAATCACATGATCAAAATAATCTTTAAACAAAAGTTATATTTTAAAGAACATGAATAAATTTCCTACCAGGATAATATATAAAATTTAAACCTAGCCTAACATATGACTAATGAAAGTTGTTAAATTATTAAGTAGTTGACAATAATGATAGATATCCTGTTATTACAAACACTAAGGAAAATAAGAAGTCTCAATTTCTTGAAGTGTTCTAGATAATCAGAAAGTGATTTTGATTGAAATCTATGTAGTTTTAGGATACATCTATGTTGCCATATGATAGGCTATATTTTAGATTTACAGCAAAATTTGCTTCAATTTTATCCCATATTATTCATAAATTTATTTTGGTTTATTTTGATCATGTGATTCTCCATAGTGCATAATTATGTTAACGCCAGATGAATGATTTTGTTTGACTGTAATTTTGTAAGTGTGTTGCGGGGAGGATAGAGGGGATAGAGCAAGGTTTTTTGTTTTTTTTTGTGGAAAAAATGGTATCTACTTTTGGTGTCGATCCAAAATCCCTTAACTGCAGCTTTTCGCAATACGTTTTCTGACAAATTGTATATACAAAATTTCCTGCACATTTCCTATCCAATCATCGTCTCGGTAGATGATACAAAAGTTTCACTAATAGTATTTTTTTTGCTTTTACAAAATGATGCGCTTTAACGGTTTACACTCGGCGTTTGCCGTTACGGGTTTTAAGCAAATTGAAAAGCTACCGTAGTCAGACACAAAGTTTTATCATACTGAATACCATTAACAAACGAGTGAATTGGAAACACAATAGTTTGGTAAGAAGTGGATTTAATCATATAACCAACGTTAATGATGTGAAGTTATGTAATTTAAAACTAGTTCTAAAAACCTTTGTTCCAAAAGACTCGTGAACAGTTGCCATTCTGTAGAAGTAGGGGTTTTGTAACTTGTCTTAGCATATGAGTTTGATAAGAAGATATTTGCCCATTTCAAAAGTGATACATATTATGGCTAAGTTTGAAAAATCACCTTAAAGCAGCATGCCTCCAGATTTGGCTTAAAAATAATCTTTCTTTCAAATTGAAGTTTGCTCATATTATGAACATTAGAATATGAATTTTTGTTTCTAAAATATTTTAAAAGATCCAAATCAAGAAAAAAATATGACCGCGCCGGGAATCGAACCCCGGACCGCGGCGGCAATAAAGACATTTTCCCGTCGTCGTAACCAATAGCGCTATAACTGAAGTAGTGTATAATGACTTCAAACTTCGTATTTATAATCGAGAGAGATTACCTGGAGTAAAAGCGTGACAAACGCTTTTCGATTTTCATCGTAAAAAGTAGTAAAACAGAACATTCTTATGTGTTTCCGTAACATAAAGTTTGTCAGTAATTAAGTTTTAAAACCTTCTTAAGAAATACAGCATTTATTTCAAGATATCTAAAAAAATATTTTTTTTTGTTGTCCAACGATCTGGAGGCATGCTGCTTTAAATGAAAACTTGATAGTCTTAAATCTTTCTTTACGCTAATACGGGAGGTAACTGTGTAATAAACAAATCATTGCATTTGAGTAATTTGTCTTCCTTCCGATTCTTTTTAATCTCGACAATAATGTTTTACGTTTTCTCCATTTAAGGAAAACAAATGTTTGGAGAACCCATCTTCAAAAGTCGCAAAGTAAATACTTCTGTAGTGGCATTATTTGATTAACATAAAATCAAGGTGTTTTATAGAATTGAAATATAATACTTTACATTAGGTAACGGTTTAAACTCGTACCCTAACATGTTTTAACCGGTATATATACTTAACAAAGGCAGTCTACACTTAGCCCATTTATTGAGCATTTATCGATGGGGTATCGGGATGATAAATCTGAAACATGTCCTGATTCGTCTGTACTCATGTTTCGTTTTGTAAAACGTTAAATGAATGAGATATAAAAGAAAGATGAAATTCTTTCCTAAGATCACTTTATTATGACAAACTATTAACAGGACTCGATTTTTTTTCAGCAGTTTTGGATACTGGTTGAAGACTACGGCAAGGTAAAGCATATATTCTAATGATTTAAACTTTAGAAAAATATGCATTATTTCTAACTTACTAATTCATTCATAACAGTGTGTTTAAAAACACGATGAATATATATATTTCTAATAATTTAGTCATTATTATTATAAATGTATTAAGCTATATTTCGATTCGTTCAAAATACGACTTGTTTGGAAATAAACAAAAAAATAACATTTTATTTTTTTTGTTAATAACATTTGTTGTTGTTGTTGTTGTTGCTGATTTTTACGTTGCGCTTTTGGCTGACACAGGAAATGATACGATGCTGTTCCAATATAGTCATGCCACTGTTACATGCCAGCAACAAATATTTGACTGGCATATTTTATCAACACCATGGGAAATACCAGTTGCAGGTGCAGTATCGATGCATGTAACGGCAAATGGTACCATACTGTAGAGTGACGTTGAAACGAACGATGTTAGAAGCAACTAAATTATTTTCTTTATTTTCTGCATGGGTGGTTTTTCGGTAGTTTTTTTTTTCAATCAGTATTCGAGTTTTGTATAATTTTTTAAAGATTTTTCAATTTAGTTACCATTAATAAATAGTTATGATATACAGCTTTGAACACTCTATAATATTACGATGAATCGTTTTGTTCTGTTGCGGACCAAACAAATGTCATCAACAACAGTTTTTTTTAAGTCTGGGAAGTCATCATTTTATTTGACTTTTATTGTGTTTTTTTCTCTTTAGATATTTGAAAGACGTACATGAATAAAGACCAGAAGTGGACGAAGAATTCACTAACAATTTTTAACTATTTGGAGAAAATGACTTTTTCAAAACAATGTGTGTTACTTTATGTTATTTCAATTTATCTTTGTGCAGAAATTGTTGAATCTGAAAGTTACGCGTGCAATGACAACGAATTTTTACACGTGGAAACGAGAAAGTGCACTGTATGCAATGTTTGTGACAATGAATTAGGGCTAGTCACGTGGGTACCATGCACGAACAAAAGTAATACGGTCTGTGGTCCGAAATGGAAACTTAGAGTTCCTGCAAATAGTGTGACTAAAAGTGAAACAACGCGTAATAATGTGTTTCAACACGTGGAACGCTCGGCAAAAGTGGAAAAATGGAAAACTGTTGAAAATATAGTGACAGGTGTTTTGATTGGCGTCGGATTTACAGCTGTTCTAGTCATTGTCACGGTGTGCGTGTTACATGCACGTCGACGGAGACAGTCACCATACAGAATCATATATCGGGATGAAAAATCACTTAAAGAAATAGGTAAGATAACACTAGCAAACAGTTTTATATTAGAGGTGCGTCGACAGTACTTCTAATAAAGATATATAAAAATGCTTATTTTAGTTTTTGAGTACTTCTATCTTATCGGGGACGTAGACACTTGCGTCAATTCACAAAGATTATTAGTAGCAAATAATATATAAAACACGAGACAGATAAAAGGAAAAGGAAAATGCGTTTGTGATTTAATAGATTAAATCATGGGTGAAGAGCAATGTTATGGAACACACTACTTCCAAGTAGAAATTTCGCAAAGAGTTAGGAATCTGGCGTTTCTTGGCCACCTAAACTTATGCGAAGCTTCCATTTATTGTACATTGTGACTTGGGTTTTTTTATTATATGTAATTGAATAACAATTATCCGATTGCGGAAGCTATCGGTGGTGATACCTGACGTTTCTCTTGTTTCTGTTTCAAAATACCCATCTTATTTCTATTTTCAGTCAATGAAAGGAACGGCGTGAAAAGAAACGGAAATATTTACGTGAAAACGGAAGATATTCTAACCAGCACGTATCCAGTAAAATCACCCGTGTAGCACCAAACTTAAATATCACAGTGCTGTTATCATTCTAACAAATACGGTTCATTTGATGTCTATAGTGTCAAACTCTGAAATTATATCTGACGTTAAATTAAAACTCAAAGATTGACATTATTATGACTTCTGTTAAAAATCTATACAGATGAAAGAGACTTTTTATTTGATCAAACGCACAATCTTCAGGCAAGTACAGTCAAACAAGTTTATAAAGACCACCATTGGGACAGCAAAAATGTGGCTTTTATTGGGAGGTGGTCTTTATTCACAGGTTAAAGTACACTGTAAATGCTAAAATGGGAAACAAAACATGTGGTCTTTAGAGCCAGGTGGTCTCTGTTCAGAGGTGGTCTTTAACACAGGTTTGACTGTATGTTTATTTAATGAAATCAGTCGAATTAAGGCCATAAAATCTTTCCATATTATAATGTTGCTTCTACTAAACGTGTACATAACATTCAAATGCAGCTTGAACAGAACTATTTACTTGATATTTAAGAAACTACTTTCTTTGTAACGTATTTTGTTAATAATGCACAAGCACTAATGTGCTTATTTGATACGCCGAATCTCGTTAAATCGAACTCTTGTCACAGTCGAAGTTAGTATTTTAGGATCATTCTAGAATGTTTATCTCGAATTTCTATTACTCTTGGTCTCCCTAAAAATGACCAAGGTGTTATATCATTTTTATTTTCATTTTCTTCGGTGCTTAAATATGCTGGGATCGAGAGAGATTCCTATATTGTTTGTCTATGTTGATTTATGTTATATATTCTTATGCATTTCATTATAATATTTATGCTTATGATGTTTATTATTGTTTGAAATAAATGGTGTTGATACTTTAATGTTCTTCTTACTTGATCCAGACTTCTATGATACACCAAACAATTAAAGCTGATGAAATACTTTACTGATACATAAAGAAGTCTATAATTATATTGTCGAAATATAAATGTGTTTTTAAAAATTGACATTTTAATGAAGTAACTAAGACCATGAAAGTGAGTAAATGTGATGTCGGCTAAAGGCTGAAAGCCTTTTGACGAGTCCTTACGGTTCAGCGATTCTCTAAATGGACCGAATAACACGTGAAGGGATGTAGTTCCATTAGATTTCTCAAACTTCAAACAGTTCACTGCATGAATGAAGTTAAGTTGTGTCAATTCCCTTTGCTATGACCAATATACGATGTAATCTGTCATATTTATGACTTGTAATTGTGCAATACTCGAATGTAACTCATTAAGCATAAATGTGCATTTTAAGAATTGCGCAGGCTTACAAAGCTTGGGTAACATCCAGCGAAAGACAAAAAATAGTTCCACAGGGCTCCAGATAAGATGCGTATTAGCGTAAATTACGTATAGAAATAATGCAAATACGCATGTCTAATAATTTCTAAGCGTATAAAAACGTATATAAAATTACAGAAACGCACACAATGCTTTTTTAAAAACAAAATCTGAATCGTCTGGATGCGTTAGGTAACATAGCCGATCAGCCTTAATTCTCCCACATTGAACGTAAACACGCATCGTATGATTTCTATAAACTTTGCGTGGGTTGAATTTTGCAGTCAGTAAACGGATAAATTATCGGAAGAAGAAGCTCTTACTGGTTTGTTTAGTTACTACTGATATTAAAAATGATTTTAATTCTTATTTTTCGAGAAATAAACAAATCGGCGAAACATTAAATTGTATTTTCTTGTAGTTTTTGAAATCGAAAGTAGATCGTCTATGTTTGGCTGCTTTCACGAAACGAAACAACTTTTTTTATGAAAAGATTTAAATAAGAGGTAATTTAACCGTAAACTTCAATGTCAGATACTGCCAATTGCTGCTAAATGTCTTCGTATCATCACAATTTGTAAAATATATTGTTGAAAACTGGAGAAAAGTGTAATCGTATCCGGATATAATATTTTGGGTAAATATCGAGCTGTGTTATGAAATTTTAAGAAAAAAAACTAAAAACAAACTGAAACTGGTAGACTATACTGTCAGTACATCAATCATTAGCCGACTCAGGCCCTTCAGGCCTTTGATTAACTATTTGTTTACAATCTGAGTGAACTGCTAGCGAAGATAGCTAAACAAGATATGTAAGGTACGACCACCTTGGGAAGCGATACCAACCTACCAGTTTTTGCTTAAAATATGAATGTCCGAAGCCTGGACGGTAATGTCTATTTGCATTGTGCCAAGTTAGTAAATTTACCATTCGTTATTGTATCCGTTTTCTAAATACTTGTTACTTTATCCTCTCAGTCCATGATCCCTCCGTCCCACGTGTATGCCTGCTTGCGGAAAGTGATTCTGCCTTTGCGACCAGTGAAGACCAAGACCATGCCTGCTGATCATGGTCTGCACTGTTCGCTGTTCAGTCAGTATATTTTCAGTGAACACCCCTTCCAGTAATAAGTGGTTTTGCCCAAATTGAATGATGGACCAGTCCATTTTAGAAATTTAGCAGGCTAAAGGTTAAAAGAAATAAAAATCGTTACACAGGTATGATACTGCAGCTAGAGTCATGGTCAATGGACTCAGATTCTTGATACACGAACCCAGGAAATCTTCTGGCAATGAACACAGCAAAAAACTTGATGACAAATGGTATAATTATTAAGGGTTATTATTAGCAATATGTTACTTCTTATTCAATTATGAGTCTTCAATACATCTTCTACCAGATAGGTGTATATGATTTCCAAACAACTGCTAAGAGTTTACAAGTACCTTTATACCTAGATTCTTTTATCTTATCCGGGAAAGGTTTTACCGCATTATGTGACAAAGTGAAAAGGGCAATTTTTGACAAAGAAAGGCACGTGTCTTAACTATACTGTGTAATGTCACTGATAAAAGTGTCATAATTCAACGCACATTAAAGTTCCACAATGCAACGCACATAATACACCGAATAATTATTTTTATTGATATGTAAAGATGTCCTTATACTGCCAAAAAGAATGTCTTTTGATGCTGAAATTGCCGCTGAGTAAATTTTCTGCTTAGACTTTTAGCTGAATAATTACATTCCGAGTGGGGTACTTTTGATGGTTTTGGCAAGTGACATTAACCTGACAAGCCTGTCCATAAAAAATAATGACCAAAATCAAAACAGAAGGAATAATAAAATAAAAAGACAAATTTAATTCATTTGCAATGAAATGTCTTTTTTATAATTGTGTTACAAATAGCCTGCTGCATCTTTAATTCCTTTTTATCTCCTTAGTCATTAGTTGCACAACTACGATTAAGACAATAATTATAAAACGGAAAGCAATTAAAATAATAGCCGTATATTAAAATACCAGATTGTTCTTTCAGTCGAATTCACAGTAAGATGACAATACTTTTCACAAGGGACTTAAATGTATCACTAGTAAGGTACTGTCTGATGTGAGAGTTATGGTTTCTGGACAACTTCGTAACTTAAAACCTTCTTCAGCATAAAGAAATTTAACTATCCGAACTATTTCGGCACACCTGGTAAGTTGCCCCTTTCGTGATACAACTTATTTGGTTTCTACTTTCTTCAGTATTGCACATTATACGACATTTTGAAGTGACATAATTGTAAAAAAAAAAGAAAAAAAAAAGAAACACGTGTGAAATATGCGTGATACAGGACTGCTTTCGAACTGAAAAAAAATGAAGAAAATTAATGTCCTTTACGCGGTTTGAAAATTGCAGATCTTTCTTTGAAAACTTTTATGTTCAGGATATATGATTTTTTTGCGATTTAAATACCATTTTTCTCTTGTTTGGTGATCCGATGAAAATAAAATAAATGTGCGAGGTTTTAGAAGAAAGAAAAAACATGATCCGATGAATTTATATTAATAAATTAATGTTGCAGTTTTCTGATCGGACAGTTCGCGCAGAACATGAGGCATTTTAACTAAATTCAAAGAGGCTGATATTTCTTGCCAAAAAAAATGAATGCACGGTGTTTTAGACACTGTCGATGCTATGGTGCTTACTAGACTGGTGTCCGTGTTTACTCTCTACGTTCCATAAACGTTTGGAGAGAATGATTCTCGAAATACAGTCGGGTACCAGGCTATGGTTCTTACGTACTGTACTTCCTCTAACTCCTGTAATAGTTTTTGAAATTATCTCCCATTCTGTTGCGCCTCAGTAACTCAGTTGCAGAGTATCCGCTTTATGTACGAGAATTCAGGGTTCAATCCTTGACCGCGTCGTACCAAAAAAAAAAAAAAAAAAAAGAAAAAGAAAAATGGTACTGGTAGCTCCACCTACATTGTATACTTAGTATTTATTGGGTTAGTTGTGAGAATTGTAACTCGTGCAAAACATATATTCCCTTCAAATATATCAGAAAATCAACACCTGTCCTGTTTAAACTCTGAATTTAAGCATAAATGAAAAAGAGGGACCGTGTTTATAGTAAATTTTGTTATTCAAACTAATGCGAATTAAAACACAAGTACTGACAAAAATCCAGACAGTTTTACCGGGATTATATAAATAATATGGTATGTGGTACAACTGAGCATATAGATGGTACAACAACAAAATTTTGGGGCTTTATAAAAGAATTTAAAAAAAAAATTCTTATGAAGAAGCACTGCCATCCTTAATTTTAAAGAAAAATTAGAAATATTAAAAAGGCACTTTTCGTCTGTATCTAACACTGATGATGTAGATTTATGTTTATGTATAGGGCGGCTTGACACATAAAGTATGTGCTCTTCACCACTGTACCTATGAGTCGTGCAACATCAAGTTGTAAAAATGAAATGAATGAACTGGCACGCAGAAAAGTGCCATTCAAATATTCCATATGACATTGCAAACACAACCAGCCGTGTCCAACTGTATAAAAACAGTTTGGTTAATTCCGAAAGATATGTATCAACACATCCCGACATGCACCAACAGTAGCCCGATGAAATCCCCGGAAACAATACCAGATAAATTCCCTTGCGAAGAATTAATGGCAAGTTAAGGCCTTTACGCGCGCGCAACGCTCCTTGCCTATCCGGCCCGAATCCGAAGAAAATCCCAAGCAAAACTGTTCACATGTCTTCTTCAAAGTTAATATCTTCCATGAAAAAGTGATTATGGAGATTTTTGTAATCCATTTGTCTTAAATCATTATTCATTTTGTGTAAGAACCTAGCTAGATCCTTATTGAAGGTGGCTGTCAGTCTAACCGTGCAATCACTTTGAATATCGTAGATGATAAGACAAAAGTATTTGTAGTAATTGTGATGTTCGTCAAATCTGCCTTCTGTTCCCAAAAATATTTTATATGTGTTATTTGTAGCTTGATTGTGATGAAAGCTTTAAGCTTATTGGAACCACTCTCGAGTGCAATTCCTAAAAAAACCACTACTGGTGTCTTATGAGAAGTCATGGTCATTACGACCTCTGGATTGAGGAGTAGGATAGCTCTAGGTCATGTGGGGTCAAAAACTAGGTCACCCGGTCAAGTCAAAGGAAAAGCTTGTTATCACTCTAGAGGCCACAGTTGTGACCCATCTTTATGAAACTTTGTCAGAATGTTTGTCTTGATGATCTCTAGAGTCTATGGCCATCATGGCCCTCTTCTTATATTATATTATAGATATTTTTATCATATTGACAAGGTTGTTGAATAGTCAAGCTGTGATGAACTCTGGCAGTCGTTATTCAGAAAATATTTTATGTTTAGCTCCAGCATTCGTTGTCATATTGTTGTATTATTGTTGTTTTATGATTTTTAGGGTGGTTCAGTTTCTATTGTGCTTCATACCATTAGATTGTGTACTCATATATTTAAAAACAATAACAAACAGAGTAACTATCATATATTTGTGCATTTTATTTTCTATTTTTACTTCTATCCTAACTACATGTATGTATTTGTAACAAAATTCATTTCTTTTAAATTTCAGTCTGCATAGTATGTAATTTGGTCTACTAAAAACTACTGTTTATATCTTTAACAAATCTGTCAGTTGTTTGGTTAGTAGAAACTGATGATTGGAAAAAGAACCTTATTGTCACATAAAAGCCAACAGACAACTAAGATATATAAACATCTCGCCATATTCATAAGTTAACAAACTAAGACAGTATAATTTTTGTTTATTTATAAAACCAAAGTATACAACAAATAATTATAGCAAAATATTGTTTTAACACTAAGTACAATAGGCGGTTATATGTCATGTGTAATAACTTCCCAAGGGCAGAGCCCCAAGTGAAATTATTTGTACAATGTATCACCGCTCAATTGAATAAGTAGTATTAAAACATGGTGTTGCTATAAGTCATTTTGATTTTAATAAGCATTAATCTAAAACAGTAGATAAAATTTAAAAGCATTCCTTCTTGGTAACAACAGAAACTTTGAGTCAACACACATTAATATGACATCATTCTAGGTAAGAATGTTTTAACAGAGAAAAGAATATCAGAATAATGTTTAAAATGTTTTGTCAAAGACTTTTGTATGAATTATTGCAATTATAACTTCTTATTCACTAACACCATTTCATGAAACTTAAGAAAAATAGTGCTTCTGCAACTTAAATGAGAAGCACTTTGCAAAATAATCTAATAGCTGTTAATATATTAAGTAAAAAAGCTTTTTTTTTACTTTCTCGATTGGAAGTTTCACTTACAGAATTTCCGACAAATATCTTTTAAAAAATAAATGTCATGTAAAATTAGTTTATGACATTAACATGTAAACATATGATTTCTCTAAATTTGTTGCACCATTTGGCAACGTTTACTTTTTATGCAACCTTAAGACATGATTTTTGACTGTTTGTCCAGTATTTTATTAGCTCACATGAGCACGAAGTGCTCAAAGGTGAGCTTTTGTGATCACCCTATGTCGGTCATCCGTCATCATCAACAATTTGACTGTTAACACTCTAGAGGTCACAATTTTGGCCCAATCTTAATGAAACTTGTTCAGAATGTTACTGTCAATAAAATCTTGGACAAGTTCAATATTGGGTCATCTGGGGTCAAAAACTAGGTCACCAGATCAAATCAAAGGAAAAGCTTGTTAACACTCTAGAGGTCACAGTTTTGGCCTAATCTTAATGAAACTTGTTCAGAATGTTACCCTAAATAAAATCTTGGAAAAGTTAGATATTGGCTTTTCTGGGGTCAAAAACTAGGTCACCAGGTCAAATCAAAGAAAAAGTTCGTTAAAAATTCTAGAGGTCAAAATTTTGACCTTATCTTAATGAAACTTGGTCAGAATGTTACCCTCAATAAAATCTTGGATAATTTTGAAATTAGGTCATCTTGGGTTAAAAACTAGGTCACCAGGTCAAATCAAAGGAAACGTTTTTTAACACGGTAGAGGCCACATTTATGACTGTATCTTCATGAAACTTGGTCAGAATGGTAATCTTGATGATCTTAAGATCTAGGTTGAATATGGGTCATGTAGGCTCAGAAACTAGGTCACCAGGTCAAATCAAAGGAAAAGCTAGTTAACACTGTAGAAGCCACATTTATGACCATATTTTAATGAATCTTGGTCAGAATGTTTATCATGATGATCTATAGGTCACATTCAGATGTGGGTCAAGTGGGGTCAAAAACTAGATTACCAGGTCAAATCAAAGGAAATGCTTTTTAACAAGGTAGAGGCCACATTTATGACTACATATTCATGAAACTTGGTCAGAATGGTAATCTTGATGATCTTAAGGTCTAGGTTGAATCTGGATCATGTAGGCTCAAAAACTAGGTCACCAGGTCAAATCAAAGGAAAAGCTAGTTAACACTGTAGAGGCCACATTTATGACCATATCTTAATGAAGCTTGGTCAGAATGTTTATCATTATGATCTATAGGTCACTTTCAAATGTGGGTCAGGTGGGGTCAAAAAATAGGTCAATAAGTCAAATCAAAGGAAAAGATTGTTAACACTCTAGAGGCCAGATTTATGACTACATATTCATGAAACTTGGTCAGAATGTTAATCTTGATGATCTCAAGATCCAATTTGAATCTGGGTCAAGTAGGATTAAAAACTAGGTCACCAGGTCAAATCAGAGGAAAATCTAGTTAACACTGTAGAGGCCACATTTATGACCATATCTTAATGAAGCTTGGTCAGAATGTTAATCTTGATCTTTAGGTCAATAGGTCAGGTGAGCGATACAGGGCCTTCGTAGCCCTCTTGTTTAAATATTTGTGATTTAGTCTAATTGTGATTCATCCAACTGTGATAATGTTTATTTGTGAAGAACAAGCCACATTTGCTGTATACTACATGTTCGAACTGTTACTCATTTAATGTGTATTACATGTTCATACTGCCAGACTATGAGGTTATAGCTGTTTCCCACACTTTACAAAGTTTATAAATGTTTACTCAACTTTAACGTTTTTGATAACACTGTTACTGTTATGAAATTAAATACAATGTGGTCATTAAAGAACATTAATGGTTTGAATCTCTATATTTTTTCTTTAGAGGGTGTGTTTTATCTGCAATTCTAACACGATCCAATTCATTTTCCTATTAAACAAAGAAGGCTGAAAGCAGTGAATTGTTACACAACAATTCATTTTTCTGACATCACAATTATTACGGTATAGCGTCAAAAGTCATAGGGGAGTGCTGGAAAAGAAACCAATTGAAAACGTGCAAATATTTAATGAATGTTGTCAAGGATATACTTTAAAATTCTTGGTAACGTGTTAGAATCGAAATAATATATCTCATTTAGTCATTTGCTCTTGAATAAAATCATTGTTTGTCGTTCAGATGCGTATTATCATATCACTTGGGCTGCGCCCTCGTGATATAACTCCTTCGCATCTGAACTCCAAACAATGATTTATTCAGCGATAAATCACTCAATAAGATGTATTATTTCTTAATTCTTTTTGTTGAAATGTCTTCACATTTAGCTCACATGAACTGAAGGTTCCTAGTATGCTACCAGTGTAGGTGAATAGTCTGCCATCTGTTGCTCAAAATTTACATAACATCTCATCTGACTAGCCAGAATTACACCAAACTTTGAATTTAGCTTTAAAGCAAGGTACTCTCTCAGTAAGGTTTGACTTAATCATTTTATGGGCAGGTAGAGAAAAAAATTACTGGTAATTTAAAATGATGACTTTTCATGAATGGCTTGGTGGGCGTTCATCTAACCATGTCTTGTAGCATTATTATTTTAATGTCCTTTATAGAAATGATTATGATGTTGATGCTTTGGCAGTTTCATTGAGCAGTTTAATTTAGTATAGAAATACCCTTGGATGACTCATTTTCATAGACTGCTTCAGGATTTTCATCAAACTTAGTGGCATCATTGCAATGTTTTTTCTGACACAGTTCAAATTTGAGCAATTTGTGGAGTTACGCAAACTAACAGTTCAAATGTCAAATGTCAGGTTACAGCTACGTTTTAACATCATTTTTAGCTAATCTGATTTTTGTTAAAAAAAAAAAAGATGAGTTATTGTCATCACCTGATCGGCATCTGCGTTGTTTGGTTAAGTTATATGTTTAGGTCAGCTTTTCTCCGAAACTATCATAGCTTTTGCTTTGAAACTTTCAACACTTGTTCACTATCAATAGTTGACCATGTACAGCAAGAAACATAACTCCCTCTTGCTTTTTGCAAGAATTATGGCCCCTTTTGGACTTAGAAAATATCAGATTTCTTGGTTAAGTTTTATGTTTAGGTAAACCTTTCTCCTAAACTACCAAAGCTATTGCCTTGAAAATTGCAACAGTTGTTTACCATCATAAGCTGACCCTTTACAGCAAGAAACATAGCTCCATCCTGCTTTTTGACCCTTTACAGTAAGAAACATAGCTCCATCCTGCTTTTTGTAAGAAGTATGACCCTTTTTGGACTTCGAAAACCATGGGTAGGACAATATTTCTATTTTATAATACACAAGAAAATCAGATGAGCGTCAGCACCCGCATGGCGGTGCTCTTGTTCTCTGTCAAATCAGGTTAAAAGACTTTCAATAATGTTGGTGCATCTAAATTAAAATGTGTATTAAATAACAATACTGCAGTTTATCAGATATACTCAGAAAAGGACACTGGACATCTATCATTAATTGAAGGCCTTGTTTTGGCATGTACATAGGGACACCAACATCAATGTCAAATTCTTTCTAGCATGAAGACCTAAACCTGCATGCCACTGTTAAAAATTGCAGCACAGACAACATGCATAATTACCTTAACATTAAATAAAATTTGATAGATATGTGATGTGTTTAGTCATAAGGCATAAAAAAAATGTTTGTTTCCAGTATCCCAACCTACCCAAACCTTTTGGCCCGTTGTGCTTTAAACATGGTCAGTGATGTTAAAAATCAACTTCTTATGCTCAAAAGGCATAACCTTATTTGTATTCATTTTTGACACAAAAATAATTTCAGAAAGTCTCCCTTAATAAAAAAAAATTAAAAAAAAAAAATTCCTACATACCTACCCTAATTTTTTTGAGCATGTTACTGGAAGCAAATAAGTTTTTAGACCTTAAGCAAAATGTGTTGCTGCAAATACATCCCTACAACGGGCCCCAGCCTGGTTTATGTCTACTTCAGCTTCTGGTGGCTCAAAAGGCTCGTCTACCATTCTTTCTAAAATATCTCCTCTATCCATCCCAAAGTTATGTAACACAACACAAGCCACTGTTACTTGAGGCGCACTCGTAGTTTCGGTTCTCAAGCCGTATGATAGGCAAGGGAACCTTCTCTTCAACACACCAAAAGTCTGTTCAATAAGAACCCTTGTTTTTGTTAATGCTATGTTGTATCTGGAAAAAAGACATGCAGAAATTGTAACAAACATTTTCCACAATAATATTCAAATAAACAACCTTAATTATTGAATTATTAAATTATGAATTATTTCAGTAAAGTTCATTAGTGGTGTTGAAAATGAAGTAGTGACAGGTGTAGGAATCACAGGATACGAAAAAAAGTGTTTCTTTGAAACTGCCACTAATTCATTCTCACATCTGATCAGCTAAAACAGGTCAGCTGACACAAGTACTACATCATAAATGCATCAAGATCTATATGCTGTTCTTCCTACTGTTTTGTTCAGTGGAAATATACAGTCAGATCACAAAATAAAATTAGTTAAAATGTTTTGTGAAATAAAAAAGAATTGTACTATTTTTTTTAAAACATCAACGAAATAGAATGAGATGATATACATGCTCAACTTACCTCTCTTGAGCGGCTGTTTGTGTGTTTAGGTAAGGCGTCATCAGGTATGATCGACATGGATACCCTGAGTCGCCAAGTAGAAGCCCGTTTATCTCCCCTTTGATAAAATTTTTTTTAAAATATATTACAGTTGCAAAAAAATATAGAGGAAAGTGGAAGTTAAATATCATATATGTTTATACTAGGCATTGGTAAATGCACCATGCACGTTCAATATTTTTCAATCTTTTACAGTTCATTTCAGATAAATAATTATTTAAATCTTTGTCTTACCATTCTCAAATTTCCTGCACAGTTCAGATTCCCTAAAAATACGACTGTCGTGAACACTCCCAGGCCACTTTGCCACCACGTTAGTAATTCTGAATCTGGCATCACAAACCATCTGAAATTGATAAATGTCACATGGAACAGATGATGGTTTGGACTTTCACAGAATAACAAGAGAACATTCCATCAGCCTCATGTTGTTAAGAAGATTGTGTGTCTGTACTGTAGAACTGGTATGGGGAAAGGATGTAGAATGTTAGAAAGGGTTAATGGGGGCAAACTTTTATACAAATTAGAAATGAATTCAATGAATGTTTAGAAATATTTGTTGCAGTTTATTATTGTCTCATCAGAGGAAATTATAGAAACGTAAACATATTACAAATGTACATTGGACATGTATCTCCGTTTATCTACCTACCTGTACATTAATTGAATGATAACCTTTGCGGTTCACAAAGTCAGTTTCATTTTCTTTTGGACCCTTTATCTTAATTTGTGTACCGTCAATGATGCCAATAACCTTTGGAAACCCTGAAAAGGGTGAGAGAAATAATATGTTAACATGTTCATTTTTCACCCACATTTTTGTATTTGCTATTGTAATCCCATTTTACTCTCAGTTAAAATAATGTAACAATTCAGTTTGAAGTTTTATGACATAATCACAATTGAACTACATGTATATCTGTAACTGATGCCTGCCTTTATATGGTTGATCAAAGTAATGGCAGAGATCTTACTCCACTGAGCAATGCTCATTTGAGTAATTGTGACTGCTCAATGTCTGGCATCTTTCTGTTGTCTGTCTATCAACATTTACCTTGCTTTTTCAAGAGAGGCAGTATTTTTCAATTAATGTATATTAAAGTTAGTCTGAATGATTGCCTTGGTGAAATCTAGGTCAGGTATGAAAATGGTTCCTCTGATGCATAAAACTAGGTCAAATCAAAGAAAAACATGGTTTATGCAAGTAGGACTGCATATTTCACTGAATCTTAATGAAATCTCATCATAATGTTTGTCTTAATGAAATCAGTGTCGAGTTCAAGTAGGAGTTATGTAGGATACAAAACAAGGTCACCCAGTTAAATGAAAGAAAACCTTTTGCATGCCATAGGGATTGCATTTTGCTCAGAATATTTATAACATTTAGTAAGAATAGTTGCCTTGATATAATCTATGTCAAGTTCGAATATTGGTAACAAGGTCATTATATCAAAGCAGAGAAAACCCTTTTGTATACAATAGGGACTGAATTTTACAAGGGAACTTAATGAAATTTCATCACAATGATTGGATGAAATTTATTTCAGATTTGATTATGGTTCATGGCTGGTCAAAAAAAGATCACCTGGTCATATCAAAGAACAACCTTGTGTGTGCCCTAGGGGCTCCAGTTGTCAGAGCATCTTCATGAAATTAACTTGAATGTTTGTCTTTATGTAAGCTAGGGCGAGTTCATACATGGGTCATTTTGGTTGGTAATACAGGTCACATGGTCAAATCAAAGAAATGCATTGGTGTAGCATTTTAAGCAGGATATTCATTAAATATGATCAAGCTGTCCTCGAGTAAATGACCTTAAACCATTTATTCTCTTGTTTTTAGCTCTACTATTGAAGTATGTAGAGTTGCCCTACTCATTTCGTTGTCGGTGTCCTTCACATCCACAATTTGGTTAAAGTTTTCTTGCATTTTATCTTCATCTCTGTGATTTCTTTATGTACTTCTTTCATACTAAGAATTGTTATTCCTAATAAAAAAACACATCATATGGCACAAGGACAGTCACTCTCACACCAACATTTCGTGAATTGTCCCCCACCATTTTTACTTTGATGCACTTTCACATTATCTCGGATAATCCTAAATGAGTTTGATTCAAACTTAAAGTATTTATTCAGCATGATAACTCGCATCAACTGACACAATGCCTATGACTCTTGCGCTATTCTTTCATGAATTGTCCCCCTTTTACTTAGAGTAACAGGTTGAAGTTATGAAGCACTTTCACTCATTCTAAGTCATTACTAAATGGATATAATGCAGACATGAAACAGTTGTTCCACATCATCAACTACATTTTATGACACAAGGTGTATAACTCTGGAACAAATTTTGCATGAGTTATACCCTTTTTATTTGGAATTTAGGGTGAATTCTGATGCATTTTCACCGATGTTAATTATTACTAATTGGATTTGATTCAAACTTTGAAGTAGTTGTTCCACATTATATGACACTAGGAACATAACTCTTGCACCAATATTCTATAAATTATGCCCCCTTTTGCTTAGAATTATACATATAAAGTGTTCACGCTTTATATTGCTTATTACTTACTGTTTTAAACATAGACTCTCGCTTTTGTCCATTGTATTCATCCACATTTGGAGTCATCTGATGTTCCAGAGGTACCTATAGTTTCCTAAGATGGGCCCATTTTCACTGTCGAACATCTAAATAGTCGAGAGCTCTGTTTACCCCGGAAAGAATGTAAATTTGCCTAACAAGAATAACCCGTACTAATAACGGGGAAATTGCCGATGTCTTTACAGGTCCACTAACTTTAACGTCCAAATATACCATGAGACATATATGCCACTTTATTATTGATGAAATGGTAAATTGGAAAGTCAATGGTGTTTGTTTTATGAATTTGTCTGTCTTGTACTCTAGAACTGATCAGAGGTTTTGATAAATGAAAATAATGTCATGCTTTTCTAATCAGTTATCCAGAAGGCAAAGATATATTCTTCTCATTAATTCAATATGTTAGATGCCAATATTTGTTTCCTCTTTCCCTATATAGTCGATCATGTTATAATAGAATCCGTCTGTTCTGTCAAGTTTAATATTGAAATGAACGTGTGTACTGTAAAAGCACATATTTTCACTGGGTCAAAATTTCGCGAATTTCGCGAGTATGTTCGCGAGGTTTAATTTTCGCGAAATTGTAAAAATGGTATCATACTTGAATTTGAATTAAACTTATGGTGAATATTTACGTGAGGAAAAATTTTGCGATATATAGGTCCTCGCAAATATAGCGAAAATTAAACCCTCAAGAAAATTTCTGCTTTTACATTTTGGTTCTTTTTTTCAACAAGTTGAATACTTGTCATATCAAACGACGGTGTAGAGTTGTAGCAGTGAGCAAAATGTTCAACTTTATAGTGCTGCCTCTCTTGAATATCACGCCGTAGACAAGTGATATGAAACACCAAGCAGTCACGTCATTCTACAGCGGCTAAAACCCGTCCTAGAACTACCTGTAAATGCGTGCACCCCGGAAAAAAGTTAACAATTTTTCATACCCTACAGCTTTTTCTATTAATAGCGGGCAGACTTTTTTCAATATTTTAACCATGTAATTTCTTTGGGGATGAAAATTTGACCAAAATAGCAATTTCGTGTTGTGTTGATACAAATTTATGCAATTCGGTCATTGAACATAAAATGAATAAGAATTTTACTGCTTTTTGGACTTAAATTTCAAGGACTGAGTTAACCGCGAAAATTATTCACCCACTAAAAAAATAAACGATTTTGTAGTTACTGTGTACGATCATTTATTTAAGCGAAATCAGTCTTGTTTAATGTATTAGAATATTCTCTACAATAAATCTAAAACTGATGTAAGAATTGCTTATGAAAAAATATTTGAAACATTAATCAAGTATTAATATCAAATACTACCAGTTTTGAAAGTATTTCTAAATCATTGTAGGAGTTTTTGTCATGATATCCTTCCCTATTTATTTTGACTGCTTGTATTGTCTGCATTGCTGTCTTAATGTACAGCGTTATTCAATTATGTGGCAAAAATTTGTCTGCCCTGTCTCATTTGAGTATTATAGCATCTTCTGCTACTTAATAAAGTCAATATTTTGTAGACACAAGACAGATCAGTCTGTTTATAACAATAGGAATCTCTGTAGATATTACAGGCTTAGCAAATATAACCACGTTATTACTCAGAATTCGTATAACCTAGTTATCAGTCAAATTACATATGCATATATCATGATTACACATCCTATCAATGATTTACATGCCTATTCAATGATTACGATACAGTTTGCACATATTGCGTCTTGTTAAATTGCAGATTAAGGTTTGAAAGGGTGCTAGATCGTAATTAAAAAAAAAAGCAAAAGCAAAAAAAAAAAAAAAAAAAACAACTTCATAGAACATTGTGATATATGCTTGCTGTGTTACACGACATATGAATATGAAATATGTGTCATTTGTAAGCAAAACGGTGAGACGAACTATATTTTGTCAGACACGTCATTTACTACAAGACTAAATCACAATAACTCTCGCACACTCTCTTGAATGATAATAAATCTTTTTATAATGGGAATTAAGGGAAATGTATTGGTACTATAAATGGGTCTTTGTGACGAAAATATCCCAAATTGCCTCCCGCATTCTTGTTGTGCAACAGATTCTAAGAAATACAATGATTTATGTTATCTTTTAATAGGATAATCTTAAGTCTTGGGCTAATTTCAGCACACACTATCTGTGCCGTTTTGCCCGAGTTAATAACAATGCAATATTGAACAACATGAGATTTACGAAGGCGACAGAAGTCCGTTATTGATAAAGGACTTGACTTCTTTTTGAATGTATTATCGCGAGTGAAAGATTTAGGTCTAAACGCTATTGACGGGTTTAAGGTATACTGTTAAGATGTTACAAAGGTTAGACGGGTATATACGGAATAATGACATATACTGGCAGATCAATGTTTAATTTTTTGACCCTCATACAATACAACATGAACGTCATGAATTCGCATTTTATGCAAATGTTTGTAATAAATGCGATGCATATTCAGGGTCACAACTTGTAAGGTGATTCTAAAGATATAGCTTGACTGTTCTTATCAGAAAGGTTTGTAATTGAAAACGTATGTAATCATATGTAAAATGATTAATGTTTATCCCGCAAATTCGTCAAATTTAGGTTTTATATCTGAACTTTTATATTCATTTTTATGAATGTGATAGATGAAGGTATGATGAATTTATGTAAGATAAAACAAAAAATGTTCAAAAATGCAAGCTGACTACTAACTGTGTCTTTAATCATCGTTTCAGTGTAAACTTCGTTCAGGTAATTTCTATTGATGTTATATTTTATCAAGTCTGCATGTTAGAGAGGAATGAATGTTTAGTAATCCAATGCAAAACTAATATTAAAGACAAAAAATAATTATATTTAAAAACAAATTAATTGAATAAATGTTATAAATTAACAAGATACCAAATTATGAGGAAACTGTGAAGTTGTGATTAACTGATCGTTTAACCAATTTTGCTTAGCATTCAAGGACTTGTAAAAATATAAGTATTCACAGTAACAGAATGCATGATTTAGAGTATAAAAATGAGGATATATGAAAATTAGGAAAGCCAGTTATATATGATAGAGAGAATTTATACCAACTAATAATACCACCACAATATACCAGACCAATTACGACAAAGCGCCTATAAGCAGTACGAACGAGCGCACACATGCCACAGCAAGTCAACTAACCCAATAAATTTAGTTTCGATGCTGCTTTATATACACACCCGAATTGTACTACACATTCGTATTGGTTCAGTATTTGCATATATACCCAAATCTCTGTTTTCATGTCTCACAAATCAGCAATGACGTTTTAGTCTTTTTAATTGATTGGGACCAGAGAAACTATATTTTCTCTCTCAGAAAGTTAACTCGATCTCGATATATATAAAATACTGAAGCATATTCTTTCATATGTCCTTCCCACATCAATATATACTTTCAGCAACCAATAATCATCTATAACGAAATAATAATAACAAGAGAAATACATATAAAACATTTAAGGTTCACCAAATTCAATGAAGGCTCTGCGACTTGTCATGATAAATCACAGGCTCAGCAAATACATTTGCATTGTATAAAAATGTTTCTATGTTAGTAACTTGAAAATAGCATCGACAACGCATATTTCACTGCTATGATCTGAACAGACAAATAATTGAAATTAAACATCGTAAGACAGAATATTCGATAGTGATATACAAATAAGATACATCAGCAAATGTATGAAGTGAAGTCAATATGCCATATCCTTCATTCATTTAATTACGTCATTTACAATTGCCTTTTGTTTTCTTATTCACATGCACTTAATTCTTTTTGAATGATACGATATATTATGATAGAACATTCGTATTGAAAATACACGTATTTGTCCACTTTGTGTCTAAAATATGAATACTTTGTCAGCTACCCACATTTACTTATGGATTGAAATTTATGTCATTCAAAATGGAAATACAGTTTTCTAGCTTGTCATCTGCAAAAGAACAATCAATTCCACGAATACCTCATTTGCTTATCTGGATAATAGAATGACTTGACAAAAGAGAAATTCAGACGAACAATGTCTTGCACTTTTAAAAACACTAATAAGTAAACAAATGAGCATAGAAACAACAATAAAATAGAAAAATATTACGAAAGCACAATTTACAATAAATTTTACTCTTTTCAATAAAATTTGATTAAACTTAATCCTATTATAAATTTTCTGTATTTTACATATCATATCTCCTTAATACTCCGGGTTTGCAAAGTCATGATGACGTTTGTGATGTATCCTTTGGATAAATTCTTGATCAGTGCTTACTTGTCCTCTTATGTAACGGACAACTTCAAGAGTGTTTTGTTCTATCTACTCAGTGTATGGAAGGGACAAAGCCCCATTTTTGGCAAATCTTTTGGCCCAAACATTTTACTTTTTGTAAGTTGAATTAATCATACATTTAATAATTTGTTAATATAAGCTTATCATTGCTATTGTATGGTTTGTGTATTAAAATTTGAAGCAATAGAATATGATTAAATTAACTTCAGGCCATGATTAACTAGAACTGTCACAGGAGTGACTCATACCCCCACCATACGGTCTTGTCACGGAAGAATGGCAACCATAAAAAATCTTAAAAATACTTTGAATAATATAAAAATGTCAAAAAAAGCTTAATACTTAAAAAGAATTTTACTCGTCTTTGGAGTACTTCATCCTGGCCTTCCACATAATAAGTAATACTAGTATAATACTAGTATAGTAATACTAGTAAAATAAAAAATTCTCTAATTTAGAGATACACTAAAAGTGAATACAAAAAAGTGTCTTACCGACCCATTTTTACCACAGAAAAATGTATTACTTTTTATATAGGACTGATAATAAAAAAGTTAGAAAATACCAAAAAAAATTAAAATCTAAAAATAGGTTTTTTTAAAAATAGACAAAATTCCTGAATTTAAGGGAAGAAAACTCAGTACAAAATTTAAAAAAAGGTTTTACTTCGCTTGGCTCTAAACAATCAGAATGAAAATATAGTGAAAAATACATAAAAATTAAACCCCTTAAATTCTAAATAAAAAGGGGACATAATTCAAGAAAAATTGGTGTCAGAGTTATGAAACCTTGGTCACATAAATGTGGGTGATGAGGTTGGAACATCTATTTTAAGTTTAAATCAAATCCATTTAGTAGTAACTGAGATACAGTAAATATACATCAAAATTAACCTTAAATTCTAAGTAAAAAGGGGCATAAATCATGAAAAATTGGTGTCAAGCGTTATGCACCTTGTGTCACATACTGTGGGTGATGAGGTGGATCATCTATTTTAAGCTTAAATCAAATCCATTTAGTAGTAACTGAGATACAGTGAATATACATCAAAATTAACCTTAAATTTTAAGTAAAAAGGGACATACAGATCAGCTCACGCGGAAACCCACTTTCCGTTTTTCCTCGAAGGAAAAATCTTGCAGAGCGAGGAATTCCTCCGAGTACTGCCTATTTCCGACTCGGAGTACCGACTGTTATAGTTTTATTACTTTAGCGGAATTTCGTCGAGTCACTCCGAGAAATTACTTGACGGAACTCCGAATCAAAATTATACAAGTAACACTATAATGATTTCCGGTATTTTATGGCCACTCCGCGCGACTCCGAGTCTGTAATAAACAAAAAATCGGCCCATTTCGAGTGCCGCGAGATGATTTTGACGAAACTTCGAGGCAGTATTTTTCCTTACTTGGACGGATTGTTTTTTATATAATTCCCCCATGTCCTTTTAATTGAATGAAATGAAAAATTTTTGAATTTTGATATTTGAAATAGTTTCTGACCATGCAAAATTAGATTAAGAAGTATATTTATGTATAAAAAACCCTAAAATATTAATCATACAAAAATTAAAGAAATTTTCAAATCACCGCCGTTAAAGGCAAGTAATTTGTTAAATTTTGATATTTAGATAATTTCTGACTTTGCGAATAAAATTTAAGAAAAAAAAGTCGTGTAATAATTCAGGCACTAATTTCGGAATAATTTATGAATAGATAAACTTTAAAATAACAGCCTCTAAAAGTAAATTGTTTCAGAGTATGATATTGAAATACATGCGAATTAGATTTAGAAGTAAATATGTAGAACGGACTAAATTATTAATCATATATAATTAAACAAATTTCCAAATGAGTCCCGTTAAAGGACACTGCTTTGTTAAATTTTATATATGGAAGTATTAATTAATGAAAATTATAGGAGAAATGATTAATTTTCATTATGGAAAATTTTTCTTTTTTTTTTAATTATTCATTTTGAGGAATTATAAAATAGGATAAAAAAATACTATGCTGTAATCCACAAAAAAGTGATAAAATATCAAAGTAAAAGACAAAAAAAGTGTTATTTCGCTTATCACTAAAGTAAAATATAATAACCCTGCTCCGAAGTAATCTGAAATCGTCCTCGAAAATTACTCGAAGGCCCATTTAAATTGGGATAGTAATTTTATCATTCGTCCGGAGTCACTGACGGAATTCCCCCCAAGTTTACTCGGGAAACAAAGAAACCAATGTATTCCGCTAATTGGATTTCATCTCGCGTCACTTCGAGGATTTCCTTAAAGGTCCAATACTAAGGAAAGTGAACATTTTAATTTCTTTTAAAAAGCACAAATATTTCATTTTTTTTGGAAAATGAAATTGTATGCAAAAATTGAAATAAATCGCGTATATGTAAATTATTTTTTTAGAAAATAAAAAAAGTTTTTAAAAAAAAACCCGGGGGGTCATTCTGACATTCATTGAAATTTCAACATAATTTACACATACATTTCTTTGAGGGTTAAAGGACCTTTGAAATTTTTGGGGCCTTCCAATCTTCATTTTTTTAGTGTCTCGCAGAAGCTATGCACTGGTTTTGAAAAAAATTGCCCTTTCCTTTTCCCTTAGTAATGGACCTTTTTTAAAATGGTTTGCATAAATCCCGGGGGGGGTCAGATAGCGAAAAATTCCCCTTTACGGGGAAAATGGTGAAAATCGAAAAAACTTTGATCGGACCTTGGTACCGTTTTGGCCCCCCCTCCGGGATCGAGTGAATGGGTTTTTTCCCCGTGACTTGATCTTAAAAATTTTTAAAAAAAAATTTGGGGTCAAATTTTTTGCACCTTTTGTCACATGATTTTTGGTGATGAGGTGGATCATCTCTTTTTTTAAAATTTTTAACAAAATTTTTGGGGGAAAAATGAGTTTGGAAAATACATCAAAATTCAACCTTTAAATCTAAAGTAAAAAGGGGGCATAATTCATAAAAAAAATTTTTGTCAATTTTAACACCTAGCCACATGATGTGGGGGGATGAGGGGGGAAAACTTTTTTAAGTTTTGGAAACAAATTTTAGTAATAATGGGTTTTTGTGAAAAAAAAAAATTAATTAAAATTTTAAATTATTTTTTTTTAAAAAAGGAATTTTGGGTTTGTGTTTAGGGGGTTTGATTTTTAAACCTGTTGGGGGTTAATTTTTAAAAAAATAATTTAAAAAGGGTTTGGTGGGGGGTTTTTTTTAATATGAAAAATTTAAAAAAATCCCCCCCTTTTTAAAATAAAAAAAATTTAAAAAAAAAAAAATTTAAAATTTTAAAAAATTTTTTTTTTCTTCCATCCATAAAAAAAAAAAAATAATAAAATAAATGTATTTTTAAAAAAAAAGTAAATAAAGGAAGTCTTCTATATTTTTCATTTGGAGAAAAAAAAATTTTTTTTTTCCCTTTTCCCCGGGGGAAGATTTTGCTTGAAGTAAAGCCTGACTACATTTTGGGGGGGTCACACTGCCGATTCGGTTCACTGGTCAGCCAGGGTGACGGTATCATCTGGAGAAAATTTAAGATTTACGGAGCTAATGTTACTATACGCTGCATTTCATATAGAAATCGCATTACAAGCATGTTTTAATGTCCGGCTGCTGCGGCTTTTCTGTTAGCCCCTTTCTACCAGGGAAGATATGTCTTTGAAGTGTATGCTCTGATCTACATTTTGAGGGGTCACACTGCCGATTCGGTTCACTGGTCAGGCCAGGGTGACGGTATCAATCTGGAGAAAATTTAAGATTTACGGAGCTAATGTTACTATACGCAGCATTTCATATAGAAATCGCATTACAAGCATGTTTTAATGTCCGGCTGCTGCGGCTTTTCTGTTTGCCCCTTCCTACCAGGGAAGATATGTCTTTGAAGTGTATGCTGTGATCTACATTTTGAGGGGTCACACTGCCGATTCGGTTCACTGGTCAGGCCAGGGTGACGGTATCAATCTGGAGAAAATTTAAGATTTACGGAGCTAATGTTACTATACGCAGCATTTCATATAGAAATCGCATTACAAGCATGTTTTAATGTCCGGCTGCTGCGGCTTTTCTGTTTGCCCCTTCCTACCAGGGAAGATATGTCTTTGAAGTGTATGCTCTGATCTACATTTTGAGGGGTCACACTGCCGATTCGGTTCACTGGTCAGGCCAGGGTGACGTTATCAATCTGGAGAAAATTTAAGATTTACGGAGCTAATGTTACTATACGCTGCATTTCATATAGAAATCGCATTACAAGCATGTTTTAATGTCCGGCTGCTGCGGCTTTTCTGTTAGCCCCTTTCTACCATGGAAGATATGTCTTTGAAGTGTATGCTCTGATCTACATTTTGAGGGGTCACACTGCCGATTCGGTTCACTGGTCAGGCCAGGGTGACGGTATCAATCTGGAGAAAATTTAAGATTTACAGAGCTAATGTTACTATACGCTGCATTTCATATAGTGTTTAGTTTTTCCTTTAATTTGACCTAGTGAACTATTTTTTGACCCCACATGAGCCAGATTCGAACTTGACCTAAAGATCATCAAGATTAACATTCTGACCAAGTTTCCTGAAGAGACAGTCATAAATGTGGCTTCTAGATTGTTAACAAGCTTTACTTTTGATTTGACCTGGTGACCTAGTTTTGGACCCCACCTGACCCAGATTGGAACTTAACCTTAAGATCATTAAGATTAACATTCTGACCAAGTTTCATAAAGATATGTCATGAATGTGGTCTCTAGAGTGTTCACTAGCTTTTCCTTTGATTTAACCTGGTGACCTAGTTTTAGTGCCCATATTACCCAGATTCCAACTTGGCCTAAAGATCATCAAGATTAACATTCTGACGAAGTTTCATGAAGATACAGTCATAAATTTGACTTCTAGATTGTTAACAAGCTTTACCTTTGATTTGACCTGGTGACCTAGTTTTTGATCCTACATGACCAAGATTTGAACCTGACCTAGAGGTCATCCAGACAAACATTCTGATCAATTCCCATGAGTTTCAAACTTAAAATTATGTCTCTAGAGTGTTAACGAGTGTTACCTTTGATTTCACCTGGTGACCTAGTTTTTGACTCCACCTGACCCAGATTGAAACTTGACCTAAAGATCTTCATGATAAACATTCTGACAAAGTTTCATTAAGATATGATCATAAATGTGGCCTCTAGAGTGTTAACTAGCTTTTCCTTTGATTTGACCTGGTGACTTAGTTTTTGACCCAACATGACCCAGATTCGAACTTGACCTAAAGATTATCAAGATTAACATTCTGACCAAGTTTCATGAAGATACAGTCATAAATATGGCCTCTAGTGTGTTAACAAGCTTTTCCTTTGATTTGACCTGGTGACCTAGTTTTTGACCCCACCTGACCCAGATTTATACTCGACCTAAAGATCATCAAGATTAACATTCTGACCAAGCTTCATGAAGATACAGTCATAAATGTGGCTTATAGAGTGTTAACTAGCTTTTCCTTTGATTTGACCTGGTGACCTAGTTTTTGACCCAACATGACCCAGATTCGAACTTGACCTAAAGATTATCAAGGTTAACATTCTGACCAAGTGTCATGAAGATGCAGTCATAAATATGGCCTCTAGTGTTAACAAGCTTTTCCTTTGATTTGACCTGGTGACCTAGTTTTTGACCCCACCTGACCAAGATTTATACTTTACCTAAAGATCATCAAGATTAACATTCTGACCAAGTTTCATTCAGATACCTTCCTTTGATTTGACCTGGTGACCTAGTTTTTTCCTTTGATTTGACCTGGTGACCTAGTTTTTGACCCCAGATGACCCAATATCAAATTCGTTCAAGATTTTATTGAGGGTAACATTCTGACCAAGTTTCATTAAGATTGGGCTAAAATTGTGACCTCTAGAGTGTTAACAGTCAAATTGTTGACGACGGACACAGGGCGATCACAAAAGCTCACCTTGAGCACTTCGTGTTTCTTATTTAAGCTAGGTTATAGCTAAAATTATACACAGTCCATTGGAGCAGACTGAGGTCTCTTCATAATAGTTATCTGTATCCAGTGGTTCATGAGAAGTTGTTCTAAGTAATTATATATTGCTCTAGTGGCCCCTAAAAGGGAGTCCCAGAGTGCCCCCATTTGAACAATTTTGGAGGAAAACCTTACAATAATGCCACTGACCAAGTTTGGTGATGATCCAACAAGTTGTTCATGAGAAGAAGGCATTTAAAGGTATTTCTATTTTTAGCTCTTAATGGCTCCTAAAAGCGGTTGGGTGCCCTCATTTGAACCAAACTGAAATATTTGAACGAACTTGATAGAGGACCATGCGAGGATTCTACTGAGTTTGGTGCAATTCTGACCAGTAGTTTCAGAGGAGATGTCTTTTGAAGAAAACCGGTCGGAGAACTGGTGGACGGTGAGCGTTCACAATAGCTCACCCCGAGCACAAGTATTCATGTGAGCTGGAAGTCTGTGGTTGTGACATCATTATAATGACGTCACTCTAAGTGCAAACTATTTTAGACAAGGTTTTCTCTTTGGGAAAGACAGAAATTTCTAATCCTGGCACCTGGTCCGACAATTGTATACTTTTCCTACTAGGGAGGCAAGAATTATATGTATTATACTGTGAAATGCCATAATATCTTTACATAAAATCAATGTAAAACAAATGGATTTTAACCAAATAAATAACAACGCATTAAGGTACGAGATAATTTATTTGCACTATCATGTTTAAGCACTTTCAACAAGTCATCAAATCTCTTAAAAATCATGTTTATTCTCCTAATGAGATGAAAACACTTCTATGAAAATAGACATAATCAAGAAATAAAAATGAACAAAAACAAACTCGTAATATTCATATACAAAGTACAGTTGAACCTGATATAGCAGCCCCATGTATTAAGCAGCCAGTTAGCTTACTCTCAGATGGAATTGTTTTGTACTTCTGCCTTTAAAAGCCACCTGCTTTAAGCAGCCACACTTGAATTTTTTTGTACTTCTGCCTTTAAAAGCCATCTGCTTTAAGCAGCCACAATTGAATTTTTTGTACTTCTGCCTTTAAAAGCCACCTGCTTTAAGCAGCCACACTTTAATGTTTTTGTACTTCTGCCTTTAAAAGCCACCTGCTTTAAGCAGCCACACTTTAATGTTTTTGTACTTCTGCCTTTAGAGGCCACCTGCTTTAAGCAGCCACACTTGAATTTTTTGCACTTCTGCCTTTAAAAGCCACCTGCTTTAAGCAGCCACACTGGTCACTTAACTGGCTGCTTCATACAGGACTGACTGCATTTATGATACCCATTTTTTGTCAAAGAAATACAGACTGTTTAGCTATGGTAGTGAATAAAAAGGTTCCATGATAATTCAATAATAGTTTTTTCCAAGAACTTGGAGGTAAACCATTAGAATCTTCTTGGGATCATGATCTACATGGACTGTGAAAACAAATTAAAACCTGCACATATATATCCCAATCTACTTTCTATAAAGACTTTCTTGTTGAAATTTTGTAAATACAGTCAAAACTTTACTTGATAGACCACATCTATTAAGAGACCACTTTCTTTTAGAGACAGCTTTTAGAGTTCCTTTTCATGTTGTGTAAGAACAAATGATGTAATAAATGACCACTTGCGTTAAAACAGACCAGATTTTGTCCATTTCTTAGGTGGTCTCTCAATACATAATTAGTTGTACAGGACAGATTATTCAGTGTGAAATTGTTAGTATTGTGGGAGGGACTAATTTTCATGGTTCAATGAATCTATGAAATTATATCCAAAATAAGTAATATTCTTATTCATTTTACATTCAAAATGTGAAATCCATGAATTCATATTCCCACAAAACAGTTGTTCTGGCCCAAACCACAAAATTTGGAACCCGAGAAATTCAATGATTTTACAGCATTCTAAAAAAAGATTTAATGTTCACACCAAGGAAGAAAAAGTTATCAGAATCCCTCTGTTTTACATGAACAAAAATGATGAAATAGTCCCACTTTCTTTTCACGCAGTTCGTAAAAACAACTGTATTCTTTCCCTTTTTCAACATTTAAAGTTACTCAGGTTGACAAGTAATGAAATATGATGAAAATATGTTTTAAACTGACTGGAATAAAAAATAAGTGGGCCATAATGGCCCTATATCGCTCACCTGTTATCACTGCACTTCTTGTCCTCAGAAAAAATATCTAAGTCCAAAGGACAGGAACAACAAAGGGAAGAAATTTAACCAAAAAGAAAATAAAAATTCTTAAAAGGTACAGATATGTCAAAATACACCTAAAAATTGGAGGTACCATCCATGTTGTACCACAAAAAAGTGGTCTCGGTTTTTCCCTACAGCCAATAATAAAAAAGTTACTAAAAATAAGCTATTTAGGGAAGTAATTAAAAAGAAAATTATTGTAAGTTAACAAAAGAAGGATCTGCCATATAAATCTGTGGACATAAATGAAATTTCAGATCAGTATCTTCATTAGTTACGAAGATATACCCATTTTAATTTGAAATAAAGGGAGGTAATTTGACATAAAATCAGTCCATAGTTATCTACCCTGATTGGCTCAGTCCAACTAATGACAATAATGAAATTTCAAATAAGTCCTATAAGTACTTACTGATATAAATCCATTTTGATTACAATCAGGGGAGGTAATCAGATATAAAATAACTCTGGAACCTACGATTGGATCTGATTTGTCATGGAATCCAAGATTTATTGTTGTTGAAGATATTTTGGAAGTTTGTATCAAATAAAACCATAAATGAAGTCTCTATATGGCTGCAAAAGCCAAAATAGCCAATTCTGGACTTTTAAGGGGCCATAACTCTGGAACCCATGATGGAATCTGGCCAGTTCAAGAAAGGAACCAAGATCTTGTGGTGATACAAGTTGTGTGCCAGTTTGGTTAAAATCAAATCATAAATGAAGCTGCTATTGTGCAGATAAGGTCAAAATAGCTAATTCTGGCCTTTTCAGGGGCCATAACTCTGGAACCCATTATGGCATCTGGTCGGTTCAACAAAGGAACTGAGATCTTATGGTGACACAAGTTTTGTGCAAGTTTGATTAAATTCAAATCATAAATGAAGCTGCTATTGTGCAGACAAGGTCAAAATAGCTAATTCTGGCCCTTCCAGGGGCCATAACTCTGAGACCCATAATGGAATCTTGCCAGTTCAAGAAAGGAACAAAGATCTTATAGTGATACAAGTTATGTGCAAGTCTGGTTAAAATAAAATCATAAATGAAGCTGCTATTGTGCAGACAAGGTCAAAATAGCTAATTCTGGCCCTTTCATGGACCATAACTCTGGAACCCATAATGGAATCTGGCCAGTTCAAGAAAGGAACCGAGATCTTATGGTGATACAAGTTGTGTGCAAGTTTGGTTAAAATAAAATCATAAATGAAACCACTATCGTGCAGACAAGAAATTGTTGACGCACGGACTGACGACGGACGAAGGGTGATCACAAAAGCTCACCTTGTCACTATGTGACAGGTGTGCTAAAAAGAAGAAGCAAATATATCATGCTTTAAGAAGAACAAATTGTTAGGGGCAACCTAAGGCTATTAATCTTTATATTATAAAACTTTTTTGGGGGGGGGGTAAATAAAAATGAGATATTTTAGACTTTCAGACACTACCAGTGAGAAAAAATCCTTGCTCCAGGATCTTAAACCTTATTCTTTTAGTACATTCAAATTCAAGCTTTGTCAACTTAATTCTAAATTTTTTAAAAACTTTATACATAATTTCATCTTAAATCTAAAACTTTCGTTAGGCCTTGATTTAACATTCTCATCTACAAGAGGTTCCATATAGTCAAGGCAAGCCATGGTAGACCTCTGGTTTGAGAGAATGTGAAAATGTGTGTTCGTAACAAAACAAATATACAATGTAGTGTGGTGTACAAACACTTTTAACAAATTGTCATCAAAAATATGTCTACAAGATGATTACAAAACTGTATCATACATTTTGTATCTTATTAAATGAGCCACATCATGAGAAAACCAACATAGTGTGTTTGCGACCAGCATGGATCAAGACCAGTCTGCGCATCCGCACAGTCTGGTCAGGATCCATGCTGTTCGCTAATGGTTTCTCTAATTGCAATAAGCTTTGAAAGCGAACAGCATGGATCCTGACCAGACTGCGCACTATGTTGGTTTTCTCATGTAAGTAAGTAATTTTGATCTGCAAATACAGTTGAAACTCGATATCTCGAACTTGGTAATCTTAAAAGTCTGGCCATCTCAAAGACATTTTCAAGTCCACACCGAAAAAACATGCAAAAAATACCATTTTAAATTCGATTTCGGATATCTCGAAGTTAAACGCTCGATCCCTTCGAATTCAAGATACTGAGTTTTAACTGCAGTTACAATAGGACCTGAGACAGTTATATATTTTTTCCACACACATTCAAGTTTCATATCAGATGCAATATGTCAACTGGAAATTTATGTCATTTTTAAACAATATTAATAAGAAAAGATGCCAATGTAATTAGTATATGCAAATTAATAATTAGGTTGTTAAATCTACATCAAGAAATATGCACTATTTCTTTAGCAAAATATGCAGAAAGAAAAATTCTCGTAATTATTTACATTAATTGAAAAATCGAAGCCCTAATCCTGTTTAACCGAGACTGTTGTACTGTTTCTACAAATTGAAAACTTTCCTGTCAAACTTACTTTCTTTTTAGAATTGAAAAAAAGCATATCATTGTTCCATTACAAAAATGGGGCAATCAGGCTCCCCCACTTACTGTACAGCCATATCTTACTTGTTGACAATGTGAGGCTAAGTATTCTTTTACATTACCTTGGAATGGGGTGGGATAGGTATGGACTCTACAAAACATCAAGATTCAGAAGGTTAATACTAGATGTCCTCTGGCAACTTGTCCAGTCCGCCATCTGACCCCTAACTGTGACCTTGACCTTCGAGACAGGAACCTGGGGTTTGCAAATGACACTACGTCTCATTGAGTTAAACATTCATGCCAAATATAAACAAGATTCATCAATGCATGTCAAAGTTATGGGCCAGACAAGATCTGACATGACCTTTGACCTCCAACTGTGACCTTGACCTTTAAGATAGGAACCTGGGGTTTGCGCACAACACTTTGTCTCACTGAGGTTAACATTCATGCCAAATATAAACAAAATTGCTCCATGCATGTCAAAGTTATGGTCCGGACAAACAAATCCGGATGGATGGACGCACGCATGCACGGACTCTGGCACGCACATACAATAAAAATAATAATATCATGTTCCATGACTCTAGGAGACACAAGCAACGCAAACATGGCCATATGCATATTTCTAACCAAGATAAGGACCATAACCCTGGCCTGGGTAAGTGAAATCTCTAGCAAAACCCTCGGTGCACAACTTCACATGCTGTATAATAATCTTACGTTTCATGACTCTAGTTGAAACATTTTTTGAGATATGCACAACATAAAATTGAACATACGATACAGATGGACAGACAGACATATGGACAAGGGCAAATTTAAGTGCCCCCCTCCCAACCCCACCAAAAACCTTTCGAGGCACAAAAGCAGTTTGATCATATGTGGTCAAAGCTTTCTTTAATAAAGCAATAGATTACTTCACCGATTTCAAATAAGAACTGTTCCATTATCAAATATGTATATTTGATTTTTAAATGGCCTGATGCATTTTCTTTACTAATTTTTAACTGATAAACTTGCATAAATTCCGACAACAGACTATAGCTGAAAGTGTAATATTCCGAAGTTTTGGTCCAATGAGAAGGCTTGAAGCTTGAGAAAAAAGGCATAATTGTTATGTTTTCCCAGACAATCAAATATTACCTTATTTAAAAGAATTCTTTAACATTTTTTCCAAATAAAGGATTGATCAAACTGAAATGCAAAGTTATCAGAAAACATCTATATGTTGAGTGTACAAACAGACTGAACAAACCACAAATTAATGTGTTTATAATTTTCTTTCATAAATAAAAAAAGGTTGAGTTTGAAGACCAGTCTCAAAACCTTTAGCTTGTGATTGGTCGACTCTGAGCTTCAAACTTTTAACTGACCAATGGCAAAGACTGTATTCAGTCTCAAAGCTCTCAGGTGACTGGCTGACTTAAGCTTCACTCAACCAATGGCAAGCTTGCATTCTGGGACTGTTTTTATCGTTGATGCTAGAAATCCAACTGTCTGATTCAATGTTTTCTTTCAAGAAGCAAGACATAATTTGCATACACTTTTAAACATGCCCTATAAGGAGATATGTATTAAGTAAAACTCTTCTCCTATACTGTAAAATCGTTACATTTACTCACAGAAGAAACTGCAATAATCATTTTCCAACTGAGCAAATAAAATAAACTTTTAAACTACTAAAACAACAACCTGAGATAAAAAGTGTTAACCAGGGGGTGTATCTCTACAGCTTGCATATGCAATAACAAAGAAAATATATGTACTGATAAAACACACTTGTAGTCTTGTATCCATGTGTTAACAGATTTTCTGCAGACTGAAACAGTAACAACTAACAACTTTTCACACAACTGTTCAAACTTTAACACACCTTTGTTTCCTGTACAATATCCTGAAATCACCTTCAAATCTGCATAGCAGGCAATATACTTAACAAATGCTTAATCAAGAGTGGCAAAAAGCACTATATAGCAACTAAAGCTGGATTAACTCCTTTGAAAACTTTTAAAAAAGAAAAATTAAAATTCCTGTAACAAGATTCCCAGAATAGCTTAAATTGCAGAGTTAAAAACGGGAAATTAATTTCATCAATTTTATATCTGTTTGTTTTAGTTTTCATGTGTATAACGTCAAACCAACTGTTCAACAAAATTATTTTTCTTCCAGAAATTATTTAAGGTACGGGCTTGCACCTTGACAGAACCACCGTCAAGCATCAAGCCAGCTGGATAGCTCCTTTTTCACATGTAAGAATTTAAAACCATGCGCTTCAGTGTTAGTGATTGCAGTCAGTTTCCCCTTTTTACCACTTGGCAGAAAAGACCCCTTTTCTAACAAACAAATGCTGATTGCTTTCCTCACATTTCACTGTATCCATTTTGAAGAAAAAGAAAAGCTTTATAAATATACTTGACAACTTTATTATGATACTTTGTATTCCTAGAAACATTTAATGTGGCATAAACAACCAATCCACTGATGCTGGAAATTTTTTTAATAAACTGTACTAATATTACTGGAAACTTTCAATCTGCAGGATTGAGAATCCAACCAAAACAAAATTACCATATTCATTTGTTAGTTTTTTTTGGTATTAGTTACAAGTATAAATCCTGCACGATAACTCAAACGATAACATGTTTGATAATAATATTATGATTTTTCTTCATTAAACCGTGTCAATACAGAAAATATTTTTGTATAACATTACAGTATGCACTTAACTTCTATCATTGACAACCTACACGAGAACCATAACAATCAAACAATAATATAAACATGCTGTCGTTTAAATTATCGTGCGGGAGTAGTAACTGATAATTCCTCCAAACAATTAAGATAATATGTCTCCAGTTCCAGCATTTATTGGTGGAGGAAGATCTTAGGTGCTCCTTTAGAATTACTTTGGTAAAAGCAGGCACCTGGATAGAACAACCAACTCTCTGTAAGGCAACTGGATTACTTCCTGACATGCAACAGTTCTATACCCCTTGGGGGGTTTTGTAACTACAGTAGCAAGAGGCAAGCATTTGTAAGTAAGAACACAGCCCTAATGTAACATTCTTTTTTAGGACACATGTTTTCTCATCATATTTTTATTCAATTTCAAAAATGCCCACCAGATAATACGCCTAAATTCCTACACCGGTTGATGTATGAGGTAAAAATTCAATCAGCATTTATATAAGCTAAATAATTAAAAAATAAACATCAGTAAATATTACATGTCAGTTATTTACATTAAATCATAACCGTTAGTATGATATGATAGCAAAAACAAGAGTACCAAGCTGTAAAATTTTAGTATGGAGACCAGTCCAAAATTTCAAGCATCTGATTGGTTCTCGCTGACTGCAAGTGACCAATGGCACGTCTGTATTCATAGACTGGTGTACAAACACATTTTTTAAGACCTTTGAATAAGGTCTAAGAGAAGAAAAGTGTATAAATATGCGTATATAGTCTGGAGGGAAAATAAAACGAAAGCATTGGAAGGGATTCAATGTCTACAAATAGAGTGATTAAATATTAGTAAATTTAAATCAAAAGAAAAACTAAACAAGCCAGAAGCCTCCATTATAAAATTCAACAAATCAACTAAAAAACTAAATAAAAAAAATATACAGATTTGGGAATGGAAGTTGCTTTAATTATAATTATTAACAATTTTAGGGATCTAGGGAAAAATACTAAATTACTATACATCTTGATCCATTACAAAACTTTTTTTTAACACAACAATTTTAGTAAAAATTATTTTACCATAAATACTCATTCAAATAAGTCACTTTTTGTATATTTCATGAAGTTATTCTTGGAATAGTGATACCACAAACCATAATTGTTTTAGTGCATAAACAAAATTTATGAATAATAGACCCAAGGCATCCCCTCACTATTATTTCATGCAAGGTCTAACTCTCTAATTGAGCCAGATACCTTCCGGAAGCCAGCTGAATGACTTCAAAACACTGAATTTGGCCAGGTTTGTACCAACCGTGGTAAGGTGCACATGGAGAAAAATCAGGAACATAAACACCTGCCTTTTAAGACCGCTATATGGTCAATCTGATTTTGAATGAGTATACATGGTATTATAACTTAATTAACCTTTAGCCTGCTGGCGGCAAGAGATTCTGCCTTTGCGACCGGTGTAGACCAAGATCAGCTTCCATGGACGTGCAGGCTGATCATGATCTGCACTGTTCCCTATTCAGTCAGTAAATTTTCAGTGAACACCCCTTTGATAAACAAGTGGTAATGTCCAAAGTGAATAATGGACTAGTCCATTTTAGAAATTTAGCAGGGTAAAGGTTAACAACTGATACTTGAGTATCCTACCAGACCAGCAGTACATTTACAACATACGACATATTCTAGATACAGATCTATACACAAAATTTAACACAATTTTTTTTAACATTATCCTAAATAAACAATCATACACATTGTAAATCAGCAATCAGTAAAAATATTCTGAAACAAGGAAATTATTAACAATATATTTATGAAGAATTTCCTTAAAATGAATAAATGATAGTAATTATTACACACTTTTTTTTTCTATTTCAGATTTATGGCACGCCAACAGGTTACATTGTGCCAAACACTATGACTAAAAATTTAGGTTTAAAATCTCATTTTACATCGAAATGAAAGTAAGATGTATGGAATCGGAACTTTTATACTTGTTGGAATCGCAGAGGTATAGCAAAAACCAAGTTTTCAGACCCTGTAAGTTGCCTATTATGATTATGCAAGGAAAGACGGTGGTTCCAATTTTTTTTTAAACGAAATTCAGAGTTCATAAGCTTTAGGTTAGAAATATGATGAATAAATTATAACTGTTGTATCAAAAGAATGCTGAAATTCACTTAAAAAATTTTTTTCTACCATTTAAGAGTATTTCAAGCTTAATCAGTTCTTTATGATGAAGAGTACAAATGAGTGTACATGTACTGAATTTAATTCTGCATATTTTAAAAATTCTTTTGTATGACAAATCTATGACATCATTATAACGACACGTATCTGACAATAACAACACATCACAACATATATGCTGCTTTCTCCTTGATTCGAGCCTCTTAAATCTTTTAGAGGTGTGCAAATTTTTGTAAACCTGTTCAATTAAATAATTTTTGTTTTTTGTTGCAAAAATATTTGCATTTAACAATGGGCAATAAGAATTACAATGTTATCATCTTTTATATGTACTTTTTTGCATGAGACTGAAGGAGGTGAAACTCCACATCATTTTAAAACTTTCTCATCGATTCGAGCCCTCTGTTTGGAAGGTCATTAAATGTTTATGTTTGCATATTCTATTTCCTTAAAGCAAATTTCTATCAAGTTTGACTTCTTGTTCACTCGTTACAACAGTCGAAATATGCTCGGGGTGCTTTTAATTTGAAATTTGGGCTCACAATATTACCCACTATGTAATTTCCTTTTGAAATAAGTAATTTTAGATGCAAAAATTTAAAATAGGTATTTCATCAATTTTTCAGTGGTTTTAAGACTAATATTTTCCAAGGCATTTTAAAATGTAAATGACAAAAGTTTCTGATGGAAGAACATGCTACATGAGCATGAATTTTACTTAAACACAAGGGCTCGAATCGATGAGAAAGCTCGAATTGACGAGAAACAGGCATAAATGAGCCGCGCCATGAGAAAACCAACGTAGTGGCTTTGCGACCAGCATGCATCCGCGCAGTCTGGTCAGGATCCATGCTGTTTGCTAACAGTTTCTCTAATTGCAATAGACTTGGAAAGCGAACAGCATGGATCCTGACCAGACTTCGCAGATATGCAGGCTGGTCTGGATCCATGCTGGTCACAAAGCCACTATGTTGATTTTCTCATAGCGCGGCTCAAATGAACACAATGGTTACACCATTTTTTTACAGACAAAACAAGTAAAACAGGACTTTAAACCTTGCTTTAGCAAACTGGTCTACAACAGTTCATATAATCTATCATTGCTTCTAGCACTTTTTATCAGTTAGCACTTATTTGCAATTCTTGAAGCAATTTCATTACACCTGTGATCATACAGAAAAATATCTACCTTAACAGCCTGAAAAATATACCTGGCAAGATTTAGTGTCAAGTATTTGTCCACGGCAAAAAAAAGCCTGAGAGTCTAAATAATAGTAAAGCTACCTTCAAGAATATTTTTACATACCAGAATAAATTTCTAGTAAAATATGACACTTTTCTTTATTTTCACATGTAAACTCAACAAAGTGTTTATCAATGGGCAACAGTAATAAAGCAAGGAACCAGCGCAAAACCTGACATTTACATTAAACACAAAATGTAGTTTTGCAAATTGTTTTCTCAACATTTTCAAAAATTAAAATAATGCCATTCTGCCATAGTTTTACATGATTATACCATACAAAATCCTCTCAACATGATTAGAGATAAGCTTCAACATACATGTAGATACAGCACGAAACAAAATGGAGCATGCATTTCTTCACGACATTCTAGAAGTCCTGACTAAACTGGGATTTTTTTACAAATTAATACTGCAGCACAAAGGAATTCACATCACATTCTTTTCACACACCAACAACACCATATGCTACTTATGTTTTTATTAATTTCAATTCCAGAGACCTTAAAATCGTAAGTTCACACTTCATTATTTCTTAACACAAGAAAACGTAAAAGCAGATTTAGTATTTCCTGAACAAAAATGAAGTAGCATGAATCGTCAAAAACTTTTTTTATTCATTCGATGCAATCAGAGCCTTTTTAAAATACTTTTGGAAGTCCACTATGACAAGCTGAAACGATGCTTGTAAAAAATGTATAGGAACGCCAACCACTTGATGACTCTTGGACTATGGACTGGGGAAACAGTCTGATTGCGATGGGCCTCATTTTGCTTCAAATCAGACAACTTTGTCACTGACTCCTGAAAAAAGAAAAGCTTTCTAAGAGATGAAAAGACGGTGCATGCAAAGTCTAATCTAACAGCATGCTTCTAGTCTGAGTCTACTCTGCCTAGAACAGTTCCCCATAGAAAATCATGATCTAGAACAGTTCACCATAGAAAATCAAACATCTAGAACAGTTTACCATAGAAAACCAAACATCTAGAACAGTTCAACATAGAAAATCAAACGTCTAAAACAGTTCACCATAGAAAATGAAATGACTAGAACAATTCACCATAGAAAATGAAATGTCTAGAACAATTCAACATAGAAAATGAAATATCCTGAACAGTTCACCATAGAAAATGAAATGTCTAGAACAAAAAATCAATGTCTAGAACAATTCACCAAAGAAAATCAAACATTTAGAACAGTTCACCATAGAAAAATGAAATATCTAGAACAGTTCACCATAGGAAATGAAAAGTCTAGAACAGTTCACCAAAGAAAATCAAACGTCTAGAACAGTTCACCATAGAAAAGACAAGTCAATGACATTTCACTATCAAAACTCGAATGCTGTTAGACAACTGTTTGCAATAATATACTTTTAACCAATATAAGTAACTGCTACAGAAGTGTCTTAATGAATGGTCTGATACTTCATGAAAAACAATTTACATGGAATGGTTTCTGTTTGAGCCATAAGCAATTTTAGTCCTGTATTTTGTTGATTTTTTTCAGCCATTTCAAATATCAGACATAAATATTTCAGAATGCAGAGAGTTTAACCAGATTGTTTTAGCGAGTTTTTAGTTAACAAACAAAACAACCAATTCCTCTGTGCCTTCTGTACTACTAGTAAAGACTTGCACAGGACATGTGCTTTAATACATTAAACTGGTAACACATGAACTACTGTCTGAAAACGGAGAATCCTTAGATCTATTTTGGCAGGACCCAAAGGTCAGGGTGCTGCTACATTTTACTCACTTGATTTAACATGTTTTCTGACACAACCGTGAGACTCAAGTAAAAGTTCAGCTATTTTAGAATGTGAAATAACCTCATTTTACTGGACAAATCTTTTGAAACCAAGCATAAATCACGAACATTCTGATGTCTGGTATGGCTTTCACACTGTTCTAAACAGTACAACATGCAACATTCGATAAAATCATTTTTTTTCACTGACTTTTCTTCTACCAATTTAATATTTTTCCATAACTTCCATTGCTAGGATCAATGCCTTAAACAAAAGACTGATTTTAGCTCCAATGGAAAGAGAATCATATTAAAATATAAAATTATTCTTGCAATTTTTAATTCTTAATTTTTCTAAACATTAAACACATGTAGAGCCTGCAAAAATAAATGAATTTATGCATTAAATCAATATATACAATTTTTATACAAAACATCAAGTTGACTAATGCTTAATTTCCTACACAATGAATTTTAGAAAGTTGAAAAAAAAAACATTATCTAATTTATTTCAGTTTCTAAGTGGCCGGCTGCATCAACTGTGGTCTCTGCAAGGGCATTCTGACCTAACGCAGAGGTCCCTGAATCCTCGGGAATTCCTGACGATAAATTTGCACCGGTATCAGGTGACTGATCAGTCTGCATTTGAACACTATCGCGTGTATTACTACCATTGTCTCCGTCGTCGCCTGTTTCGTCTTCTTCATCATCATCCTCTTCTTCCATTAATTGCTTCGCTAATTTGACCGCTTGGAATTCGTTATAATGTAGTTTTCGCTTTTGTTCAAAGTCTTTCCTGTGTTCTGAAATGAGAAACGTTCATGGCCCATTATTAATAATCCGAAGAACAAAAAAATTTTATGTTCCTTCCAAACTAATCCTCTTTAAATGATCTTATAGAGGTTATTTGTGTGTGTCTGAGTGATTGTTCATTTCGTCTGAAATGGCCAGCCATTTCTGACTTATGAGACACTTCTGCCTTGTACACACTATGTCTTACCTTCTTAACCTTATCCTTTCATTCCAAGCATCAGACAGGCAGGAATTTGGTAACGATTCTTTATCTGCGTGGTTAGCACTAGCAGCACACTATTGTGGGGCCTCCGTGGCCGAGTGGTTAAGGTCGCTGACTTCGAATCACTTGCCCCTCACCGATGTGGGTTCAAGCATCACTCGGGGAATCAAATTCTTCATGTGAGGAAGACATCCAGCTGGCTTACGGAAGGCCGGTGGTTCTACCCAGGTGCCCGCTCCTGATGAAATAATGCATGGAGAGGCACCAGGGGTCTTCCTTCACCATCAAAGGTGGAAAGTCACCATATGACCTATAATCATGTTGGTGCGATGTTAAACCCAACAAAACAAAACAAACAAACATTATCAGACCTCTGACCTTTGGTTCCTGATGCCAAAGTCTTAACCTCTAAGCTATGATGCATGGTCTGAGCTGAGGAAACTTTAGTGCCATACCAAGTTCAATTCAAATATCATTCTTGGAAATTTTAAAACAAAATTTTGGTATACCATCAACTTAACAATGGATTTCAGACCGTACAAAGCATATGAGCTGGTGTCAGACAAAACATACAACTTGACACTGAAGTCAAAATCAGAAAATGTCAAAAAGTTGTTGTCATTAAATTGAAGTTACATCTAGTAACAATAAATGTATGCAGAAAGTAACTTAAAAGGCTAAAATAATCCACTGAAACTCATCAAAAGTGATGAACCAAAATGTTTGTTAATATCTGTCTTTAATTCAAAGCATAGAAAACAAGGAGCTGCGTTCAATAAACGCTTGATGCCCCCGGTGGCATCCTTGTCGATACAAAGCAATCTAAGTCCAAAACGAGGTCAAGGTCAAACTGAGGTCAGGTGATGTTTGAAGATGAGGAATGGTCACAGGTTACATCTGTAGTAGTATCAATTCATTATTGTAAGCGGTATTGATGCTAGACGAAACTGTCCCATTTGGTTAACCAAGAGATGGCCCATATAAAGCAACCTAAGTCCAAAATGAGGTCAAGGTCAAACTGAGGTCAGGTGATAATTGAAGATGAGGAATGGTCACAGGTTACACCTGTATTAGTATCAATTCATTCTTGTAAGCGGTACTGAAGCTAGACGAAACTGTCCCATTTGGTTAACCGTTAACCAAGAGATGGCCCATATAAAGCAACCTAAGTCCAAAATGAGGTCAAGGTCAAACTGAGGTCAGGTGATGTCTGAAGATGAGGAATGGTCACAGGTTACATCTGCATTAGTATCAAGTCATTCTAGTAAGGGGTATTAATGCTAGACGAAACGGTCCCATTTGGTTAACCTTGTACGGACGGACGAACAAACGAACGGACGGACAGGACAATCACTATATGCCTCCCGCATCAGTAGATGCTGGGGGCATAAAAAAGCAAATTGAAAATTAAGACAAAGTTGTAAGTTTATTCTTTTGCTGGCTCAAAAATCTTTTAACTGCAGTTGAAATAAATTGTGTTTACAAACATTGCTGCACATAACGGACAATGAATGTTACATCCCTTTCATGACATTTTCAGGTACAGAAAATTTTCTACAAAGCACATGTTCCTAAGGTTTCTTAAAGTCATAACTTAAAATGTACCCATTTTTTTAATGATTAAAGTAAATCTATAGCTCTGTGCGCTTGATTTTTGAGATATCTGCCTATGAATAAGAAGTTTTACAAATTTCAAGCTGCTATTTTGACATGATTATGGCATAATTGCAGGAGTTAACTTTTTAGTAACATTTATTCTTTAGAAATATTATCACATTGCCAGTTTTATAAATTAGCATACTGGTTGCCATTTATTCGTGACATGACTAACATTCATGTATCTTAAACATAGTGCAGTACTACCTGAACCTTTAGCCTGCTGGCGGCCAGTGCAGACCAAGATCAGCCTGCAATCCAATCCTTGCAAATCCAATCCTTGCAGGCTGATCATGGTCTGCACTGTTCGCTATTTAGTCAGTAAATTTTCATTAAACACTCCTTGGAATAATAAATGGTACTGCCGAAGTTGAATGATTGACCAGTCCATTTTTTAATTTTTAGAAATTTAGCAGGGTAAAGGTTAAATGTTAACATTACTGAGCTGAATGTTACAAAAATACATAATAAATGTCCTCATCACCTTGCTGCTCTTCTGTCAACTCCTCCTCTTCCTCTTCGTCGCTTGACTCGTCTTCCTCTGTTGACACACGCCTAGTCCTTGGACCTTCTATACCTTCCAATCTGTAATATTAACATTTTTTGCTGTGGTTAAAATCGCTTCGACAAAATTAAAGGTGACTTTCCAGGTTTTGATGTTGGAGAAAGATCCCTGATGTATGGGGCGCCTGGGTAGAACCACCGACCTTCCATTAGCCTGCTGGATGGCTTCCTCACACAAAAGAATTTTACACCCAAAGCGAGGTTTCAGACCCTAAGCTGTGAGGGGCAAATGACCTTAATCACTCAGCCATTCAGGCCCCATGTAATATTAACCTTTAAATAAATAGCCTGCTGCTGGCAAGTGGTTTTGCCCTTGCAACGATTGGAGACCATGATCAGCCTGCACACATTTGTTTAATAAGTGGTACTGCCAAAATTGAATGATGGACCAGTCCATTTAAGAAATTTAGCAGGGTAAAGGTAAAGCAGCCATTGCGTGTTGCTCCCTTGACTGGCTGCTCAGTACAGGTTTTGTACACTACAAGTATATAATTCAGATAGTAAGTACAGTCAACAAACCTTGAGGTAAGAGAAGAAGCATCTAATTTTTTCTTGTCACTGACACTTCCCCGTCGTTCTAGTGTACCCTCCTCCTCATCATCTTCCGGGTCCGAACACTTACTGTACGGGGTCGGCGGCTCGTCAATCTTCATGTGACCATAATCCTTGTCTGGAGGATGATGGGTGGCTATGATATTCATTTCATCCCATGTCATCTCTTTTGTTTTCCTTAAAGGGAAAGGCAATGTTGTTTTGATGTTAATTCCATCTTCTGGGATTTCTTTAATCATTTAAAGAAGTGGAAGAATTTTCAAAATCAACTTAAAAATTATGAGCATTTAAATATTTTATCAAAATGGTGGCCATTTTGTTTCCATGGCAACAAAAAACAAAATGGCAAATTTATTAAAGGCACATAATTATGTGAATTGTATTTACTTATTTTTGTAAAATTAATTCTCTATTTTTTCCAGCTATAATTAATGGAAGATATTACCTTGTTTTACATCTTACACTCAAGAAACAAACATGTATAAAATTAATATATTTAAAAGGTAATTTGCTAATTAAAGAATTCAGCAGTGTGTAAATGATGTCATAAACACACAAAATGGCTGCCTCCATGATCAGTAATTTTCTTAACTTTCAAACTGCCATATCTTTTTCATTAGTGGTCCGATTTTAAAAATTCTTTCAGCATTATGAAAGGTTTGAGAATGACTTTCACACGAAATTAACTGATTGTCAGGCTTCTCTTGTCCTTTAAAGTGACAAAATCACGAAGATAATATGCTCATCTCCTTTTGATTGTAAAGCTTCCTATGAAGTACGGCTAAATTCCTCCAATGGTTGCTGAGAAATACTTCAGACAAGAATTGTACTATAGCATACCACTGTTGAACTAGAAGCTGTTTTTGTCACAAAAACATATGTCTCTCTCTCCCCCCAACCCCCAATGTATTCTAAGGATGGAAGAGGGCATGTCTGTTGGTATGAAGGGCAGGGCAATATGCACAACTACATGTAGGCTTGGTACTGACCACTCTTGTGAAGTTTCATCAAAATCTTTCCAGCAGTTTGACATGCGAAAACCATACAAGATTTGTCTATTTTAGCTCTGGCAGCCATTTTGTGCAGCCAATCGGAATGTGCCAGCGAAATGCATAGCTAGGGTTGGTACTGATCACTTCTGTGAAGTTTCGTAGAAATCCAGCCAGCAGTTTGACCTGTGAAAGCCGAACAAGATTTTTCTTTTTTTTAGCTCTGGTTGCCATTATGTGCAGCGAATAGGAACATGCCAGGGATATGCACAACTAGGGTTGGTACTGATCACTCCTGTGAAGTTTCATCGAAATCTTTCCAGCAGTGCGACAAGTGAAAGCCATACAAGATTTTTCTATTTTTAGCTCTGGTGCCCATTTTGTGCAGCGAATCGGAATGTGCCAGCGATATGCACAACTAAGCTTGGTAATGATCACTCCTGTGAAGTTTCGTCGACATCTGGCCAGCAGTTTGACCTGTGAAAGCCGGACAAGCTTAATGCAAATGGGCAGACAGACTGACGGCGAAGGCAAAAACAATATGTCTACCCCACCTATGGGCATGACGGGGGGAGACATAATAATCAAATGGCAATAACTCTGTGAAAAATCATCGGACCAGAATACGAAGACAATATGCCCATCTCAGTGAAGCTTCCTATGAAGTTTTGCTAAATTCCAACCAGTGGTTGCAGAGAAATACGTGTATGTACTCTGGACAAGAAATGCGGGATGGACGGGCGAGGCGGCAACTATATGCTTCCTCTTCGGATAGCATGTAAACGTAACCAAATCAGGAAGCCAACCGTGACACACTAGTTAGTCCAATAGCTCTTCCTATTTTTCTAATAGTTGAGCTAAAAACATGTAAGATGAAAAGTATCATTTTCTCCTGAGCACAGGATTTTATATTAAATGCATCATTATACTGGTGCTACAATCTAATGTTTTTTCCACTATTTTGGGAATTGTGAAAAATGTGTAGACCTGCTAAGACACACATTTTTTAAAGCAGTGGCTACGATTACGGTACTGTAATCCTAGCCTCCGATTCTAGGATTATGGAAGTTCCGTATTCCTAGACACACCTATGCAACATTATTTCATGTTATCGATCAGCCATTTCGGTCTAGTATAATCTTAAAGAAACAGGCGAAATCAACACCAGTATACATAACTTTTTCTTTCCAAAACCACACTAAATGTTTTTTTTTTTGAAATTGGCAGACACAAAGAATTATATTATATAAGTTCTTAATAATAGCTCAAAAATATTTTTAAAGATATTCATTACTTAAAATTTTTATGATTTGATTTTGCCTGTCACTTTAGATTTCCGCACATATAGAATCGGGCGAAATCAACACCCGTATACATTTTTGTATTTGGTTTTCGCTATTTCAAGTGAAAAAAAGTAAGTTCAAAACATCATTTATGCATGTCTTAACATATATTTGATGCCTCTTAAATACTTCCGTAATCCTAGCCTATCCTCATAGGTGTGTCTAGGAATATGGAACTTCCGTAATCCTAGAATCGGAGGCTAGGATTACGGTACCGTAATCGTAGCCACTGCTTTTAAATTCAGGATAAATGAACTAACAATATTTTTTTAGCTGCTAAGCAAGATGTATGGTAAAAGATAGTAAAGTTATCAATACCAGTCCTATTCATTGAAAAAAAAAAAAAAATTCTACAAGCAAACATGTAATTTCTCAGAATCTGACAAAGCTTGCAATACATAGACATGACTTCTGTAGACATGAAGTATAGTTGCAAAATGTCTCCGCTATTCTGACTGAAAATCTGAACCCGTTACCATTATCACTAGTTTTCTAAATCTAATGTTACTGATTTCAATTAAATTTCTAAAGAGAATTTCATATATATTTTAAGTTTAAAGACCTTTGTCGACAAATTAAAGTAAGTCACTAAGTGGCGAGCTGAAATTCTGCATGAATTCATAACTTTATCATGACATCACAGTACAGATCTCCCTGACACAGTCACCTCCCAGGTACGGCTATTTGCAGACACCTCCCTCACAGATTGCCAGATTGCCAAAGGTTACAAAGCGATCTCCTAAACTTAGAAACTTGGGAAAAAATGTCCCCCCAAACAGGTTAACATACACAACCTGGAAATGGTCCAGCGACGTTCAGTCAGATGGGTCAAAAATGATTATTCACGATACACAAGCGTAACAGACCTACAGAACACCTTAGGCTGGAGCACATTTGAGAAGAGACGTCTAGACACCGGAGGACGGACGTTTTGGCCACGGACGTTTTGGCCCGGACGTTTCGGCCTAGGATCTTTTGGCCTAGGATGTTTTGGCCAAGAAAATTTTTGAGGTAGGATGTTTTGGCCAAAAAAAAATTATTTCCATAATATGCAAATTATGATCTGGACATTAATATGTTATCATATGTTACAGTATAATTGATCATTCTTTTTTAAAAAAATAATTGTGAATAAAATTTATTTTCATAACTCTTTTGGTTTGTTGTAAATGGCAAATATTTTCACAAACACATATACAATGTGTATATGTTTATATGTATACATATATAAAAAGATTATAAAAATAAAAATAAAATACCATGAGTATGTTTTATCATTAGTTCAATTTGTTCACTTATACTAAAACATTCTTTAGAATAATCTCCAGACCATATTTTGCACAATATGGAACCACAATTTATTTTTGGCCAAAACGTCCTACCCCCAAAAAATGCTTGGCCAAAACATCCTAGGCCGAAAGATCCTAGGCAGAAACGTCCGGGCCAAAACGTCAGCTGGCCAAAACGTCCTACATTCCTAGACACCAAACTGGTCATGTTTTACACGATATATCACCATCTTGTAGCCATCCCCCTCCCAACTTACTTAGAAGTCCCAACCAGGTTAACCAGACAGATGCACCCCCTCAGTCTCTGCCAAATTCTTGTCAACTCAGACTTCTTTAAATTCTCCTTCTTCCCCCACACCACAGTCCTGTGGAACAGGTTACCCCCGCATATTGCGACTCTGCCTGATCTTGAATCCTTCAAGCAGGCAGTGGCCCTGTTCCAGTATTAAATATAGCAGTTGTTTTTAATCTTCTTTTTTTCTACTGTTTTTAACAACCATGCTATGTCTTATATTCTTACTATGCCTGGAAGTCTTCTTCCAGTTCTATTTTTATCTTCACTAACATCCAGCATGCACCCTGCCCATAATACTCGCGAGAGGCGTGAGGCAGTAATCAGAGATAGAGATACCTTAGGGGTTCTAACTGACCAATCAGAGAGCTGCATTTTTGAGTACAGGTCTGCCAGTTTCCACTTGGGTATAACTAAGTATATTTACTTATAGTGACTTTAGAAATAAATATCACATGATTTTAGAAATGAAATTAAGATTTCTCACTGCACATGCCCCAGATGATGCTACAAACAACAAAACTTTGAAGTTTCATTGAAATATTATATCAATTTAATAGCGAGCTCGAAGAGCAGGCCCAAAGGGCCTGCTCGAGAATCGAGCTTTACGGTAACGCAAGTATACTTCCACACTTGGTGATGGATTTGAAAAGTTTTGTCGGAAGTTCTTAAAAAGCGCACCCTAACGGATAGGTGCTCACAGGAAGTACTTCTTTCCGGAGTGAATACAGAACTTCATTCAATTGCTAAAAAATATTCATCACTCAACAATAATGAAAGAATGTTTTCGAGTTGTTTGAAAAAAATATTATTTTCATTTAAAAGATCAAGCATCGGCCAGAAAATGGTAAAAATGTCATTAATAAGCAGAAAGAAACGGGAGCGCGGTAATGACGTCACCGTGACACCGGCTTCCCATAATTTTTGCAATGTATGATATTCACTGTTACAGGTATGATGACACTAAATGTAGACTTTTTAAAGTGAATGGGTTCTCTTGAATTCTTGTGAGTAGGGAATAGTTTCTGTGTGACAAATAAATGATGCATAATATTTTTCGCTAAATCCGATTTCTTTGAGCTCGCTTTGAGGCTTTGCCTTATTGCATATTACCTTTATTTTAGTTGAAAGTTTGAGATTTTACACAGGGAGTCTAGGATAAAGTCCGAGTAAAATGTTATCATGACCCAAGTGAAATAAGTATCATTCCGCAATTTTAGGACATGTTAAAATTATGAATTTTGGACTGGATTTTGGATAAAATAGACATGACTGATAAAGATACTTGAAGAATTGTTACATAAAGCATGCAAAACTTGCAACATTCTAATGTGATTCTTATACAAATAAAACATACGAATGATGATCATTATTGTCAAAGCTTGTAGAAGTTTTTAAGATTCCTTTCCGTGGTTTCTTTTCTGAGGAAGCCATTTTGAACACTTCCGGAATATTAATTGTAAGACGTAATTTGATTGGTCAGTTTTACATTTTTTGGTTGTGCTATTTCCCGTATCTTACCATACCGGAAACTAGACCGTCCACAGACCGGAGCATAATTTTTTTATTTCGAATAAGTTTTTCTTTGCATTTTCTGAACAAAGTTTAGAGATCACACTGATGAATTTAAAAAAAACACCTCACGAGATTAAGTCTCACAGAACAGCAGGCAAGGATGTAAATGGACGTAGATTTTACGCCCTTGGATGAGAAAGGGTATTATATAAAAAAGAAAATGACACTAGCCTACATATTTCCTAACGCAGCATTTGTTTTTGAAAATTCTTTAATATTACATGGAACTTTGCAAATATTTGCTTTAAGTAAATTTATCTTAATTGTAAAGACATCATGAAAATCTTCTCAAACACTTGATATGTAGGCCTATTCAACCAAAGAAGTATAAATTGTTCTCGTATTTGAATTTGCCCGTTCCTAGGTTAGCGTTTATTTTTTTATTTACTCCAGGTCCCTGTTAGATATTCCTGAGTGCGTCCCTAAAGTATTTACCGGAAATGCAAATCATTCGACAACAGGAAAACAACAAGAATGTAAACAAAAGGCTGCAGATAATTGTTTTCTTTGATTTTTTTTTGTGAACAAGACCAAGTTATACATCGTATTTAGAATCCTACCCGAAATCAGTTATAAGAGCTAATATAGGCTTCTTTTGCTTTGTGTATGAATCTGATGTGTTTATCAAAATTTAAAGTTTCTTTGGTGACTCTTTACACTATTCTATTTTTATCTATTTCACGTAAAGTCATGTCCACCAGAGGCCGTGGCTACTGTTAAATGGGTACTTTAAGAGCTAAATGTAGAAATATGTTCAAAGAACATCGCCTCCTTAACCACAGGTCCGATTTTGAAATTATCATTACACAGTAATGTCTTTTGATGTAAAAAAAATGTTGAAGCTGTCGCGATTCGCCAAAATTTTGACGGCAGAGCCCAGGATGTATGGAAAACTTTGAAAATCGTTTCTTCTTATTTAATGGTCCGATTTCGGTATTAATGTTCCTTGTGTGGCCTTCTACAAAGAGAAACCAAGCTGTCGTGTTTCGTTACTGATGAATTAAATTACCGCCCTTAAATTACTGTCATGTGCGGGGTAATTGTTCTCAACCACTCCATAGGTGACCCTCAACAAAACCTGCTAACGCCATTTTATTTGTTAAAAACATGGCAGCTACAAACATGTCTTATTTTAGCCATATGAATATTGTGGAAAGTTTGAAAATATTTTTCTCCTGAGCAGTTAGTCTGATTTACAAAAAAGAAAATTTTTGCATGGTTGGTCCGTTACAAAAAAAAAAATATTCATGAAAAAATTATAATTGTTGGCGAAGTGATCTAACGCCATCATGATCATGTTGCCATTCTTGAATGATTATGTACAAGATTAGAAACAAATAACAACATGCACTTTTTCGCAAACGTCCAACCCTACCATTAAAGTTTGTGCGAGATATACAAAATGATTGTTTTACGTACACAAACGCAAAAAGTAGTTACATATTTTTGCCTGTTCTTTCCAGTCAGTTCCAAGAGCTTATATCATTTTTTTTGTAAAATGCACTTAAAACACATTTCTCTTTGCATGAGATATAATCAAAATTGAAATATAAAAAGAATTGTTGAAAATTAATATGCAAGAAACTGAAAAAATATCGTGATTGTACGTATACTGCTTTACAATCAAATGTTTCATCAGTGGAGAACGCCCGAAATAAACTACTTCTTTAGCCATCATATTTAAATGAAAGTTGCGTTATGTAATTTGTGTGAAGTTGGCAGTACAGCAGTAGGGGCAGTTAACTGCTACAACTGCCATCAGTACAGAAGTTACAACAGTTAATTGATTATACTGCCAGCAGTGAACTGCAACTACTGTCAGCAGTTACAGAAGTTACAACAGTTAATTGATTGTACTGCCAGCAGTGAACTGCAACTACTGTCAGCAGTTAAGGAAGTTACAACAGTTAATTGATTGTACTGCCAGCAGTGAACTGCTACTACTGTCAGCAGTTAAGGAAGTTACAACAGTTAATTGATTGTACTGCCAGCAGTGAACTGCAACTACTGTCAGCAGTTACGGAAGTTACAACAGTTAATTGATTGTACTGCCAGCAGTGAACTGCAACTACTGTCAGCAGTTAAGGAAGTTACAACAGTTAATTGATTGTACTGCCAGCAGTGAACTGCAACTACTGTCAGCAGTTACAGAAGTTACAACAGTTAATTGATTGTACTGCCAGCAGTGAACTGCAACTACTGTCAGCAGTTACAGAAGTTACAACAGTTAATTGATTGTACTGCCAGCAGTGAACTGCAACTACTGTCAGCAGTTACAGAGGTTACAACAGTTAATTGATTGTACTGCCAGCAGTGAACTGCAACTACTGTCAGCAGTTAAGGAGGTTGCATACCTTACAATCTGTACGTGATCATGCCCAACGGGAATCTAACGTGACGATTTACGACGACGTTTACAACAAACTAAATGCGCTTGTATATTTATTCTTCTGACACCCCCCCCCCCCTCCACCACCCCGTCTAACACCCCCTCAAAAAAAAAAAACACAAAAAAAACAAACAACATCATCATTAACCTGTCTCTGAACTGATAGTGCTGAAATAATGAAATTACCCGAGAAACGCTACAAATATTGTTGCCTTTTATCTTTAAAGTACGTAATTCTGAGCATTTCTTTTTATTGGAACTATTTTTAAACAGCAATTATTTGCCAACATATTTTTTATGAGTCTTTCGCAAATGTTATGCAGAATGTAAGAAAATGGATCTGATGTTATTGGGAATATATTTGGGCGAAAGGTTACTTATTACGGCCATTTTCAAATAAAATTTGGGCAGTTTGATTTATAAAATATATTTTTCCGTTTCCATTTATAATTTGGTACTAATATACTACAACTATGCTCTATAATTGTTCAAATTTCAGTAGGGAATAGTGATTTCTTGAATAAAGTAATACTAGTATGTTACCATGGAAAAGGATCCCGTAATCTATATATCTAAATGTAAAGTTCAAAGGCGTTGACACTGATCTATTTAAGGAATACAGCTTCAAATAAGATTAATTTATCTCGAGCGCACGACATCTTATCTCGACGGCATCTTATCTCGAGCGCCCGACATCTTATCTTCAGCGCACGACATCTTATCTCGAGCGCTCGACATCTTATCTCGTGAGCACGACATTTTATCTCGTGCGCACGATATCTTATCTCGAGTGCTCGACATCTTTTCTCATGCGCACGACATCTTATCTTCACCGCACGACATCTTATCTCGAGCGCTCGACATCTTATCTCGTGCGCACGATATCTTATCTCGAGTGCTCGACATCTTTTCTCATGCGCACGACATCTTATCTTAGGGCCGTTTGTGTGTATTTATGTCATCAATAAAAACGTAAGTAGATAAATAGGGTCCCGCCGAATCAGATGTTATTTAAATTTCTCACAAGTACAAGTTTATCGCATCATTTGGAAAAGCAGTGTATATAATTGGTCATCCTATCTTCAAAATTTAACAAACATGATTAATTATGCTTACTGCATGTTAGAATAGCAACAAATCGCAGTTCGACTGATAGTATCAATTTGCACATTGTCAGAAAAGTTATGAAATTGCATGCATGTATTAAGGGGAAACGGGAATATTTTTTGACATATGGGTGAAACCTACATATTAAATCTTTATTTTGTCGGGGACTTAGATTTATCCTTTGCTTCATCATTGAATGTTTGCTCTCTTTTTTATCAGTTTGTGTTTTTAAATTAATAACCCGTGAAACGGATATAAGTATAAACAAAACAAAGGCAAAAACGGTGGTAGTTGTATGTTTTTACTGATGATCTGAATACACACAATGGTCCTTAATATATATAGGTAAGATGCCGTGCGCTCGAGATAAGATGTCGTGCGCACGAGATAAGATGCCGTGCGCTCGAGATAAGATATCGTGCGCTCGAAATAATTTAATCTTTAAAAAAATAAATGCATGTCCTAAACATACCACCGTACATATCAAATTATTGGGAAGTGTTTAATTTATATCTCATCTGACTAACTGACACCTACTCCAAACGATTAGTACTTTCGGGTATAATTTCTAAAAACAACAAGACACAACAAAATCTTATGATAATCCAATAGTTAAATATAGAATATTTTGTTAAACATTTATTTGAATTTCGCGTTTACAATAACTACGACTTTACATGTGCTGTTTATTTTTATTTCACAGATTTCGATATCTTAAGAAATGTAAATAAAATATTTATTGTAAAAATTAAAAGTCTTTTCTTTAAATACAGTGCAAGAAAAAGTATATTTGTGAACACAGGTCAAGACATTTTCGCAGCACAAATAAAGTTATGTTGACATTTTTTAAAATTGTTACCCTTTGCTCAATGTCATATACTGTATCTCTATATCTTAATTAATATGCATACATTCTCATACGTTAATTAAGATGTCTCCCTATAAAATGAAATCAGATCAAATCACTTTCTGTGAAACCTTTCCTCTTTTCTCTACGTCTTTGCCTTAGTTTACGAGAGAGTTCCCAAGATCTGACTTGTATGCTCGTTTTTCTTCTCGGATTAGGTTTTGCTTCATCAACATTATCTATTACACATTCACCAACAATGTCCCCTTTAGCATTTACTGCGTTTAATTCTGACTCGGTTTCCTTTGCCACTATTGGGGAAATAGTTTGCTCTTTACACACATCACCGTCCTCGTCTGATACTGTTTGTTCAGTTCCGCTAGAACATTCATTGTTATTTGTTGCATTGTCATCGCTTTCACTTGTTTCTGCATAGTTCTCATTCTTAAGCCCTTTAAAAGCGCGTCTTACATCAGACATCTTCACTTCCGCTCGGTCTTGTCGTCTGCGTCTTCTGTTGTAAATTCTATGAAGACGCTTCTGAACACTGGAGATTTTCGTTACCGGAAAACACGGTGGTTTTACACTGCTTCTACGTCGTTGAGGAACAGCGTTGATTGGCACTTCCACAAAATTATCATTTACGCTACTCATTTTACGTAAACTGGACATTGCACTGTGTTGATATGCATGTGCTAAACTGCTTCGACGCCTGCTTAAGTGGGCCACGCTATTTCTCCGGCTACTGGAACTGGTAATTTGAACATTAGAATGAACAACACTGCACCTTCTTCCACCATGCTGATTGACTACACTACCTCTGCGGCCTTGACTTTGACCGGCATTGCTGATTCGGCGACCGTTGCTATGCACCACACTACTTCGCCTTCCTTTTCGTGCATCATTTAGTGCGCCATTGTTGATGTTGGTCCTCGGCAAGGACTTTGATTTATTCTGATAAAGATTTGCCACGGACTGTCGTCTTGAAGTTTGAGAGTGTGTTTCATTGTTAAAACTGAAGCAACTTTTTCTTCGGGTCCTGTGTCCCACATTTGCATTTATGTCTGTACCATTCAGAATTTCTTTATTAATATAGTCTGCAAGGCTTTCTGAAACCTGTACGTTTCTCATCAGACTTTGAATTTGCTGAAGTACAGAGTGTTCCCACAAGGCAGAGTTACGTTCTTCATTTTCATTTTCGTCTTTTTCTGTCCAGTGACTCGGTACGTCCGGTACCGTTTCGGACACACTGTCTAGACGTTGAATTTGGTGGGTATTGCCATTGGCGTCAAAAATCATACCATTGTTGTGATGAGCAACTGCAAGTTTCCTCCTTCTTGGCGTACTCTGATCTATTTCTATTTGCTTTTCTTGGACGTCGTTGGCTACTATGTTCATTTCGCTTTCTTTTGCGCTGGAATATAAACACATTGCGTCATTATACGTAGCAAGACACGCAAGTTATTTTAACTTATTCACAAGACTTGTCGTAATAGGCACGCGTCCAGATTTTTGTCAAATCAAATGTTTTTTTCGGAACTGAATGTTTGTACAAAATGTACTTGTAACCTTCTTAATGTTTTGTAAATATACCGTAAAACAAAGTACAAATGTAATTCAGTGAGGTCTATGCAGTACTTATTTACATATATACTTGCGCAGGTTATAGAATATGTGTCATAGTTACTCAGACTGCGTTAGTCACGCGCTAAAAATGATATAAATATATGGATTTAGCAGTATTTTACATAATTTTCATAAGATAACAACTTATATAATACTAAAGCTTAGAATTTAGATGTTTTATAAACCTTGATATCTATTAAAACAATATTTAGATCAACATTAGGATGTATACCCCCACATACATTAATTTATTACAATTTACAAAATCTGACTTAAATCCTGATAACTGTTCAAATGACATAGACGGAATGTCGGGTCAACGTTATCTTATTTGCATAAGACTATGAGCATACGACTCAATAAATTTCACAGATTATATCGAAATATTTGAAAGATGATATCCAACAACGATACTGATTTCAGATGTACACTAATGGCCGTCATTTGCTGAGCACAATGCCAACTGTTATTTGATTTTAAACCCCTAGCCTGCTGGTGGCAAGTCATTCTGCCTTTGCGACCAGTGCAGGCTGATTATGGTCTACACTGTCCGCCATTCAGTCTGTATCTTTTTGGTAAGCACCCCCTTTAACAGTCAATGGGAGTGTCCAAATTGAAAGATGGACAAGTTTATTATAGAAATATGGCAGGGTAAGTGTTAAAGGGAGTAGATAAAAAATAATGTTAACCGGTGCTCTTGAAAAAATAAGGGGCCATGGCCCATAACCTTTTATGAACAGACTCTTATCAAACCAATCAAACAATTTCTCAAATATAATTTCTAATTTTACATTTGATTTTGATACATATTGAAATATTTCAACAATCTGAGCCAGAAGACAAATTTTAAAACCTCGTAAGTCATTTACTTTCAATTTTGGTTGTGCAACCAAGATAAGCAATCTAAAGGGAGTTAATAAATTTTGAATGGATTTTGTGTAAATATGTAATTGTCAAAGCAGATCTTTTACTAGTTTTATATTCATATCATTCATGATTTCTTAGGCAAAGAATGTGAAACGAATTTATTCTTATGCTGAATAATTTGAGCCGCCCCATGAGAAAACCAACATAGTGCATTTGCGACCACCACGGATGCGCAGGCTGGTCTGGATCCATGCTGTTCGCTAATGGTTTCTCTAATAGCAGTAGGCTTTGAAAGCGAACAGCATGGATTCTGACCAAATTGCGCGGATGCGCAGGCTGGTCTGGATCCATGCTTGTCGCAAATGCACTATGATGGTTTTCTCATGGTGCGGCTCAAATAATGATTTCAAACAAATCGACTTCTTGACCAAAACCTGAATATCAACCTTTAAGTTATACGAGGAAGTGTTAAGATAGACGCTTTTCTACAGTTTTATGTCACCATTTATGATTTAATTTATAGCCTTTTGCAAGCACCTAGTTTGAAAGTCTCATAAATTAACATTACATTACAATATATTAAGTAGTACAAGAAATACGCGGCGATATAAATAATCAAACATCACATCTCCGAATTTTATTAGTATGTTTAAAGAAATTTGCATTACACATCTCAAAACCAGGCGATTACATGTAAATGATACATTTTAGTATCAATATTTATAATTCAAATCACGAAAAAGGATGAAAATAAATTGTTAACATTTTCACATACAAAACTATCAGAACAATGAAATCTATCTTGTAATTTCTCAGTGAAAAAGGGTATCAATATTCTTAACACTGGTTGAGCGGGCCGAATAGGTAAAAAAAATGTTAAAACTCACAGAAATAAAAATTTAAGTGTATAAAACACAAGCTCGCGGTTTTTCAGTTCCTGAACATATCTCAGTGTAAAGATATTATGAACAAATATCACTTTTATATAACATTAATCATTTTTCATATTTTCTTTTATTTTTGTGTGTTTTTCCTTATTAAATCAATGGAAAACAAGAAATAAAAAGAAAAAGAAAGCTTACCTGGAAATTGCATTTATTCCCAAACCATGCATATAAACTGTTAGAATTTTTATAACGGCTCCAGTCAATTAAGGGCGTAACGCAATCAGTTCCAGAACATGAACTAGCTATTGTTTAAGTATTTTGTACAAAAGCGATCTGTTGATTACAAAAACATCTACCGGTACTGATCCGATTTCCACTTTCTAAAATGTTTATAACCTATCGGGTTAATGACGTACAAAGGAGGTACTTGTGATTTATTTCATCTGACCGTGAATTATCTGTATAAATACTTGAATAAATAGAAAACCTGACACGCTGCAAGCCAAATTGACCAATAAAAGTCCGCTTTGATGATAAAACTGACTTAAATTTCAATATTAACCAAAAGTATTAGGACGGTTTAAGTCGATACATAATAATGTTGATATAAACTTTTTGGTTTTTGATAACAAACAGTTTTGATGTTGTTACTTTATTTATCTAGAGCGCTTGGAGTAAATAAATGCTCGGTGCCATTCGGTACATTTCTGTTAATCACTAACTCGTATCTTTTTAAACAAAAGGTTTACTAATGATGCACGTGGACTAAGTGTAAAGACCGCACTCAAATCTAAAGTTAACCGAGACCGGGCAGTGGTTCGGTAAGGCGTAAAAAGATGTTTGTTTCCGGTATCCCGACCTACCCTAAATTTTTGGCCCGACCCTAAATGTTTTTACGGCCTTGGAGAATTTTTTTTTCAACTTTTTATCAAAAAGTTGCAAAACTGCATTTTTTATGCTTTAAACATGGTCAGCGATGTTAGAAATCAACTTACTGATGCTCATAAGGCATAACCCCCTTATTTGTTTTAGCATGTTACCGGAAACAAAGATTTTTTAGGCCTAATAAAGAAATGTGTACATTTCCGTGCGTTTTTGTTTGTTTTTGAGAACATTTGTACATTTATGAAAAAAATATGAAGAAACGCCTCTGAGTTAACAGTCCGTTTCCAATAATTTTAGACTGATAAAGAACAGGGGTGGTATAGTACGTCATCAACAGGTGCGCGCAACAATTCCCGATGCGGCTTTTTTGTGTCAAAACATCTCGATTCGGTGAGTTAACTTGCGATTATTACATTGATAACTAATAGATTCGGAAATGACATATAGTCGAAAGTACCCGCACATGCGACTAGTTTATCATTTACGTTTGCATTTTTCAAGAAAGCCTTCCGTTTAAGAGAACATTCGTGCACAATGCACTTCATGGAAACACTTCCCTATTCACCACACCATATTATGTCGCATAACAAGAGTTTACATGCATTTCTGATAAATCCAAGCATTGACGGGTGTTCTTTTATGGTAAACAGATGTCAGTGATACCTTAATTACTCATTGGAATCTAAACTTTCCGAAAAATCAGTAAACTAAAATTTCGCCTTCCCGATTCACCAACTGAATTGATGTCCTTCCCGGCTCACCAATTTCCAGCATGACTAACATCGGGCTGGTGCTCATGTAAATGTGATCACACTTGCCTGGAAGTTCTATTAATTCGAATAACTAATTGTTAGAGTGCTTGCACTAGATGGTCTGTAAACTTCATTTAAGCATTTGAAGATAATATTGAAAGAACGAGGCATATCTTGAACATATGTTGTATACTATAAACATGCATATGTATGAAATAATTATGTTCTATCATGTCCTTATATTTGTTATTTTAGGTACATGAAAAATGAAAAAGGAAAAAAAACTTCTAGTCTGCATCAATGGAATTGTCAATATATGTTAAAAAGGATTGCTGAGTGATCTGCATGCAAGACATTATTGACATATTATATTTTCCAAAAGCTGTACGACATAATATTTGAGAAGTGGAGAACATCCTCTAACGGAATTACCCCAGACAAGGATTTCAACGCTCAACTAGGTCTCCGTACCAAACTTTGTCACGACTATGTCGGTTGCTGTTTGAAGGTATGGATATAAATAACTGATTTAATTTCAATAATGTTACAGTAGATAAACCTTATTAAGGGGTATAGTTAGATAGGCACTTCGACACATGATAATATAAATAGAAAGTATTTTGGAAACCATTAGTTAACTTGTATAAGCAAAATTATATAGTTAAATTATTATCATGTGCTGATTTTTAAAGTAGCAACCTTTTAATATATTTTTAAAGGTATAAAGTCGCACCAATGCAGTTTAGTTTTTAATGAAATGCTACTATTTAGTTTTGTTTCACGTTTCAGGGCCACGTGATCATCACAATTGCTCTGGAAAAAATGAGAAATTACTGTATCGCGCCAACGAAATGTTCTTATTAAGGAGTTTTAGATGTGCGCAGGGAAAGACCAAGAGTGACTACAACCGAATTATAATTACCACGTAGTAGAATGGGACATTGAATCTACACTAGAAAGCGGTTGAGGATTTAACATTTTACTAATGTTCAGATTTTGCTTGCAAATCTTAGTGCACCCAAATACATGTTAAAACTCGAAGTGAGCTTGAACAGTGGTAGAACAATTTTACTTGCAATGTAAATTACTTTGCTTTTCTTAAACTGTTTAGTTGTTGAAAATGTTGTTGTATAAAAGATTATTTAAAATAGGAAATTTTACTGATTTTTTATTTAAACCCTTACACAGTGGAAGCCGTTGTGACATAAACATACGCACATACACTTTCAAGACATAGCAATATCTTCCTTTTATCAGCTAATGTTATATATTTACACAAATCAACAAAGTAGATTTATTACTTGATTGTAGCAATTCTAAATTTTATACACACTTATAAATACGAGTATAATGAAAACGTTTCTTTAACTTTGGACGTAATTCTTTATAACTCAGCATTTAAAAAAATGAAATTCACCTTAAGTTTCATTAAGATCGCATATCTGACAAATTCTTTCCACATTGTATGCTTTAATTTTCTTCGATCAAGAAGCACTGTACATCTCTATGTCACATATTCTCAACAACTGGAAATATTCAGACACGACAGAAAGACGCGAAGTGAAGATGGACTGCCTAAACTTCAAAATCAACAAAAATCAGAATATAATAACTCTTGAAACCATTAAACTGGAAAATGTTGAGGTTTTGCGCAACTACACTAATTATAACTCAGAAATTTCATTAAAAACACACAAAGCTTGATAAAGTGACAATGTAGTATAATCTGTGAACGTTTATTGACCGAAACATAGAGATAACAAGAATATTTACATTGTTGTGTTTTACCCGTTATGCGCATTAGTGTCAACTACATTTCATACAAAGTTTAATACTGCTGTTGCCTTTCATCAAAATCTGTCAAATGTTATTTAGAAGAAAGGAGAGGCACTGACAAGACTGTGACACAGACAGACAAAACAAAACATGTTTTAATAAAAAATCACAATTGTTTGAAGTCACGCAAAATCACATTAAATTCCGTCTACAAAAGCTGTTCATGGCTAAATATTGTACGGTAGTGGTCAGGTCACACGTAACAGTGAGCTGTTTCAAACGGTGTCTGCACATATTGCCAGTGAGTGAACCTCAAACAACGGCTACTTTTGTGGTCTTCATTTCTGACTTTTTCGCAAACATCCTCAACAAGCGGGTATTGTTCTTTCTACAATTCTGATTTTTTGACGTGTCATTTTATTCCCGAGAAATGCATGAATTACTATATGCAGTTTATGTTCATCTGTCTACGGAACCCCAAGTGTTTAGCTTCATAATTTAATTCTGATAAACAGAATATCTCAGGTGTTTCTGTTGTGATCTGAAAAAGAAAGAGTAAATCTGTCATAATATAGCCATTGAAAGTAAATTAAACACTGTTTTTACTGACATAAACGTTCATTGCTAAATACTAGTTTTGCTGGTACGACAACCGAAGTACCATGCTTCAAAATCAATTGAAAGGCTACATATAATTAAGTCAAACACGATGCCACACGGGCGGTGAGCCGGGAAGTGCATCGTTTTACCTGGTGAACCGGGAAGGCGAAATTTTATATTACTGATTTCTTTGAAACTATAGATTCCAATAATTAATTAAGGTATCACTGACCTCTGTTTGCCATAAAAGAACACCCGTCAAGGCATTTAGTCATAAGAAATGCATGAAAACTCTTTTTATGCGATATAATATGGTGTGGTGAATGGGGAAGTGTTTCCATGAAGTGCATTGTGCTCGAATGTTCACTTAAACGTAAGACTTTCTTGAAAAATGCAAACGTCAGTGATAAACTAGAGACACATGCGGGTACTTTAGACTATATGTCATTTCCAAATCTATTTGTTACCAATGAAATAATCGCAAGTTTACTCACCGAATCGAGGTGTTTTGACATAAAAAAGCCGCATCGGGAAGTGTTGCGCGCACCTGTTGATGACGTACTATACCACCCCTGAAGAAACAACAAAAAAAAAACGAAAAAAAACAAAAAAAAACAGAAAGGTTCTCTTTGAGTGCGACACAATACTCTGATATAATGCGGCGGATGTAAAATGCTGAAAAACATCATAACACAAGGATTCACTAAATGCGTATATCATTCCTATTCAAAGGTTTTGTCCGCATTCGGTACACAGTATTTTTACGTATAATCCCATATTAGATATTTTAATATGATTTGATTATGTAAATCAACTTTATTTTGCATCCTTTTTCAATGCGAAGCACCGAATTACTTTCACTTTGGTCTATGGCTGGTTTATGTAAGAACATTTTGAATAATTTACATCATTATCAAAAACAGAATTTTAATAAATACATGAATATTTTAGCAGGATATGATTTTGTACTCAAACTTAAGACGTGTCCTAAATAATTTTATTGGCAAGAGTAGACACACGTTGATTTTGCATAAAATCAACGAAATAACAGCCGATGCGTTTGTAATAATCGTAACATGTCAGATTAAAGAATGATGTTTTAAGTTACGCAAGCGAGAATTTTAACATCTGACTTGAATTATTTGAAAAAGGAAAGTGATAAATTCATCTTATTTCAGCACGATATAAAAAGTAAGGTAAACTGTTTGAATTTCCATAGATTAACAGGAATTTTTTAACGCATGATGAAAAATGAAGTTGCACCCAACATGCTTATCGGTAAAATTTAATTGGTCTATCATCCAGGTAGGTCATGTGAAACGGATAGCAAAACAGTTTCAATTTTCATCTTTCAATACAAAGCCCTGCACAACCAAGGGCAACTGCTTATGCAGCGTAGAAATTTTCGCAAAGCTTTATGCTATATATGGAAAAGAAACAAGAGCTACAAAGGAAACTGGCAGTTAAGCGCTGAAAATTTCGGATACACCTAGTAAGGCAACTCCTTGTTTTGTAACATCGAAGAGAGGAAACTGGCATTAAAGCGTAGAAATTTTCGTATAAAACTTGTGCTATGGTACCTCAACGTTGCAAAGTCGCACACTGCATTAAAGAGTATAAATTTTCGTATAAAGCGTTATGCTATGGTAAGGAGAAATACTGTCGCAAAGCCATGCACAACTTAATGAAACTGGTATTAAAGCGTATCAATGTTAGAAAGCCATGCACACCTTTAAGGAAACTGGTATTAAAGCGTAGGAAGTTTCTCCTCAATGACAACTGTAAGGAAACTGATATTAGAGTGTATCAATGTTAGAAAGCCATGCGCAACTTTAAGGAAACTGGTATTAAAGCGTAGGAAGTTTCTCCTTAATGACAACAGTAAGGCAACTGGTATTAAAGCGTAGGAGGTTTCTCCTCAATGCTAGAAAGCCATGCACAACTAAGGAAACTGATATTAAAGCGTTAAGCTTGAAAAGTCTCTTCTCAATATGACAAATGCTTTTTAGGATGGTAAGAAGAAGGCTAGGTGTTTTCATTATTCTTACAGAGAGTTCACATAAAACTTAAAATAGTGACAAATAAAGAAATTCAAGATCATTGTTGAACAGCATCGTTTAAAATTTCAATTAAGTTTGAGTCATAAAACTGAGTCATTATCCATGTGATACTTTTACCCCAAAAGTTTATGTACACGCACCAGAATAACTGATGTCAAGTGGATTTAATGGGAGGAGGGCGGCCTTATCAAACCTCATAATGGCAGACGATATCTATTACACAAGGTTACATACATTTTCGATCAGATCTATTTGGTTTGAAACGTTTATGGTCAAGCCGAAATGACCTCGAACAGTTTATATTGTGGTCAAACATGACGTAGGTTGGACTCTATGTGGTCAGTCTAGGGGATTTTCTTTCACCACAATTGTAAAGAGGACTTCAAAATGCACCGTCATATCTGAGCTATTTAGGGTATCGCCGCGATGAAATTCGTTAACCGCTCTCTTTAATTAAGACTGTAGGCCAATGAGATTTCGTGTCGTTTTAGATAAAACGTTCTACAAATTTTAGAAATTTTAAAAATGATTTTTTTAATGAAATTACCATATTAAGTATGTATGTTCCATGCATTCAAGGGTCGCTTCAGTGCATTACTTGTATTCCTGTAAAACAATACTTAAATGTACAGCTTGTATTTCACAAAATAAATCAAAATCGGTATTGCACTTGGCGAATCTTTCGATTCCGTATCATGTCTATGTCAGCAATACCTTACCCTGCTAAATTCCTAAAATGGAATGGTTCATCATTCAATTTGGGTAGTACCATTTATTATTCGAAGGGGTGTTCACTGAAAATGTACTGACTGAATAGCGAACAGTGCAGACCATGATCAGCCTGCACTGGTCGCAAAGGGAAAGTCATTTGCCGCCAGCAGGCTAAGGTTTAATATTGGTGGCCCGGTCAATAGTTGTTTCAGAGACATTTAGTCATTTCTAGTTTAGTTAAAAAGTTTTAATTGCTCACATATACGTGCAAGTAGATACATAGAATTACAACAATACAAAAGCAAATTGGTTGGGCAACAAGTTCTAACAACATTACATTAAGCCCTTCCCAGGGCTTAAAAACAACTTGTAAAACAAGTTCTATATATGTAACAATAAAGTTGATTTTACAAGATAGGAGTACAATCGGAGCGTGCCATCATGGATCGATGAACAAGACACATTCTTTAAGGTTTTTATCTAGCTTTCACTGTTTTTTTTTTATATTTTACTTTCGATGCTCCCACCTATTAATTTTGCAATGAGGTAATTATAACAAATGAATCCGGGAATAGTGTTTGCAAATTCCGACATGAAAGTCGCGCTCGAAAACAAAACAATGAATACAGAAACGGCTGATATTGTGCGTCACCACCATCATCATCATTATCTCATTATCATAATCTCATCAAGAACAACATCATCATCACTATTAGCATCATCATCTTCACCACCACTATAATCATCATCATCATCATCATCATCATCAGAAACAACAACAACAAGTACAAAACTTAGTCAATAAACAGACGCATATATTTGCCCTCTTCACAGAGTAACCTTGTACTTGTGGCATTGTTTTTAAATTTCTTATCAAACTTGAGATACTTATCACAAAAATTGCCACATATGTCATTTCTTCATTTGGTCTGTCGACAATTATATAAACGTAGACCAGAAAAAAAGACCTAAAAATGCTATTAGGAGTACTTTGCTTCATTTTCGTATTTGGAGGTTTCCAAGCAGCAGATGCAATGGATACGAAGATCGAACCAGTCGTCCGCGAGCTACAGAGTTTGGAGAACCGCTTCTTTGATTTCAACATGCACATTGAGAAGAAATTGGCACAAATGGAAAAGGCGTTTGATGAGAAGTTGAATTCCGTTGAGACATTCTATAAGCGGAAATTAAGTACAATAGAGGAAAGGCTTTCTGAAAGTGAAAATAGGCAAACATCCACGGAGATCTTTTATAAAAACAAATTGGCTGAAGTGAAGAACAGGTGTTACAATATTGAAGAGAAACTTCATTCCACACAGAAATTGAACGACATCATATTTAATAGAATGGAGAAAAGACTAAACAGTATCGAAGAAAAACTGGATGAGGCCGTATACACATATGAAAACAAGGTTAATAAATTAGAGAAAACTCTCTATAATAAGGACAAGAAACATAACTCTGACGTTAAATCTGCTGATAAAAAGTTCTCTAAAATAGAAAAACGGCAATATGAAACCGATGGAAGAAAAATAAACGCAAACGCTGAAAATACCGAACTTAAATATAACAACGGAATTCCAAACAGCCGCGGAATACAGAAAGGAAATCTTACAACACCAGAAATAGCTGGACATGCCACGGATGAAAGTGAAACCAGTGCTTTAGAAGTAAAAGATAAGAAATCGGAAAATACAGGTACGTTGAATTAGGACATATTCATTTAGAAGACAAAGAGCTTTTTCTGTGAAAACCATCAGATTTGTTACAGTTATAGAAACTGGTCAATTTGGTGAACGGAATGCCAAAAAAAAATCAGTATTTTACATTTTCTTTCAAGGCTCATGTCGCATTTTTGCAATGCAACATTTGTATCAAGGGCATTAAAGAACGTCTTAACAAATTCACTGTGGATTATTGTTGCATGCTATCTCAGATCATTTGTGAACCTAATTCAGCGCACTTATGATATTTAAGGTTTTAGGAAAACAGAAATTTCTTATGTGAAACAGATTAATCGACGTCTTATGTTGTTACATGTTGTCAGAATCAGTTCCATCTTCGACTTTGAACGTCTACATGGTATTGAATCATAATAATGGTCAATGAAAATACAGTTGAAACTCGATATCTCGATTTCGCTTACCTAAAAATTCCGGTTATCTCGAAGAACTTTTCCGTCCATGTGCATACAATATCATTTCAAGTCGAATTTCGGTTATTTTGAAGTAAAACGCTCGATCCCTTTGAATTCGAGATACCAAGTTTCAATTGTACAAGAAAATATCATAAGATCATCATATATGCATATGTTTAATATACGCAATGTTGTATATTTTCAGAATGTGCCTCCCTTACACGACGTCTAACATCATCTGGAAACAACCGTATTGCATTTACAGCGTATTTATCCAACTATGCCTCAGAACTTGGTAGAGAACACACTATACCGTTCGATCAAGTCTTGCTTAACGAAGGTCAGGCATTTGACACTGTGTTCCATGCCTTTATTTGCCCTGTCAATGGTATATATATGTTCCAGTCAGCCGCAATGAGCATGTACCACGAGATGATACAGACAGAAATTGTAAAAGATGGTGTAGCATTAGTTATAATGTATGCATCAGGCAGTACTGGAGGCCATGGCTATGATCAGGGCTTCAATTCTGCCATTATACAGTGTAACCAAAGTGAAAGAGTATGGGTAAGGGTGCATTCGCATGATGGTACAGCTATATACGGTTATCTAAAATACACAACGTTCTCTGGCTATCTTTTATGGGAAATATAATAATATGCACGTCTTGCACTGACATATTCTAAATGAAATATTGTTAAAATAAACCATGCTTAAATACATTTGTAGAAGAACTTTAAAATAAGGATCATACATGCATGAATACTAGTAAATGAGCAGAAAAGAAAGGAAAGCATTACATTAATTTTCTTTGTTTGATTTTCAACTGTGCTAAGTTTTTTAACGATAATTAGATAATCTAGCAATACTTACTAAATTAATATGTAATAACAACTAACTGACAACTTCCTCACAAGAAGCCGAGATCAAGCAAATCGTCATGGTAAACACTGCCATTGCCGAGGGATTGAACTCGATTCGTAGTCCCGTGCCAACCGTTCGAACTTGAATATCAAATCAAATAGAAAAAGTGGGAACTCCACAGGTTGCTCAACCTAACAAACACGAAAATGTTGCAGGCTCGGTTTGATTGAGCCTGTTCATGACCGGTAGTGAAAATGCATCCAACAGTCCACGCCCTCTAGTCCCGGGTTGAGCAGAACTCAACATTTACACATGCTAAAAGTACAAAAGAAGAATTTAGGGACAACCGCAGATGTGTTCATACGGCGGTGCACATGGAACCTTCAATGCTACACTAGTGTGTAATTCCATGAAAAGCGGCGTTTGGTCCCCAGTTAAAACAATAGGTTTGCCCTAAACGAGAAAACAATGGGCAAAACTAAATAAACTGGAATTTAGAAAGAGAATCTGAGGTTATGGAGCATGCATATCACACGAACAGCCAAAAGACAAAATTAAAAAGCAGGCATTTAAATTCATCTAACAATTCAAGTAAATCCTGACCAGTAGTGGCTTTTACATGTTCATTGGCACAACTATGATTTTTAAAGCTCAATCCGAGACTTTAATGCATATCCATAATAAATCTACATATACTCTCGTGAACATTATTATGAAGAAAGGTTCATTACAGGACTGCCTTAGATGTTACATTGACTGATTTCACAAGCGTCGCTTGAATCAAAATGGAGGTTGAACCTTGATTCAAACGTCGGTTTAATCTAGGTCCAATTTTAAGTCCATTGAATCAAGACCCAAAAGTCTGTAATATATTAACTCAACCGTCGGTTGAATTTTGACCCAAGCGTATGATGACATTGATATCGTTACATTTACTTAAAAAATACATTTACTTTCAAAAACAACATTTACTTACAACGAATAAGGCAAAAATGTTTGCTCGTGCAATTGCCAGCAGAAAATCAGGCAAACAAATAATTTCAACATTCAGTGGACTGCGAGAAGTGAAGAACATTTGGTGGTTCATTTTTGGTCTCTTAATACAATGTCTACTGTACATTGAATGGACTCTATTATCCAAAAAGACCAGACGGCGTCTCGTAGTTAGTTTGACCATTACCTTTGATATCTAATGAACAAAAGTAAAATTAAATAAGATAAAAGGCGAAGAGTCAGTAGAATTATTGTCTTACGATTTAAATATCCCTAAATCATGTAACAAAATGCTATTTCAAAATGTTGGTTAGGTACTTATCAACAGAAATGTAATTAATTTGATAATATACACTTGTAATCTTATTTATAGATTCATGATAGCCAACGTATATACATCCAAATTGACAAAAAAAAAAGAAAGAAAAAAAATTCTCTAAAATACAAATTCGAAATATGTTTGTGTCTTAAACTCTAGTAAAATATGCTGCTTAAATCTAACGAAAGACAAGAAGTGTTGAAAGAATGATAATCATAAACTCACATTTACTTGACTTTAGATTTAATTTTACACATATATTGCATCATGAAATTCTCGATTGTTAAAATGCAAAAGTGGTCCCGGTGGCGGAGTGGTTAAGGCCGCTGACCTTGAATCAATTGACCCTAACCGCTGTGGGTTCGAACCTCGCTAAGGGTGTATATTTCAAACATGAAAGGAAGACATCTAGCTGGATACATAATTTAATAAATGAAAAACTAACTGCCCTAATTCAAATGACTTTTGCCAGGATAAATGCTACTTTTCTCGCTTCCAATTTCAATAAAGTATTTTTACTAGTTGTATTGTAAACAAGAGCTGTCGGAGGACAGCAACGCGCGACGATTCAACAACCTTGTCAACTGAATAAATATAAGTCGAAAATGGGGCATACTTTTCCAAAAAAGCAAAACAGAGGTATGGAACCTGTGAAATGTAAGCTCTTCACACTGTCAGTGAATAAGTGTGTGAAGATTCAATCCATTCCAACAAGTGGGTACTAAACTGTCATATTACATATAAAAAATTAACAATATCCGGACGCCGACGCCAATGCAGAGACAGATACCGACGCAGACACCGACACATGGTAGAGTCCAATAACTCTACCTATTCCTCGAAGAGTTGAGCTAAAACTATACTATGTGGACCTGTGACAAAGTCTGTAAAGCCCTTTCCTTTTTATTGAACAATATCTACGTCAGGTTTGCAGTTTTCAGACAAGTAATTGGCATTTCCATGGGAACAAAGTATGCCCTCCTTTCTGTTTTTTATTTTGTTATGAGATTTTATGTTGAGCCTTTCTCCAGATACGCAGGCAGAAATTATTAATGCATTTAATATCACATCACGCTATCTGGGTGTTCTTAATATGGATAATTCGTTGTTTTTTTTATCAACTGGTGGATACTATTTATCCCCGGGAGCTCCAGTTAAAAAAAACTAACAACTCATACACTACTGCTTTATTTCTAGATTTACATCTCTCTTTTTATGGCCGTTTTATTTATGCCAAACTTTATGACAAAAGGGATGATTTTAATTTTAGTAGTGTGAAGTTCTCCTATTTGGATGTGTGTTGGGCGTGCTGAGTTTAGGTTTGTGGAGGCTGCGTTTTAGGAACGTGGTTTTCCTTGATGGATGTTAATCCTTGTTTTATATATATATATATATATATATATATATATATATATATATATATATATATATAATAGTTTTGTCAATTCAGATCAATGAAAAAGTTGTCGGTATGATACAATAGGGTTATTATAAAAGTAGCTTGATCTTGAGTGTATTTCAGGCTCTCGAGGTTTTTACAAGAGGACTTCAAAATGCACCGTCTTATCTAAGCTATGTAGGGTATCGCCATAATGAAATTCGTTAAACGCTCAATTTAATTAAGAGTGTAGGCCAAGGAGATTTCGTGTCGTTTTTAGAAAATACGTTCTGCAAATTTTAGAAAGTTTATTTAAATGAAATTATTAAGTAACTGTAAGTTCCAAGCATTCAAAGCCGTTGCAGTACAATACTTGTCATGTAAAAATTAGTTAAATATACAGCTTGCATTTCCAACAATAAGAACAGACTGACAAATTGCACTAGGCGGATCCTTTGATTCCGTATCATGTCTGTATCCTTAATACATTTATTAATATTTAAGACCAAGTTATTAGTTATTTGTTTCAGAGACGTTTAGTCATTTTAAGTTAAAGTTAAACAAAGTGTTATATATGTAACAATAAGGTTATTAAAAGACTGTAGCTAAAAGGCGCATTCATTTAGAATTTTACATAGTTTTCACTGATTTTCTGTTTTTTACTTTCGATTCACCCACCTATATGGCTGTTGGTTTTCAAGTTAATCATGACCAGTAGTCGCACATTTGTATTCATTTGCAGCACTACGAATCTTTAAATCTCAATGCATATCTATAGTTATTCTACATAAACGCTCACACCATTATGATGTGACTTGACCGAGTTCACGAAATTTGGCATTATCGGTTTAGACCCGAAAATCGGTTGAATCTAGACCAAAACGCGAGTTGAATCTAGACACAAATGTTGGTTTAGATATAAACTTTATTTAAATCTATACCCAAACATCGGCTAATTTAGACCCAAACGCAGGTTGAATCTAGACCGGAATGCCTGTTGAATCTAAACCAAAATGTCGGCTGAATCAATTTAGACCCAAACATCCGTTGAATCTAGACACAAACATTGTTTTAGATCCAAACGTCAGTTGAATCTAGACCCAAATGTCGGTTGAATCAGTTGAATCTAGACTCAAACGCCAGCTTACATCCAAACGTCTGTTGAATCTAGACCAAAGTGACGTCGGGTGAATGTAGACCCAAGCTGACGTTGGCTGAATCTAGACTCAAATGTCGACGGAATCTGGACCTAAACATCAGTTGAATCTATACCAAAACGTCGGTTGAACCAGACTGAAAACGTTGATTGCATCTAGCCCCAATAATCAGTTGCATCTAGACCCAAATTCAAATCATATGATATTGATCTCTTTCCATTTACTTAAATGAAGAAGGCAAAGTTTATTCTGCAAAATCATGCAGTTGCCAGCAAAACTTAAAGAATCTTCAATCGGAATGAAATACATGTATACCAAGAACTTGTGTGTATAAGTGTTTTAAATGCCTGCCTAAGACAGGGTTTTCCCAAACTGGATGGACAACCTGGAATGGAATACCGAGCGCTAGCAAGGCTGTTTTTGTTCACGATGTCCTGAGCTTTGGGAAAACACCTTACTCAGGCAGACAAGTTAATATCATTGCAACATCTTAAAAGATGCCGTAAATTAAAAACGATCTCTAGTGCACAAATACATTAATATGACGTCAAATTATCTTTTGACTAGGAAACTGTTACTCAAATCCAGACTTTCAGGAATATTCAAGCAGTTCTATCAAAATTTTCATTCCATGAATATAATAGATGCTTGATGTGACGTTGATCCTATATTTAAACTATTGTCCAAATAGTTCCTGCTAAACTAAAGCATACTTTCATTAGTGTGAAGTATGTTTTATCAAAGAAGTAATAAATACCTACAGTATTTATTAATTCTTCGAGTTTATGTTCTCCTCAGTACATTGTTCATGGCAAATTGGGACAAGGAACTGAAAAAACACATTCACTAATAGTGCATCAAAGCCAAAATAGCGTAGTGTATAGGTTTTATTTATTTATTTTGTTGGGCTCTAACGCCGTATGGACACAATTATAGATCATATGGCGACTTTCCAGCTTTTGATGGTGGAGGAAGACCCCAGGCGCTCCTCCGTGCATTACTTCATCATGGACGGGCATCTGGGCAGAACCATCGGCATTCCTAAGCCAGGTGGATGGCTTCCTCACATGAAGAATTGAACGCCCCGAGTGAGGCTCGAACTCACATTTCGAGGGTTCGACGCAATAAGGGCGTATCTACATATAATAATCATATGTAGATACGCCCTTATTGCGTTGAACCCTCGATTTGTGAGGGGCAAGTGATTCAAAGTCAACGACCTCTTTAGATTTTAACACAAATATTTCAAATAAATATTATTACCTCTACCAACAGAAAATGTTTGGAATAACAAAAACAACTATTTTGCAGTTTACATTATTTAATAGCTTTATAATCAACAACAATTCTGCTCATTAAATATAGCATATGTACCATCAACATCAATAGGTATTTGTTCAAAATGCCCAATGCTATACAACACATTTTTTTCAGTTCAGTTTGCTATAAATTACTCCCGACTCTATCAGTACTGAGAACAGAAAGAAACTAGAATTGGGATGCCCTCCACATACTGCGCCAACCCAGCCAAGTTTTTAGTACAGACCATCTTCACATGAAGGATGTTCTACTAAAAGTTTGAAGCAAATTGTATTAAGATAAGGTTGTGAATCTGAGCAACTTTGAATCTATTCCTTCAAAAAGTGTATGAGGAGTTGAACACGCTAAATTGCTTCATTATGGCCTTTTTTGTTAAGTTAAAAAAGGGTCATATTTCTAGAAAACAATAGCCACAGAAAAAAATCCATTATTTACGGTCATCTTCAAACCAAGGTCCTTCACTTTTAATTCTTTTGTAGAGTTGGACACACAAGATTAATAATTCTAGAAAAATAGTCGTCACAGCAAACGTTGCTTCCTTTAAGGTTATCTGCACACCAAGCTTGTTCATCTGTGAAAGTTTGAAGCAAATCAGACTAATAGTGTGGGAGGAGTTGAACACACAGGATTCTTCTCTATATTCTATATAGCAAAACTACCAATGGTGGCGGACACACAAGATTTAGGGACGTACGGACGGGCGGACGTACGGACAGCAGCAATGCTATATGCCAAAAAAATGTTTCTCTCCATGAAGCTTTAAAGGGATAATCAGGATTTTTGTTTATGAAATACTGTGAAATCATTAATATTCGTGGGGGACTTATTTTCGTGGATTTCATGGTTGAGTCAATCCACGAAATTTAATCCCAACGAACAAGTAAAATTCCCATTCATTTTATGTTCAAAAGTTGAAATCCACGAATTCTTAACCCAACAAAATTGCCATTTTGACCAAAACCACGAAATTTCATGCCCATGAAAATTTTGACCAAAACCACGAAATTTCATGCCCATGAAATTGAATGATTTTACAGTAGATCCATCACTTATTACACTATTTCACTCAACAGAAATGATAAGTTTTAATTAAGAAATTATATCTTGCTTTAATCATCTACATACCGCTATATGTGAAGTACAGCAACATGAGACAGTTAGTCCAATAAAGAACCTGACCATCAAATTAATTATGCAACTTAACAGCATGGTGAAAATAAATAAAGCTGAAATAGAGATGTGGAGAGTTTTTCATAGCAATTTTCAGGTGTTGAACATAAAATATGTGCACCCACAACATTAGAGTCAGAAATAATATATACAATGTGACAAATCGAGGGGCAGAGCACGAAACTTTTGTAACTGTATAAAAATAAACAACAAAAAACATGTTCGTGCTGAGCTCACGGAATGTCATTACGAAATAATTAGAAACACTTCAATGTTTTAACAACTATTTCACCTGTATATCCCTTTAAATGAAACAAAGAGTTACATTATAAGATCATTCTAAACTACTCTTATCAAATGATATATGTCATTTATATGTGAAAACAAGGAGCTGCGTTCAATAAACGCTTGATGCTCCCAGTGGCATCCTTGTCGATACAAAGCAACCTAAGTCCAAATCAAGGTCAAGGTCAAACTGAGGTCAGGTGATATTTGAAGATGAGGAATGGTCACAGGTTACATCTGCATTAGTATCAATTCATTCTTGTAAGCGGTATTTATGCTAGACGAAACAGTCCCATTTGGTTAACCAAGAGATAGCCCATATAAAGCAACCAAAGTCCAAAATGAGGTCAAGGTCAAACTGAGGTCAGGTGATGTCTGAAGATGAGGAATGGTCACAGTTTACATCTGCATTAGTATCATGTAATTCTAGTAAGGGGTATTGATGCTAGACGAAACGGTCCCATTTGGTTAACCTCGTACGGACGGACGAACGAACGGACAAGACAATCACTATATGCCTCCCGCATCAGTAGATGCCAGGGGCATAAAAAAACAGATCTGAATTAGGACCACCATCAAAAAAGTACCTGAAAAACTCTTTAGGTAGATGTTTATTCCCATGAGTAACCTTAAAAACAAAACAAAAAATAGTTCTGCCTAATACCTCCCATAGATATGCAAGATTCAAACAACGAATTGTTATAAAAATAGTTCAAACAATGATCCATACATCTGATCACTAACATAAAAATCAACTGAAGGTTACGTACTAAGTTCGCTTGAGTCTCAAGTTTTGATGGTAGAAGAAGACCCTAGGTGCCCCTTTTGGGCAATAATTCAGGTGACTGGGTAGAAATTCAGACCTTCTGAAAATCAGTCCCAAGAAAGAACTCTACACCCAACAAGGTGTTCAATCCACATGGATGGCAAGACTTTAACCATCTGGCCACTAGTTCCTAGTACAACAACAATGATGCTCAAAAACTGAACTCATGGAACATGTTCATTCTTACACATTTAAACATACATTTAATATTATTTGCAGACTCAAATTTATACTGATTTCATTGAATATATGACTTGGAAACAGCTGCAGAAAATTCATTAAACAGTACAATAGAAATCATGAATTAAGAGCGTGTTTCCCCTGATATTATGACAGTACATATTTCAACAGTATCCAAGTTTATTTTTTTCACAACTGTATGTCTAGAGTGTAAAATAAGTTAGATTATTTAATTAAATTATTACAAAACAATCAGCTAACCCCATCTGTAACATTTGCTGAATACTTAAAAGTATATACATAACTCATTAATCATAACAAACGCTAACCTGAACAGATGACATTAACATCACAAAATAGGCCATTGAAAAAATGGATCTTTTCAAAATTGGTTAAAACTTTTTATTGGTGAACATGACCTTGGTTATAAACTAAGTATACTAGCATACATGTACATGCATTTTTAAATCTCTGCAAAGTACAAAAAGACAATGTCTTCAAAAGAATAAAGCCTGTAACATGCTTTTAAAGAGAGGAAAAGTGAATATCCTGTAAAGTTTATTTATTTATTTGGGTTTTACGGAGCACCAAGACAGTATAGGTTATATGGCGCCAAACAGGACTACAAATTTTGATTTCACATCTCATTTACATCGAAATAAAAACATGAGGTATGGAATCAAAATTTGTATACCTGCTGGAATCACTGAGTTACAGCAAAACCCAAGTGTTAAAACCCTATTAGTCCCCTCTTACGATCATGCAAAGGTAAGGCAGTGGTTCCAATTCTTTTCCTACACAGAATATCCTGTAAAGATTTTGTAGATCAACGTGGACCTGACACCATCACTAAGCATGGCCAGACCAGTGTTTGCCGTCCATGGTCTTACATAGTGCAAAAAGCTGGTAATGGAAGAGTAATTTGTAAACACGGATTTCATTGGCTGACTGGTTATACAAAGGATGATTACCAAATTCCTAAACAGCGATCACAGTCTATGGTTGAACAATGGAAGTAGGCCTACAAAACTAGTACAATGCAAAAAAAAAAAAAAACCTCGAAAGTTGTATATTTAAATTTGCTGTTTCTCTACATATATATAAACTTAATACCAACAATAAATTCTGTTTATCTTTAATATGCAAATTAATGAAATACTGTGTTTTCTCATGAAATATAATCCATATCACTTAACACTGCAAATGGTATAGTATTTAAGACTCTAGTTTTCACTTTATGAAATAAAATAGAGGAAAAACTAGTCTCTGAACTTTAGATATCCCCTTGGATAAAAACAACGGTATAGTTTTTGTTTATATCTTAGCTTGTTTTTCATAATCACCATGAAATAATAGAAAAATTATTTTTTTCAAGAATATGAGCTGTCTCATCTCGAAGTGAAACAATTTTCACATTTTGCACTTACAAATACATGTTTTTTACAACTGCAGAAATTCTCTCTTCTCAGTGAGATATATTCAATATTCACAAAAGGCAAGCAAACATTCTTTATACAACTTCAAATCTATACAGTTACAGAACATTACAATACATCTATCTACATATGAGCCACACCATGAGAAAACCAACATAGTGCATTTGCGACCAGCATGGATCCTGACCAGCCTGCGCATCCGTGCAGTCTGGTCAGGATCCATGCTGTTCACTAATGGTTTCTCTAATTGAAATAGGCTTTGAAAGCGAACAGATAATATATTACATTTATAGATCATAAATTAAAAGAACTATTCTAAAATAGTTTCTCTAAAAAAACAGGAGCACATTTTGAAACTGGAATTCAGTATTAAAGCTATATAAATACTTTACAATATAAATATACAAGTAAATTGTAAATATTTAAAAATATAGCAGATAAAATTTCCGCATTATGCTGTGTTATTCCTCAATAGAAGGTCCATAATGCGACCATTCATGACCTGATAAAATCATATTTATGATACGGGAGTTTTTTTTCCTGCCCATCTCAACAGTATTACAAAAGGACTTTTGTTTAAAAACAATACATAACTAACTTTAACAAAAAGTTAACCCTGTGCTGTATTCAAGCTTGCATATTTACAATAGAGTAAATAAACCTTGTGTTGTATTCAAGCTTGCATATTTACAATAGATTAAATTAACATTGTGTTGTATTCAAGCCACATTAAATAAACCTTATGTTGTATTCAATCCTGCATATTAACAATAGATTAAATAAACCTGTTGTTGTATTCAAGCTTGCATATTTACAATAGATTTATTAAGACAAGCAACCACCTTCTCTGCAACTAAAAGAACTGCTGTCACAAATTCCAGACCAATATTCAACTATATCTGTAATATTTAATAGGGTGAGAAAGAAACAGGTCTGAGTGCATACAAATAAGAAAGTTCTTCTCTCCCAACCTGTGATATCTGAATACCAAATGAAATATCTTGTCATGCCACACACAGCCGCAACTCGCAACTGTGCTAAGCACTTCGAAAGAACAGAAACCTAAATTTAAATACTGCAAGAGTTATCTTTGTTTAGAAGTGGTTTTTATTTAAGGATTAAATGGGTATAAACCACAGCGTATACTTCTTACAAATCCATGAATTGCACCATTGATGATTTGCCAAGTGCATTTACTTAAGTTTTAGAAAATCATAGCACAAAATACAAGTATGACTACCATACCATTTTAATTTATAAACTTTTCCCAAGAGCCTTTACAACATAACAGTTATATAACATCCTATATTCTAAAACTGTCATGTACAGTTTTTCAGATCATATTTTTCGAATTTTCTCCTACAGTCCTTCAAACAGTGTATTCTCAACTATATTATGAATTACAGTAGTAAAGAAAAACCCTACAAACTTAAAGACTATGAGATCTAGGCCGATGATTTTACTTGTTTAAATGTAATGTGTAAACATTTGCAGTAAAATTTAGAGATCTAAAATAAAATGAAATCCTTTTTACAAGAATACCTTTAATAAAATATCATAGGTTCTACTGAGATTTTGGCTCGAGCTTGAAGTTGTAAAACTCAGTTTGAAGACCAGTCTAAAATATGCAAATATGCCACTGGTTAATTTCAAAAGTGGGTTCAGAATCAACCAATAAGATGATAAGAGTTCTGAAACTGTTCCAGAACTTAATAACTTTTGAGAACAGGACCTGAAATCTGGCAGAATACCTTTTCTTTTCCTTTTCAGTTAAACATAGTTGGACTTAAAAATGATCTTTAAGGTAAATATAAAACACATGTTTATCAAAAAAACTTACATATAATCTAACAATGCAGTTTGCAGATAATTATAGGATGACTGGCTATTATTACATACAACGAAACATTATACTTTGAAATCATTACTATTAATGGAAGGCTAGCTTTGCTTAATTTTGTGGTTGTGTAGATCAGTGAAAGTAAATCCCAACATATAAAATGCCCATTCAGTTTATCTTAAAAAGTCAAAAATCTATTAAATTCCTATCCCCCTGAAAAAGTCAAAACAAGGAAATTTTAGGCCAAAAATACACTGAATGATTTCATAGTATAGTTTATTTAGACACTTGACTCTGATGATCTTACTAATAACAACTACATAACTTTTGTCTTAATTTTTTAAAAAAAAAAACCCACATAAAACAGAAAATGAACATGAAAAATTTCTCTTGAATAAAATATTGCATTAGTGGGATAAGGGTAAGCAAAAGATAACCACATACCTGAGCAATTAATATGTTCATGACAAAGGAACACACAAAGAAATGGCAAATCACTGGCTAAATACCTTAGATGTCCATGTTAAAATATAGATAGGTTATCCAATTTTTCCACTTTTCGTGTACACTTAACATATGAGAAATTTATGCAAAATTTTATATTGACCAGGCTGAGTAATGATATTACACAACGAGAATAATACTAGATCATGATGGCTTTATACTTATATTTTCTTAAGTACCGTATATTTTTGACTATAAGACGCACTCACTTGTAAGAAGTCGGACATGCAATCTGAGGTTTCATTTTCTTTTAATTTCCTTGTAGTACACGCTTATAAGACGCTCCCCACTCTCTCAACAGAAAATATGACTCCTAATAATGCGTCTTATAAGCGGAAATAAACGGTAGAAATAATATTCTGTATAAAAAGTTTGTGTAGCAATCCTGAGATCTGTCTGAATCTTAAAGCTTACTGAATGATGTTTTTAAACAATTACACCAAAATTTATGCATAAAAAAAACTTCACTAACAAGGTTTAAAATGATTAAGATTTGATTTTAAAATTGTATGACTGCAGTGTACTCAAACAAGGTGCTACATATGTCAAACAAAACACTGATCTTCACTAAAAATTCTATACTGTAAAAGCAGAAATTTTCGCTTTTTTGTTGTTTTTTTTTGTTGGATTTAACGTCGCACCGACACATGATAGGTCATATGGCGACTTTCCAGCTTTAATGGTGGAGGAAGACCCCAGGTGCCCCTCTGTGCATTATTTCATCACGAGCGGGCATCTGGGTAGAACCACCGTAAGCCAGCTGGATGGCTTCCTCACATGAAGAATTCAATGCCCCGATTGAGGCTAGAACCCACATCGATGAGGGGCAAGTGATCTGAAGTCAGCGACCTTAACCACTTGGCCACGGAGGCCCCCGCAAGGGTTTTTAATCTTCGCTATATTCACAAGGTTTCTCACCTCGTTAACATTAATCCTTGCCTTAATATTAACCATTATATCTCATTAAACAAGCCTTCCTCCACATACGAAATGGAACAAACACGGAGAGTTTACTGGTAATAAAAGGTGTTAACATATCCATACAATTAATAGCAATCAATTTTATGGTACTAATATGATTGATTAGAAGACATTAAATAGTTAAACATACCCGGCTATAGGTAACGCTCTACCATGTGTAACCTTTATGGACATCCGACATATTAAATAGCGGAAACAAGGAGGATAACATTTTTTTTTACAATCTCGTGAATAAAAAACTTTACAAACATACTCGATATTTCAAATTTTCACTAAATTTTGACCCAAAGGAAATATGTGCTTTCACAGTATATGAAAATGCCATTGAACACAAACACTACTGTATACAATGTTACAAGCTTACATTAAACAATGCTTACCTGAAATAACAAAAACCATGATCACATGTCAAAAATTTCATCAAAGATATTAAAATTTGTGTGTTGAACATTCAGAAGTATAGGTAGAACAGGATACTTGTGCAGGCCCTGTTAGCTAAGGGTCCAAAAAGGGTCCTTAAATATACCTTGCTCCTTTTCAAGCCAGTACATCTAGGACCAAAAAAAAAAGTTTGAAAACACCACTTCTAACAACACCACTTCCTAGCAATAAAGTTCCCTTCCAGAATAACATTTGTTCTATTTTATGGCATAGAAACTACATTTTTTTATGTTGAAATTTAATAGAAAGACCTGCATATTCTCCAAATAAGCAAGGTTTCAAGAAAAAAAAAATCCTCTTCTTTAAAGGCAGAATCCATCAGATGGCTAGACTGACAGAAAAAACAGACAAAATAAATTGGTCTGTATATTCTACATACTGCCTTCTATCTATGCCTCAGATTTCATGAAAAGTCTTTTGCATTTTCAAAATTATGACAGATCCAATAGTTGTGACTTAGATGGATGAAATGAAATGCAAAATCATGCATGTCTTCCACACTGTCTTCTACCTAAACATCAATTTTCATTATTTTTTTCAGAATCCACTTCTCATCATTTTGTTACTTTCTGTTGCCATAGCAACTGCATTTTTTGCCTTTGCAACAAAATAAAAGCATGTGCATATTATCCACATTGCAATTTCTCCATGAAAACAAATATCTTATGCTTTTTAAGTTATCCCATGATCCCACTTTGTGAGATGGGCTGAAGGATGGACAGACCGGCCTCACTGCAACATCTTTTTTTTACACTGCAACATAGTAGGGGACTAAAAATAATAAGCAGACCATGGCCTATTAAGCCTACCAGTGGCATTAGTCATTTAGAATGTAAGTTTTTTTGCAAATTATTAATAAGCAAGTTTCTAAAAGTGTTAACACAGACCAGACCAGATAAGAACATTCAGTGTAAAGACTTCGTGCAAAATAAATGTATCCCTGAAAAAAAACTATATACATCCATTGCATTTCAGTTTCTGATGAATTAAGTTTACCTTAACCGTTACCCTGCTAAATTGCTAAAATGGACTCATCCATCATACAATTTCGGCTATACCATTTATTATTTGAAAGGGTGTTTACAGAAAATTTACTGATTGAATAGCAAACAGTGTAGACCATGATCAGACTGCATGGATGTGTAGGCTGATCTTGGTCTGCACTGGTCGCAAAGGCAAAACAACTTGTTGCCAGCAGGCTAAAGATTAATATAAAGCATTTTCAAGATCAAAGTGGAGTACAAGAAAAAAAAGCCAACTTCTACCACACAGTAGAAATAATTTGCTTATAGCAAAATTTCCAACATTTTTCCATACAGAATGAACTTTTATCAGACAATTCAGGAGGTCTGAAACCTTTTGGGTTCTCTATCACAGTGCTAGATCAGCTTCACCATGTTTTCATATACATGTATTATGTTGTCATTCAAAAAAACATACATAACACACCTTGTAAGGGTTTTTATCTCAAAAATTAAACAAGAGCACCGCCTTGCGGGTGCTGACGCTCATCTGATTTTTTTTTTGTATAATAGAAATATTGTCCTACCCATGATTTTCTAAGTCTAAATAGGGCCATCATTCTTGCAAAAAGCAGGATAGAGTTATGTTTCTTGATGTACAGTGTCCACTTATGATTGTGAAAAACTGTTGCAAGTTTTAAAGCAATAGCTTTGATAGTTTATGAGAAAAGTTGCCTTAAACATAATACTCAAACAAGAAAATGATTTTCTAAGTCCAAAAGGGGCAATAATTATTGCAAAAAGCAGGATGGAGTTATGTTGCTTGCTGTACAGGGTCAGCTTATGATGGTGAACAAGTGTTGCAAGTTTCAAAGCAATAGCTTTGATAGTTTAAGAGAAATAGTTGACCTAAACATAAAACTTAACCAAGAAATCTGATATTTTCTAAGTCCAAAAGGGGCCATAAATCTTGCAAAAAGCAGGATGGAGTTATGTTTCTTGCTGTACAGGGTCAGTTTATGATGGTGAACAAGTGTTGCAAGTTTCAAAGCAATAGCTTTGATAGTTTAGGATAAAAGCTGACCTAAACATAAAACTTAACCAAGAAAACTGATTTTCTAAGTCCAAAAGGGGCCATAATTCTTGCAAAAAGCAAGATGGAGTTATGTTTCTTGATGTACAGGGTCTGCTTATGATGGTGAACAAGTATTCCAAGTTTCAAAGCAATAGCTTTGATAGTTTAGGAGAAAAGTTGACCTAAACATAAAACTTAACCAAGAAATCTGATATTTTCTAAGTACAAAAGGGGCCATAAATCTTGCAAAAAGCAAGATGGAGTTATGTTTCTTGCTATACAGGGTCAGCTTATGATGGTGAACAAGTCTTCCAAGTTTCAAAGCAATAGCTTTGATAGTTTAGGAGAAAAGCTGACCTAAACATAAAACTTAACCAGGCAACGCCGACGCAGACGCCGACGCCGACAACCGCTCAAGTGATGACAATAACTCATCATTTTTTTTCAAAAAATCAGATGAGCTAAAAATTGTTAAGACTCTTTGGAAAGAGTATCATCTCAACCCTGGAAGACATATCCTACTATTCACAGTTAATGGATTTCTTCTCTAAATTCAACTGACACTATTATGTTGTCACAATTACCCATGTTAAATGTCCGCCAAATGTTCAAACTTGTCATTGTAAAATGTTACAACCATGTAGATGCTACAGAATTATATCAACAAAACTTGATATAAACTTCTTTAATTCAAATGTGCTTTGTGTCCATTATTGAGTATCTCAAGACAATTTCACAGAAAAAACAAAACAACAAAACATTACTGAGTACAAACAAGGATCCACTACCCAGTAATGTAGCACCAGTTCTTTCTTATATAACTGAAACCTATTGGCAATCAAATCATGAAATAAAAGTTACATTAAAAAAACCAATGTACAGAAGGTGAAACGGATAACAAAAACTGACATATTGATAGGCCAAAATTTTAGGCCAGATTTTATCTACAAGTTTGTGTGGAGTGTGGAGTGTGGAGTGGTTTTCTGATACAGAAAACAGATAACATCTAAAAAAAAATCTCCACTAGTTGTTGTCCCCAAACAACAACAATGACCACTTTATCGAGTCAATATTCTAACAGATAAATATCAATGAACAGAAAAAATCTTTACAAGAGCTGTCTCCGTAGGATGACACATGCCCCCGATGGCACTTTGAATGAATAGTTATGGCCGATGTTAGAGTTTAGGACCTTTGACCTACGGAGCTGGGTCTTGCGCGCGACACATTGTCTTACTGTGCCACACATTCATGCATAGTTATTTTAAAATCCATGCATGAATGACAAAGATATGGACCGGACATGCCCATCAATGCACTATCATGAAAAATGATCTTTAACGTCTAAGTGTGACCTTCACCTTTGAGCTACGGACCTGGGTCTTGCGTGCGACACCTCGTCTTACTGTGGTACACATTCATGCCAAGTTATTTGAAAATCCATCCATCGATGACAAAGATATGTACCGGACATGCCCATCAATGCACTATCCTTTAACGTCTAAGTGTGACCTTGACCTTTGAGCTACGGACCTGGGTCTTGCGCACTGCACATCGTCTTACTGTGGTACACATTTATGCCAAGCTATTTGAAAATCCATCCATCGATGACAAAGATATGGACCGGACATGCCCATCAATGCACTATCCTTTAACGTCTAAGTGTGACCTTGACCTTTGAGCTATGGACCTGGGTCTTGCGCACTGCACGTCGTCTTACTGTGGTACACATTCATGCCAAGTTATTTGAAAATCCATCCATCGATGACAAAGATATGGACCGGACACGAAAATTGCGGACAGACTGACAGACCGACAGACTGACAGACGGTTCAAAAACTATATGCCTCCCTTCGGGGGCATAAAAATAGATTTCATTCCATTATTGAAGAAATATCTCATTTTGTTCAGAATGAAACATGCAATATTTATGATCCTCAAATTTGTTCCCATGCTGGTTCTCCTAATACTGTTTTGAAAATCATACTATCTCATTTCCCGACGATGGTTTACCGTTCTGCTGACGTTTTGTGGGAACTGAACCATTTTCTGATTTATTAGGTGAGGATTTCTTTGGTAGTGGGCAACATGTGGCTGGATAACAATTTTTCTCTGGACCACACGCTAAAACACAGCTCGACTGTAAATTGTCCCAGTCCTAAAGAAAGAAATGTTGAAATCAATTGGTAAGACAATAGTAATGAATTTAATACTTAAAAAGTTTGTACATAATTAGTTGCAATATTTGAAAGACATATGAGCCGTGCCATGAGAAAACCAACATAGTGGGTTTCCGACCAGACCAGCCTACGCATCCGCGCAGTCTGGTCAGGATCCATGCTGTTCGCTAATGGTTTCTCTAATAATAATAGTCTTTGAAAGCGAACAGCATGGATCCTGACCAGACTGCGCGGATGCGCAGGCTGGTCTGGATCCATGCTGATTGCAAAGCCACTGTTGGTTTTCCCATGGCACGGCTCATATCCTTAAAGAATAAATACCTTAAAAAGAAGTCCATAGGTCACGGATGCCCCCACATACTGCGCCACCCTATGCCTCCTACATAAATGTGGGAGTAAAATAATCAGCAAAGCCCATCATTCTGCAGAGCTCAGATCTACAGATTTATGGAGTCATGAGTTTGATTCCCTATGTTCTCCGTGATGATTTGATTTAAGACATTGTGTCTGAAATTGTTTGTCCACCTCTGCCTCTAATTCAAGTGGAGAAGTTGGCAGTTACTTGCAGTGAACAGATTAGTACTAGTACAGAAAACAGGGGCACTGGTTAGATTAACTGCCAGCCATTACATAACTGAAATACTGCTGAAAAATGGCACTAAACTCAAAACAAGCCAACAAACAATAATCAGCAAAGCAGAAACATTCAGTTTAACCCTTACGTTACTAAATTTCTATAATGAACTTGTCCATCTTTCAATTTGGACAGTACCATTAACTGTTAAAAGGGGGTGCTTACCAAAAAAATACTGACTGCAGGGTTAGACACTAACTTATTTGAACAAGGTTCCCAAAGGAATCTCTACTTTTTAAATCTGGGGGTCCTCCTCAGGCTTTGGGATCCCTCATAATATAATATATAAAAACAATTACAACAGGTGTCGTATGAGAAGTTAAGGTCGTGACCCCAGTGGGATTCGAACCCGCAACCTCTGTATTGAGTGGCTGAATTGAGTGGCTGACACCTTAACTCCTACAGAAGAATGTATCCAAACTGATATCAATTTACCTGTTTGCCAATGTCAAGACAAGGTCTCGACTTTGGAGACACTTGTATCTTATAGATATAATCATGGTCAAGTCTATTGTGACAACCACTAAAAATTGTAATATCAAAAAAAAAAAATCTTGAAATTCTTGACTTCTCTTCATATATTTTAAAATATAAAATCTTAATATTACCTGGCATTTATATTTCCGATGATACAAAATTTATTGTAGTTTCTCTTTGAGGTTTGAAGATATAAAGTGTTAAAGTAAGGGAATTATATTTTTAGGCATAAAATTCTGTTTTGGATTACTTTCACATTGAAATTCATATACAATTTCATTTTGATGTTTGAAAGTTTGATTTATAGTTAATAGACTTATCTTCCGAATCGGAATCGGTAAGTATTTATATATATAAAAAAAAACAACCATCAAACTGAATAACACTTCAAAAATAACGGATCGTAAAATTTCTGAAAGTGCAAAAAGATCGCTGAGATCGAGACTCGTAACCAACTACAGTATTCTTGTGCATAAAAATTAAAATATTTTTAGATAATATTAAGTAATATTTTGATGATCAAACGTCGGTACATCACGGGTGACTTCCGCTGCAATTAACTCTTGGGGTGTCATAAAATATTTGGAAGCCGCGGTCCTTCTGTTTTGATTAACACTTCCGGTTATATAAGGCAAAGAGTTATAAAAATAAATATATTTTATACTTCTTTGTGTAAGGCCATAAGTTCCAAGCCATCGTAAACACAAATTGTTGTTCAGTGGAAATCTGCATGTATCACGCGTGACCTTCATGACCTAACACATTTAAAAATAATTAGATGTTAAATGGTTGTTATTTTTAGAACGAGGAAAGTCCCGCGAACCGGCCAGTTGCAAGCAGTTTTCTCAGTAATTTTCCATGACGTAGCGTCGTGCACATGTAGGAAAAAACCCCGGTGTCTTTCTTTGAAAAGTACCAGATATATTTAAATAGTAACCACATGATCTTGTACGTAAATAATGATGACGAAATCCCATTATTTTGAGTTAGTAAACATCCGGAATTTGTTTCTTTAGGAAAAGAACGAAAATAGAGCGATTGATTATGAGACACAGGATAGAACGATTCTGTTCAAATGGCCGTTAATCGGTATTATACGTTTCTATCGGGTAACCGATAGACACGGGTCAATACGTTTCTGTTTGGTAATCGATAGATACGGTGATAAACGTATCGATGTTGGAAAGGGTTTTATCATTGACCAAAAAAATAGGTATCCAACCGGAATCCCAGCTTTTAGAAGTTGGTGTTCCTCCTCAAAATTTGGGATCCTCGGGCCCCCGGGACACCGTTAGTGTCGAACCCTGGACTGAATGGCAAACAGTGCAGATCTTGATCAGACTGCATGGATGTGCAGGCTGATCATGATCTACATTGGTCCCAACAGCAGAATCAATATATGAAACAAGAGCTGTCACTAATGGTGACAAATGCCCCCGCAGCACCTTGACCTTTGACCTGGTGACCTTGACCTTTGACCTGGTGACCCCAAAGTCAGTAGGGGTGGTGTACTCAATAAGTACTATCAGCATGTGAAGTTTGAAGGTCCTGGGTGAAGTGGTTCGCGAGTAAAGTGCCTTCATGCAGAAAGTTAACGTTGGCCCCTGTGACCTTGACCTTTGACCTGGTGACCCCAAAGTCAGTATGAGTGGTATACTCAATATGTACTATCAGCATGTGAAGTTCGAAGGTCCTGGGTGCAGTGGTTCACGAATAAAGTGCCTTCATGCAAAAAGTTAACCTTGGCCCCTGTGACCTTGACCTTTGACCTGGTGACCCCGAAGTCAGTAGGGGTGGTGTACTCAATAAGTATTATCAGTATGTGAAGTCTGAAGGTCCTGGGTGCAGTGGTTCGCGAGTAGAGCCTTCATGCAAAAAGTTAACGTTGGCCCGTATGACCTTGACCTTTGACCTGATGACCCCAAAGTCAGTAGGGGTGGTGTACTCAATAAGTACTATCAGGATGTGAAGTTTGAAGGTCCTGGGTGCAGTGGTTCGCGAGTAAAGTGCCTTCAGGAAAGAAGTTAACGTTGGCCCCTGTGACCTTGACCTTTGACCTGGTGACCCCATAGTCAGTAGGGGTGGTGTATTCTATAAGTACTATCAGCATGTGAAGTTTGAAGGTCCTGGGTGCAGTGGTTCGCGAGTGAAGTGCCTTCATGCAAAAAGTTAACATTGTGACGAACGAACTAACGAACAGTTGAAAACTAATATGCCTCCCTTTGGGGGCATAAATATAAGGAATTTTCCAACAGAATGTTACCTCTGAGAATTCCGGCTGTATGGTAGTGGAATGTATGCCTTCGTTATGAAAGAGATCTTTTATTTTCCCTGCTAATGTCATGTATTCATGTGGATTGTGACATCGAATATGTGCTGAGGCTATGACTCTATTTCCTGCTAACTGCCACACGTGGAACTCATGCACAGCTTCTATTCCATCCATCTGTTTACAAAGGAAAACGAAGAAAATGTTAAGTTACATAACTATGACCTTGAAATAGCTGTGAAAAAAAATCTAGTGCAATACGGCTGATTTGCAAACTTAATGCTAAATGTAAATCTGTCTTATAAATACAAAAACCTGTTCATTAGAATACTTCAACAACAAAATAATTTCATGTTTTATGTAGTCAGATATAGTGACATAAATATGCCAAAACAAAATGCTATAGCAAAATCCATTAGGAACACAACCAAGTTTTGAACCAACCGAAGTTACATATTGGATTCAGCTTGACAGTCAGAGGTCATCTGAGGTAGACTAATAAGAGCTAACGAAAAGTACAACATCTCTCATGCCCGCTAGCATTGGCTTAAGCAGAATAAAACTAAAACAAAACCAGAAACATCATTCAGCCTAAGTATGAACATCATGAAACGAAACTGTAATATACAAACAAGAGCTGTCAGTTGACAGCGCGCTCGACTATTCTCAGTGCTTGATAGTATAATATAAGCTATGAGTAAAACTTTAACATTACAATAAGCATATTCTAAGTCGGAAAGGGGCCATAATTCAGTCAAAATGCTTGATAGAGTTGCCTCCTCCTTTTTACAGACTGGGGTCATGATGGTAAACAAGTATGCAAAATATCAAAGCAATATGGACTTTGAAAATATTTGGGGTTGTATGCAAACTTTATTTGTGTGACGCTAACGCTCACGCCGATGCCGGGGCGGGTAGGATAGCTCCCCTATTCTTTGAATAGTCGAGCTAAAAATGAATGTTATGTCCAGCAGTCTTCTTTTTTCTTGGGAGGGGAAAATGTCTTGGAGGTCAAATCCTTGAACACCGCTCTTTAAATGCAGATGTGCAAAGCCTGACTTTTAAAGCACAAATTTAACTTAATGCCTGGCTTTATTCAACGTGTGCATTTTTCTACAAGGTAAATGCACGCATGAGCACCAGAAATTCTTTTTAATCCTACAATAAAATCTGTATGCTGGGTTTCCATTTTCCAAACATTAGTGACTTTCAACTCTTATTGTCCTCTACTTTGAAATCAAACATTCAAAAAATCTTTAAAAATAGTCAGATATAAAACATGCTGTATAAATACTTACCTTCATCATTTTTTCTTTAATATCTGTAACCTGTATATGTGTTGGCACTGTTTGCAGTAAAATTAGAGCTGCTTCCTTTACTGAAATACAAAATTATTTCATATACTTGCAACTATATATCTTTATTTAGAAAGTCCTTGATTTAAACAATTTACATTTTAATTCTGGATATGGAATGGATTTTACAGGAATATTTAATACTACCAAGCAGAAAATCTATTTCCCAGAATAAGAGCATGTAGATTTCCTCCCCTGAAATAATACTGCAATACTTACATAGTGGAATTGTTGTTGAAAGAATTATGCACACCATGACAATACTGAAAGTAGAAAGAAACACGTCATAAAAAATATACAAATACAGGTCCCGAATGAGCTAGCAACATGTACTTCCAAAAATGCTAATACCACTGTAGTATGAACTTAATGAACTGTCACATACAAAGTCCAATTTACGGCTGGTCAAATGATATATACATCAATCTTGAAACTGGAGTTCAAATATCGATCGTGTATTTAGCAGACCTGGGGTAATCTAACACAGTAATAGTAATCAGCAATTCTCAATTATATTTTTTCAGCAATTCATATTTGTCTTTTGAAAGCTTCAAATACTTATGTGTAATATCTTTGTCATCATCTAACAAATGCTACAAACTACTTAATATGACAAGGGATCATTCTCATTTATTATTGTTATTTAAGAATAAACGGACATGGGCCATTCATAACTAGAGCTATCACTAAAGGTGATGAATGTACCCCCCACATGCACTGACACAGTACACTGCAATTTGACGCACACAAGATTGCATAATTATGTGGACTGTATGTATATAGACTGTATGTATACAGTATAGTAACAAATAACAAAGTCCAATAACTATGCAGAATATTTATCTAAAAGAATGTAACATGCACAACTCGGGTTGGTACTGATCACTTGTGTGAAGTTTCATTAAATTGTGTGCAAGGGTTTGGTAGATTAGGCACGCACAAGACTGCATATGCAGACTGTAGGTACATAGTATGTTAACAAGAAACAAAGTCCCATAACTCTGCAATTTTTGTCGCTGAAAGAACCTAACATGCCCCATGCACAACTACTGTTGTTACTGATCACTTGTGTGAAGTTTCATTAAATTGTGTCAAGGGGATGAGGAGAGATGGTGCGCACAAGATTGTGTCTAAGTATATAGTATAGTAACAAAAAAACAAAGTCCCATAACTCTGCAAATTTTTTTTCTAAAAGAACCTAACATGCCCCATGCACAACTACTGTTGGTACTGATCACTTGTGTGAAGTTTCATTAAATTCTGTCAAGGGGATAAGGAGAGATGATGCGCACAAGACTGCGTCTACGGACAGACAGACAACCTGAAACCAGTATACCCCCCCTTACAACTTTGTTGTCGGGGGGTACAAAAACACTCATCCCTTCGATATTTTTTCAAACTTTACTTAACCATAGAGTCAATTAACCACATTTAACAGTTGGACTGCTATACTGTTTACTCAACAGGGTATTGAAAACAGGCTGCTCAAATTGACAGGTACACAATATTATAGTGCATGACAATAGTATGTGTGACACTGGGACCTCAAAATTGTTGTGTTTTTTTTCTGAAACTGAAAATGTATGAATGTAAAGTTTTTTGGTTTTTTTTTACTAATTACGCGAAATTTCATGCCAGCAAAATCAAATGACTTCTCAGAATTTAGACTTGTATACAACCAAAAAAACATTGTGGCTGACTTCTTTGGCTCATCCAATATGTTTCTTCCAATGGATCCAAGTCTATATATATATCAGCAATTTCAAACAACCCAATAATATTGATATACTTGCTACAAACCTCATTCCAGGGTCTACATAGTACACCCAATCTTTGTCCACAAACCAAATGACCAGAGCACTGATCACAACAATGACTGAGCCCAGGGCATCACCCAAAACATGTAGGAACACTGCTCTCATATTCAGCTGTGCACTTGATGCTGAAAAAAATAAACAGCAAGTTGGGGCTCGTTGCTAAAAATATACAGCTTGTGATGCTAAAAAGAACATTACTTTATGACTTTAAAGTGATTGAAAGTCATGTTAGAATGTGAGAGGTCAACAATATTAAGACATTTAAAAGAAGACAAGGGAGACTTCTTGACAAGTAAACACTGATGGAAATGTTCAAATGTGTTCTTACATACAAATATACATATAAACATTAATTGATATATCTAAGAAAATGATTGCTGGTATTAAGTGATATGTTATGCAGGATTGCTTAATAGTAATTTATCTGCTCCTATGCTATTTTCTACAAACTGAAAGCTAAAACTCAATTACGCAAACCCCTTATGTCAAATTCAAACCTATCATGATTATGGGAGACTGAGATACAGAAATAAGCTAAAAATAAGTCTAAAGTATCAATTCAGACAAAGTTATTGGAATTTCAACTGGATTTCAGAAGCTTGATCAGCCAACTTACAGACTTTATTTTCATCAAACTGGATGGTAACTTCTTCTAAATCAGTTTCAGAACTGCTAGAATTTCGCTCTTCATTTTCCTCTCCACTTCCAGCTTTCCTTTCAACCAATGAATCACTTTCTTTTTGAGTTTCTGCAGCAGCAGCATTACCTCCATGACTGTGACCATGTCCGTGACTATGGCCGTGACCACCACCCCCTCCATGACTGTGACCTTCAAAATAAAGAAAAACATGAATACAAACTTTATCCATATTATACATATCTGTTAAGGATTTTCTACATCTTAAGTCAATATTGAACAAGAGCACCGCCTTGCGGGTGCTGACGCTCATCTGATTTTTTTTGTATAATAGAAATATTGTCCTACCCATGATTTTCTAAGTCTAAAAAGGGCCATCACTCTTGCAAAAAGAAGGATAGAGTTATGTTTCTTGATGTACAGTGTCCACTTATGATGGTGAAAAACTGTTGCAAGTTTTAAAGCAATAGCTTTGATAGTTTATGAGAAAAGTTGACTTAAACATAATATTCAACCAAGAAAATGATTTTTCTAAGTCCAAAAGGGGCAATAATTATTGCAAAAAGCAGGATGGAGTTATGTTGCTTGCTGTACAGGGTCAGCTTATGATGGTGAACAAGAGTTGCAAGTTTTAAAGCAATAGCTTTAATAGTTTAAGAGAAAAAGTTGACCTAAACATAAAACTTAACCAAGAAATCTGATATTTTCTAAGTCCAAAAGGGGCCATAAATCTTGCAAAAAGCAGGATGGAGTTATGTTTCTTGCTGTACAGGGTCAGCTTATGATGGTGAACAAGTGTTGCAAGTTTTAAAGGAATAGCTTTGATAGTTTAGGATAAAAGCTGACCTAAACATAAAACTTAACCAAGAAAACTGATTTTCTAAGTCCAAAAGGGGCAATAACTCTTGCAAAAAGCAAGATGTAGTTATGTTTCTTGATGTACAGGGTCTGCTTATGATGGTGAACAAGTATTCCAAGTTTCAAAGCAAAAGCTTTGATAGTTTAGGAGAAAAGTTGACCTAAACATAAAACTTAACCAAGAAATCTGGTATTTTCTAAGTACAAAAGGGGCCATAAATCTTGCAAAAAGCAAGATGGAGTTATGTTTCTTGCTATACAGGGTCAGCTTATGATGGTGAACAAGTATTCCAAGTTTCAAAGCAATAGCTTTGATAGTTTAGGAGAAAAGCTGACCTAAACATAAAACTTAACCAGGCAACGCCGACGCCGACGCAGACGCCGACAACCGCTCAAGTGATGACAATAACTCATCATTTTTTTTCAAAAAATCAGATGAGCTAAAAATGGACCATTTAGTGTAAGATGACCATTGGCTATCTTCAAAGAATGACTGAAATCACGTGCATTGCGCAAGTCACATGCAAAATCCCAAATGTAAATATTGGAACGAAGTTTAATTCTTTGAGATTTTTAGATTTCTTTTACATTTAAATAATCCTGTATGATTTGGCTTTTAATTTCTGACTCAGTGTCCGAAAATTCACAGTTTTTAGCTTTTTGTCGTAATCTAGTCACATATTGGTCAATCGTTTCACCGTGCAACTGTTTAATATTCCTGAATTCGAAAATTTCAAACTGAGTATTATGTTAGACAGCATATATTTCTCATATGCCCCACCCACTTAACTCAATTGGGAAAGCCCGGATCTATATCTTGTGGGGTTGTGAGTTTGATCCCCGGGCGAGACGTATATTCTCCATGACAATTTGATGTGGGGAAGTTGGCAGTTACTTGCAGAGAACAGGTTTGTACCCGTAACGAGTACAGGAAAACTGATTAGGTTAACTGCCTGCCATACTGGTAAGTAAAATACAGTTGAAAATTTCTCTCTCTTACCTTTGAGGCAACATTATACCATTGACAATAAAGTGTCAAGTGAATACCAATCTTCCGACAACTTAATTTCAAATCTTACCATGATTGTGAAACAATGCTAATCCAAGGAAATTAATCAGAAGACCAACGCCACCAACAATGAGGAGAAGCTTGGGGTTTTCTATTTTTTCTATTTCTACAAGTCTCTTCAGGGCCTCAACAAGGATGGAGAAACATAATGCTATGAGGAAAACTGAGTTAACGAGCGCTCCCACAACTTCTGCTCGTGCCCAACCAAATGTATTTTTCTGAGATCGCCATTTTGATATCTGAAACAGAAATGTTAATTTCGATGAGTTGATAGTACAGCTTCTTCGCTTACTTGAGTCTGCTTTAGTTGTGAGATACTAACTTGCTGTCGATCAAAATGGAAGCAAGACTTATGGAACTTATAAGAAGGTATGTATGAAGTTTCATTTATTAGTAGTTGTGATGAGTAATAACTGAGAAATGAGCTTGTTGGAAACTGTTAATATAAAACATGACAGAGATGCTGATGGTGATGCAATGTTTAAGCTCTGGTCACTTTTACTACGGTGAGCTAAAAAAGCATTAACCAATATCATGCTGGACATCCATGCAGTCTGATCAAGATCTGCATTGATCGACATTCAGTCAGTATCTTTTTGGTAGACACCCCTTTAACAGTTAATGGTACTGTCGAAATTGAAAGATGGACAAGTTCTTTATAGAACTTTAGCAGGGTAAGGGTTAACAACTAGAAAAACTGACAAAAGTTATCTTACACAGTAGGTGAGGTATTATTTTATTTTTCATAAGTTAACATCTTCACCAGCATTTTCTTAATTTGTGTGCTTATCTAAATAGACTATCAACACTGTGTATCTTTTTTACTACAGTATAAATTAACAGTATATCACACCCTGGTACCGGCGCTCCCAAGTACAGGTGGCACTCACACATACAGCGCTCAATAAGCGATTTTGGAGGAGCAGTGGTGTAGGTATTTCTTATTGTATCTCCGGTAATTCAAAAAATTTTGTAAAATGAAAGATATCTGCGCCCTGGTGAATAATTGATGACTATGTTCTGTGAGTGTCACAACATTTCATCTTGAAATAAACAAACTACGGCGAGTTAAACGTAAACGTTTGACTCAAAAATGTCAAATGTCAAAAAAACACGTAAAATACTCAGTAAATACTCCAAATGTATTCATTTTTGATACAGTATCGTATAGTCATGTCTTCCTACAATAACCAGTTCAAATTTCAAGACTTAATTTGTTATATTTAAAGAATGACTCGTGTTTAAAGATGGTATGGGGTTTCAAAACGGCACTCACATGGCACAGGTGTTAATTTTTTTGGCGCTCAACAAGTACAGCAAGAGAAAAGTCTTCAGAAATGTAGACCTTGTTGTTGTTTACTCTCAGTGTTGTGTCTGTATGATCATAAATCTTTATACCGTTAAAAAAATGACTCTAGAAGTTGACCTTTTTATGTTAAAACTTACGGCGACAATATTTTAACATTATTTTTTATGAAAAAGCTTGATGAAAACTGATAAATGCTGAAATTTGATATGTCCCAGGATTTCGTTGAAAAATGAAAAACGTGCTTCAAAACATTCTCAGTGGGATCAGTGGACGGTAAGGTTTGCAAGAAGATGTGTGTGTGCTTGCGTGCGTTTGTGTGTGCGCATGCGTTTGGTTAAACGCCGTTACTAAACAATATTTCAGGTCAGTCTCAACGTTTTTGAGTACCAGTATAATGTTATGAGCATCCGTATGAAATATATATATATATATATATATATATATATATAGAGCCAGATCGATACTTTTTGTTGGGGTGTGGAATAAATGTTTGATTATAGAGTTAGTAAAACTCATTTATAACGGACTGACAAGTTTTCTATTCTTTTCTTTATTTTAATTTTAACAACTTACCATACGCCTACATTGAATGTATAATAAATGTTGAACTTCTTACTTGTATTATTAGATTTAAGATTCAGTAAACACTCATAACAGAGAAATGGAAGATTTTTACGGTGGCTGATTTATACCTTTTCATCAATTCGCCACGCGACCCCGTCGAACGAAAACACGAGAATTAAAAAAAGTTACAAGCGGAGTGTTTAGCGAGCAAAAATTTTATAACATGTGCGGAGCGAAAACACGATTATGGGGATGGGGGGGGGGGGGGGTGCTGGCGTTGAGTGAGATTCAAGATGTAAAGCGGCTGGGTGCCCACCAATGTTATGCCTTTCAAACCTCGACTCCTTGCTCGGAGCCCGCTGATCAGCCAGTTTTTGCTTGACACCCCCCAACGATTTACATATTAAATCTTAAACTTTTGGTCTGCGATTCTCCATAGAGAAAATACTAGGAATAAGAAAGGGCGGGAGCGTGGATTGAAAACATGATAATTAGTGGGGGCGCTGAGCGAAATGTCGACATTTACGTTATAAATCGGCGCCCAAAATTAGCGGAAAGACGGAATGGCATATATCAGCCATTAAAGAATTTTGTTAAAATGTCTGTTAGGTTCAAAAGACGCTCATATTTTAATATCTTATTAATTCACGGAATTTATCAATTAATGAGTTCTTGTTTGGCTCTCTCATGTATTGATGTGAGTCATTCCGATTTAATAGCAGACATGAGACGTGATGACTAGTTCCATTAACTACTGTTTAATCCAACATCAGACTGTTCTTGGTGGTGTTATCTCTACCACACATAACTAACCAGTCCGATTCATCTCTTTTCCGTTGTAGTTGCCTTAGAGCTGAAGACCTTTCTCTAGCTGTACTTGGTGAGCGTCCAAAAAATACACACCTGTGCCATGTGAGTGCCGTTTTGAAACCCCTTACCATCTTTAAACACGAGTAATTCTTTAAATATAACAAATTAAGTCTTGGAATTGGAACTGGTTATTGTTGGAAGATATGACTATACGATACTGTATCAAAAATGAATACATTTGGTGTATTTACTGAGTATTTTACGTGTTTTTTTTTTTACATTTGACATTTTTGAGTCAAACATTTACGTTTAACTTGCCGTAGTTTGTTTATTTCAAGATGAAATGTTGTGACACTCACAGAACATAGTCATCAATTATTCACCAGGGCGCAGATATCTTTCATTTTACAAAATTTTTTGAATTACCGGAGATACAATAAGAAATACTTACACCACTGCTCCTCCAAAATCGCTTATCGAGCGCTGTATGTGTGAGTGCCAACTTTACTTGGGAGCGCCGGTACCAGGGTGTGTATATGACTAATTGAGTTTATAATATTGGCATTGAATTCAATGGATTTGAAATTTTATGACAATTTTAGTGACACTTAAATTTATGGATTTCAGAATTAAATTTCACAAAAGCAAAATTTTTTAAAATTAAGCTTCACAAATATGATTAATTTCCCAAAATTTATGCCCTTCCCTCTTATGTTGATTTAAATAATGACAATCAGAACGTACACAATAATACACTTTATAAATATACATACAATAAATAAAAGTATTATAGCTTAAGGGAAAACTAAATTTAATCAATCGTGCATTTAGAGCGTGGCAGAATTAAGACCAAGACTGAGTGTATCTTGACAAAACATTACATTTATGAAGTCTGCGTCAACACATTTTTGTACAGTTTTGGCATCATGATTAGCAGACTCGGTAACATTACATTGGTAAAAAGTAAGAATTTGCTTTCAAATAATTGGAAATACATGAAATAAGAAAGAAATTTGTTTGTTATCTTCATCTTTCACTCCTTAAGTTAACAAGTTCTGCATTTTTACATGTTGCTTAATGTAGCGTATCTGGGGTTCATTCAATGGAACATAATTCAATCTTGTACTTGAAAGCATACAAAATCTTCTACATGTATGTTTAAACAAGAGCTGCTTTTGAGAAAAGCGCATGTCTCCAAAAACTGCCTAATAATCTGAATAGTTATGTATCTGAGTCAACCATGCACCAACGACTTAAGAGTGCGGAACGGGCATCAACCATGCACCAATGACTTAGAATGCGAATACTGGCATCTGTGTACAGAGCGATTTTTGGTAATTCAAAGGCCATAGAATTCTGAAGTGCCTGGGCCGCTTTGGCAAGCTATCAAAGTTGGCTTGGGACTTATTGGAAAACACATTTTGTTCAAGTTTGGTGAAAATCAGATGGAACTTTTCGACTTAGAGCGCAGAAAAGATTTGTGACAGACGGACGACACAGGGCCCAGAGACGGGAAAAATCAATATTCCCCCCCAAAAGGGGGGGGCTTAATAAAAAAAAAGATTTGTCTTACCTAACTAAAGCAAACCCAAAACAATTAATGCCCCCTCTGTAACATGTGGAAGGGAATCTGCGACCTTGCTATAGAATTGTGATATACCCCGATTATTCCACGGGGAAGAACGATGATGTCACCGATTGTCACAGCGCCCGTTTTACCCTGTATTTCCCCTCTTTTTCAAATTAATATGTATGTGACGATCTGAAACAAACATTATAACAAAATATATTATTGTTACATGTAATTGAATGTAATTTACTAAGTCAATAATAACAAAAATATCTGCAAAATACATAGTTATGTCAGTGACTGAGTAGTTTCTTACACATAGAATACAGAGTTAGCTTACACTGTCTAACTTGCCTGAGAGACCACTTGCATTAACCCTTACCCTGCTAAATTTCTATAATGAACTTGTCCATCTTTCTATTTGGACAGTACCATTATATGTTCACAAAGGCAGAATCAATCGTGTATGGTAAGGGTTAAGAGATCATTTTTTTAGTTCCCTTTTGTGTTGTTTAAGAATCACCACTTTTGGCCCTCCATTAGGTGGTTATGTATTTTAATGCAAGGTATATAGATTTTACATGCACATTTTTTTCCATTCAAGCAAGGACACAAAAAAATTAAATTAGGACTTGCTTTTTAAGAACAGTTTGCCATCATGCACATAGATCAAGATATCTCTAATATAAACAGGTGGAGAGGGCAGATTCTTTTAATTAAGTACCCACTGAGGTGTTAACAATAAAAAGCCTGATAACTGTTGTTTAAACTATCTTCCAAAAAAATTTTGAAGATAAAAAAAAATTCTTTTTTCAGGTTTCTATTCCCCCATCCACTTAAACCTAGGGCAGAGTTAAATCTTAGGGGAACATTTCCCCGGAAATTTTATAATTTCAAAACAAAATTTCACTTTTAAAAAAAAAAATCCCCCAAATTTTCTTTTTTTCCCCCCCTCCCAAAATTTTTCCAAAAATGCTAAAAAAAAAACACACCAAAAAAAGCTTTAAAAAACAATGTCTTACATGACTCCTAAAATTTAAATGAAAGCTTTTAAAATTGGAGTTCTTTTTTTAACAATGTTTACTGGCGGGGCAGTAGCCGGCTTGTTTGTAAAAAAATAAAAACTGTAAAAATTTAATTTCTAAGTTATAAACAAAACACTTATTGAAAATGGCTTGCCTGTAGATCATAAGTCAAAACTAATGGCCCTCGGTGCTTCAGACTTGATCATCAAACATTACAATCAAATTGTTTATGAACACACTGTCACAATGTGACCTATGACTTTACACTGTTTTTATTAAATTTTCTGTACAGGTAATTGATCAGTGCCCCCAAAATGTACCGTACCCACCATAAAAATTATATGAAGTTTTAGCACACAAAACACAATCCTTAAAAAAAATTTTTAGCATAAATCTGCAAATTTTTCCAGCAATTAGTTATGAAAAGTTACTAACAGTTCGACAAATATCCAGGGGCGTATAATGTTTTTGTTAAGTGTAGCCCCAGTGGACCGAACCCAGCTAGAACTATTTTTTGACATTTGCTTTACACTATTCTGTGACTAAAAGAAAAACATAAAAACACAAGTTTTTATAGAACTTTTTTTTTTTTTCATAAGCTATTGAGTTTTTTTTTTGACTATTATTAAACTTAAGCTGTTTTTTTCGAGAAAGAAAATGGAAATAAAACATCACAGCTCGGAAGATTAAACAAGAGCTGTCAGTTGACAGCGTGCTCGACTTTTCTCAATGCTTGATAGTATACCGGTAATATAAACTATGAGTAAAACTTTAACATTACAATAAGCATATTCTAAGTCGAAAAGGGGCCATAATTCAGTCAAAATGCTTGATACAGTTGCCTCCTCCTTTTTACAGACTGGGGTCATGATGGTAAACAAGTAATGCAAAATATGAAAGCAATATCTCAATGGACTTTGAAAATATTTGGGGTGGTACACAAACTTAACATTACAATAAGCATATTCTCAGTCGAAAAGGGGTCATAATTCAGTCAAAATGCTTGATAGAGTTGCCTCCTCCTTTTTACAGACTGGGGTCATGATGGTAAACAAGTATGCAAAATATGAAAGCAATAATTATCTCAATGGACTTTGAAAATATTTGGGGTGGTACGCAAACTTTATCATTTGTGTGACGCTAACGCTAACGCCGGGCTGAGTAGGATAGCTCCCCTATTCTTCGAATAGTCAAGCTAAAAATGTGTATATCCCTATTAATATACCAGTACACAATTCGACAAGTTTCATATCTGCTGATAGAGCAAATACCTGAATATTATACTATATTTTTCAAAAAATTCACATTAAGTTTGGTCCATGTTTCAGAGAAGAAAGTTCGAACATCACTAAATCATAGAAAGAGAGAATTGTTTTAAATGAAAATTAAACAGCATATAAAACATTTATATTATTCTACAAAACAATTGTCAATTTACTCATATATGTATTGAATTTCGGAAAGGGACTGCATGAAAGGGCCACACCTCTGGACAGTTCAACGCCTTTAAAATCTCACCATTTTTAAAAAGCTGTTACATGTCTTCGTTTTGATGCATTTGAAACGATGTATGAGTGCTTTAACTCGACATAACAAAATGTCAAAATTGAAAGATGAGCAAGTTTATATTGTAGAAACTTAACAATAGTAAGAGTTAAAGCTTCAAAAGGTTCGAATAAAAATTTTAAGAAATCATGATCATTAATATTCTACAGTTGAATATAGAAACAAGAGGGCCATGAAGGCCCTGTATCGCCCCACCTGACCTATTGACCTAAAGTTTCTCAAGATCAAACTTCTGACCAAGTTTCATTAAGATATGGTCATAAATGTGCCTCTAAAGTGTTTACTGTTTTTCCCTTTGATTTGACAAGGGTGACCTAGTTTTTGCCCCACATGACCCAGATTTTAAACTTGACCTAAAGATCACCAAGATTAACTTCTGATTAAGTTTCAAGAAGATACAGTCATAAAGGGTGGCCTTAGAGTGTTAACAAGCTTTTCCTTTGTTTTGACCTAGTGACCTAGTTTTTTAACACACCTGACCCAGATTTAAACTTGACCTATAGATCACCCAAGATTAACATTCTGACCAAGTTTCATTAAGGATTGGTCTTTAAATTGGGGCCCTTTCTAAAGTGTTAACTAGCTATTCCTTTTATTGACCACCGTGACCTGTTTTTGACCCGCCCATGACCAGATTCGAACTTGACCTAAAGACCATCAAGTTAACATTCGGGACTAAGTTTCATGAAGATACAGTCATAAATGTGGCCTCTAGAGTGTTAACAGCTTTCCTTTGATTGACCTGTGACCTGTTTTTGACTCCATCTGACCCAGATTTAAACTTGACCTAAAGATCACCAAGATTAAAACATTCTGACCAAGTTTCATTAAGATATGGTCATAAATGTGGCCTCTACAGTGTTAATTAGTTTTTCCTTTAAATTTGACTGGTGCCCTAGTTTTTGACCCGACATGACGCAGATTCAAATTTGTCCTAAAGATCATTCAGTTTAACATTTTGACTAAGTTTCATGAAGATATAGTCATAAATGTGGCTTCTAGAGTGTTAAAAAGCTTTTTCCCTTTGTTTTATGCCCTAGTGACCTAGTTTTTACCCCACCTAACCCAGATTTGAAATTGAGCTATAGATCATCAAGATTAACATTTTGACCAAGCTTCATTAAGATATGGTCATAAATGTGGCCTCTACAGTGTAAACTAGCTTTTCATTTGATTTGGCTTGGTGACCTAGTTTTTTATCCTACATGACCCAGATTCAAACTGGACTTTAAGATCATCAATATTAACAATCTGACCAAGTTTCATGAAGATACAGTCATAAATGCGGCTTCTACAGTGTTAACAAGCTTTTCCTTTGATTTGACCTGGTGACCTAGTTTATGAACCCAGATAACCAAATATCGAACTCGTCCAAGATTTTATTAAGGGTAACATTCTGACTAAGTTTCATTAAGACTGGGCCAAAAATGTGACCTCTAGAGTGTTAACAAGCTTTTCCTTTGATTTGACCTGGTGACCTAGTTTTTGACCCCAGATGACCCAATATCCAACTCGTCCAAAATTTTATTGAGGGTAACATTCTGACCAAGTTTCATTAAGATTGGGCCAAAATTGTGACCTCTAGAGTGTTAACAAGCTTTTCCGTTGATTTGACCTTATGACCTAGTTTTTGACCCCAGATGACCCAATATCGAACTCGTCCAAGATTTTATTGAGGGTAACATTCTGACCAAGTTTCATTAAGATTGGGCCAAAAATGTGACCTCTAGAGTGTTAACAAGCTTTTCCTTTGATCTGACCTGATGACCTAGTTTTTGATCCCAGATGATCCAATATCGAACTCGTCCAAGATTTTATTGAGGGTAACATTCTGACCAAGTTTCATTAAGATTGGGCCAAAAATGTGACCTCTAGAGTGTTAACAAGCTTTTCCTTTGATTTGACCTGATGACCTAGTTTTTGATCCCAGATGACCCAATATCGAACTCGTCCAAGATTTTATTGAGGGTAACATTCTGACCAAGTTTCATTAAGATTGGGTCAAAAATGTGACCTCTAGAGTGTTAACAGTCAAATTGTTGACGACGGACGGACGGACGGACGGACGGACGACGGACGACGACGGACGCCGGACACAGGGTGATCACTAAAGCTCACCTTTGAGCACTTCGTGCTCAGGTGAGCTAAAAAAATGAATTTTGTGTTGGCTAAATTTAAAACATACTTTTAATTATCATTGTTACTTATTTTTACTTTTTTCTCCTAAAAACATGTAAAGCCGTTTTTTATTGTAAAAGCATAAAATGTTTGAGGTCAGGATGTTTAAATTAATGTAGACCAGGAGACTCAAGAACACCAAATTCATTTCTTTCCTGTCTGACGTTATACATGTGATAAGACATTATAAGACATGTACAACCTTCTTATTATGCCTATTCAAATGTCAGGCTGGTCTGGATCCATGCTGGTCGCAAAGCCACTATGTTTGTTTTCTCATGGCGCGGCTCATATTTTGTTTCCTGTTCATAAAATGTTACTAATAATTATTGTTATCAATATATATTTTGTTACAGAGACTCTACATATTATGATTAAAAACTATAACTATTTAGGGTCTTTGATTGTTATTTTACCTATATTTGACTTTGAAAAAAAAAAAAAAAAATGAAATTAAAATATAACAGAATTTAGAATGATAATTTAAAATTATACTTTAATTCTGACACCCTATTTTTAAGCAGCAAAATCATTTATTAGCAATAACTGCATATACAAAAACAATCTTCAAATAAAGAAACCATGAGATAATTGTTGCTAAACTGATGTATAAATTATTCCAATAGGTCTTCTTTAAGTATTGTTTAGCTTCTGCTTTGTGCTTGTAATTCTTATTAGCCCCACTCTATCACTAGGATTGCTGACCACCAGCTGACTGTCACAGTATATTGTGAAATCATTAATATTCGCGGGGGACTAATTTTCGTGGATTTCGTGATTAAGTCAATCCACGAAATTTAATACCAACGAACAAGTAAAATTCCCATTCATTTTATGTTAAAAAGTTGAAATCCACGAATTCATATCCCCACGAAATTGCTGTTTTGACCAAAACCACGAAATTTCATGCCCATGAAATTAAATGATTTTACAGTATTTAGATCAAAGAGTCTGTAGAGTAATAATAACTGTATTCCTGCTGAGGTGTTACTGCTCAGCTCTGAGCAGTTTCTTGCCAAGATTCCTTAGACTGATAACTAGGTTAAACATCATTTTGGACAATTGCTTACTTTTATTTCTTTACACTAACTGTACCTGTGGCATTCCTTTTTAAAGGGAGACAACTCTGTTAGAATATTTTAAGTATATCCAATTCTATGGGACAGAACGGTAAAAATGTATTAGACAGAAGGGTTGTTTATAGAAATGTTGTTAGTTTACTAAAAATTCTGTGGTTTTGTGATATACTGCTCAACCTGAAAAAAATTGTCTTCTTCCAATGTCGTAAACCACGTTTCTATTGTCAAGGTCAATACACTGTCTGTTATTTAGCACACAAGATAAATGGTTAATCTACACATACTGAAGAAACCTTTGGCTCTTTATTATCACCTAATTGCATCAAATAAACTTTTGGTCTTTCATTTATGTACTGCAATGTTTGAATCAATAATCATTTTGTTTATCAGATCTAGATTTATTTATTTATTTATTTGGGTTTTACGGGGCACCAACACAGTATAGCTTATATGGTGCCAAACAGGACTACAAATTTTGGTTCCACATCTCATTTACATCGAAATAAAAACATGAGGTATGGAATCAAAATTTGCATACCTGCTGGAATCACAGAGTTACTGCAAAACCAAGTGTTAAGACGCTCGGGTGAAACACAATATAGGGAGCATAAAATTTTAGAATATCGCATTGTTATACATGGTTTTCAAAAATTTCCTAACCCTTATTGCAATTTAACATTTACACTTCGTAACACTAAATATGAAGAAGTTCTGTGCCAAATTTTATTGATCTAGCTCAAATAGTTTTCAAGCAGTGGCAAAAAACGCATCTAGAAAAAGTCATTTTTGAAGTGTTATGTTGTTGCACTTCAGGGGTTTTTTTCGGCCGTTTTTATAGCCGTTAGTGGGCTATATTCCCAATGCCAAAAAGTATGTATTTTTTCCAAAACTAGTGCAAAAATTCCCAATCTACATTCTGAAAAAAATTTCATCAAAATTGCACAAACATTGACCAAATTATGGACAATTTTGTAATGGTAGTATATCTTAAAGAGATTGTACAATGTGAGACAAGTGTATGAGAAAGTACTTAAACACATCCTTACTATATCCAATGGGACTAAATATTTCCCAATTTGGAACATTTACGCATCAAAATTCCCAACATTGGGGGTATAGGCTATGTTCCCAAAACAGGAAGAAAAAACCCTGCACTTAAAATTTTCCGTATTTTCCAAATAAAATAATGGTATGATATTATATATTTCCATGTAAATGTGTGTTATCAGCATACAGACAATTTTTTAAGAATTATTTTGGTGTTTGATTTATCATGATCGGATGAAAATTGTTGAAGCTGTCGAGAAAAATGTGAAATGGGTAAGATGTTATGCAGTTTTTCACTGAAATTCCTTCCTTTTGTTATAATGATTAATTGCAATGTTAACATTATTTTTTCTTTAATATTTTGGTCCAGAATCATTTCTCTGTTGTAATAGTACTTAAAGAAAAAAAATCAAAATCATGTATTTCTGAAATTTATTTCTATGAATTTTTAAAATTGAAAATCTGGTTTTTATGAAAAGATGTAGAGTCCGTAACCAATTGTATTTTATAGATTTGTAAGATATTATGAGAGTCTTAATTGATTTTTTCTTATCAAATTTAACTGTTGACATTAAATTTTTATGCTATTTCCTTTATTGTTAACTACATTTTTGCTGTAGCACCACTAATAAGGTTACGGACACTACAAAAACCCTGTAGTGTCCGTAACCTGTCTTTCAATGGTATAAATAATTATCTTTTTAAATTTTATTTATAGCTATTCTTATGAAAGTAATAATTGATTTCACAAGTTAATTAATCAACTTTATTTTTCATCAACTTTTTGATGTTGCAACCACATTGGAAACCCCTTATTGCGGCATCTTTATATACAGCATCATTTTCTGTTGCTGCAACATGAAATTGAAAGATGTCATAGCAAACATTGAAGCAATGAGAGATAAAGGATCACTACTTTTTTCAATCTGGAAGGTTCACTGATGACAAATTTAATAAAGTCTATTAATAATTTCACTACAAAAGGTAAATTTTGTCTGTTTAATAATGCTACTTGAAACTGTAGTGTCCGTAACCATAGCTGGAAAAATTAAAACTTGCATCTTTTTACAGAAAAATGAAAAATCATCATTTCAAAGTTTATTAATATTGAGAAAAAGCAAATATATGTATTTGTTGACAAATATTTTCAGATATAAAAATATAGATACAGTTCAAATGTGCTAAAAATCATGTTTATCATCTAAATTGCACAGATTTATATTAAAAATGTAAAGATGTGATAATGATAATTAACAGTTATTCACTTAGACAAATTTCTTCAGGAGCATCATTGTTAAGATTATTCAAATTTATGTAGCTTACAATAATGTTTCTTTTCAAAATGTTTCAGAGGGGCGGTGTTATCTGGTTACGGACACTACAGAAATTAAAACAATGTAAAACAAGAGGACCATGATGGTCCTGAATCACTCACCTGTCCCCGCATGAACTGAGTATGACGTCGTTTTTTCTATTATTTGACATAGTGACCTAGTTTTTGAGCTCATGTGACCTAGTTCTGAACCTGATCTAGATATCATCAAAAACTGACCAATTTTTATGAAGATCCACTGAAAAATATGGCCTCTAGAGACGACACAAGGTTTTGCTATTATTTTATATAATGACCTAGTTTTTAAAGGCATGTGACCCAGTTTTAAACTTGACCTAGATATCATCAAGGTGAACATTCTCACCAATTTTCATGAAGACCTCATGAAAAATATGGCCTCCAGAGAGATCACAAGGTTTTTCTATTTTTAGATCTACTGACCTAGTTTTTGACTGCACGTGACCCTGTTTCGAAGTTGACCTAGATATCATCAAGGTGAACATTCTCACCAATTTTCATGAAGATCCGTTGAAAAATATGGCCTCTAGAGAGGTTAAAAGGTTTTTCTATGTTTAGACCTAGTGACCTAGTTTTTGACCGCAGTTGACCCGGTTTCAAACTTGACCTAGATATCATCAAATTGAACATTCAGACTAACTTTCATACAGATCCCATGAAAAATACGGCCTCTAGAGTGGTCACAAGGTTTTTTATTATTTGACCTACTGACCTAGTTTATGAACACATGTGACCCAGTTTCGAAACTGATCTAGATATCATCAAGATGAACATTCAGACCAACTTTCATACAGATCCCATGAAAAATATGGCCTCTAGAAAGGTCACAAGGTTTTTCTATTATTTGACCTACTGACCTAGTTTTTGATGGCACATGACCCAGTTTCTATCTTGACCTAGATATCATCAAGGTGAACATTCTGACCAATTTTCATGAAGATCTTGTGAAAAATATGGCCTCTAGAGAGGTCACAAGGTTTTTCTATTTTTAGACCTACTGACCTAGTTTTTAACAACAGTTGACCCAGTTTTGAACTTGACCTAGATATCATCAAGGTGAAATTCTCACCAATTTTCATGAAGACCTCATGAAAAATATGGCCTCTAGAGAGGTCACAAAGTTTTTCTATTTTTAGACCTAATGACCTAGTTTTTGACCGCACGTGACCCAGTTTCGAACTTGACCTAGATATCATCAAGGTGAATGTTCTGACCAATTTTCATGAAGATCTTGTGAAATATATGGCCTCTAGAGAGGTCACAAGGTTTTTCTATTTTTAGACCTACTGACCTAGTTTTTGACGGCACATGACCCAGTTTCAAACTTGACCTAGTTATTATCAAGGTGAACATTCTCACCAATTTTCATGAAGATCTTGTGAAAAATATGGCCTCTAGAGAGGTCACAAGGTTTTTCTATTTTTAGACCTACTGACCTAGTTTTTGACCGCACGTGACCCAGTTTCGAACTTGACCTAGATATCATCAAGGTGACCATTCTGACCAACTTTTATAAAGATCCCATGAAAAATGTGACCTCTAGAGATGTCACAAGCAAAAGTTTACGCACGCACGACAGACGACGCGGGATCACAAAAGCTCACCTTGTCACTTTGTGACAGGTGAGCTAAAAAGTAGGTCTGTAGGTCACATTCCACATGACCAGATTCGAACTTGACCTAAAGATCATCAACGTTAACATTTTGACAAAGTGTCATGAGATACAATCATAAATGTGGCCTCTGTGGCTTTTCCTTTGATCTGACCTGCTGACCTAGTTTTTGACCCCACCTGACCCAGATTTGAACTTGACCTAAAAATCATCAAGACTGATTAACATTCTGGCCAAGTTTCATTACGGCCTCTAGGGTGTTAACTAGCTTTTCCTTTGATTTGACCTAGTTTTTAAAAGCACCTGACCAAGATTTGAACTTGACCTAAAAATCATCAAGGTTAACATTCTGACCAAATTTCATTAAGATATGGTCATAAATGTGGCCTCTAGAGTGTTAACAAGCTTTTCCTTTGATTTGACCTGGTGACCTAGTTTCTGACTTCACTTGACCTAGATTTGAACTTGACCTAAAGATCATCAAGATTAACATTCTGACCAAGTTTCATAGAGATATCATCATAAATGTGGCCTCTAGAGTGTTAGCAAGCTTTCCATTTGATTTGACTTGGTGACCTAGTTTTTGACCCCACCTGACTCAGTTTTAAACTTGACCTAAAGATCAACATTCTGACCAAGTTTCATTAAGATATGACCATGAATGTGGCCTGTAGAGTGTTAACTAGCTTTTCCTTTGATTTGACCTGGTCACCTAGTTTTTGACCCCACCTGACCCAGATTTGTACTTGACCTCAAGATCATCAAGATTAACATTCTGACCAAGTTTCATGAAGATACAAATGTACCGTCATAAATGTGGCCTCTAGTGTTAACAAGCTTCACCTTTGATTTGACCTGGTGACCTAGTTTTTGAACCCACCTGACCCTGATTCGAACTTGACCTAAAGATCGTCAAGGTTAACATTCCGACCATGTTTCATTAAGATATAGTCATAAATGTGACCTCTAAAGTGTTAAAAAGCTTTACCTTTGATTTGACCTGCTGACCTAGTTTCTGACTCCACTTGACCTAGATTTGAACTTGACCTTAAGATCATCAAGATTAACATTCTGACCAAGTTTCATGAAGAAACAGTCATAAATGTAGCCTCTATGGTGTTAATAAGTTTTTCCTTTGATTTGACCTGGTGACCTAGTTTTTGATCCCACCTGACCCAGATTCGAACTTGACCTAAAGATCATCAAGATTAACATTCTGATAAAGTTTCATGAAGATACACTGATACAGTCATAAATGTGGCCTCTAGAGTATTAACAAGCTTTTCCTTTGATTTGACCTAGTGAGCTAGTTATTGACCCCAGAAGACCAAATATTGAACTCGTCCAAGATTTTATTGAGAGTAAGAATCTGACCAAGTTTCATTAAGATTGGGCCAAAATTGTGACCTCTAGAGTGTTAACAGTCAAACTGTTGAGGACGACGATGGACACAGGGCAATCACAGAAGCTCACCTTTGAGCACGAAGCTAAAAAAAAAAATTCCGACCTACCTACCCTAATTTTTTTGAGCATGTTACCGGAAACAAAGAATTTTTTTAGGCCTTTTAAGAATATCTTGCAAAAATCTTACTACGCTTTGCAATTGAGTTTGCCCTTTCCGAATAATTCAAATCGATATTATACTGGGACTTGACAGGTGTATGTTGACAAAAATAGCCGAGGCCATCTTCCACAATGAATTCGATTGGTCCACTGAACGATCTTGTTAATCTTGGCTCACCCCCCCCCCCCCCCCCCCCCCCCCTATAATTGGTGAAAGTTTTCCTTCAATACTCGTTGAACTTTCATTGTTTGGAGGCCATGGAAGGCCAAAAGGGAAGTGATATTGTAGATATTAAAATCCATTCTCAATATCATGGGTCGCAAAGATGTAGCTTAATTGATTGCGCGTATTCCAAATTATATGAATTGAATTCTTGTGATTTTCTTGACTATCTGCATGAAGAACTGAATAAGTTAGATTTCGTGAAACATTTCACGTTTCTAGACGATGAGGACACTTTTGTTGACATCACGCTGTGGAATTTTTGTTGTTTTCTAGGAACCGGTTCAGTAGGTTATAGGTATAGGTCATGGAGTCAAGTCAAAGGTAAAATGACACTAATCGTCGCGACAAAACCGTTCTAATGTTGCAGTCACTTAATATAAACATTGTGGTTTTTTTATGTTTGGCGCTAGTCAAAATAATTCGATGATCAGCTTGTTTTATATTTGTGACAGGCAATCTAAACGTCAAAACTTTGAAGTACTAAAATAATGCAAGATAAATCACAGTACACAGTCATGTAAAGTTATTGGTTTTTTCGCTTGCGCATATTGGCGAGTACACACGGTAAATTTTAATCGTGCATGTACAGTACATACATAGGTTTAAATCTCCAGAAAACAAGAGCTGTCGGATGACAGCGCGCTCGACTATTCGAAGAATTGATTGAAGAATGGGGTCAAAATATTTCCACAGATTTTCAGACAAAAGAAAAAAATGGATTAAACAAAAGATGTTCCTGTATTTGTGGATTTCGATTAGTCTTGCACTAAGTGGCAATGTGTGACCATGATGGCAAATACGTTATTAAGTTATATGTTAGGCAAAATATGGACTTGTATGAAAACTTTAACTAATTTCCAAGTCCAAAAAGGGTCATAATTCAGTCAAAATAGTTGACAGAGTTATGTACACTTGCCTACAGATGGAAATCATGTTGATAAACTAGTGTTAAAAGTTTCAAAGCCACAGTTCAAATAGTTTTGACAAAAATTTCAAAGTCCAAAAAGGGCCATAATTCAGCCAAAATAGTTGTCAGAGTTATGTACTCTTGCCTACAGATGGAAATCATAATGATAAACAAGTGTTTAAAGTTTAAAAGCCATATGTCAAATAGTCTTGACAAAACATGGACATATACGAAAACAAAACCAATTTCCAAGTTCAAAAAGGGCCATTATTCAGAGTTATGTACTCTTGCCTATTGATAGAGACTATAATGCTGAACAAGATATGAAAGTTTCAAAGCCATATGTCAAACACTTTACACAAAATATAAACTGGTACGAAAAACTTAACCAAGATTTCTAAGTGAGAAGAGGCCATAATTCAGCCAAAATGCTTAATGGAGTTATGTACTCTTGCCTACAACTGGACATGGTGATGGTAAACAAGTGTTGAAAGTTTCAAAGCTTTATCTCAAAAGACTTTGTCAAAATGTAGACTGGTACGAAAAAACCAAGATTTCTAAGTCAAAAAGGGGCAATAATTCAACCAAAATGCTTGATGGAGTTATGTACTCTTGCCTACAACTGGACATGGTGATGGTAAACAAGTGTTGAAAGTTTCAAAGCTTTATCTCAAAAGACTTTGTCAAAATATGAACTGGTACGAAAAACTTAACCAAGATTTCTAAGTCAAAAGGGGCCAATCGTCAAATGCTTGACAGGTATGTCTCTGCTAATAGCATGGTGATGGTGACAATGTGAAAGTTTAAGCTTTTCAAAAGCTTGTCAATGTGGACGTACAAGACTTACAGTGTGACGCCGAGCCGTGTGAGAGGATAGCTATATTCTCGAATAGTCGAGCTAAAAATCGTAATTTTAGATATTAATTGATAATTTTTACATAAATCAATGAGGAATTGAATGCCATTTTGATACAAGTTTTATTTGTGGGCAATTCTTGAATATATTTATACCTATAGCATGTAAGCGTCGGCAGCGATGAAAATTTCATGGGAAATTGCTTCACCTGTTTTGGTCTTTCGAGTTTTTGAAGTGAGTGGGAATATTGCCCATATGAAAATATTATCTTAGTATTTCCTAGGATCGCGTCAAAATTACTTTGACTAAAACGTATCAATTCTATCTATCTTTAATCTTATTCACAATTATTTGACTAACATCATTGCTGCAATTTTTACCTCGCGGCATGATTACATAAATGGCTCTATAATGTATTTCGGTGCGTTTCGTCACTAAATCTTGGCTGTTTCACTTAAGGGCAGAGCCAGAATTTCAATCGAGATAAACATAAATGTGACATGCGAGTACAGTAACTGACTATTGGCTTTTCGATGAGACATTATATATCTGTAAAGGGCAAACTCAATTGCAAAGCGTAGTACGTCAGTAAGTTTGTATACATACCACTAGGTACTCACTTTTCATGGATTTTTCACAGAGATTATTTTTCGCCTCGAATGTTTGGTCAGTCCCTTTAACAGTGTCAAGATTCTACAGACAACCAAACATCTGCATTATCTGAATGAAATTTATCCGAATATGAACATCCCAAGTAGTAGCCACGCTTCATGTCACACAAAATAATCCCCATCATAATTTACTCATGCCTTAATTACAGAATCCAAAATGCATGCTGCACTTTTAATAAATGCAACTGTCACAATGTGTCCGATTAAAAAATCAAATTGACCTACAACTGTCCTACAAAATGACAATACACTTAAATACTGTGGTAGATAATTATCAGTACATCAAAGTACATGTAGTTATTAAATGTTCAGTACAAATTGACAGCCAGTATCTTAAAATCAGAATTACAGTATCAGCAAATCTATACAAATATGGACCAGCTATACTATTACTGCTTTGTCATTATTGATTCATAAATTTGCATGCCTATCGCTAAAGGGAAATTTTACTCCTACCAGAAACTTGTGAAAAAAACAGTTCCTGTCTTATTATTTTATTAATATTATTAATATTATAAAGAACTGTTTTCACGAAATACATTTAGTTCCTTTCACTGGAACCAGTGCACCCATAAACCGACAACTGGCGAATTCCGTGCAATAACATATTTTCGTATGCTATTTCAACATCCCTAGGCCATAACAGAAAATAGTTTTTTTTAATACCATCCAGAAAATGCTAATAACCATTACGGTTCACTATCGCAAATGCAATACCAACTCCCATCTTGTATCAGTTTAACATTTAAAGATACAATGTTGATAAAATGTGTTAATTAAGTACAAAAGGGAGATAATTAAAAAAATCATTAAAGACAGAATTAACGTTCTTGAGCTCTAAACTTTCTCTCATTAAGTCATTTCTGTATATCATATCAAATTGTCTGTAACAGACTCAAAATTACTGCCGTATTAATAATGTAAAAAAAAAAAACTTAACAAGAGCTGTCACTAATGGTGACAAATGCTCCCCCCCCCGCATCACCTTGACCTTTGACCTGGTGACCTTGACCTTTGACCTGGTGACCCCAAAGTCAGTAGGGGTGGTGTATTCAATAAGTACTATCAGCATGTGAAGTTTGAAGGTCTTGGGTGAAGTGGTTCGCGAGTAAAGTGCCTTTGTGCAAAAAGTTAACGTTGGCCCCTGTGACCATGACCTTTGACCTGGTGACCCCAAAGTCAGTAGGGGTGGTGTACTCATTAAGTACTATCAGCATGTGAAGTTTGAAGGTCCTGGGTGAAGTGGTTCGCGAGTAAAGCGCCTTCATGCAGAAAGTTAACGTTGGCCCCTGTGACAGTGACCTTTGACCTGGTGACCCCAAAGTCAGTAGGGGTGGTGTACTCAATAAGTACTATCTGCATGTGAAGTTTGAATGTCCTGGGTGCAGTGGTTCGCGAGTAAAGTGCCTTCATGCAAAAAAGTTAACATTGGCCCCTGTGACCTTGACCTTTGACCTGGTGACCCCAAAGTCAGTAGGGGTGGTGTACTCAATAAGTACTATCAGCATGTGAAGTTTGAAGGTCCTGGGTGCAGTGGTTCGCGAGTAAAGTGCCTTCATGCAAAAAGTTAACGTTGGCCCATGTGACCTTGACCTTTGACTTGGTGACCCCAAAGTAAGTAGGAGTGGTGTACTCAATAAGTACTATCAGCACGTGAAGTTTGAAAGTCGTGGGTGCAGTGGTTCGCCAGTAAAGTGCCTTCATGCAAAAAGTTAACGTTGTGACGAACGAACGAACAAACTAACGAACGGACAGTTGAAAACTAATATGCCTCCCTTCGGGGGCATAAAAATTCTAAAATTAAGTACAAAAAACATTTTGTAACATTTTTACCTGTGGGTGTGTAAAGCTGCTTAAACATTCACCATTACAAGACAATTAGTGTGTCATGTGTAAAAGTCAAAGTCACAGGCATTCAAGTTAACTGTACATGAAAATTAACTTCCCTTTTAGGTGTAAAAAAAAGAAAGTTGTTTGCTTTTGGTATCCCGATCAACCTACCCTAAATTTCTGGCCCGACCCTAAAAATTTTTATGGCCTTGAAGAATTTTTTTTTCAAAAAGTTGCAAAACTGCACTTTTTATGCTTTAAACATGGTCAGTGATGTTGAAAATCAACTTACTGATGCTCTAAAGGCATAACCCCCTTATTTGTATTATTTTTTGACACAAAAATAATTTTGGAAAAGTCTCTTAATAAAAAAAATCCCCCCCAAAAATGTTTCCCACCTACCTACCCTAATTTTGTTGAGCATGTTACTGGAAACTAAAAATTTTTTTAGGCCTTTTATGATAAAATACAAAACATATGTTTTCATTAGTCTTTCCACTTATTTAACAAGAGGACCATGATGGTCCTGAATCCCTCACCTGTCCCCACATGACCCAGTTTTAAACCGAGTATGATGTCGTTTTTTTCTATTATTTGACATTGTGACCTAGTTTTTGAGCTCATATGACCCAGTGTTGAATCTAACCTAGATATCATCAAGATAAAAATTCTAACAAATTTTCATGAAGATCCATTGAAAAATATGGCCTCTAGAGAGGTCACAAGATTTTTTATTATTTGACCTACTGACCTAGTTATTGATGGCAAGTGACCCAGTTTTGAACTTGACCTAGATATCATCAAGGTGAACATTCTGACCAATTTTCATGAAGATCCATTCAAAAGTATGGCCTCTAGGGAGGTCACAAGGTTTTTCTATTTTTAGATCTACTGACCTAGTTTTTGACTGCAGTTGACCCAGTTTCGAACTTGACCTTTATATCATCAAGATGAACTTCAGACCAACTTTCATACAGATCCCATGAAAAATATGGCCTCTAGAGAGGTCACAAAGTTTTTTTATTATTTGACCTACTGACCTAGTTATTGATAACACGTGACCAAGTTTCGAACTTGATCTAGATATCATCAAGGTGAACATTCTGACTTACTTTCATGAAGATCCATTGAAAAGTATGGCCTCTAGAGAGGTCACAAGGTTTTTCTATTTTTAGACCTACTGACCTAGTTTTTGACCGCAGTTGACCTAGTTTCGAACTTGACCTAGACATCATCTAGGTGAACATTCTGACTTACTTTCATGAAGATCCATTGAAAAGTATGGCCTCCAGAGAGGTCACAAGGTTTTTTCTATTTTTAGACCTACTGACCTAGTTTTTGAACACAGTTGACCCAGTTTCGAACTTGACCTAGATATCATCAAGATGAACATTCAGACCAACTTTCATACAGATCACATGAAAAATATGGCCTCTAGAGAGGTCACAAGGTTTTTTCATTATTTGACCTACTGACTTAGTTTTTGATGGCATGTGACACGGTTTCGAACTTGACCTAGATATCATCAAGGTGAACATTCTGAATAACTTTCATTAAGATCCATTGAAAAGTATGGCCTCTAGAGAGGTCACAAGGTTTTTCTATTTTTAGACTTACTGACCTAGTTTTTGATTGCAGTTGACCCAGTTTCGAACTTGACCTAGATATAATCAAGATAAACATTCTGACCAAATTTCATAAAGATCCCATGAAAAATGTGACCTCTACAGTGGTCACAAGCAAAAGTTTACGCACGCACGGATGCTGCGCGATCACAAAAGCTCACATTGTCACTTTGTGAGCTTAAAATGAAATTAGGTTTAACCCTTACCCTGCTCAATTTCTATAATGAACTTCAAACAGTCCATCGTTCAATTCGGACAGTACCATTAACTGTTGAAAGGGGTGCTTACCAAAAGAAACTGACTGAATGGCGAACAGTGCAGATCATGATCAGACTGCAGTCTGATCATGATCTGCACTGGGTCGCAAAGGCAGAATCACTTGCCTCCAGCAGGCTTAGGGTTAAAGTAAGATGATTGGTATTGATACTAAGATATAGACAAGAGCTGTGACTATTAGTGACAAATTGCCCCGAAGCGTGCCCAAGAATGCTACAGTTGTCTGCGCAAAATATGCCTTAATAGTTCAGGTATGAAACATTTTGTGACCTTGACCTGAGAGATACGGGACATAAGCGTGACACACCTTCTCAATATGGTTAACATTTGTATAAAATTATTTTCAAATCTCTTGATCAATGGCAGAGTTTTGGACCAGTCTTGCGCATGACATGTCATCTCATTATTGGGCACATTTATGCCAAGTAATTTCAAGTCCCTTGATAAATGGCTGAGTTATGAACCAGACATGAAACAGACCCTGTTAAACTTTGACCTCTAAGTGAGACCTTGACCTTGACTTTGATGTGCCTGTAATTATGAAATGTCTCTTCGCACATATAAATTTGCTGAGGTGTTGACAGTTTGAAAAAGTGACATGTTCAGAGGACTATTAAACATTGATTTTTTAGATGTCCGCTACCGACTGCCAGTTATGCGAAGTCACTGTTAACTTATGTGTGCTGCAAATGGCTGATTGCGAACAAAATTTTTTACTATATGCTGCTTTCTCCTTGATTCGAGCCTCTTAAATCTTTTAGGGCTGTGCATTTATTTATTTTTGTAAACCTGTTCAATTAAATAATTTTTGTTTTTTGTTACAAAAATATTTGCATTTAACAATGGACAATAAGAATTACAATGTTATCATCTTTATATGTACTTTTTAGCACAAGATTGAAGGGGGTCAACTCCACATCATTTTAAAACTTTCTATCGATTCGAGCCCTTTGTTTGGTAGGTCAGTAAGTGTTAATGTTTGCACAGTCTGTTTCCATAAAGCAAATTTCTATCAAGATTGACTTCTTGTTCACTCGTTACAACAGTTGAAATATGCTCGGGATGCTTTTAATTTGAAAATTGGGCTCACATTATTACCCACTATGTAATTTCCTTTTGAAATAAGCAATTTTTGATCCAAAATATTAAAACAGGTATTTACTCAATTTTTCAGTGGTTTCATGACTAATATTTTTCAAGGCATTTTAAAATGAAAATGACACGTTTCTGATGGAAGAACATGTTACATGAGCATGAATTTTACTAAAACAAAAGGGCTCGAATTGATGAGAAAGCTTGAATCAAAGAGAAACGGGCATATACATATAACAAGTTTGTCTTGGTCATTTTGGGAATTTTTTTATGAAAATTGGGGGAAAATGGTCTTTTTTGGATTGGGAAAAGGCCCCACCCTGGCCAATAATTGGCTGTAGCCAAATAAATAAAAAGCTGTTAAAATCATACATAAATATGTTTAAAATTGCAAAATGGACCATCAAACTTGTAGACAAATTGAAAAATTTGTAGACAAAGTGGCATTTTATTATATACAATGGATAATGGCAGAACATGCCTTGAGTCCGTTTACTGGTACTTTATAAAGAAGGAAAAAAATCACTGAGTACCATTTGAATGTCATATATTTCATTTCAAACTCACCTTTGACTGACAGGCGAAATAGCTTCTGACAAAATAGTTCTTTTGTGCCGGTAAGTATGCGTAGAAATTATCACACAGAAATTGTCAGAATGAAGCATTTCCTAGAACCCTGGCTTAAGCATTCTGATGTTAAAAACAAAATTCCTAAATAATTTCGATTTTGAAAATCTGATAAAAGAAAATTTTCTTTCTATCTATGAAATGAATTTGTGCATTCTAAAACGTGTTTTATTTATCCTGTTTTCTCATATTCTCGGGGGGGCTAAGGGGTTGTTTTTATTCCCAGTAACAGATTAACCATTTCATAAACAGAATTTGGGTGTTATTTTAAAGAAAATTCACTTGTCTTTCAGATGGAGTCATAAAATTTTACAGAAATTATCCCATTTAATTATTTGGTTACTGTATTTGATACCACCCACACCCGCAGAAATGGACCAAGAGTATCTCGTATTCCCGTGGATTTAGATTTGACTTTTCATCACAAATAAGTTGTAGAATTTAAAACATTAAAATTACCATTATGTAATAAAAATATATATTCTGTGGTAAATACATCAAGAAATATGACAATTAATTGCATAATCAATAATTTATGGCAAATTTGCTAACACCACTAGATAGGGCTGTCATTGATTGGGTCTTAGGCATATCAGCGATACCGATATATCAGAAGACAAATATCGACGATACATCGATATATCGATTATTAAGTTAGATTAACAAACTATTTGTCCGTATGCATACTATAGACCTTCCTGTAAATGCTATTTTTAGTTTTATTGCCTACTTTTCATATTACTGTTTGATTGTGTTGTATTTCTATTTATGAAATAAAAGAAATAATAGAAATTAATAAAATCTTTCATTTTTGATTTTGCTATCACTTCTCTTTTGGATTTATCCAATTTACAACTTTGTGAACTTATAGTTTTTGAGGGTCTGAGTGTTTTTTGGATAGTTTTTTCTCTGTAAAAGATCGATTTTTGAAAATGGAATCGATAATCAATCCACAAAAAAATATCGTTGATATATCGATATCGTTTCTATCGATGACAGCCCTACCACCAGAAAAAAATAAGGCTTTTTTTGAAAATTGAGTAAAATGCTGATAGTTTCGTCAATATGCGTTCAAATCACTTGAAATTTTTAGTGTGTCAGTTTTGTAACATTCCTGTCTAGAAAATAACAAACATTAAATTATTTGACAACTTTAAGGCAAAAAACGAGAATATGAGAAACCGAGAATACGAGAAACAGGGATATTCTTTCATTGATTTTCATTGCTTCTTTCAATCTAGAAATTTTGCCTTTCGATTTAGAGACAATGTTTAGATCAAGAGAATGTCTCTCAATCCTGGGGAAGTCCTCGACCTGGTTATATATATATCAGTCTCCAAATTAAGGTTGCTAAGTAAAAAAAAAAAATAAAAAAAAAAAAATAAATAATCAACATCCAATCAAAATTATTTGAGAATAACTACTGTATCGAGTTATAAAAAAAATGTATCTATCACAATAACCAATTTTTTATTAAAAATTCGTTGTTATGTAAAAATATGAACATACCTATCAAAAGCTTTACAATTAACCTCGATGTTTCTTTTCGCCAATCTTTGCGGCGAAAATTTATCAGTTCTGCACTCGAGACGAATCTTCGTTCTGTGCACCCGGCACGAATCTTTACATTATCAGAAGATCTACCTCCTTCACTGCGATTTCAAACTTCAGAACTTTCTCCCAGAATAAAATTAAGACACCATGAATACAAAGAAACTGATCTTCCTGCGTGGTCTAACAGTAGAATCTCAAAATTTCAGTGAAATCTTCAAAAATTAAAGTGGCAGGGGCCAGTTTCGCATTTGTCCCGGTACGTTTTTTAAATAAAATAGACAGATGCACTTTAAAGGCATTTATATTCAACTGGTTATTTATGATGTTTATAGAACTGAGGATTCCTGCGTACGAGTAGTTATTGTGTAAAGTAAGTAAATATGTACTTGAATCGATTTTCCTAGCTCCGTGTAGACGGCCGGGTCTAAAGTCTTACCTGAGGTAACGGAATTCCGACGAAATGGAAACGGTCATTCATCCATCCAGATTCAGCTCAAGATAGCGGAAAAAGTAAACGGTTATGGGATACTTTTCTTCCCACCATTATTTTCGTCTGGCCACATGCTTTAAAAATATGCATGTGTTTTAGGTCAGTCATTTGCAGATAATATGGTACAGGTCGCGCAAGGTGTGCATTCTGGGCCATTTTTGCCTCAAGATTTAGTGTCCTGAAACCTGCGTTTTACTCGTTTTTATCACAGAAGCAACAGAATCGGCAGGCTGAAAATGTCATAAAATGAAGTGCTAAGTCTATGCAATTCATTCGCTCAACACTTGCCTTGAATTTATCAAAATTGGAATTTTCATGATTTTTTTCGCACTGGTATCAGCGCAGATTTGTGGAATTTTCAAATTAACTGTCCCTTGCCCCCATAAGGTTAAATCTAGCCTGGTACCCGACTGTATATCGAGAATCATTCTCTCCATTTATGGAACGTAGAGAGTAAACACGGGCACCAGTCTAGGTTAAATCATACACCGGAAGTTTACATTATGCTTTGACTGGTACTAAACCTACAAATTACAGCATAATACGAAGCTAAAGCAAATGAAACACTAAAAAGTAATTGCTATACCCTTAGGGCGCTTTTGTTTGTAACAAACTCAGTTCGGTTTCAAACCGTTTTGCCAAACTTTCGATTTGTTTTGTAAAACTGGTTTTGATCTTGAAAAGGTTTGTGTCATTTGTTTTCAAAAACCGCTAACCGGTTTGTCAAACTGACCAAACTGCCCCCGGAGGCAGTTTGTTCGCTTTGTTGTATCCGAAATTTATTGCAGTTCGAGAAAAAATGGCGGACCGTGTGGACCAAAATGAAAACGGGTAAAGAAAAAAGTTAAGAACTGGTTCATTTCTGGTGAAAACCCGTGGTAATCTTTATGCTCAGCCGAATTCATTTGTCAATAATTACTTCTAAAAACATTCTCTTTGACTGGCATACATCGTATTCATCAGTTTCTCTAACCATCGAAATATTCCATTCATTTCGTTCCAAGATTATTCGACCTCCAACAGTCCAAAATCCAATCACTGTTATAAAATAAAGTTTTAATTTATAGTAAATGTATCTGTTTCTGAAGGATAACATACATATGCAATATTTTGTACTTAAATAAATGTCTCTGTAGCTAAGCAAGGGATCACGTCTTGTAGTGTAAAGAAACACACTTACTTTTGTAAGAATTCTAGGTTCAAGTGCTAGCAAGAAGCCCTATGCACATTGACATAACTTTATATGCACATAAACATCATTAGTATATAAATACATATGCAAAGCAGTTCTCTAGCCTGACTAAAAGATGCAGTTTTAAGAGCAAAATGAGTATTTATTTTATTTTCATGCATACAACTATTCATATCAATGAACATTTCATTTTCCAACTAAATTTTCATTTTTTATCCCTGACAATATATTAATTGAAAATAGGACCTCTTAACTTATGCAGAAAAATGGCCGAAAAACACTGCAAAGTCATAAATACTTATGGGGGACTAATTTTCATGGATTTCATAGTTGTGTTATTAATTTCTAACAAGCCGATAAATACCATCGTTTTTATCTTCAAAAGTTGAATTCCATAAATTCGTGTGCCCATGACATAGCCATTTCAATATAGACAAAGCAGTTATCAACAACAAAAATAAAATGACTATTAAGTCTTTAAAAAGAACTGATCCTTGTCAAATGTACAATTTATTACAATGCTAACCTCGGAAACAAATTTGCACAAGTTTGTTTCAATTGATAATGCATTGTGTCGTAAGTGCCTTGATGTTGGTGACTCACAGGTTCTGTTGCTTGTTCTGACTGAGCTCCTAGCTTAGCCAGTTTGTCTGCATCTTCATTGCCTGCAAGTCCACAATGGGATGGAATCCACTGAAGGGCTACTTTGCAGGTTATACTCAGGCTCTGCATTCTCCTGGCTAGCTGCGGAGCTTTATTGTCGATCAGGGCTTCCATGACAGACAGTGCATCTGTGAGAAAGACGACTGAGGAGCTTTCTTCTGCCGAGTTTTCAATCATTGAGACGGCCTTCATGAGTGCTTCAGTCTCTGCCTTGTAATTGCTGTAGTGTTTTCCTGTGGCTGCGTGTAGTGTAGAGAAATTTCAATTCACCAAAATACATATAATTATATACATATCAATTATAATTAATAATGTATATCCATGGTTTCTGCCCCCCCCCCCCCCCCTTAATACATTGACATAAAAGTTCAAAGTATTAGATATTGGATGTCATTGGATGTCAACCAACTCATTGTTGCCAGATTTTGGATATACAGTGTGTCATCAGAAAAAAATGTCAGAGATTAAATATGTCAACCATTTTTTGAAGAATCTTAATTAATATTTATTTAAACAAGTTTTTGTGAGGTAAGATACACTCGTTGGCCTATAATACAACTGGTTACTTAAATCAGTCCAGCACCAGAGTCAGAGTATATGTGCTTTGCTTGAACCTTGAGTAGTATAACACCATCTATTTTTGCACATTAACTACATCACAACTGTCAAACATTGCTGAGTGTGTCTAAAACAAGGAAACAGCAATGATTTCAATTTAGGAGTTATCCCTGTTACAAAACACTTATTATATAATCTCTAATTTTCAGCTGGATAGTGGATACAGTTAAATGATTACATCTCAGTTTTAGTCTTTGTGGCCGGATGGTTAGGGTAGTTGATTTTAAATTATTTGTCCTTCACTGCTGTATGTTCGAAACCTTGCTCAAGGTGTATAATTCTTTCATGTGTGGATTTTTAAGTAATCCAGCTGACTTAACTTAAAGGACAGTGGCTTAACCTAGCTGCCCACCCATGCCTTAAATAATGCATTGAAAGTTGATATATGACCTATAATTCTGTCAGTCTGACATTAAACTTAACAAAAACAAACATTTGTATTCACTCAATTGGTCTAATGGCTTATGTTGTTGAGTGCAAAAGGCAGTGACTCAACTGTCTATGCCATAATTAGCCTTGCTATATATACACATGTTAAACAGTGTCGGCACATGAGGGGTAGTAATAGTAGTACATGTTATTTAATATGTTTGGCTCTCAGATACAAAATCTGTCATTTATCTCCATTTAGAATAAATGTAATCATCAGTTTTTCTAGATTCGTCATTTTGTTCATACAAACCGCCTGTTTGTTCAAGAACTCATTTTAACAGAAACCAGTTTAAGTTTATCATTATTTTTTATCCTTACCAAAACCTAAAACCCAAACCGGATTTTTGCAAACAAAAGCGCCCTAAGTTGGAGATTTTAACGCCAGAAGTGGATTTTTGTGCGATTTTACTGACTTTGACAATTACATTAATTATGGTTATAGACTTGCCGATATTTGTAGAAGTACAAGCTTATATATTGCTTATCGTCGGTGTGGCACAGATGCCTACATTGCTGCAAATACCTGCTTACCAGGCAGTGTTATTGACTATGCTATATTATCTGTTGAAAACTTTCCTAGAGTTAAGCACTTTCATATTCTAGAATTTGACCCGTTATATTCGGATATACATCGCCCCATTGAATTTTTTATTGACACATCATATTCAAATTCATGTTTGTCAAATGACATTGATGAAAATGTTGTAATAGTTGATGAGGATCAAAGTGATAAATCGTATCTGGGTCAAAGAAGAAGCTACGAAATTTGTGAGGAAAATTTGACAATTTTGTCTTAGTCGATATTTTTTTGCAATTGTCTGACATGTACAGGGGCGTCGGAAGGTATTTGATATTGGGGCAGCGAAGGGCGGTAGGTACTGGAGGGGGATAAGGAGATTAGGGGAAAAAAAAACAGGATCATAAATGGCGAGTTCTGGTGCATTTTCGCATCTCAAGCCTCCAGTATTTTCTTACTATTTACAGGACTATAAGCATCATAATTAATTATGTGTAAAACAATACAAAGAATACATGCATGATTTTTTGTATTTAATATACTGAACAATAATCATCCATGTTACATTCAATAAACGTATTGAAGCTCAAGTAATTTCACTTAACAGTTTTTAATATTCTCAAAGCAGTTCAATGTGAGACCAGTTTTATGTCAACTGTTATGTACAGTGTTGTAACTGAACTTATTCAGTCTCTTTAAAACTTTCCAAAAATGGTAAGACTTGAGTCTCTGCTGATATCTCTCTGCAGATATGACGTAAGTTAAACTTCAGTTCTTATTTTTGTTTCACGTTTTGAGTAAAAACAATTTACACAACTAATTCCTTACATCTTAGCGGGGTGATAAATCTTAATACTTACCTCTTTCATTAAAGAAAAAAACATCATTATTATTTTTCCTAATTTTCTAAGTTAATTACTTAGATCTTAGCGGCGGGGTATAGCTTGAATTTACCTTTAACTAAAGACATGTCAATTAAAAACATGCTGATTTGTTCACGCCTAATCAAGTCCAGTCAAAGAAGTATAAAATAATTATTTTTATAGCTCTTTGGTCCAGTGTATCCCTCCAATTAACATCCCCGGTCGTGTCACCATCACCACGTTAACACACTAATCTGGACAGCGTGTATTGTTTAACGCGAAGCAAAATTTAATATACTGTACATAATCTGCGTTCCAACTTATAAGTTTACCCAAAAAATCGCTTTTGGGAAAAGCGCCCCTGCATGTATGCTGGTAAAAATATAGTGAAGTTATTGTTAACGATTTAACAGAAAACTGTTCTAGAGTCATTGCAAATGCAGCTAAAATTGTGGTTTATTAAAACAAAAACAGTCTAGGAAAAGAAGTCAATAATGCATTTGTTAATACAGTGTAATAATAAACCCTGGTTTGATGATTCTTGCAGAATGTATCGCAAGAAATATTTGCATGCTAAGGGTAAATATAGAAGTTTTCGATCAACAGCAAACTATAATACTTTGTTAACGAGTATGCAGACTGTCACATAATAAGCCCTTCATCGAACATGGCCTAATTCAAGGGGCATAATCCAAGAGTGCCTTGGGCGATTTTGGTGGTTATCATACTTGGCCGAGATATTATGCCCACAAACATTGTCAGCAATTTTGGTGAAGATCGGATGAAAACTGTTCAACTTAGATTGCGGACAAGGCTAATTTCACAGTTTTTTTTTAGTAATTTAAGGGCCATAATCCAAGAGTGCCTCGGGCAATTTGGCTGGTTATCAAACTTGGCCGAAATATTATACCCACAAACATTGTCAGCAAGTTTGGAGAAGATCAGATGAAAACTGTTCAACTTAGATTGCGGACAAGGCTAAATTCACAGTGTTTTTAGTAATTAAAGGGCCATAATCCAAGAGTGCCTCGGGCAGTTTGGCTGGTTATCAAACATGGCCGAGATATTATGCCCACAAACATTGTCAGCAAGTTTGGAGAAGATCGGATGAAAACTGTTGACTAAGAGAGCGGACAACACTAAATTCGCTGTTTTTCGAGTAATTCAAGGGCCATTATCCAAAAGTGCCTGGGACGATTTGGCTTGTTATCGAAATTGGCCGAGATATTATGCCCACAAACATTAATATTTTTCCGTTACGGCTCTTTTTGTTTTGTTTGTTCGTTTTGTCCTCATGTGTCGGCTTTGTGTTCGAGTGTGTGTGTGTGTGTGTGTGTGTGTGTGTGTGGTGTGCACGTCTGCGTGCTGTGGGTTTCGTTTTCGGGAGGCTGCATTTTTTGTACATGGCATTCTCTGTTTGATATTTGTCTTTGTGTTTTGGGCCTACTTTGCAAATGCGCGGCTCGCATTTGCAAAGTAGGCCCAAAACAAAAGAACCATAACGGAAAAATGTTATAGACGGGTTACCATATTATTATAGGTATACTAATACATCGAAATTTGAAGAACTTATTAACAGTAGAAACAAAACACTTTAAAAAATCTTGCATAGTTTTTGTAAAATAAATATTACAACCTGCAAATAGCTTTGATAATGTTCTATCATTAGTTGTCTTCTTGAGAAATTTGTTAATGATGCGTAAATTTGTAGTGTATTTTTTTCATTGGTCAAGTTGTGGCTGTTTAGAGGCTAGTAATACTTCCATGGATTTTGGACATTAGCTAAGATAAAAAGATTAAATAGGAGCAGCCACGTTCAAAGAACAAAGCCCACTCATACTGAAACAGGGTAACAATATACGTAGAATACATAGATTAATTACTAGTAACACAAATGGACAATACGGACACAGCAAACTCTTAAAGAAACACATAGTCAAGGGGCGTCGTCTTGAAACGATCAATGGCAAAATAACACTGGAGTATTTACACAGCCTAATTGCACCAAAACCTCATTCTTAATCGCTAACAAGATTCAAAGTTCAAAAGAATAAATATCAAACAGGATGTATTCCCCTGCCAGGTGAACCACTTGCGCAAAGGTGTGATTTGTAATAAAACATGTAAGAAGATTTTGGAAGCATAGAATGCAAGTGAGTCAAATCATAGCAGACTCACTTGGAATGAGTCTATCCGGGAGATGTAATGAAGTGTCCAACACCCCTCGCGCCCCCTAGTACCGACATAAGCGAAACTCCTTTGTACATAAATATTGAATGAACTCCGTGGTTCAAAAGGACCAGAAAATATAACAACACTTTAAGACACAAAATACTCATGTTAATTTATATAAAAGCAAATGTGTCGCAAGATACTGTGGAAATACAGAAGACAGTGTAGAAATAAAACTCAGCAGACAGTCTATTTTCTATAATTTTATTTCTTATGTGACTTTATCACATAAATTTCTATATTTTAATAAATACCTTTTTCTCGTCAGCAAGACCGTTCTGCTGACTGCAAGTCTTACAGTTATACCAGTTATACAAGTAAAAATATTAGCAGACCAACTTAAATATATTCATATTTGAACGAAAGTGTATGTCAATACTAATAATTCTTTGCACGTTTACATCTGCTACATGAAAAATGTTTACAAGTAAATCAATGAATAAAATTATCTACCAACTAATTGTGGTATATTTACACCGAATATGAAAGGTTTTATTTGGGATTTCACTCAGCCAGATCAGAATTATGACCCTTGACTAGATGTCAAAAAATAAACTTAAAAGATGTAAAAGATTGTATCGCACATACTTCAAAAAAAGTTTGATATAAGGTCATAAAACATTACAGCATGCAAAATTGTGTTCCATTGGTGTTTTATTTGAGAGTCACTCGCCTAGACCAAAGTTTTTGCCCTTCAGTCAAACATATGCATTCATTGTTAATTTGTTATAGTTGGTGTCGCATATATGTCAAAAAGTACTTGACTTAGAGTCATTCGGCCTTACAGAAGTATTAGTCAGCATGTGAAGTTTTGCACCGTGGGTTTCGTTTCAGATTTCACCAAGACATTCCAGAGTTGTTGTCTTTGACTTAGGAAGAAATATGCATAAAATGGCTTGAAGGTTTGTGTCGTATCTATCTCAGAAAGTATTAGACCAAGAGTCAATAAACATAAGAGGATTATTATAATAATATATAATATGCCAAGTTGCGTACCTTGTGTTCTGTTTGGGAATAGACTCGGCCAGACCAGCGTAATGGCCTTTGGGCGACCTTTGGGTTTCCCTATTTCTCTTTCACTTAAATATGTATAAAGGGCTTATATGTATTTGAAAAAGTATTTGACATAGAGTTCATATTTTAGTTTCTTTTAGCTTGTGTTTCTTGATGATGTTTTGGTGTATCTATATGTAATCTGTATGTAATCTATAGCTATCGTAAGTAGCTATAATGGGAGTTACCTAAAATCATCGGCGGATTTCTTCAAATAAATATAACGGAATTCTTAGTGGCTCTTCTTGTCTTTTTTTATTTGTTGGGTTTAGCTCGCACCGACACAATCATAGGTTATATGGCGACTTTCCAGCTTTTGATGGTGGAGGAAGACCCCAGGTGCCCATCTGTGCATTATTTCATCACGAGCGGGCACCTGGGTAGAACCACCGACCTTCCGTAAGCCAGCTGGATATGGCTTCGTCACATGAAGAATTCAACGCCACGAGTGAGGCTCTAACCCACATCGGTGAGGGGCAAGTGATTTGAAGTCAGCGACCTTAACCACTCGTCCACAGAGGCCCCTGGCTCTTCTTGGGTAGGAGTAATAATTAATATATAAGTGCAAGTAATTAATGAACTCTCAACTAGTCAATACATGCATTTTTAAATTTAAGTTGTCTGGTTTGAAAATACAACATCACAGCGTTGCAGTTCATTAAAGTTGCAATAACAAATATCAGCATTGTCAACAAAGTCCATATCAACATACTTAGAAGAAGAAATAATTCAACCAAATACTCAACAAAAATGTGTTATTTGTTGCTAGTTGTTTGCCCTTGTTTTCAGTAGTCGGTTAAAAAGCTCAGTCAGAGCTTTTGTTGTATTGTTATATGTCTTGTCGACATATAATAAAACTTATCTTATCTTATCTTAACAAGCCCAGACAGCATGTCTTTTTACACAGAAGGCGAAGGGACGACCTTACCATGTGACAACCCTGACCAGACAACCTGGACCGAGATAGGAACAACCAGGACAATGTTTGAAGATAACCTGGACCATTTCCCGGAAACTTCTAAATCACTGTTTATTTTTTTTATATATAAGAATGATTGGTAGAGCCGAAGATTTACAATGTCCATGCATAGTCAGTAAACTATATTTACCGGTAATATGTTATGGAAGACCCGAACAAAGTGTTAGGATGAACCATAGGTCATGTTTCAGGAATTTTAAAATGTCTAAAATGTATGTGTATGAACAATGATACAGGGACTTCAAAAAGTGTATGTAGGTCTTGAAGTTTACAAGCTAGACAAGCTAGAAAATCATGCGGTAACTTTGACGGTAGTCAAAATATTGCAGACAGCGGTTCCTATTCAAAATTTCTATGTAAAGCGCTTTTTCAAATTGTGTTGCATGGTTTATTAAGTTGCCATATTGAAGTAAAAGTCATGCAAACAACTGCTAACCCCTGTAAATAAACAAGTCATGCCCAAGGTCAACATATCCCAGGAAGGTGTAGAAAAGCTCCTTAAAAGCCTGGATCCAACTAAAGTCTCTGGCCCAGATGAACTGCCACCTAGGTTATTGAAGGAACTGTACTTAGAAATAGCCCCTGTCCTTTCCTACATATTCCAAATCTCCCTCAATACTGGTATTGTCCCCAATGACTGGAAGCATGCAGTCATTGCCCCTGCATATAAAAAAGGCCCTAAGTGTAAACCCTCTAATTATCACCCCATATCCCTCACATGTATTGCCTCTAAGTTAATGGAACACATTCTTGTTTCCAGCATCATGTCCTTCTATGATCAGTTTAACATTCTCAGTCCCTACCAACATGGTTTCAGGTCAAAACACAGCTGTGAAACCCAGCTAATAAGTTTTTCCCATGAAATCAGTGACAGCTTAGAACAAGGTCAACAAACAGATATCATAGTCATGGACTTCAGCAAAGCTTTCGATAAGGTAGATCATCACAATCTAGTCAACAAGTTACAAAGACTAGGTGTCAATCCACAGGTCACTTTTTGGGTCAAGTACTTCCTTCAGGGTCGCACTCAGCAGGTTGTCGTCGAAGGTCACAATTCAGACAATCTCCCCGTCCTCTCTGGTGTCCCACAAGGCTCGGTCCTCGGACCTTGCCTCTTCCTCTCGTACATAAATGATCTACCTGAAAGTGTTAAAGGCAAGGTGAGGCTGTTCACAGATGATACAATAGTCTATGTTACGGTCAAATCAAACAGTGTTGCCCAAGCCCTACAGCAAGACCTTTTCAGTCTCGAAACCTGGGAGTCTGATTGGTCCATGGAATTCAATCCAGATATGTGCGAAGTCCTAAGAATCAGTCGCAAAAGAAACCCTGTAATATTTCCTTATAAGCTGCATGACATCGAGTTAAAATCGGCTGATTCTGCCAAATATTTAGGCGTAACCATTTGTAAAGACCTATCATGGACCAATCATATCAATAATGTAACATCAAAAGCAAAAAATTCCATAAGATTCCTCAAACGTAATGTCAAAACCCCAAATAAAAGAGTCAAAGAGGTTGCATATAAAACCTATGTTAGACCCCAGTTAGAGTACTGTTCCACCATATGGCATCCATGGCAAAAATACCTAACCCATAAAATTGAGCAAGTTCAAAGATCTGCAGCAAGATATGTCTATAATGACTACAATTACACCAGTAGTGTCTCCAAAATGATAAATGAACTCAACTGGCAAACCCTAGAACAACGCCGTAAGATCAGCTCAGTTACTATGTTATACAAGATCCAACAACACCTTGTTTTTGTTGACCACAGTCATCTTAGACCTACCAGAAACTTGAACTACTTGATACCGTATTCAAAGACACATTATCATGCAAACTCCTTTATTCCCAGAAGCATACGTCTGTGGAACAGTCTCCCCGTGTCTTTGCAAGCTAGTCCCAACTTAGAAGTATTTGTTGGGCATCTACCACCCTTCTATCAGTTCTAATTCAATTTCCTGCTTTTACTTTTTAACCTGACCTGTAAAATAGTTCTTTTACTTTATCTTTGAGATGCACATAATCTCTGTTTTCTTATTATTTTTAACAGCTATCCCTGACAAAGCGCCTGCTAGTTATAATCAATAACGATTGTTAAGCAGTATAACATAGACATAGATAGACAAAGGCACGTACAGTACTGATTTTTTTCGGTAGCAAGACGTTTTGACCCCTTGACATTTTGACCCCTAATAAAATAAGATGACACCTTGACCCCTTGACACTTTGTCCCCTATTTTCAATTTTTTCATATTGACACTTTGACCCCTAATATTTTTTTTTATTTGCCTGGTTAAGTGAAAAATTTACATGTTATATGTCAATGCGCAGTGTTTGTTGTTAGCTTTTATAGTTTTTGTTGAATATTGACAGATATTAAAAATTTACTGAGGTGTGATAATTGGATTACACTGCACTATAAACTGAAGTGTGCCCCTAATTACTCTAATCTAGGTACAATACAATAAACTTGTGTCCTTTAAGTGTTACCTAATGGGGTCTCACCTTCACAACATGCAATTAGTAGGTACCATATATTAATTGAAATGTATGGTGTTAAAGGATATCAGGCTAATATTTAATGAAAATTCCTTAAAATCAAAATGTTTTTTATCTAAGCTGAATATATTTAAAAGTCCGAAGATAGTGAATTAACTTTATAGAAAATGTGAGCAAAACAGTAATGTGATTAAACACACATCTATGCATAATTTGGTACCGATCTACATGACTGAAATATTAAGTGTTATTATTATCATATTATTATGGAACCGCCGCCAAGTGTATGTGTCAATGGACAATCGTATTGGCGATCTTTGGGACAAATACGATGACCATGACATTGTGTGCGAAGACTTTCTTGCCCAGGTTGGTGAGATCTATGGCCGTATGTAAATCCTCAATTAAATTGAAAAAACAGTGCCAGTGACTGACCAGTATCAAGTAAATAGTGTACAAAGTGTATTATATTTTATGTGATGTATTTTTCTTATTTGTGTCTTTGTGGTCTTCTGTTTGATTTGTATGTTTTACAGTCTTCTGTTTTTTGTATAATGTTTATATATTTATGTTGTGTAGTCTATTTCATGTAAATAGTGTACAAAGTGTACTTATTCAATGTATTTTATGTTTTAAGTGATGTATTTTTCTTATTTGTGTCTTTGTTGTCTTTTGTTTGATTTGTATGTTTTACAGTCTTCTGTCTTTTGTATAACGTTTATATATTTATGTTGTCTATTTCATGTAAATAGTGTACAAAGTGTATTTATTCAATGTATTTTATGTTTTAAGTGATGTATTTTTCTTATTTGTGTCTTTGTTGTCTTTTGTTTGATTTGTATGTTTTACAGTCTTTTGTCTTTTGTATAATGTTTTATATTTATGTTTTCTGTTCCATGTACATAGTTTAGCGTTACATGTATTTATTTATAAAAATAAAGTAGAATACCAGTAAATGAGAAGTTTCGAACAGAGTTATTTTTTATTTCAATTAATAAATGAATTTATTTATATCTAATTACTAACATGATTAGTAATTTCATCTAAATAATTGCTTAGATACCTGCAAACGTTTGTGAAACATCATTGTTAATAATACCAACACGAGTAAACCAACACTCATAATTTAAAACCAAACTTTGTAACCTACTCATAGCCTAGAACTTGTCCATTCAATACAGCTTTTATCAATGACTTGCATGCACATTAAGAAATTTAACTGCAGAAAAATATACCCCTAGCCACAAAAAATCAAAGGGGTCAAAGTGTCAAATAAAAAAATGTAGGGGTCAAGGTGTCACTGAAAATAGGGGTCAAAGTGTCACTAAGGGGTCAAGGTGTCATCTTTGGTAAAAAATTTAAGGGGTCAAAATGTCAAGGGGTCAAACCGTCTGACATTCTTTTTTTTCATTCTTTCATTTATTCATAAAATCTTTCATGTGAAAAGTTATTCATATAATTTTGAAAGAATATGCTGTTAGTTTATTTATTGCTCTTAGTTAGTTATATTCTTGTTTATCTGAGAATGCTAAACTGAAATATGTCCCTGGTTTTCTTTTTCTGTAGTAAAAATCTTTCATTCTATTTCAGGTATATCTATAATTTCTGGTACTTATGTTTGGAAACCAGTCTAACACTCTCATTCACACTTCCTTTTCCGTCAACGTATATTAGCGAAGGGTACGTATGAAACCGGCTCTTCTTCAATCCAATGTTTTTGGTGTAATCATTGATGAATTTACATTGACAGCCATCTAAGATTAGCGTGGAATTAATATATTTTCAACTAATTCTCCAATTGTCAGCTGCAGCACCCGAATTTATGACCAAAAAAGCTTTCACTTGATTGATATTTCTGGGCGGATAATTCTGTTTGTATCCAGTACGGTGTATTGTCTATCGGCAGACTATTAAACGCAGGTAACAGATTTCACCCGACAGGGATCATGTGTTACGTCCCAGTTAAGGGTTAGACACTAACGGAAGATAGATAGGTCTAATATAGTAAAGTAAACCCTGGGAGAGAAAATACCAAGGTCCCTATTGGGGCTAAAATCCCGGACCTCGAGATCTATAGGCGGACACCCGACCACGTCGCTAAAGGGTTAACCCAACAGCAAGGCCTTGCTGTTGGAAGTGTAGTCCAAATAATTGTACTCGAGAGTTGAATATCGTTACATTATTTTGACTTGTCGATATCCGCCTCCGAGTACAAACCAGAAAAGGTAAAGAATGTGGTAGCACTGTCCTCTTCTTTGCGTAAGTAATACCCAATGGAATCCGTTGGGCGGGAATTATGTTATAATAATGCAACGGATAAAAAAAAAGAAATACATACATAGAAAGCCTGTAATTTTTCCTTTTCAATGATGTATATATTACCGAGATTTCTTGAGAAAAATTCAAACTATGGCAGTTAAAAAAATGCCATGGTTTAACACGAGTGTACTACATATTGGAAAATGGCCGATCACCGGTAAACACATTACAACACGAAGCGTTTTCATTGGTCACGCCTCGGACCGCCATTACATGAAGACGATTGAAACGTTAGAGGTTTAAATTTTTTACAACAGAAATTCCTGATAAATATGTCCTGTTCTTATGTTTTTTTATTTACTATTCATGATTTAAAACAACAGGTAAGCAGTTTGGGCTAAAGAAAAATCGTGACTACTGATAAATCGTAATTTCAATTGACCACAGTTTCCACCACAGTTTTGATTGTTTCTGGTTGAGACCTCTAGGTAGACAACGTAAAATATCAAAATGTAAAATCGGTCTGCCCGAGGTCTCATTATTTAGACTATTGGAAGTGGCCAATAAACCTACTATCACTACACTTCACCCCCTTCACTTTTCAGAGCTTACCAGCTCTCCAGAATGACACTCCATCCCCACCGCATGAGTCGTCAGACACTTCTGACACCATTAAAGTAAACCCTGGGAGAGAAAATACCAAGGTCCCTACTGGGGCTGGAACCCCGGACCTCGAGATCTGTAGGCGGACACTCAACCACGTCGCTAAAGGGTTAACCCAACAGCAAGGCTGTTGGAAGTGGCCTATAAACCTACTATCACTACAATAGTGTGTATATGCTGATAATCTATGATGTATATCTGAATATTTTGAAGATGATACTTCTGAGTACAAACACTCGCCGACCCTGCCAAATATCAGCCAGTATTTTTAGTCTCTTTAAAAAACACTAGCACATATTTCAAACATTGAAAAAGTTTTGTTACAAATTTGTGGCATGTTTTAAAAATTTCCATTTAATAATATCATTTGATCTAATAAAAAGTAACTGTTTGACAATTTACTTGTAGCATTTCAACACAAATTGCTTCTCCAAGGTATCTGAGCTTGGTTGGTGTTGTGCCATCAAATTTACCAACAGGAACACATGAATGATAATATTATGATCGTCAATGGTTATAATAATAATACTCTCCTCGCAAGTCATTCGCGATGGCCAAGGTGTATTAAAGCGCTGGTTTATAAGGCTTCAAGCTTTTTGCCAGGGTTGCGTGTTCGCTCCCCACTGTGGGTGATATTTTTTTGCGAGTAATTGTTTTTATGCCCCCGAAGGGAGGCATATAGTTTTTGAACCGTCTGTCAGTCGGTCTGTCAGTTTGTCCGCAATTTTCTTGTCCGGTCCATATCTTTGTCATCGATGGATCGATTTTCAAATAACTTGGCATGAATGCAGCATGCCCACACATTTTTAAAGTTGAGGGTACGTGTACCCCCTGCTTTTGCAAAATAGGGGTACACTTAAAAATTTGGGGGTACACTACATGGCAGATCTGAAAATTTTCTATTTAACTACTGAAATTTGTATATATATTACATGTTTGTTTTTTTTGGTTTTTGTTGTTTTTTTTCCATACAGAACTCTCGTGGGTGGGGTATAACAGATGAGATAATTTTAGAAAATGTAAAATGTTTTTCCAAAGTTAAGATAGGAAATTCTGAATCAAAAGACCCCTCCCTATATTATACTAAATATAAATAAGTTTTCAGCATGGTTCAGGTATTCCCAATTTCGTGAATGGAACACGATTCGTCCGAAATAACATACAGTCAACTAAGACTGGTAAAATTCGTCCATCAATAATAAATGCCCAAACTATTACAGATATGCAATGTGTATCAAAATTGCAGTTAAATATCGAAAAATAAAATACTGTTAACCTTTTGCTGAGTTTATTAAAGCTAAAATGCCTTTTTGCATTTCGTATCCATTCTTTTTTTGCACACGACCCGTGTGACGTCCGACTAAAACATTTACCAACCCCTCTATACAGCTGGCAATTACGCCGAGAATTTGGTGATGGAAACGAAATTATAACGTTCGTGGACTGGATCTGCGTTTTAGACCATACCAAACAATTGGCAGGTGCGCGATGAAATAAACAGCGATTTTGCAGCTGAACTGGAGTTCCGAATCTCTGCGTGCATGTACCCCCAACAAGTGATTTTTATGCGTGCATTTGATATTTTGTACGTGATTCACGTACTGCAGTGCGTGAATGGTCATGCTGAAATGTGTACCACAGTAAGACGATGTGTCGCGCGCAAGACCCAGGTCCGTAGCTCAAAGGTCAAGGTCACACTTAGATGTTGAAGGATAGTGCATTGATGGACGTGTCCGGTCCATATCTTTGTCATCGATGGATGGATTTTCAAATAACTTGGCATGAATGTGTACCACAGTAAGACGACGTGTCGCGCCCAAGACCTAGGTCCATAGCTCAAAGGTCAAGGTCACACTTAGACCTTAAAGGATAGTGCATTGATGGGCGTGTCCGGTCCATATCTTTGTCATCCATGGATGGATTTTCAAATAACTTGGCATGAATGTGTACCACAGTAAGACGATGTGTCGCCCGCAAGACCCAGGTCCGTAGCTCAAAGGTCAAGGTCACACTTAAGACGTTAAAGGATATTGCATTGATGGGCTTGTCCGGTCCATATCTTTGTCATCCATGGATGGATTTACAAATAACTTGGCATGAATGTGTACCACAGTAAGACAACGTGTCGCGCGCAAGACCCAGGTCCGTAGGTCAAAGGTCCTAAACTCTAACATCGGCCATAACTATTCATTCAAAGTGCCATCGAGGGCATGTGTCATCCTATGGAGACAGCTCTTGTTTATCTTGTGATTATATCATTAAAAAGAATGTAGAAATATTACATTTTAAAAAAATAAAGAAAAAAAAGAACGAGTTGTCATAATGATAACAATTGAAATCTGTTTAACAAGAGGGTCATCATGGCCCTATATCGCTTACCAGAGGCAGTTGATCTGGCCTACTGACCTAGTTTAAAAGAGTTAAGAGTTAAAAAGATTAGATCACTAGGTCAATAGCTAAAAAAAACGTGTTGTATTTTCTATTTCGTGTGCATGAAGGCAAGTTGGAGTGTTTGTGTTACTGAAGTGAAGGTTAAATTGGAAAACTAGGTGGTTTAGGGTAAAATTTGAGTCATATTAGTGGTACAAGCCTTGTATCCTGCTAAAGAATTGCCCTCCCGAATTGGCTCACAGCCATGAAACTTCATTGATTTGAAAATGACCTGTTATAAGAGCATTAGTTTGTCAAATGTTTTGGTCACTTAGACTTCCAAATTGGTTTCAGATAGGTTGCTTAAAAGTACTGTGACATAATGGAAGAAGTCTTGCGAACAAGAGAGTACGTCTTCCATGGCTCACACCCAGCCACATAACACAGATGTCAAATCTAAAAGTTCTTGTGCGTTTTTTCAGTAAATCAAGATGGGGGCCTACAAATACATGCAGGAGATGTACCGTAAGAAGCAGAGTGATGTGCTTCGTTTCTTGCTCCGTGTGAGAACATGGCAGTACCGTCAGTTGTCTGCAATCCATCGTGCCCCAAGGCCAAACAGACCAGACAAGGCCAGGCGATTGGGATATAGAGCCAAGCAAGGTAAATTATTTCAGTTAATATCTTCAAACTTTGGCAATGATGGACAGTATACTATAAAGATGGGCATAGTTCTGTGAAAATACTGAGCAGGCAAGTGTTCAATCAAGGTCTCGTAATCTGGGATGCAACTTGGAAGATAAGTTAAATTCAGACAATAGCAATACCTTTGTTCTCTATGGGAGGAATTTATAGTTGTAAGAAAGGAGATTGTAAAATTGTTAAACTTACCATTAACATTAATTGTAATTATATTTCAGGATATGTTATTTACCGTGTCCGTGTTCGTCGTGGTGGACGTAAAAGGCCTGTTCCCAAAGGTTGCACATATGGAAAGCCAAAGTCTCATGGTGTTAACCAACTCAAGTTCCAGAGGTCGCACAGATCAGTTGCAGAGGTTTGTACCAAGCTTTGACTTATTTTATGAAAAGTACAGAGTTTGGGTATCATGTAACTGAAATCAGATTTTTCTTGCCAAACTCTTATATTATGGTTATGTTTTTTTTTTGTCAATGTGTGACTTTAAATTAAATGATTAAATATTCATAATTACTTGCATTATAAGCAATTTTGCTCCATACATTCATGATTACACCCTGTAAGTTACCACAGGGTTGGAAGTCTCGATATCTGGCATATAATTTTGCATAGTTCTGTGAAAAGAAGCTTTACATCACATTTTCATGCAAGCAAATGAGTTTTGTTTCTTATTTACAGGAACGTGCTGGTAAACGCTGCAGGGCTCTCCGTGTTTTGAACTCTTACTGGGTGGCTGAGGATGCCACATACAAATTTTATGAAATCATTATGGTAGATCCATTCCATAAATGCATTCGAAGTGATCCCAAAGTGAACTGGATTTGCAGACCTGTGCACAAGCACAGAGAAGTACGTGGTCTGACATCCGCCGGAAAGTCGTCTCGTGGTCTTGGAAAGGGTCACAAGTTCAACAACTCGAAAGGTGGCTCAGTCCGTGCTTGCTGGAAGAAACACAATACCCTCAGTCTGCGCAGGAAGCGTTAAACTTAATTTTTTTTCTTTTCAAATTTATTTCTTCGTTTGACCAACTCTGGGGAACTTGTAAATTTTGGAATGCTGTTTTGTTTTCATGTCAAGTGAGAGTTGTAATTGAAATAAAAGTGGCTTTCCACATGTGCAGCAGTTGGTGTTTTGTGATTTCTTTTGTTTTGTATTAAGGACTGGTTGGAAAATTTAATTTTTGCCTTTTTATAGTACAACAGTTTTGAAAAAAAAAGAAAAAAGACGTATGTGATTGCGCGTGTCTGCCAATCCATCCGTAATAATTTGTCTGAAGCATGACTTCATACCATTAAAGATACTGACTTTAAACTTGGCATTAAGGTAGATGGCAATGAGACGATGTGCAGATCGCTTGAACTGGCTCTATGTGAAATGTCAAGGTCACAGGTTGAGCTCAAAACTGTCCGTATTTCATGTTCTAAGCATAACTCATTAACCATTAAAGGTAATGACTTCAAACTTGGCATGTAGGTAAGTAGTGATGAGACAATGAACATGAACCTGTTGGGTAAAGGCCAAGGTCACAATTTGAGGTAAATTTGTCCATCTGCATAACAATTATTTATGGTATTGACTTTAACCTCTGAATGTAGGTAGGTGGTGATGAGACAATGTGCAGTGCGTGAAAGGGTGGTAGGTCAAGGTCAAATCTGCCAATCGCATTTTGTGTCCAGAGCATAATTATAACCTGACCGCTTGGTGTCTGAGTAATTATGTCTCCCACCACACAGTGGTGTAGGAGACGTATTGATTTACTCCAGTCTGTGTGTGTGTGTGTTTGTCACAAAGCTTGTCTGCACTCTTAAGTCGAACATTTCTCATCCAATTTTCACCAAACTTGAACAAAATGTGTTTGACCATAAGAGCTCGGCCAAGTTCAATAACTAGCCAGATCGGTCCAGGCGTCTTGGAGTTACAGCCCTTGAATTGCCAAAAATCGGCCTTTTTCGCTCACCTGAGCACGAAGTGCTCAAAGGTGAGCTTTAGTGATCACCCGTTGTCCGTCGTCTGTCGTCAAAAATTTGACTGTTAACACTCTAGAGGTCACATTTTTGGCCCAATCTTAATGAAACTTGGTCAGAATGTTACCCTCCATAAAATCTTGGACGAGTTCGATATTGGGTCATCTGGGGTCAAAAACTAGGTCACCAGGTCAAATCAAAGGAAAAGCTTGTTAACACTAGAGGTCACAATTTTGACCCAATCCTAATGAAACTTGGTCAGAATGTTACCCTCCATGAATGTTACCCTCCATAAAGTCTTGGATGATTTCGATATTGGGTCATCTGGGGTCAAAAACTAGGTCACCAGGTCAGATGAAAGGAAAAGCTTGTTAACACTCTAGAGGTCACATTTTTGGCCCAATCTTAATGACACTTAGTCAGAATGTTACCCTTAATAAAACCTTGGACGAGTTCGATATTTGGTCACCTGAGGTCAAAAACTAGGTCAAAAGGTCAAATCAAAGGAAAAGCTTGTTAACACTCTAGAGGTCACAATTTTGGCCCAATCTTAATGAAACTTAGTCAGAATGTTATCCTTAAAAAAGTCTTGGACGAGTTTGATATTGGGTCATCTGGTGTCAAAAACTAGGTCACCAGGTCAAATCAAGGGAAAAGCTTGTTAACACTGTAAAGGCCGCATTTATGACTATATCTTCATGAAACTTGGTCAGAGTGTTAACATTGATGATCTTGAGGTCCAGTTTGAATCTGGGTCATGTAGGATTAAAAACTAGGTCACCTGGTCAAATCAAAGGAAAAGCTAGTTAACACTGTAGAGGCCACATTTATGACCATATCTTAATGAAACTTTGTCAGAATGTTTATGTTGATGCTCTTTAGGTCAAGTTTAAATCTGGGCCAGCTGGGGTCAAAAACTAGGTCACTAGGTTAAATCAAAGGAAAAGCTTGTTAACACTCTAGAGGCCACATTTATGACTATATCTTCATGAAACTTAGTCAGAATATTAATCTTGATGATCTTTAGTTCAAGTTCGAATCTGGGTCATGTTGGGTCAAGAATTAGGTCATTGGGGCAAATCAAAGGAAAAGCTTGTTAACACTGTAGAGGCCACATATCTTGATGAAACTTGGTCAGAATGTTAATCTTGATGATCTTTAGGTCAATAGGTCAGGTGAGCGATACAGGGCCTTCATGACCCTCTTGTTACTCTTGTCCGCACTTTTATTCAAACATTTCTCATCCGATCTTCACCAAACTTGAACAAAATGTGTTTGACCATGAGACCTCGGCCAGGTTTGAAAACTAGCGAAATCGGTCTAGGCATTTTGGAGTTACGGCCCTTGAATTACCGAAAAATTCGCCTTTTTACTCTTGTCCGCTCTCTAAATCCAACATTTCTCATCTGATCTTCACTAAACATGAACAAAAATGCGTTTGGCCATTAGACCTTAGCCAAGTTCGATAACTAGCCAAATCCACCCAAGCACTTTTGATATATGGCCCTTGAATTACTGATTGGATCCGCTCATCCAGACCATATAATTGGATCCACTCGTCTAAACCATCTGAAGAAACTAGACATTTTACATAGGGGGCAGTTGTGGGAGACATGCGCTTTTCTCAAAAGCATCTCTAGTTCGTCATATGTTCTCCATGACAATTTGATAAGACATTCATCCTCCACCACTGATCCATGTGAGAAAGTTGCTGGTACAGAATCCAGGAGCACTGGTTAGGTTAACTGCCTGCTGTTACATAACTGAAATACTGTTGAAAAATGGCGTTAAACCCAAAACCACGCTGGCCATAGCTTTTGCAGAAGCGGTGGTTCCAACGCAGTGGCGGTGGAGGATTCGTTGCAGAAGCGGTGGAGAAATATGGCCGACTGACTATATTTACGCTCTCATCGGTACATTTTCTAACGAGTGTTTCACGTTTGACTGAAAACAACCAGTGAGACAGGAGCCCACATGCATATTCTTCCAGCCACAAGCACTTGTTCAGTGCAGTTCTTTTACATTAATGTAAACACTTCTGTACAGTTTGACGAAGGACTGCCTTTTTGTAGAATTTCTATCAGAAATGGTAAAATCTTGTACAAAATGACCCCTGACCACGTTTGCATCAAAATGTCAGTCTGGCATTGTCAAGCAAAAACTTTTTCTCCGTAATTGGAGATTTTTCATTGCAAGCATACAAAATAATCCACCAAAAATCACCCCAATGCAGTGTACGGTGGATACAGTTGCTACGCATTACTGTGGATCTTGTTTCTTTAATGTTCGCTATTGGCTTTAAATTGGAGTAAACAGCATTTTCCTAGAATTTTGGTAGGACCATGAAATCACTTTGACATTAGTTAGCGACAGAAACTGTATAGAATAAATATATGACATTGATTTGCACATCCGTAAATACATAATATTAAGTGACAATATTAATTTTCTGATTTGATCACATGTGACTTTTGCATCGTATGATAAACTAATCTGACTAAAGTACAATACAACTACCAATTAGTAATATGTAGCATACCTTAACAAAATGCAATTGAGCAGCTGTGTTACTGGAGTTAAGACTTTTTACATGTAGGCTAATTTACCTCATCTTCAACAATATCCTTTTATTTTTAGCCGTTTACCACAGAATTTTAGTGACAAGATGAGATTATTTGATTGCCCGTCGCCCGTCAGTCGTCTGTCCGTCCGGTCCGTCGGGCCACAATTTCTTTTGAACACTATAGAGACCTCATTTTCAACAGATTTTAATCCCCGAAGGAGCCAAAATGTTCACCTTATGAACATGTTAGCAGTGACATTTTACTTTCGACTTTTAACTACATTTACACACAAATTAAGTCACAATAAGATCTCAGTTCCTATTGAAAAAGCCAGATTCCATCATATGTTCAAGAGATACAATCTGAATAAAGTACTTGATCTTCTAAACGAGGATCTGAGAACGACCCATTCACATTCGTCTTCTGTATATTTTGGATTTCCAATATTGTTTTTTTTTTTATTTTTGCAAATTTATTTTTATTTGAACCAATCAGAGGACTTGTTCGAATGTCAGAGTAAGAAAAATTTACAGTTAGTCCAAGGTTCGAACCCGGGACCCCTCGCTAACAGAGCAACTGCCCTACTGGCTGAGCTAACCGGCTATCTGACCTCTTTCGACATAAGAATTGTAGATATCAAAAACCAAGGCTTTTTAAGCGTGCAGAATGTTGTAAGTTAGCTTTTGATTGGCTAGCGGAAGGGTCGTCAGAACGAGGTTATCAGATCCTAAGCGTAGCGTAATAGGATATGTATTGTGCTATTTTTTAACCTGTCAAATGTGCATTACACGCTCTTTGCTTTCGATATTATAATATTTGGCCCAACTTCGGTGCTATTCGTATGTTTTACGGAAAGAAATTTTGGTTAGGTGTCCACATTTCATCATTAGTATTGTAAGTGAAACACGCACTCGTCGTTTGTATCTGTGGCTCAGTGGTTACCGCACATGACTCTGATGTTGGAGATAGCTGGTTTGAGCCCATTAGGGGGAAAACATTTTTATTTTTCATTTTTAATTGTTTATATGATTTATAAGACTCCGATGACAGCAGTACCGACACCGCGAGCGGAACTGAATGATGAATTTAGCTTGTTGTAATTTATATGCATGAAATTTGTAATGTAGTAAAATGAACGGTGAATAAAAATAACATAAACATATATAAAAAATGAGAAATTAAAAAACGAGATAAAGATATTTAAAAAATACTTGTGAAAATACAATGAAGGAAACATTGCATAAAAATGTACATGTACAAAGTGTTTCTTGAAAATTGTTAAGGAAAAAAAAAACGGAAAAAAAACAGACTGAACGGTTTCGATCTTAAGATCTCCAGGTTTCAAGCTATTGACGATGACCATTGACCTATCGTGACTTCCCATCCTCCGTATACACGCTTAAAATATAAACCATTTTAATTGCTGGTTACCTTCTGTATACTATACGGAATGTACTGAATATGAACCGAAGATTAAAATATTCTGTGCACCTCCCATGTAATCAATAGGCATTTGACAGTTCAATAAAATAGTACAATACTTTAGTCAGATTGCAAGAGATACTACCCCTGAAAGGGGCAAATTTTCTATTCTGGCCCCCTCAGCCTTATAAGGTTTCATTTATGCTTGGATTTGATACAAACTTGCATATGTGTGCCCAATCACATGATCGCGCTACGTCATTTAAATTTGAGCCCGAAAGTGAAAGAGGAAACGTAAACAAAAATTATAAATCAGGGCGTAAGTTTATTATTCAACATATTGTGTTAATATCATGTACATCGTTCGAAACCTATATGAAAGTGCTAGCCCCGGTACTACAATTGTCCCGCCAAAACTTTCTCGTTTTAACGCTATTCCTGTTCAACCACTTTCGACAGTATGCTGTCAATGTGCAAGTCAAATGAACAGGAATAGCATTAAAACGAAAAGCTTTTGGCGGGGAACGCGCGGGAATAGCACTTCCAAATAGGTTTCGAATCATATGCACGATATAAACACAATATATATATTAAAAAAATACGCCCTGATTTTCAATTTTTGTTTACCTTTCTACTTTCACTTTCGAGCTCAAAATGACGTAGCGCGATCGCGTGATTAGACACACTGTGCAGGGAATTTTTATCTTAATCTCTTGGTCAAGTTCGAAACTTTGTCATGTGGGGTCAAAAACTAGGTCAGCAGGTCAAATCAAAAGAAAATCCTGTTAAAGCCATACACCACATTCATGGCCTTATCTTTAGTAATGTTTATCTTCATGATTGAAAGATAAATGGAGAAACAGAGTACAAATCACTAACAACAGACAAACAGAAAGAAATGTTACAAAAAATGAAAGACAAAAATTTCATTTTCCTCTGAAAACTGTCACAGCGCCAATCAAACATATTAAGAGACCTTTAACTCCTTGTTCTAGTGCCAAGAGGACGACAAGGAATCAACTCATTTCAGTTATTATTATAACAACTGAAGAGAAACTACAGTTGGGAATATACTTAAATATGCCAAAACATGATTAAAAAAACTAAAAAAAAATGACAAATGGTTGCAGCCTGTGCAGTGTGTTGGAAAATACTCCCCCAACCCCAATGCGAACCTGGATTCGATATTATACGGCCAAAACAAACAAAGGGACAGCAGAAACCCTGTCAGTTTGTATATTAGATAAGTTGGTCTGTTCTATGATGTAAAAGTCGCATGTGGTAAGCATTTAATCAAACAATCGATATTGTCAGTTGATATTTTATATATAATAAGGGAAATGAAGAAAACCTTCATGCTTTAATATCAATAATCATAATTTGGGTGTATTTAGTACGAAAGCACATGACGTTATTATCTGGCAGTTGATTTAGTAAAATACTTCCGGTTTAAAATAAAGCTTTTCGTGTGTGCATTCAACAGAACGGAAGTGCAAATCAATAGCATATTATTACTAAACATTAAGTTTCTGTTGCTGTCTGATGTCAAAGTGATTTCATGGACCTACTCGTATCAAAATCCCAGGAAAATGCTGTTTACTTAAGTTAAAAGTCTATAACAAACATTAAAGAAACAAGTTCCACCGTAATGCGTTGCAATTGTACCCACCGCACACTGTGTTGAAATCGTTTTTGGTCGATTTTTTCATATGCTTGTAATGAAAATTCACCTATTACAAAGAAATAGTTTTTGCTTGACAGGGACGTACTTACGATTTGCTGCAAATGTGCTCAGGGGTCGTTTTGTACAAGATTTTACCATTTTTAATGGGAATTCAACAAAAACGGCAGTCCCTCGTCAAACTGCACAGAAGTGTTTACATTAATGACAAAGAATTACACTGAACAAGTGTTTCTGGTTGGAAGAGTACACATGTGGGCTCCTGTCTCACTGGTTGTTTTCAGTCAAACGTGAAAAGGTCATTAGAAAACGTACCGATGACAGCATAAATGTAGTCAGTCGGCCATATTTCTCCACCGCTTCTGCGACGAATCCTCCACCGCCGCTGCGTTGGAACCACCGCTTCTGCGAAAGCTATGAACAGTGTGAAAAAGAACAAAAGAGCATAATTTTAAAGATATAAAAGGATTTGATTTGAAACTGGAAAACAGGCAGTTGGTGATTAGATGTAGACTGACCAGCACATAGAACTGTCCATTGTCCATTCCAATTAGTGTTGTGAATATCTCAAAAAGTATTTTAACTAGGATCCTCTTAACTTCAAAGGTTTGTTATTCAGCTAAGTGGTTGTGCACGTTGTGTTTAAATTGGAATTTTACACAGCCAGACCAGAGTTATGGCCCTTGACTTATTAAAAAGTTTGTCGTACCTATCTTAAAGCACTTAACGTCATGAAACATAATAGGAATATAATTCAGCATGTGGAGTTGTTCACCTGGGATTTTGATCGAGATTTCTGTTGATCAGATTAGAATTGTGACCCGTGAGTGTCAAATTTAGGTATAAATGCTCGAGTTTGTGTTGCATATATCTTGGAATATTTCACCTGGAGTCTCGAAACATTTGAAATTTTCCAGAGACAGCAAGTTGGGGCACCAGTGTCGTACGGATAAGTATCTAGTTGAAAATGATCCTTTTAGGGGCTTCAAGCAAACTGTAGAAATACATTTGAGCCGTGCCATGGGAAAACCAACATAGTGGGTGTGCGACCAGCATGGATCCAGACCAGCCTGCGCATCCGCGCAGTCTGGTCAGGCTCCATGCTGTTCGCTTTTAAAGCCTATTGAAATTGGAGAAACTGTTAGCGAACAGCATGGGTCCTGACCAGACTGCGCGGATGCGCAGGCTGGTCTGGATCCTTGCTGGTCGCATACCCACTATGTTGGTTTTCTCATGGCACGGCTCATTTAAATGATTTCATCTAATGAACCACATGATGGATCTCTATCAAACTTGATTTGTAGCATCATTGTAAGGTTCTCTCCAAAATGTGTTCAAATAGGGTTGTTCAGCTCCACTTAGGGACCCCTATAGCTAAAATATAGAAATGCCATTAAAGGACTGGCTCCTGAATCATTATATGGTCCCCTCCCAATGTTTTTGAAAAGAGGGTGCTTGATCCATTAAAGGGGGCAGCTAGAGCTAAAATCAGAAATTTGGTTTGATGGATCTTCAGCGTTATTTCATTAAACAAGGTTTTCTCCTTACTTTGTTCCGATTGCCACGGGCCACTAGATCTTGTTGTACTAGAAATACATTTAAAGTATTTCATCTCAAGGGCTACTTGATAGATCATCAAATTAGGAAACATGTTCAAATGGGAGACTTGTCCATTGTAGAGCTAAAAATAGAGATGCCTTTAAACGACTTGTCATTAATCACTTGATGGATCTTTATCAAACTTGGACTGTATTATCATGGAGGTCTTCTCAAAAATTTCTTCAAATTCGGGCCAAAAGCTAAATAGCTAAAATTGAAATGTCTGTACATGTTTTTTTTTTCTGGAATACCACTCAATAGATTTTCATCAAACTTGCTCTGAAGCATCTTGTTAAGTTCATGTCCCAAATGTATTCAATATATAGGTGCTTTGCCCCATTTAGAGGCCGCTTGAGCTTAAAATAGAGATTCCTTTAAACAACTTCTTCACAGGAACTACATGATGGATCTTCATCAAACTTGTGTGTGTACAATTATGAGGTCCTCTCCAAAATGCCTTCAATTGGGGTCACTTGGCCCCTTTTAACTGCAACTGTAGCTAAAAAAAGAAATACATGCACCTTTGAATGACTTTCTAATGAACCACTTTATGGATTTTCATCAAACTTGGTCTGTAAGGTTTATGTCAAGGTCCTCTCCAAATTGTATTCAATGTGGAGGGCTTGGACACATTAAGGGCTGCTAGAGATGAAAAAAGAACCACTTGAATGATCTTCAAACTTGGATTGTAGCAGCATTATAAGGTCCTCTAGAGTTCCATTCAGATTGGGGCACTTGGCCACTAAGGGGCTGCTAAAGCTGAAAGTAGAGACTTCTTTTCATGAAGCACTCGATAGCTCTTCATCAAACTTTTAGCACCATTTATAAAATGGGGATGCTTGGGCCCCCTTTTTGTGTTGATAATGCTGAAATAGGAACATCTTAAAACAACTTCTCATGAACTGCTTAATGGATCTTGATGGAATTTGGTCCATGGCATTACTGCACCCCAAACTTTGAAACAGATTGTGGCACTTATCCCTTCAGGGGGCCCCTCATTTATACTAAACACAGTTGTTACCATTCCCGAGATATATGGCCCTCTTATTTATGAAATTATGCTCCTTTTTGTACCCCCCTGACAACAAAGTTGTAAGGCGGGGTATACTGGTTTCAGGTTGTCTGTCTGGTCGTCTGTCCGTAGACGCAATCTTGTGCGCACCATCTCTCCTTATCCCCTTGACAGAATTTAATGAAACTTCACACAAGTGATCAGTACCAACAGTAGTTGTGCATGGGGCATGTTAGGTTCTTTTAGAAAAAAAAATTGCAGAGTTATGGGACTTTGTTTTTTTGTTACTATATACATAGACACAATCTTGTGCGCACCATCTCTCCTCATCCCCTTGACACAATTTAATGAAACTTCACACAAGTGATCAGTAACAAGAGTAGTTGTGCATGGGCATGTTATGGTTCTTTCAGAAAAAAAAATTTGCAGAGTTATGGGACTTTGTTTTTGTTACTATACTATTATCATAGACACACTTGTGCGCACCATCTCTCCTCATCCCCTTGACACATTTTAATGAAACTTCACACAAGTGATCAGTAACAACAGTAGTTGTGCATGGGGCATGTTAGTTCTTTCAGTGACAAAAATTGCAGAGTTATGGGACTTTGTTTCTTGTTAACATACTATGTACCTACAGTCTGCATATGCAGTCTTGTGCGTGCCTAATCTACCAAACCCTTACACACAATTTAATGAAACTTCACACAAGTGATCAGTACCAACCCATGTTGTGCATGCTGCATGTTACATTCTTTTAGATAAATATTCTGCATAGTTATAGGACTTTGTTTTTTGTTACTATACTATATACTATACTGTATACATACAGTCTATATACATACAGTCCAACATAATTATGCAATCTTGTGTGTGTCAAATTGCAATGTACTGTGTCAGTGCATGCGGGGGGTACATTCATCACCTTTTGTGATAGCTCTAGTTTAACTTGGCAATTTTTGCTTTGCTTTACATGTAAGCTGGCCTCTACCCACTAATGGTAATGGATCGAAAATTCATATACTTGTCCGCTGTAATGATGACATGCACTGCACAGGTTGCATAACTAAGTTTCCCTTTTTACAAAAATATCATAATGCCACTTTTGACTATGGAGTTTTGGGTTAAGTTTTTCAAAGCTGGTATCTCGGTATTCACTAATGGGAATAGTTTGGTGACTCCAGGTCAAATACTTCTTGAGGTATGCATGACACTTTGGAGAGACATAGACTAGGGCAGCTCTTAGTGCCAAAATATTGGGGATTGGGGGAGATGGGGTTGGAGGGCACAAACATTTGAGACAGGTCTATGATGCTACAGACAAAATTTGGTGAAGATCCCCAAAGTCATTCAGGTTTTTAGCTCGACTATTCATATAATAGTAGAGCTATTGGACTAGCCCATGCGTCGGCGTCCCGATTTGGTTAAGTTTTTGTATGTAAGCTGGTATCTCAGCAACCACTTGTGGGAATGGATTGAAACTTCACACACTTACTGTGATAAACTGACTTACATTGCACAGGTTACATAACTCTATTTTGTTTTTTTACAAAATTATGCCCCTTTTTTTGACTTAGAAATTTTTGGTTAAGGTTTTGTATGTAAGCTGGTACCTCAGTAACCACTTTTGAGAATGGATTGAAACTTCACACACTTATTTACTGTGATAAACTGACTTACACTGCACAGGTTCCATAACTCTATTTTGCTTTTTTACAAAATTATGCCCCTTTTTCCACTTAGAATTTTTTGGTTAAGTTTTTGTATGTAAGCTGGTATCTCAGTACTCACTAATTGGAATGGATTGAAACTTCACACACTTGTTCACTGTCATAATCTGACACGCACAAAGCAGGTCCCATAACTTTATTTTGCTTTTTTACAAAATTATGCCCCTTTTTCAGCATAGAAATTCTTGGTTAAGTTTTTGTATGTAAGCTAGTATCTCAGTATCCACTAATGGGAAAGGATTGAAACTTCACACACTTGTTCACCGTCATGATATGACATGCAGTGCAAAGGGTCAATAACTCAACTTCGCATTTTACAAAATTATGCCCCTTTTTCAATTTAGGAGTTTTGGGTTAAATTCTTATATGTAAGCTGATATCTCAGTACCCACTAATGGGAATGGATTGAAACTTCGCACACTTGTCCACTGTCATGAGCTGATAAGCACTAAGCAGGTTCCATAACCCTATTTTGCATTTTTACTAAATTATGCCCCTTTTTCGACTTTCGTATTCATTCAATCGACAAGGCTGTTGAATAGTCAAGCGTTGCTGTCATCGGACAGCTCGTTTCTGTTGGCCTGTAAAATGGTTTAAGTGGAAACCTGAACAAATTTGAGAGGACCACCAAAGGACATTACAAACAGACTTGTAGATCCATTAAGCTGTTCATGAGGTCAAAAGTTTTTATGCCCTCGAAGGTGGGTGTATAAAAATTGCACTGTCTCTACGACGTCGTGGGTGTGTACATGTAACTTCTTGTCCAGGCTGTAACTCTGCCATCCATAAAGGGATTTTGAAATACCTTGGCAAAGATGTTCACCATAATGAGATGACATGTCATGCGCAAGTCCCTAACCCTAGCTCCAAGGTCAAGGTCACACTTGGAGGTCAAATGTTAAAACAGGGTCTGTTTCGTGTCCAGTCCATAACTCTGCCATCCATGAAGGGATTTTAAAATTACTTTGCACAAATGTTCACTATAATGAGATGACTTGTCAAGCGCAAGACTCGGACCCCTAGCTCCAAGGGGTCAAGGTCAAAGAAGTCAAAGGTTAACATGGTCTTGTTTCGTGTCCGGTCCATAACTCTGCCATCCATAAAGGGATTTTGAAATAACTTGGCATAAATGTTTACCATAATGATAATGAGACAATGTGTCATGTGCAAGACCCAGACCCCTAGCTCCAAGGTCAAGGTCAGACACATTAGTCGAAGGATAACAGGGTCTGTTTCGTGTCCGGGTCTTAACTCTGCCATTCATGAAGGGATTTTGAACTTATTTAGCATAACATTCCCTATAATGAGACGATGTGTTGTGTGCAAGATCTAGACTCAATACCCTAAGGTCAAGGTCACACGTAGAGGTTAATGGTTGACATGGTCTGTTTCTTGTCCAGTCCATAACTCCACCATCGTGTCTGGATGCTACAGACCAAGTTTGGTAAATTCCAGCCGGAAGTTTAAAGCAGTAGATATTTACAATAGATGCCGAACCATCTGTCTACAGTAATCAATCGCCCTGAATCTGTAGTACAGGAGAACTAAAACTTCATGAAAAATTTCTAGGTCAAAGTAATGGTAAGCTTTGTAACAAGAGGGCCATGAAGGCCCTGTATCGCTCATCTGACCTAAAGATCATCAAGATTAACATTTTGACCAAGTTTCATTAAGATATGGTCATAAATGTGGTCTCTAAAGTGTTAACTAGCTTTTCCTTTGATTTGAACCGGTGACCTAGTTTTTCATGCCACATGACCCAGATTTTGAACTTGACCTAAAGACCATCTGGTGTTATTTCTAGAGCTCAAAACGGGCAGGGTGCTGCCTAAAAGGGGCAGGGTGTTGTCCGAAAGGGGCAGGGTGCTCTTTTAGCCATGAAAGTTACCATAGCAATAGTTGCATTTCTAGATGTCTATAGTTAATACGTATTCCATTTATCTTTATTGCACACTGAAAAGAAATGTCACAGAATAAAGTGGTAAATCTTCCCAAAACCAGTAACATAGTTTAGTAATTACAAAGGCTTTTTACTTATAATACACTTTATAGTTTAGATTGAATCATTCAAGCCTTTGTCTTAAAAATGTCACCAAGAATGTCAACTTATTCATATGAATATGAAATAGTGGAGGGCCTTAATATAAGCTTAATCTTGAAACCAAGATCATGTTGTAAACAACATATAGAGGTTGTAAACAACATATAGTAAAAAGCCTGTTTCAGGTCACATTGTAAACTAATAATTATCAAAAGCCATGTTGTATTGATCAGATCATTCACCAATATTTCATTAACAGAAAAGTGCTATTACAGTCAGGTTAAAGTTTACTAAAACGCATATCCAAAATATTGGATACTGGTACACTTTCGGAATATTGTCTGAAAGTAGCTTTTTTTACCTGCCAGTTTTTACTCAGTTTACATGACCCACTAGGGTAAACCAGAGATAGGTCCTCAAATTCTGATGTTTCTCATCATAAAAAATACACAGTCAGCTTTTTTGAAGGAAATATGGAAAAATTGCATACGACATCGGGAGAAATAAGACTCGTGAACGGACATTCTAAACTTACTTTTACTTTCGATATTGACATTAAAATTTGTGTATTTTCTAGTTGAAATTACAGTAGAATCAAACTGCATTAACTGATATATACTTGTTATTATACTAAACAACAGTCTAATTTAAATTTTGCACAAAGAAATCAAGGGCACTTTTCCATGCTCGGTAATCAGCTGGCCGCTTACGAACGCCTTTGGGACATTACACAGGATCCATACACTTTATCAATTAGTTTTAACACTTCATTGATTCTCATTACATGTGTGCACTCGCCATGAGGTAATTTGCTAATCAAAAAATCGTCGAGGCATGTCAACAGGAAAATTGGCGGGATATAGCAGAAGATCAAGAGGGCACATTTTCAGGGCAGCGTGGCGGCAGTAAAAAAGGGCAGGGCGGGGCGCCCCGCTGGGTCGCTCTAGAAATAACACTATCATCAAGATTAACATTCTGACTAAGTTTCACGAAGATACAGTCATAAATGTGGCTTCTAGAGTATTAACAAGCTTTTCCTTCGATTTGACCTAGTGACCTAGGTTTTTACCCCACCTGATCTAGATTTGAACATGAACTTTAGATCCTCTACAGTGTAAACTAGCTTTTCCTTTGATTTGACCTGATGACCTAGTTTTTGAACCCAGATGATCCAATATCGAACTCGTCCAAGATTTTATTGAGGGTAACATTCTGACCAAGTTTCATTAAGATTGGGCCAAAATTGTGACCGCTAGAGTGTTAACAAACTTTTCCTTTGACTTGACCTGACGACCTAGTTTTTGACCCGATGACCCAATATCAAATTCGTCCAAGATTTTGTTGAGGGTAACATTCTGACTAAGTTTCATTAAGATTGGATCATAAATGTGGCCTCTACAGTGTAAACTAGCTTTTCCTTTGATATGACCTGGTGCCCTAGTTTTTGACCCTACATGATCCAGATTCAAACTGGACCTTAAGATCATCAATATTAACATTTTGTCCAAGTTTCATGAAGATACATTCATAAATGCGGCCTCTACATGTTAACAAGTTTTTCCATTGATCTGACCTGGTGACCTAGTTTTTTGACCCCAGATGACCCAATATCGAACTTGTCCAAGACTTTATTGAGGATAACACTCTGATCAAGTTTCATTAAAATTGTGACCTTAGAGTGTTAACAAGCTTTTCCTTTGATTTGACCTGGTGACCTAGTTTCTGAACTCGTCCAAGATTTTACTGAGGGTAACATTCTGACCAAGTTTCATTAAGATTGGACCAAAATTGTGACCTCTAGAGTAATAACAAGCTTTTCCTTTGATTTGACCTGGTGACCTAGTTTTTGACCCCAGATGACCCAATATCGAACTTGTCCAAGATTTTATTGAGGGTAACATTCTGACAAAGTTTCATTAAGATTGGGTCAAAAATGTGACCTCTAGAGTGTTAACAAGCTTTTCCTTTGATTTACAGTGTAAACTAGCTTTTCCTTTGATTTGACCTGATGACCTAGTTTTTGAGCCCAGATGATCCAATATCGAACTCGTCCAAGATTTTATTGAGGGTAACATTCTGACCAAGTTTCATTAAGATTGGGCCAAAATTGTGACCGCTAGAGTGTTAACAAACTTTTCCTTTGACTTGACCTGGTGACCTAGTTTTTGACCCCAGATAACCCAATATCAAACTCGTCCAAGATTTTATTGAGGGTAACATTTCGACTATGTTTCATTAAGATTGGGCCAAAATTGTGACCTCTAAGAGTGTTAACAAGCTTTTCCTTTGATTTGACCTGGTGACCTAGTTTTTGACCCCAGATGACCAAATATTGAACTCGTCCAAGATTTTATTGAGAGTAACATTCTGACCGAAGTTTCATTAAGATTGGGCCAAAATTGTGACCTCTAAGAGTGTTAACAGTCAAATTGTTGACGACGGCGGACTCGGGGCGATCACAAAAGCTCACCTTTGAGCACTTTGTGTGCAGGTGAGCTAAAAAAGCAAGCCTGTCTATTGCTTGTCAGATCATCACAGTAAACAAGTCTCTGAAGTTTCAATCCATTCCAACATGATACTAAAATACCAGTTTGTAGGCATGGGTATTTTCAGAAATTTTGTATGCTTTATTGGATTAGACTGTAAGATCACCAAAATTACATGAACAAATTTAGAGCATACACATTCTGTTGAACAAGTTATCATGAGAGATATACTTCACTAGCAGGTATATATCAGTATCTGCCATCTTGATCAACGACACCCTGCTTTTTTGCTGCCATGAATGTACAGATGCAGCAAAAGTAACTTGTAATGAGTTTTTATGCCCCCTAAGGGAGGCATATAGTTTTTGAACCGTCTGTCAGTCTGTCCGCAATTTTCGAGTCTGGTCCATATGTCATCGATGGATGGATTTTCAAATAACTTGGCATGAATGTGTACCACAGTAAGATGATGTGTCGCGCGCAAGACCCAGGTCCGTAGCTCAAAGGTCAAGGTCACACTTAGACATTAAAGGATAGTGCATTGATGGGATTGTCCGGTCCATATTTTTGTTATTGATGGATGGATTTTCAAATAACTTGGCATAAATGTGTACCACAGTAAGACGACGTGTCTCGCGCAAGACCCAGGGACGTAGCTCAAAGGTCAAGGTCACACTTAGACATTAAAGGATAGTGCATTGATGGGCGTGTCCGGCCCATATCTTTGTCATCGATGGATGGATTTTCAAATTACTTGGCATGAATGTGTACCACAGTAAGACGACGTGTCACACGCAAGACCCAGGTCCATAGCTCAAAGGTCAAGGTCACACTTAGACGTTAAAGGTCATTTTTCATAATAGTGCATTAATGGGCATGTCCGGTCCATATCTTTGTCATTCATGGATGGATTTTAAAATAACTATGCATGAATGTGTGACACAGTAAGACGACGTGTCGCGCGCAAGACTCAGCTCCGTAGGTCAAAGGTCCTAAACTCTAACATCGGCCATAACTATTCATTCAAAGTGCCATCGGGGGCATGTGTCATCTTATGGAGACAGCTCTTGTTATTTCATTATATACCTATATAAGTTCTCTAAATCCGGCTTGTATTTCACAAGTAAATATGAACAGTCAGAAAAAAATCTGTATTGTACCTTTTGTATTGTATGTTGCCAAACTACTTTCATTAATATGCATGACCTTACGCAGTTCTAAATAGTGCGCATGAAATCTTCACCAAGTTCCATTTTAAGGTAGTTCTGCATGTTTGGATCAATTTTTTTTCTACAATTTGATTAAACTCTCAGTTTTCAAAACTTCAGAATATACCTAGAAAATTCAGCAAATAAAAAAGATAAAGAGTCATGTGCTTGATTTTTTGCTAGACTGATTTGAAAAATTAGGACCTTGCGCAATATTTCATAATGGGAAAATCATAACTTTCATAACATTTTTGCGAATAGAATTTTTTCTACAAGTAGATTTTGATGAAACTTCTGTCAGTTGTAAATAAACACAATCATGACCTTTAAGTTGAGATATTTGATCATGATTAAAGTGAACCGGACATTTCACGCTAATTTTAATTTTGAAATTTGTTAACGTGTCATATGTTTTAATATCATATTTTGACTTTACAAATATAGCAACAATACCATCATGATAAATGTACTCACAGGTTTCGATTAATTCATACAATGACTTTCATTTCTGTACGCCGAATTTCGGCATTATTCTATGTTTTCCGGATAAATGACATTAAGCCATCACTTCCGCTTTATCAAATGGTTAATGAAGATATTGAGTCTGTGTCAAAATTATTAAGTAATAAGAGAGGTAAAGATAAAGTGTATCAAAATACTATACAAGTATAATTCTAAGCAAAAAGGGGGCATAATTCATAAAATATGGTGTAAGATTTATGCATCTTGTGTCATATGGTGTGGGTGATGATGTGGAACAACTACTTTAAGTATGAATCAAATCCATGTAGTAATAACTGAGATATAGCAAAAGTGCATCAGCTCTTTAACCTGAAATTCTAAGTAAAAGGGGGGATAATTCATTAAATATTGGTACCAGAGATATAGGCCTTGTGTCCTATGATGTTGGAGATGATGTGGAGCAACTACTTTCAGTTTGAATCAAATCCATTTAGGAATAACTGAGATAGAGTGAAAGTGCATCAAAACTTTAACCTGAAATTCTAAGTAAAAATGGGGGATAATTCATGAAATATTGGGGTGAGAATTATGGCCCTTGTGCAATATGATGTGGGTTGTGATGAGGAATAACTATTTTAAGTTTAAAGCAAATCAATTAAGTAATTACAGAGATAAGGAGAAACAAAAGCTCCGCCATGAGGGGCATTATACGCCCAAAGAGTTACATCAGAGGATGGGAGCAAAATTTAAAGACCTTGGAGTGTGAAGCCCAACGGACAGGAACAACAAAGGGAAGAAATTCCAAAAAATTTCAAAGTCCACAAAAAGATCCTTACCAGGTAAAGGTATATCAAAATACACCTAAAAATTGGAGGTACCATCCATGATGTACCACAGAAAAGTGGTCTCGGGGTTTTTTTTTCCCACAGCCAATAATAAAAAAGTTTCAAAAGTTTTCACTATTTATAGTAACATAAAAGGGAAGTAATTCAAAATTATATTTTTTATAAGTGAACAAAAGAGGGATCTGCCAAATAAAAACAAGAGCACTGCAATGCAGAGCAAACACAAAGCAAAGTCATATATGACCTTTGAACCCTAAGTGTGACCCTGACCTTGAAGTGAGTCATCCGGAACACGCGCTCTGCATGTCGTCTCGGTGTGGTGAACAATTGTGTCAAGTTTCTTTGAAATCCTTCAAGCAGTTCAAGAGTTAGAGCGGACACGAAACAAACTGATATGACCTTTGACTCCTAAGTGTGACCTTGACCTTGAAGCGCGACATCCAAAACATGCACTCTGCACGTCGTCTCGGTGTGGTGAACATTTGTGTCAAGTTTCTTTGAAATCCTTCAAGTGGTTCAAGAGTTACAAAGCAGACACAAAATTGCTAATGGACGGACACGCGTCATAACATAATACGTCCCTTCGGGTGTATAAAAAGAGAAAGTGTAAAAACACTTTAACTACGGTGGGGACGCAGAAAGATGCTGACGCCGACGCCGGGGTGAATAGGATAGCTTTCCATATACTTTGTAAAGTCGAGCTAAAAACTGCTTGTTTTTAAAACAAAATTAATGACTAATAACACATACTTAATGGAACATGCAGCTCTGCATACAAAGTCTATGTATATTTGATGAGGACATAAATTTGAAAAGGTAATACCTATGATGAAAATAAGCAAAGTGGTAAGTACATATAATTAAAGGAATTTTAAGCATAAACATGTTTGAAAATTATTATTTCACACAAGATCAAAAACCCTCGTCACTACTTTATTATAGCTAAAGCTTTTGCTTTTTATCTTTCTTCATACATGTATATTTTGTTTTTGTTTACTGTTCAACTAAGAAGGTCTATCTTAACACCACTGGAGTGAATTATATAACTGGTCTCTAAACTGTGGGAACAATGTTATGTACATCTGTCACTGGAAACCAGTTTCAAAATCTCAGGGATCTCATTGGTTGTTTCTTATCACAATTTTGAAACTGACCAATGGCAAAGTGCATCCTGACAGTGGTTTCAATTCTCACTTTTATAACTTTAAGAGTCACATACTGTTTTATGTGGAAGTATATACAGAGTGCTTCCTATGAATAAGATAAACTTAACCCAAGAGTCCTGAACGTAACAAAACTGGCTATATCACTTCTTCTTCGCCTTTGCTTTTGCTTTCTTTTTCTGCATTTTCTTCACCTTTTTTACTTTTCTTTGACTCATCCATACTGGGAAATTTCCGTGCTCATTTTTTAAAGTCTTTGGATTGTAATTTCTTGAAGCTTTTGAAGTGTCCATCTTTTCACCTGAAATTTACACAAGAAAGACATTAAAGTGGACTTTTCAAGTTTCAGTATCTTCTGACAGCAATCATAATATGGTGAAGAATAAATTTCTGCAGTTTAAGCTAAAACAACTATTGCACTGGAATTAGAAATCAATGTATTTCAATTCATAGCTTGGCTATTTAAAGAACAGGTAGAGCTTTTGGACTTGCCTATGCGTCTCACTTTGGTTAAGTTTTTGTATATAAGCTGTTATCTCAGTAACCACTTGTGAGAATGGATTGAAAGTTTACCAGTTTTTCACTGTGATAAACTGACTTACACTGCACAGGTTATGTAACTATGTAACTCTTTTTTGCTTTTTTACAAATTGTGTGATGTGTCCCTTTTTCAACTTCATATTAATTCAGTTGACAAGGCTGTTAAATAAAAACATTGCTGTCCTTTGACAGCTCCTGTCTATGATCAAATAAAGGGACTTGTGTCTGTTAACTTGGTTTCATTTTTATGGACTCATGCAATCATGAAAGCCTTGAAGATTAATCCCCTATCAATAATGATTTCACAATAAATCTAATATGACTGGGTTCTTTACAATAAAGATGCAAACACTCGAGTTATGAAAATCAACCTACTGCTACCTTATCTGTATTAAACTGAGTTTTGTCATGGGAAATGGGGACCAGATAGCAGTTAACCCTTAACATGCTAAATTTCTATAATGGACTGGTCCATCTTCTAATTTGGGCAGTACCATTTATCATCTGAAGGGGTGTTTACTGAAAATTTACTGACTGAATAGCGAAGAGTGCAGACCATGATCAGACTGCACGAATGTGCAGGCTGATCTTGGTCTGCACTGGTCGCAAAGGCAGAATCACTTGCCACTAGCAGGCTAAGGGTTAAAAGGCTTTCATACTTGATCTACTCTATACATACTACACACATTAAAATACAAAATAATAATACAATCTTTTTTTGTGTGTTTTAATCAATTTATATCATCCACATGCTGTTTTTCTTTTACACCTTAAGGAAAAATATGCTTGCACTCTGTCCTCATGAATTAATTTACTCCTTGCGACATAAAACCCTTAAGTCCCTTTTGTTATGCTTAAATTAATTAAATAATACATCTGCCATGTGTTATTCCTTCAATCAAACATGTCTAAATACGCAGAGAGGAGAGGTGCTTCTGCAAGAAATATGGACGACTTCCCCGCAAAAAAATGCTTAAAATCTCAAGGAGGATAAAACCTTTTTTGAGGTGAGAGGCAAGTCATTTGACCATGATTTATTTTGTATTCGACGCTGTTTTCTAAACAGTATTTCATTTATGTAACGGCAGGCGGTTAATCTAACCAGTTAAATCTTGAATTCTGTAAAAGTACAAACTTGTTCTCCACAAGTAACTGTCAACTCAGAGGTGGGGGATGTATCTGGCACACAACCTATCTATATATTCAGAACAGGAGTGAGGCAGTTATATGAGCTGCGCCATGAGAAAATCAACATAGTGGTTTTGCGACCAACAAGGATCCAGACCAGCCTGCGCATCTGTGCAGTCTGGTCAGGATCCATGCTGCTCGCTTTTTAAGCCTACTGCAATTACAGAAACCATTAGCGAACAGCATGGATCCTGACCAGACTGCGAGGATGCGCAGGCTGGTCTGGATCCATGCTGGTCGCAAACCCACTATGTTGATTTTCTCAGGGCACAGCTCATATGTGAAAAACCTTATTCTAACCATTAATAAGAGCTGTCCATAAGGCAGCACGCTCTACTTTTCTCAGTGCTTGAATCTGAATTAGAGCTTTGCCAGTAAAAAACTTAACCAAAAAATTCTAAGTTAAAAAGGGGCATATTATGGGGATTGTTTCTCCTGGTGTAGACTTTGATAGTTAAGAACTATTTTAAGTTTCAAGTAAAAAGCTTTAATAGTAACAGACTCTGTTACAGAGATATTTGACTTTATCAAAAACTTTAACCAAAACATTCTAAAAATCATTTAAAAATGGGCAACAGCTTTGACCTTATCAAAAACTTTAACCAACGGTGATGCTGGGGTAAGTTCAACAGCTCTCCTTTTTCTCTAAAAAGTGGAGCTAATATTGATAAAATCAACTTCTAGAAACAGGCGTTGCTACGTTAAATTTAAGCAAACTGGAACCAAATGGGCTTAGTAAATCTTACCATCTTTGTTTTGTTCCTTTAACTGAGCTGCTGTCTTTTCTGAAACACAGTTAAAAATATATTTTCTACCTATTAAAGTTAATGTTCAACACTTGCAAAAATGCCACTGCATATTCTTAAACTGTATAGTTAATGTATTTCAAGTAATTCCAAAATTTTATTTAAATCATACCAGGGAGAAAAGTGAAATGAATATTTGAGCCATGCCATGAGAAAACCAACATAGTGGGTTTGTGACCAGCATGGATCCAGACCAGCCTGCACATCCGCGCAGTCTGGTCAGGATCTATGCTGTTCGCTAACGGCTTCTCTAATTGCTATAGGTTTTGAAAGCGAACAGCATGGATCCTGACCAGACTGGCTGGTCTGGATTCATGCTGGTCGCAAACCCACTATGTTGGTTTTCTCATGGCGCGGCTCATTTAAAGATCTTAAAATAAATGAAAAATCAAAGACTGTCATGATAAATATCTGAATTTAAATAACTCTTGATCTTCTATAAAATGAAAAAAGCTAACATCAATAAAAATATACAATTTTGAGCAGGCTTTTTTCCCCAAATTTTACATGTAGTACAAATACATTTTATGTTTACAGCCTTATTAGCAATTTTCATTTATAATCAAACTAATCATGTATAGTTAAGTTCAGTTCTATGAACTGCATGCTCACAGTCAGGAAGAAAAACTTGTGAAATCTAAATGGGATAATGTATTCATACTGTAAGACTGAGAAAGATCAAAAGAAACATGTGAAAAACATTTGTTATTTGAATGGCTGTTCACTGAAAAAAAAATACTGACTCGGAATAGTGAACAGTGCAGACCACTGCACTGGTTGGTCGCAAAGGCAGAATCTCTTGCCTCCAGCAGGCTAAAGGTTAAAAATCACTTTCTTAAAATTAGGGAAGAACAACATCTTCTTCCACTGACAAGGACTTTAGATAATTTCAGCATCCAAACGGACCAAACAAGGTCCAATTTAACTGTAAGATAGACAGCACCATTTTTCAAATTAATTTACCTTTGTGCACCAATTAATGCAATTAAATATACCTGTAAACATTTCTTTCATTTCTACATCTTCTGCTGCCTTGGCCCTTTCTACAACACCTTTTAATCTTTCCAATTCTTTCTTTCCAAACTGTTCACGTTTAACTGCTCTCATCTTCCTTCTTCGCTTGCTTCTTATACTTTTAGCCATGGTCTAAACAGATGAACAGCCTTTAATCATTAACATTTAAAGTTTGAAATTTAGACCTTAAAGTTAAAATGCTATAAATATTTATCCAACACATGTTGACTGAGTCTGGCTTGGCTATGAAAATGATGTAATCCACAAAATAACAAGATGCCCAGCATTTGTAGACATTTTCATTATCAAGTTTGGCTAAATCAACTTCAACTGATTGAAAAAATGGCAAGAGAACTGTATACCTTGTGAAGTTGTGTAATTTCATTATAAACGGCTAACTCTGAATTTAAATCCTATGTTATTGATTATTTGGTGTCTATACCTGACAGTGTTAAGAAATTCAAATAGGAAAAGATATCATTCTAATCATGGCTGGTACTCAACAAGATGGCTGTAAGTCCAAATGCAGAGTATGAACACACGCCAACTTCAGCTACCTGGTCCAAATAATAGGATGTTTAACTTTTGACTGTCACTGTCCCGTCACGTCCAAACTTCTTCTGCATATTTCTGTTAGGAAATCCTCAATGAAATCGATTGGGAACGTTTTCTGGTACATGTTGTAATTATTGTACAATAATTTATAATGATAACATGTACATCTCTGATAATGAATTAATGCTGACATAAAATTTGCCTCGCTGACAATTTTTTAGTGTTTAATTTGTGTTTGGTTTCTGCAATTTAGTACAACATCTGCAGTCTGCAGAAACTGGTGTCGGGTAGGTATTATCTCCTTGCACCTGTTGAGATCATATTTCCAAAGATCTAATTAAGTCTCTTATTTAAAATCATGAGTTCTATTCAACCCATTTGAAGTTTAATTTACTGTCCAGAGCAAGCAAGTCTGACAGGTATTTTAATTATGACTTTTTTAGATTTTTTAATGTCTTTGTTTTCCTAACAGTAAAATGCAGACATGGGTAAGGCTTAAAGGGATGACAACTTTAAATATCAGATCATAGAATAAGTCATCCCGATAAGCCAAATGAGAAAGGCTATCAACTACCTAGTCTCAATTTTTCACAAGCTGACATTTACCGTACAGATCTGCCTCTTCGTCTCAACTCTCAAGTAGTTAAAATCAAAACTGTGGTGGAAATCGACACGATTTAAACTTCATGATTTATAGTTTTACATACACATAAAGCAAGTGAGTTTTAAAAATAAACCGATCGGTACACCCACAGCTTTAAATGGCTGAGGTAGGCTACCTGGTAGAAATTTAACAGAGTAAGCGGAAAACACAGTGACATACATGGAGTTTGAAAGTGTTTTTTACTACAAAACAAGAGGTTTTCTCATTAGTTATGACATATAACAAATGTATATGGAATGAGTTTTTCAGACCTGTAATTTTTTGTATGAAAAATTGGGTTTAAATGTGTATTTGAAGCCTCTAGGCAAAATAATTTGACATTCAGATTGTTTTATATTTGTGATGGGCAATCGAAACGTCAAAACTTTGAAGGACCAAAATAATGGAAGTTAAATCACAGTACACACTGTCATCTAAAGTTATTGGTTTTATATGGTGTGTAAACACACGGTAATCGTTGGTCCTGTACAGTACATACAAAGGGTTAAATCACCACAAAGTTCATAATTTTGGATATTGTTTGATAATTTTAACATAGATTAATGAGGAATTGAATCCCCTTTCGATACATGTAAGTTATATATTAATTTATGGCCAATTTAATTCGTGAAAGAATCGGCACTTAAACCTATAGCATGTAAAGCGTCGGCAGCGATGAAAATTCATCGGAAGTAACTGCTGCTTCAACTATTTTGGATATTCGAGTGTTTGACGCGAGTGGGGATATTGCCCGTATGAAAAAAAAAAAACAGGTCAATATTTCCTAGGATCGCATCAAATTAGTTGGACTATTGAAGCCTCCAAAGTTTATACACAATAACACATCGAAGGAAATTTTTCCGCATTGTTTTGAATGGTAAGTGAGTTGTGCACAGAGGGCATTATAGTCTCTATATATGTCAAAGAGACCTTTGGTCACCATTCGTTGGGCCAAAGAAGTATAAATACACAGAATGGCAACTTGCTGTAATCTCGCGTGAGCTCGTGTCAGAGCGTGATTCGGCGTTATCTTACTAAAAACAAACATCGGCGAGCATGGAGTTACAATTTGTACCTTTAAAACTACATTGTAAATACATGTTAGCTTCTAAAACAAAATTAGTTTAATTTGAAATGGTCTTAAGACACGAAGTACACGTTTTTTTTGCCATCGAAAGAAGCGTGGTCATACGATGATAATTATTTTACCGATGAATAATTGCTTTCGCATACAAAATAGCGCGTGGAGAAAGTGCCACTTTCGGTAAACGAGATCTTGTTTTTAAGTCACGGGAGGTTGGCGAGATTTGCTCTATATGCCTTTCAAGTTGCCAATCTATTTTTATAGCTCTTTGGTTGGGCTATCCTACCAATCATGTTCAGAAAATACCAGTTCCTTTGAACAAGCCTGTTGTAGAAGTCATCTCTTCCACCTGTTGTGCACACAGGTTTATTTTAAAATGAATTATTAAAAGTGTGATATTCAACCAGGTTGGAAATTAAAATTAAATACAAAATGTTGCATGTTATCCAGAAGGCAGTGGCTACGATTACGGTACCGTAATCCTAGCCTCCGGTTCTAGGATTACGGAAGTTCCGTATTCCTAGACAACCCTATGAGGATAAGCTAGGATTACGAAAGTATTCAAGAGGCATCAAATATATGTTAGGACATGCATAAATGATGTTGTAAACTTCTTATTTCATTTAATTAAAATAGCGATTTTTCATGCCTGCCTTATTATTTCGTGTTATCTATCCGCCATTTTGGGTAAGTATAATCTTAAACACTTATATTAATGGTAGCGCGGGGAAATATTATAGAAATCTGAAGCTCAAAGTTGGATTTAAAAAGATATTCTATTCTTTGATTTTTTTTTTATTTATAACCATACTGTACGTTATTAAAGACCATTTGTATTGATTTGATGAAAAAATTGAAGGTATATACGAAACATAGATAATTCTATAATATTTCTGCACAACGCCATTAAGATTATACTAACTCTAAACAGCGGATTGATAGCATGAAATTATAGTGAAATAAGTAAGTTTTACATGCAACGTCATTTACGAATGTCCTAACAAATATTTAATGCCTCTTAAATACTTCCGTAATCCTAGCCTATCCTATAGAGTTGTCTAGGAATATGGAACTTCCGTAATCCTAGAACCGGAGGCTAGGATTACGGTACCGTAATCGTAGCCACTGCCTATCCAGAAAAACTGGTCGCGAAAATGGATGAAAATATTTTCAGAAGTTATCACTTTAAAAGAAAAGTTGGCAATTAACGTTACAGCATATACATTTTCATCTGTTATGTGAAAACATGTAAAGACATTATATCTAGACTTTTAAAACCAACCTTCGAGATTAGCGAAGAGCTTCCCGACTGGAAGAAACACGTGTGTTTGTAAACAAATTAATTAAATAGCTCTACCATACCATAAGGGTCAGACACCGCTATGTTTGTTCCTGACCCTGTCCCGTACTCGTACTGTACAAACCACAGGGAATGGACTCATATATTTATTTTTATAATAGTATATATCATAAAAATAATTATGAGCACATTCCCTGTGGTAAAAACTTGTTCGAGAACCATCAGTTTTGTAAAAAGAATGGCGAAAAACTACGGAAACTGCAGTCTATTTACATCTTAGATTATTCTTCACGCAATCTCTTGGTGGATTAAATATAATGTAAGGACTACCTCTATTTTACAGTGCAGTAAATACTGATACTTGTTAGCCGAAAATATATATTACTTTTTTTTCGTAGTGTACAGCGAACTTGAACGAAATGTTTGTATATAATATAGTACATGTACTAAAATGAATCTTTCTTGTTAGTGGATGAATGCGGGCAAGAAACATTTTATATAAATACACTATTAAGATTTGTTACTCTTAAAGTATACGACAAAAATATCGCGTACTTATTTATTTATTTATTTATTTATTTCTATTTACTTGTACGATTGTATCTACATCTAGATCTTTCACCCAACCGTCGATTTCCGACTATCACTGGGCGGCGCTGTCAGAGAAACAGTTGTTAAAGAAATGATATGTTACAATGTTAAAATAATAAAAGATAAAAAAGACAGTATGCTACAGTTAAAATGGGGCAGAGGCAATAGAATTACATACTGACCACCGCCAGCCTCTCTCTATAGATACTGAGACTGGGGCTAGATTTAACATAAGTTGGTAGGGAGTTCCAGAGACGGATGGTCCTTGGGAAGTAGGAGTTAGAAAAGCACTGAGTGTGAGACATGGGGATTAAGTAATTTAGGTTTCTAGTTGGAATAAGATGAGATTGGTCGACTGCAACTGTCTGGGTCCTTACTTTATAAAACATTACTAATGAGTTGTGTAACCTTCTATATTGGAGTGTATTCAATTCTGAACTAAAATGTAATAGCGTTCTGCTCTAGTTCTGTGAAAATATATATTTGAGTACTTCAGATGAAGTATACTTTTGTGAAATTCATGTAGATCTTCGTAAATGTAATTATTTTTCTTACTCGTGTATATATAAAGTTTATCGTATTTTTAGTAATATCTTCTACTTTCATTAATTAGCACAGCAAAAATATGTTCCTGTACGAGTAAGAAAAATAATTACATTTACGAAGATCTACATGAATTTCACAAAAGTATACTTCATCTGAAGTACTCAAATATATATTTTCACAGAACTAGAGCAGAACGCTATTACATTTTAGTTCAGAATTCGTAGTGTACGGAAGCAGTGCGAAAAAAATGTTAAAATCATAATTGACAAAAGTTGTTAAAAGTGAAAGAAGTTAAAAAATGATAACACGTCATCAGGTGAGTTAAGAGGTTTAAAATCACAGCTTCAGCTATCTAGGGATTGTGGTAGAAGTGCAATGTCAGCTTAAAGCCCTGCTCCGCGGCTATTCAAATTCTATTGTGTATATGCAACCCATGATTACAATAGGTAATAGTTAACGGCCACGCGCCACACTTTAGCACGCAAAACCACAGGTATTTTATATAGAATTTTATGTAAAATAGACTGTATTTTGACAGGCGTCACTGTTCATAGTCTGGATTTTCATGCTTTTTCAGTGACAATTTAAGGTTAAAAGGTAGGACTGGAGCAGGTCCTTAAAGCTTTCAAGATCAGATTGCATAACAACACATGGAGGAAGGCTGTTTCATCAAAAAATCAAAATAATTGGCACAGAGTTATGGACCTGTCTGTATGGTAGGCATACATAGGGCGAGCCACTATCATCGGGCGCTCATATATATATTCTGTACCGATAACATTGTAACAATTTATACAGTTCTTACAGTGTGTGACTATCACACACAAAATAGAAAAAGTGGAAACTCCACAGGTCGCTCAACACGACAAAAACGAAAATGTTGCAGGCTCGGTTAAATTGAGCATGTTCATGGACGGTAGTGGAAATGCATGCTACCGTCCACGCCCTCCTAGCCCCGGGTTGAGCAGAACTCAACATTTACACAAGCTACAAGTACAAAAATAATTTAGACATCCGCAGATGTGTTCATACGGTGGTAAACCACGGTTTCTATTTTCCCTTTGATCCCAATCACAGCATAAAATCTGATTCTTTATGTTGTAGGCTACTGTCCATGATTTGTTCACGTATTTTTTGTCTTTACTTTTTAATTGTCTCTGACATGTCACTTTTATTTTAACCTATTTATATGTGACCATTTCATCAGTTCCTCTCGTAACATTTGACGTCAAACTTATCAGGACCTAACAAATAGTTACTTAAGAAATAATATATCTCATCCAGTGATTTGTAGTTGAATAAATCATTGTTTGGAGTTCAGATGCGAAGGAATTATATCACGAGGGCGCAGCCCGAGTGATATAATAATACGCATCAGAACGACAAACAATGATTTATTCAAGAGCAAATCACTAAATGAGATACATGTATATTATTTCGATTCTAACACGTTACCAAGGATTTTTAAGTACATCATTGACGACATTCATTAAATATTTGCCCGTTTTCAATCGGTTTCTTTTCCAGCGCGCCGCTATGCCGTTTGACGCCATGACGTAATAATTATGACGTCAGAACAGTGATTTGTTGTATAATAATTCACTGATTTCTGCCTTCTTTGTTTAATAGGAAAATGAATCGGATCGTGTTAGAATTAATGTTAACTTAAAATTCCCTCTCTAAATTCCAGTTTGCACTGTTCTGCCCATTCGGTTGTTTTCTCGTTTAGGACAAAGCCATTACTTTAAGTGGACACCATACGCCACTTTTCATGGAATTGCACTCTGTATATCATTGAAGATTCCATGTGGACCTATGAATACATCTGCGGGCGTCAGTAAATTATATTCTTATAACAATGCAATCTGACTAAAGTACATCTCCTATTACGCTACGCATAGGATCTGACAACGAGCTATTGATGGCCTCGTTCTGACAACCCTTCCGCTAGCCAATTAAAAGTTAACTTACAACATTCTGCAAGCTTTAAAAAGCCTTGGTATTTGATATTAACTATTTTTATGTAGAAAAATGTCAGATAGCCGGTTAGCTCTGTCGGTAGCGCTCTTGCTCTGTAAGCGAGAGGTCCCGGGTTCGAGCCCTGGTTTAACTGCAAATTTTTCTTACTCTTTGACTTTCGAACAAGTTGTCTGATTGGTTCAAGCAAAAATAGATTTGCAAAAATAAAAATAGCAATCTTGGAAATCCAAAATATACAGAAGATGAATGTGAATGGGTCGTTCTCAGATCTTCGTTTAGAAGATCAAGTACTTTAGTCAGATTGATAACAATGTACATCTCTAAATTCAACTCAATCCGGACATAGGGGCGTGGACGGTTGCTTGCATTTCCACTACTCAATCAAATCGAGCCTGCAACATTTTCGTTTATGTCGTGTTGGGCGACTGTGGTTTTCCACTTTCTCTATTTAAGTAAAATGAGGTTGCCAAGACAACATTTCGGAAAGTCGTGGGGGAGGGGAATCATACCACATTCCTACAGCTCTAATTCAAAAGTAACCCCTTCACACTTCTAGACTCTGTCATAGCTGCTTTTTAAGCAACCCAAGTGAGTGCATGCCCTCTAGTAGTTAATTACGAACGTGTAAACATTTATGCTTGTCAGCTCTATCAATACCATTCAAAACTTTAAATGACTGGGCCATATTTGCTTTTTCTCTTCTATACTCTACGGTTGGTAATTCTAAAACTTTATCTTTCATTAAATTCTTACTAACTTAGACTGATGGCGTACCATTCTTGTTGTTTTTCGAACGCTGAAATTTTCAATTACTATCTTATTCTTCTTTATAGTGTGAGCTTCCAGATGTTTGTTCCATATTTTAAACTGTGTCTTCATAGGCAAGAAAGACTTCTCTGTTCATGTCTTGCATATAAGTCGCAGATTTCTACTCGCCATCTTATATTTTTCTGTACGTGTTCACTAAATATGCTGTTTTCTGATTGTTACAGATACCAAAGTCTTTTTGACTTTCTATTGACATATTTTTCTGAAATTTAATTCTGATAGTTTATGCTATATTTTTTTTCCAGATTTTCACATTTTCCAAAGTGCAAAAGTTTACATTTTTGGAGTGGAAAGTCAGTTGCCAGGTATTTGCCTGTTCACACTAATGTAAATATTTTCATACTGGAGAATTTCTTCTTCTGGATGTCTGAATTGCATTTTAACTTTGAATCATCTGCAAACAGTTTCAGGGTGTAATTCAATACGTCTGGTAGATCATTTTAGAATCTTAGATTAAGAACAGTACATGACCAATAAGTAAATGACACTGTCCTCAACTTACTCGAATGAAACTGTTTCAGCAGGAAAAAGTCTAAAAAGCCGGTTTCTATCTCATGGAAGGGCAAACAAAGATGCCTGTTTACAAGTAAATAGACGGGAAAGTAATAAACATGCAGTGTATATGACTGTTACTGTTTATTTTTTGCAAGATGTATGCATGTTAATTTAAAAGTGATTGTTTAAATACCTATATTTGTTAATATGGGTGTAGGAAATAATATTTAACCATATAAGCTATCAAAATAAGCAAAAGAAAAATATTTATTAAAATATTTTATCTAGAAATGAGTTATATTTTGTAAAACATTCTAGATCCTAACATTATATCTAACTAAACTGACTAAGTCAGAAAAACGCAAGGAGACCCATGACTTTTTAATTTCGTTCTACTGTGAATACGATGTAGTCACTTACTCACTTATACAGTAAGAAAAAAAAAACGTTGTCCAGTGAAAAATGATAAAAATGTGCAATGTTTGTTAATTTAATAAATTATAACATACCTTTTCTCTTACATAAAAATGTATTTCATGTTAATTTTGGAAGTTTTATAATTATAAGTATCAATTATGTAATATTATATGTACAAAAGTAAAACATGAACTTATGAAAAATCGTCAATAAATTCAATTTTTCATGAAATTTAAGTAATATTTTGTTCAGTTCTTGGTTCTCAAATTTGATACCAATTTCAAATGAGTCATTCATTTATCATGTCTATACCTTAGATACGGATATGGTGAAGAACCCAAAATGATCGTTGAAATTGATAGAAAAACAATGCAGTATATATATTTGTAAATGTTTCAAAAGATTCTGTCATTAGAGGAATATCGAAGGAAATGTCCTTAAATACCCAAAAGGAATAACATCAGACACCCCCACCCCGGGCACAAAATATAGGGAGCTCATAATATACAGACGGACGTCAGATTAGAAACACTCACACACTTATATCTGACTTAAATCTTCTAATCTGGAACAGTAAGTTTGTTATAGAAATAAATTTTTGATTAAGATACAAAACATTGTTGATAAGCATCATAATCACTGTTCAGACATTTTTAGCAATAGGCTGCTAACAAAACAAATTACACGAACCTTAACCTTAGCACAAATAACATGCTTAGGCTTTTAATTTGAACAACAAAACGACCTTTCTCAGAGGATATTATATAACATACTTTGCCTTAACCATTGGAATAATTTCATTTGGATATCACCCTTTAAATAACAGGGTTAACAATTGTAATAGTGTTTGGTCAGAGGTAATAAGGACAGAATTACTCCTTTGCAGAATTGTCTTAACAACCCCAGCTTGTGAAATTACACTTACGTATAATGAAACTGAGAAACAATAAAAATCGAAACATATCTATGAGAACATTGCCTACAAGTGCATTTCTTTCTATTGACATAATATCATAGGGCATAGATGAAATCGGCTTGATTGCGTTTTTATTGTTAGTCATCGATCGAACATCAGAAGGCGATTTGTCCAATATCTCAAGAAAGCAGACACGGTATATTTTCTGCTGCAGTTGTATTTTGGATCATGTAACTGGTTAGCCAATACTATTTCAGCAAAATAATAGGTAAATACAGTTTGTAATCATAGTTTATAAGACTAATAGATAATTAATTATGTACACGATGTTGTCATTTGTGCAGTCAATCACAATCTTCCTGATAAATATTGATTCGAAGAAATAAATTACTGTGATATATACGTTGCCAAGGAAACGGAAATATTGTTTTATTTGACAACAGTTTGAAGTGGTGTTACGGATCAAGAGGCGGATTAAAGTTTTCTGCATGCGACGAAAACTGATGTCTCAGGTATTTACTTACATATAGTGTGTACAAAAGTTTTTTTGTTTTTGTTTTTAAACAATAGGGATGTTTTATGCCTCGCATAATTATGATGGTTTCTTATGAAGATATCAACGAAAATGTTGGGTTTTTTTTTAATTATTGCGTATTTTCATTACAGTAGTATATAAAGAATGAAACAAAGTACATATAAAACGAGTAAGTTAATTGATTTACGAACATCTGTTCCGGACAAAATCATATCTGCTCATATCATAGGTCACAGACAATCCCACCCCCACCAACCCTACTCCCCTCTCCATTTATTTTACCAAATATTCCAGATATCAACTAAACGGTCAGTTGATAGAAAATAAAAGATTTAATTCATGGTATATTTACAGTTTTCACTGTTAATTGATATTTTGGCATTCTATACATTTAATAAATATCATAGTGCTGGATTTAGATTTTTTGTGTGTATTTTCATTTTGTGCCCAATCCATAATGAAAAGCCGACAGAACTCGTTCAGTTTAGAATAATTGCTAAATACACATGTTAAGCCTAACAATTTACTGCCCTTACAAACACTTCAGGGGAATTCTTTTTAAGTAAAATTTATAGAAGTCAGGACGGTTACCGTTTTCACCTTCACTTTTCTTAATGTTCCATAAGGCTTTAAATCTATGTTAAAAAGATGAAACAGCTGTTGAAATATATGTTAAGGATAATTACATTATTAGGAAAGCTCTTCTTTTAATGCTGCACGTGAAATTTACAGTTAGCGCGATAAAGAGAGGAAATCAAACAAGAAATATCATTAAAAATGATGATCGGTGAATTGTAATAAGGAAAGAAGTTTATGAATTTTTCATCTAACATTCATCTTTCATCTAACATTTTTCAAATTGCAAAACTAAACAACGCACTTTAACAATTTAAATGGTTCTCTTTTAATTTTTCGCAAAGGTTTCGTAGGGTTGCAATTTTGTTTCGTTTATCCTTAGACGAATAATTACAGCAGTAGTTTGATGAAGATTCATGAAGCGGTTCATGAGAAGAGGTCATTAAACGTGTTTATATTTTTAGCTAAATTGGTCCCTATCCCCATTTGTAACAAAATAGCAGGAGACCTTACGATATTGTTACACATCGAGTTTGATAAAAATCCATTACATTTTAGTGGTTAATGCGAAGAAAGGCATATCTACTTTTAGCTATAGTGGTCCCTAATAGGCCCAAGTTCCATATAAATAAATTTGGAAGAGGACCGTATAATGATGCTCCAGACCAAGTATGACAAAGATCCACCAAGCTGTTCATGAGACGCTGTAAAAAGGGCATTTCTAGTTTTAGCTCTAGCACCCCCTAAAAGGTGGTTAAATATCCCAGCTGAACAAAGTTGGCTGCGGGCCTAATAAAGTGCTACAAATCAAGTTTGATTAGAATACATGAGAAAAAAAATCAATTAAAGGATTTTTTTATTTATTATTTTAGTTATTTCTAAAATAGGCCAACTGACCCCGCTTAACAAATGCATATTCGCTATTCATGAATCTTTGGGACAATGACGTCACTCCTATAAAAAATTCAATATTCGTTTCATAAGCAAATTTTGGGAACCGAGTCATATCACATAGATAAACTGTATGCAGCGTACCTTCATTTCAGAGTAATGAGATTCACCCATTATATAGCATATATATAAAAAAACAGATTTCAACTGAGTTCAATATTTGATACCATACTAAAGAAAAATATTTTTATATAATAAATCAGTTAAATGATTTATAACAAATATATCAAAGCAAACAAGTACTCATTTTAATATGTAATCTGAATAAGTCACAAAAGCAAGAAACCCTTTTCATAACAGACGACAATTGTAAAAAAGGAAAATTTTTTAAAAGACTTCTCTACATAAAAGACTCTTATCACACCCCTTTTTCATGTGATACGCAGACCGTATCAGCTCTTTCTTTAATTTGATATATGTTTTGGTATTTGAACAGGTTTTATCATATTTTTTAAACTTACTTTTCATTTTGAGATATATCAATATTCTTGCTAAATGTCTGAGCCAAAGTTACTTTAAAAAATGTGAACAGTGTCGTTTAGGATAAACGCTTTTTTCTACATTTCACTCAGCGTAGCACAATCAACAGAGTGAAGAAATTGACACTCTGTCCAAACAGGCGGTGTTGCATAAAATCTTCCATTTGATAAATTATCTATAGGAGAGATCGTGTTTGTATACAAATTCTATTTTTAGAACTGATAAGACAGTGATCGGGGGGGCAGAACCCGACCGTCCATTTTTTTTTGTAAACAGTAAATTTTTTTTTGGGTCTAAACTTTTTTTAAAAACACAAATTACAAAAATTTTTTTGTCAAAGGAAGGTTTAAAAAACAAGAATTTATTGTTACTTTTAATTTTTATTTCAAATAAAATGGTTTAATATAAAACGAAAATTTACCGTTTTTTCTAAAGGTGTGAAAATCATACGCCGTTTTAAAATTTATATTCTTTTAAAAGGGGCTTTTTGGGAAAAAGATTTTGGATACAAAAATTAAGTTGTTAGTTTTAAATCTCTTTGAATTTTTTAAAACCATAATGAGAAAAAAAGTTTTTAAAATTAAAAATTCTGATTAAATACGCAAACGGTTTAAAATCATTTTTTTTTCCCAAACCACAAAAAACAATGTTAACGCGGGCACGGGATCTCTCCTTATGCTTATCAATAGTTTGATTTGCAAACGAGCCCGGGGCATGGTAACGAAAACGAATTTGAGGGCGTCCCCAAAAAAACATATAAAAGGAACAATTACAGAAAGAAATTTAAAAGAAATCATAATTTTGTGTTCATACCAAAAATATGACTCCCATATTTATAAAAAGGGTTTGTACACCCTTTTAAAGAGTGACAAAGGGATACTTTTAAAATGTAAAAGAGAAAAAATTTTACACGTCGTTTCTTTTAGTGAAATTTTTTTTCGTTAGATCCCCCATTTACTCGTATCAGTATTTAAAATTAATTTTGATTACTCTGAAGAAGACAGTTATGAATAACAATGGTATGTAATAAAATCTTCCACGTGATATTTTTTTGTTACCTGAAAAAGTACAAGTTTTTTTTTTTGAATACAGAAAGAGAACTAAAACCATGTAAATTGAACAGGTCATTTAAAACAAATGACGAAAAATACTACAATGATAAAAAAAATATCAAATATTTTTCGCAAGGTAAAAAAATAAAAATTCCCCGTATAAAATTTTATATACTGTCTTACCCTACTTTGTAATATCAAAGGTTGGGCCCCTTAACAACTGGCCAAAAATTTTGTGGACACATTTCCCCCCAAAAAAATTTTTTCATGGTTTCCCCTTCAGAACCCTAAAAAAAATGAAAGTATAAAACGTTACAAAAAAAAAAAAATAAAAAAGCCCCACAAGCAAAATGGTAAATCATATTGATGTTTGTTTAAAGTTTTTGCAAAACCCGGCGGTAATATGTTAGTTTATTTAAAATGGAAAAAGAAAAACCCTTTTTTAAAAAAATCAAAAAAGATTTAGATGTAAAAAAACCCCTGTTCATGCAAATACATATACTTTTAAGCAGTTTGAGACAAAATTAAAGTCTGAAAAAAGTTGACCGTTTTAAAATTTTTGTTTTTTTTTGTTATTTTTTAAAAAAAATTTTATTTGCAATTTGTATCACTTCTTTTAAATTGTTGTTTTTTTGACCGACGAAGAAAAAATAATTTTTTATTTTCCAAAGTTTAAAAATTTATGTAGGGGAATGATAATTAAACAAATTTATTGTTTTAATGCTGAGTGAAATTCTCATTTTGATAATGGAAAAGCCCGCGGCAAAACGGTAACAATCGGCAGAAATGGGAAAATTCACCCATGGGAGATTATAAAGAATAGCTTGAAATACATATGGTGAATTATTTAAAAAATTTTTTAAAACAGAAAAAAGGCCCCTTTTAAAAGTAACGGCCCCGCATTTTTTTCGATTTTAAAGATACAAACGGCATGCACCTGCATTTTACATACGCTATATTTATAAAGCAAAAAAAAAGATTTTTAAAGAAAAATTTTTTCAGTTTTTTTTGAAGAACATATTTTACAGACCACATATTTTACATCATAATTTTTTTAATCTAATTTTGGAACTTTAAAAAAAAAGGACGAAAGATGGGGGGGGTTACTGTAAATCGTTTAGGGGGGCAACTCTGCCGGGTATTCGGCAGCTATTTCCACAAAAGCCCTTTAAGGTTTAAAATTTTATAAACCCCTTTAAAGGGAAAAAAATATTATATCGGAAACCTGTGGAATTTTTCATCCCCCCAAAAAAAAGTACATTTTAAACTGTTAAATTTATACATTTACCCCCAAAATTTAAAAGGAAGTAAGATGAAATTTACCCGGGCCCGCGGCCGGAAAAGGAAATTAATCCTTTAAGTAGGAGGGAGGAGGAAAAGTTCCCCCGGGAGCTTGCCCCTAGAGCAACATGCTGTTGTTTCAAATTTAGAAAGAGTGTGTTTTTATGTATTCAGAGTAAAAGGGGTATGAAACTTAAATTGATAAATGAAAAGATTTTAATTTTAACAAACGCCATTTCTATACAATTTCAATTTAATGGGGGTTGACATTGAATTTAACAAGCCCTAAAATATAATGAGAAAAAAAAAACTCCCAAAAAATTTTTAAAAAAAATAACCGGCTGTTATACACATTTTTAAACAATTATTAAAAAATTCAAAACAATGCCACAAGTCTCCAAATCAGTGTTTAAGATTTGTTTTAATTTCAATGTTCACTTTTTTGGGAATGCTAACGGGGGTTATTCCAAAGTTTTGGCCAATAGTTAGTAACCAATAAAATAGCAGAGAAGGGTTTTTGTGAGCACAATTGACAAAATTTTTTGTAGGGAAACACACAAAAAAAAGAAAAAAAGAAGTGTACTTGTTTGAGCAGTTGCTTTTTTTTTTGATTTTGCGTAGTGATTATGACGGTTTTCCCAAATACTTATCATCGAAATATGTTCAGGGACCAGGGAACTTCAACTTGGTAGGACTACCCTCCACTCGTAAAGCTGTTTAACTTCCCCATAGTTATGTCCCAATTGGCGTTTTTAAAAAACCAAAAATTTTGGGGGAAAGGTAACTTTTTTTGATTTCAAAGGCATTTTCGTAAAATACGGCAAGAGTGCCCGTAACATATAAAAAAAAAAAAAGTTAGAATTCATTGAATATTTGGGTTTAAATTCAAATACAATGGAGAGGGGTTTTTTTTCAAGGGTTTCCCAAATATATGAAAGGAATTGATAACCGTTTGTTTCCCTATACAGTGTAAAGCCCACATAAGAGAACATTTTTTTCCGGGAAATTTTTTTACTAGTCCCAGACAATTCAAAATGATATAAGAATATTCAAAATGGGGTGGGTGATTGATCGTAAATACTCTCAAAGAAATAGCCGAAAAGGAGAAAAATTTTAAAAATTTGTTCTGCCGTGGGTATGTTTTACCCAAAGGGCCCCTCGGCGCTTCATTGCATTTCAGAAAGTTTTTCATTGAAACAAATATAATAATTGCAGGGACAGTGTCTTATTAACCTTACCCCCAAATTTGTATGTGAACGTCCATCTTTCAATATGGACAGTTCATTTATGTTTAAAAAAAGTGTTACTAAAAAGAAAAGACTGAATGGCGAACAGTAAAAACCCTGATGACTGCCAGAGTGCAGGTGATCTTGGGCTGCACTTGAAAAGGCGAATCACTTGCCCCAGAGGCTTGGTTTAAACTATTTTGTGGAGCATTTTTGATAAAAAATTTTTTTTGGATTTTTTCTTTTACCATAACATTTTGTTAGTTAATTCCGGAAAGAAAAAACACATCAAGTTTAAAGCTATGATTATGGGCAATTGCGTGAAACGAATTTTTTTTTTTGTGTAACATAATGTGGCTAATTTTGTTTGGGAATGCTTTTTTAAGATCCTGCTTTCCCGGTGACGGGATTGTATTTCTATATAATATTTTTAAACTGAAAACCTGTGCCTGAAGGGAAGTATATTGCTATGTTTTTTGGTGACGGCACTGAAACTATAGATCCATGTAAAAATGTGCATGATTAATCTAAAGCCTATTTTTAAAAAGATAATCTTAAACCACACAATCCTAATAACGAAAAAAATTTACAATAGATGCCCGAACTGGTTCTTCCCAGGAAGACGGCTTTGCTGGTAGTGCTATTCACGGAAAGTTGCAAAAGAGGAGTAGGTAAGTTAGCCCAAAAGCCTGTTCCCGAAGGTTTCTCTTTGTTTCGCTCATCCCCCCTGGTTAGATCGCTCCCTGTCTGGGATGTGTGATGAATTTGGGGACTGAGTGACTGCATTTGCATACGAAAGCGGTTTGAACGGTTTTTCATATAAGGGGGTATATAAAAATTTGGGAAAAAGGGAAAAGATAATTACGTTTTTTCATTTTTCTACAGGAGTCATTTAATCACGAAACGAATGTGTAATCTGAAGACAGTATATATTCTTACAGAAGTGATTAAATCACGAATCAAATGCTTGTGTATGGCGTACCGTTAGGGTCGAAAATGCCGATTTAGCTTTAAGACAATTTGATTTAGTACGACCCAGGGTCGGACATATTCCAGTTAGTATGACCCTGGTTGAGAATTAGCTTAAAGCTATTTCATTTAGTACGACCCTGGGTCAGACAATTTCAATTTGTATGATACTAAATCAAATAAGTACGACCCTGAATTAAGACAAATCTATTTAGCTTTAAGACAATTCGAATTAGTACGACCCTGGGTCGGACATATTCCAATTAGTATGACCCTGGGTCAGACATATTCCAATTAGCTTTAAGCTAATTCCGAAATAGTATGACCCTGAATTAAGATAAATCTATTTAGCTTTAAGACAATTCGAATTAGTACGACCCTGGGTCGGACATATTCCAATAAGTATGACCCTGAGTCAGACATATTCCAATTAGCTTTAAGATAATTCGGAATTAGTATGACCCTGAATTAAGATAAATCTATTTAGCTTTAAGACAATTCGAATTAGTACGACCCTGGGTCGGACATATTCCAATTAGTATGACCCTGGGTCGGACATATTCCAATTAGCTTTAAGACAATTCGGAATTAGTATGACCCTCAATTACAGCAGCCATTTTTAGTACGACCCTGGGTCGGACATATTCCAATTAGTATGACCCTGGGTCGACATATTTACAAATAGTATGACCCTGGGTCGACATATTCCAATCAGCTTTAAGACAATTCCGAATTAGTAATGACCCTCAATTACAGCAGCCATCTTTAGTACGACCCAGGGTCGGACATATTCCAATTAGTATGACCCTGGGTCGGACATATTCTAAAAAAGCTTTAAGACAATTCCGATTTAGTATGACCCTCAATTACAGCCGCCATCTTTAGTACGACCCAGGGTCGGACATATTCCAATTAGTATGACCCTGGGTCGTACTAAATTGAATTAACTTAAAGACATATTATTTAGCTTTAAGACAATTGAATTAGTATGACCCTCGGACAAAATACCAGAATGCACCAAATTCACTGACCAATTAAATCAGGTGTTACATTTTCCTGTACATAATCGTCTATATCCAGAGGCCACCATAGGTCAGTTGAAATAAAATTTTGAAATCTTGAAAACAGTTATCATAAAATGTTGCTTTCAAGTTTCCTTGATCGTGTGAGGGATATAGTAAATGGTGTATTTGATACGAGTACGCAAAACGGTGTAAATGATCAATCGATTAAATATTCGCTTATGAGGCTTAATTAGTTGCTTTTAAACATTAATGCGCATATGTACCAGGTTCCAAGCTTATCAGATGGCCAGTGCTAACCTGGGAATCCAGTCTGACAATTTCTATCTTTTTTCTACCTGCAAATTGACAGCCTGGGGAAACCTGTTTTCCGACCGCAGCGCCACCTATATTACACCCGATATATGCGGGTGTTTGATAAAGAACGATAACTTCTGAAAGCAATAATCCATGGCTAAAAATAGAAACGGAATACTCACGGAAAAGACAGATCGGAATCGTGTTCTACCGAAGGTTTCCGAACATTTCCGGGCCATAGACAAATACAAGTTTGTACTTCCCATAGCTTTTCCAGCAAGTTGTAATAACTTTTAAATGTCAGTAAACTTAAGTTTGCGTCATATATAGCCATCAAGATGTTATATAAATGCAGACCTAGTGATCTACGGAAATTGACGAATTGACTGGATAATATTCCAAAATTCGGCAGCATTGCCTCGTTTTCGTTTCAAACAAGCGCACATGTTAATTAGGCTAATTATAGAAAATCGATAGTCAGTAGTGACATGGAAACTCCTTCAGATTTCCCCAGGAGTTGATAATATCAGAAACTCGATGAATGCCAATTAACACTAATTAGCGTAAATTAAGTCGGATCTTTAATGCATAGATATTATGTAGTATTTCTTCTGACAAAGCACAAATATTATCAACGGCTTCCCAGGCTAGGCCAGTGCCATAAATACACATTATCTGATTCTTAATGGGACATCATGCTGACGAGACAACAAGCCTGAAATTGATTTCCAGCTGCAGACACTTGTCCTAGGCAAAATAACGTATCTGTTGAGAATGCATATATAGCCATATACCTGAATCACCGCAACAATCACTTAAGATTATTATTATTGGTTGCAAAAAAGGAAAAATGTTACATAAGCAAATCAAATAAATGGCACGAAATACAAATACAATAAAGATATAAATAAAAATAACATAACGTTTGTTATAATACACTGAAAAGAAAAGAAAAAATGCATTATTTACTTCTTTAATATCTTTTGAACAAATTGTCCTAGAAAAATAGTGGTAATACTCACCTTTCATTCTTTTTGAAATTTAATGAAGAAAAAAAACTTCATTTCATCATTTTTGTCAATTTAAAATCTGGTTTTATATTTGTTATTCATTGATACAACATAATATGTTGATGTGCTTATAGAGAAATTGTTGTAAAACAACACACATTGCAATAACAATATTCTTATACAGTATGCTAGTAAACTACTTGGTATCCAAAAACAAAATTTATTATCAATACAAAAGTTTCGAAAATTTTAACTGATCTGGATTTTAATGAAACATATCAAAAGCAACGCAAGACATAAATAGGAGGTGTCAAGCAAACATTTCATTTGATATTCCAGAGTTTCCATTGAATATCGAGGCCAGATTTGTCAAATTCGGAACTGGATAAACAGAAAGTTACATTGAACCACATACTTTTGCTAAACATTTCAGTTATACAATGTATTTACAAAGTATAACGTAATAGTGCTAGATATGTTTCATGATTCAGTTAACAATATTTCAGTGGTAAATAACTTTCTTGATTGAATGAATTACCACAAGAAAAAACTGATGATTTCATATATGCAAAATTAACGGAAATAGAAATCATCAATTTGAATTTATCTATATTATTTTTATCATAGGTTATAATTTTTGTGGTGAAGATTTTGTCATTTGTAATAGACCTTTATCACGGACACGGACATGGAAATGTAAATGTAAACGTACTCTGTACTTCAGTCAAATTTGGGGGGTTTTCTCAAACATGTTTTAGGAATCATGGTAAATTGTTGTACTTAGTGTGTATTGAGAATATGTATAATCATAATTATAGCGCATTTTCTTTTAAATTGTGTAGAGGTTTAACCCTGCAAAGCTGCATGCTGTATATGCTTACAGAAAAACACAGATCTTTGACGTATTTGTAATTGTTTGGGAAAGGGTGGGTGTTCTTAAATAATTAAAAGATACACAAGGAATTGAAAAAAGAAAGGAATATGAATAGAAATTACAAAAATAACTGATGGTTAGTGTAGGAGTGTATCTAGGGAGGTTAAAGGGTCTGGGTGTGTTTGGGAGAATACTAAAATATAAGAAGAACATAAAACATTTATTTGTTGTCTCATCTTTTGGTGGTCAGGGTGTAAGAGTCTGTGGATTTGAGGTAAAAGGATATTTAGAAACAATATCAGCCATAACACGGCCTGTAAACCCCGGATCTACATACTTTTGATGGCTAGCAAGGTAATGGAGGAAATTGCTAATAAGTGATACTTCCGAGGAGGCTCTTAGTAGTAAAAAAGACTACTTTCTGTAACAATTTGGAACCTTATTTCAATTAAACGTGCAATATAGTTCTAATCATAAATGACTGTAATTTACATTTATGAAGATTGATTTTCAGAGGTTTACTGTTTAACGTTAGCGCTTTTGAGAGTAGCGATTTAGGTCCTGTTCAAAACGAAAGTTAAGTTTTGCAATATATTCCGTTCCGGTTTGTACAACATTAGTATTTCATAGAAATGGTACCTATTTATTTGAAAAGCTTACATTTTTACAAAATAAATAATGTGGTTCACTGTTTGTTCTTACTTGTCTTTTTACACTTTTGAGATAAAGCCATTGCCGCTTGTACATGCATAAAGAGTTGGAGCATAATTTATGAGATATTTACCCTTTAACAAGATCAGTCCTGAAGAAATGATTCTTTTTTATTATAGTGACTGTAGTAAAAAGGCATTGAGGAGGTTCACCTAAACATTTAACCAATGCTATTACAAAATATGAGGTTTAATGATTATAAAAAAATTTAGAAGGTGGCCAACTTTGACCCGAGAGCAAAGAGCAACACCGACACCGACGTCGGCGTGAGTTCAATATAGACATCCTTATTCGTTTAAAGGGAATTCCTATAGTTTTTTATGCGCATTTTTCTGCGCAGCCGACACTTTCTATGGAAAACTGAACTGAAGTCAACATTTGTTGAAACATGTTACAGACAATCTTAAATATGAGGAATTTTGAATGAAATAACATTTTTGATAAGTTATATCAGTAATCAAATGTTGATATTGGTTTATGTTGTATTGACAAGTATCATGCCTGACAGGTATCTTGCCATTTTTGTGGTTGTGTTTTCACATCGCATTTTAGTACAAAGACGGTGTTGTTCATATAATGTAAGATAAATGACTTAGTACTGATAAGACAATATCACCTTTCAGATTATTTAGTATTCAATTATAGAAAGAATTAAGATTTTTTAAAACTTTTTTTTAAACTTTTAGCAGACATACATGTAATCAATTTGGCCAGGTTCGCGCCATTTCCGTCCAAACAGGTGTTGTATTCTAGCGGTCTTAACATAAAATTTAGCCTGGTGACCCATACATTTTTAGCCATTTTTATGCTCACAATACAATTATCTATACACAAGAAGAAAAAGAAAAAAATCTATGAAAGAGTTTTTTCAAAATTAAAAAAAAGTATTCTTCACTATGGGTATTTTTCATTGAAAAAAGTTCACAAAAGTAAATATGAAACAATATTTTTTTTCATTTGTACCCATTATTGTAAGGATAGAGTATTACAAATATGACTATGATATCAAATAAGTATATAATAAAATCTGTAAAAAGAAAAAACCGTATTGTGCTGCCTAGATGTATATTTTGGTTGGTATTTATAAAAAAGCAGAAAATTATGAAAATGTTGAAAAATCGCTGGCAGTTTCAGCAACAGTGGGTGTGTTCAAAACAATTTTTCACAAAAACAAGCCTGGTGACCTATTGTTTTTATTTGTTCATTGTTTTCAGCACAAATTTTCCTATCATATATGTGAATTTAAAAAATTTCTATGAAAGGAAAAAAACTATAGGAATTCTCTTTAAATTGATTGAACTCAATTACTGTAAATAACAAAGAGATGTTCCGCAAAATTTTGATTATAGGTAGCTTCCATATATGGGGTAGATGCAGCTAATTTCAACTTGTTTGTTACTGAAAATAGAAACAAAGGTTTTCGGTCAATAATTGAAGTTTGGAATGATATATTGTCACCAAACTTGAGAAATAGCGTGGTTATTAAAAACCGCTTGTGATTGCATTACAGCTGCTTGGTTCAAAGTCCTGTATCTAATTTAATAGATAATGTTCTGCCATAAACTATACTTATTTGAGTGAAGAGAACTATCCATTGGCTATTTGAGTTGAGGTCAGAATTGTTTTACCCATACAAAGAAACGGCCACTGTCCAATGAATTTAGTTTAGAATGTATTTTCTGTCACTACGATGAAATTTGTTTTAATTGCGTTGTTTGCTTATAGACTGGCAAAATGATTCTTATAAATTTACAAAATTAAAAAAAGAAAGATATTTTATCAAATGGCAGACAGTAAAAAGAATTACAGGTATTAAACTGAACATGTTTTTTTCATTAGATGTATACGTAAATGTGTTCTCCTTGGAGACGATTTATTCGCAGCAGAGGATAACACTGCAAAGAATTATAAAGGTATGTTGTGCCTTGATAATTTGGCGAAAACATTTAAAATATCTTTAAAATAGAACAAATCCCTGTGGTTTCAATTTTTGTGTTTTGAGAAATTCCCCAGACTTTGACCATAGTACATAGTACGATTACATTGTCCGTGTCCGTTATAAAGGTCTAATATGACATTATGTAGATATTGCATTCCTGAGAGAGGGATATGAAAAATGTTCCGGATATAGCTCCCCGGTCTTGTTGCAACATGACCACGTAGTTGTCATTTATATGATTTAAGATATTGAGACTTTGAAAATAGAATAGTCCGTATCCACATTTTTTCAGTAATGTGTGAGACGATGGCTCTAGGATTAGAACTCAGCATTCGTATTAGACCTTTATAACGGACACGGACAATGTAATCGTACTACACTCATGTACTATGGTCAATATCTGGGGATTTTCTCAAAACACAAAAATTGTAACCACAGGATTTCGTTTTTTTAAGATATTAATATAATAAAGGTTTTCGCGTAATTATAATTATCAAGGCACACCATGTCTTTATAATTCTTGGCAGTGCTGTCCTCTGCTGCGAATAAATTTTCTCCTCTAGGAGAACACAGACGAACACTTTATATCTACATATACATAAGATGAAAAAAATACCATGTTCAGTTTTAATCAAACGTCACATACCTGTAATTTTATTTATTGTCTGCCATTTGATTAAATACCATTGTTTTACTTTTGAAATTTTTGAGAATTATTTTGACAGTCTATCGGCACCCAACCCGATTACAGTAAATTTCATCGTAGTGGCAGTAAATACATTTTGATCTAAATTCGTTGGATGGTAACTGTTTTTTTGTATAGGTAAAACAATTCTGACCTCAACTCAAATAGACCACTGCTAGGTCTTTTCACTCAAATAAGTATAGTTTATAGCAGAACATTATCTATTAATTTAGATACAGCGACTTTGATCCAAACATCTCTAATGCAATTGCAAGCTGGTGTTTTTTTAACTATGTTATTTCTCATGTTTGGTGATAATATGTCATTCTAAACTCTTGACCGAAAACCATTTTTCTATTTTCATTAACAAACAAGCAGCTACCCCATTTATATCCAAGCCTTTCTAAATTAGAAAGCTACCTATAAACAAAGTTTTGTCATAACATCTCGTTGTCATTTACTGTAATTTTAAGCTCAATCAATTTAAGCGAATAAGGATTTCTATTATATGTACTCACACCGACGTCTGTGCTCTTTGCTCTCGGGTCAAAGTTGGCCACCTTCTAAATTTTTCTAGTAACTGCCCCTATAATCATTAAACCTCATATTTTGTAATAGTGTTGGTTCAATGTTTAAGTCAACCTTCTCAGTGCCTTCTTACTACAATCACTATAATAAAAAAGCAACATTTCTTAAGGACTGATCTTGTTAAAGGATAAATTTCTCATATGCTCCAACTCTTTACGCCTGTACAACTGGTAATGGCTTCATCTCGTATCTCAAAAGTGCAAACAGGCAAGTAAGAACAAACAGTCAACCACATTATTTATTTTATAATAAAATAAGCTTCTCAAATAAATAGGTACTATTTCTGTGAAATACTAATGTTTTACCAACCGGAGCGGAATATATTGCAAAACTTAACTTTCGTTTGGAACAGGGTCTATATCATAACACTCTAGACTAGCTCCTAGACTATGATTTATCTTTTTTTACATTTTTATGATTAAATGCAGTGAACTGAGCCAGTCTATATTCTATGTCCAAAAATCATGATAATTTCAACATCATTCCTCTGTAAAAATCTCTAAAATAGATTGGCTTTTGTCTCTATGAAATTAAATTCATCAAAAAAGGAAAAATGTAGAAATATATTATTATCAGTCTGGTGGCTAGTCTAATAACTCTCGAAAGTGCTGACGTAAAACAGGTAATCTCTGATAATCGATCTTCATAAATGTCAGTTAATTTGAGATTAGAACTATATTGCACGTCTAACTGAAATAAGGTTCCAAATTGTTCAAGAAAGTAGTCTTTTTGTTTTGCTACTTAGAGCCTCCTCGGAAGTATCATTAGCCCTTTCCTCCACTTACTTTACTAGCGAACAATAGTATGTGGATCCAGTGTTTACAGGCCGTGTTATAGCTGATATTGTTTCTAAGTATCTATTTTCCTCCATCCCTCTGACTCTTACACCCAGACTACCAAATCATAAGACAACAAACAAATAAGTTTTATGTTGTTCTAATATTTAAGTATTGTCCCAAACACTCAGATCCTTAAACCACCCAATTACACTCCTACACCGACCGTCAGTTATCTTTGTAATTTCTATTCATATTCTTTTCTTTTTTAATTCCCTGTGTATCTTTTAGTTGTTTTAGAGCACCCCATCCTTTCCCAACAGTTACAAATACGTCAAAAATCACTGTTTTTGTAAGTATGTACAACATGCAACTTTACAGGATTAAACTTTACCTCTACACAATTTAAAAGACAATGCGCTGTAATTATAATTATACATTTCTCGATACACACTAAGTACAATAAGTTACCATGATTCCAATAATATGTTTGAGAAAACCCCTCAAATTCGACCGCTGTACAGAGTAAGTTTACATTTACATTGCCATGTCCGTGTCCGTGATAAAGGTCTATTTATATAGTGAAAAACGAAAACCGAGCACGGCCACTAGCATCAATTTTTATATTTGACTGAACAAAAAGGTTTAGCAAAAAAAAGCAAAAAATGAATGTCGGGTTTGAAACCCGCACCTGACGGTCATGCTCAATGTGAGGCATTTGATAGAGAATGACAGACCGGTTAGAAAATTAAGTTACCGTTGAAACACCGTGACATTATCCATTACCGCGAGTTCTTTTAAAGAGGGTTACTGCACAAACAAAACTAGAATTCTGTCGATAGCATACGAATGTCCCCAGTCAAATGTCGCAACACCGCCTAATGTCGCAGCAGTGTTAAATGTCACAAAATCATCTGCCGCTGTATGTCGCACCTTTAACGTTACATATGTCGCAAGAACTTGCCTATCGTTATTTGTAGCAACACCACACAGCAAATAACTAAAGAAATAACTAAGGTATGTTCAGGGGTCATAACAACCTGAGATAAGATAAAGTGTGTACGTGCGTGCCAAAGTATGCACTGAGTGGACTATTGAAAGGGTTTAGAAATTACATACTGTTCAGGGGTGGCTAACTCGAAACTTACGATATCGCTGAATTTACGAGGTTATTTACGACAGTGTTAGGTAACACTAAGGTAACGCTATTTTTATAACTCAAAGCATACCTTATCAACCTCGTATGTTGAGCCTGACTTACGATACCATAAACGCAAAAAAGTGCATAAAAATGAAACGGGAATCTTCCACATTTGTAATTGTCCTATCTTTAAGAAAAAATATGTAACAACCTGTAATTATTTCCTTCATTTTTGTGTTGATTTAGTTTAACTAAAGCAATTAGAAAATACTTATTAAATCCCGCAGGTGTCCGTACCGGAGCAAGGATATATGTAGATTTTTGGAACATCGTGAAATCGTTCAAAAGGTCCTTTTTGCTGTTGTCTAAAAATGTCAGTATATATATCCATCGGATGTCAGATATTTCCATATTTAAAAGCGGCAACCTAGACATTTCAGAAATATTTTTAAAATGAAGTCCGTGTAATAATTGTTGATTCTACGGAAGAGTGAAAGGGCCATCAGACGCTAAAACGTTTTATTACGTTAGGGCCGCGGAAAGGATATAATTATAGTTGATATGATTATTTATCGCCTTTTTCAGACATATAAAAAAAACAAAAAAAGAAAAACAAACAAAAACACCCGGCCCAGTGGGCCTATAAGCCAACAGTGAATGAAATTCGTATGAAATTAATGGCTTACAAAAGGCACTCTAATGTGTTTTCTAGTAAAAGAAGTTAAGTGCCACATTTATGATCAGGAAAAGTTAATAGGTTCTTATGTAATTGTACTAAAACAGTTTGTAACTGACCAATAATACATTGAATATATACAATAGCGACAAAATTATACGCAATATGTATATACAGGTTAGGTAAATTTGAATGGTAATGGCAACGCGCCGACAGTGGTAAGTTAGGGAGGTTGTGTCCCACCCTCCTCCATAGGATGGTTTGTAGGGGTGGGGGGCTCCCCCAAGGAAAAATAGAATATATGATATGAAAAACACACTTTGGTGCGCTGTTTTTATTTAAAAGAAAAAAAATACTCTTTCCACTCCGTGGTCACCCCGGGTATTGATATTAATTTATGGTTCATTTGTAATGTGTCTCTCTTGCGATGGAGGTCTCGGGTGCAACAGAGGACTTACTTTATGGGAGATGAATGTATAATATTCTTGTTGATGAAGCTTCTGGTTTATCTCATACGAGTAAAATTAAATGTAAAATGTTCAGACAATTTTCCCTACAATAAAAGTTCCGTCTAATGTTGCTGTCATGCTGAAAAGGACATTAGTTTTCTATGAAAAGAGTTCTTCTTTTATACAATGACAGGCATATCGTCATTTTTCGACCGTGAATAAAAATATAAAAAAAGAAATTCAATAAATAAAATTTGAAGGCTAAGAGGATGAGATATAAGATGAAATGAAGATTCAAAGAGGCTTTTTGCACACATTTAATGTTGAACTGTGATAGAGGTATACAGTACATCCTGCATTAGCGGTCACCTACAGGTATTAATTAAACAGCCACTTGCCTTAAGTAGCCATTCTAGAAACTTCCCAAACTGACGAATCTATTGTTCCGAACGAAAACCTCTAAGATATTGTTTTGATATAATTATGGGCAACACCTTTGACCCTCATCATTGGCTGATACTACAATACTGGAGCTTATTTGAAACTGAAAAGTGAAGATCAAAGTTTATACTGGTATCTACAATGTATAACATAACTTATTTGAGACAGACATAATGGATATATTTAAAGACTTAACGTGTACTACACGAATATACTTTTTTTTAGTATGACAAATAAATACATTTTTATTCGTATAAAATACTCGTACAATTTTGAAGCAATAGTATGTGAAAACGTGTAGCAAGAATTTATCATTAGGTTTAACACATCTGACCGAATGAGTTTTGCTGTTGTTGGTTTAAATTCTAAATTTGAGTAATTTAAATCGAAGAATTCGACGGAAAACTTAATCCTCCACTCTTCTTGGAATGACAGTAGATATACATTCATCTCTAGTTGATATAAGACGTTCTCTCCCCTGCAATCATTTGAATTTCCGTACATTTACAGTATTAAGGTTTCTGTCTGTTTATATTATTCGAACGCAGTTATCAAGAACTCTTTTCTCATTTTGTTTTACAAATGCAATGACAGTGCAACTTATGTTCATATTACCAAGCAATGAGATCCAAGCAACTTGAAAGGCAAAAAGACTTGACTTGCGGCATTCATTTCGCTATTTACATTTAAAAGCAGTTTCATCGGATCATTTTTTCCATAGTATTATAGACACTTTTTGCATTTAGTAGTGTTTAGATTATGATGCAAAATGTATCTGATAACATATACTGTCATTTATTTACAGTAAACTTTTTTGACCGCTAAATTTGATTCAGTATTATATCTGGTAAATCTTTTGAAGATTACTAAAATTTCTTTACTAACGTGTCTGAATCATGAAAGGATATCAAATTATGTTAACCTGTCATCCGCGTTTTGTAATAGTGGTAAAACTTTTGTTGATATAAAACTACATTTGAGCACGGTAAGCATTTAAAGTGCGCGTCTACAATAGAAATTATTATATGAATGACAGTTGTGAAATATTTACTAAACTGTAGGCCTAGGAGTACCAAAATCTGCATTAGGCAAGTACATTTATTTTAATCGTATCCCAGAATGTCAGATATGCATATGCAACAGAAATGTTTTATCAATCACTGAACTAGCTAATTACATTTAAATGTCGAACATCTTAATTGAACGAGTGAAACGTCGAGATCTGATATTTCTTCAAACATGTCCTCGCAAGTAGGAGTCCGAAATTGATGCGTTAATCACACAGCAAAATATATGATATAAGAAAGTAACAGTATTATATGACTAACATAGGAAATATCAATTTATATAATATTGACTGAAAATTTCCTATACACGTTGGGATTTAAAAAAATGTTTTGATGAACATCGGAGGTTTTATACCATCAGTTCAAAAAGTGTCTTGCATGTTTGAGGTCATTTGAAGATCTTTGCAAATATTCATTAATACTCGTATTATGTTTTTTTTTTACTAAATAAAATACCATTGCTCAATACTTGTATTAAGGCAACTTTATATGGTTTGAAATGATAGTTGCCTTGCAGGCAGACAAAAAAAAAAAAAAAAAAAAAAAAAAAAAAAAAAAAAAAAAAAAAAAAACAGATTTTTTAAATCTGTCTGGAAATTACCTCTATATCGATTTAAAAAACAAGAATTGGAAAAGCTAGATTATAAATGAAAAATTAATCAGAAAGTTAAACAAAACTTAATTTCTTCAATTTTCTATCTATTTCCGATATAGATAAGGCACCATTCTTTTTACCTTAAGATACGGCATTACTTAAGGTATCTCGTATCTTACGAGAAGATTGAGTTAATCAAAAAAATTCCTACGAGCAAGAAAAGGTGACGTTACGACTACCTTAAGACTTAAGGGACCTTTGAGTGAGTCACCCCTGTACTGTAGGCTCTATAAATAAATCGTGCCGTATCAGGCCTATCGATTATAAGGTCAATACTGTCATCCATTTTACGAACTTTTTGAAACAGACTATAGAATCTAATACACATAATCAACTAAACTTTAAAAGCAAACAAACATAAACAAGTACCGACTATATTTTATAAAAACAATAACAAGCATTTACTCTGAATGACTAAAACAGAGGATACTTTCAGTGTCCGCACTGCTGGCATTCAAAGATGTGTAACATCCATCCGACATATTGAAAACACAATCTTGTAAACCCCTACATATGCTAATTCACATACCGGAAGACGAAAACTCGTTATTTAGCTGGGTCGCGGGGCGAAAAGTAGATTTAAACCTTAAAAAGGCGGGGCGCGGAGCGAAAACCCGCTGTTCAGCGGGGACGCGGGCGAGATTTAGTAACTGGTATGTCGGGGGCGCGGGGCGAAAACACGATAATTAGCGCTGCTTAAACTTCGTCTTTTCGCACCGCGCCCTCGACATTCTTGTTACTAAATCTCGACTTTTCGCCCCGCGGCCCCGCTAAACAGCGAGTTTTCGCCCGCACCCCCGCCATTTTAACCATCTTAATCCTCGTGTTTTCGCTCGGCGAGATTGCGGTGCGAAAAGTCGAAATGGCACAAATCAGCCACATAGATAACTGCAATGCGTAACACTTACAAAACAAAAATGCAAAAAGTCGCGCTGCGAAAGGTCGAAATTAGAGAAATAAAATGGCGGGGTCGCGGGGCGACAAACCACTAATTAGCGAGCTCGCAGGGCGAAAAGCGAAATTTAAGCATTACAGTGGCGGGGTGGGGGGGGGGGGGGGGGGCGAAAACTCGCTAATTGTCGGAGTCGCGGGGCGAAAAGTCGAGATTTAGTAACTAAATTGGCGAGGGCGCGGGGCGAAAACACGATAATTAGCGCTCTTCAAACGTTGAGTTTTCGCATCGCGCCCGAGCCATCAGAGTTACTAAATGTCGACTTTTCGCCCCGCGACCCCGCTAATTATCGTGTTTTCGCTCCGCGCCCCCGCTAAATAGCGAGTTTTCGCCCCGCGCCTCCGCCATTTTAACTTGTTAATTCTCGTGTTTTCGCTTGGCGGGGTCGCGGGGCGAAAACGCGAAATGGCAGAAATCAGCCACCATACGAAACGAATGTGTAATCTGAAGGCAGTATATATTCTTACAGAAGTGATTAAATCACGAATCAAATGCTTGTGCGTGTAATATATGGTCTTGTTCTTCCAGCAGAAGGTAATATGAATTCTTACTGAAGTGATTGAAACAGGAAACAAAATGTGCATGAGTGTAAATCTATGTCCCTTTTATTCAATACTTTTATATTTTCCTTATAGAATTCATTAAATAATGGAAACAAATTACATTTTGGTAATTTATATCTCTACAAAAGGTATATAACTTCCTATAACTTCCTATAATAAAGACTTCATTTAATATAATTGCACATGTACTTGAAAGCCATAAAAGGGAGCTAATCATAAGCAATGGATTCATTATAATTTTCCACTATGTAAACAAATTTTACAAATATTAGAGAAAATAATGATCAGATTATACAAGGAAATTAATATTCTACATTCATAACGAAAAGTGTGGCAGTCACATTATACAAAGAAGTATTATGCGCCTTTAAAATATATAATCGTGTGCATTTTTGGTGTAATTTTAGTGAGTTTTGCCAAAACGTTTTGGAAAAGGAAACTGAATTCATGCGCATATTTCGTTTTGTAGAATGAGGCCTCCAAAGAAAAATGACACGATGCGTGCTCTGATGATACTTGTGATGCTGATGGGAACTTTCCAACTAATATATATATACGCCAGTACGTGTACGTATAAGTTTTGTATATCTTTATCGACACATGTAAAAAGAACACTATATTTACATTCAATTTTCAAGCAATATTAACGATCTTGGAGAAAACTACTGGACATTTGGCTGATATTTTTTTAGATTTTGTCAATATGTTTTTTTTTGTTCTTTTCTTGTTTCTGAAATTGCAAATATTGATCGATATATAATGGTCTTCCAATGCTAATTTTTTGTTGCATAAACGAAAAGGAAATCAATACGCCCGTACAAATTGCTTGAGATATATTTTTCAATACGAATGTTAAGAATGCTTATAACATGTCTTAGCTTATGACATTTCTTAGATTGAAATGCTCAATTTTTTGAATATTTTACAGAAAGTGAAACACATTTGTATGTATATCAGTACCTGTAGCCCAATACTGCTTGTCCTTTCATATTATAATTCCATAATTTACTTTCGTTCGCGCATGTCTTACAGGAAGTCGATGCTACGAAAGCGATGACACGATGATGAATGAGCGATGCTCCGACAGCACGATATTGATAGTACGTTAGCACGATGTTGATGGAGCGATGTGACGATCGTATTGCTTCTTCGTCATCGCGTCTTCGTTCCATCATCACCCTGTTAGCGCTCTATAAAACGTCGTAGCTATTGTAGTGTCGTGCTATCACCATCATGCCATTGTACTGCCGTGTAATCGCGTGTATCTGATTATATAGTATGGTGGCCTGAACGCAAAACCGTACGCAAAACCGTACATTTAGTTTTAACTTTATTCTTACGAAATAATTTCTGTGTTACAAAAACTTACTTTGAACGTATGTCAGCTTTTATTTACACCCGTATTCCAAAAATGTAACAAGCAAAACATTATTGGTCACTTGTCATGCCGCTTGTTGAATCTGTGCCAATAGTTATATACCTTAAAATGAATTAGATTGAAATCATCTCGCAGAAGAAGTATATTTGTATTCTTGCACTTATCAAGGCAACATTTCATAAAGTGATCGATTCGTTCTTCAGGCAAATCCATATGGTATTATGAAGCAGTTCATCAACGTGCCACTTACAGTAAATGACTCTTTTGTTGGATGTCTTAATATTTTGTTCTCTAGTCTTGTTTTTACGGGCTACATTACGTGGTCATCCTCAGATATCAAATGCAAGAGACGAATTGGCACGTAATACTTGATTTTCCTTCGCTTCTGAGATTCTTTAATTTGTGTTTACGTGCATTTAACCACGAATTTCAGTAATATCAAAGCCTAACATGATTAGACAGTGGCAAATAGAACAAATGTAAAAAAAGTAAATATCTGTTTTTACATTTGCGTAAACGCAATTATTTAATCATTTCCAGCCGTTGGCCAAGTGCTAACTAAAGTGTATATTGAGAAGGTATATTTTAGGTATACGCTTGTGAGTATCTCCGTATAACCTATGAGCCAGAATGATAACATGACTAAAATGCCATTAACATTTTACAATTAAGTGCGACGCTCTGGATTTTAACGTTTATTTTATTCGATGATTTTGATGAATATGATTATCTTTAGATAAACTTTAAAAGGAGTTGAATTAAATTATAAAATGTGAGACCCTGCCGAGCATTTCACTTCTAAACAACGAGCATAATTTCTTTTGGTTCAGGGTGAGCTATTATAGTATAATAATTATGATGGTCCGTCAATTGTCAACATTTTCACTTAAACATCTTCTCCTCTGAAACTTCTGGTAAGAATTACACCAAACTTTGTCAGTAGCATCCAGGAAAAGTCCCCTGCCAAGTTTAAATAGGATTACTAGGCACCTTTCAGGAGCTGCTAGAGCTACAAATAGAAAAAAAACTTTAAACAAATTCTTCTAATGAGCGGCTTGATGGATCTTCATCAAACTTGGTTTGTGGTATCATTGTAAGGTCCTTACTAAATATTTTACAAATGGGGGTTCTTGACTCCTTTTAGGGGCCGCTGGAAATAAAAATAGAAATACATTTAAAATTTCTTCTTAGGAACAGACTGATTGATCTTCATTCAATTCAGTCTGTATCATCATTATAAGGTTTTCTCTATATTTTGTTTAAATGGGGGCACGTACTTAGCCCATTTAGGGGCCGCTTGAGCTAGAAATAGAAGTACATTTAACCGACTTCTTCTCATGAACCGCTCGACAGATATTTATCACACTTGGTTTGTAGAAGCATTGTAAGTTTTTTTTTCAGTTTTTCTTTTTTTTCAAATGAGGGCATGTGACACCCGTTAGTGGTTGCTAAAGTTAAAAATAGGGAAACACTTTTGAACGATTTCTTCTCATGAACAGCTTGATGAAACTATATCAGTTTCGGTCTGTTGCATCATTGTGAGGTCCACTTACAAATGTTACGTAATAGGGGCGTTTGACCCTTTTAGGTGTCACTAGAGCTAAAAATAGAAAACCTTTAAAAAAACTTCTTCTCAGAATCGCTTGCCGGATCTTCATCAAACCTGGTCTGTAGCATCTTTATATGTTCCTCTCTCCATTCTGTTCAAATAGGGGCATTTGGCCGCTTTTTGATGACACTTGAAATAAACATTGAAAAGCCTTTATTCAACTTCAAATAGTTGCACTTGATCCCTTTGAGTGGCCATTAGAGCTAAAAATAGAAAGGAAAAAAAACACCCTATAACGACTTCTTCTCATGAACTGACCAATGGATCTCCTCGAACTTGGTATATAGAATAATTTTAATGTCCTTCCTCAAATTTGTTCAAATTTGGTGGTGGGGGGGGGGGGGGGGGGGGGGGGGCTTGATCTACTTCATGTTTTCTATGCTCAACACAGATATTACCATTTATGATATAGTGTGTCGTACGTGTATTCAAGGTCAAATGATCAAGGTCAGGTGAGCGACTTAAGGCCACTGTAGCCCTCTTGTTTTATTAAAATGGATTTAAGGTCACACACACACACACACACACACACACACACGCACGCACGCACACACACACACACACACACACACACACACAATTTAGGCCATGTGGCCACTTTTCAAGCTTGCGATGGTGGAGGAAGACCCCAGTTGTCCCTATGAGCGTTTATTATGAGCACATTTTTAGAATCACCGACCTTCCTCACATGAAGACTTCTACATTCAAAGCAAGGTTTTGGACCCGCATCGATGAAGAGCAAGTAATTTGAAATCAGCGGCCATTCGGCCACGAAGGCCTCTTCAATGAGTCTTATTAATTTAATAATTGCATTTCTCTGAAATCTATAAAGCTGTTTCAATTATTTGTCCTTATATTGATATTTTAATGGCTATGTAAAATATTTTGAAATTCTACATTTAGACAGAGTACAATTACAAAACCTTAGTTTTTAATGACAAATCAAATACCATATGTGCCTGTAATGATAGTCAGCTCATGTAATGTTGTAAGAGGGGAATCTGATTCTTTCTAATATGGCTGTTTTTTTTCCATATCGCTTTGCGTAAGTCAATCATAGCAAAAGCAATGAAATATGAGTGATGACTGTATTGATAATATTACTATGACTTCTCAGAGAAAATCGCTAAAAAAGACTGGCATTTGTCAGTGCTGTATAAAACAAAAGAAAAAAATATAAAAGAATCGGAAATTTTGTGACGAATTCTTTATCAGCAGTCTAGTGACTAGTCTACTTATTTATGTATCTAGACACAAAAAGCAAGTGTATTTTCTTTAGTAAGGGACATAAAGAAAAAAACTGCTCATGCTTTATATTTATCATTTGACTGTTTACAAACAGAACACATACAGTTTAGCAACCGTTGCCAGACACATTTGAGCCGCACCATGAGAAAACCAACATAGTGGGTTTGCGACCAGCATGGATCCAGACCAGCCTGCGCATCCGCGCAGTCTGGTCAGGATCCATGCTGTTCGCTAACAGTTTCTCTAATTACAATAGGCTTTGAAAGCGAACAGCATGGATCCTGACCAGACTGCGCAGATGCGCAGGCTGGTCTGGATCCATGCTGGTCGCAAAACCCACTATGTTGGTTTTCTCATGGCGCGGTTCGTTTGATATTATATTTAAAAAAGTAATGCAGCTTATAACTTTAATATACCAATACAATCTTAACTGATATTATCTAAATGGTGTCGGTATAAGGAAAGAGGGCGTAAATATTAAAACAAATTGAAAAGTTCAAAGAATTTGACTTGGTTTGTTGAAATAATAGTCATATACAATGAAGCTGCACATCAAATTCTTTAAACAATGAAATCTGGTTTTATTGAGATACATATTTCAATTGCAAATTACATTGCCCTATCATGCACTGTGTTCACTGTTCATTGGCGGTTAATGTACCGATAATAGTGCAGTTTATTCCATCTATATATTTATTGAAATATATTTTTGGAAAGAATTCTCGATTGTATTTAATTCAATTTGCTTTCGTATTCAAGTGTGCAAAACAAACTGATATTTTCGCTGCTGTCAGACAGTGAACATATCAATTTCATTTCACTTATACCTTACAGTATTTCATCCCAACGCATTAATTAAACGACGTCAAACATGTCATTAAACATTAGGCGTTAAGTTTCTGTACACACATATGCCTAAGACGTTTAAAAATACGTTGACTATTATGATTCCGCGTCCGATCAACAAAGATTTTCACTAAAGATTTTATGCATTTTCTTCGTTTGTGTTAGAACGCATCAGTTATGGTCACAGAAGAACGACATAATGTTTTAATCTAGCTGGTTTTACTTTTATATAAGACCATTTGTATTTTATAGATAATTGCGGGTTACATAATGTATCATTTAAAAGTTGAAGGTAATTTTCTCATTTTAGTTAGATTATCCAAATTTGATTCAGAGTAGATTACCGAAAAAATAAAAAAAAGTAGATAAACAGTTGCTGTAGGTATTTGGAAACCTCACTTTAATCGTCTATATGACATACAGAAATTTGGTGGTCCTACCTAGTTAACCTCTCGTGCTTGAAATAATGCCTACGTTTTCGCCACAGATAATGACCGGGGGAGTTGTGGAGAGGGTGGGAGGCAAAAGCTTGATAAATTAATCATTTCAGTGTGACTTAAAATCCAACAAAATATTGTCAAAATTGAGTGTCAGTGTTCCTACGCTAAACTGGTGCCAGGTTTTGAAGTAACATTTCGCCCTTTTTATCACGCTGTGAGAATTTCCAAAAGAGATAGGTAGTTTCCAAAATTTCAGACTTTGTATTAATTTGAATACGTTTCAGGTGCGAAAAGGAAAAACGAGAACGATGCCAATCACCGACCTGTCACCTTTTAGATGGCCGTGTTTCTTTCGGAATACATCAAGCTATGCCATGAACAAAGCCTAAACATTTAGTTTTAGTGAAATTCATTGCAAAGTAGGCGGCATTAAGCCGTTGCTCTTTCTATTCTTGTTCCCATCAATACAAATACCCCAGGCAAAGTTAACGATAAAATACATCCAATATATTTATATTAGATTTATTACCATATAATAAATATCTTTTACTGCAACGTCCAGAAGTCTTTTGGATCGGTTAATGTCAACTTATCAAACTGTTGTAATAAAACGCAAAAGCAATTCTATCTGACAATTTCTATCTGCTGTGAGAATGATTTTGTACATAAGACTTTCTCAATATTTGAGATTCTATTGAGAAAATTTCGGCGTTTAATTAAGAATTGATTCTAGACCTTATTTATCTTCTTCATTCCGAAAATATGAGTTTCATTATGGCAAAATACTGTGAAAATATAATTACGTGTATTGTTGCATTGTGTAAAAGCAATGCTTGACTAGCTCTTTCTCCGTTATAAAGGCATACCGTCGCAGCAGAAAAAACATTTCACTGTGACATATTATATACTATATGCGTGCGGACATGCAATAATTTGCGTATTTTTTGTCGTGCACTTCGATTGATAATCATTTCCAGACATAGGCAGAAGACCGCTCTAGGTCTGTAGACAGCAACATCGAAAACATTTAGACGGAATGGCTAAAAGCGGTGATAGGTCTGTTCAATATGAGACTTTTGGCTACAAATTCATGTTTTCAGTCCTTAGGGATTCTAATTTTCAATTATTGAAAATATGCGCTATTCTAAAAGTGTCCGTATTTATTAATAAAATCTGTAAAAAGATCCCTTGGAGGTATAGCATAATAGCATGCAACAAAATAGCAGACTCGGTTTGATTGAGTCTGTTCATCAGAGGTAATGAATTATGCAACACCCCTCACACCCCCTAGCACCGGCTTAAGCGGAATTCTTTCATAGTAAAAATGCTTTTACATTGATGCTTGATTCTGTTTTCGGTATGGCCAGAGTTTTTTTATCTTTCGTTTTACGGGAGATTTTTGAAAAATGAGCAGGGGGAGGAGGGAATAAAAATAAAAATAAAAAGCTTGAAAGTGAGCATCTCGGAAAAAAATAAAAATAAAATAGAATTTTTTAAGATTTTTTTTATTTTGATGAACTTTCGTTTCAAGTTTTGTTTACTTGTGTTTGTGTCCAATATTTAATATTGTGATGTATTGTTATGTTTTAAGACTATAAAAGCCATTTATACAGGATGAACATTGAATAAAATTTTCATGCATGCTTGTGAATAAACTGCTTCAGGCACTGTAACTCACACTGGCAAGTCTTTAAAATTCAGAAAGCTTGTTTTACTTAATTTAAGTGGAAGACAAAAATTATTTTATCTGTTACAACAGCCACAGTAAATTTCAGTGACAGCAAGTAGAGACTAAACACGTCTGGTATAAAGTGGCTTAATTAGTAGTGTAGTAGTTTTGGTGGTTTGGTTTGCTTGCATCTTCTGCTGTGTAACCTCTGCTTTTTATACATAATATTTACTTTTATACACTTATGAATTCTATTGAAGTTACAAAAGAAATGGACCATCTGTCTGAGATTTTGCCAACACTACCAGCTGCTTTATGCCAGACAGTCCCAAGCCTGTGTAAAGTGTGAGGGGTCACCATTGAAATAAAAATGTAAAAACAATCTGCTGTTACAAACATTTATTTGTTCTGCAAACAACTAATGTTTTGAATAAAATTTAATGTCAAAGCACCTTTGATATTGTATTACCTTTCTATGGCAAACTTGTAAGTTGAATCTATTGAAAACAAAATGTGAGTAAGACAATCTTTAGACAATTTAATACTTTTAATACTGTCACTTTTATGAAAGGAGTATTATGTACAATAGTATTATTTCCCGAAAAATATATACTTTGAAAAGTGTCTAAAAAAATTTGGACACAATCATCGTCCATCCACCCGTGTAGAAAGAGAGAAAAAAAACGTTAAAGATTATCGGTAATTATTCAGTGATAAACTAAGTAATGTTGACCTTGTTTTCATGATCAATTTACACCCCCTCTAAGAGCTAAAAGAAGTGTGTCAGTATCTTGACATCTGAAGCGGAGATCAAAGCGGTATTTTTGCTCGAGATTGTCATGGCATTACGTCATGTTTTCGCGCCATGTGATACATCACTGTCTGATCGTACCGCATCGGTTCTTAAAATTGCTGAGAAATAGAAATTAATAAAAAATTTCTTCTTTAATTTGTTATCAAAAGCGAATGTGCTATATCCCGTATAAAAGGTAAATGTCTCAAACGATAGTTACTATAGTGGATATCCTACCTCTGTGACCTATTTGACCGCAAGGAATTTACATTATTGTTTGACAAGAAAAACTTTTAAATTGTTGGTCAAAAAATACATGTACAAAGATTCATTTAAAACTTATTAAAAACCGCTGTGACATCACATTGCTTTATTTTAAAATCGCATTTCTACTTACGTTCACGAGGTCACGTAACCTATTCTGCCGCACTAACAGAAATCTGTTTGCCAAAAATCGTCTTACTCCATGTATTGTAATCGCAGCCGCCTTTTCATTATTTAAGATTTTTTTATTCTGTTTTTTGTACTTTCTGGTCAAAAGTCTGAATTTTAAGCCCATAGTATTCATCATTTATTTACTTTTAGAAAGAAATAAGTAACTAAGATCGCGCTGTTTGAATTTTTACAAATGATTATATGAAAATTCGACCGTTTTTATAGAATTTTGCCTACATTTATGTCGATATCTTATTAAAATCATTATAGAATTCAAAAAGTATTATTTCTCAAGGGGTGTTGAAAACTTGAAGCGAAAATATTAAAAAATGAATGCACTACGCACGGTTTTTGTGTACGTGTCGATGTAAATTAGATGTTACGATAGGTCACACGTGCTTGTGGAATGGAAAATTACCGGCATGACGTTTTGATATCTTTATCTGTTTCCAGTCAATCCAGGTAGCGACTGAACCATCTCAAAGTTTGTTGACGTTTTGTAGATGTAATTTCTGAATTTTGGTAAAGTAAGGACGTAAAAAAAAACCACTCGCCCGATCGGTCGAGTACACAGCGAGGTCCACTCGTCCTACTCAGACTTAACTCGCCAATGCGAGCAGGCGAGTGGAATTTTACACCCTGTTTATGCCGATAAATGTACGGCAGAACACGATATTTTGCACGCGTTAAACTCCCTTCCTGTGAAATTACGTCCAGGTGAAAATACACTAATTTTATTTTCTTTGGGGCTGTAAACAACCGACCGGCGGAAAAAATAAAATAAAACTCGGGAAAATGAATTTTAATTTTATTCCACTTTTGCAATATTTAGGACCGGCGCTCCCGTAAAACGAAAAATATAAAAACTCTGGCCTATGTCTAGATCTTTGACATGTTATGAAGACTTTTATGCGACCTAACAATGAAGTCTAACTGATTGATGCATTTATTACCGTTTCAAAGGGTCTTCTGGAATCAGCCTGGTGCTTGTGTAACACTTAATGTGATTTCTGACGTCACGAAAATTTTTCATTTAATAAATCTTTACTTTTAGATTCGCCGAATTCGACAGAAGATATTTTAGAGCAACCAATTTCTGAATTCAATTACAGAACACAGGTAAGTCATATTTTAGAAAATTGAAATCTGATATGGAAACAGTTTTATGTATACAAGATTTTTGCAGCCACCAACAATTTGCTTCCTGTCATCTTTAGAATTTGTACACATGATGACATTTCAACGGTCCTTTGCCATCCATATCGCTTTCTGCTATTGTTTTCGAACACACACGTTTTCTTGCGGCAAATAGTCGGCATCATGTAGTTGACCAAAAATACACAAATGTTTCAATTTATCCGAAAGGTTATGATTCCAGAGATTAATACCGGGCGTGTCCCACAAAGCTTTAAATTTAATGTTTAAAACAGATGAAAAAGCTGTCCAAATTAATGCAAGGCATAATTATATGTTTAGAAAAACGCTACTTATAGTACTTTACATGAACTGTTACAGTTAGAGCCAAGAAAATAATAGATTCAATAAAACTTTCTACTGTTTTCATCAGGGTTCAAATCTTTGACAAATGCAAGAGAAACAATTATGGAAAGTAGCATGAAACAAGAAATTAATGTATTTTATATTCATATCGGAAAATGTGGCAGCCATGTTTTAAACACAGGCATTATGAGTGTAGCTCTAAATACAAAATATATCTAAGAAATAATTTATAGCAAAAGCGTGTTTTAACACTTATTTATGCACGATGGGTGGTTATACGTCGGGCGTAATAATTTTACGAGGGGGCAGCTCGAGTGAAATTATTTGTACGACATATAACCGCCCGAGTGCATAAATAGTGTAAAAGTACGGCTTTAGGTATAAATTATTTCTATTCTAATATACACTTATCTAAAAATGTAGATCAAATATAATAGCGCTCTTTGACGTCATTCTAGCGTAAGAGTGCTTTAACAGAGACAAGCATATAAGAATCATATATTTAGTGAAAATAAATATGTTTTATGTAAATTTTCTACATCTGAAGTAAATATTTTCTGAAGTAAATATTTTAAGATAAATATTCTGTTGAAAGATGGGCATTGGACATCTCTCAATTATGTAACTTGGCACGTTTCCAAGTATGTCTATGTAAATAATTCATCAGTCTGATTCGATAAATAAGTTATTTATGTTAGCTACATAGGTCACAATTGATCCGAAATTAAGTCTTAGGCATCAATCAGAAATAAGTATCTGGGGGAAAATAACATCCTTAATTGCATTCAACCAAAAGTTCATTACATATGTAAAGTAATTTGAGCCGTGCCATGGGAAAACCAACATAGTGGGTGTGCGATCAGCATGGATCCAGACCAGCCTGCGCATCCGCGCAGTCTGGTCAGGCTCCATGCTGTTCGCTTTTAAAGCCTATTGGAATTGGAGAAACTGTTAGCGAACAGCACGGATCTTGACCAGACTGCGCGGATGCGCAGGCTGGTCTGGATCCATGCTGGTCGCACACCCACTATGTAGGTTTTCCCATGGCACGGCTCATTTGTATTATTGATGCAATCGGAAAGGCAACCCTTTTATGTTAAGTGCAACATGCGGGTAAGCACGAAATACTCAGATTACGTTAATTTAACATTTAGCCTGCTAAATTTCTAAAATGGACTGGTCCGTCTTTCAATTTGGACAGTTCCATTAACTGTTAAAAGGGGTGCTTACCAAAAAGATACTGACTGAATGGCGACCAGTGCAGACCATGATCAGACTACACTGGTCGCAAAGGCACCAGCAGGCTAAGGGTTACAGAACTTATTGTAGGTACTTTATATGGCTAAAAGTGACAATTAAGGTAGAAAATGTTTATCTTCTTTAGGATTTTAATCTCAAAATCATTTCGTCATTTTATCACTACTGACAACATTAAATTCATGTCTGATTTTCTACATAAATTTAAACACATGTATTATACAACTTTCATCTGTTAGTTAAAAAAAATTTTAGGCATATCCAATTTGGTCAGTTTTAATAACTGCAATGCAGAAATTTCCAGTCCTGAAAACGTTATTGTTTAGTAACATATCTAAAATATCATTGACCAGTTTTTCCAGATTGTAAGTAACCTAAGCACCATATATTTTATGCACAGATTTGCAATTGTTCATCATCCCTTGATATCAAATGCGCAGTGAGAGGCCAGTTTTGTCATTAGTTATTAATTTATTTATAGAGCGAACATTACTTCCAGTGGAATAAATTACTTAGCATCGAAAAGCTGAAGAGTTCATAATTGTTTAATATTAAAACCCCATTTTCAGCTTGTGGTTCGTCACATAGCTTTTCCTACGCAAGAATTGTTATCTTCGCCGAAACATGTACTAACAACAGGAGTCAAAGACAAGAATCAGACGTTACACGACGTACCGATGCCAGCAACTATGTATATAAACAATGCCAGGGATTCATTGTCACCACCCTGTAATTCCGTTCTGATTATTCCGCCGGTATGTGGTCCATTATTGTATGGTTATCGACGGAATAACAAAGGTATGTATCGCCAAACATATGAGCCGCGCCATGAGAAAACCAACATAATGCGTTTGCGACCAGCATGGATCCAGACGATCCGCGCAGTCTGGTCTAGCCTGGGAAGCCGTTGATAATATTTGTGCTTTGTCAGAAGAAATCATACCTAATACCTATGCATTAAAGATCACTTAATTTGCGCTAATTAGTGTTAATTGGCATTCATCGAGTTTCTGATGTCAATTTGCAGGTATTAAAAAAGTTAGAAATTGTCAGACTGGATTCCCAGGCTAAGTCTGGTCAGGATCTATGCTGTTCGCGTTCAAAGCCTATTGCGATTAGAGAAACCGTTAGCGAACAGCATAGATCCTGACCAGACTGCGCGGATGCGCAGGCTGGTCTGGATCCTTGCTGTTCGCAAAGCCACTATGTTGGTTTTCTCATGGCGCTGCCCATATGAATTAGATTAAAATACCCTGTAGAGTTTATGACTGGGAAATGCTACAGGTAGACTTAGTCATGATATGTTCAATTAAGTATTTTTCTTTCTTCATTTATTGACACTTTTCAGTTTTTACTGAAGCCTGAAAGCCTAGCTGTTGTATCATGATTGATTCTGAGATTAAATAATTAACAATTTCCCTAAAGAATAACACCTATCGCCCTGGATTGATGATTGTTGTTTATAAGATATATATTTGATTGTTACGTTTCTTTCTCCATAGATGTTGTTACAACATGAAATTGAGTTGAATATAATATCATTAGATTTCCACTGATTAACATCACTGTATGAACGGGTATTTTACAAAAAGACATTGATATTGGAAACACTGAAATCTATTTTTGTGATTATAATCGTATAATTCTATGTGTGTATGAATCTTTTTAATAATAAACATTACTAGAATTATTCTATACGGTGTCCCGTTAGGGCCACCGCCGCATATTTTGAGCAATATACTAGTAATCACTCTCCAATAGATGTCGTATCCTCACACGCACCTTCTCAAGACTGACACCTTCTTTGGAAGGCTAGCATGACACACATTTAGTGTTCCAGGGTTGGGAATAGTCAATGGCAAGACAAGTTGGTGGTCAAATGCGTTTCATTCAAACATTATATGGAGTTATATAGATGGTACCCACCCACTGCCAATAAAACTCATATAAAATGCTTAAGTAGAAAACGAGTCTCTTTACTAAATAAATTGTCTCTATATGAATATTTGATAATGGTCGCTCGCCATAATATATTGCCCTATGCAAATATGCAATAAAGAAATCTTTAGATATCATTTATTAACGTAACATAAAGAAAACAAAACTGTACATAAACGTAAATGGTATAACATTGAAATTGGATTTTGTAGTTTGAGGAGATGAACCTTGATAGGAAATGGGTTTTCAGAGAAAATTCAGTGTCAGTCTATAAAGAAAGAAATTAACTCTTAAAGTTAACAGAATTAAGGTGTATTTCGGGTGACTTCAGATCGCTTTTGCCAGCCGTTAAAGTAAAAAAAATAAAGGTTTTCGAGAAAGGGATTTAATAATAAAAATATAAATATTTTAAATGACTTTAATTATCGAAGTGTTTTCTTACAAATATGTCCTCTGTCCAGTGATTTTGGTGCGCATTCTAAAATGGTTTAAACTTCCAGTGGTATTTTTACCATTGCTCGTTTTAAACCGGTGCCCTATTGAGTACCTTTAGTTTCTTTTGTCCTTATCTTGTTGTATTACTTTTTATTTGAATTTGAGTTTTGGTGAAAATCATTTACATATCCGTACATTCCTACACGGCCAGGTTCCGGTGAAGATGATTTCTTAAAACGTGGTTATTCACGCCTGTTGGGTCTTTAACCCCCTGTTTGAATAGTGAAAACCCGCTATTATGGTATAGAATATAAGCCTTTACATGTAACACGGTTATCAAGACAGTTTGTTAAAAGTACACGGTGTTAATTTAAACTAATTTTATTATAGAAACAGTGCTTTAGATAACGGACAAAATATTGATTTTACAGCAAGATATTTACTGATACTATTTACTCAAATGCTTTACGCTTTTTTGCAGTACAACTGAAACTCATTGTATTTATCCAGACTTAATTAAATAGAAGAGTTTGACAGATTCGGTCTTTTCAGCTCCCAGCTGTCAAAGATAAACTAATCCCAAATGTCAATGTTGAACAATATGTGACGTTCCCTATATCAAACTAATTCTCATAACACATTTGTATTTAGAGAAAAAACTCATTTGAAAGGCAGTTAGCAATTAAACTTATTGGTCACAGATTAAGACTATACTTGTATGCTTAGTAAACATATTTTCTGTGTTTTTGATAATTCTAAAGACATTCTCAGTTTACTGAAATTTTCATATCAACGGCTGACCACAAACAAGATACAATAGTTTTGCGGTCAGCCGTTGATATGAAGCCTTCCATGCCACTGCCAGTTTTTCATTGAGGATCCACTTATGTATTGTGAACGTAAAATAAGACGTGTAAAGAAGACACAAATGTGCATCTACAAAAAGAACTAGGACAAAAGTCCTACATGGGAAGCCTTTTCGTTTTTATAGTTAGAAGTTCATCTCCAAATGCTAGACATATCTAGCAATGAAATGGGTTAAACTTTATAAAGTTTGTAGCTTTATAAAGCCTTCAAACTGATTACTAAAATATTCCATTGAAGTGACTGCATCCTATTTTGTTCTGTTTTCAGGATTTCTGACTATAGGAATACCGTCTATTCGTAGACCAAACACTGAAAGTGTTTACCTCTACCAGACTTTGGAGTCTTTGATTAACAACACTAATGAAAAGGAGAAAAGGGAGATTACCGTTGTCGTATTATTATCCGATCTTAACGAAACCTTCAACGATAAGATAGCTCGAGAAATCTATACCAGATTTCAGATATTCGTTGAGGGAGGCTTTATAAGAATAATAAAAGCACCAAAAACAATTTATCCAAATTTTGACAAACTTAGTAGCACAATGAATGATAACATTAAAAGAGTTCAATGGAGAGCGAAACAAAATATAGATTTTGCCTACCTTTGTTCATACAGCAAGAACATTTCGGATTACTATTTACAGCTAGAAGACGATGTTTTAAGTGCAAGGAATTTTTCCACTTATATTCGGAATCAGATTTACAATGTTACAAGACCGTGGTTTATGTTAGAATTCTCTAGACTAGGTTTTATTGGGAAATTGTTCAAAGACGAAGACTTAGAATGGGTAGCAAAATATTTGATGAAAAACTTTGAAAAAGCCCCAGGAGATTTATTGCTTGGTAAAATGCTTTCTGTAAGAGGCCAGCGATTTCCAATACACACACATTTTAGCTTGTTCCAACATAATGGAAAATTCTCATCATTAGAAAATAAAATGATGCCTTCCATCGACTCAAAATTCAAAGATGCAGACAGTATAAAACTGCCGATATTGAGTGCACCAAAGGGAAATAATCCACCGACGAAATTCAAAACTTCATTTCAAATTGTGCCTGGTTACTTCCCGTCTTTTGCCTACGACAATAATTCGACAACATTTTTCTGGGCAAAGAGACCGCGGAAGCTTGATTATTTGTCGCTCCATTTTAAAAGTCCACACAACTTTACAAGAATTATAATTTCAACAGGTGATTCTAAACGAAAACAAGACTCTTTGTTAAACAGTGCATTATTCACAGCAATAAAACACAAATCAGATGTTCACATACAAGGCAAATGTGGAAGTTTTATCCTTTTGGCAGACTTTATTGACGGAGAAATAGACACCAAAGCAATGGGAATAAATATTCCAAATAATATAATTTGTCTGAAAATCCAGCTTATGAAAAATAGTAAAACTTGGATTATCATTCGAGACATCGTACTTATATAAGTTCGATTTGCTACGTCAATTTTCAATGAGAAGTGGTTAAATATTCTATTGATTATATATACATGCATAAACCTGTAGAAGGACACAGTTTACAGATAGGAAAAGTATTTGGGATGGATCTAAAATCTTCAAAATATTACCAGTCAGTCCTGCTAAGATAAGATGAACAGATATTAACTATTCAAACATGGCTGGAAGAATGTCTTCTATTCATACAAAAATGGCAAAATACTAGATTCTATGATTTGAAGCCAAAGTATTGACAATTTATTTTTACTGAAAACAATGTTACTAAAATCAATCAGCAAAAAATAAGGACAAAGTTCGTATAGGAATAGCCAGGCTCCAAGAGCATGTACATATAGTGGCTAATTTAGGGCATTTCGTTATGTCGCGTTGGTGTGCGCGCAAACTTGACGACACAACGAAATGTGTAACAAAAACTCGCGCGCACGCCAACGCGACATAACGATATGTCCTAAATCACCCACCATACAAACACCCCAAAACGAAACCCTACCCTAGTGTGCATGTATGGAGTAAAATGGCTGACGTTTACTCAAACATTAAACCAATATTAGACATCAAAGACAATCTGTTGATGATTGTTGACGAAGCGGCAGGGAATAATAAAGTATGCTAAAATGTAATAGTAACACAAGCAATAATTTATTAGTACATACTTTGTAGTGATATTAGGTAGGTAAACATTTTCACTTTAGAACAAGGAAAATGTTTTAATTTAAAATATGATTTCAACGAAGCAGTTGATGTTATAGCATTTTTTGTTAAACTTGATACATAAACTATTTTAGCTTTAAGTTTAAATAGTTGTGACATTTGTTAACATATATTTTGAGAGAATTTAATAATGCTTATTTGTTTTTATTGAAAACAAAACCTGTTTATGAAAACTGTTGTTTAATTGTTCTTTAATTTTTGTATTACATTGTGAGCGAACACGATTTTCCATGAACAAGTATTCTATGTAACGGTCTGACTTTAGTCAAGGCAATCCCTTCTACCCACTTTGCAGGATCTCCAAACGTATTTCTTAAGTTAAACCATGTGACTTTTAGCAACTCCACTCAGAAGTCTAAATTTGCCAGTGATAACACTCACTGAATATTATACATACATACCACAGACTCTATCGTACGAAAATGGAACACCACCTTTGTCTTAGTTTTACGGTATTTTGTAATAACATTGTATACGAAATTTAAGTGGAAAGGGGGCCAACATAGCCGAGAAATTAAAGTCGATGTCTTTGAATACCATGCTCTTCATCGCTGTGGTTCGTTAAGGGGTTTGCGGGTGTCCGATCAGAGCTGATGGTTCAGAATACCTCATGAGGGCCCCGTGCCATGTTTGAGGTTACCCCACGGGGTTAAATCTATTCCATATTATAAAAATAAATATCCCTGTATGAATGCATACCGCTTGCACGTTATCGTATATTGTAATTAAAAATTGCAGCATTTGCATCGTCAATTAATGCCGTATGGTGTAATTCACATGCTCTCTTGTCCAACAGGCAGTAATTAATTGATAAATCAATGCTCATTTTCAATTTGTACTTCTCATATCGAATATCACTTTGTTATTAAAGAAATTGGCTTAACGCTGCTGATTTAAATATCTAAATATAATAGGTTTGCATATAAACAGCAGACTTTATCAGTTTCAACTTTGTTTTATACTTTAAATAATGCCATACAAATGACTAACGGAAGTCAGTGGTTCTATCTTAATGCTCACCCGTGCCTAAAATGATACCCGGTTTTCATTCACCACTACACCACCGCCAAAACCTGAAAAGTGACCTATAATAGTATCATTGTGCCATAAAACCCAATAAATAAAGGCAAAAATTAGATTGCCCAGAAATGATAAGCATATCGATGCACTTCAGTTATGTAACGGCGGACAATTATCCTAACCAGTGTTCCTGGACAGTGTTTTCCAAAGTAACTGACAACTTCTCCATATTCATCAAAGGTGGAAGACACAATGTATTTATATCAAATCGTCACGGAAAGCATACGCCTCGCCAGAGGATCGAACTCAACTCACAACCCCGCAACCCGTAGACTTGCACTCTCCCTATTGAGCTAAGAGAGCGGCTCATTTCGGTCGAATTTTGATAGTCATTACCAGAATATGTGGGACACAACGCGTTCTGAAACTGCACTGCAAAAGTGTGTTATATAGTTGTTTCTTTGTTTTGTGTTTAACAGCGTTTTTCAACAGTACTGGTATTATAAATTTGTACACACAAAACTGTATAACTGATAATCTGATGCCTATATGAAACAGAAGTGTTTGAACATTTACAATACGTACTGGATTACCTTAACACGGCATGGTTGCTCACACATTTGCTTGTAGTTTTCTTCAAAATGCATCCACTAGGAAAAATTCCTTTCTATGGAGAATTTGTTGACATGATCAGGAAATTAAAACACATACATTGTTCTAGGGAGCGTTCAGCCATTTTTGTCAAAATTACTCTGTCCAGTACATTTATCATCATGATTTTGGTTTGCGTCTTGACAGGGTGGAAATGCAAAGGAAGTCACAGTTCCTGTGATATGCAGGCTCCATAACCTCAGATCCCTTTTCTAAATTCCAGTTTGTTTAGTTCTGCCCATTGTTTTCTCGTTTTGGACAAACCCATTATTTTAACTGGGGGCCATACGCCGCTTTTCATCGAATTACACGCTAGTGCATCATGCACCGCCGTATGAACACATTTGCGGATGTCCATAAATTGTTTTTGTAGCATGTGTAAATGTTAACTTCTGCTCCACCCGGGGCTTAAGGGCGTGGACGGTAGCATGCCTTTCAACTACCGTCCTTGAACAGGCTTAATAAAACCGAGCCTACAACATTTTCGTTTTTGTCGTGTTATGCAATCTAGCTGTGTCTATTTCATTATCACAGCAGCGGTGTTTGTGCTGTGTTGCGGCCGTAAAATGTCTCCCCGTACATTCAGTCAGGGCTATTATATTTCGATCTTCTCAGATAGTTCCGCACGACTTTTATGTCGGGTTATTGGTACTGTTTAAATTCTCAGCCTGAACATTTCGGGCTGGGTGGTTCCTTTACTCCCGCCTGCATAACTTTGGGTATTGTATAATCACCCCTTGGATATGGTGCCTGCTTTTTAATTTTGTCCTTTGGCAGTTCCTGTGATATGCAGGCTCCATAACATTCTGCCCATTGTTTTCTCGTTTAGGGCAAATCCATTATTTTAATTGGGGGCCACATGCCGCTTTTCATGGAATTACACGATAATGCATCATTGAAGGCTTCATGTACATCTGCGGATGTCTATAAATTGTTTTTCTAGCATGTGTAAATGTTGACTTCTGCTCAACCCGGGGCTAGAGAGCGTGGACGGTAGCATGCATTTCCACTACCACAGGCTCAATCAAACCGAGTCCGCAACATTTTCGTTTTTGTCGTGTGGAGCGACCTGTGGTTTCCATTTCTACTATTACATGTATATTCTCTTCTCTCCTACCCTCATGGCAACGGAGTCCATCAGGAATGAGATGTGAAGTGCGATTAATATAGCTTCACAACCGACTTAAAATAATTAGTATAAACTAAACTAAAAATAGAATGCAGCGTTGCAACATATTAGGCACGCCTGCAGTTTTGTAAAGAGCACTAGATAGCGTTAAGAGCCGATTATGTGGTGTAACAAAGGTGTGTATAAAAGCGGAGACAGATTAGAAATAGTTGACACATTAAAAGACATCTGAAACATCGCATTGGAACGGCCAGTAACTTTGGCTAGAGGTAAACAGAGACATCTGAAAACGGAAACATCGCATTGGAACGGCAAGTAACCTTGGCTAGAGAAAAACAGAGACATCTGGAAACAGAATCATCACATTGGAACTGCTAGTAACTTTGGCTAGAGGAAAACAGAGACATTTTGAAAAAGAAACATCGCATTGGAACGGTCTGTAACCTTAGGTAGAGGAAAACAGACATATCTGGAAACAGAAACATTGCACTGGAATGGTCAGTAACCTTGGCTAGAGAAAACCAGAGACATCTGGAAACAGAACCATCGCATTGGAACTGCCAGTAACTTTAGCTAGAGGAAAATAGAGACATCTGGAAAAAGAAACATCGCACTGGAACGACCAGTAACCTTATCTAGAGAAAAACAGACACATCTGGAAGCAGAAACATCGCGCTTGAACGACAAGTAACCTTATGTAGAGAAAAACAGACACATCTGGAAACAGAACCATGGTATTGGAACAGCTAGTAACCTTAGCTAAAGGAAAAAAGACACATCTGGAAACAGAACCATCGCATTGGAACTGCTAGTAACTTTGGCTAGAGGAAAACAGACACATCTGGAAGCAGAAACATCGCACTTGAACGACCAGTATCCTTAGCTAGAGGAAAACAGACACATCTGGAAACAGAACCATCGCATTGGAACTGCTAGTAACTTTGGCTAGAGGAAAACAGACACATCTGGAAACAGAACCATCGCATTGGAACTGCTAGTAACTTTGACTAGAGGAAAACAGACTCATCTGGAAGCAGAAACATCGCACTGGAACGACCAGTAACCTTAGCTGGACGAAAACAGACACATCTGGAAACAGAACCATCGCATTGGAACTGCCAATAACTTTGGCTAGAGGAAAACAGACACATCTGGAAGCAGAAACATCGCACTGGAACGACCAGTAACCTTAGCTAGAGGAAAACAGACACATCTGGAAACAGAAACATCGCACTGGAACGACCAGTAACCTTAGCTAGAGGAAAACAGACACATCTGGAAACAGAACCATCGCATTGGAACTGCTAGTAACTTTGACTAGAGGAAAACAGAGACATCTTGAAGCAGAAACATCGCACTGGAACGACCAGTAACCTTAGCGAGATGAACGCGTTTTTGACCCGTCGTTTTCATCAAGGGATGTAAGTCTGCAATTTTCCTGTGATATAAGATTAATTAACTATAATTTAGTCTTTCCTTTTATCACCACATTGTATGTCTTATATGACATCTGGCTATCGGCCACTAACCGTAGTGTATATGCCTTAAACTCTTACGTTCTCTTCAAGCAGAAAAGGGAAAACTTAAAGCACAATACTAAAAGATAAAAGGTACGTGTACATTTCCCGGAAACACAGAACATCCCAAACCCATTCTTAGAGCCATGAATGACTTAATTAATTGAATTCGAACCCATTTTAACGTGCACAGAAGTGTAGATATTTTCAGGATACAAATATCGCGTAATATAACGAAAACGTCCGAAAATATTTGCGAAGATTAATGAGTACCAAGCCAATTCTTACAGACAATATTAAAGTATAAAAGTATATCCCTTACAAAAACAATATTGATTTCAGGCAGTTATACATCATTTAATCTTGAAAAAAATACCCCCCCCCCCCCCCACACTCCAAAAAAAAAAAAAAAAAAAAAAAAAAAAAGAAAAAAAACCCCCTGCAATTTAATTGAAGGTTTAAGGTATGAAACATAAGACGGCCAGTATACAACTCTCACCGTCTACTGCGTGTATCATTTACAATGTTTTCAGGCCACCTTTTATTCGAAACAAAGACATCACTAGATTAGTTCGCATTCATATTCAATATCAGTATAATCAATATATTTTACGTTTGGAGTAATTTAAGACTGTCATTATGTTTGAATTATTTCAACACACTTTGCCCATAAACATTATTATTTGTGCTATTTAACTGACTTGTCAAAACATGTTCCCGGCTTTCATGTTAATCTTATATAGGCTCGAACAGAACAAAAGCTGGGTCCATTTTTTGACAGGTCAATACACACATGCATATGCTCTATCGAGGTGGCTATGAATGTAGTTAGATATTTTAATTTGTGCAGTAAAGAATGAATAAATTTATTGTTCGACTTGTTCGACTGCTGGTATTTTTTGTACCAATGTTTTTGTATTTTTAATAACTTTTACAAAACATACCGATAGAAGTACAGTCTTTAACCCCGTGGACATTATTTTATCTAATAACAATGTAAAATCAAATCCAAGATGGAATTTTGAAATGGGCATAAACTGGACGTGGAATTCAGTTTTGGATATTTTGAAACATTTTCCAGGCCGCGGAGATTTCTTGCAAATCGATTCAGAGGGTCCATCTGTTTTGTACCCAAACAGAAGCAAGTCGGAGGAGTTGATTAACGATAAATTGTCAGTTTTTGTTCTTTTACATTCACATAACGATCCAGGTTATAGACATACATTAGAAGATTACTACAACTTTAGGGCGAAAAAGGTATTATCTTTAGCTGTCCAGAAACTGACAAAATATAAAGATCTGACATTCATATGGACTGATACATGTTTTCTTGAACGATGGTGGAATGAACAGAACAGTGAAACTAGAAACGAGCTAAAACTACTTGTGCAATCTGGACGGTTTGAAATCGCCCTGGGAGCATGGGTGTCGGCGGACGAATGTATCACACACTACTTTGCCTATTTAGATCAACTCATAGAAGGTTACTATTGGATACGACAACATTTGGGCGTGTTTCCAAAAGTATCTTTTAATATGGACCAGTTTGGATCATCTGCATCTGTGAATTACATAAGGAGTGTGGCCGGTATAAAAATCACATTTTTGAATCATTTACATAAAGGGACAAAGAAGTATTTTAGACAGCACAGACTGCTAGAATTCTACAATCGGCAGCTTTCGGACAAAACGGGGGACGAGGATACATTTATCCATGTAAGTACTTTTTGCCTTAAGAACTCAAACGATTATACGTTTCAATAGGAATTTCAATATTACAACTTTTATATATAACCCGTTAGGAAATAAAATCCAGCATATCACGTGATCAGTATAATAAAGAAATTATGATAACAAAATATATAATTTCATCTTTTTGTTTACAAGTGAATTCTTCTCAAAGAATTGAGAAACGAAAAAACCATTAACCATTACGTATTTTTTTTAATTTGACAAAGGAAGAAATTCAATTTCAGTTTTAGACTTTTCCTGTCTGAATTGCATATGTACGAGAAATATAAAAAAAACAACTCTATATGAATCTAAAACTCTTCATATAGTTTAAAATATAGGATTCAAATTCATACTTTGTTACTATGAGTCACAGTGTATAAAAGGTTTATCTGATTTACATAATCAATAGGAATATCGAATATCTGATACTACGAGGATTGTTCAAATATAATTGCATCTAGAAGGTTTTCTCGCTCAATAATGTGAAAATCACGAGGAAATTAAGATTATTGGGTAAATAAACATGTTAGTTTTACATTAATACCACACCCATTAAAATCCGTTCACTTTAGCTGTGTCTATCGCTCGCTAAACATTGCTTACCCGAGTATACTAATACAAAAATGGTTGGAAGAAGGTCAGCATACGCCGTTGAAATATGGTCCCATATTAAGAATCGTTGTATTCTTGGCATAGGGTGTAAAGACATTTTTGACGAAATAATAATGTTTATGGGCATAATGAAATGTCTTTTTCGACAGTTATTCGTTGGTTTAAGAAATTCAAATGTGGGTAAGTTTCAACAGAAGATGCACCACATGGCCGTCGGCCGAAAACAGCAACGTTTGCCAAGATGGTTGCTAGAGTGAAAGAAATAGTTGCTACTGATGCAAGATACACCACTATGCAAATAGCTAGTATGGTTGGCATCTCATTAGGAGCAGCTCATACAATTCTGAAACGTAATTTGAAAATGAGAAAAATCTGTGCTAGATGGATTCCCCATCTGTTGACAGATGAGCAGAAAAAGGCACGCGTGCAATGCGCAAAATTATTGCTTAAACAGTTTCCAAATTACAACGCACGGTCTTTCGCAAATGTCGTCACTGGTGACGAGACATGGATTCACATTTTTGAGCCCAAACGAAAGATTCAGAACAAAATATGGGCATCAAAGTCTGGCAAAAGACCATGCATTGCAAAGCGGACCATGAGTGTCAAGAAGGTAATGTATGCCATATTCTTCACAACTCGGGGTCATGCCATTCAGGTTGCTGTACCTAAAGGCAAATCCGTAAGTGCGGAGTTTTACAAGACTAAAGTTCTTCGAAAACTGAAGAAATATTTCAAAAATCGAAGACCCGCAACTAGTTTGGTCAATGTCAGATTGCTACATGACAATGCGTCATCGCACAAGGCGTCTATTGTACTTTGAAATTCTGAAACAGGAAAAGGCTGTGTTGTGCTCCCTCAACCTCCTTATCTTATTCGCCTGACCTTGCCCCGTGTGACTTCTTTTTGTTCTCAAGGCTCCAAAAATAGCATTCTGGTCGAAAATTTGTGCAGCGCAAACACCTCGGTTCTGCAATATTCCAGTGTCTTCATAGTATACCTAGAAAAGACTATGAAAATGCCTTCAAGGATTGGATTAGAAGACTGAAACTTTGTATATCTGTTGGAGGTGAATACTTCGAGAGGACCAAATAAAATTTTCATTGAAATCTATCAACTTGAAGGACACATTTTTATGTGCTTAGATGCATTCATATTTGAATAATCCTCGTAGTAACATATATCATTTAACCCTTAAGAAGCTAAATTTCTATTATGAACTTGTTCATCTTCCAATTTGGTCAATACCATTATCTGTTAAAAATGGTGCTAGCGAATAGTACAGATTGCGATCAGACTGCACGGATGTGCAGGCTGATCATGCTCTACACTGGTCGCAAAGGCAGAACCAATCGTGTCCAGCATGGTAGGGATTTAAGAGTTCTGTCTGCTGATTAAGAATTGTCAAATACGATTACCATAATAATATGCACGAATCATTACCGTCATGTTTATTTTAACTGCGAAAAATGATAAATTTTACAATTTAACTTCTGTTGAAGTATCATTGAAAACTTTATAGTAAGTTCGGTTGGGCGCGCAATGTCATTGCTGATGGCGGTTTTTGTAGCCCACCTATGTGTTTTTAGAAGTGGCAAAAAATTCAACTGCTTTATAATTACATATAAGATTAGTATATCTTTATATTTTAGTTAATCGTCATTTAGGGAAATAAATGCCATTTTCACTCATGCTGTTTTGGTGGTTTATTTCCATCATTTTGGAACATATATGAACTCACACCCAATATCGCAATCTACAGTACTGTAATTAGTATTTGCAATGCAGGAGGTGGAAGGGAATATTCAAAAGCATTTTATCGCATTTAATAAATTTTGAGTCGCCCCCTGACAACAATTTCGGTAACTTTATGATGCCCCCTTTGTTTTACGTTTCAAGATTTAGTCGCCATTTCTTGCAGCAGAAGGAAACAGAACATTTTGTGGATCGAGTTTTTTCTTGCGATTTTTGTTTTTTCCACCCGCTTACGGTTAAGAATTTTCTTTTATTTACGGTATTCCTTGCTTATGTTACCTATTACTGTACACTGGTGGTAGGGGAAAGATGGTGGAAAAACGCGATCCACAAAATGTTCTGTTTCCTTCTACTGCAAGAAATGGCGACTGAATCTTGAAACGCAAAATAAAGGGGGCATCATAAAGTTACCGAAAATGTTGTCAGGGGGCGACTCAAAAATTATTAACTGCGTTAAAATGCTTTTTGTCATGTTATTTATATTTTCCTTTTTCAGTAGACAATACACATTCAAATGATACCAACACCATGCTTTAATATTCCATATATTTTAATAGCACTGTTGAATAGAACTTGTTTATTTTTGGACCGGATACCTTAATTAATGTATAGGCGTTCAGTTAATGTTAACTAGGGTGGTGGAATAAGAAATGTCTGGCCATCATGTATCGGACTTACTCATTTTAAATGCAGCAAATGCATGTAATCCACATTGACACGATTGGTTCTGCCTTTGCGACCAGTGTAGATCATGATCAGCCTGTACATCCGTGCAGTCTGATCATGATATGCACTGTTCGCTATTCAGCCAGTATCTTTTTATATCCGTGCAGTCTGATCATGATATGCACTGTTCGATATTCAGCCAGTATCTGTTTGGTAATCACACCTTTTAACAGTTAATAGCACTGTCCATATTGGAAGAGGGACAAGTTCATTTTAGAAATTTAGCAGGGTAAGGGTTAAAACTATTTTTTCCATGATGAACATGAGCTTGTTTGCTTTATTAATCAAAGGCATGCATTTAGCTGTTCTTGTGCATACCTTAAAATCGTCTGCTTTAAACACACTTTTTTTTATTTAAATTGAAATTTTGAAATAAATTAGCGATTACAAATTTAGCTGTTCTCGTGCATACCGTAAAATCGTCTGCTTTAAACACAACTTTTATTATTTGAATCGAAATATTCATTAAATAAGCGAAAAGCCTTATGTCAATTAGTTAAATGGTTTACAATTTTTGGTTTCGCACGGAAGACTTCATTGTGATTATATCAATGTCCTATTAAGGGAATAACCTTGTCATTAGTACTAATTTCAGTTCAAAAAAGAATGTTTGTACATGCCAGTTCAAGGGCAGCGATTATAGGCCTCTTTTCGTTACTATTAAACTGTTCGGATAGGTTACATCCTACGTCATATTCCTGTACTTTGTTACCATATTTTGTGTTATCGACATTAAACCGTTAGAACCGACTTTATGTTGTATATTTTAAACTGAACGTTGTCCTAAAAGTTACGTTTTTCGTTTGTTTAATTTTGGTTTAGCGCCCGCTATTTCATTTATTATTTATTTAATGACAAGTTGTTAATATAACCAGTATGCCTGGATGTTATACCAGAACTAACGTTTTCTTCGTAAATACCTGCCTCTCCATAGGAATCAGTAGTGGGGAAGTGGATTTTTTGTCAGACACAATGTCTTTTATCAAATTGTCAAGGAGAACACACGTCACGCCTGGGAAACCGAACTTAATACCTTGAGAGCCGTAGATCTTGCACAGATTAAATAGTTTCAGGTGGACCTTATTTTTTCAGTAACATAACTGCCAAAATATCTTATTTCAGTTGATTTGAGTCAAGTGTGTTGTTACATGTTACACATGTAGCTTTTTTTTACATTCAACCAATACCTTTATTAATTTTGTTGTACCACTGGATTTCCCTGATATCCCCATAATCAACCCGTTCATGCTGAATTCGCCTTCCAGTGAATGTCCGTTTTCTTTTCTAATGCAATCCGTGAGAAATTCCAGATGTGTCAACAAATTTACCACCACACTTGTTTTGTCGGCCGTATGGACAGTTTCTATGTTTTTATTTGTTTGACTTCATTAATAATAACAAATAAAATGAAGTCAAAATTTAAACAAATAACTATACCATTTAGAAGGACATATAATATATATTCCAAGTTTCCATTCAATGAGTAACAGACACAACTTATTCTTGATGGATATTTGAATAAAAAAGATTGCCCTCATCGACATTTTAATGCAGTGCATTAAATCAGATAGCAAAAACATAATATGTCTGCATATTTATGATTTTGTATCAGGCACATTTGCAAATTTTCAAATTTTAAATTTAAATTGATGACGCAAAATGAAGGAGTTTGCACCATACAGATTTCATAAGGCTCAGTCAACACTATAACAAAGCCCCTAAAAGTTTTGTAGCAGTATAAAGCACTGAAAATAGCCATGCAACAGCCCAGGAACCAAAATATTACTACACACTACATTCACTTGATGTTAAAACAGAGAATTCATCAATGCAGTAATGTGTATCTTATAAATAATGTACATGTGTAATATTATATTACATGACTGTATTCTATTGTTTCTCTGACTGGCTGAAAACGGTTCAAAAAGTAATGAGTACAAATCATATCAACTTATCTTGGGTTATAAATAGTACGATAATAAAAAAAGATCGAAATAGGTGCTTGAAAAACCAATATGAACCTGATCTGGTCTAAAAATAGACGGCAATATTTCCAATTTCAATCGTCCAATTAAATGAGACGTTCCTTGGTGTTCAGCCAATCAAAAACCGGCTTCAATACGCAATCATGAAACCAATCTAAACAAAAATGTCGACAAAAGAACGCTGGAAAGATTCCTGACAGTTGATGAACAAGAATTTAGAAGGATATTAGAAGAAAAGGATGCTAAAAACACACGGAGATCAACAAATAATGCTGTTAAAATATTTAGACAATACCTTAGAGTCAGGAATTTGCCGGAAACCTTTGAAAACTACAGCAATGAAGTGCTTGATGATACTCTGTCAAAATTTTACGTGGAGGTTCGACAAGAAAATGGTGAAAAATACCAAAAATATAGTCTGTATTCTTTACGATATGGACTTAACAGGCATATTTCGCTCACCAAAAATGTGGACATTATCAAAGACTCTGCATTTCAAGTCTCTCAGAAACTTTTTAAAGCTGTGGCCATAGATTTGAAACATGAAGGAAAAGGGGCAATTACACATTATCCACCAACAGAAGAGAGTCTGACCTGAAGAAACTTTATGAATATTTTGACACTAATGACAATGTTAAACTTCAACAAAAAGTATATGTTGGTATAATGCTGTATTTTGGTAGAAGAGGCAGAGAAAATATACATGAACTAACAGTTGGTGACTTTGCAGCTACAACCGATTCAGATGGGCGCGTCTTCATTTATCTGACAAAAGACGAGCAGACAAAAAATCACCAGAATGATCCAAACAGTGCTGATGGCAGGATGTATGCAAAAACCGGTATGTAAAAAAAACAAAAAATCTCACTGAATATAAGGCCTAAAAAAATTATTCGTTGTTTTTCGGTATCCCGAACTACCGTAAAAATTTGTCACAAATGTTTTAATGGCGTTGGATTTTTTTGTGGACATTTTCACTATTTTTATACTGGAGCACTTGCACTTTAGCGATCCCTATAATAATAGTAGTTTAATAATGTCTTATATATCAAAAGTTAAAAGGGGTAACTTTATTTTGAGATGAATATGTTTGGGGCTGCCGCCCCGACACCCCTGGTTTACCACACACCCCCAACTTGCTGCGCATGCGCATTGTAAACTTCCGGGAACCGCTAAAGTGCATTCTACCCTTTATACTTTTCTAAGGGTAGTAACTGTTGTTATTTCTTCATTGTAAAAAAAATCCATTCTTAAAAAATTTCCGACCTACATACCCTTTTTTTGATGCATATTATCGGAAACAATTTTTTTTATAAATGAAACCTAGTGGAAATTTTATTAGATAGATCTTATAAAATGGTGTGCATTAAATCTCAATTTTTATTTTACGAGCCTGTTGCGACAACAGATTACATGTATCTAATTGACAAATGATACACGAGAGATATAATTAATCTCAATTCTTATGAAAGAAGTTTACTGAGTTTTATTCTTATCTTTTTCAGATGATCCACTGTGTCCAGTCAAATCTTTCATGAAATACAAAAGACACCTGAACCCGAAATGTAACAGACTGTTTCAGCGCCCGAATAAAGGAGAGAGAGCCCTGTAAATTGGTACAGTAACGCGCCGCTTGGCCACAATGCCATTGGTGACATGATGCCAACTATAAGTTCTAAAGCCGGGCTTTCGAAACATTATACTTATCATTCTCTTAGGTCTAGTACTGTTCATATTCTTGACAGTAATGAGTTTGCGGGTCGTCACATTACAAGTGTAACTGGTCATAAAGCCTGAATCTTCTTTGAAGACATACACCGGCTACAATACACCAAACATCAAAAGGAAAATGTCGGACACTATATCGGAAAGTTTAAGAAACCAAATAAAAGAAAAAAAGGTTGAAACCAGGAATGAAAACAAAGAAAATGAAATCACTCCTTTGAACACTGAACTGGTTCCTCTTTCAGATTCACAGTTTGATAACTTAGTAACTGATCTCAACACTGATGACACCGATCTGGATGAAATTCTGAAGACCGTGGACACCAGTCTATGTAGAAATGTAGACACTACATACAATTTTACTCGTCAACAGTTTCTGTATTCTGCCGGACCATGTAACTTTCCAATGCCAGTATTCCATGGTTGTTCAAATATTAACATCAATTTCAATGTGAAAAACTAACTCAGGGTACCAAATTGTAAAAAATTCTGAAGACCGTAGACACCAGTCTATATAGAAATGTAGAAAAAAGTAACTTTAAAATATATAAATCTGCTGGGAAAGTGTTGAAATGGACTTTTCATGTGAAAAAGTAACTTTAAAATCTCCTTATTTTAAAAATTGACATTTAAATCTGCTGGGAAAGTGTTGTTTTAGTTACATATTATATTTATGTACATGATTAGAAAAACATATTTATTAAATTGATGTTTCTTGAACTTGTTCATTTTTATTCCGTATTTCTTTATTAAAGATACAATTATAATAACAAGACTGACTATGCATCTATTCATGTAATAAAACAATTATTGACTTTTTCATAGGTTGATATCAGGATTTATCAACCTTCAAAAAGTTATATTCACCTCGCCGAACCTCAAAAAGTTATATTCACCTCGCCGAAGGCGTGAATATAACTTTTTGAGGGTTGATAAATCCTGATATCAACCTATGAAAAAGTCGATAATTGTACATAGTACATGCATGGAATTTGTCTTGGACAAAAGCTGCATGGACTTACATATTTGTCAGCTGCCGAATTATGCTTGTTTGTTGATATCAAGGCAACAGTAGAAAAATATGGTATGTCTGAAATGAAAAATAATTAAAAAAAAAAAACATTCCTAATATATATGTATATATCAAGTCATTCACCATCTATTAGCAGTCAATATGATTTTAAAAGCAGACATTTAAGACATTTAAAAAACAGAAACAAAAAGAAGAACATGTATTAATTTGTTATAGGTAACAGAGACGAAACAGCGGATAACATATTTGAGCCGCGCCATGAGATAACCAACATAGTGCGTTTGCGACCAGCATGAATCGAGACCAGCCTGCGCATCCGCGCAGTCTAGTCAGGATCCATGCTGTTTGCTTTCAAAGCCTATTGCAATTAGAGAAACCGTCAGCGAACAGCATGGATCCTGACCAGACTGCGCGGATGCGCAAGCTGGTCTGGATCCATGCTTGTCGCAAAACCACTTTGTTGGTTTTCTCATGGCGCAGCTCATTTACGATGTAATGGTTATGCAGGAAACCTGATAACATTCATTTCGGGAAAGATTTCATTCTACCACTATTCACTGCAATTCATATATTTTTACTGGAGGAAAATTATGAATGTCACTCCGTGGTGATTGGGTGAAAGTCATTTCTTTAAGTTGCCTAGCTGTTTTCTTGCGCTCCTGCCTTGATCTGCCTTTTTCCTGTGATACCCCTCTAACACACCTCCTATCTCATTAAACGTTTTCCTTGGCATTGAGGGTATACATAGAGGATAATGTTTCATTTAATTCAGCCGTCCTTCTACCGTTACTAACAGCTCCCAAAACTACAGGGACGTTAATGCCATACACTCTATTGATAAGTTATAACTTGTTTCAAGAGTAAAATCCTTCAGACAGCCAAGACTTTGACCTAGAGTGATAATTAAGAGCGCACTTTGTTTCATTTCATTTTACAACGGTCGATTTAACTTCAATGGTGAGTCACAGAGCTTGTTGACATAAACACACCTGAACTGAAATATCAACAACATGGGTTCTCAAAATGCTAAGGTTAAGATCCCTATTACTGGTCAAAGCAAATTCCAGGCTGGGCTGATAGAACCCAGACAGTAAACATTTAATTCTTTCGTGCTTTACTTTAGTTTGCTTAGTTGCGTTCTATGCTTCCAAAGGATCTCCGCAAAGATCTTAATATTTTATAATAATTTTACGGACTGTCTTTGCCATTTTTGACACCTGTTTACAAACTAACCGGTGTGGGTTGGATAGTTCTTTTGTCTTCATTTTCTTTTCTTTCTTTATTTTTTTCCTTATTTCTTTTGTAAGACCCAGAGAAGAGTGCATGCCGGATTACTGCCCAAATTTTACCTGGATACTTTTGATTTATCGCTATTCAATCTATCCAGTCATACACGAAAATGTATGTTAATTGAATAACAGTACTAAATACAGCATATAAAAAAGAAGGCAGGCTTAAGGAATATTTCTCTTTTGAAACGGCTTGTGTTACTATGCTGTTATCATACATTTTCGCCGATGTAACGAGCACAGTCCTTCACGAAATGTCTGTAAATATTAGAAAAGAAAACAACCAACAACATTTGTTTAGATATCCATCAAAGATAGCGGTGCCAACATCGTCTTTCAACATTTGATCGATAAAAAATCAACGATATTTGACTAAATTACTCGATCTTCCTGAACCAATTTATTTTATTTGAACCTATCAGACAACTCGTTTTAACAAACGTCTGGCTTAACTTTGAAAACGGCATAAACCTTCAAACTGCACAAAACACATTTATCGACCATAACGTGTTGTTTCCTGGGTGTGGATTCCACCATATCTATCTTCTGTTTACTTTATTATTATTTTATCATGTCAGAATTTAGAAATTACGAGATATGGTCGTCTTTAGAATAATCACATATCGAACATTGGATATAGATTTTTTAAATTCCTACTTGCACTTTAAAAATGTAGAAAGCAAGTTTCTGATTGGTTAGCGGAAAGGTCGCCTGAACGTGACCTTCTATCGGTTGTCTCCAGTAATATGCGTAGGAGATGGTTTTAATCAGAATGACGTAAACCGTACCTTATCCATACTTACCTTTACGTAATAGATGCAGAAAACCTTCTACTATTTCAACGTAAAACATTTTCATTTTATGAAATATGTTGAATTTTGTATCATTTCTGTTTTTTCTAACTGATATATTGATCATTAATGAATATTTCTGAAAAAAAAAAGATTTTTTATTAAATCTATATATAAATTGATTTTACCATTATTTTGTTTTAAAGATGTCGATAGCATCACCTTTTTTATTCAATGACTATTTCATTGATACGTGTAGAAAAAAAAATATAAAAATATGTAAATGAAACTACGGTATAGATTGGGGGCTCTATAAATGCAATAGGATCTTTAGTTACTACATCAATGATCAGCAAAACACTCCTTGACGCATTGATTAATTTGAATGGGTGTCTTTTATCAGCAGTTGATTAATTATAGATCACGGGCTCTTCTCTGCAATGGCATGCTGTCTTGTTGGTACCTCTGCCAGAACGAAAACACGACAGCAAGATAAATCATTTTTGTCATATTGTCGTGTTGGCGTCCCTACCGGCACAACAACACCAAGACAGGACAGCACTAGAACACGATAAAAGTAGTGCAATGACACGACAGATTTTTCTGTCGTTTTGGCGCCATATTTTGTCGTGTTCTCGTTCAGCCACAGATGTCCGCTTGAAAGAAATATTGAGTAATAGCTAATGTAACACCAGTTAAATACTTTGCTATTTATTGTTTATCATTGCAGATTGAACCATTTGATGATCTTTCCTTCAAAGGAAGTTGTGGACCAGCCAAAATGGTCTGCGTGTCACTGGACTTAAGAACATTCAAGCTTCCGCACCCTGATGAGCTGTCATTTAAACTCCCCAAACTTCTGAACGGCATGCCGTACTGGAACGTGCACCATTTTGCAGAGGTACTTGTTTCCCAAATGAAAATAAAAAGTGACGGTTACTTACATAATGTCCTACTGCTTCCGCTAGGGAACGATATTCTTTACCACACCGCTGGAGAATGGACAAATCAATACAGAAACCTGAAAATATTAATGGCATATATCAACTCTTATAAACCTTTTAAAGTCCATATACAATTTGGAACAATAGAAAAATATTATGAAGAGGTTATGAGACAAACCAAACGGCATAAAATACAATACGCTTTGGCCGCAGGTGACTATTTTCCATACACAAGAGGTCCGAAATATTGGAGCGGGTATTTTACCACTCGCCAGTTTATGAAACGTCTCGGACGAGAACTTCAGGAATCCGTACGTGCGGTAGATCTTTTAATGTCATTTCTTGTCTATAATGGTCCAGGTTTGAATAAGCAGAAGACTGAATACAAAATATTTTTGTCGAATTTGACTTATGCAAGACGACAGCTATATATATTTCAACATCATGATGCAATAACTGGAACGGCAGAAGAGGAAACAGTGAAAGATTTCAAACAAAGATTGTCATCAGCTTTGATTTTGTCACAGGAAGTGATGTCAGAGTTACTGAAAATAGCATTACATATCAGCTGTACACATACTGCTTTACGATACAAACATCCTAACAAAGAAGGAAACTTCAACCTAGTAGGAAAAGTAAGAGATGTCGTAAATATTTCTATTTTTCCTACTACTGTCAGAGATAGAGTGGAAGAATTAACGAAACAGGCTGTGCTAAACGTCAGTGGTGACACAACCAAGTTAATTATATTCAACTCTTTTACTCAGAAAAGAAGGGAACTTATTACGGTGTCAATCAAAACTAAAGGAAGTGTTTTAATCAAGGACCGAAATGATTTCAGTTTTGATTTTGATGTTGAAATATTTAAAGATATTATGAAAGTTACATTTATATCAGAACTTCCACCAGTAGGCATTTCTGTTTTTAATATAGTAACAAATTCAGATAAGACAATTAAACAAGAAGAAACTCCAAAGAAAGGGGAACAGTATTTTGTTTGTCAAACTCATGAAATGAATTTGACATGTTCTATATGCAAGGGGATCCCTTTAACGTTGTGTTCAAAGAAAGAAAATACATGTTCCATTTTCCAAATTGACCTCTTACATTACACGCCAATTAGTGATGCGTATACCTTTCCGGATTCTGGAAAATATACAATTATACAAGACTACTCGTGGCATCGTATCATTAATGGAAAAACGTTTTGCTCTGTGGAATTCTTCTTCAAATTTGTAACGGTGAAGTACGTTCTTCAAAACGTACATGGTGTGAATGGAAGACGAGTACAGATGGAAATTCACGATAATCTATCTAAAGCAGCTGCGAACAATTTTGAAAGTCAGTTCGCCGTAAGAGTAAAAACAAATATTGAGAACAGAAACACGTACTACACGGATTCAAATGGTTTACAACTCATGAAAAGAACATTCAGAAAACATTTATCTTTTGGTGCAAACGTGTACCCAATGACCTCTATGGCGGTTATACAAGATAGATTTCAACGACTCACAGTGCATTCTATTCAGCCTAATGGTGTTGTGAGCAGGGACTCAGGATCATTGGATATAATGATTGACCGGGTTGTAACAGCATACAGTGATGGAACGGTCCGTGAATTCGCAGGGAACACAAATGACAATTTACCAACTTTTACTAAACTGTATTTCCAGCTTGAAAAATCTTTATTTTTTATGCAAGACGGTCAAGCAGAAACGCTGCAACCGTCGTTAGAAGCTGTTATGACAAATGATTTAATTCAACACCCAGTTCACACATTCTTCACTCAGTCGAACTTTGCATGCAGTCAAAAGTCATTCTCATTTCTAAATCGTCAAATTCCTAGTGAAATGATAATTGCAAACATGAAGTGTTTAATAGGAGATGAATTTAATTTGGATGGACTATCAATGACATTGTTACGTCGAGACGTTTCTATTAACAGACCATATTTGAAATTCAATCCGTCTATAATATTTAGAAACGGTTCAGTAACGCTTCATAACATGTTTAAAGATAGTAATATATTCCATGGTAATTTTTCTTTCAAACCACTTGAAATGAAAACATTTTTAATCAAATAGACATAGCAAGGATAACTTTAATCAATAATTCCTTGAGCATTTGTGAATATGTTTATTTATTCTGTTTTTACATAGATCTATAATAAAGTTTAGATCTACTTTTGTTGTTGCTAGAATGAAAAAAAAATTACAATGCATTTTCCCTGAGAGTTTTGTTTGATTATAAAATACAGTTGTCTGTTTAAGAAAAAGATAAAAAATATCGTTCACAAAGTATACACCAAGTAGCAATGAAAAAAGTAAGATCCGGAGGGAATGATAATTTTATCTAACATGTAAAGCAAACAAACTTTGGATCTCTGGTAATTTTTGTACGAATTTGCTAACCCTTTCAACTACAGTGCAATCTCTCCAGAGCGGCTCTCTCTTAAGCAAAATCCTCTCTATAACAACATCATCAAAATTTCCCTAAGCTGGAATATAGACCTACTATCAAATTTACCTCTCCAGAACAACAACCTTTACATAACAGACACTATTTGTATCTGCCAGAGGGTGTTGCAATACAGAGGTTGCACTGTATGTATGTAGGTAGGGTTATTGTAACAGTGTCTTGATGTTGTATTCGGCTCGAGTAGATTTTACCGGGCCTGGATTCTTAGCGAGGTGATTGCACCGAGTGTGATCCGACCTGGTAAAATCCACGAGAGCTAGAGGCATCATTGCAGATCAAAGTACTGTTTTAAAGGCCCGTTTATTAAATACATAGATTTTATATCAGCCAAAATTGTCAATAATATTAGATTGAATTTTCATTTGAAACGGTGAACGTTTGACGCATAGAACGTCGAGACACCATCATGACGTCATTTCTGATGACATATTTGACGTCACAACTAAAACAAATTATCCCAACATTGAATATTTTTCCGTATCCGATGGGAGTTGAATACCGGTTTTTGTAATCATATGTGAAATACGTCCTATGATAAAGTGTAAGATTTGAAGATATATTTTTTATTTTGTAAAATAAATGATTAAAAGTGTCATTTTGGGTAAAAATATTTAATATGTTTGGAGAACAAAATTTTATAAAAAAAAGCATCCATAGTCCCAGTTCGCGATTCTAGTTACCCCCCCCCCCCCTGACTGTCCGTCCACAGAGTCACAAGCAACGACTTTTTAAAATCGGCGTAATCGAGGTAGATTCTTGTTCTACTTCAGTCTTTCAGACATAATTTCATGCATAATGATGATTTAATGGTGAAAAGAAAGAATTTTCTGAATAGCAAATTTATTCATGTGCTTGTCTTTTGAAATGTACGATATGTGATGTCATGAGCACTTCGTAGTACCTGAAGAAAGTCACCCACTGACTTACATTATCGATTTGTTTTTCGCCATTGGTGACGTCACAGCTTTATTACGTCACTATTGGTGCATTTCATTCATAGTCCGGTACCAGTACCAGATGAGCACAACGTCTCGGGCGAATTCTAAATGTATTAGCGCAGTATTATTTGTAAATTTACTACGATTTAAAGTTAAATTACAAAATTTGAAAACAAAACAGATATTGGGATTCATAGGGGATGAAAATCCTAGAGACGGTAACGTCCGTATATAGTTATTCGTCTTTGTTGTTTGCATATACTGAGGCAATGTTTTCGATGTTTTCCGGTTCCGCTTTATGTACACACCGCAGACTGGCTGTCTGCATGAACATCCGAGCACCCCAAATCAGTCACAGAAATTCTTAACACGCGCCAACATGATTCTTTTACTTTTTTTTTCGTAATGAAAACTGTACATGCAACTAAAATACTTTTAAAACAGTAAGGAAGTGTAAAGGCCGTCAAGTTTCTGCGTGGAGTGCAAACAAAGAAAGAAATCCTAAAGCAAGTGCGAGAACGCTGTGAATGACGTCATCGTCACGGCTTCCCGATAATTTTGCAAAGTATGACATTCGCTGTAAGAGGTATGATGACACTAAATGTAAACTTGACAGTTAGAGCGAAGTTTCACTTTCTTTTGAGTATTGAATATTTCGTTGAAAGTGGATGTATAAAAGATAAATCCCCATGCTAGGCGATGCCTTCATTCATATTATATATTCTCATGTGCTTGTTCCTTCAGGAACACCAGAAATAAACTTTCGTGAACAGATCGAGTAGAAATCTACGACTTCTTCACACTGTGCTAAATGTTGTACGTTCATGCATATATTCGATAGCTGTTTTTCTATAGTTTTTTTTAATGCAGAACATGTCAAATAACCTTTCTGTTCATGAGATAATGTATTACCTACAGTAAATTAAAATTTCGCTTTTCATACTGTGAAGCTTATAATTTATGTTCATATTTTAGTCAATAATGATTACGCCTATGTTCGGACGTGGCTGAGTTGGACGTAATATCAGACTGAAATGAAATGAAAGTGATAATTACGTCACGAGTTGGACTACGGCATCCCATACTCCCATTTACCCAAAGAAATTGTCTTGCATGAACCTGTGTACAAAAATTCTACACAATATGTGTACATTAAGTGAGGTCTCTAGAGCAAAAAATATATGGTTAAGTAGTATGATATATATTAACACAGTTTTTTGTTCTCTCTTCAATGATACGTATTTATCACTATTTATACACGATGGGCGGTTATACGTCGGGCGTAATAATTTCACGAGAGTGCAGCGGACGACGTATATTTCGATTCTGATATGTTTTTGTTGCGACAAAGAAAGAGCGTTACTATATTTTATCTACTGTTCTAGATTAAGGGCATATTAGAATCGAAATAATTTATAGCAAAACCGTATTTTAACACTATTTATACATTCAGACGGTAAAACGTCGTACAAATAAATTATTACGCCCGACATATAATCGTCCATCGTGCATAAATAGTGTTAAATCACCCTTTTGCAATAAATTATTTCTTAGTTATATACTTGCTGAACATTGGTGTGAAAGTTAGTTTTTACGTTAAAGTAAACTTATTGGTGAGTTTAAACTAAATTCTATTAATCATACACAGACAAACCGGCGAGGCTGGTGAGTTTAGGAAATACAAGAACACGATGAAAAAATCCCGTTTCATAAAATTATGAAAAATCCTTTGGAAGCCTAGAACGCAACCAAGCCACCAATAGCAGACTCCGTTTGATCTGTAATATCAAACACCCTAACGCCCCCCTAGCACCTGGAATTCTATTATAGTAAGCGGAATTATATTAAAGATCGTTCGACAACAAAAAATACATATATTTTTTAGATATCTGGAAATAAATGCTATATTTCTAAAGAAGGCTTTAAAACTTAATTACTGAAAAACTATATGTTACGGAAACACATGAGAATTTGTTGTTTTTACTACTTTTTACGATGAAAATCGAAAAGCATTTGAACGCTTTACTCCAGGTTAACTGTCTCGATTATAAATATCTATATTTTTAAGTCATAATTCACTAATCACTTAGCTCTGTTAGTGGCCAAAGGCAATTATTTGTCGATTTTGCCAATAAACTTGAAACTAGTAACGACGACGACGGGAAAATGTGTTTATTGTCGCGGCGGTCCGGGGTTCGATTCCCGACGCGGTCAACATTTTTTTCTTGATTTGGAACTTTTAAAATATTTTAGAAACATAATGCAAAACTGAACGCTCTCCATGATCCCAAATGACCAGAAAATATAACAACACTGAGTTTAAGTACGGGAGAATTTTACATGCTACAGTATAAAAAAGAAGAACTTGATAAGGTTGTATAATAGACTTAAACAGCAACGGTGGGCCTGTGGAATTTATTAGTACGACTAAACCTATATTTGCACGAGGATTACGCTTACGTAAAAATGTAGGCTTTGAAAACCGTCCACATAACGAAGTCATGGCGGTTTAGTGGTTTGTTTATTATATACCTCAACATAGTATCGATTTCTTGACTGTTTGAATCAATTAATCATATAAATATTGACGTTAACAAATTTCTTTAATAGTGCAACGAAACAAGAAAAATAACGTCATTTATTTTATGCTAACTAATGAAATACTGTATTCTATCAGTTAAATATTTTCATATCTCATCACTCACACTGTGAAAATGTGAAATCTATATTTTCACACTGTGAGAGATATAGCTCCGCCCCCTCATACATTGTGTATGAATTTAAAATTATTTGCTTAAAACAGCATGAACATTGTAGTCGCACTTTGTTCTTTATAGTATATTTCTCAGTTCAAATATTTTTACTTAATAAGAATTTTATAACGTTATGCAGCAAAAAATAAAATAAAATGGAACTTTATGTTGTGTGCGTCTTTATAACGTCACAACACGTCTGACATCATGTCTGTTTACGCGCGTCTGTTTCCCGCGCTGAGATTAAAATTTCTTGTAAAATGCACATATCAACGTAACTGAGCATAAAATAAAAAGAAAATGTGTTTGTTTTTCGTGAATATGGAATATATCTCACCTCGAATTGAGAAAATGTTCACATTTTCACTCGCGCTAGGCGCTCGTGAAAATATTTGAAATTTTCTCACTTCTCAGTGAGATATATTCCATATTAACTCGAAACAAACAAATATCCTCTATTTATTAAATAACTATTAATTATTAGCCCTTAAATACAGCATTTGCCTGGTCAAATAATACAAAGGTCTCCTGTATAACAGTGCCAATATCTATATCAGTCACCGGCCCCTGGCAAAAGGTGATATAGATGTAAAGCCCGCATTTTAAGGAATTTTGATTGGGTAATTAGACAGGACCAAAAATGATATAGATTCGCAGCTGAAAGTTCGAAAACGGCAGCCATTTTGTTTTAAAGTCAGTAACATTCTGTTTGTATTAGTACTTTAATACATGGACAAAGTAAAACAGAAACATTTATTTTCAAAAAGCACTGTGATCTAAATTTTGATTACTTTACTTAATGGTTAAAATATGTTGGTTTTTTTAGAGTTGTTTTTTGTTACAATTAATAGATGGAGTGTTTAAATTTTGAATCCGCCAAGTACATGTAGTTATTTAATAAAATTGTCAATAAATAAGTGAATTGATATTGTCCCTGTTATTTGTTCTCGGGACAGTCATATTGGCCCTCAGACAAATAACAGGGCCAGTATCAATCACTTATTTATTAACATATAATATTCCTAGATGTGAAAAATTGATTGTTGTTCCCGCTTCCGGTTTTTGTGCCCGCTTCCGGTTATTGGCCTGGGTAAGAGGTTTTTGTCCTATGCATTTTTTATTACGTAAGGTATACAATAACTTGTTACTTACCTTTCTACAAATATTAACAAAACTACATAGGACAGAATCCTGTACCCCAGGCCATATGACAGGAGATCGGCATTATAACTGAAGGCGGACGTTATAATCGGTTATAGGCCCGCCACGGATTAGTGACGCCATGTTTGACGTCATTTTACCCTATGTCGTCGCATTAAAAATTCGTAAACGTCGATATTTTATGTGATTAACTCATTCAAGAAATCAAGTAATCGTTATTGTGCTGAGGTATAGTAAACAACTCATTAAGTGATTATGTCGTTCCTTACGAGGTTGTGAGCACTCCTAGACCTATATTGGCACTCAGGCTACACCCTCGTGCATAATATGTTAAGTCGGGCTAATAACAACTAAAGTCCCGCCTCTGCCGTTTAATAAGTGTATAATACTCATTTAATGAGTTGTTTATTATATACCTAAACACAATAATGTGTACCAGCTTGTTTAAGTCAATTAGTCATTTAAAATATCGACATTAGAGAACTCTTTAACGCGATAGCAAAAGGTAAAATGACGTCAAAAATGACGTCACCCATACGTGGCGAGTCCAATGGCCGTTTTTTTTGCCCGCTTCCGGTTATTGGCCTTGGTTACAGTATTCTACCCATACGCTATTTAGTTACTTTTTATAGTAAGGTATATAATAACTGTATATATATATATATATATATATATATATATATATCCTCTTTACGGAGGTAGATTACCTTAATATTTGTATGTGCGCATGCCTAACCGGAAGCTAATGTGACGATTTACGACGACGTTTACGATAAACTAAAAGTGTTTGTATATTCATTCTTCTAAAATAAAACCTGTCTCCGATCTGATGCTTAATAGTTTAATAATGCAGAAATAATGAATAAATTGCCGAAGAAACTTCAAAACATTGTTCTCTTAAAATGACGTCATTGAATTCATGGCTTTAAGTGCTTTTATTGATAGCTTTTATTTTGAAAGTACGCAATTCTGTGCATTTTCTTTATTTGAAATATTTTTAAACGGCCATTATTTGCTGAAATATTTTTATGAATCTTTCGCACCGAATAATGACCAATATTTTGCTTCATTTATGTAGTTATATTGAAATGTTATGTGGAATGTAAGAAAATTGATGACGGTGACTAATGTTGTTGGGAATATAGTTGGGTGAAAGGTAACTTCTTACGGCCATTTTCAAATAAAATTTGGGCAGTTTGATTTGTTATACCTATTTTTCAATTTCCGTTGATAATTTGTTACCTATATACTAAAACTAAGCTCTAAAATTGTTCAAATTGCAGTAGAAAATTGTGGTTTCTTGAATTTGATAGATGTTACCATGGAAACGAAGCCGGTGACCTAAATATCTTAATGTAAAATTCAAAAGCGTTGACACTGGACTATTTAAGGAGGTAGGTTACCTTGATATTTGTAAGTGCGCATGTCCAACCGGAAGCTAACGTGACGATTTACGACGACGTTTACGACAAACTAAATGTGTTTGTATATCCATTCTTCTGGAAATAAATCTTGAACCTGCCTCCGATCTTGTGTTTAATGGTTTAATAATGCAGAAATAATGAATGAATTGCCGCAGAAACGCTTCAAAACATTGTTGCCTTAAAATGACGTCATTGACGTCATGACGTTACGTGTCAGTTACCGCGCAAAATAAATAGCTTTTATTTTGAAAGTAAGTTATTCTGTGCTTTTTCTTTATTTGAACTATTTTTAAACAGCCATTATTTGCTGAAATACTTTTTATTAGTCTTTTGATCTAAAAAAATGATCAATATTTTGCTTCTTTTATGTAATTATATTGAAATGTTATGCGGAATGTAAGAAAATGGATGATGGTAACTGATGTGATTGAGAATATAGTTGGCTGAAAGGTAACTTATTACGGTCATTTACAAATAAAAATTGGGCAGTTTGATTTGTTATACCTATTTCCCAGTTTCCGTTGATAATTTGTTACTTAAATACTAAAACTAAGCTCTAAAATTGTTCAAATTTCAGTATAAAATTGTGGTGTCTTGAATTAAATTGATGTTACCATGGAAACGAAGCCCGTGACCTTTATGTCTAATTGTAAAATTCAAAAGCGTTGACACTGGTCTATTTAAGGAACACAGCTTCGGCTTTTTATTTTCATTTCAACAATATCCATGAGAATAATAGCAGCATGCAGAACGATTTTTCAATAAAAATGTCAGACGACGGGCACTGCTGTAAGTATTTTAAGCTGTGAAATTTGTTAAATTAACTGCAATTCATACGAAAATATTACTAACGTTAGAAATAAGATGTTTTAAATCTACATTAACAAGAAAGATAATTTTATATAATATTTTTTTATAAGAAATTACGATAAAAAGCAACATATAAGCTACTTTAAACATCTCTGTTGCCATGGTTACTCTAAACTTTAAGAAAAACATAGTACCATGTAAAGGTCTTGGTATTTTGCTAATCATATTACCCAAATATTCCATGTTGGTCAACAACAGAATGGCACTGAAGCCGTCGAAAAACCCGTTTTCATACATAATTGTTGAAAAATGAGAGAAAATGCGTTACCATGGAAACACGAGCCCCGCGACATATACATTTTAAGCTTTTATTAGAAAGCTAATGCGCATACTAGTAAAACTATTAATTATGCAGACTTCTACGGATAACAATGAAACCAAAATACACTGAAAAGTGTTAAATATCCGTATTTTCCTTCTTCTTTCTATATAAAATACCTTAAGAGGGTCATGTACTTCAAACCTGGATAAAAATTGTACTTGAAGGGACAGAGATAAACGGAACTGAGATTGTAGCAGTTAAAACATTAAATTACACGAAATACAAAAAATCACTGCGGTTCAACTAATTTGAATTTACCCTGGTAACAAAGTAACCTACCTCCTTAAGGAACACAGCTCCGGCTATTTATTTGCATTTCAACAATATCCAAGAGAATAATAACAGCATGCAGAACGATCTTTTCGAAACATAAGTGGAAAGGGGGCCAAGATAGCCGGGAGTTTAAAGTTGATGACTTTGAATACCATGCTCTTCATCGTTGTGGGTTCGTAACCTTGCTTGTGATGTGATATTTCATGTTAAGGGTGGGGGTGTGGTGGAGGGTGGGGGGGGGGGGGGGAGCTGGTGGTACAGAATACCTCATGAGGGCCTCGTGCCATGTTTGAGGTTACCCCACGGGGTTTAATCTATTCCCTATTATAAAAATAAATATCCCTGTATGAATGCATACCGCTTGCACGTTATCGTATATTGTAATTACAAATTGCAGTATTTGCATCGTCAATTAATGCCGTATGGTGTAATTCACATGCTCTCTTGTCCAACAGGCAGTAATTAATTGATAAATCAATGCTCATTTTCAATTTGTACTTCTCATATCGAATATCACTTTGGTATTAAAGCAATTGGCTTAACGGTGCTGATTTAAATATCTAAATATAATAGGTTTGAATATAAACAGCAGACTTTATCAGTTCAACTTTGTATTATACTTTAAATAATGCCATACAAATGACTAACGGAAGTCAATGGTTCTACCCTAATTCTCACCCGTGCCTAAAATGATGCCTGGTTTTCCTCCACCACCACACCACCGTCAAAACCTGAAAAGTGACCTATAATAGCATCATTGTGCCATAAGACCCAACAAATAAAGGAAAAGTTAGATAGCCCAGAAAAGATAAGCATATCAATTAAATCGATACACTTCAGTTATGTTACGGCGGACAATTATCCTAACCAGTGTTCATGGATAACGTTTTCCTAAGTTTTCTAGAGGATCGAACTCAACTCACAACCCGCATCCTGGAGACGTGCACTCTCCCTACTGAGCTAAGAGATGGGTTCATTTGGTCGAGTTATGGTAGTCATTACCAGAATATGTGGGACACAACGCGTTCTGAAACTGCACTGCAAAAATGTGTTATATAGTTGTTTGTTTGTTTTTGGTTTAACACCGTTTTTCAACAGTATTATAAATTTGTACACACAAAAAAACTGTATAACAAATAATCTGATGCCTAAACGAAACATCCCTCATCGATGTGGTTTCGAGCCTCATACGGGGCGTTGAATTCCTCATGTGAGGAAGCCATCCAGCTGGATTACGGAAGGTCGGTGGTTCTACCTAGGTGCTCGCTCGTAATGAAATAATGCACGGAGGGACACCTGGGGTCTTCCTCCACCATTAAAGCTTGAAAGTTGCCATATGACCTATCACGTGTCGGTGCGTCGTTAAATCCAACCAAAAGAAAAAAATCAAAAACAAAACAATACGAAAGAAAAGTGTTTGAACATTCATAATAAATACTGGATTACCTTAACACGGTATGGTTGCTCACACATTTGTTTGTAGTTTTCTTCAAAATGCATCCACTAGGAAAAAATCCTTTTTATGAAGAATTTGTTGACATGATCAAGGAATTAAAAAACATACATTGTTCTAGGGAGCATTCAGCCATTGTCAAAATTATATCGTCCAGTACATTTATCATCATGATTTTGGTTGGCGTCTTGACATGCGGAAACGAGAAGAAAAATGCCAAGGAAGTCACAGTTCCTGTGATATGCAGGCTCCATAACCTCAGGTCCCTTTTAATTAATTAATTCCAGTTTGTTTAGTTCTGCCCATTGTTTTCTCGTTTTGGGCAAACCCAATATTTTAACTGGAGGCAATACGCTTTTCATCGAATTACACGCTAGTGCATCATGCACCGCCGTATGAACACATCTGCGGAATGTTGTAAATTGTTTCTGTAAATGTTTAGTTTTGCTCAACCCGGGGCTAAAGGGTGTGGACGGTAGCATGCCTTTCAACTACCGTCCTTGAATAGGCTCAATAAAACCCAGCCTACAACATTTTCGATTTTGTTGTGTTTAGCGATCTGTGTCTATTTCATTATCACAGTAGCGGTGTTTGTGCTGTGTTGCGGCCGTAAATAGTTTCCCCGTACATTCAGTCAGGGCCATTATATTTAGATCTTCGCAGATAGTTCAGCACGACTTTTATATCGGGTTATTGGTACTGTTTAGTTTTTCAGTCCGAACATTTCGGGCTGGGTGGTTCCAATACTCCCGCTTATATAGCTTTGGGTATTGTATAATCACCCCTTGGATATGGTGCCTGCTTTTTAATTTTATCCTCTGGCAGTTCCTGTGATATGCAGGCTCCATAAACTCAGATTCCCTTTCTGAATTCCTGTTTGTTTAGTTCTACCCATTGTTTTCTCGTTTAGGGCAAATCCATTTTTTAACCGGGGGCCATATGCCGCTTTTCATCGAATTAAACGCTAATGTATCATTGAAGGCTTCATGTGCACCGCCCTATGGACACATCTGCGGATGTCTATAAACTGTTTTTGTAGTCTTGCGCCAGGTGTAGGCTGCAATTTTTTCTGCTCTGCAAAATTGGGTTATTTTGCAAAAACCAGTGATTCTAGAGATTGGATTTTTGACTCAGTTTTTAATAAACTGGTAACCAACATTCTGCAGAATTTATTTTGTGGAATTATCATTGGATTTACGAATAACTTTGATGTAAAACAATTGTAATTTGACAAATATTGGGGTAACGTTTCAATAATTTCAGTCAGTTTTGGTGAACAACATCTCACTCGAAATTATGGCTAATCCGTGTACAGGTAGACAATACAGTAGAGACCAATTACTGGATTATAGAGATGTGCCTAGGAAGTATACAATACCGAATAAAGAAACATTAGCTATGTTGAAAAAGTATAATCTTTTGAAATACAGAGGTAAACGAGCTGGTCGCCCGAGGATAAAATCTAAAGCTGATATTCACTTGACAAATTCTACCCAAATTAACTAAATCATACATTTATATCAAATGCACACAGAAAGAAACAACAGGAACGTTCAAATTTGATCCAAATTAAACTAGATCATTCATTTTTATTGAATGCCCAAAGAATGAAAAAACTGAAACTTTCAACTGTGAACATACGGTCTGTGCGAGGAAAGTCTGCTGACCTTCTCCAGCACATATTAGAGGAGTGTATAGACCTCTGTGTGATCACAGAAACTTGGCTACAGCCGGATGGTGATGGGCGTTGTCAGTGGGGAATTGTCTCAAGATGGTTACTGCTTTGATGAGTCCCGAGACCCGACCGTAAAGGTGGAGGACTTGCCCTGTTATACAGAAACAATCTCAAAGTGTCAAGATGCCCAGCAGAAACCTTTCAGTCTTTTTAATGTGCTGAATGGAAAGTACGTAGTCAATCATTCATCCTCTACATCTTTGGTATATATAGACCGCCATATTCGGAGAGACACCCAGTAACTCAGGCTATGTTTATGACAGAATTCACTGGGTTTTTTCGAACAAATAACGTCAAGATCCGAGTCTCTGGTGCTGTTAGGTGACTTTTACATCCACATGGATAATAAGTCAGACTGCTACACAAAACAATTTCAGCAGTGTTTGAGATCTTTTGGACTGGTTCAACATGTCAATGCTCCTACTCATTCTGGTGGTCATATTCTTGACCTGATGATCACAAAGCTAGAAGACAAACGTGTGAATGTCTCAGAACCTTTGCCAGACTATTACATCTCTGACCACTGCTTTGTAAGTTGTAACATTGAACAGTGTCGCCCTCCCTTGATCAGAAAAGAAATCAAATCTCGCAATTGGAAATCTGTATCAAGTGACATATTACAATCAGAATTCGGTCAATTAAATGAAATTGTAGTGAACACTTCCAATGTCAATGATCTTGTGTCTGAGTTCACTAGAATCACGTCCGACATTGTTCAGAAACATGCCCCTCTAAAGGAAAGAACTATTCTCTGTAGACCGACAGTTCCTTGGTATTCTGGATACCTAAAACAGCTGAAACAATATAAACGATCAATAGAAAAAATCTTTATGAATGACAAATCTGACCTTTCAAAGAAAGTGTATAGTGGTGTAAGAAATGTATATAGCGCTGAGCTTTCTAGGGCCAAGGATGAGTATTACCAGAACAAGATTGGAGAAGCAGAAGGAAACATCAAAAAGCTGTATGCCGTAACATCCGATTTACTGGGAAGGTCGAAAGACAATCCGCTCCCATTACACACAAGTGCAGTGTCTTTGGCAAATGACTTTCTACGATACTTTGGTGATAAAATAATCAAGTTGAGAAATGATCTTGACAACATATCAACTGAAACACCCAATGGTAATTCTTCCTACTCAAATCCACCTGTGACTATGAATACATTTAATGCGTTCAAACCACTTTCCGAAAACGATATTTTGAAACTTGTATATGCATCAAAATCTACAACTTGTGAACTTGATGTGATACCAACTAAGAAATTAAAGGAGCACTTTTCACAACTTGTTCCCGTTGTGACAGAAATTGTAAATCGATCACTGCTATCTGGTGTGTTCCCTGATGAATGGAAAAGTGCTGTGATAAAACCTTTGTTGAAGAAGAAAGGTCTCCCACTTGAACTGCAAAACTATCGCCCAGTGTCAAATTTAACATTCCTCTCCAAAATTCTTGAAAAAGCTGCACTAAATCAAATCAACAAGCATATTGAAGCTAACAATCTCCTCCCAGCTTACAAAAGTGCCTATAGAACATATTATGGGGTTGAAACAGCAATGGTCAAAATGTATAATGATCTTTTGGAAACCATAGATGAAAATCAAATAACAATCGTGGTCATGATCGACTTGAGTGCAGCGTTCGATACCATCGATATCCCGATACTGATTCAAATCCTTCAAGATGACTTTGGTATACATAGCACTCCCTTGAAATGGATAGAATCTTATCTCACGAACAGAACAATGAAAGTTTTAGTCGAACAGTCTGCATCTGACACGGAGCCACTAAGGTTTGGTGTCCCGCAGGGTTCTTGTGCCGGACCTGTGATCTTTACCCTGTATATATCGGCTCTTAACCGAGTGGTGCAGAAATATCCAGCTGATCTCTATGGATACGCGGACGACCACAAGATTGCGTTAAAAATTCAAGCGGGAAATTCTCAAAATGAGACAACTGTTCTTCAACAACTTGACAGTTGTCTAAATGAAATCATAAAATGGATGACAACCTTCAAACTGAAAAAGAATCAGTCTAAAACTGAAATTATTATGTATGGAACAAGACAAAGTTAGCGAAATAGGACATCACAAGTGTAAACGTTGGTGGGTGTGACGTAAAATGCGTCGATCACGTCAGAGACCTAGGTGTAACTATGACCAATACACTCAACTTTGACCATCACTTCAGAAAAAGTGTCAGATAGCTCATGTACAGTTACGAAACCTTAGGGCTATACGGAAAAAATCTCACACAGAAGTCAACTGAATCATTAGGCATGGATTGGTTCATTCTCACATTGACTTCTGCAACAGTCTATTTACAGAAATTCCAGCCTACCAAATCAATAAACTACAAACGAGTCCAAAATCATGCCGCTAGGTAGTAAGAATGCTTCCTATGAAAAACCAAGTACCGAACTTCTGAAAGAATTACACTGGCTTCCAGTTAAGGCTAGAGTCATGTTCAAAGTTTTAGTAATAGTTTTCCGTGTCATCAATGGTACAGCTCCAGTATATCTGAGGGAAATGTTTGTACCTACTCGACAACGATACAGACTTCGCTCACAAAGTGACACTAACTTTAACATCCCTAGACGGCGAACAAAACTAGCAGACAGATCTATGGCAGTCGTTGGTCCCAAATGGTGGAACGATCTGCCTAGCTATCTGAAAAACATTCAGTCTGAAGCCAGCTTTAGATCAAAACTGAAAACACATTTATTTAGGCAGTTTTATGAACAATGAGTGTAGTCTTGTTAAAATACAAAATATTCAGAAGTGGTGTAAAATAGTATTTATATATGTCCAAATCTTTAAATCTAAGTTCTAGAATCCTGTTCATATTTTGTATGTATATATGTTAAATGTGTGTTATTTAATTGTAAAGCGCAATAGAATATTTTATAATTTTTGCGCTATATAAATGCCATGTATTTGTATTTGTATTTGTAGCATTTGTAAATGTTGAATTCTGTTCAACACGGGGCTAGAGGGCATGGATGGTAGCATGCATTTCCACTACTATCCATGAACAGGCACAATCAAACCGAGCCTGCAACATTTTCGTTTTTGTCGTGTGGAGCGACCTGTCGTTTCCACTTCTACTATTAAATACTCTTCCTTCCTACCCTCATGGCAACGGAGTCCATCAGGAATGAAGTGTGAAGTGCGATTAATATAGCTTCACAATCGACCTAAAATAATTAGTATAAACTAAACCCAAAAATAGAATGCATTATTGCAACATATTAGGCACACCTGCAGTTTTGTAAAAAGTACTAGAAAGCGTTACGATCCGATTATTTGGTGTGACAAAGCCTTACAAAAGCGGAGACAGATTAGAAATAGTTGACACATTAAACGACACATAAAAACAGAAACATCGCACTGGAACGACCAGTAAATTTGGCTAGAGGAAAACAGAGACATCTGAAAACGGAAACATCGCATTGGAACGGCCAGTAAATTTGGCTAGAGGAAAACAGAGATATCTGAAAACAGAAACATCGCATTCGAACCACCAGTAACCTTAGTTAGAGGAAACTAGATAATTCTGAAAACAGAACCATTGCATTGGAACGGCCAGTAACATTAGCTAGAGGAAACCAGAGACCTCTGGAAACAGAACAATCGCATTGGAACGGTCAGTAACTTTAGCTAAAGGAAAGAAAAGACATCTGGAAACAGAAACATCGCAATGGAACGGTCAGTAACCTAAGCTAGCGGAAAACAGACACATCTGGAAAACAGAACCATCGCGTTGGAACGGCCAGTTACCTTAGCTAGAGGAAAACAGAGACATCTGAAAACAGAACAATCGCACTGGAACGGCCAGTAACCTTAGATAGAGAGAAACAGAAACATCTGGAAACAGAGTCATCGCATTGGAACGGTCAGTAATCTTAGCTAGAGGAAAAAAGACACATCTGGAAACAAAACCATCGCATTGGAACGACCAGTAACCTTAGCAAGAGGAAAACAGATACATCTTGAAACATAACCATCGCATTGGAACGGCCAGTACCTTTGGCTGGAGGAAACCAGAGACATCTTGAAACAGAAACACCACACTGGAACGGCCAGGAACCTTAGCTAGAGGAAAGCCGACTTAATATATGAAAACAAAACATCACATTTGAACGGCCAGTTACCTAAGCTAGAGGAAAACAGACACATCTGGAAACATAACCATCATATTGGAACGGTCAGTAACCTTAGCTAGAGGAAAACAGAGACATCTGGAAACAGAACCATCGCATTGGAACGGTCAGTAACAATAGCTGGAAGAAAACAGACATCTGGAAACATCTGGAAACAGAACCATCGCATTGGAATGGCCAGTACCCTTAACTAAAGGAAAATAGGGACATATGGAAACAGAACCATCGCATTGGAACGGTCAGTAACAATAGCTGGAAGAAAACAGACATCTGGAAACATCTGAAAACAGAACCATCGCACTGGAATAGTCAGTAACCTTAGCTAAAGAAAACAGAGACATCTGGAAACAGAAATATCGCATTGGAACTGCCAGTAACATTAGCTATGTACAGGAAAACAGAGACATCTGGAAACAGAAACACCGCATTGGAACTGCCAGTAACTTCGGCTAGTGGAAAACAGAGACATCTGGAAAAAGAAATATCGCATCGGAACGGTCAGTAACTTTAGCTAGAGAAAAACAGACACATCTGGAAACATAACCATCGCACTGGAATGGTCAGTAACTTTCGCTAGAGAAATACAGAGACATCTTGAAGCAGAAACATCGCAATGGAACGACCTGTAACCTTAGAGAAACGCGTTTTTGACCCGTCGTCTTCATCAAGGGATGTAAGTCTGCAATTTTCCTTTGATATAAGATTAATTAACTATAATTTAGTCTCTCCTTTTATCACCACATTGTATGTCTTATATGACATCTGGCTATCGGCCACTAACCGTAGTGTACATGCCTTATACTCTTGCATTCACTTTAAAGCAGAAAAGGGAAAACTTAGAAGCATAATAATAAAGATAAAAGATACGTGTTCATTTCCCGGAAGCACAGAGCCTCCCAAACCCATTCTTAGAGCCACGAATGACTTAAGTCCATTTCTGCCCTAAACGTTTTGATACATATATTAGAGATAACAATTTTGAGTAAGAACATTTTTGTTGTAATACAGGGATATTTCAAAAGAGTTTTAGATAATTTATACGGGCAATTAAAGACGCAATAAAAGGAAATGCAGATGTAAGCTTAAAGGTGGTCAGTCACATTTTAACAACCTTATATCATACTTTTCATTATAGTGTATTCCGTTTTTTTATTTTAGTTTTTTTTTTTCAGTCTACCGCCACCTTGACGGTAATTTATGAAAGTTACGATTTTAGCAAAATAAGACCATATTTTTGAGTTTGGTCCTTCGGTCACGGTATAGAGGCAAAACCGCGCTGGAAAAATACGATCATTACTTCGAGCTCCTGTGATAAAAAAAAACAACGTAGTAGACGGTGAGCCCTAAATCAGACTGTATTGTAGTTCTTTATCTATTTATATACAATTTATATACATTTTGTATTTAAAATTTTAAAGAAATATAACTACCTGATATCAACAATATTTTTACGATAACTTAAAATTTATTTAAAATGTATAATAGAAGACTGTTCAATACAAACTATGTTAAAAGATGGTAAATCAGATTTTGATCGAGTTAAGTTTAACAAATGATCGTTTATGCTTACTTGTGTTCGCTGAGTGTTTAATACATATTCGACCAATTGCAAAGATAGAGGATATTACATGAGTGTCTGTTCATAGTGAATTTATCAAACGAGTTGAATAAAAAGTTGCATTTTAATGAATTTTGGCCACAACTATTTTTTTTGTTAATTAAATCTTTTACAAATATCATACAATAGCTCTTACATTCATAACATTCTCTAGGCAACGCAAGTTTATGACTTTTAAACACAACATCATCTCTGTTGGGAACCAGGATAGTGAAATCAAATTTTAGAAATATAGTGGACGCAACTTGACCCCGATGGTTGACCTTTTTATTATAATACATAATGAGGCACAACCTATTATTGAAAAGGAGTGTACGTTAAACGATTCCTCTCTTTGCATTCATAAATTTAGATACACGGCTACCCTAAGCACCCCTTATTTCTAATTTCTACAATGAAATAATCGATATGAATAATCCACCTAAGGTCAAACATCGCGGTCAAGTTGCGACTACAATACCTCCGGAAATGGAACATGTATTAAACATTCAGCAAACACAAGTAAGCATAAACGATCATTTGTTAAACTTTACTCGATCAAAATCTGATTAACCACCTTTTAACATAGTTTGTATTGAAAAGTCTTCTATTATACATTTTAAATAAATTTTAAGTTATCGTAAAAATATATTACATACAGTATAGCCCTTTTGAAAATGTTGATATCAGGTAGTTATATTTCTTTAAAATTTTAAATATATATAAATAGATAAAGAACTACAATACAGCCTGATTTAGGGCTCACCGTCTACTACGTTTTTTTTTTTATCACAGGAGCTCGAAGTAATGATCGTATTTTCCAGCGCGGTTTTGCCTCTATACCGTGACCGAAGGACAACAACAAAAAAAAAGCAACCCCCCCCCCCCCCAAAAAAAAACACTAGTTCTTTTTAGTATACCCGAGGTTGTGAGTACTGTTCTAAAAGTTGAGATTATGGAAACTGTTGATTACATTCGTAAAGGAAGGCCGCAAGCTCCGTCAATACAGATAAGGCCGGCAAATTTGCTTTCGCGGCCTCGAGCTCCTGTGGTTTTTATCAATGCCTTCAGATAGTCACAGTGCATTGGGAAGTTCACATGGAAGCTCTAGAGAAGGGTAGGCTGTTGTGTACATTATACCTACTCCCACCAGTAAAGTAACCGACCAATCAAAAGTTGGGCCCTGGAAATATGTAAAACTTTTCCCCCCTGCACATTGAGCGCTGTGATGAAAAGCAAGAAACTAGTAAACCGTACCACGCCGTGGTTTTTGCAGAGTTCAGCTCTTCAACAGGGAAGGTATGATTGGTGTACTAACGTATACCGTTCAAATGGGTTATCGAGTATAGAGTCGGTCTCTACTCTACCCTAGAGCTTCTTTGTGAACTTACCCAGTTTTATGCCTTTATTCGAAACTTAGATAATAATAGTACTGTTCGAAAGGATCGACCTCTGACATTCATAAATATTCCGCACATTTCCGTGAATTATGTTTTTCGGTGTTCGAACCTATATAACTATTGTAAACCCAATGTTATACATTTCTTATCAATTAATATATCGCATGTGTAGATATAGTTGTATGGACAAAGCGTCCAGCAATCAGTCTCTGGGTTGTGGATTCGATTTCTCTGTCTCTCCATATATATATTTTTTATTTCATCTGTAAACTTAACAGAAGAGATCATTGTCCCACTTATAACGATTTATCGTTCATTTATCTAAAGTAATACTCTGCCATTCAGCTACGTACATGTCACTTAACCGTTCTAAGAAATGTGAACTAAAAATCTTCAGGACCGGACAAGTGTTCGTTCATTCAAGATACAAGTCAGGGAACTCGCGCCAGTTTCCGAGAAAATGATATGTTTCATAAAATAGTAAAAATATAAGTAATATCGATACAGTTACATTAAATTTATTTATCAAAACGTTTGTTACTAAATTTGAACCAATGGGAACGTGCATAGAAGTCAGAGAGTTTACCACCACGCCGCAATGCCATCGGTTAACTATACCGGTTATTTTGATTAATGTAGATATTTTCATGATACAAAATTTATATCGTGTAAAATAACGATTACGCCCGAAAATATTGGCAAAGATTTATGTGTGCCAGATCAATACTTAGACAATATTAAAGTATATCACATACAAAAAATATGATTTTCAAACAGTCAAGCATCATTTAATCTTGAAAGAAAACTGCAATTTAATTGAAGGTTTAAGGTATGAGAGACGGTCGGTATAACTCTCACAGTCTACTACGTGTAGCTTTTATAATGTATTCAGGCCACCTTTATTCATAACAGTAGTACATATTTATTCGAAACCTTTTTTTTTTTCAAAAGACATGACTAGATTAGATCGCATTTATATTCAATATCAACCCCATATATGTTAAGCTAGGAGTAATTTAAGACTATAATTATGTTTGTTTTATTTCAACGCACTACACACATGTATATACTCGATTGGGGTGGCTATGAATGGAGTTAGATATTTTAGTTTGTGCAGTAAAGAATGAAAATACGTATGGATAAATTTATTGTTCGACTGCTGGTATTTTTTGTACTAATGTTTTTTGTATTTTTAATAACTTTTACAAAAAATACCAATAGAAGCACAACTTTTAACCCCGTGGACAGTATTTTATCTAATAACAATGTAAAATCAAATTCAAAATGGAATTTAGAAATGGGCATAAACTGGACGTGGAATTCAGTTTTGGATATTTTGGAACATTTTCCAGGCCGCGGAGATTTCTTGCCAAGTGATTCAGAGGGTCCATCTGTTTTGTATCCTAACAGAAGCAAGTCGGAGGAGTTGATTAACGATAAATTGTCAGTTTTTGTTCTTTTACATTCACATAACGATCCAGGTTATAGACATACATTAGAAGATTACTACAAATTTAGGGCGAAAAAGGTATTATCTTTAGCTGTCCAGAAACTGACAAAATATAAAGATCTGACATTCATATGGACTGATACATGTTTTCTTGAACGATGGTGGAATGAACAGAACAGTAAAACTAAAAACGAGCTAAAACAGCTAGTAAAATCTGGACGATTTGAAATCGCCTTGGGGGCATGGGTGTCCGCGGACGAATGTGTTACACACTACTTTGCCTATTTAGATCAACTCATAGAAGGTTACTATTGGATACGGCAGCATTTGGGCGTGTTTCCAAAAATATCTTTTAATATGGACCAGTTTGGATCATCTGCATCTGTAAATTACATAAGGAGTGTGGCCGGTATAAAAATCTCATTTTTGAATCATTTACATAAAGGAACAAAGAAGTACTTCAGACAGCACAGACTGCTAGAATTCTACAATCGGCAACTTTCGGACAAGACGGGGGAAGATGATACATTTATGCATGTAAGTACTTCTTTTTCAATAAGAACTCAAAAAATTATACTTTTCAATAGCAATCAGTATTTCAAAACAACATAACAAAATATATAATTTCATCTTTTTTAATTTTACAGACAAAGGAAGAAATTCAATTTTTGTTTCAGATTTTTCCTGTCTGAATTGCACATATGCGAGAAATATCAAAAACTCTATATGAATCTAAAACTCTCCATATAGTTTAAAATATAGGATTCAAATCCATGCTTAGTTACTATGAGTCACAGTGTATAAAAGGTTTATTTGATTATCGGATATCTTTGGTTTAAGGTATCGGATAACACAAATAGAACATTTCAATGCCTATAACGATTTTTGATATAATTTAAAGAGTGTGTGTCTGCTGATTAAGAATAAGTAAATAAGATGACCATAATATGCACGAATCACTACCGTCGTTTTACACTGTAATAATTAGTTTTGTGTTGAAGTTTCATTGAAAACTTTATCGTAAGAAAATAAAAATTATATGATATATTTTTGTCATAATATTGATAATTTTTTTTCTCAGTAGATTTTCACTTTCAATTGATACCAAATATAAACTAGCATACCAGGCTTTAATATTTCATATGTTATAAAGAACTTGTTTATTTGTGGACTGGATACCTTGATTAACATTAACTAGGGTAGTGGAATCCATCATGTATTGGGCTGACTTATTTAAATGCATCAAATGAATGACATCCACATTAATCCTTACTATACTAGACACAATTGATTCTGCCTTTGCGACCAGTGTCCGTGCAGTCTGATCATGATATGCACTGTTCGCTACTGTCCAAATTGGTAGATGGACAAGTTCATTTTAGAAATTTAGCAGAGTAAGGATTTAAACTATTTTTTCCACGATGAACATGAACTTGTTTGATTTATTGTTCGAAGGCATTCATTTAGTTGTTTTTGCACTTACCATATAATCGATTGCTTTAAACACATTTTGCATTATTTAAATTGAAATTTTGAAATAAATTAGCGAAAGCGTAAATGTTTTACAAATTTATTTGTTCTTGTATATACCGTAAAGTCGTCTGCTTTAAAATCATATCTTTTATTTCAATTGAAATATTGATTATATAAGCGAAAAGCGTTATGTCAATAATTGGTTTCGAACAGAAGACATTGTTGTGATTATATCACGCAGAGAAGCTATTTCTGTCGATGTCTTATTGATGAGGGATAAACCTTGTCATAAGTACTAGTTTCAGTTGTAAAAAGAAAATAATTCATGCACATGCCAGTTCATGGTCAGCGATTATAGGCCTATTTGCGTTACTATTGAACTGTTCTGATACGGTTACATCCTAAGTCATATTCCTGTACTTTATTACTAAATTTTGTGTTAACGGCATTAAACATTTAGAACCGACTTTAAATTATGTTTTTAACTGACCGTTATCCTAAAAGTTACACGTTTGGTTTAGCGCCGTTTTCAACTTGGTATTACATTAATTATTTATTTTATGACGGGTTGTTAATCTCACCGTGTGCCTTGATGTTGTCTTCTTCGTAAATACCTGCCTCTCCATAGGAAACAGCAGAGGAAGACACCATGTCTTTTATCAAATTGCCAGGGAGAACAGACGCCACGCCTGGGAAACCGAACTTAGTACCGTGACAGCCGTAGATCTTGCACATTAGATTAAATAGTTTCAGGTGGACATTTTTTTTCAGTGACATAATTGCCAAAATCTCTTTTTTTTCAGTTGATTTGAGTCAGACAAATGTGTGTTATAACATGATATACATGTAGCATTATTTTTAAATCCAACCTTTACCTTTATAATTCCATTGTACCTCATTAAACAACCCATTCATTATTCATGCTGAATTCGTCTTCTGGCGAATGTCTGTTTTCTTTTCTAACGCAATCCTTGAGAAGTTCCAGATGTGTCAACAAATTTACCACCAGAATTCTTTTGTCGGACGTGTTGACAGTTTCAATGGTTTTATTTTACCTGACCAACTAAAATGATGTCAAAATTAAAAAAAATTTATATCACTTTGAAGTCCATATATGTATTCCAAGTTTTCGTTCAATTAGTAATAGACACAACTTATTCTTCATGCATATTTGAATATGAATGGTTGCCCTTACCAACAGTTTCATGAAGTAAATGTAATCAGAATTCACCAATGTAATAGCAAAAACAAACGTTGGCTTGATATTTATTGCCATGCACTCCATTGACAGGTTATAACTTGTTTCAAGAGTAAAAACCTTCAGACAGCCAAGACTTTGACCTAGAGTGGCAATTAAGAAAGCACTTTGTTTCATTTCATTTTACAACGGTCGATTTCAATGGCGAGCTACAGAGCTTGTTGACATAAACACACATGAACTGAAATACCAGCAAATGGGTTTTCAAAATGGTAAGGATAAGAGTACTAATACTGGTCAGTAATGCTCTATTCAAAGCAAATGCCAGACTGGGCTAGTAGAACCTAGACGGTAGTACTTTAATTTTTTTATGTTTTTACTTTATTTTCCTCGATTGCGTTGTATGCTACCAAAGCATCTTCTCAAAGATCATAATATTGTATAGCAATTTTACGGACTTTTTGACACCTAGTATTTCAAACTAACCGTTGAGGTTGGATTATTCTTTTAAGATCGGTGTGCAAAACTGTACATGTCATCCAAATTTCAAAGCTGTATCTTAAAATGGTTTTGATCAGAACGACGTAAACCGTACCTTACTCCTACTTCCCTTTACGTAATAAATGCAGAAAACCTTCTACTATTTCAACGTAAAGCCTTTTCATTTTATGAAATATATGGAATTTTGTATCATTTTTATATTGATCATAACTGAACATATTTGAAAAAAAAAAGAAGATTTAAAAAAAAAAAAAGAAAAATCTGTATTTAGATTGGTTTTACCATTATTTTGTTTTAAAGATGTCAATAGTATCACCTCTTTATTTCAATGACTATTTCATTGATACGTGTAGAAAAAATTATGTATATGAAACTACTGTATAGATTGGGTGCTCTATAAATGCAATAAGATCTTGGGTTACTATATCAATGATCAGCTAAACACTCCTTGGCCCACTGATTAATTTGAATGGGTGCATTTATTAGTCCCCTAGTGGTTGAAAACCAGTTTCGGGGACTATAGGAATGCGCTTTTCCGTCCGTCATTCCGTCCGTCCATCCGTCCGTCTGTCCGCAATTTCGTGTCCGGTCCATAACTGTGTCATCCATGTAGGAATTTTAATATTACTTGGTACAAATATTCCCCATAATGAGACAACGTGTCATGCGTAAAACCCGTACCCCTAGCTTAAAGGTCAAGGACACAGTTGGAGGTCAAAGGTCAACAGGGCTTATTTCCAGTCCGGTTCATAACTATGCCATCCATGAAGGGATTTTAATATTACTCGGCACAAATGTACCTCATAATAAGACGATGTGTCACGTACAACTTTCAGATCCCTAGTTCAAAGGTTTAGGTCACATTTGACAGTCAAATGTTTACATAGCATGAACTGGTCTGTTTCGTGTCCGGTCCATAACTCTGTCATTCATTAAGGGTTTTTAATATCACTTGGCACAAATGTTTCCCATGATGAGACGACGTGTCGCGCGCAAATCCCGGACCCCTGGCTCAAAGGTCAAGGTCACGATTGGAGGTCAAAGGTCAACAGGGCTTTTTTCCTGTCCGGTCCATAACTATGCCATCTGTAAAGGGATTTTAATATTACTTGGCCTAAATGTTCCCCATGATGAGATGACGTGTCATGCGCAACACCCAGAACCTTTGCTTAAAGGTCAAGGTCACACTTTGAGATCAAAGGTTAATAGGACTTTTTCCTGCCCGGTCTATAACTTTGTCATGCAAAACAGAATTTAAATATCAGTATGCACAATTATTCTCCTGGATGAGACAATGTGTTATGTGCAACACCCGAGCCCTTAGCTGAAAGGTCAAGGTCACACTTGGAAGTCAAAGGCCAAAAGGTCTTTTATCCTGTCCAGTCTGTAACTCAACAATCCTTAAAGGAATTTTAATATTACTTGGCACAAATATTCATCACCAAAAGACGGAGTGTCATGCGCAAGAACCTGGTCCCTAGGTCTAAGGTCAAGGTAACACATATAGGCCAAAGGTCAAATACAAGAATGACTTTGTTCGGAGCATTTCTTCTTCATGCATGGAGGGATTTTGATGTAACTTGCCACAAATGTTCACCACCGTGAGGCACCCTTGTTCCTATTATTACGTCCCCTTGTTCTACTATAAATAGATTATATTGTAACTTATTTATTACTGTTCGTAGTGAAAAATCGAGACCAGTTTTCTGTGGTAAAACATGCATTTTATATCCAATTTTTAGAAGCATTTTGACCTGTCTCTACCTGGTAAAGAGTGTCTTGTGGACTTATTATTATTATTATTATTTTCCCTTTGTTGTTACTATAAATAACTTTTGACACCCTTTCTGATAATCGGCCAAAAATGCCATATGCAAACAACTGTAGGTTTTTATATATATACATTTTAATCCAAGTGTTTTGTTATAACATACTGTATATATAGTACAGCATTGTTTATACATCATTGACAGATATCAGTTCATTATGTTATACTACGGTAGAGAAAATAAGGTGCCTTCCAGTAGGGGACTTTGTATTGCATGGCAATACTTCATTCACTTGTTTAATTTTAGATTACGGGCAAGTGCCATAGTGGCTCTTTTCTGCCAAGGCATGCTATCTTGTTGGTACCTCCGCCAGAGCAAGATAAATCATATTTGTCATATTGTCGTGTTGGCGTCCCCACCGGCACAACAGCACCAAGACAGGACAGTACAAGGACACGATCAAAGTAGCGCAATGACACGACAGATGTCCGCTTGAAAGAAATATTGAGTAATACCTAATGTAACACCAGTTAAAAATTTTCTTATTTATTGTTTATCATTGCAGATTGAACCATTTGATGATCTTTCCTTCAAAGGAAGTTGTGGACCAGCCAAAATGGTCTGTGTGTCACTGGACTTAAGAACATTCAAGCTTCCGCACCCTGATGAGCTGTCATTTAAACTCCCCAAACTTCTGAACGGCATGCCGTACTGGAACGTGCACCATTTTGCAAAGGTACTTGTTTCCCAAATGAAAATAAAAAGTGACGGTTACTTACATAATGTTCTAATGCTTCCGCTAGGGAACGATATTCTTTACCACACCGCTGGAGAATGGAAAAATCAGTACAGAAACCTGAAAATATTAATGGAATATATCAACTCTTATAAGCCTTTTAAAGTCCATATGCAATTTGGAACAATAGAAAAATATTATGAAGAGGTTATGAGACAAACAAAACGGTATAAAATACAATACGCTTTGGCCGCTGGTGACTATTTTCCATACACAAGAGGTCCAAAATATTGGAGCGGGTATTTTACCACTCGCCAGTTTATGAAACGTCTTGGACGCGAACTTCAGGAGTCCGTACGCGCGGTAGATCTTTTAATGTCATTTCTTGTATATAATGGTCCAGGTTTGAATAAGCAGACGACTAATTACAAAATAATTTTGTCAAATTTGACTTATGCCAGACGACAGCTATATATATTTCAACATCATGATGCAATAACTGGAACGGCAGAAGAGGAAACCGTGAAAGATTTCAAACAAAGATTATCGTCGGCTTTCATTATGTCACAGGAAGTGATGTCAGAGTTACTAAAAATAGCATTACAAATGAGCTGTACAAATACTGCTTTACGACACAAACATCCTAACAAAGATGGAAACTTCAACCTTGTCGAAAAAGTAAGAGATGTCTTAAATATTTCTATTTTTCCTACTGCTGTCAGAGATAGAGTGGAAGAATTAACGAGACAAGAAGTGCTTAACGTCAGTGGTGACACAACCAAGTTAATTATATTCAACTCTTTTACTCAGACAAGAAGGGAACTTATCACGGTGTCAATTAAAACCAAAGGAAGTGTTTTAATCAAGGACCCAAATAACTTAAGTGTTGATTTTGATGTTGAAATATTTAAAGATATTATGAAAGTTACATTTATATCAGAACTTCCACCAGTAGGCATTTCTGTTTTTAATATAGTAACAAATTCAGATAAGACAATTAAACAAGAAGTAACTCCAAAGAAAGAGGAAAAGTATTTTGTTTGTCAAACTCTTGAAATGAACTTGACGTATTCTATATCCGAGGGGATCCCTTTAACGTTGTGTTCAAAGAAAGAAAATACATGTTCCATTTTCCAAATTGACCTCTTACATTACACGCCAATTAGTGATGCGTATACCTTTCCGGATTCTGGAAAATATACAATTATACAAGACTACTCGTGGCATCGTATCATTAATGGAAAAACGTTTTGCTCTGTGGAATTCTTCTTCAAATTTATAACATTGAAGTACGTTCTTCAAAACGTACATGGTGTGAATGGAAGACGAGTACAGATGGAAATTCACGATAACCTATCTAAAGCAACTGCGAACAATTTTGAAGGTCAGTTCGTCGTAAGGGTAAAAACAAATATTGAGAATGGAGACACGTATTACACGGATTCAAATGGTTTACAGCTCATGAAAAGAACATTCAGAAAACATTTATCTTTTGGTGCAAACGTGTACCCAATGACATCTATGGCGGTTATACAAGATAGATTTCAACGACTCACAGTGCATTCTATTCAGCCTAATGGTGTTGTGAGCAGGGACTCGGGATCGTTGGATATAATGATTGACCGGGTTGTAACAGCATACAGTGATGGAACGGTCCGTGAATTCGCAGGGAACACAAAGGACAATTTACCAACTTTTACTAAACTGTATTTCCAGCTTGAGAAATCTTTATTTTCTGTACAAGACGGTCAAGCAGAAACGCTTCAACCGTCGTTAGAATCTGTAATAACAAATGATTTAATTCAACACCCTGTTCAAACATTCTTCACTCAGTCGAACTTTGCATGCAGTCAAAACTCATTCTCATTTCTAAATTGTGAAATTCCTAGTGAAATGATAATTGCAAACCTTAAGTGTTTAATAGGAGATGAATTTAATTTGGATGGACTAACACTGACATTGTTACGTCGAGACGTTTCTATTAACACATCATATTTGGAATTCAAGCCGTCTACAATATTTAGAAACGGTTCAGTAACGCTTCATAACATGTTTAAAGATAGTAATATATTCCATGGTAATTTTTCTTTCAAACCTCTCGAAATGAAAACATTTTTAATCAAATAGATATAGAAAGGATAGCTGTTATCAAAAATTCATTGAACATTTGTAAATATGTTTATTTATTTTGTATGTGCATATAATAAAGTTTACTATTTTTGTTGTTCGAATACAATTTTATTAACAATGCATTTTCCCAGAGAGTTTAATTATAAAGTACAGTTGTCTGTTTAAGAGTAAGATAAAAAGTATCGTTCACAAAATATACACCCAGTAGCAAGGAAAAAAAAGTAAGATCCGGTGTTCACGAGGGAAAGATTACGAGGGGCGTTCAACATGTAATGTTACTCCGTATGTAGTTCCGTAACCGCTGGTTATTTTAAGATGCAGTTTTTGCACATTATAGAGCAATTTATTGGAAACACAATGCTATATAAATTATAAAAATCGACAGGTTCAAAGTAAAAATATAACCTTTTTAGTGAGGTGTACTCGGGGATACTGGACCATTATTATAATTTAGGTTTGTCCAGGGCATCCAGAGTCTAAGAAAAATAGAATAACTTGTAAAATCACAAAATTCTATCATTTTTCTACAAGGTACAGCAAATTGTGATGCGTTTGCGTTTGTTTTAAACTATTGATTGCATTTTTAATTTTACAACACAACTAGAAAATCTAAACTCGAGGTTGATTCCATCCGGAATGGGTGTTCAGAGGGATTAATCAAAGTTGTAAGAACTAGTTTCGCAATCGAGAATTATGATATTAGTATCAATTTAAAATACAAGAATTTTTAAAGATGACTATCGCGCCTGGCAAAATTGTAGAGGCTTATTGTACTCGCCTTATCATTTTTCGAGTAAACATGGTAAAAATATACACACTCAATTTAAAACTGTTATAAACTTTTTTATTTTAGTTTTCATATGTTTTTGAGAAGATCATGATTTGTTTTATCTGTTTAAACTGAAAACTGAACTATAGTTCTAGTTGTTGAATAGTAGAATCAAGAGATTTTTACATTTCCGAAGGGAGTTGAATACAGGGTTTAGTATTCATAAGTGAAATACGCTCTATGATAAAGTGTAAGATTTTGAAGATATATTTTTGTAAAATAAATGATTAAAGTGTCATTTTGGGAAAAAATGGTTAACAGCAAAAAGAAATGGATAAAGTACACATGAACAAAGTTTTTTTCTCTCTCTCTCTTAAAGGATATGTATTATGTATTATATACTTACTATTGGTGTGAAAGTAAGTTTTACGTTAAAGTAAACTTGTTGGGGAGTTTAAACTAAATCATATTATCATATGCATAGACAGGACAAGACAATGGATAACGACGCGGCTGATGAGTTAAGAAAATACAAGAACACGATGAAAAAATCCCATTTCATAAAATCTATCAAAAAATCCTTTGGAAGCATAGAACGGAACCAAGCCACCAATAGCAGACTCCGTTTGACCTGAAATGTCCAACACCCCTAACGCCCCCTAGCACCTGCTTAAAAGGAATTCTGTTATAGTAAGCGGAATGCTATTAATATAAAACGGAATGTTCTCCCTGATCCCAAATGACCAGAAATTATAACAACACAAAGCCAGAGTATGGGAGAATTTTACATACTACAGTCTAAAAAAAAGAGCAACTTGATTAGGTTGTGTAACAGACTTAATAAACGGCAATGGTGGGCCGCCTTTGGAGCTTATTAGTACGACTAAACTTATTTTTGCACGAGGATTACGCTTTCGTAAAAATGTAGGCTTTGAAAACCACATAAGGAAGTCATGGCGGTTTACATTAGTGGTTTGTTTATTATATACCTAAACATAGTAACGATTTCTTGACTGTTTGAATCAATTAATCATATAAAATATTGACGTTAACGAATTTCTTTATAGCAACGAAACAAGAAAAATAACGTCATATAGGCCTATCCCTAGATGTCTAAAACTGGTCGTTGTGTCCGCTTCCACTTTTTGTGCCCGCTTCCGGTTATTGGCCTGGGTAAGAGGCTTTTGTCCTATGCATTTTCATTAAGTAAGGTATACAATAATCTGTTACATACTTTTCTATAAATATTAACAAAATCCTGTACCCCAGGAGGCGGGCATTATTACCGGAAGCGGACATTATAATCGGTCCGCCACGGATGAGTGACGTCATGTTTGACGTCATTTTATCTTATGTCGTCGCATTAAAAATTCGTAAACATCGATATTTTATGTGATTAACTGATTCGAGAAATCATGTAATCGTATTGTGCTTAGGTATAGTAAGCAACTCATTAAGTGTTTATGACGTTCCTGACGAGGTTATTAGCACTCCTATACCTATTTTGACACTCGGGCTACACCCTCGTGCAATATAGGTTAAGTGGGGCTAATAACCACTTAAGGCCCGCCACTGCCGTTTAATAAGTGTATAATACTCATGTAATGAGTTGTTTATTATAAACACCATGTACCTAAACACAATAATGGGTACCAGCTTGTTTAAATCAATTAATCATTTAAAATACCGACGTTAGAGAACTCTTTAACGCGATAACAAAAGGTAAAATGACGTCAAATAATGACGTCACCCATACGTGGCGAGTCCAATGGCCTGTTATTTTGTCCGCTTCCGGTTATTGGCTTTGGTTACAGGATTCTACCCATACGCTATTTTGTTACTTTTTATAGTAAGGTATATAATAACTGTATATATACACTCTCTTCAACTGGGTAATAACTGTGTACTGTTATTCATTTCTATATCGTCTTGGGATTAAGCAGAAATTGTCTGTTTACGTTGTCCAGTGTTTGGGCGTTTTCAGGCGAGCGTTAACATCCGCAGGCGGTACACTTTTTACGCTTATAGTTCTTAAAATATTCTCGCTTTTAACACGAATAACTTATATTTCATTCCACTTGAAAAACAACAACAAAAAACAATAGGAACAATTTTGTTTTCTCACAGACACAATTTCCCTTCCTGTTCTGCTATCTCGGCATCTTTTGAAGGAGAATGTTGAAGTTTTCAGAACGTGTATTGAAAATGCAAAGTTAATTAAGTCCCTTGTGACCATGACACTCACGTTAGTGTTATTGTACACGCACTTGGCTTTTTTTAGGAAAGTAAGATAATTAGCTCTCGACTCAATGCGTAAGTTCCGGTTAGGCTAAGTGACTACTGGTGACAAAAAATGCATTCATGAAATTCGTATTTGCAATAAAAGTTTATGGTTGCACGCAGCTGATCAAGATTTGTGTAAGACTTTGGTTGTTTTGATTTTAGTTTCAGCCATGGAGATATTCAATATATTGTGTCTACTGACTTTGAATTATTTTGCAACGGACGCATATATGAGAGGTAAGATTTTATGCAAATACAATGTTATGATAGTAACTGCGCAGCTGGCCGGCTTAAATTACTAAATCATATCCGAAATAGCATGCATTTATGATGATCCATAAAGTAGACACTTTGCAAACAATAGCAAAGCATTTTATTTGAATAACTTCCGTCGATATATTTCCGCCAATTTACTTTCCTTCAAACTCATGTATAAATAATTTAAAACGATTCAACATGATCTTAAGATGGATCTGATGGGCACGGAATGAGTCTAGCCAACCCAATTCTAAATCATTAAGACGAAAAATAAGACATCTATTAAATCTTAAGTCACCTGATTAAAGTTTAAGGCAAAAAGCCGTAATAAAAACCTTTCTTGGAGGGAAAGAAAAAGATTTGTTACGATACATTTTATATTTGTTCTCTTTTACTTTCTGTCGAAGAAAGATATTGCTATGAAACTGTGTAATGTCGCGAAAATGCAAGGCACTCTTTATGATTATCATTTATAATTTATGGCAAGTTATTGTCTTGCTATTTTTCAGGTAATCTCCTTGCCTGACATACATATGTCAAATTAATGAAACTCACGGATTTTTTTTACGCGCACGTATTCTGCTTAAGAAATGATCATGTAGCAATGTATTACGAAATGACAGATTTATTTCATGTTTTAGATTAATTATTAGAATTATGTTTGTCCTCAATCCCAGACTTCACCCCCACCCACCCATCCATCCCCAGAAAAAATGACTACATTTTCTTCACCACAACCAAATAAATAATTGTACTTTACGTTTTAAATTGTAGAAAATATAGAAATAAATCTATTTCAAAAGGTCTTTGCTAAATAACGTGTAAATGACACCATAAACACTAAAATGGATGCCTCCATGATTAACAATTTTCTTTACTTTCAAACTGTCATGATATGGATGGTTGAACAATGGCTGCCATATAAAATCACCATATGAGCCACACCATCAGAAAACCAACATAATGCGTTTGCGACCAGCATGGATCCAGACCAGTCTGCGCATCCGCACAGTCTGGTCAGGATCCCTGCTGTTTGCTAACAGTTTCTGTAATTGCAATAGGCTTTGAAAGCGAACAGCATGGATCCTAACCAGACTGCGCGGATGCACAGGCTGGTCCGGATCCATGCTGGTCGCAAACGCACTATGTTGATTTTCTCATGGCGCGGCTCATATACTTCAGCATGCCATTTCCTTCAATCTTTTCTATATTAGAAGGATTCTGTTTCTCGTGCAGTGCTGGACATGAATCTGTCTTAAGCGTTCGAGATCTTGAGAATTCTGCAACCGGTGATGTGAAAACATGCTGACCTTTCACGCGCTGTTTATTCTATATTCAGATACTGCATGTTTAACAGTAAACAAGAAGAACATTTGAAATATAGTTACTGTAGAAAGTGAACAAACTGATCAATCCAAGAAAATGCATTTGGACTATATTGCAAAACACGTTTGTTCTAAAGGATTTGCATTTGAGTGAGGTATGAATCCGTCCTTAAAATTAATTTTTTTTTATAATTCTGCCGCCGGTGATGTGAAAGCCGCACGTAAATACTGCATGTTTTACAGTAAACAAGAAAAATATTTTAAACATAATTACCGTAGACAGTGACCAGATTCGAGAATCGGCTTGCAAAACACCTTATGTTCGAAAGGATTTACATTTGAATGTGTTGACAAAAAACGTGAAAAGATTGTTTGTTTACTTGTTACATATCATTCAAACTCATGTTTAGATGGATATGAGTAACGTTTTATACGTCTATACACTAACGTCATTGATCAGTTTTGCTCATATCATCAAAGGTTTGCTTTTAAATGAAACCAAAACATTTCGGAAACTAAGAAAGTGAATCCTAGCGATTATGAACACATCTCTAATGAATACCCACAGAGGCCACGCCCTTAGCAACAGAAATGAATCTAGTACAGCTTGAACGAATAAAACGTCTTAAAATATATAAAATGAATAACCAAAAGGAATATTTCCTTACAGGGAAGGTAAAAATAACGGAAGGGTTTCAAACTCAATATCTTGTACATTACTCGCACTATAAAAAGTAGCAGAGTACAGTCTTAAAACTATGAAAACTTGTCGACAAATAGCTGTACACCTAAAAGCAAATAAAATTTGCGGAAAGATCCGTTGGAGGCATAGAACTCTACAAGGCAACATAGCAGCAGTTTCGGCATGACTTGACAATCGCACATAAAGCATAATGCCATATTATCTAATTCTATCCAGTACACGAACACTAACGCTTAATACTGCGCTTTATTGTAACCTGATCAAGAATCCAATACTATGTGTAAATTGAAGGAAGCAACAATGTATTCTTAGTCTGTCAAAATAAATAAAACCTATGGCCCTTTATATATCCCAGCATCCCTGGTGAACACTTTATTGTTCCCGAGACAAGAAATGGGAAGTATGATACAATAGGGTTATTATAATAGTAGTCCGATCTTGGATGCTGTATTCAGCTCGAGTAGATTTTGCCAGATCGGATCTCACGAGGCGCGGAAAGCTGAATATTAAATCCCAGATCTAGCTACTGTTATGACCCTTTTATCATATACCTCCACCTTTTAGTTTGTTAATTTGTTTTCGAACGAAACATGTTAAAATAGAACTGAGTGAAGTTTTTATATGCGCTATTTATAGAACCGTGTCAGGTCATGCATATTAAATGAAAGTCATACGGCAACATACAATACAAAAGGTACAATACGGAACTTTTTTCTGTTTGTTCATGTTTACTTGTGAAGTACAAGCCGAATTTTTAACAGAATTTATAAAGGTATATAATAAACACATGTATTATATTCCTATATACATTTTGTTCAAAATACGGCTTGTATTTCACAAACAATACGAACAGACAGAAAAAATCCGTATTGTACCTTTTGTATTGTATGTTGCCGAACTACTTTCATTCAATATGCATGTCAACCAACATTTCTATAAGTAGACCTCAAAAATGACACTCAGTTCTATTTTTATCATCGATAAACATCGAAGAGTTCGTTCGAAAAACAAGACAACAAACAAAATGGTGGAAGTATATATAATAAAAGGGTTTATACAATAGGAACTAGATCTGCGCGCCTCGTGTGATCAAACCTGGCAAAATTCACTCGAGTAAAATACAACATCTAAGCTCTAGCTACTACTGTATAATAACCCTATTTTATTACATGTTCTTCGGTTAATTATTGAAACATTAAAGTGAAATAAGCCTAATAAGTTTGTAGCATAGAAAATCTGGTTAAAATCATTGAAACTTTTATGTACATGCACATCATATATATCTCTGTCTAAAACAACATTTTACAACTATATTGCAATAATTAGCAACGAAAGGAAAGGAGTAACATGAAGGCAAAACGTGTAAGTACAGTGACCCTCCTAATTATAACATTTTTACCGGAACACCGTTTAAGTGGGTTTGCTAATTAGTTGTTTACACGACTTCATGGCGCTACCATCAAATATTTAGAACGGATCCGATTAACTCAAATAATACTTTTCAGCATTAGTTCATTACTACGCATTTACTTTACTCTCAAGTGCAAAGGATTAGTTAGTTTTGTTCGTGCTTTACCACTTCCTTAAAATATGAGAGTATATTGCATTCTATCTAATCTTAACCACATATTATCAAGTATATGAAACAACGATTAAAACTGACTGTTTAACCAAGAACTATTGCAGTTAAGGTGTCATGTTTTAACGCATGTCTGTCCTCTACTATTCTACCTTTTTTCCTACATATATTTTAAGAGTCGACTGAGTTAGTGGTTAGAGCATTGGACTAGCACCCGAGCGATCCGGGTCAGAATCCCGCCACAGGCAGTTGGATTTCTATGCTCTTTGATATGTAAGGCTAACCGTCGAAAGATGAACATCAGGACACAGCCTTAAGCGATAGTCTCTTGGTGGAAACAAAACAACATAACATATACAACAATAAACATTCTTTCAAAAAAAAAGATGGCTTACTCAGTTTTTTTTCGAAAAACAATAATAAAACGTCCAAGAGGCTATGGAATGGATATTACGAACTAAACTAAATCAGTGAAGTGATGGGGTTCTGTCTAACAAAACGAATTTCATTTCTTAAATTTTAAATTGTAAATTTCAGTTGAAAGAGCAGCCAATTGTCCGGGGATTACCGACTTCCCTGGGAGAGTGAAATACAGAAGAAAAGGAACAAGAGCCGTTTTTAAGTGTCCAAAGAAGTTTGACCGGTACGGCTCGAAATTTGCCACGTGTCAGTCAGATGGGACTTGGAGTAACGACCCTCCACTATGCATCAGTAACTATTTCCTTTAACCAGGCATATTGTTATTTACAGTGTTCAATGGCAGCTTATATTGCATCTGTTTTCTAGCTGTATTATACACTTATTGAATGGCTTACCGGTCAATAGTTTTGACTATTGAATGACAAGCCATTCAATGAATGTTTTATTATATGATATTTAAAATAAATTTGAATATTCCTATTCAAGTTTTTGGCCTGATCCCAGCAAATGATGGCGTGGTGGCCTTGAACTATAGTACGGTCAATCGCACAAACTACGAACTGGCGATTTATATTAATAGTGATAAAAATAAATAAACAAAATGCGTAATGGTATTCATGCGGAATTCCTTCTCAATGCAATTTCAAAATGACAAAGATGACCAGTACACCCTGAAATCACTTTAAATGTCACCGATATAGCAATGTTAACTATATATGCTTACAGTAATGTGAAGTAGAATAAAGAAAACCTGGACATTTTTAGCTCTAAGTGGGATATGATCATGAGTGAAATAGTGTACAATATACAGTTACATTTTCAAGAATAACATTTTAAGCAAGATATTGTCGTGCTTCAGTTCATTCTAAAATTGTAAAACAAATGTTTAAATTTCAGAAACTGGCTGTGTACCACTCGACCCGAGTCAGGTAACCAATCTAGATATGGAGGTTGTAAACGGTGCTCTAGTAAAATTCACCTGTTTGGCGGGATATTTGCTTATAGGGGAGACACAGGCTTATTGTAATGGCAAAGACTGGAGTGCTCCCTTACCAAGATGTGCCGGTAAGTTCTTATTTTCATTCTCAATCATTATCTAACCTTTAGCCTGCTAAATTTCTAAAATGGACTGGTCCATCATATTTAGCTTGGACAGTACCATTTATCATTCAAAGGGGTGTTCACTGTACATTTACTGACTGAATAGCGAATAGTGCAGACCATGATCAGCCTGCACAGACGTGCAGGCTGATCTTGATCTACACTGCTCGCAGAGGAGGAATCACTTCCTGCCAGCAGGCTAGAGGTAAACTACCATCCTACCATCATACTGTCCTATTATCATCATCCTACTATCCAATCATCGTGCTTTGGTTACTGGGCATTTGGGCGAGGGGCAAGATATGAAGGAAATTGGATCTGTAGATAGGGATGGGGGCGTGAGAGGTTTTACACTATTTATACCTCTCATGAACAAACTTCGCATAAGCTGGTTCTGGAAGACGTGAAGGTTTTGTTTGCGCTTTTTTATCACTCATGAACAGACTCAATCATGGCAAACAGAATTTGCTGTTATTTTTCTTGAACGCATTCATATACCCAAAGGATTAAAGGATCATCTTATAAGACAATGTATTTAGAAGTTTGCCTTCACTGTTGACTCTATAATATGAAGGAATGACAATGTCATAAACTATGTTATAGCACCACATGAGCTAACAGAATGTGACTTTGAAGAGGATTTATGTGGATGGACACAAGATGACGATGAAGAACAAGATTGGATTAGACAAATGGGACCAACGCAAACCGGAAATACGGGACCAAAACATGACCATACCTTAGGCGACTCGGGAAATGGTATATTTTCGTTAAATATCGTATTTATTCAAGTTATTGTATTGATATCTATATGTGAAATTAAACTTAAAGCTGCACGCCTAAAATTTATGTAAATTTGTTTGAAAATTAGAAAAAAGGCTTTTATGCGTTGGTAATTAAAACAGAAAGAAATGTTAAAGTTATTATTTACGTTTTAGGACATTTTTTTAATCTATAAAGCCCTCTTTTGGTCAATAAAGTTTGTAGAAACTCTCAGAAGAGGCAGTCACGCTCAAGCTGTACATTATACTATCTACGTAACTTTTACCCTGCTATATTTCTAAAGTGGACTAGTCCATCATTCAATTTGGACAGTACCACTTATCATTTAAAGCGGTGCTCACTGAAAATCTTCTGACCGAATAGCGAAGGCAAAATCACTTGCCGCCAGCAGGCTAAAGGATAAATATCGTATTTATTCGAGTTTTTTAATTGATCTATTGATGTGAAATTAAATTTAAAGGTGTACGCCTCCAGTTTTATGTAAATTTGTTTGAAAATTAAAAGAAGCTTTTATGCGTTGGTAATTTAAACAGAAAGAAATGTTCAAGTAATTCTGTACGTGTTAGGAGACTTTTTATCTATAAAACCCTCTTTTAGTCAATGAAATTTGTAGAAAACTCTCAGAAGCGGTAGTCGCGCTATTAAAAATTGATATAGGCTGTGTATTATACTATCTACTTAACCATTACCCTGCTATATTTATAAAATGGACTGGTCCATCATTAAATTTTGGCAGTACCACTTAATATTCAAAGGGGTGTTCACTGAAAAATTACTGACTGGATAGCGAACAGTGCAGACCAAGATCAGCCTGCACGGAATTTCACTTGCCACCAGCAGCAATACTGGCTTAACGTTTTCGATATCTAATGTTTATTGCCTGTTTAAAATATAAATACAAGAATTTTGATGTTCATCTTTAAAGAAAATTTGTTGACTTTAAGTTTGAAGATACAGTAACACACTGCTTGCCAGTGTTGTTGAACGTAAAAATAAGACAACTTCAACTTTTAGCCTGTTGGAAGCAAGTGATTCTGCCTTTGCAACCAGTGTAGACCAAGATCAGCCAGCACGTCCGTGCAGGCTGATCATTGTTTGCACCGTTCGCTATTCAGTCAGTAAATTTTCAATGAACACCCCTTTGATTAATAAATGGTATTGTCCAAATTGAATGATGGACCAGTCCATTTTAGAAATTAAGCAGGGTAAATGTTAATTTTGCAAAGGATTATTGGTGTTAAAAGCTTAAGCTTTACTTGGTACGTTCACATACTAGTTAATAAAAACGCTTAAAAGTAAAACGACGTATATCGTTTATTTTCACAGCTTTTATTTAAAAAAATATTTCAAAGTTTATTTAAATTACTCTCAGTTTGAATATTTACAAATACATGAGACAAAAACATTCACATGTAGTACATTATATAAAACGCACTCAAAAATGAGGGTAACAATAAGAAAATAGAACTATCTTATCGAAATAAAGTCATTCTAGTATGTATACGGTATATGTGCTTCTCTATAACAATTACGATTTTATTTAACAAGAGAGTCTCTTTGTTTTATATGGTATAAATACTTTATAATAATAATATTTTCAGGTCACTACCTTTATTTTGAGACATCAAATCCAACAATGGCCGGGCACAAAGCCAACCTACTTTCACCAGTGTATACGGCGGATCTCAGTCCCATGTGCTTTGACTTCTGGTATCATATTCTTGGCCCTGAGGAAAATGGGCGTAAGTGAAGCTTTGTTTTGTTCTTATTTCAATTGAATAAATAAAGATGACAGTAGTGATCCTATGAAAAGATGTGCTTGATTTTGAAATTAAATTATTGCCATTCAACAAATTTGGTATGTGTAAACTTAGTAAGCGACAATTTAATGGTGTGTCTTAGGTGGGTTTTGCACAGTTAAAACTATTAAACCTATATTGGCACGAGGGGATATGCTACTAATTTGGTTACCATAATTACAACACTCGAAAAACAAAAATCGAATATTTATTATTACCTGGATCTTCATGTCCGACCACCAACCCATATCAGAACCTAGTGTGAAACAGTCTTTGTCACCTCTTTATGTTTATTTTTTTTAAAATACAAAACAATAAACTGCTTTTGCATAAAATGTTTTATTTTCCCAACTATTTTGGAAATGTAATATGTAAAAATAGGACAAAATGTATTCTTTTATCCATCATCGCTATGCAGCAAATTGAGAAATGCATTTCTTTTCATAAAGATTCGCAGCATTCCTTTCATATGTAGTGGCTTTTATAGATAAGCTAAGTCGGTATTCATTAACTTAGACTTCGACCTTAAAATTCTTCTTTGTCATTATAAATAACTATAAACTGTGCTGAAACATTACACTGAGACGCTATCTACTTGTGCAGACGGCTTGTCCAAATTTCAGCCTTATAAGCTTATGATAAAGTTATGAATATTTGAATATTTTGTGTTCCTAGCTCTAATTTTCAAGCTTTAAATATTGCTGAAATGTGACACTGGTTTAAATGCTATAATTAATGGCATATAAACAGGATGCATCATCTCTGTAATACTGTTTTAGACGTTGGATCCCTCGAAGTGTTCATCTTAGACCAGTCACAATTTATTGACGATGACGATGTCCAACCAGTATTCGTTAAAGAAGGAAACCAGGGAGACATGTGGCATAGGGGCGACATATTTATCGATACACAACCGGAACCATACCAGGTCGGTCTTAGTATCCCAGTCAATAGAGCTAAGGATAAACAATGAGAAAAGTTATAGTACTACTTACTCAAATTGATAAATTCATTTATCAACACAAATTCAATTTACTTCTCATAACATATTCAACTGAATAAGAAGAAAAATGCCATACATTCTCTGTCGTGTGCTTAAAAAGTGACATAATCTATGTTAGTGACAATTCTTTACATTTGATAAATATTTGTTTTCATTAATCAACACAAATTCAATTTGCTTCTCATAACACCTACAACTGAATAAGTAGAAAAATGCTATACATTCTCTGCATTGTGCTTAAAAAATGACAATATCAACGTTACCAACATTATGCTAGTGACAATTCTTTACATTTTATGATTATGTTTTCATTTCTCATACTATTGCATCATAATGAAAAAGGTAAAAGTTAAAAAGGACAAGATACCTATTAAACGTACACTACTGTATGTGTAATGTGGCGGATGCAAAAATTCTTGCCGTTCTTTAACGCGGAGTTGTTATATTTTCTGTTAATTTGGGACCATTGAGTCCATTCAATATGTTGCACTTAAGCCGGTGATGGTTGGTATTAGGTGCGTTGTACATTTCATAACATCTCATGACCAGACTCAATCAAACCTAATCTGCTGTTAGTCTGTTTGGTTGCGTTCTATGCCTCCAAAGAATCTTCTTATAGATTATAGATGTACATGTATTTACATAAGCTGAATTTATGTTATGTTTTAATTTTGTTTTCATGGTTAAATAAGAAATCTAATTCCGCATTGCCGACATGACTATATGCATTGAAAAAACAAAATTCTTCGATAACATGTCGTTCGGGATTTTATTTTTGCCCGCTCCACTCTCTGTCAGAAAATTCAACGTACACGCTGTTTTCTGCTGTCTCTTTACAGATTGCAATAGTTGCTACAAGGGCTCTAAGCTACATCAGTGACATTGCTTTTGATGATGTTCGGTTGTACAACTGCACTCAAAGCACAACTTCTACGCCAAGAACAGAAACGACACCAACAATCACTACCACTACGTCAACAACCTCAACAGGAAGCACAACAACTACCGTGAAGAAAACAGTAACTTCGTCGGCGACGCCTGTAATCACTAAAACAACAAAAACAATAACAACAACAGAATCGCCAACGAAGACAACAATAAAGACAGAAACAGTTACTGAATCGCCAACAACAACAACCAAGAGTACAACCATTACCGAATCACCGACATCAACTGCCACAAAAACAACAACTGTCAAACCAAGTTCATCAACGAAAAAGCCAACACCTGTTGCAACATCAAAGCAAACAACTGAAGCGACTACAAATACAAGTCCAAACACAAACACTTGGAGTTCCGTTTTTACTAAGACCACAATGATAACACCAAAAAGTACAAAGCTTTCCACTAAAACTACAACAACTGCACCAACGGAAACGACTGAAAAGACCAAAACTTCCAAGCCAAAGACTTCAGGTATGTTTTTATCCTTTTACTTCATTTTATCTTTAATAAAAAAGGGAATCAAACTGTGTAAACTTATACAAAATAACTAAAATCCCTGATTTCACTTGTTTCATTTTACTGAGGTTTACCTCATGCTTTGTAATATGATATTTGAATGTGCTTTATAATTTAAAAACGAAATATTCTGATTTTGATAAACCGTAATTCGAAGATTAAGTATTGAAAACTGAAAAAGGTAGCTGAAACCACGTTACAATCTACTTCTTTACAATCTTCATCAGCAAACACAAGCAAGTCAACATATGCCTCCTCTTCTTCAACGACTAGCAGGACAGTAACAAGTGCGTCCCCTGTATCATCACAAACCTCTTCTAAATCAACCGTGACAACGTCCTTTAAGACATCCACGGCCACACCAAAGTCCGAGCACAAATCAACGGTAAAAACTTCTATAAAGTCGTCAGGTACACCAATAACAACTTCTACCAAAACAACGACATTTTCAGAAAGAACTACAGAATCCCCAGTTAAAACAGATGCATCCACAAGAAATTCAGCAAGATCTTCAACTTCAAGCACAGTGTCAACCAGATCTTCATCCTCTTTTTCTTCTTCATCCAGTAGCAGTAGCAGTAGTTTTAGTTCTAGTTCAAGTTCTAGTACAACTTCTTCGACCACAAGAAAAGCATCTGCTGAAAGTAAGACGGGAGGAAACAAACAACAGACAACATCACCAAATTATAATACAAAAACTAAAGTCAGTAAAGATTCTAGCGAAGCTACCAAAACTGTTAAACCAACCAAAAGAACGAGTGCTTTAACAACCAAGTCACAGAAATCTAGCAATACATCTATAGACAATTCCATTTCAGTATCTGAAGGCAGATCTCAACACCCCGAAGACGATACACTAAAACCATTAATGATTGGACTATGTGTCGGCATTGTTGCAGGCTTAATCATTATTGGCGTGATCGCTTACGTGTGTGTTCGCCGTCGTAAGTTTTACACGAGTAGATACGAAGATGAACTGAAACCTATAACAAATTCAGCTTCCCTTCAAAGTCTGAATAATGGACACTATTACCAAGACGAAGAATATGAGTCTGAATCATGAGTGCTTTGGTAAGGTCATGAGTGATTGGTATTATGGTAAGAACATAGGTTATGGATGTTTTTGGTGAGATTATGAGTGGTGAGTGTTTTGGTACGGTCATGCGTGTTTTGAGTAGTTCATAAGTGTCTGGTATGGGGCATCAGTGTTTTGACAAGGTGAGGAGTGTTTTGGTAAGGATAGTGTAGCTACTTTGCTTTGCCTTATTTTTTATGAGTAAGATTTGTAATGATAGCAAAGTAGATATTATATTTTAACTTCGATGCGTTCTTTAATTTGTACTTGTTTTTGTTCATTCTGCATGAAAAAATTGAACCACATTTTGCAAAATTTGATGTAGCTTTCAGCTGAATTGTTGACTTTGTTCGCATGTATGAACTCTTATTTAATTTATTAAGCCGTTTCGCTGAGATAGTTGTAGTTAAATGATGTTTGTATTTACTCCACTATTTCAACTCTTGGTCTGGCTTTTACTGCACAACGGCATAGTGTTTTAGACGTACTTTAAGTGTTTGTCTTGGGTAAGATGATGAGTTTTTAGAAACTTATATAAAATCCTCCTTTTTAGATACCAAATTAAATTAGATATTTTTCAGGCCATGTATTGCTTTTGCTTATAGCTTGAATGGTTTGGTATGGCTTAAACATTTCCCCCTCAAATGAGTTTAGCTCTATAGCTTGCGATTGAATTGTTTAGCGGCTTTAAAATGTATGTTGTAATTTTGATCTCCCTCTAACGGTTGAATGTCATAATGTTGTTTAGTTTTCCACTTGATTGAATCAAATGCTATGCTAGACGTAGCTTTTCTTTGGTGACAAGTTAAATTAGTGATGTTTTGCTTTTGTAGATTGCATGTAAATGATTATTTTCCATTATGGAACTATGAACTTGAATATTGTAAAATCACATGACATTTACATCTATTTGAATGATTAAATGATCTGCATGAGTATCTGTGAGATTGACATCGACTGAACTATTCCTTGATTACAGCATTGTCACAGTCTTGTAACGAAGCAGATGCTACCATAGACATTACTACATTCTTCTCGCAAACCACAATGCTTAAATGAAATTACACCTTTTAGTGTTTGCTTGCATGATAGAGGTTTTCGTCGTTACAAACAAGTCCTTGATGAATTTGAGCAATTTGAACTTTAAGTGCTTGAAAGTGCTTGACGAATTTAAGCAATTTGAACTTTAAGTGCTTGGAAGTGCTTGATGAATTTTAGCAATTTGAACTTTAAGAGCTTTATCTAAAACAAGTTTTAAGTGCTTTATTTTAATAATGTTTTATATGAATAAAGCATGATAGGAAATGTTTATACAGAAAAACAGAATCTAATGTTAGGTAAGCAAACTAGCATTTCATGTTTCAGGAAAAAATAATAACAATATATTTTTCACCTGTTAAACTATTGCATATATTGTTCACTAGACGATATATGTAAAGGATAATTGTTTGTTTCTCGTGAATATAGAATATATCTCTCCGAGAAGTCAGACATGTTTTTTTTGCATTTTTTTAAAAATCTGAATATTGCTTCACTTTCAGGTGAGATATATTCCATATTCACGGGAAACAAGTAATTTTATTTGTTTATTTGCTTTGCAATATGCATATTTCAACATATTTTATTCTTACCGTGAGAAATGGACGTCAGACATTTTGTGGCATTATTTGAACACGTGAAAAAAGATATTTTTTAAAGTTCGATTTCATTTATTATTAACAGCATAACGTTATCGGCATAAAACTCTCGTCAAAAAAACGTCATTTGCATCGAGAAATATGATATTTAGGATAAAACGTGCCTACATTTTTCGTCACGGTTGACGCGTAAAATTAGAATTTAATATAGGTGTCTCCATAGCGGAGTGGTTATTGTAACAGTTGCTCACTTTAAATCACCTGCCTCTAACTCATGTTGGTTCGAGCCTCACATAGGTTGTAGAGTTATTCACGTGAGGAAGCCATCAAGCAGGCGTACGCAAGTTCGCTGATTCTACATAGGAGGGGCATAAAACAACAAAATTGAGTGCCGTTGTGAGAAAACCAGCATCAAGAATTTGCAACCAGTTGATCCAGATCAGGTGTCGTATATGGATCCATAATACTCCCATTTCATTTGCATGTATGAATGTGGGATAAATTAACAGTATGCTTGTGTACTGATCTGGTCGCAAAGATCTGACGTTGGAATTTTCGTACAGCTGCGCTCATTTGTTAATTGAATGTAATGGTATTTCCCAATTAAATTTGGTTATGTTGATTAAAACTGGCGTTTCTAGTTAGTTTGAATATTTGGGTTGTCAGTGACAACTTTGAAAAATGTAAATAATATGACACTATGTGCCAAATGTTCTTTGTTTGAAATTTTATCAAGTAACTGTTAGCAAGAGCGTGAACAGTATATCATATTTATGCTCATTGTTTATAAGGTGTAATTAATTTATAGTATTTACATTCACTAAATGTTTGTACAGAACGAGAAAAAATGTTTATTTCCGTGTTTACAATATTTGTATAATATCTTGGGCAACTCTTTCCACCAGGTTGCACGCGCTATGTGACGTCCTTCAAAATGGTGCCGTTGTATAAAAATCGGCAAGCAAAATTTTAAACAGAACGCTAATTAATCCACACAACTTGGTGATGAAATATCTTGAATTTTTAGTTAAAACCAGGATCTGTCTGGATCAGACCGCGAACTGCGACTTAGTGTTAGTGTCACATTTACTGTTGTTTTCTCTAGATGCTGTAAAGCCCGACATTTCTTTTTATGGAAATAAAAAACTTCTTGTAAACCACCTAAGAATTACTAGCGCTATTCGTAGATTTGAAAGAAATCCCAAGATGGTTTATACCCGTCTGTACGCACAAAAATAACATTTATTTTCTTTAATTATATTGCATTGCTTCTTGTCTGCGTCTTCGATTTCAGATTTTTTAAAAATGCCATGTTTAATGCAATTATATTTATAAGCTTTTTACAAATACTTTATATACTTTATCTAAATAAGCCGCGCCATGAGAAAACCAACATAGTGGTTTTGCGCAGTCTGGTCAGGATCCATGCTGTTCGCTAACGGTTTCTGTAATTGCGATATGCTTTGAAAGCGAACAGCAAGGATCCGGACCAGACTGCGCGGAAGCGGAAGCGCAGGCTGGTCTGGATCCATGCTGGTCGCAAAACCACTATGTTGGTTTTCTGATTGTGCGGATCAAAGTACTACACAGTTGTTTGTATAAAATCAATAAACTTTTATATAGTTTTAAACAAATGTCATTAATGTAAATGAATTCATTTCCATGTTATGATTATGTAATATGTATATATTAAATACTAAATTAAGAAAGTGTTATGTTGGGTTTTTATTTTAAAATGGATGGTAGTAGAAATGAAAGTTATGGAATACTGCCAAATCGATAAACATTGATATAAAGACATAATCCTGGTGGTGACGTCACGTTCCACTAGTCCGATTTCTAATTACACACTATGAAACATATAGGAAGGGTGAACTGCGACTTTCACATTTCATAGTTCTTAATTCTTCTTTTCGATACAAAAATTGAGAAGTGTGAAGTGACGTGAACACATTTTACACTTTCTATGTTTCGTAGTGTGCAATAGGAAATGGGAAGAGTGAAGCACTATCGGGACTTTGTACAGAACAGAACAGAACAAAAGTTTATTCAGTAATTTGTACATATAGTACCTCATTACATAATATACATTGACATATAAGATATGATCATGTGACAAAGTTGTTGAAAATTTATAAAAGGAGAACGGATCGTAACGGGTCGTAACGGGCGGGTCTTTTTACCCCAAGACTCCCCAGAGCACCCCAAAACACCTCAAAACAACCACCATGTCACCCAGCATCAAAATAATCACTTAATTTGATATTGTGAGTGGGTAACTATATAACATGATAACTCAAGGGGAACAACCCAAAACCGCTTAACTGTAAATAAAGGTGTTGCAGTTATTTCCCTCTCAATTGGTGCGATTAAGTAGTTGTTATTTAACAGACACACAAACCCAAAAATGTACACTGGGAGGTCCCGGGGCAAAAGGACCCACCGGATCGTAACGGTCTTAAGAATAAAGATGATGATGTTATTAAGAAACACAAAAAGTGTTAAAGTTTCAAACAACTTGGACCTGCTGATATATCCAGAAATTCTGTAGCACCGATATCTTGATGACGTAAAGTGCACGAGTTGCTTATATGTAATATGTAATATTTCAGATTTTAAAAGTTTGCAGCGAAGACATACTCCCAATTGACTCTAACCGCATGAAACCGTCAGAAAAGTAAATAAGTTGCCCATATTTTGTAACAATCTGCAATTCAAGGGTTTATGTAAAAGTAATGTCAGTTGATACATAAAAACAATGAAAAGAAAACAATAAAATATGAACGTATCTTGATTTTTCGAAAGACGTTAGATCATGTGTTAATTTCATATGATATGGCGCGTTATTTTGGTTTTTAAACACTTTTAATATACATTTTATATACTATTTATTATTTAAAACGAACATTCTTAGAAAATGATATGAATCCGTGTAACGTACGTCATAAGTAAATTTTATTGATAATAACAAAAATGAATAAATGTGACATTGCTTGTTGAACAACCCTCATGCTTTATGCCATATTCAGTTGATTACTGTAATTAATATGAAAACACTTTCTAAACAATTCACTTTAAGTTTTATAGCCCATATAGAGTCTAAGGTATATAGAAGTTTCTGTCGACAAACAGTGATGGTAAAGTTGTTTGTTTTTTTTCGTGAAAATTGGTGAAAATTGACATCAGCTATTTAAAGAAACGTTATAGTGAAAGATAAGATTCCGTAAAAGTTTAAATTCTTTACTTACAATCCATGGCTTTATTGATTCTATGTATTATCTCTACAACAGTCTTAAATTGCCGTGCGGCGGCCGTAAAACGTCTCCCATTTCTTGAACGCACTGCTGTTATATTTATCATGGATGGTTTTCAATGTGTCTCTTCAATAGTATTTTGAATGCCGCAAGTACAAAGGGCTTGAGAGTGCTGAACAGTTGATTTCATGTGGCGGTGGTCGATTAAACTCATTTTCGTTATATTATCTGGTGCTTCGGAATCATGAAGGGGTCTAGAGGGCGTGAGAGGTGTTGCACATTTCATTACCTCTCATGAACAGACTAATCAAACCGAGTCTGCTATTATTCTGCTTGGTTGCATTCTATGCCTCCAATGGATCTTTTTACAGATTTTACAAATTTTATTATTCAATGTATCTGTTTAGAATAATTCTATTTAAGCCGATGCAAGCGGGATTGAATGTGCTGTTCTTTTGATATCCTCTCAAGAACATAATCAACCTAAACGCTACTACTGTTTGTATTATGTCCTGTGCTCCCAAAAGATGATGTTATAGCTTTTGTTCATACGCAAGAAGAAATCATATATTCGTTAAATTGTATTTTTTATCACGTTTAGTTAGTATGTAAACTTATATGAGCCGCGCCATGAGAAAACCAACATAGTGGGTTTGCGACCAGCATCCGCGCAGTCTGGTCAGGATCCATGCTGTTCGCTTTCAAAGCCTCATGAAACCAGAGAAACCTTTAGCGAACAGCATGGATCCTGACCAGACTGCGCGGATGCGCAGGCTGGTCTGGATCCATGCTGGTCGCAAACCCACTATGTTGGTTTTCTCATGGCACGGCTCATATATACAATCATTATAATTAAGAAAATACTTTTAATTTTCATAATTTTTAAACAAATAAGATAATATCCGTTTGCTTATGACTTCAAAAAGGTATATGACAGTAAAGGATAATTAATGTCTTGCCCAATATACATTTCTTAAAAAAAGACTTATTGAGTGATGAAATGATTTGTTTTATACTTTTTTTGTATGGTTAAGGGGTCTAACATACTGTCATTGTATACCGGTCTGGTCAGGATCCATGCTGTTCGCTTTCAAAGTCTATCGCAATTAGAGAAACCATTTGCGAACAGCATGTTTCCTGACCAGACTGCCCGGATGCACTATATTGGTTTTCTCATGGTGCGGCTCAAATAAGCTACAACCTAATAAAAGGGAAACAATACACTTATTTCTCTAAACTTTATTGAATTAAAGTGCAGAAAATAATTATACAGAAGCGCCCATACAATGAGCAACAAAATCATCACATATTTACAATATTAATATGTGTTAAGGAAATCTCAACATTAATAGGTGATCAGATTTGCTTTTGAATTCAGACCATAAACCTGCAATATAAACATTATACACATCGTAAAATAACTGAACACAATATTGTATTTCTCCAGTCAAGATCTGGTCATATCGCATATCCCATCATGCATGCAAATGAGATTTGAACATTTGTCCTGTGATCACAATTTGAAAAAACTGAACATTATGTATCAAAAAATGGGATTTTAGCAAAAGTGGAATGCATCAGCAAACATTTGGCTTCTTTTTCATTTGTCTTCTGTGAATGTGAAGAAACATTTTTGAATGGATTAAAAGAAAATAACAAAAAAAAAACACCATATTTGAAAGAAAGAAAGAAAGTACACCATTAAATGGAAACTTCTTTCCACACAATATAACGATACAATCTTCTAAGTACAAAAACAAAGGAATGAACCAGTTTCTTTATACAAATGTAAAGTACTTGTCATGTAGACAGGATGAGATTATTGTACAGATACCCCTTTATAGTGGTAGAACCAATACGCATGCAAAAACACATGCACGCACGCACATATCAACTTTAGACCTAAATGAGACTATATACAGCAATTATGATTAAATTTCCATGAATAATACTGACGTTATGACGTGACGTCGCTGCTCCAACAATTGTGACATATATGGCTTTGAAAGGATGTAAAATTAGGTCAAATAATGTCAGTGTGAATGAGAAAACTCTGTATACATGAATATGAATCGTGATTTGAGTAATTCTTTATCTAAACATGAAGTAAATTGTTGAGTTGGATAATAGCTATATCAAAGCGCCGCTGCGCGTAGCCCAACGTCATGGCTTTGTGACCAGTATGGATCACAATCAATCTGCACATCTGGATCCATACCGTCATTTTATCAGTTGCATGCTAGCGCTGAAATTGATAAACGGGCAGTTCAGATATGCGATGATCAGGATTAATGCTGGACGCGAAGACTTAACGTTCGTTTTCGCACAGCAGAGCTCGTTTGTATCAATACAATTTATTGCCTTGTATCTGTGTCCTATGTTAAATATACAGGGAAATTTATGCTCAGTTCAAATCAACAGGAATCCGATTCATTTCCTATTTTAATACCAAATTACTCCTTAACCTAATTATTGTCTTATTTACATAGCAATGTTAATATAACATGACATAAATGAGTACAGTGACACTTAAACAAACAGGATGTATCATAGACAGATGATATAGATCACATCATCTTTGAAAACATAAAAGTTATCCATAGTTTCCTGTCGGCTTAAACAAAAGGAAAATAACGTCTACCATGTTGTACAATTAATATATTAGTATCAATATGAGCCGCGCCATAGGAAAACCAACATAGTGGCTTTGCGAACAGCATGGCTCGGCACATATATTACTATATATACAGTAACGAAAACGGCGGTGTTTAGTTGGCATTACGAACCACGTCAATCTATTATGAATTTTTGTTGGCACGCTCCTGGTATTCTTTTGTCATTATGGCCTGCTCAAGTTTTTAACGTGTCGTAAGGGACAAGATCACTACATAAAATTATGGCCGCTACGTTGACTATGTTTATATTTTTACATTTTTATCATTTGCCAAAAATAACACGCAAACAGTAAACATTTTCCTGCCTTAATTTTATCTATATATTACTATAGTATTATCTATGGTGGCTGATTTCTGCCATTTCGTTAGGGTGTGTTGGCGCCATTGTAGAGCGCCAACACACCAACACCAAAACATTCCAAACAAGCGCGCCAATACTACAAAAAAAACAAAAACATTTTTGTAGTATCGGCAAGCTAATTTATTGTGCTAGGATGCTGAAGCGCTTGGAGAGACAACACGCGAAATCAGCGCAAAAATCAGGTATTTTTTGTTGCATTAGCTCTCTAAAATGTATCCTTTGGGCATGTTGGCGACTTTATAACGCACCAACACACATGAACGACAAAAACATTTTGAGCATTTAAGGTAGCGGACCCGTAGTGACATTCTACAATGTCCATGCCATAACGTATTCTTCGCATGAGATTGCGCTATTTTTTGGCTAGTTGCCAGAATAAACAAAGTTAGCAGCAGGAAAATGACGAAAAATGACGAAATGTCGTACGGAGAATGCGCTACAAAACGTTAATTGCCAAATGATATTACGGGTCTATTATCTTAAAGGGCACCCACCAACTGGCCAGAAGGATATATAAACGCGCCAAGGCGAGAAAAAACATATTTGTTGTATTTGCGGGCTAACTTTTGTCGCTCTTGCCTGTTGACGCCGTTCAAACGCGCCAACACACCGTCTTGTCAAATGACCAGTTTTAATCTGCTTGTCAGAGATAATGTCTATATAATGCTTAATGAATTTAAAATCACATGAAGAAAACTAGACAATATTTGAAACATGTTGCTCTGTACACAGTTCTACACACACAACATATAATAATTAGATCACGGTCACATACGCCCAGTCAGTACTCCCTATATTTGCTATGTAAAGCTGAAAAATTCAGACCCATTATAGAAAAACAAATCCTTATCTAATTTTGAAGTTTATGATAAAACTGACATAAAAAAGTTGGAGTCATGTAATGTAAAATCACATCCATACCATACTGTTGTGACCTGGCAGTACTACTCATACTACAATCGACTTTCTCTTCACTAAATACTAGTAAAACCTTATCTCCCCTTTTGTTCTAACAGTATGCCCATAATGAAATTCAAACATAAAGCAGCTTGAAATAAAACCTTTGTGGCCATGTCATGTCCAAAATCTGTTTTCAAAAACCTGTCCGACTTCTGGTTCCTTTAGCTTTCGGCCAGGCCTTGACTGACATAGTTTAAGGAGGTAGGTTACCTTTATATCTGTATGTGCGCATGTCCAACCGGAAGCTAACGTGACGATTTACGACGACGTTTACGACAAACTAAATGTGTTTGTATATTCATTCTTCTAAAAACAAATCATAGACCTGTCTTCGATCTGACGCTTAATGGTTTAATAATGCAGAAATAATGAATAAATTGCCGCAGAAACGCTTCAAAACAATGTTGCCTTAAAATGACGTCATTGACGTCATGACGTTACGTGTCAGTTACCGCGCAAAATAAATAGCTTTTATCTTGAAAGTATGTAATTCTGTGCATTTTCTTTATTCAAACTATTTTCAAATAACCATTATTTGCTGAAATATTTTTTAGGAGTCTTTTGCTCTGAATAATAATCAATATTTTGCTTCTTTAATGTAGTTATATTGAAATGTTATGCGGAATGTAAGAAAATGGATGATGGTAACCAATGTTATTTGGAATATAGTTGGGTGAGAGGTTACTTGTTACGGCCATTTTCAAATAAAAAATCTAGCAGTTTCATTTGTAATACCTATTTTTCAGGTTCCGTTGATATTTGTTACTTATATACTAAAACTAAGATCTAAAATTGTTCAAATTTCAGTAAAAAATTGTGGTTTCTTATAATGAATTGATGTTACCATGGAAACGAAGCCCGTGACCTATGTATCTAAATGTAAAATTCAAAAGCGTTGACACTAGTCTATTTAAGAAACACAGCTTCGGCTTTTTATTTTCATTTCAACAATATCCATGAGAATAATAGTAGCATGCTGAACGATTTTTCCATGAAAAATGCCAGACGAGGGGCACTGCTGTAAGTATTCTAAGCTTAGAAATTTGTTTGAATAAATGCAGATAACACGAAAATATAACTTACGTTAGAAATAATATGTTTTAAAGCTACATCAACTAGAAAGATAATCTTATTCAATATTATTTTATAAGAAATTACGTCAAAAAGCAAGATATAAGCCATTTTAAACGTCTCTGTTGCCATGGTTACTTTAAACTTTAAGAAAAATAGGGTACCATGTATAGTGCTTGGTATTTTGCTAATAATATTACCCAAATATTCCATGTTGGTCATTAACAGAATGGCACTGAAGCGGTCGAAAACCCCTATTTTTATACATAATTGTTTAAAAATGAGAGAAAATGCGTTACCATAGAAACACGAGCCCCGCGACATATACATTTAAAGCTTATATTAGAAAGCTAACGTGCATACTAGTAAAATTATAGATTATGCGGACTTCTATGAATATCAATGAAACTAAAATACACCGAAAAGTGCTAAATATCCGTATTTTCCTTCTTCTTTCAATAAGAAATACCTTTGGAGGGTCATGTTCTTCAAACCTGGGTAAAAATTGAACTTGAAGGGACAGAGACAAACGAAACTGAGATTTTAGCAGTTAAAACTTCATATTACACGAAATACAAAAAGATGCTGCGGTTCAACTAATTTGAATTTACCCTTGTAACAAGGTAACCTACCTCCTTAATGACGTCATCTGTTAACTGGCCGGTTCCATAATAAATCGATGCTATGAAACTCAGTTAATTGCGGATGCCTGCAGGTAGCTGAAGAATTAATAGATTGTCTTGTGCGATTATCACTTAATTGCCCTCAAAGTAGGACTTTCTGGTCTACGGCCCTCAAATCAATATGCACTACCTAGCGGGGAAAGTATACATTTATCCGAGCACGCGCCGGGGATAGATATTCCTGTCTTTCCCTAGGGAAAAAACCTTGTCTAAAATAGCGTGCACTAAGGTGACGCCACATAGTACTGGTACCATTGTGACGTCATAAACTTTATAATAATGTCAGGAAATACCAAAGACCTATTTGTCTCCACGATCTATTTTGAACATGATAGGCAAGAAAAATGATCTAACATGTCTGCCTGTGTAAGACAGCTGTTTTCCCTACCCTCGGGACAGCACGGATAAAAAACCTTGCTAACGCTCGGTTTTCCATTCCACACTGTCCCTCGGGTAGGGAAAACCCCGTCTTACACAGGCAGGCATGTAAGATCCTTATAATCTATAGAATATAGTATATCAATTAAAATTCAATTCTATTTCAAAATTTTAAGTCCTGAGTCATGAAATTGATGACAAAAGAATATTCCTAAGCGTAGATCTCCACGATCTGAGTTATAAAGGTTTCGGTTTCTTAAAACTACAAAAATATCACAGATAAGATATGGAACTAAAATACTATGCATGAGTATCGGCTATACATTCTTACCGCGGTACATTATGATTTTTACTCTGTACCACAATGCTTTGCAGATCTAAGTCTACAAAGTTAGGTTCTCCCTATTCTACAGGAAAAAAGTCATTCATTTTTATCTTCTACCAGCTTGATTGTAGTAGCAAACATGACATTTTGCTCTGTGTCAACGATATCTTGATAGAAATGGTGTAAACTTAAGTCATCATGTTTCATCTACAACCGAAAACAATTTTATACTGTTTTGGTTTTTCTTAAAATATTGTAAGAAAGTTCGCATTTTCTCCTTTCGTCATACTTGATTGAAAACAATACCAGTGCATTTAATTTGCCCTGGCACCAACCAATCCCTGGTAGATGTTATAACACGAAAAAACGTGCGTTATCTCCCATAGTTACACATCAAGTTATAATTCATGTTATTAGAATATTGTATGAATAAAAGCTTTAAACATCACTTTATTTTGTAAGAGATAAAACGACCGTTTTTGTGGACCAATGCTACATTTTCTAAATACGTTCAACATTTGTTTAAATCTCATCTCAGACTTAAAAAAAGGTACTTTGGTTTGAATATCATTCATTATGGCTCTAATCAAGAAGCCAGCACATTTTTTTTTCATTTAGTTTTCATATCATTTAAACTTATTCCGTAATCCTTCGATTGTCCGATTTCTTAAAAAAATCATTTTCAGTATCCCCCGTGCCCATCGGGATCCTCGGCAGCAAAATGAACAGTCGCTTCGTCCCCATTTACTGCGGTATACAACGGGTTTGTGGAACTTAATGGATCGAGTTTCTCACGACGTCTGTTACTGCGTCGGTACATAACAATACCAAAAACCACTGCACCAGCAATCACCAAAACTACTGCAACACCCAAGACCACCCACACAATACTAGAGGGACCGGTTCTATCTTCTCCGGGAATATGCTTCGACTCCTGTGAAGAAGGCAAATTAGGGTTAATTTTAGGTTTAAGTGTCTTTTTATACTGGGTGCTTTTTGTTTCATCTGTATATACTTGCTGTGTTTTTGATGTTGTTGATTGTATGTTATCTGTTTTAGCCGTTGGTTTGTCCGTAGTCTTCGATGTTGTTATTCGCCTTGTTGTTGGTACCTGAGTTGTTGGAACTGTTGTTGTTGGTTTTGTTGTTGTTACCCTTGTTGTTGTTTTTACTGTTGTTGTTGTTGTAGTTGGTATTGTTTTTGTAACGATTTTCGTAGTTTCTGTTGATGGTGGTTGAGTTTTCTTCGTGGTAGGAGTGGGTAGCTTGGTAGTTGGCGGGACAGTTCCACCTGTTGTTACATTATCTAAAATAGCCAATAAGACACATCTAGTTCTGTTTAAACATGTAGTCATTTTCAGTTAGTTATATACAATGCATAATACACAAACTTTCTTGTACCATTCCTAATTTTTAATCACACGAAAAATAGGTTTTCAAATAAACTTCACCGCATGAGTTTTCATCACAAAGAAAAATAAGAATGCACTGGATTTTCTTTTGTTATTATTAATTCGTTCTCTAACCTTTTCAATATAACCGTTACAAGTTAAGTGTAAAAGCAGTGATATTCAAATCAGTGTGGAACAACTATCGAAATATACTAAATTAAGTACGTAATTTTTGTTAAAAAACAACAACAACAAAAACCCTCAAAGACAACATTTGTATATGAGACTGTATCCGGATTCACTTCTTGCGCTGTTGGGCTTTCAAAATTTCTTAAACCAGATATAATTTCACGGACACACTACTTTTATTAGTAGTATAGGGTACGTTTTGGGTGCAAGAAAGCGCATGCACATGTAGTATAGGGTACATTTTGGGTCCAAGAAAGCGCAGACTGACTTACTATTTAAATGATTCGGCAGTTGTGGGAGACATGCGCTTTTCTCAAAAGCATCTCTAGTTATATCATGGTGTTCAGAAAGGGACATCACCACGTACAGTTTCGTTTGTAGCAAAAGAATGTGGATTATAAAACAACTAATAAACTATACATTGAAGTCCACTGCTTTTATGCATTTGGTCCCTTAACCCTTAGCCTGCTGGCGGCAAGTGATTCTGTCTTTGCGACCAGTGCAAACAAAGACAGCCTGCACGGTTCGCTATTCAGTCAGTAAATTTTCAGTGGACAACCCTTCAAATAATAAATGGTATTGCCAAAATTGAATGATGGACCAGTCCATTTAAAAAATTTAGCAGGGAAGGGTTAAAAGGTCATTTTAGCCACCATCCGGAGAACTACTTTTGTGTTACTTATGATGTCAAGTCGCGCGAAATGTTAAGTCGTGCTTTAACGGATCATTCATTTTTATTACAAAAGTGCTTGAAATAAAATAAATGCTTGTGTTTGGTTGAAAATTTAAAAAAACAAACAACAACAAAAAAACACACACAATGTCTTCTTATTAACTCCATTTGTAATATTTTCACTCTTTGCGATCAAGGAAAATACTATAGATTCAACCAACTCTCTTTCAATGTAAAGCCAAAGCTAAGACGTAAACCGTTTAAATAATAAATACAAACCTTGGCAAATTTCAAGAGAGACATCATCGACGGCAAAATCGCTTCTATAACTAGTTCCTCGAGTTGCTACCAATAAAATCTGAAGATATATTAAAATATGTTTATAAGGGACACCATGTCGAACCGTTAAGTTCAGCATGGCAATTTTCTTGTGTTAGGCAATCATCAATACTATACCAAATGTAAAGCTGAACAGCATCCTAATATCCATTCAAATACTGATATAACAAAATCTTGAAATTCTTTACATTTTCCCTGTTATACACTTTGGATTATACATCTTTACTATTTTTTGTTCACTTTAGCTTGCCTTTAACCCTTGTGGAACAATAACCGAAAAGTTTCAAAGTATAATTTTACATGAATGTCAATTTTTATATGTGCAAAGCTGCCAACAACTATTTGTAAACAGTAAACATTCTATTTTGAAACATTTTATTTTAATACCACCAAGATAAGTATACAGATGTACATAAAATAGTTTCTATTAACCTTTGTAACCAATGCAATTGTACGAATGTTACGTAACATATACAACATTTGAGCCGCGCCATGCGAAAACCAACATAGTGGATTTGCGACCAGCATGGATCCAGACCAGCCTGCGCATCTGCGCAGTCTGGCCAGGATCCATGCTGTTCGCTTTCAAAGCCTATTGTTATTAGAGAAACTGTTAGCGAACAGCATGGATCCTGATCAGAGTGCGCGGATGCACAGGCTGGTCTGGATCCATGCTGGTCGCAAAGCCACTATGTTGGTTTTCTCATGGCGCGGCTCATTTCTGCAACTGCTTAAATGCCAAATTGAGAAATATATTTCGCAATCTATTGAAGATGCCTTGTTTAAAGAATGGAGTAAAGGTAGATGAACGGACTGATATCACGTCTGATTTTACCTGAAAAGCTTGTGTCTGCAGGGGAATGGGAATGCTTTTCTCATACCAAACATCGCCGCCATCTTCATTTGTATGAAACACGCGATCCAGTGTATTTAGATCGGTAACACTCTCCGGCTTGAAGAAAACTTCAAGGTCACCAATATCTGTGGACAAATCAAAGCGCATGTGTATGACATAACTCAATGTTTCTTCAGAAGGACAAATAAACACACACCCTCTTTCCTCCCCCCCCCCCACCCCCCACCCACCAACGTAATAAAACAGAACAACAGTACAAATACACCTATATGAACTTGACCAGAGAAAGAACGAAAAATGGTAAAAGTAGAGATACACATAAATTAAACTTGACTGAAAGAGAACGAAATGTGGTAAAAGCAAAGATACAACGAAATTAAACTTGAGTGGTGAGAACGAAAAATGGTAACAGTAGAGATACACGTAAATGAAACTGGGAAATGAAAATGGGTAAAAGAAGATATACATATAAACTAAACTGGATAGAAAGAGAACGAAAATGGGTAAAAATATAGATAAACAGGAATTTAAACTGAATAAAAAAGAGTACGGAAAAGGATGCAACTAGAAATACACATGAAATAAAACTGGACAGAAAGAGAACGAAAATGAATCAAACTTCAATATGGCAACCCCAAACTGCATAGAAAGAGAACGAAAAATATAAAACCGGAAGTTACATTTACATTAAGCTGGAGCACAGAAAGAAAGCAAAAATCAGGCATGCATTATACACCCAGAACATAATGAAATGAAAATAACTGAACTTACACCAGCTCCATAGCATAGGTTGAACATGAGTCAACATAAAGATATGGACAGAAAAAGGAAACGAAATAAAAAGAAATTAAACTGGACAAAATAACAAAAGTGAGCAAAATTACAAACACATTTATCAAACTGGGTAGAAAGAGATAGTGCAAGGAATAGATACATATACATTAAACTGGAAAGAACGTGAACAAAATGAGCCAAAGTGCAAATACACATACTTTGAACTGGTAACACATGTAATTAGAAGGAGAAGTACAAATACACCTGCATGGCCGCCAGTGTAAATACAATTACGTTAAACTGGACAGCCAGAAAACGAAAATGAGTCCAAGTACAACATCACTTACATGGTCGACAATGTAATTACAATTAAATTAAACTAGAGTCAGGTATCGAAAATGAGTTCAAGTACAAATACACCTGCATGGGCGCCAGTGTAATTACAATTAAATTAAACTGGACAGCCAGGTAACTAAAATGAGTCAAAGTACAAATACACCTTCATGGGCGCCAGTGTAATTACAATTAAATTAAACTGGACAGCCAGGTAACTAAAATGAGTCCAAGTACAAATAAACGAAAAGAGCCTTAGTACAATCACAATTACATGTATATTTAACCGGACATAGAAAAACGAAAACGAAATGAAAAAAAAAAAGAGATGAATTATTATAACTAATAATTAAGATTTAAACCAAAGACCAGTCCAATGATTGTAGCAGCTAAAATGGTTCCGAACGTTGCCGTGAATGAAATTCATAGCAAATGCAGCTTTATACAGCTACCCTTGAAGGACTGACGTTTGATGTTAAATTTATACTTATAAACATACATTATACATTGTTTAATAACCTATTTGTAATATCATTGCAAATAAATATCAGAAATGCTTAAAACCATGCATTCTGTGTGTTACAATGAAACTATTTGAGCCGCGCCATGAGAAAACCAACATAGTGGGTTTGCGACCAGCATGGATCCAGACCAGCCTGCGCATCCGCGCAGTCTGGTCAGGATCCATGCTGTTCGCCAACAGTTTTTCTAATTGCATTAGGTTTTAAAAGCGAACAGCATGGATCCTGACCAGACTGCGCGGATGCGCAGGCTGGTCTGGATCCATGCTGGTCGCAAACCCACTATGTTGGTTTTCCTATGGCACGGCTCATTTCTTTTTTTAAGGTTATCAGTTCCATTACAACGTCATTATTATAGAAAAAGCATCAACATCAACAACATACCGCCAACACCTAGAATATGATACCAGAATTTGAAACATCTCTGTTGGCTATAGTCCCCTGGATACAGCGGAGATTGCAAGATGGCTTTATGGTTAGTCCTTGTTGGACTTGATGTCTCAAAATACATGTAGTGACCTGTAATGAATCAATATGTTATTTTATAGTGGATTCAAAGCAAATAATGTTTGATATATATAAAATCATTTGTTATTAACCTTTAGCCTGCTAAATTTCTAAAATGAACTGGTCCATCATTCAGTTTGGGCAATACCATTTATTTTTCAAAGAGGTGCTTACTGAAAATTTACTGACTGAATAGCGAACATTGCAGACCAAGAACATTGGTCGCAAAGGCATAATTACTTGCAGGCTAAAGGTTAATACAATTCAAAATTATATCAAAAGAAGTCAGAAAACAAAACTGCATGCTGAAACAATACATTAATTCCAAATTACGTTTTGATTTTTCATTCAAAATTCTAAATGGTTTAAATAGCTCAAGCTGATAATTATTGTCAATGTTCTTATACACTACAACTCATTTAGACTCATTTAGACAGGCAAAACCTACATTTGTACTTGCCCACAGTTTGGGTTAAATTTTTCAGCATGTTCATTTCCATATAGAACGTATATATGACACTGAAAAATGATATTGTGGGAGAAAATAAAAGTTAAATAATGGTAAAAATGCAAGAAGAATCTAAATTGTCTGCATTATTTCAAAAGCGTTGCAACGGTTTACCACCGTCTGCACAATATTTTTGGTTATTTATAAGCATATCTTGCAAAAATTTTATGTCAATCAGTTTGTACTACTAGTCACTTTCAAAATACTCACTATTTATGGATTTCTGAGAGAAATTATTTTCGCCTAAAATGTGTGCGTTAGTCCCGTTTGACACAAGTGATCTCTTCATCAATACAACTTGATTTGTTCGTAAAAAGCAAAAAATATACAGAACAAAAAAAAAAGCAGTATCTTAATATAAGTCTCTCAAACAAGTTTAACTGTATATGTAATGAAGAAACTTCAGTGTTTGTGTTTTTGCCTTTATTTACAAAAAAACTTTATAAACGTCGTTTGTCAATGTTTATAATCATTCAGACTTATTGACATTAATTATATGCATATCGAAACGTACATAATACAGTTTAACATTTTCTGTATTAAAGCTTATTCACAGGCGCCACCTGTAGCCTATATGGGCGAGTCCTCTGAAAGACTGTTGGTAATTTCTGTTGGAGCATATGCAAGATACACAGGACGCTCGAGTCCGAGCGGGAATTCGAAGTCATGACACCCGATTTCCTATCCTTTCCTTTCCTATGGTGACAGCGTCACCATTGGTCCATTGAGCCCTGTCTTAACGTTTAACAGAAAGAAAATAGTGCGTTTACCATCTTTTCCATCACCAAGCGTATGGTCATGGGTAGGACCCGTACGTGACGTACTAGTCTTTCCGGAATTCCATCTCCAGTCTTGGTCGTCTTTGTCGTGGTGAGACCAGCCGCACAGATCTGTTTCTTCAAAATCACATGAAAGCGGGGGATTCCAAGCTAGAAATTTATTAAGATTTCCTGGTTAAGATACTGGACATTCAAACTTGATATAACAATCTTAAGATCGTACAGAAATTAGCAAAATTATTCAACAATTATAATATCACAAAATGTAAATGACTTATAAACTAAATTTCTACATTAACATACAATGTAATGTGTATTCTCAATGCTTCAAACTAATATTCACTTTTTGCACAGGACTAGACCTTTACTGGCTGGGGACACGTAGATGGACAGATTCTCATATTTCAGTTCCATTATTTTCTCAAAAAATATTTGACATAAGTGAAGCCCACACTGCACAGACTTTAGCTCTTTCCGCATCTGATATTGTAATCAGTATCTCGTTGTGACGTACAATATGGGTCCAATGGGGCCTCGAATGTGGTCACAAAAAGAAGTTATTTTCCCCTTGAGCTAAACCAGTAGTCGGACAATTATTTTGATGATGGTTTGCTGTAATTTTGATATCGAAATAAGTAACTGAGCTATTTTTACAGATTTCTTTATCATTAATATCTCCAACAATGCATATGAAAGATAACCAAAGCTAAGAGAGGCTAACCTCAAAAACTCGAAGATTGTCTAACACGAATTCTTAATAATTCAATAGATACAGGAAAAAATTAGTGCAAAAATCGACAGTCTTCCATTTTATGTAACTATTAGTCTATTAGCGTGAAATTAAAAGTAATATATGTCATGTGCAGAAAATCAATGTACAGTTTAATTATTTTTCCCCTCTTGATACCTCGGCAAGTTAAAACTACTGCGCATGCGCAATGCTATCTTCATGCCCCGTTAAGACCGAAAGTTGTTTTGTAAACATAGGTGAGATATTATCATGAAAGTTCAGCCTTGTAAAACAGTGGTTTGTTGTAGACATAAAAACAAACAAACAAATGATCCAGATGAAACATCTGTGCGAATAACGCTCAAATAAAACTGTTATTGTTTGTGTCCGTATACTGGCCCTGTCCGGATACTGGTTCCCAGTATATCAGCATTTCAGTAGAAAAATATATCATTTATATCCAAGTATTTGAGTTATGATACAAGCGGCAGGCCAAACACAACACTCGTTCTACTTCAGAAAATTCATTCTGAAGTTTAATTATCTCCTAGTACTCGTTCCTTGTCTACCTTCCTCCCAGAAATTCGTTTAACAGCTATAAATAAGTACAGTGTCTGAAATGTGGATTTAATGTCATTAAATATTTATATGTGGTATGGTATTAGCTCTTTCAAACAGAAAAGTAGCAGCTCAAACCTGAACTTAAGGTATATGACAACTTTTGAAAATGCGATATCGGTAAAGTGCTTTTGTATCCGTCTACTGGTCTTTTGTAAATACATACCACAATTTGCCAATATAGTTTAGATATACTCACGTGTGCAAGATGGTGTAGGCGCGCTCCAGTCAGTTCCGTCACAGATAAGTTTGATTTCACCTTTCAGTTTATACATCGCTGCGCACGAAAACTTTAGCACAGCTCCGTCAAATTCTTGTGAAATCTTCAAAGTTGACGTCGGTAGTATGGCTTTACAAGTGTTTGCTGAAGTTGAAAGAGTTTTAAAATACATTTACACACACTAAATAAAATAATGACTAATTTTAAAAGGAGCTTACAGTTGCGGTCTTTGAACTACGCATTAAGCGGAGATGGGGAGGGGGCGGGGGAGTGGGTGAGATGTAAGCGGGAGTTAATACGAAGTTTTCGTTTATATGCACATAGACTTTCGCTGTAGCCTCTCAACATTGTCTTTGAAAGATAGGAAACAAAGAGCAAATTCGCCAGAAACGTTTTACAAATGTTAGTGTTAATATCCTTTAAAGAACAACCTACATGTTCAATTTCAATTGTTTTTCGTTATTGTTTATTTTTTTCAGCTAGTACATACACTTTGATCTTTTTGTTTTGCTTAAAACTGTATATGTTTTTTATAGTTAGCTTACTGAAACCCATTGAAACACTTTATTTTGTATTGTATCAAAAGTAAAGCTATACTTAACATTCAAGTCGATAAAGTAGGGTCCTAACTATTTCGCTAACACATAGATACAGTGACCTACTAATGTTTATTGAGCCGTGCCATGACAAAACCAACATAGTGGGTTTGCGACCAGCATGGACCCAGACTAGCCTGCGCATCCGCGCAGTCTGGTCAGGATCCATGCTGTTCGCTTATAAAGCCTATTGGAATTGGAGAAACTGTTAGCGAACAGCATGGATCCTGACCAGACTGCGCGGATGCGCAGGCTGGTCTGGATCCATGCAGGTCGCAAATGCACTATGTTGGTTTTCTCATGGCGTGGCTCATATATCATCAAATAAACAGGAAGCGAGTACTTATGAAACAATTGGACAATAACTGAAAAAACTTAAGAGACCCATATAACCTATGTCACTGCAAATGTGTGTAGGCTTCGTTTAAGAGTTTTGCGACCCCTACTTTAAATGGCACATAGCATTGACAATAAACCTTTGCAGCCATAAATCTAGACACCAGCTGTAAATTATGTATTAACTCACTTAAAGATATACAATAAGTGTACACAACCACTCTTGCAAATTTCACCAAAACGACGCCGTAATATTACTAAATTGTTACTGTTTCAACGCAGAAATCTTATTCGAAGAGCAGCTTCTATTTCCGTATCAAAATTGAATATTCTTAAATGTCTATCGTAGTAATTTGATATTTTTTTTGCTACCGTCAACTTTCCGTAAATGGTCACGTGATTATGCATGTAATAAGCTTAATTAACGCAAAAATAAAGCATTATAACTAGAAGTAAGTAGTAAGACTTTACTCTTATAACAGCAAAAATATGAGCACCTTCATGATATAGGCCAAGACAATGTGTTTAATGTCTAAACATTTGACCTTATTAACTTATGAACAGTACTTAATGTATTTAGTTAGTTTGTTTGATTGTTTTGTATGAACTTTGTTTCTACTGTGTAAAATAATCATTTATTTTTTAAAACTATACTGAAAACAGACTGACTGAATAATGAAGTTGAGAAAAAACATTAATTCAGGAATGGCCTAAATTGTCCACCTGCCATCATGTAAGAATGATTTTCATTAAGTTTATGGTTTATGTGGGTGAGGTGTGGGGAAGGAGGGTAGCGGATGGGAAAGTATGTGAATAGGTTGTGTTGGGTCTTTAAAGCGAGATGCATGAAATTTTCGTAACAAGTATAAGTGGTAAACTTAGGACGTATTTGGTACTACTGCAAGGCAACAATGCGAATTAGCAAATATGGATAAGCCACAACTAAAGTTGATGGATTTTAGTTGTGCAAACTAAGCTTCAGTTTTAAATTGTAGAAATAATATATACTTTGAGAGAAAAATATGCCAGATAGTTTACATTTTGAACAGCTCTTTAACTCACTTAATGTATGCTCAAAGTCATAGATCAAGCCTTGAGTCATAACTTCCGGTTATTGAAACTGACAACTGGATAATATATGTAAATAATGAAACTAAACACGCATGATATGGAAGAAATAAAGAGAGATTTGCACAATTTACTGGTACATATATTTGAAAATTGCGATGTATCCTCATACTATCAGCCAAATAAACCTTTAGCCTGTTATATTTCTAAAATGGGCTAGTCCATCATTCAGTTTGAGTAATACCATTTATTATTCGCAGGGGTTTTCACTGAAAATATACTGACTGAATAGCGAACAGTGCAGACCATGAGCAGCATGCACGGATGTGCAGGCTGATCTTGGTTTGTACTGGTGGCAAAGGCAGAATCACTTGCCGACAGCAGGCTAAAAGTTAAGACGTGTAGTTGAATCAGTCAGGTTTGAAACAGGCATATATAAAAACCTAATTGTGCATAGTGTGCATCCGCGCACTCTGGTAAAGATCCTTGCTGTTCGCTTTCAAAGGTTATTGCAATTAGAGAAACCGTTAGCGAACAGCATGGCTGGTCTGGATCCATGCTGGTCGCAAATGCACTATGTTGGTTTTCTCATGGTGCGGGCTCAAATGTACATTTTGACTTTAATGAGTTTCTTATATTTCTGTAAAGAAATGTACGTGCACTGTGATATGTTTTAGTATTACTCTTATGTTTTACATGTGATGAGACGTAAAACTGACTTGACTTTATGTGGTATCTTTGTATTGTTTTACTTTGTAAGTCGTTGTAATAAACCAAAATACTGTTTTGGCAATACGTGATGTCGCAAAAACAAACTAAAATTCAAGGACATATAAAAATAGGAAAATGAACGTCCTTTTGTTTAGAGTAAAAGTGAGAAATATGTTGCAAACATTATTTCAAATATTATTCTATAACAATTTCATTTTAGTATCATATGACCTTTAGTGATTTTAAGAATAGATAAGTCAAGGTTAATAAAAAAGTTCTAGTTAAGATATTTTTGACTACATTAATCTCTTATGAATCAAATGGTTGGCATTTTAAAGCTTAAAGTGTGATAACAGAACACTTGAACGAAACTACATGAGAATCTGCTCACAAAAACTGGTAATACACCAAACAATGCCTCTGTACCGGAAGTACAACGTCCACTAACAATACTTGAAACTTCTTTTTCATGTTTGTTTATGTTTTCAGCTTAATGTTTGGTCACGTCAGTCAAAAACAAAATTCACTTCAACACTGAAACCATCGTTACAATTTTCTAGAAATGACAGCGATTCGGCAAGCAAATATACTGTTGCCAAGTGGCAAATAGCGACTGGCATAAAGCAATAAAGTAAATTAGCAACTAGCAAATAGCACTGTCTAAGCAGATGAGCAGATGGAAAATAACATTTAGCTAACAAGCATTCGACAAACAGCAATGGCCAAATAAGCAAGTGGTAAATTGCATGTAGCAAATTAGCAATCGGCAAATGGCAATTACCAGATGACACATCTAAACACCCAGTCAGCAAATATTTTTTAATCATTGGCAAATGGCAATTAGCAAATGGCCAAGCATTTAACAAAGGGCAAAGTGTTTATCAAATAGCATCCGGCAATTTGCAACTGGCTGGTCAAAACCCACATTATACACCGATGTACTCTACCGTATGTTTCACACTTTTGCAAATTACATAATGATACTGAAGTTATGATGTAGATTTGACCCCGTTACGATTAAGGCACTGCGATCCAGGAAAATACAAATTATAAGGATAATTGGCGGAATCTGCTTCTCCTTATATTTTTACGCCACGGTAATAAAGGCTAATTTTTTTTTTATCTGTGATATCCTGGTATGTGTTTTTTACCTTGTAATTTAAAGTTTTCGTAAAAAGTGTCTGGGTTCTATTTAATACGGAAAAAACTGAACAGCTCTGTATGTTTATCTTCCTTGCAATACACATGTTAACAGAAAGAATAAAGCCTTTCGTTCTGGTACATGACTTGATTGTTGGTATATTTTCTGGTCCTTCGGGATCATTGATTTCAACTCATTTAGATTTGAAAATTAAATACTGCTTAAGCCGGTGCTAGGGAGCGTGGGTAGTGTTGCAATTGCCATTAATGCTCATGAACAGACTCAATCAAACCGAGTCTGCAATTTTCACTGTTTGGCTTGTTTTCGGTGCTTTCGAGGGATCTACTTTCAAGACTTTATTGATTAAATACAATAATTTAAAAGCACAAGACAAGTAGAGTATTTAACATCTGATGCAATTACGCTTTCCTGCATTTTAACCCATTGCCATTAATTCAGGAATGTATTGAACTACAATGAAATGGAAAGCTAATTTACAATGCTATTCTTGGCAATAAACCAGGTTTTGAACAAGTTCTATTTACAGTGCAATATGCGTGCTTTTTCTAATTGCACCCGCATCTATACCGGCTAAAGTAATTAATTTGAGTGCTCGTTCATGTTTGTTTATGTTCTCAGCTTGCAATTCGGTCACGTCTGTCCATACATTTATAACACAATTCACTTCAACACTTAAACCATCGTTACAATTTTCTAGAAATGAGAGCGATTAACATTTAATTTGCACTTTTGCCAATTTATTTGCAATATTGACAAGTAATCAGCCCCAGAATTACGACTGAAGTTATGAAATGTGAAATTGTGAAGTTGATTATTGCATACTTTGCTGTTTCACGTTTTATGAAATTTTGGAAAATTTTGAAGTTCTGAAGTGTAAAATCGTGAAATTTATGATTTCGTACTTTACAATTTCAAATTCCAAATTATGAAGGTACCACCGGTCGTTCGTGAAAACAAGATAGGTGCTGCCAAAGGCTGCACTTTCTGCCTACTGTTTGGCTGCACTTTCTGCCTACTGTCTGATCAACAAACGTTTGTGACATGTATTCCCCGGTGAATTACCCCTTTTATTACATGATTTTGGTTCACTTTCGAAACATATCTAACAATGTCACTGTGAAAAGTATCAAACGTATTTTTTTCATTGCCATTTAAAACTTACAATACAAAATCTTTCCCTTATGAAAACCAGATTTTACATTATCGGTCATTCTTACGCCGCAAGTGAAAAAGAAATGAGCCGCACCATGAAAAAACCAACATAGTGCATTTGCGACCAGCATGGATCCAGACCGGCCTGCGTATCCGCACAGTCTAGTCAGGATCCATGCTGTTCGCTAACGATTTGTCTAATTGCAATAGGCTTTGAAAGCAAACAGCATGGATCCTGACCAGATTGCGCGGATTCATGCTGGTCGCAAATGCACTATGTTGATTTTTTCATGGTGCGGCTCAAACGAATCTTGCGTTTACTCGGTGTTTGTTACACTGAAACAAACAAAATGCATCTATATTGTGAAAGATAAAGATGGATGTTGTACATAATTTTTAAGGTCTCCAGGGATGATAGTATGAAATTTTGAGTTTTAAAGAAGAAAATGTATCTTGTTAAATGTAGATCTTATTGCCGCGACTATGTTTTCTCCAAGTTTAAAATTCGTGGCAATAAATGTTTGTCGATATCTGTGCGAAAAATATACATCTAAACATTTTTTATGCTAACACAAATACCCCGGTATCTTGAAAGTTTTGTATTGTAAGCTATTAGACATAACTGAGTAATCAATCAGCAAATAAAGTCAGAAATGACATTTGTAAACTTTTCGGTGCCAAGGATGGCTGAAATTTAATATGTACACTACCTTGACAAAACTGTGTTTGACAATAATTTAAAAAAAAACTTTTATATTTGGAAGACGGACTGATTTGTAAATGTGTACAAAAGTGCATTCTGTTATTTCAGCCCACGAAATGTCTATATTTGCAGTACACAAATGATGATAGCTTAATTAAATGTGCAATATCTCGGGGATATCTTTAAAGCCAAAACAAGAGGTAATTGTTGTTTTTTTGTGCTATTGCGATTTCTGACTTATCTTAAAAGCCAAAACAATGGGTAATTGTTTCCTTTTTGTGCTATTGCGATTTCGGACTTATCTTAAAAGCCAGAACAATGCTTAATTGTTTCCTTATTTGTGCTATTGCGATTTCGGACTTATCTTAAAAGCCAAAACAAGAGGTAATTGTTTCCTTTTTTTTGTGTTATTGCGATTTCGGACTTATCGTAAGGTAATATGCGCCACCTAACAATTTTCAACGGACTGTTATGAAATTTTACCAAATTAAAGTTGACGATATTTTCGATTGACTGGTATTTTTTTTCCAGTTTTTGTTATTCTCCATTTTGCAGCTGTAAATCTTCAAACTTGACCACTAACGTCATTTTTCAGCAGAGCGCAAAATGACGTACTTGACAGGTTTTTTAAGTAGCGTTTTTATATACAACAAAAATACGGCAAAAATTCTTTATTTTCAAGTTTGTATTAAAATCATCTCTCCAATGATATATAATTTGTCAAGTTTATTTCGACGTCACATCGGAGGCAAACGATTTATGAACGCAAAACACGCAAAACTGACGTCGAACTTCACCCAAAATTTTGCATAAAGACGCCATATTTAAGAAACTGCCGGATAGTTTTTTAAATAAATTTGAACAAGCGTGCAAAATTTCAATCGCTATCGATTCCGTAAAAGAAAAATGGGGGTCACCGTTTTAGATTTCGCTCTATTTACCGCGGCTCTTCCCCTACCCCCCAGTTAAAATAACGACGTTTTTATATTTATTTTTTAAATTTCCATCAATTTAAATTCAGTTTCGGTTTCTGTTGGTGGATATAATTAAATAATATCACAATAATGATAAAACCAAGACGTTATTTCATGATATTCTTCAAACAGATGAATGTTTTCGAGAAAATGTTCTATACGAGACAAAGAGACAGATTTTATTAGACAACAAACAAATTTGCCTAATACCCCACATGCGGCGCGGCGCGGGTAGCTACGTCTAGCCACGGATAGAAACGCAGTAATCAGTATCAACACTTGGTCAAAACGTATTCAAGACTTATCCCAAACTTGCAAGTTTCTCCAACTTTTGAACATGCATAAAAGTTTGAGCGATCCGTAGCTATTTGAGCGTGACTTTAGTCCAACTTGGTTGAAACTTATTCATCCGTAGTTAAACGTACTAAAACGTAGTCATCCGTACTGAAACGTACATTGCCGTATTGATCCGTAGCTGAACGTAGTTACCCGAGGCTGCCCGTACTAAAGCGGAGTCCAACGTAGTTCACCGCCAGCGGCGTACCTGGGCATACGCCTGTGCGTACAATTAAATTCGGCACCGTGAAAATGAAAAGGCTCAAAATGCTAAAAATGCAATAAAATGTAAAGCCTTAGGAGGTAAGGTGGCTATTTAAAGTTCTTCATTTGAACAATATCATCTTTAAGTTAATAAGATTATCAATTTAATTTTTGAAATACTGTAAATCACGTTATATCCGCATGATCTTTATTTCGCGAATTCCCTCATCCTGAATTATTTCGCGGCTTTATGAATTCGCGACGGGAGGGTCAGAAATTTAAATTCGCGAAGTTTCTTATCTTATATTAGTGAAATTCCAATTCTGGAAGTCGTGATTACATTAATGTCCATTATTCCGTATCGTATCGGATTTATGCACGCCAAAGACTCGTTAAATACATGGTCCGTAACGGTTATTTCGTATTAGTAATCGGTTACTGTGTTCACACAAATTGCTTTTGTTCAACTTAAATTGATTGAAAAGAGCTTTTTAATCCTTTATTCAATTTACGGGCAATTATTCTTGTTACAGTCCTTCACAAATAATTGTAACGTACAAGTATATAATACAACGGTGTGATAAATTGTCCACTAATCCCTATTGTTATTTAAACAAAATGTGTAAAAAATCAGGTTTGTCGAGAAGATAAAGGATGATATGGATCATCCCCTCAGGTAACACGTGCTCTGCTTGTTTGACAAAGTGCATCAAGGAGATGCTCTCCGTAACCTGTTAAAAACAAAGTTATCATCCTGCCAGCTGCATGTAAATCCAACCTCTACACATTAGCGTTAATTCTGTCTTTAAGCAGTATATTCTACATGAAATGTAGTTTCGGTGATTTTTATTATACTTATTGATAATATATTGAAATAAATTGAAGTACATTTAATAAACATCGTGTACAGGCGGCTAGTATTCATTGCTGAACTTGACCGTATTTCGGACATTTTTTTTCGAATATGTCTGTATGTTATGGAAGGACACTTATGCGGATTTATGAATTCGCGATGCACCCGATTCGCGAAAAATAGCGGAAATTAAAACATCGCGAATAATACCAGATTTACTGTATGAGATTGATTTGTATTTTTAATAATCATGAATACAGTAGAAAAAAAACGTAAAAGGTAAGTTTAAATTTCATGGAATCATATAGCACAGCAAACACAGCCAGAGACACAGACCGCCAAATAGAAACACTCATGCACACACGCAAACACCAGTACACAAACTGACAGCGAGGACAAAACGAATGGATATGTGTTTATTGGGCATCCTTTGTTCAAAAATATGTGTGCAAAGTGTATTTTCTGTTTAAATGTCAGCCATTTTTGTTACAGCGATACATTTCGCTCACTTAATCCTTACAGCATACGATCATACGTCCTTCCCCCTGGTTATATTGATTTGTCATGTTTGCAATTAAATCTATCAATCTATATCCAAGTCTAGATACGGAAATACCATATAGCAATTTACGCAGTTTGAATTTGCGTTTGCAAATACAGTAACTAGAAAAAGGTTACGTTTCGCACGAGAAAACTTAAAATATTTGCAATGTGTGGGTAGATACATGTCAAAATTCGGATGCAGAAGTCATGCATTAAATTAAACATTGACAAAGATTTCAAAAACGATAACAAAAAAAAAAAAAACTAATACATCCTTAATGTGTGCATTAACGTTCCATTCATTGCCTAAGAAGTATGCAATCTTTACATTGTAGGGGATATTAAATAATAAATAATGATAATAACAGCTTTTCACACGGTTCGAATATGCGATTTGTTCACATGTATATTTGGGATTAGGTTAGAGTTTAGATGCAGTTATAGTACGGAATCCTGTTTCCGCCATCAACTTTTCGACTACACGAACGGGCAAAATGCACTTCCGCCGAGAAATTTCTAACTTTTGCCTGTTTCCTAGCTACCGGCTTGTGCACACATGTCACGTGCAGTATTATTTTGTATAACGGTTCCTTTTGTCCCTATCACGCGTTCGACAGAATACCAAAGGAAGATAAAAATACACTGACATGGGAATATCCGGACCCGGCATGAATCATACCTGGTAACTATCAGTTCCGTGAACATAAATTTAAAACGAAGTCTTAGATGTACACCAAAATATCAAGTAATAAAATCTCTTAAAGATTGACTACAAACATTTTGTTTAGAACTATAACATTTGATTTGTGTATCAAAGGATTATATTCATTTTTCTGCCGCAGTAATGTTTTAGCATTTCGACAAATATTATTAATGTTCTCAAATTTAAAAAAAAAAAAAAACGTTTGTTTAAGAATTGAAGCTGTAACTACAAATAAGAAATCAGCGTAAGCCCGGTGAATACGACTTTTGGCTAGAACGCACTTTACCGATACGCATTTCATGTTTCAGTAAAAGGATTGTTTGTATTTCTATGTCGTATAGGAGAGCATTTTCTCGAAATCATTCATTTATTTCAAGAATTTCATGAAATAATATCTTTGTTTTATCATTATTGGAATTTGATATCATATATCCACAAATATAAACAGAAACTGAATTTAAATTAATGGAAGTTTACGTAATAAGTATAAAACGTCGTTATTTTAACTGGGAGTAGGGGAAGCGCACCGGTAAATAGAACGAAATCTAAGTCGGTGACCCCCATTTTTCTTTTACGGAATCGATAGCGACTGAAATTTTGCACGCTTGTTCAAATTTATTCAAAAAACTATCTGGCAGTTTCTTAAATATGGCGTCTTTACGCAAAATTTTGGGTGAAGCTCGACGTCAGTTTTGCGTCATAAATCGTTTGCCTCCGATGTGACGTCGAAATAAACTTGACAAATTATATATCATTGGAGAGATGATTTTAATACAAACTTGAAAATAAAGAATTTTTGCCGTATTTTTGTTGTATATAAAAACGCTACTTAAAAAACCGGCCAAGTACGTCATTTTGCGCTCTGCTGAAAAATGACGTTAGTGGTCAAGTTTGAAGATTTACAGCTGCAAAATGGAGAATAACAAAAAACTGAAAAAAAAAAAATACCAGTCAATCGAAAATATCGTCAACTTTAATTTGGTAAAATTTCATAACAGTCCGTTGAAAATTGTTAGGTGGCGCATATTACCTTAAAAGACTTATATCATCCACCTAACGAAGAAAACGCGAAGGACTTCATGAATTCATGTACTAGATGGTAACCATAAAACCTGTATAATATTAGATTGAAAAAAATTCCTTGCATGCATGTGAAAACAGTTATAGAATCGTCTCTTTTGATACATTTACTTGATATACATACCGATACACAGGGGCGGATCGTTTGACCATTTTGAAGTGAAGCACACCGCTCGCTCCATGCCATACAACTGGAAGCCATCGTTACACCAAAATTCTGCCACAGAATTTCCGGAACGTAGTCTGTAGTCTCCATTTTTTATGTCTAGGCTTCTTGTAGAGCAAAATCCCCTTTTAACTGAAAATATATGAGCCGTGCCATGAGAAAACCAACATAGTGGCTTTGCGACCAGCATGGATCCAGACCAGCCTGCGCATCCACGCAGTTTGGTCAGGCTCCATGCTGTTCGCTTTCAAAGCCTAATGGAATTAGAGAAACTAATAGCGAACAGCATGTATCCTGACCAGACTGCGCGAATGCGCAGGCTGGTCTGGATCCATGCTGGTCGCAAAGCCACTATGTTGGTTTTCTCATGGCACGGCTCAATTATCAAGATATGATCAATTTACAAGACACCGCCTGCTTCGTATTAATATGCACACAGCTTAATTTCGTCATTAATATTGTTTTCATCATCTTATCATGAAAATTTGTATCTTCAGATTTAAAATGATAAAAGCTAATTAAAGAATTTACGCATTCAATCATAAATTTCAGCATTGTTTTCTTTCAATCCAGACAGGAATTTCCCGTGGTTTTGTCGGTGCTGGAAGATGACTCACGTGCTGAAATTCATGAAAGAATGCGTAAATTCATACGTTGCTATAATAAAATAGTGCCTAAAAGAAAAGCGTTTGTTTTTATCTTATTTCTTCTATAGATTGAAGAATACGATATGCAAGAAGAAGAATCTATCACTAGTTGAAGGCGCGGAAGGAAATATCAGGCTGGCTCTCGGGTAACTGTTTTGCGGTAACTCGACAGAGCGTCGTGTTAACTATCGCTTAAACAGTTACCTTCGAACCAAATACTCAACCAGTGACAGTTTCTTATATCAGTATAATTATTGATGGCAAATAGCCATTTGATAAGGGGTGAAGTACATCATTTTTTTTTGCAATGGAATGAAAAGTTTTCTACAATCAACTGATAAAAAAACAGGGTGACCAACATATGTGACTTTTTGGTAGCGTACAAACGGAGAAAATGTCCCGATTCAGTTTGGTGAAGTGTTCGAGGAAAGTACTGAGAACTGTTCGTAGAAAAGCACTCATTTTGCGAAAATATGTCAAGTAATAAGGAGAATATAAGTAAATTGTTACATGAATCGAGACATTTTGTTTCGTGTGTACCGTAATCAAAAGCCGCGTTGGCAACCCTGATGAAATGGGCTAATATTATAAATGTGCGATCGCTGTTGCAAGTCTCTTAACACATTGCGGCTTGTCATATTGTATTTACTTGTATATGCAAAACTGTAATCGTTTGAAATTAAAATCCTAATTTTAAAAATCTATTCTGCAGTCAGGGATGAAACAAAGTATAGCCAACTGAAATAGAAGAATTTACTCATACAATTACTCTCCAAACTATTCAATATGACTTTCAACTGTTAGTCACCAAGCACGATAGGGACAAGAGATACGCAATTATTATTGAACATCAGATATATACAAACTTAACATAAGCATATGTGAAAAAACACCTCAAGGGCATCTGAAAGCTTACAGTCTTGTATAACAATTCTCATGAAGCAGATATCCACTTACATTGGAACTCGATGCCCTCGCCGCCTCACCTCACCACCCCCTCATACGTGCGCATGAGTATTAAATAAAGGGGAATCACATACCAATTAAATAAAGTAATTCATTATCTCATGAAATTGACTGACTACAACGCGTACAAATCAATTATAAAAATGACCATCATAAGTGTTAATTTGGGTAACAAATGATGACTAATTAGATGTACTAAAACGCACAGTTAATGAGTCACCATGTACGTAATATTTACTTATAGTACATTTAGATATTTGCAAAGTGTAATCCTGTTACGTAGATTACAACGCAGAGCAAGATATTTAGAAGTATGGTCCATTTTAAGTAGATGGGAACTCAGTGTAACCTTAATACATCTAAGCATGAAAACAGATCAAATTTCAAGCACCACTGGATAACATAAGGAGGCCAGTTCCGGTTTATTTTGTCTTAATTGATGTTCTGCAAGGCTCCTTATTAGAAATACCCCTGCAGGTTTCAAGTGTGCTAAATAATATAAGAACTATAATGCGTAGGTTTTAGCAATCTTCTGCTCTCTATTTTTTTTTACAAGTAGGAAGACATATAACGTACATGGAGAAGCTGTCGCTTCTAGAGACCAGGGATTTGTTTTTCGTAAGAGTATATAGAGGGATAAAGTCAGTAATTCGGTCGAAAATGTGCTTCTACACCATGTGCTTCCGTGGTGTAGTCGAAAGAAGTCCATAGTAAATATATATCCTAATTTTTCCATTTATTTTGCGCAATTCGTGTAGAACAAGTGCTTCGATCACACTTTTTCACTTCTAGAATACATTCTGCATGAAATGAGACGGTTTTCATGTTCGTACATCCCACATGGGAAGTTTTGCAGATCGAAACCGGAAGTTTATTGTACGGACAAGAGCAAATATGCGCCATTTTTAGGGTAGCAGACAACAATTGACTGGCATTTCTTTAGGAACGATTTGAATTACTGACCTTCAACCTAGAACAAAGTACACTGAAATGTATTTAACACTCCCCTTTCAATGTCTGGCAGCTACTTGACATATACGGTATACGATTTCTGTCAAATAACTGAATTTATGAAAAAGTTGTAGCATTTCACACGTCCAGTAGGCAGTGTCCATTATTTCCATTATTACTTAAGTCCGTGTTTTATTTGTTTGTTTTGGGTTTAACGCTGTTTTAATAGTATTTCTGTTATGTAATGACGGGCAATTAACCTAACCAGTGGATTTTGTACCAGCTCTGTTCATCGCAAGTAACCGCCAACTTTCCCACATGAATTAGAGGTGGTGACTAATAATTTCAGACTCAGATATTTACGGAGAACATACGCCTCGCCCAAGGATAGAACTGAAGAATCTTCCAGTTGAGCTAAGCGGGCGGGCGGGCTTTAAAGTTTCAATTCCTGGGATAAAGAAAATTTGATATGGGAAGAAGAACTAGGGAACTGGAAGGCGTTTATAACCTAAGTAGCACTGAAAAATAACGTTTAAGACCGCAACAGAATAACTGTTTTCTTTCGTATTTTCCATGATGGTAATTATATATGATTTGCATGAAAAGATTGAGAAATAAAAGTATCTCGTTATAAATTAACAGTGACATATATAAGACCAAGACAATGTGCGTGCTTAAGACAATGCGGTTAATGTCTAAATATTTCATTGAATGAATGTAGAAGCATGCTCTGTACTTGAGTTAGACCACACTTTGTTTCTACAGGGTAAACTAGTTATTTATTTATGTTTTAAAACAATACTGGAAAGAGATTGTCTGAAAAAGCGTGCAGACGAAGTTGTGAACAACATTACTTAATTCAGAGAGGGTTGTGATCTTGTAATATAGCTGCATTATACTAGTATTATCAGAATGATTTTCACGAAGTTGATGTGGGAGGAAAAAAGAAGGTCCCTAGGTTGTAGCAGGTCTTTAAGAACCCGCGTAAGCGGTCACTAACATTAAAGAGCCAAAATGCCTTAAACAGCCAGTCAGCTAACTTCTCAAACTGACATTTTGTCCTAATTTCAACTTATCTTAATTAAAGCCCTCTACAGACGGTAGGTTTTTGTTGTACAACACTAATTATCTCAAAGATGTACAATTTTTAAAATTGTACATTTTTCACATACAGACAGTATTCCATTCCAATATAAATCACAGAGATTTACCTAGTAAACATAGTGCATCAGGTACTGAAAAGAATGTAACCATTAATAATAAAAAATGATATTCACTTTTTTATGTCCCATGAATTTGATTACGCATGACACAAATAAGCCACGCCATGAGAAAACCAACATAGTGGCTTTGCGACCAGCAAGGATGCAGACCAGCCTGTGCATCCGCGCAGTCTTGTCAGGTTCAATGATGTTTGATTTCAAAGTCTATTGCAATTAGAGAAACCGTTAGCGAACAGCATGGAGCAGACTGCGCGGAAGCTGGTTGGAAACGCACTATCTTGGTTTTCACATGGCGCAGCTCAAATCATTTAACTTTTCAGTGTCATCCTTTTTCCATTATGCATTAGAAGCCATTTTATATTCAGATTTGTGTTTATTTTTGGGGCAGTTGTTTCTGGAATTTCATTCACTTGCCTCTTATCAACTAATTATTTACCAATTTGTTGCTTGTCAACGTGGGTGGTACGTAAAGGCAAAAGTTACGAAATAGAACATGTCCTAATCTGTAAGTCAAGACTTAAGATTTACGAAATTAAGGAATAGCATCATACACACGATAATATTTGGCTGTACATCTTGAATTTAATTGGTGTTGTACAACAAAAACCTACCGTCTGTAGAGGGCAATTAAACAGCCACCATCCTTGAGCAGTCAGAGTGTGTCCCTCCCTTGACGGGCTGTTTAATACAGGTTTAGCTGTACATGTGAACTGTTTTTCCGCATGCTTTATAGTATGTAAATACATTGTTCATCATTTCTCAAATTTAATGTACTTATTCATAAACTGATGCCGGGGCATCGCATTATTCTCTATGAATGTCATTTTTGCATTTGAAATAGTTCGAAGAAACTTTAGAAATGTAAAACAAACAATAGGGATGTTATGTACACCTCTGAATTTTATCACAGACACCTGATTTCATAGAAACGTCAGCAAACGAATCATAACGCGCACTCTGACTTGGTATAACAATATTATATAATGATATCCTGAAATGAAAAAGCTAGCTAACAACTCCAAGGGATCTCGCATGTATATTATTTAAAAGACTTAAACGTTTTGTTTTTTTTTTGTAAAAAAATACTACATACATTACTGATATATTTCATATTATCTAGAATAAATTACAGATGGAATTCCTCGAGGTATATAGTTATACGGCGTTATTTCAAAAGTTAAATCGTACTCATACCGTTTTTTCTTAAGAAATAATAAAGTGACCACGTTCAGACGTTTTCTTACAATTATGGATAATGAGTTCCTATGACATTCGGTGTCATAGCATGGCTTAGTACTGGTTTCTAGGTTGTGAAATATTTCATTCCCTGAAAGCTAAAAGGAAGTGACCATAAGTATGATTAGGATTATTCATGTACTTTATACCGTTTTTTCTTAAGAAATAATAAAGAGACCTTTTCTATAACGAGTTCGTATGACATCCGGTTTCACAGTATGGCTTAGCCCTGGTTTCTGGGTAGTGAAATATTTCATTCGCTGAAAGCTTGAAGGAAGTGACCACAAATTATCATTAGGATTACGCATGCACTTTATACCGTTTTTCTTAAGAAATAATAAAGTGACCCTTTTCGTATCGACAAGTTGAGAAGTTTACTTACGATTATGGATAATGATTTCCTATGATATCCGGTGTCATAGCATGGCTTAGTACTTGTTTCTAGGTAGTGGAATATTTCATTCGCTGAAACCTTGGAGGAAGTGACCACAAGTAGGATTAGGATTTATGCTTTGTACTTATAACTATTTTCGTTAACGAAATGATAAAGATGGTTAGTTTGTTTTAAGGCATTACACCGATTCAGTTTAAAAATAATGTAATCCTGTACAATACGGTTATCAGACATTGGCTTAAGTACTTAGGTAGTGGAATATTTCATTCGCTGAAAGCGTGACGGAAGTGACCACAAAAAATGATTAGTATTATGCATGTACTTTATACCGTTTTCCTAAAGAAATAATAAAGTGACCTTTTCTGTAATGAGTTCCTATGACATTCGGTTTCAGAGCATGGCTTAGTACTCGTTTTTAGGTAGTGGAGTATTTCATTCGCTGAAAGCTTGAAGGAAGTGACCGCAAATTATCATTAGGACTATGCACGTACTTTATACCGTTTTTCTTTAGAAATAATAAAGTGACCCTTTTCGTATCGACAAGTTGAGACGTTTACAATTATGGATAATGATTTCCTATGATATCCGGTGTCATAGCATGGCTTAGTACTTGTATATTGGTAGTGGAATATTTCATTCGCTGAAAGCTTGGAGGAAGTGACCGCAAGATATGATTAGGATTATGCATGCACTTTATGTACTTATAACTATCTATTCGCATTAACTCTGTCCCACAAATATTTGATACATTTCTTAGACTGGTTAGTTTTGTTTTAAAGGCATACCAAGCCTGCATTGCATGTTTAAAAATATGTACATATGTTACAAATATAGTTTATGTAAAATAACAGTAACAAATTTATTTGCATTAAAAGTACTATAGAATGCATATGCAATAATGTTTGAAATAGTACACACTAAATACATGTATATCTAAATACCATAAATGTTTGTTACCACTAAAAAGGTTTTTATTTTAATAACCGACTGATACTTATTGACATCAAAATTTGATGAATGTTGCTTTACAAACAAAACTAATTTATAAGTTTAGTAGAGTTTTCAACATTTTATGAGGATTTTTCTACATAACAAGTTAATATCTAATGACAAAAAAATTAGTAAAAGATGGACATAGCGCTTTTTTTTAACAACGTTATTCTACGTATTGGTCACCGATTATTCTTACCAGTAATCCGTGCAACACTATTTCAAACAGAGTAACTGGTAAGTTCCTTATACCATTTAGATACCAATAAAACTTTAACTTTTGAAGAATTCTTCGGAAGCGAAAAATGCAGTCAATCAAAAAGCCAAGTCCGTGTGATGAAAGATAATGAAAGTGTAAATCCTCTCATGCACATCCCCAACTCATCCCTTCGAACGGAAATTCAAGACTGAAGATTTTACAAAAATGAGTTGATACCAGTACGCAGAAGAATAAAATGTACTTCTGAGAACTGTCAGGAAACCTCCTCCGCCCATGTCTGCCAAGCCTGATAACACTGATTGATATATATATAAACAGTTGTCTGTTATTCGGTTTATCATGAAACTCATATAACCTGTCCAGAACAACATATGTCCTCATTTCTTATTTCGTAAAATTTGACTTCTAAAGCAAAAAGTACATTAACTTAGATTTTACGGATTTGAAAATTCATCCAAACTTGAAACATCTGGACAAAAAACAGATCTGGTGCGCCTGTGATATATATTACAGATATATATATATACCGAATTCAAGCGATTTGAATGTCTAATGTAAAAACTAAAGTCAGTAAATATCGGAGGTCATTAATTTTGATATGACCTGATATCGAAACAAAATATCAGACCTTTGGTATCAGGCACTTTGCATAGTAGTTGCTTGATAAATTACAACATGCTCATTTTTTTTCAGAACCTAACTGAAATCAATTTGATATAGTTGTTGTGACGAAAAAAAAAAAAACAATTCTAGAGAAAACAACATAAAAGGGGATCAAAATATGTGATTTGTAAAAAGGCTTTTGCTCTACCGAGAGCTAAAACATTAATTGAAATTAGAAAGAATCTGACTTTTTAGAGAGACTGTTAACAGAGGATATACTGTAGTGGAGTTATAATGATTTGACATTATTAATATGCAAAAATAGAGTTAAACCTGTCGGTTGAGACCACCCTTAGGAAATGAAAAAAACCTTTATTGACAGGTGGCCTCTTAACACAGATATTTTACACCTTGTATTTGCAGATCAGAAATTAATGGCCCCAATAAACAGGTTTTACAGTAGAGGTCCTTATAAAGGGGTGACAATTAATAAGGCACAATTTAAAACATCCGCATTTTTGCTGCCTTCAATTGAGTAGACACGCGTATGGATAAATTACTTATTGGCAAACTGCTTCTTAATGGTGCGTTCTTCATGATTCCCCAAAAATTCAGTAAGAACCTGGTTCTTATTTCGTAATTTTGAACTGATAGGTTTAATTGGGAAGGTCATGATAGGACCACAATCAAGTGATAAAGACAATTTATTTATCAGACTCATTTACACCCACTTTATTGCGTTGTACTTTACAGGAATGCAGTGGCATACTGATATTAAAGGTAATTCACACTTATCTTACCAGTGAAGACATAAATTTGTTTGACAACAGCAATTTCATGGTCAATAAGAAAGGTCAGATTTCTTCACCCCCACAGTAGGTAAGACATTTTGATAACCGGGCTTCGCCTGGTTATCAGAACCTCTTACCTATACGAACCTGGTTCCTACTGAATTTTGGGGGAATTATGAACAACGCACCATTAAGAAGCAGTTTGCCAATAAATCACGGAGAACCTGTGTCTTATCACTATAAATGCAGGAAATCGAGACGTGCTGTGTATACATATCAGCGATACAAAGCATTTGAACTTGATAATTACTCATTTGTGCAAAAAGTAGAAAACTTACCTCTGACTGATCCACCTATTTGAATTGATACACACAAGACAAGCATACATCTTACAAACAATGCCACCATTGTTTCCCGTTTGAACAGTTAATTAACGTACGTTTGTTTACTGTCATGCAACGAAAATGTCCGTATAATAGTTATCACTGCGCATCTGCAATATGTGCTACATAAAAAGTATCTACACTTGTTTATGATCCCTTGCCAACACTACGTAAGACTAAGAGAAACCTCGCACGGTTTAAACAACAAATACTGTACAAAACACAAGTAGACAACATTCTACTATACTCGACTTCGATCATTACATCAAGTATATACAACAGTGAAATCACATGATCAAAATTGGCGATTTCCGCACCGGGCCGCAATTAGTCAATGCGACGTTGTAAGATTTATCAATAACAAGAAAAGAAAAACAAAAGAGTCCTCAATCTTATATAGATACATCTACTCTTAATAGGTAGATAAAATGATAATCAAAGTGATTGTCAAAGAAGAAAAAGGCCGCCTTAAGACACACTTGTGAAGATCTAACAACATTGAGTGAGAAATTAACTTGAGTGAAAAATGTAAAGGATTAATGAACTGTCATAATTTTTTTACATTACTTGAAAGATTACCGTCATTAATCTAATGATACGGGACAAAAATGTATTTGAAACCAAATGGAGACAGGTGATACTGAATTTGAAAATTCCGCAAAAGAGCGTTGATACTAGTACGAAATAAATGAATAAAAGTAAATAAAATAGATAAAAGAGAAATGTCAGAGGAGAGTAACGTGTTTTCTATCATTGCCAGATATTTACGACATCATCCGAAATATACAGGTACACTCTGGTAAAACCGGTTCAACAACCTCATGACTTTCAGTCTAAATACACTACAGGATATACAAGGAAATTCATTGATGCAAGCATCAAGACGCCGCCAAGTGTTGTGTCTGAAGTACATTTATTGCAATATGAGAAATCACCTAATCATTACTTTATTAGTCTGACTGGCTACAAGTTATCAACATTAGCACATAAAACAATATATGTTATAAACTGTTTAAAACATAAAGAATAAACATGATAGAAAAGTTTTACCATGACATTAACATTGCGAGTAGGCGGTCCCTTTACATACAAAATTAAAGTAATTATTTCACTAACTAAGGTCACCTCCTGTGAAAAGTTCTTATATGCAGGAGCGTGTGTATGAAGTTTCACAAAAAATGCAGTTTGTTGGGAAATGAGGAAATGTCGAAATTATTTCAAACTTGTGGTTCACAGAAACCATTATTTTTATTATCATGTAATGTAATGAGTGTGTTCTATTTACTGATGAAGTTTTATGGACCTTTGTCACCTACATTATAGATTTTAGAATGCAGATTATATACAGCAATTTACTGTTTCCGTTGCCAAAAACAACCAAATATTTTGTCCAAGAAAAGAATGATATAACATAAATTATCTCTATATTGCCCCTATTCACAAAGCATGAATCTTTCTTATATACTTTTGAATATCATAGAATTCATTTTTTTTCCGGACGAACGATAAACTTGAAGTCCTCATTGAACTGTAAGGTTACTGGGAGTATGTCAGTGTCTAGATTCAAATCTAATATTACAAGAAATTTAGCAAGCATAATAACCCACTGCTAAAGTGTAGAAAATATTTCAATGAAAATGTTTCTTTTTTGTTTGTTTTTTTTTTTGTCAAGAATGGGCAAATACAAAAACTATCTATTAATTTAAAAAGAAAAAAGAAAAAAATGAAGCAAGTAACAAGATATAATAAAACCAGAGCAACTGACTAGTCATGCATATAAGATCAATGAACATATAAATTCAACAAGGAATTCTATTTTAAAGTCACTGATGCTTTGATAAGTTATGGTCCCATGGCTTTTGATATTTCGATCTAACCACATTTAAAGAAGTATTAACTTGTCACTGACAAATTCAGCCAAATGCTCTTTAGCCTATTGCACACCTTAGTTGACAGTGTATATCTGTAAACAATGAGTAGATCTATATGACACATAAGCAAAAAAATAAAAAATAAAAAAATAAAAACAGAGAGAAAAAAAACAAACAAACAAAAAAACAAAAAAACAAATAGAAATAGGAATTTGCAAAAGTGTGCGCATTCTGAAATTACATCACTGTACCTATCAACAAAGAAAATAAGACAAAAGGTTAAAAATAAGTTAACAGCGGCACTTCCTTCGTTCATTTCAACATATCTATGCTTATTGATTCCTTTATTTACTTTGTAAATACGTTTTTTTCCAAGGAATTTTTATGCAGGCAAATTGTAATTTTCCACAATTTTTTTTTAAATATTCTCTTCGAAGTTTACTGCAAGATTATTGTAAAATACACGAACGCTCCCTTGTCCAGGCGATTCACGCGTTGCAGTTGCGGTGTGTTGTATTTATAGAAAATGAGATAGGTAAGTAGGTCATGCTAAGAATAGAAATAGAAAACTTGACTTACAGAGTAACCTCCCTTATCAATAAATCGGATCAACATTTTTGACGAAATTGTAAATAAAAAAATATGTTCTGCTCTACAAATAAGGAGAGGAAAGACAGATAGCATTGTTTTAAATCACATAATAAGTTGCATTACATACATTTTTATGTTTTCTTTTTGCCATTTATTTGTTTATTCACTAAAATGTATTGTGCAATATCGTTGATCCTTTTACAAACTATTCACTGTGTTCAGTTTATCACTCCGAAACTATTCATTACCATCTTTACAGGGTCCGAAATAAAAGTGTATCCCATATACTCGACACCGCCTTCAGGGCGGCGTCGAATAAAATAAGCATTTTAATAACAGCTTAATGTCGCTGTAAAATAGTTAGTTACTTATTTTTTAAACAATGGAAACCGTCCGTAAAATTTCATTACATTTTCATTTAAGCAAACTTAATGTTGTTGCTTTTTGTACATTCAACAAATGCGATACAACTTAGTCTAGTAAAATATCGATCTCAGGAAACTAAATGGTTTAAAATGCGTACATGTATCTAATATCACTCCGGGAGAACTACGTTACAACGTTAGCAATGTCTCAACGATATAATGTGACAACATCTCAACGAGGTTGGTTACGGTATCGCTCAGTATGACACGGCTGATATTATTTTCATATAATTATAATAATTACTTTGATTACATTTACTTGTGTCTTTGCATGAACATGTATCCAGATTCTAAAAATAATCGCATAAATTGATTGAAACATTTAGATTTTGAAAACATACAGTATTGATTATCGGCGTACGCATGTATCAGTTTTTACATGTTCTTGTGTGCACACGTACTATTTCGTACGTGCCAATGTATAAGCTATTTTGAGCCCATTTAGTAACATTAACGAAGGCTTTTACGTCACTCCGAGACGATTAAAGATATTAAGGCGACTTTTAAGATTTTTGCGGTGATGGAAGGCCCCAGGTGTCCCTCTGAACATTATTTCAAATACGGACGGGCACCTTGGTAGAGCAAACGACCTACTGCAAGCCGACTGGATGGCTTTCTTACATGAGAATTCCATACCCAAAGCTAAATTTTAAGCACATGGTTGACAGCGACCATTGGCCTCGGAGGCCTTTCACGTAATAACTTACTATGGGCGCATAGAATATGCAATGCCATTTTAAATGATGTTTGTAAAATTCATACGAAATCCTATTTGAGATCTTGAAGACCATTCATTAACTCTATACGAATATCTTTTTAAATGATATCTATTGCAACAAAACAAAATCTTTTCACAAGAAGTAATGGAAAAATGTAAAACTGTACGGGATTTTAATAAAATCACATGATCTAATTAACTGTGAATTTAGAAAAAGCGAGGGGATAAAACGGACGTAGTAACATAGCATAATGCTCAAATAAATACTTGAGTCACTGCGAACATAGATTGGAGGAAATAAATAAATAATAATTTAATGAGATTGCTGAAAAGCAAGTTTTGTTTTGCTTTTAGAGAAAGGAACGCAGTTAACTGCAAATTTGTCTGAGATTAAAATAAATGCTTATCTTTGCATGACTTTCAATTTAAAGAAAGGAAAAGGGCGATTCAGTAAAACGCGAAAGTAAAAGAGATTGGAGTTACTGCACGATTTTCATTAATTGAGTTTGAAAAAAAATATATAAAGGTAATGCAATAAGTTGCGTAAGTATGGCGGATCTTAGTAAATGCACAAGTTTCGTGAATTTAAAAAGGAAATTGGGAGGCGAAAACAACGCGAAATAATGAATCAGTAAATGCGCGTGTTTAACAATACGAAGGAGAAAGAAATGATGATCAAAAGGTAAATTTCTTGCAGTTTATGATAGACCTTGGATCGTTTTTCCATCCTGAGTAGGTGCTATCAAATGTTTAAATGTAATGAAAGGCCCATTACACAAAACATAAAAATGTGGGCCTATAGAAAAAAATATATTCACTATGACCGTGTACTGAAAAGAGAAGCTGACAGGAAAGCACATCCTGTTGTTTATTTTTTCTTTATAGTTTTTCTACGTTTTAGCTGGTTTTCATAGAAACATTCTGCTGCTGATTCTAGGAATCCTGTGTTCTGTAAACATCAAAGGTAACCAACTGAATATAAATACTTATAAATTAATTACATTGACCTCTTTTATTCTGCAAACGTATCCGGTTCATAATATGAAACATACTCTTCCACTAAAGCTTAAAAAGAATATTTTACTGTGCTGTATAAGAGGCACAATAACCTACTTGTTACTAGACTAGCTATTAGTCTGATAATATTTTTTTTACATATTTACATACTCATATTTCCTAGTCAGAGAGCTTTCATTTATAGATTTCTCCCTGTTGAATAGCTGGCTGTGTTGGTCAAGAGAGGGCCCTGTAAATTAAACCAAAGAAGAAGAAGATGTTATGCTTTATCTAGTAATTTGTGCCATTGTTCACTTACATTCGGCAGCAGGAAAAGGTAACCATGTTATAACTATGAAGGAAAGTAATTTAACATAAAATATGAGAAGACACTATGACTGGCAAATGTAAGGACTGTGACCAGTCTACGATATCACTTGAAGTGGATAATGGGGCCTCCGTGGCCGAGTGGTTAATAAGGCCGCTGACTTCCAATCACTTGACTCTCGCCGGTGTGGATTAGCTTCACCCGGGGCGTTGAATTCTTCATGTGAGGAAGCCGTCCAGCTGGCTTACGGGAGGTCGGCGGTTCTACCCAGGTGCCCGCTCGTGATGAAATAGTGCACGGAGGGGCACCTGGAGTCTTCCTCCACCATTAAAGCTGGCAAGTCCACCATATGACCTATAATTGTGTCGGTGCGACATTAAACCCAACAAAAAGAAACATCAAAGAAAAAAAAATCAACAACAACAAAAAAAAAAAACACTTGAAGTGACAGCCAGTAAAGACTGGAGTTCAAAAATAAAATAAAAAAAAATATTGTAATGTGTTTTGATGAGCGTTGTTGTCTCTTGTTTTTTTTCCACTTGAATGTGTCAAGTTGCACGTACATTGTATATTTATTGACTTTGTGTCTAAAGTAAACATGTTGCAAAAAGATGAAAGTAAAAGTTAGTGTTATCAAATGACAGAAATTCCACTTCTGCTAGATTACACTGAAGTTTACTATGTACAAAAATATTTTGGATTATACCTGGTGTTAAGATTATTAAACAAAAATATCTAATTTCGGTTGTTTGACTTTTTGATAAGCCTGACCCAAAAAGTTATATGAGCTTTTCATCAGCAATCATGTACGGCAATTTAATCGTCTTATTTTCTACAATTATAATAAATTGCCTAGCAAAAATAGTATTTGTGTTATGCATAACAGGAATACCTTGTAACGATGATACCAAATGGGAAATAAACATAGCCCGACTCTTTGACTACTGCAAACATTTATCTCCCTTGCACAGCTGTATATACGACTCGAAAGAATAACATATACTGAAATACGAAGAAAATAACAACAAATCTATCACTACCGTTATGACACATAACAGCAAGATAAATCTTATATCAAATTATATATCACAGAGCGGCATTGGTATCTGTCTTCTCTCGCTTTTTGTTGGATACTTATGGTGCGTATGCCTTCCGCAAAGTCATTGCCAAAGACTATAAGCTTACTCGTTTCCACGAGGTTACTTATATATTTACAAGTGTGTTTCTGTTGATAACATTCCCTGCTTCATCATTACCATTGCTTGCTTATTGGATTTACATGGCGAGAAATACGTTAATTAATTTTATAAGTTGTCCTGTATCCTTGGAGCACAGAGGGAATGTAAATCAAAAGTGGGGATTTGTGCACATCAAACTTGATAAACCTTGTTAAACTCCAGGGTAATGGTTTTTCCGCTAACCGCTCATTGTCTATGTTTTCCGCATTTTTTAATTGCTTATTTTACCTACATATTAGAACTGTACATACCCATTATTCACTACTTGCGAGGACTATGTTCTTGGAAAGTGGCTATTCATTTAATGTTAGCCCTTGTTCTATCTTTAAGTTCTCTTAATTGTTCTGAATTGCCTTTTTAATGACACTTGGTATTTTTCCAAAAATGTTAATAAGATATTATCGAAAATCGGCCTGAATTTCTTTAGTTTTAGAGTGCGCATTCGTTACTCTTTGCGCAAATGAAAACGATATTAATACACAATTGTGTATTTATGAAGTGATATCTAATTTTTGTATGATATTTTATCTCAGCTTTTAAGAAATTGAGGACAATGCAATTTCGTATCATAATGATTTTAAACTAACCGCAAACTGACAATTTTAATTAAGCCTGTACACGTTTTTTTTCTGTTCCAAGACACAGACAGTATTGTTTTAATGGAAAGTTTGTCGGATAGATCTTCTGATTTTATTCAAGGAAGTGAAAGAATTTAAAAACTCGTCTTAAAATTGAAAAGTTGTAGACATCATTGTTTGATCAAAAAGGTATTAAATTTATTTCTATGACAAAATGGTGGATTTCATTTATCTTCAGACATTTATTTAAACTGTAGTTCTTATATTTCTGTAAACTAATTTCTCTATTTTTTCAAAGATATCAAAAGCAAATATCATGCTCTACATCTTAAGATAAAGAAACTATATGAATTAATGTATTTATAAGGATACTTGTAGAATATAGTATAAAGCTGTGTGTAAATAATGCCATGAACACATTAAAATGGCTGCCTCCATTTTCAGCCATTTTCTATAATTTCAAACTGCCATATCTTTCCGACAACTTATTATTATTTTGCATTCCTTTGCTATTCCTATGACTATAATTTTAATAATTTGATTATAACATTTTTATCTAAAAACGTAGATCAACAACAACAACAATCGGACTGAAGACAATAAACTGTTTACAGAAATTTGAAATTCTGTACTAAATAAATGACACGCCTTATATGGTAATAAAATGGCATATGTGAAAAAGTGCATAATATTCACTTAATAGCAAACTACTTTTCAAGTGGTTACAACAAAGCAAGGAAGTACGAATAATAACAACAGTAAACAAAGACTTGACCCTTTTTTCTATCAAGGTTACCTAGATATGTTGACCATATCACATAGTCTGGCTACCGACTAGATAATCTTTTTTTTTTTTTTAGAAAATAAATTCTGTTATATATTCTGACTTCATCAGTCTTGGCTCTAATTATCTAGTCTGGCTACCGACTAGATAATCTTTTTCTTTTTTTAGAAAAAAAAATTCTGTTAAATATTCTGACTTCATCAGTCTTGGCTCTGATTCGTATGTTTTGAGAAGAGAAGGGACATAATTATACAAAATTTGAATAGCCTCAGGAGTTATCTCCTATGAACAAAACATACGGTCTTAACACAGACTACAGATCACGATGAAAGATGCCTAGATAAAATATGATAAGAAATAACCATTTAAATTGTAAAATGTTCAGATTTTTTAAATTGATATTATTATATAAAACGCTATGCTAATTTTCATATTCTGTATTACAAGATTATTTTATACTTTTAGTTCTGAATGAACGAGAAGTCGTATCTACAGTTAGGGTAATTTTTTACCCCACACTTTTTGAATTCCGTTTTATCGAATATTGTTCAATATCTTAGTTCGAAACTATACATAAAGTTGTTTGGCTACATTAGCTGTACATAAATTATAAAATCTTTCAACGGTGACGATCAAGCAGATTTGCGCCTGGTACGTGCACGAATTTAACACTTTGCACGAGGAAATGTTGGTAAGTAAAAAGATCGATTTTTATTTTTATTCTAATAGTTATTCTAAAATTCTATTCACCCTGAAAGAACATAATTTTGCTATTAAAATTTTAATGGTTAAGATGAATATCCAAGAGCGCGGTCGTGCAATCGGCAAGACCTGTACGTCGACAAACAGTCGCCAGGCGGCTCCGCAAACAGGGATTAAGAGCTAGCATTCAGGGAGGGAACTTATTCTGACAGCATCATCGACATCAGCGGGAGCGATGGGCCCGTCAGCACCAGTGTTTGACACGAGTTGAGTGGTCAAATGTCCTGTTCACAGAAGAGAGTCGGTTTAACTTGTACCACAACAACGGAAGGATGCGAGTGTACAGACTTCGAGGAGGTGAAAGATAGAACGACGCGTGTGTTTTTCAACGAGACCGGTATGTCGGTGGTTCCTTGATGGTACACATCAAGGCAGACGTGATAATTGTTCGCGGGAACCTTAATGCAGCTAGGTATCAGCAGTACATATTGGTCCCTGTTGCAATTCAGCACCTACGAGCCGGTGGACGTGGCATGCAATTGCTGCAAGACGGAGCACCGGCCCATACCGCTCGTACGACAAAGATATTACTGCATCAACAGAGCATGCGGCAGCTGCCTTTCCCGCTTAAGTCACCTATTGAGCACCTGTGGGACAAGCTGAACGGGCGAGTACGGAGTCGACCCGCACCCCCTCGCAATCCCTGTGAACTGAAACAGGCCCTTGTGCAGGAATGGAGAATAATTCCCTAATGGGTCATGCAGAACTACGTGCTGTCGAAGAGGCAGAGGTTTGTGAATGTTGTGTCGGAGAGCCGTGGGAGGACACACGAAGTATTAATTACTCGGACGTGATTCAGTTACTTTTCACATTGTTAGAATTTTACGTTATGCCATTTTGTGAATTCAAATTTTACAGTGATATTTTTATTGATACCTACATGTTTGTCAATTGGGATTAAATTACGGGGAAGAAAGTCTGTGTTAAATTAACTATATTCAAAATTTGAACGAAATCCGTTCACAAATAATTGAACTACATGGCATTATATAGGTGACGGGTTAGAAATGGCCCTAAGAGTCGACTAGTTAGAACTGAAATGAAAATGACTTAACGAAAACTGAATGTTTTAAATAGATATCTGTCATTTTGTTTCTTTTTATTTTTTTGTCAGAATCCTTTTGAATTTTTACAACGTTTTCCTTTCGTTCATTGGCTTTTCTTCTGACTGCGGCCAGCTTTTCAGAAGCTCCGACACTACAAGCGTTGGTCATTTTTCTATCTCGTGGAAAAAGAGGACAGGGGTCGCGATTAAGCTTGAACGATCTTCATGAAGATTGGACGGAGCACAATACCTCACAGGTAATTTATCCCACACATTGTGTGAATTATATAAAGCACATGTATGTGTTCCTGCGGAGAATAAATTGGTAAAGGGACGAATCTCAGAAACACCAATTATGTATAATATCCGCCATTGCATAAGTTGGTTTTTAACAGATGAGTTTACACATATAAAACAAAATTAAAACAGCAAATCATCATCATCATCATCATCATCATCATCATCATGAATAAGAGCAACAACATATTTTGCTATTGAGCTCAGTTCTTTGAAAGATAAACCTTTAAGATTGATATATTTACTTTATCGTGCTGTACAAACATCTTATATCGTGACCCAACCTGCATAGTTTTAGCTTTCGACTATCTGTTAAAAATGAATTGGAATTACAAAGAAATAACGTACTTATACAAGTATAAGCAATAGGCATTGACAGCATTCTTATGCCGATGTTGCTTGCTAGCAAGATTACCGAGGAAGCAGGTGTAAATACTTATCATAACAATAACACATTCATTATACGTTAAAGAACAGAACAGCTATTGACCTAGTAAAGACTTTATCAAATGCCAAAATTGTTTCTTAAATAATTTGTTTCGCTTTTTCATTTTATATAATAAATAGTGCATTTGTTGAATTGATAGTGCAATTATTTTAGGAAAATTAAATGACGTTACATCATCAGGGGATCCCTTTATTTCCTAAAAAGCAAAGAGTAAGATCCAGTACTGTGCTATCTATTCAATGTGACATGTATCATATCTAAAATAACGTTTATGATATGAAACATTTTTTTTTCTTCTAAGATTTTGGCAAAGTCTTAACATTGAACTGAACTATAATGATATTAACTTTTAGAACAACTATAGATAACCTCACAAGTTGTAACATTTAAAAACAATCGATAATTATTAAAAGTATGAAAATGTCAAACTTTTACACGAAAATTTGATGTAATACCTCGATGACAACATACTAAATATGTTTTGTTTCATAATGATGAAAAAGTAGCACAATACTGCATGTTGCTCAAATTATTTTTGTTTTCGATCGAATTCTGTATGTGAGCTGATCACATTTATACTGGCATTATAAAGCAACCTGTGTACATTTTCGTACATATATTTAGTCATTCTTAAATATTCTACTTTAATGAATAATTACCAACAAGACGTTTAAATGCATGCAACTTCTGTAAATCTGCTTTCATGAAGTCGCTCAATGGTATTCAGGTGTTGTTTAGCATCAGTTCCTTCTACTAGCAGATAGACCATATTTTCAAGTATCACGGTAATATTTTTTTCTCTTATTATGCGACTTGATCTAATTTAAGTTTTACTAAATTAAATGCAACAAAGCAATAAATAAAATAGCCGCACCATGAGAAAACCAACATAGTGGGTTTGCGACCAGCATGGATCCAGACCAGCCTGCGCACCCGCGCAGTCTGGTCAGGATGCATGCTGTTCGCTTTCAAAGCCTATTGGAATCAGAGAAACTGTTAGAGAACAGCATGGATCCTGACCAGACTGCGCGGATGCGCAGGCTGGTCTGGATCCATGCTGGTCGCAAACCCACTATGTTGGTTTTCTCATGGCACGGCTGAAATGAGAAGATCCTTCGGAAGCATAAAAACGCAACCAAGCAATATAATGACAGACTCGGTTTGACTGAGTTTTCTCATGAGAGGCAATGAAATGTGCATCACCTACCACGCCTCCTTGCATAATCCTAAAAATAAAAAGGTAAGAGGATCCTTTGAAAGCATAGGATGCAGCTAAGTAAATTTAGTCTAATAGCAGACTCGGTGTGATTGAGTCTGTTCATAAGAGGTAATGAAATTGCTGCATCCCTCATATCCCTCATATCCCCCTAACACCAGCTTTCGCGGAATTATCTTAGTACATAAATATTAAATGGACTCTGTGATCCCAAAGGGACACTCAATGAATATTGATTTGAAATTTAAAACACCCAAAATGGTAACAAAAAACGTAATGAATTATGAACAACAGTAAATAGTATTTTCCTTCATATCGAAAATACAAATGTTAAAAATAAGCATACAGTTTTATTAGAACTTGTTTTTTAGAAATATAAGCACTTTTGCAACTGTATTTCGAAGCTTTGTAACTTGGTGTCTTTGTTTTGAAAAATACATATGCATGTTGTCAATTTTCTGTACGATCCTGTGACACCCAGTATTGTTTACTTTCTCGATGCAACGAGATACTAATTCGTGGGAACGATGGTAACAAATTATAGTCCTACGATTCGTAATTCGTGGTCACAAAATCGTTTCGAAATTCTTCTAAGGACATTACATCACAAGTAATTTACCCATCCGTCCAATTTGATTTTTATAAGGAACATGTTTTGTTTCTACCGAAGAATAAATTGTATTTTAAACATCGCTTTAATTATGTGGCCACATTTAGATAACAAATGGTCGGAAAACAAAATGATTTTACACATAAAACAAAACATCAAAATCATCTTCAAGAAAAACATTAACATCTGTTGTTTTGTATATTCTATTGTCATTTAATGAGGACCTAATGGAGGGTGTACTTCTTCAACAAATATTCTTACTTTATTGATATGCGTCTTAGATATAAATACTTTAAGGTATCCGATTCACAAGATGCCTGGTGACCCCATGCTTTTAATAACATTTAAAAGAGTTGGGTCTGCTATACTAGAATAAGTTGTAAGATGACCATAAAGATATGCACGAAACACTAAAGCCATGCTTTTTTCTTTCTTACATTGTAATAACAGGATTTCTTTTGAAGTATTATTTAAAACAAGTAAAAATAAAATAGAAATTCTCTTTCATGTTTTTGTTATGTAATTAATATGGTCTTTTTCAGTAGACAATACATTACCATATGATACCAAGATTACACATGAGCTTACCAGGCATCAATATTTGATATATTTTAATATCACTGTGATACAGATCTTGCTTATAAGTGAACCGGATACTTTAAATTGAAACAAAACTTGTGTACCGTTTGTTTTAGTCAATTTAGTTATTTTGTTATGGAATTACAAGTATAAACAATATAAAGTGTCAGCATTCTTTGCTAGTTAGATTATCAAAGAAGCAGGTGTACATTCTTACCTGAACAATAATACATTCCTGTGTAAGTTACGTCAAAAACATAGCAGTCATTGACTTCGTATTAAGCTATATCAAGTGCTAAAAATGTTCCTTTAAATGTCTTTCGCTCTTCGGTTTTAAGCTAGAAATTTTCATAGTGATTGGCTGTGCTTTTGTATCAAATTGTTTCTCATATCAATGATGCATTTGTATAAAAATGTTGCTAATGTTAATAGTGCATTTGTATAGAACAAGTTCTTTTATCAATAGTGCATTTGTATAAAACTGGTTCTGTTGAAACATTATCAAGTTCGAATAAAAAATTAATTTAAAATAGATCACAATTAGCCTTATCCTGAATGACATAAACCCAAAAATACAATTAACATTATTAATCTAAGCTCAATGCTGATCAAAGCTTCTTCACAAATGTTTTCCAGTAATCCTTACGAAGTTACGGTTTGGGGAGAATGTAGCCTTATTCCGCCGCAGACGGGATTTGAACGGACGATCGTCTTGATGACAACCATACTAATGTACGTTACTGTACTACACGTCTCTGATTCTCTATGACGACAAACAAAGACGTCACAGGGGAATAATGAACGAAGGCAACTACACAGTTAATTCGTCTGAATAACTTTAAAAAGAATTAATACACATTCCGAGATGGAAAGTTGATTGAAAAAACAGGCACTCACAGTTAATTTGTCTGAAAGTAATGCCGCATTGGTACCTGTTCTCCACATTGCTCTCTATGTTATCATGCTGGATTATCATATCGTGTTGCAAACGTTTAACAATACTATATCACTATGTTGTCATTGTTGTGATATATCTATTTACAAAACAGAGTATCTGTGAATATTTTGCTCAACGGTGGCACCATATTCAAAGCTTAATGTACGTTACTGAAGCAGTATATATCTATTCAAATCATGTTTCTATGCAGAAAGCGATTTTATGTAACTCAGGCGGAAAACGTTTACATAAAAAATATGAATCCAATCCATGGTTTTGTTTTATAAAATCATAAAATGTTTAAACGTTGTATTACGGTCCTGATTCCAGTAAAATCTTGTGTTAAATCAGCAGTCAATGGGAAGATATTTGTACTTAATGGGGCAAGGTAGCAATCTGATGAATATATAATGATTTTAAAGACTTAGTACAAATTAATTGAAAGAAGTCATGCTGCTTCTTCTTCATCTGAACGATTTAACAGTCTGGCAAAGAGCGAGTTTCTTTCCTGTCTTACAAAGACATTCTTTCAGGTGGGATACACATAGTATCTATGATGTAAAAAATAAATAATAAGTTTACATAAGTATTTTACACCATGAATCATCTGGGAATGTGCTTATTTTCTTTTTGTTTTGGGTCAAGTTCAGCATATAAACATATAAAAACTATTAAACGTTCAATTCAACGAGTGTCGTGTGAACGTTCCGTACATATGCGTATTCTGAATATGTTTCTTTAAATTGTCACAATATTTACTTTAAACTAAACAAGAGTAACCCACAAAAAGCTAACTGCAAACATTTCTTTGTACATCTAATTCTTTCTTTCCGGTTAAGGGGCTGACAAGCCTTTCTTATAATTGTCCCATTTTTCTGTTATTGCTACATATTGTATCTTTTTATAGAATGAAAGAATTAAGATCACTTGACTTTCTAAAATGTGTTTATTGTTTTGTTTTGTTTCATAATGTTTAGTTTGCAGAACTTTCCTGTTTCTAGTCTCAATGTTTGAAAAAAAAAGATTATCTCATGTCGTGTTTTTCGAATATCAAAAGTTCCTTGCCTAAAATAAAAAGATATTATACAATCAGTTCCTTGCATCGATTAATGCAAATACAGGTTGATAAGCCACCGTACTGACCAAATGCATGAGACAGGCTGAACACTAAACGCTTTGCAAATATTTTGTCTTAGACATACATTTGATTATAATTAACAATCTTGTGATCGTTCACACATTGACGCCTTTAATGTGTTAAGTTGTTTTGTATAATTTATTTAAAGTACCTTTTATTTCTAAACGCAATAAAACGTGAAATAAAACAAGGTAATAAAATGTGAAATAAAACAAAATATTTTAGCAAAAATCGATCATAAACTGCATCTTTCTTTTACCTGAATTAAGATTCAATCTATTGAGACCAATAACAAAACAAGCATGCCCACCATTTAAAATCTATTTTTATTGACCATTTTTCTTAACCTAAAATTATCTATTAGTGCACATTGATATATCTGAAGCATGAAAATAAATTGTTTGGACACCACGACAGGAAAGGTATATGACGTCATGAATAATTGCACTATCGTGCACTATTGACGACTTCAGGTGCAACACTTCTGTAAATTTTATCAGTAATAACTAAAAGCATGGCTAAAATATTACTATAAAAATGCCTGAAGAATTTCGCCTAGTTACATGTGCACCGTTTATGCAGAATGAATGCATTAACTCTGACAGACAATCTATCAGCGTCTTGTTGAAGCTATCGATTTTCTTTAATGCTCACAGATATGCATTGAATGCAGAATCTTAGGGCACAATTGAAGAAACTATATTGCAGACATATTTAATTGTATTTCAAAGGACAAAATAAAGATTGAAGCCGTTACTTTATGAACATTCGAGTATAATTGCTACATGTTTAACGGAATAATCCAGAGAAAAAAGTACCAATTTGAAATTAAGTTTTAGGATATTTTATGTTTACTGTAAACATTAACATTAACTCATTCTGTCTATGGAACAAACCCAACAATTTCGACTTTGAGAAAATTAGGCATTCATTGGATTCAAGCTCCATTAGTTAGACTTATCTGTAAGTGATAAATCTATTGTTAAGTTTTATTTATAATTTGAAAAAGCCGTGGCTGAGGGGTAAAGGTCGCTGACTAAAAGTCATTTGCCTTTCACCGCTGTTGGCTCTAAATATTGAGGTGTTGAATTCATTCAAGTCAAGAAGCCATCCAACTGGCTTACGGAAGGCCGATTGGTACCCGCTTGTGCCTGAAATGATGCCTCGGTGGTTCACCTTGGATCTTCATTCACATCAAAGTTGGAAAGTGGCCATAAGGGCTATAGTTTTGTTCGCGTGACGTAAAGCCCCAATCCTAAACATAACTGGAACGAACGTACATTTCAACATTTCGTATATTAGTTGTTACCATAATTTATATTATGAACATTTCAATATTATCTTTGTGACGTTTGAAAATTTGTACGATGAATAAGATTGTCCGTTTGTCCGTCTGTTTGTTAGGTTAGCAAAAATCCTGCTATGTGTTGTTTTTGCGCTATCGATTTATCGCACAAATCAAATTAGGATTTAATATATCATTATGTAAAATATATTTTGAAAAACTAAAATATTTGAAACTAATTTCACTCTTAATGTGACATGATTTGTGGCTTCAGATACAGAAGTTACAAGGGGACAAGTGTGCGGCTTAAATTTTTATCTAGAGGCTAAAAGATACTAGGTCGAGGGAACTAGATGGTAACTTATGGTCATACGATAAGTAACTCGTGGTCATGCAATGGTTTCGAACTTCTTCTAAAGACATTACATCACACGTAATTCGCCCATCCGTTCCATTTAAATTCTGTTTAGGAACGTGTTTTACTTCAAGCAAAGAATAACTTGAAACATGAACATCGCTTTATTTAAGTTGCCGCATTTATATAACATGTGGTTAAATAACAAAATAATTTACACATAAAACAAATCACAACATCATCTTCAAGAAGAACATAAACATTTGTTGTTTTGTATAGTCTGTTTTTATTAAATGAGTACCTAATGGAAGGTGTACTTTTTAAATAGATATTCTTACTTTACCTTATACATGCGTCATAGTGTTATATCGTTTCCTCTATCCAATTTTGTTAATTTGTTATGGAATTACAAAGAAATATACCACTTATACAAGTATAGGCAATAAAAAGTGTCAGCATTCTTTGCTAGTTAGATTATCGTGGAAGCAGGTGTACATTCTTACCCAAACAATAATACATTCCTGTGCAAGTTACGTCAAAAACATAACAGTCATTGACCTCGCATAAACTATATCAAGTGCCATTATATGATTTTCGCTCTTCGTTTATAGCTAGAAACTATTCATAGTGATTAATTGTGCTTTTGTATAAAATTGTTTCTCATATTGTTGATGCATTTATGTAAACATGTTTCTTATGCTAACAGTGCATTCGTATAAAATAGGTTCTTTTATCAATAGTACATTTGTATAAAACTGGTTCTGTTGAAACATCATCAAATTCGAATAAAAAATAATAAGTAAGGGTAGATTTCTCGGAAGCACAGAGCACTAAAACACAGCCACAGAGCCACGCATTTGCATAGTAGACCCACAACAACAAAAAAAAAAGCTGTAATGGTAAAATATTTCAGACGGGTTGCTTCAAACATCCAAAAAGTACATATAAATTTATACTAAATATAGATGGAGGAGAAGGAAATGGTAAGGGGCAAAATTGGGCCGGGGTGGAGGTGGGGTGTGTGTGTGTGTGGGGGGGGGGGAACCCGAAAGGGAAAGTTGAACAAGGCCGACTATACAAAGGGAATGCCACGATCATTAATAACAGTCACACTACAACGTAAACCACAATAGCGTAGACACTCGTGTACCAAAGATAAATATCCCAGCAAACACACAACGTTAACACAACGTTGTGTTTTAGTTGTATGTTAGTTGTGTTATTTTACAACGTTGTGACAACGTTGTAACAACGTTGAGAACTATTCAAAGTAGTGATTTGAAATGTATAGGAGAAAGCCCTATGCAAGCAATGTGTGAATGTACTGAAAAGACCCTATAAAAAGACACACTGAGTTTTTATCTGAATCTTGTAAAATCTACAACGTTAGTACAACGTTGTGCAAACGTTGGGCTACAACGTTGTGTACGTAACAGTGCTGTAACGTTGTCACAACGTTGTTAAGTAACGTTGTCACAACGTTTTACTCAAGTTTGAATCACAACGTTGTTAAGGTAACGTTATATTAACGTTTTTACAATGTTGCCAATTTTCAGTGAAAGAGTAGTTATGAAAGTATATTCAAAACTGACAGTTGCCTAGAAAAGCCTGCCTACTAGTGGAGCTACCGAGGTCGCCTGCTCAGCAGCTGTCAACTGCCTCATACACGAACTGCTTTGCTACTCCATTATATACTAATTTTTTTCGCTCGATTGTGAAGAATAAAGCTTTGAGTCCGTTTCCGGGAAAACCTTCGTTGGAATGGCGTTTAATGAGGACGTTAACTGTCATGACCCATTATTAGGGTTCAAACCCACGTCTCTGTGGTAAGCAGCCGGCACCTTGTCTCCAACACCACCACATCCCTTCTGCCGCAAAACATTGCCAATTATATAGGTAATTTGTACAGCATATGCTGTATGCAGGTCTAGAATTTTCTCCTTTTTTTTATAGATATTCTGTAAATATATGTACAATCCATATAAATCTGAAGTCCAGAAGATTTTTCAGTATAAATTTATATAGACTGGTTGTATGAGATCTGTTTAAAATTACAATTTAAATCATAACTGCAAGTTAAAATGAAATTTTTCACTCATTACATTAGCATGTAGATCTAGATTAAAAACATAGAAATTATTTTATACAGATGGATCACTTTATTTTTTTCACATTTTCCAAAAATTCGAAGTTGTCACAATATTGACAGAAAATCACACAAAGAAACCTTCATATCATTCTAAGTTTAACCCCTGCAGTTTTGACTAAACTGTAATTCAGATATCGATACATGAATACACCCAATCTTTAATTAAATTTATTGACCAAAAGATGTTTAAATTTTCGGATAGAATTGAGCTTCTTCTAAAGAGCAGTTCAGCTCAAAGGAGAAATATACCGTACAAGTTCCCGAATATTACTGCGAGTGTCAATTTTTAGAAGAATATGCCCCCGGCCCCCACCCCACCCCACCCCCGCCCTATCATACCTGGGACCTACGCTTAAGCAAATTATGCATTTGTGAGGGTACATCAGAAATACTGATGACCTGAACTTCAAACTTCTGAAAAATAAGCTTGTTTCTTGAAATAAATTAGGTTATTTTAGTGTCAATATTTTGTTGTTGTTGTTGTTGTTGTAGTAGGTCACAATAGCCTAAATAGTTTCCCCTATATATTCTATATAAAACTGACCTTTTTCAAAGAGCTACCAAACATAGCTAGACCCATTTCAGAGAACAAACCCTTACCTCATTTTAAAGAGTTATGATAAAACTGATATAAAATGAGAGAAAAGTAGGGGTCATGTATCTCTAAGAAAGATTTCTCTGGTCACATTTACTTACTGTAAACTGACATCAAAATCACACTGCTGTGACCTGGAAGTACACTCATACTAAATGGAGCTTGACTTCACCAAATACAGCCTGCTCTCCCATTTTTCCTACCAAATGTCAACAATACATCACAATGAAATTAAACAAAACTAGCCTCAATTTAGATCTCTGTTGCCATGCCAAGTGAAAAATTAGTGTTCAATACCTGGCAGCCATTACGCGACTAGACCAGATGGCTCCCACGCTGGTTCCTTTAGTTTAGTTAGGCCTATAAGAAAAACTGTTTTTCTGTAATAGTCTCAATTTCATTTGTATAGTACCAGTAACCCATCTGCATGAAAAATACCAAGTTTCAGCTTGATTAAATCAGTTTTCCAGGTTTTATGGCATTTTCAGTAATGCGTGTCCCTGGCGCCAATTTTCCTTCAAAACTGATGTCGCGACATAATTTTTAACCAGTTCTTGTAGCCAGAGCTGGTTTTTGCCCTATTTCATAAATTTTCACCATAATTTGCAAGCAAATTACACATTAACACTTTGAAATATACAAATGTCCCCTCTGAAAGGTATAGATGGCATAATTTAGAGAGCAAATTTGCATTTTTAAAAAAAAAAAATACCCCCAAGACAGTGAAAATGTGATTTTTTGGGTTTTTTTATCCAATTTTTGCAGGAAAATTTCAATGAAATGCTCATTTTTTACCAAAATCTGACCAAACTAGTTCATTTATATCAATATCTGGACAAATCTCATTTTTGCCCAATTTTCTTATAGGTCACAATAGCCTAAATAGTTTCCCCTATATATTCTATATAAAACTGACCTTTTTCAAAGAGCTACCAAACATAGCTAGACCCATTTCAGAGAACAAATCCTTACCTCATTTTAAAGAGTTATGATAAAACGATATAAAATGAAGAGAAAAGTTAGGGGTCATGTATCTTCTAAAAAGATTTCTCTGGTCACATTTACTTACTGTAAACTGACATCAAAATCACACTGCTGTGACCTGGAAGTACTACTCATACTAAAATGGAGCTTGACTTCACCAAATACAGCCTGCTCTCCCATTTTTCCTACCAAAATGTCAACAATACATCCACAATGAAATTTAAACAAAAACTAGCCTCAATTTAGATCTCTGTTGCCATGCCAAGTGAAAAATTAGTGTTCAAATACCTGGCAGCCATTACGCGACTAGACCAGATGGCTCCCACGCTGGTTCCTTTAGTTTAGTTAGGCCTAGTAGTATTTCATTATGTAAAGCTGACTTCGTAGCGATAGGTTCGAATCTATATTTTGCATTAATAATTTCGTTTATTTTAATTTAAGTTGTCGAATATACTGTAATATCATTGAACTTAAATATTTTTTCGTAAATTTACTTTGAGTATCTCCTTCTTAAAAAGAAACGTTGATTCAGATGTACTGAGACCTGAATATCTGCATGCGCGCCGATGTTTACAAAAGGAATGTCCAGTATTTTTGGTGTCTTTCGGTGATACCATTACACATTAGAACAACTGAATAAAATCTCCTTTCAATTAACTATCGATATATCTGGTATTTTACGTAAGACTGAGGTAAGTACATATAAATTATAATACTTATACTCTGATCTATCTTGATAATTCTTAAATTCATTTTGGCGCAAATTTAAGTTATCCCAAGATTTGGGCCAAGTCAAGATTTTGTTGCAGATCAAATAACCTACATATGCGTTCGTTAACAGCAACATGAAATTTATTCAGTAAAAACCCTAAAGTCTAGTTTCTGTAAAGAAAAAAAAAAAGAATGCAAATTGCTGCCCTACCCCACCGACTTCCGTTAAACAAGAAACTTTCCATATAATATTCAGCACTGGTAAAGGTAAGTTTTATTTACCGTCGCTTTGTGAAACAATTAACAAAAGCTCTCTAGAGCTTTTCTGCGACCCTATATTAAGAACAGTTAAAACCAATTATACCTCACCCCCTGCAATTTGCTGGTACCCATTTACAGCTGGGTCGACAGAGGCATCGTGATAAAAGTGCCTTGCCCAAGGACACACCGCAGTGGGAGTAGCCAGGATTCGAACAGGGGCCTTCACCTCCGTAGGAAAGCGTCTTAGCCCTTTCGACCAATGCGTCCGCAACTATTTAATTTCTGTTTCGAAGTCTTTCAGTGCGTTCACGGGATCTACTTTTCAGATTATATTTACAGCACAACAAAACAATTTTATTTTAAATCTACAGACAAAAAAAATAAAAAATTGTTTTTATTTTTTAAAGGGGCTGTGTGGGGGGCCCAAATAAAAAAGTTGCCCAACTTCTTTTCCCAGTGTTATATTTTTTCCCGGTCTTGGGGATAAATTTGATTTCAATTTAAATTTACTGTTTTAGATTTAAAGATTGAATACGGGGGGCTTAACTGCAATTTTCCCTGTTTGTTAAAATTTTTTTTTTCTGGGTTGTTTCCCAAAGGGGACCCTACTTTTCAAAATTATGTTTTTTTTTTTTTAAACAAAATAAGTTTTAAAAACAGAGCTTCAGAAAACCGCGTACTTATGAAAAAAAATTTTCAAAAAAAACCCTGTTTAAATTAAAAAAATTAAAACCCCAAGGGATGTGTCAAACCCCCGGGTTCCGGGGTTTCCGAATCCCCTAGTCTGAGATTTAGCCAATCTGAGATCCCTTTACCAAATCCCCTAGAAAAATCCCAAGGTTTTTCAAACCCATCCGGTAATAGATTTCCAAATGAATAAGTAATAAAAACCTTTGTTATTTTACTGAAAAAAAAAAGATGTCGATACTCATCTGCAAACAAAACTTGGGGTGAAAAAAAAACTACAGATTTACTTTAATCGTGCATGTAGATACAAAAACTTGCATGTCATATTTAAGGTCATTTTATAAACTCATTCATGGGGGAAAGCTAAGTGGGGGTTTCTTTGTAAATCTTCGGGTTTTTTTACATGGAGGGGTGCGAATCCCTTTAAAATGGTATACCCCTCATCCCAAAGTGGACGGGAAGGTCGTACAAATGAAATGTAAATACCGAAACTTGAAATGTCAATTCAGGTGCATAAAACAAGAAAACAAAATTCAAGTCTAAAAAGCTATCCCCTTTTTCTTTTGTCAAGCCCAAAACCTTTTTTACATGGAGAGGTGGAGATACCTTAAATGGTTCGACCCTCATGCCAATTAAAACAGGAGAGAGGGACATTTCCATGTAGAACCAAGACTTGCATAATGAAAAATAAAAAAAGAAACGCATACAAAGAAAAACCAATTCAAACTGGAAGATATCTTTTTGTTTTTTTGTAAAAACCTCCCCCCTTTTTTTTACATGGAAGGTGGTGAATACTTAAATTGCCAAATCCTCATGTCAATGGGAAAGGAGAGGTGGTAAAAAGAAATGAAGATACCAAAAATTTGCAGTCACTACTTAAAAAGTCATTGTAAACAAAATTTAAAAGTCTGAAAGCACAGTAAAACCAATTCAAATCTGGAAATTTTCCCTGTTTTTTGTAAATCCTCGGGCCTTTTAAAAGGGAAAGGGGGGAAATTTACCTTAATTGGCCCACCCTCTGCCAATAGGACAGGAGAGGTGGAAAAAAAGCTGTAAAATCCCAATTTTTTGCATGTTACTACTTAGTATATATAGTTAACTAATTAAAGTCTGAAAGCTATAGAAAAAACCAATTCAAACGGGAAGAAAAATCTCATGTTTTTGGGTAAATCCCAGGCCTTTTTATACATGGAGAGGTGGCGAATCCCTTAAATTGGGCCCCGATCCTCACCCCAATGGGACAGGAAGGTGGTACAAATGCATGTAAAACCAAAATTTTGGGCATGTCCCTATTTTAGAAATGTCATAGTAAACAAATTCAAGCCCAAAAAGCTATTACTTGTTTCTTTTGACAATCCTCGGCCTGTTTATTTTGGAAAGGTGGCGAATACAAGTACCGAAATGGTATACCCTTTGGTGCAAAGTAGGACTGAAAGAGGGTCCAAATGCAGGGAAAGATCCCAAGACTTGCATGATTTTAAATCCCTTAAATACTTCATACAATATAAAAAAACAAAAAATTTTTTTAGGTTTTTCCCGGCCCCACCAAACACAGTAAGGGTTTTAAAAATCCCAATTCAATTGAAATCTGAAAGCATTTTCATTTTTCTTTGCCCAATCCCACCTTTTTACATGGAGGGGTGGCAAAAAATCCCTTTTAATGGTTCGATCCCAGGCCAGAAGGACAGAAGGTGGTAAAAAAGCTTTAAATCCCAAAGTTTTTGCAAATTTTAAATACCTAAGTTTGCCCATAGGGCCCCCCAAAAAAAAACCAACTAAAAATCTGAAAGATATCTCAGGTTTCTTTTAAATCCTCAGGTCTTTTTACAGGGAGATTTGGAAAAATCCCTTTAAATTTTCGATCCTCATCCCAAAAGTAACAGGAGAGGGGTAAAAATGCATAAGAAAACCAAGATTTTCGGGATTAAATACCTAATTTTTTGTCAAACGTTGAAAAAAAAATTTAAAATCGAAAGATATCACGGGGTTTCTTTGTAAATCCTCGGCCTTTTTAAAAGGGAAAGTGCAAAAACCCTTAAATGTTACGACCCTCAGGGCCAAGTGGGAAGAAAGGAGAGGGGTACAAATGAAAGTAGATACAAAGATTTTGCAAAAAGTAAAAAAATTTAAGAATGCCATACTTTTAAAAAACCAATTCAAATCGAAAGCTATCCTCATGTTTCTTTGCCCATCTTCACCCTTTGAAGAAGGGAGAGGGGCGAATACCTTAATTGGAAAGGTTTCCCCCTTGCCAAGTGAGACATGAGAAAGGGAAAAATGCATGTAGATACCAAGCTTGCATAAAGAAAAATTTTTAATTACGACATACCTAGGATTTTAGTCCCGTTAGTTTTTCCTAAACAGCCCCTTTAAATTTTAAAAAAATTTTTACAGCACATAAACCAAAAATGACCCAAAAGGAACACTTTTGAAAATTTCCCAGTAATTTTTGACCTTCCCCTTTGCCCTTGGATATTTTTTAAAGGGCAGTGTTTCAGAAAAAAGGGGAAATTTTAGGTCCCGGGACGAAAAGGAGGTTTTTCATCCCCTTCAGTGAAAAGCTCTAGTTATTTGAATTTTAAAGATTTAATGACTAAAAATTAAAACATTTGATACCATTAATGGCAAAAAAAATTTTATTCAATGAGTACGTTTTGTTTTTTTCTAAAAGGAACTAGGGGAAAAAAAAACGGAAGACCTGCATGCCTATCCGCGGGCCCAAGGGCTGGCGGGCGGGCCAAATTTTGAGTAAGTTCTGTAACGGGTTACAGGTGGGAAAAATTTGTTTTTAACATGTCCAGAGAAAGGGGATGGGTAGTTTGGGTAATTAAAAAAAAAAAAGTTTAGAAAAAATTGATAACATATATCATCATCATTGACAGGTATTTTTTTAGACAAACAGAAAAGAAAAAACTCGCTGGGGGCCCCCTTTTTCTCAAACCATTTTTTCCCGCCCATTTGTTTTTTTTCTAAAAACATCAAACAATCGGGAAACCCTTTTTAAAAGCTTTTTAAAAACCATTTGTTGTTTTTTTAATAGAATATAAGATTTAAATAAAATACATGTGACATGGCGCCTAAGGGGGATGCCTTTTTTGTGAAAAAAACGGCAATTTGATTACAACTTTTACAAACCCCTGTAATGATTTTTTTTCAAAAACTTTTTATGAGTACTCAAAAAACAATAACCCAAAAAAAAAAAAGCTGAAAGGGTACTGTTTTTTAAAAAATTTCCATTCAAAAAGGTGGATTGAAAAAAAAGTAGGGTTTTTAAAATTCTAAATTCTTTTTTTATTTTTTCAGTGTTGATCTTTTTGGAAAAAGTCAGAAAATTTAAAAACATTAAAAAAAGCACTTGCTTTTGAAGGGGAAACTAACTTTGGGACAGTTAAATGTATCTAAAGAAAAAAATGTAACTTTAGCTCTTGGGTATCTTCAGCTTTAAAAAAAAACTTTTTTATTTTTGGGGTTGCCTAAAAAAGGGCCCGCATAAAAATTTGGGTTCAGGTTTTTCTGCAGGATTTAGGGTGGGGTTAACTGATATAAAATTAAAGAACCAAAACTTTATCCCTTTAAAATTTTCTTAAAACAAAATTTTTAAATTTTTTAAAACAATTTAAACAAAAAATGTGTCTTTGCCCAAAATCATTCTATCATTGACTTGTTTTAAAACCCCAAATACTTTTAAAATCAATGAATTATATTAAAACAAAAAAATTTTTATTATTAAAAGAAAGGTGTGATGGGGGCGGGTTACTGCAGGCAGGGGGATTTGACGTCAGCCAGAGGGTTTTTGGGGGATATACTGTAAAGTCTTTAATGTGGGCTTTTTCCGGGGGGGGGGTTTAATTTTTTCAAGGGGAGTGGTGTGAAAGTATGTCAGTTTTTAAATTGAGTATGACAATTTGCTCAAACACATAACCAAAAAACTTTGAAGCGGTTTTTTGTTGACGTCATGACTTTTTTTTTAATACCAGGGATTGGGGAATAGGCCCATTTATTAAATACTGTAAAAAAATGGAAAAAAGTTTTACTGCTCGAAAAAGAAAACATATGGGGCCCGATCTCTGAAGAAATTTATGAAACCCAAAAAAGGCAAAAAATAAAAACCTACGTAGTGGGTTTAAATTTTTGATATTGTTTTAAAAAAGATCTGGCCTGTTTTTAAAAGGATCTTTTGTAAAAAAAAATATCTATAACTTAAAAATTTTTCAATTAACTCAAAAAATTTTCACGCTCCCTTTTAAAAATTTCAAAAGCAAGACTACAAATTTGTATATAAACCAAAAAAAATAGATTTGGGAACTTGGAAAAAGGGGTATAGGCAAATCTCGCCAACCCCACATGGCAAATGAATGAATCCGTTTTTGTAAGCATATTTGATCACAATTTATCGTCAGCAAATGCTTTGGGAAAAAAAAAAACTTGATCAGTGTAAAATGCAATGGACTTTTTTTAAAAAGTTTTCAGTATTTTTTTTCACAGGAAAGCAATGAATTTTTGATTGGAAGTCTGAGAAATCAAAAGTTTAAATTTTAAAATGGGCTCGATTCGGTTTATACCCCCAGTGTAACATTAAATAAAAGACCACGTTGAAAAAATTTACCCCAAAGATCCTTTTACAACTTGAGAATTGACCCCGTCAAAAATTTTAACAACAAATTGGAAAAAAAACAAAGGGGGCATTTTTTTTAAAGTTAAAATTTAAAACCCCCTCAACATTTCCCAAAATTAAAATTTTTATCAAAAGTCCTTTTTTAGCGGTTTAAAATGGGGCCCCCCCAACATTTCAACATTAAATTTTGATCATTGGGGGGGGAAAAACTAAAGTTAAAAACCCCGGCAGGGACGCCAGTTTTAAAACTTCAGTAAGCAAACTGTTGATTTTTACACGACTGACAAAACGGCAAAAACTTTGAAAAAAATAAAACCCCGCTAACACGGCTGATGCAAGACTCTCCAGTTTCCAAATTACTTTTCAAATCGCCGAATAGTGGAAACGCGCGTCTTTCAGACAGCTCTTTTTGTTGAGGGCCCCTTAAAGGGAAAATTTTAAAATTTTTTTCGCAAATCTTCACTCTGATGTGTTTTTCACCAAGTCCATCCATATAACCATGGTCAAGGTAAAACTTTGGTCAAAGGCCCCCAAAGAGTTTTATTCTAAAAAAACCCCTTCTTTGTTTAACAAAATTTAAACAGAAAAAACAAAATTAAATTTATTTTTTCCCCGCGTTACTTAAAATTTTTTTTTTCTTTAAAAACTGTCGAAGGGAACCATTTGAAACTTTGGGAAAATTGGTTTTTCCCCTTTTTCACATTTTATTCATTGCAATGCAGGTAACCCTGTGATTTGTTTTTTTTCAGAATTTAAAACCTTTTTTTTAACCGGGCCCCCCCGGTTTTTGTCTCCAAATTTTTCCCAAAAAATGAAAAAAGGTATTTTCTTCTTTTCAGTGGTGGGCCTCATTCTGCTGACCCAGGTGACTTTTAAGATTTTTTTGTTGACAAAATTGGGAAATTTTCGACCTTAAATTTTTTAGTTGTTTTTTTTTTTTTTTCAATCCAATTAAACCCCGTATCTTTTCAAAGGGATTTACATGAAACTAGACAAAAATTTATTGTGAAAGACCCAATTGTTAAAAAGAGGAGGTAACTCTATCAAAGGGTCATTTTCTAAGAATTATTGCCCTTTTATACGCCCGTTTGAAAAATTGGGGCTATTATGGGAACGCCCCTGGGGGGCCGGGAGGGGACGTCCCCGGGGGCATATCTTCTTCATGCAAGGGGGGATTTTGATGAAACTTGGGACAGTTTCTCACCCAAACATGAGACGGAGGTCAAAGCGCAAGAACCAGGGCCCCTAAGGGCGTTCAGAGTAAATTTCAAACCCCTGCGTGGTCCGGATTTAAATTTTCCAGAAATTTTAACTTTGAAAAAGCATGGAGTAATCTTTGTTTATATTTGGGAAAGAATTTTTAAACCCCAGTGAGAGGAGTCATGTGCAAACCACAGGTTCCTAACTCGAAGGTCAAAAAGGGTTTTTAATTTAATAAAAGACTTTATCCGGAGCATTTCTTTTTCTTGCATGGGTAAATTTTTAGAAGCTTGGCACAATGTTCACCATCAGGGGACGGAGTGGGCATGCGGGAAGAACCAGGTCCCTAGGTCATTTGGTCAAAGGGCACAATTGATGTCAAAAGGGTACAAAAAATGGAAAAATTTGTTGGGGCATTTTTTCTTCTGCCAAAAGGGGGGATTTTGATATTTAAATTGGCACAAATGTTAACCCCCCACGAGACAGTGTTTATGCGCAAAAAACCAGGTCCCTAGGGCAAGGCCCGGGCATACATGAGGCTAAAGTTCAAAATTTCCAAAAATAACATTGCCGAAGCATTTCTTTTTCAAAAGCTAAGGGGTTTTGATTAATTGCACAATTTACACCATCATAAACGGAGTGTTAAGCCAGGTCCCTTATTTTTGAAATTTCCCTTTCCTTTGGTTTTTTCTATAAATAGTTTTGGCCTAAAAAAAAAAATTTTTTGTTTCCGGGAACATGCTCAAAAAAATTTGGGTAGGGAGGGCGGGAAAAAATTTTTTTTTAATTTGTTTTTTTTTAAGGGAGACTTTTTTGGGAAATTAAATTTTTTTGGGGCAAAAAAAGGAACAAATAAGGGGGTTAAACCTTAAGCACATAATTGTTTTTTAAAAATCACTGCCAGGTTTTTAAAAAAAAAAGTGAAAAATTTTTTTAAAATTTTTTTTTAAAAAAATTGAAAAAAAAATTCCAAAGGTCATAAAAAAATTAAGGGGCGGGCCAAAAAATTTTGGGTAGGTAGGAAACAAACAAATTTTTTTTCACCTTTTATTGCAACTTTTTCAATTTCTAGTCGTATGGGAAAAAAGGAAAAACACTTTTTTGTAGTCAACATGCAAGATACATCCAATTCTGAGATGTTTTTTTTACCTGTCTCTAACCCGGGAAGAAATTTTTTGGGACTTGCAAATTTTTTTAAGGGGGGGGGGGTTTTTTTTTTTTTAAAATTAACTTCCCCTTTGTTTTTACTAAAAATAACTTACATTTTTAAATTTTTTTAATTTTTCCATATGGAAAAAAACCCAAAACCACCTTTTTGGGGTACAGCTAGATGTTTTTTTTTAATCGTAACTTGAGAAAACCCCTTTTCCAAAAAGTTAAAACATAAAAGGGTATTTCACAGCAAGTTTAAAGACCCCCTTTTTTTTGGGGGGGGGGAAAAGGGACCTGAAAAAATGAAAAAACAGTTTCCCCCTTTCAAAAGCTTAAGAACCACTAATCCCGAATTTTGAAACTTTTTCCGGGTATTGGACATGCCAAGTAGAAATCCCTTTTTCAGCCAACCTCCTTGCTCTTTGACTTTTACCTTTTGTCCCCTATTTACTTCTGTCAAACACTAAGCATTTTGGGGGGACATGCATTTTTCCTTTAAAATCCTCTTCCCCAATTCACCTTTGCCAATCTTGCAGGGTTCATGAAGTCTGTATTTACCTTGTTCCTGTGGGCATGTCATTGTATTAGATTTTGTTATCGTTTAACTACATAAGCTTTTGTATTTAATTAAATTGAATTATCGTTATCGTTAAACTACATAATCTTTTTATAATTTTAGACTTGAATTATCATATATTGTTAAACTACATAAGTTTTTTGTATTTGATGGATTTAAATAATTGTAATAATTAAACCATATTGTATTATCTAGGGGTGCGGTATTCCCATATACTGCTTAAGGGATTACTTTCGTTGTTTCTGAACTTTAACAAATATTTTAGTAAATTTTATAATTAGATCCTGAATTAAAATACGTAATTGAAATTTTGTTTTGCTTATTTATTTAAACATGAGCCGTCAAAAGTAGGTTGTATTTTGGTGGTTTCACAACGTTAACCAACAACGTTGTCACAACGTTGATACGACTCCACATTTTTACGTTGTCACAATGTTGTATCTGACCGCAACACAACGTTATGCCACAACGTTGTCGCAACGTTGACACGACTCCACACTTTTACGTTGTCACAACGTTGTTTCTAACGTTGTCACAACGTACAGCACAACGTTGTAACAACGTTGTCACAACGTTACTGTGCTTCCTGGGATACAACCAAGACTTATTGAATAACATAGAAAAACGAACAAGCAACACATAAGAAAACAGTAGGGCACCGTTATAGACTCACAAGCATGCAAACGCACTCACACAAGTAGAAAAAAACAATCGTGTACCGTCTTAGAATTCCGGCTGCCAAAACAAAGGGGAGCCACGAAAACTTACTCAAAGTAAAGGGGGAGGTGTTGCAAAAAGTAGCGTAAATGCAAGGGAAAAGAGGAGCAATGGGGGAGTGAGGTGGGGAAAAAAACCGCTAACAACAAACAAGAAAATATACGTAACAGACAATACAAAACACAACCAGTTGAAAGCAGAAAAAGAAAACAGAAAAAGTATCAATTTAAAATAGATCACAATTAGCTTTAAACTGAATGACATAAAACCAACATTACAATTAACATTATTCATTTAAGCTAAGTGCTTTCTAAGCTTCTTTCACAAATGTTTTACCAGTAATCCCGAAGAAGTTACGGATTCTAATTCTGCCGGGATTTGAACGAACGATCGTCTTGATGACAACCATACTAATGTACGTTACTACACTACACGTCCCTGATTCTCAATAACGACAAAGAAAGCCGTCACAGGGGAATGATGAAAGAAGGCATTACATAATAAATTCGTCTGAATGACTTTAAAAATAATTAAAACACATTTCCAGATGGTTGGTTAATTGAAATTACAGACATCACAGCTAATTTGTCTTAAAGTAATGCCGTATTGGTACCTGTTCTTCGCATTGCGCTCTGTGTTATCACATTGACTTATCATATCGTGTTGCAAATGTTTTACCATATTACATCGTTGTGCTTATAGTTGTGATGTATTTATTTACAAAACAGAGTACCTGTGAATATTTACCTGTAAAAATAACCTAAATTTCATTGGCCGAAACCGCTCATCAGTTTTCAAAATATATTTCATGTTTAATGGTTTGTGGGGTTTCCCCATTAAACATGACTTTCTAAAAAAAGAACTGAAGTTTCACGTAGTTATTATTACTTTCAAACATTAAATATGTTGCAACAAATGTTTGTTCATATAATAAAACAGTTATTGACTCTTGAGCCATTGAATATGATGTCGACTCGGTCAATATTGCCTTCTTCCGGTGAATATCACATTATATCCAATGGCTCAAGAGTCAATAATTGTATAATGTTAAATCAACAATAATGGGAAGAGAGTTGTACTTAATGCGGTAAGGTAGCAATCTGGTGAATATATAATACTTTTAAAGTACAGCTTGACAGAAAGAAGACTGTGATTAATTAAGATTTAATTTATTGAGACCAATAACAAGAGTAGCATGACCACCTAATTAAAGTCTATTTTTATTGGCCATTTTTCTTACCTAAAATGGTCTATTAGTGCACATCGAAAATAAGGCGGCACATCTTAAGCATAAATATAAGTTATTTGGACACCACGACAGGAAAGGTATATTACGTCATGAATAAGTGCACATTTTCAATCAACACCTTCAAGTGAAGTGCAGCACTTCTGTATATTTTGTCAGTAATATCTAAATTCCTTGGCTAAAATATTATTATTTTTTTAAGTTTTGTTTGTTATCGTCTTAAGAATTTAGTCTAGTTACATGCGCACCGTTTATGCAGAATAAATGCATTAAATCTGACTGACGATCTGCCAGCGTCTAGTTAAAGCTATCGATTTTCCTAAATGCTCACAGATATGCATTAGATGCAGAAACTTAAGTCACAATTGAAGAATCTAAATTGCAGACATAGTTAATTGTATTTCGAAGGACAAAATAAAAACCGAAGCCGTTATTTTATGAACATTAGAGTAGAATTGCTACATGTTCAACGGTATAATCCAGGGAAAATGGTAAGAATTTGAAAATATGTTTTAGGATATTTTATGTATAATTGTACGCAGTTAACTCATTCTGTCCATGAAACAAACCCATCGATTTTGACTTTGAGAAAAGTAGGCAAGTTCCATTAGTTAGATATGTCCGTAAGTAATAACGCAATTGTTATTTTTTTTTATAATTTGAAAAAAAAAATAACCCGTGGCTGAGGGGTAAAGGTCGCTGACTAAGATCATATACCTTTCACAGCTGTGTGCTCTAAATATCGCTTTGGGTGTTGAATTCATACAAGAAGCCATCCAACTGGCTTACGGAAGGCCAATGGGTACCCGCATGTGCCTGGAATAATGCCTTGGTGGGTAACCTGGGGTCTTTCTCCGCCATCAAATTTGGAAAGTGGCCATATGGCCTATAGTTTTGTTCGCTTGACGTAAAACCCCGCATTGGTACCTGTTCTCCACATTGCCATCCATGTTATCATGCTGGCTTATCATATCGTGTTGCAAAGTTTTTACAATACTATATCATTGTTCTCTTAGTTGTGATGTATGTGTTACAAAACAGAAAACAAACCTGTAAATATTTTGCTCAACGGTGGCACCATATTCAAAGCGTAATGTACGTTTACTTAAATGAAGCAGTATATATTCATTCAAATCATGTTTCTATGCCGAAAGCGATTTTATGCTACTCAGATGAAAAACGTTGACATGCTTATTACGATTGAGATTTATAAAATCATGAAATGTTTAAACGTTGTTTTACTGTCCTGATTACAGTAAAACTCAATGTTAAATCAGCAATCAGTGTGAAGAGATTTGTACTTTATTTCGCAACGTAGCAATCTGGTAAAAGCTTCTTTTCTGTCTTTCAAATACATTCTTTCAAGTCGGATACGCGAAGTAACTATGATGTAAAGAGTAAGGAATAAGCCTTGCTTATAATTGTCCCATTTTTCTCTTGTTTCTACATATTGTATTTTTATAGAATGAAAGTTTATAGATCACTTGGCTTTCTAAAATGTGCTAATGTTTTTGTTTCATCATGTTCATAATGTTTAGTTTGCTGTACTGTGCTGTTTCTAGTCTCAATATTTGAAAAAAAATGATTATCTATGTCGTGTTTTTCGAATATCAAAAGTGTCTTGCTTAAAATATAACGTATTATGCAATCACTTTCATGCATCGATTAATGCAAAATTAAGGTGGATAAACCGCTATTCTGATCAAATGCGTGAGACAGACTAAACACTAAACGCTCTGCAAGTATTTTCTTCTCCGACAAACATTTGATTGTAATTAGCAGATCTTCTGATCATTCACACATTGAGGCATTTATGTTTTGCACATTAAGGCATTTAATGTGTTAAGTTGTATTGTATAATTTTATTTTAAGTACTTTTTATTTCTAAACGCGATAAAACCTGAATTAAAACGAGGTAATAAAATGTGGAATACAACAAAATATTTTAGCTAAATTGTATCATATACTGCATCTTTTTTTTATCTGAATTAAGATTTAATTTATTGAGACCAATAACAAGGGTAGCATGACCATCTAATCGAAATCTATCGTGGCTGTATTTTTCAGTCAACACCTTCACGTGCAGCACTTCTGTATATTTTATCAATAATGTCTAAAATCCTGGGCTAACTGTTACTTTTTTAAAGTTTTGTTTATTATCGTCTTAAGAATTGAGCCTAGTTACAATCAGCACCGTTTATGCAGAATAAATGCATTAAATCTGACAGACGATCTATCAGCGTCTAGTTAAAGCTATCGATTTTCCTCAATGCTCACAAATTGTACACAGAATCTTAAGTCGCAATAGAAGCTGAAGAAAGAATCTAAATTGAAGACATATTTAATTGTGTTTCTAATGGCAAAATAAAGATCGAAGCCGTTAATTTTTGAAAATTCGAGAAGAATTGCTACATGTTCAATGTATAATCCAGTGAAAATGGTAAGAATTCGAACATAAGTTATAGGATATTTTTTGCATAATGGTAAGCATTAACAGTTAACTCATTCTATCCATGAAACAAACCCATCGATTTTGACTTTGAAGAAAGTATGCATTCATTTAATCCAGGCCTACTTAGATATGTCTGTAAGTGGTAAGGTATTTAAAATTTGCAAACATTGAGAGGGGCTTCTTTGGCTAAGGCGTAAATGTCGCTGTCTAAAAAACATTTGCCTTTCACTGTAGAGTTACGAAGTCTGTTGAGATCAAATAATCTGTAATATAGTTTATTTCTTTCTTCATAATGATACTGATAATTTCTAAGAAAACCCCTTTCTATCTAGGCTCGTCTCAAAACAGTTAGTGTCAGAGATAAGAAAGTGCTATTTGAGAGGATTTGATGTCAGAGGTATTTGTTTTAAAGGACTCTAACGACTGATGCCAGTCTATTTTCACTGCTGTGGGCTCAAAATCTCGCTTTAGATGTAGAATTCTTTCACGTTAGGATGCCATCTAGCTGGCTTACGAAAAGCCGGTGGGTCCATCCGTGAAATAATGCTCATGTCTGGCATCTGGGGTCTTCCCCTACCATCAAACGCTTGAAAGTCGCCATTAGATCGCCATGATTTTGATGGCGTGATGTTACCCCCAACCCTATACATATACTGGTTTTGTATTAAGCCCAGTTAAATATTTATGACTTTACGACTTTCAAGAATTAAATAAATTCTTAAAGATATCATAGTTTAGAGAAAGGTCTTTAAAAGGAAAAGCCTGGAAAGTATATTATATTCGCACAGGAAGAACAAATATACACACTTTTAACTCATAATTCAACTTTGTAATAACACATTTTTATTGTAATATCATATCAATTTGTTAATCTACTGTTTTATAAATATTTATACAAATTAAACATATAATTTATATATGAAAAACAGTATTAATAGATAATTTATAATGATTGATATGCATAGTTATCCTGACTTACGAATTTTATATTGTACAGAATCCATCCAATGTTATATTATCCAGGCACAGTCAGAGAAAAGTCACTTTCCAAAATATGTTTAATAACTCAAGCAAAAAGTCATAACATAACAAAATATGAAGCCTAATTAGTAAAAATAATAGAATTGAACAACTTAATTATAACAAATAATTCAACAGTACTTCAAATGAACTGGAATGCGCAGACTAAAAAAGTGTTTCTTCATTTTTAGAGCTAACTGAAGTTCAAGCACGGCTTTAAAGATAACAGTTTTTAAGTAACTGTGTTTTTCATAGTTTACAGTTTCTCTATTGGAATCAAGAATTCTCTTGGTGCTTCTACACTCGGAGGAGCTGGAGCTTCGACCTGGAGAACGCCGTCCTTTGATAACGTTGACGTCAAACGTAACGCATCAATATTGTTTGGAAGCGTATATTCCCTAGTGAACTCCCTGTAAACTTTCTTGCCTGGTGACTCTTCTGTGTGTTTAGCGTGTACACATAAACGTTTGTCCATGGTTTTTACGCTAATTTCTTCTGGTTTGAACTGACTACAGTCAAATCGAAGTGATAACTTCTTGTTACCGATGGGATCTGTTATAAACGGCCTCTCAACCTTAAGCATAGATGAACCTGTGTCCAATTTGAAGAGGTCCTTTTTAATTCTTTCCAATTCCCTGTCAAATCTCGTTCGAGAGGATTCAAAGTCCATAGATTTCCATTCATCATCAAATTCTTTCACCCAGTCCGAAAATAAATCCCTTTGACGATCGAAGAAACCAAAGTCTCTTTTAAACAGTGGTACTATATTCCAAGACATTTTCTCTTAAGAGTAATGTAACACAAATTTTAATATATCTTTAACAGTTTGCTTCTATTCTCCTAGCTTTACCGCAAATAAACTGTCAAACAAGCGAGTTATCTATCTGTTTTATAGCCGAGTAGCGAATGGTACAGTGACTGCTTGCGGTATGACTCACAAATAGCATTCGCTTGAATTCTCCTGCAGGAGCGTGATTTTAGTATTTCCTTGGTGATATGAATCACAGAAATTCTACATTTACTAGCTTCCTTCCTTACTAAGTCATTAATTATTATATATGCACTTTAACATCTAGGTCCTATTTTGTTAACTGATACAGTATGAAATATTTTGACATGTAGTTTTGTATTTTTGTATTTCATTGTACGGATAACGCATGTTTTTTTCGTGTTATAACGTCTGCAAAATCCCGAGGGATTCCGAAGATGTTATAACACGCAATGAACATGCGCTAACGCTATTCTAGCATAAAACGCGAAAAAAACTAATAAATGAATACATTCTCCCTCAACGTCATTAGATTTCCGTGAAATGCGCGGGAACATCTGAGTTGTTTTTTCACGTTGACGTCATTTCGATTTGAATTATCCGTTTTGGGGCCATAATACGTTTACGCTTTGCCGGAACGCGCATATATAAAAAGGTGTTATAACAGCACGCGAGCGCGAGAATCCCTCTGTTTACACACGTTTTCTCTCCTGTTAAAACACCCCCGAAAAGTGACAAGAACAGCAGTTTTATGCTAGAATATGCTATCTTACCTTATATTCAGAACACATTAACTAAATAAATCGAAAGTCACATATACATTTGAATAATATTGAATGTATCAGAAAAGGTCGATGTATAATATATAACGAACAAATGATATATCCACAACATTGATTTGTCGTTAAATACACTCATTGTCTGGATGCCCTCGTGGTATAATAGTACGCTTCTAAACGATTAAGAATGAATTTAATCAAGAGAAAGTCACTGTTTCGAATATATTTTTTCAATACTAACAAAATATCAAGGATTAATAGTTATACCCTTGACGACATCCACTAAATATTTGCCTATATTGTGTGGTTTTCTTTTCCAACACGACGCTATGACATTTGACGTACAAACAGTTATTTGTTGCAAATTAACACAGAGATTTTAAAATGTTATTTCGTAAAAACGAATACATTTCGTTTTTGAGAAATACATTTTGTTTTTACGAAATAACGTCTTGTTTTAATTTATGAAATACATTTCGTTTTTCACAAAATAAGATTTCGTTTTTACCAAATACATTTCGTTTTTACGAAATAATAACATAAGATTTCGTTTCTGCGAAATAACATTTCATTTTAGCGAAATAACAATTCGCTTCGTAAAATCGAAATAAAAAAGTTTCACATGTCACTTTACGGGCACCGCACAAACTCAATCACATGTAATTAACATTTGTTTTAAACAATTAACCTACATAACTTTATTTCATCCCTTTTATGCACATAAGTGATTATTCATTCAGTTGGTAAAGTGACAGTACAATTAATTTTAAAGCAAAAATTAGCAAGGTTTGTATGTATGTGATATTTCTATTTCATTACTATTAATGTAAATTAACTGTATGTTCTTCATATGCACAGTGATAGAGGACACGCTTTGAGTGTGTGAGGTCGGAGGTTCGCTCCTTGGTCGAGTCATATCTATATACATGCGGTTCCTTTACTTTACACAGCGGTAGAATAAGTGAGTGATTAAGTTAGTATAAAACATTAAATATATTGTATACGCTCATGTTGCTTTTTGTTTACACCTCTTTCCCTTCAAATATACCGTGTAATATTGCCATTATCATGCACACATGTCAAATGGAATAATAAGCAGACATTACTTATCTATGTTATATTGTAATTCTGTAATATGCATTGTGTCAGTGTCTAATTGGCAACCCATTGATAAGCAACAATAAGTTTAGAATCAATGGGAAAAGTATTCATAAAAACTTTAAGCAATTTTTCATTGGGAATAGCATCACGCCGGGTCATTTATTGGTCTTGTGGCGACTGTCTGATCATGATGTTGCAGGAAGACCCTAGGGACCACATCCGAGTATCATTTCATCTGTAGAGAAGACCGGCACCTTGGCAGAACCAAGGGCCTTCCGTGAGCCAGCTGGATGGCTTACTCACAATTTAAAATTCTATACCCTAATCGAGATTTTATTAAAAGAGTGGCCGTAAACTTAAAATCTTTGTATCGTTCCATTGTTATTATCGATTGAAATTTCGATATGCTATTTATTAATTCTAAAACGATCAGGTTTAATTCCCAGTCATACAAAAAAACAAAGACTGAGACTGTATGTTATTATGCAACACATTCGCTATTTGTACGTCATAATTATTACGTAATACGTCATAGCGCGCGGTGGAATAGAAAACCACACAAAACAGGTAAAATATTGGTGGATTTCTTCAAGTCTACAATTTCTTTTTAGAATCGCAATGATACGCCCCAAACAATGATTTGTCGTAAGCTAAAATAATTGTTTGGAGTTCAGATGCGTATTATTATGCGAATTATTGCATCACGAGGGCTGCGCTCTCATGATATATTTTTTTTCGCATCTGAACTAAAAACAATCATTTTATCCAACGACATTTTTTTTCGGATATGTTATTTCTTAAATAACTTTCTGAGAGTATGCTCTGTTGTAACAAACTGCTCTAAACGCTTTAAAAGATGTTGACAAAATATCAAGTAATATGTTGAAAGGTTCGATAAGTACATTATTATATTCATTGAAATTATTTTGTATCCATAATTTGATTAATCTTGATAGAAATTTATCTTATTCTTTCTAAATGACATAAAAACTTATGTTTCAAGTAAATATTAATATTATGAACGCCACGTTTTCGTTCTTGTTCTGTCACTTCAATTTTCAGAAACAGCTGGTCCGTCTACACATTTTATAACGCAAGCTATAGATTTGTGTGTTTGTTTGTTTTATTGGAATTTTAGAAACAGTGACAAAGTGTAGGTCATAATAAAATAAATATTAAGATTTTAAGCTTTTTATGGCAGAGGAAAACTAGGATGTACCTGGCCATTATTTCATGGACAGGGGTTTGGGTAAAGCTCACGGAATGTCGTAAAACTGTTGGACTGCATTCTCGCTTGAAAGAGATCTACATCTACATGTACATCCATTGCGTGGTTTCAGACACACTGAGTGATCCAGTAATGCAGAGATCTTACAACTCGGCTAAGGAGATCCCCATAAACCATAGATTTTTCTCGCAATCAGTTAAGTATAAAATGCAATTATTTGAAGGTTTGCGGTGCCAGGTAAAGTGTTTTATGACTAAATGTTGCATGTGCAAGTTGGCAACGTCTTATCAAAGTGTCAGCTTGCGGTAGGTATCCATCGTTAATTATATACGACAAGGTAAACAAAGTGGAGATATTTTAACATCTCACGTTCAATATTTTTTTTGGAAAGTCCACAATTCCAGTACATGCAAATTTCGTGTAATTGGAAATTAAACGGACAACAAGCGCAACTTTCTTCATGCATACTGGCAAATTATCAAGTGTTAGACATAGTTTTCATTTTCTGAAATCTGTCATTTTTTAAAAATGCACGGGGTTTCAATTAAGGAATGAGACTATTTAAGTAATTTAGTTTAAATATGAATTACATCTGGTCTGTGTGAGTGTTGAGTCTTTGAAAACACCTAAATTGATTTTTTTTTCGAATGAAATTTACTGAACAGAGTGTTATTACATACGGTTGCACTTCTGCTAACCTAGCATGAAAAAATGTTGTTGACGAATTCGCAGCGACTCTTGCACACAGTGCAACACAATGCACACCGCAGCACACGTTCCAGTGACAACTTTGAAAATCACTATTAAAACGTTGTACAAAAAAAAAAGAAAAAAAAAAGAGAACACTATTGTTGCAAATGGGACAGACTCAAAAATTCTCAAATATGATTGACGGAACTTTCGGAATAAAATAAAGAACGAACACAAATATATTAAATAGATTACTATAAAACAAATGCGATCTTTTAAAAGTACCCCTGCATTTCAATTAATTCTGAGGCAATAACTCATTTTTGACTGGCTCAAGGTCATATAACATACCAACCGATCAGACCGAAATATGTTGCCAAAGATTAATATAACAATAATATTTGCTGACATTAGCAGTCGTACCAGACAAAACTGATACAGGAAAACTATAGCTTATACTGGAATGAACATTTGTAGCACGTGCAAAGGAGTAGTAAAGAAATATATGCCCTTCAAATATTAAAGTACATCAGATATATATTGGTACAGAAAGAGAGGAGATATCAAAGTAGTGTTTTATGTAAATTGCAGGCAACCTTTGAAAAATTAAGTTCATATGTTTTTTATTACGAAGTTGCTTTCCGGAAAAAGTGTTTTGCATTTGTTTACGGTTTTTATCTTTTTCATCACTGTGTTGAAAATATCCCAATTTTAATGTTTATGGACCTTTTAATTTTATGCTGTCTGTGCATCTTTTTAGATAGTTAACACCTGCTGTCAAATGTCTGCAATGCACGATAACTATGCTATATATATAACGTGAAAAACTTGGTATCTCGAATTCAAAGCGATCGAGTGTTCTAATTCGAGATAACCGAAGTTGGACTTAAAATGAAATTTTGCGCTCTTGTTTTCGGAATGGGACTTTAAAATGTCTTCGAGATAGTAGGCATTTTGAGATATTATTAGTTCGATATATCGAGTGTCAAATGTATGTATGCATGTATTATTATACCAGGTTTATATAGCGGCCTTTTCATGATAAACACGTTCAAAGGCGCTCTACATATAGCAGACGCAGCCATACAGGGCGCGAGATTCATCCTTTTCTAGTACAGACACATAGTGATCTGACCAGAGGGACAGAGTGAGATAAAGTCCCCAGAACAGATAGAGAGAAAGCAGTTTAGATACAGGCCTGTCCGGCTGACTTAGCCTAGCTCTTTGCGAATGGACAGTCTGGATCTTTAACGTGACTGGTGTATAGCACCAGTACACGCGAATCCGTCTTTCCTGGGAAGAACCAGACTACAGGCCTCTTAGTTAGGTGGGAGACACTCAAGAGCATCTCAGAAATTTCTAGTGCCTGGACCGGGATTCGAACCCTGGACCTCTCGATGGACAGTCTAGCGTGTTCCCACTAGACCACCGGCCCACCTTATCCCCAAAGCCCCGGGTTAAGCAAATATGTAAAGTTAACGTGGTTCTAACGATTATTCTAACACGACCTGATTCATTTACCTATTCAACAAAGAAGGCTGAAAGTTGTGTTTTATTTTACAACAATTCACTGTTCTGACGTCATAATTATTACGTCATAGCGTCAAACGGCATAGCGGCGCGTTGGTAATCAAACCAACAAAAAACAGGCAAATATTTGATGGGCGCCGTCAAGGATATACTCAAAAATCCTTGGTAACGTGTTAGAATCGAAATAATATATCTCTTTTAGTGATTTTCTCTTGAATAAAATCATTGTTTGTCGTTCAAATCGTATTTATAGGTTATTAGCTTTGTATCGGGAAATATGCACGAGTTCTTCAACGGAAATATCGCGCGACTTTAGGAGCGCAATATTCTTCCGCTGAAGAACGAGTGCATAAACCTTTTTATTACATATGCATCTACACGTATAAACATTATGTAAATATCATAAATATGTTCAATTACCTGAATAGGGCTGACAATACTGAACTAAAAAGAAAAAAATACTGCAATAACACACACTGAATTACGTCACGCACCCGATATGAAATTCAGGCGTCATTGTATGGAAAAATATTGACGTTTCCGGTACCAGTGTAACTTAACGGGAAATAGAAACGAGTATGTAATAATATTATATATCACTCGGGCTGTACCCTCTTGATATACTTTCTTAGCATCTGAACTCCAAACTATGATTTTATTCAACGACAAATCACTAGATGAGATATATTATTTCTTATACAAATGTAATACAAAATGTATGGCAACATCATGAACATAATATATATATGAATGATGTTCTTTTAGGACCAACAAACATTATAGATTCAAATAATGATTGAAAAAGATAAGAACGGTACATTTTAAATGGAAGTGCATTTAGTATTAATAGATTATGTATGCAAACAGGCAAATAAATATGCCCCTTTTTCAAATGAAGACGAACTGATCATGTAAATATCTTGGCTTAGACTGAACATTACAGGAGAAAATGGTTGGGAGTTAAGCCACTGATCTGGTATAGGTTTCTGATAAAAGTTGTAATCAATGGATTTACAGCCTGAAGACAATTGTGTAAGACTGTCATTGTCTCATTCAGACGTTATTCTGTGAAGGCAGTCTAAGATGATTACATTTTAGTCGACTCTTGAAAATTGCTAATTTAAGAATAATCCTATAAGTTTAGTTTGTATTGTACTAATTTATCTTAGCTCGATTAAGAAAGCAAGTAACGTGTACAAATGTATTTGAACAACTTTGAAAATGAAAAGTAATAGCAGAAGTCATGAAATTATTATGCAGATCAAATACAATCACACTCACAAACTGTAAAATAGAAAAAATGGAAACCAGCAGGCCTACCGTCCACGCCTTCTAGCCCCGTGTTGAGCAGAACTCAACATCAATACATGAAAAAACAAAACAAAAAACAAATCATGAGCCATCCGCAGAAGTGTCCATAAGACATTGTACATGGAATCTATTAAACACTACTCTATGAGAATCAGTATATGGTCCTCAGCTGAAATAACGGACGAGCCCTTAACGAGACAACAATGGTCCGAACTAAACAAACAATAATTTAGGGCGGGTTCCCGAGGTTATGGAACCTGCATATCAAAGAAACTGTCAAACGACAATTAAAAAAATAAAAAATAAATGAGCCGTGTCATGAGAAAACCAACATAGTGGGTATGCGACCAGCATGGATCCAGACCAGCCTGCGCATCCGCGCAGTCTGGTCAGGATCCATGCTGTTCGCTAATAGTTTCTCCAATTCCAATAGGCTTTAAAAGCGAACAGCATGGAGCCTGACCAGACTGCGCGGATGCGCAGGCTGGTCTGGATCCATGCTGGTCGCATACCCACTATGTTAGTTTTCCAATGGCACGGCTCAAATAAATAACATGCATCATATATCTAAAGAATGATTACACAATTCCGAAAAGCATGAAGTATTAAAGGAGTATTCGAACAACCACACACGGTACACCATACCCTTATACTGTAAATCGATTTACACATGAATAAACACTGTTATAAAAAAGTAGATACATTCCTTTAAAATACAATTATTATTGTCATATGAGATAGTACACAGTCGTGACAGCAGTGAGATCTAATGCAGATTGAATTATTTCTGTTCTTCTTGGCTTAGTTACCGTTTAAATGTTTATAGTGCATTGCCAATTCCAGACAGACCATCAACGTCAGTTGTATATCATGTATAACATATATATCTGTTTGTTTGCTTTCCTTATCTATTTCAGTATATTTCTAACGGATCTGTAAACCAGACTAGAATTGCTTTCGCTGCACTGTTTGTTATACGATAATTCTTGTAGACATTTGCAGCCGTTCGTCAGGTGATAGCGATGCAGAGAAACAAGGGCCGACATTGGAATGTAGCATCCGTATGAAACAATGACAAGGAAATAATGAGGAATTCTGTACCTGTATGCAAAAGTTCAACTGAGGATAATTCATTTAATACAATCTACAGAGATCTCATACAAAGCGATGTGATTGAAGGAATAAAGAAAATGTTTTGTTCGAGTTAAAACATCTGCATAGTCTCAAAGGATTGGTTAGTGACCGAGTCTGGTTGAGCTATTCTAGTATTAAATGTGTACAAAGCTAAAAAAATATTATTATGTCGATTAGCGTCACTTGATTTTCATCGAATGCGCGGGAAAGTCTGTGTAGTCTAGCTGATTACGATGACGTCATTCCCTTTTAAAATATGCGTTATCTGGCCGTCATATATTGAAATACGCATATTTAGTCGCTCCATTAACACACGCTTTCTTTCCTGCGTACTCGCCTCGAGGAAACAACCAAACAACAGTTTCATGATAGGATAATCAATTATGTTTCATACAATACAATGAAAATATTTGGTCTTTTTGGTCTTTTTATTATAATATTTCTTTAGTTTTTCATTCCGAGTCCTTCTTAACAATACCGTCGTACTATTCACCCCCAAAGAGTTATGTTCCAATGTCTTGACTTGTTTTAGTTATCATCGATGTTTTTTTTTTTTTTTTTTTTTAGTGAACAAACGAAATCTCGTTTGTTTTTGAATAGCTTTGATACTTTGATGGCTTAATTTTAGCAGCGGTGTTAATGATATGTGAAGACCTGCAAATTAGAATTCTATACAGTTTCAAAATATCAAAATACAGTAAGATATCTTAAGCATCAGTAGATTCAGATTAAGCATAATATGTATAGATATTTCCTTTAATTCATTTTTTTTTTATTCTAACACGACCAGCAAATAACCTACATACATGTAGAGCAAAATCTATCTCGGGTTATTCTGCAATAAACCACTCGCGTGCAAAGATGTCATCCGATCCAGGTGCGTAGCACGGCCGTAAAAAGTAGTTTCCATTTTTTCTAACACTGTTTATACTAGTATGTCGTGTTAGAATCGAAATAATCAGTTTCCAAGTGTGATTTATCGTAGAATAACCCGAGTTTTTCCGAACTCAAAACACGGGTTATTCTACGATAAACCACGTTTGGGAACGTATTATTTCTTAATTAAACATAACAAGAGAGACATTATTAACCTTTATTTCAAATTTTGTTACGGAACTTGTAACAACCTTTTTATAAAAAAACTTCTTATTCCATCTGCCTATGTGACTTTCGATTGTTCGAATAAAAATGTTTTGCAAATAAGTAAATGCCATTGAATTGTGTATCATATTAATTTTTGTGGTATACTTTAATAACAAATTCCAAATACAAAACATTATCATTTCAAAAGACATACCAAATAGACAATGGTCATTATTTCGACGAGTATCATTTACATCACGTTACATATTTCTTGGTACCATACAGAAGCCGGGAAAAGGTGTTACTATACTTAATCTTCTAGTTAATAAAAATCATTTCCGAACCAAAAATGGTGTAACAAAACGGTATTACACTTAACTGGCATACTCTGAATCGATTACTGTGGCGAACAATAATTCATTAGATGTATTATTCTGTCGGACGTAAAGCCCCTCGCCGTGCTTTAATGTTATTAGAAAATAAACACGTCATGTTGTCAATATTTGGCGCCAAACATGTGCTAGTGAAATAGTTCTTCCATATTACAGACTGTTTTTATAAACATGAGAGAAATAATATGGTAGCCGCTTAAAATAATTCACTCGCCCTCATGAAATGTATAACCTCGTAATCGTGTTTAAATATATTGAAAGATGGTTCTGCTTCATATTTTTCTGAACTATTTTGGCATATTAAGAATTGCCAAAACAATAGTAAAAGCTCTGCACTTCAAATATTATCATAGTGGCTCAGTGCAGCTAAAATGTCATTAATATATGAGGGTTGTTCTGTTAGATCAGACATGTGTATTTATCATTGGTAATTTGTTCTTCGCCAGTATGCTGGAATTATTCATTTTATTCAAGTTTTAACGTAGTTTAACGTTGCCACTTTTGCACTTGTTCCAAAGGTCTTTGAACTTTTGTAAAGACATATCTTTTAGGTGAGTTAACGTTGTCACTTTTGCACTTACTCCAAAGGTCTTTGAACTTTTGTTAAGACATATCTAGCAGGTGAGATGTACCGTATATCTGCATATTGTTTATCAATGTTCTCTTGGTAAATGTAACAGGATTTATATAAAGAATATGATTCGTCTTACCTGCTTCTTGACAACACAGCCCAGAACAATTTCAGTTATCAAAATGGCAAGAGAGCTTTTAGCTGGTACTTTGCCATCTAACTTGTTGTAAGTCATCAAAATGGTTTTGCGTCTCTAACATTTTGATATTTACTTGCATAATTTTGTAATTAGTAAACACGTGTTTTGTTTTTTGGATAATGTAAACATAATGATGCAAAGCTAAACAAAATGGTATAAACACGGTATGAACAATTACTTCATTATCTGCGTAATTGAAATTTAAGTGAAAAGTCAAGTGAAAATAACAAACTGCCACGTCATGATATTGCTATATTCACAAAACTTGTAAACACGTGTCATGCAGTTTGTGAATGAAGAACGGAAACACCATTATCCAAGTGGAACGTATCCATGAAATAACTATGAGCTGTACATGCAATATGTACAAAATATTTGGCAATAATGTTATAGCTAGTACCCTTTTATAGTACAACTATTTATGCATTCATTTTATTACAGTAGAAGTGAATTAAACGCATGAAGACCAAAGCTCGCTGCATATGATAGTTTCATTATTTTGTAATGCACGCATTACCAAAGTACGCAGGCTATCATACCCCAAGAAATATTTGTTTGTTTCTTGTGTGGTTTTAAGTGATATCGAGACATCTTATACCATGTGGCTAATATCCGCATTTAATGGTAGAGGAAGACCCAAACGGCTTATTTAAAGCACGTACGGGTGCCTTGGTAGAATCAATAACCTTTCTCAAGTCAACTGGCGCTTTAAGTCTGTTACCTTAATCATTCAGCAGAGAAGGCTTCGGTCTTAAGAAAAAATATCAAACGTCTTGAGTGATGCCTCTGAAAAGGCAAATGTTCACACATCAAAAAGATTAAATGAATGAATGGCAGCTCTTTGCTAAGGCCTGTAATCACCCTGATATGCTACACCAAAGCTGACAGTTGCATCATACTGCATTCTTTCCAATCACATGTAACGTTCTTCTACGTGCATCTATCTTCTAAAAAGTGGATGATGCTCGAAAATAAATTTTGAATGCATAAGCTGTTTTACTTAACTATTACATTTTTATACTTTTATAATTAGCTCACATATAAACAAACAAACCACTAAGAGTGGATAACTTGACCAAGAATTAGAATTTACAGTGCTTATTTGATAACATTTCATTTCGTTTCATTTCATTTATTGGCAAATCGGCATTACAAATGCCCATGACCATTTACAATATGTTTATTCAATATGGCCAAGACATATACATATATAATTATATGATATACACAAATACACAAAATATATCATTTCAATAAAACATTAATACTGTGCATACATAAATTCAGCTAAAAATTACACGAAAATCTAAGAAGCAGTTAGATCTTCAAGAGTTTGTTCGCGTAGTTTGAAAGCTTCGCTTATATATTTCGCATTTTTTATCAATCTTTTCTTGTTAGTAGAGGACATGATATATATGAATTTATTAACAGACGGCCAATCTGTATTAATACAATATTTCTGTCTAATATGTGAATACTTATTGCAACAAAGCATAAAATGGTATTCAGATTCAACAAAATGACTAGAGCATATTTTACAAATACGATCTTATCTATCAATACTAGTATATCGGCCTACTTCGATTTCTAAGCTATGTGATGCAGTTCTAAAACTTGTGTATTGTTTTCTCAGTAAATTGTTTGGTAAAATATCTAAATATTTCTCATAAAAAAATTCAAGTTTATATTTTCTATAATATTCAAGTTTCGATACATTTTGAATTGACGCTTTCCAGTTTTGTATGATCACATAGCCGTTGCTTAAACCTAGCATAATAGTTACAGTTCGAATCAAAATTCAACCAGACATCACTAAAACCTAAACTATCTATCAAAGATTTAATTTTATGTGACCATGATTCACCATTTAGGCTATTGCATTGCTCATTTAAAATTTTATACAAAAGTAATAGGCATTTCCTGATTTTTTCATGATTTTTATCTAATATTTTAAGGCTCTCTCTTTCATAATTACTGATAATTGAAAGCGACCAAGCTCACCAAAGACAGCTCAGTTAGGAGTTTGATTTCGTACCCCTAGGATATGTTTACAAAATCTTAAATGTAATTTGCTGTCGATTTCTTTAAATTCATATATTCCGCAAATAACAATACGTCTAGAAATGTGCAATTATGATTTACCTGACGCGGATAACGCGTAACAAGAAATGGTGTTGAACGCAAACACACATGCACTTACGAAATACTGTCAAAAGAAATAGAAAAAATCTATACTTACTTAGAACCTAGTAAACGCATACTAGTACCTAAGTAAAAACAAAGATACAAGTATAGTGTAAAATAAAATGTTAGAAGAATTCAATGCAATAAAAAGAAAAGGTAAAATTATTTAAATTGCTGCAAATAAAATAGTGCGCCATTAAGTGTGTTTATCTTATTTACCGCATGTCTATCTGCATTCTGTGGCAATTATTGTATTTATTTATATAAGAAGTAAACATGGTATTGAGAACATAACATTTCCACGACAAAAAATAGATATAATTATGTGTAAGTAACATTAAACAATATGTTTCCAGATGAAAATAAGTGCGCACTACAACATACTCTCAAGATATAATCGAATAAGAATATAATCAGAATGAATGATTGAATACTTGAGTAAAAACTGGCATATGTTTGATTATTGCACCTGTTGCATATACCTAATTAGCACTCTACTTAAATTTACAACATTTACCTTCACTGAATAAAATAAATAATTGTCCTGCAACTAGAAGGCAATTCCTTTTATTATATACAGCTAACACAATTTGAAAAATATTTGATATAACAATGTAATTGCTACAAAAACTATTGACATTTTCTGACATATAAAAAATATTGAATGACAGAAATTGTTGTTCCTGATATTTGGCCAATCAATAAAAAACAATGACAATCCCCCCAAAACATATATACAAAGGGGTAGGGCATGACAAGTACACAATGACAGGCTTTACCTATTTCTTTTTTATCTCTGACCAGAGTACAGAAAATTAAAAAGTAATAATATGAAGTTAGACGTCAAGTTCGTGAATATTTATATGATAATAAATCTTTGAATTTTTAAATAATTATGTTAGATCAAGGCTAGAAAAATATGATCCCTAAATCGTAAACAAACGTGTATGGAAGAACTTTTTAAAAGTGAAATCTAATGATATATTCATGAAATGAGCCGTGCCATGAGAAAACCAACATAGTGGGCTTGCCACCAGCATGGATCCACACCAGCCTGCGCATCCGCGCAGTCTGGTCAGGATCCATGCTGTTCGCTTTTAAAGCCTATTGGAATTGGAGAAACTGTTAGCGAACAGCATGGATCCTGACCAGACTGCGCGGATGCGCAGGCTGTTCTGGATCCATGCTGGTCGCAAACCCACTATGTTGATTTTCTCATGGCACGGCTCAAATATATACTCCAGTTATAGACGGACTGCAATATTAGAAAAATAAGCATCTATTATCATAAACGCAACGTCTGAACTTTGTAATAAATCATTTACAGTCCAGGATCGTATTTCTATTCTAACCTCAAATGTGGACAATTCCCGTTGTCACAATCTTTTGACCACGCTTGTTCACATACTTCAAATCGTCATGTGACATACGTGCATTTAATCGGATGTCGCACATAGAAGATAGTTCAATTATTTACAGAAGTTAAAAACAGTAATATAAGATTCCGATGAGTTAGAAAGAAAACTGGCCGCTAAACAAAAAGAAAAATGTCTTAGATATTTTTTCTTGTTCCAAATTGACAGTAACTCCGATATTGCAGTTTCTTGCTTAATACCGTTTTTTCCAGTAGCTCACTATCATGGTACCATCCTCTCCTGTCAACAAACTTTTATATAACACATTTGGCTGTTTTATTATGGTGATAATCTCAGTCGACGTCTGTCGGGCCCAAATAAATATCCGCCGCTCATATAAACCTTGAAAATTGTAAACTTAAGGGAAGCAATCAAAGCAAATGTATATTTAGTGTATCCGTAAATGGGACTAACTTAAATATCTATCAGTGTTAGTTACAACGCCAATACCATTTAATATTTTTATTGTCTGATAAAATATACATTAAACACGATTGAAGCAATTCACATAATACACGTATGGTAAGATACCGATAGCCCTGAACATAACTTCTTTATCATCATGATATAAATAAATCACTATAATCTGTGGATAATTTATAATTGGAATGTAAATTGGACTTAATTCTGAGTTAATTTACGTGACTTGTTTCCTGAATGGCGTTAAATCTTATTTGGCGGAAATTCAAAAACTGTGCCAAAATAAAACTACGCTAATGTAATCATTTAGGAATAATACCGGAAATTTGTTCCGCCAGAACTGTGCGTTATAGAATATCAAATTTCGATATCGTACACAGGAATGAGTGTTGAAATAATATCTGATCCTTTGTAATCGTAGCTTCCATTCGATGTTCCTTACCTATAGAGTTCCACTGAAGCTAGTGCTTATCTCTCATGAACAGACTCAATTAAACTGACTCTGCTATCATTTGGACAGTTGCGTTCAACGTTTCCGAAGGATCTTTTCTGTTCTTATACAATAGCAGAATCAGCTTCTAATTTGCATTTTATATCTCCTTCAGGCAAAACGCTTGACATAGGATCTGTAAAATCAAAATGAATAAAAAATCTCCTCGTACTTGGATTTATGGAACATCAGCTCTACGGCAGAAAAATAGTGGATGTAAATACATCGGGATGAAACTTAACCGCAACCGAACATACTTGATACTTGAAGGTATTATGATAAGAAAGTAAAGAAGATAAATAATGGAATGCCTTAGTGGAATGATATACCTTGAACTAGAGCACCTGTTTGCACAAAGAACGATATAAAGAATAATATAAATGTTCCAACCTGTTCCAATCTATTCCAATCATTGGCACACATGTCCTTACCTTTTGCTGTTATTCAGTTGTTGTTTTTTTCAAGTTTATTTATCCGTGTTGTAATGCAATGATAGTATGCTTTTAGGGTATGCATTTTCAGTCTCCTTGTGTCCACAGTAGGAGATGGTCGTTAATATGTTTTCATATTGACTAGCAAATATCAAATCGGATGCTAATGCCATTTATGACGTCATTTAAACGCGTGTCCTCGCATTATAATTTTAACTACGGAATATTGTTTCTTTGCAGTAAGTTGAACGCCCAAATTGTTTATAACTGGTGTTATATATACCTTGCGAAAAAACAACAACAGAGTTATGATATGATATACAGATAACGTACAAAAAAAGAGATATAGTGAAGAAATTTCTGGAATAGAAATTGCATGAAGGTGTTTACAATGCATTGGGGAATGATTGTCAAGTACCTGGAACATTATCAAATATCAGGTACTGATGTTGCCGTCATGCTTGTACAGATAATATATATATATAACGATTGTTACTTTTTTGTTCAGAACCACATATTGGCTGTCCTAATCAATCATTCAAATCCCTTAGGAAATCACTTGCATCACGACCACAGCACGTTTCGCACCTGGATGTTAATTATTTTTACAAGGGGTTGTAATGTTTCTCGTTTAAATCAAAGAACGAAGTAAACTGAAATGAAAGTAATGACCACAATTTATTGAAAGCAAAAAAATTGAAAAACAAAATAGTTTATATATTCATTTGTTTGCAAGATAGATCTATCATTTTTTGTCTTCCTTTGTTAAAGATAGTCATCTGTCTTATTACTGTATAAAGTTTCTTTCATTTTTCACATTCGTGGTGACAAATCTAGATAGAAATTTTATGTTCTTGGTTTATAATGTTATCATCAAATGTAGCTTTTATAACAAAATATGTAGTATCTTGAGACCAAATTGTGTTTGTATGTTTATAGTGTTTTTATTAGGACCCCGTCCTATAGCTATCAGTCTGTTCGACTATCCATGTGCGAACATTGACTTGTCAGGGTGCAACCTGTTGTTCTTTTCTATTCAAGCATTTTTGATCCCCCTTTCGGTAAACCCCGTTTTTCTATATCTATATAAGCATAAATACTTACCATAACCTTACGGAGTGTAGTGCACATAATGATTCATCCTATCTTTAAGTCAAGATCAGGAGAGTTCAAAAGGGTATTGTCTTACAATGTCCTTTCTGATATACATGTTACATTAAAAAAAATTACTTTTATGAATCAACAATAAAGAAAATCAATCAATGCTAACGTAACATCAATCACTTACAATTTAATCGAAAAAACATCGCAATGTAATATGATGACAGGCACAAACGGAACTTCAATCATAAAGCAGTAATGCGTGGAATGGTAAATATTGTAATAAGTGCAGTCAAGAAATATAAATATCTTATTTTGGCAATATACAGGTCCAGGATGCGAATCGTGAAACACAAAGCTTCTAAAAATGTTCATAATCACTCGCCTTTTTAAAAACAATTTTAAAATATGATCTCTTCCACCTACTAGAATCAGTCAAACTTTCCCAAAGTTGATGTAACCGTACAAAACGAACGTGCTCATTGATTAATCATGCTGAAATTCTGATACATAACTTCTGGTCCAAAATGCCTATATTTTGTGATCAAGGGCTGACGCCCTTTCGTCTCAGCTGGTTTTTCTTTGCAGTTGTTCATTATTTTCATGTATGCTCATGTATTGCGTTTGGGTGTGTTGTAAGAACGTCATAGTCAGTCATCGATGTAGATTTTCGTCACCATTTTGGCGTGAATCATTTATTCATAATTCTTCGTGTATCACTACACAACACAAAATCCGTTAAATAATTTAATTAACGTTAAGAGTACATAAACAAATCTGTTGCCTTTCCTCTGGTAAACAACATTCTTGTTTGTCATAAAAATGTTTTGTTTCATGGGCATTTAGTTTCATGGTTACTTTTGCATAAATCTCATAATAAGTTTAGGAGAAAATTAGCTCGTGTTTAACTAACAAAAATAATAAAAATACTTTTGAAGAAGATTTCTTCATATCTTTGGTAGAAGGGCACTGTCTACTGAAAAGGCAACTGAAGGAAACACACAAACATAGACAGTAAAATGAAGACTTAGATAAAGTAAGACAAATTCGCGATGCCAATAGAATATTTCGCTGGGTTAAAGTGTTTGATACGGATGTAAACGAAACAGAAACTGAACCAATAAATATTACATGACAGATCCAATATGACTGTTCTTACAACACTTGACATCTTATAAAGCATTTTGGAGGCACTTCACAATTGTCCAAATCAGGCGCTAGGGCTTAACAGGTATTGCACGTTACATTAACTCTCATGAACAGACTCGAGTCTGCTATAACTTCTATGCTTCCAAAGGACCTCCTTCTACATTTTATTTGCTGCTAAATGTAATTTCTTCTAATATCATATTGATACAGATTAAATAGGACAGTGCTGAAACTTTGGATGACAATAGGTATGTCTTTGTGCTGCAGAATTTCAGTATCTTTCTCTGACTTTGATGATAATGAGTATTTCTCTTTCACCAAAATAATTGCGCGTGAAGTATATGCGCAGGAAATACCGCTGCCAGAATCGTTCAACCTTCGAAGAGAGATATGCTATTTTCCTGAAGACAAGTCTGAGTTTTTTTTTTTTTGTTTGTTTTGCAGCAGTTTGCACTGAATTCAAGGATTACTAGAAACCATTATATCAAAGAAGTGCGTTTTCATCAAGGTCACCATTATTATAACGCTATGTAAGGTCGGTCTTTGAAACAAATACAGTACAACTAAAACATGGCCTTGCACACCCGGAAGTCTTTGGGTTCAATATGTTTTGATACAGAAAAAAAAACACTTTTAATTCAATTGTATCTGATATTTCTAAACAAAAAAGAATATAATGCCAACATTTTGAGGCAAAGTACATAATTTTATAGTGTGAATCACTGCGCTTTTATTTTTTGATGATGCGATCATAACTCAGAAATGCTTTACTCCTAGACCCTACACATAACGGACTGACGGATTGAGACTTGGTTCTTGTCCTACATTTTGCAAAGGTCATTCCCTCAAAGTTGCAGACACCTCGGACTGTTTTATTTTAGACATCCGGGAGTGTGTTTGTGTTAGAACTTAGCTCAGCATCGCAATAAATGTAGAATATAAGTTAATGTGAGTTTGGTATTCCACATTCTCGTTTAAATCCGACAGACTTCTTCTGTCTAAGGTTACATACTAAACAGAGGTAATGTTCCTATTGCTTTTTCTCCGAACTGCTTTATTCCCAGTTGCGGTTGGTAGAATCAATGTTTTCGACTGGTCTACTTTGATTTTTATCATTATGAGAGATACGCTCCGGTATGACTGAGATATATCTGGAACAGACAGAAATAACTTGTACAAATGTTACAGTAAAAATGTTTAAAGCTATTTCTGAATGAATGCGTTAATCGACTCTTAAGCCGAAACAAGTCTCGTCCATTACGTATTACTACCGAAGCTCTTCGCACGACTGTCCGTATACATGTAAAAAAGTAAAAATAAAATTGTCGAAAACAAAACTTTACTTTAATAGGGAATCGATCCCTCTACGGTAACATGCGATATATATACCAAATGAGATATACTATCGAATTGAAAAATGTGGTCTTCCGGCACGTGCACAGTGCGTCTGACTTCGGATTTTTTGGAAGAATACGCTTTTTCCTTGTGCGTAATAAGCGTCCACATAAATTGTTCGAACCGCAAAGTCTTGCACATCAGTACAAATATGGGCAGTATTGTTTTTTATTCCAAAATCTACCTTTAAATGGATACAAATGCATATTTCTCGACAAGTTGATGGACTGTAACGATTCCCGATTGAGGCATTGCCTTATTTCATATTATTTTGTCAAAATAGCTTACATCTTATATGTATACAAAGGTTAAAACCACACATTTCGCTGGAATAAGCGTCTTCACAGCAAAGATAAATAGATTAGTGAAGATACGAACTATATTATCTATAGTATCAATAACTGGCTGTGCAACATTTAAAATATTCAATCAAAACTTTTGTTTGTTTGTTTGTTTTGGGTTTAACGCCGTTTTTCAACAGTATTTCAGTCATGTAACGGCGGGCAGTTAACCTAACCAGTGTTCCTGGGTTCTGTACCAGTACAAACCTGTTCTCCGCAAGTAACTGCCAACTTCCCCACATGAATTATCAGAGGTGGAGTACTAATGATTTCAGACACAATGTCGTTTATCAAATAGTCACGGAGAACATACGCCCCGCCCGAGGATCGAACTCGCGACCCCGCGATCCGTAGACCAACGCCCTACTGAGCTAAGCGGGCGGGTCAATCAAAACTGGACGACAAAACGGGCGCTTTATTTGAAGTAGAAGTGCATGTATAAAGTTTTCGTCGCTCCAGCTCGTGTAAACATACTATCAATAGTAAAATTCCTCGAAACATTAAGCATAGCAACAGTCAGTGCCAACAATTGCAAATGAGGCCATCCATAAATTGAAACCACAGATTAATAATATAGTAGACGGTATGTTAAACATGTTAATCTTCAAAAACTGCTTCGCTTGTTTGGCATTATTTCAGTAATTGTTTGAGTAATTGTTTGACAAACAATATAAATACAAGATCCCCGTGTTCATCCAATGAACAATAGTATACTAGATCAAATTTGCGGCTATACGACATCATTAATGATAAATTGCACATTGATACCAAGACCAATTATGTAAGTGAGTGCGACGAAAACTTTATTTGGTCAGAAGTGCATTTCCAAATATTTGATTTCAAACGTTTCATTAGTTCGGATGTGTACAAAAATACCTAGGAAAGTGCTCTAAAATCTTCATTTATTTATCTGTTTTGTTGAAACTTAAAAACATGACAGATTAGAAAATACACTGTGAGCATCTAAAAGTCAATTTTCAGAACATAAACATAATCTACATTATTCATCGTTTCTATGGCAACGTCACTACCGGTTATCCGAACTATTATGGCACCGAAATATCAAACAAATCAACCAGTACAGTTAGCAATTATACCAGTTATACAATTTTTATTCATTAAATTGTTATATTCTATTGTTCTTTTCCAACGAAAAAGCTATTCATACGAGGATTGTTCAAATATGAATGCATCTAGCAATAATGCAAAAATCACGAGGAAATTAAGATTATTGGGTAGATAAACATGTTAGCTTTACATTGATACCACACCCATTAAAATCCGTTCACTTTAGCTGTGTCTATCGCTCGCTAAACATTGCCTACTTGTGTCTACTAATACAAAAAAAATGGTTGGAAGAAGGTCAGTGTACGCTGTTGAAATACGGTCCTATATTAAGAATCGTTGTATTCTTGGCATAGGGTGTAAAGACATTTTTGATGAAATATGTTCTGTTTATGGGCATAATGAAATGTCGACAGTTATTCGTTGGTTTAAGAAATTCAAATGTGGGTTAGTTTCAACAGAAGATGCAGCACATGGCCGTCGGCCGAAAACAGCACCGTCTGGCAAGATAGGTGAAAGAAATAGTTGCTACTGATGCAAGATACACCGCTAGGCAAATAGCTAGTATGGTTGGCATCTCATTAGGTGCAGCTCATACAATTCTGCAAAGTAATTTGAAAATGATAAAGATCTGTGCTAGATGGATTCCCCATCTGTTGACTGATGAGCAGAAAAAGGCACGCGTGCAATGCGCAAAATTGTTGCTTAAACAGTTTCAAAATTACAATGCACGGTCTTTCGCAAATGTCATCACTGATGACGAGACATGGGTTCACTTTTTTGAGACCAAACGAAAGATTCAGAACAAAATATGGGCAACAAAGTCTGGCAAAAGACCATGCATTGCAAAGCGGACAATGAGTGTCAAGAAGGTAATGTATGCCATATTCTTCACAGCTCAGGGTCCTGCCATTCAGGTTGCTGTACCTAAAGGCAAATCCGTAAATGCGAAGTTTTACAAGACTAAAGTTCTTCGAAAACTGAAGGAATATTTCAAAAATCGAAGACCCGCAACTGGTTTGGCCAATGTCAGATTGCTACATGACAATGCGTCGTCGCACAAGGCGTATATTATACAAAACTTTCTGAAGCAGGAAAAGGTTGTTGTGCTCCCTCACCCTCCTTATTCGCCTGACCTTGCCCCGTGTGACTTCTTTTTGTTCACATGGCTCAAAAAATACCTTTCTGGTCGAAAATTTGTGCAGCGCAAATACCTCGGTTCTGCAATATTCCAGTGTCTTTATAGTATACCTAGAAAAGACTATGAAAATGCCTTTAAGGATTGGATTAGAAGACTGAAACTTTGCATATCTGTTGGAGGTGAATACTTATATTATTACCACAACGAGATTTATAGGAGTAAATATTGCATATTAATTGGCAAAGATAATTATTTCTAGGTAAGAATAATCTTTTCTTCTCGTAAATTTCCTGTAGAAAGTTTTATCTTCGTTAAAATAATTTTGAAATTTGACATCAGAATAATTGGTATGGTATGTAGCATGTGTTTATGTCAGTCAAAAGTATATCGTGTTTTAGTGCTTTCAAACATAGAACAAAACGTAACAGTAACTCAGCTAGTAGTAACAATCTTTATTTACATCTCATCATTGCACATATTAATAGGTTAACAACATAAAAGTACAATGCAACTCCAACATGGAGTTATAAGAGATGGCTGACGATATCACAGCTATTTATCGTTATCATTGTATAAGTTTACAGAATAAAACCGAAACAGATACTGCTATCCAGATGCTAGTATTACATTTTGATCTCTTTATGATGTTTTTAAAACAATGAAAGTATAAAAAGGTGCAAAGAAACATGCGTTAAAGAGATGGTAAATGACATGAAATATAATTTCGCTTTGATCAAATCAAAATGAATAGGATTAGCAGAGAGGTATTCCAGGCGAAATAAAAAGTACTTCAATATTTACCTTAAGTAAGAATTATTGACATTATTTACAACATTAAACGCTTTTTACAGATTAAAAACTGACGTCGCTGTAGAATCATAAAACAGGTTTTGGCACAACTACGAATCGTATCCGGCTTCGAAAACAGAAAAAAGTATCTATCATAATCAGACAATGAGAGGAAATTGGTATTCAAAGACTTTGCTTTTGTGAACAAATCTTGTCTTAAATCACTGTACACAGAACAATTTAATATGACATGAAACTCATTATCTATAGTAGCAATATCACAAAACGGACAAGTCGTAGATTCCTTTGGTAAACCCACATACCATCCGGTTTCAATCCTTATGGGTGCGATTCCCATCCGATCTTGCAAAAGGCAGAACGGTATGGTGAATTGTGAAAAACATGTTGCTTAAAGAAAGGTACTGATGTGAGGGCACGTTTGTTGCTTGCTGTAACAGCTTCAATAAGCTGAAGTCACCAGAAGTGTCCGTGGCAATCAATGGAGTGCAAAGCATGTGAACTGTCAGAATCTAATGTAAAATACAAGTTGTAATATCGCCATTAAATTCGCTCTACCCATTTGCAAGCTTGATATACAGGAAAATAAGACGAAATGTTATTCAAAGTAAATTATTTCTATCTCTTATAATAAACATTTGTTTATTTCTAATATGTAAATTGAAAAAATGAAAATACCAGATGTGGGTCACTGATTAAAACAGTTAAAGGCAGCGTTGATGCGGGGTAGATGGAGTATTACGAGTTTCTTTGAGAGTTTGTTATAACAAAAATAAAGTTATAGATAATCTACATATGAGCCGTTGCCATGAAAACCAACATAGTGGGTTTGCGACCAGCATGGATCCAGACCAGCCTGCGCATCTGCTGTTCACTTTTAAAGCCTATTGGAATTGGAGAAACTTTTAGCGAACAGCATGGATCCTGACCGGACTGCGCGGATGCGCAGGCTGGTCTGGATCCATGCTGGTCGCAAACCCACTATGTTGGTTTTCTCATGGCGTGGCTCATATATTAGTAGAAATACGTCGTAGCGAGTGTTTCTCACATAGATGACTTAGGCACATGTTTGACTGATACTATTGTCAAGTACAAAGACACATTGTATGAGGAATCCGATCAAACAATATTTGTGTGTAAAAAGTACGATAACTATGTACATAAAAACACCAAAGTGAGAATTATTGTCAAGATAAGCATGTTACCCCGAAGAATACAATAAGATAATTACGCAATTAATTAGGACACAGATGTTGAATCCATTACATTCGACTAAATCTTGAACATAAACTCATTTGGCAATTATAGAAAGAAACGGATAAGCTTCAACAAGTACACACTTTACTACAATGAAAGATACATGCAAACAAGGTTTATGACAGACAAATGCAAACAAATCGAAATCTTCTGTGACTAGCGTATTTTTGAGTTTTTTAAATTTCTTCTAACTCGTAAAGCAATGCATACATTGAGTATTAAAAAGAGTTAACCTGAAAACGTTGCAAATACGTATATTGCTGCCAAACATACAATAAACATACAGTAATCATCTATTTACGAAAAAAACCCATATACCACCTGTCTTAATCAGTCATTTTAAGTGCTGTGTAGCTCCCTACATGCTGTCTCGTTTTTGACCTCCTGGTAATTTCACTTAGCAGTTCAGTTGTTTTTATCAGCCAAAAACAAAAAAGAGAATTTCTCCGAAAACGAAAATATAATTTTAAATTGTTCTATCATATAGATACTAATGTAAAATATTATCGTGTCAGTCAATAATAATAGTTCTCTGCGTTTCTGGGTATAGCGGAGAACTGTTGTCTTAAGTAACGCTTACCAAATCCGGTTTGACAAGTTTGCACGGTTTTGTAATGGGTATAAATAGCAGAGGGCGGTGTCGTTATTCACTTTCTACGGAGACACCTAACTTGCATTCGGATTCAGTCGTGATGAAACAATGATGTTAATTAAGGATATGGTTTTTGGTATACAGCTTTAAGGGTAGCTCTGTAGCAGCAAAATGTTTTTGGTTATTTATAAGATTTGTCAAAAAATTGTATTAAGTCCACTAGAATATGGATTAGGTGCTTTTGAAAGTTCTGCATTATGGATTTTCTGGAGTGTATTTTATTTATATATCGGATCAAACTATTCCATCAAAGTTTATTTACGATATTGATTTATGTCGATAAATTTTAAAAGTTAAAAGCAGAGAGTAATAAGTACATGAAATGCCTTATTTAAAAATCCCGTAAACCATTATCCCGAGGGCAGCTATACACTTGCAACGGGTACAGGTTTTCTCCTTTAAAAAGAAGGGTTTTTTTCCTGGGCGGTCTTAGTGGATAATATTATTAACATTTATGGTACAAGGTAAACGACAGAATTTTTTTAGCTAAGTATAGTGTTTGTTTCATCATGTTTTACTGGTAATTACAATTTTGATATGTTGTTATTGCATGATAAGTGATTTACTCTTGTCTTCCTATCTCTGAATAAACATAGCTCGTATTGCAAAACTTTAGTTGTTGTTTTGCTTTATAGTTAGATAAGACATGTATGAATGACTTTCACAGACATTTACAAGAGCAGACCTACTTTTGACATGGTTTTGCATTTGTTATTGCATATTTACGTTGTTTTTTATACAAATGGCGAAGAAGGTCTAGATGCTGCACGAGGGCCGGAAAATGTTTGTGACAAGTTATTTGAATATTCTTTCATTCATAACAATTTTAATGATCGGGCATAACAAAGTCTTTTAATTATGATATTTACCTTTAAAGTAGGAGTATGGGTCTCAAATGCGACACGTCATTTTGTTTTAGTGAATGTTTGTCCCAAGTTGTTTAAATACTCATGCATTCGTGAAAAGATTAAACGGAAATTATTAATAATAATAATAAAACTCTTTAACAAATTCTTTAGCTATTATTTTAATATTTGAATATTATATACTATTTAGTCAGTGTTTCTACGGTGTCTCAGGAAAGAATTGTATAAAAGTTTTTCACATAAAAAAAGGACTTTAAACTAAAAGAAGATGTCCTTAAATTTTGTTTTTAAGCATTTGATGTTGCATTTTTACATTGTATTTGATGCAAACGCATAGGACCAGGGAGGAATTTTAGAGCTGATTGACAGAATATTGCCTTGTCCTCGTCATTGTCGTTAGAACGCTTTTATCTAAATAGCTCTTGGTGTTACACTTTAAAGAGATCATGCTGATAATTTATACTATAATCCTGCTAGAATCCTTAAGTATTTTGCTTTTAAAGTTTTAAAAGTTATTCATGGTGCCACTTCTAACAAGGCTTCCACAAATGTGTCTTACTCCAATTTTTTTTCAAAGATAAATCGTCACTTTATACCTTAATCATGCGGTGAATGACAATCGTTTACATCAACAAGTCTATTGATTAAAATTTATCATTTTCTAAAATCGTAAACAATCATTCAAATTAAACAGAAATATTAGTCCCCGCACACGCAATATGTGATTATATTTATTTTATTTGAACTGTTCTATTTTTTGGCCTCATCAAAGAGAAGCGCGATTTGAACATGGCTTCCTGTTGATTTTGTCCATGATATTTGTTCTCACAACTGTGATTTATCTTGTATCACAAGAGAGATTACCGTATTGCCGGGATGTGTGTTCGGTTAACGTCTTTTCAACATTTTCAGTCGTATAACGACTTTTCTTGTAGCATGACACATCCCAACTTATGTGCTGCCTCACGAGTATCACCCGTAGACAGTGACATGATACCACCATCAATTATAGACACCGGCTGACCAGTCTAGCAAACCCTCTTAATGTTGAGCGCCAAGCGAGGAAGCTCTAGTACATTTTTACGTCTTTGTATGACGCGTCGAGATCGAACCCCGATCTCCGCGTCGAAAGCGGACGCTTAACCACTAGGTACGAGTCGGTCCGATTACTTCTAACTCCTTTAACATTAGAAATTTTAAAGATTCCTGCAGGTTTTAAATAAAACGATGAAACTTGAACATTTTAATGATTGTTTTACTAAACCACTCATCGTCCTAGTTTGGACAATTTGAGAGTTGCTTATTATTTTGCAGAATTCTTACTTCATGTACAGTTATTATAGCCTTCTAAAACATCTAGTACCTCCTACATTGCCTACTTAACTAATACAGCATTTATAGAAAATACCAGAAAATTTGATTGGCACTACAGTATCAATTGATAGAATTTAAATAAAATACTGTAAAATATTTCAATTCGTGACAAAATTTCGTGGTTTTTGCTAGTTGATATTTTATGTAGATATGAATTCGTGTTTTCATATATTGAGGATAATATAATGATTGCTGTGGTGAGATTTTATCTTCGTGATTATAACCAGGAATTCCGAAATTACCCACACGAAGATTTCACATTTGAGTCCACTTTTCTTGTGCCATTAATTAAAGTATTGCTTGAATAAGAACTGATAAAGAAAATGTATGGAAAATAAAAACGTCCTTTTACGTAGGGTATAAAAACATTACAAGCCTGTCTGTGCAGATCAGTTTTCCAAACCCGAGGAACAGCGGACTATAAACAAGAAGAGGTGATCCAACTCCTTTCAAATGTGAGAAAGTTCTTGGCTCCTCACTGGAGCGTTTGAAAAACAGTGCACGCAAATAGTGATTTTTGTACCAAACACTTGCGCTCCTTAATTCGAACCATTGAGACTTGCCTTACTGAGTTTTTTAAACATTCCTCAAACTGACGACGAGATTAACCTTACTACAACAAAACTTAGATTCATTATCCATTATTGGAAACATAATTATCATATTATTATAGTGACGTGATACTTTAAGATAAAATAAAAAAGTAAGGTTGTGATATACATTGTCGCAGTAGTATTTGTAGATAACTTTTAATTTTGTTAACCAATTTAGAATTATGGTGCTAAAAGTTAACAAAATATGTGTGAAGTTTATAGCGGTAGCTCTGCTGAAGAAGCCTTTTTGTAACAGTAAAAATACAAAGTAAAAATCCAGTCCTCAAAATGACTACAAGCTCAGGCATATCTAATATAAACCCCCGTAAGATGTTGAATAGTGTGCATCTCAATCAAAGTGAGGGCAATTCACAGTGTCTAAATTGAAATAATCGCTCTTGTCATATACTTTTGTTCCTGTACTAGAAGATTTCTATACTCTATATTTAACATCCAAAGATTTCTAAAGAACTGGTGTGACATGGACGTTTCAAAATAAAGAGGAGAAGGGAGGTTTTATATAGATCAAAGTACACAAGAGGATATAATGAGAATTTACTCGACAAGATTTACAAAGCAAGCGGGAATGGCTGTTTTATATCTTGAACATTTTACACTATTAGTACGGATGTTGTTGTCAGGTTTATAGATAATGTATAATAGGTTATGTTGTTTTTTTTCATTCAGATTCACACATTCCCTGTCGTAATCAATCATTTAGAGACCTGGGGAAATCACAAAAACTGTATGTTAAGCAAAACGACGCTGCATAACAAGAACACTTTTTTGTGCTCCTGGCAGTAAAACTACAACCGTCACGTTTATTTTATTCATACGTAGAAAGGTTCATTCCCTACTTATTGACGAGAAGTGCAGGCTCAAAAGTAAATGCCGACGATATTTTTTTTTTTTATTTTTTTATAACAGAAAAACTGTTTAAATGTGCCGTTTGTGAGCTCAATTAAATGGTAGACATTTTTTAATAGAACAGATTATTAATTGTTCATATATTGGAAGAAAATGCCTGCTCACATTGCTTTATGGATAATTAAACATGCAGACGTTTGTCTTAAAATATGGAAATTTCAAATATCGTTTAAGCCTACTTTCCGTGTCTAAAGTATTGAGACATGCTTCTTGTAACTGTGTAGTTTCCTTACTAAATTACTCATATTTAAGCAATTAGAGATATTTGTTGAACACAAACTTTTGATCTTCATTCTACATTTTTTATTTAGAATGTCTTAAAAACCCATTAATTTATTTATACATGTAATTGCTTTGCTTGTCTGCGGTTTTCCCATTTTATATTTTATTTGTCATTTTCGTTGCTTTCAAGCAAACATTATACCGCAATTCCGGCAGGAATAAATAAGGAGTAAGATACAATAAATTCAAACCGAGCCCACGAGCAGTACGGTAACAATGTTTTTCTGGCAAGCTTTAGTTTCTCGTCACAACTATTACGAGTAGAAAGCTTTAACTAAATTTTATCATTTGATACTCTCGTTGATTGAAACAATGATAAAAATAAATATAACCAACAGTTAAATTTTAATAAACCATCAAAAGTAAAAAAAGAAAAGAAATAGAAAAAGAAAAACTAACATGTTATATGATTTTTGTCAATGATCACGTCATGAATCTTTTTGACATTGACGCCATGAATCTTTTAGTCATTGACGCCGTGATTTATCAGCACATTCGCCTGTTATCGTCTTTCCATGATTTTGCCGACTGATATAAGGTGATGTTTCTATTTACATTTTGCCATTTCTTTGCATGCTTTATTATGCAATTCATGATTCTTTTAGTTTTACTGTTATGTATATTTTCCTCCTTTTAATCTATTTGCAGTATTGTTCTCCGACAGGTCACAGAAGAGACTCTACATTTTGCTTTGCATTTACCTCTCAGCAGTTCTTCCAGCACTCTGAACAACATTGGCAGTAACATAAAAATCTACATACTCACCAAACAAAAAGCAAAGGTATGCATTCTTTAACAACTTGTAATATAACACATTACCTCAACGAATAAGTAAAGTGATAGATATGGCTCCTTGATTAACTTACATTATTTCAAGGTATAAATAATTTGTTTTTCTATATTAACTGTAAGAACTGGAATGCTCGTATGTTATAATGTGTCATCAGGAAGCAATGTGTTTGTGTCAGTCAAAATTATACGGTGTTCTGTTAGGGCTGTCGTGACAAAGTCTCGTAAATATACAGAAACTCAACAAAGGTACATTTTGCAAAAAAAAAAGAAACACGTCTTGTTCTGAAATTTGATTTGTCGATTCTCATATTTTTTGGGCAAATCTGACACGCTGGTACCGTTGAATTTGTATTGAAATCTCAACATCTATCAAGATGGTATAGTTTTCACGTATCACAATATTAAATGTCTATCTCAATATTTTATACCAGACTGTTGTTATTTGTGAAGTAACGAAAGAAAAGTGTCATTTCCAGTCATGACACATTGCAAATTTCAAAATCTAAAGCATCATAACTTAACAAATGATCAGCTACAGCAGTATGTCGAATCATCATATTGTGCAAGTATGAATGAATGTCCTTGCATTGTAGTTAAAAATACTTACAGAATATCATGCATAAACAATATTGAAAATCATTAATCGAAATGAAACTGCACTTTTATATTCTCGAAAGTGTAAGGGCATTGCAAAATCGTTTACCCATAGCGGACAGTTAGTACTGAGTTCAACAGATTAAACATCACGTGCCCTCATCAGATTGTGGTATTCGATCACACGGTCGTTGATTTTCATGGGACATCCAGCTGCTTACGAAGGGCGTGGTATATACCAGTGCCGCTCGTGATGAAATAATGCACGAGGCACTGAGGTCTTTCCACCATCAAGCTGAAAGTCGCCATATGACCTAAATTGTGTCGTGCGACGTAACCAAACAACAAAAAAAGATTAAAAACATATTTCTAAATTGTAATAAGCAGATATATATTCTTATGTAAATTGAATTTAAGTGCAGGTGTAAGGATATGTTGAACAAGTGAAGTAAACTAGCATAGCTAATCATTGAAAGAAAGACATTTAACTAGTGTGGCAATACTGATATTTTAGATTAGTGTATGCCAAGAATAGAAAATTTAGATTCATATGAGAAAAAAAACAATTTTTTTCCTACATAAATAATTTTTTCAGAAATATTTAACAACAATATCTTCACATAAAACAACATAAATTTTATCTTAATGTGCAAGTTGCCACCCCATAAATGGAAAAAAACACTTCTAGATTTTAGAATGTCGTTATTCATCTGAATTTGACAATATTACATATTTTTATAGTAATAACAAAACATATTAATTGTGATTAATATTAAAAACCTACTCAGATAGGTTTGTTACGACAGTACCATACTAATTAACCATACCTTCGCTAAATTTCTTTCTGTCTTCAATAAATTGATAAGTTTAATCTTTCTAAATCGATGCATCTTTTCCTGTTTAAACAAGTATAGATGTAATTTGTTTTGCCTGTCTATTTTCTATGGCAATTAATGGTCTCAAATTATTTACTATATGTGAGTTTGAAATTCAAATGAAAATAATGATAAGGCATATCTGAAGGAAAGCTAAATATAGTGCCGAATGATTGTTTCAGGACGAAACATCCATACACCAATGCATCTTCTTAGGTATTGTTACAAAGTTTTCATAGTTTAACAAGTATAAATGTAATGTTTTCCAGTCTGTTTTTGGAAGGTCTCAAATTATTTACAAGTAAGTATTGAAATGAAAAATAACAATAAAATAAGGGTCAGTTATCCCGAGTAAACTAATAATATTATATTCAGTCCGAAATGTGTTCCTGACGGTAACATTTCATAGTACCAGATCGTAAATACTACTGTTCGAATCATTACCTGTAAACGTACATGCTTTAAAAATTCAGGCAAGTAGTAATCGAACCTTAGTAGGTCGATATCCTGTTTAATCAAAAGAGTACACCTCAGAGAGATAATAATGAATATAGGACCTGAATTATGTAAACATGTAGGTGCATCCACCGACATTAATGATTGGCAAATACCTGGCCAAAGGCAACTAATTAAATTTTGTAATGTCAATGTTAACGTACAGTAAAAACACAAAATTATTAAGAGAAAACACATCACGTACAAAGTCGTTAAAGCTCATAGAGCTCCAAATCATTCAAACAAACAATCTCTTCTTGTCATCAGAACATTTGCACCAATGCATACTTGAGCCAAGAAAGGAGACTTTTCCAGCATAAGTTGATTGTTTCATACAGTAAAATATCATACCCCTCATTCGATACCTTTTAGTAAAACTTATTCAGAGTCTTTGCTTACAGTATCATGCGACTATTGAGTTGTTTTCCGCCAGTAAACATCTAGTACAAAGTTTTCGTTGTGAGTCATAGTTCTGTAGCCGAAATGACTTCAAAACAATTTTTTTGACCGTCATTTGGTAATTGATAGCTCTACTTACTGTAAGCAACCTGCAGCTACTCATATATTGCTCGGAACAAGATACAACAACAATAAATTGTCTTTTTTTATTAGTTTGCTTCCTTTGCTCTGCTTTTAAATTGGAAAAATTTTCCAACTTCTAAGTATTCTGTCAAGCTATGTCAAGTTATGAATCTCGAGATACAATATCCAGAGCCCGATTTATGCAAAAGTCTTAAGAATAATGAATTGACCACTTAATATATCTTTTATAAATTTAAAATATCTATAATTACCCTGATGAGTTTCATACAGAAAGTAGATATCTGCAAACTAATAGAAGTGAACAAACTATTACCTTGTCTCTTATTAATTTTCTATTCATTGGATCATTGAATCCATTCAATTATCGCTATAATATCGCTTAATGTACCTTCCCTCTAACAATGCTCGATGCATAGGGATGTACCATTTCTTATTACATAAAAGATCATTAACAGAATGCAATTAAGTTGTTTATGACATTATTATTTTAGGCGAATGTGAAGGAAGTTCTAAACTTATATATCATCTCGACACTCATCCTGATGAATCTATCGCCACGAGGGATAAATGAAGAGGCCAGTTTCCTTATGCGAGCGCCAAAGACCTACTATACATTAACGTCTTGATGACCGACTGGGATAGAACCGGACTTCCCGCACGAAGCGACGCTCTACCATAGCTATCGAGGGAATAGGTTTCAGGTTGCTTTCTATCTTATGTAATTCTTATAAAATCTTATATCGTGTTCATAATTCAACAGAAAATGTAATATAGTTTGACCATAATCTTCTTTTGACAATTACTCCATTATTTCCAAAGTTCTAAGTGTTTTAAAACAAAAAAGTGTTTCAATCTTTACTAAGTCAAAATATTAATGAATTACTTACAGTTCCTTCTTCTCGGTTAAGCATGATTTCATCAGTAAGAGTTGTACAGGTGGCAAAGAATTGCTAAAAGACAGCGAAGGTCGACAAAGGAAACATAAAATTCGCGATTCGACGTTAACGTCCCTCTATGAACACCTTGGATAAAGATCAACTGCTCATGGTGCGCACCCAGTCAGAGATGCTTTACACAAGTGTTCATACTGTTTTCAGTATTCAAACTTGGGTATTATTTATCAAAATCATAGAAAGAAATATAAAAGTATAAATTCTAGCATAAAACTGCTGTTCTTGTCACTTTTCGGGGGTTTTAGTCAGGAGAGAAAACGTGTTTAAACAGAGAGATTATCGCGCTCACGTGCTGTTTAAAAACCTTTTTATATATGCGCGTTCCGTTGCAAAGCGTAAACGTATCCCGGTCCGAAAACTGAAAATTGAAAATGAAATGACATCAACGTGAAAAAAAAAAACAACGCTGACATCCCCGCGCATTTCATGCAAAGCTAATGACGTTGAGAGACAATATATTCATTTATTAGTTATTATGCGTTTTAACCTAGAATAGCACGTAGTGAAATTAGTAGAAAGACTGCGTACCATGATGGTGTATTTCTTGTTTTGCTTCATTAGAGTATATAAATGCTAGCGGCAAAGTCTATGTTATTCTTAACAGCCTCGTATATTTGATACATTGACGTGTGTTGATCTGTAACGATATAATTTGTACTCATATTGTCCAGCTAAATTGGCGGCTGTGCCGTGCCCCGTGTGTCTTGGTTGTACTGAATTTTTTCCCAGTTTTAGGTGCCTCCGTGGCCGAGTGGTTAAGGCCGCTGACTTCAAATCACTTGCCCCTCATCGATGTGGGTTCGAGCCTCACTCGGGGCATTGAATTCTTCATGGGAGGAAGCCGTCCAGCTGGCTTACGGAAGGTCGTTGGTTCTATCCAGGTGCCCGCTCGTGATAAAATAATGCACGGAGGGGAACCTGGGTCTTCCTCCACCATCAAAGCTGGAAAGTTGCCATAAGACCTATAATTATGTCGCTGCGACGTAAAACCCAACAAAATGAATAAATAAATTTCCCACTTTTATTACGTTTTCACGTAAAAGCTTGTGTTAGCAAAATTATGACACCAATAGTTATTGCCATAGTGATGTGAGTATTTGATCCATCAAAATAAAAAGATTCCATTGTGCAGTATTTTAAAAGCCTTAATTCCTCAGTTTTACTGGCGCAGTTGACCTATTTATATTGTTCGATATTTAAAAAGCAGGTCAACGAATATTGTTGAAATTTCATCTTAAAAGTTAGTAATTTACTGATATAGGCCGTTCAGTTAATTAACTTCCAATCAGGTGTTGAATATATTTTATATTTGATTCTATAGGAATTTTGTCCTGCCCCGCATCAGCCTTTGCTTGTTATTATGACGTTAAGAGAAAGGGTATTTTAGCGGTAATGGAAAAATGACTTGTTTCAAGCAACTGAAAGATATTAAGCATTATGCTAAGCAATATGCTATAGAATTTGCAATTTTTGAAATAATCAAGGTACTTCTGCAATATTTCTAAGTATGGTTTGTACAATTCATTCCGGTGCGTGGTAGTGGCGGGCGTCCTTACTATAAATTTTTAATCGAAATTATTTGACTTATTGTCGAACAGCAACCAAGTTAAACTACTTTATTGGTACAAAAGTCGTGTTGGTACCTCGTGTGAAGCTGATGTAGGTAATCAGGAAAAATAGCGTTGTTCATTTTGATGACGTTTGTTAAATATTTACATTTCATATTGTTTCGTTTTGTAATACATATAGTGTGTCACTATTTTAAAGATATTTTACACTGCAAAGTAATGTTGCCAAAGGAATATAATAGTAGATAACTATGTCTGTATAGTAGACTTAATTATTTTTGATTTGAGAAACATTTCATATTCAGCTTCAAGACTCAGTACGATAACAAACTTGAAAGAAAATAAAAACTTTTCCAGACAAATTACCCAAGAAGATTTTTTTCCTATCTAATAAATGACTAAAGCATGCATTTGACAGTAACCACTGCCAACTAAAAAGACGCGCTTTTTTATGAGAATTCCAGCCGCATATAAAAACTACGACAAATATTTACATAAAAACCTCAAGGTGGGAAAATGTCGTGAAGATATGCATGCTATCTTGAAGGGTATAGTAAGACAGGTAATTAGAAAACAGGTAACAAAACATTTCTCAGCTAAAACACTAGCCTTGTCTACGTAAGTTCAATGTTCTTGACTAAGCTACATAAGCTACTTGTTCAAGTTATTATCAGGTTTAAGTTCCTCTTTGAATAACTTGTGGGGAATGTAGTCATGAAATTTTTCCTTTTTTCAGGCTAATTGTAAATCGTCTCTTTCCAAATTGATGTATTTGAAAAAAAATATTGAAAGTATTTACACAATATGCAAGTAAAAGGAATAAGTTAAAAATAATAACCTTATGATTGCTTTTTGGATTCTTCCTATTCTCTGATATAATACAGCATCTTATGTTTTACACTACGACTGCGATATTTTTCTCAGCTTTAATGTCTTCTTTTCGATTCTCTTACAGATAGATAATTTGAAAAGAAAACTAAAAAACGAGAAAAGAGAAAAAAAAACAGGAATAAAAGGACAGATTCTTATCTTCATCCTAGAAATAATCCCCGAAAATTTCCCATCAGTCAAAAGCTAGTCAATGTGATCAATAGTGATCACACTATCAGGACGATTGAAAGCAAAAGTTTCATTCAATTATTGAAAAAAATGTTGATGCCCCCTAAATGCATAGGACAATAACTGGTAAAAAGATATACAGATACCATTTAATGGATATTTATAAAATAGATTAGATTTATATGTCAAACGAATTTATTATATACCTATATATATTCTGTCAAAAATACACCTTGTATTTCACAAGTACATATTAACATGCATAAAAAATTCCGTAATGTACCCGTTTTGTATTGTATGTTGCCGGACTACTTTCATTTAATAAGCTTGACCTGACACAGTTGTTGCATCTAAAATAGCACATTTTTTCTGATGGCTTAACCTATGTTCGGAGTCATGGAAAATAAAAATGTCAATACAGATACAATCTGCTGGAGTTACTTTCTCTGTCAATGAGAAAACTTATATATCAGTAATATGACTGAACAAACATAGGGACGGGAGCATCTCTACTCATGAGGCTATTCAAATATTTTCTCCTCTCCTAGTACAGAAGTTTGATGAATGATAAAAGTGGAAAAATAGAAATTATTTCAATTATTTTGTGCAGGCCAATTTCACCGTTGGAGATAATGTTCAAGTACCAGTGTTATATCTAATGACCATGGCATGCCATCGCCTGGGAAGAGTTTGAACGTATTACTATTTTAACCTTACCTGAAATGTCTTTCAGTCGGCAGATGCTCCTATTACTACGACATACACTCAATGCTACTTCTAACCAATGAAAGAATTCATTCCAGTAAGAATCTTGTAATGTGTATATTTATCAATTCTGGTACAAGTGGGATTTTTTTCTGTGCTACTTGACTATCGCTCATGAAACTCTGACTGATTTTATTCCGATATGCAGATATTCAATAGCTGGAAAGGAATATCCGAAAACGTTGTTAAATGGTAGGCATATAGAGCAGAATTTTCAAGTAAAATGTCTGAGTTGATTGTTACTTTGCAAAATGCTTTCGTAGGCGACGTTGACGTTAAAAATATCGTTGACTTGCTGATGTAACACGAGATTTCTTGTATAACAGTCTGTCCAGTATACTTTCACTTTCACTGAGTCCCTCTTACCAAAATAAGTAAATGGTGACTGGTTTTGTTGCATGATGATGCAGGATTAAACATAAGATTGGGATACGCCTACTTTTGATCAGAAAACGAGTTTAATAAATAGGATATAACATTTAGAAAAAATCTTGGGCAATTTTAGGGAAATTGTGGTACATGAGCTTGCAGTTGACATCAGTTATATGTAACATGCTATGGATTTGGTAAAACATGGATTTCAACACGAGTTCCACGTGCATATGTGAAAATGATCACGATTGAATATGGTAGTTTAAAGTCGATTTCTGTTAATAAAGACACTCCGTTAGATTTAAATATTTTGACTCACTACATCTTATATATCTATATTTAATGTATACGTGTTGTTAGATCTCTTTACGTTATATTAAGACCACAATGTCGCCACAGCTCGTTTGGGTCTCATAAGGTTACCAAACCTGTCGTGTGCAGTGGGGTAATGGTTCTGACAAAGCCTTCTGGTTCAACCAAAATCTTTACTTAATTAACATAGTCGTTTAGATTACTGAATCGACCATGACTACCGAGAAAAAATATATCATATATTGAGAATATAACTGGCCTCTTACTTATGATGTTGGACCTGATAGTCTGGTTCGACCCCGATTGGAAATTTGTTCTCAATTTAGTTTCATTTGTGACAACAAAGTTTTGACTTCTTGAACAAAGCCTAGAAATCGTATCGAAATATTTTGATCGGGCTCACGTCTATCGTTGTTAAAGTAACCATACCTTTGAAACTGCGCCAATTTCAGTTTCACCAAGGTTCATAATAATGCCAAGGCTGCACCCGCAAAAGTAAAAGGGAACAGGTATTTGCTGTTTTGTAAGGTCTATTTTGCAAGTTAAATACGTAATTAGAATGAAAAGAAATAACACATTGGAAACAACTAATATAGAAATACGATAGAAAGAAATAAAAAGTTCGAAACAGATATTTTTAATTTTCAGTGAAATTCAATGCTATTTGTAACTAGTAATTGCGCACTTGCAATAGTGCAATTTATACGCATGAACATAAAGAATTGGCGCTAGAAATAATTCAATTTATACGCATTACCCAAATTGTAATTCTCCAGTTGCCATGTCAAATTTACACACATCAAATTTAGGAGCTGTCATATTGGTAAATGAAAATTGTGATAAAACTTCATTCATGAAAAACAACTTGAATATCCTCTATGAATCAAATACAAATAAGGAATGTTAAAGATATACTTGACCCAAATATCATATTTGAAAACATGAGCAAAAATTCTATGTATACTTTATGTAAACATAAAATAGCCAAGTTTATGTATATTAACAGTGCTATGAATTAGGTTGAAAATAGTACATACTGTTTACATATATAGCGGAACACAGTATAAATGTGATGTACCACTAAAATGAAGCTCTACATAACCAATTAATTTATATATTAATTTATATATTTTGTAAAGTTATATATATTTGATGAGGACTCTACATTTGAAGTCAATATCTAAATATATTATTTTAGCCACAGGATATCTTTAAAAACGAACCAAAAATGTTGACTTTTTTACAAAGTGTATAAATATAGGTGACATGACATGTGAATATATAAGCTGGATATTTCAATCTGTGTGCAACACATGTCTATGACTTTAACAAAAATAATTTTTGATAATACAGTCAAGCTGTATCTACATGAAATAAGCATTAGTTCTTCACATCACTTTGGCACAATCATATACTTCAACTTCAGCCGAATTCCTCCCTGTCTCTGGAAATTGGTTATATTTCACACAACTTGCATTATATGTCCTTTGTTATGGTTCTGTCGCGTCAAGTATTACTCTTGCTTTGTAACCGGAAGCTTTTAATCTCATTGCTGGGTACATTTTGCAAAAGGGCGGATTGTTTAGTTCTAGTACGCGTACCTGTAATATTAAAAAAGAACCTTTTAAATGTTCCGTTAACATAGTAAAGAATGAAATGTGTATTTGTGCACAGCATTACATGTTAAAGTTATTGTATCAGCATGTACAGCACAAAATTTCAGTGTTTGTATATTTTGTGGTCCTTTTGGAACATGGAGTCTATTTAATAGATGTGTAATAGAGTTCCGCCTTAGCCGGTGCTAGTGGGTGTGAGAGGTGTTTTACATTTCATTACCTCTCATGAACAGACTCAATCAAACTGAGTCTGCTGTTATTCTGCTTTGTTGCATTCTATGCTTCCAAAGGATCTTTTAACAGATTTTATTGTTAGTTTTCTAAATTTTGTGCCGGAAAATTTGTTACTGAAAAAATAATATGTAACACTTCTGCATAAAACGGAGCGGAAGTGGTTAACTAATTATTATTCTCCATATTAATATTTGGAACTAACCTGCACACTTTGGCCACTTCCCTAAAGTAGGTACTAAAAAACCTTTAAAGTCTGTTTCAAATATCAACCCATTTTTCAAACACAATTTCTTTAACTACGATGGTTTGTTTTCTTGTAGAAATGTTCACGTAGTCTTCCATCATAATGCGATTATTAACCATGTTCCATAATAATAGTCACGTGCTCAGCGTCTTTGTAGTTTTTTAATATAGACACAATCACGATAGGATTTGTACTAAATGCAAATTCATTAAAAGAACAGACCGGAGATGGATAATTCTTGGTTGGATATCATGCTAAAGACGTTTGGTAAGTGAGCAACAAAACACTTGCCCATTCTCATAAATTCCCAACAGACGCGAGCAACTCATTCTCTGTCTTTAACACATTTTATTTGACCAAAATATATTTTTGTATAAGACAATGTAAAGCATTCAGTTCTAAGTGTTAGGAAGTGCAGGTGAACTTATTGGTATAAATATTTCATTCGTTGTAAACTACTGTAAAACAAAATTTACCAATATTGCCTCTGTCGTCGCTGTTTATTATCCCAACTTCAAAGTTCGTGCCAGTTTTAATGGTCTTTCCCAATGTATAAGCCAATATCTCCTTGTCTGATGTCTTTGAAACTGCAAGGGGACATTACCAACATGATTTAATTTGGTAGTTATGTAAGTGTGTTGTTTTCAATTTTATTTAAACATAATTCGTTTATGTCGTCATCAACAGACGGTTTGTCTTTAATGGCTGTACTTATATTGTATGCAATTTCTGATATTTATGAGTATTAACTCATATCAAAATCAAAATAAACATACCTAGTATCCTTTGCGTGATTTTCAAAAATAGAATTGTCATTGCTTAGTTCAATGTTGAGCAATGCTTGAGGTTAGCTCGCGGTAAGCCACGATCTATAAATAACTTCAAGTTTTTTTACCTGAGGTACTCTCTAGCCATAAAAATGTTTTCACACAAATAAGGACTGAAAAATGAAAACAAAATAATATAAACACGACAATGTGACAACATTACAGTCATAATAATGTTCGATTACATGATATGAAAATATTATATAATATCGAAGTATAAATCTCGCTGCATTCGTACGTTAATAATTTTCAAACATGGCCCAGACAAGCTAACTCACAATAAAAACACAAGAAAACCAACAACAAAACAATGCGGCAAGTTGTTTAAAAGGCTGTAACTAAAAAAGATAGCAGCCGTGTGGTTATCATTCAAACAAGTCTCACCAGGACACTAGGACACATTTTTACAGTGTGTATTTTTGTTCTTTCTCGGGTATTATATTAGCACCTTTCAACAAATGCCTAATTCAAATTCGAAGTCGAGTTATCTGATAGATGGGTCCTGTTCTAATAAATTCTTACACATCAACTTAAAACCATTTCTTACCCAAGACGTTCGGCTTTTTGATCTTCTTTTATGGGGACTTTCTCTCACTGGAATATCTTCAAATACCTCCTTATACTCTGTAATTAATATACACTTAAACATTATTTTCTTATTATTACAAACACATTTATAATGAATACACATTATGTCTGTTAAACTAAATATTATTTCGGAACGATATCTATAGCTCGTGCTAATAATCTGACTTGATTGAATTACGCCAGTGATGCGGCAGCCATTTTGTTTTAATCAAAATTGATATCGGAAAATTACTAGCAGGATATGGAATATATCCTGTCTACATGAGACGTCTCAATCAATAGAAATGCAAGAAACTTGTAAAAGGCGACATAAATGAATATATCGTTCTCATGTTTCTCTTATAAACTGATTGATAATATTGATTGGTTATTAGTTTTGTATAAATGTAATGTAAATATTATGAATTTGTTCAATAGCCTGAATAAGATTGACAATACTGAACTAAATAAAAGAATTGATTAATGCAACGACACACATTAGATTACGTCACGCACCCGATATGAAATTCAGGCGTAAGTGTATGGAAAAATATTGGCGTTTCCGGTACCATTGTAACTTCACTGGGAATAGAAACGAGTATGTAATAAAACATTGTACAGAACATTAACAGACACTTAAAACAACCTGTTCATAAGAAAATGGATGGACAAGAGTATTGTCACAAGTACCTTGTGAATCTGGTATTGATATATTGTCTTCGTATATTGTTCTGTTGCTGGTTCTCAGTTCTACATGTAAAGAAATAGGATCCTCGTAATCTAAAATATTGAAAATGTTGAGATTCTTTAGGAATATATTCAACATAGATTTTATTTCAACTTGTTCATATGACTTAGTAAGTGGAGTACAGAATTTCAGGCAATACAAATACATACACCAAAGAACAATGAATATATATGATATATATATATTTATGGGAATTATTCTATTGTTGTAACTTTAATCAAACATTTTTTTTATATTCACTAATTATCATTCATTAAATCTGATCCAATATGGTGTTTTCTGTCGTGAAACTTGAAGTGTGACCGATGTCACCTGCGCAAGTGTAGCTCGTACTGTAGTTCATTTTGATATTGTCCAACACATGATGGCGTAGTAATAAGTTGTTTGACTTCTACGCACGTTAATATGTGTTCAAAATCACCTCAGACCATTGTTTTAATTCAGTGTAACGTAATGTTATCGATATTGCTTTTACTCTAACAATAATCTATGTAACATATTTCATGACCTTTAATTGTTTTCTCTTGTAGTACTTTTCCTGGAAACGCTGGTGACAAGCAAATTGTCTTTTTTATCTATAACTTTTAAAGACTTTTATTCGACATTTTCCACAACGGTTTACTTGAATGCACGTGTACTTCTTTCAATAACTGAACCATAAATACATAATAGGTTTGAAAAAATGTGACATTTATTTCTGCCTGTTAAATTGCAGATAAAATTTGAAAGAAAAATTTTGGCAAGGCGTAGGACTTGAACTTAGAATCTCGAGATTGGCAGCTAAACATTTTGACAGCAAACCTTCATGCACCAGTACATTTCATCAACTAAGAAATATACATATGCAATAGTTATATCGTTAAGTAGATTCGGACACCGAAATTTGATTTTCGGAAATATACGGAATATCCATGAGTGCCAGATCAATACTTACGGAAGATACAAAATTCGCAGCGCGCATTTACAAAAATGAAATGTTGTTACATGTTGAAGTCAGTGACAAGCGCATGGACATATTTTTGTTTCAAAATTGCCTTAAGTTAATTATCTGAAAAGAATATTCATTACAATCAGTTATGAATTTCATTCTTCCTGAAAGGAGGTGTTTAAAATCTTCTACTGAAACGCTAAAAGCGACAATATCAAACATCATCCAGTTGATACGGTTTCAGATAGTCGTCGAAATTATACCGGACAGGCTGTGGCTATAGGATTTCACGTTTGACACTTGACAGTGAAACGAAGTAAACTGATATTCGATACGCTTTTCCAACGACGATAACCGAATTTCTATATATTCGAATACAAGATAATCGGAATATAAACTTCTTGAGCGGTAGTTATGCTTCGTTTAGCATAGAAAATTTACGCCTAATTATTTATTCCTTCCATGCTTATTTCATAAATGTACGCATTATGAAAATGTTTTTGGATCAAATTCTGCAAATACATAGATATCATTGAGTATATGTCTTACGATGTAGGTCAAATAACTCAATAATGATATCTTTATAATTTCTCATGAATAGAATCAATCAAACCGAGTCTGTTATTATTTTGCTTGCGGTCTATGCTACCAAAGGATCTTCTCACAGATCAAACACACACGCAAATGTTAAAGTAATGCATTAATGTGAGTACCTAGAGAATCCGGTTCCGGTGTGTTTTCTTCGTGCATTGAAACTATAGTCCCAAGCTCGGCCTGTTCCAATAGCTCTTCAATTTTATTGTTCCTTTTGAAACGGTAATTGCTAACTATGTTATTTGGAATGGCACTACAGAGTTTATGCTTGATTCCCTTTAACACACGCTTACACCGCATTGCAGTGACAAATAATGTGTTTGGTTCGTCAGTTCTAGACACAAGTTCATCACTTATTTGCGATAACTCTTTTTTTAGATCTTCGCATGATGTTTCAAGTGAATCAATGAAAAGTCTATCGGTTGTTTTAGCATCTTTTGCCTTTTGAACCAATCGTTCTTCCAGTTTGTCTAAACGGATATTTATTTCATCTCGGTATGATTTAATATCGGCAAGAAATCCCTGATATATATCTTCAACCTGTACCTTATTATCAGTGAGTGATGTGTAGAATTTGGTCACTTCTTTCTGACAAGAATCAACATTTTTGACAAAGTCGTTAAGTTCCTTACTGTTCTTAAACGTTTTCGATATATCACTTATATATTCAACTTTACACGTATTGTGTTCTAATATCGTACAGTCACCACAGCCTACTTCTTCGTTGTTTGAACAATAAAATTTTGTTTTTTCATTTTTGTGCTTCAGACAATTTTCGAACTTTTCTTCAATTGTCTCACTAATGTCTGGAACGTTTGTATCAATATCAACCCATCTGTGGTCTTTACATATTTTGTATTTTTTATGGTTTCCGAAACACGCTATACACATATGTTCCTCACATTCGCGACATAGACCGTTTGCAGGTACACGTTTAGTGTCATCTCCACAAGGCTTACAGAACATTCTTCCAGCAACCTCCATTGACATGTTAGTTTAGAAACTTTGGAATTTACAGGCTTCTTGTAACTTGTATATGCACATTTAAATACACTGATTTATAAAACTGTAATGTTCTGCCGTTATTCCTTTTAAATACTTAAATATACTATTAAGTTTTGAAATCCGCATATAGGTTTAACGTAATACTCTTTTTATCTATCATTAGAAATATCGATATCAGATAGAATGTTATTTGAAAATCGCGCTATTTGTAAATAGGCTATTCATACATAAATCAGTTTGGTAATATTCAAAAGACTATTTATACCGTTAATATTAAAAATAGTAAATGACTTAGTATGTTGAAATGATATTGATATAAATAAAGTTCTCCAATCATTGTTCTTCTTAAATATTACGAGCCTCAGTCAATTTTGCAATAACTGTTATTTTCAAATGTTTCGAGTCTCTGATAGCTACTTTGATTTAATTAACGTCTATGAAAAATTAAGACTGGAAGTACATTTGGGTGGAGTACATTATTCGAATTGCTACAAAGGAAATAATTTAAATGGACATGCATAATTCTTATTGTTTAAATTGTAATTTCGAAAATAGGAAACTAAGAAAAAGATTATTAAGTAGTTTTTACCTATTTTTTGTGAAATTATTTGAGAATCTACAAGTCAGACGGAAAATAATTTACTTGCACAACAAAGTATCATTATCTATTTAAATGAAACAAACATAAAATAATACATATAACAAGTTCTTACATGTATTACCTAATGTTTTTTATCAAACGGAGTTACTATCATCACAAATAGACAATTTACATGCATTGCAGATAATTATGATATATTTTATTTAATTATAGTCTCTTCAATGTGACAATACAATACATGCATATTTGCATATATCATAGATAAAACTAGTTAAAATTGCACATTACCACTATACAAAGAGTTATAAGAGACTTTGTATTCTGCAAGAACATCATAGAATATCAATAATTTAATCCAGAGCTGCACAATTTAAAAGCCAAAATCCTCGCTAATCTTTAATCAAAAGCTGCCATAAAAGGAAAACAATATTGTAAGATACTGAATTGGAAAAAGACGTGCTAATGCACAGGATAGGAAATGGTTCTAAGATAACGAAGCAGCTATGATCAGACCATCACCGGTCTGATTAGCAAAATAATTTTAGTATTGATAAAACACACTCAGTCTGGTATTAAATAAGACACTACATTTGTACAAAGAATGAACTCTATACTAAAACAATAGTTAGATAAAAGGTGTACCAACTGACGTAAACTTATGTATGACCCCTCGTGTAGACTATATATTTATTGTGGGTTCATGTAAGCGTAGGTCTGTAAACCCACAGATAAATATACACAACATAAGGAGTACAAAAGATCAGACCTATTTTATGATATTGAGAAACAGGTTTTGGCACTTTCTTTAACAATGTTAGTATTAGATAGAACGAATACAATTTTTTTAACATCATTGAAAGAGTGAAACTCTGGACAAACATTACATGCTTTTTGAAACAAAGTATTTCTTATAGAGTATGACAAGTACACAATGATAGGTGTTTAGCTATTTCATTTTTTTTATCTGGAACCAGAGAGTACAGAAATTCCTACCAAAATATAAAAGTAATAATATGAAGTTAGAAAGACAGTTAAATTATTTCCAGAAGTTAAATGCAGCAATATATCTTTAAATTCAATGGTAATGATATTCTATAGGGCAAATGTAGAAACTTTATAAAAAAGTGCTATATCGATTCATGGAGAAAATTTATCAATACAACCATGTGGATGTAAATACTTATGGATGAGACTTAACAACCGAATGCACTTGATATATGAATATCTAATGATTAGAAAGTAAAGAAGATTTGAGTTTAATGATATACATTGAAGTAGAGCAAGCACCTGTTTGCACAATACAGAACAATATAAAGAATAGTATACATGTTCCAATTTTCTCCAATCATTAGCACACATGTCCTTTCTTTTTTGTTGTTATTCAGGCATATTTAAAAATTATTTATCTATGTTGTAATGGAATGATATATATAGCATGCTTTTCATGTCAGCATTTTCTGTCTCCTTGTATCTAAAGTAGGACATGAGACGTCAATGTTTTTTTTCATATTGATGTGCAAATATCAATTCCGATGCTAATATCATTTATGACGTCATTTAAACGGGTGTCCTCGCGTTATACTTTTAACTTTGGAATATTGTTTCCTCGCAGTAAATATAACGCCCAAAGAATTGTAGATAACTGGTGTAATATGTACCTTTGCGAAAAACAACAAAAACAAAAAAAAAAAAAACAACAGAGTCAAGACAACAAAAACAAAAACAACAGAGTCATGATATGATATACAGATAAAGTACAAACACAAGAGATATTGTGAAGAAATTTCTGGAATAGAAATTGCAAGAAGGTGTTTACAAGGCATTGGTGAATGATTGTCATGTACCTGGAACATTATCAAATATCAGGTACTGATGTTGCCGTCATGCTTGTACAGGTAAAATATATAATGATTGTCACTTTTTTGTTCACAACCACATATTGGCTGTCCTAATCAATCATTCAAATCCCTTAGGAAATCACTTGCATCACGACCACAACACGTTTCGCACCTGGCTGTTAATTACAAGGAAGTGCGATGTTTCTCGTCTAAATAAAAGAACGATGTAAACTGAAATGAAAGTAATTACCACAATTTATTGAAAACAAAATAATTGAAAAACAAAATAGTTTATATATTTATTTGTTTGCAAGATGTCATTATATTTGTCTTCCTTTTTTAAAGATAGTCAGCTGTCTTATTGGTGTATAAAGTTTCTTTCATTTTTCACATTCGTCGTATAGATGTAAGGTGACAAATCTAGATAGAAGTTTGTGTTATTGTTTCATAATGTTACATCCAATGTATGTTTTATAAAAACATTATGCAGTATCTTGAGACCAAATTATGTTTGTATGTTTATAGCGTTTTTTTTTTAGAACCCCGTCGATAGCTATCAGAATGTCCGGCTATCCGTGTGCGAATACCGGCTTGTCTGGGTTGTAACTTTGCAACCTGTGGTTCCAAGCATTTTTGATCCCCTTTTCCGTAAACCCCGTTTTTCTATATCTATATTAGCATAAATACTTATCATAACCTAACAAGTGTAGTGCATATGATTATTATCCTATCTTAAAGTCAAGGTCAGGAGAGTTCAAAAGGGTATTGCCTTACAATATCCTTTCTGATATACATGTAACGTTATTACTTCTATGAAGCAACAATACGGAAAAAACTCCCGGAACATCAATCACATACAATAAAACATAAAATCCAAAAACATTGTGATATAATATGACGACATGTTAGGCACATACGGAACTTCAATCATAAAGCAGTAATGCGATGAATGGTAAACATTGTAATAGGTACAGGCAACAAATATAAATATCTTATTTTGGCATGTAGCAGATCCAGGATGCGAATCGTGAAACACAAAGCTCCTAAAAACGTTCATAATCACTTTCCTTTCTAAAAACAGTATTAAAATATGAACTCTTCCACATGCTAGAATCAGTCAAACTTTCCTTAAGTTGATAAGTTGATATAACCGTATACAAAACGAACATAATCCTTAATAATCATACAGGACGTATGGCCAAAATGCCTAATATTTGGATATTTAGTGATAAAAAGCTGACGCCCTTTGGCAGTTGTTCATTATTTTCATGTATATTCATGTATTTTATTTAATGGTGTTGTAAGAACGGCATAATCAGTCACCGATGTAGATTTTCATCACCATTATGCCAGGAATCATTTATTCACAATGATTTATGTATCACTATGCGCACAAATTGACAAAACACAAAATCAGTTGGAAATTTGATTAACGTTAAGTGTGCATAAACAATCCTGCAGATTTGGCAAATGCCTTTCCTCTGGTAAACAACATTCTTTTTTGTCATAAAAATGTTTTGCTTCATGGGCATTTGATTAGTTTTTGTATAAATCTCATGATTAGTTTAGGAGGAAATTAGCTCGTGTTTAACTAACAAAATGATAAAAAATACTTTTTTTGAAAAGATTTCTTCATATCTTTAGTAACAGGGCACTGTCTACCGAAAAGGCAATTAAAAGAAACACACACAACGGAGACAGTGAAATGAAGACTTAGTACTCTTAGATAAAGTAAGAAAAAAATCGAGATGCCAATAGAATATTTCGCGGGTTAAAATGTTTGTTGTTTATATGAAATGGATAGGGAAGCCATATACGAAAAAACATATCCTATATGACTGTTATTCTTACAACACCTCAGATTGCCCATCACGTTTTTATAAAGCATTTGGAGACACTTCACAATTGTCAAAATCAGGCGCCAGGGGCTTATGGGGTGTTGCACGTTTCATTAACTCTCATGAACAGACTCGACCAAACCGAGTCTGCTATTACCTGTATGCGTCCAAAGGATTTCCTTCTGCATTTTATTTCCTACTAAATGTAATTTCTTCTAATATCATATTGATACAAATTAAATAGGACAGTGCTGAAACTTTGGATGACAATAGATATGTCTTTGTGCTGCAGAATGTCAGTATCTTTCTCTGACTTTGATGATAAAAAAGTATTTCTCTTTCACCAAAGCAATTGCGCGTGAAGTATATGCGCAGGAAATACCGCTGCCAGAATCGTTCAACCTTCGAAGAGTGATATGTTATTTCCCTGAAGACAAGTCTGAGTTTTTTTTTTTGTTGTTTTGCAGCAGTTTGCACTGAATTCAAGGATAACTAGAAACCATTATAACGCTTAAGTGCGTTTTCATCAAGGTCATCATTATTATAACGCTATGTAAGGTCTTTGAAACAAATACAGTACAACTGAAACATGGCCTTGCACACCCGGAAGTCTTTGGGTTATCATGTTTTGATACAGAAAACACACTTTTAATTCAATTATCTCTGATATTTCTGAACACTGTATTTTTAACAAAAAAGAATATAATGCCAATATTTTTAAGCACAGTACATGTGGTGTGAATCCCTGCACTTTTCTTTTTGATGATGCGATGATAACTCCGAAATGCTTTATTCCTAAATCCTACACATAAAGGACGGACGAAGAGACTTACTTCTTATCCTACATCTTGCAGGGTCTTTCCCTCAAAGTAACAGACACATCGGACTGGATGTTAAACATGTTAATCAAAAACTGCTAAGCTTGTTTTGGCATTATTTCGGTATTTTTTTGACATTCAATATGAATACAAGATCCCCGTGTTCATCCAATGAACAACAGTATGCTATATCAAATTTGCGCCTATACGACATCATTAATGTTAAGATAGTTATGCACGTTTGATTAACCGGAAGTGATGGCGGAAAACGTAAAATAGAGCCTGGATTCGGTGACATGAAAATCGTTTTATGAATTAATGGCAACCCGTGAGTAAAAATATTATAGTGGCACTGTTACTGTCTTTCTAAAGTTAAAATGTGATATTAAAACATCTGACACGTTAAATAGTTCAAAATGATGTTTTAAAATGAACTTGGAATGTGCGGTTCACTTGAATCATGGTCAAATATTACCAAAATAAGTACATGGCCCTATACATTTTATTTCACCACATTATAGACCATGTGTTTATTTACGACTGTGAGAAGTTTCGTTAAAATATACATTGTAGAAATCTTTCTATTTGCGAAAACTTTATGAAAGTAGGCTCCCATTATGAAAAATTGCGCGAGGTCCAAACTTTTCAAATCAGTCTAGCAAAAAAATCCCAAGCACTCGATCCTATTTTTTTTATTTGCTAAATTTTCTAATTATATTCTGAAGTTTTGAAAAATCAGGGTTTAATCAAATTCTACATTTAAGAAAAAAATTCGATCCGAACGTGCAGAACTACCTTAAATTGAACATTGATACCAAGACCAATTATATTTTAAGTGAGTGTGACGAAAACTTTATTTGGTCATAAGTGCATTTCCAAGCGTTTCTTTAGTAGTTCGGATGTGTACGAAAAATACCTAGGAAAGTGCTCTAAAATCTGCATTTATTGATTTGTTTTGCTGAAACTTAAAAACATGATAGATTAGAAAATACACTACCAGCAATTAAAAGTCAAATTTCAGAACGTAAACATAATTCATTCATCGTTTCTATGGCAACATCACTACCGGTTATCCGGACTATTATGGCACCGAAATATCAACCAAATCAATCAATACATTTAGCAATTACCAGTTATATACATTTTTTCATTTAATGGTTTTATTCTTTTGTTCTTTTCCGACGAAAAATCTGTTCATTTAACATTCCAGCGGTATTGACGAGATTGGACGCTGAACTCAGGTGTGCTAATCGTTATTATAGAACCCTTTTATTCTTAAGGTATGACTGCACTGCACTTATAAAGAAATAACAATATTACATAGTACAACAGCAAAATTTCTAGGGATAAAAATCACATATAAATTGACAAACATGATTATTTGTAGGTAATAATAATCTGTTTTCTCGTAAATTTCTTGTAGAAAGCTTTATCATAGTTAAAATAATTTTGAAACTTGCCATCAGAATAATTGGTATGGTATGTAGCACGTGTTTAAGTCAGTCAATAGTATATCGTGTTTTAGTGCTTTCAAACATAGTCAGAACAAAACATAACAGTAAATAAGCTATGGTATATTGTGAAACACATGTTGCTTAAAAGTAGGTACTGAAGTGAGGGCACGTTTGTTGCTTGTTGTAACATGCTTCAATAAACTGAAGTCACATGAAGTGTTCGTGGCAATCATTCGAAAGCTAAGCATGTGAACGATCTTTCCATTTGAAAGCTGGTTATACAGGAAAATAAGACGAAATTAATTAAATGTGAATTGTTTCTCTCTCCTATCATAAACATTCGTTAATTTCTAAGATGTAAAATTAAAAATTGAAATACAAGACGTGAGTCACTGATTAAAACAGTTAAAGGCAGCGTTGTGGCGTGGGTAGATGGAGTATTACGAGTTTCTTTGAGAGTTTGTTATAACAAAATTAAAGAAATAGATAATCTACATATATTAGCAGAAATAAGTCGTAGTGAGTTTTTCTCACATAGATGACTTAGGCACATGTTTGACTGATACTGTTGTCAAGTACAAAGACGCATTGTATGAGGAATCCGATCAAACAATATTTGTGTGTAAAGTGTACGATAACTATGTACATAAAAACATCAAAGTGAGAATAATTGTCAAGATAAGCATGTTACCCCGAAGAATACAATAAGATACGCAATTAATTAGGACACAGATGTTGATTCCATTAAATTAGACTACACCTTGAACATAAAATCATATGGCAATTATAGAAAGAAACGGATAAGCTCCAACAAGTACACACTTCACTTCAATGAAAGATACATGCAAACAAGGCTTATGACAGACACATGCAAACAATGGAAATCTTCTGTGACTAGCGTATTTTCGAGTTTTCAATTTCTTCTTTATAATATATAACTCGTAAAGCCGTGCATACTTTGAGTACAAAAAAACGGGTTAACCTGAAAACGTTGCAAATACGTATATTGCTGTCAAACGTACAGTCAACGTACAGTAATCATCTATTTATGAGAGAAGAAACCATATGCCACCTGTCTTAATCAGTCATTTTAAGCGCTGTGTATCTCCTTACAATCATTGTACAGAATACAGTCTCGTTTTTGACTCCTAGGTAAATTTACTTAGCAGTTCCGTTGCTTTAATCAGCCGAAAAAAGAGAATTTCCCCGAAAACGAAAATATTAATTGAGCTATTCTATCATATAGATACTAATGTAATATTTCCGAGACAGTGCATCAGTCAAGAAATGTATGAATGACTTGCACAGACATTTATCAAAAGCAGACCTACTTTTGTTTCGGTTTTGCATTTGTTCTTGCATATTTACATTGCATTTGGTGCCTATGCGTAGAAGGCCCATTGGAACATTGTCTAGATATGGGAAATGTTTGTGACAAGTTATCTGAATATCATTCCATTCATAGAAACGTTATTGATCGGGCACAACTCTTTGGCCTCTAAGTATGACATTGACCTTTAAGGTAAGAGCATGGGTCTCAAATGCGACACGTCGTTTTGTTATGGTAAACGTTTGCCCCAAGTTGTCTTAATACTCATGCATTCGTGAAAAAATTAAACGGAACTTAAAAAAAAAAATAGGAAACAAATTCCCGTAAAAAGACATAATTTCTATAATTTCTATAGCTATTATATTTACTTATATAATACTATTTAATCAAATTTTCTACAGTGCCTCAGTCAAAAAATGTATGAAAACTTCCACGGACGTTAAAAGAAAAGGTGAATTACTTTTAATATATAGTTTTGCATTCGGTATCACATTTGTACATTGTACAGGGAGATGGGGACAAGCCTAAACTTTCAGAGTTGATGGACAGAACATGGCTTGCCCCCTCCGTCTTTATAACGCAGTTATCTAAATAGCTCTTGTTGTTTCGCTTTAAAGAGATCGTACCGGTAATTTGAATTATAACCCTACTAGAATCGTTCAGTGTATTTAAATTATTAATGAGCAAAGCTTCAACATCCAAATATCATCCAATAAATGTGCCTAACTCAAAAGTATCTTTTTGTTCAACTGTATACCTTAAACACTGGCTAAACGACAGCCGTTTGCACCCACAAAGTCCTCTAGAATTCAGGATGTTTTTATCATTTCTCATAAATTGTGTAAACTAATATTCATAAAACTTGAAATTATTAAAGTCTCACCGTACATGCAATTAGTGTGGTCATAGTTTATCCTGGATTGTTATGCGTTCTATACTTTCGGCCTCCGTAAAAGGGAGACGCTGAGTTTTTGGAACATGGCTTTCCCTGTTGAATTTTCATTTTTTTTCGCAAACGTCTTAATATCAGATTCTTATTGGATATTCGTTACTCTATGATATATCATTGAAGTGTAAGTATGAGTTTCATAAAACAAATTAATATGATTGAAACTTGATAATTTTTAGATTGTTTTCTAAACCACTCATTCGTCCTAGGTTTGAGAAGCAGATTCGAGAGATATATTTTATGTACACGTTTATCAGGTCTTCTAAAATATGGACGTTTCAAAATAAAGAGAAGAAGGGAGGTTTTATATATATCAAAGTATGTACAAAAGAGGATATAATGAGAATTTACTCGACAAGATTTACAAAGCAAGCGGGAAAATTGTTTTATATCTTGAACATTTTACAATATCAGTACGCATGTTATTGTCAGGTTTATAGATAATGTATAATAGGTTATGTTTTTTTTATTCAGACTCACACATTTCCTGTCGTAATCAATCATTTAGAGACTAAGCGGAAAATCACAAAAACTGTTATAAACGATCCTGCATTACTACCACACTTTTTGTGCTCCTGGCAGCAAACTTACAACCGTCACGTTTACTTTATTCATACGAAGAAAGTTTTGTGCCCTTGTTATTGACGAGCAACGCAGGTCTTTCTAAAAGACCAAAAAATCAGTGGGTAATATATTGCCATAGAATTTATGCTTACCTTGCTTTCTGGACAATAAAACATGCAGACATTAATCTTTTGTATATCTCGATGACGTATGTTCCATGTTACAAATAATGAGATAGGTTTGTTGTGAATGTATATTTTTTTTTTTGTAACAACAGTGCTCATAATTAAACAACTAAGGATATTTTGTAAACACTGACTTTTGTTTTCGTTCTACAGTTTTCATTCAAACCGTCTTTGCACTCATTTCTTTTTTTATACAGTTAAGTTGCTTTGGTTGTCTGAACTATATTACAGTTGAAACAAAGTCAAGATGATTTTCTATTATTAAAAGAACTACGTGAACGGATTCAGTATTTGAATTAAATTATATATACATGTGTGGCTGTTTTTGTTGTCAAGACTGAACGAGAAACAGAACAGAATATAGTAATAAGTGACATATGAAGAAATAATCCACTTGGTATGAATTCTTAGAATCCCTGCAGTTTTACTTTGAGCAACATAATTCTAAGGAGCGAAATGTCAAACGCGGCTGAACATAGTCGCACTTGTGCACTTCATTTAATATGTATTTTTTTCTCTCTAAAGGCAGTTTAGTCACTTTTTGCATATGTCTGATGATATGTAATTGATAAAACGTTTTCGTTCTGGTTAGTATTGGTTACATTCATTGAATACAACTAACAAACTAACAAGAAAACACATTTTTTTTCTGTTTATGTGTTAAAATAAGACATAAATCAAAGCTATTTTATAATCCAAGCAGGGATCACGCATGCGGATATAAAGAATTGTCTGAGAGTAATAATCTTCTTACAACTAATTAGAAGATTTAAATGTATAATTCTAAAGATTTATACAACATGAGGGCTTAGCGCAAAACTATTGTAACTGTCGGATTTTGCAGACTGATCTAAGGTGAAGTTTCTATTTCCATCTTACCATGTCTTTGCGTTGCCTTATATGCAAGAAAAACTCTTTTAGTGTTAGTGTTATGCATATTTTTCTCCATTAAATATGATTTTATTTGTATGTTCTCTCCGATTGTTTAATATTGTCATAACAGCGGCACGTTATTTATTAAGGTTAGCTTTATTTACGATGGGTGATATTGGTCGTGTCAAATATTATAAAGTCTCTAAGAGGTTCTGCTGATACTTTTTAAATAATGATGAATACCACATTGTCTCTTTCTGGGTGAAGAAACTGCATGATTACATGTGATCATTAATTGTCCGATAGCAATCGAAAGAAAACCTTAAAAGCTTAAACAAATCTCTTGACTTCCGAGTCCTTTGCTTCAGTCCGTTTACTTGGGTGAAATTATCAAACTGTAAAGTAGTAGAAAGTTTGATAATAAACAGCAATGTATAGAGTGCACAGTGTATACTACTAAGTTAATATGTTTTGACAAATAAGTGTTAGGAACTGTTGTTGTGATTGTAAAATAAAGCTTTATGAAGATCCTTTGTAGGCATAGATTACAACCAAACAAACACAATACCAGACTTGGTTTGATCGAGTCTGTTCATGTGAGAAAATGAAAAGAACAACACTATTCATAACCCGTAGCAACGGCATAAGCGGAACTCTATTTGATAAAAAAAACAACAAAAAACAATAAATGAACTCTGTGGTCCAAATGGAACAAAATACTGACATCACGTAGTAAAATACCTTATAAGAGACACCACTTATAGCTTTACATTTAGCTCTCAACAGCTCTTCCGGCACTCTGAACAATAACCTTGGCGGTTTCATAAAAATACAAGTATTCACCAAACAAAAAGCCTAGGTATACATTCTTTAACAACTTGTAATATAACACATTACCTCAACGAATAGTTAAGTGATAGATATGGCTCCTTAATTAACTTGCATTATTTCAAGGTATAAATAATTTGTTTTTCTATATTAACTGTAAGAACTGGAATGCTTTATGTTGTAACGTGTCATCAGGTAGCAATGTGTTTGTGTCAGTCAAAATTATATGGTGTTCTGTTAGGGCTCTCTTGACAAAGTCTTTGTAAATATACAGAAACTCAACAAAGGTAAATTTTGAAAAAAAACACGTCTCGTGCTGAAAAATTATTGGTCATATCTCCATTTTTGGCAAAATTGACACACTGGTACCGTTGAATTTGTAGTGAAATCTCAGGTATAGTTTTCACGTATTAAAACATTTAATTTCTATCTCAATATTTTCTTTTAAAGTTGAAACAACAAACTGTCGTAATTTGTGAAGTAACGAAAGAGAAGTGTCACGTCTAGTCATGAGACAGTCCAAATTTCAACATTGAAGCGTCGTAACTTACCAACAGTGTGTCGAATCTTTATGTCGTGCAATCATATTATAATGTTCCGTTGCATTTATATTAAAATTACTTCAGTTTTATTCTCCGTGCAATCAAAGCAAAATATTAAAACCAATCACTTTATTAAATAAAAGAATGTCAAACAACCTTGTCGCGCTTTTGAGAAGAAACTTTAGTAGAAACAAATTTACATCGAAGTGAAACTTTAATACATTTTTGTATTCTTAAAAAGTGAAAAGGCGCAGTTATGACAAATCGTTTTACCGCAGCAGGCAGACACGTATTTACTGACAAGTTCAAAACGATTTAAAACATGACGTCGCCAGAACTGTTTGTGACAATCTGTCGAATTTGAAGCATGTCAGTTGTCTAATTATAATCACTATCACTATCATGAATCGAGTAAAGCAAGAGTTACACAAACGACTTTGCATAAGGGAAATGTAAGAGAACTGTTTATATGTTTTTCACATTTAATCAGTACAATTCAAGACAAATATGAAGATATAGATAGATAGATAGATTTATTCAGGTATAAGATCATAAATACAATTTAAAATTACACATATCGCATTAAGTAAGATAAGTTTTGTAAGATATTTAAAGATAAAAATATAAGATAGCTGTTTAGTTCCACAATCGAAAGGACAAAAGACAAATTATAATTTGGATTATTTCTGTGTTCCATTATACGCATAGAATCATAGCAATGTGTTAAAAAACTTGCAGTAGGTTTTTAAATGGACCCGTTAATTAGACAGACGAAGATACCTTGCCAAATATCTTATGCTTCATTAACAAATACCTGCAGACATTTGTTGTCGTCTTTCATGTTATAGTGGTGTACGGAAAATACATCAGCAGTTGGAATGAAACGTATATACATGGCAAACTATAGTAATGATAAACAATATTGTAATTTACATGTTATAGTACAGTTAATCATAACAACGAGAAAAATTGTAACGTACGTAGCGCTCTAATGATTATATTGTTTAAAAGAGGAAATAAAAAATTCCTCATCCTTAATAAAGCTGCAATCCATGAAACAGATAAATAAACCCTGGTGAAAATTACCAAATTTAAAGTAACTGAAAGAGCAGCTCATTGTAATGTCTTTATCTAAACTTTGAATAGAAGTACAGAGTGCAAGGATAGTTGGAAAAATGGACAAGTAAAGCAGCACAGCATACGCATGGAAAGAAAGACATTTATAGTTTTCTAACCGTGTCAAATGCTGAATTTTGGCATAGTGTTGCTAAAGAAATTTAAAAAGATACTTCAGATTTTCATACTGCAGAAAATACAATTTTTAAGCACTAAATTAATGTTCTGTGTAATGTATTAACTCAATTACTATAATAGAAAACAACACTAATGACTTGAAATTAAAAAATGTCGCAACACATCACATTTTACATGTTCAAGTCAAATGGCCAATCCCATAAAATGGAGTCATTTCTACGATTTTTTGAGAAATAGGAAACTTTCACTGAATGTTGTTCATTCATCGGAACTTAAGTTTCAAGTTTATTTATTTCCACCCAGAAGGTCTGAGACCAATGTGGCAATGCAACATTACATTTAACTTATTTAGTAACAGGACCCAACTTCCAGTGAACAAGTATTGACCTTTCTAATTGTCGTTTACATCTCAGTAAAATAATATAGTTGTTTGCTTAGCCGGAACGAACTTTCTTTACACCCTTTAAGTAGACAATATAACAGAAATAATTTAGTAATAAAACAAAACATATTTAAATTGTTGATTAATATTTAAAAAGCAACTATCGCTCAGATAAGTTTCCAGCTACGACATGACCATACCTAATTACCCATTACCTTCGTCTATATTACCTTTCTGTCTTCAATATAATTTGTTCATGTTTAAATTTTTATTAAAGCGGTGCATTTTTTCTTGTGTGTTGTTACGAAGTTGTTTTTTTTACTTTTAAACAGATATAAATGTAATTTGTTTTGCGTGTCTGTTTTCTATGGCAATGGTCTCAAGTTATTTACTATATGTGAACTTTGTGAATGAAGAAAGAATTTAAAAAATGATAAGGGTCAATTATCCCGAGGTAAAGCTCTACATACATGTGTCGAATGATAAGTTTCCTTGACAGTAACATTTCCAGTAGCACCAGAGTCGGTAAATACTACTGTTCGAATCATTACTTGTGAACGTACATGCATTAAAAATTCAGGTGAGATAGTAATCGACATAGTAGTGATGCGATATCCTGTCAGATCAAAAGATAACCTCAAGAGAGATAATAATGAATATAGACCTTGAACTCTTATTGTAAAACATGTATGATGAAACACACCGAGATTATGATTGGCATATATCTGGCACAAAGAGAAATATTTATTATGTAATGTCAATGTTATTTATTACGAAAATCAGTCTTTGCTTACCCTATCATACGACTATTGAGTTGTTTTCCGCCAATATCATTTAGTTACAACGTTTCCGTGTAAGTCAGAGTATTCACAAGTATGTCTGTCAAAACTATGTCAAGACCCAGAACTTTATACAAAAGGTCTTAAGAATAACATATTTGACGCACTTAATAGTTTTTTTATAATTATTTAATATCACATAATACCATTATGAGTTATTCGTCGATAAAAAGTGGATTAATCTGCAAGCATAATAAGAAGTGAACCAGAATTAATAGAATTTCTCCATTATATTTTCTAGTCATTTTGGATCATTGAATCCATTCAATGTATCGCTATAAATATCGCTTAATGTAACGCTATCCGTCTAAGCAGGTGCTCGGATGCATGAGGGATGTAGCATATTTCATTATCTCACATTAAAAGACTCAATTAAACAGAATATGCAATTAATGCCTAGTTTATACATAATTTATTTTAGGCCGATTGTGAATGACGTTCTTTAACTTATATTAGTCACTCTCAACACCTTATTCCTGATGGAATCCATCGCCACGAGGGTATGAGAGAAGAGGCCAGTTTCCTTTTTAAAGCTGAGCTACTGGTACAATTTTTCACGTCTTTGGTATGACGCGGCCGGGGATAAAACCCGCGTCCTCCCGCACTCGAAGCGGACGCTCTACCACTAGGCTATCGAGGCAATTAATGTGCATGGTTGCGTTCTATGCTTACGATGAAATTTTCTTATAAATATTTCCATTTATACGCAAAGTTTGAAGTGTTTAAACCAAAAAGTGTTTCCAATATCTTAGTAAGACAGAAATATGTAACGAATGTTACGTTACAATTCGCTTCTTTCTCGAGTTTAAAAGGCATGATTCGATAAGTTACGAGATGTACAAACGATTCGCAAATGGTCATGAATTGCTAAAAGACAGCGAAGGTAAGTAAGTAAGTAAGTAACGATTTTATTTCTAGAGGCTACAAATAGGGTTTCCCCATCTACCATGTTGGCCTCATGTCGACAGAGGAAACATAAAATCCGAGATTCGACGTTAACGTCATTCTATGCAACCTTAAATAAAGACCAACTGCTCGTGGTGCGCACCCAGTCAGAGATACTTGACATACGTGTTCATACTGTTTTCAATATTCGAACCAAACAACTGTTAATGACTTAGGTATTATTTATTAAAATCTAATAAATAAAGAAATATACAAATATAAATTCTATCATAAAACTGCTGTTCTTGTCGCTTTTCGAGGGTGTTTTAACAGGAGAGAAAACGTGTGTTAACCGAGTTCTCGCGCTCACGTGCTGTTTAAACACATTTTTATTTATGCACGTTCCGTGGCAAAGCGTAAACGTATTACAACCCGAAAACGGATAATTCAAAAGGAAATGATGTCAACGTGAAAACACAACGCTGACATCCCCGCGCATTTCGTGGAAAGCTTATGACGTTGAGAGACAATATATTCATTTATTAGTTTTTACGCGTTTTATGCTAGAATACCTTTAGCGCATGTTCATTTTCGTGCCATAACATCAGGCTTGGGCACCAACCAGTCCCTCAAGATTCTGCCGATATTATAACAAGAAACTGCATTATCCCTACATTAATGCAAACGCATCACGAGGAAGTAACGACGTCGTTAACTGTGTTGAAATATGATCACCGCGCGCCGGGAAGGTGTAATTCCTGATTGTTTGATCATAATCACGTCAAATTTGCAGTGAATTTAGTAGAAAGATTGCGTGCCATGATAGTGAATTTCTTGTTTTGCTTCATTAGAATAAATGCTAGCGACAAAGTCTACGTTATTTTTAACAGCCCTCGTATCTCGGGTATATTGAATTTATTTCAAACACGTGTTTAGATTATCTTTTACGATATAATTATGTACTCATATTTTCCAGCTAAATTAGCGGATATGCCGTGCCTCGTGTGTCTTGATTGTACTGAAATTATTCTTTTCCCAGTTTTAGGGGCCTCCGTGGACGAGTGATTAAGGTAGCTGACTTCAAATCACTTGCCCCTCATCGGTGTGAGTTCGAGCCTCACTCGGGGCGTTAAATTTTTCATGTGAGGAAGCCGTCCAGCTGGCTTACGGAAGGTCGGTGGTTCCCGCTCGTGATGAAATAATGCACGGACGGACACCTGGGGTCTTTCTCCACCATCAAAGCTGGAAAGTCGCCATATGACCTATAATTGTGTCGGTGCAACGATAAACCCAACAAAATAAATAACAAAATAAATAAATAAATTCCCCAGTTTTATTACTATATAACGTAAAAGCTTGTGTAAGCAAAATAATGACACCAATATTTTTTGCCATAGTGATGTGAGTATTTCGTCCATTTTAAAATAAAAAGATGCCATTGTGCATTAATTAAATAATCTTAATTCCTTGATTTAACTGGCACAGTTGACATATTTATATTGTTCGTTACTTAATAAGCAGGTCAACTAAATTTGTTGAAATTTCGTCTTTATAATTTACTGATCAGTGCACCAACTTCCAAACAGATGTTAAATATATTTTGTATTTGATTCTATAGGAATTTTGTCCTGCCCCGCATCAGCCTTTGCTTGTTATTATGACGTAAAGAGAAAAGGTAGTTTAGCGGTAATGGAAAAATAACTTGTTTCAAGCAACTGAAAGATATTATGCTAAACAATATCCTATAGAATTTGCAATGTTTGAAATAATCCAGGTACTTCTGGATTACCCTTCGTATTTCTAGGCATGGTTTCTACAATTCATTTGTTTTTCTATATCTCTTCCTGTGGGAACAGAAATGCTTTATCATCAACAAAACAAATTGTAATATGCCATCGGATTCATTTGTATATAGCATAATTATGTTTACATCTGTCAGTGCTATATACATGTATATCATCGCGTATACGGTGTACTGTTGGAGTCTTAATCAGAAATGCAGAGCAGATATACTGTAAAGAATCTAATTATGGTAATATAGAAACGATTAGTGCTGCATAGTTATAAGCACTTGCACAACGGGGAGTGGGGTGGGGGCGCGGGGAGGAGTTTTTTTAATAGAACTTATCTGACTTATTGTCGAACCGCAACCGAGTTAAACTACATTAGTGGTACAAAAGTCGTGTTGATACCTTGTGTGAAGCTGATGAAGGTAAACAGGAAAATAAAGTTGTTCATTTTGATGACATTCGGTAAATCTTTACATTTCATTATGTTTGTAATACATATACATATTGTGTGTTATTATTTCAAAGATATTTTAGACTACGGGAATATAGTAGATAACTATGTCTGAATAGTTATAATTTGAGAAACATTTCATATTCAGCTTCAAGCGTCTGTATGATAACAAACTCGAAAGAAAATAAAACATATTAAGACAAATTACCTGAGACGATTTTTTTTTCTATCTAATAAATGACTAAAGCACGCGTTTGACCGTAACCATTACCAACTACAAAGATGAGGAATTCCAGCCGCATGTAAAAACTGCGACAAATATTTACATAAAAGCCTCAAGGTGTGTAAAATGTCGTGGAGATATGCAGGCTACCTTGAAGGATATGGTAAGACAGGTAATTAAAAACAGGTACATTGTAACAAAACATTTCTTAGCTAAATCACTAGCCTTGTCTGCGTGAGTCCACTACTTAAGCTACTTGTTCAAGTTATTAACAGGTTTAATTCCCTCTTTGAATAACTTGTGGGGAAGGTCGGGGAATTTTTTAGTCTAACTGTAAATCTTCCCTTTCAAATCGATGTATTTGAAAAAAAAAAAAACAGATTTTGAAAAGTATTTACACAATATGCAATTAAATGAAATAAGTAAAAATAGTTACCTTACGATTGTTTTTTGTAATCTTTCCTTTTCTTTATATAAAACAGCAGCTATTCATACGAGTCAATCTGAATTTCATACTTTTACACTAATACTAAGATATTTTTCTCAGCTTTATTATCTTCTTTTCAATCCTATTACAGATAACAAATTTAAAATGAAAAAAAAAAGTACAAAAAAACCCCGAAAAAATAGGAAAAAAAACTCCAGGAAAAACAGGAAGGGTTCTTACCTCATCCTAGAGATAATCTCCGAAAATTTCCCATCAGTCAAAACCCATTCAATGTGATCAATAGTGATTATACTATCAAAACGACTGAAAACAAAAGTTTCATTCAATTATTGAAAAAAATGTGAATACCTCCTAAATGCATATGACAATAACTGATAAAAGACATGCAGATACCATTTAAAGGAAATTTATAAACAAGAAATATCTTTAAAAATGATGGTCGACGAATTGTAATAAGGAAAGAAGTTTATGAGTTTTTCATCTAACATTCATCTTTCATCTAACATTTTTTAAATTGCAAAACTAAACACCGCATTTTAACAATTTAAATGGTTCTCTTTTAATTTTTCGCGAAGGTTTCGTAGGGTTGCAATTTTGTTTCGTTTATCCTTAGACGAATTATTACAGCAGTAGATTGATGAAGATTCATGAAGCGGTTCATGAGAAGAGGTCATTAAACGTGTTTATATTTTTAGCTAAATTGGTCCCTATCCCCATTTGTAACAAAATAGCAGGAGACGTTACGATATTGTTACACATCGAGTTTGATAAAAATCCATTACATTTTAGTGGTTAATGTGAAGAAAGGCATATCTACTTTTAGCTATAGTGGTCCCTAATAGGGCCCAAGTTCCTATATAGATAAATTTGGAAGAGAACCTTATAATGATGCTCCAGACCAAGTATGACAAAGATCCACCAAGTTGTTCATGAGACGCTGTATAAAGGCATTTCTAGTTTTAGCTCTAGCAGCCCCTAAAAGGGGTTAAATGTCCCAGCTGAACAAAGTTGGCTGCGGGCCGAATAAAGATGCTACAAATCAAGTTAGATTAGAAAACATGAGAACAAATCAATTAAAGGATTGTTTTATTTATTATTTTTATTTATTTCTAAAATAGGCCAACTGATCCCGCTTTAACAAATGCATATTCGCTATTCGTGAATCTTTGGACAATGACGTCACACCAATAAAAATGTGAAGGTCAAGCAAAACATACAATTTTAATTATTTTAATATTTCCGTTTCATGAGCAAAGTTTGACCGTAGTCATATCACATAGATAAATTGTATGCAGAGTACCTTCATTTCAGTGTAATGAGATTCAGTCATTATATAGCATATATATAATAAAACAGATTTCAACTGAGTTCAATATTTGCATACCATACTAAAGAAAAATATTCATATATAATAAATCAGTTAAATAATTTATAACAAATATATATTAAAGCAAACAAGTACTCATTTTGATATGCACTCTGAATAAGTCAAAAAAGCAAGAAACCTTTTCATATAAAGACGACAATTGTAACAAAGAAAATCTTTTAAAAAGCACTTCTCTACATTAAAGACTCTTATCACACCCTTATTCATGTGATACGCAGACCGTATTCAGCTCTTTCTTTAATTTGATATATGTTGGTATTTGAACAGGTTTTTATCATATTTATTAAACTTACTTATCATTTTGAGATATATCAATATTCTTGCTAAATATACTGAGCCAAAGTTAGCTTTAAAACTGTGAACAGCGTCGTTTAGGATAAACGCTTTGTCTACATTTCACTCAGCGTAGCACAATCAACAGAGTGAAAGAAATTGACACTCTCGTCCAATCAGGCAGAGTGTTGCATAAATCTTCCATTTTGATAAATTATCTATAATGAGTTATAAAGTAGTTTGATTTGCAAACTGAAGTCACTTGGCATAGGTAACGAAAACGAATTTAGACGGCGTCGCCAAAAAAGAATAAATTTATATGTCAAACAAATATATTGACGGAGATCTCCTCATAAACAGAACAAAACAATCTGTGTTATTTCTATCACTGTTATAGCCAATACTAAATCAAATAATTTATTAAGTTCACTGCACACCTATATCGTTTTGTGAAAGAGTACTTGTTCATAGGAGAAAATTCATGAGGTAGCCTGGCTTCCTGGCTGCGTGGTTACTTTTTTAATACTGCAAATATTTTCTAAAGTAAATTCTAAGCCTCTAAAATAACACTTTTTCTGATGGCTAAACCTGTGTTCGGAGTCAGGGGCAATAAAAAAGTTAATATAGAAATACTCTGCTGGAGTTACTTCCTCTGTTAATGAAGAAACTTATGACAGAACAAACATAGGGACGAGAGGAAGTCTACTCACGAGGCCATTCAAACTTTTTCTCCTCTCCTCAGTAATCAGAGCTAGTACGGAAGTTTGATGAAATGATTAAAGTGGAAAAATAGAAATTATATCAATTTATAGGTGCAGACCAATTTCACCGTTGGAGATGATGTTCAAGTACCTGTGTTAGATCTAGTGACCAGGGCATGTCATCGACTGGGAAGTGTTTGAAGGTAGAAAATATTACTATTTTGACCTTATCTGAAAGGTCTTTAAGTCGATAGAAGCCCCTATTACTACGACATTCACTCAACGCTACTTCTTACCAATGAAAGAATTCATTCCAGTAAGAATCTTGTGATAATGTGTATATTTATCAGTTCTGGTACCAGTATTGTTTTTTTTTCTGTGCTACTAGACTATCGCTCATGAAACTCTGACTGATTTTATTCGGATATGCAGATATTCAATAGCTGGACAGAAATATCCAACACGTTGTTAAATGGTAAGCATATAGACCAGGAATTTCAAGTAAAATGTCTGAGTTGATTGTTACGTCGCAAAACGCTTTCGTAGGTAACGTTGACGTAATTAGAAACGTTGACGTATTGATGTCACACGAGGTTTCTTACATAACAGTCTGTCTGGTTTACTTTCGGTGACTCCCTCGTACCAAAATAAGTAAATGGTGACTGGTTTTGTAGAATGATAATGCAGCATCAAACATGAGATTGGGATACGCCTACTTTTGATCAGAAAACGAGTTTAATAAATAGGATATAAAATTTAGAAAAAATCTTGGCAATTTTAGGGGAATCGTGATACATGAATTCGTAGTTGACAACAGTTGTATGTAACATGCTATGGATTTGGTAAAACATGAATTTCAACACGAGTTCCACGTACATATGTGAAAATGATCACGAATGAATATGGTAGTTTAAAGTCGATTTCTGTTAATTAAGACGCTCTGTTAGATTTAAATGTTTTGACTCACTTCATCCTATATATCTATATTTAATGTATACGTGTTCTTAGATCTCTTTACTCTATATTTAGACCACTTAGGAGTCAACAGAATGTCTTCACAGCTCGTTGGGGTCTCATAAGGTTACCAAACCTGTCGTGTGAAGTAGGGTAATGGTTCTGACAAAGCCTTCTGGTTCGACCCAAAGTTTGACTTAATTAACATAGTCGTTTAGATTCCTGAATCGACCATGACTACCGAGAAAAAATCATATATTGAGAATATTACTGGCCTCTGACCTATGATGTTGGACCTGATAGTCTGGTTCGACCCTGATTGGAAACTTGTTCTCAATTTAGTTTCATTTGTGACAACGAAGTTTTGACTTCTTGAACAAAGCCTAGAAATCGTACCGAATTATCTAGATCGGGCTCACTTCTATCGTTGTTAAAATAACCATACCTTTGAAACTGCGCAAATTTCACTTTAATCAAGATTCATAATAATGCAAACGCTGCACCCACAAAAGTTAAAGGGAACCGGTATTTGCTGTTTTGTAAGGTCTATTTTGCAAGTTAAATATGTGATTAGAATGAAAAGAAATAACACATTGGAAAACTCTAACACAGAAATACGACAGAAAGAAATAAAAAGTTCGAAACAGATATTTTGAATTTTCAGTGAAATTCAATGCTATTTGTAACTAGTAATTGCGCACTTGCAATAATGCAATTTACACGCATGAACATAAAGAATTGACGCCAGAAATAATTCAATTTATACGCATTACCCAGTTTGTTATTCTCCAGTTGCCATGTCAAATTTACACACATCAAATTTAGGAGCTGTCATATTGGTAAATGAAAATTGTGATAAAACTTCATTTATGAAAACCAACTTGAATATCCTCTATGAATCAAATACAATTAATGAATGTTAAAGATATACTTGACCCATATATCATATTGGAAAACATGAGCGAAAATACTACGTATATTTTATGTAAACATAAAATAGCCAAGTTTACGTATATTGACAGTGCTATGCATTAGGTTGAAAACAGTATACACTGTTTACATATATAGCGGAACACAGTATAAATATGTACTACCACTTAAAAACTGACATTGAATTATGAATGAAGCTCTACATAACCAATTAATTTATATATTTAATTTATATATTTAGTAAAGTTATATATATTTGATGAGGAATTTCTACATTTGAAGTAAATATCTAAATATAAATTATTTTAGCCACAGGATATCTTTAAAAACGAACAAAAATGTTGTCTTTTTTACAAATTGTATAAATAAATGTTCGATCTGTAAATAAGTTGTCCTGCCTTCCTCGTTAGCATAACCTCAGTTTCACTTGCTGCGAGAGCAGATACTCTGCCACTTCTGTCCTAGAAGCAAGCAATTACGCTACTTTGACATGACATATGAATGAATAAGCTGTCCAGCACATGTCTACGACTTTAACAATAATTATTGTTGATAATTCAATAAAGAAATATGCATGCCATTAGTTCTTCACGTCTCTTTAGCGTATATACTTCAACTTCAGCCGAATTCCTCCCTGAGTATGGAAATTGGTAATACTTCGCACAACTTGTATTATGTGGCCTAGTTTATGGTTCTACCGCGTCAAGAATTACTCTTGCTTTGTCACCAGAAGCTTTCAGTCCCACTGCTGGGTACACTTTGCAAAACGGTGGATTGTTTATCTCTAGTACGCGTATCTGTAATATTCAAAAAGAACCTTTAAACAGTTTCGTTAACATACATAGTAAGGAATGAACAACTTTAATAGTAAAGAATGAACAACTTTAAATGAAAAGTGTGCACTTAAGTTCAGGTTGTTCTATTAGCATGTGCACCGCAAAACCTGTTAATTTTGTTTGTTAGTTTGTACCGTAGACATTGTTATAAAAGATAATATTTAGCACTTCTGCATCAAACGAAATAAAGGTGTTTAACTAATTATCATTCTCAATAATATTTGGAACTAAACTGCACACTTTGGCCGGTACTCAAAAATCTTTAAAGTCTGTTTCAAATATCAAACACAATTTCTTTATTTACCTAATAACGTTTTTTTTCTTGTAGTCTTCCATCTTCATGCGATTATTAACCATGTACCATGATAATTGTCACGTGCTCAATATCTTAGTAATTTGTAATATAGACACACCTTTACATTTTGGATCATTCACCACGGAGGTTATGTATGCTTGATAATCTACGTTATTATAAATTGCGAGAAAAAACCCCATATAACAACTGTTTCTTCTACATATAGATAAACCGATTCTTAGTTTAAACTTACATTGTGTCATTAATTTTTGTTTATTTTTTGTTTAGTATTCAAGCGGCCAAGGTGTTCAGTAAATTTTAAAATATCAAGCAGGATCATATAAGTTAAAGTCAGAATGCATACAAATCTTTCTACAAATTACAATATTAAGTAAAACACACAGAATTATTACATTTAGTTTTTGTTTTAGAAAACTTTACATTTTATATATATATCTTTCTACTTTGTTTGTTATGTTTGCATAAGTTACCTTTTGGCGGTTTCTGGTGAAGAAAATATCTATTTTTGTCCTGAACACATTCGATAAGTAAGACGATACGCCGACACCGATGACGTCACCAGCTTTACTGGGAGGACTTATGCGTTCCCTTGTTGTGCTCTGGTCATGTATGCTGAAAATAACAAGGAGCATTGAGAAATAAAGAAACTTAATAAAATAATTTACTTGATGCTAATCCTAATCCTGCTAAATTTCTATAATTGACTTGTCCATCTTTCAATTTGGAAAGTACCATTAACTGTTAAAAGGGGTGTTTACAAAAAAATAGAACCTACTGACTGAATCGCGAACAGTGCAGATCATGGTCTGACTGCACGGATGCTCAGGCTGATCATGATCCAGACTGGTCGCAAAGGCAGAATCAATCGTGCCCAGCATGATAAGGGCATGAAATACATTTTTTTTCAGTGAGATATAATCCATATAATTCACTGGGGAGAGATATAGATACGGTCTACGTGTTAATTCTGTATCAGTTCGAACTATATTCGTAAAACTTAAATGGATGTGCAAATTGTTACACATTGATTTGTCATCGAATTGTTAAAAGGCTGTAAAAGAAAACTAATGTTGGGAATTCATCATCACACAAACACAATTTGAATGAAACTTTTTAATATATTTATATATGGTGTTTGTGAATTTAAAACAGTTTTACTTACCATCCGTCTTTAGCATGATATCCTACTGAGAATAATCCATCTCCAGGCTGTTCTTTTAATGAATTTCCCTTCGGTACAAAACCTATGGCTGAATTAGAAAACAGTATTAAAGCACATTTAAGCCTTAATATAGCCTTATATATAAGGCTTATTTCAGCCCTTCCTGAGAGCAGATGGTCATCGGACAACATTGAGATGTTTATAAATCGCGTGAGCAACACAATTGTAAGATTAGTCGCATTGTCATAAATTCCCGACAGACGCTTGCAACTCGTTTAATTCTCTGTCTTTAAAGCATATGACTTGACCAAGATCTATCTCTGTACAGGACACTGTAAAACATTCAGTTCTAAGAGTTAAGAAATGCAGGTCAATTTATTGGTATAAATATTTCATTTAATGCAAACTACTTTAAAATGGAACTTACCAATATTGCCTCTGTCATCGCTGTTTATTACCTCAACTTCAAAGTATGTGCCAGTTTTAATGGCCCTTTTCCCGACATATAAGCCAATATCTCCTTGTCTGATGTCTTTGAAACTGCAAGGGGACATAACCACATGATTTATTTTAACGGCTGTAGAGGTGTGTTGCTTTCTTTTATTTGAAATCATAATTTCGTTTACATCATCATCAACAGACGGTTTATCTTTAATTGCTTTTCTTAGATTGTATAAAATTTATATATAAAATTTCTGATATTTATGAGTATTAACTCATATTAAAATCAAAATAATTATATCTAGTGTCCTTTGCGTGATTCTCAGAAATAAAATTGTCATTTTTAGTTAAATGTTTAGCAATGCCCGAGGTTAGCTTGCTATAAATAACTTCAAGTTTTTTACCTGAGGTACTCTCCAGCCATAAGAAGGTTTTCACATCTAAGCTGGCTTTCAAATAAGGACTGAAAAAATGAAAACAAATATAAACACGACAATGAGAAAACATTACATTCATAATAATGTTCGATTATATGATAAAGAAATTGTTGACATAAATAAAATATTATATGATATTGAAGTATACATCTCACTGCATTATTCGTGCGTTAATAATTTTCAAATATGACCCAGTCAAGTTAACTCACCAAACAACGAAAAAAAAAAAAGAAAAAAAAATGCGGCAAGTTGTTTAAAATGCTGTATCTGTCAATGATAGCAGCCAAATCTGGAACAAAACACATATTCACTAAGCTATTGTAAGTATTGTAAAATGACGTTTGGTCCAAAAGAACAAACGAGCAATGAGCAACTAAATTTGTAACTAGCAATCATACACAAACAGCCAAGAAAACTGCCCGCTAGAGGTACACATGTTCGAACCTTGTGATTATCATCTAAACAACACTCACCAGGACACTAGGACTTATTTTACAGTGTTTTTTTTGTGTTCTTTCCTGGGTATCATATTCGTGCCTTTCAACAATGCCTAATTCAAATTCAAATTAATAACATTTCTCACCCAAGACGTTCGACCTTTTGATCTTCTTTTATGGAGACTTTCTCTCACTGGAATATCTTCATAAAATACCTCGTCATATTCTGTAATTTATATATACTTAAGCATTATTTTCTTATTATATACATTATGTTTACTAAATTAAATTTACTCTCGGAAACGATATCTATAGCTGGAGCTAATAATCTGACTTGATTCAGTTACGCCAGCGATGCGGCAGCCATTTTGTTTTAATCAAAATTCATATCTGAAAATTACTAGCAGGATATGGAATATATATCCTGTTTGCACGTGACGTCTCTCGATCAAACATGTAGACGGCGTATAAATGTATTTTTCGTCCCTAAACAGAATCATAATGTAACACTGTACAGAACACTAACTGACACTAATCAAAAACCGGTTCATAAGAAAATGGATTGAATAGAGAATTGTCACAAGTACCTTGGGAATCTGGTATTGATATATTGTCTTCGTATATTGTACTGCTGCTGGTTCCCAGTTCTGCTTGTAACGTAATAGGTTCCTCATAATCTAAAATATTGAAAATGTAAACTATTCAAGATAGAATATGTATTCAACTTGTTCATATGAATTAGTTAGGGGAGTATAACATTTCAGACAATACAAATACATACACCAAAGAACTTTGAAAACGTTTCACTCATATATATATGGGAATTATTCCATTGTTGTAACTTTAATCTAATATCTATTTTTATGTTCACTAATTATAATTCATTAAATCTGACCCAGTATGGTGTTTTCTTTTTTTGAAACTTGAAATGTGACCGTTGTAGCTCGTACTGTATTTCATTTTCATATTGTCCCTAAGTATTGACCTGGCACTCAGTTTTAATCGCCAATATTCCTATAGCATGAGCCCTGTCGGCATATTCAGTTTAGTTCAGATGTTTTCTGCTTTTTTGCTTACACAAAACACCAGGCTTCTTGAGACATACAAAAAAAGTAAATTCAACCAAATTTTAAGAATACTGATGACAACATCACGATTTGCACGTGCACAGCCAAACACGGGATTTTCGCAAAAGTAAAAATTATTTTACCGATATTTGTGTAGGCATTCAGGTTAATAAAACGATGTTTAAAATGCATTAGCTTACGTTTCGAAATAAAAATGATATCTATATTCTTCAAGGGTCTAGTTGGAAATTTTGTTCAGTATATATGCATTATGACAATGTTCTTGGGTCAAATTTTTCAAAATCATAGATGTCATTTAGTTTGTGTCATACGATGTAGGTCAAATAACTAAATAACGATATCCGTATAATTTATCATGAAGAGACTCAATCAAACCGAATCTATTATTATTTTGCTTACGGTCTATGCTACCAAAGATCTTCTCAAGATCATATTGTATGTTTTCTTATTATTATGACAAGCAAACACACAAAAACATGTTTAAGTAAGGAAATAATGTGGTTACCTAGAGAATCCAGTTCCGGTGTGTTTTCTTCGTGCATTGAAACTATAGTCCCAAGTCCAACCTGTTCCAATACTTCTTCAATTTTATTGTTTCTTTTGAAACGGTAATTGCTAACTGAGTTATTTAGAATGGCACTACAGAGTTTATGCTTAATTCCCTTTAACACACGCTTTCACCGCATTGCAGTGACAAATAATGTGTTTGGTTCGTCAGTTCTAGACACAAGTTCATCACTTATTTGCGATAACTCCTTTTTTAGATCTTCGCATGATGTTTCAAGTGATTCAATTAAAAGCGTATCGGTTGTTTTAGCATCTTTTGCTTTTTGAACCAATTCTTCTTCCAGTTTGTCTAGACGGATATTTATTTCATCTCGGAATGATTTAATATCGGCAAGAAATCCCTGATATATATCTTCAACCTGTACCTTATTATCAGTGAATGATGTATAGAATTTGGTCACTTCTTTCTGACAAGAATCAACATCTTTGACAATGTCTTGAAATTCCTTACTCTCCTTAAACGTTTTGGATACATCACGTATATATTCAACATTACACGTTTTGTGTTCTAATATCGTACAGTCACCGCAGCCTACTTCTTCATGGCTTGAACAATAAAATTTTATTTTTTCATTTTTGTGCTTCAGACAATTTTCGAACTTTTCTTCTGTTGCCTCACTAATGTCTAGAACTTTTGTATCAATATCAACCAATCTGTGATCTTTACAAATTTTGTATTTTTTGTGGTTTCCGAAACACGCTATACACATATGTTCCTCACAATCGCGACATAGACCGTTTGCAGGTACACGTTTAGTGCCATCTCCGCAAGGCTTACAAAACATTTTTCCAGTAACCTCCATTGACATGTTAGTTTAGAAACTTTAGAATTAACAGGCTTTTTGTAATATATTGTATATATACATTCAAATACGCTGACTTATAAAACTGAACAGTCGTTAGTCCGTTTTAATGCTTAAATATTCTATTAAATTTTGAAATCCACGTATATATAGGTTTAACGTAATGCTCTTTTCATTACAACTTGTTTAAATTTATCTGCCCTACTTAATATAAATAGATATATCGATTTCAGATAGAATGGTATTTGAAAATCGCGGTACTTGTAAATACGCTATCAATACATAAACCAGTTATACTCAAAAGATAATTTATTTATACCGTGAATATTGTAAATAGTGAATGACGTACGTCGTCATGGTATTGGTATAAATATAGTTTTGGTGTCGTTGTTCTTAAATATTACGAGCCTCGGTTAATTTTACAATAACTTTTATTTTTAAATATAACGAGTCATTGTTAACTACTTTAATTTAATTAAGGGCTACTGGAAGTACAAGTGGGGTGGTGTTCATCATTTAAATTGCTACAAAGGAATGGCATATTTGTATTAAGCTAAATAAGATAAAATTATCCTGTTTTACATTACCCGATCGGCCCTATAAGTATTCATGATTACTGCACGCTCTAGGCATTGCAGGAAATTATGATATGAATCGCGCTCTTTGCTTTGTTATCAATTTTTTTTGTACTTAAAGGTTCATACTGAATTTGATGCCACATGTTTTGTCATGAACATAAAATATATAATTGTCATGTTAAATCTAATGTTTCATAATTGTTTTCTCATGTATTTGTCATAGGTTTGGCTGAATGATCATGAATAACACAATACAAACTACTACAAAATGCGTTGTTTTGTTATCTCACTTTGTGAACTTGACTTCATAATTTCATGTGTGATATAATTGAAAGTATGGTTTTTCAGATTTTTTTTTCAGTTTTGTGTAGTCTCTATTTGGACAGCAACATTCCCAGTTTTTAAAATAACAGAATATCATCTAAGTCTGACTTATTATTAAATCTAGACTTCAGGTGTTTTGTTTTTGGATCAGAATATAAGTGGTACGTCTTATATAATTCCACTAATATATAGAACAGAACTGTCTCTCCTATAATTCGTAGTAACCAACAACGATTCCGCGATAAAACTGCTTTCCTACTGCCTATAGTGTCGAGAGCGGGCTAGAAACCAAACCAACTGCTTGGTGTTTACAGTTCAATTTCATGAATCAATATAGTTCTAAGGATATACCAAATCGTCCTTCTCTTACCGTTTCTCCGCATCTGGTAATGTAGATAACTCTGTCGGTCTTAATCACAGGAGTGAGCATCGCTAATGGGGCATTCGTCATTGCATGTTGTAGACGTTCAGGAATGACTTAGTTAGACGTTCAGGAATGACTAACTTAGACGTTCCGGAATGACTATAGTACCCTTCTGTTTTGAGTAAGACGTTCAGAAATGACTTAGTTAGACGCTCAAGAATGACTAACACGCCTGTCTGAGCTAGACGTACTGGAATGACTAAGTCAGACGCTCCGGAATGACAAACATGTCTATCTGAGTTAGACGTTCTGAAATGACTAGCCCGCCTGTCTGAGTTAGACGTTCAGGAATGACTAACCCGCTTGTCTGAGATAGACGTTCAGGAATGACTAAGTTAGAGGTTTAGGAATGACTAAAAAACAAAGAAAAATATCAAACAGGGAATGCCACGCACCAAAAACGCAGCCTCCCCAAAACGAAACCCCCAGCACGCAGACGCGCGCACCACACACACACATACACACACACACACGCACACACACCCAAAGCCAACACATAAGGACAAAACGAACAACACACACGCGCACAAAGCCAACACATAAGACGAAACGAACAAACAAAGGAACACAGTGGGGCACCGCCTTGGAACGGTCAGTGGCAAAAACACCACTGGGGAGCTTAAACCGGTTTATGGTGCACCTCACCTCACTCTTACCTCCACCATGTTCCAAAGACATGGGACAGTGTAAATAAAAGTAATCCCCTCCAGGTGAATCTCTTACACACGTAATGGAAACAAAAAGGCATGGCATGTAAAACACAAAAATGCTCGTGTATAAATATATAAAAAACAAACCTTAAGAACCAAAAACTTATGTACTCAATGCCTTTTCAGAAGACAGAGCAACAAGAGAAACACCCTTAAGGGCCCGACGAAACAGGCCAGAAGACAAATATCAAAACAGTTCAGTCCTGGTAGGATTTAAAAACTGCTCATCATAGAGTCCTCCCCCTCTTCCGTCAGACGCAATCAAAGAGGGAAGCGTAGTGTCCAACTGTAAACGGGTTGAACACTAAACATGCGGTATGTCTCAAAACAGTTGGGTCGTAACCTCTTTTAATAAAACGTTTGATAATCTTTCCAAAAACATTTGGAAAATTACCGTGACCCAAGATCTTACGAAGTTTGTAAACCAAAAGCGGGTTTAGAAATACCTTCTCGCAGAAGTGTCTTTAAATTACTATTGAATTTTAAAACTAAATCAGAATTACGATAATAAAATTTAGCAAAATATTTACGCAATTTGTAATAACGGTAGCCTTGCTGAAGAAGTTTACCTGTAATATATTGATTACGTTCATTGAAATGCTTGACATGACTACACGCTCTGGCAAACCGAATTAATTGAGAAATATATACCCCATAAGATGTAGCCTGAGGTACATCCCCATCCAAATGGGGAAAATTTACAATACTAAAATTAAAATCATCCCTCTTGTCATAAATTTTGGTATGTATAAAATTGTCATAAATAGAGAGATGTAAATCTAAAAATGAAGCATCAGTATCCGAATTGTTAGTTTTAATTAACTGAAGCTCCCTAGGATAAATAGTACCCACCAATTGACCAAAAAACGGATTATCCATATTAAGAATATCATCTAGATAGCGTGATGTATTATTAAATGCCGTTATAATATCTGCCTGCGTATCTGGAGAGAGGCTCAACATAAAGTCTCCTTCATAACAATATAAAAACAAATCTGCGACAAGGGGTGCACAATTTGTTCCCATGGGAATACCAACAACTTGTCTAAAAACTGCATTCCCAAACCTGATGTAAATGTTGTTCAATAAAAAGGAAAGGGCTTTACAAGCTTCGTCACAGGTCCACATTGTATAATGTTTAAAAATATTGTTAGTAAGAAAAGCTTTATCAAAATTGCAAGCAATAAATGTAGCATTCTCTCTGGCAAAAGTCTTTTGAATTAGGGCAGTCAGTTTGTCATTTATTAAGTTATGTGGTAAAGTGGTATACAAAGTAGAAAGATCGTATGTACTGACTGTAGATACCTTGTAATTATTAATTTTCAACTTATCCAGGATTTCACCAGAATTTTTAATCGACCAAAATAAGTGTTTACCAGAGTTTTCGTATACTTTATCGCAGTATCTTTCCACGTGGGCTTTCACAGCAGTTAGACATGATGTTAATAGTTTTGAAATATTTGTAGTTGTACAAGAGCTTGAATTAGCGATGAAGCGAGCTTTATATGGCTGTTTATGCAATTTAGGAATCCAATACATGGTCGGTAGTTTAATTTGTTGATCGTCTATACGAACTTTTAAATTAGAAACTTCAGTGATGTGATCAGTAATCAACTTATTTTCAACAGAAGGACTCAATGTATAAGTGTTAGTGCTATTTAGTTCGTTTTGTAAAACATTATATAATGTAGGCGTCAAATGATGATAATATTGTTGGCCGCCTTGTCTGCTGGAACTAAGACATACTTAGAATGAAATTCTTGGATTTCCTTTTTCAAATGTCTTAAAGTAAACTTGGGTTTTGGTGGAAGTAGGTGTTCATTAGTTTGATAACCTGCCTGTCTGAGTAAGACGTTCAGGAATGACGAAGACGTTCAGGAATGACTAACATTTCTGTCCGAGTTAGACGGTCAGGAATGACTAACTCGCCTGTCTGAGTTAGACGTCTAGGAATGACTTACCCGCCTGTCTGAGTTAGACGTTCAGGAATGACTAAGTTAGACGTTCAGGAATGATTTACCCGCGTGTCTGAGTTAGACGTTCAGGAATGACTAAGTTAGACGTTCAGGAATGACTTACCCGCCTGTCTGAGTTAGACATTCAGGAATGACTTACCCGCCTGTCTGAGTTAGACATTCAGGAATGACTTACCCGCCTGTCTGAGTTAGACGTTAAGGAATGACTAAATTAGACGTTCATGAATGACAAACCCTTCTGTTTGAGTTAGACGTTCAGGAATGACTAATCCTTCTGTTTGAGTTAGACGTTCTGGAATAACTAATGTCTTGGTTAGACGTTTCAGACTGACTTACCTGCTACCTGGGTTAGAAGTTCCAAAATGACTAACACGCCTGGTCCGCATTACTGTTTGGTATAGACATTCACGAACGGCTAACTTCCGGTCCTGGATCAGACATTCCAGAACAGCTAATTTCCAATTGACATATGTCTGTAAATGTATTTGGAATAATCTTTCGAATCAGATACTCTTGACGCAGTTTTTAGCCTTACAATCATCTGCAATAGTCTGCACCGTTTTTTCGGCGACGCCGTCTAAATTCGTTTTCGTTACCTATGCCACGTGACTCAGTTTGCAAATCAAGCTACTTGATAACGCATTATAGATAATTTATCAAAATGGAAGATTTATGCAACACTCTGCCTGATTGGACGAGAGTGTCAATTTCTTTCACTCTGTTGATTGTGCTACGCTGAGTGAAATGCAGACAAAGCGTTTATCCTAAACGACGCTGTTCACAGTTTTAAAGCTAACTTTGGCTCAGTATATTTAGCAAGAATATTGATATATCTCAAAATGATAAGTCAGTTTAATAAATATGATAAAAACCTGTTCAAATACCAACATATATCAAATTAAAGAAATCGCTGAATACGGTCTGCGTATCACATGAATAAGGGTGTGATAAGAGTCTTTTATGTAGAGAAGTGCTTTTTAAAAGATTTTCTTTGTTACAATTGTCGTCTGTATATGAAAAGGTTTCTTGCTTTTTTGACTTATTCAGATTGCATATTAAAATGAGTACTTGTTTGCTTTGATATATTTGTTATAAATTATCTAACTGATTTACTATATATGAATATTTTTCTTTAGTATAGTATGCAAATATTGAACTCAGTTGAAATCTGTTTTATTATATATATGCTATATAATGACTGAATCTCATTACACTGACATCATTACTTTCGCTGGGCCTACGATTGATTAGTTAGACTGGAAACAGTCATAACTACGCAGCGCAGCGTAAACAAATAAAAATTAATAAAACAAAACAAAACACTGAAATGAAGGTACGCTGCATACAGTTTATCTATGTGATATGACTACGGTCAAACTTTGCTTATGAAACAGAAATATTGAAATAATTACAATTGTATGTTTTGCTTGACCTTCACATTTTTATTGGTGTGACGTCATTGTCCAAAGATTCATGAATAGCGAATATGCATTTGTTAAAGCGGGATCAGTTGGCCTATTTTGGAAATAAATAAAAATAATAAATAAAAGAAAATCCTTTAATTGATTTTTTCTCATGTATTCTAATCAAACTTGATTTGTAGCATCTTTATTAAGCCCGCAGCCAACTTTGTTCAGCTGGGACATTTAACCCATTTTAGGGGCTGCTAGATCTAAAACTTGAAATGCCTTTATACAGCGTCTCATGAACAGCTTGGTGGATCTTTGTCATACTTGGTCTGGAGCATCATTATAAGGTCCTCTTCCAAATTTATTTATATAAGAACTTGGGCCCTATAAGGGACCACTATAGCTAAAAGTAGATATGACTTTCTTCGCATTAACCACTAAAATGCAATGGATTTTTATCAAACTCGATGTGTAACAATATCGTAAGGTCTCCTGCTATTTTGTTACAAATGGGGATAGGGACCAATTAAGCTAAAAATATAAAGGCGTTTAATGACCTCTTCTCATGAACCGCTTCATGAATCTTCATCAATATACTGCTGTAATTATTCGTCTAAGGATAAACGAAACAAATTTGCAACCCTACGAAACCTTTGCGAAAAATTAAAAGAGAACCATTTAAATTGTTAAAATGCGGTGTTTAGTTTTGCAATTTGAAAAATGTTAGATGAAAGATGAATGTTAGATGAAAAATTCATAAACTTCTTTCCTTATTACAATTCGCCGACCATCATTTTTAAAGATATTTCTTGTTGCATCTGAATATCACTAAATAAATATCAAATATATGTCCATTCATATGCATTAAGTTAAATTCACAATTCTTTACAGTTCCTAAAATGTTTCATTTTTAGATTTATGTCGGCATCTAAGTGGTGGTAGTAATATAGTTAGTCATTTTCTGTATCCTCGAACAATCCTGTTGCGATTTGTTTTTGGTAACTTGTGTTTGTTCTGTCTTTCCTGAAATTATAAAATCAGAAATATCACAATGAAATCAGCGTATAAAAGTAGCAATAGCCATCTTTTAATTATCGAGCGTTATTTTTAATTTCATGTTTGAAACGTATCATCCCTTTAAAGCTACAGTCACACATACGGATATGTCCGTGTGTTGAGGTACGGTGCGGATAGGATTGGTCTGGAGAGTGGCGCATACGGACCAGTATGGAGCAGTACGTCTTAGTACGGCAAAATGGTAAGAAACGGGGAACGAAAAATACAGGGCGCGAATAAGTACTACGTTGAACTACGTTTTACTGCGCCTGGCAACTTGCCCAGCGTTTGGATGGGTCTGCGGTGAACTACCTTGAACTACGTTTAAGTATGGGCAGCATCGGATAACTACGTTCAGCTACGGATCCGTACGGCAAGATAGGTTTCATTACGGATAACTTCGGATGAATAAGTTTCAACCAAGCTGGACTAAAGTCACACTTAAATGGCTACGGATCGCTCAAACTTTTATGCATGTTCAAAAGTTGGAGAAACTTACAAGTTTGGGATAAGTCTTGAATACGTTTTGACCAAATGTTGGTACGGATCGATACGGATTACTACGTTGCTTTCCGTGGCTAGCCGTAACTATCTGCGCCGTATGTGTGACTGGGGCATAACCCTGAAGTATACTAAGCACACAAGAATACTAAACATATACTGAAAATTGTACATTTTAGGTGTAGCAAAACTAAAATGCCTGCATATTTTCCATATTGCCTTTTTTTAAAAAAATGCAACATAACAAAAGGGCCTACGTATTCAAATTTCCCAAGTAGCATGAGATAAATCTCATGTTCTTTTGAAATTTACAGCAGAACCAACTTTTTGTGACGACTGAAGGCCGGGCAGACACTGAATAACAGACAGACGCAAGAACAAGCAAGGAAACGAAACACGAAATAAGAATTATATCATCAATAATTCCATATCTACCAGGTTTCGTGAAAAAAATCTGTACTATAAAAGCTTTTTGGAACCGACATACAGACAGATGGATGAGCTATTAGCTTCATAAATATATCTTGTACATTATCCGTGAAGCATTATAATCATTTTGAGTTATGCAATGCCTTTAAGTATGGCTTTGACCTTTTGACCTCGGGGTCAGGGAGTTCTGCATGACACATCATCTTCATATGAGTAACATTTGTGTCAAGTAATATTTAAAGCTCTTGATGTATGGTTGAGTTTTGAGGTGAAAGGGAAACATCCTGTTGACATTCTGTCGCTAAGTGACCTTTATGTGAAAGATGTGTAATTTGCGCATAACACCTCTTAACGTTATGGATACCATTTGTGCTAGGTGATACTTAAATCCCTTGACGAATGGTCCATAAAATGACCATACAGGGAAAATGTTGACTTTTAGGTGCTACCTTGACCTTTGAGCTAGAGTTCTGGGTGTTGCACATAACATGTCGTCTCGTTATGAAGAACATTTGAGCCAAGTAACAACAATTTCCTTGAAGTCTGGTCGGTTATTTACCGGATATTTTCCCATCTACTGGGACTTGACCAGTTTTAGGCGATAGTTTGAATATATCATTTTATGACTAGAGCTGTCCTTTTGGTGAACCTGCTTGAGTAGTCTTGCTGAGTCTTTATTAGGATTTCACCCCTTCAATAACTTAACCATGCTTATTCCTACTATTTTTCCTTGAAATGGGATTACGCACTTCGTTGTACATAAGATGAAATTTAACCAAAGATAAATGAATTCTTAAAGGGAAGACCCGGGGATGGGGCTTAATATTGTTATATCGTAATGTAAATAAGCCGCTGGTCTTCTAGGACCATCCGAGTGTTTACTGCAAAGAAAAATTCCGTGTACCGAATTTGGGTAAAAACCGTTATTTTCTATGCACATATGTATATAATTATGTATAATACCAGCTACAGTATGATACCTTTCTATCACAAGGAGAACCCGAGGCAGTGGCTTCATATTGTCATGTCGTAATTTAATACCCATGAGATCGAATTAGGGCTACTGTGGACCTCTTGTTTGTGAAACTGTACTATTCAAAGAACGTATGGTTGTTGGAATAAAGGGTAAGCATACCGATTGTGACATTTCGGGATCAAATATATTAGATTCCTCACGGCAAATATATTAGATTCCTTATGGGTATGATATTATTATGATAAGTTTCAAGAAGGTAATACTTTATTTTATAGAATATTATGAGATATTGATGTTCGGAAACTGCGGTTTTCAACAGATTGCCAGTTAAGTTCTTTAAGGTGATACTGCTTGTTTGATTATAGTTGTTGCATACTTATCAATCAACTGATAGTTATACTCGTTGAATTTCTGTGATGAATGTCAGATAGATGATAGTGGAGCATTCAAATTTGGTCGGACATAAAGGTGTTATATGCTGTTTCTTTGACTTTTCTGATTGTTGTTTTGACATTTCTCTTGCTGATTCTGGGTGATTTCTTTACTTTTGCAGTTATGGCATTTGTGTGCTTTGACCAACTGAGATCTTTACTTAAAGTGAAACCCTGTGTATTTTGTTCATTCTATTAATTTGATAATTATGTTATGAAATAATTGTGTAAATGTAAATACTTGTTTTTCTTTCTCTTTCACGTAGTCTCTAGTACCCCATATTTATCAGGGTTAAACTTCATTGACCAGTCTTTTTCCAATGCTTCTAGGGAATGGAGATCATTTTGCAGAATTTGTGTAACCAGTTAGGATTTCCGCATAAGACACACAATGGTGTTATATGCAAATCTACTGTTACTTTTATTGGAGTCGGTAAACGGTTAATGTAAATCAGGAAGAGGAAGGGTCCTTAGGCTGAATCCCGAGGAACTGCAACAAGAACAGATAGAGTGCATGAGGGACAGCCGTCAACAACGTCACTTTGGAACTTTCTTTGAGTAATAACTTTGTGCTCTGTGATGCTAATGGTTGGACTCCCAGTGGAGTTTATGTATTATTTTATGGTTTAGACTTCCGAATGCATCTTACCTAAAGGTTATATATATAATTTTTTCTCTCAGATAAGCTCTGAACTGAAACAATATTGGTTATGACTGAAGAGATCATTTTTGTCAAAGAAGGACGTGATGTTAGAAACTAAAGTAGGTTCCATCATTTCACAGGCAGTGCATGTTAAAGATATAGGCATATAGATGCTAGCTTCGGATTTTTGGCCTTTCTTGTATACTGGATTGAAGTGACTGTATTTTTCGATCTACTGGGACTTAACCAGTTTTAGGCGATAGATTGAATATATCTTTTTATGACTGTAGCTGTCCTTTGGTGAATCGACTTGAGTAGTCTTGCAGAGACTTTATTAGGAATTTACCCCTTCAAAAACTTTACCGTGCTAATTACTACGTTTTTTTCCCGTTAAAATGGGATTACGTATTTCGTTGTACATAAGATAAAATTTAACCAAAGATTAATGAATTCTGAAAGAGAGAAGACCCGGGGATTGGGCGTTATATTATTATATCGTAATGTTAGTAAGCCGCTTCTAGCACCATCACAGTGTTGACTGCAAAGAAAAATTCCGTGTACCGAATTCGGTTAAAAACTGTTATTTTCTATGCACATATGTATATAATTATGTATAAGAAATGTCCGTTTTTGCACTATATTTAGCGTACCGCTGCTCGCCAATTCAATGTCCATTTCAAAAGTCTTTGTATCGGTGCAAAGTGTATGTGCTCAGCTACAGTATGATACATTTCTATCATAGCGTCACAAGGCCCAGAAGAACACCGTGTATAATACAAGCACGGATTGAATTTAACAAGAAAATAATATTGGAGCACCTGAGACACTAGCTTCATATTTTCATGTCGTAATTTAATATCAAGAAGATCGAATTAGGGCTCATTGGGTCCTCTTGTTTGTAAAACGGTGTTTATTATGTTATGAAGTAACTGTGTAATTGTAGATACTTGTTTTTCTTTTCCTTTCAAGTAGTCTCTAGTACCCTCTATTTATCAGGGTTAAACTTCATACTTCATTGACCAGTCCTTTTCCAATGCTTCTAGGGAGTTGAGGTCATTTAGCAGAATTTGTGTAACAAGTTAGGATTTCCGCATACGACACACAATGATGTTATATGCAAATAGTCTACTGTTACTTTTAATGGAGTCGGTAAATGGTTAAGGTAAATCAGGAAGAGGCAGGGGCCTTTTGCTTAACCATGAGGAACTGTCTTTGAGTAATGACTTTGTGCTCTGTGATGCTAATGGATGGACTCCCAATGGCGTTTATGTGATACTTTATGGTCAACCTTGTCGATAGTTTGAATATATCTTTTTAGGACTAGAGCTATCCTCTGGTGAATCTGCTTGAGTAGGCTTGCAGAGTCTTATTAGGATTTCACCCCTTCAATAACTTAACTATTCTAATTATTACTACTATTTTCCCTTAAAATGGGATTACACACTTCGTTGTACATAAGATGAAATTTAACCAAAGATAATTTAATAAGATTAAGAGCATAATGGAACTTGAAGCTTGAGCTTATTAATTAACTATATTGGAGGCTCCTCAAGGAGACTGTTAGTAATTTTAGTTTGAGGACAGTGCAAGACACAGCAGACGTTCTTGTGCTAGAATATTACCTGATTCTGTTTCTAAAGTTAGTAATAGTTGTTGAAGAAATTGAGGATCGGACAGTGAACATTCACTCTAGACAACGGCTTCCTCTAAATATTTGAAAGTCAATATCGATCGATTTAAAACTGATACTTAAGACAATATTTTTGAAACAAATGGACGTATTAATTACTAAATTTTGTGAAATCTTCTTTTAGAATACCAGGTCTACGAATTCAGACACAAAGAACTGTTTGCAACAATTGACATGAGAAGAGTATAGGATTGTAGTTTGAATGCGATAAAGATTCTTATGACATTTTGATACAATTGTCGGAGTTTTGTTAAATTAATGTTTGAAAACAGTTGTTATGGAATATTAGATATGTAGCGTCTACAATGATATAAAACAGACTATAGATATATAGTACCGGGAATAAAATTTTTTATGGATTATCTAGTCGGTGACAGATTAGACGCAGCTCCACATTTAGAGAAGCGACAGTGTATTGTTAATAATAGTTGCGATTAATGTATACGGTTTGTATTACATACATAAATACAATCATACACTAAATACAGACGATGATTATGATAATGTCATATGAAAAACAGTCTTTTAAGTACCATCAAAAATCAAGTTTAAAAAAAAAAATGAACATGTGCATATCTTTACTACATTGCATATAAGGAGATAGGCAGACGTCCTTTTTATACTATATTGTACACCCTTGTCATTACTGTAGAGTAGAGTGAGTCATATTCACGAGGGTTATAGAAATAGAAATAGAAATGGACTTGTCCGTCATGCAATTTAGGCAATACCATTTATTTTTCAAAGGGATATTTACAGAATATTGACTGACTGAATAGCGAAATAGTGCAGAGCACATCCGTGCAGTCTGATCATGGTCTGCACTTGTCGCTAAGGCAGAATCACTTGCCGCCAGCAGGCTAAAGGTTAAGTTTAAAATATTCTTGAATACTAATCTGCATCATGGTAAAAACACAAACACTCACGTTTCACGAATTCTTAACACAGTGATTGAGTCTGCTAACCTTGAAATCAATGAAATATACGCTAAAACTGCCCAGTTCACAGTATTTTACAGCATAACTATATCATTTTATACACCATAATTACATTGACAGAAGTAAAAGATCTACACACACGACTTTGAATAAAATGTCTCGAAATTTTCAACCCTTTCAGCATTTTTAACAATCAATAAATTTCCGGATAAATGACGTTACGCTACCATTTCCGGTTTTATCAAACATGCAGAAATACCTTAATCCAGGCTATAATTTAATACTGTAATGAAATGTGGAGAAAAAATAGACATTATGGCTAACTGTAAAGTTCAGGATTCTTTGCAGGTGTCTCCAAAATAGATGTTTTCTGAATTGTGTCCTATCCATGGTAGTTCTGTTGTGACGTTAAGAAAAGTGGGTTTACAAAAATTAAGGTGGTCAAAATAGTCCTCAAGACCGTAAACCTCCAGACAGGCCTGTTGTTGCAGCAACAAAGAAAAACACTGACGTTAGGTTTATGGTAGAAGAAGATGGCAGATAAATAGAGAGTATTAGGTAACTTTCTTCCTTAACTTAAGTTTATCCACCAAGCTGGAGAAAAGTTTATCCACCCCGAGGCTTGCCGATATAAAATATATCAAAATATATCGTCTGGTATTTTTGTTTATGCTTTGTCAGCTTATCCATCTAAGTGACTCCAGTGTAACCAGGTCATAAACACTGCGATTAATATCACTTATAGAGTAATAACCACATAGCAGTAATCATTATTTTATTATATGGTTAATATTACACAATACCGTTACGATTCCAGATTGATCAACCAGCATTTTCCAGGTATGACTAACTTGTTTTTTTGTATTTTCTTAGGAATTTGGATACTTAATCAATGACAAAAGAACTTGACGTTATATGAATTCGGATTTATATGCGTCATATGATTATTGTTAAAATGTACGGGGCTGAAACAAAATCAGTGCAAATATATATTTAATGTTGTGTCACTCAGACCAAGTGGTAAGTCATGATGCGATTTGCTAGCGCTTCTCTTGGCATCATTTCAGACAGTGGCGGGATGTCCGGACCTCTTTGGAAAGCAACACTTCCATCATCAAATAAAGCAGATGACAATAATATGAAAATACATGCGGGTGGCACTAAAAAGATATTTATTAATTGATTAGATTTAAATGTAAAATAAAAACAATTGACAGAAATAAAGACTGATGACACGTCACATGTTCCAAATATTTTGTGTCATTTCGAAATATGTATTAGCAAAGACTTACAAGCAACATGAAATATATGTCTCGTATGAAAGTATTTGGTAATAGGAAGAAAAGCATGGGGGTAATCAAACTTTTCAGTTATGTCCCTTTTATGTGTAATTTTGATTCGCAAAATAGGATTATAGCAATCAAAAATCTAAAAAAGAATGGTCGGTGCAAGACTAATGGCATACCACGATGAAGTGATAAGACAACTCATAATTATCTGATAATTATGTTAGACAATACATACAGCGCCAACACAAATCAAATTTTCAAGATAAAGGAGCAAGCGGGGTATTTTTACTTCACTTTCAAATTCTACATTGTGAACCCCTATCGTTATTGTAAAGCGGATAAAATTTGTGATGGTTTTCTTTTCACTAATGTTTGCAAATAATGCCATTCGTGAAATAAATATATTCGTGAATATTAATCAACATCTTGTTCTAAAACACGAACACTCATATTTCGCGAATTCTTAACCATTACCCTGCTAAATTTCTATAATGAACTTGTCCGTCTTTCAACTTGGACAGTACCAATAACTGCTAAAAGAGGTGATTGCCAAAAAGGTACTGACTTAATGCCGAACATTGCATCTTGATTAGAACGCACGGATGTGCAGGCTGATCATGATCTACACTGGTCACAAAGGCAAAATTAGTCGTGTCCAGCGTGATAAGGGTTAAAGCCGCGAATGGAGGTGCTAACATGAAATCAATCTTGAAATTAAACCTATGCCAATATTACCCACTTCACAGTACTTTGCTGCATAATTATGACATTTTGTAGATACAAAAATGTAATGGTTTGGCACAACCACTGTAATTTGACTGAAGCAATACAGCAATACATGCAAATTTGCATATGTAACATGTTCTAGAAATTTGTAATCTTTGCCGCATTTTTGTCAATTACTTTTGTACAATCAAGTTCAACAAAATAGTAGGCGTTTAGTTAATTCAAAATACGAAAGAACAAGGTAGAGTCTACTTTGATTTATTGTATATGTTCCAGTACACGTACAGTATTATTAAATATCTAAATTGTTTATTTCTACAGAAAGACAACATCCTTACCTGTCATCAAGATAACATCTCTACAATTTAGTCTCATGAAGGCAATCGCCGAATAACTTATCATAACAACGAAAAAACGAAATTACAATGCTGAACATTCGAAATAACCAAACTTAAAATGTGAAGATATTTCAGCATCGTAGTATCGTACTTTTGCAGTTTCGAACTTATAACATGAGGCGATGTCCTCCTCGGGACACAATACATCTCATCACACAAAGTATGTTTATATTATATTTGATGACTTGTAATTATTAAACAAACTAACCTTAATGTTTTGTCGTAAAGGCATTTACCGAATTATGTAAAGCAAATAAAATCAAAAAAGACAACTACGAGGGTGATTCTTTACATTCTGTCACTAATGGTCATCCAGAGTAATTGTACTTAATAATGGACGTTTACTCAACAAACCTGTGAAATATTGATTTAATCCAGTAACGACTGACCAAGTCATTCATTGCTGAATTATAAATAGGCAAATACAGTGGCAATAGGAAACGTTAAGAAAAAAAAATCAGGTCTTACATTAAAGCCCGGGTTTCTTTGCGGGTATCTACAAAACAGATATTTTCTGAATTGCGTCGTATCCATGGCAGTTCTGTAATAACGTTAAGGAGTTAAATATTTCAAGGGGTTAAAAATACTATTCAAGACAGCAGTCGTCAATGAAGTATTGCTTCCGTTATGGATATGGTAGAAGAAGATGGTTGATATTAATTCCAAAAATTCTCACACTTTAGGCATTTCAGAAGGGACCACCAACGACGTACATATATATTCTGACTGACCGTTCGAAATTAAAGATAGTTTGTGATATATGGGTCCGCCATTTGTTGACACCATGCCAAAAGTCAAAGCAGTTGGATGTAATTCCAACATAATGAGTTGCTTACTTTAGATGAAACTTCCGTGCCATTTTCTTTATGACGTAATTAGGGTATCAGGGTAAATTTATTAGCAGAATATCAAACACTTAACATTGAACCCTATCGTATCTCAATGAATTTAGTAACTATGGGAACAGCGTTGTTGAAAATATTTAATATGTTGCTTTTATAAGAATTTCTTAACAATTGTCAAATTATTGTACTTTATCTACTTCATCTAGTTTTAGTAGTTTCAAAACATTGTAGTTTAAAAGTAAGTAATATATTTGTTTGATTTTCTTTTATTGAAATAAGTATCAAAATTTAGAGTATTTATAGCAGTTGTCCGCATCTGGCTTATACTAAAAAACTGCGTACGGTTGCAATTATTTTTTCTCGTGGACCATTGTTAAAATACATTTTAAAAGATGGAACTGTGTTTTAAAGAGGTCATTTTCAAAGCCTTTGAATGTTAACGTTAGATATATAGGTCTCATAGTCCGCTTTCATGGTAATATTGATTTTTATATGACAATTTTAGCATAGTAGGTGGATTACTTATACTAATATATCAATTAAAATGGACAAAAATATTTTATATCAAAATACCTATTTTTTTTTAAAGCGACCGTGATTATGAGCTTTTTCCCTATCTTCCATATACATCCAGTCACCATGGCATTTAAAACCATTGCCTTAAAGCTGCAAAATTGTGATAATCATTCAAAACGGAGGATCAATAAAAATATTTGCAGTTCAAAGTTAGTCTAAGCAAAATAAGTTTAATGCAAGAACTAAAAAATGCTATTAATATTACGCATGTGTTTATATCAGTTAATGACGTATATATCATGTATGGTGTTCTGTTAAATCCCGCGTAACAAATGAATGTTATATATACTATATTGAAGTCAATACCGGTAAGCTAGTAAATACATATGCTGCATAATAGTACGTACTTATGCAAGGTGTACATAAATAAGTCAACGCTGTATAATGTGTTTGTGCCTTGAATTTCACCACTATTAAAAGAAATTTACTTGAAAAATATTGTTAACTGGAACTTTAACTAGCCGGTGACGACTATTTATAGAAGAATGATAATATTCTCGGAAAATTAAGCCTATCTAAGTACAAAAAGCATGGAAAAAAGTATGGACAAAATTCTGACAAGAAGAAAGTTTACCCATTCTATAAACATAGCCCACACATACTGTGAGATATCAAACAATTATAGCCTGTCAGGACCTTTTTGCAAATCCCACGCCCCGGTCAAATTATTTGATCCGCACCTATAGGCCCTGTTTGTGACTTTTCATAGCCAGCGTACAGATCAGTCAATTTCGTTGTTTCCTTTTAATTCTGAAACGAAGACTTACAAAGGTCGGTGGTTCTACCCAGGTGCCCGCTAGTGATGAAATAATGCACGGAGGGGCACCTGGGGTCTTCCTCCACCATCAAAGCCGGAAAGTCGCCATATGACCAATAATTGTGTCGGTGCGACGTTAAATCCAACAAAATAAATAAACGAAACGAAGAACGTGGTTGACGGAAAATCTCTCTACAAAGGTTTGGTTAGTTTGCCCAGTTAAGTATCGAAACCAAAATGAATATTAGGAACTGTAGCATGACATTTGAATATAATACATTTTAGAAACTGCAACATATACTCTTTACAAACAAGGACAAAACTCTGACATTTAAAGAACAAGCCACCCAACTATACCGGTTCATATATGAACATGTATACATACAAGCAAATTTAAGAGAAGTAGCACAACCAACTTACAAGACGATGTACATAACATTTAAACTATAAACGAAACTGACAAAAAAAACAAGTTGAAAATATGGATTCTCTGTAACCTATATAAAGGAAACTTGGGTTTGGGATTGAGAGTGGGGAGGAGAGTTTATAGCGGAGTTCTACGCGCTAAGGGCATGTCAATATTACACTAATCATATCTAATCATATCATATCATATCTACGGTAAACATATAACAAAGGCCATAAAAGCTACCAGTACACCAAGTACAGCAAAGACGAATTAATTGGACCTTTTGTCTAATCCGGCCAGTTTGTACAGCTTATTTGGCAATCTGATGGACATATGTGATATATGTAGATATTTCCTACTAGCGGAGATGGATACCTAAACAATACTGAGCGGTTAGGTCATTGAGCGAGGCTGGTTTAAAGCAAGAACGAGTCATTCAGACATACTGATAGCAGAATTAAATTCAAAATACTTCATTTATGACAGATTGATTGATTAAAACCATCATTCATTGAATAAAATGAACGTTCTAACTGCTGACCATGAATTTTGATATTATGGCTACGCTTTGAAAATTTGTGCAAATATGAGTATATTTCATTTGATAATGAAGTATGGACTGGAATATATGATAGTATTTGAATAAAATAACAATACCAAACTCTTCAAGGGTAAAAAATGCTCTTATTCTGGCATAGGATACTATTCTACAAGTGTGCATTATCAGCATTGTATCGGGAACTAGGTGGAGATTTTGCGCGACATTAGCGGCGCAATATTAATCCGAAAGAAAACGAGTGCATATCTTATCATAATTTTGTTTCATGTTCAGCTCTACAGAGTAAATTTGAAAATTGTCGACGTAAATGTACTTTTTGACGCTACGTCACCGACTTACGCAGTGACATTAGTGACATTAGTGACGCCACAACCCTTACACGTTATATTGTTGTCTAAAGTTCCATTTCAACTAAATGAAGTTGAAAAATCAGTATATAATTATAGGTTATTAGCTTTGTATCGGGAAATATGCACGAGTTCTGCAGCGGAAATATTGCGCGACTTTAGGAGCGCAATATTCTTCCGCTAAAGAACGAGTGCATATTTAGTTTTAACATATTCATTCCCAAAATAGAGTTACATACATTGATACATATATCATACTGTGACGAAAGCAAAACAGGAAAGGATAAGAATGAAAGACAAGTCTTATAGAATTCTTCTCCTTTGCGGACAAAATATAACTGTATGAGCATATCGAGCTAAAATGCATATTTCCAGATTTAAAGATAATAAACTTTTTATTATATACGTATCTACACGTATAAATATAATGTAAATATTATGATTTTGTTCAATAGTCTGAATAAAAGAATTTATTCAACGACACATTAAATTACGTCACGTTCAGGCGTCAGTGTATGGGAAAATTACCAATGTAACTTTACGGGGAATATAGAAACTAGTATGTAATAATGTTTTTAATTGCGTCAGTTTGACAGGTTCAAAGTGTACTGCTGTGGTTTGGGATTTACTAATTTAACTGATTTAATGGTTACCTGATTGTAACCATTACGGGCAAATGTGTTTGCTTCTGGTTGTTATCTTCGTGTTAGGCCTACGTTTTAATATAGCAAAATAATCATTCAACATTCTGTCCAAATTTCATTCAAATCTGTCAGCAAGACAAACAATCAGGTGGGAGTCAGAAAAGTTGCTTAGCATATTATGTTTTGTTAATTTTGTTCGCCAAAGTTTCTTATACATTTTGCTAGATGTTCCTGATCACACTTGTCCAAAGGAGTCTTTGAGGAACATGTTTATATACATGTAGGCCTACCAGTTTTTTTTTTAATTCACATAACTCTCTTAAAGAATGCTCACCAGTTATTTGAATTGTATAATGGTAACTTTGTTTAGATATCTTTCGAATCACATTATACTTTTTATCATTCGATAATGGTCCCTCATAGTTAAATCATTTATTTATACTACATAAATAAATAGGAATTGTTGAGCCGAGCCTTAGATAGTGAATAAATCATTAAAAATCAAATTGAGCTTAAACACTCACATAATTATGTCAGATATTAATTCTATAGATATAGACCGTCGTATATATCCGAAGGCATGCCTTTTAAAATAAAAGATCAATAAAAAGTATAACGTACATGGACCATGTGGACTGTTTAACAAATTAAGGGACCTCCGTCGACCGGTTGGTTCACGGTTTCGAAACCTCGTTTGGTGTGTAGAGTCTTTCGTGCCAGGAAGCATTTTAGCTGGCTAGCGGTTCTACCCAGGTGCCCGAGTCTTAGCGAGCCGAGATATTGCCTGGATTGGCACCTAGGGTTTTCTTAAGTAGCAAGTTCGCAAGTTGTAAAGAGAAGTAAGTAAGGATTTGGATACTTGCCGTGAAAGTTTTTCTATTACCTCCCTTTTATAATAGCTGTCGCTCTATTTTTCATTTACTGATTCCGTACATGAGCGAAACAAATAAACAAGGGTAATTTTATTCAATAATCAGATATTTGAATTTTACGTTTGAGACTATAACATTTTCACGAGTAAGTAAATAGCTTCTTTGATGTGTTGTAAAGTTTAGTATATAAACAACATTAAGGTTATAGATGGCAACTCTGGTTTCACTACAAATAGGCTTAAATCTTTCGCCTTTTACTAAAGATTTCCGTGCAGTGGAACAATCAATGAGTCTACAGACTTATTACTGAAATCCTCCACATCGGATGGTACACAATTAATATTCATAAGATGCACTGACTGATAATTCCACGGACTCCAAATAGAAAGTGGTTAATCAAATTTTGGTCTGCAAACGAATTTATTCCGAACTTTAACAACTGATCATTTACACCTACTTGTTAGATTTTCACTATAAAATATTTCTAAACTTTGCTTTTTCCCATCCTAATATTGATATTTTAACTTAACACATGTTTGATGTGGCCAGGTAAACTGATCATACACAAGTGTAATAAACCTTTGACATCGTTTTAAGTATAAGAGATGTTGGTCAAATTGACTAAAGAAAGTAGAACTTTTAACTTCTCACATATGAAAAAAGAATATTACATTTGTTACTTTCTAACTAGTTGAATAATATTTATAAAATGCTGGGCAGAGCTTTTGCATTTTATCATTTTATCTCACTCAATATGAAAAGACACTCATGTAATAGTATTGTTTTAAAATATTTAAATTGACAAGTATATATCATCAGTCCTCGAAATGGAAGTTTTAGAATTATTGTTACCTCCCTTTGCCAGTCTTGGTTGGGCAACCATCATAGATTGAACATAGATGAATTCCGAAGTTATACTTGTTTTAAACTTGACTTTTGCTTCAGATAGTTGAAATATCCCAATATCTATCAAACGCAAATGTAAAACTACAAATTATATTGAAATAAAAAGAAAGAGTCCATGTTTTACATATTTTAACAGGAAAAATGAGATGATTAAAGAGCAAAAACGAGAATGATAACATTAATGTTAACAACATAAAACATTTGCAAACTAGAATTGTTCAGTTCTGTTTTTGTTTTGTTTTCAACAATGTATTGTTGGCAAATCAGAGATCTCAGTCTTCACATTTCTTTCAGCATCAATAACATCACCGCTTTCATCTCGATCAGGAGTACAGACCACAATCTTTTCCTTTTTCATGCAGGTATTGTTTACTTTTGTAAAGCAATTATTTTTATCTCCGTTTGACTGATTTTGCTTTCTTGAAGCTATTTTGTGTTTTTGAAAGTCTGCATTTCTTGAGAATAAATTACTAAACGTCCCAGCAATTGCTGCGATAGGCAAAGCCAGCACTACGATCCCATTGACAGCACAAATAACACCTACTACGTATCCAAAAGACGTCGTCGGATAAAAATCACCGTAGCCTATAGTTGTCATTGTTATAAGCGACCACCACATAGAAATGTATGTATTCTCAAACATACTTGAGTTGATTTCTGCCGAAAATATCAGACACCCGTAAACAACAACGGCAATCAAGAAGGAAAATAGGAGAAGTCCTAGTTCTTTGCAGCTATAAGTAAGGGACAGTAGCATTATGTGGAGCCTGTTGTATATCTTGTGAAGCCTGAAGATCAGCAATAATCTTATAACATAAATGCTCTTGCATATGTAATACAAATAACCGTATTCCTCCTCGTAAAACAAATCTTTCCTCATTTCAAAGGCGGTGGATATAATCATGGCTACGCACAACACAATTTTTGATACATGATAAACATTTTTAAAATATGTCAGTTTGTTTTGGCAGGCGCTGAAGTGAAGTATTGTTTCTGTAATGAAAAACACTACGCAAAACATGTCTACTGCAAATAAAGCCGGATGTGGATCACTAAACACCATAAGCACTCCTTTTTCCGGGTAAAAATATATAAGATATTCATATAAAGTCTCATTTGCAAATATATCGATTCCATCTGGATTCTTTGACAGGTACTGTGATACTCGCACTCTTGGATCCAGCCATATAATATACACAATGACACTAACGATCACAACAGCGATATAGAAAAAACACCATATCTGAAAGAAGAAAAAGAATATATGGCAATGAATATGGCTTTTCTTACGTAGCGTTAACACAATAAAACGTTTAAAATGTCTGCATAAAAAGATTGTGTCTCATCTATAGCTTGCCTTATTTATTTTCTTTTTCCTTGGGATGATATTCATTGAAATAAAGGCTTAACAAAATATGTGTTTTACAGGTGTACTTCAACATCATTGCTAACATCACTTAGTTGTTTCAAGCAAACTGAAATCAAACTTTTGACTGTAATATGTAATAATGGCATACAGTTAAGTAGTTCGTCTTGATTATGAGTAAATTAAATCAAATGCTAAACTCAAATGCATATCAAACACAACTCTTTAACATTACTCGACTTAGTTTTGTAAATTTAAGTTTGTTTACCAATGATTAATACCTTGGCGGCGGCTGACGATCCCGGCTCATCTAGAAGTAACCAAAGAGTGTTTTGCTTATCAGCATGACCACTTTTGCCTTCTCCTTTGACCTCACTTGGCTTTTCAGTTTTATTTTCCGAATGTTCTGCGCCAAACACTGTTCGTTCAATGCTGTCTTGGACTTTATCTGTATCTTCATTGTTTTCAAACTTGTTCTTATTTTTAATAAGTATCTTTACAGTTTCTACATCATTGTCAACTTCGTACAAGTATTTCCAACAGCAAGGGGCGACCAACGTTAAAGGAATGTTCCAAAATAGGAGCTCTTCTTTGAAAACAACGGGACATACGTCTCTTGGTACATGCACCAAACCATATCTGTATGCGTTCAAAATGTGCCTAAACAACTGAGGATCTCTTTCAAAACTATGCGTTTCTATACTGGTGCCTAGTTTGCTTAGTTTAGTCCCTTCAATCCTATCTACTGTCGATTTCCTGACTTTAAATATTTTTCCTCCAATGTCAATAGTGACGACTTTATTATCCATATTTATCGCATTAAATTCTGCTTGTTTCATGCGCATATATAAATGTTCATTAGATGCTATATTTTTTTCCTCTTTTGAGACGAATGTTAGATTAATTACTTCAAATGTGTGTATTCCTATTTTTGTCTTACCCTTCTGTTGTCATGAATATGTTTGTCTTAAATTCCCTGTCGCCTGTATCTTATATTCACAGTATATGGGCGCTATTTTACGATATATCAATCATTGGTCATTTTGTATACAGGAAATGAATGATTTTTACTTTGAAAGAACAATTTTCAAAGAGCATAATGCCTAATGGGTTCATATTTATACAAAGGTTTATACAATTGTGCTATATGTTTTGTTATACTATGGTAATGGAACCTTTTGTTTTCATAAAACTAACCGAAATGGACTAAAACTGGTAAGGTAAATGGAGAATTAAGACTGATATTGATCAAGTAAACAGATGCACCTGAAACAAACTGAAAATAAAAAGCATGACTTCATTATTATATCAATATAATTTCTGTAAAACAGTCGATGTGTATTTCACAAGTGAATACAAAGGTAGAAAACAAATTTAGTACTGTACTAAATTGAAATGCAATCCCGTTTCAAGCGTGTGTCCGGGCTTCTTTCAGTAATGTTCATGACCCGGTTCTTCAAATAGTTCAAACATAAAAAAGATGAAAATTCTCAGTCACGACCCCTTCTAAATTTACAAAATACTGATAATGACATTACACTCTAATACATTTCAAACATATATAATTATATATTATAGAGGCATATAGTAAAAAGGTCATTGATTCCCCACTTGTCTGATTTTTTTACCAATATGTTTAAGGCCAAGTTTTTTTTAATTTATCTTGCCTTACACATTCCACAGACTGAACTATGTTCTTAAGAAAACATCAAATACATTAATATATCTTAAAGAGAAGGCCTTATATTGCATATTACAGCGGCAATAAATCACACCACTTTATAAACATTCTTGATACAGGCATAGGAGACCAATGCTTATTATATTGATAAATATAGTGTTTAGATAAGGGTAGATTTACCGGAAGCACAGAGCACCCAAAACACAGCCATAGAGCCATGCATCGCAAAGTAGGCCCACAACAAAAGAAGCCGTAACGGAAAAATATTGTAGACGGGTTGCTTCAGAAATCCAACAAGTATAAATATATGCAAATTGCTGGGGGAAGGTGAAGCAAAGATGAATACTAAACAGGGAAAGCCACGTTCCTTAAACGTAGTATTCCTATAACGTCGCAGACACGCACGTACGAAAGACAAACACACACACACACATACAATTAACATACACAGATAAACAAACAGACAAGCAAAAAAAAAACAAAAACTTCACGCACTGTGGGGCACCGCGCATGACAAACACGCACTGATACATATATACACACACATAAGCAGGAAAAAAACCAACAGTCGGGCACCGCTTAAGGACAGCCGGCGGACTAAATTATGGTGGGCGCGATAACTTACTCATGGTAAAATCACTGTGGGGCACCGCCCAATACAAACAAGCACAGATATATATACGCACACACAGAATCAGGAAAAAACAACAGTAGGGCACCGCCTAAGGACGGTCACACAACTTCTTGACTTATGTGAAGTATTGAGCAGCAAGAACCATTCTACACGTATTGAACAAACTCTTGCAATGAAAACCCGCTGTCTGTTAGTAACTGAATTTGCGAAGATATGTGCTAGATCTTCGTTTAAAAAAGATGACCATCAAGCATTGTTATGTTTGTATTTGGCAAATAAAAGTTAAAAGGTAAGGATAGATAAATGTTTGTAAAGTTCCAAAAGTAAATGTAGCCTAATATAAGTTTCCGATATTTTTTCTAACCTGCACTGTTTAAGTAAGATTAACAAAAGCATAACAAGTGCGCATGTATGTCATTTTATTCTTTATCTTTATTAGTTATGCCTGTCAAAATGTGAAAACAAAAGTTTTCTGTTACAGTAAGAAAAAAAAATGTGTATTGCCCTTAGTTTTCAACCCGAATCTTCTTGCTTATTACAAAAATATGTAAATGAAATGTATACGGTAAGACATTAAAGGTTTCTTTCCGAACGAGGAAGATTGTAGTCGATACTAAAAGCAACAACAATGGCTTAACTTCGCGATGATTAAAACTACAAGATTTAAGGGAAAGTTTGAGGTGTTTTAGTCGAACCTTATAATGCTTGGGCGATTGCATTGTACTGATCATTGCACTTATATTTCTTTGTGTTACTCTTCACACATATGCGTGCAGCCTCCTGTGAACTTATAACTTCACGTGTTCCGGCAACTTGAAAAGCAGTCTGTATTTAGAAACTGAAAAAAATGCAAAATGCAAAAAAAAAAAAAAAAAAAATGCAAACTGACATTAAACAAGTGATTCCCTGTTACAGTAATCAAATTATAAGGAGATCATTCGAAAGCATGAAGGGCAATAAAGAAAATTAATAGCGCCGCTTTTCATGGAAATACACGCTAGTTCCTTGTGCACCACCGTATGAACACATCTGCGGATGTCTCTAAATTGTTTTTGTTTTTTGTACTTGTAGCATGTGCAAATGTATTGTGTTGCTTAACCCGGGGCTAGAGGGCGTAGACGGTAGCATCCATTTCCACTACTGTCCATGAACAGGCTCAGTCAAACCGAGCCTGCGACATTTTCGTTTTGTCGTGTTGAGCGTTTCCACCATTTTAAGTGGTACCCTGTTTATTAGCTCACCAGGTGAGCTATTGTGATCGCTCACCGTCAGGCGTCCGTCCGTCGTCCGTCCGTCGTCCGTCCACACTTTCCTTTAAACAACATTTTCTCCTAAACCATCAAGCCAATTTTGATAACACTTCACAGGGATGTTCCTTGGATGGTCTTCTTTAAAACTTGTTCAAAGAATTTAATTCCATATAGAACTCTGGTTGCTATGACAACCGAAAGGAAAAAGACCTAGGCCTTTGATATTTGGTATGTAGCATTGCCTTTTGGTTCCCTACCAAAACTGTTCAAATTTTGCCCCTGGGGTGAAAAGAGGCTCCGCCCCGGGGTTCTCAAGTTTTACATAGACTTACATAGGAAAATAAATAAGAATCTTCTTGTCTGAAACTGCAAGGCTTAGGCTTTTGATTTTTGGTATGTTGCATTGCCTAGTGGTCCTGTACCAAGATTGTTCGAATTATGCCTCTGGGATAAAAGGAGGCCGTGCCCTGGGGGTCCCAAGTTATACATAGACTTACATAGGAAAAAGCTTTTAAAAGTCTTCTTGACTGAAAGTTCAAGGCCTAGGCCTTTGATATTCAGTATGTAACATTGCCTAGTGGCTCTCATAACAAGATTGTTCAAATTATGCCCCTTGGGTGAAAAGAGACCCCGCGACGAGGGTCACATACTTTTTATATGAGTTATTTAGGAAAAAATACTTCAAAATTATTTGATCATATTTCCTAGACTGTTTAATTATAATTACCGTATGACCCCAAGTAATTAGGCGTCACTTGACTGTAACCTTGACCTACTGACCTTCTTTCTTGTTTTTTTTTAAGATACAGCTTTGAAATTTGGATGACATGTACAGTTTTGCACACGGACCTTAATGTGTTCAAGCAAGCAACTCTACTCAGGTGAGCGATATAGGGCCATCATTGCCCTCTTGTAAATTGAACTCTATGTTCATAACAAACCAGAAATAATTATAACAGCGAATTCAAGTTCAGTCTGAATTTTAAAATAACCATTCATCGATGTGCTGTTTAAGATCAATAAAGGTATGAAGTTAAGAGTTGAATATTTAATAGGTTTCTGATCGTAAACCATGCAACTTTCACATTTATCAGATATGAATTTAATTACATTTTGCCCAAGAGACAAGTTTCTATAGTTTCATAATAAAGCCCTAAAGCTTATGAAGTGTACATTTACTCCGTGCAGATATGTCTAGAAATAGCAAGGATATACGTTGTAACTTTATAATGAAACAGAATGTAATAAGTCTTCACTCAGGTTTTTTTAACGTATGTCATGTTTCTAAGCGTTAAACAAATCAAGTAAATTACCCTAAAAATGAAATACAAATTGGCTGATTTGCCTTGGAATTTGTGCGCCAGAAAAATTGTTTGCGGAAACATCTTACAAAAGAGCACAGGCAAACAAGCAGATATTCTGCATGGGTATTTTTATTCATGGGAATGAAGTCGAAACAGTACAATACTACAAAGAAAAATGAAACTTTTGTCACAGAGATTGATGATTCTGTATGAAATAAGATAGAAACACACTTAACACAGATGTAGCTAAACAGTAAAATTTGTATTACCAGTTAAACCTGGAAATCCTTTTAACAGTGACATATAATTATGAAGCTATGCATACACAGTTGATTAATGTATTAGATGATATTAAAAGTTATATACATTTTATGAAGATTTCTTCATTCAAAGAAAACATCTTATTTAAAAGATAAAATATATAAGTGAAAGATGTGAATTGGATTGTTAAAAACATCTTTTGAATTCCTAAATTTCTTCAAACCACTTTCTGTAGTGACATCAAAAACTCTATGATCGTTTACTATTTATGTTAAAACAAAGTTGTATATTTGTCAAAATGAAATTTATTCGTTGTATCTTTCAGCTTCGATTTTAGACAACCCCAATCTTAAGCCTGAAGTGTTGATACTTTCATTTCCAAAATGTCCCGCTCGTGTCTTAATTTACCTTATTATCCATAATTGCTGTAGAGAGAGTTGTGGATACTAAAAAGTTATTGTTATGCAAGACATTCAACGTTTTCTTTTTAACGGCACTGTAATCAAAAGAATGAAAGCAATATTCTATTTAAAATCCAATAACTATCCATAAGGGCCTCTTTGGACATGGTTATGGTCACTGACATTACACCTCTTGTCCCTGACCGTTATGGGTTCTTATGTGAGGAAAACGTTAAAATGACTCATGGAAGATCGATATTCTATCCAGATTGTCTGTGCCCATTACTGTGGCAACATACATTTTTCCAATACTAAAATCTTTAAAATTTCTTAAAAACTAAATGACAGTAATTCAATAATCATAAAATGGCAGCGATTCAATATACTTAAAAGATAATCCATTTCGACAGTGTAAATATACCGCGTACGCGCATTTATGAATATTTTAATAGATCATGGAGATCATAAAACAAATATTCTATTCTGTCATAGATTTTCTGTCTGCTTTGTGGCAAATAGCATTGTTATAATTATTAGTTATTGGACACCACGTCCATTAATATACATTATTTATGAAAGTTTAAACATACTCGCTCAAAGCATTACTTTAAATACTAATTACTTGATATTTACAAAAAACACACATACAATACAAATAAATTACATACAGAACAGGCGGGACAGAAAGCTTTATACTTATGCGATTTTTTTACCTGTATATAACTTAGAGTGCTTTTTTTTCAAAGTCTTCGATTTATTAAATGTACATAAAAATAATTTGTAAATTATATTAGGATAATATTATTTGTAATTTTAACTCTTTAGTTTATTTGTTTATTTGTGTTGGGCTTAACGCCGTTTTTAACAGTATTTCAGTCTTGTAACGGCGGGTAGTTAGCCTAACCAGTGTTCCTGGATTCTGGACCAGTACAAACCTGTTCTCCGCACATAACTGCCAACTTTTCCACATGAATCAGAGGTGGTCGTTTATCAAATCGTCACGGAGAGCATAAGCTCCGCCCGAGGATCGGACTCACGATCCGTAGATAAACACCTTACCTACTGAGCTAAGTGGGCGGGATTAAGTAATAAGAAGCCAATACTTGTAGGTCTATTATAAATAATCAATATAGGGTATAAAATGTACATAAATGGTCATACAGTATTAATATCTCATTAACAGATTTTCACCTTATATAACAAAATACATATCGTGAGGAAAGGGGAAAAGAGTGTAACAAAACTGTTGTTTGAACGACGTGAGACAGGCGGCCGGTCACATCAGGTTTTACTGAAATGTGTAAGTCTTAAGGGACTGAATAATAAAGGATTTGGATTGTTATTGCGATGAGCCATATGTTTATATATATGTGAACATGAAACAATGAGTATGCTTGTCTTATGAGAAAAGAACAACAAGAAACCTACAAGTATAAAGATACATTAGTGATTTTAAACTGCACATTGTCTTTAAGTTTTCGTGAATATAATATTATATATCAGTTTAAAATCAATATGGATCTGGGCGCAGAGTTGAACATTTAACATATTTCTGTTCTGTAATGATATGTCTTTCATATTTACCAAGACACAAATTGATTTTACATCAATATTATCCCATATAGCCTATGACAGCTATTAGCATGACCTCATCTGGAAGTGCCTTGATTAAACATATTTATGTAAATACTTCCGGAATTAATCAAATCATAATAAAAGTTACAAGGAATAATTTCTCCATATGTCTGCCATAATGAATTAGGACAAACTAGTTTCCCTTTAGGATTTCTGCTGTTTGTACTGGTTCAAATGTCTCACAGTGCATGTAAGTTTCTTTTTCCATACATAGTATCTGTTTCTGTTTCCGCACTTCAGTTATATGCTTCTGAAAGTCAGCATTTCTGGAATATAAACTGCTAAATGTTGAGGCAATGGCAGCAATTGGTAAGGCTAGTACAATCAGTCCATTTATAGCACACACTATGCCTACAACATAGCCCCATGTTGTGGTTGGATAAAAATCGCCGTATCCAACCGTTGTCATGGTGATAAGAGACCACCACATCGCAATTTGTGTACTTGAAAACATATCTGTTTCTATTTCGGCTGAGAAAATTAAGCAACCATAAACGACGACTGCAATCAAAAAGGAAAACCCCAGGAGCAACAGTTCTTTGACACTATATCTAAGCGATAAAACCATTATGTGTAACCCGTTGTATATTTTGTGAAGTCTAAATATCAGTAGAAGTCTCAATGCGTAACAACTTCTGAAAGCGTAATATAACTTGCCAACCCTTAAGTCATGTCTGTCTAGTAAATCTTTTCTGAATTCAAAAAACGTGGAAATTATCATGGAAATGCACAGAAAGATTTTCAGTAAATTGTACGCATTTAAGAAATAATTTCGTTTATCAGGACACATGCTGAAATGAACCAGCGCCTCAAGAATGAAAAACACCACACAGAATATATCTAGACACAGCAAAGCAGGATGTGGGTCAGTGCCAGCAAATAAAACTAATTTTTCATTAAATATGTACACCATATATTTATATATTGTTTGGTTAGCCAACACGTCGACTTCAATGTTCTCAATAAGGTACTGAGATACTCTTACTGACGGATCCAGCCATATGATGTACACAACGACGCTTAGGACGACAACAAAAATGTAGAAGAAATACCATATCTGAAATATAAAGAATTAAGAAATGTAAGATTAAATGTTCTTGCATGCCAGACAGGGCTTTCTCGTGTTTTTACAGGGGCTGGAAACCCAATCTTACATCCCGGGTTGTAAGTTGACTCTTGGGTGTAATTTATAATTGAATGCATGAATTCATACGATACTATGATAAAACAGTGCTTAAAAGAAAAAAAAATCGTATGGTATGCAAGAGAAAGAATCTTTCACTGGTAAAAGGTGCAGGTGAAAATATCTGTTTCTCGGGAAATAGTCTTGCGGTAACTCGGCGGAGCCACAAATATCCTTGAGCAAGGTATTTCAGAAGAAGAAGAAAGATTTTCGCCAATATTTGTTTAATGCTTGGTGAAATCATTTTTATATTACATTGCAAATATTTGTATATAGACACATTAATCCAAACGTTGAAACTATTATAAGTGTCTTAAAGATAGTTTGTGATTGGTTTTGTGCATAATCCCATATATTTACGTGAACTTTAATTGTACACTTTATTTTGTGGAACAGTGACCTTTTCCGACAGAAAGTCGTTGTCATATTATTTATTGTTTTAAAAACTAATTCTCTCTTCTGTTTGGTAATATCATCTGTTAAGGAATTGTAACCACTTAAGTGTTGCATAAACCTCAGCTGACAGACATATTTGAAGATTCTGTAGAATGATGTAAGCTCCTGTAATGTTTTCGAACCTTATATGTGGATTTTTTGTTACTTTTACCCTACATTGTACTGAATATTCCATTATAAGCAATGCATGTGCATCAATAAAAATCAATTAATTTCATATCAAAGTTCAAGAAATTTTATATTTCTAAAAGAGCAATATATGCGTTAATTTGTTTGTAACCGGTATTGATCTGTAAATGTCAATTTGAAATATTATCTACGTATTTGCCGCTAACAAATTAGGTCTCATTTTCAAATTTATTGGTTTTATTGCTAGTTTATTTGCATTGAAGTGTTGTTTGTATATACTATACGTTTTAAGGTTCGTATAGAGTAGAATCATTTGACATTAAAAATAGTAAATAAAATTTCTAGTTAAAATTTCCTATTATCTCGGCATAAATTAACTGTTTTTGTGTTAAATATATTCAGTAATATGGGCAAATGTTAAATGGCGAAAGTTTCATATCATGATAGATTTTAGGCCATAGAATAACAAAAAAATATTGTATTAAAGTCTTTAGAATTCTATATGTTCCCAGAACCAATTAATGAAAACGCACAGAATATAATTTATAATTGATTTTTGCAGAATGAGAACTTGGAACACTTTGAAAAAAAAACTGTTACAGTATTGACGAATCAGATCAGCGAAGTTTATTTTGAAATTTCATTATTCCAACTACACCATCTTTAAGGTAAATCGTTTCCTGTTTATGGATGTTTTTTATACAGGTTTCGACACCAAATCTAACGCAAGGCGTATATACTAAACAAACTTTTTCATATACTCAAACATTAATATTTTGCCAATTCTTTAAAATTACTCAGAGTATATCTTCAGAATTGTTCAAACAAAATATAGAAAATCACTTATACTATGAGGATACTATTACAAATAGGAATAATGATTATTCTTAAAAGTAGTTGAAAAAGACATCAAGGTGTTATTTGCTAAGGTTTCTTTTATCATAATTTGAAATATGTCCCATGCTCAGAAACGATTTTTCTACTCAGTGTTATTTACAGCTCTTACTGAATAGAAAATTATAAAATAAAAATAAATGTTAGTAACCCAATCATCAGACAATTACATAATATCATATCTTAATTATTAATGCTTTTATACGACTCTGTGAATACCTTGGCTGCAGCTGAAGACCCGGGCTCTTCCAGAAAAAGCCAGATCCTGGAAGCTCTAGTCTGCTGATTTCCAGTCCGGTTTTTGTAAACATCTTCAGTAACATCTGAATTAGTTTTGCTATCTTCGGCAAATATGACATGTTTGATGCCGACTTGAGCTTCATCAACCTTATTCTGAGAATCATACTTGTTTTCTTCCTGTAGGAGAATTTTGAATGTTTCCACATCCGACTCTGCTTCATACAAATACTTCCAACAGCAAGGCGCAACTAGAGATAATGGAATGTTTCAGAACAGCAATTCTTTCTTAAATAACATTGGACAAACATCCCTTGGAACATGAACAGTCCCATCCCTATGAGCGTTTAATATGTGCCGAAACAACGCTGGATCTTTGTCAAAATAACATTTATTCACTCTGCCTTTCAGCTTTGATAGAAAACTCCCATTGATGGCTCTAAGTGTTGAACGTTTCGTTTTAAAAATTGTTCCGCTCATATCTATTTCTACCATACTTTCCATACTTGCTTTAAAAAGCTTTGTGCGTGTTTCTGTGTTCACATCAAATAGTTATAGTGTACATTTCTTTTCCATGGGACTATAATCGATAATTCTATTTAGTATCAATTTAATATCCATTAAGAATTTTTAAATTATAACAATCTGTACGATAATGTTTAAGTTATAGGAAACTTTATAATGACATAGCATGCATGTAATGAAACTAGAGATAATGTTTATTTTGATGAAAATGAATTTATTTTGTTACAGATTTCATGTCCATTTCATAGTAGACTGAAAACATGTTCATTAAATTTTACGGTAGATACTCGTACATTACTTAAACATAATATTTCGACCAATGATCGGTAATGTGATGCTAGACAAAAGAACTTTGTAAGACCGTATAACGCTCCCTCCTAGTAACGCTCTCTTCATGTGAGAAGCCATTAAGCTGACTGTGGAAGTGTCCGTGCCTGTAACAATGTTCAGAGGGCAACTATACCTTTTTCCACTATTCCATTTGGAACTAAATGACAGTAATTCAAGTAACATCAAATGACAGTGATTCAATATATTTAAAAGATAATCCATTTCGGCAGTGTAAATATACCACGTACACGCAGTTATGAATATTTAATTAGACATGTAGATGTTGAAGCAAGTATTCAGTTCTGTCATAGATTGTCCGTCTACTTAATGGTTGACAGAATTGTTATATTTGTTAGTTATTGGACACCGCGTCCATTGATACACGTTATTGTTTGAAAGCTTAAACATACTCGCTCAAAACATTACTTTAAATTCTATCCACTGTTATATTCAAAACAAGACAGTTACAATACATATAAATTACATACAGCATAGACGTGACAGAAAGCTTTATGCTTATGCAAATCATTTTACCTGTTTATAACTAAGAGATGTTTTTATTTTTCAAAATCTTTGATTAATTAAATGTACATAACAGTAATTTGTTTTGTGGGTGGGGATAACGTTCTGTGTAATAGTAAGTCTTAAGGAGCCAAGAATAATTAGTAAGTCTACAATAAATGATAAAAATATATGGTATTATATGGACATTAGGGTCAAACAGCAGAAATTTTATAATTTTATTTACATATTTTCACTTTATATTAACGTCAATGCATTTAAAAACATAACATCAGGAAAAGGGATAAGAGTGTAGAAACATTGTTGTGGAACCTTTGTAGAATAAAATGACAGGTGGCTGATCACATCGGGTTTTACTGAAATAGGTAAGTCCTAAGTGACTGAACACAGGACCTCGGCAGTTATTGCCGTGAGCCATGTTTATGTATATATTAGTAAATACGAAGCGAAATGGGTATGCTTGTATTATGTGAGAAAAAGAAAAACAAGAAACCAACATATACAAAGATACATGTGTGATTTTAAACCTCAAATTTTCTGTAACTTTTCATGAATATAATATAAGTGTAAAATCAATATGAACATGGGCGCAAAGTTAAATATTTAATAGATTTCTATTCTGAAATGATATATCTTTAATATTTACCCAGACACAAATTGATTTTACACCAATATTACAATACATATAGCCAATAACAGCTATATGCATGACCTAATCTGCAAGTGCCTTATCGAGCCAAAATGTTGTACAAGCAAAATTAATTTCCATGTAAATTCATCCGCAAGAAATCAAACGAGCCGTGCCATGAGAAAACCAACATAGTGCGTTTGCGACCAGCATAGATCCAGACCAGCCTGCGCATCCGCGCAGTCTGGCCAGGATCCATGCTGTTCGCTTTTAAAGCCTATTGCACTTAGTGAATACGTTAGCGAACAGCATGGATCCTGACCAGACTGCGCGGAAGCGCAGTCTGGTCTGGATCCATGCTGGTCGCAAAGCCACTAGGTTGGTTTTCTCATGGCGCGGCTCAAATGTACAAAATACTGAAACGTTTTAAATGTAACTTAGGAAAATTAGAAATGGCACTTGTAAAAACATTTAACACATTCCTGATTACTGACTTCTAGTCAGTTACTGAGTATATGCATGTAGTGTACTGCTCCAGGTATTGTACTGTCGGAATACAATTTTTCTAACCGATCATTTGCTGAAATAGGACCATGCAGATACCTAATCAAACTGTTTTAGCAAACAAAAATAATAAATAAATTCCTTTTAAATAATCAAACGCATTAGACATTTCTTATGCATTAACATTGTAACTTTAGCTGAAATAAAACAATAATTATAATGATTTAGAATCACCAAATATAATTAACTGTTGCTAACAAGTCTAAATGTAGTTTCAGATTACAGTAAAAGTTACAAAGAATACCGTTATGCATGAGCCACATTCTGGATATCAGAATGAACATTGGTAATGTCTTCTTGCATAATTATTATTTTTGTACTGCTGAAATCTATACCACAATAGTCCATTTACAAACTTTAAAATGCAACCTGCTTGAAAATAAGTTAGAAAAATATTTGCATAAAAGCAATACAATAACGATAACATTAAAAACAGTTTTTCACATTTTCACGTGAATTCAGTTTGGAAATCGAGATAAACCATGTATGTACGAGTCTCTTTAAACTAGTCGTGTTTTGGTCACTGGCACCAGATCAGAAAGAAAATGCCTCCGTACGTGTTATACCCTACCCCTAGGTATTCTATAAGAACCATGGTCGTGAACGGGAAAATATACTAACCCGTTTCAATCGGGTATTTCATACCTAAAACATGCAGTTCAGTAAATGTGTACTATTAATATTAAACAAGCAGTAATTTATCTTCCGTTGTGTACCGGTCACATTTCTTCAATACTTCTTATCTTAGAAAAACAACGTGTAGTCTACAGTTTTTTCAAAGGTACACAAAAAACTTGCTTGAACTTCCCTGGTGAAGTTCCGTTCTAGATTACAGACACACTCTGATTGGCTGATGCGAAAATGTATGTCAGTCGTCATTTTACTACACGTGTACGCTAAAATATTTATATGCAGCATAAATGTGCAAAATGAATTAAATAAACAGAATAGATGTATACCAATGTATGATTTCAAATTCAAAATCATATACAAAATGAATTTCATTCATCATTTCGAGTCTTATCGTAAAACTGTGAATATATTGCATTCTTTTTTTGTTTGTTTACATTTCGTTTAACATGTGCACACTGCAGTGACCTCTAGACCGGATGTTCATTAGGGGAGTTCACGCAAGTTTTTTCTGTAACGTTGACTAAAGCATAAAATATATGGAGCATCTCTGCAATATGGAATATTGAGACAATGTGACTCTTGCACGATGGAAGATAAATTATTGCTTGTTTGATATCAATAGTACACATTTACTGAACTGGGTGTTTTAGGTATGAAATACGCGATTGAAATGGGTTAGTATATTTTCTCGTTCATGACCATGGTTCTTATAGAATACCTAGGGGTAGGGTATAAAACGTACGGAGACATTTTCTTTCTGATCTGGTGCCAGTGGTTTTGGTATGTAACGTGAATTTTATATGAATATTTTCTTATTCATTTGCCAAGCGTTTCTTTTTATTTGCAAAAAAATGTATATTATATGAATAAGTACGATTTCACGGTCACGAAGCTGTATTTACTACCTAACCCAAATTATATTAAGTTAATTGTTTTGATTTGTTTAGGTAAGTTTCTATCTGTTCAAAGATTCTTAAATATTCGGACATAAATACAATCTCGATTAAAAAAAAAATCATTTAAAGTTATCCCCTAACTTAATATATGAAACATACGTTTAAAAGGCTGTAACTAATATTTTCTTAATAACTATTGCATTTTTGTTCGACCGACTCTTTTCCTAGGAATAGCCGAAGAATTAAATGAAACTTCTTCAAATCACTTTTTATGTGAAACAATTCACAACTCAATTTAGTATATTTGTTAAACATGTCTCTCGGTGCCTGCCATAATATATTAGGAAAAACTACTTTCCCTTTAGTATTTCTGCTGTCTATACTATTTCAAAGGTCTCACAGTGCATCAAAGTTTCTTTTTCCACGCATAGTATCTGTTTTTGTTTCCGCACTTCTGTCATATGCTTCTGAAAGTCTGCATTTCTGGAATATAAACTGCTAAATGTTGAGGCAATGGCAGCAATTGGTAAGGCTAGTACGATCAGTCCATTTATAGCACACACTATGCCTACAACATAGCCCCATGTTGTGGTTGGATAAAAATCGCCGTATCCAATCGTTGTCATGGTGATAAGAGACCACCACATCGCAATTTGTGTACTTGGAAACATATCCGTTTCTATTTCGGCTGAGAAAATTAGGCATCCATAAACGACGACCGCAATCAAAAATGAAAACCCTAGGAGCAGCAATTCTTTGACACTATATCTAAGTGATAAAACCATTATGTGTAACCCATTGTATATTTTGTGAAGTCTAAATATCAGTAGAAGTCTCAGTGCGTAACAACTTTTGAAAGCGTGATATATCTCACCAAGCCTAAAGTCATGTTCATCTAGTAAATCTTTCCTGCATTCAAAATACGTAGAAATTATCATGGAAATGCACAGAAAGATTTTCAGTAAGTGGTACGCATTTAAGAAATAGTTCCGTTTATCAGGACACATGCTGAAATGAACCAGCGCCTCAAGAATGAAAAACACCACACAGAATATATCTAGACACAGCAACGCAGGATGTGGGTCAGTGCTAGCTAATAACACCACTTTTTCATTAAATATGTACACCATATATTCATATATTGTTTGGTTAGCTAACGCATCGACTTTAGGGTTCTTCGTAAGGTATTGTGATACCCTTACTGATGGATCCAGCCATATGATGTACGCAACGACGCTGAGGATGACTACAAAAATGTAAAAGAAGCACCATATCTGAAACATAAAAAAAAATGCGAGATGTAAAATTAGATACTGTGCAACGTGTTTCTAATCGAGTGCTAAACTTTCTTACTGTTCGATTAGTAAACTTCATATGTTACATCTATTTTCGTCAATAGCTTTTTAATGCTTAATGATACTATATATAGTTCATCTGTTAGGTCTTTGGAATGAAAAGAATTCTATGAGAAACATTTTTATCCGAGCGAGTATACATTATTTCAAATTGAAATTGTCCTTCTGCATAATTTACACTGGATTCAACCATATGAGCAATAATTGACGAAAGGGCATTTCTGGGTACACAATTATTTTTGTAATTAGTCACAAAATTACTTTTCAAGGTAAAACAATAGTACATTGAGTTGTACGAGGGGTGTTCGAAATACCCGAAATGTGCTCTTATATTTTTTAAATTTGAAAATATGACGGATATGAAATTAATGAATGCGAATTCTTAAATAATAAACTTTTAAACATGTCTCCTAGGCAACATCACTACCGCATAAACGGCCCAGCGTCATGATGACGCTGTCATATCACATGATTAATCAATGTTTATTTTCTAAACCTTCCTTCGATTAAAAAATGAATACAGTTCATATAATATTCCTGTCGTATTGATAAAATGCTACACTAAATTGTGATTCTGTATCAAATGTCTCTTTAATTTATCAAACGTGACTTAACGTTATTTTTTCTTGTCCGTACCAAGAGTTGTCAACAAAATTTTCCCGACCATTTTCAAAAGTCCCGTCCCACTGATAAAACTGTGTCCCTTTAATCTTTTGCGGATATTTATTGAACGTCCCGCGTATAATGTAAAAGTCGTCAGTTTCAGTGTATCCTAGTTGATCGCGGCCGATGAGGCGATCATATTGAATAGGACAAGTATATGCGCGCTGGGGAAAATATTTCATGATGGACCTGTGAATTCTTTACTTGTGGGTGAAACAGGTCTCATAAGCGTAAATACGACTAGCTTCTACTGATTATAAAACATACCGTACGATTTGTTATTATGACTGTACCTGTTTAAGCAAACAATCCGTCAGCAAAAATTCACAAATGATCTTTATTTACGCATACCAAAATCTTAACTGGCGATTTTTGAGAACAAATGTGGTTTTAGTACACCCAAACACTCAATCTGTAAAGTTATACATCGAAAAGTATATATACGTAGATTAAAAGATTTTTACTGACTATCTATAAGGATATCACTTTTGAACAAAAAGTGGTTTTTTTGAAAATATGAAATAAACACAGTTTAAATAGAAAAAATATGATAAATATCCCGCATGCTCCATGACACATGTACCTGCATTTAAAAAAGTCAAGAAAAAACTTAAAGTTCGCACGCTTACTCCACCTTTTTTGCCGAAGAACTGTTAATTTAATTGGAGTGGCCTTAAATGAAAACGTTTTCAGTTTTGAAATTTATAAATTCTGAATACATTAATGTAAATTCTAAGCACATTTGTATCTTGCACTTAATAAACAGTTTCATATAAAAACGCAAACATCTTACCGATTTCTTTAAAATTACTGAGAGTACATTTTAGACGGCAAAGTTACATGATATATTTAACAAGCAAATTTCTTTTAACATGACGATACTATTCAAAACAAAGTCTTGATTATACTGACAAATACTCAAGAATGGTAAAAGATAGACTATAAAAATTAAATGGTTTAGTAGTATTTTCAGCTACTAAACATCAAGTACACGTCAGACAATTACAAATTTTCATATCTTTATTCGTATTGATGTAATACAACACTGTAAATACCTTGGCAGCGGCTGAGGACCCGGGTTCTTCCAGAAAAAGCCAGACCCTAGAGGCTCTAGTCCGCTTATTTCCGATCTGGTTTTCGTTAACATCCTCAATTACTTCTGAATCAGTCATGCTATCTCCGGCAAACATTGTTTGTTTGATGCCAACTTGGGCTTCATCAACCTTATTCGTAGAATCATACTTGTTTTCTTCCTGTAGGAGAATTTTGAATGTTTCAACATCCGACTCCGCTTCATACAAATACTTCCAACAACAGGGAGCAACTAGAGATAATGGAATGTTCCAGAACAGCAATTCTTTCTTAAATAACATTGGGCAAACATCCCTTGGAACATGAACAGTCCCATCCCTATGAGCGTTTAATATGTGCCGAAACAACGTTGGATCTTTGTCAAAATAATATTTATTCACTGTGTCATTCAGCTTTGATAGATAACTCCCGTTGATGGCTTTAAGTGTTAAACGTTTCGTTTTAAAAATTGTTCCGCTCAAGTCTATTTCTACCGCACTATCCATAGCTGTGCACATGTTTCTGTGTTCACATCAACTAGTTAAAATGTACATTTCATTTTCACGACACTGTAATCGATAATTCTGTTTACAATAATTATTCATTTAACATGCATTAGAAAATAAAAGGCAGTTATCCAATATGCACGTAAATGGTTTATTTTATAGAACACTTCATAATAATATTGTGATGAGATCCTATTCCACGATGTTGAACCTAGAGATATGTTTTTATTAGCATATGAAACCTGAATTTATTTGTTATAGATTTCCTTTCCACTTCACGGTAGACTGAATCATTTTCATTAAATTAAACTCGTATTTTTCTACAAAATACATATTTCGACCAATAAACAGTAATGTACTGTTGCATAAAAGAGCTTTGTATGACCGTATAACACGCTCCTTTATACGTCGTGCATTATAAATTGATACATCCATTTGATTAACACTCCCCGGGAGCTTTATGAGGGAAGAAAGTACAACAAATCCGTATGAACATCTATAAACAAAACCTGTATCATAATTCTAATAATAATACTTAAAAATAATGATAATAATAATGAAGATGATAATAATCCGATAGAGGCGTAGTTTGAATCCCAGCTTTGATACAAACAAGACACAAATGTAATAATAATAAAACAATCATCATTATCGTCGTTGTCGTCATCAAAAGCATCATTATCATCATCATCTTCGTCTATTTCTATAAGGGTAAATTAGTTTCGCAAATGTTAGCGTAACATTTTAATGGTATGTTAGGAAATAAAAAAAAAGAGAATAGACAAGATGTATTGCGTAATTAATTTTAAGTACATGTGATACAGCTAAATGCAAGTGTCATTGATATTTTTTAATATGAAGCTGTTTGAAACAAACACTATGTAACTTCCCAATTTAGAGTCGTAGACTCTTATAAGCACTGCTATTTATGTACAAACACTAAATCTAAACTATATGATTGTTACCTAAAAGATTTTAAAATGAGCCATAAGGGGCATAGCCAGCCAAAATGGATGTTGAGGGATAAATTAGGGGGGTTCATAAATAAGTAGAATTGTACATGCGTGTATTTTGATGTGTATTCAAAGAAATAATTTGCCCTTTTGGAATTCCTATATCTCTTTATTATTACTGTTTGGTAATGTAAAGCAAATGTCACAAATATTTAGACTTAATGCAATGTTCAAGTAGTCTGGTGGCAGAGAAAGGAAGAAGAAGCAAAGTATCTTGTATTACTGAGAGAATGTAGGTATCCTGGACTTCAGCTTGTCAGGATACGGATTATATCACCCAGGAAAGTGCCTACGCCTTTAGTATCTTGAACAATGAAATGGGTCCAATCGCTAAGGTTACTTTGTCTTAGACTAGCTGACAAACGATGCAGAATGTCCTTTGTTAAAACGTAAAGCTGGTGAGACCAAATATCTCGTATATAAAACTTTCCTCTGGCTACCTTGCCTAAATAATTCGTGTACCAACGATTCGTAAATGATTTCAATTATGAGCTAGATAATTTCAGGGATCAGGAAAAATCATTCAATATTTCAACTATCAACCTTCAACTCAAAATCAGCAGCTTAAACTCCTACAGGTTGGAGATACTATACTTGACTGGTCTTTGTGTCGAAGTTTCCTTCAGACAATGTCTTTGAACAACAACGTACGAGTCCTATCGCATAGAAGGTCAGCCTATGTCCTCTTAATTAAAGCTGCAACTCATTAAGATTGCCCTGACTCCTGGATGCTCAGAGCCTATATGCTATCACTTATGCATTCAACTACCATATAGGTATAACCCTGATGCCTTGGCTGTACTTCCCCAAAAACTCTGAACCTCGTCTATAAGCTGGAACTCTCCTACTTTCTCAGTAGATCACCAAAACCTATGTCTCCACCTCAGCTTTCCGATGCTCAGCCTATATTTGCTATTGTCTATAGCATTTAACTACCCCTAAGGTAAAACTCCTATCCGCTGGTCCTAAAGCTCGAAACCTTGTTGAAATTCTTCAACTCTTCTTTAGTCTATGAACTTCAAACGTCTTCTTTTCAATAATTTATCCACCCTTACAGTGTAGTTGCAATAACTTCCTTATCAAGGTACTGGGATAGATTATTAGTTGAATCCTCGATATGTCTTCTTCTATCGCTGGATACAGAATGATCTTTCTATCATCCATCTACCTATTTATACCTTAGCAGACGTGAGCTTTGATTGGTGCTATTTATAGAACTTGTTTCTGATTGGTCCAAATTTATACATAGTATTTTACAACGTGTACTTGCTCTATCAAATATCTGGTAACTATTGTTTATGGCATAATGTGTGATGCTGGGATCCAGCCATCGATATAATGAACCTAAATCAGCTACAAATGGCCCAGATTCTATTATTAACAACAATTCAACAATAATTATAGCAATGATAGCATGAAAAGGGAGTCAAGCACTATCTTTGCCTTTGTGTAACTTTATCAATATATCAAATATACGAATTATTCTGACACAGCTTAATATTGAACCAATTAGATCAGGTTTGTGAGCGTAGCGAGAAGAAAATTTCTTTTAAAGTGCTCTGAGGTCTGAACTGTAGGCTTTCCAAATTATACGCTTGCCGTTATTTAGGTTGGCGCGTTGGGTTCATCCCGGAATCAAAAAGTTATACACAGTATACCAGGCTGTAGGAGTTTTCAAAGTTAGGGCATAGGGTTGGGGAGATTGAGGTAGGGGGAACTCCAACCTGCCAAGTTTTGGTATTTTAAACGCTAAGTTTTGAGAGAAAGGAGTTCTTCTTTTTATTTTTACCGGAAAAAAAGTTTGTATATTAACTGATACTTTTATTACAAAGAGATAAAAAATCCTAGATATTGTACTTTAATTTTTGGTTTATCAGTTTGAGAACTTATTCTGATGAAATGCCATCTTATTTTCAAAAAAGTGTTGAAACCTTTCTCTATAAGAGGGGTACGGTGGTCTTCGCCTGGAAAATTTTGAAAATTGTGTATACCAAATCCTTAGTTTTAAGAGGATTTTAACACTAAAAATATAGCGATCGCCTATTCTAGGTTTAAGTATTATTATGTCCAGTTATCCTTGAAAAAACATTTGAGTAGGAATTTTTATTAGGGTGCTAGACCCTTTTAGGATGTGGTACAATTGGTGATTGTTTCAAAAGTCAGCTGCAGAATTCTAGTTTGAGCTTTTAGGAAAAAATAATCTGTATATTCTTATCAGTACGAAGGAAACATATAAACGATCAAAAGCTGGTGCTCCCCTCCCTTACCTCTTGGCCCTAAAGCCTATATATATAGTATAGGTTATTGATCGTACGTTGACAGTAAAAACTACACTATTTAAATTAAACTTAATTTGTTCTTCAGCAGTGTTAAATGTTTAAACGTTGATGTAAATGTTATTTCTTCATTATTGATAAAGAAAGAGTTTTTATGTTAAATCTAAAAGCAGTTCGAAAAGCAACACCTCTTGGCCCTAATGCCTATGTATATAGTATAGCTTATTGATCATACATTGAAATAATGTAGTAAAAACCGCACAGTTACAATAGATATATATACCACCTCGGTAGCCTAGTGGTAGAGCGTCCGCTTCGAGTACGGGAGGTCTAGGGTTTGATCCCCGGCAGCGTCATACCAAAGACGTAAAATGGTACTAGTAGCTTCCTCGCTTGGCGCTCAGCATTAAGAGGATAGTGCTAGGACTGGTCAGCCCGGTGTCAGTATAATGTGACTGGGTGGGGTATCATGCCACGTGTCTAAGGCGTGACATTCCAGTGAGGCAGCACTATAAGGTTGGGCTTTGTGCTCACTGCTACAAGTAGACACCGTCGTTTATATGAGTGAAAATTGTTGAAAAAGTCGTTAAACCCGAAAACACACACACACACACACACACACCCACACACACACACACACGCATACACACACGCACACACACACATACACGCACGCTACATATAAATTACATACAGCATTGGCAGGACAGAAACCTTTCTGCTTATGTGAAACTTTTCACCTGTATATAACTTAGAGGTTTTTTCAAAACCTTTGATTAATCTAGTGTACATAACAATAATTTATATTGTGGGTGAGGATAATTGTCTTTGTAATATCAAGTCATAAGTAGCCAACAATTATTAATAGGTCTACAATAAATTTAAAAAATATGGTATTAAGGTAGTTCTGCACGTTTGGATCGAATTTTTTTCTACAATGTAAAATTTGATTAAACTCTGATTTTTCAAAACTTCAGAATATACCTAGAAAATTAAGCAAATAAAAAAGATAGGGTCGTGTGCTTGATTTTTTGCTAGACTGTTTTGAAAAATATGGACCTCAAGCAATATTTCATAATGGGAGTCTATGGGAAAATCATAATTTTCGTAACATTTTCGCGAATAGAAACTTTTCTACAATGTAGATTTTGATGAAACTTCTCACAGTTGTAAATAATGGCATGGCCTATAATTTAATGAAATAAAATGTATAGGTCCGTGTGCTTATTTTTGAGATATCTGACCATGATTAAAGTAAACCGGACATTTCGCGCTAATTTTAAGACATTATTTTGAATAATAAAAAACATGTGATATGTTTTACTTTAGAAATATAGCAGCAGTGTCATTGTAATAAATTTACTCGCTGGTTGCGATTAATTCATAAAATGATTTTCATTTCCGTAAGCCGAATCCAGTCTTTATTCTACGTTTTCCGGACAAATGACGTTACGCCATCACTTCCGGTTTATCTAACGTGCAGAACTACCTTAAATGGACATTTAGGGTCATACAGCAAAAAATTTATATTTACAGATTTTCACTTGATATTAATGTCAATGCATTAAAAACATAACACAAGGAAAAGGGATGAGTGTAGAAAAACTGTTGTTAAACTTATGTCGAACAATGGCAGGTGGCCGGTCACATCGGGTTTTTCTGAAATGGGTCTTAAAAACTTTAAGAACTTTAATAGTTATTGCGGTGAGCCATGCTTTTGAATATATTAGTAAACATGAAGCAAAATGGTTATGCTTGTCATATCTGAAAAAAAAATAATCAAGAAGCCTACAAATACAAAGATACATGATTTTAAACTGCAAATTTTCTGTAACCTTTCATGAATATATATTAGTTTAAACTCAATATGGACATGGGCGCAGAGTTAAATATATAATAGATTTCTATTCTGAAATGATATATCTTTCATATTTGCCCAGACACAAATTCATTTTACATCAATAGTATCCCATATAGCCTATGACAGCTATATACATGACCTCATCTGCAAGTGCCTTATCGAGCAGTGTAAATACACCCGGAAGAACACAAAGGTATAAAACTATCTTCTGAAATAATACGTAATAAATTTAACTTTAGAAACTTTAGGAATGCCACTTCCTAAAACAAATATTTAACACATTTCTAATTTACTGAATTCTATCAGTTACTGAGTATATGTATGTAGTGTACTGCTTGATCCAGGTATTGTACTGTCGAAATACATATTTCTAGCCGATCATTTGATGAAATATGACCATGCATATATTCAGTCAAACAGTTTAAGCAAAACAAAAAATAATTAAATGCCTTTTAAATAATCAAAAGCATTGGACATTTCTCATGCATTAACACTGTGACTTTAGCTGAAATAAAACAATAATTATAATAATTTAGAATCACAAAATATACTTTAATGTTGCTAACAAGTACAAATGAAGGTTTCAGATCATGATAAAATTTACAAAGAATACCGTCATGCATGAACAACATTCTGAATATCAGAATGACATTGATAATGTCTTACTCCATAATTATTATTATTGTACTGCTGAAATTTATACCGAAAAACATTTTCAGTTTGAAAATGCATAAAAGCAATACAATAACTATAACATTTAAAAAGAGCTTTTCTCACATATTTACGTGAATTCTGTTTAGAAACAGAGATAAACCATTTATTTACGAGTCTCTTTAAACAAGTCGTGTGTTGATATGTAACGTGAATTCTACATGAATATTGTTTTCATTCGTTATCCAAGCGTTTCCTTTGATTTGCAAAAATGTATATAATATAAATTAGTATGCTTTCACGGTCATGTAGCTGTATTTACTAGCTTACCCAAAATATATCAAGTAAATTTGTTTTGGAATAATTTAGATATATAACATGAGGAAGCCATCCAGCTGGCTTATGGAAGGTCATTTGTCCTACCCAGGTGCCCGCTCGTGATGAAGGAATGCACGGAGTGGCACCTTGGGTCTTCCTCCACCATCAAGGCTGGAAAGTCGCCATATGACCTATAATTGTGTTAACCATCCCCCCACCACTACCCCCACCAAGAAAGGATATATTTCAATATGTTTAAAGATTCTTAGATATTAGGACATAAATACGTTTCACCAAGATTCATTCAAAGTTATCTCCTAAGTTAATATATGAAACATACATGTATTTGTTTAATAGGCTGTAACTAACATTGTCTCAATAACTATTTCATTTTCGTTCGGCCGACTCTGGTCCTTGGAATAGCCGAACAGTTAGAATGTAACTACTTAAAAGGACACTTTTGTGAAACACTTCACACCTCACTTAAGTTGATTTGTGAAACAGGTCGCTATATGCCCGCCATAATATATTAGGAAAAACTACTTTCCCTTCAGAATTTCTGCTGTTTGTACTGTTTCAAGGGTCTCACAGTGCTTTGTAAGTTTCTTTTTCCATGCATAGTATCTGTTTTTGTTTCCTCACTTCAGTCATATGCTTCTGAAAGTCAGCATTTCTGGAATATAAACTGCTAAATGTCGAGGCAATGGCAGCAATTGGTAAGGCTAGTACAATCAGTCCATTTATAGCACACACTATGCCTACAACATAGCCCCATGTTGTGGTTGGATAAAAATCGCCGTATCCAATCGTTGTCATGGTGATAAGAGACCACCACATCGCAATTTGTGTACTTGGAAACATATCCGTTTCTATCTCGGCTGAGAATATTAGGCAACCATAAACGACGACTGCAATCAAAAATGAAAACCCTAGGAGCAGCAATTCTTTGACACTATATCTAAGTGATAAAACCATTATGTGTAACCCGTTGTATATTTTGTGAAGTCTAAATATCAGTAGAAGTCTGAGGGCGTAACAACTTTTGAAAGCGTAATATAACTTGCCAACCCTTAAGTCATGTTCATCTAGTAAATCTTTTCTGCATTCAAAATACGTAGAAATTATCATGGAAATGCACAGAAAAATTTTCAGTAAGTGGTACGCGTTTAAGAAATATTTCCGTTTATCAGGACACATGCTGAAATGGACCAGCGTCTCAAGAATGAAAAACACCACACAGAAGATATCTAGACCAAGTAACGCAGGGTGTGGATCAGTGCCTGCTAATAACACTATCTTCTCGTTGAATATGTATACAAAAAGATCATATATTGTCTGGTTAGCTAACACGTCGCCATTAGGGTTCTTCGTAAGGTATTGTGATACTCTTACTGAAGGATCCAGCCATATGATGTACACAACGACGCTAAGGATGACTATAAAAATGTAGAAGAAACACCATATCTGAAACATAAAATAGTACGAGATGTAAAATTAGATACTATGCAACGTGAAATTAAAGTAAGGTTTCTTTTCGAGTGCTAAAAAATCTTACTGTTTGATTAGCATATACCGTAACATCGATCTTCGTCAATATCTTTTTAACGCTTAATGGTATTATGAATAGTATATATTTTTCCGTTAGGTCTTTGGAATGGGAGAACACTAAGAAAAACTTCTTTTTATAGAATTGATAAATCAAACTGTTTGTTAGGCCATGCAAAATCGAGTTATAGTTCACTGGAACAACCACAAAAAATCACCCGCGTATGAACAGAAAACAATTAATTGTGCGGTTCAATAACAGCAAAGTGATCAGGGAACAGGTTATAAACTCCGATTTCACTGAAAGCGACACAAGCTATTAAGAACTGTCCCTTAGTGGGTTTTGGCTTGTTTCTATTCTCTCAGAAGTTAGCAATATCAGATTTTGAAACAATTTACTTAAACTGCCCTAATTAATATTCTTTTCAGAACATACTATCTATTGAGTAGATCCAGTCATTATATGTTTTCAAAATGTAACAGAAAAATTACTTCATATTGAGAAACATGTCACTTAAGTTTAGGCATTTCTTTAAAAATATATACCGTAAATTGACAGAAAAATGAATGAAAATATTTGTAAAAAATGGTGCACCGAATATTCAACCTTAGACTCCAGTAATAGGCTTTGACAGGTTGAAATGGGCTGATGGAACACTGTGATGTATTCAAGAGAGTATACGTTATTGCAAATTGAAATCGTCTTTCTGCACAATTTACACTGGATTCAATCAGTAAGAGCTGTAGACAATTAGTTTTGTAATGTTAAAAATAGTCACAATATTTTAACAGTTTTTAACGCTATAAAGTATTGCATGGAGTTGTACGAGGGGTGTTCAAAATACCCGAAATGTCCTCATATTTTTATTTCTGGTCCCGCTAAAATTTGAAAATATGACGAATATGAACATAATGAATGCGAATTCTTAAATAACAAATCTTTGAACATGTCTCCTAAGTAACGCCACAACCTCATAAGCGGCCTAGCGTCATAATGACGCTGTCATATCGCACAATTAATCAAAGATTATTGCCATAAAATGCATTTTCTAAACCTTCCTACGACTGAAAAATAAATACTGTTCATATAATGTTCCTATCGTATTGATGAAATGCGACAATGAACTGTTATGCTGTATCAAGTGTCTCTTTAGTTTAGTAAACGTGTCTGAACGTTATTTTTTCTTGTCCGTACCACGAGTCATCAACAATATTTTCTCGACCATGTTCAAAGGCACGTTCCACTAATGAAATTTTGTCCCTTTAACCTTTTGCAGCAAAGCATTTCCTTGATTTTCGATTCATAGCACAAAATGTTATCCGATGTCTTCGTTCAACACTATTCTCAAGCGATGACCAATGCAAATGCCTGCCAAACATTTTAATGATGTCACATTTATAATTTGATGTTATATTCGGAACGCTTATACTTCTAATCAATATTTATCTAATTTAAGAAAAGGTAGCTTTAGAAATAGGAAAGTGGCAAGTAATGTTTCAGCGCACGGAAAGTAGAAAAAGAGACAAAATTGGACCGGATGACGTTACATGACATTGCCATGGAGACAAACAATTTACTTATTATTTATCAAAAGAAATTATAATTTCGACATATCAACTTAATATTCCCTGGTCTACATTATATAGCAGTTTCATTCATTTTTGATAATACGTGATCAAATGAGAGCACTTTTCCGGGTATTTATTGAATGCCTCTCGTACAATGTAAATATTTTTGAGCTTCAGTCATTCCTAGTTACTATGATTGTACCTGTTAAAGCAAACAATCAGTCAGCAAAAATGGCTGAAACTCACAAATGATCTTTTTTAACCATACCAACAGTAATGCATCTAATCTTAACTGGCGACTTTGTAGTACAAGAAATCCGTGCTTAAAAAGGGGCGAATTGTGCACCTTGTGCGTAAAGCGGTAGTACATAAATATTATAAGCTTTATTTAAGACTGGGAAGCGGTTTGTGGAAATCCAAGATGGCCGCCAAAATCCAAGATGGCCGCAATAATTCAGTTAACTAAGAAAATGGCAAAACAAGTGAGTGTATCCTGTAAAAAAGCTTTGGAATAATAGTGGAATATATACTACGCTTTGAATAAGTTTTCGATTTATATTGAAAAATCAATATGGCCGCCAAAATCTAAGATGGCCGCCAAAATCATCTTTTATTTGAAAATGGCGAAATAATTGATTACATAACGTAAAATGATGTTACTTGGAACAGTCATATATATAATATAAATACCCTTATATAATCAAGACAATCATATTGAGACAAAAACCATTATAGTCATTATATTCCAAGCTGGCCAGCACTATGAACCTATTTATAGGTTCACTACTGACTCTTGGCTGTCTTTTCTAAAGTATACCAGCCATGTTATAGATATTATCCGGACTGAAAATACACATTATCTTACCCTGTGTTACTTGACACTACCCACACACACCACCACCATCCCCTGTTTTAATTTCAGCTGTAAGTTAAAACAGTACCTAAAATGTCAAAGGACAAAGATCTGAAATTGACTGCAAAACAATTCAAATTAGCATAATGTATTATTTAACCAACTCATTCTTTTTTGTTAAAATTTTGTTCATAATAATAAATGTTTTCTCAATATGAGATTACAAAGAATTGTGCAACAGTTGGCTCAGATAGGTATATAGCAGATACATGTAAGGTCAATAATGCATATGTTAGTGTACAGTGCATATAGTAAAAGAGAAAACTGTTTTATATTGATATTAGCTTGTTTTCAAAGCTCAGACGAAAAGTAAAAAAGATCTTTGCAACACGGACACAGATGTATAGTTGAGATAATTTACTAACAGATACAATTTCCAGTACAGATGTGTATTAAAGGTAAATAAAAGTTGTAAACTACACTTTTTAATATCCAGATCAATTTAATTTGCACAATAAAATACACTTTGTAAATGTATGAATTTGAAAGAACTATTAAGTACTATTAAATACTGAATTTGTGCTATTGTCAAATTATTGTTTTGTGTATAAGCAATCCTTAATTTCTGCTACTTACATACCCACTAATTTGTAAACAATTTACCCAACTGCTGCTATGTATTGTTATATTACTGAAATTACTAATCCATAGCCTAGAACTATTTACATTTTCTTTCAGCATAAAACAATGGTTATAACATGGCTAGCTTTTAGGCGTGGATTCAGTGTTGTTATATTTATGGTTCTTTAGGATCATGGAAAACAATCAATATCTATAGAATTTCGCTAAAGCCAATGCTAGGTGGCGTGAGGGGAGTTGCACTATTGCTTGATTGTATTCTATGCGTACAAAAGATCTTACAAATTTTATCACTACGGCATAATAGTCTTGCAATATGACATTTACAATAGGAAAAATTAACAGCTGTATAATGCTTGGCTTCTGCTAATGAATAAGCATGTAAGATGTAAGCTCGCAAGATCAGTAATGTATTAAAATAAGGTTTTGTCTTATATGCACAGAAACTGCCAAATATCCAATGCAATGTCCTGCAAACCTGAATCACAGTAATGGAGACTTTATAGAGGAGTTTTACCACTCAATGTAAATTATCAAGGCTACTTCCCACCGCCACAGTCTCCACTAGACTCCAGTTACGACATACGAACAGCCTCTGTATGCAATCGCCAAACAGATAAAGCGGAATAGGCCAATGACATATGATGAGAATAAGGTTTTGTGGATTTTATATAAAGATAGCCGCATGGAAGACTATTTGTGACCTGCTAGACGATAGTAGATGGACTGTACACCATACGTTCGGACTCTGAATCAGTAGACACCACGTTATTTTTTACATTTGTCCACACCAAACTGTTCAATAAGGTTAGGTTACCCGTTGACATCTGAGACGTTGTCATCCTTTCAGAAAAGAATCCTGACATGTTTCGTAAATTTTCTACATTCTGCCAAGTTAACTGAAAAATTAAAATTCATTTCCGGTTCTCACCACGTCGGGTAATTTGTGGTCAGAAACAATTCTAGAAATACTGTCAACACTTGAGAATCAGTCTACGAGACACTCAGTGTCACGTCAACTAAAGCATCCATAATTATTGCAGTATTATTGGATGTGGCTGCAATTTTGAACAGACTGAAAACGGGTCGCACTAAAGCGTTCATTGAGTATTCATCATAGATACTTTGAACCATACATGTAAAGTTTCTTCCAAGAATTCTCAACAGGTGTGACATTGTATGGGAAATCTACTTGTAGGATATTCTCAAAGCTAGTTTTGATCAGATCCCATTCTTCTTTTGTGAAAAATGGAAGAAACCAGTATTTCCCTTGAAAGTAACACCGGGGCTTACAATGTGGCATTGGCGACTTCCCAGGGTAATGTAATTTAGAGGTTTGTTGATCTTTCGTATGACAGAACATGTGCAACAGAATTATTGTGACAATACTGTCATAATGGAGCTGTTAACACAGCTGTTAACACATAAGGGACATCAGATTTGTCTACATTGGCAGCCTTATTTCGACAAGAGATGGGTACTAAGCATTGTCATTTGTCCGTAAATGTTTCATTAATTGCTGGAATGAAACAGGTTTAAACTAAAAGAGCAGGTTAAATCTAGGGTCAGTCAACGACAGAAGAACAACATATACCAACATCAGCAATCAGGGCTGTATGTGGATAATTAATCCAATGCAAATTCCTATGACTTTTGTAAATATACGAGATTCCGTAATAAATCCATTCCTTCTGATTGTTTTGTGGCCATCATCTTTGATATCACTGGTCATATTCATTGACTTATTTACCCAATGAAAGAGTTAAATTGAGTGTGAACATATTTTACAAATCTATATACTATCATGCAACATTTCACAATATTCAAACAATATGCCCACCTGACGCAAGATTTTCATGGAAAAAATATTTTATGGCGGCCATCTTGAATCTTATTGACCATATTAGATTGATTTATTCAATGTCAGTTTTACAATTGTTTGAGGAGCGTATTATACAAATATGTATACTACCATGCAACGTTTCAAATTTTTCACACAGTATGACCAAGTGATGAACAATTTTCGTGGAACAATATTTTGTGGCAGCTATCTTGAATTTTATTGGCCATATTGAATTTGTTTATCCACTGTTAGCGTAACATTTGTGTACTTCACAAATATATATTCTACAAGTACTATGCAACATTTAATAATTTTCGCACAGTTCGTCAATTTGAAGAGCGATTTTCATGGAAAAATGATTTTATGGTGACTACCTTGGATTAGGCCGCCATATTGGACCTTTTTCTGTTTGCATATAGAGCTTATTTGTATTTAAATATTACTTTCTGCACATTTTTTTTAGATATTACTCGCCATGTGTACAATGCTATAGCATATTTTGGCAGCCATTTTGAATATTTACAGCCTGTTCCCAGCCAAAAGGACAATACATCCATCTACAATCATGCCAAGTTTTATACTTTTCACAGGAAGTGTACAATTATTTCACAAATGTCTAGCACTATTGAGAACAGATGTGGCTTACATTCCAAACACAGAATCTGTAAAGTTATACCTCGAACAGTTTATGTACGTAGATTAAAGGATTTTTACTGACTATCTATAAAGATACCACTTTCGTACACAAAGTGGTTTATGTGAAAACATGACATTAAGAGAGTTAAAATAGAAAAAAATATGATAAATATCCCGCATGCTCCATGACAAATGTACATGCATTTCAAAAAGTCAAGAGCAAGAGAAAAAATAAAGTTCGCTTGCTTACTCCACTTTTTATTTTTTTCCGGACAACTATTAATCAAATTGGAGTGGCCTTAAATGCAAAAGTTTCTTCACTTTTGAAATTTAGAAATTCTGAATACAATAATGTAAATTCTAAGCACATTTGTACTTTTTCAAAAATACCATTACTTGCACTTACTAAACAGTTTCATATAAGAAAACTCAAATATATTACCAATTTCTTTAAAATTACTGAGAGTACATTTTCGACGGCAAAGTTACAAGATATATTTAACAAGCAAATTTCTTTTAACATTTAACATATGACGATACTATCCAAAACAAAGTCTTGATTATACCGTCAAATACTTAAAAATGGTAAGAGATAGAAAAGAAAAAATTAAATGGTTTAGTAGTATTTTCAAATACATAGTAGAAAAAATGTTAAACATCAGGTACCCAATCATAAGACAATTTCATATTTTCATATCTTAATTCATATTGATGTAATACAACACTGTAAATACTTTGGCAGCCGCTGAGGACCCGGGTTCTTCTAGGAAAAGCCAGACCCTGGAGGCTGTAGTCTGCTTATTTCCGATCTGGTTTTTGTTACCATCTTCAGTTACGTCTGAATCAGTCTTGCTATCTCCGGCAAATATGGCCTGTTTGATGCAAACTTGAGCTTCATCAACCTTATTCTGAGAATCATACTTGTTTTCTCCCTGTAGGAGAATTTTGAATGTTTCCACATCCGACTCCGCTTCATACAAATACTTCCAACAACAGGGAGCAACTAGAGATAATGGAATGTTCCAGAACAGCAATTCTTTCTTAAATAACATTGGGCAAACATCCCTTGGAACATGAACAGTCCCATCCCTATGAGCGTTTAATATGTGCCGAAACAACGTTGGATCTTTGTCAAAATAATATTTATTCACTGTGTCTTTCAGCTTTGATAGATAACTCCCATTGATGGCTTTAAGTGTTGAACGTTTCGTTTTAAAAATTATTCCGCTCAAATCTATTTCTACCGTACTTTCCATAGTTGCTTTAAAGAGTTGTGCGCATGTTTCTGTGTTCACAGTTAAGTCTTTTTCTACCGTACTTTCCATATTTGCGTTAAAGAGTTGTGCGCATGTTTCTGTGTTCACATCAACTAGTTAAGTCTATTTCTACCGTACTTTCCATATTTGCGTTAAAGAGTTGTGCGCATGTTTCTGTGTTCACATCAACTAGTTAAGTCTTTTTCTACCGTACTTTCCATATTTGCGTTAAATAATCGATAATTCTATTTACAATTCATTCAACATCCATTAAGAAGTAAAGGGCAGTTATCCAATATGTATTTAAATGGTTTAATTTTTAGGACATTGTAATTAGATCCTATTCAAGTGTTGAACTGAGAGATAAATATATAAAACTGGAATTTATTTTGTTATAGATTTCCTGTCCACTTCATAGTAGACTGAATCATTTTCATTAATTTTTAAGTTAGATACTCGTATATTTTTACAAAATACATATTTCGACCAATGATCAGTAATGTAATGTTAGATAAAAGAGCTTTGTATAAGCGTATAACGCTCCCTCCTAGTAACGCTCCCTGGGGAGCTTTATACGTCGCGCATAATGAATACATCCATTTCATTGACACTTCCCGGGAGTTTTATGAGGTGAGAAAGTACAACCAATCCGTATGATAGATCTATAAACAAGACCTGTATGATAATACTAATAATAATACTTAAATTAACGATAATAATAATGAAAGTGACAACAATCTGATAGGGGCTTAGCTTGAATCCCAGCTTTGATAAAACACAGACACAAATATAATAATGATAAAACAATCATCATCATCATCATTGTCGTCATCAAATGCATCCTTATCATCACCTTCTTCGTCTACTTCTATTAGGGTAAATTAGTTTCGCAAATGTTAGCGTAAAATTTGTATGATATATGTGATGAAATAACAAGAGGGCCATGATGGCCCTATATCGCTCACCTGAGTATCATTGCTCTTAATGATAAGATCAAGTTTTGGCATAGATCACATAGGCATACACATTAAATATCATCAGGATAAATATTTACATAATATTTAAGGGAGGTAAATTGTCATAAAGTCGGTCAAAAGTTATCTACCCTGATTGTCCGAGTCATCTGATGGAATAAATGAAATTTCAAATCAGTATCTTCATTGGTTACTGAGATATACCCATTTTAATTTGAAACAAAGGGAGGTAATTTGACATGGTTATCTAACCTGGTTGTCTCAGTCCAACTAATGACAATAATGTAATTTCAAATGAGTCCTATAAGTTCTTACTGAGATAAATCCATTTTTATTAAAATCAGGGGAGGGAATCATATATTGGTATATGCATGAAGAAGATACAGAGTACAAGCCTTTACAACAATATATGTACTAGAAAAGTATTCATATTGATAAACGTTCAGTCGAGAGTTTTTTAACATGACTATTTCTTACAATGGAAGACATAAATAACATTTCAAACCAATCTCATTAGAAGTTGCTAAGGTATATTCATTTATATAAAATATAAAGAGAGGTAAATTGTCATAAATTCAGTCAATATGTATCTACAGTGATTGCCCATGTCCATCTGATGGCATAAATGAAATTTCGTATCAGTATCTTCATTTGTTACGGAGATATACCCATTTTAATTTGAAACAAAGGGAGGTAATAAAATCAGTCCTTAGTTATCTACCCTGATTGTCTCAATCCAACTAATGAGAATAATGAAATAGTGAGTCCTATAAGTACTTACTGAGATAAATCCATTTTGATTAAAATCTGGAGGGGTTATCAGATATGAAACTACATAAGGACATACTTTAAGTTTCAAAACCAATACCGTCAATAGTTGCTGGGATATAACCATTTAATGGATAAGTGCTGACCTTGACCTCAATGTGTGACCTTGACTTTCAAGCTATGGGAACCAATATCTTATTATGATTTAAGTTGTGTGCATGATTTTTTAAAGCTGAATGCAAAATGTGGCACCCATCGTGTTCACAAGGTAAAATTTAACATATTTTGGTACTTTCAATGTTACTTCAGGGGCCATAACTCTAGAAACTATGATTGGATCTGATGGGTTAGGGTTAGGGTAAGAGTTATTTTGCAAGTTTGTATCAAATCAAACTATAAATGAAGTCTCTATATGGCTGCAAAAGACAAAATAGCAAAATTTGGCCTTTTAAGGGACCATAACTCTGCAACCCAAAATGGGACCTGTCCAATTTTTGAAAGGAACCGAGATAGTATGCCCGTACAAGTTGTGTGCAAGTTTGATAAAAATCAAACACAAAATGTGATCTCTATCGTGTTCACAAGGAAATTGTGGACGGACGGACGGACGGCGACGGACAAAGGGCGATCACAAAAGCTCACCCTGTCACTACGTGACAGGTGAGCTAAAAAAAGAGAATAGATAAGATGTATTGCTAATTGATTTAAGTACACGTGATATAGCTAAATGCAAGTGTCATTGAGCACTACAATTTTGAGCACAGTCGTAGACTTTTATAAGCGAAATGGTTAACCCTTAACCTGCTATATTTCTATAATGGACTGGTCCATCTTTCAATTTGGACAATGCCACTTATTACTCAAAGGGGTTTTCACTGAAAATTCACTGACTGAATAGCGAACAGTGCAGACCATGATCAGACTGCACGGATGTGCAGGCTGATCTTGGTCTGCACTGGTCGCAAAGGCAGAATCATCTGCCGCCAGCAGGCTAAGAGTTAAAAATCTACTATTTTTGTACATACACATATGTATATAAACTATCTAATTGTTACCTAAAAGATGAATGAGCCATAAGGGGCATAGCCAGCCAAAATGGATATTGAGGGATTAATTAGGGGAATTGTACATCTAACTCTGGTGCATTTTGATGTATATTTAAAGATATAATCTCCCCTTTTGGAATTATTGATATGATAATAAATATAAATTATGCCTGTGAAAATCATTAGGTGGCCAAGGTCTTTGGACCTAATAGATAATTATGCATATAGATAAACTATGCATATTTGTGTGGCTTTTCTGATTTAAATTCAAGCAGAAGTGTCTGATAAAGTTCATCCATATATCTTTAAGATTGCTTTTAGGTAATTTAAAGCAAATGTCATAAATATTTAGACTTAATGCAATATTCAAGTAGTCTGGTGGTAGAGAAAAGGGGAAGAAGCAAAATATCTTGTTTGTTTGTTTGTTTGTTTTGGGTTTAACGCCGTTTTTCAACAGTATTTCAGTCATGTAACGGCGGACAGTTAAGCTAACCAGTGTTCCTGGATTCTGTACCAGTACAAACCTGTTCTCCGCAATTAACTGCCAACTTCCCCACATGAACTATCAGAGGTGGAGGACGAATGATGTCAGACAAAGTATCTTTTATCAAACCGTCAAGGAGAACATACGCCCCACCCGGGGATCAAACTCGCGATCCCGCGATTCGTAGACCAACGCTCTCCCTACTGAGCTAAGCGGGCGGGCTTGCAAAATATCTTGACTGTATACTGTGAAATCATTTAAATTCGCTGGCATGAAATTTCGCGCAAACGTGAAAAAGGACGCGGGCTTTAATTCGCGCATTTTCAATTTATAAATGAAAAAATAAAATTAAAAAATAATATTAGCGCGGTCTTAAATTCGCTCATCGGTCCTAACGCGAAATACGCGAAAATTCGTCCTACGCGAATAAAATGATTTCACAGTAACTAAGTGAAAGTAGGTCTCCTGAACTTCAGCTTAATATAGAACTACTTAGACCAGGTTTGTGAGCGTAGCGAGAAGAAAAATTATTTGAAAGTGCTTTGAGATCTGAACTGTAGGCTTTCCAAATTATATGCTTGCCGTTTATTTAGGTTGGCGCGTTGGGTGCATTCCGGAATCAAATAGTATATACACAGTACACCAGGGTGTAGGGGTTTTCAAACTTGTGCCCTGGGGTTGGGAAGTTTGGGTAGGAGGAAATCCAACCTGCCAAGTTTTGGTATTTTAAACGCTAAGTTATGAGAGACACAAATTTCTGTCATCAGGTGTTCTTCCTTTTTTTTACCAGAAAGAAAAGTGTGTATATTACCTGATATCTTTTAATACAAAGGGATAAAACATATAAATATTGTTATTTCATTTTTGGTTGATCTGTTTTAGAACTGTTTATAATGATATGGCCATCTTATTTTTTAAAAAGTGTTGAAACCTTTTCTATAACAGGGGTACGGGGGTCTTCGCCTGGAAAAAAATGAAATTTGGGTATACCAAAATTTTAATTCTAAGTTGAAAGAAATGAGTAGGAATTCTTATTAGGGTGCTAGACCCTTATAGGAAGTGGTACCATTGATGATTACTTCAAAAGTCAGATGCAGAATTCTAGTGAGCTTTAGGATAAAATAATCAGTACGAAGGAAACATATATTCAATCAAAAGATGTTGCTCCCCTCTCGTACCTTTTGATCCATATGCCTATGCATACAGTATAGGTTGAAATAATGCAGTAAAAACTACACCATTTGAATTTAACTTACACTCTTCTTCAGCAGTGTTTAATATTTAAACGTTGATGGAAATGCTGTTCTTCCTTATTGATGGAGAAAGAGTTTTATGTTAAATCTTAAAGCAGTTTCAGAAGCTAAGAATATGGCTTTCAGAGGAATGGAAAAACCTATTTTTTTAAAAATCAGACCTATATGTTTTCAGTGATTTGGGAGTAAGAGCTTTTTTTTCCATTATGTTGAAGCCAGAATATTTTTTCAAGTAAATCAAATCCATATTCAGGAAGATTTAAACAAATGAGCACCCTCCTTCCCCGGAATATAAAATGGTCGACCTCTAAGGCATTGCAATAGTGAATATGCCACGGTTATGATTACAAGCAGACTATGTTCTAGTTAATTAGGTTTTATTTTGGGCATGATGAAATTAAAACCGTCAATTCGGCACAGTCCGTTTAGACACACTTTGGATATAACGGCGATGACAACTAGGTGTAAAAATAAATTTTCTAAATATGAAAATGTGTCTTGTATTAAGTGTTGTTATGTTCTCAGATCCTTTGTGAGCATGGAGTAAACTTAATTATTACATACATTTGATAACTCCGTCAAGTTTCAATGGAACCTGAAACGTCAATATTTTTCGATATTGACGTTCAAATTTCATATCGGGTGTGTTACGTCTTTTGTGACGTCAGTTTCATGTATGTCGTCTCGTTTAAAAGTTCTTTAACGACGATATTTTCAATATCTCTCAGGCGAAATAACAAATTTGTATCATTTATACAATAATTTTAAGTGTTGTAATAAAAAAATTATTAGATGTGCATCAAGATATATGCACTCGTTCTTTCGCGAAATAATATTTCCGCTGCAGAACTCATGCATATTTCTCAATACAAATCTAATAACCTATAAATATACTGTAATAGAAATCCGGTGCTAGGGGGTGTCAGAGGTGTTGCATAGTTCATTACCTCTCATGGATTCAATCAAACCGAGTCTGCTATTATTTTGCTTGGTTGTATTCTGTGCTTCTAATGGATCTTCTAACAGATTTTATTATCCTTGCAAATGATCTTCTGATATATTGTTATTACAAGTTTACAGACGTTTCTGGGTGTTCCAAGCAATTCATGTCAGTTTAATTACGTTTAGCTCAGATTATTTACGGATGTAACTCATATATGATAGGCGTGATTGATTAATCTCTCTCTCTCTCTCTCTCTCTTCTTCTTCTTCTTCTTCTTCTTCCGTCCGTCCCTCTGTCTATCTAATAGTATCTATTTATGACAACAACAGTCAGTTAATGCAAGTGTTATTATAGTTTCTGGTCCATTGGGATTATAATATTCATTTACTGTGGTGTATACAAAAGAGTTCCGCTTTATACGGTGGCCTTTTAAAAACCTTTCATCAACAAATCCAGTAAGACCGGATTTGCTTGTGATTTATAGAGTTTATTACCTCACAATATTGTTATCTGGCTCTGCAGATATGGCCGGAAGGGGTTCGACTAATCTCACCCCTTCCAGCCCATATCAACCTCGAGCTGATAGCATTAATATCAAAAGACAGTAGCCTGTTTATTTATCCGTGAAACAAAACTAATAATGACTCCATAAATGAATGATTACATTAAACGTTAAGACCCCTGCTATAACATGTATTGTAACAAAATATGAAAGAAGCATAATATGAAAAAATGTGAAATAATGTGAAATAGATTTTACCACCATTTTGTTTTTAACAGTAAACATTTACCAGAATTAAACCTGGTAACTTTGGTCTACTATATGTCACTTTTTCACTGGTTCATTGCGCGCAAACCCTCACTTTTTATCTCCAACATGTTCCAAAGCTTTAGGACAGTGTAAATAAATTATATTCCCGCCAGATACGTATTGGTATGGTAAATAAAGGCATTCGATTAAACGCTTTTAATGTTCTGTAAATCTAGACTAAGTCCGTCATTTGATACTATTGTTATTCAATAAATCAGATATTTACATTAAATAAACATGCATTATTCTCTTGATATATATTTGTGTTGTCATTAGGCATTTCAAAACAATTGTCACGAAGTTTGGAGAGGCTGAAACAATATTTTAAACACTATTGAAAAAAATCAATAATATTTCAAAGTATTTATTTAATAAACAAATATAAGAACATGCTGAAAGTGGTCCGATATAAGTAACTGGAATATATATAAAGCTGACAATTAAAAGCATAGATGAAATATTTTTACAAAATCGCAGTATGGAATCATAACGTCATTGTCTATTTCATTGAAAACACTCTTATCATCACGACGTCCCTTTATCTGTTTTTCATAATGTTCGTCTGTCCGGCAAGTATGTCTTTATTACATTGATATCAGGCTGCAAAGTAAAGTGATCGTTTACACTGCACATTTACTACGAGTAAACAACAGCAACAAGTGTATGGTGGCTATCACATACAGTGAAAACGAAAAAAATCAAGTAGATCCAATATGAATCAAAACAATCAAACTGGCAGTAGTTTTGCTTCTTTCGCTGGGTTTCAGTATTATTCTAGAATAAGTCGGATATGGATACTAACTACAGTAGACGTTTGCTAAGTCAAAACAGCAAGGTAAGAAATTAGTACAAGAAATTATCAAGAACTATTTAATTATATTCAGATAACTTCATTTCACGGTGAACTGCGTTAAGAGTCTGGCGAATACATTTGGTTGGCTAGACATATTATGTTCTACACCCCATTCTAAATATCGGAATTCAATATTAGTATAATTCGAAGTTTTTGAGTTGACAATTTTAACGTGTTCTCGTTACTTATATTTATTTTCAAGGAATCAATCGCGGCTTTTAAACCGAATTAATATCAAAAACGGACATTTCTTTTGATGAGTTTTGTGCAAGCTGAAAAGAATTAACCAGTGATATCTTAGGTCATAGTAACCCGAATTACTAAGGCTTTAAATATCATGTGAGGTCCTCATTTACGTTGAGTCCTATACGGATAAGTTTTGTGAAAGCTCAAAGTAATCACCCAGTACCATATATTTTTTCATATGCAACGTATAGAAAACATTTGCTCTGTAAATATATAATTTTACTCCGAATTGATACCGTCACCCTGCCCTAACCAATGCACCGAATCGGCAATGTAACCCCTCAAATTGTAAATCACAATCTTAACTTCAAAGATATACCTTCAATGACAGGGTACGTGTGGCAAAACAGTATTTTGATCTGTTGATCAGTACTTTAAACCATGCGTGTAGTTTTTAGATATATCTGTGAAAATAAAAATGTTCGATGAAACAGCAAGTAAAATAGGAAAACAAATATGTTGCCGTCTTATTTACTTCAAATTCACCTGCTGTTTCAAATTGACACAAAGCTTGGTAAATCTCTCCTCGCAAGATATAATGTTACCTAAAAGATTTGATTATTTGAGAAGAAAAATTCTTAGTAAATAATCTGTACACTACATAGCATTATCAATCTTTAAAATTTAATTTAAATGTCGCCAGCAGCATAGAAATCAGAGAATTAAGTATACAAATAAGCGATTTTTAATTTCCTCCTACCGCAATGTACTTCAATGAACAAGTGATAAAAGTTTCTACCGCACAGTACTTCAATGTGCAATCAATAAAATTTCTACCACACGGTACTCCATTGTACAAGCAGAAAAGGTTCTTCAACAGAAAAGATATGAAAACATATAGAAAACATATGCACAAAATGCATGTAAATTGCGTATTCTCTATTTGCCTTCACTACACCATCATTCCGTGTACCAATTTTATTTATTTCTGCACCAGAAAAAACTATGAATAAATACAGATTAAAAATTAAACATTTAGCCGCCTTTTCTCCATCAATTTTGTACAAATAATACTTTAAAGTTAAGACTTCTTAAAAAAAGACGTGAATTCTTTATCTGTTTCGACAACTACATCTTGTTGTATTTAACATTTCTCGTAATTCTACAACAACATGAATATTTGCGGTCTATATTTATTTCCTCTAATTCTATTTCCAGCTTAAGCATTGTTTTTCTACAATATCCATTCTGAGAAAATAGGATATAAACCGTCCTTCTTCTAGACTATGTCCTTTCTCATTTTTTTTCTGTATTCTACAAGCACTTTTTACAGCATCATCTACATTTCATCTAACTTGTCTTCCTTTAATCGGCATCAACATAAGTGGCATCACCGAACTTCACGTTATTTCCGTTAGGTTTTTCCTCAATGTCGGATTCTTCTGTCTGCATAATATATATATACATTATATAAAGACAATACATAAATAAACAGTATAAAGTTTAGTGAAATATAAGCTTTCACTGCGGTGATACACATAGACCTAAAAACAATAAAAACATTTTGCAAATGTCAGATAGGAAAAACTTTCTATATGTAATATACGCCTAAGCTCATAATAAGAGAATTATACAATTGCTTTTCTTGTACATTGTAGCGTAAGAAACAGAGTAATATACTACCATCTATGGTTTCTTAACTCAAAGAACGAACATGTAGACACATATGATAAAAACCTATTGGATGAAAGCTGTCCTTGTGCAAGGCTACTGATATTTTTAATCTCTACATTCCAATGACAAATGTGTATGTAGCATTTATTAGATAAAACTTTTTTTTGTTGTAAGCGTATTAATGTAAGAATTCTGAATTTTTCTGTCTGCATTCTAATTACAAATGTATTAATTAAAACCTTACAGTGCACAAAATGTGATTGATTATGGAAAACATAACGTTTGTTATTATGATATCTTACTTTCTAAATAACTATAACAACCTTTTTCTTTTTTCTCTCTCGGACGACTTTGAAGATGAACAGGCCAATCTCATATAACACAGCCAAAACGGCAAACGCAATTAGAACAATAAATACGCCAAACATGTTGGAAATGTCCAGTTCTGATGCTGTATTGATCTTTGAACTTGCTACTGATGTCTTAACAGTACAGTTGGATTGGCTGTTCCACCACCTGCGGGAGACAAAATTGAAAAATCGTTTTTAATAATTTACGTGTTTATTTGTTTGGGTAAAGCGCTGTTTTTTTTCAACAGTATTTCAGATATGTAACGGCGGAAAGTTCACCCAGCCAAGTTTCCTGGATTCTATACCAGTACTAACCCACTGCCAACTTCTTCAAATGATTCAGAAGTGGAGAACGAAATGTTTTTATGAAACCCTCACGGAGAACTCGAAACCCCGCGATCCGTTTTAAGCGTGCGGGCTCAAATATTTGCGAATCTCTAGCTGAGTGAAGATGTTTATAATAAAACTGTTAAAATAGTATATATCATATTTTTAGGTATTGCAGAATGTTTTTCTTCATTTCAGGCCAAGTCAGTATGCAGTGATTAAATAAAAATGTATTCAATTGAGTTAATCATCTCAAAACATTAGCATATGGTTACTTGTTTCTAAGACGATCAAGGATTCCATTCTCTTTAAGCTCTAAGAGTGCTCTGTTTATGTCGCTGCGATATGGTGCTCCCTTTGGGAATCCGATACTGAAGTGCTTGACTCCAAAGTTCTCTTCAACAGACTCCAGCTCACAATTCCTCTGCGCATTGTAGTTGTTTATAACGCCATCATCTAGATATATGTATTCATCTTTACCGACTCCATTTTGAACATAATCTAGACCCATTTTCCTTGTTGGAAGAAGAGATATTTCTTCATACATTTTCATAAACGTCCACATACGTTCGTAAGGGTCATCTCTGTAAAAGAAAAACATAGTTTAATAAAAAAAAGTACTTGTCTTTCTGAAAACGCTTTTCTTTTAATTTAGTGTATGCGACATGAAATTTATATGTTTTTATGCTTGTGTGCTTAAGACTTTTTATCGAATTGTTAGTACTTATTTTTCGTTTTAAAAGTTTTTGAATATCTGTTATCAAGTGACGTTGTTTGTGTCTTCCTATGTATCCAAAGGAAAACAAGTTTTCAATCGTTCGAACGGCACATTTCGAAAAATATATCGTTCTGTATGTTTTTGTTGTTGATTTTTGACAGCAAATGTACCTTTTCAATGAAATTTATATTTTAACGCTGAACATATTATTAGCTGTATCGATATTATTCGTGGCCTTTTACTGATTTGAATACTATGACATTTCCTGATAAGTCCAATGACGTAATAGACCTGAGTTTACAGAACAGGTTAAGTCTGATGAACTAAATATATGACCAGCAGATGCGGGATATACTAATTAGGAGATTCAAATAATTGGATCCAGTCATACTTCACCAGAACATCACCAAAATACCATCGGAATGTCACCCTAGTTTTAAACTTGAACCAGTTTTGGAGCGGGAAATATATTAGTTATGTATCAAGATAGATAAGATTTCACGTGGTGTTGCACGTTTCATTCTGATCCTGTTTTGTATTATTCTATGCTTCAAAGGGATTTTATAGATTTAATACTTACCTAGACTGTCTGAAGAATTGCATCAAATCACTGTTATTTAATATTCCATACTTGACGTTGGACTGTCTGGCTAATGAGTCAACTGTTTTTATTCTGTTATCAATTTGCTGCAGAGTGAGAAATGCAGCAAGGTTGGCCGTGTAAGCAGCATTGATAACTAGAGTGCAGAACCAGAAGAACGCAACAATAGTACGCATTGATGTTGTCTGTGGAGAGTATTCGGCAGAACCTGTAAATGTTGTACAACAACATTACATAGCATACTTTCCGTGCAAACATGTAGTGAGAAAATGAATGGAAGGCAAAAAAGGCATCAACAGGTGGTATAACTTTCTTGTAACTTTAACTTTAATATGATGACACGTTTTATTTGTCTCAAACCCTGCGTTTTTTAAGTAAAAATATCCGCCTCTGGCGCTAAAGGACGTATACTGCAGTTTTGGGTGAAAACTTCCCAGTAACAGAATCTGTGCAAACTTTGTATATGAACACAGTGTCATGTTAGAAACGGAATTATGACGATAAAATCGAGGGTCACCATGCTTGTTTATGAGTTTTCTGCCCTTGAATATGCAAATTTGAAGAAACATCCAGTTTTAAGGACAGATAACACATAAACAAGCACTGTGACCTATGATTGTTTTTGCATTTTTCTGTTTCTAACATGAAACTGTTTTCATATACACAGTTTGAGCAAATTTTCTTATTGGAAACTTTTTTACCCTACTACACACTTAGAATTAAATTACAAGAAATATCGGATATATCTAATAAAGGCGGTAAAAATGTTTACATGTAAATCTAAACTGCACATATGAATGAAATGTTTCAACAGTTTCTTACACGCTTCATCACTTTAACAAGCGCTAAGGGAGACTACACATGTATTACAATTGTCAAGCCAAAGTTGCTATTTGTATACCTTACATTGTAAATGCTCGTTCGAACACTATTTGTTGGGGGTTTTTTTATAAAAAATAACACAAATTGACATTTGAAAACAAAGCATGTATGCGGAGAGATCTTTTTATTTTCTTGTGCTTGTTCTATCATGAATATCCGGAAAGAATTTTGATGGCCAAATCGAGCCTAATTTTACATATTGCTAAATGCCTCGTATGCACATGGATGTAAATTACAAATGATTACTACTGTTTTCGGGCGCGGCTGAGTTGGGCGTAGTATCAGACTTCAATGAAATGAAAATAAAAAGTAAGATATATCCCCTAAGTCGAGATTTGTCCGTGAATTTTCATGAAATCTAAGGTTACAACTTCCATCACAATACAGCATTTTGAAGAATTTAAAGAATGGTCTTATATTAGTTAAGTTGCGACATTAAAAGAAGTTTGAAACCCATAGTTTTCGCCCCATTGATTCACAATGATGTAGATGATGAATTATTTAATTTTCAGGTTTTGTGATGTCATTTGGCATGCATTTAAAAAATAAAAAATCTGAGAGGTAAAAAGGCTAGCCCTTTTCTACATACTCATAAAGCGTACGAGGATTTTTTTAGAAGGTACCATAATTATGCAAAACAACTTTTACATTATTTTGAGTGTATGTGTGTTCAGGGTTAACGTTTTTTCAACAGTTTTTCAGTCATCATTTTGAAGTTCAAAGTAGAGTGGGTAGGAATCTGATAGGCTGGGAACGTGTGCTTGCAATGCCCAGATGATGTTTTACATAAAATCAATCGAACAAAATATATAATATAAATTGATAATACGATTCTTGCAATTTCTAAATATTTCACTTGTCTAAAAGGCCATATTTTTCAGATGCAATAATTAAACAGAAACATTTTGAATGTGATTCGCTGAAAATTGCCCAGGGCTTTTTGGCCAGCAAATCATTGACTGTTCATAAACAATCAAACGTACGAGGTCAGATTGCCTTATCGCTGTGAAACATTTCGCGGCACTGGCAAAACGCCTGTTATTTATAGGAAATGTAGCAAAACATACCTTGCAGTAGGACAGTAAGCGAGTACCACATACTTTCTTTGAGGTCAAATTTCTGTGTCGTCTCTTCCTGTGTAGAATCAAATCTAGCCATAAAATAAAGACCAAGACCAACTGTGAGGAAGAATACAACGATCATCATCCATAGCAACGGAGAAAAAGGCCCTAGAAACTGAAAAAATTATAAATATAGATACAATTGAAGCTTGATATCTTGAACTCGCTTATTTCAAATTCCGGCTATTCCGAAGACATTTTGAAAGCAAGTGCACAAAATATCAACTTAAGATGAATTTCGGTTATCTTCGGATAAAACGCTCGATCCATTGGAATCTCAACTTTGGCTGTATTAGTGGTCGTGTGATTTACATTATGGTGAAATTTGGTTAACATTGACGTCTTAGCATAATGGAACATAACATCACTGACACACTAAAAGACAACTGGAAACAGAGTACATTTCGTCTGATTATTTTGGAACATAACATCACTGACACACTAAAAGACAACTAGAAACAGAGTACATTTCGTCTGATTATTTTGGAACATACCGTGAAATAAACTCGAAACAGAGTATATTACCTTTTAGTACTGAGCAATATACCGTCACTGGTAAACTAAAAGACAACTGAAAACGGATCATATTTCAATTAATTGAATGTATTGTGGAACATGCCATCGCTGACTCACTAAACGACAAATGGTAACAGATTACATTACCTGAAAGTAATTTGTTGTATCTGGTGGCCTTTTCATAAGCAAACTGACAGCCGAAGATATTATAGTATAAGAAAATGATATTCTGGCCTCTCGTTCTGCGGTTACTGCGAAGGCTCCTATTGCCATTGAAGCATTCTGAAAATATTTAAGTAAGATTATTAAAGTACTCATTCAGAGCTTGCAAAATAAAGATATACATGCTCATCTCTTTTATAAACGGATAGCTCAGTGGTTTGCACATTGGCCTTCCAATCCTGAGGTCGGGGGTTCGATCCCCGGCAGCTACTCGGGAATTTTCAGATTCGCTTTCAGTGTTTCCCACCCAACTAGAGGTGTACTGGTCAGGCACCCAGGCAATCCTTGCGTGTATCAGTGCTTTACACTGGGCACGTTAAAGAACCAGGCTGTCTGTTCGCAACTAGCTAGGCTAAGTTAGCCGGACAAGCCTGTATCTGATTTCTGATCTCTCTGTCGTGGGGGCTTTGTCCCACTCTGTCCCTCTGGTCAGATCGCTCTGTGTCTGTACTAGTAGAGGATGAATTATGCGCCCTGTGTGGCTGCATTGAACTATGTAAAGCGCCTTTGAACGTGAAATTGATCATGAAAAAGGCGCTTTATAAATCTGGTATAATAATAATAATAATAAACAATGATATATCACATAGCTCTATTTATGAGAATAATGTTTAAAAATGGAATATGTAAGAAATATTACTCACCCCAACTTTAAGCTGCGTAATTACGTCATCCCATACAGTAGATTTTCCATTTTGGTTTAAAGTTGAACCTTCTAGTTCAAATATTTCATAGTCAAACTTTAGACTTTTTGATAGTTCTTTAAGGACATCTACACAAAACCCTTCGTATGTGTCACCGTTCTTCATAACAAACGGTTCATCCTATTAGTAAAAAGAAATTGAGCCGCAAATTATAGCTTTTAACCCAATATACCAAATTACCAGTAACAAATAATAATTTTCCAAATATGACTTTTCTTATTTTGACTGCGAAAGTCTTTTTAAGAAAAGTCAAATTGCACGCAGGAGTTGCTTCCCTTCAACTTCTGAAATCTCTACCTATAGGTAAGGGAGATCACTGCGTAGACGATTGAAGAAAAGAGCTATTATTTTATTAGTCCGATATTTTTGTTTCTAAAGCATCAACTTCAAATACTTATGCGGCATTATCGTTAATTTAACACATTAAAATGTACAGCAACCAAAAATGCTTTTATAAAACATTCACCAAAACACACTATGTACAGTAAGATGCGCGTAATGCCACTTTAAGATCATAAATTAGTTTCATACTTGCCTGTTTAGCAATGACATCAAACTTTTTACCCTTGAATGGATCCTCAACATGCGGCTCTTCCCGACCCATAAATGCGACTACTTTTGGTTCTTTCTTTCCAAATGTTACTTGAGCAAACTGTACAAGCATATATTTATGTACCGGCAATTTCAGTTCATATAAGGTACAAGCAAATTCTGCTAATATTTCATGAGAAGACAGAATGACTGATTGTTTCCATGTAAGATCATTTAATGAAGTCTTATGTCGCCAGCCAGAAATAACATTTTTTATGTAAGTTTTTTTTTTACTATTTTAGCATTTAATGTTGCCATTGGATATTGTGTAAATGCATTTCGTAGTCTGAGATTGTCTAAAAAAGACTTACCCTCTCCACTTTGTTGATATACCTATAAATAGGAATGGAATAATCTTTTCTTATGTTTGACGTCTCTTGCAGACTCACTTTTGGCCAGATATATTCTCCCAGTGCTCCACTGTATGGCGTTACCTTGTTCAAAGAGAAAGTTGAGTAAATATCATATGCGAATATGTATAAAATGTATCAAAATTTATTTATATTACAAGAAAAAAACTAAATGTAGACGGAAACACAATTTAGCTAAATGTTAACAACTAGTTTAAGAATGCAATTTCTTCTAAAACGTTTGATAATTCTGCACGTTTGACAAACAGGGAGGTATAGCGTAACGTCATTTATCCGGATAAAGAATAACAAAGCCTGCATTCGATATGAAAACGTTTGAGACGTTTAATATATCCGAATAATGGCTTAAAAATCAGCTTGAAATAGTATGGATCTCTTTAACCATGGGCAAGTATCTCAAAACCAAGCTCATTAAATTGATTATGGAAAATGGTGTTAACAAAGCTGACGCTATGAAGACGTCGCTGGCGTTGGTCTTAATACGAATTATTTACTTAAACTAAACAAATGGCAGTCTCGAGATTTTGGCATCAGTCTGTGTTCTTTGTGAACGTCCCTCGTATATATTTGAAAAACCCTGCAACCAGTAAAATGTGTTTATAAATGCAGATGAACGAAACGAAATACCTGCTAATTTACTGGTATAGAAATATATCCCGCGCCATATTTTTCTACATTGGAAAATTACAAATGTTGGCTATACGAATTATTGCAAAACGTTGCAAAGGTTGTATACATTGAATATTGCAAGTGGTGGAAAATAACATGCAAATGCTTATCAAAATGTAGTTATAAACAATGTTCTAAACAAAACAAACATATTAAAATATAATTTTCTTTCTTTTAACTATGCAAAGAAAACATGCACACTCAATCAAATCAAATAATACATGGTATTACAACAAATTTAGATACAAGATATATTTAATTCTTTCAAGAAAATATCCATTTAAAAGAATTTAAAAAGCCTTTATGAAGTACATTCCAAAAATATAATATCAATATTGGGTGCATATTTCATAAAAAATTACTTATTTTCCGCAATCAGTAAATTAGTTTTCCATGCATAACCATAATTTGATCTCATCTCGTTATTGTAATCTGTATCAGGGACTGCTGTTTACAACTTTTTACGCATTATTGGAAATGAGAAATATCTCTATATTATCAGATTATTAAGCAACACGCATCGATATTATAACATTAAAAAGATAGCATGCACTAAACTTGAAAAGAAACACAATAACAGTTAATAATGGCATGATGGCTTCTGATCCTGTTCTCCCGAAGAGAGATCTGCGTCCACAGTTGTTAACCTCTTTTTCTGCTAAATTTCTAAAATGGACTGGTCTTTCATTCAATTTGGGCAGTACCATTTACCTTTCGAAGGGTTGTTCAGTGAAAATTTACTAAATGAATAGCGAAAATGCAGACCAAGATGAGCCTGCACATCTTGGCCTTCGCTAATCGCAAAGGCAGATTCAACAGGCTAAAGGTTAAACTGAGTTTTTAAAGCCCGTCTGATTATTTGATACTGATCTAAGACTTAAAACCAATGAAAATGTTCCATTCTGAGGCACAGTTTAATAATCAGATCCAGTGCTAAAGGTATAAACACATTACAAATCACATTCTTCATAAGCATTAATGAAACAAAACTCCATGGGCGGAAAATCTCATTTAGAAAATTTTCAAAAAAAAAAAGTAGAAACATCGTCTTTTGGTGTCAGGACTAAAACAAGAATTAAAGAAAGGAAGGGGTCTTTGTAAAAGCGGAACAATATTTTAAGGAAAGAAGCCACTAAAAGTGGTATACCCACAGAGAATTTTGAAAATAATTTCCTGATAAAATGCTACGTAAATGTTTAGCATAGATTTTAGTACACAATTTCAACTTAATGAAGACAAAACTTTTTTAATAAAAGCTGTGATCAATCGAAATTCGTTATTTTGCGACTATCATGTCTTTGGCAAACCTTGGCTATATTATATACCTTAACTTACTCCCTAGATCGTGCATCCTAACAGAATGATCACTATGCCAAAACTAATAACGTATGTAATAGGTAGCAGTCGGATATATTTAGTGTTGTAGGAAATGCGGATAATATAAAACAATTTATCGTTAAAAGGCAAGCAACGTTTGTTAATTTAGCATATAAATATTTGATATGAGAAAGAACATAATGCTCCCTGTATGCACATTTATGCGATCAACTTTCATGTGTAAAATATCGCCATGCATACTTACGTCATGGGTCTTTAATAATATACAAACTATGTTTAAATGTTTGTTAAATGTTTGCACAAAACAAATCAAAGAAAAAGATACAATAAGATTCAGAATGAATTTTCTTGCAAAGGGTCTACATCAAGCAGATTGATTTCGGATAAGTTACTACATGTTGCTGTGAAATCACGTCTGCATAGCTATAAAAGGCCATTTACAAATATTTTCAGTTTAATTTTCTACGATAACTTGTTGACAAAAGAGGCTTTTAATCAAGGAAACGGGTTTATCTTCATCAAACTAAGTAAGGCAAGACGTAAGAAGTGTAATAACACGCACAATTGTAATGGTTTGACAGCAGTTAACTGAATTTGGAAATGCAAATTTAAAATATATAGATTGTTTAATTATCTGTTCAATTTTAATATTACTCATTGCATACATGTATGATTCTGAAATAAACATATTCTGAAATACACTACGCGCCAGCAACATGACTGTATACATCTGGAAATAAACATACTTTAAATGCACACTATGCGTCAGCAACATGTATTATACCGGTATTATGCCGGAAATAAACATATTCTCAAAAAGGTATGCTATGCCCCCAACAACATGTAAACAAAATACATTATGCGCCAGCAACATGTGTAATACTGGAAATAAAAATATTCTCAAAGTACACCATTCGCTAGCAGCATGTAAAATACTGGAAATAAACATATTCCCAAAGTATAATGTGCTCTAGCAATTATCTTAATGCATGTTTAATCTATTGCAAAGGCATATTAATAAACACATCAATTGCATTTCTCATAAGCAGATGCAAATATATACAAATTATTAGCCAGATGCCAAATAGATCATATTCCCAAGTGTGTTAGTTACAAGACACAGCCATTTGAATATATCCGATTGTATTTACTCCTCCTGTAGCTATTGTTAAAACTTCTGTACAGCTATGTTTACCACCAATGTATTTCGAAACGTAACATTGTGATTTACAAAAGTCTTTTATTATATGCTTGACCCTTGAGCATTGATGCAGGTAAAATTAATGTTGTGACATTTACACAAGATTTGCAGTCATGTCTTTCAAGTATTTTTAATCCTTTTTGCATACTAATGATCTGAAATAGTTTCTTATATTTCAGAGTTTTTAAAGCTTCTTAGATTCTAAAAAATTCTGTAACCATGTCTTCTAAATATTGAATTACTTAAGACTAATTTATTACTTTTCTGATATGGATGCGAGCAATATGTATTCTGCTTAAAATCAAATATATGACAAAATCGCGAAAACGAGACATAGACAATTTCTTAAATGATATAAGAACTCACAGCATTCCTTAAGACCTTCCTAAAGTCTTCAGCCGTCATGCTTGAATTAGTAGCAGGTTCTATACTACATTTACACAAGATCAGCAGTCATGTCTTTCAAGTATCTTTAATCCTTTTTGCATACTAATGGTTTGAAAAGTTTATAATATTTCAAATAGTTTTTAAAGCTTCTTGGATTCTAAATATTTCTGTAACCATGTCTTCTAAATATTACATTATTTAAAACTAAATTATTACTTTTCTGATATGGATGCGAGCAATATGTATTCTGCTTAAAACCAAATATATGACAAAATCGCGAAAACGAGACATAGACAATTTCTTAAATAATATAAGAACTCACAGCATTCCTCAAGACCTTTCTGAAGTCTTCAGCCGTCATGCTGGAATTAGTTGCAGGTTCTATACTACAATCTTGCACATGCGTCTGAAGGTAATGACGTAATATACCAACTACGTCACCCATCAGACCCTGTTCAAGTCTTGACTTGTTGCCATTGAAAACATCTTGAAAACAAATATAAAATCTCATGTTAGTTACACTGATTTTTTACATTTTCATGTCAGAAAGAAGAAATTTCAAACTGCTTTAGTTGCTAGATTATATCTGTCTTGAAGTTGAGTATTGTTTACTTACTAGTAGGAAATTCATTTGCGTCTTGCACTAGAGCATGCATTTTGTTATGCGCGATTGGTGTTCTTTTGTTAATAATAACTCCTTAATTTGTTTAAAATTGGTGGTCTTATATATACACACCATTTAGTTGCTTCAATTTGTCATTGTCTTCATTGTCACGATTCAGAAGCTGCAATCCATAGATCTTTGCCATCCCTTTGATGTCCCAAGATATGTCTTCAAAATCCTAAAACCAAATACAATATGAAAACATTTGTTCCGTATGACTCGAAAATATAGGTTAAGATTGAGAAAATATATGTGTAATTGAAACAGGCTTCAGACTGCTTGCTAGTCATGATCATTAATACCTTGGGCATTAGATATGATGTATTATGTGGACTTTAGTACAGACACACTTACGAAGCCCAAGTCCACTGTATGGCAATTTTCTGCCTTATTGAAGCGATGACATTTGAAATTATGAATTTATGTACATATGAACAATCCAATTAAGCTTATGATAAAAAACAAAGACAAATATCAAACAGGGAATGCCACGTACCAAAAACGCAGCCTCCCCAAACACACACACACACACACACACACACACACACACTCGCACACAAAGCCAACACACGAGGACAAAACGAAGGAACACAGTGGGGCACCGCCTTGGAACGGTCAGTGGCGCAAAAACACCACTGGGGAGCTTAAACCGGTTTATGGTGCGCATCCAACCTCACTCTTACCCTCACCATGTTCCAAAGACATTGGACAGTGTAAATAAAAGTAATCCCCTCCAGGTGAATCTCTAACACACGTAATTGAAACAAAAAGACATGGCATGTAAACCCGTAATGACAATAGGCAAACTGAGTATTCTTCGCATGTTATATCGTTTTTTTTTCCGATTTTTATGGAAAGCCGTTAGTGCTTTGTGCGATATTTCTGTCCGACGAATTCCGATTATATAACCGATCGTCATTTCGAGTCAATAACCTTAAATGTACTCAAATAATTACATAATTTATACAGCTCTTAAGAGTAAACAATATACTCACCAAATATGTGATAAGCCATCTAATGGAATGGTGAAGAAGATGAAGCTTTTGCGCCTAAAAAGCAATTTCAAACAGATTATGGTGTTGACCAAATTTAAGTTACACGAGATATACATGCAACTGAACATGACGTAGTAGATTATGAATCAACTGCTAGAAAGTTATAGCATATATCTTTGTCCATTAAGTCCAGAAAGAATAATCTCATCTTTATGTTACATAACTGCGTCACTATTAATAAATATTGAAGCTTTGAATATCTCAGGCATATTTTTACTTTTTTTTTCACGAGGAATGCAGAGTTCTTCATCATTAACACAATCATATATGTCAATTAAACGCATTCGTAAATATATACTTCATTAAATTGTAACAACAATAAATGTGAAAGGGTGAAAACATATTTTTTCAAGGAATAACAGAACAATAGAGAACTTCTGTAATAATATATCTTGACACATCCTTCATCAGTTGAGCATATATGGAAGGCCGGCGCGCCATGCTAATAGCCAAAAGCTAGATGCCAAAAAGTCAGTGCTTAACGCCAAACACTTAAGCAAACGCTGCATACCTAAGGAAGGCCAGTGCACCATCCTAATTGCCAAACGCTAAATATCAAATAGTTAATGAAAATGCTATTATCCTAATGCTGAATGTCATATAATGACAATAAGCCGGTAATTGTCAAACGATAAATGCTAACTCTTAACTGAGAAATGCGAAACAATAAACGCAAAATGCTAATTTACAAATGATCTGAAAATACCAATGTATGAATGCATCCTTTAAAATTTAATAATCACTGCCCTTTGTTACATAACTTTCTAACGTAACGTCAGAACGTACGTATTCTATGGCTAACGTTCGGTAAAATACACATACATCTCTTTCGTTTGAGATCGTGTCGTATGTAGATAATCGTAGCCAATTGAGCTTTGTAACTATACATTCATGGTCTTTATGTGGCGTCATAGCAATGCGAGTACATTGGGTGAGACATGTAGATTTAACATTGCCATTGCAGTAGAAACGTAAGTACAAAAATACCAACTGTCGTTATACATCACTTAAATACCGAAAGCCAAACATTGCAAAAATTATAAATTTGTTGATCATAAGTATAGAAAGAGCTAAGACATATATTAACCGCTAACAGAACTGTTTTCACAACATCTTTCTTCATAGAGTGGAGAATGAATGTGTCCATTTGTGACTCTCTCAGGGTGGTCAGCGTTTGCTGCAGCTGGGGATTCTCATATTCTCTGTGTCCGTTTCCATTCCTCGTACCGTTCTTAAACTTGCCGTTTCTATCGGCATGGCTGGACGACAGGTTTGATGGTAAACGTATGGGGGATACAAATATACCCATCCCTCCGAGCGCCAGCACTGGCGAAAAATCATCTAACAGATAAAATATATTCACATATTAGTAAGATCAAAGCGAGCATAAAAAGTGAAAATAGATTATTAATAAATAGTATTAATAATAAAGTATATATGTTTGAAGCTACTGATTAATAATGTACCAGCTGTGTTGGTGTATTCTTGGAGATTCGTGTTAAATTCAGATGGAATTGTATAATTACCATATCATCAGCGCAGTACAGAACATAACAATTAGAGGTTAATACATGACAGTGCCGGGCCGGGAAGTGATAATCGGCCCCGAAAATGAATAATGGCCCGAGGGCTTTAGCCCGAGGGCCATTATGAATTTCGGGCCGATTATCATCTTCCGGCCAGGCTCTTGCGTGTATTAATGTCTTTAATACATATGTTTTCTTGCACTACTAAAGGAAGGTAGAAGTTACAACTCCTGTCGCTAGATTTCTATGGCTAAGTAGTTTGGGGTACTCTTGTCTCAAAATTTGTGTTTGTGCGTAGCCGGAAGCAATTTGGGGTCATAAGTGTGTGTATTACAGTAAACTTATTCTTGCACATTAAGAATAATTAGATCTACAGAATTTCTTGTCGGTCAGGAGCTACAAGTGAATTCGTAGATCTATTGTATCTATCAAACGCATCAAATCGCCATTCTAAAAATGTGGAACAACACATACTTTGAGCCAGTTCATGAAAAAAACGAAAAAAAAAAAAACAAAAACAAAAACTGCGATTTTATTAGAATCTACAGATATCTAGCTAGATATCTCGATCTATGTTTATGAAAAGCAGTCATGCATTTTCACCGAGAAGAAACCCGCAACTTCGTCGAAATTGGTGCGAATCATGCTATTTTTCAACGCATACTCGAACACTGTTGAAACTTGGAACTCTGGCTCCAAACAAATATGTGCATGTCAAGTTTTATTACTAATTTTAAGCAAAGAATTGTAATTCTACGATAAACAACGGTTTAACGTGTAGACCAGTGACAGACCATTATGACGTTTCATGTAGCTATTGGTTTCACGCGCACGTGTTCACCGGGCGGATTATGATTATGAGTTTTCGGCCCGGGCCGATAAGTGATAATCAGTGCGTGAAAGCAATAACCTGCTGAAAACACATTCATTTTTGTTACTGTATATAGTAACATATGTATTAATGCAATTTCTTTCACCTTTGCGTTTATAATCTAACATGGGATAACTTAGAAAAATGATAATTCAAATTACAGGCTCTTATCAAGGCATTGGCAAATGGTTGAATCACATGCTTTTGAAATTTTGGATAGAAATAGTAATTGATTTAGCAGCTTCGTACCCTGTGATAAAAAGGCAACTTTTGGCCACTTCAGAAACTTCACTATAGTTGCTATGCCTTTTGACAGGGATTGTGGATCTGGCAAAATTGGCATCGTTCGGTTGGCTTCTGTTATGAGCTCATCCGATGACGTCACAAAAAGTGTCTGATGTAGTATGACGTAATCAGTTGAAGTAAACACGTCAATCTGAGGACCAATTGCAACTGCTATATGAGTGTCCTCAAATGTTGCTCTAGCTGCAACAAAATATAAATGTTATATGTCTAACTGATGCAAATAAATTACTTCTTGATATATGCGTGTAAGAAATCGCAGTAAAGAGCGATCGCACTAAATGTAATTGTATCGTTTAACACTTAGCAATGCTTATCACTTTGAAGAAAGAAAAAGCCAAATGATTCGAAACTTTCCATGTTTAGAGCGTAATATGTTTGATATCTATTGCGTAAGACACTCAGTAAAGCTTTGATTTAAAAATAGATATATTGTAGCTGTATTGTATTTCATATTCATAAAGTAGCAATTTGGACACTTTTGGTTTCTTATGGCCAATGTTGCCTGTTTCCGATTTATATTTTCATTTAAATATTTGAACACTACAAAGGTCTCGTGCAATACCCGAGATTAACTATTCTGTATGATTTAATACAAACGTTAATATCCTTGTCTGCCAATTATACTTTTGAACTTGGAATATGTTTTGTTTGTTTTCGTTTGACAATAAACTCTAGCGCGATCATATAGAATTATAAATACATCATTAATTGCAATTATTCAACACACTGTACGTAAAATAATATGTTTTCGAAACTGTCCATATATTGCATAGTATTCATCTTTCTAGTTAGTGATGTTATCTCTATATGAAAGTAACTATGATTTTAATTAGGATAATATCTCCAATAATTATTATTCTGACGCCCGATGTTATGATAATACATCCCATAATTACGATTCTGACGCCCGATAATACGATAAAAACGTCATGTTGTTACGATTCTAACGCCCGTAATTACGATATTACCTCCATAATTACTATTCTGACGCCCATAATTACAATAATACCTCCCATAATTATGATTCTGACGCCCGTAATTACGACAATGCTGGTTTTTGTGACTGTTATACCTTTAACGCGGTCTTTTGATCTCAGCCTCCGACTTCTACAATAAAGTTGTAACACAGGTATAACAGAAATTAACAATTACCTTGTTTGAGACTTTCGTACACAGATTTTCCATCAGTTGTGTCATATTCGAGGGCTGTGAAGTTAAGTTTGCAGAAGCCATCTTCCTTTCCTCCAAGTATGTCAGCAATCTCAATATATTCATTAATATTTACTTTGCCTTTATACCCAACAACAACTGAAATTAGAGTGATCACAATGGTAGAACAAAAACACTGTGCGTTTATAAATGCAGTTATTAACAGGTAACCTGATTTACTCCCATCCCAAACACGCATTTTTTCAGAATTTAAGTACAAACAAATGTAAGTCAGATAAACAAAAAGCACGCAGTACACTTTTTCAATTTTTTTGTGTAAACAGATATAATTCAGTCAGTAGAGTATGTGGTACACTTTTTTCAGAATTTCGGTCTGAGAAAATATAATTCAGACAAGAGAGCATGCAGTGCACTTTCTTCGGAACTTCGGTATAAACAAATATAAATCAGTCAGTGGAATATGTGGCAGACTTTTTCAGAACTTCGGTATAAACAAATATAAATCAGTCCAGTCAATTGACAACTTTTATATTATGTTTACGTTTAAAATAAATAATTTTTCAAACTTTTTTTACTTTGATATAATAAAACAGAAAATGGGACGGGAATTAAATTTCTGCCTAGATCAATGTAAATTAGCGCATTTTGGACAATATAATGAATAAAAGATAAAAGGTAAGTGTAGATTAGAGTGATCACATAGGTACATAGCAATTTAAACCATATAAATCAATGCTTTACTGTAATTGTGGAAAACAGATGAAATTATTTACTCATTCTGATTATATTAAATACAATCTAATCTTAGAAAGACCAGAATAAATTTGTTCCAGAACGGCTTTGAGCATTGGGACACCACAAGAAATAACAGCATCTGACGTCATTAAAATCGATTCTTTAAGCGGTGGAAGTATTTATGCGATATTTGCCGAGTATTAAAATGGAAAAGTCACAGCCTATTTTATTGTCGCCTAAACAAATGCAGTGTTTTACGTTCCAACAAATACGTTTTTCACATAAATCTAATTGATAAGCACGTAAACTTGTCATAATAGCATTTTTACGAACATAACATGTTTATATTCCACTGTTAGATGATAAAAATTCAACACAATTATATTGTATATTCTTGGTTGAAATGTCATAAACATTAAAAATGGCGTTTTGAAAATTTGGAGATTAGTATCAAAGTTTAATTGTGACACGATAGTTTAATCTTAAATTGTAATAAAAACCTTACAGATCTGTACCTAGTCATATTTTCATAAACTGTTTATACACCATTATCAAAATTAAAATTTATACTTACCCGCATTAAGTGTTGTTTCTGCAGAAAAGGCCAAAGCAAAGCAAGCAACGCCGACCAGCACGAGTAACATCTTTGACTGATTAAAATATCTTATTCGAGTAATTCCATTCTGTCGAGGTGCAATATTACATCAGTTCATTTATTTTCTGAAAGAAAGACAGTATCATAAAGCGTCTTTTAATTTGTGTCGCTGACTCCAGCAGTTCCGATATTATGGCGCATAAAATTGCCTAGAGCTATTGATCAGTTTCCATATCACACACCCCTTTCATGTTTCATCAAAATAATCATTTCACTAATTAGTTTCTACGTATGTCCAGTTTTAACGATGACAAGATATCCTTAGCTTCCTATAAATTTGCAATATTTGTCAACAATGGAAAGACAAATCATTTCTATCATGACAAACGCAATTGTTTGGAATACCTTTGTTTCCAGTGATAGAAACGAAAACGTCTTTACGAGCTCGTATAAAATAACGAACGCCAAATTCCAGAGTATCCTTTTAATTAGACAATATCATTTTCCTGTGTGTTTGTACAATAGCTTGGCAACTAATTTAGATATTGCCTTCCGAATACGCGTCCCCGATGGATCTCAAACTTGAGTAAAAACCAACGGGACCTTTGTCTGGCTCTCCCAAGGGTTATATACAGTATCTTTCGTTACTGGCGACCTTTGTGACATTTCTTTTCATCAATGAGAAATGAATTATGATACATTGCTATCAACATAGTTGCAATGTCAATTAGTAAGTGGAAATTTCGATGGTACTGGCTCTAATATTGTTGCTAAAATCTGGTTGTTACTCGGGAATACAGGAGAAAAATTTGATTGGGGAAAAGAATTATTGGTTTTGTTTGAGAGTGACCTAGACCGGGTATGATTAAAATGCAGGAATATTTAGCTGCTCTCGACAGGGGTGATGAAAATGAATAGAGGTAAGAAATGAATTTTTCTTCATTTCGTAAATGAGCTTTAAGATCAACTTCTTTGATGACGATAAGACCGATGTTGATAGGGATGCTATTTATAAGGAATAAATTAGGATTTCTAATTAAAATGTATTATTTTCATTTGTAAAATTATCAATCATATATTTAAATAATTAATGAATCATTTTTGTTTTGCTTTGTTTGTCTTATGTACGCATTTATTTTCATTTGGAGAGATATATCTAAATATTTTTTAACTTAATTTGATAGAAAAATTATCGTTTGTACTGTAATATGTTATTTGTATTTGAATATTTTATATTGTTTATTTTTTTATATAAAAATTTTAATGTTCTGCATCAAACTTCTTTACTTTAGCTTGAACATGCATTTGAAATATCTAAAGTAGTAACTTCTCCTTATACTGTTGGGTTGATTCAAAGTTTACCACAATTTGATGCAAGCCACATTATTCTAAAACAATGCGGAACTGCAATCTGGGTTCCATCAGAAAGCACTATAACCTAACCCTAAATAAATAAATAGAACTATGTTGTAATGTGTTTTAAGAGAATGTCGAACCTAAATAAAAGCGCTTCTACCATATGTAGATTTATCTTAATTTGCATAATATATTTTTTTCGTGTCCTTGTGGTTCACTTTAACACGATATAACCTGAAAATCAGAATAAATGTTGGAAAATCGATCTTTTAAATCCTTAAATTGAACAGCCAAAGTATACTCTCACGTTCAAGAGAAATTTATTTTTTTATGATGAAAATACAGATTTATATTTAAAATAACCAGTCAGTAATAACCAAGTCATATCTTTACAATTTTTATCTTTACCAATATAAAATAAAAATCTTGTTGTTTCAATTTATAATTTGTTGATGATGTTGTTGTTGTTTTAAACATTTTATTACCCGTTTTGAAAGACTTTCTTCGAACCGCACCGTTTTGTTTGTGTGTTGTTTATTTATTATTATTTTTATGACGTCAGATCGTCTGTGTAATCTCGCGGAAAACAATCCCTTCATACGGAACTAAACGTGTTCTTGTTTCTGTATAAAATACACTGTGATTGCAAATATTATGTCTTAAAACAGGCTTCTCAAGCATTACACCAGGCAAAAATGTATATCATTAAAAACAAGAAGTATCTTTAAAAAAGATACACGGTCTTTAAAAAAAGGTACGTGGCCGCATTAGTCAATGCACACTTTAAGCTACGAAACGTCCATGCATTCTGCACTTTTACATACAATCGGGTATCTATAAAGCAAATAAAAAGTAGTTTTTAAAGAAAAAAATATGTTTTTATGTAGAATATATTTTACAGAACAGATTTTACGTCATAATTATATCAATCATAATCTAGGAAACTTTGACAAAATGTAAGACTAAAAGGAGGGGCCGAAAATAATGGGAGGGGGAATGCTATTAATCAGTTGTTAAATGACCTTCACCCCAGATATAAACGATTTAAACAAGACGTAAAGATGAAATCAATACCGGCCTTCGACAGGAATGAAATGTGTACATAGCTTACCATACCCGAAAAAAAGAAAACAACAGTGAAACAATTTCCCAGTTTAATTGAGAAGTTTGAAATATTCGCACTATGTTTATCGAAAATTCGATTGTTTATTTGAATCGTGAACAGTCACTATCCACTATCCATATCGAAAAATCGATAGTTCATTGAATCGTTAACAAGTCCTTTTTTCCAAACCTACTCATTGTAGACAAATTCAACGTAATTTATGTATGTGTCTAACAGTGAGAAGTCCCTACACTACTTACATCCGTGTGCACATGTAAGCGAAAGATGGATCATTGCACATTCATGATGAATGTACCCATTTTACATGTGTAATCAAAACAACGCTTGACATACATTTTCATTCAACCCAATAAAAATATCTGTTGTCGTCTAAACAGGATACCTACTAGAGGACATTGTGCTAGAAACATCTATAGCGTTGACGAAAATTTAATAAAACGCGCAGTGTCTTTAAAATAAAACACATTGAGAAAAACGTGACTGCAGCACTAACGAAGATAAAACATCAATTCTTCAATAATATTATGCACAGTAACCATTTGACAAAATGTGCGTTTTAGGCGAGAAATTCTTGATATGTGGTAAAACTTTGGTTTGATTATGAAAAATAAAGCAAACAAAAAATAACAACAGTTTTCACTTAACAACGTGTTAATGACGCTAATGAACTTTGTTTTTGTCTTCGATTTTTGACTCAAAACGAATCTTCTACTATTTTGCTTGGCTGCATTCTTTGCTTCCAAATGTACTTCTTACAAATTATATTAATTTCATTTCAGAGTGAAAATATGTTTTTTTTGTGTGTATTACTTCGTTTGTGTCCCATTGAAAAGAACAAGAAACTAAAAGAATCTCCAGGCTTTTAATGCTGAAGTTGCATTTCCCATAATTTAACAATATTGTATTCTTTAAAACAGTCTGTGAATTAAATGACCAGCTTGATTTTATTGAGTCGGCTAAACGCTGAAAGCGTTTGACGAGTCCTTGCTATCACCCGATTTCTCATTCTCATAAAATGGCCTCACAACACAGCGAAGTGATGTAGTTCCATTAGATTGTCTCTAATTTCAAAGAGTTCATTGATTGGATGAAGTTCAGTTATGTCAATCCCATTTGCTATGACCAATATACGATGTACTCTATCAAATTTATGACGTGTAATTGTGCAATACTCGAATAAAGCCACGTATTTTCTTCCGCGGTAACTCATTAAGCATAAACACGCATAACCGGATTCTGCCGGATTTGGTAATACATTTGCGCATATGATTATAGTGACTAATTTATGCCCTTTGTCACAAAATAGCAAATATGATGTTCATAAATTCAAATTAAAACTGCATATTAACTTATTATCTTGCCTCCTACAAGTTTCTTGCATTTCCATTGGTCAATAGACGTCACGTGGAGACAGGATATATTCCATATCCTGCTAGTACATTTCAGATATGAATTTTGATTAAAAATAAATGGCTGCCGCTTTGTTAATTTACAAAATATTAGATTATAGCATGTAAGTAAAGGGTAGTACGCTGTCTCGAAAATCCACATCAGGCTCGAGCTTCGCTCTTGCCTGATATGGATTTCCTCGACAGCGTATATCCCGTATCCTGTCACCAACAAGCTGTGTAACTAATATTAGCCACATAATCCATTTGTTACCCTGTCCGTTTCAAAAAATAATCTTTAAAATCATTGCGCAAATAACAAATTTATTGCGCTGTGCATTTCATGTATTGCGCAGGCTTACTAAGCTTGCGTAACATCCAGCTAAAGACAAAATATAGTTTCAGAACATATGCTGATATTTTATTGAGTCGGGTAACTCTGAAAGCATTGGAATATCTCTTATAAAAGAGTTTATGAAATGATTTAAATAAGAGGTAATTTCACCGTAAACTTCAATGTCAGATACTGCCAATTGCTGCTTAACTGTCTCCGTATCATCACAATTTGTAAAACATATTGTTGAAACTGGAGATTTAGAAAAGTGTAATCGTATCCGGATATAATATTTTGGGTAAATATCGAGCTGTGTTATGAAATTTTAACATTCAAGTAATAGACATGATAGATATTATTGTAACAGAAATGATTCTAGAATTTATTTTTATAACACATACATAGAATCTATATCAGACTCATATTCTAGTCCTGAGGCATGATCTGAAAGTAAAAATATGATGTGACAGTCATTCATACTTTGGATATTGTAATACTAAAAAGAACCTAGGTAATATTTAGAAATTGAAACATGAATTTTTCAGTTAGAAATCGCACCAAAGGCTGTATCAAGGGTCTAAATATTCAAAAATTTCTTGTGGTGATACCCCAAACCCTACTTGCAGGAGAGTGTATCCTCCCACACCCTCCCCCCATATTGTCACTTTACAGTTTGATACATTTGCCCTTTTACCACCTGCCACAATGCCCATTTCAGAATCTGACTGCAATTCAAAGCGGGAAGGAACACCCCTCCCCACACCCACCCTGCTACCGACCACGTAAAAAATTAATGGCTCAAACATTTTTCAGCCCAGTCTGGGCCTGTCTGTCTACATGAATCAAAATGGATAATTGAAAGTGCATGGACCTGGGGGTTTACTGACATAGTTTTGAAGGGGTTAAAAGGTCTGAAATAGAATAAATGATGGTTTTAACTAAAACAGAACTGCATTTATTAATATCAGTTATCTTTTTCGAAATTGGTAGCTAGTCCGAGTAACTTCCGTTAGTTTCGAATGCGCAATTTTCCTGTCAGTGTAAACATTCATGACACTATATATTGACACTCGGCAATATTTACATATCCCTAAACGCAAGTAAGTTTACTTTAAATTCACATCACTTATAATATGATTGAACAATACCTAATGTATGACACGGTTATCGCCAGGCCCGTTACCTGTAAAATATCTGAACAGTTCTTTCGTCCATCCGTTACAAATTGTACGTGGCAATCCGCGCTGTAAAATTTCAATACAAATTGTCATATTCAAATTTTATCATGTGCGAATATACACCAGCCGATAATTGCCTGTTATGGTAATGCCGGAGGCAAATGTTTACTGGAAAAATATATATAGGCATGGGCAGTAATCTTAGTGTCAGCTGTCAAATTGTAGTTTGTACTTTCAACATTTTTATTTTTGCGAACCACTCTTCAATTTTAGAGAAATATATTGGGTTAAAATACTTGTATAATGTCAATCAAAGTTTTACTAGGCATCGATTGAATGTTCATTTCATCTGTTGTAACAAAATCTCTGTTTAGTTGGGGAAAAAAACAACCTAAAAACAAACTGAAACTGATAGACTATACTACCAGTACATCAATCATTAGCCGACTCTCAGGCCCTTCAGGCCTTTGATATTCAGAATGTATTTGCTGTTCCATATCATTACCGACTTACCAAAGAAATGCATATGTCTTACCGTTATATGTCCTGTTTGGTTTAACATTGTAGATAATCAGCACAGCAAGTATGGAAACGTTTTGCAGCGCTTTTGATATATCCTTTACAATTTTGTTGGTGAAAAGATATTTTATTCTTACAAAACCAAATCCTGAAATATTCTGTATGGAAATAGGTAGGATGAACACAAAATTACACTCCAATGGTACAGTTTTTATTTATGTATTTTTGTATATATGAAAAACACCTTTTGGGTCATCCCTCGTGTATTATAAGCAAATATTTACATTCATCGCATGTATTGTATCTAATTTCGTATCAATAATGTAGGGATAACGTATGTTTTTCGTGTCCGTTTTGGGGCCGTAATGCGTTTACGCTTTGCCACGGAACATGCATATATAAAATGGTGTTATAACAGCACGTGAGCGCGAGAATCTCTCTGTTAACACACGTTTTCTCTCTTGTTAAAACACCCCCGAAAAGTGACAAGAACAGAAGTTTTATGCTAGAATATTGGTGCAATAATATCAAGAGTGACCTTTTCCGCGAGATTGCACGCCCGGTCCTACGTCATTTGCAGAAAGTAAACAAAATGGTGTCGTTCGAAAAACAAACTTTTAAAATTGGCAACCAAATCATCACAAAAAACTTCACCTTGTAGCTGAAACTACTTTTTTTGCTGCCAGTAATGGTCAAAATTGAATAGACACGATTATGGATTTTTTGTCGGATTTTAGAATATCTAAATTAGATTCTAATATGACTTAAAATGCTCTAATCATTACAACAAGAGCCATTTCATATAAAAAGAATATTACATTTTGGACTTTCCACATTGAATTCATTAAACTCGTTGAATGAAATTGATAAAACTCGCATTTTATTATTTTTATCGATTTTAATAAATTCAGTATGAAAAGACACTCATGTAATACCCTGTATTTATGTTGACGTCACGCCGACGCGATATTAGAGCCATGTATGCATTGAGAACTAGTGCTTTCACATTTTCAAGATCAAATGTTTAACTTAAAACATGTTTGAAACGAAATGTCACATAGCAAAACTGGCTTGATTAATTCACACACACACACAGACACGCACATGCACGCACGCACGCACGTACGCGCGCGCGCACACACGCACACGCACACACACACTGAGTTGGCTATTCGCTGTGCAGAATAATTCGCCATCATTTGCGCCCTAATGGAACTATGCCGCAAGACGTGTTATCATTTCCGGTCCTGGCGAGTAAATACAAGGGAGCGCGACGACATACAATTTTGCGCTAAGAAAGAAAAAAACATTCGAATGTATCACATACCTTTTTCCAAAGGGCTGATTTATTATATTAAAAACTGCTATTATCCGAAAAGGAAAAGAGTGAAAGCGCATTGTATAAATAAGCTGGTACTGATCGGTATTCGGACAGACTACTAGTAGTACATATGACTAACAGTGATAAACTCTGCAAAGCATACATGCTATCAATACAAAACAAACTCTTTACTGATAAAAAGCGCATAGATGTACAGTTCAACGAAAGAATGAAACAAACAATCCAACAACAACAACAAATATTGAAGTGAGAACTGACTTTAGAATTGATACTATGTCACTGTCTCAATTTTCAGTCAAAAGGAGAGATCGCCGTGACGTAACGCATTAATACCTGTTTATCTGGTCGTTGGCAAAACAAATGTTTTACATCGTTTGTGTATGGGATCGGAATTTTTAATTTTTAATAACTTTTTTCGCTCATTTATGGATTTTCAAAATTCAAAAGGTTTTGAAATTCTTACGATTTTCATATTTTCTTATTTATTTTTATTTTTTAAAATGAATAACCATTTTAATTAACATATGATTTTAATAGCGGCTTAACGATGCTCCAGACTTTTAGGGAAAAAAAATCACTGTAAGTTAAGCGTTCATAATTAATCCATTCTATTTCGAAATAATTATTAAAAGTAATCAATAAATTGCTTGTTTTATATCCTTCCTATTGATCAAAAAATTATTGATATCATTTGTGTTTTAAGAAAGTTTAAGCCGTTAAAAAAACATCACAACATGGACGCTCGGCGTCTGCCCACCCGATCTTTGTCTTATCAGTTCTAAAAATAGAAAATACAACGGACACGATCTCTCCTATTTCTTTGTTTTATTACAATTTACTGTCAGATTTTGAAGTTTGTTTAATTTCTTGGCCGTAAATTTTTATTTTATTTTTTTATCATACATTGTAATGTTCTTGAAAATTAAGGCGAGCCAAATGTCAACTCAGTGAATCACAAACTCGAAAGCATTGACTTGTAACTATAGTTGAAAACAAATCACTTGGCTATAATAATACAGTATCATCATGGGATAAATTGTTTATTACAAAGCTCTTAGTAAATTACACATTTTGACACTTGAAAGCATGCAAGCGTTTGATTACAAAATGTCATAACAATTTGGTAATGATTTTTGCATGAGTTCAATATTCGTAATTACAAAAACCGGCTGGTTTATTGTATTAGCCTTGTCTCATAGGTGAAGTGCCGAGATAATTTAAATTAATAATCGCATGGGTCCGTAACACCAGTATTAGCATGTAAATGTGTTGACCCATTATGCAACGGCGTTTCTTCATTACATGTCCTTGATGCTTAATTTACTTTTTCGTGATTAACGTTGCGACGACGCGATTATAAAAAAAATTAGACGTTCATAGTATTTTTGGATTTCACGTCTTCATTGTTATTTGTTTAAGAAGTGTTTTCTTGCAAGAAATAATTATTTTGCAAGTAATGTAAGGGTAGAATTTCATTTACCTACCGACATCCTTCGTAACAGATGTAATATTCAATGTTTGAAATGAATCTTTACTTTCATGACTTGATCCTGCTTTGTTAGGGTCTATCCTTCCTAAGGATCTTTTTACAGATTTTATTGATAACATTTTAACGCAGAATTTTTCGCCTTGTTAGCTCACCTGTCACATAGTTACAAGGTGAGCTTTTGTGATCACCCTTCGTCCGACGTCCGTCGTCTGTGCGTGCGTCCGTCCGTCCGTGCGTGCATCAACAATTTCTTGTCTACACGATAGTGGTTTCATTTATGATTTTATTTTAACCAAACTTGTACACAACTTGTATCACCATTAGATCCCGGTTCTTTTCTTGAACCGGCCAGATCCCATCATTGGTTCCAGAGTTATGACCCCTGAAAGGGCCAAATTTAGCTATTTTGACCTTGTCTGCACAATAGCAGCTTTATTTATGATTTGATTTTTACCAAACTTGCACACAACTTGTATCACCATAAGATCCCGGTTCCTTTCTTGAACCGGCCAGATCCCATCATGGGTTCCAGAGTTATGACCCCTGAAAGGGCCAGATTTAGCTATTTTGACCTTGTCTGCACAATAGCAGCTTTATTTATGATTTGATTTTTACCAAACTTGCACACAACTTGTATCACCATAAGATCTTGGTTTCTTTCTTGAACCGGCCAGATTTCATTATGGGTTCCAGAGTTATGGCCCCTGAAAGGGCCAAAATAGCTATTTTGACCTTGTCTTCACAATAGCAGCTTTATTTATGATTTGATTTTTACCAAACTTGCACAAAACTTGTATCACCATAAGATCTTGATTCCTTTCTTAAACCGACCATATTCCTTTATGGGTTCCAGGGTTATGGCCCCTGAAAGGGCCAGAATTAGCTATTTTGACCTTGTCTGCACAATAGCAGCTTCATTTATGATTTGAATTTAATCAAACTTGCACAAAACTTGTGTCACCATAAGATCTCGGTTTCTTTTTTAAACCGGCCAGATCACTTAATTGGTTCCAGAGTTATGGCCCCTGAAAGGGCCAAAATTAGCTATTTTGACCTTGTCTGCACAATAGCAGCTTCATTTATGATTTGATTTTAACCAAACTTGCACACAACTTGTATTACCACAAGATCTGGGTTCCTTTCTTGAACTTGCCAGGTTCCATCATGGATTCCAGAGTTATGGCCCCTTAAAGGTCCAAAATTGGCTTTTTTGGCTTTTGCAGCCATATAGATACTTCATTTATGGTTTTATTTGAAACAAACTTCCAAAATATCTTCAACAACAATAAATCTTGGATTCCACGACAAATCAGATCCAATCGTAGGTTCCAGAGTTATTTTATATCTGATTACCTCCCCTGATTGTAATCAAAATGGATTTATATCAGTAAGTACTTATAGGACTTATTTGAAATTTCATTATTGTCATTAGTTGGACTGAGCCAATCAGGGTAGATAACTATGGACTGATTTTATGTCAAATTACCTCCCTTTATTTCAAATTAAAATGGGTATATCTCCGTAACTAATGGAGATACTGAAATTTCATTTATGTCAACAGATTTATTTGGCAGATCCTTCTTTTGTTCACTTACAATAATTTGTTTTTTAATTACTTCCCTTTTACGTTACTATAAATAGCTTATTTTTAGTAACTTTGTTATTATTAGCCGTAGGGAAAAACCGAGACCACTTTTCTGTGGTACAACATGGATGGTACCTCCAATTTTTAGGTGTATTTTGACATATCTGTACCTTGTAAGATTTTTTTTCTTTTTGGTTAAATTTCTTCTCTTTGTTGTTCCTGTCCTTTGTGGACTTAGATATTTTTTCTGAGGACCTTCTTGTCCTCAAGTGCAATGATAACAGGTGAGCGATATAGGGCCATCATGGCCCTCTTGTTTTAATTAAGTGGTCAGTTTGAATTTCCATTAACCGCACGTGTTTCCGTAGTAGGTAGATTGCTGAAACCGACAAAACCATCTCCAAGGTCCGTATGCTTTAAAATTAAGCGCTTGGACTTAAAAAAAAACTAAAAAAAAAAGTATTTCCTGAGAAGCCTTCAGCATTAGTCGTAGGAAATACTTTAATAGCGTTTTAACGTGTTTAAATCGTCCATATGTAGCAACGGCCGTTTAGCCATCACAACAAATAAGCCGTTGGAAAAGCAAATGACTCGTTGCTCTTTGTTGTCTGCCATGTTAATGGATATTGCAGTGAAATGTACCAGAGATAAGAAAGATACATGTACTTTCCGACTGCATTAGCAAGTGCCACTGAATTACGCAGTTACGTTTTTTTGGTGAACTTTACATAAATGTTACGCAATTGTTCTCTCTGGACAAAATTGATTCCATCATTGAACTTAATATGGCGTTCTGTAACCTACTGTGGGCGTATGTTGGGTGCATTATGATATTAAATATCTGGTTTTAATGGTTTCAGCCTCATTAAGTTTTAATAAGAAGGAAATAGTTAGAATATACACAAAGACAATGTAGGAGGGCACAAGGGAATGCCTCCCACAGAACTTATAATGTAAATGTTGCATTTGTTAAACGTGCCTGTAAAATAGAACTAAAGTGTTTAGTGTCAGAAAAACCTTGAAGAGCATAATTTGGATAAAGCTGTTATTCTTCATGCAAGTATGCATCATAAACACTCAAGCATCTCGGTCAAATCCTTTGAAAAATGGTACCTGTCATATGTGGGACAGAAGTCTATGAACTTTACCAACAAAATTTAAATAAAAAAAATAATCCTTTCAAATATAGCCAAATAACGTAAATGTTTTGTATTTAACACCCGCCCCACCCGAAAGGAATGAAGCGAAATGACCATCAAATAACCGACTTTTATCAAGGCATGAGATGTACGTTAATTCCTTTGGCCTAAATTTAACGAATATTCCATAATACTTGTTTCTGTACATGTTAAAACACGCTTACGCTTAAATGACGTCACGTTAACGTGCGATGACGTCAATGTTTTTGTTACGACCAGGAAATAGCGCTATTATATTTTTCTACTGTTTTAGATAAAGGACATATTAGAATTGATATAATATATAGAAACCCCGTGATTTAAGGTTATTAATACTCGAAAAGAGGTTATACGTCGACAGAATAATTCACTCGGGCTATGCTCTCGTGAAATTATTCCGCGGACGTATAACCTCTTTTCGTGTATTAATAGCCTTGAAACACGGTTTTTCTATACATTATTTCATAGTTAAAACACACACAAAAACATTCGCAGTACGCACTGAAATTGGAGCAACATGACGCGGTATAACGAATGTTTAAGACATGTTGTTGTGCGGCTTTTGCACTCACGTACCAAATTATTGATTTATTTCCAGGATAAATGTCATAAAAGTATGATACAAACGTTATGATGCATTATAACAAATGATACATCATCTGTTGGAAATTAGCTAATTAATTAAAGCAACTCAGTGCAGACAAATACTGTAAACAGCAATAACATATTCACTGATACACATGATCGATTTAGTTCCGAAGGGACAAGAATTATTGTCCAGGCGGAATATATAACCATAGCATGGTCTCTTTGTGGCGTCCGGCATATCTGTGTAGCTATCGTATCAAAGGAAAGTTATTTCCTATGATAACAAAAGCATGCGCATGAATTGCAGTATCAAGATTATTGGCAATATATAACGTACAATAATCGAGATGTTAGAGAAATGTCCTCAACTGGCCGTTGTAGATGGATTCCGTAATATTTTTCATAATTGTACAGAGTTGTTTTATTTTTCAAATTGTTTTACGGTACTTTTAATAGGGGAAACCCCTTTATCGTGAAGGAACACAATATAAATCTATACACAACAGGATCAGAAAATTGTGAAATAAAAGAAACATCCAAACTCGTAAAGTGAAAATGACAAAGCAGTGTTAATTGAGCCGTGTCATGAGAAAACCAACATAGTGGCTTTGCGACCAGCATGGATCCAAGTTGTTCGCTAACAGTTTCTCTAATTGCAATAGGCTTTGAAAGTCAACAGCATGGATCCTGACCAGACTGCGCGAATGCGCAGGCTGGTCTGGATCCATGCTGGTCGCAAAGCCACTATGTTGGTTTTCCCGTGGCACGGCTCAATTACATTTTGTAAGATTACCTAACGAACTTGTTATATGCATGTCAAAACCGACGACACTATAGCCTATGCGTACGGTCTTTCCAATTTTCGTATTGAACTGAAAAGCCTTCTTTTTTAATTTGCTCATACGACAGTTTTTATCGTAAAATACATCAGTTATTGCCTGACAACTCTTACCTCTACAAATTTGACAACATGAATATTACTCAAGCTGTTAGAGAACATTTTTTTTTATTATTATTTTTTTTACAAAGCCTTGTCAGTCGAATACGCTTAAAGAGTTAAATGTTCAAAATTTATAAAGTATTTCCATTGTTCAAGTTTTATCAATAAAAAATTAACAAGCAAGGTAACTCACTCTTACCCTAAATTCAATGATTATCGGCAAAGCATTCTACGTATAAAAAAAGTCCACGCTGAGCAAAGATGTACCATAATGACCAATTGAAAACTTAGTTTTAACATGGGTGAACAAATAAAATTATTTGCTTGTAAAATAAACGTACAAAATGAGCCAATACGAATAACAGCATACCTACTCAGTTAAAGCACTAAGAGATACGACAAAACAAGTTGCAAGATCAGCTATATATGAGACCACTATTGCTACTGTAGAATCATCTTTTTCTGTAACAAGGATTTTACTGGATTAATGTTTGAATAAAATACCATTCCATTCATATTATAATTTTTCTAAATACATGTTACTCTAAAATTGTCAATAGGAACTTTTTGAAATTTCAAAATTTCTTGATAGTTTTTAAATGGTCGTCAAAAGCGGTTTTAATTGGGCTTTTTCTATTGTAGATTCTTGTCATTTTTAAACATCATTTTTACAGTTGTTTCAGTGGTTGATTATTTTAAAACTTGCAATATTTTAGTAAGAAAAAAACATGAATATTATCTTGTAAACAGTATACACATTTTTCAACCTCTAGAGACTTTTAGAGAATGATGTCTGACTAATATTCGGATCTTGCAAAATTAAGCCAAAATTCACAAAAAAGAAATCAAACAGTATTTATACATATTGGAGTTTTATGGATAAACTCACCCCTAATAAATTGTTTCTATTTGCTTACTAAAGCTTGTTTTGAATTTCAGACATGTCACTCGTAAAATGTTTCTTGCTGGTTGTGTGTGTCGTGGTGCCAGTGGATGCAGCGGTATCATGCACAACACTTGACTTCGTTATAGGTATGTCGTGCAAACGTTTTCAAATAACACTAGTTAAAAGAAGCTAAACGCATAATAGCTGAGATTTAAATTAAAGTAATACTGTAAAGAGTTAATTTTTTTTAGCATTTTTTTTTTTGTTTTGAGGTGTAAGGCATATATAACGTCCCACAGACACATTTATAGGTCATTTGGTGACTTTCCATGTGCCGCACCGAACATTATTTAATCACAGGCAGGCACCTGGGTAGAACCACCAACCTTCCGTAAGCCAGCTGAAGGACTTCCTCACATAAAGAATTCTGCTCTTCAAGTTAGTCTGGAACGAACATCGATGAGAGCAAGTGATTTGAAGTCTGTAGCCTTAACCACTTGGCCATGGGAGACCCGTCTATAGTAAGAGAATACATATGATTTACCTGGTTATTATAACTATTAGATATTTTACAGCAACATGCCTCTTGATTTGTGTTATAATTTTGTTGGAGTTGAAAAACGCATATCCGTAAGTGAAGAGTTGATTTATTGCACGTGTATGGTAAAAGAAATTAAAGAAGCATGTAAACGACAGTATTTACTTGTAGCAGTGAGCATAATGTCTAACTTTATAGCGGACACATGACATGGTAATCATTTGATGTTCTTTAGCATAAATACAGTAGCTCTCATCGCCTTAATTAGTGAGTATGAGTTGCAGATTGATTTGTATGTGACATTTAATATGATAGTCTGCTGCATGGCAAATCATATAATAACAATGCGGGGTTCATCCATTTTGTTCACAGTGGTATACAATTGTATTTTCCACTATGATTAATTGTTTTGTTGTTGAAATCCATTACAGAAATTTCCTGTTTTGTATCTCAGCATGATCTTGTGTTAGAAAAGCACAGAAAATGCGATTTGGACACCCATTGAGCTTAAACTCTGATTTAATAGCATGAAAGGCAAAATAAAATACGTTATCTCCCTTAAAAATACACAGTACTTTATCTTTCAGATATGAATTGAAATGTTCAATTTGACAGCTTGCAATTTAATGGCTCGTGACAATAAACGTGAATGAAATAAAATGATCTACTTACACTCTAGATATCTCTGTAAACTTAAAATAATTGACTAGCAGTCGGAAGCAGGTGCAACAGTTCTGATATGGTAGCGGTAAGATGCATACATTACGGCATTTGTTGTTCACTATGCTGTATTAAATAAATTAAATTGTACGAATCATATGAAGCAGCTTGAGCCATTGCCAAACTCAACTGAGCCAATTTAAGAGAATCGGTGGCAATATGAATGCAAATCGGGACAAACACGGGAAACACAGTGCAAGTGCTGAATTCTGATCTTTTGATTTGTTAAATTGAGGGGTGGTGTGTGTGTTTGTGTGTGTGGGGGGTGGGGGGGTGGGGGGCAGAGTCGAATAATAAAATTTTCGTTAATCAAGTTATTTCCTATGGGCCATATTCATCGTTTGGCAGTGGTATTGACCTACACGACCACCCTTGGACAAATATTGATATTGAACCATGTAATTAATAAAATTATTATATATGCTGTAACTGCACACATCATTTTGTTTACTGATTATATTTAATAATCCCCACCTAACATTAACAAAATTAGTGAAAATTACACTTTGCATGTTGTTGCTGGGACAAAAAATAAAGAAGAGAAAATGCAACAAAAAAGCTACGGTTATCTGCAGACTGGTGATGTATAGTTATTATGTACATGTACAGGTAGTATTAACCCTTAGCCCACTGGTGGCAAGTGTTTCTGCCTTTGCGACCAGTGCAGACCAAGATCAGCCTGCACATCCGTGCAGTCTAATCATGGTCTGCACTGTTCGCTATTCAGTCAGTCAATTTTCAGTGAATACCCCTTCAGATGATAAATGGTATTGCCAAAATTGAATAATGGACCTGTCCATTTTAAAAATTTAGCGTGCTAAAGGTTAAAGTTGTATTTGACGAAGCTGTGCTTTCATAATAATGGTGTCTCTAAAAAGAAACCAAGAAAAAAAGCAAGACTTCATTCAATTAATATGATGTAACTTCCACATATAGGGTGCCATATATGTTGGCCAAACGTTCAGAAAGTTCTCTATGACAGTAAGCTTGTCATAAATGTAGAAGTTATCTTTGAAAGTTGCAGTAGCATTCATGCTGGTACAACACTCATTAAGTTCTCTATGACAGTTAGAGTGTCATAGATGTTAGTAAAATGCATAACAATTTCTCTATGACACGTATATGTCATAGATATAGGTAAAACGCTCAGAGAGTTGTTTGTGACTTTTACCATGTCAAAGATATTAGTAAAAGGGCAGTTAAATTGTCATGAATATGTATCATGCATCAAGAAAGTTCCTGATAACATTTATAGTGCCAAAGATGTTAGTAAAACACATAGAAAATTCTCTATGACAGTTACATTGACATAGACTTAGGTGAAACGCTTCTATGAAAGTTACAGTGTCATAAATGTTGTTTACGCCTAGAATGTTCCCGATTACTATCTAGTTATTTCTCATAGATGCTGGAAAACACTCTACTTTAAGGTATTCTAGTAACTGGAAGACAATATTTTAATTTTAAATTTCAGGAATTTTGAGTCCAAAGGCGGGAGAATCCCCTTTACAGAAAGACTTTGATGACTTCAGTACAGTGACAAATGAAGAAGTGAACAAATGCTTCAATACCCCAAACAGCGTTAGTTTGAATGTTGATGATGTTCTAAATATACCAAAGTCAGGTTGGACTAAAATTAAAAAAGGCATTGACGATGGTAAGTCTTCTTGGACAAACAACTACCAAATACTGATTTTCGAATAGTTTTTCATGACTCGTTGCGAATAGGTTAATTTTGAAATAGTTTATTATGATCAACTGCGAATAGGTTAATACTGAAGTAACATAACTCAACCCATAGCGAACAGGTTGATTTAGAAATGATTTATCATAATTACTCATGCGGATGGGTAAATATTGAAATAATTTAGCATGGGTTAATTTTGAAATAATTTACCATGGGTTGATTTCGAATTAATTTGTCATGTATCTGTGCGAATATGTTAATTTTGACTTAATTTATCATGACTAATTGCGAATAGGTTAATTTTAAAATAACTTATCATGACTCAATGCGAATACTAGGTAAATAAAATCTCTATCTTGTTTGAATTTCTAAACTATGCGATTTTGAACATCTGACCTCTTGGTAACATCCGCTAAACAATAACTCTCAGCAGTAATGGGGTACACTCGACATCTTGTTTTATAGTATTAGTATATGTTATGAAGTCTTTAGAAATGTAGCGAAACAAAGTTTTGATTCACTTTAACCAAGTTAAACCACAAAAAAAGTAAGCTGTCGTATTTCCTCTGTCATCTAATATCGTTTGTATATTGCAACTGTTAAATTTATTTGATCAATTGTATTTTTTATTCTTTAGCTATTGGCTTTCAAGCAAATACTAAAAAGCATCTTGGGTTGTCGGTCGTTGTTGGTCCATTTTATCAGAACCTAGCGATGATTCTAGAAGACTGGGGTATACCATATGTCGTCACAGATTACACTGGATTTGACTGGTCAGATATTAACCTAGTTGATTCGTCCGTCAAATGGAAGAATATAGTTGAAGTACGGCCTCCGATGAAAGAATTCAATGGAGCCATTGTCGATTATTTTGTTTCGAAGAACTGGGAAAGTGCAGTTATGATTATGCCGGAGCATCCAAGGGAAAATCAAGGTGGTTTATATACATAAAGTTATATTGCTTTTTCAGATATACTTTCCCGCTTCCCTAAACATATTAATTTTATGTTGTTTAGTGCTGTCAATTTACATTTATAGAAAGTATTTTGCCAGTCAAAACAAATGTCTAGTTTGAAGTCGCAAACTAATGAGTCATTTCCTGAAATCAAACCCGAACCAAAACGACTAATACTTACCCTACCTGCCAGCAAAATAACAAAATTATTTTTATTAATCTAGACTGATATCGTCTAAAAACAACAAATCTGATCGATTGATTAAAGATATAAATTATACATATAATTACAGCTTCTTCTAGAATTTAATATGTATTCTTCCATTAAACTTTAGCCTACTAAATTTCTGAAATGGACTGGTTTATCATTCAATTTGGACAATACCATTTATTATTTTAAGACTCATGCTTTTATAACACCACACGGGTGTACGACCTTTCACTGGGATCGAGCCCCGATACCATCGGCTTGTGAATTAGGCCACAAATTTACTAGCGAATTAGTTACTTTATCATAAAAGGGGACAAACAGGGGCGGCAAGCTATTGGCGGCGGATCAACGCATAACAATTATTTTTTCAGAACTTCATATATTATTATAACCGTTTATCTATACCTACATACGCACGAATATAGTAATATTTCAAGCTCGATATCATGAAGAATAATATGATCTACTGTGGTTCCATTTAGGCAGCAGTTAGATCAGATCCTTAATTCGCTTGTTGGGCATTGGCTTCCTCGTGGAAAAGGAATGGTTGTGACGTCAGCACTGATGACGACACATTCGTCCGGAAAACTCCGACATTTTACGGAAAAGTTAAAGGGGCATTAACTATAATTGAAAGTCACACATCCGCTAAAATAAACCTGGTTATTCGAGAATAATAACCATAATTATTTAAAGGGGTGTTCACTGAAAATTTACTGACTGAATAGCGAACAGTGCAGACCATGCTGGTCGTGGTCTGCACTGGTCGCAAAGACAGAATCACTTGCCACCAACAGGCTAAAGGTTAATATCAGTTACTCTTCTTACCTTTTATAAACCAAACATAAACATTACGGTAGAATTCACATTTGTGCAAATCTTGAATAACACACGGTTTACAGGCGAACACAGGGAGTAAGAATCCTAAATTTACACAGGGTCCTGAAAAGCAATTTAGGCCATTTTATCAAATGCTTAAGAGCATTTCTGTGTTAGCTTAACTGTTAAAATAATTGGATAGTATGACAATTAGCAAAATTTGTTGAATGCTTATTTCCTTAATAAATCATAGAATGATATTTTGTGTCATTCAATGCTTCAAAATGTCAAATTTTATGAAAAATAGTGTGTGTTTTAAAAGTTTTATGTATTCTTCTCCAGTTACAACGCGATATGTCACAAGCCTATGAATGCGTATGAATGTCTGTATCGCCTTTCCCTGGTCTAATTATATTAGGAATTATATAGTGATGAAATATTAAAATATAATTCAATAATGATTTAATGCCTATAAAGCTGATTTTCTCATATTTCAGGACGCAATAACCTTGCTACTGTACAGAACATAATATGAGCCGCGCCATGAGAAAACCAACATAGTGGCTTTGCGACCAGCATGTATCCAGACCAGCCTGCGCATCCGCGCAGTCTGGTCAGGACCCATTCTGTTCGGTTTCAAAGCCTATTGTAATTAGAGAAACCGTCAGCGAACAGCATGGATCCTGACCAGACTGCGCGGATGGATCGCAGGCTGGTCTGGATCCATGCTGGTCGCAAAGCCACTATGTCGGTTTTCTCATGGCGCGGCTCATACTAGTCTTATAACGTAAACATACACGGGTTTGTAAAGAGCGAAATTTCTAAACAACGAAATCTTAAAGACATAATTCAGTAATGGTTAAATGAATATTATTTTGTGTCTCCAAATACAGTGTTTACATCTCGTGATCAAAAGGTAGACAAATAAAGCATCAGTTCTAGACTAGCTTACGGAAAGAGACAGGCCAAGCACAAGAATAAAACGCATAATTTAGAAACGATTTAATCACAATTAATTTTAATCAATAATTTATTAATAGGATTTAATACTGTCCCTAAATTATCAGTCCCACGCTTGACCGATATCGAGGCTAATGGTATTAGGGCAAAGAAATATTTAAACATTTTTTACACACAGATCGACAAGCGGACAAAATATCAAGATCATTCCAATTATCATAGAAATTCTGTTGCTGATTTCTTACAGTTTACTTTGAGGCAAAATTAACACAGTGTCATTGCTTAATAACATGACGAGCGTATTATATTTTGGCTTCTTAAAGACACTGATTCTGGTATGCCTGGTATGTGGCCTATGGAGATGATAAGGTCTGCGTATTGGCGATAAGGGCCAATACACAAGTCAGGACCATTGGTAGACTTGCTTCTGTTTATCATAATAAGCTACTGTTTAGCTACTGTGCAGTAAATAAATTGCAGGTGATATTTCTCACCTTTATAGCAAATCAGTTCTCACCTTTATAACGAGTTTAGAAAGCTTGATTGAATTAGGACTAAATAAACAAAGTGATAAGATACAACAGTGTTTTATCATATTTTTAATAAAGTAAGTTTTTTAACAATTACATCTCATTATTGCTGTTTTTTATTATCAAAAATATAAAAAATGCGTTCCGGCACATAGCTTTTAGAAGTAATAAATTATTGTGTATTTTGAACAATGATATATCTTTATTGCTGGATTTTATTATACATAAAAGGAAGTTAACATTATTTAGACAACACAAGAGGATTAAGCATTTTTAATATATACATCCTTCTGTCTATATACCTTCTTTAATCTATTAAAAATGCAACTGAACGCTTCTTTAATTTCTAATAAAATCCAGCAATTATCTTTTTTTTTCGTTTTATTTTGTTACTTTTGATTAAAGATCATAATCATTGAATAAACAAACTTGTAATTTCTCTTATTAAGTTTTGAATAATCATTTTATAGTGAGAAATGCTTTGCTATAAGAGTTACAATTTAATTGGCCAGGACATTACTCAACATGACTGAGCAATCAAAATTAGTATCTTATCAATTAAAATAATTTTGTGTACATGCTGAAAAAAGACTAAAAAAACAACAGCATTTCAATAATAAAATGCAAAACACAGGAAATAACCAATTTACCTGTAGGCAATAAAATTTATGATTCTCTGACAATAATTACGCTACATGTCAAGTCTACAGGGGTTTTATGGACCCTTATCAGACTGGACCAGACAGGATCTTGTATATTGGGGATTAAAAAGTCTGGTATTTGGGGGGGGGGGGGGGGGTCACTTATATAGGAGATTTTCTTTGCCTTTAAACGACGTATATAATATTCAGATTTTATCTGATACAAATTTATTTCAAATTCAAATATCTATCATTGACTGAAAGAAAGATAATCAGATTCTAGTGGCAAGCTTCTGACTGAAATGTCATTGTATCGTATTTTCGCGACTTCGCATGTTGTCAGGTAAAGGTTTCTGTAGTATGATTTTGTTGGATAAAATGACTTCAGATAAATGAGTAAAATAAAACAGATGTTTAATTTATGGATGTATTTCACGACAAATATACTGAGTGTATATTTCTTAGAAACTTATCAGTTCATGTCACCAGAACCTGGTTGACCATGTATCCTATATGTCACATCGAAACACTGTACACTGCAAATCATACAGTTGAACTTAAACGCATTATCTTTCTTATTTACAAAGGAGGTGCCAGAACCTTGCTCTTCAAATATTATCTCTCCACTGACTAAGAACTATACGCCGCAAAGCATCGTTTTCATCAAAATTTAAATCGCTTTCTTTTCTCATTTAAAATGCAGAGTTCCCTTGAACCTTGTCAACAATTACGTAGTATCTCCCTGATGTCTTAAAAAAACGATTCAAGGCATAATTGTCGGCAAAACTTAAATTCATTCTTTTCTAAATTACAATGAAAGCCCTAGAACCTTGCTCATCAAATATCAGCCTTCTGATATCTTAAAAGCTATACGCTGCGAACCTTCGTTGTCGACAGGATTTAAACGCATTCTTTTCTAAGTTACAATGAAAGCTCTAGAACCTTGTTCATCAAATATCAGCTCTCTGATATCGTAAAACTATGCGCTGCGAATTACCGTTTTCAGCATATTTTTAACGCTTTCCTTTCTAAGTTACAATGAAATTTCCAGAACACTGCTCATCAAATTTCATTTCTCTCATATCGTAAAACTATATGCTGCGAATCATTGTATCAGCAAAAACTTTAACGCATTTTTTTTCTAATCTAACCTTACTTATAAAACAGTATCTCTTTAATATCCCAGAAGTATTTGCTTCAAACGCATTTTTCACCAAAACTTAAAATGCTTTCGTTTTTCATTTACATTGCAGAATGCCAGAACCTTGCTCATCAGATGGTAGAGCATAATATTTCTCCTATATCATACACTCTACGATATCAGAATGAAGAAGAAATGAAAGAAAGCACAGATGAAGTTCTTAGGAACGTACAATTACTGGAACAGAAGAGGATAGTGATTTGTAGCCCGAGAGATGAAAAATATAATCTTATACAGATGGTCTTAGAACAAGTAAACTTATTATTTAGAAACACATATTTTGTTAATTTTAAACTGAACTATATATTGTGCGTTGAATTTCTAAATGGTAAACTTGTTCTTATGTGAGTATTTTCAAACCATTTATAACAGGATCTAAACCTAAACGCTCCCAATTTGAATTATCTGTAGATTTGCTTAAAATTAGCGGTATTAGTCCATGAAATATGAAATATCAGCTCTCCAACCATTCCTTCTAATTGACAAAGAGAGTTTTAGATTTTTATCGCGAAAATTGTAATAATTATCGCTGCTGTGTTACTTATTCATTTTGTATAAAAGTTATATTAGAAGAAGAGGGCGTTGCATGCTGAAGAAAAATGTTAAAAGGTTTTTATTTTCTTTTACTTTCCAGGCAAAACTGTTCCGTATGCTTGTCGATGAAAGTTATAGTTTCTTTATATTAGACCCGGTAAGAATTTAAAATATGATTAAATTATAACAACAAATATTTTAACCTTTATTTATAGTTCTTTGCATTGGTTTAAAAACAGTCACATGATTAATGACAAAAAGCCACATTCATTTGTAGGCGGGGCGAAAAAAACAACATGTATTGGCTTCCAACTGTGGCGTCGTGACATTTTGACGTCAAAACAATGTAACGTCGTACGCAAATTACTGGGTACTTGACCGACCGCTGCAAGTTTTCGCAGTTGACCTCTCTGTATCAAATTATCGCTGAAGATGTCGAATTTAATAATTAAAAATGTTGTCTTTAGTATCGGTTGATAAGAAGATTTATCAGCCTACAAAAAGTGATATCGACCGAGGACTTTATCACTTTTTTCCAGCTCAGAATCCTCATACTGCCCTCACTATAAGGCAATAACTGTGTAACATATTATGGCTGTACTGCTAAATTTAGTTTGAACAACATGCATGTGCAAAATTGAAACCGTTTATGTTTTACTGCTGATTAAGACTGGTCATACCTACATGATACATTGTAAACATTAGATACTTCTATGGTTATATTTCGTTACTAGGTCGTTTGGGGCTCTTTCGGGCATTATTTCAAGCCCAGACGGACACCAACGTAGAACCATCGGTCGTCCACATTTAAGCTAGTTACTTTTCTTAAAACTATGTACTTGTATTTGGCAGCTGGTAGTTTTGCTCTATTTTTTTCAGTCGACACACCTTAAAGCCTTGTCAGAGATCAACATGTACAGAACAGGACTATTTACAGCCAAATGTGAACTACTGGCGTATAGATACACCGACATCAGCAATGATTCCATACATTTTGACACCGGGTAATAACAGTAACACCTCTATTTAAAACATGTTTTTGAGTACCAATATAGTTTTTAAATTATTAAAGTTTTATATATATATATATATATATATATATATATATATATATATATATATATATATATATATATATATATGCTCTTTACTCCAATGCTTAAATAAATTCTAAATCTCAAGGGTTGACTGAATATACAAGCTGTTTATCATACTTTAAGAAAATTTAATGTAGAGATATGCCGTCAATCAAAGACAGAATTTCAATAAATCCTTTTTATCTAATCGCAAGAGAATTTGCGAAGTTCTATACCCAAGACGTGATTTTCCTTTAAACACAATTATTTACTTCTGTAAAAGAAGTATTTTTAAGAATTATAGTATTCTTTAATGAAACATGTTTTTAATGTGCAAGGAATGACATGCTTTCCTCTCATAATAAATGATTTAGTCAGTGTATATAAAAGTTTTACTATCCATCATAAATTTAAAATAGGTGTAGTTTTATAGTTTTTTTCCTACTTTTTAAAGAAATGATATATAACACAGCGTGTTTTACTTAATTTACATCTCGCGGAAAAAATAATTATGCCGTCTATATCCCTTTCAAAGTGTTTGAAATTATTCAATGCGCTTCTGCTATATTTTAGTTCAATTCTAATAGAATTCAAATGTAAGTATTCCTGTTCGCTACAAGTAGGTCGACGTAAAGTCATTGCAGCATGTATTATTAAATATAAACTTTGTGAAACTTTCAGCTATGGCTTTGGTGCGGCCGATGCAGCCAGAATCATCAATGAAGCAAAATATTATTATATCACTGATAATGATTCAACTAAGAATACCAACTTCTCAAGAGAAATATACCTCAAAGCACTGAAAACAGTAAGTCTTTCGATTGAAAAAATCACTACAATCTATAAATATATCATCATTTATTTTTTGTTGGGTTTAACGCCGCACCGACACAATTATAGGTCATATGGCGACTTTCAAGCTTTGATGGTGGAAGAAGACCCCAGATGCCCCTCTGTACATTGTTTCATCACAAGCGGGCACCTGGGTGGAACCACCGACCTTCTGTAAGCCAGCACATGAAGAATTCAACACCCGAAGTGAGGCTCGAAATCATCATTTAATAGCATTATCAATATCAATATGACGTCACAAAGCTGTTGCAATCATGATTCCTAATATCACAAATCTCTTAAAAGTTAAGCTAGTCTAAAGCGACAAATTAAGACAAAGGGCTTGGACTTACAATTGTTTTATTTGATCAAATAGCTTCCACAGAACTGTATCTAAATATCCATTAAAGAAGTACGCACGCATGAAAACCAACTTATATTAGGATCATTTCTGTTTTTTTCTAGTATTCATTCAAATTGCAAACGAGTAAGCTATGACTGTGTAAACAAAGGCAAGTTTTTTTTTTTGTTTTTTTTTTGGGGGGGGGGGGGGGTTTCTGTGTAAAAACGTTTGAAACATGGCGCCACTACACATGAATGGGTTCATCTTATAAATATTCAATTTATTTACTTTTCAGGTCAAAATAGCTCGTGGGGAAACAGGTTTTATAGAGTTTAATCGAACAACAGGTTCCAGGATTGGCTACTCTTTATCTCTGTACAATTACGGTGGTGCCAATTTATTTTCTAAGGTAATTACAATATGCAATATATTTTCCCCAATTTTCCGTCGTTACGCTAGAACTCTAATTATCAAACGTATGTAACTAGTTTTATCCAGTAGTGTGCTAACTGAAATACGTTAAGCACCCCCACCCCACCCCCTCCCGCAAAAAAGTTAGGTTTCACGTTATTTCATATTAAAACTAACCATGGCCTCTATCTTTCTCATGAATTACATTATCTAAAAACGTATAAACTAAATTGATAAAAAAAAATGAATCTATGTAATGCAAATATATATGTATTGTAAGTTAATGTACAGGACGCCAAGTTATCTGTTACAATTTCGGATGCCCATATTGTCTATGAAGAGTTTAAATAAAACAATTCTACACATGTAAAAAATCAGTTGATGTACTGCATGTAAATCGCAAGTCATTCTGCAGCACTTCAACGTAACATGCTACAAGCACGTTCCTTTTATATGAAAGTATCGTAACAAAGTAACATCTAAACTAGAAGCTATGATTTCGGATATTTAAGATCGGGTCCTGGGAAAAGATGGAGCCGTATGAGACTGAAATAGACAATGAAACAACGGAGTACATACCAGATCCAGCTGATCGTTTGACCTTCATAGATGTCAATGAAACCGATACTGGTGAATCCAGAGGAATATTCAGAGATATGGAACCCGTTGTGGTAGTTTTGGTGGGTAACATAATTTTTTTAAAATAGTTATACTGAACAAAAAACAAAGGGACATATTTTCCTTAGTGACATGGCCGTAGAGTGTGGGACACGAATCTTGGTCTTTGTCTGCATGAACTATATTTCTGATCGATCTCATAAACTGTGTAATTTTAAGTAAGTGGATTTATCATCATTATATTAACGTTGCATTCGCTCTTGCGACGAGTCTATGTACTGCTGTATTAAACGGACCAAGACGAAAACGAATACAATTTTCAATGTTACGCAGACGCGAGTTTGTTTAAAACTGATTCGTCTGAAAATGGATAAAATTATATTCTTAGACTTAAGTTATTACAACTGAAATGATTTACATGTGGTTGACGTATTACAACTCCTGAATAATATTCAATTCACAGCACTCGATTTGTTGAGTTTGTTTTAACATGAACATCAAGATGTCTATTTTACTTGATGTTAGCCGCAGAAAGCGTTAGGTGTGATGCGACCTTAAAACTTTCACTGTTCCGATATCAGCCTGTAGCGTTCAAATTGTTTTTTGTTTTTTTTTTTTTTTTTTGAAACTTGAATGGTCTGCTTAAAAATACTTAAATAGAAACTAAAGAAACATATAGGCTTATTTTACATCTATGTCTTGAGGAACAGTTACATTTGACATTGTCATTTTAATGCTGTAAATGATACATATGTTGGAAATTTAATATTTGTTTATACTTCAGGAGGAACCGTTTGTAATGTATAGAGACTTGCCAAAAGGTATTGTAGTTACCGGAAACGATCGATTTGAGGGCTTCACTATTGATCTTTTAGACCGCATTAGTAGAGACTTGAAATTTAATTATAAAATAATTTTATCACCAAATAATGAATATGGTGGACCGAGAGGAAGAGATCCAAGCGAAGCTGAATGGGGTGGAATAGTTGGTGAAATTCTTGCGAAGGTAAGTTATCATATTTGATTAACATGACCTACACATAAAAAAGCAGTTTTTAATATTCAATTAATTAGCTGATTTATACAATATCCTGAGTATTTTCAAGCGGGACTTTAATATACTTAGATTTTTATGGTGTTGTAGCGGATTCAACAGATTAATTCAACATCAGGAAAGAAAAAAGTAGTAACTTAAGGTAGTTCTGCACGTTTGGTAAACCAGAAGTAACGGCATAACGTCATTTATCCGGATAACGTAGAATAAAATCTGGACTCGATATACGGAAATGACAACCTATTCGCGAAAAAATTGTCATTTTCTCATAGAGGCCCATTATGAAAATTTGTGTGAGGTCCAATTTTTACAAATTAGTATAAGTAAAAATCAAGCCAATAACCCGATTTTTTTATTTGCCGAATAGTCCTTGTATATTCTAAAGTTATGAAATTCAGGATTTAATGCAATTCTAAATTGCAGAAAAAATAATCCAAACGTGCAGAAGTACTGTCAACATATTATCAATCTGTCTAGAAAAATATCTTAAAGTTAAAAATTATTTTGGATGTTATAAATGTTTTCGAAACTTATACAAATTCTCCAAACACTTTTTTTCTTCTTTTAGAACGCAACATTAGGCATGGGCGCCATTTCTATAACATCACAACGGCAGTCTGTTATCGACTTTAGCCTGGGCGTTGTCGGCACTGGCGTTAACATTCTGATACATAAACCAGAGGAAGTCCTTAGCATCTTTCAATTTCTTACTCCTTTCTCCCTCGAACTTTGGATGGCAATAATTGGCTCTTCGTTTGGAGTTTCGATTTTGTACTTCCTATTAGACTTCAGGAGCAAGGAAAGATTGTTTACTCTAAAATCTACCCTTTGGTTTTCACTTGGAACATTGCTTATGAAAGGCAGTGAATTTTCACCTAAAAGAACATCTCAAAGAATTTTAACAACTGGATTTTTGTTCTTTGTTTTGATCACGGTGTCTACGTATACAGCTAATATGGCTGCCTTTTTGACAAAGAAAAATCTAGAAGAGCCAGTTGACTCTTTCGAGCAACTAGCTGAAAGGGATGACATACAAATTTACACTGTTGAAAACTCAGCTACCATGAATTTTCTGAAAACATCTGCAGAAAGTTCTGTGTATCATCAGATATGGGAAAAAATTGCCCGTGACAACCATAAAGGCCTTGTGCCAAACGCTACCGTGGGGAGGAGGAAAGTTGAAGAAGGGGCAGCTGCTTTTATCTTTGACTCAATGATAAATCTTTACTCCGAGAAGCGATACTGTAAAACGCAATCTGTGTCTGCTCCAATCCTACTTCAGGAGCATGGGATCGCAATGATGAATGGGGCGCCTTTCAAATCACAGTTAAATATCGAACTACTTTTATTGAAGGAAGAAGGATTTATTCAAGCGCTAAGAAAAAAGTACACGTTTACTTATATCTGTTCAGTCTTGTAATTACAGTCAAACTTGTCTATAAAGACCACCCTAGAGAGAGCCAAAATGTGGTCTTTATTCTCAGGTTAAAATACACTGTGAATGTTAAAATGGGAAACAAAACATGTGGTCTTTAGAGCTAGGTGGTCTCTGTTCAGAGGTGGTCTTTAACACAGGTTTGACTGTATATAATTACTGCGCAAAGTGATAATCTTAAAATAATCTGATATAATTCCAGTCATTGTTCATTAGGCTGACATAGAGTATTACATAAACTATAGCACTTTATTGCAAATGTTTCAAATATTTTGAAGTAAATTGTTGTTAAGATTTAAATAAGGGTTTTGCAGAAAGTAGTATGCAATCATTTTCATACAGTATTAAATTTTACTCTTCAGATGGTGGGAAAATACCCGCTATTGCGATGAAGACTTTCAAAGTAGAAGTTCGAAGCAAGTGTCATTTGAATTGGATCATACAGCTGGTGTGTTTATTGTGGGAAGTTTTGGGCTTGCAGCAGCACTTACATTATTTATATGCAAGAAAATATATGTCTTAGGACAGAGAGACAGTCCCTTCCCAACAATAAGGTAACAAATTACGTTTCTTGATAGTATAAACTTTTAGATGGCATTAACCTAACAGACTTAAACGTTATTGGTATCTTATACCTTTTTTGAAATGAGAGGTGTTGTTGGCCGTTTAAGAAGAGAAGTTGTGCATAGGTTTTTGGCTATTAATATCACATACGTTTGGAGAAAGAAAACTGTTTATTTGTGTTGGCTAAGACGAATTTTAGAGGGCTCCGGTGATAAGGTTGAAAGTTGTTTGGGTCGGTAAAATCATAGACCATTTAGATAAAAAGGTGTCTCTGTTTAGGGAAGAAGAATCGTAGAAAAACAGAAAGAACGATAAGTAGTACTTTTCTTTCTCGTCAAGAATTACGATTTGGTTTTTATGAATGTTGTAAAACACATGGATAATAATTTACACAATATTATGTATACAATAAACTAATTGTTACATAATCGTCATAAACATTATCCATGTAGTTGTATATGTAGCCTGTATATTGTACTGTCTGACCAATGTTAAGTGGCAGCCGCTTAAATAAGACAAATGACGAAACCTTACTCTTGTATTAGCTTTTTTTATATTATGTAACCTGCTGTTCAGTGTGTGGATAAATAAACCAAGTATATATTAATATTCTGGTTCATTTATTTATTTTATTTGTTATTTTTATTTTTAGAAAAGAGGAAAACTCGGTAGGAAGAAGCCCTGAAGAAAAACTTATCTACGGGTTAACGGAGGGAAAGCAGTCTACAGTGTAAACAGTAGAGAGAGAGAAGAGATAGAGAGAAACCTTTTGTCTCCTTAGTTGAAAGAAAAAACACTGAACTTCTGAGAAACATTTAACTTCTAGCAAAAAAATTAAGAATCTAAAATTATCTTGGTATGGCACATATATATCTAACTTATTATCCACGGTCATTTTAGTTTTAGTAACAATTGTGAAAAGTGTCAATCACAAATCTAAGCTAATCATAAATTTTTACCAGTATTAAGCCGCGAGTTCTCGACAACGAGACTTAGTCTTTCGACTATTAACCGAGAAATAAATTCGACGTTAAAATAACTACTCTGCAACAGTTGTCAGGAATTTGAAACAATATATTATGCTGCATGTGACTTTCATTTTCTTTTGCAGTATCTTGTTAATAAAATACATGCTACCTAATATGAACTTGAGTACGTTGAGTATGTTCAAGACCTTGCACTTCAGTGTATTTTGCCGCTACAGTTGAAATATTGATTACATAAAATTCATTTGCGCTTTGATGTATTTGTGACAAGTGTCTACACATAGATAACGTGTATAGTATACATTATTATAAGCGGCATTTATTAGAATACTCATATCTTTGTGAACATACTGAGTTTTTTAATTGGTGTAAAAAAAATGCTGCATTGAACGGCGTACTTTTTACATTTTTGTGAAGACAATGAGTTTTTCTACTAGGTAAAGAACAATGAGCTTATATATTGCGTTATTTAGATAACAGTTTATAAATGTTGATTTTCTTGCTTATAGGTTAAGAGTAGAATACCAGAGAAATATATTCAAAAGCCCGCATATGGATATTTACAGTCAATTTCCCATAAATATAAATAATACATATGGCCTATTGAATATTGTTTAAACAGAAACATCTCAAGGTTTGAGATTTAACAGGGGGCAAATGTTCTATCCTTCAGTTGCTAAAATAGCACGAGTTTTGGTAGATGGTCTGCCATTGATACATACTTGTTCATGTTAATATTTTGTATTCTCCACAATAGCTCCTGCTTGTATAAATTATGTTATGAATGTATGTTTGTATTCTTAATCCAAGCTTAGTTATTGGGAAAGTAATGCCTTTGTGTACCCAGACTCATTCTAGAATATGTTCAGAAGCAATGAGCTGTTATTATCAATGATTCAACCATGTTTTAGCAGGGTAAACTTTAGTTTAACTGTAATTTTTTAAAGGCATTGGCCTCAAGATTTTGGCTAAAAATGATCTTTCTGTAAAATTGAAGTTTGGTCATATCGTGAACATTAGAATATGAGTTTTTGTTTCCAAACTTTCTTACAAATTCCAAATCAAGAGAAAAAAAAGATGCCCAAATCGGGAATTGAACCAGGACAGCTGCGGCAAAAAAAAAACTTTCCAGCTGTCTTTACCAATACACCACGGAGGAATATGTAATTAACGGTCGTTAAATATAGATATTTATAATTAAGATACTTTATCTCGTGTAAAGTGTTACAAACGCTTTTCAGTTTAAATGTAAAGAAACAAATTCTCATGTGTTTCCATAACAATTTTCTCTCTTTTTTGTTGTCGCAGAAATTTTAAATAAAAAGCCTATGGAAAATACAAATTGTCATGATAATTTTGAGCAAAAAATAATTCTACAATAAAGTAGTGTTATTTCACATTTGAGATATTTATCTATGATGATAAAACTTCAAACTGATCTTCTGGCATTATTTGGACTTTTTCCCGTACTTGCTATTGTGTTTTATATATTTGATTCTCAGAAAGATGGAAACATTGCAAAGTTTAACAATTTACTCGTAACATTTTCTGTTCCGGTACAAGTTCTTATTGCTCTAGGTATTTCGTAAAAATCACACTATTCTACTGCTTCCGGTTAATCAAACACCGATGACAGCCTTACTGATTGCTTTTATTGAAATCCATTGTTTCAAAGCTCTGTAATTTGTAAGAATGGTTGATGTTGTTTTTAGATGTGTTAAGTTTCCTATTCAGTGTATTTGAAAATCATAACGGTGTTATTTTTGAAAAATTTGTTTGATGGAATGCATATATTTCTTGCTTTTTAATTCGATATAAAATTGTACTACAAAGTCTGGTCTTTTTTTTCTTACAGTAAGCAAAATGTAAGCCAATATTAATATAATTAAAAAAAAAACACCAGAAAGCACTGCACTTCTTGACCCTGATAAAGACTTTGGGTGTTGAGAAATACTGACACATGTCTGAAGTTTTAACAACACGCCTGATGAAATTGTCAAGGAAATATGTTGAATGATTTTCATTAGAATGAGAACTATTCTAAGTAGCTATAACGCGACGCTTCAAAGCATTCATCCAGAAAGAATTGATTTAAAGCCCTGCTCCACTACTATTCAAATTCGTTTGTGTGTATGCAACCCATGAATACAATAGGTAACAGTTTACGGCCACGTGCCACACTTTAGCATGCAAACCACAGGTATTTCATATAGAACTTTATATAAAATAGGCTCTATTTTGACAGGCAGTCAGTCAGGATTTTCATGCTTTTTCAGTGACAATTCAAGGTTAAAATGTAGGACGGGAGCAGGGCTTTAAATAAACTGCACTGAACACGTTATTGACCTTGTAGCTCTACATTTAGAAGAAACTGAAACAACAATTTAAATACTATATATGCAGAAATATTCATGGGCTTAGATTTTCACTACATTCGTGCGGACATTGCACATTAATTTGTACCAGTATAAAGTAAAACACTGAAGTAAAATGTTTAGTACAGTTTGACGTTTGAATTTGATATAGTTAGTATGCAAGTATTACTCAATATTTAGTTCAAACATTAATGGAGAAGATAAACCTTTTTTTCATCAAGATAATTGCTTTACAATGAATACAAGCAAGTCTTTAAAATTACCGGTGAATTACTGACGTAGTTTTTTCCCCCACTTTATCATGCAATATATAAAGAGACGGTTTGTTTGTAGAACAGTTATTAATTGACCTTCGTGCATTCTCCGTTTAAGTATTCCCTGTAAATTGACTAGAGTTATTTTTGAATTATGAGAAAGGTAGGTATATGGTGTAAGATCGTTTTAGAACTCCATGCTCTAGTCTGTATTTTTATTGTGTTTCCATTAAATTATCAGTAGAGAAGATAATAGGTAAGGGTAGATTCTCGGAAGCACATAGCACCACAAACACAGCCTCAGAGCAACGCATATTTATTTGATTTAATTACTAAGTTAAGATTAAATTTTAATGCGTTTGTGAAAGTTGGTCAGTGTCGAAATGTTGTAAGCCAACAACAGTTTGAAAGAAAATATTTAATTCAAACACGCTTTAAGATGGTACTTTGGATTCAATGTTATCTGGTCTTTTGGGACCATGGAGTCAGTTCAATAAATATGTAATAGAGTTCCGCTTAAGCCGGTGCTAGGGGACGTTGGAAGTGTTGCACATTTCATTACCTCTCTTGAACAGACTCAATCAAACCGAATCTGCTTTTATTCTCCTTGGTTGCATACTATGTTTCCAAAGGATCTTTTCACAGACTTTATTAACTATCACAACATCAATCTTTAAGTGACGTGTGGCGGCTGTAAAAAGTCTCCACGTACTTGGATTCAGTGTTGTTATATTTTCTGGTCCTTTGGGATTATGGAGTCAATTCAATAAATGTGTAATAAAGTTCCGCTTAAGCTGGTGCTATGGGACGTGAGAGGAGTTTCAGATTTCAATACCTCTCATGAACAGACTCATTCAAACCTACTCTGCTAATATTCTCCTTTGGTTGCATTCTATGCTTCAAAAGGATCTTTACACAGATTTTATTAATGGGAGTTGCGAAAATTGACAATATTTGACACTTCTGAAACGAATGTTAAGTGGAACCAGTTGTTCCTGTTGTAGTAAGAGTAGATGCAGCTGATGAGACCGGTAATCGTATAACCTTCACAACAGGTCTTCAAGTGCCATGTGACAACCGTAAAATATCATCCTGTATTTGGTCTCGGTACTATTACTATTTTGGTCTAGTGGGAACATTGGGTACAATCAATGTCATAAATCATTATAGCAAAGTTCCATTTAAACTGACGCTACGGTTTATGATCTGACTCCATCCAAACGACTCTATCGATTATACTGCTGTTTAGCTTTGTTCTCGTTCCTTGCGAGGTCTGATTTACAATAAGGTATGACTTAGTCTGCAGCCCATTATGCTGGTAAATAAGATATTTGACATGTAATTTGAATCATTTCACGAATATATTTTTTATAATCTGGAAACTAAAAAGTCCTTAACCGTTATCATGCTGGACACCCCTTTTGACAGTTAATGGTACTGTCCAAATTGAAAGATGGACAAGTTCATTATAGAATTTCAGCAGCGTAAGGGTTAACTTTTACCAAGGTAATAACGTTTCCTCATTTTTACCTTAATGTACCATTCAAAATGGGGTGACCTTCGTGGCCGAGTGGTTAAGGTTGTTGACTTCGAATCACTTGCCCCTCACCGATGTGGGTTCGAGCCGCACTCGGGACGTTACATTCTTCATGTGAGGAAGCTATCGAGCTGGCTTACGGAAGGTCGGTGGTTCTACTCAGGTGCATTTCCGTCATGAAATAATGCACGGAGGGGCAACTGGGGTCTTCCTCCACCATCAAAGCTGGAAAGTCGACATATGACCTATAACTGTGTCGGTGTGACGTTAAACCCAACAAAAACAAAATCAAACTCTTAATACATTCACTGATACAAAATTATTCTTGTCTCACATCAAAATAATATGCATTCACTGATTCACACATGTCTAATCATATCTCCCGCCAGTTTTGGTCAAAGGTTTTTTTCAGCTTAGAAAAAGATGCAAGCACATGCCAATTAGCACAACCTACATCGCATCAATACACAGACACGAACTTTTTTTTTCATATATGTGGAAAGGTCTAGTACATTACGTTACAGTCTGCAGTGAAGGCCCTTGAATTTTTCATATCCGTAATTAATTTGCCCTTTTTCTTGTGGTTCATCAGCTTCAGTATTATCAAGGTTGCTCGGTGATCTTGTAGTTTGATCAACACCATTTGTGCATGCTTCTAATTTAACATTGTCTCTGATAATAGCCCATTCCTGCAACGATAGAATAACTTTGTTGTTTCCATTACTTTGTTGATTAAACGCCGTCAGATCAACTGGACTTCTGGATTATGAATACGGGGGTTTGGGGCAGAACCTTTTCAGGAAATACTTTTTACAGAACAGTATATTCATTTTGGTTAGTTAAGGGTTAAATGTGATAATATGAAACCTCGCTTGACCGGTAGACTGCGTCATGTAAAGAAACCACCCAACTGGCTCGCGTAGGATTGATTCTACCTAAGTGCCCGCCAATGCCTTAAACATGTTCGGAGAACCTGTTTGCTAGCATCAAAAATTGGAAAAGCTGCCATATTAAATAAAAAATTGGCGGCGTAACACCGCCCCTCCAAAACGTAAATGTTAATATAACCATAAAAATAGCAAACATGTATTTACATATTCATTACCTCAAGAAGACAAAGAGGTAGTCGCTATGACTGCAATAAAATTGATTTAGGGGTTAACGTTTGAAAGGCAGTTTATTTATGTTCACTTGTCACTTATTCCCAATGGAAATATGAAATGCTCCATTTTTGCTACTGTTCGCAGTTAAAGGTTATAAATCATTATCTATCTACCAATAAAGAGTAGTTAAATCTTCCTAGTGTGATTATGAATTTATAGACGTCAGACACAACAGCTATGTTAAATGACATAAAAGTTCGAAATATTTTTAAAAAGTTACTTGAAATGCGGAACCCTGCCATGAAAGGAAGATCATGGGACAAATATGTATCCAGATACTGGATAATACAATGTTTTGCAATGAAACAGTGTAAAACAATATATATTTGAGAAACTATGTACAAAATATTAATGAAACAGATTAATGCCTCGTCAGTAAGTAATACAGATCCAACGGTATTAGAGTTTTTCGATCCATACAATTTTATATTGTAAAAAGTATTTTGACACGACCCGATTTATTTTCCTACTAAACAAAGATGACTGAAACTGTGTGTTATTATCCAAGAAAACCATAGTTTGTCCGTCACATTACGTTATAGCGTCAAACGTTATAGCGGCATAATGGAATAGAAAACCAGGCAGAAAGGCAAATATCTGGTGGCCGGCGTCAAGGTTGAAAATAGCACCAATATTATGCAGGAATCGAAATAATATATCTCCAACAGTGATTTTCTTTTGACTTAAATCATTGTTTGTCGTGCGGATGCGTACCATTATATCACTCGAGCAGTAGATATATAACTGGAGATCAATCAATGACACAAATAATAATCCTACTTGCATTTACCTAGACACCTGCATGACACAAGTTAAACGGAACAATGTAGTAACTGCATGGTTAAAACCTTAGTGATAAGTCATTTCATCGTAATATCAATTTTCATGGTAAATATTGAAAAGTGTTTTTTCTTGTTTTTATGTATGATGTGTAATGTTGTACAAATAACATTATATCTAAATTGCAGTTAAAAAATAGACCTGAATTTATTTTATTAGACTTAAAACATTTTCTGATGGTATACAGTATTTGACAACCTTTTTGCATTGAGATAAGTTCTTCCTGCAATAATAGGTTTTTACAATGATTTTATTACGATTAAAGCACTTACGAATCGGTCTAGAATAAACATAGTCCAACTATAACAAATAATGGTGTACCTGCAATTCTCCAGAGGCAAATATGGAAAACACTATAGTTCCAAACACATCAAATCCAGCACACACATAAAATACATTTCGCCATTCAAGAGCAGTAGCCTAAAATATAACACATGCATTATCTAAGATGCTTCATATGCTGAAGACATTTAAAGGTATATTATCAGATTAACACTGTTTAAATCAGGATTTGGCATTCCACTTGTTTCATTGTGTTTTACGTCTAACACACGCGACCATTATAGTCATCTTTTCTTGTCATGATATTATATGAAAATTGTATAGAATAATAAGCATACTTTTTATTGTCCTGTTTCTTAACAAGCAACTGGGTTTAAATATTTGGTATTTATATTGGATGAGAAAATAGTTTCAAGTCACCATAGTCTGGCAACCAACCAGAAATTCTTTTTTAAAACTTTCTGAAGTTCTAGTTATTGCTTGTCTCTTATTATCGTATGTTTGGAGATGAAATGGGAATTAATTAATCAAAATCTAAACAGCTTAAGAGAATATCTTCTATGAAGAAAACATGATTTTAAATACAGATTTATTTACCTGAAGCACCTCTCGCAGAAAGATATTTTTATAAAAATCGTCCTTGTCTTTATTTGAACTAATGGTAACAAAATCCATATATACAAAATGTATAGCCTACACAATGTACCTCTTTCAACACTTATTGTGACGACACCTTTTTGCTGAACATAAAGTTCGAAATATCGCCCGTGCTTTTTCTTCATTTTAACTTGTAAGCGGATCTAAACTTGTAAACTGACGAAAATCACTTTCATTGTAAAAACTAGATAGATTTTCATGTACTAGTACACTAAAACATGTAATTAAACAGTTAATAACAATGTTATGATAATACTCGCTAAAATACAACTGAAACACCTACATTTGGCGTGAGATATCCAACCAGTAAAGGTGCCGTCATGCCTGTGAGTGCCGCTGATGTGTTTGTTATCCCAAACAAGACACCTGCATAACTAGATAAGTAAATCATAAACATGCTTTAATGTTTGGTTGAGAATATGAAGTACAGATTTTATGTCTATCGTTTGACAACATAGAAATGAAAGGTCGGAATCACATTTAAATAATTAATATCTTAACAAACTTGATGAAACGAAACATTTCAAAACGAAGTTATTGGAGCAAATTGAGTAGTTTCATCTCTCTTATTTCACTGATCGCACTCGCATTTTATGAAGAAAAAAATGAGCCACGCCATGAGAAAACCAACATAGTGGCTTTGCGACCAGCATGGATCCAGACCAGCCTGCGCATCCGTGCAGTCTGCTCAGGATCCATTCTGTTCGGTTTCAAAGCCTATTGCAATTAGAGGAACCGTTAGCGAACAGCATGGATCCTGACCAGATTGCGCGGATGTGCAGGCTGGTCTGGATCCATGCTGGTCGCAAAGCCAATAAGTTGGTTTTATCATGGCACGGCTCAAATGCTTTATATGAGATAACAATGATTTAGAAACGTCTTCTGTATTACAAAATTGTAGAGATGAGCAGCAATTGTAAACATACGCTGGCGCAATATCGACGTGATTGACCATATATCCTGCACGACCGAGCCCCATAAAGGTCATAGCTAATGACAATAGAATAACTGCTAGTGTTCTGTGTTCGCAAGAACAAAAACCTGTTCCAACCAAACACACAGCGGCGCCCATAAAGCCTGAAATGTTATTAGTAAGTAAGTAATGAATTTATTTAGTGTGGAGGACTTACTTGCCGGATAGTCCACATATCATATTCAACTGATTTATTACTTACATTTAACGATTAATATTTCGTATTCATTCGAACTTGTATCTCTGTAAAAATTTGTGAAAACATCCTTTGGAAGCATAGAACGCAACCAAGCAACATAATAAACTAAGTATATTCATGAGTTATGGTGAAAAATGAAAGTTCTCCGTCATCCTAAAGGACTGTAAAACAGCAAATTTAGGCTTCAATATTTAGCCTTTTTAAATTGGCACAGTTAGAACCATAAATGGAGGTTATCAAATACAATGGAATCAATAAAAATTTCTGCTGTGTCAATCAATATTCATACCTTTGACAAATATTAGAGAAAATGATGATCAGAAACAAGATTTAACAAGAAATTATAATGGTTCATCTTCCAAACGAAAAACGTGGCAACCACATAATAAACTAAGATATTATGAGCGTTTAAGAATTATCAGTCAGTAACAGACATCTATAAAGAATGTTTGTTTGTTTGTTCGTTCGTTTGTTTGTTCGGGGCTCATACGCCGTTTTTCAACAGTATTTCAATCATGTAACGGCGGGCAGTTAACCTTACCACTGTTCCTGGATTTTTACCAGTACAAACCTTTTCTCCGCAAGTAACTGCCAACTTTCCCACATAAATCAGAGGTAGGGCACGAACTGTTTAAGACACAATGTTTTTTTATCAAACGTCACGCAGAACATACGCCTAGCCCGGGGGTCAATTAAGAATACAGATAAACTCAAAGAATTAGTCATAGTACGTACTACATGTCTGGAAGCATTTTCTTGTTGTAGTTGTTGATAGATATTTTCTAGATCTGAGAAAATCTGCAAACTGGCCGGAAAATATGCCTGACAAAAACTGACAAATATATGGCACAGCTGATAATACACCATTCTGAAAGTAAAAATTGTGTTAAGAAAGAAAAGATAGTGTAGTAAACAATCTATTCTACTTATGATTATTCATATGCATTAACAGTCTCCTTATTCGATCCATTGAAATTTATGACGTTCATTTTGTATGAACCTCAAGAGGAAAGGCGCCTCACAGTTTTAAAACGCTACTTAGTGATAAAGTGCCTCTGTTTTGTCAGCATCTGCATGCAGTCAGGGAGAACGCCTTAGATGACATTGCAGCAGTTCTATTTGAATAGCCGTGATGAAGCAAATTCTAATGTTAGATACAACAAAATATATGTAATTTATAAAAACATGTGTTTACAAACTGAAAGGAAAAATAACGCAAATGTAAGACTTTTTTTTTTCACGTTCGACATGTGAAAAGATCGGCAAATTAACCACTAGTAGCTAGCGTAACACATGGACTTTCCGAGCACATCCCGAAAAAATAATTCATTTATGAAGCATTTCACTGAACATACATCTTAATCCTATTTAATTTCGATTACGGGTACACGTTATTCTTTTTTTTTGTTGTTGTTGTTGTTGTTGCTATATTTGACAATTTTATGTCCGATTAGGATATCACATGAAAACTGTTACAGAATAAATAAACGGATACTTTATTATTCAAATTATTTACCAAGACCAAGATGGTAAATACTTAGACAATGGTTTCAGACCAACACCTATGCGTGGACATATTATTTTGTAAAGACGTTCAACGAAAGTGACTACGGTCGCAGGAGAACCATTTTGTTTTGTCCAATCATTTATGCTATAGCTGATACTTACACTTTTTATATCGAAATGCAAAACATCCATCATGAATGTAGGTATATTTGTTAGTAGTGTAGCATTTGTCCAGTTGTTGCACACGTGCGCAGTCAGACACGCAAACAGGCATGGTGACTTTGCCAGAGCCACCCAAGGGACTTTAGTATACTAAAAAAAGAACATTTGCATTAAATGACCACAAAATTGATTTTACAATCTACTGAACAAACAAAAGCTTAAAGGCTGATAGGTAGAACATATTAAATGTTTATCGAAAACTCCATGGGCCAAACATTTCCATAGAGGGTTTTTGACAAAGACTACTGCTTTGCCTAGAAAATCACATTTTAGATATTTTCAAAATATAAATTCCTCTGATTACCCTTTGAGACCTGAATAATCATTTATAACAAATTTCGTGATAACGCTGTGGCACATTTGGGGCATCAAAACATCAGCTATAAATTTTGACACTCTTCTTGCCTTTCTCTAAAGCGACAACTTCAAACATTTAGTTGAAACAGAGTCGTTTTATTTTATAATGAAGATATGTTTGGGTTGTTTTTTATAAAGTAAAAGGAGCAAATTATACGACAAATAATGTTAAATGTTGTATTTCACCTTTAATAGGCCCTATGTGTATTTCGCTTAGTATAAGATAAAGATATAGGTACCATTTTGCAACAATACCCTAGTAGAAAATATAAACGTAGAAAGACATAAATATGACGGTTTTTTTTTTTGTCATTTATATCACTTTACCTAAATCTAAAACGATTAAATAACGTTGTGCAGAAACCAACGTTAGGGCTTGCAAACAGCGAAGAAACCAGAAAAGCGCACATCTATACTATGCGTTTATTCCCGTATCCATACTGTGCGTTTATCAATTTCAGCACTTGTATGCAACTGATAAGCGAACAGCATGGATTCAGATTAGTCTGCTGATCTGAATCCATGCAAATCGCAAAGCTCTTACGCTGGTTTTCGAACAAGGCGCTAAATGTACTTTAAAAATCGTATTCAGTTTCAAATAACTTCGTAGGACTTCTGTAACAATTTTTGAATAGTTTCGCAAAGAGTATATGCGCTGGAGAATATATATCGTGGAGCTACATAACTTCAGTAATATATTACTGCCATGGTACGTATTTAAGCGGTACAAAAAAGCATATGAGACGTATGAATCTGAGCTTAAACTAATCTTGGTTTGAGACACATATTTCAGAATATATTGAAATACACAAAAACTGAACAACAGAATATACCAATATACTAAAAAGATCAATACTAGAACATACTAATATACATAAAAATCGAACAACAGGATCTAAGTACTGAATATACTTAAAATCTGATAAACAAGATTTTCCGAAAGAAATTAAAACATGTAGAAACACCAACACCGAAAAATAACCAATCGAAAGCAAGAACACCTTAGTGGAACGTTCAGTTGTTGAACAAAAACTTTGAAAATAATTAAAGATGCTTTGAATTTTCTACCGTTTTCTTTTTGCCATGACTTATACTTTCTGTAATGTAGTTCTTTTCGGCTGTTGTTATTCTCGGATGTGAAGATGGGTTATCAGCGGACAATAAAAGCCATGCTATTGTCCATAGCACACCAGCAGATCCTGACAATTACAGATATCATTGTTTATATGAAAATGCTTGAAATAAGCTCAGCTATATTGAGAAGATAAAAAAAAATCATAAATATGAAAATGATAAGAACGAAACGGATAAAAAAGAAAAGGATAAGAACGAAAAAAAAAAAATAAAAACATAAGTTGCAAATCTGTTACACATTAACACATTAACATTTTTATGTGAATAGTTGCTATAATACAATTTAAATTGGATATTGGATAACTTTCCTTAAGGTGTTTTGCTGTTTATTTATACCTGTAACGTAAAAGATAGAGCCCCATCCACCATCAAATCCATATGCACACAGCACACCAGATGTGCTGAACGTCAGTACATTGCCGAATGTAGCTCCTATAAATTATCAACACTCTCTGTCAGAAACATCTTGAAGAAATATTATTACCCCAATTCCTTAACGTGACACTCTTAATTTCTATATGATTACATAATCACGTTAATAAATTTGGCATTCCTCGTATCTGTAGCCCACCACATACGTGGTTTTCCGTAAAAGCTTGAGAAAACCAAAACACATACATTGACGTGAATTGCGGATTGTTTTTTCATGTCAGCTACCTTTAAATCCACTGTTGTCTGTTTTGCTTCTACTTAATCATACTAAGTATATGTGCCTGACATCGTTTGCTTCAGACAATAACTGCCACGTATATCTATTTATAACTTCATTACAAGACGTAACTCTCGGCATTTAGAGATATAGAAAACTATTTTTCTTCTTACATTATAATAGATTTATTTGCTTTTATTATTAAGATATAGCTCATCAAATTTTAAATCAAAACCTGCGTAGCACAGAGCCGTGAGTTTGCTTCTTTCCAAAGGTGGTGCCCATTGCCCCCACATGTCATGCATGGCAGGGAATGTCATAGCCTATATAGATAATAACAGTTAGATCTACAAAAATCACAGTGACAATAGTAAAATGTTTGAAAAATATAGATCGAATACCCCGCCTACTTGATTTTTATTTCTGCCATGTCTTTCATGTAGAACATATATATGTTTTAACATTAATCAAGCGTATACACAAAGTAATAAGCATGTCAATTTCGTCTAAACACGTTGCTTATAATACAAAACTGAATAGAAATGCGTCATGAATATGCTTTAATAGACAAACAGGCAAGGAATCTAACTAGTGCTAAAGACCGTCTCTGAAGACGACATCTTTCTTAAACATTTGCAGGATATTTAACATGCAAATAGAGACAAGGCTTTCGGCAAATATAGATATACCCCTTATAACCCTTCAGCACGTACTGAGTAACTAGTAATTAACCCGTATCATGCTAAGCACGTTTGGTTCTGCCTTTGCGACCAGTGTAGATCATGATCAGCCTGCACATCCGTGCAGTCTGATCATGATCTGCAGTGTTCGCCATTCAGCCAGTACCTTTTGTAACCACCCTTTTTAACAGTTAATGGTACTGTCCAAATTGAAAGATGGACAGGTTCATTATAGAAATTTAGCAGGGTAAGGGTTAACGCCTGTACTCACTGAAAACAATCCAATACCGACTCTGAGTGCAAACAGCAGGTAGACATGTGTTCGTGCACATAATGGAAGAAACAAAGTCAACAGGGACGATCCAAATATTGAAGTGAAAAGAACTTTCTTCCCACCAAACCTGTGCAAATGAAATTACATACAACTTTGTATTACTTTTGACTTTTAAAGACACGAGCCGTAACAACAACTCAAAATGCTCGATTTGTATAATTGAAGACCGCCGAGTTTAACCGGATTTAAAGTTGAGGTTACAGAGCCATGTAAAAACAAGAACGAACACCTAACAGGAAAAGCCAAACAATCACACATTAAAATATATATGGATAACATCTTAAATAGATGATCAGTTTATTTCATAAATGTACATACGCATTTTTTTCTATAAAAAGATATGTAATGGTAAACATAATGTCGATAAATTATGTTTTAGACTAATTATTATTTGCGCAAAATAAAAAGTATAAGTCGTGAGAATGAGTCACAATTTACAAAGAGAAATAAGTTCATATTACAAAGAAAATGATTAGCCAGACTGTTTAAGCGTAAAGAAAAGAGCATGACCATGTGCAAAAATCATAAATGTTTATGTCATACAGCAACCAGACATGTCAAAGCAATAAATTTTACAATACAAAATAAACATAACAAACATACGACATAATAAACACTTAGCATAACAGCAGACTATAGCACGAAAAACACGACGGGCATAACTTAAACAAGACACATATTTACCGCCTTTAAAAGAGAAAAACATTTATGGAATTTGACATGTAACCTTCTTAATTGACTATTTATGTCTATTAAAGAAGGCTGCTTGTAAATGTATGTAGAACTTAAGGAAAAGAAGCAAATGCTTGTTCAACTGAACAAGTCAACAAGATGTTGACAGAGAAATACCATGAAATATGTACGAGTAAAGAACACCAAGGTCAGTAGCAGTTTTTAGGTCTCGTCAACATATGGTATTTATTTTCAAAACAAGTAATGCATGTCTTTCTTTTCTACAAAATGGTTATAACGTAATAAAACGTAACGAATATCGTCGGATAGGTATTGAAATCTCTGAATATATCCCCTGGAAACATAGAACGCAACGAAGCAACATAAACACAAACTTGGTTTGATTGAGTTTGTTCATGAGAGGTAATTAAATGTGCAATACCCCTCTTTCCCCCTAGCACCGGCTTAAGTGGAATTCTAGCATAGTAAAATTGAACATTCGCCATGGTCCCAAAGAACAGAATATGCTAAATAAATAGTAACATCCTAGTTACCTGGAAAATAATAAGTAATAAATATCATAACGTAACATAACTTTCGTATGCTAATTTGAAAGCAATATTTATTCCGAATTCCAGTCAACAGTATCATTTACTGACTTTGCACGAAACTTTCGTGCAGATTGGTTATTGTTTAAAAATTATCTGAATGAGCAGTAGCCTGTAAAAGGATTTTTTTATGCTAAACAAAAAATTATGTGAAGAAATTTAAAATAAAATTTTGTCTACCTGTGAGCTAGCCAGCCTCCTGGAATTTGCGTTATAATGTACCCGTAATAAAATGAGGCTAGAATAAGCTCCTTTGTAGACACATCCCATTCTAATTCGGCTCTCTAAAATTTCAAATATCAATAAAATTTAACATATAATTGATTAGGTATATGCAATGTATTCTATACATATGATTAATTGCACAAGATTGTTTTTTCCACCCTGATAACATCAAATGAAACTTTACTTCATACGTTAATACATATAAGTAATCAAAATTAAGGAACAGGCATAAATTAAGCTATATTTACAAATTTGAATAAAACTATGTTGCATGATATGGCGCAAAAGTTCGAATGAATTTTGCTACAGTCGTATACATGTTTGTACAGTTGTAATATCAGTGTATATCTGCACAAGGTATGTGGACATCTTCTCTTAATATTTGACTGTTTTCGGACAGTTAATTAAATCAATGTAATTCATGTGCAAACAATTACATTACGATTACACCAATAATCAATTAAAGTAACTTGATGTATGTTACAAGTTATTAGCCCCCCAAAAATATGAGAAAAATATTTTTAAGACTGTGAACAGGTTTTAAAATTCATACCACATAATCGCTAGCATTTTCGGCCATTTTGACCGAATTTTTGGCAGAATTGGTCATTTTCTAATCATATGTATGATATCAATTTGCTTTGTTATAAAACACTAACTGGACGAGAAATGATATTAGGGATCTGGTACAAGTTTTAATGTAAAGAAATCAACGGAAAATGCAACTTTTTACCATTGACAAGTTTTTTAAAAAGTGCCATAAATGTCGTTAGATTTGGCAAAATCGTGCACATTGACACGGTCATAATCAATTATCCTTGGATGACAATGTCATCGGATACAAGTATTCAACAGACAAATCTATGACTGAAATGTATACAAATTTTCACCAAAAAATAACTAAAAATAAGCATGGGGCAAGTTTTGAAAAACATACATAAACCGTGGACCTGGTCACGACCGTGTGATAATCGAACCACATCGGTCCATTAGACACAAGCACGAAAACTCATCAAAGATTCGGTTGTGATTAAAGAAAATCTAAGCGACATTTTTTCAAAACTTGACACTTTCTTAAATGATTAGGCCAAAAGGCATTGCACTTGTATTTTGGCAGTGGAAACTTTTTGATATAGATCATACATAACATAAATGCACTCTACATAAATACTATTGGTTTAATTTAATGTGAAATAAGATGTTTTATTTATCTGCAGAAAAATAGTTTTAAGTAGCTCTGTGATGTATTGAAAACAGACCAAGAAAAAATTTCCATTTGATATGTAGCTACTAATGCATATTGACTTCTGAAGCTGTGTCTTAAAACAAAATGATTATTTCAGTGTTTATCTAGGACATGCAGCCGTTTTGTTGTTGGTTTGTTCTGGGTTATGAACGAAACCATATTGAAACCGTTTTAAGCAATTTGCATTTATATTCGAAAATGCCAAGATGACGTCATAAAATAATGATCTTACGTCACTCGAATGAGAGGCTTCCTCCTCTTCCTTGATGCAGTTTAAATCAAACCCCTTTGGCAAGACGCTCGTGTTTGTAAAATTCTTTAAGCCTTGAAAAATTAGAAAGGTATAGACTTTTTAGTTTTTCATATAAGTGTTGAATAAATAGCATTGCGATGTTTCAAATTGCTAAATGAATGTTCATTCACTGAAATGGCACACGTTCAGCGGTACATGTGGCGTAAATATGGTGAGTTAACCTTTTTATTTACCAATAAAGTTTTGTATTCATTCTTGTTTCTTATTCTTCATAAAGTCAAAGTGCTAACACTTTTTGGAAGCTATTTTTTCATCTTTCTACATATAGTATTTTTCTTGATATTAATTGGAATAGTTGTATTAGCTCTACCTATACGTACCGCTACATCAGTCTGTAAATCGGATAAAGCCTGTGAGGACATTTTGAAGAAATGACCAGCACGTTTCTGACCTAGTATAAATATACAGTTAGACAACAAACATTCATGCCTTTAATTGCTTCAAAGTCTATTTGTGGAGTCTTCACCATGCAAACTACGGCCACACTTAGATTAACACGCAGGGAGTTGAAGACGGCAAAACCAAAGAATCCGATGTATGCAAGTATCCATCGCTGAGAACAACAGCCGGGTACATTACCATCTATGTGTTCTGGAATCATAAATGTTTAATATATTATCATTTAAGGAAATAAGACTTGACTAACATTTCTAGCTGTAAAAGTCAATTTTTTAAATATAAGTAAATGGAAAATTAATTTAATGTTTAATTATTATCTATATGTCGCAATAACAAGAAAAAAGCTGCACTCTGTGCAGACATCTTGAAACTCATATAATTAACTAGATAGATAATCATATGCAATACCCAAAAGTAAACAGTTACTTTGGAATGATGTTTTATATAAATCATTCAACGACGCCAGCCGCACATATCATAATATGAATATCAAAGTACGATTAACCTGCTGGCCGCTATCTTAGCGAAAGGAAGTGTTGCAAGTTAGGTTCTAGGTTACAACACACTAAATAGTTGTTCATCTTTACTCTATGTAAAATGGATATATTTCCAATGGCCGCAGCACACATCAGGACCCATTTTAAATGTCTGTAACTTACATTTTCTTGAAGAATATTGTCTGTGCTGAATAAAAATCAAAAGAAAAGTGGGGGTCATGTTTGATGCAAGAAAAATATTTTCAGTCAAACACACAAACTGCAAAATCAGCTAAAAATGAGGCCCCAAATTGTAGTGGTGGTGTATGATCTAAGTTTCCATGACAAATTCTGTCATGTTATCATTTCATTATGAAAATGTTACCTACATGTCAAGCACAGATCTTTCATTTGATTTCAGCAAAAACAAATGCAAAGAAAATAATGAAATTAGCTCTACAGAGAAAAAAAAACTGAGGACTATTTGAATCCGCCATTATGCGACCATTTTTTTCGCGCCATTTTCCTATTTAGTGTCTGTATGCTTATAAGAGAAACTTTTTTCTCTAAGATGATGCCAGTTTCATTTGAAATGTACAAGCAACCTAAATGCATGAAAAAATACAAGGTGTTAGCTAGATATCAACAGTTTCTAAGGTCTTAAGGCATTTTCAGTAACATAAGACAACGCGTCAGCTTTTGCCCAAACCTGCCCGAAATTAGCATTCTTTAGGCTATAAATATGCAGTGTTTGAAAAGTTACCCCCAAAACAGAGAAAATGTGATATGTGTGGGGGTTATCCTCATTTATAGCAAAATTTGCAATAAATTTGTCATTTTCATTCAAAGTCTAATCAAAGTAGCCCATTTCCATCCTCATCTGGCCATATTTCAATTTTTACCAATGCTCTTTTATATCTATTTACAGTTTGTTTCATTATTGTCTCGCAAAACTCAATGTGATATTTATCTAAGAATATCGTCTTTGTTGACAATTAAATGTAGTTATTTCGTTAAATTGTCAATAAATGAATAAATAAATAAATAAATAAATCCATTTCGTATCTTTGTATCATAGAGTTCCGCTTATATGTGGGTGCCAGCGAATGTTGGGAGGGCAATGACAGACCAACGGAACGACGTCTGCTATTATTTCGCTAGGTTGCATTCTTTGCTTCTAAATGATCTTTTGGAGTTTATCAACTATCACAACAGCTGCCTTTAAGTGCTGTGTGGCGGTCGTAAAAAGGTTCCCCACACTTTTAGTAAGTGATATTATATTTCTTGGTCACTTTGGTGTCAAAGAAACCATTAAATACAATGTATCTCTGTTATTATAATAGGGTTCCGCAAAAGCCGGTATTTTGTTGCAGATTTCACTAACTCTTATGAACAGACTCAGTCAAACTGAGTCTACTATTATTTTGAACGGCTTCCTAACACTTCCAGAGGATCCTCTTAGATTTTATTGTCATACACTACCAAAGCTTGGTAGAATAGTTTGGTATAACAATCAGTTGCTCTTAATTGTGGAAGTCATTTAAATATCAGATTTCTGGAATATTTTAATGTAAAGTAATATTACTTAAACATTACGTCATGATATATGTGTACCTTGTTGATATTAAATTATGTCTATTTTACCAATAAAGCTGTTTTAAATATCAGGGGTAATACGCTGTACATAAAGTGAAAACTATTTTATTTTGTAGGGATAACGCATGCCTTTTCGTGTTATAACATCTGCAGAATGCCCAGGGAGTGGTTGGTGTGTGAGCCCGGTATGGCGACGGTGCCAACGTTCTGAAGATGTTATAACACGAAATGAATATGCGCTAACGCTATTCTAGCATAAAACGCGTAAAACTGATAAATAAATCCATTGTCACTCATCGTCATTAAATGTCCACGAAATGCGCGGGATTTTTTTTTTAATTATCCGTTTTGGGGCCGAATGCCACGAAACGCGCATATATAATAAGGTGTTTTAACAGCACGCGAGCGCGAGAATCTCTCTGTTAACACACGTTTCCTCTCCTGTTAAAATACACACGAAAGGTGACAAGAACATCAGTTTTATGCTAGAATCTCTGTTAACACACGTTTTCTCTCCTGTTAAAATACCCACGAAAGGTGACAAGAACAGCAGTTTTATGCTACAATACTTCCAAAGCACTGTCGTTTCAATACGATTTAAGTCAGAATTAGTGAATTGTTAAAATGTAGGAACATTGACATGACACGTATTTTATTTCTACACAATGCATTTTTCCATACTCAAAAATAACACGCCAGGTTATCTAAGTGTTTTAGGGGATTGTAACGCAATTTAATATTTCTCAATTTATCATTTTAATTAATGATTTAGGCTTATATACAGAACAAAGTAGCTAACCCTCCATTTGCTCCTTCATCAATATTTTAATAATAATTTTACTAAATGCACCGGAAATTAAGCATACATATAGTTCTCCTTGTTGTTGAATTCATAATTCAAAAAATATCGAAAAACGCAAAAATATAATTTATTTCCTTTTACTAACCACAACCCATTATTCTAAAGTTGTGCTTTTAGAAAACAGGCGAATACCATTGATAAGAATATAGAAGTGTAAATTTTATTTTTTACTAGAAAATGGTTAGATATCAAACATATTTCAAATGATCATTTCCAATCAGTTATGACAACGTCATTATTTTGTTTTTGTCGCCATTTTCCCTTTACAACGTTTTACAATAGTTTGTAATTTCTAAATATTTCAGTGTATTTATGTGACTCAAAAATTGGTTGAAGTCGTAAAATAGGTATATCTATATAAAGTCAGTATTTGATTTTGTTGAAATTTTGAAATATTATCAACAGCATATTGTTTTAAGCATATTCTAATTTTCATAAATATATACATATTCAGTATTTTTTATGATATTTGTAAAACAGCAAACGATGGGTTAGCTTTTATGTTAAGTATATTATAATTCTATACTTTCACCTTGTAGAAATAATTTTCATTTTTAATAAACTTACCTTTAACTGCTTTAACTGTGTAATTATCCCTTTCTTGCATTATGATGTTATGCAAAATAAGATATCCAGAGTAATTCAATATTTCAGACTGGTTTGAGATAAAAACGTCAATCAGACATTGCCAGTGCTTAAGATTTCATAAAAAAAGACGCTACCTTTCAACCAATCAAAAGCATTACTTTCTATGTATTTTGAGTTTCAAAACCACACTTGTTGTTTCAGTCCATATTGCTCCTTTAAATACATTTTTGTTTGCAAAAAAAGATATAAATGTATAAAACTATAGGATAATTACGACAGTTTATGAAAGGACATGAAAAATCATATATATGAGTAAATCTGGCAGGAAAGTTAATCCTCCGAAACAATGTAACATGAAACCATCAGCGAGCGGAACACGCGTGCTAAAGAAATTTTTGCGTTCTGAGATATAGGGTGTATACATGTTATTTTTAAAAGTTTGTTTGTTTGTTTTCAGTTAATAATTGGTTCAGTGGAAATAAAACATGCCTAACATAATAATTATTGCAACTGTAATGCAAATTAAGTAAACAATTTCCAGTATATGAATGTCATATTGCTTGAGCGAGGTCAGGAGTATTAAAGAAAATAATGTTAGCAGAGCTGTAGCCCAGCCTGGTGCTATTTCTGAAAGGTCTGACTTTCATTTTAATGATATGTTTGGACGTAATTTCGCCCTTTTATTTTTGTTTCATATCCTCAGTGTGAAGCCCAGATGTGTCCCTGTCAAAAACTTTTATCACTGCATAATATTTTATTTTAACGCTTTAAGCAGGGACTTCCGCGGCCGAGTGGTTAAGGCCCTGGCTTAGAATCACGCGCCTCTCTCCTCTACGGCTTCGAAGCCCCGCTGGGGACTTTGAGTTCTTTCATATAAAAGGGTAATTCAGCTGGCTTACGGAAGTTCTGCGGTTCTTGGAGAGCGCCTTGTGACTTTCTCTATAATTAAATGCAGGGAAACCGTTTTTCTTACCTGATTTGTGGTAACCCAGAAAAACATTTTAAGCATTCTTAACTACTTTCAAAAACAAGTTTGAATGCTGGAATAATTCCAGTAATGTATAGAAATGCTGTACAATAAATGAAGAAAGCCTAACGTATTGCCTTTAAATCAATTAGTACACACTTACTAAATGATATGCCGGTATATAGCCAAGTTTCTTTTCCGAGGCCCGAATGACTGAAACCCAATAATTTTTATTATTGATCGGTAAGCAATTCAATAAGTGTTCTAGAGAATCTACTACAAAATACTAGAAATTAAATTTCGCATTTTTATTTCCAAAATTTTTGGTTATTACCCCCAGGAAACATGTGTAGATTAGACCTGTCATATAGCACAAACTTTGAACTGGCGACTTGTTTTAAGAGTCAAGCTATAATGATTTATGTAAGGATATTGCATGATTATTCGTATTTCGACATCTGCAGAATCTCAAGAGTTTGGTTGGTAACCAAGCACGTAAAGGCAGGTATTATAACAGGAAAGAAACATGCTTTAACACCATTTTAAAATAAAATGTGTAAAAGCTGAATGATTGTTCTGTCGATAGCGTTCATTGCCTCTCAAACATGTTTTAACTTTGCGTAGTACAGGCGAAGTGCACTCGAATTTTGCCAAATATTGAATATATATATAATTAAAAAGGCGTGAACAGCACGTGATCTCCATGCAATCACGCGTTTACTATTCTGTTAAAACAGCCCTTGAAACTTTATTAATTTAGTAAAACCGAAAAGCGGAAAAGAAGAGAAAAATGCTGGTTCAACATTCTCTCGAACGGTTCGTTGCCTCCAGTTTTATTTTTTATGACATTTTACGTAATATAGGACAAAGTGTTAGTAATATATCACTCACTTCAGGACATTGTAACATTTGTCACATAAAGGTATATTTTATATTAGTTGATTACATTTTACGTGATATTCATAAGTGAAAATAGTTCATTGCCGTCATAAATTTGGTTCAGGCTTGCCTGTTGCCAGAATCTGATATTGTTTATGTATTGTTTCTGTAGGTATTAAATGTATTCAGATGTTCGTGCTGTACAGGGAATTTCCTAACTTTCCTACTAAGACTGTCGAAAAGCTGTTTGTTCGAACTTGTGGTACGGTCGTCAAAATTTATCATCATTTGACTCGGCACCTAAACTTTGGTTTTGTCATAAGGACGTTCATAAATTTCGTTGTATTGCATAATGGAACCGTACTCTTAAGTAAAGATGTTCTTGAAGACATCCAAACTGTGTCTTATATTTCTGGTTGAGTACAGCAATTTTTTATAATGATTGAGCTTTCATACCTTTTTTTAAGCTGATTAGCAATATCTAATTCAAATGTGGTCCTACTTTGTAAAGTGAAGGAAGACAGAAGTCAGAAAGATTACTCTTCAAGAACTATTTAGTCATGCATTGATTCGAATGTGTTACACCCAAGTATTGTCTAACTTTTTAACAAAGAAGCAAAATAATCTTAAATTTTCAAAGAAACTATTTTAAATGGAAAAAAATGTATATTACTGGTGATAACTTACAGGTACGATAGTTATCATAGAAACAAAACTTTATGTGTGAGAAAAATTTAAATGTCCCATAAAAATGTAATAAATAGAATATTGTTTTGTCACGTGTCAGTTTAATTACTGTTCATTAACACTTGATGTTGGTTTATGACATCGTTCAACATAAGAAAACGTCGGAATGAGTTTGTAAATTTGAAATGCATGTCCAACTGCATCATGCAAAGATTACAAATGATAGTCAAAATGCAAGTAGTGGCAAAGGTTGTTTGTCATAACATATATTTAGAATGCGAGAATTAATTTTATACATAAAAACCCACTTGTAATAACGCAAGCCATATATCATAATAGATATACTAAAACTAAGATATTTTAACTTCGAAAAATGGTGTTAGTTAAAACAAATATGAAAAATATATGCAAGTTATAATGACCAAATCATTATTCTTAACAAATGAGGTCAATAATGCTCTTTTTGTGTCTGTAAATTTCTTCCTTCAATTTCTTGTTTTTGCTTACTTTCGTTCACTCAAGTGAAACAAGATAGAGAGAGATCAAATGAAAAACAAGGCGATCGGTAACGCCGTCGGATGCTCCCCAAAATTACTGTAGCGTAATGGGCTTTCCAATCAAGGAGGTTGTGAAATGTACCTTTAAGGTGGGAATATAACAAACAAAGAACAAGTATTTTTTTCTTTAAACGAATATATTTGTTGCAGAATAAAGCAGTAGACTTGATACTTGATTAAGTAAGGTGACAAGAAGTTGCGGGTAATGTAATATATAACAGTATTCTTGTCAAAATTTGATTAAGGTCACCAAATGAATTTAAAGCAAATATATACACTATCGAGAAAGAAATGTTAAGAAAAGAGTTATGCCACGAAAATGATTTTTAAAAAGGGAGATAATTTAAAAATGGGACCACCTAGTGTTATGGTTCCTTGTAATTGCACTCCCTTCCTCTCACTGACCTCTTTAAAGTATGGAGTCAATACTTTACTTAGTATTCAAGTTATGCTCCGGACAAGGTTTTCAAATAAGGGAGATAATTCAAAAATGGGACCATCTAGATTTATGGTTTCTTGTCGCTGCACTCCCCCTTACTTACCTCTATCAGTTTGTAAGTATCAAGTCAATATCTTACAAAATATTCAAGTTATGCCCGGGACAATGATTTCAAAAAGAGAGGTAATTCAAAAATGGGAATACCTAGAGTTATGGTTTGTTGTCACTGCATTTTTTCTCAATAAGCTCTATCATTGTATAAGGCTACAATTTGGTAACATTTATACTTTTTGATTTATCCCCCTGACAAGAAGTGTGACGGACGGTCAGACGGACAGACGGATATGTCGGCGACTATATGCTCCCCCGGGAGCACAGAAAGACTATCTTTTTTAACTACGTTACGCTTTCCGACGCGATGAACAGTGGGTAATTGGAAGTTTCCCCTTTGGGGGGGAACTGACTTCGTTATTTTTAATCAGTTGCAGAAAAGACAACACATTACTACAACGCAAGCAAGTTAAAGTGTCTCAGATTATAACATAATTGCTCAACCAGCATATCTTGTAAACATTAATGTCTTCATTATAGTGTCTCATTATTTAAATTATACCATTAAATATTTGTACGGATTATTAAAGAGGTCTTTCTTTACTGACATGACATATGATGCAGGAAGTCTGACTATGCGGCAAATTGTGCCCAAGGTATAATAATAAAAATTATTCCATCGGAATGACAGACATACGTCACTTTTCTTTAGTCCAACTCGTGACGTAATTCAGTCGGACGGACCGTCGCGGGAGGTAACTATAGACACAGATTGAGACATGTATCAACAGAACTACGTTTTAGGAAAACTTTGACTGAAATAAATATTGACTTTTACATTTAACCATTTTAAACAAATCGAAAAAGTACAATAATAGCATAAATAAGACTGAAAAAAATCTCAGTTAGCGGCACTGCGTTCGCAAAATACTGCAGTTAATGACGCAAGAGAGTGTTGACGGCAACATCAATTACTAACATTAATTATTAACATTTAATTGCATTAGCAATTTAACATAAATTGTCAAGCTTATTTTAGTCTGTATGCTGTTTGTTGTTTTGCAGTATGCTGAATAAGTGCATTCTCCGCGTGAAGTTCAAAATTTGTACTTATTTCCTTTGTTAACCGTATTAATGTTTGTTACAGCCTTGCACATGAAAGGAAGTCCAAAGTAAATAAATCCTATTTTGTTTTGCGTAATTTCGCATAATTTCGTTTAGAACGGGTGCTCAAATCACACTTTTTCACTGCTTGAATGCATTCTGCCTGAAATGTGATGGTTTTCGTTTTTGTACTCCAATGATTGCAAGTTTTGCAGATCGAAACCGAAAATAGGTGTTTTAAGGTGCGGACACTAGAAAATATGTAAATCTTCCACTATAAAAAATTTCATTGATATTTACATTTTGAAACTTTTTTCTATACGCGAAAATGTCATCCAAAATGCGATTTTCCCATAGAAGCCCATTGTGAAAGATGACTAAAGTACCTGTCTAACAAAAATTCTCGCACACATCCATATTTTATTGGCTATATTCCCTTCGGATCCAATGATGCTTTATAAAATATGTTTCATAAAATTCTACAATATGTTTCAAACGTGCAGAACTGCCTTATGTGTATGAACTTTTTCGTCTTGTGTGCAGATACTAATACAGTGTAAAGTAGATTTAGATTTTTTTAAACATTAATATAAGCATCCATTGCACTCTCACCCTCTCTCAACCCTCGCCCCGCCCCCCCCCCCCCCCCCCCCCCCCCCATTCCCAAACCAGCCTACTCCCAACTACTTCATCTTTAACAAGACAATCAATATCTACTTTTGTTATAGGCGGTATTTTGTATTTTTAATTTAATACTTGTCCAAATACAACAACAAGAACAAAAATACTTTGATTTAAGTCAGATCAGATAATGTAACAGTATGACAGAATAGTTTAAAATAAAGTGTGGATATTTCCTTATCAGTTGTACAATTAGCATAGTTTTCTTTAATGAACATGGGGACAGTTATTTTGTCATCATCAAAACATATTTAAAAAATAATCGAATATTATACAATCGAATAGCTAAAAGATAGAATAAACCTATTGTACATGAATACATTTTCTAATTGTGCGACGTTTTGGAAAAAAATATATGTAAGAAAAAAAAGATGAAAATTTGTTTTCATACCACTAATAGCAGCGTTATCCTTTGCTTTCATATTGCTTGATACATTCAAAAATATCACACTTATTTAGTTTTTTTAAATGTATTTAGTTTTAGAGTGTGGCAAATTCCCCGCATAAAATTTCATAACAGACATAAGCGTGTTTGACCTATCAAAGAAAAGAGTTAAATAGAGAACAAAGACAACTTATGACAAATGACAATGTTAAGTACACACTTTTAAAGCTAAGAAAAGTTCTAAATTAAGGACTGTGTCAAGTTTAAAACTAACATGTCGCTAAACTAGTAATTTAAATGCAAAATGGTAGTTACTTATGTATGAAGGCTGTTGTGCAATGTTGTGCAAGTTAGAACAATACATTTCTGGCACGTAGACAGACATTCATCTAATAAGTTTAAAGAATATATTAAGAAAAATCAGGATTTTTATTGATTTTTGTTTGACTGTTTGAAAAGAAGACCGTATACGAAAGATGGTTTATGTGTTATGTTTGGTTGTTGGATTGGCTGTTACTGAATGATATAACTTTACGGTGCAAAGGGGCGTGAAGGGTGTTACACTTTTCACTACCTGTCATGAACACATTTATATAAACCGAGATTTTCTCTTATTGCAGTTTAAACTTCCACGGGAAAAAATCTACAGGTATTTGAGCCCTGTAATGTTATTATTCTTAAGTCTTTTTAACCTTTACCCTGATGAATTTCTATAATGGACTAGTCCATCATTCAATTTGGGCAGTACCATTTGCCATTTGAAGGGATGCTTACTGAAAATTTACTGACTGAATAGCGAACAGTGCAGATGTGCGGGCTGATCTTGGTCTGCACTGGTCGCAAAGGCAAGATCAGTTGCCGCCAGCAGGCTAAAGGTTAAAAATGGAGTCCATTAAATCTTTCTTCGCGAAAAAGTTCTGCTTTAGCCAGTGCTGGTATTTGAATCGTTACGTTTCAATTTGTGACTGACATGAAGATTTTCATTATACATTATGATATAACATCTTTTGTCAAAAAACACAATAACAGATATTCATCTTGAGGTCGATGTCTGTCATTTTTATCCGCCGCCGCGAAAGCGAACAATTATTTCAACTTCACCAATTACGGGTTGAATATATGTAGTGGTGGGGCATATGGCATAGATATAGTACTAGAGATCAATCAATGACACAAATTATAATCCTACCTTGCATGTACCTATACACCTGTATGACATAAGTTAAAAGGAGCAATGAAGTAACTCATTTCAATGTAATGTCAATTTTCACGGCAATTGCTGAAGAGTGTTTTCTTGTTTTAAATATGATGTGTGGTATGGTACAAAAAAAAACATTATATCTAAATTTCAGTTTAAATAGTGGACCTGAATTTATTTAATTAGGCTTAAAACTGTTTCTGTTGTCATACAATATGCATGTATCTGACAACTTCTTTTCATTGGGATAAACTCTTCCAGTAATAATCTAGTTATAATTGGCAATTAAATATTTATCAATGGCTTGATAAGTAGGACTATCTGCAAGAGCTGCTACAAGAAAATTTAATAGGAAGTTTCTGAAAAGCTTAAATAGCATGCCTCAAAATGATCAAATCAAGACTTAAGTATTATACTGGGTCTGAAATATGCTATATAAGCAACCTGTGTTAATATTGTAACCTTTTTTTTATAACCTAAAATTTTGGGTACTATATCTATTTGGCAGTCTCTAAGATTGCTCTTGTCATGAATACATCATCTACATTATCTTAACTACTGAATAAGCAAGTTTTTTTTATTTACGGATTGGTAAAAAGTAATTTTTGAACTTTGACCCCTCTGTGACCTTGAACTAACTAATATGATGCGACATTTTTTGCATTTAAGGTTGACCAGTTGATAATATTTAGCATACCTATTGAGCATTTGCAAAACTTGTTATGCAAAATGGGCTGTCTACTAAATGTAAATAAAACAAAAACAAGGATCCAATACGACTATGAACGGTCAAATAAAGCAACATTCCAAAACAACGCCCACAGCAGCGTATGTATTCAGGTATGTGTAAACAATAGACATATGCACATAAAAAGGACAGAGTAAAACAAATAGGAAACGAGGACACAAACGAACACATGACGGAAGAAATTGGGGCATGATCGCCTTGGAGAGGTCAGTGGGAAAACAATGACAGTTTGAGATATTGAACAATGAGAATCAAACTAATTAATACAGCTGAGATTATGTGGTAAATTTGTGTAAAGGGTAGAAATGCGTAAGTGCTTGTGACTGAGCACTTGTAATGCAGACACACAAGCATACACACACATATACACATGTCTGTACTTTTTTAAGTAATCTGGTTACACACACACACACACACACACACACACACACACACACACACACACATGCAAGTTGTTTTTTTAAGTTATCTGGTTACACATACACACAGACACCTGCAGACAGATGTAGAAACACGCACACACAAGCACATGCAACACACATGCACACACGCGCTTATATATTTGAATCTGTACCATTTTAAGTAATCTGGTTGCTTTTGATGTATGTATTGTAATTTTTACCGTTTCATATATCTCTTATAATTCTAAATTGAATGGCCATTTACATATGTTTGTAATGCTTTGATGTATATTTGTATATACTTGTATTTTGTAAATGGAAAAGACTGAAATAAATAAATAAATAAATAATGTAATGTTTTGAAAACATCACCGGATGTTTTGATGAATCAAAACAAATAAACACAAGAGTTCTCATATATTTCTGAAAAGATTTCTATTGTTCATTGTCGTTAAGTTTGACTTTAAATTAATACATTGAACTACGTGATATTTAACAACATTTATGATTGTCACAATTAGTGCCGAAAAGTTTTCTTATTTTTCAAATAACATTGTATTGTATTATAAGCATTGTTGCTGATCGTATCACCAACTTACAGCGTAAACAGTAATAGTCATAAATGCATTCTGAATGGCATATTAAACTAACTTATCCTATAAGAAACTTTAAAAATGCAGCTTGTTTATTAGTTTTACACTTTATTTTAATGCGTGTTTTTTAAACTGGGTAAGTGCTAAGTTATGGTCAAAGGGTATTACAAAATCATATTCCAAAATCTGGTTCTAAAGACCCAACGGTTCAATACGTATAGTAAAACTTGAATTGTATATATTGTAAAGTATCTTGATAATAATGACCTTATTGTTAATGAGCATAACGATTTCCGCAAAAAAACATAATACTGTCAGACTATTATTATAACAAATGTTATTATCATCTTACATATAACATACGAGGATTCAAAAGAAACAAAATAATTTCTGCGCTTTATTAGATTTTCGGAAAGCGTTTGACACAATTAACAGAACAATTTGGTACCAGCTTGCTGAATGTGTTATGTCAACCACCATGCTATCAGAAGCTAGGTCCCTTTAAAGCTTGTGTAAGAGTTAATGCATATACATGTATATACTGGGTAATTAAAGGTAGACTCTGTTGTAAGACAATGTTGCCCACTGTATTGGATTTTACCCAATAAATCTAACAATGACTTAGCTTCTATGTAAAAAGTGTGCATGAAAGTATAAACATTAACGTATGCTGATGATATTGTGATGATAGCTAAAACAATAAAATCTGTAAGAAGATCCTTTGGCAGCACAGAGTGCAACCGAGTAAAAAACAGATTTGGTTTCAATGTGTCTGAACTTCAAAGGTTTTTGTTTGTTTTGGGTTTAACGCCGTTTTTCAACAGTATTTCAGTCATGTAACGGCGGGCAGTTAACCTAACCAGTGTTCCTGGATTCTGTACCAGTACAAACCTGTTCTCCGCAAGTAATTGCCAACTTCCCCACATGAGTCAGAGGTGGAGGACTAATGATTTCAGACACAATGTCGTTTATCAAATAGTCACGGAGAACATACGCCCAGCCCGAGGATCGAACTCACGACCCCGCGATCTGTAGACCGACGCTCTACCTACTGAGCTAAGCGGGCGGGCTGAACTTCAAAGGTAGTGGAAATTGCAACACCCTTCACGCCACCTTCCATCGGCTTACGCGGAATTCTATTACACAGATGCTGAATGGTCTTCGTAATTCAAAAGCACCAAATTCAAAAGCACCAATTTCAAAAGCACCAAATTCAAAAGCACCAGAAAATATTACGACACTGAATCAAAGTACGTGGAAACATTTTACGACCGGCAAACGGGACTTACAGATTTTGTTGTGATGATTAATAAAGTCTATAAGAAGCAACGTACAGGGACTTTTAAAAAATAGTAATGATACTGAGATATATTGTAAGCTGCAGCTACCATTCTGTCATGGGACTGCACTATCAAAATTCACATGTCTACGAATAAGTAAAAATAATCATCTCTGCATCTAGATAGATAAATGGATAAACAAACAGTTTGCTTAAATATTTATATTCTTAGTATGTATATTGTAATTTGGTAGGTTTAACACACTGGCAATTATTCGTTGTGTAATTCCTTTTGATATACATGTATTTAGAATAATGTTGTTTCAGGTGTTGTATGAAATATAGTTTCAAAACATTCTTATGTAATGGCTGTAAATACTTTATCTTTGCAATCTGGAATAGATAAATAAAATATATATAAAATATAATAGTTGTATCGCAAGTCCAACCTCTAAATACTAGTGAACTTTTACAAACAAACGAAAAGTATAGTGACTAATAACACCATCCTTAACACAACTAATAAATCAAAGCTTCTAGTAAAAACGAAATAGTGTGCGTTGACAAAAGAATAACATTTGTACATAAATTTGTGTCAAAGGCAAAGAAAATGTAATGCTAGCTATTAACATAATTTGCAATGCTAATGAAGATATTTTACGATTTCTATTTTAACAACAACTTTTGTGTCACGTACAGTACACAATTTACTAAGTATAAAAGTTTAAGAAGAGATACATAAATAATGTCTATTATGATTAGACCAGCCACCTGGTATTTGCTTGCTTACTTAAAATGTGTCTGTACATATTGTTTCCCGATTTTGTCAACGACTGCGACCGTAAAAGTCCTTCCCGTACTATGGCTCCATGTTCACAAATTTTTTTTTAGTCTCAACTGAGTTTTATGACTGCACTTTGAAAAAATCTTTTAATTTAATAACTATTTTTAGGTGACTATTCAGTATCTTAGTTGGAATTTAAATTCAAGTTTTGGTAAAATTGATATTAAAATTTCAAACTCAAACGCAGCTTGAGACCGAAAAATGTTTTCTGAATCTAAGACCTGGTTATTCAGACTAAGGTACTGAAATCAAGGCATCTGTATAAATTAGTTCCAATTGAGCCGATGATAAATACCAATTTTCTTCAGGTAATGACCCGTGATGACATTCGGCAAATTTCTTTCGACTCTGTATTCTCCTTATGCTTTTTCGGTTTTCTCCGTCTGCTAAAGTAGTTCATACAAACAACCAGCCGGAAATTGCCGAATCGCATATGAAGAATATTTCATCGTACGGACGTTTCCGAATGCCATTACTGGTCCACTTTCCTAATAAAAATTTACAATACTTTACATTATTTAGATATACGAGGTTTTAACAAGGTTTCACTGTTAACTACTGTTTTAGTAACTATAAAAGCATCCAGTGTTTGAACAAAACTATTTGATAAACACCGTTTATTTCACATTAAAATAATGTGTCAAGGTTAATGAGAACATGCCTCAAAACTAGTAACATACTTAAATACATGATGTCTTTATGCGTTTCGTTATAAAACTTTTTTCATCAAGTTAACACGAGGAGGATGCAAGTGAAATAATCTGTTTACGAAGAAAACATAATGTGACCTTATGCGTATAACAACATTTTGTTTTATATTACATAAAATATCTATGATTAAACCGAAATTACACCGAGTCTGTTTTTCTTAGGCATAATCTTAAGGATTTTTCCTCCAAAGCAGTTTTTTAATATAATATATTAACCTCCTAGTATTCATGACTTTTGTTACAAAACTGAGTCTTCTTTTTAACCTTTTGAACTCAATTCATTTTAGGATGAAACTGTCCTTGCCATTTTACATATCTTGATCAGCAGAGTGTCTTGCCTCCAACACACATTGTTTTATTAAATCACTGTTTAAGTATCTTCGAAAACAGTTGTCAATTCTTGTTGTGTCAGTGGTTTCTCTCTTATCGTTAATCACATTTCCGGACAGTTTTGTATCGGCATATTTATAAAATCCATTCTGCGTTTGTCTTTTTCCTTGCAGGTGTGCATTCGTGTGAAAATAGATATCTATATCAGCCTTTGTAGAACTTGTGTCGTCTTGAAGATGATTCCGTACAAAATCAATGAAACCCCTCAGAGCATTATCCGAACCTCTATCACCATATACATTGTCCGTGTCCGTGTCCATGTCATGATAGTGTTGTAAAGCTGCATAAAATAATGGAAAAAAAGATGTAAGACTATATTCTTATAAACTTTCTGTTATCTGTAAGAAAACCACCACTATTTCATTGACGTCCACTGTGAAGGTTAAAAAATTCTATTAAGCTTCAAATGAAATTTTTTTTCGAAGAACAAAACAATATGCCATGCTCTCTAATATAAAAATATATCTATATAAAATATTATATCCTAGAACTTATTTACATCTTCAATATTGAAAACTATGACATAATCGAGTTCGACGTTCGACGTTTTTCGGGTAAAATGATCAAGATTCGGTTAAATCAATTAAGAAGATATACTTGTTTGGTCAACTATATGTTACTCGCAAACATGCTCGACAAAAGCTTTTTAAAAGGAAAATATCATCTGCACGTTAAGTTTCTTACCTAAACGATGTGGTGTTGAGTCTGAAAACCCGGATGGAAAGCAAAGCATAACAGAAATCTGTAGGGCATAAATAAAACATTTGATATAATTACAAGAACCCATGCTGTGCCGCTCCGACCTGTGACACTCTTTCAGTAGATCCTGCTTTTACTTCACACAAAGTGTGAATTCAAGATTATTCAGAGAATAGAAGTGAAAAATTAATTTTAGCTGCTTGAACAGAAACAAATAAACACAAAAGGAATCGTTGTATATGTATATATATATTATTGAAACACCTTTAGCTTAACATTTGTTTCGATGAAAGGTGTCTTAATGGCCATTTGGAGAAATAAATGGTTTCGTATTCCGAGTAATTTAAGTGTTATTGATATACAACTTGTGGCATTCTGTTACGCTATAACACGTACTTAACTAGACGGAGGCGCATGGGACACAGCATTTAGTTTAAGTAAACAGACCCACATACCTTTTATATCATTTCAGGTTTTCTTTTTGTAAAGAAGAGTGGGCATCTAAACTTTAAATGTGGTTTGTTTATATTATGTCTTCGATGTTGGTATAAACAGATCTACAGCGAAATCGTAGTATAGTTCTTCCTGGAAACAACGGGGCTTGTCTTTTGAAGATTTAATATGCTACTATAGAAAACATTACAATAGACATGACATTCTGTTTTTAACCCTGTCTAAAATATTGCGTTTTTCTTAAGAAATAAATTAATTACCAATTGACACCCAGTCTTTATTTTTAGTTATCTTGAAAGCGTTAGGATTTTGTTGTTTAATCCCTGTGAAAAATTACATTCTTGACTCGGTGACGTTTGTATAGAGTACCCAATTATTAATGAAAATAGCACAGTGAAGGACAATAATGAAACAAAAACAAACAAAAAAAATAGAAATTCAAGACATTGATGAGTTTCGTTTCAATTTTCAATTGTTTCGAAAACCTTAAATTAAGTTTGATTAAGATTTAATTTTTAGTAAACTTGTTTCATGGCTTCACATAAATATTAGCATAGATTTTCATCATAACATTTAGTGCAACTAACACGGCCAACGAACACTCTACCAAGTACACTATACTTAAAACAAAGGGACTTCTTATTACATTTACTTATACAGATGGGGAGCAGATCTAACTGCCAGACCCTAGTAAGAAAGTCCAACAGAGATAGGACATTCCAAAATTCACACAATCAAGATAATACTGTAGAAGGTTGACCTGACCATCAGAACTTGCAACGGAACCCAACGGAGATAAAACATTCCAAAATTCACACAATAAAAATAATTCTGTAGAAGTTTGTCCTGGCCATCAGACCTTGCAACGGAATCCAACGGAGATAAGATATTCCGAAATTCACACAATCAAGATAATACTGTAGAAGGTTGACCTGACCATCAGACCTTTCAACGGAATCCAACGGAGATAGGACATTTCGAAATTCACACAATTAAGATAATACTGTAGAAGGTTGACCTGACTATCTGACCTTGCAACGGAACCCAACGGAGATACAACATTCCGAAATACACACAGTTAAGATAATACTGTAGAAGGTTGACCTGACCATCAGACCTTTCAACTTTCCACTATATACATCTTGGGAAAAGTGACAACGCACTCTGTGTACTGGCTGGTAAATGTTCAAATATTAAGACAAATTGACAATGCGTAACTGTTTCAAAATGATCTTTATTACATCATGCTGCATGGTGTTATGTCCAGTTCGTTATGTTACGATTGACTGAAAATATACAAAACCATGAATAAGTACTAGCAAATAAGTCACAATACATGTATAATGCTATTATAGCCTAGTAAATCACCACACAAATGCTACTTATAGCCTAGTAAATTATTATACATGTCAAAAACAACTTAATTAATGTTATAAATCTTTAAACTTCTTAACACAATACTAACAAATGTAACAATAGTGAATTTAAGCAAGGTGAAGCAAAGGGGCATAACTACGCAAGGCATATACAAGAATTTGTAGCAGTTACTTCCCTTGACAATAAGCAAAAGACAACTGAGGTCTTAAACGTAATAAAATATACAAACACAGCTTGAATACAAAGAAAATCGATCCTTGTTACTTAAACAATTGCTGTCCTAAATCTAGAAAAGTGTAATAATCATTTACCAGCAACAATCTTATTAGCGAACAGTCAGATATGGGTGGGGTACGAATGGCGCGTAACTAACTAATAGTTATACAGCATAATTGCTTGATTTTACATGTCAAGAATATTCAACAATAGTAAAGCAAACACTTATATTCTTACCAAATTATAGTACATGTATTTGAACCTTTTCAGTACAAAAAACGAACAATTTTCTAGAAAAAAATACTCTGGAAACATGGCTTAACTGCTAACGAAAATCAAAGCAAACACTATCGTTGTCGTCTAACAAAACGGCTAAATGCCGGTAAGTACCGACCGTTACGACAGAGGGTCACAAAAGAACCACTTTCAAAATTGGTGAAATTATTTTTAAAACGGGCCATCAGTTATGAGAATATTGTTAAAGTTTCCAATATAAACATATAGATAAAGGTGACCTTGCGCTCCCTGGCAGCCAGGTTTTCAACGAATCGGAATAATTTGAACAAATCTTTGTAGATGGTGGCACAAAGACCATTTGTGTGAAATAAATGCAATCAATTACTTTTGTTAGACACATGGGTGGAAAAAAACTAGAACAATTATGCTATCATACTTTTATGTCATTTCCAAAGTTAAGGTAAGTATTCAAACGTAGCAATCTGCCTTGTCGTTTTGGCAACAGTTCGGCTTGATTTTCGAAGAAGTTAAATGTTTCCCAGTATTGTATTGCCCTATCATACATTTCTCAACATGAAAAAGCTCATCCACTTCGCATAAACGGCTTTGTCAAATTTGCGAAATGGTTTTAATTGTCACGCTAGCTTAAATGAAGCTTTACAAAAGAGACGCAAGGGAGTTAACATTTGTTAGCTTTTATCTTAATGGTGATTAAAGATAAGCGAACCTACATACATTGGTTGATAAATTTTCCATTAAATTTGTCAAAATATGGAGGAGATTTTTTGTTGTTGTTATATCTAACGGAAGAAACAAGGACAAATATCTGCAAAATTACTTTGTTTAAAACTGCTTGTTCTATTTTATAATTATTACAGACTATAATATTGTTCTTTATGTTGTTAATTGCATGTTGATATGTGATACACATGTTCACAATGACCATGGCTTATTTTCTCTATATGTATTGTAAGAAAAATCTAACACAAAATAATTTTTAGTTAGACTGTTCACACTAATCGATTTGGGAAAATACATGGCCGCTAGTGACATGTGTATTAAGATCTGTGTGAGCTGCAACACTCAGCTGATCCATCTAGAACAATCATGACACTTTTGTTTTTAACAACAAATCATCTCGGGTGCACGACATATTATCTCGAACGCTCGACAGCTTATATCGCGCAAACGACATCTTATCTCGTGAAACGACATCTTACCTAAGGTGAATGACAACTAATCACGGGCCTACGACGCTATTTCAGGCGCACGACATCTTATCACAGGCTTACGAATTTTAAACGAGCGAACGACATCTAATCTCAGTGGCAGGAAATCTTATTACGGACTCATGACATTCGTTCTCAAGCGCTCGACTTTTTATCTCGAGCGCTCGACATCTAATTTCAAGTGCACGACATCTTATGTCGAGCGCTCGAGATAATTTCATGTAAAAATGAGTGTGTGTCCTAAACATTCCAGCGTATGTAAATGCCTTACCATTCTTATAATCGCACTTGGATTATTTTCACTAGAAATGAGCCACTTTGTCATTTGTTTTTGACGAACAAAAAAACAAAACAAAACAGAACTCCAACAGAATAAAAACCTCTACTATTGATATAAACTTATTGAATGGCTTGCCGGCTAATAGTCAAAACTATAGCCAGAGGTGAGGTAAATCTATATAAATGAATTTACATTATATGATATCAAGCCAGTTCTCAAATTTTTAAATTTCAATATGTTATTACAAAATTTATTTTGCAATCATAGGAAAATTTTCCTAAATATACTGCAAAATATATTTTATTTATTACATACTCATTTAAAATCTCCGTTAAGTTTCAATTGAACCAGAAACGTCAATATTTCCATATTGACATTCAGTTTTTATATTGGTGTGTGACGTCATTTGTGACGTCAGTTTCATGTATGCCGTCGCGTTTGAAAGTTCTTTGACGACGATATGTTTAATTTCACTCAGGCTTAATAAAAAATTTTGAATTATCTATATAATAATTTTAAGTGTAAATGGATAATATGTACTAAAAAGATTACCAGTTTGCATCGAGGAATATGCACTCGTTCTTTTGCGGAATAATACTGCGCTCCTAAAGTCGCACAATATTTCCGCTGCAGAACTCATGCATATGTTTCAATACAAATCTAATAACCTTCAAAATATTGTTAAAATGTCGAAAGACGTCAGAAGACTAAAAATATTGCATAATTCAATGTGTTACGTATGTTACCTATAAGCTGAGGCTGCGAGTCCGAGAACCAGTCTGGAAAACAGAGTGAAACAGAAGGCTGTGAGGCATAGATCAACCACGTATTGTAATAACATGAGGCTATAATGGACACATCAGGTGTTGAAATATGTTTCATAAATCCCGCTTTGAATCCTTAGAAAGTACAAATCTTATATTACATAACATACTGAGCTGAATTAAATCACTTTCTTAGACACATGGGTGGAAAACATATAAAAAATGCGCTTTCAATCTTTTATGTTATTAATATCCGAAGTAAATGTAAGTGTTCGTTTTGACAACAGGTTTCCCAGAATATGTTACACATGTACTCATTTTGTATTGTATTACCCATCATACATTTCTCAACATGAAAAGCTCATCCATTTCGCAGAAATGAAGCTTTACAAAATAGACCCAAGGGAGGTAACATTTGATAACTTTTATCTTAATTATAATCAAAGATAAGCTAACCTAAATACATTGAAATTTAAAGTTTCCATTAAATGTGTCAAACTTAGGGGGAGACTACTGCAATATCTAACGTTTAATTCAGTTTTTAAAGTTTTGTGTTGCCTGCATCATGCCTTTAAGCTGCAGTATAAACTGAAGGCGAAATAAGAAAAAAACAAAGATAAATACCCAGTAAGAATAATCACTTTTAAGAACTTAGCTCCCCCAAACCGTAAACCTATAGCAATGCACATGATAATAAATATACAAAAATGAAGAAAACGAGGACAAAAAGAACAAATGAAGGCCGAAGATATGATCCTATATTGTAATGTTTAGTGGGTTACCAAACACCATGTATTAAACAGATTAGTTTTGAACAAGTAATAGCATGACTCTTTTGTTATTCTAGTCACGTTTCAAAGTTACAAGACGGAGTAAAGTAAAATAAATCCCTCAGTATAGATCCCTTACGCACACCTAAGACTATGACGCTTTTATCATTTTCGTTTTTCGGAATAAACTTAGTGTTCGAAGAAAGATGTCCGTGACCTAATGGACTTGAGAATATTTTGATATTTCAATGACACTTTTATACATTGAACTATTGTTTTTGGAATCATTGTAAACAGCACATAATTGCTTCCAATAGGGATTCATTGCGTGTAACCTTACATGTGTTCATTGGTCATATGGAGCAGAATTAATTATACACCGCATGATTAATTGTGTAAGCTAGAGGTCAGATGTTTGTTATTGAATAGCGGCTTAGTATTTGTTGGGAAAAAATATGGGGAAACCTGTAAGATATAATGTTAACAATCCTACATCTTATGTCAAAATCAAGCAGTGTGATATTTTCTATTAAATTTGGAATATTTTACAAGTGTCTGGCTACGTCATGACTCTTTAATTTTCGCTTTAGAATACTAGGCGTGTGTGGGCATGTATCTTATACGCGATTCAGGGGCCTCCGTGGCCAAGTGGTTAAGGTCGCTGGCTTCAAATCACTTGTCCCTCATTGATGTGGGTTCAAGCCTCACTTGAGATGTTGAATTCTTCATGTGAGAAAGCCATCCGGCTTACTTATGGAAGGTCGATATTTCTACTCACTTACTCGCTCGTGACGAAATAATGCACGGAGGGACACCTGGGGTCTTCCTCCACCATCAAAGCTGGAAAGCCGCCATATAACCTATAATTGTGTCGATGCGACGTTAAACCCAACAAAATAAGTAATAAAAATATACGACATATTCAACAAAGGAAATAGTTGCGTTTGAAGAGATATTGTAAAAACCAGATCGGCTAAGCCTACATATGATGTATATTTTTGGTGACTTTTGACATATCTCATTGAAAGAAACACAAGTTAATGATCAAATTTTGAAAATGCGACATTGTCATTCTTTTATAAGGAAAACTGCTGAAAAAAATAATAAAAATGCCTGACCAATAAAGAACGACTTCTGTGTGGAAACTTCTAGCACATTTTCAATAATACTCGTCAAAGCATTTCGTTTTCAGATACGTACATCAGAGCCCAAAATGTAAATATAATCTGGATAGTTGATCCCTCGGAAGCACCGAGAACAAAGCAAACAGTGAAAATTGCAGACTCGGTTTGATTGAGTCTGTTCATGAGCAGTAATGGGAAGTGCATAGTTGAATCTGGATAGTTGATCCCTCGGAAGCACCGAGAACAAAGCAAACAGTGAAAATTGCAGACTCGATTTGATTGAGTCTGTTCATGAGCAGTAATGGGAAGTGCATCACTGCCCACGCCCCCTAGCACCGGCTTAAGCAGTATTCAATTTTCAAATCTAAATGAGTTGAAATCAATGATCCCGAAGGACCAGAAAATATAACAACACTGAGATGAAGTCGGGGCGATTTTTTATACGGCCGCCACACAGCACTTAACACCTGCTGTTGTGGAGTAAGTATAATCTGGATAGTTGATCCCTCGGAAGCACCGAGAACAAAGCAAACAGTGAAAATTGCAGACTCGGTTTGACTGAGTCTGTTCATGAGCAGTAATGGGAAGTGCAACACTGCCCACGCCCCCTAGCACCGGCTTAAGCAGTATTCAATTTTCAAATCTAAATGAGTTGAAATCAATGATCCCGAAGGACCAGAAAATATTTCAACACTGGGATGAAGTCGGGGCGACTTTATACGGACTTTGTAAGTCTCCTCTCACAATTGTCTCAACTGGCGATGCTACAGTATATCAGCTGCGGCCAAATTGCCTTGAAAATCTCTTGCATTTTAGAAACCACTTGTCCAAATGCCTTTTTGTTTTGTTAAGGCACAGATTATATTATAGTAAGAGACCAGTTTTATGGAAGACCACTATTTGTCCTAAGGTGACCTTGTAATGCAAGTTGTGTGTTTATTTCACTATTCTTCATTCCTCAAGATTATTGTCATTATACAGCTGAAACTCGGTGTGTCCGATTCCAAGGGAACTGATCGTTTCACTGCGAGGTAATCGAAATTTGACTTTAAATGATATTTTGTGCACGTGTTTACGTGGTATCGAGCTTCTGAATCATCTGTATTTAAAGAGTGTGCCACTGGTTGCGGTTGCTGTTCTTTCTCCGTGAATCCAGCGAGTATTAATTAGTATGCCTTCGCAATATATTGTCCTCAGTCTGTTACGTCATGTTTTAGTTATAAGCGAGGGAAACTCGAAGTATTACTTTTAACAACTTATAATGTATTCAAGCCTAATTAAGCCCATTGGTATTCTATTTTCCTCTCATTTTATATACTAAATGCTGTGAAGTCATTAATATTCATGAGGGAAGACTAATTTTCGTGTATTTCGTGACTGAATTAATGTACAAAATTAATTCTCAACGAAGCAGTAAAATTCCCATTCACTTCGTGTTCAAACGTTGAAACTTACGAAATCATATCCGCAGGAAAATTCCATTTTGGCCAGAACAATGGAAAATCAATAATTTTACAGTAAATAGTCACCTTTTATTACATATATGTAATTCATATCTAATTGTTTAATCCATGTGCTGTTTAAATACGATTCATTAATAAACTAATGTAACAGTTATAGGTTATAATAGGTTATGAAACATTAAGTTACGTTATGGTATGGCATGTTACGTTACGTTACGTTACGTTACGTTATGCTCTAAACATTTTGCAATTAAATGAGCCGTGCCATGAGAAAACCAACATAGTGGGTTTGCGACCAGCATGGATCCAGACCAGCCTGCGCATCCGCGCAGTCTGGTCAGGATCCATGCTGTTCGCTTTTAAAGCCTATTGGAATTGGAGAAACTGTTAGTGAACAGCATGGATCCTGACCAGACTGCGCAGATGCGCAGACTGGTCTGGATCCATGCTGGTCGCAACCCACTATGTTGGTTTTCTCATGGCGCGGCTCAAATACTCTTTGCCTTGTTTTAAAAATAAATCATTGTCGCTTTTAGTAAATAATGAAAATACAGTCGGGCTTATCTAAGCAATGAATAAACATTATCTGTTTAATCGCAGAGAGAAGCGTTTTCTTCCCAAACAGTTTTGGTGGTCGTAAACTGGTCACATGGAAGGAGTTTTAACTATAAATGTATGCATTTTTAATCTCATATAACTTATTTAACTTGTTTCTCTTTATTAACATTTCTTGAATTCTTGATACTGTTTGTTACATAGTTACAAAGAGTCCCTCTGCCACAAGTTTGAAACATATTACGGGTCAGTTTAAGATCTTAAAGACCTTGATTGACTTACCAGTTCGTTTTTTTTTTTTATTCTTTTTGTTATAAGCTTTTTTGCTTATCTTTGATATCACTGTACAATGATGTTTCAATACTCAGTTGAAATTTCAATGCGGGCATGAACATTAAAGAAGCCATTTCCTTAACCTAAATAGGGCGAATTTACATGACATAAGGACGTCAAGAAGATAATCAACTACGATACTTCCCACTGTATGTGTGTAATGATTTATTTCTAATTATAACTTCTTTCTAACAAAAACGTAGTTAGCATTTATATTACATCAGATATAACCCAAAGTAAATATTATCATATATTATAAAAATGAATGTTTTCGTCCGCAGGTTACCGGGGCTGGGGGACATCGTAATATAATTAGAGCGCTGATAAAGAAACTGAGAGCGACCGGCACCGTGAATAGCTGAAATCCAACTCAAAACCCCTTGCTGACAACGTGGATGTGTTTAAAATGATATCAAAGACTACCAGGTAGTATGGATCCACCGTCTGCAGAGACAAGGCACCGCTGCTTTAACAGGTAGAAAACGGGTGCGATCTTCCAGTCGTTTCTAACATGCGATGAAGCTACAATTCAAAGGTATCCTTCTTACGCAGAGGCACAGGGACCCTAAGGACACGGCGTCATCTTAGAGTAACGTAAGTGGAATGGATCGATCCTTTTAAAAAAGAAAACTGGCTTCGTTAATCTGGTAACCATTGTCTTCCGCAGGTGAATAAATGAGTGCGCTTTAATTTAAGCTGTGTGACCGACCGTTTTTTGGTAGGCGGGGAAGGATGGTGGAGCAGAAAATTTATTGACTGGATTTGAATGACAGTAAACCACAAGACCAACATTGTCCTTTTCGGTGATAATCTCACACAGCTCTGTAACGGGATGATAGCTTTCAACCAGAGGTAATGCCGATGCTCAGTAACTACCGCGGTTTAAAAGGTGATGAGCATCTGGGGCGACCTCAATTAAAGCGTCATGAAAAGCAGAAACGTGCAACAATAGCTTTTTCACTTGATGTCCTTACTGTTAAGGAAGGCCCAAACTCTCTCAGTAGTATATCTATTAGCATGTGATGTCCATGTGGTAATGTTGTCTAGCTGCCTTGCGGACCAAAGGACAACATACCCGTGATAAAACAAGTACAAAAAGCCAGACTGCAATAATCAGAAAATTGTAAAAAAAAATGTTCTGACGCAACCTTTAAGTCAGAAGTGTTAAATCTAAATTATTATGCGGTAAAATACAATAAAATGGTTCATTAGCCTATTGATTATAAACATGTCGTAAAGTTGGAAGACGCTGTCAATTCGACTTTAATAGATAAAGAAAAGAAAGAAATTTCGATGCTTCAGCAGAAAATAACTAGTATTTGATAAAAGAACCTCTCATCTGTGTCTTTCAACATTAAATATTATACTCGTTGGATAAAAATCATGAATAACTCGAGAAAACCTCTCATTTTATGATTTTGTTTAACTCGTCTAATAAACTGAAGTTTTAAAAGACACTTAAATAAGATTCTCCATATCACACACACATTACTGCCATTACAATATATGTGTTGAACTTTTAACCAAACCATATAGTTGATTGTATATCTGTTCATGTTATGTTATTCTCAAAGGTTAATAACAGCATCAAAGAGAGTAAAATTAGAACACATAAAAGCATTGGGCTCATCACAAAGCTCATCTTAGGTCAGGCCTAAAAATTGTTTGTTTCCGGTATTCTGACTTACCCTAACGTTTTGGCCAGACTCTAAATGTTTTTATGGCCTTGGAGGTGCTCTAAAGGCATAATCCCCTAATTTGCATACATTTTTTTATTTTAAAAAATATCCAGAAAATATTACCGACCTACCTACCCTATTTTTTAAGCATGTTACCGGAAACAAACATTTTTAGGCCTCATACACTGCTAACCAGGCCAAAATAAGATAGTTTTGCACTTTGAAGTTTATTTCAATAACTTACATGTTTATTTATTTATTTTCCGAATGTTCATATTTGACAGAACTAGATTAAATGACTTAAAGAAAAAGTCTCTTATTTCTGAATGTATTTAAATGTGCGATTTAAATAAATACTATTCTTAATACAAGTGTATCATACATATAGACATATTTGAACATAATCCTTCTTGCATAAACTTAAAATGCCCTAACACATTGATGTTAATGAGCAATCAATGCAATACATGACGCTGAAAACCATACAGTGAGTTTCTAGCCCAAATCTTACGTTTCTTGTGTAATTCGAAGTGTTTGTCTTCAGCCTCTTGCATGTTTCAAGCACGCCTTAAGCAAGTTGCTGTTGAATTTATGTTTTCGGTAACAAGCATTTCTTCTTCTATCATTTCTTTTCTGCATTAAACTGACTTGCGACTGAAAAGTTTCAGTATCCAAGATAGAATCCGACAATGACGGGAACCGTCCTGGTGGTTTTTCTCCGTTATATAAAAGGCGGTTATTAATGTTCTTTTCCATTATATAGTTTTTCATCGAATCAAGAAGATTTGCCACGGTACTCTTGGACTCCAAGTTTTTATCTTCCAAATCGTAATCATCGATATCTTCTAAGGCTAAAATGTAAAAGAAAACAATTCCAAAAACAACGTGAAAAAAGTCGCCGCTATGACAACCAACTAATAAAACGAGTCAGTTTTAAAACAATAAATAGCTCAAATTATTTTTTCAAATAAACAAGTAATTTTTCATGATTTCTTTCCATGTCTCATTTTCCAGTAGCGATCTGTTTTATACCAGTCCCAATATGATGTATTGTATATAATTTAATCTATCATTGAATCTATCTTTAATTTTGTGAATGTGCTCTTAACAGTGTAATATGTCTGCCCGGCTGTATAGCTAGGCGCCTATTTTAACTTGACACAGACCTACAAATACAAGTTAAGATGATGCATTATAGACGCTTTCAAGTATATATCTTAAAGCTTGAGTATAGCTAGATAATGATAAATCAGAAGAAAGAATATGAGAAACATCTCGTATTATAAATATATTTCACCTAAATTTTACAAGAAATAACATATAAACGTCTTTTAGTTATGAACTTGTCTGAGAAAATTTATAATTTTATATTGTACAAAATCTTACCTATTCGAGGTGCAAATTCTGACATCCTGGCGAAGACGCCTAGTGCAAAGCAAAGTTGTGAAGCACACACTAGAAATGTCATACTACGGTAAGACATGTTTCTGGTAAACTGTTCAAGCTTTCTCCGTAAGTTTCATAGCATCAAGCTGAGTTTATATACGGTAAATAAGTGAATATCAACATTGTAGGTGTCCCTAGAGTACAAATAAATACGCTAGAAGAGTAATAACATTTGAATACAGGTTTCAATAAAACAAATAACATTTCATGGTTTGACAATTATTCTGTTGAATGGTGCCTAAGTGTTCCTTATTTGATTTCAAGACAAGTCCGTTAGGAATAATGAAAAGTATAGGGTGATTAACAATAAAAATCTTTGAATTATGCTGTCATTTCTGAATAGACTTAGTGTCGTATTAAAAGGAACAGAATCACGTTTTCGACAAAGTCATTATTATAAATTTGCAAAGGCGTTCGAGAGATGAAATGAGCCGCGCCATGAGAAAACCAACATAGTGGCTTTGCGACCAGCATGGATCCAGACCAGCGTGCGCATCCGCGCAGTCTGGTCAGGATCCATGTTGTTCGCTAAAGGTTTCTCTAATTGCAGTAGGCTTTAAAAGCGAACAGCATGGATCCTGACCAGACTGCGCGGATGCGCACGCTGGTCTGGATCCATGCTGGTCGCAAACCCACTATGTTGATTTTCTCATGGCACGGCTCAAATTTTTTGGACATTGTTATAATTGTTTTAAATGTTTACATTGGAAGAGTCCGAGCATTGACCTTTCACTTTTTTTTTATTTATGATTCAATGTAGAACAACCCACAATTTATCTAGCTACTAGTGCGCAGTTTTTATATCAATTAATTGCGGGGGGCGGAAACACAATGCGATGATGGGGATTTTTATCAATGACTTTTTAATAAATATTTCTGAATTTAAAAAAAACGGACATATTTAGACAGGGAGCAGTTTCCGGTTGGCACTAGGTGTATTATGTCTCGAAAAATGTGCATTTTTACATTTAAAAAAAAAAACTTTCAAATAAAAGAAAGGCAGACTGTATAATTGTACTTTGTTTAGTTTATAATAAATGTTTCATTTGACATTCAAATTTGTCTCGTTAAAATATTATATGAAACATTCCCTAATTGCATGCCAAAACCCTTGACCACCATTGGCAACATTCGATAAGTTATAAAATCTGTAAAATAGGACGTGTATTTTAAAATAATTTTTATTTCCAAGTATGTATTACATCCAAACATATATTAATGTCGTAAGATTGGGGAGTAATCTATAAGCTTGTATTAAAACCTAAAAAAAAGGATGTGGTTCGTGTTAAGGTGAATAAACAATCGAACGTACTTCATGGACAATAAAATAACTTATATTAAGTTGATACATATTTAAGGGTTCATGGGGAGTGTTCATGGGGAGTATCCATTTGGTTAGTTAATGTATAACATTCAACAGTGCAAAAGAAAAGTGTTTGAATATTCCCCGTACTATATTAAGATATACTGAAATGTTATAGTGCCAATACAAAATGTAGAGTGTTATGACGTGACGCAGATTAAGGTTATGGACTCGTAATTTCAATCGGCAATTTCCGTGGTATTACGTTTTCTTTCTTGCTATGTCGGCATTCTTCGGTTGTAATGTAGTTCATTGAGAATATGGCTTTCCGTGAAAACCGTAGAATGCCGAAACCGCACACGCACATGTAGAATACATAAAAACATGGACAGTACCATTAACTGTTAAAAGGGTGCATACCAAAAGGATACAGACTGAATGGCGAACAGTGCAGGTTATGATCAGACTGCACGGATGTGCTGGCTAATCATGATCTGCACTGGTCGCAAAGGCAGAATCAGTCGTGTCCAGCATGATACGAGTTAATTTAATAATATTTTCACAACGTATTTTTATGCATTATTTCTATGAAAGTGTTATGACTCCGTGCCAATTATACTCGTACATCAGACCATACTCCCGAAATGTATGAATGAAAAAAAAACACGTTTGAAGCAACCTTTTAAACGTTACAATTTAGGAAAGATACTGAAAACACGAAAACAAAGAAACCACTACATCTTTTGAACACTGAAAGTGGACGTATATTATTTTATATATTACCCCTTCTTCTGTACTGAAACATTAAAATTTGAGCGCCGTTTCTAGACATAAGTATTTGAAGCTATAATTTTGAAATGCCTTTTCCATACCAATATCCTCCGATTTCAACTGATGTTAGAATAGGCATATCCCCGGGTAAGACGTGTGTTCTCTGTGACGATTTATTAAAGACATTGTATCTGAAATAAATCGTTCCCAACCTCTGATTTATGTGGGGAAGTTGGTAGGTAAGTACTTGTACAGAATCCAGAGAAACTGGTTAAGTTAACTGTCCACTGTTAATTTACTGAAATATTGTTGAAAACGGCGTTAGACAAACAGTATAGGCATAATATGTACAATTTTGTTCAGGGCTCACCTATTGAAAGCATTTAGATATCAAACAAATGATGCGAGAAAGGCAGGTATAAAATTAAGTTTACATTAAGGTGATGTTATTTGATGCCCACGATGCTTCCATAGAGACCCTGGATACCGAATCTTATATCTTACGCAGTCTTGAATTACATCAATCTAAAAGCATTTGATGAAACTGGCTATGCGTCTACTTTCTACGTGACACTAACGTTCGTAAAACGAGGAAGGTGGTTCCTATAAAAGGAAGTCTGGAAATCTGGCAACCAAAATATATCAACATTCTCTGTTTCTTCGACAAATACTTACATGCGTGAATACATGTATTTCAACGACAAAGTTAAACAATATATGCCATGTACAATTTGCGATGTTTTTAAATAGATAATCAGCGCCATGCAAAAAAAACGGGATTTCACTGAAGTCGCTTTCATTATGTCATCAATGACGCATTTGGAATGATGTAAACTTTGAATATGTTTGATATTATACGTTTTTTTAGGTTTACTTCCAGATATTTATGATAAAACATTTAAACAATTTAAAAATGCCTAAAATATTCTGTTTTGTCAGAGACAGCTTGAGATTTGTAGCTCAAACAACTGATATTGAAATCATTAAACAAAAGTCAACGGTTGACGTAAGATGATTTCTTTTGACGAAATAACTCTAGTTAGTATTGATATGATGTTATGTGTTATCTGAACAAAGAAACGAAAATATTGCAAAAATGTCATATTGACCCATTTTTGCAGACCAACCAAATTTTGAATTTAATTTTTTTCATGATATTACAATATTTTTAGCACTTACACAGAGTAGGAAAATGGGTCGCGTGATGAACAACGCATTGCTGAAGATGCTCATAGTGTAGAAGGTATTTCGAGTAAGATTACAGTAGAGTAAAATACCTAGATGCAGTGATATATAATGAATAATATTTGCGTGTTTACATGTCACCATCTATCCCACAACTATCCCTTCCGAACGTGTTACAGTTCCTTTGTCACAAATTTTACCAAGTAAATGTAGGTTTTGAATGTGTTCCTAATCTCGTTTGTGTGAACTGAACCATGGTTTTCCCATTCAAAGTGAATGCGCAAAGTTCTTCAACTGCTTCTTTGCAAAACTGATGGCAGCTGTGGTTGAGGCAGTAGTTTCTTTCTGCAACAGGTTGCTATGCACTACGGTTGCCTTGATAATGTCCATTGGCATAGTGAGGCGACACTCAAAAGTACTACTACATAGCCAGTTTCGTAAACTGCTTATTCGCACTTAGGATGTTCTTACAACGAAACGTTTCGCCGTCAGAAAAAGAAAACATAAGGCAATGACCCCCAACATTTATGAAGTTGGTAATACTCCATTAGTAGGCAATGTTTATCTTCAGAAACTGGGTGGTAATTTCTCCCCATCATTATTGTCCCCCGTATGTTTTCATTGTCAATCAAAAATCATACTACTTTTGCGAGTCTGCGCACGCTGTCAAGAATTTTGGAAAAAGGCCCCTGTTAGCCTAAATTTTTAGGTTCTTGTTACAGGTGCAACCCGTAAATCGCGCAAAAAAAATTTGGATTTTTTCGGAAATTAACTGTTTTCTCAAAGCTCTATAAAAAACTCTGACAAAAATTTTGAAAATTTGGGTTTGTTTTTTTTAAAAGGCCAGTGAGGGGTCCCCCTTTTCGAAATCGGGAAAATCAATAATGTTTGAGCTTGTTTTCAATACTGTATGCAATAAAATGTTGTTTGTTTTGTTTTGTAATATAGAAAATAGGAAATATCGATATTACTATATTGTTTATTTTTACTTTTCATAACGACCATTGAATAGTAAACCGGTTCGTAAATGTAAAAATATTTGTTATGTATTTACTGCTATATTTATAAGAAGCAACAGACTAATATTATATCTGTTTAAACGGCTTTTGTCTCTATTTCTGACAGTTTTTAAGTTCCAGATATAAGCCACATTTTTTCTTAATATTTCAAGAACGGTCGAAGGAACTTTTAAAATTAAAAAATAAATTAACCGTGTCAGTTTTACGCCCCAAAAGTGTATTTGTCCTGTGTGAAATACCTCTCCAACTTGTCCTAAACTTTTACAAAATACAATTAGTTTGCATCCCCAAATGTAGTTAAGTGTATAGGAGAAGCCGAGAAACAAAATCCAGTCAATGAAAAAAATATGTAGTTTCATCGATTGGTCAATTCTACCTTTTTCGGTCCATTGGATGATTCGCTTTCAACCAGGTATTATTTTTGGGTTTTTCCTAGTGAAATAATAGCGCAGTGGATTTCTTAAATATAGAACGCTGCTTGGGTTCCCCAGAATAACTGTGTATAATAAAAAATTAAACGAAACATCAGAAATTTCCCCTGTTTACTATCCCTTTTTTACTTTCCCCCAGCTTGTTTCCAGTTAACGTTAAATGTTAAGTTATGTTTTCTGGCGTTTCGCTGACTTTATTATCAGAATGATATCAAAAACAGACTACGTAACAAAATGATTCGTTCACACAAATTTATTTTCAGCTTTATGTTGTGAAAGTTAAGCTTTTTTGAACCACTCTCAAGTCGCTTGGGGGAAAAACCCATCCTGATTCCCGGCCCAGTGTGAGGGCCGACACCTTAACCCTAGATCCGTCCTCAATCCCTTTTAAAAAGATATCCCTCTTTAAAAAAGGAAGAAAAGGGAAAAAAATTTAAAAAAAAGGGGAGGTTTCCAAATACAAGAAAGCAACAAGATCTTTTTATGATGCATCCTAATACTTTTTAAAATACGTTCGATTTTAATTTTTTTTTAAAAAAAATCAAAATATTGTGTCTGTAAATTTTGGCCCCCTACGATTAATCTAAATAAAACATTGTCGACTCTTCAGCCATTGAATATGATGTAAATTTTTCACCAAAAGAAGACAATATTGACCGAGGGAATAACGTAATGCCATCTGCTAAATGGCTACCGCGTAGGAAATTTTGCTGCAATTTTTTGAGCTTATGTTGTTGCTGCCCATTACTGTATAAAAGGGTAGTGTAAACTAACAAACCAAAATCTTTATACGGCCTGAGCAAATAGGTTACGAAAATTGTATTTTCAGGATATCGAGTACATTACACTATATTTTCAAGCACCGGACACTTACTAAGCCATTCAATTATAGGAGGAATTTATATTATCATTGTTGTTCTTAATGCTGTTGTTTCCATTGTTATTTTTATTTTTATTATCGTTATCATTATCATTATTGTTGTTGTAGTTGTTGTAATTATTATCATGATAATAATTATTATTTTATTAGTGATGTTGTTGTTTTGTATTAATTTTAATGATAATTAATTATTATCACTGCTATTGGTGGTTGTGGTCGTCGTCGTCGTGTTGGTGCTGATGGTGAAACTATTATGTTTTATTGTTCTTTCGTTCTTATCATTATTAAACATGGTCACTAAGCACTTAACAAGCTGCATAAAAATATTATTTAGTTTTTATAGCCCAAAAACCTCTTTAGAAAGTAGTCTGAGGAACCGGGAAAAGGCAAAAAAGATGCAAACAAACAAAAAGGTCAAGTACAAAGGACTATCCTATTTTCACAAATTCATTGAAATGATTATGACGCAAATCCTTATCACGGGTGGATTTATTTTCCTTGATACTTCAGATAATTCAATTCATTACATTTGACACATTCCTACAAATGACTGCGACATTTTTCTCCATGTATTTTAAAAATATCAAATTGTTGAAAAGACTGAAAAACTATTGCCCAATTTATTGTCAAAGAAACCCTTTATGTTTCCATCTTTAAATATTTGAAAAAACTTGTAAATTTTTGTCTGCATTTTTATTAGAACGCCTTATAAGCATAAAATCGAAAAAAAAATCACTTTTTTGTTTTGTTATAGCAAACGTTTTTTGACATTAACAATATCAAATGTCATAAAATTCCATAGAAACTTATTTTCAAAAATATACCGGGGGGATTGGGAAAAATTAATTTTTTGGATTTACAGAAAAAGGCAACAGATTTTTTTTGTTCCAGTACAACAATAGAGACAATTAACCTTACGCCTACTTTTTGTAGTCAGTGTTTCTTTGACGTAATTTTACTTTGCACACGGATATTAAACTAAAACTCGTTTTACCAAGAAAGAAATATTAATAGCTATTAGATCATGTGCTTATAAAAGGTATTGCAATGGAAATGACTTTTTGACTTTGTTTTAAAAAAACAGTCTACCGGCTCAGTACATTGTTTTCCCTATGTATAACAGACTTTTAAAGTTCACTAAATGTCGAAAGTTTTTTTTCGATTGGTGAAATAAATTCACCACCCAAAAAAAAATGTAGAGCTTCGAAAAAAAATTCATTCATTTTTTTAAGATTAAACAATCATTCTCACAATATTATATCTTGTAAGGGACGAAAATCTAAAAATTTAACATTTATCTTTATAAATTTGTTTTTTATTTTAACTTTTATATTCAGTTTCATTTCTGAAGGGGAAATGAATCTCTGTAGCTGTTACCATATAGTTAAGTCCCTACATAGTTCTTCGAAAAACACAGAACCCCGAGTTGGTCACAAATATGATCCAAGCTGGAAAGAACGTACAGAGATCGCTAGGGATGAGTTAATAAATCGTTTTTTGCGATTTTAAAAAGCAAAATGCAACCACAAAACTAAAGCAATCCGGTCTGATATAGCGTGAAAACGAGAGATAATTAATGAAAAGTGCAACGTACCTCATGTCCCTATACCTGTTTAAGCGGAATTCTATTACTGAAACAGTAATTTTAAATGTTCCCCAAACCCCACAATGACCAGGAAATATAATAATACAAAGCCTTACTGATCTTATAGTGATGTTTTTTTCAAACTTTGTAATATTTGGGGGTATGGCAATTTTTCAATTGTTTTTGGGTAATTGTAAAGTTAATTAAATACGCTTACCCAATTTTTGAGATACATCGGTGTTTAGGTTCAACCTTTAAAACGCTGGGTTTTCGCTTTTTTCTGCCAGAAAGGCAGAGGACCTTTTTAAAATCCATTGGGGACTAACTTTTTGATTTCTTTTTTGGGCCCTGTTTCGTCCCCCTTAAGGGTTTTTCCTTTTGTTGTTCTGTCTTTTAAAAAATTTTTAAAATATCAACTTTGGGTTCTTACGTTTTTTTTTTTAATTTATACATTTACAAGACTTTTCTTGTTACATACACATTCTGTCCCCATTGCTTCGTTAGGGGATTCGCCGGGAAGGGTTAACTTTATTTCATTTTCCTGGATTTTGGAACATAAGGGGGGGGGTGGGGGGGGGGGGGGGGGGGGTTAAAGTAAGTTTATTTGCACCTAACCGGTTTAAGCCCCTAGTGGTGGTTTTGCAATGACCGTTGCCGACGGTACTACACAGTGTTCCCGATTATTTTCTCATTTTGTTCTCGTCTATTTGCTCTGTGTGAGTGTTGTTCGTGTGCACGTCCCCGTGCTGTAGTGCGGTTTGGAAAGGCTGAACATTGCTCTCCCTGCTAGATATTTATTCTTGTTTATTCTTGTGTTTTAGATCTAAACATCCAAAAGGAACAGTCACATTTTAAGAACACATGCTTATAAAATAGAGAAAAGTGGAAGGCCTAATACGTGCGGAGAAGAAAACTGTTTTTAATTCTCTAAAAATTTAGCTAAATACCATCTATCCAAGTTAACAGTTTTAATTCATTACCAAAAGGAAGCTTTTAAACAACAATTGTCCAAACGTATTCAGTTACAAAATGTAGTAAACTACTTTTGAAGGTGGCCTGGCAAATACATTGAAATACTGATCGTATATTTTGTCAATTTTTGAAACGTATAACGTAATACAACTGACTTTTTGTATACTGAAACTGATTAATTTGATTAGACGCCTATTTCTATACAATGACAATATTAAAATGACGTTGAATATTTAATTTAACAAGCCTTAAAAATATAAAATTAATGATGAAATGTAAAAACTAACAAAAAAAATAAAAATTAACACCTGTTATCGCATTTAAACAATTACAGTTCAAAATATTTAAAAAAAAGCAAAAAGTCTCTAAAATACAGGTTTTAAGTTTTTGTTTGAATGTATTAAGGATTCACTTTTTTTAAAGTAAGGGCATTCTTTCCCACATTTTGGACAAATAGAAGAAACGTCTTATAGAATGTTTTGCGCTTTTTTGTATGGAAAAAACATGAAACTAACGGCTTTCAAACTTTCTGACGCTCTAAACCTTATCTACTAACAGTTCTGTTAATACTTGCCAATGTGACTTTATACATGAAAGAAAGGATCTTAAACCAACCTTGCTTTCAGGGCAACCAAATGTAAGTCATCAATGATTTTTTGAAAATTTTAAAATTTTTCCCGTTAAGGGGACAATTTTTGCAAAGTTTCGAATAGGTTGCATCTTACGAATCCCCCTTAGCTACACCATACAGTTGACATTGCAGTTCCAATGTGAAACAAGTCAAAAGATTTCCTGCGCCAAGTTATACAAACCAAAATTGTTTTGGATGTATTTTGTTTTCCATTTGCCCAAAAAGAACTTATGGGTGAATAACGTGCTTGTTTTTTTTTTAAACCATTTCGCTTTAATGTAGGAAATATTACTCCATTCTACATGATTTACAATAGATCTATAAAAAATTGTATTTCTTAATTCTGAAAGTCTTGTTTTGAGCAAAAAAAACTATTTTTGTTTTCAATATAAAATAATTTTGCCAACTGGTCATATTCCTTTACTATTGAAATACTTTAATAGGCTTTCACAAAGTGATTCATGCCTTCGCCTGGACTTCTTTGAAACAAGGACCCTAAACCAGGACATTGAAAGCAAATTTAAAACCCAAAAACCCCTTTGCACAATAGGTATCATATTGATCTTTTTGAAAGTTTGATTTTTTTTGTTGTTTTTGGGTTTTTTAACGCCTTTTTCAAAAGAATTTTAGTCTGTAACGGGGGGGCAGTTTAAACCCATCCAGTGTTCCTGGATTTTGTACCCGTACAAACCTGTTTCTCCGAAGTAACTGTCAACTTCCCCACATGAAACGAGGTGGAGGACTAAAATGATTTCAGACACAATGTCGTTATAAATAGTCCGGGAGAACATACGGGCCCGCCCGAGGATCGAAATCACGACCCCGCGATCCCCGTAACCACCTCTTACCTATGAGAAGCGGGCGGGCTTGCTAAAGTTTGAATAAATTATATAAATAATGAATGAGGAATTCAGGTAACAAAAAATTTTTTATATATCATTAAGTCCAGTAAATTGCGAAAACGGCGTTCCCTAATGCATAAGCCAAACGTATCGGGAAAAAGTCACGAGAAATCACACAGCACACATGTCTATGCTACTTGTTGGCATTCCTATATAGGGAATAACTAGAGTCAAATCTTTAATTTCAGTGGTACTTTGGTTAATATTTTCGGATTTCTTAATTCGTGGGGAATTTTAACAGCTTAGACATTTGCGATTTACAGGTCTTTAAAGTTAAGGTTCCATCAAGAAATGCACCAAGATATGTGATTATGCTTTCACGTTTTATATCATTACCAGTAATGTTAATCGAATTTGTAAAACGTTTATTCAACTGAGGTCTGCTACCAAACATAATGAATTCAGTTTTTGAAGTGTTCATTTTTTGTTTTTTTCTATTCATCCAGTCATTGTTGTAAAGCCTCCGTTCGGGTCTCCCACCGCTTGTATTCTACAGAAGCAGATTGGGGAAAGAAAGCTTTTTTTTTTGCTATATGATCATCAGCAAAACCCTAGACGATATGAATTTGGGAAGAATGGCATCAAAAAAGTTCCAGCATAGGTGAGATCCCGCCCGGGCCAAAACAACTCCCTTTGGGGGACACAGTCAAACTGGCGGTCTGATGAAATCATCGGATATTCCCCCTTTCAAGTACAGGCCTTAAGAGGGTCCCACCCTTGAGAAAAATTTTTCAGACACCATACTGTCCTTTTAAAACATTAAACAAACGCGTTGTTGAAAGTGTCAATGCCCAATTAAGGAATTGCAAAAAGGGCTGTAATCCTGTTTTTCCATACCACTTTTGAAAAATCATTAAATAAACCCAAGCAGGCAGTTCCAGTGTTATTTTCCTATAATTATCAGACGGTTTTAGGCGAAAGACGTTTTGATTTACATGTTTGTTTAATCTGACAAGTCTTGAAAAATAGAGGAAGATAAACCTGAATTAAGAATGCAAACAGGAAAAGGGAAAGAGTATGTGTAAAATTTCATGCATCAAAATCCCCTAAAAAAATCTGTCCGGCTAAAACCTAGGGGTGGGCTTTTTTTAAAATTTTAGATTAAATTTCTTTTTTTTTGATTTTTACATTGTTTCCAACTTAATTTGAAATATGAGACTCCTTTGGGGGGCAACATAATAGACATTTTGAACTTAATTACTTTTTATTGCCTCTATTTGAACATTTAACCCTTTTAACGCAATAAAAGCAGCCATTTTTTTCACTGTTTCTAGAATATCTCGCTACATTTTCTTATTACAAAGGACAAATTTAGTGTTACGGGGGATAAAATAACACTTTTTTACTACATTTTTTTTATAATAAAATTTTTCTGTCTTGAATTTCCAAAGAAAGAATACATTCAAAGTCTTTTGGAAATAATATCAAAACAGAAAGAGTAAATTTTTGTTTTCATTTTATTCAAAAAAAGGATAAAGTCTTTATTTATTATATACCGATACATGGACTTAAAATCTGCTTTTTACTTTGATGCAGTCTACAAGAACCTGCTCATGAACAAGATCAAAAAAGAAAAAAGCTATTATTTGACTTTTTTTTTTTCTTTTAGATTGCGTTAAGTCACAAAGCAACTTTAAGTGCAGTATCGGGCTTAATAATATAAAGACAAAACATTTTTTTTTTCGAATTTAGTAGTTTAAATTTACTTGCTGTAATGGAAACAAAAGGCCCCAAAAAGCCTTCTGCAGGGAAGGGACTCGTGAAGGGGACTTGCACGTTAACATTTTTTTAAAAAATTTTTTTTTTCATTTTCAGATAAATGTCTGACAATCCTAGATTGATTCAGGAATTAAGCCACCGCGATATTTTTATGTAAAGTGTTTTACTAAAAGTACAATTATATAATCATAATTTGTTCTAATCATTAAACACTGACCCTGACCAAGCGATCCGGCTTGTGTATACTTTATAGTATATCATTTGTCAGTTTTACATTAAAATACCTTACATCTATGCCCTACACATTTCATTTATCTATAAGAAAATCTTCTGGAAGCGTAGACTGCACTTAAACAATAGCATGCTCGGTTTGGTCGAGTTACTGAAAAGTGCAATACCCCTAATGGCCTCCGCCATTCCAAGACTGACTTAAGAGGCGGAATTATTTTACATAGATATTGAATCGACTCATGATCCTAAGGGCAGCGTCATAATGCACAGACGAAAAGTCCATTACTGTACATTTATTTTTGCTCATGTAATTCATATTTATTACAAACCACATGAATAAGTGATACTAATTTCATTACTGTGAATATATTATCAAGTCTAATGCATGTATACATTGTTTCTTCGATTTTCTTTCAATTCATGAAATTTATCTAATTCTTCATCACTGGAATAGAACACTTGCTTCTGTTTGATCAACAAAACCCGTGTGAGGTGTTTCCGTGAGTATTCGGCAGCCAGATCTAAGTTAGTTTCCTTTTGATAATGTTTTGCCTTTGATAAAATCGTAATATTTCTGTGGTTTCTTTTTTTAATTTTTCAAAACTTTTGCATGTAAAAGTAAAATTACCCCTTTTGAAAAATTTTACAAAACTTTACTGTACTGTTTTTGTTTAACCCCTTTGCCTGCTGCGGCAGATGATTTTGCCTTTGCGATCAATGCAGACCCGATCGCCTGCACTCCGTGAGTGATATGGGGTTTCACTGTTCGCTATTTAGTCAGTAAATTTTCGTGAAAACCCCTTTGAGTAAAAAAGTGGTACTGTAAATTTAAAGATGGACCAGTCCATTATATAAATATAGCAGGGTAAGGGTTAAAGCACACTAACATATCATAGCAGGTAAGAGGATGAACTGACTTATCATTCCAAAGGACTAGAAAATATTAACAGACTGAGTGTACTGAGGAAAAAAATTTCTTTATAGGGCCCCCCGGGTGGTTTACAGCATGATGATCAAAATTTGGGAAAAGCTTTTATCAACTGTTTCCGCCGCTTGTTTGGTTTAAATTTTAAAAAAACCCTTGGAAGCATGAATGCAAAATTCAAAGAATTTTCAAGTAAATTTTAAATACAAAACCCCTATAGACCAATAGCTAATTATTTTGAATACTGCATTTAATACAATATCAAACTGTAATGATTTTTATAGCACTCTTCTGGTGTAATCTGTTTCAATTTCATTTGTACCAACAATCGTTCCATTTATTTGAAAGGCATTGTGGGGCCAAAAGATAATCAACCAATGTTATAAAAAGCCAAAAAAAAAAAAGTTATGTGGAAGATATTTCTAAGTTTAATTTTTGGGCCCCATTTTAAATTCCCCATGCTGACTATTTACTTTTGCCCCCAAAAACCCCCATGGTCAGTATTATTTAAGGATAAGAAAAGTCAGGTATACAAACTATTTCGTGTAAATGAATAGTTTTTAGACTCTGAACGAAAAACTGTCCATGATGAAATAACAGAACAAGCCGGATTTAAAATTTATTAATTAGCTATTTTTCCCTTTAAAATTCAGTAATATTTTTTTAGATAAAAATATTTAATAATGTTATATGTTCCTTTTAAAATTAATTTTGTTCCTGTTTCCTGTAACAATTTCATTCTTTTTTTAAGCAAAGGGGTCTATTTCGTTTCGGCACCGATAATGCAAGATAAAAGTCCATAATTGTACATCCTTTTTTTGTCAATACACTCTTGCTCTCGTCACTGGAACAGAATACTTGCTGGTTTGCCATTCCTATTCTGTCGTTCATTTCGCATGAATACCGAAATAAACTATTTTTTTAAATAAAGCCATTACATAAATTTGATTATAAACTAGTGTAATAAAGTTTTGACGTTGACGTCGTTTGAAGTAAAGGAGACGTTGGCCGAATTTAATTGGTCTATAATAGGTAAAGAAAGAAGAAATGTTAATGTTTCAGGGGCAGGAAAAAAAAAACTTACATTATTTTAAAAAAAAATTAATTTGTGTCTTTCCTCGTTGATTTTTTAAAACCCCCTCGTTGACTAAAAAAAATTGTAAAAAAATCCTTTGGGAAGCATGAATGCAACCAAACAGAATAAACAGACCCGGTTTTACTGATCTGTTCTTAGGGGGATGAAAAAGTGCAACACTTCAAAGCCCCCAGCCCCGGGTTAGCGAATCATACACATCTTTTTTAATAGATGGGCGTCTCGCTTTTATTATTTTTTTCAAAGTTTTAAAAAATTCATTGAAAAAACGCCTCATTAATATCCTCATATAAAAAATAGAGAGGGGTATTTTTTTGTTCCATTGTAAGATTGAAATCTTTCACGAGAGAACAAGGTGTAATTTTTTACGAATGGCATAGCCACAATGAAAAAGTAAATAAGGGTTCAAGAGTGAAAAATATTTTTATCTTACATGAAAGCAAGCAAATTTTTCTTTTTTTTTTTTTTATTTTTTGACTAATTTTTTTCAGTTTTACGTTTCCCACCGGGGAAACATATTTATTTTTCACGGGGCAAAAACTAATATATTTCACTCCCAAAATTTTGAATTTACTAAAAAAATGTAATAATGTAATAAAATTCTTTTTGATATTAAAAAAGAAATCTATGAAAAAATTGTTACGAAAAAACACTTTGAGCAAGGGGGGAAAAGAAACCCCTATTTACTTAAAAATAATAAACTGCGAATCTAACTCATTTTAAACGAAATATTCATCAACCGCTTCGCGTTGTTACACAGTTGTTCAACCAATACAAAAAAAATTTTCCCTTTTTGACAAAATTGTTCAAAAAGTTATTTCGTTTTGTAGCCGTTGCATGTCTTTTCGCCAAAAATAATTGTTATATTTTGATCATTTATTTTGTCCCCAAAATTTTTGAATTAAATTTCTTCTGAAGAAGGGGGATGACGTAGTCTATTGCTAAAGTCGTCTGACTTTAATTCAGACATATAGCCGAAATCATCCAAATACTTTTCTGGTCCGAACTCGAGCGTTAATGCCTTCTTCAGTAGGTTGTAAAGATCATCATTCAAATTAGTGTCACCTTCCTGGCTGTCTGGAAAAATAAAACGAAACACACGTGTGATTAATTTACCAACAATTGCGGCAACTACTAGAAGGGTCACTATTATCAAGAGTTTTGGAAACACTAAATCAAACCATTGAAATAATTTGTACCGGGATATTCCTCTTATGTGTATCTTTATCGTCTTTTCCCAATAAATAAAGGATATTTGGTTGTTTTCAGTGAGATATAGAAATATATTTTTACCTATAAGGGAGACAATTCAATATTTTCACGAAGGCGGAACCTGAGTAAAATATCAGCATTGTCTCCTTTGTCGGTGAAGATATATTTCGATATTTCACAGGAAAACAAATAAATTTCTTTTTACTTTATGCTTATTTGTGAAGATCAATGATTTTTTTTTTGTTTATTACATCCTTACGTATTCAAATGAGATCAAACTTCATGACAAAATTCGGATTTATTTAGGCTACCGTGTTACATATGATGCATCCGCTAAATAACCATGATCACTTATGCCCAGTGATATCGAATATTGGCGATTAGGTCCGTGAAGTCAAGACGACGCCATTACTTCCACAAAAATGCTGGCGTATTACGTAAGATTGAGTTGATGTCTTGGATAATTAACTAAGACAACATCCGACAAAATGTGATGTCGCCAGTATAATCTACCAAACGAAACTAAACAGATGAAAAGTGGAGGAAGCACACACATGCTCTAATGGCAACCAATGTAACATTTCTATGGCATTACCATCATTTCTTTTGAAAACTTGTGTATAGCTAGCTTGTTCTATACAGGATTGTCTACCTGTACATGACTCGCGTAAGGCTTGAAAAATTAGGATAACCATAAGATACCAGTAATTCTAAAGCAATAAAGGAGGTAATGAAAGAATTTATTTCAAGGGAGATATGTTTTCTTCAAATAAAGAATTTCGGCACTGTGAGTGATATAGAGAAATATCTCACTGATAATTTTTAGTAATTCACCAGTTAGCATAAAATAAAAGCAAGTATCAAATGCTTTTTTCTAAATTTAAACGTCAACTTGACTTTGTTAAATACATAAGAAATGCGCATACCAAATAAAAAGTGACTACGCAGCGTTACACGTCAAACAGTTCAAAAGTGATATAAAAATAGGTCCACGTTGTTGATAACATATTATACAAGAAGTAATTAGATAAAAGATATATGTAAAAAGAAGTTAGATTTACTATAAGTAAGATACAAGAGTTACTATGGCCGTCTTTAAACCACTAAATGAATACAAAATGATAGTGAAGATAAATTTTCTAAATTGTAAACGTTCGTTGTAATTCCCTGTGGCAATGAATTTAAAAAACTTTATCTGGAAAATAAAATTTCATATCACTGAAACGCTAAATAATACTTGCTATCAACATATTTTGTCAATTCGTTCTCAAAAAAAAAATAGCTCTAAAAGTTAATGGCTGCTGTATATGCAGATAAAGAGAACGCTTGAATATTTAATGAATCGTATTAAATAACGCGTTTCCCATAGTGGCAAATAATAAAAAACAGAAAAAAGTTTACTAGGAAGTGAATACGCAGTTTTAAATGGGAAGTAGTCCAAAATATAGTTCCATGCTGCTGCTTCAATCCAGAAGTTATGTCATTTTTTTCTCTCGAAAGAATGTATTCTATTTAAGTTAATTTTTGGTATTATGTAGAAAAAGGTGTCATAAATCGAAATGGTAAAATGTATAAAAGCAGAAGAAACGCTCACAACAAATAGGCCGCACCTTGAGAAAACCAAAATAGTGGGTTTGCGACCAGCATGGATCCAGACCAGCCTGCGCATCCGCGCAGTCTGGTCAGGATCCATGCTGTTCGCTAACAGTTTCTCTAATTCCAATAGGCTTTGAAGGCGAAGAGCATGGATCCTGACCAGACTGTGCGGATGCGCAGGCTGGTCTGAATCCATGCTGGCCGCAAACCCACTATGTTGGTTTTCTCATGGCGCGGCTCAAATATTCTAGATATGTAAAAGAAGCTCTAACCATCAGAAATGCAATTCTAACTGTCGAACGGTGATATGTTATGTTCATTCTCCACATATTTCCACTGTATATGTAATTATATTTATTTTCTACTGTTTATGTAATTATATGTAATTTATGTACACGCTATGCAGCTGAACCTGCTTTAACAGCCATTGAATAACTTATTTAGCAAGTACACGTTTTACATGAACAATTAATGTAAAAGTGGTTTAGATCTTTTCTCAATATAATAACCAAGAAAAGACCTGTAATCACCACATAAAATATGCCTTATCTGTGTAATAAATAAGTAACAGCTTGGATCACTTCTCATTTTTTCACTACACAATCATTTCATATTTGAACAGAACAGAACAGATACTTTATTAAGACTTGTACATTGTACATCATCTAAAATACATATTCTTTACATATATAATGTCAACGCGACAATAAACATGACATAAGGAATATTGTACATTTAGTATTTTAGACTCAAATACACATAATCAAGTATACAGTAGTGCAAAGGATCGGAAAACAAGCTTTCATTGAAATTTTATACTTACTAATCAAAATAAATAAGAAAATAATCGGCGTATGAAATAAAGGCTTATTTTAATCATTTGACTCAAATTATCGTAAATTTTGGTTCATATTTACGTACTTTTTGGTTACTATCTTCATAACTTTTTTTTTTCAAAAACAATATTTAATTTGTACAACGTTCTCTGAAACTAACGCGTGTTAATAACTTGTTTCATTTTTTCAAAATAATTACCAATTTTCAATTTATCATCAAAAAATTCATTAAAGGTATTTTTCACGTTCGAAATAAACCTCGACTTTTTCAAAGCTTTAGGACATACTAAGAAAGTTTTGCAAACCTTGAAATTTTGCTACCTCAATCACGTTTTTAGCTGTATTCGAAAAATAAAAAGGGCTATTGTACTCGCTTGGCGTAGATGTCTGCTCCTTTGTTGCATTAAGGTTACATTTTCATAGCAAGCCTCTCAATTTCACTGTAGCCCCTTTAATCATCAAACTTCACATAGAGTTGGAATTGGTAGGGAATGGATATATAATAGTTTAGGGTCAGATATACGACAGATCAGGGACAACGGGGTCAGTTATTACTGGTGAAGGTTTAATGGCGCGCTTTTCAGTTTAACTTTTAACTTCTAATGTTTCTTAATGTTGATATCTCTTATACCACCACTTCTTACCACTACCTCAATATCCTCTACCCCATCTCGATCGATTACGCATCTCTGACCACCAAATTCCCTACCAAAAAAATAGTTTTACATTCCTCACACCTAACTTTAATCTAACATTTTTCTTAATATTTCCTCTTTCAATTTGTACACTTTACGCTACCCTACACGCTTCCTCAAAAGAAAAATGTTTTTTACATCATTCCTACTCTCAGTTAGATCTTATTTCATATATGTTTATAATGTTGTCTTAGAAATCCTGATCCACCCCCCCCCCCCCCCCCACCTTCCCCCCTCCCCCCCACACCCCACACCTCCCCCAACATATACCATTAATACTTCTAATTTTTATTTTTATCTCTCACTCTTCCTTTTATCACGAATGGATTTTTAGTAACGGTCATCCCACACGCCATTCCTAGCGCCCTCAACCCACTCTTCAACCTTAACTCCTACACATTTCTTATAATATTTTTACATCTCTCTGACTTACTTTAATCTCATATCAATTCTTAGTATCTGCCATTTATCTTCCCTTTCCCCACATAAACACACACTGATATCCCCACCCCCGCCCCTATCCCCCTAATTTTATTTTTTGGAATGAATGACATGACGACATTTCTTCTGTTTATCAAATGGTTAAGAAAATACGTTAACGGCGTTTTACTATGATAGATAAAAGCCATTTTGGACACGATTGCAATTTTGACGCCATTTATTGTTTAATTGTGACAGGAATCTTGGTTTTGATTTAAATACATTTCAACAGTCCAACCTACATTTTTCAAGGAGCTAGAGAGATTTAGATTTAAATCTAACTTTCAATAACTTTCCGTCTTTTTAAAAGTAAAATGATATCCGAAGAGACGAGCTGGAATAATTGTCTGACATCATTATGAAATAAATTGCTTTTTTGAAAGTTTTGGAGATTTTTAATACTTTTTTCTTATAGAAAATTTAAAGGTAATATTAATTTTGTCCAGCCAACAATATACAGAACAGCTTTCAGTATATTAGTATGACCGTTCAGTTTCACAAAGCACATATAGAAAAAGAAATTCATATTCTTTATTTTGACAAAAAAAGAGGTTTTCCTTTTTCAGATTTCAAGATTATAATTTCTATCGACATTCCGTAAATAGATGAAGGGTATCTTTAACAACTTTTAATTCAGAATCTAAAAAGAATTCTACCTTATGCATTAAAATACAGAAACAGTAAGTCAAATGTTAATGTTGAAAATGTAATTTAGCATTGCATTACTCAAATCTACGTAATAAAAGATAATGCAGAGACTGTCCTAGAATACAAATATATATATATACGTAGTATTTTTTTATTTTATTGCTTTTTTATTGTTGTTGGTGGTGGGGTTTTTTTGTTTTGTTTTTTGTTGTTTTTTTTTTTTTTTGTTTGTTTTTTTTTTTTGTAAAATTATTTTTGTGATAATAGTAGTACTTCATAAAAAAAAAACAAACTATTTTTAAACTGCTTACCTCCATATAAAGAGTTTTCTTCCTCGGTTGACCATCTTGGAAATCCACTAGAACTCCCTAAAACTAATAGAATTATGGCCACTTTAATAAAGTGGCTATGTTGTCGAAAACACAGCATGTTTATTACCTAGAAGTTCTACTGTTGGAATCGCACTAAATTGTCTGAGAGTTGTAAATGTAGTCAAAGCTGTGATGATGCGATAGGAGACAAACGCCATTAAATAATGAAAAAAAATATTGCACTTTTAAACAAAAACATGTGGGAAAATCTACTATTTTATCTGATATATCAATTTCAAGATACCCTACCTCAAATGAGAAAGTTATCATGAAAACTAAAAGCTATTTGCCATCGACAAAATTTATGTCTTAATATGATGCCATGTATGGGTCCCTGAACAGTTATTCTTAATTGAGGTATTCAGTAATCACTTTACGTAATCAGTTTTACGGTTTCTAATACTTCGAATGATTTTAAATGTACCATTCAAGTTTATTTCGTTGTTGTTGCAAGGTTTTGTCTATAATGTTGTATGTTGTTTATATTAATATCAGTTCGAACAGGAGCACTTAGTATTGATACATTTAGTTCTGTTTGCTGTTCGTTATATTCAAAATTCATTGAAATGTCTATCGACATACAGGTACCACTGGGTTATCATAACTGTGATTGTTAATATTTTTTCAGTATTTATAAGAGAAACAATACACAGGAAGTAACAGTAACAGTGCGCACCGTAAACTGGTTTAAGCTTCCGAGTGGTGTTTTGCCACTCAAGGCGGTGCCCCACTGTGTTTCTTAATTTGTTTGTTTTATCCTCGTGTGTTTGCTTTGTATGTGAGTGTGTGTGTGTTAGAAGTGTGCACGTGTGCGTGCTGTGGGTTTCGTTTTGGGGAGACTGCGTTTTTGGAACATGGCATTCCCTGTTTGATATTTATTCCTGTTGTTTTGAATAAGGGAACAAGACACTTGCTTGATCGGGTATCTCTCTCTTCTTTAATTCTCAGTTCAGGTTGTGTATGTTTTATGTGTTTGTTTTCTGCTGTGTTCTATTTAATTATTTTACGTCGTCCATGTATTTTTGGGAAGAAATCTATCGTCTAACCCTTAGCATGCTGGACATAACTGATTCTCACAGGTTAATCTGCTTCTAGATTTACGCGAAAACGGCGACGTCAACGGACAAGGGGGCGCACAGAACCGTCATAGGGTTTTGTGTCGGCCTCGGAATGACACCAGTTGAAACTTACAAAAAGAGGAAGACTGTAGACAAGGATAAAAATCTGTCGAAAGTTTTAGTATACAAATGACATCAAAGATTTTCAGACGGGACGACCGATGATAAGGACAAAGTGAATGTTGGTAGACCGTTAGACTATGCATATTTCCCGCCGTTAAAAGACCATTTACGGGACCAGAGATTTGATGATATGCATGATCTTATGTTAGAGACACAGAGGTTTAACCATAGTTTGAGTAGAGACTGGTATCAGCGTGTGTATACGGCACTGGTAAAGAGACACAGACTTTGTATTAACCATGGCGGGGAGCATTTTGAAAAGGAATAATTTTGACGGCGATTTGACGTTATTTTGACGCCGGGACCTGCGCTATTCAGGAATATGTGATTGTGTTTGCAGTTCTCTGTAAATCTCGTTTTTAGAGATACTGATATGAAAATATATGTATTTACTCATTAAAGGTTATATTATATGATGGTAAAATTTTGTTCATAGAGTTTGTACAGTTTCCAAAACACTCAATTTGTCACGTTATTTTAGGACAACCCTCGTATGTCAGTTGCATAAACAATTCTTTCGGTTTTCATTGCATGACTGTTTTGTTACTGTTTGTAACTGGTGAATATGCAAGCTACATGGCAGTTTGTCTGTGAATTGATTAAGCATACTGTGTATCTACTTTTTTGTGTTCTTGTACATCATAAATATTTATTTTTTGTGGGTTTAACGCCACGTCGACAAAATTATAGCTCATATGGCGACTTTCAAGCTGTTACTGGTGGAAGACCATTTACGGGACCATAACAAAAGTCCAATATTTTTTAAAGATAGCGTTTTTCCGGCATAAACTCTTGATCAAAATCTTTGAAAATAAATTATGAACAATGTCTGTAAATTTCCTTAAGTTCGGACGTTGATAAATTATTCAAATAAAATTTCTCACGCTGTTTTGGGACAATCCTCGTATATACAGTATCATACATATAGTCCTTAAGCTTATCTATTAGTATTTATTATACATGTAACAGCCTTGCCAATCAGTTCCTCTAGCAAATAGACATGCTTTAGAGGGCTTAATTGTGATAAAATCATCAATTTTACAGTTGAATGCATGACATTTAACTATGAAATTAATGTAACTGTACATACACAATTATTTTACCACAATTAGAAAAGTTAAAGACATTTTAAGAGAAATTTCTACAAGTAGAAAAAACAAAGTATTTAAGTGAAAGATGGGCATTAAGTTATCTTCCGAATAGTATTTAATTTGTTTGCTCTGTTGCGGATTTTTCGTGAAAATAAGTGCATTTGTATTTAGTCTAAATGATATTATTTTCTCATAAAGTATGATCCTTTTTCCATCTTCATCATCTTAATTACAGTCCACCACGTGCAACATTTGTTTACTTATTGTCTCCTGAAGTTTGCTGGCGTGGTATTTATTAGAAACACGAACATTGTCGCGTGTAATGCAGGTACTTAAATATTCGAGACGCCGGATTTCTGAAATAGATTTACTTGGTTTGCTGGTGGTAAATGGCAATGAAGAAATGTGTTTTCGCACTTTTATATTTCCCGTTGAATATTTCTTTAACTAACAAAGCTAGGTGTAAATAATAAAAAAAAAAACAATTTAATCCTTTAGAACCAGACTAGGTTAACAATTGTCTCCTTAAAAAACATTTTAGAAATGTCGCAGTACTTTTCAGTATCACTTTTATTGAAAATCTCATTTATTCAACACATTTTATGCAGTCATATTACGAATTACCTATCCAAACTAGCCAAAAAACTTCTTAACACAAACCTCAATGTTGTGTTTCTGGTACATTGTGGAAAAGCATATAATTATGTGGAAATTTTTCTGAGGGTCACTCTAATGCGGCCTTTGCCGCTAATTTGTTATATGGAATATAAAATGTCTTTGGGCAACTCCGCAAAAAGACTGGTAACTTACCGACACCCGAAACATCGGAATTGGCGTTCACCTCGGCATAGCACATAAGCACGGTATACGATGATTAATGAACAAAAAATGTAAAATTAATATTAATTTGCACGCCGCAAAAGCTGTATACATTTATAAAAATGTAAACGCTTCTAATTTCGTTGAAGACATAGAGCTATTTACGAAACTCGTATTATAAATATACTAACGTTTTTTTTTATCAACTTTAACAACTAGCGTAAGTATTAACAATTCAGCAACTTACGTATCGAAAACGATAAATATCGCGGACAGATTGCTTGACATTAAGCATGTACACGATTGTACTTTTGAACAGTTTCTTAAACCAAAGACCGGCTGTTACATTAATGATATGACATATATGGGATCATCGCTCCTAGGCCCGATTTTAAAGATAGCTTGAGACTTCAGAAGGCGAATATTCAATATTTGCCATAACTTTGTTTGTTTGAATATAAAAGTTATATAAAAGTATATGGATGGAATTTGAGCTGAAGAAAGAACCTTCACTGAAGGTGTCTCTACGATGTTTGCACATTTAACAATAACAAAGCGAAAAGAAAAGTTAAATGTTAGGCTGCTTTGATGAATACGGATCTAGAAATACATTTGTATTCCTGCTAGTACACCTTTCCCAATATTATTTAACCTATTTTAACATATAAACAATTAAATTAGCTTTCAAAATATTTGCGATGAATTATAGTGGCTGACAGATAAGTTAGTCATACGTCATACAAGTTATTAAGTAGTTGATAAAGAGATTGGTTCAAACTCGCTATATTTCTTTGTAACGAAATTATTTATTGGAAGGAATCACTAAACAAATGCTCGAAATTCAATTCTTTATTAAAAGAATATACTTTAAATTTGTCTTTAAACGAACGAGAAAGAGAGTGATAAGGATAATATCTTAATCTAAACTGTTGAGCATTATTTACTATTAAATTTGTCAGCCTCATTCAGCCCATTTAGGACTTTGATTATAGTTCAAACTATATATCGTTTCCGAACTAATATATGAAATTGGGCAACCAGATTAGGAAAAGTTAACATTCTGAAACTTTTCAAGGTAATACCTAACAAAGGAAAGTGAATAGAAGTTTGCAGGCCTTTCCTAATATTTTACTAGCTCTCGATTTGTCCAATCTGTATTGCCTTCATCACTAACACTTTAAATCATCACGCGCATCTGTCTACCTGAAATTTTCAATACTTGAAGGAAACGGATAAAGTTATAGTATATCAGGTATTTGTAATATCTTTCAATATATACACGAAACAGTCTTGAAAATAAATGAGAAAGTGAATGATTTTGTTTATACTCTATTATATCTTCTTTCATTATTTGGCATGGTTGTATTCTGTGCTTCCAAATAATAATAATGATAATAATAATGATGATGATGATGATGATGCCTTAATTTATAATTTTGATACAAATATTTGACAAATTTAGTACAATACCTTTACATTTACATCTTTCCTTAGGCAATATGTTTTTATTAGACTTATGCTAAAATAAGTTTATCTTGTTGGGCAGTTAGGATAGAAAAATAATTCAGTGAACACAACAAAAGGAAAATGATCAGTTTTTTTTTAAAACAAATATGTAAGAAGATTCCTTGACTGAGTGTATTCATGAGATAAATTAAATAAGCATATTACCCGTCACGCCCCCTAGCACTGGCTTAAGGGGAATTCTATTATTATAAAACGGAATGTTCTCCATGATCCCGAAGCCGTCACATATCACTTAAAGATTGCTGTTGTGATAGTTAATAAAAGTTTCGAAGTTAATCTTTTTGACCAAAAACTGATTAATCTAACAAAAAATGAAAAATAGCAGACTCAGATTTTTATTGGGTTTGCTCACTAAGGATAACGAGATGTTCAGCACTCCTTGTGTTTTTGGCACCGGCTCAAGCGGAACTCTTATATAGTTCTAAAAGACACACGTTGGTGGGACCAGTTTTTACAGTGATACTATCCAGCACGCAAGCATACATGGAGACCATATGGAACCCGTATGGTTTCCCATGTTGGACCTATATGGGCTACCATATGGGACCCAGATGGGTTTTGCAAACCATTTTGGCATGGGTCCCATATGGTATGTTTTATATGTGACCATTGTGGTGGGTCCCTATGGGTCCCAGATCTTATAACCCATGTGGGACCTTTCCGGGTCCCATATCGTATATATCAATTATGGACCGTTTAGGGGCGTTCTGGGATTATGTGTCTTATTGACTTATTGATATTGTCAACAGGATCCGTAACATTGTAGCTGCCCTTGTTGTTTTTTCCGGATCGCTTTTGACTGTTTTATTCTCCAGATATATTGCACCTCCAAGTCACTTCATCACAGATCCTTTGTAAAGGCATTCTGTAAAGTAAAAAAGTAATGTCAGTCTGAGCACATGTACATAAAAATCATGACTATTTGCAAAATATAATGAAATATTTGAAAGCATTTTACATGTTTCTAAGAAAATAAATGACAAATCTACAAGATTGCAAAGATAATACAGCTTGCAACTGGAAGATAGATTTGTACAGAAGAAGAAAAGGGTATTAACATATCATAGAAGTATAAAGAAAAGCTTTTTAGACTTTGGACCAACGTGATACATTTGTCCAGATCAAGCGCAGATATAGCCCATAAGGGTCCAATATGGGCTTGCCCACAAGGGTCGTGAAAACACATGAAAAACAATTTTCAGAGTATTTATCAAAGTTGTTTCGTACATTTTAAACAAAAACACTTCATTTAGCTATTTATCGAAATTAAATAAAACTCTTACTTGTTTAAGCGAAAGATTCTTGCTGAAATGATAAATCTATCAACAACCTAACTATATTGCCATTATGGCCGTTATCCTTTTCAAAATAGCGCCCGATTCAAATAATCTCGCGAGATTTGATTTTTTTTAAAGTTCCTTTTTTGTTAAATGCAGTGTAATCAATAGCAAGTTAAGATATGATTGTAAAATCGTTACACACATTTCTTTATTTTCAATAAATTATTTTTAACAAAATATAGATATAGATACACTGCCCGAACAGCTACGAAAGGAAATATGGGACCCATATGGGACCCTTCTGGGAAACATATTTTTTTAGACCACAGAAATGTATTAAAATTCGTAGGAAACATAGAAAAATGATTGTTTATACTTGTGACAACACTTATAGTCTTAAAATCAAGACGTTCATGTATCACTTCACTGAGACATTCTACATGGCTCCCATGTGGGTCCAATGTGGGCAAATACTTGTTAAACTATATGGGACCCAGACTGGACCATTCTGAGAAACACGTTTCTTTTGAAACTAAAGAAAATGTACAAAAATCAAAGAAAACATATAAAAAAGAAATTTCTATGCTAGTCACACCTCTTATAATCCTAAAATGAATACATTGATATATTACATCGCTGAGATTTTATATATGGGTCCCATATGGGTCAAATATGGGCAAATACTTACAATATCGGACCCAGATGGGACTCTTCTTGGAAACATGTTTCTTCTGAGACCAAAGAAAATGTACAAACATTCGAAGAAAACATAAAAAAATGAATTTCTATACTGGTGACACCACTTATAAACTTAAAATGAATACATTTGTAATTCATATCGCTGAGACATTGTATATGGGTCCCATATGGGTCCGATATGGGCAATTGTTTTCAATTTGGGTCCCATTTGGGACAAGTATGGTACATTTGCCGAGATATAGCCCATATGGGCCCCATATAGGCTTGCGTGCTGGGTACAACATTGTCACACGATTTAATGTATCAGTTTTTATTTCTATAGAAAATTTTAAATGGTTCCAAATGTGATAAAATTAGTTAACATATATATTTTCTGACCTTATGATTCCGATCAATTTGTCGAACATCTGCTATACTTTCATGATACTTTTATGAAGCAGATGTTTTTTTCCAATCTAGTTTGTTCCTGACACCGCAGAGGACGAAATACTAAGTATAGGTTATACACCATTTATTGACATTGTAATGAAATCAAATTTTGACTTCACGTAGCTGATTGCAGGCATTACTTAGTTCATAAAAACGTCAATAAGTGATCTATGACAAGTTATGCTTAAAACTCCCTATCCTTTTCTCTATTCTCTATTCTTTTGATTGACATGTTAACGTGTTTTCATTCGATTTATAACATCATTTCACTTGTTCAGCACTTGATGACATCACAGACAAATTACATGTACAAAAACCTTGAAAAATGATAAAGCATAGAGAAGAACGCCTCTGCATGTTGTTTTCGACTATTATGTTGTCCGCCCGTTTAAGTGAAATACGCCTTGCGCGCAGCCAACACGTCGTTCATTTATATATCGTCAGTATATTTATATTCGATGTTTTCATTAGCTACTACATAAAACTATGGACTTCAACTTCTCCCGGAATTTGAACATGTGTATCGACTAATAACGCATATTATGCAATTTCCCCGAAATTTCAAGATATTTTCAACAATAGTTTCATGTTTAAATCGTGTATACAAAGCGTTATGACTTTCCATGGATTCGCGTATTTTTAGGAGAATACGCTGTTTTCATTTAGTTGCTGCTTAAACTTTAACTTTTTTATGTATGGGGGATAGGCGGTCAACTAATATCTACTTTGTTTTTTGTTCTTGCTAGTATTTGTCTGTGAAGTTTTGATGTGTGCACACAGTCAATGCGCTGCTTGTTTTGCCCGGATCAGTATACCCAATGTACATGATTTAATCAAATAATACAATGAATACTAGAGTTTAACCTTCAGTTTTGTGATTTAAATATTTATTTTACACCAGAAGTACGAAATGACCATAGTGAATTATTAAACTATTGGTATAGTAGCCGATCATCTGACATTACCTTCCAAGCAGCCAATGTATATCGAAAACAACATAGCATCCTTGAAATCACTGGAAATGTGATTTAACTACTTCGTTGAAAGCGTAATGATCGTTTCTCAAATATATGTGTGTTATAAACAAATAGGAGTGTCAGACCTTTGAAAATACTCACTGGACAAAGAACTGTTTGAACTTTAAGTTACTCTATTTACATTTGGTTTTATGACTTTTTGTAAATTAACCGATTTCTACGATGTAACACTCGTTCAAAAAAAAGTATAACATTTGTAAAGTGTTTCGCTTACATTTTAACATTATAGTAGGATTGTGATTTATTTAAAATATGCTATAAAATCTGGTGGGATATTTGTTTTCATCCTTTCAGCTTGATTTAGTTTAGGCATTGAGGCATACATTTTTATGGTGAACATCTTTTCATTTAAACACACTGGTATTCTCTGGTATTCAAAAGTCTGTAAGTGTTTCTGTTAATATATAGGGTTACATTCCCGAAGGACTGAAATGTTTCACAGTTAACCATTACATTTCTATACTTTATTTTCATTGCATTATCCGTTATAGCGTGGCGGAATATCTATTTCAGCTAACAATTAGAGCCTCAATATGCCGAGAGAATGAATTGCAATATTCTAAATAATTCTGCGATAAATACGTTTTTATCGACGAGACGCTATGTTTTATTCGTTTCTGACAATAGGGACAAAAATGTTTAATGTAAACATTCTAACGCCTTTTCAATTTGTCGTGATTAATCATTACCCTTAATTTATTATGATTATTTCCTCCAATTATTCAGTGTAGACGTTCTTCTAATTACAAAAAAGCTTCTTTTTTCACCTTTAAACAATGTGATCAAAAAGTGTGCCATAAAGTGTTGTCATACGTGTATTGTATTTTTATGAAGAGAAAAAATATGTCCAGTGTGGAACTCAAAACCATGAGCCCCAGCTAGCGGCTTCGACGTATCCCTATGCATTCTGCAGAGGTAATATTTCGTTGTAGGAGCATACCATACGAGTGAAGGAAATAACGTATCCTGAGGAATTGTACAGATGCAACATTTAAGAGTATACCATAGGGGCAATGACTTCAGTGTATCTCGAGCGATTCTTCAGCTGCTATAACATTGAACAAACATGCTCTTTAGTAGAACACATGTACAACTTAAATTAAATGTATATTATGTCAGTAACCTTTCATTTCCTCTCAAGCTTTTATATACTATACTATAACAAATATTGATATAATACTTTAACAAATGAAGCACAATTGCACACTTAATTGATCTTATTTTATGATAGGTAAATATGTAGTAAGCAGGCAATTATATGGGGGAGCGGTGGAAGGAGGTGAAAGCCCACGGGTTATTATAACTGCCAGGGCCATTATCACTTAAATGCATCGCTCTCCCATGTTTCACTAGCAATGTGCATGTCCGTGTGTTGTCGGTTGCGCTTGGAGGGGGTGGGGTCTGCGTTTGGAACAAGACTTTAGCTGTTGGATATTGATCATATAACACACGTTCACTCTCTGGTTATTTTAGTTTTAAAAAAATACAGTTCATTAAAACGATAATAAAAGCAGTTTCATGAGAGAACAAGAAAAATACGTATATATATTAACTAATGTGAACAATCACTGCTACAATTATGTTATGATTTATGACATTTTAATTTCCTAGTTTTAATAACAGGGAGGATTATGCATTCCTTGAAACAGTGAAATGGGTTCTTCGCTCTTACCAATGCTTCCTCCCTTTCAGCTTATTTGTTCATGATGCTCCCCTCTTCGTTTTATAATTGAAATGATAGTTGCTTATGCCTACTTGGAGCTTGGTGTGGGAAGCTGAACGTCATCATATCTTATTGTTCTTGGTTAGTTGTTTGTCTTTAATTCTTAACCCTAAATTTGGGAAGGACTTCATGTAATATTGTTATACCTTATTGCCCAACCCACCTGCTTTTTGTTTTGTTGTAATTATGTGTATCTATTAGCATGTTTATATAGAGAATAAAATATGATTAAATCCATCCTTTATTTACCATGCGTTGTTCATTCCCAGTACGTTATACTTCTGTCTATTATGTTTATCATATCATTCGTCAAACAGTTTCTACAATTGCATTATACATCCGTTGTTTTGTTAAATTTATTCTATGCAAAAAAATAATGATAATAAATACATCTTCTAAAGAATAAAGCACCATTTAAAGTACTCTTACAACAAGAATGCTCGTACTCAACTGGTTCTTAACTCTAAGTGTTCCTTAAATAGATATCAAACAAGGGTGATGACTGACCACTTTAAAGCTAATCGCCAAAGTTGGGGTGATATTTTTCATCATGTTAATTTGCATTAAGATTGACATAAATTGTGTATATGACACTGAAAAATGACGAAGTGAATGAAACTAAGTTTAGATGATAATACAAAAGGTAAAAAGAATGTTGAATGCCTTCATTATTTCAAAAGAGTCGCAACGATTTTCTGCCTTCCGATGAATATGTTCGGTTATCTATTGGTATACTTTGCAATAAGTTTGCACCACTGGTCACTTTCATAGTACTCACATTTTATTGATCCTTCAGGGAAAAAAACTTCGCCTTAACCTTTAGCCTGCTGGCTGCAAGTGACCTGCCGTTGCGACCAATGCAGACCAAGATCAGCCTGCACATCCGTGCAGACTGATCATGGTCTGCACTGCTCGCTATCCAGCCTGTAAAGGACCAAAAAATGGCCCCCACTAAATATGTAGTGAAATTCCTTCGATTAATAAATGGCATGCCCAAATTGAATGATAGACCAGTCCATTTAAGAAAATTAGCAAGGTAAAGGTTAAATGCGTGAATCAGTTCACCAAGTTGTCAGTAAGCAGTGTAGACAACTTATATACGTGGACACGTATTCGGCGTGTTAATCTGTCTTCTTAACATATACCTACTAAATGATTCTTAGACGACAACTGGCATCCTTGCATGATCGTAAAGAGGAGATTTATAATGTCTGAACACCTCCTTTCCAATTCTGTGATTCCAGCAGGTATAAAAGTTTCGATTCTTTGCCTCATGTCTTTATTCCAATGTAACTGATATGTAAAACCAAACTTTTTTAGTCTTGTTTGGCGCCATATGACCTATACTGAGTTTGTGAACGGTAAAAACCCAAATCAAATCAACATTTACATAAATGTCGCTTGGAGTAGCTTGAATAACATTTGTTTCCTTTTTATATTTACATTAGTCTTACTAAGCAAAGGTTACCATGTCTAAATTTCAATAGAATTCGACACAAATCTGAAAATTTTCCCCTTTAAACTAGAAGCAATAAAATTTATTAATTTGTGACTATGGTGATTCATCGCAAACCGAGTTAATATACCACGTCACTATTCACGATGTATATTTAAATGTAAGGATGGACGCATTAAATCGATCAGTTCTGGTCCTTTCATTATCGTGTTACCATTAATATAATCTGAAAAGTAGATCCCTCGGAAGCACCGAGAACAAGGCAAACTGTGAAAATTGCAGACTCGGTTTGATTGAGTCTGTTCATGAGCAGTAGTGGAAAATGCAACACTGCCCCCGCCCCCTAGCACCGGCTTAAGCAGTATTCAATCTTCAAATCTAAATGAGTTGAAATCAATGATCCCGTTAAGACATCACCAATATTTCTAGAATTTGTTAATGTTTAAATGTCGATTTTATAGTGTACACATGTATATGGTAATGTTTACTTTAACACAAACTGCGTACCTTTTTCATTCTCAAGAAGCTGCTTTTTCCTGGGAAAAGCCGCATTTTATTTCAATACATCGTCTAATAATAATACGCATTAAAGTTCTAAATAAAACACATGAATTTTATATCTATCATTTAGCATTTTTCTAGAAATTGATATTGTGTTAATAGCACATCAACAAGGATGATATAGGATATTGTCTACTTGTAAAAAGTAGGAACGCCTGGCACAATATCCCATGTCACCAAAGCAGGCCTGTGTTGTGTTATTTACTTGATTATACAGAGAATCTATGGTTGCATATTACTTACATTTCATTTCTACGTGTTTATCTTCTATTCTACGAAACAAAGCAAAGAGAACACGAAAGGACGGGAAACTGCTGATTTTTCTTGGTTTCTTGTCCATATTTTTCGCCAATAATGTTTCTTGTCCTCGCCAATAAAATTGCGCTTTTTGCTTTCAATCTTTGGTGTCCTTGTGTCTTCACCCCGACACGTTAGAACAAAAAGATTCGATAAATCATCTATTCATCGTCGTTTCATTTCCTTGTGGTTTCGTGTTATCGCCTCGAAAACTCGAAGATTGAAAATGGAAGAATTTAGCTACCACAGAAAATGACTTTTTGAAGTGTATGTTAGTATTAAAATCTTCAGTAACTTCTAGCAATGTCGTTTGTTTTCATTGAAACAAAGTTGGACATTTTAGTGAGATTCATTTTTTGAAATTATTCTATAAGCGTCTACTCTGTCGTTTGATCAATACTCAGTCGTCTGATCAATTCATTGTAACGCTTAAAGTAGGTACGGGAATCCGGAAACGAGTAACACCTGTGCCATTATTCAAAAAAGCGATTTCTCAGTGGCGGCCAGAACGCTTCTCTGTGGGAGATTTCGGAATAGAATAACACACGACCGGATGATATTCAAAACAACTGTCACACCTCAACTTTGCACTAATTTTGGCCCCGTTGGTCTAATATTGAGTGCTTATTTGATGCAAAATGATAACAACAATTAACGCTAAGGCTAAAATTTGACGCTTTTTTCAACATGTCACCGTAACTAATAAGGCATTGCTTTTTTCGCACAGGTTTTGAACTGGACAAAGGAAAAAGGTAATGTCATGTATAATCGACAAGCGACATTTAGCTTTGCCATGTTGTCATGTGACGTTATTGTCTTCCTTAGAAAAAATAGTTCCACGGGATCCTGTCATATAGTCATAGATATGTTTGTTGTTTAAGAAGTAATAGGAAAAGTAAAGTGTTTGTTTATTATAGTTTCACCCCTGCTGAATGGGCCAGCCAAGTCGGCTTATGAGAAACCTACATAAATTGAACAGCATTATTTCCCTATTACTATGTTTTAATGCCAGGAACCAGGCAGGTAGGCAATCGGTATCCATTATTTAACTGGCTGGCGGCTCACAACCGGTCTCTTTTCAGTAACAAGTCCCGCCTCTGACAGGGCTCGAACATTCGACCTCCCGATTGCGGGGCAGGTGCCATATCCATTGTTTAGAGTTCAGCTGCGAATGTATTATATGTGATGTAATAATAAGCAGCTAAAATACAAACAGTGATTTTATTCAAGAGTAAATAACTGTCTGAGATATATTATTTCGATTCTAAAATGATATCAAGGATTATAAGGTACATCTTTTACGACATCCACCAATTCTTTGCCAGCTTTTGTGAATGTTTCTTTTCCAGCGCAGCGTTATACGATTTGACCATATGACGTAATAATTGTGACGTACAAACAGGGAATCATACAATGTCAGTCTTCTTTCTTTAATAAACGGAGTTAGAATAATTCTTTTAGGTAATTCTAAGATAAAGCCATGTTACAACACTGACCTTGACTTGGTTAGATAGTTCAGCCAAGAATAACAATTTTTCCCATTATTTAGCTCTTCTGTTTTTATTTAGTTTTGTTGTTGTTGTTGTTGTTAAATCGACAAGGTTTGTCGTCACTTGTTAGGCTGTGTCGACCTTTGCGTCAGCATTCTCGACATAAGTTAAGATTATTGTTTAGGCTCATTTTTCTTTAAAACGATATAAGTTTTGGCTATGAAACTTTTAACACTGAGGTGAATTTACCAAGTCATTCATTCTTGCATTTTGTCAAAAATGACTGCCATTTTTTACTTAGATAATTTGTACTACATGTGTATTTAGTTAAAATTTTCATTCAGGTGTTTTTGCATTGACCTTGGTAAGCCTGTTTTTATCATTAGTCATAACTGACCATCACTGACGGCCATTGGTTTAAAATGCAATCCTGATGCTTGACATTTTTACTGATGTATGCCATTTTTTTGAAAAATATTTTCATATTTCAATACCGTTGAACTTCAAAATATCTAACAGACCCCTTAAACATGTTAAAGTTTTTGTTTTAGTTCTGGTCGAAATTAATACTTTTGAACCTTTGATTTTTCCCCTACGAAGTGAAAATAGTATATAGATAACTGCAATAAATGAGGAATATTACTTCTTTCATACGATACAACTCGTACAACCTTCTATCATTCAGCCAAAATAACGGATGTAATCCTCAAAGGCAATGTTACTTAACATCTGCGACGCCGGTTTGCCTACACATCATCGACATAAGTCTCACAAACATGAAATAAGACTAAGTAAAATTTCTGTTTTTCATACGACTGGTTCTGATTATAGTCTTCTTAATGCCCAAATAAAACAAAAGAAATAAAACAAGAGGGGATCGGATATGTGCCGTTTTATTCGTAACAAACATGTATTTGTAACAGGTGAAAATGTCAATCTTGTTTACATGTATTTATTTATATTGTCCACTTATTTAACATGAACGAAGTTTAGATATCAACTATAAGGCTATCGTTGACTGCCCATTTCACAAAAACAGCCTTTAAATATCAATTACATGTGTATTGTTGACTACCTATTTAGAAAAATATTATCAGCTACATGAATTGCTTAGTACCCATTTAATTCAACTTTATCAACCACACGAATGTTTTGGGCTACCCATTTAAAAAACTTTATATATCAGCTGCAATCTTAAGGTGTTTATCCATCGTATCACGTCAATAGTCGTTCCGTATTAAAACTGTTTGTTATATAGTCAGGTTCGTTGGGAGCATGGAGTATATTCAAGTATCTGTTCAGTACTTCTGCTTAGAGAGTTGATTACCTCTCATTAAGGCATGTAGGTAGAATCCACTGTAGACAAACATGCAACACTTCTGAAAAGACTGAACTATATTTTGTTCAGCTGGAGAGACAGGCATACAAACAAATTGTCGTAGTTGCAAAGACAAATATCAGTTGAAAAGTACATGCAAAAAATGTTTTAACTAAATCCGTAATCAGTTTGGAAGTATTGGAAGCAACCAGGCAGAATGATAGCAGACTCGGTTTGCCCGAGTCTGTTCATGAGAGTAAATGAAATTTGAAACACCTCTCACGCTGTTTAGGCGGAAAATTATATTTCACATCTATTGAATGGAATCCATGATCTCAGAAATAAATAGATGTTAAATAGTTGCTTACATTTGGGTATGAAATACATAGATACGTGTGCTTTGGGGAGCGAAGGTCTCAGCATAAGGACTTTAAGCACAACCATGTATTAATTATTCAAAATGCTTGTTATGTCTTGAATTTATGTTTCATTGTCTCTTTCATAATTCCTTTACACTGTTTAGATAAATTTAATGTTGCAAACTTTTGAAGTCATAAATCTCTGAGACAACAAGTCGTCATCACAATGTAACTGTTAGAATCAGATTTGCAAACGGTCCAACGTTGGACCTTTTAAGCTGTGGAATGTTCTACCTTAACATGGGAACAGTCATGTGGTTGTTGACGTTAAGAGACGTTATTCTGTAAGTATTCTGATATCTATCTGCACGATATTTTATTGTCTTTCATTTATCAACCTTTTACACATCAATCGGAACCACAGATTAAATTGTCTGCCCCTTTTACAATCTTCTAAAATGCTGGTAACATTTGTTGCCTCCGGAAAATTATTTCTCTTTTCTAAATTATCGAAGTCAGATCCATGTCTTTTTCTCATTTCTGTTTCGCTTTTCCAAACTCCACCAGGAGCACTAGTTCCATTTGATAAATATAAAGACAAATGGCCTTCCTTTAAGTCACGATGTGTTGCCTTGCTAAATGGTTTTGACACCAGCCTTTCCTTCAAGAAATCAATCCCATTTTTAAGGGAGATGTTGATATCCACCACATGAACTTTATCTGCTTGAACATCTAATGAAGAATGAAAAATATTTTTACAGACTTTCATGCCTCACATTTATTTACTTTACACCGCTTATGCATATTAAACTAACAGACTGATTCCGACAAAATGAAATTGACACTTAAACACAGTGGACAAGTATTTCTTTAGCTGAATACATGCGAAAATATATGTAAAAGACGGAACTCATGGTTTCAACGTAGGTAAATATTTCTTTCCAGAATTCTGATATACGGGACTTTGGACAAAAATATTTCTTCGCATGAAGTATTGAATATGCTTGTGATACATTGAGAGGCTTTCATTAGCAGTGTGTAACACTCCTAAACAGGTGGTGTGCATGACACAAACTGCAGGTCGTGATACTAAGATTTTATGGCCATACATGAGACACTGTTAAACAGGGAAATTCTGTTAATACCTAATTCAAAATTTGAGTGAATTATTGGTAGACTAGGTTGATACAAAACAAAAATGAGCTTTTATTAATTATCATTAATTGTTATTATTAATTATTATTGATTATTTCTAAGGTATAAAACGGGAATGGGATTTTTTCTGATTTTGGTAAATTGGTAATCTAGCTCATGCTCTTCTTATATTTCAATATTTTTATGTCACATTTATATAGCTTTCTCTCTATACATATCCATACATATCCAAATTCAAAAAAAAAACAGATTAAAGCTAAATGTCTTTGATTTACTACATCATTTTACTACATGACGCGATAGAGGAATACATCGAAATGTTTAAAACTGCACGTAGTTCTTTTTATTAAATATACACAATTCTTTGTTTTTGCAACTGACACTTTTCTTTTTGGCAATAATATACATTAATAGTCTGGCACAAATCTGTACTGATACCTCTTAAAATGAAAGTTTTCGAAATAATAAATATCTAGAAATAAAGAAATGGCTCAAAATGACAAAAAAATATCTGATTTTTTTTCTAGATGATCTTAACTACGACTGATATGAATACAATTATTATTTCTTTACCATTTTCCGTTACATTGACATGAGTCACACGACCTCCAGAAACACGTGTAGTTGATGCGAGCATCGTGAACCACATACACCATATAGATTTCATCACTGCGTAAGATTTAGCTCTGCAAAAATAAAAATAGAGTGTAAAATTATCATTGTATTTATACAGGCTCCCTCATATTATAAGTGTAGTACATTTTACTCACTGGAATACGTGAAACAGAATGATTCTCTTAAATTATATACATAAATTATGGTAAATGATCAGTGTTAAAAGTTTGTTGCAGACCTATTACGTGTAGTGATTGCCCACTTACGGTGACAATCAGATAATAACCGGAGTAACATTCACCATCGCGATCTGTTGTGTTTCATTTACCACGGTTCAGCGTTCAGATGCGTTGGAATTGAATATTGAAGCATTTGAACTATGAACCACGGTAAATCAGACAATATGTCACAAGAAGACATTGTTTATTTTGATTCTTACATACTCGTTGAAATATTTAGATAAAACGCATGCTGGATTTCATTTAGACTATAACTGAACTTCATACCGTAAACATTGACGGCATAATGCGTTCTCAACGGTTCGCGCGCTAACCGTTATTTATTGCAGAATATATGACGCTTGACCTTCTTTTTTGTTTAATCGTCAGACAAATCAAAACATGTTAGAACTATTATATAATCAATGCCCTTGAGTTGATTATTAATCAGATATACAACGGTTCCTAATTACAGAAATGGTTAAATATCGAAGCATACGAGTGATGACCCTTCGAATCATACGATAAATCTCAAGAATGTATTGTTCATTTCATTAAAACATACACATTAAAACATGTTGAAAAAGTATGATCTACTTCAGCCATCAAAGTAGTAATGAACCGGGCGTCATGCAGCTATTTGGCTATACTATTCTTGCATCGGTCCTCGTGTCAACCATTGCTGAGATGATAATGCTTGATTCTATATTTACTCAACTGACAAAAATTTAGTCATGTCAGACACAGAACGATGCAGAAAAGAAATATTAGAACACTTAACTTACCTTAAATGGGTCTTTATTTATTAAGTCCAGAGATGAGATTCCTTTTACAAATTTCTGTTTATCATATCTGTCAAGAAAAAGAAATTAATGTGTTTTACTGTGTAAGAAAAATGATTATTTAAAGTAAAGTTATGTGTTTTTCTAAATAAAAGATTTATGGCAAATTTCTGTTTTATAGTCTGGAATTTTTCTTTATATACCAGTTCATCAGAAATTTAAGACCGTCTTGGGAGTATAGGAATTGAGCGATGTCTAAATTAAGACAAATGTACATATTCTCAATTACACCTGGCGCATGAATATAATGTGTTATAATGAAATAACGACATGCGATATCTCATTCTTTATGCATGAGAATAAGTTATTGAATGTATGCGTCTAAGGCAAAATTCAGACAGATACTAAGTACATATATAGACGGATATACTTCAAAAGAATTACCGGAATCGCTAGCATGATCTTTCTAAACGTACAGAAAAAATATTTAATTCTTAAATACGTACTTACAAAATCGGTCCAAGTTATACAAAATTTCAGTATTGTTCCAATCCAGATGGGAAAAAACTGGAAACTATGGATTCGAAAAGAATGTCCAGTATTGTAGCGATCCAAAGAAAAAACTTAAAATAAAACTGGATTTTTATGGGTTCTAAATAATAACTTTATAAATCTTTTTTGTTTTCAGAAAAATTCCAGTAGTCACATTTTTGAATAAGCTGTATTTATTTTATGATCTGTTACCTAAATGTGGTCAGCAGTCATGTAAAATCAGTTATAAATACTATTTGAGCCGCACCATGAGAAAACCAACATAGTGCGTTTGCGACCAGCATGGATCCAGACCAGCCTGCGCATCCGCGCAGTCTGGTCAGGATCCATGCTGTTCGCAGTTTTTTTAATTGCAATAGGCTTTGAAAGCGAACAACATAGATCCTGACCAGACTGCGCGGATGCGCAGGCCGGTCTGGATCCATGCTGGTCGCAAACGTACTATGTTGGTTTTCTCATGGCGCGGCTCATAAACTGATATCATCTATACCTTGCAACCCTTTCCATATTGGTATGTAATTTAAGGATACTCCGCGAAATTATTCACATATATTTTTTTTATGTATAATTAAATACTGAAATAGTGTAACAGTGTTAAATTAATGATTGTCACAATAGTCGTTGTATAGGCTATATCAATACCCTTTGAACATGCGTGAATTATATAAAATAAGGCATAATAGTATTAAGAGGGATATTCAAAAAGACATGCAACAATTCTTAACATTGGTTCATCTTTTAAGGTTCCATTATAAGGATCTTACATGTCTGCCTGTGTGAAATAACGTTTTCCTACCCGAGGCGCAGTGTGGAAAAAAAACCGAGGTTTTATCCATGCTGTCCAGAGCGTTTGAATACTGTTATGTATATGGTTTATGACGTCATAATAGTGCAAGTATTATGTAAAGTCATTTTAGTGCAAGCATTTTTAGACATGGATTGAACAGGAAAAAATATTCCTGTCATGTGATCGGACAGATGCATACTTTCCTCACTAGCTAAACAAGAAAAAGCATTGGACAAAGTTTAAGAGGTTGAAGTTTTAGTTAGATCTATATTCAATATAAATTTCACTTGAGTCAAATGCTACGTAAGTTTGTCACATCCACTAGCAATAACAGGCAGTTTAATTTGTTAATTGACCTGGAGCAAACGCCTTGTCTGGATGGCTATAAAGATGAAGTTGGTCTCAATACCCTAACAACTAAAAGTAGAAATATGTAATTTTATCTCTGTAAATCTTATAAAGTTTTTTTTTTTTAAATAGACTACACAAAGCTTATACTAAACATGCTAAATATACATGTAGGTATCTCTTAGTAAAGTAGGATATGAAAACCCGAACAGGAGTTTTCGTAGGAACAAGGGTTTAGAATAAAACAGAAGCGGTCATAATAACATTTTATGGAAAGAAAACTGCAGATTTATTTTGAAATCCTGTAAATAGATCTACTTAAGTATGCAAGTAGAGAAATTTTTGGTTAAAATACGTATAACGACAACACTGACCTACAAAATAGTGAAAGAAATTATAAAATAAACACCCACAAAAGTCAACATTTTCAAAAGAAGAAATATCTTTTGATAGGAACTTGATTTAAAATTTTTAGAAAGAAGCATTTTTGTGCTTGCCTCAATGCGTAAATGTCCATTGTTTTAGCTGAACTGAGTAGTTGCTAAAGAGGAGACTACAAATCATTTATACTTAATAAACAGGATTAAAAATAATATACTGTGAAATCATTAATATTCGTGGAGGACTTATTTTCGTGGATTTCGTGGTTGAGTCAATCCACGAAATTTAATCCCAAAGAACAAGTAAAATTCCCATTCATTTTATGTTCAAAAGTTGAAATCCACGAAATCATATCCCGACGAAATTGCCGTCTTGACCAAAACTACGAAATTTCATGCCCACGAAATTAAATGATTTTACAGTATTATAACAATAATTTGCGAAATAAAGACCGATTTGCATTAATTTTCGAACACCCCTCGGTGTAATGTCCAACCTTTACATTAAAACTACACATGACTCCTTACATACATCAAGGGTACAAAGTTTGTGCTTTTGACCATTACGTGTAAATTAAAGTAGTATTCATATGACTAACACATATTGTTGAAAGACTGATAGTTGAGGATGGGACTGTTTCTGTCATGTATATTGTATTGTGCTTCTTTTGACGAGTTTTGTTTGTTATGCTGTGAAACGTTTTTGAAAATGATATCATAAAAAAAGTACGAACCTTGGCTCATGTTTGTTAACTGCAGCCATTTACGATATTGATGCAGTGAGAGAAACAAAATGAATCTACAAAAAAATCAACGCATCAATGGAGGACATTTTTTCGACGACATTGTTGAGAGCTTCAATCGTTAAAGTCGTAGAATGAGAAAGTTTTATAAAAATGGATGAAACAGAAGAGGACTTTGTACAAGAAAGTAGACACTCTAGCATGAATTAAAACTGCGACAACTCAGAGCCTTCCGAGATCAAAGGGAACGCAGTACACAAAGTCAGCCGCTATCGCCTTTTCCACAATATACACAACCTGCATATGAAGGGCTAAAAAACGAATTCATTTACCTCTTGTAATGTTCAGTAAGTAACTTTCTGCACAGTTTCAATGACTAAATAAACTTCCACTCCCGTTATTTATTGAAAAACTTTTGCGACAATTGATTTTCTGAAAGAAATATATGGGCAGCAACACAAGATAACTCGTATTACTATACAAGCGTTGCTAAGGTTATCATTGCCGAAGAACTCCCTGTCCAGCGTCTGACATTTTGATGATAAAATGTTAACTTACATCCGCGGTCTGGATTCTATGGAACAATTTCAGGAAGCGTATAGTAGCCTATTAGTGCCGATGGTGTCCAAGCAAAATGAGAAAACATCTCGCACAAGAAAATAATGACAATAGCTGGCAGCTGGATAACTTACGGAGAGCATTCAACAAAAACATTACTGTATTAGAGGCTGGATTCTCTAGGAGTCAATCACAAGTTGAATCATATGGCTATACGGCGTCGCTTTCGCCAAGGCAAAGTCTAAAAATATCACTGCCGTAACTATCAACTTACATCTGCAAAAATCTCCAAGAGGAAACGCCAGCTAATGTGTCTACTCCGAAGATCCACACACAGCTTCAGACCATCTGAAGTTTTTTTGCACACTGAACTGGTTTTGCCGTTATATTGCTTATGTAAAATGCGGTAACACCAAATACCTTGATAGTTGCTCTTCGTTCCTTATAGTGTATTTCTCGTTTCAAAATGCACAGGTGGTAAACGCGCAATCCAATTCCCACTGGGAATACGCTAAAAATGGGTTGCGCGGCTTCCGGTGCTGGTGTTGCGCATCAATATATACAAAACTGAGGTAGGTGGGTTTTTGTTTTTTGTAAATATTGACACATTTACAAATGTTTTTGAAAAAAGCAAAATGCTATTCGACACAAAAATGAATAAAGATCATATGTGTGAAATACCAACTTATTAATTTAAGAATCAGCTCTCTTATCACGAAAACTCTGCTGGCTCGATTGTCAAAAAAGCATGAAATCATGAAAATGCCAATTTTCTAACTCTTGTGCCTTCTTTCCGGAAATGTGACGCTTCTAATGATCAAACACGTGAACGACAGTCATGAATATTACATACACTTGAATGTAATCGGTTGCTTTTGGGGTAAAGATAGGCAAAAAATAATCGGGAATGGGGTTGCGCCCCGGAAATGGAGTTGCGCGTATACATTATACATTATGCTGTATACCAGCAACTCCTTTCCCGGTGCGCAACCCCATTCCCGATTATGTTTTGTAAATTATGTCCCCGTAAGCAGGATTTGAAGCAAATAATTTAGATATTCGTTACTTTAAAACAGCTGAGTTATCATGAAAAGCATCAAATGTCCTCAGATTAGACATATGAGTTCAGAAACGTCCATTTTTGTTGATTTCATACTTTTTTCACGCTTCTTGTCGCCTGAGTTTTCGTGATAATAGAGCTGAATTATAACTTACAAACCAGATATTTTACACATATGATGTATTATCATATTTGTGTCGAATAGCATTTTGCTTTTTTCGAAAAAATTCATTCTTGTCTCGTACTAAGCAAAATCATAACTTCACATACCTCAATTTCGTCTTTTTATACGCGCAACACCAGCACCGGATGTTGCGCAACCCATTTTAAGCGTATTCTCAGCGGGAATTGGATTGCGCGTTTACCACCCATGAAATGAGTTATTTTACGGGAAACACATACCGTTACGCTACAAACGATAAAACTAAGTATGTGCGTTATTGAAACCCCATGATGTCATTTCTGTTTACGGGTGTTTATTTCCCGCGCTTTGTTTAATATGCCACTATGAGAAAGTATGCTACAAAGAAAGTATTTAGTTTTGCTTTTTTTTATTCTATAATTTGCAAGGAAATAAATTATCACTCGTTGAAGATGCAGGTAGAAATATCCGGCTCTCGGGTAACTGTTTTAGCAGAGCCTTGTTACCACCAAAACAGTTACCATCGAACTGGACATTCCCATCTGCATCTGCATCTACAGCCAAATACATAGAGAATAATAGGTTAGTGCCGTAGATGAGAAAGTTTATCTGACGAGGTGGAGGAGGTTATCGGGTGAGCCGAAGGCGAACCTGATACGTCCTGAGCCGAGCCAGATAAACTTTCTCCATCTTAGGCACTAACCTATTATTCTATTTATCTTGTTATTACTTCATTTTCCGATATTTGGCAATTTATTTTACAAAAATAAGTGTGCGACAACCGTTTTAATGACGTCATATTCATAATGATGTCACTTATATAATGACGTAATCACCGACAAAATCGCAGTAACTTCTTCGTTTTTGAATAAAAACTCATTATTTGACCATTCATTTTCTTAGTTCGGACATTTCCAACACAATGGTGATGGTTTCAATGCAAAATTTCTTAAGACAACAATATCGATCATAAGGTCACATGATCAACTGACCGTATATCACTGGTCACGTGTCAACTGACGGTATATCAAGAAAGATATACGGCACTCTGATATCGGGTCAAAAATACTTCAAGTGACAGGATAAAGATCATTATAATCCAAATAGCTGTATTAAAATATACTAAACTTCGTTTTAACTGTTTTGTAAAATCAAGAAGATGCCAGAAATACAACATAAATACCCCATAGTATTTGCTAGACGCAAAGCATCGCTCGCCGGACAATTATGTGTAATGGATTTCTTTTTTTATTTATTAGAAATTTTGTCTCTGCTAAAATTTCATGGTTGCTGATAAAAGGTAGACAAAATTGTAAGTGTTATCTAAGACATCCGTTTGTAACTATTTCACTTTAAAACAGATGTAAATTCAAATAAATGCCTTTTTAGTTTTCTGTTGGTAACAATGTTGAAATAGATCTTTTTTTAATTCAATAAAATCTGTAAAAAGATTGTTGACCGAGATTGACGGGAATTTGAATTTTGTTAAATGAAATAGGATTTTTATATATGAAGGTTACAGCAAATATTGCATTTCTTGATATATGATTTAACCTTTAGCCTGCTAAATTTCTAAAATAGACTGGTTCATCATTCAATTTCGTCAATGCCATCATTCGAAGGGTGTTCACTGAAAAGTACTGACTGAATAGCGAACACTGCAGACCATGTGCAGGCTGATCTTGGTCTGTACTGGTCGCAAAGGCAGAATCACTTGCCGCCAGAAGGCTAAGGGTTAAATTTTATTTTTAATAGCAATTCTAAATCAATGGCCAAGTTAAAATATAATGAATATATATCCGAGAGTTTTTTACATTAAACTCAACGTTCGAAGAAGTGATAATTGACAAGCCTGAGTTTAAGGCATGGGCAATTTCAACTTTTCTTCAGGCAAATAAACACATCACATACCGCGTGATTTACGGCGTTCAATCCTTGTAACAGGTTTTTCTCGTTCAAGGAGGAGTGTGAGCTTAAGTTAGAAATCTACAAAGATACAAGTAGGCTTCTTTTAAAAAAGAAACCTAGGACAGGTCCAGTGTTCCTCCTCTCTGGATATATGATAGGTTGTGCTATATAAGAGAAACAGTTTCCCTGGTGCAGATCACTGTGACCTATCAGCGGTCATCATTCTGTTCGTATCAAGTTTAGAGATCCTAGGCCCAAGCTTTCTTGGGTTATAGTCTGGAAACAGTTTTACTGCTCCAGGTCACTGTAACCACGACCTAATGATCTGATATACCGGTACTTTATGAGTTATTTTATATTTTTCAAAACGTTTCGTTAGTATTTAAACATAGTTACATACTGACTTTATTAATCACTACTATATTTTCAGAAACTGACAGAAACTCCTCAACGTATTATCACATTGCCCTATTAATGCCATGAGAACAAAATCAACTTTCAAAGTCAGGAGTGTTCCAATCGACAGTTACTGTTGCACCAGTACTTTCGTTTGTCTCATTGCATCACTGGAGTTTGTTGGTTTAAACATATTTTATTTCCCAATATGTACATTTTAAATAATTAGTTATCTACGTAAATTTTGGATTGGACTGGAAGCCAGTAGGCTTACTGAAGAGTTATTGGAGTTTGTTGAGGACCAGTGCTTTAGTTTAAGATGCTTAGTATGATATTTTTGCATTATAACTCGTGTGGAACCTTTGCTGTGCTTTTTACAGTATTTGACGTAGGCACATATGGGTTTTCCGTTTGTTCATTATTCAAAGGAAGGCGTCAGGAATCGGGTATGTTTCTAGTAATTTAATGCTTATTGAACTTCGAGACGTAGATGTATCGAAACATGAATTTAATGTAAAATACATATACAAGATCAATAAAGAAATCTTGTTAGTGTCTATATTTACATTTGAATATTTACATTTACTTTATGTTTTGTGTAGAAAGAAGAAACAAGCTAATGTTTTTGTTTGAACAACAATGGTGAAATAATATCAAGGATGACTTTATCATGCGAACTGACGTGACGTGACGTCATTCGAAAAATCCTTCAAATTTGGACTAGAAAATTAAATTAAATCCGGTTTTGTTACTGTAAAAATTTAATTGAATAGATGAAATTACATGTTTTATTCCTGGTATTGCGTTAATTCAAATTGATACCAGGAACTGCAATTCTACCGGAAGGCGAATTACAATTTAAAAAAGTGGGCATGTTTTCTTAGCTGTACTATTTAAATGTTGAAAATACCGATATCCTGACACTTATTTTGATTTTCTGATACTCTCGAAATGCAAATCATTCATTCTTGTAGCAAGCTACTGTAAAAAATGTAAGTATAAAAGTTCAATGCTGTATGTGTAAGGTTAACTCTATTTTTCTTATATCTTTCAATCAAAACAAAAGACGCATTAATGGTAAATGTTATCTTTAATTTCGAGTGGCAAAAATATTTCAGTTTAGAAATAGGAGATTTATATTTCATACTGATGACGGCGACAACGACCATTGTTGGCATAATTGAACTGTAGATCATTAACGGTTGATTGTGACGCCTGTTTTAAAAGCAGGAGAGCGATAAAAACAGACACGTTCAAACGACATCGTTCCGGTAACAAAGTTGTCATCTGGATCAAAGATTTGCTTCGGTTTTTTTACTATATTTGGTGTTGCGTCAAGTCCGTAAGCTTGCATATGAACATCACTTTCAAGAGCTATTTGTTCGATATACAGGAAAGTTTGACTTTACACTGGAGTGAGTCTTGTATCGTGTGGTACTTGAATGCAAGCTTCGGCTCTTTTCTTTAGATCATAACTGAACGTTATACACCAAACATTGTAGACTCATTATTCATTTGTTTCAGGTCCAAGACCTCTGCTTAGATATTCCATGTCAGAATGGCCTACTGATGATCAGGGAAATTCCACGGCAGTTCTTGAGGACACATCATTCGATTCCATCACTGAAGCCATAGATGATGATTATATTACGACTTCTTCATACTCTGATGTTCTGGACAAGGCAGCTTATGAAGAAGAATAGTCTGAACAACATCCTACAGATGTAGACAGGAAGATTACTCCAAATAAAAGGATGGATACTTCAAAACTCCTCAAGGGTTGTCAGAAAGAGCTTCAATTTGGTCTTTGGCATAGAGCTTTATGCGCAAAAATACGGAAAATATAATTTGCGGACAATAAAAAAAGATAAAAAGACATACTCTGCCAATACGTTAAATAATTACTTCTGTTTATTAGGGTTCCCGAAAGGGGATTCCGAAGATATTTGACACCGTTTCGTCCGTCTGTCCGTTACTGCCTTTTGATTTTTCAACATTACTATACTATAGCACCATTTCTTGCCCGGAATATTCCTTAGCAATCACTTAGCGGACCTTTATAGGAAGCTTTTATCTTAACAGGAAGATCCACATATTGTTTTCACGTTCCTGTCGGAGGCTTTTTTTCACTGACTTATTGCCCTTTGATTGATTCAGCCACATTTTGTCCTTAGTATGTCTCAGCAACCTATCACTGGAATTGTGCGAAACTTCAATGGAACATTTACTCAAAAAAAGGAGACGCGCGTATTTTCTTTTTGTTCCGACCGAATGATTTTGTTTACTGAGTTATAGCCTTCAATTATTCATCATTTCTAAACTATAACACCATTTCTTGTTCGAGGTATTCCTCAGCAACAACTGGTTGGATTTGAGCGACACTTCATAGAAAGTTTATATTTTAACAGGAGATGCGCATATTGTTGAAAAATATATCACTGAGTTGTTGCCCTTTGATTATAATCAACATTAGCACCATAGCACTATTTCATGTCCGGAGTATTTCTCGGCAACCACTAGCTGGAATTAATAGGAAACTTTACTCTAAAGAGCAGATACGCATACTGTCTTTTTGTTTTGATCGAATGATTTTTCACGGAGTTATAGCCCTTTGATTATTCAACATTATCATATTATAACACCATTTCTTGTCCACCAGCTTGCTGGAATATAGAGAAACATCATAGGAAGCTTCACTCTAAAAGGGTATGTGTATATCATCAACATGTTTCGGTCGGGTGAATTTTAACTTAGTTATTGCCCTTTGATTGAATATTCAACATAAATATATTATAGTGACATCCTTGTCCAGAGTATTCATCAGCAACCTTTGCCTGGAATTCAACGGAACTTCAGAGTAAGCTTCACCTACTAGAGGAAATGTGCCTATTATCTTTATCTTCCGCTCAGAAGATTTTTCACGGAGTAATTGCCCTTTGATCATTCGACATCAATAAAATATAGCATCAGCTCTTGGAGTATTAAGTCTTGGTTAAAAAAATAAATTCAGAAAACTCGTAGGCTCTTTTCCCTAAATTAAGTTTTTTTAAAGTACATTTTGTTAAAAAAATTGTACTGAGGTACAAAAATTCCAATACAAAATCTCACTTTTGTTGACTCTTGGGTAAACTAATTTGGCTAAGAGAATTTAAGGTACCAAAGGTCATGAAGGTCAATTCAGAGATTGATAAAGCTGAAATAAAATTCAACTTACTGGAATATAAGACTTGTTTTCTAATCAACTGTAAATGTACTCATATGTATCTCACTTGTACGTATGCGTGTATGTACCAATTGTATTGGAAAAATAGATAATGTTTAAACCAACTGGAATGTGACTTAGGCCTAAATTGTTTTTGTTTCCGGTATCCCGACCAACCCTAAATTTTTGGCCCGACCCTAATGTTTTATGACCCTGGAGATTTTTTTTCAACTGCACTTTTTATGCTTTAAACATGGTCAGTGATGTTAGAAATCAATTTACTGATGCTCTGAAGGCATGACCTGTCCACATTATTTGTATTCCTTTTTTGATACAAAAATAATTTTCGAAAAGTCCCACTTAAAAAAAAAATTCCCCAAAAACCTTTACCGACCTACCTACCCTATTTTTTAGTGTTACCGGAAACAAAAAAAATCTTTTTTTAGGCATTATGAATTGAACCGTGAGTTTTTATATTTTATTGCTAAAATAAATTATTTGATTTTTTTTTTTTTTTTACATTAATACATTTAGATTTAATTTATCCATTTACAATTAATAGAAAATGCCTAGATGTCTCTTATGTTCTTAGAGACATATTTTTGCTGATTTAAAAATGATGTTATTGGAATTGTGCATGAATGATATATATAAAATGTAAAATAGCACAATATGGCGGGCATGATTTAAAAATTGTGCAGTCTGGGTAACTCAAAAATGATAAAATAATTAATGTTAATTTTTCATCATGGCTTTTAAATGTTCCTGCAAGTACAGCATTTGATATAATAGGGTTATTATAACAGTAGCTCGATCTGGGATGCTGTATTCGGCTCGAGTGGATTTAGTTAGATCAGATCTCACGAGGCGCACAAGCGCCGAGTGTGATCCGACCTTGCAAAATCCACGAGAGCCGAATACAAAATCCCAGATCGAGCTACTGTTATAATGACCCTTTTATTATATACCTCCGCCTTTTTGTTTATTGTTTTGTTATTGAACGAACTCTTCAATGTTTATCGATATTGAAATGGAACTAAGTGAAGTATTTATGTGCGCTATTTACAGAACTGTGTCAAGTCTAGCATATTAATGAAAGTGGTCCGGCAGCATACAATACAAAAGGTACAATACGGAATTTAATAGGTACAATACGGACCTTTTTTCTGCCTGTTCATATTTTTAACAGAGTTTATATAGATATATAATAAAATACAGTATTTCCCTCTCTTATATTTTGATATAACAATAACTTGAAATAACCTTTCATGAACACAAGCTAAATGAACTTTACTCTGGTACAGCATGATAGCAACTGGAGTGTTGATTTTATTGACTGATATATTTCCGAGGATGTAGCTGCCTAAGGAGATGTTAGAAATACAAAACGGAACACCACACTAGTATTTGCTAGACACACAGCATCACTGGCCAGTCACCTTCATCTGACTTGGAAGCAAATTCAACAGTCCAACGGCTCTACATTATTGACGCAACCGTGTAATTCAGGTGTGCTTAGCAACTGTGTGCTCTCGAGAAAATGAAAACATCGAAGCTACCATTCTGTTTTACGAAATGCCCCCAAAATCTCCTCCAGACAGAAGAATACAACTTCTCAGGAATGGTATTAAAATACTGTTTACAACTCTTTCTAACATTTGGAGGTTCCAATAATAAGATTATTCACACTGAGAGAACAATAGTATTCTTATATGCGAATTCGCATCAGAAGATACTTATCCGCTGTTTGATGGTTCCAAAGCGACACCTACGATAACAGTAATACAAGTGCCTTTACTACGCTATCATATTTTCACGGAGTTAAGCAATGTCACAGAAAATGAAGCTGTACATGGAAAACGTCACACCCAATTCAGCGGAGCCTCACATGCCTTAACTGTTATAATGTTACAAGTACCGGCTAAAAATGTCATTAGGGCGATTTACGAGTTTCGGGGAATTATGTATTTTTCTAGATAAATCAGAACAGAACACAGCAGCTTACTAAATCCAGTACGTGTAGACGTTTATAAATTTCGCAGGTTTTATTGCCAAGTTTACTTTGAAACAGGACCATCATTACCTTCCAGCTATGATATCATTATAAAAAGAACAGAGAATGCCATTAAAAGATTATGCAATGAAACAGAAGTCCTGAAACAGTAACAGTGTCATAACTGATCAAGAGAAAATGATGCATTAAGAAATTATCAGACACCGATACATTAGATAAGGTCACCAACATTAGAACTTTTTAATGATCTAAAATGGCTTAAATTTAGTAACGGGGTAAAATATCACACAGCTGTGATGGTTTACAATTCTATGCATAACATGGTACCGATCTACATTACTGAAATATCAAGTGTCTCAAATAATAAATTGCATAATCTGCGATCATCTTGTTTTGCGTATAACACCTCGTACACATTATCTTAAAGATTCGTTCTCATACTTCAGCGTTAATATTTGGAATAAAATACCTGCTGAAATTAAGGAATCGAGTACATTACAAACATTCAAAAATAATTTGAAACAACATTTGATCGTGTTACAATCCAGTGCTTAAAATCATTATATTATTACAGTTTTTAAATATAATGATGCCATGTATTCTATTATTATTATTATTTTGTTTTGCTGTTGTTTGTTTATTGTCTTTAATAGTCTTATAATTACGTGAGTGTCTGTCGGATGGATGAATGGAAAGCTTTTACTCGTATTTAATACATTGATCATTGATACATTTTTTTAAATATGATTTTGTGAAATCGTAAATGTTTGTATACATGTGTATTGTTGTTATTGTTAACTGAAGGCCATACTGAAAATAAGTTTACGTTTCATTTTCATGTTATGTACACTTTGTATGTTACCTTCATTAAATAAAGATTTTATTATTATTATTATTATTATTATTATTATTATTATTACTATGGAACGACTTCATCACATTCCCGAACATTCTGTCTAGAAAGAATCATCCACCACGACAACTAGAATTTTCTCCGACTGCAGCTGCGACCATCCCGGTCGGAATGACAGCATAGAAACCACTCCCCCTGCTCGAAACGAGTTGACATCGATATAAGTAAGATTTCTCTTACACAAATATGCCGTAATCGCAGATATAGAGAAAGTGTTTGTACAAGAAGGCTACAATTTGAAGGGATTTATATGGCTGGAGAACCCCAGTGACCCTAACAGCCAATGGATTACACGCCGCTTCAAAGTTGTGCTGTTTGGAGGTACATAATAACCATTTATCGTCAACGCTACACGTCTTAAACATGTACACATAAGTAAACATATTAAAACAGCTGATATTGAAGAGAGACTTGTATGTTGACAACGTTATATCAGTCTTTGTTAATAAATCCGACCTTTTAAACTACTCCCGGAAAACAAGAAACAATTACGAAATCCTACGTTCGAACTGTGCTTGATATAGAGGCCGTAACGAAATTCCTTGGTCTACGATATCAGCCACATTTTTACGTTTGCTTAATCACCTATCCCTTTATTAGAAGATACTACCAAAAGACTTATTTTGAGATACTCATCCCAGAGCTGCTTGGATTATATTACTATGTCTAACAGGGTACATAGGTAGATATAATTACACAGCATGTGGAAACACAAATACGACTGGGATGTTTGGTTACCTTAAGATATTATACAGATATGGACTATCCCATTTAAATATTTAAACACATTGACAGAAAGCTTTTATCCATACAAACAGAAAGCTTGTCTGTAGGTTTCTGTTGACGCAAGTTTAAGATAATCTTTAGCTGCTACATACATATGAAAAGAACATGAATCAAGATTAGAGAGGACAAGCAGTTGCATCCTTGAAGTAAGCTTCCCATCCACAACTGGAAAAATGATGGCGGCTTTAATCGGTATACGTTTAGCTTCCAACTAACACTCATTACTCACAACACTTGATTACTACATTTTGATCAAACAATCAAATCGCCCTCTTTCGGTTATCAACAAAAAAGAAAGTTGAGGATTCGCAACTAAAGTAAACAAAACGCATCAAAATATTGCCCGACACCTGAAAACCATGCGTTTTTGGTGGGGTGCACTTTTATTATTATTATTATTATACCAGATTTATACAGCGCCCTTTTCATGATAAACACGTTCGAAAGCGCTTTACATATAGCAAAGAGGTAAAGAATTAGAGTTTCCCTTTATCGCCCGTCCGTCCGTCTGTCCAAATAAGTGTCCTGCATATCTCAAAAAGTATTTGACATAGTCTTCTAACCTCACATGACTGTTATTCAGCATGTGAAGTCATGCACCTGGTTTCACACAATCAGACCAAAGTTATAGCCATTGATTAAGAGTTGGGGCACCTGTGTCCTATGGACACGCATCCTATTTTTTTACATATGCTGTACCAGGGCCAAATATTCATTTTTGCGTAAATGCACATCTGGTATCTACGTCTCATAATTTTAAAATTCTTTTATTTGTAGCATAAAAGTTTCAATCCAGTCTAAAGTATATTTTGCTACATAAGGTACCAGCCCTAACGCACTGCTACCTCCCCATATCAAGCCTGCTTATATGTGCTTACTCGTTTACCTTATTTACTTTCTGTCGTATTCTGTGTAAAAGAAGACAATTGGAATAGTATTTTTGTCAAACTGAATATACTGAACAGCAAGTAACTTGTGCTATTGTTTACTTTCTTACATCATATCAACGATGCTGGGAAGCATTTATCGGTATGTTTTAGTCTATTTTCAAGATGCATATACATTCTGAGAGTACGTCATTTCGATATCGGACTTAGTAAATCCATACAAATAATAGATAATCAGAACCTTTTGTTCTACAGTATACACTATTAAATGCTTGCCGGCCAATAGTCAAATTATTTTTTACTAATGACTGGCAAGCCGTTCAACATAATTTCGTTTCAATTTTTTACTTATTAGCCCGGTATAAATTTTGAGTATAAACCTGGTCATGCAGCTCAAACTATGGACCGACGATTTATAGAAACCATGTCATAATAGTTATCATCAAATATTCTACAGTTTCGTGAGCATAAGATATACTTTTCGCATTGTATTGTTTCCGAAGCCCTGAATGCTTGAGTTAAGTATAAACTTATTATTTAGATACGACCAATTCTAATAAATAGTGCACAAAATTCAATGTTGTCAACTTTACTTGTATTTTATTTTGATAACTTATGATACAGCCTTACAAGGCGTATTATGTTGCCTTGTTCCCGCCACTCAGGTGAATTTATTTACACAATCTATCCAGAGTATATCACAGGAAGTAAATTCTGCAATCACGTGAGTGTATAAATGTACAAGCGACATCAAAGCTATATTGTAAACTGACAGAAGGCATTAATCAGCACATTGGGGTAGTATGTCATTTTATCTTTATTTTCTCTCGCTTGCAAATTTTAAGGTTGCATAAGTTTTCTACATAAGGCTCTATGCCAAAGACCAAACTGGTGACCTTTCTGACAGTCTTTGATAAGTTTAGACATATCCATCCTCTTACTCGGAGTGATTTTCCTATCCACACCTCCAGGCGGTTGTTCAGACTGTTCTAAATAGTAGTCTTTCTCCTGAGTTGCCTTGTCCAGAACATCAGAATAAGGCGAACTCGTATCATAATCATTGTCTCTGACTTCAAAGTTGGATTTTAACAATCTGTTTACAAGATCTGCCACGGGACCTCCTTGTGTCGCCTGATCATCACTAAGCCATTCTGACTTGTAATACCTGAGCAAAGGCCTTGGACCTGAAAAAAATTAATAATGCGGCTATATTTTTTGTTGTTAAATGCTTACCTTTAATAAAAAAAAGTGGTTAAACCTTACAGTAAGTTACGATATGACTCGCAACCACAGTTTTAAGTCCAATTTTCCTGTATATCTAAAAAAAGCAAATAGCTCTTGATAGCGAAGTCCGTATGCAAGCAAATGGACTGGACTGAATGGAAACACATGTAATATTGTTAAAAATAAGACCAACGTTAAAATTTGCCCGTGTTTATCGCCATCTTGGACTTATAACAGAGGTGTCGCATTAAAGAAAAAATTAAAATGTTAATGAGGAACACTAATTTCTGTTCCCAAAATAAACGTTGTCGACTTTATCAGTGTAAAATATAAATCTCCTTTTTCTAAATTTAAAATTAAAATTTATATTTTAAAGATATTACAGCCTTCCGATGGAAAGATAAATGGGCTAATGTTACAGCCTTTTCTGTGTTAATCCTGTTATTCATTTTTAAATACGAACTATTACTTTTAGATCTTTGTTCCTGTATATTACATAATTTTACTAAAGATCAGACAAGTCAATTAACTAGAAACATACCTGGTTCCTGGCGTCTTCCATTCAATAATGAACCAATGGAAAATCCATACGTCCCAGCGATATCTACTGTAAAAAGCAAAGCAAATGTTCCAAGCCAGTTATTATGCAAAATAATCATGTCAAGTATCTATATCACACACTGGTCCTAAACAAAATCCTGTGTTACTGTAAGGCAAACTGTTTCTGTTCAAAGTCACTCTTTTCTACAGTGCGATAGGTGCAAATGACACTCCTGTTTTGAATGTTGATTCAATTCCTGTGATGATAATAAGGTAATGTGATGATGTCGCACTTTTTGTCGTTGATTAGTTTCTGTCAGTTTCTGAAAGAATGTAAATAATTAATTACAGATAGGATGCGGTTATGTTTAAATCTTTACGAAAACATTTTTTTTAAAACAACTCTCAAAGCGTACCACAAGACACTGAATTTGAAATTTGAAGTTTTCGTCAAATTCTGAAAACTATTATATCTTTTATTGTCAGTCGTATCGATTTTCAAAACTTAATATATATTTTATATGTGCACGTGTTCTTGCCTTTAATGAAGAATTTTTCATGTGAGGGTGCCAACCAGCTGACTTACGATAGGTCGAGGGTTCTACCTAGGGACCGTCCTTGATGAAATTATGGCAAGAGAGACACGGGTTTTTCTACACCATTTAAAGCTGGAAGATTGTTATATGACCTAAATTGTTTCGATGTGATGTTACAGCCAACAATATAAAACCTTTTTTTTTTTCTCAGTATTTAATCTCAAGCTAGAGACTGGTGAATAGTTTATCCAACAAAATAACAAAAACTGTTGTAAATTTCATTGAAATAACAAACATAATAACGTACGAGTGTGTAGTGGTATATGCATGCATGATAGAGGGTGACTTGTCATTTACACAAACTTATGTCAAAGACAGAATCAGAGACTGTATTCATAAGAAAGTAAGATTTAGAATTTTAAAAAAGCCAAATTTTCGATTAAGGCATATATTTTTAATAAACCTTTTTTCAATAAGTCAGCTAAAACCGCTAAAAATCTTCTGGAAAACGGCAGTAGTGTAGATGCATGGAAATCAAAGTTGTAATAATTTGAAGACGTAGATGAACATGGACCAGGAAAACACTGTTCTGTACAATACGGAGATATATTTGGACGAGTACCCAGCTGAGAAAACCATATTGGACAAGCCGCTAGGCGTCATATGATTTTCCCAGCTGGGTACTCGTCCAAATATATTTCGTATTGTACAGTACAATGTTAAATAAACATTTTATTCTATATCTATTCAATTTTAGTTTAGTTTAAATTAAAAATATTCAGTGAATATTGTATTTCTGCCTTTTCTGTATTTTCCCAGCTTGGTATGAGTGCAAATATATGTTATATACAGAACAATGTTAGGCCCTAAATAGCCTACTTAATCTATATTTATTTTAATTCATTTAGAAATATACGTGATTCATTGAATGTTGTATTTCTGAGTCTCAGTACTAAATAAATTATATAGTGCAACCTCCCTACAACAGCCAGTAGCCGGACATGACCAAACTGGCTTTTGTAAGGAGGTGACTGTTGCTCGGAGGGATTTTTCGCGTGGGAGGTATTCCACTAGGCGGGCAGACGGACAAAATTCCACAACAGAATTTTAAGTACATATTTTACCCTGTTACATTCTGCAGCTTTCAGGACGCATAATCAAACTCTGTACATAGAGCGTCTATTTCACCCGATTTAAATTCTGAACATTTTCACGTGTTTCGGGCTTTATCGTATGTTTAACATGGGACTGTTGAACAGTCCAAATACGGAAAAAATACAGGTTTTTTGTACGAACGTGCGTCCAATATGGTAATATATTGTACGGTCACGGGTTGTTAAATACGTTCACGAGTGGATAAATAGAATAGATACAGAATAATTGCAGATATTTAAGCGGTGTGAGGTGTGAATAAGCAAATTTGTAGCAACCGCTTTAAAAATCATGACTACAAGGCAGAAGACTGAGCAGACTAAACGCAGTGGTCCAGTGGTAACACTGTCTGACTACGAGATCGCGGGTCATAAGTTCTAGACCCCGCTTCTCCAATCAAAAATTACCAACACTGGGATAACAATCCCTTGTGCTTTACACCTTCCACGCTAAAGAACCAGGGAAGCTTCTGGAATTTGAGCGTCTTCTGTATCTTGCACTATACCCCGCCCCACGCCCACACCCCCACTTACATTACTAAGAGTCTTCTGGAGGAGTCGGCCATATGGCTTGAATTATCTGATGCAAAGCCAGCAATTTAAAGTGTTCGTTTTCGAATTCCTCAGTTGCTTTTCTCATAGAGTTTTTTATTTAAATATTAAAATTTGCACCTTACAATGCACTGTAACGTACATTAATATTACAGACACAGCAAGAAACGGCGTTAAACCCAAAACAAACAAATTAAAATTAAATATCAAGGTTGACTTGCTTTTAACATTATTGTATGTGGAAATGCGACATTATATATGTGTGATGCACACATTTGTATAACAAAAATCGAATTCCCGTAAATCTAGGTTTTTAACAAAAAAAAATCTATTTCAGCATTGTTTTCATAAATTAAATTAAATTTACAAAAACGCGGTTCATTTAAATTTTCTTCAGTTGAAAAGTAAAATAGTTACATACGGTTGTAATAAGCTCTTTTAATTTAACATTACTATGATTATAGATCTACAAATATAAGCAAAAATGAAATTTTATCACAAAGACAAAATGTCCAGTAAGAATAAAACTATCCATTACACATAAGAAAGAAATACCTATATGCCTATATGAATAAATGAAACATAAGGAACTTTTAATAAGATATAAATTACTTACGACTAAGAAAATGTAAACATACACTACGAAAATACACAATCTGAAAAGCTTGTCATAGTTTTGCTTTTATATCTTTAGTTATGATATTTGAGCTCCAGGAAAGAGGATTCGTTTTAATTAAGGGGTGTTCAACAATTCACGTTATTTCTCTTTTTCCCTGAGAACCAGCCGGGTTTTTAATGCATGGTACTCAAGTTCCGTGTAGATATAGTATTATATCTGTGCAAGTGTTCCTACACAAAAGTTTGGACTTATGCTTATGCGAATGGTCAATACTTTGCTCCTGTTTACTTATCTATTAATTCGTATCACCTGTAAATAACAAATATAGTCATGATGTTGCTTTAACCCTTAGCCTGCTGGCGGCAAGTGATTCTGCCTGACCAAGATCATGGTCTGCACTGTTCGCCATTCAGACATTTTCGTTTTGGTAAGCACCCCTTTTAACAGTTAATGGTACTGTTCAAATAGAACGATGGACAAGTTCATTATAGAAATTTAAAAGGGTAAGGGTTAAGACAGTGGAACAGTAATGACATTCGGCTACTGTCGTCCGTGTACGTATTTATCACTGTTTGCTATTTCTCTGTTCGTTAACAATAACATATGTGTTTGTTTGTAGACTCTCCGCGGAAATGTGATATGTCAGTATCATAAATGGGTGGGGTGGAGAAGCAGAGACGTAAGCAAACTCCAAGACCCCACATATTTCCTTGGAGGATCACTTACAAACATAATAATTTGTTCTTTTATTTACCGCTTATTTTTAGCTTTCTCCCCACCATGTGGCCTCATTTTAACGTATGAAAATGCTACAATCTTGTATGAGGTAAAACAGTGTAAATCACACAAGAACGGGTTTTTCGTACTAGCAGAGGGAGCCAAAATTGCGTACAGAGAAAACGTACTCGAAAGAAAATTGCGGATTTACATTACGGGTCCAACACCTTAAAGTTTCATTACCATGATGATGCAACGGTGTTGCAAAAAAATATTTAGAAATGAGTGCGCCTTAAATAAATATTTGGCGATAATACATATTTAACAAAAACAACGTTGAAACACTTTTTTTCCTTTATCAAAGTTGATTCCATATTTATGGTTTGTTTTAATGGTCATCCCTCAAATGAGCCAAGAAGTGTAGGATAGCCATGCCATTCTTCTAGTGTATTATTATATCATTTATAAGTTCATAGGTGAACCGTTCATCAAGTTCATATTATGTGACAACAGTATCAGTCTGAAATATATCTAAATATACATTATAAACATAATACATAGTATATTGGTGTCAAATGTGTGTACAAACATTCTGCTTATATCCATTAAGTCATTTGATATCTATCGATATCACGTCTAATAAGATATTACTATTATGGGTGAATAATTAAACAGTTTGCACAAACCCAGCAACACCTCATAGCATTTTAAGTGACAATTTATGCGCGAATTCTGTTATGTATCCCGAGATGATAATTAATCTGCGAAACTTGGGAGTGGACGCCTCTGTTTCAGTTGTAACATAGTATATCTACAAAAAAATAGGGATCGTGAGTTCGAGACCATGCTCCTAAGGATAATAAAGATAATAGGTGTGGGTAGATTTCTCGGAAGCACAGAGCATCACAAACACAGCCCCAGAGCCACGTATTTGCAAAGTAGGCCCACAACAAAAAAAAGCTGTAACGGAAAAATATTATAGACGGGTTGCTTCAAAAATCCACAAGTACATTTCAATTTTATTCAAAATATAGAAAAAGGTGGAGGAAGGGGTAGGGGGTAGAAAGTGTGTGGGGGAGGGGGGTGGTGAAGAGGAAAGTGGAACAAGGATGAACATTCAAAAGGGAATGCTACGTTCCTTAATCACAGTTACCCTACAACGTAAACCACAGCAGCGCAGAAACACACACTCACACGCACGCGCACGCACACGCACGCACACACACGCGCGCGCGCACACACACACACGCACACACACACACACACATAACTAACTTACATAGATAAACAGACAAGTAAGATATAACAACACTGTAGGGCACCGCCCAAGACACAGAGACGTACAAGCACACACATGCACACACATAAGCGGGAAAAACAACAATCGGGCACCGCCTAAGGATTCCCGCAGCCAAAATTAAGGTTGGCACGATAACTTACTCATAGTAAAAGGGGAGGGGATGCCAAAGCAAGGGAGCACAAATGCAAGGGGAAAGGATGGGAGTGGGGGAGGGGATAGGGGGATTGAGGAGAAAGACGAAAGAAACGCTAACAACAAACAAGACAACATAAGCAACACAAAATACAAGACAGACAGAAAACTAGTTGAAAATAGAGGCTCCGCCTAGGAACGGTCAGTAACTTATATAAAGGAAACTGGGGTTTTAAACGCGTTTAGGGCATGCCAGCTTCGCACTTACCCTATTTTCAACAAGTTAGACAACACAATGTAAATAAAATCATTCCCCGCTGAGGAAGGCTCTAACATTAGTGAAAAAAAATACCAGATCATATTAAGTAAAACATAAAACTATGGTAAATCTAAGGCATAATTACACCAGTGAAGTCAGAGCCCCAAGAGCGTAACTTTTAAAGCTGCAAGACAAAATTCTCCACTCCCTCCGTCCGTTTTATGTAGGATTTAGGAGAAAAGCACCAAGGAGTCTTACACTTTATTAATCATCGCACCATGAAATAGGAAAGCGTAGCAGTGATTAACTGTAGAGGGGTCAGTCACCAAACATGCACTGTGCTGCACGATTTTCTAAACTAATTTCTAACACTTTGATAAGAGTTCTGTTTATGGGAGATATAAAAGTAGCAAGCTATAGAAACAGGGAAGATTCTGGCGTTGGAAGCATCCTCTGTATTTTACGCTAATTTGCAACTAAACTTACTAATAGTCTTCTAGAGGAGCCGCTCATATGGGTTACAGGTTGCAACTGAAAATATATTCAAATACGCGTATGTATGCAGAATGTAACCTTGCATTTTCCTTTGCTCTACAAAGATTAGTTATCTAAATGTTGCACAGCACACTGTTGAACCTTTACCCTGCTAAATTTCTAAAATGGACTAGTCCATCTTATAGTTTAGGCAGTGCCACTTATTATTAAAAGGGCTGTTCACTGAAAATTTATTAACTGAATAGCGAACAGTGCAGATCATGATCAGACTGCACGGATGTGCAGGCTGATCTTGGTCTGCACTGGTCGCAAAGGCAGAATAACTTGCCGCAAGCAGGCGAAAGGTTAAAATATCGGTATGCAACTTTAATTGTTAAAATCGTCAATGATTTATGATTCAAATATCTATTAATTCACTCAGTTTGACTGGTTTACTTGAGAATTTGACCCATTGATGAACCCTTTTGTATTTATACTGCATTCATGCCTAATCAGACAGCAGTTAAATTCGAAAAATGGTGACAACTTTCTTAAAGGAACATATAAGTGTAAGCACTATTTGTTTGGTTATATCCTTCTTGTATTTTTATCTTGTAGTGTGTGTTGTCATTTGCCTTGTTCTTTCTTGCTTTTCGCATATGTTTTTCGTTGCTTTCATTGTGTTTATGCATGCCTGCTTATAGTTTGCTGACACTACTTCCAGACACTAGTATCTTTAGTGAATATTCTTTTCAGTGTAGAGAAACCTATCTATTGCCAACTGGACGAGTAGACTGGTTGGACAATTTAGACATTCAAACGTCAGAAAAGGCCAAGTTATCTAGTGAACGGTTAGCCCCATATTTTGAGAAAAAAAATCAAACAATACCAAATCATAGAAAGAAATGGTTCTTTTACGGGAAAATTGAACAGCTTATAAAACATGTATATTGCTCTATAAAACAACTGTCAATTTACTGATATATACTTTGAATTCCGGAAAAGGGGCCACAAATTCGACAGTTCACACACCATTTTCAAAGTAATTGATACAAATCTTCGTTTTGACGCATTTGCAATAATGTCCCAGTGCTGAAATTTCAAATAACTAGGTGGAACTTAGTTTTCAGTAATTATTTATTTCATTTCATTACAAATGGCATTTCTTTTTAAAGGGGGACAACCTTTTGAGAATATTTTAAGTATCAAGTCATACAGGACAATACGGTAGAACATGTAATGGACAGGTAGACTGTTGGTAAAGATGTTGTTTGTTTACCAAATATTTCTGTGTTTTGATGATATACCCCTAAACCTTAATAAGTAGCAGTGTAGTGTTCGTTTGTTGGCCATTAGGTTAATGTTTTATATGTTATTCTTTTTGTTTCAGTAATTGAAGGTGCTAATTTTGCCGCACCAACCTGGATGAAGTGTTCTTTGAATTTTTTAAACCTTTTTCGTTCAGTTTTATTTATATCTTTTTACATCAGATGTTTTCACTTTAAAAGGCAGGTTTTACACATTCATACACATTAGAAACAAAAATTCTGTAGTATCATTTTAATCAATTAGCGGAAATCCGCTATTCCCAAAAGTGGTACTGCATTTTATACACTACTTCCAGTTTGAGGACACATTTTTCAATGATATTTTTTTTTTTTGTTTGACTCTTCTGTCTCAATTCTTTTACAATACTGTTTACAAAAAGGGATATAATCTCCTCTCACTTCACATATAAAGGGCGTAAAATTAATTTAAAGACAAATATAAAAAAAAACAACTGTGCACGAGTCCCTCAAGCTAGGAATACTGTGTAAAATGCAGTACTTTTAGCATAGGAAATGACCCCTAGCTATCAGCCTTGGTCAAAATTAATGATGTTTAGTAACTTTGCTGTTTTAAAAAATTTACTCAAGGGTTAATGTTAATTTAATAAAAAATGATTTTCATTAATAAAAAATGATTTTCATTTCCGTATATCTGGATAAATGACGTTACGCCTATAGACTGGTACAGTCGTTAGAGTCCTTTAATTTAAAAATAGAATATATCTACCTTAAAATCTTCTTTTATAGCACTTCCTGTAAAAATATATTATCTCTGACTCTGCCTGTTGAAATGAATATAGAGAGGAAAGGTTTTTTCTGAAAAAAATATTAGCGTCGTTATGAAGAAAGTAAGAAACATTAATACAGATTACTTGATCTCGACAGATCTTGTAAGTCTACGTGTTACGCCAGTTTAATCAAATGCGCAGAACTACCTTAATCATATGAAGCGAGTTCATTTCTTCCTCCAGTTAACTGGAATAAAGGTGAAAAAGCCAACAAGCTCGTGACTGAAATATAAACACAGCACGAAAAATAAATTAGAAATACAAATCAACGTGAAATATGGTATGTGCAGAGTAAATTGACACTAATAAACAAAACAATCTCCTGTGTCAAAATATATCGTAGATTGGATGGTATTCAAGAGGATTATATTTTTGCTAACTTTTGTTATCAGGGATACACCCAAATTCAAAACTATCGGGAATAATAAAATAAATCATTGCCACCTATAGTAATATGAAATAAGACACTGCCTCAATCGGGAATCGATCCGACTTCAACTCATCCCATAAGATTTGAAAAGAACTGTCGGATGAAGCATCGATTCCGTATCATTTTAAAGGTAGATTTGGGAATAAAAACAGCACTGCCCATATTTGTACTGATGTGCAAGACGTTGCGGTTCGGACAAGTTATTAGGACGCTTATTAGGCCCAAGGAAAAAGCGTATTCTTCCAAAAAATCCGATATCAGACGCTCTGTGCACGTGCCGGAAGGACACATTTTTGGATCGATCGATTCACAATCGATCCAAAGTTAACAATGTAGAAATTTCCTTACTGCAGGCCGAACAAAAGTAGTGCCGTAGGTACAAACAAATAGTTCCGTGCCATACATTTATTTTACCATCAAAATATAATTATTTTGCCACGACGGTATTTTCAGCTTTCGAACGTCAATTTTAACGTATTTTTCAGTCAGTATAATATACATTTCTGTTGTTTTTTGTTCTGACTGCAGTAATATATTAATGCGCGAAAACTAGGTCACCGGACAAACGCCGAAGATATAAATAGATTTATTGGCTAATATATTTACGACTATTTTGGATTCTGGCTTATACAGTTACGATTATATTAGCATAGCATAGCGAGACACGGGAAAGTTGTGAGTTGTAAATATTGTGAATGAGAAATATTTGTTCGATTTTATAGATGTTTTCTTTTGGTTTTTCTTAATTATTCATTCCGTCAGTTAGCGTTTACATACAAATGTATATGTATTCCATCAAAATGTTGATACAGTAATGAAATGACGGCGCTAGGAACATTACACGTTACTTTTAAATCAAAGGTTCACTTTGAACAGCATGTTAGTATTGTTACACTTTCTTATTGATTATTCTCCGCGCCTAATTCATAGATGTGTCACTCAGTTTGCATGCCTATATTGGATTGACAGCAGTCGGAATATTGGCGGGTAGGCGCTATGTCTGCCCGATATAAAAATATGACCCACACCATTTTTCCCTAGCGATTAGGCATAGTGTTACGTGTGTAAGATATGATTAAAAATCCCCTCAGTCAGTACCTAACCATTCATATAATTATGTTAAACACATCAAAAACAACAAAGGTCAAGTATTGGCCAGATGTCGTAAGAAATGCAACTTAAATAAAATAATGTTATAAATGTAACCTGTTTGGCATGCCGATTTCAACGTTGATGAGTTTTTTGTCAATAACAGTGAACTGCGTAAAAGACGGTGTATCCCCAGTGACGGATAGACGGTTTGATACCTGATCGATATCGGACCTAGACATGATATCGGTCCGACATAAAACCAGTGAGCAAAACTATAATGGTCTGACATCATATTACGATATCTATTCTATAAAAAAGAGATACTGGTCCAAGGATGGTTACATAAGGACTGGATTAGATAACACTTTTATAAAGTGCTGAAACGTTTTCTAAACGGAACAGAAATTATTTCAAGGACTACATCTTCCGCTGGCTTTACAGACCTTCATTTTGGAAATTTGTATAGAAATGTTGTTTTATTTTTTGAAAAATATATTACGTACTAGTAAATCAAACAATAATTTGTTTCTAAATGCTTAAAAGCATCAAGTTCAGTTAAACGGTCAAAAGTATTCATGAATGCAATTACGGGCTAATACTGATGGCGGGTTATGGTTTTATCGGTCACACAAAATATTGCAAAGGGCTCTGTCTTAGGTTACTTGCAGTATTTTAATTCATATGTACACAGAGTATAGCTTACGGATAACAGATCAGAGGCTAATAAATATGTTTCGAGAAATAATTGACGAGGAGTATGTATTAAACAGTCGTATTTTTACATGCGGAGAAGGCAGTGGCTAGGTAACCGATTCCGTCAATGTCAAATAGCTAATGTTAATTGATAAATGATAAATGCTAATCGTCAAAATCTTGTACAATCTGTTTTGTTCAAAGACAATCGATCCTCCAGTATTTTCAGTGCTTTGATTTAATTCGATAGTATGTATCTTATTCGGTATATCGCATGTTACCGTAGAAGGATCGATCCCGATCCATTCCCTATAAATAGCACCAGAAAAATCTTAACAACGTGGAAAAGCCAGGTTTCTATCAAATCTCGAAATAAATCGAACTTAAAAATTACCGAATTTACATATTTAGTTGATAGGTCAGACTTAGTTCATTACATTTCTAAAACAAGTAACCAACAGAGATCTCGGCGGCTGATGTTCCATTTAAGTTTTCTGGGTGTGGTTCCTATACAGCATGAATGCATATTGTGATTGTCCGCTCTCAGTATATCGTAAGACATTTTAAGTTATTTTAGAGCTTGAACAATACGTCAACATTGGAAAACTCGAACACTGGAACAGAAAGATAAAAAACCCGACTCTGATGAAAACTCGAATTTATAATTTAAATCTCTTCTTTTTTTAGAAAAATACTCAAAAATGGAAAATGAAAGAAAAAATAGCAGAACACATAAATGAGCCGTGCCATGAGAACCAACATAGTGCGTTTGCGACCAGCATGGATCCAGACCAGCCTGCGCATCCGCGCAGTCTGGTCAGGTCCATGCTGTTCGCTTTCAAAGCCTATTGCAATTAAAGAAACCGTTAACGAACAGCATGGATCCTGACCAGACTGCGCGGCTGTCTTTGTTGTTTTTCTCATGGTGCGGCTCATTTAAGAGAATCGTATTCGTGTGTCAAGGTTGATAAAGCTAAAGTTCAATGCGATTGGCTTAGTTTTACGACGTAAAGAAACATGTTATTTGGCTAATTCTTTTGTATATTGCTTTAAGAGACCTCCTCGGCCGGGTGGTTAACGTTGCGGTCTTCGAATCACTTGCCCTCGCCGGTGTGTGTTCGAAACCGCGCTTGGAGTTAGAGGAAGGTCGGTGGTTCCACTAAAATACCCATCCATGCTCGAAACAATGACCAGAGGGACAGTCAAGGTCTTCCTCCGCCAGGAAATTCTGGAAAAGTTGCCACGTATTTTTTTTTATAAGAGAACATCGTATCATTTGAAAAAGAATGCAAGGCAAATCCCCAACACTAAATACGCCTCACCCACCCTACTAAGGCTGATACCTGCTCCACCCCCTCATTGACTTTGACACCTAAAAACATACAGTTAAAATGTATCGAAATGAATTGAAAAAGAAAAATTTGAAAGACAATAATTATTTGTGTTTAAACAAAATAAACTTTAAGTGAAAACAAGATCCTGTCTGAAAAAAAAATCAAAGGTGATAGTTTGACCGGTTTGGTGGTGTAGGGCAGGAGGAATTTTGTCCGCTCTATTTCCAGTCTATATTCCACACATATTCCTCGGCAAATAAGATGAAAATTTAAAAAAAGAAATTGAAAATTAATTTCTGATGTCATATAATTAAACATTTATTGAATGACTTTTCGTCCTTCCGACCACGGGTGATAGTTTTGACTGTTGACCGACAATCCATTCAATGTGTATGATGGCATAAATAAGACTGGTCGTCACAATTATTATTATTTATTTTATGCTCTTCGGTGAAATACTGAAATTTATCAGTGAAATGAAATTGATATTTTCACTGTTTCAAACAGTGAAAATATCATTTTTATTTTTCACTGGTACGGAACTACACTTTATTGCGAAAGAACATGAATTATAAATAATAGAAAATTCCTTGCAAAATATACTTCAGTAAAGAAATAGATTTATAGAAATACTAACATGATCTTAAATACACTGACGAGATATGAAAACGCAACAAAAATATGCTTGAATATATTTTGTACAACAAAAAGAATCAACTTGAAATGTTTAACACATACACATCTCGATATCTAGACTCATGGTGTTAATTTTTATTGTCTTTTGTGCTGATGAAATTTGATATAGAGTATCGAGATCGATCTGTGTGTTGAACATTTCAAGGTGATGCTTCTTGTAGTACAAAATATATTCAAGCATATGTTTGTTGCGTTTTCATATCTTGTCAGTGTATATACAATCTATCATAATAAAATGTAAAACAAATCAGGCTTTAATAGAACTGTTTACAGTTTTTCTACAAAGATATCCTGACGTCACGATGTTATGACATTATAAGATTCTTTCACTGGTTGTAGGTGCAGATGGGAATTTCCGGTCTCGAGGGTAACTGTTTAGGCGGTAACGAGGCTCCAACTGAGTTACTGCCTAAACAGTTACCCGAGAGCCGGATATTCCCATCTGCACCTACAACCAGTGACAGAATCGTTTTCTTGCATAACGATATCAAAATAGTAATAAAAATAAAACCAACCGGACGGCTTTCTTTTTAGAACTATTTCTTATAGCAGCGTATTTAAACAAAGCGCGGGAAAGCAACGTCCGTAAACAGGAAAGACGTCATGACGATTCAAAGACAAATAACAATGTTTAGTTCCGGTTTTGTTTTATCAGTTGCAGCGAAACGTTATGAATTTTTGATAAAATACAAAGAGGAACTGTCAACGTATTGGATTTTTATTCCGTTTTTGAAATAAAATATAAATAACTGTATAAATCTTCTACGTATATGTAGTTCGTAATACGTCATTTAAAGCACGAGAGTCATTTTACACCCCGGGGTGTAAGATGGATTTTTTCAACACCGGTAAAAATACCGAAAATCCCCGTCTGGTATGCAAGAACATGACGCGATGCACTTGACGTTGCGCGGACAAACTGGATATGATTTTGTTAAAATCATTAAAAATGTATAAAATAAATAGAAAATTGTTTGTTTCGGTGTAAGATCGAAATATACTTCACTAGTGAACACCATAATTTACATTTTCACTCGTGGCTGCGCCACTCGTGAAACTATAGAGGATATTTGTTTGTTTCAGTGTAAGATCGAAATATATTTCACCGAGTGAACACTATAATGCAATATTTTGCGCCACTCGTGAAAATATAAATTATGGTGTTCACGAGTGAAATATATTTCGATCTCACACTGAAACAAACAAATTTTCTATTTATTTTATGCATTTTTAATGTTTTTAACCAAATTATATTCAGTTTGTCCGCGCAACGTCACGTGCATCGCATCATAACATCATAATGTCGTGACGTCAGGATGCTTTGTAGAAAAAAAACTATAAATAGTTCTATTACGTTTCAAGATTTCTTTTACATTTCATTATGAAAAAATGTAAATATTTATTATCCTTTTATTATTTTTATATATCTTTACCTTTACTGAAGAATATTTTGCAAGGAAATTCCTATCATTTATAATTCATATCATTTCGCATTCAAATGTAGTTCCGTACCAGTGAAAAATAAAAATGATATTTTCACTGTTTGAAACAGTGAAAATATCAATTTTATTTCACTGATAATTTTTAGTATGTCACAATAGAGCATAAAATAAATTGCATTATTGTGTTCATTCGGTGAAATATATATTTCGATCTTACACTTAAACAAATAAATATCCTCTAGGCCTATATGTTTGCGGCGTAGCAAAAATATCAGCAAAACGATTTGAAAAATAAACGTCACTTAAAATAGGCTCGAATATTTTGTGTTGAGTGGTACAGGTGTAATGCTTCAGTAATATTTTTATGTTCAAAGGAAATAAAAGAAGAAATGCTTTGTTTATTTTACATTTAATTGTCTTTCTTTTTCTCAAACTAATAAACATTCACTCTGTGGCGGAACTCTGTTTAGATAAAAGTCTCGATATCATTCTCAGGTAAACAAAAAAAAGACTAGTAAACAATCAATGCATGACATGATATTTTTATGACAAATACAGTTTCTTGACCCGAGGCCATAACTCATTACGTTACCGATTTAAGACAGTTTGTTCACCATATAATATGTACAGTCAGTACTTGGTCGTCATTAGCTATTATGACCAATAAGTATATCTTTAATTTGGAGACAGGGATCATACGAGCCTTGGCCACAACAGGAAATAAAACGGTGAACATCGATGCGCTATAAATCACGGATGCCCATTTCTACTTTTAAAGATAATGGTAACAGCCCTCAATTATATATATCTTTTTCTACAATTCATTTTTTAATGAAATCTATGTAAGTTTGGTAATAGTATGTACTACAAAACAATAAATGTAATCTCTTAAATGGTATCAAAGAAACGGTCTATAAATTTGCTTTTGAATGCAATCTTCAAAAATGCAAATTAGCATTGGTTATATAAAAGACTTAGTATCTACGAGGGGCGGTCAGGAACTTCAAGGAAAAGTACTCTAGGCTTTTTACTGTATAAGCATTAATGATAAAATATTGCATATTATTAGGACAGAGCAGGGTAAATAAGTACACAAAGCTGCTGAATGACTGACATACAGATGTTAAGTTTTAGTTACTATAGCAACGTTGCAAAAGAGACTCCTGAGCAGCGTCATGATTCAACCAGCAAAAGTATATGTGTCATTGTTTTGTGTTCATACAATATTTTGCTTTCTTTGTGGTCATGTCCATGTTAATATACATCCGATGCTGGTTTAATTCTTTCGCATGGAAATGTTCTCTTTTCGCCGGGAACCTTTTAAAGTCTCCATTCTCTGTCTACTACAGTAACAGTAGATTTATAGAATAAATATTAATTTTCAGTCCAGCGGGTTCCAGTTCAAACCGAGTTCCTATGCGCATATTTACTACTTATAAAATGTGTAAGTATCGGGAGATAAAAGGAGGTACACTTACTGAAAAGCATGCCGATCAATAGCCAAAACTATTGCCCGATGTCTGAAGGACCGACGGTCAAAAGTGTTGGCTACTGACCGGCAAGGCATTCAATATCTGTTTTGTCACATGACATCAGAAAATTATAATCTTTAAAAATTTGATCCACTGGCCCAGTTACCATGTGTTGAATGTAGAACTGTCATATAGTACAAACATTGGACCGGCGTCATGTAATAACTTTTGTTATAATTAAACTTCAACATCATTCGTTTTTTTTTTCCATTTAGATTTTTTTTTGGCATTTCGTTCAATTGCTTTGCGAATGTCTTTTCTCACTTATCGGGCAGAAAAATCTCTATTTTTAGAAGTGCTGGAAAATCTTATCTCACATGGGTTATCCCACACTCCTGTGACGGACTCCTTCATGGGCTGAATATACATATTATTTATGTAAAATAATTAAAAATCAGGTACCTTTATCTTTTCCCTCCGTTTCTTATAGTGTATTTCTCGATTCAAAATTCATTGCTTTATGATAAGAACGTACTGTTACGTTACAAACGATAAAACTAAAGCGGAACTTTGTTATTGTGCGTCACTGAAATATCACGACGTCACTTCTGCTTACGGACGCAAATTCCCCGCGTTTAAAGTAGTTTCATATTTTTATGCTTGTTTTTATTGTTTCTGTTGTGGTAAGTGAGAAATAGAATCCATCCTCGGGTTGGGATTTTCTGATCTTAACCGAAGACCAATGATGGATTCTCTATATCTATCTGGTACTTCCAGCATATTGTCTTATGGGAAACATATTGCCGTTATGGAATTATAAAGAGCAATTAGTCGATTTTATATTATACAAGTTAAACTTTTTTCTGTTCAGGAATAACAGTGTTTAATTTAAGGTCGTAATTGTGCCAGAATGCTGTAATAATATTGCTATATATACTGTTTTTCAGCAAAAGACTGTTTTATCAAGTCCAATTTTTTATATACAATTAGGGTAAATTTTGCTTTATGACTTCAATAAATAATCATCAAATTTGTTAACAGATATGATTTGCTGGAATTTAATCACTTACAGTCTCATTTTGCAAGCTATAAGAAATTAAACAAATTGCAAAATAACCATGTAAATGTAGGCACTCTTTTTAAGAACATTCAGACCAAATATACATATTTTCCATATATTAACAATCAACAAAATTTTATTTAGATATGCTCTTTTATTTGTACAAATATATGCAACCACAGACAAACAATTTTTACTATTCAACGCGCATGACACGAGGTCAGTGTTTCACCATGACTGATTGAGACATGTTGCCAACAAAACATTGTAATACCAGGAAACACCTGTACAACATCGAGGAAAATGTCAAACTAGTGTCAGACAAAACCGCAAATGTTAGCAGAAAATCAAACCTAGAGAGACCATCTTAAATGTGTGGTTTTAATCAAATTACAAATAAAATCGTTTTCATAAACAAGTAAAAAAAATGTTCTTTTGCAACTAGACAAGTTACTCATGGATGTCATGAATTTGTTTAAGTAATGTTTGAATTATATTATCTGTCTCCTCCCGCCATATAACAAGTCCTGATATAAAATGATACAGCGAAAATGATGTTATTTTTTTTATTAAAATGAAATAAGTTTTTTATATCTGTAGATTTTAGCAGTAGTAGAAAAAAAAATCGGTGATGCTCAAGAAAACACTTCTTATGAATAGGTACCAAGTATGAGGACGTTGCATTGGAAAGAGCATTTGTTTTAGGGAGGTTTGACACTCAGACACAGCTAAAAGTCACATGGCGATTTTCCAGCTTTTGAGGGTGGAAGAAGTCCTCAAGATGCCCCTTTGCGCATTATTTCAGACAAGGGCAGACATCCGGGTAGAGTCACTGACCTCCCGTAAGACAACTGGATGGCTTCCTTTCAGGAAAGAGTTCATTATATTAAGCGAGGTTTCGAACCAAAGGCAATGAAAGGCAAATCTTTCTAAGACAGTGATCTTAGCCATTCGGCCACGGAAGCCCCCTCCACCCATCACCTCCATTCAATATCTTCCATGAAAAAAAAAAATAGTGCTCTCCGTAGTATGTACATAATAGTTTATAGCAGTTTTATGCCATGTAAAATAAAAACACAAACACAAACCAATAAATGTATTTAATTTTTAAAGCATTTTATTTGTTTGTTTTGGGGTTTTAACGCCGTTTTTTAACATAATATCAGTTCTGTAACAGCGGGCAGTTAGCCTAACCAGTGTTCCTGGATTCTATACCAGTATAAACCTGTTCTCCGCAAGTAACTGCCAACTTCCCCACATGAATCAGAGGTGGAGGACGAATGTTTTCAGACACAATGTCTTTTATCAAATCGTCACGGAGAGCATACGCCTCGCCCAGGGCACGAACTCACGACCCCGTGATTTGTAGATCTTCGCTTTCCCTATTGAGCTACGCGGGCGGGCGTAAAGCATTTTAACTACATCCAGTGAGCGGTGTTTCACTATATCATAAGTTTCTATTTCTTCATTTTTTCCTCCCAATGATGAAGGAATATCTCATGTTTCCTACATCTAGATGAATTACAATGACAAGATTTTCAATTGTTTTTAACAGACAGTTAAATGAATTTGCGGGATAACCTTTTAAATAAATTACAAAAAAAAAAAAAATAGTTAATTGATTTGTCACGAACGTTTCTATTAAAATAATAGTAATTGTCACATGTAATAAGATTGATTTCATTTGATTTTAAATAATATGCTTTTGACAAAAACAATACGTTATTTCAAGCATGCACATTTCTGCCTAAGAAAGGTCAAACGTAGTGTAATAGTATCCCGGGAAACACATCTATTTTTAGATTCATAGGTAAAACGTTACGTCGGATACGTTGCATGCGTCAATACACGTAAATTTCTATGTAAAGGGTGTATTGGTCAAGTCCGAAAAGGTGTACGCCAAAGCTGTCATTTACATCGTTTATTGTTTAATGTATTTGTTTAAAGGGATGTCTTGATCAATTAATGAGACAATAAAATATAGTGACAGTAGACTTGCTTTAGGCATTCACATGTAAAAATGGCCATATGTTTAGTAACATAATTGTATTTCATATACGCTCTTTTCGTCACAAGATCCTTTAGCAGCAGATTTTCGTAAACTACATTAAAGGAATTTATACATTTTATATGCTAAAATTTTATTTGTCACAATTGTACATGATTAAACTGTTCATATACCAAGAAATAAGAAAAGTTAACAATAATAGTTAAAGTGGCATTCTGCGCATCTTACTGCTCATAGTGTTTTTTTGATGAATGTTTTATAAAAGCAATTTTCAGTTGCTGTGCATTTAAATGGTTAAATTAACGATAATGCCACATAAGTGTTTGAAGTTGATGCTTTAGAATAAAATAATAGTTCTTATCTTCAATCTTCTACGCAGTGATCTCCCTAATCTATAGGTAGAGATTTCTAAAATTGAAGGGAAACATCCCTGCATGCAGTTTGACTTTTCTTAAAAAGACTGCCTCAGTCAAAATAAGAATAGTCATATTTGGAAAGTGATTATTTCGTATTGGTAACAGTAAGTATATTGGGTTAAAAGCTATTATATCCACCACCCTTTATACACACACATCTTTTTCAGTTGGATTTTTACTTGAAAAATGCGCATAATTCCACTTTAATGAAGGCAGACCTGTCATTAAAAAGCTTCGGTTTCAAACGCACTGGTTATTATTATTTCAAAAAATAAAAAAGCAATGTATGTTTGAGATTTCTAAATTATTAGAAATGAAAGGGCGTTTACACGAATCAGCAATTTACCAGCGTAAGAAACATACATTCTGACTTATGTGTCGCTAATAGTAAACTGTCATGGGCTGTTTTACAGCCGCTCATCGACGTATGAAAACATGGCAAGTCTTTACATAAGGGCTCGTACGCATTGGCAATAACATGCGTATCTAATGTCTTAATTGTCCAACCGTGTGACGTGATAACATGAGCGACAGGTCAAGGCACAATAAGTATATATGTGTCCATGTAAAACATCAACTCTCGATCTCAGTTTTGTTCGTGGCCAAAGGAAGATGGCTCACATAAACATAGCTTGGTTGTATTGCTGCTTCTATGCAGGTAGGATGTATTAATTAACGTATATTACCTTTTGGAAACTTTAAAATGCAGAACTGTACAAAAAGTAAGGAAAACAATTCTTGTAAATTGGGGCTTTTTTTCATATTTTATTAAAAATGCTTGTCTAAATACGGATAATAATGATCTGAATGACAGGAAAAAAGACACATTCCATTTCTTTTTACTTTCTACATAGAGGGGATAAGAGATGGCAGTTGTACGATTTTTATTTTTAAAAAATATACGGATTAAATATTTATTTTGTTCACATGCTTTGCAACATCTCATATTCATTGGAAAATATGTTAATGCGTTCAGTCAGACTCTAAATTTAACGATAAATGTATGAACTCCAGATATTTCATTCCTAAAACTGCTAAGGAAAGAAACAGCCTGCATCATGAATACAGTTCTTTCGATAAACTAATTGATATTATTTAATTTATTTTTATTATACCAGATTTATATAGCGCCCTTGATATAATATGATCTGTAATTTATTGCGCTAGATACATGAAATGTTGATATATCTCTGAATTATCATTTAAACACAGATTTTAAAATACTAACAAACAGTATCAAATAAATCTACTATTACAAAATATATGATCAGTGAACAAACAAAAACGATAAAAGTATTCTTTGACTATTGTTTAACACATGGCATTTGGCAGACATGGGTATGATGTAAAATTGTTACAACATCTTATGTTTCAACGCTTTTTTTATACTTCTAATTATTTAACGTAGGTTTTTATAGGAGCATTTTATGTTTCAACGTTTTTTTTATATTTCTAATTATCTAACGTATGTTTATATAGGAGCATTTTGTTTCCAAATTCAAATCTTAGAGGAGGTATATAGTTACGTGTTCATAAACAATCACAAATTTATAAGAATTTATTGTAACTACGCGAACACGTATTATCTCTTATAACTCTACCAAAGAGTGGCATGTATAAAGATGTACATATAATGTGCATTTATAAAGAAATTTTTGATTTTTAATACGGATTTGTGAGTTTGATGAGACTTTCATAAACAATCAAATGTATTGAAATCTCAACAACCTTTCTATTGTGTCAGCATATCAAGATTTTATGCGTTACACGTCACTAAACTTCAAAATGAGATACGTGTAGAGAACATTGGTTATTCTTCCCAGTAACATCTGACACCATCGTCTTTTAAAATTTTCATAAACTGAAATGACACTAGTCAAACATCTTTTTTTACATTTTCAATGTCATTTTGTATTTTCTAAGTATGTGTTATGCCTGTGGACTTACTTCTAAACTATTTACGAATTAATTATATAATTTTTACTTCTGAGAAAAGATCTTGTTTATGTATCAAAGCATCAATGTGCTAACAAATTTATCAAACATATATCAAAGAATTCACAATTTATATCCATAACAATAGTTCTAAAGAAAAGTAATCAACCTATGCACGAAATGAATACATTGCAAGCATTTCTGCGAGTCAAGGAGCTGACAGTTAAGACTGGGTGCCCTAAGGGTTAAAATGAGGACTGTTGTATTGGTTTTGTGTAACATTTCCAGCCATATAAGACTGGGTGCTCTGCGAGTTAAAATGGGGACTTCTGTATTGGTTTTGTGTAACATTTCCAGCCATAATTCTTTTACCGTTTATCTTAACAATAATTTATAATGAAAATGTACCATTTGTCGTGTAAGATATTTATAACAGTTAGATAAAGACACCACGTATACAGATGCCTGTTAACTGTATAAAAGTATAAAAGATACATGACAATTGATCAAATAGTAATAAATCTTTGTGCGGAGGAGAAAAACTACCACAATATTACGTGATGCGCGTTTTAACATGATTACCCTTGTAACAAGTGATTATGTTAGTTGTTCCTTGAAACGGATTGGCGTCATCTCAAAATAATGTTTACACATTGCCATGTACTGTACCAAGTTTTGATAGTCCATTAAATCAAATATTAAACCGTTCTTGCAGGCAGAGAGAGGGTGGGGGATGGGGCTACAAGTGAAAATGATGCCTTAAAGTTAGGGGTGACTATTGAGACCAATTTTGACTATTGCAATACTATTGATATTGCTTAAAAACTATTGCGATACTATTCTATTGCAGGTTACTATTGCGATACTATTGCAATAGTTATCGGCCATCATATTTTATACAGTAAAGCTACCAACTGGCATTGTTACACAGTGTAACAGACGGCACTGTTTATAATTGCTGTTAACACACATTGAGATGTTTGTATAACTGAAACGGACAGAAATAATTCTAACATTAAATATTTCTTGCCTTCCTTGGCTTTGGAACAATAAGTAAAACAATAAACCTATGCAAGGTATACTCAAACGAATCGGCCATTTTGTTGCGAAAGTCGACATGTTTAATAACCCAAAGCATCGAAAAAGACGAAAATGAACGGATCGGATTAAGGTGTACCAGCACTAAATGAAGGGCCCTACCGAACAGTTTGCTGTATAATACAAATAGCCTTCTTTCTCCATGTCCATAGTACATTTTCTCATCTAAAATTAACAGGTTATTTAGGCCTAAACATATTTAATCAAAGTTTCTAAGAAACTAAATTTATTAATTATCTCCCAGACTTCTCAGTCCTTTATGGTAGTTTAATTCCGTGAGGGTAATTATTGTAATGGAGACATAAACATGTTCCGAGGTGCAAATGAAAGCTGGCTCTGTTTCTTGGTTTATTAATTATAAATTATTTCTGTATTTACTAAAATTCCAAAACTATCGAAACTATCGATTGTTGAAGGAACTATCGGCGATTGTTATTGGATCGTGACTTTTCTATCGATGCATGCTATCGGGACACTTAGTATCGCAATGCATCGATAGTTCGATGTATCGTTACACCCCTACTTAAAGTCACGCTTCAGGATTGCTAATATTGCCTGGGTTTTTATTTTATTTTGTTGTTGTTGGGTTTGTTTGTCCTCGGTTGAAAAGGATTTTGAGATTCCGTGTGCGTACATAAGACGATTTTTCAAAGTGCGTGTGCCGAAATTTAGATAATCACACGAGTAAATACAATTGTACGTTTAAGTCGCGTGTATTTGATTTGATAAGCAATATTTTCCATGAAAAAGAATTCAAATTTTCTATGGTCAATGTATAAATGAATCATAAAAAAGATAAAACCGTCTATGCAACCTGTGTCTGTCATAGCTAATTATTTTAGACAGAATAGATTACTTAATTGCTGTAATTCATCATTTCCCGGTTTATCACTTGTCATAGGGCTCGTTTGCGTTCATTTCAGGTTTTCCCCCTATAACGTATGTGCACGTGCTCTCATAAACATTTCCGTTAGATCTGCCTATAAAATTAATATTTATTGTTTTGTACATCATGGTTAACTGCCTTCAAATTGTTTTATCGGACAGTTTTTATTTTAAATGTATTTTATGTATTTTATTTCCTTATAGAGCGTTTTCTTCATACATTCACTAAATTAAAAAAAAATTGGCATGTGGCAAGAGTACACAACAACCGCCAAAACCTTTACTCGATTTGATGTCTTCTGCTGAGTGAGATTCCAGCAAATTGTACGAATTGTTTTTTATTCAAAACGCAGTTTCCGAGGTGAAACAATTAAAAGTTAATTCAAATTAAGTGCTATTTATTCGAGTTTTCGTACTCCTATTATTCTTTTACAAACCTCGAAGATTGTAATACACTAAAATCTGTCACGTATATTTGTATGGTATACTCTATGTATATGGTAATATTTCCACTTAACAGCTGAAACAAAAGTTTATTGTACAGTTTTCAGATGTCAAATTGTTTGTATAATCTGATGTAATATGATTTTGACGGAAAGATACATAATCTTTGTGTAAAATGAATTGTTGCGGTTAAATGTATCTTATTCTAAGAATATAGTTAAAATAGATTTACTGAGAAAGGTTTTATCTTTGTCCTAAGAAGACTTCGTGAAACGGGCCTGTAGGCCTTGCTCGTGTCTCTTTATTAAACTGACACTCATTTTTTTCTCTTTCAGTGACGATTCTTATACCTACAACGTTATCCCTACCATCCTCACAGGTCGATATTGACAACATAGCAAACGACTTAGTTTTAGAAGTTTTTGTTGAGACGAACCATCTGTCAACAGGAACTTACAACATTACATATAAGTTGACTAATGCAGGCACAGTCCAAATTCTTCAAACAGATGACTGGGAAATTATTTATTCTATGCATAATAGAGACATTCTCACTAAAAGACAATTTATAGCTAATGGGTTAGTGGTAAAACCATACAAAGAAACTCTCTACAAAATTACTCCCCAAGCTAAAAGATGGCCGGGTCTTGCCTCAGGAGAGACGTCCTACATCACAATAACAGCCAAAGGCTTATCAGTCTTCAGACAGGATACACACCCACGGTTCATCGTGAGTTCACAGAGTACAATGCCGAAAACAATACAGTCAACTGACGATATTACACTGGGTTTCGTGAAATTAGACCCGAACAGTAATAACGATTACTCAAAGATGTCTGGAATCCAACGAACAATGATGATACCGGATGTAATGGACATGGACAGAGTCCCTGCAACCATCGTTTGTCCACCGCCGCTTAATATAACCATTGCTCCCGAGGTGCCGTTGTTGGAACTGGGCACTGTCACTAAATTTCACGTCTGGGCCGACTCCAGTGTAAGCGATGCTTTTAAGAAATACTTCGAAGGTGAGTTTTCACACCATATACAGTTCTTCTACAGTATAATATCAGTTAAAACTACAAATCTTTTGTACTCTCAAGCAGTTGTTCATTATCTCCTTTTTTGGAACTGATTAACTAAACGATGTGTCTGGAATCCGTAGATGTTCAAAACTTTTCATTAGTTGTTTATTTTTCTGTGTTTACAAAGGGCGTTTATTCCAGTTTGTATCATTCTATGTGAAGCGGGAACATTAAATAGTTAAGAGATTAACGATAAAAGAATTGTTTCTTGAATCTCTGGTGTCTGTTTTTTAGTTTTTAGTTGTTGGTATCAACATTTACATTTTGGGATCTAATACTATCATCCTGTGATATCTACCACGAATCAGAGTGAATCGCTTGAAATATACGTATTCATCTCCGGCTGGATAAAGATTTGCAAGTTCTGTTAAATGCATGTATTTTGGATTTTTTCTTATATTTTTTTTATTTCAGCATTGAATATCAACTGAGAAAAGTTACCATAGCCAAGTTTTTTTCTTTTTCAAGCTTGTTAACAATATTAACGTACCATAAATATTCACAAAATATCTAATAAAATCTGTAAGAAGATTCCAATAATGTTCATAACATTTTGAATACTACTGAGTAATCACATTTTATTCCGATGAATCTAAATTTCTTCTTTTTTTTTTTTTTTTTTTTGACATTTCCGCGTTTTAGATAAAAATTGTTTTCAGATCTCTATGTTTAGATTAATTAAAGCTCATTTTTCTTTCTGTTCGCCCGAGCGTAATAACATTGTCGTAAGCTCGCCGTGTAAATGTTTATAACATTTTTTAAAAACCTGTACAAGTATCTTGCTTATAGTGTTGAGTTCTAAATTTCAGCTGTCTTTAGAACAATTCCAACAACTACAGTACTTGAGTTTGTGAATTCGGAGCCCCCAGCAAATGTAGACAAGATTTATATACAGCAGACTGGGCCAGACTCTATGAAGTCTGAAGATTACTATGAGCTAGCTGTCCGACCAAAGACTGGGGGAAGAAACTTCAATTTAATACACATGTCAGCCACTTCCGAAGCCGGTAAATATTGTCTTTCACTTCTGTATAAAGGAAAATAGTGATGTTTACAACAATCATTATCAGCATCAGCATTATCCCTCACCCCCCACGTCAATACCACTATCATCATTGTCATCGTCTTCTTCCTCTTTAATCATCATCATCATCATATCATCGTCAACTTCGTTTTCTTCAAAACAACATAGAAATTCAAATTATCTTTGATAGCTTTATTTTCTTTTTGCTTTTACACTGCAGGTTTACACAATGCCGTTGAATCCCTCATGTCCGCAACAGGTCTGTATGATATATTACCCGATATGACCATTGTCGATGACGCCAGGTTTGGACACCGTGCTCTTTCCCTTGACCTAACTAAAAATTTCTTCTCGTATGAAGTAATTGAAAGGGTTTTGAAGCTGATGAGCACCTACAAACTTAACAAACTGGAAATGAATCTTGGAAGTGATTATGCCTGGAGGCTAGAAGTAAAAGATATACCTGAACTTACTAATGTGAGTTTGTACATTTTGTTATACTATTGAGTTTAATATAGTTAAGGACAGATTTCTGCAAAACTTACCATCTCGTACTTTCTATTATAGCAGTTTTAAAGAAAGATATTGAAGTCAAGAGGTACGAAATTCTGTCACGTATTTCGATTGCTGTCAACATGACAAAACTATGTTTCAAGCGTCCATATCTACGACCAATAAATCTTTTACTTACATGTAAATGACAAGCTCAAAAGTGGGAGAGTCGTCCACTTGGTATATGTTAAACCATCTTACAATTTTCAATCAGATCAAAATTTAGCAGCCCGGAAATACATTAAGTTGATAACTGTCTATTCATATACTTTACAATATAACCAACCTGTTATTCGGTGCATTATTTTCATCTGAAAACAAACAAATTCTTTGTTTCCTTAATTTCTAATCCTAACTAAATACTCGTGATTTTAATCCTGTTTCAGTATGCATCTAAGAGATGTCTTACAAACGACGCTAATGATTGTCTGCCACCATATTCAGGAGCTGGTGCACAGGCAGCACCGACTGCATCTGGATTCTATACCGTAGAAGAGTTCGCAAGGATTCTGAGATATGCTTATTCTTTGCATATTGATGTTATACCCAGATTCAACTTCCTTGGTGGTCTTTTGTCAGCCAAGCGAGCAACTAAACTACGATTCGATAACCTTGAGAGGACAGATCGGCGCAGCGCAAACAAAGTGAACCTTGTTTCTATATTACCGAAAGCCGCTAAAAGAAACCAACCAGAAGATGAAATGACTATTGATGGTTTGCTAGACCCTTGCAGAACTCAGACATTTACTTTCATCAACACAGTAATAAGCCAAGTCAACAGAATTTACAGCATGGCATCAGTTCCATTTAAATCATTCCATGCCGGCGGTGATGAGCTTACCCAGTTCCTCGGAGAATTTCCATCCTGTAAAAAAGCAAAAGTTAAATCAACAGCTGAAGCTTTATCAACGATGATTGGGGCCATGCAAACGACACTCTCTTCTGTAAATGCTGTCCTTCATGTGAACGAAGAAGCGATTACTGATCCATCAACTGGTGATTGTCTCAATGTAAGTTAAGTAAATTCTGATTGAAACGAATGCATGACTGGTAGAATTTGTCATTTTAAGATGTCAATGCAGTTCAAGGACAAGAAAGATAATTACTTGGTAACTATCAGTCTTTATACATATAAGGCACATTTCAGGTCATTACTTTTTCTTACCCGATCTTGATGAATAAGGTGAAATATATTGTTTTATATACTTTTGTTCTCATGATTCTCCTTACACAATGGACTGTCTTCGAAAAGCATTCACCGTGTTTCATCTTCAAAAACATTGTTTTATGTGATAATTTATGCTGGAAAAAATCTACCATCTGTTTTCTTTCGTTTTTATCGTGCTACATACAACTGGCAAGAGTCAGAAACGTGTCAGGAGCCGAAATATGTAGTCAATGTACTCAATTATCAATTTATTACTTTCTTTCAGATCCCTCCCACTTCCAAAATGTCACAAAGTAATTTGGTTGCTCACTTCTACAAGACATTTCCCGGAAGTCCAGAGGAATGGGATCTGAGCACGACCCAGCTAGCTTACATGGATGGCGCAGTAGCTCCGCCTCCTTCACCAGCTAATCCTAATGGCACATATGACGCTTTGTTGCCATACAATGGGCCCCAAAAAGGATTGGCCTCATGGATTTTACCTTATCGATGTGCAAATCGAGGTTACAAGGTATACTTTCAAATTATTATTGGGATAAAACACGTGTCGGTGTAACAAATGTCAACATATCCGGAGGGCTTCTGCGGATATCAATGCGAGTCTGAGTAACAGAAATTAAATAGCCAGTGCATTATTGTGACCATCACTGCGCTGTTTTTTGTCAGTATACTGTTTTCATGTAAAGTAATTAAATTGAATTATAACATTACTATCAGAAGTACATTGAAAAAGCAGGGCCTCAAAATTGTGCAATAGTTTTTTCACCTACCAATCAGTAAATCAACAAGCATCATGAGAAAAGCATGTATAATTAATAGGGGTATAATTTAAATATGCTAGATAAAAATCTTTAAACGCTGATTTGTATTTCTCTTTATTTCAAACGTAACATACAATACCTTATTGCAAAACAAATCTTTTATGTCGGTTGTATTTGTAGATTGTATTGAAACCAGAGAACTTCTTCAGTCTTGACCAAGCGTATGAATTAGATTTTGATGAACCTGGTAACCGTAAGAAGAGACGTTTTCATGTTATCAACATGCATCGTATGATGATGTATGAGCCCTTAAACCACTACATCAACATGGACCTCGGCAAAGATGGCTATACTTTCCTACAGTACAGAATGTGTAAATTGTTCCCATGCGAACCACTCAAGAAACCCGAAAACGTTTTAGGTAAAAAGATAGTATTTAATTGACGGTATTAAAGTGTAATATCTAGAGAGGGGATAGTATTCATAAACAATTCCAATGCGAATCATTGTTTTTAAAAAGGACAATTTAAGTAAATCAAAATATCTGTAAACTGTTTCCATTCAATGGCCTACTGAAGGATCCTGAATATCTTTTAGATATTATGATGCTAATTAAGGGGAGCAGTGGTCTAGTGGTTAAGGTGTCGGCTGCTCAACCCGCGGGTCATGGGTTCGAGCCAAGCTGGGGTAACGATCACTCCTTATATGGCATCAGTTCTGATTTTTTTCCAGGAAGCCAAGCAGTTAACTGTTTTCCATGGTGAAGGCTGAAAATGTTTTAAACTTTAAGTAGAAGAAACAATATTCGTAACTTATTTCGGTGTGGACCCAAAGACTGAATAAGCCTAAAATGATTCAAGGATCAGGCTTCATGTAAGGACCTAAAAGAGCCTTATTTTGTTTTATGACATCATAAACGCAAACGTAATGGTTTAACTGATACATGCTGCGATAATTTAATAACAGGTTATGAAGCTGTAAATATACTGAAAGAATAGTAGGTGGACCCCATAAACATCTATCAATTAAACGCTTAAATATTAAAAAGAAACAGTTCCAGCATATATGTATTATAAGGATCTTTCATTGGTTGAAGATACAGGGGAAAATGTCTGGCTTGAGAGAAACTGTTAAGGCAGGTACTCGGTAGCGCCTCGTTAGCATTCATAAATTTCTGCACGAGAGTCATCTTCTAGCACCGTCAAAAGACGTGAAAATCCTGTCTTGCATGCAAGAGGTTTACGTTCTAGCCACTGCCAGATTTTCATTAACCAATTGTTCTCTTGCTAACCATTCGCACATGCGAACTCAGGCTAAGACCAAACACGTTTTGCTAGCGATACTGTTGTTTTTGCAGGATTAGCCGCAACTCTTGATACAAGCGTGATAAGGTCGGAACAGATGCTATGGCATATGATGCTGCCAAGGTTATTGGTTTTTGCTGAGAAAGCGTGGCGTGTAGGAGAACATGAAAATATCCTCAAGGTAACGTTGCAACATGTTTTTTACGAAAGTTTATACTAAGTCGGAGACCGGTCGAAATTGAATGTCTTCTTACTGCCCATTGAAAACTAAATATTAAGACGTGAAATCCAAACTTGTGGTTGGATGGTTCATCTGGATTGGAAGCCTGATACATGTACATGGAAACAAAACTTTCATTTGGTTTCTGCCACTGACCGTTCCAAGGCGGTGCCCCACAGTGTTCCTTTGTTTGTTCGTTTTGTCCTGATGTGTTGGCTTTGTGTGTGCGTGTGTGTGTGTTCCTTTGTTTGTTCGTTTTGTCCTATGTGTTGGCTGTGTGTGTGTGTGTGTGTGTGTGTGTGTGTGTGTGGTGCACGCGTCTGCGTGCTGTGGGTTTCGTTTTGAGGAGGCTGCGTTTTTGGTGCGTGGCATTCCCTGTTTGATATTTGTCTTTGTTTTTCTATACGGCAATGGTTCAACAATAATTCTAAAGAACCGCACCGCTTTTTAAAAACTTATTCCTCTTAAAGTGTCACAGACTGTGTCTGTGTTTTTAAAGTATATATGTCATCATGCACCGAATATAGATCGTAAAATACACAAAGTTCTTTTTTATCACTTTTTGCGTTATGTGCATTCGTCATAGTATGTAACTGTGTCTCCAAAATTTGTAGGCAGAAGATCCGAGTACATTAGTAGTCGAAGAAAATCTTGCCCATCGAGCCGGTGCCATAACTATGGAAATAGAGAATCTGATGAACAATATTGCTTTTAAAGAGGGTGGACGTTTGGACGAAGCCGGATATTCGTACAGAGTGCCGACACTGGGAGCAAGGTGGGTATTTTGACTTTTGACATGTTTCAAAGCAGCTATATGTCGCTTTAGCAGGCATATCAATAAGACAAATGGTGCTATATAACATATCTTACAAAGTCAATTTGTAATATCAGTTATATCATGTTTAAAGACTAGATATGATGTCTCAAGTCGAAGACAGCAGTTGTTCGACCATGGTTGCTGATGTTGAAAATTGGCAACTCTCCCGCACTGGCACCAGACCAGATAGAAAATGCCACTATACATGTTATACCCTACCCCTAGGTATACTATAAGAACCTTGGTCTTGAACGGAAAAGTATACCTACCCATTTCAACCGCGCATTTCTCACCTGAAACTCGCAGTTCGGTAAATGTGCACTATTGATATTGAACAAGTGGTAATGTTTCTTCCATTGTGTACCTGTCACATTCCTTCAATATTTCTTATATCAGAGAAAGAGTTTATAGTTTCATCAACGTTACAGAAAAAAAAACTTTGATGAACTTCCCTAATGAATTTCCTGTCTAAATTACAAAATTATTCTGATTGGCTAATGTGAAAATGTATGTCAGTCGTCGTTTAACTACACGTGTAAGCTTAATCATTTCTAGTTTTATTAGCTCACCTGAGCCAAAGGCTCAAGGTGAGCTTTTGGGACCGCTCAATGTCCGTCGTCCGTCGTGTGTCAAGTGTGTCAAGAATTTTTAAAAAATCTTCTTCTTCAAAACTACTGGGCAGATTTACACTAAATTCCATAGGAATGATCCTTGGGCGACCCCCTTTCAAAATTGCCCAAAGAATTGAAATCCATGCAGAGCTCTGGTTGCTATGGCAACCGAAATGAAATTTAAAAAAAAATCTTCTTGTCCAAAACCACAGGTCTCAGGGCTTTTGTATTTGTAATGTAGCATCATCTAGTGGTCCTCTATAAAGATTGTTCAAATTATCCCCCTAGGGTCAAATATGGCCCCGCCCTGGCAGTCACATGCTTTACATAGATTTATATAGGGAAAATCTTCAAAATCTTCTTATCCAAAACCACAGGACCTAGGGCTTTGGTATTTAGTATGTAGCATCATCTAGAAGTCCTCTACGAAGTTTGTTCAAATTATCCCCCTAGGGTCAAAAATGGCCCCGCCCTGGGGCTTAAATGGTTTATATAAACTTATATAGGGAAAACCTTCAAAATCTTCTTATCCAAAACGACAGGACATAGGGCTTTGATATTTTGTATGTAACATCATCTAGTGATCTTCTACCAAGATTGTCCAAATTATCCCACTAGGGTCAAATATGGCCCCGCACACGTAATTATATAGACTTGTATAGGAAAAAACTTTAAAAATCTTCTTGTCTGAAACCACAAGACCTAGGTCTTTGATATTTGGTATGTAGCATTGCCTTGTGGTCCTCTCCCAAAATTATTACCCTTGGGTGAAAAGATGCCCTGCCCTGGGGTCCCTAGTTTTACATAGACTTTTATAGGAAAAAAAAAATTAAAATCTTCTTGTCTGAAACTGCAAGGCCTAGGCTTTTGATATCTGGTATGTTGCATTGCCTAGTGGTTTACTACCAAACTGTTCAAATTATGCCCCTGGGGTTAAAAGAGGCTCTACCCTGGGGTCCAAAGTTTTACATTGACTTATATAGGAAATAACTTTAAAAATCTTCTTTTCTGAAAGTTCAAGGCCTATGTCTTTGATATTTTGTACAAATCATTGCCTAGTTGATCTCTAACAAGATTGTTCGAATTATGCCCCTGGGGTGAAAAGAGGCCCCGCCCTGGGGGTCACTTGTTATATGAGTTATGTAGGGAAAATATACTTAAAGAATTATCAGATCATATTTCCTAGACTGTTTAATTATAATTACTCGATGACCCAAAGTGATAAGGGGTCACCCTACTGTGACCTTGACCAACTGACCTACTTTCTTGTTTTTTAAGATACAGCCTTGAAACTTGGATGACATGTACAGTTTTGCACACTGATCTTAAAACTGACTTTCAGTGACCATGAAAGTGACATACTGACCTACTTTCTTGTTTTTTAAGATACAGCCTTGAAGTTTGGGTGACATGTACAGATTTGCACACCGATCTTAAAACTGACTTTCAATGACCATGAATGTGACCTACTGACCTACTTTCTTAATATTTTAACATCAGTTTGACATATGAAACATGTAGCTCATATAACCCAGGTGAGCGATCCAGGGTCATCATAACCCTCTTGTTGTATAACAGTGAATATTTTGCGTTCTGTTTTGCTTTGTTTATATTTCGCCTAACATATGCACACTGCTGTGACCTCTATACCGGATGTTTATTAGGGAAGTTCACATAAGTTTTTTCTGTAACTTTGACGAAAGCATAAAATATGTGGAGTATCTCTGCAATATGAAATATTGAGACAATGTGACTGGTGCACGATGGAAGAAAAATTATCGCTTGGTACCCATTCATCGAGCTGTGCGTTTTAGGTGAGAAATGTACGATTGAAATGTGTTACTGCATTTTCCCGTTCATCACCAAGGCTCTTATAGTATGCCTAGGGGTAGGGTATAACATGTACAGAGGCATTTTCTTTCTGGTCTGGTGCCAGTGCTCTCCCGTGTGTAAACAAATCAGTCAGTGAAATTCGCACAACTTAAGACCAGAACTAGCAAACAGTAGCCTGATCGCGGCTTAAGGCAGTGTTGAACACGTGTAAATCAACTAGTTATCACACGCACATTTTTTTTTCTTCAGTAATCAACCGTCATGTTCTTGCAACAATCGTAATTGACCACATATGATATTAAAGGCAAAGAAATGCACACAATTATCTTTGCGTTACAAAATAACTTATCTGAATCCTTTTCTTAACTTTTTATGTACATATAATTAGACTATTATTGTTATGGCAGAAAGCAAAAGATATGCACTGTTGAATGAACAAAACTTGTATAGTTATCATTGGTAACCACTCTTCAGGGTAGCTAACCACGTGCCTTTTGGATACCGTACACACGAACAAAAATTCTCGATTAAGGTATCATTTTGCCTATATTGCCCTTATTACTTGACAGATTTTCATGAAATAAAGTGCGTCGAAGACAGAAGAATGCTTTCCTCCTTATAAAGCATCTGCCCTCGTTTGTCAGTACTTTTCTCAAACATTTCACCCTAATGCTTTTCGTGGGCTTACTGTGTAACGTACACACTTTAGCATTTGGGCGAAGTGTTTGAGAAAAGTACTGAGAACTGATGATAGACGTTTTGTGTGGAGGCAGTCACTCATTTTGCTGTCTTCGACGCTCTTAAGGTTATGAGAATCTGTCGAGTAACAAAAAAATTATAGGCAGAATGTCATCTGAATTTCTTCTTGTGTACTTCTTCCAACGTGTAGTAGACGTCAATATTTCTGGACTAATTTTCATGACTAAATGTAAATACAAATGTACATATATATGATCTTTGTTTTAGCATACAGTTAGGATTGGCATTCATGAGACTCCCTCCATACCCATTAATGGTAAAATCTGACATACCTCGTGTCGAAGTGGAGTACAGAGAACTTACAGGTTCGGACCAGCAATGGCGACCGCTTTTTAATGTTGATAGAAACACTGGTAGGATATCTGGAGGATATATGTTCGAGTTTCCATTATCTAATCAAAAGATTGAAGTCCGCGCAAAGTAAGTATGAGAAAATGTCCACAGTTCTTGTTCAAATCTGTAACTTTTGTTTCCTTTTTGTATATTTTTCTCAGACTTTGACGCATGTATATCATCATTTTCCGGCTCAGATAATTCTTTTAGACTGTGAACTTTTATGCAGTTAACTACACATATATCTAAAATAAGAAGTGCCTGCTTGAAGTTAGTATTTCGGTTCAAGTTTTCGTGTTACTTCTGAGGTCTTTTACCGAGAGCATGAACAATCATAGAAAAAAAATGAAAACTCCACAGGTCGCCAAACATGACAAAAATAAAAATGCTGCAGATTCGGTTTGATTGAGCCTATTTATGGACGGAATTGGAAAAACAAACGTCCGTCCATGCCGTCAAGCCACGGGTTTTGCAGAAAATACCAAAGTACATTTAGAAATCTCAACAGATGTGTTCATACGGCGGTTATAAATGGAGCCTTTAATAATTATATTGTAGTATTATGTGACTACTTCTCTTAATTATCTGTTTACCTTTTTAGATCAGCTGGGGGAAGAAATGGTGTAAAAAGACCCGGTAGATCCACAATTGTTGAAGGAAAAACAGAATTTTACTTGCCAAAGGTAAATATTATATCATAACGAATGCATTTGGTTGCAAATGATCTGAACTGAATCGAGCAAGATATATGTTGCGGATATAATGAACAGACGCTCTGTAGAGTCGCAGAAGAACGGCTTAATGCTCTTGGCTATTACTTTTATATAACCAAGTGATTCAACGTAAAATGTCTTATTCCTGATAATTACAGAAACATGATGTTTTGCCATTTAATAAAAGAAATGTATTCACTAATGCATCATGTCTCACTTGATTTCCGCATATGCGTCATTTCCATGATTTTCAGTACATGTTTGTATGTCGATATGGGAAATGCTATGAAATTAAAATCTACCGCCTTTCTTTTCGCAATTCATATAATCTCATTCACTGACTAGAAGCAATATTGAGACGAATGTATCTGTCAGATGTGAGCATCAAGACTCTGTGTCTTGAAATACACTTGCATTTGTCTTTATAACAGATTAAAGTGAGTTTCTATATACATTGATATGTTATCTTACGTATAACGCAGAGTGCGTCATTTCTTTTGCAGGAAATACCTGTTGAAATTCGTGAAGGAACATGTCTACCTATAGAAGACGCATGGACAACTGATATCGACAATGTGACCACTTTACAATGGAGAAGAGTGCTTCAGAACAGTGAACGCGTCTTGAATGATAGAAGTAACTTCATGGTTGAACGTCAGCGTGTGTTAGAGCAAACTGTTGCAGACTACAACCAAAGAAATCGCGCGAGAGGAAATCGTGGAAGAGGAACTGTTGCAAACGTTGCTCTTCCAATGGTGTTTGAAGAAATCCAGCAAGCTATGGATAGGGGACAGAATTTGTCTGCTTTACCAGCATCAAACATTTTGAGAGATGTATATCAAAAAGACCAGGCTATATATGAGCAAAGAAGGAGATTGATGGAAAATCGATACAGAAATTGGCAACAAGACTATCTCAAGTGTAAAGAAGGGCGATCGCGTGTAACTCTTCTACCAGAGACGCCATCTCTGGATATTGCCTTCCCTGGAACAGATGGCAGAGGTGATCGTGGCCAAACAGATGGTAGAGGAAGAGGCCAGGGAAGGCAGACAGGAGGGCAGGGTAGACAGTTTGGTGGTCAGGGTAGACAGGCTGCAGGGAGAGGAAGTGCGGCAGGGGTACCAGGTGGCCTAATGGCTGCTGGAGGAGCACGTGATATCCAGTCTGGTATGGCAGGTCAGTCGCAAATTCAGCCTGGAAGAGGTCAAATGGTAGGACAGGGAAGGGGAATGAGAGGAGGGGCTAGTATTGCCAGTCAAAGACGTGGCCAAAGTCAAGGTCGAGGAGCTGGAATCAGAGGCGGCGTGGCCGGCCGTTGAGATACTTCGTAATAAACACATTCGAAACTGGAACTGATGCAGTGTTTATTCTGAAAATATAACACGTAATTGTTAGTTACATTAAAAAAAGGCATGGGTACTCTACACTTCACATGAACTTAACAACGGATTTACATTATCAAAACATTTCTACACAACTATTTTAAATAGATTTCTTGCCAATGCAGCTCATTACATTAGTAACAAAAACTAAGTATGAACTCTAACACAAGTTGTTTGGCGTTTTGAGTCAAATTTAAATATGAATCTACATTATTGAAATACCGTTCATTTTAGTTGATGACCTTGACATATCTGTGCTCTGTAGTTGCTATTTGTTTATTGAACGAGAATGTTATCCCTACTGTGTTAATTATTGTTCCAAACACTTCAATCTATAGTTTTTGTTCAAGACGATTAGTGCATATGTGCTTTTATTGTAAATATTAAACTGTTTTAACAAACATCTTGCTCCACAAATACTGGCGGTACTGTAATAAAATTGACATAAATTGTGTTTTGGACTTTTACAGCGTTAACACCCTTAACGTTTTATAAAATAGATTCCTTTCATTTTATGTGAAATCCTGTGATATCAGTGAGGTAAAAATAATATTTTCACTTTCAAAGCAGTCAAAATATCATTTTATTTTTCACAGTTAGACCTAAGGAATTAGGGCAACAGTTAAATGCGGAAGAATATTGATTATAGATAATCGAAACAATTCGGTGAAGATGTAAATGTATATAAAATATACAGGAAGTTAAAGAAAACGCTACATTTTATTAACATGTAAAAAATCTGGAAACCTCTTAAAAGTTATTGACAATTTTTTAACATAGATTTCGTGACATCATAACATTTATGACGTCATGACGCAATGCACATCACGTTGCGAAGATGAAATATGTATAATTTGGTTAAAACTGTTGAAAATTATATAATGAAAAGAAAATGTGTTTGTTTTAAATTGTAAGATATTACATATACACTCGTGAGCACTATAATTTACATTTTCGATCGTGGAAAAATTGAATTTGGTTTCACTCGGTGAAGTATATTCTAATCTTACACTGGAACAAGCTAATATCCTCTATGTAACACCAAATAGGAGATCCAACCTATTAATTTAATTTATATGTGTATACACGCAAGGCTTCTTGTATTCAAGATGTCTTTTATTCCTTTCTTCTAAAATATTTGTGTACATGATAGTAGGAAAAACAAAACTGTAACTTTATGATAAAATCATATTAACATGTTGATATGTATTGTATGAACATATTACGGTAAGATCACTTTCAATTGTTTGATCTTTTTCACTACTATGATATTTTCGGTTATTGTTTGTACTGTACTTCTTAGTATATATATATAAAGAACATTAGCAGTACAGTGCATTAGACGGTTCAACCCTTACCCTGCTAAATTTCTAAAATGGACTGGTCCATCATTCAATTTGGACAGTACCATTAACTGTTAAAAGAGGTGCTTACCAAAAAGATACTGACTGAATGGCGAACAGTGCAGACCATGATCAGCCTGCATGGATGTGCATGTGATCTTGGTCTGCACGGGTCGATCAGGCAGAATCAATTGCTTCCAGCAGGCTAAGGGTTAAGTTAGTACACAACCTTAGGACAAAATAATGTTTACTACCACTAAAAAGCTGGAGGATTTTTATAACATATGGCACTTTATACCCATCATTTCTAATTGTAAACACAGGTAGTCTTTATATTTTGTCAAAGTAGATTTATTAAAAGATGATAACTTACAACATTTAAAGTTAGTATCTTAACCTTTAGCCTGCTGGTGGCAAGTGATTTTGCCGTGCAGGCTGATCATGGTCTGCACTGTTCGCTATTCAGTCAGTAAATTTTCATCGAACACCCCTTCGAATGATAAATGGTACTGTCCAAATTGAATGACGGACCATTCCATTTTAGAATTTTAGCAGGGTAAAGGTTAAAAGATAAATGTCAACGTAAGATGCATATTGGATACTTTTATATAAAACTAGTGACAACACAATCAGAGATGAATTCCAACTTTTAACCAAAAACGTAAATGAGTCAGTTATGTAATGTTTTTATCCACACATATATATCATTTAATACTAGATCAAATTGATACTGTATAAAGCATCAGTAATTGCAACAACGAAGTCAAAAACACTGTTGACATAGTTTTATTACAAGACCAATTCCAGGATTTTAAAATAGACAAATCAAGCAACAATCTGCAGCAATCATCTGTTTTCAAAGCTTCTTATTATTTACTTTGGGTGTCCTGTCTTTTGATTGATTAGAAAATATTTTGATTTATGTTAATTCAAACAATCACCCATTCATAGGCACAATTTCACATTAACCTTTTTCAAAGCACGATTTCCTCGGGGTTTATTGGCTTTGACTGTTTTATAATATTAATAAGATAGAGGATTTTCAATTTTTTTTTCACGAATTTGGCTTTTTATTTTCATACAGGTAAGAAAATAAAATATTTCATGCATGGCACAGCCACGAGTGAACTGTGATTAATTTTCATATCATGAGATGAAAATTAAAACAGATTCGTGATAGAAATTTTAAAATTTCTGTTTATTTTAAATTCAAGGGATCGAAAAAAACTCATTTGTTTACATTTCGAGCAAGCGACAACAACAGCATTACCTTTCCCACACGGCGGATATTCTGTCTTATTTTAGAAAGATAATTACCGAACTGATTAACTGAACGAGCTGTGTACGAGTTGACAAACAATTGCCATTTTATCTTTCTGGTGTCTCACATTGATAGATCTCTTACCAAAGGTTTCTACAATAGTTTAACTGTGATTTATCAAATATTTTTCTGTAAATAGGGAAGATAATGAAGAGTTATAATGTAAGATTTTACGGTATAAAAGAATGAGATGGCCCAATAGTCTCTTGTAATTCTATATAGAATGGTCATTTACTCGTATGATTGTGCTATCTTAAGCTTTTATTTGTGAATAAGAGACTTTTATAAATAAGAGATCTTTATATATTGAAAGTGAAACGCTTTTACTCCAAACTAACTGAATTTCCATAGGCCAACACTGTAATATTTTTAATTCAGTCTTTATGGGTATTTGTGTGATTATTTTGTCCAGAGCATTTCCTGGTACCTTTTTGTAAGGGGAAGCTTGAAGTTAAATTTTAACTATGGTGGGCACTTGAAATCATGTCAGTTTCCATTGAAACCAAGATGGCGTCCAATATGGCCGCCATTTCATGTGCCAATGACCAGTTTAACTTTATTTAATATACCAATAAAGTGCCCAGATATTATAAATTTATTAATGTGTGCGATAACTCATATACAAATTCATATAATAGCTTTCTAATGATCTCCATATCAAAGTCAACAACGGTCAAGATCAAAGTCATTTCAAGGTTAAAATGCAAAAAAAAAAAGACTTAAAACACGTTTCTACCTTCTTAAACATAGATTTTGCCATATTCCTTTAGAAAGTATTTTGTGACAACTTGTCATCAATACAGTAAACAACAACACTTAGTTCATGGTCATAAATGGAACACTCATGAAATTAGATAGAATTATGTGACACAACATCCATCTGTAATTCAGATGAAATATAAGGGCATAAAATAACCATATTTACATGTAATTGCTTAAGTTGCCTGAAATGTATATCCATGTTATTTACATATGCATGCACAGATATAGATCTCTTAACTACCTTCATTTCTAGGTCATTGAAGGTGAAGTTCAAAGTCATTTCAAGGTCGAAATGCAAAACAAATGCTTCTATTACTTTTGAATACATAACGTTTCAATTCATTCACACAGTTTTAGTCAAACGTCTTAAAATAATGTTTTATGACATTTCTTATCCATGCAAACAGAAACAAATCTTATTTCATGGTCAACTATTGAATAATGATAAAATTACAATGAATTATGTGATTTTACCTCCATCTGTAATTAAGATGAAATATAGGTCTAATAAAAGAATCGTAAATTCATGTTTTGTGTTATGCGGTATGAAGTGTAGCAGCATATTATTTATATGTATGTTAATGTATTTGCAATAACATCAAAATCACACATTCCAAAGTTCAAGGTCATAGCAAGGTGAAAATGTTAAAAGTAAGAAAACATGTTTTACATAAAATGGCTTAAATTCATTTGCATTAAATAGGCAACATACATCTAATAAATGTATTTTCACCAACTCATGTGGCTAATGCAAATAACAACGGAACTAATTATTAAGCAATTACTCTGATAGTTTGCTATAAAACACTACACTTACTACCAAGGAAAATTACTGGTTCAACAGTTCCAGTTAATACACAATGTACTACCAGATAACTGAATTTTATATCTTAATATTCACATGTAATATGCATTTAGGCAAGATGCACAGGTACAGAAAGGAGGATATTTGGGTTTCTTACAAACATTTCTTAGCAAATTGTTTCTACATTTACAATATTTAAAACACGAAACCCCACTTTTTCTGCAAAAACAAATTACTGTTGAACAATCTTTGCATGCGCATGTCACAGCAATACTGTCTGGGACACTCCTGTATGTATGTGTGGGCACTATATGTCCGTCATCATCATTTGTATACCCGTACATGTAGGGGTCAAGTTCAGTCATTCCGCTCATGTCCATACAGTGTATTTGTAGGAATGGTGTATACAAGCATCTAAGTATATGGCCCTTTAGTGCTTGACTTGTTAATGGAAGGCACTGAATGTCCATGGCTTTGCCCGCATGATGCATAGCATACCGGAGTTCATCCGTTGTTTTATACTGGCAGCTTGGTTTGATAACCTGGACCAGATATTCTTCAGATTTATCAAACACATTCTCTGGAGTGCCGGCTAATGTCTTGCCAAATTCAGTCAAGAACAATTCTGGGTGGGCCTTTAAGGCAGAAAGTTTAGTACCTATTTTACTTACATTGTCGCATCAAGTAAGAATGTAGTGGAATGTATCGAAGAGTGTTTCCCATTCCAGCCCTCATCGAAAACCCCATCAAGCCCGTTTTTTTCGACAACTGTTCCAGAAATACAGTCTAAAACCCAAACACACGTGCAACCAGAGAGTAAACAATTCTTTTATTGCCATGCTTCTGGTCATTAAATTGCATGTGGCACACACGAACGTCAGCTTCTTCAAGTAGTAGTTTTTCAGTGAATCCACATGTTTCATTGCCATCTTTTACAGAGATACATTCTGATGGCTCTTCGTGTTGTATGGTACTGCGTAATATAAGCGCAATATTAGGACATACGTATTTAGCATTTGTTCTGATCCATCTGCTCAGGAGATTCTGAAGTTTAATCTTATTCGAACCTGATGCACAGAATATGTCCAGGTTTACTGGTAACGATGTATCTTCATTTAAAATGCTGACCTCAACTGGTCTACACTTGAATCGCCGTGACCTGTCACTGTCTTTTATGGAACCTTCAATGTATGAATCAAAGACAAAGTCGTCTCTGGTTGCCGTTTTTGTTAAATATGATACAGATTTTGCATAGCCTGCACAAAGGTCATTAAAAATTTTCATCCCTGCAAGTTTCAGTTTTCTGATGTTGCCCATTACATCAACTATGTACGCCGTTTGCTTTTCTTGCAATGATGCTGGTGATGCGTCCCTGTGACAAGGTTCTAAAGTCTTCTCCAATTCATGGACTAACATGTATTTTACAGGTTTTGTCATCAAACCTTCTTGGTCAGATAAGTAACGTGGGACCACAAGATCATATCTCAATAGTTCTTTGGTGCTATACCCTCTTGCCTGACAAATGTCCTGCAGCTGAATCATCCAACTTCCTTTTTGTCTTTAAAGCTGTTTTTTTCTGTGTTTCAATAATTGCCTGGAAGCTTTTTACATTATGCCGGTGTATTGTGTTTTGTATCTTGTTTTTCTTTCCATTCGGAACTCCAAGTACATTCCCTTGCCTTTTGCATCAACCTGAAGAATACTCTGTCTTATTTCCTCTGTCATTATTTGTTGATTGATAATGTTACGCATTTTTACCTCAGTCTACAGATTCTGTGTTGAATGGGTTCTCATACATTTGTATGTATCGCACCACGTCTGTTATATTCGCTTTCTCTTGCGCTTGTTTCTGAGGCTTTAAGTTCATGGTTTACGGCAAGTTCGTGATAGAATGACTTCGATCCGCTTTTCTCCCTATGAAGACTGCTAATGGCTATCATCTCATAGTATATAATCTCCCATTTGGCCACATAGTTCTTCTTCCGTGTATTACCTCCGCCACTTTTTGGGGAGCGATTTATCGTTTGTTCAAGGCACAGATCTACAGCAAAAGCCTTAAAATGCCCTGCGGTTCTTTTTGCCACAAACTTTCCTTTAAGAAATGATTCGTAGATATCTGGAACAGTAGCTGGGAGCTGTTTCATATCTTCTATATAAACAGGACACCACCTGAGATAATTCACAATCAAAAGCTGCAAAATACGGAAAGATATTTTGAACTGTTTTGAGATGCAAATGCCAGTTGCCTTCTTTGTCTGGTCGCACAAAATTCTTCAGCAGACTAACAAGGTTGGCGAAGCCATGCCAGTACTTGCATGATTCATTTCGGCTACATCTCTGTTTGACAAATGATGTAAAGTATTCAAGTATCACTTCTGCTTCGGCTTTGAACTTGGAATGGAGCATCTTACTTTTGTCCTTGTGCTTCACTGCAATGGCATCTTTAAGTTCTAAGAGGACTTTCAGATTTGCTTCATATTTCTTCATATAGTGTTTGAAGAATTCCACCCATAACAGTCTTTCCAGTGATTCTCCCAATAGCATAACTCCCTTAAATGATTGAACGTAATTCCCACCTGTCAGCACAGACTGGGCGTTATAGACCCACCTGTCAGCACAGACTGGGGGTTATATTCCCACCTGTCAACACAGACTGGGGGTTATGACCCTTTTCTACTTAGACAGTTGCAACCTGCTGATCATCTTTCTCTTTGAATTAGGTTATCCACAATCCGGCAGTAGTTTTTATTTATTTCTTTTATGAAAATGCTCTGTTAGTAAAACATGTATATCTCTCACACAAAATTTGCCCATTCTAAATGATTCAGCCTGTAATCATGGATAAGAGTTTTAATTTATGAAACATGTTTTAAACTGAATTCAGACATAATACACCGACGGCAGACCTTATACACTGCTGTAAGTTTTGATCATTTTCATGAATATTTTTTTATTTTCTATAGGTAAGGAAATAAAATATTTTATGAGTGGCACAGACACATGAGAAATATGATTATTTTTCATATCACGAGACAAAAATTAAAATATATCACGGAAAAAGTAAATTTTCTGTTTATTTTGAACTCGAGTGATTGAGAAACGTTTGAACATCCGACGCATTTGTTTACACGTTGAACAAGCGACAACAACAACCTTGTACGTTTGATATTCTTATTTTGGAAATGAATGTTAAATGTGTTCACAATCGAAGTTAAATACCAGAATGTTTAGCTGAACTAATTGCTACAATTCGCAGTGTCCGCTAATTAGTGCCATTTTAGTAAGTCTCAAACAGGAAGTCAAACGATTTTGATCCGAGAGAACTAACGGAATTTCAATATGCCCACATTGTACAGTTTTGGGTTATGGGCCTTTTCTGCATTTAAACTATCCAGAATGGAAGAATTATTTAAAACCTGTCATAAGACTGCGAGAAATATACCTGTTGGCCGTCACATTTTGGCACTTTTTCACTTTCAATTCGGGTATCCACAATCCGGCAGTGATGTTTACTTATTTTACGTGCAAATGTTCTGTTAGTAAAATATGCATATTTCTCACCCAAAATACATCACTCGAAATGATTTCAGCTAGTTATCATGGATTAAAATTTTAATTCATGAAATGTATTGTTTCAAGCACATTCAACACCTAATACACCGATGGGATACCATTTTAAGCGGTAGACATAGTCCCCGGAGTTTCCTATACATTTTCACTCAATCAAAAACCCCGTGATATCCTTCCATCAAACATAAAGAGACAACTGTTTTCTTGTTCTCAAAATAAAAAGAATGCTAAAAATATTTTAATAAAGGTTTAAAAACTGAAAAACGTCTACCAATTTACTTGCATACCCATGTTCTGAAAATCGCTGCTTGGAAGTGTCTATATTCTCAGATAGAACTACAAAAAATATTTTAACTAAATCAAGAAATTGCGCATTTTTCAAAAAAACGATACTAGTTTTTCTGTTCTTGTTGGGCTTAACTTACGTCCAAGCAATGCCACAATTGCGCGTGTTCATAGAAACTAGAAACTGGACTTTAGCCGCCTATCAGACAGATCACGAACTCAAAAATATGACCAAGTCATAAATTGTACAATTAAGAAAATTAATTAATTCAATGGAAGACAAGAAAAGAAGTACATCGAGCGTCACCTTAAATACTGATGGTACACTCTGTTACCTACACCATCAAAGATAACACGCAGAACATGTTAACATGTTTATAGAGTAATTTTCATCGTGAGATGCATTCTTTTATAGGGTTATTGGAAAACTGACGCATATAGATTCATCATGTAGTCTGAAATATAAAACACAAAAATCACAAATGTGCACTATTTTTTTGTTTTGCATTTTTTTTATAAAAGACAAATTGCATTATAGAGAATGTACCATACATTTTTGACAGTAAATAAACACAACTGAACGAAAAAAATGGAACCAGGGACACGTCAAATGTATGAGACAAAAAAGACAGAAAATTCGCTATCTTGCTATTAATGGTGCTATTTCAGATATAGACCAGCGTGAATGTTTAATTCCTTCACTTTTGTGAATTCCATATTTCTTTTCTCACATCGGTAGCTGTAAGTGACTAAACATTCAATATAGCAGCTTTTATTCTAACAATTAGGCCCACTTTTTGCTTGTTTACTTTTTAGCTATGGCATGCCAAACGCTGTTTAATTATGTTACTACGTTATCAGTATTGCTTATTATCCATATTGAAAACTTTCGATATATTAGTCTTTATTTCATTATTTTCATATTATATATGTGTGTTATTCATATTCAGCATTTCGCTATTTCGCTACTTGCAAAACTTATAATTCAGATTGTATATTCTGTAAGTGTTATTGTATATCACGTTATTATTATTGTATTTTTGGCATTCATTTTAACTGTTTTGATATTGTTATTGTATGTTTGTATTACATTATTCTTAAATTTGTTATCCATACTGTATATCTTGTAAGTGTTATTGTATATCACGTTATTCTTATTGTATTTTCGATATTCATACTCAGTGTTGCGTTATTGTTATTGTATATTTGTTAAAGTTAAACTTCTTATTCATAGTGTATATCTTGTATTTGTTATTGTATATTCTGTTAGTATTATATACATATATGCTTGATATTCATATTCAATGTTTCGTTATTGTATGTTTGTGACTGATATTCCATGTTACAATATTCTAATTGTAAAACTTGTCACTCGTATATCTTGTACTGTTATTGTGTATCATATATGTACATAGAGCAGCGATTCATCAACATGTATAACACGCAAGGTGAGTTATTTGTCACTGAAAGTAAGATTTTAGACACGTTTTGCTGCGTCAACTTTAGGATGAAAAATAGCAAGTCTATAATTAAACTGATGTTTTAATTGTTCAACCACATGACGTAAAACATGAGTGATCAGGTCACGGCACAATAGAAATACATGTATCTTTGTTAAATCAACACTCATTCTCAGTTTGTTCTCTCTCCCAAGGAAGCCAAGGAAGATGGCTCACATAAACATGGCTTGGCTTTATTCTTGTTTGTTTACAGGTAGGATTTATTCTTTAACAGTTACTGCCATTAGAAATTATCAATTTCATACCTTTTTAAAATGTTAACTTGAAACAATTTTGCAAAATTTTACTTAAATTATTCTACATGAAATCTTTCACACTTTAATACGCTTTACTCGGTGGGCGCTGCCTTTAAACTTGGCTTAGTGTTTAAAATGAGAAAAGTGTTGATTCATTTCTTACGAGCTTTTTGATTGTAATAATAATTATCTACAAAGGCCAGGATTCCAGAAAACGAAGCGCGGAAATCCCGCGTGCATATCAAAAATGAGCTCATAACGTTCCAATTCACCTGCAATATTTCGGTGTTTCTGGGGTGTTTTTTAAATGCATTTTAGTCCATGGAGGTATATATTAAAAAGGTCGTTACAACAGTACCTTGATCTTGGGAGTTTTATTCGACTTGTGTGGATTTTGCCCGACCTGGATCACCAGGGACGCGTAAAAACGTAACCCTATCTTTTTACACACTCATTCTAAAACTCTGTTAGGTTACGTTGGGGCTACAAACTTCAGTTTATTTCCATACTGAGGTTCAATTGTTTACCGATGCGTGATGTCATTTATGACGTCAGTTTAATATCTGTCGTTTCGTTAGAAAAAGAAAAAAACATTTTCGGCGATTTGGCTAAAGTATGGCATGTCAAACGTTGCTTAATCATATAATCTGTTTTATTATTGTTGTAATCTATTATTGTTATTCAATATCGTGTCATTCATATTCTAGATTTCGCTATAATTGTTAAAGTATATGTCGTTATTCTTATTGTATGTTCGATAATCATATGATAAAAGTCATCATTGTTATTCTATATTTCGTTATTGTTATTGTATCTTTGATACTGTTATTCAATGTCGTGTCATTCATATTCTACATCTTACCATTGTTATTCTATATGTCGTTATTCTTATTGTATGTTCGATATTCTTACGGTAAAAATCATTATTGTTATTCTATATTTCGTTTTTGTTATTGTATCTTTGATATTTTTATTCAATGTCGTGTCATTCATATTCTAAAATAGAGAAAAGTGGAAACTTCACAGGTCGCTCAACACGACAAAAACGAAAATGTTGCAGGCTCGGTTTGATTGAGCCTGTTCATGGACGGTAGTGGAAATGCATGCTACCGTCCACGCCCTCTAGCCCCGGGTTGAGCAGAACTCAAAATTTACACATGCTAAAAGTACAAAAAAAAACAATTTAGAGACATCCGCAGATGTATTCAAACGGCTAAGCCTTACCACTGTTATTGTATGTCGTTATTCTTATTGTATGTTTGATATTCTTATGGTAAAAGTCATTATTGTTGTTCAATATCTGATGATTCTATTTACAAAACGAGTCATTCATATTCTTTGTTATGTGATTGTATTTGTATATCATCGCTGTGCTATTTATATCCCTCAGAATGATGTATTTTTTCCCATATTTTGTAACAAGGCTATTCCTTCGCTCGTCATAAACGAAAGTAGACCATGTTTCCGTCAACATTTTCTCTTACTTTTACGGTTTGGTCAGTACCAGATTGTTAAGAATGTTTATCATAGCTAATTTTGTTTTCTTGTCGGTTTGATGCATGTCGGTTACTAAGAGAAGCCAATTTTTCTATTCATTCTATTTTAGTAACAACGACCTAGGTGAGTGACCTTGACCTGACCTCAGCCAAAAGAATTCCCCCAAGGGGTTTGGTAAAAAAATCAAAGTAAGAACCCAATACCCCTTACGGTTCAAACAGTAATTAGAAAGATAAGAACTGTAGATTACTTCTATTTTTAGAAATAATGACCTTGACCTTTGAGGTAAGCGTCCGGGTTTTGCGCATGACACGTCGTCTGATTATGGGAAACATCTTTGCCAAGTAATATTTAAATTCCTTGATGAATGACAGTTATGGACCGAACACAAAGTTGTGAAAAAGCCAACTTTACCTTTTACCAGTGTGACATTAACCTATGGGATTGGGGTCCGGGTTTGCGCATGACACGTTCTCTGATTATGGGGAACATTTGTGCCAAGTAATATCAAAATCCGTTGATGAATGTTAGAGTTACGGATCGGACACAAAATTGCGGACTGACGGAATGACGGACGGAATGACGGATACAATTACAATGACAAAATATGGACTAGCAATAATGACTTTTACTATAAGAATGTCGAACATACAATATGAATAACGACATATAGAATAGCAATGGTAATACATAGAATATGAATGACACGGCATTGAATAGCAATATCAGAGATACAATAACAATAATGAAATATAGAACAACAATAATGAATTTTACCATAAGAATATCGAACATACAATAAGAATAACGACATATACAATAACAATGGTAAGACTTAGAATATGAAGAAAACGACATTGAATAACAATATCAAAGATACAATAACAATAACGAAATATAGAAAAACAATAATGACTTTTATCATAAGAATGTCGAACATACAATAAGAATAACGACATATACAATAACAATAGCAAATTTTAGAATATGAATGAGAAGATATTGAATAACAATAACAAACATACAATAATAATAACATGCATACGTTTGACATGCCATACTAAAGTCCAATTTTATGTCATTCATATAGTAATTATAAGTGTAGATACGTCAGGAACGAAAGATTACTAAATTCGTGTCGAGAAATATGCACTCGTTCTTTCGTGGAATGAAACAGTTACTGCGTTCCAAAACTCGAGCCATTTTTCCATTGTACAACACGTTGTATAATCTAATGACCTCTAAATGTTTCGACTCTAGCAGGTGTGTATGTTTTTATATTGAGTATGGATTTACAACACGAAATGCCTTCATATATTGAAACTCTCTGTCAGCTGTGTCAAGTTTCACTGATTCATATATCAAACACATTGCAAACACATCGGCTTAAATTAAAATTGAAAGATTATAAAAATAGGAATAATTTAAGACGATTTGCACTGGAAATTGTATCAAACACTAATTTTAGTCAAATATTTAAGAATTTTATCAATCGTTTACAGATGTTTAGGTAAAAATGTACAGATCGTATTTTAATGTCATTATGGACTTTCAAGTACAGTTAGGCATGTGGACTCGCTTTTAGGCTAATACGAGTTTAAACAAATAAATTAGGGAACATGTGACTAAAGATCGATTAAGTATCAAGACATTAAAGTGCAGACGAATGCATCAACGTTCAAAAAAAATGCACGTCACAAGTCATGTACAAAACGACTGTTTTCGCGACAAGCTATGAAGCTTTGCCTGAAATGGATTTACTGCGTATCCCATACACAATGTAAACACTTCGACTATTAAATGTACAGTGCCCCTAAAGTGACATGTTACACATAGTACGGTGCCCTTAAAGTGACATGTTACGCACTTTTTTTCCACTTAGGTAATGTGAGACTTTTTTTATTTCGTTTAAACGAAATCATTTCGTTTTAACGAAATAACAGTTCGTTTAAACGAAATCATTTCGTTTTAACGAATTAGTTATTTCGTTTAAACGAAATAACTATTTCGTTTAAAAGAAATAACTAATTCGTTTAAACGAAATAACTAATTCGTTTAAATGAAATGATTTCGTTTTTACGAAATGTTATTTCGTTTAAACGAAATGATTTCGTTTAAACGAATTAACGAAATAACTAATTCGTTTTTACGAAATGTTATTTCGTTTAAACGAAATCATTTCATTTAAACGAATTAGTTATTTCGTTTAAACGAAATGATTTCGTTTGAACGAAATAGTTATTTCGTTAAAACGAAATGATTTCGTTTGAACGAAATAGTTATTTCGTTTAAACGAAATGATTTCGTTTAAACGAAATAAAAAAAGTCTCACGTTACCTAAGTGGAAAAAAAAGTGCGTGACATGTCACTTTATGGGCACCGTATAAATGCAGCCGAAATATTCAACATTTTTGCACTTGTTTGTTGTTGTTGTTGTTTTTGTTATTTCTGTGAAATATTGAGGTATTAAGAAAGTTGGACACATTTTTGAATTTTCATTTAGGTTTGAGAAGGCAGAACAATAGTAACAAAATCGAAAGAAAATTCAATAACTCTTTAAATACTACAATCCTTATCAAAATCATTAAATGAATGCACCACCGATGGTGAATGTTTTTAAAACCTGGCTCGCCTTAAATGCGTTGAATTCATGTAATTCCTAATGTACTCCATACTTGTCGCAAAGTTATTAAATCTCTCGGATGTTGTTACAAAAGGGTGAGCACCTCATTAAGTGACCTCTGTTTATTGCAACTGCCATGACGCAATGAATTAATATCCAGTTTTTTATCATTGATACATTTTATTGAACTTTACTGGTCATTAAATATTCGTTCTCTAACATCTCTATACTCATTTAAAAAGTCACTGAAATCTTATTTGTTACATTAATGTACCAATTAATGTTTTAAATTGTACGAAGATTAGTTTAAACAATATTTTATTCAACAAATAGCATGTGATTACAATACATTTTACAAAAGCAAGAGATCGAGTAGTAAGCTAATAAGCTTTTTCAGAAACTCTTTCCCTGTGCATGTTCCAGTTTAGTATGTCTGTAAACGTTCTTCAGTTATTATAAGCGTCGATTGTATGAAGCTTTTGACTATGAAACTTACTCTGTTTTATGTATAATGTTTAAGTATGAATGCGATTTTAGATTATGTTTTCTGTGTGACTGTCGTGTAATTTAAAGTTATAATACTGGCCAGCGAAGATTACGTAGCGAATTTTTTTGGAAGGTCATTTTTCTACAGCAACGCATAAAATATCCGTTCACGAGGATATTGACTGGATAAATTTACCTGTAAATTGACAGATTCCACCGATGGAGGCGGATATAAAAAAATATTACTTTCGGTTTCAGTGACACAACCGCCATCATTCGGATACGTCCGTGACTACGCTAAAGGAAGTGGGCTAATCGTATGGTCCCGTATGAATAGTGAAATAAACCGCAGGTGGTTTTCGTACGGCAGTTTTGTATTACATTGTACTGAAGTCATTCAGCTGATATGTTTTCAACCGATTTCTTTACTTTTCTTTAATTTTCAGTCGCACATAAACAGGAAATGATTTCGAATATAGAAAAAGGCTAATTTTATGTCTGCATGCAATATTGTTGTCATCGTATGACACATATGCAGTAAGTGTGAAAAATAAAAATGTCATCTATAGAAGTTCACATCATCGTTTGAGTATCATGTAATATGTTTACTTTTTCTTTCATATTTCGGTTGATAAGACTAGAACTAATTATTAACAATAATAAGTCCTTTCTCTCTCTCTCTCTCTCTCTCTCTCTCTCTGAAAAACGCTGCTAAATATCTGAGCGTAAAGCTAAGTAAATAAATGTACACAATGTATCTCATTTTGGTCAGAATATGTTGATAACATCACATCAAAAGCAAAGAATTCACTTAGATTCATCAGAAGGGGAATAAACAAAAAACAAAAACAAAAAAACAGCTTACAACACAATGTCCGCCCACACATTAAACACTGCTCCTCTATAAAAATGAGACTAACATTTACATGTCTTCACTTGGTATCAGCAGTGTTCCACAAGATTGGAGGACGGCTATCGTTGTCCCTGTATACATAAAGGGCCCACGGAGCAAAGCCAGCAATCACAAACCTATTCTCTTACTTGCAATTGCTTAATTCCAACTGATGGGGCATGTTTTAGTATCAAATATTATTAATCATCTAGATAATAAAATTTGCTTAATTCCGTCCAACATAGCTTCCGCTCAAAACACAGTTATGAATCTCAATTTTTATTGAATTTTTATCAAGAGTTTTTAATTACCTTGAAGCTAGTAAATAGACAGACCTAACAGTAATGGACTTTATCAAATCGTTTGTCAAAGTCGATCACAATCGTCTGGTCTATTATTATCATATTATACCAGATTTATATAGCGCCCTTTTCATGATCAATTTCACGTTCAAAGGCGCTTTACATAGTTCTAATGCAGCCACACAGGGCGTATAATTCATCCTCTATTAGTACAAACACAGAGCGATCTGACCAGAGGGACAGAGTGAGACAAAGCCCCCCTGACAGAGAGATCAGAAATCAGATACCTTTAAATACAATACGAACACAAAAGGTCTTCAATCAGATATGCCACATCTGGTATCAAGGGTACCGCAAGTGTATGTCCTTAGGCCTTGCCTTTTCTTAACATGTCCGTCACCTGCCAGGCTCACTTAAAAGCACCGTAAGACTCGTTGTTGATGATACAGTAGTTTATCTCACTATAAATATTATGCATGATAGTACCTCCATAAATTAGAGCTGTGGAAAAAGACCCGGTCAAAGGAGTTGAATTCCGATAATGCGAAGTGATTAGGGTATATAAAAAGAAATAAAAATACATTGCTTTTCGCTATAAGCTACATATCCATGAATTTAAAACTATACAAATGCTTAATATTTAGGCGAACCAGCAGTGTTAGATCACAAAAAAAGACAAACAAGACCCTAAAATACATGAAAAGAAATGATCAAACAATTGATAAATGTACAAATTTAAGAAACTCCGTATAAAACATGTTCAACCATAATTGGAATATTGCTCAACTGTTTGGCATTCAACAATCTCTAACACATGGAATTGAAAGATTAAGAAAGGCTGCCGCCAGATATGTTCAAATCAAGTATGTCTGTAGATGAAGCATCACAGAAATGTTAACTATACTGGTAAATGTTAAAACAAAGAGAAATTTCACATCCATGCATCCCTGATTCTTTTATATAAAATCCGTCATTCGTCCATTGTTTTTTTGTAGATCAGTACCGGCTAGACTCTCAGGACCTTCACTTTTATATTCCCTTCTCTCGCACCCATTATCAAAAGAACTCATTTTCCCCCCAAGAACCATTAGACTCTGAAACAACCTACCACATCATGTTAAATCTAGTGCTACTCTTAAAGAGTTCAGGAGTGTTGTATATTGAATGAATTATATGTGAATATATTTAGTATGTTATAATGCGCATGCCCAGTATCATATAGCCAGTAGTCAGTAAAATTTAGAACTATCAACACGTGTTTGTGTTCTCTTTCTAGCACACAATCTGTGGCTATATTAGATCTATAACATAATAAAAACCAAATACAACAAGGAGTGGCCTAGATTGTTCAAACCTGAAATATCTGTTTTATCATCTTTTAACCTGTAACTTGTAATATAATAGTGCTGATTTTAATATTGCACACTAATTTGTGTTTTCAATGAAGGCTGGATCTAGGTGCTAGGAGGCGTGGGCAGTGTTGCATTTTCCATTACTGCTCATGAACAGACTCAATCAAACCGAGTCTGCAATTTTTCACTGTCTGTATTGTTCTCGGTGCTTCCGAGGGATCTACTTTTCAGATTATATTAATCATCGGTGTCGACCAGACAGTCGCCTCCCAGTCACAGTCAGTCATTGACAATTGGGACTATCTAGTTCTGGCTAACATAACTTAACTAACACTGTTTTTATTTTCTGATGGTCGCATTCATTTAGTTATGGTGAAACTCCATTTTTCAACTAACCAGTATCAAACCGCAACATCTCGCACAGTCTCTCGTGAGAAATTCATGATGTCATGCAACAGTTCAGAGCACGTGGTTATTCTTGAAAATCAGTATCAAATTTTACCTATTTATGAATTTATATAATCACATAAAATCTATAAAACAACATACAATTTCTCAGAAAATGTCAATAAATAACGATTCCCTACAGCCTATTGGTTTTTCAAAATGAAGAGTACTCTGACCAGGCGACAACTGAATGGCGGACAAAATATTGCAGACAGGGGTATCAATTTGAAACTTGTGTTCAAATTAAGTTGCATGGATTATTTATGCCAGATGAAAAGGAAAATTGATTAGAAATATTGTAGAGTAAAAGGTGAGTCCATTGCATTTGATAAAATTATAGCACGACAGAACGAAGGTGTTAGGTGTCAGTACGGGATTCATTTTAGCTCAGAGATCCGTAACAGCGTATTATATAAACATCTTTGAGCTGAACTTTTAGCTAGGGACTACTGTGCAGATGTAGACAAATTGATTGTGAAACGTACGGGACCGTAATACGAGCCACGCTAAATGATTGTTCGTACGGGACCGTACAAAGAGCCACGCTAATCTATCTTAAGAAACAAAACAACAACATGTCCAGCACATTCGTATCGCATTTTCTGGTAAACTACCTTTCCTTTTATTTAACAGCAGGCTAAATTTTATAGCATTAATGCATTTTTTGTAGAAATGGCATCGAAAAGCAAAATATTTGTAAATTTCTGCATTTATCCGCCGTTTTACACAAAATCCTATCACGGCCGACCAGCTATTGTTGTTTTCGACGTATTTAAATTTTTGTCACGTGACACTGTCTTCGTTGGTTTACGGAATTCGGCGAAGCCTGGCGAGTGAATTAGTGTAAAGCTGTTCATTAAATATTTCATGGTTTTATATCCATTCGTATCTAAACAATATTTGGCCATCCAAGTCTAACTAACGGGCGAATTTGTTCATTAGACTGTCTTCTACAAATCTACAAAGTTATTTGCTTTATTTTAACGGTGATTTTTACCAGTATTATAACTTTAACGTTTGTACATTTTTTATATTACAGAAGGCCATTTTTAAACTAAGATGTTGTAAACGTCTATTTGCATGTTTTCTGTACATGTTACTTTCTGAAAATAAAGAATTTATTATTATTATTATTATTACTATTATTATCATCATCATTATTATTATTATTTTTATTTTTATTTACCATTTGCTGAAATGTGTCCATATTGGGCTAAGGTACTACGTAACAACAACCATAACTGAGACTGAAATGTAAAAAACCTAAGGCAGGTTAGGGTAGAAAAGTTATAAATTATATTTCTTGAGACTGTGTGTTTCACGGTTAACAATGTTATTTTTTTTTTTGTTGTTTTAAGACAATACCTCTAGTCATTATAAATTTACTCTTCTTCTTAAATAAAAAAATATCAAACGTTTGTTAAAATGACACGTTTACACGTATACAAATGCATGTAAATTGTATAAAACACACATTACAATTGATCAAATAGTGATAAATCTTTGTTGCGGGGAAGAAAAACAGCCGCAGCATTACGTGATGTGCATTTTAACATAATTACCTTTAACTGTTTATGTAAGTCGTTCCTTGAAATAAACTACAGTCTTATATGTCTACCGTAATAGAATGTTTTTCTTGTCGTATACTGAACTACGCATGCGTGTTCCAGTTTAGTGTGTCTTTAAAAGTTCTTCAGTAAAATAAGCGTCGGTGTCTGCTTGTAGCAGTGAGCGCAATGCCCGACTTTATAGCGTTGTCTCACTGGAATATCATGCCGTAGACACGTGACATGATACCCCACCCTGTCACATTAAACTGACACCGGACTCTTAATGCTGAACATCAAGCGAGGAAACTACTAGTATACTAGTTCTACTCTTTGATATGGCACGGCCCGTGATGCGGGCACTCTACCACTAGGCTACTGAGGTATAGTCTATACAGAATAGAAGTCGCATAGTAAATGTGTCCTTTTCCTAAATAACACGTAACAACCGTTCTTTCAGTAAGAAAGAGGGAGTTTCGGATTGGAGCTGGGGTTACGTGGACTTTATTATATATTGCCGTAAGTGTATCAGGTTTTATACAAGTACATTTACAATGCTTTATCTGGGTACGTAGAGTCTTCTAGGCACGTAGAGACTGATGTTTTACCGAAGCTTTATACCTTATTTTTCTAAACATTTACTAAGTAACATTTACCTAATTCTATTATGTAGATAGAAATAATATAAAGGGATATGTTTCAGCCCATTTTTTCAACTGGGGACCATACGCCGCTTCTCATGGAATTGCACTCTTGTGTATCACTGAAGGTTCCGTCTACACCGCCGTATGAACATATATGAGCATGTCTCTACATTGTTTTTGGTACTTGTAACATGTGCGAGTGTTGAGTTCTGCTCAACCTCGTATAATTCCCTTACAGAACACTATACAACGCGCTGATGATATGAATTTTATTACGACATTTTTACTGCATTGAATCATTGTATATATGAATGAGATAAACATATAAACAGTGAACCTGTAAAACCATCGAAATTTCTCTGGTCAACGTGTGAATGAATCATTAAAAGATAAAAGGGTTTATGCAAGCTGTGTCTGTCACAGCTAATTATTTTAGAATAGATTACTTAATTGTTGTAATTAATCATTTCCGTTTACGCTTGTCTCGGGTTCGTTCATGTACACGTTTGTTTCAAGTTTCTCCTTCTATAACATGTTCGTAAATATTTTGTTAGATCTTCCATTAAAACAATTATTGACTGAGGCCTTCGTGTACGTGTTAAGTTCACTGACTTCGAATCATTTGTCCTTCACTTATGTGGTTTCGAGCCTCACTTGAGGTGTTGAATTCTTCATGAGAAGGAAGCCATCCAGCTGGCTTACGGAAGGTAGGTGGTCCTACCGAGGTACCGCCCGTGATGAAATCATGCACGGAGGGGCACCTGGGGTCTTTCTTCACCATCAAAACTGAAAATCCGTCATATAACCTTTAATTGTGCCGATATGACGTTAAACTCAACAGTTTCGTTAGATCTTCCATTAAAATACATATTGACAGTTCCATCGTTGTTCATAGTTTTAAAATTGTTTTATCAGTCAACACTTTAATATTTCATTTCCTCATAAAGCATTTTGTTTACGTGCTTATCCAACAAATAAGGCAAAATAGACATTTGTTTCCTAAAAAAAATAATTAAATCCTAATCACTCAGGTGTTCACAGCTGAGACATGTTTTTAAAGATAAATCTGGTTCTAATGATAAAGTAGCTAAAACACAGTTTTCAAAATTTATCATATATAGACATTGTGCAACCTTTTTTATTTCTAAACTATCTAATTTTGTCTCTTTCAGCCATGGTTCTTATACCTACAACATTAGGTCAACAATCCACACAGGTCGATATAGACAATGCAGCAAACGATTTAGTTATAGAAGTTATCCGAGAGACAAACCATTTATCCACAGGAACCTACGACATTGCCTTCAAATTGACCAATGCGGGCAACGTAACGATCCTACATACGAAAGACTGGGAAATTATTTTTTCTATGCATAATAAAAACCTTCTCACTAAGGCAAAGTTTCAGGTACATGGATTTGTGATTCAGGCCTATAAAAACAGTTTATACAAAATGACTGCCACACATAGAGTTTGGCCGGGTCTTGCCCCTGGCGCAGCTTTCAAAATCACTGTCACAGCCAAAGGTTTATCAGTCTTCAGACAGGATACACATCCACGGTTCATCGTAAGGTCAAAGAGGACAATCCCGAAAACAATAAAATCAACCGACGATGATACATTGAGTTTTGTGACATTGGCTTCGAACAGCAACGACTATTACTCAAAAATGTCTGGAGTACAACGAGCGATTATGACCCCTGATGTCATGGACATGAATAGAGTTCCTGCGACCATTGTATGTCCAACACCGGTTAATATTACTATAACTCCTGACTCGCCTTTGTTGGTGCTTAGCACCGTCACCCGATTTTACGTTTGGGCTGACACCTCTGTAAGCAATGTCTTTAAGAGATACTTTGCAGGTGAGCTCTCATATTTTTACCTCGATACAATTTATTTCCAAACTTATAATACAAAGTGGAAGTACAAATCTGTTACACCTTATTGGCGCCCGTTCGTCATCAGTTTTAACTGACTGATGTTAGGGAAGGTACTATTGCATGAGGTCTTGTGTGTCAAGTAATTTTATTTGTTCTAACATTATATATTCGCATTGCATGAGGTCTTGTGTGTGTCAAATATTTGCATGTGTTCTAACATGCTATTTTGTATTCCATGAGGTCATGCATGTCAATCAATAGTATTATATTATATCATTACAAAACATTATATTTATTAAGCTATTCCTACTATTTATTTATAGCGTCTTAAAAAAAAATTATAATGATATTCTTTGCCGATATCAAGTTGTGTGAGACACGCACGAACGGTTCAATGATCTCCTACAATAGTACTTCAAGTGACTGTTGGTTAGCTGTAACGTAATAAAACGTATAAGCATCTGATAGACCTTTCACGCCTCAGTAGAATCAATTCAACATTTCTTACATAAAATTCATTTTGAAGAAAAATGATGTCTAGATCTGCAGCTCTCAAATACGGAAATATCTGACATCATAGGCATATACTGACACTTTTAGACAACATCAATAAAGACCTTTTGAACGATTTGACTAAGTTCCAAAATTCTCAGTATACTCCGTTATGGACACCTGTGGGATTTTTTTCTGACTTCGTCGATAAAAAGCTGACATGTCGTGCTAAGCCGAGGTATTTTCAAATCGTGAGAAAATGCTGAAAATTTACTCCCAATTAGCGTTAAAAAGGAAGCCCACGCGCATCCATCTAGACGGCGTGCACCCTGCGCTTGAAAAAAACAAAGACAATTATCAAACAGGGAATGCCACGTACCAAAATCGCAGCCTCCACAAAACGAAACCTACAGCACGCAGACGTGCACACCACAAACACACACACATGCACACACACAAAGCCAACACACGAGGACAAAACGAACAAGCAAAGGAACACACACACACATACACGCGCACACACACAAAGCCAACACATTAGGACAAAACGAACAAACAAAGGAACACAGTGGTGCACCGCCTTGGAACGGTCAGTGGCAAAAACACCACTGGGGAGCTTAAACCGGTTTATGGTGCGCACCCAACCTCACTCTTACCCCCACCATGTTCCAAAGACACGGGACAGTGTAAATAAAAGTAATCCCCTCCAGGTGAATCTCTAACATACGTAATGGAAACAAAAAGGCATGGCAAGTAAAACACAAAAATGCTCGTGTATAAAAATATAAAAAGCAAACCTTTATAACCAAAAACGCATGTACTCAATGCCTTTTCAGAAGACAGAGCAACAAGAGAAACACCCTTAAGGGCCCGACGAAACAGGCCAGAAGAAAGATATCAAAACAGTTCAGTCCTGGTAGGATTTAAAAACTGCTTATCATAGAGTCCTCCCCCTCTTCCGTCAGACACAATCAAAGAGGGAAGCGTAGTGTCCAACTGTAAACGGGTTGAACACTAAACACGTGGTATGAACCCTGGCTATAGACTAAAGTAAATGCGACTTTCGTTTTCAAGTTTGTCATTTCATTTCTTTACTTCTGGGAAAAGTTGAAGGTCGTCTGATGTCATTTTCTGTGTCGTCAAAAACATATGACGCCTACGCCTTGCCGACCTTCCTGATCCAAGTTTATCACGTGTATCTGACAATTTCGTTCGTTTTTATATAAGTATGCTTCTACAGGCGGATACAAACACCAGCTGAAATATTTCATTTAAATCCGGAGTAATACCTCTGCAAAAGTTATGAGGATATTTTCTTCTTTTCTTTTTTGGTAAAGAAATGAATAAGCGCTAAACATCAATGGAAACAGCATAGCTTGTGTTTAAACTCCTTTTTTCTCAAGTGAAGAGCTCTGCTCAAAATTCATTCAACATTTCAGTATAATTGAAGGCTGTAATTTTCAACCAGTATGTAAAACAGCATACAAAACAGAATTTTAACAAACCCACTGCGTTACCAACGCTTAATTCACTCTGAATATATGTTAGCCCTATTCAAGTGTTTAATATCTTAACTTTACACAATAGTGCTTTAGTCTATTGAAAGTTACTGTGTTACCAAATTGGTTTTAATTTATTTTAGCACCATGATTGCGTTTAACAGTATAACTTTAAAACTAAGGAAAATAGACTTTGCATTCTGCAGTTTTAACTTTAACGAAAGTGGTCGTGTTTTCTCAGAGTAGCACAAGCATAAATACATTGTCATGAATGGCCATATAGATACTGAAAACGATAAAGAAAGTTTTAAAAAGCCTGTCCTAATATCTTTCAAATGTGTGTATTCTACATTTCAGATGCTTTTAGAACAATTCCAACACCTACAGTACTTGAGTTCGTCAACACAGAACCGCCAGCAGATGTTGACAAGATTTACATACAGCAGACTGGGCCAGACCCTAGTAAGTCCGAAGATTACTACGAGCTAGCTGTCAGACCAAGGAACGTAAAAAGGAACTTCAATTTCATACATATGACAGCCACTTCTGAAGCCGGTAAATAATGTTTTGCATTTCTGTCTAAAAAAAACATACTTATCATTATTAGGAAGTATGTACGTTTGTGTGAGAGAAAGCCTATGGGATTTAAATGTGATTTAACTATAACGTAGTTCATATTGCGCGGTTATGTCTTTTTGTCCTACATACATGCAGAGAGCGAATGCGCGAAATTTTATTAATGTTGCTAAGGATCACGACAACTGTAAATCCATCTATAGTGGACTACCCATACACGGGAGTCTTATTTGAATTTTGATTTGTTGATGTCTCTTAATTGTTTTTGGAACTTGTAACATGTGCAAATATTGAGTACAGTTCAGCCCTTTGCTACAGAGCGTAGATGATCGCATGCATTTTTGCTACCGTCATTGAACAGGCTCTACTTGTTCTATGTTAATCACTTAGTCGAAGGGGCATAGAATCGAACCCTTGTAGAAAGTATGACCATGGGACCAAAACGTCAGTCCCAACACTAGAATACATAGTTACATGTAATGTAAAGTCAGTTTATCATATCCATTTTCGCTCTATATTATATTAGTCAGTATATCTAATCGTTTTAGGCTCTATATTATATTAGTCAGAATATCATATTTTTTCTGCTCTTTATTATATTAGTCAGTATGTCATATCAATTTCTGCTCTTACGTTACAACTAATTCCTACAGTACACATAAAAAGCAATGTCGAACCCCTAACGGGTTTGAACTGTAGTTGTATGTTGTTTTGATAAATTTTAGTTAGCTTGAATATCGTCTATGCCTGACTGCAAGAAACTAATATAAAACATCTCTCAAATGAAACAAACATCAGCTGGCTAAGATGACGCGACACAACTATGCCATTATTCACAGTCACATGCCCAAGACAATCATCTTTAATATCGTTAAATATAAATCATCATAAACCATTAATAATATCGTAAATAGCTTCAGTTTTCTTTTGATTTCACACTACAGGTTTACACAATGCCGTTGAATCCCTCTTGTCCGCAGTTGGTCTCTACGATGTTTTACCCGATATGACCATTACCGATGACGCCAGATTTGGACACCGTGCCCTTTCCATTGACCTTACTCAGAATTTCTTCCCATATGAAGTAATTGAAAAGGTTTTGAAGCTGATGAGCACCTACAAACTAAACAAACTGGAGCTGAATCTAGGAAGTGATTATGCCTGGAGACTAGAAGTAAAAGACATACCTGAACTAATGAGTGTGAGTATTTCAATGGCTTGACTGTTACTAAATGTTTAATATAGGATTATTTACCGATATGTCCACAAAATCTATTACATGCACCTGGAAAATTAAATGGCGTTTTAAAAGAAAGATGTTGAGCGGTATGAAATTCTATATTCAATTTGACGACGTGACAGAATCATATGAAACACGTTAAAGTATTTTACGGTTATATGGTTTGCTCCAAAGTAAAAGAAACTCCAGTGAAAAAGGACCAAGCTGTAACTCGGGACTGGGGGTCATTTAGTACGTGCCAAACTACTTTACGCTGATAAAAACAATTTGCGCTAAGCCAAATCATATCTGACCGGTCCTTAAAGATATTAATATGCCAACGACGTTTTTGTTCAATGTTGCATAAATAAACATAGATCTTTTGTATGATTTAATTTATGATTCTAATCATATATCTACTGATTAAATCGTCTTTCAGTATGCATCTAAGAGATGCCAGACTGGCAACGAGGATGATTGTTTGCCACCATATTTAGGAGCAGGTGCCGAAGCACTTCCAACTGCATCTGGAATCTTTACTGTCAACGATTTTGCAAGAATTCTGAGATATGCTTATTCCTTGCATATTGATGTGATACCGAGGTTCAACTTCCTTGGAGGGCTGTTGTCAGCCAAGCGAGCAACTAAACTGCAGAACAAGAAACTGAAGAGGACAAATCAGCGCAAAGCGAGCAAATTCAACCTTGTTTCTCAATTACCTAAAATCGGTAAAGGAAGACTACCAGAAGATGTTATGACTATTGAAGGTTTGCTAGATCCTTGCAGAACCCAGACGTTTACTTTCATTAACACAGTAATAAGTCAAGTCAATAGAATATACAGCATGGCGTCAGTTCCGTTTAAAGCTATTCATGCCGGCGGTGATGCGCTTACCCAGTTCCTCGGAGAATTTCCATCCTGTAAAAGAGCAGGAATTAAATCAACAGCTGAAGCTTTATCAACAATGATCGGGGCCATGCAAACGACACTCTCTTCTGTAAATGCTGTCCTTCATGTGAACGAAGAAGCTATTACTGATCCAGCAACTGGTGATTGTCTCAATGTACGTTATAACAAAATATGAATTAAACTAATGCACTGACAGGAGATTATTTGTCATTAAGGGGTGATAAAAAGTAACTTGTGTGGTAACTGTTAATTGTTGTACATAATGATTTAAGGCATTCAAGTTTTTTAGACATGTCCTTTTACCAACGTGACATTTTTAAGTATGAAGTTTGCAATTTTTGTTGTAACTGTTTCATTGCACTGTTTCAATGTCTTGTTTACAGAAAATTATTCATGTTTTTTGTTGTTGTTTTTTTTTTAAAAAGATACATTCACATTGTTTTGATTTCAAAACATTATTTTGTTTTCAAAAACATTCAAATTGTTTTGGCTTTTTTTTCTTTTTTTTTCAAAAACCTCCACATTGGTTTGTTTTCAAAACCAAAAACATTGTCTTCGAAAACAAAAAAACATTCACATTGTTACGTCTCCGAAAGCAAATATTCACATCGTTTTGACTTGGAGAAACATTGCTTGAAGTTTTCTTTTATCTCTCAAAATATTAAGGTGCATTTTAACATCCGACGTGAATCAGGGACCTAATAAATCAATTTTGTGTGCTTTCTTTCAGATCCCTCCCGCTTCGAAAATGTCACAAAGTCATTTGGTTGCTCACTTTTACAAAACATTCCCTGGAAGTCCAGAGGAATGGGATTTGAGCAAGACACAGCTGGATTATATGGACGGCGAAGTGATTCCACCTCCTTCGCCAGAGAATCCAAATGGTACATATGACGCTTTGTTAAAATACAAAGGGCCAAAGAAAGGACTGACATCATGGATTTTACCATATCGATGTGCAAATAAAGGTTATAAGGTAAATAAAATATGTTCACTTTTCGTACTTAAGATAACATGTTTTTAGTTAAAGAATACAAGCAACAATTCTAATTTGTCAATAAAGATGGTTAGGATTGTTGCTCGTTCAGACAAGAGGTTGAACGTTCGTATTACAATAGTGTCATGGTCACATATGCTCATGAAACAGCATTAATGCGGACAATGGCGGTGACTTATTAGTATTCAAATTCTCAAACAAGAATCATGTTTATGGGCAGTAGGTAGAGTTCCGCTGTAGTCAGTACTAGGGAAATCGAGGGATATTGAACTTTTCATTGCCTCTTATGTGCAAACTCAATCAAATCAACTTTGCTATTATTTCTTCGAGGTTGCATTCTATGCCATTTTTTACATATACTGCAAAACAAATCTTTTATGTCGGTTGTATTTGTAGATTGTTTTGAAGCCAGAGAACTTCTTTAGTCTCGACCAAGCATATGAATTAGACTTTGATGAACCTGGTAACCGTAAGATGAGAAGTTTTCATATTATCAACATGCATCGTATGATGGTGTATGAGCCTCTAAACCACTACATCAACATGGACCTTGGCAAAGATGGCTATACATTCCTCCAGTACAGAATGTGTAAGCTGTTCCCATGCGAAACACTGACGAAACCCGAAAACGTTTTAGGTGAGAGGACAACATTTAGATAGAAAATATTATTTGGAAACCGTTTTCATGTGAACTGGTCATTGATGCGGAAAACGTTTCAGTCATAGTTTCCTATTATTCAAGCATCGCCCAGGGAAATTGAGGGGCTTTGCACTTTCTGAGCCTTTCTACAGTGGACTTCTTCCCTTACCAATTAACTTTTGATCAAACGAAGATTTTTCCTCTTATAAATTTAATCAGACATGATGACAATATTTAAATAGAAGTTGTTGTCTGCATGAACCACATTACTAACGAGCCTAAAAATGATTAAAGCCCGCCCGCATAGCTCAGTATGGACAGCGCAGATCTACGGGCCGTGGGGTTGTAAGCCCGGCCGCATAACTCAGTATGTACAAGGCAGATCTACGGACCGTGGGGTTGGAAGCCCGGCCGCATAGCTCAGTATGGAGAGCGCAGATCTACGGACCGTGGGGTTGTAAGCCCGGCCGCATAGCTCAGTACGGAGAGCGCAGATCTATGGGCCGTGGGGTTGTAAGCCCGGCCGCATAGCTCAGTACGGAGAGCGCAGATCTACGGGCCGTGGGGTTGTAAGCCCGGCCGCATAACTCAGTATGGAGAGCGCAGATCTACGGACCGTGGGGTTGTAAGCCCGGCCGCACAGCTCAGTATGGAGAGCGCAGATCTACGGACCGTGGAGTTGTAAGCCCGGCCGCATAGCTCAGTATGGAGAGCTCAGATCTACGGACCGTGGGGTTGTAAGCCCGGCCGCATAGCTCAGTATGGAGAGCGCAGATCTACGGACCGTGGGGTTGTAAGCCCGGCCGCATAGCTCAGTATGTACAGCGCAGACCTACGGACCGTGGGGTTGTAAGCCCGTCCGCATAGCTCAGTATGTACAGCGCAGATCTAAGATCTACGGACCGTGGGGTTGTAAGCCCGGCCGCAAAGCTCAGTATGTACAGCGCAGATCTACGGACCGTGGGGTTGTAAGCCCGGCCGCATAGCTCAGTATGTACAGTGCAGATCTACGGACCGTGGGGTTGTAAGCCCGGCCGCATAGCTCAGTATGGAGAGCGCAGATCTACGGACCGTGGGGTTGTAAGCCCGGCCGCATAGCTCAGTATGGAGAACGCAGATCGCGGGGTCGTGAGTTCGATCCCCGGTCTCTTGTGACGATTTGATAAAATACTGTGTCAGAAATAATACTTCCTCCACCTGTGATTTATGTTGGTAAAGTTGGCAGTTACTTGCAGAGAACATGTTTGTACTGGTACAGAATCCAGGATCACTGGTAACGTTAACTGCCCACCGTTACATAATTGAAATACTGTTGAGAAAAACGGCGTTAATCACAAAACAAAAATGATTAACATTTGAAGGCAATAACTAAAGTACAGTGTTTGTAAACTCGTGAAACTCTTATATATATAACTAGGTATTAAAATAATACTAAAGTAGAATACGTCAAAATGAAAATAACTTTCACATTTTCTAAAGAAAAGATCAGCGTTTCTGTAAAAGACTATTATGTCTTACTGATGGACAATAGCATTCAGGCTGATGGACAATAGCATTCAGACATTGTTTTACATACGAACGTTTGTAAACTAAAATTGATAAAAGCTTTTAAAAAAAGGCCCATGAACAGTTAGAAAATAACAATAAAAGCAATTGTCATGCATGTCGAAAATATTGTTCCATAGGGAAGTACAACACGTTAAAAAGCATAAAAAGAACAATGCTAGTATTGTACGCATTGTACGAATTACAGTCCCCAGTGGCAGTGTAATACATTAGAAAGTACAGAAAAGAAACAATACTAGGATATTATTCCGTATGATTCCACGTATAATAAATTTCAGCTTGTGTCATCTTTGCTACAAAAATGAGAAGTAAATTCAGAGCCACACATTTTATTCCCACCCTACGTATACTGGTAACAGGTTATGTTGTTTAACATGTTGCAGGTTTAGCCGCAACTCTTGATACAAGTGTGATCAGATCCGAGCAGATGTTATATCATATGTTGTTGCCAAGGTTACTGGTTTTAGCTGAGAAGGCATGGCGTGAAGGAGAACATGAGAATATTCTCAGGGTAAGGTTTTTAATCCTTTCTTTGTCTTTAGTGACACTGAAACTGATTTAAACTGATTAAATGATCCGAAAAACCAACTACCCTACTGTTGTGTCATGAAAAAAATGAAACAAACAATTTCTAAGATCAAACGTTTTAGATTATTTTTTAATCGTCTAAGAGTCCATACTAACCTATAACTCAAGGGTATGTTATTCAACAGTTCTACTACTTAGGTCATTGAAAGACATTTTTGGTCTATTGGAACAATGTTGGGAAAAAGCGCTAAACATTGGTGCAAAATTTAACTTAAATATTTCAGGCAGAAGATCCAAAGACTTTGGTAGTCGAAGAAAATCTTGCTAACCGAGCTGGTGCAATAACTATGGAAATTGAGAATTTGATGAACAATATTGCCTTCAAAGAGGCTGGCCGTTTGGACGAAGCCGGATATGCCTACCGTGTTCCAACTCTTGGAGCAAGGTACGTATTCTGGCTCTTGTATAGATTTTTTGAGCCACACCCAGAGAAAACCAACATAGCGCATTTACGACCAGCATGGATCCAGATCAGCCTGCGCATCCGCGCACTCTGGTCATGATCCATGCTGTTCGCTTTCAAAGCCTATAGCAATTACAGTAACCGTTAACAAACAGCATGTATCCTGACCAGACTGCGCGGATGCGCAGGCTGATCTGGATCCATGATGGTCGCAAATGCACTATGTTGGTTTTCTCATGGTGCGGCTCATTTTGTTTCCTTTATTTCTGTTCGGTTTTGAGTCACACCGACATAATATAGGTCATATGCCAAATTTCCAGTTTTTTCGGTGAATGAACACCCAAGGTTTCCATCCAGGTATTGTTTTGGCATGGACGGGCACCTTGTTAGGATCACAATTCTTCTGTGAAATAGTAATATGACTACTTTATATGACAAATTCTACACACAAAGCGAGGTAACGAACCCACATTAGTAAGAAGCAAGTAATTCGAACTCGACGCCCTCAACCACCTGGCCACGGAGAGGCTCCACAAGATTTCATAAATTCCGTAAATTCAACCAAAGACAACAAACATTACATTATCCATAGGTGACTGGATTTAGGATCATCGGAATGGCGGAAACTGCTTGTATGCAGTTATATAAGATTTCGTTTCAGCGCGACATTTAAACGCAAGCAAAGAAAAGCGTTGCTATCTTAAAACGTAACATCATAAAAGCAAGCTATACCTGTTGAAACCTTCTATACTTCCAGTTTGTAAAGATTCTTTTGAATTTTAATTACAAAAGAAGGTACAGCTAATTCGAGGCCCAGTTGGTCCAACATTAATTAATGAGATCAAAGCAATTTCTTGTCCATTGAGTGTTAGAGAAGTAGTTATGTTAATTACACAGTATTGGTGTCGATACATTCAAAGTATCTGCCTCGCATTTTGTTTTTGTTTTAATTTTAAATTGACATATAGGAGGCCAAGACAATGTGTTTAATGTCTGAAAATATTGATTGAATGTAATTTATATAATTCAAATTGTGTGTACATCATCTATTTTTAAGCATACACTTTGGGGTAGCCTTCTTGGGGCTTCCTCCATATCCCCTGCGGGTGAAATCCGAGATACCTCGAGTCGAAGTTGAGTTCAGAGAACTTACAGGTACGAACCAGCAATGGCGACCACTGTTCGATGTAGACAGAACTACTGGCAGGATAACTGGGGGATATTTTTTCGACTTCCCACTCTCTTCTCAAAGGATTGAAGTCCGCGCAAAGTATGTATAAACACGTCTAAAATGTATTCATATTTTCTTTGTATTTGTATACGCAAATTTGCCGGTACAAAGACAGCAAGACATTCTTGAAACAGATTCATTTTACTAGTAAAACTCTTTGTCACTTTTCGCTTTTTGTTGGTTTTAACGTTGCACCGGTAAGTAAAAGGTCATACGGCGGCTTTCAAGCGTTGATGGTAGAGGAAGACCCTAGGTGCCCCTCAGAACCACCGACCTTCCGTAAGACAGCTGGATGAACAGACTCAATCAAACCGAGTCTGCTATTATTCTTATGCTTCCAAAAGATCTTTTTACATATTTTATTTCCGCACATGAAGAATTCAACGCCCCGACTAAGGCTCGAACACACATCGGTGAGGGGCAAGTGATTAAAAGTCAGAGACTTTAACCACTAAGCCACGGAGACCCCATCTCCTAAGGATGTGACTGAACAAATCTGTACCTCACACGGCTAAGAACAGCATGCAGCTGAGTAATTACCATATGAGCCGCGCCATGAGAAAACCAACATAGTGCGTTTGCGACCAGCATGGATCCAGACCAGCCTGCGCATCCGCGCAGTCTGGTCAGGATCCGTGTTGTTCGCTAACAGTTTCTCTAATTCCAATAGGCTATGAAAGCGAACAGCATGAGCCTGACCAGACTGCGCGGATGCACAGGCTGGTCTTGATCAATGCTGGTCGCAAACGCACTGTGTTGATTTTCTCATGGCGCGGATCATATATGTAAATGTTCCATACATTTTTCTTATTGTCATAGTAAAAATAATACAGAGTTCCATCTAATCAACGGCTATTTCAGAAGAAATGAAACATTGTAATTATTATTTCTTTTTCATTATCGTTTTGTAACAGGTCAGCTGGGGGTACAAACGGTGTGAAAAGAGCTGGTAGACCCACGGTTGTCGAGGGAAACTTAGATTTTTACCTACCTAGGGTAAATTTAACATCTTAATCATCTTGTTATTTCGTAATTTACCGATCGGGGACGCCCGTCTTGGATATTGTTGCTATGTCCTACAAGCTTTCTCCAAAATGGCGCATACACATGATACAGCTAACATGAGTTCAGTTTTATGAAAAATGTGAATCCCTTACACATATTTGCAAAATTTCAGAAAATGTCAGGGCGAAATGAATAATTAAATAATTGAGCCGTGCCATGGGAAAACCAACATAGTGGCTTTGCGACCAGCATGGATCCAGACCAGCCTGCGCATCCGCGCAGTCTGGTCAGGATCCATGCTGTTCACTAATGGTTTCTCTAATTGCAATAGACTTTGAAAGCGAACAGCATGGATCCTGACCAGACTGCGCGGATGCGCAGGCTGGTCTGGATCCATGCTGGACGCAAACCCACTATGTTGGTTTTCTCATGGCACGGCTCAGTTGTACTTAAATTTTCGAAATATTGTGAAGCATCGATGATTATGATAATTTTGTGCGGCCGTACAAAGTGAAAACAAAGATGGTATAATACACATGATCAAAAAAAGTAACGAAACCGTGTCACGTTGTTCTGTCTCAAAACAGAAGGATCAAACCAAGCTTTAATAAACCGTATATAATTTCATAAAAACACCTACTTATGTTAATACATTTTGTTTTACTATAATACCATAGGTTGGTTATAGTCATGCTTTTTAATACAATACTTACACGTGTCAGAAAAGGATTTTTAGACCAAGCAAATTTGAACAGGCAAATTGTATTTTGCCTAATATGCATGACCTGACATAGTTCTATAAAAAGCGCACACGAAAAGTTTTAACATCGATAAACATTGAAGATTTCATTCGATAACAAAACAACAAACAAAACGATGGAGGACAACTCGTTTAAATGGGTCAACCGTGTTGCTGTACTTATAAAATAGACTGGCCCGGTTTATAGGTTTGTCAGGGTTACGATATGTATTGTATTTTGCCATCGAAATATTTCTGTGAAATGCTTCTTCCCCTTCCGTTTGGATCCGTCCATGTTTACAAACACGTTTGTTTATTTTATGGTCTGTATATTAGGGTCATTATAACAGTAACAAGGTTTGGGATTTTGTATTCCGATTTCGTGGATTTTGCCGGGTTGGGTCACGTACGGCGCTTGCGCGCCTCGTGTGAACCGACAAGGCAAAAATCCACTCTTAGCCAAATACAAAATCCCAAATTAAGCTACTATTAGATCTGTTGCGAAAATAATATCATTACTATTTTCAGGAAATACCAATTTTCGTTCGTGAAGGAACGTGCCTACCTATAAATGAGGCATGGACAACCGATATTAACAATGTGACCGCTTTACAATGGAGAAGAATAAGGCAGAATATAGAACGTGTCGCTGCCGACAGACGCAACTTTATGGTTGAACGTCGTCGTGTGTTGGAGCAAACCGTCGCACAATACAACCAAAGAATTCGCGAAACAGGAATTCGTGGAAGGCCAGCTGCCTCAGGTGTTACACTTCCGGCTGTGTTCGACGAAATCCAACAAGCTATGGAGAGGGGAGAGAACATTACAGAAAAACCAATGACAAATATTATGAGAGAAGTATTTGAAAAAGACAAGGCTATTTATCAGAGTAGAGACAGATTGATGGAAAGTCGGTACGATAATTGGCAAAAAACCTTCCTGGAATGTAAAAAAGGGCGGGCCAGAGTGACTCTCCTACCGGAAACTGCTGGAGGACAGGGAAGACGGACTGGAGGGAGAGGCACAGCAACAGGAATCTCGGCAGACCCAAGGGCTCCTACAGGAGCACGTGATGCCCAGTCTGGTACGGGAGGTCAGTCAAGATCTCAGATTGGTGGAAGTCGAAGGGGAGAACAGGGTAGGGGAAGCAGAAGACAGGGCAGTGCTGTCAACCGAAGGCAGAGTCAAGGTCGAGGTCGACGTACTGGAGCTAGAGGTGGTCGAGCTAGACGTTAAAATGTTCGTACTGGTATATGGTCTAAATAGCATGCTCTAACTTGAAACTTTTGCAATTACTGCTGTAAAAAGTAACTTGTTGTTACATGAAATATGGTACGTCATTCAAAACATGGTTACCTTTACAATTTACATGAACTTTCTTAAATGTGATGATCAAATGTTGTATAACATAATGTTTATTTTCTGCTGGTTTCTGTCTTAAGAAAACCTTTACACTAAAATTAAATCTGAACCGTAATACAATCATGCTTACTTTTTTATGACTTTGACAGATTAGTGTTTAGTTTTCAGTGTTGTTTCAATTATAACGCCTATCCTTCTAATTATGTGAATTTTTATTCAAATAATATTTTCAGTTTAACACAGTTACGGTTTCTAGTTTTTATCCGAGAAGGTTGATGCTTATGTGCTATTTTGTAACTACATGTATTGAAGTTTCTTATTTGAAATAAACTTCTTGTGCCATTGATGCTGACTTTAACTGTAATCAAACTCGATATATGTTGTGTTTTATAACCTTATTTTACAACGGTTGCAGATAAAGAAATAATCGAATATCTTCTTTTATACAATGTATATCTGAATATGAAATTACAAAGTAAGTGAAAAGAAAAATGGAAACATTAGTAACAGAATGTTCATCAGAACACCGTCACATTGCAACAAAAAAAGTGGTATAAAATGTATCTCTTCACACTTAAAAATGATAAAATCAGTCAAATGTCATCAGTCAGTATATCTGAACACTGAGAATCTGAACGCTGACAAAATATAAAATAAGTGACGTGTGTTGTAAAACGTATATCTGAACGCTGACAAATTATAAAATAAGTGACATGTGTTGTAAAACGTATATCTGAACGCTGACAATTTATAAAATAAGTGACATGTGTTGTAAAACGTATATCTGAACCCTGAAAAATTATAAGATAAGTGGCATGTGTTGTAAAACGTATATCTGAACGCTGACAAAATATAAAATAAGTGACATGTGTTGTAAAACGTATATCTGAACCCTGACAAATTATAAAATAAGTGGCATGTGTTGTAAAACGTATATCTGAACGCTGACAAAATATAAAATAAGTGACATGTGTTGTTAAACGTATATCTGAACGCTGACAAATTATAAAATAAGTGACATGTGCAGATGTTATGAAATGTATATCTGAACACTGACAAATTGTTAAATAAGTGACATGTGCAGGTGTTATGAAATGTATATCATAACCCTGACAAAATATAAAATAAGTGACATGTGTTGTAAAACGTATATCTGAACGCTGACAAAATATAAAATAAGTGGCATGTGCAGGTGTTATGAAATGTATATCTGAACACTGACAAATTGTAAAATAAGTGACATGTGCAGGTGTTATGAAATGTATATCATAACCCTGACAAAATATAAAATAAGTGACATGTGTTGTAAAACGTATATCTGAACGCTGACAAATTATAAAATAAGTAAAAGATGGTATAAAAAGGTATAACCGAAAACTGACAAATCTGAACACTTGAGATTTGTAAAAAGAGTGACAGGTTGTATAAAATGTGAACACTGATTATCTGGTAAAATTGTATATCTGAACACTGACAAATTATAAAATAAGTGAAAGATGGTATAAAAAGGTATAACCGGACACTGACAAATTGTAAAATAAGTGAAAGATGGTATAAAAAAGGTATAACCGAACACTGACAAATTATAAAATAAGTGACAGATGGTATAAAAAAAGGTATACCTGAACACTAACACATTATAAATTGAGTGAAAGGTGGCACTGAGAAATTACCAAATAAATAAGAAGCGGTACGAAAGATACAATATATCTGAGCACTGAGAAGTAACAAAATAAGTATTGTAAAAGCAGATATTTTCGCGAGGGTTTAATTTTCGCTATATATTCGCTAGGTCTTACATCTCGCGAAAAATAATCCTCGCATAAATATTCACCATTAGTATAATTTAAATTCGAGTAGGGTACATTTTTTACAATTTCGCGAATATTAAACCTCGCGAACATACTCAAAATTTTAAATTCGCGAAATTTTGACCAAGCGAAAATATGTGCTTTTACAGTAAAAAGCTGAACTTAATATTTCTTAAAAAGTGCTGAAGAATGCTTGCCCTTAATCAGACGCTTCGCTGTCTCGTAATTTATACCCTTCAAGAACATTTTGCTACAAATTATCATAGTGATTTTATAGCAAGACCATTTTCACAACTTCTATCTTACCAAAACATTTATGCCAGTTGTGTAAACGTGGCCAAACTAACATTACTACACCGTAACGTTAGTTTATGATAAAAAGCAAACCTTTGAATGTGGAAGGTCGTGGATGCGTTCCATGGCCATGTCATACTTAAGACGCGAATGACTGTACCAGCAGCTCTCTCACTTGATGCTTAGTAATAAAAGAGGAACTGGTTTCTTTCTCTGGTACCATTTTGGCGTTGGATACCACTAGGAATGGGGTGTCGAAATATTTGTATACTACATCAGGTACTTTCAAAAATATCAAATCATTTAATAAAATCTAGAAGATCATGTGGTAGCAAAACCCACAACCAAAAAAATAATGATAGACTTGGTTTGATTGAGTCCGTTCATGAGAGGTACATGTATCGGAAAATGCAACACCCCTCGCGCCCCCTAGCATCGGCCTATGCCTAGACATTGGATGTATGCCATGGTCCCTTAAGACCAGAAACATGATTTCAGCTTTCTTCTGTTTTCTTCAGTCGCATCGCTTGTACTTAAACTACACCTTTTTCTTTTAAATCCAGTTTCCATCTTAATACTTGCCTCAAGTAGATAGGCAAAATTAGCGACAATTATGGATACTAGTACATGTACATGTACATAGCGACGTTTAAAGTCACTTTATATCCATCGACTTCAGATTTCAACCAATTGACTCCAATGTCCGAGTATTTTTCCTGTTTTTGCGCTGGTTATATCTTCTAACAGACAGAACAAAATTCGTTGTGTTTATAAAATATTCATTTACGCTGTGCTGCGGGGAAATGACTGTTTCCAGCCATTTCTTATAATCGTAAACCAAGCGAAATTTGAAATTGGTAAGTCAAACACATTTGTAACGTACGCTCTGAATGACAAGTATTTTCAGTAGTCTACCTCAAATACTCCAGATCTTATGTGATTAATGTTGTTTATAACGGAGGAGAGGGCGTGGGGATGGGGTGAGGAAGGTACGTTCATATTAACAAGACATGTCCGTACAAGGCATTAGTAACAAGGGTGGAGAAAAGAATTATTATAAGACAAACTTAGTAAAAGAAATGATACCAGGAAGTTAGTAATTTGCTATAATCGGATATACGACCAATGGATATGTCTGTGCCCACCAATCTCCGACTGTATATGCCACGATTTCAAGAAGTGAAACTGTTCCAGAAACGATCCTAATAAAGCTATTGTAATTGCACATCGGAAAAAATAGTTACTTTCAAGCGACTTTGCGCAAAGGTTGGCGTAAAATTTTGAACTTACAAATTAAAAGTGATCGCCGGCGCGTCGCCGTCGGCGTTGGTTTAAATATTTGTTTAGGTCCACCTTTTCCTACAGCTTTGAAGCTTTGCACACTTTTCATCATTAGCCGGACTATGTAGGCCAAAAACCATAACTCTGATATGTATATGTCGAATTATGGACCATTTTGTACTTGGAAAATTTGAGTTTCGTGGTTAAATTTTTGTTTAGGTCCGCTTTTTCCGAAAAAAAATTAAGAGCTACAACTTTGAAGCTTTGCACACTTGTTCATCATCATTAGATGAGTAAGTAGACCAAGAACCATAACTCTAACCTGCATTTTGTCAGAATTATGGTCCTTTTTGTACTTAAAAAATCTGAACAATAACTCTTTTCTTACATATTGTCCAGCACTTGCAGACGAGCGATGACACCCACGGGCGGTGCTCTTGTTTTCCTACGATTGAATTGGTGAAAGGTCAGCCAGTATATTATGTTCAACATGACAGGTAATATCGAAACGTCCGACATAATATTATATTTATAGAATAAACATGTTTGTCTCTCTATGAGCTTGATTAATTTTTACTGAAAAGGGTCTTGTTCGGTGATTTATTTTTGAGCAAGCGAAATCGTCTAGGAACACGACATGACAGTGACTGTCTTGTTTTTACGTAATAAACAGCTTGTCACATATTGTAACATTAATGTGGTACTATAGTAGTACACTTAGCAAAACAGTCTTACTTAATGTCTGATATATGTTTCTAGAACAAAACAAAACAAATTAAATCACTATATCCCTGTTATGAAAAACTATTACAAAAAAATAATAATTCACTTGCAAAAATATATTCGATTTGTTTACATTATTTAACAAACCACAAAAATATAATTGATGACATACATGTAAAAACTCTCAAAAATTTAAAAACTCACGCCTGCTGTTATCGCATATAAAACAATTATCAAAAAAAATTAAAACAATGTCATGAAGTCTTACAGTGTCTTAAGAGCTTTTTGAATGTATCAAGTGATCCACTTCGGCAGTTCATTCCACAGTTTTGGACCAATAGTCATTATTTAAGTGTCCGGTAGACTTTACATTGACAGTGTTAACATATCAACTATAGGTAAATCAGTACACAGCGAAATAAGAAAATGACGTGTATTTTTTTTTCAAGGTTGTTTAATAAAAATTGTGGAGTATTTTGCCTACTAAATGAAATAATAAGACATTGTACACATTAATACAATCGCTGAAGAAAGGTAAATACATCACACTTTTCTCCCGCACATAGTTTTTTTTCGTTACTCTTAAAATACATTTTCACCAAAAAAAAGATAAAAAAAAAGAAGAACGCGACAGTTAACTTTTTTGCGGGTTTTCTTTTTTTTGGCGTTGTTTATATTAAGAAGTCCCTGGCATGAAGAACATCTGATATCGACAGTGTAAGTCACGTATACATTATGTTGTTACATCAGTACAATAATGGATAATTAATAGGGAAAATATACACAACTTGACTGAGTATTTTTAAACGAAATTGATATGTGTTAAAAAAATCTGTGTTTGTAAAAATGATGGAATTTATCACACTGGGCAATAAAACGTTTAAAATCTTTAATACAGGTTATGTACTTTTTACATGCTCGTTAGACAAACTTGAGTCAAAGCTAGCCCTTGATATAAAAATTCTCGTAAAAATTGCAACAAGTTTGATATCATATTGCATTCAGGGTACACTTTTCAAATGAAAACAAACAATAAAATAAAAAAATAACTGAAATGAAGGGGTTTTTTTTAATTTCATTATTCTAATTCCATTTTAAAGCCACTTATGACCCCACTCAGTTTCAGTTAAGGTTCATTTCGAAATTTAAAAAAAAGTTATATAACAGATATAAAAAGAAATGACCCGGGTAATACATTTAAAATACTTTCAAAATTTCCTCTTTGTGTACCATAAACCTATCTACAGATGCTTGTTCTCGTTTGTTTATTCATTAATACTAGCAATTAACCTAAATGTAAAAAAGGAAAAACAACTTGTTAACACGTCAAAGGGCCCATTAGCAATGGTAGATTGTGAACAAGCATCCGTGTTTGACCTTTTTAGATAATGTCGTACATCAAATGGTCTCCAAAAAATTAGACATATCTCTTCCTATAGTCAATGTCACATATACATTCTTTTTTCTTTTTTTTTTTTCTTAATTTTTTTACCTTAATTTGAAAATAGGTTTAATGGGGAAAATAAAAATGTGGATTATGTGTTGAATATAAGATGGCGTAATGAATTCATACGGGATGATTGTTTTATCTATACAACATAAAGTGAAGTAACTTAATTTGCATTATTAACTATTACCGGGCTCTACTGAGTACTTAAAGTTTCTTGAAGTGTCATAAAATTTAGATGCTAATTTATTTGACTACGTTGTTGCAAATTATTTTATGATCGGATGTGTGTTTGTTGGTGATGATCTAAGGTATTGTCAATTAATTTCTTATCAGGATTATAACTGGTAGTGTACCCTGTCGGTGCTCGTATGCGACATCGCATGCGGAATAAAATTTCTTATCTATTTACATCACTTAATACAAAACCTACCTGAATTATAATGAATCGCCCAGATAGCGCCGGCATTCATCGGGGAGTGACTACACTTAAATTTACTAAAACGGATCTTTCAGGCAACACGGGTTCCGCCGTTCGGTTTAGTGCCGCGGGTGCGGGAGCAAATTCGGGTCTCAGTTTCAGTAATCCAAATTTTGGCGACAGTGGTCACACAACAGCAGCAGCAATGGCGGAAAACTACAAAGAATTCGATAAATCGGACACGTCCCCTATTATTCCGGAAATCCGGATAAGAACGTTTTCTTTTCGCGTGAGGGAAATTATCCTCGCTGTTGTTTCAGTAGTGGCTCTAATCGGATGTTTAGTGCTCATTGCCATTGTAGCGACTAACAGTAAATCCGACGAAAATACTTCGTCGGAAATGAGTAGACAGAAAGCGATTCGGACATTATGCACGGAAGCCTCGTGCCTAAAAGCGGCCTCATACGGAGTTTCGAACATGAACGCCTCTGTAAATCCCTGTGATAATTTTCATCAGTATGCATGCGGAAAATACCCAACTTTAAATCCTCTCGATCCGGATGTAAGCCAGAGAACCATTTTCTGGAATCTGTATTACGACAATGAAGACAAATTACGGACCTTACTGGAGGCATCAGCATCCAGGACTTCGTCGTGGTCGTCGGAAAAGAAACTTAAAGACTTCTTTATGTCTTGCATAGATGATTACGGAAAAATGAAAACTGGCGGTAAAGCTTTTATTGACAAAATTATTCAGCCTTTAGGAGGATGGGATGTACTGAACAATTTCAATGCAGCCAATTTCAATCTGCAGACAAATTTGCAGAAGACAAGCATCGATTTCTGGACGGCATCTCTGTTTACGTTCCGGGTCACTACGGACAGATATGACAGAACCCGTAGAGTTATTGAGGTAAGCGACAAGCTTTTCACATGATTTCTGTCATACATTTAACGTTGCGTACGTATAAATTTGCTTTACATACATACAACGGGATTGTATTTAATATGCACTGTTACATTTCTTGAAGTGTCTTTACTAACGGTAGCTTGGTCACTTAACGGGTAGAGACCAGCACATTATACGCACAGGTGGAATTAACATACCTAGGATATTGTTTGGATTCATCATTCTTGAGGCATATGCACATAAATACATTACAATAGTAGTAATAATACGTCACTTCCAATTTTTTGCCCCTGTGACAATGAGCCATTAGCATTTTGACATGTTCATTTTTTTTAAATATCTATATTTCCTTAGCAAAGATTGGTCGTCTTTCGAGCAAGTGTATAATATTTCAGTAAAATATTTACACACAACAAGCGGGCAACGGCGTACAAAGCGGTAGTTCTCTCACTATCCGAATAAAATCCTCAAAATATTTTGGCTCCAAAGCCTAACCACGCCCTTCCCCCATCCAGCCCCCCCCCCCCCCCCCCCCCACCCCCCCCCCCCCCAAAAAAAAAAAAAACAACAAACAAACAAACAAAAAACTAAAACATACATGCAAACTAACAAGACTAAAAACTAGGTTCAATTCTACTTCGTAATTACAGGTTTGCAACTTAACTTTTTTGCTATCGCAAATTATCAGTCAGTCAAGGTGTTGAAACTAAATCTACTGTTTAATCCAACAAATTCAATGGTTTTTCGTGATTTACCAAATCTAATTACACCTTCAATACCTAATACCATTCTTCAGGTGTGAAAGGGTGATAACAGGATTTTTTCTCTATTTCTAATAAGATATCTCTTACAGATGACAGGAAGACTTGAATTTTTTATGAGCCAAATGTGGCCCGAGGAAGTAAAAAGTATGTTAGAATTTTACGAATATCTGAAAATTTTGCACGAAATGATCATGAGTCAAACATCCCCGTTGCCATGGTTACTAAAAACTTAGAATACGTTCGCGTGCAATTCTAGCACCAAAACGCCTTGCCCATATTTAGATATTCCATTCAATGACATTCTGTTAAGAAAATGACGTTGGAGACGCCAGAAAGCTCTTTTTACTTTAATTTTCTTAAAAATGTTGGTAAATGTTAAAAATACAAATAAAACACAAGCTACACAAGATAATAAATTTTCAAACTCTTTATAAATATATACATTTTTAAAAAGATCAACTACTTAGATGAGTGAGGAAAAGAGAGATAAAAAAACCAGATATATCGTAAAAATAGTTATTTCATGTATAAATGTAAACATTCTCGATAAGGTTTTGTCTTTTAGATCAGGATAACTTTAAATAGAATGGACAGTGACAAATGATACAAATTTTCAGCCGCTGAAAAATTGAATAAAACAAGATCTTGTAAATAACAATTTCAGGGTATACCACTACCTTAAGATAATTATGTTATAACTACAAAAATACAATGGACCAGCTCCTAGTCATTTGTTTTTAACGCATATAATATGTCTTCTAACATTATTTATAACAAAGCCTTATTAAAACATTATAATTTCCCTTTGATCTCCAGGTCGACATGTCAGGTATGGGAATGTCATGGGCGTACTTCATTCGGGATACGACACAACAGGTACGTACTCTTCACATGTCGATTTTTGTCTACTTCCTTTGATATCCATTGGCGTAATTCATTAGAGATATGACAAAACAGGCACGTGTGTGTTGGTTTAAAGGTATACTAGAACCACATTTTATATTTGAAAATGTTCATCATGACTACGTATAGTTTATGTAAACATGAAATTATCATGTTTATGAGTATAACAATGCCATGCATTAGGTTTACAATAGTAAACACTTAATGTATGTAAAGCTGAGTAAAGTATGACTGTATACTACTGTTAAAAACTGGAAGTTTTTGTTCAGAATCGACTGTTACACTGCATGTCATTGTATTATGAATGTAGTTCTAAACGCAACAAGCTCTCCGATAACAGAATGTCCATGAATCCACCTATCATTGGAGCCAGACGCTGTAATCTAACACCACTATACCTTTGTTGTGATTCAAACGTTGTGGAGTGAATTAAGCGTATTCTAAGAAATAGTATCTTCAATAGACAGTTGAATATTAGAATATATTTGTTTAACACATTAAAGTAAATAGCGTCACAATTATTTAAAATTAAGCTTTTTTTTCTATTTAAGGACTGGCTCATATAATCATATATACATCTATATTTATACTAACTCGCATAGTGACCAAATAAAGCCTTTTTGCTGGAATTTTCACTCCAAAAATGCTTTAAGGAGACATATATGCAACCTTTTTATGTTGAATATTTCACTCATAATTGTGTTTAAATATTACAGATTCGGGACGATTACAAAAAATTTATGAGAACGGTGGCGCAGCTTTTAGCGGGAGATTCTGGGTTAAACCTGGACCAGAACATACTGGCTAACAAGATTCAAACGTTTGTTGACGACGCTTTTGACATAGAATTCCAGCTGGCTAATGTAAGTGTATCTGAAGCCAGTCTGTAAATTGGTATTTTTTCTGCCCTTTTTCATTGTGGAAACGAGCATAAATTATCTTATCTCTTTAAGGTAGTTCTGCACGTTTAAAAAAAAATATTATTCTGCAATGAAGATGGTTTTCCAAAGCAGCATTGTATCCGAAGGAAATTTATCTATTAAAGGAAGTGGGTCATTTGCTGGATTTTTAGACCGATTTCAAAATATAGGTCCTGTGGTCAAGTTTTACAGTTGGTGTCTATGGGGAAAATAACACTCTTGATGACATTTTCGCATATAGAAAAGAATCCGGAATGCAGTACTTAAAGGATACTTAATCTTTGTAGTTTTACCTATTTTTAATCATATGACCGAATAACGTGTATATGTCCATGTGTTTATTTTTTTACAATACATATCTTACATTGTTGCTTATTTATGCTATCTGTTGTTACAATTAACCTTAGGAAAGACAGCAGTGCTGCATGTGATATAACAGATTGTCTACAACATTTGTGTAACGCGATTAATGGCTACAAGGTTTTATTCTAGGCTTTCTGGCCTAATGACGTTGCACCGTCACTACCGGTCAATCAAACGTTAAAAACCCTCAAATTAAAATAAAATTTACATGTAAACTTTGATATCATAATCATATTAGCAAAGGAGCGTGATTAAATATATTTGATTTATGTTTTAGATAACAGCAAACACTGTTCCCACCGGTGATCCCCACAATCACGAGAAGCGTATCACATTGACGGACCTTACACAACAAACAAACAATGTGGTAAGTAGGTTGCGTGCCCTTATATTACTGACAAACTATGTTTATTCGGATAAAACTATATGGTAAGAGTACCTTACGTCACATACCAATGTAGTAGGCATGTATGTAAAATGTGACGGACCTTACATAATAAATTATGTGAATATACGGACCTTACATTTAAAATTATGTGAGTACGCATACGGACCTTGCATTATATAAACCAAATCGCTGTTTCTTTTGCATATAACACAAACTCTCAGCATTTATCTTTAAATGCATACATATTCTTTCTGTCTGCATGCACCTGTATGCAGACCTGCTACGGCAGTATATTTTATATGATGTTGCAAGATGATGGACTTGTAACGACAATCTGAAATTTCCGTTAAATTACGTATTTTTCCGATGAGATTTCGGCATTCTCCGGCCAAGATGCTCGTAGTCCAAAAAAAATCCGAAACGTCATTGACATTACGTAATTACACGGAAATTTCTGATTGTCATTACTGGTCAACTAACTTTAAAGTGTTACGTTTCAAATCTTTTTCTTCCATCTAGGTCGATTTCGTGAGTTTCTTCCAATATATGTTTGGTTCATCGAATGTCAACGGAAATACCCGAGTTATTTTGATGGAAGACGACTGGATACGCAGAATGCTGGCTATGGTTGGTGCGATTCCTGATGCTGACAAAGCTAGGTATGTAGGTTTTAATGCTATGGATTAATTCTATGGTACGAGGTTATTGGAATCTGTCATTTCAACTGGAAAGATACTTTTGCAAAGCAAGCAAATTTTGATTCAAAATTTACCATTAAGAATCAAAATAATTTACAATTAAGACCAAAGCTATAAGTAAATACATCATTCGGTGTAGGTTTCCAAGGATAAGTGGAGAAACAGTTCAAATTATCATTCTAATTTTATTAACAAATTTTATCAATTTTTTCATCAAACAAAAGGCCTTTATGGTAACTAAGATGTTCATAAAGTTTTATGCAAACTAGTTTAAACTTTGACTTTAGATTATTACTTTGCCATTCCTGAACATACCAAAGATAAATAGAAGATGGAACAAATGTGCAGACCGATTTGGTCAAAGTCATACTGTTTTAAGAAATAAGAAACTTCTTGTATATCCAGTATATCAACATGTAGACTTAGACTTTAAATTTCTTAATTTTTATTTTCTAAATTAGCACAAATTAAAAAGAAACGTTGCAGGAACATGCCTTTTGAAACGATATTTGAGCCGCGCCATGAGAAAACCAACATAGTGGCTTTGCGACCAGCATGGATCCTGACCAGCCTGCGCATCCGCGCAGTCTGGTCAGGATCTATGCTGTTCGTTTTTAAAGCCCATTGCAATTAGACAAACCGTTAGCGACCAGCATGGATCCTGACCAGACTGCGCAGATGCGCAGGCTGGACTGGATCTATGCTGGTCGCAAACCCATTATGTTGGTTTTCTCATGGCACGGCTCATATATTCTGCTCAGAAAAAACATCAATAAAAGATAAAATAAAGGTAGAGTTCCCGGAAGCACAGAGCACCCTAACAGGGTTTTTATTGTTTACTCAAAAGAAGTGCTTTACACTGGCGACTTTTTTATTTTTTGAGATTTCGATACATTTGTCAAAGCAGACACAGATTTTAACGAAACACACATGTTTGTGCGGGGAACCTTATCTTATAACTGTGTATTAAATATAGTAATAAAAAGTAGGTTGGTCACATGTTCTTGTGCACAAGAGATTAAGGTGTGAACTCATAATCTTCGGACACTCCCTTCCAAAGAATTACGCTGCACTTTTCTTAATTTACTTGATCATTTACTGTATTAATTAAAAGTAGATTTTCTCGTAGCATTTTTAAGCTCAAATTTCATATATTCTGTTAAAACCACAGGCGTATTGTCAACTCTGCGCGCTTGTTTCTCGGGTCCTCTTGTAAGATGATCAGCTAACGTGTGACTATGTAGGAGCCGCAGTACAAATTGGGAAGGAATCTGATTATTTTTTTTTATTCTCACCGTGTTTGTGCATATTATATTCTCGTAAAACACAATTATCGCCCGTAAATCAGTTTGCGAAAAACTGGCCTTGAATAGCACATAGGATTGCCGTTAGATGTTGAATATTTAGTGCATGTGACAGCATCGTGAATATTCTGTTTTAGTAAGGACAAAATTGTTTTGTTATGTTTTGTTTGTTAGTTTTCAGACTCATACGATTACACTTCCTCTTTCAGTATGTTTTGAGCCACAAAATAGTATTAATAAACACAGGCATTGATTTCGCTTCAGTTAGAAAGTTTTGTTCTTTCTACTTTGTTGTAATAAGTATTTACATATTAATCAGAAATATTGTGTTTATAAAGCTTTGTCGTCTGTTAACAAATTCATTAATATCCTGCCCTCTACTGGCAAGAATAGACTGACAAAAATGCGAAATAAATAAGAGAAGATTTTAAACTACGAGGACAAACTCTTGACGATCTAACTGCTTCTTAAATTTTCATGTTATTCTTCGTTGAATTTCTGAATCCATTGTATTTATGTCATATTGAAATGTTCTATTTTGTCCGTATGTATTAATCATAATTGAGCCGCGCCATGAGAAAACCAACATAGTGGCTTTGCGACCAGCATGGATCCAGACCAGCCTGCGCATCCGCGCAGTCTGGTCAGGATCCATGCTGTTCGCTAATGTTTCTCTAATTTCAACAGGCTTTGAAAGCGGACAGCATGGATCCTGACCAGACTGCGCGGATGCGCAGGCTGGTCTGGATCCATGCTGGTCGCAAAGCCACTATGTTGGTTTTCTCATGGCGCGGCTCAGTTATAGTTCTGTGCATGTATGTCTTGACCATTCTGATAAAACACATTGTAAATGGTTAAAGGTATTTCCAATAAATGAAATCAACCAAAACGTTCGGCAAGGAAGGGTAAAAATGTACAGCGTAACAGAATTTTCAGAAAATAAAAAAAAATCATTTCATTTGTAATTATGATATGGCGTGTGAAAATTTTCAGAAAATTTCAAAATTATATGGTCTGGCGATTGGCACAATCATATGCGACCGAGTTGTCCTGGGAATATATACATGCCAGCAGAGAATTCTTCGTGGACCAGTACGGCTATCCGTCATTCCTGGGAACCAACAAGCACTGTTTCAGTCTTGTTGATAGGAAATTCCCTGACGCCCTTGGTTCCCTTTTTGTTAGGGATCATTTTGCAGATGCAAACAAAGATAAGGTAGAAATAGCTAACGCTGTAGATGTGCTAGTTATGTAGATTTGATATACAATGTATTTATAAATGGTATGCTAGTATATAGGTACACTGAAATAGTCCTATGCTAGATATAACTTTCATAATCATAGCGCTGGTTATGGGTCTCGTGTGGGTATCGGTTGACTTCTATTGTAATGACTGTTTGATAATGTACCACTAAACAGACAATTTAAGTGTTTCATTACATTATATCAGAAACATTTTTCTACAGATATTTTCCAAGCGATATACATATTAATAAGGAATCGTGTTATAGTTTAAACTGTACAGTTAGTTGTTAAACTTATAATATGCCGTCATTCTTAGCGCGGGCAATATTAAACACTTAATGAATGGCTTGCCGGTCAATAGTGAAAACTGTTGCCCGGCGTCCGAAGGATGAAAGGGCATACTTATAGTTTTAATTGTGATCGTCAACCCATTCAATAAGTGTTTTATTACATAACTTGAGAAATAACTTTTCATTATTTTGCCTTTCAAGTTAAGTCTTTCGCCAGGAAAAATTTAGTGCTGAACAATAGACTGGTCAATAGTACAAACTATGAACCGGTGATTTATACAAGGACTCGTGTAATAACTCCATGACTAAAAGCTTCATATTAACAGCGGAAAAAGCTTGTCACGCAGCTAATTTTCTCGGAATAGAAATTAATAAATGATGTAAAACAAGGTCTTTGCCTTCTCTGAGTTGATGTGCGTGTTTTTAAATAGCCTACCATCATCAGATGGTGGGCTATTCAAATCACTCTGCGTCCGTGGTCCGTCGTCCTTCCGTCCGTCCGTTAACAATTTCTCGTTGTCGCATCTCCTCAGAAACTACTGGGGGCATTTTGACCAAACTTTGTCAGAATGATGTATTGGTACCCTAGTTGTGTCCCCCTGAAAATCAGACTGGTTCAACAATTTTTGAGTGAGTGATAGCCCTTTGTTTATTTTTATAATTTACATAGATTTATATAGGGAAAATCTTCTTGTCCAAAACCACAAAGCCTAGGGCTTTGATATTTGGTATGTAGCATCATCTAGTGGTCCTCTACCAAGATGATCCAAATTATTTCCCTTGGGTCAAATATGACCCCGCCCCGGGGGTCACATGGTTTATATAGACTTATATAGGGAAAAACTTTGAAAAACCTCTTGTCCAAAACCACAGGGCCTAGGGCTTTGATATTTTGTTTGTGACATCATCTAGTGGTCTTCTACTAAGATTGTTCAAATTATCCCCCTAGGGTCAAATATGACCCCGCCCCGGGGGTCACATGGTTCATATAGACTTATATAGGGAAAAGCTTTTCAAATCTTCTTGTCATTAACCTACAACATTCAAATTTGGACCACATGTATAGTTTTGAGTGGCGAGATGAACCTTGACATGAGTTGACCTTGATTTTGACCTAGTGACCTACTTTCACATTTCTGTAGCTACAGCCTTCAAATTTGGACCACATGCATAGTTCTGTACACCGAAATGAACTTTGATCTTGAGATTGACCTAGTGACCTACTTCCACATTTCTGAAGCTACAGGCTTCAAATTTGGACCACATGCATATTTTTGTGTTCTGAATTGAAATTTTACATTGATTTTTACCTAGTACCTACTTTCATATTTCTCAAGCTACAACCTCCAAATTTGAAGCACATGCATAGTTTTGTTTACCGAAATGAACTTTGACCTTGAAATTGATCTAGTGACTTACTTTCACATTTCTCAGGCTACAGCTTTCTAATTTGGACCATATGCACAGTGTTGTGTACCGGAATGAAATTTGACCTTGATTTTGACCTTGGGCTAGTCTTGAAATTTGGAACATTCAAAAATGGCTCAATGGTGGGCGCCAAGATCACTCTATGATCTCTTGTTGTTTTGGAAGTCGTGACTTTTACCGCGGTGTCTCTAATAGTAATTACAATGTTATTGTCTATACGTAGAGTTTCTGGATTTTTAGTCCAAGTGTTTCTTCTAAAGGTTAAATGTAGAAATATGTACATTTTTCTGGCTGTATTTTTTACATAAGATAAATATATCTTACAACTTTCAATCAATTTCACCCAAAAAATGCCTGTATAATAACCCTTCATTTTCAGTATTTGAATTAGTTTGTTTGGGTACAAAACCAAAAGAGATGCACATTTTTAGCCTTGGAAAAATCATACTTTGTGGATATTTTGACAAGCGCAAAACAGTCGACTTTTCTCCTTTACACCCAAATACAGTGGAACTCCTGGGCGAGACTAACAAGCCCTCGTGCTTGCGCACATCTCTTAACTGCTTATTAATAGGTAAATTACGGGGTCTGTTTGGCAATTTAAGTCTGAACTAAGACGGAATATGTTCCAGGCTTCTCATTTTGATGAAGATTCACCATATTTTTGGAAACGTCCACATGTCTGTGTTAATAGTCCTGATAAAAAGAAGTTTTAAGACAACGTTAAGAAATATCATCAGTTGTAATACGTTTTCAAAACCTTGCTTCTAGACACGTAAAATCGGCTCCTGATGAATATTTATTTCAAGAATACCATGATTCTTGCAGAAAACTGAGTAACCATATGATCTGGAGAATGGCACATAAGTATGCCCAGGAGTTGTCTTGGACTTATATTCATGCAAACCGTGTGTTTTGGGCTGATGTGTTCCAGACTGAAAGCTTCTGGGGATCTTGGCACCATTGTTTCTGGCACGCGGATCATAGCATGCCAGACGCTCTTGGGTCATTGTTTGCAAAACAACATTTTAAGGATAAAAACAAACAAAAGGTTTCAGTCTAGATGTAACTGCACAACAATCTGCTTCCGATTACACAGATTTTAATCCCAAATCACTGGCGCCAGATCAGAAAGAAAATGCCTCTGTACATGTTATACTCTACCCCTAGGTATTCTATAAGAACCATGGTCATGAACGGGAAAGTGCACTAACCCGTTTCAATCGTACATTTCTCAACTTAAACGCGCAGTTCGGTGAATGGGTACCTAGTATATTGAACAAGCGATAATTTATCTTCCATCGTGCACCAGTCACATTGTCTCAATATTCCATATTGCTGAGATTATCAACATATTTTATGCTTTCGTCAACGTTACAGAAAAAACTTGCTTGAACTTCCCTAATGAACATCCGGTCTAGAGGTCACGGCAGTGCGCACATGTTTGGCGAAACGTAAACAAACAAAAACAGATTTTAAAAAAATCAAAATTTTACACTAAAACTCGAAATGATGAATGAAATTCATCTTGTATATGATCTTTAATTTGAAATCGTACATTGGTCTGCGTCTGTTCTGTATATTTTATTCATTTTGCACATTTTGCTGCATTTTCACATTTTAGCGAACACGTGTAGTAAAATGACGATTGACATACATTTTTACAACAGCCAATCAGAATGGTTTTGTAATCTAGAACGGAACTTCACCAGGGAAGTTCAAGCAAGTTTTTTGTGTAATGTTGAAATTACTATAAACTACGCGTTGTTTTTATAAGATAAGATGTATTGAAAAATGTGACCGGTGCACAATGGAAGATAAATTACCACTTGTTTGATATCCATAGTACACATTTACCCCACTGCGTGTTTTAGGTATGAAATGCGCGATTGAAACGGGTTAGTATATTTTCCCGTTCACGACCATGGTTCTTATAGAATACCTAGGGGTAGGGTATAATATGTACAGAGGCATTTTCTTTCTGATCTGGCGCCAGTGTCCCAAATATTGTACATATATATGTCTCTTATTTTAGTATCTCTTTAGCGTTTTCTGTCAGTATATTCTCTTGAAAAGCGACTTTTCATTTCCTTTCAGCAGTTATTTTCTGTCATAATTTCAGCAAATATCTTCTGCCATTCTCGCGCTGTACCATCTTATATATTTCCTACATTAGCCCTTCGAATGTTTAAATATAGTTTCTACACCAACGCTATTTAGCACTGCTATAATTAGCTATTCTAGGCGTCTCACCCATTTGTATGCAACACTTGTCATAAAATAATAAGAAAAACCCGCGTGATTGAAATAAAATACTTTTTATAGCACAAATGCCGCATGCACGTGATATTATCTGAGCTCAAATGTGAGTGTAGCAATTTAAAGATACATTTTTATGGGGAGTGTTTCACGATACATACTTATAAGTAGAACTTTATATGAGCTATTATAAATTGCATGAATATTCATTTTTTGCACAATCCCGTATGTTTGTTGAAAAGAAGAGAGGTTTTAGGGCAAATGCAAGAAATATCAACAGTTTTATCCAGAACAAAAGATAACAGTTTCAAAACTAATTGTACAAGCTTTCAAAACTAATTGTACAAGCTTTCCTGAAACAGGTTCAACATATTGGCTTTGCGACCAGCATGGATCCAGACCAGCCTGCGCATCCGCGCAGTCTGGTCAGAATCCATGCTGTTCGTTAACGGTTTCTCTAATGCAATAGGCTTTGAAAGCGAACAACATTGATCCTGACTAGACTGCGCGGATGCGCAGGCTGGTCTGGATCCATGCTGGTCGCAAAACCACCATGTTGGTTTTCTCATAGCGCGGCTCATTTTACGAATGTCCTGATTCTTGCAGAAAACTGAGTAATTACATCATTTGGGTATTGGCACATACGTATGTCCAGGAGTTGTCTTGGACTTATATCCATGCAAACCGTGTGTTTTGGGCTGATGTGTACCAGTTTGAGGACTTCTGGGGAACTTGGCACCATTGTTTCTGGCACGCGGATCATAGTATGCCAGACGCTCTGGGATCCTTGTTTGCAAAACAACATTTTAAGGATAAAAACAAGGAAAAGGTTTCAATATTTAAGTAAAACAGCAAAGCAGTATGCCTAATTAGACAGATCCCCTACTCCTCCCTGTCATCACCTTATGATGTATTGCAGAAGCAATTTGGCTTTTTCTTAAGTCTGAAAGGGACAACTAGTGTTTTCATCTGGCAAATCATTGAAAATTGACAAGCTACCTTAGGCAAGAGTTGTCGTCATTTGCAGCAAACCATTTACACTAATTATTTCAGCTACATTGACATTCTAGTGCATTTTGACAGTCCTGCTTTCTGTCGAAACATGCTTTTAGATCAAAGTTATAAATTCGCACATAATTACAACTAGATTTGTGCCGAAATAAGAGTTAAGATCGAAGTTAAAAAATTCACACAAATCATCCCAACTACATTCTACTGCATTTTGACAGTCTTACATTCTGTCGAAACAGGATTTTAGATCAAATTTTAAAATTCATACAAATTCATGCCAACTAGACTCTATTGCATTTTGAAAGACCTTGCATTATGCTGAAATGGTGCTTTAGATCGAAGTTAAAAATTCACACAAATCATTCAGACTAGATTTTACTGCATTTTGACAATCCTGCTTTCCGCCGAAACGGGATTAAAAATCAAATGAAATAATCACACAAATCATTCAGCTAGATTCTGTTGCATAATACCAATGCTGCGTTCTGCCGAAAAAGGGTTTGAAGTCAAAGTTAAAAATATTATCATTAATAATAAGTTTAGTTTTAGAGATGTCTTGATTTTTGCAGAAAACTGAGTAACTATATGATCTGGAGATTGGCACATAAGTATGCCCAGGAGTTGGCTTGGAGTTATATTCATGCTAACCGTGTGTTTTGGGCTGATGTTTACAAGTTTGAGAACTTCTGGGGTTCTTGGTACCACTGTTTCTGGCACTCGGATCATAGCATGCCAGACGCTCTTGGGTCCTTGTTTGCAAAACAACATTTTAAGGATAAAAACAAAGCAAAGGTTGTAATCTAAATCTGATATTTATAAAGCCTGCTTCATTAAACAGATTTTTAGCACAGAATACTAAAATGTTGTTTGACGCCATTTTGGCGTTTTCGATTAGATATAAGCCTCGAAGCAAAGGGGCTATTGTTATTTTCTTTCCGTACTAACATTCTTATATGCTCTATTGCCCCGTGTCGACTTGCTACATATTCCGTATTAAATATTATTCAAAGAATGCATGATTTTCATTTTAACACATGTTTGTTGTTTGTAATCTATTTTCAGGAAAGTAGATAATATCTTTTAATTTGAAAAGAAATCTTAATTCACTCTTTAGGTATTGTACTGGATATCTTTTAATAACTGTGCTATTCCTTTTTAACGAAGTAGGTGTGTCAGCACGTGAATAACACGTACTTGTTTTACATCATTTTTGCGTTGTTTGCCCAGTTCCAACGGATATATAGGATTGTTTGTATTGGAAGCTAGTGCTATCATTCTTTGATACTTGACTATATCTACTACAACCAACAGTTTAACGCATTTTAAAAGATTCTATTAGAAATCCACGAGAAAGAAAACACATGGTCTCACTCAGTGTTATTCCCCACCGATACGTCCCAAGTAAGGTTTGGTACTTAACTTGAAACTGTATAGATTTTTATGCCCCCGAAGGGAGGCATGTAGTTTTTGAACCGTCTGTCAGTCTGTCCGCAATTTTCGTGTCCGGTCCATATCTTTGTCATCCATGGATGGATTTTCAAATAACTTGGCATGAATGTGTACCACAGTAAGACGACGTGTCGCGCGCAAGACCCAGGTCCGTAGCTCAAAGGTCAAGGTCACACTTAGACGTTAAAGGTCATAGTTCATGATAGTGCATTGATGGGCGCGTCCGGTCCATATCTTTGTCATTCATGCATGGATTTTGAAATTATTGGGCATGAATGTGTACCACAGTAAGACGACGTGTCGCGCGCAAGACCCAGGTCCGTAGGTCAAATGTCCTAATCTCTAACATCGGCCAAAACTATTTATTCAAAGTGCCATCGGGGGCATGTGTCATCCTATGGAGACAGCTCTTGTTAAAGTTAAACTAATAATATTAACTAATACTGATAACAATTAGACTCTAATTCATATTTGAAAATATGCACATACAATACATTATAGTTTACATATGTCTACATACAGAATGAATTTATACATAATTATAGTTTGCAAAAGATATACCCGAGTTACAAAGAAAACTAAGGCAAGATATTTATATCTTATGTCAGTTTGTCAGCTGAATGCATTTTGTTTAAACTAAAATATATTTTAGATGTAATTTTCAGCTAAGATAGTCTTAAGTGAGGTACACTCTTTACATTTATGTTTAACTTTCAAAACTTTCTGTTTGTTGTATATTTTTATAAGAAGGATTTCCATATTATTATTTGATATATGGAGTTTGAGAAAGTCTATACGAGAACGCCAGCATGTGACACAGGTGTATTTAGCACGCTAGTTTGGAAGATCTGTTTTTATATGCAGACAATTATTGCTAAATGACAGCCACCTGTATGAACTACCGGGGTGGCGACTATAAGTAACATTCTCAGGTGAAAGTAATTGCAAGCCGTGACCACATGTCCTTTAAACAATACAAAATCCAATAACGTGCATGCATGTACGTTTAGCATGAAAACATGTACTTCGGTATAAATTATCATGTATACACAAAGTTGCTTTGATGTGTATGTCTCTATACTAATGTTTATGCATGTTTGCTATGCTCATTTTGTTAGCATGTTTAACACGTGTATCGGTGCATTATATGTATGTTATATTACCCAATATTATTCATTTACCCGTGTTATAAATTCATAAGTTCACTGTACATGTAGTATTTCAGCCATACAGGTGAGAAATTCATTTAAAAATAGTTTTGTTTTAATTTTTAATGATAATAATACCCATAATATACATGTTTCATTTTGTTGTAGTGTGAATGTGGAGATTTTTTTTGTTTTTGTTTTTGAGATATTACAGAAAAAAGTCCCCTTTGTTATGATTGTAAATGTTGTACATTTCTTTTATACAAAGAACTTCTAAACTGTAAATTTATTGATAAATCAGTTATAAATATAAATACTGTGAAATCATTAAATTTAGTAGGCATGAAATTTGGTTAAAAATATTTCGTGTTGATATGAGTTTCTGGATTTCAACAGTTAAAGAAAAGATGAATGGGAATTTATTTCTTTTTTGGGATTTTATTTTGTTCATTGGCACAACCTCGAAATCCGCGTATATTGGTCCTGCTCGAATATTAATAAGGTCGAATTATAAATACATGAAAATGGGGTATGTTACATAAGCCCATTCATTTTCTCTTTACATATTATTAAAAAACTCCATTTCAAAATATGTTTGAATTATAAGTAAATAGTTACTAATTAATTTTCTGACAGGCTGAGGAGATCGTCAGATATATTAAACAGGCGTTAATTGATTCAGTAGACAGTAACAAATTCATGGATGACACAACAAAGCAAAGAGCAAAAGCAAAGGTATAAAATGATTATTGTACAAAGTTTTTTTCCATTCAAATTACTTGCGAACACTGCACCGAGTTATTTATGACATCATCGTGTATGCAAAATGCAATCGGACTTAATCCTGTATTCCAGGTACAACTGCCTTTTCTCCTGCATGAAATTGAAGTTGTATAAATGAATAATAAACATCACACGCAGGACATAATTTCTGATTTTCTTTTATGTTTTAGTTAACTGCATCTACAGATAAAATGGGATACCCTGATATTTATATGAATGATGCAGATATTGACAACATATACCAGCAGGTGAGTTTCAAAACTGAACAAAAGGAACTTATTAAACATGCTAACTAGAAAACATTTCTTATTTTCATTTTAACATGAGTAGTTTAGGAGTTTTATTTCACTGATCATTTTAACAGAAGCAACATAATAACATATTATGAAAACTGTGACAAAGAGGAAAAAATCCAGTAGCAAATGCCATGAGAAAAGAAGGCATCCGCTCCCACCAACCCAAACAAAATGACCTGTACACATAAACTAAACCGTATATACAATGTTTTAATTTCGATGATATAAAAGAACACTGATACACGCATTGGAATGGTCAGTGGCTTCATACACCATCTCAGTGATACTCCATGCCAACCGGGCATGTTTTGATTTGTAAAACACTAACGCACTGAATGCTGACTTTTGTCAAAAATCTATATGTAGGTCTTGGCCTATTCGACTTGCTTTTGTTGTTTGTTTACACTTGTTTTGATTACATTTTCTGTGGTAAAACAAACCATCATATTATTTCTAATAAATGTTAAATATTAATGTGACATACGTCCACCTTACTTCTTAACCATCACATGGCACTTGGAGCGTGTACAATATGTTTGTAGGTATAATTTCATTATTTTGAATGCCGAATCTCAGGCAAATGTAGAATTTTTAAAATAAGTGTTATATTTTCCTGGTTCTTTGGTACCATCCTTTTCAATGTTTATGCATGATGGGATTCCATTGAAGCCGGTAACCAAGGCAGTGAGAGACGTTGCAAATTTCATTACTTCTGATTAACACTTACCCTGCTAAATTTCTGAATTGGACTGGTCCATCATATAATTCAGGCAGTATCGCTTATTATATAAAGGGGTGTTCACTGAAAATTTACTGACGGAATAGCGAACAGTGCAGACCAAGTGCAGGTTGATCTTGGTCTGCACTGGTCGCAAAGGAAGGATTAAATGCCGCCAACATGCTAAAGGCTAATATACAAAATCAAACCTGGTTTGCTATTAGTTTGCTTGTTTTCAAATTCCAGACGAAATTCCTATCGATTTTATTGTCTTTATTTTCAGATAAACATCAATAGATCAGACTATTTCCAGAATTTGTTGAATTTGAACTTGTTCGATAAGCAGGATTGGACGCGTCGACTTACCACAGGGGAAGACAGATCTCGTTGGCTCTACAACTCCTACGATACAACAATGACATTTTATAATTCGTGGAACCAGCTTCTTGTTCCCGCTGGCATGCTGCAGTTCCCCGTATATGAATGGACTCTTCCACATTATTATAATTTCGGCTCCATGGGCGGCTTAATGGGGCATTATTTAGTCCATGCAATAGATAACTGGGGTATGACATTATTTAAATTTATTTTGAACATGAAGAAGTAGTTTACGTAACTGTAATTCTGTCGACACTCATACTAAAAAGGTTTTAAACACAAGTGTAAAGTTAATTTACAAAACTTGTACGCAGAAAAAAGTAACTTAAAACGAATAACATATGAACAATGTTGTGCCACTGCAGTGTAAGGTAAATTTTAGTAGATAAAGGTTTGTTTTAATGGTATTTAATCATCGTTTTTAATGGTAAGTTAAAAATAATGATATCTATAAAAAGAAAGAAGAAAACTGTTTTAAAGCTTTTGACAAATGTTTGATTTTTAGGCGGTTCTTACAATGAGAATGGAGTATATGGGAAGTGGTATACCAATGCCTCTACCGAAAACTATAAAAAGGTGGAACAGTGTTTTTCTGTGGCTTACGACAATAAAACAATGGGACCATATAAGGTTGTTGGCCAGTCAGCTCCTCAGTCGGTACGTGAAAAACAGAGCAAATATTTTGTTTAGATATGTGCGGTTCCGTATATCAGGTTAAATGTTTATTCTCGCCTTAGGTTTAGGGTTTGTTTATTATTCTGTGACCAGTGCGAATGACCGAAGAAAAAGGAAGGGCTGTTTACTGAAAAGTTATACTGTAAATAAAGTAGTTTAATCATGATAACACGAAGACATTCAGGCCATGTGAGGGAGTTCATGATAACAGAAATTCAATATCTCTGTGATGGCTGTTTTTACTTTTGGTAAAACTTGATTAATTAGACAGGTTTTTCATGCATTCTGTTTTTCTTCTCATTTAATAATTACCAGGTGTTGAGCTATGTTGTTATTTTTACAGTAGACGTCTTCGTATTTCTACTATTCTGCTTCGTATTTCTACTATTTTGATAAACAATACTACATGCATGTATCTCACGCACATTTATAAACATGCCATATTCTTTCTGTATAAATTAGTATTACTAGTATTCTATGAAAACAATACAGCGCTTTGTTTGTATGTGTGTAAAAATCAAATTTTGAAATTTCCAACATTTTACATTGATAATCTTCATTTGCCTATTTTTAAACGCTAAACCGAACAAATCTTAAAGATATCCATTGGTCATCTTTCGGTAAAATATTTTATCTTTAGATATTTACTTCAAATGTATTCAACTTTATCAAATATGAGCCGTGCCATGAGAAAATCAACATAGTGGCTTTGCGACCAGCATGGATCCAGACCAGTCTGCGCATCCGCGCCGTCTGGTCAGGATCCATGCTGTTCGCTAACGGTTTCTCTAATAACAATAGATTTTAAAAGCGAACAGCATGGATCCTGACCAGACTGCGCGGATGCGCAGGCTGGTCTGGATCCATGCTGGCCGCAAAGCCACTATGTTGGTTTTCTCATGGCATGGCTCATATATAAACAAAGATAACGCACGGACCTACATGCATAATTAATTGCCATGTCATAACAGTTAAGTGTTTAAAAAACAGCCAGTATTTTTTAGTGAAGTACACATTTATACTGTGTTGATCTATACGTGTATACAGTGTGTACTTTTTTTAAACTTAATGCATAGTACTGTCGATACATATAAACTTGTTAATTTTAACTATATTAAAAAATTGTTTGTCATTTTAGATATGAAATTTGGATCTTATAGATCTACACCTTTATGTTTTATAAAAAAAAAATAGATATAAGAAATTGAATTTAGTTCGTAACTTGATGAAAGATTTATTTTTCTTGTCAGTTATGAGCCAACATTAAGTTATGATGTTGTAAAAAATATGACTGCCACGAAAATATAGATACATGTACAAATATTTGACCTGAAACAGGAGCATGTTTTTATCACCAAATTTATATCTCTTTCTCTTTATGCATCTGACTTGCAAGAAAATGTAAGTTTTGATCTGTAAGAATATTTCGGTCTGTGAATATTTATATATTAATTAGTCAACAGTTTGAATATTTAAATTGATGCACATGCGTGTGATGGGTGTACACGTCAGAAAATATAATAATATTCCAGGTTCTGGTAAATGGAAGACGGTTTGCATGGGAGGGTCTTGCCGAGACGAGTGGTATAAGAATTGCATATAAGGTATAAATCTATTCACTTCATACCCCAGTCACACATACGGCGCGGATAGCTACGTCTAGTAATCCGTATCGATCCGTACCTGAGCCGTACGGCTTGGTACGGATTGATACGGATTACTACTATAAGGTACGGCACAGGTACGTATCGATACGGATTACTACATTTCTATCCGTAGCTAGACGTAGCTATCCGCGCCGTATGTGTGACTGGGGTATAAGATGATCTCATGACAGTATGTAATGGGAAGGTAAATGCTACCTTTCAGTAGGTTTTTCGCTCCAAGATTATATTGAAACACATTGTCAGACATTTTTTTGCATCGGTTATATTTCTATTTCATTGCCTGTAGATTCGTTTAAGCGTTAATTATGTCAACATTTGAAAACTGTACTGTGGTTAGGTGCCCAGACTTACAATATTGTCCTAAACTAAGTAAACTTGATTCAAACGAAACAGTATCGTAGTATTGTAAGAAATATTATCATAGTATTGTAATGGTGAAAATTCAAACGAAACGTTACCGAAGTATTATAATGATTAAAATTAAAACGAGATGTTATCATAGCGACATAATGAAATTCACCTTATGAAACTAGAAACTGCGTTAGAAAATTAACATACATATGCATTAACATTACGTAAACATTAACATTACTAGTTGCTGTTGCAATTATAGGCTTACAAGAAATGGATTGCAGACAACGGCGAGGAGAAACCCACACCTACACCACATTATACCAACGACCAAAGTTTCTTCCTGGCGTTTGCACAAGTAATGTTTAAATTTGCCTATCAGTTTAGGTTTCTTACTGGAATTAAAATAATTTTTCTTCCCGTTAGTTCAAGTATGGATGAAACACAAAATATTTTGATTCTAACCAGTTTTGTTATATTTCAATAAAAGTGATTACACGTTTAATAAATAAACTCATTTTAACCATTTTTTGTGATAATTCTATAAAGATACAAAGGAAATATCAATTACTGCAATTTACTGGTATCTGGCATGACTTTTTCATTACTATGATATTGGCAGAGAATGATTGTCAATAACACCAAATAAACGAATTCTTTCAGTTTATTGCACATATCTTTTTATTTTGGTATTATTTTTGTTTGCTGCTTTTTACTATACGTCTTTGCTGTTGGACATGGCCTTGCTCCTCGGCCTTTTAGGCATATTTACACATAATATTATCATTTCGAATGTGATAAGAATAAAAACATCAGCAATGTATTTGTATATATTATTACCAACAATTTCAACTTAATCCGTATTATCAAATACGATATTTTTTCGTGACTTCTTTACAGTTATTTAAGATTTCTTTGACGGCAAGTTAATATTATATGCATTATTATGTCTCCCCCAGGAGACATATTGTTTTTGCCCTGTCCGTCCGTCCGTCTGTCCGTCCGTCCGTCCGTACGTAACACTTCATTTCCGAGCAATAACTGGAGAACCGTTTGACCTAGAACCTTCAAACTTCATAGGGTTGTAGAGCTGCTAGAGTAGACGACCCCTATTGATTTTGGGGTCACTCCGTCAAAGGTCAAGGTCACAGGGGCCTGAACATTGAAAACCATTTCCGATCAATAACTAGAGAACCACTTGACCCAGAATGTTGAAACTTCATAGGATGATTGATCATGAAGAGTAGATGACCCCAATTGATTTTGGGGTCACTCCGTCAAAGGTCAAGATCACAGGGGCCTGAACATTGAAAACCATTTCCGATCAATAACTAGAGAACCACTTGACCCTGAATGTTGAATCTTAATAGGATGATTGGTCATGAAGAGTAGATGACCCCTATTGATTTTGGGGTCACTCCGTCAAAGGTCAAGGTCATAGGGGCCTGAACATTGAAAACCATTTCCGATCAATAACTAGAGAACCACTTGACCCAGAATGTTGAAACTTCATAGGATGATTTTACATGCAAAGTAGATGACACCTATCGATTTTGGGGTCACTCTATGAAAGGTCAAGGTCACAGGGACCTGAACATTGAAAACCATTTCCGGTCAGTAACTTGAGAACCACTTGACCCAGAATGTTGAAACTTAATAGGATGATTTGTCATGCAGAGTAGATGACCCCTAACGATTTTGGGGTCACTCTGTGAAAGGTCAAGGTCACAGGGGCCCGAACATTGAAAACCATTTCCGGTCAGTAACTTGAGAACCACTTGACCCAGAATGATGAAACTTCATAGGATGATTGGTCATGAAGAGTAGATGACCCCTAACGATTTTACGGTCACTCTGTTAAAGGTCAAGGCCACAGGGGCCTGAACATGGAAAACCATTTCCAATCAATAACTTGAGAACCTCTCGACCCAGAATGTTGAAACTTCATAGGATGATTGTTCATGCAGAGTAAATGACCCCTATTGTTTTTGGGGTCACTCCGTTAAAAGTCAAGGTCACAGGGGCCTGAACATTGATAACCAGTTCCGATCAATAACTTAAGAACCACTTGACCCAGAATGTTGAAACTTCATAGGATGATTGAACATGCAGAGTAGATGACCCCTATTGATTTTTGGGTCAGACTATTAAAGTTCAAGGTCACAGTGGCCTGTTCATGTAAAATCATTTTTTGGAAATAACTTGAGAACCACTTGACCTACAATGTTGAAACTTAATAGGATGATTGGACATGCAGAGTAGATGACCCCTATTTATTTTGAGGTTACTTGATCAAAGGTCAAGGTCACAGGAGCCTGAACAGTGACTTGAGAACCACTAGGCCAAGAGTGTTGAAATTTAGCGGGATGACTGGACATGCCAAGTAGATGATCCCTATTGCAGCCAACCATCAGTGACTTTCGCTTCTGACCCCTATTGACTTCTTGCCTATAGGACTTTGCATTGGGGGAGACATGCGCTTTTTTACAAAAGCATTTTCTAGTTTTCCTCTGTTTAAAAGCGAATCGTAAGAAGACTAACTTTTCTTTCAGACAAATTGTTTCACAAGAACAGATGCTTTGAGCTATTATTATGCCCAGGTGCAAAGATTGCCAGAAGATGTTAGGTAAGCCAAGAAGTGGTTCATAAATTCATTTTAGAAATAATCTTACGCTAAAATGGGCTTGTGACAAGTAGTTGACATTTCAGTGCTGGCATATACGAACGCGGCAATGAATTACACATTTAAAGAAAACTTCACGAAAGGCTTTCGAATACATGCATATTAGACGTGTTCATCAACTAATTTAAATTGGAGACGATGATGATTAACATTCAAAATTTGTTTGGATTCGCGTGTACCTATATATTTTGTATCGAAAATTACACCCTGGCAAGAATGATCTGTTTTACAGTATACGGTACCGTTTATTAGCTCACTCGAGCAATGCTCAGGTGAGTTTTTCTGATCACTCGATGTCCGGCGTCCGTCGTCTGTCTGTCTGTCTGTCGTCTGTCAACATTTAGCTTGTGTATGCGATAGAGGCTGTAATTTTCAACTGATCTTCATGAAATTTGGTCAGAATGATCACCTTGATAAAATCTAGGCCGAGTTTGAAAATGGGTCATCTGGGGTCAAAAACTAGGTCACTAGGTCAAATCAAAGAAAAACCTTGTGTATGCGATAGAGGCTGTATTTTTCAGTTGATCTTCATGGATTTTGGTTAGAGTGATAACCTTGAAAGAATCTAGGCCTAGTTCGAAAATGGGTCATCTGGGATCAGAAACTAGGTCACTAGATCAAATCAAAGAAAAATCTTGTGTATGCGATAGAGGCTGTTTTTTTTTCAGTTGAGGTTCATGAATATTAGTCAGAGTGATTACCTTGATAAAATCTAGGCCGAGTTCGAAAATGGGTCATCTGGGGGCAAAAACTAGGTCACTAGGTCAAATCAAAGAAAAATCTTGTGTATGCGATAGAGGCTGTATTTTTCAATTAATCTTCATGAGTATTGGTCAGAATGATTGCATTGATAAAATCTAGGCCGAATTTGAAAATGGGTCATCTGGGGTCAAAAACTAGGTCACTAGGTCAAATCAAAGAAAAACCTTGTGTATGCGATAGAGGCTGTATTTTTTAATTAATCTTCATGAATATTGGTCAGAATGATTGCATTGATGAAATTTAGGCCGAGTTCGAAAATGGATCATCTGGGGTCAAAAACTAGGTCACTAGGTCAAATCAAAGAAAAACCTGGATCATCTGGGGTCAAAAACTAGGTCACTAGGTCAAATCAAAGAAAAACCTTGTGTATGCGATAGAGGCTGTATTTTTCAATAGGTATTCATGAAATTTCATCAGAATGATTGCCTTGATTAATTCTACGTTGAGTTTGATTATGTGTCATCGGACTCAAAAAGTAGGTCACGAGGTCAAATCAAAGAAAAACCTTCTGTATACGATAGAGGCTGTATTTTTCAATTAATGTTCATGAAATTTGGTCAGAATGATCAAGTTCAATTATGGGTCATCTGGGTCAAAAAGTAGGTCACTAGGTTTAATCAAAGAAAAACCTTGTGTATGCGATAGAGGCTGTATTTTTCAACTGATCTTCACGAAATTTTGTCAGAATGATAGCATTGATGAAATGTAGGTCAAGTTCGAATATGGGTCATCTGGGTTTAAAAACTAGGTCACTAAGTCAAATCAAGGAAACCCTTGTGTATGCAATAGGGACTGCATTTTACACTGGATTTCATAAAATTTGGTCAGAATAGTTGGCTTGATGAAATCTAGGTCAAATTCGAATATGGGTAGTCTGGGGTCAAAAACTAGGTGACTAGGTCAAATCAAAGAAAATACTTATTTATACTCAAGGTTTTTTGCTCCAATTTTAGATATATTTGGTCAGAATATTTTTTTACATGAAATCATTAGGTCAAACATGTTTACACTAGCTGTTGTTGTGTGTTTCTCAGGTGAGCGACCTAGGGCCATCTTGGCCCTCTTGTACTGTACCTTGTTATAGGCTGCAAAATGCCAAACTTATGTTCAGCTGACTATCTGTGTAAGTGGTGTTTGTGTGTGTTTGTTATATACTGAATTATATATTTTCAGGACAAATACGGCGTTGTCCCTATTAGACGAGTTCACACAGGCTTTTAACTGTCCCGCAGGATCAGCGATGAATTCGGTAAAAAAATGTGATACTTTTTAATGTGTATAAATCTGGAAAAGAAACACTTTATATTCGGACAAAATACTCAAACAATATGGCTCGAATGAACTTGTACATTTTTCTGATTATCTTATTTAGGGAGTTTCGTCAGCGTTCAAACTCGGATATTGATTCTCAAGACGGCAAAATTTTGATTGTCTATACTTCTGTTTAAATATCAAGGGTTTTGTCGAAATGTGGCGTTAATGTTGACTGAACACTGGAATTGGAATTCCTTTTTTCTAATTTATTGATATGATTTTCATATATTGATTTTGAAAGACGTAAAAAATTATTATCCTGTAGAAAGCGACTAGCATTTTGTTTATCATAAAATGTGCTTCTTCAAATCGTAAACACGTATATACCAGTAATATGATATTTTGTAAAATGTCAGATGTGTATATAAACCTTACTACATATAATTACATAACGTATTAAGTAAGCAATATAGAATATGTAAATGATAAAACAGTTGGTATAATAGTGCTTTGAACAGCAACTATTCAAATGAAATATTATTATTATGCTATAAGGTTTTTGAGTGGTGTGTGTATCTGCCTTTCCAGTAAAAGAAAATCGTGCACTCACTACGTCTGACAGAAAGTATTATACCCCATTTTTTTTTCAAAACGCATTTGTTGTAAATAAAAGCCAGTGAAACAAATTTAATCTCCTTACGAAACTTTCTTATGTTGTATATATGTATGTATCCGCATTGTCATTGAATGAAAAGTGTGTAATTAAAATGAAAAAAAAAGATTATGTGTTGTTTTTTCTTATATGTATATGTGCAGTTAAAACCCCCTGTGGGTGATATATCCAACGAATTTGAAGTCACTTTATGTTTTCTTACGAATGGATTTTCAAAACAGATACAATATATGGAGGATATTTGTTTCTTTCGGAGAAATACCGAAATTTATTCTGTAGAATGGGCACTTCTTGTAAAAATATAAGTTGTGTGTGTTTTTTGTTTTTCGATAAATTAATTGATAAGCACGTAGCGGTTAGAGATGTTTGGATATCACTTCCATTGAAAAACAACAAATGCATTCAAAGTTTGCTAGTACGCTACTTTTAAATGAATCAGATTTTTAAAACTTTGACATAAAACGAAGATGTATGTTTGGTTTATGTTTTAAGTGAAAATATCTTTCACCAGCATACACCAGTGATAAAGATTACACCTGGCAATTTTACACACTATGAAATACACTACGGTATATATGTAGAGATCTTATAAATAAAGTCTGAAAAGTAGACCCCTCGGAAAAACCGAGAACAAAGCAAACAGTGAAATTTGCAGACTCGGTATGATTGAGTCTGTTCGTGAGCAGTAATGGAACATGCAACACTGTCCATGCTTAAGCAGTATTCAATCTTTCAAATCTAAATGAGCCCGAAGGACCAGAAAATATAACAACACTGAGATAAGAATCATCTTTTTTATCTTTCACCAAAGCAAACAAATTATATTTTGATTTCATGCATTAAATGCAAATTTTGATTTCATGCATTAAATGCATCTTTGCTTATAAGTTATTTTGAACTGCCATAGGAGTTTTAACGTCAGTCGCAACACTCTCTGATCACATGCATAATAAGATAGGATGACAACGTTTTGTTTAGCGTGCGCGGGTACTGATAATGATAAAGAGCGCGTGTGTATCTCAGGTGATCAGTGCCCTGCCCCCACCCCTTGACAGTGATGCATCACAAAGTATTATAATGCCAGTGATATTTCTTTTCGATTTGAGCCGCGCCATGAGAAATCCAACATAGTGCGTTTCCGACCAGCATGTATCCAGACCAGCCTCCGCATCCACTGTCTTAAATAAATAAATCAAATATTCAATGCGCGGGTTAAAACTCTCTTGTCGACTTGCTATTAATAACTTGCATTTTACAATTGACTGACTTACAGGGGCATACCCTATAACGAGGGGAGTAGATACAGAGAACCTATATTATTAGCTAAATGAACCTAAAATAACAAATATATGAAATTTCGCAGTAGAAGTTGCATCGAAAAATGTCATTTTAGGCTCGTAAACAGCAATATAGTGACATTTATAATAAATTGCTATCAACAACAACAACAACAACACGAAATATATCTGATTTAAATTTTACATTAATAAAACTGATAATCGTTGAAAAGTTTTTAAAGCGTTCCTTTTTCTTCTTCTTCTTCTTCTTCTTCTTCTTCGTACGCAACTAAACTGTCAGACTAATAGCCTCGATGAAACTTGTGGTTTGCCGCAGATCCCCAATGCCTCCATACAGTTTCTGTTGGATTGAGGTATCTATCGACCAAGTCGAAGCTCGCTCCTGGTCATGCCTTAACATTTTTGGAGTATATGCTCCGTAGTCTGGTCTTCCTCACCACATGGACAGGTTGGTGATGGTGTCAGTCTGTTTTTCTTGTACATGTTAGCATTGGGCTTGTGCCCTGAACGAAGCCTGACCAGCATCACTTGTTCAGACCGATCAAGGAGATGAAAAGCATCTTCCTCTATCCTTGGTCTCGTTATTGCCTTAATGATGGTGACTTTCACCTTGTAGCTCACAGTTGTTGTTGGTTGTTCTGACTGAGCTCCTAGCGTTGCCAGTTGGTCTGCCTCTTCATTGCCTGCAAGTCCGCAATGGGATGGAATCCACTGAAGTGCTACTTTGCAGGTTATACCCAGGCTATGCATTCTACTGGCTAGCTGTAGAGCTTTATTGTTGATCATGATAGACAGTGCATCTGTAAAAAAGACGACTGAGGAGCTTTCTTCTGTCGAATCTTCAATCATTGAGACGGCCTTCTCGATTGCTTCAGTTTCCGCCTTGTAATTGCTGCAGTGTTTTCCTGTGGCTGCATGTAGTGTTTCTTTCTTGCCAGATGGGTATAGAATGAAAACACCTGCTCCAATATCTATCCAACGGTACACCTGTTAGCTTGCTACCTATTCGCTTCCGACTGTTACGCCCCGGAAAGGCGCGTTGTAGGTGTTGCGGTGGCACAAAACCAACACTACAAACAAATAAACGACAATAATGTCCAGCGATCTGGGATCAGCGTCATTCGTGTTAAATTATAAATTATCTGAAAGTAAATCAATTCAGACAGTTTTTGGGTGCACTAAGTTATAGCTAGGTATGCCTCTTTAATGACACATTCGTAATGACTATGCATGAGTCCAAGATGACGGCGCCCTAGTTTTAATCGGATGCTTCTGATAGTATTCATGTATCCATTACCTGCTTTGTCAAGTGTGAAATGCCAACTGAAAGTGTTCCTCCTGAAGAGAAGGAACGAGAAGGGAAAATAATACACAGAAGACAAAAAGTGTCTTGATGAAGTCAAAATACGGAGGTAATGGTTGACTTCGGAGAGTCTCAGATTAGACTGACTGTTGTGATCAACTCGGATCCAGGACCTTTAGTCTCTCGTAAATTTGGTTGATGAAAGGGGATATTCATAGTTGCAAAATGACTGAGTGTATTATATTTACTCTGTTTGTCTCCAAAATACCCCATCCGTCCACATCTAGAGCAAGCAAAAATGATATTATTTAACTTCAAAATGATTATTTATCAACTCCTGGTTTCACTGTATTTTAATTGTATTACAGGATGTTTATTATACATACAGTAAGTCTAGTTTGTCCAAAGAATTATATTACCATTATAAAAGGTAAACAATAATACGTTCAGTAAGTCTAGTCTGTCCAAAGAATTATATTTCCTATATAAAATCAAAGAGCTATAAAAATAAATGTATTTTTATACTTCTTTGATAAAATGTTAACGATTATACGTTCAGTAAGTTTAAATTGTCCAAAGAATTATATTTCCTATATAAAATGTGAACGAACAAAATAAATAATTTTAATGATTTTTTTTTTTTTTTTTTTTTTTTTTTGTTCATTGTTTCAGCTAATGTTATCAGTGGCATAGCTCGACGAGGGTAATGTAGCTCGACCTGCAAATAATGTTCAGACACGTAAATGAAATATCAAGGGAGAGCACAACTACGTACCTCCTAGCAATTAAAAGCTGAACTAGTTACGCCCCTTTATATTAAAGAAACGCACGATTGGAATGATAACGAGCATTTTCGTAAAAGTCAAAGTTATATCTTTTTCGGAAGAATAAAATTGTAGTTTTCAATGGGAAAGGTAGGAATTTATTTGTTTTCTTCTACGTGAGTAAACTAACTTACAGACTGGCACGAATAATTCAAATGATTCACAATTATATCTTTAAATGCTAATGGCAACCAACAAGAGATAAATTAAATTTAGTTACCATTTATAGTCCGATATAGAATAATCAGTTTTATAAATTGCTTAGATGATAACGCGGGCCCATACATAGTATCGGGCCATACCAAGCTTGTAATCTGTTTGAACTGACATACCACAGTAAGTTGTCCATTCAAAATAGCCCGATAATAATATTCGGTTTCTCAGTTGACAAACTTTTAAGCAATAGATTTTTGTTGATTTTTAAGTATCATGTACAGTCTCGTCATGTGAATAATTTGATTTGTAGGTGATGCATTACGTAAAAGTCGGAATTGAGTATATGTTCTCTGTTCGGTTCTGAGAGGGACTAAAACCTGCGTGTCGCGGTATCAGTTTAAGTGGCAGAATTTCCCCTAAAATGCTTATTGTTATTTTTGTAATCACTTGCTTGTTTTTAGTTGAAGTTGTTAAGGCGAGTATTATTGGTTGAAAGGGGTGTTTACTGAAAATGTACAAATTCACTGCGCGTACATTATGAACTAGAACATCCTGACTTATCTGTATTTAAAGTAAACATACTAAAAGAGGTGAAATTAAAACGTATCAAAGTCTTTCAAAAATCGACAGAAATATCAATCCTACTAAGAAGTATATTGTTTTACTATATAGGTCAAAAATCTTAAACTGCCCAAGCGTTACTATAATAAACGCTTAGTGTGTAAATATGCACGCTAAGCGTGCGAATTTTCGCGCTTACCGCCTGGATGTATAAACATACGCGTTCCCGCTTAAGGGTGTAAATCTATACTGCTATCATTTTTACTCACCATAAGGCAAAGCACAAAAGATATGTTATTATCTGTATACTGTGGTAAAAATTTCGAGTACTTCAAATAAACGTTTCGGTTCTGAATCCAAACCCTATCAAATGAGGTTACAAATCTAATAAGAAAATCGAAATCTGAATACCTATCAAAACTCACCGATAAAATGAACTCTGATAATACAACAGCTAAAGAATGGTTTAAATTGGCCAAACAGGTAACCAAAAAGGATTCCTCAAAATCTATCCCGAACTTGGTAAGTGGCAATGCTCAAGCTTCAAGTGATGTAGACAAAGCAAACTTATTAAATCAATATTTCTGTTCCCAGTCATCCATAGACGATACAGGTCATGAGTTACTAAATATCCCTGTCAGCAGATGCTCACTTCAGGACATATCTATATCAGTCCAAGACGTGATTGACAGTATAAATTCAATCGACCCCGGAAAGGCATGCGGCCCAGATTTGGTCAGTCCCCGTCTTATTCGGGAGGGATCCAGTGTTCTTGCTGAACCCCTGTCCATCTACTTCAACAAGCTCCTTCAGCAATCTTTCTTTCCTTCTTCTTGGAAACTTGCTAATGTCACGCCAATATTCAAGAAGTCCGACCCATCCAATCCGTCCAACTATCGCCCTGTCTCGCTCTTAAGCTGCATAGGCAAACTTATGGAACGCTGTATTCACAAGCACATCTACAATTACATTGTTGCAAATAACCTCCTAACTCCGAATCAGTCTGGTTTCATAAAAGGTGATTCAACGGTTAACCAGCTGACCTTCTTTTACAATGAAATATGTCAAGCACTGGATGAGGGCAAGGAAGTGCGCGCGGTGTTTTGTGACATATCAAAAGCCTTCGATAGAGTCTGGCATCGGAGTCTTCTTCACAAACTTTCTTCTTTTGGAATTCAGGGAAAGCTCCTAGAGTGGTTCTCGTCATACCTTTCGGGCCGTCGGCAACGAGTTGTCATTTCAAATACTTCTTCGTCCTGGCGTACCATTTCCGCTGGCGTTCCTCAGGGTTCAATTCTTGGACCTCTTTTGTTTCTAATCTATATAAACGATATTGTAAATGATCTCCAGGCCAATATCCGGCTGTTTGCCGATGATACTACACTTTACATAACTGTTGATTCCCCGAATGCATCCGCTGTTGTCCTTAATTCTGATCTTCGTAAAGTAACAAATTGGGCAAGATCATGGCTTGTGGATTTTAACCCCAAAAAAACTGAAACTTGTCTATTCTCTAGGAAGAGAGATCGTGCAAACCACCCCCGTCTAATCATGGATTACGTCCCTATTTCTTCTGTTAAAACTCACAAACATCTTGGTATTTCATTTTCCGAGGACGCTAAGTGGAAGGAGCATATATCTTCGTCTGTAAATAAAGCCTGGCAGAGGTTAGGCATAATGCGATCACTGAAATTTATCTTGTCACGTTCCAGTCTGGAAAGAATGTACTTTTCATTCGTTAGGCCTCTTCTTGAGTACGGAGATGTTATATGGGACAATTGTTTTGTAGAATCAAAAAATGATATAGATGCCGTTCAAAACGAGGCTGCGAGGATCGTTACTGGTGCGACCAAACTATGCAATATTCAAACTATGCTGTCTGAGCTTCGGTGGGAGACCCTTCCAATAAGGCGTAAGAAAAACAGGCTCGTTCTATTCTACAAAATGACAAACGGTCTTACTCCTCATTATCTCAGTAGTTTGATTCCTGAAAACAACCAAAATCGATATCCTTTAAGGAATTCCGATAACATACCTACGATACCATCTAGAACGCAACTTTATAACTCTTCCTTTTTGCCAGCAACTATTCGTGACTGGAATTCTCTCCCGTCTGATGTTCGAAATTGTAACACTCTTCACACCTTCAAAACCAAAATCTCGAAACAACAAACAACGTCTCCCACCCTTTTTAACGTTGGAACACGTAAAAACCAGATATTTCATACTCGTCTACGCCTCGGTTGCAGCTCTTTAAATTTTGACCTTCACTGGAAAATATTACCGACACCGCTCTCTGCAAATGCGGAGCCCCTGAGACTGTTTCCCATTTCTTGCTTCAATGTCCCCTTTACACCATGCATAGACAAGAAAACCTTGGCAATCTCCCATGTGCAAAAACAGTTAGCAATCTCCTTTATGGAGATGAGCACCTCACGTTCGAACAAAACAGTCAGGTGTTTCTAAAAGTGCAAAGCTTTATATCTTCTTCTAAACGATTCGGTTAATGTATTTGTTTTTTGGACTGATGTCAAGAGCTGTGTGAGCCCCTCCTTTCTCTTATTTTCTTTTCTATCGATTTTATCGTTCTAACTCATTTCTCACATTAAATTTTCATTTGATTGTAGTAACGTGACATATACACATGTTTAAAAGAGTCCGTATTCTTAGGTTATTTCTCAAGACGCTCTACCTCAAACAACTTCCCAACTCTTGAAACATTATTCAAGAATAAATTGAATTACCTGTTACAATGTTCATAAATGTCATACTGATCGTAACCTTGTACATTTATTGTTGTAAATCTGTTTATTGGAAAGGAATTTACATAAGCTATCAGCTTGTTTTCCAATCCATTTATTTGACATGTAAAAGTTTGTTGTACATGTTATGTGGATGTTGCTTAAAAATAATAAAATATTGTTTAAACTAAACCCTATCAAAGGGTCGTTCGGGCTTTAATCAAATGTTATATGATTGCGTGTTTTAAAATAATTATAAAAGCCGGAAATATGTTATATTACCAAGATTTCATGCAGAAAGATCACGTGTTTTAAAATGCAATGGATTTTTTTTTCAAATATAGGTAGTTTACGCAAAAAAGAGATTATATATTTTTACCGAATCTGGGATATTTCCATACAGTGCTCGACGGATATAGTGCTCGACGGACAGCCCACGTGAGAATCAATGATATCGCAATAATAACATTTACTCTTGCAACTCAAGTGTACATGAGTGTCTTGTTTTATTTATTACATGTTTATAAGTAAGTGTAGTTTGTCCAAAGAATTATATTTCCTATATAAAATGTAAACAAACATATTAAATAGTTTTAATAGTTTATTTTTGTTAAAGGTTTCAGCCAATTATATCAGTGGCATAGCTCCACGAATGTAATGTAGCTCGACCTGCAAATCTACAAATACTTTTTAGACACGTACATGTTTAGAATATAAACGAACATATCAAGGGAGATCACAACTACGTACCTCCTAGCAGTTAAAAGCTGAAGTAGTTACGCCCCTTTATATTAAAGAAACGCATGATTGGACTGATAACGGGCATTTTCGGAAAAGTCAAGTCTAATATATTTTTCTTTGGAAAGAATAAAATTGTAGTTTTCAATGGGGAAGGTAAGAATTTATTTGTTTTCTTCTACGCGAGTAAATTATGTTAGTGACTAGAGCGGATAATTCAAATTATTTACAATTATATTTATTTTAAAATCAATACTAACAATGCGAGATAATTAAGAGATGTGTTACTATTTATAGTCCGGTATGTAATAATCAATTTTATAAAGTGTAATTATGATAAAGCTTTTAATCTGTCTGTATCAGTGTATACAGCCATGTATTAAGTATCCATTATGATTTGTGTATGTATAGTATTTTTTGTTTGTAATGGCCAAATTGTTTGCAGATTATGCCAATAAACTTGAAACTTGAAACTTGTTTGAACTGGCATAGCATAGAAAGTAAGACCGGTTATCATTTTAGGTTTCCGAACTGACACACTTTAAAGTTTTAAGCAATAGAGTTTTAAAGTACCAGTGTTAATAATAAGAATTTCATACATTATTATTATTTTATTATTATACCAGATTTATATAGCGCCCTTTTAATGATCAATTTCACGTTCAAAGGCGCTTTACGAAGTTCAAATGCAGCCACACAGGGCGCATAATTCACCCTCTACTACAGAGCGATCTGACCAGAGGGACAGAGTGAGACAAAGCCCCCACGACAGAGAGATCAGAAATCAGATATAGGCTTGTCCGGCTAACTTAGCCTAGCTCGTTGCGAATAGACAGCCTGTTTTTTTTAACGTGCCCAGTGTATAGCACTGATACACGGCAAGGATTGCCTGGGTCCCTGACCAGTACACCTCTTAAATTGTTGAGTGGGAAACACTGAAAAGCGTTTCTGAAAATTCCCGAGCTGCCGGGGATCGAACCCCCGACCTCAGGATTGGAAGGCCAGTGAGCAAACCACTGAGCTATCCGTCCACATTGTATTACGTATGTTCTGTTCTGTTCTAATCTTATCGTGATTATAACCTGCGTGTCATGATAACAGTGACAGAAGTGACAGAATTTCCCCTAAAATGTGTTTTATACGGTGTTATGTTTGGACAACCGTGACTTTTTAGTGAATACTGTACCGCGATGCACGATGGTACGATGACGAAAACGCGACGGTGCGATGGTACGATGGTGAAAACGCGATGGTGCGACGATGAAATCGCGATGGTACGATGGGGTAATGTCGATGTGATATCGCGTTTTCATCATCGTACCATCGCGTTTTCACCATCGTACCATGGCATTTTCATCATCGTACCTTCGAGTTTTCACCATCGTACCATCACGTTCAGTCCAGATATATGAAGCAATAATGTTTATAATTTTCTGATTAGAAACAAAAACTGAGCGAACGGACGAACACATTTAGTATAATAATTTGTTATACACATGTTATGTAAATGTATCAATAACATTTTGATAAATGTTTTAGTTTGTTTTTTTAAAAACAACTTCCGTACTATTGACATCAGTTCGCAGTTTTGACCTACTTAAAGAACCAATAAAAGTTGTAAATCCATAATTCTTCAATCAATAAAAACAGCGGGACTGGACAGAAATGAATACATGGCTGAAATTAATATACTGTTTCATTACATTTCAACACGGTATAGTATGAATACTGTCTCTAATGGCTTTTACCGGAAAGGCAACTGTAGATGGGAGGTATTTTACCTGAATGATAAAACGAATCTTGGAACACTAAAGCGTAACTATCTATGAGTATGAATAATGCTGTTGACGGTCGTGGTGAGATCTCCGCAAACTCTACTGTACTTGCGGATTGATTTCAATCGATTGATTAAACTAATAGTAATGTATGAAAGCGTTTGATGTGACTTTGAATCACAAAATGCCGTCTGTTTGCTGGTATATCTACCGACAAAAATGCAGTATTAACTTAAAACTGCACAGGAATATTCGAACTCTTTTGTAAAGCGTCATAATTTTGCCAAAAAGTAATGCATTTTTTAGCGAGACTAGTATTGGAGTGTCACGCGGAACAGTTATAGTGATTTTATTGAAACTTCACATGGTTCAAGAGTACATTGCAAGAAGGCATTGTAGTATGAACAAATAACTATATTACTTCTTTATCTATACTTCGATCCAACATTTTCAATACATAAAATCCCCTCCAACGCCGACAATCTTTTTAAAAGATATTTCTTGTTTCAAGCGTAAACCATTTAGATTTGCAATCTAAACAGTAAGCTATAATTTACTCTTATATTTCCATTATGAAAACTTGTGTGAGGTTAAAGGTTTTTGAAACAGTCTCGCAAATCAAGCATTTGTCCCTACGTCTTTATTTACCGAATTGTCTTAGTATATTCTAAAGTTATGAAAAATCAGGGTTTAATCAAATTTTATATTATAGACAAAAATATCCAAATGTACAGAAACCTCAAAACACGTTTTAGAAACGGATACATCTATTATCATTCCATGTAATCGTTTTCAGCGTTCCGGTAGCGGTAAAGGTTGCGGATGTGGTATAGGATGTGGGTGCGGGTGTTGTGGAGGTGTTAAATTCTGTCTCATACTGTTCAACACCATTTTTCTGGTATGTACATGTTTTAATTTGTTGAGTTTTATATAATTATGTAGGATATTTAGAATATTTATTACGAATTTCAGACTTAATTAATAGATTATAGATACCTAAATGCACGACCCCTTCCCACCAACCTTCCACGCCGACGCCCCCTCCCCCAATCCCCAAAACACAATTTTACATCTAAAGTGCATTTTGTAATTAAAAGCTAAAGTGCGTTTTGAAACGAACTTTTGGCGATGCAAGCGTTTAGATGCAACATCCTAGTATATTTAACCGATACTTTTAGCTGGAAGTATCCTTTAATGATTTAAGCCATCTGTATAGTAAGCACGAAATCAATTTGTTCTTGCTGCTCAAGTTGTGAAGCTGCAGATATATATGGTAGCATTCTTTATATGAACGCGATATATATGGTAGCATTCTGTATATGAACGCCATATATATGGTAGCATTCTTTATATGAACGCGATATATTTGGTAGCATTCTTTATATGAACGCGATATATATGGTAGCATTCTTTATATGAACGCGATATATATGGTAGCATTCTTTATATCAACGCGAGATATATGGTAGCATTCTTTATATGAACGCGATATATTTGGTAGCATTCCTTATATGAACGCGATATATATGGTAGCATTCTTTATATGAACGCGATATATATAGTAGCATTCTTTATATCAACGCGATATATATGGTTGCATTCTTTATATGAATGCGATATACATGTATATGGTAGCATTCTTTATATCAAAGCGATTTGTCTTACCCTTTCAGATTTCAAGTGCTGCGTTAGTTGCTTTTGGTATATGGGCTAAGGTGGAGAAAAATTTCGTCAGTTTGCAGAATTTGGTAGACTATGGGACAGGTGACAGGACCCTACGCAACACTGGCTCGGTGTTGATAGGATTTGGGTTCTTTTTCGTGATTGTCAGTGCTTTTGGATGTCTTGCTGTGTGCCGAGCTCAAAAGAAGTATTTAATCATTTTGGTAAATAAAAACTTTTCATGTACAAGTGAGCATGGTATTTTGTCATTTTTTGCTGTCGAAAACAAAAGGCATAGCTAATTGTATTTAAAACGTAATGTGAACCTAGATTTGAAAAGATTTTTTTCATTTTTATATGTTCAGGTTTGCTTGGTTTTCGTTCTCTACTGGTACTGTGATGTTGATATAATTGATATTTGTTTTGAATTTATGTATTTTCAGTATACTCTCCTTCTTTTTGTGATATTATGCTGCGGCATTGCTGTTGCTGTTGCCTATGGTGTCTTCAAAGGAAAGGTAAGAAACTAATTGTGACACTTGGCATTTTAAGCGTCTCTTTTAAAGATGTTTGATGAAAAACAAAATCTTCTCACAATATAAAAATGATACTTGAGAAATTGAAAAAACCCGCTTTAAGGTAGATAGATATAAAGAATTATTTATGTATAAAATGTATGTTTAATTAACAGACAAAGACTTATTAAAGAAAATATTATAAATTGGTTTGATGTAAACATATGTTTAAAACAGGGCTACATTCTGTTTCCTGTCTAAATTGATATAAATAAACTAGAACTGCAGAAAAGACATAGACACTGTTTAGAACTATATACTGGTAGAACAGAACCATTTCTGTTTTACTATATGCTGATCATTATAGGTCTAGGATTGGTGTAATGTGAATACCATGAAAGAAAATAAGATAAGAAAAGTGATACTGTAAACTTTAGAGGCCATTCATAGTCTCAAGTCTCAGGTTATTTTAGATGTGGTCAAGACAAATATGTATATTTAAACATAGAGTTAGATAACCGCTAAGAATTAGATTATAATATCACAACCGAAATTTGCTTACTTTACATATTTGATCAAACGAGTGGCTGAAATAAAATGTGTAGTGAATTGCTTTTTAAGGCAACTGTATGACACGGGTGTTCACATTGATTTAATGCTTGCAGATAGATAGTGACCTGGCGGATGCCCTCAACAAAACAGTTAATGAGTATGAACAGGGAACTGACCTTGCAACAGACTGGGATTATATGCAAACTTGGGTTTGTGACATACTTTGTTTAAAACTGCAACTGCATTTTGACTTTTACGTATGCTTTAAGCAGCTATTTTACTACAACAAATATTTGAACGTTCGTTTTACATATATATTTTACAATCACAATTGTTTTAACGTTGGAGATATTTCTCTAATTTTAAAAGCTAGAAGGAAAGATAAGAATATGACAAAATAACCAGTTTTATACAAAATAATCAGTATTTACAGAGGTTGTAGAAATGATTAAATAGTTTAAAGAAACGCAAGTTGAAGACATGATGCGGAGAAATGGGAGTACAGTGTTTCAAACTCGCCAAAGTTTCCAAAATGTTCTCAAATTTATTATTTTCATTTTTACATATGACCACCAAATGGCCATATCTATATTATTATTTCATATGTTAAGATAAACTGTAATTTTGTTTGCTGCCTGTGTAATAGTAAATGCATTTCTACCATTGCTTTGTAGATGAAATGCTGTGGATCGGCTGGACCTAAAGATTACACAAATGTAAAGTTCCATGATAAAGTAAGTATAGTCTTTTTCTTTCACATTGTAAACATATTCGAAATACTTATAATGATTTAGTGTTTTCGGGTTGCATCCTAATTGCAAATATCTAAATTGTCTTTACATTGCAATGATCTAATTAACGCTATTGTCAAAGACATACTTAATGTTGTTATTATTTCTTGCCCTGTGGTATCATAGAGTACATTTAATGTTTCTCGTTGTTGGTGCATTTTCTGGTTCTTCGGATCATGAAGTGATAATTTACTGTAGTAGAACTCCGCTTAAGCAGAGGACGAGGGATGTTGCACATTTCAGAATCTGTCTGCTGTTATATTGCTTGATTTCGTTCTGTTCTTCCAAAGAATCTTCTTGCAGATTTTATTAAATAAAAAATTTCTGTTTATGACGGTGCTAGGGGACGTGGGGGTTTGTTTTATAGCAATGATGAGTTAACCAGGCTGAACGATGTTAAATCTGAACCGTGATGTAAAACATCTTTGTATAAGACCCCGTGCTAGTAGGGGACGTGAGGGATGTTGCTCTTTTCATTACCTCTTATGAACAGACTATGTCAAACCGAGTCTGCTATTAGTTTGTTTGGTTGTATTCTATGCCTGCAAAGGATCTTCCGTTACATATTTTATTGATTTAATAAAATAGTTTATTGCGCATCAATTCATATACGACATTCGAGAACAACTAATAATGCAACATCACTTTCCTTTTAACATGTATTTTTCACTTGAAATTATTCTTATCCGAAATTTAGTCACTTGTTTATTTTGCACGTGCAGATGAGGTATGTTAAGGTTTCCATGTATAGTATCAGTTTTAAGCTTGGCTGTTTAGAATATGCATCATATGAACACTGTCGCAAGTAAGATGCACGTTCCAGTAACTTGTTTTTGTTTTTTAATAACTGTAAACTTCATTTATAAAATATAAGATTTTAGAATTAAATATAAGAAAACTTTTCTTTCAGGAGATGCACGTCCCCAACACATGCTGTGTTTTGACCAACAGTGACCCGAAACACCCGAACCCTGAGAACGAAAAGAGATGTCAACAAGATGCATACATGTATCAACTAGGAAATATCACATCATCTCAAACTCTTCACACAATCGTAAATATATCATATGTTGATTATTGTCTTAAAGGCGAATGTATACCTTTTCAAGTTAATTTTATATGAAAATTACGCTCAAACCTGTCACAATGCAGAAAGAACTTTCAAAAATTTAACTACTGTTGAGAAAGATATGGCAGTTTGAAATTAAAGAATTGTGCTGACTATGGTGCGATCATTTTAGTATTATTGACGCTATTCACACAATGCTTTTACAATTACTTATATGGCATAGATAAATGACCTGAGTTTTAGATGTAAAATTTAAAAATTGCTTTAGTTCTAGCTAGAGAATTTTAGAGAAAACCATTGCCGCAACTGATCTAAATTCATTCGTCTGCTAGGATATTCACAATAGCTGCCTCTTTCAATCCTTTGTAGGCATTCAAAGTTCTTATTACTTGAAAAGTGTGTAACGTGAATGTATTGGTTGTTTTTAGGGATGCTACGAAAGTCTTGGAGATTTTATAGCCTCTAAGCTCGGGATAATTATTGGTGTCGGTGTTGCAATATCTACGCTGCAGGTAAACTACATCATGTATTCTAAAAAAATGTAAGAACCAAGAGGTCGGCACCAACCGTGCCTTTGGTAACAAATGGACCTCCAGAGTCCAAAGTAACCAAATAATTGATATTTTGCAGCAAAGCAGTAAAGAATACCTACATTTTTCTCAGTATATGGTGAATTTTCACCTTTAGTCTGCTGGTGGCGAGTGATTCTGCGTCTGCGACCAGTGCAGACCAAGATCAGCGGGAACGTCGTGCAGTCTGATCATGGTCTTCATTATCGCTTGTGAGTCAGTAAATTTTCTTTGACCACCCTTTCAAATAAAATATGGCATTGCCTAAATTGAATGATGGACCAGTCCATTTTAGAAATTAAGCAAGGTAAAGGTGAAAGAGAGAGGTAAGCGTTAAGAACTACCGGTATCACAAATGTTCATTAAGAATCAGTTGTCTGTTGAAATGTCCATACATTGTATACAAACTTTTCACATACAGTACGACATGTTACATCACCACTTCTAGGGTACAAGAATTTGAGTATGGTAAAAAATAGCCTTAATACAGTGTATCATGTTGCACCAAATCTATAAAACTTCTTTCTGTAAAAGGTGTTTAAGAAAACATTTTAAAGCGCTAAGGAAAATGTAATATAAAAAGTGCATTATGTAGCCATATATATAGATTTCACTTACAATTTTACGTATTACGACTGTTCATGCTACACCAACTAAAAGCAAAACAAATCCTTTTATGAGTTATTAAACTTCAAAATAAATATGTCGCATATGCTCTATGTCCTAAGGAGAAGTGTAAGTTAACATAGTCTGTGGAGGATGAAAAATGCGTTGTGTACAACTTGAATCATTATATCTTGGATTTAAAATGGCCGCCGTAATTTTACATGTTTATGACATAAACAGTGGTTAAGACATCATATTCTGCAGAACATATCTGTACATAATTATTACGATATGTACAACAATAATATACAAATCATTGAAATTTATTGTGAATTGTTTATATTAAAAGCTAAAGTATTTACTTACTAGCTGCAACTAATGTCTATATTCTTTATATTCTGTATTTATATATTTATTATTTTTGTATATTCAGATTCTTGGTATCTGTCTGGCAATCGGACTATGCATCAACGACGATTACAGAAGGTTTTAAGCATGGTTAAGACGATCCAGCATAAACATCATTATTCCTGCGCACGCAGCTTTCATAGGAATTTTATGCATTAAAGAAGAGAGGATAATTCGTCACTGCTAAAAGACCTTTTATAAAATAACTTAGGACCTTACATGTACCATAAGCGCTTATGACTATAAACATTTTTACTCAATACAATATGGCTAGTTCAGAGTTAGTGAGCGCATGTAACTAATGTTAACTAAATTCTGTGATATTTGTCATCTTACCTTTTGCGCTGCCCAGCAAGAATTTAGTTGTGCCCTAAACTCGGCAACAATGTACAAGTAAAGTATAACGGTGTGTAGGTTTGTTCATTGAACTCAGCTACGAATAAGTCTCAATATAAGTTTGAATTGTGTTAACACTGAACTCAGTGATAAGTTTGTTCTTTGTTAACACTGAACTCGACGAGGAATAAGTCTCAATATAGGTTTGTTCTGTATTAACACTGAACTTGGTGATCAGTTTGTTCTGTGTAAACACTGAGCCCGACGAGGAATAAGCCTCAATATAAGTTTGTTCTTTATTAACACTGAACTCGGCTAGGAATAAGTCTCACTTACAAATGAAGTATATTAATGTATAAGTTTGTTCTGTGTAAATACTGAACTCGGCTAGGCAGGTTTAGGCGCAGTTGAAGCATATGTTATGTGTTAACACTTATTTCGGCAAAGAATAAGTTTATATTACAATACTTTATTTTATAGACTAGAGAGAAGTAGTAGTGAACGCTTAACTATGCTAGGAATAAGTTTCATCTAAATAGGAAATATGACAGGATGTGAATACGTTTTGTATCATCACTAAGCTCGACTAGGAACAAACCTCAGATATACTAGTAGTTATGTCTCCCACCACACAGTGGTGTGGGAGACACATTGATTTACTCCTGTCTGTGTCTGTGTCTGTCAATCACAAATCTTGTCCGCACTCTAACTCAAATATTTCTCATCCGATATTCACCACACTTGAACAAAATGTGTTTGTCAACTTCCTCAGCCAAGTTCGATAACTAGCGAAATCGGCCCAGGTTCAAAATGAAGTATGTTTTGGCTAAGATATATTTTGCATTTTATGAATATCTTTGTGAATTTACTGCTTTGCACTGTTTAAAGAACAGCAATGTAGAGAGTTTCCTATTACGCAACTGTTGTACAAGTTTCAAGTTATAGTTTTATAGTTTTTTTTAGAAATCTCGTTATCTTGTTATCCTTAAAAATGGCCCTTAGATGTGAAGACCTAATTTTGGCGGCCATATTTGAATGTTCTGGAGAAATTGTGACATTTCTGTGTCAATTCTTTGACACTTCATTCAGATACTTTAGATCATTATTTGTAATTTGAAATATACCGATAAGGTGTAGTTTTTACTCTAGTTTATGTTTATGTAAATAGTTTTTGATAACATTCATTCTATTTCTTGCATTTGTTGAGAAGAGTTTTGCATATTTGGGAAAGTATTACTGACTAATCAGATAGCAGCATTTTTAATGCTTGTCAGTTAATATGGGCTTATCAGTTACTTCTTTGTTCTTCAAGTTGGACTGGATTGGAAATTATATGGAATATAGAGCCAATTTTAGGATACTTTAGCCTTTATATTTATTGCAGAAATAAAATTTAACTTTGAAGTTTTATCATACTTTTTGTTGTCTCAGAATATACTGGAACTTGTTTGAATTTAATCTTGAACAGTTGCGGAAATTTCTGACAATATTTACACAATTTTTATGCTAAGGAAATTGCAGAATTTGTGTATCATTTGAATTGTAGAATTTGTAGTTACGAATGTTTGTTTATGAGTGAAATTTAGATTTTAATAGATTTATAAAACTAGACTTATCTTATCTTTTCATTTCATTAGTATTGACTTAGTTACAATCAAAGTGGTGCGATGATAAAAAAGCTTTGAAATAACGCAGGAAGTGGATTTATAAAGAATCCTAGCTTTTCCTTCAAATAAATAAGCCAGTCGTGTCGGTCATTCTGAACATATAACCCCAGAACCCGAGTGTAGTAAGACATTTTGAAAGAAATATAATTTAGATCCTCGTCGGAATATTTTCCTTTAAGCCTGTGGTAATCAGTGTTTTAGAGGAACCTGGTTTACGACAGTACACAAGTTTGTTCTGTGTCAACAGTAACTCAGCTAAAAATTGGTCTAAAGAACACATGAAGTATAATAAATACTGTATGCAAGTTTGTTATGTGCCAACAGTAACTCGTATAGAATTTGGTCTCGGATAGAAATGAAGAATGAAAATATACACGTTTGTTCTGTCTCAACAGTAACTCGGCTAAGAATTGGTCTCGGGTATAAATAAAGTATACTAGTATAAAAGTGTGTTCTGTGTCAACACGAAGCTCGACTAGGAATAAGCATCAAGTATAACTGAAACATAATGGTATATACAGTGAAAGTTTGATTTGTAAAACACTAAGTTCTGTTCAGATGTAATTAGAGTATGCCAGTACTAGTTTGTAAGTTTGTCCTGTGTCGTGTTTGCAGAAACAATTTAATAAAAAAAACAACATTAAAACAGAAACCTTTCTTTATCAAAACTTGATCGCAAGGTTTTGAAATATTGCCATCTTTTTAAATTTGGTGTGTAAAATAGGCATATCTTTTCTCAATGATCACATTACTAACACATTCTTCTCACAAAGTCTATTGTTCATGCATTTTCTTCATTTTGCAAAGTGGTCCTCTGGATTTCATACTCTGTTGATAACCCCTGATGGCTTACTATTGGAGACAATTTTGACACAGTGTTCGAGTCGAACCCAGACCGCCTGGCCGCATTGTAAGGTATATAAATACATCAAGGCTATTTTTAATGGCTTTTACCATTTGTAACCTTAGCATGATCATAGTGCAGTAGTACATTAGCATGGTGTATACCAAAATAAGTCACTGTTGCCATTTACCACAACCACCTGTCTATTCCCATCAAAGATAGGATTTTGTTTGTAGATTTTGGCCTGTGTTCAATTCATTTGTTTGACTTTTCTCTGCAAGAACGGTAAATATTATATTCTTTTACTGTATATAAAAGAAAATTTAAGCCTAGAACTGGAGGTCTTTTAAGTATTTTAAAATAAGAAGCATTAATATTTAATTATACATGTATGTATAGCTGTTTAAGATTTAATTTCCTGTTTTGTGTTTGTGAATCAAAAAGAAAAAACAAAACTTTGATTTCATCTTATGATTTTGCTGTTTGCAAGACAAATTGTTGGCAATTTTATAACTAAACATAAAACTTTTTTGGTGAAAACTTGAAACTTATCATAAATTGAATTTATAATACGAAAACAGAAACATAGTCAAATTTGTTTGAAGTTAATTTTACGATTGTTAAATACTGAAAAATGAAAAAAGTATGGTATCTAAAAATTCTATAACTGAAGTGGTCTTCATTGTTACAAGAAATGAAGGTGATCCTCCTTGTGTGCTTAGTCGCCGCTGCACGTGCAAACTTTCTGGATACGGTTGGTCATGCCCTAAGCGGTGCGGCTCACACAGTTGGTGATGGTGTTGTGGACGCTGCAAAAACTGCTGCAGGTGGTGTTGTTGATGCGGCACAGACTGTTGGTCATGGTGTAGAGACAGCTGCGCATGCCGTGGCTGGAGTACTCCCAGATGTTGCTTCTACTCTTGGTAATGAACACAATAATCATGTGCTCACCAGTAAACGGGAACACTTGACTCTTAAGACTGCTAGCTAAAGTGCCGCTTAAAACATTTGCAGAGTATTTTAACTTATGCACACAAATCATCTGCAAATACAAACTACTATTTGGCTCTCAAAAACATATATGAAATATTAATTCTAAAAAGAGGTATTTTTAAAGCATAGATCACAATTTAAAGTTTTACAGTACTCTTCTCATTAACAACAGTAACTGAGCTTGTATGTACCGCATGTAAAGGTGTTAATAGTAGGAATGATACTTGTGATCAAATATTTAAGAATTCCGCTAATCCGTTGCTCAGATGAAGCACGCTTTCACAGAATAAATATTTATATTTTGTATTTAAAATTCTCTAGTTATCGGGTTTAAATATGAATTTCTAGGATCAACATTTAAAGATGTTTGGAACGTTGCTAAGGATCCTCTTAAACAAGCTGGGGAACAGCTATTGAAGGAAGCCGCTACATTTGCCCTGGAACAAGGGGTAACCATGGCTCTGGATGCCCTCGCAGCAGGAAAGCGTGATGTTCCGTAAGAGTTAATTAGGCTTTAATGTTTTTTCGGTTGATAGGTTAAATTATTTACATATTTAATGCTTGCCAAACCCACTCACAAACAGTAACTCATTCAATATGTGAAGATGAAACAGGTTAGTAAAAGATGGTCACTGGATATATTTAAGGATTTGGTTGATCTAAGACTTTATGCTACATGAGACATTTACCGGCTATATAATATTTGTCATATCTTTTAGACCCGCCCGCTTAGCTCAAAAGGGAGAGAGCAGATCTACGGATCGCGGGGTCGTGAGTCCGATCCATAGGCGAGGCGTATGATGTTCTCTGTGAAGATTTGATAAAAGACATTGTGTCTGAAATCATTCGTCCTCCATCTCTGATTCAAGTGTGGAAGTTGGCAGTTACTTGCGGAGAACAAGTTTGCACTGGTACAGAATCCAGGAACACTGGTTAGGTTAACTGCCGGCCGTTACATAACTGAAATGTTGTTGAAAGACGGCGTTAAACCCAAAACAAAATTGTCATATCTTTTATGCGTTTTCTTCGGTTTCAGAGACAGAGAGGTCCTTAAAGCATACATGGCAGCTGTGATTCAAGATGAATACCAGAAATGGTTGAAGGACACAGAGAACCAGGTATTGGGCTCAAAGGATGAGTTGATGAAAACAATGGGCAGGTTCAGATTCCAAGACATGCCAGAGGAGCTGAAGAACTACGTAGCCGAATATGCTAAAGCCAAAATGGAAGGCAAATCAGACCAGTTCATAGTGAAGCAAGCAGCAACAGCTTATCAGAATGCTCTGGAATGTAAGTACAGCTTATCTATTAAGGAATGCACGCGATTATTTGAAATCAGCTAGCACTTCATTTATCTCACTATCTTATATATTTCTTATTGTAAAGTGGATAAAAATACTGCGAATATCGCAGATAAAGAGTTTGTATGAATCTTTTTATGTGTAGAACGCAACCAAAGAGTTATAACAGGTACGGTTTTCGCCGAGTCTGTCCGCGGACTACTGAAATGTGCAATATCCCTCACGTCTCCAGCACAGGCTTTAACGCAACGTAAGTATACTTTTTACGGACTCAATGATCCCAGCTGACCAGTGAATTAACAACACTGAGTCTGGTGGAGACATTTCACGGCGGCCATAGGGCAATTAAAGACTGTTATTGTGATAGTTAATTCAATCTGTATGATAGTCCTTCAGACATATGGGACGTATCCAAGAAAGTCAACTAATGTATCTTTAGTTTTATCGATATTTGGGTAACAGCATTATAACAAATGATATTGAAATTGGTTTGTTTTTATTTTTACAGCTCTTAAAGACCGCCTCACCAACAGAGTTCAATCAACAATCGCAAGTCTGGCAACTGCACATTAAGTATTAAACACTTATGTAGAAAAGTGGTAAAAACTAGTCTTTTGTTTTCTCTTTGTTGTTCTTTTCGCCCTGAAACGCTTCACGCCGCTGGCCTTTAGCCTCCATTGTTAGTTTAAACAATATTTTATTATTTTTTTTAAGCAACATACACATAACATGTACAACAAATTTTTACATGTCAAATACATGGATTGGAAAACAAGCTGATAGCTTATGTAAATTCCTTTCCAAAAAGGATCCTAACTAGCCTCCATTGTTTTAATAGTTATATATTATATTATTCTAACACTACCCGATTTATAAGAAGATTGAAACTGTGTGTTTTAACAATGAATTTCTTTTGAATAAATGAGCAGCACCATGGGAAAACCAACATAGTGCATTTGCGACCAGCATGGATACAGACCAGCCTGCGCATCCGCGCAGTCTAGTTAGGATCCATGTTGTTCGCTTTCAAAGCCTATTGCAATAAGAGAAACCATTAGCGAACAGCATGGATCCTGATCAGACTGCGCGGATATGCAGGCTGGTCTGGATCCATACTGGCTGCAAACGCACTATGTTGGTTTTCTCATGGTGCGGCTCAAATCATTGTCTGCCGTTCAGATGCGTATTATTGTATCATTCGGGCTGCACCCTCGTGCATCTAATCTCCACACTATGATTTTATTCCACGGTAAACGACTTTCGGGTATACATTATTTATTAAACAGTTGAATAAAATCTCATCTCAAAATAATGGTACCAAATTTATGTGTCATCCTATTCTATAAATGTTAAATAACTAGGCCTGCTTGAAGAACTAACATCATGTTTAATCATTCTAATAGTATTCTGCGAAAGAACAAGTGCATATTGTGTATTAACTTTTGCAATGTCAAATTTTAATTTTTGTCTAAATTGAGAACGTCATCCTGTCCTTACCACTGCACCGATTTTAAAGCGATACATCTCTTATTGTAATTCACAAGCTAATAGACACGAAGTAGAGCAACAAACACTTAAGACATAGTGGCCCGATAGTACTAAGACATGTTATATCGGATGCGGTTCTCATTTGAGTTGCGCCGTATAAAGATGAGTTCACTGACAAACTGAAACAATTCAAGAACTGAAACAATTCAACCAAAGCCGTGTATTTCTCAGATGATATACATTTAATGATACACATTTAAACTTTTGCAATCTTTGGGATTGATTGTTGTCCAAATTGATAACGTTATCCTGCCCTAAGCGCCCGAGCAATTAGGCAGAGAAACATCGGTAACTGTACTTCACAGACTTAATACACAGATGAATTTTCATTACAGTAGAGCCACAAGCACTTAAGTCATTGTGGCCATATCACATTAAGGCTTGTACTATCGTATCCGGTTCGCACAAGCGTTGAGCCGTATTAAGATGACTTCTTTTACAGAATGAAACAATTCAACCAACGCCAAATATATTTTAAAGGTCATGTATATTGACATTTGCAATGGAATATATTATTTCTTATCTAAATTGAGACCCCCATCCTGTCTTTACCACTGAATCATTCAGAAACGATGCAGCTCTAATGGTAGTTCACAAGCTTAGGGGGCAAGGGACAGTAAATTGGAAATTCCACGAATCTGCGTTGATACCAGTGAAAAAAAATCATTAAAAATCTACTTTTGAGAAATTCCCGGGAAGTAGTGAGCGGATGTATTGCATGTATTTAGCACTTCGTCATATGTTATTTTTAGCCTGCCGATTCCTTTGTTTCTATGATAAAAACGAGTAAAACTCCGGTTTAAGGACACTAAATTTTGAGGCAAAAAATGGCCCAAAAGGTACACCTTGCGCGACCTGTACCACGTTCTCTGCAAATCACAGACCTAAACACATGTATAATTTTAAAGCATGTGACCAGACAAAAATACTGGTTTGTCTTTATCGTTTACTTTTTCACCAAATTTGAGCTTAATCTGGATGGATGTATGACCGTTTCTATTTCGACTTAATTCCGTTACCTCAGGTTAGATTTTAGACCCGGTCGTTTACATGGAGCTTTGGAAATCGATTCAAGTATTTATTTATTTTACACAATAATTACTCGTACGCAGGAATCATTAGTTCTATAAACACCATAAATAACCAGTTGAATATAAATGCCTTTAAAATGCATCTACCTATTTAATTTAAAGAACGTACCCGGGATAAATACGAAACTGGCCTCTGCCACTTTAATACACAGGCCTAGTTTCATTGTAATAGAGCGACAAGCAGTTTAGATACAACATGGTCAATTGATTCACTGTCAGTTTCATGTTTTTGAAAGGGGTATATAGATCTTGCGCAATTAAGTTCTACAAATGAGTGAAATTATGGAAAGTAAACCAAATAACCCAGTGCTAGAATGATACGCGTATACATAAAGTGCGGCATATCTTATTGGTATATTACCCGTATAATCAAGTCATAGTATCGTTAGATGCAAGATTCAGTAATTTGTACATTACCAATAATGTTGATTAACAGTATGACCGCACGTGGAATGCACTGTTTCTGTATTAAATATCAGTGTATGTAAGGTAAGTCGAAAAAAATCTGTTAACTGGGCTCCTGAACAGTATCATGACAACGAGCTCCTACGACTTCTACAAACAAACCAGTTTGATGATCAGGGTATCATTGTGAACCTAAAGAGAAGACCTTTCCACCAGTATGTTACATTTGGCATTTGAATACAGTTAAGCGATAGTAAACCGGCAACAAATTCTGATAAGAACGAATCAAATGTCAGTTGGACAGATGCGGAAGAATCTTTCGTCATATTGACAGATGCTTGAATATCTAAGCAAGTAACTTGCAAAATACATGTCTACGCGGATCATTGTGACTGAACATAAGCTCCACCATTTCAATTTACAACATGTTTTTACATTCTAGACACACTTTCATAGCATATCCTTTCCATAGCCGTAACGTAATAAAACGTATAAGCCTCTGGTGGCCCTTTCACGCTGCCGTAGAATCAACATTTATAATACGAAATTCATTTTGAAAATATTTCTGAAATGCCTAGGTCTGCAGCTCCAAAATACAAAAAATATCTGATATCCGAGGCAAAAACAGACATTTTTAGACAACGTAAAAAAGACACTATGAACGATTTGACGAAGTTCCAAAAATCTTCATACATTGTATACCCGTAACGGACCCCTATGGGATTCGTGTTTTTTCCGAGTGCAAATAATAATTTTAATACACAGATATATTTTCATTGCAATATAGAAACAAATACTAAAATTACTAAGGCTTGTAATACCGTATCCGGTTGTGGTGTTTTCCAGACACAATCTTTGGCGGTTTATGATCGGTGTTAAGACCCTTTTCATCAACATTATACATCAACATTATACACTAAATGAGGCTTTGCAATAAGATGGTATTTCAGCAAAATGTTGTTTAGAGCATCAAAGTACTTGTCAATAGCCTCCCTTGTAGCACTTTCTGGCTCTAGCCATCTCTAAACTTCTTGGCTTCTTGATGTTCAGTTCCGGCCACTTATGAATAAACTGATATAACCATCTGTCAGTTAAAAGGATGATTTCTGTCCCTTAAACCTAAATTCACAGCATAGTCAGATGCCAAATTAATAGTCTATTGCCTGTTGTAACCGTATCCCACTTCAGCCATAGTCTGTAAATGTCTTGTTAAAAATGTTTCTCGCTCCTGTGAAAACAATGTTAGGGCCCCAGTGGTTACACAGTCAACATCAATCCTTCCTTGTAGCCTGTCAAACAAACTTTCTGCATCACAAGACCAGTACGGACCTCTGACACCTTCCCTTGTCTGAAAAATAAACAAAGATAGAGTCTATAAACATAGCTATATGAATCAATTAAATTCCAATTAACAAGACGTCAAAATATAATGTGAAGCATAGAGGGTCTATTCTGTCACGATATAAATGGTGAACAGTATACTTAAGAAACGTTACGGTATAGGTTTTTGGCCCTGGTATAAGCATAATTCAGCAGACACAAGTAAACAAGCACACTTAAAGCGGCATGCCTCCAGATCGTTCGACAACAAAATATATATATATATTTTTAGATATCTTGAATTAAATGCTTCAAAACTTAATTACTGACAAACTTTATTTTTCGGATACACATGAGAATTTGCTGTTTTTACTACTTTTTACGTCAACTGATTCACTGTCCGTTTCATGTTTCTGAAAGAGGCATATAGATCTCGCGCAATTAAGTTCTAAAAATGAAATTTAAACAGAAACCAGCTTTAATTTAGACCTCTGTGGCCATGCCAAGTGAAAGATAATACTGTTCAAAAACCTGTCCGTCATTACGCGACAGGACGAGATGGCTCCCACGCTGGTTCCTTTATCGTTTTTAAGGCCTTGATAGCTTCGTTTGCGAATATTGGTATAATCGCTGTCAGGGCCGAAAATCAATTACTTAAAACTATTGAGTGACTACACAAAGACTACACGATAATAGACATGTAATTGGTTACACTTACTAGTGGATCGAAAGCCAAAAATAGTGACTAATTAATGTACAAAAATAGATTCACGAGCGTATAAATCAATTTAGATTATTTGCCTCGTTTGATTATATATTTTAGTGCATCGCGCTTTAAATAACATGTGTAAACAAATGCAAGATGTGCCTACATTCAACTGTGTGAACAATAAAGCTATTTTCATGTTTGTTTACCTGGCAGAATTCGCATATGTGTAACGTTGTACATATATCTTATACGACTATACCCCCAGCAGTGTCTTCTTACGGTTTAAGTGGACACTTTAAAGCCCTGCTCCGCTGCTATTCAAATTCTTTTGTGTGTATGCAACCCATGATTACAAATGAATAGGAAACAGTTAACGGCCACGTGCCACACTTTAGCACGCATAACCACAGGTATTTCATACAGAATTTAATATAGAATAGACTCTATTTTGACAGGCGCCACTGTTCATAGCCAGGATTTTCATGCTTTTTCAGTGACAATTCAAGGTTAAAAGGTAGGACGGGAGCAGGGCTTTAAAAATAGAACTGTCTTGTATGAACGCACCCTATCAATTAACTACCTGCACGTGAAATTCGTGAACAAAGTCATAAACTGTGCCTAACGCAAAGAATGTCTATTTTCAAGGTGATTAGATTTTGGCTATCTTCTGTTAAAGCCCTGCTCCGCGGCTATTCAAATTCTTTTGTGTGTATGCAACCCATGATTACAATAGGTAACAGTTAACGGTCACGTGCCACACTTTAGCACGCAAAACCACAGGTATTTCATATAGAATTTTATATAAAATAGACACTATTTTGACAGGCGTCACTATTCATAGTCAGGATTTTCATGCTTTTTCGGTGACAATTCAAGGTTAAAAGGTAGGACGGGAGCAGGGATTTAAAGGTATAAATATTTCAGAATTGCAATGTAAATAAGCTTTTTAAACAACACAAGAAAGAATTATTAATTTCCACTTGTCATCTAAAGAAAGAAAAAAAAACCAAACTTGAAAAACATAGAGATAAATCTAATGAGAAATGGGGAAACCAGAGTTTCCACACAAATGTAAACAGAAGTGCCATGATAGCTTCATACCGCAGACAGACAGCAGAGAATATCTGCAACACATGAGGCGATTCACAATCAAAATAAAAATCAAGTGGGCCACGCAATGTGAAAATTAAGGTGTTCCGTTAGGGCCAGCGCCTGCTCCCTATGAACGCGAAGGCACGTTTGTACGATGGCGAAGCGCGAGAGAGTGACCTCAAAAGAAATAGGGCCCGGCACTCTGCATGTCAAATCATCCTATGAAGACATTGAAGTTTCAACATCTGGGTCAAGTGGTTCTCAAGTTATTGACTGGAAATGGCTTTCCATGTTCATGCCCCTTTGACCTTGACCTTTACCAAAGTGACAAAAAAATAAATAAGGATCACCTACTCTGCATAACCAATCATCCTATGAAGTTTCAACATTCTGGGTCAAGTGGTTCTCAAGTTACTGATCGGAAATGTTTTCCATGTTCAGGCCTCGGTGACCTTGACCTTTATTAGAGTAATCCGAAAAAAACAAAGGGCAAAAACAACTAGAGTTGTCACAAGAGTGACGAATTATACCCCCACAATATGGCCTTGTCACAGAACTAAGCCAATGTCAAAGCCGAACTTGCTTGACCTTTGACCTACTGACCACAAAATCTGCTAGTCATGATCAACCTCCCTATGAAGTTTCATGATCCTCCGCCCAAGCGTTTTCAAGTTATTGTCCGTAAAAGGTTGAAATGACCTTTGACCTTTGGAACTCAAAATCAATATGGGTCATCTGCTTGACATGACCAACCTCCAGATTAAGTTTCCTGATCCTAGTCCCAAGCATTCTCAAGTTATTGTCCGAAAACTGTTTAAATGTTCTGGGTCACTGTCACCTTGACCTGTGACCTACTGACCTCAAAATCGTTAGGGGTCATCTGCTAGTCATAACCAACCTCCCTATCAATTTTCATGATCCTATGCCCAAGCATTCTTAAGTTATCATCTGGAAACCGTTTAAATGTTCCAAGTCACTGTGACCTTGACCTTTGACCTACTGACCTCAAAGTAAAACTTGGCCTGTATTTCATGTTGTAACACCTGTGTACCAAAATTTATGATCCTTGGCCCAAGCGTTCTCAAGTTATCATCCGGAAACCATTTAACTGTTCTGAGTCAATATGACCTTGACCTTTGACCTACAGATCTCAAAGACGAACTTTACCTGCATTTCATGATGTTACACATGTGTACCAAAATTTATGATCCTAGGCCCAAGCGTTCTCAAGTTATCATCCGGAAACCATTTAACTGTTCCGAGTCCCTGTGACCTTGACCTTTGACCTACAGACCTCAAAGTCGAACTTGACCTGCATTTCATGATGTTACACCCGTGTACCAAAATTTATGATCCTAGGCCCAAACGTTCTCAAGTTATCATCCGGAAACCGTTTAACTGTTCAGGGTCACTGTGACCTTGACCTTTGACCTACTAACCCCAAATTCGAACTTGACCTGTATTTTCTGATGTTACACCTGTGTACCAAAATTTATTTCAATTGGTCAATCCTTTCTTGAGTTATCTTCCGGAAACCATGCAAAACCAACGGACCGACCGACCGACCAACCGACCGACCGACCGCCAAGCTCACTCCTATATACCCCGCCAAACTTCGTTTTGTGGCGGTATAATAAGTCTCCCCCGTGGGTGGGGGAAACATAATTACCAGACTTTACCTCGATGTCCAAAACGTTATCCAGATTAAACTGACTTTCAAAGTCGAACCCGTTTGCATCGACAGGCTTAATATCAACTTGATTGTTTCCTCGTGAAAAAAAGCGTTTGCCATTTTTAACAACTTGTATATAATGTAGTGATGAACTGCCACCCGTTTGAAATTTGAATGCACGAAAATTTCGGGTAATACCACTAGCCGATACAATGTATCTACAAAGGCACACGATAATAATTTAATGTTTATCTTTCGAAAAAAAATATTTATGTCTATTTATTTATTCATTCATTTATTAATATATTCAGTGCATTTATCGCCGTATAAGTCAGATACAGTTACTTGTTTTTCTTCAAAAGTGTCCCCTTACAGTCGTAAGAAACCGTTTCGCTAGGACGAACACCAATTTTTTCCTCGGCTTCGCCTCGTACAATATTGGTGTTCCTGTAAGAGGACACTTTTGAGGAAAAACTCGTACTGTATCTATATTACATATTATTCATCGTATGCAGTACCCGGTTGGTAGTAGTGTAATATATCAGTGGGAATTTGTATAAAGATTATGTGCCATTTTTGAAAAATTGTTCACGTGATTTTTCGGACTATATTGTGTTTTTATCAAAATATGGGAAAACGGGTAGGCTTTTTTTCTTTTTGAATCAAACAATGTAAGTTGTAAATTTCTCACTTATTCAAATTACGCCCTATGTGAGATGGTGATTATGTATTATGTGAGATGGTGTTTTTGTGTTTCTAATTATTTAAGGTTCATGTAAAGCGTTTGAGACCACCCCGGGCCTGAGGCAAATTTTCATTTTGGAAATTATACCGGACAGACTCATGATATTCATAACATACATATACAGAGTTATTCAGAAGAAGTAGAAAATACTTTCTATAAAGGCCACCTTTTTTGGTAATATGTATTTTGTCTTAAAAAACGTGTACTTCAGCTGTCCACATTCTATTTTATAGAAAATATCAAACTTCTTTTTCAAAAATATATTTTTCTAAGTTTGTTTTTGTTGTGTGTCTTACCTACTTACCTAGGTACTTCGGGAAATGAAAAATAGTTTACTTTTATATTTGTTGAAATACTGCAGTTTTTTTGTCAGTTTGACAGCTCTACTTTCACTTTCATTTTGCAAGTTTTGCATTTTTTTAAACGTACATGGTTTGTAACACTTTCAACACCCGGAGAACCTGGACAAATATCTTAGACACACAATGATTATAAAAGTAATGACAAAATACTTCTGAAAAAGAAGCTTTATACCTTCTACAAAATAGAACATGAACAGTCAAAGCACATGTGCAATAAGACAAAATGTGTTGTTCAAAATGGAATAATCTGTCTTGAAAATTTCTTCTACTTGTTATGAACATTTTGGTGTATTCTTTATGATAGACCAAGGCCTATGTGTCGAAAAAAACTAAAACAAAAAATCACCCGAGGGGTTGTTTCAAAAGACTTCACATGAACCTTAAGAATGTTGATGTAAATTCCTCAATTACTGAAATCATTAAAGATTTAAAAGCATTAAGTATTAATTACATTTACGTTATGTATAACTACATCTTACAGCTTAATTCAATTAGCAAAACAACTAAACTTGTGATATATATATGCGTACGAAGGTGAACTTTCACTTTCGGCAATTTACCTCCTGTGCTGATACAGGTGAATGTTTTAAGGTAGTGAACCCGTAATAACTGATCACGATCACTTATTTCCTTACGATTACGTATCCGTTTTCGTTTTCGGCAACACTCGGCCAAAACATAAAATTATTTTTACAAACAACCGGAGAATACCGAAATCTCATACGGAAAATAACGTAAATGAACGGAAATAGCCGATTGTCATTATTGGTCCACTGCCTTAATTTATTGCAACAGTAGTCTTAAACATTTACCCTGCTAAATTTATAAAATGAACTGGCTTATCTTCAGTTGGGCAGCACCATTCATTATTCGAATTGGTGTTCACTGAAAATTGCAGCCTTGATCTTGGTCTGCCGCCAGCACCCTAATCGAGGAAGATACAATGTTACAGATGTAATTGACATCAGTGCGCAAATTAGTAATATGACAATGATAAAACCCGATTTTACAACAAAAAAAATAAATAAATAAACAAATGTACAAAACACGGTGTTTGTTTGCTCAAGTTACGTAATAAAATCCAACTTAAGAAGTATAACGTCATATAAAACAGTTTTCAATATCTTTATCATTTGATCTACATTTATAACATTGCGTTTTAAGATTTAATTATACATTTAGTTTAGAGCAGGAGGAAGAGATTGTGGGTGTGGTATAGGCATAGGATGTGGATGTGGCTGTTGCGGAAGTGGACCTTTTGCTAGATTCTCTCTACTCCTATTCAACACTATTTTTCTGGTATGTATATACAACTTTTTGCCGAAAGAAATCTTGCATGGTGATCATAAAATTTGTAACCAACAGCAGCAACAACAAAGGTCTTTAATCCAAATCTTTCTCTTTTTTATATAACAAATAACTAATTCAGATCTTATTTACGTATCTTCATATAAAATATAACGTTAATTTTTCCTATACCTAATATGGGGTTGGGGTTGAATAGTTCAAAATTAAATGCCAGTCACTACCCGAAAATGCCGCATACTTGCTCCTGTCCGCACAATAATTCTCTAGTTTCGGATTTTTGGATTCATTTTGGCCCTATTGTGATGAAATGTTCAAGCTTACATGAACCTTCATTGAAAAAAAATAGTACTTGACTCATATGAGAAGGAGTAGACGTGACATCGACTTCCGGGTTGACCGGCCGTCACCGGAAACACTACACGACCGCTCCCCTACTTTCGTCTTCGGTTTTTATAACTTGTCATAAAAATAAAGCACTTGTTGTACACAAAATTGCCCAAAATAAATTGAAAACTGAACTTATTCTTTAATAGAGTTGTTAAAGTTTGACTGAACAAGTTTACCATGTATTTCTTTTAGATTTCCGGTTTAACATTTGTCGGACTCGGAATATGGGTGAAAGTGGAGAAAAATTTTGTTAGCTTGCAAGACCTGGTGGATCACGGAGCAGGTGACAGCACATTGAGCAACGCTGGCTCAGTGCTTATAGGATTTGGGTTTTTTGTGGCAGTTGTCAGTGCGTTAGGGTGTCTCGCTGTGTGCTGTTCCAAAAAGAAAGCCATAATCTCAGTGGTAAATCATTGCATTTTCCGATTAATTAAAATGAAGATTGGTGCGTTTGCATAGTTTAGTTTAATGTAAAATACACATTTTCTTATGAACACATTTTCACATTTTTTGCGGAATCAAGAAACCTTTTACAACTATCACAGAGGGTCATTTACATGCCGTTTCTTTGAAATCATGTAAGTTAGAATTTGTAATTGTTTTACTTCCCTTTCTAAACTGAAGCAAGAAACATTTAGTTACTTTTGCAAAGGATCTGCCTGTGATTTTTTTTCATGTACTTTTGATGGATCAAGGATACTAAATATAGATTTCCAAAAGGAAATATTGTGATTGAAAAGGAGCTTCTTCTGTATATATACTATATTGAATATAGTTAACTATACTAAAGTAGTATTTAAGTGCCATGAGGCGGTCGAGAAACGTCGAAAGTTACCTTAAATAAAGCTTGACCGGCATACTGGCTAAGGCCGCTTATTTTGACATAATTTGAATAATTTTCAATGAACATCTGCCTTGTAACAATTTTGTGCACCTTTCACTATAGTATGTTTTTCATTTTGGTTACATGATTTATTAATAAACCAAAAGATAATGGTATAAATGAAAACTGAAAAGTTCATATATTAATTATATTTTCAGTACACACTCCTTCTCATTGTGATATTTTGCTGTGGAATAGCAGCCTCAATTATATATGGTGTCTTCAGAGGCAAGGTAGGTATTGAACGATCGTACCGCAAGGTAGAGTTATAAAACGGTTCTTGGATCAAATATATCGACCTGTTCATTATTTGTAAATCTTGCACTGTAGATTCATTCACTGTTTGAAGATACGGATAGAGATCTCTTGCTAGAGGGTAACAATTCAGGCGGTAGCGAGGCTCTGCCGAGTTACCACAGGACAGTTACCCGGAGGCGAGATATTCATCTGCACCTTCGACTAGTGATAGAGTCTTTGTCTTGCACACTGTATCCTTCGATTAATAGAACAAATGAAATTAAACAAATGCTTTTCTTTTACGCACTATTGTATCACAGTAGATTATGAATTTTGGTTCTCATTCATAATTCAAAAACGTGAGAGTCGTCTTACACCCCGGGATCTGAGACGAGTTTTTCCAGCACAAGCAAAAATACAAGAAAATTCTGTCTGGCATGCAAGACTGACATTCTTGCATGCTGGACATGATTTTGCCGGTGCTTACAAGCCAGGATATAAGATGACCCACGTGCTGTAAATCACGAATGAATGCGTAAATTCATATTAATTGCTACTATAATAAAATAGTAGTTAAAAGAAATGCTTTCGTTTCACTCTATTTCTTCTATTAACTGAAGAATATGACAGTCAAGAAAAAGAATCTTTCACTAGTTGAATGTGCGAATGAAAATATCTGGCTCTTTGGTAACTAATTTGCGATAACTCGGCAGAGCCTCGTTACCGCCTAAACAGTTACCCTCGAGTCAGATATTTCCATCCACACCTTCAACCAGTGAAAGATCCTTATGATATTGGTGACCGTTTTATTATCGCTACAGCTTACGAACACGGCGACACGAGAGCTCAGAACACCCGTGCACATCGTGCAGCATCATGTCCAAAACACATACTCAACTTCTTAGCCTGAGCACTTTTCAACGAAAATATGTCTGTTGTCAAATCGGGAAATAAAATTAACGAGAAGTTTAACCAGTCTGTGATAAGTTTAGCCTTTCCTTTCCTCTGATTGAAACGGCTACCATCTTCAACTGAAATTCAAATTAATGTAAGAAAAAGTACTCATAAGAAAAAATAGGCTATCCCCTGGAGTATCAGGATTGGATATGTGGGTGTGTGCTATTCTCGTTGTTGCTTTTGCATGAATGAATTATTTGTCTACATCTTTCAAGATTTGACTTAAAAACTAACAAAAAATGTATCGATCACTTGTTCCCATTAAATTTTGCATTCATGACCACGGTCAAGGTCAAGGTCAGTACCAACTTAACAACCGTTTATATAAAGCTTTCTGATTAAGGCAGATTACCTTCAATGTGCTAATGTGTTTCCATAGTAACTCAGTTTTAAAGACAGCATAGGAAATATTGTGATAATTTCCTGATATCTTAAAATTGTCTTTATTCTTTGTCGTCGTACGATCTGAAGGCCAGTCCCTTTAACATAAAACAGATAAGTGAAGATAGATTTGCAAGTTACAAGTTACATATTTTATACATTATATGTTAATAAAGGTAAATAGAGAAGGTTGTTTACTTAAGACATTACAAGGATGGAGATGACAATTGTGCTTTATTTTTCCAGATAGATGATACCCTATCAAATGCACTCACAAAAACAGTAAAATCATATAAATTAGAAAGCGAATACACCAAAGACTGGGATTACGTGCAGACTTGGGTAAGTAATACATACAAAATGAAAAAGGCCGAGCCATAAACCAAAAGGCTGTACTCGTTAAGTAGAAATTTATACAATGTCTTTATTTTATTCATACGAAGTCAAACATGCGAAATAACTTCTTTCTTAGATATAGACAATCACAACTCTGTGCTATGGAACCGAATCCGGAATTGAAAATCACGACATCTTGATTGCGTAATCAATCTGTATGTTATCTTTTATGAGCCAGTCAATGGTAAAATTGAGCAAATAAATGGTAAAACTAAACCAGTTAATGGTAAAATTGAGCCAATAGACGGTTAAACTGAGCCAGTAAATGGTAAAACTGAGCCAGTAAATGGTAAAATAGAGCAAATAAATGTTAAAACTGAGCCAGTTAATGGTAAAATTGAGACAATACAACTGTGCCAGTAAATGGTCAATCTGAGCCAGTAAATGGTAAAATTGAGCAAATAAATGGTATGGTAAAACTGGCATAATGTTAAAATTCAGAAATTAAGCAAATAAACAGTAAATGGTAAAACTGAGCAAATAAATGGTTAAACTGAGCCTATAAATGGTAAAACTGAGCCAGTAAAAAAGTGAAATCTTAAGTATTAGTGACTCATATCAAATGAAAATATACTTATATTTAATAAAACAGAACATTTGCCAGTGTTGATATATTTTTGAAGTTATACTATTTTATGTTTTGATCGATTGAATATTAACTTATTCTTGCATAAAAACTACTTTCTTCACTGGATCCGCCCATGTATTAACGGGAGAAAAATCGTGTGCAAACAAGGCAATTCACGTGCTGTTAATACATAATTTTTATTTTAAAACTGCTTTCCAAGGGACATACAATTTCTTTTTACACTAGTATAATGATAGTTTATGTTTGACAGTTTTGACAGATGTAGAAATGACTGTGATAGGTATGTAGAAATTACTGTGATAGGTATGTAGAAATGGCTGTGATAGATATGTAGAAATGACTGTGATAGATATGTAGAAATGGCTGCGATAGTATGTAGAAATGACTGTGATAGATATGTAGAAATGGCTGTGATAGGTATATAAAAATGGCTGTGATAGGTATATAGAAATGACTGTGATAGGTATATAGAAGTGGCTGTGACAGGTGTGTAAAGAAATGGCTGTAATAGGTGTGATAGGTATGTAGAAATTACTGTGATAGGTATGTAGAAATGGCTGTGATAGATATGTAGAGATGGTTGTGATAGGTGTGATAGGTATGTAGAAATGAATGTGATAGGTAAGAAGAAATGGCTTTAATAGGTAAGTAGAAATGGCTGTGGTAGATATGTAGAAATGGCTGGGATTGGTGTGATAGGTATGTAGAAATGGCTAAGATAGGCATGTAGAAATGGCTGTGATAGGTATGTAGGAATGGCTGTGATAGACATGTAGAAATGGCTGTGATATATATGTGTAGAAATGGCAGTGATAGGTGTGTAGAAATGGCTGTCAAAGATATGTAGTAATGTGACAGGTATGTAGTAATGGCTGTGATAGGTACATTGTAAAGACTGTAAAGCTGAACTGTGATAAAAAGAATATTACATCCGAGTTCCTCAACACTGAATTTATCAAACTCTGGATAAAATGATGAAATGATCGGCAGGGCCTCGCATTCTTTAATTTTACCACCTTGTTAAATAAATTCGATACTGAAGGATACTCTATTGTAAAAAAGAATTTTTGAACATGTTACCGCAAAAACCAGACTGTTAAAGTAGTTAATACCTTACTAACGTGTAATCGTTTATTAGGCAATATATTATATATACCAAGGTATTTTCAGATGAAATGTTGTGGATCTACCGGACCTAAAGACTATAAGGATGTCAAATTCCAGGAGCCGGTAAGAGTCAATTTCAGTTTCAATTTATCTTTGTAAATTTGTCACTGAAGTTAAGAACTTTCAATGAGTTTCGTTCCTATAACCTAACTGAATGCATATTGAATCCAGTTTCAGTATGGTGGTGGCAGGAGACGTCTTCGTTGCCTCTTTCCAATTTTGAAAAAAAAAATCGACTGATAACTAATTGAAAAATTGTCACCTTCCTTAAAAATAATAAGTTCATACTATCTAAGTGCAGTTCTTTTTGTATTCACTCTACGTGTACGTAAACTATATGAAATGAAAGCAAACACACTCGTAAGAGCGTTATGGATATAATTAAAAAAAAAACTCGAAAGCGTACAGAGGAAAAAAAAACAAGATATTGATTTCTTGTTACTTCCACTGATTTAAATCATGACTTAAATTCTTTCAGAGTAAGTACGTTCCAGAGACGTGTTGTGTTTTGACCAACAACGATCCCGAACAACCAAAACCACGAAACGGTACACAGTGTCAGATGGACGCACAACAATATCTCGAAGGAAATATCACAACTTCACAAGTTCTTCAAACAATTGTAACTTTAGATAAATTATACTTTGACTACCATTTTACGTACAAGCTTTGGGTCACATAAACCTAAATAGTATAGAAGAGTAAACTGAGCTCGTCTTGAAAACAGAAACGAATGCTAACTTGAAGTTAAATTATTAAGAAAGAAAATGTTTAGTTTTTTTTTTATCCGAAACTACTGCACCAGATATTCATTTTGCAGAAACTCTCTGCTAATTCAGTAAATACAATACTTATCACTTATATGGCACAATCAGTCCGAATACAGGATTATCCGTTTAAAGTAAAATTGTCCAAAAGGTCTGTGACAAGCTATAGTCCAATCCAGATTAATTCTTTTTGAATTTTTAGCACTTAGATCAAAAGCAATATTTAACAAAACATTCAAAAAGCTTCTTTGATACACATCATAATGAATATATAAGACAAAATCCCAAAAAGATGCATATTAGTGAGTTATTTCCAGTATCTCAAACTGTCATGTTTATTATTTATTTCACGTTTACAGAATGTCAAAGCCATTTTCAGTTCGTGAGAGGTAATATACCATACGCATGATCAACTTGATGAAGAAAAACAAAATTTTAGGTCGTGACCTCGTAATGATTCTCGGCAGTTTCCGTGTAATGACGTACTTTCGTCATGCTATTCGGCATTCTTCGGATGTAAATATACTCCAATGCATACATGGCTTTCCGTGAAAACGGAGATTGCCGAAGTCACATACGGAGAATACGAAATTTGCCGATGGTCATAACGGGTCCACTACTTCCTCAATCTGACTTTTACAGGGATGCTACCAAAGTCTTGAAGACATCATCGATGCCCACCTTGCGGTGATAATAGGTGTAGGTGTTGCAATAGCCACACTTCAAGTGAGTTTTCAGTGTTGTATATTCTGCTCCTTTTGGATCTTGGAGTTCTTTAAATATTGCTATAATATATATAATAGAGTTTCGTTTTGGTAATTAAAACGTATGTTTTAGTCCATGAGGTGTTAATTCAGTTTTGCTGTGTACAGTTCTGCTCATGCCAGTGCTGGTTGGGTGCTTGAAGGGTTATGCATATTTAATTACCCCTCATGGACAGACTCGGGCGCACTGAGTCTGCTGCAGCATTGTTTGGTTGGATTCTATGCTTCCAAAGGGTCATTTTATGGATATTATGAACATATTTGCTATAAATCAAGGCGACTTTTTTGCTAGATATCTTGGTAGAGACATATTGGATCTACTTTTTGTAAGATATCATGGTGAATGTAAATTTGATATTTCTTTTAAGTGAACTTGTCACATAAGCCAGTTATCATTTAGAACTTTCTTTTACCAAATATCGTGGTGGAATTTAATTATTAACATTTCTGTTAGTATGTATCTGTTAATAAAACTAATACAAAACAATTATTCCAACCGCTGAGGTTAGATGCAGGCGCAATTTTTATCAACAAGATAACCATTTTTGATATTGTTTGATTATCTTTTACTTGGACGAACATTAATTCTGTATTTTCTCTATTATTCAGTTGCTTGGAATTTGCTTGGCCATAGGTATATGTTTGGAGACGTCGGATCGGTAAGACCCCAGTGATAGACAAAGTTATAGCCTAAGGACACATTTCTACCAGCATCTCACAACGAATGTCAAAACGATAAAAAAAAACTTCAAGCCAGGCTATGAAACGGTGTACAAAAATACGACATAGAAGATTTAAATTAAATCTCCATCATTCATTTGTTTGATAGAAAAAAAAATGTAAAAACGTGAAGTTTGTCTTTTAAAAGTGACGTTTCCATGGCAACGTGAGCACAGTGAAATAGCTAGCCAATATACTGCTGGACCCGAAGATACTTTAGATGTTTTTGAACTGCATATAAACATTTATTCTTTCTTTCCTTTTTTACGAGCAATTATGCTAAATTACACGATAATCAATATGTCTAGGTATACACAAGATTATAAACGTATGAATTTTGTCACTCCCATTACTATACATTTTGTGATGTTATACCGGTATGTACATGTATTTTGAACACTATAACTTCTCATATTGACATTGTCGTCTGTAGTATGCTTATTGATGTTTTGTTTATAGCTAACAATTTATTATTAAAAATAAAGATTTTATCGTATACCTTTAGACAACTGACCTTTATTTAATATCAAAACTAAATCATTGCTTTTTCCTAACAAAAAGACAGAGGTAATAAGTTAATAAATAATAAATTTTGGTCAAATACAACGCTGTTAGTTTTTGTGGCAAGACAAGAAATGTCTATACTCCTGAAGAGTTCGAAAGAACAGAGACGTCTGCGCCGAAAATGCGGTCACATTGCTAATTGTTAGAAGGTATTAAATGTCTCCGCTATCATTTTCTATGAAAAAGTAACAGTTTATAACATACTGTTATTAGCATGTCTACCTTTTCGCTTCCTTCGAGACTACCATTGCCTTGAAGGTCTAAAAAAATACCCAAAAATATGGGGTTGACCATAATGCAGTGAAACCATGGTCAAGTGACTGAGATACGTGATGAAAACGCTAATATTGCGTAGGTAGTCATCAGGAAATACTCCTTTCACTTTCATTTTGCAAATCAACCGATAGCTAAATTAACATCATCTTTACGATCAAACATCAAAAAAGATTATATCTGGCATGAAAATGGCCTTTACCGGGCGGGAAAATTGCACTTTATATTGATATGGACTACATTCAAGGGGATCACGGAGGCACTGGCGCCAGATCAGAAAGAAATGCCTCTGTACATGTTATACCCTACCCCTAGATATTCTATAAGAACCATGGTCGTGAACGGGAAAATATACTAACCCATTTCAATCGCGTATTTCATATCTAAAACACGCAGTTCAGTAAATGTGTACTATTGATATTAAACAAGTGGTAATTTATCTTCCGTTGTGTACCGGTCACATTTCTTCAATAGTTCTTATCTTAGAAAAACAACGTGTAGTTTACAGTTTTTTCACAGGTACACAAAAAACTTGCTTGAACTTCCCTGGTGAAGTTCCGTTCTAGATTATAGACACACTCTGATTGGCTGATGTGAAAATGTATGTCAGTCGTCATTTTACTACACGTGTACGCTAAAATGTTTATATGTAGCATAAATGTGCAAAATGAATTAAATAAACAGAATTGATGTATAACTATGTATGATTTCAAATTCAAAACCATATACAAGATGAATTTCATTCATCATTTCGAGTCTTTTCGTAAAACTGTGAATATATTGCATTCTGTTTTTGTTTGTTTACATTTCGCTTAACATGTGCATACTGTCGTGACCTCTAGACCGGATGTTCATTAGGGAAGTTCACGCAAGTTTTTTCTGTAACGTTGACTAAAGCATAAACTATACGGAGCATCTCTGCAACATGGAATATTGAGACAAGGTGACTGGTGCACGATTGAAGATAAATTATCGCTTGTTTAATATCAGTAGTACACATTTACTGACCTGCGTGTTTTAGGTATGAAATACGCGATTGAAATGGGTTAGTATATTTTCCCGTTCATGACCATGGTTCTTATAGAATACCTAGGGGTAGGGTGTAACACGTACGGAGGCATTTTCTTTCTGATCTGGTGCCAGTGCACGGAGGCATATCCGGCAAATTACTACCTTCATGCCCAAAATAGGACCCGTAAAGAATATCGGTTATTTCCGTGCGGTCACGTATTCTTCGTACAGGACTTCGGCATTCTCCGTCTGGTTGCTCATTGAAGATACATAAGCTGCCGGAGAATGCCGAAGTAGCATCGGGAAATTACGTAATCCCACGTAATTTGCCGATTGTCATTACAAGTCAATTACCTTACCTTGGAATTCGTCACAGGGAGACTGATACTTGATTTCGTGAAATGCTCTTCCCAAACATGCGCTCGCAATGCCTAAATAAATTGTGAGACATTTTAATTTTCGTTTTTTGCTATATATTTTACATATACACAATACACTATCATACAACCGGGTATAACTTGTCTTTGGTAAGTGAACAGAAAGAAAAGTATTTCATGCTAATCGCAAAATATAGGTCATATATTTAGAACTGTAAAGCTTAGAACAATCTACATCATCCCATTTGCTAGTGCAACATTAGGTAGTTGAAAATTCCTGTGTATTACGAACACTTTGAAACGCTATTAGATATTTTCAGCTTACTTCGACACGTACTGCGGACCACGGACTGCGGGCTTACTATAAGGGTTTTCTCAAACTGTATATGAGGAAGTTATGCATAACTAATGCCGTAATACTGTTTCCATGTAAAATATCTAAGAAAAGACAGTTATAAGATTATGAGGTTATTTAACTTTGTTCTGTAGGCCTACAATACGGAGATTTATTCTATATCTATTTTATATATCCAATCGTGAACGTTTATTTGCCACACGTGACCGTACAATATATTACCTTATTGGACGCACGTGCAAAAAAACTGTATTTTTTCGTATTTGGACGGTTCAACAGTCCCATGTTAATTAAACATATTTTATTGCTTATATATACATGTGTATTTACAGAGACAAGACATTTACGATATATTGAAAAACAAAAGGGTTGGGCCCAAGTTCTTACAACATTAGCGATCGGCCCTACCCTACATAGAAAGAAAATATATATTGTTATTTAGTAATGGCATAATTTTAATCTATTTGTAACATGCATACATTATAAGCAAAACGAAAAAGGACATAAAACGTTGAGTTAGAAACATAATAATTTGTCAGTAGCTTAAACAAGTACATATTTATAACTTTGGATAAGGCTTTAGGATCCAGCCAAGAAGTATCCCACCCTTGATCAATGGATTCGTTTCTGCCAACATATACATTTGCAAAATAGTGGCAGCACGGCGTATACACATAGTAAAAAAAGTCAAGCGTTGTGAAAACGTTCCGTAGTTTTAATGAACTTTTGAACAGCTGTAAATACTTTTTGATTATTTTCAACGTCTAACAAATCACTACCGACAAGTAATAGATTAACATTAAATGGATGAAAGATTCTAGTTTCTTCAAAGAGTATAATCCTTTGAGGTTTAAATATGGGACAGTGAAATAGGTAATGATCAGCATCTTCAAACGAGTATCCACAATTACATGTCGCAGTTTCCCTCAAAAAGTTCCTGAACAGATCACCATGCAAATTACTACAGTTATTTCTAATGCGCGCATGTAGAACAGAAACTGAAAGTCTGTTTCCAAACAAAAAATGCTTAGGTACTTGTGGCGCTTTAATTTGAATCGCGAACAGCAGTATCAAGTGTATTCCATAATTCGGTAGCAGAAGGTATAAATGATTTATTGTATGTCTCTGCACAGGCGCTTAAAGCTCTATCAATAGATATATACATTACCATACCCCACCCACCTAATATACTATGAAATACTAACTGGATCTCTTTCAGAGATCTACGACCTCTTCAAGAAATCTAACCTGCATATATTTTATTGATTGAGCTTCAGACGTCCTGTGGTCTCTGTACGTGGATTTACTGTTGTATAATTGTTGCTATTCCTTAGTGGATAATTTGTCGTTTCTGAAATTACTGAAGTGAAGATATTTTCTACATATTGTGGAAGAAGACCATTTTTTGCTTTATAGACCGTAACCAACTTCTGATTTTTTCGCCTGTCTGAAAGGGAAACCCAACCTACTTCTTTAATCAGAGAGTTGATTGAAACCGATCGCGTTAAACCTGTTACTACGCGAGCGGCTCCATACTGTAACTGTTTTAAAGATTGTCATTAAACACAAGTGCTGGCTTATTATCTATATTTGTTGAGAAAAACTTGAGAGTTTGGTTATGCGTCTGTATAATATATATGTGCGGAGGCAGAAATACAATATTCAATAAATCATTTTTAATTTGAACTAAAATAAAAAAAGATATAGAATAAAAAGGTTATTTAACATTGTTCGACTACCGTATTTAATATGAACAAGAAGCTAGAGGCTTGTTCTTTTTTTATTAGAAGTGCTGCAACTTATTTCTATGCTGGCTGTCAATTTCCTGAAATTCTAGCCAGTTTTCGCTAGCAGTGAAAACGGCTGATGATTCAACGATCAACCGATACCCTATAATCCAGGATTTGAACCGATGACCTCCTGTTGAAGAGACGGACACTGTTCCCCTGTGCCGCAAGAGGTTCGCCTATTTTAGCTCAGAATGGGATCACAGCAATATAATTATGTTACAAGTGATTACTTATTATGATAATTGAATATTTGGTATCAAAGAATGTATATAGTTTATATGGAAACATGGAGTTTCGTATTATTGCACTCGCGACGTACTGTCTGAACTGCTACTTTACGACACACAGTAAAAAAAAGGTCGCACGTGCTGTTATATATATTTATAACAATATTCAGTTTTATACGTGTATTGAATTCACTCAGTTTTCACGTTCACCCTATCGTGATATAGATGATGGCTACATTATGAATTTTTAAACCAATATAGACATTGAGTTTTCACGAGTTTAAATCTTTGTTCAAGTTCCCTGAAGCAGAGTATCTACACATACCGTATAGGCATATGTTCGAAAAGGTACTCGACTAATAGATAAATTCTAAGGCTAGTCTCGACTACTAAGCTGGTTGAATCAAATGACCACAGAGGAATGCTCAAATGGTGGCATTGGAGTTGACCAAGTCAAAATATAATTTCGTTGACAATTCTTTGCATGTACTGGCCATAACACATTTTTGGAATATAATCGAAACTTTGACCTTGAATGCGTCCCAGGCCCTTTATTCACAAAAAATTTCGGTCTCAGCTGGGTTTTAAATTGAATTTTTTACAGCTAGTTTTAACGGTACTTAAAGTTTAAATTCCAGTTGAGAAAAGAGAATCCTTACTGAATAGTTACTTGAAAATAGTCATAAATTTAAAACTTAAATTTTAACATGCAATTTTAATATCAATACATATGTTTCATTACCAAACTCAGCTGAGATTCAAAATGTTTTGAAAACAGAAGTCCATCTTTGCGTGGCCTCAGTCATTAAGACCGAGCTTGCCTGACCATTTTTGGTTATGGGTTTACCCGCTACCAAAGTTACAAGTGTAATTCTGACAATTATATAGCTTCTTTATTTTATTCCAAATTACTTCCAAAGGATGTTCATGTGCTACATAAAATAGTCCTATTCATGAACAATGCGGATGAATTATCAATGATCAAGCAGTTCTGATTCAACCTGTATCCATTCACACTGACCATTTGAAATACATAAGATCTATCAGTGATAAGGTTTTCCAGCCCATGGTTACATCACAAGCTAGGTCAGGCAGAGTTCATCTTAGATATGAGGCACATTTGTATATTTGTTTCTCATTCATGTATAGTTATAGATTGGCATTTAAACAGAAAATAAATCTACCAAAACCCGCAACCACCAGACATCTTAGAGCTTTGATTCAAAACTCTGGTATCAGATTAGTTAATACGCTAAGTTATGGTAATTATTTCGACGGGGGTGAAAAATACATGTATGAGAACTTTCTGTATGTTTAGACAAAATGTTGAACGAAATCATTCAAGATATTTTATCAAAACTTCTGTTTTATGGAACATTCTACTATTATCAAAATTAATGAAAGACAATGATTTTTCCGTACAGAAGTCTACGAGAACACTGTATTTATTTCATCCACTGCATCGATTTTTTTATGACTTACATTCGAAAACCGATTTAAAAATAAAAACAATATATTAGTTTAAAAGGGAGGATAAAACGTTGAAGCTATTACTGATTCAATGTAAAACTACTCAGTATGTTATCTGTCATGCAAAGTCGTCGTCCTTTACAATGCTAAAGTACAGTTCACAGAATACTAGATCCTTGTTGCATACATGACATCATTTCGTATATATTTATGACATGTTCGCGGAAGGATATATCTTCAGCCCGGGCCTGATTCGCACGAGGTACTTGCGCTTGCGCAACGTGTGATCTGGCCTGGCAAAATCCACAATAGCCGAATCTATCATTGAAGATTGAAGATTGTTTCAAAGACCAATTTATTATTTCTGGTGTTATATATCGGTTCATCAAAAAGTTATACTTCAAAATAGCATTTTAACTACAAAAGTAATGCCTTTTTAAAAAGTCTACATTATATTGGCGTCAGCGGAATAAGAAACAATCAAATTCATACTTTTCTTTTTATCAACATCACAACTGCCGCAGACAGTTCTTTTAGTTATGTTACAGACTAGTCATGTGTTCTATGTGCTGCACGAGTTCAAAATTATTTACATTATTATTCTTATAAATGAACGAACAATGGACAATGGGCAACAACAGCCTGGAGGCTTCCATTAAATTCACATCTGTATGATTGAATGACTAAATGAAAAAAAATATAATAGTGATTAATAATTATCATAATTAATAAACATGATATTAATATTTATATTGTATTGTAAATCTACATATGTTTCTGAAATAGTCCTGTCATGTATTGTTTTGCAAGGGAAATCAAAGTACTGAAAGTACTGAAAGGCTGGCTACCACAAAACACTGGATGAAAACTGTGAGGGAAAGATGTTTGCAAAATCTAAGATATTATTTTTTTTCCATATCAAAGTAAGGCGAGCATAGAGTACTGTTTTGATGATCATCTTGATTAACTTGAGAAGGTAGTGTAAGGATATTACAGACTATAGATGGTGAAAATAATTCATTGTGTTTGCTCCATTGGGGATAACATAATTAGTGAGAAAAACAGCACATAATTCTCACTTGGGAATCTGAAAGACGAGAGATTAATTTCTAAAAATAAGTCAGGTTCCGAGAACGCAATCCAATCAAATCACAACCCCGTAACAGTGTATGTATTGATTTATACACAAAAACATATCTTGAAAATATAAATGAAGTAAAAATTATAGACAAACGAGGGCAAAATGAAAAATGATAGGAACACAGTCGGACATCGTCATGTAAATGTCAGTTGCAAACAGGTCACAGGTTAATTAATACTGGTTTATGCTACGTTTGTAACCTTATCATTGGCCCAACCATGGTTTCAAAGTTAACACTAAAAAGCCAACTTGAAGTTGATTCAATGTGTAAGTTTAAAAGGGTACAAACAAGAGCAAAACAAGACTTTCTTCTGGTTAGAAACATTGCAAACAAAATTGAGGTATTATAAAGAACAATTACAAGAAATGGAGTAACTAAAAAGGAAGAAGAAGTAAAAAATGTGAAAAATACCCTACGTTGCCAAATTAAAACTTTATGAATAAACTATCGGCTTTTACTCTTGAACTTTTGGTAACAGTTTCGCATATTTTGACAGTCAACGTTAATATATGTTTATAAAGAAGCGATAATATAACGATGATTTAATTTCTGGAAAAAAAACATTGAGGGACATAATATCAGATAACATATAAAGGTAGCAAAACAACATCCATACTTCGATATGCATCCCCCAAATCATGTATGAACATTAATCATGTTGAAAAGACTTGCATTTTTAATAATGTTCTACATAGACATAGCACAGTAAGATAGGGAAAGGTACGTGCGGTATGATTTTTATCATGAGTCACAAATAGCCTAAAATAGGACAAAGAAAAACCTAAATAATCTTAGGAAATCTAAAAATAGATGCCTGAATAAAACTCCATTACTTGAAAAAAGGGATATAAAATGACATCGTTTTAATGTCTGTCAGAGTTTTAAAGTACTTCAAGATCAAAGCACTGAAGAAGTGATGGGGTCATTTTCTTGTCGGTATGAGGGAAAATTTGAACTCGAACCCCGCTTCAAACCGTACTGTTAATGATTATGGTCTAGTCCTGTTCCTTCCCTAATACGATGGCTAGGAAAATTGACGGACCCGGAATAGTGTACCTCCTTTTTTGGAGAGTATTCAATTCCTACCATAAGACTACTTTAACTGATTTTTCAGGAGGGCGTAGGTTCAAGCCCAACTAGGACCAACTTTTTTTTTTCATTATATTTCTTTTATCTAGTAAGTTAAACTGTTTTTTTCAAGACTTATTCTCATTGATTTTTTGTACAAAAGCGGATTTTTTCCCCATCTGATTAGCCATTTCTTGCTGTTTAAAGTGAATTGAACTTCTGATACAGAAGGGTGAATGTTTAGACATCTTTGAAAATACTTAGTTACATGTTTTAAAAGTTATTGATTTCGCATTTATTCTTTAGTTTACAAATTTAAGAAGAAATGTAAGTAGGTTTTACTTCTACCCTATGATTCTTTTTGAATGGAGAGAGCAAGGCCATAATTTTTCAGTGTTTGAGCTTAATTTCTGTTTGATCAAAATCCTTTTATTTGAGGCTCCCCAGAAAAATTTGTTATCGACAGTTTTATAATTGTAACACAATACTTTGATGTTCCTTTTAGCAAAATATTTGGTATAATGAATTATCTGCGATCGTTTTGTGCAGTGGTTATCCCTTTGAAATTTGTCTTGAGAAAATAACATAAACTATACAAAATTAAAAGATCAAAGCCTTGAAATGTCTGATGGTTGCGGGTTTTTTGGTAGATTTATTTTCTGTTTAAATGCGAGTGTATGAATATACCTGAATGAGAAACAAATACAAATCTAATGTGCCTCATATCTAAGATGAACTCTGCCTGACCTAGCTTGTGATGTAACCATGGGCAGGAATACCTTATCATTGATAGATCTTATATAATCAAATGGTCGGTGTGAGTGGATACAGGTTGAATCAGAACTGCTTGTTCATTGATAATTCATCCGCATTGTTCATGAATGGGACTATTTTGTGTAGCACATGAACATCATTTGGATGTGATTCGGAATAAAATAAAGATGATTGTCAGAAATACACTTGTAACTTTGGTAGCGGGATAAACCCGCAACCAAAAAAAACGAAAAAAAAAAACGACACGGTAAAAGTTGTTTGAAAATGCAACACAGTGCGAAATAATGCAATTATTAAACGTTACCATTACGGATTAACTATCTTAATATAACCTGAAATACAACTGAAAACAAAAAAAAAAAAACAACAACAAAAAACAAACAGACAAATAAATAAACTGCCGTTAAATCAAATAATATAGTTTTTATTGTGGGCAGCGAAGCGTGACCACAAATTACCATACCATAAATTTACGGTCAAAATGTTTATTCGAAACCGAAGAACATGTAGTTTCATGTCCTCCATAAATTTTACGTATTTCAAGTCTGTTTAACTTTCAGAAAGCTTCTGAGATTAAACTTTATCAAAAAAATGCACTACTTTGATAGAAATTTATCTTTATCTTTTATAACAAAAACAACGCGTATGAAAATGAGCATGCTTGCTTTGATCACATGACCAAAACAATTCTTCATCACGTGACCAAAATAAACTATAAATAACCTACATAACTAGCGGAAGGTCTTTTTCACCCCAAGACACCCAAAGACACCCCAAAACACCCCAAAGACACCTAGAATATAAATGTATTTGTATCATTTATTAAAAACATATATTTCAAAGACATGCTAACCTTCAGAATAGATTTGTTCAAGGAAATGCATTTAAGAACATCAGCTGAAACGAACTTTTATTATGTGAAAGGGAGGTTAAGCCAACGTTACTATGTAAATAACATATTTATTTATTTCCCTTGGATTTAGTTATTCTGCAGATCCCGGACGCCCTAACAGTTAAAAACATTTTTATTTTTTACTCAAATTTACTAACATATTTTACAAACACAATAACTTCTGAATGAAAAGGAAATAACTGGATCTCCTTTAGGCTTTATCATAGTTAAGCTGTAACGGAGGGGCGCGAAAAATGCGTACCTGTTTCCCGGAAATACGAACGTATGCACTTCAGTTTGATTTAACATTACATTCTAGCTGGTGTTTGTGATTGACATGTCATTTAAGGGTATAATTAATTCGAAAGAAACATAATTTTAACAAATTTGCCTTTTTATCGCCGGTAGATCTGCGGTGTTTACGTCCCAAAGTACTCACGTTCTGGCGTACGATTTCTTCTCGGATAATTATACAATAGCGGGATTCGGATGACTGCAATGAAATCATTTGAGATCATCCAACCTAATTTAGAAAAATTTCAGTTTTCAGTATTTGAATTTGAACAATAAAATTCGTAAAAATATCTATGGAAGCATAGAATGTAGCCAAAAGGAATAATAGCAGACTCGCTTTGATTGAGTCTGTTCATGAGAGGTAATGAAATGTGCAACACCTCTTACGCCCCCTAGCACCGGCTTAAGCAGAACTCGATTACACATATATGTTGAATGGACTCCATGATTCCAAAGTACCAGAAAATATAACAACACTAAAACATGCATATTGTCATGATTATGAGGCATATTATATTAATCTACAGCTGAAAAATGACCGAATGCAACCCGAAGATCATGATGTGTGCAGATATTAGAGATAGTAGTAGTTGTTTTGGTTGTTTTAAAATTGAATGAAACATTTAATTTCATTGTAAATATTCTTTTATGGTTGCTTTTAGTTTAAGAACTGTTCTGGAGTGTCTTTTATCTATGTAATTCATGTATAGTATAGTCATTGCCTGCTTTTACCAAGATGAGATCTCATTCGAAAAATAAATAAATAAATAAAAAAGAAAGAAAAATCGCCTGTCAATGTCACAGGGGCCTGAACATGGAAACCCGTTTCTGATCAATAACTTGAGGACCACTTGACCCAGAATGTTGAAACTTCATAGGATGATTGGACATGTAGAGTAGATGACCCCTATTGATTTTTGAATCACTTGAGCAAAAGTTAAGGTCACAGGAACCAGAACTTTGAAAACAGTTTCCAACCAATAACTTTAGAATCAGAACCTTCAATCACGATGATAGGAATTACAAAGTCGATGACCCTTAATGTTCTGGGGTCACTTGACTTAAGGGAAAGGTCACAAGGCATGAAGATGGAAAAACTCTTTCTGGATCAATAACTTGAGAATCACTTGACCCAGAATGTTGAAACTTTATAGGATGATTGAACATGCAGAGTAGATGATCCCTGTTGATTTTGGACTCACTCGATCAAAGATCAAGGTCACAGGGCCTGAATATGGAACACGGTTTACTTGAGAACCACTTGAGACAGAATTTTGTAACTTCATAAGGTGATTGGACATGCCAAGTAGATGATCACTATTGCAGCCAAACATAAGTGTCTCTTTGTCTTTCGCTCCTATCCTCTATTGACTTCTTGCCCATTACGACTTTGCATTGGGGGACTAGGGAGATATGGGCATCTACTAATTTGAATTTCATTGCCCTCATTCGAAGGAGGAGGGGTATATTGTAAATATTAATGTTTGATGATTGATGTCGGTCATTCTGTAGACAAATCAGTTTCCGGATGATAACTGGAGAACGCTTGGGCCTAGGATCATGAGATCGGGAGATTTGTCAAATGACCCCTATTGGTTTTGAGTTCAGTAGGTCAAATGTCAATACTAGTATTACATTACAATAGAACTTTTTTGCCAGAAAAATAGATTATGCTTTGGTCTAAGATCACATTTGAAACGGAGGTCATTTCAGACTGGTAAATGACCCATGATTATTGATTTAAGATCAATACGTTAAATGTCCAGTAGGCTGTGACCAAATAATTTCTGTTCCTTGTCAGTTAATTCATGCAATCGTTCTACAAGCTCTTGTTATAACTACAATCTCCAAACATCACATAATTATCAATAAGTCCATGACCTTTGCTGACATTTACTGTTATTTCACATGTTCCCCTAGTTCCAGTAAAAGCAGAGTGTTTCCCATTGATTTGTTAAGAAAATGCTTATAATTCAAAAAACAATTTGAGCAAAATTAACCAAACCTCACACAATTTTCAGTAAGCACATGAGCTTTGCTCATATATTATTTTATCCCCTTTGACTTTGGTAAAAGAAAGGTTGAAAATGCTTATCACTCAAAAGTAGTTTAACTAGAATCACCAAACTTAAGCTAACTGTTCATGCTCATTACCAGAAGCTGTCAACCGCTGCCCACATCAGTCCTCTCAGTGTTTTGATTGTAAATGTAGACATTATTTCTGTAGCAAAGCATAACATGTACGCTGTCTCGGTATACAAATCGTAGAATCTTGTCATTTGTTCTTCTCACGTTACCGTGGCAATTCCACGCAGCGATTACGTCCCGTGGAACCTATAGCAACTCATCTGGAAGAATTGATTTTTAAAATTTATGCTTCCCTTTCACATTATACATATGTTGTGCTTAATTATTTTTTGTATTATATGCAAAATCATACCAAGTAAAAAGCAATACTTTTGTTAAACATTTAATCAATAATGCGCAATATAACTCACATATCGACATCCGTTATGAATGAAACTGTGCTCGGAACCAGTTTGTTTAATGAGCTATTTATAGACCGAGGTCATAATATATAACGAAGTGGTCGCTGGAATTCCGTTTCCATTTAAATAACATAAACAATAACATAGTGTTTCGATAACATTTTAATTCGATATGTTGTATATTTTTGTTAAATACGTTTTACATTTCGCATGATTTATCAGCTTTATCTGTGCGTATTACACAGTGTGTGTATTATGTCATTGAGTTTTACACAACCAAAGACGAAAAAGTTCCATTCATACGGACATTTCATTCATAGGGGGCGAATTAATTTACCTTCATTATGTAATATTTTCTAATGTTATCTAAAAGGATAACAGAGAGATGCATGACATAATCATTTACAGAATCAAACAAAATGGTTGAAAAAAAGTTTTTATTGAACAGACGAGTTTAACAATCTTTAAACAAATCCGTGTTAAAACTGATATACATGACGGAACTATTTGAATTGCACATGGAATGATTTATGTTGTCAGTCTCAGCACTCGGTTGATCTTTGTGACTTTCAATTTGTGGTAATAATAGTCTGGCGGACGAATTCGCCTGCCTAAAACGGCGCTAGCACTCTTATTGGCTTTTTGATGGCGTCGTGTAAAATTACCACCCGTCTTTGCAGACGTATGAAAATGATGTGCGTGCCTTTACAATAGTGAAGACTAGTTCAAATTATAAATCTTTCAAAAACAAACATCTGCACTCTCGCATGATTTTCAAAACATGTTCTTGTCATTCAAACATCTATATACAATTCATGACTTTGAAGTGTTTTTATGTAAATATTCACAGCGTCCGACGTCTAATCAAAAGACGCCGTTGCCACCACTTGTTCGCCGCCCTCTACAAATGCAAATCGACAATACTATTCCAAAAATCTGGAAAAAAAAGAAATATGTATATGAAACAAGATAAAAAGTAAGATGAAAAAGTAAGATGAAAAGGAAGCAAAATCAAAATATGAGAATATAAACATTTGTTTTCCTTAAATTTATCTGATGTTACAAAGATTTTTATACAGGCAGGTATGTCTTTTATATTCATAACTGAAATCGTTAAAGTGTTGAATTTGAGATCAAACTGGAAAACTGCAATCACTGAAATCAAACTCAAAGTGGACAAATCAGAAGCAAAATGGGCAACTGTGATTTAAATCAGTATCACATGGATCAATCCTTAAACAAAACAAATATGTCGCTAACCTACAGTTTTGTACGAAAAATACAAGCGTTGTACATTGAAAACCTTTTGATTTAGTGTTTGGACATGACGTATTGCAATAATTTGGAATATACTAAACTAAACAGCTAACCCGTTATTAGTTCTTTTGCAAGTAATTAAAAAATTACTGAACGTACAATTTTGAAATCAAGTCTACTCTTAGAACAACAAAATCAAATTATCTGCTCATTTTACCACTTCAATCCATCTTTGAAAAGTCACTAAAAACATCTAAAATTTACAAACTAGCGAAAATAGTTATGAATAAGTTGTATATATTCATTTTCTAAAAACACATCTTTCACGAGTATTTTTGTGACTTTTTAAAAATGGGCTTTGGTAGTAGAATGAATAAAATCATATCTTTGGTTAATCTAATACTAATAAAATTTTGATATATTAACCTAACCAGTGGTACTGGATTCTGTACCAGTACAAACCTGTTCTCCTCAAGTAACTGCTAACTTCCCTACATGAATCAGAGGTGGAGGACGAATGATGTCAACCACAATGTCTTCTGTCAAATCGTCAAGGAGACTGGTTTAAATTTTGCATGCATGTATATATAGTCTAAGGCATATAGCTTTGAAACTTATTGTATATTTTCTAATTACCAACCTTAGTAGGTCAAGTCCGATACTTCTTACATGTATTTTTGCCAAATTCTGCCCTCTTTTGGCCTTAGAAAATCCTGGTTAAAGTTTTGCATGAAATATACTTGTCAGAATAATTTGTATATTTGATATATTGATAACGTTACACATAAGCACAGATAGTGCATGACTCCCTTTTCATGCTACCATTGCCATAAGTATTGTTGAATTGCTGTTAATAATAGAATTTGGGTCATTTATGGACAATTTGGGTTAATTACAGTGTTAGCTTGATCCCAGCAACACACATTATGCTATATACATGTACAATAGAAAAAGGGAAGTAATCGGTGTAAAATACTCTGTGTAAAATACTATGTTCGAATTTGAACCAGTCCGAAACAAGTTCCATAAATAGAACCAATCAAAGCTCACATCTGCTTAGGTATAAATAGGTAGATGGATGACAGAGAGATCATTCTGTATCCAGCGATCGAAGAAGACACATCGAGGATTCAACTAATAATTTATCCCAGTACCTTAATAAGGAAGTTATTGCAACTACACTGTCAGGACGGATTAATTATTAAAAAGAAGACGTTTGAAGTTCATAGACTAAAGAAGAGTTGCAGAAGTGCAACAGCGCTTCGAGCTATCGGGCCAGTGCATAGGAGTGTTACCTTAAGGGTAGTTGAATGCTATAGACGATAGTAAATATAGGCTGAGCATCGGAAAGCTGAGACAGAAACATAAGTTTTGGTAATCTACTGACATAGTAGGAGAGTTCCAGCTTATAGACGAGGTTCAGCGTTATTGGCAAAGTACAGCCGAGGCATCGGGGTTATACCTATATGGTAGTTGAATGCTACATGAGATATCATTAGGGCGTTGAGCATCCACGAGTCAGGGCAGTCTTATTGAGCTACAGCTTTAATTAAGAAGGCGTAGGCTCAGCATCTATGCGATAGCACTCGTATGTTGATAGCTCACCTGAGCAATGCTCAGGTGAGTTTTTCTGATCGCTCGATGTCCGGCGTCCGTCGTCTGTCGTCCGTCAAAAACTAGGTCACTAGGTCAAATCAAGGAAAAACCTTGTGTATGCGATAGAGGCTGTATTTTTGCAATTGATCTTCATGAATTTTGGTCATAATGATGACCTTGATGAAATCTAGGCCAGTTTGAAAAAGGGTCATCTGGTCATTGTGTATGCGATAGAGGCTGTATTTTTCAATTGATCTTCATGAATTTTGTTCAGAATAATTGCATTGATAAAATCTAAAAAAGGTTGGAATATGGGTCATCTGGGGTCAAAAACTAGGTCACTAGGTCAAATCAAGGAAAAATCTTGTATATGTGATAGAAGCTGTATTTTTCAATTGATCTTCATGAAATTCGGTCAGAATAATTGCATTGATGAAATCTAGGTCAAGTTAGATGATGGGTCATCTGGGGTCAAAAACTAGGTTACTAGGTCAAATCTAAGAAAAACCTTGTGTATGCGAAAGAGGCTGTATTTTTCAATTGATCTTCATGAAATTCGGTCAGTAAGATTGCGTTGATGAAATCTAGGTCAAGTTTGAATATGGGTCATCTGCGGTCAAAAATTAGGTCACTAGGTCAACTCAAATAAAACCTTGTATATTTGATAGAAGCTGTATTTTTCAGTTGATCTTCATAACATTTGGTCAGAATGATTGCCTTGATGAAATCTAAGTCAAATTTGAACACGGGTCATCTGGTGTTAAAAACTAGGTCACTAGGTCATATAAAATAAAATACTTGTTTTAAATTCAAGAGACCACATTTTTGGTCCAATTCTAATGAAAATTGGCCAGAGTATATGTTTCAATGAAATCCCTTGGTCAAACATGTTTGCACTGTTATGGTGTGTTTCTCAGGTGAGCGACCTAGGACCATCTTGGCCCTCTTGTTGATTCAAAGACATTGTCTGACGGGAACTTCGACAAAAAGACCTGTCAAGTATAGTATCTCCAGCCTATAGGAGTTTGAGCTGATTTTGTGTTGAATGTTGATAGTTGAAACATTAAGTGCTTTTTGCCTAATCCCTGAAATTAACTAGCTCTTAACTGGAATCATAAACGAATCATTGGTAAACAAATCATTTAGGCAAGGTAGCCAGAGGAAAATTTATGTAGGAGATATTTGGTCTCACCAGCTATGCGTTTTAACAAAGGACATTCTATTTCATTTGTCAGCTAGTCTAAGACATAGTCATCTTAGCGATTGGACCCATTTCATTGTTCAAGACACTAAAGGCGTAGGCACTTCCCTTGGTCATATAATTCGTATCCTGACAATTTTGGGGTCTCGTTCGGGATTCATATCCAAGGAGGTACAGAGACTAGTGATTTTAACGTTCTGTTGGTGTACCAGAAGGCGCCGTGACTGAAGGTGGTCTAAGCTACTTTGAACATAGTTTCAGATGAAAGTTCCAGCTTAAGGGTTTAAGATGAACTACGATAAATGGGTAGCGATGGGCGAACAAATAGGCTTTTCGGGTACAAAGCTGAGCGATTATGTGGATAGAAAAGAAAAGGAGTACACCAAACGCGAAGAGCGTATGTTGAGACGAGATGAGGAAAGGCGGCGTCATGATGATGAACAACATAGGTTTGAGGCTCAAGAAGCTGAGAAGAAACGACTTTTTGAGCTTGAACAGGCCGAGAAGTTACGGCATTATGAGGAACAACAGGCAGAAAAGAAAAGATTGCTTGAGATGGAACGTTTAGAAAAAGAACGGATTGTGAAAGAGCATGAGTTGGAAATACTTAAGATAAAGGCTGATGCCGGCGCTTTGGGAACTGGTAACAGCACAGAGCATCTGAGTAGTAAGACACTACGGCCGAGACTCGAAGTTCGAAGAAGTAAAGAGGATATGGATGCATATCTCGAACGATTTGAACGGTTTGCAAAAAGCCAGGGATGGAAAGAAGAGACATGGGCTGTGAGCCTCAGTTCATTACTTACAGGAAAAGGCCTGGACGTATATACAAGCATGCCTCCAGACCAAGCTAATGACTATACTGCATTGAAGAAAGAGGTTCTGAAGCTTTATCAGTTAACAGAGGAAGGTTTAAGGTTGAAGTTTAGGGAATGCTAGCCAGAGCAAAGTGAAACTGTTTTTCGGTTCATGGCAAGGCTGGACAGGTATTTCAGTCGATGGATAGAGATGGCAGAAATTGACAATACGTTTGAAATGTTGAAATATCTTATGATTACAGAACAGATCATCCAAACCGTTTCCACAGACCTTGCTTTGTTCTTGAAGGAAAGAGTTGCAAAATCGAGAGCTAAGATTACACATTTTGCAGAACAATATATTGAAGCTCATGGCGGAACTATCACTTCTAACCACATGAACAGAAGAAATTTGTCATGCAGCAAGGAGCCACAGCCTTCGACCGAGGTTCAGCCAGTGTATCAGCCTACGCAAAGAGAAAGGCCAGCTTTGAAAAGGCCCACATGTTTCATATGTAATAAGGAAGGTCATATAGCTAGAGAATGCAGAGACCTTAACAAGAGAAAAATAAGCGGTGCTACTTTGGCTAGAAGAGGAATATATAACGATAGAGAGTGAGAAAGATATGAAACGCAAGACTCTACACCTAAAGACAGGAGAGAGGAAGGCAAAGCGCAGAAAGACAGACAGTCTGATGACAGGAAAGTTTCAGCCTCAGTTATAGAAGTATCATTAGATGATGAACGGTTAAAAGACAACATAGAATTGAATGGCTTATGTTAGCAGGTGGAAAATCAATTTCCTTTATAGCAAGCACTTGTTCCATTGATACAACAACCGGTGAAAGGAACTTGGTGTTGAAAAAAGGATATATAGGTGATAAAGAAGTTCAGGTTTTGAGAGATACAGGGTGTGAGTTGGCAGCTGTCAAGAAAGTGGTGTTGAAGAAAGAATATATAGGCGATAAAGATGTTCAGGTTTTGAGAGATACAGGGTGTGAGTTGGTAGCTGTCAAGAAAGATCTCGTATCAGAGAATCAAATGTCAGAAAAGAGGTATCTTATGGTTGCGACAGATGGACGTTCAAGGACCGTTCCTGCAGCAAAGATACAGGTTGATACACCATATTTTACAGCTGAAATTGAGGCAATGGTCGTGCCAAACATGATATGCGGTTTGATAATCGGTAATATAAAAGGAGTTTCAGATAGGCCAAATATAAACTGGAAAACTCGAGATGAAAGACAGTGTTCATCCGGCGAAGATGTTGTTGCAACCGGGATGACGAAAACCCAGCATGCAAAACATGTAGAAACTACGGAACCGTATGAGGTTTGCAAAGTCAGAAAGCAAATATTTAATGTTGAGCAAATGAAAAATGCTCAGAAAGATGATGAGACGATAAAGAAACTTTGGATTTATGCTTCAGATAGAACGAAACTGAAAATTAAAAGAGGTTTCAAGTTTCAGTATGAAGTGGGGAAAAACGTATTATATAGAATCTTCGAGGAGAACAAGGGCAGAGTTGTTAAACAGATAGTAGTCCCAACACCTTTCAGGAGAAGTGTTATGACATTAGTTCATAAGTCAATAGTCAGGGGACACTAATCAGCCAAAAAGACAGTTGATGATATACGAATAAGTTTTCACCGGCCTGGTATAACAAATGAAGTAACAAGGTTTTGACGGTCATGTGATGAATGCCAGAATGTTAAGACTGACTCGGCATCGAAACGTAATAACATTAGAAATGATTCGCAAGAATATAGACATCCAGATAGAACAGAAAGAAACTGGAGACAATCTGATGTCAGACCAGAGTCACACAATTGTGATGACAGAGGATGGAACCGAAATCATGAGGGGTCATCTATTAAGTACATGAACAGAGGATCACGTTGTCATAACAGAAAGGGTATAGATAGAGATATTTACAGACGAGATGTCAGAGGTTATAAATACCGTGGTTTAAATATATCTGAGCATAAGAAAAGTAATGGAGACTAAATGGCATAAGAGATGATCTCGGTAAAGGATTTATGCGTAGGTCTGACAGGAGTTATCATGTAAAAGAGGATTCGGTGATAACAAATATTATGTCAGAATTGATGACAAGTACTCTTGCGGTGAGACGAACAAATGAATATTATTCATGATGATAGTAAAATAGAAAGGTAAGGAGGTGAACGTTGTATGATATTTTTGAAATCATATACTTTATGTTGAGTCTTTTAGAATTTTTTGATCTTAGATACTAATTTAAACAGTATATGACTGAATGTATGTTATTTATAGCAATGGTACATTTTGTTCATGACTTTTAAAATTTAAGAAATAGTAAAAAGAAAAAGAAATTTTGTATGCAAATCATTCCTTAAGTTTTTGAAAAACTGAAAGTATTTTCTTGAGGAGGGGGGCTATTTTCAGAATAATTTGTATATTTGATATATTGATAACGTTACACATAAGCCAAGATAGTGCATAACTCCCTTTCCATGTTACCATTGCTATAATTATCTTTGAATTGCTGTTAATAATAGGATTTGGGTCATTTATGGACGATTTGAATTAATTACAGTGTTAGCTGGATCCCAGCAACACACATTATGCTATATACAGTAGAACAGGGGAACCAACTATTTGTTAGAGCAAGTATTCGTTGTAAAATACTATGTTCTAATTTAAACCAATCAGAAACAAGTTCTATAAATAGCACTAATCAAAGCTCACATCTTCTAAGGTATAAATATGTAGATGAATGACGGAGAGATCATTCTGTATATAGCGATTGGAGAAGACACATCTAGGATTCAACTAATAATTTATCCCAGTACCTTGATAAGGAAGGTATTGCAACTACACTGTCAGGGCGGATAAATTATTAAAAGGAAGACGTTTGAAGTTCATAGACTAAAGAAGAGTTGCAGAATTTCAACAAGTTTCGAGCTGTAGGGCCAGCGCATAGGAGTTTTACCTTAGGGTAGTTAAATGATATAGACGATAGCCAATATAGGCTGAACATCGGAAAGCTGAGACAGAGACATAAGTTTTGGTAATCTACTGACATATCTCCAGCATATAGGAGTTTGAGTTGATTTTGAGTTAAAGGTTGATTGTTGAAACATTAAGTGATTTTTGCCTGATCCCTGAAATTAAATACCTCTTAACTGGAATCATTTACGAATCATTGGTACACGAATCATTTAGGCCACGTAGCCAGTGGAAAATTTATGTAGGAGATATTTGGTCTTACCAGCTATACCAGCAAAGGACATTCTATTTCGTTTGTCAGCTAGTCTAAGACATAGTCACCTTAGCGATTGGACCCATTTCATTGTTCAAGATACAAAAGGCGTAGGCACTTCCCTGGGTCATATAGTTCATATCCTGACAATACTTCACTATATTGACTCCTGATATATTTGAACCACGGCGTGTTCACTATTGTTACTCCAAAATGCACATATTAATTTGAAACTAGGTGATAGCATCAAGTCCCATAACTTTGACATGTAATTTTGCAAAATTATGTCCCCTTTTGAACTTAAAAACTTCTGGTTAAAGCTTTGAACGCAAGTTACTATCTCTAAAACTAATGTAGATACTGGATTGATACTCTATAGATATTTTAACATTTAAGGTAATATTCTTACTTCTTGGACAACAATTCGAATAGTCGAGCATTCTCTGTCTTACGGACAGCTCTTGTTTTACTACCGTCAAGATATTTTCATACTCTGTGAGCTTGAAGAACATTAGTTTTGTAAGGCAAACAAGAGCAGAAAAAGCAAAGGTCACCGAATTCGTTTTGATTTTAAAGGACATTTTCTTCCTCCGCTGTTTAAGCATTTCTGCAATTTTGTAAAATAATATCCCACTTAATATATAGGTATTTAAGGTCTTACAGGTTACTATGAATACAAGGTGATATCAGTATTATATATAAGCATAAATATCACTGACATAATTACCCCACCCACTTTATTTTCAAAGCTCCAGAAAAAACGTATATTTTAGTCTACAAAAAAAATCTGCCGTTAAGATCTGATGTGCTATGTTGACAACTTTTTATTTCAATTGTTGATCAGAACCAAACCTGATCTACTTTAATAGATATTTGAAATGACCTACCCCATTGTACATTTTATATCAATTTTTTGGCAACGCCAGTCAAAATAAGGGTGAAAACATTATTTTTTTTTTGCAACAAGTAGAATCATTTGTTTAAATGGTACATAATTAGCCGTCTTTTAATTATTTAGCATCAAGTTTTGGTAAAAGTTTTGTTAGAAAGAAAAACTCGAAGAAACATTTTTCAAAAGCGTGGATATCCAGAAAGAAAACGCCCGTACACTCTTAAAGATAGTATACACTTTATAACTGCAATGGTAGTTTATTAATTAAACAACAGTATCGAGATAAATAGTTGAAAATGGATATATACTCGGACAAGCACAATTAATACAGCTAAGTTAAATACATTTGATGCTGATTTCAACAATTAGTGAACGACTAGAAATAGATATATTTAAACCTTTTAATATTATTGCTATCAATTGTAATTTGGTGATGACCAAAAATAAATCTGCGTAAAATAACTTTAGTTGTTAGATGATCGAAATCAATCTTCATCCACTGCCCTCGCATAATGGTCTGGCAGACATGACATAATGACTGTTGATGTATAACAGTGATCTGCATAAATACTAAGTATTGCATATTATACCTGAATTATTGCGATGCCAACTGCAACTCCAATTATAACACCGAAATGTGATTTAATTTTGTCTTCCAAACTGTTATAGCATCCCTGTAAATAAAATAAGAACTGTAAAAATATCTTTAAAAAAATGAATATATACAACTTTGGACTTAAATGTGGTGGCCAAAATAATACCTCAATTTTATACACACAAAGGGTATTGATCAACATTTTAAATTTTCGTTTAATACTCTTTATTAGTGGCGGTAGAAATCATATATCCTAATTATGTTTCCTGTACGTCATTTTAGGTAAATACCATTTTTCTTGTGTCCGGTTTTAACGAAATTAGTACCCTAAACTTGTTGAATCAGATTTTAGTCCATTGACAGATTTGTTCAAAACTTTAACATCTGATCATTTATACTTACTGTGTTGACTTAGTAATTAACCTTCAGCTTGCTGGTAGCAGTGATTTTGCCTTTGCAGACCAATACCAGCCTACACTGATCATAGTCTGCATTGTTTGATATTTAGTCAGTAAATAGTGAACACCACTTTTAATAGAAAGTGGTACTGCAAAAACTTAATGATGGAACTGTCATTCCATTTTAAAGATTTAGAAGGGTAAAGGTGAATACAAGTCAGATTTTCACTGATGCTGTTTTTAAAATTAAAATTTCTTAACCCGCAATATAAAACGCTTACAGTGAATGGCGTTGGGAGCACTTACCACTGTCTTGAAATACCTTTTATTTGCTTATTAACATGATACAAGTAACAGCGTAGAAGATTTTTCATGAAAACAGTCGGCATTGAGACTGGAAATCTAAAATTGTCCAAAGACTTAACAAAACACTTTTCTGCTAAAATGGCTTTTGGTATAAACTATCTGTCATATAATTTTTATAGGACAAATCACTGTCCCTCTACCTCCGGGACCATCCATGAGTAAATGGCTTTAGCATACCTGTGTTTGCACAAATGTTTCTCCTATTGGTGCATTTCCCATTTGGATCTGTAAGGCCTGTTCTTGACAAGCAGTCCCGTCTACTGGTTTTGGATGCTCGGGGTCTTTTTTTGACAATATACAACAAGTTTTCGGAACGTACTGAGTCTTAGAATAAATACGAAGTTAAAAATAATGTATGATAAACCACATTATTCAATTATACCATAACGAAAAAATATACTATATATTCTTCTTTATCTAGGTGTAGGGAAGGAGCGGTTGGGTAGTAAATATGGAAGAGGTAAGGTAAGCGTCGAGTTTCAACAATATTTCAAGTGGCACTACTCTAGCATAAATTACAAATCTACACAGCGTGAGTTCAAGTCCTCGCTCCTCAAACTAAAACTTACTGACATTGGGATAAAAGTCTGGTGTGTAGCTGCTATACACCTGACACGCTAAAGAACCAGACAGGTGAGATTCTGGAATTGGAGCGTCTTCTGTATTTTGCACTATCCTCCCACTAACATTACTAACAGTCTTCTGGAGGTCTTACAGCTGGCGACTATAAATAAGCTTAATATTCCTTCAAATTGTTACGGAAAACACTTCGGCCGGGGATCAAACCCGCGATCACACTAGTCGTATTATGTGCTTTACTACCGAAGATAGCAGGTTATACCTTTGAAATAGCTACAATTTCTATCCAGCTTATTGTCAAATGAGAATTGTTTGCCTTTATCTATTTAAACCGGTTTTTTCCCGTTAAAATGCGGAGATACAGGTAAATACAATTTAATGAAAGAAAATTACCGTGGGTGTAAAGGTTATGTTTGTATAATCTTTTGGTCCTTCCGAGCCACAGCATTGCAACTGAAGAAAACAACTATTATAGAATTGGGTCATTTGGTAATGAATTTTTGAAAGTGATGTCCAAAATAACTCACAATTATTTATAAAAACAACAAAGGTACTCTTTTAGTGTAACCTTAGATATCAGCGGAAAATATCCCTCTGATTTTGACCAAAGTAAAATATGACTGGCTTTTATTTTTGTGGTTTGTTGTTTTCGAAGAATTTTTAGTTATTTCGTGGGACATTTGAACTTTCTTTTCCAGTAATACGAGTCATATCAGGGGGGAGGGGGTAATTATAAAAAATGGATTCTAGAATTTTTTTAACTGTATTTATCTATATTCGAGCCTTTGGCAAATGTAAATAAACATGATTATTAAGAATAGGATTTAACAAGAAATAGGTATATTTCATGTTCATAACAAAAATGTTGCAGTCACACACAACTTGCATTATTGTTACAGTAAATGATAAATGTAAAGGCATTATGAGCCTTTAAGAGAGAGGTGCAACTGTTTGAATAATTGAAAACATTAAAACTCACCCATGTCTGCATGTAATCCCAGGCTTTTGGTAGAAGTTCGTTACCAGGATTGTATTTCTCAAATGATTTCGATAGCACACCTTGTAAATTATCGCCAATCTACAATATCAATGAATAACACTTTACTACGACAAACCACGTGACTGTTTTTGGTCTCGGTATTAAATTATTAGCAAAAATTCGGACAAATAATTATTGAAAAGCATTAAATTGAATGAGATTCAGTATTTTGAATGAAATTTATTTATTTTCTCCCTATTCAACATCTATTCTTAAAAGAGCATCGTTTTATAAATGTTTGTTAAAAGATGTGTTTGATAGAGAAGAAGCCATACTTAAAATCAAATATATTATACCAAATGCCCATACCTTGCCCTTGGACACTGCTGCAGTTATACCGCCGGCGAATTCTCCAATAAATATAATGACCAGGAATACAAGGTACTGGAAATAAATGTAACTCAGGTCTCAGTCTATTTTCTGTAGGCATAAAAAACATGAAGGTTTGTGTTTAACGCAAGTGGCTGTAACCATTAGCTGTTCAAAAAGTCTTTTTACCATATGTTTGATGTCATTGGAGCGAAATAAAGCCATTACATATTTTGATGTTGCACTTGTTTAATAATTCTTCGACGCTGACGTCAATGTCATTTTAAACAAAAAAGACGTCGGTCGTATATAGTTGATCTATATTGAGTAAACAAAGATGAAACTTTAATGTTTCAGCATAAAAAAACTAACATGTGATAAAAAGAATACTAGTTACATTTGTGCCTTTCCACATTGATTTTTTGACCATTTTAAACTCGCTAAATAAAGTTGATAAAATGCTCGACAGAGTCTCGCATTTTATTATTCTATTCAACTCGATTAATAAATTCAACACGAAAAGACAACCATGTAAAATCCTCTCTAATATACATTACTTAAATTGCATATTATGATTGCCTGAAGACAAATACGAAATATACACACCTTTACCCTAAGCCTTATTGTAGGGTTGGACATAAGGGGGAGGATGGAATTATTGTTTATTATACTCGGCAACAGAATTCAAACCCTACTCAGCTACCTCAGTTTGATATGAGTCATCAAGTCAAATTGTAGTGGCTTCCGTGGTCGAATAGATTAAGGCCGCTGACTTTGAACCACTTACCTCTCATCGTTGTTGGTGCGAATATCGTAACTATGAAGTTAAAATTATTTCACGTAAGAAAGCTTTCCAACTAGCTTACCGAAGGTCGGTGATTCTAACCAGGTACCCCCATCCCCGTAACCGGAATATTACACTGATCGGTACGGTAACTGTGGTCTTTATACACCGCTAAAAGCTAGAAAGCCGACTGTGTTGGTGTGACTTAAAACCAACGAAAACATATATAACACCAGCTTACTCCAACAATGAAGAATTTGCTTTTGCTAGCACAACAAGCTGCCAGGAACCCAAACACACTGACATTGAGAACGAAACTGCCAAAACCAATGAGAATACATGCCGCTGTGAAGAGTGACTTGTCATTGGAGTCGAACTCGACCAAGTTCTGCATGTTCACAACATTGTTGTCCACTACGACCCATATCCCAACACCAAGCACAGCTATTCCTGAAAGCTTTGAGAGAGAGAAAAAAAATAGTTTAGCATAATATTATTAGAAAACAAACCAGTCATAACAGTATTTGCCAATTTACATTTTCAATTTGAAAATGCGCATTTTAAATCCAGAGGTTAGATTTATTACCATTCAAAATGTGGTGCACTGTCGACGATAATTTCTTTTAGAATTTCAATAAATATTACTAGTTTCGTGTTTCAGACTAGAACTGATATATAACTAGGAGTTACGCTACTGCACAAGGGGTCACGATACTGCACAGGACGTGGTTCAGACCTGATTTATTATGCGGATTCGCGATAGTGCACACGTCGTAGTTCAAAACGTAAATTATCAGTCACGACAATGAACGTCGTGGATCAGTCCCTGAAGGTTTTGAAGAGTCACGATAGTGAACACGTCGTGGTTCAGATCTAATATATTATGAGGGTTTAAGAAAGTTAACACGTCGTGGTTCAGATCTGATATATTATGAGGGTTTAAGAAAGTTAACACGTCGTGGTTCAGATCAGATATATTATGAGGGTTTAAGAAAATTAACACGTCGTGGTTCAGATCTGATATATTATGAGGGTTTAAGAAAGTTAACACGTCGTGGTTCAGATCTGATATATTATGAGGACTTACGACAGTTAGCACGTCGTGGTTCAGATCTGATATATTATGAGGGTTTAAGAAAGTTAAGACGTCGTGGTTCAGATCTGATATATTATGGGGACTTAAGACAGTTAGCACGTCGTGGTTCAGATCTGATATATTATGGGGACTTACGACAGTTAGCACGTCGTGGTTCAGATCTGATATATTATGGGGACTTACGACAGTTAGCACGTCGTGGTTCAGATCTGATATATTATGAGGACTTCCGACAGTTAACACGTCGTGGTTCAGATCAGATATATTATGTGGAGTTACGATAGTGAACACAACGTGGTTCAGATCTGATAGATTATGAGGAGTCACGATAGTGAACACCTCGTGGTTGGGACCTGACCGGTTATGAGGATTCATGATAGTGAACACGTCGTTGTTCAGACCTGATAAATTATAAGGAGTCACGATAGTAAACACGTCGTGGTTCAGACCTGATAGATTATGAGGAGTCACGATAGTGAACACCTCGTGGTTGGGACCTGACCGATTATGAGGATTCATGATAGTGAACACGTCGTGGTTGGGACCTGACCGATTATTAGGAGTCATGATAGTGAACACCTCGTGGTTGGGACCGGACCGATTATAAGGAGTCACGATAGTAAACACGTCGTGGTTCAGACCTGACAGATTATGAGGAGTCATGATAGTGAACACCTCGTGGTTGGGACCTGACCGATTATGAGGAGTCATGATAGTGAACACGTCGTTGTTCAGACCTGATAAATTATAAGGAGTCACGATAGTAAACACGTCGTGGTTCAGACCTGATAGATTATGAGGAGTCACGATAGTGAACACCTCGTGGTTGGGACCTGACCGATTATGAGGATTCATGATAGTAAACACGTCGTGGTTCAGACCTGATATATTATAAGGAGTCACGATAGTGAACATCTCGTGGTTGGGACCTGGCCGATTATGAGGATTCATGATAGTGAACACGTCGTGGTTGGGACCTGACCAATTATGAGGATTCATGATAGTGAACACCTCGTGGTTGGGACCTGACCGATTATGAGGATTCATGATAGTGAACACGTCGTTGTTCAGACCTGATAAATTATAAGGAGTCACGATAGTAAACACCTCGTGGTTCAGACCTGATAGATTATGAGGAGTCACGATAGTGAACACCTCGTGGTTGGGACCTGACCGATTATGAGGATTCATGAGAGTAAACACGTCGTGGTTCAGACCTGATATATTATAAGGAGTCACGATAGTGAACACCTCGTGGTTGGGACCTGACCGATTATGAGGATTCATGATAGTGAACACGTCGTGGTTGGGACCTGACCAATTATGAGGATTCATGATAGTGAACACCTCGGGGTTGGACCTGACCGATTATGAGGATTCATGATAGTGAACACGTCGTTGTTCAGACCTGATAAATTATAAGGAGTCACGATAGTAAACACCTCGTGGTTCAGACCTGACAGATTATGAAGATTCACTTCACGATAGTAAACACGTCGTGGATCAGACCTTACAGATTATGAGGTGTCATGATAGGGTACATGTGGCACTTCAGACGTGATAGATTATGAGGTATCAGGATAGTGCAAGTGTCGCACTTCAGATCTTAAAGATTATGAGGAGTCGTGATAGTCCCATAATTATTTCATGTGAGGATGTTATCATTTCATTTAGTGTGTAGCGGGTCGACCGTTGTTCTACAGTGCCTTCCCGAGCCTGAAACAATTCCGAGGTAGACAGATTGGTTTTTTTTCTTCTCCATGAAAAGCGATGAAGCAGCTACTCGTGTAGAACTTAGAATATTGTTGCACCGTTACTTAAACTTAAGTCAGTTTTGATTTATTAATTTTGTGTTGCCCCACCCCCTCTTCCTTATCGTTAGACTATTTGCACTATCTATCACTCTATTATCTCTAATAAGGTACACATTGAAACTAGTTTTGGCTTGATATAACAAAAATCGATTTATTTGTTATACACAGTTTAAAGCATAGCAAAACTTCCTTCTAGGGCACATTTATATAAATATACATTGATCATCTTGTAAAATTTCGGTTGCAATGTCGGTTTTAAATATTGGTCATCCGAGTATGGAACCCCAGGATCGGACTCGAGGACAATACCAAATTTAATACCGAGTGGTTGGGGCACAAAATGTTATGTCCAGGATATGTAGGACACAAAGTATGAAGACATTTTAATGACTGCAATAGATATGTCTCTAAGACATAATAAGTTTTGCTTTGATTTCAAGGGTTCGAATCCAGGTCGGGCCAAGGGGATTTTTGGAATTTGTTTCTTATCATGCAAAAAAAGAGTATAAGTGGTCCGAATTCCATTGCTGTAGGTTCAAATACAGAAAGTAAGTCAGCTGGTCATGGTAAAGGTCGGTGAATGTCAGACTCAATTGAAGAACCTTCCTACTAAATTTGTGAGTCCTAGACCCAAGCTATGCAGAGTTATAAGGTTTTGATACTAAAGGTCACAGTAATTTTGACTTTTGCCAGCAGGGTCATGTACTGGTCAGGAACAACCTTTCTACTAAATTTGAAGGTCCTAGCTCCAAGCATTGCCGAGTTATCAAGCATTTTGGTACTAAAGGTCACGGTGACCTTGACCATGATCTTTGCCCTAAGTGTCATCTATTGGTCAGGACCAACTTCCCTACTAAGTTTGCGGGTCCTAACATAATCACTGCAGAGGTATAAGCTTTTGTGGTACCAAAGGTTACAGTGACTTTGATCTTTGACTTCAAGGTCATCTACTCTTCAGGTCCAACCTCCCTATTAGTTGGAGAGTCCTAGGCCTAAGCATTGCCGAGTATTTTTAAAGTTTATTCCTATACAAGTCTATGTAAAACTAGGAAACCCCGGGCATGGCCTCTTTTCAGCCCAGAGGCATAATTTGAACAAACTTGGTAGAGGACATCTAAGCAATGCTACATACCAAATATCAAAGCCCCAGGCCTTGTGGTTTCAGACAAGAAGTCTTTTAAGTTTTCAGTTAAAACATATTTTTAGCTCCTGCGTCCTAGTTGTGCAATGGACCGGCACTTAACTATCTGTTTGAAAAGTTAAATTTTCGCACTCAAAACGGATAATCTACTACTGAGTTATTGAGGCGGTTGTCTAGATATCAGCTTGATGAAACCCTTGCCACTATCTTATTGACATACATTCGCTTTATTTTTTCTGTGTAACATCCTACTGTAGTGATTTGATGCGCTAACAGTCTATGTCCTCGCACACAACAAACTTAGTGGTCACTGATCAAGTAATTAATGGCTGTAATTTAGTAGTATCTGTCCTAAATCTCGTGAGTTTCACAATGGGCATTAGATGCATGAAATTGTTGCGCACAATGAGATGGTCGCAATGGGGTTTGTTTTCACATATTGACCATGCATTCGAATGTAATAACGTATGTAAACCTTTGTGACAAATAAGATGTTTGGCATGTTTCAACAACGCTACTTTTCCATCCTAGGGTTTAGTAATATTTAATACGCGGAGCCAGAGATTCGCCTCAATTAAGAAAGAATAATTTTAACGTCATGGGTTATTTCTAAGGTCACGAAGTTTGATTTGCCAGCTTGTAATGACAACAGTTTATGAGGTCAGTTGCTCAGTCAAGTGTGACTTACCAATTCTAAGTTTGTTGTGTTGTACTTACAATAAATATGATATTGAAAAAGATGAGTCCAAACTTGGCTAAGTATTCAGCACATCTACCCATGATTAACCTGGAAGAAAACAAGAAAACCATTTTTGAACAAGCATTATATATGATAAGACACAACTAAAGCTACTCGCCCACAGTTTTAGTGATTTTTTTTTCAACATTTTCATTTCCACCAAGTTTGGCATGAAATGCATAATTATATGGCACTGAAAATGATAAAGTGGATGAAAATTAAAGTTAGATATTGGAAAAAAAACGCAAGAAGAATGTAAGTTTTCTGCAGTATTTCAAAAGCGTTGCAACGTTTTACTACATTCTGCACAACATTTCTGGTTATTTTTTTAGAATATCTTGCAAAAATCTTATGTCAATAAGTGTGTACCACTAGTCACTCTCAGAGCACTCACTTTTTATGGACTATTAAAAGAAATTATTTTCACAAAAAAAGTCAAAGCCAACTGCGGGCGAGAAGCTTTAATTATGTCTTACACGCTGACAAAATGTTTGGTCGTTGTTGCATAAAAACCGTCCTCTCTTTTGCTGTAGTTTATGTATTTAATCGCAGAACGTCTTCTTTAGAAATTCACATGCAAGCACGTTCGAGTAAAGTGTTTGCTTTGGTACATTTTTATTGAACTCAGTTAAAATGACATAATGCGCATCTTACTGCACATAGTATGCTTTGGTGAATGTTTTATAAAAGCAATTTTTGTTGCTGTACATTTAAATGTGTTAAAGTAACGATAATGCTGCATAAGTATTTGAAGTTGATGCTTTAGAAATAAAGATATCGGCTTAATAAAATGATAGTTCTTTTCTTCAATCTTCTACGCAATGATCTCCCTTACCAATAGGCGTGAGATTTCTGAAGTTGAAGGGAAGCAATTCCTGCGTGCAGTTTGACTTTTCTTAAAAAGACTGCCCCAGTCAAAATAAGAAAAGTCATATTTGGAAACTTATTATTTCGTACTGGTGATAGGAAGAATTTGGTATATTGGGTTAAAAGCTATAATTTCCTCCAACCTTTTAACACTTACATCTATTTCAGCTGGAGTTTTACTTGAAAAATGCGCATAATTCCACTTTAAGGTTCGATAAATTTACATTAGGCGTAAAACAGGCCGTTTATCTTAACTACATTGTATACACTGAACAATTACTCAGAGAAGAACAATAGAAGGAAAGAAAAACAAACGACCATGTTTTCTAAAAATCCAGCATCAGCGCTTCTGGTAGTAACTACTTACGTAGCTCAAATTTTTCAACTACGAACGAGCACAATTTTAAAAAGTACACATGTGATGTAAATCAACTTATTGACAAAGACACGTTAATCTAACACACTGGAAGTACTCTTTATGGGTACGTAATTACGTTTGAAATAAACACTGACGTCAGTGTTTGACAAAGAAATATCTGCATGTCACCTAACACTATTTTGTCAATTACATTTCTATTTTTAACCTCAGAAATAACGGTACAACTACGAACTAGAAGCTTTCAGGTAACTGTATCACTTTCATAATTTTTTACGTGGAATAGAATCGACACAACCTGGCAATGCCATCAAGAGTCAAGAGTTAACAACCAATATTGTGTATAATTACACTCGTTGCCTAGTTTATGGTCGGCTCAATTCTAAAGGAATCATGGTCTCATCAGTACCAACCTACCGATTAAGTCTGATGTAAACCCATTAGAAAACAAAGCATTGTGTATAACAGGAAAATGAATATGTTTTTTCTCTGATTTGACCAATTCATCTAGTGCCGTAATACTTAACCATACCCAAAAAAGCGGCCGGACAGCATCATTTGAGGTCGATATTTCAGAAACTTTCGAGCGATACCCCCTCCCACACTTTACCCGTAAGTGCTTATATATTCTGGAAGCCTGTGATACATATAAAATAAAGTAATACTTATACCTACCAAGCTGTAAAATAATGTCTAGCTCAATTTAGATGAAGCTGATAATCAAAAGATATCCAACCTTTTATAATCAGTAAGATTTGGCGACTTATTTTCAAAAATGAACACCACGGATCATCGCGATTTCGCGGATAATCAGTACCGCGAATTCGCATTGTTTCGAGAACGGTTGATATCGCGAAGCAACCGCAAGGGCGTAACCGGGGGGAGGTGCGATGGGTGCGATCGCACCCCCACCCCCTTTTTCGGCAAAGCTTGCATCTTTCATTACACCAAATACCCTTGAATGTCCATTCTTTGATTTTTTCGGCTCGCTACGCTCGCCAACTTACTTATATTTACTACTATTGACGATGTAACATTTGTACAAAGTCTGTTGATGACCGTCTATATCTCAAAGATCAATGGACTGAGCCCCGGCAGCGTTTTTACAGATTTTTACCTAACGTGCAATTTTACAGAAGTTTTAATGTATCTATCAATACAGAGGACTGTTATTACATCTATCATATATTTTGATTGGTCAGCCATAATTGACAGATTTGCCAACACGTACTCGAGCTCAAAAGTCGTATTTACTGAAAGTGCGAAAAGAATAGTACATATGGATTAGGTGCTGATATGACAAATGCATTACACTATAAGTGTTTGTTTTTATTATGGACTTTGTACGAGTATTAGATCTGACCTTATGAGGAATTAATCTAACATATGTAATTCTGTATTTTTTACATGAACTGCATATGAAATAGCTGTATCTTTTTCCTTTCAGTATATTTTTAAATATAGATAGATTGTAAGAATAATACAGTGTCACGCTACAGCTGTTGAAAAAAGAAACTTCATTTTGTCGTGCGTTTTTTAAACGCCACGGCGACATTTCCGTTCATAGACATAGATTTTCCAGTGCTTTCGTGAATTTATATTAGATTTAAATTGACCAGAAAGCGTATTTAACCCCCCCCCCCCCCCCCATTTCTTTTCTTTCTATAACTGATGCCTAATTCACATTTGACCCGGGCGCCGTGCGATAATTTCTTGCGGCTTTTGGGGTATCGTAGATGGCTAAGGGCTACGGCGTATGTGTTCACATTATATACGGGCATCGTGCCATTTTTTTTTATTGTACAGGCTCTCGGGGAAGGCCGGGAGAAATCCGTACGGACGCTGAGCAGGGATTATATGGAAACTGGAGCAATGATATAATTCTTTCTTATTCCCAGATGGAAATCGTGCAATTTCAGTGCAGTTGCCGTGCAGTCTCTGCAAGCTTCCCACAGATATCGTACGACGCCCGTACTGTTTCCGTGCATGCAGAGGCTGCGCGGAGAAGATACAGTGACGGTACAAGCCTTGACGGCAGTCTAGGTGCTTAGAAATTCTGGGGGTCAGTCTGTTCACCACCTCCCGAAACATTGTTGGTTCGATTCTGAGGTAAGCTTAGAAGTCCCCATGGGATTCCCGCATCAACTTCTGCATCAGGGTGTCGTAGTTGACCCGTCTCAGCAGCAAGGGCTTCACGCACACCGTCCTCTTCCTGTGCCTCTGTCAGAACTGCTTCTCATCGAGGACGACCAGGCTCGTAATCATCTGCTCTCTTCTCCTGACTTGCCTCAACTGCAAACGCAGGTATGCCCAAAGGGGTCCGGCACATGAGTGGATTAAGTTTAATGAATTATTTTTGAGTCCTAGTGACATAATTATGAAAAAATTCATACCAATATAACTACTCCCTAGACTAGGGAGTAGTTATATCAGTATGATTTCTTATATAATTATGGCTCTAGGACTCAAAAATAAGTCATTAAACTTAATCCACTCATGTGCCGGACCCCTTTGGGTATGCCGCTCTGAGTCTTAGTTGTACTATCATTTCTCCGAAGAGACACATATTGAAAACATGTTGGGCATGACCAATATTTCTTGCATACCAGACGGGGATTTCCGGTATTTTTACCGGTGCTGGAAAAATCCATCTTACACCCCGGGATGACTCTCGTGCTTTAAATGACGTATTACGAACTACATATATGTAGAAGATTTATGTAGTTATTTATATTCAAATTCGAAAAACGGAATAAAAATCCAATACCTTGACAGTTCCTCTTTCTTCCTGATAGTATATTTCTCGATTCAAAACACGTTATTTTATCAAAAATTCATAACGTTACACTGGAACTGATAAAACAAAACCGGAACTAAACATAGTTATTTGTCTTTGAAACGTCATGACGTCTTTCCTGTTTACGGACGTTGCGCTTCCCGCGCTTTGTTTAAATACGCTGCTATAAGAAATAGTTCTGAAAAGAAAGCCGTTAGACTGATTTTATTTTTATTATTATATCTTGATATCGGTATGCAAGGTAAAGATTCTGTCACTGGTTATAGGTGCAGATGGGAATATCCGGCTCTCGGGTAACTGTTTAGGCGGTAACTCGGTAGGAACCTCGTTACCGCCTAAACAGTTACCCTCGAGGCCGGAAATTTCCATCTGCACCTATAACCAGTGAAAGAATCTTATAATATAACCATCTGAAAAATGTTCGCAGCAATGATGCAACCGTTGTAGGGCTGCCGCGCGAATTTTGCTTAATATCCGTGTGTTATCACGGGTACCGCACGGGCAGTATGCGGCAACCTTGCGGCAGTTGTGCGAGGCCCGTGGGAAGGTCCCATGAGGCTACAAGCTCCGTACGATTTCTTTTGGGCATCATGTCCACGTAAAATCGTGTGTTGGCTGCACGTTCAGCGCAAGGTTTTCATAAGATGCCCGTACGGGGATTGTGCAATGCCATCTGCGACATGTCTACGAGCTACGGGCTTTCGGTTTTTCTAATTTGTATAACTTTTCACTAAACAAAATCGTAGCGGCTGCAGAGCCCTTGAATCCGTACGAAAATCGCACTGCCGCCTCCTGCATGGAAAAGAGGATACGGACAGTCCGCGGGCTACGCGGATGCATCGCAGGCCAAATGTGAACTAGGCATTACTTGCCAAATATACCCACCTGTGTACATATACATGTAATTATTCTTTGTATCATAGAATATGATTTTTAGAAAGCTCAGAGCATTACTTTTATGCGAAAATGATTATGTATAGCTATATATACCTTTTCACAATAGTGGAACGAAATAATTATATAAAAATGACAGTTTAAGTTTTCTAATAAATGGTACAATGTTAGCTTTGTTTTATAAACAACAATGACCTTATTCTATGCACAATTCACCTGTCAAGTATTTGTTAAAAATAGTGTGTCTTTCTTGATACTACTTTTGTATTATTATCATTATCTTAACTTACTGATTACAAATAAATGGACGTTATGTACTATTCACAGAAAAAGCGATAAAATGAGTCACATATCTACCCATCAGTAAGCTTTCAAATACACTCTAAATCGCACGAAATGAATTCCTAATTTAAAAAAAATTCTGGGGGAGGCCCCCACACCCCCACCTGCGTGAGGGGGCAACCCCCTCCCTCACTTAGCCCCACTCGTCGTTTCACGACTCGTAATCGCACCTCCCTCTGAGAAATTCTGGTTACGCCTATGAACCGTCTCGATGATTTATCATCATACAGTTTTATGTCAGAATATAATACACACAAACGAATGAAAATGACTGGAATTTATCAAAATAATGCTTCAAAGTTTCGCAAAAGTGACGTAATAAGTCTTTGCATGTTTTAGAAAACCTTGAACAAAATCTAACATCAACGCTTCAATCTGCCATAGATATGATTTTCTAATTTGACCATCGCGCTCTTTATTTCTGGATCCCATACCGAAGAAGTTGATAACACAAAGTTATGATGACGAACGCCGAACCCATGATGACGAAAGGCATCTATAATAAAAGTTGAAACTGCGACGATGAAAGTGGAAACTACGAGAGTGAAATCATTAAATTGAAAGTCATGGAACAGATAATGAAAAGGCGAAAGTCTAAACCACAATGGTAAAAGTCGAAACCATGACGATGATGTCGAAGCTACAATTATAAAAGTCGAAATCTAAATCTCGATAATGAAAAACAAAACTACGAAGATGAAAATGGAAAGTATAATGATGAAAGTCGAAACCTCGGTAATGAAAGTTGAAACTGCAATTATAGAAGTGGAATCCACGATTGTGATATTGGAAAATACGATGATGAAAGTCGTCATTACAATGATGAAAGTCGAAACCTTGAGGATGAAAGATGAATCTACGCTAATGAAAGTCTAGACTATGATGGCGAAAACATGAGAGTTGAACGTCAAATATAGGACGATGAAAAGACGAGAGTCGAAAGTCGAAACGACCATGGTGAAAGTCGAAACCACGATTCTGAAAACGCAAAATTGAGAGCCGTAATCAATTAAATTTTCAACCAGAGTAAAGAGAAGACATTTAAACTAAGATCATTAATTAATGTTTCACGGTGCACCAACACAGAACAGGTTAAACTGCGTCAGAGGGACTAAACACCTCTTTTACATTGAAATATGGAAACAGGTACAGCTAAAATAAGTGTTCAAATTTATCCATCGCCCGTTAAGCTCTTTCGATGGTAAAATAATAGTTCCAATTCTTTTAATACACATATTGACCTAAACTGATCAACCAAGTCTTTTACATAACATAATTATAACACTTCTGTCAAGCTAACAATCTGTTAAATGTTTTAAGTTGATATCAACCATTACATCTGACTTAAGAATAAAAAGAATATTTACCTTTTGCTAATATATGATGTTCAAGTTGATTATCACCAGTTAGCGTCCAGTATATCCTCCCAAAATTCAAACTTTTTGATACAGTTGTCTTATCGACTAAGTCTCGTATGATTAGTGGAAACGCCCCCTTTGTTTACAGATTATGCTAACCATCACATAACACTTATACAAAACCAACGGAAAGCTGAAATTTCGAAATCGAATGATTATGTATAGCTATATATACCTTTTCACAATAGTGGAACGAAATAATTATATAAAAATGACAGTTTAAGTTTTCTAATAAATGGTACAATGTAAACTTTGTTTTATAAACAACAATGACCTTATTCTATGCACAATTCACCTGTCAAGTATTTGTTAAAAATAGTGTGTCTTTCTTGATACTACTTTTGTATTATTATCATTATCTTAACTTACTGATTACAAATAAATGGACGTTATGTACTATTCACAGAAAAAGCGATAAAATGAGTCACATATCTACCCATCAGTAAGCTTTCAAATACACTCTAAATCGCACGAAATGAATTCCTAATTTAAAAAAAATTCTGGGGGAGGCCCCCACACCCCCACCTGCGTGAGGGGGCAACCCCCTCCCTCACTTAGCCCCATTCGTCGTTTCACGACTCGTAATCGCACCTCCCTCTGAGAAATTCTGGTTACGCCTATGAACCGTCTCGATGATTTATCATCATACAGTTTTATGTCAGAATATAATACACACAAACGAATGAAAATGACTGGAATTTATCAAAATAATGCTTCAAAGTTTCGCAAAAGTAACGTAATAAGTCTTTGCATGTTTTAGAAAACCTTGAACAAAATCTAACATCAACGCTTCAATCTGCCATAGATATGATTTTCTAATTTGACCATCGCGCTCTTTATTTCTGGATCCATACCGAAGAAGTTGATAACACAAAATTATGATGACGAACGCCGAACCCACGATGACGAAAGGCATCTATAATAAAAGTTGAAACTGCGACGATGAAAGTGGAAACTACGAGAGTGAAATCATTAAATTGAAAGTCATGGAACAGATAATGAAAAGGCGAAAGTCTAAACCACAATGGTAAAAGTCGAAACCATGACGATGATGTCGAAGCTACAATTATAAAAGTCGAAATCTAAATCTCGATAATGAAAAACAAAACTACGAAGATGAAAATGGAAAGTATAATGATGAAAGTCGAAACCTCGGTAATGAAAGTTGAAACTGCAATTATAGAAGTGGAATCCACGATTGTGATATTGGAAAATACGATGATGAAAGTCGTCATTACAATGATGAAAGTCGAAACCTTGAGGATGAAAGATGAATCTACGCTAATGAAAGTCTAGACTATGATGGCGAAAACATGAGAGTTGAACGTCAAATATAGGACGATGAAAAGACGAGAGTCGAAAGTCGAAACGACCATGGTGAAAGTCGAAACCACGATTCTGAAAACGCAAAATTGAGAGCCGTAATCAATTAAATTTTCAACCAGAGTAAAGAGAAGACATTTAAACTAAGATCATTTATTAATGTTTCACGGTGCACCAACACAGAACAGGTTAAATTGCGCCAGAGAGACTAAACATCTCTTTTACATTGAAATATGGAAACAGGTACAGTTAAAATAAGTGTTCAAATCTATCCATCGCCCGTTAAGCTCTTTCGATGGTAAAATAATAGTTCCAATTCTTTTAATACACATATTGACCTAAACTGATCAACCAAGTCTTTTACATAACATAATTATAACACTTCTGTCAAGCTAACAATCTGTTAAATGTTTTAAGTTGATATCAACCATTACATCTGACTTAAGAATAAAAAGAATATTTACCTTTTGCTAATATATGATGTTCAAGTTGATTATCACCAGTTAGCGTCCAGTATATCCTCCCAAAATTCAAACTTTTTGATACAGTTGTCTTATCGACTAAGTCTCGTATGATTAGTGGAAACGCCCCCTTTGTTTACAGATTATGCTAACCATCACATAACACTTATACAAAACCAACGGAAAGCTGAAATTTCGAAATCGAATGATTATGTATAGCTATATATTCCTTTTCACAATAGTGGAACGAAATAATTATATAAAAATGACAGTTAAAGATTTCTAATAAATGGTACAATGTAAACTTTGTTTTATAAACAACAATGACCTTATTCTATGCACAATTCACCTGTCAAGTATTTGTTAAAAATAGTGTGTCTTTCTTGATACTACTTTTGTATTATTATCATTATTTTAACTTACTGATTACAAATAAATGGACGTTATGTACTATTCACAGAAAAAGCGATAAAATGAGTCACATATCTACCCATCAGTAAGCTTTCAAATACACACTAAATCGCACGAAATGAATTCCTAATTTAAAAAAATTTCTGGGGGAGGCCCCCACACCCCACCTGCGTGAGGGGGCAACCCCCTCCCTCACTTAGCCCCATTCGTCGTTTCACGACTCGTAATCGCACCTCCCTCTGAGAAATTCTGGTTACGCCTATGAACCGTCTCGATGATTTATCATCATACAGTTTTATGTCAGAATATAATACACACAAACGAATGAAAATGACTGGAATTTATCAAAATAATGCTTCAAAGTTTCGCAAAAGTGACGTAATAAGTCTTTGCATGTTTTAGAAAACCTTGAACAAAATCTAACATCAACGCTTCAATCTGCCATAGATATGATTTTCTAATTTGACCATCGCGCTCTTTATTTCTGGATCCCATACCGAAGAAGTTGATAACACAAAATTATGATGACGAACGCCGAACCCACGATGACGAAAGGCATCTATAATAAAAGTTGAAACTGCGACGATGAAAGTGGAAACTACGAGAGTGAAATCATTAAATTGAAAGTCATGGAACAGATAATGAAAATGCGAATATCAAGATGTGACAGCATTATTCAAATACGAGGGTCCTGCAAAAAGTTCTGTCATTGGGTTCGGATAATTTAGTGCTACGTCGAAACTATTTTATAACAAATCTTCAAAGTATTCACCCTTTACCGAAAAACATTTTTGTAACTTTTTTACCCGATCACGAAAAGCAGATAAATAGTCTTCTTTTGATATCTATTTAAGACACTGATAAATGACGCTGCCAAAAGAACTTCTGGAATTATTTTTCTTTCCAGAAAGCGTTTTCGTAAGCCTTGGAAATAAATAGAGGATATTTGTTTGTTTCAGTGTAACCCGAGTGAACACTATAATTAAATATTTTCACGAGTGGCGCAGCCACGAGTGAAAATGTAAATTATTGTGTTCACGAGTGAAATATCTTTCAATCTACCATTGAAACAAATTATGTCCGCGCAGCGTCACGTGCATCGCATCATGACGTCATAATTTTATGACGTCACGATATCTATAGCGTATAACTGTCAAATAGTCCTATGCCGTTTCCAGACTTCTTTATGAAACGTATATCTTCATGATCCTGTAAATATTAATGTATAGCCTATCTATGTCTTTACTGGCGTATACTTTTCATGAAATTTTTCATAATTTATAATTCATATTCTTTCGCATTCAAGTGTAGTTCCGTACCAGTGAAAAATAAAAATGATATTTTCACTGTTTGAAACAGTGAAAATATCAGTTTTATTTCACCGATAAATTTCAGTATTTCATTGAAAAGCATAAAATAAAAGACAGTCACAGGGACTCCGGTCGGATGAAAAAGGCGGATGGATTACAACTTTCACCTTTTCAGAAGCAAAAAAAGACATAACAACAACGCATTTGTGAGATGAGGCGTTGTCGTGTATAAATGGACTCCGAACCATCCTTCGCTTGGACGTTTCTCATTGTAAAACTTTTTCACTTCATTCAGTAAAGAGTTCTTGTAGAATCATCCAGATGGACAAGGCACTTGAACGACTGACCCACTAGAATTGAAGAAAATTGCGTACAACATCTTTTTCGAACTTATGGTTCTTTTGACAATACAGGGACGTTTTTGATCTTTTCACTTCCATTGCTTATTGCCAGACCTTTTCTGTGGCTCAGACATGTGCACCCAGGTTTCGTCAACTAGTAAGAAATAACCTAACTATCACAACCTTTGTATGTTTTCAAAAGTTCCCGGGCACATTTAAGGCGAGGTACCAACTTAGCGCAAACCTTTCTCAGGTCCAAAAGCCTTTTTCAGAATGGTTTGCACATTGCCTTCTCATATGCCAGTAGAGCGGGTGTGGGTAATCCCGAACAGGGGGGTAATTCCGAACACATTTTTCCAATGACATTTTCGTATTCTTGAAAGGCACCAATCTAATCCACGGCGTCACATACATGATAACAACGAATTCCATATCATATTGCAATGAATGCAAAGTTTTGTCGTGCACCTTTTCAAAATAACAGACTAGAATTTATACGACAGCTTGCATGCATGTCGTTCTTACCTGTTTTCGTATTTTGATGTAAGTAGTATGTAAGGATCTAAAAGTATTGGTTTTTACCGCTGACAATGTTTTGATGGAATTCTTACATCACAAGTGTCCCGTGGGAAGGGAGTTAACTGCATTTCTCATTATGGAAAACGTTGAAAGATCAAAGAAGCCGTTCGGAATTAGACACACTTTTTAATTAATGTAAGGCTAATTCCAAACAATCAATGTATGAGGAACAGTTTATCCAAAATAAGTATATATAAAGACTTATACTATATTTGAAGCAAATAACTAGAGCTAGATTATAAATAAATAAATAAGTTGATAAATAAATATATAATATAAAAATGATACAGTAACATAGAGGATAATTGTTGGTTTCGGTGTAATATCACGTTATAATTTCACCGAGTGGGCACCAAAAGTGATATTTTCACGAGTGGCGCAGCCACGAGTGAAAATAACAACTTTTGGTGTTCACGAGTGAAATTACCGTGATATTACATCGATACCAACAATTTTTCTGTTTATTTTATGTCTAAAACTCTACTTTTGTTGTGTTTATTTCAATAAAATGTCGAAATTTGCGGGAAACTTTATCAGGAAGCATCGCAAAGATGACGTCACTTTAACGACGTCATCGTCATATTCTTTCCGGCTTTCAGTACGCTCGGTAAACTTTTTGACGTTAATCCGGGTATCAGATTTGATAATTTTCACTGAGTGGCCAGTGAGTTTATCAGGATATAATTCACCGTTATATTTCGATAAACCACCGAAAAACATAAAATAAAAATAAATAAATCTACTACTTTGTAAAATGAGTTCAACTTCCTTTCATTCATATTGGCTTGTTTTAAACATGTGCAATATGATCCGACTCTGGTAGAGGAGGCGGCAACTCATGTAGCAATAGCATGAGCTTGTCAAGAGATGCAAGCAAATTTTGGGTGTCAAGACAACCCTGCACGACAAGGTCCACGTTACTGCTATGCATGTGAAAAAACCCTACATGCACCAATTGTGGATGCAGATTTCACCCTAAATGTGTGGCAGATGAATTATTGGGCTATACAGACGAACTTCCGTTTGAATGCAAATACTGTTAATTTAAACACAGATTCTAAGACATTTTTAACACTGCACACTCCATCATGTATAAGGGTGTTAATACCATATTAAATGTTTCGGACATTAATCATGTAGAAAGTTGTCACAGATGTTGTGCTGTGCTTCTGCAAATTTAGGTTTAGATACAGATGCTCTGTAAATTCCAGTTATATGTTTTGTTTTATAAAGTTTCTTTGTTAAAAATGCAAGTAATACCGTAAAGAATGTCTTTGTTTATCATTGTAAACAAACAAACATTCTGTTTTTAAGAAGTTGGAACTGTTCGGAATTAGCCCCCCTGTTGTTCGGAATTACCCCCTCTGTTCGGAAATACACGTCCAATAGGTAATATCTTCAATACACTATACTGACAATATCTGTATACTTATATAGTTCGGAATTATACACGCTAAATCAGCTGGAATCACTCTATAAACAAGTTGTTTTTAAATGGCAATATAAGTGGGTATTTTCGAACATTCAACATTATTGCTTAACTGTTCGGAAATACCCACACCCGCTCTACAACTGGCTATATCTTTCAACGACAATCGCGCATCCTGTTTGCCCACAGCTTTAACAGCAGCGATGTTTGCCTTGGAAACATAGGTTTTAGGCCTACCAGAACGAAATTCATCAAATATCTGCTTTAAATCTATATCAAGCCTAATGCGGCAGAATTTCTTTTCGTCCATTTTACTATGTGAAAAGTAAATTGGTCAGTGTATATGACTGCATGTATTTCAATTTGAAATAACTCTGTCATTTATAGGTCACAATAGCCTAAATAGTTTTCCTTATATATTCTATATAAAACTGACCTTTTTCAAAGAGCTACCAAACATAGCTAGACCCATTTCAGAGAACAAATCCTTACCTCATTTTAAAGAGTTATGATAAAACTGATATAAAATGAAGAGAAAAGTAGGGGTCATGTATCTTCTAAGAGAGATTTCTCTGGTCACATTTACTTACTGTAAACTGACATCAAAATCACACTGCTGTGACCTGGAAGTACTACTCATACTAAAATTGAGCTTGACTTCACCAAATACAATCTGCTCTCCCATTTTTCCTACCAAAATGTCAACAATACATCCACAATGAAATTTAAACAAAAACTAGCCTCAATTTAGACCTCTGTTGCCATGCCAAGTGAAAAATTAGTGTTCAAATACCTGGCAGCCATTACGCGACTAGACCAGATGGCTCCCACGCTGGTTCCTTTAGTTTAGTTAGGCCTTAAAAAGCAATTTGCACGAAATAAACAGATATGGTTAGCTATTGAATGCACCATTCAAGTGCAATGAAGCGTTTTAAAAAATACCTGGGATAAAACTGCGGAAGCCCTATAGTGACAAAACTTTTTGCAGGACCCTCGTATTAACAAAAATTAACTAAAATGATATCAACTTTATAAATTTGTTTTTCTTTCTTAATGCAGATTTAAACGATCTCCTTTTGGTATGACTAGTTTTCACATGCCATTGAATACGCTATCAGCTTCATGGGTATACTTACATGGCAGATAACACGCACAGATACGATTACCAGATCAAGTGTTTATCATTTTGGTAAAGATCTCGGCCAGGGACAGGTTAACTAACGACAAGAAACATGCAAGTTATAATTGTTGCTCTAGAGTCAGATTAACTTAGGTCAGATTTACTTAGGTCAAGTATCATACATGTTGAAACCGTTGCTTTAAATAATCAGTTTTAGTAAATACTACGTACCGTCTTGTATACATTAGCTGTGCCCGTCCTCTTAGCTCAATAGGGAAAGCACAGATCTACGGATTGCGGGGTAGCGACTTCGATCCCCGGGCGAAGCGCATGTTTTCCGTGACGATTTGAGAAAAAACATTGTAGGGGGAGTTCGCAGTTATTACAGTTAGATCAGGTTTTATTACCTGTACGAAAAAAGAACCTGTTTTACAGCTGTAAAACGTATGCTATAAAATTTTTACTGTCGAAAGTTACAGCTGTAAAATGGTCATGTCTCAAAATTACAGCTGTAACATTTTTGGAGAGAAACATGAGTATTGTCAGCCATCTTTAATGCGTTTTGGCGGGATATAACTGAAATTCACACAGACATCACATCTTGTAAATGTTTGGAAGTTAATGCGGTATAGAGTAAGTACAGATGTTTAATCATCTATTATAGTTGTAAAAGGACATGTATAAGTACATACATTAACTATTTACTCTTTACTGGAAGCCGATAAGTTTAAAAGAAATAATTACAAGATTGTCATATGTTTTCATGACTGACAAAGAAAGTTTTATTAACAAGATCTGCATATGTTCTACTTTTATCCTACTCTTGAATTTTGCTGTTGCTGTACTGTTATCATACCACATATACTTTACGTACTATTTATTTTGCCATTTTCATAGTAATTGCTACCTTATCTAGAGAATTGCAATTCATCTTAAAACTTTTTGCACCTCTACTTTCGTCCCTTAAAATAATGTCCTCTTTTTCAATACCTATAATATTTCTACAGCTGTATTTTTTGGGCATTTTTACAGCTGTAACATTTTTCATTTTTACAGCTGTGACTTTTTTTACAGGTGTAGCTCATTTGCATATTTCGAACTGTTTTACAGTCGTTTGACAGCTGTAAGTTGAAATCTACAGCTGTAAAATTTATATTGTTATAAAAAAATATACAGGTGTAAATTTGAAATAAGCATGACTGTTATTTTGAACAAAAATACAGGTCTTTTACAGCTGTAAAATTTCGTACAGGTGGTGCAGAATACAGAAACACCGGTTATGTTACATAATCGAAATACTATTGAAAAACGGGGTCAAATCCAAAACAAACAAATTTAACGGGCTGTTATATAGATAAACTAGAATTTTATACTGATTGTATCTTCAGTGGGGAAGCTCACTCTTGAATCTTCATCCCCAGTTTTTAGCTCACCTGAGCACAAAGTGCTCAGGGTGAGGTATTGTGATCGCTCACCGTCCGGCGTCCGTCCGTCCGTCCGTCCGTCCGTCCACACTTTCCTTTAAACAACATCTCCTCCTAAACCAACAGGCCAATTTTGATGAAACTTCACAGGGATGTTCCTTGGATGGCCCCCTTTCAAAATTGTTCAAAGAATTGAATTCTATGCAGAACACTGGTTGCCATGGCAACCGAAAGGAAAAACTTTAAAAATCTTCTTCTCAAAAACCAGAAGCCCTAGAGCTTAGATATTTGGTGTGCATTGCCTAGTGGACCTCTACCAAGTTTGTTCAAATCATGACCCCGGGGTCGAAATTGACCCCGCCCCAGGGGTCACTTGATTTTACATAAGAAAATCTTAAAAAATCTTCTTCTCAAAAACCAGAAGCCTTAGAGCTTAGATATTTGACATGTAGCATTGCCTAGTGGACCTCTACTAAAATTGTTCAAATCATGACCCCGGGGGTCAAAATTGACCCCGCCCCAGGGGGCACTTGATTTTACATAGGAAAATCTTCAAAAAATTTCTAAAAATAAACCAGAAGGCCTAAAGCTTAGATATTTCACATGTAGCATTGCCTAGTGGACCTCTACAAAAGTTGTTCAAATCATGGCCCCCGGGGTCAAAATTGACCCCGCCCCAGGGGTCACTTGATTTTACATAGGAAAATATTTTAAAAATCTTCTTCTCAAAAACCAGAAGCCCTAGAGCTTAGATATTTGACATGTAGCATTGCCTAGTTGACCTCTACTAAAGTTGTTCAAATTATGACCCGGGGGTCAAAATTTACTCCGCCCTAGGGGTCACTTGACTTTACATAGGAAAATCTTCAAAAGTTTTCTAAAAACAAACCAGAAGGCCTAGAGCTTAGATATTTCACATGTAGCATTACCTAGCGGACCTCTACAAAATTTGTTCATATCATGACCCCCTGGGACAAAATTGACCCCGCCCCAGGGGTCACTTGATTTTACAGAGGAAAATCTTCAAAAATTTTCTAAAAATAAACTAGAAGGCCTAGAGACTAGATATTTGACATGTAGCATTGCCTAGTGGACCTCTACAAAATTTGTTCAAACCTTGTCCCCCGGGGTCAAAATTGACTCCGCCCTTGGGGTCACTTGATTTTACATAGGAAAATCTTAAAAAAAATTCTAAAAATAAACCAGAAGGCCTAGATCTTAGATATTTGACATGTAGCATTGCCTATTAGACTTTTACAAAGTTTATTCAAATCATGACCCCTGGGGTCAAATTGACCCTGCCCCATGGGGTTACTTGATTGTACATAGAAAAATCTTCAAAATTTTCTAAAAATAAACCAGAAGAGCTTAGATATTTGACATGTAGCATTGCCTAGTGGACCTCTACAAAAAGTTTTCAAATCTTGTTTTTAAAGTTACTTAAAGAAAATTTCAACTATATTTTCTCATAATTCTTTTGATTGATTTCTATTATGATCTTTTGACCTTGAAAACTTGTCCTTAAGTGCAATGATAACAGGTGAGCGATATAGGGCCATCATGGCCCTCTTGTTATTATATTTAACTCGCATATCATAGTAGGTTATCCACCTTGAAAATTATCGGATCCCTGCTGATAAAACTTTGAGCAATAGATTATATAGGAAAACTATTTTCAATGATTAAACATGTCTTTTAATTTGTGAATATTTTAGCAGATATGAGAATATACTTCAATTTCTCCTCTTCACATGATGTGAAAAAAAAATTCTAACTGGACATCATTTTGCTACCAATTTTGTTTTAAAAGTATCAGCATCTCTCATGTTGAGGATAATTAAATCACTGAAGTTTTCAATTTCTTCTACTGTAGAGGCAAATAAATCGAATTTTAACGAACATGATAACTTATTAGCACATATGTATGTGTTCTTAATTTTATGAACAATTTGATTGTGTATTTATAATTGTAATAGGGTAAAAGTACGGTATCCTGGAAAATGTCTCTTCGCATTGTCGAGCGTCGTTGGTGATTATCGCATGTCGTTTGATAATGTCGCCGTCGCGTTTGCAGGGTCGGCACACGACAACGCGAAGTGACATCGCGACATTACGAAGTGACATAGCGTCAATGCGATATGACGATCGACAGCGCGAAGTGACATCGCGATATATCGTGCTTTTGAAAGCGACATTTCAAAGTGGATATCGCGACATTGTCGTTTGGGATTGTCGCCGTCGTTTGCGATTGTCGGGTGTCACTTCGTAATGTCGCTATATCACTTCGCGTTGTCGTGTGTCGACCCCACAAACGCTACGGCGACATTATAAATGGCCCCAGCAGGATTCCGTATAGAAGCTTCTTGCTTCTATTTAACGTCAAAGTTTATCAAAAAATTAAAATCTGTAAGATTTTTTATAACTCTTATCTAATTGAATCGATGTTAATTTACAAAACTGAATATACCAGTTACTAAGATTTTTGCAATAATAACAAAATAAAATCTAAGACTTCAAGGTAATATGTCTAAATAGCATTCGCAGTCATGTCTTGTTTTAAATAGTCTATACATATCCTGTACTGGTCTTCTATCATAACATTGTCCCATTCCTGTTTATATGTTTTAATTATTCTCAATCGTAAATCGTGTCTGAATTTATCAATATGAATAGTATCAGGACTATCAAACACATGAAAATCCATAATCATTTAGTAATTTTTTAACACTTGATACCCAGTTTACACAACCACTATTACATTCGTCTAATGTCATATTGTATATTGTTTTAAGAATAATGTTATTACTATATACAAGTTTAAACCAATATTTAATAAGTCTTACATATCAATCAATATACAGAGGGTATCTATCTAATTCTCCATACACTGCAGCATTACACGTATTTACTTTGACTTGTAAACTTTAAATGTAAACGTTCTATTTCTTTAGATTTTGTATAACCCCATATCTCCGAAGTATAATTCAATATCGATACTACAAAAGCGTCAAATAACAGGCATAATATGTTTGGTTTTATATCAAATTGTTTACATTTAAATAATAGTGTGTTCATCGACTTAATGGCTTTACCGACTAAATGCTTCTGATTCAATGTAAAATTACCTGTATAATTAAAAACAGTACTTACATAATTAAAATTATCTACAACTTCAATACTTTGGCCATTGTAGGACCATTTTTCATCATGGTGTATTCTCCCCCGTTTTCGAAAGACCATTATTTTTGTTTCTGTTGTATTAACTTTTAAACCCCAGGCACTGCAGTATAAATAAAGGTTGTCTAAATGCTTTTTGATTTCCTAGGGCGATTTATCTAGAAAACAATTTCATCAATATGCAGTCCAGCTAGAATTCATACTATCTTGTAAAAATAACTCTAAATCTTCTACAAACAATGAAAACAATAAAGGCGACATTACTTCCCCTTGACGTAAGCCGATAGCGTAACTGAAGTAATCGGAATATGATGAGCATGACTTTACACAAGATTAACGTTTTGGTACATATCTTTTATTATCCTCTACACCTTACCCTGAATTTACATCTTTAACCACAACGCATTGCGATAAATACTATCACAACACATGTCGACTTATATAACATATAATCTCTTATTTTCATTTATATATTTCTGGACAATTGACATAAGAATATATAATGCATCGATAGTGGAACGACCTTTACGAAATCCGAATTGAGCATCGGAGATTATATTGCTGTTTTCACAAAACAGTTCAATTCGCTTATTCTGTTTACTGGTAAAAAGCTTTGAAAAACAGCTGACTAAAGTTATTCCTCTATAATTATTTACATCATTAACTGAGCCTTTTTTATGTAAAGGTATAATAACACCATCCGTCCATTTATCTGGGAAATGCCCCGAGTTTAAATTACAATTAAAAAGATCACATAAGTGCAACGACAATATATCAATATATTCAATAAAGTATTCGTTCATTAAACAATCGGTATAGGTCGACACGCTTTTTGAGCCGTGACTAATTTATGCAGGATAGTTGATTCGCCAAAACAGGGTAGGAGAACATATGAGCCGTGCCATGAGAAAACCAACATAGTGGGTATGCGACCAGCATGGATCCAGACCAGCCTGCGCATCCGCGCAGTCTGGTCAGGCTCCATGCTGTTCGCTTTTAAAGCCTATTGGAATTGGAGAAACTATTAGCGAACAGCATGGATCCTGACCAGACTGCACGGATGCGCAGGCTGGTCTGGATCCATGCTGGTCGCATACCCACTATGTTGGTTTTCCCATGGCACGGCTCAATTATATATATGTAGTACATAGTAAAGCGGTATAAGCTCTCGATGACTGTAATCGAATGCATGACTCAAAGGATATGGCATTGGCTCAACAAACTTGCTTTTCGGAGCTCGAGCCTTATTAAGTTTTTTTTAGTTTATTTACCGTTTGTTTCAATAAACATTGCACGAGAAAAATTGTAAGAACTTGACGTTTAAGATTGCGCATGTGAAAGACCTTATTACGGAGGGTGTGTAAACAATTTTAACATTTGAAGATTTCAAGATTTATTATTAAGGCATAAACATTAAACAATGTCCGTCGCCACAAACTAAAATGGCGGTATAATTTGCACATGAGAAAAATACAATAAAGAAAGTATAATAAATAATCTGTACAAATACAACAGTATTTTATTATAACTAACTAATTATATATTTAATACATGTATTAAACATAATTATATTCACAATACCACAAAAAAACGTATTATAAAGAATTTATGCTAATTTTATGTGGTAACAGAAAAACCATCGTTGATAGTACTGATCATAGATGCGTTGAATAACACTGTTAAGATCAATTTCATTTGGTTTATCAAAAAACATTTGGAAACCCTAATGTTTGCAATAGATAGTTTACATCAATAGACCATTTATTAACAAAATGACTATTTCTGTCTTTCATCATCAGCAAATTATATAACAATGAGTCTGGTTGCTTAACAATTCGATACCAGTACTTGATTATGCGTACTTTACCTAACACCAATAAAGGTACTCTTCCAAATTCTCCATATATAGCAGCATTTGATGTTTGTTGTCTTACACCTAGTAGTTGTTTTAGAAACTTTTTGTGAACACGTTCAATATCTGGTTAATTACGAAGACCCTAGACTTCAGATCCATAGTTAAGAATAGGCATGACCATAGAATTAAATAATTGTAATTTTTCAGATAAATCCAGAGGCAAATTATCGAAGAGAGAGTTTAGAGATTCAGATTGGTCTAGGTGCATTGACCATGTACTGTCAGTTGAGCAGAAATAATGGGAGTTAGATATTGCTATGGGCGATCTTCCAGCACCGGTGATCATCGAGCTTAACCCTGATTCCGATACATCATTTGACTCAGAGACTGACACAGATGAAGGGTCGTCAACAAACACAGCAAGTGAAGTTGAAATTATGTGACATGAATTTAATTGAAATAAAAGTAGCAAAATATATCAAAAATATAGAAACAATGAAAAAAATAAGTCAAACATTATTATTAAAATATATATAATGGTTTTTAGAAAGAGTTTTCAAAGATTCTTGACTATAATAAAATAAAAATTATGTATATAGTGGACGCAACTTGACCCCGATGGTTGACCTTTGTATTATAATACATAATTAGATACAACTTATTATAGAAAAGTGGTGTACGTAAAACGCTTCAGCTCTTTGCATTCATAAATTTAAAACTGACAAATACACTAAGCACCTCATATTTCTACAATGAAATAACCGATATGAATAATCTGCCTAAGGTCAACCATCGCGGTCAAGTTGCGACTACTATACTAGAGTAAAATTATGGCCGTAATCTGGGCTTGAACTCAACCCCCACGCTTTATAATAATTACGCTCTACCCGTAATATGTGCAGGTCCTGGCGTGTATAAGTGACAGTCACAAAATTTTGCTCCTGTCACAAGCAACTGCCCTTGAACTTGAAACCAATATGCATGGGTTTTTTTTTAATATTTATATTACATCCATTGTATTCTAAAAAGAAATCTGGACGTGGCACTTCAGAATTAACAATGTCCAGAATTTACTGTCTCTAATGGAAAATGGACATTTCACTTCCAAAATACCCGATGTACCATTGTCACATATTTTACCGTCCGGTGTTGCTCCAACACATGGAAAGTTTGGATTCACAATAAATCCGCACACATGCACGTGATTTTCTGTCTGTTTTCGGTATAAATTCTTTGCAACTCTTTCGTTTGCCGAACCATAGCTGGTAGATGCTGACGTAAATTTCTTGGGATTTTGAATTCTGTCAATTAATTTCTTTGTAACTGCTGACTTTCTCAGCATTAGTCTTCCAAAGTCTGAAGCAGTTATTCTCTTTTTTCTTTCTGAAAACCAGCTTTCACTTTCAGACTGCTCTCTTGTATTTATCTCCATTGCAATTGCTTCGTCTTTTGTTATAGAAACACATTTGAATTGTTCACGGTAATCATTAGTTATATCAATGTTTGTTAATGTTGGCGTAAAGGGGAACTGCAGATTTCCACAGGGCACTGTTTTTGCCGCCGGTCCTTCCATTGGTTGGATCAATTGTAACTGCAATTAAAAATTTTTTTAGAGTATGTGTATCTTGTAAATTTATGTAAATATAAGTATGAGCCGTACAACAGGAAAAGGTGCCTCACTGTAAGAACTTTAATCTCTTATATTTAGACATATAATATTGATCAAACTGCAAGCAGATAATTAAGTATATATATTTGTTTATCTGTGTTTTCAGAGGTATCACCACTAGACATGCTGGCTTTAGCTGCTGATAACCAGACCCTCCAAAGACAGCTTGACATTGCAAGACAACAGTTATCACAACAGATTCTACATAATGAAGAGCTTAGAAGAGAAAATAGCACATTGAATAAAATGCTCAACCCTCAAATACTAGTGTTACACTTAAAAAAAGTGCTGTTTTCACTGTAGAAACTGTAAGAGACAGTCCAATAAGGGACAATTTCAAATACTATACTGGATTTGTTTATTTGCGGTTCATGTGCATTTTCAACTTTCTTGTACCGAACAAATTTGCAATACCTATTCAGTTCTCTAGAACTATATCAAGCGTGAAGAACATGAAACTCCAGGACCAGTTTCTGCTTACAATGATCAAAGTAAGACTTAACCTGCAGTTTAAGCATTTGGGACATTTATTTGGCATATCCTCGCAAGATGCCGGAGCTCTTTTCCGAGAATGGATAAACTACATGTTCTATCGCTTTGGGTCAGTACCGCTGTGGTCAGGTAGAGAACTTATTCAGGAAATAATGCCAAAAACATTCAGAGAAGAATTCCCGGATACCATGATAATACTGGACGGCACAGAAATCAAACTCCACCGGCAATCAGCATTAAGAACACAGAGTCAATGTTACTCCGATTATAAGTCCTCAACAACACTGAAAGGTCTTGTAGGTGTAGACCCAAGAGGGTCTTTTACATTTATTTCTATGCTGTTTTCAGGATCTATATCTGATAAAGAGATCACATCAGCAAGTGGACTTTTGGAAATGTTTCAACAGCTGCTCGATCGCGGTCGACTTAAACGTGGAGACGGTGTCATGGTGGATAAGGGTTTTTTAATAAAAGATGAAATTGAAAAACTTGGACTTAAACTTCACATTTCACCATTTGCTCCTGGCTCAGGACAGTTGTCTCCAGGTGATGTAGCATTAACAAGGAAGATTGCTGCCCACCGAGTTCAGGTTGAGAGAGCTATTAGCAGAGCAAAGAAGTTTAAGATAGTTGACAACAGAATTGACCTGACACTTTTCCCATGCATAAATCAGATTTGGTTTTGCTGCTGCTTTTTAACTGGATTCATGCCCCAGTTGATAACTGAAAAGAACTAACCTGCTGTGCCAGTGTACTGCCAACATTCTGTGGGCCATGGTCTGTGACAACTGTCTGGAAGGGTGTGCATGCCAAATAACTTAGTGGAGAGTCATCTAGTGAATGCAGTAACTGTATATCACTATCTAGTAGGCTGATACAAATCATATATGCCTAGTGCAAAAGTTCAAAAGAGTTAGAATCGTCGGATGCGCGAGGTGGGTGGGGGATCCGGAAGTAAACATGTGGCGGCACGAAACTAGATTCTACTTAAAACTCGCCTGATATAAAACCAATGAAATTTATCTAGCATTATTTAGAATTGACTTATTAAGTTTCATACCCTGCCTTGCAAGTGCAGTGACCTTCTGTGATTGTGTTCTCATTCAGCGAAATGTTGATCACATGCGGAGCGTCGTTCTTTCGTTGACTGTGAAACATGCCCGCTTTCACGTTGATTTCACCATCAATCGTCTTGAACAATCTCAGAGATTCAATTTCTTGCATACCAGACGGGGATTTCCGGTATCTTTACCGGTGCTGGAAAAATCCATCTTACACCCCGGGGTGTAAGATGACTCTCGTGCTGTAAATGACGTATTACGAACTACATATATGTAGAAGATTTATGTAGTTATATATATTTTATTTAAAAAACGGAATAAAAATTCAATACCTTGACAGTTCCTATTGGTTCCTGATAGTATATTTCTCGATTCAAATCGTTATTTTATCAAAAATTCATAACGTTACGCTGCAATTGATAAAACAAAACCGGAACTAAACATTGTTATTTATTTTGAAACGTCATGACGTCTTTCCTGTTTACGGACGTTGGTTTCCCGCGCTTTGTTTCAATACACTGCCATATGAAATAGTTCTAAAAAGAAAGCCGTTCGATTGATTTTATTTTTATTATTATTTCTTGAATTCGGTATGCAAGAAAAAGATTCTGTCACTGGTTATAGGTGCAGATGGAAATATCCGGCTCTCGGGTAACTGTTTAGGCGGTAACTCGGCAAGGAGCCTCGTTACCGCCTAAACAGTTACCCTCGAGGCCGGATATTCCCATCTGCACCTATAACCAGTGAAAGAATCTTATAGTATGCCTCATTGGCGTACATTCTACCCTGAATAGTTGCTCTCGCGTAACGTCAATTGCGCAAGCCTAAGAGCTTCAGTTGTTTAATAGAAATCATTCTCACATAATACTTGCTTGAAAGCAAATCTCTAAAATTAAAACATTGAATTATTCCTCTTCTTCACTTTAGATTAATAATTAAAATTCTACTTTCATTCTTGAAGTTTCTTTGTTTATTTAAATTTATATAAATTCTGAATAAATATAGATTTGAATAGATTAATACTATAAATAAAATTGTAGCACTAAGTTGTTGACTCTTGTCTTTATTGTAGAATAGAGAAATATATCGGCCATATAGAATTATAAATCAGTTCTACCACATACGATCATCCATATTAGAATTTTACATAAAGATCTATTCCCCAGCTGTGGTTCGAGCCGGTCTTACTAGAGCCTGGTACACTTTGATACTGCATTGTATACAAACTCGTTCCATATAAATATACACGGCTACCCTAAGCACCCCTGATTTCTACAATGAAATAATCATATGAATAATCAGCCTAAGGTTAAAGTCGCATTTGATTAACTTCGTGCTGCTTAGTGCTTAGTTAGCACTGTTTTCGCCTTACATAAATTTCAATCATTGCAATACTAAGAATCCATGAATTTAAAGTAGGGAACTACACAGAAAAGATCTACAACGGGCAACAACTAAATGTTAACATGCATGTGTTAGTTTTATATAATGGAGGAACGATTTAATCAATTTCAGAAAGTAAAACGTACAAAACACTTAGAACTTGTTCACATAAACATTTTAATATGCCACACAATGGATGCATTTGCCATTTACACGCAAGAATATGTGTTTTACATACATGCAGTGACGAAAGATGCAAGGTATGTGCCACTAACGGATGGAAGGTAACACAAAGACGCATGGATGTTGCATTTAGTTTAAAACGAATAACACAAGGCAACATGCATTTGTCATTTAGCAGCATGCACGTCCTTGCGGAAATCCCCTAAAATGCAGTTGCAATGTTGCAGAACGCATATGTAAGTAAATAACATAGCAATGTCATTTAGCAGCATGCATGTCCTGGCGGAGATTCCCTTCCATAGTTTTCAGCCAATCAGAGAAACAATAGTATACAGTCATGTAATAAAAGACTCTGTCGCTTTTCAATTGTACTCTAGTATCTGTCTAAAACTTATAGGCTTATTACTACATGATGAGATTCCTCTGATGATTAGATTTGTCAATAGGTAAAAGGGTGACGGATGGAATCGTTTTAGTATCATGTCATTATGCTGTCATTTCCAGCAGGTTACAAAAGATGACGCAGCAGATCCAAAGGAGGCTGACCTCATCTTGAATCTAGAACAAGCTAGAGCAGAGCATTAGCACACAGCATGGACTTAAGCTAGAGCATGAACATGAAATAATCCAGGTACTGGGCAATATAAACTACTCTTTATGTAAGAAATATTCGCAATTATCATAACTTTAAATTCAATATTAATCACTAATTTACAAACCTTGTGACCTCTTTTATCTTTTATACATCATTAAATCAATATCATACTTTGCACTTAAATCTTTGTATTTTTAACCACAACACAACAATTTATTCTAACGCTTTTCCTCCTTTATACATATACCTCTTTATCTCCAATCACTCATCAGAATGAAAAACGTACATTTACAGTTTTATTTGTTACATCCGATTCGTGGGACCATTCAATGTGGCAGAGTTTGTTTTGTTTTGTTTTGTTTTTTTTTTGTTGTTTTTTTTTGTAAAGAAAGTATTGTATGTGATTTATTTTTCTCTGTCACGTGAATTTTACTTTCACTGATTTATTAAGAGCTCCAAATTCCAAATTAATTAATAACAACAATTGCATATGTTATCATTTTGCTATAGACAAGGTAATCCAATGAACATGTATCAAATATTATAATACAGATGTTACAATCTGATGTTACATTTAAATTGAACTCTTATAGATATGATTGATTCTAAGATATATAGTATATAGATTAGACATATGTATTGAGTACTGATATGTTGTGCTGAAGATTCCAGCTGAAAGATACTACTTTTTTCAGGCAGAGAATATTGCTCTGAGGGACGGATAAAAAGGCTTAAAGAGAACCAAAAGGATAAAATAAAACTTGAAAGATTAAGTATCTATTAGATCTACTTATTTCATTAGGATGAATATTTTTAATGTTATCTGACTCCTTATATAAACTGGCAGTCCTTTGTTTGTGATATTGACTGTAGCATAGTTCAACACTAAATTTTGTTCCCCTATTTGACTTTAAAAGTCAAGACTTAAAGAAAACAATATGAGAATTTATTGCTTTTGTCATGTAATAAAACCTTCAGAAATTGGGAAATCATCGGTAGTTTTGACTATTGACCGGCAAACGTTCTGTGAAATATACTTACAGCAAAATGTTATTCTTTTGCTTGTCTGTCATTTAATTCAACCTAACTGATTTAAGATTCTTGTCAAAGCCGTCATCATAGGAAATGAAAAGTGAAACATAAAATACCGTTCAAGAAAGCCCTTTAACTATTGAGATGTCTTTTCTAGTTTATCTTTTTTTCCCCCTAATTTACTGTTGAAAGGTGCCTCTATGATGATTTGAAACTCTAGAATTAACATGTCTCCATAAGATTTATTCCTGAATATAATTAAACTATGTGTTTTAACTTTATCATTTAGGAAGAGCATACCAGCACAGTGTCAACTAAGAAGAGGCAGGTGACAGAAGATAATTTCTACAAAGGAGACATGTTGAGCAAGAGTCACCTCCATTTGATGAATGTAGTGACTTGTATTACTTTCTAGAAAAAAAAACTTTTATCTATAATTTTTTTTTGCAACTTAAGATATGTTTATCATTAAAATGGCTTGAAATTTTATTTACATTATGCAATCTCTATTTTCTTCTTAATAGGCTGTATCGTTTAGTGTTGATGACAGTGTGTTTGCCCTTTGGGTCGATAAGAATGGGGAAGAGTGGAATGATACCAAGGTTGAAAAGAACTACACAAACGGTAAGTCAAGTTTAAGCTTACTGCATTTGCAAACTTGAATAAAGCTGATATCGCAGAAGGCATGAATATTTGGTGGTTTTTTTTTATTTGGATGTAACTCTATTTTTCAACAGAATTTCAGTTATGTAATGGCAGGCATTTATGAATTTTATTTTGTTAGTTTTAACATAACATCAACACAATTATAGGTCTTAGGGTAACTTTTCAGCTTTGGAAGATCCAAGTTGCCCCTCCTTGCATTATTACATCCAGAGCATTTGCGCAGATCCACCGACCTGCCTTAAGCCAGCTGAATGGCTTTCTCGCATTAACCTAACTAGTGTACAACCTGTTCTCCACAAGTAACTGCCAATTTGCCCGCATGAATCAGAGGTGAAGAAAGAAACTATTTCAGACACAATGTATTTTGTTAAATCATCACCAAGCACATATGCCTCGCCCCTCTGATCAAACTCACGATTTGTTCTGTCCTTGTTGGGCTAAGTGGGCATACTAAAAGGCGTAATGAACGAGTTTTTCAGTTAAATTTCTGCAATTTATTCTCAGTTAATTTAATTAAAACATACTTATCTCTATTGTAAAACCTTGTTTTAATTTTAGCAAGATAATGTAAAACTTACTGAAATAAAAAATAATGTAAAATATTTTTCCCTCTCACTTTTGAAGACAAATTGAAATATAATCTATTAATTAAGTTATGATGGCCTATATAATGTGAAAAATGCAAGTAGCAAGTTAACAAAACAAGTTGCACCAGTTTCTTTAACAAACAATTCTTATATAATTTATTTTTAACAAAGTGGCTTTATCTTCTTTGGGGTCTTATTAAATTATTTTGATTGTTATTGGGATTTTTTTCTCACATTCTGCAGCCGTTGGTCTAGGTAATGATGGTATAAAGAAAATAATGTTATATCAAAACTAATTTCTATATCAAATATGTTAAATTTTCCATACTCTGTTCTAGTCGATAATCTATATTTTATTTTCTGTTGAACATTATGCTTTTCTTATGTCAACATGCGTACATTTTCAGGTGATTACCTTGTGAAGTAATGGGACAATGTCAAACAGAGAGTGAAAGCTTCCAGAGTGAAGGTGCTCAACGCTAAAGACTGATATAAGATGTTTTGTGCTAAAAATTGCATTGTATAGTTGTACATCTTGTAATTTATGAAAGATTTCAGATTGAAATTCATTGTTATTTCACACTATGTAAATGTATAGCTATTTTGCAGCATGTTACATAGACAGCACAGTATAACCTATACCAAGAGTGATTACTTGATGTGTGGACAAGATATTTCGATGTTACAGATGCTTAAAGATAGAAATGCTTACTTTGTTCAATAGATTTATTATAAAAAAAATGTAAGGCAATTCAACAAGATTTTAATACATTTTGACCTGTAATTTTAAAGATTTCTTGCAAGTTTACTATCAACATTTCTGTCAGAGGTGATTAGTGAATCATTTGATTTAGTTACTTTAAAACTACACTTCATAGGGTGACGATTTTGTAAATGCTTTTTAAACTTCAGACAAGATAAAATTTACCCAATTATACAAAATCTAGTGTTGACTTTATTAATGATTTTGCAAATTGGTTATGAGATAACATTCTCTTTTTCAAAACATGTTTTTGCGCTATTAGACCAGATATCAATAAGTTAATGGTCACATTTTTTATAAAAAATTCAAATTGTACAAATGTTGTAAGAATTTTTTTTGTTTACCTAGAAGTGTGCGAGTCATTTGATTTTATTTCTGTAAATTCGATGAATATGTTTTAATATTAAGGAAAACAGTAAAGGTTTCCTTCATGAATAGATGCGGATTCTATTTTACCTAATGGATTTATAAAATCTTAATGTGTATGAAAATTTCCTGTATGTCACTTGTGTTTAGATACATAATAAGTGAGTAGCTTGAATTAAAGGTGGTCAATCACATTTGAGCAACATTTCATCAGTTTTCATATACAATGTATTTTCATTTAAGGAACAGAAATACCGATTACATAGAGTAAGTTCCCTATTTGATATGCGTATTTAATTACTTTTTAGGAAATTTTGTAATAACCTCCCTTCAACAGGAAAGGTTTTAAAACTTTGGCCATTTCTTTTTAGTTTTAATGCTTGTTTTACATTGTCATTTGATAAATATAGGGATATTTCAACAACCTAAAACAAAAGAAACGTTTTAAAATAACATGCAGCTTAGGAATTCATCTATTTTTAACTTACTTTGGTTGTGCATGGTACAAAGGGAGGTAATAATTATTTAATAAACTTGCATTTCTAATCATTTTTTGGCAAAATTCATACTTGTCAATGCAAATTTTAACAACTTTAATACAGCGGTGCTTATATTTATATCATTTCTTACGCAAAATTTGTTTACTTAGTTTATATTTATGCCAAAATAATACTACCTTAGTTTTGGCAATCGGGATAGAAAAATCAAGTTTTAAGAACACTTCCAGTGAAAACCTTACGTGTATTAAGGACTCGGTGAACATAACTAAGTGTAAATGATCATTTTGCTAAGTTAAGAACAGATATGCTTGTTGACCAAAGTCTTATTAACCACCTTTCATATGCATATTCAGTACAGGAAAAATCAGAAATGTAATTTGCTGTAAACTGTCATACTTTTAGATTATTGTTAGAACATTGTATATAGCTACAACTTTACTGTCCTTTCAATGGAACTACATACATCAAATTTCATTTGTTAGGTTGTATGCCTAATTTTGCCTTAAATCTTGTTTGAATGTGTTTGTATTTAGTTAATACCGAATGCTATTTGGTATTGAATATGAAACAAAAAAGATTTCTTTCTATGATTTCTTTCTTTCATGCTTTAAAGATGGATATTCACAAAATTTATTTTATTTTTATTTTTGTCGAGAACATTTTTAACTTTTGAATTTTCCTGGAAAAAATACAAATATCAGCAGAAAGTACAAGGTTCTGAATCTTGCATACTTACTTATTGGCACATGACTTTTGCTCACATGGTGTATTATCTCCCTTGGCTCGGTAAAGCACATATGTAAACTTTAGATCACTATGTGGCGTTGGCGCACATGTAGTTTCATCATGATCACTTCAATTGCTAGAGTTGTTGCCCATTAATCATTTTGTAACCCATAAATGCTTACATAACAATCAAATCCATCAATGGATAGTCATGACATATTTTAGTAACTAAGGAGTTTTTGCTGTTTTTTATACGCCTGTCTGAAAGAGGACGTATTATGGGAATGCCCTTTGTGGGCGGACGGTGTCCACAAACTATCCAAACCATTTTTTTTTTCATGTATGAAGGGATTTTGATGTAATTTGGCACAAATGTTCGCTATCATGAATAGATTGCATGACCAAGAACCAGGTCCCTAGGTCTAAGTTCAAGGTCACACTTAGAGGTCAAATGTCAATTCAAGAATGACTTTGTACGGAGCATTTCTTTCACATGCATGGAGGGATTTTGCTGACACTTGGCACAACTATTCACCATCATAATACATAGTGTCATGCCCAAGAAACACGTCCCTCGGTCAAAGTTCAAGGTCAGTCTTAGAGACCAAATGTCAGTTACAAGAATGACTTTCAAGAGCATTTCTTCTTCATGCATAGAGGGATTTTGATGTAAGTTGACACACGTGTTCACTACCATGAGATGGAATGTCAGGCGCAAAAAGGACGTCCCTACATCTAAGGTCATGGTCACACTTAGAGGCCAAAGGTCAAATTCAAGAACAATTGTCTGGGGCATTTCTTTCTCATGTATAGAGGAATTTTCATGTAACTTTGCAGAATATTTCACCACCATGAGACGAAGTGTCATGTGCAAAAACCAGGTCCCAAGGTCTAATCAAGGTTACACTTAGAGGTTAAAGGTCAGATACAGTAATGAGCATTTCTCCTTCATGCCTAAAGGAAAGCTAATTACTTCAATGAACAGTACTGCCACAGGACACAGATTTTCTTTTTGTGAAGTTACATTTTTATTACTTCCCTTGAAACTTTAATCTGGTTGTTAGAATTGGACATGTCACTGTTTGTGGTTACTCTCTACCAAACTCAAAACCGAAATAAAGATAACTTAAGTATAAATTTTCAAATTTCACAAACGGGAGGAACGTTCCACACTTTGCATGAGTAAACTATACGCTTTTTTTAACAATACATGTGTTATTGAAAAGAAGAGATATTCCTCTCTTTTCAGCGGTTTTTATGGACACAAAATTTACATGAATTCTCAAGTTGCCTAGAAGATAGAACATTCCTCCCTTTTCGTTCACATAAGTAGATTAAACACTAAATTGTCGAAAGGGTGGAATATTCCTCCCCTGTTTAGTATACTAGTATTTAATGTAGACAGGATTGACATAGATTCTTGAGTATTGCAGAAGGGAGGAACGTTCCACCCATTTCATCCGCATACTCTACATTTTAAATAGCTAGTATTGTTGAAAGGGAGAAATAGTTCTCTTTTTCAAAAAAGTTGTGAAATAAATATTACGTATTCATGAATTTTCGACAAAGGGACGAATGTTCCACCATGTTCAGCGGTTTTTATGTAAACAGAACTTACACGGATTCTCGAGTTTTGCAATATAGAGAGAAACGTTACTGCCTTTCCATTTGTGTATATACTATAATTTTGATAAACATGTATTGTTGAAAGGGAGAAATATTTTCGACAAAGGGAGGAACGTTCCACCCTTTTCATTAGTACTCTTTATTTGTAAAAAAAAAAACTTTCAGTGTTTTTTTTTTTTGTCTGTTTTTTTTTTTTTGTATTTAAAAAAATGACATGAATGTGTAGGGAGGAACGTTCCACCCTTGTCAAAACTATACAGTTTTATTTGTAAAGAAACCTTGATGTTTAAAGAGAGGACTATTCCAAAATAATTGTGGAATAAAAATAACGTAGGCATGAATTTTTGGGAAAGGGAGGAGCGTTCCACCCTTTTTATTTGTATACAGTATACTTCAATAACGTTTATTGTTGAAAGGGAGTAATATCCCTCCCCACCGAAAAAGTTGTGAAAAAAATAACGTTGGCATCAACTTTAAATTTTCAAGAAAGGGAGGAAGGTCCCACACTTTTCAGCGAATTTTATGTATAGTTTACATAATTAACATGGAGTCTTGAGTCTTGCAGAAGGGAGGAACGTTCCACCCTTTACATTGGTGAATACTTTCTCTTTTTTTAAAAAAAAACGTGTATCGTTGAAAGGGAGGAATATTCTTCCCGTCAAAAAATGTGAAATAAAAAAACACATTTATTTCAATTGTGTTTAATCATGTCAAACTTATTTTTAACCTTTTCCAACCTTTTCATTTAGACTATAAACCTTGAATTGTAAAGACGACGTGTGAAATAGTTGCGGAATGAAAATACAGTGTAACGTAGGCAAGAATTTGCAATTTTCGCAAAAGGGAGGAACGTTCCACCCTTACCATTATTAAACTATAGACTTTATTTGTTACAAAACGTGTATTGTTGAAAGGGAAGAATATTCATCCCTTTCAGTGTTTAGTATGTTGACAGAATTCACAAGAATTCTTTAGTTTTGCTGAAGGGAGGAACGTTCCACCCTTTTCATTGGTATACATTTTAAGAAAAATTGTGTTGTTGAAAGGGAGGAATATTCCACCTTCTAAATTAGTTACGTAGGCATGAATTTTCAAGAAAGGGAGGAACATTTCACCCTTTTATTAGTTTACTGTTTTAGTTAAACATGTCAACTTATTGACAGTGTTTTTTATGGAAACAAATTTGACATGAATTTGTTTGTGAAATGGAGGAATGTTCCGCCGTTTTCATTACAGGCAGACTTCGTAAAATCATGCATTGTTAAAAGGGAAGAATATTCCTCCCTTTTAATGTAAAACAGAATCGACATGAATTCTCAAATTTTACAGAAGGGAGGAACGTTCCACTCATTTCATTTAATATAATAGATTATACACAGTATTTGTAAAAAAAAATCATGCTGTCGAAAGGGAGGAATATTCCTCCCTTTAAAATAGTTTGTAAAATAAAAAAATACAAAGGTAAGAGAAAATTATCTTGATTATTTCTTAGACACTCACAGACCAGAGTGACTTTTAGAGTAGTATGAAAATTACACCCCAAAGTGAGGTGTAAAAAGAACTTGATGGAAAAGTATTGAATTATATTGGATGCTGTTATATATACTATCAAAGGGGCACCGTTAATAAAGTTAACACAAAGAACGGTGTTCTTGGACAAAACACAATTTACAAGAGAACCGTTTACAGACTTACATAATATTTAAAGAACCGTTAAATAATTTCATTTATGGTAATGATATATCGAGATCTTCGAGACAGTATGTTACAGGCTGGACGTGTGTTCTTTATGTTCATGATTTCAAAATTACTTACATAACTGACTTATAAATAAAAGAAAAAACATACATTGGAAAACTATGGTGGCATATTTCTGCCAACCACATATCCACTAATTTATGTAGACAGTTTTAAAATGGTACATATCCAGTTATTATCTGGCAAGTGGCAAAATTGCGTGTTATCCAGATAATTATGTTAACAGGACAAAACTGCCTGTTAGTGCCCACTTCTGCCATCCACATATTCATATAAATAAATGGTTATTGTGAAAGTTTCCTTGATATCCAGTAAATATTCGTACCCAAGTTGAAGACTAAAAACGGTGAGACTTTTCGTTCCCTCTACGGAATGAATGCGTGTATGTCCATTTATGTAATTTCATTCATTCCGTAATGATAGGGGACGATTACGGGATATTGCCAATCATAACTGATTAAGTGAAAAAATCAAGATACACAGTTAACGTAAGTGAATATGCGGATGGCAGTCATGGGCACCAACAGGCAGTTTTCTTCTGTTAAGATACTTATGTGGATAACACACAGTTTCGCCACTTGTCAGATAATAACTGAATAAGTGACATTTTCATGAAATATTTCGAGGAAAATAAGTGGATATGTGGTTGGCAGAAATATGCCACATAGAAAAACAACAGCAGAACCATGTTTAACATATCTCAACAAAACGAATCGGTTACACGCCGTCTTTTGCAAGCGTTTACCTCGTGGTATATTTTCGATAAGTTAAAACATGTCTGCTATATATTATTTCTTAAGTAATAAACATTTAATTAATGTCTATTTTGTATTGTAAATATACATGTGCTTCTATAATGGTCTGGTAATGTTTTTTCAAGTAAAATCAGCGGGCGTTTTAATGCCATTTAAGCATCATTTTGTGACATTTTTCAGTTTTTATGTATGTTCTTTGAGATTTATTTAAGGGACAAAAAATGCCGATTACTTCTATAAAATTTTGTAATTACCTCTTTGATATAGAACATTTAAAACAGCGGACTATTTCTTTTGATTTTAATTTAATTTCTACTTTTACATTCACTGTTGATAAAATACGAAGATATTTAAACGGCATTTTTGAAAACAGTGTATAGCGTCGGAATTCATTTATTTTAACATATCTTTGTTGCTTCCAGAGATAGGCAAAGGGATGTAAAATAACTTTATTAACTTGGATTTCTAACGAATTTTGACAAAAAAAAGAGACTTGAAACTGAAAATAACTGACAAATTTGATGTAATAGTTCATATGCTCATAGTATTGATTCCGCAAAAATGTTTACTGGATTTATACTTATGGTAAAATAACGCTATCTTGGTCGGGCAACCAGAATAGGAAAATCAGATCATAAAAATATTCCCAGAGAAAATCAAACACGTCTATAACGAACGCAGTAAACTCGCACATTTGCTTAAGTTTTGAAAAATCCATTGGTTACCCAAAATCTGAAAGTAGAAAAGTGTTAGTCGAACGAAAATGATGTGTGTGCTTTTACAATAGTAACGATGATTTCAAATAATAAATCTTTCGTAAAAGTAACAGCTGTCTCACGCGCATTTCAAAACACATTCATATCATTAAAACATGTATATACAGTTCACAATTTTGAAGTGTTCATATCTAATTATTCAAAGCGTCCGACGCCTTATCAATAGACACTGTTGCCATCATCTCTATCTCTTTTACAAATACAAATGGACATCACTATTCCAAGCAACTGAAAAAAAGAAATATATATATGTATATGAAACATTCAACAGAGACAAGAACTAACGATGAAAAGAAAACAAAATCAGATCATGCCAAAATAAACATTTGTTTTCCTCAAATGTATCTGATGTTACAAAGATTCTTATACAGGTAGGTATGTCTGTTTTATTTTTAACCGATACTGAAACAGCTAAAGTGTTGAATTTAAGATCATACTGGATAACTGCAAACGAAATCAAACTGTGGACAACCGCAAACGAAATCAAACTCAAAGTGGACAAATCAGAAGCAAAATAGGCAACTGTAATTGAAGTCACTGATCAGTCATTAACATTTACCCTACTAAATTTCTAAAATGGACACGTCTATCATTTAATCATTTAATATGGAAGTGCCACTTATTATTCAAAGTGGTGTTCACTGAGAATTTACTGACGGAATAGCGAAAAGTGCAGACCATTATCAGCCTGCACGGACGTGCAGATCAATCTTGGTCTGCACTGAACGCAAAGGCAAAATCACTTGTTGCCAGCTGGCATAAGGTTAAACAAAACAAATATGTCGCTAACATTCAATTTTTGTACAAAAAATAAGGTTTTGTACATTAAATACCTTCTACTTTGTATATGGCATGACGTGTTCTGTAAATATGGCATATTTATTAACAAGACAAAATGCACTGCAACTAGTCCTAGATCTGGATTTATAGTATAAGAAGTTTAATCTAGTTTGCTGTACATGAACTTCAAAGAAAATGGTTTATCAGAACTGAAACAAATCAAAAGGCATATAACACGCAAATTTTATTTTTTGAAAAATTAAAATTTACTACACAGTACCTACGCAAACATGAAATTAAACCTAAGCGTGTGTTCGTGCGCGCGCGTGGGAGCAGTACTGCATTTTATGTAATACAGTAAACGAACCACAATATGACTACACATGTACAAACACTGGTAGTATTTAAACAAAAAAAGTAGCACGACATTTTAAATGCAGCTATATCATGTATTAGTTTAACATTTAAAGTTAATACATAATGATGAAATATTTTATCGGACGAGGAGAACTGAATGTCTTAAAAGGCCCCTCCCGCCTCACTCTAAATATTACTGCTTTCAATTGTAATTTGGGGCATACGCGGCCAAGTGGTTACGGTCGCTGACTTCAAATCAATTCCCCCTCACCGATTTGGGTTCGAATCATCGCACTCTGGGTGTTGAATTCTTCATGTGAGGAAGCCATCCAGCAGTCTTACGGAAGGTCGGAGGTTCCAAACAGGTGACCGCCCGTGGTGAAATAATGTACGGAAGGGCACCTAGGGTCTTCCTGGAAAGTCGCCATATTTCCTAAATTGTGTGGATGCGACCGTAACAGTTAAACCTAGCAAAAAACATCTGTATGTTCTTGATGACTAAACGATTCTGTAAAAAATAACTTCAGTCGTTGGATAATCATAAATCAATTTAACTGGTATTATGGGCTGACAGAAATGACAATAACGCTATCAAGATTCTAGTTTTTCATGTGCTTGATGTATAAGAGAAATCTATATAATTGCAGAATATACCTGAAACATTGCGATGCCTACTGCAACTCCAATTATGACACCGATGTGTGATTTAATTTTGTCTTCCAAGCTACTATAGCATCCCTGAAAATTAAAAAAAAAAGAAACGGTAAAATATCTTCAAAAAATAAAATATAAACAACTTTGGACGTAAAAAGGGTATCAAAAATCTCAATCTTATGTAAACAAAAGGTATCAACATTTTAAATTTTTGGTTAATACTCTTCATTTTTTGGAGGAGGAGGAAAACGTGCATCCTAATCATGATTCTAACGGTATTGCTAAAAATTCTAGTAAATGTTTCAATTACAGAAGGTATAAGCAAGAATTTGCAGTTCACTCGATCTTGCTGTCGTACTATGCAACTTCAGGGGCATGAATCATAAATTACCTGTAGAAAAAAAGGAAATTTTATAATATTGCTAGGAAACAAAGAACCTGTCAATTATGTAACAAAAACCTGTTAGGTGGTGAATTTCCTTTTTTCTTCATTTGTACTTCCTTTAAAGGCGTACGCTAGAATTCCCTGTATATGAGATGGGCGAAAATTTTCCCAATAACAGAATTTCTTTAAACTTTGGATATTGAAGGACAATCATCTAAGAAACAAAAATATGCAATAAAAATCATAGGTCACCGGTATCGAAAAAGAGTTATCTGCCCATGAAAAAGGGCATTTTTGGGGGAAAATGCGGTTTTCAATGGCAGATAACTCTTTTTCGATACCGGTGACCTATGATTTTTATTGCATTTTTTTTGTTTCTTAAATGATTGTCCTTCAAATATCCAAAGTTTAAAGAAATTCTGTTATTGGGAAAATTTTCGCACCAAATTCTAGCATACGTCCTTAATAATGTTAGAAAAATATATAGACGAATATTACTTTAATCATCCTAATGCTATCAAGTATTTTTTAAAAAATGAACGGCTTTACTTAATTTGACTGTCTTTGTAAAGATATAAGGTTTAGTTTAAATAATTTGCAAGTTGTTGGGGTGACGGACCCGTAATCACACTTGGCAATATCCGAGTGAGTTTCTCATTGGGCGTCTCGCCACTCTCTGGATGTAGAAGTTGCTTACTGCTCACATGCATTTCCGTTAAAACCGGGGAGTGTTGTGATCGAATGTGGAGGGTGCGTAGTTTCGCCGATTGTTATTGCGGGTCCACTGCCTTAATAATATTTCTTATACTCCTCGTACGTTGTAAACCATAAAGAATTAACAAATAATCAAGACATTCGAGTGGTTTATCGTCTAGTTTACAACGGTTCAGAGTTCAAATGCGTATGGATTGAACCACGAGGGCGTTAGCCCGAGTGGTTAAATACTGAAGCATCTGAACGATGAACCGTGGTAAATTAGATGACAAATCACAAGAAGGCATTGATTGTTTTCATTCTGACATGCTCATTGACATATTGCAATAAATATCATGCTGGACTTCATTTACCTGAGGAGTGATGTATCGGACGTCATGCGGCAATTTGACGTCATAATTGACGTCATAATGCTCTTTAACCGGTCCGCGCGTCAACAGTTGTTTACCGCAGAATATACAAAACGTGATTTCCTTCTTTCTTTAACTGGAAATCAAATCGAGCCATGTTAGAATAATATTTATCCTGTCACTTGCAGTATTTTCGACACGATATCAGGGTGCCATATATCTTTCTTGATATACCGTCAGTTGACACGTGACCAGTGATATACGGTCAGTTGATCATGTGACCTTAAGATCGATATTGTTGTCATAAGAAATTTTACATTGAAACCATCACCATTGTGTTGGAAATGTCCGAACTAAGAAAATGAGTGGTCAAATAATTATTCAAAAACGTCGAAGTTATTGCGATTTTTAATTGTAACCACATTACTGTGTCGGTGATTACGTTATAATATACGTGACGTCATTACGAATATGACGTCATTAAAACGGTTGCCGCACACTTATTTTTGTAAAATAAATTGCCAAATATCGGAAAATGAAGTAATGACAAGATAAATAGAATAAAAGGTTAGTGCCTAAGATGGAGAAAGTTTATCTGGCTCGGCTCCGGATGTTATCAGGTTCACCTTCGGCTCACCCGATAACCTTCTCCACCTCGCCATATAAACTTTCTCATCTACGGCACTAACCTATTATTCTCTATATCTTGTTTAATATGCCATGTGTGTTGTATGAAATATGTTAATATCAGATGCCCATACCGGCACTGACTTCCAATAAACTATGAAACTTCTTACGTCAGTGCAGGTAAATAACTTTTTTTTTTTGCCCGTTTTTTACGAAATAAGTACCTAAAGGTTTTGGTCGAGAAATAGATTTGTTCGAAACATTAACATCTGATCATTTATAGTTACTTTTAAAGTTTATGTTCACTTAATACTTAATACAAGTCAGATTTTCACTGGTTGTGTTTTTACATTAAAATGCGTTGGTAACAATTATCAGTGTCTTGAAATACCTTTTATGCTTATTGAATTGATACGAGTAACAGAGTAGATGATTTGTCATGAGGACAGACGCCACACAGTCTGGCTTAGCAACACTGATTTAGAAATCGGAAATTGTCTCAAGACTTAATAAAGAAAACCTTTTTCCGCTAAAATGGTCTTTAATTATTAATAATTAATTAATTAATTAATCATCTGTCATATAATTCTTTGTAGAACAAATCACTGTCTCTCTACCTTTGGGAACATCCATCAGCAAATAGCACTACCATACCTTTGTTTGGACGTTGCTGTATGTCTTCCCTTGAGTGTCATTTTGGAACCACAAGGCCTCTATTTGACAAGCTGCTGCGTTTTCTGGTTTTGCATCCTCGGGGTCACTATTTGACAATTTACAACATGTTTTCGGAACGTGCTGAGTCTTAAAATAAATATGAAGTTAAAAATAATTATGGTAAACAACCACATGAAGTCATCCCATAACAAGAAATAAAACTTATCTTCTTTATCTATGTGGGGGAGTGGGGAGGAGAGGTGGGGTGGGGGTTATAGACGTTAGCGTCGAGTTTCAACAATATTTCAGTTGTTACAACTTCCCTAGCATAATTTACAATGCTACACACCCTGAGATCAAGCCCTCGCTCGTCCCACTGAAAAACACTAAAATTGGGATAAAAGTCCGGTGTATATTTGCTTTACACCTGGCACGCTAAAGAACCAAAGAAGCTTCTGGAATTAAAGTGTCATCTCTATCTAGTAGCACTTTCCTCCCACTAACATTACTATAACGGTCTTTGTAGGAATCGCCCATATGAATTACCGGTGGCGACTATAAATAAGCTTATACATAACAATAACGTATTCTGTCAAAATGTTACAGAGAACACCTCGTGTCGCGATCTCACTCGTATTTTGTGCTATACTATCTGAGCTAACAGGGCAGGCCTTTCAGAAAGCTAACGTTGTTATCCAGCGTTTTGTCAAGTGGACGGTGTTTGTCTTTATCGATTTAAAACATTTTCTCTAATACAATGTGGAGGAACAGGTAAATACAATTTCATGAAAGAAAATTACCAAGGATGTAAAGTTGACGTTCTTATAATCTTTTGGTCCACCTGAGCCGCAGCAATGCAACTGAAGAAAAACAACAAAGATATATGATTTAAACAAAAATGTCCTGAACTATATCTTAACAGCATAGCTGTTGAATTGGATCATTTGGTAAAAGAGTTTATGTCCAAAGATCACAATTATTTACAAACAAGAGAGTCATGATGACCCTATATCGCTCATCTGTTAAACTTAGCCTAGGAATCATCATGATACACATTCTTACCACGTTTCATGAAGATAGGGTCATAAATGTAGCCTCTAGAGTGTTCACAAGCTTTTCCTTTGATTTGAGTGGTGACCTAGTTTTTGACCCCACATGACCCAGATTCAAATTTGACATAGGGATCATCAAGATGAACAGTCTTACAAAGTGTCATGAAGACAGGTCATAAATATTGCTTCTAGAGGGTTAACACTTTTTTTTATTTGAGCGGGTGACCTAGTTTTTTTTTTGTTGTTGTTTTTTTTACCCACCATGACCTAGTTTCAAACTTCATCAAGATAAACATTCTGACCAAGTTTCAAGAAGACAGGATCATAAATGTGACCTCAGTTATGTAGTGTAAACAAGCTTTTCTTTTGATTTGACCGGGTGACCTAGTTTTTTATCCCATATAACTCAGTTTCCAACTTGGACTAGAAATCATCAAGATAAACTAAGTTTCATGGAGATATGGTCATAAATGTGGCCTCAAGGGTGTTAGCGAGATTTTCCTTTGATTTGACCGGGTGACCTAGTTTTTGTTCCCACATAAATCAGTTTCGAACTTGGCCTAGAGATCATCAAGATAAATATTCTGTGCAAGTTTGTGTCAAATCAAAGCATAAATGAAACCTCTATATGACAGAAATGGCAAAATTAGAAGTTTGCCCCTTTCAGGGGCAGTAACCAAAAACGGAATCTAGCCGATTTTCGAAAGGAACCGAGATCTTATTGTGATTAAAGTTGCGTGTAAGTGTGGTTAATATCGAATGTAAATTGTCACTTCTATCGTGTTCACAAGTTAAAAATTAATAAACTTTGGCTCTTTCAGGTGTCAATCAGGGGCCGTAACATAGGAACTTACGATTGGATTTGAGGGATTAATCATGGAATCAAAGATCTATCATTGTTAAATATAATATGCAAGTTTGTGTCAAATCAAGCCATAAATGAAGTCTCTATGTGGCTGCAAAAGCCAAAATAGCAAATTTTGCCCCTTTAAGGGGCAATAACTCTAGAACCCATCATTGAATCAAGCTACTTTTCGACAGGAACTGAGATATAGTGCCAATACAAGTTGTATGCAAGTTTGATATAATTCATTGCAAAATGTGGTCTCCATCGTGTTCACGCACCTACATAGTGTTGTAAATTTAGCAGTCTTATTAAAGCTGATTTATTAATTGATCTACTGATGAGAAACTTTGGCCTCTGCTACTTGAGTTGTCATTCACCAGTTACCCTCATAAATTGCTTGGGACTGGAGTGTGTATCACTTTGTATCATTTTATCTGGGTATGTTGTCATCATGTACCATCGTAAACATGTCTGGTTTGTTAGAGTTAGAGGTGGCTCCGTATTGGGATGGTACCATCAGTCAACGGTTATCCTCATAAACATTAGGGTTATTCTTTGTCTTTCATTACTATGATACACTCCAAATATGGGAGGGTACATGCTTTTGTATATAAACCTAGGTCAGAGCTTGGGAGGGGAATTCTTTACTTTTGGCTCGGACTTTGAAAATACAAATCATAGGATCTAGAAACAAGAAATGTTATATTTCACAATTATAATGAAATAAGTGACTTTAGACCAGAGGAATGAGAGAATTATAATTTTGATGACTTTATTTCCATCACTTAGACAAACTCTCATAATAAACTAACATTGAAAATTAGAATTGAAGTGTTATTTTATCTATGGAGTATAAACCCTCACCCCGAATCTACGTTTTTCAACAATAGCAAGTTTTGGCCCTTTTAGTGTCCATAACTTTGGAACACATGATGGGATCTGGCCAGTTTTCGAAAGAAACCGAGATATTATGCCAATACAAATTGTGTGTAAGTTTGATTTAAATCCATTGCAAAATGTGTTCTCTATCGTGTTCACAAGAAATTGTGAACGGACGACGAACGGACAGACGACGAAGGGCGATCACAAAAGGCTCACCTAGTCAATACGTGACAGGTGAGCTAAAAACAAGAAAGGTATTTTAGTGTAACCTTAGATATCAGTTAGGACAATAAGGGAGATATTCATCCAATAAATCATGATAATTTAAACAATGGATTCTCTGCTACGTTAATCAGTAGTCAAGCTTCTGGCAAATGTATGTGAAAATAGGAATCAACAAAAAATGGGCATATTTCAAGTTCACAACAGATGTGGCAGTCACATGCTAAGCAAAGAGTTAGAGCCTATAAGAGAAATTATAATAATGCAACTGTTGGATAAATTGAAAATATCAAAACTCACCCATGTCTGCATGTAATCCCAGGCTTTTGCTAGAAGATGTCCTTTACCAGGTTCGTATTTCTTAAATGAGTCCGATAGCACATCTGGTAAATTATCGTCAATCTACAGTATCAGTGATTAATAATTTACTACGGCAAATCACGTAACAATACTGGTCTGAAATCTTGGTATCAAACTATTCGCGGAAATATGGACCAAAATTGAATAATTATTGGAAAATATTATATCGAATGAGATTTATTAGTTTGAATAAAATCAGTTTATTTTCTCCGTGTAACGTCCATTCCTAAAACTGTATAATTTTATAAAGATCTGTTCAATAAGGAAGCTCTGGTGGGACAACTGACTTCCGTACTTCCCACTTTTGACTTCTAACTTTTGCACTTCTCACTTCCAACTTCTTGACTTCTACTTCCTACTTCTAACTTCTGACTTTTAACTTCCACATTTCTGACTTCCAACTTTCAGACCTTCGACTTCTGATTTCCAACTTCCACACTTCTTACTTCCGGCTTCTTGACTTCGTACTTCCTTCTTCAAACTTCCGCACTTCTGACTTCTAACTTCCGCACTTTTGACTTCTAACTTCCGCACTTCTGATTTCCAACTTCCTGACTTTTGACTTCTGATTTCCAACTTCCAAACTTCTTACTTCCGACTTCTTGACTTCTTACTTCCCTCTTCTAAGTTCCGCACTTCTGACTTCTAACTTCCTGACTTCCAACTTCCAGCTTCAAAATTTCTGACTTTCAACTTTCCCTCTTTGCAAGTCGGAAGTAAGAAGTGTGGAAATTTGAAATCAGAAGTCAAATATCAGGAAGTTGGAAGTCAGAAGTTCGGAAGTTAGAAGTCAAAGGTGCGAAAGTTAGAAGAAGGAAGTAAGAAGTCGGAAGTAAGAAGTGTGGAAGTTGGAAATCAGAAGTCGAAAGTCGGGAAGTTGGAAGTCGGAAGTGCGGAAGTTAGAAGTCATAAGTGCGGAACTTAGAAGTAGGAAGTAGGAAGTCAAGCAGTTGGAAATGAGAAGTGCAAAAATAAGAAGTCAGAAGTGGGAAGTACGGAGATCAATTGTCTCTCCAGGGCTTCCATAGTTCAAAGATGTGTTTGATAGAGAACGGACTTGTAATCAAATATATTATACAAGATGTCCATACCTTGCCCTTGAATACTGCTGCTGTAATACCACCGGCGAATTCTCCAATGAATATAATGACCAGGAATGCAATGTACTGGAAATAAACGTAAATCAGGTCTAAATCTATTTCCTGTAGGTATAAAAATCATGATGGTTTGTGTTTAAGACAAGTAGTTCTTACCACATGTTTGACATCGTTGGTGCGAAATAAAGCCATTTAATAATTTTGGTGTTACCGTAGTATAGTAAAGCTTCGACGTTGACGTCAACGTCCTGTGAAGACGTTGGTCGAATAAACTTGCATGGTCTTAAATGGATAAATAAAGAAGAAACAAACTTTGATGTTTCAACATGAAAAAATCACACGTAATAAAAAGAATGTTACATTTTTGCCTTTCAACAACTATCAAAAAGTGCTTTGATATGGCTGTTTCAGAGGCTCCGAAATCAATTCACTCAAAATGTTGCATTATATAAATTCTTTATAACATATATGTGGTTAAAACTTAAACTGACTGTTATAAATATAATTATGCGGATCTTTAAAATACGAGACAGTGGCTATATTCTTTTTAGAAAGAAATATATATAGTTGCAAAGTGCATATCGTCTTTTGAATTTTTAGCAAGCAGTAAAATATAGATCATTTATATACTCTAGCTTCTTTTCTAATTGTGTAAATTTCTCTCATGAAATTGTTATGACTTTCCTTTCTTCTCTCTCTCTACCTTTCTTTCTTTTTCCCTTTATATTGAAGCATGCAGTAAGAATTACCAATACCACAATACAATACAATATTTCCTTATTTCGTCAAGGATACATGTCAGTAACTGCAGGCTATATAATAGATATAACAGACTGAACACCTATAATACTCTTTAGTAACCACCAGCTCTCTGTATCAAAGACAGCTTTGTAGGACCACATTTGTAACAGATCGCATTTGTAACAGATTTCGTACGTATGCGATCGCATTCGTAACAGGTAAAATGTGTTACGAATGTGTTTGTCCAACATGGGGGTTGACATGAGAAGCACATATGTATCATGTTGAGTTTTATACTGCAAATGTTCAATGAGTTGGTTGTCATCGCAACATCATTAAATGACTGCCATAAGCACATCACAAGTTAGCGTCGTCGTCGTCGAGGTCAATGACATCATAAAATTATTTGAGCCGCATCATGAGAAAATGGGCCTTCGGGAATCTTCGAGGCTTTGCAACCAGTGTGGGCCCAGATCAGCCTGCGCATCCGCGCAGTCTGATCATGGCCCACACCGTTCGCTGTTATTTCAAAGAAGGCTTATTCTACCTGAATATGAAATTTTCTGACTCTAATTCAGATGCATAAATGCACAGGTCAGCCTAAATATAGACTTTCCGGAAATTCACGAAAATATCCGAATGCCAATTTTTCCGTGACGTGGCTCAATTTTTATAATCATTTCTGCATCCACTGCCACTACCACTTTAATATGATTACAACTTCAGCTACTTCTACTGTTACCTCGACTTGCTGAAATGTAGACCCACATGCTCAGGTCACTGGTTCGAACCCGGTGGCGACATACATTTGTAGCTATCTTTCGTCATCCAGAGCTGTTTCAAGCTGGTTGACAAACAGGCAGCTGCTATGTAACGGGACAAATTATATACGACTTGTCATGGACGAGTCGTTAGCCTTAAGTCTAGGAGGGCCCGACCTTGTGCTGCGAGCTAATGTCTACGGGATTTTAAGAAAATGCACCTTATTTTCTAATTACCCTCATCCCACTGAGTCCGTCTGTGAGGTACATGTAATAGGCCTTCTTTTATTATAATCCCGCCGTGAAATAGCGGAGTCTGTGCGTTCGTGCAGTTATATATATAAGTTCATGTCCTTGGTATAACTTGCCAGATAGTCAGATTTTCAAATTATTTGGTACAAATGATCAGCATGGATAGAAGGTGTGTTAAGATCATGACCCTTGTTGCTACATGTATATATCCAAGATCAAGTTCACAGCTTTGAACTTAGATTTGTTATGTTATTTTGTTGTAATATATATGTTTGTGCCCGGATCATAACCCGCTTTAGTCAGATTTCCAAATGCTTTGGTACAAATAACCACCATTTATTGACAATCTGTAGTGATCACATTACACCTATTACTGCAAATTTTGGGATCCTGTAGAATGGTTTTGATGAATATTATGTTTGTTTATTGGATTCAGAGCGCCTGTTTTCAACAGTATTTAGGTAATACAGTTTCGGGCAGTTAATCTTACCATTGATCCTAGAACGGACCAGTCCAAGATGATGATGATCATTATTATTATGATGATGATGATAATAATGATAAAATGTCAGTAATATCAAAATCTGTACAACAATATCTTTATGTTAGTAACCGACAACGTCCCAGCTTGAAACAGCACTGAGTGGCGAAAATAGCAACAGATACGAATATATATAGTGTTCACCCGGCCTCGAACGTGTGTCCCTCGAGACTCTAGTCGATGGTAAGTTCCTTCCCATTAATTTCAATTGAAATTATACCCTGGCTAATATACGAGTTTACACTTATATGTTCGTTTACGGGTCTGGTAAAACGCACCGATACACGTAAGGTATTAACTGGGTGGATGAGAGACACAATATCTCTGGAAATTCCGGGCCTGACTAGGAATTCAACCCGCTCCTCCGGTTTCGTAATCTGCAAAACTATCCACTGCACCAGCCTCACCGATGGAGTTACTCGTGCCGCTCCTATAGAGATACAAAATAAGAGTGTTTCCATACGAATGCAGACACCAGGCCTGGCAAGAAAACTCTCATAGTAAATATAATCCAATAAAGTTCACGTCAGGGTTTTAAGTTGGACATATTTCATTTGTCGTCAGTTTAAGTATTTTTATGTTTAAAGCAATGTGAATTGACAAAGATAAACAAAACGAAAACGAAAAACCTATCTTGCAGCGAACCCGCGGACACCGACGACATCAGGATCAGAACAATATAGCCATTAGCAGTCCTCGAATAGTCAAGCTAGTCACTATCTTTAAGTATACATAGATGTATACCCAATGTTCAGCTTTAACAAGACTTTCTATGTTAGTTGAGACTGCCTTGATCTTGATTTTCGAGTGCACTTTATTTGTTGTTGAAGCGATACAACCAGCGAATTGCCGGTTATAAAAGTTGAACAGGGATTGCATGCGGTGTATCTTCCCCTTTAATCATACATATTCATATACATGTATTCATTTGGGAAATTTATAAGTGACATGTACATGAAGTACTATGAACAGACCAGTCATGATAATAACCGTTCGGTATTTTTGCCAAGTTTAATTGCCAGATAACCGGAGCCCAGTTGTTCGAAACTTTAACAGACTGTTAAACTAATCGCCCATTAAATTTTGATTCAAAATACTAGTATTGGTAGGAAACACTAGTACGATGTTTTAATTTTGCCGTAAAGACGTTTTAGTGTTCATAATCCTTAAGTCATACATTTGTTTTTCTAAGTTTTCTAAAATGTTTAAATATTACTTTAAAAGTTAATCGACTGTTAGCTTAATCAACTGTTAAAGTTTCGAACAACTGGACCCAGTACCAAGATATTAACCTAACCGGAATTATCCCTTTAATCAACAAGAGGGCCGTCACATGAGTAATACTACACTATACATGTTATTAAATGTGCGATTTGGCCATTTTAGGGGTCATAATTATTAAGACAAATAACGTGATATGGCTACTCTTCGAGGAAAAATAATATATAATTTCTATGATATATAATTTCTATGCAAGCCTGGTCAAAATCAAATCATAAATGTGATCTCTGTCATGTTCACAATGCTAAAATCAGCAAATTTTGTCATTTAAGGGGCTATAACTCCAGCACAAATGTTGCTATATAGCTGGTTTTCGTAAGGAACCGAGATGTTATAGATATATAACTTCTATACAAGTTTGGTCAAAATGAAATAATAAATATGGCCTCTATTGTGTTCACAAGACTAAAATAAGCAAATTTTGCCATTTCAGCCATAACTTTGAGATAAGTGGCGCGATATGGCTGTTTTAAAAGGAAGTGAGATCCTATATAAGTTTAATGAAAATCAAATAATAAATGTAGTCTCCATTGTGTTCACAAGCTGCATTTTTTACCAATTCAGGAGCCGTAACTCGAAGTCAAATAAATGGTGCAATACGGTTGTCTTTGAAAGGAACCGAGATCTTATAGATATATAAGTTGTATGCATACTGAGTCAAAATAACAAAAATATGTGGTCTTAATCGGGTTCACAAGGCTAAAATCAGTAATTATTGCCATTCCAGGGGCCATAACTCCTATACGAATAAGGTGATATGGCTGGTTTTCGAAAGGAACCGAGATATAGATCTATAATAAGTTCTGTGCAAGTTTTGTCAAAATCAAATGATAAATGTTGTCTCTGTCATATTCGCAAGAAAAATGTGAACGGACGGATGATCGCAATAGCTTACTTTGTCACTTCGTACAAGTAAGCTAAAACATGTTACGTATGTGTTTCAGATGTAAAAATGCACTTTTTTGTTCATTTTTCCGATTGAAAATGACATGTGACAAATGTGATCAGATGTCACATCAAAAATCGGCATCGATCACATTCGTCACAAAAATTGTTACATATGTGCTTGATTTCTGTTACGTATGCGATCTCATTTGTAACACGTGTTACATATGCGATCGCATTTGTAACACCTGTTACAAATGCGATCTGTTACGAATGTGGTCCTACTTCGGTCGAGTTTTTGAGTTTCCGCGCGCGTTCGGAAATACCACGGACACGAGCAATAATGAAATTTTATAAAAATCACCAACTTTTAAACGTCCAGGGAAGCAAGAAGACATTAAAATAATTTCAAAATAAAAACATATATAAAAAATTTATTGTCTGTAGAATACTTCAATAGGATAATAAATATTCTCAAATTATGAATGAAGTGGCTACAGGGGAAAGAATAAGATACGTATCGCAGGTTTTTTCTTATTTTATTCAGTAAGTATATGCTGTAAATTGAGACTGATAGTGGTGTTTTTTAATCGCCAAGGGAAGCATTAATTCTTCTTTTCAGATATATATTTTTTATATCTTTGTAAAGAGAAAAGAATCACGAACACTTCAATAGGATAATAAATAGTGTGTGTTCATTCTAATAAAAACAATAGTTGTTCAAACTTTTTTCCTTCTTCGTTTCTATTAGAAAATATCAACCTGATATAAATCGATATCGCCCAGCCAGGTGATTTCAAGGGGGATAATTCTACCGATAAGGTGGCAAATTTTACCGAATTGTTGATCATTCCAAATTGACTGAATAAAGTTGATAAAATGCTCGACAGAGCCTCGCTTTTCAACTCCTTTAATAAATTCAACACGAAAAGACAACCATGTAAAATCCTCTCTAATATATATTACTTAAATTGCATGTTATAATGTCCTGAAGACAAATACGAAATATACACACCTTTACCCTAAGCTTTATTGTAGGGTTGGACATAACGGGCGCGTGGGGGCGTAAGGGACAGAAGAGAGAATTACTATTCATCAAATTCAGCGCCAGAATTCAAACATTATGCTCAACGGCCTAAATTTGATACGTGTCATTAAGACAAATTGTAGTGGCCTCCGCTATCGAGGTGTCACGGCCGTTGATTTTAAACCACTTACCTCTACCGCTGTGGGTTCGAAATGTCGTCTGAAGTTTCAAATTCTTTCACGTAAGTAAGCTTTTCAACTAGCTTACGGAAGATCGATGATTCTAACTCCTACCGCCCCCAACCCCCGTACCCGGAATAAATTACTGATTTGTACGGTACCTGTAGTCTTTATACACCGTCAAAAGCTAGAAAGTCAACTGTGTTGTCATGACTTAAAACCCACGGAAACAAATATAAAACCAACTTACTCCAACAATGAAGAATTTGGTTTTGCTAGCACAACAAGCTGCCAGGAATCCAAACGCACTGACAATGAGAACAAAACTGCCAAAACCTATGAGAACATATGCCGCTGTGGAAAGGGACTTGTCATCGGAGTCGAACTCGACCAAGTTCTGCATGTTCACAACATTTTTGTCCACCCTGACCCATATCCCAACTGCAAGCACAGCTATACCTGAAAGCTTTGAGAGTAAAAAACAACAACAATAAAATTAGGATGGCATAATATTGTTAGAAAGCAAAAACAAACATATCAGTATTTTCCAGTTTACATTATTAAATTTGAAGAAGTGAATTTTAATTTATAAATCCAGAGGTTCGATTTAAAACCATTCAAAATGTTTACAACATGATGCACTGTTGACGAATACTTCCTTAAGTATATTAATAATTTTTACTATAGCTTCTTGTTTCAGACTAGAACTGATATGTTATCAGGAATAACGCTACTGGACAAGGGGTCACACTACCGCACAGGGCGTGGTTAAGACCTGATTTATTATGCGGAGTCACGATAGTGCACACGTTGTGGTTCAGAACTTAAAAATTATCAGGAGTCACGACAAAATGAACACGTCGTGGATAAGTTCTGGAAGATTTTGAAGAGTCACTATAGAGAAAACGTCGTGGTTCAGGCCTGATATATTATGTGGAGTCAAGACAGTAAACACGTCGTAGTTCAGATCTGATATATTATTAGGAGTCACGACAGTGAACACGTACGTCGTGATTCGGAACTGATAAATTATGAGGAGTTACGATAGTAAACACGTCGTAGTTCAGATCTGATATATTATTAGGAGCACGTACGTCGTGATTCGGAACTGATAAATTATGAGGAGTTACGATAGTAAACACGTCGTAGTTCAGATCTGATATATTATGAGGAGTCACGACAGTGATCACGTCGTGGGTCAGACCTGATAAATTATGAGGAGTAACGACAGTGAACACGTACGTCGTGATTCGGAACTGATAAATTATGAGGAGTTACGATAGTAAACACGTCGTGGTTAAGAACTGATATATTATGAGGAGTCACGACAGTGATCACGTCGTGGGTCAGACCTGATAAATTATGAGGAGTAACGACAGTGAACACGTACGTCGTGATTCAGAACTGATAAATTATGAGGAGTTACGATAGTAAACACGTCGTGATTAAGAACTGATATATCATGGGGAGTCACTACAGTGAACACGTCATGGTTCAGACCTGAGAGATTATGAGGAGTAACGACAGTGAACACGACGTAGTTCAGACTTAATAGATAACGAGGTTTCACAATAGTGAACATGGCATGGGTTATATTAGTCCTGGTTGATTCTGAAGTACCACGATAGTGCACACGACATGGTTCTGACCTGACAGATTTTGATGATTAACGATACTGAACACGTCGTGGGTCAGACCTGATAGATTATGAGGAGTCACGATAGTGAACACCTCGTGGTTCAGACCTGATAGATTATGAGTAGTCACGTTTTAAACCTGATAGATTATTAGGAGTCACGATAGTGCACACGACGTGGTTCAGATCTGATAGGACTTGATAAATTATGAGAATTCACGATAGTGAACACGTCGTTGTTCAAACATGATAAATTATAAGGAGTCACAATAGTGAACACCTCGTGGTTCAGACCTGATAGATTATGAGGAGACACGATAGTCAACACCTCATGATATAGACCTGAGGAGTCACGATAGTGAACACCTCTTGGTTCTATCATGGTAGATTAGTGTGGAGTCACGATAGTGACCACCTCGTGGTTCAGAACTGATAGATTATGAGGAGTCAAGAGAGTGAACACCTCGTGGTTCATACCTGGTATATTATGAGGAGTCACGATAGTGAACCCGTCGTGGTTCAGACCTGGTAGATTATGAGGAGTCACGATAGTGAACACCTCGTGGTTCAAACCTGATAGATTATGAGGAGTCACGATAGTGAACACCTCGTGGTTCAGACCTGATAGATTATGAGGAGTCACGATAGTGAACCCGTCGTGGGTCAGACCTGATAGATTATGAGAAGTCACGATAGTGAACACTTCGTGGTTCAGACCTGATAGATTATGAGAAGTCACGATAGTGAACACCTCGTGGTTCAGACCTGATAGATTATGAGGAGTCACGATAGTGAACCCGTCGTGGGTCAGACCTGATAGATTATGAGGAGTCACGATAGTGAACCCGTCGTGGGCCAGACCTGATAGATTTAGAATTATCAGAATAGTGCAAGTGTCGCACTTCAGACCATAAAGATTTTGAAGAGTCACGACAGTCCCATAATTCTTTCATGTGAGGATGTTATTTCAGTTGGTGTATAGCGGGCCGACGGTTCTTTCAAGGTACCTTTCTATGCTTGAAACAATAACCAGGTAGACACATGGGTTTCTTCTCCACGAAAAGCAGTGAAGCAGCTACTCTTGTAGGACTTAGACTGCCCAGCGTATATTGATTTATCAATTTTGTATTGCCCCTTCACGAAAACTCTTCCTTATTGTTAGATTATTTGTACTATCTATCACTCTGTTATCTCTAATGAGGTACACATTGAAAATAGTTTTGGCTTGAGATAACAAAAATCGAATGATTTGTTATACATTTGCTGTCGTGTACATTGTACTTACCAAAAATATAATATTGAAAGTGATGAGTCCAAACTTGGCAAAGCATTCACCACAGCTTCCCATGGTTAAACCTAGAAAAAAAGAAAACCAGTGTTATATAAGATAAGACACATTTAAAGATACTCGCCCGCAGTTTGGGTGAATTTTTTTCAGCATTTCATTTCCACTAAGTTTCGCATTAAATGCATACGTGGCACTGAAAACTGACAAAGTTAGTGAAAATAAAAGATGAATATTGATAAAAATGCAAGAAAAATGTAAATTACCAGCATTATTTCAAAACTAATGCAACGTAAAATTTACTACCTTCTGTGCAACAGTTTTTGGTTAGTTTTAGAATATCTTGCGAAAATCTTATGTCAATAAGGTTGTACCACTAGTCACTTTCAGGGTACTCATTTTATGTAAAGACGTGTTTGTTTGTTTCAGCGCTTACCCTTGTCATGCTGGACACGATTGATTCTGCCTTTGCGGCCAGTGCAGATCATGATCAGCCTGCACATCCGTGCAGTCTGATCATGACCTGCACTGTTCACCATTCAGTCAGTATCCTTTTGGTATGCACCCTTTTAAACAGTTAATGGTAATGTTCAAATTGAAAAATGGCCAAGTTCATTATAGAAATTTAGCTGGGTAAGGGTTAAGCAGCTGGTAAAGTAGTATATTTTTCAAGAGTTTAAATACGTCTTTTTTTCTGAAAAAGAACAACTGCAGCAGATACTGGTCAAAATTCATATCTTAAGGATATTTAATTTTCCGCCAGCACCAATCGTTGGACAGCGATTTGATTTGAAAACATTTTTCTAACGCGAGTACGAACAAAAACAAACGACAACAATGGCTGTTTTATGTGTTTTTTATTTCACTTTCTCTAAGTGCTGGGTCGATAGGCGGCAATAATATTATCTTTTGAGAATAACCAATATCAAACGTGTCAAAATTCTTGGTCTGATTATAACATAAAACACGTTCTCTCTTTTGCTGTATTTTATTCATTTATTTATCAAAAGCTCCCATATAAGTTCTTTCGGGTAAAGTATTTTCCTTGGGTCCCTTTTCATTTAACTCCTTATCTACAATTACTCAGAAAAAAATAACAAAAGGAAAGAAAAGCAAACGGCAAAGTTTTTTTTTTTTTTTTTTGGAATATCAGCAAAAGCCATTTTACTACAGTTACTACTTGTGGCTAAAAAATTTCAACTACGAGCGAGCATAAGGCAACATTTAGCTTTTTTTTTAGAAAGCACCCATGTGATATGCGAGTCGACTTATTTAAAAATGATAGCTAATCAAACACAGCGGAAGTGCTCTTTACGGGTACGTAATTACGTTTGACGCCAAACGAAGAACTATGTGAATTACATCACAGGTGTTTGGAGCTTAATCAATAAAATATATATGCAGGTTAGGTCTCCTAAAGAGTATATTAAGTGGGTGGGATATGAAAATGCATATATTTATTGATAGAGCTTCAAGCGCCTGTGATGTCATGTTATACTTTTGCCATAATAACACATATATTTCTATCTTAAAAATACCTATACAATTTCGTCCTGATAATTTTCAGGTAAACTGAATGGCTGTCATTATCTTCGTAAGTGGAAAACCGGTAGGTCCAGCAAGAGTCAATAATTAACAACCAATAGTGTTAATGATTATAATGGTGACCTAGTTTATGGTCCCATATGACTCAATATCTGAAGGAACCATGATATCATCAATACCAACATACCCACTAAGGTTCATGAAAACCCATTAAAAATGAAGCATTGTGTACGCTAGGGAAATATATGTGGGTTATTTTTCTATGATTTGACCTGCTCATCTAGTACCGCAAAATCTTATCATACCCATAAAAAAAGCGGACAGAGTGCATCATTTGATGTCGATATTTCGGACCATTTCGGGGGAGCTTCCCCTTACCCCTGCTTGTCGAAGAGGGATTCCCCCTGACACACTCTCCCCCTATGTGTGTATAGAATTTAGAAGCCTCTAATACATAGAAAAAACGTAATGCTTATGCCGTACCAAGCGCTAAAAAATAATGTCTAGCTCAATTTAGATGTAGCTGACAATAATCAAAAGTTATCGTATACCTCATCTTTAACCAGTAAGAGACTTTTTTTCTAGAATGAGCACCGCGTATCAGCGCAGATTAGCGGATTATCAGAATTCGCATGGTTTTAAGAGTAGCTGATATCGTGAAGTAGCCGTCTCGATAATTTATCATGTGTTTAGGTTCCTGTCGGAATATATAATACACATATACAAACAAAAACGGCCTGAATTCATCAAGTTTCCAGAAAATGACGTAGTAAGACTTTGCATTTTTATGATAACGTATATGGCAAACTCGGAACAAAATCTAACAAGAACGCTTAAGGTTTAGGAGTATATCACCAAAACACAGAAATATTTTATAAACGAACAACATCGTTACCAATATTTTACCTGACCATTACATGTTCTGCCGTACTGTCCCGTACTGAAAATGTTCTGAAAAAGTTGTCCCCCTTTGAAAATGAATGCCATTTGTAAAGAAATAAAAATAAACAATCGCTGAAAACTGTGTTCCACCTAGTTATGTGAAATTTCAACACTCGCACGCTATTACAAATGCATCAAAACAAACATGTGTAAAAGTTCCTTGAAAATGGTGAGTTTTTAAAAGCGCTTGACTGTCTGAAAGTGGGGCATGTTTAAACAGTTCTTTTTTCGGAATTCAATGATTATATCAGTATACTGACACTTGTTTTGTAGAGTAATATAAGTAATATACACGCTATCATTACAAAAACAACAAAACAAGTGTCAGTATACTAAAATAAACATTGAATACCGAAAAAAAGACTTCCTAAATGGGACCCACTTCCGGGCAGTCAAACGCCTTCAAAAACTCACCATTTTCAAAGAACTGTTACACATGTTAGTTTTGATTCATTTGCAATCGCATGCGAGTGTTGAAATTTTACATAATTAAGTGGAACACAGTTTTCAGCAATTGTTTATTTTTATTTCTTTACAAATGGCATTCATTTTCAAAGGGGGACAACTTTTCCAGAATATTTTCAGTACGGGACAGTACGGCAGAACATGTAATGGTTAAGTAAAATATTGGTAACGATGTTATTCGTTTGTAAAACATTTCTGTGTTTTGGTGATATACTCCTAAACCTTAATATTGCCATGAATACTACATGTAGTATACGGCTTTGCGGTTAGACCATCGCGCTTTTCATTTCTGAACGCCATACCGCAAAAGTCGAAATCTCGAAACTATGAAATCGTCCGTCCTCCACCTCTGATTCATGTGGGCAAGTTGGCAGTTACTTGCGGTTTGTACTGGTACTGGATTTAGGAACACTGTTTAGGTTAACTGCATGCCCGCAGTTATTTAACTGGAATAGTTGAAAAACGGAGTTAAACCCAAAATAAACAATAAATAAATCGTTGGGTCTTCTACGGAAGCCCCGGAGGGACAATTGATATCCGTCAGTACTTCCCACTTCTGACTTCTAACTTTTGCACTTCTCACTTCCAACTTCTTGACTTCCTACTTCTTACATCTAACTTCTTAAAAGTGGGAAGTCAAAAGTGGGAAGTACGGAAGTCAATTGTCCAGGGCTTTCATAACTCTGGTCTTTATTTGATAGCTGAAGTTATCACTTAGATTTTAAACAAGACTAAAAAGGAGAATTTATACTAAAATCAACGGAAGTAGATTTATTTACGGCACACCAACACAGTACAGGCTATAGGCACCACAGGGACTAAACAGTTTACATTCAACTTTTACACCAGTCCAGGTACAGCAAAAATTAAGTGTAAAAACTCCACTATAGTCCCGCGTAAGCTCATGCGAGGGTAATACAATAATTCAAATCCTTTTTATCCATAATTATTCTAAAAACTAACAAAACCATAATTATAGAAAACACTTACCCTTTTCCTTATTTCTGATCTTCAAGTTAATTATCACTAGTTAGCGTCCAATATCCTCACAAAGTTTCAAACTTTTCGATGCAGTTGTATTATCAACTAGGTCAGATATGACTAGTCGAAACGCCCCCTTTGTTTACAGATTATGGTATCTATCACATACGGTGTTACATAGCCTTCGTATAATACTGGACATATATTCTTCATTAGACTTGCAAAACTTTTGGACTATTCCAAAAATAGAATTCAAGAATACTGTTCACCAAATATCAGTGGAAGCAATAAAATTAATTCAACATTCAAATATAACCAAAAAATCAACTAAAATAATATCAAATTCAGAATTTTGTATTTCGTAATTTATACATCGTTTAGGTATGACTAGTTATCACATACTCTCAGTCTGATAAACTGCTTATCAGCTTCATGGGTATACTTACATGACAGATAACACTGACTGATACGATTATGAAATCAAGTGTTTGCAATCAATAAACAACGCAGTAAAGATAAGTTTTACCTCTCATTCCGTATATATATATAAAAAGTTTAATTGTTCGTATGTCAAAAGAACAAACAACATTTTTTTGTTCTTTCTTCATTCTACAAATAAGACCAGTTTATCAATAATAATTTGTTTCAGAACTACCGTTTTGGTAAAGAACTCGGTCAGGATCAGGTTTACTAACGACAAGATTTTAAAATTGTTGGTCTATGGTCTGATTTACTTACGTTCAGAAACATGCATGTCCAAACCGTTGCGTTAACCCATACCCTGATACGTTCCTATAATGAACTTGTCAATCTTTCAATTTGGACAGTACCATTAACTGTTAAAATGGGTACTCACTAAAAAGATACTGGCTGAATAGCGAATATAGGGGATCATGATCAGACTGCACGGACAGTGCTAATCATGATTTACACTGGTCGCAAAGGCAGAACCAATCGTGTGCAGCATGGTAAGGGTTAAATAATCAGTTTTGAATACTACGTACCGTCTTGTATAAATGGGCTGTGTCCGCCCGCTTAACTCAGTAGTGAAAGCTCAGATCTACGGATTACGGTATCGTGAGTTCGATCCCCCGGGCATGGCGAATTTTCTCAGTAACGATTTGATAAAAGCCAATGTGTATAAAATCATGCGTCTTCTACCTCTGATTTATATGGAGAAGTTGGCAGATACTTGAGCAGAAAAGGCTTTACTCGTACAGAATCCAGGAAAACTAGTTGAATTATCTGTCCGTCGTAATACATAACTGAATTAACGTTGAAAAAATGGGGTTTAACCTAAAACAAACAAACAAAATAAACGAGCTGTTATAGTGATAAACTGAAAGATTGTACTGATTACATTTTCAGTGAGGAAGCTCCACCTCCCAGTCGCAAGGAAAGACGAAAAAAGAAAAAAAACGTACATTTATTTTTATATAATTATATTTTCACTAGTTTTCTTATACCTTTTCAGAACAGAATTTATCATCGGAAGGAGGCTTGAACCACATATATGTAGATACAAAGTCAAAATGGTCTCCAATACTGGTATGCAATGTTTTAAAGCTGACTCACATTCAACAAAGTTGAGGGTAAACAAACTAGGGCGATCAACAGGTTACCTTCATTAGTGACTATACAATTTTAAGTACGTAGAGTTCAGTTACAACCAGTACTTCCATAAATTATGTAACATGACTTTGTTGGAGATGGACAATTAAAATACTAACAGGCGCATATCCATCGTTCATATATATATGCATACATAAGAAAACAAAATATATATGCATAAGCATACTTATGGAATACATATCAAAAAGTGAACAAAGCGACACATAAGTACAAGTATAAAGTACATATAAAAACAAGAACTGTTTGTAAATAGAGAAAAAAAAGAGAAGGTGACGTCACGTCCGGCATAACAACTTTTTAAACGTTAACGTCGAAAAAATACATAAAGTAACATTTAAACGACATATTTAAAGTAAATGGAAGAAAATTCATCGGAAATGAAACCTCTTAATTTTCTACACTTTCTGGTGTAAAAATTTTGCCAAAAAGTTCAGCAAAAGCTGAAAAATGAATAATATATCTATCACGACAGAGTCGGAGCAGCCGGAAGTGGAGTCAAAACAGAAGACAGTTACTAAAAATGGAATGTTTGATTTAGATGAGGCAAGAACATTACGGAAAATGTTGAAACAAAAAGAGAGAGACAACACTAATAAGACAGTGCAATCAAAAATCAATGAAAAGTCTCAGCTAAAAGGAAGTGAACTTGAGGTCTTCAAATCGGAAGTGCAAAATGATGTCACAGAAGAAACGGAAAACAAACAGTATGAATTAAACAGGGAAAAGGCTTTACGAAAAAAGCTCGCAGCCTCAAATTATGAAGAATTATCAATAATTCATACAGGAGGAGGAGTCAAATTACAAATGAATGCGGGTATGTATGAACTGTTCAAGTATGCCGCTCAAAATTATTACACGTCGGAGGCTATGGTAAAGAAAACTATTCCTACAAATGTTATAGACAAAAAGCAAAATAATGTTGAAACTAGATATAAAATATCTACAGGAAAGTTATCACATTATACACTCAATTTGTACCATACAACGAGCTCCGTGTTAGTAAATGGTAAAGGGGTTAATCAATTTCTGAATACAGACGTAACTGAAATATTATCTAGTCTAGAAAGGAATATTGCAGAAAATGACTGTTCCGTTAATAATTTCAATAAGCAAATCAAGAAGTTGATTATATCTAGTTTATCAGAAAAGCCAAATTCTAGTCACGTACATGACCAAGTAAATGTGACAGAGGTATCTGACACTGATACAACCGGAAATACAGAAGACGAATCAACGGGTGAAATATCTGAAGAAAAGGACAGTAATTCTGAGGACAGAGAACTGGAAGAAACAACAGAAGATGAATTCCAGTCAGTAGAAACGGACTACTTGAGTGACGAGGATAAAAATCACTCTAGTAAGGAAGTTGGAACTGAAGCAATCACTATTCTTAAAGCATTACAGTCGGAGGTCAGTGAACTTAAAAATTTGTTATTAAGTCACATTGAAAGCACACATTCAAATTTTGGTAGACTATGCGATGAAATTGTCAGTATAAAGAAACAGGTGTCACAAAGAGCAAGTTCCACAGACAGCAGAATTGAAACAGTCCAGCAGGATGTACATATCGCCAATCTGGACCTAAAGAAGTATAGTGACTCATTACAAAGGCGACTGCAGGCAGTAATGGACATAATCAAATCAAGACAAACGACAACAAAAAATCAGCAGCCATTACCTAGTAAGCCACAAAACGTAGAGATGTCAGATCAACCTCAAAGAACATTCGACCATGATGAATCTCCTGGGAAAACATTGCTACTAGGTGACTCAATCTTCAGGGATATACAAGCTAAAGGTCTTAGCGAAAATACCGAGATCCGAACAATTTCCGGGGGAAAAGTAAGGCAGGTAAATGCAAGGTTGAGACAATGGCTAGTCGCTGACTTAGGAAGTGTGGTTATATATATAGGCGGAAATGATGTAGCTAGTGACGAGAAGGAAGATTCGTTGTATCGGCAGCTGGAAGAAGGAATTGAAGCAGTTCGACGTGACAACCCCTACTGTGAAATATACATTTGTACCGTATGTCCGCGTACAGACTGTAATGTGCGTGAGTTAAATAAATTACTAGTCAAGCTAAGTGAAAATACAGATGTTAACTTAATTCAAAGTTATGACAAATTTGTATACGGGGACGGTTCAACAATTCAAGATTACTACCACCCAGATGGAATTCACTTGAATAAAAAAGGAACGAGCATCTTAGTAAAGACTATTGACAAATCGATCAGGATAGTGCGAAAATCTTCTGGTAATCGAAAAGACCGCTTTGATGCAAACGTGTCATCACAATCTACTCCTAGGAGGGACAGATATGGACATTCGGAGGAACATCGAGGCGGCAGACGAGAACGGCGTTACTCTGGTGAATTAGAGTATAATACCTACCAAAATAGGCAAAGTTGGAATTCGAATAGACAACGGAAGTGGTGTACAAACTGTAGAATGACAAACCATAATACTGTTGACTGCGGAACGCGCAGGGAAGGAAATAGAAATTGGCAGGATGCAGAGTTTGCGCAAACCGGAAGACACAATACGGGATATCATAGACGTTCTCCCGATTCATTCAGACGATATCACTAGGAATCAGACGACAAGCACTCTCATCACAAAAATACTAACTTTTTCGAAAATCTAAATAACTTCTGCACAAGCTGCAACTCAATCAAATGTAAGTGTTACTTTAAAAGTTTACGTCATAAAGACCATTGTTCAACTGATAAAAATGCCAGTAGACGTGTAATTGGCTCGAACGTAAACAATAGTACAGTTTCAATTAAGCCTGTGCAAATATTGCAGCTGTATACAAACTTTTACAAATTATTTGATTTGATAAAATACACGGCATTTACATGTATTACTTTACAAAATGATTGTAATTCGGACAGCTTAAGAATTAATGTCAGCCTGGAAGACCTACCGCTATTCCCATCATTTATCAATAGGCATTTATTGGATACCTCACGAAATGCAATTAATATTCAGCCAAAAAGTAAAAGTAAAGGTTTGCGCATTTTTAACTTAAATATTCAACATATTCTTAATAAACGCGATGAATTAAAATTTCATTTAATGCAGTCTTTACATATTGATATTATTGGAATATGCGAAACGTTTTTAACACAAGATGTACACGATAATGAATTAGTAATCCCAGGCTACAATTTTGAGAGAAAAGATCGTGTTTGTAAACGAGGTGGCGGTTTAATTGTATATATATCAAATAAAATATCATATATAAGGCGCTATGATTTAGAATTAGATGCGTTAGAATCAGTTTGGATTCAAATCAGTTTAACCAGAAATAAACCTTTCCTTGTTAACTTTGTATATAGACCCCCTGATTCTAAGCAGTCATGGATAGATTTATATGACAGTCAGTTTAGTAAATTAGAGTATCAACATTATGAAATACATGTTCTGGGTGATTTCAATATAAATTATTTCCCAACTGCAAAAAATGATAAATTCAAAAACAAACGATGGGAGATATTCCTTGCAAAATATGGTCTTTCACAATTAATTGAAACACCTACAAGAATACATAAAACGGGTACTTCTATTATAGCTCACATTTATACCACAAGAAGGGATCTCATATCTGATATCGCTGTATATGACTACGCTATAAGCGATCATTTACCTGTCACTATTACAAGATCTACAAAAAAGAAAACAATGAAAAACAATATAAATAGTCATGAAACAATAGTTTACAGGTGTTTCAAAAACTTTAATGTAGACCTTTTTAGAACTGACTTAGCAAATTCACATCTAAATGGTATCGAAACTGTATCTAACCCAAATCTGGCGCTAGATATGTTTTATGATATCATCAACAGTGTTCTAGCCAAACACACAAAGGTTAAACAGAAAAGAATTAAACAGGTTTGTCAACCAGCTTGGTTTACAGAAGATATTCGACAAGCAATTTATCTCCGAGACTACTATTACAAGCATAAAGACTTTGAAAATTTCAAGAAAACTAGAAATAAGTTATCTTCTATGATACGGAAAAGTAAGAAAACTTTTTATAACAACGCTGTAAAAGATAATAAATCCCCTAAACATCTGTGGAAAAATCTAAAGAATATTACCAATAATGACAAAGAAAACCAACAACTTAATATTCCTAATAAACTCATAATTGATGATAATGTCGTAACTGATGAGTTGGAAATATTAAATGCCCTTAATTACCATTTTGTAAATGTATCCCATATAATTACAAAAATACCTTTAGTTGATACAAATTTCACAAAACTTCAAAAATACTTAGATGCGAAATTGCGCCATGTACAGTTTAATATTGAATACATAACTCCATTAGATGTAAAAAATATCATTGACAAACTTGACTTATCAAAATCTACTGGTCTTGACGGTATCGGACCAAGATTGTTGAGATATTGTGGAGATCATATTACTTCTGCAATTGCATCTATTATAAATAATAGTATATACAATGGTACTTTTCCTGATAAATTAAAAGAAGCAAGGGTTATTCCTAAATTCAAGTCAGGTAACAAACAAGACCCAGGAAACTATAGACCTATTTCCGTACTTAATACAATATCTAAAATATTTGAACGTCACATTGCTACACAGTTACAGGACTTCTTTAAACGAACAGATATAATACACAAAAATCAATCAGGATTCAGACCTAACCACTCCTGTCAGACTGCTTTAACATATCTAATAGAAACGTGGCTAAAAGACATTGACAATGGGAAGTATATAGGGGCTATATTTCTTGACTTAAGGAAAGCTTTTGATATGGTGGATCATGAAATACTGATTTATAAACTGAAACTTTACCATTTTACAGACAGAACATTGGATATATTTAAATCTTATTTAGCTAATCGAACACAGACTCTAGAAGTAAAGAAGCTGCATTCCAAAAGAATGACAGTACAATCAGGTGTCCCGCAAGGATCCATACTAGGTCCCCTTCTTTTCCTGATATATATCAATGACATGGCGTTAATTTCAAATACTACCAACATTGATCTATATGCCGACGACTCCACCCTACATAAATCCGCCGACAGTATTACAAAAATTCACTCTGAACTTCAGTATAGCCTAAATAGTGTCCATAATTGGTGTAAAATAAATAACATGTCACTTCATCCTTCAAAAACAAAATGTATGGTATTGAGCACTAGAGTCAAAATAAAACATACTAAAAAACTGGAGTTAATTTTAGACGGTTCGGTCATTGAAAATGTGAAGTGTCAGAAAGTTCTAGGTGTATATATCGATGAAACTCTGTCTTGGCAATCCCACGTTAGTATCATGGCCAATAAACTTAACTCAAAAATTGCTCTACTTAGAAGAATTGCATTTTTCTTAACAGATGAGATGAAACTATTGTATTACAATGCATATATTATGTCAACCATGGAGTATTGTTGCAATGTCTGGGGACTTTGTCACAAATCGGACACTGATAAAATTACATCTTTGCAGAGACGCGCTATAAAAATAATTACAAAATCAAAGTGTAGCAACTTTGATGAAATATTAAGAAATTCAAAACTTCTATCTTTTGAGAACAGGTGCAAATACCATATTTCATTATTAGTGTACAAAAGTAAAAGAGGAGATTGTCCTATATACATTTCAGATTTACTACATTTTGTTCATAATGATCATTACAGTCTGCGCTCAATCGAAAACATGGATCTTTCTATTGTTAAACCTAAAACGAACTACCTGAAACAAACATTTAGCTACAAAGCTGCACACATATGGAATTCACTTCCTTCTTACATTAAACTTCATAATAATAATATAACTACTTTCAAGCATAATTTAAAGAATTTTCTCTTGTTAAAATAGTTTTTAACAATTAATTACTTGTAATTACAAGAATTTTGTTGAATTGATGTTACTGTATTCTATTCCAATAATAATAATATTCATACTATCTTATTATTCAAATCTGGAACAATTTATTATCTTATGGGACAGACTTTCTTTTTTTGTATGTATCTTAATTGTCATGTATAATCTTTGTGACGCATGATAATTCTTTTAAAACATAGTTATTGTTACATTACGTTTATTTAAGCCTTCTTTAATTTGAGACGTGTTTGTCGAGAAAATTTAAGTAATTCTGATATGTGTTTTTTTGTATAAATGTTAAATTATAAATTGACTGTATGATTGTGTGTATGTGTGAATGTATATCAGTTGAAGGCCATACTGGAAATAAGTTGTAAAATATCTGTATTTGTACACTTAGTATGTCACCTTCAGAAAATAAAGTTATTATTATTATTATTATTATTATTATTAAAACACGCATGCCCTCATGATGGCTAGTCCCATTTTCAGTGCCGTTATCACTATGAACTTGGTATTTAACCTATTGATCCCCCGGAAAATAAACGGGGTCATCTACTTCATTAAGCTCAAACATGCTAAAAAGTTAGAAGGTTCTGGGTTGAGTGGTTCTGAAGTTATTAAGCGGAAATAGTTTTCAAGATCCAGGTCCATATGGCCTTGACCTTTGACCTATTGATCCCAAAAACAATCGGTTTCAGGCTCCTGAGACCTTTACCTTTGACCTACTGACTCTTAAAAACTACAAGGTCATCTACTTCGCAACCCCAATTAAGCTAATAAAGTTGAAGGTTCTTGTGATTCAAGTGATTCTCAAGTTACAGTACAGAAATAGTGTTAAATGTTCAGGTCCCTGTGATCTTGACCTTTGATCTACTGACCCCGATAGCAATATGGGTCATCTACTTCATTAAGCGCAATCATGTTAAGTTTGAAAGTTCTGGGTCGTGTGGTCCTCAAATTAAGCGGAAATCGTTTTCAAGGTTGAAGCCCCTTTTGACCGTGACCGTTGACCTACCGACCTTTAAACAATAGGGGTCATCTACTGTATAAGCCCAATCAGTGATTCTCAAGTTATTAAGCGGACACACGGACCCACCAACTGACATAACGACCGCGACCGACAGGCGCAAAGCAATATACCACCGCGTCTTCGAAGCGGGGATAAATTAATGACCATTTACTGTTGTGTTACTAAAACGACTCATAACTTTTACAATTTATCTACCAGTGCAGCGGTGACAACAACAATTCTGTTTTAGTACACAAACGCTTCTTCTAGTTAGTAATGAATCTGACAAGTTACTGCTTCTCGCAAATGAGTTCTACTAAAATTACATTAAATGAACAGAGAATAATAACGTCTTCCAACTTAACAAAGAACAATACTTATAACCCTAAAAACTACATAGCGGTGTCAATGAAACCCGTGATATGAAATTTTTACCAATATTTCAAACACAACAATATTTTGAACACTATTGACAGTCAAAATTAATCTTTCTCATTTTTCCGTAGAAAATGTCCTCTCTTTTTTAAACGTTCATTCAAATCACACAGCTGCTGCAAGAACCCATCGTTTGGACAGATTTCCCGCTTCTCTCTTACAAGACGCACTGCATCCTGGACAGGTAGGTGGCGCTTCAACATCAGGAACGCTAAAACAATTGTTGCCGAACGACTGGCTCCCACCTTGCAATTAACAAGTATCTTACCTGCAGAAAAGAACAAGAGAAATTTAAAATACGATCATGAAACAATCTGATTTTGTTTTTTGGTTGTTGAGTATCGTAACGACACTCGGTAGTTTCCGTGTGATTCCGTAATCTCGTTAGGCAATTCGGCATTCTTCAGACTAAAATGTAGCTCAATGTCTTGACGTAAAAACTGGAGAATGCCGAAATCGCATGAGGATACGTAATTTCCCGATTATCATTACGAGTCTAAACGATAACAGTTAGGATCATATGGTGACACTCTAGCTTTAATCATAGCTAGATGAATAATGTACGCATTTTTGACATTATTTCGGCGGGCGCGAAACAGTAAGTTTGAAGAATATAAGAATATAAGTTGAAGTAGGGCGGAAACTTCTGGCTCTCGGGTAACTGTTAAGCGGTAACTTGGCAGCCGCCTAAACAGTTACCCAAGAGCCAGATATTTTCATCCACACCTTCAACTGGCGTCAGATTCTTTTTCTTGCAGGCCGTATTCTTCAATTAATAGAGGAAATAAAGCAAAACGGACGCCTTTCTCTTAAGCACTATTTCATTACGGTAGCGTATGAATTTAAGTTTTCATTCATAAATCACAGTATGTGAGTCATCTTACACCCCTGGGTGCAAGGCGAGTTTTTCTAGCACCGGCAAAATACGGGAACATCCTGTATGGCATGCAAGAACTGCAGACCTTCGAACAAATGCGTCTGGAAACCATATAAAGATCAGTGATGAAATTAATCTTTAGCCTGCTGGCGGCAAGTGATTCTGCCTTTGCGACCAGTGCAGACCAAGATCAGCCTGCACATGGTCTGCACTGTTCGATATTCAGTCCGTACATTTTCAGTGAACATCCCTTTGAGAAGTTTGTGGTACTACCAAAATTGAATTATGGACAAGTCCATTTTAGTAATTCAGCAAGGTAAAGATTAAAAACGTACATCATTTTCTAATACGTTTAGCCATGAAATTATCCCCATCCACAAACCTTCAAAAATATATTTTCATATTTAAAATTTCCTACACTCCAAAATACCTGTAATATGAATCTTATAAATACTTTAACATAAAAAGCAAAATTATGGGAAAAAGTCATGACAGAAGATATTATGATATATAAATCATTTATTTATTATTTCTAATCAACTGTTAATGTTATAATTTCAAAGAAAATAAAGTCACCTCCGCCGGCTAATGCATCCTCAATGAAATCTGCAGACTTTTGGAAATACTTAGACAAATCAAAGCTCATTATATCTGTGGCTGGTATTCCTAAGTATTCCATACCAACCCGGCGATACATCACGTGATTAGTGTGCACGTGATATCCATCGTCTTTACCTTCGGCAGTATTGAGAACGTGTGTCACACCAAGTTTCTGTAGCTGCACACGTTGCTTAGCGATAGCTCTTAGAAGAAAAAAGAAATCATTATTTTTTCATCTACTGCATAATTAATAGTGTACCAAGACAATAAATATTATCGAGTCAAAACCTTTACAAGTAGGTAAAGGGCGAAATTTGTCGCTGTTATATAAGATAAGATAAAGATAAAGATAAAGATAAAGATAAGATAAGATAAGATAAGATAAGATAAGATAAGATAAGATAAGATAAGATAAGGTAAGATAAGATAAGATAAGATAAGATAAGATAAGATAAGATAAGGTAAGGTAAGGTAAGGTAAGGTAAGGTAAGGATAAGGATAAGGATAAGGATAAAGATAAAGATAAAGATAAGATAAGAAAAGACTAATGAGCTTGTATCCGACATTGTTCTAACTGTCTCGTAGATATGAAAGGTCAGTGTTTATTGTGATCTATAACTTTTTCATTAAACATATAAAATGTACTGTGTTTCTATATTCACAAAATGTATTTAAACAAATAATTACGTTTTAGTAGAATGTATATCCTTGATTATCATGCAACAATAATTTTCAGAAACATTTATAACATTTTTTTAAATGAAACGCTTGCGCTACTTTTTATCATCCATTTTTGATTAACTGTCCCTTAACTGCTACGCAGTAGTACCTTAATACACACCGGGAACCAGGCTATGGTTCGATATAGTCCCGGGACGAAAAGTGAACAGAAGAATACCTTATGTTACACAAGATATTTTTGTGGTACGTGTACTTCATTTCTACAGTACACATAATAAAAGCCTAATCTTTATATGAGCCGCGCCATGAGAAAACCAACATGGTGCATTTGCGACCAGCATGGATCCAGACCAGTCTGCGCATCCGCGCAGTCTGGTCAGGATCCATGCTGTTCGTTAACGGTTTCTCTAATTGCAATAGGCTTTGAAAGCGAACAGCATGGATCCTGACCAGACTGCATGCATATGCGCAGGCTGGTCTGGATCCATGCTGGTCGCAAAGCCACTATGTTGGTTTTCCCATGGCGCGGATCATATATAAAAGAACAAAAAATTCATTACTCAAATCAAACTTACTCTTCTCCGAGAAGTATATTCGGGTAAACCTCATTGTATGCGTCAGATGGCAGCATTGACAATCCGCCAGAGGGCGCATTTATTATTTTCAAAAGGTCATCAGGTGTATATGGTCGGTCATCATCTGAAATGTCCACATCAATACCATCCTTCGTAGCCATGTGTAGGTCGTCTCAGACACAGAGGATTATTTTTTTTTCTAAAAATTTCCAAACTTGCGAATGAATTCCATTTCCGTCATATTCTGAAAAAATGTAAAATATATATATGCTTTATATTTTCGGTTTAAAGATCGTTATTTAAAAGTGTTCCAGTTGGCCTGTTGTGTTTCGATTAATTTTTACATTACACTGTCAGCGTATAGGTCAAATGGCGACTTTCCAGCTTTGATGCTGGAGGAAACAGGTTTCCACCCGGACACATTTCTTGCAAACCAGGTGTCTACCTTTGTGGCTGACAACAACCATCAGTGGCTGAGAATACTCCGGATTTCGGGCACAGGGGTTCATCTGTCACCTGTAAAGAACCACCAACCTCTCGTAAGCCAGCTGAACAGCTTCCGAAATGAAATAATTCTACTTGAAAAGTTGCAATTCGAACACCCAAAGCGGTTTGGTGCGGATGATTGGAAGCCAAACAATAGCACCGTCTGCATATGTCAACGTTAAAATGTACATACTTGACATTTGGCGATATGCAACAAAAAGAATTGTAGTTCTTAGCCTTCTTACCCACCAGCTAATGATCTACAACTGAGCCGCGCCATGAAAAACCCAACATAGTGCGTTTGCGACCAACATGGATCCAGACCCGCCCAGCCTAATCAGGATCCATGCTGTTCGCTAATGGTTTCTCTCAATGCTCGCTTTGAAAGCGAACAGCATGGATCTTGACCAGACTGCGCGGATACGCAGGCTGGTCTGGATCCATGCTGGTCGCAAACGCAATATGTTGGGTTTCTCATGGCGCGGCTCAAATGTTTAAAGTTGCGACGCCATGGTCTTACAGAAGACCGTAGAACAGTAGATCTAAACAAATTAATTGTCCAACCGACTGGCAGACGAGGGTTTATGATTATCATTTGAAAAAAATTGAATTATTTCCAGTAGAAATTGCTTCCAGGAAAGTTTTTTTTTTATTTATAGGAATGACTTTTAAACACCCAAGTCCCACCGCAGGCTAGGCTGAGTGGCATGACCATCATCTGTACAATTTTAATTCCTTACACAAGGGGATGCTTCCAGTTCCAGCATAATTCTGTTGAAATCCAGTTGACAGTTGACTTAGATTAAAGAAAACGACTTAATAAAAGTCAGCGACCTTGAGGATGGGGCTGATTTAGGACAACTATTTATACAATACACCACCTGATGCCAACAAGGTAACTCTTGAAACTTTAAACAAACAAGTTAATGAAATATTGTCATGCAATACAAAGTCCCCTACTGCAGGGCAGCTTATTTTCCCTACTGCAGTATAATATAATGAACTGATATCAATCTGACTAAAGTACATCTCCAATTAACGCTACTCTGTTCATGCAATGTTAACATTGGACTGCCAAGTGTGACCTTGACCTTTGAGCTAGGGGTCTGGAAGTTGTACACGACAAATCGTCTTATCATGAGGTAATTTGTGCTAAGTAATATTAAAAGCCTTTCATGGGTCGGACGGGGAAAAAGCCCTGTTGACCTTTGACCTCCAATTGTGACACTGACCTTTGAGCCAGGGTTCCGGGTTTTGCGCATGACATGTTGTCTCATCATGGGGACATTTGTGCCAAGAAAAAGTCCATTAATGAATGACAGTTATGGACCGGACACGAAATTGCGGACGGACGGAATAATAGACGGAAAATTGCATTCCTATAGTCCCCGAAACTGGTTTTCAACCAGAAAGGGACTAAAAACAAAACTCCAAGATCCACCATTTGTATAATTTTGAATCAATTCGTCAATTCATGGCCAAATTCTACTTTTCCCTTTGCCAATGAAACATTTTTACTTGTTTTTCAAAATATTACAAGTTGTGTAGACAGTTATTTGTGAACAGTCTCAAACATTTCAAAAAATTAAAAATAAACCTACCCCGTGTAGGTCACAAATTACAAGATCTGATTTGTCCTTTGATCCCTTAGACAGACCTTGACTTTTGAGATAAGGACCTGTGTCATGTAGCAATACTACAAGGAGGGCAATATTTTCTGCCAAATAAAAACTCGCTGAGCGTCACAGTTATGGTCCAGACAAGATAGTATGACTTGACCTTTAAGCTAGGGACATGCGATTTGCACTTCAACATTCTGTCTCATTGAGGCAAATATTTCTGCCGAACAAAAAAGAAATTTATCTATCCATATAACAATCCAGAACGGGAAATCTTAAAACTTACTTTTGACCCATAAGTGTGACATTGACCTCTAAAGTAGGGACCAGCAGTTGTGCACTTGATATTCAATCAGGCTATTAGAATGATTTGGCCAAACAATACGACTGTTCCATGCATTTAAAGCCTTGACAATTTTAAAATGATCTTCGACCTAAGTGTAACATTGACAAGATAGAGACCTGTGCTTTCTATGCGACACTTCGTCTTATTGAGGTAAACATTAGTGCCGAACAAAGAACTGATTGCCATTATTTATCGGACAAAATCGGACTAGCGCACTCACGAACATACATTGAACAGTCAGTTTTATGGCTCACGTTCGATAAAAATTACATGGAAATATTCTTTTTTATGCTATCTTGCTCTTTTATATACTCAAAATTTTATAAGAATCATTCAACAAACAAAGTCGCAACTGAAACTGATATAGAAAGGACCTATTACCACCTTTGGAGTTTTCTAGAATTGTTACATTTGTCACATACGTCGATGTTACAGAGAAATTGGTTCAAACGACGAACTATTAAAGTTTTACATTTAATTTATTAACTTTTTCACACTGACACAGTTATATGTCAAATGGTAAATTTCTAGCTTTAATGTGGACCTTCGTGCATTATTTCAGGCACATGAAAGCATCCGAATAGAAACACCAATCCTCTGTAAGCCAGCTTCCTCATTCTTCAATCCATGCAAGGTTTCGAATCCAAAGCGACAAGGGGTACATGATTCGAAATCAGCAGCCTTGACCACTCGGCCAGGAATGCCCCATCCAGTTTTATTTAGGCCAATGTGTTTTATAGACACTCATTTTCACCAGGTTTCATATAGACAAGGTAGAAAATACGGCCTCTAGTGTTAATAAGATGTTTTCTATATTATGACCTAGCGACTTACTTTCTGAACCCAGATAACCCACCTTTCGATCGGACGTAGCCTTCATAAATACGGTTAGTCTGACCAAATTTCATATTTAATTCAGGTAGAAAATATGATCTTTGGTGTGTTTTAAAGGTTTTCTATGATTTGGTCTTCTGACCTATCTTTTTTTTTTTATCTCAGAAGACCTTGTTTCGACCTTAACCTTCATTTCAGAAAGACAAACATTTACGACCAGTTTCCAACTTTTGACCCCAGATGATCCTAGTTTATTATTCTGACCATGTTTTAAAGAGATCAAGTAGAAAATATGGCCTAGTCACGCTTCGACATAATAACCAAAGTTTTTAACCCAGATGTCCAAATTGAATCTTAGCAAATAATTCACAGGGACTAACAGTCTGTCCAAGTTTCATACATTTTCAAGTAGAAGATAAGACGTCAAGAGTTTTAACACAGTTTTTTATCCCCCGCCGATGAAATCGGGAGAGGGTATTGAAATGGCGTTGTCCGTCCGTCAGTGCATCCGTGCGTGCGTGCGTCCGCAGCCATTTCTCAGTAACTAGCAGGTTGAAATAAAGATGAACCAACACTGCGATGATGCCCGTCAGTTTTTTGTTTTGTTTTTTTTTTTGGATTGGTCAATTTCCCTTAGAGTTATTGCCCTTTATTTACTGAAAATGCCCAAAAATGTCCGTTCGCAGCCATTTCTCAGTAACTAGCAAGTAGAATTTCATGAAATTTGAAATAAAGATGAACCAACATACTGCGATGATGCCCGACAATTTTTTTTTGGGATTGGCCAATTTCCCTTAAGAGTTATTGCCCTTGATTTAATGAAAAATGCCCAAAAATGTCCGTCTGCAGCCATTTCTCAGTAACTATCAGAAAGAATTTCATAAAACTTGAAATAAACATGAACCAGCATACTGCGATGATGCCCGTCATTTTTTTTTTTGATTCAGTTTCCCTTAGAGTAATTGTTAAAAAAAATCCACATATTTGTACATAACAAACCAACCAATTGGTAGTATTTCATTAAACTTCTTTCATTCTTTTCCTTGAACATTTATTATAAACATGTGAAGTTGTATACCCACACCTGGTCACCACCTTGCCTTAGTCACACCCCCCGCCCAATATATATATATATATATATATATATATATATATATATATATCATTCCTTTTTATTATTTTTTTTCAAATCTTCCATGAATATTTCATCAACATGCAAAGTTGTATCGTTCCCCCATCTCACTCTCCACTAAGTCATGCCAACCACCCCGATCATGCATCCGCCCCCCCCCCCTCCCCCATTTTCCATCAATATTTATAATCAACATGTGAAGTTTTGTACCCTCACCCGGTCACCCCCGCTGCCCCCCACCCACCCAAAAAAAAGCATTCATTTTTTGTTTAAAATGATTTTGACAAATGAAATTATTTGCTTCTTAGTAACATTCTCAACTTTTTGCCGGGTATATTTTTGCCATTCCTCACCACAAGCCCTTTCGGCGGGGGATACCAATTCATTGAATTTGCTTGTTTCTATTATAAGACCCATTTACCTACCTTTTTATCCCAGCTTACAAAGTTCGACCTTGACCTAAAAATCATACTGAAGACAAAATTCTGGTCAGATTTAATATGGGTAAAGCACAAAATATGAACTCTCGAGTGTTTTACTTTTTTTCTTTAATTTGACCTGGTAGCCAATTTTTTGATTTCATATGACACAATTTCAAACTTTTTTCAAAAAAATTTCATACAAAACATGTAGGAAAAAACGGCCTTGTGATGGACAAAAATGTTTTATATGACTCGGCCCAGTGTACTAATTTTAGCAGATGGTCACCCAACTTTGAACGAGACAGACTAAAGAACGTTTCTGACCTATTTTTTAACTTTTTACTTTTCTGTTGAATTTAACGGCACATCGTCAAAATTAAATATAGCGACGTTGCAGCTTTTTCGAAAGCAGGTAGACACCATGTGCTACTCCCACCAAGCCTTATATGCCGCTCAGGTGGGCAGCTGGAGAGAACCATCCACCGTCCGAGTCAGCTGGATAGTTTCTTCATAGAATCCTACAACCCAAGCAAGGTTTCGGTCACTCAGCCATGAAGGTCCCATCCGGTTTTATTTTATTAGGACAAGATCCAGTGTACGTATTTGTAACTTTTCATCATCCGACATAGTGATCTATAGATGTTTTATTTTAATTCAAGATAACCCACCTTGGCCTAAATCTTACGAAGGAAACCATTCTGACCAGAATTTTAACAAGGATTTTCCATGATTTGACCTAGTGACCTTCTTTGACCCAGATGACCCAATTTCGAACTTGATCTAACCCAAGATTTTATTACGACAAGACTTTTTAGTCAGTGTCATTAAGATTGGACCAAATTGCTATCTCTAGTTGCAGGTGTACCGCTTGCGAACGCCGCATCATCTACTTCACTAACAGTTCACCCTGAACGTCTAGTACAGCTGAGCAAAAAATGTACTGATTCTTTTTTCAGTACCCCTGCCTGTCTGTCTGTCTGCCGTCTTTCGGAACATTTTAAGCTATTATAATGTTTCTGAGATTGACAGTACCCACGGTTAATGTACATACAAAGACAGAAAATATATCAACACGAACCTTGATTCTTTCAGAATAATTTATTAACTGGCAGTAAGGCAAACACATTAACAGAACTTAAAATTTATTTGGAATATAAAACAAAACCACAACGCAACGATTAAACCAAAGTCCCGTCTTTAACGTGATAGCAAAACAAAACAAACATATACGAACCTCGAATTACATGAAAATTTGAACACCTCCGATATTAAGATTTACAAAACTATTGTATATAATTGTGTTGATTTGTAATCTATGTGTTTTCTTAGTGTATCATCTGCATACATTTCAAGAACTTTCATTCCAGAAAAAAAACACAGCCAATCTTCACACGCAAAATGCAATGACAATTCAAGAGTATCATCCGGTAACTTAATTTTTAAATGAAATACCGCTCTCCATGTATGTTTTTCTAGATCAATTAGCCTTAGTACTGTATATTCTTTAAAAGCTGATTTATATACACAGTGTTTTAAACTAGCAAATTCTACTTAATTTTAAAAATTTAGCTACAAGTTATTACAGGACAAGATGCCGTAAAAGGCCTAAGTCGCTCGCCTGATGAGGACACTGATCCTTTGACCCTGCTTCTGACCAAGTTTGGTGAACATCCATTAAACAGTTCAAACAAGTCATTCGAAATCGTATCTATTTTTGATGTGATTGCGCCAAAGTGTGTTCGTTAACCATTTAAATTAACTTTGGTAGGGTCAAACTACAATGTAAAGGTTTTGCAGATCAACCTTCCTCCATAAAGCGGTTCAAATGAAAAAAGTTGCTTAAAGAATTTTTTTTTAAATTTATCTCAGACAGGCCATACCTGAAGTCAACTTGAACCATATGAATAAAATTGAGAAAGGTTCATCCAAGGATGTTAAAGACCAAATTTAGCTAAGATCTTTCAAGATTTCGATGAGAAGATGGTAAAAGGTTTATCTATTTTTAGCCATGGCGGCAGGGGCCAAGCGAAACCATATGATAACCTGTGACAGGCCTACACTAGGATATTACAAACCAAGTTTGATGAAGATCCATCAAGATGTTTATGAGAAGAATTCGTTAGCTACTTCTTGTTTTAGCTCTGGCGAGCCGACCCATTTGAACAAAACTTGAAGGGGACCTTACAAGAATGATACAGACCAATTTTGGCAACAATCAAATACCGTAAGTGGTTCATGAGAAGACGTTCAAAAGTTGGGTTTTTTTTACCTACAGCTTGGGCGGCCCCTAAAAGGGAACAAATGGAACCATTTTAACAAATCTAAGAGCCCGTGTCAGGGGGCTACAGACCATATTTGGTGTAATTCTGAACACCAGAGTTCCAGAAGAAAACATGTTTGAGAAAACAAATGTTGAAGCAGGACGACGGACGCCAATACATCCACCTACAGCTATACTCTGAACAAAATTCAAGTAAGCTAAAAACAAGTAAGCTTCTCTAGAAACTTTTTTCAGCCAGGGGATGACATACTCAATGAGAGTGAGATGCAAATGATACATATATACCACTTTCGTATATAATGTGAACATAAAATAAAAAATATTTATCAGCGGACATACATGTAGGCTAAAATCAAAAACAAATAAAAAATAAACTAGAGCTGCTTTTGAGAAAAGCGCATGTCTCCCACAACTGCCTAATCATCTGAATAGTTATGTATCTGAGTCAACCATGCACCAATACATGTATCACTGGCATCTGAGTACAGAGTGATTTTCGGTAATTCAAGGGCCATAATTCTGAAGTGCCTGAGCCGATTTGGCTAGTTATCGAACTTGGCCGAGAACTTATTGGCAAACACATTTAGTTCAAGTTTAGTGAAGATTCGATGAGAAATGTTCGACTTAAAGTGCAGGCAAGTGTGTACAGAGCGATTTTCGGTAATTCAATGGCCATAATTCTGAAGTGCCTGAGCCGATTTGGGTAGTTATCGAACTTGGCCGAGGACTTATTGGCAAACACATTTTGTTCAAGTTTGATGAAGATCGGATGAGAAATGTTCGACTTAGTGCCGACACGTGTGTACAGAGCGATTTTCGGTAATTCAATGACCATAATTCTGAAGTGCCTAGGGCGATTTGGCTCGTTATCGAACTTGGCCGAGGACTTATTGGTAAACACATTTTGTTAAAATTTGGTCAAGATCGGATGAGAACTGTTCAACTTACAGCGCGGACAAAATTTGTGACAGACGGACACATGGACACACACACACACGGACGCACAGAAAGCAGTAAATCCATATATCTCCCACACCACTATGTGGTGGGAGACATAACTACTACTGAAAGTCCAATACCCATCGACAGCCATGCGTAATACGCGCCAAACTTTAATCTGGAGTACATGCATTAATTCGTATTAACAGCCATCGCTCATAAACAAGGTGTCGTAAACATGCAACAAACAAAATAACTTATAGCACAAAATGATAAATTAGTATGGTATAGGCAAGGCGGATTGATCAGACAAGATAAATTTGAAATACTTTCAACACAACTGTAATATACTAAGTAAACAAAATATCAGCATTTCCTTTATAATGGTAAAAGCATCAGATAGTGACTTTTGAGTCTCGTAACCGTAGTTTGTCAAACTAAATAGCAATGTAACTGCTGAATATTCTGGTGAATAATTTACAACGAACAGAGATGCGACTAACAGCTTACCGTTTACATAAAAACAAGAAGATATTCAAAATTTATAACTTATGGGTTCTGAAAAAGTACTAGTCCAATCAATTAACACTTGCAAATGACAAACTGATTTCTTTAACTGGTCAAACACGATAAATCTAGTACTCTGTATTTCTGTTCTGCTCTATCAAAAGACGTGTAGCTGCAATCATATTCTTTTCTCTCTGCATTATGTCATAGAGCTTTCCTTCTTCCTCCTGACTTCCGCACAACACAATAAATTTGCTGTTCTTTCTTCTGGCTCTACCACGCATTTGTACAAGTGCGGTAACTGTAGACGGCGGGTACAAACTGATCACGCGCTCACATTCTGGCCAATCAACGCCTTCCTCTGCAACTGACGTAGCAACAATCACCTAATAAACAGAAAATTTTACGACCGATTACAATATATTCAATGTTATATTACAGTCTGCAAAACTGTTTAAGATGAAATATTCCATTGCAGGTATGTTTCTAAACCATTTCAAATTTATAACCTTAATTCTTCAGTAGGATCATAAATGAGTGTACAGTTAATGTACATAATTCTTCAACTATCTTTGAACAAACAAGAGCGACTTAATGACCCAAAAAGACACTCACCTCACCTTAACATTTTTCCCTTAAATATATATGTCACTACACTATGTATCTTTTGTTTAAACTGCTTCCTAAAAAGCCGTTTAAAGGGTCAAACACAACTATTTGAACAAATGTACGAGATATTCATGTATAGGATGCTACAAAGTTTGGTAAAGAGCCGTCATCAGGTTCAGGGGCCAAGTTAAACTAAAGAGGCACCCATTTTCATCATCCGAGTATGCTACAGACTATGATATTATGCAGATACATCAACAGATTCATGAGAAGAATTCGTTTGAAGTTTTCCTATTTTTAGATCTAGCTGGCCCATAAAGGGGGTCAAGCGGAAGATGCCCATGACAGACCAAGTTAAGTATAGTTCTGACCAGCAGTTTCAAAGGTGATGCTCAAGTAAAATGCAGACGCAGGACGATTGACGCAGTACGTATGACAACAGAAGATGTACCACCTACTTTTACCAACAGGTCATCCTGAACACAGTTCAAGCGAGCTAAAAATGCCTTTTATCTCAGTTACCATATAACCAATAAATCACCTGATATTTATATTGTTTGATCTCCTCCAGCACGCGCTTCTGCTGGTTGACATTCATTCCCTTGTCAGCCGCGCCACTTCCACCATGACCAACAACACAAGTGGTGTTCAATCCTAACTGTCTCATTCTCTCGGATTTCTACAATGTTCAAATGATGTAATCTAATATTACAAACATTATTTTCACATGTAAAATACAATCACAGTTTTTACGTATACCTCACAAACACAAATTTCACATATAAAAGTACAGACACAACTTTCAACAGTTTTCACAAGCAATTTACAAAATCAACTATCACAGATAAATAGAAACACAATTTTCACATATGAATTACTTACAACTTTACAAATTACAAACCCAGAATTCACACACGAATTACAAACAATACAAATATAAAAGATATGATTTTGAAACTTAACACACTGACTAAATATCATTGGAGGCCGATCCCCATTGATTTTGGGATCTACGATTTCCAGGTCAAGGTCATAGGGATTACCCCGACCCAATAGTTTTACTTTCATTTCAGTTTCTTGACACTGTATCTATCTTATTATCTCTCATCCGCATACAACATACCACCCGTGCCGCCCCTGTATATATTTCTTTTAATTTCAGATCAGCTTTTAATATTTATTACCCACATCCCGCATCCCCGCCCCACCTCTCTACCCCTGTAATTTTTCTGTTTTACTTTCATTCAGTTTCTTGTATCCCTCATCCGCAGTGCATTCCCACCTCCCAGTTATTCAACTCTGACCATGGAATTTTACTTTTTATTCTTCTAACCCTCTCTTTCTCCGTCATCCCCCAATCACCACTTCTTACCCACAGTTTTTGAGCTTCTTAATTTTCAGAGCCCCTACTACCTCTCCCCTACCACCCCACCACTCTCATCTTCAAAGTACTTGCTGTAGGTAATTGCAATTATAATTTTGCTTGCAAACAGGTATTATGCTTATGGTATATCAAAGTCGCATGCAGTTAAATTTAATATATATTAATGAGTCTTGTACTAGTAGCTAATTTAACTACGTTTAAAACAATATTATTCTTACTTGTAACATTTTAGTTATAAGATGGGCAGTACACCTCTGCTTAACTAGTACCAACGATATGCTTCTCCTGTCAGAATCATTCCTCAAAGACCCACCGTCTGTCAATTCGTCAATCAATCGCTTCATATGCAAATCGCCCGAAGCGTTGCCATTCGATCCACCTAACTGGCCATCAAGGCATTGACCTTGACGGGCAATGATCTGCTGAAGATGTGCTGTGGGCAAACCGAATTCTCTAGCAAATTTGAAGTTGTGTCCTTCCGTCTCAATGTCTTCCATTTCTTGCAAAGCGATCAGTATACCTCCTTCTTCTAGACAATTCAATGCCATACAAACTGACTGAATATGCATGCATAAGTTAGAAAACTGGACTTTGCCAATGCTCTCATTTACGTTCTCTATCATATTCAGACTGGACTGTATCATGTCAATATTGCTATCAACAAAGTCGTCTGCAACTCTCCTCACTTCTTCGTCAGGCATGTTGGTATTAAATCTTCTTTCGAAGTCAATGTAATAATTTATGTTTGAAATCTGACTCAGTTTCAATATACAATGCATGATGTATTCATTCATAACATGTTTAAGGGTACTCTCCATTAGACCGCTAGGAGCCAGCTGTGGGCGTATGATCATGTCAGCGTTAGACTGGTACTCATTCAAAGTGTCAACATTTTCATGCTCTTCAACAATTGTCATACGCACATCGCCCATATTACTTACTAGTCCTTGAAGCATCTGTAACGTTTTTGGAACGTCTGCTTTGCCAGCAGGTGATGCGGTTAGTCCAAGAATCTTTGGTTTATTTTCAGTGGGCGTGCGTCTGTGGTAATTAGAAAGCAGCGCATTGAATGGATGCCCTTTCTCGCAATGATGGGCTTCATCAAAGACAACCAGACTGAAATCTTCCCATCGAAGGATTTGTTTATCAAGTAGATTCTGACAAAATGCTGGAATTTACATAGAATAATAAAATTAGTTCTCGTCACTCATATCATGAATAGTATTTTGTGATAATTCAATGCGTAACTGTTAAGTTTCACGTTCAATCTAAATTTAATATATGTTTGAAATATTTCAAATATTTCCTCATTAAAACAAATAAATATGAACAGTTTAACTTGAACATGATATAACAGATGACGGATTATTTTAAGTCCGTGGAAGACATCTGCACTAGGACTGGACTGTCAAGGGAGACAAATGATGACTACAGAAATAGTACCTGCCGTTACAACGACAATATCGTGTTTCCATAATGGTATTCCGTTTGTCGTCTGCTGACCCATACACACAGCAGCTATACGTAGCGTTCTTCTCTGTAAGGTATCGCTGTCTGGATTGAAGCTGAAATCATACACTTAAAGTGAGAATTTCACATCAAAACAAGATTGTTATTTATGTATGCAAGATATTTTAATTTTGCTTCTCATATTTTACACCATGCATTTCATGACAGTTTTCTAAACTTTATTCAGTACTTCTGTAAGAAACCTAACAGAACCTCTACAAAGATATAACATGGAAAATGACAATCTACTGTACACTTAAGATTATTGTCTTAAAAGTATCATAGAACAAGAGGGCCATGATGGCCCTATATCGCTCACCTGAGTACCATTGCTCTTAATGATAAGATCAAGTTTTGACAAAGATCACATAGGCATACACTTTAAAATATTATCAGGATAAATATTTCCTTGTAACAATCCCTTTTGACCTATGAGTCACGTACTAGTCATAGCCAATCTCCATACCAAGTTTGAGGGTCCTTGACTCAAAAGCTGCATTTTTGTACTAGCATGACTATTCCTTACCTTGGAAGACTTAAATAACATTTAAAACCAATCTCATTTATAATAGATGCTGCTGAGGTATATTCATTTACATAAAATAAAGGGAGGTAATATGTCATAAATTCAGTCAAAAGTTATCTACCCTGATTGTCCGAGTCCATCTGATGGCATATATGACATTTCAAATAAGTATCTTCATTGGTTACTGAGATACACCCATTTTAATTTGAAACAAAGGGAGGTAATTTGACATAAAATCAGTCCATACTTATCTACCCTGATTGTCTCAGTCCAACTAATGACAATAATGAAATTTCAAATGAGTCCTATAAATACTTACTGAGATAAATCCATTTTTATTAAAATCAGGGGAGGTATTCATGCATTGGTATGTGCATGTAGAAGATACAGAGTACAGGCCTTTACAACAATATATTAGAAAAGTAAGTAAAAGTAGAAATTTCTTACCACGGAAGACATAAATAATGTATCAAACCAATCTCATTAGAAGCTGCTAGGTACATTCATTTACATAAAAAATAAAGGGAGGTAATTTGTCATAAATTCAGTCAATATGTACCTTCACTGATTGTCCAAGTCCATCTGATGGCATAAATGGAATTTCAGATCAGTACCTTCATTAGTGACGGAGATATACCCATTTTAATTTGAAGTAAAGGGAGGTAATTTGACATAAAATCAGTCAATAGTTATCTACCCTGATTGTCTGAGTCCAACTCATGACAATAATGAGATTTCAAATGAGTCCTATAGGTACTTACTGATATAAATCCATTTTGATTAAAATCAGGGGAGGTAATCAGATATAAATAACTCCAGAACCTATATTTGGATCTGACAGATTCATCATGGAATCCAAGATTATTGTTGCTGAAGATGTTTTGCAAGTTTGTATCAAATCAAACCATAAATGAAGTCTCTATATGGCTGCAAAAGCCAAAATAGCTAATTTTGGACCTTTTCGGGGCCACAACTCTGGAACACATGATGGGATCTGGCCGGTTCAAGGAAGGAACCGAGATCTTATGGTGACACAAGTTTTGTGCAAGTTTGATTAAATTCAAATCATAAATGAAGCTGCTATTGTGCAGACAAGGTCAACATAGCTAATTCTGGCCCTTTCAGGGGCCATCACTCTGGAACCCATAATGGAATCTGACCAGTTCAAGAAAAGAACCAAGATCTTATGGTGATACAAGTTGTGTGCAAGTTTGGTTAAAATAAAATCTTAAATGAAGCTGCTATTGTGCAGACAATGTCGAAATAGCTAATTCTGGCCCTTTCAGGGGCCATAACTCTGGAACCCATAACGGGATCTGGCCAGTTCAAGAAAGGAACCAAGATCTTATGGTGATACAAGTTGTGTGCAAGTTTGGTTAAAATAAAATCATAACTGAAACCACTATCGTGCAGACAAGAAATAGTTGACGGACGCACGGGCGGACTGACGACGGACGAAGGGTGATCACAAAAGCTCACCTTGTCACTATGTGACAGGTGAGCTAAAAATGGAACACTGGCAAAGCTCTTTCAAGTAGATCCTTTGGAAGCAAAGAACATAACCACACAAAACAATAGCAGCCTATGTTTTATTGAGTCTGTTCATGAGGGGTAATGAAATATGCAACCCCTCGAACCCATCGCACCCCAACCCTAGCACTTGCTTAAGTGGAATTCTATGTAACAGATACATTAAACTGGCTCCTAAATACAAAATATAACAAGAGCTCGTAGAACACGAAACGCGTTCCTGAGTTATCGTCTGGAAACCGTTTAATTGTTCTGGGTCACTGTGACCTTGACCTTTGACCCACTGACCTCAAAATCAATAGGGGTCCTCTGCTGATCATGATCAACTTAACTATCAAGTTTTGTGATCCTAGGCCCAAGCGTTCTCAAGTTATCGTCAAGAAACGGTTTAACTGTTCCAGGTCACTGTGACCTTGACCTTTGACCTACTGACCGCAAAAACCTCAAAATCAACATTTGCTGGTCATGATAAACTTCCCTATTAACTTTCGTGATCCTAGGCCCAAGCGTTCTTGAGTTATCATCCGGAAACCATTTAACGGTTCCGGATCACTGTGACCTTGACCTTTAACCTACTGACCTCAAAATCAATAGGGGTCATCTGCTGGTCATGACTAACCTCCCTATCAACTTTCATGATCCTAGGCCCAAGTATTCTTGAGTTATCATCCGGAAACCGTTTAACTGTTCCATGTCACTGTGACCTTGACCTTTGACCTACTAATCTCAAAATCAATAGGGGTCATCTGCTGGTCATGACTAACCTCCCTATTAACTTTCATGATCCTAGGCCCAAGCGTTCTTGAGTTATCATCCGGAAACCGTTTATCTGTTCTGGGTCACTTTGACCTACTGACCTTAAAATCAATAGGGGTCATCTGCTGGTTATGATCAACCTCCCTATCAACTTTCATAATCCTATGCCCAAGCATTCTTGAGTTATCATCCGGAAACGGATTTGTCTACATACCGACCGACATACCGACCAACATCTGCAAAACAATATACCCCTCCTTCTTTGAAGGGGGGCATAATATTACGCGGAGACACATGTCACTAAAAGTCTGCTGTTGTGATAGTTGATAAAACTAGAGCTATCATTGAAACCGATTAAAACCTACACACGCTGCTTTGATACAAGGAAAATAAAATGTTGTGGTCATGAACTGTGACCTTTAAATATGACCTAGAACTATGGCCTTGTGACCTTGGTTTTGCACATGCATTTCGTCTTGGTGAGGTTAAAAATTGGTGTTTGCCCTATATAATCCATCCAGCGATTAATAAGATACAGAGAGTAAACAAGCTTGAGCTATTTGATCTTTGACCTTAAAGTGTGACCTTGATCTTGGGCTAAGTGTCCTAGGTTGTACATTCTGCAAATGGTCTGGATGAGGTTAAAACTGATGTTAATTTTACGAGATTCATTTTAATCGTCCAGAAGATATGGAGTTGACACGAAATCAAGCTATTTGACCTTTGGCCTCTAAATGTCACCTTGACCTGGGCCCTAGGCCCTGTGCTGAGATTAACAATTGATGCCAGATTTATGAAAATCTCCCAAGCAGTTTTGACGATATGGAGCGGATAAGAAGCTAAGCTTTCTGAACTTTACCTCGAAGTGTAACCTTGACCTTGGACCTAGTGACCTTGGTTAAGCAGTGTGAACATCGTTTTGACCAGATTAATAACTGATGAATCCATCTGTCCTGTCAAGAAGAAATGGAGCAGACACGACGGATGGACGGACGGACGAAATGGTGGTATAATTACAGAAGCTCGACTGGAAGCAAAGATCATTACCAAGCAAAATAATTACATCAGACTCTGATTTAGTCTATTTATGTCAAATAATGAAATTTAAAGTATCAATCACGTCTAGTTCTATCATACAGAAGAACCAGAAAATACAAAACAATAAGGCGTAAAAAATTGTTTCCGGTAACATGCTCAAACAAGAGATCACAGAGTGATCTTGGCGCCCACCAATGTGCCATTTTTGAGTGTTCCAAATTTCAAGACTTACTGACTAGCTCAAGGTCAAATTTCATTTACATACACAACACTGTGCATGTGGTCCATATTCGAAAGCTGTAGCTTGAGAAATGTGAAAGTACGTCACTAGATCAATTTCAAGGACAAAGTTCTTTGTACACAAAACTATGCATATGCATCAAGTTTGAAGGCTGTAGTTTGAGAAATTTTAAAGTAGGTCACTAGGTCAATTTTAAGGTCAAAGTTTATTTCGGTACTCAAAACTATGCAAGTGGTCCAAATTTGAAGGCTGTAGCTTGAGAAATGTGAAAGTAGGTCACTAGGTCAAATTACACTTCCGAACACAAATATATGCATGTGGTCCAAATTTAAAGCCTGTACATTCAAAAATGTGAAAGTAGGTCACTAGGTCAAATTACACTTCCGAACACAAATATATGCATTTGGTCCAAGTTTAAAGCCTGTACATTCAAAAATGTGAAAGTAGGTCACTAGGTCAATGTCAAGGTCAAAGTTTGTTTCGGTACACAATCCTACGGATGTGGTCTAAATTTGAAGCCTGTAGCTACAGAAATGTGAAAGTAGGTCACTAGGTCAATCTTAAGGTCTAAGTTCATTTCGGTACACAAAACTATGCAAGTGGTCCAAATTTGAAGGATGTAGCTCGAGAAATGTGAAAGTAGGTCATCAGGTCAAAATCACGGTCAAATTTTATTTCGGAACACAGAACTATGCATGTGGTCCAAATTTGAAGCCTGTACCTTCAAAAATGTGAAAGTAGGTCACTAGGTGAATGTAAAGGTCAAAGTTTGTTTCGGTACACAAAACTACGCATGTGGTCCAAATTTGAAGGCTGTAGCTAGAGAAATGGAAAGTAGGTCACTAGGTCAAAATCAAGGTCAAATTTCATTTCGGAACACGAAACTATGCATGTGGTCAAAATTTGAAGCTTGTACCTTCACAAATGTGAATGTAGGTCACTAGGTCAATGTCAAGGTCAAAGTTTTTTTCAGTGCACAAAACTATGCATGTGGTCCAAATTTGAAGGCTGTAGCTACAGAAATGTGAAAGTAGGTCACTAGGTCAAAATCAAGGTCAACTCATGTCAAGGTTCATCTTGCCACTCAAAACCATACATGTGGTCCAAATTTGAATGTTTTAGGTTATTGACAAGAAATTTTAAAAGCTTTTCCCAATATAAGTCTATATGAACCATGTGATCCCCAGGGCGGGGCCATTTTTGACCCCAGGGGGATAGTTTGAACAAACTTGGTAGAGAACCACTAGATGATGCTACATTACAAATGCCAAAGCCCTAGAGTTTGTGGTTTGGACAAGAAGATTTTCAAAGTTTTTCCCTATATAAGTCTATGTAAACCATGTGACCCCCGGGGCAGGGACATATTTGACCCTAGGGGGATAATTTGAACAATCTTAGTAGAAGACCACTAGATGATGTCACATACAAAATATCAAAGCCCTAGGCCCTGTGGTTTTGAACAAGAGGTTTTTCAAAGTTTTTCCCTATATAAGTCTATATAAACCATGTGACCCCCGGGGCGGGGCCATATTAGACCCCAGGGAAATAATTTGAATCATCTTGGTAGAGGACCACTAGATGATGCTTCAAACCAAATATCAAAGCCCTAGGCTCTGAGGTTTTGGACAAGAAGATTTTCAAAGTTTTTCCCTATATAAATCTATGTAAATTATAGAAATAAACAAAGGGCCATAACTCAATAAAACATTGTTGAACCAGTCTGATTTTCAGAAGGCCACAACTAAGGTTCCAATACATCATTCTGACAAAGTTTGGTCAAAATCCTCCTGGTAGTTTCTGAGGAGATGCGATAACGAGAAAATGTTAACGGACGGAAGGACGGACGGAATGACGACGGACCACGGACGCAGAGTGATTTGAATAGCCCACCATCTGATGATGGTGGGCTAAAAATTTTGGTAGGTAGGTCGGTAATTTTTTTTATTAAGTGGGACTTTTCGGAAATTATTTTTGTGTCAAAAAATGAATACAAATAAGGGGGATAATGCCTTTAGGGCAGCAGTAAGTTGATTTATTTTATGTTTTCCAGTGAATTATAGAGTTTTCTCAGTGAAATAGAAGTGATAATCCACAGTTTTGAAACAGAAGATTATCGTGTTTTTTTTTCACTGTTTTTGCCGAACTTGTTCCGGTCCTCCGTTGCAACTGAAGTCAAATTGTATACCGGGCGTTATGAATACCGGGGACCATAATGACGATGACGTCGTTAAATTGACGTCATTTGTGTTATGCTTTCTGTTAATCTTTCCCGCGATTTTCGACATTTTGATAAATCACGCAACAAAAATAGAGTTTTACACATAAAATAAAAAGAAAATTTGTTTGTTTCAGTGAAATATCATTTTCATTTCACTCGTGAGCATTAAAAGGCTACGCAACTCGTGAAAATATCAGTTTTTGATGCTCACTTGTGAAATAAAATTGATATTTCACTGAAACAAACAAATACCCTCTATTTCTAACATCTCTGACCATGTTTAAAGCATAAAAAGTGCAGTTTTGCAACTTTTTGTAACAGTTGAAAAAAATTCTCAAAGGCCGTAAAAACATTTAGTGTCGGGCCAAAAAGTTAGGGTTGGTCGGGATACCGGAAACAATTTTTTTACGCCTTAGGCCGTAAAAACATAAATGAACATAACGTGTACCTGTTAAAGAGAAATATTACATACCGATTAAACTCTCTATCTCCAAGTTCTGTACGTATATATTTTGATTGTTGTATTACAAGTAGAACCTTGTCTACTAGAAACAACACGTTCTTTGATCGACACTTGTCCAACATGGCGCTTATCGTCATCACAGCAACCAGCGTCTTACCAGTACCTAAATTATGATGGTAATAAGTATGTACTGATGTGCTAAGAATCTAATTCTAACATGAAGCAATTTATTTTCCCTATTAAACAAAAACTACTGGAATGGTGTGCAAATGATGCACTATTTGTACGTCACAATTATTACGTAACAACGTCATATGTCATAACGGCGCCCCGGTAAAGAAAACCACCCAAAAAAACAGGAAAATATTGGGTGAATATCTTCAGGGTGGCTGACCCACGTGACTTCTAGGTATCGTACACACAGGGAAGATCGCTCGATTCAGGGTACTATCCTCGGCACAAAGCGTCTGCCATACATTCTACTTTTCTCAAACACTTCCACAAAATGTTTTGGTTTTTTTCACGTACCAAATTTATAGGTAACGTGCACAATGAAACTTCGGCGAAGTGTTTGGAGAAAGTATTGACAAAGTCTGGCAGACGTTTTGTACCGAGGAAAACGCTTGTGTTTTTTTTTCTGTCTTCGAGGTTTTTTTATTTCATTACAATTATCCGTCAAGTAACAAGAAAGTTACAAACAAAAATGTTACTGTAGCACGAATCGAGCAATTTCCCGAGATGTACGATACCGAAAAGTCACATGGGTTGGCCGCCCTGATCTTCAAAGATACAGATATTAATCCCTGATAACGTATTAGAATCGAAATGATATATCTCAAACAGTGATTTGCTCTTGAATAAAACCATTGTTAATTGTTCAGATGCGTTTTATTATATCATTCAGGCTGCGCCCTCGTGAATTTATTCATTCGCATCTGAACTCCAAATGATGATTTTATTTAGCATCAATTAAGCAATGAAGTATATTTATTTTTATAGCCCTTTGAATTAAGTAACTGTTGCAGATATCGTATTTCTGAAACAGTATTGATTAAGAAATTAAAAGTTAAATGTATTAATTGAAATTACTGTGATAATTTTGTTACGAACAACGAAGATTCAATGCTTACTTTTAAAAAACGGCGTTGCATGTACAAATATACGTACGAGTACTATTGTCATTTATTTAAAAATAAATATGAACTAAATTTGTATGAATGTTTCTGTGTGTGTGAAATATTTCGGATTTTTACCTGTAGGTAAGAAACACAGCGTGTTATCGTCCATGGCTTTCTTATAAAGCTCTTGTTGATAGTTTCTTGGACTTGTATGTGTGAATGGCAAGTAATCATCTGGCAACCTCAGCGGCATATGGTGTACCCTAGGTGGCGCTGGCTCTGTGCAAACTTTTTGCATATGGCGTTTCCCTCTTAAATGATTTTCGTATGACTCTCTTGTGTTCATTGGTGATTTACAAGTGTGGCAGTAATACGGATGTGTGGCTGCATACGGATTATCCATAGTAGGATTTTTGTTCGAAAGATTTGCAAATAAACTTGAGCTGGGGCTGTCCCCAGTTGCAAGACTAGCTCCCTGCTTGGGCTTTGCGCCTTGTGATGCATAGTCTTCTGCTGCTGAATTGGCTGACGACCCTGTATTGCTATGACTAACTTTTTCACCTCGGTTTCTGGTTGCGTAAGCTAATTCACTACCCTGACCGCGTTTTGTTCCACCAGTTCCTGGGGCGTTTGCCGACGCCTCGTTTCCGGGCTGATCCTCGGTAATTATTGCAAAACGCGGAGGCAAGTAAAGTGGTTTGTCAGTCATAACTAATTGTTCCTGAAAATCGTTAACCAATGGTGTGTTTTCATGTTTAGTGCTTGTAGAATCAGACGGTGGTAAAAACTCTTCAGGAAAGAGTTCTTCTGACAGAAAACTTTCTAACGGCGTTGCTGAACCAGACGACACTTTGTGTCCTGGCATCTGGTTAAATTGTTTAAAAGACGGATCAGTTTGTGTAATGCCACCGGATTGTCTCAGTTTAGACATGTGAGCTGGTGAAGCTTCATGTTTACGAAGCTGTTCTTGTGTGTTCATCTTGCAGTTACAGATGTGACATGGATACCAAACTGTGCGATCGTTCGTTGACGTACCACCGGACAACTGCTGTTTTTCTAACTGTTTCATATGTTTAGGCGACCTTTCGTGGAATTTCAGCTGTTCATATGTATTCATACTGCACTTACAAACTTCACACTGGTACCATTTCGTTCGGTCATAAATTGGACTGGGCAAGCCCGACTCATCCGTGGGTGATATGCCTGCCAATTTTCTGTGTTGGGCGCCCATTTGGTGTTGTGTAAAGCTTTCCGGTCCAGTGCAAGATATTTTGCATATTTCGCAGAAGTAATCGTTATCCTCGCCTGTCAGATGTCTTCTCTCTTTCTTTTTGTGCTTCTCACTTTTCATATGTTGTTCCTTTGCTTCAGGTCCAGAGAACGTAACTGAACATATTTCACAAAATAAAGAGTTATTCGCTAATCCTCTTTGAGTCGACATTTCTTTATGAACTTCTCTTGCTTTGAGATGATTTTTGCCTAAAATATGCTGGCTCTTATGTTTACTGGATGTAAAATCAATGTCACATATGTAACATTTTCCTCGCCCTGTAACTGGGTCAAAAACATACTCCTCCATCTCATATTGACCATCAGATTCTCTTGACAATGGTCTAGATACATCATGTCTCTGGTAAATTACTTGTGGTGGGGAATTCGAAACCCTTGAATTAACATTTCCTTCAGCGGACTGCAGGGGAATATTGTACTGATGTCGGCCACTTTCTTCAATATCATCTCCATTCGGAAGGAATTCCGACTTTGGTGCCGCCCTCGTACCTGACCAAACGGATTTTCTCCAAGTTTCACTTTCATCAGGCACATCTATGTCTTCTGGATTCACGTTGTTTAACTTGTTTGTGTTCACAACCTTTCCTGGCAGTTTTTCATCCTGTTGTTTTAACATCGTGAAAATACCTCGCCCACGTCCGAATGGTGTTAGGGAACTTCTAAGATCATTCTTCACATACTTTACTGGCTCTGTATCTCTAGATGAGAAATCTCCAGTGCTCAAGCTCAAAGTGTCAAGTGACTGTTCAAGGCTTGTGTATATTTCCGCTTTTATTTTTGCTTCAGATCTCATAGAATCAAACGGTGTTGGATCTGTCTCAGTTGATTCGTTATCTAATGATTCAGCATCATTCTCTCTATACTGTGCACCATAATCAGTATCAACTGGTTTGATAACTAGACTGTCTTCATCGTTTTCAATTGGCTTAACTACCAGATCTTCCTCTAAAGAAATCTTTCTCATATTAGTGTTTTCTTCCTCGACTGGTTTAGCTAGAAGCTCGTCATCACTTTCCTCTTCATCATCATTTTCACTTTTGATATATTGATTACTATGGTATAGGTTTACACCGTCTTTAGAACTGTCATTTGTATCCCTTATATATTGTGTAAATGCAATATTTGTGTGCACTGGTGCTTCATCTGGTCTTTTTGCCAAGGGTTTGATTAAACGAGGCATTTCTTTTTCATTAGTTACAACTTGAATCTCTGATGTAAGTACTGGAGGAGGACCTGTTGAGTTCGCCCTAACAAAATTATCGTTTTCTCTATGCATGGCTTTTGACTGTATGTTCCTATTTTCCATATTTCGTCTATGTTTTTTACTTTGAAAATGAGCCTCTGCATTTTCTTGACCTGTAAAGGTGCAATTGCATGCGTTACAAGACAAAGGCAGCTCCTCCCCTTTTGCTTTCTTCTCCATCAGTATAACATTCTTCTTGTGCTTCTGACTCAGCTTGTGACATTCTTCATTTTCGGGGCCAGTAAATGTCACATTACATAATGAACAAGAATATTCCGGTTTATTTCCAAGACCTTGATTAGCTTTCTTTTTATGTTTATCGCTGGCGTAATGCTGTTGTGCATTTAAATGACCTGAAAATGATACACCGCAAATATCACAACAATTCATGTTGTTGCTATCATGATTAGAGGCTCTAACAGCGCTATGGTCTCCAGTATGGTCTGGTGGTAAGGTATGTAACTGACTGCGAGGAAACTCGTTATGACTACCTTGTGACTGATAAGTAGTTTGAACAACCCTTGGTTGATCATAGTACCTAACGTTTGAACCTTTCATAGCCTCAAACTGGGCATTTTTCTTCTTGTGTGCTTTCCCGCTTAAATGACTTTGGGCATGACTACTAGAATTGAACACAACATTACATAGGTTGCATTTCCCTTGATTGCTTGACGAACTAAACCAGTATGCATCACCTCGGCCATCGGCCAATTCAGCATAATTACTGTCTGTGAGTATTTCATTTCCATAGTGATGAAAGTTCCGTTGCTTTTCTGCCATTGCATTATGTCGAGGTGACTGGAAATGCTGCTCTAGTATTCTACGGGTATCGCAAGTTATGTTACAAACGTCACAAGCAAAACCTGAAAATAAGTTATATGCACATCGAATTTAAATTTGCCAACGGTATAAGTAACACCTGAAAAAAGAAAAATTCTACATTGCATGTTATAAACCTGTCAAATAGCACCTAGAAAAAAAAGACACATGCACTTTCATTTTTGTAGTTATATGTGGTAACACAAGCATGAGGGTTTATGTTACATACATGACAAGTAGAACTATATATACATGTTGCAGATTATGCTCCACTGACAAGCAGCACCTGAAAATTAAACACCGTCTAATTAGCACACGTGATGAGTCACACCTGAAAATAAGATGAATAACTTGGGGATTCTTTTAACACCTGAGAATACGATCAGGCTTATGTTAGTAACACTTGAAAATACAATGCATGTTCCTGCGAATTTTGTTTTCTGTGAAATGCAACATCTAAAAATATAACACCGCTTATAACACTAACGTGACGAGTACCGCATAAAATGAAGATAACTGTTCAGAAAAAGCATGTTACAATATTACAAACGCAATACAACATTATGTCTGCTGTTACCGTTTTCATTTGTTATGATAAAACTGGCAACTGACACCTGAAAATAAGATGTGTAGATCAACATATTATGATCATCAAACATTGTTTGGATCGGAAATACTTTTCATTTAAAATTCAGAAGAGAAACTTGAATATCAAAACTTAGTTTTACGAGAACTGTTATTGGCATTAGTAGCTAGACGTCTTGGGTGTGCACATGCATTCATAAAATTACGTTTAAGGTATAAAAGTTGTTTTTTTGTATTCATTCGCATATTAAGTTGGAATCGTTGACATTACCGTGTGAACGTAAAGAATTATAATATGTATTAAGTATAAAGAAGGCTCCAAACTAAACAAAAAGAAATACTCTGCCTTGTATACTAATTACAAAATGTTCAATGAATTTTATAATTACCTGGACGATCTTGTTTCCTGGCGTCCATCTTTTTATTGTGATCACGACTACTGAAGTGGTCACGTGCAGAAATTGGTCCAGAGAATTTCTTGCAGCAGACGTTACATTCAAGAGGGATGTAAGACATCTTGTCCACTAATCACTAGAGTATACAGGATTAAAGGCCTGCAAAAATGATCTACACATAAAATGCACTGAAATGAGTTCTGTCAACCATTTTTAAAATGATCCTGGAGCTGAACATAAAAGCAATCCCCCACCCACCAAATTGCAAAACAAATCAGGTCCTTATGACATTCTGGGACCTGCTGATGGTGTATGCAGCCACAGGTGTTTGAAGCTCAATCAATAAAATACATATGAGACGTGCCATGGGAAAACCAACATAGTAGGTTTGCGACCAGTATGGATCCAGACCAGCCTGCGCATCTGGTCAGGATCCATGCTGTTCGCTAACAGTTTCTCCAATTCCAATAGGCTTTAAAAGCGGACAGCATGGAGCCTGACGCGCAGTCTGGTCTGGATCCATGCTGGTCGCAAACCCGCTATGTTGGTTTTCTCATGGTGCGGCTCATATGCAGGTTAGAATTTTTAAGTATATTAAGCAATATTATGTTAAGTGGATGGGATATGATAATGTTTATATATTTATAAATAGAGCTTCAAACGCCTGTGATGCAGCGTAGCATATTCTGCCGTGATACCTTCGTCTTTTTTTCTAACAAAAGACGATGACACAGAAAACAGTATTTTTGCGGCAGGTACGTGGACCCACAGTGAGAAATTTTATTCCCTTTAATTTAGTTTAATCATATGTTATTGTATATATATATTCACACATGTATACATCACATTTAATACAAGCATTAAATTAAATACATACAAATGGGTTGGAAAAAAAGTTATTCCAACATTATCTAGGGCCCTCCCCAGATTAGTGGTCATAAGCTATATATGATCAATTTTGTTTTATGTATTAAGAGATTTAAAATAGGCCTACATAAAATTTCCAAAGATGTAGTAGAGGTATACATCGACCTAATGAAAAATATACCTACCAATTCTGCGAAAAAAACATTAAGCGCATGGGTTTTTGGGCCCATGTTTAGAGACCAAATATATTTTATCTCCAAGTTGTGATTCACCATTGAACCCCCTAACTTTGGATGAGGGGGTGAAATTTTAACAGCATCACTATGATATATAACGAAAAGAAAATAAACATAGCACTGACAAACCACTAATTCAAAACGGAAGTAGACCATGGTATGTTGTCAATGTGGCTTATGCGTGTGCTGTAGTGAATGCAGAATATGTAAGGAATGTTACAACTTTCGTAACCATAAAGGTTTATTTGTTAATGAAATACAGATATCTTACCTGTCAAGGGTTGTCCTTTCGCAGCTAAGTATGCCAACGTTAGCTACGGAATTTCCGACATCAACTTCTTGGGGGAAATCCCACTAAGAAGGGAATGTAGACCGTCGTTAAACCGAGAATGAACAGTCTTACACACAGAAAACACATTATTCTTTAAGGTTCACAATTTGGCATTAATATAAGTTATAACGTATAGTAGACTCTATTGGCTACTTATCGATACATTCCATTTTCTGAAAATCGAAAATGAAAGTAAAACAAACATTGAACCTTGACCTTCGGGATGAGTGAGTAACACTTACGATGCATTGTTTAACTCCGGATCAATTATAGAAATCATTATTACCTGTTTATGTCGGCCAGTTTCATTGATTTCATCCCATGGTTATCCGTAATTTAAACTCCTAATATGATTAGAATATCTAAATCTGTTAATATTTTCTTATGTGAGACTTAGATCATTTGTTTTTGCCTCTGCAAAAAAAATTGCATACTAATTTATCGTTAATACTAGCCTTTTGACTACTTCCATATAAACTTAAACTAGAAATGGTATAACTATTAAACTCCTTACCCAGCTGGAATGAATGCCATGGGGTTGAAAATATGTAGTACGAACTAAATACGAAATTAATTAGGACAAATGTTGATATCTAGTGACATTGTGAGACAAGTCCATTTAGTAAAAAATTAAGGAAAGTATCAACTGATATAAATTGTTGGTTAATTTACTCAAGAATATACTGTAGTTTTAATTTTTTATTAATATATACATGATACGAATCTAAAATTATGCTGGTTCTGGACGATTTATTGTGGCAACAACGAAGATGGCGGCCTCTGTGCAGGTGAATATTTTTCAGCGTTTTTATACGCCCGTCTCTGAAAGAGCGGGGCGTATTATGTGAACACCCGTGGCGGGCGGATGGGCCACGGTCGGCGTCCAAAAGCATCATTTAGCATGCCCGCTCTTTAAGTTTAAGTCGAACAATTTTCATCCGATCTTCACCAAACTTGCTGACTGACAAATTATGTTTGTGGGCAAAATTTCTCGGCCAAGTTCGATAACCAGCCAAATCGCCCCAGGCACTCTTAGATTAAGCCCCTTGAATTACTTAAAAAACTGTGAATTTAGTTGTCCGCTCTCTAAGTCAAACAGTTTTTATCCGATCTTCACCAAACTTGCCGACAATGTTTGTGGGGGCATAAAATCTCGACCAAGTTCGATAACCGCCCAAATCACCCCAGGAACTCTTGGATTATGGCGCTTGAATTACTCGAAATCTGCGAAATTAGCCTTGTCCATTCAAACAGTTTTGATCCGATTGTCAATGCATTTCATCCCACATGGAACCTAGCTCACAAATACCTTGATTCCTTCTTACTCTTTTTTGGGGTTAACAAAGCATACAACATCAACATTATTACCTTTATTATACGTAACTGAATATTTAGAGGGGCGTATTTTGTGAGAGTCTGGCACTCTTATTTTCTTTAGCATAAAAAAAAATCACCGTAAACTTTAAGCATTTTTTGTGTCACGATATGGAATTGATCTCATTAGGGGAGAATATATGTGTCTGACAGCCGTCTAGTTCAGTCAGTAGAGCAATTGCCCAATTTGCCCAGTAAGCGAGGGTCCCGGATTCGAGCCCTGATAGCAAAGAAGTATAAAATACACAGAATGGCAACACGAGATAATCTCGCGTAAGCTCGTGTCACTGCGTTATCTTATTGAAGCGTTTGTTGACTTGATCACTCATGATCAAATCAACAGACGCTTATTAAAGTATGACACTGGCGATACGACCGGCACGTAATGAACCAAAACGACAACTGTTGATTTCTCAGACTTCCAATAATAAATTCTTCCCTTCCCCGTGTAGAAAATACTAATAACATTAACAAACACCATTATCATTATAAACAAACGATCTGATAGAAAGTTTTTCACGACACAAAGTTTTATCCTTCTGCTGTCTGTTTCATACTCCGATAAAATGAGATCTCATTCAGTGCCCATGTGATGTCGGCGAGATTTGCTCTATATGCCTTTCAAGTTGCTGATCTATTTATTTTTATAGCTCTTTGCTGATAGTCAAAATAATTTGACGGTCAGATTGTTTTATATTTGTGACGGGCAGGGCTCACGCTGTCAGTCGCCATTATCGCCATTTGCGATTATTTTATTTAAATGGCGAATATTTTTTCATTTTGGCGACAGGAACTGGCGATTATTTTATTTAATAGCTACATAAATAATTATGCCAAGTGAGACAGTAACCCGCGGTCTGCTAGTGTAGAAAATCAATAGAGCGGACTGTTGATTACCTCGTGTATTCCAAACACGTGTCAACTATGCCGATAACATTGCCCAAGGCGGTATGATGCAGACGACAATTAAACCGATTATAACTGGAAGTTAATCTTACTTATCTAGCTATCAATCAGATTGAACTGGCAGGCTACTTTTTTGGAACATTTTAAAACGCCAGCGCAAATTTTCTTCAACTCTATATTCGGCAGACGACAATTAAACCAATTTGTACGGGCAGTTTCCTGATGAAAAATTAAATTGCCATCTATAGTTACCGTTAATTTAATTATCTTTAAAAACATATTATAAACTGACCTAACTGTCGACGGTTTCAAAATGACTTTAATCAGGATCTAGGTTAGATATGTGTTTTTAATCTAAAATGAAATTGTTCCAAGCGAAAAAAATATTTTTTTTCGAATTTTCAGAATTTGTAAAGAACGCGAATTTGTTGAAATATTACAGGCCAGATATTTTTAATAGTCTATTTTTTTTTACCACGACAATTCTGGCATAATAAATGTTTTTTGATTTGCACATTAATTAAAAAAATATCGGAAAACCCAGTCCTGTTTCTATTTTTAGAAACATGGCCGATACGGGCAAACTAAAAAACAACATATAAATGTGCTTGCATACTGTAATTAGCGTAAGTAAAAACATTCTAAAACACTTAAAAATTAGTATATTCACTGAATAAAGCATCAAAAACTTGTTGACAAAAAGCTGTAATTCAATAGCTAGTGTGCATAGATGCCAAATATCATGTATTTTTCGCGACTTGATTGTTTTGTACTTTTCAAGCAATTAAAGTGCAGTTATGGTCAAAAGAATCATGAAAACACTTTTGTATAAAGAAAAAGTATAAACATGAATGATACTCAAAGACTTGGTAAACTTTCCATTGTGTGCAACTGTGTCCTTATTGTATGTGCATGAATGGGGCTAATTGAGCCATTGCCCAGTCCATAATGTCAGTCAATATCAACAATTTCAGCTTCCTTACACAAACTAACTATGTGTCCTGTAAATGCCTTCAAAATCCATCAGAATATAGCATTTTAAACTGTTATAGTGGAACCCCACCACCAATATTAGGAGGTAATTTCCCTGAATCCTCAATTCCCACACCCCATGTTGGGGCCTGCTACTTTTTAAAGTAATTAAGAAGATATATATGTTGAAATTTATCATTTTTATTTTTATAAAAATTGCACGCAAAGATCCGCATCAATTTTGGCTATTAATTTTTCACAGGTTAAAAAGTTGGCTATTATTTTTTGGAGGCCAGTGTGAGCCCTGGACGGGCATTCTTTCTATCAAAACTTCGAAGGACCAAAATAATGGAGGATAAATCACAATACATATTGGTTTTATCACTTGCGCATGTTGCCTTGTAGACTCTGCCTTGTGTACAGTACGTATCGTCTTACCCAGTTATTTTAAACAAACCTATTTCAACGCCATTTTTGTTTTGACCTCATTTTCAGTTTATTTGCATTTCCGATGACATAGTTACATGGTGATTTGACAAAAAACATCACGGTTCATTTCACCGGTAAATTCTGTAAACAAGCTCAAAAGTTCGGGATTTGAAGATGTTTATCAACTTTATTTTACCATGTACATGATTTTTAAGGCTTTTACTAATGCATATTTTCATCTATTATAAAAACATCCCGTTGGATGCTTAGATTTAAAAAATGATGGAAATTTTGTTGTACATCTTCAGTCCACTTCCGGTGCTTTCAAAGTCACATACTTGCCATGTAACATGTATAGTCATACTATTTTATGCACTGTTTTGGAAGGTGTATGCATTATCACTTGCCAAGTAGGCTGCAAACAATGGGTCCGTGTACCAAATAAATGTAACAAATATCTCTGTAAACACTGCTGTCCAGAAGAGAGAAACAAAAAAAATCAGACAGTGTTTAATAAAAAAAAGCCGAGTGATTATTTATGTTCATGAATGTTTCAATGTTTTCAGATTTATTTATCATTTGGCCTAAATATTGATTATCTACTTGCACCTGCTGCTGTTTCAAGTTTTATTGCAGCATCCATGACATTTATGGTGTAGCACATGACTTACAGTGATTACACAAATATTTACGCCTATCAAATGCTTTGTAACAAGTATCATGTAAGATTCATCGACCTAGGTGTGTAAGAAAAAAATATGGCCAACCACACTAGTTGTTGTTTACTTTTGATTTCTGACAGCTATAGTTGTTTAGAATAAGCTGTTGACCCGGTAGGCTTCAATGCATAAATCATATACAGTCACGTACCTTACTGAATGTTAAAGCACAGCCATGTTGCCTGTTATGTGCGTCGAAATAGGATACCGGTACATACATAGGTTTAAATCACCAGAAAATGTTAATTTTGGAAAATATTTGATAATTTTTACATAAATCAATGAGGAATTGAATCCCCTTTTAATAATGATACATATAAGTTTCATTTGAATTTATCTCATATTCGCAACAAAATCAGCATTTAAACCCAAATCGGCAATGATGACAATTTGATCGGAAATTTCCTCCACTATTTTGGTCTTTCAAGCATTTGACGTGAGTGGAGATATTGCCCATAAGAAAGATAACTCAATATTTCCTAGGATTGCATCAAATTTGTTGGACTAGAGCCCTGCAATTGATTGCACATTTTACTCACATCGTGACAATTGGTGCCCAGCGTGGGGCCATGGCATTCTTGCTTGTCGGCCTTACGATGCTCACAATATCATGTACCTCCTTAAGGATGAATTAAAAAAATGAGAGTGTATGTCATGGTACCGATCTGGTCACGTTAGGTGAGAACATGTGTCAGGAAGCAAGTTAGCTCAGTAGGTAGAGCACTCATCCTGAAAGCATGGGGATCGAGTTCAAGCCTCAAACTGATTGATCATTATTCTCACCCTGTGCCACTTGTTATTTTTTTTTACTGTAAGAATTATATGGAACTCACTTCAGCTCACCTGAGGTTTAAAATATAACATCGCTTATAACACTAACATGACGAGTACCACATACCTGAGGTTAAACAGCAACTAGTTTGTTTTGATAAATCCTTAGTCATACGTTAAAATATTATCGTCCGCTTTTGAGTACTTAACAGTTTTTATTTATTACCTTCACAAAAAAGTCATCTTTTTGGGACTAAATCTGGTGATATTCTGCCAATCTTGAGATATTTCATAGTGAGATAATGAACAGTTACTAAATAAATTCAGAAATTGTAAACAATCATTCATATGGAATGTCATCAAGACATGTTACACTTTAAAACATCTTATACTATCACCTCTTCTGCATCAGTAAGCAAGAGCTGGTAATGTTAAGGACTAAGTCTCGGCCTCTTTGTGGAGTTAAAGTTTAAGACCTGGTGCAAAACTAGTTAAACATCTCAGTACTCCTTCAGTCCTCTCAATATGTTATTCCATAATAGCAATTATGAAAATACAAATGTACATTGAACATGTTAGAAGTAAAAAAAACTTTTGTCGCTGTAAAAGACTATGTCAGCAATACCATATAAAATCACTGTTAATCTGCTTTTCTGTTTCAGGTAATTGAGGCCCACCTGAAGGACAGAGGCATTAAAAAAGATAAAGATGTGGTAGAATTGTACCTGGCGAAACAGTATGTTTCCAATTCACTTTTACACTTAAAGCAGAACCAAACCTTCTGTCTACTATGATTTTGAAATATTTTTTTACTGGTTACAGTGATATGTACCAGTAAGACGAACACAAACAAAAAATGATTCATCACAAAATTTAACCATTTTATGTTTTTGCATTAATTTTGAATCATTCAAAGATTTGTGTATGAATTTTTGTTAGAAAATACTAGTGGCTTTGTTATTAAGCTAAAATTATAGAAAAATTTAATTCTTTCACTTTTAAGTACTCTGGTCATGCTGGCAGCAAATGCCAGTGGTTGTTAAGACCCTGCCAGATTGTAAAATAAATTTGCTTTTTTTGTTTCAAATTATTCCACCAGTTAGTTAAAACTACTAGAATTATGTTTTTATGTCATTGATTTATTTCCAGAAATCTATCAGAATGTGTAGAGTTAACAAGATTTAAATACCTGAGATGCCTCTGGCTGAATAAAAACAAGGTGAGAACTTTAAAATACAGAGTTGAACCTGTGTTAGCAGTCATATCTTGCTGAATTTCAAAAATGGATTGGTCCGTCATTCAATTTAGGCAGTACCACTTGTTTATGAAAGGGTTGTTCACGAAAAACTTACTGACTGAATAGCAAACAGCGCAGACCATGATCACCCTACATGGACATGCAGGCTGATCTTCATCTGCACTGGTCGCAAAGGAATAATCACTTGTCGCCAGCCAGGTTAACTATTAGGCAGACACTTGCTTTAAGCAATCAGTCAGTGAACTTACTGAATTGAGGGTTTGTTCTAATTTCTACCCGAATAAAGCAGCCATTATAAATCATTGAATTGGTTTTAAAAGCAGTTGCCTGTCTCAAGCAGTCACCTTAAATCAGTGGAATTTTTTAAGCAGCCACTTGCTTTAAGAAGCCACTTTAAATCACTGCATTGACTGGCTGCACAATACAGGTGTGACTATATTGCTGTAACAGCTCAAGCAGTGTTTATGAAAACTTTATAATGAACTAAAATCTCTATAAAATTGAAAAGATATCATGCTGTTATATTGTGTTATTTCTTTTCAAGTAGTTTCCGTTTCATTTAGAATTTGTAATTTTCAACATTTGATTGTAGTTTCATACCAGCAAAACCTTTGTCTCTGTTTTATGATTATAAGCTATATCGTAACAATTACTGTGAAATCATTTAATTTCGTGGGCATGAAATTTCGTGGTTTTGGTCAAAACGGCAATTTCGTTGGGATATGAGTTCGTGGATTTCAATTTTTCAACATAAAACGAATGGGAATTTTACTTGTTCATTGGGATTAAATTTTGTGGATTGACTCAACCACAAAATCCACGAAAATTAGTCCCCCACGAATATTAATGATTTCACAGTATATTTCAATAATTGATAGTATCACATGAAATACAAACGAGTTACTTTATCCTCTCCAGTTGCGTGAGATAACATGTCTAGACAACAACTTCCAGTTAGCGGAACTATACCTGCAGAACAATCAACTGACAGATATATATGGTGCCTTACAACATCTTACAAGCCTTCAAGTGCTTATGTTACATAACAATCAGCTTACAAAACTGGACAAAGTTGTAAAAGAGTTTAACAAGATGCAGTGCCTTAGAACACTTAGTATGTAAATGTAGTTTTGAGTACATAATTATGTAATTTCTGCTAAGTGGAACTGAGGAACTGATGAAAGGAAGTTACTTTTATTTTGATGTAAAATTCTGTCATACAGCAACACACTGATGGCTCGAGATTCCAATTGACTAACTAAAATGTGCACCTTATCCAGGGTTTTTTGAGGGATCAAATGGAAGTTTTATTATTATTGTCTTGGACTATATGAGCGGATGACATTTGTCAGTTTAGAGATTTATTAAATGGACCAAAATACACAGAGCAATATTCCAGAAGCCTGACTACACTTGTTTTGTCATTATTCTATTCTATACAGAATATTAGTAATTTAGCTGGTTCTGTACCAATTTGAACAGTAACTGAATGCTCGGGCAGCCACAGTGGTATTGTTATTACTTCTGTTCTTATAGGCATGTTTAGCATTCATGTTACCATTCAGTTTTATTTCAAACAGTTTTGTACAACAATCCTGTTGCTAAGCAACTTTTTCCTGATTCCTTCGCTCATAATTTGTTATTTTATACTGCTGCATGATTAGAATTTGTTCATACTTTTATTTTTTGATTACAGTCTGTACATATTTTTTTTTATTACAGTTTGTTTTTAGTTTTATTTTTTTATTCAATTTTGTTCATTATTTTGTCCTTTTCATTGCAGATTTGTTTAACAATCCTGTTGCTCAGGAGCCTGACTACAGATTATATGTTATTCATTCTGTTCCATCAATTGAATTACTGGACAGGCAAGGTAAGTGGCTTAGAATTATGCAATTCAAATTCAAGTGTTTGTACAGTGTACTAACAAGTACTCCAAAACGAAAGATTTACTGTTTTCTATTAAGCAAACTCATTGTTTATTAAAATATATTACGGAGACCAGTGATCTAGCAGACAAGGTGTCAGCTTTTAACCGAGTTTATGGGTTCAGGCTCCATTGTGATCCCAACCACACCTTTCTCATATGACATCTGTACTGTTTTTATACAACCATTTTGAAAAAAACAGACATGTCATGTGCATCTATCTGCTTGTCCGTCCGTCCGTCCATAATTTGTGTCTGGAGCACAACTTTATAACCATTTTTAAAGGCATTGACTTTAAACTCAGCATATAGGTAGATGGCAATAATACGATGTGCAGAGCACATGAACTGGGTCTGTAGGTCAAAGGTCAAGGTCACAAATTGAGCTCAAATGTCAAACCTGTCCATCTTATTTCGTGTTTGGAGCATAACTTATTAACCATTCAAGGAACTGATTTCAAACTTGGCATGTAGGTAGGTAGTGATGAGACGATGTGCAGAGAATATGAACCTGGTCTGTAGGTTTAAGGTCAAGGTCACAATTTGAGCTCAAAGGTCAAATCTGTCTGTCATATTTAGTTTCCGGAGCATAACTTATTAACAATTCAAGGTATTGACTTCAGACATGGGATGAAGGTAGGTTGTGATGAGACAAAGAGTCCTGATAAAATCTGAGTTTTTGTATTCGGCTGTCATGGATTTTGCCATGTCAGATAACACTGGGAGCTGAAGCTCATGTTATTCAACCTGGCAAAATTAACTTGAGCCGAATACATCATCCCAGATCAAGCTACTATTATAATAACTCTATTGTACTGTTTAATTTAACAAAGAAATTGCCATTTGAATATAGCTTTTTCTGTACAGAAGCTTAACGACTCTGTAGGTCTTTAAAATCCAATAAATAGGAGCTTAAGAAAACTATGTACTGTCTTATATTCTAGAGGTGCTAAAAGGTGAGAAAGAAGCTTCAAAGAAAATTTATGATCAGGAACAGGAGAAAATCAGGGAGACTGTGGCATTTGGACGTAGATCTGAGGGGCCACCCAACCTGTTTTACCCGGGTAAAGAGCAACAACTCACAAAATTTGGTAGGTGTATTGGAAAATAAACTAATATTTATTAATTTTCCCAAGATATAGATCTAAAGTTTTTCAAGGTAAAATGGGGACTACATATAAAAAATGTTTAAGGGGTTTTTTTTGCAATGAGTAGTTTAAGATATAGATATTAATCATTTGAGCTGCGCCATGCGAACAGCATGGTTCCTGACCAGTCTGTGGGGATGCGCAGGCTGGTCTGGATAGATGCTGGTCACAAACGCACTGTGTTGGTTTTCTCATGGTGTGGCTCATTTATGGTTTCCATGAATCAAAGTTATCACTTTTCATATAACAAAATCTTTCAAACAGCTTGTTAGTAATACTGACTTTTTTTTCTGTCCAGCTAAAACATACCTTGTACTTACAATAACTAATTCAGTATTTTGATGGTTCCAAAATTAGCCAGCTGGTTTCTTCACTGCTATATGGTATGTTTTGCTATGGTTACGTACTGGTTCATTGTACACATAATGCCAGAATGTGAATGTTCATATAACTTTATTGTGTAAAGTGACTACTGCATGATGTAGTCTCAGTAACATAAGTCTCAGTTACACTTAAGTCACAGTATCACTTAAGTCTCAGTTACACATCATGACTGACAAAGGTTTACCTTTTCTGTAAATAGTTTTTCCTCACATTTTCAGTTTTATTATGATATACAAAACTTATATGAAGAAAATATTTCTAATAACTAGAAATTCAACATAGAGAAATGGTAACTCCTTCATCTGAAAGTTTCAAACTTGTCGGTGTTATTAGTATTAATTTTGCAAATAAATTATGCCAGTATCTTCATTTAATCCAATATATAATATAATACAGAGTTGCAGTTGCCAAGGAGATATATAAAGCCAAACAAGAGTGAGTGGTTGGGTTTTCATCCCGGAGAATTTTGTTTGTGTTGATTTTGATATTTATTAATTGATATGGAGTGATTTCTAACTTTTTTTTACCTCCCTTCAAAGAAGAGGTGGTTAATTATTTTGCTCATTGTCTGTCAGTCTGTTGATGTATTGGTAGACCATCAAACTTCATAATTATAATCATTGCCTGTGGTCAAAAGATGAACCTTATTGTTTTGGGGTTCAGCAGGTCAAAGTAACAATGATCTTTATACAAAAAAACAATTTCCGCATAGTAAGTAAAAACACATTTTGTTGTACAGTAGCCAACTTTTACAGGATGATTTCCTGTGGTCAGTAGATGACCCTTATTCATAAGATAAAATTTAATGTCACAGTGACCTCTAAACTGTTTGCACTCAACAACTAAAAACTCCTATGCCTAATGCCTTCTAACTTCATAAAATTATTGCCTATGGTCAACACTTGACCCCTTATGTTTTAGGGGTCAGTATGTTGCATTCAACTGTTAGTGTCACTGGCCTTGAAACTAGCAGTATTGAAAACATTTATGGGCTTTTAAATTTCATAGATGACTCGACTGTGGTCAGAAGATGACTCCTATTGTTTTCGGGTCGGGTTAAGGTCACAATTACCTTTAGATTGAAAAGGTTTTTGCACAAGTACTGGAGAAAGCTTGAGTCTATGGCTGCATAGGATGATCTCTGTTGTATTTGAGTTCATTTTGGCAAAGGTCAAGGTCACAACATACAAAATTCTATAACCAGTTGCCTTTGACAGGTCATCATTGAGGGCCATATATGTTTTACAAACAGCTCTTGTTGTGTTTTTTTATGTAACAGAAATGTGGGGAAATCTGAAATTTACTGTGGAAACTCACATTGGTCAAACATTTTAGGATGTTTGCCTGTAATCAGTAGATGACCTCTACTGTTTTGTATGTCAGTAAGTCAAAGGTCAAAGTGACCTTGACACTGAAAATGTTTTCCACTCAGTGACCAAAGAACATATTGGCATACAGTTCTTAAATTTCATAGGATGAGTAAATATGGTCAGTAGATGACTCGAATTGTTAAGAGAGTTGATAGATAAAAATTCAAGCTCACAGTGATCTCTAAATTCTAAATAATTTCTGTTAATTACTCAAGAAAGCTTCAGTCTATAGTCATCAAACTTGATCATATGACTGTTTGTGGTCAGTAGATGACTACTGTTTTTAGGACCAGATTTGGCTAAGGTCAAGGTTTAAGTTACCTGTAGACTCTTAATGACTAAAGAATGCTAAGCATCACACTTAATTGCCTATGATATTGCCCATGGTATTGTGTTAGTCAGTAGGTCAAAGGTCAAGGTCACAATGGCCATGAGATAAAAAAAAAATAGTTTCCATTCAGTTATTAAAGAATACTTCGGGTGATTGACTGTGGTCAGCAGATAACACCAATCGTTTTGGGATCAGCAGGTCAGAGGTCAAGGTCACTGACCTTGAGACCAAAAAAAAGGTTTCTATGAATGCTTTGGCTTAAATCTTTGTAGGATGGTTGCCTTAAATCAGAAGATGACCCCTGTTGTTTTTTAGGTCAAAGGGCAAGTTAATAGCCTACAAAATTACATGTATTACCCACTTGCCATCAACAGGCCATCTTTGAAAGATATTCATTCATTTTAATTGAGACTGGAGTAAGGTTTGCCTGTTGGTTTGCTAATTAGATTATTTTTTATTTCTTTTGCTTTTTTTACTAGTTTATGTATATTTTTTAATTTAGATATATATATTTTAGCAAGGACTGCTGAGTGAAATTTAACAGGAGAGGACAGATTTAATCTAACATTTTTGTGTCCGTGGTGGTGTCGTGTTGTGGCATTGTGTTTAAACTTACTTAAGCCATGAAGAAGGATATTTTTTTATTGTTATGTTTCCTTTCAACATACATTATAAGGTACTTCAGAAGAATTAAAAGCCTGTATAGGACTGTGATTTACTTTAATAATTGAAAAAGGTATCCTAGAAAATGCTGGTTAGGTTAACTATTGTATTTGTGTTAAATGTGGGAAATACGCTGACAAAATAGCATTTAAAGCTTAACTATTTGAAGAATTGGGAGGGGTATTGTACTCTCCCTAGCACTGCCTCTGCTTTCAGGTTAACATTTTATCGCAAGGTTCTCAGTCTCAATTTATATTCTTTCAAGTTTTGAATAGTCGTGCTGGCTGTCCTTGCCACAGCTCTTGTTGAAAATCTTTTTTTGTCATTACTCTGTCTGGAGTATGAATCTCTGGCCTTAAAAATTCTGTGATACTTTGTTGTCATTTTTCATAACTCTTCCTTGGTTGTGTGCAATATTTAATACAGGCGCAGTGATCTTATAGGTGGGAGATATGATTGTGAAATCAGAGGTTACAAGTCTGATCTTCAACGTACCCCTCCAGCATAAAATTTAATCAGTAATTTTCTTGAAAATTGATTTCTGTACTATTTCCCCCTAGAATGAAAAAAACTTGTTACTTCTTACATCTTAAAAATGGAGAAACTATAGAAATGAACCTAATCGAAAGGATTTTTGCGTAAGTAATTCTTTAGTGATAATGACATCTTTAAGCACAATTAACTTTATGGTTATGAATTCCTTCTTCTTTAATAAAAGATTGCAAATACTGCAAAATAATTAATATTCATGGGGGACTTATTTTCAAATTTAAATCTCAGTAATCAAGTAAAATTCCCATTAGTTCATATTCAGAATTCAAAAAGAAAACATGAATTCATATCCCTGTAAGATATAGTCATTTTCTCACAAGTCATGAAGTTTTGTGCGAATGAAATGAAACAATTTTACAGTATTGTAAAAGGTCATAATTGTACCATTTAATACTAGTATATCAAATTGTTCAGTGTAACACTGATCCTGTTATGGAATGTATTCTTCCTTGTTGCTAGGCGTATAGGTATGATTCCTTGAATATCTTCTATCATTTCTGAAGTATAGGGTACCATGTTGAAACTACATGTATTAGGTTAATCACAGGCATTTTTTCATGGACCTACAACCTTTTTCACAAACTTTAAGATGCCTGTTTTTGTTCCTTTTTATTTTCGTAGTTACTTTTTTTTCAATTTATATATATTATTCTTTAGATATTTTAATTTTTATTTTTATTTCGTTTTTCTTAGTTTAAGTTATTATGTTTTCTTTCCTTTTTTATGATTTTCCAGTTACTCTTCACTTCTTTATTTTAGCTCACCTGAGCACGAAGTGCTCAAAGGTGAGCTTTTGTGATCGCCTGTGTTCGTCGTCCGTCTGTCTTCCGTCATCAACAATTTGACTGTTAACACTCTAGAGGTCACAATTTTGGCCCAATCTTAATGAAACTTGGTCAGAATGTTACCCTCAATAAAATCTTTGATGAGTTTGATATTGGGTCATCTTGGATCAGAAACTAGGTCACCAGGTCATTCAAAGGAAAAGCTTCTTAACACTCTAGAGGTCACAATTTTGGCCCAAACTTACTGAAACTTGGTCAGAATGTTACCCTCAATAAAATCTTGGACGAGTTTGATATTGGGTCTAAAACTAGGTCACCAGGTCAAATCAAAGGAAAAATTTGTTAACACTCTAGAGGTCACAATTTTGGCCCAATCTTAATGAAACTTGGACAAAATGTTACTCTCAGTAAAATCTTGGATGAGTTCGATATTGGATCATCTTGTATCAGAAACTAAGTCACCAGGTCAATTCAAAAGAAAAGCTTCTTAACACTCTAGAGGTCACAATTTTGGCCCAAACTTAATGAAACTTGGTCAGAGTGTTACCCTCAATAAAATCTTGGAAGAGTTCGACGTTGGGTCATCTTGGATCAAAAACTAGGTCACCAGGTCAAATCAAAAGAAAAGCTTGATAACACTCTAGAGGTCACAATTTTGGCCCAATCTTAATGAAACTTTGTCAGAATGTTACCGTCAATAAAATATTGGATGAATTAGATATTTGGTCATCTTGATTAAAAAACTAGGTCACCTGGTCAAATCAAAGGAAAAGCTTCATGAATCTTGGTCAGAATGTTAATCTTGATGGTCTCAAGGTGCAGTTTGAATCTGGGTCATGTAGGATCAAAAACTAGGTCACCAGGTCAAATCAAAGGAAAAGCTAGATAACACTGTAGAGGCCACATTTATGGCCATATCTTAATGAAACTAAGTCAGAATGCTAATCTTGATGATCTGTGGTCAAGTTTAAATCTGGGTCAGGTGGGGTCAAAAACTAGGTCACTACGTCAGATCAAAGGAAAAGCTTGCTAATACTCTAGAGACCACATTTATGACTGTATCTTCATGAAACTAAGTCAGAATGTTAATCTTAATGATCTTTAGGTCAAGTTTGAATCTGGGTCATGTTGGGTCAAAAACTAGTTCACTGGGTCAAATCAAAGGAAAAGCTAGTTAACACTTTAGAGACAACATTTATGACCATATCTTAATGAAACTTGGTCAGAATGTTAATCTTGATGATCCTTAGGTCAATAGGTGAGGTGAGAGATACAGGCCCTCTTGTTTGTTTTTTTAGTGAAAACCTATTAAAATACTATATTTAAGCAGATTTAGAGAGGATATCCTTGTAACTTACTTGCCCTGATTTCTGATGAAAGATATTGTCTCCTCACCATCAAAGTTTGATAATTGTTTCTGCATGCCAAGTCATTTAGCACTATTTTTATTATTTGAGAAGGATCACTAATATTTGTGTTTATATTTTAACAGCCTAAAACTGAGCGCCTGCCTTCCCTGTATTAAAACCATCACTTTAACAAACTGTAAAACAACTTAAACAGACATAAGTAAGTTTTATAACATTAAACAGTCATGTGAAAAATAGACAATCTGTTTATTTTTAATATGCCTTTATTTAAGAGATAGATAAAAATAACTGATAATTTTAGCAGTTTGTGAATTTCATAATTCAGTCATTGGCAGCTTTGAGTGATTTTTAGCTCACCTGTCACAAAGTGACAAGGTGAGCTTTTGTGATCGCGCAGTGTCCGTCGTCCGTCGTCTGTCCGTGCGTCCGTCCGTAAACTTTTTGCTTGTGACCACTCTAGAGGTCACATTTTTCATGGGATCTTTATGAAAATTGGTCAGAATGTTCATCTTGATGATATCTAGGTCAAGTTCAAAACTGGGTCACGTGCGGTCAAAAGCTAGGTCAGTAGGTCTAAAAATAGAAAAACCTTGTGACCACTCTAGAGGTCACATTTTTCATGTGATCTTCATGAAAGTTGGTCAGAATGTTCATCTTGATGATATCTAGGTCAAGTTCGAAACTGGGTCACGTGCGGTCAAAAAATAGGTCAGTAGGTCTAAAAATAAAAAAACCTTGTGACCACTCTAGAGGTCACATTTTTCATGGGATCTTCATGAAAGTTGGTCAGAATGTTCATCTTGATGATATCTAGGTCAAGTTCGAAACTGGGTCACGTGCGTTTAAAAACTAGGTTAGTAGGTCTAAAAATAGAAAAACCTTGTGACCACTCTAGAGGTCACATTTTTCATGGGATCTTCATGAAAGTTGGTCAGATTGTTCATCTTAATGATATCTAGGTCAAGTTTTAAACTGGGTCACGTGCGGTCAAAAACTAGGTCAGTAGGTCTAAAAATAGAAAAACCTTGTGACCACTCTAGAGGTCACATTTTTCATGGGATCTTCATGAAAGTTGGTCAGAATGTTCATCTTGATGATATCTAGGTCAAGTTCGAAACTGGGACACGTGGAGTCAAAAACTAGGTCAGTAGGTCTAAAAATAGAAAAACATTGTGACCACTCTAGAGGTCACATTTTTCATGGGATCTTTATGAAAGTTGGTCAGAATGTTCATCTTGATGATATCTAGGTCAGATTCGAAACTGGGTCACGTGCCTTCAAAAACTAGGTCAGTAGGTCTAAAAATAGAAAAACCTTGTGACCACTCTAGAGGTCACATTTTTCATGGGATCTTCATGAAAGTTGCTCAGAATGTTCATCTTGATGATATCTAGGTCAAGTTCGAAACTGGGTTACGTGCGGTCAAAAACTAGTCAGTAGGTCTAAAAATAGAAAAACCTTATGACCACTCTAGAGGTCACATTTTTCATGGGATCTTCATGAAAGTTGGTCAGAATGTTCATCTTGATGATATCTAGGTCAAGTTCGAAACTGGGTCACGTGCGGTCAAAAACTAGGTCAGTAGGTCTAAAAATAGAAAAACCTTATGACCACTCTAGAGGTCACATTTTTCATGGGATCTTCATGAAAGTTAGTCAGAATGTTCATCTTGATGATATCTGGGTTACGTGCGGTCAAAAACTAGGTCAGTAGGTCTAAAAATAGAAAAACCTTGTGACCACTCTAGAGGTCACATTTTTCATGGGATCTTTATGGAAGTTGGTCAGAATGTTCATCTTGATGATATCTAGGTCAAGTTCGAAACTTGGTCACGTGCCTTCAAAAACTAGGTCAGTAGGTCTAAAAATAGAAAAACCTTGTGACCACTCTAGAGGTCACATTTTTCATGGGATCTTCATGAAAGTTGGTCAGAATGTTCATCTTGATGATATCTGGGTCAAGTTCGAAACTGGGTCACGTGCGGTCAAAAACTAGGTCAGTAGGTCTAAAAATAGAAAAACCTTGTGACCACTCTAGAGGTCACATTTTTCATGGGATCTTTATGAAAGTTGGTCAGAATGTTCATCTTGATGATATCTAGGTCAAGTTCGAAACTGGGTCACGTGCCTTCAAAAACTAGGTCAGTAGGTCTAAAAATAGAAAAACATTGTGACCACTCTAGAGGTCACATTTTTCATGGGATCTTCATGAAAGTTGGTCAAAAACGATGTCATACTCAAAACTGGGTCATGTGGGAAGAGGTGAGCGATTCAGGACCATCATGGTCCTCTTGTTTTTTCTTGTTTTAGATACAAGAGATCTTGGAAACAGCTTCTTGAGAGACAGGTTTGTATATTTGCTTTTTATTTCTTTCTTTGTGCAAACAAGCCATAAATTTCCTCGTTACAGAAGCTGCATTTAGATATGAAGGATGTTTTCCTGTTTATTTCATATCAACTTACTAAACAAAACAGAATTATGCAAATCTGGTTGAGAATGATCAATATTGTGTCTCAGTCTGAAGTGCTTTTAAAGTTTATAATAGTTTTATCTCAAGTAATGATTTTATCTTTTAATACAGTCATTATAAAAAATTCATATGCATAGAAATAAAACAAGTATGCCTGTGATATAATGCAATGTCTGAACGACAAACGATTATTTTTTTGTTCATTTTTCACCGTTTCTCACACGATTCACACAAGATCTGACAGAAAAAATCTGACAAAGTACAGGTGTTACAAGTTTGTTTTTCATTCATAAATTGCCGGAAAAATTCTAAGAGGTGATACATATACTATACATATTATTAACAATGATTTAATTTTTATTGCGTATTCTAGCATGAAACTGCTGTTATTGTCACTTTTCGGGGGTGTTTTAACAGGAGAGAAAACGTGTGTTAACAGAGAGATTCCCGCGCTCACGTGCTGTTATAACACCTTTTTATATATGCATGTTCCGTGGCAAAGCGTAAACGCATTACGGCCCCAAAACGGATAATTCAAAATGAAATGACGTTGACGTGACAAAAAATGTAGACTTTACCGCGCATTTCCTGGAAATTCAGTGACGTTGAGGGACAATATATATTAATTCACCTGTTTTTTTACGCGCTTTCTGTTAGAATAATGTTAGCGCATGTTCTTTTTGTGTTATAACATCTTCAGATTCCCTCGGGAATCGTTGGTATTCTGCAGATGTTTATAACACGAAAAAAACATGCGTTATCCCTACAATAATGTCACACTTTCAGTATTCTTATTTTCTATTAGAAAAATATCAGTGATGCTATAATTTAATTTAATTGGCTGCTAATTACAATAAATTTTAAACTTTCTCTTGCATTTGACTTTCTTTGTCTTTCAGTCCACTATATGCAAGTGAAGAGGACGCTAGCAATGCACGTAGATTGAAGAAATCTGTCACCCTCTATACAACATTTGATTGGTCCAAAATACCTAGAATAGAAGAACGACGACAGGCAGATACCGTGTTTGACTCGCCAGAAATTATTACTCATGTTTACAGATAAAATGGCATTTATGTTATGCATTTTTGTTAAGAATTGTTATATATTCACAGAGGTATCAGTGTAAAAATGTATGTTTTGATTGAATAATTTAACATGTTAGCGTTGTTAAAAATATTTAGACTGGCTCCAGTTTTTTCATGCTTTATGCAGTATAACAAAAATGGTAAAAATATAACCAGTAATCTCTACGCTACCAACTGTTGCTATTAAACTGGTGAAAGATAACCACAGCACAATATTAGAAGTAGTGTAATAGCTATAGAAATATGCTGTTGGTTCAGTCAGAAAAGTAAAAACGCGAATAACTGCAAAGAAATAACATGTTTGTCTCCTATAGGAGATCACCACATCTTGGCAACTCTGTTTTGTAACATTCAACCAATCAATCCTGAAAAATGTTATTCAGTCATTACAGTCCGAAAAGAATAATGTTTTCTCTAGGGTAGATAATATGTGCTCTGACATTAAACTTTTTAGACTTTTGAAGATTGTCGTGCAAAGCCAATTTTGGGTTGTCATGTGTCAAGGCTTTCCCGGTGACTTGCACATGGTCAGCTGTTCTACCCTGGTGCCTGCCTATGCCAGAAATATTGTTGGGAGGGGCACCTGGGGTCTTCTTCTCTGTTAAATTTTGGAAAGTCACAATATTACCTAATTTGTGAGAGTGCAACATAAAACTTGACAAGACAGAATTAACTAGGTTTACAACATGAGATATTTTAAGCAAATCTGATTGACTACTGGTGTATGATTACCACAGTCTGAAAGCCTTTCTAAGTTGTTCTGTTGTTTTCCCAACTTTATTCAAAATTTAATGTTACTGAAAAATAAAGACAGTACATAGATGTATATTATATATAGAAAGAAAGCATTTTTGAAAAAGTATTTAATTCTGTCTGGTGCCTTAGATATTGATATGACATTTTGTATTTTACCATGGTTTAAATGTTTGGCTTTTTGTCTAAACTGTTATTGTATAACACAGAAGGTGTTAAATATCTGTAATGTGTTGGTGAGAGTAAAGAGATGTGTCTAATCATGAGAAAGAGGGAAAATCGAATTTTGACGAAAAAACTACAAATTTCCTATCATTTTTCTCAGGTCTGTATGGTTTCTCATAACTAAATTCCACTGGATTTTTTTTTTTGTCTAAGAAAAAAATATTATTTTGTTTTATGAGAGCATCGCTACATCCATAATTCTTTGTCTAGTGGTTGTATCAGAAATAAGTATGATTGTAAAAGCTAGTTTGCTTACACTTTACCAAATTTCCAGCAGTGATTGTCTCCCCTAGTGCTTCAAAAATACCATGTGACCTTAAAAATCACATGGCCATTGAAAAGATATTTAAATATTATTTATTTATTTTTGATTTTATCATTTTTTCACCCATTTTAGCATTAAATTTCTTAAATAATTTCAGTAACTAAAATCTAACTAAAAGATTTATCAAAATCTTGATGAAAATGTGTTAGTGATGGCAGACGTCTATTTGCTGTAAGGGGAGACAACTATGTAGGAATCTGAAACTATACATGTTGTACATTGTTTTCTATAGGTGCAGGATTTCTTCTTTTCTTCACAATGTGTACCATAATTACATTTTACATAATTAATTAGCATTATTATAAAAAAGTATTGGATATACATTTTTTCGTGGGAGTTTGATAAAATAAGTATTTTAAACAAACAGTATTTGACTGATATTTTTGTCTTCTAATGAAAGTATTATGTATCAGAAATTTAATCTTTAGTGCTATGATCAGTTAAGTATTAGTGCTTACAAGGTTAAATATTTTGTTTTAGGTAGTATGCATTTTTAATGCCCCCAAAGGGAGGCATATTAGTTTTCAACTGTCCATCTGTTCGTTCGTTCGTCACAACGTTAACTTTTTGCATGAAGGCACTTTACTCACGAACCACTGCACCCAGGACCTTCAAACTTCACATGCTGATAGTACTTATTGAGTACACGACCCCTGCTGACGTTTGGGTCACCAGGTCAAAGGTCAAGGTGCTGCAGGGGCATTTGTCACCATTAGTGACAGCTCTTGTTTTAAATAAGCTTTGTACGATTGATAACAATGTTTCTTTTAAAATATGTTTGAGAATAGTTGGCTCCATAATGTCTCTTCTACTAAAAGATTTTTTTTTCATTCTTTCTTGGATCATTTCAGTCAGCTTTTAAAAACCTTCATTTTGCTTTAGGTAGATCATATTTTTGTGAGATACAATAGAAACAATGTGCCATTGGTTTTAGGTGATCTGCCTTTTGCTTAAAATGAGTTTTCTTTGGTTCCTTCTTTTTTTTAAATATATAAAAATTCTATTCATTGACAAGTATGTCATTCTAAAGAACTTCAGGAGTGGTAACAGGAGTTTCAGATATCTTGTATTTTTGGAAAAGCAGCATTATACCTTAAATTTTTTAGGATTTTGATTTATTCATGGGCTGGGTGTAGAGAAAAAAAATTCCTTTTCATATTGAATTTATGTGTGTTTTCTATTTAAGAATTGTTTTATTTAGTGACACCAGTTTTTATTATAATGCATTAAACAAGCAAAAATTTCTTAATATGCATTGTATGTTATAGAATAATGTGGTGAGAGCTTTTAATGGTTTCGATATGATTTTATACTTACTGTATGCAGCAGATTTTACTTTTTTCAGAATACAGATCCATTTATTAATAAGTTGCTAACAACCACTGACAAAAAATAGCTTTTTGATGAATGTTTTCATTTTTTTTACCATTTATCAAACATAAAATATTGAACTGAGTCCTGTTTATTCAGGTTGTCATCTCTTTGGTTTTAACTAACCATATGAGTTGTGCCTGTCCTTTGAATATATACTTGTTACAGTTCATTGATAAGATATTATAGTATTATAATTGGTCTGTGATAGATTCTTACCTTTTCATTATTACAATAAATTACTTGTTTCTTTTTGCAAACTCTTAATAGTCTCTGTTTTATTTTATACCAATGCAATTCACCCTATCTGAAGGGATGAACCATATTAAGCTTTTAGCTGATAATAAGCTACTTCAGGTCAGTGTCATGCACGTGCATCTTACACAGAGCAGACGACTTAATCTATGAGTGGCTGTAGTTATCATTCGCCTATGTGGGGTCGAAACCTCGCTTGGGGCGTACATTCTTTCATACGAGGAAGCTCACCATCTGGCGTGCGGAAGATTGGTTTTTTAACTCGACTATTCATAGAATAGTAGAGCTATTGGACTCGCCCATGCGTCGGCATCCGCGTCCGCGTCCCGATTTGGTTATGTTTTTGTATGTAAGCTGGTATCTCAGCAACCAATTGTGGGAATGGATTGAAACTTCACACACTTTTTCACTGTGATAAACTGACTTACATTTCACAGGTTCCATAACTCTATTTTGCTTTTTTACGAAATTATGCCCCTTTTTCGACTTAGAATTTTTTGGTTCAGGTTTTGTATGTAAGCTGGTATCTCAGTACTCACTAATTGGAATGGATTGAAACTTCACACACTTGTTCACTGTCATGATCTGACATGCACAAAGCAGGTCCCATAACTTTATTTTGCTTTTTAGCTCATCTGATTTTTTGAAAAAAATGACGAGTTATTGTCATCACTTGATCGGCGTCGGCGTTGCCTGCTTAAGTTTTATGTTTAGGTCAGCTTTTCTCTTAGCTAAACTATCAAAGCTATTGCTTTGAAAATTGCAACACTTGTTCACCGTCATAAGCTGATCCTGTACAGCAAGAAACATAACTCCATCCTGCTTTTTGCAAGATTTATGGCCCCTTTTGTACTTAGAAAACATCAGATTTCTTGGTTATGTTTTATGTTTAGGTCAACTTTTCTCCTAAACTATCAAAGCTATTGCTTTTAAACTGCAACACTTGTTCACCATCATAAGCTGACCCTGTACATCAAGAAACATAACTCCATCCTGCTTTTTGCAAAAATTATTGCCCCTTTTGGACTTAGAAAATCAGTTTTCTTGGTTAAGTTTTATGTTTAGGTCAGATTTTCTCCTAAACTATCAAAGCTATTGCTTTAAAACTTGCAACACTTGTTCTCCATCATACGCTGACCCTGTACAGCAAGAAACATAACTCCATCCTGCTTTTTTCAAGAATTATTGCCCCTTTTGGACTTAGAAAATCAGTTTTCTTGATTGAGTAATATGTTTAAGTCAGCTTTTCTCATAAACTATCAAAGCTATTGCTTTAAAACTTGCAGCAGTTGTTCACCATCAAAAGCTGACTATGTACATCAAGAAACATAACTCATCCTGCTTTTTGCAAGAATTATGGCCCTTTTTGGACTTAGAAAATCATGGGTAGGACAATTTTTCTATTATACAAAAGAAAAATCAGATGAGCGTCAGCACCCGCAAGGCGGTGCTCTTGTTTACAAAATTATGCCCCTTTTGCAACATAGAAATTTTTGGTTAAGTTTTTGTATGTAAGATGGTATCTCAGTTTCCACTAATGGGAAAGGATTGAAACTTCACACACTTGTTCACTGACATGATATGACATGCAGTGCAAAGGGTCAATAACTCAACTTCGCTTTTTACAAAATTATGCCCCTTTTTCAACTTAGGAGTTTTGGGTTAAATTCTTATATGTAAGCTGGTATCTCAGTACCCACTTATGGGAATGGATTGAAACTTCACACACTTGTCCACTGTCATGAGCTGATAAGCACTATGCAGGTTCCATAACCCTATTTTGCTTTTTTACTAAATTATGCTCCATTTTCGACTTTCGTATTCATTCAATCGACAAGGCTGTTGAATAGTCGAGCGTTGCTGTCCTCCGACAGCTCTTGTTCTACACGTGATCACTTATACCAGAATAATGCACGAGTGTCACATGAGGTCTTCCTCCATCAAAAAAAAGCTTGAAAGGTCGCCGTATGACCAAAATTGTGTCGGTATGGCTATAAACCCTAGAGAAAAGTTTCAGTTTCACTGGTAATTTCCACATTCTCAGCATGCTAATTATTTGCAAGACAAACTGTTGAAATATGCAGTTTTTTAGATACCATGAAGAGCTGTTAAATGACATCTGGCAGTTGTTTGTGAAAAGTCGGGACAAGTGTAAAAATTACTTAAAATATTATTTTTTTGTGGACTAATGCAACATACTCACTCTTGTATCAGTCGTCGCAAGTCATTTAAAATGACGTAATTTTGTAATTTTGTAATTTTGTAAAAATCTTTATAGCACTTTCTGAATGTTTTAACATTATCAGATCAAAGGAAAATATGAACTAAGTCTTTTCCTAAATGGAAGGGGAAATATTAATCCAAAAAATCTTCGTAGGTCTTGGATAGCTGTCACAGTGTTACTTCTTGTACAAGTTAATGAGTGTGATGAAATCGATCGCTTTTGAAAACAGCCGTCTGTAGAAGTCTGTCATGCGCATACAATTCTCTTTCGTAAGACTGAAAAGGTTTAAATCCCTCTGTACTAAATTATATGGGAAAAAAGCTAGTCAAATCGATAACATTTTATGTAGACAAGCAACTGAAAAACACAATACTTCAAAATAATGCATATCAAGTAGTAAAAATATTGTTAATTTGTAACAGTCGTAATATTTCGTACATAGTAATTTATTTAATAAATATAAAGTACTTAATTTCCTGTTCGATTATTCCTGTTCGATTTTCAGTATGTGAAATATTCCGTGCTGACTGAAATTTAAGTAAGCTAAAAAAATATATATATAACAACACATCCTTTCATTTCGTATCAAACTCCGTCAGTTTATCATTCCACTGACCTACGTACAACTTTGAATTGTGATTGTCCGTGCACAAACACTTGGGATCACTTACATCCCCGCCGTCTTGTATAACTGTCCCGAACTTCTTTTTTCCACTACTGTCTACTTTTATGACTGTATCCGACTCAAATCCACTTACTAAAACATTACCGTCAGAATCTACACAAACTCCTTGTGCTTCCTTGAGATCCCGGTCCGTTAGAGTGGCAAGAATTTTACCAGCGTTGTCTATAGTTAACAACCCTGAATGTTCATCAGTGATATAAAGTTTGGTTCCGTTGGCACTGGCAGTAATATGACAGAACACAGACGCGGAAGTACTTCCTGTATACAGAATTTCCCGCTTCTCACCGTTGTTTTTGTACTTCATTACTGAAGAGTCATCCACTATGTATAAATGGTCACCATGGCACGTGATTCCGTTACAGGTATGAGTCAATGTCACAGATCTAGACAATTTCAATTTTCCTTTAACGCTTACAAAATGCAGCCTGTTTCCGCCGCAAACAACAACTTTCTGTTCATTTTTACCCAGGTAACACACGTCAGACGGCTGGTCAGGAAGGTCAATGAAGCTTACTTCATTATTAGAGCTAAGTTTTTTCAGTCGTTTATTTGTAAAATCTGATAGTACTAGACAACCATCTGCCAAAATACAACATCCAGTTATATCACATATTCTGCTATCTCCAACCACTTTAACATTATATTCCTTTGTCCTTTTAAAGGTCTTCACAGATGAAATGTTTCCGACGGGTACACCTGATTTTGTGACTGACGCAGAATTGTTAATTTCACTTTCGTTCTGTTTGATATCCAGAAAACCGGAAGTCTTAGGCTGAACAACAACTTTAGTTGAGGAAACATTGTGCCCCATGCTTCTTTAAAATGTCTAATAACTTGATTACAACATACTTCCTCTTTAAATATTGATATTTCAAGTGACTAACACAAGCATGTCTGATTTATCTTACATTGGAATAAAGAGCTTCATCACGTTATGAATAATTTAAACATAGTGTAATCAGAACATTGATTGAAAAACGTCCATTCCGATCAGCCATTTTGAAATACTATCAGTATTGAACTGTTCTTTTATTTATTCTATTGACGAATATAATCAAGCTAATCACTTTTTACGGATCGATCTTACATGTAAATCAAACAAATGCGCATGTTTCCGCTTTAACTAAAGATATACATAACAAATCATTTAACATAAACTTGATATTTTGCCAATGATTTTAAGATTGTCAAAAGCATATTTTAGAAAATTACAATACTAATAGTTAGCACCATTTATTGTCAAAATTACGTTGAAATTAAAAACAAAATCGAATTATGCAATTATAAAGTTGTATACATTTTACGCCCTCATCCAAGTGTTGTTTTTTCTTCTTCATTTTTTTTTGTTCTTGATTTTAGCTCGACTATACGAAGAATAGTCCGAGCTATTCTACTCACCCTGGTGTCGGTGTCGGCGTCACACCTTGGATAAAGTTTTACATGCAAGTACGTAAAGCTAACTTTTTTTTTTCATTTTCTAGATCAATTAGCAAATCACTGGGCCAAGTCCCATAACTCTGACATGCATTTTAATCAAATAATGCCCCCTTTTGAACTTTGTAAATCCTGGTTAAAGTTTTGTTTGCAAGTATATATAGTTAAAATTCAAAGGCATATAACTTTGAAACTTACTTTGTCTTTCTCTAGGTCAATAACCAACCTCACAGAATCAGGTCTCATAGCTCTAAAATGTTTATTTTGCAAATTATGCCCCCTTTTGGACTTAAAAATTCCTAATTAAAATTTCGCAAGTTACTATCTCAAAAAATCTTTTGCAGATATTGATTTAAAACTTCACATGTGTCTTCTTCGGGGTTAAATATAACTAGGTGATAGCATCAAGTCCCATAACTCTGACATTTATTCTGGCCAAAATATGCAATCCTTTTGGACTTGGAAAATCCTGACTAAAGTTTTGCATGCAGGATACTATCTCTAAATATAATGCAAATATTCAGTCGAAACTTCATACTTTTCTCGGGGTAATAGAATTAGGACATAATGTCAGGTCCCTTAACTTTGACATGTATTTTCCAAAATTATAACCCCTTTTGAACTTAAAAACTTCTGGTTAACATGCCCAAAGAAATTGGGGTAGGTAGGTTGGATCTTTTTATTATTATTATAATTATTATTATTATTAAGTGAGACTTTTCGGAAATTATTTTTGTGTCAAAAATGTACAAATAAGGGAGTTATGCTTAAGAACATCAGTAAGTTGATTTCTAACATCACTGACCATGTTTAAAGCATAAAAAGTGCAGTTTAGCAACTTTTTGTTACATGTTACAGGTATCACCATAGAGATACAACAACTTAGTCCAATGTCCAACTACTTGTCAAAGTCTATCAGCCATCGAGTTTAATCCTTATCAAACTGAAAACAACTGTTTCTGCCTTTGCGACCAGTGAAGATCATGATCAGCCTGCACATCCGTTCAGTCTGATAATGATCTGCACTGTTCGCTATTCAGTCAGTAACTTTTTCGTATGCTCCCCTTTAACAGTTAACGGTGCTGTCCAAATTGAAAGATGGACAAGTTCATTATAGAAATTTAGCAGGTTAGGGGTATTTCTCCAAAATGATGTAACATGAAAAGATGTAGATGTAATCTCGTATAACATGTTTGACGCGATCTTACACAGTTCACTCACCCTTTGTGAATTAATCAACTAGACTTTCCCGGGGCACTGTTTATGCTCAGTTCAGTTAGCAACTTAGCACGTGACTTTCATGACTACATTTTGTTATTGTTAGTGCTGGCGTAGGTTTTCAGAGAGGCGCGCACAAAAATGGTATGTGTTTTTTTTTCTTCCTCTGCTTTCTTTTCTATTTTCTTTCTATTTCTGTCGTTCTTTCTTTCTTAATCTCTTCAGTTTGGCTTATAAATGAATTATTTTGTGTTTCACAACCATTTTTTACCTGCGATTATCATTCAAATTGCTGCAAATGCAAGAAACTATTTCTAGTGCCTCTGTTTTCTTTGGACTGATAATAAGGAATAATACCAAAGAATATTCATAGCTTTTAATGTATTTTACTAGGACTGAAAAGTCAGTCTGTTTTGGAGATTTTTTTATCCGTTTAGGAACCGATGCCATGATTATGCCCGAACTGGATAGGTATGATGGAATTATCGTTTGTTATAGAAACAATAAAATTATGTTTTGTTAATGGGAGAATGTTTAAGTCTCATTGAATTGATCGTGCCAACATCATGGCATCCATGAAAAAATGTGTTCAGACTTCCGGTCTGCCATCAACTTAAAATCAAGTCTGATACTTTTCTGTTTCTCTTATACCTTTACACCATATGTTGTCAAGCCACGATAGGCAAGTAACACTAAATTAATTTATTTTAGGGTCAGCTATTAAGGTTACACTTATCCTGGAAATGAAAACGGTTAGGCCCGAAAATCTTGGTTGAAAATTAAGTTTTACACAGATTCTATCGTCCAAGTATCATAAAAGTGATGTTGCCACGAAAACAAATGTTTCAAAATTGCTTTTACAGCTTTTATATAGCTTTATCTGCAAGTAAGACATTTACTTTTAACAAAACATGTTTTAATTTTGCAGTTTTCAAAGTTGCCATGGTGACATAGATGGAAGACAATACATACAGAACATTGACAGATATGTTTTCAGATTTGGAGCATATAGGTTGTGTATGTTTTCCTTTTCCTTTTTGTCTAAAATGTCTAAAGGCAACACAACGATATATGTTTGTTTCAGTTTTATACATATCTTTCTGTATTTTATACACTTAACACGATGACCACGGAAATGTATATACAGCTACATCTACATATATAATGATTGTCGACGTTAAGTAACTTCTCTGTAATATTGTTCATGGATCGCCTCCTACATCTACATCTACATAATGATAGACATGTATTGTCGACGTTCAGTAACTTCTCTGTAATATAGTTCATGAATCGCCTCCATTGATTTTGATTCGTTTGTCTCATACAAGTGAAGTTGCCGTGGAAATTGTTTTTTATGCTTTGACAGTTTTAATGAAAAGCTAATCAAAATCATGTTTTTTTATTCCTTGCATTTTAGCTTGTGTCTTATTGGCAACGATCAAAACATGATGTAATGGCACATACAGATCTAGTCTCAATCTGTGAGTCTAGTTTACTCCCCTGACGGTCCGTCCACAGATATCAGACTGAAATGAAGTGAAAGTGATAATTACACCACGAGTTGGACAGACGGACATGTTTTTAGATTTGGAGCATATCGGGTGTGTATGTTTTCTTTTCCCGTTTTTGTCATGAATATATAAAGGTAACACTAGTATTAACATTTGTTTGTGCTCTTACACTAGCCTGAATGCATTTTAGTTCGAATTTTCGAAGAAAATGGAGAGCTATTAAACTCACCTGGGCATCGGCGTCACACTTTGGTTAAAATTTCATGTCCAAGGTCATATCTTAGTAACCATTGCATGTTTTGGGCTGAAACTTTACACAACGCTTTCCAGACATCAAACCTACTAAAATAATTATGCTAGATAACTCTTGGTAGATTTTTATACACATTATGGTCCTTTTTCTGTCTATTAACTATCAGGCTGTATCTCACTAACAACTTCATATCGGATTGAACCTTCACACAATGCTTCCGTATCATCAAAATTACTGTACTGTATAAGTTGGACAACTCTTGGTCGAATTTAATACAACGTATGCCATTTTGTATTTAGAAAATTGGTTTAAAGTCTGTATGCAAGTAACCCAAGCTGTATCTAAGTAACATCTATATGTATTGGGTTGGAACTTCACACAATGCTTCTCAGTCACCAAGCCTAGCGCAATAACCATGTTAGATTACTCTTGCTTGAACTAAATTCAAAGTATCACCCTTTTTCAACTTAGAAAATTCGGTTAAGTTTTGCATGCATTTATCAAGCGGTATTTCAGTAACAACTACATTTATTTGACTGAAACTTCACAAAATGCTAGAGTTAGATAACTCTCGGTTGAATTGAACTTAAGTTATGGCCCATTTTCGACTTAAAAAGTTTCGCGTATCTAGCTGTATATCGGTAACAATTGAAACTGCAACTTCTAAACAAAGTTAAAAAACTCTTGGGTGAAATTAATTCAAATTATGTTCATTATTTCACTGCTAGTTGTTGCCATAGTAAAATTTTAATTTGTAATAAATTATAATGAAATGACTCAGTGATGTAAGTCTTGGCAAGTTATAAGCTCTTGTTCGACTTAAGTTGTCGACTAGTCGAGCACGCTGTCTTATGGACAGCTCTTGTGTATACTCAATTTGATCACCATGAAAACGTAAATCTTCATCTGCTAGATGGATAATCGAGGTTCAGAAGCTTGGCTGTAATATTGTTCATGGATCGCCTTCACTGATTTTGAGTCATTTGTCTCATGCAGGTGATCATGTTTTGTAAAATTATTTTATTGGCTAGTGACATTTACGTTAAACAAAATCATGTTTTCTTTTTTCATGCATTTTATGTTGTGTTTTAGTGCCAAAGATGAATAACAAACACTAGGATCACGGACGAAGGTGTTGTCAGATCTGGAACATAAGTGTTTCATATTTTCTTTGTCTGGAATTTCTAAGGTACCACTAGAATTAATATTAGTTTCTGTTCTTACACATGCCTTCCTGTGTCTTAAACACTCAACATGGTTACCATGGAAACACATTTTCATCTAGGCCATTGCCTAGATGAAAATGTATGTTTCCATGGTAACCAGTGGACGAACGACGTTCAGATGTACAATGTTTAGAGATAGACCCTAACATTTTCATTGATAGAAATACGTTAAATAAAGTATAGAAATTGATTTCCAAGTCCTTGAAATTAACAAAAATGATTTCACAAATGTCCAGTGTATGATAATTTTGCTAATATCAATAACAGAAATTTTAAGATTTAATTCAAAGTTGTGATCCGCAAAGAATGTCAACTCTTGCCTTGGGCTAGTACTTTAAAGCAGATATATCTATTAGTTTACTTCCCTTGCAATTACACAATAGAGTAGAAAACGAAAACGGTTTAAGACACAATATTATACATTTTTGCACGACAAAATCGTTTAGGATTTATTAATATGTGTTTGATTTACCCCTGAACCACTGGTTCCTATGATTTTGTCAACTTACTTATGGTAAAAATTAACTTTTAACAAGCCGATAATAAAATGAAATACCAGTAAGTATTTTATAGTGCAGATAATACAGTTTTGCTTGTATCGAAGTGTCACAATAGAAGCACTTTTGTATACAGAACACCTGGTAGGATTAGTAAAGGTGCAATTATATTGATCTCTTTTTCCTATGCCTACAATGTTACACAGCAGATTTTGGAACGTAAAAGGTGTGTATGTTTACGTTTCCTTTCATGAGGCAACACTATGATTTGTTTGTGTTCTGTGTTGTTGTTTTTTGCATATACTTTTCTGTTTCAATACATCCAACAGGGTGGCCATGGAAACGTACATCTACATCTAGGCAATGATATAAATGGATGACCGACCCTCAGATCTACAAAGTTATACACCAGATTTGGAGCATATAGGGTGTGTATGTTTACTTATTCCTTTCCTGTGTAAACACTAATATATGTTTCTTCCTGTTTTACACATGCCTTTCTGTATCTATACACTCAACCTCAGCAGGGTTACCACGGAAGCGTACCTCTACATCTAGGCAATGGTATAATGGATGACCGACGTTCAGATGTACAGAGTTATACAGCAGATTTTGGATCATATAGTGTGTGTATGTACTTGTGGCAACACTTTGATATGTTTGTTTCTCTTTTTACGCATGACTCTCTGCATCTATACACTCAACAGGGTTACCATGGAAACATACATCTACATCTAGGCAATGGTAGAAATGGATGATCGGCGTTCAGATGTACAAAGTTGTAAAGCAGATTTTGGAGCATATAGGATGTGTATGTTTACTAGTTCTTTCTTGTGGCAACTCTTTGATACATTTATTTCTCATTTTACACATGCCTTTTTTCCTGTATCTATACACTCAACAGGGTTACCATGGAAACATCTAGGCAATGGTATCAATGGATGATCGGCGTCCAGATATACAAAGTTATACAACAGAACTAGGAGCATATAGGGTGTGTATGTTTACTAGTTCTTTCTTTTGGCAACTCTTTGATACATTTGTTTCTCATTTTACATATGCCTGTCTGTATCTTTACACTCAACAGGGTTACCATGGAAACGTACCTCTACATCTAGGCAATGGTATACATGGATGACCAGCGTTCAGATGTACAAAGCCATACAGCAGATTTTGGAACAAATCGGGTGTGTATGTTTACAAGTTCTTTTTTGTTGCAATACTTTGATATATTTGTTTCTATTCTTCCACATGCATTTCTGAATCTATACACTCAACAGGGTTACCATGGAAACTTTCATCTACATCTGGGCAATGGTATAAATGTATGACTGACGTTCAGATGTACACATACAGTAGAACAAGGAGCATATAGGGTGTGTATATTGACTTTTTCTATCTTTTGGCAACACTTTGGTGCATTTGTTTCTCTTTCTAAATATGCCTTTCTGTATCTACACATTCAACAGGGTTACCATGGAAACGTACCTCATCTAAGCAATGGTATAAATTGATGACCGGCGTTCAGATGTACAAAGTCATACAGCAGATTCCGAACAAATAGGGTGTGTATGTTTACAATACTTTTTGTTGCAATAATTTGATATACTAGTATTTGTTTCCATTTTTCCACATGCCTTTCTGTATCTATACACTCAACAGTGTTACCATGGAAACTAATATCTACATCTAAGCAATGATATAAACGGATGACCGACCTCCAGATGTACAAAGTAATACAGCTGATTTTGGAGCATATATGGTGAGTATGTTGACTTTTTCTTTCTTTTGGCAACGTTTCTCTTTTTAAACATGCTTTTCTGTATCTTTACTCTAAAACAGGATTACCATGGAAACGTACCTCAACATCTGAGCAATGGTCATACTGCAGATTTAGGAGCGCATAGGGTGTGTATGTTTACTAGTTCTTTTTTGTAGCAACACATTGATATATTTGTTTTTATTTTTCCACATGTCTTTCACTCAACAGGGTTACCATGGATACTTACATCTACATTTGAGCAATGGTATTAATGGATGACAGACGTCCAAGTATACAAACAGCTATGACAGAAATTCTGCAACCGATCACGTGATAAACGCTTTGCTTTAAATAGTCTTAAGCGTTTCGAAGACCTGTAAATGAATTCAGGCAAAACTTGAAATTAAACAAAACTCTGGATAATATAGATTTGTTATTGAGAATCCAATCTACCTTGTATGTTTTTGTTTCGTAAAACTTTGTGTTCGGTGTTTGCTGTTTTGTCAGGGATTTGGTTACGGTGAGTGGCTAATTGGTGGTGTTGTGACTGTGTTTGTTGTGTTCTGAGTTTGTGGCGGTGTTTCAGTATTTGTGATGGTGTTTGTGGTGTCTTCAATGTGGTCTGTTCGGTTGTATACGTCATGGTTTGTGTTGTTTTGTCGGGGTTTTAGTTGGTGCGAATTGTTTGTTGCATTGGGTTGTTTGTCTTTCGTTCCATTACAAGGTGTTTTTCTTTTTGTAATTAGCAGTGTATTCTTACTATATTTATTTATGTAAACAGTTATTAGAATAAGTTGGATATTGGGGTATGTTTTAATTATTTTACTTGTACAAATGTCTTTTTTAAAATCACTTTTAGATAGCTGGAAAGATATACCATGAAATATGCAGACGACAGACATAAGGTGAAGACGACATCTGGGTAAGCGCGCGCAATTGTTCATTTTATTTCTGCTTTTTATTCGTTTAGCTTTGTATTGCTGCTCTTTTTTACTAGAAAGTTGGGGGTAGATCCACTTGGAAAATAAAGACGCAGACGGCTTGAAGAATAAAGACGCGGACGGATGTAGAGATACAGACCAAATAAATGCGTTTCTCCTTATTATGAACAGGTGTGTATATTGCTACTTATATTACCCTACTTTGCATGTATTTCTCTGCAGATTTTTCCAAAATGGTGGCTGATGTTGACTACGTGCACGTGTGAATGTAGCATGTTATAGATAAAACAATGGTTAAGTAGATGGTGCAACTGTGGTACTTGATCCTGACTACAAGCGTATGCACGGATGTGATGTTGTTACGGACGGTGCAGCTATGGTGGCTGATGTTGACCATACAAGTGCAAGGATTTCACAATGGTTTAGTGAACGGTTTTCTCGGGCGCAATGAGGTATGTAATTTTTCTGTACAGTAAGTTTATTTCTTTGGCTAGATTTGTATCATGCGTGCAGTTTTCAACCAAGGTATGCATATTCATTTTCATTTTAATAAGTTTTCTACAAAATTATTTCTGGTTATCATGTAAGCCTACATTGTTTTATTCCTTTTTATTGTAAATTATTAAATGATGACTACCAGTACTTAGTCAGCAGTACATAACTTAAACATTTTATATAGCAAATGTCGATTTTTCTCCTGGTGTTATTCAAGAGTTTTGAAATGTCCATACAGTTTCTGGCTTTGGTGGAAGTAAAACCCCAGGTATCGGACGAGAAACTCACAGCCCCGGACTATCCACCGAGCAGCAGTTTCCTGGACCATACACGTAAGGACTTGCTTATAATTTACATCTCACTTTGAATACAAATCAAAAATTCAGTTTAGTTACACTATGAAGTGTCAAAGATTTTCATGATTGGAGTAATTTTACGCCAAGAAAACTTTATTGGGCTCAATGCAGCGGTTTGGTCTAAATAAGGCAGGTGTTTGCTACCAGATCAGCCTAAGGTGTGATTCGAATCCGTGATCATCGGTGTGTGAGTCTGAGATGCGATTTCTCAAACCGTAATATTTTAATACGAAATTTTACTCAAAAGTTTGTCATTAAAATATAAACAGGAATAGAAGTATCTTGTCATTTTTACAGAAACTTTAAGAAAAAAACTCAGTTTTCCATGCGTGAATTTGGTGTAAGTAAATATTGGTGAGAAACCCAGGAAAAAATGTGGCTATTATATATAAATTGTATTAGCAGGAAGAAAAAGTACAGCTGGTACCATAAAGAGGTACACTGGTACTCTATCGATGCCAGTCACCAGAGACACGCCAGTACCCAATTGATGCCGGTCACCAGAGACGCACTAGTACCCAACCGATGCCGGTCATATGAGGTGCGCCGGACTCCTTATGTCAACATAGTAATCAACTGTTTTCAACAAGGTAGGCTACTAAATTACTAAACAATTGCCATTTACGCGGCGCGAGGTCGAGCAAGAACTTGTATTGCATGCACTTATGGTTTATAACTTAGCTGTGTGCTTGTTTGAGAATTAAATTCTTCTGGTTAAGTATCTTGCGTCGAAATATGACAAGTGCATCAGAACATTGTGTACTCAAGTCCTACAATTCAAATGGTAAACATTATCATTTTGAAGCAGACATGTGCATTTTTAGCTCCACTATTCGGAAAATAGGGGTGCTATTCTACCCCATTCCCCCCGCGACCTTTCGGCAACCTTTGTTTTTCTTTGTTACTATTGCTCATATCTTTTTGTAACTTCACATTAACATTGTTCAGCATGTAAACAAAGTATGTGCAGGTGCTGGGTCCATTATAACCAAGGTCAAGGTCACCAAGGTGTTATACTTAGATTATTTTAAGGTTAAAGTTTTTGGGCAACAAGTTTTTAGCACAAGGCATAGTTTGGCGCCAATACTAGTAGTTCATACTTTTAATATGACCGAAACATTGCGAAATGGTACTTATTTCATGCTACACTTTACTCGGACTTTATCACAGACTCCATGTTTTAAACCCTAGACCTTACTTTAAAACCAAAGTATTAAATCAATATAGTATTCGAATGAAACTTTAAAGTGTTTTAGTTTTTGCATCCGCTAGTACATGTAGAATTTGAATTCTAAATTACTGCGAATTTCTAAATGATCATTGTAAAACGCTGCGTTTAATTAACTCGTGTGGAAAAAGACAGTACTTATAATGCAGCTCTCTGATTGGTCAGTTAGAATACTAGTAAGTCATTCCAAAGTAAGCATTCCATTAAATTCCCTGATTATTGCTCATGTCATTAAGTTTAAATATTGAACACCAACCTTCAGCAAAACCTTCAAGAGAAAGAATTCAACGACCACGAGAGAGGCTCGAACACAGCAGGCGTGTATAAATCTCTCGAACTCAAAGACCGTAACAACATATATATTATACTCGAAAGTTATCTGGAGAATTACTGTGAAAAGACACGTCTGACAATCGATTGCCAATCATTAAGCAATACCTAGAATAATTTCATTGCATTTCATGGATTTTGCTGGTTATTTTAGCTTCAGGTTTATAAAGTATGAATTAATTTCAGGTTTAAAAAGGCAAGAAAACAGTGTTTGACATTATTGGAAGACTTGGAAAACAATCCGTTACAGAAAACAAATGTCATCATGCCGTCCTGTGCTTGTTATATCTGACAGCTGACAGTCTGATGCATGCCAGGTAATATCTTTAATATTAACTCTATCTGTAAGCGATTTATTATACGCTCGAAGGGACGTATCGTACAGTTATTGACTTATGTTGAGGTCAATATGTGTTTAAACAGGTCAGTAAAAACACATATTGGCCGAAATTAATTGTTATATTATATGCCCTTCTCAAATGCATTCATTTGAATGGCCAATATTTCATACATATAAGAAAAAGTGATATCACAGGAGTCATTTTCACTTTTGCAGGTCAATATCGGTTTTTGCGGACCCGCGCGTGCACTCATTTCGACCAATCAAATGAGCGCATTTGAGAAGGGTATAATATTATGTTATATCCTTGGTGTCCGTCTGTCCGTCCGTTAGCAATTTCGTGTCCGCTCTGAAACTCTTGAACCCCTTGAAGGATTTCAAAGAAACGATACAAATGTTCGCCACATCGAGACGACGTGCAGAGCGCATGTTCTGGATGGTTCTCTTTAAGGTCAAGGTGACACTTAGAGGTCAATAGTCATATGAGTGTGTTTCGTGTCCGCTCTGTAACTCTTGAACTGCTTGAAGGATTATAAAGAAACTTGGCACAAATGTTCGCCACATAATGACGACGTGCAGAGCGCATGTTCTGGAGGTCTCGCTTCAAGATTAAGGTCACACTTAGGAGTCAAGGTATGCAAATGAGCGCATTAGAGAAGGGTATATAATATTATGTTATATCTTCGGTGTCCATCTGTCCGTCCGTTAGTAATTTCATGTCCGCTCTGTAACTCTTGAACCCCTTGGAGGATTTCAAAGAAACTTGACACAAACGTTCACCACATCGACATGATGTGCAGAGTGCGTGTTCAGAATGGCTAGCTACAAGGCCAAGGGCACACTTAGGGGTCAAATGCCATACTTTTAGGCGTATATTGCTCTGCATTGCGGTGTTCTTGTTATTAAAAAAAATCTATGAGATTTATTCTGCAGTAGTATGTTTTAAGTACGACTATACAAATTATGTAGAGAGCTATCCTACTCATCATTGCGTTGGCGTCCGCATCTGTGGCCATTCTAGATTCTTTGCTAAACTTTTTAGCTCTACTATTCGGAGAATAGGGGGAGGGGGACTATTCTACCCGCTTCAGCGTCGGTGTCGGCGTCGGTGTCGGTTCGGCGTCGGCGTGAGCTTTCTTGGTTAAAGTTTTTCGGCAACCTTTGTTTTTTCTGTCATACCTTTGTTACTATTGCGTATATCTTACTGTAAGTTCACATAAACATTGTTCAGTATACAAACAAAGTATGTGCAGGGGCTGGGTTCATTATACCCAAGGTCAACGTCACCAAGGTGTTATACTTGGGTTATTTTTAAGGTTAAAGTTTTTCAGCAGCCATTGTTTTTCTGTCATATCTTTGTTACTATTGTTTGTATCTTACTGTAAGTTCACATAAACATTGTCCAGCATACAAACAAAGTGTGTGCAGGGGCTGGGTCCATTATACTTTAGGTCAAGGTCACAAAGTTGTTATACTTGGAACTATTTTCATTTTAAATTTTTTTTGAAAGCTTTGTCTATAGACATATCTTTGGTACTTTAAAACATAATGACTTGAAATTAAAAAGTATTTCTTTATAATCATCATCTGCATGTGTGGTAACAATCCCCATAACATTACCGTATTTTTGACAAAATTATGCCCCTTTTTAGCTCACCTGTCACATAGTGACAAGGTAAGCTTTTGTGATCACCCTTCGTCCGTCGTCAGTCCGTCCGTGCGTCCGTCAACAATTTCTTGTCTGCACGATAGAGGTTTCATTTATGATTTTATTTTAACCAAACTTGCACACAACTTGTATCACCATAAGATCTCGGTTCCTTTCTTGAACTGGCCAGATCCCGTTATGGGTTCTAGAGTTATGGCCCCGGAAAGGGCCAAAATTAGCTATTTTGACCTTGTCTGCACAATAGCAGCTTTATTTAGGATTTGATTTTTACCAAACTGGCACACAACTTGTATCACCATAAGGTCTTGGTTCCTTTCTTGAACTGGTCAGATTCCTTTATGGGTTCCAGAGTAATGGCCCCTGAAAAGGCCAGAATTAGCTATATTGACCTTGTCTGCACAATAGCAGCTTCATTTATGATTTGATTTTAACCAAACTTGCATACAACTTGTATCACCATAAGATCTTGGTTCCTTTCTTGAACTGGCCAGATTCCATTATGGGTTCCAGAGTTATGGCCCCTGAAAGGGCCAGAATTAGCTATTTTGACCTTGTCTGCACAATAGCAGCTTCATTTATGATTTGAATTTAATCAAACTTGCACAAAACTTGTATCACCATAAGATCTTGATTCCTTAGTTGAACCGGCCAGATCCCATAATGGGTTCCAGAGTTATGGCCCCCCCTGAAAGGGCCAAAATTAGCTATTTTGACCTTGTATGCACAATAGCAGCTTCATTTATGATTTGATTTTAACCAAGCTTGCATACAACTTGTATCACCACAAGATCTTGGTTCCTTTCTTGAACTGGCCAGATTTCATCATGGGTTCCAGAGTTATGGCCCCTTAAAGGTCCAGAATTGGCTATTTTGGCTTTTGCAGCCATATAAGAGACTTCATTTATGGTTTTATTTGATACAAACTTCCAAAATAACTTCAACAACAATAATTCTTGGATTCCATGACAAATCAGATCCAAGCTTAGGTTCAGAGTTATTTTATATCTGATTACCTCCCCTGATTGTAATCAAAATGGATTTATATCAGTAAATACTTATAGGACTTATTTGAAATTTCATTATTGTCATTAGTTGGACTGAGCGATTCAGGGTAGATAACTATGGACTGATTTTATGTCAAATTACCTCCCTTTATTTCAAATCAAAATGGGTATATCTCCGTAACTAATGAAGATACTGATCTGAAATTTCATTTATGTCAACAGATTTATTTGGCAGATACTTCTTTTGTTCACTTACAATAATTTTTTTTAAATTACTTCCCTTTTACGTTACTATAAATAGCTTATTTTTAGTAACTTTTTTATTATTGGCCGTAGGGAAAAACTGAGATCACTTTTCTGTGGTACAGCATGGATGGCACCTCCAGTTTTTAGGTGTATTTTGACATATCTGTACCTTGTAAGAATTTTTTTTTCTTTTTGGTTAAATTTCTTCCCTTTGTTGTTACTGTCCTTTGGACTTAGATATTTTTTCTGAGGACCTTCTTGTCCTCAAGTGCAATGATAACAGGTGAGCGATATAGGGCCATCATGGTCCTCTTGTATAATTAATGTTTTTGGCAATCTTCGCTTTCTGGATATAACTTTAGTACAATATGAGATAAAGACTTGAAACTTAAGTGAATCTTTATCATCATCATCTGCATGTGTGGTAACAATTCTCATAACTCTGATTTGTATTTTGACCAAATTATGTCCCTTTCATGCTTAAATATTTTGACAAACTTCGTTTCCCGAGCATAACTTTGGTACTATATAAGATAATGACTTGAACCTTAAAATATATCTTTACCATCATCATATGCATGTGTGGTAACAATCCCAATAACTCTAATTTGTGTTCTTGACAGAATCATGCACCTTGGTGTATCTTCGGCGTCACACCTTGGTTAAGTTTTTCATACCCCGTCCACATTTTGACAAAACCTTTTGAGATAAAGCTTTGAAACTTTCAACACTTGTGTATCATCACCATGTCCAGTTTTAGGCAAAAGTACACAACTCCATCAAGGATTGTGGCAGAATTATGGCCCCTTTTAACTTACAAATCTTGGTTAAGTTGTTTGTACCAGTTCATATTTTGTATAAACTGTTTGACATATGGCTTTGAAACTTTTCTAACAGTCTCTATCTGTAGGCAAGAGTATATAGTTCTGTCATGAACTGGGTAGCTCATACTTACTGGGAAGCATTTGTTTCGGATATGTTTCAAACGTCTTGGGTCTGTTTTCCTAATATTCAATATTTTGGTTAAGGGGTTTGTATTGTCAGAATTTTAATGTACGCTTATTAGTTTTTAGCTCGACTATTCGAAGAATAGGGGAGCTATCTTACTCGCCCCGGCGTCGGCGTGAGCGTTAGCGTGAGCGTGAGCGGCACACAAATGTTAAAGTTTGCGTACCACCCCAAATATTTTCAAAGACCATTGAGATATTGCTTTCGTATTTTGCATACTTGTTTACCATCATGGCCCCACTCTGTAAAAAGGAGGAGGCAACTCTATCAAGCACTTTGACTGAACTATGGCTCCTTTTCGACTTAGAATAAATGTTAAAGTTTGCGTACCTCCCCAAATATTTTCAAAGACCATTGAGATATTGCTTTCATATTTTGCATACTTGTTAACCATCATGACCCCAGTCTGTAAAAAGGAGGAGGCAACTCTATCAAGCATTTTGACTGAATTATGGCCCCTTTTCGACTTTGAATAAATGTAAAAGTTTGCGTACCACCCCAATTATTTTCAAAGTCCATTGAGATATTGCTTTCATATTTTGCATACTTGTTAACCATCATGGCCCCACTCTGTGAAAAGGAGGAGGCAACTCTATCAAGCATTTTGACTGAATTATGGCCCCTTTTCGACTTAGAATAAATGTTAAAGTTTGCGTACCACCCCGAATATTTTCGAAGTCCATTGAGATATTGCTTTCATATTTTGCATATTTGCTTACCATCATGAACCCAGTCTGTAAAAAGGAGGAGGCAGCTCTATCAAGCATTTTGACTGAATTATGGCCCCTTTTCGACTTAGAATATGCTTATTGTTTTGTTAAAGTTTTACTCATTGCTTATATTATATACTATCAAGCACTGAGAATAGTCGAGCGCGCTGTCCACTGACAGCTCTTGTTATGTTTTAGTTTTGCTCCTTTCACAATATATATGTTACAACTGCATCTGCACCTTGTATATATCGATTCAAATGAAATTTGGTATACATTATCAACATGAAGCGAGTAGGTGCATAATTATGATCGATATTTTAATGTATGATTTTTATTTTCGTGAGTTATGTCCCGTTTGCTTTGGTTCAAATTTTGTTTAGGTCCACCTTTTCTATAAAACTATAACAGCTATAGCTTTGAAATTTTGCACACTTGTTAATCATCATTAGGTGACTACATAGGCCAAGAAACAATAACGTTGATAAACATTTAGTCAGAATTATGGCCCATTTGGTACTTATTTTTTTTTTCTTGATTAAAAGTTTTGTTCAGGCCCACTTTTTCCCAGTGCTGTATTTTGTAGCCCAGACTATTTTAACATGATTTCCTGTAAATGTTGTAAGAAGGTCGGCAAAGACACATGCAGTAAAAATTATTTCCTGTTGCTAATATTCTGCCTTTTGTTTAATATTTCCATTTCCCGGTTTTTGTTGTTGTTGTTTTTTTCGCCTGCCATGTAAGGGTTCACTGATTATTCTGCAAAGAAAAGAAACTAGATTTAGTTTTATCTGATTTTATTATTTCTTGCCTCATTTTCAGATTGATTTCATACGCAGATGTTAGAAATATCTGCAGAAGGAAGTAATAACTATGATGAATCCAAGACAGACCTGGCACAAGCATATAAGAACAATTTAACACCACCAAAGTCGCCATGACACAGTTTTAGTTAAACAAATTAGACATAAGCTAATATATATATAATTATAACCCCATGTACAATGTATATAGGGCTATATTGGAGTCACGCATGTCTGCCGGTCCATTCGTCCGTCCGTCCATTATGTCCCCCAGGAAGATTTTCATAAAACTGGCCTGATACACGTCAATACGATTTGCAGGGCACACAGCCCAAATCACGTGGTCCACAGTCAAGAATTCTTTTGGAGGTCAATGGCCAAAAAGTTAAAAGCTTGGAAGATATTTAGCTCGACTATTCGAAGAATAAGGATGGTTATTGTACTTGCTCTGGCGTCGGCATGGCTGTCACCGTTGCCATTCAGGTTAAACTACTGCCCCTATAAACATCAAACTTCACATAAGGGTTAATCTTGGTAAGGGACGGACATCTGTTAGCTTAGGGTCAGGCAACCTAAAGGTCAAAGTCACTGGGGTCAAATATTGTAAAAGTGCAGGTTAAAGTTTTATGACAAGATATTATCAGCACACCTCGCGTAAGGATTGATCTTGGAGAGAGGCAGAATGTTTTTGGTTTCATGAGGGTCAGGTAGATGAAAGGTCAAGAAGGTCACCGGGGTCAGCTTTTGTAACAGTATTGGTTAATGTGTTATGGCACTCTTCTCATTTTGGCTTATAATGTTTCTTAGCACTGGTTTCCCTCATACCCCACATTTTTAAGCCCTACGCACTTTCTCTCCCCCAACCACATACCTACCTAATAATACTCCTCACACAAATTAATATCTCATATTTTCTTTGATTCCCGTATTCTCTCCCTCTCTTCCCCCCCCCCCCCCCCCCCCCCCCCGCCTTCACCTACCGCCCACCCAACTCCACTTTACCACCTCTCGCCCAATAAACATTTTTAGCTCGACTATACGAAGTATAAGGAGAGCTATCCTACTCGACCCGGCGTCGGCGTCTTTCCGCGTCCCCACCTTGGTTAAAGTTTTTTTACACTTTCTCTTTTTTTCAAATTGTCTCTGTAATTACTTAAAGGATTTGATTTAAACTTGAAATAGTTATTCCTCATCATCAACCACATCATCTGACATAAGGGTCATAACTCTTGCACCAATATTTCCCCCTTATCCCCCCTTTTCACTTAGATTTTCAGGCTAAAGTTTTGGTGCACTTTCACTCTATCACTGTTATTACTGAATGAATTTAATTCAAACTTAAATAGTTGTTCATCATCATCACCCACACCATGTGACACAAGTGCACAACTATGGCACCAATTTTTCATGAATTATTTCCCCTTTTTACTTAGAATTTCAGGTTAAAGTTTTGATGCACTTTCACTCTACCTCTGTTATTACTAAATGGATTTGTTTCAAACTTAAAATAGTTGTTCAGCATTATCACCCACACCATATGACACAAGGTGCATAACTCTGGCACCAATGTTTCATTAATTATGCCCGATTTTGCTTAGAATTTCAGGTTAATTTTGATGCATTTTCACTCTACCTCTGTTATTACTGAATGGATTTTATTCAAACTTAAAATAATTGTTAAACATCATCACCCACATCATATGACACAAGGTGCATAACTCTGGCACCAATGTTTCATGAATTATGCCCGATTTTGCTTAGAATTTAAGGTTAATTTTGATGCATTTTCACTATATCTCAGTTATTATGAAATGCATTTGATTCAAATTTGAAGTATTTGTTCCACATTATCACCCACATCATATGACACAAGATGCGTAACTCTTGACCCAGTATTTAATGAATAATGTCCCCTTTTTGCTTAGAATATACTTACATAGTGTTTTGATATACTTAATCTTTACCCCTCTTATTACTTTTTGACACAGACTCAAGCTATAATGCAATACGTTGTCGAGCGTTCTGTCTCCTGTGACAGTTCTTGTTCATACACTTAATTGCATTTTATTTCTTGTATCTTATATGTTTATATGATCTTTAGTATTCTTTATTTCGTCACTCACCTCCCCGCCCCCCTCCCCCACCCCCCCCCCCCCCCAACATAACAGTTATCAAAGCGGTGGCTGGGGGTTTTAATCACCTTCAGTGATAGCTCTAGTTGATCTTGTTAAAGTGTCCTAAATGTGTAACATTTGCTTGTTTGTATCCATTATTTACCATGTTTTTTTTCTAACTTTTATGATAAATATCTGGAGTTAGAACGAGGTGTTTTTTTCGGAACACTGATTCAGTCGGACTACTTTTAGACGCAACGTATATTTTTAGCGTCATAAATTATGCACCTTTATTTTAACTTTTTACTTTTGAAGAAAAAAATATTTTTCTTAACACAAAATGCACATAATATGACTTTGATAAATGAAATATCAGAGACAGTTAATATTTATAAAAATCCACACAGAATACTGACTTGGTTCATTATTCCAAAAGCATCTCAAAACTTCATAATATGTTTTTGTTTTTAAACTGAACCGATATAGTTTTCAAAAATTACGCCTGTATTTATGTACAAAAAAAACCCCAACACTTTCACAAATAATAACGAATAAATTTTGGGACGGGTGATAAACTCTGATATTTGTTTGTTACAGCGTAAGACCGAAATATCGAATCATTCTAGTTGCAACTCGCGAACATGTAAACTCTAGAGTTCATTCGGGAAAAACATTTCGATTTTACATATAAATTTTGTTTTATGCATTTAAATATTTGTGAAAAAAATTTGTACCATACTAGTATTTTACCAGTGTAACGTCACACGCAATACGAAACGTAACGTTTACTCTTATGGCAATATATATGTTTTAAAAAAGTTATATAGTTCTACGAGATTGATTTATTTACACTTTAAAAAATTAATTTCTAATGTTCTTGTTTTTTAAGTTAGAAACTATCCAATTGTTTGTAATTTATTTTTTGAGCTAAAATTGATGTTGCGTGCAAGTGAAAAATTGTTTTTGGATTTCCCACTGTCTGAAACTGGGTTTATCAAGGTATAATGTATCGTTACTTTGAAAGCTTGACATGAAATTTTATGCTGTAATAACTACGAAATGTAACAAATATTCTACCGTCATTTGTCAGGGTTCTCTAAGTGTAGCTTTTAAAAGTCATATTGGCCTTATTTCTTGTACACTGAATGTTACACTGTTTGGCATAACTTAACCGGCACTAAATCCGAGCACTAACATTAACCCTTGGGGCTAAAATGACTTTTAAAGCAACTTTGAGTTTTATAGGAACAATGTTTTAAACTTTAAGAGTGGTATATCTTTAAGAATGATGGGTAAAAAATGTGATGATCAGATGTTTAGAAGAATTATGGACAAACTTTTCGGTTTTCAGTCCGCACTTTTAAAGGATTACTGGAATATAACGTAAGACTATAACATGATAAACTCATTGTTTCAAATGGAGAGAAATCCAAATATGATTTTTCACTAATACAGAACTACACTTGAACGCGAACGGAAACTAAAAGTGTGTTTCAAAAATACAAAGATATATGGTAAAGCTTACAAAAAATACGCTAAAATATGCTAGAATACACGCCAAAAACATTAAAATATAAAACATATGTTAACAGGAAAGTTGTTTTAATACAATCTTATAGCTTGCTTCTCAATCCTTCTACATTGATATGTTTGTATGTAATGCATACATGTATTTGGAAATAAATATTGTTTAAACTAATGTAAAAAAAAACATATACCTCTCATAGACCTGTTTCACTTTTTCCCAACATATACATTGTGGCGTCATGACAAATAGCGTGACACTAAATAAAATAACATAAGATGAGATAAATTTATTTTAACCAGACAAGACAAAAACCAATACAACATAAGCTCTGATTGAAATTTTTAACCGACTGATGTGTACAATTTGGTTAAAATTCCATAAGTCATTTAAGGCTTTAAATTTTAATGTTAAAAACAAATGAAACAGTTGCTCAAATAGATGTTATGCATCATTACAGTTTTAAAAAAACAACACTACTTTTAATACTGCACATGAACCATAAAGGGAGGTAATAAAAAAAGAATTTAATATAACTTTCTACAATGTTCATCAATATTTAAAAAACAAATGACAAATATCAGAGAAAACAATTATTGGAAATAGGATTTAACAAGAAGATAATATATTTTATGTTCATAACGGAAAATGTGGCAACCAACTTTTAAACAAATGCATTATGAACCTTTAAGATTATTATTTAGAAAGCTTCAGAAGTAAAAAGGACTTGTAATACTGAATTATCATTTACTCTGGAACAACTTGGTGAAAGTTATCTCGATCTTATATTGAAACAAACAAATGTCCCCTTTCTATATCTTTTTTTTTTATTGCAGCGGATGTAGGTCACAAGCATCAATAGTTTGAGGAAAAATAGGCTAAAATATGTTGACATACCCAAATACATAAACTACTGAATAAAAGTCAAATTTCATTATCAGTATAACTGTTGTGAGATCTAGATTTTTTGTTTTATGATTACAAAAAGAGTTTCTTTTCACATTTGAATATTTACTATTTTGAAATAACAATCAAAATTCACTATCTATATACTGTAAGTGCTTTTAGATATTTTTGATTTTATAATCCAAAGAAAAGTACATTTTCACATTTAAAAAATTATCGTGTTTTTTGTGCTCTTATCTAACCATATCTGTCTTACAGATCTTTTATCTGTACATGTAAGTTTTTTTTTTACTTTGTATTATAGTAATGTATATTGTTCAAGCTTCTCAATGACAGTCAGAACTTTAAATATATTCGTAAGCTTAACGTATCATAGTTATAACACTATAATTGTACTTTATAGCAATGTCACTAGCGGTTATTTGTGCTATATATTCTGCTTGGAAATTGAATAAAACGCTATACAGTTGTGTTGATTATTTTCTTTACAATAAACTAAAATTGATTATTGATATTTTGGAAATCTAATCGACATTAAATGTTTCTCTCCGTTCATTGACACCATTGACAAAATACAGGGGACTTTACTCCTACCCACTTGTACTTTGTCACTCAAAAGTAAAGGCGAGCTTACTCAAATCGACTGATTCTTCCATCTAAAGTTACTTCCTCTTCCCTCCTAGACGCCATTTGCAAAATAAAGAACAAGTAACCTTGACAGACCTTTTTCCCATCCAAAGTTACTTCCCCACTTGACGCCATAACCAAAACCAAGGGAGATATTACTCTTACTGACTACTTTCTCCATCTAAAGTAATTCTTAAACCACTAACGCTCATCCAGAGTTACTTCCCCAAGCCCCCATCACGCCATTTACAATATAAAGGGGAGTTTACTAACCGACGACCTTTTCCATCCAGATTTACTTCCCCTAACGCCATTTGCAATATAAAGGGGAGGTCACTCTAACTGACCACTTTTCATCCAGAGTTACTTCCCCTAGCCCCCTTGACGCCATTTGCAATATAAAGGGGAGGTCACTCTAACAGACTACATTTTTTTCATCCAGAGTTACTTCCCCTAGCCCCCTTGACCATTTGCAATATAAAGGGTAGGTCACCCCAACCGATCACTTCATCAGAGTTAATTCCCCTAGACCCCTTGACGCCATTTGCAATATTAACGGTAGGTCACCCTAACCGACCCCGTTTTCTTCAGAGTTACTTCCCCTAACCCCCTTGACGCCATTTGCAATATTAAGGGGAGATCACTAACCGACCAGTTTTTTTTCATCCAGAGTTACTACCCCTAGCCCCCCTTGACGCCATTTGCAATATAAAGGGGAGGTCACTAACCGACCACTTTTTTTCATCCAGAGTTACTTCCCCTAGCCCCCTTGACGCCATTTGCAATATAAAGGGGAGGTCACTAACCGACCACTTTTTATTCATCCAGAGTTACTTCCCATAGCCCCTTTGACGCCATTTACTATATAAAGGGGAGGTCACACTAACCGACCACTTTTTATTCATCCAGAGTTACTTCCCCTAGCCCCCTTGACGCCAAATGCAATATGAAGGGGATGTCACTCTAACCAACCTTTTTTCATCCAGAGTTACTTCTCCTAGCCCCCTTGACACCATTTGCAATATAAATGGGAGGTCACTCTAACCGACCACCTTTTATTCATCCAGAGTTACTTCCACTACCCCCTTGACGCCATTTGCAATATTATGGGGAGGTCACCCTAACCGACCCCGTTTTCTTCATCCAGAGTTACTTCCCCTAGCCCCCTTGACGCCATTTGCAATATAAAGGGGAGGTCACTCTAACCGACTACTTTTTATTCATCCAGAGTTACTTCCCCTAGCCCCCTTGACGCCATTTGCAATATAAAGGGGAGGTCACTCTAACCGACCACTTTTTATTCATCCAGAGTTACTTCCCCTACCCCCTTGACGCCATTTGCAATATAAGGGGAGGTCACCTAACCGACCCCTTTCTTCATCAATACTTCCTAGCCCGACGCATTATGCAATATAAAGGAGGTCACTCTAACCGACCACTTTTCCCAATTACTTCCCTAGCCACTTGACGCCATTTGCCATATAAGGGGAGTCACCTCTAACCGACCCCTTTTATTCATCCAGAGTTACTTCCCCTAGCCCCCTTGACGCCATTTGCAATATAAAGGGGAGGTCACTCTAACCGACCACTTTTTATTCATCCAGAGTTACTTCCCCTAGCCCCCTTGACGCCATTTGCAATATAAAGGGGAGGTCACTCTAACCGACCACTTTTTATTCATCCAGAGTTACTTCCCCTAGCCCCCTTGACGCCATTTGCAATATAAAGGGGAGGTCACTCTAACCGACCACTTTTTATTCATCCAGAGTTACTTCCCCTAGCCCCCTTGACGCCATTTGCAATATAAAGGGGAGGTCACCCTAACCGACCCCGTTTTCTTCATCCAGAGTTACTTCCCCTAGCCCCCTTGACGCCATTTGCAATATTCAGGGGAGGTCACTCTAACCGACAACTTTTTTTCATCCAGAGTTACTTCCCCTAGCCCCCTTGACGCCATTTGCAATATAAAGGGGAGGTCACTCTAACCGACCACTTTTTATTCATCCAGAGTTACTTCCCCTAGCCCCCTTGACGCCATTTGCAATATTAAGGGGAGGTCATCCTAACCGACCCCGTTTTCTTCATCCAGAGTTACTTCCCCTAGCACCCTTGACGCCATTTGCAATATTCAGGGGAGGTCACTCTAACCGACAACTTTTTTCATCCAGAGTTACTTCCCCTAGCCCCCTTGACGCCATTTGCAATATAAATGGGAGGTCACTTTAACCGACCACCTTTTTTCACCCAGAGTTACTTCCCCTAACCCCCTTGACGCCATTTGCAATATTCAGGGGAGGTCACCCTAACCAACCCCGTTTTCTTCATCCAGAGTTACTTCCCCTAGCCCCCTTGACGCCATTTGCAATATAAAGGGGAGGTCACTCTAACCGACTACTTTTTATTCATCCAGAGTTACTTCCCCTAGCCCCCTTGACGTCATTTGCCATATAAAGGGGAGGTCACTCTAACCGACCACTTTTTATTCATCCAGAGTTACTTCCCCTAGCCCCCTTGACGCCATTTGCATTATAAAGGGAGGTCACCTAACCGACCCTTTTTTTCATCCAGAGTTACTTCCCCTAGCCCCTTGACGCCATTTGCAATATTAAGGGAGGTCACTCTAACCGACCACGTTTTTCATCCAGAGTTACTTCCCCTAGCCCCTTGACGCCATTTGCAATATTCAGGGGAGGTCACTCTAACCGACCACTTTTTTCATCCAGAGTTACTTCCCCTAGCCCCCTTGACGCCATTTGCAATATAAAGGGGAGGTCACTCTAACTGACCACCTTTTTTCATCCAGAGTTACTTCCCCTAGCCCCCTTGACGCCATTTGCAATATAAAGGGGAGGTCACTCTAACCGACCACCTTTTGTCATCCAGAGTTACTTCCCCTAACCCCCTTGACGCCATTTGCAATAAAAAGGAAACGTCACTCTAACCGACCCCGTTTTCTTCATCCAGAGTTACTTCCCCTAGCCCCCTTGACGCCATCTGCAATATAACGGGGAGGTCACTCTAACCGACCACCTTTTTTCATCTAGAGTTACTTCCCCTAGCCCCCTTGACGCCATTTGCAATATAAAGGAAACGTCACTCTACCCGACCCCGTTTTCTTCATCCAGAGTTACTTCCCCTTGACGCCATTTGCAATAGAAAGGGGAGGTCACTCTAACCGACTACCTTTTTTCATCCAGAGTTACTTCACCTAGCCCCCTTGACGCCATTTGCAATATAAATGGGAGGTCACTATAACCGACCACCTTTTTTCATCCAGAGTTACTTCCCCTAACCCCCTTGACGCCATTTGCAATAAAAATGAAAAGTCACTCTAACCGACCCCGTTTTCTTCATCCAGAGTTACTTCCCCTAGCCCTTTGACGCCATTTGCAATATAACGGGGAGGTCACTCTAACCGACCACCTTTTTTCATCCAAAGATACTTCACCTAGCCCCCTTGACGCCATTTGCAATATAAATGGGAGGTCACTCTAACCGACCCCGTTTTCTTCATCCAGAGTTACTTCCCCTAGCCCCCTTGACGCCATTTGCAATATAACGGGGAGGTCACTCTAACCGACCACCTTTTTTCATCCAGAGTTACTTCACCTAGCCCCCTTGACGCCATTTGCAATATAAAGGAAACGTCACTCTAACCTACCCCGTTTTCTTCTTCCAGAGTTACTTCCCCTAGCCCCCTTGACACCATTTGCAATATAACGGGGAGGTCACTCTAACCGACCACATTTTTTCATCCAGAGTTTCTTCCCCTAACCCTTTTGACGCCATTTGCAATAAAAGTGGAGGTCACTCTAACCAAAATTTTATTTTCATCCAGAGCTACTTCCCCTACCCCCCTTGACACCATTTGCAATATTCAGGGGAGGTCACCCTAACCGACCCAGTTTTTTCCCTTCAGAGTTACTTCCCCTAGCCCCCTTGACGCCATTTGCAATATAAAGGGGAGGTCACTCTACCCGACCATTTTTAATCCAGAGTTACTTCCTAGCCCTTGACGCATTGCATAAAAGGGAGGTCACTCCTACTTTTCATCCAAGTACTTCCCCTAACCACCTTGACGCCATTTGCAATATAAAGGGGAGGTCACTCTAACAGACTCCGTTTTCTTCATCTAGAGTTACTTCCCCTAGCCCCCTTGACGCCATTTGCAATATTCAGGGGAAGTCACTCTAACCGACTACTTTTTTTTTCATCCAGAGTTACTTCCCCTAACCACCTTGACGCCATTTGCAATATGAAGGGGAGGTCACTCTAACAGACTCCGTTTTCTTCATCTAGAGTTACTTCCCCTAGCCCCCTTGTCGCCATTTGCAAAATAAAGGAGTCATTTTACATCCAGAGTTACTTCAATCCAACCCCCTCCCCATCCGCCATCCTTGACACCTTGCAATATAAAGAGTGATTGGTCTCTCTGATCGACATTTTTTTTTCATCCAGTTTTATAAGCAAATGTTAAAATGGCAAATAGGCTATAAGCATTTCCTATCGGCTTGAAGGCAGATCACTAAGCCTCTGCATGTCTAGTCACATCTTTCTCCCTTTCCTCGTACCCTTTCTCAATAGCATCCTGTTTTCTTTTACCCAACCGCATTTTAGTATATATATGATTTAGCATTCTATTGAAATCGGCATGTTCCTTTTTGCATGTTAGCATAAGCATTTAATGTCTCGAAAAGAATTAAATTCAGTGGGTTGTATTTAAGAAACTGTAGTTTTCTTATATGAAAAATACTTGTAAATAAAGCAGCGATATATGGGAACATAAGTCTCTAAAAAGCTGATATGCTGGATATGTGAAATGAAGAACAGCCAGATTTAGTGGTGTTTAGCCTGAAAGATATCCGGTATGATACCGGAATCGGCACTGGTTTTATCAAGTTCCCACAATTCCATATTTGTGTACATCATGGCGGCGAAAATGAAACTATGTTGGTGCTTGTCCAAACGCATAATGATTTTTTCGGTTCTTTGGTATTTGATCGCATTAACTAATGTTTCTTACGTTCAGTCAGCAACCCAACCACCGACTACACTTGTAACTAATGCAACTACAGACCCACCAACCACAACGCCTGACCCAACGACTACAACAACTCTGCCTCCAACGACAACTATCGCTCCGGATGAACCAAGAACTGTTATAGGCGATACCGGTACAATTTAGTGATTGGTTTCAAAATGTCAAGAATGGAAAATACTTCACACAATGCTTCCGACAGCTTAAAAGCTTCAGTTGCATTTATTTGATATCGGTGTTTAAAAGAACGAAGTAGAAATTGAGACACATTAATGTTTTCCCAAAATATCAGTTGCTAAAATCATGAATCATAATCCAGGGTATATTCCCGATAATGAATAGAATGTGTACAGGAGTTGATAGGCAGTACAAAGCCATCCGATTCACAGTCAAGCTTATACTTTATATAATAGCAAAATGCACATTATATTTTCAGATATTGGTCAGTGTCTCTGTGATCTGACAGGAAATGAGTGCGATGTCAATTGTTGCTGTGATGAAGATTGTACAGATACTGATACATTTGCATTCCGATGTGACCGAAGATCTATTACGTATGTACTCATTTTTAGCTCGACTTTTCAAAGAAAAAGTAGAGCTATTGCACTCGCCCCGGTGGGGTGCGACACCTTATGACTTATGAAGTTATGTACCAGTCACTTTATGTACCACTTTGACACTTAGTGTACCACCTGTATATTATGTAGTAATTGTATCTCATTGTGTAGCACTGTCAATATGTGATAATTACCTGTGAAAACAACTTTGATTTAATCAGCTTAAGTCCATAAAATGTTGTTAACATTTCTATGTGCATTTAATTTTACCTTTTAATCATGACAATTAACATTTAAATTTAGTAAAAAAAACATTTCAAGTAACATAAAATATAACATTTTCATCAAATCAAAACAAAAATGATCATCCAATATATATCATATATGTGGTACATAAAGTGTCCAAAGTGGTACATAAAGTGCTGGTACATAAAGTGTCTGGTACATAAAGCGACATATTCGACCTGGTGTCAGCATTGCCGTTGATTAAAGTTTTTGATAAAGTCAGATATCTCTGTTACTATCAAAGCTTTTGACTTGAAACTATCAAAGTCTGCACCAGGAGAAAGAATCCCGATAACTCTGATTTGAATTTTGGCAGAGTTATGCCCTGTTTTTACTTTGAATTTTTTGGTTAAAGTTTTATCAAGTTTTTACTGGCAAGCCTGTAATTCAGAGTCAAGCACTGAGAAAAGTTGTCTCGAGCATGCTGTCTTACGGACAGCTCTTGTTTGTGTTGCAGTTTGTATAAAGTTGCCTTTAAATAGCCTAGGTAATTAGACATTTATTAGTACCGATTACGTCATGAAAGACCAGCCTATGAGAAATGACATTATGTGTAACATGGCAGGGCGTCGGAAGTGTTTGAATTGGGCCGCGGGGGGGGGTGGGGTAGGTACGGGAGTGGGCACCCCCTCCCGACGGGGGTAGGGGACATCCCCCTGAAATTTGTTTAAAACAGGATCATAAATGGCAGTTCTGGTGCATTTAAGGTACTGAATCGCATCTCAAGTCTCCAGTATTTTCTTACTATTTACATGACTATAAGCAAAATAAAGTTTAAAAACTCTTTTAATTAATAATGTATAACGCAATACAAAGAATGCATGTATTTTTTTTTTTTTGTATTAATGTATTGAACAATTATCATTCATTTACATTCATTCTTATTTGTTTGAAATATCATTTTTGAGTAAACCAATTATGTAATAATTCCTTACACTTAGCGGTGTGATAAATCTTAACACTTACCTCTTTCATTAATAAAAACATATAATTATTTTCTATATTTTATAAGTTAATACCTTAGATCTTTGCGGCTGGTATAGCTTAAACTTCCATTGACTAAAGACATGCCAAAAAAAACATGCTGATTGTTCTGCGTAATAATCCAATCACGGACACGTGTGTAGACCCAATAACACCCCGTCGTGTCACCTCACCACGGTAACACACTAACTGACAGCGTGTATTGTTAACGCGAAGCAAAACTAATAACTATACAAAATAATGGGTCCGCGGACCTGCACTCCAACTTATGAATTTACAAAAAATCTTTTGACATTATTAGTACCGATCGTCATGAAGCCAGCCTTGAGAAATGACATTGTGTACATGGCTGTTTGAAGCCGTCTGATTTGCAGTAATATTGTAAATAAATCATAAAATTGGTCTTATAGAAATAGCCCTCAGATTTATTAAACAATCTCATGGAATATTTGTAACCTAGGAACATATGATGTAACACATGTTACTATTTATAGAATAGTTTTGAAACTGTGCCAAGTTCATGTTTATGTTCTTTGGTTGAATCTAACAAATAAAGAATTAAAACTTTATTGTGTTTGTTCTAGTCTAACTCTTTAGGTTTAAAAATTCCATAAATTCTACTGATTTCTTTGATCTGTTCATTGAGTTATACATCAAAAATTCATCAAGGCAGATAGTGTCATTGTATCAACAGTGTTAGAAAAAATGGTAACTACTTTTTACTTGGACTATGCTTCATGCTACGCAACTGGATCATTCTACACATAGAGGATGACGTCACTACTTGCCATGCGCATGGGTTATCGCAAAATAACCGTTGATTGATGTGTATATAGGTTATTTGCAGGTCGTGTTAGAATTGTTAATAAACAGTGAAGTCTATTCTATAAGTTAGTTAAAGTTACCAATTCAAAGCTCTTTGATTTGAGTCTGTATAAAAGAATACGAACAGAAAGGTGTACTGAGAAATGCTTCTTTTGAGAGATGAAGTTCCAGTACCATGGTACTTTTCCATGAAAATCATGGACAGATAGAGTTTAGATTTTATCTCGTTTTCATCATGAAAATCTACAAAACAAGCATAAATCTTTACAACCATAATTATTAGAACTATAAATTTTTCTTCCCATATTTTTCAGCATTGATGACAAGTTATGTTTCCAGGACACGGTGTTTCCGTTTTCAAACTCCCCTGCTACAACAACAACAGATGGAGGGCTCTTCTGTATTTACTATGACAACTGTAAGTTGGTTATGCTTTTCTGTTTTTAATTATTATTTTGAAAGTATAACCTTAAAAAGACCTGCTTTTTGATAAAGGCTAGAAGCAGTACATTTTAGCCATTAACTGTAAGAAAATTATTCTCTAGTAAAGGAAAAACAAAATTGCGCTTTGAGACGAAAAGTTGAAACTTTAGTTTGATTGTGATGAAAAATTTGACCCTTAGCATAATGAACATGATTGATTCTGCATTTGCGGCCATAGTAGATCATGATCAGCCTGCACATCCATGCAGTCTGATCATGATCTACACTGTTTGCAATTCAGTCAGTGTCTTTTTGGTAAGCACCCCTTTAAACAGTTAATGGTACTGTAATTGAAAGATGGACACGTTCAGTATAGAAGTTTAGCAGGGTAAGGGTTAATCTTATCTGAATCATTCTTGAGTCCATTTTCTGGAAAATTTAGTTCTAGTGTCCTATGAAAACTTATTGAGAAGGTGGGTTTGTGACCCTAGTGGGTTTCAAACACAGTGTGAGTAGTCCACACTTTTACCATAAGACCACCACTCTTCTCACAGTAAAACAGTACCATGCCACAATGGATATACTATGATACTTCTTTTAATTTCACTGGATACTTTTAGTAAGAAACAATTACAAATTCAGTGGTTGAAGCAGGTGAGCAGCTCTGGTTTTCCTTCATCATAAAAGCAAGGAAGCTGCCATATTACATAAACTGTGTTAATTGTACCCCCCGACAACAAAGTTGTAGGGGGGGGGTATACTGGTTTCAGGTTGTCTGTCTGTCTGCCCGTCTGTCCGTAGACGCAATCTTGTGCGCACCATCTCTCCTTATCCCCTTGACAGAATTTAATGAAACTTCACACAAGTGATCAGTACCAACAGTAGTTGTGCATGGGGCATGTTAGGTTCTTTTAGAAAAAAAATTTGCAGAGTTATGGGACTTTGCTTTTTTGTTACTATACTATATACATAGACACAATCTTGTGCGCACCATCTCTCCTCATCCCCTTGACACAATTTAATGAAACTTCACCCAAGTGATCAGTAACAACAGTAGTTGTGCATGGGGCATGTAAGGTTCTTTCAGAAAAAAAAGAGTTATGGGACTTTGTTTTTTTGTAACTATACTATATACATAGACACAATCTTGTGCGCACCATCTCTCCTCATCCCCTTGACACAATTTAATGAAACTTCACACAAGTGATCAGTAACAACAGTAGTTGTGCATGGGGCATGTCAGGTTCTTTCAGCAACAAAAATTGCAGAGTTATGGGATTTGGTTTCTTGTTAACATACTATGTACATACAGTCTGCATATGCAATCTTGTGCGTGCCTAATCTACCAAACCCTTACACACAATTTAATGAAACTTCACACAAGTGATCAGTACCAACCCTAGTTGTGCATGGTGCATGTTACATTCTTTTAGATAAATATTCTGCATAGTTATGGGACTTTGTTTTTTGTTACTATACTGTATACATACAGTCTATATACATACAGTCCACATAATTATGCAATCTTGTGTGCGTCAAATTGCAATGTACTGTGTCAGTGCATGTGAGGGGTACATTCATCACCTTTAGTGATAGCTCTAGTTTGACTCAGCAAAACACATTTATAAATCAAGTTGTATTAAAACAGATCTTTTGAAGGCATATTATATATTTGTTAACTTACTTCAGAAACTATGTACTTCTGCTTTTCACAGATATCTATTCATATGTGGATAAAAGATTGTACAGTATGACAGTTTAAATCTTTTGTTACTTTCTGTTTGTTGATTGTTTAATGTTTGTTCCTTCAGTTGCATTTTCAGTTGACTTGATTTTTTCTATTGTTTATGAAACATACTAACATAGTAAATCTGTGATTACAGCAAGTGAACCTATTGATTATAAATCACAAATTACATATTTAGATATAAACTTAAATTCTTAAAAGGGAATTGATCCTACCGATTTTCGTCGCAAAGTGACAAAAATTAGGATTTATCCCTCTACGGTAACATGCTATATATACCGAATGAGATATACTATCAAATAAAAAAATGTGTCCTTCTGGCATGTGCACAGAGCATCTGACTTTGGATTTTTTGAAAGAGTACGCTTTTTCCTTGTGCGTAATTTTTAGTGTCCACATAACTTGACCGACCCACAAGGTCTTGCGCATTAGTACAAATGCGAGCGGTATTGGTTTTTATACGCCCGTTTGAAAAACGGGACGTATTATGGGAACGCCCCTGGCGGGCGGGCGGGCGGGCGGCGTCCACAGACTTTGTCCGGAGCATATCTTCTACATGCATGGAGGGATTTTGATGAAACTTGGCACAGTTGTTCACCATCATGAGACGGAGTGTCATGCGCAAGAACCAGGTCCCTAGGTCTAAGGTCAAGGTCACACTTAGAGGTCAAAGGTCAAATTCAAGAATGACTTTGTCCGGAGCATATCTTCTTCATGCATGGAGGGATTTTGATGAAAGTTGGCACAGTTGTTCATCATCATGAGACGGAGTGTCATGTGCAAGAACCAGGTCCCTAGGTCTAAGGTCAAGGTCACACTTAGAGGTCAAAGGACACAAGAAAGAAAACTTTGTCCGGAGCATATCTTCTTCATGCATAGAGGGATTTTGATATAACTTGGCACAAATGTTCACCACAACGAGGTGGAGTGTCATGCGCAAGAACCAGGTCCCTAGGTCTAAGGTCAAGGTCACACTTAGAGGCCAAAGGTCAGATACAAGAATGACTTTGTCCGAAGCATTTCTTCTTCATGCATAGAGGGATTTTGATGTAACTTGGCACAATTATACACCATCATGAGAGGAAGTGTCATGCGCAGTTCCCTTTTTAGAATTACTTCCCTTTGTTGTTACTATAAATAGCTTACATTGTAACTTTTTCATTACTAGTCGTAGGGAAAAATCGAGACCACTTTTCTGTAGTACAACATGCATGCTACATCCAATTATGAGGTGTATTTTGACCAATCTCTACCTGGTAAAGATTTTTGTGTGGACTTACAAATTTTTTTTGGATTTTTTTTTTTTTTTTTAAGATTACCTTCCCTTAGTTGTTACTATAAATAACTTATATTGTAACTTTTTTATAATTGACCGTAGGGAAAAAACAAGACCACTTTTCTGTGGTACAACATAGATGTTACTTTCAAATTTTAGGTGTATTTTAAGGTATCTCTACCTGGTAAGGAGTTTTTTTGTGGACTTAGAAAAACAAAAGACTTACAATGATTACTAAACAACCACAAAATTAAAATTCCATTTGCAAATACAGGTGCTAGAGTAAAGAAATTTGCTGTGACGGGCGTATATTGTGACATTCTGGCACTCTTGTTTGTTCTAAAATCTATCTTTGAATTAATACAAATGCATATTTCTGGGCAAGCTGATTGACTGTAACGTTTCCCGATTGAGGCAGTGCGTTATTTCATATTATTCTCCTGATATTAGGTATAGAAGAGATGCTATGAAGTGTTCAGTTTAAAAAACCAAAAGGGAGGAAGTGTAATTTTGGGCCGCAGTTCTAATGCTGTAAACTTCACTTCCTCTATCCATCTTCCACCACTGTTAAAAGCTGGAGAGTTGCCAAAAAATGATCTCTAATTGAGTCAGTGTGGCGTTTTACCCAACAAAAACAAAGCAAATCTATCCAACTAAGCATTTTTCTTGTTTTTCTCTCAGCTATAATTAGGTCAGTGTCTTTCTGAATAAAGATCTTCGTGGATAAGAGGCTGATATGTACATGTTGTACACTCTACAGTAGTAAATCTATATAATTTGTTTTAACAATGCCATTTTAACATTTTGAATTTATATGATTATTCTTTACACCAATTTAAAACTGGTTATAGCATTGTGTATTAGTTTAGTTTAGTTATAAAACATGCATGTGAAGTTTTTCAGAATAGCACAGTATTATTGCTTATATTGAATTATATGTGTTTTGCATGATTATTGGTAAAATTGAATTATTTTATTTCAAAATAATCTTACAGACAAAGAGAGAAACTACTACTTGGATCCTGACTTCATCCTAGACATTCCATCATTCAATAATTATGTGAACACATACGCCAACCCAGGTCTGCAAGCACCAGTCAGATTTGATGAACCAGTCTTCGATCTCAACAGTTTCTACAGAAAAGGGGATACAGTATATATTGTGTACCCAAATGAAGCACGAGGGACATTTGTTCTGCCGGCACCATCTGTATCAAATCAGTGCAACGATCAGAACACTATCGGTGAGTTACTTTGAGGTTATTTCTCATTGTTATTCAATACTTAAATTTGGAGGGCCAGACGAAAAACAGTCACAGCTTCTCCTTTATTTATGGCAGTATTTCCATGCAATCCTCAAAGTGCAACACAAAGCCTCAATATGAAAGTAGATAATTGAGCTGTGCCATGGGAAAACCAACATAGTGCGTTTGCGACCAGCATGGATCCAGACCAACCTGTGCATCCATGCTGTTTGCTGTCGGTTTCTCTAATTCCAATGGACTTTGAAAGCAAACAGCATGGATCCTGACCAGACTGCGCGTATGTGCAGGCTGGTCTGGATCCATGCTGGATGCAAAGCCACTATGTTGGTTTTCCCATGGCATGGCTCATATATTATAAGTCTTCTGACTCATATTTTTGTATGTTGTATTAAACTAAAGTGCCAGAGTTCAAAAATTTAACCCATCACTGTAATGTCTATGACTAGATTGGACCAATATCATGAGAATTATGCCCCTTGATTTAGTCAAAATTAAAAGAAATTGAAATTAATTTGATCTTAATCAAACTATTATACACATGGTGTTTAATGTAGTTTTTTTTTGTTGTTTTTTTTTTTCTGTAAAATCTGTAAACTTAGATATCTTGATGAAAAAAATGAAAATATTCTGTCAACAGCAATCATTGACAGATTTTATATTGTCATCAAGGAATAGATCTCTCATTCGAGAGATAGACCGTTTGCTAGGGTTTCCATAAACAGAGCATTTGAGATAAATCTTATTTAAACTTTACCCTGCTATGTTTCTATAATGGGCTGGTCCATCTTTCAATTTAGGAAGTACCACTTGTTTCAAAAGGGTATTCACTGAAAATTTACTGACTGAATAGCAAACATTGCAGACCATGAACAGCCTGCACAGATATGCAGGTTGATCTTTGTCTGTACTGGTCGCAAAGGTAAAATCACTTGCTGTCAGCAAGCTAAAGATTAAATTAGAAAATATTAGCATTGATGTACAAAAATTAATTGCTCTTCCTTTTCTTTATTAGGATATCTGAATGAAATAAACACCGAGTGCACAAGAACTTTAACCACCTTAGATAGTAATACTTGTACAACCACAGCAGCACTATCTGCCAGCTCTTACTACCAGAACTTCAGAGTTGTAAAGGTAACGTAAACACTAAATACTGTTAAATTGTCAGTACTACGTTTAATGAGGAGTGCGGAAGTGATTTTCTCATTAAAAAACAACTGTTGTGCAGAAGATTAGTTACCTCAAAGTGTGCTTGTTATGAATACTCACAAAAATTCAGATCAGCATCTTGAAAAACAAAGTCGCCAATAATAAAATTGTTAGAATTGTTTCGAGCTTGACTCTTGAAAATTTGTATACGTTAAAAAAATTGATACACTGTTGTTTTGTTTCATAGATTGTTATAGTTTTTGCCAAGCACCTATTTTGTAGCCATATAAATTGGCATATTTCAAATATGAAATATAAAATTATTTTTAAGGGAATTTATGCATTTCTTTACATATTTATTGATTAATATTTCAGCCACAAACAAAATAAAATATTTAAGTTGCTTAAAGTTTAACTTGCTATCTGTGTTGTATTTACTTTTAGACCTCTGGTCTGTTTGGTTATGTTGTGAATGGAACATTTATTGGTATATCCACAACAACCCAGCCTCCACCCACAACGACTCCGGGCACCAATCCACCAACAACACCAGCAAGTAATACAACCGACAACAGTACCACTGTTGCCGCAACAACGTCAACAACAACTTCCACAACACCTGCTCCTACCACCACTGCTCTACCAAGTAGGTGTTTCATAGGAAATTAGGGATGGGGGAACTTTTTCATGAGATTTATTTGAAATGTAAAAGGAACAAAAATTACAAAAATGATAACAATTAAACAGTATTCATAAAATAAAGTGCAAGCTGTCTTCTTGAATTTTAATTAGCGTTCATGTGGTGCAAAACATCTTTCACAGTGAATCAATAAACTAAAGCTTTCAATCTGATTAGGTATTGTAATGTAAGCAACTCTGAGAAAATATAAGATGTTAACTTCTTTTGTTGTTATATTAAGCTAGTTCTGTATGTCTTAAGTGACGGCATAACATAACTTCTGTTGAAAACCTACAATAATGCCTGATAGCTATTACACAGGTAGCATAAGTGTTGCTAGGAGCATTATAACACTCGACTACACAAAGAAGACAGAGAGCTGCCCTACTTGCCCAAGTATCCACATCCACGCCATGATTAAAGTTTTGTTTCACTTTCACTGTATCTCTGATATTACTTGATGGATTTGCTTCACACTTAACGTAGCTGTTCTTTATCAACGCCCACATCATATGACCTAAGGGCCATAACTCTTGCATTAACATGTCATGAATAATGCCCCCTTTTTACTGAAATTTTCAGGTTCAAGTTTTGATGCACTTTCACTGAGTCTTTGTTTTTACAGAATGGTTTTGATTCAGACTTTAGTTGACCACATCATCATCCACATAGTATGACATGCAGTCCATAACTCTTCATCAATATTTCATGAATTATTCCCACTTTTTTACATGGAATTTCAATTTAAAGTTTTCATGCACTTTCATTCTATCTCTGGTATTACATATTACTAAATGGATTTGATTCAAACTTAAAGTAGTTGTTTTACATCATCACCCACATCACATGACACAAGGTCCATAACTCCAACTCAGATAGTTCATGAATTATGCCCCTTTTTACTGTGAATTAGATATTTTGTGTACTTCCACACTATCTTTGTTATCACTTCATGGGTTTGACTCTTACATCATCATCCACATCAGGGGGTATTAATCACAATTGTGATAGCTCCAGTTTCCTTAGATATGACCAATTTCACTTTCAAACCTCGAAATAGTTGAGCAACTGTCTTATCTGAAGTATTGTACAAGTCAAAAGGTACTGGTATCACTATACTGTACAGAAAAAAGTAAACATAACTGTAAGCAACAAACAATCATATTATGTTAGATGACTTGAGTTTGAACTGCTTGAATTAAGAATGTCATGTGACTAAAGTATTATTTAGTCATCCAAGCAACCAAACATAGATGATTGAAGCAGTGATGGTAGGTAGGCTGTATTAGCACCTTGCCTGGACTTTACTTGGTTTCGTAGTTTTTATTTTTAGCCCACCATCATCAGATGGTGGGCTATTAAAATCACTCTGCGTCCGTGGTCGGTCCGTCCGTCATTCCGTCCGTCCGTCCGTCCGTTAACAATTTCTCGTTATCGCATCTCCTCAGAAACTACTGGGGGGATTTTGACCAAACTTTGTCGGAATGATGTATTGATACCCTAGTTGTGTCCCCCTGAAAATCAGACTGGTTCAACAATTTATGAGTGAGTTATGGCCCTTTGTTTATTTCTATAATTTATATAGATTTATATAGGGAAAAACTTTGAAAACCTTCTTGTCCAAAACCACAGAGCCTAGGGCTTTGATATTTGGTATGAAGCATCATCTAGTGGTCCTCTACCAAGATGATTCAAATTATTTCTCTGGGGTCAAATATGGCCCCGCCCTGGGGGTCACATGGTTTATATAGACTTATATAGGGAAAAACTTTGAATAACCTCTTGTCCAAAACCACAGGGCCTAGGGCTTTGATATTTTGTATGTGATATCATCTAGTGGTCTTCAACTAAGATTGTTCAAATTATAGCCTTAGGGTCAAATATGGCCCCGCCCTGGGGGTCATATGGTTTACATAGACTTATATAGGGAAAAACTTTGAAAATCTTCTTGTCCAAACCACAAAGCCTAGGGCTTTGATACTTGTAATGAAGCATCACCTAGTGGTTCTCTACCAAGTATGTCCAAATTAATCTCCTAGGGTTAAATATGGCCCCGCCCCGGGGGTCACATGGTTCATAAAGACTTATATAGGGAAAAGCTTATAAAATGTTCTTGTCAGTAACTACAACATTCAAACTTGGACCACATGTATATTTTTGAGTAGCAAGATGAACCTTGACTTAAGTTGACCTTGATTTTGACCTAGTGACCTACTTTCACATTTCTGTAGCTACAGCCTTCAAATTTGGACCACATGCATAATTTTGTGCACTGGAAAAAACTTTGACCTTTATTTTGACCTCGTGACCTACTTTCACATTTTTGAAGGTACAGGCATCGAATTTGGACCATATGCATAGTTTCGTGTTTCAAAATGAAATTTGACATTGATTTTGACCTAGTGACCTACTTTAACATCTCTCAAGCTACAGCCTTCAAATTTGGACTACATGCATAGTTTTGTGTACCGAAAAAAACTTTGACCTTGACATTGACCTAGTGACCTACTTTCACATTTTTGAAGGTACAGGCTTCAAATTTTGACCACATGCATAGTTTTGTATTCTGAAATAAAATTTGACCTTGATTTTGACCTAGTGACCTACTTTTACATTTCTCAAGCTACAGCCTTCAAATTTGGACCACTTGCATAGTTTTGTGTACTGAAATGACCTTTGACCTTTACATTGACCTAGTGACCTACTTTCACATTTCTAAGGTACAGGCTTCAAATTTGGACCACATGCATAGTTTTGTATTCGGAAATAAAATTTGACCTTGATTTTGCCCTAGTGACCTACTTTTACATTTCTCAAGCTACAGCCTTCAAATTTGGACCACTTGCATAGTTTTGTGTACTGAAATGAACTTTGACCTTAAGATTGACCTAGTGACCTACTTTCACATTTCTGTAGCTACAGGCTTCAAATTTAGGACCACATGCATAGTTTTGTGTACGGAAACAAACTTTGACCTTGACATTGACCTAGTGACCTACTTTCACATTTTTGAAGGTACAGGATTCAAATTTGGACCACATGCATAGATTTGTGTTGTGTACGGAAATGAAATTTGACCTTGAGCTAGTCAATAAGTCTTGAAATTTGGAACACTCAAAAATGGCACATTGGTGGGCGCCAAGATCACTCTGTGATCTCTTGTTGTTTATATTGTTCTGCATTTGGGTTTTCCTGTTTTACTCAGTGTTGCAGTAATTTCAGTTGAATGCTCTTTCAGTTGGTAGTTTTTCCAAGGGTGTGCAGTTTTAGAACACCTTAGCACAACGTACTCAGTGTGAGCTATTGTGAACACTCACTGTTGTCCGTCCATCGGAGTCAAAAATTTCTTTAAACAATGTCTCTGAAACCTATTATTGGAAGTTGGTGAAACTTGGCATTAATGTTCCTTGAGTGGTTCTCTTTCTGTGTCACTCAGAGTTTTTATTTAAAGGTTATCAACCTCTTAACTGCTTGTCCCATTCTCAAACAATGAAGTCCATAAATAAAAAGAACAACTTCACATGCCTCTCAATCAGGGTTTATTTACAAAAAGTACTAACTACTTTCGGAATGATCTGCTCATTAGTGTATGACTTTACTATAGTAATGATTCAGCGTCAATATAAAGCGTCATAATTTTGACGTTGTTCGTTTCAAAGAGACATAATTGATACTGGTATTTTATTATTCGGCATTAAACTGTCACTGTAGTTTGTTACATTTTACTTTAAAGCATTTTATAAAATAATTATCTTTAGACTAAATTGTGTAACTGTGATTCTAAACCCAGTCAAATAAACAGATTTTGTCAAAAAGTTTGGCCATCAGAGCTGAAAATAGAAAAATCTTCAACTGGTATCAATTAATCCATTGGTCTGATTTTGTAATAATTTCACAGAATCGTTTCTTGGGGTACCCTCTACAAAAATTGTTAAAAGCCATCTTGATTTCTAAAAACAAACATGGCTGCCATGGTGGGGTAGCATCTTGTTTTCCCTATGAGGCTGTATTAAAAACAAGAAATTTTCTTCTCATAATCTGCAGGCCAGATTTCAAAGTATTTTGGCAGAAATGTTTCTTGTTATACCAGTTTGAGCTGTGAAGCTCTGGTGAGCAATATAGGGCCATTATATTCCTCTTGTGTTTCATTAAATTTGTAAACATTTACTGCTCTAATTATTCTACACACCAATGATATGTGTTTATCAGTTTTTCCTTTTTTTAACTCTTATTCATTTTGAATAGAATATTGATTTGATATACTTTGGCACCATATAAAGTAAATGAACATATTTTGTATCTTATATACATTGCAACATAATTGTATGTACAGAATTTCAGCAAATACAGCCAAACTTTTGCTTTAGAAAGACTACATGTATTTCCAAATAAATACTACTACATGTACTATTTAACCTAGTTATAAAGGCCACTTTTCTCCCATTTGATCGTTAACCTTTGTTGAGGGACTACCTGTCAACAAAGGCCACTTTTTCATTTCCCAAAGGTGATTTTAACAGACAGGTTTGGCTGTATACAGTATATAACAGATTATCAGTAGCACTTATTGTGTTGTTTTATAGGCTTTTTAGCTCTCTAATTAGGCTCATGGTGAGCTTTTGTGACCGCTCAATGTCCGTCGTGTGTCGTGTGTCCGTCAACATTTTCTTAAAAAAATCTTCTGAAAAACCACTGGCCCGAATAACACCAAACTTCACGGGAATGATCCTTGGATGGCCCCCTTTCAAAATTGCTCAAAGAATTGAATTCCATGCAGAACTCTGGTTGCCATGGCAAACAAAAGGAAAAACTTTCAAAATCTTCTTATCCAAAATCACAGGGTCTGGGTCTTTGATATCTGGTATGTAGCATCATCTAGTGGTCCTCTACCAAGATTGTTTAAATTATCCCCCTAGGGTCAAATATGGCCCTGCCTCTGGGGGCGCATGGTTTATATAGACTTATATAGGGAAAACTTTGAAAATCTTCTTGTACAAAACCACACGGCCTAGGGCTTTGATATTTGGTATGTAGCATCATCTAGTGGTCCTCTACCAAGATTGTTTAAATTATCCCCCTAGGGTCAAATATGGCCCTGCCACTGGGGGCGCATGGTTTGTATAGACTTATATAGGGAAAACTTTAAAAATGTTCTTGTACAAAACCACAAGGCCTAGGGCTTTGATATTTGGTATGTAGCATCATCTAGTGGTCCTCTACCAAGATTGTTCAAATTATCCCTGCTAACACCCTGTTAGACCTTGACCTGCTGACCTACTTTCTTGTTTTTTTAAGATACAGCCTTGAAATTTTGATGACATACACAGTTTGCACACTGATCGTAAAACTGAATTTCATTGACCATGAATGTGACCTACTGACTTTCTTAATATTTTAGCATCAGTTTGACATTTGAAACATGTAGCTCATATTACTCAGGTGAGCAATCCAGGGTCATCATGACCCTCTTGTTAAAGTTAACAGGGTGTTCTAAATTATTCTTTTTAATTAATTGTATTATATATGATGAAAGGCAGTTTTGTTCATTGTATATTGCCAAGGAATGAACAAATCCATTAAGAAAAGGATTTACAATTTAAACACAAATATAAGATGTGATTTTAGTGCAGCATATTAAATGGTGCATTAAATATGTTTTAATGGGTTGTTTAATCAACTTAATTGAATGTTAGACCTGTAATTTTTAGCAATGTATCATACAATATATTGATAATAGTTGTATATACATTCTAAGACATGTAATGGTCCAAATCACATATTTGAAAATATGAACAATTTCAAAAACAGAATTTATGTGAACAAAGAATAAACATATTTGTGTGTATACACAGTACTTTGTGTTAGGTTTGAAATTTTATTCATTAATAAATGTATAAATAAACACAGTATAAATAGGTAATGCCATTAAAGAACAATATATACATTTATTTGTGATTGCTGCTGTGCACACACATTTAGTTTATAGATTTAACTAAATTGAATATATTCCATATTGATTTTCTAGATTTAAGATAACATTTTAGTAAAAGGTGAGCATAGTACATCTTTAACCAGTCTTATTAAATTTTGTAGCAACTGTTGATCCAAGTCTCATACAGACATTGTACAACAACCCATATACGCTAGAAATAAACACCACGGCTTTGCCCCATTTGTGTGTTCAAACAAACGGCTCACTTGATGATTGCACATTCGCTAATGTACCAGATGCAACTTTTAATGCTGGGACTTGTTCAAATGTTGTTCAGGAGGTTTGTATAGTTTTTTAACATATTTTTTTCACTTTAAGTGTTGCAAAAAATTGTTTGCCATTCTTCTTGTAAAAGGTTAGTAGTTCAACCCCTCCCACCCAAGTACCAGTCTATGTCTTCAGTATTTTCATAGAGGAGCTCCTACGGTTTTCCTCTATCATTAAAGATGAAAATTTGGCATTGACCTGGGATTTACAGGGAAGCAATGATGCACTGTTTAGTGTGTTGGGCCACTACCTCAGTAGCCTACTGGTAGAGCTCCCAGTTTGTGTGCAAGAGGTCATGGGTTTGCTCCCTGGCTGCATAAGTTTTAGGACTGGTCAATCCGACATCAGTATAATGTGACTGGGTGTTGTGTTATGCCACATGTCTACATGGTGATATTCCATTGAGGCAGAACTATGAAGTTCACTGCTGCAAGTAGACCAGAAACCATTTACCATTTTTAGTGCGACTTTAACCTTTATCATGCTGGACATGATTAAATTCGCCTTTGCGACCACTGTAGATCATGATCAGCCTGCACATCTGTGCAGTCTGATCATGATCTGCACTGTTCACTGTTCAACCAGTATTATTTAGGTAAGCACCCCTTTTAACAGTTAGTGGTACTGTCCAAATTGGAAGATAGACAAGTCCATTATAGAAATTTAGCGCGGTAGCAGTTAATTTTGCAGACTGTTATTACAACTGGTAAAATAACATACATGTTTTCTCTGCTTGCCATATCGGCATTCTCCATTTTTCATGGCAAGCTATGTAAGTGTTAGCTTCATTAATTTTTATGTTCATAAATGTCCAATTGCAAAATAGAAGTACATAATCATACAAAAATTGCCTAGTGCCATTAAAGGTCTACTACTTTAGCCTGCTAAATTTCTAAAATGGACTGGTTCATCATTCAATTTGGTCAGCACTACTTATTATTCAAAGGGGTGTTCACTGAAAATTTGCTGACTGAATAGAGAACAGTGCAGACCATGTTCAGCCTGCACGCATGTGTAGGCTGATCTTAGTCTGCACTGGTTGCAAAGGCAAAGTGACTTGCTGCCGGCAAGCTAAATGTTTAAACAAGTAAATTATATTTCTGATTCATTATTATTTACTATGAGATTTATCTTAAAAGACAGGCCCTACTATTGAAAGTATGCTCTAGGCTAACTTCCTGAATTTTTTATTTTTATAGATTAAAAATAAATTTATAGCAAAACCATGTTTCAAACCACTATTTATACACAGCAAGCGGTTACACGTTGAACGCAATAATTTCACAAGGGTAGAGCCCAAGTGAAATTATTTTTTATGACGTATACGCTCTGGAGTGTATAAATAGTGCTCAAACACAGTTTTGCTGTAATTATTTCGATTCTAACACGTGTTTGATTTTAAATTAAGATCAGATATGATAGAACTGTTTCTTAGCGCATGTATGGCGCCAGATCGCCATGCTCCTTTGTTTATACACTCCTGGACCGGAAATGGTAATACGTCTTGCGGAATATTTCAGTAAGAGTGCAAATGAATTCAAATTATCCTGCACAGAAAATAACCAGCTCTAGTTGTGTGCAAATTAATCAAGACAGTTGTGCTGTGTTGCATTTCATTTTAAACATTTTTTTTAAGTAAAAACTTTGATCAAATTTTAAAGCGCTCTTTCTCGATGCAAAATATCACGTTGATGTGACGTCAATATAATATCGTTGTGACAATTTAAGTATTGCCTAGTCATATTACAATGTAAAATGTTATGTGTTTTTCAGGTACGCTACTTCATAACAACTGACGGAACAAATGGGATTGCTGAAATGGGAGTTCAGTTTGTCTTTAGAAATATCACAGCGGCAGACAATACTTACGCACAAAGGTTCAGTGTCTCCTATAATTCTGTAAGTCCATGATTACTTTAATAACAGTTTCATAAAACATGCTTTTATTTTGTCAATACTCTGTACAAATCGGAATTAGGTGAATTGTTTTAAATATATCTGCAAAGGTAATCACAAAACCGATTTGACAAAATGGCTATTTCTTGGGGATATGAATTAGAGGATTTCAAATTAATGTTATTAATTGAAAAAGAGGTTATATGTTTGCGGAATAATCTCATGACGGTGTAGCCTGAGTGAATTATTCTAGCGATGTGTAACTGATTTTAACTGTGTATTTTAAATGTGTTACTGAAGTTTTCTAAACATTATTTTGATTCAAATATACCCTTTTAAATCTAAAACAGAAGATAAAATATATTAGAGCTCTTTCTTGGTTGCAACAAAAACATGAACATATATTTGCCTGTCGGTGTGATGCCATTTAAGTGTAAATGTGTTTTAACATAAACAAGCGTATTAGAATACAATATAGATGGGATCTTTATTTGGGATTTAACTTTGTGGACTTACTCAGCTGCAAAATCCACAAAACTTAGTCCCCACCTCCCCCAATTAATACTAATGATTTCACTGTATTAAGTGTTTTATTTTGAATGTATTTTGTTGTTTAGTTGACAGACAGTAATGAAACATTTGCTAGAAGTGGAAACCCTGGATATCTGATTGGAAAACCATTGTTGTATGGCACACTCAATGTTACAACATCACCAACAAACGTCGAAACATATCCTTTCTTTCCTGTTTAACCATTTGTAGTTAGGAGAAACTTCTTGGTTTAGGAAAAAAATCTATATGTTTTCCTGGTTTAGGAAATAAATCTATATGTTTTCCTGTTTAGGAAATAAATCTATATGTTTCCCTGTATAGGAAATAAATCTATATGTTTTCCAGTTTAGGAAATAAATCTATAGGTTTTCCTCCACTCCCTATTGGTTTTCCCTTACTCCATATGGGTTTTTGCAGCACTCTCTGGGTTTTCTTGCACACCCATTGGGTTTTCCCATACTCATTATGGGTTTTCCCTTACAATGGGTTTTCATTTCTTCAAAATGAGAATGATGGTATTTGTTGTCATATCGGAAGTCAAAATATGGTGATTTTACTTTACAAATAGTTAGTTTCCATTTTCCCTTTTGAGATTTAGGGAAAAAACCATAGGTTGTTTTCACATATGATTATGAGATATCCCTTATTTAGTATGTAGTGTTCATATACTTTTTAGCTTACCAGAGCCAAAGGCTCGGGGTGAGCTATTCTGATCAGTCACCGTCCGGCGTCCGTTGTCCATTGTCCGTAAACTTTTAGTATAATAATGATAATATATCTGCCGCAATACTATTGAATCATACCCTGAAGACAAATAAAATGCAATTCTGCTCTATTAGGCCTACTTAAAGTTGTTGTTTAGCTAACTAAATAAATGGAATTTGAATATGTAAGTTAAGTTGGTCAGGAGAGATATCAGAGGTTCACATTTTCATTTTTTTTCCATTTTCAGGTAGATTACACAAGATCTATCTTACATTATTTGTCGCAAGTTTTTAGCTAGACTGTTCTTAGAAATGTAGACTTTTGCATTCTCCCTTTTGTTGATATCGGCATCCTGATCTGGAAAAGTTTTGTATGTAAGCTTGTGTTAAGTGAAGTAAAAAACTTTTTGTTTCAAGAATACATGAATACATGGGGTAACTGTTTAATTGATACATTTTGTAATAATCAGAATCTTAGAAATCACTAGTGGGAATTGATTAAAACTTCACACACTAGTTCACTAAGGTTACCTCATCTGCTGGTTAGTTTTACAAAATTATGCCCGTTTTTGAAAGAGCAATTTTTGGTTAAGCTTTTATATGTAAGCTGGTTTCTCAGAAACCACCTATGGGAATGGATTAAAACTGAACATACTTAATCACTGTGATGATCTGACTTGAGGTACCATAACTCTACCTTCCTTTTTTCTTTACAACTGTCGTTTTTATGACTGAACAATTGTTCAAAAAGACGTTAAACCCGAACACACACACACTTTTCTTTACAAAATTATGCCCCATCTTGACTTAGAAAATTTATATGTTAAACTTGTATCTTAGAAAACATTTTGTGGGAATAGTTTTAAATTTCACTTTCATTTTCACTGTGATGTTATGTAATTAAATACACAGGTCCCATAACTCATGTTCTGCTATTTTCCAAAGTTATAGCTCTTATTGAATTTAGTAATTTTTTGCTGTGGTGCTATCTCATTAACCCTTAGCCTGCTAAATTTCTTAAATGGACTTGCCCATTCAATTTAGGCAATACCATTTATTATTTGAAGGGGTGTTCACTGAAAATTTACCGACTGAATAGCGAACAGTGCAGACCACAATCAGGCTGATCTTGGTCTGCACTGGTTGCAAAGGCAGGATCACTTGCCGCCAGCAGGCTAAAGGTTAAGCATCATAAGAGATCAAAGTGTTATGATACAGACCTGCTGCCTCTTTGTCCTTTTTTTCCCCCCAATTTCTTTTAAGGGCACATACATTGGCTTTTGAAAGCAGTTCGATCTAATATGTTTTATAAGATAGATCCTTAAATAGTATATACTTATTGAATGGCTTTTCAGTCAGTATTCCGAAGGACTGAGGGCTATTATTTTTGACTGTCGACTGGGAAGTCATTCAATAAGTGTTTTATTACATGTTAACTTTAACAAATGTTTTTTCCAGCAAAATTTAGTATTGATCTATAGACCAGTCAGTAGCACAAAATATGGACTGGTAATTTATAAAAGGTCAGTCACGTAATTTGTAATAGTGTGATAATTTTCCTTAACTATTCATACCCAGGAGATTATTATTGCCACTGAGCCTAGCCTAGGTTTGACAGTGGTCCGATCTTCAGCAACGGGGTTTTGTGCTCCTACCAACTCGAGAACTCCTGTAAAGTTTGGAGAGAATATGCGCACTGGATGCCTTATTACGTACGTACCATCTCTTGATACTTTGTGCATCTGCAACAGAGCTTTTGCATATTTAATGATATTTTGTGATTATTCTAAGAGGCAATTTTAAGCCCATGATGAAGAAAGTATGTGCTTTTAAATAGGATTGTAAGTCATACAGGAAACATGTAAAACAAATCCACTTATTCAACAGACAAACACTGTATGCTGTTCATTAAATTTATTATATTCCTATGAACCTTATGTCTGAAATAAAATAAACATGAAAACCTTGTATTCAGTTCCCATCAAATATGGAAAAATAACCAATGATGGGACTAGTTGATTTAGGCATGATGTCAGAAATGATGGTCTTTTGACAATCCATGCGTCAAAAATTTACCATTTCAACAAGTTTTTGGTATTAATTTGCTTAAATTACTGTCATTTGTACAATGTAGCTACTATTTCACTAGGAATAGGTAAAGAGTCATATTAGCATGGATCTGCAGTCATACATTGGGCCCACATTGATTTTGATCCAGGTCTAGAAAAGTCCACTCAAGCAGAATCCCCAGTACTGTTATAAGAACCCTATTGTATGAAAGCTTCATTAGTATCTGATAATGCATGTTAGCTTCATCAGTGTCTAATGGTGCATATTAACTTCACCAGGGTCTCTTCATCAGTGTCTGAAGGTGCTTGTTAGTTTCATCAGTGTCTGAAGGCGCTTGTTAGTTTCATCAGTGTCTGAAGGTGCTTGTTAGTTTCATCAGTGTCTGATGATGTGTGTTAGCTTCAAGTGAGGAAGCCATCCAGCCGGCTTATGGAAGGTCGGTGGTTCTACCCAGGTGCCTGCCAGTGACGAAATAATGTATGAAGGGGCATCTGAGATCTTCTTCCACCATGAAAGCTGGAAAGTTGCCATTTGACCTTAAAGGTGTCGGTGCGAATTAAACCCAACCAAAAAAAATAATTGTTAGCTGAACATCAGTGTCTGATAGTGCTCCTTGGCTTCATCTGTGTGGCAAACTTTCAAATATACTTTGTACCATTTCATAGAAATAAAGTAAACAAAAGGCTATTGTAAATGTTTTAATAGGGGCAAACTTTCAAATATACTTTGTACCATTTCATAGAAATTATAAAATAAACAAAAGGCTATTGTAAATGTTTTAATAGGGGCAAACTTTCAAATATACTTTGTATCATTTAATAGACATTATCTTATAAAATAAACAAAAGGTTATTGTAAAAATTAAAGAACAGAATTTTTTTCTATTACTTTATCTTATAGAGTACTGGTTTTGAACTATGTTGCATTTTAAATGATAATATTTCTTTTGATAGATTGAATCTTAATACAATAGACACTGCTACTTGCCGAAATATACAGAGAACCATTGTGGAAACTTTAGAAGGTCCGAATGTTCCAAGCTTAAACCAGGACGAGACAGCTTGGGTGGAGAACAATCGTTACGTTGCTACATTTGGCAACACTGGAAGGTTAAAGGTCGGTGACTGGGTCAAGGTCATAGCAAGCGATAGACCTTTACCTACAGATGCTGAGGTATGTACTACTAAATTTTGGTCACTTTAAAAAATGGCGATACATGAAAGTTTGGTACTTTCCAGAGAGGAAATACATTATGTTTTTATGGCTGCAAAAATTTTTTTGTTAGATAATTTGAAACTATGATGTTTGAAGTTAGTTTGTTTTTTTTTGCAATTAAATTATTGGGTTAAAGTGTTAGACTGGACTCTACATAGCAATTGCAATATAAACCATATTTGGCTATTACTTTTTGCCCCCTATGATTTTATGTAAGATATTCTACTTCTTTTCGATTGAATACAAACTAATCCAGTGGCAAACAGTCTTGTAAAACTATATTTCAAAACATAATTTATTTCTAGAACATAGTATTGACTTACCTGCAGGGCCATAAACACGTTTTGTATTGGAAGAAAGTTAAATAGTTCTTTTAGATTTTTAGCTCGACAATTTGAAGAATCAGGAAAGCTATCCTGCTCACCTGGCATTGGTGTGGGCATTGGCGTCACACCTTGGTTAAGTTTTCCTATCAGTCCACATTTTGACAAAAATTTGACATATAGCTTTGAATCTTTCAACACATGTGTACCATCACCAGGTCTTGTTTTAGGCAAGAGTACATAACTCCATCAAGGATTTTGTCAGAATTATGGCCCCTTTTAACTTACAAATCTTGGTTAAGTTTTACTTACCATTTCAAATTTTGTGTAAACTACTTGACATATGGCTTTGAAACTGTTATAACTTATTAGAACAGTCTCTATCTGTAGGCAAGAGTACATAACTCTGTCAAGTAATTTGGCTGAATTATGGCCCTTTTTGGACTTGGAAATTGGTTCAGTTTTCGTACAAGTTCACATTTTGTCAAAACTATTTGACATGTTGCTTTGAAACTGTGAACACTTATTCATCATTATTATCTCCATCTGTAGTCAAGGGTATGGACTTGGAAATTGGTTCAGTTTTCGTACAAGTTCACATTTTGTCAAAACTATTAGACATGTTGCTTTGAAACTTTGAACACTTGTTCTTCATTATGATCTTCATCTGTAGTCAAGGGTATGTAACTATGTCAAAGATATTTGGCTGAATTTCGGCCCTTTTGGACTTGGAAATCAGTTAAGCTATTTCATACCAGTCCATATTTTGTCTAAACTGGTTTGCATATTGCTTTGAAACTTTGACCACTTGTTTACCATCATATCTCCATATTTTTGACAAGCCTACTTAACTAGGACAATGGTTTTGGCTCAGTTATGGCCCTTTTTGACATAGAAATTAGTTAAGTTTCGTGTACCAGTTCCACAAATACAGGTACATTGTTTGTCTTATCTATTTTCGTTCTTTTGTCTGAAAATCATTGGTAATATTTTGACGCCATACTTACATTAATCCTTTGAATAGTTGAGCACTCTGTCAACAGACAGCTCTTGTCATATTTTTTCCATTTTAATTCACTAGAGGAAATGCCTTTATGTTTTTGTAGGTATTTACTTCTAAAATCTTTATCAATGTATATTTTGGAAAGAATTTTAGTTTATTCCATAATAAATGAAAATTACAAAAAGGTAGTCTTGAGTTTAAAACAATAAGTTTCTAATATAATCAACTGTTCTATTTCAGTTTGCAACATACTCGGGTCATATTCACTATTCAGAAGTTTAATTCCACCTACATTCAGGATCTCAGAATTCAGGCCATCTAGAACTGGCTTATCTCAGAATTCAGGCCATCTAGAACTGGTTTATCTCAGAATTAAGACCATCTCGAACTGGCTTATCTCAGAATTCAGTCCATCTAGAACTGGCTTATCTCGGAATTCAGGCCTCTAGAAATTGAGGGTTCAACGCAATAAGGGCGTATCTACATATAATAATCATATGTAGATACACCCTTATTGTGTTGAACCCTTGAAATGGCTTATCTCAGAATTCAGGCCATCTAGAACTGGCTTATCTCAGAATAAAGGCCATCTCGAACTGGCTTATCTCAGAATTCAGGCCATCTCGAACTGGCTTATCTCAGAATTAAGGCCATCTCGAACTGGCTTATCTCAGAATTCAGGCCATCTAGAACTGGCTTATCTCAGAATTAAGGCCATCTCGAACTGGCTTATCTCAGAATTCAGGCCATCTAGAACTGGCTTATCTCAGAATTCAGACCATCTAGAACTGGCTTATCCCAGAATTAAGGCCATCTCAAACTGGCTTATCTCAGAATTAAGGCCATCTAGAACTGGCTTATCTCAGAATTAAGGCCATCTCGAAGGCATTTTCAAGTCCAGTTCCAAAAACACATGCACAAAACCTCATTTTAAGTCAAATTTTGGTTATCTCGAAGTAAAACGCTCGATCCCTCGGCATTCAAGATATCGAGTTTCAACTGTATTTATTTATAAAAACGATATGAAATATTTTATATGAGATTTTGAATGTTTTACAGTTTGTAGGCACCAACACATGCAGGCTAAGAATGGGTTTACATATACAAGTTCTGTATGCCAATGTCGGGGCACTTGCAAACCCCCAGGCCAAGATCATTGGTGTTGCTCTTCTTTATGACAGTGAACAAAGTGTTAAATTCAGGGTAAGTATTGAAAACTCTTTTATAAATAATGTTTCTAGCTCACCTGAGCCAAAGGTTCAAGGTGAGCTTTTGTGACCGCTCGATGTCCGTCGTGTGTCAACAATTTCTAAAAAAAAAATCTTCTGGGCAGATTTACACCAAACTTCACAGGAATGATCCTTGGGTGGCCCCCTTTCAATATTGCCCAAAGAATTGAAATGCATGCAGAACTTTGGTTGCCATGGCAACCAAAAGGAAAATCTTTAACAATCTTCTTGTCAGAAACTGTGAGCCGAATTTCAAAAATATTTTGTAGAAATGATCTATAGGTGACCCTCTACCATAATTGCTTAAGCCGTTCTGTTTTGGTAAAAAACATGGCTGCAAGGGGACGGGGCTTATTTTTCCTATATGGTTATATTGTAAATTTCAAAAATCTTCTCTGAAACCTGAAGATCTAGAGCTTAGATATTTGGTATGTGGCATTGTCTAGTGGACTTTTACCAAGATTAAGTTATGATTCCAGGGCCAATATTGGCCCCGCCTGTGGTCCTTTGAATTTACATAGAGTACTATAGGAAAAACATAAAAGAATGGTCTTCTCTTAAACTGAGGCACACAGCTTAGATATTTTACATGTGGCATTGTGTAGTGGTCCTTTACTAAAATTGTTCAAATCATGACCCAGGGTCCATTTAAAGCCCCGCCGCGTGATCACGTAGTTCTTTACGAGTTATATAGGAAAATACTTAAAAAATTATCTGATCATATTTCCTAGACTGTTTAATTATAATTACCTGATGACCCCAAGTAATTAGGGTCACTTGACTGTGACCTTGACCTACTGTCTTTTTTTTTAAGATACAGCCTTGAAATTTTGATGACATACAGTTTCGCACAGGGCTCTTAAAACTGACTATCAGTGACCATGAATGTGAACTACTGATCTACTTTCTTAATATTTTAGCATCAGTTTAACATTTGAAACATGTTCACACAATGCTTACTTACATTTGAATTTCTTACCTGATCTCTAACACTTGTCAATGTAGCTCAAATTTCTCAGATGAGCGATCCAGGGTCATCATGACCCTCTTGTTGTTTACATATTACCATGCTAAATTTCTGTAATGGACTTGTCCATCTTTCTATTTTGGACAGTGCCATCAACTGTTAAAAGGGTTGCTTACCAAAAATATATTGACTGAATAGCGAACAGTGCAGATCATGATCAGACTGCATGGATGTGCAGGCTGATCATGATCTACACTGGTTGCAAAGGCAAAATCAGTTGTGTCTCTCATGGTAAGGGTTAAAGCCAGATTGTGACTAAAGTTAACCAAAGTCATTTGGGTCTACTCCAAGGGAGATAGCTTTTCTTATGCCTTGTGTAGAGGCCAAGCAGTGATTGATCCAAAATCCTCTGTTACAATGCATTACATGATCTTTGTAAAAAAAAATATTTTAAGTGTCCTACATTCTATGAAAAGAAGTACAGCCGACATTGTATTAAGAGACCACTCAAGGGACGGCTAAAAAGTGGTCTCTTAATGAATTTCAATGAATTTCAGTCAGGTGAAGAGAAAAGTTATTTTAACTGTTAATGTAACTGTATTTATTATGAACATACATATAATTATGTATATATATTTCAAAATGTATACATGTACATTGTGTATTTATCTGTTCTATATAACCAAATCATCACCATCATCATCATCATCAGTCATCATCAGCATCAAAACGTACTCGCTAATTACACAGGTGAAGTAATGCCTGGCAGGAATTTGGTACCGTTGCTACATTAATGTGGTCGCTAGTCGTTTAATAAAGAAGCCGTTTAATGGAATGAATTTATGTACTGAAAACGTTTGGGAGGGATTTTGACTGGTCGTTTAATAAAAAAATCGCTTAATAGAGGTGGTCGCAAGTACGATGTCGACTGTACAGTTGAAACTCGGTATCTTGCATTTTACTTTCAGATAGCCGAAATCCGACTTAATATCTTGTGCATGCATTTTTGGGACGGGACTTGAAAATGTCTTCGAGATAGCCAGAATGTTTAGCTTGACTTTTCGAAGAATAGTCTAGCTATTCTCCTCACCCTGGCGTCGGCATCACACCTTGGTTAAAGTTTTGCATGCAAGCACATATGGCTATCATTTAAAGGCATATATAGCTTTGAAACTTATTTTTTCTTCTTTTAGGTCAATTACCAACCTCACTGGGTCAAGTCCCATAACTCTGACATGTATTTTGGCCAAATTATGCCCCCTTTTGGACTTAGAAAATCCTGTTTAAAGTTTTACATGCAAGTTACTATCTCTAAAACAAATAGATATTGAATTGAAACTTCACGTGTCTTCAGGGTCATAAAACTAGGTGATAGCATCAAGAGCCATAACTCTGACATGCATTTTGGCCAAATAATGCCCCCTTTCGGACTTAGACAATCCTGGTTAAAGTTTCACATGCAAGTACATATGGCTATTACTATAAGGCATATAGCTCTGTAACTTATTTTTTTCTTTTCTAGGTCAGTTACCAACCTCACTGGGTCAGGTCCCATAACTCTAACATGTATTTTGGGCAAATATTGCCTCTATTTGGACTGAGAAAATCCTGGTTAAAGTTTTGCATGCAAGTTACTATATATCCAGATCAAATGCAAATATTTTGTTGAAACTTAACATGTGTCTTCAGGGTTATAAAACTAGGTTATAGCATCAAGTCCCATATTCAGTTGAAACTTAACATGTGTCTTCAGGGTTATAAAACTAGGTTATAGCATCCAGTCCCATAACTCTTAACACGCATTTTGGCCAAAACTTGTGGTTAAAGTTTTGCATGCAAGTTACTATCTCCAAAACAAATGCAGATACTGGATTGAAACTCTATAGATATTCTAACATTTAGGGTAATATTCCTGCTTCTGGGACAACAATTTGAATAGTCGAGGATTTGCTGTCTTACGGACAGCTCTTGTTAAATAAGCAAGTTAGAGATAAAGAGTTTCAACTGTATTTTAAAAGTCTTAAAAAAGAAAATTGTCTTGAATTGGGTCTTATATAGACTTATATTTATATCAGCATTTTGATAATGTTTGCTAAATTTATACTGTTCTTACAGTGTGAAGGATCATTTTGCCAGCCTGCCACTCAGACGCTTACACAATCATTTGAAGTGAGCCAGACTGTGTCCTTCGTTGACGTGTCGCAGCCAGCGACCAAGTTTGCTGGGGAGGCACCGATCTTTATAGCTCGTATTCCCAATGATTTCTTCTATCCCTTCCTATACTACACAAGTGGATCTACAAACATTGCTCAACAAGTTGTACCAGTGATATTTATAGCCCTCGTGACAATATTTATAAATGTTAAACAGTTCCTATGGCGATAGTTTTACGTCATTGAATCTCTAGGCAAATTGTGATATTCTGTAGCATAAAAGACTTCAGTTTACTGAAATTAGGAATTTAGCAACATTGAAGTTAGCATTTATTTTCATGAAAATGCAGAAGCAATTTTAAAGGCTGGTCGGTACTGATTTCATTTGTGTGTCTTTATATGGAAAACAGTTTTTTTTATAATCTACAATATGCAAAAATATTGATAGTTTATTTGAAATTAAAACGTCTAATTTACAAACAAAATCCCAATATATTTTACAGTGGTTATATTCTAAAAGAAAAGATACCGTATTTTCCCGAATAAACGCCCCCGGGGGCGTTACATTTTCCAAAGAGGGGGCGTTCATTTGAGGTAAAAAAATAAAAAATAAAAACTTTTACAAAACTTAAAAACATCGTTCAAACCAACTGTAAAGTGTTTCTGTGTTGTTTAATCCCCCCAAAACATAATTATTTGGCATCCAATTTAATGCAGCGTGTCTTAAAATAATGCATTTAAATACGGTACCTCATGTATTCCGTGACACGCTCGCGACATTACACATTACGTCATCATACCCAAACAGCTGTGTACTCCGATAATATTTTCCTTAGCACATGCGGGTAGCAATACACAATGTCAGTGGTTTGACACGCTGCTTATGTGCCGGCTTTTAAATTAAAAGTTATTAAAACTGCCGAAGAAAAGGTTAACACTTTGCCGCAAATTTGTTTAAAGTCGACAGGAAGCTTGTGCGCGGGTGGTGTGCAAACAAATCAAAAATGGATTTACCGTTTAATTTTCTATTTGAAGATTGGATACGTACCGTACTTAGTATAAACGTTTTGGATTTACGGTACATGTACTGTTTAAAAGTGTGTTTAATTCTTTATACATTGGATACTTACTGTAAATTACTTATTATGTGGACTTATAAAAATGAAGTAGGTGATTTTTTTTTGTTCTTGTTGACTTTTTTTCCCTCCAAAACGGGTGGGGGGCGTTAATTAGAGGGGGGGCCTTAATTCGGGAAAATACGGTATATATAGTAAAGGTCATGGAAAATGTAGAAGCAAAATTAATGTTTATTTGAATTTTCAACATCCGTTCATTGTGTTAACCAAGTAAAAAGACTTAAAATTTATTCATTGCTCAGTCTGAAATCTGAGTTGGCAAAAATGGAGAAATCGACCAGAGTTTGAAGACCAGTTTGAGAGGGCTGTATTGTCATTGGTCAGGTTGAAAATTGTTCTCGGAAACAGCCAATCAAAACGTTTCCGTTTTTCAGACTGGTTTAGAACCTTTGACTTGGAAGAAAAATCCAATAGTGTCAAAAGAAACCAGATTTCTCCTCAGTATAGTGCCAAGTACAATATTTTGCCAAGTACAAAACTGAAATTGATATGAAATGAGGCACTGCCTCAATTGGGAATCGATCCGACTGCCCATATTTGTACGGATTTGCAAGACATTGCGATTCAGACAAGCTATGTGGAGGCTAAACAAGGAAAAAGCGTATTCTTCCAAACAAATCCGAAGTCAGACACTCATTTGATATACTGCATGTTACCGTAGTGGGATCACTCCCCTATGAAAGAACCTGTATTTTATAATCAGCCAGGAGAAAATCTGAAAATCATTGTGTTTTTTTTAAATGGTTGTGATTTTGTAAAAAATGCTTGGATATTGATACATCTAACTTATCATGTTTGTTTATTTAAACTGCCAATGTTGTGTCCATTTTATGAATGAGATGAATTTAATGAGTGCCTGTTTTGATGAAGCATTCCGTCCAGATGTTTATTTATTATGTGCTACTCCTTGTACACTATTTAAGGCTGTGAATGATTTTGTAAATAGATTTTATATGTATATAGAAAATAAATGTAACAAAACGTGTCAGAAGTCTGTTTTTATCATAGGCTTTGTGCTGTTTTGACAGAATGGAACCAGCTCTTTTTTTATAAAAGAAACAACAGACCTTTGCTCGACATTTAAGCCGATTCATTGTGGTCTGTATATAGAGGTGGTGTTTAATTCATTTTGACGGTATCAAGTACACACATTGTTATTCGCTACAATAATCAGCTTTCTTCTCAACCATTCAACTACAATGGAGTGACATAAGTTTTTCCTCACTACCCAAGTCATGCACAGACTGGCAAAGACTCTCGGAAATGTATGTAATGAATGATGAGATAACTGCCATGTGACCTTAGCTGCCCAACTGGTTTTAATGAATAACTGTAAAGCTGCCATGTGACCTTGATTACCAAACTGGGTAAATGAATAACTATAATGCTGCCACATTATTGTAGTTGCAAGACTGGATTTAAAGAATAATTGGACAATTGCAATTTGACCACAGTTGCAACACTTACTAGCTGCTAAACTGGTTGACATGAACAACTTGAAGCTGTCATGTTACCAAGGTTGCCAGACTGGTTTTAATGAGTAAATTGAAAGCTGCCATATGATCGTGATTGCAAGACTGGCTTTAATGAGTAACTAGAATGCTGCCACAGTACTGCAGTTGCAAGACTGGTTTTAAAGAATAACTAGACAACTGCAATTTGACCACGGTTGCAATACGGACCAACTGCTAAACTGGTTTAATTGAACAAGTTGAAGCTGTCATGTTACCAAAGTTGCCGGACTGGTTTTAATTAGTAAATTGAAAGCTGCCATGTGATCTTGATTGCATGACTGGCTTTAATGAGTTACAAGCAAATTAGATGAATTGGTATCCCCCGCCGAAAGGATTTGTGGTGAGTAATGGCAAAAAAAATATATCCGGCAAAAAGTTAAGGATGTTACTAAGAAGCAAATTATTTCATTTAATTAAGTCAAAATCGAATTTTAACAGAAAATAAATGTTTTAAGTGTACATAATAAATGTATGTTATGTTGATCCTGACTAATGAAATTATTTTGAATGGAATTAGGTTTACTGTAATAAGCTCAGCTTTTAGAATTAAATAGAGTTATTTGAAATGTGAGCTTGAAGTGTAACTAGAACAAAATAATTGTCTTCAAGTAGTTTGGCATCAAGTGTTGCTATTTAACATGAACATTTGAACTTAAAAGGAAGAGGGGAGGGTGTGACCAAGGCAAGGGGGTGACCAGGTGTGGGTACACAACTTCACATATTTATAATAAATGTTCATGGTAAAGAATGAAAGAAGTTTAATGAAATTCTACCGTTTAGTTGTTTTATGTACAAATTTGTGGATTTTTAAACAAAGGGCAATAACTCTGGTTAGTAAAGAGATCCGGACGAAATTGTGTGTGCTCAACCACATTATGGTGGTCTAAATTCAATTTAAGTTTAGTAGTTCTAGGTCAAATATATCAAGTTATGAAGCAGAAATTGCCATATTTATAGTACACTATATAATTAACACAAGAAACTTCCAAGGGCCATAACTCTGGTGTTACTCGGGCAATCTGATTGAAACTTGACGGGCCATATAACCTCATAGTGATGAACATGTACTGGAAGTTTTATTTAAATATTCCCAACCACTTCCTAGATATGGCTCCGGACTGGTTTTAATGAATAACTAGACAACTGCAATTTGACCAAGGTTGCAATACCGACCAGCTGGTAAACTGGTTTAAACGAACAACCTGAAGCTGTCATGTTACCAAGGTTGCCGGACTGGTTTTAGTTAGTAAATTGAAAGCTGCCAGATGATCTTGACTGCTAGGCTGGCTTTATTGAGTAACTGGAAAGCTACCTTGTGGTTGCCAGACGGTACTCATGAGTAACTGAAACAAGAGGACCATAATGGTCCTGAATCGCTCACCTGTTCCCACATGACCCAGTTTCGAGTATGACGTCGTTTTTTCTATTATTTGACATAGTGACCTAGTTTTTGAGCTCATGTGACCCAGTTTTGAACTTGACCTAAATATCATCAAGATAAAAATTCTGACTAATTTTCATGAAGATCCATTGAAAAATATGGCCTCTAGAGAGGTCAAAATATTTTTCTAATTTTAGACCTACTGACCTAGTTTTTGACCGCAGTTGACCCAGTTTCAAACTTGACCTAGATATCATCAAGATGAACATTCAGACCAACTTTCATACTGATCCCATGAAAAGTATGGCCTCTAGAGAGGTCACAAGTTTTTAGCTCACCTGTCACATAGTGACAAGGTGAGCTTTTGTGATCACGCAGCGTCCGTCCGTCCGTGCGTCAGTCCGTCCGTAAACTTTTGCTTGTGACCACTCTAGAGGTCACATTTTTTGTGGGATCTTTATGAAAGTTGGTCAGAATGTTCATCTTGATAATATCTAGGTCAAGTACGACAGTGGGTCACGTGCCATCAAAAACTAGGTCAGTAGGTCTAAAAATAGAAAAACCTTGTGACCTCTCTAGAGGCCATATATTTCATAAAATCTTCATGAAAATTGGTCAGAATGTTCATCTTGATGATATCTAGGTCAAGTTCGAAACTGGGTCACGTGCCATCAAAAACTAGGTCAATAGGTCTAAAAATAGAAAAACCTTGTGACCTCTCTAGAGGCCATATATTACACAAGATCTTCATGAAAATTGGTCAGAACGTTCATCTTGATAATATCTAGATCAAGTTGGAAACTGGGTCACGTGCCATCAAAAACTAGGTCAGTAGATCTAAAAATAGAAAAACCTTGTGACCTCTCTAGAGGCCATATATTTCATGAGATCTTCATGAAAATTGGTCAGAATGTTCACCTTGATGATATTAAGGTCAAGTTTGAAAGTGGGTCACGTGCCATCAAAAACTAGGTCAGTAGGTCAAATAATAGAAAAACCTTGTGACCTCTCTAGAGGCCATATTTTTCATGGGATCTGTATGAAAATTGGTCAGAATGTTCATCTTGATGATATCTAGGTCAAGTTCGAAAGTGGGTCATGTGCCATCAAAAACTAGGTCAGTAGGTCAAATAATAGAAAAACCTTGTGACCTCTCTAAAGGCCATATTTTTCATGGGATCTGTATGAAAGTTGGTTTGAATGTTCATCTTGATGATATCTAGGTCAAGTTCGAAACAGGGTCATGTGCGGTTAAAAACTAGGTCAGTAGGTCTAAAAATAGAAAAACCTTGTGACCTCTCTAGAGGCCATACTTATGAATGGATCTCCATAAAAATTGGTCAGAATGTTCATCTTGATGATATGTAGGTCAAGTTCGAAAGTGGGTCACGTGCCCTCAAAAAGTAGGTCAGTAGATCAAATAATGAAAAAACGTTGTAACCTCTCTAGAGGCCATATTTTTCATGGGATCTGTATGAAAGATGGTCTGAATGTTAATCTTGATGATGTATAGGTCAAGTTTGAAACTGGGTCAACTGCGATCAAAAACTAGGTCAGTAGGTCTTGAAATATAGAAAAAAACTTGTGACCTCTCTAGAGGCCATACCCTTGAATGGATCTTCATGAAAATTGGTCAGTGTTCACCTTGATGATATCTAGGTCAAGTTTGAAACTAGGTCACGTGCCTTAAAAAACTAGGTCAGTAGGTCAAATAATAAAAAAACCTTGTGACCTCTCTAGAGGCCATACTTTTCATGGGATCTGTATGAAAGTTGGTCTGAATATTCATCTTGATGATATTTAGGTCAAGTTTGAAACTGGGTCAACTGCGAGCAAAAACTAGGTCAGTAGGTCTAAAATTATTAAAATCTTTTGACCTCTCTAGAGGCCATATTTTTCAATGGATCTTCATGAAAATTGATCTGAATGTTCACCTTAATGATATCTAGGTCAATTTCAAAACTGGATCACGTGCAATCAAAAACTAGGCCAGTAGATATAAAAATAGAAAAACCTTGAGACATCTCTAGAGGCCATATTTTTCATGAGATCTTCATGAAAATTTGTGAGAATGTTCACCTTGATGATATCTAGGTAAAGTTCAAAACAGGGTCACGTACCTTCGAAAACTAGGTCAATAGGTCAAATAATAGAAAAACCTTGTGACCTCTCTAGAGACCATATTTTTCAATGGATCTTCATGAAAATTGGTCAGAATTTTTATCTTGATAATATCTAGGTCAAGTTCAAAACTGGGTCACATGAGCTCAAAAACTAGGTCACTATGTCAAATAAGAGAAAAAACGACGTCATACTCAAAACTGGGTCATGTGGGAAGAGGTGAGCGATTCAGGACCATCATGGTCCTCTTGTTTTTATTATTTGACCTACTGACCTAGTTTTTGAAGGCACGTGACCCAATTTCAAACTTGACCTAGATATCATCAAGGTGAACATTCTGACCAATTTTCATGAAGATCCATTCAAGGGTAAGGCCTCTGGAGAGGTCACAAGGTTTTTCTATTTAAAGACCTACTGACCTAGTTTTTGATCACAGTTGACCCAGTTTCAAACTTGACCTATATATCATCAAGATAAACATTCAGACCAACTTTCATACAGATCCCATGAAAAATATGACCTCTAGAGAGGTCACAAGGTTTTTTTATTATTTGACCTACTGACCTACTTTTTGAAGACACGTTACCCACTTTCGAACTTGACCTAGATATCATCAAGATGGAACATTCTGACCAATTTTTAGCTCACCTGTCACATAGTGACAAGGTGAGCTTTTGTGATCACCCTTCGTCCGTCGTCCGTGCGTCCGTCCGTCAACAATTTCTTGTCTGCACGATAGTGGTTTCATTTATGATTTTATTTTAACCAAACTTGCACACAACTTGTATCACCATAAGATCTCGGTTCCTTTCTTGAACTGGCCAGATCCCATTATGGGTTCCAGAGTTATGGCCCCTGAAAGGGCCAGAATCAGCTATTTTGACCTTGTCTGCACAATAGCAGCTTTATTTATGATTTGATTTTTACCAAACTGGCACACAACTTGTATCACCATAAGATCTTGGTTCCTTTCTTGAACTGGCCAGATCCCATTATGGGTTCCAGAGTTATGGCCCCTGAAAGGGCCAGAATTAGCTATTTTGACCTTGTCTGCACAATAGCAGCTTCATTTATGATTTGATTTTTACCAGACTTGCACACAACTTGTATCACTATAAGATCTTGGTTCCTTTCTTGAACTGGCTAGATTCCGTTTTGGGTTCCAGAGTTATGGCCCCTGAAAGGGCCAGAATTAGCTATTTTGACCTTGTCTGCACAATAGCAGCTTCATTTATGATTTGAATTTAATCAAACTTGCACAAAACTTGTGTTGCCATAAGATCTCAGTTCCTTTTTTGAACCGGCCAGATCCCATAATGGGTTCCAGAGTTATGGCCCCTGAAAGGGCCAAAATTAGCTATTTTGACCTTGTCTGCACAATAGCAACTTCATTTATGATTTGATTTTAACCGAACTTACACACAACTTTTATCACCACAAGATCTTGGTTCTTTTTTGAACTGGCCAGATTCCATCATTGGTTCCAGAGTTATGGCCCCTTGAAGGTCCAGAATTGGCTATTTTGGCTTTTGCAGCCATATAGAGACTTCATTTATGGTTTTATTTGATACAAACTTCCAAAATATCTTCAACAACAATAAATCTTGGATTCCATGACAAATCAGATCCAATCGTAGGTTCCAGAGTTATTTTATATCTAATTATCTCCCCTGATCGTAGTCAAAATGGATTTATATCAGTAAGTACTTATAGGACTTATTTGAAATTTCATTATTATCATTAGTTGGACTGAGTCAATCAGGGTAGATAACTATGGACTGATTTTATATCAAATTACCTCCCTTTATTTCAAATTAAAATGGGTTTATCTCCATAACTAATGAAGATACTGATCTGAAATTTCATTTATGTCAACAGTTTTATTTGGCAGATCCTTCTTTTGTTCACTTACAATAATTTTCTTTTTAATTACTTCCCTTTTACGTTACTATAAATAACTTATTTTTAGTAACTTTTTTATTATTGGCCGTAGGGAAAAACCGAGACCACTTTTCTGTGGTACAGCATGGATGGTACCTCCAATTTTTAGGTGTATTTTGACATATCTATACCTTGTAAGAATTTTTGTTTTCTTTTGGTTAAATTTCTTCCCTTTGTTGTTCCTGTCCTTTGGACTTCGATATTTTTTCTGAGGACCTTCTTGTCCTCAAGTGCAATGATAACAGGTGAGCTATATAGGGCCATCATGGCCCTCTTGTTATGAAGATCCATTCACAAATATGGCCTTTAGAGAGGTCACAAGGTTTTTCTATTTTTATACCTACTGACCTAGTTTTTGACCGCACGTGACCCAGTTTCGAACCTGACCTAGATATCATCAAGATGAACATTCAGACCAACTTTCATACAGATCCCATGAAAAGTATGGCCTCTAGAGAGGTCACAAGGTTTTTTTATTATTTGACCTACTGACCTAGTTTTTGATGGCACGTGACCCAATTTCAAACTTGACCTAGATATCATCAAGGTGAACATTCTGACCAATTTTCATGAAGATCCAAATCAAGGGTACGGCCTCTAGAGAGGTCACAAGGTTTTTCTATTATTTGACCTACTGACCCAGTTTTTGACGGCATATGACCCAGTTTCGAACTTGACCTAGATATTATCAAGGTGAACATTCAGACCAACTTTCATGAAGATCTTTTGAAAAATATGGCCTCTAGAGAGGTCACAAGGTTTTTCTATTTTTAGACCTACTGACCTAGTTTTTGGTGGCACGTGACCCAGTTTTGAACTTGACCTAGATATCATCAAAGTGAACATTCTGACCAACTTTCATAAAGATCCCATTAAAAATGTGACCTCTAGAGTGGTCACAAGCAAAAGTTTAAGGACGCACGCACGGACGACGGACACAGCGCGATCACAAAAGCTCACCTTGTCACTTTGTGACAGGTGAGCTAAAAATGTTATTTGGATTGCCAGACTGGTTTTAATGGGAATCTGCAAACTTGGTTGCTAGACCAGTTTTAATGAATAACTAGAAAGTTCAACATAACCCTGGTTGCCAGACTATATGGTCTTGATTGCCAGGCTGGTTTTATTGAACAACTACAAAGATATCATAATTTATGACGCCAATTGCCAGACTGAACTTGTACTAACAATACAGGTGATCAATATCCCCGAGACAACACTTTTACACTATGATAATACAATGTAATCATGATCTTTGACCTTCAGAGAGAAAGATAAAGTGTACCAAAACATTAAATATAAAAGTCACATAAATTATGGAAAATTTCTGCAGTGATGAACCATGTGTTAAATCACTAATAATGTGGAAACTATTTGAATCAAAGTTTGGATCAAATCTTATTTAGTAATAACCAAGATAGAGCAAAGTGCATCACAACTTGAACCTAAAATTCCAAGAAAAAAGAGGGCATACTGTAAAATCATTTAATTTCGTGGGCATGAAATTTTTTGGTTTTGGTCAAAACAGCAATTTTGTGGGGATATGAATTTGTGGATTTCAACTTTTTAACATGAAATGGGAATTTTACTTGTTCATTGGTATTCAATTTCGTGGATTGACTCAACCACGAAAATTAGCTCCCACGAATACATGTATTAATGATTTCACAGGAACTCGTAAAAATAAAATATTGATGCCAGCGTCATATGGTGTGGGTGATGATGTGGAACAACAATCTCAAGTATGAATAAAATTAACAGATATAGTGAAAAAGTATCAAAATTAAACTGAAATTCTAGGTAAAAAGGGGGCAAAATTCATGAAATATGGGTGCAAAAGTTATGACCCATGTGTCATATGATGTGCATGATGACGTCAAACAATCGTTTTCAGTTTGAATCAAATCCATTTGGTAATGATAGAGTGAAGTGCATTAAAACTTTAACCTGAAATTTTATGTAAAAAGGGGAATAATTTATAAAATACTGGTGCCAGCTTTATGGCCCTTGTGTCAAATCATGTTGGTGATGATGTGAAACAACTATTTTGTATTTTGTTGACTCATATCCATTTGATTTAATAATATCTAAGATAGAGTGACAGTGCACCAAAACTTTAACCTGAAATTCTAAGTAAAAAAGGGTAAAATGATGCAGAACAACTATTTCGAGTCTGAATCAAATCCTTTCTGTAATAACAGATGTATTGGAAATGTATCAAAATTCACCTTAAATTCTCAGTAAAAAGGGGGCATAATTCATGAAAAATTGACACCAGAGTTATAGACCTTGTGTCATACGATGTTGGTGATGATGTGGAATAACTATTTTAAGTTTGAACCAAATCCATTTAGTAATAACTGAGATAGAGTGAAAGTAAGCCAAAACTTGAAATTCTAAGTAAAAACGGGGGATAATTCATGAAATATTGGTGCAATATTTATAACCCTTAAGCCACATGACATGGGTGATGATGAGGAATAACTATTAAAAGTTTGAAACAAATCAATCAAGTAATACAGATAAATAAAGTGCATCAAAACTTTAACAAAGGTGCAGATGCGGAAGGACGCAGACCTCGGGGTCAAGTAGGACAGCTCTTCTCTACTTTGTTTTGTTGGGTTTAATAATGCACCAACAAAATTCAGGTCATATGGTGAAATTCCAGCTTTGATGGTGGAAAAAACCATACTTAGTATAGACAAACTAAGAACACTTACCGTGTTGGAATCGAAATCTTTACCTAAAACAGTGATATTCTCTCGAATGAAATTATTGTCTGTTGTTTAGATGCAAATTATAACATCAATCAGGGCTGTACATTTACTAATATAATTCCTCTGCATTTGAACTCCAAACAATGAATTTATTCAACGACAAATCACTTTCTGGGACAAGTTATTTCCTTAACAACCAGCATTTCACTCTACTTGTTTTAAAACTTGGGCAAAGCAAAAACAAAACTAACATTCTTTGAAATAAAAATGTATTTTTACAATGTGACAATGATTGAGAGACAAAAATAGATGTCATGACAACAGTAGCGGTAACAGAAAATTGTTCTGTTCAAAATGCTTCGTGATTTGTGAAAAAATTAAAATCATCATACCGGTATTTCTCTGTACTGTAAGTAAGACAATATTTGCCTTGGTTTTATAATTATAGGTTATTAGCTTTGTATCGGGAAATAAGGCTGAGTTCTGCAGCTCCTAAAGTTGGCAATATTCTTCCGCTAAAGAACTAGTACATGTACTTATTTCCCAATGCAAAGAAAATATAACCTTTTTATTACATGTGTATCTACACATATAAATGTAATATAAATATTATGAATTTGTTCAATAGCCTGTGTAAGACTGACAATACTAAACTAAATAAAAGAATTAATGCAACAATACACATTAAATTACGTCACACACCAGATATGAAATTCAGGCCTCCGTGTATGGAAATATGGTACCATTGCAACTTAATGGGCAATAGAAACGAGTACATAAAAAATCCTAATATTCTGGACTACTATAGTCGTGGCTGATTCCCAAACTGGTCCACAATTCTGCTGTAAGGACTAAACTGCAACTTTAGGCAGCATGAAAAGGGCTGTTGACTAACAATATTTCTTGACAAAAGCAATGCAAATAACATCAAACTTACAGTACGTCAACATTCAATCTTGGTTTCATACAGAAACCCGAGGAGATCAAAGTATGTATTTAGTGTCAGAACTTTAACACTGTTTTTAACCCTTACCCTGCTAAATTTCTATAACAGACTTGTCCATCTTTAAATCTGGACAGTACCATTTACTGTAAACAAGAGGACCATGATGGTCCTGAATCGCTCACCTATCCCCACAAGACCCAGTGTTGAACTGAGTATGACATCGTTATTTCTATTATTTGACATAGTGACCTAGTTTTTGAGCACATGTGACCTAGATATCATGAAGATAAAAAATTCTGACCAATTTTCATGAAGATCCATTGAAAAATATGGCCTCTAGAGAGGTCATAAGCTTTTTCTATTATTTGACCTAATGACCTAGTTTTTGAAGGCACGTGACCCACTTTTAAACTTGACCTAGATATCATCAAGGTGAACATTCTCACCAATTTTCATGAAGATCTCGTGAAAAATATGGCCTCAAGAGAGGTCACAAGGTTTTTCTATTTTTCGACCTACTGACCTAGTTTTTGACCGCACATGACCAAGTTACGAACCTGACCTAGATATCATCAAGCTGAACATTCTCACCAGCTTTCATGAAGATCCATTGAGAAATATGGCCTCTAGAGAGGTCAAAAGGTTTTTCTATTTTTAGACCTACTGACCTAGTTTTTGACCCCACGTGACCCAGTTTCAAACTTGACCTAGATATCATCAAGGTGAACATTCTGACCAATATTCATGAAAGATATCATGAAAAATATGGCCTCTAGAGAGGTCACAAGGTTTTTTCTATTTTTAGATCTACTGACCTAGTTTTTAACCCCATGAGTGACCAGTTTGAACTTGATCTAGATATCAACGGGTAACATTCTGACCAATTTTCCTGAGATCCATTGAAAAATATGGCTCTAGAGGGTCACAAGGTTTTTATTTTTAGACCTATGACCTAGTTTTTGACCGCACGTGACCCAGTTTCGACTTGACTAGATATCATCAAGGTGAACATTCTGACCAACTTTCATGAAGTCCATTGAGAAATATGGCCTCTAGAGAGGTCACAAGGTTTTTCTATTTAGACCTACTGACCTAGTTTTGATCCAACATGACCAGTATTGAACTTGACCTAATGATATCATCAGGTGAACATTTGACCATATTCATGAAGAATCTCATGAAAAAATATGGCCTCTAGAGAGGTCACAACGTTTTTCTATTTTTAGATCTACTGACCTAGTTTTTACCCCCACGTGACCCAGTTTCGAACTTGACCTAGATATCATCAAGGTGAACATTCTGACCAATTTTCATTATGACCATTGAGAAATATGGCCTCTAGAGAGGTCAAAAGGTTTTTCTATTTTTAGACCTAAGGGACCTAGTTTTTGACCCACGTGACCCAGTTTCGAACCTGACCTAGATATCATCAAGGTGAACTTTTGACCAATATTCATGAAGATCTCATGAAAAAATAGGCCTCTAGAGTTGGTCACAAGGTTTTTCTATTTTTAGACCTACTGACCTAGTTTTTGACCGCACGTGACCCAGTTCGAACTTAAACCTAGTATCATCAGGTGAACATTCTGACAATTTTCATGAAGATCTTGTGAAATATATGGCCTCTAGAGAGGTCACAAGGTTTTTCTATTTTTAGACCTACTGACCTAGTTTTTGATGGCACGTGACCATTCCAACTTTGACCTAGATATCATCAAGGTGAACATTCTGACCAACTTTCATAAAGATCCCATGAAAAATGTGACCTCTAGAGTGGTCACAAGCAAAAGTTTACGGACGCACGCACGCACGCACGCACGCACGGACGGACGGACGGACGACGGACGCTGCGCGATCACAAAAGCTCACCTTGTCACTTTGTGACAGGTGAGCTAAAAAGGGGTGTTTACCAAAAAGATACTGACTGAATGGCAAACAGTGATCAGATTGTACGGATGTGCAGGCTGATCATGATCTACACTGGTCGCAAAGGTAGAATCAATCGTGTCCAGCACGGTAAGGGTAAACTGTTCAACTGATTAACCTTTAGCCTGCTCTTGGCAAATGATTTTTCCTTTGCGACGAGTGCAGACCCAAGATCACCCTGCACATCCCTGCAGGCTGATCATGGTCTGCACTGTTTGCTATCTGGTCAGTAAATTTTCAATGAACACCCTCTCGTATAATAAATGGTACTCTCCAAATTGAATGATAGACCAGTCCATTTTAGAAATATTGCAGGGAAAAGGTTGATTTAAAAAAATATTCAGTGATAATGTTTATCTGAATCAACAATCTGGTGAATCATTCCTTGTTTTGACCGGGTCTATACAACTTTAACAACTATTAAAGTAACTATATCATTTAAGAAATGGAATCAGTGTCAATATAAAAATAATTAACATTAACTTCTCCTTTGATATTCAATAGTCACTTAGAAATGATTGATCAGTAAAATGTACAAGAAAAAAGATATTCTGGCATATGGTTCATCATTTAGTGGAATTTATTTGTAAAAAAACTTTTGGCAAAGTATAGCTAAACTGCCATTTGAAGTCTAGTTCTAAAAAAACCCTGTACCTGATTGTCTATCTCACGTGGCATTTTCCATTCCTTTTTTCCTCAATAAAAATGAGGTACATTTAATTTTTTTTTCAAGAATTTAACTCCATGATTTTGATTTTTTAAGATAAACAGAACATTCTAAAACAGATTTAAAATCTAAAATTTCAAAACTTTGCCTCGAAGTTTTCAACCTCTTAGAGGTTCTCCCTTCAAACAGACGTTTTTTAGACAAAGCTGCAATATTTCTCTTTTCTCGTAAAACTGCTTCTTAAAAAATCGTAACTGCCTCTTGCTTTCATGCACACATCTTTAGAGCATTTAAATCTTTTCCTTTCTAAATATTTTTCTATTGTTAAAATCTTCTTCCTCTGCCCCCTCTAAAACCTCTGCCCCACCCTCTACCCCCACGTCCGCCTCCTCCCCCACCTCTTGGACCGCCTGTGTAAGAACCAGCTTTATCACTAAATTTGCCGCTGGGTGGGGCGTACAGCTGACGTGCTTCACGATTTGTTTTCTTTGGATGTGATGCTCCATTTGCAGCTCCATCGTATGTTATTGGTGTGTATCTCTTCTGTCTGTAATTGAGAGAAAAATACTGTAAGACTATTTCCATAAATGACCCACCCGCTTAGCTCAGTAAGGAGAGCGCAGGGCTCGTGAGTTCAATCTGATGGTGGGGCACATGTTCTTCGTGACGATTTCATAAAAGACATTGTGTCTGAAATCATTTGTCCTCCACCTCTGATTCATGAGGGGAAGTTGGCAGTTACTTGCAGAGGACAGGATAGTACTGGTATAGAATCCAGGAACACTGGTTAGGTTAACTGCCTGCCGTTACATAACTGAAATACCCTTAAAAACGATGTTAAACCCAAAACAAACATACGTCCATAAATAAAATCAAGGATATAAATATGACCTGTACTTTGGATAATGTACTCTCTGAACAGTTTCGACATTCTCTGGTTGTAATGAAAAAATTTCTGTTATGGACGAAGAAGGCCAAATCGCATATGGAGAATTGGTAATTTCTTACAAATTGCCACCTGTCCATTACCTTATGTATTAATACATTTTGTTCTATGAATTTCTTTAATAATGTTGGCATAAAATTTAAGGGTTTCAGCTATAAAAACATTTTCATGAGGAAAATTCTTCACAAATTTCCTACTTGAAAGGTAAAGTACAAGTGAATTTTATTTGCTAGTTGGGATCAACCCAACCATAACATCCAAGAATTTTTTTTTTCCCTTGCCAAAATAATGATTTTACAGTAACGATAGTGATTTTGAGCCGCACCATGAGAAAACCAACATAGTGCGTTTGCGACCAGCATGGATCCACACCAGCCTGCACATCCGCGCAGTCTGGTCAGGATCCATGCTGTTCACTAACGGTTTCTCTAATTGCAATAGGCTTTGAAAGTGAACAGCATGAGTCCTGACCAGACTGTGCAGCTGGTATGTATCCATGCTGGTCGCAAACGCACTATGTTGGTTTTCTCGTGGTGCGGCTCATTTTGATAAAAAGGTGTATTCAATCTACTTTGTCATTTACTAGTAAACTTCGTCTGGCAATAACCCTTTTGAAACCTGTAACATACTAAGAATTTGTTCCAGAAGTTGAATCATTGGTCTGAGTCTGAAATCTTGTAACCAAATGTTGAAATGTATGAAAAATAGAAAACTTACGCAGTTTGAGATGCTGCCCCTCCTGGGGATGTAACTGTTTTTGTCTGTAAAAACAAAACACATATTTATTGTTCATATCAATGTTAATGTTCCCTGTAAATTGTATATAATCTATACATTCTTTGTTTTGTTTTTGTTGGGTTTAATGACATTCAAGCATACTTATAGGTAATATATATGGCAACTTTTGATTGTGGAGGAAGACCCCAGGTGTCCTACTGGGAATCATTTCATCACAGGTGGGCACCTGGGTAGAATCACCAACCTTCAGTATGCCAGCTGGATTACTTTTTCACATGCAGAATTCTACATCTCCAAGCAAGGCTCCAACCTACACCAGTGAAGGCCAGTGATTCTAAGTCAGCCACCTTAAAACTGCCTGACCACCATGGCCTCTCTATATACTCTACAGTCCTGTTTTGATGTAAGGTAGAAAGTAGGTATGTTCATTTGACAGAATATGAATATACCTGGACTGTAATCATAGACATAGTACAAGAGATCAATCAATTTTTGCCAATAACAGTCCTACCTGTTTATATAAATAGAACTGTATGGAACTAGTTGAAAGGAACAATGAAATACCTGTCCTGTTAAATACTGGATGACAAGTCATTTGATTTAATCTAAAAGTCAGTTTTCTAAGTAAATACTTGGAAGCTTTATTATGATTTTATATATAATATGTAATATGCTGCCCATATTTTATCTAAATTTCAACTTGAATAATTGACCTGAATTAATTTTATTAGACTTTCAAGGAAGGTACAATGTTTATGTATACAAGTTCAAATGCAAAGAGAAGTATTAACCCTTACCCTGCTAAATTTCTATATTGGACTGGTCCATCTTCCAATTTGGGCAGTACCATTTATCATTTGAAGGGGTGTTTACTAAAAATTTAATGACTGAATAGCGAACAGTGCAGACCATGATCAGACTGCACGGATGTGCAGGCTGATCTTGGTCTGCACTGGTCGCAAAGACAGAATCACTTGCCGCCAGCAAGCTAAGGGTTAATAAAGAATAAATCTTCACCAATATGTTTCGGCCCTAATTCAAATTATTCAAGTACATTAATACAATTCCATGATGTTAAAATCATATCATTTACATGTAGTTGTGGAATCCTTAAAACAGTTGTGGCAGTGGTTAAAAATTTCTATCTGCAGAGAGCAGTCTCAAAACTGTAGCACCTGAATGGTCGATACTGAGCACAGGTTTGAAACTGACCAATGACATGCTTGCATTCTTAGACTGGTCTCCAAACTTTTTTTATATACAGCCAGAACACTGTGTTTTAAATTCTTACAGCTAAGATCCCATTTAACCCTTACCCTGCTAAATTTCTATATTAAATGAACTTGTCCATCTTTCAGTTTGGACAGTACCAAAACAGTGCAGATATTGATCAGACTGCACGGGTGTGCAGGTTGATTATGATCTGCACTGGGCACAAAGGCAGAATCAATCGTGTCCAGCATGATAAGGGTTAATGGGGATCAAAAGAACACTTTCTAATTCCATATAAATATCAAATCTGAAACATTTTTTATTCAAATATGAAGCAGTACTTACTGCAGGTTTCCATGACAACGTGACAAGACATTTGTATGATGGTGGATTGTGGAATAAGTCTTTAATAAGACTGTTTATGTTTGATGTAACTTTGAGGGCACATACTTTCAATTTACTCTGAAATATACATAAAACATTTCACAAAACTAAAACATGCAGTAACTATGAAAGCATAACATATATGATACAGGCAACAGAAAATAAACCAATGGAATGTCCAATGAATCCAAACTAGAAATGTGTCCTTTGAATAGTCACAAATTTTGGCTCTAAGAATTAAATTATTAATGTTCTTTGGCACAAAAAAAAATTGAACGAATTAAGACTGAATTAAAAATCTCAAACCAAAAGCAGGTATTTAATGATTAATTTAATCACCAAAACACTTGATGCAACTGTTCTAAATTTCAATGAAATGACGACAAAAAGAAATGTTTGATTTTTTTGTTGGCTTTTACGTCACACCAGCATCATTGTAAGTCAAGGTGATTTTCCTTCTGGTGCCCCTCTGGCAGCCTCCCACCTAGGAAGCATCACCATCCTTCCAAAGCAAGCTGGGTAGTTTCCGCACAAGGAAGAATTCTACAACCCATATGCAGTGACAGGCAAATGATTTACAAAATGCCATTTACCACTCTGAAACATACAAAAATATTTACATAAATTATTATGTTAAAAGAAAAATGGTTAGAAATATCCATACCTCTTCCGTTTTCAGAGCATCCCCTGATTTTCCTTGTAAATCTTGCCGCAACTGCTTTATGTAAATCTGTACCCCGCGTGCAAAATACTGTAACCTAAAAATGAAAACAACATTAAACACTTTCATACTTGTCAAATATTACAATTTCATCAATTTCAATTATAATGGTTTTTCATTCTAAATAATAAAGTCTATAAGAACATCCTTTTGAAACATAGGATGCAACCAAGCTAAATAAAAGCAGAGACTGTTCATCATGATAAGTAATGAAACGTGCAACACTCCTCACGCGTATTTCTAATTTTGCCATTGTCTCACAGAAAGACAAACTGGAATCAAGGGAAATTACCTAAATGCTATTTCACAACATTCTTACACTGCTTCTTTCCTGAAAACATGTACCTAAAATTATCTTAACTGTTAAAATGAAAGAAGACAGTGGCATTACAAACCTTGATCTAAAATCTTTTAATCTTTCTGCGGCGTCTTCTGCTGTAAGGAATTCTGGGTGTTTACGCCCAAGCTGATGAAATGTGTACATTAAACATTCAACATATGAAAACTGTAGTTTTGGTTCTTCGTCGAGATCGGCATCTGTTTCTACCTCTGGCGGGGGTAATGGCATGTAATCCTGAATGAAAGGTGAATTTCTGTTACAATCAGTTTATTAACCACTACAATGAACTAAGACTTTTTTTTATTTTACATTGAAAGCAAGTTAGAGAAAAAAATGAAATACAAATCTTAGAAGACAATAGGGTTTTTAAAAAAAAAATAAATAAAATGGAGAAAAAATCCTTGAATCAAGAACTAGGGCCCGCCCTAGCCAATAATTAGCTGTACCCAAATAAAGAAAAAGCTGTTAAAATCATACAAAAATATGTTTAAAATTACAAACTGGACCATCAGATTTGTAGCCAAACTGAAAAATTTGTAGCCAAAGTGGCATTTTATTAACCATTGGCTACAATGGCAAATGGCAGAGCGGGCCCTGCAAGAACTGTTTGCAGGAACACCATATACAAAATATTCAAAGAATGATTTTTCTTTCTCTATGCCAAATCCATGTTTTATTCTATGTTTTCCAGATAAATGACAGCATGCCATAATTTCAAGTTTATCAAACATACAGAACTACTTTAACAAGACAAAAGATGGATGACGTCTAGCAAACAAGAAAGCATGTCCTCCATGGCTCATACCCAGACAGATCATACTACCTTAATACGACAGTCTGATACCAGTTTATGTATACCTACTTCCACCACATACTTTCCACATTCTCAGCTACTTAATGGCAGACATTTAACCTGGAAACTTTCCTGCATTCCATACAAGTACTAACATGCTTGTTCCATACAAGTACAGAGAAATAAGGCTCACTGACCCATCAATAGCTCAAGCACACAGACATAATAAACAATACAATAAGGTTATTATAATAGCAGCTTGATCTGGGATGCTGTATTTGACTCAAGTGGATTTTGCCAGGCCGAATCACACAATGCACACAAGCGCCAAGTGTGATCAGACCTGACAAAATTCACGAGAACAGTCAAAATCCCAGATCTAGCTACTGTTGTAATGACCCTTTTATTATATATCTCCACCTTTTTGTTTGTTGTTTTCTTATCAATCAAAATCTTCAATGTTTATCGATGTTAAAATAGAACTGAGTGTAGTTTTAGTGTTCTATTTATAGCACTACATGTCAGGTCATACATATTAAATGAAAGTAGTCCGGCAACATACAATACAAAAGGTACAGTATGGATTTTCTTTCTGCCTGTTCATATTTACTTGTAAAATAACAGCCGTATTTTTGACAGAATTTATATACACTAGGTATAGAATAAAAGTGGTTCCTGACCATTTTCCTTTTATTTCCTTCGCTTGGATCATTCGAAACCCTGTTTAACTTGAGAACTTTGCAACATTAACTGACTGTTGTTTTACTGTAACAGACAATAGAACGATTTACATGAAAACTTGGGTTTTCCACGAACCAAATTCAAAAACTGGTTAAAAATAAACAAACTCAAAACAGAGTTATACTCACAATTAACCTAGAGAAAACATTGCTCAAAGGAGTCTGTACTTCTTCTTGTGTAAATCCATTATAGTCTGAGATTTCTGCTAGTAATTTTAACATGTCTAGTTTATAGTCTACCCCATCTTCTGGGGATGCCATGGCACTAAGTCCGGGTAACACACTGTTACATATGTAATTCACAAACACTTCTGAATGCACATTTTTCTGAAAATAGAATTATAGAAAAAATAAACATTTTTTTCAAAACTAGGTAAAATACATCTATTGAGGAAATACTAATTTTCAAAACATAGTAACATATACAGGTGGTTACAACTAATTTACAGCAAAAAGTCTATAGTACATAGGCAAGTATTCTTGTAAAATGTACATGTATGTAATGAAGGAAAATATATTGTAACAAAGAGAGGACTAATACTTACAGAAAACAATGGAGCTGCCTGTTTTACACATGACATAAGTCTGTCTACAACATCTGAATCCGCTGCCTGTAAAGGTGTTAACAGAACTTATAAAATGTGTGTTTTTTTTAATTACCAAAATAATTTTGGCCATTTTGGACTTTTCAAGTTCTGATAGGAGAGGAAGACCCAAGAATCCCTTCTAAATATTATTCCACACATGAGTAGACAACTGGGTTGAATCACAAACTATATCCCCTAGGACTAAGAGAGTAAAGAATCAGCAGCTGCAAATGACAAAAGCACAAAAGTCAGCATACTCTAGTTTAAACTCTATGTTATTGATTACTTTTCTCAAAGCAAATATCTAAGTCTTGTTTTTGCTGATTTTATGTAAAACCGATGTAATTTATGTCACAGGGCGACTTTCTAGCTTAATACCAAACGAAGACACCAGGCTCCATTTCCGGCACAGGCAGCATCAGGGTAGAACCTCTTACGTGAGCCATTTGGGTGGCTTCTTCACATAAAAGAAACAAGGTTTCAAATCCATGGGGTTAGCAATGTTAACCATCTGGTCAGGGTGGCCTCATTTTTTTTCAGACTGTTTTATACAGCTAAAACATGGGCGAGTTGGAAAAATGAAAAATTTGAAAACTTGAGCTGGAGGTCCAGGGCAAAGCACTGATAGGGGGTCCTGGTGATTTTAGTAAAATTAAATATCATCCTGTGTTTTTTACATTTTTAGTATATCAAGTATAGAAATACAGAATCTGTATACCAAAACACAAAAACAAGACTGACATCAATTAACTTAGAAATTGTACTGACCTCAAAAGTTTGGTCCAACTCTGCTTGTTCTGTGACAATTTCCAATAACTGTTGTCTTCCCATCACTGTGTTCATACTGGACAGTGATTTCAGTATCTCCATTATGAAAATGAACTCTTCCTTAGTTACATCCTGTAATACCTGAAAGCGAAAATGGACTCATCTATATAATAATCTGACATTTAAGTTTTGGTAAGACCTATAAAATCATTCTACAATGATCTGTCTCAAATCAAATGAAATTTTACATAGAACATCCAACTTTAAATACAATGTACATGAATCTGTGATTTTTAAACTGACTTAACAAATTCTGCGACAAGTAATTCCAGTAAAGCCAGTTTAACTATTGCTTGTTTATGTAAGAGACTGGTCACCCTAGGTTCTAAAAAACACATTACTTTTTGCATATTTGACCTATATTCTTATTGCAAAATTCAAACTTCTCCTGTCACTGTTTGAGAATTTGTCTTATTTGACAATAACTGCAGCTTGTTCAGAACTGCAGTGAGGTAAGCTGTTAAACGCTTTTCATTTTTCAGCCAACCAAGATAGCTAACTTAGCAAAAAGGGAGACATTCAGACTAACAATCTGAAAGTCTTGAGTTCTGACTTAAAAAAAAGAACAAGTTTTTTTTTCTGGGTAAACTAATAACAGCATGTGAAAGGTCATTTGTAATCAATCTCTGATTCACATTACTGCCCTTCCTGTTGAAAAATTTTGCTAAATGTAACGGACTCTGATAAAAGGTGCCACTTACTTGCAAAGAATTTGTTAGCACTAATTTCAGAACAATGATAATTCAAACTTAAAAGCTGAATAAAACCACACATATCAAACTGACCTTTTTACACTCGTCTACAATATAATCTTGTGATTCTTTATTCAATGTGTCCTCTGGTAATTTTCTCAGGTTTATAAACAGAAATTTAATCGCATTGTCTCTAACTCTGTCATCATCTCCATGTATTTGTGTAAATATACCATTTAACACACCTACAAAATCAAATAAACACTAAATTTAAACAAGATCAGGAGCAAGGGTACAATGTAGTGCCATGGAAAGAACATAACCATTCTTAAAACAATGATGCAACAAATGTACATGTATATCAACTGTTATATAAAGACTGAGATACAGTTTAACCTGCAATATATACATGTACTTATATAAGGAAAAAAGACACTGGAATGAACTGAAAAAAGCTTTCTGTTTTCAAATCTATGGTAACAACAGTTACTGTCAGTTAATAGTGCATGTACTGTTAAATCATTAATTTTCGTGGGGGACTAATTTTCGTGGATTTCGTTGTTGAGTCAATCCACGAAATTTAATGCCAACGAACAAATAAAATTCCCATTCATTTTATGTTCAAAAGATGAAATCCACGAATTCATATCCCAACGAAATTGCCGTTTTGATCAAAACCACGAAATCTGATGCCCACGAAATTAAATGATTTTACAGCATGTAATGCAAGATACATGAATACGAAAAAAATACTGTAAATTCAATATCAGTCAATACGTTCTCTTGCAATACATACTATTCTCTCACAAAATGACCACATACACGACATGACATATCTATAGTCACTGCCTTGAATAATACCTGTTGGTGAAAACTTCTCAAAAACAAAGCGGAACCTACTTTTTGCATTTATTGTGAACAGCTGATTTAGGGCCGTATGTATGAGACCGAGTTCTATCGGATCCTCACACTGTAACAACTGTGTCAGAGCCTCGGCAATCTTTGGTACATGCTCAGCGTTCACTTTACACAGTGTAGGGAGGTCCTTGATCGCTTGTTTCCTGATCTAAAAATACAGTTTAAGTTATAAATCATTATGTGGACAAATTCAAAGTGATACAAAATGTAGTTAATCAAATTTTTAGCTTATTTTGTTTTAAATTTCATAATTATATGACATTTGTACCATGGACCTCGGACATAACAATTGTTTGTCATTGAAAAATCACCTAACTATAATGATGAATTTCAAAATAACAGGGGTTCCATTTGACCCGGGACCCCGGGTCCAGACCCGGGAGATTTTCAAAAGACGCTCAAAGGACCCGGCATGATACTTGCCTGTGCGTCCTTCGGGACCCGGAGGCATTTTCCTTTGATAATCCTTTCTCTTATCATTCATTTCCTTCAGTAAAACTATTTCCACGATAGACACGTGTATTCCAAAATAAACACTCGCGGTCATGCCCTCCTGACTTTGATCTTCTGCTAAATCCCGCCCTTTCTCCTGTAGACATGCCTCGCTTATTTTTATATTAGCAAGTTACGTCACGGTGAGTGCACATAGGTAAGAAGAATCAGTGAAGTGTTGAAATTAATTGATAAAGAGTATCGATCCTGTGTACTGTCAAAAAAGGCGCCAATTATTAAATTATCGTAAGCAGCTGATTACCTAGTATGTGAAAAGTGCCCTGCAAGATTTTTTCATGCCAACTTTAAATTAGACCATTGTTTAGTGATTATACCGTAATTTCAACAAGAAACTTCACAAATTTTGATGAATTTTGAAAGCAAAAATAAGTTTAGAATGTCCTTTCACGAGTCTAATTACACCCGATGTCATATGCATATTTTCCAAAATTCCTTAAAAAAACTGACTTTCAATGCAGTTTTTAATGATAAGTAGCATCATTGTTTGAGGAACTATCTCTGATTTAGCTTAGTTGGCCAAGTAAACTGAGCAAAAACTACTTTCCGATGACATTCCGAAAGTGTACCAGTATCCGGATAGTACATTTTGGATACATTTTTATAGAGTGTTATAGCACTGTTCTGTTATTAAAAATTAAATGAAATATAGAAGAAAAACCTAATCAAAATAACATGAATTTTGATAAATATTAGTAACAATATGAGACTATGTGACCTGAAACTGACATTTTTATTATGCTGAAACATGATCTTGGGTTTATTGTTTTCTTAGGTAAAGATCTACGTATTACTAAATAAAAAAAATATAGTCAATTATATGGACGTGTTGGGACAGGACTCCTGTATTTTGGAAAAGGACCCTTCAAAATTTGGGCCCAAGGGTCCTGGGACTCTTGGGTTTTCAGGTCTAGTGGAACCCCTGAAATAATTCTGAAAAAAAATTCAGTAACACACAAAACATTAAATCTGTTAAAAAGATACTTTCACTCTGTTTACAAACAGATGAATTTAATTATCAATAAAATCAAAATAAATTATAAAAGTTACATCACTTCCACCATTTACCTCAGGTGATATTTTATCTGTGCATAGATCTAGAAACATGTATGTTAAATTAACTTATTTTCATTACAACTAAAACCATACACATCTGCCATTTCATTACAACTAAAACCATACACATCTGCCAAAGCTATCGGTAACCACAGACAGGGAAAGTACTTTAACCTTTAGCCTAATAGCCGCAAATGGTTTTGCCTTTGTGACCACTGCAGACCAAGACCATCGCTGTTTGTGGTCTGCACTGTTCGCTATTCAGCCAGAAAAATTTTCAGTGAACATCCCTTTGAATAATAAGTGGTGCTGCCCAAATTGAACGATGGACCAGTCCATTTTAGAAATTTAGCATGGTAAAGGTTAGAATTATAGACAAACATACATTGATATCATCATCCTCACAAAGGTCGAACAGAGCATTGATGGCCTGGTATGCTAGCTTCGGAAAGTACTTGAAAAAGCGCGTGACGAATTGTGACGCAAGTCTTTTCTCTCCTGGACCTCCTTTAACTGCACTTATAATATACAGGAATTCCTCTTCATGCTGAAAAATGAAAGATCAAAACATATCGACACTGTTCTGTTTTGAAGGTTTAAACAAAGAAAATGTAATAAAAATATTGGAGCTTATCGTAAAACATTGCTGTAAATAAGCTGCAGCAAAAATATCCCGAAAGTTTACTTTATTTTTGAAATCTTATATTTCCGTAGCTCTTTACCGGTGGTGTGAAAATATTCGCATTTTTCTATTCTAGGTAAACAAATTATTTATACAAAGATTTTGTTGTTGAGGTCGTAAAATACTTTAATAGTATTTTCATTGTGAGAAAGTAAGAATTATCCTAAATGCTTATCTTCTGGCAAAAATAACCGCTAATATTGTACTGTTGCTATTGTAGGTTAAATCTCACCAACCCTCTTGTCCTTTTGACGGAAATACCGGAAGATGGGATTTATCCTAGGGGTATGGATCCGTACCTGTAGACATGCCTGGTAGCAGTTTTCTAGGGGTACGGACCTCCGTTTTTCTAGTGATTAAGGGTCATTTACATTTTGAATTTTGTTGAAAATGAAAAAGCAAATAAGACTCCATCAGTATTCGCCTTGAACTTGAATCTATATGGTTTACAGATAACAACGTTCATCCGACTTGTTACATTTTCCTTTGAAACGAAAATAACCGAGGAGCACCAAATAAATCTGGCAGAGATTAAAGCTGCTTTCCACACTCTAATTACATTTCGTTATAAAAAAAATAATAATACTTGTCAGGCCTTTTTTTCATCAATTTGGGAATGCCACCAACACCGTTGGAATTGGGAAAATGCTCTCAGAATTTGTCTTAATTGGGACAATTTGCAAATTACCAAAATCTATATTTATTATAAATGTGTTTTTGTGTGAAATATTAATGAATTGCATTTCAGTAACTGTTCAACAGTATTATAATTTACCTAAATATACATACAAATTAGCAAAACTATCTTAAAACAGCAAAAACCTTAAAAGGCATGATGATCATTTGGGAATTTTTAATTCAACTTTGGGGAAAAAACATACTTTTTTGCATTGGGATTACCTCCTTTTACCGGAGGTAGATTTATAGGGGGCAAAAGCCCTACTTGTACGTGGTCAAATAATTCTGGTTTATACAGTGAAACGTTGATAATTGTTAAATTCGGCGTACTTTCAAAGATTTCAATGGTAAACTTTTAACTGTCGTCGAATACACTTAGCAGTTATAAGATAACCACTTTTTGGCCAACAGTAACAGAAACAGCAGTAACACCGTTTGCAAACACTAACGTTTATTGGCCGACGGAGCTTAAACATGTGCGGCACAGGTTCCTTTTCAGGGAATATATAATACAGTTCATCATACATCATTTTACAGATATTTAAAGATATTTACTGTCCTTCAAATTCATTATGGCCCAGGTTTTTATCTCTGGTATGATTTAGGTAGTTCATTCAGTCTTCTACCTGATGTCTTCTATGAGAATGCCGTTAGAAGTACTTTCCCCAAGATAGAACACTGCATGTTCAAGCATTTGAAAGACAATATAAATACCTTTAAAATGGTGTACAGTAAGTGGTGTCATATTCCCTGGCATAGTAATTGTTTGCTCTTCATTATGTTCACTAACGGCGTTTCTCCCTTGGCAGCTACATACAAAATTGATTAATACACCCTATTCATTCTCAAAGTATGCGCGTTGCCCTACATGCATTTAAAAGAAATTAACATCACGTTTAAATTCATGTATAACTAGAGCTATCACTAAAGGTGATGAATGTACCCCCCACATGCACTGACACAGTACATTGCAATCTGACGCACACAAGATTGCATAATTATGTGGACTGTATGTATATAGACTGTATGTATACAGTTCAGTAACAAAAAACAAAGTCCCATAACTATGCAGAATATTTATCTAAAAGAATGTAACATGCACCATGCACAACTAGGGTTGGTACTGATTACTTGTGTGAAGTTTCATTAAATTGTGTGCAAGGGTTCGGAAGATTAGGCACACACAAGACTGCATATGCAGACTGTATGTACATAGTATGTTAACAAGAAACAAAGTCCCATAACTCTGCAATTTTTGTCATTGAAAGAACCTAACATGCCCCATGCACAACTACTGATCACTTGTGTGAAGTTTCATTAAATTGTGTCAAGGGGATGAGGAGAGATCGTGCGCACAAGATTGTGTCTATGTATATAGTTTAGTGACAAAAAACAAAGTCCAGTAACTCTGCAAAAATTTTTTCTGAAAGAACCTAACATGCCCCATGCACAACTACTGTTGTTACTGATCACTTGTGTGAAGTTTCATTAAATTGTGTCAAGTGGATGAGGAGAGATGGTGCACACAAGATTGTGTCTATGTATATAGTATAGTAACAAAAAACAAAGTCCCATAACTCTGCAAGTTTTTTTCTGAAAGAACCTAACATGCCCCATGCACAACTACTGTTGTTACTGATCACTTGTGTGAAGTTTCATTAAATTGTGTCAAGTGGATGAGGAGAGATGGTGCACACAAGATTGTGTCTATGTATATAGTATAGTGACAAAAAACAAAGTCCCATAACTCTGCAAGTTTTTTTTCTGAAAGAACCTAACATGCCCCATGCACAACTTCTGTTGTTACTGATCACTTGTGTGAAGTTTCATTAAATTGTGTCAAGGGGATGAGGAGAGATGGTGCACACAAGATTGTGTCTATGTATATAGTATAGTAACAAAAAACAAAGTCCCATAACTCTGCAAGTTTTTTTTCTGAAAGAACCTAACATGCCCCATGCACAACTACTGTTGTTACTGATCACTTGTGTGAAGTTTCATTAAATTGTGTCAAGTGGATGAGGAGAGATGGTGCGCACAAGATTGTGTCTACGGACAGACAGATGGACAGACAGACAACCTGAAACCAGTATACCCCCCCTTACAACTTTGTTGTCGGGGGGTACAATAAATTGTGTCACATCCCCTGACAGTTTGTCTTTAAGCTGTTGAATATACCCCCAAAGAACATTTATGAATATAAGGTCGTATATCAGAATATTCGCGGTTAAGTACCCAATTTCTTTACCCAGAAGCCTTACTGTGCGCTAGGGCAGCCATTTTGTTACTGTTTGCCAGCTAAGTGTGCGCTCTTTTGATTATCATAGTCTACTTTCAATTTCACATTCTAAAAATAGGTGTCAGTACTCCGAGGAAAATAAGCGATTACAAAGTAACAAAATGGAATTTAGATAAAATAATTGCTATTTGCATAGTCTGAAACCATTAAGAAAATATAGACAAATGATATTAAAAATTGCTTGCGATTCTATGGAAAGTAGCTTTAAACTAAATAATGTAAAATATATTGTGAAAAAAAAAAAAAACAATTTGTAAAGATAATTAACCCTTCTAAAGGTCATTTATGTTTTCCACACATTTGGTAGTCGTTACGAGATACAAGGGACGTTTTCACAGTTTCTTTTTCTTAATGTTGGTTAATTGTTTATTAAACAATCAGTTCCGTGCCGATTATCATTATACCTTCTTTAATAACAAAATAAGGAGGTGCATGTTATTATGCCCAATTTATTTATTTTTTTCTGCTGAAGTTCAAATATAATTCATTTAAGGGTTAGATTCACTCATTCATCTGTTATGGACAGTTTATTTTACAATAAACTAATAGGCACGGAACAGTGCATTCATTTGGCGTTCCTCGGTTTTTTCAGTTTTGAAAGAGAAGGTGAACACTGGTATTTGTAAACCATTCTGATCCAAGTTCTAAGTGAACACTGGTTAAGTCTTATTTGTTATTTCATTCACAACAAAATTTAAGATGTAAATAATCACAAATCTCAAGAAAAAGGAGGTCCGTACCCCTAGAAAACCCCAAACAGGCTTGTCTAGAGATACGGATCCGTACCTCTAGAATCAGATTCTAGAGGTACGGATCCGGACACTTCCTTTATCCTATTATAAATGTTGATAAGGTCAATACTTACACTTGGACAGGTAACTGTGTTAGATGGGAAAACAACAGTAAATTGCTATTCAAATTTCATATGAATCATTTAAAGCATGCCCGGGCATGTTTTTACCCTTCTATGTTGGATTTTTGCTTGCCAAATTTGCGGGTGTCCAATTCCCACCATCCCCCTCACCCGTTTGGAAGTTTCTTATAGTACCGACATGGCTCTCAATTGCTTTTTGGGACAGGGTCCATGCAAGGGGGGAATTTCGCATGATTTTTCAAAAAATTCTTTTGAGCAGTCAGGGGCGTAACTGTTTTAAGTTATGTAACCTAATTCAGTTATTTTTTCAAGCATTTTATAACCTGTATTAATATTAGTTATAAAATATAAGTTAACTCAGGTAAGTTATTAAAAAAAAAGTCTTTTTGCTGTTCTCACAAAGACAAAGTGACCTATACAGTGAAATAAGTAGCAATCTGTGGTTAATCAAATTCTCTTTTAGTCTGATCATGACCTGATAAGCATAATGGGATGCTAAGAGTTTATAGCTTTAAACCTTTTGCGTAAAACTTTATCAGCCTTGCGTGAAAAAATTTACTGCTTTGCTGGAAAGACAAGAGTTCAAGGATTCAGGAAATAATTGCATTAGTCACATTCAAAATGAGGAATTAGCACAGGAGGGCTTTGTAATATTTTATGATAACTGAAACAAGTTATGAAAATATAACCAATAACTCAAATGGGTTATAAACTGCGATAACTTGAAACAGTTACACCCATGACTGTTGAGGGGGAATTTCAAACGCGAAAAGAAATGCAAACAAATATAAACACTCTTTTCAACTTTACTGACCCAAACTTGAATTCTGTTAATTATAAACTCTGTTGTATGAATTCTGCCAATTATAGACAACCATATTCAGGCAACACACTTTGTATTTCTTTCTCTGAGCCACGGAATTTCCGGAATCAAAATTTTAAGGCCAACAAGTCAACTGCAAAGCGCTTAGCACTGATGATCTTGGACTCGAGGAGGAATTTTTTTTAAATAGGGGGGAAAAAAAACGTACTATTTTGAGGCCGGAATTGGGCCGATATTCGGCCCCAAATTTTCCAAATGAGAGCCCTGACCTACAAGCACTACACTTCTGCCAGACAGAAAACAGACAAAAAAAAAAAAAAAAAACAGGATAAAATTATTATACGAATCGTGGTAACCGGCGAGTACCCCACCCACTTTATTACACGTTCAACGCAGGACATATTTCAGTTCCAATTCGAAATATTTTACATTACCTCTCCTGCTTTATCTTTTGCATCAGCAAGAACCCCGAACTTCTTGTACAACTGTTCTACAGTGACCATGATCTGCAGCAAAACTTTTATTATCGAAAAATATCAATTTCGATAGCAAGCTGCGCACAGGAAGTCAATTTCTGGGGATACCTGCGCACGAATATGTCGCCAAATGGAATCACATCGTTCTCGTCTCACTGCGCAGAAATAAATCAAAATGTGGATATCAAGAAATTGATAAAATGTTGTGGGAAGCGTGGTTAAGAAGGATAAGTAAAAAAGGGGCATATATTCGGGGAGCATGAAAATGGAGAGGAAGGGAATGCACCAACATACAAGCCAAAATTCATAAGATACAAATACGGGACTTGAAAAAAAGGAAACGCTTTTCGGGCATGCCGTTTCACACTTACATTATTTTCAACAAGTTAGGAAAGGCAGTGAACAATCTAAATAAATTAAGTCAATCCCTACCGAAATATGCACTAACAAACGTGACAAAATATCAAATTGTATAAAGAAAGACATCTAAATAAGTTTCATATAACTTAAAGATGCAATATTTAAGCTACAAAAAGCTTAATTTTACGTTGGAAGCAATATAACAAGTTAACACAAGCTCAACTTCAGCTTCAGCTGACTAGCAGGCGCCGTCAGGAAACAGTGTTTTAATCAGAATTGTTGCGTGCAAAGTTAAAAAGATAAAAGACCCAAAGTATACAGTTAAAAACAGTAGATTATAGTTTTAGAGAATTTTAGTGCGAGTCCAGCCCGCTGACAATAGTCTGCAAACTTGGGCTGGACTGGATATGTATTGGTAAACTGTTCCATAGCCTGATAGTCCTGAGGAGGAGGGGGAGGGGGAGGGGGGATTCGCATGGCACACTGTTTTGGACTGGAGAATTAGGTTGTTAAGAGTTCGTGTCTGTGTGAAATGATGATAGTCCACTGCCAGTAATTCATTTCTTATCTTATAGAACGTAACTAGTGAGGAATGATTTCTTCTTTGTTCTAGGGTCGTCCAATATAGTTCTGTTAACATTTCTGAGACGCTACTGCTATACTGGTAATCATTAAAAACATAACAGGCTTCAGCTCTTTGTATCCTTTATACTTTATAAGCGAGATATTTTTGCCAGGAGTGCCAGACTGTGGAACAGTACTCCACCTTGGGAAGGACATTTATTTATAAGCCATTTATTTAACCTGTCTGTTAACTTAGTCTTTACATTCCTTTCGATGAAGCGGAGGGTATTACTGAGTTTGGATCTTATGTTATTCATATGATTTGACCAGGTCAAATTATTACTGCATGGTCAGTGGATTTAGTTTTAAAATTCAATAGTAATTTAAAGATACTTCTGCGAGAAGGTATTTCTAAACCCGTTTTTTATGGGGATGTGGTTTACAAACTTCGTAAGATATTGGGTCATGTTAATTTTCCAAATGTATTTGGTAGAATTATAAAACGTTTTATTAAAAGAGGTTACGACCCGACTGTTTTGAGACATACCGCATGTTTAGTGTTCAACCCGTTTACAGTTGGACACTACGCTTCCCTCTTTGATTGCGTCTGACGGAAGAGGGGGAGAACTCTATGATAAGCAGTTTATAAATCCTGCCAGGACTGAACTGTTTTGATATTTGTCTTCTGGTCTGTTTCGTCGGGCCCTTAAGGGTGTTTCTCTTGTTGCTCTGTCTTCTGAAAAGGCATTGAGTACATACGTTTTTGGTTCTTAAGGTTTGCTTTTTTTATATATTTATACACGAGCATTTTTGTGTTTTACATGTCATGCCTTTTTGTTTCCATTACGTGTGTAAGAAATTCACCTGGAGGGGATTACTTATATTTACACTGCCCCGTGTCTTTGGAACATGGTGGGGGTAAGAGTGAGGTTGGGTGCGCACCATAAACCGGTTTAAGCTCCCCGGTGGTGTTTTGCCACTGGCCGTTCCAAGGCGGTGCCCCACTGTGTTCCTTTGTTTGTTCGTTTTGTCCTTATGTGTTGGTTTTGTGTCTTGTGTGTGTGTGTGTTCCTTTGTTTGTTCGTTTTGTCCTAATGTGTTGGTTGTGTGTGTGTGTGTGTGTATGTGTGTGTGTGTGTGTGTGTGTGTGGTGCACGCGTCTGCGTGCTGTGGGTTTCGTTTTGAGGAGGCTGCGTTTTTGGTGCGTGGCATTCCCTGTTTGATATTTGTCTTTGTTTTTTTTTTAAGTTGGACAATATGTAGGGTGTAAGGGTATATTACAGGATTTCTTTTACGGTATATTCTTAGAACTTCACATTCATCGGGATTAAATTCCACTGACAATTCTTTTTCCCATTTTTCTAAACAGTATAGGTCTTGCTGTAAGCCTTCTACGTAGGATTTGGATTTGATGGTTAGGTAAACACCCAGCCAGCATTCTATATCGGCCAGATATCAAACCGACGTCGTTGTCTATAACGGCCCGATATCGGCTTCAATTTCGGCTGCAAATAGGAATGATGTCGGCCCGACGTCGGCAGACGGTATCGGGCCAACATCATAATGACATTGGTCCGATATTGGCAAACGATATTTGGCTAACATCAAAATGATATCGGCCCGATATTGGCAGATCATAATAGTGGTCGCGACATAGTGTGACAAGCAGTGCCTTTAATATCAAAGTTTTCTTAAAATATACACGTTATAAATTCTTAGAGTAATTTTCTTGAGAACTGATGTGTCTCGCATCATGTGTATGATGCTTATTTGATTTTATTGATATAATATGTTTCACAACTTTATACTGCATGTTTTATATAGTTACGTAAGCTTTCTGTATATTCTTAACACTAAAATTGTTCAATTAGAATTTTGAACATATTTATATTTTCAATTTTTTGTAAATATAAATACTTCTATGGTGACATTTACATAAAAATAAAAATGTCTCTTAATTATTACCTCCCTTTATTACATATAAAATTTTGATAAATACCGTCTACAAATTTTGCTTGGAACCTAGTTTGATTAATTCTGGCATACATCATATTTGCTTAATAAATTAGCACATATAAACAATTAGATTATTTTTTCACGTTTATCAATAATATTTTGAAAAATATAGTTATATTAGAGAATCCAATATCGACCCGATGTAAATCCGACGTACGAAATAGTTACACTGATTGATGTCGATCTACCGATTTCAATATTTTGCGGTACTACAACGGCCTGACGTCGGCTCTACATCGGCACATTTTGCCGACATCCCGACATTATACCTATATCGGGCCGATATAGTCATGCTGGCTGGGCAATAGTGTCATCAGCAAAGAGACAGGCTCGACTTTTGATGTTATTGGGCAAGTCATTAATTTAGGCGAGAATAGGCAGGGGCCAAGGACTGAGCCCTGGGGGACCCCTGATAGGACTGGTAACCTTTCAGAGACTTTACCCTCATCAAGGACTTGCTGAAATCTGTTACTGAGAAATGACTTAAAAACAAGGAAGCATATCCAACAGGGAAAGCCACGTTCTAAAAACGCAGCATCCCATGTGGTGACCTTATTATTGATACCTATGTATTTGAGTTTGTGGACTAATTTATGGTGTTCTACTTTGTCAAAGGCTTTGCTAAAATCCATTATAATTACATCAGTTTGTTGACCTTTTTCCAGATTATCTGCTATTTCTTGAGAAAAACCTATGAGTTGGGTCTCACAACTATGCTTTGACCTGAAACCATGCTTTTTTGTGCTAAGGACGTTGTTCTTATTGAAGTATGACATTATGTTGGAGACAAGTATATGCTCCAATAATTTGGATGCTATACAAGTCAGGGAGATGTGCCTATAATTATTGGGTTTGCATTTCTGACCAATTTAAAAACAGGTGTTTCCAGTTTTCGGAATAATGCCAGTGTCAAGTGACCATTGGAAGATGACCAACGAGCCTGATTGTTGCTAATGAGCTATTTTCCGACAACATGTATAAAACTATAATTAACAAAGACAAAGCATCTATAAAGGAGGACATAATAAATCTATTTTTACACATATGTAAGACAAATAGAGTAAAAATTAAGATACATGCATTTGGATTAAACTATTAGTATCTATGACAAAGTTAAATTGGTACATAAGACAACTAATGAAACACCAAAATGCGATTTTCACGAAAGCATAAGAAATAATACTAAACTTCTTAAAGACTACTGTTGAGATACTTAATAAAATGTTTAAAAAGATCATTTTTAAAGCCTACAAAACGCAACCAAGCAAAATAATAGCAGGCCCAGATTGAATGAGTATGTTCATGAGAGGTCATGAAATGTGCAAAGCCTTGAATAAGGTGAGTAATGAAAAAGTCCTTCTAAACATCCATAACTTTGGGGTAAATGGTCAAACGGCTACGCTTAAATGGGTCAAAGGCCTACTAGATAATAGGCTCCATTCAGTAGTTGTTGGATAGCTCTTGTTGAAATCTCTCCAACAATAATCAAATAAATTTTGAATTGATTTGATTTGATTTGAAACATATTACTCCATCTTATACCGGTTTCCTAGACTATGTTCGACACTCCTCTCTTCATGACCTGCATTAATGATCTCCTACAAGACTTCCAATTAAAAATTCGTCTATTTGCAGCTTATACTGCTATCTACTTTCCCCTTACATGTGCTAATCAATCAAATATCATTTAAAATGATTTGAACATCCCAAAAAGTGGGAGTTGGATGGGACTTGGAATTTAACCCAAACAACTGGTCAGTTATCGTCGTCACTAGAGGGAAATATCCTATACCAACACTATTCTTAATTCATGGTACAATTCTTGAATCAGTCACATATCGGTCAGGTGCCTTGGCTTTATGATTGGATGTTGGATTTATCAAATGACTTATCATGGGACAAGTACATCAACAGGTTAAATCCAGCCTCAGCAGATTATTATTATTTTTTACTGCTTGAACAGCTTATCATCTAATCTAAGCGTCCTAACACTTGAATAATTCAATATTTTAGCCATGCCAAATTATTCTTACTTAGTTGTATATTACGGTACAGCACGTTGCAAGACGGGAATATGAAAAACCATTTATCAAACACTAGTTAACTCCCTTTGTTTATGACACACCATTTGCTGAGAAAAGTTTGGAGTATTGTACGTATCTTGACATCAACTGTTTCTAAGGTTTTATGGTATTTTCAGTATTGCAATAACTTTGTCATTTTTTATCAAATTCTAATCAAAGTAGCCCATTTCCACCCTTAATGGCCTTATCTGGTCAGATTTCAATTTTTACCAATGTTCCCTTATGTTATTGAAAAGGAAGTGTCTAGAGGTATGGATCCGTACCTCTAGACAAGCCTGTTAGGGGTTTTCTAGGGGTACAGACCTTCTTTTTCTAGAGATTTAGGGTTATTTATATCTTAATTGTGTTGAAAATGAAATAACAAATAAGTCTTAACCAGTCTTCACTTAAAACTTGGATCTGATTGGTTTACAGATACCAGCGTTCACCCGATTGTTTACCTTCTCTTTCAAAACCTAAATAACCAAGGAACTCCAAATGAACACACTGTTCCGTGCCGATTCGTTTGTTGTCAAATAAACTGTTGAGGATAACAGCTAGATTAATGAATGAATCTATCCCTTAAATGAATTCTATTTGAAATTCGATCAGCAAATAAATAAATAAATAAATAAATTAGGCATAATAATATGCACCAATTTATTTTGTTATTTAACAAGGTATAATGATAATTGGCACGGAACTGATTGTTTAATAATCAGTTAAGTGACATTAAGTAAATGTCTGTAACTTACATTTTCTTGAGGAATATTTTCAATGCTGAATAAAAATCAAAAGAAAAGTGTGGGTCATATCTTTAGTCAACCACGCAAATTGCAAAATAAGCTAAAATATGAGACCCAAGAGATTAGTTTATGAATAATTTATTTGAGGTTGATTGTGAAGGAAGTTCTACAACTTATATTAATCACTCTCGACACCACATTCCTGATGGAATCCATCGCTACGAGGGTATGATTGTAGTGGTGGTGTATGATCTAAGTTTCCATGACAAATTCTCTCATTTTATTATTCAGTGCTCGCACTGCCAGTCGACATTATCGCCAAATGGCGATTATTTTATTAAAGTGTCGATTAAAACGCAATTTTTAGCGATAGAAAATGGCGATTAATTTATAAAAATGCTACAAAAAAAATATTGCAAAAAAATGTCCTTAAACTGTAGGAACATACGTAGCTTTATCAACAAAAACGTGCAAAGTCGGTAGCAGGAAGCGTACATGCCCAGAGGCATAATTACCCCTTCTAAACGGTGATTTGTTTATCGCCAACACACATACGAGGTATACTTCACTAATTGATCCGCATGTGTGCACTATTGATGTATAGAAGTTTACAGCAACAATTATCATCACTTTATCCTTGATCATTTAATCGCCATTAATTACCAAACAAACAAATTAATTAAACATAATTCCTTCAGATGTGGAATTCCTATGTCCGACTAGAGACTTTAAGACGGCGAACAGCAAGTGCGTTTTTTTGCATTCCGTCTGTCCGCGGACAAGCACAAATTAACAGTAGGGATTTACATTACATTTGCTTACACATTTGTTTTTGACCTTTAGAAAGTATCTTATCTTGACTGGCTCAGTAATTATTTCCTTAAATCCACTTAATTTTACTTGTATTTTTCAAAACCAAGACTTTAGAAACATAATATTATCACTGACACTTTCTCTGACTTAAATAACGTAACTTAATTTTACCCAAAATTTTGACACCTGCCATCAGAAACTGGGTTTAACCTGTTTGACAACTGTTTATTTTAATGTGTGCCGACACCAGCCGATCAAAGAAGACACCAGCAGATCAAAGAAGACTTGTATTCCATGTGATGTCATAGTGATGTCACTGCTATTGACATGTATTTAATTCAGAACCAGCATCAATACACACCTGTTATTTAAAGTGATTGTGACTTTGAGTGCATTATAGCACTGGGAGTTGATTTATTTTTTGCTGATACGAATTAACTTTTTTCAGTTGTATTTATATTCAAAGGGTTTTCTTGGTTTGGGCAATCATTGCAAGAATGAAAAAAAACACTTTATTTTGCAGTTTAATCACATTAGTTGAGGGAGCCCTGACAAAACAATAATGATCATTTCATGAAAAAAAAGTTATAAATACCCTGTTTGATGTTTTTCATTGAAATGCGAAAGGGCATGCGAATTACGTGCACGCCAAGTTTGTCTATTAATTTTTTTCCCTGAAAAAAGTGGCTATTAATCAATTATGGCCAGGGCTAGCACTGATTATTTCATTATAAAAATGCTAGGTACATGTCAAGCATAGATCTGTCTTAGGTAAGTTGGAGGGACTTTTTTTAGGTATTAGCTTCCAGTAAGTAGATATGGCACAAAATGTGCACCTAAGATATAATTCTTTTAATGGTGGGCAATAGATATGGCACAAAATGTGCACCTAAGATATAATTCTTTTAATGGTGGGCAATAGATATGGCACAAAATGTGCACCTAAGATATAATTCTTTTAATGGTGGGCAATAGATATGGCACAAAATGTGCACCCAAGATATAATTCTTTTAATGGTGAGCAATAGATATGGCACAAAATTTGCACCTCTGCACAAGTGTGTCCATTTGTAACCTACTATATGCATTTGGTTACTGGGGTTACTTACATTATTGCTTTGGTTACTCTTTTCTAAATGTGTAGCAATACACATAACCAATGACTTTTATAAGGTTTTGTTGGGAAAAAATCATGTCTGTTTTTCTAGTTACTGAGTTACCCTTAGCAATATAGTAAGTAACCCCAGTAACCAAATGCATATAGTAGGTTACAAATGGATACAGTTGTGCAGCGGTACACATTTTGGGCCATATATGCCAGTAAGATCTAAGCACACCAGTTATAATTGTAAACAACCATTCATAAAATGTTATTAATACAGTACAGTACTGGGGAGAATTTGGTGTAACTTGATGTATTTCAGATTCTGGATTTTGAGGTAAAACATGACTCGGCATTCACGAAACTGTACTGCAGGAACAGTATACTCCTATCATGAAAGACAGAAAGATCAGTCACAATCAGGATACGGAAGTAAACAGTTGAGACTTGGCAAAGATTCTGTGAAGGTGAGTGCATGCAGGATAATGCAGCATTTTGTAAATTTATTTTTTTATTTTTGTTTGGTTCAACGTAGCACTGACACAATTATAGGTCATATGGCGACTTTCCAGCTTTGTTGGTGGAGAAAGACCCCAGGTGCCCCTCTGTGCATTATTTCATCACGAGCGGGCAGCTAGGTAGAACCACCGACCTTCCGCAAGCCAGCTGGATGGCTTCCTCACATGAAGAATTCAATGCACAGAGTGAGGCTTGAACCCACATCGATGTGGGGCAAGTGATTTGAAGTCAGCGACCTTAACCACGAAGGCCCCTCGGTGTTTTGTAAGATAGTAATGGACTCATAATGCCAGTCAGAAATATGCATGCAGTTTCATATTCTCTTAACTTTGGTACACAGTGCCCTGCATATTTAGGCTTTTAATTTAGCTCATAGTAGCTCATGGATTTCCATACAATGTGAGGAATGCCAAAATTGCATATAGAGAGTATGTTCTCAAATAGAAATTGCTAGTTGTCATTGGAGGTCCTCTGCCTTCAGGGAATATTTATGGCAAAAATTGAAATGAATTTCTAATACATTTTCTGTGTATGAAGAACAAAAAAAAAAAAATTCTTCAAAAAAAAAAAGAAAACATTTACCAAACAAATAATGACAATTATTCTATTTACAGTGATAGGAGGGCTCAATTGTTTGTTGTTAATTCAAATGAATTTATTATTATTTATACAATAAATAATGAAATAATCAGCTAACAATAGATTTGTTTGTTTGTTTTGGGTTTAACGCCGTTTCTCAACAGTATTCAGTTATGTAACAGCGGGCAAGTTATCCAAACTAGTGTTCTTGGAGTCTGTACCAGTACAAACCTGTTCACTGCAAGTAACTGCCAACTTCCCCACATGAATCAGAGGTGGAAGATGAATGATTTCAGACACAATGTCTTTTATCAAATCGTCATGGAGAACATACGCCTCACCCAGGGATCGAACTCACGACCTCCGATCCATAGATCTGCGCTCTCCCTACTGAGCTAAGCGGGCGGGCAGCTAACACTAGAAGTGCTGTAGTGTTATGGGTACTACTGGTGTATTATTTATCATTTCAGGAATTTGACTGTTGTTGTCTTACACTGCAGCCATGTAGAAATCCTGTTGTCACGTGAGTATAATATATAGAGAAGATTTGATTGTTTCCATGTGAGATCAAAATCTATTTTACCAAGCAAGCACCAGATACAGTATTTTCACAATAGCATAGCCTTGGGTGAAAGTGTAAGGTCCTGTGCTCAAAAGAGAAAGATAGTTTGAACTGGCATGTAAAACAGACATTTAACTTTTGTTATATGTATTTTATGACTGATGAAAAGGTCATGATCTTCGGTTTCTTTCTGTATCAAAAGCAATGATAGGATTATAGAATTGATAGCTAAAAGTCCGGGCTTTACAAAAATATCCTTCTTTATAAAGACAATACTTAAATTGATTCTAAGTGCAATCAATCTTATGTGAAGTAGCCAGTCAAGAAAGTGAGACAGTATGACTGCTAAAGGCAGGTGGCTGTTTAAGTCAGATGGAAATTAGAGAAAAAACTGTCAGGGAACTGAAGCTGACTGACTGCTGGAGATAGGTTGCTGCTTCATGTATGTGGTCAGGTAAGCAAAATTGACAGTTACAGTGATATGAAATGACTTTTTGTGCAGAAGTGTTATAAGGGATTTTCATCCTTAAATAAAAAAGACCGAAATTTGGACACTTCCCAGTTGAAAAATGGCTTACTTATTCCCAAATGTGGCAGAGGAACTGTCCAGTTCTTTGGGGGGTTTTTTTATTTTATTTTGGCAATTGTATCTCACAAATTGAAGCTGATGTAGGATAAGAAAACCATCAGATTTCATCCTGATTCACAGAGCTCCAACCCGCCCGCTTAGCTCAGTAGGTAGAGCGTCGGTCTACGGATCGCGGGTCGTGAGTTCGATCCTTGGGCGGGCGTATGTTCTCCGTGACTATTTGATAAATGACATTGTGTCTGCAATCATTCAAGTCCTTCACCTCTGATTCATGTGGGGAAGTTGGCAGTTACTTGCGGAGAACAGGTTTGTACTGGTACAGAATCCAGGAACACTGGTTAGGTTAACTGCCCGTCGTTACATGACTAAAATACTGATGAAAAACAGCGTTAAACCCAAAACAAACAAACAAACAAACACAGAGCTCTTTTTGCAGAAGGATAAAAGGTTTTGTTTCAACAAAATGATCTTTTTAAGAAATGAGAAATTTTCTCATATGAATTTCCCAGCTTGATAGGTCAGAGCCTGTTCTAAATTTCCTGATGAAAAACTCTGATTATATATATTAAATTTGAGCCGCTCCATGAGAAAACCAACATAGTGCATTTGCGACCAGCATGGATCCAGACCAGCCTGCGCATCCACACAGTCTGGTCAGGATCCATACTGTTCAAACGGTTTCTCTAATTGCAATAGGGTTTGAAAGCGAACAGTATGGATCCTAACCAAACTGTGCGTATGCGCAGGCTGGTCTGGATCCATGCTGGTTGCAAATGTCCTATGTTGGTTTTCTCATGGTGTGGCTCTGTATTTGAAGTTGATATTCCTGCTATTTTTCAGGAAAGATGGGTATTTGTATGACAAAGAGGCAATCATAAGTTATATTCTACAGAAAAAGAAAGAAATTGCTCGAAAACTTAAAGAATATGAGAAACAGAAACAAAAAGCTAAGGTAAGTAAGTTACTTTATTGGAGTAATTTTTAGTATCTCTCTTGGAATAAGTGTTTGTTTAATGTCATGTGATTATGATATGAGTTCAGAGAGAAAATTTGTTTGTTTCAGTGATTGAAATATCTCTCTCTGAATGAACACCAGATCTGTACAGTATTTTCTCAAGTGGACATTCCATTGGTTAAAATGTAACATCTTTTGTTCACAAGAGAAACAGATTTGGTCTTGCATGTAAAACAAACAAATTTTCTTTTCCAGTAATTTATTGAAAAAATAAAAATCAGAATGAAACTTGCTGTTTTTAAGACTAGTAGCTGAATAACTTGACACTCAGTGGTTAAACAGATTTATTTTCACTATGAAATATGATTCAAATATTTACATTAGAGCCCTATTTATTCCATTGAAGATTATGATGCTGATTATGCTTGAACCGCAGAAGGAAGTGCAAAAGTTATGATAACTCTCTTTTGTGATAATGAGCTGCTCTTGATTGATATCTCCTACATGTAGTTTTGGAGAATGTTCTTAAAATGATGTTGCAGTTGTTCTGTCTTGTGAACAAAATTACTGGGAAGAAGATTATAATTATAAGTAAAACAAAATATGTGCAATTTATGAATAAAAACTTGTTAACAAATGGAAATGAAATATAAAATAATGGTATAAGAAATGGATTTTTTTTTTTTTTTTTTTTTTTTTTTTTTTGAAGTTTATGTGCAATGAACGACAGAATATGACAACCTGGATCCTGACCAGACTACCCGGATAGATGAAGCCCAACAAAATCTAAATGAAAATATTTCAACAAGTATGTAAGAATGAAAACAATCAAGGCCTCCTTTTTGTTCATTGCTTCATTCAAATGCTTAGATGCTTCACCGCTTGGGCTAACACCCTCATAGTTAAATTCCTGCACATCTGAACTCCCCATGATAACTCTGGTGACAAACCATCCTCAGGCCTTGATCACTTGATAAACAATAGATACTGGATCCTGTTGTCATCACTGCTGTGATGAGGTTTAAGTTTTATGGATAGGTTCTCAATTTTAATATATTAGTATCTTCTGAATAATTGTCCCTGTCACTTAATGTGTAGTGTAAATTTTATCACGAAACCTCACACAGGGATATGCCTTTAAGTTTAAATACAAACCTGGGCTTGAGCATGACATATTCTAATTATGGGAAAAAATTCTGCCAGATAACATTAATATCTCTTGATGACTTACAGACAAAAAAAAGTAACAGGCCTATGACCTTGACCTTACAGCTCAGGGTCTAGATTTGCACACTACACACCGTCTCCTTATTGGAAACAATTGTAAAAGGACATATCAAAATCACTGGTGGAAGATACAGTTTAGACAGGACACAGAACAGACGCTCTTTTTGACCTTCAAATTTGACCTAGATGTTAGAATAAGTTAGCGATATCAGCATGGGTTTCAAGCATGACATATTACAGTCGACATCGTACTTGCGACCACCTCTATTAAGTGATTTTTGTATTAAACGACCGGTCAAAATCCCTCCCGAAAGTTTTCAGTACATAAATTCATTCCATTAAACCACTTTTTTATTAAACGACTAGCAATCACATTAATGTAGTCCCGACAGGTAAAATATTCGACAAAAGTATCTATTAAGCGACCAGGTGAGCTGGGTTCAACTTTGGAAACTGAAACACTGATTTAAGATATGTTAGAAATGAATTCTTTTTGGAGTTCATGCAAAATAAACGACAGAAAATGACTGGCTAATAGAGGTGGTCGCAATGGCTAATAGAGGTGGTCGCAAGTACGATGTCGACTGTAATATGTCATGCTTGAAACCCATGCTGATATCGCTAACTTATTCTAACATCTAGGTCAAATTTGAAGGTCAAAAAGAGCGTCTGTTCTGTGTCCTGTCTAAACTGTATCTTCCACCAGTGATTTTGATATGTCCTTTTACAATTGTTTCCAATAAGGAGACGGTGTGTAGTGTGCAAATCTAGACCCTGAGCTGTAAGGTCAAGGTCATAGGCCTGTTACTTTTTTTTGTCTGTAAGTCGTCAAGAGATATTAATGTTATCTGGCAGAATTTTTTCCCATAATTAGAATATGTCATGCTCAAGCCCAGGTTTGTATTTAAACTTAAAGGCATATCCCTGTGTGAGGTTTCGTGATAAAATTTACACTACACATTAAGTGACAGGGACAATTATTCAGAAGATACTAATATATTAAAATTGAGAACCTATCCATAAAACTTAAACCTCATCACAGCAGTGATGACAACAGGATCCAGTATCTATTGTTTATCAAGTGATCAAGGCCTGAGGATGGTTTGTCACCAGAGTTATCATGGGGAGTTCAGATGTGCAGGAATTTAACTATGAGGGTGTTAGCCCAAGCGGTGAAGCATCTAAGCATTTGAATGAAGCAATGAACAAAAAGGAGGCCTTGATTGTTTTCATTCTTACATACTTGTTGAAATATTTTCATTTAGATTTTGTTGGGCTTCATCTATCCGGGTAGTCTGGTCAGGATCTGTGCTGTTTGCTAATGGTTTCTCTCATTGCAATAAGCTTTGAAAGCGAACAGCATGGATCCTGACCAGACTGCTTGGATAGATGCGAAGCTGGACTGGATCCATGCTGCTCGCAAACGCATTGTGTGGGTTTTCTCATGGTGCGGCTCAGTTGTTTTTCGCAGAATATACAGCTTTATCTTCATCTTTGGTTAACTGCCACTCAAATCGAGCCATGTAAAAATTAACATTTGCACATATACTTATGTGTTAACATGTTTACCAACAATATACAGACAGAAGCAGAGGAGATTCAGAAGTTAGAAGATGAAGAAAAAGTCAAGAAATTTTCCAGCCGAACTCTTGAAGCTCCGTCTCTCAAAGATAACAAGCCAGGTAAGATTGAATCCCTATGAAGCAGTAAAATTCCCATTCATTTTATGTTTCAAAATGTGTTACCATAAATTCATATTCCCACGAAACAGTCGTTTTGACAGAAACTATGAAATTTCATGTCCATCGAATAAAATGATTTCACATTAAATGCTATGAAAAAGTAAAAACTTGTACTGGTGAACATATATTACATCCCGTTTCATATCTCCCACTTTTGAACACAAGATTTTAGATTATCAGTTGTGGCTGCACTGATGTGAAAATTTTGCATTTTATGTTCAAACAGTGACAGATATTTTGTATCTTATACTAAAACAAATAAATATCCTGCATAACTATGCTGCTTTAAGACAACACAATTTTGTTTTCAAGTTGGATGTGTTATCCACATAGAGCTACATTAAAACAATACAAACAACACATCAGATGTTTTCTAAAGTTTTGGAAAGTATTCTCTTGGTTTTGAATTTTCTTCTGGGCCCAAATACTTTGTCTACGAGTATTTTTGAAAATTTTGTGTAACTGCACTTTTAAGTCATATAAAGAAAACAGTATGTGTCTGAAAAATTTATGGAATGGAAATTCATCGTTTTGCTTGATGACCGGGCAGATTTTTTTTTTCTTAAAGGTCCAAGTGGTCAAGCTTCAGTATCAAACATGAAAGATGGAAAGAAGAAAGAACTACCAAGTTTCTGGATTCCCTCCCTTACCCCACATGCAGGCCCAAAAACAGAGGAAAAGCCTGTAAGTATTTATTTCTTTATACATCATTGTTTGGGGGCAGTTATGCAATCAATGGAGTGGTTGTATAAATTTTGTTGTAGTTGATTCCAAGACTGTGCAGGTTCATTTCTGCTTTTTTATGCCACAAAATGAGTGAAGTCCATACAAAACCGTATCTATTGAAAAATCAGCAGGTTTTCTATGTATGACTGAGTGTGAAAGCATTATTTTTCAAAGGGAACTTATTTTTTATGGTTTCACCAGTCCACAAGATTGAATTCTATTGAATAAACATTATCTCATCCTTAAAACTTGGAATATGCAAATCATACATATATCAGTGAAATAGAAGTTTCATGCAATACCCACAAAATTTTATGCTGGTGAAACTAAATGAATTTTCAATTTGATCCAGTGCATTTACCAAACACGTCAATATATTCATTAGAGAGAATTAAGGAAAACTGCTGTTTGTAATCTTACAATCAGTTTCAGCAGGAGAGAGAATGTTTTGTTATGTTTCAAAATTTATCATTCAATGTTTTCAGGATGAGAAAGTACGGTGTCCAATGAGTGGTAAACCAATCAAGCTTAAAGATCTGATTGATGTTCACTTCACAGACATCAAGGATAGAGATTCGAAAACAGCCCTCATTAACAAACAGGTAATAAATGAGCTTGAGGATGAATGACTTCAGGCATAGTTTCTTCTGTCAGATCTTACCATAGAACTATTACCTCAACAGGGAAATGAACTTGTGACCTCTAAATTGTCTTATACTCTTACTGTTGAGCCAAACATAGTGGTAGTGTAATGGTTGTGGGTTAGAGCCCCACTTGGGTCATGACCACACCTTCTCATATGACACCAGTACTGGGTTCTCAAGGAGCAGACTCAACAGTTGTTCAAATATGCTTGTAACTTCCATCACAGTAAGCTTAAATAAATAAGTGTAAACTAAACTGAATGTCAAGTATATGTATAAACTGAAACAAGGCAGAGACATACTGTGTGTTTTATTTACAGCCCATCCATTTAGAGCATTTATCGATCGTGAGGTCACTACTTTGATCTCTTGGAAAAAACAAAACTTCTTTTTGGCAGTTTACCGGTGTTATCACTTCTAAAGATATTTTTTGACGATCTTGAAAAGTTAACAAAAGTTTGCAGATAACAAAAATGTTTTAAAAAGAAATGAAGTGAGTACTGTTTAACTGTTGTAAGTCTGTGATAATACAGGCATATTTAACTGAATTGTATGGCTTTAAAAAGAAGTGTAGTAGTGAAACTAAATTTCTAGATCAGTCGTAGAATGCAACTGTATCGTTTTCAAGATATATGAGCCGTGCCATGGGAAAACCAACATAGTGGGTTTGCGACCAGCATGGATCCAGACCAGCCTGCGCATCCGCGCAGTCTGGTCAGGATCCATGCTGTTCGCTAACAGTTTCTCCAATTCCAATAGGCTTTAAAAGCGAACAGCATGGAGCCTGACCAGACTGCGCGGATGCGCAGGCTGGTCTGGATCCATGCTGGTCGCAAACCCACTATGTTGGTTTTCTCATGGCACGGCTCATATGTCAGAATCAGCTAAGCAGATATTAGAGTTTTGAAACTTGACTTTATAACCAGTAAATTAGGTATGCTATTTACAAAATCCAGGGTCAGAGATTATAAACCTGAAACTGGTAACCAGTTTCAAAACTTGAGCATCTGATTGGCTGTTTCTCAGCATATTTTTGAAATTAACCAATAGCAAAGCAACTTTCCAAGACTGGTCTCCAGTAGCAGGTTGACTGATGGCGTCTGCTTGAAATACTTACAAAAAAAAACACAGTCAAATTTTTACAGTATCTTTATGTTGTAGGCAAGGTATGTTTGTGCAGTCACTAATGATGTCCTAGGCAACTCTGTTCCGGCTGCAGTTTTAAGGACCTCGTAAGTAAATGTTAGATCATACATAACCAATCTATATCATATTTACACAAAGTATATACCAATTAGATCTTGTTAAGGTATGAATATTGGCAAGATCAGATTAGTGGGTTGAAATTTATGTGCCCTTGAAAAATAAAAAAAATGTCACATTTTTACATGATTTCATACTCTAGCCCTTTGAGTCCTGATACTATGGCCAAACTTATATGCAAATTTATGTGCGAGGTATGTTTTACTGGTACATAGGTATGATTCATTGTGAACTTGACCTTGAGTTAATAGTACTCAGGTGAGTGATAAGTAGCGATTGTGGCCATCCTTTTTTCTGCTTTTATTGTTTGTTACAGTTACTTGCAATATCCTATGTTCTTTTAACAATTCCCCTTTCTATTTTCGCCAAGAATTAATTTGTATTGCTTAACATTTATGTCCGCCTTTCTCCCAACATGTGTCCTTGTGATATCCCCAAATATTGCATATTCATTTATCCTGCTTTAAATGAAAAGGTATGGGGTAATATGTATAGATTAAAAAGAAATTCCTTGTTCTTATTAGTCAGGCAACATGTAGGAATATCTTTTGTTGCATTGCTGTAGCATAATTGATGAACTACATACGTTACAGAGGAATAGAGCTCAGCAAAAGTTATATGATTACACTTGAGTAGGAGTAGGAAGGTTGTGTGGGAGCAGATTCTGAATATTTGTGGCTAACTTGAAAAGCTCCTGCACAAGTGATTCACTCTAGATTTCAAGGCAGTTTAGATAAATATAAGTATTATCATACCCTCAGATGCAAAGTATAAGGGGGCTATATTGGAGTCACATGTCTGTCAGTCTGTCCTAATTCCTGCCTGTGCGACTTAACTGTTTACCTCATAAAGATGACATGCATAGCTCGTAACCTAGGTCATTGCATTCAAGGTCAAAGTCACACTTGGTCAAATAGTTTAACTTTTTGTCTGCTTTATATCTTTTACACCACTGGAAAGGTTTTTACAACACTAGCATCAATTATTGACCGCATGGAGACAACATGCACAACCAAAGTCACTTTATCCAATGTTAAGGTTACACTTGTAAATCAAAGGTCAAAAAACTTAATTTCTCATCTGAACTACTTGGAAGATTTTAAATAAACTAGTTTCAGTTGTTTATCCTGTCAAGATGATGTGCAGAGCACATGACCCAGATCACTAAGTTCAAGGTCAAGGTCATGCTTAGAGATCAAAGATCAAATAGTTTAAATTTGTGTCCACTCCATATCTTCTAAATTACAAGAATGAATTTCGTAAAGTAAGCATCAGTTATTAACCTCATCCAGATTGCATACAAAGTGCACAATCCATGTCAAAAAGACCGAGGTCATGGTCACAAAGGTCACAAAATCAAATAGCTTAGATTTGTGTCTGTCTCATATTTTCTTAACCATTTGAAGGTCTAAGGTCATGGTTACACTTGAAGGTCAAAGGTTATGATGATATTTTACTTTCCCTGTGTCATGGCAGCGTCACCTTTAGTGATAGCTCAAGTTGATACATGTACTGGAACATAGGTGGCTTTTACAGACTTTTACATTGTTCTTTTTTTTTGTTCCTTTGTTCGTCCTACGGAATTGTTCGCAAAAGTGATACACTTGATAAAGTCATGTATTAATAATATATTTTGAAATGTAACTTTGTGTGGCTAGTGTTGCGTATTAAACAATTCAAGACTGACCCCTGTAAACTGTAAAACGAAACAGATTTAAAGTGTAGAATGTGTGCAGTATGACACATCTGAGCCACGCCATGAGAAAACCAACATAGTGCGTTTGCGACCAGTATGGATCCAGACCAGCCTGCACATCCGCACAGTCTGGTCAGGATCCATGCTGTTCGCTTTCAAAGCCTATTGCAATTAGAGAAACCATTAGCGAACAGCATGGATCCTGACCAGACTGCGCGGATGCGCAGGCTGGTCTGGATCCATGCTTGTCGCAAAGCCACTATGTTGGTTTTCTCATGGCGCGGCACATCTGTTCTTCCAAGGGTAGTGTAGTTGGTAATGTCACTTTGAATCAGCTGTCTCTTAAGTGTGAGTTTAAAACCCCATTGAGAATGTAGAATTCTTCTGTGCAAGGAAGATATTCAGCTGGCATCTGCAAAGTTGGGGGTTTTACCCAAGTGCATGCCAGTGCCTTAAATAGTGTTGGAGCTTTCTCCGCCATTAAAGATGGAAAGATGCCATTTGACCTAAATCATGTCAGTGTAGCTTGAAAACCAACAAAGCATACAAGCATCTATTTTGTCTGTTTGTCTGTAAGGTTATTTATAGTTGCCACCAGAAACCCATGTGAGCGACTCCTCCAGACGACTGTAATTTTAGTTGGAGGTTAGTTCCATATACAGAACATGCTCAAGTTCCAGAAGCACCCACAAATGGGACTGTTAGTTGAGGAGCAGGGGCTTAAACTCAGGACCCCTGGTTTTGTAGTCAGGCAGTATTACCACTGGATCACGTCTTCTGCTCTAAAAACATCTACTCCCAGTATTATAATTTATTTTAAAGCACTTTTATATTGGGCTTTGTTTTCAGGGGATGTGTAGTCACAATGGACTGTGTTGAAAAATTGATCAAGAAGGACATGTTAGATCCCATAAATAGTAAAAAGATGACAGAAAAAGATATCATACAGCTACAGAGGGTGAGTTACCATAGCAACAACCAAGAATTAAAAGAAAACATGGCAGTGTTTGAAATTTCACACACAAATATTGCATTACTCACCCACATTGAATTAATTAAATAAACTGTGTTTGCACCTGGTATTGGTATTGTGGAAATCTTGTTTGTTTGAGTATAAGTTTCCAAATATTTTTCATGTGTGAAATACACAGATGTAGGTCAGCCCTAAGTGAAAATTTAAAATCAGGTTCATATGTGGAAAATGGTTTTATTGTTGAACAAAAAAATATTTGCTTGACTATATAAAATAGTGAGAGCTATTCTACTCACCCAGGCGCCTGTGTCACACCTTGGTTTAAGTTTGTGTGCAAATTCATATCTCAGTAACCATTGCATGTATGAAATGGAATCTTTACACAATGTTTTCTTGTCGAAATAACCAGCCAAGTAAGATAACTCTTGGTTGAACTTTAATTCAAATTATTACCCAGTTTCAACTTTAATAGAAAGTACTCTGTTAAAAGTTTTGCATACAACTTACTATTAAGCTTATTGTCTGTAACAACTATATTTATCGGGCTGAAACTTCTCACAATGTTTCCAAGTCATCAGACTTACTGACATAAACAAGTTAGATAACTATCAGTTAGATTTAATTCAAATTATGGTCCATTTCGTCTTAGAAAATTTAGATAAAAATGTTCGTACCAGCTACGTACGGAGCTGTATCTCAGTGACAGCTTCATGTATTGGATTGAAACTTCACACAATATTTCTGAGTTATCCGACCTAGTCACCTACTGGATAAACCAAGTTAGATAATTTTTGGTTGAATTTAGTTAAAATTATGGCCCTTTTTTGACTAAGAAAATTCTGTTTAAATTTTGCATGCAGATTGTTATTATTGCAATTATAAAATGTAAATTTGTTTTAAATTTTAATTATTAACTACAAAAGTACATAAATCTTGCCAAGTTATGGCCCTTATTTAACTTAGAAATTGTCAAATAGTTAAGCACACTGTCTTACGGAATGCTCTTGTCTTTCTATTTTTAGCTCGACTATTCATAGAATAGTAGAGCTATTGGACTCGCCCATGCGTCGGCGGCATCCACGTCCCGATTTGTTTAAGGTTTTGTATGTAAGCTGGTATCTCAGTAACCAATTGTGGGAATGGATTGAAACTTCACACACTTATTCATTGTGATAAACTGACCTACACTGCACAGGTTCCATAACTCTATTTTGCTTTTTTACAAAATTATGCCCCTTTTTCGTCTTAGAAATTTTTGGTTAAGGTTTTGTATGTAAGCTGGTATCTCAGTACTTACTAATGGGAATGGATTGAAACTTCACATACTTGTTCACTGTCATGATCTGACATGCACTAAGCAAGTCCCATAACTCTGCTCTTTTTTTTTTCAAAATTATGCCCCTTTTTCGACTTAGAAATTTTTAGTTAAGGTTTTGTATGTAAGCTGGTATCTCAGTAACCACTTGTGGGAATGGATTGAAACTTCACACACTTATTCACTGTGATAAACTGACCTACATTGCACAGGTTCCATAACTCTATTTTACTTTTTTACAAAATTATGTCCCTTTTTCGACTTACAAATTTTTGTTTAAGGTTTTGTATGTAAGCTGGTATCTCAGTACTTACTAATGGGAATGGATTGAAACTTCACATACTTGTTCACTGTCATGATCTGACATGCACTAAGCAAGTCCCATAACTCTGCTCTTTTTTTTTTCAAAATTATGCCCCTTTTTCGACTTAGAAATTTTTAGTTAGGTTTTGTATGTAAGCTGGTATCTCAGTAACCACTCGTGGGAATGGATTGAAACTTCACACACTTATTCACTGTGATAAACTGACCTACATTGCACAGGTTCCATAACTCTATTTTACTTTTTTACAAAATTATATCCCTTTTTCGACTTACAAATTTTTGGTTAAGGTTTTGTATGTAAGCTGGTATCTCAGTACTTAATAATGGGAATGGATTAAAACTTCCCATACTTGTTCACTGTCATGATCTGACATGCACTAAGCAAGTCCCATATCTCTACTCTTTTTTTTTTTCAAAATTATGCCCCTTTTTCGACTTAGCAGTTTTTGGTTAAATTTTTGTATGTAATCTGATATCTCAGTATCCACTAATTGGAATGGATTGAAACTTCACACACTTCTTCACTATCATGATCTAACATGCACTGTGAAGGTCCCATAACTCTACTTTTCATTTTTACAAAATTATGCCCCTTTTTTTGACTTAGCAGTTTTTGGTTAAGTTTTTGTATGTAAGCTGGTATCTCAGTATCCACAAATTGGAAAGGATTGAAACTTCACACACTTGTTAACTGTCATGATTATTGACATGCATTACAGAGGTTCAATACATCTACTTTGCATTTTACAAAATTATGCCCCTTTTTCAACTTTTGTATTAATTCAATTGACAAGGCTGTTGAATAGTCGAGCGTTGCTGTCCTCCGACAGCTCTTGTTTTTTTTTGGAAACAGTATGGACACTTTTACTAGTGAAGCTGCATTCACAGGGTTATAACACAACAACATTTGTTTCAAATGATACATTACCTTATAAATCTTATTTTTATTAAGTTGCATCAAAACTAGTTAATATTATTATTTACCAGTATAGAGTAGGGTACTGTTGAATCTAACTTGACCAAAAAAGGTCACTAATGATATATTTTTTGTACAAATATGGTAAATGACATCTTGGCAATATATATATATATTTTCATAAATAATATTTTCATATTGTCATAAATGTCAGTATATGTGCTGTTTTATTGTCCAGTTGATACAAAATGCCAAATGTTGTCATTAACAGCAAGTCCAATACACTATAATGAGGGTTGATCGTAACTTACTGTACTACTTTGTTTATATTCTCCTTATTAATTTACAGTCTACCTTCAGTATGTATCATTCTCACTGCAAAATTAGTCATGATAAGTGAGTTCAATTTCCTACTCAGTACTTTTTATTTTGCATTGTAAAATCAGATGTCTTCGGGAAGCTTGAAGTTTACTTTTTTAGCACTGGTATTTTTCTGAGCCGTAGAAAATTTTTCTGTGAAATAAAGGAATACTTTATTTTACAGCATTTGTACGTTGACACAGTCATTTACTATGATGATAAGCCACAATACAAAGAATAAAATTAAATATATATGAGCCGTGCCATGAGAAAACCAACATAGTGGGTTTGCGACCAGCATGGATCCAGACCAGCCTGCGCATCCGCGCAGTCTGGTCAGGCTCCATGCTGTTCGCTTTTAAAGCCTATTGGAATTGGAGAAACTGTTAGCGAACAGCATGGATCCTGACCAGACTGCGCAGATGCGCAGGCTGGTCTGGATCCATGCTGGTCGCATACCCACTATGTTGGTTTTCCCATGGAACGGCTCATATTGTTATTGTTTGATCCATCTAATCTATACCAATATAAACTACACAACATTCTACAGGTCTCTTAGGATCTTTTTTAATTTTTAAAATATCGTAAAGAGTAGCAATTTTAGAATCTATAGCCACAGATGTAATTATGAAAATTGGGCAAAATTTTTTTTTCTATTTTATAATTTTTTGGCATGAAAATGTTGCTTTTCTGCTAGCTAAGGTATTCTGAAAATTTGATAAAATCCATCAACAAATAAAACCAAAATTTAATTTAGGAAAAATGTTGTCTTAACTGGCAGAAATTTTTGATGGAAAATCCCCCAACAAACTGGTATGGTAAATTCAGAAATGATGTATTTTGTAAAGTTCGTATCAGCCACCTTGGAGTTCCTTTAAATGATCTGTTATAATAGCAACAGTATCGTTTTATTTTTAACCTTTAGCCTGCTGGCGGCAAGTGCAGACCAAGTGCGACCAGTGCAGACCAAGATCAGCCTGCACATCTGTGCAGTCTGATCATGGTCTGCACTATTCGCTGTTCAGTCAGTAAATTTTCAGTAAACACCCCTTCAAATGATAAATGGTGTTGCCCAAACTGAATGATGGAACAGTCCATTTTAGAAATTTAGCAGGCTAAGGGTTAAACAGAAATCAAGGAAAAACCTTGGTATGGAAAAGGAGGATCAAAGTTTTTCTTATAAAGTAGAAGAAAATGTACAGGTATAACATAATGCAACAAGCAAGCCCGTTAATTCATTGTTATTTTATGTTTCTATTTTAGGGAGCATCTGGATTTTCTGGTTCAGGTTTGTCATTGGAGGCGAAGAAAGAAGGAGCCGCTATGCAAGCATAGTATTTGAGGGAAAAAACAAAACTGGAATAGTTCTTCACCAAGGGCACTTGATTTGCTGGCTATTTTATAGTGACATTCAGCTGTTTTTAAATATGATTACTAAATTGTAATATTGACCTCAAATAAATAACATCTTCTAAGCACTGTGTACGAATTAAAATTATGGGAAAAATAATTTTTGTGGTTTGCCTCAAGCCAAAACTTTAATCCCATTTCATACTGATCTGATATTTGAAATTTTAGAACCATAAATTTATGTCTATACTAAGTAGAAATTTTGGCTGAAACCTTTACATTTTATTTGACTGTGAAATAGAAAATAGGCAAATTACTGGTAACAACAGTGAGGAGTTTCATTTAATTCTGCATTGAAGAAGCTGTTCTAAACCTGCAAAAAAACAACATCAAAATTATTATAGTAATGTTCCCCTAAGAGCTCCATTGTAACAACTTTCTTGATGTCCAATTTTTCAATCAATCTTTCTGCATCATCTATTTCATTTACATCATTTTCTTGGCATCAACTCCCTTTAAATTTCTAAAGCACTTCTGCGCCTAAAGATTCAAGTTTTGCGATATTATTTGTTTATTTTTCTCTATACAGTAGAAGTAGACATTTTTTTTATTATAATTATTGGTATGAACGTAAATGTTGCAGGTAGGGGATATTTTAAAAGTATGTGTATATTTTTCATTAAAAAAACGAATGTTTTTAAAGCTTTGAAACTGTCTTTATGATATGGAATGGATTTTAAGTTTGGTGTTCATTTCATGAAGAGATAACATTATTATACATGTTTAGGGCTGAATGGAAAACTCGTAACTCCTTCCTTATTTAATACAGGTTACGACAGTTTTCTGTCCAACCCTCAATTTACAATAAGCTTAATTTATAAAAGTAAAAATAAAATAAAGAAGCCCGCTAAACTGGTAATTTGTAAACTTTTTTTGTATTTTAAGGAAGGTCTAATAGGTATAGTCGTTCCAGTTTATAGGTACTCTTCAGTAACTTTAAATAGAAACTTACCAAATCAAAGAAATGAAACTGATTGTTCTAAGTGATAATTCTTAACTTCCTGTTTAAAAATTTCAGAAGTGTAGAAAAACATCTTGCTCATGAATATATTTGTATAAATTGTAATTAAGTTATAAGATTTCAAAATAAATTTTAAGTTGTATTACTTTAAGTTTTGATTTTTGTTATATGTATGCCTAGTATATTATAAGGATCTTTCTCTGGTTGAAGGTGCGGATGAAAATATCTGGCTCAAGGGTGACTGTTTAGGCGGTTATGAGGCTCTGTTGAGTTACCTCAAAGCAGTTACACATTTATATATATATATATTTCTGTCTGCACCTTCAACTAGTGGTGGATTTTTTGTATACCATAATCTTCAGCTATTATGGAAGAAATCAAATAAAACAAATTCTTTTCTTTTAAGCACTATTTCATTATAGTAGCATATGAACTTACACATTCATTCACACGAGTTTTTCTAGCATCAACTAAAACGTTAAAATTATGTCTGGCAGTACAGTTTTTAAGCTCTTCATGAATAAATAAATTTGGAAGATTTTAAAAATGTTGGCCTGTGATTGGTTTAAAAGTAGGGTAAAATGAGCTTTAAACCATTCTGCTTAGGTTTCTTAAAAGGTCATAGTATGACGAATTTTAAGTGTTATTACCAAAAAGTAAAATCATTGCCAGTAAAAAGTTTAAAAAAGAACGTTTAGCTTTTAAAACTTTCTTGTAATATTAACATTATCACATTTTATATATACGGTACCGGTTCTAGGATATACATATACTGTAACCATGTAATAGCGATCTTACTGCAGAATACTGGAGCCAACGTTTGATTTCTTTCAAACACGAAATTCCCCCAAAATAACTGGAATTACCATAGGAAACACTCCATAAAATCTGAGATATCTTAAGAACTTTAAACTGTTCACATTAACACCCTAGAATGCATATTTATCAAGAGTAGTCTCTGTTATTGAGATAAAAAAATCAACACAAAAACAGTTATGAAAAATGTGAATCAAACACTCGTGTCAGTCCAGTTTTATTTGTTTATTTACTTTGATTTATACATCAAAATATAGTATAAATTATATAAACACATGGTTGAGTAGGAATCTTTGAGCTTGTTTTAGAAAAAATACTGTTTGATTGATACATTTACTGGCAACTCCTGCTGGGTAACAACATAGTGATTTTTTTTTTCAAGTTTTGAATCAAAGAAATAAACTTAAGTTTTCAAAAAAATACTTAGACTTCTGCAGCTGTCTGTCAGTTATTCAGCAGAGCTTTTAATGTACTCAGCTATTTTGGACAAAAAATTGTATAAATGTATTTAAGAGATTATTTGCAGACAGTATGTTTCCATGACGACACCATTCTTTGTAAAGAATTCCTGATTTGTGTATTTGTAAGAGCATATATGATAGGATTTATCCAGTTAAGGTTAGATCCAATGTATATCACCAGCGTATGAATCAGTGGATCTACTTTTAACATGGACGGGTCGTACATGTATAAGCCAATAAATGGCAGACGACATGTGCCAAAGAATAGAATTATCGCCAATATTGTGAATGCCATCTTCAGTTCAGATTTTTTCCGGAGGGTCATATGTTTGCTTCCATGTTTACTTGACTTGTCAAAGGAATTCTGGGAACTATTTTTAGAAGAATCACGACTCGCAGAAATTTTCAGTTGTAGTTTCACGTACACTATGATTATTCGAAAATAACAAAATCCGATGACTGGAACTGTTGATAAGATAGCGAAAAGGAATACAAACAGACAATATCCTGTACAGTCTTTTCCAAGAAAAGGGTGGCAGACGAGTTTCTGTGGAACGTATTCGTAATGACTGAATATTCCAAATAGCGGGAAGGCGAGTATCACTGGATAGATTGACCACGATATAATCCATTCTATCACAAGCAGACGGGTGCTTCCATACAGTTTAATGTAAAAGTTCTGATTTAAAATGCAGAAATATCTGTTCAGTGAAATGCAGACGTACCCAAATAACTCCGTTCCAAGATTGCAGAAAAGTCCGTAAGAAATTAAGTTGCAGACGACACTTTGATTCGTCCATAGTCCTGTAAATGCTTGCACAGCGATCAGTGGTAGAAAGATGGCACAGTGGATGAGGTTACAAACAAGTAGGTTTAGAATTTTCACATAAATAGAATATCTGTACAGTTTGCCGTATATTATAGCAGAGATCATGATGGTGTTGCAAATGGTTCCCAACGTTGCTATGGCAACTGAGAGAGACCTAACAACGAGAAGTTGGGTGCCCGTGGTCTCCATGGTAAAGTTGTATGATATACTGTTTGTGGTGTTCTCCATCCTGAAAAACAGAAAGCAATTGACTCTAGATGAAAAGAAATATGTCGACAACACAAAATGATTTTAAAATCAACAATACAATAGAATGACACAAGGAAACTCTGAATTAGGAATCTATGTAAGAAAAAAACATTTCCCTCGAAATCGGCTTTGTTTTAAATTATATGAAGCAAACTCTGTAGAAAGTTGATAAACTTAATTTTCATTACAGGCAAATGAACAAAACTTCTGTAAATTGATTATTTATTCAATAATTACCTTCAGATCACTGGGTCTCTGTAAGACTGAACAGTAGTATCCTGTAGGAATGTCACAGTCAGTTAAATATGTAAGCTAGGCTTGTGATACCTTTTTTTGAGTTCTTATTTTCTTAACACATATCATTTTATACTACAGTCTTAATGCATAGCTTAAATCCATCTCTTCTTGTCATTTTTATGTCTGCTCGGCCATTGTCATTAGTAATAATATACGTGTAGTTCATATATTTAGGGTCAGATGTGACAATTGATAATAAATATTGATCTTTTCACATTTACATCAGTTACTCATTTAATATATTAACGAAACATAGCCATTATATGAAAATTTGTGGCTATGTCCATATGAATCAGATGGGCAGAATATTTTTTTGGTAGGCCAATGGCCCATTGTTTACATGGACCCGTACAAGCTAATATTTCGGTAGACATTTATTCAAATTCCAATTCGAGGCTATTTCTCAAACCTGATAATTATTCAAATGCTGAGAAAAAAATATTACAAAAAGTTTTATAGTTATGTAAAACAAAATATTCCCGACGTAAAGGAATGAAAAAAAAAACTGGCCGTTTCCAAATTATATTGTTACACATAACTAGTCTTTTGTCCAGCGTACTGTCCTCTAGAACAAGTCTTCTACCAGCGTACTGCCCTCTAGGACAAGTCTTCTACCAGCGGTCTAGTACCAGCGTACTGTCCTCTAGGACTAGTGTCCTTCCCAGCGCACTGCCCTCTAGGACAAGTCTACCAGCTTACTGTCTTCTACCAGCGTTCTTTCTTTTAGGACAACTCTTCTACCAGCGTACTGTCCTCTAGGACAAGTCTTCTACCAGCATACTGTCCTCTAGGACAAGTTTTCTACCAGCGTACTGTCCTCTAGGACAAGTTTTCTACCAGTGTACTGCCCTCTAGGACTAGTGTGCTTCCAAGCGCACTGTCCTACAGGACAAGTCTTCTTCCCTGTGTACTGTTCTCTAGGACTAGACAGTGTCCTTCCCAGCGCACTGTCCTATAGGAAAAGTCTTCTTTCCAGCTTATTGTTCTCTTGGACTAGACAGTGTCCTTCCCAGCGCACTGTCCTATAGGACAAGTCTTCTTCCCAGCGTATTGTTCTCTGGGACTAGACAGTGTCCTTCCCAGCGCACTGTCCTATAGGAAAAGTCTTCTTCCCAGCGTATTGTTCTCTGGGACTAGACAGTGTCCTTCCCAGCGCACTGTCCTATAGGACAAGTCTTCTTCCCAGCGTATTGTTTCTCTGGGACCTTAGACAGTGTTCCTTCCCAGACGCACTGTCCTCACAGAAAAGTCTTCTTCCCAGCGTATTGTTCTCTAGGACTAGACAGTGTCCTTCCCAGCGCACTGTCCTATAGGACAAGTCTTCTTCCCAGCGTATTGTTCTCTAGGACTAGACAGTGTCCTTCCCAGCGCACTGTCCTATAGGACAAGTCTTCTTCCCAGCGTATTGTTCTCTAGGACACGTCTTTTACCAGCGTACTGCCCTCTAGGGTCTTCTTCCCAGCGTATTGTTCTCTAGGACTAGTATGCTTCCTAGCGTACTGTCCTTCAAGTAACTGTCGCCGAATGGTGTCTTCTAGAGTGGCGGAATCCAGAGCGAAAATGGAAGCTCTGGTGTTGAGTGAGATATTAACAGTGCAAAACAAATAATCTTTTATGTCACGTTTTGCAATGGGTTTAGCCCAATTTTACCTCTTTTGTCTGTCCGTAATAGTGAAAAAGTAAATATGACATTACCGAATATACTTTTCCAAATATTCACTGAATGCAATAAAATTTTAAGGCAGTGCGTGGATCAGCAAGTACCTCTCGATTACGTATTCTCGACTTCCGTTTGAGACTGAAATTTTCTGTTTTTTTTTTTTTAAAAAATATTATTAAGGGTGCCGATACGTGATCGCACGGAAATTGTCGATTGTCATTACTGATCCACTAACTTAATTGGAGATTTTTGCAGACATATGCCCAAGTTTGGTAAAAGGCTATTCAATTGTTTACAAGATTTACTATGGAACATAAAAACCGTAAATCAATAACAGTAATTGTTATTGTCCACCATGCCGACAGGCTCAGCGTACATGTATAAGTTAAGATCGATTCCGTACTTTGAGAAAATTCAATATATATATAGCTACCCGAGCTCAAATCCGTAAGTACGAAGAAAACATACATTTATAATTCCTATTCAGTTTGTACGTAGTACGAGTGAATCATTAAATAATGGATTTTGAAAAGGAATTTTAAACGTATTTCTAAAAGGTATACGGATCAGTGACCATCGGTCGACTGAACAGGTTTAAAATCATATATATTGATCGGTTTGGGTTCTTCATACAATAATACTATAATAACTTCGTATAATATTAGCGTTGACAATATAGTTTAAATAAGGTTTATTTTGTGTTATGGGATCGGGTAGTTCGAAACCGAAGAAAAAAGAAACTGGAGTTAAAAATGAAATTCGTCCCGCAAGAGTCGACGAACCGTCTGATAAACAAGCACCACAGCAGGAAGAAATGTTCAAAGCTTATAAAGCAGAACAAAACGTGCCTGAAACAAAAGCAGACGACAAGTCGGACGCTGCACGTGCAGATGAATTGCCTTGGAAACAAGCTTTGGATAAAGTGGCCGGTATGGAGTTATGGGGCGGGAAAAACCGGGAGCAGAGAAGTCCGTGGAAGGAGTATTTACAAAAAGCAGACGACATTTTGAAGAAGCCACGTAGAGCTATTCCTAAGGTAAGGGTATATGCGGTATTTCCATTACCATGTTTTTAACATCAAGTTATCTATAATACATATGTTCGTGACAATGCCCCATTCAAAACCTGTGTGACAGGGACAGATTGGGAGCTCGAATTAATATATATATAACATATTATGCCGAACTAGAACGTAATCTTTCAGATGTCATATTTCTCATTCAATATGTACATACTACTCTGTAAACATATTTTTGTTGTCAATTTAAGAGATCTTACTCTTCGCCTAAAAGTGCACTCGGCTTGACATGGCAAATTCGGCCCAAATGGGTACTGGTATATGCCAGTGTCTCGTCTTCTACACCAATAGCATATAGTGTGTATAGTTGTGGCTTTTGTCTCGAACCTTAGTCTAATTCGTAATAACCATCTAATTAGAAATATTAATCAACAGGAAGTTGTGGGTCAGATCCTGGAAGGCGACATGACGGTTGTGGATATATCCAGTGTGCCAACAGCACAGCCAAAGGTCGTTGTGTTTGTCAGTTCAACTTTCACTGATACTAAAGCAGAGCGAAACCACCTCATGAAAGGTAAAATGTAGTGATCTTATTATTTTTTTTAAAAAAGATACAATAAATTTGTGAAAGTGGATCAAAGACACTACCGATCCATCTGGGAAAATCAGCCATTTTGTATTAGTATATTCCCTAGTGAAGTCGGAAATTTTATGTTGGTAAGTGGTTTGTCTACGGAAGAGGAAATTGTCAGGCAGTTTTGGCGTGCATTTTTGTTTCTTCTGCTGTTTACAGAATCTGCAGTCAAAATCTAAATCCTTCTGCAAAGCTACGTTGTGAGAGAAGTAGTCGCCTTGGCACATTTTAAAATGACAAATGATTTATTATCAGAATAGGTAAAGTTTATCATTAAACATGCATCGTTTAAGTTTAATGTACTTTTTAGGAGTATGGTAAACGACTTTATTGAAAGAATGATTAATATTGAAAGCTTGTAGTCATAGTTCGATTTCTTCACGGTCTACTAGATTGTCTCTGTACCACAAAGTTTTCAATAATTACGTGTATCTAAGCGACTTTGTTGCCGCTAATAGACTCTGTTGTATATAAAGACCTGTTCCAGTCCTACCTTTTAACCTTAAATTGTCACTGAAAAAGCATGAAAATCCTGACTATGAACAGTGACGCCTGTCAAAATAGTCTTTTTATATAAAATTCTATATAAAATACACGTGGTTTTGCGTGCTAAAGTGTGGCGCGTGGCCGTTAACTGTTACCTATTGTAATCATGGGCTGCATACACACAGTAGAATATGAATAGCCGTGGAGCAGGGCTTTAACGTCACACCGACATGGTCGGGTCATATAGGGATATTCAAGTTTTCACAGTGGAGGAAGACCCTAGGGTGCTCTTTGTGCCTTACCTCAGGCACGAGCGGGTATATGGGTAGAACGACAAACCTTCCAAAAGTCAGCTGTATGTCTTCCTCACATGAAAGAATCTTACACTTCAAGCGAGGTTTTCGAAACCTTAGCGGTGGGTGGGGGCTTAATAATTCAAAATAAGTTACCATTAAGTTATTCACTCGGCCACGGAGGGTCGCCTGAAGAATGTTAGTATTTTTAGGTGGGGGATTTGACTTGCAAGAAACAGTTCTAAGACCCTGGTTCTTTAGAGGACCAAGTGTAAAGCACTCGTACATAAACGGGATTCTTATCATAAAGAATTGTATACATTTTAGTTGAAAGGTCCGAACTCGAATATGTATTATAATTGCTGTACCGGTACCAGTCGTTGATTATATCTACTAGTTTTATCTATAGGTTACGGTCCTTCGCGACTGAAAATTGAGCTATATTCTAAACCGTTGAATTTAAAAAAACTTCTATTAAATTAATTTGTTATGAATTATAATGACTATGTAAACATATCTATATGATAGACATACCAGAGATCAAATAATTACAACCAAGATTTAATCCTACATTATATTTACTTTATGACACATGTTCAAAGCATTAATGGGCTACCTGCATATTGGCAAATACTAGGCAATAATTCATGTCAGTTAAAAGCTAATTAACCCTGTAAGAATTGGAGAGTTTTTACATGTTTTCATACAATTTAATAGATGTTGTGCTCAACAGTTTTTCTCTCTCTTAATTTCAGCGTAATTAGTGAATCAGAATTTATTTTTTACACTTAAAACATTTTTCTGAAGTAATATACAATATGCATAATTCTTGACAACTTCTTCACAGTCAGACAAGTTCTTCTCGCAATAAATTCAGTTGAGGATTGCATATTTTTTTCAATGCTTGGCCTGATATGTGGGACTATTCACAAGAGGGAACAGTGCGGAAATTAAGTAAAAAAAAAAAAGCGTTAGAAAATCTTATATAACATGCAAATCCTATGGCGTGTAATGTGTTGCAATATTATATTTTGTATTAGTGTCTATCTTTATATATTTATATATTTATTCAAAAGGTAAATATTGCAACACATTACATGCCATAACAGTCTGATGTCAGGCGGTTATACTTTGTCTGTAATGATATATGTATTTCCCCTTCCCCAATACTTTCATCCCTTCTTAACCCTATTCCCATTTTTGCATCTTTCAAATACCTGTCTGTTGTATCTTTCCATTCCAGTTTCTCTTTATGGCGGGCCTACCGTGCGTTGTCCGGTCCTGGCTACATTTGCTGTGGTATGTGATATCGGGGAAATCTATCCTTACCTTTTAATCGCCATGCTCATGTATTTTGAAGTCTGTAAGACCGCTTTAAACTAGGTTTTGCACCCGTAAATTACAGTTCATTTTCCCTCCTAGATGTGTATCCGTACCTAAGAGGTTTGTGCAGACGTTTGGGTGTTGACTTTGGTACTGTTGATATGAGGTGGGGCGTTACCCAGGAAGCCACGCTTGATCATAGTACAGTTGAAATGTGTGTCAACGAAATACACAGGTATTATACACTTTTGATCAGCTTCCGACCGAATATGTGCCATGATATTGATATATGTTTTGTGAATACTATGACAAGTTGATTAAACAAAACCATTCTATTTTCTTTTTTTAAATAATTTCCATTACCTATTCATTGGGTTCTATTCCTAATTTCTTAATCAACTTAAGCTGTTTCTTACAGTGAAGTTTAGATTAAAGATAAATGATGTTATTAGTTATTACCAAATATTTATAGAACCCTGTCTCTTGCACAGAAGTAAAATGGTCATCAGAAAATGAAATTAAGAACTTTTATAGGAGGGAGACTATACAACGTTATCATCTTTTGAAAACTAACACCTATGTATGTAACTCATTACTGGAAAAAATAGCATATATTATTCGATATCGAACATTGCAAAAATTACTTTCCATAACAATTAAAGGTGCGTCAAAGACAGCGTTGGTCCGGCATTTCTGTGTCTGATGGGTCACAAGTATGGATACCGACCCTTGCCAGCCCAGATTGAACAGTCGGAGTTTGAAACTCTTCTGAATCATCTACAACAGACTGGACACGATACGTCCTTGATCAATAACTACTATTTCCTTGACAACAACGCTGTGCCCTCCGAGTTTGTACTAAAACCAAGAACGGAGGATAATGAAACCTGGTGGGATGATGTTGAAGGCATCCAGAAACAGTTTCGGGAAGCTTCGGTAGCTTGTTTCGGAGAACAAAACAAGAAATGTGACAAGTATCACATTTCCGTCACTGAAACAGAAATACATACGGGCGTTTTCAACAATCCAACCGCTCAAACTCAAGCGTGCTTTATACGCAGAGATCTCGCGAAATTTTCTGAGGATTTTCATAAAGATCGCAAAATCCTTGACTTAGTTGGTCCAAATATTGACGAATATGCTCGTGATAAACTTGCAGAGCTCAGAAAAAAGAAAATCCCAAGCAAGGTACCTCCGGTAATAGTCAAAGATATGATATATGAAGAAGCTGTACCTAAACAGGTAGCGGAGAAGATCAAGGATTTGTGCGAGCACGTTTGCAAAACAATGGCAGACGGGATACTAGAAAACTATGAAAATCGGCTTCATGTTGAAGAGGACAGAGTTTTTCAAGAGGCTTTACAGCATAGAAGTCATGCCAGTGAGAAAGCTAGTTTATTTGTCGGCCGTGAGAATGAAATTAGACATATAATGGATTATATGCGGTCTTCTTCAACTAAGCCGCTTGTGGTTCATGGACAGTCTGGTTGCGGTAAAACTGCACTAATGGCCGTCGCTGCAAGAAAGGCCAAAGATGCTTTCTCACACGCTGTAGTAGTACTTCGCTTTCTAGGAACCACAGGTCAGACAGCTTCAGCCAGACTTCTTCTACTAAATGTCTGCGCTCAGATAACACGTGTTTACAACAAAAACTTGTCAGCTATACCTACCTCGTACAAGGACCTTGTGAAATATTTCAGAACCTGTCTCGCATTTGCAACTTCAAGCAAACCCGCTATAGTATTCCTTGACTCGCTAGATCAGTTGAATAATGAAGACTTTGGACAGAACTTGGCATGGCTTTCATTGTCAGAAGATTTACCTCCGAATGTGAAGTTCGTTGTATCATCTCTGCCTACACGGTCTTTGGATATCCTGAAATCTCACCTCAATGATGCTGTTTTTGTAGAAGTGCGGCCATTATCCTTGGATGAAGGTCCAGAAATCTTGAAGAAAATGCTAGAAGCGAAACACAGACGTGTGACTGAATCTCAGAAATCATTGATTATAGACGCTTTCAAAAAATGTCCGCTGCCTTTGTTCCTCCGCCTGGTTGTAGATATTGCAGAGCGCTGGAAGTCTTTTGACACTGTAGATTCTAGTGCACTAGCAGACGACATGCCAGGTCTGATAACTAAACTGTTTGATCGGTTAGAATCTCGTTTTGGTGACATGTTTGTACATCATGCATTGGGTTATATTACTGCTGCCAAGAACGGTCTGTCCCTAGCTGAACTAGAGGATATCCTTTCATGCGATGACGAAGTTTTAGATAGCATTTTCCAGTGGTGGATTCCGCCAATCAGGCGTATACCTCCTCTGCTTTGGGCGCGGGTCAGAAACGAACTTGGAATTTACCTCGCCGAGAAGGGTACGGATGGAATTAGCGCTTATGGGTGGTATCACAGACAGTTCTGGGAAACTGCGGAGAAAAGATACCTCCAAAAACCCTTCAACAATGACACCGACCTCTTTGTAGGAAAGGCTCATACAGCCATTGCAGATTACTTTGAGGGAAAATGGGATGATGGTAAACCGTATACCAGCAAGGGAGAGACGAAAATCGAAGACAGAAAGATTGCAAAACAATCACTTGTGCTAGGTGGTAATCGTAGCACGGGGAGACAACTGAATAGGAGAAAATTGACCGAACTGCCTTACCATCTCATCAAGATAGAGGAATGGGACAGATTTAGAAAGCTCGTGATTGACCTAGAATACATAGAGGCGAAGTTCGAAGCCGGCGATGGTTACAATTGTTTAAGTGAACTCATAGAAGCCACGAAACTTTCTGGACTTGACGATATTAAACGATTGACACGTTTTGTTGGATCAAATTTAGGATTTCTGATCAGGGAACCAACCGGCGTGTATCAGATGGCGCTTCAACAGGCGAGAGGAAGTAACGTAAGGGAACTGCTTGGCAGATTGTCAAAAGAGAATCTACCTTTGCCGTTAATGGAGAATCTACACGAGTCTGACTACGACGATCCGTGCGAGATGACTATGCATGGTCATACAGAGACACTTCGATGCTGCGACTATTCTCCTAAAGGTAAGTCGTTCCAAGATAATAGAGTATTCCGTACGCTTCATCGACGTTAGATATGCATTAAGCTATCTATGCTTGAAATTCTTTAATTCTACTGAAGCACGTAATTAAGATGATGTACAAGATGTTAGATCTATATCTAGATGTATTTAGAGGGGATGGATACATAATGTCCGAAGTAAAATCTATATATTGATAAAGAAGGCACTTTCTGCCTTCTGGTGCTAATCCCCGATTTGTAAAACACCAAAAACAGAGAATTATTTGACTGGAAAACAAAACGTGCAACAACACAGCTATACATTATATAAGCACGATAGATAACCTGTTAATATTTCCAGGGGACCTTATTCTGTCTTCTGCTGATGACTGCACTATGCGGATATGGGATGCAACAACAGGAGCAGAGATCGTGACAATAACGTCACTTCCGGGGCCGATATTCCCAGATAAAAATGAGGGAATGCAATTGATGTTACATCCGGTGAATCCATCTTGCTTTTCACGCTCAGGGGAAACTATTGCTAATGGTACAGAGATTGGTGAAGTTATGCTTTGGGACAAATCCGGTGTGCAGGTAGACATTCTTTTTAAATATACACGAAGAAATCAATTTCCTGAAAACACACGAAGTAATGAATTTCCTGGAGACGTTTTAAACTGGTCTATAAATTTTTTTTCATTTTATGTTCTGAATTCAATGAAGGACGTCATTAAAAAAATAAATGAGAACCTTGTAGATCTACCCAGTTTTGTTTTATACAGATTTATATTGGTAATTTTATTTAATAGAACCTGAAAAGCACATGACTTTTATTAGGAATCAGTTTGATACTTAACATTCGCATTTTATCTATTTTTCAAACTGCTTGTATTAACTTTATTTCAAGTTACATTCAAAGAGCACACCGAACAAGGCTGTGGTATACATACACTTTTCTCCAGACAACCGGCAAATTGCAACAGCCTTCAAAAACAGCGTTCTTTCAATTTGGTCGGCAGACGACTTGAGTCACGTAAAAACAGTAGATTTTGATTGGTTAGAACTGACATGCCTTGACTATTCCAGGGATGGAAAGAAACTGGCTGTGATGTGCTTAAGGGGTATGAAAATTGTAATGATTGGTAATTGTATATTATTACGGGTACTAATGAATAGTTTTGTAAGAATGGCACTTTGACTCTTGAAGAGTTACCGTTCGTTACACTCACGATGTTTGGGACACTAGCAAGGACAGTCTGAAAAAGACTACATGAGTTCACTAAAGTAGTATTTCCGTACATTTTACAAGTCTAGTCTTTGATTTTACTAGGGAACTTATTGATATATAAACATATACAGCATATACTTCATTTATCTTGGAATGTTTTCTTTTGAAGGATTGATCCTCCTTGATACTGACGGGTATAATGTTACTTCGAAAGAAACCGGAAGTTGCTACAATAACCTCTGTAGTACATTTCATCCTAGTGGTTCGCAGGTAATTCTTTGTATTGACACATCCTTTGCTCGGTAACGGTCTGCAGTAACTTCTATCATTCAGAGAGCAACCATTACTAAACTGGAACAAAAGAAAAGCATAAGAAAAGAAGTGGTATCTTTGAATTTCACATTGAAGCCAGTTACAATTTAAGGTTGAAATATTTCCATTTTTCCCCTTGTCTTTTTATGCATGCATGGGGTCAATTCTGTAGTCATAAATTATTGTCTGATTCTATATTCTGTCTCTGTCCATCTGCCTGTCTGTCTGCCAAATTGACTTCTCAAACTTTTAAGGAATCACCAGTATACATGCGTATATACATGTACGGCTGTGGAGGTAGAAGGTTTAAAGACAGTCTTTTATACATATTTGTTAACATAGGTTATGACGGGCGGTGATGATAGTTGTGTCAGTATATGGAACGGCAACAACGGCACTTATCAGACAAAGCTGAAGGAACACAATGCCTGGATTTGGACAATCAAGTTCACCCCAGACGGTAAACACATGTTTACTGGTTCTTCGGATAGGTCTATGAAGGTGTGGAGACAGACAGGCGGAAGTTGGAGTGTTATTGCAACCGTCGGGGGTCATTCTCACAGAGTCAGCATGATATCACTAGAGGAAAACGGAAATAAGTTGGTCACATCGTCCATTGATAGGTAATATTTGTTGTCGTAATTCAATCATGACTTTCTTTGTGTAGCAAAATGAACTGCCGTTGCAAAATGAACTGACATTTTTCAACATTTTATTGTAAAACGCATGCCAGTTATACGCTAATCTGAACCTACCTTAACTCTCCCCAGAAGTCACCGCAAAGATATCCAAAACTATATTAAGGTTTCGATGGAGGCTTTGAGAAACAAAAATCAAACAACACCAAATCATAGAAAGAAAGAGTTGTTTGACATGAAAATTGAACAGCATGTAAAACATGTATATTACTTTACGAAACAAGTGTCAGTATACTGATATAAACATTGAATTCCGGAAAAAGGCTGCCTAAAGGGGCTCCACTTCCGGACAGTTAAACGCCTTTAAAAACTCACCGTTTTCAAAGAACTGTTACACGTGTTTGTTTTGATGCATTTGCAATAGCGTGCGAGTGGTGAAATTTCACGTAACAAGGTTGAACATAGTTTTCAGCAATTGTTTATCTTTTTTCTTTACAAATGGCATTCATTTTCAAAGGGAGACAACTTTTTCTCAAAGATTACTTAAAATAATCGGAAAAATTTGTTTCCCTTTGAAAATGAATGTCATTTGTACTTTAAACAATCGGGAACAGTTGTCTCCCTTTGAAAATGAATGCCAATTGTAAATAAATAAAGATAAACAATTGCTGAAAACTGTGTTCCATCTTGTTATGCGAAATTTCACCACTCGCACGCTATTGCAAATGCATCAAAACGAACATGTGTAACTGTTCTTTGAAAATGGTGAGTTTTTAAAGGCGTTTAACTGTCCGGAAGTGGAGCCCCTTTAGGCAGCCCTTTTCCGGAATTCAATGTTTATATCAGTATACTGACACTTGTTTCGTAAAGTAATATACATGTTTTACATGCTGTTCAATTTTCATGTCAAACAACTCTTTCTTTCTATGATTTGGTGTTGTTTTATTTTTGTTTCTCAAGGCCTCCATCGAAACCTTAAATGTGTTCTGTCTAACCTAGTGATTTAGAATTTTTATGTTTATGAGCTGAGCACATGTTTAGTTATAAACACATGTTACAAAAAAAAAATAAAAATAAAAATAAATAAATAAATAAATAAATAAACACGTCTTGCATTGCCAGACGTTTTCAGTCAACTTGGATGTATTCGTGCTCAGTTCAATGACAGGTCATAACTCATACAAATCGCTTGTATGAGGGAACATAGGGAAATATAAAATAGTACACGCACCATACGTTTTACTGTCTAATTCTTGTCATACTTGTTATTTTAGGTCATTGAAAGTTTGGGACACTGCAACTCTTCTCCGCGGAGCAGTACCTCCTGTCGGCGGCGGCCATTACTTGACATGTGTGATCTCACCGAATGGCTCTTTTCTAGCTATAGCACAAGGCTGGATGAAGCAGTGTGGATTGCTTGACGCTGCACAGTTTGATCAGTCTCCAGAAACGTACACTGACGCCCATAAAGGTTTCATCAAGATGGCCCAGTTCTCATCCGACAGCAGTCGTTTATTCGTACTTGACCATGGTCATTCAGGCGGATATGAGGTACTTCTTTTTAGTGAAATGAAAGTAATCAGAATGCCGTCAATATAGCATTAACGCTTAACATGCTAATTTTCAATAATGGACTTGTCTATCGTCCATTTTGGGCAGTACCGTTAATCATTTGAAGGGGTGTTTACTGAAAATTTACTGACTGAATAGCGAACAGTGCAGACCATGATCAGACTGCACGGATGTGCTGGCTGATCTTGGTCTACACCGGTCGCAAAGGCAGAATCAATCGTGTCCAGCATGGTAAGGGTTAATCAATGTTGAACGAAATATGGAATAAAGAAAAATAGGGGGAAAAATGACGTAGCCGTTCTTATTTGTGATTAGGAGTCGGGCAGACTTTTTTCAGACGATTATTTTGGTTAGGGACATATGGTACAAAACTAGGCATTACGGAATAGAATTTTCTCCAATATCACACCGTTTTAATTGTTTCTTTCCAGAACTAAACAGAGATCATAATCGTTTTAACCTGATACGGGTTCGTTGTGTTTGTACATGTACTTCTAAACTTGGAAGGCACCAAGTAAGGAAAATTAAAACTGCCCTTTTCCCGATATCGCTTCATGATTTGTTTGTATTTTCAAACTAGGGAAAACCAAAAGTTTCTGTAAAAGTGCCTCGTATCGCTCTGTAGTTTTGCTCAAGTTGGGTAAAACAGAACAAACGAATAGTTAGGTCCGGACAGAACAGCATAAACGAATTGTTGGGTCCGGGCAGAACAGAATCAACGAATTGTTGGGTCCGGGTAAAACAGAACAAACGAATTACTGGATCCGGGCAGAACAGAATCAACGAATTGTTGGGTCCGGGCAGAGCAGAATCAACGAATTGTTGGGTCCGGGTAAAACAGAACAAACGAATTGTTGGGTCCGGACAGAACAGCATAAATGAATTGTTGCGTCCGGGTAAAACAGAACAAACGAATTGTTGGGTCCGGGCAGAACAGAATAAACGAATTATTGGGTCCGGGCAGAACAGAATAAACGAATTGTTGGGTCCGGGTAAAACAGAACAAACGAATTGTTGGGTCCGGACAGAACAGAATAAACGAATTGTTGGGTCCGAGCAGAACAGAATATATGTTGGGTCCGGAAAGAACATAATAAACAATTTATTGGGCCCGGGCAGAACAGAATAAACGAATTATTGGGCCCGGGCAGAACAAAACAAACGAATTATTGTGTCCTTAATACAGCATCTTTTTATTTGTAGGCAGGATCAGAGAAATACGCTGCTATAGAGGTGAGGTCACTGCTAAGCGGTTCTAGCTCATACATAAACGTTCAGTCGCCGTACTCTTTCACTTTGACCAATACACACGTCGTCGTAGGTGAGTGAAACATGCTTATTTTATTTTTTTGTGGAGGTGAGCGGGTTGGGGGGTGGAGGGGTCAGCTGGATTTGTAGGAGAACGCACATTTTACTGTGCTGAAAAGTATTTCGTCTCAGTGAGGCAGTCAGTGTTGAATGTACGTATCTTTTATAATATTTTAAGAATTCAGTTTTTTTTTCTATTTGTTTTGTTTCACAGTATTTCATTTTCTGAATAGATTGATCGATTTTGGTTTCTGCAAGAAAAATACGTAACTAGCAACCATTTCATTACACTCTGCGGCTGCATGACAAATGGCTTTTTAGTTTCTGTTAAAGCGTCTGTTTTCTAATGTTTTTGATCTTATGATCTGTGTATTTCGACCTGCTATGCTTACTGGAATCATTCGCACATTTTGATAAGTCTTGAATTTAGAGGCACCCTTTTTATCTTGTTCGTCTGTGAGTCCCGAATACAGCAGTATATGATTCTTTTGTTGTCGTATGATAGAGTAATTTCACATAAATTTACGATAATTAGTGCAAACTTATTGAAATTTCATATTTTATGTTTTAGGAACATTTTACGGTGAACTTCACCTTTTTGACATCAATAGCTACTCAGAAATTTTAAAATGGAAGTCAAGAAGTGGGGGCGCTATAACTAGGGTGGCGGCGTGCAATGCAGGGGGCAAATATATGATCGCAGCATGCTTTGGAACAGTGTGTCAAGTGTGGGAATTCAAGTAAGACAAAAATATACAGATATAGATCATTTTCCGTAACACCGGTTTAAACTTGACTACTTGGATCAGGTACATACTAACAGATATCCCAGCTTCGATGATGTATTTGAGTTGTAACTATATAAGTGTATATATTTAACTTTGCTCAACATCTTTTTGTTTGCATGAACGGTTAACATTTTTGCCCATATTAAGTGTTTTGCAAATAATTTTAAGTTTTATACTTAATGGCTATTGAATTTGAAAGATGCAGGAAGTAAAAAAGTACTTAGTCTGTCAGATTCTTAATGTCGGATATTTCATTATTGTATGGGGGTTTAACTCCGTTTTTGAACAGTATTTCAGTTATCTAACGGCGGGCAGTTAACCTAACCAGTGTTCTTGGATGTACCAGTACAAACCTGTTCTCCGCAAGTAACTGCCAACTTACCCACATGAATCAGAGGTAGAGGACGAATGATTTCAGACACAATATCTTTTATCAAATCGTCACGGAGAACATACGCCTCGCCCGGGGACCGAACTCACGACCCCGCAATCCTTCGTCTCTACCCGACCTTTAAAATTCATGTTCACGATACTTACAAGCATTTTAAATGGACCCTGTATTTGTTTTTCTAGTGGCAGCAGTGTCAATTTAGTTGGTGATATGAGTGACCATGATACAGATATTTACGATGTGGCATTTTCTCCCGATGGTCATTATCTTGTCAACGGCGTCGGATCAGGAAAACTTTACATTTGGGACACGTCAAATAAAAATATCTCGCTCTTTAGAATAGCCACTGAGCATGCGTCGTACATAAAGGATATAAAATTTTCAACTTCCGGAAATTATTTAGTGACGTCAGCCGGACTGAGCATGCGCGTGTGGGATGTTAAAGATGGCATGAGCTTACTTTGCACGTACTATGCCCCGGTTAACTGTGCATCATTTTTCAATGACAGTGTCGTCATTGTTGGCGAGGCAACAGGCAACCGGAAGTACCTCCAGTTTAGGACGGATTACACCAAATCGGAAGTGACTACCCAGTGTAAGATGTGAAGTAGTCCAAAATGTAGTTCCATGCTATGGATGAAATCTGGTGTAATGAGTGACATGAGGAGGTGACAGTTGCATTTTTTGCTTAAATTTTATTGCTTATTGTATTGAGAAAAGATCTAGACCATTTTCATTGTGAATTTCCTGGAATAAGTTTTATTCTTTGCGAAAACTTTCTACCTACGCTTGATTGCTAAACGGCTGTTTTCATGGGGGCATTTTTAGAGGGTGATGTTTCTCAGAACAGATTATTTTTCTTATATACAACATAAAATGTCTATTTTTACTATTTTTGATAAGAAGACATGTCATACTAAATGACCATATATGGTTTTCATATCATTGAAATGCTCTAAAGTGCTGAAAATGAGATCTGAATATTTTATTGTTAATATGAAATAAATAAGGAATTGAATTGTTAAAATGTAACCTTAGGGAACAATGATTCGTAAACAATGCAACATGTTTATAAATGATTCTGTATGATGAATTGTAACTTTTTCATTCGACATTTGCACCTTCGACCACGTTCATGTTTCTAATAGTTAAAAATGGTCCAGGATGCTCACTTAACCTGTACCACGCTAAATTTCTATGATGAACTTGTCCATCTTTCAATTCGAACAGCACCATTAACTGCCAAAAGGGGTGATTACCAAAAATATACAGACTCAGACTGAAGAGCGAACAGTGCAGATCATGATCAGTCTGCACGGATGTGCAGGCTGATCATGATCTACACTGGTCGCAAATCGTGTCCAGCATGATAAGGGTTAATCTATCGCAAGTTTGTGCATTTCGAATTTTTTTCTTTCTTTTATAAATCACACCAACTACGCGTGACTTTCCGTCTAAGTATGACCAAATATCTGAGCAATATTTCATAACTCTGCCCTTTTGTCATTGTTTCTTCTAAACGTATTTGTTTTACTTCAGTTGTTTTATCTGTCAAATAAACTATATTAAAAAAGCATTGTATTTGTTTTTTTGGTTTTGCGGCTTCTTTTATTATTATAATACTGCGTAACCAGAAGCTGACTTTGAAGATCAGTCTAACACGGCTCGTTTTGTTTTCCTATCAAAAAAAAGAATAAGACTGAATGATTGCATATTTTTATGCAATAATTGCTTTTTGAACGTCGCAACTATCACTTCATATAGCGTCAAACGTCATAATAACGAGGAAACACACACAAGACTTTCAAATATCAAGGACGTACATAGTTATCCTTCTTACCGGCAATATATTGTGTTTTTTTTCCATATTAGCAAGTAGTATTCCTTTATAAAAAGGAGGGAGTCGAAATTATCTAAATATCTGTACCTCCATCATATCAATATAATGGCATCCTACGAATCAGCTCAATAATTTGAGCAACTGAACAACATTCAAGTTTGTCTAACTGCCTTTTACCCTGTGCCACTATACAAACTGTACATCTCTCTCAGGCATAGAGATAAATGTTGTTTTGTTGTTGTGGCTGTTGTGGTTGTTGTTCAATGGCAGATTTGAAAACGGCTTCAGGTAGGCAGCGAGTATAACACAATCCTTCGACGCCGATAACTGTTTTTAGGTAGTGGACCCGAAATGACTTTCGGCAATTTCCGTGTGATTTCGCAATCTCCAAATTCTACTTCGGTATTCTTCGGCGAATACGTTATCAAGCGGAGATTGCCGATTGCCGTCGCGGTTCCATTACGTTAAATAGCCTGGTTTGAATGTCGCTCCGTAGGTTTACTTTTTCTGGTGCGATAGATCACCATTAGAGCTATAGTCACTGCCAGAAGCATTGCAACTGAACCTCCCACTCCTGAAATAGAACAAACATACCTTGTGGAAATCTTGTATATAAAGCATCAAGAGTGTCCAGCAAGCAACATCATAAGGGGTCTATAAACAATGTATTACAGCTTACTCGTTTCTGCAAGAGCATCCTTAAAATGGATGTTAATCACAGAGATCTGTATAGTACAAGAAAACTATTATAACACGGTCACCGCTATCAAAAACTACACGAAGCCTTTCACTAAATTTTACCACGGGGTTATTCGAACTTTTAAAGAAATACAACACGTCTTAAAGTTAGTCTTGCACACCCGAATACTATATGAGGGATTGAGAACACGAAAAGATAAGCATATTATTTATTTAAATAAAATATTTGAAAAACTGTTGAAAATCTATCAAACGAGGATAAAATGCAAAAATGGTTGGGCATATAGTGCCTGTTTGGTGTGCAATTAGTCAGAGTGCTATCTTATTTTATGAAGTGTGAGACTCCATTGTGCTTTTCTCCTAAATCCTACACATAACGGACAGAGGGACTGGACTTTTACAAAGCAAACTGTCTAGTCCTGCCCCGAAAGGTTACGCTATTGGTGCTCTAAATTCCGACAAATTATTGAGTATCTTGGTGTAGTGAAACCTCGGACGGTCCCTCTTTATATGTTTCATTATATGAAATATTTTATTTTGTCACTTGTATTAGAGCTTATCAGGATGGGGAACTATTTTACAAGAAGTTGAAAAGAAGGCAAGTATGAGGTTGGCATGCCCCAAACACGTTCATGTTCTCGTTTTCACAATGGGTACTGACGCTTTAAGGCGAAGTCCTACCTTAAACTTGCTTCTTCTCCGCAGCGTATGTTGTATTATATTTTTATGGTTTTACCTCCCTCCATCTTTACGTGCCCCCCCCCCCCCACTTCCCCTCACACCCTTTTTACATACACCCGAAATATAATTATACATATTTTTGTAATTTAATGATTAAAATTATATTTGGTACTAGTATATTAATTTTTTGTTATTTAGTGATCACTGGTACACATAGTTTGGTTACGGAATGGTTGCTATCACACATAGTTTTGTTACGGAATGGTTGCTATCACACATAGTTTTGTTACGGAAAGATTACTAACACACATAGTGTCACTATGATAAATAACAAATATATAGTTTTGTTATGGAATGAAAACTATAACACACAGTTTTGTTACGGAATGATTGTTCTTACACATAGTTTGTACATACCAAAAACAATGATAGAGGTCGGAGAACCGACTGTAATTGTCAACAGGTCTTTTATTTCCAGTTTTGAAGTTTCCATTTTCACTTCTTTTTCAAAATTAGCATTGTATTGATCTTGGATACCCGCAGCAGCAAACACAAGCGTCCCTGAAAACAAAATGTAAAAATTACTAGCTGGTCTTTGGCCTGTGCTTACCAACGAACTGTATATAAAATTTAGACATGACTCAAGACTGCTAAATACTCAATTTAGTTGTAATTCTGTTTTTACAGTGTTCCATTTGGACTTTTTATTGCATGATGGTACGATGATGAAAATGCGATGCTACGATGATGAAAACGCGATATTACATCGACATATCACCATGGTACCATTGCGATTTCGTCGTCGTACTATCGTTGTTTCATCATCATGCCATGGCGCCATCGCGTTCTCATCATCGTACCATCGTGCATCGCTGTTTAGGAATCAATAAAAAGTCACGATTGTCCAAACGGAACACCATAGTTTTTATCATTTATACAATTTTTTATCATTGCTGCTACTGCTTTACCAACTTCCCACCGATCACTACTTTAATTATGTGATATCCTTATTCATGTAATATTATCATTTAATGTATTTTTCGGCCCTCTTTATGTTTTACCCGATATGATCCAGGAAACAATGCAGGGAACTTCGCAGGGAACATCGCAGGGAACTTCGCCCACTATGTCAGATCCTGCAGTTTCCACTGGATTAAGGGATGTCAGCCCGAAGCTACAAAATGCTAGCAAAACACCGGCCACTGTTAGAACCTTTTGCGGTAGAAAGCTCTTCAAAAATTCTTTCCCTTCTTCTGAAAGGAGACAAAAACGCGAGAAATATGTCGTCCGAAAATGGCATTTTCGGAAAGAACGCAAAAAACCGATGATTTACCGTGGCATTATATTGAAAAAAAAAATCTTATATTCGGAGAATCATTAAAGCTCCACTTTTTTGTATTATTACCACATATATTTAAAAAAAAAATACTATAAGTCACGAAGAGCTCATGATGATCTTTTAGATTCGTTCGATGTTTGTCGTCAGGCCGGCCGTCGTCCTTCCACAATTTATTTAGAGGATATCTCCGCCTAAACCACCAACCACATTTCAACCAAAGTTCATAAGAATGTTCCCTTTCAGAGCCCTTGAAATGTAGATCATCCATGTAGAATTCTGGTTGTCATAGCAACCAAAAATATAATAATTTCACAGAAATGTACCGGCTTGGATACACCTCTACCAAATTCCTTGAAATCATTCAGTTCGTTTCCAAACATTGCCGTAACGGGGCTGGTTAATTTTAACGATATGACTATATCGAAAACTTTAAAAAAAAAACGTTGGCCAAATTACAAAATATTTTCGTAGCAAAGTTCCTTTAGTGAATATTTACCAAATTCCTTCATATCATTGTGTTTCATTATAAAAATGGTTATCATCCCTGTATGGATATATGGGTAATTTTAGAATCTCCTCTGAAATTTATGGCTTGATTTCAAAATAGATTCGCAGCAATGTTCCTCTCTATCAGTTCTTGCCATCTAAAACCATGGCCGCTAGGGAGCGGGCTAATTTTCCCTAAAATGACTTCTGGAAAAAATTGAAAATATTTTTGTCTAAGTTCACTTCTTGAATTCGAGGACACATTCTAAAATTGAGGGGTGCATATAGAAGGATAGAGTCTAAGGGCGAACTAGAGTGTCTATCTTAGGTATGAGAAATTCCGGGTTCCATTCTCAGTTAGGGCTTGAGGATTTTCAGGTTAAAACATTGCTTTATATTTAAAACGAAATGAAGGAAAAACCTTCAAGTGCAGAAAAGGTGTACAGTCAACTACGTTTCTTGTAATATTTTGACACCTGTTTTAGATATACATGTATCTCAAATGAACATACCATTCACAGTACCATTAGACATAGCAATGGCCTTGTTTAATTGGTCAATAGTAGCTGAATTGCATTCTGTCACTGGGTCGGCCGCGTAGCCGCTTTCATTCCTTTCGCAAAGAGTAACTGTCCATAATCCAATGGATACCGAATCCTTTTTCTTATAAGAACTGAAATCGTGTTGAATATGTATGTCCATATCATATCTTAACCACGATGCTGTAAAACAACCGCTGAATTGAAACATGATTGAAATCATGCCGATCAAGCCTAGAAAAAACTTTATCCGGGTTTGTTTTCGATAATTATCCATGGCGTATATCCTTTTCGCTTTAAAATATATGTTTTATATGAAAACAGTAGCCAATATAATCGACTTGATGAAGTTCTGATATCATTATGAACTTTTAACTTTAACTTTATCAAATACGCCATTTGTCAGTGCAGTCGACAACAAAACCACTCCTGATAAGGGAAAGGAATGTTGGAAGAATTATTTGTTTTCTGTGTGCCTCGAAAAAAAACTTTAAGATTTAACTCGATGCATGCGTTTATATGTCCTAAATTCAAAGCACATATCTTTACTTTACATATCAAAGAGAAATGGATGGCTAAGTGCAAACTTCTGTTATCAAAATATAAGATTAAAGCTACTCATGCACAAATTGGTCATAATTTAACGATCTTAATATTTATCTATAACATAAAAAATAACAAAAATAATAGCCGGTAATTATCATTAAATATCAACAAGTCTAGCCTTACGATTTATATCTGAAAACAATAATAACTATCCTGTGCAATGTAAACAAACAAGAAAGAAAAAAAATCTTCGTGTTTTTGTATGTATGTGCGTCACTTTATCGACAAACCATAAAGGCAATTTTGTAGTGCACAGATATCTATGAAACTGTATCGAGGTAGAAATTGGATCTCTTTATGGCGTATTCATGTCTCTACTGACAGGTCGACATCACGATTTTGTCATTGCATTTTTAAATGCACATGCCTCTTTTTGGATTGACTGTGCTTGTTTCATTTTTCTAAGATATAGTCGTTGTAGATCGGAGTGGAGTGTCAATGGTACATGTATATCGTTATTGATGAAAAGAACGGAAGTGGTTCATTTGATGTGTGAATGCAATACATATGGATTCAGCTGTTAAGTTCGTTTTAAAATAATTTCTCAAATTCTTTTTCAAGTGGAGATAACCTTCTTGTACTGAAACTTGGAAACACACGAGAATGTTAAGGCTACACGTCTGGTCACTGGACAAACAAAATATGTCGGTGAAATTAGTACTTTTTCTGAAACTACCTTTCATAAATATCCACCGGTTTCTTTTCGCCACGCCGGTATTTGGCAAATTCAGACGCTTCACACAAAAATGAAGTGTCTTAAATTGTAATATTTATTAACCAGTTTGAAAGTTAGAACAATTTGATTTCGTAACACAACTAGTCTTCTTTGTAAAACAATATGTATGAACAGATTACACTTGCCATGGCAAATATAAATTTGCAATGGCAAAGCCGTCTTTTGCCATGGCAGAATGCATTGCCATAGCAAAATGATTCTACCATGGAAAGAAAAATTGAGCTGCGCCATGAGAAAGTCAACATTGTGCATTTACGGCCAGCATGGATCCAGACCAGCATGCGCATCCGCGCAGTCTGGCCTGGATCCATACTGTTCGCTTTCAAAGCCTATTGCAATTAGAGAAACCATTAGCGAACAGCATGGATCCTGACCAGACTGCGCGGACGCGCAGGCTGGTCTGGATCCATGCTGGTCGCAAATGCACTATGTTGGTTTTCTCATGGAGCGGCTCATTCATCATTTTGCCATGGCAGATTAAAAAACAATTTGAAATACGTGTTGTTTGTTCACGTATTTCCTGTCATGTGTATATTTAGAACTATATTTTCGCGCACTTAGACAATGAAAACGATTTTGCACTGGTATTTGAAAGTCAGCTGCTACATCCATTATTCAATTAAAAGTCCCAAATTTTTACACATTGGTAAGCAAAGTTCTCCTAAATACTTCCCCGACCTAAAAGTCTCACCGATCCTTCAATATTTACTCAATAAAAACATATAAACTGAGAACGATTTTTCAGATGTCACCACTGTCCGCAATCTTGCTATAACCCTAACATTCTTTGATTAATGATAAAAAATGGTAGGCATATTGGTACTGATATCAAAGATATTATTATTATTTTTTTTTATATGTGTGTGTGTGTGTGTGTGTGTGTGTGTTAATCAAAATTGAAAATGATTATTGTTTCATCCTAACTTGTCCCTTTTATCGGTGCATTAAAGAAACTTATATACTTAGAAAATATTATGAAATCCTGTTCTGAATGATTTTTGTATGTTCATTTCCTCCAGACATAAATACACTATGATATGTTTTGCAATATTCTTACATTTTGATCTTCAGTTTTGTATAGTTATAATGCCTCCCAACGGGGTCGGACCATCCTTCTGTTCGTCAGTCTACCCCTTTCTGATCGATAACTGAAGATCGCAGAGGCCTTAGTAACAGGCGTCAAACATCAAAGGAGGATTGCCTGTGGTCACTAGGGGCCCCTCTTTTTTGGGGGTCAGTAAGTCAAATGTCAAGGTAATTTAACAGTGACATTGGGACTGAAAACGGTTTCCAATCGGTATTTGGCCTACAGGCGTCAAACTTCATAGGATTATTGCCTGTGGTCAGTAAATGATCCTATTGTTTTGGGGATTAGTAGGTCAAAGGTTTAAGTCACGGTGACTTGGACTGAAAACGGTTTCCGCTCGATAACTGAAGAACATTTTGGCCTACAGTTGTCAAATTTCATCGGATGATTGTCTCTTGTTTTGGGGGTCAGCAGGTCAAAGGACAAAAGTCATAGTGATCTTGGGGTGCGTGTTTTACAAATATATCTTGTTAAAGTTAACCAGTTTGTTATTGTATTTCTATAAATTTTATGTTTCAGTTCTCTGTAATTGAACAGTAGTCTTGTCGAGAAAACACATACATATATTACATATTCACTATCAAGAACAAATCAAGATATTTTGTTTACCTGTTCATATAATTCTTGATTTTCGTTTCGTAAAGAGACAGAATAGACAGACATGTATGTTGTATGAAATGTTTAATCCTTTACCAATTGATATAATTTCGTTTCGTGTTGATAAAGAACAGGCAAAAATGCCTGTTATATGAGATGCTTAATCCGCTGTCAACTGATACGCTATATGTGAAATATTTTGTAAGTAGATACCAGTATACATTATATCTTCAGACATATAAAATTATTTATCATTTTCATCTTACCTGTTATAATTACACTTTTTATGACATAGCGAACCAATTACAACAAGAAATAAATATTATTTTTATATGGGGTCTCGTTTTACTATTTATTCACTGTTTAATTGCTTTATCCTAAATTCATTTCTGGACATCCTTTATACCTTTATGGATATCACTAATTCATTTTGTGATATCATTAAATCATTTTTCTGATATCACAAATTCTTTGTTTTATGATATCCTTAATCATTTACATTTTTATATGATTTAAAGATTTCACAAAAAAATCTACAGTTCAATTATCGGACATCCTGAACTCCTTAATTCCATTTAATGAAATCTATAATTCAGTTTTAAGATATCCAATAATAATTAAAAATGAATTTAAGATTTTGTTAAATAGAATTAAGAATATCATATAATAAATCAGTTTTGTGATATCACTAAATACATTTTAAGATATCATTAAATGAAATGTTGGTATCATAAATTCGTTTTAAGTTCCCATCAAAAGAATTCTTGGTATTCATAATAAAGACTAATAAAGACAAACGAAAACAATACAATTTCAATTTATTCTCATTAAATGCACGTGTAAGAATTGTTGCTAAAGCAGGAAAAAGCTTGGCAGTGCCAGAATGTGAATTAAGAAACACAAAACAAATCAAAGTGCAAGTCTGAAAGAAATGAAGTATGGTAATGGATGGCGAGAGAATTTTATTTGAATTAACGATACAAAAAAAATGTAACATCGTCATAATATAACGCGTAAGTTTATGAATCATGTAATGAAAAAAATCAGCATGTAATCCATCCTGTCAGCAACTAAAGATATAAAACGATAGGTCATTAGGAACCTCGATCTCTTTTTACAGAGCTTGTCTGTCTGAAGCGGAAGCGGATGTGGAAGAATGATAAAACGCCATGGAGACGGTAGGAAGCTGACAGCTATTACAGAGGAAAACTTATAGATATCTACTATACCTTTGAATTTACCTTGCAAAGGGGGTTAACTGTGAAGATACTTTAATATGACAATGTTTTAGCCCTGTGAAAGTTTTCACATAGCACACATTATCTCCCCTGGCAGCCCTCTACTACAGATTAGACAAGAATTTATCTTCTGTTTACCGATAAAAGAATGTTCTTGTGTTGTTGCTACGTATGTAATCTCTGCACATGGGAAGAAATTTGACAAGTGTCCTTAGATTTTTAACTGATTTTATAAAGTATCCTTATGGCACATATACAAGTTTAACCCCCAAATGGCTGCAAGATTTGCAAAGGGAGTAAACTGTTTCGGTAACCTGGAACTAAGACTGTCTCCCCAACTTTGGGCTGATATGAAGTATTGGAACGCATCGGAGTATAAATCATCCAAAATTAGGCGAGACAGACTTTAGACATTGAATCCTGAAATTTATGTTGATGTTGCGGTTGTAGGTGGTGTTGTCGTAGGTATTAAGCACAATCTTTCTGCATTACGGACAGCTTTGTATATCCCTCCACACCATTACCACTTCTAATGCGGCAGACAATCATTATAGCTATAACTGGTGCCAGGAGTACTCCAAATGAACCTCCAATTCCTGAAACATAACAAGATAGATAAAGGTAATGGACATGTAATTTGCCATTGCATGATTACCATTACACGTAGGTTTTGTTACGGAATGATTACTATTACACATAGTTTTTGCTAGGGAATGATTACTATTACCAAGGACATATAAATTGACTGAATAAGAAATTATCGATTATCAGTAAACGAGACTAACTTTTTAATTCTCTCATGAACCTTTGCGCTACCTTCGACAATTTCCGACAATAATCGTCGATTTTCACCGAGCACTTGTTCAGTAATTGAATAATCAATCAGCGATCGACAAATTAACACCCAGCCCCACGTCAAGTCCGTAAACCATTATTTGGCATATTTTTTTCGAAGGAATACATGAAACGCTGACAAAATTCTTTTCAAATAAGAATAAATCTAAATTGAACCGAGGTCTGAATATAAGTAAAAATATACGGCAATAGCCTCAAAACCCGTACTTCTGCGAAATCAGGCTGGAAAATGTACCCAAAACATACAGGTACTATAAAGCTAAATTACGAATTAAACACCGAGAAAATCAAAAATCAAAAATGTAAGTATTATTCATGTCGGCAGATAAATCAGTCAACAAGCTCATTATAAGATCAAGTTTATCGGCATTGTCCGGATCTTGCTTTACGGTGAAAACTTTACGCATTTTCATTCTCGCCATTTTTATTACTTTTATTCTGTCATTTGGCTCCGATTTTCACTAAAAAATTTCGGCCGATCTCGATAACCTGCGCAACAAAAATCATTCACTACATAAATGGTCCAAACGTTATATAAATCCATTTGGAAACGAAATAGTAATTTATTTAGAAGCTGCTTGTTATATTTATCGTCAATTTTCACCGTAGATATTTACGTCCTTGCTATTACACATGGTTTTGTTAAGGAATGATTACTTTTACACATAGGTTTGTTACGGAATGATTACTATTATATATAGTTTTGTTGAGGGGTGATTACTATTACACATGATGTATACATACCCAACAAAATGATGGAAGCCTGAGAACCGACTGAAAATGTCAATATGTCTCTTATTTCCGGTTTATCAGCCTCCATTCGAGTTTCTTTTTCAAAATTAGCATTGTTGTGGTTCTGGATACCCACAGCTGTAAACAGTAGTGCACCTGAAAACAATATATTATACCAGAGTTATGTATTATACCAGATTCATATAGCGCCCTTTTCCTAATAAACATGTTCAAAGACGCTAAATACATAGCGCAAACGCAGCCACTTAGGGCGCCAAATCCATCCTCTACTAGTACAGGCACATAGCCAGAAGCCGTCTTTCCTGGAAGAACCAGTACTAGTCTCTTAGTTAGATGGGAGACACCCAAGAGCATCTCAGAAATTAGTGCCTGGACCGCGATTCGAACACCGGACCATTGGATTAATAGTCAAACGTGTTACCACTAGACCGCCGGGTCACAAAATGTAAAGGTTACTAGCTCGCCTTTGACCGTTCCGAATAAACTTAAAACCGCTAAACACTATTTTTTCTTATTTCAATACATTAACACTAAGTTTCTCTATGAAACTGCATTCAGCTTGACTAAAAATACGTGCACTATTCAACCGATAACTTCGTGTGCGGTTGTGAAATGCCCAGCAGTGCATCTGTTTAAATAATTAGACTGCATTTATTAGGAAAACAAATTAATTATATTCGGTATTTGTTTGTCTGAATTGTTAAAATGATCAGAAAACCTTTTCTCTAAGCTTGAGCATAAAGCTTTATGAGACTTTATTCGCTAAAATTCTCAAATTGTTTATGTCCTTTTATTATATTTAGAAATCATATAAACCTATAAATTTTGAGAAAGGTCTTTAAAATCTCTAAACATATAAAACAAGTGACTGAAATTCTTATGACAACAAAAAATGTAGGTTACTGAAGTGAATAACATACATTTTGTATCTTACAAATCTCTCAGGTTACAGCTAAGGGTAACCTATACAGTAGACCTTTCTTGGGGGAACCATGTTGCAGAAAATTGATATCTTTTATACCCCTATTTATGCAGTAACCCCATAATCATACATATATATCATAAAACTGAAACATTTGTTTTCTCAAAAATCTGTGACAGTAGTGAATAATGGATAAAATTCAATAAAAAATGTGTTTAGTCTTGTTCAAATAAAAATGATGATATTCACTTTATTGACATGTTTATTATGAATTCGCGAGCAGACGGCTGTAAAATGGCAGAAAATTGCCGGTGATTTCCGTAAATTTCCGGTTTCCAACAAATGATGGATTAGGATCAGTTTTGTTTTAGCCGTTTAGGTATCTAAAGGACCTTTCCAAAATATGTGCACGTTTAACACTTCCTAAATATTATAAAAATATATACAACTTGAATCATTTTAAATTTACATAAAGTTGTTTACTTCATCTTTAATTTTTCGTACTAAGTACTCCCCCGCAGCGATTACTTCCCCTAGCGCTACATCCATTTAGGCAGATCACTACCAAATCAAATGTAAGCCTCCGCTGGTCTATCACAAGTAGTCCAAATATAAATAGTGCTAATCTTTCTCCCTTTCCTCGTGCCCTTTCTCAATAGCATCGTGTTTTCTTTTACTCTACTGCGTTTCAGCATGTATTACTTAACATTCTGTCGAAATCGGCATGTTCCTATCGCATGCTAGGTAAAAATGGCGGCGTAAGAATTTAAGGTCTCGAAAAGAGAAATTGAAAGAAGCGAAAAGGAGTAAATTCAGCGGGTTGTATTTAACGAACTGTAGTTTTCTTATATAAAAGCTAACACCCTCTTTTCTTTTTCTTTTTCTAAAGTAATTATATAATTCAATATGGGCATATAAGTCTCTGAAAATCTGATATGCTAGAGAATGTCGAAAAACCGTTATAAAGTAAGTGGATTTTATATGAAATAAAGAACAGCCGGATTTAGTGGTGTTCAGCCTTACCGTGCTGTCCGGGGAGATCAAGGTGTATGTGTAAAGGCCCAAAAGTTCAGTTCCGCACTGCGCGTTGCATCGTTCTCCAAAACAAAGTTTGGTTACATTATATTTATTATTTTCTTTACTTCATATATACAATTAAATCTTGATTGAGACACGTTTCAGTACTTTAGAGCAATTCGTTGATACAAGAATCATATATAGCCAGAAATTCGCAATGGAAGTGGTCTATATCTTTTCTAAAAAAACTAAGCCAAAAATATAACTGTTACATCAACTTTGTTTGTGGCAGTCTCTTATAATTCATATATGAATTACATAGTATTTTATGTTTTATGATTTATGTTTTATAGTCATATACATCAAATTGACTATACTAAAGAATCCTTATATGACTCATTATACCATATTTCTTCAACAATTTGGAACTTTGTTTTCGGCCACTCAGATTGTGTAACAATGAGCAGGAACTTTTTATTTGGTGTAAACAGTCTTCCTATGTCTTACCTGATATGACCCAGCAAACTATGCAGGAAACTGCGCTCACTGTGTAAGATCCCGTAGTTTCATTCGGCTTATTCCTGGCGAACGCGTGTGTTAGCACTAAGCTGCATATTGCTAGCAATCCACCGGCTACTGTTAGAATCTTTTGCGGGAGAAAACTCTTCAGAAATTCCTTCCCTTGTTCTGAATCAAAGAAGCAAACATAAATAATAGCCACAAATATTGTTTTCCAGATTTTAACAAGTTACAAATTATGTAAACAATCTAAACAAAGTGCATTGGACCGAATCGTTGTTTAAGCGAATCTCTACGTATAGTGTGCTTACGACTTAAACATTTATATAAATCACTGGTCCATAGTTTGTAAACATCAATGTGCAATTTTTCTGAACAGAACACAAAAAGAACATGGTTTTACAGTACAAAACAGAACAAAACAGAAAGAACATGTGGAACATGTGATGCATATTAGTATATGATGTGCACAATAAATGTTAGTATTAGATAAAATTATTAAGTCAAAATTTAAAAAAATAAAGCTGTGAAAATTATTTTCTGACGTCATGTCATAAAAAAAGTACTGATTGGGTTGCCGGTCAATAGTCTAAACTATTGACCCTCGACCTTCTTACCCCGGGCAATAGTGTTGACTTTTAACTGGCAAGCCTCTCAATACGTGTATACTACTTACAGCAATTAACTGATCCAAGTTTTTCTGGTATTTATTATTTTATCTAGAGACCCTTTCTGGGAAATTTACGTTTAGACAGATCACTAACAAACAAACCTTTGAAAGTGCCATTAGACATAGCAATGGCCTTGTTTAATTGCTCAATAGTAGCTGTTTTGCATACTGTCACAGGTTTGACCGTATAAATGGAGTTGCTTTCTTCGGTTTCGCAGGCTGTGACTGTCCATAATCCAATGGACACCGAGCCCTTTTTCTTATATGAATTGAAGAGGCGTTCAATATGTATGTCCATATCATATCTTAGCCATGCTTCGGTAAAACAACCGATCACTTCGAACATGATTGCTATCATGCCAACCATACATAGAAAAAAACATATCAACTTTTGTTTTCGATAATTATCCATCGCGTGTATCCTTTTTGCCTTAAATGTTTTTCATGTGAATACGGTAGCGAATATAAACGAATATGTGAACTTCCGATATTATATTATGTTTACTTTATCAAATACGCAGTGTGTCACTGCACTCAACAATAAAGCCTATCCTTTTAAGGCAAAAGAAAGTTGGAAGAGTTCTTTGTTTTCTGTGTGCCTCGAAAAATGCTTTTAGATTTCACTCGTAGCATGCGTTTGTATATTTCCTAAACTTAAAAGAGGAGTTCAAAAGAAATGTGAAGTGTTGCTTTTCTTGCATAAAAATATGACACGTAGACTAAACGTATTGTTTTCTTGTTCACCTTGAATACAAGTTTTTTGTTGTTGGTTTAAACATATTTATTTATTAAGATATACATGACATATAACATGGATACGTATAACATCCATACAATACAAATATCATGACAAGTGGATTGAATTGAAAGCTTCTAGAGGTTACAGTAATTCTCTCCACACTTTTAGTTGTTTTTTGTCGTAATGATAATTTCTAGATTAGATGTCGCGTGAATAACCAGTGCTGAAAAGGGCGCTATTACTTCGATATAGCTTTTAAGTGAATTACAATGTAAATGTAGTGGATCAGAAATGTGCTTAAAATAAAGGTCAATAACTTTAGCATTGTAGTATAAAAAGCGCGTTCTTCGCCGGAAAGTGTGACGTAATGAGAAGTCCAAAGACTTAGAATTTTGAAAAAAAAAACAAAAAAACTTCCGGTCATGATTTGAACCTAAAATTATTTTCGTGTACACCTATGACTATAAAAACGCCTCATCCAAACATTTGGAAAAAGAAATCCATGAAATTATATTTATGAAAATGCGTAATAAATTAGCTATTTTTGTCCTGCACGAAGATTTGTTAACGCTTATGAGGGTCAAAATCGGATTAGTTTTATTCGTATACAGTTGGAAAAACATAAAAGATTTTAATAAACGCCTACATTTGACAACGGCCATGTTTCTTTAACTTCTCTTGACAGTGTTCTAAACATTTGAGAGTAGTCTACTTATTGTTGTGAAAGGAGTAAAATAGTACACTGCAGTAGTTAACCTCATCTGTATAGATCTAGGTCATCCTTCTTTATCTATATAAATCCGCCATTTTGTTTTTGGTGGAGTCAATTTTTGAAAAATCGATATTCTATGTAGCAGACAATTACCTAATAATAGAGAGCCGCACCCAGAGGTGACTCATCGAGAAACAATAGGTGGAGCCTAAAGGTGTTCGGACACGCTCAAGGAGAACAATACAGTCCCTTTATTTTAAACAATAGGACGGATTCTATTTCAAGGACCTAAGCCCAGTTTCACTTTATATTGCTACTATTCAATTTAACCCCAAAATGAAGAACGTTTAATTAGTGAGTTAGGGTCAATTTTGACGTTCTTGGTATTTAACATTTTTGGTAAGCCCCAGTGGTGTACATTTCAAAACTCTGATTCCCAACCGGAAATGACGTCATGAAAATTCAAAGTCATCGAAGAGGCTCGAGACCGTCATCATTGGAAAGGTCTTGTTGAGTAGGTTCAGAAAATATATACTTTTATGAGTCTATCACGTATGATTTTCTAGATATCGGAGTTTAAAACAAAATCATTCATGCGTTACAATCCGGTTTTTCTCCTTCGTTACTGGACAGAACATAGGCATGTAGGGTATCTAACGAAATGTCTCGATGAGTGTTTTCCACTTTGAGAGTCAAATCGAGGTTAAAATCACTCGTGCGTAAAAACCACTTTGGAACCTAAGGTTGGGCTCGAACCTAGTGAAGTGTTAAGCCGTTATAAAGGTCTCGTCGAGTAGGTTCAGAAAATATATACTTTTATGGGTCTATCTGGTAACCAAATAAAGGGATTTTAAGCGAAATCATTCGTACGTTACAGCCACCACCACCACCACCACCGCAGCCACCACCACCGCAGCCACCACCACCACCGCCACCACCACTACCGCCACCACTACCACCACCACCACCACCGCAGCCACCTCCACCACCACCACCACCACTACCACCACGGCCCTCCTCCTCCTCATCTTCGCTCCTCCTCCTCCTAATAATCCCTCTCCTCCGCACACACCCGGTAGTGGTGGCGGTGGTGGTGGTAGTGTTGGCGGTAGTGGTAGTGGCGGTGGTGGTGGTGGCTGCGGTGGTGGTGGTAGTGGTGGTGGTGGTGGTAGTGGTGGTGGCGGTGGTGGTGGTGGTGGCTGCGGTGGTGGTGGCTGTAACGCACGAATGATTTCGCTTAAAATCCCTTTATTTGGTTACCAGATAGACCCATAAAAGTATATATTTTCTGAACCTTCTCGACGAGATCTTTATGACGGCTTAACACTTCACTAGGTTCGAACCCAACCTTAGGTTCCAAAGTGGTTTTTACGCATGAGTGATTTTAACGTCGATTTGACTCTCAAAGTGGAAAACACTCATCGAGACATTTCGTTAGATACCCTACATGCCTATGTTCTGTCTAATAACGAAGGAGAAAACCCGGGTTGTAACGCATGAATGATTTCTTTTAAACCCCGATATCTAGAAAATCATACGTGATAGACTCATAAAAGTATATATTTTCTGAACCTACTCAACAAGACCTTTCCAATGATGACGGTCTCGAGCCTCTTCGATGACTTTGAATTTTCATGACGTCATTTCCGGTTGGGAATCAGAGTTTTGAAATGTACACCACTGGGGCTTACCAAAAATGTTAAATACCAAGAACGTCAAAATTGACACTAACTCACTAATTAAACGTTCTTTATTTTGGGGTTAAATTGAATAGTAGCAATATAAAGTGAAACTGGGCTTAGATCCTTGAAATAGAATCCGTCCTATTGTTTAAAATAAAGGGACTGTATTGTTCTCCTTATGCGTGTCCGAACACGTTTAGGCGCCACCTATTGTTTCTCGATGAGTCACCTCTGGGTGCGGCTCTCTATTGTTAGGTAATGGTCTGCTACATAGAATATCGATTTTTCAAACATTGACTCCACCAAAAAGAAAATGGCGGATTTATGAAGATAAAGAAGAATGACCTAGATCTATACAGATGAGGTTAACTACTTACTGCTCTAGTCTCGTGCCCAGCCCTATTGAAATTAGGGCCATAGTGGATAGGAACCAAGTCCTGCTCAAGCTCCTCATAAATATTTATCACGTGACTGTTCTGACTGTAGAACAGTCCGCGCACGTTCTAAACATTCTCGAACATTATTCTTGTTCATTCCATTGACTTAGTGTATGTGCTGTCAAAGTTATATAGCCAAGATATTTTTAATAAATGTACTATTAATTAATGAGAAGTGGGAAAATTTTGAGAATATGCTTTTAATCGACATTAACATGTAAAATAATTAATTTTTGCAAATGTACTCTGTGAATTCTGTATATGACTTTGATTACAACATGAGTTCCATGTGCACAGGTGACAACGTTCACCCTTCACGTAGCACAAAAGAAACCACCACACTGGATCAGCTTTAGTGAATTACAATAAGTGAATATAAAAATATTTGCAGACAAGTTGCGAGAATGTCGTTATGTTGTAAAAATACGATGTTTAACGCTGTTTCCTATAAAGATTGTATACAAACGAAAAAGGTTTGGTGATAACATATATTACGTCTGATTTAACTTGTATTATTACATGCAGTCAATCACAGTACACCCCGTATCCTTATCAGCAAATGCAAACAAATTACCGAATGAACCAATGGGATGCAATATGTTAACCAGTGACGTAGCCACGAGTGAAAAAAAAGATACATGGTGTTTACGAATGATACCGATTACCGAATGAATATGAGCTACTTTTATTTCGTAAGATATTACCTTCAAGAGGGATCGGTACTTTGATCGGGGCATCCATGGTCGTTTGGTTACGGTCGCTGACTTCGAATCACTTGCCCCTGACCGATGTGGGTTAGAGCCTCTCTCGGGGCGGTAAATTTTTCATGTAAGGAAGCCATCCAGCTGGCTTACGGAAGGTCGGTGGTTCTACCCAGGTACCCGCCCGTGATTAAATAATGCACGGAGGAGCACCCGTGGTCTTCATCCACCATCAATTTGGGAAAGTCCCTATATTACCTAAAATGTGTCGATGCGACGTAAAATCCAAGAAAAAAAAAAACAAGAAACTCTGATCTTAATGTAAATTAACAGATATTCCTCCTATTTCATATTTACAAACTTAACCCATCAGTCATTTCTTACCAGTGAATGTAACGGATATGTGACGATATATTTACTACAGCGAGGACCGTGATTCGAACCCGGGACCTCTCCTAGGGTGGGCACTCTACCACGTCGCTTTAAAAGCTAGGTCATATTGGAATGTGTAAACAGAACCTTTAAAATAAAAGAGAATATATATATTCTTCAATCATTAACTGGTGCGGTTAACAGGGTCCTTAAACATGTCACCAAGTCAGTTACTGGTGTTGTTTACATAAACCTTAAACATTAAAATAGAGAATATCGACCATTTTCTGTGCTGTTTTATGGAATCATTAAACATTAAAAAAAGGGGATATAAAACTACAGTAATTTTGCCCAAAGCATCAAGTTTGATTACTATTTCAATACATTTTTGAGCGGACGCAGTGCTCTAGTGATAACATTGACTACGAAATCAGGGATCGTATGTTCGTATTCCCGCTGTTCCAACTAAAAGGAACCAGGGAAGATTCTGGGATTGAAGCGTCTTCTGTATCTTACAAATCATCCTCCAACTTAAATAACTAACAGACTTCTGGAAAAGCGACAATAAACAAACTAGCAAATAAACAAACAAACACTACATTTTTGTGTTGCTATTGCCAGTATTTCAAGATTCAATCATACACTCGGAAATGTTTATCTATATTCAATTGTGTTATGGGGTTAATTTAAACCGGCATAGGGCAAAACCAAAAAAAAAAAAAAAATGGTTTTCGGTCCTTCCAACCAAACTTGAGTGGTAATTTCTATTTCTATACAGAAAACTGTTTTCCTTATCAAATTATTTATTTTACGAAATTTATAATTATTTCTTTATACATGATGTATAAGTGAACAAAATTAATACACGTAGTACATTTGAATGGAACAAGGCACAGCATGTTTCTAGCATTATGATATTATCGTGAAATTTAAAAACCTGGTTTATCGATCGTTAATCCTAGATTTTCGGCCATGAACATGGAATCACGTAATTATTGGACATTTGGCGTGCCATAAACGTTGACTGTCAAAATATGCAAAATCGTTATCAAAAGTTCAAGTGTAAAAGCCGATAGTTTATTCATAAATTTTTAATTTGGCAACGTTGGGTATTTTCACATTCTTTACTTCTTCTTCCTTTTTAGTTCCTCCGTTTCTTGTAATTGTTCTTTATAATACCTCATTTTTTTCTAATGTTCCTAACCAGAAGAAAGTCTTGTATTGCTCTTGTTTGTACCCCTTAAAACTTACACAATGTAAGCAATTTCATTGTTCCTAGGATAGTCTCCTAAACACGGTATATTGATATGAGATTTTACTTATTTATATGCAAGTCCATGCTATATTAAAGTCAATGAATCAACTTGGCTTTTTAGTGTTAAGTTTGAAACCATGGTGGGGGCCAATGATAAGGTTACAAACGTAGCATAATCCGGTTTAAATTAACCTGTGGTGTGTTTGCCACTGACATTTACAAGACGGTGCCCGACTGTGTTCCTTTCATTGTTCATTTTGCCCTCGTTTGTCTATAATTTTTATTTCATTTATATTTTGAAGATATGTTTATGTATACAAATCAATACATACACTGTTACGGGGTTGTGGTTTGATTGGATTGCATTCTCGGAACCTGACATTTTTTTGTAAGATATTAATCTTTGCGGTTTCAGATTCCCAAGTGAGAATTATGTGCCGTTTGTCTCACTAATTATGTTATCCCCAATGAAGCAAACACAATGTATTTTTTCACCGCAAGGGGTGACCACAACATGATAGATTGACAATTAGTATTTGTTCTGTCATGGTCGGAGAAATGAATTTTAGCGCGAGACTGTTTTAGAAGCTGTGGACTAGCAAAATAGATGTATGTAGTCAGAAATGTGGCAAACCTGGTCCATCTTTAACATTTGGTAGGATACATAACAGACGTCATGAGTGTTCCATCTTGACTAAATTGAACAAGGGGTTGGCAGTCATAATTTAAAGGGCTGCTCAAGAAGCAAAATTAGCCCAGGCAAGTATGCCTGTTACTGCATATCTAGATGGTCGCCCAAGAGCTTTTAAACTCATGGTGTCTTTTGATCATAATATCATGCGACGGTAAATAAAGCTAGCTCGAGTTTTGCTAATGTAACAAAATTACTAAACGTTTTTGAAGAGAGGACCTGTGTAGGGTCCTATATATCTTGCATGTTAAAAAAAAACCAAAGCTTTTATGTCGTTAGAATTTAAAGTACAGATATTATAAAGAATAAAGAAATTATACAACCGGTAAAACAAACATTATTCTCCATTGGCCATAAGTACCAATAACACATTTGTTGACGATAACGGATCTGAATCGTTACTATATTGATATTACCTTGTATTTCCGTGTTTGCGCAATTGTATTTAAAGCGACTCGTTGATAGGTCTTTTTAATAAGGATGTTGACATAAAGCTACAATATCAGTTTTTATGTAACAAATTTAGAAGTATATCAATTCACGTGATCAACCAACCTTGTGTCTTTACATCGGTAGTAGTAAAATATGTCTTAAATATTGGTAAATAAAACGCCTTTTAAAATGTATTTGTATTTCAGAACCTTTTCCTCGTTTGCAGTCAATATTCATTAGCCCATAATCGGTATTCCTAGGCGCTTTAAGATACTGCAGGAGAAGCCATGACTAGATTTCTATGGAACAGTATCGAAGCAAAAATTGCATACTGCTGAGTGACAAATGCAAGCCACTTATAAACATTTTGACAACTGAAAATGCATCTTGCATTCTTACATGTCAATGCCCCTATAGGATATTCGTATGGTTAAATCGGACCTTCTTTATTAGTTTATGATATGTATCTGCTTTCGGTCCTGCTGCAGTGTGTATTGTCTTGTGGTAAACTTATATCGTTCCTGCTATGTGCGTCTACATTGTTAATTTACCGAAGATAGGAATAGAAGTGGTTTCTGGACTGGGTAAATGTGCTCACTCATACGCATGAACAGTTGACAGATATATTCGCCTAAATTAAGTTAGGACATGCGAGCACGCACTCTCCCTTGTCACTATGCAGAATATATAGCACTAAGCACAATGCAGTTACAATAATGTATGTCTCATATTATGACAGCAGATGGCGCTTAACCCCGGAAAAAATAACAACACTGCGTACTGTGACTATATATATACTCACTGTCAAATGAGAAAATTTACAAAAATGACAAACTGTGAAAATGTCGTCCTTGCGGATGATTTATGTTTCGAGGGGGGAGAAATTTTTCATATCGCCCTCTAATGAATGCAATATTCAGTTTATTATACAAAATAATTTTCAAATAAATAATTAAAACATGAACAAATCAGAAAATGTGTTTTAGATCAACAGGCGCTTTATATCAATAATTTGCGAGAGTCACCAAGTCCTCTGATTGATTTTTTTTGCCGATAAACCGAACGCACACAGTTTACGCACATGTGACATGTTTTATATCACCCTCACGCAACAATAACGTTATCACCCTGTGATATAAAATTTCAAGGAAAAAGCAAGTAATATATACTATGGCACTGCACCGTTGGACGTTTATATGAGGTATAATAATATTAGGTTATTTAACATTGTTCTGTACAATACGGAGATATATTTGGACGAGTACCCAGCTGAGAAAACCATATTGGACGAGCCGCTAGGCGAGTTCAATATGGTTTTCTCAGCTGGGTACGAGTCCAAATATATCTCGTATTGTACAGTACAATGTTAGATAACCTTTTTATTCTATATCTATTTTATCTTGCTATAATAATAGTTTAAATTAAAAATGTTTCACTGAATATTGTATTCCTGCCTTTACTAGTTTTTCCCAGCTTGGTATGAGTGCAAATATATATTATACAGAACAATGTTAGACCTTAAATAACCTTTTTATTCTATAATAATTATTTATTTCACTTCATACGTAATATACGTAATTCATTGAATGTTGATTTTTCTGCGTATCATCATTAAAAAAGGTATATGGTGCAACCTCCCTACAACAGCCATTTGGCGATTTGGGTGGTAATAATACTTGGCTGAGATATTATGCCCACAAATATTGTCAGCAAGTTTGACGAAGATCGGATGAAAACTGTTCGACTTAAAAGAGCGGACAAGGCTAAACTCCCCGTTTTTCGAGTAATTCAAGGACTATAATCAAAGTCTTTTTTGTACAATTTGGCTGGTTATCGAAATTGGCCGAGATGTAATGCCCACAAACATTGTCAGCAAGTTTGGTGAAGATCCGACGAAAACTGAATTATAGAGTAGACATGTTTTGGATGCTGACCGCCCGTCCGTTGCCATTTATAAATTTCACCATTTTGTTTCTTAACCGTTAAATAAAAACTGCTGAGGTAGCTATTCAGACAGTCAGGGCTGATACCAATTTCTAGGTTTCGTCCGGAACAGCTTCTTTAAGCGACTTTTCAAATATTCCAACATCTGATGATCCTTTTTACTGTATTTTTAAGTTTTTGATTATTAACGAACGTTTAATATCTAAATCAGATAGCATTGTTATCCCTTGAATCGTTTTTGCGTGTTGTAAACAAACAAAAAAACTCAAATTAAATTCAGATTTCAAGACGCATAATCAAACTCTGTACATAGAGCGCCTACTTCATCCGATTTACATTCGGAACATTTTCACGCGGTTCGGGCTTTATCGTATGTTTAACATGGGACTGTTGAACCGTCCAAATACAGAAAATACAGGATTTTTTGTACGCGCGTGCGTCCAAATACAGAAAATACAGCATTTTTGTACGCACGTGCATCCAAATACCGTAATATATTGTACGGTCACGTGTTGCAAATAAACGTTCGCGATTGGATAGATAAAATAGGTATAGAATAACATGATATATTTCAGGTTGGGATCACGTCGTCGGAATTCGTTCCAAGAAATGTCTAAACTTTCCAACAAGGGTCAAGAACTATGCAACGTGCTCTTTTATATATGAACGTACCGGACGTGAGACAGGGCAGCATGACTGTAGAAAGAACTGGTGCAAAAGTGCAAAAGCTATGGAGCACAGTACAGTTACACAGAGAATCCAAGTCAAACGGCATAAAATATTCGGCTGTCGTAGGTGACGAGGACTCAAGTTCTGTACAGCAGGTTCGAACATACATGAATCCAGACTTAGTCAAGTACTCAGACATTCATCTGATCACATAAAAAGGGGAATAAGAAGTAAGCTGGAAAATTTAAAAAAGTCACATAAAGCTTTGACGCCGTCTATGCGGGATAGTTTCGTTAAAAATATTTCGTATGCAGTAAAACAAAACGCCAACAAATCAGAAAACGATATGAGAGCTGCTCCGCAGGCTATTGTACCACTTGTACAATACATGTATGGTAACCACGGAAAATGCGGTACATGGTGCAAATTCATAGCCGGAGAATTAAAGAAGGCATCTCTTACCAGCCATTCTGTGCTTTTGACGAACTTGAAGTTTTGGACACGACTCCGCTTCCCTAGCCTGCGATGAAGTACGAACAATGTCATCCTGAGTGCCCTATTGTATATTACGATTTGGAAACGTCGAATGTAGGCGAGAATGCAGAAATTGTCCAGCTTTCGGCAGTCTGCGGCGATTCGCACTTCACCAAGTTCGTTCTACCTAAAGGCGATATACATGTAAAAGCAACTACTGTCAGGTTTTGAGGTCTGTATAGTAAAAGGAAAGAAGTACCTGTTTCAACATAACCAGGAAGTTGAATCCTGGGATATATCAGTGGCCTTGTCTGAATTTTTAGCATGGCTGAATTCCTTAAGTGAAGGGAAAGTTATTTTAGCTGCCCACAATGGAAAGGTTTTCGATATGAACTTTCTATTGAAGTATGTCACAGAAACAAATTACTTTCATCTCGCAGTGCGATACTCATTTTTTGGAAATGAAATATTTGTAAAACATGGAGCCTGATACATGTCTTGACTGTAAATGATTAACTAATTTATATTAGTAGTCCCATTTTTGTTTCGGCCTAGCTCTATTTGATAAATTTGAAAAACGTAATACATTATAACACCTGGATTTTCACCAGTTTCTCTTCAACAATTTGAAACTTTAATTATGTTTAAACTACATAAAAACACCGATGACATTTTATGCGGATGGTCTGGTCAGGGAGGGGGATTTTTGATACATACAAGAACCGTAAATCCTTTGTATAATTCCCACCAAGATTGCAATTGTAGTTTAAAATATAAAGGGTTAAATGAGTAATACTGTCTCTATAATAACAATGAATGTTCAGGGTATGGGGGACAAAAATAAACGGAAAGATGTACTTAATCTCTTAAAAAGTAAAAGGTACTCCATTTGTATGTTGCAAGATACTCATTTTACAGAGGTGGAAGAAAAATATATAAGAAGTCAATGGGGCTATGAATGTTTTTTTAGTAGCTACAGTAGTCAATCTCGGGGTGTTGCAACTGTTGTAAACAATAACTTCGACTTTAAATTAATTAAAAGTGAACGTGATAAGGGAGGTAATTTATTAATCTTAAATTGTAAAATTTGTGATAAAGATATTACGTTGGTAAACATATATGGTCCAAACAGAGACAATCCAACTTTTTACCAGGAGGTGTATGATAAAATGTCCAGTTATAATAATTCTCTTTTCATTTTGGCGGGAGACTTTAATTTAATTCTTAACCCGGAAGTAGATTCGTATAATTATGTTAATGTAAATAACCCTAATGCCAGAGATAAAGTAACAAGTATAATGTCAGATTTTAATCTTATAGATTGCTGGAGAGAGAATCACTTAGAAAATAAAGAATATACATGGTTTAGGAGAAATCCAGTTAAAAAAGCAAGACTGGACTTTTTTCTTATAACGGATACACTGTTTACGGATATAGAAAGTACTAAAATATTACCCGGATATCGGACAGACCATTCTTTAGTTTTTATTTCATTAAAATTTGGTAAATTTAAAAAAGGAATATCATACTGGAAATTTAATAACTGTCTGTTAAAGGACACCACTTATGTAAGTGAAATAAAAAAGGTTATAAAAACCATAAAATCTCAATATGCAATAAATTCGCTTGAAACATATAATGACATAAATGATGTGCCTTTGCAAGAATTAACATTTAGCATAAGTGATCAGCTGTTCTTTGAATCTTTGCTTTTAGCAGTTAGAGGAAAAACCATTTCATATGCATCCCATAAAAAGAAATTAGAAATTGATAAAGAAAATTCCATCATTCTCAGTGAGAAAGAAATTGAGAAAATAGAAAAACAAACAGTTATTAATTATGATTTATTAGATAGTAAAAAGAGGGAACTTTTAGATTTGAGGAATAAAAAAATGGAAGTAGTTATGGTAAGATCAAGAGCTAGATGGATTCAAGAAGGCGAAAAACCGACAAAATATTTTTGCAATTTAGAAAACAGAAATTATGTATCCAAGTTCATGAACACATTAAAAACGGAAAATGGGAAAATTTTAAACACACAGGAAGAAATACTGACAGAAAGTAAACGTCATTATGAAAAACTTTATAAAGCCACTGACACGGAAGATGTATCTTTAAATGATTTATTTAATAATATACAAGTTCCAAAACTTTCCGAAAACGAAAAAATATCCATCGAGGGAGAACTAACATACCTAGAAATGATCGGCGTGAAGTTGGCAGTACAGCAGTAGCAGCAGTAGCAACAGTTAACTGCTCCTACTGCCAGCAGTTACATCAGTTAACTGCCGCTACTGCCAGCAGTACGGGCAGTTAACTGCTGCTACTGCCAGCAGTTACAACAGTTAAATTGTTTGGACTACCACAAGTGAAGTGCTGCTATTGCCATGAGTTATTACTCGGTTTTAAAGTTAGCGGTGCTTTATACTTTTTTAATGGAACGGTCTGTAATTTGGATAGTGTTTGCAAATACAATATAGTAGTATAGATTTATTTTGTATAATAATTAATTTTACCAACAAAAAGATGAACCGCCTAAATAGCTGTGATATTATGGTAGGTATAAGCAGTGCTTGTATATCCATTAGTATTTTAATCAATATAAATTTTCATCTTTAATACAGTGTTATGTAAAGCCGCAACAGATCAAACGAAATTATATCGAAGTCTAATGCGTATTATCATATTTTTTTAGAAGTAAGTACAAAATATTTTATATAATGCACAATGGATGTGATGCATGCATGTGCAAATCAAATTATTTATATTTTTATGAAATTCTTGGCTAAAAAATATTGTACTGTGGACTCTGACGAATTAGCTGGCGAAACTTACCAATAATGAAAATTATGCATGGTATTTTGCGTTAAGATGAAAAGAAAAATAGAAAACATACACTAGTAAATGAAAGAATGAATTAATTTTATCGCACATAAAAGGTTAATAAAAAATGAATTGACAGAGTACAGAGTCCCGACCGCTTACGGGACAATACTCCACGCAACCACAACACCATTTTATTTAGACAGGAAGTGAATATACATTTGTAATAAAACACGGCTGATTTACAAAATTGAGACGAGCCTATAAATTGAACTCTCAAATGTCAAATCAGTTTATAGTGTAGTGTATTTAACTCTTGAGTTTTGGCCTTTTCTATGATGTAATTACCTCCCCAGATTGTATTTTAAGAAACTGAAAGTAGAAAATCCCGCGCTTTTCTAAATTGCAAGGGATGGTTTCGAATTTGGCCCGGCACGTTTTCTAAATAAAATGAGTACATGTGTTTTATAGGCATTTATATTAAAATAGTTATTTTTAATGATAACTGAAGTAAAAATACAAACAATAGTTTGAATAAAGTTGTTGTGTGCTAAAATCGAATTTTACCAGCTCCCGACTGAAAATTGAAAGGCGAGGAAGATTATGCAAAACAGGAAAGGACAATTATCCATCAATGTAGTCATTCATGTACATTGTACAGATTAACATCATGACTGTAAAATCAGACAGAAGTTTGGGGTTCCGCAGCTCCGCCCCAGACCTTGACTTTTGGATCGGACCGGGTGGCCGTTGTAGAGGGGGTCGTCCCCCACCCGGCACGGGTGGCCGCCATTCGGGGAAAACTCTTGTTTGGGAGGAACCCGGGGTGAGGTGTGAGGCGGGGGTGGCCTGAAATGCTTACAGCAGTTAATAGGAGGACCCTACGGGACCTTGACTTTGGGACGGGACCGGGTGGCCGTTGTAGAGGGTGACGGTGTATGGGGGGCCAGCATAGCGGCTACCCCGGGAAAACTCTTGTTTACCCGTGAGCGGGTCTCAAACTTGGTCCGAGGCCGTTTTTGGAAATTGTCACATTTTTCAGTTTGGGCACCCCAGCTCCGCCCAGACATTGACTTTTGGATCGGACCGGGTGGCCGTTGTAGAGGGGGTCGTCCCCCACCCGGCACGGGTGGCCGCCATTCGGGGAAAACTCTTGTTTGGGAGGAACCCGGGGTGAGGTGTGAGGCGGGGGTGGCCTGAAATGCTTACAGCAGTTAATAGGAGGACCCTACGGGACCTTGACTTTGGGACGGGACCGGGCGGCCGTTGTAGAGGGTGACGGTGTATGGGGGGCCAGCATAGCGGCTACCCCGGGAAAACTCTTGTTTACCCGTGAGCGGGTCTCAAACTTGGTCCGAGGCCGTTTTTGGAAATTGTCACATTTTTCAGTTTGGGCACCCCCAGCTCCGCCCCAGACCTTGACTTTTGGATCGGACCGGGTGGCCGTTGTAGAGGGGGTCGTCCCCCACCCGGCACGGGTGGCCGCCATTCGGGGAAAACTCTTGTTTGGGAGGAACCCGGGGTGAGGTGTGAGGCGGGGGGTGGCCTGAAATGCTTACAGCAGTTAATAGGAGGACCCTACGGGACCTTGACTTTGGGACGGGACCGGGTGGCCGTTGTAGAGGGTGACGGTGTATGGGGGGCCAGCATAGCGGCTACCCGGGAAAACTCTTGTTTACCCGTGAGCGGGTCTCAAACTTGGTCCGAGGCCGTTTTTGGAAATTGTCACATTTTTCAGTTTGGGCACCCCCAGCTCCGCCCCAGACCTTGACTTTTGGATCGGACCGGGTGGCCGTTGTAGAGGGGGTCGTCCCCCACCCGGCACGGGTGGCCGCCATTCGGGGAAAACTCTTGTTTGGGAGGAACCCGGGGTGAGGTGTGAGGCGGGGGTGGCCTGAAATGCTTACAGCAGTTAATAGGAGGACCCTACGGGACCTTGACTTTGGGACGGGACCGGGTGGCCGTTGTAGAGGGTGACGGTGTATGGGGGGCCAGCATAGCGGCTACCCCGGGAAAACTCTTGTTTACCCGTGAGCGGGTCTCAAACTTGGTCCGAGGCCGTTTTTGGAAATTGTCACATTTTTCAGTTTGGGCACCCCCAGCTCCGCCCCAGACCTTGACTTTTGGATCGGACCGGGTGGCCGTTGTAGAGGGGGTCGTCCCCCACCCGGCACGGGTGGCCGCCATTCGGGGAAAACTCTTGTTTGGGAGGAACCCGGGGTGAGGTGTGAGGCGGGGGTGGCCTGAAATGCTTACAGCAGTTAATAGGAGGACCCTACGGGACCTTGACTTTGGGACGGGACCGGGTGGCCGTTGTAGAGGGTGACGGTGTATGGGGGGCCAGCATAGCGGCTACCCCGGGAAAACTCTTGTTTACCCGTGAGCGGGTCTCAAACTTGGTCCGAGGCCGTTTTTGGAAATTGTCACATTTTTCAGTTTGGGCACCCCCAGCTCCGCCCCAGACCTTGACTTTTGGATCGGACCGGGTGGCCGTTGTAGAGGGGGTCGTCCCCCACCCGGCACGGGTGGCCGCCATTCGGGGAAAACTCTTGTTTGGGAGGAACCCGGGGTGAGCTGGGGCGGTGTTTCCAAGGGGAACTCTTTTTTTTAGGAACTCGAGGCTGAATTCGGCTTGAGTGCTTTTCTTTCAGCAGTGAATACACCAGAAATATATACGAAACTGGTAAATTGCTCTCATTAGCTGTAACAGGAGCCTTGTTATTTGCTGTCATAAACATCTTACTGCTAGCAGTAATAGGAGCCTTGTAAACATTTAATCGCTGGTAGTTACATGTAAAAAAACTGGTATACTGGTCTTATAAACCATTTGACTACTGCCAGTAACACATAGAGAACTGCTTTCATTGGTCATTTGACTCATTTCACTGCTGGAAGTGACATGCTCTCATAGACAACTCTGCTGTCAGAAACATAAATGAGACTTTTAAATCATTTAACTGCTGGTATTGCATAGTTTACAGGAGAATTTAAGGGTGAATGGGACAATTTTATATAGGGCAACATTTTTTTCCTACGGGCAGAATTTCTTTAAACTTTGTATACTGTCTGAGAATCAAATTTAGAAAGAAAATATGTATTAAAGATCATAGGTACCCAGGCTTGATCCTGAATTTTCTGCCCTTGAAAGCAATAAACTGCTGTAACTGCTGGCAGTAGGAGCAGTTAACTGCTGTAACTGCTGGCAGTAGGAGCAGTTAACTGCTGCTACTGCCAGCAGTTACAGCAGTTAACTGCTCCTACTGCTGCTACTGCTGTACTGCCAACTTCACGCCGATCTAGAAATGCTAAATAGCTTAAAGAGAATGTCCAATAACAGTAGTCCAGGGAACGATGGTTTCACTGTAGAGTTTTTTAAGTTTTTCTGGAATGACATAGGCATATTTTTTGTTAAGGTCTATTAATTATTCATACTCTGTTGGAGAACTTTCTATCACACAGAAGCAAGGAGTAATAACATGTATACCAAAAGGCAACAAAGATAAATCTCTTTTAAAGAACTGGCGACCTATTTCTTTGTTAAATGTGTCCTACAAATCGCATCCGCTTCCATAGCCTTTAGAATAAAGAACACATTGCATAATATCATTAATGAAGACCAAACAGGATTTTTGCCAGGCAGGCTGATGGCAACTAACATTAGGCTATTGTATGACATTTTGTTTTTTACAGAAAAATATAACATCCCTGGTCTTCTACTACTAATAGACTTTGCAGCAGCTTTTGATACAGTATCGTGGAGTTTTATGGCGAAAGTTCTCGAATTTTTCAATTTTGGTCCATCAGTCAGAAAATGGATTTCGTTATTTTATACTAATATTGAATCATGTGTAATAATTAATGGTCATATGTCAGACTGGTTCTTCTTGCAAAGAGGCTGTCGTCAAGGTGATGCTTTGTCGCCCTACCTATTCATTCTTTGTGCAGAAATTCTTGCAGTTTTACTAAGAAATAACCCAAATATAAAAGGTATAAAAATACACGGTAAAGAATATGTTATATCTCAGTATGCTGATGACACAAGTCTTACTTTAGATGGCTCCCGAGAATCTTTAATAAACACAATGTTAGTTTTAAAATTCTATGGCAGAATCTCCGGCCTTAATATAAATACAGATAAAACAAAAGTTATATTGTTTGGAGCACGAAAGTATAGTCCAATGGTTCTCTGCCCAGAATATAACTTTTCGTGGGAAAACACTGTTTTTACCGTACTTGGGGTGAAATTCTCTGTTAATCTGAAAGACATGGTAAATATTAATTATGATGATAAAATTGAGGAAATCAAAAAACTTTTCTCTTGCTGGTCAAAAAGAGTAATCTCACCATTAGGAAAGCTTGTTGTGATAAAAACATTGGCTCTCGCCAAACTAAACCATTTAATCTTAGCAATACCTAATCCTTCACAAGAAAAGCTTAATATAATGCAAAAGTTATTTTTCAATTTTCTTTGGAATAATTCTAAAGATAAAGTAAAACGAAGCACAATTACACAGGAATACAAATACGGTGGCCTTAAAATGATTGATATTAAGACTTTTGTTCATAGTTTAAAAGCCACTTGGTTAAGACGTTTGTTAGACATGAATAATAAATTCAGTCGCTTGGTTGAATATATTTGTCCGGCTTTACAAGACATTTATAAATATGGCTCAGACTATACAAAAAGAAAGATGCTTCAAGAGCAAAATCCTTTTTGGAAAGATGTGTTATCTAGTTATCTTTCTCTAATGTTAAATATAAATCCCACATGCAGTAGCCAATTTAGCACGGTTAATCTGTGGTATAACCCAAGTATTAAGGTCGGAGGTTCAAGTGTATGTTATAGAAGATGGCTTGCAAAGGGTGTATATTTTTTAGGCGATCTCATTAATGCCGAAGGAAGTTTCTTCACATATTACGACTTTATTTCCAGTTATAACATTAGGACTAATTTTCTAGAGTACAATGGCCTTTTTTTGGCATCCGTCAGGCGTTTCCTCGACGTTAAGGGTATGGGATACTTACCTGTAAAAAGCTACAATCCGCTTATACCAATAAGTCTTGCATTGTTAAAGAAAGATAATAAAGGTTGCAGATCAATCTATAAGCAGATAAATAAAAAGGGAGAGTACCCAAAATCATTTTTAAAATGGCAAAATGAGTTAATCGATTTACAAGTTAATATTATACCTAATTATTCAATATATGACATCGTTTTTAGAATTACTAAAGACCCAAAATTAATTTGGTTTCAGTATAGGATAAACCATAGAATTTTAGCCATAAACTATTTATTAAAGAAAATGAATATAACTGGTAATGATAGCTGTACTTTTTGTAACAATTTCCAAGAAACCATAATACATTTATTCTGGAACTGTGAGATAACTAAGCTTTTTTGGACCCAACTATTAACTTATATAAGAAATAAATGTAACATTAATTTAGCAGAATGGAATCCTTCAGATATTTTGTTCGGTAATAGAAAGTTCGATGTACCTATTAATATTATTCTGTTGCAGGCCAAACACTTCTTATACTATAACAAAATACAAGGTCAGATGCCATCAATCGATGTATTTAAAAGAAAAATGATCTCTTACTACAAAACGGAAAGATATATTGCTTTCAAAAATTTTGAAATGACTAAATTTGAAACTCTATGGAGAAAATATAAAAATCTTTTTCAAGAGTAATACATTGGAGATTTTTTCAGTGAAACTTAAGGTTAAATAACTTCCAAAACACTATAAAACGATATAGAATATATACGAAAGAATATACTTGTAAGCTTTTACTGTTGACATTATGTTTCTTTTGTATCACATATAAGATGCCCCCTCTACGTGTCCAGACCAACCCAGGCGTTTCATTTTTCACTCTTTCGCCCGAAATTTGTTGTTTTTTGTTTTACATAAAATATTTGCAATCACATATAAAGTAAACGTTTTTTGTTTCGAACTAAGGCCTTTTTATCTTCGAAATGCAGATTTTGTCTCTTTATATTTTAAGTGAAATATTTTCCTACGCAAAAAATGTCTAAATTAAATCGCTAGACAACGGAAGACAGTTTATACAATTTAACTATTATAAATGTCATTTAATTTTTGTTTTTATCAAAAAAATGATTTGTCTAATTAGCTAATATTATGCATATAACCTTTTTATGAAGTGCATAATTAAACAGATTAAGTAAATATATTTTTATATAGTTTAGCTGTTAAATAAAGATTCACTTAAATTGTATATTAAGAAGGTATTAGTCCCTATTGTCAAAAAAAAAAAAAAAATCCCCGATAATTTTATTACAACAGTTCATTAGCTAATATGATTATATTTTAGTTGTAATAGCAATCATGTTACTTTTTGTAAGATGTGATGGGGGATGGATCCCCGACCCTCGCACATCTATGACGGGGACAATAAATGGGTTACCTCGGTAGCCGAAATTAAAAAAAAAAATTACTTTCATCTCTTCTGTGAAAATATCTACGGATTTATTGACACACTCCCTCTCCTTAGAAAACAGAAACCAAGGATGCAGTCATAAAAACTAACTGGTCTGTATGAACAGGCATTTGGTTTTACATTCGAAGCACACGACGCATTACACGAAGCAAAAGCTTTACAGGATATCATCACAGGTCGACGCATATAGCGTTCAAAGAAATGGAAAGCTATATTTGACTGCAACTGAAACAGTAAACTACATGTACTTGTTGAATAGGCGTCGGTCACGTGCTTGTGCTGCTGAAATGGAGAACAAATTATGTAAAAATGAAAAAGATATAACATGTTCTATGGCAAAAACGATCTCTGAAAGTCGACTTTCTTACGACCATTTAAAAAGGGCGTACTTACGTGATCCCGAAAATGGACTAAAACCAATCCTAATAAGGGAAAGGAATGTTGGAAGAATTATTTGTTTTCTGTGTGCCTCGAAAAAAAACTGTTAGATTTCACTCGTAGCATATGTTTATATTTCCTCAAATCAAAGCACATTTGTACTTTACCTATTAAAGAGGAATGAATGGCTAAGTGCGAAATTCTCTTATCAAATATAATAAGGTTAAAGCTACTCATGCACAAATTGGTCACATTTTTTAACGATCTGAATGTTTATCTATACATGTAACATAAAAAATAACAAAAAAATGATAACCGGTAATTATCATTAAATATCAATACCTTTGAAGAATGTTGATTGTGTTAACTGAATTCCAAATCATACGAGATACTGAAACATTCGAAAAAAAAAAAAGACACACCTCTACCAGTACCCAGAAATGAAACATATTAACATCTACACTGATAACATATCATAATGGTTGAGTTGAATTCAAATATAGCCTTACGATTTATATCTGAAAACAATAATAACTACCCTGTGCAATGCCAGCAAACAAGAAAGAAAAAAATCTTCGAGCTTTTGTATGTGCGTCACTTTATCAACAAACCGTTAAGGCAATTTAGTAGTGCGCAGATAATTATGGAACTGTATCGAGGTAAAAATTGGATCTATTTTTGGCGTACCCATGTCTCTACTGACAAGTCGACATTGCATTCTTAAATGCCCATGCCTATTTTTCTAAGATATAATCAACAAACCTTCTTGGAGCGTCAATGGTACACGTATATATTTATTGATGAAAATAACGCAAATGGTTCATTAAATGTGTGAATGCAATACATATGATTTAGCTGTGGCTTATTATGCGTTGCGACAACTTGTTAAGTTCGTTCAAATTCTTTTTCAAGTGGAGATAACCTCCTTGTACTGAAACATGGAAACACGCGAGAGTGTTAAGGCTACACGTCTGGTCACTGGACAAACAAAATATGTCGGTGAAATTAGTACTTTTTCTGAAACTGCCTTTCATAAATATCCACCGGTTTCTTTTTGCCACGCCGGTATTTGGCAAATTCAGCCGCTTCTCACTAAAATGAAAAGTGTCTTAAATTGTTATATTTATTCACCTGTTTGAAAGTTAGAATAATTTGATTTCGTAACATAACTAGTCTTTTCTGGTAAAAAAATATGTATGAAAAGATTGCACTTGCCATGGCAAATTCATATTCATAACCGTCTTTTGCAAGGGCAGAATGCATTGCCATGGCAAAATGATTCTTTTTGTTTTCCGTTTGAGGCCCCATTGGGTAACCCCGTTTATTCTCCCCGTCACATGGTTAGACATGGGTCGGGGAACCATCCCATGCTAACCTTACAAATACACACATACAAATGAGTTAAATGTAAAATATAAAAGAAAAAACATAGGAAAAACGGGTTCCGCAATGACAATGTTCAGGAAAGATAATTATGTAATTATGTTTATGGTCTGAGGCCTCAACACATAGTACAAAATACACTACTGATATATATATATATATATAATATAGCCATATTCACGTACAGAAACGCAATTCATTATAATGGTTATTTATATAATTATATTCATTTACAACTATTCACAAATTAGCTTTTTTATAAGTGACCAGTGAGCTTTAATTTTCCCAGCTTTATCTGTTTCGCTATTAATTGAGGAGGCAAACTTCAAGCTATTTCTTAAACCTTGCAGCGATGGAATTTTTTCTTTTCTTTTACACAAAAATATGTATCTTTTTATTTCTAGACTCAAAATGTTAAAAGTTTCTTGTTTTTTTCGTATATCCTAAAATAAAAGATTTATTATCTGCGTAAAATTTTACATCAAAGCGTTTAATTATATTCGTTACATCTCCAAGTAAAGATTGTATATGGGTACACTCCCAGAACAAATGAAGCAATGTTTCTTTTTCTAATTTGCAAAAAGAACATACTTCTGTTTTGGATATCTTCATTTTATACAACAGAACGTTTGTTCCTAAAATTCGATGAACAATTCTTGTTTGCAGCCATTGTAAGTAAGGATCATTACTAATTTCAAAAACTCAGCCATGAATTACTTCCCATTCTGAATTATGAATTTCAAAAACATTCATCCATTTATCATGACAAGTAGGAATGTCTCTGATTTTAACAAGTATAATGTATATATGATTCGTTTTAAGATAGGTTTTAAATACAGCGGTATAATAGGAAATTCACATTCAATACTTTTACCGCTTTCATTTGATTTTACCGTTTTCATAAGTTTGTTTAAGATATTTCGAATTGCTGCAAATGCAAGGAAATTAATATTTGTACCAATATTTCTTTCCAGTTCTACTCGATCAATTATACTGCCATCTGTATTCATTATATCTTTCACAAACCTTATTCCTCTTTGATAAAGATATTTCATATTAACAGGTTTCTTATCGATTTGTATCAAATGATTATAAAACAGCGGCGTTTCTAGAATTTTAGTCATTGTGTCAATTTGAAGAACATCTGTTCAATAAAATGAGAGTACGAGCACAGAACATCTTTCCAGAAAGGGTTTTTAATTTGTTTTACTAATATGTCAACGTAATCTTTTCCAAAATTAAACAATTTTTCAAAATGTATTATATTATTTGTTAGACTATATATATAACATTTATTTGATTGAATTGTCAATATTCTACGTAACCAAGTTAGTGTTAAACTTTTCATATAAGCTACAATATCAACCATTTTAAGACCACCCTCGGCACAGCTTTTAACTAAAACTGAACTTTTTTATTTCCGGTGGGCCTTGCCAAAGAAATTCATAGAATAAGGTCTGAATTTGCTGCAACATCTGTGCTGAAGGATTTGGTAAGGATGTAAAAAGGTGCGTTAGTAACGGTAAAAGAAGGGATTTTATTACTCTTATTTTACCAATTGGAGTAAGTTGTCGTTTCTTCCAGTATAGAATGCTGCTCTTTATTTTGTCAATTTTCTCTTTGAAATTACTTTCAATCATTTTTTCTAAGTCTATATGAAATGTAAATCCAAGAAGTTTAAAAGCCTGTGTGTTCCAATTCAATTTCCATTTTGTTTTAATTGATCTTGTAGTATACTTGAGAGATCCTATCCAAACAACATGTGTCTTTTCAAAATTTACTTTTAACCCTGAATATTTTGCAAATTCATTCAAAATGTTTAAAGTGGAGTTTAAAGTTTAGAGTTTTATCTGTTCCACCAAGGAGTATAGAGGTATTGTCAGCAAACTGACTTATTTTATATTCAACGCCATCTATAACAATACCTTTTCTGTCTTTATTATTTCTAATTTTATGTGCCAAGATCTCTGCACATAATATAAAGATGTAGGGGCTTATGGGGTCTCCTTGACGACAACCACGTTCAATTCTAAAGAAATCAGACAGAAAACCATTTAACTACACGGAAGTTAACGTATCTGTATCTTTTTAAACATAGGACCAAACTTAAAGAAATCAAGAGTGTTATTAATAAAATCAAACGATAAGGTATCAAACGCCTTCTCAAAATCAGTCATCATTAAAAGACCTGGTATATTATTATTTTCAGTGAAATGCATTATAATTCTACCACGGAAAGAAAATGTATCATTTTGCCATGGCAGATTTGAAAAAAAAATTGAAATACGTGTTTTTTTTTTTTACGTGTTTCCTGTCCTACGTATATTTAGAACTATATTTTCTATGTAATCTATCTTTTTTAAAGTTTTGTCATCGCAGTATTTTGCAAAAAATCTGCCATGGCAAGTCCATGGGAAAAAACACTGTGCAACTGTGGTCACTGGATATTATTAAAGCCTACACAAGAGGAAAGGATTGTCGTAATTGAACTAATTATATATGAGATCAGTTTATTTTTACAAATGGATGACTTTCCAACATGATATTGGACATAACGGGAATGTGTAATTTCAAATGCAAAGAAACTTACTTTTACCCGCCCCACCCCACTAACCTTGCAAAGATCAGATTCGGCTGTGATTTACCCTTATTAGTCCTAGATACATGCACATTTACAATCATTCAATGCAGTTATTGTTTGAGATTGTGGAATATATCCGTTACAAATATTATCTTTTTAACAGTTAAAAAGTCTTGATATGTGAAAGTTTAGGTATGTTAAGATGTTATTATATGCTGTTATATAATGTTAGTATAGGACATCAAATCTGGGCAACGTCTACACAGAACTGGGTTTGGATATCAATCAGAAACTCAATAGATGGTGCAGATTTACACTTGGCACAAGCCTAAATGAACTGGATAGCAGTATGTAATTCAAATAACTGAAGTAACGTTAAGTCCGTTTTTTGGTATGAATATTATCTTAACATTGTTGACAAAATAATTTAGATATTTTCTACCTGCTCTACGATCATCGTAACATTCTTTGATTAATGATCAAAAATGGTAGGCAAACTGGAGTGTGTGTGTGTGTGTGTGCGTGTGCGTGTGTGCGTGCGTGCGTGTTAAAAAATATCATAAAATCCTGTTCTGAATATTTTTTGTACGTTGATTTCCTCTAGACATGACCACACTATGATATGTTTCGCAATATTCATACATTATGGTTTTAAGAAAAGATCTTCAGTTCTGTATAGTTATAATGCCTCCCAACGGGGTCGGACCATCCTGCTGTTCGTCCGTCTACCGGTTTCTGATCGATAACTGAAGATCGCTGAGGCCTTAGTAACAGGCGTCAAACATCAAAGGAAGATTGCAATTACAAGTTGATATAATTCCGTTTCGTGTAGATAAAGAACAGGCAGAAATGCATGTTATATGAGGTGCTTAGTCCACTGCCAATTGATGCGTTATATGTTAAATATTTTTGTAAGTAGATACCAGTATACATTTTATCTTCAGACATATATAATTATGTACCATTTTTCATCTTACCCGTTATAATTTGTATGTTCACTGTACACTTTTTATGATATAGTGAACCAATTTACAACAAAAAACAAATATTGTTTCTATGGGGTGTCGTTTTACTTTTTATTCACTGTTTAAATCGCTTTATTCTAAATTCATTTACAGACATCCTTAATACATTTATGGATATCACAAGTTCACTTTGTGATATCATTAATTCGTTTTTCTAATAGCACAAATTCTTTGTTTTATGATATCCTTAATCATTTACATTTTTTATCATTTTAAATTTCATAAAAAATGATTTATAGATATATACAGTTCGATTATTGGACATCCTGAAATCCTTAATTCTGTTTTAAGATATCCAAAAATTATCGGACGTCCTGAAATCCTTAATTCCATTTAATGAAATCTTGAATTCTGTTTTATATATCCAAAAATTATTAAAAATGAATTTAAGATTTTATTTAATAGAATTAAGAAAATCATACAATAAATAATCAGTTTTGTGATATCACTAAATCCATTTTAAGATATCATTAAATGAAATGTTATCTTAAATTCGATTTTAAGTTCCCATTAAATGAATTATTTATATCCATAATAAAGACTAATAAAGACAAACGAAAACAATACAATTTCAATTTATTCTCATTCAATGCACGTGTATTGTTGCTAAAGCAGAAAAAGCTTGCCAATGCCAGAATGTGAATTAAATCACAAAAACAAGTCTAAGTTCAAGCCAGAAAGAAACGAAGTGTGGTACGTAATGGAAGGCGAGAGAATTTTGATTGAATTAATGATACAAAAAATGTGACATCGTCACAATACGACGCGTAAGTTTATGAATCAGGTAATGACAAAACTCAGCATGTGATACATCCTGTCAGCAACTAAAGAAATAAAACGATAAGCCATTAGGAACATCAGTCTCTTTTTACAGAGCTTGAAGCGGATGTGGAAGAATGATAAAACTCCATGGAGACAGTAGAAAGCTAACAGCTAATAGGCTACAGACGAAAAAACTCACATATCAGATTTATAGATATCTTTTAATTTACTTTGCAAAGGTGTGGGGAAGAATGATAAAACTCCATGGAGACAGTAGGCAGCTGACAGCTATTACAGTCGAATACTCACACATCCTAGTTCTATAGGTATCAACTTTACCTTTGTATTTACTTTGCAAAGATAGGTAACTGTGAAGATACTTTAATAACGAAATGATGTATATGTGCATCGAGTAGCTGCCTTTTAGCCCTATGATAGTTTTCACATAGCACACATTATCTCCCCTGGCAGCCTTTTTAGGGTTAATACTGACATAAACTCTACTACAGATTAGACAAGAAATTATCTTCTGTTTACCGATAAAAGAATGATTTTTAGTGTTGCTGCATATGTAATCTCTACACATAGGAAGAAATTTGACAAGTGTCCATTTTGTAAAGTATCCTTATGGCACATGACATACAAGTTAACCCCCAATGGCTGCAAGATTTGCAAAGGGAGTTAACTATTGCGGTAACCTGGAACTAAGTCTGTCACATCTCATATTGGACCTTAAGTTTGGGCTGATATGAAGTAATGGAACGCACTGGAGTATAAATCATCCAAGATTAGAAGAGACAAACTTAAGACATTGGGTCCTGAAATTAATGTTGATGTTGCTGTTGTAAGTAGTGTCGGTGCACATGTAGTTGAATGACGGACTGTACAATGGCGTAGGCAATAAACACAATCTTTCTGCATTACAAACAGCTTTAAATAGCCTGGTTTCTATATCCCTCCACACCATTACCACTTCTAATACGGCAGACAATCATTATAGCTATAATTAGTGCCAGGAGTACTCCAAACGAACCTCCAATTCCTGAAACATAACCAGTTAGATAAAGGTAATGAACGAATGATTAAAGCTTTACACTTAAGTTTTGTAACAGAATGATTACTATTACACATAGTTTTTGTTAGGGAATAATTACTATTACCAAGGACGTAAATCGATTGGATAAGAAATTATCGAGTAGACAAGACTAACGTTTTAATTCTCCCACGAACCTTTGCGCTACCTTCGACAATTTCCGACAATAATCGTCGATTTTCACCGAGTACTTGTTCAGTAATTGGATAATCAATCAGCGATCGACAAATTAACACCAAGCCCCGCGTCAAGTCCGTAAACCATTATTTGGCATACTTCGTTCGAAAGCATAGATGAAACGCTGACAAAATTCTTTTCAAAATAAAAATAAATCCAAATTTAATTGAGGTCTTAAATATACGACAATAATCTCAAAACCTGTACTTCTGCGAAATATACTTGCCGTATTTGTAAAATGTACCAAAACATACAGGTAATGTAAAGCTAAATTGCCAATTAAACACCGAGAAATTCAAAAATGTACGTATTATTCATGTAGGCAGATAAATCAGTCTACAAGCTCATTATAAGATCAAGCTTGTCGGCATTGTCACGGATCTTGCTTTACTGCAAAAACTTCACGCATTTTCATTCTCGCCATTTTTTATTTCTTGACTTCAGTCATTCGGCTCCGATTTTCACTAAAACTTTTCAGTCGATCTCGAAAACCTGCGCAAAAAAAGATCATTCACTACATTAATGGTCTAAACGATATATTAATCCATTTTTATCGTCAACTTTCACCGCAGATATTTACGTCCTTGCTATTACACATAGTTTTGTTAAGGGATGATTACTTTTACACATAAGTTTGTTACGGAATGATCACTATTAGGTTTGTTACGTAATGATTACTTTTACACATATGTTTGTCACGGAATGATTACTTTTACAAATAAGTTTGTTACGGAATGATTACTATTACAAGTTTTGTTCAAGGGGTGATTACTATTACACATAATGTATACATACCCAACAAAATGATGGAAGCATGTGTACCGAATGAAAATGTCAATATGTCTCTTATTTCCGGTTTATCAGCCGCCATTTGAGTTTCTTTTTCAAAATTAGCATTGTTGTGGTTCTGGATACCCACAGCTACAAACAGTAGTGCGCCTGAAAACAATATATTATACCAGATTTATGTATTATACCAGACTTTGATAGCGCCCTTTTCATGATAAACATGTTCAAAGGCGCTTTACATAGCATAAGGCGCCAAATTCAACCTGTTCTTGTACAGACACATAGTGATCTGACAAGAGGGACAGATTGAGACAAAGCCCCCAGAATAGACAGACAAACAGACAGACAGACACGCGCACGCACGCACTCACACATACAGAGAGAGAGAGAGGGAGAGAGAGAGAGACAGAGAGTCCTAATTTGAACGGCTAAATCGTCGAGAGAGAGAGAGAGAGAGAGAGAGAGAGAATCTTTTAGATACAGGCCTGTCCAGCTAGTTTTAGACAGTCTGATACTTTAACGTGCTCAGTGTATAGCACCGCTAGGCGCGAACGGGATTAGAACACCGGACCATTGGATTAAAGTCAAGCGTGTTTCCACTAGACAACCGGGCCACAAAATATAAAGGTTACTAGCTCGCCTTTGAGCTGCATTAATTAACGTTCCGAATCATAAATTTAAAATTGAAGTTAAAACTGCTAAACTCTATTTTTTTCTTATTTCAACACATAAACACTAAGTTTCTCTTCTGCATTCTTGACTAACATACGTGCACTATTCAACCGATAACTTCATGTGCGGTTGTGAAATGACCTGCAGTGCATATACTTAAATAATTAGAATGCATTCATAAGGAAAACAAATTGATTATATTCGGAATGTGTTTGTCTGAATTGTTAAAATTATCAGAAAAGACTTTTCTCTAAGCTTGAGCATAAAGCTTTATGAGACTTTATTCGCTAAAATTCTCAAATTGTTTATCTCCCTTTTTTATTTTTAGAAATCAAATAAACCTATATAGTTTGAGAAAGTTCTTTAAAATCTGTAAACAGACAAAACAAGTGATTCAAGTTCTTATGACAACAAAAAATGTAGGCTACTGAAATGAATAACATATCTTACAAATCTCTCAGATCACAGCTAAGGGTAACCTATACAGTAGACCTTTCTTGGGGGAACCATTTTGCAGAAAATTTATTTCTTTTTTACCCTTTATGCAGTAACCCCATAATCATATAGATATGTCATAAAACTGAAACTTTGTTTTCAAAAATCTGTGACAGTAGTGAATAATGAATAAAATTCAATACAAAATGTGTTTAGTCTTGTTCAAATAAAAAAAAGATCACTTTATTGACCTGTTTATTATGAATTCGCAAGCAGACGAATAAAATCGCAAAGAAAAGGCCGGTGATTTCCGTAAAGTCCGGTGACCCAACTTTTCACTTTCCAATAAATGGTGGACTAGGATCAGTTTTGTTTTAGCTGTTTACGTATCTAAAGGAGCTTTCCAAAATAAATATGTGCACGTTTAACACTTTCTAAATATTATAAAAAAAGAAAAAAGATATACAACTTTAGACATTTTAAAATTACATAAAGTTTTTTTACGTACTAAGTATTCCCCCGCAGCGATTACTTCCCATAGCGCTACAGAGTTCAGTTCAACGAGACTCCAAAACGAATAAAAAACTGTTCAGTTCCTTTTGGTTACATTATACTTATTATTTTCTGTACTTCATATATACAAGTAAATCTTGATTGAGACACTTTTCAGTACTTGATAGAAGAAGAAAAATAAGAATCATAATTTGTATAGCCAGAAATTCGCACTGGATGTGGTCTATATCTTTTCTTAAAAAAACTAAGCCAAAATATAATTATTACATCAACTTTGTTTGTGGCTGTTTCTTATAATCCATATATGAATTACATAGTATTTCATGTTTTATGATTTATGTTTTATATTCATATACATTAAAGTGATTATACTCAAGAAGCCTTATATGACTCATTATACCATATTTTTTCAACAATTTGGAACTTTGTTTTCAGCCACTCAAATTGTGTAACAATGAGAAGGAGCTTTTTATTTGGTGTAAACAGTCCTCCTATGTCTTACCTGATATGATCCAGCATACTATGCAGGAAACTGCGCTCACGGTGTAGTTTCATTGGCTTAGTCCTGGCGAACGAGTATGTTAGCGCTAAGCTGCATAATGCTAGCAATCCACCGGCTACTGTTAGAATCTTCTGCGGGAGAAAACTCTTCAGAAACTCCTTTCCTTGTTCTGAAACACAGAACCAAGGTTTATAAACGGGTGAATATGTATTGCACTTCTTTAATAAAACAGATACACAATGTTATCTATCAGTCAAAAATAGCAAATTTAAAATAAAACTTAAAAACATTGAGCATGTACCATGGCGTTATATTTAGGTCGCGAACCCGTGAAAAAAAAAAAACAAGGAAGAATATCCAACAGGGAAAGCCAAGTTCAAAAAACGCAGCCTCCCCAAAGACACACACGAACAACTCTCGCACACCACACACAAAAATGAACACAAAAGGACAAAACAAACAAATACAGGAACACAGTGGGGCACCGCCTTGGAACGGTCAGTGGCAAAACCACCGTTGAACACTCATATGGCTTTCCTTAAAATCCGGAAATTGCCGAAGTCGCATATGGAGAATTCATAATTTGTCGATTGTAATTACAGGTCAATTACCATTACTGTTTTTCTTTTTCATAATACTAACTGAAGAGAAAAACAATTTAAGCATTTTGAAGTGGTCTTGAACTTGGAGAATAATAAAAAAAAACTCACCCTTTCATAGTGTGGTGAAATCACTTCAAGCCACCTTTTCTTGGCAGTGATAATTAGTAATAGCCACAAATATTGTTTACAAAATTTTGACAAGTTTCAAATTATGTAAAAAGTAACTCAAAGTGCACTGTCCTGAAAGGTTTTTACGTGAATACTTGTCGATAGTGTTCTGACGACTTTTAACTCATAAAATGGTGTATAATAATGATGTGCACATTTAATGTTAGTAGACGTCCCGTTAGATAAAATCAGTAAGCCAAACATTTGGGGAAAATGTGAAAAATATTTACTGACGTCATGTTATTGAAGACTTACTGATTGGCTTGCCGGTAAATAATCAAAACTATTGACCCATGACCGTCTTATCCCGGGAAATAGTTTTGACTTTTATCTGGCAAGCCTCTCAGTACGTTTAATACTACTTACAGCTGAACTTAGGCAATAGTTTTGACTTTTAACTGGCAATCCATTCAACACGTGTATTTTTCTTACTGACTGAAATTAACTGGCCAAAGTTTTACTGATATCTATCATTTTATTTAGAGACCCTTTCTGGGAAATTTACATTTAGACAGATCACTAACAAACAAACCTTTGAAAGTGCCATTAGACATAGCAATGGCCTTGTTTAATTGCTCAATAGTAACTGTTTTGCATTCTGTCACTGGGTTGCCCACATAAATGGAGTTGCTTTCGTCGGTTACGCAAGAAGTGACAGTCCATAATCCAATAGATACCGAGGTCTTTATCTTATATGAACTAATATGTATGTCCATATCATAGCTTAGCCATGCTTCGGTAGAACAACCGATTACTTCAAACATGATTGCAATCATGCCGACCAAACATAGAAAAAAACATATCAACTTTTGTTTTCTATAATTATCCATCGCGTGTATCCTTTTTGCCCTGAATATGAATACAGTACTGTAGCGAATATAAACGAGTAAGTGAACTTTGTCATACGCCGTTTGTCACTGCAAACAAAGGCAAAGGGAAGTTGGAAGATTTCTTTGTTTTCTGTGTGCCTCGGAACAAAAGCTCTTTGAATTTCCACTTGTAGAATGCGGTGATATTTCCTGAAGTTAAAAAGGAGTTCAAGAGAAACATATTTTCTTGCTATTCTTGCATAAAAGATCATGACACGAAGACTAAATATATTGGTTTCTTGTTCACCTTGAATACAATTTTTTGTGTTTTTTTTTTTTTTTTTTTTTTTCGTAATTAGATCTCACGTGAATAAACAGTTCTTGCTTCGATAAACCTTTTAAGTAAATTACAAGATAGATTTAGTGAATCAGAAAATAAATGCCAAAAACTCAAATACAGTGTATGAGTATGCTTCCTGCGACACGGTACCGGAGTTTTTCCATGTGATTATACTTCTATTAGATGTTAAATGCACGCATTTCATATGTACGAGGCCAGCGTATTTCGTAGGACAGTTCTTCAAATATTTTTTTATAAAACTGTATTTTACTCACACAATCCGACGGAAATGCTTGACGCATTGTAGTATAAAAAAGGAAAGTATGACTTATTGAGAAGTCCATTGTTGTATAAAAAGCGTGATCTTCGCCGGAAAGTATGACTTAATAAGAAGTTCAAAGATCTAGAATTTGAAAAAAAAAAAACTTCCGGCGCTGATTTGAACCAAAGATCATGCATGTTGTACACCAAAGACTATAAAAACGCCTCATCCAAGTATTTGAAAAAAAAAACAAAAACAAACAAAAAAAAAACAAAAAAAAAACAAGAAATAAAAAAGATACACGGCCGCATTAGTCAATGCACACTTTAAGCTTCGAAACGTGCATGCACTCAGCACTTTTACATACGATCCGGTATTTATAAAGCAAAACAAAATGTAGTTATTAAAGTAAAATTTTCATGTTTTTTTATGCAGAATTTATGTTACAGAACACATAATTTTCATCATAATCTAGGAAACATTGACAAAAAAAAAGACTAAAAAGGTGGGGCCGAAAAGTGGGGGACGAAATGACCATTTTTGGAATCGTTAAGGGATACGAAATGAAAAAATAGTTGACTAGGGGACGAGTAGTCTGTAAATCGTTTACGGGAGATCACTCCGTATTAGAGTGGCAGAGTGACAGAGTAGTCTACTTATTGGTGTGAAAGGAGTAAAATAGTACACTGTTCTGATCGCGTGCCCAGTCCTATTGAAATTAGAGCCATGTAAGATGGGAACCAAGTCCTTACATATGTACTTCAGCGAGGACCGTGATTCGACAACTTGTTCAGTTCGTTTTAAAATAATTTCTCAAATTCTTTTTCAAGTGGAGATAACCTCATTGCACTGAAACACGGAAACACGCGAGAGTGTTAAGGCTATACGTCTGGTCACCGGACAAACAGCATATGTTGGTGAATTTAGTACTTTTTCTGAAACTACCTTTCATAATTTCCACCGGTTTCTTTTTGCCAAGCCGTTATTTGGCAAATCCAGCCGCTTCACACAAAAATGAAGTGTCTTACATTGTTATATTTATTAACCTGTTTGAAAGTTAGTATACATGTAATTTGATTTCGTAACATAACTAGTCTTTTTTGTTAAAAAATGTATGAAAAGATTGCACTTGCCACGGCAAATATGAATTTGCCGTGGCAAAGCCGTCTTTTGCCATGGCAGAATGCATTGCCATGGCAAAATAATTCTGCTATGGAAAGAAAATTTATCATTTTGCCATGGCAGATTTAAAAACAAATCTAAAATATGTGTGTTTTAACTTGTTTCCTGTCATAATATTAAGAACTATATTTTCTATATTATGTTCTATATTTTTTAAAGTTCTGTCATCGCAGTATTTTGCAAAAAAACAACAACAACAAAAAAACCCCAAACAAACAAAAAAAACAACAAAAACTGCCATGGCAAGTCCATAGGAAAAAATCCCTGTGCACCTGTGGTCACTGGATATCTAAAGCGTGCTTTAAATAGACTACACATGGGGAAATGATTGTCGTAATTGAACTAATTATATATGAGATCTGTTGGGAACATAAAGTTTATTTTTACAAATGGGTAACTTTCCAACATGATACTGGACATTACGATAATGTGTAATTTGAAATGCAAACAAACTTTTACCCACCCCACCTCTACCCCTCCCCTAACAGGCAAAGATCAGATTTGGCTGATATTTACCCTTATTAGTCCTAGATACATGTAAGCATATTTACAATTATATCATTCAATGCAATTTTTGTATGAGATTGTGGAATATATCCGTTACAAATATTATCTTTTTAACGGTTAAAAAGTCTTGATATGTGAAATTTTAGGTATGTTAAAATGTTATTATATACTGTTATATAATGTTAGTATACGACATCAAAACTGGACATCCAAAGTGAGGCTACATCTACACAGAGAACTGGATTTGGATATATCAGTGAGAAAATCAATAGATGATGCAGTAAGCCTAAATGAACTGGATAGCAGCATGTAATTCAAATAACTTAAGTAACGTTAAGTCCGTTTTGTGTTATGAGTGTTGACAAAGTAATTTAGATATTTTCTACCTGCTCGTAACATTCTTTGATTAATGATCAAAAATGGTAGGCATATTGGTACCGGTATCAAAGATTCTTTATATATTTGTGTGTGCGTGTGTATACGTGTGTGCGTGCGCGCGTGTGTGTGTGTGTGTCTGTGTGTATGTGTGCGTGTTAATCAAATTGAAAATGATTATCGTTTCATCCTAACTTGTCCCTTTTACCGATGCCTTATTAAAGACACTTATATACTTATCTTTTTTTGGTCAATAAGTCACAGTGACCTTGAGACTGAAAACGGTTTCCAATCGATAACTTAAGAACGCGTTGGCCTACAGGAGTCAAACTTCATAGAATTATTGCCTGTGGTCAGAAAATGATCCTGTTGTTTTGGGGATCAGTAGGTCAAAGTAACGGTGGCCCTTGGACGGAAAATGTTTTCCGCTCGATAATTTTAGAATATTTTGGCCTACAGGCGTCAAACTTCATTGGATGATTGCCTCTTGTTTTCGGGGTCAGTAGGTCAAATGACAAAGGTCATAGTTGTCTCGGGGTGCGTGTTTTACAAACATAGCTTGTTTAAGTTAACAAGTTTGTTATTGTATTTCTATAAATTTTATGTTTCAATTCTCTGTAATGGAACAATAGTTTTGTCGAGAAAACACATAATACATATTCACTATCAAGAAAAAAATCAAGATATAGAGGATATTTGTTTGTTTCAGTGTAAGATCGAACTATATTTCACCGAGTGAACACTATAATGCAATATTTTCACGACTGACTAATAAAGACAAACGAAAACAATCCAATTTCAATTTATTCTCATTAAATGCACGTGTAAGAATTGTTGCTAAAGCAGAAAAAAAGCTTGGCAATGCCAGAATGTGAATTAAGAAACACAAAACAAACCATAGTGCAAGCCTGAAAGAAATGAAGTATGATAATGGATGGCGAGAGAATTTTATTTGAAGTAACGATACAAAAATGTGACATCGTCATAATATAACGCGTAAGTTTATGAATCATGTAATGACAAAATTCAGCATGTAATCCATCCTGTCAGCAACTAAAGATATAAAACAATAGGTCATTAGGAACCTCAGTCTCTTTTTACAGAGCTAGAAGCGGGTGTGGAAGAATGATATAACTCCATTGAGACAGTAGGCAGCTGACACAGCTATTACAGTCGAAAACTCACACATCCGAGTTTTATAGACATAAACTTTACCTGCAAAGGTGGGTAACTGTGAAGATACTTCTATTACGAAATGATCTGATGTTTATGTTCGTGGAGTAGCTGCCTTTTAGCCCTGTGATAGTTTTCACATAGCACACATTATCTCCCCTGGTAGCCATTTTACTTATATAAACACTGCTACAGATTAGACAAGAATTTATCTTCTGTTTACCGATAAAAGAATGTTCTTGTATTGTTGCTACGTATGTAATCTCTGCACATAGGAAGGCATTTGACAAGTGTCTATTTTATGTCCTTAGATTTTTAACTGATTTTGAAAAGTATTGACAAATTTAATGGCTGCAAGATTTGCAAAGGGAGTTAACTATTACGGTAACCTTGAACTAAGTCTGTTTCATCTCATTTTGGACCTAAATTTTGGGCTGATATAAAGTAATGGAAAAAGATCAACTGACATAAAACATGATTTTGTGAATTAAAAAAGTCACCTTCGGGAATTTCAAAGATTTGTGCAACAGTCGTTTTCACATGCGACCGAATTTTATTTTCAATACGGAAATTCGCTGTTCACGGTTTATTTCTGGTAACCATTGCCAAAGATTCTCTGTTTTGGAGATTTAACGGAAATTTCGCGTGTTACGTTTCGAAATCACAAACTCTTGATTTATGACTTCATTGAATATTTAAAACATGTCTAGAGATATTAACCTTCTAGTCTCAACGATGACATTTTTGACAATGTTAGATCTAGAACAACTGATACGTATTAGACCTTCCTGGTTAGATTCAGTATAAATAAGTCATCAGAGGTCCAAATTTTTTTGAGACAGACTTTACACATTGTCCTGAAATTAGTGTTGGTATTGCTGTTGTAAGTGGTGTTGATGTTGTTGTTGAATAATAGACTGTACAATGGCGTAGGCAATAAACACAATTATTATGCATTACAAACAGCTTTAAATAGCCTGGTTTGTATATGCCTCCGCATCATTACCACTCCTAATACGGCAGACAATCATTATAGGTATAATTAGTGCCAGGAGTACTCCAAATGAACCTCCAATTCCTGAAAAATAACAAGATAAATAAAGGTAATGGACAAGTAATTTGCAATTAAATGATTACCATTACACGTAGGTTTTGTTACGGAATGATTACTATTACACATATATTTTGTTAGGGAATAATTACTATTACCAAGGACGTAAATCGGCTGGATAAGAAATTATCGAGTAGACGGGACTAACTTTTTAATTTTCCCATGAACCTTTGCGCTACCTTCGACAATTTCCGACAATAATCGTCGACTTTCACCGAGCACTTGTTCAGTAATTGAATAATCAATCAGCGATCGATAAATTAACAGCCAGCCCCACGTCAAGTCCGTAAACCATTATTTGTCATATTTTTTTTTTCGAAAGAATAGATTAAAGGCTGTCAAAATTCTATTCAAATAAACATAAATCTAAATTTAACTGAGGTCTTAATATAAGTAAAATATACAACAATAACCTCAAAACCCGTACTTCTGCGAAATCAGGTTGGAAAATATGCTTGACGTATTTGTAAAATGTACCAATACATACAGGTAATGTTAAGTTAAATCACGAAATAAACACCGAGAAAATCAAAAATGTAAGTAACTCATGTAGGCTGCGATAAATCAGTCTACACGCTGATTATAAGATCAAGCTTGTCGGCATTGTCCGGATCTTGCTTTACTACGAAAACTTTACGCATTTTCACTCTCGCCATTTTTGATTAATTTTCTTCTGTCATTCAGCTTCGATTTTCACTAAAACTTTTCGGTCGATCTCAATAATCTGCGCAGCAAAGAAGAAGATCATTCACTACATAAATGGTCTAAACGGTATTTAAATCCATTTGGAAACGAAATAGTAATTTATTTAGAAGCTGCTTGTTATATTCATAGTCAATTTTCACCGTAGATATTTACGTCCTTGCTATTACACATGGTTTTATTAAGGAATGATTACTTTTACACGTAAGTTTGTTACGGAATGATTACTATTACATATAGTTTTGTTGAGGGGTGATTACTATCACACATGATGTATACATACCCAACAAAATGATGGAAGCCGAAGAACCGAATGAAAATGTCAATACGTCTCTTATTTCCGGTTTATCAGCCGCCATTTGAGTTTCTTTTTCAAAATTAGCATTGTTGTGGTTCTGGATATCCACAGCTGCAAACAATAGTGCGCCTGAAAACAATATATTATACCAGATTTATATAGCGCCCTTTTCCTGATAAACATGTTCAAAGGCGTTTTACACAGCGCAAACCCAGCCACTAGTACAGACAAATAGTGATCTGATCAGAGGGCCAGATTGAAACAAAACCTTCAGAACTGAGAGAAAGAAATCCTTTTTAGATACAGGCCTGTCCGACTAACTTAGACTAGCTCTTTGTGAATAGACAGTCTGGTTCTTTAACATGCACAGTGTATAGCACCACTAGACGCGAAACCGTCTTTCTTGGGAAGATCTAGTACAGTAACTGGTCTATAGTTAGGAGGGAGACACTTAACGTCATTTCTAGTGCCTGGACTGGGATTCAAACGCCGGGCCATTGGATTAACAGTCAAGCGTGTTACCACTAGACGACCGGGCCACAAAATGTAAAGGTTACTAGCTCGTCTTTAACCTGCATTAATTAACGTTCCGAACCATAAATTTAGAATTGAACTTGAAACTGCTAAACACTATTTTCTCCCCTAATTTTAATACATAAACACCAAGTTTTTCTTCTGCATTCTTGACTGAAATACGTGCACTATTCAACCGATAACTTCGTGAGCGGTTGTGAAATCTATTTAAATAATCAGACAGCATTTATTAGGAAAACAAATTAATTATATTCGGTATTTGTTTGTCTGTATTATTAAAATGATCAGAAAAACTTTTTATGAGACTTTATTCGCTAAAATTCTCAATTTTTTTATGTCCTTTTATTATTTCAAATAAAAGTTTTAGAAATGATATAAACCTATAAATTTTGAGAAAGTTCTTTAAAATCTTTAAACAGATAAATAAAATCTGGAAAGTCTTATGAAAACAAAAATGTAGGTTACTGAAATAAATAACATATCTTACAAATCTCACAGTAAAGAGACCATATAGTATTTAGTAAGAACCATATATTACTTGTTATACCATATTTCTTCAACAATTTGGAACTTTGTTTTCGGCTACTCAAATTGTGTAACAATGAGCAGGAACTTTTTATTGGTGTAAGCAGTCCTCCTATGTCTTACCTGATATGACCCAGCAAACTATGCAGGAAACTGCGCTCACTGTGTAAGATCCCGTAGTTTCATTCGGCTTAGTCCTAGCGAACGCGTATGTTAGCGCTAAGCTGCATATTCCTAGCAATCCACCGGCTACTGTTAGAATCTTTTGCGGGAGAAAACTCTTCAGAAATTCCTTTCCTTCTTCTGAAACACAGAACCAAAATTTATAAACGGGCGAATATGTTTTGCACAGAAATTCCTTTCCTTCTTCTGAAAAACAGAACCAAAATTTATAAACGGGCGAATATGTTTTGCACGTTTTTAAAAAAAACCAGATACACAAGGTTATCTATCGGTTAAAAATAGCAAATTTAAAATAAAACTTTTAGAAAATGGAGCATGTACCATATACCTTTGGAAGTGCTATTAGACATAGCAATGGCCTTGTTTAATTGCTCAATAGTAGCTGTTTTGCATACTGTCACTGGGTTGACCACGTAAAAGGAGTTGCTTTCGTCGGTCTCGCAAGCTGTGACTGTCCATAATCCAATAGATACCGAGTCCTTTTTCCTAATATCAAAACTGAAAACGCGTTTAATATGTATGTCCATATCATATCTTAGCCATGCTTCGGTAAAACAACCAATCACTTCAAACATGATTGCTATCATGCCGATCAAACATAGAAAAAAACATATCAACTTTTGTTTTCGATAATTATCCATCGCGTATAATGGATGTTTCATATGAATACAGTAGCGGGTATAAACGGGTAAGTGAACTTCCGATATTATGTTGTTAACTTTATCAAACACGCCGTATGTCACCTTTTAAGGCAAAGGAAAGTTGGAAGATTTCTTTGTTTTCTGTGTGCCCCGAAAAAAAAACAGCTTTTAGATTTTCACTTGTAGCATGAGGTAATAGATCTATTTCCTAAACTTAAAGGGAAGTTCAAGAATTGCTATTCAGTTCATCAAAAATGGACACCAATAGGCGTGTTTGGATGTTTGCAGAGAAAAAAAGTTAAAGAAATATCAAATATGTAAAACACGTATTATACTGAGGAAATGGTTGAATCTTATTAACGAAACCTATAATTTCAACGTAGATGCAAATAGTCACAAGTCTGTTTATCATAATAAAATAAAGGCCAATAACTCAAATACAGTTTATGAATATGCTTACTGTAATTTTGTAACGAAGTCTTTTCCCCACGATAGTTGTTTTATGCACTGCGTATTTCTTATGTACTAAATTTAGACTGGCGTATGGTAGGATAGTTCTTCAAACACTTAAAGTTATGTATTTACACTTCCATTTCGGCTTAATTCGATGCACACACTGTAGCATAAAAAGAGCATGTTCTTCGCCGGAAAGTATCAGTATGGTTTAATGAGAAGCCCATGCAAAAGCCCAAAGAAATAGAATTTGAAAAAAAAAATCCAACCATGATTTGAACCAAAAATCATTTTTGTGTACACTCAAGACTATACATGTTGACTTAGAGTATGCGTTGAAACTTTTGAGTAGCCGAGAAAAATATCTATGATGTTTTCAATTAACATACTTTTAATTATAATAATAATAAGAAATCGGAGAATTTTGACTTTTAACATGTGAAAATAGTTATTGTTTGCAAATGTGCTCTGACTTGAATAACAACACCGTGAACACGAGCTTATCGTGCACATGTGACAACGTTCACATTTTCACATACCATGAAAACCACCATATTGCATCATATTAAATGAATTACTATAAGCGGATGTTAACATATTTGCATACAAGTTGCAAGAATGAAAAATGAACTATTTTAAAGTCCCTGAGTGTTTGCCATCTCTGTGAAAACGTAACGCAGAGACGTAAAGAGACGTCTGGTTTTCTATAAAGATTACATACAAATGCAAATGTTTTGATGATGAAATATTACACCGGATTTACCTTATCTGATTACATGCAGTCAATCACAGTACACTCCGTACCCTTATCAGCAAATGCAAACAAATACGTAGAAGATTTTTGTTTGTTTCACCGAATGAACTTTGGATGCAATGTGTTCAGCACCGCGACGTAGCCACGAGCATACCTTTTACTAAATGAATATAAGATGCTTTTATTTCACCTTTTTAGCCTTCAAGTGATCGGTACTTTGATTGGGCCTTTCGTGGCCGAGAAGTTAAGGTCGCTGACTTTGAAGCACTTACCCCTGACTGACGTGGCCGGGTTCGGGCCTCACTCTTGGTGTTGAATTGTTCGAATCAGGAAGCCATGTAATTACTGGTGGTGTTAACATAATCCTTAAATATTATAAAATACAATGATAAGCTATAGAATTTTGGCCCTATTTAAACAATAAAGGGGAAATAAAACTATAGCAATTTTGCCCAAAGCATCTATAAACATTAGGCGTAAAAAATGGTTTGTTTCCGGTATCCAGACCTACCCTAAATTTTTGGCCTGGCCCTAAATGTTTTTTATGGCTTTGGAGATTTTTTTTTTCAACTTTTAAACGAGAAGTTGCAAAACTGCACTTTTTATGCTTTAAACATGACCAGTGATGTTAGAAATCAACTTTCTGATGCTCTAAAGGCATAACCCCTTACTTGTAGTCATTTTTGACACAAAAATAATTTCCGAAAAGTCGCGCTTAATAAAAAAAAAAAACCAAAAAGAAAAATGAATTCCGACCTACCTACCCTATTTTTTTTACCATGTTACCGGAAACAAAGAATTTCTAGGCCTTATACTAGATCTATTTCAAAATAACTAACGAAATCCTGGAAAAGCGACAATAAACACACTAGCAAACAAACATTACATTTTTGTGTTGCTATTGCCAGTATTTCAAAATTCAGTCATACACTCATATCACTTTTGGAAAGCTAAACTTTTCACGGACTGTCACAAGTTATCTCTTGTTGCGGGGTTAATTTAGTTCATTTTGAGAAGTTAAACCGGCATAGGGCATAACAAAAAAAAAAAAAAAAAGGTTTCAGTCCTACCCACCAAACTTGAGTGGTAATTTCTATTTCTATACAGATATCTGTTTTCTTTATCGAATTATTTATTTTACGAAACTTAACAATTTATCGATTTCTTTATACATGATGTATAAGTGAACAAATACACGTAGTACATTTTAATGGAACAAGGCAAAGCATGTTTCTAGCATTCTGATATTATCGTGAGTATACGTAAAGGAGATGATATTTTAGTGAAAACAGTTAACATTTAACCCCTGAACTATGGCCAGTCACATCCAGAAAGATAGTCTGTGTTCAGACCCTGTGTTTTGTTCAAAGGAGATAACTCTTGAGGTTGTTCAAATTTTGTATAATTATGTTACTTTTCTTCTCAAAACACTGTAGATAATCAGGGCCAAGAAAAAGAAAGATCGGCCAGAATATAGAAGAGAAAAGGTTAAAAACTTTATAAAAGATTATCTAGTCGGTAGCCAGACTACCAGAAAGAGTACATTCATTACTATCATGGATTTTGCTAAGCGTAACGAAATCACAAATTTCATGATATACAACTTTTTTTACTGCTTCTGGTAGGTCATAACTCACGGATAAAAAAGAGCTTGAATAAAAAAATATATATGCGCCTTATATGCGTTGGATATGTTGAACACCTCCGGGTTTGTTTTTTTACAATATCTAGTGCAAGTGACCACAGCATAAGAGATTGACAAATGAGCCGCGCCATGTGAAAATCAACATGGTGGCTTTGCGACCAGCATGGATCCAGACCAGCTTGCGCATCCGCGCAGTCTGGTCAGGATCCATGCTGTTCACATTCAAAGACTATTGCAATTAGAGAAAATGTTAGCGAACAGCATGGATCCTGACCAGACTGGTCGCAAAGCCACTATGTTGGTTTTCCCATGGCGCGGCTCAAATGGTATTTGCTCTGTGGTGGTTGGAGAAAAGATTTGCAGCGCGATACTGTGTTAGAAAAAGTAGATGTATGTAATCAGAAATGTGGCAAACCTGGTCCATATTTAACCTACATAACAGACGTCATGAGTGTTCCATCTTGACTAAAAGAAACAAGAGGTTGGCAGTCATTATTTAAAAGGTTGCACAGGAAGTAAAATTAGCCCAGGCAAGTATGCCTGTTACAGCATATCTAGATGGTCGCACAAGAGCTTTTAAGTTCATGGTGTCTTTTGATCATAATATCATGCGATGGTAAATAAATCTTTAGGTCGAAATTTGATAATCTTACAAAATTACTTAACGTTTTAGAAGAAAGGACATGTGCAGGGTCCTATATATATCTTGCTTGTTAAAAAACAAAGCTTTTATGTCATTAAAATTTAAAGGATAGATCTGACAAAAAAAAATGAAGAAATTATAAAACGGGTGAAACAAACAATATTCCCCATTGGCCGTAAATAACAAGGGGTTTCCCAAATAACACATTTGGTGACGATAACGATTCTTATATTCAGTGTTTATTGGCTTGTGGTAAACTTATATCGTTCCTTCTATGTGCGTCTACATTGTACATTTACCGAAGATAGGAATAAAAGTGGTTTTTGGACCGGGTAAATGTGCTCACTCGTACGCATGAACAGTTGACAGATATATTCGCCTTAATTAAGTTAGGACACGCGAGCACGCACTCTCCCTTGCCACTATGCAGAATACATAGCACTAAGCACAATACACAGTTACAATAATGTACGTCTCATATTATTACAGCAGATGGCGCTCGGAAAACTTCCGCTAAGCCACGGAAAAATACGCGTGACACTGCGTACTGTGACTATATGTTGGTGACCGGTAATTAAGTTAACAAGCTTGCATATGTTACTGAAATTGCTGCGAGCATGTACATGTATTTGCACAGTCTGGTTTAAACAAAGGCTGCGTCGGAAACTCCGGACAGACAGGAGTAAAAGGGCTTATCACTACGTTCACTGTAAGTGGCACTGCCATAATACTCTAGTACTGTTGTAACAGATGTCTCCCCCCCCCCCCCCCCCCCTCCCCTCCCCTCCCCCACTCTTCGAAATATATGTTGATACTATGTTTGATCAGGCCGATCTACATTTCAGAATGCACCCCTGCTTCTACAGACAGTAATTAGCCAAGATGCTGTATGGTCGAAACGCGGCCGCGGAATCACGGAATAGCTTGTCAGATAATTGCCGTTTTCACAAAGTATACTCTAGTAATCGTTTTTGCTGACAATAGTAAAAATGTTCAGGTATTTTCAGGAAGAGGAGGGGAGGAGGGGGGTGGGGGAGGCAACACTGTCATATGAGAAAATTTACAAAAATGACAAACTGTGAAAATGTCGTCCTTGCGGATGATTTATGTTTCGAGGGGTGATCATTTTTCATATCACCCTCTAATGAATGCAATATTCAGTTTATTATACGAGAATATTCAAATAAATCATTAAAACATAAACAAACCAGAAACTGTGTTTTAGATAACAGGCGCTTTTTATATCAATAATTTGCGACAGTCAACAAGTCCTCTGATTGATTGTTTTGCCGCACAGTTTCCGCACATGTGACATGTTTTATATCACCCTGTGATATATAATTTCAAGAAAAAGGAAGTAATATATACTATGACATTGCACCGTTGGACATTTATATGAGGTATAATAACATGATATATTTCAGGTTGGGGTCACGTCGTCGGAAGTTCGTTCCAAGAAATGTCTAAACTTTTCAACAAGGGTCAAGAACTGTGCACAGGCGCTTGCAAACTTTCGCCCCGCGCCCCCACCATTTTAACCATCTTAATCCTCGTGCTTTCGCTCGGCGAGGTCTCGGGGCGAAAAGTCGAAATGGTACAAATCAGCCACATAGATAATTGCAACACGTAACCCCGCCATTTTCTTGTGTTTTCGCTCGGCGGGGTCGCAAAACTTAAAGAGAACCTTAAGTCCCTACCTGAATAAAAAATGTACATACAGACTACGTTGTGCAGAAAGGAAGATGTTAGTAGGGTTAAAAACAAGATAAAAGGTTAAAAACAAGATGAAAGCAAATGCAATACATTAAAATTTATGGTTGGAGTATGTATTCAGCCAGCGCAGTCTTGAATCCGGAGACTGATTCAAGTTTCGTTGAGCTGATTCAGCTGAGTCTTGAATAAACCCTCACTAGTTGGGTTTCACAGGATCTACGGTCCCGAACGAAACCCATGTTGGTTGTTAACAAGGATTTGAAATTTGTCCAAATGGTCAAGAATATTACTTACAACAATTTGTTCTGATATTTTACAAGGGATACAGGTTAAAGAAACTGGCCTAATATAATTACTAGCCATAAATTGTTCACCCTTTTTGAAAGTTACTAGACCAATCTGGTTGGTATGGATCCACTAGATAAAGATTTATTGAACAAAATTGTAATGATTGGTGCTATTTCCTCGGCACACGCTTTCAAAATTCTGGGTTGGATTTGGTCAGGACGCACCTGCTGCCTTATGTAGATCAAGATTAAGCAATAACTTTTTAACACCATTTTCAGTCATATTAGTATTTGGCGCTGGGTCCATGGTCAGGTAAATTATAATCAGTAGGCCTGCTTGAATCATTTGTAAAGAAAAAACGGAAAAAAATTGTCTGTTCAAGATCTCTGACTTCTCATTTGAACTAGATTTTAAAATGCCATTTTCTCGCAAAGGTGCAACACCACAATAATCAGACTTTTTATGAAGCTCCATGCAGAATCGTTTTGTTGTACCATGTTAGTTTTCTTCCACGCTACATACAATATTGTTCATGTAATCCCAGTAAGAATTCCAACATTTCTTTTGAATAAGTACTTTTATTTTTTAAGTTTAGAGAATTTTTTTAAAAGGAAGCATTTTTTTGTTGTTTTCTTGAACTTATCTACACTTTGGTCGGTATCTACTACGTACATAATAATAAAAAACAAAACAAAACAAAACAAAAAAAAAAACAACAAAAAAACTGAAATCACGACGACAAGGCACGGGGAAAGGACGGCTCTGCATGGGGTTTATCTACCAATCAAGCACTTGGTGACGTTGATGAATGAAAAATGTGTTTTCAGCACGAAAAATAATGAAACGCACAAAGTCTGAACACTTGCATTCTACAATATCACAATACTTGAAAAGAAGACAATATTCGGTAATATTATCACTATGTCAGATTTTCTTTTATGCCCTTAAAACATGAAAAATTCTATATTTCACATTCGTACTCAATCACTTTCGACCATTTTTTTTTCCAGCGAAAATAATTGTAAATGAAAATTACAATGTCTACACATAATATAATCAAAGCTCCAGATAAGGGCCGTATTTTCGTAATTACGAATTTGTTAGAGGTCAGATACGAATTTATTTTAAAATGCGGCCGTATCAAGACGAATTTATTTTAAAATGTGGCAGTATCAATACGAATTTATTTTAAAATATGGTCGTATCAGTACATGTAAACAGTGTTACGAATTTCACAGGAAGATCAAGCTGAATTGCATGTCTGCGCCAGGTTGCGCTAATCAACGCTATCCGGACTGTTGACAATTTGCACGGTGTCAAAATTTAGCAGGCTAAGGATTTAATATTACATACACAGTAACTATATAGGCATAGGAAATAGAGATCAATATAATTGCACCTTTACTTATCCTACCAGGTGTTCTGTATTACAAAAATGGTTCTATTGTGACATTTTGATACAAGCAAAACTGTATTATCTGCACTATTAATTATCTACTGGTACTTCGTTTTATTATTGGCTTGTTAAAAGTTAATTTTTTACCATAATTCGAGGGTTCATCGCAATAAGGGCGTATCTACATATGATTATTATATGTAGATACGCCCTTATTGCGTTGAACCCTCGATATGTAAGTTGACAGAATCATAGGAACCATGTCTTGAGGGGTAAATCAAACACAAATGAATAAATCCTAAATGATTTTGTTGTGCAAGAAAGTATGATATTGTGTCTAAAACAGTTTTCATTTTCCACTCAATTGTGTAATTGCAAGGGAAGTAAACTAATAGATCTCTACTTATAAGTACTAGCCCAAGGCAAGAGTTATCATTCTTTGTGGATCACAACTTTAAATTAAAAATTAAAACTTCTGTTATTGATATTAACAAAACTATCATAAACTTCACATTTGTGAAATCATTTTTGGTTATTTCAAGGACTTGGAAATCAATTTCTAGACTTTATTTAATGTAATACTATCATTGAAAATTTTAGGGTCTATCTCTAAACTATAGCCAGAAAAACATTCAGCTTTTTTCATATACAAGACAAAATGTAAATATGATTATTTACAACTTTTTACATTTTTAAAATCATCATGTCTGCAGGAGAGTGAAACAACACAGAAAAAAGAATGTAGATGGATTCAGCAGCTACCCAGCATGGCACTAAAGGGCTCTACATCAGGGGAGATCACTCAGGATAACACACTCTCGTTTAGCAGTATTACCGGAGATGCTGCAGTTTGTGAGCAAATATTTACAAGGTCTGAATATCAAATACTTCTTACTACAAAATCTTACTGTATAAAAAATTCAGTCACTCAAAACAAAATCACCTGACTAGGGTATGAATCAGCAGTGAGTGCATAACAATAACAGTATTGTAATAATTTATGAGTGTGATTCAATGCAGACCTGGAGCGCCTGTATAAATTACAGACTCCGGTATATACCGGATTCAAGCAATTTGAACGAAAAGTATCTTAAATGTATATATTTTGTAACCATAGTGATATTAACCCTAACCTTTAGTCAGTATATTATACATATTATACACTAAATGCGTGTGGACATGCAATAATTTGTGTATTTTTGCCCTGCGCTCAAATTGATAATCACTTCCGGACATGCGCAGAAGACTGCTCCAGCTCTCCAATGGGCAACATCGATAATTTATTAACTGATTTGATGCTGTTGTTCTCACATACATATAAGTCTAAAGTTTAGTTGATATCACTTTTCCAAGGATGTTAAAAAGGTAATAATAGTATATGATAATACGAAGTCTGTGCAGGTAATAGAAAGTAGAAGAACATTTGGCAGAATTGATTAAACCCTGAAATGTTAGCTTAATTCTTTCTGTCATAGCTTCAAATATATTACTTTACTTTGTATTAGATAGTGAAGGAAGTATGGATACGTCGTATTTTTTAATCACTCTGAGGCCAACTCACATTTATAGAAGCTTGTGTAATACAAGGCTTCTCCATCTGGAATATTTCAGTAGCTTATTCACAGTACAAAAGTAAATGAGCTGCACCATGAGAAAACCAACATAGTGCGTTTACGACCAGCATGGATCCAGACCAGCCTGTGCATCCATGCAGTCTGGTCAGAATCCATGCTGTTCGCTAATGGTTTCTCTAGTTGCAATAGGCATTGGTTTTCTCATGGTGGGGCTCAGATAATCTATTAACATTGAAATTTATAAGCTTTACTACAAAATAAAAGTATTGTAAAATCTGTTTCTTTCCACCAGGTTGAAAACATTCCTCAGTGAGAAGATAGTGTTACAGAGCTCAGACCTACAATGTTTGTTGTTTCCAGTATTTGTACACATTTACATAGAGTTGCTTAGTAATGGACACAAAGCACCAGGTGAAATTTTATTCTAGTAACCTGTGGGGAACTATTTTTTCACTGATTGAAAATGTTAAGAGTTTGATCTCTGGCCGTGCAAATTAGATATTTCATAATTTTGTGCAAACTTGTTTTTGTGCAAGAATTAGCAAAGGATTAGAAGCATTGCAGCTTGTAGTCAAGTTCTTTGATTGCTATTCTACATCAGTGAAAAAAAGAGTAATTCGTAATACAATGTACTATTAAATTGTTTGTGTTTTGGAGTTGATGATACAGAGGTATGTGGCATGTGGGACAACTTGTTTGTGAAAAGAATTAGAACCACTGTCTTACCATTGCATGATTCTAAAAGAGGACTAACAGGGTCTGAACTCTTGGTTTTGCTGTATCTCTGTGATTCCAGCAAATTAAAAAGTTTGGATTCCTTGACTTGTACTTTTATTTCAATGTAAATGAGGTGTGAAACCAATTTTTAATCCAGTTTGGCACAATATACCCTGTACTAAAATTGCTGATGAGCCATAAAATCCAAATAAATACCGGTAGGAGTGGTGGTTTAGTGGTTAAGGATTCGGCCGCTCAACCTTGGGTCATGGGTCATGAGTTTAAGCCTTGCTGGGGTTGTGACCATGCCTTCTCATATGACACCGGTACTGGTTTATCCAGAAAGCAGACTTGAGAGTGATTCAGATAAGCTCCAAGCTTTCATCACAATCAAACAAAAACAATGAGTATAAAATAAACTGGTAAATCATCCATATGGAAGATAGTTTATTTCTGGGTTGTTCAGTGCTTCTTGGAGAGACAACCTGTCTTGAAAGTCCGGTAGTTTGATTTCTTGTCTAAGAATTTGCTGTGTATTTCAACCACATTTTGGTTCTCTCAAGTTTTGTCTTTATGTAAAGATATTGACTGTACTGACAATTAAAATTGCTGAAAGCGATGAATGAGTCAAATTGATGAATTTTAACTCTAAATATATTATTTCTTTAACAAATTGATCTGTTTAGCAGCAGCTGTGAGTTAAAATGGCGTTGTGTAATGAAACATTGAACTACTTCCTGTTTATAGCTCACAAATTCTTCAGCCGACATAGTAGCGTGTTCAAAACGGATGTAGAACAACAGAGCTTACTGGATCAACTGTCAAAGCTCTACTCTAAAGCTGATATGATTTCATGTAAAGAAGTCCAGGCATTCAAGTAAGTATCTCTTGTGTCTGGTAGATATTTATTGAGTTAAAACCTTGTAGTCTTGTTGATGGATTTTAGCATCTTCGGCATAAAAAGAACCTCAAAATAGAGGTTGTTGCCTCCCATAGGTTCTAGTTATAAGAAATTATGAAAATATATTATTACATGACTGTTTTAGCCTTTAGCCTGCTAAATTTCTGAAATGGACTGGTCCATCATTCAATTTGGGCAGTACCATTTATTATTCAAAGAGGTGTTCACTGAAAATTTACTGACTAAACAGCCAACAGTGCAGACCATGATTAGACTGCACAGATGTGCAGGCTGATCTTGGTCTACTCTAGTTGCCAAGGCAGAATCACTTGCCACGAGCAGGCTAAAGGATAAATCATTAAATGGCTGGCCCATTGTTTGTGCTGTTTGATTGTACTGTATTCAGAGCACTTGTTTACTGGGCTAATAAGTCATAAATTTGAAAACTAAACTAGAAATTAATTTATGAATAGTTAAACGAATACTGGCTTTGCCACTGGTAACCAGAACCATGGGCCGTCTGGCCTGGTACAGTAGTTTTGACTGTTGACATACGAGCCACTCAGTAAGTGTACATGTATGATATTGTACAGGTTTAATAGTAGCAAAAGTAATTTGCAATGACATGGCTGTGTCTGACTTGTATAATATATGTGTTATTTTTTCAGAGATATGAAGTACCAAGTGGTTCTCCCAAGGAACAAATTTGAAAGCCTACAGAGATTTATGAAGGTATATTTTGTTGAATTTGATATATGATTATTTTTTCATATATCTTGTAGTAAAATTCCATTCTTAGTTGCCATTATTAAAAAAATCAAAATACTGTGTAGAAGCTATTTGCATATATGAGCCACGCCATGAGAAAACCAACATAGTGCATTTGCGACTAACATGGATCCAGTCCAGCCTGTACATCCGTGCAGTCTGGTCAGGATCCATGCTGTTCGCTTTCAAATCCTATTGCAATTAGAGAAACCGTTAGCGAACAGCATCTCTAAGAGGCTGAATTGCAGGTCAGCTTTGTAGATAATTTCTAAATATTTTCCTCGGGGTGGGTGGGGGGGGGAATCTTAGAAAAGTCTTCAAACACCATTTCCTCATTAACCACTGATCTAGTTCAGAACTTATTTCACAGAACTGTTTCTTAGAGTAATACTGTAAAAGCCATCTTGCTTAAAAAAAAATGCAGTACGGGATGGTCTAGTTTTCCTGTCATGGCCCTACAGAAACCTTGGGCTATCTTTTCTCCTATTTGGCCTTCTTGTTTGCTTTTGTTATTTTTCAACACATGTTTTTCATTTTTCATCTAAAATGCCTCCATCCCCAACTTTGACCAAGAAGCTTTTATTGGGAAAATATAATTTCATTTGAATTTAAAAGGGTTGGCTTAGTTTATACTAATTTATTTTAGCTCTATTGTGGTGAAAGCTTAAAGCTTATTTAAACCACTCTCAAGTCCGCTTCCTGGAAAAACCAGTAATGGTGTAATTTGAGAGCTCATGGTCTTGACCATAGTGGGGCTCGAACCCACGACCCCCGGGTTGAGCGGCTGACATCTTAGCCACTAGACCACCGCTCTCAGGGTTGACAGTATGACTGTATGGTTTACTTTACACAGGCTGAAGACAACATGATGCTGTTGCAGATACTTAATCAGCACATACAGTTGCAAGGTAGGTGGTTAATTAAGGTGATGCATCCATAATACAAGTCAGCAATTTTGTTTCAATTACAAATTCTCCATATTCGATTTCAGCATTCCCTTAAGCGGCAAAGACGTGTGCTAGTATTAGTTTTATTAACTGCCAGAATATGTTGAAATGACCTGTGAGAATATGTTATGGAATGGAAATTTCTGATTTGTCTTTATGGGTGAATCACTTTAAATTTGCTTTTTTGTTTTGAGTAGGTAGGCTGTAGTTGCTTTGTGATAACTTTGAAATCAGATCATCTTGGTAGCTTATGTAACATTATGCTGAGGAAACATTTTTAGCTCATCTGATTTTTTGAAAAAAAATGATGAGTTATTGTCATCACTTGAGCGGTTGTCGGCGTCGGCGTCGGCGTCTGCGTCGGCGTTGCCTGGTTAAGTTTTATGTTTAGGTCAGCTTTTCTCCTAAACTATCAAAGCTATTGCTTTGAAACTTGGAATACTTGTTCACCATCATAAGCTGACCCTGTATAGCAAGAAACATAACTCCATCTTGATTTTTGCAAGATTTATGGCCCCTTTTGTACTTAGAAAATATCAGATTTCTTGGTTAAGTTTTATGTTTAGGTCAACTTTTCTCCTAAACTATCAAAGCTATTGCTTTGAAACTTGGAATACTTGTTCACCATCATAAGCAGACCCTGTACATCAAGAAACATAACTCCATCTTGCTTTTTGGAAGAATTATTGCCCCTTTTGGACTTAGAAAATCAGTTTTCTTGGTTAAGTTTTATGTTTAGGTCAGCTTTTCTCCTAAACTGTCAAAGCTATTGCTTTAAAACTTGCAACACTTGTTCACCATCATAAGTTGACCCTGTACAGCAAGAAACATAACTCCATCCTGCTTTTTGCAAGATTTATGGCCCCTTTTGGACTTAGAAAATATCAGATTTCTTGGTTAAGTTTTATGTTTAGGTCAACTTTTTTCTCTTAAACTATCAAAGCTATTGCTTTGAAACTTGCAACACTTGTTCACCATCATAAGCTGACCCTGTACAGCAAGCAACATAACTCCATCCTGCTTTTTGCAATAATTATTGCCCCTTTTGGACTTAGAAAATCATTTTCTTGGTTGAGTATTATGTTTAAGTCAACTTTTCTCATAAACTATCAAAGCTATTGCTTTAAAACTTGCAACAGTTTTTCACCATCATAAGTGGACACTGAACATCAAGAAACATAACTCCATCCTGCTTTTTGCAAGAATGATGGCCCTTTTTAGACTTAGAAAATCATGGGTAGGACAATATTTCTATTACACAAAAAAAAATCAGATGAGCGTCAGCACCCGCAAGGCGGTGCTCTTGTTTTATGAATTATTTTTGCATGTTGTCTTGTTTTTAGCTCACCTGTCACATAGTGACAAGGTGAGCTTTTGTGATCACACTTCGTCCGTCGTCCGTCGTCAGTCCGTCCGTGCGTCCGTCCGTGCGTCCGTCAACAATTTCTTGTCTGCACGATAGTGGTTTCATTTATGATTTTATTTTAACCAAACTTGCACACAACTTGTATCACCATAAGATCACGGTTCCTTTCTTGAACTGGCCAGAACCCATTATGGGTTCCAGAGTTATGGCCCCTGAAAGGGCCAAAATTAGCTATTTTGACCTTGTCTGCACAATAGCAGCTTTATTTATGATTTGAATTTTACCAAACTGGCACACAACTTGTATCACCATAAGATCTCGGTTCCTTTCTTGAACTGGCCAGATTCCATTATGGGTTCCAGAGTTATGGCCCCTGAAAGGGCCAGAATTAGCTATTTTGACCTTGTCTGCACAATAGCAGCTTCATTTATGATTTGATTTTAACCAAACTTGCACACAACTTGTATCACCATAAGGTCTCAGTTCCTTTCTTGAACTGGTGAGATTTCTTTATGGGTTCCAGAGTTATGGCCCCTGAAAGGGCCAGAATTAGCTATTTTGACCTTGTCTGCACAATAGCAGCTTCATTTATGATTTGAATTTAATCAAACTTGCACAAAACTTGTGTCACCAAAAGATTTCGGTTCCTTTCTTGAAACGGCCAGATCCCGTAATGGGTTCCAGAGTTATGGCCCCTGAAAGGGCTAAAATTAGCTATTTTGACCTTGTCTGCACAATAGCAGCTTCATTTATGATTTGATTTTAATCCAACTTGCACACAACTTGTATCACCACAAGATCTTGCTTCCTTTCTTCAACTGGCCAGATTCCATCTTGGGTTCCAGAGTTATGGCCCCTTAAAGGTCCAAAATTGGCTATTTTGGCTTTTGCGGCCATATAGAGACTTCATTTATGGTTTTATTTGATACAAACTTCCAAAATATCTTCAACAACAATAAATCTTGGATTCCATGACAAATCAGATCCAATCATATGTTCAGGAGTTATTTTATATCTGATTACCTCCCCTGATTGTAATCAAAATGGATTTATATCAGTAAGTACTTACAGGACTTATTTGAAATTTCATTATTGTTATTAGTTGGACTGAGACAATCAGGGTAGATAACTATGGACTGATTTTATGTCAAATTACCTCCCTTTATTTCAAATACAAATTGTTATATCTCCATAACTTATGAAGATACTGATCTGAAATTTCATTTATGTCAACAGATTTATTTGACAGATCCTTCTTTTGTCCACTTACAATATTTTTTTTTTTAATTACTTCCCTTTTACCTTACTATAAATAGCTTATTTTAGTAACTTTTTTATTATTGGCCGTAGGGAAAACACGAGACCAGTTTTCTGTGGTACAACATGGATGGTACCTCCAATTTTTAGGTGTATTTTAACATATCTATACCTTGTAAGATTTTTTTTCTTTTTGGTTAAATTCCTTCCCTTTGTTGTTCCTGTCCTTTGGACTTAGATATTTTTTCTGAGGACCTTGTCCTCAAGTGCAATGATAACAGGTGAGCGGTATAGGGCCATCATGGCCCTCTTGTTTTTCTTTTTCAAGTGCTAGAATTTTGTTAGACTTAAAAAAAATGTGGCTGGAATTATCATCTATAAAAATAATACAGATACCCTGAAGGGTTCAAATGCAGACAATAAAGTTCTGAGAGAAAATGTTCAATATCTGAACTGGATCTATTTTAATTTAGCATTAATAAAAATACTGGGCTTGTATTCATCTTTGTACGTAGAAATTTAATTATTTTTTTTTATCAAACTTTGCACAAATATCCATCTTATACATGTATGTCAAAAATTTCAGAATTACAATGTTTGGCGCCATATAACCTGTACTGTTCTTCTCAAATTTTCTGCTTTGTAAAACCCAAATTAAAATCTCTCATTAACCACTTTCTTAGTATATAAACCTTACCAGAACTGGACAGTGTGTGCAACAATTTATAACAGTCTTCTTCACAGCTTGATTTCTACATTATTACAGTTCCTATATATTTTGAGACTTCAAAACAAATAACAAATGTTTTCAAAATTTCGAAACATTTTACATAAATTTTGAAATCTGCACCTGTATATCTGTCTAAATTTTAGATTCTGTACATTGATGGGTACATGTTGAGGAGTGAATGTGAAAGAATTCTAAATGCATATAGATAGAGAAGCACTTAGACTTGTTCCACATTCATCCCACCATTGTACAAACATTGCAAGTTCAATATTTTGTCCTATGTTTTTTGTAGAGGTTTTAATTGCTTCTAACAGTTATAGTGCTTATGGTTGTTCTGCATGTTATTTTACCGGAAGTTATTACTTCACATTACTTGTCTTGAGAGCCGGAAATAAAATGGGGTCTGGCATACAGAAACGAACAACATGTCATGAAAAAATGGCAAATTTTCTGTTATATGCGTTAATTGGCATTTTATTTGACCTTATCATAGAAAAATATAGCATGATCCTTTGAAAATCAGGATTAAATCAAAACATGCAGAACTACCTTAATATATTCTTGTATATTTAGATAATTATGTTTTGTCTTTAATACCTGCAATTTAACTAACTGTGTTAACACAAATACTATAAAGAATAAAAAAGGGGGTCCATAAAATCTCCTATACATTAAAGCATTGAAACTGCAGTTAAAACTTGGTATCTTCAGTTCCAAGGGACTGAACCTTTTACTAGAGAACCAGAATTCTTTGGAATATAGTAACTGTTTTAAAAACGATGCAAATAAACATGTACATGTATACATAATGTACTGTAAAAGGCCCAACTGCAGTGACATACTGTATATCAGGTTTTTTTTGCGTGTGGCAAATTTCACGATTTTGGCATTAATTTAATTTTAGCGAATCTAATTTTAACGAATTTGTTATACTCTACTCTTATTTTGCGCTACTTCTGCTGGCAAAGGGACGTTACTCTATTTGTCTGAGATTTATGATGCTATATACCTGTGTATGTGCCGAACTTCGCTCACTCAGTCACTAAAGATTTGTTATTTACTGTAAATGTTTGCTTAGTATCCCCGGGAATACAATTATGGTATTATTGTATCATTGGATATTGGTATAGGTATTGATCTGATACCTGGATAACACAACGTATACTATTTAAGAAGATGCCGGGAAGCAAATCGAAAGTTGGAAATCCAGTTACAGAAACTCACGAATTTCTTGTATTGAATTTTTTGCTGGTCTATTTTTCGAAATATTCAGGGGCACGCGAATATAGCGAAAATTAGATACTTGCCAAAAAATCCTGATATACGGTAATTTGAACAGAGGAGTAGTCCACAATGTAAATGATTAAAACAATTTTTTAATGCCTCCAATAGGTGGCATATGGGACCATTCCTATCTCTGTTAATCTGTCTGTCTGTCCCCTGATTTCTGGTATAACTGAAGAACACTTCAGCCAAGGAGCTTCAGCTAGGTAGGCAGGTTGGCTGGACCAGTAGATGTCCCAAATTGATTTTGAGGTTGGTAGCTCAAAGGTCAAGGTCGCAGTAACTTTGAGCTGATGATTGGTTTTCAAATCAGTAAGTCAAAGGTCAAGGTTGTGGTGACCTTGAGCTGCTCATCAGTTTCTGGTTGATACCTTAACCTTTAGTCTGCTGGCAGTATGTGATTCTGCTTTTGCGACCACTGAAGACCAAGTCACAGGATCATGGTCTGCACTGTTTGCTATTCAGTCATTAAAGTTTCAGTGAACACCCCTTCGAATAATAAATGGTACTGCCCAAATTGAATGACAGACCAGTCCATTTTAGAAATTTAGCAGGGTAAAGATTAACTAAGTTTAAACAAATGAATGATAAAATAATGCAGAGTTGTTTTGCAGGTATTAAAGTTATAATGCATGCATTTTCATATCTATTTTGTAAGTTATTACAGAATGCTTTTCCCATTTCCTATTTTAATCTGGAGTGGATTGGGTTTATAACTTTGTTTCTAAAATTGTTTGTAGCCATAATTTTTTAGCTTCTCAGTGTGACTTTTCATAGAAAAAATGGCCTTATGTTTTCTTACAAGATAGTAAATAATAGTCACCAGTGTTGGTTTTCCAGCAGGATGACTTTTAGATATTAAAACTTTAATGGTTTGCAAAAGTCTCATGGACTAGGAAATTCCAGTGTACTCCAGTTTTTCAGGAAAAAAAAAATGAATGGTGACCATTAAATTGGAAAAGCAACATGCATGGCTTCTATTGTATAGTTGCAAGATATGAAGCAAAGTCCTTAGTTTTTATGACAGGTGACAATTTAGTATTTTATTTTATAAACTCAGCACATTCTTTTTATCTTACACTTACTTTTAACTTAAGCTAGAATCACACTGCCACGGATGGGCTTGCGGATGAGTTACGGATAGCATCCATAGAACTCTTAAATTTATAAGTCATCCGATGTATCCATTTAGAAATCGGAGGCATCCGGATGCAAGGGTGCGAAGTATTGAACATGCTCAAAATTTTGCCATGGATAATATACGGTATCCGTAAGAAATACAGTCTGGAAAGATCGTAACAGTCCAGAAGACAATCACTGTGGTAAAAAAATACGAGCTATTATGGTTTTATTCCGGTTCTTATAAGGTTAATTAAGATTCTGTTATGATTGCTTTAGACATTTATAATGTAACGAATTCGCAAAACTCTTTTTTTTTCTTACACATCCGGAGCAATCCGGGGATGGGGATCCGAACTCCATTAGCAAGCCCATCCGGGGCAGTGTGATTCTAGCTTTACACATTGTAATGTGTATAGCTTTATGTTAAGAATGCATAGTTTATGTAGTTGCAGGCGTGTACAGTAGAGCTACCACACCATTCGAGCAGGGTAAACTCTTGAGTTTTATATTGCTTTCAAGGCTTAAGCTAGGAACAAAGGGGGAAATTAGGATAAGAAAATTCATGGCTTAAGCTAGGAACAAAGGGGGAAATTAGGATTAGAAAATTCATGGCTTAAGCTAGGAACAAAGGGGGAAATTAGGATAAGAAAATTCATGGCTTTAGCTAGGGGTAAAGGGGGAAATTAGGATTAGAAAATTCATGGCTTTAGCTGGGAGCAAAGGGGGAAATTAGGATTAGAAGCTAGGAACAAAGTTGGAAATCAGGACTAGAAAATTCAAGGGTTAAGCTAGGAACAAAGGGGGAAATTAGGATTAAAAATTTATGGCATAAGCTAGGAACAAACAAGCAATACATGTAGTATGAAATATTGTCAAAAATTGGTTCAAAATACATTGGAATTTTATTGAAAAATTTTCAAAAATGCTAATTTCTTTATGGAAATACTGTTGTAAATCTGCACATACATGTATCCAAATTACTGATTCTAAAATCATGTTAAAAAATGGCACACACTCTATTTATATTACTGAAATACTTTTGAAAATTGATACATGTATATTATATTGAATTACCTTTTGGAGACAAAGTTGAAAAATGGAAAAATTTCCAAATTACTTTACAGAAATTTTATTGAAAATTGGCACAAATCCAAAATATGTTGAAAAAAAAATGCATAAAAATTTCATAACTGATAATTACACAGCTTAAAATGGCACTTACCAAAGGGAATTGCTGATAGTGTTCTAGCTTGTCATCTGGATTAAGTGAGAGGTAGCTGGGGGGAGTGGCGGGCGGGCAGGTTGGGGGAAGTCGTAAAGTTAGTCAAGAGGGATGAATTGAACCATTCAGCATTGTGATCTTGACCCTTAGAATGACAATAGAAATGTCTCGACAGTTATTGGAATAGGAATGAAATTCAAGATTTCTTGACGATTATAATCTGAAATATAAGAGCTCTAACTTGAGCCTTGGTTTGCTTGCACAGCCTATTACAGCATGCATGTAATATTTAGAGCTTGTAGTTTTTTGTTACATTGACATTGGTTGTTTTGCATATTGTTGTTTGCATTACATTCTCAGTATTTGTTTGCACATTTTCCCAAAGTTATACATTTTCTGGAAATGGTATTTTGAGACCAGCATACAATCAAAATTGATAGGCTCATGCTGTTTTTTTTTTTAAATATCACAGGATTAATTATGTATTTTCCTTATATTGTAAAATTGAAAACTTTCATTCCCATTTATTGTAACAGACTCCTCCTTTACCCAAATCATTGTTGTACATTCTATTGGTAATGTATTGAAATTTCCCGGTGTATATGCTGTTAGTATTGGAATCCAGTGTTCCCAAATCCCAGCTGTAAATCATTAATTTAAAAATGCTATTGGTATCAGAATCTCCTGTTCACAAATCCATATATGCTATTGGTATCAGAATTTCCTGTTTCCAAATCAAAGCTGTATTTGCTGTTTGTATCAGAACATCCCTGTTCCCAATGTCTACTGTATATGCTATTGGTATCAGACCTTTCCTGTTCACAATGTCTACTGTATATGCTATTGGTATCAGACCTTTCCTGTTCAAAATGTCTACTGTATATGCTATTGGTATCAGACCTTTCCTGTTCCTAATGTCTACTGTATATGCTATTGGTATCAGACCTTTCCTGTTCACAATGTCTACTGTATATGCTATTGGTATCAGACCTTTCCTGTTTCCAATGTATACTGTATATGCTATTGGTATCAGACCTTTCCTGTTCACTATGTCTACTGTATATGCTGTTGGTATCAGACCTTTCCTGTTCCCAATGTCTACTGTATATGCTATTGGTATCAGACCTTTCCTGTTCACAATGTCTACTCTATATGTTATTGGTATCAGACCTTTCCTGTTACAATGTCTACTGTATATGCTATTGGTATCAGACCTTTCCTGTTCACAATGTCTACTCTATATGTTATTGGTATCAGACCTTTCCTGTTCACAATGTCTACTCTATATGTTATTGGTATCAGACCTTTCCTGTTCCCAATGTCTACTGTATATGTTATTGGTATCAGACCTTTCCTGTCACAATGTCTACTGTATATATGGTATCAGACCTTTCCTGTTCACAATGTCTACTGTTTATGCTGTTGCTATCAGACCTTTCCTGTTCACAACGTTTGCTGTTTATGCTATTGGTATCAGACCTTTCCTGTTCCCAATGTCTACTGTTTATGCTGTTAGTATTAAACCTTCCCTGTTCCCAATGTCTGCTGTTTGTGCTATGGTATCAAACCTTCCCTGTCCCAATGTCTCCTGTTATGCTATTGGTATCAGAACTTTCCTGTTCCAATGTCTGCTGTTTATGCCATGGTAACAACCTTCCCTGTTCACAATGTCTACTGTTTATGCTATTGGTATCAAACCTTCCAGAAAGAGGTTTTAATACAAGCTTTTAGCTTACTCCTCAATCCTATCACATTAATAATGTTTGTATGATACATATTTGGAAAATAAATATTGTTTAAACCAAACCTTCCCTGTTTGCAATGTCTGCTGTTTATGCTATTGTATCAGAACTTTCTGTTCTGAAGGTCTGCTGTTTATGCTATTGGTATCAGACCTTTCTGTTCCAAAATCTACTGTTTATGCTATTGGTATCAGATCTTTTCTCTTCCCAATGTCTATGTATATGCTATTGTATCAGATCTTTCCTGTTCACAATGTCTACTGTATATGCTATTTGTATCAGACCTTTCCTGTTCCCAATGTCTACTGTATATGCTATTGGTATCAGACCTTTCCTGTTCCCAATGTCTACTGTATATGCTATTGGTATCAGACCTTACCTGTTCACAATGTCTACTGTATATGCTATTGGTATCAGACCTTTCCTGTTCACAATGTCTACTGTATATGCTATTGGTATTAGACCTTTCCTGTTCCCAATGTCTACTGTATATGCTATTTGTATCAGACCTTTCCTGTTCACAATGTCTACTGTATATGCTATTGATATCAGACCTTTCCTGATCACAATGTCTACTCTATATGTTATTGGTATCAGACCTTTCCTGTCACAATGTCTACTGTATATGCTATTGGTATCAGACCTTTCCTGTTCACAATGTCTACTCTATATGTTATTGGTATCAGACCTTTCCTGTTCACAATGTCTACTCTATATGTTATTGGTATCAGACCTTTCCTGTTCACAATGTCTACTCTATATGTTATTGGTATCAGACCTTTCCTGTCACAATGTCTACTGTATATATGATATCAGACCTTTCCTGTTCACAATGTCTACTGTTTATGCTGTTGCTATCAGACCTTTCCTGTTCACAACGTTTGCTGTTTATGCTATTGGTATCAGACCTTTCCTGTTCCCAATGTCTACTGTTTATGCTGTTAGTATTAAACCTTCCCTGTTCCCAATGTCTGCTGTTTGTGCTATTGGTATCAAACCTTCCCTGTCCCAATGTCTCCTGTTTATGCTATTGGTATCAGAACTTTCCTGTTCCCAATGTCTGCTGTTTATGCCATTGGTAACAAACCTTCCCTGTTCACAATGTCTACTGTTTATGCTATTGGTATCAAACCTTCCCAGGAAAGAGGTTTTAATACAAGCTTTTAGCTTACTCCTCAATCCTATCACATTAATATATGTTTGTATGATACATATTTGGAAAATAAATATTGTTTAAACCAAACCTTCCCTGTTTGCAATGTCTGCTGTTTATGCTATTGGTATCAGAACTTTCCTGTTCTGAAGGTCTGCTGTTTATGCTATTGGTATCAGACCTTTCCTGTTCCCAAAATCTACTGTTTATGCTATTGGTATCAGATCTTTTCTGTTCCCAATGTCTACTGTATATGCTATTTGTATCAGATCTTTCCTGTTCACAATGTCTACTGTATATGCTATTTGTATCAGACCTTTCCTGTTCCCAATGTCTACTGTATATGCTATTGGTATCAGACCTTTCCTGTTCCCAATGTCTACTGTATATGCTATTGGTATCAGACCTTACCTGTTCCCAATGTCTACTGTATATGCTATTGGTATCAGACCTTTCCTGTTCACAATGTCTACTGTATATGCTATTGGTATCAGACCTTTCCTGTTCCCAATGTCTACTGTATATGCTATTGGTATCAGACCTTTCCTGTTCCCAATGTCTACTGTATATGCTATTGGTATCAGACCTTTCCTGTTCACAATGTCTACTGTTTATGCTATTGGTATCAGACCTTTCCTGTTCACAATGTCTACTGTATATGCTATTGGTATCAGACCTTTCCTGTTCACAATGTCTACTGTATATGCTATTGGTATCAGACCTTTCCTGTTCAGAATGTCTACTGTATATGCTATTAGTATTAGACCTTTCCTGTTCACAATGTCTACAGTATATGCTATTGGTATCAGACCTTACCTGTTCACAATGTCTACTGTATATGCTATATTGGTATCAAACCTTTCCTTTCCCAATGTCTACTGTATATGCTATTGGTATTAGATCTTTCCTGTTCACAATGTCTACAGTATATGCTATTGGTATCAGACCTTACCTGTTCACAATGTCTACTGTTTATGCTATATTGGTATCAGACCTTTCCTGTTCACAATGTCTACTGTTTATGCTGTTGGTATCAAACCTTTCCTGTTCACAATGTCTACTGTATATGCTATTGGTATCAGAACTTTCCTGTTCACAATGTCTACTGTTTATGCTATTGGTATCAGACCTTTCCTGTTCACAATGTCTACTGTTTATGCTATTGGTATCAGAACTTTCCTGTTCACAATGTCTACTGTATATGCTATTGGTATCAGATCTTTCCTGTTCCCAGTGTCTACTGTATATGCTATTGGTATCAGATCTTTCCTGTTCCCAGTGTCTACTGTATATGCTATTGGTACCAGACCTTTCCTGTTCACAATGTCTACTGTATATGCTGTTGGTATCAGACCTTTCCTGTTCCCAATGTCTACTGTATATGCTATTGGTATCAGACCTTTCCTGTTCACAATGTCTACTCTATATGTTATTGGTATCAGACCTTTCATGTCACAATGTCTACTGTATATGCTATTGGTATCAGACCTTTCCTGTTCACAATGTCTACTCTATATGTTATTGGTATCAGACCTTTCCTGTTCACAATGTCTATATGTTATTGGTATCAGACCTTTCCTGTTCACAATGTCTACTCTATATGTTATTGGTATCAGACCTTTCCTGTCACAATGTCTACTGTATATATGGTATCAGACCTTTCCTGTTCACAATGTCTACTGTTTATGCTGTTGCTAACAGACCTTTCCTGTTCACAACGTTTGCTGTTTATGCTATTGGTATCAGACCTTTCCTGTTCCCAATGTCTACTGTTTATGCTGTTAGTATTAAACCTTCCCTGTTTCCAATGTCTGCTGTTTGTGCTATTGGTATCAAACCTTCCCTGTCCCAATGTCTCCTGTTTATGCTATTGGTATCAGAACTTTCCTGTTCCCAAGGTCTGCTGTTTATGCTATTGGTAACAAACCTTCCCTGTTCACAATGTCTACTGTTTATGCTATTGGTATCAAACCTTCCCAGGAAAGAGGTTTTAATACAAGCTTTTAGCTTACTCCTCAATCCTATCACATTAATATATGTTTGTATGATACATATTTGGAAAATAAATATTGTTTAAACCAAACCTTCCCTGTTTGCAATGTCTGCTGTTTATGCTATTGGTATCAGAACTTTCCTGTTCTGAAGGTCTGCTGTTTATGCTATTGGTATCAGACCTTTCCTGTTCCCAAAATCTACTGTTTATGCTATTGGTATCAGATCTTTTCTCTTCCCAATGTCTACTGTATATGCTATTTGTATCAGATCTTTCCTGTTCACAATGTCTACTGTATATGCTATTTGTATCAGACCTTACCTGTTCACAATGTCTACTGTATATGCTATTGGTATCACACCTTTCCTGTTCTGAAGGTCTGCTGTTTATGCTATTGGTATCAGACCTTTCCTGTTCCCAAAATCTACTGTTTATGCTATTGGTATCAGATCTTTTCTGTTCCCAATGTCTACTGTATATGCTATTTGTATCAGACCTTTCCTGTTCCCAATGTCTACTGTATATGCTATTGGTATCAGACCTTACCTGTTCACAATGTCTACTGTATATGCTATTGGTATCAGACCTTTCCTGTTCACAATGTCTACTGTATATGCTATTTGTATCAGACCTTACCTGTTCACAATGTCTACTGTATATGCTATTGGTATCAGACCTTACCTGTTCACAATGTCTACTGTATATGCTATTTGTATCAGACCTTACCTGTTCACAATGTCTACTGTATATGCTATTGGTATCAGACCTTTCCTGTTCACAATGTCTACTGTTTATGCTATTGGTATCAGACCTTACCTGTTCCCAATGTCTACTGTATATGCTATTGGTATCAGACCTTTCCTGTTCCCAATGTCTACTGTATATGCTATTTGTATCAGACCTTTCCTGTTCACAATGTCTACTGTTTATGCTATTGGTATCAGACATTTCCTGTTCACAATGTCTTCTGTATATGCTATTGGTATCAGACCTTTCCTGTTCACAATGTCTAGTGTATATGCTATTTGTATCAGACCTTTCCTGTTCACAATGTCTACTGTATATGCTATTGGTATCAGACCTTTCCTGTTCAGAATGTCTACTGTATATGCTATTAGTATTAGACCTTTCCTGTTCACAATGTCTACAGTATATGCTATTGGTATCAGACCTTACCTGTTCACAATGTCTACTGTATATGCTATATTGGTATCAGACCTTTCCTTTCCCAATGTCTACTGTATATGCTATTGGTATTAGACCTTTCCTGTTCACAATGTCTACAGTATATGCTATTGGTATCAGACCTTACCTGTTCACAATGTCTACTGTTTATGCTATATTGGTATCAGACCTTTCCTGTTCACAATGTCTACTGTTTATGCTGTTGGTATCAGACCTTTCCTGTTCACAATGTCTACTGTATATGCTATTGGTATCAGACGTTTCCTGTTCACAATGTCTACTGTTTATGCTATTGGTATCAGACCTTTCCTGTTCACAATGTCTACTGTTTATGCTATTGGTATCAGAACTTTCCTGTTCACAATGTCTACTGTATATGCTATTGGTATCAGACCTTTCCTGTTCAAGATGTCTTCTGTATACCATATAGCGTTATTTCTGCGGTAAAAAAATTCTGCGTTTTGGTCTCAAAAATTGTGGAATAAATTTCTGCGTGTTTTCTTTCTGTGTTTTCACATAAAAGGAAGAGAAATTTCTGCGTTTTTGATGCCAAGGAGGAGGTAATTCCCCGAATGACGCGTCGTCGTGAGAATGACTAGCGCATGAAAAACATTGAACTAAATTACAGGTTACTGCTGTAACCCTGCTTTTAATGAAAACATTGTAAGATATAATTACATGTGAATTGAAAAAAATATATGTTAGCAAATTGCTTTAAGTATCGTAAAGTCCAACAACAATTGTACAAACTACAACTGCAAACTACGGTATACCAAGTTTCATGTTTCAAAGTTTATTGGCATAAATATATTGGTATAATAAGAACAAGTCACGTGAAATTCACTCAGTTTATTTCATTCACATAAAAAAAATTCTGTGGGATTAACAGTTAGGAATTTTATTGACCATCACACTCAGTTATACAATTAGCGGTAATTGATAAATGAAAATGGTAATTTCCAATAATTAAACCATCCAATTGTGAACTTGATTACCTTGGGTAACGTAGCTTAAAACAATGGTGGTGGAAAAATGCAGATTTTTAGCTCACCTGGGTTTTTGTGATCACTCAATGTCCGGCGTCCGGCGCCTGTCGTCTGTCTGTCTGTCTGTCGTCTGTCCGTCCACATTTAGTTTGTGTATGCGAAAGAGGCTGTATTTTTCAGCTGATCTTCATAAAATTTTGTCAGAATGATAACCTTGATGAAATCTAGGCTAATTTCGAAAATGGGACTTCTTGGGTCAAAAACTAGGTCACTAGATAAAATAAGAAAAAAACCTTGTGTATGGGATAGAGGCTGTATTTTTCAACTGATCTTAATGATTTTTTGTCAGAATGATAACCTTGATGAAATCTAGGCTAAGTTCGGAAATGGGTCTTCTTGGATCAAAAACTAGGTCACTAGGTCAAATCAAAGAAAAACCTTGTGTATGCGATAGAGGCTGTATTTTTCACTTGATCCTCATGAAATTTGGTCTGAATGGTTGCCATGATGAAATCTAGGCCAAGTTCGAAAATGGGTAATCTGGGGTCAAAAACTAGGTCACTAGGTCATATAAAAAAAATATTTGTTTAAACTCAAGAGACCACATTTTGGGTCCAATCCTAATGAAAGTTTGCCAGAATATTTGTTTCCATGAAATCACTAGGTCAAACATGTTTACACCGTTATGGTTTGTTTCTCAGGTGAGCAACCTAGGGCCATCTTGGCCCTCTTGTTTTGTGGTTTAAAGTTTTGTTGGGTAAATAGTCTGCTGCAAATAATTTTGCAATTATACCGAGAGACCGCAGAAACGCAGAAATATCACCCCAGTAGAAATAACCTGCTATACGACATACTATTGGTATCAAAACCTTTCCTGTTCCCAATCTTTGCTGTATATGCTATTGGTATCAGACCTTTCCTGTTAGTATACATCTTCAGTATGAAGTAGACATGCACATGTTTTTGGGACTATTGTGTTTGTTTATCATTTTTGAGTTTGCCCCAGCTTTAACCATATAGTTCATGCTATCAAGCATTTTCAGTGGGCATGTGTCACACAGTGTTGGCATCTTTTTTGCTTTTATTATATTATACATCACTCTAATAAAAGCTAGCCTTTCTACATTGTTGTCTTTAAATTAAGAAAAATCTGAAAATTTAGGGCCATTTTCTTAATTTTCTTAGTATGTAAATCCTATGCTGATTGGACTAAAAATATCTTCTGCTTTTTATTTCATTTTTGTGCTACATTATTGGAAAATTAGGATTTTTCTTTTAATAATTATGTTTATCTTAATTTTCAAAATGAAAACATATTTATAGGTAATCTCCAGATAAAACTTTTTTCTTTTAATTTCCACCATTCCTTTAAAATGTTCTAATTTTATCTTTCTTGGCTCTTATAAATCCTGTTATTTATTCAGGCAATTTTTTACTAGTTATTTCTTTGACTAAAGTAAATGTACAAAACAATACTTTTCAAATTGCACTATGGGTGCTTCTAAAATACTTGAAGCTAGAAATGCTCTTTTTGACTTAAGCTGTGAGATTTTTTTTCGTTACATCCGATTTAAATAACTTTATATTCCAAAGCTTGTTTTGATATTTTATTTGCAGTGTTACAGTAATTTGCTTCATGTTACAGTAATTTGCTTTGTATTACAGTGATTTGCTTCATATTAAAGCAATTTGCTTCATGTTATAGTAATTTGCTTCATATTACAGTAATTTGCTTCATATAACAGTAATTTGCTTCAATTTTGTTAGTTGTTACAGTAATTTGCTTCATATAATAGTAATTTGCTTCTTGTTACAGAAAATTGCTTTGTGTTAAGGTAATTTTCTTCATGATACAGAAAATTGCTTTATGTTACGGTAATTTTCTTCATGTTACAATAATTTGCTTCATATTATGATAATTTGCTTCATGTTACAGTGAAGACTGACGCAAGCCCTGTACTAGGCCTTCAGGATGAGAAGCTAGAAAATCGTCAGCAGCAACCTATCTCACCAGCGGTGATTCCGGACAACAAGGTGGTACAAGATGATTTAGGCTTGTCAAGTTTGAAACAGATCATTAAGGAAGTGAGAGATGGGCCACCTGGATTACCTTCTATATGCTTCTACAGTTTCCTCAATGCGTATCAAGGGTAAGCTGCATGATCATTTCATGTAAGACCATAGGGTTACTGTCATATTATTTTATGCCAATTGGAGAAGCACTGAAAATTGTCAGTGAAAATATTTCCCTTCTTTCTGAAAAAAATGTATTCTTCTATAAAGTTCAATAAATCTGAGTCTACCCTGCTAACAAGGTGTACTGCATGTTTGAGAGACAGCTTTTAACCTTTTCTATAGATGGTCTCTTGATACAAGTTGTGCTGTACTGTATCAAACTGGACAGAAAATATCTGCCTTTGATTTAAACATATTTTATTCAGTCCTCTTTTTTTTTTTCAGAGTGAACATATGAGCCACGCCATGAGAAAACCAGCATAGTGGCTTTGCGACCAGCATGGATCCAGACCAGCCTGCGCATCCGTGCAGTCTGGTCAGGATCCATGCTGTTTGCTTTCATAGCCTATTGCAATTAGAGAAACCGTTAGCAAACAGCATGGATCCTGACTGGACTGCGCGGATGTGCAGGCTGGTCTTGATCCATGCTGGTTGCAAATGCAGTATGTTGGTTTTCTCATGGCACGGCTCATATACAGAAGGTAAACAAAACTTTTTAAAGAATGGTAAAAAGTCTGGGACACAAGTTCATCTAACATTAGTAATTCAGTCTATCCCTGACATTATTCCACCTCTGCTCTTTGGAGGTATCTTAAACAGAGGTTATACAGTATTTGTATTTCAGGCTTTGCTGCTCCTCAACATCTGCCAACAGTATATATCTGAGTGGAGGTTTCGAGGATAGTTCTGTGAGATTGTGGAAGCTGAACCCGGGACTATTTCCTGCTGTGGATAACAGTGATGGTCCGTCAGTGATCCATCTTGCAGCCAATTATCTAAAGGTTTTAGAAGATGAAGAGGATAAAAAGTGGTATGTGTGATGGGAATTATGTGAACACCCATGCAGGCGGGCGGGGAGCGTCCAAAGCATGTCAGCTTTCTAAGTCAAACAGTCTTCATCCAATCTTCAACAAACTTGCTGACAATGTTTTTGGGCATAATATCTCAGCCAAGTTTGATAACCACTCAAATTGCCTGAGGCACTCTTGGATTATGGCCCTTGAATTACTTGAAAAACTGCGAATTTAGCCTTGTCCGCTCTCTTAAGTCAAACAGTTTTCATCTGATGGGCGTATTTTGTGACAGTCTGGCACTCTTGTTAAGTATTATGACTCACAATTGGTGGGATTTTTTTTTTCAGTGAAGAGAAAGAATGTGTTGTATTAAAGGGCCATACAGGAAGTGTGTATCAAGCCAGGTTCTCCTGGGACTCAAAGTTTCTGTTTACCTGCTCTGATGATACAACAGGTAAGCATCGTGTAGATAAATCATCCCATTTTATCAATGACTTGAATAAAAGATAAGGTTTGTGTGATTTGTTTTTAGGCATTTTCAACAATTTATGAAATCCGCAAATTTCAAGCAGATTATTTTGACATTTTTGGAACGTTTTCATATATATGTCAGCATTTTAGTTATAACCTTTAGATTTAGTTTTGTCAGTTTTGCCATTTACTTGTGTCATGATGAACATTTGGTGAGCTAGGTCCAGGCCTTATTCTCTGTGATCCGGATAAATGATGTTACGTCATAAGTTCTGGTTCTTAAAACATGGAGAATTACCAAATTCTTGGACTGATTTATTGTTAAAAATGTAAAGTGAAATTCTACATATCACTGGTAATATGATTCTGTCTCTTTTGTTGTTGTAGAAAGAAAATTACATGTAGATATAAATTAGAATAGTTTCTGTTTTATGAAGTATTGAGATTGTAAATCTCAGTATTGATTTGTTATGCCAACTTTTGTGTAACATTTGTTTGTGATTGATAATTGAGCAGCGCCATAAGAAAACCAACATAGTGTATTTGCGACCAGCATAGATCCAGGCTCTGGTCAGGATCCATGCTGTTCGCTAACGGTTTCTCTAATTGCAATAGGCTTTGAATGCGAACAGCATAGATCCATGCTGGTTGCAAATGCACTATGTTGGTTTTCTCATGGTGCAGCTCAATTACTGTTCTTGTTGCAGTGAGGCTATGGGACATAGAGAAACAGACTAATGCTGCGGTATACAGGGGACATAACTATCCTGTATGGGATCTAGATACAAGGTGTAGTGCAGATCTTTTCATAGATTTAATGATTTCTATTTATTATGTTCGCCACTTCGCTTATACAAAAAGTTTCTTAAATGATACGGTAATATATTAGCAATAGAATAATTTTTCTCACTACTTTTATGTTTAGCGTTTTTTGTTGTAACAGAATTCTGTAGTTAGTAGTATGTTGTTAATTGTGTATGGAGGAACGTGAATTATGCTCACGGTCGTAAAGCATGGTAGTTTGTGCTGAGGATAAATGATCAGTTATTTGCCCAGTTTGTGAGCAGTCTTACCTTACCTGCTTAAATTACCTGTGATTTTGCCTGCGATGTTACATTCTTCAGCTATTAAGGTTTTGCGTATTTCGCATCCAGTGTATTTAGTGAAGCTTTGTAGCAGCTAAATCGCTGACGTCATAGATAATCTCCTCAATGATTCTTTTCCATAATAATATACAAACCTGAAAGAAGCTGTAAAACACTGAATCTGTACTGGAATATGATAAATGATCGTTAAATGGCACTTGATATACATATAAAACTTGATATTGTTGAATTGAAATCCCTGTATATTTGTGGGTTTGACCTTAGCTTAGGATATCCTATAAGAAGGATGGTGGTTCTATCCAGGAACCCAGCTGCGCCTGACAAAGGTTGGTGGTTCAGTCCAGGAATCTAGCTGTGCCTGAAATATAAGCACTGAGGAGACACTTGGGTCTTCCTCCACCATTAGAAGCTAGAAAGTTGTTTTGTGACCTATATTCATTCTCATTCATCAGATGTTCAACAAGGTACCCCGAGACAAGCTAGGGAACCATGGTAAACATCTGATATGCAAGAATGCTTATATTGAGCTTGTGATTTTAAATCCAACAAAACAAACATTTTAAAAGCAAAGAATTAATATTTGTTTCATACTGTTGTCATAAATGTCTTTGTTACACAGTATATATGTTTTTATGCTTTCAGTGCAATGGGAGATTATTTTGCCAGCTGTTCACATGACCAAACTGCTAAATTATGGTCATCTGAAAGAACTTACCCGATAAGGAGTTTTGTAGGACACACATACGATGTTGATGTAAGTTCAATTATTATTTACATTGTCACGCCATTTTTCATCATTTTTGGAATGCCGCTAGAACTGGTTAATTGGGAAAATATCTCCATGAATTGTCTAAATTGGGAAAAAAATGAAAAGTAACAGGATATATGTGTATAAAGAATTGTGTTGGATGATATTTGGAAAAGTGGGATGGAAGCTTAATAATTCTTTATAGACAACCGTTGTTTGTTTAGTGAAATACATAAGAACATTAACAATGTAGCAGAGATCTGATGAGCTGATATGCATTTTACAGGTTCCTTAACTCCGTAACGTTATGCCTCCTTTTCAACTTATACATTCATTCAGTTAATTTTCTTTAGTGGTAAGGCTGTTGAATTGTCTAGCCTTGCAGTCCTCAGACAGTTCTTGTCTGTCTTAGCTTATTCAAATTAGAAATAGCTTTGAGATATTTTTCCTTTGATAAACAGAAAATCTACATCAAAGAGATGGAGAAAATTGTCACCTGTTGAGGGATCACATAGTGTACATTCTCTCAAACTAGGGTCTTAAACCCTGCCAAGGTACAGTTTCTACAAGGGCTTTATGGTTTATAATTGACCCCTCTACAGTTAGTCGCAATCCTTTCTTATTTGATAGTACAATGACTAATAAAGTGTAAGACTCTGTAATGCTTTTCTCCTACATTGTAAATCCTTCAAAAACAGACCGAGGGAGTAAAATTTTGTCTTGCAGTCTTGCAACTTGCTTAGTCAAGCCCTTTGAAGTTAGGCTCTTAGTACTCTAACTTCAGACATGTTGTTGAGTACATTAGTGTAAATATACCTTAGACTGACTCTATATATAATTTTATGTTACTCTTTATATGTATACCCTGGTATTTTAGTGCTCCTATTTTCAACTTGTCTTTTTTTGTCCATATTGTATTTTATTACAAATTAACACAGGTAATGTGTTTTTTTTTGTTGGTTTTCAGTGTGTAAGATTCCATCCAAACAGCAACTATGTAGCGACTGGGTCAGGTGATAAGACTGTTCGGATGTGGAGTGTTCAGGATGGGAAATCTGTACGTCTGCTGCCGGGACACAAGAGTTCGATACTTGCACTTGCATTCTCACCAAATGGCATGCTGCTGGCATCAGCAGGTTTGTGAGTCATTGATACTTTCCAGATTTGCCATTAATTGAGACCTTTGCCCATATTCATAAAAGCTTAGACTTTGGCTTTGAACAGCTAAAAATACTTTTCACTCAAGTTTTTTCAAATATTTCGTAGAATTTAATGAAACCTTGTTCAAATATAGCACCCTCTGTATATTCTGCAAAATTTCAGTTGTTAATATATTTTAACAAATTACAAGGATTTTTTTAAACTAAATATCAGGCTTTAAAAGTTTCCAGCAAGTTATATTGTGTCAATTTTAGCATAGTTTGTAAAATCTTTTATTAGAATAATGTTTATCATCATATTCATCATAATCTAGGTGAGGACAGACGGATACGAGTTTGGGATCTCCGGAATGGGCTGCTGTTTAAAGAGTTCAGAGGACATACTGATACCATATATTCTCTCTCTTTTAACCAGAACAGCTCCACACTAGCTTCAGGTAACTTTTTTTAGAATTTATACCCCTAATTGCTATTAGGTAAGGCTGATTACATACTCATATTTTTAAACTTTCCGTTTCATACGGTGAAAAGCAAATGAAACAGATTCATACCTATCCTAACACCCATATATAAAAATGTTATACTAGTAATGGACAAATGAAAATAGTGTTTCCTATCCAATGCTATGTTTCCAGGTTAGATACATTTAAATTTCCTGCAATTACTTGTGGCAGGGTTTGGGAAATGGTTCATGTTATTGATTTTGTTACCTCCCTTTAACTGAATTTTCATTTTGGTATATTCTTTACTTTTTGGTAGTACTATGAAATCATTTAATTTTGTGAGCATGAAATTCTGCGGTTTTGGGCAAAGTGTCTATTTTGTAGGGATATGAATACATGGACTTCAACTTTTGAATTGAAAATGGTTTGGAATTTTACCTGTTCGTAAATACAAATGATTTCAGGGTATTTATACTGCCAGATTGCAAGGAATAAGTAGAATAAGCATTTTAGAGAATGTGCTGTGTTTTAAAAAATAAATTTTGCATTTAAAACACTTACATTGTCTGCTTGTAGTGTATTTCTGTAGAGAACGTAGAACTTATTTTGCCAAAATCCTAATTTGACAAAGTTTTCTATCATGCTTACTTAAGTAATTTGATATTGTTAACATCATGAATGATTTAAATTGTTGAGTTATATTTTACAGGTGGTCTAGATAGCTGTATAAGGGTTTGGGACCTCAGGAAATCAGCTGGTAGTTCTCTGTCGGCGTAAGTCTATGTTTTATCACCTAGATAGTTTTATATACAAGTTTTACATTTAAAACTTAAAGGAATGAAGTAGTGTTACTCACCTTTGTGGCAGTCTGTTAAAAATATAAAATATTTGTAGAAATGTAAAAAAAGGATGGATTTACTGTATTACAGTTAACTCAAATAGTACTTACATCTTTATTGTATTCATCTTTATTGGTGAAAATTTTCAGAAATGTGTGGTCGCAAAAGACGAATATTTAATTAATTTCTTTGGAAGTTTTAATGACTAAGATTAGGACTTTTCAACTTCATGAAATATGATTCATGCAGAATAATTGGTATTACAGTAATTAATTCTGATTTATTCAGTTGGTTTGAGTAAAAAAAATTATTTTTTAAATAGGTCAGACAACCACATTCAGCAGAGCTTTTGGATAGCTTCTCTAAGTACAATTCTGTGATATACCTCAATTCACTATCACAATGTACTGAAAAGCACAGGTTCTGTGAACAATACAATCGAGGAGTGCACAGGAGTTTATACTTGCAGTTTGGCTAGGATTACTTGCAGTTTGGCTAGGATTACTTGCAGTCATCAAGTGGAACGAATCGAATGCAGTTTAGCAAGTTTCTAAGAAGCCATCCATCACACTCAAACATCTGTGATTTCCATTTGAGAAGCAATGTTACTAGAATCAGTTCTTGCAGTCCATAAAAATGTAGGACAGAATTGTGACTGGCAGTTAGCACGTGTTACACGAGATAGCTCTTGCAGTTCACAAATGTTTTTGTATTCATAACGTGCAGTCACCGATTACTAGACTGCAATTCTTGCGTCACAAAGTGAGGGAATTAGCTGTAGCAAGTGTTTACACCGAATCGCGCATGCAGTTCACGAAGCACTCTGATTTAAACATGCAATCCACCGTGTTACTTAAATCTTGCAGCCCACAGTGTAGACAGAATTGACTAACATACCATGTGCTACAAGAGGTCAGCTTGCATTCAAAAACGATGGATTTCAAACTTGCGTCCTCCATGATTTACTAAGTTCTTTCCTGCGTCATGAGATTACATATGAATGTGTCTGACAGGTTAACATATGTGTGATAAGGAAACTGATACTTGTAGTTTTAGAGGTGCTACTGAACTTCAAAATTTGTAGTTGGAACTTGCAGTCGATTCAGTGCTGCCTTTATTGTGACTTGCAGCAATGAGAAGTTGAATAAAGTGTAAGAAATCTTTTAAGATGTAGCAAGGATGCAAATAGTCATTGCAGGGCATTTGTGGAACCAGATACTTGTTCAGCAAAGCACAAGACTTGCCTAGTACAAGATTTGTTACTGGGGGCAGTTAATCAGAGGGTAGAAAAATATGTTACTGTATTTAATTGTTAAATATGTTTGATTAAACAAAAGTTGTAAACCAGTCTTTGAAAAGTGACATGGAACATCATCTGAGAAACGAAACATGATAAACACATGAGAAACTTTGCAGTACTAACAGCTTAAATAATGTGATATTAGTGTTATTACTCTGATGTATCATTATTTCTGCCACTGAATTGTATTTGATATTGATATTAACATGAAAGAGAGAAAAAAAAATATTTCATCTTAAATTCTTGACTTTGCACGGGTCGTTCATTGTGGCAAGTTTTTTGACGGTGAATCGTTGAATGCATAGTTATGTGGCATTTTGACCCCACATGACCAGTTTCGTAACTTGACCAAGAGATCATCAAGACAACCATTCTGACCAAGTTTCACGAAGAAAGGGTTACAACTGTGGCCTCTTAGAGTGTTAACAGGTTTTTCCTTTGATTTGACTGTGACCTAGTTTTTGACCCCATATGACCCAGATTCGAACTTGACCTAGAAGTCATCAAGACAAACATTTTGACCAATTCTCATGAGTTTCAAACTTAAACTAGACTCTAGAGTGTTAACATGATTTTCCTTTGATCTGATCAAGTTGTTGACCAAACATGACCCAGTTTCGAACTTGGCCTATAGATATCAAGATTTTGACCCAAGTTTCATAAAGATTGGGTCACAAATGTGGCCTCTAAAGTGTTAACAAGGCAAACTACTATATATGGCTACGTTCATTACCTGTTTTAATTAAAAAAAGCCGATTTGTAAAAGTTCCTGCAAATCCTATTCCTACTAGAGACAACACGTTATGAAGTATAACAATGGTTATTGACAATCATTACTAGGAATTTGTTACTTTTCAAACAACCTTTTTCGTAATCTGTTATATAACAATCGTCTGGAAATACGTGAGCCCCATAAGTAGCTATGTTTGAAGAGCAGACGACTGTCGAACTAACTTTCATGAGTTTAATCCCTGGACGAGGAGAATGTCCTCCATTGAAGTTGTATCTCGTAAAAGAATATCTTTACGTCATTCCTCGCCATATCTGTCCCAAAAGAGGACTTGAGTACAAAATTTAGGGGCAGCGACGGTAACTGACCGCAGTTATATCCGAGATTACGTTAAACCCCACAACAAAACAAATCGGCAACATAGCATAATCAATTATTTCTATGTTTACTACTCGCTTGGGCAAAAGCTTCTATTTGCCAGTTAAATAGACCGTCTATGTATTGATTGTCCTTACTGTGACGAAACTTAAAGTGTTTGAACTCTTGGCCGGGATAATACCATGGGTGCGTGTTGTAGAATATAGAACCGAAGTTCATTGACTTATTGTTACAGTTAATGATATTCTTTAACATTGTAGATGAAGTCGATTTCATAGTTTACGACGGTTTTGAATAAAGAAGTTGAGCTGTCAACGCACTGTTTCGGAATTTTTAATAACTTGTTACTTTTATATGTTTCATGTTATTCTGCCATATATATCCGAGGTATGCGTTTGATACCATGCAGTGGTTATAAAAGACACCAAATATGACTTTTAAAAGCTGTTTTATTTATAACACAATAATGGCATAAAATGATATATGTAAATATCAAATTCAAAAATAGCTATTGCAACAAAAGTAATCTCAAAAAGATAATTATTATGAAGTGAAAAAAACAAACAAAAAAAAAACAACTTGAAAGCATGTAACAAATGCTGAATGACGTATACTTCAGTGTTTTATGCATGGCGGCTAAGTATATTTTCACAGGAGATGAACAGAAATAAATATAAGTAATGAAATAAGAAAATGATTAACGTAAATATGAGTAGGTAACTCTATAGGTATATATAATTTGAATAAGAAAATGATAATCTATACGAGATTGACGTAAAGTATCACTGCAACTTCCTGTTTTGATATCAGATTCAACAAAATATATTTGTAGACTTTATATAGAAACTCTCCAACAGAATTTCGAAAAACCCTCTTGTTTTATTTGTTAGTAAAATTATGAGTTTTAATCATCCAATGTTTTACTCATTTCCAAGACACTGTAGAGCGATGTTGAAAAAGACGTTTTGGCAGTAACTTTGAGCAATAAAAACAATTAACTTTCAAGCACCCTGGAATAATTTTCTTCACATTGAATCAGTTTCTGCACAAAATAATCATTATCTAATATTGCTTCAGAAAAAACAACTGGAACTATGTTTGTATTAACGAATTTGTATTCCTCCGCTCTCGACACATCACGGAAGTAGTCCGGTGTTTCCCGTACCCGCAGATTTACGATACTATCGGCATTTCCGGGTCGGAGATTATCGTCGAAGAAAACGTGATGTGTATTTGGATCGGACTGGTCAATCCACAATGGCTTTCCTCTCCGCGGATCAAAATTATGCTTATACCAGTCCTCACAATCGTCTCTGATAGCAGATATACCAGTCAAGTGTGTGAGATAGGAATAAATTTCGTTGTCAGTTTTCACATTTCCACTTTTCACTTGTTCGAGTTTTCGCAACAGTCTTCACATTCAGATAAGAACCGAAATGTTCCGAAACTTGCGTCTCTTCTTAAAACTGTCACATCCTCCGACAGCTCTTCTAACAGACCGTCCAAGTTATGGCAGAATGGCATATGGCAACCTATGGCAGATTTAATACTTTTTAGAACGCTTTTTGCATCACTTCCGTAAGTTCTGAATACAACAGTGAAATTTCTCTCTTCTCTAACCAAATAGTTAAGAAGGTTATAGAAGGCTGGTAGTATAAAATGGAACCGACTCGATTTTGTTCCAGGTACAGTCATTTCTTTGTGCAATTTTTCATCGTATGGCAGTTTCCATTTGAGAATCTCCAAAAGAGTATTTAGGTAAGGTTTAAAGTTCGTACCCTGTGGCCGATCCGTGAACGAGGTCAGGTGATACCGAAGTGCCGCACGGTCTCGCGAGATTTGCGGCAGAAGACGCTTCTCTTCGAATTTGTAAAAACTGACGTCACTGGCATCGAGAGGAGAACTTGAAGGCTCGTGTCTAGAGGAGTGCCATTCCCCTTCTCGGTCCTTCCCCCAAGCCAAACCGGAAAGGTAGATATTTAGCGCCGCCTCTACAGTCTCACCCGTCGCAGAATCCACAGGAACTATCGTTTTGTTGACATCGAAATGTAAAACAAGTTTTCTTTTCACCGAATTTGACATTTCTCTACAATTCCGATGAAACAATGAACACAGTTGCTGTTTCATATCCTCAACTGTCTGTGTTTCCTCCAATGTCGATGTTTCATCAATTTCTGTTGTGTACTCGATTTTTTTATCGTCAGGTAGCGACATAACAAACGATCTATTAACTACCCACTGTGGTATAAAACTGTTTGAGAAGCAGATGTTGGTATTTATTTAAAGACGCTGTAAATGTTTTATGGCAATCGTTTCTCGTCTGAAAATAAAATACAATTTGATCAGTTAGACATACTACTAGACTAGCTCCTAGACTATGATATATCTTTTTACATTTTTATGATTAAATGTAGTGAACTGAGCCAGTCTATATCCTATGACCAATATCATGATAATTTCAACATCATTCCTCTGTGAAATTCTCTAAAATAGACTGGCTTTTGTCTCTATGAAATTGAATTCGTCAAATAAAGGGGAAAAATGTATAAATATATTTATTATCAGTAGAGTGGTTAGTCTAACATACTACCAAAACGTAAAACGAATCCGACGATAAATAAAAAGCAGGCGGTTGTAGGTGTGTGTATATGCATATAAAACCTTTTACTAAAATTTTCGCTTTTCGATAGCATTTGAGGAAAAAGCAACGTTGTTATTATTGTTCTCATTTCGTCTGTTAGGGCTTCTTAATTCATTAGAAAGCAGTGAAAGAATGTTTAAAATCGGCCAAAACATAATGAACATTACATTTGAACAAAAAGGCACGACAGCCATTTTGTTTCGATAGCAGTGTAAAACAAAATGGTAGATTTAAACTATATATTTTCTTATTTCTCTTTTTATTTAACAATCTATAACGTTCAAAGCACTGTAAATGGTGCATTCATTTATGAAAGACCCCTTTTAAAATGTACTTTGTAAAATTACGCGTGTCTCACATTACACATTTAATAAATCCATGTTCAAAGTCGGTCATTTGGAAAAATGTTAAACGGAGAAATCAATATATATTGAACCGCCCGAAAATATCTCTACAAAATTAATTGTAGTATTACAAATAGTTATTCAGTTCTAAATGGTATAACATTTTAGATCTTGTCAATAAGATTACATAGGAGAAGCGAAAATATCGAACACTAAAAGGTTTTATTTATTTTTTAAACATTTAATTACCTTGTTTATATATTATCCCTTCGGAAAATAACATGAAATATTCCAGTTATATTTTAGTCAAATGATTACATACAAACATATTTACGATCCGACATACGCTGTTGACTGTTTTCAAATATTATAGTAGAATAACTTATAAACTCCCAGTCTTTAACCTTTAAGTATGGTACGCAAATAATCAGTATAGTACATGTTCTGTGAGTCAGAGGGTCTATTTGTTATCGTGTTAACCTCTTGGCCTAATCACAGCTACCAAAAATAGTTCTGTAGATGTTAAGTACCTATTTAAACATCAAATATTTAAAAGTCTACTATCTGTTATAAATGGCGATTTAATCTGATATATCGGAGACATTTAAAGAGGACATACGTCATTCTCTGTGTTTGTTAAAACGTCATTATGTAGCTGGCAGTTGTGTTTACATTTGTTTACCCCGGTTTCTTTCGCAATAATTTTTATGTTTCCAAAAACTTTTTTATTTTGGAAAACTTTGAGCAGTAACCATGGATTTGTATATGCACAAATGGTTATATTCCGTTTTTTTTTAATGTATAGTACGAACTTACGAATTTTAATTGTGATGAACAGTAGAGAAGGTACCGAAGGACACTAGTAAGTATTCAAGTTGGCCGATTTATATATTAAGACCATAAGCTCTTTAACTCAGCAAGTCACTGACGCTCCTGGAATACTTAAACACCTTCGCAAATTCTTTGCTGAACTCCCCTTTCAGAACCTTTGCAGCGGTAGCGGTATCCGAGATTTAAAATGTTTCCATATCTTAAGATTAGGCGTAAAAATTGTTTGTTTCCGGTATCCTGACCTACCCTAAATTTTTGGCTCGACCCCAAATGTTTTTATGGCCTTGAAGAATATTTTTTCAACCCTAACAAAAAGTTGCAAAACTGACTTTATGCTTTAAACATGGTCAGCGATGTTGGAAATCATCTTACTGATGCTCTAAAGGCATAACCCCCTTCATTTTTTGACACAAATATTTTCAGAAAAGTCCCAGTTAATAATGATATACTCCAAAACCTTAAAAATGTGTACAGAATTTAGCAGCAGCAGCACAAGATCTATGCAATAATGCTGTTCATTAAGTCTGCTTATCCAAACATGCATTTTCTGAACTCGTCTCGAGTGTTGTGACTTGTATTTAATAATTGAATTACAAACTTGTGTTTCAACCTCTGTTTTCGGTATTAAATTTTCAGCTTACAGGAGACTACATTAGTCTCCATATGAAGCCTTTTCTCCGAGCTGCACCGTTTTTCCACCTCAAACATGCAATTCCATCGTCAGTTTCCGTAATGGTTAGCTTTATCTAGTGGGTCGAAACCACTGTCCGTATGTTGTGACATTGACCTTTGACCAAATGACATAATAAACATCAAGAGTCTATCTACTGACTACGGGCAGCAAGCGCATGATTGTCAGCCAAAGCATATTTTGATTATACAGCAGAAACCGTTTTCAGCCTCGAGGCCACTGTGACATTGATCTTTGATTCACAGACACCTAAAAGAATATGGTACCATCTACACACCACAGGCAATCACCCTCTGTAGACCAAAGCGTTCTTTAGTTGACGAGAGTCAAATATTTTCAGACTTGCATTCCCCGTAACCTTTGACCCATCTAAAAATCCAAACAAATGGGACCATCTCCTGACCACAGGCATTCATCCTATGAAGTTTAATTTGACGATAGTAGGCCAAAGCATGGACAAAAAACGTTTCCAGTCTCAATGTATATGTGACCTTGACCTTTTACCTAAAAACAACAAGGGTCACTGGGAATCATCCTACAAAGTTTCAAAACTGTATGCCAGAGTTCTCAAGTTACCGAGTGTAAACCATTTTTGGTCCCAAGGTCACTGTGACCTTGACCTTTGACCAACTGATCCCAAGCAATAGGTATATTTGTCCACAGGCAAACCTCCTATAACACCGACGACTATAGGTCAAAGCGTAAGGCTGCCGTTCTTTAGTTAGCCGAGACCATTTTCAGGTCACTGGGGCCGATCCCCAAACAAAAGGGATCATCTACTGACCACAGGCAATGCAACCATCCTATGAAGATCAGCTTTGCGAGACTTAAGCATTCTCTAGTTGTTGGTCGGAAACCAAATGGTCAACCGTCCCACAGACAGACCGGCAATGACCAAAACAATATACTCCCTCTTCGTACTGGTGGGGAATAAATATGATTATCATTTAGTTAATGCAAATATGGTGGAGGAGGTAGAACTACTTTTTGGAACCTTGAATCGTTTGTTCTTAAGTCTTTTCTGTAATAAATGGTCGTCAACTACAGTTGGAAGCTTAACAAGAATATTCGTGCAATCGATTTGACAAGAAATATTCAAGAGTAGAAACTGGTGATTAATGCAGTTTGATAATCTATTCAATTGAATCAATTCCCATTTCGAACGCCCAAGCAACCTGCCATTATATCGTGCCCATCGTCAAAACTTTCTTTGTAAGGTTTTGAATTAAATTACCATCTATTTATTGCTTACTTCCTTGTCAAACGAACACATTAAGAACACCATCGTACACATAATTAAACATAAAGTGATAGATCTATTTGTCAACTTACATGCTGCTAGAATAAGTTTTCAATGGATTTAAATGATGTCATGTAACTGATTGTAATGAATGAAGACTCCAGGTTCTCTCAGGGCATTACCTCGAATATGGACAGGTACCTGTATGGATGGTTTCTTAACATGAAAGAATTCTACGACCCTTAATATTATGTACATCAGTGACAAAGATCACGCCACGAGATAGTAACGTATCGATTAAAGTATAACGTCACGAGTAATAGCTATAAATTTGTTTGCATCCCCAATGCTTGCAATGTATTCCAACAATTAATCTCTTACAATCAGTACATACCTATTAAAGTACACTTTTCCACCATAAAACTAACATTGCAATCATATTATAGAAATAAGCATTTGAAAGTAAAAACTTACCTTTTAACCAGCAAAATATAAACCGTCCGGATCAGATCACTTGTAGATATACTTAAACCCATGGTTTTCGTCCATGTTTATATACCACAGACAGTTGTAGCATAGAAGCAAACAGTTAACCATTGTTTTTAACTAATCAAACAGAAACAGCGATAAACTTGACGTACCTATAACCAAAATAAACATTCTCACCAGCCGTTATTAATAAAAGGTAATTTCCTATACTGGTAACCTACATAAATGCGTCAGGTATGCGTATTTAAGATTCTAAATCGATCCATAGATACAAAGTCGTCAACCCTGTTGTATAAATAAATTATCGGATATGCGACAGTAATTGTTGTCTGGCATAGTTTGAAATATTGCGCGGGAAAACAGTGTGTGACTGCTCAGCTGCAGTTTTTTTTCACTGATTTTCCTGTAATTTGGCTCATTTGTAGATCTCGGCCAACTCATTATAAATAAACAGTAAAAATGTACTTAACCGGATTTGTTTCAAATTTACCGCATTTTCTAAATTCAAAATAAAATGCGCAACGTCAAATTATGTAGAAATATGCCAATGTATCAATTTATTCTCAAAATATCTCCCTACAATAAATCCAATACATACAGCTACTTGTATCGGATATAAATACTGACTTTTGATTACATGTGTCGCTAAAATTGTCCAAAAACACCAAAAATGTGGGTATTTCTGGCTTCAGAAAGTTGGCATAAACTATATTTTACAATAAATCTTAATCATTACACCTAAAATCTGCTCGCATTTTCAATAACAAAATCGAAACCTTTTTTAAAGGGTTAACGCCGCACAATTATAGCTCTTGTAGGAATTTCACATATTTTTATTACAACAAATGCAAAAGCTGGAGGGACTGGCTGGTGCCCGAGCCCGTTTACATCGTAACCCGAAGGATTCTGCAGGTGTTTTAACAGGAAGAAACATGCAGTAAATGCTTTTCAGCTTTAAGAAAGTAAAAAACTGAATTAAATGAACATTATGTTGTTATACGTTCATTTCTTTTTAGGCTTGTTTTAATTATGCCTTACAGGGCCATTGTAGACTACTGTTTTGCTATGTTACTGCATATACAAAAGACTTGTTCACGTTATCTCCTTTTTTATCATACTCGTCCTAAAACGATATTCTAGCATCACACTGGTGCTACCGTTGTTTTCAGTGTGTTACAATAGGACAGTGAGCGTGTTAAAAGATCAAGTGTTAAACACATACTTTTATATCTGCGAGTTTCATGGCTTTACATTCTGGTGTCAAAATTAACTTTTAACAAAGAATAATATGCTACATGATTAAATTTCAAATCTTACTCACTGTAACCGTGGTAATAATGGGATCAAATGGTCATCTATATTGAAATAGACAATTTGTTAAAAATTTTATAATCGTTACAAAGCAAACTAGTATTTCAGTAGTGTGGAATTTGTGTGTTTTGTACTAATAACAGCTGAAAGAAGCACGTGTACAATAAGCAGACTTTTCAAGTAATTCCACAATTTGGATGGAAAGCGATATACAAAGCAGTCAAGATTAATTTGAAAATTCCCCCTTCAATGTCAACATATATCGATTAACACTAATTGTTATAAGCATCTTCTTTGAACTTAACACATCCACTTCGGTCTGCAAAGGACCATGCTGGTCCTAGATCACTCACCCGTATTTCAGACCTAAAACAAGTTTCTTTAGGATTATGTTTACGATCCAGTAACAATTCTTGAAGAGGTTCACTAAAAGAACATTTGCGTGATATTTTTTTCTGCATTAAACAACTTCAAACAAGTTTTAAATTATCAGAGTCCTATATACACTGAACCCTGCACATGGCGGCCAGATTGTTCAGTTAATCCAAACAATCATCCTTGGAAGTCCATTCACAGACTTAACATGGATTTTCTAAGTTTTAACATAATGACTTAGTTTTTGACCACACCAAACTTTTGAACATGACCTAAATTTCAGACAAACATTCTAACAAAGATCGATGATGATAAAGTAGACAATGTGGCCCTTAAAAAAGTTTTCTATAACTCGAGCTAGTGACCTTGTTTAAGACCTTGGGTAACCGAGTTTTCAGCTTGACCTAGTTTCCTACAGACAAACACTCTTACAGAGATCTATGATGATCATGTAGAAAATGTGGCCTCTAGACTGTTTACAAGGTTTTTGCTATGATTTGACCTAGTGGCTTAGTTTTTGTCCTAATCTAATTTTGAAAATGACCTTGATTTCAGTAAGAAAAAAAATCTAACAAAAACTTAGGATGATCAAATAGAAAATTAGGCCACAAAAGTTTTTATTCTATGGTTTGACTTAGTAACAGATTAAGACGTTGACCTGGATTTGGACTTCTGATCTCTGTTTCACAAAGACAAGCATTCTAACAAAGTTTTATGAAGGTAAAGTAGAAAAAATGGCCTCTTGTCATGTTAATAAAGTTTTATAAACGGTCTTATGAAGACGAGGAAGAAAATGTGGTCTCTAGAGTGTTAACAAGGACTTCCCACTAATTTACCATGTAACCTACTTTTATATAAGATGATTTATTTATTTATTTATTTGGGTTTTACGGCGCATAAACACAGTATACGTTATATGGCGCCAAACAGGACTCACATTTTAATTTCACATCTCATTTACATCGAAATAAAAACATTAGGTATGATGTGATGACCCAGTAAAGAACTGGTCATATATTTTACAGAGGAAAACATTCTGACTATGCTTCATTAAAACTGGGCCAAACTTGTTTTTGACTGATGATGATATATGGTAACTACAGACACAGAGTAATCAGAAAATGCACAAAGCGCGTTACAAAATGTATTTTTCACATAACAGATCACTGGAAAGTTGTTTTCCTTCAGAAAGTCCGATTTTTCTAAGTCTCATCAGAACACAACATGGTGGTCAAATTTAAGACGTTTCAAAGAATAGCCATTATTCTTTGTCTTCTAGTGAAAGAATAAAATCCCACTCCTCTGAAATATACATAAAAGAACATATTTATTTTCTGAAAGACTACTGCAAACTGGAACAGTCAAACATAAAACAGATTATGCTCAAGAATTTTTGTTTTTGTTGGGTTTAACGTCACATCGGCACAATTATAGGTCATATGGCGACTTTCAATCAATGACATAGGAGGAAAACCCCAGACTCACCTCCATGCATTATTTCATCAGGGTCTGGCACCTTAGTAAAACCACCAATCTTTCATAAGCCAGCTGGATGGCTTCCTCACATGAAGATCAATGCACCGAGTTGAATACCACTGAGTGAGGCTCAAACAAACATCGGTGAGAGGCAAGTGATTTGAAGTCAGCGACGTTAACCACTTGGCAATGGAGGCCGCATACGCTCAAGAAAAACAGTTCTGTGATACACTGTTAGAATTATGTTGGTGCACCATACTTTGTTAAACCCAAATCAATCAACATGTTGTATTTATGATCTTAAGACAAGTTAACAAATTATGTCCATAACTACGACTTCTAAAATTTAAGTTTCAAAATGATACATGAATGGATCCCAGAGACGGGACACGTTATGACAATACCTATTTACCAAAACTGGCATCAAGAATTAGGGGACTTTCAGCCTAAAAAAAAAGCAATACGTGATATATGTATGCTAGGTTTCAGGGGACAAGACGAAGTGATTCCTTTACAGCTCCTATCTGCACAAAGTTTGGCGAGGGTATAATGACTACACAGGATTCCACAAGGCATGGCTCTAGGTTGCTGGTGAGCACAGTTCTGAAACTGATCAATGGCAAGATTGCATTCAGATACTGAGTTTACAAACCTTGGATTCTTGACAATGGACAACAAAATTAACCCTTTAGCCTGCTGGCCCCAAGTGATTCTGCCTTTACGACCAGTGCAGGCTGATAATGTTGGACCAGTCCATTTTAGGAATTTAGGGGTTAAATATATAAAATCATACCTTGTGTAAGAGGTTGCACAGATAGTCTAGCTTTTGTGAACAATGCAACATTCTTGAGTGGCCCGCCACTCTCTTTGTGCTTTAGGTGAAGAGCCTTCAGCTCAGACAAACGAATGTACCGCTTCATCATTCTCTTAAACTGTACATCCACCATGAACCACTTTGGGTTGTCTTTCTTGGATGAACTGAAATTTACAATAAATTCAATATAATTCATATTTTTAATGTGACATCAGTATCTTAAAGGAAAGTGGCATTTTCAAATACTACAAGTTTCTGCCTGCCTGGGTGAAATGAAGCATTTTTACAATGTTTACAATGAACATAATGATTTCACTTCCAGATTTTTCGAGCTAGTATACATCAATACTGTGCTTAGCTATACATGCATTAAACTGTACTACTTTAACCCTTACCCTGCTAAATTTCTATAATGAACTTGTCCATCCTTCAATACCATTAAATGTTAAAAGGGGTGCAAACCAAAACTGTACTGACTGAATGTCGAACAGTGCAGGTCATGATCAGACTGCACTGATGTGCAGGATAATCATGATCTGAACTGGTCACAAAGGCAGAATCTATTGTGTGCAGCATGATAACTAGAAGATGCTTTTGTAAAACAAGAGGACCATGATGGTCCTGAATCGCTCACCTCTTCCCACATGACCCAGTTTTGAGTATGACGTCGTTTTTTCTATTATTTGACATAGTGACTAGTTTCTGAGCTCATGTGACCCAGTTTTAAACTTGACCTAGATATTATCAAGATAAAAATTCTGACCAATTTTCACGAAGATCCATTGAAAAATATGGTCTCTAGAGAGGTCAAAAGATTTTAATAATTTTAGACCTACTGACCTAGTTTTTGACCGCAGCTGACCCAGTTTCAAACTTGACCTAGATATCATCAAGATGAACATTCAGACCAACTTTCATACAGATCCCATAAAAAGTATGGCCTCTAGAGAGGTCACAAGGTTTTTTTATTATTTGACCTACTGACCTAGTTTTTTTAAGGCACGTGACCCAGTTTCAAACTTGACCTAGATATCATCAAGGTGAACATTCTGACCAATTTTTATGAAGATCCATTCACAAGTATGGTCTCTAGAGAGGTCACAAGGTTTTTCTATTTTTAGATCTAATGACCTAGTTTTTGACCGTACATGACCCAGTTTCGAACTTGACCTAGATATCATCAAGATGAACATTCAGACCAATTTTCATACAGATCCCATGAAAAATATGGCCTCTAGAGAGGTCACAAGGTTTTTCTATTATTTGACCTACTGACCTAGTTTTTGATGGCACGTGACCCACTTTCAAACTTGACCTAGATATCATCAAGATGAACATTCAAACCAATTTTCATACAGATCCCTTGAAAAATATGGCGTCTAGAGAGGTCACAAGGTTTTTCTATTATTTGACCTACTGACATCGTTTTTGACCGCACGTGACCCACTTTCGAAACTGACCTAGATATCATCAAGGTGAACATTCTGACCAATTTTCATGAAGATCTCATGAAATATATGGCCTCTAGAGAGGTCACAAGGTTTTTCTATTTTTAGACCTACTGACCTAGTTTTTGACCACACATGACCCAGTTTCACACTTAACCTAGATATCATCAAGATGAACATTCAGACCAACTTTCATACAGATCCCATGAACAAGAGGACCATGATGGTCCTGAATCGCTCACCTGTCCCCACATGACCCAGTTTTAAACCGAGTATGATGTCGTTTTTTTCTATTATTTGACAGTGTGACCTAGTTTTTGAGCTCATGTGACCCAGTGTTGAATCTGACCTAGATATCATCAAGATGAAAATTCTAACCAATTTTCATGAAGATCCACTGAAAAATATGACCTCTAGAGAGGTCACAAGATTTTTTATTATTTGACCTACTGACCTAGTTATTGAAAGCACGTGACCCAGTTTCGAAACTGACCTAGATATCATCAAGGGGAACATTCTGACCAATTTTCATAAAGATCCATTCAAAAGTATGGCCTCTAGAGAGGTCACAAGGTTTTTCTATTTTTAGACCTACTGACCTAGTTTTTGACTGCAGTTGACCCAGTTTCAAATCTGATCTAGATATCATCAAGATGAACATTCAGACCAATTTTCATACAGATCCCATGAAAAATATGGCCTCTAGAGAGGTCACAAGGTTTTTTTTGTTATTTGACCTACTGACTTAGTTATTAAAAACACGTGACCAAGTTTCGAACAAGATCTAGATATCATCAAGGTGAACATTCTGACTTATTTTCATGAAGATCCATTGAAAAGTATGGCCTCTAGAGAGGTCACAAGGTTTTTCTATTTTTAGACCTACTGACCTAGTTTTTGACCACAGTTGAACCAGTTTTGAACTTGACCTAGATATCATCAAGATAAAAATTCTGACCAATTTTCATACAGATCCCATGAAAAATATGGCCTCTAGAGGTCACAAGGTTTTTTTTGTTATTTGACCTACTGACCTAGTTATTGATGGCATGTGACCCAGTTTCAAACTTGACCTAGATATCATCAAGGTGAACATTCTGACCAATTTTCATGAAGATCCATTCACAAGTATGGCCTCTAGAGAGGTCACAAGGTTTTTATATTTTTAGACCTACTGACCTAGTTTTTGACTGCAGTTGACCCAGTTTCGAACCTGACCTAGATATCATCAAGATGAACATTCTGGCCAATTTTCATACAGATCCCATGAAAAATATGGCCTCTAGAGAGGTCACAAGGTTTTTTTTGTTATTTGACCTACTGACCTAGTTTTTTTAAGGCACGTGACCCAGTTTCAAACTTGACCTAGATATCATCAAGGTGAACATTCTAACCAAGTTTCATGAAGATCTTGTGAAATATATGGCCTCTAGAGAGGTCACAAGGTTTTTCTATTTTTAGACCTACTGACCTAGTTTTTGATGGCACGTGACCCAGTTTCGAACTTGACCTAGATATCATCAAGATGAACATTCTGACCAACTTTCATAAAGATCCCATGAAAAATGTGACCTCCAGAGTGGTCACAAGCAAAAGTTTATGGACGCATGCACGGACGGACGACGGACACCGCGCGATCACAAAAGCTCACCTTGTCACTTTGTGACAGGTGAGCTAAAAAGCGAATGTCTCCCCAAATGCATAAACGTATAGGCAAGAAGTCAATAGAGGACAGGAGCAAAAGTCAAATAGACACTGATGGTTGGCTGCAAAAGAGATCATCTACTTGGCATGTACGGTCATCCCACAAAGATTCAACATTCTGGGCCTAGTGGTTCTCAAAAACAATAGGGGCCATACATCTACTCTGTAAGTCCTATCACCCTATAAAGTTTGAAGGTTCTAGGTCAAATGGTTCTCATGTTATGGACTAGAAATGGATTTCCATTTTCTGTCCGTTGTAACCTCGACCTTCAATAGACTGACCCCAAATTCAATAGAGGTCATCTACTCTGTTTGTCCAATCATCCTATGAAGTTTCAACATTCTGGGTCAAGTGATTCTCAAGTTACTGTCCGAAATGTTTTTACATGACCAGGCCCCTGTGACCTTGACCTTTAATAGAGTGACCCAAAAATCAATAGGGGGCATCTACTCTGCATCACCAAACATCCTATGAAGTTTCAACATTCTGGGTCAAGTGGTTCTCAAATTACTGACTGGAAACGGTTTTCCAAGTTCAGGCCCCTGTGACTTTGACCTTTAATAGAGTGACCCCAAAAGCAACAGGGGCATCTACTTTGCATGACCAATCATCCTATGAAGTTTCAACATTCTGGGTCAAGTGGTTCTCAGGTTACTGATCGGTAAATGGTTTTCAATGTTCACGCCCTTGTGACCTTGACCTTTGATGGAGTGACCCCAAAAACATTAGGGGTCATGTACTACAGCAGCCCTACCACCCTATGAATTTTGAAGGTTCTAGGTCAAATGGTTCTCCAGTTATTGATTGGAAATGAAGTGTGACATAGGGATGGACGGACAGGGCAAAAACAATATGTCTCCCCCAGTACATAATGGTCAAACTCAACACACAGTACTATTTATGTTCAAACACATTTTATTTTTATGTTAACATAAATACTACAAAGTAATTTTTTGTTGTTTCAAATATAAATTTGAGTCTATTTCATTTAATTTCTATGTCATTTCATCAATTGAAACAGTTCATTTGGAAAAATATTGTAGCTCAAAGCATATCATGAAATATCAAAATTCATGCTGATATTTGATACAAGTTGTGACAGGAATACTAGTATACATTTAAAGCATAAAAGATTCATTATATACCTTAAAATAAAAAGTAACAAAATCGTATGTTAATAGTTCCAAAATCTGGAAATGTACCGACATGACTTGTAAACAAACCTCATTAAACAGTAAAGGTTAAGCTGTGATTTCAGCAGTTATGCTTATCATTAAAACTTACATTTGCACCTGGGCTACTCTCTTGTGCCAAAATAATCCCTCCATTCATGCCATTGCAATTCAGAAGTGTTTAACAGAAGTTACTACATATCATGTTTTTGCAATACAGTCAAACCTGTGTTAAAGACCACATGTTTTGTTTCCCATTTTAACATTTACAGTGTATTTTAACCGGAGAATAAAGACCATTTTCCAATAAAGACCATATTTTGGCCCTCCCAAGGGTGGTCTTTATAGTCTGACTGTATATCTAAACCAAAGTCTTAAAAATAATTACATCTACATGAAATCCATAGGGGATATTGGTTTTACGAGGGGTGTTCAAAAAGTTTTGAGACTGTAGCAATAGAATAAAAACAACAAAAGATATGAAATTCCATTCTATTTTAATCCCTCAAAATAGTTTCCATGAACACGAATACACTTCTGAAGTCGATCGATCCATCTCCGGAAAGCGTCAGAGTAGTCCCCCTTGGGGATACCCAAAAGGCACTGATATAGCGCACTTCCCAGCGCGCTGCGTGATGCGTAACGCCTCCCAGACAGCCGCTTCTTGACTTCAGAGAAGAGAAAAAAGTCACATGGACTAAGATCAGGAGATTAAGGGGGATGCACTACTTGTACAACTTTTTCTGCCTCAATGAACCTATGCACAACATCACTTTTATGAGATGAAGCGTTATCATGAATGAGGTACAGCCCTCTTCAACCAGTTCTAAGCCGACGATTTTCATAAAACACCTTGACACGTTTCAAGACCTTATCCCGATAGAATTTTCCAGTGACAGTTTTTCCTTCTGGAACTGCAACCTGTACCACAGGGCCTTGTGAGTTAAAGAAAACAGCATACATGACTTTTTTGGCACTCTTGGTCCTTTTAGCAATGATGGGTCTAGGCTGGTCTTTGCGGAGCCATTGCTTATTGTTTATGCGTCTCTGTGGCTCGAAGAAGTAGATCCATGTTTCATCGCCCGTAATCAGTTCATTTGTTTTCCTGGAATCGAGCTCTTTGATTCTTTTCAATGTTTTCTTTAGCACAACGCACTCTTTCTTTTTTCTGATCCTTGGTCAGGAGATGGGGCACCCATCTGGAACAAATCTTTCTTAAATACAATTTCTTCGTCAGAATGTTCTGAACTGTTCCCGTTGATAAGTTCAGATAACTAGCTATCTCACGTACCGTGTACCGAGCATCATCTTCTATGAGGGTTTTCACAGCAGCAATATTTCTGGAAGAGATTGCTGTCTGAGGTCTGCCAGAACGGTTCCTATCTTTGACATTATTCAATCCATTAGTGAATGCTTTGAACCACCTGTAAACTGTGCTTCTCGATACACTGTTGATTCCAAAGTGTCTATGCACTTCATTCAGAATCTTCTTTGCAGTAATTCCTAAACTACATCGCACTTTTATATATCCTCGAATCTCTAATTTTTCACTAGGTTTCATATTTACACGTACAATTGACCAGTGTATACGAGTATATGATAAATAATGCACAATAACTTTAAAACGCTTGATTTGATTTCAATGAAATTTTACTCGATTGTCAACGAAATGCTAACAATAAGATCCCGTGAAATTCGTGAAAATCAAACGGTAACTTTCTACGGAAGCTCATTAGTCTCAAAATATTTTGAACACCCCTCGTATTACAAGATCATAATAATGTTCATTAAATAAACACAAGATGCAAAATTATTTTCAAAAGTAGTGTAGCCACAAATGAAAGTGTAAGACCTGAAAGATATGTGATCGTACATGTATTCATCCTACAGGACAAAGGCAATTACTGAGCAAGAATATAATGAATACAGAGTATTAAAGAAGCCAGGTAACTGGGAGATCTCATATGTTTCACTCTTAAGTGTGACCTTGACTTTAGACCTAGGGACCTTGTTCATGCGCATGACACTCCGTCCCATATCGGTGAACATTCACGCCAAGTTACATCAAAATCCCACCATGCATGAAGAAGAAATGCTCCGGAAAAAATTAAATTCAACCTTTGACCTCTAACTGTGAACTTAACTTTTGAGACAGGAACATAGGATTTGTGCATGACACTCCTTCTCACTGAGGTAAACATTCATCCATGCATGAAGAAGAAATGCTCCGAAAAATGCCCCAATGCATAGTCATATAGACAGTAAGTCAACAGGGGACAGGAGCGAAAAGCAAAGCGATATTGATGGTTGGCTGCAACAGGAATCATCTACTTGGCATGTCCAATCATTCTAAAAAGTTTCAACATTCTGGGCTTAGTGGTTCTCAAGTTATGAATTGGAAACTGTTTCCATGTTCAGGCCCCTGTGACCTTGACCTTTGATCCAGTGACCCCAACATCAGTATGAGTCATCTACTCTGCATGTCTAATCATCCTATATAGTTTCGACATTCTGGGTCAAGTGGTTCTCAAGTTACAGATTGAAAACATTTTCTATGTTCAGCCCCCTGTGACCTTGAATTTTGATGGTGTGACCCTAAAAGCAATAAGGGTCATCTCCTCTGTAACTCCTATCAACCTATGAAATTTGAAAGTTTTAGGTCAAATGGTTCTCAAGTTATTGACTGGAAATGGATTTCCATGTTCTGTTTGTTGCGACCTTGACCTTTTATAAAGTAACCCCAAAAACAATAGGGTCATCTACTCTGTAAGTCTTATAACCCTATGAAGTTTACAACATTCTGGGTCAAAAAGTTCTCAAGTTACTGACCGGAAATGGATTTCCATGTTCTGTTTGCTGCGACTTTGACCTTTAACAGAGTGACCATTAGGGGTCATCTACTCTGCATGTTCAATCATCCTATGAAGTTTCAATATTCTGGGTCAAGTGGTTATCAAGTTACTGACCGGAAATGTTTTTTATGTACAGGCCCCTGTGACCTTGACCTTTAATAGAGAGATCCCAAAATCAATAGGGGTCATCTACTCTGCATGTCCAATCATCCTATGAAGGTTCAACATTCTGGGTCAAACAGTTCTCAAGTTATTGATTGGAAACTGTTTCCATGTTCAGGCCCCTGTGACCTTGACCTTTACTAGAGTGACCCCAAAAACATTAGGGGTCATCTACTCTGCATGACCAATCACCATATGAAGTTTCAACGTTCTGGGTCAAGTGGTTCTCGGAAATGGTTTTCAATATTCAGGTCCCTGTGACCTTGACCTTTGACCGAGTGACCCCAAAAACAATAGGGGTAGTCTACTCCATAAGCCACCATATGAAGTTTGAAGGTTTTAGGTCAAATGGTTCACCAGTTACTGATCGGAAAATAAGTGTGACGTATGGAAGGACGGAAGGACAGACAGACAGGGCAAAAACAATATCTGTTCCCCAGAGCGAGGGAGACATAACAAGATTGGTCCATGCATGTCAAAGTTATGGTCCGGACAAAATTGGATGGATGCACGGATACACATACACCAACCCGCCAAAAGTGACGACCGCAAGTGGGCTCGACAAAAATGTAATGAACACACTTATACTTACCTGTCAAAATGGGGGTCTTTTGAATCAAACTGTGTGTGATCTACATAACTTTCTTTTACAACCTTGAAAAAAAATAATGCATATAATACACATGTAATCAACTGTAAGTTAATCTTTATCTTAATGCTAGTAAATAATGTGCCATAATCAACATTGGCAGATGCAGAGAAGTACATGTACTGAAGTGACAATATCTCCACTAATATCTGTTAGGCATATGATTTGTATAGCTTTAAAATGAAATGCAAAGTCAGTGTGGAAGAATTTCAGCTCACATCCCTTTGAAACTATATAATAAATGTACTGGTATATATCTGGTAATAGAAGGTGGGGATTCTGTCAGTGACATCTATGTATTGAAAATCTATGGAAAATGGACATTCATATGGAAAAGCTGCCAAATATTCATACAAAAATGTTTATTCGAGTGCGGCTCCTTAATATTCAAGGAACATGGTACCACACTGGTATACCCCATCAATTTAAACCCGAATTCTGAATCTGCCCTAGCTTAATGGATCTCAAGATGAACAAGTAACACAAATTCTCAAAAATAAAAGAAACAGGTACAGTATTTTAAATGGTAAAATGTGAACATGGGAATCCGCTAGAACTCTTTACGACCTACTAACAAGGACCTGTTATATAAAACAACTTCAAAGCTTTACAGTCTGTTTAAAAGGCAGCTTGAACCATTTTTCATTCTCGCCTTTTAGTTAAATAGACTGAATATCTAATGTAGAAACAAGAGCTGTCACTAATGGTGACAAATGCCCCCGCAGCACCTTGACCTTTGACCTGGTGACCTTGACCTTTGACCTAGTGACCCCAAAGTCAGTAGGGGTGGTGTACTCAATAAGTACTATCAGCATGTAAAGTTTGAAGGTCCTGGGTGAAGTGGTTCGCGAGTAAAGTGCCTTCATGCAAAAAGTTAATGTTGGCCCCCGTGACCTTGACCTTTGACCCCAAAGTCAGTAGAGGTGGTGTACTCATAAAGTACTATCAGCTTGTAAAGTTTGAAGGTCCTGGATGAAGTGGTTCGTCAGTAAAGTGCCTTCATGCAAAAAGTTAACATTGGCCCCTGTGACCTTGACCTTTGACCCCAAAGTCAGTAGGAGTGGTGTACTCAATAAGTACTATCAGCAGGTGAAGTTTGAAGGTCCTGGGTGCAGTGGTTCGCGAGTAAAGTGCCTTCATGCAAAAAGTTTACCTTGGCCCCTGTGACATTGACCTTTGACCTGGTGACCCCAAAGTCAGTAGGGGTCATGTACTCAATAAGTATTATCAGCATGTGAAGTTTGAAGGTCCTGGGTGCAGTGGTTCGCGAGTAAAGAGCCTTCATGCAAAAAGGTAACATTGGCCCCTGTGACCATGACCTTTTACCCCAAAGTCAGTAGGGGTGGTGTACTCAATAAGTACTATCAGCATGTGAAGCTTGAAGGTCCTGGGTGCAGTGGTTCGCGAGTAAAGTGCCTTCATGCAAAAAGTTAACGTTGGCCCCTGTGACCTTGACCTTTGACCTGGTGACCCCAAAGTCAGTAGGGGTGGTGTACTCAATAAGTACTATCAGCAAGTGAAGTTCAAGGTCCTGGGTGCAGTGGTTCGCAAGTAAAAGGCCTTCATGCAAAAAGTTAACGTTGGCCCCTGTGACCTTGACCTTTGACCTGGTGACCCCAAAGTCAGTAGGGGTCATGTACTCAATAAGTACTATCAGCAGGTGAAGTTTGAAGGTCCTGGGTGCAGTGGTTCGCGAGTAAAGTGCCTTCATGCAAAAAGTTAACGTTAGTCCCTGTGACCTTGACCTTTGACCTGGTGACCCCAAAGTCAGTAGGGATGGTGTACTCAATAAGTACTATCAGCACGTGAAGTTTGAAGGTCCTGGGAGCAGTGGTTCGCGAGTAAAAGGCCTTCATGCAAAAAGTTAACGTTGGCCCCTGTGACCTTGACCTTTGACCTGGTGATCCCAAAGTCAATAGGGGTGGTGTACTCAATAAGTACTATCAGCAAGTGAAGTTTGAAGGTCCTGGGTGCAGTGGTTCGCGAGTACAGTGCCTTCATGCAAAAAGTTAACGTTGTGACTAACGAACGAACGAACGAACGGACAGTTGAAAACTAATATGACTCCCTTCGGGAGCATAAAAATAATTCATGTCCACAAATCTAACAATTCAACAAAGATTTAACAAAGATGCTAGAATGGGAACTGCTTAAGTTCATTATTTACAGTGAATTTCAACAGGACCATGAAAATAACCAAATGCAAATAAAGATATACAGATACCATATGCAAGTCATTTATAACGCATCTGTAAACTTCAAATGTAAGTACTTTTAGTTGAATGAGTGGTGACTGGAAATCCCAACACCTAGTATTTTAGTACACAGTGTTACTGCAGACCACTGCATAAAAAAATATATGATTTATGTACATTAAATTTCCAGAAAAAAGGTTATTACCTCACAAACCCCTGCTATCCCAGGTTCCTTTGTGTTGCTATGGTAGAAAAAGACTTTATGGCCCTTTCTCATCTGATCCCTCATGAAATTCCTTGCCTCAAAAAAGTGAAAAGGTAAAATACACATCTCATAACAGGAACTAACATTAACAGATTTTTAGTTTGGAAGTTGTAACATTACGTTTAGACAAATTTTTTACTGTTTCATGAACACTTCTGCAATGCATATAATTATGTATAATGCAATTTGACCTAGTGTTAACAATTAATGATCAAAGTTCATTTTAAGCTCTTAATTGGTACCATTAAGCAGTGTCACAGTACATGCTTGGTGGCCTTTGATTTTCCTAAAATGTAAACTTATGATAAGTTATATAGAGACATAATGAATTCACCAAATCAAATGATACAGAACTAGTAACCGAGTGTGATAAATAAGAGGGCCATGATGGCCCTATATCACTCACCTGAGTACCATTGCTGATCAAGTTTTGACATGGATTACATAGGCATACACACTAAATATAATCAGGACAAAAATATTCTCTTGTAACAGTCCCTTTTGATCTATCGGTCACATACAAGTCAGGGCCAATCTCCAAATGGAGTTTGAGGGTCCTAGCTCAAATACTGCATTTTTGTACTAGCATGACTATTTCTTACCCTGGAAGACATTTAACATTTCAAACCAATCTCATTAGATGCTGCTGAAGTATACTCATTTACATACAATAAAGGGAGGTAATTTGTCATAAATTCAGTCAAAAGTTATCTACCCTGGTTGTCCGAGTCCATCTGATGGCATAAATGACATTTCAAATCAGTATCTTCATTGGTTACAGAGATACCAGTACAACAATTTAAATTTGTTTCTGAGATACACCTATTTTAATTTGAAACAAAGGGAGGTAATTTGACATAAAATCAGTCTGTAGTTATCTACCCTGATTGTCTCAGTCCAACTAATCAGGGGAGGTAATCATGGACTGGTATATGCATATAGAAGATACAGAGTACAAACCTTTACAACAATATATTAGAAAAGTATTCATATCGATAAACGTTCAATCAAGAGTTATCTAACATGACTATTTCTTACCATGGAAGACATAAATAACGTTTCAAACCAATCTCGTAAGAAGCTGCTAAGTATATTCATTTACATAAAATAAAGGGAGGTAATTTGTGATAAATTCAGTAAAAACAATTCATTGATTGTCCAAGTCAATCTGATGGCATAAATGAAATTTCAGATCAGTATCTTCATTAGTTATGGAGATATACCCATTTTTGTTTGAAATATAGGGAGGTAATTTGATATAAAATCAGTCCAAAGTTATCTACCCTGACTGTCTCAGTCCAACTAATGACAATAATGAAATTTCAAATGAGTCCTACAAGTACTTACTGATATAAATCCATTTTTTATTAAAATCAGGGAGGTAATCAGATATAAAATAACTCCGGAACCTATGATTAGTTCTGACACATTCATCATGGAATCCAAGATTTATTGTTGTTGAAGATATTTTGCAAGTTTGTATCAAATCAAACCATAAATGAAGTCTCTATATGGCTGCAAAAGCCGTAATAGCAAATTCTGGACCTTTAAGGGGCCAGAACTCTGGACCCCATGAAGGGATCTGGCCAGTTTTCAAAAGGAACCGAGATATTATGCCAATACAAGTTGTGTGCAAGTTTGATTAAAGTTGATTGCAAAATGCTGTATCTATCATATTCACAAGCCAAAATATAGCGAATTTAAGGGGCCATAACTCTGGACCCCTTGATGGGATCAGGCCAGTTTTCGAAAGGAACCGAGATATTATGCCAATACAGTTGTGTGCAAGTTTTATTAAAGCTGATTGCAAAATGTGGTCTCTATCATGTTCACAAGCCAAAAATGGCAAATTTTAGCACTTTAAGGGGCCACAACCCTGGAACCCATGATGGGATCTGACCAGTTTTCGAAAGAAACCAAGATATTATGCCCATACAAGTTGTATGCAAGTTTGATTAAAATCAAATACAAAATGTGGTCTCTATTGTGTTCACAAGGAAATTGTGAACGGACGGATGACAGACGAAGGGCGATCACAAAAGCTCACCCTCTCACTACACGACAGGTGAGCTAAAAACAACCGACCTGCTAAGCACAGAACTACCAACTTGTGTCTTCATATCTCCTCCAAGGTCAGGTATGTGTTAGGCAGTTGAAGGCATTTTCAGTAGTACAAATCCCTATCCCTCTCAAGGACTAAAACTAAATCAAACCAAATATAAACCAGTATATTTTACCTGATAATTACGAACACCATCCCAGCATGCTGTCTGGTTGGGGCACACCTTCAAGTCTTCTATACCAAACTGAAAAATATTGTGGGTTAAGAACAAGTTACTTACTATAGAGAGTAAGATACACAAGACTCCGATATACAGTAGGGCCTAAAAGTTTGTATTTGGAACATCGTAAGAATTTTATTCAGCATGTTATGTTGTGCACCTTGGATGTTTTTTAGAGATCTCACTCTGCCAGACCAGAGTTACGGCCCTTGACTTTGTCAAAATATATTTGAATGGGCTAATAGTTTGTGTCACATGTATCTCAAAAGGCATTTGACCTAGAGTCATGAGACATTACAAGAATATTATTCAGCATATGAAATTGTGCATCTAGGGCTTTGTTCCAGATTTCTTTTGGCAAGACCAGAGGTATGGCCCTTGATTTTCAAAAAAATGTATAAAGGTCATACAAGTTTGCTTCAAATACAATATCCCAGATCAAACTACTATTATAATAACCAAAATGATTTTTTAATAGAAATGTCTTGTAAGGGATAAAATTATCCCATCATATTTGTGGAAGTTGTGAGGAAGTATTAAGAGATAGACAGACACCTTCACATCAACACCATTCTCAAATCTTGATTCCGGCTCAGACTTCATCAGCCAATGTGTATATTGGACAGTACTGGAATCCAGCTTTGACTTTGGCTTCAAGATTTTCCTTGCAGACTTTACATCTCCGCCGTCCTGCTCTTCTTTCAGCTGGCTTCTTGTTACTGTTGACTCTGGAAAATTAATATTTTGTTTGATTTGTCATGAATTTCAAATACATGTTTGTTCAGAAGCCAAGATATTAATCTGTAAACAGTTGTAGATTCAGAAGGGAATATCTGGTTTGAGGGTATCTGTTCTGGCAGTTTCCACCAAAACCCATGAGACGGATATTCCCATCTGCATATACAACCAGTGGTATATTATTTTTCCTGCATACCATATTATGAAAATTAATTGAAATTATAGAGTAACTAAAGCAAAACAAAATACATTCTTCATAGCACTGTAATCTTACAGTAGGGTATTTGAAAACAAGTCAGGAAACTTAACATCTGTAAACAGATATGATGTTATGACATTGCAATGGCCTAAACAAAGTTCCAGTTTAGTTTTACTAATAGTAGCATAATGTTCTGTTTTTTTTCAGTAAAAAAAGCTTTTATTAATCGAGAAATATCCTATCAGAATCCTATGATTTTATAGAATTTTACATAAACAATATATAATCAACCCACGAGTATGAAGGACCATAATAATGGAGGTTAAATCACAGTACACAGTCATGTAAAGTTATTGGTTTTATCGCTTGCGCATATTGGCATGTAGACACGGTAAACGTTAATCCTGTACAGTACATAGATAGGTTTAAATCTCAAAAAAAATCGTAATTTTGGTTATTATTTGATAATATTTACATAAATCAATGAGGAATTGAATCCCCTTTCGATACATTTAAGTTTTATTTAATTTATGGGCAATTCATGAAATAATCGGCATTTAAACCTATAGCATGTAAAGTGTCGGCAGCGATGAAAATTTCATCGGAAATTGCTTCCACTATTTTGGTCTTTCGAGTGTTTGACGAGAGTGAGGATATTGCCCCCATACCGAAAAATTATCTCAATATTTCCTAGGATGGCGTCAAATTTGAGTCATTTGTTGTCATTAACAGCACTAGTGTCATCTGGCAAGGCTGCAAACAAAATAATTATTAAGGCTAGTCTGATCCGCCGGCTGTCTGTAAAACCCATTATTATGTTACTTTCTGGGCATCTTCGGTCTATATGCATGCAAACATATTCGTCATAACTATGACCATTCAGAGGTTTAAGTAACCTCTAACCAAGCATCTGAGAGTGCGGTTGGTCATTACATAGTCCAAATAATTTGATGTCAAAAGTGATTCGGAGATATTTTCGTGATAGGTCATAATCCCTCTCTTTACTTCAAAACCAATAACGACCTTTTCTGTGGTGAAATAGATTTAGGTAAAAACACGATCAGGCAATATATTTACACAATGAAATCGTATAACAAAATAAAACTGAATCATTTTATGGTTTAAACATAACATGAAAACACGTTAATAAAGCTTAAACACTATATGTTTCAGTTTGGCTACCTCACTGTATTTACACGTCCGCCATTACACTCAGTACATGCTTCAACAGTGTTATCGATCACGTGACATGAATCGGTGCCATGTAAAATTTGTGTAAACTTTAGGGTGTGTTATTTAAAACAGTAACAAACTCGTGTTTTGCCATTTATTCACATAAACATCAACTGAATAGAAGGAAAAAATGGATATTCTCTGTTTCCAGGTATCTTAAAATTTCACTAATATTTTTGTTTTTTAATAGTTAAAATGCGATTTAAAAATCACCGCCTCTCCGCGCAGAAATCGTCGCAGAAGGCTCAACACTGAAAAGGTACTTTCTATATTGTTCGTGGAGGAAAGATATTGATCTATGCAAAAATTACCACAATATCGTGGTTCATGTACAATAAGTTGGACTAGTCGTTACCAATCACATGATATGAAGCAGAGCCATGTAAAATGTATGTAAACTTTACAGTGTGTCGTTTAAAACAGTGTCAAACTCGTGTTTTGCCGTATATTCACATAAACATCAACTGAATTAGTGAATAGAAGAAAAAAAATGAATATTCTTTCCAGATACTTCATTTAAAAATCGCCACTCAGAATTGTCACAGAACTTTCACCAAGGAAAAGGTCCTTCCTATGTTGTACGTGGAGTAGAGATATTGACCTGTGAAAAAAATATCACAAATTATTTCGCGATTTATCATTTACGTACAATTACTTGGACTACTGTAGTGTAGATGGGGCATGTGTTGTTACTCTGTTACCAAGAGATAGTCAGTCGCGTACAAACATGTTTACTTTCTCGTAATTTTATTTTTCTTAGAGGCAGGAAATACAAACCCCGTTTTCTTTTCTTTGGCATTGTGTATTTGTTGGATTATGCACAGGCAATATTTTTGACAGCTGTTCCCGCGCTTTTTCTAAAGCGTCTTGGAAGAAAAGCATATATGTGAGAAAGGCAAATTATGGGGTTACAAGACTCTAAATTTCAAAACTAGATCCGCCACAGTGCTGTCACAAATATAATACAAACCATAACCTTATCTTAAAGAATTATCTTAAAATTGACAAAAATGATTAGAAAAGTAGGGGTAATAAGTATTTTAATTCATCAAAATTAAACTGTTATGGCCTGGTATTACTAAGTAAGGGTAATAAGTATTTTAAATTCGTCAAAATTAAACTGTTATGGCCTGGTATTACTAAGTTTCTTGAATCTCGTTTAGTTCTACTCAAACACATACTTCTCTGTTGTTGTTTTTTAATATATAGTAAATTAAACTTAAAAAGAACTGGTTCTTATAGTATCGTGGCATTATTCTGTTGGTAGCTATCGCGATACTCAAAAATATTATTTTGATAAAATAAAAAAAAAACAAGGATGAATATCCAACACGGACTGCTAAGTCTCCCCAAACTTCACATAATGTTCTCGATACTTTTTGCATAAGTGTTCACAGCTGCCACTTGTCGGCTAGATAGCTCTCTATACCGTAAGTTTAAAAACTATTCTGATATTCCGAACTTTTTCTGAAAAGTTTGTCTCAATAGCGTATAGTTTCCTTAAAATAAATGGCGTTCTAGAAAATATAACTAATTGCGCTAGTTTTCAGAAAAAATGTACAACATTGCTGAAAAGTTTAGAATATTTTCCTGATAGCTACCTAGTATCTCGTGGCATTTTCTAGCATTAATGCAAAACTTTGCGCTAAACCATTTTCAGGAAATAAAGAAATATCTAGAAAATATCATTTATTCAGGTAATGATTTCAGGAAAATGCACATATATTTCCTGGAAAGTTTAGAATATTTTCGTGACAACTATTGATGTATCTCGTGGCAGAAATATTTCACCATATTATCGAACCCTATGTTTTTGAGATACCTCCCGAGGTTATTCAAATTTATACATTGTGATTATCTTTTGTTTCTATACATACTATAAGCATAGTCATAGATCAGACGGGATTTTACTGAGATAGCAAAAGCGATAGTAATAAAAATCACCGAGAAAATACCTACTGTTAGATGTCTATGCTAAGCCATCCCAAGTCCCATAACCTATCACACGCTAGATCCTTAGTGTGGTTAAACCTATATGACAGTAGACAGTTTTATAAATCTAAAGTTTAATTACCTCTCTTTATGTATTAATATTTCATTTAACGTATTGGTTAGGGTCACGTGTTGTTTTTTTTAAATTCATTTCTCCTGAGAAAAAATAAAATGTGTGCAATTTATAATATAATCTTGTGGAAATATAATGTAAATATGAAAAATGAATTAACTTTTTTCGGAATTCGTGCGAAATGAACACCAGAATAGGATCAGCAAATTAAACATGAATCTCTAGCGCGATTCATGGATTTGCCGATCTTATTCTGTTGTTAGCTTTTAACAATGAGTTTTAATTGATATTGTTCGTAGGGATGGCAATTAAAGGTGGTGTATCAGATTTTGATCAGCTAATAGTTGTTCAAAAGTTTAACAATTAATCATTTACAGTTATTTGTGTTATAACGTTACATATTAGATTTTCAGGATAAGTATTTTTAAAATTTGAATTTCCTATCAAGGTTGTTCAACCAAGACTGTGTCACAGTATTATTTTAGCACAAGTATAAATATGATAAGTATATTTTGCCTAATGAATAATATGAATATAAGCACTATTCTATTTAATTTGTCAAAGATTTTCATTACCACGTATATATTTTTCCAAACTTCATTACAAATACAAGTTTATAAAAATATTATTATCTCCCTTTGCCTAATTCGGTTGCTAGAAAATAGATGAATTCCAAAGCTACATGCTGTTTTGCCTTTTGTTTCAGGTAGTTGAAATATCCCAATATTTATCAAATGCAAAAGTTAAACTATAGATTATATTGAAATCTGAAGAGATAGTCCACATTTTATATACACGTACTTTCATATTAAAAGTAGGTCATTACAAAATTTCATGAAAAGAAATAAAATATACATTTCGAGTAGGGATCTAACTCAATGTAATGGGTCTTTTTGTATAAATCGTTAACAGAATATATGAAAACTGAAAAATGCCAAATGTGACTGCCGATCATCTTTCAGAGTCTAATAATAATGTAAGCTATAAATAAATGTATACTGTTTAAAATTCCCCTAATACTACACAGAACAGATAGATAAATAGTATATATATACACATCGGAATAGCATTGAAGCGGACCGAGAAACAATTTACAGCAGCCGTATTGGCAATACAGGTCGACGAACCTGGCATACTTGAAGACGTTTTACATATAGACAGTATCTATATCAAGTGGCTTAACTAAGGTAATATTGTTCACTGTTCTGTTTTCGATTTATTCAAATATTAACAGTTATAATGATTTACATTGATAAGGAGATACCTGAAACAGATAGAAATCATAATACTGTGCGATTCATAAGTAGTGGAACGTAAGTCTTTTATTATCATGAGTAATAATTAATAATTCTTAATTAAACGATTCAGTTTTCTGGCGCATAACGTGATCTGAAATAAAATTCTGAATATTAAAAAAAGGTGAAGCAAGAAAAACATTTTATTTTAAGAGGTTAGTCATCAGTCAGTCTTTATTACTAATTTATCAACTTCATAGAATAATAAGGACCCTTTACCATTTTTTTTAATCGTTCTTTACCAACACATTCTGTGTAGACTATTTAAGACCCAAGAATTGTAGGTTATTGAAGAAAATGTAATCTAAATTTGGTCCGATCACGCGACTGAAAAAAAATGCAATCTGGAATATCTACTTTCACTTTCGATTTGCCTCATTGCTTCAAATTATTTACAAAAATCGTATCAAAATGCTTATATGAAAAGTGTAAAATTCATTTACTGGGTAAGTGTGTATATTATTATGTACCACATTAGGCGATAAATTAAGTAGAACGAAAAAATGAACGCATTGAAAAACAAAACGCTTCTTTAGTTGGGATTTTTGGACAGAATACAATGTAATTAAATTACTTCTTATCTGTCTTTACATTCTCATAAGTAATATATTACATCAGAAAAAATATCTTAGAATAGAGACGACCAAAATGCTTATGTATCAATCATGGTACTTAAAACTCGTCATGCACGTATTGTTTGCAGATATTTTAACTTATCGTACATTATAGTATTATGTACACTTGCATCCCATACAGTGGGACGTTTCGATTTTTTACGTAGTATTATAATAGCATGTGCAAATGGGAGCAAATCCGATTTTGATGTTTTCTTCACTCTTCTGGAGAGTTTGGCCACAAGAAAATAACGACACATTTTATAAAATATCAAAGACAAGATAAAATACAAACATTTGCTACGCATTTCATTCCATTCACGCATGACCTACCAATTTTACCCAAGTTTATTACATAATCTTTTTTCTTTGTGTTTACAGCAGATAAACATAGGTCAAAACACAGTGGTTGATATGGAACAGAAAGAACAAAACATTGATTTCACAACACTTGCTAAACAAATTGATTCAAAAATAGATCCAGACTTAGTTAAACAATTGAAACAAGTCGAAACCTTGAATATACTTTTGAAATGCGATATGTTTGGAAATGAAGAACTTATTCCTGTTGGAAGTTGCATAGATGGTTCAAAAGTTACCGTGCCAAGCGATAGTGGAGACATTGACGTGTTAATAGTTTCTAACCGGGTACTTTTAAAAGAGTCATTGTTTGATTACGACAATGAAAATCCCGCATTTCTACATATCAGAGTTAAAGACGAACATGAAAAATACTTTAAAACAGTGAAAAATCCGATCAAAGGTGTTTACCTCCCAATTTCTGTTCTTAAAGAACTTCGAGAAAGATTGTTCTTTCTATCTAAAGTGTGGCTAAATAGTAAAACGCAGGAAGGCTTATCAGAAGATGGACAGTTCTTAAACGTTACAAGAACTTCAGCAGTGGGAAAAGAACAGATGAAATTGTATCCGGACGAACAGATTGCTTTTCAGTTCATGAATAACCAAGAAACATTAACATTTAAATTGAAAAGAATGGAAAAATTTGCCAAATGTGCGCTTGGTGGAATAATGCATGTAGTAAATAATGCCGAAGAAATGGATGACGAAGATGGATTAAACACGTTTGAGACACACAGCCAACCAGATTCCTCTCTGTTAGAGATGCTGCACAAATTTCTAGACATGGCCGAAGGCAAAGAAAACGGTGTTAGTAATATAAACAATAATCCGATCACGAATGAAGATCTGTACACAGATGATACTGCTGATGAAAAATGTGAAACCATGCAGTGTGAAACGCTTGACAGAGAAGGAAGTGAAAACACATCAGATAAGATTTCCACTGAATTATTGCGTGGCGGTGCGTATAAGAGAAAATTATCACAAGACTGCACAACAACAGACACGAAGCGTGATAACTCTGGTTCTGGTTCTGAATTAGACCGCACATCTGAACACAAAAATGCCATTGATTCAGATTCCTTGGAAAATTCCGTAAAAGAAAGTAGTAAAACAGAGGCATGCATCAAAAACCCAATTCAAAATGGAACAGCAAAAAATAAGTCCTCGTTTTCAAAAATAAAGTCGACAGACTTTGTCCCAGCATTTAAATTTGAAGGATGGCCACGGGTAGCAGATGAGTGGGTGACTCGGCAGAGAAAATGGCCTTCGAAAGTAACGCTGAAAAAGGTTCTCGAATCAGGATGTCAGGTTGTTGCAAAACGACCTTTAGCCTTGTATAGTAAACCAATAGCCGAAGAAAGAGACCCATACTTCAGACTGTCTTTTGCACTTTCTGAAATAATTCTCGCACAAAGCATGAAGGAGCAACAGATGTTGTGTTGGCGGGTATTAAAAGCCTACCAGAAAGCTTTTCTAGAGACTAGACCAAAATGCCTTACATCATATCACTGGAAAAACGTTGTATTTTGGGTAAGTGAAAATTTGGACGAATCATTTTGGGAAGATGAAAACATCCTTGTAGCGGTGCTTAAATCTTTAGACTTGATGCAAAATTGTCTTCAAAACCGAACCCTGCCATTTTACTTCGTCAGAAAAATGAATCTGTTTAACGGTTGTGACGAGACGTTATTTGACAGCTTGATAAGACAAGTTGAAGCGATTAGGAGAGAGCCGTTAGTATTTTTGGAAAGATTCTTAGCAGCGCCTCCTAACTCTGAAACACACTTTCTAGGCATCGGTGAGATTGAGGACATGCTAAGTCAAGAAGCAAAGGCGCAAAACAAGGACAGCATTTCAGAGGAAATAGTAAATGGTTTTATAAACCATTTTCCAGCGTTTTGCAAAATTGATGATCGAGGTGAAACACACAAACAGCAGTTTCATGAAACTGTTTCGGACTTTCTGAAGACGGCTCGGTCTGAAATAGAGAAGAGGTCGCCAGACGTTTCTAAAGACGCTCAGAAGTCAAAAAGTTTGCAAGAGCAAATGCTAAACAGTTTGGAAAAAGTCTCAAACTCTTTGAGAAATGGAGATGAAGAAGAAATATTTAAGTCTTTTGATAACGCATTTCAGTCAGTAGCACATGATAGAGAGTTAAACGACGAAAACAGCACAGAATCCGATTCCGAAAGCGCTACTAAACAAAGTCTTGCAGATATGTTCAGCACTTTATCATCTGCTATGGCAGGTATGCAGAAAGACGACGGATCAGGAAATTCAAACAATGTTTTGGACAGTTTTCACAAAATAGCAATGAAATTGCAAGAAGACTTCGAGTCAAAGAATAAAAAGTGTGATCAACCTGACGAGAAAGAAAGCAAAGAAGAAAATGCAGTACTATCAACCTTCATAGGCGTTTTCCCAAAGTTCATTGAAGGAATGCAGAAGAGTACCGAAAATGAAGACGGAAATGCCAGTTTTGCTAATGACTTTAGGGAGGTCATAAATGAAGCTTCACAGAAAATAGGAGAGATAACAGGCAGGGAAGACAAAAAAGAGAAGAAATTAGAAATGGATATAGAACTAGATTAATACATTCAAAATCTTATATTGACAGATACCTTACATAAAGCCAAAGAATAAAAATATTCTATCTTCTACGAAATTAAGACTATGTACATGAGGATATTCAATTTACAGGTATAATCGCCTTGACGGACATTTATTTCATGCCAAAGGCAATCTGTATTTTCTGACTACAAGGTTAAAATTGAGTTTGGCGATTAAACATAGATCGCAACTTTTAACCGTTGGTCCGATTAAAAAATTGCACGAGTTTTATTGTGGTAAAGAAAATATGTAACGTTTTAGCTCCAGTTCATGACATTGAAATAACGACATGAAGGAAACGTTAGTGCAACAAAACTTAATTCAATATCAAGATAACAATTGAATATATACAGAGTAACAATGTATTTAATCGTTATGTTACTGATTCATACAATAAAAAGATAATGTGTGTGCTGACCTGAAGTAATATTATAGAGACCTGCGTGACCGATGTCTCTGAATTTGAATCACCTGACTGTCACCGCTTCGAGTTCGAAACCTAGCTTGGAATATAGAATTCTTTTATCAGAAGAATTCGCCAAGCTGGTTTCAGAACTCTGGTGCCCACTCGTACCTTTATAATACTCGAATTGGCAGACCGTCAAAAGCTGGAAAGTTGTCATATGACCTTGTGTATCAGTGTCAATAAGCCAATAACTTAATGCAAAGAAATTACGTGCACTGAATGTTATTAGTAACGTTTACTGTCATGTTATATTTCAAATACATACCCGGTAGCTGTCGAGGGAAAGATGAAACATTCTTGTTACCATGCAGTAACATGACAGAAAAAACGACCATAATCCATTTTATTTAACTGAAAACAAGTGTCTCATGTTAACGTGATTCTTCAGAAGATTCAAATTTTGCGACATTATATAATTTTTGTTATTGATTTCACTCAGACTTTCATTTTTTTGGGAGACTTTTCAGTGGGTTCAAGGTGAAAAAGTAACATGTTTGACGTTATTTTTTATCATAGCAAGGAACAATGATTAAGAACACATATTACATACTTGAAGATGAAATATGTAGAATTGATGCCCTTCCTATAATTATGGTACCACTGTTCCTTTGGATGCTCAAATTGACAAGCAAAAAAACGAAGTAGTGTTACTATACATAAATCTTTCATTTACGTAAATGGTAGAAAACATTTGTGCTTAGTGACAGTTGAGGGACAGAGTACGGCCTATTCAATCAGTTTTCGCATTTAGGTTGCTATTGAGCTGTAATCACCGTGTAGTCAAATGCATGCATTTACATAACTTGTTACAAATTTGGCATCCATTAGAGACGAGTCTCAAGAGTCTCAGAAATTGAACATGAGAAGCTTCCATTCTAAAGCTAGTATCTTAATTCAGTGTTCCCGAATAAACGTATTTTCTCTGGATCTATGGTTTGAGACCGGCTTTGTCAATAAATGTAATTTCTAATCAAAATGTTGAGGTATGTGTCTAGAGTCTAAGGATAATCTTAATATTATGTAATTTATTTACGTTCCGAATGATTGTAACAATTCCAAGCCGATGAATCCTATACAGCCACAGTTGTACTATTTTTTCCTATCTAAGATCGGACGCAGTGGGCCAGTGACTCTGAAACCTGAGATTGTACGCTCGAGCCCCCGCTCCTCCAACTAAAATAATTTAGACTAACTTTGGTATATGAGTCTCGCGAATGTGTGCTTCACACTTGGTACCCTAAAGAACCAGGGAAGCTTCTGGAATAGGAGTGTCTTCTGTATCTTGCACTGTCCTTGCACTAACAGTCGTCCGGAGGAGTCGCCCATATGAGTTATATGTGGCGACTATGAATAAATTTACATATAAACACATTTTCCTATCTAGTGTCGCTGTGAAATGTACAGTCCAAAAATGTCTAAATAAGAAACTGACATAATAATTCAGCCTATCGTAAATTATTTATACCAATAATTTTGTTATCAGATATGTTTATATATAAACCTGATGACTGGGTCACAAGGTCTAATATAATATGTAACTTATCTATACACAGTGACATTTAATTAATTCTGTACACATATATAAATTACAAAAAAATGGCTACGCTTTCGACCAGCTTCAGCATAAGTGTACAATATCACAAAATACACAGAAATCATGAAATAAGTACATAACTTTGCAGAGCACAAAGTTAAATTTCTACCAGCTATACACTCATTAATTTTAAGATGAAACCGTTTATGTTCTGTCATAAAAGTACATTAACAATTTCTTCAGCGGACCAGTACAGCTCAAAACAATCATTTGCATTGAGAGAAAGTGTTTGTCACTTTAATACCTACATAAATTTTCTTGAGACAGAATTAATGGTAAAAATATTAAATTATAAATTATGTTTTTTTCGGCGATTCTGCTTCTCGTCTGTTTCAATTTTGCTTGTTTACACTCCCAAAAAGATGCCTTCAGTTACTAAAAGATATTATTTTAATATCATCATTATCGATTGTGAATCGACCATTACGAAATCAAATCCCTTCAGGTAGCTTAAGATAAAGATTAATACTTTTGACGGAAGTTAAATCTAGTAAATGAATGAAAAAACATTGACTTTTCTGTAAAGCTATTCGCCCACAGTTTGGGGGAACTTTTCAACATGTTCATTTCCATCAAGTTTGACATAGTATATATGAGAAAAAGTGGGTGAAAATAAAAGTAAGATACATTTTTTATAAGAATATCTAGCAAAACTCTTATGTCAATAAGTTTGTACCACTAGCAACTTTCCAAGTATTCACTTTTTAGCTCACCTGGGCACGAAGTGCTCAAGTGAGCTTTTGTGATCGCCCTGTGTACGTCGTCCGTCATCCGTCCGTCCGTCCGTCCGTCGTCGTCCGTCGTCAACAATTTGACTGTTAACACTCCAAAGGTCACAATTTTGGCCTAATCTTAATGAAACTTGGTCAGAATGTTACCCTCATAAAAGTCTTGGACGAGTTTGATATTGGGTCATCTGGGGTCAAAAACTAAGTCACCAGGTCAAATCAAAGGAAAAGCTTGTTAACACTCCATAGGTCTCAATTATGGCCCAATCTTGATGACACTTGGCCAGAATGTTACCCTTAATAAAATCTTAGATGGGTTTGATATTGGGTTATCTGGAGTCAAAAACTAGGTCACCGGGTAAAATCAAAGGAAAGGCTTGTTAACACTCTAAAGGTCACAGTTTTGACCCAATCTTAATGAAACTTATAAAGAATGTTTCTCCTTAATAAAATCTTGGACGAGTTTGATATTGGGCTATCTGGGGTTAAAAACTAAGTCACCAGGTCAAATCAAATGAAAAGCTTGTTAACACTCTACAGGTCACAATTTTGGCCCAATCTTAATGGAACTTAGTCAGAATGTTAATCTTGATGATCTTTAGGTCAAGTTCGAATCTGAGTCATATGGGGTCAAAAACGAGGTCACCAGGTCGAATCAAAGGAAAAGTTCGTTTACATTAGAGGCCACATTTATGACCATATCTTAATGAAACTATCTTGATGATCTTTATGTCAATAGATCAGGTGAGCGATACAGGGCCTTCATGGCCCTCTTTTTATGGATGTTTTAGAGGAATTATTTTTTCGCTTAAAATTCCAACAAAATGCTGTTCAACTCATAGATTCTTTCTCCCTTGAAATGTTATACTTCTTTTTTTTTTAATTTTACCCTATGATCAACATGTTTTGAATAAAATAAAAAAGTGGAATACCACATCTCCCAATAAGTCGTTTTTACGTTGAAATTTGTAGACATCTTAAATGACTTTCATTTTTAACGAAACCGAAAATAAAAGTTTTCGTAGGAAATCCCTGTGAAAAAGTTTGGCTCATTGTTTTTCTTCTTTTTGTTCAATTCTCAGAAAACTTTTTTTTTCATGAACATGTTGTTTTTTATGCTAGCTAATTTGTTCTAAAGGTTTCATTACAATCGAACAACAAACAAAGTCAAATATTTGTCCAGAATGGGAGGAAAATGCCCCCATCAAAATAAGCCCAGACACTCCTGATTGCCTGTCAGAGGAAACTGGGTATGTAAATTTGTATGTTTTGACCCAATGATCTAAAACACAAAGGTTACTCTCCTGACTAGGCACTCATCCTAGTAAGTCCAACGGACACATGTCCAAACAGTCGATCTACAGTTTTTTCGAAGTCAGTGCGACATTGACCCTGAAGGTACTGACCACAACACCATCAGGGGTCATTTCGTGACTATTAGCAATAATTGTATTGAATTTGACGGACTTAAGCACAACAGTGTCCTGATATTGCTTTGGAAACCGTTTTATGTTTCAATATCACCGTGAACATGACCTTTGATTCCAAAACCTTAAAGTATTTGTTCATCACATACATTAATTCGTGCGTTGCGTTCTTATATAACGTGATTTTATTGACTTTAACATTTGACCTACTGACAAATTGAATATAAGTGATCATTTACTAACCACTGGCAATCTTCCTATAAAGTATGATATATGTACGTCAAACGTTCAAGATTCAGTTATTGAGCGGTAACAGTTTTCAGCCTGATGGTCATTATGGCCTTGACCTTAAACATACTGACCCATAAAAGGATAGGAGTTGTTTATTGACCACATGCACCCACCATACAACGTTTAACATTTAATAGAAGCTTTATGTAGTTATCGATCGGAAACTAAATGGTGTGTGCCGGCCAGCCTATAGACAGATGGGAGTAAAACAGTGTTAGCTACTCCTCTTCTTCGAAGCTATAAAAGAAAAACAAACAATAAAGCAAAGACCTCTTATAACATTTTATATAGCCATCGATTTAGTCGCCTTCAAGTGCTGGGCTAATATATCAAACATAGATATTCTAAGGACGGTCTGGTGAACTGTCTACAAACAAAGTCATCTCAAGTTTGTATGAAGTTTATAGGCAAGTTAATACCAAACACTAGGAAATTGTATATTAAAAATGATTATGCTAATACGAGAGTTTTGTGTCATAATTTTCTATGCTAAATAGGCATGTAACGTTCAATAGAAATACCTCTTAATGTATCAAACACAGAATGATAGATACATTTTTGAAAAACTGGTATACTGAGATTGATAACTCGGCTCGATTACAGAAATATTGCATATTCAAAAGAAAACTGCATGTATTTAGATTTAGTACAAGAAAATGTATTTAGATTTAGTACAAGAAAATGTATTTAGACTTGCTTTAGTTACATTCAGTCTTTTTATTGACACAGGGAGGTACGACATTATACCACGTGAACAGAGGATAAACGAATCATGTAATATGAAACAAATCGAAACTGAATACCACATTCTTCTCGTATGTCCGCATTACAGAAATCTGAGAATGGAATATTTCAAACCGTATTATTGTTATTGGTCGACTGTGTCTAAATTGGAAACTCTTTTGTCGTCAAAGTCTAAGAAAACTGTTTCCACTCTTTCTTACTTTTTTTGCAGAAAAGAAACGTATCACTAAGTAAAGTTATCTGTTAGGATAGCCATTGAAAATTATTTCTATCTGTAATGTTCCAGTTGACTAATTTACTCTTTAGAAAATGTGAAATAATATGTCATTTTCTTACTGTATTTTATAGTTATATTGGCTATAAACATTGAAAGATATCTTATGATTAATGAACTTCGTAATTCGTATTCTTATTTGTATAATATAAATGTCTCACAGCAGAACGTCAGCACAACGTTAGAAACATCAAAGTTTGAATTACTGGTAAAGGAAGACAATCGTCAAAGTTTTGTCATTTAACAAAGTTTATTACATAAGCAAAGGCTAAATATTATTGATACTTAAATAACCAAAAATGTCAAAGTTTTGTCTGAAGGCACATACTCGCACGTCGCCGTTTATACATATGGAGAAAAGAAGGACATTTGTCATCTTGTCTCTTATCTTACAGAAAAAAACACAGTTAATCAGAAATTCTATAAACTGCACTTTCAATGCAAAATATATATGGTAATTTGGTATTTATTCGACACAATTTTACACACTGAAGTGGAATCAAATATTTTAAAGGCGTACAGCTAAGCTAATAACCAGGTAAGCTATAAATAAAGGTAAAAAAGAAGAATAACAAGAGATCACAGAGTGATCTTGGCGCCCACCAATGTGCCATTTTTGAGTGTTCCAAATTTCAAGACTTACTGACTAGCTCAAGGTCAAATTTCATTTCCGTACACAACACAAATCTATGCAAGTGGTCCAAATTTGAAGGCTGTAGCTTGAGAAATGTAAAAGTAGGTCACTAGGTCAAAATCAAGGTCAAATTTTACTTCGGAATACAAAACTATGCATGTGGTCCAAATTTGAAGCCTGTACCTTCAAAAATGTGAAAGTAGGTCACTAGGTCAATGTAAAGGTCAAAGTTTGTTTCGGTACACAAAACTATGCATGTGGTCCAAATCTGAAGGCTGTAGCTTGAGAAATGTAAAAGTAGGTCACTAGGTCAAAATCAAGGTCAAATTTTATTTCGGAATACAAAACTATGCATGTGGTCCAAATTTGAAGCCTGTACCTTAAAAATGTGAAAGTAGGTCACTAGGTCAATGTAAAGGTCAAAGGTCATTTCAGTACACAAAACTATGCAAGTGGTCCAAATTTGAAGGCTGTAGCTTGAGAAATGTAAAAGTAGGTCACTAGGTCAAAATCAAGGTCAAATTTTATTTCAGAATACAAAACTATGCATGTGGTCCAAATTTGAAGCCTGTACCTTCAAAAATGTGAAAGTAGGTCACTAGGTCAATGTCAAGGTCAAAGTTTTTTTCGGTACACAAAACTATGCATGTAGTCCAAATTTGAAGGCTGTAGCTTGAGAAATGTGAAAGTAGGTCACTAGGTCAAAATCAATGTCAAATTTCATTTGAAACAGGAAACTATGCATATGGTCCAAATTTGATGCCTGTACCTTCAAAAATGTGAAAGTAGGTCACTAGGTCAAAATAAAGGTCAAAGTTTTTTCCAGTGCACAAAATTATGCATGTGGTCCAAATTTGAAGGCTGTAGCTACAGAAATGTGAAAGTAGGTCACTAGGTCAAAATCAAGGTCAACTCATGTCAAGGTTCATCTTGCCACTCAAAAATATACATGTGGTCCAAGTTTGAATGTTGTAGTTACTGACAAGAACATTTTAAAAGCTTTTCCCTATATAAGTCTATATGAACCATGTGACCCCTGGGGCGGGGCCATATTTAAACCCTAGGAGGATAATTTGAACAAACTTGGTAGAGAACCACTAGATGATGCTACATTACAAATGCCAAAGCCCTAGGCTTTGTGGTTTGGACAAGAAGATTTTCAAAGTTTTTCCCTATATAAGTCTATGTAAACCATATGACCCCCAGGGCGGGGCCATATTTGACCCTAGGGGTATAATTTGAACAATCTTAGTCGAAGACCACTAGATGATGTCACATACAAAATATCAAAGCCCTAGGCCTTGTGGTTTTGGACAAGAGGTTATTCAAAGTTTTTCCCTATATAAGTCTATATAAACCATGTGACCCCCAGGGCGGGGCCATATTTGACCCCAGAGAAATAATTTGAATCATCTTGGTAGAGGACCACTAGATGATGCTTCATACCAAATATCAAAGCCCTAGGCTCTGTGGTTTTGGACAAGAAGGTTTTCAAAGTTTTTCCCTATATAAATCTATATAAATTATAGAAATAAACAAAGGGCCATAACTCACTCATAAATTGTTGAACCAGTCTGATTTTCAGGGGGACACAACTAGGGTACCAATACATCATTCTGACAAAGTTTGGTCAAAATCCCCCCAGTAGTTTCTGAGGAGATGCGATAACGAGAAATTGTTAACGGACGGACGGACGGACGGAATGACGGACGGACGGACCACGGACGCAGAGTGATTTTAATAGCCCACCATCATCATGATGGTGGGCTAAAAATCCCCCAGTACTACATATAAATATGTATAGTATACATACACAACAAGAACTTATATTAATCTGTCAACCATATTGGCAGTAATTGCACTTCTAACAGATCGATGAACCTAACACACTTGAAAACCTTTTAGACAGCAAATTTATCAAGTGGCTTTACTAAGGTAATATTGTTTACTGTTCTGTTTTTTATTTAATCATATATTAGTTATAATATTTACTTTAATGAAGTGATACCTGAAAGTGAGATGGAAAACATAATACTCTTTAGTTAATCAGTTATAGGAATTTAATGAAAATGATTTAATTTCTGAAACGGAACGTGATCTCAAATAAAATACTAATGTCATCAATTTTTTTAGAAGCAATATTTACCAGCTTAAGAGAATAATTGGGGTTCTGTACCATACTTTATAACGTTTTTTAGCAACACGGTCTATCTACACTATCAAAGACTCAGACAGAAAATATGATTTGACACGAATGAAAAACAAAATGAAACCTGGATTACCTACTTTCACTTTCGATTTGCCAAATTGATTCAAATCATTTAAAATTCTTCTTGAAAAGTGTAAAATTCATTTATTGGTGAAGTGTGTATATTATTATGTACCACATTAGGTGGCAAATCGAGCAGAAGGAAAAAGGAACGGATTGAAAAACACGTCTTCAGTCGCAATTTTTCACTAGCTTACACTTTCAGTCTGTGTTTACACGCTCATAAGTATTATACTACATTATAGATTTTCTCAAGAGACAACCCAGTGGCTTACGGTATTGGACCCGTAATAGAGTATCTCCTTTTTGAAGAGTATTCAATTCCTACCATAAACCTACTTTGACTGCAATTTTCAGGGGGGCGTAGGTTCAAACCCCACTGGGACCATTTTTTTTTCCATGTTTTCCTTTTCTTCTAGTAAGTTTTTACTTCTTTCAAGACTAATTATGGATGAATTGTACAAAAATGGAAAATTTTCATTTTATAAGCGATTTTTTGCCGTTTAATGTGAATTTACCTCTGAATCAGGAGGGGTAGAGTTAGAAATCTTTAAAAATACTGAGTTACGTGCGGTAAAAGTTCTCTATTTTGCCTTCATTCGTTAGATTACATGTTGTGGAAGAAATGCAGATAGGTTTTTCTATTGCCCCAAGGTTATTTTTGAATGAAGTGAGCAAAATTCAGAACAGACCCACCGGATTCGACCTTAATTTTTCAATGTTTGAGTTAGAATTCAGTCTCATTAAATCTGTTTACTTGAAGCACCCTAGACAAAAATGAGTTTTAAAGTTTTATTTTGTGTTTTCTAATTGTTTAACAATAGTTTGATGTTTCTTTTATCAAAATTAATGTTGTAATGAATTCTCTGCAAGCGTTTTAGATAGTGGCCATCACATTGAATTTTGTCTCTTCTTGAGCGTGAGGAAATACCATATATTATACAAAATTTACAAAAAACGGCACGGTGAAAGTTGTTTAAAATTTGCAACACAGTGTGAAACATGGTCAACTTTAAGAATATACCAAGCAAATGCCATTTTTAAAACATTACTATTAGGGGTCCAATACCTTAAGTATCATGGTAGTTTAACTCATCATGTATGTATTGTTTGTATGATTTTGACTTATCTTACATTATGATATTATGTGCATTCACATTCGATCCCTACGGTGGGATGATTCATTTTTTTATTATATAAAAGTAGCATGTGCATTTGTAATAAATCTGTTGTTAATTATTTCTTCACATATCCGAAATGTTTTGCCACATGAAAATGCATTACATTTTAATGATACATTTTATGAAATATCCAAGAAGATAAAATACACACATTTGTTACGCATTTCATTCTATTTGAACATGGCTCATGTGTAAAGAAACCATGTCAATTTAAAGTTTATTACATAGTCTTTTTTTCTTTGTGTTTACAGCTTGTTAACATAGCTAAAAACACAATGGATGACATGGAACGGAAAGAAGAACACATTGATTTCACAACACTTGTTAAACAAATTGATTCAACAATAGATCCAGACTTAGTAAAACAATTGAAACAAGTCGAAATCATGAATATATTTTTGAAATGCGATATATTTGGAAATGAAGAACTTATTCCTGTTGGAAGTTGCATAGATGGTTCAAAAGTTACCGTGCCAAGCGATAGTGGAGACATTGACGTGTTAATAGTTTCTAACCGGGTACTTTTAAAAGAATCATTGTTTGATTACGACAATGAAAATCCTGCATTTCTACATATCAGAGTTAAAGACGAACATGAAAAATACTTTAAAACAGTGAAAAATCCGATAGAAGGTGTTTACCTCCCAATTTCTGTTCTTAAAGAACTTCGAGAAAGATTGTTCTTTTTATCTAAAGTGTGGCTAAATACTGAAATACAGGAAGGAATGTCAAATGATGGAAAGTTCTTAAACGTTACAAGAACTTCAGCAGTGGGAAAAGAACAGATGAAGTTATATCCAGCCGAACAGGATGCTTTTGAGTTTAAGAATAACAGAGAAACATTAACATTTGCATTGAAAAGAATAGAAAAATTTGCCAAATGTGCGCTTGATGGAATAAAGCATCTAGCAAAAAATGCTGAAGAAATGGATGAGGAAGATAGACTAAGTGCGTTTGCGACCCACAACCAACCAGACTCAAATGACCATTACGATACCTCTCTGTTAGAGATGCTGCGCAAATTTCTAGACATGAGCGAAGGCAAAGAATCCGATGATAGTAGTATAAACAATAAAACGAATACGAATGAAGATCTGTACACAGATGATACTGCTGACGAAAAATGTAAAGCCATGCCATGTAAAACACTTGACACAGAGGGAACTGAAAACGCATCAGATAAGATTATGACTGAATTATTGCGTGGCAGTGCGTACAAGAGCAAATTATCACAAGACTGCACAACGGCAGAAACGAAGCGTGATAACTCTGTTTCGGATTCTAAATTAAACCACGATCCTGAATACAAAAACGCCATTGATTCAGATTCCTTGGAAAATTTCGTAAAAGAAAGTAGTAAAACAGAGGCATGTACTCAAAAAGGAACAGCAAAAGATGAGACCTCGTTTTCAAAAATAAAGTCGACAGACTTTGTCCCAGCATTTAAATTTGAAGGATGGCCACGGGTAGCAGATGAGTGGCTGACTCGGCCGAGGAAATGGCCTTCGAAAGTAACGCTAAAATTGGTTCTCGAATCAGGATGTCAGGTTGTAGCGAAACGACCCTTAGTCGTGTATAGTGAGCCAATAGCCGAAGAAAGAGACCCGTACTTCAGACTGTCTTTTGCACTTTCTGAAATAATACTCGCACACAGCATGAAAGAACAACAGCTGTTGTGTTGGCGGGTATTAAAAGCCTACCAGAAAGCTTTTCTAGAGACAAGACCAAAATGCCTTACATCATATCGCTGGAAAAACGTCGTATTTTGGGTAAGTGAAAATTTGGACGAATCATTTTGGGAAGATGAAAACATCCTTTTAGCGGTGCTTAAATGTTTAGACTTAATGCAAAATTGCCTTCAAAACCGAAACCTACCATTTTACTTCGTCAGAAAAATGAACCTATTCAATGGATGTGACTATGCATTATTTGACAGCTTGATAAGACAAGTTGAAGCGATTCGGAGAAAGCCGTTAGTATTTTTGGAAAGATTCTTAGCAGAACCGCCGAACTCTGAAACACATTTTCTAGATATTGGTGAGATTGAGGGCATGCTAAGCCAAGAAGCAAAGGCGCAGAACAAGGACAGACTTTCAGAGGAAATAGTAAACGGTTTTATAAATCATTTTCCAGCTTTTTGCAAAGGTGATGATCAAGGTGAAGCAAACAAACAAATGTTTCATAAAACTGCTACGCACTTGCTGAAGACGGCTAGGTCTGAAATAGGGAAGAGGACGTCACACGTTTTTAAAGACGCCCAGAATTCAAAGAGTTTGCAAGAGGAAATTATAGACGGATTTGAAAAAATCACAAACTCGATGAAAACCGGAGATGAAGAAGAATTATTTAAGACTTTTGATAACGTATTTAAGTCGGTAGCTCATGACAGAGAGTTGAACTACGAAAACAGTGCAGATTCCGAAAGTGCTTCTAAACAAAGTCTTGCAAATATTTTCAGCACTGCTGTGGCAGGGAAGCAGAAAATCGACGGGTCAGGACATTCAAACAAGGCTGTAAATGAAGCTTCACAGAAAATAGGAGAGGTAAAAGACAGGGAAGACAAAAAAGAGAAGAAACTGGAAATGGATATAGATCTTGATTAATACATTTACTATCTTACATTGACAGATACCTTACGTAAAGCCAAAGAATAAGAATATACTATCTTCTAAAAAATTTAGACTATGTACATGAGCATATTCAATTTACATGTATAATCGCCTTGACGGAAGTTTATTTTATGCCAAAGGCGATATGAATTTTCTGGTTACAAGGATAAAACATAAAACACTGAGTGATTAGACATAATTCAAAACTTTAACGCTGGTCCGATTAAAAATTGCACGAGTTTTATTGTGGTATAGAAAGTAGACATTAAGTTTTAGCTCCAATTCTTGACATTGAAAGAACGACATGCATGAAGGAAACGTAAGTGCAACAAATCTTAATTCAATATCAAGATAACATTTGAATATATACATAGTAACAATGTATTTAATAGTAATGTTACTGATTCATACAATAAAAATAATATGTGCGCTGACCTTTTCATATTTTTTCTATAATCTTTTTTCGTATGTTTTCGATGAATTTTATGATAATTATAAAAACAACTATTTTTAGAGAAGTATTTTGAAATGTTCAACTCTGTGACCCTTCACATTTTAATCTGTAAATATGACATGTATGTAAGTTATTTAAAAGAAATAAATTCGGTTTCTCTTTTAAAACAGAAAGTGAACTAAAATTACATAATCTGTAAGTTACAGCTGGTCTCGGTTGGATAAATCAGTATTTCAAGTTTAGTTAATTAAGACCCGTTTTATTGAAAAACGTCAATAGATACATAAATATTTGACGTCCATAACATCAAAGTTTACGTTTATGCTATTAATAAATGTAAACAGACAAATCGTTTAGACCAAATATAAAGATCGATTACATTATTACTAGTATTTCACGTCATGATACGAAGTGCATTGAATTGCGAAATACGTTTAAGTGGACCTCCTGTAATTTCCAATTTATATCTACAGCTATCCGTTCGCAGTTTTGGTGGAATTTCTAATATCCCGATTTACACGTAGAAACAAAGAAAGAAAATATAACCAGCTGTCTTTCCCGCTGATGGACAGGTTTCCCTCTTCTAATTTGGGTGTAGACATCCAGACATGGCAGGTTTTAATTTCAAACATTAACTTATATACATTGCAGTCTTATATATTGTTATACGATAAAGGTAGGTAAGATTACCGGGACCTGCGTGACCGATTGGTTAAAATCTCTGAATTTGAATCACTTGACTGTGACCGCTTATAGTTCGAAACCTTGCTCAAAATATAGAATCACCTGATTGTCACCGCGTAGAGTTTGAAACCTCGCTTGGAATATAGAATCACCTGACTGTCATTGCTAAGAGTTCGAAACCTCGCTTGGCATATAGAGCCACCTGACTGTCACCGCTTATAGTTCGAAACCTCGCTTGGAATATAGAATCACCTGACTGTCACCGCTTATAGTTCGAAACCTCACTTGGAATATAGAATCACCTGATTGTCACCGCGTAGAGTATAGAATCACCTGACTGTCATCGCTTATAGTTCGAAACCTCGCTTGGAATATAGAATCACCTGACTGTCACCGCTTATAGTTCGAAACCTCGCTTGGAATATAGAATCACCTGACTGTCACCGCTTATAGTTCGAAACCTCGCTTGGAATATAGAATCACTTGACTGTCACAGCTTATAGTTCGAAACCTCGCTTGGAATATAGAATCACCTGACTGTCACCGCGTATATATGAGTTTGAAACCTCGCTTGGAATATAGAATCACCTGACTGTCACCGCTTATAGTTCGAAACCTCGCTTGGAATATAGAATCACATGACTGTCACCGCGTAGGGTTTGAAACCTCGCTTGGAATATAGAATCACCTGACTGTCACCGCTTATAGTTCGAAAACTCGCTTGGAAAATAGAATCACCTGACTGCCACCGCTTATAATTCGAAACCTTGCTTGGAATATAGAATCACCTGACTGTCATCGCTTAGAGTTCGAAACCTCGCTTGGAAAATAGAATCACCTGAGTGTCACCGCTTATAGTTCGAAATCTCGCTTGGAATATAGAATCACCTGACTGTCACCGCTTAGAGTTCGAAATCTCGCTTGGAATATAAAATCACCTGACTGTCACAACTTAGAGTTCGAAATCTTGCTTGGAATAAAGAATAACCTGACTGTCACCGCTTATAGTTCGAAATCTCGCTTGGAATATAGAATCACCTGACTGTCACCGCTTAGAGTTCGAAACCTTGCTTGGAATATGGAATCACCTGACTGTCACCGCTTATAATTAGAATTATTAACATTCAGTAAATTGCTGTAACATGTGTTATTACACTGTCATTTGTTTGCCATTTAAATAGGCGATTAATCCACACTTAGCAGAAATAGACACAATATTTTACTTACAAATAATATATCGTATTGGCTGCCGACTGCAAATTGCATGTATATGTCGTTCGATAGATGCATATTGTTTTTGTTTTTATCCCCTGTTTGCCTTACGGATCGATATTGAAAATCCTGTTGCTTCATAAATAAGTAAATTGTTAATCAATTGAAATAATGTGGATTTGTGCACTCATGTTATACAATTACGGTACTAGAATATGAATTATAAATTTCCAGGTATGTGTAAGCACAGAACCATTTTAAAGCGATCTATATAAGCTGAAGCTAGAATCTTTCGCGTTTTTGTTAGAACAGAGTTTTTCGCGGCTATTTAATTTCACGGAAATATACTACCCGCGAAAGGCGCTAATTTAAAAAGCGCGAAAACAATTCTAGGTTTACAGTATGAGCGATATTTAGATATTCTGCCAAGATGTTATAGGACTTAGGATGAGTGGTCTCTCACTTAGAATACAGACTGGCAGATTTAATAGAAATCGTATTCCCCGTGAGTAAAGACATTGCTTATGTTATGAACCTTTAGATATTAAAGATGAATACCATTTTGTTTGTATCTGTAGGTGTTACGCCGATATAAGGAAGAAATATTTAAAAGCTTTTTATTACAGACATCCATCAGTATATAAATTCAACAATTTTTAAATACAAATAACAAAGCGGAAGTTATTCAGCTATCTAGATATGTTAAAGAAGCTCTTACTATTAGAAATGCACTTTTAAATGTTGAACTCTTATTTCTTCATGTTCATTCCCCATCTGATATTATCATTATATTTGTTTAGTTATATTCATTTTGTAATTGTTGTCTGTAACATGTCCTTTATTTCATGTTTATTTTCACGTCGACATCATGAATTGTAGACTATGTACTATGTACAAGTCTGAATAAAGAATTATTATCACTTATTATATAGAGTTATCTTCTCTTGACCAGCTACTTCAATAAAGTTAACTTTCACACTTCTTTCAAAACATTTCAATTCAATGATCACAGCACAGCTTTCGTCTAATTCTTGCTTTCCTATTCAAATTTTCAAGTTTTAATTCTTTAAACTACTTTCAACTTAATTTTCACTTTTATTTCATCTTGAAAGTTCAATTTGAATACCACAGTACAGCTTTAAACCATTTCATGTGTGCTCCTATTTAAATATTCAAAGCATAGCTTTAAGCTGAACTATTTTGCTTTAAACTACTAGTAATTCAAGCTCCATCAATTTTCCTCTGATATAAAAATGTAATGTAATGCTGAAGCCAAAGTTGTAAAATAAAACTTGAAACTTGAAACTTGATACAATTCACTTCGATGTGTTTTTTTTCAACGATGTATAAATGGTATGTGTGTAATTGTGTGGGAATTTATCGAGCAAAAGTACACAACCATAAGAGGCACCAGTAGTCCAATGAAACCGGCTTGGAACTTGATAAAGTGCTATTGTTCTATGTTTAATTGCCGTTTGGATTTAACTGAGTGAAATAGCTATTTAGTAAAATGAATGTGTGTTGAATATCGTATAAAATTTTTTGATAACAACAATATCATAAATTACCGACGTTTATTCTACGAAGAGCGGTAAAGCGGTCTAGGAAATTATTGTGAACATTAAAACCACCGCAATATAAAGTGTCCTTTGAAAATGATTGCGACAAAAGTTTCTACAGCAGTTCTATTTATACAGATATTTTTCGCCCAACCCTAGCATGCAGATATGTTTTGATTCAACGGAGATAAGTATTTTTTCCATTTACATCATTTTCCTGCAAAACAGCTGAAACTTATAACGAGTTCGTTCAAAGAATCCCCCTGGTTTGCAACAGACAGAACACTTTATTCGACTTTCAGGAAAAAACGAAAGAGTTTCATGAAAAAAGAAAGGTATATTCTGGAAGTACAAGGAAGCGCACATGCCGTTGGCGTACTGTTCTTTTATGTATATAAATGCCATTGTTTAGGTTGAACCGAGAAAAAATGCGTTCGTTGAAGAAACTCTTCAAGTCACGTGATTATCCGCATTGCACAATACACAGGAAACAATGTATAATAGAACTCGGTATATTATTAATGTCCACTTCAATGTTCATTAATAATTCCATTAACTCACATCCTTTTCGACATATAGCTTATCGGCAAAGTGTTTCATTACATTCATCTAGAAATGCGGCTTATTGGGATAATATTACACTGCATCCTTTAAGATATTCCGGTATTATTGATGGTGTTACACAACTGAAATATTCTGTCAAATTGCTGCCTAATTTGACTCGACTTATAAACGCGACGAATCCGAAGTTCCCTCGTACTATCAATGCACCATATTTGATCGAGAATCCTGAACTTTGTAAGTCAGTCAAAAATCTGACTGTTCTCGTAGTTGTGAATACAGCGACAGATCACTTCGAAATTAGACAAGCGATCCGTCAAACTTGGACTAATGACACATATTATTCTGATCTAGGTACAGTAAGAGTTCTTTTTCTGCTCGGTAGAGCCGTTAGCCAGAGTATTCAGGCTAGGATACAAAAAAAATTTGACCAGCATAAAGATCTTTTACAAGGCGACTTTATAGATACATATTACAATCTTACACACAAGGGTGTAATGGGATTTAAATGGCTCAAGGAACGCTGCCGAAATCCAAAATTCATTCTAAAAGTAGACGATGATTTTATGGTTAATATGTTCATATATTTACGAAGTATTCAATATGCTGAATCACTGAAAACAGTTAATGTATATTGCGACTACAAATCCGAAATAATTCATAAACCCAAAGGAAATAAATGGTATGTCAGTGAATATCAATTTAAAGATACGATATCGTATTTAAAGTTTTGTAAAGGGAAATTTGTAAGTATGACGAATGATATTCTGCCATCCCTGTATGTATCTGCATCAAAGACACCATTTTTCCACCTAGATGACGTACTATTATTTGGATACGTTATGCATAACATTCCGGGACCCACATACCAAACACTTCAGGCAAAAGACATGCAGGATAATATCAATGCGGTGATGAATTGTTTAAAGGTGCGGAAAGATCAGTGCACATATTTTGTCATTCAGGCAAGTAGTGCCAATGTAATGACAAAAACGTGGTCAACAATTGTAGAATATTTTAAAGCATAGAAAGCCTTTCGATGCCAATGATAATCAACCGTTTAGAGAAAGAACATTGCGATGTATAACAGTATTTTACTGTTAAGACCAGTGACGCAAGAGAAATGATAAAACATTGTCAACAAAACATGTAACAGGAGACTCGCACCTGGGACCCCGGGATACCTTTTCAATGCTCTACTGACTAAGATACCGTGCTGCCTACACATTTTCTCCCCGTTTTAATATTCAAGTTCTATACAGCAGCATGTGTTTAAAAATGCCATTATAGCGGTAGCACAAAGTCAAACTGTGGCTAGATATACCTTGATCAAATGTGTGCAACATAGCAGATAAAGTAAGGGTATATTTCCAAGGACAGAACACAGCAAACACAGTCAGAGATATGCATCTTATAGATATATTTATTTTGTGTCTACATTAATACTTTGTAATGAACATTCAAGTTTTCGAATATGAAATTTTGGACATAATATGACTTTACAGTAAACTTATCTATTTCTCTAAATTGTCTTTATTTTTAAACGTTTGGAGTAACGTCTTTTCTCCTTCCAGAGCTTTTCTGGATGTTTCTATTCGAACGACACATCAAGAACCTTGAGAATGTTTGTATTATCCATGGCGACAATCAATCTTGACTTAAACTGGTCAAAACAAAGTGCCTGAGGTTTCTTGATATTGTCTACATTTATGACACACACTTGGTAGGCATTTCCCGACAGCAGAATGATAGTGTTTGAACTATAGCCACTCAAGAAATGTTGGCTACCAGGGCCTGAACAAATTCCCTTTGGATTATCTATGTCTCTGAAAATGCGCCTTTTAAGGGTTCGTCCGTCAGATGTGATGATTAGCAAACATTTTTGAGTATCAACGACATACATTCTGAGCCCATCTTTATGTTTTAATATATGTTTTGGTAATGACATGTCTGTATCGAAGGTTTTTAGCATGTTCCCAGAATAATTATACACACATAGAAGACCTTTGCCTTCGCCGAATTTATGATTTCCACCGCAGGTAACGTAGATGAGTCCATCCTTATGGGCGATGCCACGGCAGTGGCCCGTAACACTGAATGAGGACGACAATGCTAATCTTCTTGTTAAATTTACGAACTGAACTGTCTTTGTATCAGTAAGTGCAACTGCGACACTGGAACTGCTAACAAAACATACAGCATTTGGTTGGCCAGAAAGAGGCAGAATATCTACAACTTGGTACTGACTGTCCAGCTTCTTAAGACTTTTGTTTTCAAAGTCAGTTATCAAGTAACTTCCGTCTATATGCATAATTATATCTGTAATATCACATGTTGATTTATCTTTAGGAGATTTCACATCAAAATCGCCATTCAGACTGACCGATTTAATTGTCTTATTTTCAATAATTTCACCAAGAGATTTGATTTCATTTACAACATCAATAGCTCTGTGATTCACTGAAAACTCAAGGGTTGTTGCACTATGCGGTTTTAAACTATTCAAAGTATCGGTACATTGTAACTGACATTTTTCAGCAAGTTTTAGCTGAACGAACAGTGATGACATATTTTTATCAGTAAGAAACTTTGTCAGGAGAAGGTGTTCGCTTTTAAGCGATGATATCACCTCCGCAGTTTGGCTTATAGCAGCTTGTTCTTCATCTTCATCATCGGACGCTTTATCGCTAAGCTGTGTTAAAAGCACTGTTTCTAGTCTTTTGAAGTGGTTTATTATTTTGGAGCAGGTATCTTTGATTTGATCAGATATTTTGACTTTCTCCGCCTTTAAGTTAGCAACATGAAGCTGTCTCGCATTTGATAAATCCTTGGCATTGGACTGCACCATTTCCATTTTTACCAACATATCTTTTGCTTCTTCAAGCACGTCTGCAGCTTTTGCTGCCTTTGGCAAATACAAGAGGTCTGCGCAAGAACTGAAATGCAAGAAAAGAAAAGACAAATATAATAAGGAAACTATATACTAATATGGTGGCTGATTTCTGCCATTACGTTCCCTTCGAACGTGCTAAAACGCCGAAACGACAAAATTAGCCCGGTGTGTTGGTGTGTTCACGGTCTTCAATCGCGCCAACACGCCAGGACGAAATGACAAAAATCAGCCACCGTAACAATACAATATAATTTTTATACATCTACTTGAAGTACATGCACATTAATATATAGATAAAGACACCATTCTAATCATGTTTTTGGCATAAACGTTATAAATGTAAACATCAAATAAAACCTCTAGAAATGTACAGGAGAAAGACGATCATCATCGTAGTTCTCACTTTTTTTCAAAATATATATTTCAAGTTTCCAGTTGTTTAAAAAGAAAATATACTTGTGATTTATAGAAGCACATGCTCCGCAGCAAACTTCGTTGTGACCACGACAGTACATATCGATAAGTTTCCCATGGTGGGTATCACATCTCTGCGAGGGTAAATCCACCCAGTTGCCTTTCCGCTTAACATCTTTTCCTTTGCCACTAGCGTTCTTCACGACTTGGTGTTGTTTCATACTGTCAAACTTGTTGTGCTGTTTCAAGCACGTCTGGCATAGAAAGTGATCGCATTCTACACAGTACATTTCTGCATTTACGTTCTTTTTCTCCTTCAGGCACGTGGAACATTGATAATCATAGTACTCATCTGATGCCTCGAAAATGTGATCAGATTCATCCGAGCTTGTACGATCTGTTTCTTCTAATCTATAATCAGGCTCCATTTTCTTCAGCTTGTTTCTTACTTTGTGTCAATAATACTATGAAAGTCATTTATCTATTCATATTGAAACATCCCGTAACAAATATATCCGGACACTGTAAGTTGTTGTTTCCGGTAAAATGTTGGAAGGATAAGCGTTTTAATTTCGTGTATTAATCATGTTTATTGTGATTTATTGACGCTATGATTGCCCACTTCAGATTTATGTTTGACCTTGCTTGTTTTAGTTTAACATGATTGTCATCTTGTCACAAAATAAGACTCATATACACTTTGTGTAAGCTATATCCGTAACTTAAAAGCTTAATTTATGTACAGACTCATTTCTGTCTTGGTTCAGACAAATCTGAGTATGTCTTTGTTTAGATGTCTGTTCAAATTCCCGAACTTGGCTTACTCAACTTTCCTGATAAGCTGACATCTTTCAAAACTTATTTAGTTTTCCACAAGGGCAAAAAAAGCAATTACGATTTCCAAATATTTCTTGTTACGGTTATGTTGTTGTAGAATGTCCATTCAAGCTCAAATGTTCATGCATGAACAGACTCGATCGAAGCAAGCTTGCTATTATTTTAATTTGGGCATGTTCTATGGTACTAAAGGATTTTCTAGATTTTATTACTTATTTGTTCTGCCAACCAAATATCTGCGTGTCCGCTAAAACTCAAAAAGATTATTCCATTGTTTATATACTCTTGACTGCTAAAGGGTTATTATAATACTAGCCTGGCTCCCTGGTGGCATGTTTTTTCTTTTAAATGCAGCAAACCTTTTATAAGTTAATTTTAAGCCTCTAAAATAGCACGTACATTTTATCTGATGGCTAAACCATACAGCCGGAGCTAGGGGCAATAAAAATATTAATACAGAAACATCCTGTCAGAGTAACTTCCGCTGTTAATGGTTACTTCCACTGTTAATGAATACAATTACAGTTGAAACTCAGTATCTCAGAGTCAAACAGATCAAGCGAAATTTGACTTAAAATGATATTTTCTGCACGTATTTGCGGAACCTGAAAATGCCTTCGAGATAACCGAAATTTTGAGATAAGTTAATTCGAGACTGTATGTGAGAAATAAGACAGAACAAACATAGGGACGAGATCTATTATACCACAAAATGTGATAGATGTACTGGTTCCAAGCTTTTATACGAGTAAATCTAAGCATAACAACATGTGTAGCACAAAGCGTATGCTATGATAATAACAATGAAGTAACAGACACATGCATGCTTGAAGAAGGAACTCAGCCGGCTACACCTAGGATCGGTCGATGCAAAAACAACACTGGAGAGTTTAAACTAGTTTACTGGCGCCAAATGTCACTCTTTAACCCCCACTATGTACCCATGTTACAAGATAGTGCCTATAGAATTAGGCCTGAATCTCTTACACATGTAACAGTTAACCCAGGAACACGTTGGAAAACGCAGAAGTATTCACGCTCGTGTAAATCAAAACCAGTGGAACCGTAAACTAATTGCCATGATGTACTCCACCTGCCCGCGAACACATTTTGCTTGTCCTGAGGAGTCCAAGGAGTCCTCTATAAGCGGAGTGTACTGTATACGGTCATGTATATTTAATTAGGAAACTAAGAAAGTTTCTTCAAAGATATCAAAAAACTGTTATATAATGCCATCTGTGTCAAATCCTGACGAACTAGCTGATAATGATTTGTTTAAATAACTTAAAAGACGCACATAGCTGATTTCAGAAAGTAACTATAATCATCTAAATGTTACGGAAGAGCATTAGTGCCAAGTCTATGTTTTTATTAACTCGAAATTTCGAGCTACTAAGTCGAAATTTCGAGTTGCTTATCTCAAAATTTTGAATTAGTTACTCGAAATTTCGAGTTACCAAGTCAAAATTTCGAGTTACTAAGTCCAAATTTCGTGTTACGTATCTCGAAATTTCGAGTTACTAACTACAATAGTTTACGTTGATGTTTAGGTCCTGGCTAAGATTTAGGTACCTGGTGCATCCACCGGGTAGCCCTAAGGTTCATATGATTAAGATGACAGGGCAGCGTTTGCTCATAAGAAAATATCACTATTTAAACCATGTTTAAATCTGGAAGATTTCGACCTAGTTTGAACCCAAATGACATGGAAATATAGACATACCCTACATTAACGTGTAGTAATGAGTATGACCAAGATCATGTTTATAGGTCATACAATGAAGTATTGTAGTATATGTTCAAGTCGCTACATGTTGGATACAATATATATATGTAGATGATTCCACTTCGAAAAGTCAAAAGTCGTCCATTACATTTTTGGCCTTTGACAGACGGACAGACGTTCAAAGTTTGCGGATAAAAGGGCAAGATACGAAGTCGAAGTCGAACTTTGGTGTTATCAACTCGTATCAACTCGAAAGTTCGAGTTATTGAACTCGAAATTTCGACTTAGTAACTTGAAATTTCGAGATAATAAATAACATACACTGGCACCAATGCTCTTCCGTAAAATGTTTACCAGATGTGAATACGTTTTTCATGCAGTATAATTATATGCTGTGTCCTTATTGCAGACAAATATTTGGCAAGACAAAGGAGCATGTAGGTAAGTCAGTTATCATTCTCGGAATAGGTCTGCATGGTGTTTAAAGTCATGTGGTGATATTTCAAAACGTCGCTCGCACAGGTCTATAAACACCATGTACACCTTTTTCTTGAACAAGAACTACATTGTACAAAACAAATATTATAAACCACAGAAATTCGTATGATCAGTATTTTTGGCTTATAACCATGATGAACAATACTGTGAAGGACTCGCAATGTCTTTTTTAAACATATTATAATTGTTCTGCACATATTAGATATACCAAACTTTTGTCTCATCATGAGATACACTTAATGAAATTTTATGGAACGCCTAAACCGCCTTGGCATGATAATTAATTGTGCATTTTCCAATACAAATAATGATTTGTTATGTAGATAAAACAGTTTGTTATGTATATATATTAGTTTGTCATGTACATTTCTTAGTTTGTACTATGCATTTAGCAGTTTGTTCTGTACAATTAATAGTTTGTTATGTACATTTTTCCAATATATCAGGTACAAATTATAATTTGTTATGTAGGTAAAACAGTTTGTTATGTACATTTACTAGTTTGTCCTGTACATTTCTTAGTTTGTGTTGTGCATTTAGCAGTTTGTTCTGTACAATTAATAGTTCGTTAAGTGCTTTTCCTACTATATTCGGTACAAATCATAATATGTTATGTAGACAAAACAGGTTGTTATGTACATTATCTAAATTGTCCGGTACAATTTTAGTTCGTGTTGTGCATTTACTAGTTTGTGCTTACCCCAGTATGTTCGGTACAAATAATAAATTGTCTTGTAAATAAACAGATATGTTTAAATTTTCTTTTCACTGGTTTATGAAAATAGATAATTGTCGAAAAGAACTTATTTTTTTCAATTATCACAAGTAGTATATATGTATGAGAATCAACATGTATTGACAAAACAGTAAGGGTACACGTTTAGTAAATTCACATAACATCAGTTTTTAAGCAAGATTTTTTAAGTATTAGGCATTTCAAAACAATCACAATTAGAATAACAACATTCCAGCAAACTTTACACTTTAAACTACGAAACGGGCATGCACTTTACACTATTACACACAGTCGGGTATTCATAAAGCGAAAAAAATGTAGTTTTTTTAAAGTGTATTAATTTTCATATTTTTATGCAGAACATGCATATATTTAACATCATAATTTAATTTATATTTATTTGCAAACTTCGTAAAAAATAAGTATTAAAAAGAAGGTGGAATAATAGGGGCGAAAAGACTTATTTGTAACTGCCAGGGGGATGAGCAGACTGGAGAACGAAAAGAAGATTTGGGGATGAGTTGACTGTAAATAAGCAATCCCTCTATTTTTGCCGCTGCAGTGTCTAATATTTATCTGTATAAATAAACCGCAAAACGAATTGTTTTTCGTATAAGACAAATTGTTATATCCACATGACAAATTGGTAAGTGGACATGACAAATTATAATCTGCACCGAATATATTGGAAAATGCACATAACGAACTATTAATTATACAGAACAAACTGCTAAATGCATAGCACAAACTAAGAAATGTACAGGACAAACTAGTAAATGTACATAACAAACTGTTTTACCTACATAACAAATTATTATTTGTACCGAATATATTGGAAAATGCACATAACGAACTATTAATTGTACAGAACAAACTGCTTAATGCACAGCACGAACTAAGAAATGTACAGGACAAACTAGTAAATGTACATAACAAACCGTTTTTTCTATATCACAAATCATTATTTGTACCGGATATATTGGAAAATGCACATAACGAACTATTAATTGTACAGAACAAACTGCTAAATGTACAGCACAAACTAATAAATGTACAGGACAAACTAGTAAATGTATCATGCCAAGGCAGTTTAGGCGTTCCATAAAATTTCGTGATAAAAAATACGGCCGTAAACGTCTTGATCATATTCGTATTTATTTCATAAATAACCCTTAATTAGAACGTGCATAAGCGAGCTGTGTGAAACACTTTATGGTATAACTTCTGACAGAACTTAATACAGAATTTATAAATTTTCGTAGAACGGCTCCCTGATATTTCTTTAAATCTTATATTTTCTTATATTTTGCTCGGATATATAATACTTTTAATCAAACAGCAAAACGTGAGAAATGTTTGTTCTTTATGTGAACCTAGAGTGTACATCCTTAAGTTTAAGTTTATTTTTATATGCAAATATTAATGATAACGATATAAGTAAGTGCTTATGAATTAAATTCTAACTTAAAGGGTCAATATCTCCTAACGAGTTTTTGTCTTTATCACGATAAGAAAGCTAGAAGAGTAAAAGGGACGTTCAAAAAGTCAAAAAGGGGAACAAAGTGCAAGTTGTCTTACAATATCCTCTATAATGCAATATAAGCATAAAGATTTCCTCACTGTCGGAAATTCACTATTAGAGTGAAGACTTCCCTCACTATCGGAGGTTCACTATTAGAGTGAAGACTTCCCTCACTATCGGAAGTTCACTGTAAGAGTGAAGACTTCCCTCAGTATCGGAGGTTCACTTTTAGAGTGAAGACTTCCTCACTATCGGAGCTTCTTTTTTTAGAATAGAAGCACTTATCAGTTCAACGTGTAATGGACTATTTTATATCGTTATATAGGCATATTACCAAGAAGCATATCTTTTTCGAATTGAACTGTAGAATTTATGTTCTGCATGGCTGTCTTCGTCGACGGATTGAATGAGCTTTGAACAAGAAAGCAGAAGAGGGATTTTTTTTTACTTTGATAATCAGACAGGCTGTCATCAGACTTTCTAGTTTTTGACGAGCCGTCATGAAGTAGCTGTCAGTAAAGCAGTCTTTGTTTCGGCGTGCGGACAGTTACAATTTGTATTACGCTATATTCCCTATATTGGAAGTAAAGTAATAAGTCAGGGATGCTCCCTGGATCAGGAACTATCACGACCTATCTTTTCCCTTTTAAACTACAACAATCAATTAACCCTTATCATGCTTGACACGATTGATTCTGCCTTTGCGACCAGTGTAGATGATGATCAGCCTGCACATTCTGGCAGTCTGATCATGATCTGCAATGTTCGCCACTGTGTCAGTATCTTTTGGTAAGCACCCCTTTTAATAGTCTGTGTTCAGACCCTATGTTTTTATTCACAGGAGATAACTCCTGAGGCTATTCAAATTTTGTATAATTATGTCCCTTTTCTTCTCAAAACATACGATAGATAATCAGAGCCAAGACTGATGAAGTCAGAATATATAAAATAATTATTTTTTCTCAAAAAAAAAAAAAAGTACCTAGTCGGTAGCCAAACTACCCTTTTACCAGTTAATGGTACTGTCCAAATTGAAAGATGCAGAAGATCATTATAGAAATTTAGCAGGGTAAGGGCTAACTGATAGACGTTTAAATGCCTTTCTTTCGTTCAATATCATGTTAACATAACTGTAACAGCTGTAAAACCGCTTCACCACAATTAAAGTGCATAAATATGTGAGCAATATCTCATAATACAAAAGACATTCAATGGAAACCGACATAACACCAACACTTTGTGAGATTGTAAAATCGTAGATCAACTGAAAAAAAATCGGTTTATGCCTCATTGGGTAAGGAATAACAATATTACAAGGGTAGATACTTTTATTTCTCACTTTAGTTCTTACCAGTAAGTATAATCATCACCATGGAAACACAAAACAGCAAAAAGTATCTACTAACTGTACCTCCTAGAAGCAAATACTGGCATTAGAACCGTTTACCCGCGGATCAACATTTTCAGAGTAAAAGCTGTGTATAATAAAAAGAATTTTAGCCTTCTCAGATCACTTTAGAGGTTGCTCTTAGTTCATATTACCTTCGCAATGCCGTTTTTGAAATCGATGTTGTATAAAGTCATAGGTAATTAAGTTGTCGAGCGATTTTTTTTAACACTCCTCTTATATGAAGTACTATGTACCGTACCGTTGCAACATAAAATACAGAAAACTATATATAGTAAGATATATACGTGGTGTCTCGTAAAGGGAATATATACAGGTGTATGTGAACATTAAATAAGTATGTTATGATATTTTTTGGGACATTTTTTTTAACATGGATCGTGAAGCGGAGCGCATCTCGGGTTCACAACGAAGGTATGCATTTTTTTGCAGCGTAACTGTTTCTTTCATTTATTTCGTTACAAAAAAAATGTCTTGATGAGATGTAAAAAATATAAGTTCAAGGCTTCATGTATTAACATACCTTTTCAGTTTCTTATCTCGCGGTAAATTGCAAAGTAAACAAATTAAATTTAAAAGTATTAAGGACCTATATCATTTACATCTTCTTTTTTTTGATAATGCTTAAATACATTTATGTTAATGATGAGGGTACCTAGCTGTCACGGATCAGCAGATAACCTATATATCATTTGGCACGATTTAATATGAATAACAACAACTACATGTTTACTGATCGTAATATAAATTTAAAATAAGTAGATTTTGGTTGAAATTGTATGTAGGCAGGTATTTTTGGAGAACTCGATTTACAGCAATACTAGACAACAAAAATGTCAACGATTCTTCTTTTCTTTCCTTTTACCACGATATCCAGTATTCGCTATTATATTAATTATTATTCAAGATACAAGAAGCTTTATTTTATGTCGGATAAGGTATAGCAGTACAACACTAGCTATGAAGCTACATACCACTGTAACAAATCAAACAAGCACCTTTGAAAAGAAGTGGTTTCATAAAATTAGAATTGTGAACAAGTAATCTGATATCACATTCTATTCACTATTGAATTCAATACAACTTCATTCATAACCCTAATTACAATATACATGCCAAAAAATTACAAACATAATGGGTCAGTCACACTACACCGTATAGCGTTAACGGACGTCCAACGTAAAACAAAATTTTCAATCCGTTCGTGTCCGTTCACATGCGTTTCTTTTCCGTTTGTCCTGCGGCGCCTGACCTCCTTGTCCGGCGATGTTCGTTCCATCCGATAGAAGGTTTTGAGCATGTTCAAAATTTGAAACGTACACCACCGGACAAAGTTGCCTGTTAGATGTACGGTAGCAATGCTCTGGTATGCTTTTTGTTCGTTACTCGTGCGTTCTTTTTTCTGTACTTGTCTGGTTCGCATCCGTACTTGTCCGATGGACCTGACTCACGGCCGGACTACTACCGGACATGCAACGGATGTAACGTATGTTTAACAGACGATAACTGATTCGTCAAACGTTCGAAGAACGTTTTATCAGTTTCTCATGCGTTGTGCTTATGTTTTACGCGGTACAAGTCCGTTTTTTTTTTAGTACGGTGATTTCCGTAAATTGAACGTTGTTCGTCCTGTATATGTGCGTTGATTTTGCAGTCATTGTGCGTTTCATGCGTCCCATACACCGATCGCGAGAGCACCGAGCAGCAGCGGGGGATACCTTTCCTCACCGGATAACTTTCTGTCGCATTTTTTCTACACGTTGGGCGTCCGTTAACGCTATACGGTGTAGTGTGACTAAAGGCTCAGTCACACAACACCGTATAGCGTTAAAGGACGTCCAACGAAAAGCAAAATTTTCAATCCGTTCGTGTCCGTTCGCATGCGTTTCTTTTCCGTTTCTCATGCGGCGGCTGCGCTCCTTGTTCGGCGACGTTCGTTCCATCCGGTGAAAGGTTTTGAGCATGTTCAAAATTTAGAACGTACACCACGGACAAATTTGTCCATTAGATGCACGGTAGCAATGCGCTGATATGCGTTATGTTCGTTACTCGTGCGTTCTCTATGCGTTATGTTCGTTACTCTTGCGTTCTTTATTCTGTACTTGTCCGGTTCGCATCCGTTCTTGTTCGATGGACCAGAGTCACGGCCGGACTATTACCGGAAATGCAACGGATGTAACGTATGTTCAACGGACGATAACCGACAAGAACGGTCTGCACTGTTCGCTATTCAGTCAGAATCTTTTTTGGTAAGCACCCCTTTTAACAGTTAATGGTACTGTCCAAATTGAAAGACCTAAAACACATGTACAGTTTTAAAGAATGTGACCAGACAAAAATACTGGTGTGTCATAACCGTTTACTATTTCACCAGATCTGAGCTTAATCTGGATGGATGGATGGCCGTTTATATTTCGTCTGACTTTCGTTACCTAAGGTTAGATTTTAGATCCGGCCGTCTACATGGAGCTAGGAAAGTTATTCATTTTACACAATTATTACTTGTACGCAGGAATCTTTAGTTCTATAAACTCCATAAATAACCAGTTGAATATAAATGCCTTTAAAGTACATCTACCTATTTAATTTAAAGAACCTACCCGGGACAAATACGAAACTGGCCTCTGCCACTTTAATACACAGGTCTAGTTTCATTGTAATAGAGCAACAAGCAGTTTAGATACAACATGGTCAATTGATTCACTGTCTGTTTCATGTTTCTGAAAGGGGTATATAGATCTGGCACAATTAAGTTCTACTAATGATGAAATTCTGGAAAGTAAACGAAAAAAAAACCGTGTTAGAATGCTACGCTTATACATAAAGAGCGGCATATCTTAGTGGTATATTACCCGTACAATCAAGTAATAGTATCGTTAGATGCAAGATTCAGTGATTCGTTCATTACCAATAATGTTGATTAACATTATGACCGCACGTGAAATGTACTGTTATATATTAAATATCAATGTATGTAAGGTTAGTCGAAAAAAAATCTGTTAACTGGGCTCCTGAATAGTATCATGACAACGAGCCCCTACGAGTTCTCCAAACAAACCAGTTTTAAGATCAGGGTATCATTCTGAACCTTAAGTGACGACCTTTCCACCAGTATGTTACATTTGGCATTTGAATACATTTAAGCGATAGTAAAACGACAACATAATCTGATAAGAACGAATCAAATGTCAGTTGGACAGATGTGCAAGAATCTTTTATCATATTGATGACAGATGCTTGAATATCTAACCAAGTAACCTGCAAAATACATGTCTACGCGGATCATTGTGACTGAACATAAGCTCCACCATTCCAAATTACAACATGTTTTTACCTTCTAGACACACTTTCATAGCATAATCCTTTCCATAGCCGTAACGTACTAAAACATATAAACCTCGGGTGGCCCTTTCACGCTGCCGTAGAATCAACATTTATAACACGAAATTAATTTTGAAAATATTTCTGAAATGCATAGATCTGCAGCTCTAAAATACAAAAATATCTGATATTCGAGGCATAAACAGACATTTGAGACAGCGTCAAAAAGGACCCTATGAACGATTTGACGAAGTTCCAAAAATATTCATACACTGTATACCCGTAACGGACCCCTGTGGGTATCGTGTTTTTTTTTCCGAGTGCAAATAATAATCTTTATACACAGATATGTTTTCATTGCAATATAGAAACAAATACTAAAATTACTAAGGCTTGTAATACCGTATCCGGTTCTCATTTGCGTTGAGCCGTATAAGGATGAGTTTTGTGACGCCATGAAACAATTCAACCAGCACCAAATATATTTAATAGGTCATGTGTATTAACGTTTGCAATGTCAAATTTAAATTTTTGTCTAAATTGAGAACGTCATCCTGTCCTTACCACTGCACCGATTCTAAAGCGATGCATCACTTATTGTAATTCACAAGCTAAATAGACACGAAGTAGAGCGACAAACACTTAAGACACATTGGCCCGATAGTACTAAGGCATGTTATATCGGGTGCGGTTCTCATTTACTTTGCGCCGTATAAGGATGAGTCCACTGGCAAACTGAAAGAATTCAACCAAAGCCGTGTATTTCTCAGATGATATACATATAAACTTTTGCAATGTAAGGGTTTGATTGTTGTCTAAATTGATAACGTTATCCTGCCCTAAGCACCCGAGCGATTGGGCAGAGAAACATCGGTAATTGTACTTCACAGACTTAATACACAGATGAATTTTCATTACAATAGAGCGACAAACACCTATGTTATTGTGGCCATATAATACTGATAATACAATATTAAAAACAATGTATAATTTAGCATTGGATGATAGCAATAATGGTCTTACAAACTGGGTTTCAAACGTCAGAAAGCTTTTAAACGATTATGGGTTTTCATATGCATTTGGTAATTCTAGCGGTATAAAAAAGCATACTAGTATGTTTTTGCATGAATTCAAATGTCGCATTATTGACTCTGTTAAACAAGAATGGAATGCTAATTTGGAAAACAGCTCTGTTTTGTAAATGTATAAAAAAGTAATGTACTTTTGAATATGAGCGATATTTAGATATTCTGCCAAGATGTTATAGGAGACATTGCTTATGTGGTGAAACTTTGGATATTGAAGATGAATACCATTTTGTTTGTATCTGTAGGTGTTACGTCGATATTAGGAAGAAATATTTAAAAGCTTTTTATTATAGACATCCATCAGTATATAAATTCATACAATTTTGAATACAAATAACAAAGCGGAAGTTATTCAGCTATCTAGATATGTTAAAGAAGCTCTTACTATTTAGAAATGCACTTTTAAATGTTGAACTCTTATTTCTTCATGTTCATTCTCCATCTGATATTATCATTATATTTGTTTAGTTATATTCATTTTGTAATTGTTGTCTGTAACATGTCCTTTATTTCATGTTTATTTTCACGTCGACATCATGAATTGTAGACTATGTACTATGTACAAGTCTGAAAAAAGAATTATTATCACTTATTATATAGAGTTATCTTCTCTTGACCAGCTTTAAGCTACTTCAATATAGTTAACTTTCACACTTCTTTCAAAACATTTCAATTCAATGATCACAGCACAGCTTTCGTCTAATTCTTGCTTTCCTATTCAAATTTTCAAGTTTTAATTCTTTAAACTACTTTCAACTTAATTTTCACTTTTATTTCAACTTGAAAGTTCAATTTGAATATCACAGTACAGCTTTAAACCATTTCATGTGTGCTCCTATTTAAATATTCAAAGCATAGCTTTAAGCTGAACTATTTTGCTTTAAACTACTAGTAATTCAAGCTCCATCAATTTTCCTCTGATATAAAAAATGTAATGTAACGCTGAAGCCAATATGGACCAAGTTGTAAAATAAAACTTGAAACTTGATACAATTCACATCGCTGTGTTTTTTTTTCAACGATGTATAAATGGTATGTGTGTAATTGTGTGGGAATTTATCGAACAAAAGTACACAACCATAAGAGGCACCAGTATTCCAATGAAACCGGCTTGGAACTAGATAAAGTGCGATTGTTCTATGTTTAATTGCCGTTTGGATTTAACTGAGTGAAATAGCTATTCAGTAAAATGAATGTGTGTTATATATCGTATAAAAAAATTTTAATAACAACAATATCATAAATTACCGACGTTTATTCTACAGAGAGCGGTGAAGCGGTCTATGAAATTATTGTGAACATTAAAACCACCGCAATATAAAGTGTCCTTTGAAAATGATTGCGACAAAAGTTTCTACAGCAGTTCTTTTTATACAGATATTTTTCGCCCAACCCTAGCATGCAGATATGTTTTGATTCAACGGAGCGAAGTATTTTTCCATTTACATCATTTTCCTGCAAAAACAGCTGAAACTTACAGCGAGTTCGTTCAAAGAATCCCCCTGGTTTGCAACAGACAGAACACTTTATTCGACTTTCAGGAAAAACGAAAGAGTTTCATGAAAAAAGAACGGTATATTCTGGAAGTACAAGGAAGCGCACATGCCGTTCGTCCTACTGTTCTTTTAGGTATATAAATGTCATTGTTTAGGTTGAACCGAGAAAAAATGCGTTCGTTGAAGAAACTCTTCAAGTCACGTGATTATCCGCATTGCACAATACACAGGAAACCATGTATAACAGGACTCGGTATATTATTAATGTTCACTTCAATGTTCATTAATAATTCCATTAACTCACATCCTTTTCGACATATTGCTTATCGGGAAAGTGTTTCACTACATTCGTCTAGAAATGCTGCTTATGGGGATAATATTACACTGCATCCTTCAAGATATTCAGCTATTATTAATGGTGTTACACAACTGAAATATTCTGTCAAATTGCTGCCTAATTTGACTCGACTTATAAACGCGACGAATCCGAAGTTCCCTCTTACTATCAATGCACCATATTTGATCGAGAATCCTGAACTGTGTAAGTCAGTCAAAAATCTGACTGTTCTCGTAGTTGCGAATACAGCGACAGATCACTTCGAACTTAGACAAGCGATCCGTCAAACTTGGACTAATGACACATATTATTCTGGTCTAGGTACAGTAAGAGTTCTTTTTCTGCTCGGTAGAGCCGTTAGCCAGAGTATTCAGGCTAGGATACAAAAAAGAATTTGACCAGCATAAAGATCTTTTACAAGGCGACTTTATAGATACATATTACAATCTTACACATAAGGGTGTAATGGGATTTAAATGGCTCAAGGAACGCTGCCGAAATCCAAAATTCATTCTAAAAGTAGACGATGATTTTATGGTTAATATGTTCATATATTGACGAAGTATTCAATATGCTGAATCACTGAAAACAGTTAATGTATATTGCGACTACAAATCCGAAATAATTCATTAACCCAAAGAAAATAAATGGTATGTCAGTGAATATCAATTTAAAGATACGATATCGTATTTAAAGTTTTGTAAAGGGAAATTTGTAAGTATGACGAATGATATTCTGCCATCCCTGTATGTATCTGCATGAAAGACACCATTTTTCCACCTAGATGACGTATTATTATTTGGATACGTTATGCACAACATTCCGGGACTCACATACCAAACACTTCAGGCAAAAGACATGCAAGATAATATCAATGCGGTGATGAATTGTTTAAAGGTGCGGAAAGATCAGTGCACATATTTTGTCATTCAGGCAAGTAATGCCAATGTAATGACAAAAACGTGGTCAACAATTGTAGAATATTTTAAAGCATAGAAAGCCTTTCGATGCCAATGATAATCAACCGTTTAGAGAAAGAACATTGCGATGTATACCAGTATTTTACTGTTAAGACCAGTGACGCAAGAGAAATGATAAAACGTTGTCAACAAAAACATGTAACAGGAGACTCGCACCTGGGACCTCGGGATACCTTTTCAATGCTCTACTGACTAAGATACCATGCTGACTACACATTTTCTCCCCGTTTTAATATTCAAGTTCTATACCGCGGCATGTGTTTAAAAATGCCATTATAGCAGTAGCACAAAGTCAAACTGTGTCTAGATATACCCATTCTCATCCATCAGATGTTCGTCAAAATCCCGAGACGAACGTTCATCCGGGGAACCACGGGAGACCTCTGGTATGCGAGAATGAGATATACCTTGATCAAATGTGTGCAACATAGCAGATAAAGTAAGGGTATATTTCCAAGGACAGAACACAGCAACCACAGCCAGAGATATGCATCTTACAGATATATTTATTTTGTGTCTACATTAATACTGTGTAATGAACATTCAAATTTTCGAATATGAAATTTTGGACATAATATGACTTTACAGTAAACGTATCTATTTCTCTAAATTGCCTTTATTTTAACAGTTTGGAGTAACGTCTTTTCTCCTTCCAGAGCTTTCCTGGATATTTCTATTCAAACGACACATCAAGAACCTTGAGAGTGTTTGTATTATCCATGGCGACAATCAATCTTGACTTAAACTGGTCAAAACAAAGTGCCTGAGGTCTCTTGACATCGTCTACATTTATGACACACACTTGGTAGGCATTTCCCGACAGCAAAATGATGGTGCTTGAACTATAGCCACTCAAGAAATGTTGGCTACCAGGGCCTGAACAAATTCCCTTTGGATTATCTATGTCTCTGAAAATGCGCCTTTTAAGGGTTCGTCCGTCAGATGTGATGATTAGCAAACATTTTTGAGTATCAACGACATACATTCTGAGCCCATCTTTATGTTTTAATATATGTTTTGGTAATGACATGTCTGTATCGAAGGTTTTTAGCATGTTCCCAGAATAATTATACACACATAGAAAACCTTTGCCTTCGCCGAATTTATGATTTCCACCGCAGGTAACGTAGATGAGTCCATCCTTATGGGCGATGCCACGGCAGTGGCCCGTAACACTGAATGAGGACGACATTGCTAATCTTCTTGTTAAATTTACGAACTGAACTGTCTTTGTATCAGTAAGTGCAACTGCGACACTGGAACTGCTAACAAAACATACAGCATTTGGTTGGCCAGAAAGAGGCAGAATATCTACAACTTGGTACTGGCTGTCCAGCTTCTTAAGACTTTTGTTTTCAAAGTCAGTTATCAAGTAACTTCCGTCTATATGCATAATTATATCTGTAATATCACATGTTGATTTATCTTTAGGAGATTTCACATCAACATCGCCATTCAGACTGACCGATTTAATTGTCTTATTTTCAATAATTTCACCAAGAGATTTGATTTCATTAACAGCATCAATAGCTAAGTGATTCACTGAAAACTCGAGGGTTGATGCACTAGGCGTTTTTAAACTAATCAAAGTATCGGTACATTGTAACTGACATTTTTCGGCAAGTTTTAGCTGAACGAACAGTGATGACTTATTTTCATCAGTAAGAAACTTTGTCAGGAGAAGGTGTTCGCTTTTAAGCGATGATATCACCTCCGCAATTTGGCTTATAGCAGCTTGTTCTTCATCTTCATCATCAGACGCTTTATCACTAAGCTGTGTTAAAAGCACTGTTTCTAGTCTTTTGAAGTGGTTTATTATTTTGGAGCAGGTATCTTTGATTTGATCAGATATTTTGACTTTCTCCGCCTTTAAGTTAGCAACATGAAGTTGTCTCGCATTTGATAAATCCTTGGCATTGGACTGCACCATTTCCATTTTTACCAACATATCTTTTGCTTCTTCAAGCACGTCTGCAGCTTTTGCTGCCTTTGGCAAATACAAGAGGTCTGCGCAAGAACTGAAATGCAAGAAAAGAAAAGACAAATATAATAAGGAAACTATATACTAATATGGTGGCTGATTTCTGCCATTACGTTCCCTTCAAACGTGCTAAAACGCCGAAACGACAAAATTAGCCCGGTGTGTTGGTGTGTTCACGCTCTTCAATCGCGCCAACACGCCAGGACGAAATGACAAAAATCAGCCACCGTAACAATACAATATAATTTTTATACATCTACTTGAAGTACATTCACATTAATATATAGATAAAGACACCATTCTAATCATGTTTTCGGCATAAACGTTATAAATGTAAACATCAAATAAAACCTCTAGAAATGTACAGGAGAAGACGATCATCATCGTAGTTCTCACTTTTTTTTTAAAATATATATTTCAAGTTTCCAGTTGTTTAAAAAAATGTACCTGTGATTTATAGAAGCACATGCTCCGCAGCAAACTTCGTTGTGACCACGACAGTACATATCGATAAGTTTCCCATGGTGGGTATCACATCTCTGCGAGGGTAAATCCACCCAGTTGCCTCTCCGCTTATCATCTTTTCCTTTGCCACTAGCGTTCTTCACGACTTGGTGTTGTTTCATACTGTCAAACTTGTTGTGCTGTTTCAAGCACGTCTGGCATAGAAAGTGATCGCATTCTACGCAGTACATTTCTGCATTCACGTTCTTTTTTTCCTTCAGGCACGTGGAACATTGAAAATCATAGTACTCATCTGATGCCTCGAAAATGTGATCAGATTCATCCGAGTTTGTACGATCTGTTTCTTCTTATCTATAATCAGGCTCCATTTTCTTCAGCTTGTTTCTTACTTTGTGTCAATGATACAATGAAAGTCATTTATCTATTCACATTGAAACATCCCGTAACAAATATATCCGGACACTGTAAGTTGTTGTTTCCGGTAAAATGTTGGAGGGATAAGCGTTTTAAATTCGTGTATTAATCATGTTTATTGTGATTTACTAACGCTATGATTGCCCACTTCATATTTTTGTTTGACATTGTTTGTTTTAGTTTAACATGTTTGTCATCTTGTCACAAAATAAGACTCATATACACTTTGTGTAAGCTATCCGTAACTTAAAAGCTTAACTTATGTACAGACTCATTTCTGTCTTGGTTCAGACAAATCTGTTTCGCTAAGCAGATACTTCAGAGAGAGAGAGAGAGAGAGAGAGAGAGAGAGAGAGAGAGAGAGAGAGAGAGAGAGAGAGAGAGAGAGAGAGTATGTCTGTTTAAATTCACAAACTTGGCTTACTCAACTTTCTTGATAAGCTGACATCTCTCAAAACTTATTTCGTTTTCCACAAGGACAAAAAAAGCAATTACGATTTCCAAATATTTCTGTTCCGGTTATGTTGTTGTAGAATGTCCACTCAAGCTCAAATGTTCATGCATGAACAGACTCGATCAAAACAAGCTTGCTATTATTTTAATTTGGGCATGTTCTATACTACTAAAGGATTTTCTGGATTTTATCACTCATTTGTTCTGCCAACCAAATATCTGCGTGTCCGCTAAAACTCAAAAAGATTATTCAATTGTTTACATACTCTTGATTGCTAAAGGGTTATTATAATACTAGCCTGGCTCCCTGGTGGCATGTTTTTTTTTAAATGCGGCAAACCTTTTTTAGGTAAATTTTTAAAAATGACAATACAAAAACATCCTGCCAGAGTAACTTCCACTGTTAATGAATACAATCACAGTTAAAACTCAGTACCTCAAAGTCAAATAGATCAAGCGTTTTACTTCGAGATAGCCGAAATTTGACTTAAAAGGATATTTTGTGTACATATTTGCGGGACGAGACCTGAAAATGTCTTCGAGATAACCGAAATTTTGAGATGAGTTAGTTTGACAGAACAAACATAGGGACGGGATCCAGTCTATTATAACACCAAATGTGATAGATGCTTTGGAAGCTTTCATACGAGTAAATCTAAGCATACCAACATATGTAACACAAAACGTATGCGATGATAATAACAATGAAGTAACAGACACATGCATGCTTGAAGAAGGAACTCAGCCGGTTACACATAGAAACGGTCGATGGCAAAAACAACACTGGGGAGTTTAAACTAGTTTACTGGCGCCAAATGTCACTCTTTAACCCCCACCATGTACCCATATTACAAGACAGTGCCAACAGAAACAGGCCTGAATCTCTTACACATGTAACAGTTAACCAAGGAACACGTTGGAAAACGCAAAAGTATTCACGCTCGTGTAAATCAAAACGTGTGGAACCGTAAACTAATTGCCATGGTGTACTCCATCTGCCCGCGAACACATTTTGCTTGTCCCGAGGAGTCCAAGGAGTCCTCTATAAGCGGAGTTTACTGTATACGGTCATGTATATTTAATTAGGAAACTAAGAAAGTTTCTTCAAAGATAACAACAAACTGTTATATAATGCCATCTGTGTCAGATCCTGACGAACTAGCTGATAATGATTTGTTTAAATAACTGAAACGACGCACATTGCTGATTTCAGAAAGTGACCATAATCAACTGAAGAGCATTAGTGCCAGGTCTATGTTTTTTATTAACTCGAAATTTCGAGCTACTAAGTCGAAATTTCGAGTTGCGTATCTCGAAAATTTCGAGTTACTGAGTCGAAATTTCGAGTTACTAAGTCGAAATTTCGAGTTACGTATCTCGAAATTTCGAGTTACTAACTACAATAGTTTAAGTTGATGTATAGGTCCTGGCTAAGATTAGGTACATGGTGTATACATCGGGTAGCCCTACAGGGTCATATGATTAAGATGACCGGGCAGCGTTTGCTCATAAGCAAATATCACTATTTAAACCATGTTTAAGTCTGGAAGGTTTTCGACCTAGTTTGAGCCCATATGGCAAGGAAATATAGACATACCCTACATGAACGTGTAGTAATGAGTCTGACCAAGATTGGGTACCTGGATAGATCTAGATTTTGGGCAGAGGTCATAGAAGGCTATAGGGTAGGTCATACATTGATGTATGGTAGTATATATTCAAGTCGCTACATGTTGGATACAATATATGGATGTGTAGATGATTCCACTTCAAAGAGTCAAAAGTCGTCCATTACATTTTTTGGCCTTTGACAGACGGACAGACGTTCAAAGTTTTCGGATAAAAGGGCAAGATACGAAGTTGAACTTTCGTGTTATCAACTCGAAATTTCGAGTTACTTAACTCGAAATTTCGACTTATTAACTCGAAATTTCGACTTAGTAACTCGAAATTTTGAGATAATAAATAACATACACTGACACTAATGCTCTTCAAAAAAATGTTTACCAGATGTGAATGCGTTTTTCATGCAGTATAAATGCCGTGTCCTTATTGCAGACAAATATTTGGCAAGACACATGTAGTATAGATAAGTCAGTTATCATCCTCGGTATAGGTCTGCATGGTGTTTAAAGTCCTGTGATGAGATTTTAAAACGTCGTTCGCACAGGTCTATAAACACCATGTAGACCTTTTTCTTGAATAAGAACTACAATGTACAAAACAAATATTATAAACCACAGAAATTCGTATGATCAGTTTTTTTGGCTTATAACCATGCAGAACAATACTGTGAAATTGTTGTTGTTAAGGACTCACGATGTCTTTTTAAACATATTATAATTGTTCTTCTCATACTTGTGTCTCATCGTGAGATACACTTAGGTAGCAGGGTACACTTCGAATTTTGGCCCCCGTCAATATTTGTAATAATTAGAACATCGTGATTTTGGATGTCTGTAAATCAAAGTGAGAGATAATGATTGTTAATTCTTTAGAAAATTTAAACAGCTAATACATGTAAAATTCTGATGTCCGTTGTAAAACTAACTGCTGCTAGCTTTGTATGAATCGATGAGTCATCTTGGCGCGGGAAATTCAAATCATAGAAGGGTTCCATGCTTGTTGGTTGATACTCGGGAACAGTTTGGCTATTTTGTGAAAAAGCGAGATGGCTAGGCCCCCATTCCATTAATATCCTGTAGTTCAGTAGGGACTATTAAATTGAGAAATGCAAAAAAATGGACATTGTTCCTGCAACGGGATCATTGCAGGCTGTTAAAAAAGTGCAAAATTGATGATTTTGGCATGTTATTTTTAATGGATGGTGTAAAACTTTCGTTTGGATAACTTTCTGTATTCTTGTATGAGAGTCCTGATCTTGTCATTAATTAAAAGCACAAAACATGCACACAATTTATAAAATGGCCACCCTGATTCTGCTCATTAGGGAAGTGCAATACTACTACTCGCTACATGTAAGCCTGGCCGTGCCCAAAATGTTCGAATCCAAGTTTACCCTGCTACCTTAATGAAATTTCGTAATCAAAAATACAGCCGTAAACGTCTTGATCATATTCGTAAAGGCCGTAAACTCGGTCGGACAAGGCCGAAAATTCTGCGTTCCCGATCCCGAGCTCCGGTTCTGTCATAAAAAACCCTTAATTAGAACATGCATAAGTGAGCTGTGTGAAACACTTTAGAGTATAACTTCTGACAGAACTTAATACATAATTTATGAAATTTCGTAGAGACGGCTCCCTGATATTTCTTTAAATCTTATATGTTCTTATATTTTGCTCGGATATATAATACTTTTAATTAAACAGCAAAACGTGAGAAATGTTTGTTCTTTATGTGTACCTAAAGTGAACATCCTTAAGTTTAAGTTTATTATTATATGCAAATATTAATGATAAGGATATATGTAAGTGCTTGTGAATTGAATTCTAACTGAAAGGGTCAATATCTCCTAACGAGATGATAAGAAAGCTAGAAGAGTAAAAGGGAAGTTCAAAAAGTCAAAAACGGGGACAAAGTGCAAGTTGTCTTACAATATCCTGTATAATGCAATATAAGCAAAGCTAGTTGCTGAGTAAAGACTTCCTCTCTATCGGAAATTCACTATTAGAGTGAAGACTTGCCTCACTATCGGAAGTTCGCTATTAGAGTGAAGACTTCCCTCACTATCGAAGGTTCACTATTAGAGTAAAGACTTCCTCACTGCGTAGAAGCACTTATCAGTTAAGTAGAATCAACGTGTAATGGACTATTTTATATTGTTATATAGGCATATTATTAAGTAGCATATCTATTTCGAATTGAACTGTAGAATTTATGTTTTGCATGGCTGTTTCATCGACGGATTGAATGATATCGTAGCTTTGAACAAGAAAGCTGAAGACGGATATTTTTAACTTTGATAATCAGACAGGTTGTCATCAGACTTTCTAGTTATTGACGAGACGTCAGAAAGTAGCTGTCTATATATAAAGCAGTCTTTGTTTCGTCGTGCGGACAGTTACAATACGCTATATATCCCCTATATTGGAAGTAAAGTAATAAGTCGGGGATGCTCCCTGGATCAGGACCTATCACGACCTATCTTTTCCCTTCTTAAACTACAACAATCAGTATGAAAATACAGCACCATGAGTTAACCCTTATCATGCTGGACAAAGTGATTCTGCCTTTGCGACCAGTGTAGATGATGACCAGCCTGCACATCCGTGCAGTCTGAACATGATCCGCACTGTTCGCTATTCAGTCAGTATCTTTTGGTGAACACCCCTTTTAACAGTTAATTGTACTGTCCAAATTGAAAGATGCAGAAGTTCATTGTAGAAATTTAGCAGGGTAAGGGTTAACTGGTAAACGTTTCGATGCTTTATTTCGTTCAGTATTATGTTAAAGCGGCATGCCTCCAGATCGTCGACAATAACATCTTTTTTAATTTTTTTAGATATCTTGAAATAACTGCTATATTTCTTAAGAAGGCTTTAAAACTTAATTACTGACAAACTATGTTACGGAAACACATGAGAATTTGCTGTTTTTACTACTTTTTACGATGAAAATCGAAAAACGTTTGTCACGCTTTTACTCATGGTAAACTGTCTTGATTATAAATGTCTATATTTTGAAGTCATTATTCACTACTACTGCTATAGCGCTATTGGTTACGACGACGGGAAAATGTCTTTTTTTGCCGCAGCGGTCCGTAGTTCGATTCCCGACGCGGTCATTTTTTCTAGATTTGGAATTTTTTAAATGTTTTAGAAACAAAATTCATATTCTAATTTTCATAATATGACCAAACTTCGGTTTGAAAGAAAGATTATTTTTTAGCCAAATCTGGAGGTAAGTGCCTTTATAATTAACACAACTGTAAAAGCTATCAAACAGTTTCTCCGCAATCAACGAGCATAAATATGTGAGCAATATCTCATAATACAAAAAAAAAAACAACATTCAATTGAAACCGACATAACATTAACACTTTGTGAGATTGTAAAATCGTAGATCAACTGAAAAAAATCGGTTTATGCCTCCCTGGGTTACTGAAAGCAATAACAATATTACAAGGGTAGATACTTTTATTTCTCACTTTAGTTCTTACCAATAAGTATAATCATCACCATGGAAACACAAAACAGCAAAAAGTATCTACTAACTGTACCTAGAAGCAACACTGGCATTTTCTTTCCCATTACAATCGTTTTCCCGCGGATCAACATTTTCAGAGCAAAAGCTGTGTATAATAAAAAGAAGTTTAGCCTTCTCAGATCACTTTAGAGGGTGCTCTTAGTTCACATTACTTTCGCAATGCCGTTTTTGAAATAGATTTAGTATAAAGTCAAAGGTAATTACTGAGTTGTCGTGGAGCGATTTTTAACACTCCTCTTATATGAAGTACTATGTACCGTACTGTTGCAACGTAAAAATATACAGAAAACTATATATCGTAAGATATAAACGTGGTGTCTCGTAAAGGGAACATATACAGGTGTATTTGAACATTGAATAAGTATGTTATGATATTTTTGGGACATTTTTTAACATGGAACGTGAAGTGGAGCGCATCTCGGGTTCACAACGAAGGTATGAATTTTTTTGCAGCGTAATTGCTTCTTTCATTTATTTCATTACAAAAACATGTTTTAATGAGATGTAAAAATATAGGTTCAAGTCTTCATTTAACATACCTTTCCAGTTTCTTATCTCGTGATAAATTGCAAAGCAAATAATAGAAATTAAGTATTAAGGACTGTCATTTACATCTTTCTGAATAATGCCAAAATACATTTATGTTAATGATGAACGCAACTAGCTGTCACGGATCGGTCGATAACCTATATATCATTTGGCACGATTTAATATGAATAATAACAACTACATGTTTGCTGGTCGTAATATAAATATAAAATAAGGAGATTTTTGTTGAAACTGTATGTAGGTATTTTTGGAGTACAGTGTACTACATATTCATAACCCTAATTACAATATACATGATGAAAATTACAAGCATATGAGGTACAAATTATATCAAGATCTCAATCGTAAAAGCAAATTATAGGGATTAAAAAAAGCAAAAAAAAAAAACATGAAAGATAAGAGTTCTGCCTGTAGAGCAAAATAAAAACACAAGCCAAAGCAAACAATAAGAGAAAATAAAAAAAAATAATATTATCATGTTATCACTAATTATTTAATTATTTAATTTTGTAATTTGATAAAAGTCATATCTTTTTTGTCACGGTTGATCAATATTTACCTTTAGCCTGCTGGCGGCGAGTAATTCTGCCTTTGCGACCAGTGCAGACCAAGATCAGCCTGCACATCCGTGCAATCTGATCATGGTCTGCACTGTTCGCTATTCAATCAGTATTTTTTTTTTGGTAAGCTCCCCCCCCCACCCCACCCACACCACACTTTTAACAGTTAATGATACTGCCCGAATTGAAAGATGGACAAGTTCATTATAGAAAATTAGCAGGGTATGGTTTAATTGTCATATCCATTGTTACAGCAACCATGGTAACAATATCCACAGGTGGTTTGTGTTCGCAACTGCGTACATGTCAATGATGATTGATGTTGGATTTATATTTTCCTCTGGTGCCTTGTTTGTCGACATTATGACCACTTTCTCCACCAGCAGATCTGAGGCTGCTTTAGTCCAATCCGTTCTTATGGCTGTGAGATTTGGGATAGGTAAGAATCTACTTTCTGAACCAAAACACATACGAGTAGAAAAATGTAACTACAATGCTTTGAACCGCCCGCAAAACATGATATCAAAATAAGAAATATTTCATTGTGAATGCATACGGTATACATATGTGTACTTGACAAGGGCATGTACAAACATTTCACTTCAAAAGGCATTCATTCGCGTGTAATAATTAAACATTCGTTGCGGTTTGTCGAAAAGTTGGCAGCTGCAGAAAATGACCCCTTTACCAGATATAAGTAACTGACATTTCGAATTAGATATGCTAGTACATTTTTAACAGAAACTTTAATTAATTCCCTTGAAGGAATGGTCAGTGGAGCAGTGGTTCAGAGATTTGGGGCTCTGAAAGCTGGTTTGTTCGGATCATGTTTGGCATCAGCTGGTTTAGTTCTGTCGTATTTTGCCACGTCTGTAATGTTTCTGGTACTGAGTATGGGAGTAATATTAGGTTTGTCAGGATAATTTTATTATAACATATTTAAAATTTGAAATACATTTGTATTTTAAGATAATCGATAAAGCACAATAAGATACTGCAGTTGCTTTTGTACCTTGTAGTAACTATATTAAGGAATTATGTGTACGCTTTAGAAGAAACAAATGAAAAACGTCTCAAGAAACAGTATCGATAGATTTTCAGACCACTAAATGAGATTTTTTTTACTGTTTTACCATTAACTATTCCTTGTTGGATAATACTGTGTATCATTTTAATACTGGACATGAATAATGAATTCTTTTGATATATACAAACCTTTTGTTCTTGTTCTTGTTCTTGTTCTTGTTTGGTTTAACGTCACATCGACACAATTATAGGTCATATGGCGACTTTCTAGCTTTTCACGGTGGACGGAGACCCCAGGTGCCCCTCCGTGCATTATTTCATCACGGCCGGGCACCTGGGTATAACAAACGACCTTCCGTAAGCCAGCTGGCTTCCTAATATAAAGAATTCTACCCCCCAAGTGAGACTCAAACCAATATCAGTAATGGGCAAGTAATTTGAAGTCAGCGACCCAGCAATGCCTTTTGTTGATGTCCTGCTGCTCAGTGTTCTCTGTATACATCTAACCTTTTTAAAAATGTATTGAAACTCTGTTTTAGCAATGGGATCGTCTTGCCTGTTTATAGCGTCCTCAGTAGCGGTTGGCCAACATTTCAAAGGTAAAACAGGCCTCGTACTTATGTCCGCACAGAGTGCCGGAGGAGGTCTTGGCGGAATGTTGTACCCTTTTGTCTTAGAGTACCTTGGGTAAGATTCCGTCTATACTCAGTAGTCGTCCTGAACTACATTTGTACACGACTCAAAATAGTGTCCGTGTAGGGACATCAGGAGTTTTCTTCCAACATTTAAATTGAAATATAGGACATAACTTTTAGGTCATTCGTTGGAGTGACCATCACTCGGCAAAACCAACAATCTAATAATTATTTTAAATGTAAACATTTAGACCCCGTGCAAATGTTCGCACAAAGTGACTAAGGCGGCCTTCGGAGGAATAGTGTATCCTTTAGTCCTGGAAGACTTTGGTAAGAGTCACAACAGACCAGTTGCTTGCAGAGCAGTCAATATCCGAAATCACCTGCAGTATATTCCACTATCATTAGGACTTTAATATCACCCAAGCTATTATCATAGTAGTAGACATGGATAGTGTAATGTAACGAAACCAACAAGCTTGTGTTATCAATAAAAATATGTTTGAATCTTTTTCGGAATCATACGGAATTGCTTGTCTAAAGTATTGCTTATGTCTCAGCAAAACTATATTTGTAAAAAAAAAACAACATAACATTAGAATACCATTCAGTTTAAACCACAATAATGTGATCTTATTTTATTCTTATTCTATATCCACAGCGACAGCTACGGGCTCAAAGGTGCTCTGTTAATTGTTGGTGGACTTTATATGCAACTCATACCCGCATCGTTACTATGGACACCGCGTGTAAAGCGTTCTAAGGAAGGCAACATAAACATAAGCATGTCTGGTGAAGACAGGACAAAAGTTAAGCCTGCAAAGCACACAGAGAAAGTAGACAAAGAATGCAGAGAAGATACTAGATTTCTTGAAAGCGATGATAAATATCAACAAACTTCAACTGAAGATACTGCAGATGAAAATAATGATAGTGTGCTAATAGAGCGGCAGTTGACTACAATAGATGACAAACAGGGACGAAGAAAAACTGAAGATAAAAGAAACCCCGAGGTTAAAGCAAACAATCGTGGAAAAGATACAGTTTGGGAAAGTTTGAAACAACTAGCATTCAATCCTAGTTTTGTTCTATTTGCAGTTGGAATGGGAGTTGCATACCCTGCATTGGGGATTCTTTTCATATTTATTGTGGATTTATTTCTTGATGCTGGTTTGACCGAAGAAGAAGCCTCGCTGGGACTTCTTCTTGTCCATATGTTTAGTATATTTGGTAGGCTGCTACCTGGAATTGTAATGCAATCAAGGCGTATAGCATCATTATCAGTTCCGATATTTGCTGCTTTGCTAACATCATCAGCAATGGTTGGGTTAGCGTTTGTCAAAAGTTTGGAAGTCAATTTATTTTTGTGTTGCCTGATTGGTCTTCCGTATGGAGTGTTTGTATCAGTGTTCAGTGTGACAACACTAAAACTGGTCGGAATAAAACAACTATCGAATGCTATTGGAGTGTTGTTTACGCTGAATGGACTCGGGAGTGGCCTAGCCGGACCAATCAGCGGTATGTTTGAATTTCGGTCTATGTGCTCTGTTCCAGCTTGTCCAATCTCGTCATCGCCATTCATTACTCTTGATTCACTGATGAGCGCAAAATATGTTTAATGTAGACATTAGATAATATGTGTATACCTTTAAATTTATCTGACAATGCTGAAAAATGACTGAATTTCATCATATTATGCATTCAGTTGTCTTCATTAAACTCTGCTACGCCGCTACATACAATTTTCAATAAAAAAAAAATACATGTAAAAACTTACATGACTCATGAGAAATACAAAAACTTTTACAAGTCAGCATAATGGTTATGCATTTAAAATTTCTTCTTTTTATCTATTTTACTTCAGCATTTGATTATAAGTAACAAAATATTCTAACAGTGCACCTTAGATACGAATTCATGTAACGTAATATTACTTTATTCTACAACGTGAAGAGTTTTATTTTCTTTCTGCATTTATAATTTTCGCTTAGTAATCTAACTATCTGGAACATGTATTCATGCATTTGTTCATATACTGACAACCCCTTTTATTTCTTGCAGGGTTATTACGAGATTTGCTGGGATCATACACAACTCCATTCTTAATAGCAGCTGGGGTTATTCTTGTAGGTGCCATGCTGTTCTGTGTATCTCTACAGATAAGAAGAAAACACAAGCACTATGCGACGGAAAGGACAGCTCTCTTACAGAGTGGCAAACAAACTCAGCAAACAAGCAATACGTAAATATTGTGTAATATAAATAGCTAAAAAGAATCTAAGAAACATAAAGAAATGCATTTTGTCACGATTTTTGGTCATTACATGTTTGCCGTTACACTGATTCCTCAGTTGGACCTAACCAGATCATAATGATTGATTATCTTTGAGAAACAACAAGAAATCTGCCATATCTTGTAAAGCTATTTGCCACGAAGTTTGCAATACTTTTTCGTAACTATATTATTATAAAAGCTACTTTGCCGCAAATTTTCAACGAAGAGACTTTAAAACATTGCATCTATAGGTTTGCTAAAAACCCAATGCAAACAAAACCACGTCGATAGTACAGTGGTAGAGCATCCGCTTCGCGTGCGGGAGGTCGTGGGTTTGTTATCCTATCGTTAAATACTTGGAGCGATAAATACAGTTGCAGTTCTTCGTATTGTGTCTATGTGGAAACGAAAGCCTATTGGTGATTCAAGAAGAGGTTTAGTAAACAGTAACACAGTAATATTTTATACTAACTAGTTCCATTATTAAATGTTTCAGTTAAACAAGCACGAATCTACATTACTCCGTATATATTAAGTTGATAATCACGTGATATTCCAGCGAGATAGCACTTTAATCTTGGGTATTGTGCTGACTGCTACAAGCTGACACCGTCGTATATATGAATTAAATGAAAAATTGTTTAAAAACGCGAAACTCGAACAAACAAACACCAGTGCAAACAAGTGGGCCGACGTGGCCAAGAATCGCTCACCCAAGTTACGAATACGAAACGGAAAGGTTTACCACCGTCCTCTAGTCTTTCATTTAGTTTAAAACAATAGTAGGCTACGTGTACGGTACGCATTGGAAAATATTGTTGATAGAAATTTAACACATTTTTTTCTAATATTCAACATTTAGATTTTCGGAACTACATCTATAGTTCTTACAGAAATATTTTAACCATGTTTCATGTACACCAGTTGAGAAATGCGACATATAGAGAGTGAACAGGAATTTTGTTTTGACCCAAGATGATCGAGGTTTCATGTATATCAGATAGAAAACGTGAAATTATGCGATTTTGACAAACTAAAGGGCCGTAACTCATATTTCCAGGACAATCGTGGCCATTATCGAAATTCTGTTTGATCATGGTGCAATATACACTAAATTTGCAAGATGACTACTCAACAAATGTGGCATCCAATGTGTCAATAAGGTGAAATGTGGCAATTTTTGACTAATTCAAAAGCCAGAAGTCTAGTGTTATCTAGAGCACACTTGTCCATTATCACTCTTAGCTATACATTTCACATAAGTTTCCTGAAGATTGCTCAATATAATTATGTGTCTGTAATTGTAAAAATGTGAAATTAGGCACTTTTGATTAATTAAAGTGTTAAATTTAAGGCAATTAATGCAGAACACACCTACTGATTTTATCAATGAGCTGGTAAAGACCAGAGGACAGGCAGAAAATGGTTTTTTCAGCCTGGCAGTAGGGGCCTAGGTACCAGTACAGTTAATACAATGTCAATGGTAGGAGAAGGTTTAGGCATACAGAATGTGCAAACCTAGACATCAGCTGAGTGCCAAACACACACACACATCCAGTGCATAGATACTGAATGGTAAAGAGGAAATCAGGGTATTTCAGACAGTGCAACTCTGATCAAAAGGAGCTAGTACAAGACGACATTGTCACAAGTATGGCACTTGAGACGGTCGGTGCTGTTGAGAATGCATGTAGCTGGATTTGGCCCTGACTAACATGCACAGACTGATCATCACTGTAGCCCTAAATTAATAGATCAGGGGTGAAATGGATCAAAACTGATGATATTAGTAACTTTGTAGCAATGTGGGCACAAATATAAAACACTTATAGATGTCGCAGAAGATATCACAAATAGAAAAAAAAACATTCTGCATTTTTTAAATCATTTAATCATATCACATTTTGTACTCTTTTTCCCTCCCTCAATACAATGCATTTTAAACATCATATACACAGTTTTACCTTTTTAAAGTTACATTATGCCCATATTTCAAAGTGAGCAAAAGCTGTCTAATGACAATGCCCTTGACTATTTGAGACTGTTCCAAATAATACTAGCTTACATACAAAAGCTTTACCAATTTTTTTCTATGTTGAAAAAGTGGTATAATTTTGCAAACATGATGTCAAAGATTTGTGAATAGTTTGAAAGCATTCAGTAGAATAGTTCTTGAGAAGCATGCTTAGGCCGTGCCAAATAGATAAGTAGTTTGTCAGAACGATGGCATTAAAGGTATCATTTTCAAAAAAGATGGAAGTAAAATTCATCTGCTTGCATATGCAGAAAAATTCTTTGAACTTTTTTTTCTTTAGACAGCCAGTCAGTAACAGCAAACATGTTCAGTAGGTTATAAACACTACTTTTACTTAAAAACAGACCACCGATATCTTAACTCTTACCATACTGGACACAATTGATTCTGTCATTGCGACCAGTGATGATCATGATCAGCTTGCACATCTGTGCAGTCTGATCATGATCTGCACTGTTCGTCATTCAGTCAGTATCTTTTTTGTGAGCACCCCTTTCCGAGCACAAATTCCGCTTATCTCGTTGGTTGGACATGTGACTAGTCAAAATGAGGTCCATAAAAAGTTTAATATATTCACTGCAAAAAAAGATAATTATTCTTGTAACTAAACTTGAACGAGCAACTATTCCTCAAAACAAACGCACGCAATATCCTAAATATAGATATGTCAACCACCAGCCAATTATATCTGGTCTCCATAAATGTTTTGATAAAACTACGCACTGACTGTAAACATTTCTTTTTATGAACAATCTAAAAACCGCTATCTTCTAAGTGAAGTTATGGAATAAAAAAACTTATTTCATGATATATCGTTGAATATCCAAGTCAAAGCCTGTCGGCCTATGTGAACATAATCTTGGTCGGATCCATAAACTTGGATATTTACTTCATCAATATACATTAACTGTTTAATATTTTCCAAATTTACTGAAGTGAGATTCTTTTTAAGACGATCTTTTCTATTTACAGGTAATATCTACCAACAAAATATTGAGCATTGTTTATATGTCATGTAAAAGACTTTTTTATATTCAAAACTTTAAGATACATATAATACTAAACCATTTATTATAACATTCCTCTGAAATATGTTGGTTTTTTTTGTTTATGTTGTGCTTAATGCCTTTTTTCAACAGTATTTCAGTCATAAAATGACAGGCAGTTCACCTAACCAGTGCTCCCGGATTCTGTGCAGTACAAACATGTTCTCCACAAGTATCTGCCAACTTCCCCACATGAATCAGCAGTGGAGGTCGAATGATTTCAGACACAATATCTTATGAAAAATGGTGAAGTCAGTTCTGTTAATAAACATGTAGGTTCCTTTTTGGTCTGCTTCAATATTCAACTTTTAGACATACTAAACAATTGCTATAAACAATCTTGAAAAATGTCGTACATTTTTCAGTTTGATTAATAAACATAAAGGCTGCTTTCCATTCATTGTAGTAAGTTTAAGTACTATAAACTTTCAATACCAGAGATAGATTTTAATCTGAGATAAACTACTAGTATGTAATGCAATATTTACTTTCAACTTCCAGTAACAAATGTGTGTAACAACCTTAAACTGAAAATCTATGGTATTTATTGTCAATATTGCTGTGTCAATGTTTTATCAACTCAAGTCGATATCTTCACTATAAACCACTTACTATCCCTAAATGTTATATATATTCTCACATATATAAGAAATATCATTAACCTTTAGCCTGCTGGCAGCAATTGATTTTGCTTTTGTGACCAGTGCAGACCAAGATCAGCCTGCATGGATTTGCTGTTTGCTATTCAGTCTGTAAATTTTCAGTGAAAACCCCTTTGAATAAGAAGTGGTACTGCCCAAATTGAATGATGGACCAGTCCATTCTAGAAATTTAGCAGGCTAAAGGTAAAAGCACATTTTTATAACCATGTCCATCATTTTTTATCACAGATATAGCTTCAAGATTTCTTTGATTGTCTCCTGGCCTGCCAAGTGTCAAATTTGGTATATGCTGTGTTAAGTAGGTCTTGCATATGTCCTGTCAGCTGAAATGACAAAAATAATGAATATACCAACATATGTAAATTTACCAAGGATCTGTTAATTTTACTTGAAACTGTTAAAATACTTTAATGTGTTAAAAAAGTACAATTTCTGAATTTTTAAATAAACAAAACATGATAAACCTGATGGTAATACAGCCAAAAATATACAAACATTTATGTGCAAACAAACTGCTTATATCACTGAGTCACCTAAACAAATTAACCCTTGTTATCTGAGTTTCCTATGAAAGCCAAAGGGTTGTTATACCCACCCATTTTCCCACAATAGCTTTTGAATCTCATTTTTTATTTTTTAAATCTTATGACCTCTAAGACTCCAAAAATGGGTATCAGATATTTTGTCACATTTTTGTCTCGCATACTCGCAAAATACAGGTGAAAATTTATAACTGGAACTTACTTGGAATTAGTTATAAAAAAGATTACTTACATCCATACTATAATGATTTGCTTGCAACTTGTCTTTGAGAGGATTTAACTTTGCCATGTTAAATCGTTCTAATGTGGATTTCATTTTTACAACCTGTAAATATTCAAGGTCAAATCGCAAATCAAATTACCTGCATGCCATATGGAAAACAAACTAGGGAATTTAAGCTGAAAGTTGTCTTCTTTAGTCTTAATTATGAAGAAATCTTGAAATTACCTGAATCACCCTGGAACATCTTTCCAGGGAAAAGCCAGTGGTGCCTAAAGATATAAAACTGATTATGGAAACCAGTCTTAGAAAGCAGTCTTCTGATTGGTCAATTTCAATAAAGCGCTCAGAAATAGCCAAATCAGGTGCTGAACTTTCGAGACTGGTCTCCAACATATTCCCTGACAAAAATCAAAACTGATCATGTTTTATTGATAGTCTAGTGCTCTTTAATTAAAGTAACTCGTCTTCCACCTCAGATTCAAGTGGGAAAGTTGTAAGTTACTTGCAGAGAACAAATTATTATCTGTATTAAATCCAGGAAGTTAAGTTTGCTAACTCATTACCAATTTATAACCTAATCAGTGCTGACATATTGCTTTAAGTCTATATCAAACAACCCAATATGTTGAAATTTAATATACTTAAAACCAAATATGCTGAAAAAACAAATATGCTGAAAACCAGATGTTGAAAACCAATAAGCTGACACCATTTAAAAAAGATTACAAAACAACAATCTCACCTTTTCTTCTAAAAATTTGGATGATACAGGAAAACATGACCAGAAATGTCGCAGTAGTTCACATAATGCATTGTAATTTTGTTTCAACTCATTTTGCATATCTTCTGGAACCATTTCTGAAAACAATTTTAATGAATCAGTACAAATACTGCTCTGACAATCATGCACAGTCAATTTGGAAACTGCTTCATGTACCATAATTATATTCCCTAATTAAAACCCAGGAGATGGGGAATGTTTATTAAAGACCCAATTGTTTTACGGTTTTACTACATCCAACTTCTAATGAATAAATTTTAACTAGTATAGCAAACCATATTACTGGTATTCACTTATGACATAATTTCTAAAAAATATTTTTTTTATCGAAATATAGTGGGGGAGCATGTTAATAAGAAGGAAGCGTTACTTAGGGAGAACACATTATATGCAATTTTCTAAACTGATTAAGATTATCAAGGAAAATTCCTGTATAAACAGACATGAATTTTGACCCTGAACTTCCAATTTCTATGTATGTTTATTCTGCTGAGATTTTAACCACAGAGATACAATGCAGGTCATTTAGTGACAGCTTTTTAACGTTGAAAGGAGACTGCAGGTGCAGGTCTGGACATTATTTCCAGCAACTGAGTAGAATCATCAACCTTCTGAGTGCTAGCTGGAAGGCTTCCTCACAAAGCTGAGGGGAATCAATGACCTTAACCCTTATCATGCTGGACATGGTTGACTCTGCCTTTGCGGCAAGTGTAGATTATAATCAGCCTGCATATTTGTGAGTCTGATCAAAATCTGCACTGTTTGCCAGTATCTTTTTGGTAAGCACCTCTTTTAACAATTAATGGTACTGTCAAAATTGAAAGATGAGCAAGTTCATCTTGGAAATAAATTTAGTAGGGCAAGGGTTAAAAACTCTGCAAGAAAGACTCATTTTGACATGTGCATACATATATACAATCAAACTTCTTTCGCTTAAACTTGACGGGACCAGAAAATGTGTTGGAGTTATCTGTAGTTTGAGGCATCCAACAAAATATTTTATTTAGGGATTTTGCCGGGACTCGACAATGAGTTCAAGCAAATGGTAGTGTTTGAATTATCTGAGTCTGAGCACACAAAGTTTGACTGTACATGTACATGACTGAAGGACTGTACATGACAGAAGGACTGTACATGACAGAAGGATTTGTACATGTACATGACAGAAGGACAACACATTAATCAATGTAACTTCACAGTGAGTTTGTATAGTAATTTTATTTCTACATTTAAAACGCATTATACAGCTCATGCAAAACAATCTGTACCATCTTCAACGAGAAAAAGATTTCTTTCATTGGTATATCAGGGATTCAGATAACTTTCAAACTATCAAACAGAACTTACGATTTAACTGTTGCTGTGTGGTTCCCTGCATCAAAGTGCCACCTGGTGACAACTCTCCAAGAATACTGACAGCTGTGGTACCATGCATAACCTAAATATCAAATATTTCAATTCTGAGTTTGATAACTTCTACAGTAAATACCAGACACTAAACAAATATGGGAAATATACATTCTTGATGTCTTTTGTCACTTTTGAAAATAGAGCATGTTATGATAAATAAGATATACTGAAGCATTTTTTTTTGCTTATTTTACTTTCACTAACTCACAACTTTTGTCGTTGTTGGGTGATTTGATTATGGGAAATAATTTAACTGGAGGTCTTGATTACATTTCACCAGTACTTTGCCAGAGCATCACTGAAAACTGGAACTAGTATTTTCTTTATGATAATGGCACCCTCTGAGTGTTCCATACTAAAAGACTATCAAAGTCAATATTGTTTCTATGTTTCAAAGCTTTGTCAAATGACATACAGTGATGATACAGCCATTTTACTCAAATCAAAGACAAGAGGCCCATAGTGGCCCTAAGCTGCTCACAGTACCCTGACATTTTTTTTTGAATAATGCATGACACACTGAATCATGAATAGTAACAATTGTAAGTAACACCTGTATTTTGTATAAACTAGTGGCCTCTAAAAGGGACCAAGGCTATTTTTGGGTATATTTCTCTATTTTTTCTAGCACAAAACAAGCAGTTTCTAAATTCCATGATATTTTTGACATCATTTTCTTTGACTATTTTAGGTCTGTGCTATCTCCCAACACAATTATTATAGTTTCATGGTTGGGCAGACCCTGAAATATATCTGAAGAAAGTTTCTCACGAGGCAGACCCAGAAGTCACTGCACTGTCATGTTTTTCTGAATTATGTTTAAGTACCTTAATACAAGCATTACAAAGTTCTTACATGACTGAGATCTGGATACCACAAGTCTATTTCAGCAGACACTGAGTTTGTTGCTGAGATTAAATCCTCACTCGAAGCATAACGTGATGATGTTACAGGTGTCGGACCATGGAGATAGCGTTCCATTCGAGACAAACGTAGGTTCACGCCATTCTTAATTTGTTGCTCTTCTAAGTCGTCATAATGAAGTTTCTCCCTGATTCGTGCCTAGACAATATAAATGCAAAAAAATGCAAATTCCATAAATAATTATGGTAACGGTTCTGTAATAACACCTATGAACGAGAGGACCATGATGGTCCTGAATCGCCCCACATGACCCAGTTTTGAACTGAGTATGATGTCATTTTTTCTATTATTTGACTTAGTGACCTAGTTTCTGAGCTCATGTGACCCAGTTTTGAACTTGACCTAGATATCATCACGATAAAAATTCTGACCAATTTTCATGATGATCCATTGAAAATATGGCCTCTAGAGAGGTCACAAGGTTTTTCTACTATTTGACCTAATGGCCTAGTTTTTGAAGGCACGTGACCCCAGTTTTAAACCTGACCTAGATATCATCAAGGTGAATATTCTCACCAATTTCCATGAAGACCTCATGAAAAATATGGCCTCTAGAGACGTCACAAGGTTTTTCTATTTTTATACCTACTGACCTTGTTTTTGACCACCCGTGACCCAGTTTCGAATTTACCTAGATATCATCAAGGTGAACATTCAGACCAATTTTCATGAAGATCCATTGAAAAATATGGCCTCTAGAGAGGTCAAAAGGTTTTTCTATTTTTAGACCTACTGACCTAGTTTTTGACCGCAGTTGACCCAGTTTCAAACCTGACCTAGATATCATCAAGATGAACATTCAGACCAATTTTCATACAGATCCCATGAAAAATACGACCTCTAGAGAGGTCACAAGGTTTTTTTATTATTTGACCTACTGACCTAGTTATTGAAGGCCCGTGACCCAGTTTCGAACTTGACCTAGATATCATCAAGGTGAACATTCTGACCAATTTTCATGAACATCCATTCAAAAGTATGGCCTCTAGAGAGGTCAAAAGGTTTTTCAATTTTTAGACCTACTGACCTAGTTTTTGACCGCAGTTGACCCAGTTTCGAACTTGATCTAGAAATCATCAAGATGAACATTCAGACCAACTTTCATACAGATCCCATGAAAAATCTGGCCTCTAGAGAGGTCACAAGGTTTTTTTATTATTTGACTTACTGACCTAGTTTTTGACCGCATGTAACCCAGTTTCGAACTTGACCTAAATATCATCAAGATGAACATTCTGACTAACTTTCATGAAGATCCATTGAAAAGTATGGCCTCTAGAGAGGTCACAAGGTTTTTCTATTTTTAGACCTACTGACCTAGTTTTTGAGGGCACGTGACCCAGTTTCAAACCTGACCTAGATACCATCAAGATGAACATTCTGACCAATTTTCATAAAGATCCCGTAAAAAATGTGACCTCTAGAGTGTCTAGAGTGGTCACAAGCAAACGTTTACGGACGGACGCTGCGCGATCACAAAAGCTCACCTTGTCACTATGTGACGTGAGCTAAAAACAAAGTTTATTTTCATCAATCTTATTGCTGAGAGGAAGCCAATCTGTTTAAAATAATGACAAGTACTGGCAAATCAGTATTGCACTGAAACCACTGTATGTCATGTATTTATTAAAGAATCTGCACTTCCATATATTAACAGAAGCAAATATGACAATACTGAGCTGCACCATGAGAAAACCAACATAGTGGCTTTGCAACCAGCATGGATCCGGACCAGCCTGTGCATCTGCACAGTCTGGTCAAGATCCATGCTGTTCGCTTTCATAGCCTATTGCAATTAGAGAAACTGTTAGCGAACAGCATGGATCCTGACCAGACTGCTCGCATGCGCAGGCTGGTCTGGATCCATGCTGGTCGCAAACGCACTATGTTGGTTTTCTCATAGCATGGTTCAATCTGTTGGCAACAAATTCATGGTGGACTTCCTAAGTTCAAACTACCTGCAAACTCTAGCACAATACTGGGAAATCATTTTTTTTGGCATGAAATTTCAGGGTTTGGACTAAAAAGGCTATTTCTTGGGGGCTTTAATTTGATGATTTTAGAGTTTGAACATAAAATAAATAGGAAGTTTCTTTGTTTGTTCTGGCTGACACCTCCATGAAATCTACTTAAATTAGTTCCCAAGATTACTAATGATTTTACAATACTTTCAAGCAGACACATAGTACCTCCTTTTGTTTAATACTATCTTAAATCTTTTACAAGATTACAATTCTAATTAGTTCAGAAGGTGCCTCTCATCAGGGGTGGACACCTGGGTAGAACCACCGACCTTCCATAAGCCAGCAGGATGGCTTCCTCACATGAAGAATCCTACGTCCCAAGTGAGGCTCAAACCCACATCAGTGAGGGGCAGGTGATTTGAAGCCAGCGACCTTAACCAGTCGGCCACAGAGGCCCCTTTTTCAAAAATATATAAATTATATAAGTGTAATATACTTTATGATTTTTAATTTCAAATGATTTTATACCCCATTTCTTTTATTTTAATAGTTGTTAGACACAAGAGAGAAGACAAACCTTTTTCTGTGGAGGTTCATGGTTCTGTTCCTTACTGCTTTCACCATTTACCCGTGCATCTGTCCCATTTGGTGACGTGTGGTTTCCATTTGTTAGACCAGAATTTCCTAAATCAGTAACAAGTGTGTCATGTATATACTGTAATTTACCATTCTAAAATGGATGTTCTTATAGTGTTAGCATCAGAAGAGGATCTTACACAATGCAGGATCTGACATGAGTGTCTTTTCTAATTTATTGATTAAAATATAAGATTCTTTCACTGGTTGTAGGTGCAGATGGGAATTTCCGGTCTCGAGGGTAACTGTTTAGGTGGTTACGAGGCTCCAGCCTCCAGGCTCCAGCTATCAATATCAAAGAAGATTTAAAGTAATACCTGAGTCAGCCTGACTGCCAGCTTGCTCACAGGCTTTAAGCACCATAGATGAGTGGTGGTTGAATCTTCGGATCATGGTGCGGTTGGCTGGATTCATCGCCCCTCGTTTATCATCTCCTGTACCTCCATAGCCCTAGCATGAAAAATTGCATTTTAAAACTGATATGGAAAAACAGGATAAATGCATGGTTCCCTAACCAAATTTTGACTGTTAACAGATGTAACAGAAACTGTTCTACCATTATGACTGAAAAATAATCCAAGATGTATTTTCAGGCTTAGACCTGTCTCTTAGGTCAAATTAATTTTGTGAGTACACATTTAAATAAAGTTATTATTCATATCTATTAAGTTTTGCAAAAATATATCAAGAAAGATTTTACAGTAAATGCATTTCTTATTAACATGTATCAGACACTGTGAGAAAGATAAACAAATTCAGATACAAAGGGAACTTACCTCTTCCAAATTCCCATCTTTGTGCGCTGTTAGATCTAGTAAAGGGTCTGTATTTTTCTTTTCAACTTCTGTCTTGATTTCTAAAAAAAGACATATGTAACTGACACAAAATTCCTTTCCAGTTTTAAGGCATCGCCACAGTCACAACTCAGTATCAGTTCATATTTTCAGGCCGAGTATTTTTCTCTTGAAAATTGCACTAAAGCCTTAACAGCTGGTCAAATTATCATCAACATAAGAAGCATATGATGATTTATAGTACATATGCCGCTTGTAAAATATTTGAGTCTCGTTTAGACAGAAAATTTACCCCAAAATACTGAAATTTTATGTGCAGTAGAACTCCAATATAAAAGATATTACAAAGACAAAATTTAGTTAATTTCATAGTACAATATGTATACTGCAAACTCCTACGGATTTTTGTCGAAATTGTTCCTGGTTATTGCATTAGACACAAAAAGACAACCCCATGTCAATTTAATTTAAAATGTTGTTTGTTCATACATTACTGACCACAGGTAGCCAGGTAAACCTATACATAATCCTATAATATCACCTGTTTATATACATGTAAATTATGTGTGAACAGATAACACAAATTGGATAAATTGATGGTGTTGGGACTTCTGTGTATAATTCAGTAATCAGGTAAAATTTCAAAATAATTTCTGAAGACTTTATTCTTCACGGTCTGCTTTACAATTGGCTGTAATTATCTTTGAAATGTATTGAATATATATCGAGTTTGACTGCAGATAAAACTGCAAAATTTTGTCATAAAAAATATCGAATAAAGGCATAATACAGGTAGTGAAATGCACATCCTTCTATTTGCATATGTTCACATAGATATTTAAAACATAATTTTGACAAATTTATTGACTTTATAGTTACCAGTCATCTTTTATTTTTATGAAAATTTGCATGTAAAATTTTGAGTCAAATGGCTGCCACTGTAGGCGATGCCTTAAAGCTTAATAATTATTTTGACCATAGAATCAATCAAAAGACACATATTAGGTTACACGACTATTTTCCAGCTTTTGATAATGGAGGAATAACTTCTTCACATAAAAGAATTCTACACTGCCAGGAAAGTTTTAATCCCGCAGCAGTGAATGATTCAAAACCTGCAATATAAATCTCTCAGCCACAGAAGTACCTCTATCTATATATAGGTGAGCCGCTTCTTATTTGTAAACAAATACATCTCAAGTAATGAGACCTGTGAAAAGCCTAAAGCATAGTATGTGAAACAAACCTTCCTCATCCTTTTTGGCACAGTCTGAAAACAGATCTTTGGTCCCTAAAGTCATGCGGTCCCTGTGGAAGTAATGTGACTGGAAAAATCTTGTCCAGAACTCACTCTCTGTCATCTCATGAGGTACATACTCTGCATGTTTCTTCTTTACTGCATTGGAGAGAATAATATATATATAAACTTGGTCTTTAGTGCTGTATTTTTCTGACTTTCTGCCATTGTTTAAATTTTAAGTAAGGGTTTCACAGATCTAAATTTTACAGCTGGAATGGATCTAAATTATCAAAATGCTCACAAGCCTACTACACGACAAAGAAACCAACTGTTGATGCTTTTTTAGTGAATTAGTATGCCATTCCTAATATATGCATGAAATTTAGAAAAACTGGCATTTACTGGAAAAAAAACTGCACTTGTCAGAAAAGCATAAAACGTTTAGAGTAAGTAAAATAGTAAAAACTTTGTTAGTTTTATTGGGTTTACATGTAAATCACATCGACATATTCTAACCACACATGGCAACTTTCCACTTTTTGACGGTGAAGGAAGACCCAAGGTGTCCCTTTTGGCATTATTTCAGACACAGGCCAGCAACTGGGGCAGAACCCAAATGTTCTGTAAGCCAGCTGGATGGGGTCCTAACATGTAAGAAATCTACATTTCAAACCCACAGTGAGGACGGGAAGCCGATTCAGAGACAGTGACCGTAACCACTCAGCCATAGAAGCCCATAATGCAACACTACATATACAGTATGTTGTTTTAAATATGCCTTTAACACTGAACTAGTTTATCATTACTTAAATAATCATTTACCCATTGGATAGGTTCTAAATATAGACTCTAAGATATCTGCAGTGAGGTTATACTTCAACCCATTGCAGCCATCTGTCTCTGGTTTAATGTCAGCCTGAAATACAGGTTATTAATAATGTAATTTTTTTTCAAATATTATAATAAGTAATGCTGAATGGGACAATAATTTTATAACAAATGAACTTAATTATGTCTACATTTAAAACTTACAAAATTTCCAGTTTGTTTTTTGTTTTTGCTGGCTTTAACGTTGCACCAACACAATTATATGTCATATGGCAACTTTCCAGCTTTGATGGTGGAGGAAGACCCCAGGTGCCCCTTTGTGCATCTATTCATCACAAGTGGGTACCTGGGTAGAACTATCAATCTTCCATAAGCCAGCTGGATAAATCCAGTTTGTAAAGTTATATTTCCATATCGTTGGTTTTATCATTCTTAGAATCTTCCAGCTTTCAATGGCGGAAGACAATATGTACTCTTCTTGAAATTGTTTCAGGCATATGTGATAACCTATGTAGAACCACGAATGCAACATGCCAGCTGGGTGACTTCTTCACATAACCTAAGCAGGATACAAACCCACAGAGGTGAAGGGCAATAGATTTAAAGTCTGAGACTGTAACCTCTCAACCACAATTAATATGAAAACAAACTTACCAAGAATGCTGCAGACACACCAGTAGTTTGCTTTTGTTCAATTTTCTCTTTACTTTGATATTTCTGTAAAACAGAAAATGTTAATATTTCAAATTAAAATGTTCCAATCTCAATGCTAAAGGTTATTCTATATGAACAAAAAGATAAACAAGAGGGTCATGATGACCCTGGATCGCTCACCACAGTAATATGAGCTACATGTTTCAAATGTCAAACTGATGATAAAATATTAAGAAAGTCAGCAGGTCACATTCATGGTCAATGAAATTCAGTTTTACGATTTGTGTGCAAAACTGTGTATGTCATCAAAATTTCAAGGCTGTATCTTGAAAAACAAGAAACTAGGTCAGTAGGTCAAGGTCACAGTCAAGTGATATCATATTACTTGGGGTCATCAGGTAATTATAATTAAACAGTCTTGGAAATAGAATCAGATGATTTTTTAAGTATTTTTCCTATATAACTCACATAACTAAGTGACCCCAGGGTGGGGCCTCTTTTAACCCCAGGGGCATAATTTGAACAATTTTAGTAGAGGACTACTAGACAATGCATCATACCAAATATCAAAATCCTAGGATGCATGGTTTCAGACAAGATTTTTAAAGCTTTTTTCTATATAAGTCTATATAAAACTTGGGACCCCAAGGGCAGGGTCTCTTTTCACCACAGGGGTACAATTTTGAACAATTCTGGTCGAAGACAATAAGACAATGCTACAAACCAAATATCAAAGGTCTAAGTGTTGTGGTTTCAAACAAGAAGATTTTTAAACTTTTTTTCCTATGTTAGTCTATGTAAAACTTGGGACCCCCACGGCGTGGCCATATTTGACCCTAGGGGGATAATTTGAATAATCTTGGTAGAGGACCACTAGATGATGCTACATACCAAATATCAAAGCCCTAGGCCATGTGGTTTTGTACAAGAAGATTTTCAAAGTTTTCCCTATATAAGTCTATATAAACCATGTGACCCCCAGGGCGGGGCCATATTTGACCCTAGGGGGATAATTTGAACAACTTTGGTAGAGGAATACTAGATGATGCTACACACCAGATATCAAAGCCATAGGCCCTGTGGTTTTGGACAAGAAGATTTTTAAAAATTTTCCTTTCAGTTGCCATGGCAACCAGAGTTCTGCATGGAATTCAATTCTTTGAACAATTTTGAAAGGGGGCCACCCAAGGATCATTCCTGTGAAGTTTGGTGTAATTCTGCCCAGTGGTTTTCAAGAAGAAGATTTTTTTAGAAATTGTTGACGGACGACGGACTACGCACGACGCACGACTGACGATGGACATCAAGCAGTCACAATAGCTCACCTTGTCACTTTGTGACAGGTGAGATAAAAAGTGCAAGAGCTCTTAGTTAAACGCATATGCCCTCCCATGATGGTCTATCCTAGGAAATCTGACATCTGTAGGCTAAAGCATCCTCCAACTATTGATAAGAAACTGTTTGTAATCTAAAAATCACCTTAACTCTTGATGTAGAAAACTTCCAACAAATTAGTGGTCATCTACTTACAACAGGCAATCATTGGACCATCCTATGAACTCAGCCAGTATTGGCCCAAGCCTTCCCAAGTAATTGAGCAGGTACTGATTTCAGGTTTGAGGTCAATGTGACCTTAACCTTTGGCTTTCAGACCTCAAAAACAACAGGGTCATCTACCGACCAATGAAGTTTGACCACTGTAGGCCTAAGCTTTCTCTTGTTACTAAGCAAAGGCTGTTTTCAGTCTGAAGATCAGTGCGACCTTGACCTTGGACCCACGGACCTCAAAAATCATAGACGTAATCTACAGATGACAGGCAACCAACATATGAAATTTAACCTCAATAGACCAATTTTGCCAGTTATTGATAAAAAACCGAAAAGTCTATTGATAAAAGGACCAACATACCGACATCACTATCTTCTTCCAAGGTGTGTGTGTATAAAAATTCTTATCGTGAGACTTTAATCCAACTTCAAAGTCAACAGGCCTGCCCTTGACTAAAGTATGAAGTTGTTGGAATGAAGCCTGTGCTGTTATGTTACAAAAATCTAAACAAAGGAAACCTTACCAAGAGAAAATGATACAAGTGACTGGCATTATATAAATACTTACAGGTCCCTGAGTTGACCAGAATTCCTCAGCTGTTATCACCTGACTCACAACAAGATCTTTGTACAACTGAAACAACTCTGGATTCTCTTGTAGAAGCCTGTAAATGAAATAATATGCATCGCTCGAAGTCACAAGGTAATGAGCAAAATGCTTGAGCTATCCTGGGTGGCAAGTGATCCGAAAAAAAGAAAATGTAAGGAATGAATTGCTCATGTGACTGATGTGAGCCCTGGTGCTTAAGTCACTGATGTTCGAGTGTGCATTTCACTGCTGATGAATAATAACATAAAACAAAGTTATCTCCATTTATAGGGGGATGCCTCCAGAATGCACATCAAAACATTACATTTTTTCAAACAGATAGCAACATCAATAAAACTAGAGTTATCACATAAAAATATATCAGCTATAAAAATAAAGCTCCAAGAGTCCAATGCTCTGCCCCTACATCACTATGTGTCTTAAACAGAACTATGAGCTTTGAAATAAAATAGGACTTGTATGGTTATAAATACTTATGTTTCTTTAGAAATACCTGTTCTTTTCCTCTAACTCACTGCTCAATTTACGTCGGAACTTGGGTAGTAATTGTTGAAGTAGTTCTTTGACACTCTCCCTATCTGCCATCTGCGAGGCCCTCCCAGCTGGGTTATTGAACTGGAATGTATTTGCACCTCCATCGTGCATCACAAGCTGTAACTGTACTCGCTCTTTCGTGTCGGCTGAAATCTTCTGTGCTGTAATGAATGAAAAAGTTAAATAACTTAACATGCTATTAAAAAGGATCAGGTTTTAAAAACTGTAATTCTTTAAACAAATAGTTTCAAAGCTTTTATAAATTTTAAGACAAAAGAACATATACAAAAACTATTAACAAAAAGAAAATACAAATTTTCTAAGTTAAAAAGTGCCACAATTCTGACAAAATGCAAGACAGAGTAATAATTCTAGGCATATTCACTCAACTATCAATAATAAACAAGTACATGTATACAAAGTTTTAAAGTTACAGCTCTTGTAGTATTCAAGAGAGGTTGACCTAAACAAAAGAATTAATCAAGAAATACAAATATTCAAAGTTAAAAAAGGCAATAATTGTTGCAAAATGCAAAAGAGGGCTATGATTCTTGGCCTTCTTACTCAACTAACAATACTATATACTGATAACTGTACAAAGTTTCAAAGCTATATCTTTTATATAGTACTGAAGAAAAGAGGACAAGTCCCCACTACCTTAGAAACAACCAATCTGGCAATTTTAGATTGATCAATGTTATCTAGTTTTATAACCTCAGTCCCCAAATAAGAAGTTATAAGGAAACTAAAGAAGAATAAAACAAACACGTCATAACTATGTACTAAAATATATTGTAGTTTCACTTAACAATTTACATGTTATAGTTAAAGGAAAATTAGAAGTCCAGAAAGTGCAAGTATAATAATTTTCAATAATCTGAAAGTCACTTTTTAAAGATTATATAGCAAAGATGATCTTGGCATATCTGTGATCTAGGCAAATAAAGAAACCATAATTTGAAATCATTAACCCTCATCATGCTGGACACGATTGATTCTGCCTTTGCGACCAGTGCAGATCATGATCAGTCTGCACATCAGTGCAGTCTGATCATGGCCTGCACTTTCACCATTCATTCAGTATCTTTTTGGTATGCATCCCTTTTGAAAGTTAATGGTACTGTCCAAACTGAAAGATGGACAAGTTCATTATAGAAAATTAGCAGGGTAAGGGTTTATATAAGTGTGTTAGGGGGACTAATTTTCATGGATTTCATGGTCGTGTCAATCCACAAAATCCAATCCAAATGAAATTTCAATTTGTTTAATCTTTAACCTTAAAATCCATGAATTCATATCCCCCTAAAATTGCCATTTTGGTAAAGATACGCAATTTCATGCCTATAGTCCATTGAATCGATTCTACAGTACTAATGAATGTGGTGGATGTTGATGATCTATATAGTTTCTTCAGTATGATAAAGAACATGTACAAATGCTTCTTACATTTTATATCAGCATAGGCATGACTATATGAGAAGCTGTTTTTACTGGGCTGCATCCATGCCAGCCTTTCTCCCATCATATATAGCACACCGTCAACCTTCTTGTTCTTCACATTGTTCACTATCAACAAAACTTCTTCCGACTGACGAGACATTTCTGTTGATAAGTAACTGCCTCTGAAAATAACGTAGCAACACAATAACATATTTCAGCTAAGTATAAAATTAGTGACAAAGCCATTTGGAGGTTTTTAGAATTCATTCAACTTCTTGATAAAAACTGGTACATTTGTGCTAGTCAGACATTTTGTTTTAAATATATTTACCACCTCAAAGACCTTCTTTATTTTACTTTTCCATTTGACCTTCTTCTTCCAATTCTGAAAAAAACTGTTGAAGAACAAAACAAGAAAAGAGAAGAATTCCGAATGAAACCAATCTGGCCAACAACTTTGCACTGATCAGTTCAACCTTGATATAATGTTTACCTTCTGTAGAACAACACTGCATATCTACATATTTCATACACCTAGTCTGTACATTTACTGACTGAGAAATCTTTACCTTCATGGACTGTCTGACTTTATATATGGGACTGGGATTGTCTTTAAAAACGCTGATATCCTGGACCTGGTTATTGTTGCCAGAAATAAGAAAGAGCAAGACTAACAAAACAAAATGAAACTATGACAATCTGACAAACTTAATACTACAAACAAATTAAATTTTATCTTTTCATCCGGTGTATATAAATACCGAAAGACACCGAAAAACAGAAAGACACCAAAAACCACTATAAAACATATAAAAAAAAAGACTTAAATAAGATGTATTAGACATAAACTACAAATGTATGGTGTTATATTATATTTATATTACATTTGATGACAAAATAGATTGTGCAAATAAAATCTAAATCATCATAAAAGTGTCTTAAGGTAATGCGCTATGTAGCTCGATACCGAAAGACACCGTGAATCACTTCAAATTCATATGAAAAGATTGAAATTAGATGTTTTATACACAGATTATGGTGTTATAAAATATTAAAATTATATCTTATGATGAAATAGATTGTGCAATTAAGATTTAACTGATCAGAAAAGTGTCTTTCGGTAATGCGCTATGTAGCTTATATATCACCGAAAGACGCTATTAATCAAAATTGATCTGTTTTCTCAATAAGTAATAGAAATTAGTAACGTCCAAACTAAATTGTTTAATCTGTCAGTTATTCACACCTTTGATGGCTTGTGTCAACAACGCCATTAATCAGTGTTGATTAGATTAATATCTTCAGGTAACATGCATTAATTGAGATCACCGTCAATTTGTAAAACAAAAATTCTGAAGTAACTTCTTTTTATTCACATATTCATTTTACTTAAAACATTTTCATTTCGCCCCACCTCAAATTTTCCATGTAATAATAATAATCAATGTTTATATTACTTTTTTCTCTCTCTCGAAAAAAAAAGAACATACACACGTCCTAGATAATTTATGCATTTAATTTTAACATGTTCTAGTATTAATGCTTACAGGTGTCTTTCGGAATTAAATTCAAATCTCTTTTAAAAGCACTTTAAGACTTTACTAAAGTGATTACAATGTTAATGGAATTTGTAAAATTTATATGTATATATATATGTGTGTGTGTATTTGTATATATATATGTATGTATATGTATGTGTGTGTGTATATGTGTATATATATGTAAGTATATACATATGTATGTAAGAATGCGATTGTGAATCAATTGAAAGCTGTCTATTGATTACCCTTTTCTTTTGCCTTGTATTTCGTTTCGACAAGGCATGAATAGAAGGGTGATATCCATCCATATGTTGTTAATGCCAAATTTTAACAAGATTGCGTCATATAGTTTAAATATAGTTAAGTATATGTGCACATAGTACTTGTAATTGATATTGTATGCACAGAAACAATTCCTGGTCATTTTAATATCGGCTGGTTATATTCTCGCTTTTCTTATCTTTGAAACTAAGTTGTACTTGTTTGTATCTTGTCATGTTAATGCTCTTTGTGTATATATTTGTATTTAGTTTACTTATTTGTATTGATTGTTGTTTGAATAATTTTGCCATGATGCTCTCCTATCTGAGGAGGTAATAAAGAATCTATCTATACAGTTAAAATTATATTTCACAGGTGTCTTTCTGTAACAATGCAATTAATAAAAGTCTGGTAATAAGATTGCTTGAATCAATTGATATATAATAAAACAGTACAATTTAGTAATCAAAGATTTTGTAAAACTAGTTTGTTAATTTTATTGTTGCATAAGCTGGTAATCGGATAATTAATAACTGAAAAATCAATAACTCCTTAACATAGAAAATCTGTTAATTACTTTCTTTTGGTAGCGATGTTATTTTACATTGATGCTGCTATCATAATATGTCTTTATTTTCCTGTATTTTTCAGTAAAATGCATAACATTTACAATGCTCACTTTCTGAATTATGAAACATATATAACCTTGCTTTGAGTATTAATTTTTTGTTGGCAACTTAAATTAGAAATATGCTTTTCTACATTTAGATAGATCTACCTGTAAAGTTTTAATTTTCATTTTAGTTCATTACATTTAATGTAGCAATTATACTTCTTACGAATTGAAGTCTTTATCACTTGCATTGAAATTTAAGGAACTCTAGGAATTTCATTAATACATATGAGAGCTACTGACAACTTACGCTGTATGTTAACTGCTCGTTCATGCAGTCGGACAGTTAAATGCAAAGATAATACTAAGATACTACATTTCAATAGTGATAAATATTTAGGTTTTTTTTCTTCTTTTTTTTTGAGAAAAATATAATATTAACATTATTATCAAATGAAATAATTGAGATGGAGCAAAATGAGAATGTTTTAAGTAAAACAGATATATGAACAAAAAGGAGTTACTTCAGAAAATACTTTTTTTACAAACTGACGGTGATCTCAATTAATGCATGTTACCAGAAGATATTAATCTAATCAACACTGATTAATGGCGTTGATGACACAAGCCATCAAAGGTGTGAATAACTATGACTGATTAGGAGAAAACAATTTAGCTCGGATATTATTTGTCGAGAAAACAGATCGGTTTTTGCTGTATTCCCTTCACCGAAAGACACATTTATGATCAATAAAATCTTAATTGCACAATCAATTTCGTCATCAAATATAATTTCAATCTTTTCATATGAATTTAAAGTGATTCACGGTGTCTTTCAGTATCGAGCTACATAGCGCATTACCGAAAGACACTTTTATGATAATTTAAATTTTATTTGCACAATCTATTTTGTCATCAAATGTAATTTAAATATAATATAACAACATAGTTTATGTCTAATACATCTTATATAAGTCTTTTTTATATGTTTTTATTGTGGTTTTTGGTGTCTTTCGTTGTCTTTCTGTTTTTTCGATATCTTTCCGTATTTATATACACCCCTTTTCATCATTTTGCTACCTTTTTCACGAGTAGTTCGAGCTGGATCACTTATTAAAACATTTCGGACAGACATATCCGAATTTGGCACAACTTAATCGGACCTTTATTATTACAAATTCGTTAAACATTTCTCAAAGAAAGACAATTATTTCAATGGAATGAATAAAACAAGAATGTTATCTTACGCGTATGCTTTGTTAAACTGTATTTCTCATGTATTAATTGATAATATTCGATGTTGACTTTTCGTGCACTTTCAGCAACGGTGAAGGTACAGACTATTAACCAGACAAACTATCCTACGTAGTTTTGCAAAGATTTACCAATTAAATCAGTGAAAAGTTAGAACAACATGCTTCAGTTCAAAGCTAGAGTGTAACGTGACAAATTAGCATTCATTTTGTCATAACTAGGGACGTTTTCAGTAAAAAGAAATGTGATTGTGACAACGTGTAAATTATACGATTCACAGAGCCGAGTCGGCAAAAAATCATTTTCGATTAGCGTTTAATTTATAAAAACGCAACCATGACAAGAATAAACCGTACTAGAGATTTATTTCTCTTTTGTATGGCAGTCATTTACCTGGTGGCATTTGCTTCTTTATATGTACAAATACCAGGTATATATAGATATAAGCTGTTTTCGCGACCCCTTTATCTTCTAAATTACAGTGCTTTAGGGTATAGCGGATTTTAGGGTATAGAGGATAGATTGATAAATTTTATATTTAGACTTGAATTATTGTATAAATTTTCATATCATTCTTTTTTGCTGGGGGCCCAACATGGGGTGGGATACCCCTCCAGATTGCGAAAATTTTTTAATATGGCACATGAATAGATGCATTTTCCTGCTACCTGAAACACCTTTAAGGATGCATGAATGTATCATATATTTAAGGAAAAGTCTACTTTTTAATCATTTCATCGAGCCTTTTTCAATGTATGTATGATTGTACAGTCACAGTGTATGGACTTATTTTTCTGTATGATACCCAGTTGAAAAAAATGTTGAAGTTTTAAGATGATTATTAAGAAGACTAGCTCCAAGACTATGATAATTTTTTTCCCATTTTTATGATTTCATGTAGTGAACTGAGCCAGTCTATATACTATGTCCAATATTACAATTTTAACATCAGTCCTCTTAGAAAATCTCTAGAATAGACTGGCTTTTGTCTCTATGAACATAAAAAAGAAAAAAAATCATAGAAATATCGTAATTATCAGTCTAGTGGCTAGTCTAATTATTAAGGGTATCCTATTTGCAAAATGGCCAAATGTTTTTAGATTTCCAACAAAACAAACGAAGTATTGACAATTACTATTTACATCATAGATTTCAAATGACAATGAACTCTTAACTGTACCAAAGATCTATAAAAATAAATAGATGTGTATTTTATACTTCTTTGACTGTACAAACTATAACATCACAGCACATATTAAGTGATATTTTTATGTATAAAACCCCTCATAAGTAACGAGTTTTAGATGCGTTTTGTGAGATTTACTGAGAAACTACTTTTAAAACTATGAGAGTTTTTAAGTAAGGTTATTGGACCCAAAAGAGTAAAATTGATACAGTAGTTTCAAATTCATAATTGTTGTAAAATAAAAAGATCAATTTAATAAATTTGGGGAATGTGCCTTAATGTAGAAACAAAATACAACCATCATAATGTTTCAATTTTCAGATTCATTTTAAGATTTACTTAACAAAACCAACAATGTTCTGATCATTTTATAACACTTCCAAAGAGTAAAAAACATAATAGTTTCTCCACTACCCAATCAAGTACCGATCAAGCGATCAATGAAGCATGCACAGATAAACTTTTACCTGTGGCATGCCTGGGGCTAATTTCCACTACCGGACACGGTTTTATGGCTCTTTAGCCTGTGTATTGCTGTCAAATCAAGCCAGTTGCGCTGGTGTATAAATTTGTTAATTGAGGGGCCCATAGTAATAAAAATCGTAACTAGGCAGCCAGCTGGGGGGGGGGGCCCGGGCCACCTGGCCCCCCACCTGGACACGTGCCTGGTGTATATGTAAAAAAACGTCTGTGAATGAAAAGTATTTGATAGAAATTTAAAAAGCTGAATGTTTTTGAAGAGAATACATCATTATTCTGATTTATATTAAAGAAATCTTGGAAAGTTCGTTAAGATGTTGATTTTAAACTAATAATGGAAAAAATGACCAAAACTATCCTGTACACCCTAAATCAGCTCATATGTAAACAATGGCGTGGAGAGAAAAAACATATGGATTTCTATGAAAAGCTTAATGTTTTAAGAAGAATAGATGTTTTCTGTCTGATATACTGAATAAAAACTACTGTTTTCATTTCTTTGAATTGGAATGCAGGAAAAATTAGTTAGCTATCCACTATACCCTAAAGCACTGTAGTAGGTGGACTCGATTGTGTTCCCTGATTTCACCAGGTATACATCGAGTTCGCCTGTTGCATTGATTTTGCTCAATTTGTACTCCCTTTAGACGGGCTAGCTGCATGCGCACCAATTTAGTATACCTGCAGGACATAACAAAATGCCAGATCAAAACATCATGGTGCATTTAGGTGTTGTGATCATGATAGCCTGGTGTTGTATGAATCGAGCCCACCTCCTAATTAAGTAAATAGTGTAATTGGTATCTGTCTGTAATTTTCAGTGACTGTTCTGCTACAGTAAACATATATGTGTCACGAAAGTCCGAAAGAAGAGGGGCTTAAAAAGGACCTAGTCTTTACTTCAGAGCCCAAAATCATCCTACAGGTACATACTGAAATGCAGTTCCATTGTCCTAACATGAAAGTAGGCGCTACCTATGTGATGGAAACCCCAATCATGTACAGAAATATTGGTTTTCTACATATTGTTCTTTCTGATATTTGCAGTAAGCATGACGCTTTTGCTCATGTTTTGAAAATTAGGAATAAAGCAAAACCTTTCAAAATAATTCATAATTAAATGCAGATAATCTTTTTTTTTTCAACTGTGCCATTGTAGGCAGTGATTTTTTTTTTTTGCCGAATAAAGGCTGTTTCTCATAGCCAAAAATAGCTATATTTTCCCCTAAAATTGTTATATTTTCCCCAAAAGAATGTCATATTTCCCCTTGGGATATAAAGAATCGTTACATAATACGCATAATTTTTTTAAAGTCGGCGCTTCTATCTTTCAGCCCCAATTACCCCAACATTGTTTCAAATTTTCAACTCGCCAACATAGGGCTGTCATCGATAGAAACGATATTGATATATCAACGATATTTTTTGGTTGATCGATTATCGATTCCCATTTTTAAAAGTCGATATTTTGTACAGGAAAAAAAATCTGTCCAGATAAACACTCTAAAACAACTTTTCTGCCTGCAAAGATGTGGCATAAGTAACAGAAGTTGTCTAAAAATGTCATGTCTAAACTTGTACCATAGCAGTCTTTATTAATTTTTATTTATTTCATTTATTTCATAAATACAAATACAGCACAATCAAACAGTAATATGAAAAGTAGGCAATAAAACAAAAAATAAAATTAACTTATAACAAGAAGGTATATAGCATGCACATGAACAAACAGGTTGTTAATCTAACTTTATAATCGATATATCGATGTATCGTCGATATTTGTCTTCCGATATATCAGTATCGTTGATATGCCTAAAACCCAATCAATGACAGCCCTATGCCAACAGTTATTATTAACTGGTAATTATGTCATGCTGTGTTTACTTAAGGTGCCAAAAATCGAAAGTAAATTAGCATCAGTTCTTGCAAATTGGTACTGTGCCTGTTATCATGAAATTCTACTGTCTAGGTTTCAAATTTGGATTTTCCCCTCTTTGGCTTTGCAGGAGTTATATTTTCCCCTACAGAAAGCCACAGGTTGTTTTAAAAAAAATCCAGAAAAAAAATCACTGTTGGAACCAGAATAATGATGCCAAATGGTGATATAAATGATATTTTGGTGCTCAGAATCTAGACCCAGAAATGCAACAGAGGCCGCCATTAACACAACTATATTTAGAACTGTCAAGGGGAAGCTCTCCTAACCCCCATTACAATAGGGGATACTTTCATTCATACATACCTCCACTCAGTGCTATGCGCCTTGACGATCCTGCCTTGTATCCCTTATAAAAATTTCTGGATCTTGGTTTGCAAAGTTTCTTTTAATTTCATGTCTTTTATCATTACACATTAAGTCTGGGTAACGTGAAGCTTAACCTCATGATGTTAGCACATTTTTATGATGTCAGCACAACACAAAAAATAAAAGAGCACACTTGGAATTTTCTTTCAAAGCATATCATTAGAGAATGAACATTGCAATTAATAGGAAACCACTCTAGCTTGTATGATTTTTCAACAGTAGACCAAAGTAATTTTATCTTACGGAATATCGTCCTGAAAATTATTTACTTTGAAGCAGCAGTTCTGGGAATCATGGGTAGAATTAAAAATCAAGAAAATGGTGCTTAAGAAGAAAATATTCACATGTTGAAATGCATATTTGTTTACTTTTACATACATGTATAGACAGAAAAAAACACTTACAATTCACTGGTCAAATGTGTATTCTTCTCAGATCTGATACAAGATATAAAATTTTATTTATAGTCAGGCATAGATACAAACAACATTAGCTATGTATAGCTATTATCTGACTTGGAACAAAGATCACAAATTCATAGCACATATGCATACAAACTGTTGACTTAATTAAGAAATTAATTAGCATAGTTAAGACAAAGCGTATGTCATTACAGTCAAACCTGTGTTAAAGACCACCTCTGAACAGAGACCACCAGGCTCTAAAGACCACATGTTTTGTTTCCCATTTTAATATTTACAGTGTATTTTAACCTGTGAATAAAGAACATCTGCAAATAAAGACCATATTTTGGCTCTCCCAAGGGTGGTCTTTGTAGACAGGTTTTACTGTATTAAGATTTGCACACTAAAAGTGATAAGAGAAATTGATAAGAGAAATTCCAGTTAAAGACTTCTTTAAATTCAATTGATATCATGACAGACACGCTATTGCCAGCAAGGCTTAAGTGACTTGTTGAGCTATCTTAGCCTGACAGAGAAAATGGAGAAGTTGGGCTATCATTAAAAAAACATTTGTTTGCGGTATGAAAATCCCATGGAAATCGCTGCAACCCATCTTTTTTTTCTGGCTGGTCAGATGATTATGTGCAAAAAAAATAAAAAATTCCCTACCTTCCTATTCACATCGCGTTTCTGCAAACACACAGTTTTTCTGATCACTCGATGTCCGGCGTCCGTTGATTGTCGTCTGTCGTCTGTCTGTCTGTCGTCTGTCAACATTTAGCTTGTGTATGCGATAGAGGCTGTATTTTTCAACTGATCTTCATGAAATTTGGTCAGAATGATAACCTTGATGAAATCTAGACTGAGTTCGGAAATGGGTCATCTGGGGTCAAAAACTAGGTCACAAGGTCAAATTAAAGAAAAACCTTGTGTATGCGATAGAGGCTGTATTTTTCAATTGATCTTCATGAATTTTGGTCAGAATGATTGCCTTGATGAAATCTAGGCCGTCAGTTTGAAAATGGGTCATCTGGGGTCAAAAACTCTAGGTCACTAGGTCAAATCAAAGAAAAACCTTGTGTATGCGATAGAGGCTGTATTTTTCAATTGATCTTCATTAATATTGGTCAGAATGATTGCCTTGATGAAATCTAGGCCGAGTTCGAAAATGGGTCATCTGGGGTCAAAAACTAGGTCACTAGGTCAAATTAAGGAAAAACCTTGTGTATGCGATAGAGGCTGTATTTTTCAATTGATCTTCATGACTATTGCTCAGAATGATTACCTTGATGAAATCTAGGTCAAGTTTGAAAATGGGTCATCTGGGATCAAAAACTAGGTCACTAGGTCAAATCAAGGAAAAAACTTGCGTATGCGATAGAGGCTGTATTTTTCAATTGATCTTCATGAATATTGGTCAGAATGATTACGTTGATGAAATCTAGGTCGAGTTCGAAAATGGATCATCTGGGGTCAAAAACTAGGTCACTAGGTCAAATCAAAGAAAAGCCTTGTATATGCGATAGAGGCTGTATTTTTCAATTGATTTTCATGAAGTATGGTCAGAATGATTGCCTTGATGTAATCTAGGTCGAGTTTAAATATGGTCATCTGGGGTCAAGAAGTAGGTCACTAGGTCAAATCAAAGAAAAACCTTGTGTATGCGATAGAGGCTGTATTCTTCAATTGATCCTTAAGAAATCTGGTCAGAATGATTGCCTTGATGAAATCTAGGTCAAGTTCAGATATGGGTCATCTGGGTCAAAAACTAGGTCACTAGGTCAAATCGAGGAAAAACCTTGTGTATGTGATAGAAGCTGTATTTTTCAGTTGATCTTCATGAAATTTGGTCAGAATGATTGCCTTGGTGAAATCTAAGTCAAATTTGAATATGGGTCATCTGGCATCAAAAACTAGGTCACTAGGTCATATCAAATAAAATACTTGTTTAAACTTAAGAGACCACATTTTTGGTCCAATTCTAATGAAAATTGCTCAGAATATTTGTTTCCATGAAATCCCTAGGTCAAACATGTTTAAACTGTTATGGTGTATTTCACAGGTGAGCGACCTAGGGCCATCTTGGCCCTCTTGTTTAATTATGGACTTGGTGAAAGACATTCACCTTCTTCCAGCCAATTAATTTAAATTTCACCCCTTTAACACAGAGAATAGCTTAAGATTTCTTTATCAGGCATTTTCCTAACAAATAATGTCTCTTTTGAGGATCAAATGTATATCTTTTACCAAGTAAATCTTTGATATGACATTTTAGTTTTCTTTTACCGGTAATTGTTTTATTTTGGAAGCAAAGACCATAGAATGCAGAAGAAAAACCCTGTTTACTTTTACTACCAGGAATAATGATTCAGTGTGCATAGAACATGAGTATTTAATATCACTGATTGCTTGTTTTCTTTTATATTCCAGGCTTATATGGAGATAATGGAATATTGCCTGCAAAGATTGTTATCGGAAAAGGTGAGATACTGTAATCTACTTTCATATTTTGACAGCTAACCTGCATAACACAGTCATGTAACAGTGTCTGTTTGTTACCACGCGTTGTTTAATCTGTAATTCTTGCTTGCAGTGTGTTTGAAACATCCAAACAAAAGCTGTTTCAAATTCAAAATCTGTGCTACAAGATCATTGCTCTTGAGCAAACAAAATTTACTAAAAATTTCAAACGGAAAGAAAATAGCTGCCTTTTTACTGACAGAGGTTTCTGCTGTTATTAGAAGAAGTTATACTGTATTTAAGGTAGTTCTGCATGTTTGATAAATCAAAAACCATGGCATGATGTCATTTTTCCAGGTATATATATATATATATATATACAGTAAAGCCTAGGCCTGGCATGGCAAAAATAATCCTATATATAAATGTATTATCCTATATATAAATGTAATATTTTGTGTACATTTATAACAGTGGGAGCATTATTTTTATTCTAAAGATATAATGTCAATAAAAAAATTTGACATTTGAATAATCCAAGTAATGCTTTCAAATTGCTTGAAATTTGCAGAGTGCGTAAATTAAAGACAAATGTCTCAAATATAAGCACAAGGATCTTTACATTTTGTTTGACCATACAATATGTAGAATATATTGATTTAAAGCTGTGAAAAGTACATGATAGAAAAATTCCTATGTGCAAAAAATGTCATCTGAATTGTTTCCCTATAGACTCCCATTAAGAAAACTTGCATAAGGTCCAAACTTTTCAAATTAGTCTAGCAAAAAATCAAGCACTCAACCCTATCTTTTCTATTTGCAAGATTTTATAATATTTTGAAGTTTTGAAAAATCAAGAGTGTAATTAAATTTTACAGTGTAGAAAAAAGTTTGATTCAATGTGCAGAACTACCTTTATTCATTATACTTTAGCTCACCTTCTGGTGAAAATAAGTAATAGAAAGAGTAGGGGTTCAAGAGAATAACCTCATTATTCGGGTGGCCCTAGCTTTCTGTTTTGTATCATGGTCTGCCAATATGAACAACGCATTCGGCTACAGATTTTGATTGACAAGTTGACATTCCATTGGCACTATCACGTGGGGAAGCGTACTCTAACTGAAATAGAGAACGGTTTCAGAAAGTTCAACATTTCCCTATTATAGGCTATAGTTTTCTGTATGTAGGTGGGACCTAAGACATGTTCTCTAACTTAGTTATAGTACGGCTTATAGCCACGCCTCTTCCTCAGTTGAAGAATATTACAGATAGAAGTTAACAGTTATAATGACACTGCAGGTAAACCATGATACAATTACATTTGTCTGTGGGTTTTATATTTGTGTCCTTGTTTTTAAGAAACTGTTGTGAACCTAATAAAAAGAAGACTTATATGTAAACAAGAAGACTAGCACATACTTTTCTTCTTTCAACAGAAGCAGACAGCTGGGATGAATTACTGGATTCACAACCAACCTTACTGAAGCTGACTCCAAAGCTAGGCCTAAGTGTACAGCAAGGAATGGACCTGCTTTGTATGGCAGGGATGGCAGTCTCCTTTCTGTGTGTTGTGTGTAAAACTATGAGAGACACTGTTTCATTTATTCTGCTGTGGATGCTGTATTTTTCTTTGTACCAGGTAAAACTTACGAAAATTATTCATTTAGAGTTTTCTCAGCATGTTGTAAAATTGATGAAAATAGTTTCCATCATAATTACCGATGATTACTTAAAAAAAGAATGAGAAAGATAGGTAAATAAATGTTGACAGATAATAATTTTATATCAGATACAAGTATGTAGAAGTGGTTTGCAGATTTTGCAGCCTTGTAAAACAGGCTTAACCCTTATCTTGCTAAATTTCTATTATGAACTTGTCATCTTCCAATTTGAACAGTACCATTAACTGTTAATAGGGGTGCTTACCAAAAAGATACTAACTGAATGGCAAACAGTGTATATCCTGATCAGATGCACGGATGTGCAGGTTGATCATGATCTACACTGGTCGCAAATGCAGAATCAGTCGTGTCCAGCATGGTAAGGCTCTTCTTGACAATATTCATATTTGAGTGGAAAAATGATTCAGATATTTTACTTGGAGAGTTTCTGTCTATTGTTCGTATTTTTTTTTTTTACCAGGTTGGACAGACATTCCTTTGGTTCCAGTGGTATGTGATTATTATTTTAATTATCTCTTTATATTATGAAGAAATTCAGAATGAAGAAAAGTGCTAGAAAAAAAATCCATCAAATAATCATACATGTGATACGTCCCGGATTGTCCGGGATTGTCCCGGAAATTACATACTCGTCCCGGTGTCCTGGACAGTGTTAAAATGTCCCGGTAAAATAGAAATAAAGGAAAAAATAAAAATAATCCCCAAAAAACTTGTTTTTTGTCTATAAGTTGTTGAATTTTACACAATAAACAGTCCTCGGTGTCACATTGTTTATTCCTAATTATCCAATATCAGTTTCATGCCCTCGAGCGGGACATGTGTTGATTAAGCCCGCTTTGATCACGCGACGATCTTTTGACGACACTGATTAAGTAACAGTCAGTTATTATGATGACCCTGATTAAGAATTGACATGATTATGCAATCAATAACTGTTTTATGATACTTAAATTAGGAAAAACAGTCGAAAATCTCGTTGTTTTTAGCACGTTGGCGGTAAAGCTACATGTAGACTTTATGGAAGAGATTATTGAAAACGGTCAATTAAACAATAATTATTTGTTAAGGTTGTAATCATTTAAGATCTAGATAGATTGTCACACATTCTAAATTAAAATGCTGAATGCCGTTTCCGACTGACCCACGAAAATTGACCCGACTCCAAGTATTTTTATCGTCGATTTAATCTACAAGATTTATTTTATTCCTTTCAGGATTCAATTTAATTATTAGATAAACGTTTAAGCTATAAAATGATACCAAATTAGCTAGAATCTTTATCACGATGACCAGGTTGATTCTTCGTATATAGTAAGTCTCCTAATTCTGTTCACCTCGGGACCGCAATAAATTCAGGTTATTAATAAAACCCGGCCCGGCCCAAACCACGGAAATAGCCGATTCCGATTGTACGGAAACCACCGGAAACTTACGGACGGAAGGCTAATATAATTACGAATGGTGATACCGCCATCTTAATCAAGGCAAATTTATGTACATGTATATTTTATTTTATTATTACAAAAGCAGAAGCAAAGTATTTAATATTGATGATACGTATGTTTGATGAAGTATTGCACTTGACATAAGCAAAGACCTAAAATAACAAGATATTTGAATCACAATCAAAGAAGTAATACGTTCGACAGTCGATGTGTCATTTTGTGTACCGGACAGACACGAGATAGCAGTTTGCAGGATACTTTCAACAGAACTGGACAGGCTAGTTAATGGTGCGTCGTTATTTCACACCTAACGATGTGACACTAGGTTGTGTAGTACGGCGAAGGGGTCTATACCGCGTGCACTGGAAGTATTTATAAAATTTGGTTGCCCGACCAAGATAGCGTTTTAGCATATTAAGTATTAATTTAATAAAAATATCTTGCCTTAGGGAACATATGAATATAAACACTCTTATATTAAGGTTGTCAAAGATTTGCATTGATAAGTACACATTTTGCGAAAATTAATTTGAAATGTAAGTTTATGAAATTATTATTATAGTCCTTTTGCCTATCTCGGTTGCGCAACCAAGATAGATCGAAAATAGATGAACTTCGAAGCTATGCGCTGTTTTTATACTTGCCATTTGTTTCAGGTTGTTGAAGTATTCAAATCTGAATATAAAACAATAAATTATATCAAAAGCTAAAAAAAAAAAATAGCCCACTTTTTACATTTTTTCATATTAAAGGGAGGCAATTACAAAATTTCATAAAAGTATCAAAGTAAACATTTCTAAAAAGGTATAAATCTATGTAATAGGTCTTTGTTCCTGAAATACAAGAAAACTGGAAAAAAATATAAAATGTTGTTCAAATGATAAATCATATAATTTAGCTTTAAACAAAACCGGGTGATATGTATGGAGATGATACCCGGAGTTACAGTAAGTTGTAGAAATGAATGAACTGGAGTTTAAAATATGAAAGATCGGTCGCAAAGTTTCGAACACCCCCCCCCCCCCCCCCCCCCCCCCCCCCGAAACATGTCTGCTCAGTCTGTTCAAAACAAAACAATACCATAAAAAATGGTAAATATCTAATATGGATAAATGGGAGGGTAGTGATAGCAATGAACTTTCGTGTTTTAACAATTTACTGCTAACGTTATTTTTGTTTTTAGATTATTTAATTTTTGATTTCTCTTTCTTTTATATTTGAAATAATACTAGCATACTTTTTTAACACAGAATTAAAAAAAAACGATCTGGTTGGACTACGAACTATTTCAGCCTATGCTTATACAACTATTCACATAATGTTAACTTTTTTGTTTTTAAAATGAACATAAAAGCATTATTATACCCAACACAATGTCCAGTGCAATTTACCTATTAGTTTAACTTGAATAATATATCATATTTACAAGCGTTTTTATATCTCGTGCGCAAAATTTTATTTTCAATTTCTGCGCATGTGATATTATACAATAATTGCCTTTTTGTGAGGTCGATATGAGCCGCACCATGAGAAAACCAACATCTGCACAGTCTGGTCAGGATCCATGCTGTTTGCTAACGGTTTCTCTAATCGCAATAGACAATGTTGGTTTTCTCATGGCGTGGCTCATATGTGGATTTATCAGCCTGATATGATAAAAGCAATATCAACCTCGGGCGAATTTATCGGCTTGATATCGCTTTAACAGGTCGATAAATCCACATATCGACCACACATAAAAGGCGACAAGTTTTATTATTAAATCCAGCCTACTTATAAGTATAAACATTAGATACAAATGTCTGCAGCCTTAGGTCATCTTTTGTAGTTAATTGTATACGACGTCGCATTGTTTTAACGTTAACGTGTGGACGTCACAGCTGGAGGTCAATACGTGTGTTTGGCTCCGCCTTCGAGAAAATACGACTTTTTATCGTTGAACATGTGACTACATCTAGAACAATGGAAAGGACTATAGATATAGATTTAATGTTAAGAACAATAATTTTATATCACATGCGCAACAACGCTATTTTGTTTTTCTGCGCATGTGATATTACATTTTCATGTCCCTATGTGAGATCGATACGTTCGTACTGATTAAAAGACGATGCGCTTATTTATACATAGGATTAAATTACTTTGTCTTGTGTTCATACATGTGTGAACCTGGCCTATTTTTCTTTTCTGCTTTTGAATGATTTGTTCTACATGCAACATTTTGAAAACATTTTTTCATCAAATATTAAACTGAAACTATCACCATCAGACTGGAAATTAACTACTACTAAATACTAAGAAAATGAGTGCTCTCATTATGTGTTCCGTAGTTATCAATTCAGTTGACTAAGTTCAAGAGATACTCAGAATACTGCGTGAACAAACCTATCTCAGTATTTGTTTCCATATATTTATACAGGAATATTTTAAAAATATGGGATACCGTGTGTAAAACTTTTCAATATTCAACGCTGCATTCTCCGTGCGTAATCGGGATCCCGACCTAATTTAAATTTTTCACATGACCCTAAACGTTTTATGGTCTTTGAGATTTTTTAAAAACTTTTTAATAAAAAGTTTTAAAAAAACTGCTCATTCTATTCGTTAGAAATTGTCAGTGATATTAGAAATAAAAAAATAATTTCTGTAAAGTCTCATTGAACAAAAAAGTATAAAAAAACCCCTACCTATTTACTACCTATTTTAGGCATGTTACTGGACACAAAGAATTATTTAGGCTTTAGGAATGCACAGGTGAAACAAAAACTCTTTGAGGCCCGAGAGGAATTCCTTTCTTCAAAATATAACACCTTTTTGGACAAATCGTGATTATAAAGTATTATATAACGATACAAACTTTCGGGAACTAATTAGAAGGCTCGTCAAAACAACGCTGTGTATAACGATTCCTGTGTACAAGTTTACAAATTATATTAAGACGTTTTTGCAAGAACACGCAGTCTTTTAACCCATTCATCAAAGAAGTTCCTCGCGGGCTTCATAAAGTTCAGTGTTTTTTACTAAACTCTAAATATGCAAGTTGATATCGACACGATATCATTTGTAATTATATTAGCCTTCCGTCCGTAAGTTTCCGGTGGTTTCCGTACAATCGGAATTGGCTATTTCCGTGGTTTGGGCCGGGCCGGGCCGGGTTTTATTAATAACCATAAATTCACGTGCCGAACTATAGATGTGTATTGCCCTTATTTACCTCCCTTAGAAAGCTAGACGACTTTTGCAGCAAAGTATTATGCTTATAGTTACAAGCGAGAACAATGTTTATCTCAGGAAACTACATGTAGTATTATGATATTTTTGCATGAAACAGACGAATACCGATGTCACGGTGTATGTCCCGGACTAAAGGTAAAAATCCCGGAAATTTTAACTCAGAATCCCGGAAATGTCCTGAAAAATTATGGCATGTATGAAATAATTAAAACTATATGTTGCATGTACAGTATTATTTACAAAGTAATGAACTTCTGTAGTTTGAACCTGTTGTGCAAGATGATTGTACAGAAAGTTTTTGACAACTTCTGGAACCAACAGTGAAACATTGTTCGCTTGCTTGAGCACTGATAACTCGTGCACCCAGGCTCACTCAAGCAATTCGTGTGATCCCACACTCTCTTTGTCTACTTTGACTGTGTATGTTAGGATTGACCAAGACCCTGCATAACACAAGCATTTTGCTCAGTTTGTTGCGACCTTGAGCAGTCAGTGTTTTGCTGTATGCTACGTTGTCTTCTTCCTGGCTGATTTGACTGTACTCGAAATACCTACCTTCTGGAACTTACTGGAGTTGTATGATCTTCCAAACAGGGCTTTTTATGCCCCCGGCATCTACTGATGCGGGAGGCATATAGTGATTGTCCTGTCCATTCGTTCATCCGTCCGTACGAGGTTAACCAAATGGGACCGTTTCGTCTAGCATCAATACCCCTTACTAGAATGACTTGATACTAATGCAGATGTAACCTGTGACCATTCCTCATCTTTAGACATCACCTGACCTCAGTTTGACCTTGAACTTGACCTCGTTTTGGACTTAGGTTGCTTTGTATCGACAAGGATGCCACCGGGGCATCAAGCGTTTATTGAACGCAGCTCCTTGTTCTTCCTAAAGTTGGGATGCCATTACGGGTAGCTTTTGGAAATTTGGTCAAATTGGAATTTTAAAAAAGTAGAATTTTGATAAAAATGTTACATTTGGCAAGATATTGGTTCAGTGATGACTTCTTTGAGCACAATACCTTGTGTTTCTAATATTTAGTTGGAGCTAATGATGGGACAGAAATATGTATAAAGTAAATATCTTGGGAAACACTTTTCTTGATTTGGGTGATGGGAGATAATGTGCCAGGTCTGGATTGGGAAGTCACCAGACTTAGGCCCCTGTTGTAGAAAGCCCTGGCAGATACTTTTATTATACCTGTGAAACTGCCCTAATAATTTTTTTCATATGTATAAAGACAAGTAACTATATATTAAAGGGGATGAATGGGAAAGAAGTCATTTATTTATATGCACTTCTTTCGTATTCACTCGTCAAATTTTGATTCCAATATTTCAGGGATATTTTGCTGTTAGAGGCTGGCTTTCTTACAATTTTGGTAGCACCATTCAACCTGCAGATTCCTGTGAAGCGATTTAGACTCTCGTTTTACCATCAGCATGACAGTATCACGCTATGGCTGGTCCGCTGGCTTCTATTTCGACTGATGTTTTCCTCTGGAGTGGTGAAACTAACAAGTAAATGTCCGACATGGTGGGGTCTGACTGGTTAGTATGGTACATTTTAGTACTTATTGCCTGAAGTTTCTTTGTGAGGAAAATTTGCTCTCGAGTCTTCGTTAGAAAAACCAGTATTAATGCCTGTATAATTATACTACTAACAGCCCTGTGGGAACTAAAATTTAGCCTCAAATTCACCATCACATAGAGGTCATAGAGACGTACCAAATGACACTAAAATCTCAGTTTTGCCAAAAATGGACTTACAGCACTCTGGAAATAAGGCGATGAATGATATGTGCTAATCCAGAAGGACTTATCATAGTTTTGTTCAGTACAGATTACCTGTCTAATATATATGTTGTAGTTAAATGTGCATTTTCACATATAAATAACATTTTTTCTGTTTCATTTTCAGCATTAAACTGGCACTTTGAGTCACAAGTAAGTAGCCTATAAGTCAGTAAACACTCTTGTCATTTAGAGGGATGGTAACTATAAAATATCAGATCATAAAAAAAGCCATCCCAATAAGTCGCCCGCTAGCTCAAGCGCTGGAACATATAGGGTAAAACAGATTGCTCGAAGTTGCTAGGGCATGAGCAAAATGCTAGAGTTTTCTTTGGTTTTGTGCAATAGGCAGGTAAAAGAAAAATTTCCGGAACCACACATATAGCTTGGATAAGTCTGAATACTGAAGCCATCCTCATTCGTGTAAGTGACGTTTCGCTGCATGTATTCAGGGATATTAAACAAATAAACTTCATGAAATGAGGGAATTAAAATAATAATTATATCTTAATTGATTCTTTGCTTTCAAGTTTTTACTGATAACCTTTTTCCTTTCTTAAAAAATGTAAACTATATGTTTTTTTTTTTAGTGTATTCCTACACCGTTAGCCTGGTGGTGGCACTTTTTACCAGAGTGGTTCCTCAAGCTGAGTGTAGTGATGACGTATGTTATAGAGATTGCAGTGCCATTCCTGTTTTTTGCTCCAGTGCGCTCGCTTCGACTGTTTTCCTTCTGGTGTCAGGTTTGTAATTTGTAATTGTATGCATTCACCTTAATATTATACAGAACAAATTTGTTTGCTCAAGCTCAGGTTGCTTGACTATATCGTTTCACACAAACTCCACATTTAGTCCTGGTAAAATCCCTGTATAACCTATCACACAAACACAGATGGCTGGAACTGTATGTCTGGTCCTGACAATTTTGTTATAGTGAAGATAATGCTTTTTTGTTAGAACAAGAAGAGTCGGATCTCAATTATTATGCCCCCTGCGAAGAAGGAGGGGTGTACAGTTTTGCAGATGTCGGTCGATTGGTCAGTCGGGACGTAGACTAATCCGTTTCTGGATAATAACTCAAGAACGCTTATGCCTAGGATCATGAAAGTTTATTGGGAGGTTGGTCATGGTCAGCAGACGACCTTTATTAATTTTGAGGTTAGTAGGTCAGTGGTCAAGGTCACAGTGACCCGGAACATTTAAACTGTTTCCAGACGATAACCTGGGAATGCTTGGGCCTAGGATAACGAAACTTGATAGGGAGGTTGATCATGACCAGCAGATGACCCTTATTGAATTTGAGATCAAAGTTCAAGGTCACAATGACCCGGAACAGTTAAACCATTTCCAGACGATAGCTTAAAAACACTTGAGTCTAGGACCAGGAAACTTGATAGGGCGGTGATAGTGACCAGAAGATAACCCCTATTGATTTTGAGATCAGTAGGTCAAAGGTCAGGGTTACATTGTTATACTATTTCCGGTTGAGAACATGAGAACGCTTGGGCCTAGGATCACAGAACTTAATAGGGAGGGTGATCATGACCATCAGATGACCCCTATTGATTTTGAGGTCAGTAGGTCAAAGGTCAATGTCACATTGACCCAGAATAGTAGGAATTATTTTCTAAATAACTAGAGAATGCTTTGGTCTAAGATCACATTTGATACAGAGGTCACTTATGACTGGTAAATGACCCATAATTATTGATTTGAGGTCAGTACGTCAATTGCCAGTGCACAGTGACCAAATAGTTTCTGTTCCATGTGCAATTACTGAATGCATCAAGGGGAGCATTTCATGTTCTACGAGCTCTTGTTGACAATTAGTTCGCACTTTTTTTACCTTACAAACTTTTTACAACTTATGATATTAGCAATTAACAGAATGTTAAACTGTCTATATTGAAGTACATTATATATTATATTCAACCACCTTGCTGTTAGATGTTTTGTTAAACTTTAAAAAAACACTTACTGGCTTGATTTAATTGTTAAAAAGTCAAAGAAAGGACACTACTGGAAATCGGTGGGCTTGAACTATCAATGGTTCAAACAAATTTCAACAGGCCTAGCAAATTGAAGGACAAGTTTGAGCTTTGTAGCTTGAATATTCGAAGAATATATAGAGCTATTGGACTTGCCCATTTGTCAACATCAGCTTTGGCATCTTGATTTAGTTAGATTTTTATATGTAAGCTGGTATCTCAGTGCCCACTAAAACTTCACACACTTCCACTATGATGAACTGACATGCATTGTACAGGGTCCATAACTCTTAATTTGCATTTTTAGCTCACCAGAGCACAAAGTGCTCAAGGTGAGCTATTGTGACCAGTCATTGTCCGGCATGCGTCGTCCGTCAACATTTGCCTTGTGAACACACCAGAGGCCACATTTGTGACCCAATCTTTATGAAACTTGGTCAGAATGTTAGTCTTGATGAACTCTAGGTAAAGTTTGAAACTGGGTCATGTGGGGTCAAAAACTAGGTCAGTAGGCTAAATCAAAGGAAAAGTTTGTGAACACTCTAGAGGCCACAGTTGTGACCCAGTCTTTATGAAATTTGGTCAGAATGTTTGTCTTGATGATCTATAGGTCAAGTTTGAATCTGGGTCATTTGGGGTCAAAAACTAGATCAGTAGGCCAGATCAAAGGAAAAGCTTGTGAACACTCTAGAGACCACAATTGTGACTCAATCTTTATGAAATTTGGTCAGAATGTTTGTCGTGATGATCCCTAGGTCAAGTTTAAATCTGGATCATGTGGGATCAAAAACTAGGTCAGTTGGTCAGATCAAAGGAAAAACTTGTGAACACTCTAGAGGCCACAGTTGTGACTCAATCTTTATGAAGCTGGGTCAGAATGTTTATCTTAATGATTTCTAGGTCAGGTTTGACACTGGGTCATGTGGGATCAGAAACTTGGTCACTAGGCCAGATCAAAGGAAAATCTTGTCAACACTCTAGAGACCACAATTTAAGTTTGAAACTCATGAGAATTAGTCAGAATGTTTGTCTTGATAATCTATAGGTCAAGTTCAGTTCTGGGTCATGTGGGGTTAAAACCTAGGTCACCCGGTCAAATCAAAGGAAAAGCTTGTGAACACTCTAGAGGCCACAGTTGTGACCCAATTTTTCTGAAGTTTGGTCAGAGTGTTTGTCTTGATGATCTATAGGTAAAGTTCAAATCTGGGTCATGTGGGGTCAAAAACTAGGTCAGAAGGCCAGATTCAAAGGAAAAGCTTGTGAACACTATAGGGCACAGTTGTGACTCAATCTTTAATCTGGGTCATGTGGGGTCAAAATCTAGGTCAATAGGCCAGATCAAAGGAAAAGCTTGTGAACTCTCTAAAGGCCACAGTTGTGACTCAATCTTTATGAGACTTGGTCAGAATGTTTGTCTTGATGATCTCTAGTTCAAGTGTTAATCTTGGTCATTTGGGGTCAAAAACTAGGTCACATGGTCAAATCAAAGGAAAAGTTTGTGAACACTCTAAAGGCAACAGTTGTGACTCAATCTTAATGAAGCTTGGTCAGAATGTTTGTCTTGATGATACCTAGGTTAAATTCGAAACTGGGGTCAAAAACTACGTCAGTACACCAGATCAACTCTGGTGAGCGATATAGGGCCATCATGGCCCTCTTGTTACAAAATTATGCCCCATTTTGGACTTCTGTTTTCATTCTGTCCAAGCACTTCAAGGATCTCGACATTAGTTAGGACTGACTTAATTAGCACTGTTTATCTTATCATACATGCAAAATGTAAATAGCTGTAACTTACATCAGAATAATGTAATCTTATCTACATTTTCAAACTCTGTGTCCAATAGATCAAATGATCATTAGATGTGTGTACACAACTTGAGATGGAAAATTTTGGAAAAAATTTAATATTTAAAAGCAAAATAGTTACAACCTCAATATCAGACATTTTTAACCCTTACCATGCTAAATTTCTATAATGAACTTGTCTATCTTCCAATTTGGACAGTACCATTAACTGTTAAAAGGGCTGCTTACCACAAAGATACTGACTGAATGGTGAACAGTGCAGATCATGATCAGACTGCACGGATGTCAAACATGTCCAGCATGGTAAGGGTCAAAACTCCCTACCTGTTGTATGTCTAATCCAGGGTGGTCAGTGACATTGGAGGCAGACTGTTTGAATCAGAATGTGGACAGGGTCATGTATTTGAGCCGTGCCATGGGAAAACCAACATAGTGGGTTTGCGACCAGCATGGATCCAGACCAGCCTGCGCATCCGCGCAGTCTGGTCAGGATCCATGCTGTTCGCTAACAGATTCTCCAATTCCAATAGGCTTTAAAAGCGAACAGCATGGAGCCTGACCAGACTGCGCGGATGCGCAGGCTGGTCTGGATCCATGCTGGTCGCAAACCCACTATGTTGATTTTCTCATGGCACGGCTCATTTGCTTTCTTATAAATGTTTCCGTTACAATAGACAGGGCTTCAAATATGAACAGCCTCGGCATTCCTGTCTTACTGACCCTCTGATGAGCTTACATGTAATGTGAATTACCATTACAGAAAGTCCATTTTTGACTTGTTTCATTAAATGCTTGATCCATATATGTGATCTCCCGCGCGGGAGGGTCAAAATCCCGATTTTTTCACCTTGCCTCCCGTCTCCCGACCAAAACCATATTTCTCCCGCTTTTCAAAAAAAAAAAAAAAAAAGAAATGTCGACGGGGTTGATAATTACCGAGGAGTGCCAAACATGTTTACACAGTAAATCAAAGTGTCACCGACTATTGTGTATTATACATGTTTGACACACATGTAGCTGGAGGAAAGAGTTGTTTTTCACAGGTGAATTAGTAATTGTTTGTTTTGATAAGGGATTAGATAAGCAGGGCCTTTTCCACCTGTCTCACAGGGACGAATATCGGTCCATTCTCAATGCCAGTTTGGCTCCATTTTTTTACCAATTTGAAGCAAAAAACTCCCAGTCATAAAAAATAATTCCCAACTGTATTCAAAGAAAAGTTTCGTTTGATAATAGAATGACATAAATAATTGTTGGAAAAACCAACCCACTGCTATTTTTAGATCAGGAGTGTTATTTCCCCTTATGCAGTTACGCCATTTTCTTCCAATTGATAAGGTCGGCGTGACGTCACATGCGGAGCAATCGATTATGCAAATTACCTTGGAGGTGAAAGCAGGACCTCGCAATTCGTAGCGAATTAACTAGCGGTGTGGGTTGTGATGTTTTAATTCTCAAATAAAACAGATCAAGAGTCATCTTTTTTATCATCTGCAGTCCTTACGCTATGGTACAATCTATATATTTTTCAAAAAAAAATAGGGTTTTTGTGATAATTGATTTTGTGGCATTTTAAAACGGTCTGGAAAAAGTGACAGATTATGTATTGTCTGCTCTTCGGCGCTACGGATCAGATATAATTAAAACAAGTTCCCAAGCTTATTCAACATTTTCTCAGTTTGCTATATATATATTAATCTAAACTAAATATCTGAGAACAAAACATTTTTTTTATTCAACTTCTTTGCTTGAAATCGTAGCAGTTGTTTCTTTCATCTCTTTCAAGTGTCTTGATTTTTTTTTTCTTTTTAAGAAAGAACAGATCAAACAAATAGTAAATTAATTTTCTGATATTTTTATGTCTTTTTTAAATAAGCTGATTTTCTAAATGTTTTAATGCTCTGAAATAATTATATTGTTGCCATTTTCTGAAATGTACTTTGTGCGATATATTTTATTTAGTTAATGTAAAATGCTATAATGTCGAAGTACATTAAGTATGAAAGTCATTTAAATAAAGTTGAAAACTTATACTTTATTCTATATGTCTTCTTATTGCAGACATTTTTTTTTTTTGAAGAAATGTCCTTCCAGCCAAAAAATAGTTTGGTGAATTAATTATAAAGTTTCAAATGAACTAAATGTTCGGGCATGTGTATTGGTTAAAGTTTTTTTATGTAGTAGCTCTATTAATCCCTTTGTCAACTGACACGCAAATAACAATAATGTGCATCTTCCAAAATATCATCAGACCCTGAATGCATACATCAAACGGATAAGACAGGAAATTACCATAAGGCCCCGAAGGGGTACATCAGAGGGATAAAACAAACAGGAAATCAATCTATTAATAAGCGATAGTCATTAGGAACTGGTCAAAACTGATTTTCATCAATATACCACATACTGATTGGTTTCCATAGTGATTTATGACTGGAATGAATGCTTTAATTTTGTGGTATGTGGAAGCAGTCAATTGTGACAGTCTAACAATTAACAAAAAAAAAAAAAAAAAATGGATATTGAAAACTACAAGATATGACTAACATTATTCTAGACAAAGCGTGCAAATTATCGTTCTCAGTTTTAAATAATTGACAAAACAGAGATCAGTATTTTTTTTTTAGTATTTTCGTAATTGGAAGTCATCAATTTATTGATACGTCCTGGCTTTTCGTAAAAAAGAAACTAGCATGCAGTTATTATATATATCATTTTATCTCCGCGTGTAACACAGTAGCTCTAGATGTCATATTACATTTAAAACAATTGTAACATATAAAAAACCGCTTTGTGTTATAAATGCTATTGTGATCCTGATACCCTTCGAGGGAGAAAAAAAAATCCCTTCTCCAATATTTACGCATAATGTGCTATTAAGCTTTAAATTATGACACCTCTCATTAAATTTCATACGAATGAGAATTTAGGTAAGAGGTGTTGATTTGATTAAATTTGGAGTGACTGAATCACTTTTGACACCACAGTATTTTAATGGCAGGCTACTAAATAGAACGAGAAAAGTGAAACGAATGGAGAAACCTAATTAGATGAAATAGATTTTCTGTTTTATTTACTTTAAAAAGACCTCCGATTTTTTAAATTATAATTTTCATCCAGTCCGTCACAAATATGAGACCTTGCAACTTACACGGAACAATGATGAATATCACGTCTGAAACCTAAAAAAGAAAGGTTTCTTTCTCGGGAGTGATTTCTGGAACATCATGCTACATTATAAATTCACTAACTTATTAATATTGCCCAAAATTTTACTTTAAGCAAAGAAAAACAACCAGCACTAGTGAAACATGAAACGCTTTTCAGTTACAATTTAGCGTTTGCTGTCACCTCCGCTTGTTGCTATGCAACGCGATACGCTGAAGTGCCCGGATATCCTACCTGATCAATATTTACCACATTAATTTGCTACGAAAATTGGACTTATTGCATTGAAACTGGATGAAAACACACACTCATTTATTTGATAACATCAATCTACATTATTTTGGTAAGGGTAAATACATTTTGATGCATATCTGTTTTCTGTTTTTCATGTCAAAATCATCATTTAAACGAAAGTGGGTAGGGTAAGGAATTTACATAATTTATGATTTTTTTTCAGTCCTCGAGTAGGATAATGTTAATGCATGTTCACCACTATTTCAGACCTAAACTGAGACTGAAGAATCTGTTAAGAAAATTTAAAGTTAGAACAAGAGGGAGCTTATGTAAGACAGCATGCTCGACTTTTCTCTGTGATTGACTTTGAATTAAAGCTTTGCCAGTAAAAGGTGCAATTAAAGCTTGGCCAATGAGAAAAGCTTACTAATTTATTTGATAACATCAATCTACATATTTTGGTAAGGGTAAATACTTATTGATGCATGTCACTTATCTGTTTTCTGTTTTTCCTGTCCAAATGATCAGCATTTGCATACGAAAGTTGGTGGGGTAAGGAATTTACATTATGAGTTGTTTTCAGAACCGTTTCGATTTTCAAATTTTTGCAATCATTTAGTTGACTAATGTTAATGCTAATGCACGTTAATCTTCATTTCAGACTTTAATTGAGACTTTGTTTCACCAAATTTAATATGTTATGAAAGTTTAAAGTTAGAAAAAGAGCTGTACAATAAGACATCATGCTCGACTTTTCTGAATTTGAGCTTTGCCAGTAAAAGGGGCATGATAGTCAGAAGCTTTGAAAGTACAGAGCTATTGGTCATTGTATAAAACTTAATATGTGATGTATCAAAAACTTTGTAAAGTCAGCTAAGAATGCTACATTTTCATAGCAGTAAATATTCAAGTCACATATGTATGTGATAAGTATGGTGTAAGGTTACGCATTGTTGTTTATTACATATTTTCTAACAGCATCTTCCAAAGCATGCATTATTTGATTACAGTGTACTGTATGACACTGTTAATACATTTTTTTCACCAGTTCACTTTGTTGTGCATCTGCAGGTCAGATTTTCTCAATCCCTGGGGACTTACTTTTTAATTTAAAAGGGCTATGCATTCTATTTTAAGGTTTTTATTAGTCAGCCGAGAGCCAAATGAAGATAAATATATTTCTTCGCTCTTCGCTCGCTCCTGATTTTCTCAAAAACCTAAACAAATATTTAAATTATTTTTTCGCTCGCCGCCTCAATTTTTTCAGAAAAAAATCCGATGAACAACTTATCAATTTGGTGTGGCCTTACCTAGATATCATCAAGGTGAACATTCTCACTAATTTTCATGAAAATCTCATGAAAAATATGGCCTCTAGAGAGGTCACAAGGTTTTTCTATTTTTATACCTACTGGCCTAGCTTTTGACCGCACGTGACCCTGTTTTGAACTTTACCTAGATATCATCAAGGTGAACATTCTCACTAATTTTCATGAAGATCTCTTGAAAAATATGGCCTCTAGAGAGGTCACAAGGTTTTTCTATTTTTATACCTACTGGCCTAGCTTTTGACCGCACGTGACCCAGTTTCGAAACTGACCTAGATATCATCAAGGTGAACATTCAGATCAATTTTCATGAAGATCCATTGAAAAATATGGCCTCTAGAGAGGTCAAAAGATTTTAATAATTTTAGACCTACTGACCTAGTTTTTGACCGCAGTTGACCCAGTTTCAAACTTGACCTAGATATCATCAAGGTGAACATTCTGACCAATTTTTATGGAGATCCATTCAAAAGTATGGCCTCTAGAGAGGTCACAAGGTTTTTCTATTTTTAGACCTACTGACCTAGTTTTTGACCGCACATGACCCTGTTTCAAACTTGACCTAGATATCATCAAGATGAACATTCAGACCAACTTTCATACAGATCCCATGAAAAATATGGCCTTTAGAGAGGTCACAAGGTTTTTCTATTATTTGACCTACTGACCTAGTTTTTGATGGCACGTGACCCACTTTCGAACTTGACCTAGATATCATCAAGATGAACATTCAGACCAACTTTCATACAGATCCCATGAAAAATATGGCCTCTAGAGAGGTCACAAGGTTTTTCTGTTATTTGACCTACTGACCTAGTTTTTCAAGACATGTGACCCACTTTCGAACCTGACCTAGATATCATCAAGGTGAACATTCTGACCAATTTTCATGAAGATCTCATGAAATATATGGCCTCTAGAGAGGTCACAAGGTTTTTCTATTTTTAGACCTACTGACCTAGTTTTTGACTGCACGTGACCCAGTTTCGAACTTGACCTAGATATCATCAAGATGAACATTCAGACCAACTTTCATACAGATCCCATGAAAAATATGGCCTTTAGAGAGGTCACAAGGTTTTTCTATTATTTGACCTACTGACCTAGTTTTTGACGGCACGTGACCCAGTTTCGAACATGACCTAGATATCATCAAGGTGAACGTTCTGACCAATTTTCATGAAGATTTTGTGAAATATATGGCCTCTAGAGAGGTCACAAGGTTTTTCTATTTTTAGACCTACTGACCTAGTTTTTGAAGGCACGTGATCCAGTTTTGAACTTGACCTAGATATCATCAAGGTGAACATTCTGACCAATTTTCATGAAGATCTTGTGAAATATATGGCCTCTAGAGAGGTCACAAGGTTTTTCTATTTTTAGACCTACTGACCTAGTTTTTTAAAGGCACGTGACCCAGTTTCGAACCTGACCTAGATATCATCAAGATGAACATTCTGACCAATTTTCATGAAGATCTTGTGAAATATATGGCCTCTAGAGAGGTCACAAGGTTTTTCTATTTTTAGACCTACTGACCTAGTTTTTGAAGGCACGTGACCCAGTTTCGAACTTGACCTAGATATCATCAAGGTGAACATTCTGACCAATTTCCATGAAGATCTTGTGAAATATATGGCCTCTAGAGAGGTCACAAGGTTTTTCTATTTTTAGACCTACTGACCTAGTTTTTGATGGCACGTGACCCAGTTTCGAACTTGACCTAGATATCATCAAGATGAACATTCTGACCAACTTTCATAAAGATCCCATAAAAAATGTGACCTCTAGAGTGGTCACAAGCAAAAGTTTACGGACGCACGGACGCACGGACGGACGACGGACGACGGACACCGCGCGATCACAAAAGCTCACCTTGTCACTTTGTGACAGGTGAGCTAAAAAGGCGACTTGACCGTTCCAAGGCGGTGCCCCACTGTGTTTCTGTTTTTGTTTGTTTTGTCCTTGCATGTTTGTTTTGTTGTTGTTGTTGTGTGTGGTGGGGTGTGTTGATCGTGTGTGCCTTTTGGCGATCCAGACCCGGAAATTATTCAAACATAAATGATTATTTGGTAAGTTCAGCTATATTGCATGTCCAGGCATTTTAAGAAGATTCATGTAGGTATGTACATAGTTACAGTGTGATATAGTAATTTCCGATTAAGGTTTTGTTGTCTCCAATTAATTGAATAACAACGACTTATAAATCCAGGCTCAACCATTATTGTACATGCAAGCAATAAACGATAAATAGTTATGAATTCCTGAAATATTTCATGTAAATATATTAAAAATTTCTCGTTCCGTTTCGTTTCGCAAAGTACCAATACCTGTGTGGGTATTGGTATTTTGCGAAACGGAACGAAACGAGATCGGAAAAGCTAATTTGGTTTTATATGTATTATGTAATTTAAGATGCGGACAAGTAAGAATTAAAAAAATAAATAGAAGGAGAAGCAAATTTCATTACAAGCAGTAACATGCAAGGAAATGTGCAAAAGGTATTCCCTTCACGAACAAACAAATTCTGTAATTTTCACAAGTAAAAGGATAATTTGCAGATCAAGGCTCGACAGTTAAACATACATACACACATAAATGATTATCCGAAAGTTCTGAAATATTCGTTTCGTTCCGTTTCGCAAAGTACCAATACCTGTGTGGGTATTGGTACTTTGCGAAACGGAACGAAACGAGAGAGGAAAGGCTAAGTTTGTTATAGACATGTATAATTTATGTAACGAAAGATGCTTACAACTACTGTAAAAACTGAAAAGATAAAAGGAGAAACAAATTTTATTACACGCAGTTACATGCAAGACAATATGCAAAAAGTATTTCCTTCACAAACATACAAATTCTCGTATATCAAATCTAAAAACAAATTCTCGTATATCAAATCTAAAAACATAAAAAGGCGACTTGCAGATCCAGGCTCGGCAATTATACATACATACAAATATGAATAATTATTCGGTATGTCCGGCTATATTGCAAGTCCATGTATTTTATGAAGGTATATGTGTAGGTATGTACATAGTTACAGTGTGTTGCATGAACCAGTAATTTCAGATTATAGCTTTGTTAAGTCGTCGCCAATTATTTGAAAAACAACGACCTACAAATCCAGGCTCAACCATTATTGTACATGCAAGCAATAAACGATAAATAGATATGAATTCCTGAAATATTCCATGTAAATATATCAAAAATTTCTCGTTCCGTTTCGTTTCGCAAAGTACCAATACCTGTGTGGGTATTGGTATTTTGCGAAACGGAACGAAACGAGATCGGAAAAGCTAATTTGGTTATATATGCATTATGTAATTCAAGATGCTGACAATTAAGAATTAAAAAATAAATAGAAGGAGAACCAAATTTCATTAAAAGCAGTTACATGCAAGGAAATGTGCAAAAGGTATTCCATTCACGAACAAATTCTGTAATTTTCACAAGTACAAGGATAATTTGCAGATAAAGGCTTGAAAGTTAAACATACATACACACATAAATGATTATCTGATATTTCTAGTCAGTTTCACTGATCTGTCTTATCGAATAGCAGTCGTTAATATGTAGTATCTAACGCGTGGAAGAGTCTACCGATATTTCTGAAATACTTCATGTAAATGAATTAAAACTTTCTCGTTTCGTTCCGTTTCGCAAAGTACCAATACCTGTGTGGGAATTGGTACTTTGCGAAACGGAACGAAACGAGAGAGGAAAGGCTAAGTTTGTTATAGACATGTATAATCTATGTAATTAAAGATGCTGACAACTACTTTAACAAATAAAAAGATAAAAAGAAAATCCAATTTTATTACACGCAGTTACATGCAAGACAATATGCAAAAAATATTTCCTTCACAAACATAAAAATTCTCGTATAATCTCAAAACATAAAAAGGCGACTTGCAGATCCAGACTCGGCAATTATACATACATACAAATATGAATAATTATTCGGTATGTCCGGCTATATTGCATGTCCATGTATTTTATGAAGGTATATGTGTAGGTATGTACATAGTTACAGTGTGTTGCATGAAACCAGTAATTTCAGATTATAGCTTTGTTAAGTCGTCGCCAATTATTTGAAAAACAATGACCTACAAATCCAGGCTCAACCATTATTGTACATGCAAGCAATAAACGATAAATAGATATGAATTCCTGAAATATTCCATGTAAATATATCAAAAATTTCTCGTTCCGTTTCGTTTCGCAAAGTACCAATACCTGTGTGGGTATTGGTATTTTGCGAAACGGAACGAAACGAGATCGGAAAAGTTAATTTGGTTATATATGCATTATGTAATTCAAGATGCTGAAAAGTAAGAATTGAAAAAATAAATAGGAGAACCAAATTTCATTACAAGCAGTTACATGCATGGATCGAATATGCAAAAGGTATTCCCTTCACAAACAAACAAATCCTGTAATTTTTCACAAGTAAAAGGCTAATTTGCAAATCAAGGCTGGACAGTTCAACATACATTCACACATAAATGATTATCTTTGGAAGAGTCTACCGATATTTCTGAAATACTTTATGTGAATGAATTAATTTTTTCTCGTTTCGTTTCGTTTCGCAAAGTACCAATACCTGTGTGGGTATTGGTACTTTGCGAAACGGAACGAAACGAGAGAGGAAAGGCTAAGTTTGTTATAGACATGTATAATTTATGTAATTAAAGATGCTAACAACTACTGTAACAAATATAAAGATAAAGTTTGTTATAACTTGTATAATTTATTTTATAAAGATGTTGACAACTACAACTAAAAGATAAAAGGAGAATCAAACACGCAGTTACATGCAAGACAATATGCAAAAAGTATTTCCTTCACAAACATACAAATACTCGTACAATCTCAATACATAAAAAGGCGACTTGCAGATCCAGACTCGGCAATTATATAAACATACAAACATAAATGATTATTCGGTATGTCCAGCTATATTGCATGCCTATGTACTTCACGAAAGTTCATATATATGTGTGTGTGCAGGTATGTACATAGTTACAGTGTGATGCAGTAATTTCCGATTATTGCTTTGTTAAGTTGTCGCTAATGGGAACCAAATTTCATTACAAGCAGTTACTTGCAAGACAATATGCAAAAAATATTCCCTTCTCGAACATACAAATTCTCCTGTAATCTTCATACATAAAAGGATAACTTGCAGATCCAGGATCGACATTTATACATACATACACAAATAAACGATTATTAGATATGAATTCCTGAAATATTTCATGCAAGTAGATTAAAATTTTCTCGTTTCGTTCCGTTTCGCAAAGTACCAATACCTGTGTGGGTAATGGTATTTTGCGTAACGGAACGAAACAAGACAAAACCTGTTTAATACTTTATGTTTTTTTGCGTATCAGGAGTTTCATTTGATATTATACATCATTCCAAAACTGATGTTTATACAAGGTTCATGTAATTAAATATTATATATTGATTTTTATTATTTAAATTTGATTTTTTAATTCCCCCCATATAGTGCCCCTCGTTCCGTTTCGTTTCGTTCCGTTTCGTTTCGCAAAGTACCAATAGCCTCTTTGGCATAATGCCAAGTAAATAGCAAAAACGGATTACAATTACAGAAGTTAAAAGAACACAAATTGAAAGGCAAGTTTTATTAAAACTGAATACTACACAATTTGTTACTAATAATACATAAAAATTAATCTGAAAATGGAATCACTATATAAACTGTACAGGCACATCGCTAAGATATGACGAAACTATAAATAATTATACCAGCATTCCATCCCATACATACAGTAACATTCATATAGTAATATACTTGCATCTATAGTAAAATAAGTTGTAGACTCCAAAACGACAATCAGCAATTTTCACGCTGTCATCTATTCCTGTAAACTATTTTGACTTTTTTTCACGACGGCTCATACGAGCCCATTTCTTTAGTCAGAAATCGCATACAGAAAGTACATTAGTACTTAACTGAACAGAAATTGCAGATTGTTGTTACAGGTTCATTACCTAAAATTGAAAAAAAAACTGATCTAAATAATGTAAAAGAAAACAAAAATTCATAAGATTTGAAAATTTGTTGTTTCGTTTGGTTTAACGTCGCACTGACACAATTATAGGTCATACGGCGACTTTACAGCTTTGACAGTTGAGGAACACCCCAGGTTCCCCTCCGTGCATTATTTCATCAAAAGCAGGCACCTGGGTAGAACCACCTACTTCCCGTAAGGCAGATGAATGGCTTCCTCACATGAAGAATTCAAAGCCCCGAGTGAGGCTCGAACCCACATTGGTGAGAGGCAAGTGTTTTAAAGTCAGCAACTTTAACCACTCGGCTACAAGGGTTTGAAAAGGAAAAGATTAGGTTATTATATAATGTTCAATTTAATGCAGAGTGAGTACGTCTACTAAAACATTGTGATGAATTTACTGCCGTTAAGCACTATTACAGTTAAGCTTTGATGGCACAATGATATTAACTACTCGTATCTCAAAGACTATACAGGGCTGATGAAAATATAAGAAAATTTAAATACATTGAAATATGATGATTGCGTCAAACAGCAGTACATCTACAAAGCATATAAAGGGTATTAAATTCCTGGCATAAAGTATGTGAAAAAAACAAACTGACAAGGAATCCTTTGCTTAAAGTATGCTTACTAGACACTAAACTGCTACAAGAAATCCATACTTTTAAAGCAAAAATTTCAATCACTGTCGTACATGTAAAGCTTCAAACAGGTTAATATAGTGCAATACTGATACGAAAAGTGAGATAACTTCAAAGGCAACAGCGAGAGTGGTAGATTTATATCTGCTGTGAAACCTTTTCCAAAAATAAAATTTATGGGACACAGCTAGCTAGTGTCTATTTAAATATCATTCAACTACTTTAGTAGTCTATCAACTTGGGAAATGGCACATCAACAGTGAGTATTTCAGCATATAAACATCATAACCTAACGGCTTTGCAGCCTTTGTCAAAATAATGGCATACGTAAGGCGAGCGTTTTTGTGCTGAAAACTTGATTCAAAAACTTCACAATTCCGAAGTGTGTCAGTACAAATCAATATACAAAATAAACTACAAAAAGTAAAGTATTGACAATGATAAATAAAAAATTCCTTAAAAATATTTCCCAATATTTCCTTTAACAAATCATTTGAAACTGAACAAAATATATGTACCACTAAAGGGAAAAACTGATGCAAAATAGTTTCGGCTGGATTACTTGGTAAAATCTATCAACTTCAAATGTACCCCTATACAGATTTCATGTTATGTGATATTATTGCAGTTATATTGCACAAATAAAAACAATCTCGGACAAAAATGAAAGCAAGGCGTTGGCAATATCCAGAGATAGATACATAGATAAGATATATGAGCCGTGCCATGGGAAAACCAACATAGTGGGTGTGCGACCAGCATGGATCCAGACCAGCCTGCGCATCCGCGCAGTCTGGTCAGGATCCATGCTGTTCGCTAACAGTTTCTCCAATTCCAATAGGCTTTAAAAGCGAACAGCATGGAGCCTGACCAGACTGCGCGGATGCGCAGGCTGGTCTGGATCCATGCTGGTCGCAAAGCCACTATGTTGGTTTTCCCATGGTGCGGCTCATATCAATTTTATGTGATATGACTGTATATGCAATTCTTTGGTCAAAAAGTATTGTTTGTGTAAAAGTAGAGATTGTCTTAAAAGCAGCATAAAAGATACAGCTTTCACAGCAGCTAATTTTATAAAACAGACATAAACAAAATATACTAGTAGCTAGCAATGTGCATGTAATATGTATGATAAATGATTATGTATTTTATGAATCTGTGTTATCAAAGAAACAAATTCTGTTTTAAATACCATAAATCTTATTTCTTTTTAAAAACTTAGAAGCCTCATTTGCTTTAAATATTCTCAAAAGTGAAATGACTTTGTTCAAATACGAAAACCCTTTTAATCTCTGTGCATCTTTCAGGTAAGCTAGACAGTACTAAAGATTTCACAAACAGTGAGCCTGTCAGTTAAAACAAAAATCTGTTTTAACAAGTCTTTGTTTGCTTATAATATTTTTGTTTAAACATTGCACTTAGACAATAAAGTAGCAGTATTGTATGAACACAAGCAAACCTTTTTTTCATATTTTTCAAAATTCGATTTTGATTCAAACTATATATATATATCTTCTGTATTGCACATGAAAAAATTTAGGATATAAATGCAAAAACATAAATAACATACTGAAAATTCCTTCAACTGTAGAAAACAAAATGCTGAACATCCGACAATCTGATATGAAAGTAAAGAGAGGTAAATCATTCACCCTGCAGTATTGTTAAACATTTGACTCCGCGTGTTGCAACAGATTAAAAGATAATTACTTGCTGTCAAACAACTTTTTATCCCCGTTATCTTTTGACTACTACAAAATTGTAACAGAAAGTAACTTTTTTTTCGTTTAAAATTCCATAAACATTTCCCCCAAGGGCCCTGGACCCTTACCCCCACCCCCCTCTCCTCAACCTGTACCCCCTCTAGCGAAAACTAGTCCAGATCTTTCATAATTTTCATAATTTGGTAAGCAAAGAATGTTCACTGTGAATTTGTAATTAAAATATAGGATTAAAAATATTTCTCTCTTTTTGTGAATATGAAAAAAAATCTGAAATTCTTAGTATGACATGATGCCAAAGGTACAGTAATATCAAGAGAAAGTACTACTAACATATTTTTATAGTCATTCATTACCAAACAAAATGGCGTCAATTACAAATGTACACTGGCACTAAATTTCACAATAACAAGCTTGCAGAAATTTTTCTTGAAATTATCTCTTATCCATCATATTGCGTAGATAACATTCTGAGATTCAATACACACAGGCTGACATATATCCACTGGTCCTGGATCCACAATAAATTTTCTACTGCTAAGACATAATTTACCTGAAAATTATAAAGAAAGAATATTAAGTACCTGAGCTAATCAATGGTGGTACTAGTTCTAATTCCCAGGTCAATAGTCGTAAGTTGAAGGACGAGGACAGTCTGTATTAGACAGGGGCTACTGTGCGTGGTTAGGGTTGCAAACTTTAACACACAGGCTTCTCACTGTTTAGGGTAAAAGCCTCTCTATTAGGTTCTAAAGATTTTATCTTGGGAAGTCATCAAGCCAGTCTGCAGTAAACCTAAATAAATGAAATATCATCAGAACTCCACTACAGCTATCACTAATATGAATAATACCCATCCCCCTCCAAAACTCCTTAAATACCGCCTTATAGGAGGACAAATGTGTCCAGTTGGTAATATATTGACATTTTTTTCAAAAATTGACAATAAAGTCTAAACAGTTTGGGTGAATAATAATTACCACTGTGATATCTTTATTGTGATGATATTTATGAAGTTTTGAACATTGGAATCTGTTAAAGTTTAGGAAATTGTTTGCTCCAAGTATATGAGGGAAGAATTGGGTTACATTGTCTACCACAGAAAAATATATTTCAAGCACATCTACACCTCATGGTGATCAAGCAAGCATTTGTATGAAGTTTTATTGGAGTCACCTCAGAACTTTCAAAAGCTTGTGGTAGATGATGTGAACAACTATAAGTTCTCCCTTCTATAACAACAGACAAAGAGAAAAGTGAAAATGCATCAAAATTTAATTTAAAACCTAAAGTTCTAAGTGAAAAAGGAGCATAATTCATTGGTGCAAGCTAGATGTGTCATATCATATGAGATGTGGGTGAGGGTGTGAAGCAACTGTTTAAAGTCTGAATCAAAGCCATTTAGCAATAACAGAGATCCATTTAGTAAACTAATAACAAGATTGAGTGAAAGCAAGACAAAGCTTTAACCTGAAATTCTAAGTAAAAGGTAGGGATAATTCATAAAATATTGGTGTGAGAGTTATGACCTTCATGTCATACGATGTGGGAAATGAGGAATAATTAGTTTAAGTTTGAATCAAATTCGTTAAGTACATGTTAACAGTTATATAACAGGGATTAAGTGAAAGTGCATCAAAACTTTAACCAAAGTGTGACACAAACCCCAACGAAAGTAGGATGGCTTTAGTTTATACTTCATAATTATAGTCATGGTAAAAATCAAATATAACATAAGTACTTACATTTACAACATATAATCAGAGTATAAGGCATCCCTTAGGATCTTTAAATGGGTTTTCTGACTGTGGGACTCCAACAACCAAAGCATCATCATGTGCGTGTTGAGTAGTGTACTTCAAAATCCTGAAAAGGCAACATGAACATAAGCTGTTTGTAAAACACTTATGCATCCCATAATTGGTTGTCCCATTTTCAGTCCCATGATCACTATGACCTTGATTGTTGACTTACTAACCCCCAAAAACATTAGGCGTCATCAACTTCATAACCCAATCATGCTTTCAAGTTTGAAGATACTGGGTCAAGTGGTTCTCAAGTCATAGAGCAGAAACTGTTTTCAAGGTTCGGGCCCCTGTGACCTTGACCTCTGACTCATACTGACCCCAAAAACAATAGGGGCCTTTAACTTCATTAAGCCCCATCATACTATCAAGTTTGAAGGTTCTTGATCAAGTGATTCTCAAGTTACTGAGAGAAAACTGTTTTCAAGGTTCAAGCCCCAATGACCTTGACCTTTGACCCAAAAAACAATACAGGTCATCTACTTCATAAGCCCAATCAAGCTACTAAGTTTGATGGTTCTGGGTCAGGTGGTTCTCAATTTATTGGGCAGAAACCCTTTGCTCTCCTGACAGAACTAGGACAGACTGACATACCGACCCACAGGTGCAAAGCAATATAGTGCCGCGTCTTTGGAGGCGGAATAATAATAATTAATGTAGTATAAACCAATCTGACATCTTAAAAAACAATTTACTTAATAAAAGGCAATTTAAAAAATAAAGAGACTAATTTTAGATATGCACTACTTTCTTTTCTTTTATCTATCTCTATATGTTCCATTAATATCTACCCATAAAGCTATGGAAAGGTATGTTAAATACTGCTAACAGCTACATTAAGCTGCCCACAGGTTGAGAGTAAAGGGATATGAGGATGGCAGGCTTCACAAACTGCTGGACAGACTGCGTGACCTTTGGTCAGAGAAACAATTATTGTCTGACCAATAAAATATTTGTCAGACCGACATTTTCAGGTTTCATGAAAAAGCTTTTCCAAATGAAGTATTATACAAACTAGCTTCAGACTGGATGCTAAACAGCAACTCACAACTGTCAAAACAGTTTTTACATATTCTGGTCAAAGAAAACCATTCACCAATTTTGGAATGTATGGTAATTTGTGTTAGTGTCTGACACCCATTCCGGGACCTTGTAAAGCTGTAAATTTGCCAGACATGTCCAATGGTCTGGAACTTTCTTATTTAAAATCCTGGGAAGATGACTATTCGATGTACAAATTATCACCTCAATTCAACACGTTCTAATTTACATTTATACAAAAATGAAGTTGCACATATCATTACAAATGTTTTGTAGTGATCTACATTATGATGATAAGACATAGAACATTCTGACTTTGATATTTAATTGTTTGAGATTAATCTGTAGTACATTGGTTGATAATCGTGGGATTCTTTCCGTCTACTGACTGATACTAAGTTGCTTTTAAGATTCAATGAGAATTACAATCACTTAATTTGTAATTTTGTAGATAAATGACAACCTGGAGCTAATATGCAGGAGAGCAAGCCTTTAGAATCTACTTCAGGCCTCAGAGCCTTTCAAGGATACTAGAACTGATCTGCGGCCAAAGTCAGCACGTAAGAAATTAGTGCAGCAGACCAAACCTCTAATCAAAGGCCTGAATGGCCTGAGTCGGCTAATGATTTATGTACTGACAGTATAGTCTACCAGTTTCAGTTTGTTTTTAGTTTTTTTCTTAAAATTTCATAACACAGCTCGATATTTACCCAAAATATTATATCCGGATACGATTACACTTTTCTCCAGTTTCAACAATATATTTTACAAATTGTGATGATACGAAGACATTTAGCAGCAATTGGCAGTATCTGACATTGAAGTTTACAGTTAAATTACCTCTTATTTAAATCTTTTCATAAAAAAGTTGTTTCGTTTCGTGAAAGCAGCCAAACATAGACGATCTACTTTCGATTTCAATAACTACAAGAAAATACAATTTAATGTTTCGTCTATTTGTTTATTTCTCGAAAAATAAGAATTAAAATCATTTTTAATATCAGTAGTAACTAAACAAACCAGTAAGAGCTTCTTCTTCCGATAATTTATCAGTTTACTGACTGCAAAATTCAACCCACGCAAAGTTTATAGAAATCATACGATGCGTGTTTACGTTCAATGTGGGAGAATTAAGGCTGATCGGCTATGTTACCTAACGCATCCAGACGATTCAGATTTTGTTTTTAAACAAGAGGACCATGATGGTCCTGAATCGCTCACCTGCCCCCACATGAACTGAGTATGACATCGTTTTTTTTCTCTATTATTTGACATAGTGACCTAGTTTTTGAGCTCATGTGACCTACTTCTGAACTTGACCTAGATATCATCAAGATAAAAATTCTGACCAATTTTCATGAAGATCCATTGAAAAATATGGCCTCTAGAGAGGTCAAAAGGTCTTTCTATGTTGAAACCTAGTGACCTAGTTTTTGACTGCAGCTGACCCGGTTTCAAACTTGACCTAGATATCATCAAGATGAACATTCTGACCAACTTTCATGCAGATCCCATGAAAACTATGGCCTCTAGAGTGGTCACAAGGTTTTTCTATTATCTGACCTACTGACCTAGTTTTTGACCGCATGCGACCCAGTTTACAACTTGGCCTAGATATTATCAAGATGAACATTCTGGCCAATTTTCATGCAGATCCCATGAAAAATATGGCCTCTACAGAGGTCACAAGGTTTTTCTATTATTTGACTTACTGACCTAGTTTTTGACCGCACGTGACCCAGTTTCAAACTTGACCTACATATCATCAAGATGAACATTCTGACCAATTTTCATACAGATCCCTTGAAAAATATGACCTCCAGGGAGGTCACAAGAATTTTCTATTTTTAGATCTACTGACCTAGTTTTGGAATGCAGTTGACCCAGTTTCCAACTTGACCTAGATATCATCAAGATGAACAATCAGACCAACTTTTATGCAGATCCCATGAAAACTATGGCCTCTAGAGTGGTCACAAGGTTTTTCTATTATTTGACCTACTGACCTAGTTTTGGATCGGACGTCACCCAGTTTCGAACTCGACCTAAATATCATCAAGATGAACATTCTGACCAATTTTCATGCAGATCCCATAAAAAATATGACCTCTAGAGAGGTCACAAGGATTTTCTATTATTTGACCTACTGACCTAGTTTTTGACCACAGTTTACACGGTTTCAAACTTGACCTAGATATCATCAAGATGAACATTCTGATCAATTTTCATGCAGATCCAATGAAAAATACGGCCTCTACAGAGGTCACAAGGTTGTTCTATTATTTGACCTACTGACCTAGTTTTGGACCGGACGTGACCCAGTTTCGAACTTGACCTAGATATCATCAAGATGAACATTCTGACCAATTATCATGCAGATCCCATCAAAAATATGACCTCCAGAGAGGTCACAAGGATTTTTTTTATTTGACCTACTGACCTAGTTTTTGACGGCATGTGACCCAGTTTCGAACTTGACCTAGATATCACCAAAGTGAACATTCAGACCAACTTTCATGAAGATCTTATGAAAAATGTGGCCTCTAGAGAGGTCACAAGGTTTTTCTATTTTTAGACCTACTGACCCAGTTTTTGACCGCACGTGACCCAGTTTCGAACTTTACTTAGATATCATCAAGATGAACAATCAGACCAACTCTTATGCAGATCCCATGAAAACTATGGCCTCTAGAGTGGTCACAAGGTTTTTCTATTACTTGACCTACTGACCTAGTTTTGGATCGGACATCACCCAGTTTCCTAAATATCATCAAGATGAACATTCTGACCAATTTTCATGCAGATCCCATAAAAAATATGACCTCTAGAGAGGTCACAAGGATTTTCTATTATTTAACCTACTGACCTAGTTTTTGACCACAGTTTACACGGTTTCAAACTTGACCTAGATATCATCAAGATGAACATTCTGATCAATTTTCATGCAGATCCAATGAAAAATACGGCCTCTACAGAGGTCACAAGGTTTTTCTATTATTTGACCTACTGACCTAGTTTTGGACCGGACATGACCCAGTTTCGAACTTGACCTAGATATCATCAAGATGAACATTCTGACAAATTATCATGCAGATCCCATCAAAAATATGACCTCCAGAGAGGTCACAAGGATTTTTTTTATTTGACCTACTGACCTAGTTTTTGACGGCATGTGACCCAGTTTCGAACTTGACCTAGATATCACCAAAGTGAACATTCAGACCAACTTTCATGAAGATCTTATGAAAAATGTGGCCTCTAGAGAGGTCACAAGGTTTTTCTATTTTTAGACCTACTGACCTAGTTTTTGACCGCATGTGACCCAGTTTCGAACTTGACCTAGATATCATCAAGGTGAACATTCTGACCAATTTTCATAAAGATCCCATGAAAAATGTGTCCTCTAGAGTGGTCACAAGCAAAAGTTTACAGACAGCGGACGGACGGACGCACAGACGGACGCTGCGCGTTCACAAAAGCTCACCTTGTCACTTTGTGACAGGTGTGCTAAAAAGCATTGTGTGCGTTTCTGTAATTTTATATATGTTTTTATACTCTTAGAAATTATTAGACATGCATTATTTCTATATGTAATTTACGCTAATACGCATCTTATCTGGAGCCCTGTGGAACTATTTTTTGTCTTTCGCTGGATATTACCCAAGCTTTGTAAGCCTGCGCAATTCTTAAAATGCACATTTATGCTTAATAAGTTACATTCGAGTATTGCACAATTACAAGTCATAAATATGACAGATTACATTGTATCAGGGTTTCAGAAATCCCATGTCCGGAGCCCGGGGCTACCAGAAAATTCTGTCGGGCTACTAAATTTTTTCAGAGCGTGCCTGCCGGACTACCTTGAAACTCCGTATCGGGTACCCCGGGAAATCAATAATTTAGTCTTCAAATATAATTTTGATATTTGTCTATAATTCCCTTGTTTATCAAGAGATACACGCCCGAGGCTTTAATTATCTTACCTGTCACAATCGGCAAACAATTAACCGTTTAATCGTACCCGCAGGCAAATGTTTACAAAAACATGTGCACGAGTGATTTTAGACTGATCCAATAACATCAAAATCGCTGATCGGTATTGTTTAAAACAATATGCAAACCAGTCTTAAAATTACATCATTTTAGCGCCACCTGCCAAAGTGTACTTTCGGTTTCGCTGACCTCAATATTTATCGAGCGATCAGAAAGAATAGATGTTTGATTTTGAGGCAGTTAAGTGCCTACACTGACTGTTTATGCTTTTCAATTTAAAAACTTGCCTAACATGCAAAAAAATCGACCATGATTTATCAAAATATCAGAAAGTATACAGAATTTTGGACAAACATAATTTCGGATAAGTGAATAACTGAGAGACTTTATATACGCGGTTCTAGTCCGTTTATTAAACCAGACAGATGCTTAGAATCAGACAGAATTATTATATCAACTTTAAATAATTTTGAGATAAATCACAATTCATACAGCTCTAAAAAAATGCAAGTTCATAAAAACTGATTTGCGTTCCTTTTACATTGCCATGTTGCAATAATTTAACTATCAGGAGTACTCCTTGTAATATTTCTCAGTTTAAATACATCTAGTTTTATCTTTTAAAATGATAAAAAGGAGTAATGATAATTGCTATTTAAGAGAACAAAATTTATAACAATGTGCGTATAGCTAAAATTATGAAATTTAATCATTCCATCCACTGAAGTATAGAAGCACATAGTAAATTAACCGAAATGACCATTGCCAAATAAACTTAAATGTTCGGGCTACCAGATTAAAATTTTGGTAGCCCAATTGGCTACCAATAAATTTGCAGATTTCTGAAACCCTGCGTATATTGGTCATAGCAAAGGGAATTGACACAACATTACTTCATTCATGCAGTGAACTGTTTGAAGTTTGAGAAATCTAATGAAACTACATCCCTTCACTGTGTTATTTGGTCCATTTAGAGAATCGTTGGATAGCAAGGACTCGTCAAAAGGCTTTCAGCCTTTAGCCGACTAAAAAATAATACCGGTCTGAAATTCTCATTAGTACAGAGTGAAGTCTCCCAAACCAGTGAAACCACATGACAAGCAAATGAGTTCTTGTATATCAATGAAGGTAATTCCTTTACACTTTAATTTGGTAGGGATTGTCTAGGAGTACAGACTTCCTTTTATCCATATATATTGTGGATATCTTAAATTTTCAATTTTGTTGCAAGAGAATGCCGGTTCTGTAAACCATTTAGATTCAAGTTTTAGGTGAATATTGCATCTTATTTGATATTTCATTCACAGTAAATAACCCTTATTCAGTTATTATCTAGAAAAAGGAGTTGTGTAACTGGGTGTGGGAGTATCGATTCGTACCTCTAAAATCTTATTCTATTCTAAAGGTATGGTCATTCGACCCGTACCTCTAGACACTTCCTATAAGAGCTGTATAAATGCAGATCATAATTAATCATAATAATAAATGTTAGGTTCACTCAGAGTTTGACAATAAACATAAATGAGCCAAAAATTTGAGAAGCACCGACTTGTAAGAAAATCGGCCGAGTCTATCCCACAGTCATGCCGGTAATTTTCCTTATCCACACGACCATAATGCCAATTATTTTCCTTATTTGCAGGACGGTTGTGCAGATTATTTTCATTATTCGTACGATGATCATGCCTGGAAAGTCATGTCAGTTATTTTTGTTTTTGATACAACTAAAAATACTGTATAATACAGATATAATTTATTTTTAAATCTTTTCTGAAGTTTTCCCTGCTTATCAGCTCTCCAAAAAATACTGATTATTTGACAATTTTAGCATGCACATACCCGCATTATGTTAAATCATTTACCCACGATTTATTGAATTAAAAAACATACTACGAAAAGTAATATCACAGCAAAAAGTTATGATAACGTAACTATTATCAATGTATGCAAGAATATGTTTACTGCGCATTATTTTGATTTATTTGCAATTGATGATTTATTCAATTAATTTTACTATAAATCGTATGTAATGGTTTTTGTTGCAGTGTTGTTTTAATATCTAATTAAAGTCTTTTTTCCCCAGTCCATGTCGACAGAGGCGCTGGAGGGTACATCGTTGAAGTTTAATATCTTAAAACAATGAACATGATGCTATAATAGCTAGTTTTACCATACGCCAAAAATAAAAATGCTACCTAAACACCCATCATGTGGATAAGAATACTAAACGGCACGACCACCGCACGAATAAGAAAAATAATCGACACGATAGACACTTCCAAGAAAATCTGTCCTTGAACTAAAGATAAAGCTGAAGCTCAAATTACCAGCACTAAACAGGCACCTATTCTAATGGCAAAATTAAAATCCCCTGGTTAGTAACTAACTATATATTTTCAACTACAAAACAAAAGATTAACAAAGTTGTGGCCAAATGTCGGGTGGGGTCGGGAACATAAAAATTCATTTACTCTTCAATAGCTTGTGAGACTGGAATCCTTTGCACATTTGCCTCCTGTCGAAGCTGCAAAAGCTGTTTTTGTAAATTCTGGATTTGTGAAGACATCTTTTAAGAGTAAAGGGTGTGAAATAGAACGTTTAGGAGGCGGATTCCTAATTTATGCTATTTGTTGTTGTTGTTGTTTGGAAAACAGACTGGTTCTCAATTACACTTTTCAGTCTGGTTTTTGAAACGTCTAAATGCCGTTCGCAAAAGGTTACCGTGACTCAAATCAAATCAAAATTTATTTATTGTCGGAGAGATTTCAAGAAGTTAACATAAGGTATGTATAACTTTTTACCGACATAATGAACACACATAACACTGTGTACATTTTGTGAAAAAAAATGGTAAAAGAAAAATATATTTATAAAATGTACAGTTACCTGAATCAGTGTATTTTGTTTAAGCATGTGCCTTGTTTGAACAGGGAGTCGTATGACATGGTAAGTTTTTGCACAGGTTGTGTAAACTTATTTTCTGGGCGGTTCGGCATACATACTCGAGCTAACCCGAGTCACTCTGGGTATTACTCGAGTATAACTCGTGTACCCGGGCGATAGTAGTTGTGTCACCCGAATTCTACCCACCTCCTGAAGCTGGGAAAGGCGGGTGATCGTATCCGAATACATTAACACTTTAAACATGCCGTCGTTGGTACACTAGTAAAATTTTGGGTGCAATTACTATCAAGGTTTTATCTCAATACCCACAGATGATATTGAAATGAAACTTCAAACAAGTCTTTCCACTCATCAGACCTACCAAAATAATCTAGTTAGATAGCTCTTGAACGAATCTTATGTAAATTATGGGTCTCATTTATAGACATTTGCTTTGAAACCAATTTTTACTTTTTAAGGTCATTAACTAACCGCAGATGATCAAGTCACATTACTCTAATATGTATTTTGACAAAATTATGCCCCTTTTGGACTTAGATAATGCAGTTTTAAGTTTTACATGAAAGTTAGTACATCTAAACTAATGCAGATGTTTGGTTAAAACTTCACACATTTCTACAGGTCTGTAAAATAAGGTCATATCAACATATCACAAGTCTCATAACTCTTACTTGAGTCAGACCCCTTTTAGGGGTTAAAGTTTTGCATGCAAGTTTTTTTTTAAAACTAATGCTGATACTGGGTTGAATCTTCACACATGTCTTCCATGTTGTATAGGACATGGCATCAACTTGCATAACTCTTACTTGAACTTCGGCCAAGTTATGCCCCACTGTTAAAACTTAGAAAAAGCTGGTTAAAGTTTTGCATGCAAGTTACTATCTCAGACACTAATGCAGATATTGAATTGAAACTTCCATACATGTCTCCAGTGATGTAAAGGAAGGTCAAAGAATCAATTCCCATAACTTTAATTTTGGACAAGTTATGCCCTTTTTCTTGTGCATAGATATTGTTGTGTTTGCATGCAAATTACTATCTCCAAAACTAATGGGGGCATTGGGTTAACATTTCTCGCCTGTCTTCAGGCTTGTAAAGCAGGGTTCCATCAATTTACTTTATTTTTGGCAAAGTTATGTCCCTTTTTAGTAAGAAAATGACGGTTAAAATTTAATTTAATTTTAAAAAATAAGGGCGTTCTTTTAAAACCTTTTACTTTCTTATAAATACAGAGTAACTTTGAAATGCTCTTTTGGCATTCATGCCCCCATCTAAATACTGCTGAATAGGACATATGTTGTGAAATCAGCTTCTTACAGCAACATCCATGTCAAGCATATTTCGAGGGTTCTCGATCTGATTCTTAAAGCTTGTAAGTTTTCTTTCTATGTTCACAAGGGAAAACATTGAGAAAAAAACATCTAGGCTTAAGAACACATAATGAGTGATAAGGACAAATAATCCACAACAGAAGCCAAACATTGATGTTGAAGTTATAAGTAAATAATTCAACCTCCCTACTTGCCGACAAACCATCTTTCCACAGACACATAATTATGGTACTGTTGTTTAGTTAGCTCAGTAGTTGATGTACTGTCCTGTCGGTCCAAAGGTCACGGGTTTAATCCGGTTAGCGATGAAATTCCTCCCATGGCCATTTGCAACCTACCTCAGTTCATATGAATGTAGAGTTGTCAGTTGCTTATGAAAGTGGACTGGTAAGCCACTTAGATTGCTAAGCTTGCCAGGGAGAGTGAACATTTGTTACCATTTGTGACTGGCAGTCATATATGGCAATAAGATTGTTGGAAATGGTGTTGAACCCAATTGACCAACACCAAGAACTGGTATTTGGTCTTTTAAAAGTCAAACTAGCATTTAGCACATTTCATGGCTGTACTACGTAAAAAGTTTGAAAAAAGCATACTGTTTGTTATGTACTATTTGTGAGCATGGTGAATTCAGTTATGTCATTTTAAACAAAAACATCTTTAAAAAAAAGGAAATTCATTAGCATGGGGGAATAGAGACAGTCAGCAGAGTTGAGCTTATTCATTTTCGTAATATATTTCTTCTTATAATTGGGTCTTGGCAAACTGTGCAGACTGAACACAGTAAAACAGATCGTGTGATCAAGGTCTCCACTGTTTCCTTAAATGAATTTCAGTCACAACAATAAAAAAAAAAAAGAAATAATTATACCAAACACCCTTTAATTTGAAATGACCCGGGTTAGTAGAGTCATATGTAGATATATAAGAGGACTAATATAAGTTGTAGCTCTTACTTCAGAAATAATTTAAAGTATAAATTAACATAAAGTAGAAATTTCTAGTCTATTAAACATTATGGGCTGAACATTTTTCAAAGTGTTACTTGATCCCAGAATCTGAAAAGTCGATTGATAATAACCCAGTCTGATTTTTCACTCTGACAGAAGTCGTACCAGTTCATCTCTAACAACGATACCAGACAGTCTGTCCTCATTATAGTTATCAAACATATCTTTATTAGGTTAGGTCCGGTTCTTCACAAAAATCATTTATTTCATTGTCATTAAAAATGTAAACATTATGTAAGATACACGCAACTAACAGCACTATATCGCATACATAAACATATAGTCCACTAACTCAACATAATTTCTGATACGAGGGATTCTGTCTCGTCTGATCAGCTGTTTATTTTGGAAAATGTTCAAAGTCATTTATGTGTCAAAAGTAGTAACCATTATTTGAACCCTTTGAACTTTTAGCAATACTGATATAGGTAACGTTCTCCATCATTTTAAGTTACTCGATAAAGCGTTCGAACTACAATTGTTACTCGTGTCACTCAGGGAAACTCGGGTGATCTAGTCAGAGTTACACGGGTTTGTATGCCGAATGCGCCCCTATATCACAGCTGTCAAATTTTGCAAAACGTGTCTTAAATAAAAAGTAATAATGATTTAAAATACCCATGTGTAAATTTTCATGAGTTTCTTATTACTTTTTAACACTTTTACAAAATCTCCTCCACTTTCCACACTTTTTAACCAATTGAAACAATGATTTGTAGGATGTAGTTTCAACATCCGCCGAAATTATAAATATATAGTAAAATAATATCCATTACCCTGAATTAGCATACAGGGTATTCCCAAAATTTCATCTTTTTATATATTTTCCTTGTAAAAATTACTGTTTTACATCCATTTGTTTTATCTGTGGATGTAAATAAATCTTGTTTTTCGGCCAGAAATATAAAGATTTCAGTTGAATAGTTGCATCTTATTTGTATTCACTCAACTAGGGCAATGTTACCACAAAGGATGTCACCATCATCCACCCCTTATACTGCTGCATGCAAATGGCGGTTAGACTGCATGATAGTTTTCATTGCCAGTGGTATGGTTAACCTTACTTGATACAAATATTACAAATACCAGTAAATATATTCATTTTCATGATAAAAACATATTGCTTTTATGATAACTTTAATGTTTTGGACATACTTCTCCATTTTGATATCACTTAACCATATGGACTGTGAGTACACTGATTCGGGTGACGGCATTTAGACAAAATGTTTGTCGGGGTCATGTTATTAAAATGGCTCTGATTTGAAAATGAAAGCTGGTTTTAAATAATTTTGATCTCTTTAGGATGCACAAATAAATGATGTATTAAATAAGTTCATTTTAATATATTTATCCCAAGTTTAGATAAATGCATAAGAGATTTATCCTTATCCCCACCAATACTGGTAACTAGAGGCTATATAGAGCTCTAATTAAGAAGATATATATATATATTTTTTAAGATATACTTATTTATAAGATATGCTGTTTTAGAACAAAAGCCATACTATTAGCATCATAGAATGTACACTTTTCAGTTGTAATTTTTAAGACAATCATTACTAATTGTTTTAGGGTGCTTCATACCTCAAGATGACCCACCGTTACTCTTATGACAGGTAATAAATCTGGTGTTGTTCAAAGAATAAAATGTCACATACCCGGTGTAATATAAGTGCACTGTATTGCATACATAACTGCTCTGAATGAAGAAAGCCGGGGATAGTTTTGTGTACCTTTTTAAGTTTTCAGAAAGTGTAAATGATTTACAGGGGCCTCCGTGGCAGACTGGTTAAGGTCGCTGACTTCAAATCACTTGCCCCTCATCGATGTGGGTTCGAGCCTCACTCAGGGCTTTGAATTCTTCATGTGAGGAAGCCATCCAGCTGGCTTACAGAATGTCAGTGGTTCTACCCAGGTGCCCGCTCGTGATGGAATTATGCACGTAGGGGCACATTGGGACTTCCTCCACCATCAAAGCTGTAAAGACGCCGTATGACCTATGTGTCATTGCGACGTTAAACCCAACAAAACATGATTTACAGGTACAATTACTTTGATTACTCAGTACTTCCTCCACCATCAAACCTGGAAAGTCGCCATATAACTTATGGCGAATTTGTGTCGGTGCGACATTAAACCTAACAAAATAATAAATATTTATATAAGACAATGTTTTGCCGATAGTACTACTACGTATATTAATTTGAAAGACTATATAAAATTAAGCTTTAAAACATTTGTTGATTTCTAACATGATAAGAAATGCACGGATAAGTTCGAAGTTCGCATCTATTATTTTGCAAGAAAAAACATCTAAAAAATATGTAACTTATAATCTTAAAAAAATTCTGAGTTGCTTACTGGGGAGGAAACTTGGGTTTATAAGTTTGAGTCCAAGCGACGCATGAATCACAATCAATAGCTGATAAAAAGAAAAGATCCTTTAAAAACATAGAAAGCAACCAAGCAACATAATAGCAGACTCGATTTGATTGAGTCTGTTCATGAAAGATAATTAAAAATGCATCACACCTCGTCCCCTCCCTTCCTTTAAAGCTGTCAAAAATTCTATCAAAATGAACCTCAAATAAAGGTTTTAAAGGCATGCAACTAAATGACAATGCGTCCGTCCACAAAAGTCAAACTGTATTGTATTTCTTAGAACAAGATATGGCTATTCAGGTTGAGCATCAACATTATTTTCCTGAATTAAGCCCCATGTGTTTTTTCGGCGACGCCGTCTAAATTCGTTTTCGTTACCTATGCCACGTGACTTCAGTTTGCAAATCAAACGACTTGATAACGCATTATAGATAATTTATCAAAATGGAAGATTTATGCAACACTCTGCCTGATTGGATGAGAGTGTCAATTTCTTTCACTCTGTTGATTGTGCTACGCTGAGTTAAATGTAGACAAAGCGTTTATCCTAAACGACGCTGTTCACAGTTTTAAAGCTAACTTTGGCTCAGTATATTTAGCAAGAATATTGATATATCTCAAAATGATAAGTAAGTTTAATAAATATGATAAAAACCTGTTCAAATACCAAAGTATATCAAATTAAAGAAAGAGCTGAATACGGTCTGCGTATCACATGAATAAGGGTGTGATAAGAGTCTTTTATGTAGAGAAGTGCTTTTTAAAAGATTTTCCTTGTTACAATTGTCGTCTGTGTATGAAAAAGTTTCTTGCTTTTGTGACTTATTCAGATTGCATATTAAAATGAGTACTTGTTTGCTTTGATATATTTGTTATAAATTATTTAACTGATTTATTATATATGAATATTGAACTCAGTTGAAATCTGTTTTATTATATATATGCTATATAATGACTGAATCTCATTACACGGAAATGAAGGTACGCTGCATACAGTTTATCTATGTGATATGACTACGGTCAAACTTTGCTTATGAAACAGAAATATTGAAATAATTACAATTGAATGTTTTGCTTGACCATCACTTTTTTACAGGTGTGACATCATTGTCCAAAGATTCATGAATAGCGAATATGCATTTGTTAAAGCGGGATCAGTTGGCCTATTTAAGAAATAAATAAAAATGATAAATAAAAAAATCCTTTAATTGATTTTTTCTCATGTCTTCTAATCAAACTTGATTTGTAGCATCTTTATTAAGCCCGCAGCCAACTCTTTATTAAGCCCGCAGCCAACTTTGTTCAGCTGGGACATTTAACCCCTTTTAGGGGCTGCTAAAGCTAAAACTAGAAATGCCTTTATACAGCGTCTCATGAACAGCTTGGTGGATCTTTGTCATATTTGGTCTGAAGCATCATTATAAGGTCCTCTTCCAAATTTATTTATATAGGAACTTGGGCCCTATTAGGGACCACTATAGCTAAAAGTAGATATGCCTTTCTTCGCATTAACCACTAAAATGTAATGGATTTTTATCAAACTCGGTGTGTAACAATATCGTAAGGTTTCCTGCTATTTTGTCACAAATGGGGATAGGAACCAATTTAGCTAAAAATATAAACACGTTTAATGACTTCTTCTCATGAACCGCTTCGTGAATCTTCATCAAACTACTGCTGTAATTATTCGTCTAAGGATAAACGAAACAAAATTGCAACCCTACGAAACCTTTGCGAAAAATTAAAAGAGAACCATTTAAATTGTTAAAGTGCGGTGTTTAGTTTTGCAATTTGAAAAATGTTAGATGAAAGATGAATGTTAGATGAAAAATTCATAAACTTCTTTCCTTATTACAATTCGCCGACCATCATTTTTAAAGATATTTCTTGTTTCCCCTATTTCCCTTGCTAAAGAAAATACTCACAGGTAAATGCTGTGCCGCTAGAAGTGCCCTTGGTTCTGCTATTTTAATGTATACCAAGGGGAGGCTGCTTTACAACATTTAGGTCACGGATACCAAGACTTTAAAAGTGTGTTTTGTGAAAGCAGAATACATTGAACGGATGACATGAAGATTCATAATTTAGGCACAAGACGACAAATGATAGACGGACGGCGATTTAGCAAACAAAAATAGTCGCGTAGGTTATATAAAAAGATGACTAATGTATGTTTCGGTTATGTAAAAGAGTGACTTCTGTACGTCCAGTCGGTCAACCTTCTTGTTGTACAAAATATGCGATGACTATGAAGACAAAATGTTGATCATTTAATGAATATTATATATTTATGTTTGCTATGCTTTCAGACTTGATTCTTTGACAGCCATGGTGGAAAGTGATTGAAAGTGTACCTACTATACGTAAGTAAGAGCTATGGTTGAATTAGTGCAGGAAATGAATGTAATAGAATGTCAATTGAGTAGAAACTCTATTAGCTTTGCTGTAGTTCTAATTAACCAAGTTATGCCTAGTTTGTTGGATGAACTCGCTCACAAGTGTTAACGTCAAGGTAAAACAAAATCTAAAAGAATGAAGGGCATGTGAGCACTTTAAGAGGTGGAGAGAAAACAAATGTTGTTAAATGATGTCTTTTTTAAAAAAATCACTGTTTCCTGTTCATATACTGGATAGCTGCCACAACCACATTGAAAGCATCAATATAGTGTCTATATGGCTAGGTTAGCATTCATAAGATAAGATGAGAAAGAATTAATTTTGAGTCAGCTATACATATACAAATAATATAAGTTCTAAAGATTTAAAAAATAAAATATCTAATTTTCATAGGAAAATTCCTATGTAAATAAATGGCCAGTAAAAAGTTTAGAAAAAATGTTTGCGTGTTTTCTGTGCCTACTTAAATGTTGAGTTCTGTTCAACCCGGGGTTAGAGGGCTGGGACGATAGCTTGCATTTCCACTACCGCCCATGACAGGCTCGATCAAACCGAGCCTGCAACATTTTCGTTCATGTCGTATTGGGCGACCTGTGGTTTTCCTTTATTTTATTTTGACTAAGATGTTCTGAGACAAAAATTCAAACGGAATAGCGGCACGATCCAAGAAAGCAGTCCCATTAAAGACAATCATGTAGTGTTATTTGTACAGCTGTGTTCATGAAGAGTATGTACACAAAACTACAAAGACATAGTAAAATAATGATTTGTTTAGAAAGTTCTTTATTTCAATAATTTCTAAAAGTACAATTGTCTTTTATCACGTAGTTCAAAAGATTCACCTCCATACTTGTATGAATGAATATTTCAATTTTTTTCTGTTTCTGTCTGACAGATACATCGTTATTTCATTTCAAATCAATATAAAGGTCTATTTTTAACCGTAGTCATTGAACAACATATATAACAACACCTTCCTAAGTTGCATGCAGTTCGTTGAAAATGCAGTCGATATCTAGTAATAATAATTTACGATGTGTTTTAATAAACATGTATTGAATTCTTCTAAGCTGAAGTAAAAAACGTTCACAATACTTTTTTTTTAATTTAAATTAAGATTACCTGATTAAATAAAACTTAAGATTCTACTATCTGGATGCATATCATTTGTGCAATGAGTCTTTAAAAATCGAGTCATGGGAATGATTTTATTATTTTGTTGATTAATTTTCTTTCCATTTATTAGCCTATGTTTTTGTCACACCTGCTTGTACTTGTAAATGTATTCATTTGAACAGAGATATAGAGACATGCTCTTCTGGTGGTGTTTTCATTCGCTAACGTATTTAACTACCACCTGCTTATAGGTATTATCCCATGTAAGCATGTTTCTTGCGCCTTTACTGCTTCTTGTGTTTGTTTTAAATGTTTATTGCCTTTTTTATCCATGAATGCTTTGTAACTTGTACCTCTGTGTGGGAGTTGCTGATCAGTTCTCCCCAAATCTGATTTGGGATGATTTAGGTCTTTTAAAACCATTTTCTAGCTATACACGATTGTGTCGTATTTCGTTTCAGTTTTTTTTTATACAAATCCTTTTATAGCAGTTTCTAGACCATTAATTGGGTCAAGATTAGTCCCAATCCGTGTCTCTAGTTACCTCCCCTGACGGTCCGTCCACAGAGTCACAAGCAACGACTATTTAAAATCGGCGTAATCTAGGTACTTCATGCAGACTTTCAGACATGATCGCAAGCATAATGATGATTTAATGGCGAAAATAAAAATATTTCTGAATAGCAAATTTATTCTTGTGCTTGTCTTGTGAAATACACTGTATGTCGTGTCATGAGCACTTCGTAGTACCTGAAGAAATCACCCACTTACCTACATTATCGATTTGTTTTACGCCATGGGTGAGGTCTCAGCTTTAATACGTCACTATTGGCGCATTTCATTCATAGTCAGGTACCGGATGAGCACAACGTCTCGGGCTAATTCTAAATGTATTAGCGCAGTATTATTTTTAAATTTACTACTATCTAAGGTTAAATTACAAAATTTGAAAAGAAAACAGATATTGGGAAATATATATTCATATATATTCTCATGTGCTTGTTCCTTCACGAACACTCGGAATAAACTTTGGTGAACAAATCGAGTACGACTTCACACTTTGCTAAATGTTGTACGTTTATTCATATATTTGATAGCTATTTTTCTATATAGTTTTTTATGCAGAACATTATGGCATGTCAAACGTTGCTAAATTATTGTTGTTGTATATTCATTATTGTTTTTGTAAGCTTGATATTGTATGTGCGATTTCCCGCGATATAAATAGCACAGCGACGCTATCCAAATACAATCACATAACATAGAATAAGAATGACACGTTTTGTAAATAGAATCGTCAGAACAACAATGATGACTTTTACCATAAGAATATCGAACATACAATAAGAATAACGACATATACAATAACAATGGTAATACTTAGAATATGAATGACACGGCATTGAATAGCAATATCAAAGATACAATAAGAATAACGAAATATAGAATAACAATAATGACTTTTACCATAAGAATATCGAACATACAATAAGAATAACGACATATACAATAACAATGGTAAGACTTAGAATATGAATGGCACGACATTGAATAACAATATCAAAGATACAATAACAATAACGAAATATAGATAATAATAACATACATATATAATTTAGCAACGTTTGACATGCCATAATGTTCTGCATAAAAAAAAACTATATAGAAAAATAGCTATCAAATATATGAATAAACGTACAGCACTGAAAGGGCGAGTTAAACTGTAAGGTGTAAGTGTGTGAGTAATAGCAGAATAACCTACGGCATACGCTTCGATTGGACGACAGCATAAGATAAGATAAATGCCGCATTCCCCGTATCAGTATACAATAATAATGGTAATACTTAGAATATGAATGACAAGACATTGAATAACAATATCAAAGATACAATAAGAATAACGAAATATAGAATAACAATAATGACGTTTACCGTAAGAATATCGAACATACAATAAGAATAACGACATATAGAAAAACAATGGTAAGACTTAATTAGAATATGAATGACACGACATTGAATAACAATATCAAAGATACAATAAGAATAACGAAATATAGAATAACAATAATGACTTTTAGAATATGAATGACAAAACATTGAATAACAAAAACAAACATACAATAATAATAACATACATATATAATTTAGCAACGTTTGACATGCCATAGTGCTACAGTGTATGTTTGAAAAATAAATTGGTGTCTGGAAATTTTGGCCTGCTCTGTACAATAACTGGACTACTTCCGTAAAATATATCAATCCGCACATGATATATGTATGTTAATATTTGAAATGCTTTTGACATTATATACTTTCTAAGTAATAGAATAATAATTTGAAATGATTTGTTTGTCTTTTGTGTCTGTTGGTCTGGGTATGTTACAAATATTTCGTATCTATTGGAACTAGTTTTATCCGCCATTTTTGCGGAACAATAGGCGAGGTCACGAACCGCCATAACATGGTCGAATATAAACTTACAGCGTGTAATTTATTAAAATGTCTGGTGTAGTTTGTCTTTTATGGCCATATTCTTTTATTTATTCAACTGATATTTAAACAAAGTGTGAAAACAAGTGTATTTGAATTGTACAGATCCAGAGACTGCCTGAGTAAGGCAATAATTATTTGGGAAGGTAGGTGGGGTGATTTTTCAGTTTTTAAAAGTTGGACGAGGGGTGTATTCAGTCTGCCCACATTTGTTTGGTTTGAACAGTGGGGGTTGTCAAGATTAGTTTAATTACTCTTGTCTTGTTGGATTTTAAACCAAAGTCTGCCTCCTTAACTACACCACAGACTAATGCCTGAGATTTTTCATTTTTAGTTTTTATAAAGGGAGGTAACACAGAGTCTGTGCCAGCTGTCAGTGAGTCTTCAGCTGATGTGTACATTCTTTAATTATTGTTCCACAGTACTTTGAACTCCAATTAAATTTGGTACTGCCATCACAGTTACTTAAATTGCATTCATACAGTGCTTTAGGGTATAGCGAATTTTAGGGTATAGAGGATATATTGACAAATTTTATATTGGAAGTGGCTATTCTTACGGTCCCGTAGGAATAGCCTCGGAGGCTATTCTTACGGCTCTCCTGTAAGAATAGTGAAAAGTCCGCTGATCGGATGGGCAGAAGCCATTTAACGTACATGTTTTTAGTAAACAGTGATGTTTTTCTAATGTCCTTAACTTTCTTAAAACACAAATTAGATCAATATTTTTTGATGAATGGAAAGGTTATAAAACAAGCAATTTATTAATTGTTTTTAATTATTATTTCGAAATAAGATGGATTAGTTATGAACGCTTAACTTAACTTTCTAAGAAGTTTTGAACATCACTATGCCGCTGTTAAAATTATATGTCATTTAAAACGGTTATTCATTTAAAAAAGATATTTTAATACAAAAAAACACAAAACTGCCGTAGGAATAACCACTTGGGGCTTTTCAGTAATCGTACAGGAGAGCCGTAGGAATAGACACCTGTGGACTTTTCACTATTCTTACGGGAGAGCCGTAAGAATAGCCTGCGAGGCTATTCCTACGGGACCGTAAGAATAGCCACTTCCTTTTATATTTAGACTTGAATTATTATATAAATTTTCATATCATTCTTTTACTGGCATGCAAACAGATATTCTGACATACATTTTAAATATTTGCTTGTTGTGTTATTTTTTATAAGTCATCAAATGTAAAATAAAGCTATCCCCTATAGACTAAATTGGTGTATATGTGAAAATCGTCAGTGAATGAAAGGAAACAGGCTGATTCGGACCGTGGCTGATTCGGACCACATACTTTGAATAAAAGTAGATAATGACCGTATATTTTGGCTGATTCAGATCACAAACTTTTATTTAACAGTCAATAACGACATAAATTTGGATGATTCAGCAATTTTCAGAAATAATGTTGATTATAGCTTATATAGAGGTTTAACTTGAAGTAAAGAATAAAATATACACCATACAAACAGGTATGAAGTTTGACAAACTAAAATGCATCATTTATGGCATTTAAATAAGGACTTTAATTTTTCTTTGCATCAACATTAAACTTAATACTCAAATATATATTTACTCATGACATTAGTTTCAGGAAAACTTAAACAATTTGGGCCGAATAAGCCAAGTAAATTTGGTCCGAATCAGCCATGGTCCGAGTCAGCCTGTATTCGAATGAAAGTATTTGATAGAAATTTAAAAAGCTGAATGTTTTTGAAAAGAGAATACATTATTATTCTGAATTATATTAAAGAAATCTTGGAAAGTTTGTTAAGATGTGGATTTTAAACTAATAATGTAAAAAATGACCAAAGCTATCCTGTACACCCTGAATCATCACATATGTAAACAATGGCGTGGAGAGAAAAAACATATGAATTTCTATGAAAAGCTGACTGTTTTAAGAAGAATAAATGTTTTCTGTCTGATGTACTGAATAAAAACTACAAAAGTTCATTTCTTTGAATTGGAATGCAGGAAAAATTAGTTAGCTATCCGCTATACCCTAAAGCACTGTATTGCTGATGTGTTGTATCTAAAAAATTCATCTTGAGTGGTTAGAATGTGCACCTACGAATCATGAGATTCGGGGTTCGAGCCCTAGTAGTAGGGACCTTGGTATTTTCTCTCCCAGGGTTTACTTTAATGACCTCCCTTTTATATCGAATCTATGATTTTTGTGAATGTGCTAATGCTTTTAACTAGAATCATATGCTTATGATTATTGCTTTCTTATGATCCTAGACAGTCCGGACCAGTACGCGGACACTATCAGTACGCGGACACTTTTTATCTTAGGCTGTGCTTATACTCTGAAAAATTATTGTATGGCCTCCGCTCTTCTACACATTATTCTAGCAATAGTTTCTCATCTTTGAGAATAATAAACATAAACCAACTATTCTCAGCTTTCAAGTGTCAAGTAGACAAAACAGTAAAAACATGGTAATTACAGCCCTTATCAAAATCTACCATTTGAACCTTTTTGCTGATATTTATTCCTTTTAGTTATTCTCAATGAATAAAATGATCATCAACCAAACTTATCTTAGACTTTTTCATAATTTCTTTAATCCATCAGAAAATTACAGATGTCCACGTACTGGTCAAAACGGCCACTTTCATATACCCCTAAAGGTGCCCCAATTTAAGTACGGTAACCAGATAAGTGATCTGTTGTTTTCAGTAACAAATGTGTTTAAACTTAAGAAAAGATGTTTATTATAAATAAAATGGAAAAAAAATCTGCAGGGCAATAAATTCTCTAGAAAATAATTCAGTAAAACAAGTGTCTGCCTACTGGTCCGGTCTGTCTATATAGATTGTTTGTATGTTAGCTGAGTTGAGGTCATAGTTAAAGTTTAGTCTTGTTTTGTCAGAAAATAGCTTATATTAGCTAGTGTAAAACCGACGTTAAATAAAGATGATCCGATCTTAATGACGACGAGGATGTTTGACGAACTCGTGCTGTGATCATAGAGGGTCAATCTGGAGAGCTAGTTAGCAGTGTGCGACATTAACGGTAACCCGTTGGGTTATGAAAAATTCTGAGGAATAAATTTACCAAAAAAATCATTGCAAATGTGGTCTCGCGACGGAGCAAAATAGTCCATCAGCACTCGCTAATCTTTTGACAATTTGCACCATGTCATAATGTGTGTTCAATACACACACACACACACGCTGATAGCATAATTTAAGCTCTGCCTATTTCAGGTATTTGTGAGATTTTCGTGAGAAGTGTGAAAGCGAATCAGATTATCCGTTTCACCAGAGGCATTTGTAATCGGCCAATCAGCGTCTCGGTTACGTCTTTGACACTTTTAATTGTCAGTGTGTGCTAGTCGTTTCCTAAAGAAATTGTTGATTAACCATGCGATTAATTGGAATTATAGACACAATTATTTAGTATCCATGGTAAAAGAACAACATGTAAAGTAATAATTTCGTAAAACAGACATTGATGGATGAATTGATTTGAATATGTATTTCGATGTTAATGACACGGTTTACTTTCAGTTTTATTCGAATGAGAGACTGCATGTACACAAAAGTTGTGACTCTGTATTAATAATAAACCCCTTTCATCCTGCATTTATATTTTACGCGGTATGACACCAAAAAATCGGCGGGTTAGATACAGCACCGTCTTGAACTGAAAACAACTTTTTTCAGAATTTTGTAATGAAACAATAGTCACTGTATGGAAAATGATGTAACTAAGAAAATGAATGGTCATCGAATCACTTCACAGTGTTGAGGTAGAAATATAAAAAATCGATGGAGTCTTCCCAGTTCTCTCTGAAGTCTACCCACTTCTCCCTAAATCATCTTGAGGGAGAAGTGACTTCTCCCAAAAAATTGAGCGTAGCAAGACCCAAGTCAGTCTACTGTATAAAAAAAATCAAATCCATTATATATTTTGCCAAGCTATTTCTAGTCTACAAAGCTGTTTTGATCTCATTTCATGACTCTGTGTCTTTCACTTTCTGCACAATTTTGTGAACACTGTTTCAGATTTCGAAAAACAGTTCTGAAAAACTCGTACAATATTCCAAATAATATGAAATATATCAATATAGACCAACCAACAGTATATTAAAAGAAATTTAATAAAACATTATTGGAATGAAAGTCTTATTCATTATTGTGCGAAAATTTTTTGGGGCTATGAAAAATTCTGTCGGGCTACAGAAAATTGGAAGTCCGTAGCCCCATTGGCTACGATGCTAAAAAGTTAATGTCTCACATTGAGTTAGCTCTGAAAAGTAAAAGAAGTGTAGCGATAGTAGGTTTATAGGCCACTTCCAACAGCCTTGTTGTTGGGTTAACCCTTTAGCAACATGGTTAGAGGTCTGGGGTTTGAGCCCCAGTAAGGACCTTGGTATTTTCTGTCCCAGGGTATATTTTAATGGTGACAAGGATGTTTGACGGACTCATGCGGTGAGCATGGATGGTCATTATGGAGAGCTAGTGAGCTCCGAAAAGTAAAGGGGAGAAGTGTAGTGATAGTTGGTTTATACTTCCAACATTCTTGCTGTTGGGTTAACCCTTTAGCGATGTGGTTAGAGTGTTTGCTACCGATCACGAGGTCTGGGGTTCGAGCCCCAGTATGGACCTTGGTATTTTCTCTCCCAGGGTTTATTTTTAGACCAGAAAATTGCAGGAATAGTGAACTTAGTTGCATGATAAGTAACAAAATGTAAGTCACTAGTCCTGTATGGCCCTGAAAAAAATTTGTCCACTGAAAGGGTTAGGTATTTTTACAGGGTGTAAACTTGGATAGTAACATCAAAACACATTTCTTAAGTTCTACCGATGCATTGAAGAATTTTGCAAGATTTTTTAGCTTGACTGTTCACAGAATAGGTAGAGCTACACTGGACTCTCCCTTGTGTCAGATTCTGCGCCGGTGTCCCAGATTGGTTAAGTTCTTGTATGTAAGCACTAAGCAGGTATCTCAGTAACCACTTGTGGGAATGGATTGAAACTTTACACACTTGTTCACTGTGATAAACTGACTTCAATTGCACATGTTCCATAACTTTATTATTATTTTTTTTTTTACAAAATTATGATGATTTTTTGAATTTTTGGTTTAGTTTTCGTATGTAAGTTGATATCTCAGTACCCTCTAATGGGAATGGATTGAAACATGACAGTTTTCACACACTTGTTCACTATGATGATCTGACGTGCTGTGCACAGGTTCCATAACTCTAGTTTGCATTTTTACAAAATTATGCCCCCTTTTCAACTTAGCAGGTTTTGGTTAACAGGGTTCGCACAGATCTGGAAAAGTCATGGAAAACGAGTATTGTCTGGAAAAATCATGGAATCTTTATTATTTGGATTTCAACATGGAAAAATCATAGAATATTAAAAAATTGTCATGGAAAGTTGGAAGTATTCTGGAATTAGTCTGTAAGTGCTTAAAAATGATTAAATCTATTGGAATTTAATCTTAAAATCCAAATTTAAATGCCTAATAGTGAAATTACATCGCTACGAACAATTCTGTTAGAGAACTGTTCTATTCAATATCGAGTGCGAATCTGTTTGGGTACGAAACGAACATTAAAAGTTTACTACTGCACCGATTCTGTTTTTTTATGTGCCTTTCGATGTGTAAAAAGATAAAAAAAAATTAGAAAAGTGGGACACAAATGAACAATACATCTACAATTTTACAAACACTTGTTGAAGCCATTAAGTCCAATAACCAAAAGCTGTTGTGCACTGTGTGTGACAGACTTACTGATCTGTCAAATATTGGTGAAGGTGCTATTAAATTGCACATGAAGGATGGAAAACATGTCTACAGGAAGCATTGCACTACATAAACAAGGCAGTCTGAAAGACAGCTAAATCCCCCGCCACTGCTATGGATAGTGAAAGGGTAAACCTTTTATTTTAGCTGTGACCTTGACCTTGAACTGATATGGCTGACTCATGAATTCTGAACAACGTCTTGATGAGGTGATCATTTAACCAAAGTTTCATGAAAATCCTTCAAGGGGTTTAGGAGATACAGAGCTGAAACCTTTGACCTTCAGTTGTGACCTTGACCTTGAGTTGACATGGCTGACTCATGAGTTCTTGATGAGGTGATCATTTGACCCAAGTTTGATGAAAATCCTTCAAGGGGTTAAGGAGATACAGAGTGGACACCAGACGGAAGGCTCAAACCTTCGACCCTTAGTTGTGACCTTGAGCTGGCATGTTTGACTCATAATTTCTGCACATTGTTCTGATGAGGTAATCTTTATAAAATTCCTTCAAGGGGTTTAGGAGATATAGAGCGGACACGAAATGGAAGGCTCAAACCTTTGACCTTCAGTTGTGACCTTGACCTTGAGCCGACATGGCTGACTCATAAGTTCTGCACATCGCCTTGATGAGGTGATCGTTTGACCCAAGTTTGATGAAAATCCTTCAAGAGGTTTAGGAGATAAAGAGCGGACACAAAATGGAAGGCTCAAACCTTTGACCCTAAGTTGTGACCTTGACCTTGAGCCGGCATGACTGACTCATGGGTTCTGCACATCGTCTTGATGAGGTGATCATTTGACCCAAGTTTTATAAAATTCCTTCAAGGGGTTTAAGAGATATAGAGCGGACACAAAATGGAAGGCTCTAACCTTTGACCTTGAGTTGTGACCTTGACCTTGAGCCGGCATGGCTGACTCATGGGTTCTGCACATCGTCTTGATGAGGTGATCATTTGACCCAAGTTTTATAAAATTCCTTCAAGGGGTTTAGGAGATATAGTGCGGACACAAAATGGCAGGCTCAAACCTTTGACCTTGAGTTGTGACCTTGACCTTGAACCAACAAGGCTGACTCATGGGTTCTGCTCATCGTCTTGATGAGGTGATCATTTGACCCAAGTTTCATGAAAATCCTTCAAGGGGTTTAGGAGATATGGACTGGACACGATTTTGTTATGGACAGAAGGACGGACGCAGACCATTCCTATAATCCCTCCTCCACGGCGGGGGATTAAAAAGCAACATAAACATGTTACCTGTTAAAATCTTTTTTCAAACCAGTGGAAACAAATAGTGAGGAAACTGTCCAGTCGGATATGTGTATTCCCCCGCCCACTCAAGAACAATGTGCCAAACCAAATGGAAAACTGAGCAATATCGTGGAAAATTCATGGAATTCTGGTATCCAAGATCTGTATAAACCCAGGTTAAGTTTTTGTATGTAAGCTGGTATCTCAGTACCCACTAATGGGAATGGATTGAAACTTCACACACTTGTCCATTGTCATGAGCTGATATGTATTGTACATGTTCATAGAGTGAGATCTAGGTCACATGTGAAATGAGTCAGGGACAGTTTACCATGTACCAGCAAGCTAATAAAAACATGGAGAAATCAGCCTGATAGTTCAACACCGTTTTTAATGCAGACAAAAAAAATATTTTTTTAGAAAATAAAAAAGTGTCTAGGTCAGCATTCATGATAATGGAAGTTGGAAACATAGAACTTCGAAATGCTAAAAATACCTTTTGCCCTATATTCATAAATCTTGTACAGATTTTGATGAAACATGGCATAAATATGGCATATGATACAACAAGAAGCTAAGTCTTAGCTGTGTAAAGGTCAGCAATGTAGATTTGTTACAAGGGAAGTTATGGCGATTTGTATTTTTAGAGATTTCAAATTTCAGACTAAATTTCAGACTTAGAACATTGATGAATACGGGCACAAGGCAGCATAAAAAATAGGGGATGATGATCAAACAATTAATTTATTTTGCCATTCTAGAGTCAAACATATGAGCCGTGCCATGAGAAAACCAACATAGTGGCTTTGCGACCAGCATGGATCCAGACCAGCCTGCGCATCTGCGCAGTCTGGTCAGGATCCATGCTGTTCGCTAGTTAACAGTTTCTGTTATTCCAGTAGGCTTTCAGAGTGAACAGCATGGTCTGGATCCATGCTGGTCGCAAAGCCACTATGTTGGTTTTCTCATGGCATGGCTCATATTAAGTAAAGCCAAATTTGACTTGCATTTTAGTAATCCAGTCTTGTCTCATGTGGCAGTGAAGAATTAGGTTTTGTTGCAAGAGACAGACTACAAAGTGAAGATAGGAAGCAAAAAAAATTTTTTTACTTGCATAATTTTGTTTCTGTCAGATGACATTTTGTTGTCATCGAAGAATTTTACTTTTTCATGTCATTTTTAAGAACCCCCTTTTTTCAAAGTCCTGAAACACATATTTCCTGGATGAACTTAAGGAATAATTCATGGCTTAAATATCATTTACTCAATTGTCAACATCATGAGCAATTTACTCCTTTAACCAGTGATGTAGAACATTCTTATTTTCATGGACATTTAAGCCTGTGTACCGACTCGTTCAATTTAGGGGTATAATCTAAGCAAATATGGTAGATGAGTTATAGATAAACTTAATTTTGTCAAATACTGTTATCCGTTTAAAATCTGAAGAATAACATTCAGTTAATTGAAATCTCTAATAGAATATAGATGTTTTTCACATGGCACAGATTACCTCCCCTGGCTGCTGTTTTGATTGTCATTTCGAACATAAAATCTGCTGTAGATTAGACAAGAATTTCTCACATTGCTGTAAAATTACGTTTACGGTACAGATAAAAATCTTTCCTTGCATTGTTCCTAAATTATGTAATCTTTACATGTGTGGAGGATTATAACTAGCATCCTTCTTTTATACCATTGCTAGTATTTTTATTTTGTATTAGATATTTAGATTTTTGACATGCATAATGGCTACCAGTTTTATCAAGAGATAGATATTGCTAAAATCCGAAACTATTCTGTAGCGGAACTATACTTTTTATGTGCCCATCTAGGCATTGTTTATCACTGCCAGGTTCTTTTATTTCTTAAAACCCCCATTTTTTTTCTCTTACAGAATAAACTGCTGTAGTTTGAACTGTGAGGATGGGGAAGCTGCTGTCAAAGATATTTGGGAACAAGGAGATGAGAATTCTCATGCTGGGACTCGATGCCGCAGGAAAAACCAGTATCCTTTTTATCTGCTGTATACACAGTATTACACTGTCTGAAGATTCTTGTCCTGTGTGCATTCAAAATCAATGCTGATAATTAGATGAAATGATTCAGACAGTGGTAAAGGGAATATTTTGCGACATGTAATTGTTGCATAGCATGAACATAGGCTTTTCATAGTTATTCCCAGTGTTAAAGTACTGTATTGTGTAATATTTCATGCTGTGGAAAATCAAAGGTTGTAAAGACAAGTTGGTGGTAGAAAGTTCTTGCACAGAGAAAAGTTGACAATGGGGTTGTGGGTTGAAGCTGGATTTTTAGCAACTTGTTTCAGAAAGATAATAGCGTACCAGTATTTAATACTTGTCTGTAAGTGGGTGGATATCTTCATCTCTGACATATAACAAAAAAAAATTGTAGAACGAATGACGAGTAGAGTTGTTGTCAAATTAACTTTCAGAACAGGACACTCTGAAGGGATTCTACTCTGAAGACCCTTGGTTGCCTGTTGACTGCAGGTGCTATGCCAGTATCGGGGGGGTCTCCTGTCAGTCGCCAATGTAGCCAAATGCTACAAATTCAAAAAACTGGCTACAGATTTTTTAAAATGGCTACAAGAATTTTATTAAAATGTGGCCAAATTTCAGCAATTCAGCTTGATATTGGCAGTTTCTCTCAAAATGTGGCTACAACTTTCTGAAGGCCCAGTGGAGGCCCAGAGTATGATTGACACAAGTTTTGTCAGCATTGGCCCTGCAATAGACATTCTGGTGGCCCAGTGGAGGCCCTGAGTATGATTGAGACAAGTTTTGTCAGCATTATCAGACCTTACGATAGACATTCTAGGCTAAAATTTCTAGCTATTTAGTATGCTAAAGTTACCATTGAGAATGATTTTAAGCACTACCATAGCTCTGGGCTAATTGACAATCAGTTTGATTACACTATCTGATGAGATAACGGGGTCACTGTTTTCTCTGTTTAAAATGTGCATTATTTATTCATAGTCATGCTGGAATGTATTGTATGTATTGGTCCATTATAAATATTGATACCCAGTGATTATTTGCTTCATGGTGTTATCTCACAGTGTAACCTGAAACGATTCAGGAAAATATATAGAAGGGATGAAATAACTTATTGTGTCCGAAAGTATGTATTTGCAATATAACATAAATGTTATTTTCTTTCCTGCTAAAAGCATCCCACTACAGGCTTTTATACTTTCTTGAACAGAGGTAGAAATTAGGTGATTTCTGTCTTGAAATTGAAACAGAAGGTACTATGCTCTGTTTAGTAATTGCTGAACCTTTTTATGGTGAAATGTAACATTTTCATCAAAGAGAACTTTTTTTGCCAAAACTCCCAATTGGAAATGATGCATAATAAAATTGCTAAAAACTTAAACTGGGGCCACTTTCCAGTTTTGAAAGGCCATGCACATGCCTGATTCTGAGGGGGGAGTGGGGGGTGGGGGTGCACTTGTCAGTCCCTTACAAAGACGTTTATACAAAAAAGTTTGAAACTTCATAAGTTATGAATATTCATTGTAATATTCAAAGCTGTTTAAATGTTAATTATGCTTTTGTAATTTTTTAAACCAGAAACTTTAATACTATTAAATTTCCACATTAAAACTCTATGCAGTATTAGATTATTGGAGATCTGTTTCATACTGTAATGAGAATCATAAAGGTATTTAATTCTAAAATTTGTTTTTGTGGTTTAAAAAAGTTGTAAAAAACAGGAAAGAAAGTTTTGATCTTGGCATGACTAATACATGTATGACTGACTCATACATCTTTTTTTTTCTGAGAAACAGTCTGATGTTTAGTTAAAAAATGTTGTGTTTCTCCAATTTTATCCTTTTATTGGTACAGTGTATTTCTAAATCTTCTTCAGGGGGGTAAAAAAACAATTTGGGTGGAGTAAGAATGTAATTGTTGGTCATTGATTCAATATGTCGACAAGTGTCAAACATGTCATGTTGTAACAAGACAGTAATTAGTATGCATCTATTTCCCAGGGTTAAGATTCGAAGGTGTCCTGAATATCACTATATTTGACGTATATAGTCAATAATCTTGACAAATGTCCGGTATATATATGGAGAAATCGCCAATTAGTAACAGGAATTAGGTGATACACAGATGTCATAGCGACCACAGTTTAAAGTTACAATGATTTACTGTTACAGTTACGGATGAATTTGGGTGCTTTCCTAACCATCAAACAAGTACAAATGACGTAGGGTAATGTGTCTGTTGAGAAGATTAATTAAAACTTGGTTATTATTTGATATAGAAGAACACGGTGTTTGTTTTGACACTGATTGTAGATAAAATGCTTATATTTTCTTTATAAGAAATTAGGCAATTTTAGTCTTTTTATTGCCAGAATATCCCCATATAAGTCTGTTGGAATAAAGATATACAGTCAAATTGTATTAACCCTTACCCTGCTCAATTTCTAAAATGAAATTGTACCTGTTAAAAGGGGTGCTTACCAAAAAGATACTGACTGAATGGCGAACAGTGCAGATCATGATCAGACTGCATGGATGTGCAGGCTGATCATGATCTACACCGGTCGCAAAGGCAGAGTCAGTCGTGTCCAACATGATAAGGAAGCAACACAATCTGGCTGCTTTAGACAGGCAACTACTTAAAAGTTGAAATTAAAACATATTCAGTTTGGGAAGTTAGCTTACTGACTGCTTAAGGCAAGTGACTTCTTAACAGAGGTGGTCACTGAGGCAGGTTCATCTGTATCAGGCTTTGAAAAGTAGATTTAAGGCTTTTGGTTTAAAGTACACATTTTTACATTGGTCTGCAAAACTGACACGTTATGATTTTCGTAAATAATCTGTAGCTATAAATGATATTTCCCAAACTCTTACATGAGATTAAATTTATAAATGCTGGTCTACTCACTAATTGAGAATTCAGTGATGTAATTTAGGTTGGTAATGGATTAGATCTTTTTGAGGTCATTACTACCAAATCAGTTATATGCAAAAATGTATATCAATTAACTTGAAAATTTATGTTTTGGGGCATGTTTAATATTGATAATGATAATTACATCAGTGAATGTAACATTACCAAATAAGGTGTAAAAAGGTTTGTCACATATTACATAATTGAAGAAATGTGACATAAACAAATGGCAAAGAGGGATATAAATATTATAAACCATTTACATAAGAAATTGATAAAAAAATATCCTCATGTTTGTTTAACAATCTATCTGTCCATTCTTTGTCCATCCAACCATCTGTCCAGCTAACATTGAAAAAAGTTAGAAAAAGTAGTGTCTTTCATGAGTTAAAGCAGTTTCTATTGAGCCTTCTTAAAGTTCATTATATATGACCATTTGTACAGCGTGTTTCACAGTGTAATGACCAATATACTTTAAATTTGTGTTATAAATTTTGCACTCTGATATTTACTAAGACTAAAATGCACCTTAACATACATTCAGCTATATTGTACAAATTGAAGCTCGGCCAGTCTGTAACCACTATACCTACTGTAGGATTCAACGTAGAAACTGTCAGCTATAAAAATGTAAAATTCAGTGTATGGGTAAGTTAAAAACACTGTTTATATATCATTTGCTTGCTGTGTTTACAAATTGTACATATTGATACATCAAAGAACTTCAGTTTTGGCAGTGGCAGTTAGTGGCTGAGTGGTTGAGTTCACTGAATTCGATGCTCCCTCATTGCTGGTTTTAAAATCCTTCAAGGTATGGTAGAATTATTTTATTGAGGCAGTTAGCTAATGAGATTATTCATGAGTTGTTCAAACAAGTAGCCCTCATGCACACAGGGCACTGGAGTCTTCCTCCACCAGTAAAGCTAAATTGTGTCTATGTGGCTTGAAGCAAATATGTTATCGACTGGTTATATCTTCACATGAACTTTGATGCTATGTCACTGTGTTCAACCATTGTAAATTGCGGGGACATTGCCTGAAAGTTTTGCAAAAACTGGGTGGTTCTATCCAGGTGCCTCTACATAAAATTGTTCTTGGAGCTATTAGCATTTTTTTTTTTTTAATTGTAAAAGCAGAGAAAGAAGCATGTTCACATGTACATTTTCTAAATGATACATATCTTTGATACAATTATTTCTTTACACTTCACTTGGGGTAATTGAGAGGCCGGAAATGAAAGTAGTCAAACGAGATATGTGTTATATGTAAGTACTTCCTGTTTGGTAAGAGTAATGACGCAGGCATGTTTTTATCACTAAGGTTTAAAATCTGATTACTAGTATAAAATGAAAGAAAATTTTCAAGGAAAACTGATAATTATCGTTTATAAGTTATGTGGAATGCAACACTTGTCATTTTTGGATGGTACATGTATCTGTGTTTAAAGTTGACTAAACATGGTGTGTTTGAACCATGCCATTGTTTGGATCCTATCTCTTTATTAGGCTGCTTCAGACCTTGGATCTGAGTTTACACAAATTAGTTTGTAGACCAGTCTGTGAACTGCAGCTTCTGATTGGCTGGTCCTAGCTCATTCTTGAAATTGACCAATGGCAAGACAGCATTCTGAGACTGGTCTCAAAACTCAGTCTTATAACCATAGCCCTGTTCTAAATTTAACTGCCAGCAGTAAAACAAACCTATTAAGCATGTATTGTAAAATTTTCTACTCGCATTATATTTGATGTTTGTGATCAGCGTAGTTTCTTGCATATGATGTTAGTTAACTGAATTGGAATGAGAAGACATTGCTTGCAGTATCTGTTTTGTAACTACCGATACTCATTTCTAAAGGCATTACATGTGCATTGATATAAAATTGTATATACCTTATACTCCTTATTCCAAGTTTGTTCAGTGTAAATATATGTCAATAAGTAAACATTTGTGCATGCCTGAGCATTCAAATACCATGTATTTGTTGAACTCTTTAAACAAAAACGAATCTTTATTTAATGTAAATCTTTTCTAACTATAGGATGTTGGAGGGCAAGACAAGATTAGGCCATTGTGGCGTCACTACTATACCGGAACACAGGGACTTATATTTGTTGTAGATTGTGCAGATCGGGACAGAATCGATGAAGCGCGACAAGAATTACATAGAATAATCAATGATAGAGAAATGAGAGAATCATTAGTACTTGTGTTCGCTAATAAACAAGATTTACCAGATGGTAAGTTTGAACTGAAGTCTCTGTCCGTCTTATGCTTATTTACATGTACTGAATTTAATTCTGATTATCTGGATTTCTGCTAGAACCTGCTTGGCAGGTAATGTTCAAGTCTTTGAACTGATGGGTTGCAAGTTAGATTGTTTGGTGCAGCTTATGTTCTCCAAGTCAGCATTAATTTGGTACTAATGTTAAAGAACAGCTGAAATTCCCATATATTTAATCCTTTGAACAAAATACTGTAGCTGTTTTGGTTGTTAGCGTATAATTTAAAGCCAGTTCACATTATTTTATTTATTAAGTTATAACACATTGAAGTAGTAAACTTCCACAATTAGAACTGCCTAACAGAAAACTATAAATTTGGAGATACTGGTACACATACAAACATTTTGATGTGTCTTTTAAAATTACCTGTCAAGGAGAACTTACTGATGCAAAAAGAAAAAAACGTAATTTTGTTTTGCAATTGATCAAGAAGAAAATCTCGAGGAAAAGGGTGGGAGGGGAGAACAACACGTACGAACACCAGAAAAGTTTGACTGTTACTCAATATAACTACCTGTTTCGGTATTTAGAATACCTTCATCAGAAGAAAATCTTGAGGGATTTGGAATAGAGACATTGTGAAGCATGAAAATGGCTTCAACAGATTGTTGTATTCAGTGAAAATTTGCTTCTATTTACAGCCATGAAACCCCACGAAATTCAGGAGAAACTAGGATTAACACGTATACGAGATAGAAATTGGTACGTTCAGCCAGCGTGTGCGACTACAGGAGACGGACTTTACGAAGGATTAACCTGGTTAACGTCAAACTGTAAATCTTGATCATACACGATGTGTAAATAGGATATAGTGTATATATACAGTAAACTTTTATACATTCTAGACAGCGAGAAAGGAACAAGGATGTTTGAATGTTTTTTTTTACAGAGCTTCAAAGAATAGAATACTTACAGTAGAATGCAACATATCTAATCAATTTTGAAGGGGCATTTTACGTGTGATACTTGGAGATAAAGTCTGTGACCGTGTCGCAGTCTGAGCTTTTTCTGCCATGGTGATGTATGCATTTATCACATAAATTCAGAAGGCGCTTTCTAGATAGATATGGCTACATTACATTATATTCATGAAGGCTTTGTGAAGGAGCTAACTTTTACAGAAGTATCTGGTGAGCTGTACCGTTTCAAGATTTGAAGTGGAGGATTCAGAGCACAGTTTTGGTCACAGACTCTTTGGGAAAAAAAGTAAAATGTTTGATAAAGTGTTTTAATGTCACAAACACTGAAAATAGAAATATGAGCCATGCCATGAGAAAACCAACATAGTGGCTATGTGACCAGCATGGATCCAGACTGGTCAGGATCCATGCTGTTCGCTTTTAAAGCCTATTGCAATTAGAGAAACAGCTAGCGAACAGCATGGATCCTGATCGCACAGGCTGGTCTGGATCTATGCTGGTCGCAAAGCCATTATGTTGGTTTTCTCATGGCGCGGCTCAATATACAAGCATTCCAAGTTAGGTATGTTTGAGTGTAAGTTTTAAATATTTGGACAGATGCAGATTTGCTGTATCTGCTAAGAAATTATAAGCTAAATACAATAGTTTAGCATAATTTCTAGAATAGGTTCTTTTCACAGCCTTTCTGTGATATTATTCTGTACTTGAAGACGATCACAATGTTTGATATTTTGCCTTCTGCGTTTTTTTCGGGTGTAAGATCTTGCTTGTAAGTAAATTTGTATGTATTTCATTAGAGCAGCTTGATAAAAAAACATTCTATTTGAATTGAATTTATTAGTATTCAAATTTCATGTACAATTTCATGGTTAAAAAATAAAGACGTATATGCAGCAATATGCTTCAAATTTTTGCCCTTTTTTTATGGCATTCGCGTTGACTTTTTACATGGGAAATATAAGTGCTTGGCCTTTAATATAGATATTCGTTTCTTGCCCTTAAGTATTGGCAGCGATATATCTAAACCAACTCGTGAAACATAATTATGTCTTTAAAATGAAGATTTAAGAGCTCTCTTCGGTTATCATATCTCTCTGTCCGTATGTAACAGAATGCTTTTTATAGAGAGTTACATTTCTGGACGTAAATTTTCTTCCTTTGGATATATGTTGTCCATACATCATCTAAGACCTGTATGAAGATTTTATCACTTTTTATAAAGTCTAGGTGGAATTCAGGGGTTAGGATTGTACATTCAGTTTAAAAAAGAAATTGTTCAGTTGTAAATAATGTTTTTCTTGACAAATAAATTTGGTCAGTACGATATGGTAGATGTAAGTGTGGGATGAGGATTAATTTATTATTTTAAATGCAACAAAAAAATAAAGCTAATTACAGTAATGTTTTATTATTAAGCAGGCACCCTGCTTTTATTAAATTGGGCAAGCTTGCTTTAGTGCTTTAGACATATTCTTTCTTTCTTTCTTAGATATCGAACTCAAAAACAGTAGTAATTTGTAAGAAATATTGTCAGACTGGTTTTGAAATTTGATTTTATTACATATATAAGGTTGCATTAGTTGGATTTGGGAACAGTATACATGATATATATTCATGCATGTTAATGCTTTTAGATAAAAGATCTAAATTTAGTAAGTTAAGTCTTAATAAAAATGGCAAAAAGCTAAATGGGTCTATATGCTTGTTGAGTGAGAAAATGGGGGAGATGAGTGTGAATTGTTTCTCTTCTGAAGTGCTCTCCAAATGTTACATCATGCCTTTGATTTGTAAGGTTAAGAGAGAAAGAGACGTGGTTGCTTGCATTATTATACACTACATATATTTAAGACATTTGTCTGTAAAAGTTCTAACTTTTTATTGCAAGTACAGAAAAGTTTCTAAAGTGTACTTTAGTCTGTCTGAAATGGTTTTTTTAAGCATTATACATACATCAAGTTGTAATCACACTTTGTGTTTTATATGGCTTATAAATGGATCACAAATATTATTAACTTGAAAGAAATTTTTGATGTTCTGCACTCAGTATGGATTTACATTAATAAATCAAGCAATTGGATTAGGCAGTTTTAGAGCAGTGTTTAGAATTGTCTAGAGTTGATTGCAAAACTCAAAATATACTGATAATTTTCATTTGAGCCATGCCATGAGAAAACCAACATAGTGGCTTTGCGACCAGCATGGATCCAGTCCAACCTGCACATCCGGGCAGTCTGGTCAGGATCCATGCTGTTTGCCTTCAAAGCTTAATGCATTTGAGAGGCCGTTAGCGAGCAGCATGGATCCTGACCAGACTGCGCGGATGCGCAGGCTGGACTGGATCCATGCTGGTCACAAAGCCACTATGTTGGTTTTCTCATGGCACGTTTCATTTCTTTTTGAAGTTCTTTTGTAGTAAATGTCTTTAATATTGATAGTTGAAAAATATTTGAATGTTGGATTTTGAATGTATATATATATATGTTGGTATAATTGTTATATGTGTATATTAAAAGAATCATTTTATTTAATTTTTATGTATTTACTGTAAACCAATGATGCATTTATTGTATGCATGTGTTCGTTAATGTCTGTTTTTGTTGAAGAACCTGTTAAATACTTCAAAATGCTTGTTTTTCTCTCGGTTTTTTTTTTACCAGTTTAATTTAGTTTGCAGTGAAATAACAAAACATTCAAACCATTTTCATTCAACGATTAAATATACTGCTCATGTCACATAAACTATCATTTATTATCGTAAGTTTTTAATCGGTCATGTTATTCACAAGTTTTCAAATTGTAATTGAATTTGAACATTGTATTGGTGTAACCCCATTATAACTACTGAAATATAAGGTTTTTGTTAAACAATGTGAAATACATTTAAGACTAGAGTGGACTTCCCCTTAAATCAGCTTGTATTTCATAGATGGGCCTCTTTGGCCGAGTGGTGTAGGTCAGACTTAAATTCACTCGCACTTTAACTCTATTGGTTTGAAATAATGTAAGAGGTATCACCTCAGGTCATCCTCCACAGTTAAAGCTAGAAAGTCACCATTTTTTAGTTCCAAATTAAAAATAATAACATTTTAGAGGACTTTTAGCTACCAGTATAAATTGTAAAATCTGGTTACACTTACCAGTCATATTTGAAATAGTGCTGCTGTTTCATTAAAGTTAACGGGTGACATTCAAGGGAAATAGTAACTATGAATTATTGTGATATGTGAAATATGTTTGGTCTATGACTTATTTCTTGTTGTCGTTTGCGCTATGACTTATTTCATCGACCGTGTAAATCTATTTAAGAGGAAACAATTGCACGAGCAGTTAATTTTTGCAATGAAAACCAGTTATCATTTTGTAGTTTACTATTTATAGATATGATAGAGAATTGATTTAGAAACAGTGTACTCAAGAAACTTGCATTAAGTAATTTAAACGCAACAAAGATGTTATAAGTGTTAAACCTTTTGTAATGTTAAAATTAATTAGAAAATCTATAATTATATATATGATTTCAGTTCAATTAGGTATGTAAGATAGGAACTCAAATAAGGTAGCACTTTGTGGTCCTTACAAATACCTTGACATCAGCCAAAGGGTGTGTTATTAAAAAATAATATGACTTTTTTGTTGAGAATATTGTAGAAAGTATAAAGATGAAATTTTAATTGTAAATTGATCATTTTCTCCAGAGGTGAGAAGAAATATTCTTATGAATTCTTTATTTTAGTAAGAATCCACTAATGGTCAGTCGAATCAATACACTTCATGTCTGTGTTATTCTTATTTATATTGCTTGTGTGAATGGCTTTTCATTTCACTGCTTGCTTATGTATTATTATGCTCCTAAAGGGGATAAAGAAACAGTACCATAGTCATACACATACTTAACTATGTACCTGTTAAGGGATATAAAAATGGCACATCTAGTATATGCAATAGATAGGCACTTGCTTGCTTCAGATACTTACTTGCTTCATTCAGTAGTATATGGGGCATGATTGTAGTAGTATATTTATTTTATTTTGAAAAAAAGGAACTGTTAACAAAAACAACTATGTGTTAACAAAAACAACTATGTATTAACAAAAATAATTTTATGATTTGTCATGCATTGTTCAGTGCATTTCTAAATTACTCACTACATAAGCATCAGTATGACTAGGATATATTTTTTCTAAGACTGATCATGTTCATATTTTTTTTAAACAGGCAAGAAGTATCTGAAAACTTCATCAGGATGTTCATTGTTTTCTTATTTTCAGAGATAAGTTAACTTTCTTTAACATGCTTTATTCATGTGTGGTGGAAGTGCCATTGAGGTGATTAAACACCTTTCTAAAATGAAGCAACAATGAGTTATTTAGGTCAGTAAGGTGTCACAAAGAAAACTTGAGAATTGTAGTCCAATTGTATTCATGTTAACCATCAAAGTGTTTGTTTTAGGTCCTAAACTTTTAGTTTTTATGTAAAAGGGAAGGGACATTGATATTTTCAGTCCTGAAAATGGTATTTCAAGACTATCTGTAAATTCGCAGGATATTTCTTTTATTATGTGTTTAAATAATTGTTGCCTTGGTGTAAATTTCTTTCTTATTGATATTTTTCGTAAATACTAGTATTTAGCATAGATTTAAAAATTCTGCTTGAATATAAGTGCAAATTTTTGGTGTATTTTTACGTTTTGTTGAACTTGAAAAGTGTTTGTATATTTTCTGAACTTTTTAAGGGTATTTAATGAATTGTAGTCCTTTTTGTAGCTGTTATTGTTGTATTACATAAGTTTTGATATATGAGCCGCGCCATGAGAAAACCAACATAGTGGGTTTGCGACCAGCATGGATCCAGACCAGCCTGCGCATCCGCGCAGTCTGGTCAGGATCCATGCTGTTCGCTTTCAAAGTCTATTGCAATTAGAGAAACTGTTAGCGAACAGCATGGATCCTGACCAGACTGCGCGGATGCGCAGGCTGGTCTGGATCCATGCTGGTCCCAAACCTACTATGTTGGTTTTCTCATGGCACGGCTCATATGGAGGCATCGGACATCAAAGAAATCTCATACACTGTTTAATAATATAAATAATAGGCATATTTGTCAGTTCTCTGTGTTGCACCTACTCTTTGTTGATCCAATTAGAGGACTTATTGCTGTTCCAAATAATTGGTGAAAATTTAATACACATTTCAGATAAAAGATGTTTTTGGTAATCACTGTATTTTGTCGAAAATATAGAAACTGCAGTAAATAAAGAAGGAAAGTAAGGACTTTATGTGTGTAAATTTCATGATATATAAGATATTTCTGTTTTTTTTATCTGTGTTGTTTCAGAGTGTTAACACTGACGTTCATGTACCATTTTGTAAATTATACCCAGAAGTTCAAGTTTAAATTATTACACATTAATCATTTTACATTGTGTGAAATGAACAAACGTTTGCTTTGGGTTGTATGATAACTTTGAGGAATTGTGCTCACTTTGTCGTATTCTTCACAAGTTTTTACCTTACAGGGATACCTCATAAATTTGATGTATGCTAGAGGTTTTTTTTAACCCTTACCCTGTTAAATTTCTATAATAAACTTTTCCGTCTTTCAGTTTGGATGGTACCATTAACTGTTAAAAGGGGTGTATACCAAAAAAGATACCGACTGAATGGCGAACAGTGCAGATCATGATCAGACTGCATGCATGTACAGGCTGATCATGATCTACACTTGTCGCAAAGGCAGTATTAATCGTGTCCAGCATGATAAGGGTTAAACCCCCAGATACAAAAGTATATTGGGACTAGATTGGAGTAAAGCAAGTCAATTGGTCAGTCCAATTGTAATTCTTTTCCTTCTTTTATGGATTTTCAAATAATTCCACATTAAAGTAAACTTACCATAAAGCAACAATGTACAAACATGACCCTGATTATCACTAGGTCCAAATTCACACTTGGAAGTAAAAAGTGGAAAAGTTATCCTTTGTGTCCAATCCATATCTTTTAAACTGCAATAAGGGTTTTCCCAAAAAAACAACAACAACAAAACTAGCAGCAATTGTTTCCATCACCAGTATGCAGAACGCACAACCCAGGTTACTAGGTCCAGGTCAGTGTGACACTTGAGGTAAAAGTCAGTGGGTCCATCAGTCAGTCCTTCCTTTCATCAGAGCGTTGTCAGGGGGTATTAATCACCTTTAGTGATAGCTCTAGTATGTTTAAAAATTGAAGAACTGATAGTTCAGGCTTGATTAATACATATTTTGCAGTTCTTGATTTTCAAAACACAATAGATTTATGTTGCTCTTTGAGCAAAGTATTTGTGTCACAGTATATTATTGAATTCAAATTCTTTTCTTTCCCAAGTAAGTTACTCATTGTAAAGCAGACTAAACCATTCTTTCATGCACAATGAACTGATCAGATAATGAATTCATGTTGCAAATTATTTTTAATAATCTGTGAAATCACTAATCATAATCATAATCTGTGAAATTAACATGGAAACATATCAGTGGCACAGTAGTTAACAGGTAAACTACAACACTGATGATATTTGTTTGACTTTCGGTCATAGCTGATATCGTAGCTAGCGTTCAGTACTGGATAGTTTGCTTAAATTGATACCATTTTCCAGTAGTATCGGCCTAGACGGGATGCTTGGGAGATAATCACGACACCTGACTGGAAATAAGTTGTTCCATCCATTCCAGTTAGAGACATCTGTTGACTACTTGCACTAAATAAGAAACCAACTGCTGTAAAAATGACTGAAATAATTAACAAGTCTCTCTTCAGAAGTTATAGGGGTTTAGGTAAATACTTTCTCAGAAAGCTGTATAGAGTCGGAATATGCTGCCAATAAATACATTTATTTTAAAAGCATAGAGACATTTACCTTCGAGAAAAAAAAAAAAGCTAGCTTAGCATTTTTTAAGCATTATAAAGTACCAGTGCTTACAACAACTTACATGGATCTAGAGCATGGCAAAATTTCCGAAGAAAAACAAAGGATTGAAGTTTCTGAAGTACAACAAGTTAAGACTAGGAAATGTCAGGCCGAGGTTGTCATATAGCATACCTATGTTCAGAGACTGAATCTTTTGAGGGACAGTTCTGTATAAACTGTTTCATACTCTGTGAACGTTTTTAGTGCACACTGATTCCAAATGTGACTGTATCTAGACAGATAAGACTTTATACTGCAAAAAAACCAAACATATTCTTTCGAATTTTTGGTCTTGCGCCAATATTTAATTGTAAGAGGGAGTCTGATGTTTAACTAGACTTTGTCATCTTTGTGAGTCGAAAGGGGTGTGTTTTCAATTTTAACTGTATATATGGTATATACAGGGTCCTTTCAAATCCAAATACATGTTCTTAAAACCTTTCAAAGATTTTTTTTCAAGTAAGTAATTTTTTTAGGTGAATACATTTGATATGTGTCATAATCGGCCGTTAGTTCGTCATAATTAGACATGCATTTATATAAACTCTGTAACATTTATTTATTTCACTCATTTAATCAGTTTTATTGATAATTATAGAAAACAGTAGGGTTTTCTGTTTCTAGATGATTTTTTAAAATTATTCTCTTCTATTTGGATAAATCAGCTTGTGCAAGTCTGTTTCACGTGAATGCCAAAGTTGATATTTCGCCAATTTTCAAGTACTTTTTTTTATATGTTAATGATTACCGTCTTGTTTTTAGAAAACTGGTGCAAAAAAAATCTTGTCATGTAAGTTGTACCATCAATATGAATCTGTACTCTTCTATTGTTAATATATGCAAATAAAGAACCAGATATAAAATTTATGCATTGGTTTTCATTTCGTTCAAGAATACTTGTCCAAGGTTTCATCAAGGATAATACATTTTTATGCCCCTTCATTTATGTGTGGGGCATATAGCATTGCTGCTGTCCATACGTTCGGAAATCTTGTGTGTCCCAACTTCTCCCACAATATTAGCCACATTTGCTTCAAACTTTCACAGATGACTATAAAGGAAGGAACTTTTGCTGTTACTATTTCTACCACAGTTATGGTCCTTTGGTAGTTTATAGAGAACAATTTTGTGTTCGACTCCTCAAACACTATAGAAAGATTATTCTTTCTCAACTCAAAATTTTTGTTCAAGGTTTGCAGGCAACTATCAAGCTGGTTCCCAGTTAACAACTTTACGTATTTGATTGAAACTTCACACAAAGTTTCCCAGACATCAGACCTACTGAAATTACCAAGTCTGATAACTCTTGGTTTAGGTTCACATTTATGTCAGATAATCTAGCAATTAACTCGTACTGGCCTGGCTCAGGTGCTGGTACACTGGAACAAATATCCAAGCATGAAACCTGGTCAAATGACATATATTTACCACTCCATAACATTACTGTCCATAAGCAGGCTATGAAATATTCATGCGTTCAGCCTGCTAAATTTCTCAAATGGACTGGTCCATCATTCAATTTGGGCAATACCATTAATTATTCGAAGGGGTGTTCACTGAAAATTTACTGACTTTATAGCGAACAGTGCAGACCATGACTGCACATCTGTGCAAGCTGATCTTGGTCGGCACTGGTCACAACGGCAGAATCACTTGCCACCAGCAGGCTAAAGGTTAAAGAATAAGAAATGAACACAATATAAAAGGCATTTCTTTATTGAATCAATCTGTGACCAGACACCAGTCCAGATGTGACAACAACAACAACGTGATAGAAACATTGTAAAATATCTACCACATTTAACCTAATATGTGTAACACCATTTATTATAAACATATTAGTAAAAGCTGACATTTTATTTCAAACACATTAATATACTATTCTATCAATAATATCAAGAATTGTAAGAAATATTAAAATTATTCAACATCTATATATTTTTTTTAAAGATGCACATATTAGGTTAAGTATGGTAAATAGTCAATTAAAAATATGCTATGGTCAATTATATATAGCGAATGTATATATGCTCCATTCAGTTCAACGCCTCTAGGAGCATTTGTAATGAACTGCACCAATTGTACAAAAAAAACCTGTACAAAACTGACTTCCTTGTACATTCCTAATACACATTAAAATTATATACTGATCCAAGAAAAATTTGGAGAAAACTGTAATTTCTAATTAATTTTCCTCCCTAATCTTTAAGAGTATAAAATGTTAAATATATATCATGCCCAAATTTCATATATGAAAGTTTGTGAACAGTAAGTACACAATATCTATATAGACATACGGTAAAATAACTTTTTTTTTTGCTTGAATAATCCGTACTATATGTCTGATTATCGATTAATAAAGACCATCATATTGTTTACTGTCTGTGATTAACCATGGTTCAGAGTTCAGATGTGCAGAAGTAGAACCACAAGGGGGTTAGCCTAAGTGGTTAAATATCCACGTATTTGAAAGATATACTGTGGTAAATTATATGATAAACCACAAGAAGGTAATGGTTATTTTCATTCTAACATTTTCATTAAAACATTATGGTAAAAAATATTCAGCACTTGATTCATCCGAGAAGTAATGCATTGGATGTCATGAGGCTACCTGACATCATACTGTAAAAGAATATATTTTCGCTGGGTCAAAATTTCGCAAATTTTAAATTTTGAGTATGTTCGGGAGGTTTAATATTCACGCAGTTGCAAAAATAGTATACTTGAATTTGGATTATACAAATGGTAAATATTTATGCAAAGATTAATTTTCGAGAGATGTAGTGCCTTAAGAATATAGCGAAAATTAAAAACTTGCGAAAATTTCTTCTTTTTCAGTAACTGAAGTCTATTACTGTTCTCCCACCAGTCTGTATATCAGATACTGCTTATCACAAAATTTACATTCTCTTTGTTAAACTAACCAAAGAAAAAACAAAGGGCCATGTTAGAATTTATAATACATACTAAAAATTGTTATGCCAAAATGGCATTTATTATGTTTTACATTAATTGCATTGCAGCTTTACATATAGTTAGTTTATATATTTTGCTACATTAAATCCATCTCAAAAGGATTTTTCAGACTTTAATCAATATTAAATGGCAAAACATTTTAGTGAGAAATGGGCATTGTACATATTCAACATCAAAAATCAAAACTTCAAAAATGTCCAAAATTGACTCAGTAATACCTGCATTCCATTCTCTTTTTTTCAGTATTAAGGGAACAGAGTTAATCTGACAGTTACCTGGGAACTATTTCAATTTGACAGTTCCCTGTAAATAGTACCAATTAGACAGTTGCATTTGAACAGTGTAAATTTGACAGTTCCTGAACAGTGTCAATTTGTTAGTCCCCAGGGAACAATACTTAGTTTACATTTACAAGGACATAGTATCAATTTTACAGTTCCCAGGAAAATTAACTGATTTCACAATTATATGCAAGAACTGCCTATCTGACAATTCCCATGGGAACAGTACCAATCCGACAGTTGACATTTTACACAATATTTACAAACAACAAACTGTGTAGAATACAGCTTTGTCAACAAATTTAGCACAGAAATGTAACAATTTATATTATTCTTTTCTACAACTTGTACACTTTGACCATTAAAAACTCATGAAAAGGATATTTATATGAACACTTTTTGTCAAAACTATAAAAACAATTCCAACAATAAAAAGCAAAACAAAATGAGCCGCGCCATGAGAAAATCAACATAGTGGGTTTGCGACCAGCATGGATCCAGACCAGCCTGCGCATCTGCGCAGTCTGGTCAGGATCCATGCTGTTTGCTTTTAAAGCCTACAGCAATTAGAGAAATTGTTAGCGAACAGCATGGATCCTGACCAGGTCTGGATCCATGCTGGTCGCAAACCCACTATGTTGATTTTCTCATGACGCGGCTCAAATAGTATATTTTAACCTTGTAAAAATAATAAATAACGACACTAAAACACAAGCTAAAATTAAAGCCAATCCTATACAACAATCACGTATACAAACACTGACACTACCGTTTCTAGGCAACTGTTTTCATTCAAGGATTCTAGCAATCACACTGATTTAACAACTCCTTTCAGTAAATATAATGTATTACAGCTTTGTGGCTAGTTTCAAAGAATTAAACAAATTACTGTATACTGATTCAAGGCTATTTTCATGGAATTACTTGGCTACATTGATTCAGGAAATATAAGAAAATACACTGATTTATGACAAATTACACCAATTCACAGCTTTTCGTTTGAGAATTTAAAAAAAAGTTAAACAGATTCTTGACTACATTAATTACAATGATTCATGGCTACTTTAACAATGTTGCCAAATTACAATCATGTATGACTACTTTTTGGTAATATCAAGAAAAATGTTCGTTGAATTCATGGCTATTTCCAAAAAATTTAACCAATTACATAGATCTGTGATTACCGTCCTAAAATTACACTTATTTATGGGTTATTTAAGAGAAAGTTACCTTACACTGATTTATAGCTAATTTACAGAAAGTTACCAAATTACATCGATTTAAAGGTTGTCAAATATGGCTACTTTTAGGATATATAACGATATGCTATATACAGCAGAGATTCTGAAGGTCACTGTGATATCATCATTTTGCTAATTTCAACATGGGACTGTCTATAAACAACCAGATGCAAACAATGCAAAAGAAAATGATAGATTTATGAGTTGCTGAAAAATAACCTTTTACACAATTTTGTGAAAAAATGTACGAGTACTGACGGAATAACAAGAAATATCAGTAAAACCAATGGATGCTTCCCGAAATATGATTATTGCATGTGAAGATAATAAGAATAAGAACAAAAGTGGAATTTGCTGACTGGGCACATGCAGTTCACTAAAGTTCAAAAAGCAAAGGGCAATAATTATATCATTGAACAATCATCCAACCAGAACATTAAATTTGGAAGCGCATTCTTCTCTTAGGAGCGAAGCTTCCTATGAAGTTTCAGTGAATTCCAGTCAGTGGTTGCTGAGGAATATTCTGGACAAGACATTGTACAATAGTATATTAATGTTGAATAATCATACGGCAATAACTCAAAGACAATATGCATATCTCCTCTTCAGTTTCCTATTAAGTTTCACTATATTCCAAACCGTGGTTGTGGAGAAATACTCCGAACAAAGAATTGCGAGACAGACAAACACAGCAGCGACTACATGCTGCCCCTTTGGGGAGCATAAGAAATGTCTCTTAAACTCTTCTGATTTGTTTGTAGGTATAATAAATCTTTCAACATTAAGGACTACATACTGTCTTTTATCAAGAAAGCACTTGCAAATCACAACAACATTTAAGACAAAACACACATCTCAACAGAGTAACAACTTTTGCATAAATAATAAACAAAAATATAAAGCAGTATGTTAAACCAGTTTAGATAGCATGAAAGTGTATCATTTTAATACTTTACTAGATTTAGAAAACAGCTCACAAAGTTAACAAACAATGCAATGAAAGGGAATCACATTCAAACCTGATCTTCGGAGCCATTTACTTGAATGTTTAACAAGTGATTCATCTTAATCCTTACCATGCTAAATTTCTATAATGAACTTGTCCATCTTTTAATTTGGACAATACCATTAGCTGTTAAAAGGGGGGCTTACCAAAAAGATACTGACATAATGGCAAACAGTGCAGATCATGATCTACACTGGTCGCAAAGGCAGAATCACTCATGTCAAGCATGATAAGGGTTTTTTTTCTTTAATTCTGGTAGTACCAGCCATTCTGTTTGATAAAGTAAAACTAGATAGCAGAGATTCCATCAAAATGAAAGCATACATGTTGCATTGTTTGAAAATATATTCATCACAAAATCTCTGTCAACCAAAATCATTTTGTCTTTGCTTTTCTGAAAGAAAACACAAATATGTTCACAATTATTTCTTTCATTTTCTTTCTCATCCTTTGCGGGGATTATGCAACATTTCGCAATATTTCTATTTAGAAAGTGTTGTGGAAAAAATCATGAAATCATATACGAAAAAAAGACATAGCCATTTAGATATTATCTGTGTATTTAAATGGCTGCCATTTCCGGCACAGAGATGTTATCATTTCTTCCTTTTAGTATATATGGGCATGGCCAAATATAGTATTTGGGGTAAAATTATGTCACATGTAATAATCGAGAATTGTAATTTAAGGTATACAGTTTTTCACCGAAACTAACATTTATATATTTTATAGCACTGCAAAGGCCAACAAAATATGAAAATCTTAGTTGTTATTCACAGATTCACCATATATGGTCATGCCCATCTACCGAAAGTAGGACAACACTATGCCCAGAATGGCTGATGATTCATTAACTGTCTAGTGTTTTTCTTGTTTGTAGTCCATTATTCATAAAAAAATATGCCAGTTTTAACGTTTTACCAATTTACTCCTCATTAAATCGAGAATGTCAAATATGTATGATACAAGCCCTCTGAAAATGCAAGATGGTAATCGATGTAATAGCCGAGTACACAATGTTCTGAAAAAGTTGTAGTAGTACAACCTCCACAAAAGGGCCATTACTCAAAAATGATTGGTTAAGAAATTCCTTAAAATATACAAATGCCCTCTTCATGGGGATGATATCAACCATGTTCCATTTGATTTGGATGAAAACTGTAGGAACAGTTGAGTACTTAAAATTTCTCACATCACTGTTACATTTCAAATTAAAAGGAAGGGCAAAGAAGGGCAATAACTCCAGAAAAAACATAAAGCTTCTAAGTTCCAAGATATTCTCATGTCCCCTTCATGCTGATAATATATATCAAGTGTCATTTGATTTGGATGGAAACCTTAAGAAGAGTTGAATACAATGTTCTAACATGGTTAGTTATAATATTTCAAAGTCCCAGAAAGGGCTATGACACAAGAAACAACAAAAGGTCATAAAGTCCCTACAATATGCTCATGTCCACTTCATGTTGATGATGTTATTTACCAAGTTCCATTTGAACTTGAAGGAAATTGATTTAGTTGAGAAGAGTACACAAATGAGTGTAATGGATGGGTGGACAGAGAGTTCAAACACTATATGTCCACGGGTCTTCTGACAACAATTGGATAAAATAGTTTTCAAATATAGCATATTCCCCTTTAATAACAATATGGCACAATGAAATGGAATCAGGACAATGTTATATACAAGTTCTCAAATTTGAGCTGCAGTTACAGGTATGATGTTCTTCTGATCCAGACTAAAGTGTGTCTAACATATGCAAATAAAGCATGTTATTTATAACTAGACTGACATCAATCTAGGCCACTTGCAATCATCAGCCCTGTATCAGCTCCGCAAAAAAACCAGATTCTGCCCCAGAATTCTTCCTTCTAGCATAAAATCTCAAATTCTGTTTATAACTTTGACATCAACATTTTATTGCATCAAAAAATCAAAAACATTATAGACAAATAAAGAATGCCTTTCCAATAACCTTTAACCTGCTCAATTTTCTAAAATGGACTCCGCTGTCATTCAGTTTCGGCAGTACCATTTATTATTTGAAGGGGTGTTCACTGAAAATTTACTGACCGAACAGTGAACAGTGCAGACCATGATCAGCCTGCATGGATGTGCAGGCTGCAAAGGCAGATCCCTTGCAGCCAGCAGGCTAAAGGTTAAGCAGAAAACAAGAATTATCAGAGCAAGAGCTGTCTTCAAGACAGCATGCTAGCTTATTCGAAAGTTTCTAAGTCGAAGGAGAGACATAACTTGGCAAAACTTATTAACAGAGCTCTTCTATTACAATTTATAACAAATTTAAATTTTATTATAGCCAGTGTTCATTTCAGGCTGTGCCAGGGGCCATTGGCTTGGGGGCATAAATGTTTGCCCTATAGCTCCCATCGGCACACACATTTTCAGAAAACAAAATACTCAATCCGTTTACAATTAGTCGTAAGTGTCTTGCTAGAATTGTCCTTTAACTAACTGAATCACTTGCTACAGATAACACTAAACATTTTAAAGTGCATGTTTGCTTTTACAGGGCCAGATGAATATATTTGGATGTATTTCGAGAAAAGCTTGCAATGTTCTAAACTCACACAACACTTGTATGATATAACAACCTCTCCATTTATGTTTCTCCATACTTTTCAGCTGATTATCATATAAATCTAACATTTAAATATTCAATACAGTTTTCAATGCAATATTTAATGTGTTATGTGCATTATGGGTAGAATAAACCAAACTAAAGCGGAAATGAAGAAATGCTGACCATTACCATTGGATTACCTAAACTAAAAGGTAAACATTCTGCAAAAATGTATAAAAGTTTTTTTTTTTTATAATGTTATTCCATTTTTCTTTAACCTTTACCCTACTAAATTTCTATAATGGACTTGTCCATCATTCAATTTGGGCAGTACCATTCATCATTTGAAGGGGTGTTTACTGAAAATTTACTGACTAAATAGCGAACAGTGCAGACCATGTTCAGCCTGCACGGATGTGCAAGCTGATCTTGGTCTGCACTAGTCGCAAAGGCAGAATCACTTGCTGCCTGCAGGCTAAAGGTTAATTTACTTACATTTGGAACAAAAAACTTTAATCAAACAGTATATATCTGCAGGCTTTAACAAAAATATATAAATGCTATTTCAGTGATACCCCACTTTTTCTATTAATCTTAACCCTTATCATGCCGGGCACGATAGTTTGTTTCTGCCTTCGCGACCAGTGTTAATAGTACTGTCCAAATTGAAAGATGGACAAGTTCATTATAGAAATTTAGCAGCATAAGGGTTAAGAAAACAGAAACATAAACTTTTTGCCAGTCCCTTTAACCTGATTATGAATACGCCAAACAGGATCATCCTGTTCCAATATCAAACAAATCTGCCTAAATATTTACAGCATATTTCACAAAATACTTCTCTCACAATGGAATTTCAAAATTATTTCAAGAATATTTCAAAACTAATGAGAAAACTAAGATGGCATATTTTTGTATAATACCTATACTCTCTATACAGGGAAAGTAGGATTCGCACAGACTTACGCTGCCAAAAGTCCATGATATTTTTCAGGAAGAAAGCTAAAAGTAAGTGCTTTGAATTACTGGAAACAGTGCATTGTTCAATTCATTACCCTCGAAAATTATCTCAAAAATAAATTTGTACACATCCTATTTTGTATCGCATTGAAAATTGCATAATCAGCATTTTTTGAAGAAATAGTTCAAGATGCTGCTTGTTTATTTTTACCATCTACAATAATTTTGAAGGAGGTATTTTCAAATTTAAGGCTAATCAGACTATTTCCCTGACAATTTTCCGTGACAAAATCGGCAGTTTTCTTGTCACTTTTTTCTCGAAAATTTGTTTTCCAAGTCTGTGCGCACCCTGGAAAATCTCATAAGTTTCAAATAACATATTTCTAACACAGATTTACAACATACATTGTAATACACCCCTGTAATACCATTATCAATAAACATAACACTACTATGTAGCTTTTTTTCACATTAAAGAAAAGGAATATCAATTTATTGAAACAGACTATAAATACCCATTTCCGCAGCTAAAGTCTGTTTCAATTTTCTGTTCTGTCTAAAAATGACATATCTGCATTTAAAAACTCCCCGAGCTGTGGGTAGTCAAAGAATATATCAATATATCACCAACATTGCACTTTTAATTGAAGCATTGTCTGTTTGATGTTGCTAAAGCAATATCTACGATCTTCAATCGGGTAGCACTATTTGGCACACACGCACACAGAATGTAGCTTCGCCCATAATGGACATCACATTTCAGAAAAACTGTTCCATTTTCAAAGTACGAAAACAAAAATACCCCATGAATCTCTTTCTTAAAATCACCGGATACCAGCATACTTCCACAAAACAACTATGCTGGTCTGAATGCTGAATGGACATCACTACAAAACCCCATGATATCACAAACTTGTATCTTAGCAACAATGTTTATAGTTGCTATAGCAACAATCATGTCCTTTCACCCCTCCTGAATATATACTTCTTTCACATGTTGCAGTACTGGCCATTCATTTTTAAGAACTGAAAATGAAGAACACTTTAGACTTAGTAAATTCATGGAATACTATACACACTTTGTGTGACATTTTTCAAATAATCTGAACTTGAAACTATTAATATTGAAATTTGCCTTACTTAGGCATGTGGTAAAGACTAATAAAACTTTTACTACAAAAAAACGGGCCCTTGCATAAAGTATTAAAAAGTTAAAAGTCATATAAGATTACCTGTATCACTAATGATGGGCCTCGTGCCACTATTTCTGGGGGTAGCTGACTGAGAGGACAGTTTTCAATACTCATAATTTGCAGATTGTAACACAGTGCTAGCTCATACGGTAGCGAATGTAACTCGGCATTGTCATTTATATACAAGGATTCTAAACTTTCTAGAGCACCTGTAGACAAAAAATAAAATATTCAGTTTTTGTTACATTATGTATCATCCACATGAAAATACATTATCAAGGCTTTTTCAAGGGTTTTATGGGAAAAGGCCCCTGATCAAATTGGGAATCTTTTATGTAGAAAGCTGTCAAAATTGGAAAAAAGCATCGGCTAATCAAGAAAACTGGGAATTTTTAACATTTAGTTATACTAGTTTAAAACTTAAAAGGTATCCCTTTGTGAAATATTATTAATTTGTTTTTCAAGATTTTCTTTATAAATCTAAGTTGTTGGTTCTTGTCAGACAGCGCAGATATAGTCCAACTCTTCAAACTTTTGTTTACATATAATAAGTTTTTTTCAGGACTGTTTTCTTTACAACCACAATTGAGTTGTCAACAAACTAGGAAAGTTTAGGTCGCGAAAATACATGGCATTTGTTCTAACAATTAAAAAATTTCTGGTCTTAAACATACCTATTTCTGTTGGTATGGAAGTGAGATGATTTTCTCCAGCACCTAAATATTGTAAATTACTTAAACACCTGTAATAGAAAATACAGATTAGTCAGTCAGACAGAAACAATTCTTGTTCTTGTTGTTTTTAAACATATTGTATTTACCTAACCTATCTTGACAACTTAGAGCCACAATGTGTAACTGGTTAATATCAATGACTTCATGCTACTGTGACATCTAGCATCACAAATTTAGTTTACTCGTTTCAGGTCGGTGGTTTTATCATTAAGTACTTGTGCAAAAAATAATGACTCAAAGGGCACCTTAGTTTATATTAATTTATTGTTTTAGCTTGATTGTGATGAAAGCCTGAAGCTTATCTGAATCACTACTGAGTATGTTTCCTGGAAAAACCAGTACTAACGTCATACGAGACGGCCTGGTTGTCATCCAGTGAGGCCCAAACCAGCGACCTGTAGGACAGGTCAATGATACCTTAACAACCTGACCAGCATGGGTTCCTCCTGTACCTAAAAGCTGTGTAGTAAATATATTACCTAATCCAAAGTCAGTGTAACTTAAAGCCCAACAAAACCAAATAATTTCTTTAGCTACAAGTTGCCCTACTCTCAATCCAACTATTCTCTTGGTCATGAACAAATGGAAATTGTTGCAACAGAATGCAACTTTAATAGCTAACTGAGCCGCGCCATGAGAAAACCAACATAGTGGGTTTGCTACCAGCATGGATCCAGACCAAGTATACCTTAAAAGGAAAACACAAGTAACACATACCCTATAGCTCTTGGTAATGACGTAAGTTGATTTGTTTGTACCACTAGACGCCGTAATTCTCGTAACTGACCTGTCAATGTCAATGAAATAATTATTTACATGCAAGGTATAAAGCAAAGAATCTAAATATTCCGTATATTGGGTAATATTTACCAAAGCTTTATTTTTTGCTACTACTTTTTAACCGAGTCACATGCAAATTCAGCATACATGTGAATATTATAAATCCAAAAATTATAACAAAACTCGGAAATGGGAATTCTTAACATCAAATTTATGTATCATATCGCAAAATGACATAAGGCAAAACAAATTAACTAATCACATCACAATCTACAGTATCACAATCTTTGTTTAAAGACCAAATTTTGAAGTTGTAGGCCTGCAGAGAAGATTTCTCTAGGTGTCTCGGACATTCTCTCCACATCTACTTTCGAAATTGAACGTTAAATGGTTCATTCTAGCGACTTCCGGAGGTATTTTTGCTCTCAACCTCCACAGCTCACATCCCTTATGATTTTATTGCATTTTTAGCATTTATACTATTTTCAATTTAGCTGGAACAGTTTAGGCCCAGGCCTTTTTTGCCTGAAGACTGCTAAATACAAAAGCTGTGTAATGAAAGTAGCCCTTATATATATATCAAGTATATACATTTACATCACCCCTTGCATTTCATGAGGACAGGAATGTCAACACCAATATCTTTTCATGTATGTATGTGTATGTATGTGTTCTTTATGTTTTTGTAAAGCACTTTTGAACGTACATATTTTGTATGAAAAGAGTACTATATAAGTTAGGTATAATAAGAATAATAATAATAATAATAATAATAACACATAACAATGAAGAACTGCCTACCTATTTCTTGTGGGAGGGATTCTAATTTGTTTTCTTCTAAATCTAGCACTTGTAGTTTTTTCAAGTTTCCTATGCTTGCAGGTAATCTCTGAAATACAGTTAAACTTGCTGTAGTGGTCACCTGTATTAACCTCTAGCCTGCTAAATTTCTAAAATGGTCCGGTCCATCGTTTAATTTGGGCAGTACCATTTATTATTCGAAAGGGCGCTCAATGAAAGTTTACTGACTGAACAGTGAACAGTGCAGAGACCATGATCAGCCTTCACAGACATGCAGGCTGATCTTGGTCTGCGCTGGTTGCAAAGGCAGAATCACTTGCTGCCAGCAGGCTAAAGGTTAAGCTTTCCTGACTTATTACATGGCCATACCAACTCTAGCCTTTCTTTAAAAAATAAAATTTTAATAATATTTACAACACCAGTCTAGAGTTTACTTTTCTAACTTATCACACAGCATCTACTTTTCTGTTTTATTTTGACATCAATTGATGTGTTAACTTTTTACAGTTACCGGTATTACTATTTATTTTATACTCTACTGTGAAATACTAACATTTATCAGTGAAAAAAAAAATTGATATTTTCACTGTTTCAAACAGTGAAAATGTCATTTTTATTTTTCACTAGTATAGAACTACATTTGAATGTGAAATGTTATGAATTATAAATGATAGGAAATTCCTTGCAGAATATTCTTCAGTAAAGGTAAAGATGTATGAAAATAATAAAAGGATCAATAAATATTTACATTGTATCATAATTAAATGTCAGAGAAATCAGAAAACGTAATAAAATTATTTATAGATTTTCTACAAAGACATCCTGACGTCTCGACATTATCACGTTATGATGCGATGCACGTGACGTTGCGCGGGCAAACTGAATATAATTTGGTTAAAACCATTAAAATGCATAAAATAAATAGAAAATTTGTTTGTTTCAGTGTAAGACTGAAATATATTTCACTCGTGAACACCATAATTTACATTTCTCGTGGCTGCGCCACTCGTGAAAATATTGCATTATAGTGTTCACTCGGTGAAATATATTTCGATCTTACACTAAAACAAACAAATATCCTCTATACAATACACTATTTTGATTTACCCAGCTTTAAATGTGGCAAGTTTTTAACTTCAGTCTCAACCTTCAGACGCAATTTCACATGCAATAATGAATTATGTCTTACACCTTACCTTTAATGAGTTATTACTAAGTATAAGGTTTTCTAATTTTTCTAAATTCTGGATATCATCAGGTATACGAGTGAGCTGATTGGTTCCTAGATTAAGTTCCACCATGTTCGTCCACTGGCCAATATCTGAAATATAATCATTTAGACTTTTACCTGTACATTACAGCAACAACCTGCATAAAACTGTTGTTTTTAACATGTAAAACACACTTCATCCCATCTTTGTGGCATCATTTATTTTGTAGTAACAAATCCATGTTACTAATTTTTGTGGATTTCCAGGTTGGGTCAATCCAAAAAAATCAAATCAAATCCCAACATTTTTTATTCATGTAATGTTTAAACATCGAAATCTAATCATATCCAAAGAAAAGTTTTGGAAAATTCTGTGTACCCTCAATTGAATGATTTACCCACTTAATTAAATGATTTCGGAGTATGCTTCTTATTATATATATAATAACATTTTAAGGTAGTTCTGCACGTTTGAAAAACCGGAAGTGATGGCGTAACGTCACTTATCCGGTAAACGTAGAATAATGCCTGGATTCAGCGTACGGAAACGAAAATCAGTTTATGAATTAAGGGCAACCTGTGAATAAATGTATTAAAATGGCACTGTTACTATCTTTCTAAAGTTAAAATATGATATTAAAACATCTTAAACGTTAAATAATTCAAAATAATGTCTTAAAATTAGCTTAAATAGGCGGTTCACTTTAATCATAGCCAAATATCTCAAAAATAAGCACACGGACCTATACATTTTATTTCACCATATTATAGGCCATATATTTATTTATGACTGTGAGAAGTTTCATTAAAATCTACATTGTAGAAAGATTTCTATTCGCGAAAATGTTTTGAAAATTGCGTTTTTTCCATAGACTCCCATTACGAAAACTTGCGTGAGGTCGAAATTTTTCAAATCAGTCTAGCAAAAAATCAAGCACACGACCCTATCTTTTTTATTTGCTGAATTTTCTTAGTATATTCCGATGTTTTGAAAAATCAGAGTTTAATCAAATTCTACATTGTAGAAAAAATTTCGATCCTGACGTGCAGAACTACCTTAAGCAAAATTTTTTATGTTTTTTTCAACAGGATGAAGACACGAGGTATCTAAAGGAGCAGACTTTTTCTGTCATTTCCTTACATTTAGTATACCAAAGGGAGATTACTCTAACTTACCTAGAGGTAGTGAGGTGAGCTGATTATCTTTCATGTTTAACTTGGAGAGACATTTAGCTGCAGAAAATATCCCATATGGAACCTTGTTTATCTGGTTGTGCTCCATGTTGATTGACTGAAAATATTCAGGCAGTAGAAAATATTACATGTATCTTAACATAGCAAGAATTAGAATACTTCTCTAAAATGTTCACGTCTCAGAAATTAGTCGTGACACATTGTTCCAAACTTAAATAGTGTTATCCTGAAATGGTACACTTACCGTATGGAGTATTTACAAACTTGGTTAAAATCTAACCTACATTTATGTTTTCTGTAACAAAGCTGTATGACATTTGCATCTTAAAAACCTATTTTTCTTGTCTAAATCAACTGAAGTACTGATATAATCTCAACCCAAGTGTTGTTGCAGTTCACCTTGACTGCTGAGGTATGAACCAGAGTCTTGAGCAAGGCAAACTTTCTCCTCATGTTCAGTTTCAGTATTGTTTAAAAGCTATGGGCAGGTATGTTTACCCTTGCCTTTGACCTTGGCCTTTAAGGTACAAATCAAATTCTTTTCAATATATTCAGTTTCAGTTGTTTAACTGTTATAGATAGGTATGATAACCCTTACTCTAACCAAGTGCTGTTGTCTGTGTTGTCCATACAAACTGGACTTGTGCAAATGACAAATTTCACCATGTTTAAACTATGTTCAAAGTTTCATTAAGTCCGCAGAATAGTTTAAAAGAAATATGCGGGACATATTTACACTAAGATATTAATCAACAAGAGCAGCTGCTGTCATTAATGGTGACAAATGCCCCCCGCAGTGCCTTGACCTTTGACCTGGTGACCTTCACCTTTGACCCCAAAATCAGTAGGGGTCGTGTACTCAATAAGTACTATCAGCATGTAAAGTTTGAAGGTCATGGGTGCAGTGGTTCGCGAGTAAAGTGCCTTCATGCAAAAAAGTTAACGTTGTTATGAACGAACGAACGAACGAACAAACGGACGTACAGTTGAAAACTAATATGCCTCCCTTCGGGGGCATAAAGAGCTTCACACTGGATGTACCGCCCTGACTTGTGTATGACACACAATTGTTTTCATTGTATATTTATTGGATTTAACATCACACCAAGTCAATTACAGGTCATAGAATGAATTTTCTGCTTTTAATTGTATAGGTAGACCCCAGATGTCTCTTCATGCATTATTTCAAGCTCAGACGGGCATCTGCGTAGATCCGCCACTTTCCATAAGCTAACTGTATGACTTCTTCACATTAAAGAACTCTACACCCAAAGCAAGATTACGAACACAAAAATGGGGAGTCTAGCCACTAAACCACTTGACTACGGAGGCCCAGAAGTATCATTCTTAAAATTATTGTCAAGTTCCAATGAAATCCTTTAATTTGTTTAATAATAACAGCCAAGGCACACTAGCCGATACCTTATCTATTTTTAATTTGACCTTGCCTGTGAACTTGCTGTATGGACCAGATTACTTACAATCAGTACAACAAATATATTGATGCTTAACATCTGTGCAAAGTTTCATTGCAATCCCCCAAATCATTTCAAATTTATAGCTGAAAAACCAAGCCTTTCATATGGACAGACAAACAGATGAACAGGGTCATAAAGACAATAGATAAACTGGTATTTATTAGGGATGGGAACGAATACTGAAATCAATATTCGAATATTCGGTTTGCCTTATTCGAATATATTCGAATATTCGGTTTATTTTAATGGAAGCTTTAAATTCTTATTAAGTGATTGGCATATACACAACGTATTCATTTGTTTAAAGAGTGGATCATCGTACGTAATAAGACCAACAAATGTTTGTTTCGGGTAACCCGATCCTACCTAGCAAAACCCGCCGATCCTAGCGTTTTATTTCACGATTCTGTCAGTATAATCATGAACATATTTAACTAATTCGGTGTTTTAGCTTCAAAATGATACAAAAATATCAAAACGGTTATAATTTAGACCGTCGCAATTTTATTTAAAAATAGCAGGTCGTCCCATTTAAACACGTGACGCACTGTTGTATTACCGCCGCCATTTTGAAATTTTTCAATCGGCGTGTAAAAATCGTCGTGTAAAAAGCAAGTAAGGCAGACTTAAACCTCCTTCAACATGAACTTATGCATCAATCATATGCTATGTCTTGATTTTATTATAAAGTACTTCAAAATTTAATTCGAATACGGCCGATTGCGGATGAAAACCGATTCTGCGGATGGTCTGAAACGTCGTACAAAATATTGTGAAAAGATCGGCAATATCTACAAGTTTGGTATTGTTTTCGAAAAAAAAAATTCTACAACTTGTTACATAAAACAGGCGCCAATAAAAATGAACAAAAGATAAAAAAGATATCACATTCACGCCTAATACAAACTGTTAATCTGTAGCGATGAACCCAGGTAATTGTCTTGTTAACTGGACATCTTTTGACATGCATCTGACACATTGACGCCTGTTGTAAACTGTTAATCCGTAACGATGGCCCTGCCAACTATTTTCTTCTTAATTGGACATCTTTTGATACTCGATAAACAAACATGACATGGTTTTATTCTGTAGAATTAGCATGCTCATATTGCCCAAAATCAATGATACTTTTTTTGGAAAAAAAAAATACAATAATTTACGAATATTCGAATCTGATTTTCATATTCGAATATTCGACCGATTTTCGAATATTCGAATATTCGTTCCCATCCCTAGTATTTATTGAGTTAACAAATTTCAGCCAGACTGTAAAACCTTACCTCAACTGAGACAAACTGTGACGGTCCTCCAGTAGGATATGACTGAAATGCATTCCTTGGTACAGTGAATGACTTCAAACTTGTTAAACTCGACAACAAACCCTCCTGTAACATATATATTTATTTTATAAAAAGCTACATAAAACTTTTTTTTTTAAAGACACATTGACACAGCAAAGATAATGTGGCTACTTTTCAACATTGATATCGGAGGGAGAACCAGGTGTCCCTCCAGTCACCATTTCAGGTATGGACGCTGCTGAACGCACCTGGGTCTAACCACCAACCTGTAAGCCAGCTGGACAGATTCCTTCCCTAAAGAGATCAATACTCTAAGCAAAAACAACAAACATAATACACAGTCTACCCAGCATTTGCGGTTACATGTATTTAGCCTGGCTCAGCAGAGAAAGATCACTTCCTAGTTCAACCACTGAAATCCTGGTTTGACAGTTGAATCACCCTTAATATAGTGTGACCTTGACTAACATGATTCAGTGGCCAGTAGCATTTTTACTATTTTATGCCAGAAAGATGTAACCTTCAGATCTACACTATCCAATCCATTTATGCAATATTATTATCATGCTTTGCATTTTTAAACTTTTATATGACAGAAATATATATATAATCTTCCAGGCTAAAATGACTTACAGGCAATGTTGATATATTATTTCCTTCTACGTTGAATTCATCCATCAGTGTACAGTTAGCTAATGATGCTGGAACACACGTCAATCTATTATACCTGCAAAGATATGGAGAAATTACTCAAATTCCTTAAATGTATGGTTAATTTAGCAACACCATTTCTTAAAAGGAGGACAAGCTAAAATTAGTCAGTTATTTTTGCATTGCATTAACACCATTTCAACTTTTTTTCTTTCTAAAAACAGACTGTTCATCAATTTTTTAAACACTTAAATTATGTTGGGATACACGAAGACAGGAGCTGCTGTAATAAATAACAAGACTGAGAATGAAGTACTGTTGTGAAATATACAGTCCCAGACTGGAAATTGACGTATTATCTCGCCTGCAGCTTAGTCAATGATGTACAGTCAACCTTTGTTCACACGAACGCGACTGGACTGATAAAATTTATTTAGAGTTACCAGTTGTTCCAGCCATTCAACAATTAAGAAATGCCAATGAACGACAGAATAGGATTTGCAAATCCATGAATTACACTAGCCAGATGTTTAATAGGGAGAATGTAAATATTTTATAAATTATAAAGAGACTTGGCTGCAACCTCACGAGTTTGAGCAAAGGGCAGTATTGTGGGTATCCAAGTTGGGCTGTATATACAATACTGTGCTACACAAATGTTATAAAGCAAAATGTTCAGATTTAAAGCTGCATATCTGAAAATCTATAGCTTTTAACTGCTAATGTAAAAGGGAGGTAATTCTGCAGAAACTACATGATTTTTCATCGTAGACATATGGCATACCAGCTTGTTAAATTGAAGGTTTATGCCAACTTTTTTCAACATAATGCACAGCTGAAAGTAACAAGTGCCAGATGAATTTAGACCCTAGAGGCATGATTGAACAAATATGGTAGAGGACGACCAAATGCTACATACCAAATGCCACAGCTCTGGCTCTTGTAACTTCAGGCAAGAAGATTTTTTAAGGATTTTCTTACACCAAATGTCTACACTTTGGCTCTTGTAGCTTCAGACAAGAAGATCAATACAGATTTTCTTATACAAGTCCACGTAAAACAAGTTAACCCTAGGGTGAGGCCAACTTTGTCCCAGGGAGAGAACTGCTAGTGATCATGTCAGCTCATTCTGAGCACTACATACTCAGGTGAGCTAAAAATTCAGTTTGGTATGGGACAAGAGCTGTCAGAGGAGACAGCGCACTCGACTACTTGGTATGGGAAAAAGTATAGTGCTCTTACCTTAGACCTAACCTTGTCAAGGATCGGAGATTGCCTATAGAGTCAGGAATATCTAAAAGCTCATTATGCTGGAGATCTAAAGAACTTAACATCACACAATTTCCTATCTCTGAAATGTAAAAAAGACATGTGAAACTTTTAAACAGCATTATTTCTATCTCTATGAGTACTGTAAATTCCAAGAATATGTGAAAATTTCCTTTGAAATGTGTTTAATACATAAATTCCGGACATGGCAATTTCAGTATACAAATAACAAACAGGAGGACCATGATGGTCCTGAATCGCTCACCTCTTCCCACATGACCCAGTTTTGAGTATGACGTCGTTTTTTCTATTATTTGACATTGTGACCTAGTTTTGAACATGACCTAGGTATTATCAAGATAAAAATTCTGACCAATTTTCATGAAGATCCATTGAAAAATATGGCCTCTAGAGAGGTCACAAGGTTTTTCTATTATTTGACCTATTGACCTAGTTTTCGAAGGTACGTGACCCTGTTTTGAACTTTACCTAGATATCATCAAGTTTTTTAAGGCACGTGACCCAGTTTCAAAACTGACCGAGATATCATCAATGTGAACATTCTGACCAATTTTTGTGAAGATCCATTCACAAGTATGGCCTCTAGAGAGGTCACAAGGTTTTTCTATTTTTAGACCTAATGACCTAGTTTTTGACCGCAGTTGACCCAGTTTCGAACTTGACCTAGATATCATCAAGATGAACATTCAGACCAACTTTCATACAGATCCCATGAAAAATATGGCCTTTAGAGAGGTCACAAGGTTTTTCTATTATTTGACCTACTGACCTAGTTTTTGAAGGTATGTGACCCACTTTCGAACTCGACCTAGATATCATTAAGATGAACATTCAGACTACTTTCATACAGATCCCATGAAAAATATGGCCTCTAGAGAGGTCACAAGGTTTTTCTATTACTTGACCTACTGACCTAGTTTTTGATGGCACGTGACCCACTTTCGAACTTGACCTAGATATCATCAAGATGAACATTCTGACCAATTTTCATGAAGATCTCATGAAATATATGGCCTCTAGAGAGGTCACAAGGTTTTTCTATTTTAAGACCTTATGACCTAGTTTTTGACCGCACGTGACCCACTTTCGAACCTGACCTAGGTATCATCAAGATGAACACTCGGACCAACTTTCATACAGATCCTATGAAAAATATGGCCTTTAGAGAGGTCACAAAGTTTTTCTATTATTTGACCTACTGACCTAGTTTTTGAAGGCACGTGACCCAGTTTCGAACTTGACCTAGATATCATCAAGGTAAACGTTCTGACCAATTTTCATGAAGATCTTGTGAAATATATGGCCTCTAGAGAGGTCACAAGGTTTTTCTATTTTTAGACCTACTGACCTAGTTTTTGAAGGCATGTGACCCAGTTTCGAACTTGACCTAGATATCATCAATATAAACATTCTGACCAATTTTCATGAAGATCTTGTGAAATATATGGCCTCTAGCGAGGTCACAAGGTTTTTTTATTTTTAGACCTACTGACCTAGTTTTTGAAGGCACGTGACCCAGTTTCGAACTTGACCTAGATATCATCAAGATGAACAGTCTGACCAACTTTCATAAAGATCCCATGAAAAATGTGACCTCTAGAGTGGTCACAAGCAAAAGTTACGGACGCACGGACGACGGACACCGCGCGATCACAAAAGCTCACCTTGTCACTTTGTGACAGGTGAGCTAAAAATAATAGGCAGGGTTAAGTTAAAGTGGGAAGTAAAACAAATTACCAAGGAGGAAATGATAAATGGGGCCAAATTTTGATCAGCATTTTATGTAACTAGCACCAAGGGCAACACGTCGAGCCCGCCAGCTGTCGAAAGGACTGGGACTTGCACACGATACACTGTCTCACTGAAACAAACGTGTGCCAAATAAAACAATTGCCAGGTTATTTTATAATCCCACATTCAATGACAAAGTTATTGTCCGGACAATGTCAATTATAGCCATATTTGACCTTTAAACTCCAAGTGTGACCTTAACCTTTAAGATATTGACACATGTGTTATTGTCCAGACAAGATCAATTATAGCCATATTTGACCTTTCAACTCCAAGTGTGACCTTGACCTTTAAGATATTGACTCCAGAGTTGCACGCGACACACCACCTCATGGTGGTAAACAATTGTGCCAGGTTATTTTATAATCCCACATTCAATGACGAAGTTATTGTCCAGACAAGGTCAATTATAGCCATATTTGACCTTTTAACTCCAAGTGTGACCTTGACCTTTAAGATATTGACACGGGTGTTGTGCGCGACACGCCGTCTCATGGTGGTGAACAATTGTGCCAAGTTATTTTAAAATACCACAATCAATGAATGACAAACTTATGGTCCAGACAAAGAAATCCAGACGGACGCACTGATGCACACACATTGAACAGCCATTTGGACAACTATGTCTTTGCTCCCTTACGGGCTCGACAACAACTAACTGGGAATTATCCTATCCAGTTAAGCAGTCACAGTTATTTATTCAAAACTATATTCCCTCCAGAGGTCAATGTCACCGTGACCATTAACCTCTGTATCCTTTAAGTTAAAAAGTGACCATATGACCATAGACAATATTGCTATGAAGTAAGATGGCATCAGGTCAAAGCTTTCTCCACTTATTAATCATAATACATTTTTAATCTTATATCGTTGTCGCCTTGACCTAAGACAAATCACCAAAACAACAAGGGTCACCTAGTGAGCATTGACAATCGTCCTATGAAGTATGGAAGCAAAAAGCTTGCTCCAATGCCATGATTTAGTAACTAAAGAATCATCCTACAAAATTAAAACAATCAAGGCCAAATCTTTTTCCAATTCTTAGCCTCAAAGTCACTGTCACAATGACCTTTGACTTACTAAATAATATGCATTCAACTGCTACTGACCAGGGGCAATCAGTCAAGGACTGACCAATGTAGGCCAAAATGTTCTTCAGTTATTGATCAGAATCAAAGTGTCTACCAAGAAATAGATGGATGGACCAAACTAAAGGCAGACTGTGATAAAGACAAACAAAACATTATATTCCCACTTCTGCAAAGGCAGACACAATATTATCCAATCTTAAGTACACCAAATGTTTCCATACCTGTAGGTAAATGCTCCAAATGATTGTGAGAGACATCAAATGTACTTAGATGCACTAAGCAGCCAATGCCCTTTGGTAATTCACGTATCTTGTTCTCTCTTAATGTGAACATTGTTAAATTCTGAAAACACAAAAAAATTCATAATTATGTCTGGAGCACATAATATTTTACATGAGATTCTTCAATACATTGTGAAACTATTAATTTTGTTAACAGAAATTTTTGTGGTTCTGTCCAAGAAAAAAAAAGCCATTTTGTTGGGAAATGAATTTTCTTCAAATGTGTTATTTAAAATACTAAATATTTGTCAGGCTCTAATTTTGTGTATAGCTGTAACCACACACTCCACTAGGAATACATGTGAGCCGTGTCATGAGAAAACCAACATAGTGGCTTTGCGACCAGCATGGATCCAGACCAGCCTGCGCATCAGCGCAGTCTGGTCAGGATCCATGCTGTTCGCTTTTAAAGCCTATAGCAATTAGAGAAACCGTTAGCGAACAACATGGATCCTAACCAGACTGCGTGGCTGCGCAGGCTGGTCTGGATCCATGCTGGTGGCAAAGCCACTATGTTGGTTTTCTCATGGCACGGCTCATGTAATACAGACAGTGAGTACAAACCTACTGTCAGGAACCTTTCTAATGTGGACAAGAAACAATGTCAATCAAAATTATTTTAAAGTGTTGTTTTGTTTCCTTTGAGCTTGTTAGGACCACAAGCCAATGAAAGGTCCCATTTGACACACATACCTGCAGAAGGACAAGGACTAATCTATATTCCCCCACACACAACTTAAAAGGGGGTGCCACTCGATCATCCAACAGTCATGATACTGCTATGATGTCAAAGATTCAAACACAAGCAATGGAAATAAATGTCAAATTGTCTTTTTTAAATTTAATGACTCACTAAATGAATCACAGAGTGAAATCCTTGAAAGTTGAAGTTGACTGTGTGTGTGCATAACACACGGGACTGGATTCTAGACAAACATTTCTAGAGCACCCAATTTTGAGGACAATGACATTTTACTCTGCTTAACAGTCTTGTCTTGTTTACATCATTCTTGTTGAGTATGAGATTGTAGGTTGAAATATGAGATTTGTGGATTTGTTAACTATAAAAAATGAATATTCATCGTATCCTTGGACAAGAATCTTGAATCATGTAAACTTAGAAACAAATGGGCCTAAGTCATTTACCTGACGAGGACCTTAACCATCTGACTCTAAAGTGGCCAAACACCCTAAACTGAACAAATTTATGAGAGGGCTTATATTGATGCCACAGACCAGGTCTAATGAAGATTAATTGAGTGGTTCACAATAAGTAGTCATTAAAATGTATTTTTACTTGTAGCCTAGCAACCCCTAAAAGGAGCCAACTGCCCCCATTTGAACAAATTTGAGAGAGGACCTTATAATGATCCTACAAACCAAGTCTGATGAAAATCCATCAAGCCATTCATTAGTAGAAGTTGTTTAAAGGTATTTCTAGCTTTAGCTCTTGCAGCCCCTAAAAGGGGCCAGGTGTACCCCCAATTGAAAAAATTTGGTAAAGGGCATTATAATAATGCTACAAATAAAGTTTGATGAAGATCCATCAAGCAGTTCATGAGGTCTTTTGAAGGCATTTACATTTTTGTTCTAGTGGCCCCTAAAAGGGGGACCGACTGCCCCTATTTGAACAAACTTGGGACAAGACCTTATATGATGCTACAGAACAATTTTGATGAAGATCCATCAAGCAGTTCATGAGAAGGTATTTCTAATTTTGGCTCTAGTGGCCCCTAAAAGGGACCAAGAGCCCCCAATTTAAACAAACTTGCGACAGGACCTTATAATGATGCTTGCTTCAGAACAAGTTTGATGAAGATCCATCAAGCGGTTCATGAGAAGAGTCGTTTAAAGGTTTTTCTATTTTCAGCTCTAGCGACAAGATTCATCATACTGAAAATAACTTTATGTACAGACGCACTAAAAGCAGAATTTTCTTCTTTTTTTCTATGTTACCAAAAATAAGAAGGACAGAAATAAGAGCACACAGACAATAAACCTGTAATCCTTTTATTTTTAGTGAAAGGTCCTGACAAATTATCAAATGTTACATGACATTTAATGTTTACAGTTGGCAAGGTGGCCTACATCTACAGCACAAAGCCTGTTACCGCCACACATGAGTGACATCTTCAATGACTGTGGCTTTTCAGCAAAAGAACTTTTCTACAATTATCAATGTCACATTTAATCAGGGCACAAAAAAGCTGAATATTATCTTTCATCAACCTTGTCAGACCAATTAGAACATGGACTATGCAAAATGCTCCAGATGACAGACTAGTCTAAAACAGCAGGTTACATTCAATGGATAGTCTTGGAAATATATCAGTTTCAAAATGGAATAAATAAAAAAACATTCACAACTTAAAAACTTTATTTGCCCCTGAAATTTAACTAATACTTTTTTTCTTCTCTGCACCAATCTTCCTTTTTTTTCTCAAACTTGTGTATCCAAATATCATCAATTCTTAATAACAGAGATACAAAACGTAAAACAACCAAAATACTCTCAGTTACAGGGTCATGTTTCTTATTAACAGATTACAAAAACTTTGAAAATTCTGCTAATTTACCATTTTCACATTCTACTCAAATCTGCTAATAAAACTGAAGCCATGTACATACGTAGCCAATATGATACTGTCACAGCAGGAGGTTTCATACAAAGGAGGTAAAAGTTTTAAACAAAACCAAAGAATGACGGAGATTTAACAGTAAGAGAAAATGACTGACTGCAGAGATGAGCATTGTCTTGACTACCTTTTAGGGAGAGTATTAAATTATCCACTCTAAAGCCAGGAATAGTTCCATAGGAAAATACCTTGACTAAAATAATGCGTTCTTCAGCGGAAGCACAAATACTACCAAGTCGTATTAACCAATAGAAATTATGCTAGAAATACCCAAATTTATTTGTTATTTTACAATACCTTTAACAGGACAGGCAATAAAAATCATCTAACACATCCATCTATGAAGAACAGGCATTTTAATAGCAATTGTGAAAACAGTATGGATAAGAAAACTTGCTACTGCTCTCATTCCAAACTTGATAAGAGAAAACCCTGCATTACACTGGAAGGCAGTACTAATAACAATGTCTTATTGGTGACATGATCTCTCTCAGCTCACTGGCATGATGACATGGGCAGTGCCTTCAATTGTCAATGTTCATCAGACAGCAGTTTGACATCAGGCAACATCAGCAATATATTCAAGGCAAAGTTATGCATCCTGACATTTACAATAAACAAGAGCAAATTGTTTCAGTTCATGCATTTTCAAGACACGTGGGCATTAACAAAATCTTAACACACACCAATGTCAACACCTAAGACCAAGTAACAGATAAACTGTCTTGACTTGTCAAATCAAATAAGCTACCATAAATACCCATGTAAAATGTGTACCCCTGATTCAAGCCAAAATCTTGGGGATGAAGACTTGGTGGTCAATTTTGAAATAAAACAAAACTGACTAACAAGCAGAAATGTAAGCATCCAATAATCAACTTCACCTCCTTGGTGGAGTCTTTAGGAGCACTAACTGACTTGAGCTAAGAGAGCATTATACATCAATACCGCTCAGCTAATAACACTACCCATGCAGACCTCTAAGAATTTTAGCTAATTTGTATTGTTGAAACAAACATTTGACATGGGCTTTTCAATTCAAACCGAAAACAAAGGTGTGTTTTGTTGTTACTTGTTGAACAGTCAATAAGCAGGAAGACCTACTGTATGAGAGCATGTCTGTTTTTTTTGTCCAGTTAGACCTCAGTTCAATATATTATCTTGGTGAAAAAAAAAACCACTTGATATAAAACAGGGTTATTATAACAGTACATTGATTTGGGATGCTGTATTCAGCTCGAGCAGATTTTGCCAGGTCAGATCTTAAAAGGCACGCAAGCACAGAGTGTGATCCAAATACAAAATTCCAGATCTAGCTAATGTTATATTAACCATTTTTTTATACCGTAGATACCCGTGTAAAATACACATCCCCAAATTTTTGACCGAAATTCCGGAAAAAAAAAAACACTTTTGGTCAATTGTGAGGTGGGTTGAAAAACGAAAGTAGGATTTACATTGACACCAGTAATAAATAACCTCCACAGCAGAAAACGGAATCAGTCTCATTGTGCTATGGATTTTTGTTTTCTTGAAAATAACCAATAAGACGTTGTTGTAATTGTTGTTTCTTTTTTAAAATTCAAATATTTTTATGAATAAATATAGAAAGTGCTATAAAACATCTAAATCCAATCTTCATTTTCAAGGTTATTTATGTTAACCATAGGCAGCAGGGCTTGATGTTAATGACTACCAGATTACCTGGGGCAGGTAAAAGTTGAGTCAGGGCAAGCAAAAGTCATATATGATTACCTGTTGGGCAAGTCAAAAATTATCATGTTGGTCATATCTGGAAATGATGTTATTTACTGTTGTTAAACTTTCCATTCTATTTCAAATCAAAAACATCCTTTTTGAAAGTTGATATTTCTTTCAATGCCATTTTTGTTTTGGCCCAGTTTTCAAATTACTGGGAATCCCGTGATGTCACTGAATCAGATTTTGGCACGGCAACCCGCAAAAATTTATTGTCAACGTCTGTTTGTGAGGCACTGATTTTGGCCATTTTTGTAAGAGTTTTAGTGAGTAAACGTGTTCATCATATTCAAATTTATGTACTCATTTCAATTATAAGTATTTTTGCAACCTGAGTGTACTTCTGCTGAGCTATTTTTATCACCTTTTTCCAGATCAAATGACTATTATCTTACCACCTACCAGTATTGTCACAATCGGCAAACAACCATTTAATCAAACCCACAGTTTTGATTGTAATACTTCAGCCTCAATATTTCTCCAGTTTTGAGAGGAAATACACTGGGTAAGAGACGCTTAATTATAAGGCAGTTTAGTGCTTAAATCGAGTTTCCTGCTTTAAAGAACAGTCTGCTATGCATGTTTTCTATAGTAAGTATTCAAGGAGAAAGAAAACTCACTGTAAGATTCCTAATGCCATCGCCGACCGTTCTAATCCTGTTAAACCTAATCAACAGTGTAGTCAGAGATCTCAGCTGGTACACCACTTCAGGAATCTGTAAATATTTATACAAATATTTCAATAAAACCAAAGAACTGATAAAATAGACATATCATGACAAACGGGCTAACATTTTCAAGTCCAAATATTAAGCCCATACTGATCTCTCTTTGCTTTTAATCTTAAGACAATTTTAATTCACACTGCAGAGTCAGCATTAGGATTTCCAGACCAGTGCTCTTGCTAAGATTCAAGAAGGGCAGGGTGCTGGCACTGAAATTAGGACACTTCTAGGGGCAACAGGGCGGAACGAATTTCGGAACAAGTGATGTGCCCTGCTGTAAATAGCTAGCTGGAGCACTGTAAACCCTAGGCAAATTGCTACATATTTATGTGAACAACAAAAAATCTCACATGCTGGAGTCTAAAAGCATATATCAACAGAAATTCCACCAGCCAAATTTTACTACGTTCTCACCTTTGGGCTAGCGCTAATTTTGATCATTGATATTGCACACACATGTGACGAGTAAATTTCACAACCTGATGAAAATCTGAAGTGAACGGGGTGAGGTTATTTACTGTTCATTAATGCGAATAGCAACAAATAGTTTTACATTTATTAGCACTTTATGAACTACACATAAATGGCAACTAGCTAGTCCACAGTATGAATTACTGTTGGCTTTTTTCTAAGAAGAATTTTCAAGGTGGCTAGTACTACATACGTAGCCAATTTTTTTTCTCCAGTCAATACAGAGCTCATAAAAATACTAAAATAGCAAACTGAAGTCACAGTAATGAAGAAATGCTTACAGTTTAAATGACACAGATATTAAATCTCTACTACAAAGGACTTTGTTATTGTGACTTTCGGAATGAACAAGAAGCTGCGTTCAATAAACGCTTGATGCCCCCGGTGGCATCCTTGTCGATACAAAGCAACCTAAGTCCAAAACAAGGTCAAGTTTAAGGTCAAGGTCAAACTGAGGTCAGGCAATGTCTGAAGATGAGGAATGGTCACAGGTAACATCTGCATTAGTATCAAGTCATTCTAGTAAGGGGTATTGATGCTAGACAAAACGGTCCCACTTGGTTAACCTCATACAGACGAACGAACGGACAGGACAATCACTATATGCCTCCCGCATCAGTAGATGCCAGGGGCATAAAAATGATATTTGAATTTGCTTTGACAAAAACCAGTATTGATGCTGAACAAGAATACGTTATCCCGACCCCAATACTAAGGATATTCAATTTTGACCTTTGTACAAAAAGAAAGTCTCTCATTATCACAGGAAAAACCAGAGCACCGCCTATGGGTGCCATCACTCATCTGCAAGTGCTGGACAATATGTAAGAAAAGAGTTATAGTTCAGATTTTCTAAGTACAAAAACGGCCATATTTCTGACAAAATGCAGGTTAGAGCTATGGCTCTTGACACACATTGTCCCCTTACGATGATAACAAGAATGCAGTTTCAAAGCTCTTCAGTTTTTGAGAAAAGGAGACCTTAACAAAAATTATAACCAAGAAACTTTCCCCAAGTACAAAAAAGGCCATAATTTTGACACAAGAGATCACAGAGTGATCCTGGCGCCCACCATTGAGCCATTTTTGAATGTTCCAAATTTCAAGACTAGATAAAGGTCAAAATCAAGGTCAAAGTTCATTTTGGTACATAAAACTGTGCATATGGTCCAAATTTGAAGCTGTACCTTGAGAAATGTGAAAGTAGGTCACTAGATCAATTTCAAAGTCAAAGTTCATTTCTGTACACAAAACTGCACACATGTGCTTGAAATTTGAAGGCTGTAACTTGAGAAATGTAGGTACTAGGTAAAAATCAAGGTCAAATTTCAATTCAGAACACAAAACTAAGCATGGGGTCCAAATTTGAAGCATGTAGCTTTAAAAATGTGAAAGTAGTTCACTAGGTCAATCTCGAGATCAAAGTTCATTTCGGTACACAAAACTATGCATGTGTTCCAAATTTGAAGGCTGTACTTAAGAATTGTAAAAGTAGGTCACTAAAGGTCAAATTTCAGTTGGGAACAAAAAAACTATACATGTGGTCCAAATTTGAAGCCTGTACCTTCAAAAATGTGAATGTAGGTCATTAGGTCAATGTCAAGGTCAAACTTTATTTCTGTACACAAACCTATACATGTGGTCCAAATTCGAAGGCTGTAGCTACAGAAATGTGAAAGTAGGTCAATCTCAAGGTCAAAGTTCATTTCGGTACACAAAACTATGCACATGGTCCAAATTTGAAGACTGTAGCTTGAGAAATGTGAAAGTAGGTCATTAGGTCAAAATCAAGGTTAAATTTCATTTCGGAACACAAAACTATGCATGTGGTCCAATTTAAATGTGAAAGTAGGTCACTAGGTCAATGTCAAGGTCAAAGTTTAATTCTGTACACAAACCTATGCATGTGGTCCAAATTTGAAGGCTGTAGCTACAGAAATGTGAAAGTAAGTCACTAGGTCAATATCAAGGTCAAATCATTTCAAGGTTCATCTAGCCACTCAATACTATACATAAGGTGTCAATTTGAATGTTGTAGGTCATGACAAGAAGATTTTTAAAGTTTTTCCCTATATAAGTCTATATAATTAAACTCTGTGACCCCCGGGGCGGGGCCATATTTGACCCTAGGGAAATAATTTGGACAATCTTGGTAGATGACTGCTAGATGATGCTACATACCAAATATCAAAGCCCTAGGCCCTGTGGTTTTGGATAAGAAGTGTTTCAAAGTTTTTCCCTATATAAATCTATGTAAATTATAAAAGTAAACAAAGGGCCATAACTCACTCAAAAATTGCTGAACCAGTCTGATTTTCTGGGGGATATAACTAGGGTACCAATACATCATTCTGACAAAGTTTGGTCAAAATCCCCCAAGTAGTTTCTGAGGAGATGCGATAACGAAAAATTGTTAACGGACGGAAGGACGACGGACCACGATGCAGAGTGATTTGAATAGCCTACCATCTGATGATAGTCTGCTAAAAATGCAAATCAGTGTTAAGGTTCTTTGCCTACATAGTTCCCTAATGACAGTAAACAAGTGTGCAATGTTTAAGCTGTAGCTCTTACTGTGTTTGACAAAAGGTAGACCTAAACAAAAATTTTAACCAACGCCGACAGAAAAAAAGTAACAACAATACCTCGTAGACTTTTTTCGAAATCAGACGAGCTAAACAATTTTGGTCGAGGCAATATTTTAGGTCAGTCAGAATATGTCCAAATCAATTACAAGCATACCTCTGTGAGTCTATTATGCCTCAGATCCAGCAATCTCAGCTTCTTCAAATCTTCCATTGTATCTGGTAGATTTGTGAGAGAGTTTTCATTCAATGCAAATGTCTCTAGGTTTACCAGGCAGCCGATCTCTATTGGCAACTGGACAATCTTGTTGCCGTAGAGATATAACTCCTTCAGGTGAACCAGTTCTTTCACAGTTGGTAGTATCACAGTAATCTGAAAGAAAAATAAAAGTACTTTTTACCTGCTTAAAGTGATTAAGCAGATCTTTTTAGAGCAATTTGTCCAATGGATTTTCACAAATACTGTAAATCACTTTATATTCGCGTGATATTTATTTCGCGAATTCCCGCACACTGAATTATTTCGCGGACTTATGAATTCACAAGGGGAGGGTCAGAAATTTAAATTCGCGAAGGTTCTTATCTTATATTTAAACAAGGCAGTCTGAAAGACAGCTAAATCCCCCGCCACTGCTATGGATAGTGAAAGGGTAAAACCTTTGATTTTAGCTGTGACCTTGACCTTGAACTGACATGGCTGACTCATGAATTCTGCACAACGTCTTGATGAGGTGATCATTTGACCAAAGTTACATGGAAATCCTTCAAGGGGTTTAGGAGATACAGAGCTGAAACCTTTGACCTTCAGTTGTGACCTTGACCTTCAGTTGACATGGCTGACTCATGAGTTCTTGATGAGGTGATCATTTGACCCAAGTTTGATGAAAATCCTTCAAGGGGTTAAGGAGATACAGAGTGGACACCAAATGGAAGGCTCAAACCTTCGACCCTTATTTGTGACCTTGACCTTGAGCTGGCATGGTTGACTCATAATTTCTGCACATCGTTCTGATGAGGTAATCATTTGACCCAAGTTTTATAAAATTCCTTCAAGGGGTTTAGGAGATATAGAGCGGACACGAAATGGAAGGCTCAAACCTTTGACCTTCAGTTGTGACCTTGACCTTGAGCCGACATGGCTGACTTATAAGTTCTGCACATCGCCTTGATGAGGTGATCGTTTGACCCAAGTTTGATGAAAATCCTTCAAGGGGTTTAGGAGATATAGAGCGGACACAAAATGGAAGGTTCAACCTTTGACCCTAAGTTGTGACCTTGACCTTGAGCCGGCATGACTGACTCATGGGTTCTGCACATCGTCTTGATGAGGTGATCATTTGACCCAAGTTTTATAAAATTCCTTCAAGGGGTTTAAGAGATATAGAGCGGACACAAAATGGAAGGCTCAAACCTTTGACCTTGAGTTGTGACCTTGACCTTGAGCCGGCATGGCTGACTCATGGGTTCTGCACATTGTCTTGATGAGGTGATCATTTGATCCAAGTTTTATAAAATTCCTTCAAGGGGTTTAGGAGATATAGAGCGGACACAAAATGGCAGGCTCAAACCTTTGACCTTGAGTTGTGACCTTGACCTTGAACCGACAAGGCTGTCTCATGGGTTCTGCACATCGTCTTGATGAGGTGATCATTTGACCCAAGTTTCATGAAAATCCTTCAAGGGGTTTAGGAGATATGGACCGGACACGATTTAGTTACGGACGGAAGGACGGACGGAAAGACGGACGGAAGGACGGACGGAAGGACGGACGGCCGCAAACCATTCCTATAATCCCTCCGCCACGGCGGGGGATTAAATAAGTCAGTGAAATTCCAATTCCAGAAGTTGTGATTACATAAATGTCCATTATTCTGTACCGTAACGATTTTATGCACGCCAAAGACTTGTTAAATGCATGGTCTGTAACGGCTATTTCGTGTTAGTAATCGACAAATTGTTTTTGTTCGACTGAAATTGAGAGCCTTGTAACCCTTTATTCAATTTACGGGTTATTATTCTTATTACATTAAAATAGCTGATAACAGGTAATGTTTATGAACTATTTGCATCATGCAAGGTTTGATTTTTTTAATGAACTAACTGGTTTTATTGATTCGTCTCTGTTAGTAACGCCACCTATTATCTAGTTGGCCATTTTTATTTGATATTTCTAAGTAGAAGTAATAAACATTGTAGTTTATGAACGTATGGTGACTACTATTATAAACGTATCCCCCTACTTTATACAAAACGAGACACGTTCATTATATATTTCAATATGTATATATGTTTTAGCTCATATTGTCATGGACTACATGAATTGAGTATTGAATAAACTTGAAACTTGATAAAATGTTTAAAGTTTGTTACAGTCATTTCATAAATATTAATTGTACTGTACAAAGTATATAATACAATGGTGTGACACATTGTTGCTAATACCTTTGTTATCTAAATATGAGTAAAAAATCACGAGCTCTGCTTGTTTGACACAAAGTGCATCAAGGAGATGCTCTCCGTAACCTGTTAAAAACAAAGTTATTATTATTGGTATTATTATTATTATACCAGGTTTATATAGCGCCCTTTTCATGATAGACACTTTCAAAGGCGCTTTACATATAGGAAACACAGCCACACAGGGCGCGAAATTCATCCTCTACTAGTACAGACACAGAGCGATCAGACCAGAGGGACAGAGTGAGATAAAGCCCCCACCCCCTCAGAACAGATAGAGAGAAATCCTTTAAGACACAAGCCTGTCCGGCTAACTTAGCCTATCTCTTTGTGAATAGACAGTCTGGTTCTTTAAAGTATCATGTGTATAGCACCGATACACGCGAAGCCGTCTTTCCAGTACAGGCCTCTTGGTTAGGTGGGAGACACTCAAGAGCATCTCAGAAATTTCCAGTGCCTTGACCAGGATATTGTGTTATATATATATCCCTGCCAGCTGCATGTAAATCCAACTTCTAGGCCTTAGCATTTATTCTGTCTTTAAGCAGTATATTCTACATGAAATGTAATTTCGATGATTTTTATTATACTTATTCATAACATTTCGAAATAAATTGAAGTTCTTTTAATAAACATCGTGTATAGGCTGCTAGTATTCATTGCTGAAATTAACTATATTTCAGACATTTTTTTCCGGGTATGTCTGTATGTTATTGAAAAAAATCTATGCGGATTTATAAATTCGCGATGCACCCATTTCGCGAAAAATAGCGAAAATTAAAACACTGCGAACAATACCGGATTTACAGTAATCATTTTCCAAACTACATTGCAATGGTAAAGGTATCGTACACAGTTTGCTCAAAATAATAAATTATAAAAGTCATCATCTATTAAAACAATCAACCTCAAGTCGAAAGCTATAGAAATATTTGCTCTATCTCTGTTTATTGCACAACAAAGGAGTATCATTCTAGAGGCAAACTCCTTGAGAACTGATATATTAAACAGACAACTATCATGCTATTTTAGTATGCTATAGTTACCAGTCTGTGGAATTAGGACTATTGTCCTTGAATCAGACTGTAAGCAAATTTCTATTCCAGGTCATGAAAAATCACTTTCTTTTAAGTATTTGATATTTTAAAATTAAGTGCTATATTACAATATAACACAATAAGGAATCATCACAATTCACCCTCCATCTTGAATTCGTATTTTAAAAATTTTCTACAAGCCATCACAATACAATATACAAATGTATCAAGTTACCTTAGTAAACATACATGCAGCACTGGACAAGAAAGACTGGCCTTTCTTAACCGACCCAAAGGAAAATCTTTCCAGAATGTGGGAACTAGGTTTAAAATTAAGCAATTAAATTTTTCAATATTGCAATGCATTGTGATCTATAGGGAATTCCGCTTCAGAGAATTTTTCAGAAATGTTAAGTCAAGTCAAAAAAATAGTTTACCTGTGATTTACTCAGATCTAACCTAGTGGATTGATCTTCTTTACATTTCTTAAACACTTTCCCAACATCCTGTAAAAAAAATTCAAAACTTATTCCTTACATTTCTTAAACACCTTCCCAACATCCTGTAAAAGAATTTCAAAAGTTATCAACAGATTTTTAACATGAGGAGATTGTATTTTTGATGATGAAAATATTGAAGTGAATTATAACTAGATGTTAAATTAGTCCAAATTTTACTAATTTATTTCAAACATTAATTACAGGGAAAGTTTGTCTAAAATACATGTTTGTTAGGCCATAATTAAGAAATTGTCTGTTTGCAGTGCTCCGACCAACCCATCAAAATAGTCACGACCCAAAATTTTTTTTAGGCAGTTCGGGGGGGGGGGCAATCACAGTTTTTATCACTGCACCTTAATTAATTTTTTTTTTTATATATGTTTTGATCCTTTCTGATGAAAATTTTCAGCAGACATTTTCCTTTTCGTATTTTGATATTCAGCAGATCATTCAAGGTTTAGTGGACACGACCATATTGCCGTCTTCGCGCGTGTTTCGGAAGTCACAAGTTTCGATCTGAGTGAGAAAGTTGCTCAGACATCTTTACTTAGTCTTTCTCACATGGTTTTACGGTGACCTATGTATATTTGATAAACAATTTTCCAATAAACAAATGTCTCGGCGATATATGACCTTTTTGTGTCGGTTCGCCGTAAATCCCAACTCATTCTTTTAATAAACAATGTCGTCTGACACAACGCCATGGACCCGACCAATGAGTCAGTCAACATGACCACGGTCTAAAAATTTATTCTGATTTTCTGTTGATTAGTTTCAACATTTAAAAGTTTATAAATTAAACAAACATCTGAATTTTTGATCATGCACCAGAATAATTGGCAACCTGAATGATAACTATTCACATTTTTATGTATTAATTGAGACCTTGTTCGGACACGTAATAAAGCCACATACCTTGATTTTTTTTGTAAATCCTAAGTTTCCTATCCTTGCAAACATGATTTAACTTTTAAATCCCAGTTTTATCCGACACATTTGGTGACAAAATTGCATAAACATCCTGAAAAATACACTGGCACTTGTCGGCTAAGTTCAAAATAAAGATGTGAATCTGCCTTTGACCTTTGATGTAAGATGAAAGGAAGCAGTTTGACAGCTAAATGTTGTGATGTGTGTGATGTATTTTGACCTAATTCTACAAGTACAATTTGTGTATTACCTAATACACTTTGATTTAAAAGGACTGAGATGATTTATGGATATGCAATTTAAGTGCTGTGAACTTCGTTTCTTGTTCCTTGCTGAAAGGAACTAAATCATAATTTGACATACTTCAGCTTGTGTTTAAAAGTGAAGCCTTTCAATTTTTAAGCCTTAATTTTCACTAAAACAGAGACTAAAAATTAAGCATGAGAAGCTCCACAGCTGGTCACAATCACCCTCTTATACACAGACCTATATTCAAAGGGTTGGGAGGCCTATGCTGCTCCCCTGCCCCAAGCTGACCAAGAAGTTACCTTTATTTAACAAAGTTGAACATGTATCAGAACCCACCATTTCAAACTTGTATTTAAAAAAAATTCTGGAATTCGATCTTCTATACCTACCGCCAAATTTTGGACTGTAATGTGACTTTCATATGCAACAACACTTCCTGTGTCCAGATTAATAGTATCAGGGCACTCAGAATTTAGACAAAAAATGTAACAGTTGCCATCATTTCATTCCTAAGAAAGATGTAACACATGCCATCAAAAAATGTAACAGATGCCACCATTATTTTCATTCCTACCAAAAGATGTAACAGAGGGCACCATTTCATTTCTATCATCAAAAAAGGTTAAAAAGGCCACTATTTCATTCATAGAGGTAGCATAGGCCGCCCCTTCATTACTGTCGAAAGATGTAACAGAGGCCACTATTTCATTCCTGTCAAAAGCTGTAACTAAGGCCACTATTTCATTCCTGTCAAGAGATGTAACAGAAGCCACCATTTCATTAATTTATTTTTAACATTTTCAGGGGGATGGCAGCAAACATTCTTCTTTGCCTACCCTTCCCAACCCCCATCTTGCCAAAAACAGGTTGAACAGCTTAGGTCTGCAGTGAGGTCATTATAAACCTTCTGTCTCTTCCTGTATCCAGATTGATGACAAATATTTGAGTACTCAAAACTTAGACCAAAATGCAACAAAGGCCATCATTTCATACAATAAGGGTCTGACAGCATCTGCATGAAGTCAGAACAACTGTCCTGTAAAAGGTTTAAGGGAATGAGGGTTTGGAGTGTCCAGATTGTTCGTTGCATTCTTGGTCTATATCCAAAGTAGTGTCATTCAGTTTCACGAAAATTTTGATTTAAATTATAAAATGAAAGATCTGGTTTAATAAATTGTGCTCTATGAATTTCCTGGTAGAATTTGTCTTCCATGTATGTTCTTATTCTCTGAAATTAATGAATATGTTTCAATGTCTGCTGAGAAAATTTGTGTACACTGACTTTACAAAAAAAAAATCCCTACCTACCTACCTATCCACTCCTAAAAATCTGGGACGGAGCACTGCAAACAAACATTTTTTTAATTATGGCCTTCACTATGCTTGATGGCTGCTTTCTAGCTTTCTGACCACTACTGGCGACCAGGTAAGGGACTGCGATCACAATCAAAATTCATAATCTGACCCTTAAATAAGGAGTCAGACTTTTAACACCTGAACCAACATGTCTACAAGGCTATATTTCAAATATCACAAAAAAAAATAGAAAGCAAGCTGCCAGACTTTAATTAGGTAAAAAAATCTAATTTCTAAATATTAATCAAATCTGACTTCTTGACATTGATCAACAGCACACTTCAAGTGGCATAAGGCTTTAAATTTTATGTTTATATAAATGGAACAGAAGTTTGAAAAGTTCTTTTTTTTTTTATTACTGCACCTTATATAATACAGCCATAAAGGGAGATAAATAACAAGAGGGTCATGATGACCCAGGATCACTCACCTGAGTAATATGAGCTACATGTTTCAAATCTCAAACTGATGATTTTTAGAATTTTTTTTTGAAGATTTTCCAATGTACAATCAAGTAACCCCTGATTTTTGCGAAGAAGATTTTTAAAGTTTTTCCTTTCGGTTGCCATAGCAACCAGAGTTCTGCATGGAATTCAATTCTTTAAACAATTTTTGTAGAGCTTCACCCAAGGAACATTCCTGTGAAGTTTGGATGAAATTGGCCAAGCGGTTTATGAGGAGATGTCGTTTAAAGTAAAAGTTTACGGACGACGGACAGTGACTGATCAGAGTAGCTCACCCTGAGCCTTTGGCTCTGGTGAGCTAAAAATAATGTACATTTTGTATTCAATAAAACTTTCTACTGTGTCTATCCATATTCTAACCTTTGACAAATATTAGCTAAGACAATTATTGAAAACAGGATTTCACAAGAAATTAACACAAGTTATGTTCGTAACAAAAGATGTGGCAGTCACATTATAAACAACGTCATTCTGAGACTCAACAAAATACTGAAATCCTCTGATCAAGGAACTTTCTACTATAACCTACAGTAGAAGTCGCTCTTACAGTGCTTCATAAACGTGTACTTTTTCTCTTTTTTTCCCCCCCCAAGATTTTTGGTCATCTTTTGCCATTATCAAAAAAAAATCTACTACAGAAAATATGTATAATATGTCAACGATATAAAAAAAATCAGATAAAAAAATCTATGCAGGAAACAACTTACGAGATCAGCTTTGAGTGGGTTTCTACGACTAATCTGTTTTGGTTGCCTCTGTCCTGGCATCTGCAGGTAAACCGTCTTGACAAGATTGCTTGGCTGTTGGCTGGCTGCCGGATTTGCACAAGCCCCGCCACTCTTTTTATCCTGGAAATGAATAATATAACAAGGTTGTTTCTAAAGTTTATGTCAGTCACATCTGGAAAAATCTAATTTCAATGACAGGAAAAAATAGAGACTCGCACATTCCAAGGGTAACTAATCACACTATGATGATATGATGCCATCTTAGTAATGCAGAAAGTACAAATGTGTTCAGGTTTAACATCTTTTTCTACATTTTTTACTACTTGTAATAGTGAGCACACAACCCAGCTTTACAGTGTTCTCTCAATGGAATATGAAGCCTAAAACAGATGCCATGAATTTATACCCTACCCAGTCTCATTTTATACTGGCACCTGGCTGACCAGTTCTTGAACTATCCTCTGAATGCTGAATGCCAAGAGAGGAAGCTACTAGTACCATTTTTCATGGCTTTGATACGACAAAGCCAGGCAGCAGACCCATGACCTCTTGCAATCAAAGCAGGAGCTCTACCACTATGCTAATGTAGTGGTATTGATAGTATAAAATCATTTTTGTAACTGGATGCAACTTTTTATTAATCTCAAATCTGTTAGAGACCTACATGTACTTGACGAAATTTTTCACAAAATGACAAATCTGAGTAAGAAATTGACATAAAAAAGATTAAATGAGAGAGAGACTAGTAAAACACATTTTGAGTTGTGTAGTTGTTAAATTTTATGTAAGACTTGAAACTATAATCAATGTATAGACAAACAACACAAACAACTTCCTGGTGCATTTCAATCTGTAACAGCATCGCATTACAATTTTACCTTTGTTGAAGAAAAGTATAGTGTGACATGTCAGGATGATATTTTGATTTTGTAATACAATGATTTTAACATTTACCTTGCTAAGTTTCTAAAATGGACAGGTCTACCTTTCAATTTGGACAATACCATTTATCATTTGAAGGTGTTTTCACTGAAAATTTAGTGACTGAATAGCGAACAGTGCATACAATTATCAGCCTGCACAGATGTGCAGGCTGATCTTGGTCTGCACTGGTCGCAAAGGCAGAATCACTCGATGCCAGCAGGCTAAAGGTTAAGTAACACAGTCAATGGTTTTAACATAACATAAGACCAATTTATACAAGCAATGATTTAATAAGGTCAATTTCTTATAATCTGTCATCATTAAAGGAATGTAACAACATTAGTTACCAAAGACGTCTGTTATTTTAAACATAAGCAGAATATTTACATTACAATATTTTATTGAAAAATGGAAGTATAATTGGAAATTAAGTCACCCAAAATTATACTTTTTACAAATTCTATAAAGAATAAAATGCAATTTAATTCTAAACAAGAATGGAAAACTCACAAAATACACACATCACAGCAAATTATTTTTTACTTTAAAAATATTTGTCTTATTGAGTAGACAAGTTGTAAATTTTCTCAATTCCAACTAATTCAAGGACCATAACTCAAGCCTGACATATCTGGATGGTTATCAAACTTGGTCGAAGAGAATATGCAAATAACCATTCTGACTTAATTTGGTGAAAGCTGGACAAAAACTGCTTTTATTTACAGAGTTTTAAAAGTTAATAAGCAGACACTGTCAGTTTTAGCAATTGCAAGTAATTTAAGAGCCTTTACTCAAATAGTTACAGTATCTATCTGGTTATAAAAGTTGTCCAAGCTTCTGTATTAAATCCATTAACATTTACTGTGAAAAGTTTGGTGATCACTGAATACGAACTGCTCAAGGTAGGTAGTGTATACTGTCAATTTCCACAATTTTGATTAATTCAATGGCCATAACTCTAGAAAGACTCAAAACATTCTGGTGGTTACCAAACTTTCCCATAAATATTGTGACCATTTGGGAACATTGGATAAGAACTGCTAAAGTTAGATTTCCACAACTTTAAGTAATTAAAGGATCATAACTCCAGAAAGACTGAGAGGATCAAGCTGTTTTTCGAATTTGACCGAGGTATTATGCCCATAAACATTGTGACAAAATGCCAAAATTTTTTTTAACTGTATTTACAAAATGTATGTGTCCTCATTTAAAACTAGCTTGCTTTACATGATCAGTACATATGACACATGAAGAAATATGTCCTGCATCCACCAGGTGAACCGACACACTTTCAAGCATTTTAACACTTGTGCTTGATCGATATAAAAAGCCTGTGTTACACTAATTGAAGTATCAGACCAGATGCAGTGGTCCATTGATAACTGTCTGGCAACGAAACCATTGGATATAAGTTTAAGCCCCTACTCACTATACTAAAATTACCAACATTGGGTCAAAGTCTCCTGAATGGGTGTTTTACAACTGGCATATAAAAGATTCAGGGAATGGAAGCATCTTTTGTTTCTGTAACTATCCTCCCAATAAAATGGATAATAGTCTTCTGGTGGAGCCATATAAATAAGTTCACAAAATGCAGAACATGTTAAATGTGTAGTCAGTTATATATATGCTGATGACTATTTGTCCTATTAAATAATTTTATGAAGGAAATACTGTTTTAATAGACCATGTTTACTACTGGAATGCTGAAAAAAAATATCATGAAGTTTGTATCACAATTTACCATTAAAATCTTAACAACTTCAGCCAAAAACAAGAAAGAACTTCTGCATGAATTCAAACATTACAAAAAAATGTTTAGAATTAAACGACACCTTATGATTTACAAACATAAACATGTACGCTGAAACATCTACAAACAAAGGTATGGTTTTAACAGTGCTCCAGCTAGCTATTTACAGCAGGGCGCATCGCCCGTCCCGAAATTCGTTCCGCCCTGTTGCCCCGCCAGGCACCCTGCCCGTTTTACAACCATTCATTTCTTTGTTTTTAGCCAAACTTCCCCTTTTTGCCTCAGTGATTATAATACACTGCTTTACTGGCCCCTTTTTATCGAGGGATACATGCCGGGGGGGGGCACTGACATTATTAGCAAACAATTAAACAATTACCTGCTGTAATCGTGCCCGAGGCAGACCATAATATTTTAGACTGCTCCACTAGCATTAAAATCACTGAACCTTAGTGTTAAAACAGTTTGCAAACCAGTCTGAAATCATTATCATTTCGCGCCACCTGTCGAAGTGTACTTGCGTTTTCGGTAATATAGCCGTAAATACCCCTTTATACACAACTGAAACTTAAGTCCAGACAACAGACATTTAAATCTAATTAATAAAAATCGATCACAATCAAATTTAAATAGGAAAATATTTTGATTTTATCGTTTTACAAGTTTTTGAAATCGAAAGTAGGTTGTCGTCTGCTTTGTGAAATTGCTGATTTTTCATGAAGATTTCTTTGAAATTAGTTTACTAAGATGTAATGACAGGGTACACTTTAATGTCAAATACTGTAAAATGCTGTTAAACTGTCTGCATCATAATAATTTTTCAAAAATATTGTTTAAACTGGACATTCGACGACTTTTAGAAAAAAGTGTAACCATATTCTGATATAAAATTTTGGATATCCGGAATATGTCTATTACAAGTGCTAAACTTGCTTTTAGACTGTTGTAAGTTAAAAATTTTGCCTGATTTCATTTATTTAAGTGGAAGTTTAAACTTTTTTTTCTGTATATACCCGGTAATATCTTGCACCTATAAATTTATAAATATCAAGTAGCCTACATGGAGAAGATGTGTACTGAAATTGTAACAAGTAAAATAGGCCTAAATACATAGATATTGTTATTCAGTATGCAATTACAAAGAAATGTTACAAGTTGAAAATCAATGCCAAGTAAAATACAAACAATAGAATTTTCAGTTAATAAGTAGGTGCATTAGAGATGACAGACATAGCCTATTAAAAGACTATACCTAAAGTGTGCCAAAAACATGCCTAAATTATGCCAAATTCTATGCTTAAAGTATGTTAAAATGCACTGTATGCATGGACCAGTTATATTTTTTCCCGAGGGAGCATGGTCCCGGACCGTCCACCACCCCAGAAGTGCCCTTTTCAGTGCCAGCACCCTGCCCTTTTTTAATCCCAGCTGGAGCACTGTTTTAATATATATAGATACCTTTCCAGTTTCTCGAGAGTAGATCAAAGAAGAAGATTCCAGTGAATTTGCAAGGTCATTTACACTAGGGTCACATTCTGGGCCTGAATTTGCATCCTCCTGTTCTAATGACGACATTTTGCTATGACCAGCGATAGGGATTTCTTTTTCTCCAGTAAAGTCTGCAAGTCTTGAAGCTACAGCATCATTTCCTTTTCCTTTATTGCCCTTTTTAGATATTGACATGGCCGGTCATACATTTATGCTGTTTATTCTGTCCCACCAACAGTCAAATTTACAGTAAAAATAATTCACTTTTTTAACTCCTTCTATCTGCCTTTTCACCAACTTTTCCTACTATCTAATTTTTTATTGAAGTCAGACACATAAATTATTCAGATTGATATCTGTTTCGAAACTCTTAGGTTGTGTCACATTCCTTTTCGAAAGAATGTAACTTGAATAGAGTACCAAATATTTGGGTGATGATACTGTAATTATACCGTGACCTTCTACCTACACACTTAAAGCGTTGCTTTTCAAGTGTAATTGTGTAACCCACTATAGTAAATTAATATCAGCACTTAAAACTTTGTCAAGCCTCCAACTTTGACAAAGGCTTTCTCATTTGATTAGGTGATAAAAACATCTGCATAACTGTTATTGTATTGAAAGTTTAAATCACTTAATCTTTTAACAAACTAGTTTAAACCAATGAGAATCAGTCTCGTTTATGTTTACCCAATTAAGAATCAATTAACTTGACATAACCCACTTTTTTGACAAGTAGTCATTGTCATGAATGTTATGAGAGCTAGCATGTACGCAACTTTTCTGTGTCACTGGCTGAAATGATTCTAAAAACAGATAATCAGCTGATATTTCACACAGACCTAACTAGACACATCACATTACATGATTTTCTAGTAGAATCCAAAACGAGGCTGAAACACAAATCAGGAATTTTCTGACCGCCCTGAAAAAGAAACAGCGATTTTAATAAAATGCAGTACTTGACAGACCAGGGAATTTAAATTTGCATTCAATGATAAACGAGTATTATGCAACCGGTACTAGTGATATGGAAACTTCTACTTGATTTGCACACTTTGACAAATAATTCCAGTGACATCGATTTACTTACTATTACTGTTTGTAGTTGCGCATAAGACTGCGCATGGAAATTAAGGAAGTGACGTAAAATTAAGCTTTTCCTGATACAGATCACTACAGACACGAGGCAAAATTATCAGCAGGCATAACTTATTCTACGTCAGCTGACGCAAGTTTTAACTTACTAATTAATTGAAAAGCTGCATTTTCAGGTACATGTAAAAAAAAGCACGTCCAACGTTTGACAGTAAGAAAGAAATGCCATCCTCAGTCACGTGTGATATGAGGGTATATTTGTACAGGTGATGTTTAAAATATCTGTTTCATAGTGCTTTTAAAATTGAAGCTGTCTGGCGTTTGGCAGCTTATCACTGTTTGAGGAAGGCTGTTCCATAACTTAATGGTATCGGGGATTAAGGACTTTTAGAATAGGAGAGTCCGAGTAAAAGGCAGCAGGTATCTGTGGTCATGACCTCTAGCTTGTTGTATTCGAGTGGTAAGGACGCTGGCTTTGAATCACTTGCCCCTGATGCAAGTTCGAAACCTTGCTTAATTGGGGTAAGGAATTCTTCATATGAGTATCCATCCAGCTGGCTTGAGAAAGTCGGTGGCTCTGACTGTGATGATATGATAAATGCTGGAAGTGGGCTCGAACCAACATCGATAAGAGACTAGTAAAAAAAAAAAGCCATTGACACTCGGCCACGGGTTTGTGTTATTTTCCTAATATTGTTTTATAGATATGAAACAATTTTCTAAATTAGAAGTGTCAACTTGTAAAACTTTTCAAGAAGATAATGTATCACATATAAAAATATTGATAATTTTTCTTCTATTAAATTTACAAGTGCTTATACAATTTCTAACCATATTCTTATCTAATTAATTTATAATCTAGTATATTGAAACCATTACTGCGAAAATATCTGCTTCCTTGTGCTTCAACAAAGTCAGAATTTCCTTGACCCATTGTCACGATCGAGACCTTTAATATAGATCTTGGCAATGGGCCAAGGGATTTCTGTCTTGACCCAAACTGTGCTAATGACTCTCACAGGATGGGGTCATTGTTTATTGGAAAGTCAGTCTACCATATACCTATATCAATAAGTGAGAAGTGGAAACAGTGTATTTATTATCAAACTCTAATTTATTTATAAATTAATCACGTGATAACTTTAAAAATTATATCTATCTTTTGACATTTCTTTGTTAAAAGAAAAATGTTCTTTGTTCAATAATAAGAAACTTATTTATGAATATATCATAAATTTCACCATGCTTTTAGGAAGAAAAGCAAGTTTTTAGTTTTTTAGAGATGAGCACAAATTCAAATTTGATATTTAAGAAAAATGTGAAATTCACTCATCTAAAGTTTTATTTTACTGCCTTCTGAATATTGTAAAGGACATTTGTATACGAATGAAAATCCAATGTGCATTTCAGTGTTTTAACTAAAGCATGATTAAAGGGAACACTTTAAGCAACTTTTTATAAAAACTTAACACAACAATATCATTTTATCCTGTTATATTATATACCAATATAAATGGTGATTATGTATAAGAGGAAATCATTTTCCCATGCTTTTTGTAAGTCTCCCCATACTTGGATTCAGTGTTGATATATTTCCTGGTCCTTTGGGATCATGGGGTCCATTCAATGTGTAATAGAGTTCCGCTTAAGCTGGTGCTAGGGGGATGTGAGAGGTGTTGCACATTTCATTACCTCTCATGGACATACTCATTCAAACCGAGTCTGCTATTATTCTTCTTGGCTGCATTCTTGCTTCCAAAGGATCTTTTTACAGATTTTATTAACTAACACAACAGAAATCTTTATGTGTCGTGTGGCAACTGTAAAAGTCTCCCCGTACTTGGATTCAGTGTTGTTATATTTTCTGGTCCTTTGGAATCATGGAGTCCTTTCAACAAAATTAGGTGTAATGGAGTTCCGCTTAAGCACGAGAGGTGTTGCACATTTCATTACCTCTCATGAGCAGACTCAATCAAACCGAGTCTGTATTGTTCTTCTTGGTGCATTACAAAGGATCTTTTTACAGATTTTATTTACTATCACAACATTAATTTTTAAGTGCCGTGTGGCGGCTGTAAAAAGTTTCCCCGAACTTGGATTCAGTGTTGTAATATTTTCTGGTCCTTTGGGATCATAGAGTCCATTCAACATATGTGTAATAGAGTTCCACGGTGCTAAGGGCTTGAGAGGTGTTGCACATTTCATTACTTCTCATGAACATACTCATTCAAACCGAGTCTGCTATTATTCATCTTGGCTGCATTCTTTGCTTCCAAAGGATCTTTTTACAGATTTTATTAACTATCACAACAGAAATCTTTAAGTGTCGTGTGGCAACTGTAAAAAGTCTCCCCGTACTTGGATTCAGTGTTGTTATATTTTCTGGTCCTTTGGAATCATGGAGTCCTTTCAACAAAATTAGGTGTAATGGAGTTCCGCTTAAGCACGAGAGGTGTTGCACATTTCATTACCTTTCATGAGCAGACTCAATCAAACCGAGTCTGTATTGTTCTTCTTGGTGCATTCCAAAGGATCTTTTTACAGATTTTATTAACTATCACAACATTAATTTTTAAGTGCCGTGTGGCGGCTGTAAAAAGTTTCCCCGAACTTGGATTCAGTGTTGTAATATTTTCTGGTCCTTTGGGATCATCCATTCAACATATGTGTAATAGAGTTCCACGGTGCTAAGGGCTTGAGAGGTGTTGCACATTTCATTACTTCTCATGAACAGACTCAATCAAACCGAGTCTGCTATTATTCTTCTTGGTTGCACCTTTGCTTCTAAAGGATCTTTTTATATTTTATTGTATATAAGTATGATGGTAAGATCAATTTCGCAGGTATTACCTTTTTCATTATTATGATATTGGCAGATATTATTTTCCAATACAAAGATATTATTGAGCTTTCACTATACCTGTATCTTATTATCATCATTTTTATAATTTATTATTATTATTATTATTAATAAAAGGGGACCCCTGCTGTACTAATTGCCCTCTAAATAACTACTGTTACATAATCGCTATGCAGCAGATAAGACGGGAGTTGTACATTCGATGGAGGGGGCGGGGGGGGCGCTGGAGGGACACATATATAGTAGTGGATCTAGGCCTTTAAGATAACAAGAATTTCATTAGTCGCCAGCCCACGGCTATATTTGATAGGCTCTAGGATTCTGCTCATGGAAGTATAATCCAAAAACAAGGAAGATGTGAAACTGTGTGCAGTGAAACAAGTTACAGGATTATATCGCGAAGTATAATTATTTTCATGATACAATAAAGTTATTTTTTTATAAAACATTAAACAAGAGCTGTCACTAATGGTGACAAATGCCCCCGCAGCACCTTGACCTTTTACCTGGTGACTTTCACCTTTGACCTGGTGACCCCAAAGTCAGTAGTGGTGGTGTACTCAATAAATGCTATCAGCATGTGAAGTTTGAAGGTCCTGGGTGAAGTGGTTCGTGAGTAAAGTGCCTTCATGCAAAAATTTAACGTTGGCCCCTGTGACCTTGACCTTTGAACTGGTGACCCCAAAGTCAGTATGAATGGTGTACTCAATATGTACTATCAGCATGTAATGTTTGAAGGTCCTGGGTGAAGTGGTTCGCGAGTAAGGTGCCTTCATGCAAAAATTTGACGTTGGCCCCTGTGACCTTGACCTTTGACCTGGTGACCCCAAAGTCAGTATGAATGGTGTACTCAATATGTACTATCAGCATGTGAAGTTTGAAGGTCCTGGGTCAGTGGTTCACGAGTAAAGTGCCTTCATGCAAAAAGTTAACCTTGGCCCCTGTGACCTTGACCTTTGACCTGGTGACCACAAAGTCAGTACGGTGTACTCAATATGTACTATCAGCATGTGAAGTTTTAAGGTCCTGGGTGCAGTGGTTCGCGAGTAAAGAGCCTTTATGCAAAAAGTTAACGTTGGCCCCTGTGGCCTTGACCTTTGTACTGGTGACCCCAAAGTCAGCAGGATTAGTGTACTCAATAAGTACTATCAGCCTGTGAAGCTTGAAGGTCCTGGGTGCAGTGGTTCACGAGTAAAGTGCCTTCATGCAAAATGTTAACGTTGCCCCCTGTGGCCTTGACCTTTATTCTGGTGATCCCAAAGTCAGTAGAGATTGTGTACTCAATATGTACTATCAGTATGTGATGTTTGAAGGTCCTGGGTGCAGTAGTTCGCGAGAAAAGTGCCTTTATGCAAAAAGTTAACATTGGCCCCTGTGACCTTGACCTTTGACCCGGTGAGCCCAAAGTCAATAGGGGTGGTATACTCAATAAGTACTATCAGCATGTGAAGTTTGAAGGTCCTGGGTGCAGTGTTTCCTGAGTAAAGTGCCTTCATGCAAAAAGTTAACATTGTGACGAACTAACTAACGAACGAACGGACGGGCAGTTGAAAACTAATATGCCTTCGGGGCATAAAAATAAGCTCGACAGATATGTACCACAGTGATACGAACCCCGTTACCACCCACGTTCCAGATTTCTTACTTAATTATGCTCTAGCTCATAAGAACATCTGTTCATTTAAATCCAAACGTACATGTTAAACAGCGACACTTGGTGCCAAACTGCTCGAGTACATTTTTTCGTTCTAGTTACACTTCAAGCTCACATTATGAAATAACTCTATATAATTCTAAAAGCTAAGCTTATTACTGTAAACATATTCAAGTCAAAATAATTTCATTAGTCAGGATCAATGTAACATACATTTATTCTTTACACTTAAAACATCCGTTTTCTGTTAAATTGATCCTGAATAATGAAATTATTTGCTTCTTAGTAACATCCTTAACTTTTTAGCCGGATATTTTTCTTTGCCATTCCTCACCACAAACCCATTCGGCGGGGGATTCCAATTCATCGAATTTGCTTGATGGTACTTGAACATGTGCAAATGTTTAGTACTGCTCGTGAAAGCATGTATTTCCACTACCGTCCATGAACAGACTCAACCAAACCGAGTTTGCAACATTGTTATTTTTGTCCTGTTGGCGACCTGTGGAGTTTCCACTTTTCCTTCTCTTTTTTATCTACTCATTTTTTTTATCAGATGACCTCACAGAGCATGTCAACACATTGAAAAATGAAGTCATTTGAAATTATGTCTGTCAAAGCGCATAAGCTCTCAAGCCCTTTTTTGTCTCGAGGCTCATGGCTAACTCTCTAGATACAACATTTTCGCTTCAAATATCTCGGATACCACGAACAATTATATTTGTGTTTGACAGAATGACGATGTTTTTTTCTGCTTTATTTGAATTATTTTGAGTTCTTTCGAAGAAATTCGCTCGTTTAAATGATGAATAAATAACTACTATTATGACTTTCCGATTATAGGTGGAGGTCGTAAAAATGATCAAAATTTTATGATTCCCAGTTTTGATTTTCAGAACATTCTGACCTGACAGAAACAAAATGTTTTTTCTAAAAGTATGCCCCATTTCAAAATTTTTTGATTGCTCGTTGTAAAAATATCCACAATTCATTAAGTGTTCTGCTAGGACATTTGTTAAGTGTGGTTTAAGCCATCAGATAAGTGTGAATGTGCTATATCAAAGACAACGAGTTTTAAACAAATGAAGGTCATATTTTGTCTGCCTGATCAGTTGTTTGGAAAGTTCTGTTTAGTTTATCTCCCTCTCTTTTGATTTTGTTTGTTTGTTTTGGGTTTAATGCCGTTTTTCAACAGCATTTCAGTTATGTAACGGCGAGCCGTTAACCTAACCAGTGTTCCTGGATTCTGTACAAGTACAAACCTGTTCTCCGCACGTAACTGCCAAATTCCCCACACGAATCAGAGGTGGAGGACGAATGTTTTCAGACTCGATGTCTTTTATCAAATCGTCCCGGAGAACATACGCCCCGTGATCCGTAGACCGACGCTCTCCCTATTGAGCTAAGCGGGCGGTCCCCTCTCTTTTGAGCATTGATTTTATGTTGGCTTTGGTTTATTGGTCATTTAAGAGTTTTCCTCCCTGATTTTGTTCGGCTAGATACCATTTCTACACTAACACCCTTCTGTAATTAAATTTAATAACAAAGAGAATGGTAACGTTCCTATTTTCTCTAGGTACAAGAAAGACATAGATAGGAACAAACTCAAATTTTATTTTATGTAAATGTCTGATGTTTTCTTATCAACACTGATAATAAAATGTATATATCTATAGAAACAAGAATAACAGTTAAATATAGAACATCAAAATATATAACTTATATTAAGATATCTATTTTTATGATAAAAGATTACAGAGATCCAATAGGTATACCTTCGTTACAAGAACACAGCTTCGCGAATTCAAAACCCTAGAAAAGGTTGTGTATGGATATGTAGACGATACTATATACTTACAATGTAATATACTAATCGAATCTTCTTATGACACTTTGTTACATTTGACAGTATCATTCATAATTCTAATAGAACATTTATCAATTTAGACAAATTTATTTTAACAAAGTATTCTTACTTCAACAAAATCAATCTGTGCATTCATTTGTAAAAAGTCACAAAAATACGCAAACAAAATGTGTTTTATGTGTATTTATTTTTGTTTTGTTTTTTTATCCAAATAGAACAAGAAATCATTTAAAAGTCGAAATTTAAATATCTATGGAGGTATAGATATTGACTTTTCACTGATATATGGTGAAATATCAAACCGAATTCTGAACAGATAACAGGATAAAGAAGTTATTTTGTTCTTGTTACATTTTCCTCGCCCGATAACGAAATTCTCTCGTTTGTAACTTTTAGACATTTATCGGTATTTTCGTGACTTGGTATTTGGAGGGAGCCTGTACAGTAACTAAAATGATATCACAGCATCACTCGATTTTGCTGAACTTTACGTATATTCTTTATCATATTTTTCTAAATATGAGGAAAAAAATCAAAATTATATTGTTAGTAACATACATCACATGACAAAGATATCGAGGGTGAGTTAGATTTATTCTATCCTCATCTGTGAGGAGCAAGTGATTTGAAGGCGGTGAGTCTAACCACTCGGCCACAGAAGCCCCCTGAGGTTGAGTTAGACATTTCGAAGTGGACGTAGACGAAGTAAAACAAATAAAAAAGGACACATAAACAAATCTATGGTCCCAGTGGCAAACAACAGTGATGATATTACAATGGTTAATTACGTGCAAACCCCACCACAGTTACAGACCAGTGTAAAATAAAGTTATCTCTGCCAGGTTAATTCTTTAACATGATATAAACACAAAAATGTTCGTGTGAAATATGATTCGAAGCAATACGCATGTACTTAATTCTTTGCAGAAAGTCAAGCAAAAAGCACAAACACCATTAAAGGCTCGTCAAAGTAGTTCAGATGACAAATACCAAACCATTTAGTTCCAGTGTGCTTTTAAATCTGTCTATCATGGAGTCTTTTTCCATTTCCGTCAGACACAATCATAACGAAAAGTGTAGCATCAAAAGAGTCTGTCATGTCCCCTTTTAATTAAAAGTTTTATAATCTTACTAAAACAATTGGGAGGTTAACATGACTTTGATATGAAATGTAAATAACATGCGCATAAAAATCAGGTTTTGATAAACCTTGTCATCAGATAACTACGAAATTTTAAAACCAAATCTACAAACAAAATGAATATGACAAAGTATTTTCAATTCAGTGAAAATGTTGCCATTTCGGACTAAGTGATGACATCATTCTTTTCTTTTGATTTTTATTCAGCACTGACAATGTTCTTCTTTGGAAATATGTCAATTTTTATAGTATAGCTTTTTAGTGTGTTGTAACCTAAAGAACATTTGGATTTGGTGGTTTTACACCTAATCTAAACAAGAAAGACAACTGTAATTGACCAGAATTACCTACCGTGCCAGATAACTTCCTTTTCCGGTTAAATCTTGTAAGTTCAGTCAACAATATTTAGTGTCGATACTTATCGACGTACATCATAACTTTCCATATTGTACTCTTGTGAAATAGAGTTGTTTCATATTACTAAATCATTTTCCTAAAATTTCTCATGATGATTTGTAGCAGAAGCGCCACTGATAAAACGCAATTTTCATTTTATTGCACGCATGTATATAATGTATTTGATAAGACTAGATACACAGAAAAAATGCACCTTTGCTGGCAATTACGTCCACTGCTTGTGAAGACTTAACTACTTTTAACTAGGTTTAAATAGTTGGCGCTACATCATGTAATAGTTATTCATGATGTGGACGCATTGGTCGAGAGGGCTATGAAGGTTTCCTAAGGTGAAGGCCTCTGGTTCGATTCCTGGCAACTGCCAAGAGTCCCATTGCGGTGTGTCCTTGGGCAAGGCACTCTATCATGATTGCCTCAGTTGACCCATCAGTAAACAGGTAGAGCACACCATGGAGGTAATACAGAGATGGAGTGCGGACGAAGGCACTTCAAAGGTACACTGTGCGGCACCGTGGCTTTGTTATTCTTTGATAAATACCTAGTAGTAACTAGGTGTTAATCGCATATCATGTTGTTCCTTACGGAGTTTATCGAGTGAGACCCTATGAACAGCCGGAATAGTCCGATGATGGGATCGGGATGTTCCGATATTTTCTGTTTAGTAACTACCTGACGTTTCAGATACACGTTTTGACGTCGTTTTGGAAATATTGACATCTTGGCAATTAAAATTGACGAAATACACGCATTTTCATGTCATCCATGGTCATGCAATTATAATTGATTTACATCGAATTTGTTCTTTTTGGAAAGACTTTATTGTAGGTGTTACTTATGGCATATAATGATTACGGAAATTAAGATTTGGAAGGGATTTTCTTTTCCAATGAATTAATTCAAGTAACAGGGATGTGGAGTGATTCTGATAATGACTGGCCATATTGTCCACGTGAACACCCAACGATAGAGAAATAGCGAACATGTAAAATGCGAACTTGATAAGTGGCACTATTCGTGTGCAAAGCTGAAACTATACCGGAGGGTCCCTGGATATGTCCAGAATGTAAAGACAAGAAAGATATGAATACGAAATTTCACTTTATAATAAATGAGATTATACGTAATATTTCTGACTTACAAATCCAATTTTAGCAGTACAGAGTGTATATGGATATTAAACATGTCTTGTCAATATGCTTGTACACTCTAGGCGAATAAGTGAAATGCAAGGCACATTTTTTTCCCCCAAAAATAAAAAATCATTTGCAGGCACTGACCTACAGATCGTGCCACAAAATTGTAGAAAAATGTTCCACTTCAGCAGTGAGATTTTACACCAGCTTCAAATCTGCGAAATTAATAAAAAAAAATGAATAGATATATAGATAAATACACGAAGAAGGGGTTTGCTAACTGAATAACTGCTTAAATAAATAAGGTACATGAACGACTTACATAAACCTGTAATCAAGACCAATTATGTAAAATATGCAGTCTAAAACATGGTCATTATTTGAAATGCTCACAACTGCTCACGTTTTTAATACCCAGTAAATGAAAATTTGATACCTTAACTTTAATTTAGCGTGTCTACATTTTTTAGGAAATTTTAGGAAATCTAAAAGAATTACATAGAAAACGGTGAACGCTTACTTTAATGAGTCACTGTTATCTGAAGAGTTGCAATATCACAGAAACGCATGCTTTAAGAAGTAGTACATTTATTCTGCCGATGAATACCCCGCAGTGGGCATTGTTTGTATTAACCCTTTACCACACAGAACAGAAGCCAAAGTAACCTCTTTTACATAACACTGATAAGTGATAATCAATAATCAATAATCGGTATATGGCTGATAAAGGTGACTGTCTTATCTGAACAGAGGTGTTGGCATTATTTTGTGATTACACACACACGTGTTAAAAATGTCATTATTTTAATATTTTCTGTAAGTTTGACATTTTTTTTGTCAATATAAAGTTTATAGCAATTTAAATTCTCTTTCCGATGATACAAAATTTATTGTAGTTTCTCTTTGAGTTTCGAAGATATAAAGTGTTAAAGTACGGGAATATATATTTTTAGGCATAAAATTCTGTTTTGGATTAGATCTACTTTCACATTGAAATTCATATACAGTTTCATTTTGATGTTTGAAAGTTTGATTTATAGTTAATAGACTTATCTTCCGAATCGGAATCGGTAAGTATTTATATAAAAAAACAACCATCAAACTGAATAACACTACAAAAATAACGGATCGTAAAATTTCTGAAAGTGCAAAAAGATCGTGGAGATCGAGACTCGTAACCGACTACAGTATTCTTGTGCTAAAAATTAAATATTTTTAAGATAATATTACGTAATATTTTGATGATCAAACGTCGGTACATCACGGGTGACTTCCGCAGCAATTAACTCTTGGGGTGTCATAAAATATTTGAAAGCCGCGGTCCTGTTTTGATTAACACTTCCCGTTATGTAAGGCCATAAATTCCAAGCCATCGTATACACAAATTGTTGTTTTGGGGAAATCTGCATGTATCACGCGTGACCTTCATGACCTAACACATTTAAAAATACTTTGATGTTAAATGGTTGTTATTTTTAGAACGAGGAAAGCCCCGCGAAACGGCTAGTTGCAAGCAGTTTCTCAGTAATTTTCCATGACGTAGCGTCGTGCACATGTAGGAAAAAACCCCGGTGTCTTTCTTTGCAAAGTACTTGATAAATTTAAATAGTAACCACATGATCTTTTACGTAAATGATGATGACGAAATCCCATATTTTGAGTTAGTAAACATCCGGAATTTGTTTCTTTAGGAAAAGAACGAAAATAAAGCGATTGATTATGAGACACGGGATAAAACGATTCTGTTCAAATGGCCGTTAATCGGTATAATACGTTTCTATCGGGGAACCGATAGACACGGGTCAATACGTTTCTGTTTGGTAATCGATAGATACGGTGATAAACGTATCCATGTGGGAAAGGGTTAATTAGTTTCAAAATATGACATGTGCGCATATGTCACCCACAGCTTCCGTTTTGTTCAAATTTTGATGCATCTGCTGATTTACGATAAAACCGTGGTGCCGCACAGTGTGTTCAAAGGATCATCTTAATTACATGTAAAATAGTGATAATTAGGTGTCTGTGGCGATATCTCTCGTAGGATCTTGAAAGGAGCTCAGCAACGAACAACATGTGGTATAATAAATAATTATCACCAATTATCTCGTCGGCACTCCATCTCTATATTACCTCCATTAGCACACACAGATATTAACGAATCATAATTATATAAATAAATATATCACCTGAAAATTTGTATGTCAACACATCTTTAATCAATATATCAGTACTGTAAGTAAAATTGTTTTTAAAAAATTTCACAGTCAAATCTGCACCATTAAACACACATGCGGGGTTTATTTTTAGCTCGACTATTCATAGAATAGTGAGCTATTGCACTCGCCCATGCGTCGGCGTCCGCGTCCCGATTTTGGTTAAGGTTTTGTATGTAAGCTGGTATCTCAGTAACCACTTGTGGGAATGGATTGAAACTACACACACTTATTCACTGTGACAAACTGACTTACATTGCACAGGTTCCATAACTCTATTTTGCTTTTTTACAAAATTATGCCCCTTTTTTGACTTGGAAATTTTTGGTTAAGGTTTGTATGTAAGCTGGTAACTCAGTAACCACTTGTGGGAATGGATTGAAACTTCACACACTTATTCACTGTGATGAACTGATCTACATTGCACAGGTTCCATAACTCTATTTTGCTTTTTTACAAAATTATCCCCCTTTTTCGACTTAGAAATTTTTGGTGAAGGTTTTGTATGTAAGCTGGTATCTCAGTACTTACTAATGGGAATGGATTGAAACTTCACATACTTGTTCACTATCATGATCTGACATGCACTAAGCAAGTCCCATAACTCTACTCTCTTTTTTTTTCAAAATTATGCCCCTTTTTCGACTTAGCAGTTTTTGGTTAAATTTTTGTATGTAATCTGATATCTCAGTATCCACTAATTGGAATGGATTGAAACTTCACACACTTGTTCACTGTCATGATCTAACATGCACTGTGAAGGTCCCATAACTCTACTTGGCATTTTTACAAAATTATGCCCCTTTGACTTAGCACTTTTTTGTTAAGTTTTTGTATGTAAGCTGGTATCTCAGTATCCACAAATTGGAAAGGATTGAAACTTCACACACTTGTTCACTGTCATGATATGACATGCAGTACAGAGATTCAATACCTCTACTTTGCATTTTACAAAATTATGCCCCTTTTTCAACTTTTGTATTCATTCAATTGACAAGGCTGTTGAATAGTCGAGCGTTGCTGTCCTCTGACAGCTCTTGTTGTTTACTCCAGCACATTTGTGAATGTAATTTTAACTTCGAACGCTGCGAATTTTGCCTTTGGGGACATATTTTCAAAGAACTATACAAGTGAAGGACTTCAGGATTACAATATACTCCAGAAAATGCAAAAATAAGTCGACAATTCGTTTCTCTGCCTTTCAATTCAAGGGAAGCGTTTTGATGATGACTGGTACTTTTCCTTCATTTATTTTAACAAGCGCCGTGATTGATGCTGACAAAGAGATGCTATTTATTACTAAGAAGCTGCTAATGAAACTGAATGACGATGTTGTAAACCAGTCAGTCGTGACCTTCACCTCGGAAAAGAAAGGAGAAGAATTTCGACATTATTAGTTGAATAAGTGATATTTTGACGTATTTATAGCTTTGAAACTGTTAAACATGCGTATGTGGTTTAAGGTAGTTCTGCACATTTGGATCCAAATTTTTTCTACAAAGTAGAATTTGATTAAACTCTGATTTTTGAAAACTTCAGAATTAGCAAATAAAAAAGATATGGTCGTGGCTTGATTTTTTGCCAGACTGATTTGAAACACTTGGACCTCATGCAATATCTTATAATGGGAGTCTATGGGGAAAAACATAACTTTCATAACATTTTCGCGAATAGAAATTTTTCTACAATGTAGATTTTGATAAAACTTCTCACAGTTGTAAATAAACGTATGGCCTATAATTTGGTGAAATAAGATGTATAGGTCCATGTGCTTATTTTTGATATATTCGACCATGATTGAACCGGACATTTCACGCTAAATACAGACATTATTTTGAAATTTGTAACATGTCATATGTTTTAATATCAAATTATGACTTTAGAAATATAGCAAATGTGTCGTTGCAATAAATTTACACACAGGTTTCCAGTGATTCATTTTGCCGTGCGTCCTGCGTCAAAGACGCGTATTTTTCATGGGGGACGCGTTAATTTAAAATGTGTGCAGCCGCGGGACGCAAACAAAATTTACTTTATCACTGTTCGATTTGTAAAGCATAGGGCTTGAGCTAGGGAGAAACTTGAGCGAAATAGTCGCTTTGTAGCTCCCCACTTCGCTCTAATCTAACATCAAAGCAAAATTCAAGTCGCCCGATTTTTTTTATCCACACTCCACCAGCTATCCGCTATCAGCCTGTTGACACTTGACTGGAATATACGATGGCATAATTTAAGCTCCGCCTACTTCAGATTACCGAGAAGTGCGAAGGTGACACTTGTTTTGTAAACTGACTGTTGATAAACAAAGCAGTAGAGATTTATATTACCCGTACATTAGCTTACACATGCTTTTTTGACCTTTAGAAAGTATCTTACCTTGACTGGCTCGAATAATTTCCTTAAATCCACAAGACTTTAAAAACATAATTTTAATCACTGACACGTTCTGAGATTAAAATAACAACTGAAATTTACCCAAATTTTTGACACTCGCATCAAATTTAGAAATTGGGTTAAACATGTTTGACAACTGTTTCTTTTGATGTGAGCCGACACCAGCAGATCAAAGAAGACAGTATTCGAGTGATGTCATTGTGATGTCACTGCTATTGACATGTATTTAATTCACATACTTGTTATTTAAAGTGACTGACTTTGGGTGCATTAGCACTGGGAGCTTTATTTATTTTCTGCTGATATGGAATTAACATTTTTAATTAATTGTATTCTTATATTTAAGGGGTTTTCTTGGTTTGGGCAATCATTGCAAGAGTGAAAAAAAAACTTTAATTTGCAGTTTAATCACATCAGATTCACAAGGTTTACAAAGATTAGAAAACAGAATCACTGACATTTTCAGTGAATTTATTTACTTTAAATTAATAGACTTAAACAAAGACAGGAAATAATAAAATTAGTTACGTTATAATAATTATATATTAAGCATATTTAGTTCCTTTTTCAACTTGAATGACTCATTACTCACTGGCTGGGACTCATTGTTTCAAAATATGCGAGTCCCATGGACTCGTATCTTCAGATTTCAAAATGAATCACTGGGTTTCGATTAATTCAGAAAATGATTTTCATTTCCGTACGCCGAATCCAGGCTTTGTTCTATGTTTTCGGGATAAATGACGTTACGCCACCACTTCCGGTTTATCAAACATGCAGAACTACCTTAATAAATACAGATAGGCTTATGCTGTTTATTTTACAAACGCGTCATGACAAACATTTTTTTTTATCATAAAATGAACATTTACAGTTTTTTGTTCTGTCTCCATCGTTGAAATCTTTGCAGAAATGATTTGCATTAGAAAATAATGGTTATGAAGCGACTGATATATTGATTAAAAGATGTGTTGATATATAAATTTACTGGTGATATATTGATTTATATAATTATGATCTGTTAATTACTGTGTGTGCTCTACCTGGTAAATGAGTACAGTCTACTTGGGTGTAAGTTGGTATTACATATATACACAACACTAGTCCAACTAATTTGACGTGATCTTAGGAAACATGGAGATATTTTTTCATATCAGGGCACTAGTTTGGCCGTTTTTGGGGCCGATAATGGGCCCCAGTCCCCTCATAAAATATTATGTTTTTTTTCCCCTTTCTCAGAAGAAAATTCCCCTGATAATAGGTTGTTTGACACAACTAGATATGAACTCTTTTCAAGTCATATTATAGTGCCTCTAAGGAAGGTTACTGCTGCAAGATAGTTATAGTAGTTAGAAATCATTGAAAACAGTATTAATAAGTGTGAAAAGTAGTAACATATATATGGCTCAAAACTTCCCCTTTTTGTTCTAAAACGATGAAAAATTCCCTCTCAGAGGGTATGGGTACCTGTCCCTAAAAGTTGTCTAGTGCCCTGCATATGGGCAATATACCCACTCACGTCATACACTCGAATGACCAAAATGGTTGAAGCAACTTCCTATGAAATTTTCATCGCTGCCGACGCTTTACATGCTATAGGTTTAAATGCTGATTTTTTCATGAATTTGCCATAAATTAAAATATAACTTAATGTATCGAAAGGAGATTCAAATCCGCATTAATCTATGTTAAAATTACCAAATAATATCCAAAACTACCAATTTTCTGGTGATTGAAACCTTTGTATGTACTGTACACAATCAACATTTACGGTGTGTTTACATGCCATGTAAAACCAATAACTTTACATGACTGTGTACTGTGATTTAACTTCATTATTTTGGTCCTTCAAAGTTTTGACGTTTAGATTGCCTGTCACACATCTAAAACAATCTGAACGTCGAATTATTTTGACTATACACAACATAAGATATGTATAGCAATTGACCGACAAATATCTAAAAAATTCTCTTCTTTGTTCAAATATCTAAGGGGAGTTACTCTAACATATCGGCGATTTGCAAAGCGTAAGTGAATTAGATTTGAAACAAATTAAATCATATTTGTTAAAAGGTGTGCAAGTAAGAGAAGCTTTTGTAAAAAAAATGATTCTAGTTGGAGCATTAGGACATGTTATAACTGAGACTAGTTCAATAACATTAAACTTGCACAGGGCGCCTATTAATATTTGGACGTTCAGCATGTCCCTGTGTCAAGTTTAATCGAATGACAGCCGTTTGCATTGCACAGATTTTGACCTTATTTCATTGAAGTGTAATGTAACACGTGATACATTGGTTTACCGTAACTAAAACTGTACCACCAATCACTTCCCCGACGCATTACACAAATTCTTTTAGCGTAATTTAATGAAATATCATGAAAAATACAACACTGAATAAATATATAGAATTAATTATACAGGCATAGACGAAAACAAATACGTTTAGCATGCGGCACTAGTAAAAAATCTGCGGTCATTATTTAACGCATGGGTACTGCCGGATGCATGTGGACTACCCGTTTAAACTGCTTTGATATGAACTTATAACTTACTTTAATAACTTGGTTAAATTACAACCAACAAAGGCTGGTTTATATAATACACCAATCGATTATAAACATATGCATACTACATAGACAATACGTTAGTAACAGGCCGCATTATTTTCAAATCCGACCGTGAGAATATTTTTTTGTCTAAAATCATTCTTTATTATATTTTCGTGTTGTGTTGCGAAAGTGAATGGATGTAAATTTCACGTTCAGAGTGCAGACAGATCTTCAATATTTTCAGTAAGGCAGTATGTTCAGTAGATGTGTAAAATAGGTTTCTTTGTCTGTTGTTGGTATTTAGCTGTCACTTTTTACTCACTTCCACCGTGAAATTGTAAAACCTTCCGCAAGAATTTTTGCGGAAAGGTCTACCGGGAAATTCATAACTTCGATAAAACTTAGGACTAGATGAAATGTCAAAATGGTAAAATATTGAAGTCTGACATTTATTTATAGAACTAAACTGAGACCACTCAAATGAATTCAGTTGTAGGTTTAAATATATTGACCATAATCCATATCGACATTATAGGATAAATTCCCTTTTCCGGTATTTCCGTAAATAGGCTCATGGGGGCTGGCGGTATTAGCCGATATAAGGACCGTGTAAAATATTAGTGATTATTTTTGCCAAAAGATAAAGATTAAGGAAAGTTCTTACTTTCCCACTGTGAAAATATTATTTTACGAGTTCGGTAACAAAATCTTTGCACAAAAGTTTGTTTACCCTGAAAAAATGCGAATAATTTCACACCATCGGTATTGCGCTACGGAAGCTGCAGTTTAAAGTAAACAATAAAATTTCAAAAATAATGTAAATTTTGGGAATATTTTTGCTACATCTTAATTACAACAATGTTTTATGATAATCTGCAATATTTTTTACCACATTTTCTTTGTTTAAACCTTGAAAAAAGAATATTAATCTTAAACACTACTGCTATACAGCATTACAGAATAATGGCCAATAAACCCCCCCCCCCCCCCCCCCCCCCCCCCCCCCCCCCCACACCCACACCCACACCCGGGATTGGGTATTTATTGGTGGCTTATACAGAAAAACCGGACTTACCCTATAATATCAATATGGAGAATGGGTGCCAAACACAGCAGCAGGCCAAACTTAATCTTGCTCTAATATAGAGTCGAGATGCTAATTTATATCATGAACAACTAAAAAGTACAAAACTTTCAGTAACAATTTAAAAAAAAAAACCCAACCATTTTGGTCATTTGAAGTAGTATTTTTGCAATTAAATATAGCGTCACCTCGGTGCAAAAAGTAGATCACTGCATTGATTTAAAGAAGGACTTATTGACCTTGCGCTAAGGTGACGATAGGTCCAGAGTTACTATAGAATTAAGCCAGATTTCTGCTTGCAAAAATGTTCTGTATAATTTTGTCTTTACTCCCATGATGTACTGAACATCATGCATTTTGATGTAGTGTATAAACACACAGATAACTAAAAAGCTGATGTTTGTGTTAAGGATCTTGAAGTATTGACTGCAAGTTTTTTGAACAAATTCAGAAAATGCCAAAAATAAAGTGCACAGCGTTAACTAACTGCCAGATTGAAGTGCAGATCATTGAGCTCAGTTTTCACTTGCAAGAAAATCTTGGTACATTGAGTAACAAAGTTGCAGCAATTTCAATTTTCTGTTGAAATTTGGCGAGTATGCAAGCTTAAATGTAAATGCTGAGAGAAAGGATGCGTCAGAGTTCATAATAACATAAATTAGGAGGCCGGGCAAAAGTATTTCAGCAGCTTATCATCCTGCGGGATGACTTTCACTCAATTTTTCCATACCTCATGTTTTTAGCTCACCTGTCACAAAGTGACAAGGTGAGCTTTTGTGATCGCGCGGTGTCCGTCGTCCGTGCGTGCGTGCGTAAACTTTTGCTTGTGACCACTCTAGAGGTCACATTTTTCATGGGATCTTTATGAAAATTGGTCAGAATGTTCATCTTGATGATATCTAGGTCAGGTTCGAAACTGGGTCACGTGCCTTCAGAAACTAGGTCAGTAGGTCTAAAAATAGAAAAACCTTGTGACCTCTCTAGAGGCCATATATTTCACAAGATCTTCATGAAAATTGGTCAGAATGTTCACCTTGATGATATCTAGATCAAGTTCGAAACTGGGTCACGTACCTTCAAAAACTAGGTCAGTAGGTCTAAAAATAGAAAAACCTTGTGACCTCTCTAGAGGCCATATATTTCATAAGATCTTCATGAAAATTGGTCAGAATGTTCACCTTGATGATATCTAGATCAAGTTTGAAACTGGGTCACGTGCCATCAAAAACTAGGTCAGTAGGTCAAATAATAGAAAAACCTTGTGACCTCTCTAAAGGCCATATTTTTCATGGGATCTGTATGAAAGTTAGTCTGAATGTTCATCTTGATGATATCTAGGTCAAGTTCGAAACTGGGTCACATGCGGTCAAAAACTAGGTCAGTAGGTCTAAAAATAGAAAAACCTTGTGGCCTCTCTAGAGGCCATATATTTCAAGAGATCTTCATGAAAATTGGTCAGAATGTTCACCATGATGATATCTAGGTCAAGTTTGAAAGTGGGTTACATGCCATCAAAAACTAGGTCAATAGGTCAAATAATAGAAAAACCTTGTGACCTCTCTAGAGGCCATATTTTTCATGCGATCTGTATGAAAATGGTCTGAATGTTCATCTTAATGATATCTAGGTCAAGTTCGAAAGTGGATCACGTGCCATCAAAAACTAGGTCAGTAGGTCAATAAAAGAAAAACCTTGTGACCTCTCTAAAGGCCATATTTTTCATGGGATCTGTATGAAAGTTGGTCTGAATGTTCATCTTGATGATATCCAGATCAAGTTTGAAAGTGGGTCACGTGCCTTAAAAAACTAGGTCAGTAGGTCTAAAAATAGAAAAACCTTGTGACCTCTCTAGAGGCCATACTTGTGAATGGATCTCCATAAAAATTGGTCAGAATGTTCACCTTGATGATATCCAGGTCAAGTTTGAAACTGGGTCACGTGCCTTAAAAAGCTAGGTCAGTAGGTCAAATAATAAAAAAACCTTGTGACCTCTCTAGAGGCCATACTTTTCATGGGATCTGTATGAAAGTTGGTCTGAATGTTCATCTTGATGATATCTAGGTCAAGTTTGAAACTGGGTCAACTGCGGTCAAAAACTAGGTCAGTAGGCCTAAAAATTATTAAAATCTTTTGACCTCTCTCAAGGCCATATTTTTCAATGGATCTTCATGAAAATTGATCTGAATGTTCACCTTGATGATATCTAGGTCAGTTTCGAAACTGGGTCACGTGCGGTCAAAAACTAGGCCAGTAGGTATAAAAATAGAAAAACCTTGTGACCTCTTTAGAGGCTATATTTTTCATGAGATCGTCATGAAAATTAGTGAGAATGTTCACCTTGATGATATCTAGTTAAAATTCAAAACAGGGTCACGTACCTTCGAAAACTAGGTCAATAGGTCAAATAATAGAAAAACCTTGTGACCTCTCTAGAGACCATATTTTTCAATGGATCTTCATGAAAATTGGTCAGAATTTTTATCTTGATAATATCTAGGTCAAGTTCAAAACTGGGTCACATGAGCTCAAAAACTAGGTCACTATGTCAAATAATAGAAAAAAACGACGTCATACTCAAAACTGGGTCATGTGGGAAGAGGTGAGCGATTTAGGACCATCATGGTCCTCTTGTTATTTCGATGTAAATGAGATATGAAACCAAAATTTGTAGTCCTGTTTGGCGCCATATAACCTATACTGTGTTGGTGCGCCGTAAAACCCAAATAAAATAAATTCACTCAGTTTATTTGGCCTTAGGCAGACGTCTGTTGCATGTACTTCTCTGCAGCAAGTTTGAATTTCCTGTCAAATAAGTATACTGCCTGTTAAAATGTTTGTATCTCATTTCAGATAAGGCCTTAAAAATGGCCATCAGACCTTTGAACAAGGACAAGAAAATTGTCAAAAGGACAAAGAAATTTATCCGTCATCAGTCAGACAGATATGTTAAACTGAAGGTATGGGAATTACTTTTAAGCATTTAAATAAAAGATGGAACTTAGTCACTGTTAAAGGCTCTGTTTGTGTACCTGTCCAATCCTGAGGTACAAGATGGCACCTCTAAAGATATTTCTTCATTCAAGGGATGGGAAACTGCTGTTACACCATGAGATGGTAGTGTCTCATAATACATACTAAATACATCTTAAATGTTGAAGATTTGGAATTGGGACATTTAACATAATGCAATTGTCTTGCCAAAAACCAAATAATTTTCATTTTAAGCATATAAAAGATTTAGAAATGTATGACCAAATAAACTGTTACATGCTTGCAAGGTTTTGCCAGATTCATTTTCTGAGTTGGCTAAATTCAAGGTGTGCAGTAATTTAATCTCAAAATTGCCTATGATTATTTACCCAAAGATCATTTCTTTCGCTGTCATTTGCATCAAAAGTAGAAGTTGTGTGCAGGCAGAAACTTAGTTCCAATTATCTAAACATGTAACTGTAATTTACTTTTTTAGCAAAACTGGCGTAAGCCAAAAGGTATTGACAACAGAGTGAGGAGGCGTTTCAAGGGCCAGTATTTGATGCCAAATATTGGTTATGGTACAGCCAAGAAACACAGACATGTCATGCCAGATGGATTCAAGAAATTTCTGGTCCATAATGTTGCAGTAGGTTTTTTACTGTATTTATATAATCTGAAATTCCTATTCTGCTGAAATTGAACTTGTGACTGCTAAAATTAACCAGATTGACTGCACCAGAGGTTCCACCTTTACTTTTGTCCCACAAAATCGCAGTAATCAGGGCCTCCCCTGGGCCTTGTGAAGTTGCAGTCACTGTTTGAAAGAATGTGCCAAATTGAATCTGAATTGCTGAAATTTGGCCACATTTTAATTAAATTCTTGTCGCCACTTTCAAAAATCTGTAGCAAGTTGTTTGACTTTGTAGTATTTTGCTACATTGGCGAATGGCAGAGAGGGCCCTGAGTTATGTAAATCTGTCATCAGTTTGTGCAGAACAGAGGTTTTTGAATGTAGTTTGCCTAGTACAGTTGTGTTACAGCAAAACGTTTCTAGTATTGCCACTATTTTTAGTGAGCATTTGAGTCTGGTTAGCACTTTAATATCGTAGTTTAAGTTTGTAACAGTTTAAAAATCGGAGATATTTGTGTGTAATTTTGTTGCACGAGTTAAGAACTTCTTTCTAAATTTCAAGTTTGTTAGGAATTGGTAAAAAAATAAATCCCATGTTATAGAGAGAGTTTATGAAGTGAGTTCTTCGTGAAAAAGAAACCGACAGGGAGTGACCAACCGAGGTTTCTATTTCTCGAAGAATTCTCTTCATGGACTCTATCTGACATAGTGTGAAATCTACGTTTGACCAGTCAGAATTGTTGAGTCAGTCGTGTCGACGCTCTTCAGCCTGTAGAGCTGTTCTTTAAAAATTATTGCTACAGTCACATTGGTCTTCAGGGATAAGAAGCCGCATAGCCACATTTTTATGCCCCCGAAGGGAGGCATATAGTTTTTGAACCGTCTGTCAGTCTGTCGGTCTGTCGGTCTGTCCGCAATTTTCGTGTCCGGTCCATATCTTTGTCATCGATGGATGGATTTTCAAATAACTTGGCATGAATGTGTACCACAGTAAGACGACGTGTCGCGCGAAAGACCCAGGTCCGTAGCTCAAAGGTCAAGGTCACACTTAGACGTTAAAGGTCATTTTTCATGATAGTTGGGCGTGTCCGGTCCATATCTTTGTCATCCATGGATGGATTTTCAAATAACTTGGCATGAATGTGTACCACAGTAAGACGACGTGTCGCGTGCAAGACCCAGGTCCGTAGCTCAAAGGTCAAGGTCACACTTAGACGTTAAAGGTCATTTTTCATGATAGTGCATTCGTGTCCGGTCCATATCTTTGTCATCCATGGATGGATTTTCAAATAACTTGGCATAAATGTGTACCACAGTAAGACGACGTGTCGTGCGCAAGACCCAGGTCCGTAGCTCAAAGGTCAAGGTCACACTTAGACGTTAAAGGTCATATTTCAACATAGTGCATTGATGGGCGTGTCCGGTCCATATCTTTGTCATTCATGCTTGGATTTTAAAAATATTGGGCATGGATGTGTACCACAGTAAGACGACATGTCGCGCGCAAGACCCAGGTCCGTAGGTCAAAGGTCCTAAACTCTAACATTGGCCATAACTATTCATTCAAAGTGCCATCGGGGGCATGTGTCATCCTATGGAGACAGCTCTTGTTTCAAAAATAACTTACTCTGGTCAAAAAGTAGGTTGCACAATATTGAATGGTTATGATTTATAAGCAAAGTAATTTAGGCTACTGACTTTGAACCATTTGCATGGTATGAACCCAGATTGAGTGGTCATGGTAAGAAGTGGTCGTGCTGGCTTGTTGAAAGTTTATGGTTCTACCAAGAGCTCACATGTAAGTGATATAGTGCCCCAAGAAGCACTTACGGTCTCTCTTCCCCATTTAAAGCTGGGAAGTTGTGTTGGTGCGACTTAAATATTTAAGTCATTTGTTCAAGCAGGTTCAATACTTTGATTGCTAAATTTCAGGAACTTGAAGTACTTTTGATGCAGAACAGAACATTCGCTGCTGAGATCGCACACAATGTATCAAGCAAAAAAAGAAAAGTCATTGTGGAACGTGCACAACAGTTGGCCATCAAAGTGACCAATCCAAATGCCAGGCTGCGTTCTGAAGACGACGAGTAAACTGGCTTTTTGTGTACATAAAAAGAAAAATAAAAGAAAAAAATCCAGGTGTCTTTGTTTGTCTGTAGTTGTTACGCTTAAAAGAAGCCGATAGTGTTGAAATTGTTGATATCAGGGCTTCAGTAAATATTGTACAGTCAATTTGCAAAAGCAATTCTTGTTCTGCACAAGGTGAGCTAAAGTGATCGGCCCAGTCTGTCATCGTCAACAGTTCTATTTTTAACACTACAGGTTATAATTTTGTTTTTGTCCTTAATGAAACTAGATCAGAATGTTTGCTTCAATATTATCAGGACTAATAACTGGTTGTAATTGCTCTAATAGGCTGTATTTTCTGCATGAACTCAGAAACTGTCAAGATGTTTTTTTGTCAAAGTAAGACGGTGTTAAAGGTAAAAAACAAGACAAATTGCAGATAAACCTTCAGCCTTGTTCCTTGCTTCATTTGCATAAATTTTTAGCTCACCTGAGTACATAGTGCATGAGGTGAGCTATTGTGATCACTCGGCGTCCCTGTCTGTCTGTCCACACTTTCCTTTAAACAACATCTCTGCATTTGGTGGAAGTTGATGAAACTTCGCCGGGGTGGTCCCCTTTCAAAGTTGTTCAAAAAATTAAATTCCACACAACTGGTTGTGGCAACCAAAAGGGAAAACTAAAAAAATCTTGTCCATTTACATAGACTTGTATAGGAAAAATCTTAAAAAATTTTCTTGTCTGAAATCACAAGACCTAGGCCTTTGATATTTGGTATGTAGCATTACCTTGTGGTCCTCTACCAAGATTGTTCAAATTACTACCCTGGGGTGAAAAGAGGCCTGTGCCAGGGGTCCCAAGTTTTACATAGACATAGAATTTTTTTTTAAATCTTGTTTGAAACCACAAGATTGCTCAAATTATTGCCCTTGGTGAAAGGCCCCGCCCCGGGGGTCCCAAGTTTTACATAGACTTGTATAGGAAAAAAAAAACTTTAAAAATCTTGTCTGAAACTGCAATGCCTAGCTTTTGATATTTTGTTTGTTGCATTGCCTAGTGGTCCTCTACCAAGATTATTAAAATTACGCCCCTGAGGTGAAAAGAGGCTCCACCCAGGGGGTCCCAAGTTTTACGTAGACTTCAGTTATATAGGAAAAACATTTAAAAATCTTCCTGTCTGAAAGTTGAAGGCCAGACCTTTGATATTTGGTATATAGCATTGCCTAGTGGTACTCTACCATTCAAATTATGCCCCTTGGATGAAAAGAAGCCCTGCCCTGCGGGTCCATAGTTTTATATAGACTTTTAAATGTAGGAAAAACTTTAAAAATCTTGTCTGGAAGTTCAAGGCCTAGGCCTTTGATATTTGGTATGTAGCATTTCCTAGTGGTACTCTTTACAAAATTGTTCAAATTATGCACCTGGGGTGAAAAAGAGGCCGTTCCCTAGGCCAAGGGTCACTTGTATATGAGTTATTTAGGAAAAATACTTGGAAAAATTATCTGATCATAATTATTTCCTAGACTCTTTCATTATAATTACCTGATAACCCCCAAGTAATTAGGGGTCACTTGACATACTGATGTACTCGTTTTTATGCCCCCGAAGGTGGCATATTAAAATCGCACAGTGCGTGCGTGAGTCCATGCGTCCAGTTAATTCTTGTCCGGGCTGTAACTCTTCCATCCATAAAGGGATTTTGAAATCGCTTGGCATAAATGTTCACCATAACGAGATGTGTCATGTGCAAGACCCAGTCCCCTAGCTCCAAGGTCACGGTCACACTTAGAGGTCAAAGGTTATCATAGTCTGTTTCGTGTCTGATCCATAACTCTGCCATCCATGAAGGGATTTTCAAATAACATGGCATAAATGTTTACCATAATGAGGTGACGTGTCATGCGCAAGATCCAGATCCCTAGCTCCAAGGTCAAGGTCACACTTAGAAGTCAAAGGTTAACGGGGTCTGTTTCGTGTCCGGTCCATAAGTCTGCCATTCATCAAGGGATTTTGAAATTACTAGGCATAAATGTTCCTCATAATGAGACGACGTGTCTTGCGCAAGATCCAGACCCCTAGCTCTAAGATCAAGGTCACACTGAAGTTAAAGGTTAAGAGGGTCTGTTTCTTGTACAGTCCATAACTCTGCCATTGATGAAGGGATTTTGAAATTACTTGGCATATATGTTCCCTATAATGAGATGAGGTGTCATGCACAAGACCCAGACCCCTAGCTCCAAGGTCAAGGTCACACTGAAAAGTCAAAGGTTTTTCTTGTCTGGTTCATAACTCTGCCATTTATCAGGGGATTTGAAAATAATTTGAAACAAATGTTAACCATATTGAGAATGTGTGTCACGTTTATGACCTGGGCCTCTTAGGTCAAGGTCACGAAATGATGTGTGATTTTTCTACGCATACAGCTGTAGCATTCTTGGGCACGCTTGGGGGGCATTTGTCACCAATAGTGACAGCTCTTGTTTAAGATACAGCCTTGAAATTTGGATGACATATTATACAAGTTTGCACACTGATCTTGACACTGACTTTCAGTGACCTACTTTCTTAATATTTTAGCATCCGTTTGACATTTGAATCATGCAGCTCATATTACTCCGGTGAGCGATCCAGGGTCATGACCCTTGTGTTGAAAATATAATCTAAGTCTGTTATTTTGACATCTTGTGTGTAACAATAGGTTACAAGGTCAAATGTTAGTAGAACTTTGTTTACACATCAGAGGCTATGTATTATACCAAACCTTCATGAAGCTTGGTCAGAATGACTAGATTACTGTGTGAATGAAAGTAGGGAAAATACCAAAGTCAATGCTATGCTCCCACTCGTCATAACCACAATCTGACTGTGTTTTGATATGCAATTCTAAATACATTGTATGTCTTGGCCTCTTAACTTGTAAGGCTAATATATACTACTAAACACTAATAACTTTTGGAAAATAGTGGTGAAATTGTAAATAAATAAAACATTTTCTTCCCAGTTGTATTGGCTTTAGAGACAAGCAGAGAGGTTGCACTTGACCAGTGTGTTGTGCACTCTTATATAAAATGAGTCAAATTTCCAGTCCACTTGTTATGCCCCCCTTCGAAGAAGGGGGGTAATTGTTTTGCAGATGTCGGGCGGTCTGTCCGTCTGTAGACCAATTGGTTTCCGGATGATAACTCGAGAACGCTTTGGCTTAGGACCATGAAAGTTGAAAGGGAGGTTGTTCATGACCAGCAGATGACCCCTATTGATTTTGAGGTCAGTAGATCAAGTTCACAATGACCAGTTTCCAGAAGGTAACTCGACCTTTGGTCTTGGATCATGAAAGTTGATCTGGAGGTTGGTCATGACCAGCAGATGACCCTATTGATTTTGAGGTTAATAAGTCGAAGGTAAAGGTCACAGTGACACTGAACATGTGAACCGTTTCCAGACAATAAATTGAGAACCCTTGGTCATAGGATTACGAAACTTAATAGGGAAGTTGATGATGACACCAATTGATTTTGAGGTCAAGGGTCATGGATGACGAAACTCAATAAGGAGGTTGATCATAACCAGCAGATGACCCTTTTTTTATTTTGAGGTCAGTAGGTCAAGGTCACTGTGACCCGGAACAGTTGAACCGTTTTCGGACGATAACTTGAGAACGCTTTGGCCTAGGATCTTAAAACTTTAGGGAGGTTGATCATGACCAGCAGATGACCCCTATTGATTTTGATGTCAAGGGTCAAGGTCACAATGACCCGGAACAGTTCAACTATTTCTGAATATTTCAGAACGCTTGGGCCTAGGATCATGAAAATAAGGCGGTTGATCATGACCAGAAGATGACCCCTATTGATTTTGAGGTCAGTAAATCAAAGATCAAGGTTACATTGACCCAGAACAGTAGAACTTTTATTTGCCAAATAACTAGAGAATGCACATTTGATACGGAGGTCACCTATGACTGGTAAATGACCCATAATTATAGATTTGAGGTTAGTGCATCAAACGTCTAGTGCACATTGACCAAATAATTTCTGTTCCTGGTTCAGTTACTAAATGCATCAAGAGAAGCATCTGGTGTTCTACGAGCTCTTGTTTTGCTGATTTCTGTCTGTCGGTCCTTCAAAGAAGGAGGGTAATTGTTCTGCAGATGTCGGTTGGTCGGCCCGTAGACCAATCTGTTTCCGGATGGTTACTCGAGAACGCTTGGGCATAGGATCATGAAAGTTGGTAGGGAGGTTGTTCATGACCAGCAGATTACCCCTATTGAATGAGATCAGTAGGTCAAATGTCAAGGTCACAGTGACACAGAACAGTTAAACTGTTTGCGGAAGATGACTTATGAAAGCTTTGGCCTAGGATCACGAAACTTAAAAGGGAGGTTGATTATGACAGCAGATGACCCCTATTGATTTTGATATCAGGTCAAAGGTCAAGGTCACAGTGAACACATAATTTTTTTATTCCTTGTGCATTTACTGAATGCATCAAGTTGGGCATTTCGTGTTCTCCGACCTCATGTACATTTGAACTTTGTTTTTCAGAGAGTTGCTGCCTAGCTTCAAGCTTTAGAGGAATTCATCAGCAACACTTATTACCTGTTCAATACAAGTACCATTTGAAAAGTAGTGGCAACAGTTCAGTATTTTCACCATTTGCACGTGCACCCACAAGTGTGGCATATCAATTGAAAGAGTATTGATTTTTTAAGGCCAACTTACAGGAAATTGCACTAAAATCATGGGCAAAAGCACATTTGATTAGCAATTGAAATACATGTGGTATATCATAAGTGAATCTAGCTGCAATTTTCGCGAAGAGCAGAGGGCGTATTGTAAGATACGGGGACTGCTTGGCATCGGCGCATCAGAAATTAAAGCCGACTTGGACAAAGTGAACGGGGACAGTGCACTGCCATACCGAACTATTGCCCGAAAAAGAGGGGAGAACCAGCACAAAAAATGAGGCACGTCCTGGGCGCCCTCTGACTGCTGTGTCTGAGAAAGACATTAATAGTCGAGAAAGATGCTCAGTGGAGCATATAGGGGAATGTTGGGCCTTAAGTCGTCAGCTGTTTTTCTTATTTTAAAAGAAAGGCTAAATCTGCCCAAAGAGCGCTTCCAAGTGTATTTTTGAGTGGCTTTTGCGCCTGGAAAAGTGTGTACAGTCAGTTGGAGAGTACTGTGAAGGTCTCACGTAGTCATTTCTTGAAAAATGACTGAGGTATGGATAGCCTGCCACTGTTGCCACTACTTTTCAAATACTCCTCGTACTTGCTTCACTGCCGAATTACCAGGAAACATGTAGCTCCACACTGGAGATGCCATTAATAAATACGTCAAAATCTGAATTGTTGAAAGCTTCAGCCCTCAAATTTTCAAAGGGTCACAAGGCAATAAAACAATATACTGACATGAGATTTTATGTTAGAATTTCGAGTCCAGTGAGTAATGTTTTTCTCAAAAGTACTTCTGTTGATGTAACTGGGTTCAGTTAAGTCTTCCTGGATTCCACTCCAGACTAATATGTTCCCTGCAACTAGGTGACAAGTTGACAACTTTACCTAAAGAATGAAAGGTGTAGGATGACAACAGAACATCGATTGCAAGCAAAATATCCGAGTCGCCAAAATCACCAAACTAGGTCCCAACCGGTAGAAAATTGACGATTTTTTAAAGGGTACCGTTGCTGTCCGTTTTGGTACTAATTTTTCAAGGTAAGTCACTGCTTGGTATTATATAGGACTATCATAGCATCAATTGCAAGCAAAATATCCGGACGCCAAAATGACCATGAGGCAAGTGATTTGAAGTATGAGACCTTAACCACTCGGCCACGGAGGCCCCATACAGAGTTGACCACTCAGCCACGGAGGCCCCATGCAGAGTTGTGCGTGGGGGGGGGGGGGGGGGGGGTGGACACCTTATGAAAATCGGCTAAAATTGACTTGCTTTCAAAATATTGCCAAGATAATTACCATATTCGGTCAAATTATTTGGTGGGGGGGGGGGGGGGGGGGCTGGAACATCTTCCAAGATTTCTGTAACATGACTAGGTTTTTCTGTAAATGTTTAGAGCACCTATAAAAATTCACTGTCTTGTGTACAGAATGTTTGAACGTAATTTCCGTATTCTTAAATATATGGCATGACTTGGAATGATCCAATAGCAAACGATAAATACATCTATAATTATAAGGAAAAGTTACAGATTTTGATAAATACATACAGGTAAATTGTTTAATTGTATTGTATTTAAATGGTATTCCTTAATAACATGATATTTAACTCTAAGGAAAACATTTACTACATTAAGGTTAATATACTTGCTGTGTCTGCTGATATATTCATACCACTTTTTTTAAGTTGATATGAATTTTAGTGTATATAGATGTAAACAGCCACTTTTACAGAAATATACAAATAAAAGTTTTCATCTTAGTCCAGATTATCATCGCTAACCAGTTCACCCTTGATCTGATCATGGATGATATTTGCTGTTTTAAAACATTTTTATAACGCGCATATAGTGCCTAGCGATAGTACGTAGTCTATGAATGTGCACTGATTTTATGTCTCTTATAATTCTTTATACAAACTTTGTTCTCTCGAACTTGGATAATTCAAACCTCACCCTTCACTCGAATTCATCGTCAGGTCCCGGCAATATCCCTGTATGATGTACATTGTTCGATGATTCGAACTACCGATAATTCAAACAAATTTTGTCGGTCCCGACGAGTTCGAGTTATCAAGGTTCGGCTGTAATTATTATTATGTGCATTGTGAAAATTGTTATATGTTTTATTGGATGAGACTTAAATAAACTATCAAACTATATATTGAATAAAACAGCTGACCAGCCATGACTTGATATTTTATCAATATTTAAGATTCACTCTGACATTTAACATACGCTTAGTACATTACGCTGTTGCTAAAACTATAATTCAACAATCAAACTGTGCTATCGTATAGTTCGTTTTATTCGACCTGGCAGGGCGGAGTTAATCTCTGTCTTATGAAAATAATGGTCATCTAAAAAAAAAAACAAGCAAAATAGGTAGAGCTACAGTGGTTACAGTGTAAGGTAGATGGCCAGTGAATAAGAAATCAAGTTGCCGAATACACTACATACCCTGCACAATAATGCAGTGGACTGTCGCGGAACCCCGCCCCGCCAGGTCGATTAAAATGCACTTTACCAATTTATCCATTTTACGAATTCAACCCATTGTTAGGAAGTAACAATAATAAAATCAAATGTTTTAAACTTATGAAATAGCGAAAAACATTGAGTGCATTTGCGACCAGCATGCCATGGATACAGACCAGCCTGCGCATCCGAAGATCCATGCTGTTCGCTTTCAAAGCCTGTTGCAATTAGAGAGGCCGTTAGCGAACAGCATGTATCTTGACCAGACTGCGCGGATGCGCAGGTTGGTTTGGATCCATGCTGGTCGCAAATGCACCATGTTAGTTTTCTCATGGCGCGGCTCAAATGGAGATGTTTGAAATTTTGAAACGTTTTCCTGACGTGTGCTAAAGTATGAAACAGAATTTCATAGCAGTTCATGATATCTTGGCAAAATAGCAAATGACGGGGTAAATATTTTGATCAGTATATTCAGTTGCATTTTGGGCCTCATTTTCATCAGTCTGTTGAACGCCCAGACGGAGCAACTGAACTTTATTCTTCCGATTGTGTACATAACTGTATCGGCTAATTTCATCCATGATAAATTCAACAGCATTAAAGCCCTGCTCCGCTGCTATTCAGATTCTTTTGTGTGTATGCAACCCATGATTACAATAGGAAAGAGTTAACGGCCACTTGCCACACTTTAGCACGCATAACCAGAATTATATATAAAAAGACTCTATTTTGACAGGCGCCTGTTCATAATCAGGATTTCATGCTTTTTCAGTGACAATTTAAGGTTAAAAGGTAGGACGGGAGCAGGGCTTTAAAGGTTTGAGTTTGACACGTTTCATGCATATCTTTGTTGCTGCTTAACCTTAATGCGGGACACGACTGATTCTGCCTTTGTGACCAGTGAAGATCATGATCAGCTGTCTGAACATGATCTACACCGTTCGCCAATCACTCGGTATCTTTTTGGCCAGCAACCCTTTTTTTCGCCATTCAGTCAGTATCTTTTTGGCCAGCAACCCTTTTTATCGCCATTCAGTCAGTATCGTTTTGGTCAGCTGTTCTTTTGATAATTGAACGATCTGACATTGTTTGTTTGTTTTCTGTACCAGTGCAAACCTGTTCTCCACAAGTAACTGCCAACTTCACCACATGAATCAGAACTGGAGGACGAATGAATTCAGACACCGTGTCTTTTATCAAATCGTCACAGAGAACACACGTCCCGTCCAAGGATCGAACGCACGACCCCGCGATCCAGATACCAACGGTCTCCCTATTGAGCTAAGCGGGCGGGCTCGATCTGACATTGAGGTATAATAATTTATTCGGCATAATGATTAATTTAAGCAAAATAATCTGTTTGACCTGAATATCCGTGACAGTAAAGGTGCCTTAATGCATAAGCATTGCATTTTTTTTGTATTTTATATCCGACAGAGTCATTTGAAAAAAATAAATCAAATTCAAAAAAGTTCTTCTATAACATGAATTAATATATTCTTAAAGGAGAACTACATACACATGATATAACATGGAAGTCTGTTTCGCACTAAAATAATATCATTTTTCTTCCAAATAAGTATAAAAATATTTTATGGAATACATAATGTCACGGTGTTGCATACATGTATACATGAAATATGGTATGATTGTATTTTTAAAAATAATAAATATATATCTATTAATTGATCGCGATAATTTTATTTTAACGGTACTTGGTAAAATCCAAAAACAGGTAAAGCAGGTGTTTTATCCTATAAGTGGTGTTCATTTTAACTCTAAATACGAGGCGTGAATCCATAACAGATTTGTAGTCAAGTGGATAGTGTGTTGGACCTCTATTGTTTTTATGTTTGTATGGTGTAGGGTCGAGCCCTTCTTTTTTTAAAATGATTTTACTTATTCTATTTTTGTAGGTCTTTTTTATATCGTCTTTTGTATTTAGTTTTTCTTTCATTCTTGCAAGAGATTTCTTTATTCATGGTTATAGATTTAATGATTCTTCTAATATGAGATCCTCTGAAAAATCAATAAGTACTCAGTATAAGTGCACGAGAAAATCATAATACAAATAGTTTTACCTGTATTCTTCTCCAGGTAAAAACATGTTAGAAAATTAAAAAAAAGGAGCTCGTCCTGTACTCGAAGCAGTACCGTAAGCTTACAAACCATACGTGTTAACCACTAGACCACGCCGCTACTTATATCGGTTTTGCAATATGTAAGATATTTGTCATGTAATGTGTCCACCTGATTCCCTATTTCATTGGTATGGGTTGATCCGGTATTAGTAAATAAAGGCCACAGTTATCGCGTTTTGTTAATACTTTTTACGTTACCATTAGTTACATTTTTAGTGCATCAAATATCTACTTTTTACAGTTACTATTGTTTACATTTGTTTTGTGGTTTAAGACAGATATAGTTTGATTTTGACGCTTAAACGTTGTTTATTTTTGAGACTCGTCTTTTATTTGGGGAAACTTTACATTATTGTATTTAGATCAGATAACTTCCAAGGATGGCGTAGTGGTCAATAATCCAGCAATGCTTTTTTTTCATTGAAAAAGTTAAGTCTGTCTGTAGGGTGTTATTTTATTCATTTTAAAATTGCATTGCTATTTTGTTATTGCAATTTATTAGCTGTTACTGCCAGGTATTCAATGCACAATACAATGTAGTGCCGCCATTTCTAGAGTCAGAGCCCACAGTTACAATTACTTGCGCAAGTTTTTCTCGTCATTCATTATTAACTACAGGGAAACATGTTCTATTCATAGTAACTATTTACCTATCAGTCACATATCATTGAAAACCCGTGCAAACCATGGCAGTTAATTACAGCAGCGGGCATTTCGTGCGGATTTATAAGCTTGTCTAATTTCCACTGAAATCACGTGCAATCCATGGTGACTAAGGTACAGTGCAGACGGGTTTTGGGCAGCTTTCACTGAAAGTAAGTTATAATCGTCAAACATATATGCTTGTCATACTGAAAGCTTGTGTTTTTAGACAGGTTGTTTTAAACTAAGTTAAATACTTTTTGTATAGATAAAATTCAAGGGACGGTCTTGTGAAAGATGATATAATTTTAGGACCGATATTTGTTTACATGTACACTAAACCCGTGGGTGCCATATGCAGACGTCATGGACTTCTTCATCATTTCTACGCTGATGACTCTCAATTATACCTATCTTTTAAGCCGATAGAGGCTGTGGCCAGAAGTGAAGCTTTGCGCCGCATTGAGAGCTGTCTGACTGAAATTGTCTCGTGGATGAATTCCAACATGCTGAAGCTCAATGCTGACAAAACTGAGGTAATGCTATTGACATCAAAGCGTAACTCCAAGTACATTGATGACGTTTCTGTGAAGGTCGGTGATTCTGTGATAAAATCCACGAAATGTGTTAGGAATCTTGGAGCAGTATTTGACAGCGGTATGGATATGGAACAACAAGTCAACTCGGTGTGCCGGGCTGGATATGCACAACTTCGCAGAATAGGTCACATCAGACGGTATCTTACCAGTGATGCCACAAAAACCCTTATAAACAGCCTGGTTACTTCACGGTTAGACTACTGTAATGCCTTGTTAAGTGGTATACCAAACAGCACACTTAACAAGTTGCAACATGTCCAGAACACTGCAGCTCGCGTAATCACTAAGACGCCCCGTCGCAATCATATAACACCGGTTCTGAAGGAGCTTCACTGGTTGCCAGTGAAATACAGGGTGCAGTACAAGGTTCTGACCCACACCTTTAAGGCGTTACACAATCAGTCCCCTGCCTATATTAGGGATATGCTAGAAGTGTAATAAACCGGTCAGGACCCTAAGATCGCAAGACACGCTGTCACTGGTTATGCCAAAATCTAATACCAATGATGTATGGCAATCGCAGCTTTTCGTGCACTGCTCCAAAGCTTTGGAACTCTCTTCCTGTCAAAATCAGGGAAGCTGACACGCTAGCTGCTTTCAAAAGCCTGCTCAAAACCCACTTTTTCGTACAATATTTTGTTAACTGACCGATACATTTATTTTTTTTTATCTTGTTTTTTTTTTTTTTAAATTATACTTGTTTTCATTCATGATTTTTGTTAATGTGGAATGCATTATCTTTGTATACGTATTTGTTTGTATTTTTGCAATTTATTCTGTAAAGCACTTTTGAACGTGTACAAGTGCATGAAAAGAGTGCTATATAAATGTGGTATAATAATAATAATAATAATACTGTGTCAAGCAGTGCGACGCACATTCTGATTTTGCACGTAATTTTGTAAATTGTATTTACCATGAATAAAACCCTGGAAATACAGATATACATTGGTATAAAAGTGTGATGGGGCGTGTGTGACGTAGGGCTGGCGGCAAATTGGAAACCATGCTCTATTTATTTCTGAAAGTTTTGATAGAATTAAAACACATTTGGCCAGTTTTTTCAACTATTCAGTAATGACTTAACCCCCGAGTTAAGCCGTGTCTGATATATAGTAGCGGAAAAAAGAAACTGTGCATGTGTAAAATGTTCATGTATCTCTTAATTTTATAAATTAAAGCTTGAAACTTTATACAGGTAAGCTGTGTATCCCTCTCGGTCATTTGCTAATGCAATAACCATATCAACTGAGCTGGTGTTAAATAAAGGTCAGATAAAACCCTGTTGAAATTATTTTTGCGATTTCTTATATACATTTGTACGTCTTAAGTTATAGCATATTATACCCATGCACAGTTTCTTTTTTCCGCTAGTATATTTACAACGCTTAAACCAGCACGTGAATAACGGGGCATGAAAAAATTTAAACGTTCGATTGATGTCAGCAATACCTTGGGCATAGGTAGTTTAAGAAAAGATGGCGGCGAAATATGTTGACACGGATTTAAACTTCCAGCATGAAGTAATATACGGGACAGAGCAAACCCTTTCGTTATGTACGACGATTTGGACTTGTTGGATATATCTGCTACATCTGTTTTCGCTTTGGACTTTTCTGTTTTCGCTTTGGACTTTTCTGTTTTCGCTTTGGACTTTTCTGTTTTCGCTTTGGACTTTTCTTTCTTCCAGACTTGTTTTAGTTGCTTGCAGGTTAACAATTCCGAGGTTAACATTCGATCTAAAATGAATTATACAGCAGATACAAAATCATGTCGGTATCTTTTAATGTATATAATATACCGGTATAAGCAAATTTGAAAATAAAAAACTATGCATTAACATGTAACAGATTCAACTCTTCGCTTTTTACTTTACAATATTTGCTAGGCTTGAACACGGTTCAAAATATACGTGCACGCTGAATATATAAGTGCATGTAAATATTTTTATTACATACTCGTTTCTATTCCCCGTTAAGTTACACTGGTACCGGAAACGTCAATATTTTTCCATACACTGACGCCTGAATTTCATATCGGGTGCGTGACGTAATTCAGCTGTTTTTTTTCTATTTATGTCAATCCTATTCAGGCTGTTGAACAAATTTATGAATTTGCATTATATTTTTACGTGTAGATGCGTATGTAATAAAAAAGTTTATTATCTTTGCATCGGGAAATATACACTCGTTCTTCTGCGGAGGAATATTGCGCTCCTAAAGTCGCGCAATATTTCCGCTGAAGAACTCGTGCATATTTCCCGATACAAAGTTAATAACCTATAAATATACGTGCACGAATAAATATGTAGGTGAACATATATATGGATATGCACGTATATATATACGTCTCCTTTTAATGACGTGTTGGTCACAAATGCACTATGCACTATGTTGATTTTCTCACGGTACGGCTCAAATATTCTCTATATGTGAATAAATTGTAGCAGACTTTATGTAGGCATTAGTGCAAATTCATAATGGATAACTTAATTCCATAACTTAAAATAGCAGCTAGTAATTTTAATTCTAAAAACAGAGACATGTTTCTAAGATTGTTCCAAAACAATACGATTATACGATAGTCGTTTCTTATCGTCAGAAAAATAATTTATATTTATTAAAATCAGAAGTATTTAAATCTAGTCATTCGATGATATCATCTTTGCTGTTCTGCTATGGGGAGAGATAGTTGTCAAAGACTTCTAGAAACGTGTTGGAAACTAAACTACAGACAATGGTATTACATTAGTATAAGACAATTGCGAATTAAGAGAAGTCATTGGGAATATCAATATTAATCGTGCATATGTATACACCTTTGATTATGAGTTTTAATTGAGAAGCTCATGTCATTTTGTCATCTTTGTGGTGAAGGCACGCGAAACTTAGCAATCACGTGCTTCTCAAAAATGGGGTATTTTCGGCAATTATCGCCTAAAAATAATTGGTTTTGGAATAAAAATGGACGCTGAAAGGGGTCAAATACGGCGGTCGGGAGGCAATTTCGGTGGCCGCTGGCCGCGACGACAGGTGACCGCTGAAGAAAATGATAAAAAAGAGGAAAATCTGTCGGGGGCGTCATAAAATGACCGCTGATCGGAGGTGACCGTTAGTACAGGTTAGACTGTACTTTGTATAAAAATTTGCATACAATTTACATTTAGAGAAAGCAATTGTGGAGAAGCTACTCAGAAATAACACCTTAACGTCATTTCTTCACAAATTTATTATCATTTTTTTAGGGTAAGTACAACTTAACCTGTCAAACCTACTCTGATGATAATATTCTTTCTAAAGAAGTTTTAATCAAACACAACTAAATGTAATGTGGCAGGGGCCAGTTTCGCATTTGGCCCGGGTACGTTTTTTAAATAAAATAGACATATGTACTTTACAGGCATATATATTCAACTGGTTATTTATGATGTTTATAGAACTAAGGATTCCTGCGTACGAGTGATTATTGGTGTAAAATAATTATGTGCATGTATCGATTTTCCTAGCTCCATGTAGACGGCGGGTCTAAAACTTACCTGAGGTAACGGAAGTCAGACGAATTGGAAACGGTCATCCATACAGCCAGCTTCAGCTCAAATTTGCGGAAAAAGTAAACGGTTATGAGATACTTTTTTTCCCACCATTATTTCCGTCTGGCCACATGCTTTAAAAATATGCACGTGTTTTAGGTCAGTCATTTCCAGATAATATAGTACAGGTCGCGAAAGGTGTGCATTTGGGCCATTTTTGTCTCAAAATTTAGTGTCCTGAAACCTGCGTTTTACTCGTTTTTCTCACAGAAGCAACAGAATCGGCAGACTGAAAATGTCACATAATGAAGTGCTATGTCTATGCAAGACATTTGCTCAACAATTGCCTTGAATTTGTCGAAATTGGATTTTTAATGATTTTTTTTCGAACTGGTATCAGCGCAGAGTTGTGAAGTTTTCAAATTTACTGCCCCTAACCCCCATAAATAAATCTAGACCTGTGCAGAAATGACGATTTTTAAGGGTACCGTTTCGGGCCGTTTCGGTAGTTATTTTTCAAAGTAGGTCACTGCTTGGCCTTCTAGGACTGTCCTTGGATGAAATGCAGGCAAAAACTCCGGGTCCCCAGAATCATCCCAAAACTCGAATTCCTCACAGGTCCCTACCTGTGCCGAAATGGCGATTTTTAAGGGTACCGTATAGATTACATTGTTCATGAATTCAGACTTCATGTATCAAGAGGAGGCACATTTAGGATTAATCTGGTCTTGGAACAATATTCATACTATGGCATATCAGTTAAAGTTCCCCTTGCATCGTATATAAGAGATGCGAATACCCCAACACCTATAAAATAGTGAATTATAGATCGTTATATACTAAACATAGTGAGAAATTATAACCCGATTGGAGCCTCAAAAGTAACTACCTTAGAACAAATATTTAATTGCTGAAGAAAATATGCGTTAGATCTACCTATTTAAGACTTCGAAATAATTTCCTTGTAAAAAAAACCTTTAGGGGCCTCAATTTCCAAAATAATTAATGTGATGAACATGGTTATTCATATTACAATAAATTTAATCTAACACAGATGCACATTTCATCAAAGAATGGTAAAAATGAAAATTTACCATAATTTCCTTTAAAATGGAGAAAAAATAATTGTCCCCTTTTGGCGCCTCACTAAAATTTAGAATTGATTTTTTGCGCCTGGTAACCACCCCGATTTCAGCCTTAGATAGAAAATACTGTGGACATACTCTTCCTGTTTTGTTTTTTTCAGAAAACATTCCCATTTATTATTGCATATAATATAACTGAAATAATATGGACTTGTGCACTCATGTAATACAATTATGGTAATTGTATTACATGAGTGCACAAGTCCATATTATTTCAGTTGATTGACAAGTTACTTATTTATGAAGCAACAGCATTTTCAATATCGATCCGTCAGGCAAACAGGGGATAAAAACAAAAGCAATATGCATCTATCGAACGACATATACATGTAATTTACAGTCGGCAGCCTACGATATATTATTTGAAAGTAAAATATTGTGTCTATTTCTGCTAAATTAAATGGCAAACAAATGACAGTGTAATAACAGCAATTTACTGACTGTGAATAACTGGGGATGTGAATAACCGTTGATATGGATGAAAAGGATTAGGGTGCATTTATAACTGAAGGGTACAATAAATCTGAACGTTTTCGAGAATACTATAAATGCAACTGTGCAGTGATACTTACCTTATTATACTAAATATATTCACTTGTGACTTCATTTTCGCGGGATTCGCGATGGACATGATTCCACGAAGATTTGTATTGATCCGCGAAAAAGTCCACGTTTTGAAAAACGCTAAATATAGTATCCGCGAACTTTTCTAGATTTACAGTATTGGTAACTCCTGTGACGTTTGGTGAAATTCCAACCAGTGATGAAGTAGCACAGCTCAAGAATTTGACAAATCGAGGTTCATGTCTCCGTTGAAAATAATTTAATCAGAAATGATCCCTTTTGTGAAGTTTGGTGTAACTCATCCTGGTGGAATTGGTGGAGTTGCCCGGACAAGGTACATTACGACAAAGCAAGGGCCATAACTCAACTGAAAACGACTGAACAGGAACATGCCGATGATGCGTATAACTAAGCTTAACACTGACCACTCTGGTAAGGTTTGGTGGAAATCCGCTTAATATTATAAGAGCAGTGGCCAAAACATTATAAAATTTGCACTCGAAGCGGGCGCTCTACCACTAGGCTATCAGGGGTAATAGGTGCGTGAACATACCTTGTAACATACAAACAGATAGACGGACGGACAACATTAAAATCAATCTACCGGTCATATAACACAAACTATGGACCGGGTCATATAATAATTCGTTCCGTTGTTCCTATTAGCTTAAGGGAAACACAACTTCGAAGTTTAAAACCACACGTTGGCACTGACACCTAATTTCAGAAGGACTTTTTTGAATATTTCATAAATTTCATTTTAATATTTAACATATAAAAAAACGGCAATGAAAGGAAATAGATCAGATTACAAATTGTGCAACGCAGCACTTGTATTGAATAACGTGCTTGACAAATTTATTGATGTAGATATTGCATGTTTATAAATTAAAATGGAGGATTTAAAAAAGTTAAAAGAAAGCAAGGAATATAGAAATTATAAGGGTGTTCAGGCAGCTACATGTGTCGTTGGGGCTTCGTTAGAGAATTACACGGTGCAGTGTCTAGACTCGGTTCATCAGAAAATTTCTAATAAGCTTGGACCATTGCTACCCTGTACTAAGCAATGTAGTCAGCAAATACCGGACCATAACAAGTAAGGACTTGATTTTTATCTTTTTTAAAATAGATAATTATTTAAAATTAGAGATTCATACTTTATTTCTGCAGTGGATATCAGCCACGATAGTGATAAATAATATTATAACTCCAATACAGTTGTATTATTTACTGTAAAATGTTAACAGTCTTCAGTAAATCTTAGATTTTATATTTTCTGTTATAATCCACGCAGTGGCAAGTACGAATCTGTACATGTCAATTAGAGACATACGAAAATAAACAAGTTCCTGTTAAAACAAAAGCGTAATAGTATATCCGAAAAATGTCATTGAGTAATTTACTTCCTCGTTAATCATATTTTTTCATGCATTTATACAAACAAACTTAGCCGACATTCTTAAATGTGCCACGGAAGTGATCCCTTTAGATTCAAAACAAACGTGAACATAATTAACTTTTCACTGTTATAGATGGTGTCGTTCTTGTATATCCTGGAAGAATGAGCTGAAAACGTTTTTCAAGCAGAAAATGCTTAAAGACCAACCTAAATGGAGAAATATGGAGAGCTGGAAATGGCCAACGTCATCTCTCAATATAGCAGAAGTATTTCTCCCTGTCAACTGGAGTCAAAGTGCCATCAATTTAAAAGATACTTCTACGCAAATATATATATGGAAGAGATGCTCGGAAGTTCCGAGTTCAATGGGCAAATCACTTGAGTCAATTAAAAATATACGAAACAATTTAGCTCACAACACCAACCTGAAAATCGACGATAATGATACGAGGGACTACTTTCAGAAACTCAATACATGTGTTAATCAAGCAAATATCAAATCTGTTATTCAAAACCACCCTAAGCTTCTGAATGATATAAAATATCTCGAGAAACATAGCATGGACAGAAACATCGAAAGGGCTTTGAAGAAAATAAATGCTAGATTAAAAAGAATAGAAGGTAGAAACAACAGTTCCGGACAAGACTGTAACATTTCAGATTGGAAGCTTATAATATTTGTTACAATAATAGCAGTAATAGCCGCTGTGTCAACAGGTTTGGTGTATATGAGGGAAGCTGACAATTTCGGAAGTTCATTAAAACAGAAGCATAAAAACGAAGGTAGAATTTTATTTCTATGTGTGGGGTTGTTTTTTTATTGTTGTTTTTTATTTTTTTATTGTTGTTTTTTTTTTATGGAACGTCTAGGAGTCATTAAAACAAGCAGAATTCCAATGGGTTTCGCACTATATACTATTGTAAATTTGATAAACACGTATGTACCTTTGTCCCTATGCAGATTACCCGCGGATAGATATTTGTATATGTTACTATGGTGTTCATGGACTGTTACACTGCGCTTATCCATTTTTCAAACAAGATAGTGGGCATCAGCCTGAGCGGCCCTGTCGAATAACGCACACCCTGGATAAAACCGTCAATTTTAAAAACAACTTTTTTAAACTTTTGAATCGAAACTATGATTGTCAGATTGGAAATAGTCTAACGAAGAAAACGAGTACTCTCACTTGTATGGTTTATTTAGAAATAAGAAAGTTATTGCCATTTTTCGAATATTACTGCTATGCGATTCGCCATTGAGGCAATGCTGATTTACAAAAATGAATATGAATATGATGATCAAGTGGTCCACTAGTGTGTGTACATTTCGGGTAAATAATACAGTTTGCTTGAATTAATAGATTTTGGCATTATTGCAGGTTGTCTGACTGAAGACAGTCATAGGTTGTTCCCTGAAAGTATCCGTGTGTTTAAGTATCTCCCAGACAGCAGTTCATTCGTAGGCAGGCAATGGTTGTTTCACATTCTGCAGAATATGACGATAAAGAACAGTACGAAACATGGTGTTATGATGTTAGCTGAAATGGGATATGGTAAATCAGCTATCGCCGCCAATATTATATGTTCTACGTCTACGGATACCAGCTATTCACTTCGGGAACGACTGATAGCATACCATGTTTGCCGTTTTGATTCGGAAATAACGAAAAAGCCACATATTTTTATTCGACGAATTGCCGCCATGTTGCACAGTCATATTGCAGGATTTTCAGAATTAGTTGAACTTAGTTACACGGCGTGCATCCGTCATTTTGATGAGAGGGAATGTGAAGAGGATCCCTATGGGTGCTTCGATCAATGCATTAGGTTTCCGCTAATCGATATGTACTTTGCCAATAATGTATCCAAAATTATTATTATAGATGGTTTAGATGAATGCGAGGATACGCTGAATAATGAAAATAAATTAGCAGAATTGTTAACAAATCGCATAAACACATTTCCGAGATGGATAAAGTTGTTGATATCATGCAGAGATGTACCAGCGTGTAGAAAATTTCAGTCAACACTTGAAATTCTTCGTCTAAATTCGAATCAGCCGGAAAATAGACGTGATATTGAACAATTTTTGAGAAACAATAGAAAAAGTCAGTCTGAAGAATACGTGTTTGACATCAGCAACACAAATTTTCTTTTGGCAACTATATTTCAGTCAGAACAACTTTTAAGCACCGTAAACTATACCGTAGATGCATTATTTGAACAACAATTTCGCAGATATTTCAAAAATTATATACGACCAACAAAAACAATATTATCGATACTTCTGTCATCCTTTAAAGATTTCACATACTGGGATATCTGGTATATTGTTGGAAACACAACTGAAATCGAATACGATACATATGAATATATCATGGGTAGCTTAGAGCAATTCTTTCAACATGTTGATGGAAAAATTCACCTGTTCCACTACTCGCTAGAATCTTGGCTGTTCAATTCAAACAATCGTAAGTTTGGGATACACTCGTCTGATGGTCACCACTTACTTGCAACCTACCATTGGCTTATGCACATACGCTTTAGTTTATGCATAGATGTTGTCGAATTCGTTATCCATGCTTCCTTATCACCAAAATTTCAGCATGATTTACAACAAATTGATAATGAAATAAAAAACAAACTTACCGATGCAGATTGTCAAAACAAAGAACATCCATTGCACAGACTTGCCAAGCGCTTTGATAACGCAATGGCTACTGAACATCTTTTAAAATACTTTCCTAAAGTGGACATACTTGATGAATATAACAGAACAGCGTCCTTCATTGCTGCGACATTTGGACACGTCGAAACTCTTAGAACACTATTAAAGTATGGTGCGAATGTAACATACAGAACTGAATCATTTTATAACATAATAAACTTAGATAAAGCAGTTCAAATAGCTTTTGAGTTACAACATTGGGATTATGGATTATTAGATATAGCTGCACAGAACGGACACCTAAGTGTTGTAAAATATCTCATGGATAATTCAAATGTTTTATCTTATCCTCTGGAAAGGAAGAATGGACTAAATTTGCTGCCAGTATATTTGGCATGTAAACTGGGGCATACTCAGATCGTTCGCTACTTAACTGATTACAACATTAATATGACAGACAACGTATGTCTTTACTTTGCGTCAGAAAGAGGAAATTATGAACTGGTATCATATCTTCTAGAATCAGGAATGAGAGACGAATGCAGACCATGTAGCTCACAGCTAAACTGGGTGCCAGAGGGCAAATCAAGAATCCAAGGTGAAAAAATAGTCACTGATCTAAAAAAGGAATATAGAGGTTATTATGTTTTATTTGATGACTGGCAGTATCTAACCTGTGAAACAGCCCTTCATGTTGCTGTACGGTTAAATAAGATAAAGATTTCTCAGTTGCTGACACATTACACTAACAATGCCATTAATTGCAAGGATAGAGGTGGAAGAACCCCCTTTCTGACAGCAGTTCAGTTCGACAGAAGAAAAATCGCCGAAGATTTTATCAACAAAGATTACTTTGGGGAAAATATTAGATGCACTGAAGCTCGTAAAATTAAAGACATCGCGCAATTAAATGAAAAAGAGCGAGACGAAATAGATCTTTATTCTTGTTGCTTGAATTGTTCCATCCTACATGTTGCCGCACAATTTGGGCGGATATGGTTCGTTGATCATCTTTATAATTCCAATGTTTCTATAGACTGGAATATAAAAGACGGTATTGGATGTCAGCCTGTGCATACTGCTGCCTGTCGTGGCCAAACGGAATTTATCTCGTTTTTAATAAACCGTCATATTACGAACTTTGATACAGAATGCAGAAACGGACTGACACCACTTCAGTACGCAGCAAATTGTAGATCACTTGAAGCAGTCAAGTTTATACTGCAACATACACATAACCCATCAAAAAGTATATTAACACGTGTTGCTTTCGCAGCTCTTGATAGTTCAGTTCAAGACACCTTTGCAAATAATTCGGAGGAATCTGAACTTGATGTACGTCGGATAGTTACAACACTTTTGAAAATACATAAAGATTTCGAAATTGTAGATGGTAACAAAAGAAATATTTTGCATCATGCTATAACAAATGGACACTTTCATGTGGTATTATACATGTTTCAAAAAAATCCCAGAACGTCGGAGCGATTAATGAGAAGAAGCGATACTATGAACGAAACACCATTACAGAGGGCTGTTTCACATAAAAAGAAAACATCACATACTGTGGTCGTCTTTAATTTTGATAATCTAGACCAGGAATTTACAATAGATTTATGTAAGCATTACCTGTCGCCTGTTGAACTCTCAATAATATTAGCCCTGGATTTTTCCGAAAGTCTGTTACCGAGACAACAGATGGACGAGTTTTTGGTACAACTTCTTGAGAAGAATTACGTTTCAGTCGTGGCTGTTTACGTAAAATTTATTAATAAGCACATTGTGCGAGACCAAGACTTCGTCTCTAAGATTCTTCCGGCTGATTCGACCGAGCTATTAACAATTGAAATTCTTATGCTGAAAATATATTATTCAAAAGAATTTTTTGATGATATTGTTGACTGTTTTTATAATTGCGACGCTATACTATACCGTTGTCTTTATCACAAAATCGCCCTTACAGATCTACAATTAACCCCCCTAATTAATAGATATCTAAACAAAACAGTATCTCTGTTGGAATACTTCTTACCATTCGGTTTACACAATTTAGCAATGCTCAGCTCATGTCAGGACAGAGAAGGCTACACTGTTCTTGAGAGAGCAATACAGGGTGAAAACGAAAACCTTGTCAAGCATCTCCTAGATATAGGAGTTGAAAGCAAACGACCAATAACAGAACTGCTACAGATGACAGTGACTCCTTCCAAAAAGAAATACTACGTTCTAACAAAACTTAATGAAAATGGAGTATTATTGGCAGAATTAATTGAACGAAATGTTAGTTATAGTAAATGGTCCCGCAGCGTAGAGAAGGGGTACAGCAATACTTATGAGTTGTTCGTTCGCTTTATTAGAAGTGGTTACAATGTTACAGTATTTGGATTAAAAACTGAACACATGGATAGGATAGCATCAGCAATCATCGATAAATATCACAAAAGTATCAAACCCGCATCTTTATGTTCGAAATTCGCAAGGAAATTTTCTTTCGTGCATATAGCAGCTTTGCAAGGTATGGAGAATACTTTAAGGAAAATATGGCACTATTTTGGTGATGATGTTATTACATGCCCAAATATTCACTTAATTTCGCCATTATATATAGCAAGTCGACTTACACCTGGATTAAATCTTGCATCAGTTAAAGAGTTTCAAAACTACTTTAAAGTGACCGCATTTGTTGAAAAGCAAATTCTGTTCCAAACATACACACGCTTTAAGCTGAAAAAACATGGAGAAAAAGTTCTGTGCATTTTCGATTACAGCTGGAATATTCCACGAAATATGTATAGAATTCTTAAGTCTTATATATGTCAAAAAAGGTTGAAGAAATATTTACAACTTGGTAGTTATTCGATGGAGGAAAGTTCAAAATTTATCTACAATATGTATTCCTATCTAAACAACTTGAAAATGTCTACTTCTTTGTGCCAGAAACGTCACAGAAATTCAGGTATTAGAACTCAAGAAGGGATTGACAAAGTGTTTCGGCGCGTAACAAGACGAATGGATGTAAATCTTCACTTCATGTTAGATAAATTTATTATAGTTATTAATTTAGTAAAATCATATAGAGCATCGGTGATAACCTTAATGGAATATAAAGATGATATAGACAAATATCCAAGTGAGCGCGAATGTCCTAAATTTAAACGAGATATGATGAACGAAAGACAAACATGGGGAATTTTAAGGAACGAGTACCGCTACAATGTATGGATGTTGAAATTATATTTTATTACGGAAATAACTCATATGGCCTCAAGAATACCGCAGTTTCATTTTCCCCAAACTAATGTACTGAACGTTTTATCGAAAGAGAGCGCTTACTTGAGATTTAATCGGGCATTCAGTTACATCAAAATAATTGAAAACTTAAGTGTTTTCGAGGATGACTTTGTCTTGTATCTCCAGACCACGACTAAAGCTGAAATCTGGCATTGGATTGAGCTAACGGATCACTTAGTTAAGTATGCTAGGTGGTCAAGGGAAGCGTTATCAGTTGAGTACCAATATAAAATGATACAGAATAAAGTATAGAACTGATCATGTAAACTTGACTGAACTAAGATGACGGTAGACATTAGCATTTAATGTGAGTTAATTATCTAAATTATGTAAATGCAAAATACCACATAAGAAATTGTGTAAATTAGTTTATTGTGTGATATTGCTTTTCCACCTAGTACCCTACTTACAAATCTCAAACTTTATGTAATTTCTTTTGATACTATGTAAATACCCAGTATGTTTCTGTCTAAATTATATTGATTTCATAGGTTCTGTTTATGACATGTGTAAGTTGTAAACATATGTTTTAGATATAAACTTACATTTGCAATCAACTGGTTGTTTTTGTGTTAAGTTCAATGGTAGACCATAGGCCTTACAAACCACTGGTATGACACGACTTAACAAAGAGTGAATTCATAACCAGGGCTATAGCTTAGGAGGAGATGGTGCATATTTGCTAATATAAAATGATTACGTATAATACCAAAGTTCAATCGTGTATAATGAAAGAATATATCTTTATATTTTCATCATTTTATTTTGAAATAAATAAATATTCTTAAACATTCCAATAGTTGGTAATAGCATTCATAGTTCTGCTACTGCTATCATTCTAACACGCCAAAATATTTTTTATATTTTCTCAATTGTAAAACAATATTTATCAGTGTATACTAAATAACCAAACTTGCATTCTTTGGTGACATGTCGCCAGTATCATAAACTTTTCGTCATCGTGTTTCGCCAGAGGATACTAATGGTTTATTCGCTACTGGTCCCTCAGTCCGTTCGTCCGTTCGCCTAGGCGGGAATCGTAACATTGTTGGTGCTATGCCAAGTGGTAAAAGATACGACAAAATGAAGATCCTGCAAAATATCTTTAAAAGTGCAATAAAGTTTTTAATGAAACGAGGTTCACAAGTTCAATGCAATATGAAACATACGCATGTTATGTTGACAATCTGTTCGTATGTTCCTTTGTCAAGGACCTCCGAACAGCAACGACGAATGGTGGATCCTGTGATAACTGTAAAAGTACAATATAATTATTTTCAAGAAAACTTGTTTATATTTAGATAGAGGGCAATATGAAGAACACATATGCCCTTTAATATAAATGCAATACGAATAGAATATTCTCATTTTGGAGGCAGCTTTAATATGCCGAACAATGAATCCTGAAATGCAAGATATTTTATGAAATCTAGTAGAAAGAAAGTAGAAATTTATATAAAAATATTTAGATTGATATTTCGCTGTAAATGTGTATGAAGAATGGAATAACTGATAAAAAGAACCGCTGTCTTAAACAACTCTTTGCAAGCGTATGTTTTAAATGAATATGTTTTACACATTTGCTACACAAGTGAAGAGCTTGGACAATGCGAATAGAATGAAGACCGATACATTGAGTTGGAAAAATGTGTTCGTGGCTATACCGCCAATGAAAGCCCTTATCAAGTATGTTTGGGTCCTTTGCATTGATAATCGCTACATCTTTATACATCTGAATTGCAAAATAAACAAAGTAATGAACAAAAAATATTTTGCAGGCTGTTATGGATGCTACTGAGACAAATAAACAGTAAGTTTCGGATGTTCAAGAATATTGTTGTTTTGCACGGACAAATGTGAACATTCGTGCATGTTTTGTATAGAAATAATATTTGTTACTAAATATGGTAACTTGCTTCATATTCCAATTTTGATTTGCTTCATTCAAAAGTCTGATCTGTAAGAATTTAATTGTAACGTTAAATATTATAAGATTCTTTCACCGGTTGTAGGTGCAGATGGGAACGGTGGTCTAGTGGATTAGATGTCGACCGTTCAATCCAGGGATCGTGGGTTCGAGCCCCACTGCGGTCACGATCATGACTTCTCATATGACACCAGTACTGGTTTTTTCCAGGAAGCGGACTCGAGAGTGGTTCCAATAAGCTTGAAGCTTTCACAATCGAGCTAAAACAAATTACTAATAAACTTTGATAATGTGGCAGTTGAGTCCAATAAGTCCAGGGGTGTTCAAGATAATCCTTCATAGGTCTATTGTAAGCAAATATTGGATTTACCCAGGGCTTTCGGTAGGTTCTGAATCTCAAGAGTCATTGACTCTTCAGCCTAAATTTTCAAGGGTCAAAATCAGATTTTCAAGAGTCAAGATCAGCTTTTCAGGGGTCAAGCTACATGTATACTGTTATTAATGCAACTCCCACAGTCTTTATCTAAAACAAGTACATTCGTCATAACAGATTTTCTTAAGCAATTTATATTTTTGTCTCATTCTGCACATTGCCTAAAAGTGGGTGGGGTTTGGTGCTTTGCATGATTTTATTCTCAGCAAATTCTTCTAAATAAGAGCTGCTTTGGCAACAGTGATCATATTTTTCTTAAATGCAGACGTTTTATTGGCTTTTTATTCAGATTGTACTAGAAAAATCTTGTAAGAAATGATAAAAACTTTCGAAAATGGCGGTCTCGAAAACGAGTGACAAATACGGAAAACGAACGTAAACATTTGAAATTCTTGAAAAAATAACTGTTTTAAATTTCATTTTCTCATCATACCACGTATAATTTCTGCTTATTTAATTTATTTTGGCCCAAACAAAGCCTCGGCAATGATAATAAATTTGCTATAGACCGTTACGGCCGACCGGCTCATGTAATCGTATCGAGCACACTAAATAATTAACAAGTGGTACAAACACGATAATCTAAGACTGCATTGTTTATCAATTAACTTTTACACATTGATCAATAAACACCTTTGATAATGACAAGGCATATTGTTCTAAATACAAACCACGAGATAATCACGTGTCATTTGGCGCGTGGCGTGACTGACATCTGTCGGTAGCTAATTAACATACGACGCTCCGCCTACTGCCATATTTCCGCTTGTGCCAGCGAACAATATTGAAATTCACTGGGATTTTGATTGACAAGGGGCAGAACTTTCGAACTTGAGACGCATCAAAGTAAATTTCCGCGAGTCAAGCCGACGCACGTGGCGTAATTTATGCGGGTCAAATACGAGTTTTTCTCGATTTTCGGGGGTCAAAACCCGGGACCTCGGGTCAACCGAACGCCCTGAAATTTACCTGTATTGGAAATTAAACAGTGTCGATTGTATTGATGTCAACTGTCACATTATCAAAGTTTATTAGTAGTATAAACTAAAGATGTAGGGGAACTATATAGAATATTATGAATTGTATATTTTAATTGCCATAACTCCAATTTATAAAATCTGTAAAAAGACTTACAACTAATAATTATACTCCTATTTCTTCTTCTTCGTCTAGTTTTGTACTCTTGAACATTAATGTCGTATAATTCGTACAAAATTTAATAAAAAGGATACTTTTGTTTATAATCATGTGACGTCTACAATTATTTTACCACTAAGCCTATATACGTGGCTTTTCTTGCGAACCGGACAGTCATGGTCAAAGTTGACAGTTTGACGTACGATGTAGATGTAAGCAATACATAAAATGATTTCAGGCATGTAACATTGTGAGCAAAACAACTGCATTGTAAAACACGCAATTCAATATAACTGAGGCCCGATAAGGATAGCCGAATGCGGAGCTCTATGTATATCACACTGGTCATAGCTGTCGCAGAAGCGGTGGTTCCAATGCCGCGGCGGTGGAGAATTCGTCGCAGAAGCGGTGAAGAAATATGGCCGGCTGACTACATTACGGTAAGTTTTCTACTGATGAGTTTTCCCATATTCATTCATGTCTGAATGGAAACAACCTGAGAGACAGGAGCCCACATGTGTACTCTTCCAGCCACAAACACTTGTTCAGTGCAATTCTTTGTCGTTAATGTAAACACTTCTGTACAGTTTGACGAGGGACTGTCGTTTCTGTAGAATTTCCACTAAAATGGGTAAAATATTGTACAAGAGTACTCCTGAGCACGTTTGCATCAAATCGTAAGTAGGACAATGTCAAGCAGAAACTATTTCTGAGTAATCAACCAAAAAGTGATTCCAACGCAGTGGCGGTGGGTACAGTTGCAACGCATTGCGGTGGATCTTGTTTCTTAATGTTCGTTATGGACTTTTAACTTAACTAAATAACATTTTCCCCGAGATTTTGATCGGGGTAGATACATGAAATCACTTTTACATTAGACAGCTGCAACAGAAATTGAATGTTTAGAAATAATATTCTATTGATTTACTCTTCTATTCTTTTGAATACATGCGCACCACCTCGATAGCCTATTGGTAGAGCGTCCGCTTCGAGTGCGGGAGGTCGTGGGTTCGATCCCCGGCCGCGTCATACCAAAGACGTCAAAAATGGTACCAGTAGCCCCCTTGCTCGGCGCTCAGCATTAAAAGGGAAACTGGCCTCTTCTCTCATACCCTCGTGACGATGGATTCCATCAGGAATGAGGTGTCGAGAGTGATTAATATAAGTTGTAGAACTTCCTTCACAATCGACCTAAAATAAATTGTGTATAAACTAATACACACACGAATAGTAAGCTTAATGTGTTGAACCATAATCTCCTGCCAAGAAATAACACCATGTTCTATCGTACCAAATACTCATAAATTATGTTTGTTGATATGAAAACAAAAAATTTTTGTTAAAGTCTTTTCCCAAATAATACAAATATCAACTGAAAATTGATTGTTTAATCAAATGCTGATCACAGCGACTTTTTCTTTCATAAACATATCAACTTGGGGCAAATGTACAAACAATTACTAATACTTAGAATCCCATAAAAAAATTGCCTTTGAGAGCTTTTTTATAGCTTCACTTTTACAGAGGCCGATGTATCTCTCTTCTACAATGTCCTTTTTTTTTCTTTTCAGGGGGATTTAAAAATGTCAAGAAAAAGTTATTTTTTTTTGTTTAAAACCCTGAAAAATGAACGGAGAAAAAAATACGGGCAATTGTAAAAAATAAAATTCCATTTTATAATTTCGCTCGCTTTTTGTTGAAGACGGAAGGGTACAATTTTTCTACCTTTCACAATGAAAATGAGCGATTTATTAAGGGGGTTTTTTTTAAAGGTTTGGAACAGAGAAAAATAAAAAAAATCTCCCCCAGAAGATTTTCTAAGAAAACCCCCTTTTTTTCATAAATAAAAAATCGCAACCATTTTATTCTGTTGATTATCAATCTTTCTTTATATTTTTCGGCCCTTTAAACATTGTTTCTTTGTGTCTTTTTGGAAACAAGGGGGTAAAATGTTTCTTTTGTTTATTGGGGATGGACAGTTTTTAGGGGAATCAACTATTTTTCTATTATTTGTTATATCTTTGCTTTTTGTTATCATTTGTTGTTTTTGTACTCTGTTTCTCTGTTTTTTTATTTTCATTTTAAAACAAACAAAAACCTTTCTCTTGAAATTTGAAAAACCCGTGGGAAAAACCCCAGAAAAAAAAAAACATTGTGAGGTAAGATAATCAGCCTACTTGTAAAAAATCAAATAGCACTGCTCAAGGCATTTTGTTAGGGTTTTCTACGTATTTGTAAATTTTTTTACATTTGGGCCAAATTGATTGTTATATGGTTAAAAAAATCGCATGTAGTCAACAATTAATCAAAAAAGCGAAATTTTCAGTTGATATTTTTTTTTTTTGGGAAAAAAGAAGTTAAACTATTTCATTCCCTTTATATAAACAAAACAGAATTGAAGTACATTTTGTAACAAAGAACTGGGGTTTTTTCATACAGAAATTAGATCAAAACTTAAGCTTTTTCTTTTCGTGTAGTTTCATTAACGGAGTGTAAAAACAAAAAGTTTATTTCTAAAAGAAATCCCGCATGCGTTGCAAAGTACCCACCCCCCGCGTTGGTATCTATTTTGGTTTTTTCTTTAAATGCCTGCAATAAAAATTCACCAAATCTCAGAAATCTTTTGCTTGTCAGTGTCCTACTTAATTACAATGTGATGCAGACGTGCTCCGGGGTCGCTTTGTACAATATTTTACCCTTTTTAATGGAAAATCTACATTCTAGCATAAAACTGCTGTTATTGTCACATTTCGGGGGTGTTTTAACAGGAGAGAAAACGTGTGTTAACAGAGAGATTCTCGCGCTCACGTGCTGTTATAACACCTTTTTATATATGCGAGTTCCGTAGCAAAGCGTAAACGTCATTCGGCCCCAAAACGGATAATTCAAAACGAAATGACGTCAACGTAAAAAACAGCTCAGACATTCCCGCGCATTTCATGGAAATTTAATGACGTTGAGATAGGATGTATTCATTTATTAGTATTTTTTCCGCGTCTTATGCTAGAATAGCGTTAGCGCATGTTCATTTCGTGTTATAACATCTGCAGAATCCCGAGAGATTCTGCAGACGTTATAACACGAAAAAACATGCGTTATCCCTACAAAAAAGGTAGTCCCTCGTCAAACTGTACAGAAGTGTTTACATTAACGACAAAGAAGTGCACTGAACAATGTTTGTGGCTGGAAGAGTACACATGTGGTCTCCTGTCTCACTGGTTGTTTCCATTCAGACATGAACTCATTAGAAAACTTACCGTAATGTAGTCAGCCGGCCATATTGTTGTTGTTGTTGTTGATCTTGAAGTTTCCCCCGTTGATTTTGCGAGGCACCCAAGGGGTAATCCTTGGTAATTGGCGAAGACAATGAATGGGTTAATCCAACGAATAAATCACATATATCCAAGCAGAAGAATATATACACATATATACACACACTATGCAGATAACTTGCAGCCTGATTTCACTCTCTTCAAGATATTAAATAACAAATTTTCTGAACTTTTCAAATGATTTTCACTTGTATTTACTTCAAACTTCACTTTTCCAAAATTTTCATTTAATATTTCACAACTATTAGAACATTATTATTTTCCTCAATTCTTTTCAATGGCACTCCTTATTTAACTATGTGTTATCTCCCCAGATAAATTCAATACTGCTTAATTAGGTTCTCATCCAGTATAAGTTTTATATGAATTGGTAGAAATTCTTTGTAAATATTATTTTACATTTTATGTCAATTTCTATACTTCTTGTTTTATGTTGTGTGTTAAATCACTACAGAGATATTTTGTTTTTGTCGTATTATTATTCCTATACTAATCCAAATTGTTATTTTATGAGTGAAAAGTGGTTGTTTCCCCCACCCCCCCCCCCCCCCCCCCCCCCCCCAGTATTTCCTTTTTAAGCTGTTCCAATATTAAGTCACTTGGTTTAATGTTTATTTATATAATTATTCTCTTAGTTATTTTCTTTCTTTTTTTATATACTGGAATGTATATTCACTTTGATGAGTACAATACACATGTGTTTCTCCCATGTCATTTCAAGCTTTGGGTGGGTACCAATTATCAGGTGATGCAATTTTCTAAATACATTTGAATTCTTTAATCCAGTTCAATATGTTTAAGAAGCCTGAGTCTAGTATAATGAAGATTTTGTATATATTGTCTAGTGTACAATTCAAAGAGTTCTGCTGTCTTTTCTCCTATGTTATAAGTCAATTTGCTATCAGGGTGTGTACTATCTAAAATCATTTGTGTGAGGTGTCCAGTACCAAGGGATTGTATCTTATCTTTTGAGATACAGAGAATTTGAGCTGCTTTTTCAATGAAGTCTTGTCTAATGGTTCTAGTGGCTTTACATGACGCGAGAAAGTGTTCTCGGTTCTCAGGATCCTCTCTACACAGCCAACAGGTGGGATCTACCTCAAACTGATTGAATTTGGCTCTGTTTGCCTGTAGTGGATAAGTGCCAGTCAAGATCTTCGCCTTCAACTCAGCTCTCTGGATGTCATGTATGTTGTCGCGAACAGTTGAATACAGTATGTGTGGTTTCCCAACAGATAGTGAGTGCGGATTAATGTATCTTAGGGATGTTTTTTCAGATAGTGTGTTTCTCCAATTATCTTCAACTTTGCGATTAATTGCTTTCTTTAGCATGTCTTTCCAGTTGTTGTCTGAAGGGGTGTTATACAAAAGGTCATAAGCTGTGGGTAGATCATATTCTAAAAGTTAAAAGTAGTTTCCTAGCTATAGAGAACATACTGGACTCTTCTATGTCTTTTACAGCTAACTGACGTTCAGCAATCTCGTATTCCTTGGTATTTGGGTTTAATAGGGTTGTATAGAGGATATTGAGCAAGTTCTTGTGTATTACAGCTTTGATTGGAAGAACTCCTAGTAAGGTAGTTGCTGCAACTGAGGCAGTTCTATCTGGTAAGTGCTGAATTTGTTTCAATATCTTATTCTCAAATCTTTCCAGTGTTACTTCATTCTTCCTGGTAAGGGGTACCGTCTCCAAACCATAAGTAAGTCTTGGGAGTACATATACAGTAATAGATGTGCCTTGGTCTTCTGGGAAACACCACTTTTACCATGGCAACCGGCACCCATCAATGAGTATACTGTCCGTCTTCCAAGAGCAACTTTCTCTTCTACGTCATCTTTCCGTCAGCTTTCTAGTTACTCCGAGGTGACCAGTCTGTTTGCATTATCAATTGTCTTACCTTGCGGGATTGAATTTTTAATACTTGTTTTAGAGTTGTACTGAATGGTTGAACTCTTTATAGGATTAATACGGTATCTATTCTTATTGCTGTAGTCTTCTACATCTAACACCATTTGTTGCATTTCATTGTCAGTTTTGGAAAGAAGAGCAAGGTCATCTGCACACGTAACATGTGGTATTTTTATGGTGCCAATTGTTATACCAGTGAAATTGTCTTCTAGATGTTTCAATAATGGGTTGTTGTATCTTTTATAATGTGACGAGGAAAGTACTCCGCCTTGACGGACGCCTTGGAGTAATTGGAATTTGTGCGAGATATGTCCTTTCCATTTAACTTGTGCTGTCATATCTGTATACAAGTCCTTGATAAGGAGCCAATCAGCATCCTGTATTCCATCAAAATAAAGTTTCTGTAAAAGCATATTGTGGGAAACTACATCAAAAGCTTTCTGTGTATCAAGGGTAGTTAATAACAACATTTCTTTATTAGCTTTTGTTTCAAGTTGACATTCTGTGATAATCAATGCAGAAATAAGACTGGATTTTCCTTTCGTAAATCCGTATTGTAGTTTTGATTGAGTATGGAGCAAGATATTTTCATGTCTATTTGATAAAATACGTTCTAGAACTTTGAGGACTATTGGTGTAACAGATATGCCTCTGTAGTTTCCAGGGTTGTCAGGTTTTCCTTTCTTGAATACCGGTGTGATGATACCGACTTTTAGCTCATCAGGTATTTTCTTGGTTTTCAGAATCGTGTTCACAATATCTTGTATGGCAGTCACTACAGGTGCTTCTCCATGTTTCAAGTGTTCAGCCGTGAGTCCAAATACATCTGCTGATTTGTTGTTGTTAAGGCCTTGTATTGCAGTTTTTATTTCTTCCATGGTAGCTAGCCGTGGTTCAACATTTTTTTGTTCACAGATCTGTTCAATAAGCTCAACGTCGTCGATGATCTTCTCCAGATACTCACTATCAAAGTTTTCATCTTGCAAGGGAGGGGAGAGATGTTCAAAGTATCTCGCCCAGGCATCAGTTACTTCCTTAGGGGTGTCGACCATCAGCCCATCGATTGTTAGGAACTCTGTTTGTGAACTTGACGTGGATCGTTGTTCTCGAACAAGTCTGTAGAATGTTTGGGAGTCACCTCGTGAGGCCATAATCTTATTTAATTTATCTCTCCTTTGTTTGTACATATATTGTCTTTGTGCCTTCCTTAATACCCTCTTAGCAGCCATCATGGTCTGCAGCTTTGGGTCAGTTGGATCTTTAGGGGATCCAGATTTCCTCCATTCCCACCAGGCTGCTTTACTTTCTTTGGACGCATGCTTTATAGGGCTGCTGGCTAACTTCAGGTTACGTCGCTTCAATCGAGTTTTCCTAGCAGGTAGACTTTTTCTTTCTGCTGTTTTAAGAGTTACGGTCAGATGATTAATTTGTGATGTAACATTTTCATGATAGCATTCTGTTTCAAGAAGTTCTTTAGTTACTTTCTTATATGTTTTTATGTCACACTTTCTCCAGTTTGGTTTACCTTGAATGTCATTGAGTCCTTCATCTTTCTTGGAATAGGATAAGGTTAATTCAGTTTTTATGCAACGGTGATCAGAAGTGTTCTGATGATCATTTAGATCAACTTTAACAAATTTTACGGTGTGTAAGGCAGTTTCATTCATAAGTATATAATCAATCTCAAACTTCTCTTTTCCATTCGGGTGGAAGAATGTCGGAGTTCCATTCTGTTTAATATACAGATTGTGCTCAGAGATGAATTTTTTTTAAAGTATATCATGTTGATTTTCCGGGTGCCGAGAAACAGATGCATTGAGATCACCACATATAAACAGTGTATTATTGAACTTATGGATCATTTCACCAACTTCATCAAGTATTGTCTGATATTCATCTTTTGTATTATTTCCTCTGGATGGCATGTACACACCCAATAATACAAGTTTTTGGATTTGTTTCAAGTTCAAGTACGATCATGCGTTCCTGGCCATCAGGGTGTTTTGTTGTTTTGATATCCCAGTTTTTTTCTAAAGAGAATTGCTGTGCCACCATAGCCTCTCGGAATTTGTGTAAGTGCAATAGGATTATTAGTATCCACCGCTTTTGCATGTGACGTATGTGAAGAACACATGGAATTTAATAAGTCGAGTTGGTAATGAAATAGCCAATGTTCTTGTAAACATATAATATCATGCTTTTGTAATAAATTCTGAATGTATAGTGTGTTTGTCTTAATATTTTTCACATTTATGGTTGCTATAGAGATGTTATAAAAGTCTCCTGGATTTGACTTGTCCGATCTATCCTCGTAGCTGCTCTGCCGTACTCTAAAAAATCTGTCTGTTGTTCGTTCTGGTTTGATACTGGTTTTTCGTCATGTCTTTTAGAGGTTTCACCATTCGCCATGTCCTGTACTGGCATATCATTCATGCTGGTAGGAGTTGGGTCTTCATTTACAGGTTTACCTGTTGCCTCATGCAGTGTGATAGGTGTAACTGCAGTAATATACACATTTTCCTGGGTTCTTATTGAAGAAGGTGCAACTGTAGTGATATGCTCATCTTCCTGGGTTCTTTTTGAAGCTTCTGAGTTCATTTTATAATTTTCTCTCATTTGAAGTGGATGTCCAGATACTCTTTTTACTTCCTCCATTATCGAGGTTGTTGGTTTGGATACATCTATTTTTGATGCAAGAGTAGCTTGGTCAATTTCTGTTGTTCTTTGATGTGGACCTCCATTCAGCATCTGTTGTCTGTGCTGAATGTTGGGGGGGGGGGGGGGGGGGGGGGGGGGGGGGGGTGGCACTGTAAATTGTTGCGGAGGTGGTAAGTTTATAAAACCATGTGGTGTTTGCGAGATTTCATATTATTAAAGAAGGGTGGATGTGTTATATGCACAGGAGGGAACCTTGGTGGGGTCGGAACCTGTGTAAATGGAGTATTTGGAGTTTGCATGTATCCTGAAGTAGCATGCATTGGTTGCATGGGAGATGCCTTCTGTAGGAATACTGAGGGAGTTTGGGTCCAGTTGGCTTGGAGTTGAGGCTGCCATGGTGTCGGGTTAGCATATCCTTGTCCTATAGGGTAACTACTAATTATATTTGGTGAAGACCATGTATGATTGTGCATGTGATTCATTTGCACAAGCATTTGTTGTTGTTGCATTTGTAACAATTTTTGATTGGTTTCTATTTGTGACAGTCTCATATTCAGTTCAAGGTTTTCAAGTCTTCTTAGCATATCTTGATTATTGTGAAAATTCTCTGTGACCATCAGCTTTTCTTGTATCCGTTAAAGGTTCCGGATTGATGCCTTGTGACTGCTTAAGTAAATTATTGCTTTTTTCCATTTCATTCAGCTTTGCTTCCATCTTCTTAATCATATTAGAGGCATGCATGGCTTGTTGCTTCATTTCTTGTATGTCTGTGTCAGTGCGCTTTCCTATACGTTTTGAGGGTTTAGTCTTAGCTTTGTCAGTTTCTATTGTTTGATCTGTATTTGTTTCTCGATCTTGATCATTTCCCATGACGTCAGCATCACTCTTTTTCCCTAACTGCTTCGGATTTACCGCGCTTTCATCCATGTTCTGATCTTGTACTGGTTCTGTATCTGATATCTTCTTGTTAGGATGGATTATATCACTGACTGTTTGTTTCTGCAGTTCTGACTTTTTTTATTGTGTAGGTTTTATTTGTGTTACCAGGTCAGATGTCGTGCCATCATTGATCTCAGAATTGTGTTTTGTCAAGACAACTTCAGAACTCGTATTCTGCCTTTGATTTTTGGTCAAATCAAGTGTTATTATATCTTCTTTGTTTGTTAATAGTGTTTTTCCACCTATTATTATGGATGGGCTAGAGTTAGCATTTGTATGAAGTATATCAGTAACAGAGTCAATTTCTTGTGTTTCAACTATTTCAGACCTTAGAGTATATTCATCTTCTTCAAGATCTAGAAGGGATTCATTGTGGTTGTATAACACAGGAATCATACAGTTGATATCTATATATCTGCACGATAAGCAGTCATAGTCATTATTCTCATCCTCGTAGTATTCTATTAAATCATCCTTCAAATCTTCACATCTATAGTGAAACCATTGTTCACATCTATCACAGCCTATGCCCTTTTCTTCTACTGGTTCGTCACAGTGTGCACATATTGCTGCTTTTGTCTTTTCATCTTCATCTGTATCTGCGATAGCCAGGAGACAGTCTTTTTTCCTCGACTTGTGTTTCTGTAGCTGCTGGTACTGGATGCAGCTGTCTATCATTTCTGCTAAGTTTCTATCTAAATCTTGAACTTTAGGATTTTTTTCAATTTGATCTTGCAAATCAGGAAGAATTTCTTCTTCAAATAGAGAGTGGCTAGAACCATTTATCAGAAGGGTACATTGTGTATTATATAAGTTTATTGTGAGATTTTGTTTTCTGCTTTTGGAGCCATTTGCATTTCTTTTGAAGATTTTTATGACGTGTTCCGACTTATTGCCAGCATTATCTTCTACTTGTTGTTCTTCAATGATCATACCAAGTTTACTGCTTATGTGTTCTTGAATGTTTTTATTTAATAATTGTTCTTTCAGAAGCTCATAATAACCAGCACTGCACTCGACCCTGGATTGTTTGCCACTATCTCTAGATAATATTTTAGATGTTGTCTATCACATGCTAGTCTTTTCTTCATTAAGCTTGTTTCTTGATTAAGAGTGTAGTCTTTGGTCTTGACAGCAAGTCTTAATTGTATTGTGTTTGATGTTTGATTGGTTCTGCATTAAAGCCATTGCCATTTTATTTAATGTTCTGAATTTATCTTAGACAGAATTTTGGTATTTTGCGCTCAAGATACTGTTGCACATAGATAGACCGCTATCCCTGGGGAGGCAAAAGAATGTCAGTATGTTCGCAGTTTGATCTTGTTCGCTCAAACTCGGTAATGCAGATGCAAGTTTGTGTAAATTTGATTAATGAATCAATACACTGAATCTAATCAATGCTTTCTCCCGGAATGTTTACTGGGCTATGACAGGTTTACACATGGTTTTTACTCATCAAGTCGATTTCATTATGACTTAGTAGACTGGTTTCTCATAGACTAAAAAGTTTCTATTTAAAAGTTAAAAAGTCATGTACTATCAAAGACACACAGTCCATCTGTTAAAATCTCTCTCTTTTTTTTAAAAAAAAAATTGCCCAGCTATCGCTTTCCGAGTTTTCCTTTAAAAGTAAAATCTGGTTAAAATTTGGTAATAAAATAGTCGAATGTTTGTATAGTTCACAGTTCTAATTTCTATTATTGAGCAGACTGTATCAGTAAGCTTATCGTTTCTTTTTCCAAGGTTTTCGCTCAAACAACTGGTGATAAAACTAAAACCTGGTTAAAAGTTAATGTTAACATACTAAAATGTTTATAACGTTCTCAATTCTAACTTCTATTATTAAGTAGTCTTTGTAGTTATCTCTGCAATCGTTATCAAAAAGTTATTTTTTCATCCAAGATTTTTACTCAGGCAAGATGGCGGCCAGAGCACGCCGTCAACCAGACCGGGAATTTTCCGATATTTTAGCCTATTTCAGCTTCTAGAGGTGAAATTAATACCCTCAGTTATTGCACAGTATATTCAACAGTACTATCAAACCTGTTTACACACAATAAAATGGTTATTAATAAAACCCGGCCCGGCCCAAACCACGGAAATAGCCGATTCCGATTGTACGGAAACCACCGGAAACTTACGGACGGAAGGCTAATATAATTACGAATGGTGATACCGTCATCTTTATCAAGGCAATTATGTGTATTTTATTTCATTATTACAAAAGCAGAAGCAAAGTATTTAATATTGATGATACGTATGTTTGACGAAGTATTGCACTTGACATAAGCAAAGACCTAAAATAACAAGATATTTGAATCACACTCAATCAAAGAAGTAATACGTTCGGCAGTCGATGTGTCATTTTGTGTACCGGACAGACACGAGATAGCAGTTTGCAGGATATTTTCAACAGAACCGGACAGGCTATTAAATGTCGTCGATTTACCCAACGTGTGACATAGGTTGTGTAGAAAAGGCAAAGGGTCATACGTGCACTGGAAGTTTTTAAAAATTTGGTTGCCCGACCAGATAGCGTTTGATATTAAATTAATTAATGAAAAATTTGTCTTGGGAACAAAGATTAAAAACCTTTAATTGTTGTCAAGTTTTGCAAAAAAAATACATTTTTGCAAAAATTAAACTAAAATGAAATTTATAAATTTTATTAAAACCCCTTCCCCTATCTCGGTGCGAAACAAGAAGATCAAAATAAAGAACTACGAAGCATGCGCTGTTTTCATGCTTGCCATTTTTTTCAGGTTGTTGAAGTATTAAATTTTTAAATTTAAAAAACAAAATAAACAAAAAAATTATTAAAAATCTAAAAAAAGTCCATTTTTTACATTTTTTCATATTAAGGGGAGGCAATTAAAAAATTTCAAAAAAAAATCAAAGAAACCCCCAGAAGAGGATAACTCATGAATGTCTTTTTCCCTGAAATACAAGAAAATAAAAAAAAATTTATCATAAAATGTTGCCAAATAAAAAATCATTGATTTACTTAAAACAAACCCGGGGTGATTTTGTTGGAGGTCCCCGAGTTACAAAAATTTTTAAAAAAGAATGAAGGGAGTAAAAAATATAAAAGACGTCGCAAATTTAAACCCCCCCCCCCCCCCCCCCCCCCCCCCCCCCCCCCCCCCCCCCCCCCCCCCAAAAAAAAAAAGGGTAAAATCTAATACGGATAAAGGGGAGGGGTAGTGATAACGTTTTTTTTTGTTTTTAGATTTTTTTTTTTGATTTTTTTTTCTTTTGTTTTGAAATAATCAGCAACTTTTTAACACAAAATTTAAAAAAAAAAGTCCGGTCGGACTAAACTATGCTTTTGCTAAGTTTATAAATATGCCCCCAAATGTTTATTTTTTTTTGTTTTAAAAAGAACATTTAAAAGCATGGTTTACAAATGTTGCAATTAAGTTTTAAATTATTATACCCCACAATGTAAAAGCACTTTTCCATTATTTAACTTGAAAAATCTATCATAAGGTTTTTATATCTCGGCGCAAAATCTTTATTTAATTCCCCGGCCATGTGATATTAAAATTTAATTCCCTTTTGGGAGGTCGATATGACCCCGGCCCATGAGAAAACCAACATCCCCCGTTGGCGGGAACCAGCTGTTTGTACGGTTTCTCAAACGCAATAGGGACGGGTCTAGGGTAAGGTTTTGGGCCGCTCAACCCAGAGGTCGTGGGTTCGAGCCCACGGGGGTCACGCCATGATTTCTAAATAACCATACGGTTTTTCCAAAGGGGACTCGAGAGTGGTTCAATAAGTTTAAAATTTTCATCAAAATTTGAGCTAAAACAAATTTGTATAAAAAAAAAACAATCGAATAGACAATGTTGTTTTCTATGGCTTGGCTCTATGGGATTTATGGGCCTGATAAAAGCAATTAACCCTCGAGCGAATTTATCGACTTGATATCGTTTAAACAGGTGTAAATCCAAAAATTTCGACCCACATAAAAACGACAATGTTTTATTTCAAATCCAGCCTATTAAGTAAAAAAATTTAATAAAAATGTTGAGCCTTAGGCATCTTTCGTTTTTAATTGATACGACGTCGCTTTGTTTTAACGAAAAACGCGGGACGTCACAGCGGAGGTAATTGTGTGTTTGGCCCCCTTCGAAAAATACATTTTTACGTTAAACATTGATACTCGAACAATGGAAAGGACAAAAATATAGATTAAGATAAAAAAAAATTTCATATCCATGCGCAAAACGCTATTTTGTTTTTGCGCAGTGATTTACTTTTAATGTCCCCCATGAGAGTCGATACTTTGACGATTAAAATACGATGCGTTTTTTATACATAGATTAAATTACTTTATCTTGTGTTCATACGGTAAACCCCGGGCCTATTTTTTTTTTTTGTTTTTGAATGATTTTTCCCAAAAAGCAACATTTTAAAAAAATTTTTCATCAAATACAAATGAAATATCACCATCAGATTTGGAAATTAACAAACTATAACACTAAAAAAAATGAGTGCTCTCTTTTAAATGTCCGTAGTTATGCCGTTTTTTCGAATTTTAAACGCGCGATTTTGTCGAAGTATCCCCTAAATACAGCGTTAGAAACCCTCAAGACATAGAAATCAAAAAGTAATGATTTTTATACACAAAGTCGCGACTTTTTCTAAGTGCCCCTTAAGTCTGTCTTCATTTTTTGGTAAGTAATAACTTTTTCAATGTTAAAAAAATCTTTTTCATTATTTTTTGGGTATAAAAAAATAAAATTTATTCCGAGAGAGTGTCCTCAAAAAAAATCTATCCGTATTTTCAATGCGACAATTGAAGTTATTTAGAGAAAGAATTTAGTATTTAAAATGAAAGTTAAAAAATGTTGACGAAATGGGCTTAAAACCCCTAAAAGGCCCAACAGAAAATAATTTCCCCGGCAAATTCTGATTTTTAAAATTTGGTCGGGACTTTGATATGCACAAAAAATTTTTTCCTAGCACCACAGCAAAAAAAAAAGGGGAAAAACCTGATAGTCATTTTATAATTTTTTTCATTCAAAAATTCAGGAACATTTTTTAGAAAATAAAAGAACATATAAGTGGGGAAAAGATCATAAAATGTTTATAGAAGATATTTGTTTTTCATTTCCCGCTTTGTGTGTAACTGTATAGGGATCACGCCCTAACATAAAGAACGGGAAAAAAATCGGGAAAGGTAACAAAAAAAAAAAATTTAAATTTAAAAGAAAATTTTTTTGTTTTAACTTTTTTGTGGTGATTTAAATTTTTTTCCTTTTTTCAAAATTTTTATGTAAAAAAAGAGTGGCATAGCGCGCGGAAAAAAGGTAGGAGAAAATTAAGACAAAGCCGCGAAAACGAAGAAGGAGACCCTGTTTATTTTTCGCCATTTACAAATTCAAAATTTTTTTTTTATCATAATTGAATTTTTTTAAAAAAAAAACACACTACTTGTCATTCCCCTTTTAAAAAATATAGGTTTTTAATGGGCCCCGTTATACCAAATGAAAAAATAATTTCATTTTGGAATATGGAAACTCAAAAAAAAATTAATCTCCTAAACAGAAACCACAACTAATAATTGGGTGAGCTAAACTGTATTTCTCGACGCGTTTGGTAAGGGGTACGAATTTTTTCCCTTTTTAAACAATGGGGAATTCGGGGGAAGATCAACTTTTTCTATTATTTAAACAAGTTATGAAGGTGAATTTTTTTGGAAAATCCCGTCATTTCATTTCTTTAAACCCTAAAGTTGAAAAAAAAAAAGTAAAGGTTAAAGTGCTTTATGGGTTTGCCACACATGGGCAGTTTAAAAAAAACCAATTTTAGTGAAGAATTTCATCGATCTTTCGTAAAAAAAATGCAAATTCGTACAATACTCGGAAAAAACAAAAAAGACAACTTTTTTTGCAAATTACAAAGGTTTGGTTTACCCAAAAAAAACTCACAAAAGAAGGTCCAAATGCGACGCATTAAGTGCTCAATATAGATCCCAAAAAAAATTATTCGGGGTGGTCACAACCATAGTAAAGTAAGAGGGTTTGGTAAACGCCATAATTGTGAGATTATAAATTTACAAAAAAAAAAACTTAATAAGAAATTTTGAATTTTAAAAACAACATCCGTTCAAATTTTATTTTTCTTTTTTGAGACTTTTTTGTAAATCATGATTGCGGGCCCAAACCCATTCTTCAGTTTCTCTGTTCAAAAAGCCCAAACATAGCAAAATGACGAAAAGGCTTCTGTATACAATAAAAATTTAAATCAACCTAAATAAATTGCAAAGTTTTTCAAGATAGTTAACCTTTAAGTTTAATTTTTTAATATCTAAATGCAAATCTGAAAGGTAAATTGGGAAATACCAAAAGAAACCAACAAATTTTTACTTTTCTTTTTCACAAACTATGTATATTGAGTGCATTTAAAGGGAATTTTGTTCCATTTAACGATTTCTTTTTCGCGCGATTTTGGTTTTACCAACAATGTAAAAACACTCGATGACTGCTTCCCGGAAAATAACCCGTACTCGCCCGGGGGTGTTGGAGACCGGTCAAAATCCCCGACAGGATTTGACCCCCCGACCTCGGGTTTTCGAGACACTGTACAAAAATGAAAAAGGAAAAAATTTTTATCTCTTTTTTAAATCTATATAGTTTTGAATAATTTAATAAACTTAAGTAATCTTTTTTTTTAGAGATTACTTCAACTTAAAAAAAAAAAAAAAAAAAAAGAAAAAAATTTAGCAACCCGCCAATTTGAAATGATTATCGAAAGTCAAAGCTATGCCCAAACGCAATGTACCAAAAAAATTCAATGTTGACTTTTATTTACGTCAATTTTGTCGACTAAGTTCAAGAGAATAGAATACTGCGGGAAAAACCTTCCATTTTGTTTTATATTTAACAGGGAAAATTTTTAAAAATATGGGGACCGAGTGTAAAACTTTCAAAATTCAACGCTGCATTCTTCTGCGTAATCGGGATCCCACCTATCCTATTTTTTTTCATGACCCCAAAAGTTTTTTGGTCTTGAGTTTTTTTTTAAAAATTTTAAAAAAAAGTTTTAAAAAACTGCTATTTATTCAAAAAATTTTCATGAATTAGAAAAAATTTTGATTCATTTTTTTTTTCATAAAAATAATTCCGTAAAGTCCATTGAACAAAAAAGATAAAAAATCCTGCCCTTTTTTCCATTTTTTTTGGCATGTTACCGACACAAAAAATTTTAGGGTTTTGGGGAAGCAAGGTGAAACAAAAAATCTTTGAGGGCCCCGGGGGAATTCCTTTCTTCGAAAAAAACAACTTTTGGGCAAAACGTATTAAAAATAGTATAAGATAAAGAACAAAATACGGGAACTAATTAGAAGGCCGTCAAAACAAAGTAGTATAAGACTTCCCGGAAAAGTTTTCAAATTAATTAAGACGTTTTTTTCAACCCGAAAGAACACGCAGTTTTAACCCATTCATCAAAGAAGTTTCCGCGGGGATCATAAAGTTCAGTGTTCTTTTTTTTACATTTAAATAAATTTAAATTGAAAACGCACGTATCATTCGTAATTATATTAGTTCCGTCCGTAAATTTCCGGGGGTTTCCGTACTCAGAAACGGGTATTTCCCGGGTTTAGGGCCGGGCCGGGGTTTTTTTAATAACCCCAAAATTTGTTAACAAAAGTTGCATGTCACTGAGTTTTGCTCATGGTCTCCTATTTAATGTGCAATAAGAAATGTTACTAGGGGATAGTAGAGTATTTTTGTTTACACAATGTCATAAAAAAATAAATTGTGAAACATAAATTTTATATCATAGGACATTTCCCTAATCAGGAAAACGGGATAAAAGGGACAAGCCCTAATGGGCCCCGGAACCCATATTTGGGCGGGAACCGATTAAAAAGCCCCTGCGGACTCAGAAAGTTTGTTTAGACATGGCGGCCCACACAACAGCAGGACAGGCACGAGAGATAATTGACGACGAATCTCTTGCTGAAGAGGTGATAGAAGTTTCTTACTCATGTTGTTGATTGGGTATTTTACTTCATGTCTGATTATGAATCACAGAGCAGAAAAGAACCACGTAGCTAATGAAACCTAGCCAGAAATTGTGCCAGAAATCTGTCACGATGAAACTCACCTTTTACCTAATAATATTTTTCCCTATATATAGTTATTTACATAATTTTTTTTTGCTGAAAATGAAATATCCAAATAGACCGAAACAATATTCACCTAAAACTTTAATCTAAATCATCTATGGTAAACTAGCGGAGAAAAACCCAAGCCACCATCATAAGGCGGACACTCAACCACGACGTTAAAGAATTAACCCAACAGCAAGGCTGTTGGAAGTGGCCAAATACACAACACTCCTCCCTCTTTTACCTTTCAAGAGCCGGGCCTCAACTGTAAATACTAACAGTTTCTATCCCGTTCCCGCTTCTCTGGAGCCGAGCCTCAACTGTACATCCCAACAGCTCCCCACTTTCCACTGGCGCCTAAACCGGCACACCTAATTATCCTTGTCACCATTATGGTAAAAGGAGAAAAACCCAAGCCTCCAACAGGACTCGAACCCCTCAATCCTAAGGTAGACTCTCAACCACATTGCTGAAGGGTTAACCCAACAGCAAGGCTGTTGGAAGTGGCCAAATACACAACACATCAGTAAATGATTTACAGATCCCATTGTTCACCCGATTGTTTGTATTTTCTTCCAATGAACTCTAAATATGTACTGTTCCATGCATCTATCGTAAAATAAACATGATAAAACATTAACGAGCTCATCTATATCTATGGGGATACTCCCAACAATCGATCAATTTCTGATCATAACTGGGATGTCAAATCTGGCTTACTGAACCGTTCAGGGGTCTAGCTAGGTCCAAATTTTTGGGAGAAGTCACTTCTCCCTCAAGCTGTTTTAGGGAGAAGTGGGGAGACTTTAGGGAGAAGTGGGAAGACTTTCTACCGCAATGATGTTGAGTGATTCGAAAGGTGGCTGTAATTTTCTTGTTTCTTGATAAAAAGCATTGATGTGACCGTTCATTTTCTTAGTTAGATCATTTCCCATACAGTGGTTATTGTTTTCTTACAAAATTCAAGCCGATGCTATAAATGTATCACGCCGAATTTTGGTTATATCTTGTACATGTATGAAGTGTTTATTATTAACACCGAGCAAAGAAGTAGAATTGTATTTATTTTTTATAGCTCTTTGCACAGAGTCATTCACCGAAGAATGTCAGTATCTCACTCGAAATATAAAACTGAAAGTAAAATGTGTACAGTAATCTAGAAATACATATTCAAATAAATTCATCGATGGAAGTCAATTTAACGTAGTTAATACATTACATGTCGTTCTTTTATCATAGATAACAAATAATTGTGAACCATATTCCAATTAATCGCATGGTTAATCAGCAGTTTCTTTAATAAAACATTGTTGTTTTTTTTGCATTCGAACATGTTGACAATTAACGCGAAGTGTCAAAGACGTAAACGCGGCGCTGATTGGCTTAACACAATAGACTCTGGTGTATCGGATAATTTGATTCGCTTTCACACTTCTCGGCATAATCTCGCAAGTACCTGAGTAGGCGGAGCTTAAATTATGCTGCCGGCGTGTGTTTGTGTATTCCACACTCATTATGACACGGTGCAAATGTCAACAGTCTGGGTAGCAGTAATTAGCGAGTGCGGAAATCAGTAATTAGCGAGTGCGGAAATCAAAGAAAATCGGGCGACTTGCATTTCGCTTTGAGGTTAGATTTGAGCGAAGTTTGAAGTTCTAGAGCGCCTATTTCGCTCAAGTCGCCCAGTCGCGAGAGCCCTGCCGTTAAATGGACTATGTTTTAAATTCAGTTGAAAAAAAAGACAAATAAATTGTTAAAACAAACTTTACAACATGACAAGGCATGTTATTATTTAACAAATGATCGGCATGGAACAACTTGACGATGTTTTAAAATCAATTAACTTACACAAGTAAAAAGAACTGATTGTGAAATCTTCACTTGTATCTCGTAATGGTCAACTAATGTTCTGAAAACATAAATACTCTGTTTATTATTAAAATGGTTTGTCATAATGGTCTAATTTATTTTGTGCCAGATCGATTCCTCGCAATTTATTGGGTGTTCTTTGGTTATTTACATTTCGAAAGAAAATGTAAACAATTCATTATTGGGTGAATGATGCCAGATGGTATCTGTGATTCGTCTTATTTGATAGTTCATTTCCAACAAAACAATTGATATTAGCAACACGAAACATCTGGTAAAAGGAGGGGCATACCCCTAGACAACCCCGAATGTGCTTGTCTAGAGGTACGGATCCTTTCCTGTAGAATCTAGAGGTACGGATCTGTACCCCTAGACATTTTTGTTTAGAAAATCTCATTTTAGACAACCAGTTGAGCCGTGTGCTTGTGTTATGAAATAAAAATATAAATGAACCTGTTGTCAGTATAAAATTATAAATCACGGCTTTAAATGCTCATTGAAATTTTTCTTAAGCAAACAAGTTAAAGAGATTACCAGTCAGAATGAAGGCTTAGTGCTTTATATCACTCACTATTTGAGGAACATGACTGCATAAATAATTTGAATCCTTAAAAATTTCCGTTTCATAACTGAAAATAAAAATTAATAGTACACCCAGCCACACAAATTATTTTTTTCTGATTTGATAATAAGGAGATGCCATATCCGTAACTAACTTTTTTCCATGTTATTTTAAATGGCATCAAATGTAATAAGTATAATTAGTCCGGTTCCTGGATAGCTAGACATTTCCTTCTCAGTATTTTTTCTTACTCGACCAACTTCCATCAACTCTAAAATATACCTCACTGTATGTTTTAGAATGTAATATTGTATCCTTGTTTAACTTTTCATCTTTTACAATGAGCTTCTTTGTTGTTTTGTTTTTTAATAGAAATCACAAATGTTGTAGTTACATGGGTCAGAAATTGAAGTTGTTAGTGTACGTTATGGAGAGAAAACATAAGAAACTGTATTGATGAATTAATTGTCCATTCAATTTGCATTTATTATATACCCTAAGGGACGTCTTATGTTCTGACACTGGTATCCGTCTCTCCCTCTGTCTTTTGAGTACATGTAGTATGTACATTTCAGACAGCTAGGCATGAAAAGTGTCTTATGACTGTGAGGTTAAATCACTTGCCGCTAACCTGTGTTGGTTCAAGCTCTGCTTGGATGTCACATTAGGAAGCTATCCAGTTGGTTTGTGGAAAGTCAGTGGTTCTACACTAGCGCCTGCCTGTGCCATAAAAATTGCTTGTCACTAAAGAATATTTGACACTTTTTATATTGTGTTTATCGTTATTTCAGATTCAGATTAATTTGTTTAAAACATTTTATCCAAATGGAATGTTGATTTTGACATACATACTTATAATGATTTCAGAAACTGTTAGAGGAGCTGGAGAATGAGGAGATTCCTGCCTACATTCGTGAAGCCAGACTTCAGACTCTTAAACAACAGGCCAGTCAGTTTAGAAATATGCACGAAAAAGGATATGGTAGATACAGGTACATGTACATTGAAACAGTTAAACACTGATTGCTTGGGGTTGCAAGGGGATGTGCCAAATACTTTAGTTATGTTGGGTCTTGAGCGACCTAAACATAGTTCATCTTGGTAAAAAACGGTTGGGACCATAAGAATATTGCTCAAGTTGGCTTAGGTACAAAAAAAAATGTACATAAGTAATATATGCTTAAGCAGGCTGTATTTCATTGTAATTATAAACATCTTGTTGCACATCTTGAGTATGTTTGATGAAAAATATTCTATAATTTAGTCCATGAAGAGTTTTGTTTTAAATATTATGCACATGCATTAACATGGCAGCATTCAACAGAAACAAAAAGAATAAAAATAGAACTTGTTAAAAATTAGCAACTTGTCTAAATAGTTTGCATTGTATGGAATAGAGGTTATAAAGTGAATTCAAAGGGAGGGAGCATAGCAACTGTCCATGGTTTCCTAATGGTGAAGATTATAAATATTATAATTGTATGCAAGTTTTTCTTCACATTCAGTGAATTGGAAAATGAAAAAGATGTGTTAGATCTGACAACAGGTGAAGAGAAGTGTGTGGTCCATTTCTTCCATGAAGACTTTAGAAGATGTGCAATAATTGATACTCATTTAAAGGTACAGTAAAACCTGTATTAAGCAGACAGCTTGGCATGACAGTTTTTTCATGGCATTTGTTTCATATTGATCTTACACTGATGGTGAAACAAGTACTTCTGTCCTAGGACACACATTACATCTGTACTTAAAGTATTCTCAAAAGTTGTCCCCCTTTTTAAAAGAATTGCCATTTGTAAAGAAATGAAAGTAAACAATTGTTCAAATCAATGTTTAATCTATTTAATATGTTATGTTTAACACGGGGTTTTTTTTAAAGAATACAGAATAATAGATACAAAGAAGGTTCGGAAAGAAGCAGAATTATCAGTTCATCAAGGCTATCTTTCAAATTAAAGTTTGGTCATATTATAAATAATAGAAAATGTTTTTTTTTTCTTTTTTAAAAATCATTTAAAAAAATCCCATATGAAGAAAAAAAGATGACCGCGTCGGAGATCGGACCCGGACCGCCGCGGCAATATAATATAGGTATCTGGAAATTAATAAATTAATTTCTTAAGAATGCTTTGAAACTCAATTACTGACAGACTATATTTTACAGAAAAACATGAGAATTAGTTGCTTTAAGTATATTTTGCGATGAAAATTAAAAGCATTTGTATATTTAATGCGAATTGAACACTAAATCCTCCTTAGCGTTATTTTAAACAGCGGATCTAGGTTCCGGCGTTTCTGAGTTCAACAATTAATTTGTTTTAAATTGTCTAATTATAATCTTTTTTTTTGTCATTGTGAAGTTGCCTACAATTTATAGGTTTTGGGCTATAACAATTTGTACCGACAAAGTCAGACTAGCAGACGACAATACTTTCCGTAACAGCTTCCGAGTACTTACGGATAACGGCGGAAAATGCCGGAATTTTTTAAGAAATGTTCACTGTACACACTAAAATGCAAAAAGGACCAAACAAACCATTATAAAATTTAAAACAAATTACACATAACGAAAACTGAATAATTTTTCTACATTTTTAGGGGTATCGAATTTTTGATTTTTTGCGGAAATATCTGTTATATTTGAAAAAGTCAGTTTTTTTATCCGTTTCCTACAGAGTCTGTATGAACTGAGGTGGGTCTATTTAAAGTCACAAAAGGACCAACCAAATATTAAAATATTTTTTTTAAAAAATATTTATAATATCCGGAATAAATTAAACTTTAATTTGTGGGGTATCGAATTTTTGATTTCCAAATAGAACTTTTTCTATTTAAGTTTAAGTATTTTTTCTTCTTTGTTTATATAGGCAAATTTATCGATTTTCCAATAGATCGATGTTACTAAAAGTTGGTAATGTTTGGGATGATTTTGGGAACCCGGAGTTTTTGCCCGCATTTCATGCTAGGACAGTCCTAGAAGCCCAAGCAGTGACCTACTTTGAAAAATAACTAGCGAAACGGCCCCGAACGGTACCCTTAAAAAAAATGGACCTGTGAGAAATTCGAGTTTTGGGATGATTTTGGGGACCCGGAGTTTTTGCCTGCATTTCATGCTAGGACTGTCTAAGAAGCCTAAGCATTTACCTAATTTGAATAATTACTACCGAAACGGTACTCTTTAAAAATCATCATTCCAGCACAGGTCTGAACCTGTGAGAAGACAGGGTTTTTGGATGAGCTTGAGGACCCGGATTTTTTGCTTGCATTTCATGCTATGAGTCCTAGAAACCCAAGCAATGCCCTACTTTGAAAAATAACTACCGAAACGGCCCGAAACGGGAAGCAAATTATCCGAACACCGAAATTTTGCACAGATCCCGACCTTTAAAAAATTGACTATTTTTTTAGGGTACCGTTGCTTGTCGTTTTGCTACTAATTTTTCAAAGTAGGTCAATGCTTGGTATTCTATGACTCTCTGAGCAAAATATCCGGGTCGCCAAAATCACTCAAACTCCGAAATTTTGCAAAGGTCCCGACCTATAGAATATTGGCGATTTTCGAATGTACCGTTGCTGGTCGTTTTGGTACTATTTTTTCAAAGGTCACTGTTTGTTATTCGATAACTATTATTGCATCAGTTGCATAAGCAAAATATCCGGACCGCAAAAAACAAAATCACCTAAAATCGGGAATTTCGCACAGATCCATTGACGATTTTTGAGGGTACGTTGCTGGCCGTTTTGCTACTTTTTTTTTCAATGTAGGTCACTGCTTGGTATTCTATGACCTCTTGTTAAAATTTTGCCTTGTCAAGTTTTACTATTCTACTGGCATAGCAGTAACATTAATGTAAAGCAATGGTCACTGCTTGTATATTCTACGACCATTCTACCAAGCAATACATCAAAACCGCCAATACCACTCAAAATCAGCAATTTCGCACAGGTCCCGACCTGCCTTGTAGAAAACTGACAATTTTAGAGTACCGTTGCTGGCCGTTTTGGTACTTTCTATTCAAAGTAGGGCACTGCTTGGTATTCCATCAATCACAAGCAAAATATCCAAGTTGCAAAAATCACACAAACTTTGAAATATTGCACAAGTCAAGGCCTGTAGAAAGTTGACTATTTTCTAATGTACCGTTGCTGGCCGTTTGGTACTAATTTTTCAAAGTAGGTCACTGCTTGATATTCTAGGACCATCCTAGCATCAATAACAAGCAAAATACCCGGACTGGCAAAATAACCCAAAATCTGGAATTTCGCACAGGTCCCAAACTGCAGAAATTTAAATTGACGATTTTGGTCCCAAACTGGAGAAAATTGACGATTTTTGAGGGTACCATTGCTGGCAGTTTTGGTACTAATTTTTAAAAGTAGATCACTGCCTGGTATTCTATAACCATCCTAGCATCAGTTGCAAGCAAAATATCCGGACCACAAAAATCGCCCAAAATCTGGAATTTCGCACAGATCCATTGACGATTTTTGAAGGTACCATTGCTGTTTTGGTAATATTTTTTCGAAGTAGGTCACTGCTTGGTATTCTATGACCTCTTGTTAAATTTTTGCCTGCATCAAGTTCTACCATTCTACTGGCATAACAGTAACATGAATGTAAAACAATGTACAAAGAATGAAGTAAAACAGTTATATCAAATATATTTTAATCTTGATTATGAAAAACAATACAATAAACAAAACACCAACAATAAATGGCTACTACAGGACAGACATTACTGACTTAAGCAAAACTGCTAATAATAAACCTGCTCTTAATGAATAATAGCTGTTGGAATGATACACCATGTAACTATTGCTGCTATATGATATAGGATATGATAAGGTAAAAGTAAGTCGGAAAAATGTAAGGAAGAAGTATTTTGTGGAAGGGTAGGGTACGTGTAACGTGTGATAGAAGGAGAAGGGGATAGAAGTAAAGGTGAGGGTTATGGGTACAAAAGAAACTGTAGATGGTAAAGCTGACAAGCAAGCCATAAAACTTTAACCTTTGAAGCATTCTGACCCAAGGGGCATGGGCCGCATCTGCTTCTTACAAAGGTCAACCTTTATGTCGGGTTTCAGAAGTTAAGAAATTTTAGTGAAACAGAAAAGCTTGCCTTGAAACCTTGATCAACTTGCACTATCACAACATTGGATTCCAGTGACCTTGACTTTTAAGAAAATCCGACACTTAACTGTCAGGTGCCTGCTCTTTACCAAGACCTACTCTTATGTGAACTTTGAAGGGGTAGAAGTGAAGAAGATATGAGCCACACCATGAGAAAACCAACATAGTGGCTTTGCGACCACCGTGGATGTGCAGGCTGGTCTGGATCCAGGGTGGTCGCAAACCCACTATGTTGGTTTTGTCATGGCATGGCTCATATAGTAAAATTGAGAAGCTTGCCATAAAATTTTAACCAGAATGCAATGTCAACAATGACAGGCAGGCACAGTAGCCCTACTTTTTGTTATAATAGTTGAGCTATAAAAGTTTACTATTGTTTTTCCAGCCGTGTGGTTTATTTTGAGTCTGTACTAAAAGGTCTTTGCTAAATTAAGCTTTCAGTTTCCTTTCTCACATCAGCAATGCTTCTGAAATTATTTTTTTTCAAAGACAACAGAAACATCCAGGCATACAGAATCAATGAATTATATTTGAAAATTTAAAGTCCAGCTCAGGGCCAAGTTAATATTTCTTAACATTTTGAGAAAAATTTAGACCACTTGGCACTAACACCAATGTCCAGATTGATACGTATCATGGCATTTCTCATAAGTGTCAGAATTTCAAAAATATCTAAAAGAAATAATGTGAAATACTTAAAAGGCGAATTTGACCAACATTTTGAACAACAGTGTCCATTCATCAGAATATTATATAGCAAAAACTTTAAATAATGGCAATCCTGCTACTTTAATACTAAAAAATCTTTAGCAATACATGTGCATGCCATTTTTCACAACACCCGAATAAACACGTTTGAGTTTCCATACTGTCTGCTTGATTGGCGGCTCAATATTTGGAAGCATTTCTATTCAATCATAAAATGACATCGACACTTTTCTGCTCAAGTACAACACCGGACCTTTTTTGTGAAATGATGTAAAACAGTATGTTCCAATAAACTTGGTTATAATTCTTTTTTGACGGTTAACAAAAAATCACATGTGTATACACACAAATTTTCAGTTACCAGTAGGTCTACCAAAAAAAATCATTATTTTCAAATCACTTATTTATAAAATCACTTAATTACAGATGATTTGCAGTTTATTTCTTTTAAAAGCTATTTAAGGTAGTTCTGCACGTTTGAAAAACCGGAAGTGATGGCGTAACGTCATTTATCCGGAAAACATAGAATAAAGCCTGGATTCGGCGTACGGAAATGAAAATCAATTTATGAATTAATCGAAACATGTGAGTAAATTTGTTATAATGGCACTGTTGCTATATTTCTAAAGTCAAAATATGATATTAAAACATATGACACGTTAAAAAAATCAAAATAATTTCTTAAAATTAACGTGAAATGCCCGGTTCCCTTTAATCATGGTAAAATATCTCAAAAGTAAGCACACGGACCTATACATTTTATTTCACCAAATTATAGGCCATGTGTTTATTTACAATTGTGAGAAGTTTCATCAAAATCTACATTGTAGAAAAAATTCTATTCGCGAAAATGTTATGAAAGATATGATTTTCCCATAGACTCCCATTATGAAATATTGCGTGAGGTCCAAATTTTTCAAACCAGCCTAGCAAAAAATCAAGCACACGACCCTATCTTTTTTATTTGCTGAATTTTCTAGGTATATTTTGAAGTTTTGAAAAATTGGAGTTTAATCAAATTCTACATTGTAGAAAAAATTTTGATCCAAACGTGCAGAGCTACCTTAATATTACTAAACTGCCTTGTATCAAAATCACAAATTTACAGTAATTGGCACTAGTTTTCAGTTTAGGACAATTATTCCATCAGACAGGAGTTTCTCCACCAACTGTATGTCCTAGGAGTCCACTATCTGGAGCTGCATCCCAAATAATCTTCTGTACTTCTCTGAAGTTTGGGTGGTCTGAGCCCCCACACATTGAGAGGATTGCACTTTCACTTGTAGTCAAATGGGCACCAGCTTCCTTCATACGTTGTAGAGCAAACATCCTAAAACATAAACAGAACAATATAGTCATAAAACACTTATCGTTGACATTCCTGTATTTTTTTTTCAGATACAAAAATGCAATTTGCCAATCATTCTATCGCCCTGACCATAACATGTTTTTTGTGTGGACAGTACAGTAAATTTAAAATAGGAAATTTCACCAATGGATGGCTGAATTATGGATTAAACTTGAAGTTCAACAACCTGATGGAAAGACACGTGCATTTTTATGTTGCCCTTTGAAGCTGAAGGAAGACAATTAAGTAGATATAAGTCCATATGACACAGGCGCCCCCTATTTTTGTGCTCCCCAAAGTAGGGAAGACATAGTCGCCATCTTGTCGGTGTGTCCAACCATCACACTCCTTGTCCGGAGGATAACTAAAAAAGTATTGAAGGTACCAAGTTTTAACTTTATAAAATGATAGAGCTCATTGAGAGGAAGTGCAGTGACAGGGAACTATACTAACTAGCTGGTCCCATTTTTTCAAATATCTCCCTCTTTTTTAAAACTTTGTCCGGGGCATAACTCGAACACTACTGCTATGTAAGATATTGACTTCATATTTTGAATATTGATAGAAGGCAGTGAGAGGGAGTGCAGTGGCAAGGAACCATAACTCTAAGTGGTCCCTTTCTGAATCATCTCCCTTTTTTGAAAACCTTGTCCGGGGCGTAACTCAAATATAATGTAAGATATTGGCTTGACACTTAATATATTGATGGAGGGCAGTGACAAGGAACCATAACTCTAGATCATCACATTTTTGAATTTTTTTTTTTTTGGAAAACCTTGTTCAGGGCATAACTTGAATACTAATAAGATATTGAATTGATACTTACAAATTGATAGAGGTCAGTGAATGGGAGTGCAGTGACAAGGAACCATAACTCTGGGTGGTCCCAATCTTGAATTATTTCCCTCTGTATGAAAACTCTGTCCGTGGCATAACTCGAATACTAAGCAATGTATTGACTTGATTCTTTATATATTCACAGAGGTCAGTCTTACTATGTTTCATGACCCTACATGTAGGTCAATTAAGATACATGCCACACAAACCTTTATGCCTATTTAAGTGTATTTTTAACTAAGTCTGGTCTGGCTGAGTGAAATCTCAAACAATACCCCAGGTGCACAACTTAAAATTCTGAAATAATATTGCTATAATGTTTCAAAATCCTAGGTCGAACACTTTTTTGAGATACATGTGATACAAACTTCTAGCCCCTTTTTCTGCATATTTTAGACTAAGTCATTGGCCGTAACTCTAGTCTGGCTGTGTGAAATCCAAATTAAAATTCCAGGTGCACAACTCACATACTGAATGACAATCCTGTGAGGTTTGATGTATCTGGATCAAATACTTTTCAACACAAATTCTGCTGGATGTAGGAACAAGGGCAACTCTAAGTGCTCCCCATCCCCCACCTCAAAAAGCAAGAGTTGAAATAACATTACCTGTCTACCATACTTCTTGAGGATACAGCATCAACAATAACATTGACATCATAACCCCTTTCCTTGAGATCTAGTACTGTTGACTGAACACATACATGGCCTTCTATACCACACAACATAATTGAGTTAACATCTGAAAAGTACAATTTAAGATACATAAAAAAGAGATAGGTATAAATTAAATTTAGTTTATGTTATCTTATTAAGCTAAATAAGGAGAAATTGGAGATAAAGAAAATGTTTGTTAGTCTTGTTGGGTTAAAAGTCGCACCCACACAATTCAGGTTTGATGGTAGAGGAAGACCCCAGGTGCCCCTCCGTGCATTATTTCATCACAGGCAGGCACTTAGGTAGAACCACTGACCATCTGGATGGCTTCCTCACACAAGGAATTCAACGTCCCAATAAAGGCTCGAACCCACATTGATGAGGAGCAAGTGATTTAAAGTCAGCTACCTTAACCAAAGAAACCCCTTAGGGGTAAATGAGTACACTTGTCACACTTAAACACTAGGGTCTGAATCTCATCATTAAATGGATCAATCACTTTAACAGAGTTGTTTTTCCCAACTCAACTCACTGCTACGGAAATGGAATTCCAAAACAACAACTATTATGGGACACTGAAAATTATATAAAATTCTGAAAACATGTAGTAAATGGTTTTATATCTTATTATGACTAACAGAAACAACATCTACATGTACTGAAATATGAAATAATTTATTTTGACATAACATACAGGCTCAAATGACTTTGTTGATAATAAATATCATATTCTGATATATGGTCAAAGATATAATTTTGTTTCAATTAGTGAGAAGTATTACTAAATCATATCCTTTTTATTACCTCCCTTTATAGTGCTATCTTATAAGATTACTGTCAATATTAAGTGTGTTTCTAACTATGTCACTATGCATACTCTCAATCTGGACAGTAGAATTATCTGTATTAAAAGCCTTACAAGACTTTGATTTTCATTAAGATAACTGACTGAATGCATACTTGGAAACTGTTTCATATGCTCCTCTACTTCTGGAATCAACATAGAGAACTTCATCTTTGGGAACACTGGACACTTGCTCACGTCTAATTCAGACACTGTCGGACCAAGACCTAAAAAATATAAAGGAAAAATGTTCAATGTTGATTTTATCTTCAGCCATGCTACTGTAACATTTACAAGGAATTTTTAACTCTGGTAGACCTACAAGGGGCCAAGCACAACTGTTTGCAATAACATGAGAAAGGTCCGTATAAGGATGCCACAGATCAAGGTTGGTGGATGGTGGTTCATGAGAGTTTTTTTCCTATATTTAGATCTGGCAGCCTGTAAATGGAGCATAGCGCAAGTGAGAGGTCCAAATATTGATTCTACATACAAAGTTTGGTGAAAATCAATCAAATGCTACCTGAGAAGAAGTTGTTTAAAGTTTTTACTAAAAGTAAAGTGTTTGTTTATTATAGCTTCACCCATACTGAAAGGGCCTGCCATGTTGGCTTATGAGACAACTACATATTATTACATTGAACAGCATTTACTTCCAGATTCCTATTCTAAATGCCAGGCACCAGACATGTAGGCAATCAGTGAACATTATTTATCTAACTTTAACTAGCTTATCAACCGGCCATTTTCCAGTAACAAGACCTGCCCCTGACTTGAACCTTCTACCTCCCGAATGCAGAGCAGGCATCAGTCATGGCTGAAAAGTTTCAAGACTTGTCTGATATTCAGACTGATGGGATTCAGATAGATAGTTATCCTGGGTTATGACTGCGTCGAGATCTGACCGAATGTCAGGCAAGTCTCAGGAAACTTGTCTGACCAAAAGTATAATGAACAAGAGCTGTCGGATGACAGCGCACTCGACTATTCGAAGAATTGATTGAAGAATGGGGTCAAAATATTTCCATAGATTTTCAGACAAAACAAAAAAATGGATTAAACAAAAAAAGTTCCTGTATTTGTGGATTTCAATTAGTCTTGCACTAAGTGGCAATGTGTGACCATGATGGCAAATATGTTATTTAATTATAAGTTAGGCAAAATATGGACTTGTAAGAAAAGTTTAACTAATTTCCAAGTCCAAAAAGGGTCATAATTCAGTCAAAATAGTTGGCAGAGTTATGTACACTTGCCTACAGATGGAAATCATGTTGATTTACTAGTGTTAAATGTTTCAAAGCCACAGTTCAAATAGTTTTGACAAAAATTGCAAAGTCCAAAAAGGGCCATAATTCAGCCAAAATAGTTGTCAGAGTTATGTACTCTTGCCTACAGATGGAATCATAATGATATAAACAGTGTTTAAAGTTTAAAGCCATATGTCAAATAGTCTTGAAAAACATGGACATACACGAAAACAGAACCATTTCCAAGTTCAAAAAGAGCCATAATTCAGCAAAAAAGATGACAGAGTTATGTACTCTTGCCTATTGATAGAGACTATAATACTGAACAAGATATAAAAGTTTCAAAGCTTTATCTCAACACTTTACACAAAATATAAACTGTACGAAAAACTTAACCAAGACTTCTAAGTCAGAAGGGCCATAATTCAGCCAAATGCTTGATGGAGTTATGTACTCTTGCTACAACTGGACATGGTGATGGTAAACAAGTGTTGAAAGTTTCAAAGACTTTATCTCAAAAGCTTTGTCAAAACGAGACTGGTACGAAAAACTTAACCAAGATTTCTAAGTCAAAAGGGCAATAATTCAACCAAAATGCTTGATGGAGTTATGTACTTTGCCTACAACTGGACATGGTGATGGTAAACAAGTGTTGAAAGTTTCAAAGCTTTATCTCAAAAGACTTTGCCAAAATATGAACTGGTACGAAAAACTTAACCCAGATTTCTAAGTCAAAGGGGGCCATAATTCAGTCAAAATGCTTGATGGAGTTATGTACTCTTGCCTATAACTGGACATGGTGATGGTAAACAAGTGTTGAAAGTTTCAAAGCTTTATCTCAAAAGAGTTTGTCAAAATGTGGACTGGTATAAAAAACTTAACCAGGGTGTGACGCCGACGCCGACACTGACGCCGTGGTGAGTAGGATAGCTCTACTTATTCTTCAAATAGTCAAGCTAAAAATTTACTAGTGTGTCGATAAAAAAATTTGGCAGTAGAAAAACCCGCTCTGTACCGTTTCACATATGGTCAGATGCCTCGGCGCTCCAAGTCTGACCTAGCCATTTTTTGTCGGACAGGTCCAACTGCCCGATAGGATTTTGCCATGACTGAGGCAACTATTTAACAAATCTGACAAAGGGGAATGCATCAACTCTTTCATAAAGATCTGTCACACAGTTCATGAGAAGTTGTTAAAAGTTATTTGTTTGTTTTTTTTATTTCTGCTCTAGCATACCTCAAAGGGGCCAAAGCCAAATCATTTGCAAAAATTTGAGAGAATTATCCTGTTTCTCTTATTTTCAGGGTTTCTCATATTATCGTATTTTGCCTTAAAGTTGTCAAATGATTTAATGTTTGTTATTTTCTAGACAGGAATGGTACAAAACTGACACACTGAAAATTTCAAGTGATTTGAACGCAAGTTGATGAAACTATCGGCATTTTACTGAATTTTCAAAAAAATCCTTATTTTTTCTGGTTGTGTTAGCAAAGCCCTTTGCCATAAATTATTTATTATGTAATTAATTTTCGTATTGATGTATTTACTACAGATTATATATTTTTATTACACAATGGTCATTTTAATGTTTTAAAGTCAACTTATCTGTGATGAAGTGTCAAATCTATATCCATGGGAAAACAAGAAACTCTTGGTCCATTTCTGTGGTTGAGGGTGGTATCAAATACTGTAACAAAATAATTAAATGGGATAATTTCCATAACATGTCATGGCTCCATCTGAAAGACAAGTGAATTGTCTACAAAATAATACTCAAATGCTGTTTATGAAATAGTTAATCTGTTACTGTAAATAAACACAACTCCTTAGGCCCCTGAGAATATGAGAAAACAGGATAAGTCCACAAAATTAGTATATTGACCAAGTTTAGCAAAGCTCCATCACACGCTTCACAGGAAATTGTTCAATGATTTTACTCTATTTTTACCTCTTGTGGCCCAAAAATACAGCCAGGCATAACATTTTTACCTAACTCAATACAGTTCTATTTTGACACACAAAGTAATGTTTGAGACGCCCCCTATGTAAATATAACCTTTGGGATACTGCTCTGTAACAACCACTGGAACGTCTAAAATCTGTGAAGCTTTCAGCATCCTAGCAGATACCGCTAATATTTGGGGATAATAAGATATTGTTTTCCGGAACTTTTCTTGCATGTCACACAGAAATAAAGCAGAGTTTTTTGTTGTAAGTCGGACAATGTTGGAGGCTGCCATTTTAGATTTTATTTAGCTTTACAAGAATGTATTCGCATTTGCAAGTGTTTTGGAATTATATTGTATTGACTTTATTTAAGCAAACTTGACACCTTGAAAATACTTTAATACTTTATGTAAAGTCTAATGTAGTTCTTTTAAATTTTTATGTAACAAATTGGGATAATATAAAAATAAAAAGAAAGCCAGCTAGTCGTATCCACAACCGGTGTCACAATAGGAAGGAATGCGAAAACGAAAGTAATAAGCTGCTATCATCCAATTAAAGAACTGTTATGATCGTAAAAAAAGTATCATTCATTTGTCTTCTCTTGCTTAGTCTATTTCAGTTTAACCGCATGATTGCTTAAACAGTTACTGAACTTTCATTACCAATTAATTTGGTCCCGTAAATGGCGTAATAACGATCGATTGTGACTTTCACTACTTCAAATATTTACTTTTTCTTGGTTTAGTTAAACCTGTAGTAAATAGATAATGTCATTATCCGTGCTTTGCAAAATCTACATCATTGGTAGATATTATAATGTATGTTTACCCATTAGTCCAACTAATTTGATGCAAACCTAGTAGATATTGAGATATTTTTTTCATAAGGGCAATATCCCCACTCGCGTCAAACACTCGAAAGACCAAAATAGTTGAAGCAACTTCCAATGACATTTTCATCGCTGCCGACGCTTTACATGATACAGGTTTAAATGCCGATTATTTCACGATTTGGTCATAAATTCAAATAAAACTTACATGTATCAAAAGGGGATTCAATTCCTGACTTTCCTCAATGATTTCTGTAAAAGTTATCAAATAATATCGAAAATTATGAATTTTCTTATGTGCAAGCGATAAAACCAATAACTTAACATGACCGTGTACTGTGATTTATCCTCCATTATTTTGGTCCTTTAAAGTTTTGACGTTTAGATTGCCCTGTCACAAATATAAAACAGTCTGAACATCGAATTATTTTGACTAGTTTACCCATATAACTTGATAAAACGTTTTTTGCACTCGCACATGTTGCCAGTGGAACACAGTGTGGCAAACTCAAAGACAAGTACCTGAAATAAGTGGAGCTTAAATTATGCTATTGGCGTCTGTATGTGTATTCAATTTTAACACTCATTTTGACATCGCGCAAATTGTGAACAGTTCGAGTAGCGGTAGTTAACGAGTGCAGATCAAAAAGATTTGGCTGACTTGAATTTCGCTTTGAGATTTGAGCGCAGTTTGAAGCTTCAAAGCAACTGAATCTATAAAGAATGTTTGGGCTTACAGCTTACAAACTGCATATTTTAAATGCCAGTAGTCAGTAGACGGCCTGTATTGTTTTTGAGTTTTGTAGTTCAATTTGAAGTCCATTGTTAGAAATAACTGAAAATCGAAATTCAGCAGGGCATGTGAAAATAGTATCTCAGTTAACTTACGTACCAGTGAAAATTTGTTGCTAAATGGACATTTCTGTAGTGTCAGTATATGTCGAAAGTGTATATAGCTTCAATGAATTCTAAGTCATTGTATTATACTTACCCACTGGAAGTTAAATTCAACACATGCGAGTTAACATTATGTCTGACTTGCTGTGTGGGCAAAACATAAAAAAGTAAGTTTGAAACTGTTAACTTTTTTAATGACAGTGTAACCTGCAGGCCTGGGATTTTTCAGGACTGGTCCAGATTTCAGGCTTTTGGTTGCCAGAATTTCCCTATATAACTCTATGGAAAAAAAACACTTTTCAGGCTTAAGAAAGTAGATTTTCAGGCTTTTGCTTCTTGACAGAATCACAGGCCTGAACCTGCAGGCTGAAAACAAGTTTCATTTATGTAAGTTGAAATGCTTAGCTTTATTGCCGTCAAACTTGAAAGAACTTCAGACAAAATCTGATCAGTTATTCAGTTACTGCAGAATGCTTTGGCCTTTTGGTTAGAGAACACCAATTGTTTTCCCATAGACTTCCATTATAACATTATGCTTTGGCCTACAGCCATCAAACTCACAGGACCATTGCAAGTGGTCAGTAGTAGGTCAAGGTCAGCGCTGCTTGTTAGCATTTGTGCTGACGAAAATGTTATCTTTTCAAAATTATTAGGGTTAAAGGTCAAGGTCGTTTGGTGCTGAAGACAGTTGATGAATGTTTGACTCTACAGCAGTCAAGTTTTATTTGGAGGTCAAGGGTAAAGATGGTGGCTGACTTCTGCCATTTTGTTCTGGCACGTTGGCTCGTTTAAAGAGCACCAACACATCAAGATGACAAAGTAGGGCCAAGACAACAAAAAGGTATTTGCGGTATTGATAAGCTAATTGTTGTTCTGGCACCCTTTACACGAACCAACAGAACAAAAAATATTTTATCATTCTGATGAGTTTAGCCCTTTAGACAGGTGGACAATAAAACAAATGTATGATATTATAATTTTAATGTTTTTGCATGATAATTTGTTGTTATGGCATGTTGGTGCCCTTCAAATGCACCAACAACAAAACAACAAATTAGCAAGCCAATATGACAATGCATTTCTTGTTGAATTGGTACACTAGTTTGTCGTTATGACATGTTTGGGCTCTTCAGACACGCCAGAACGAAATGGCTGAAGTCAGCCACCACAGGCCATTATGATTTGACTCATGGAAGCATGTGTTTTACAGACAGTGTTTGTTTTGCATTTGTTTTGTAGTTATGAGTTAGGGTTGAGACTATAATAATATGTTACTGGTTGTAGGTGTAGACAGGAATATCTGGTTCAAGGGTAATTAGCAGAACCTTATTACCACCAAAACAGTTAACTGACAGCCTGATACTCTCATCTGCATTTATAACCAGTGGTAGATTATTTATCTTACATACCTTTTAAGATCACTGGAAACGCCAGCTTGGATTGCAAGAAGTGTGAATTAATTTTTCCAACTTAAATAATGCAGAATATATTTTCAATGTCCTTTACAGCATCTTCATAGCCATATGCTAGTTTGTCAGTGTTGCTTAATGAAGCAAGCCATGGCGTTTTCATGAAGATTTCTGTCTCAATGGTTAGATTCATAACAAGGAACATTAGAAAAAGTGTTGGTAGGTTTCACTTGTCTCCTATCATTATATTTACATTTCTAGGAGAAAAAATGTGTTAAAATCAGATACTTTCCTAAAGCTAAAAGTTTCCAATGGCCATCTTTCACTTAAATATTTTATCTTTAGATATTTTCTTTTAATGTATAAAATCCTCATCAAATGTATTTAAATTTCATGTGATATCAAAATGGTTAAAAAAATGTTATACATTTCATCTTTGATTTTAGGACTGAAGATGGTACCGTTACTGTTATGCTCACTGCTCTTCTTAAATGTGCTGTACGAGTCTAAATCCCAGGCTGCACAACATACCAACTTCGTGATTGTGGGCGGTACAGGAGATTTAGCACGGAAATATCTCTGGGGAAGTGCTCTTAGATTGTTTGTCGAGAACTTCAGTGAGAACAATACTTTTTCATTCTATGCTGGAGCCAGGGTTTCACAAACTGATGGCGACAAAGCCCTGAATGATATCTTAAACAGCAACAAATGCGACTCAAATGATCCAAAGTGCGAAAAATTGAGACCAAAATTTCTTGAAAATGCAAAATATGTAGTGCTTAAATATGATGAAAATTACACAAATCTGTGTAACACCTTCAGGACAGAAAAGGGTCCAGAAATAACCATACACCAAATATTCTATTTGTCTATACCATCTTCAGCATATCAGAGTGTTACTCATAATATCCATAGCAACTGTCGCCATGAGAAGATATCGTCAACCAAAGTAGTTCTAGAGAAACCATTCGGCCTTGACAAAGAGAGTGCTGCCAAGCAGGCTGAAGTTATAAGTGAACATTTCCATGACGATGAAGTCCATAGAGTGGATCATTATCTTGCTAAGTCAGTTTCCAAGCAGATTTTGAATTTTAGGTAAGCAGAATACCGTAATTCTAATGCTAGTTAAAATTCTTTTCTGTTGCATGAAAATATGATTACAAGCATATACATTTGTAAAATTTTCACTGTCGGATTTGGCAGAAGTGTTCCATAGACATCAGGGAATGTGTCCTGACATGGATGGTATAGCGAGGCCTTTGTGGTGAAGTGATTTAAGTCATTGACTTTGAATCACTTTCATTTTATTGCTGTGGGTTTGATACCCAGTTTTTGATATGAGGATGCTGTCTTACAGAGTAATTGTCATTGCTAAATATGATGCCCTGAGGGACACCAGGATCTTCCTTCGCCATTAAAGCTGGAAAGTTGACATAATTATTACTTAAATTGTTTTGTTGTGACTTGAATGTCTACAGTAAAAGAGTTATTATTTAATAATCATGGCATTAAATACTGCTGTCTCTCTACGTAGGGATCATCTGTTCATCTTGCTCCCTTTCCTTTATTTGAAAATGTATAATTAAGGTATTAAGACATACTATCGTGTATGCTGACTATTAGAAAACTATAGTTTTGGTGTGAATTTCAGGGCTAAAAACAGAGAAATACTTGACGAGTTACTGAATGGACAGTTTGTGGACAGAATTGAGATTGTTATGAAGGAAAGAATAGGAAATAAAGGTATTCATTGTTGATCTTAAGGTGTTTTTGAATGAGAAGTTTTTAAAATGTGTTTTCTAGGCTATTGAATAAAATGATAAATAGCTCATGTAAGTGTTCAAGACTGAGCTGTTGATTGTGATCATTCTTGGTCTGTCATTGTCCTTTCGGTTGTCCATCCTTCAACAACTTTACTGTTAACACATTGGATACCACATTTTTAGCTCACCTGTCACATAGTGACGAGGTGAGCTTTTGTGATCATGCAGCGTCTGTCGTCCGTCCGTCCGTTCGTCCATCCGTCCGTAAACTTTTGCTTGTGACCACTCTAGAGGTCACATTTTTTGTGGGATCTTTATGAAAGTTGGTCAGAATGTTCATCTTGATGATATCTAGGTCAAGTTCGAAACTGGGTCACGTGCCATAAAAAACTAGGTCAGTAGGTCTAAAAATAGAAAAACCTTGTGACCTCTCCAGAGGCCATATATTTCACAAGATCTTCATGAAAATTGGTCAGAATGTTCACCTTGATGATATCTAGGTCAAGTTCGAAACTGGGTCACGTGCCTTTGAAAGCTAGGTCAGTAGGTCTAATAATAGAAATACCTTGTGACCTCTCTAGAGGCCATATATTTCACAAGATCTTCATGAAAATTGGTCAGAACGTTCACCTTGATGATATCTAGGTCAAGTTTGAAACTGGGTCACTTGCCTTCAAAAACTAGGTCAGTAGGTCAGATAATAGAAAAACCTTGTGACCTCTCTAAAGGCCATATTTTTCATGGGATCTGTATGAAAGTTGGTCTGAATGTTCATCTTGATGATATCTAGGTCAAGTTCGAAACTGGGTCATGTCGATCAAAAACTAGGTCAGTAGGTCTAAAAATAGAAAAACCTTGTGACCTCTCTAGAGGCCATATATTTCATGAGATCTTCATGAATATTGGTCAGAATGTTCACCTTGATGATATCTAGGTCAAGTTCAAAACTGGGTCACGTGCCGACAAAAACTAGGTCAGTAGGTCAAATAATAGAAAAACCTTGTGACCTCTCTAGAGGCCATATTTTTCATGGGATCTGTATGAAAGTTGGTCTGAATGTTCATCTTGATGATATCTAAACCAGGTTCGAAACTGGGTCAACTGCAGTCAAAAACTAGGACAGTAGGTCATATAATAGAAAAACCTTGTGACCTCTCTAAAGGCCATATTTTTCATGGGATCTGTATGAAAGTTGGTCTGAATGTTCATCTTGATGATATCTAGGTCAAGTTTGAAACAGGGTCATGTGTGGTCAAAAAGTAGGTCAGTAGGTCAAATAATAGAAAAACCTTGTGACCTCTCTAAAGGCCATATTTTTCATGGGATCTTCATGAATATTGGTCTGAATGTTCATCTTGATGATATATAGGTCAAGTTCGAAAGTGGGTCACGTGCCATCAAAAAGTAGGTCAGTAGGTCAAATAATGAAAAAACCTTGTGACCTCTCCAGACGCCTTATTTTTCATGGGATCTGTATGAAAGTTGGTCTGAATGTTTATCTTGATGATATATAGGTCAGGTTTGAAACTGGGTCAACTGCGATCAAAAACTAGGTCAGTAGGTCTTGAAATAGAAAAACCTTGTGACCTCTCTAGAGGCCATACCCTTGAATGGATCTTAATAAAAATTGGTCAGAATGTTCACCTTGATGATATCTAGGTCAGGTTTGAAACTGGGTCACATGCCCTAAAAAACTAGGTCAGTAGGTCAAATAATAAAAAAACCTTGTGACCTCTCCAGAGGCTATACTTTTCATGGGATCTGTATGAAATTTGGTCTGAATGTTCATCTTGATGATATCTAAGCCAAGTTTGAAACTGGGTCACCTGCGGTCAAAAACTAGGTCAGTAGGTCTAAAATTAGACAAATCTTATGACCTCTCTAGAGGCCATATTTTTCAATGGCTCTTCATGAAACTTGATCTGAATGTTCCCCTTGATGACATCTAGGTCAGTTTCGAAACTGGGTCATGTGCAGTCAAAAACTAGGCCAGTAGATATAAAAATAGAAAGACCTTGTGACCTCTCTAGAGGCCATATTTTTCATGAGATCTTCATGAAAATTAGTGAGAATGTTCACTTTGATGATATCTAAGTAAAGTTAAAAACAGGGTCACGTACCTTCGAAAACTAGGTCAATAGGTCAAATAATAGAAAAACCTTGTGACCTCTCTAGAGACCATATTTTTCAATGGATCTTCATGAAAATTGGTCAGAATTTTTATCTTGATAATATCTAGGTCAAGTTCAAAACTGGGTCAGATGAGCTCAAAAACTAGGTCACTATGTCAAATAATAGAAAAAACGACGTCATACTCAAAACTGGGTCATGTGGGAAGAGGTGAGCGATTCAGGACCATCATGGTCCTCTTGTTTTAATCCCCCGCCACAAGTGGTGGGGGGTTATAGGAATGGTCTCCGTCCGTCCTTCTGTCCTTCCGTCAGTCTGTAACACTTTCGTGTCCGCTCCATACTTCCTAAACCCTTTGAAGGATTTTCATGAAACTTGGGTCAAATGATCACTTCATCAAGACGATGTGCAGAACCCATGAGTCAGCCTTGTTGGCTCAAGGTCAAGGTCACAACTCAAGGTCAAAAGGTTTGAGCCTTCCATTTCGTGTCCGCTCTATATCTCCTAAACCCCTTGAAGGAATTTTATAAAACTTGGGTCAAATGATCACCTCATCAAGATGATGTGCAGAACCCATGAGTCAGCGATGCCGGCTCAAGGTCAAGGTCACAACTTAGGGTTAAAGGTTTGAGCCTTCTATTTTGTGTCTGCTCTATATCTCCTAAACCCCTTGAAGGATTTTCATCAAACTTTGGTCAAATGATCACCTCATCAAGTTGATGTGCAGAACTTATGAGTCAGCCATGCCAGCTCAAGGTAAAGGTCACAACTGAAGGTCAAAGGTTTGAGCCTTCCATTTTGTGTCTGCTCTGTTTCTCCTAATTCCCTTGAAGGATTCATATGAAACTTGGGTCAAATGATGACCTCGTCAAGGCGATGTGCAGAACTCATGAGTCAGCCATGTCGGCTCAAGGTCAAGGTCACAACTCAAGGTCAAATGTTTTAGCCTTCCATTTCGTGTCTGCTCTCTATCTCCTAAATCCCTTGAAGGAAATTTATAAAACTTGGGTCAAATGATCACCTCATCAAAACAATGTGCAGAACTTATGAGTCAGCCATGCCGGCTCAAGGTCAAGGTCACAACTTAGGGTCAAAAGGTTTGAGCCTTCCTTTTTGTGTCCACTCTGTATCTCCTAAACCCCTTGAAGGATTTTCATCAAACTTGGGTCAAATGATCACCTCATCAAGAACTCATGAGTCAGCCATGTCAACACAAGGTCAAGGTCACAACTCAAGGTCAAAGGTTAGAGCTCTGTATCTCCTAAACCCCTTGAAGGATTTTCATGAAACTTTGGTCAAATGATCATCTCATCAAGACGTTGTGCAGAATTCATGTGTCAGCCATGTCAGTTCAAGGTCAAGGTCACAGCTAAAGGTCAAGGGTTTACCCTTTCATTATCCATAGCAGTGGCGGGGGATTTAGCTGTCTTTCAGACTGCCTTGTTAATCTCCCGCCGTGGCGGAGGGATTATAGGAATGGTCTGCATCCGTCCTTCCATCCGTAACACTTTTGTGTCCGCTCCATATCTCCTAAACCCCTTGAAGGATTTTCATCAAACTTGGGTCAGATGATCACCTCTTCAAGACAATGTGCAGAACCCATGAGTCAGCCTTGTCAGTTCAAGGTCAAGGTCACAACTCAAGGTCAAAGGTTTGAGCCTTCCATTTTGTGTCTGCTCTATATCTCCTAAACCCCTTGAAGGAATTTTATAAAACTTGGGTCAAATGATCACCTCATCAAGACGATGTGCAGAACCCATGATTCAGCCATGCCAGCTCAAGGTCAAGATCACAACGCAGGGTCAAAGGTTTGAGCCTTCCATTTTGTGTCCGCTCTATATCTCTTAAACCCCTTGAAGGAATTTTATAAAACTTGGGTCAAATGATCACCTCATCAAGACGATGTGCAGAACTCATGAGTCAGTCATGCCAGCTCAAGGTCAAGGTCACAACTTAGGGTCAAAGGTTTGAGCCTTCCATTTTGTGTCCGCTCTATATCTCCTAAACCCCTTGAAGGATTTTCATCAAACTTGGGTCAAACGATCACCTCATCAAGGCGATGTGCAGAACTTATGAGTCAGCCATGTCTGCTCAAGGTCAAGGTCACAACTGAAGGTCAAAGGTTTGAGCCTTCCATTTCGTGTCCGTTCTATATCTCCTAAACCCCTTGAAGGAATTTTATAAAACTTGGGTCAAATGATTACCTCATCAGAACGATGTGCAGAAATTATGAGTCAACCATGCCAGCTCAAGGTCAAGGTCACAACTAAGGGTCGAAGGTTTGAGCCTTCCATTTGGTGTCCACTCTGTATCTCCTAAACCCCTTGAAGGATTTTCATCAAACTTGGGTCAAATGATCACCTCATCAAGAACTCATGAGTCAGCCATGTCAACTCAAGGTCAAGGTCACAACTAAAGGTCAAAGGTTTCAACTCTGTATCTCCTAAACCCCTTGAAGGATTTTCATGAAACTTGGGTCAAATGATCACCTCATCAAGACTTGTGCAGAATTCATGAGTCAGCCATGTCAGTTCAAGGTCAAGGTCACAGCTAAAATCAAAGGTTTACCCTTTCACTATCCATAGCAGTGGCGGGGAATTTAGCTGTCTTTCAGACTGCCTTGTTAAGCTTTATTTTGATTTACAAATTTAAGAGATGACATTATATTAGGCCCTATGTTTGTCATGCATATGTTGGCTTGAACCTTTAGAGGTACGTTTGCGAGCAATTTTTCCGAGGGGACATGTCACTTGCAACCTGTCCCCCATCCGCCACCCCACTAGAAATTTCGCACCCACCTCAAACCCAAAGACCTGGGGTCACCCCTGTGTGTAAACACATAAGAGGCCACATTTTATTAACAAAATGTACATAACCACAAGTTCTTAGGTAAGTTCAATCATGGGCAGGATTGCTTGATAAACATTAAAGTGATATCTCTTGAATTTGTAAAAAATCACTTTGTTAATATGCAAATTGCTTCATTTCTTGAGGGCCTCTGTGTCCAAGCAAGTAATGGCATAGCTTTGAATCACTTGCCCCTCACCTCTGTGGAGTCTACCAGCTTAGCTCATTAGGGAGAGCGCAAATCTATGGATCGCGTGATTGTTTGCTCCATTTCCTTGGGAGCGGTATACTGGTATTATCTTTGATGATTTTATAAAAGACATTACGTCTAAAATTGTGTCCTCCAGCACTTGTTAGTGTTGTGAAGTTGGCAATTATTTGCAGAGAACAGGTTAGTACTAGTGCAGAATCCAGGATCACTGTTTAGGTTAAATTCCTGCCACCACATAACTGAAATACTGTTGAAAAGTGATGCTAAACCCAAAACAAACAAATCAACTCTGTGGCCCGGTGTTCACAAAACATTTTCAGTCTCAACTGAGTTTGATAATGAAACTTTATTTGTCATTTATATCTAAATAGCATGTTTAATCTAAATTTTAAGTTAATAACTAATTTCAAGTGACTATTCAGTACTGATGGTCAGTCTAAATTGGAATTTAACCTTAAAGCTTTAGTAAAATTGATATTAAAATTTCAAACTCTAACTCAGCTGTGACCGAAAAACATTTTGTGAACACGGGACCAGGTCATCATAAGTTACAGTTATAAGTAGACTTAGAAAACTAGTTGCATGATGTAATAGTCAGTTTGAAGTTGTCGAAACCTTATTTATAAAATCCAAGAACTATTTCAAAACTTTTACAACAAGAATAACTGATATGTCCATTTTATCTTTTTAGGAAGGATAGATTTTTATGACCAGACTGGTGTGGTTAGAGATGTAATGCAGAATCATCTTACAGAGTTACTTGCCCTTGTTGCTATGGAGCTTCCAGTCAATATCTCAGATTGTAAAATGATTGAAGACTACAAACTCCATCTATTACGGCAAGTCAAACCAGTCAGCAGTGATGCCCTTTTATTTGGACAATATGCAAAATATGTAGAAGAAGCAAAAGATGAAATTAAAAATATTGATCAATCACATCTCACCCCAACATTTGCTGCAGCCCTGCTGCAAATAAATAATCCAAGATGGCGGGGGGTGCCTTTCATTCTTACGTCAGGCAAACATATGGATGAACGGACAAGTCATGTGAGAATATTATTCAGGGAAAAAGAATTCTGTGTGAGTGGATGTGCTGACGGGAATTCAACTTTCACAAAATACCCTAGGCAGTTGATTTTTCAAATTGGACATGGTCCTGTCCCTTCTGCAGGGATACTTGTATCCAAGTCGCTCTTTAATCCGTCCTGGCCTTCAAGCATGAAAGAACTCCCCATGACTTCAAAAGACAGTGCTATACATGGACAAAGCCCCGGAGATTTTCATTACGCTGTTCCAGTAGTTGACACTCAGGCGTATACTATGGTTATACATGATCTTTACCATAATAACAGGGAATCATTCGTGACAACTGCTAGGATGTTGCTGCTGTGGGAGATCTGGGATAATGTTATAAAAGAAACAAGCCTCACAGTGCCAAGACTTTACAAAGAATTTAGCCCTGTTAATTTGAATTTTACAGTGGATGGCTTAAAACTTAGATATTTAGGTCAAGGGCAGTCCGAGTATTCTGGAAAATTTGATGGACTTGAAATGCCAAATTTTGCAGTAATTCCACCATTATTTAGAAATAAAACTTTATTTTGTAAACCTCTGAAAGATTTGGTTAAAGTTCTTGCTACTTACATATTTAAAACCGCTGAAAATGCAATCAAAGAAAGAAATATTTTTCATATAGCTTTTTCTGGGGGTAACACCCCAGTTATTTTGTTTAAAGAGTTATTAGGCAGTTTTCCCTTGTTTCCATGGGAACAAACCCATATATGGCAAGTAGATGAACGTTGTGTTTCACAAAAGCATGAAAATTCTAACTTTTTGTCGCTCCATGACAACTTGATCAAATTCACAAACATACCATATTTCAATATACACCCGATGCCGGTGAGCTTTGCAGGAAAAATTTGTGCGCATGAAAGCAAGGGAGATAATTTATATGAAGACATGATAAATCATCTTATACCAGCTCAAGTATTTGATCTCATTTTGCTAGGCCTAGGTACAGATGGCCATACAGCATCTTTATTTCCAGGGTATACACATTCTAAAAAAGATAAAAGACTTGTAGCTTTAACAAAATCGAAAGCAGACGGTAATTTTGATAGGATGAGTTTATTACCTCCCTTGATCAATAATGCAAGGGAGGTAACTGTTCTAGTCACAACGAAGGAGAAACACAGTATTTTACAGAAAATTTCAGATATACAGACACGTAATAAACAATACCCAATAACATATGTTTCACCAGTATCAGGAAATATGTCATGGTTCATAGATATAGAAGCTTGGCTAGGACAGTAAATCCAAATGACTCCATTTATATCAGCACTGATAATGCCAACTTGTTATACTCTGCTTTGAAGAAGATGGGGTAAAATGTTTTGCTCATGCTGGTCTGTGAACCATTGGTTTTTTGATCAGTAACTGAAAAATGTTTCAAGCTTTATGTGATGATTTGCTAGAGGTTTGTAGATGACATCTATTATTTTTGAGGGGTAAGTAGGTTATATTTTAAGGCACAAATGACTTAGAGCCTGAAAACACTGGAGAAAATAGTGGCTTACAGCCTCAGCCTTCATATTACATTATAAATGATATAGTTCTTGTTTCAGAAGCCTAGAGGTCATTTAGGCTGCAAACTATTTTGGGTTAATAGCTTGAGAAAAGCTTGGCCAACATAAACCAGGTTTCATAGAATAATTGCTTATGGCCAGTAGATTGTCCCCAATTGTTTGGAATCAAAGATCATTGTCACTTTAGGCTGCAAAGTACCTACTGTAAAATCAGTAATTTTTGTGGGGGACTAATTTTCGTGGATTTTGTGGTTGCGTCATCCCAATGAACAAATAAAATTCTTATTCATTTTATTTTCAAAAGATGAAATCTACAAATACATATCCCCACGTATTAGCCGTTTTGGTCAAAATAACGAAAATTCATGCCCACAAAATTAAATGATTTCACAGTATCTGTTACCTCAAATGGGCTAATACTGGGGCATGTGTGTTCTTGAAGCAGCTTTTACAGCTCAAAGACTGAAATTACTAACTTTAAGGATAATAAAACTGTCTTTAAAGATATCCAATGTTTTCTCTAGAATAGTTTATTATGCCCCCGAAGGGAGGCATATTAGTTTTCAACTGTCCGTCCATTAGTTCGTTCGTTCGTCACAACGTTAACTTTTTGCATGAAGGTACTTTACTCGCGAACCACTGCACCCAGGACCTTCAAACTTCACATGCTGATAGTACTTATTGAGTACACGACCCTTACTGACTTTGGGGTCACCAGGTCAAAGGTCAAGGCGCTGCGGGGGCATTTAGTGACAGCTCTTGTTTTTCGTTTTTTTTAGATACTAACTTTATTTTACAAATCCTCATCAAATGAATTTAACTTAACTTAATATATAAACTGACTGTGTTTGTAGAGCTACATTCACAATTAAATGTCTGACTAAGAGTCATTTGTTAAGAAAAAAACTTGCAGTTTCTTAACATTAGTACACTTTTATACTGTGCAGCGCTATATATGTATTAGATTTGTATTATTTTAAACGTAACATACATTATTTGTCTATACACGCAAACATGTTTATTTTATGTTTGCATAGATACTATAAAGTAATTGTTTATATTTTCAGATTTGAATTCAGGTCTACTATCTTAACCTTTATCCTGCTGTAATTCTAAAATGGACTGGTCCATCATTCAATTTGGGCAATACAATTAATTATTCGAAGGGGTGTTCACTGAAAATTTACTGACTGAACGGCGAACAGTGCAGACCATGATTAGCCTGGACGGATGTTCAAGCTGATCTTTGTCTGCACTAGCTGCAAAGGCAAAATCACTTGCAGCCAGCAGGCTAAAGGTTAATAAAAATTGCTGCAGTGGATAAGTTATTGTTATGACATGTGGGTCAAATTGAGATGTTCAATGATATAGATGGTTTTACTTTCTGATTTTTTTCTTATTACTTACTTATTAAAAAAGTGTACTATAATATAGTGAATTTTGATAAGACTTTCTTTTACATTTAGAATGATAATTTTTGGGGATATTATATTGTTACATTTGTAAGAAGAGTTGGTTTCATTTGATTAATTAATTGGTCAACATTCAGTATATGTATGTTTCATGGGAAAGTTATCTGTATTTCCTTGTTTTATTTTGTCCAGAATCATACATTTTGATGCATCTTACAATAATTTATACTTTCGAATCATAGGTTATATTTAGAACTCTTGCAAATCCTACTATCTTTTCACAGTTATGTTCCGACATTAATTACTATGTGGGGTGTTCAGAATGTTTAGGGATAAGTGCTGTAACATACTTCTTTCTAGATATATTCCTTTGAAATTGTCGGTATTATTAGACTCATATATTAACTAATTTTTGGGTAGGATACCTTACATTTTGTATTTGTATTTATCTATCCAAATGATTTTTCTGTCACTGTTGTAACATCAAGTAGGCATGAGTGGAGCACATTGGCAGAGTTAAGGAACATGTTTATTTGACATTAATGATCAGAATCATTCTGTAAAGCTTTGTCTTTATATGACATTAACGATAAGAATAAATCTGTAAAGCTATGTGTTTATATGACATTAACAATCCGAATTTAAAATAATTTAAGCTACATGTTTATATGACATTGATGATCAGAATAAATCTGTAAATCTACATGTTTTTACTATATTACTGATCAGAATTAATCTGTAAAGCTATGCGTTTATTTGACATTAATGATCAGAATTAATCAGTAAAGCTAATTGCTTTAATTGACATTAATGATCAGATTTAACACTGCAAAATGATTATAATGCTTGTTAACATTACTTTGCAGATTATTTGAATGATGTTTCCAACATCATTTTCCAGTCTGTTGTTTGTAAATAAGTGGCATATTTCAATAAATGAATTAAAAATTAATCTGGCACAAAACTATGAAGTGAGACCAGAGAAATATAGAACATTTTGTCTTCATCATGACAGTGCTACTCCACATACATCCATGATTATCAGGAAAGCACTTGCTTCAGTTTGAAATTGAAACTGTCCAACATCCAGCCTGCTCTCTAGACCTGCGGAGGCTTTTTCTGACAGTCAAGAAGAATTCAAAGGGTTGAGTTTTGATGACGTTGATGACCAACCTGTTATTTTTAGCTCTCCTGAACCAAGGGTTTGCGATGAGCAGTAAGTATAGGTGGATGATTCAGCGGCTGTTGTCAGCATTTTTGTGCCCCTAACACTGAGTGAAAGGGGCATATTAGATTTGGTCTCGTCCGTGCGTCCCTGTTTCCATCCGTCGGAAGTTTGTGACGCGCCTAGCTCAAAAAGTATTTGATATACCTAAATTGATGGAACCTTGCACGAGTCTTTCTCATGATATGAACTTGCACACCTTCTATTTTTCGTTTGGCTCCGCCCCCTATTTCCAGAGTTATGGCCCCTGAAATAGTCAAAAATGCACATTTTCACGCGCCTAGCTCCAAGTACATGTATTGCATTTAAATTTAAGAAAACTTGCATAAGACTTTATCATGATATAAACTTGGGCACCTCTTATTTTCGTCAGGCTCCACCCCCTATTTCCAAAGTTATTGCCCCTGAAATTCTCCAAAATGCACATTTTCATCTTGTGACATGCCTAACTCAAGAAGTATTTGATGTAAATTCATGAAACCGTGCATGAGTCGTTATTATGTGACCTTGCACATTTTGCATTCTTCTTGAGATTTTAGCACTAATTACAGAGGTAAGGCCCTTGAAATAGCCAAAATAGTGGATTTTTTTTGTGATGCTCATAGCTCAAGAAGTATATGGCCTAGAACAATGAATCCTTTATATAAAATGTTTGTTTAGGCTATACCTCCTTAAGACTGCAAACATTTGAATTATTGCCCCTTATTTGTGACAAATGTACCAGTGGGGGCACATCCAGTGTTCTACAGACACATTCTAGTTTACTTAATGAACTTATCTCTGAAATACACCCAACTTGGTCAGTAGCATCCTGGCAAGATCCCCTTTCAGATTTGTTCAAGGGGGGGTGGGGGAGGGTGGGGGGGTGCACTTGAAATTTAAAAAAGAAAACTCTTTAAACAATTTCTTCCTATGAACCACAAGATGGAACATCGTCAAACCTTGGTCTTTAGCATCATTGTAAGGTCTTCTATCGAATTTGTTCAAATGTGAGCTCTTGGCCTAGACTGGCATTACTTGTTAGAGTCCTTTAATTAAAATAAATATCCCTGCCATTAAATCCTCTCAAATAGCACTTTCTGAAAGAAAAAAAAACAGTATCTCTTATCTCTGACTCTAACTCTGTTCTTTTGAGTTGAGCCTAGGGAGAAAAGGGTTTTCTTAGAAATTATCAGTGTCATACTGAAGAAAGAAATAAACTTTATTACAGATTACTTGATCTCAACAGACTTTGTATGTCTACTCTAGGCCCCTCTGTTAAAATCTGTCAAGTACTGTAAGCAAAAATGTCACCTGCATTGAGTTAATTTTCCAATGTGTAAGTCATGTGGGTTGGCCAAAATACCAGTGGTCCCCAATTATATTCATATTTGAATTTCTCCATACAATTTGATAATTTTGCTTCTTTTTATTCAGCTTAGGAAGCTTCCAAGGGTAGAATTTCTGCTTTTGTTCAGTTTCTTATTATAGTATCGTAGTATCCCTCATCCATATCATGCACCCCAGCTCCTACCACACACACCTGTTCTTTCATTTTTTTTATTGTGATCGCTCACCATCCGTCCGTCCGTCCATCTGCCCACACTTTCCTTTAAACAACATCTCCTAAACTACCAGGCCAATTTTGATAAAACTTCACAGGAATGTTCCTTGGATGGTCTTCTTTAAAAAATTATTCAAAGAATTGAATTCCATACAGAACTCTGGTTGCCATGGCAACCTAAAGGAAAAACTTTAAAAATCTTCTTATCCAAAACCACAGGTCATAGGGCTTTAATATTTGGCGTGTAGCATCATCTTGTGGTCCTCTACCAAGATTGTTCAAATTAACTTCCTAGGGTCAAATATGGCCCCGCCCTGGGGGTCACATGGTTTACGTAGACATATAAAGGAAAATTTTGAAAATCTTCTTGTTAAAAATCACAGGGTCTAGGGCTTTAATATTTGGTGTGTGACATTATCTAGTGGTCCTCTGCCAAGATTGTTCAAATTATGCCCTAGGGGGTCCCAAATTTTACATAGACTTGTATAGGAAAAAGCTTTAAAAATCTTCTTGTCTGAAACCACAAGCCCTAGGCCTTTGATATTTGGTGTGTAGCATTGCCTTATGGTCCTCTAGCAAGATTGTTCTAATTATTACCCCAGGGTGAAAAGTGACCCCATGCCGGGGGTCCCAAGTTTTACATAGACTTATATAGGAAATTTTTTAAATGAAAGGCCTAGCATACTTGGTATGTAGCATTGCCTAGTGGTTCGCTAACAAGAGTGTTCAAATTATGTCCCTGGGGAGATAAGAGGCCCTGTCCCAGTGATCACTTGTTATATGAGTTATATAGGAAAAAATACTTTAAATATTTTCTGATCATATTTCATAGACTGTTTTATTATAATTACCTTATGACCCCAAGTAATTAGGGGTCACTTGACTTTGACCTTGTTTTTTAAGATAGAGCCTTGAAATTTGGATGACAAATACAGTTTTACACACCCATCTTTATACAGTTTTGCACACCAATCTTAACAACATAAAAATTTGAACCACGTCAATAACTTTCGATAAAGATTTCAATACTCATCTTTAATGTTCTTAGCCCTGACCTACTGACCTATTTTCTTGTTTTTTTTTAAGCTGCAACAAAAAGATTTGGACCACATGTATAATGTTTGATATAGATTTCAATACTCATCTTGAATAGTCTTAATCATGACCTACTTTTTCGTTTTTGAAGTTACAGTATAGAAATTTGGACCACCTGTGTAATTTTTTATACAGATTTCAATACTCGTCTTGAATAGTCTTAATCGTGACCTTCTGACCTACTTTCTTGTTTTTGAAGATATAGCATGGAAATTTGGACCACATGTAGAACTTTTGATACAGATTTCAATACTCATCTTCAACATTATTAACCCTGACCTACTGACCTACTTTTTTGTTTTTGAAGCTACAGCAAAGAGTTTTGGACCACCTGTTTAATTTTTTCAATAGATTTCAGTACTATCTTGAAGAATCTTTACCATAACCTTTCTCACCTAGTTTTTTTTTTTTTTTTTTTTTTTTTTGAAGCTTCAGCAAAGAAATTTGTTCAAACAAGCAATTAAACTCAGGTGAGCGATATGGGGCAATCACAGCCCTCTTGTTTACTTTTATTTCAGATTCTTGATATTGTATCTTAATATCCTAAGTCATACACATTCAGGCTTCCCCCAGTTTTCTGCTCCTGTAATTTTTTTCTTCTAATTTCCATTGCTTGTTTATAAGTATCTTCTTCCAACATCCCACACCCACACCAATTTTTTTCACCTGTTGTATATTGTGTTACTTAATATTTTTGGAGGCCCAAAGTCCTTGTTTGTTTGTATATAAGCTTTTTTGTAGTCGCCAACTGTAACCTATATGGGAGACTCCTCCAGAAGACTGTTAGTAATGTAAGTAGGAGGATAGTGCAAGATACAGAAGACGCTCCATTTCCAGAAGCTTCCCTGGTTCTTTAGCGCACCCATACATGGGACTCTTATTCCCATGTAAGTAATTTTTAGTTGGAGGAGCGTGGGCTCGAACTCGCGACCCCTTGTTTCATAGTAAGACAGTGTTACCACTGGACCTCTGTGTCCGCTCTCCCCAAGTCCTTACCAGCACATATCTCTTTATGTTTTAAGTGTCCCCTTCTACTGTCCTGTCTAATGCTTGCGAAGAAGTCTGTTATTCCCTGTTAGGTGGAGCTTAAGTTTATAATTTCATATATAAAAGTTGGACATAATATATCGTTATTGGTTCAGTAAGCCTAACAAAATGGAATTATAAGAGACTACAAAGCTGTAATTTTTGCCTTGCCTATGTAGTAAGTCAAATTTAACATTGATTTTTGATGAATTACCTTTTTTGTTTTTGATACTTATTTTATTGATGACAATAAAACATGAATTAAAGTTTATTGCTGTTTTTATTTCTTGATCATCGTATCCAGTATAGGTATGAAACCAAATAATTGATCATAGTCACCATTTGCTGCAAAAGTTTTGAAAAAATACTTTTATTTCTTTTGAATTGTAAATAAAGAGGAGCGGTGGTCTTGTGGTTAAGGTGTCAGCCACGCAACCCATGGGTCGTTGGTTCAAGCACCACTGGGTTCACAACAACGCCTCATATGACACCAGTACTGTTTTTTCCGGGAAGCAGACTTGATAATGGTTCAAATAAGCTTGAAGCTTTCATCACAATCGAGCTAAGATGAATTAGTATAAACTAACTGTAAAGAAAGTTCCTATTAATTACTGGTATATTAATGTCTTGATGTCTGGTTCCTGGATTTCTGATACATAGAATAGAATGTGGAAACTGGTAAGATCCTCTCACACCACGATTTGAATCTTGAAACCTCCAGGAGTCGGATGCTCCACTCATTCACAGGTGTGCTTCCTTCATTTAAATGTTATTTTGTTCTGTAAAACTGAATTATAATGCAAGACATTCAAGCAGGATAATTGCAAGGTCCCTTAGTTAAAATATTAAGGAGAGTACCATGTAAAACGATTTTTTGGTTAAAATGTCAGGGCCTCCACTGGGCCTCAGAAAATAGTAGCCACTTTTTGAGAGAAACTGCCAAACTGAAGTTGAATTGCTGAAATTTGGCCACATTATTAGCTCGACTATTCATAGAATAGTAGAGCTATTGGACTCGCCCGTGCGCCGATGTCCCGATTTGGTTAAGGTTTTGTATGTAAGCTGTTATCTCAGTAACCACTTGTGGGAATGGATTGAAACTTCACACTCTTATGTACTGTGATAAACTGACTTACATTGCACAGGTTCCATAACTCTATTTTGTTTTTTAGCTCACCTGTCACGAAGTGACAAGGTGAGCTATTGTGACCGCTTGATGTCCGTCATGCGTTGTGCGTCAACAATTTCTAAAAAAATCTTCTTCTTGAAAACCACTGGGCAGAATTACACCAAACTTCACAGGAATGATCCTTGGGCGGCCCCCTTTCAAAATTGTTCAAAGAATTGAATTCCATGCAGAACTCTGGTTGCCATGGCAACCGAAAGGAAAAACTTTAAAAATCTTCTTGTCCAAAACCACAGGGCCTAGGGCTTTGATATCTAGTGTGTAGCATCATCTAGTGGTCCTCTACCAAAATTGTTCAAATAATCCCCCTAGGGTCAAATATGGCCCTGCCCCGGGGGTCACATGGTTTATATAGACTTATATAGGGAAAACTTTGAAAATCTTCTTTTACAAAACCACATGGCCTAGGGCTTTGATATTTGGTTTGTAGCATCATCTAGTAGTCCTCTACCAAGATTCTTCAAATTATCCCCCTAGGACCAAATATGGCCCCACCCCGGGGGTCCCAAGTTTTACATAGACTTATATAGGAAAAAAAGTTTAAAAATCTTCTTGTCTGAAACCACAACACTTAGACCTTTGATATTTGGTTTGTAGCATTGTCTTATGGTCCTCAACCAAAATTGTTCAAATTGTACCCCTTGGGTGAAAAGAGGCCCTGCCCTGGGGGTCCCAAGTTTTAAATAGACTTGTATAGGAAAAAGCTTTAAAAATCTTCTTGTCTGAAACCATACGACCTAGGCTTTTGATATTTGGTATGATGAATTGTCTAGTAGTCTTCTACCAAAATTGTTCAAATTATGCCCCTGGGATTAAAAGAGGCCCCACCCTGGGGTCACTTAGTTATTATGTGAGTTACATAAGAAAAATACTTAAAAAATAATCTGATCCTATTTCCAAGACTGTTTAACAATTATAATTACCTGATGACCCCAAGTAATATGATGTCACTTGACTGTGACCTTGACCTACTGACCTACTTTCTTGTTTTTTAAGATACAGCCTTGAAATTTTGATGACATACACAGTTTTGCACACAAATCGTAAAACTGAATTTCATTGACCATGAATGTGACCTACTGACTTTCTTAATATTTTATCATCAGTTTGACATTTGAAACATGTAGCTCATATTACTCAGGTGAGCGATCCAGGGTCATCATGACCCTCATGTTTACAAAATTATGCCCCTTTTTCGACTTAGAAGTTTTTGGTTAAGGTTTTGTATGTAAGCTGGTATCCCAGTAACCACTTGTGGGAATGGATTGAAACTCCACACTCTTATGTACTGTGATAAACTGACTTACACTGCACAGGTTCCTTAACTCTGTTTTGCTTTTTTACAAAGTTATGCCCCTTTTTCGACTTAGAAATTTTTGGTTAAGGTTTTGTATGTAAGCTGGTGTCTCAGTACTCACTAATGGGAATGGATTGAAACTTCACACGCTTGTTCACTGTCATGATCTGACATGCACAAAGCAGGTTCCATAACTCTACTTTGTTGTTTGTTTTTTTTAAATTATGCCCCTTTTTCGACTTTTTTGTTAAGTTTTTGTATGTAAGCTGGTATCTCAATATCCCCTAATGGGAAAGGATTGAAACTTCACACACTTGTTCACTGTTATGAAATGACATGCAGTGCAAAGGTTCAAGAACTATACGGCACATTTTACAAAATTATGCCCCTTTTTCAACTTAGCAGTTTTTGGTTAAATTCTTATATGTAAGCTGGTATCTCAGTACCCACTAATGGGAATGGATTGAAACTTCACACACTTGTCCACTGTCATGAGCTGATAAGCACTTTATAGGTTTATAACCGTTTTGCATTTTTAGCTCACCTGAGCACAAAGTGCTCAAAGGTGGGCTTTTGTGATCGCCCTCTGTCCGTGTCCGTCGTCGTCCATCCGTCGGCATCGGCGTCAACAATTTGACTGTTAACACTCTAGAGGTTACAATTTTGGCCCAATCTTAATGAAACTTGTTCAGAATGTTACTCGTAATAAAATATTGGACGAGTTCGATACTGGGTCACCTGGGGTCAAAAACTAGGTCACCAGGTCAAATCAAAGGAAAAGCTTGTTAACACTCTGGAGATCACAATTTTGGCCCAATCTTAATGAAACTTGGTCAGAATGTTATCCTCAATAAAATCTTTGATAAGTTCGATATTGGGTCATCTGGGGTAAAAAACTAGGTCACCAGGTCAAATCAAAGGAAAAGTTTGTTAACACTCTAGAGGTCACATTTTTGGCCTAATCTTAATGAATCATGGTCAGAATGTTATCCTCAACAAAGTCTTGGAAGAGTTCGATATTGGGTCATCTGGGGTCAAAAACAAGGTCACCAGGTCAAATCAAAGGAAAAGCTTGTTAACACTCTAGAGGTCACATTTTTGGCCTAATCTTAATGAAACTTGGTCAGAATATTATCCTTAATGAAATCTTGGACAAGTTCGATATTGGGTTATCTAGGGTCAAAAACTAGGTCGCCAGGTCAAATAAAAGGAAAAGGTTCTTAACACTGTAGAGGCCACATTTATGACTATATCTTTATGAAACTTGGTCAGAATATTAATCTTAATGATCTCAAGGTCCAGTTTGAATCTGGATCATGTAGGATCAAAAACTAGGTCACCAGGTCAAATCAAATGAAAAGCTTGTTCACACTGTAGAGACCACATTTATGATAATATCGGAATGAAATTTGGTCAGAATGTTATTCTTGATGACCTATAGGTCACAATCAAATCTGGGTCAGGTGGGTTAAAAACTAGGTCACTAGGTCAAATCAAAGGAAAAGCTTGTTCACACTCTAGAGGCCACATTTATGATTATATCTTCATGAATCTTAGTCAGAATGTTAATCTTGTAGATCTTTAGGTCATGTTCGAATCTGGGTCATGTGGGGTCAAAAACTAGGTCACTGGGTCAAATCAAAGGAAAAGCTAGTTAACACTTTAGAGGCCACATTTATGTCCATATCTTAATGAAACTTGGTCAGAATGTTAATCTTGATGATCTTTAGGTCAATAGGTCAGGTGAGCGATACAGGGCCTTCATGGCCCTCTTGTTACTAAATTATGCCCCTTTTTCGACTTTTGTATTCATTCAATTGACAAGGCTGTTGAATAGTCAAGTGTTGCTGTCCTCTGACAGCTCTTGTTATAAAATTCTTGTAGCCACTTCCAAAAATCTGTAGCCAGTTCTTTGAATTTGTAGCATTCCCTTACAGAAGAAAAAGGCCTGCTGCGTACTCTTGCTGTGTACATACAGCGTATATGATGCATACATGATGTGTACTGAAATCAAGGGCTTTAAATAGTATGCAGGATATACACCGCACATACACTGATAGTACGTTTGTAGTACACTTTTGACATGCAAATGAGCTCTGCCGCGTACTACTTGCTGCGTACATGCTGTGGACTACATAGTTCACAGGATGTACGCTGGAGGAATTTAGTATGCGGGAAATAGTACGCAGCATGTATGCGGCACATACACTTTTCACATGCAAATGAGCCTGCGGTGTACTACCCCTGCGGCGTACATGCTGTGTACTCCTGCGGCGTACATGCTGTGTACTCCTGCTGCATACATGCTGTGTACTCCTGTGACGAAACTGCTGTGATAATGTAAATTCCTTACCCCACCAACTTCCTTATGCAAATGCTGATCATCTGGACAGAAAAAAAAACAGAAAAAAGATAAGTGACATGCATCAATAAGTATTTACCCTTACCAAAATAATGTAGATTGATGTTATCAAATAAATTAGTATGCTTTTCTTCATCCACTTTTCAATGAAATAAATCAATTTTTGTAGCATGTAATTTGGTAAACATTTGAAGAAAATGGCGTAACCGCATCAAGGGGAAACAACTTTAATGCAACTAAATATAAGTGTTATGATTTATTATAGACGATGTATGTGTATTATGTATTTATTTTGATTAAAATCCATCTGAGAACAATCTAGGACTGGAATTATTTAAGCATTTATACACTTTTACGTCCGTAAAAAGTAGCGCACCAACAAATTTTGGATTGATTTTTTCCAATGGGGCGAGCACAATTAGCCAAAAACGTTCTGAAAATATGAGCGGCAAATCAGATGAACAAATTTTTAATTTTGTGAGGCCTTAATGAGTTAACATAATGAGCATTAAAGCCTTTATAAAACATGATAGAATGGTGTTTTGCTTAAGAGTATTCAAATAACAGTGAGAGCTATTAATTCTTCTCATTCGGGCGCTGTTGAGGCATAATATCTTGGTAATTATTTCATGTATTACAAAATGTAATGCAACGAAGTTCAAATAAGGCTTTTCAATTATCCAAGTTAGAAAGCTCCAGAATTAATTCAAAATGAAAAAGAATATATTTTTACACTGCATGCAAGGTGCAGCTCAGAAATCACTAAGATGTAAGCTTCACAAATGAACATTGCAAATAGTTTGTCAAATTTTCATTGTTCAGAATGCTATTAAGATAAAAGTTACTCGGAAATCAAGTTCTTGCTTCCAAAAAAAAAAAAAATGTACAAATCCTTCCTGCATGAAGTGTACTTCAGACTTTTACCTAAAAAAATTCAAAGTATAAACACCAAAAGAAAATGAACAAGTCCCTCCTGCGTATATGAAGTTTACTTCAGACTTTAACTTATAAAAAAAAAACTAAGTATAAATGCCAAAAGAAATTGTACAAGTCTTTCCCACGTATATGAAGTGAACTGCACAAATTTCAAAGTATCTGCGGTGTACATGCAGTGTACTATTTTCTTGTACAAGTCCCTCCTGCGTACATGCAGTGTACTCCTTAAATTTTCAGAGTCTGTGCTGCGTACTTGAAGTGTACTAGTGACCTCCTGCGTACATGCTGTGTACTCGTCGAAATAGTACGCGGCATGTACGCGGCATGCGGTGTATATAAAATGTACTCCTCTGGCGTACTACTGTGTTCGCGGCATATACACAGCAAATACGCAGCATGTACGCCACAGAGGCTTGCTTCTGTAAGGGTTTGGCTACATTGGGAAATAGCAGAGGAGGCCCCTGAATGTGAAAAAGGAAAAATGGCTACTGCATCTGACATGATACGTCTAATACTAATCAAAAAGCAGTGAAAGAATTAACCAGTCTTGTTCAAAATTTTAACACTGATCAAGTCAGTTATTCTTAAGCAAATTAACATACTTAAGTCAATTAACAAACTTAACTTATCATGCTGGACATGACTGAGTCTACACTGTTCACCATTCAGACAGTATCTTTGGTAAGCACCCCTTTTAACAGCTAATGGTACTGTCCAAATTGAAAGATGGACAAGGTCATTATAGAAATTTAGCAGGATAAAGGGTTAAGTATTTTTCATGAAACTGGGGTCAGTAATCTGATTTCTTTTTGAGTTGAGTCTTGAAATAGACCAAATGGTAATTTAGAATTGCAGTTTGACTCAATTTCATTACCTAAGAGCCAGGTTGATTAAGCATTTTACACAAGTACTTCCTTCACAGAAGTAGTGGTACATTGGTATGCCTGTCAGTCGGTTGTCCAGTGGATGGACTATTTATTCTTATTCCTGATTAATAACTGGAGAATATCAAGGCCAACATGCAACAAAGCTAAATTCATATAACTGGAGAATATCAAGGCCAACATGCAACAAAGCTTCATATAACTGGAGAATATCAAGGCCAACATGCAACAAAGCTTCATATAACTGGAGAATATCAAGGCCAACATGCAACAAAGCTTCATATAACTGGAGAATATCAAGGCCAACATGCAACAAAGCTTCATATAACTGGAGAATATCAAGGCCAACATGCAACAAAGCTTCATATAACTGGAGAATATCAACGCCAACATGCAACAAAGCTTCATATAACTGGAGAATATCAAGGCCAACATGCAACAAAGCTTCATATAACTGGAGAATATCAAAGCCAACATACAACAAAGCTTCATAGGATGATTGCCTATTGTGTATCGTTTCTGTGGTCAGTAGATAAAAGGTCAAGGTCAAATTTACTTTAAGACTGAAAATCGTTTTGTTTTTTTTTTAGATGGGGGAGAATCGTTTGGGTTTTTTTTTTAGATGGGGAGGGACTGGGGGCCTCTGTGGCCAAGTGGTTAAAGTCGCTGCAACTCACCGATGTGGGTTCAAGCCGCAAATTGAAGGTAGTTCTGCACAGTGATGGCGTAATGTCATTTATCCGGAAAATGTAGAATAAGAATACAGAAATGAAAATCATTTTATGAATTAATGGCAATCTGTGAGTAAATTTATTACAAAGGCACTAAATACTATATTTCTAAAGTGAAAATATGATAGTTAAACATATGACAGGTTAAATCAATGCAAAATAATGTCTTAAAATTAGCATGAAATGTTCAGTTCACTTTAATCATGGTCAAATATCTCAAAAATAAGCACATTGACCTAATAGTATGAATTTTATTTCACAGTATTATAGGTCATGTGTTTATTTACAACTGAAAGAAGTTTCATCAAAATCTACATTGTAGAATAATTTCTATTCGTGACAACGCTATGAAAGTTTTGATTTTCCCATAGACTCCCATTATGAAATATTGTGTGAGGTCCAAATTTTTCAAATTAGTCTAGCACAAAATCAAGCACACAGCCCTATTTTTTTAATTGCTAAATTTTCTAGATATATTCTACAGTTTTGAAAAATCAGAGTTTAATAAAATTCCTCATTGTAGAAAAAAAATTGATCCAAACATGCAGAACTAGCATGTGCTACCTTAGCAAAAATGATTTTGAATGAACTGCCATTTCTATTGCTTTATTTTTATTACACTGATTTCTGACTTTTTTTTTTCATTATTTCTTTCAGCAAATACTAAGGGGAATAACTGTATCTTTACCAACTTGATTTCAAGGGAGATAATTTCATTACTGCACCGTTTTAATAACTTTGAGATAGTCCCATTGATACTTCGGCCAATCAAAAATGTCGTTCTATCTCAACTGACCAATGGACACACCTATCTCGTGCCAGCCATTTTGGATTTGACAGCAGCAGCATATATCACACAGTAGGTCCAATTTAACTGTAAAATTTAGCGAACATGACTGTATAAAGTGCTCGTTTTTGGCATTATTAGTTAATGCAATCTATTATATTTAACAGACGTGAGTAACATATATGTCACTTGGAGGAATTTGATAAAAACTATTGTTTATCGAACTTGTTGTTTATTGGCACGAGAGTTTGACACACCTGGAATTCTTGCTATTTTTCAAGAGGACATTTGTCTTTTAAACAACGGTTGTCATGTTCTTCCTTCAGAGTAAATGTCAGCTGAGTCTATTTCCTGTCCATCTGACATAATTTTTCATTTGAAATGTGTAATAATGACGAATTTGGCGTGTTGATCTTTTCTTTACCGTCAGGTGTTGACATTTGAATGTGGGACTTTATGTACCAGTCCACTTATGTACCAGCCCTTTATGTACCACTTTATGAGACTTTATGTACCACATATATAAAATAAGATAAAATTTAAAAAAAATCCAGCATTAATTGATCTCTATGAATTGTTCCTTATTCCAATTTTGTGAAATGCATTGTTAAACTGTTTAATCACTTTAAATATTTAATTTAAGTCAATTTAAAATGTCGGCCCATATTGTTGATTTAATCAACAATTTCACAGTAAATTACAACCAAATTATCACCTATTATCACCTATGCACAATAGGTATATAGATAGAAAGTATAGCTACTATATAATATATGTGGTACATTAAGTCTCAAAGTGGTACATAAAGTACCTGGTACATAAATGAACTGGTACATTTCCTTGCAGGGGCGTAGCGTTGTGGTTTATTAGAGCAGTGTTCGAAATTCACGGTAGTCCGACAGCCCGTGGCTACCAAATTTCAGCTCGGGCTACCGATTTTCCACAGGTACAAGCCCGACTGGGCTACCGAATTTTCCTCATTTGTTAAAAACTTGCTAATTAAACGAGTACTGCATCGTGATTTTCCAGACTGAGAAACGCTTGGAATTATTGGTTTTTGCACTCTTACGTGTTGACAATCAAACAACAGTGTCAAAGACGTAACCGCAGCTCTAATTGGCTGAATACAATCACCTCTAGCGTAACGGATAATTTGATTAGCTTTCACACTTCTCGCGAAAATCTCACAAGTACCTGCAGTAGGTGGAGCTTAAATTATGCTATCAGCGTGTGTGTAATGTGTATTCAGCACTCGATATCACATCTTACAAATTGTCAACAGTCTGAGTTGCAGTAATTGGCGAGTGCGGATCCTAAGAAATCGGGCATAACAGTTTAGATTTCGTTTTGGCAAGGAGTGTCATGTCCGATGCTTTTGGACTCTGACGATGCTGATCTGGACTGGAGTATTTCGAGTTAAAATTTTTTAAAAACATGGCAAACATGTACTGTATGTCTTTTTTATTACTTCAAACATGCATAGAGATGTCTGTGAAACAAAATGTTATATGGTGCAAAAATTATGTATTTTAAGGTGTTAAAGTTCGGGCTAGTGAAATTGGTGTCGGGCTTGGAAAATTTTTAATCTGGTAGCCCGAACGGGCTATTGGATTCAAATCTGAATTTCGTACACTGTTAGAGTTAAGTTTTGTTTGTCCATCTTTTGCCTTCTTTGTTTAAGAAATAATACATCGCAGTTATTTGTCCTTGAATAAAATCATTGTTAGGCATTAAGGTTTGAAGGAATTACATCACAAGGGCACTAGAGTGATATATAGTCCAACTAATTTGAGGCAATCCTAGGAAATATTGAGATAATTTTTTCGTATGGGCATTATCCCCACTCGCGTCAAACACTCTCAAGACCAAAATAGTTGAAGCAGTTTCCATGAAATTTTTATCGCTGCCGACACTTTACATGCTATAGGTTTAAATGCCGATTATTTCATGAATTGGCCATAAATTCAAATAAAACTTACATGTATCAAAAGCGGATTCAATTCCTCATTGCTTTATGTAAAAATTATCAAATAATATCCAAAATTACGAATTTTCTGGTGATTTAAACCTATGTATGTACTGTACACAATAACGTTTACCGTGAATACATGCCAGTATGCGCAAGCGATGAAACCAATAACTTTACATGACTGTGTGCTGTGATTCATCCTCCATTTGGTCCTTCAAAGTTTTGACGTTTAGATTACCAGTCACAAATATAAAACAATCTGAACGTCAAATTATTTTGACTAGAGTGATATAATAATCAGGAGTCATTTAAACGTAGCCTGCTAAATTTCTAAAATGGACTGGTCCATCATTCAATTTGGGCAATACCATTTATCATTTGAAGGGGTGTCCACTGAAATTTACTGACTGAATAGCGAACAGTGCAGACCATGATCAGCTAGCACGGGTGTGCAGGCTGATCTTAGTCTGCGGTGGTCGCAAAGACATATAATCACTTGCCAGCAGCGGGCTAAAGATTAACAAAAATCTGGCACGCTATTGTTCATCGTTTCATATGCTTACTTTTACATTAATCCATTTTACTTTTGACTGACTAATCATACAGTAAGATTGGTTTTATTGTCATCAAGACATATAACAGTACAACATAAGCTCTGAAATTCTGAATGAGCTTTTGAACTGAAGCATGTAACACATTTTTTAATAAATGACAAAAGTCCTGCATGAATCTCAAATTGGTACTGATGTCACATGATGGATACAGGTATACTCTCCAGCTTGGAAAACAAACATACGGCGTAGAATCATTATTTGTAAATACAGAAAAAAATTTTGATCATCTTGATATATATTCAAAATCAGTCATGTACTACTAACTTCATATTATATAGTGTCAGTGCATATATTGTGGTTCAATGCAGGTCAGCTCTTTGTTCTCTGGAATTATTTGTCTTGCCATTTAGTTACCATCCTTTAATTAACGCAGCTGTTTCAACCATCCAGTACCTTTAAATCCTACTTCTTTCCTCTTTAAACTTACTATGCTAACATTTTTTTTTATCCTGTTCTTTTGCCTATGTTGAACTCATAAGCATTTTTCAAGTTCTTTTCATCACAACTAACAAGCTGGACTGCACTCATGACTGTACCACTAAGGAGAGAAGTCAACATTACTACAAAAATAGAGGTTTCATTACAGTCTACAGCATAGTTCAGAAAAAATGGTCACACTATACAGCATACTATTACACAAACACCATTCTTTAGTTGTTTCAGTTGCACTTATTAATTTGTTTTGTACGAACATGCAAATAGGAAAAACAAAAGTAGAAAAATATACCATGTTTTCTTTTAAAAAGGAAGAAATTTACTTTTCTTTATATATGAAACATTGTTTTCTCTAGTATAGTAAAAGAAAACTCATGTACTATATGGAAACATTTAGTGGTAATTCTCCTGACCTTGAATATGTTCAAAACATATCTAATTTCAATGCGCAAAGTTAAAAAAATGTATGGTAAAATAAGATACTACCTTTCAAGCTCCTTTCATAAAAGATTAAGATTATTTAAAAAGATAATACACAACTACATTATAACATAACTAAACATGAAAGACATCTAAGACCTTTATAATCACTTATTTGATGTAAATACTGGCTGGACAGGTAATTTAAAAGCAACTGCAATCTAATCTCCATATATAGTGTAACAGAATTAAACCAGCAAAGAATGTATGGGTTCATATTTCAAGCATTGTTTTATAGAATGTCACATGAACAATACTTTCCTGCTGAAATTAATTTATATGCCCACCTTCGAAGAAGATGGGGTATATTGTTTTGCTGATGTCAGTCGGTCGATCTGTCAGTCCGCAGACCAATCAGTTTCTGGATGATAACTCAAGAACGCTTTGGCCTAGGAACATGAAAGTTGATATGGAGGTTGGTCATGACCAGCAGATGACCCCTATATATTTTGAGATCAGTAAGACAAAGGTCAAGGTCACATTGACCCGGAACATTTAAACCAATTCTGGAGAATAATTTGAGAATGCTTGGGCCTAAGATCACGAAACTTAATAGGGAGGTTGATCATGCCCAATAGATGACCCCTATTGATTTTGAGATCAGTAGAGCAAGGTCACAGTCACAGAACAGTTAAACCGTTTCAGGATGATAACTTGAGAATGCTTGGGCCTAGGATCACAAAACTTAATACGGAGGTTGATCATGACCAGCAGATGACTCCTGTTGATTTTGAGAACAGTAGGTCAAAGGTCAAGGTCACAGTGACTGGAATAGTTAAACCGTTTCCAGACGATAACTTGAAAAATAAAAGAGATTACTAAATGCATCGAGGTCTACTTCACATTATATTATTTCTTGTTTTATCCCACCTCAAAATAGTAAATTCTAAACTATAAGTGGCTGATTACAGACAATATTCATTGAAACAAATGACATAATAATTGAAATACTATGTATAAATTATTTTAAAAAATCACCCATACATTTGAAACAGGAAGGTCTTGATGAAACTCTGTATCTAGAAGATATTTGTCATGTCATTGATGGAATTAATGAGCAATGCAGTGACTACATTGTTACCCAAATTCCCTCAACATTTCTATGTTGCACATGGAACTTCCAAAGGAATAAGAAGTATTTCTTCCTTTCTTTTGCCTAATCATAGGGAAGAAAAAACAACAAGACAGTGTTCCAGATAAGCTGCGTATCGGCGTATTTTACGCATAAAAATCAACTAAAAACGCACATGATTTCATTTTGATGCGTACATTATACGTACATGACTTTGAACTTACGCACGACATTAAAACTTGAAGCGTACCTTAATTATATTTAAATGAAAACATGTTGAAAACAGCTGATCACTACTTCCGTATAAACAATGCGACGGGTAACCACTATTAACTTCGCTAAAACGTTCTACCTGTCTTAGAAACCGTAAACTAGTCTACTTGAACATCTGCGTCGTCTAGGCGCTCTAGAAATTTTATGTCTTATCAAAATCAAGCGTTTGATCGTTGTATTAAAACGAAAGTAGACACATTATTTTTTATCATGGCTTCCGAAGCAAAACAGCGAAAAATTGATAAGTTTTTTGTGGTTAAAACACCTCTACCGACTAAGAGCTTGGTGCTACCAATAATCGAAGACATTATTTCTGCCGTTTTAAAAAATAAAAAGTCGCATGTGGCTGTCACAGAATCTACCATTGAAAGTTGGAAAAAATCGTATCCTTGGATAAAACTTACTGAAAAGGACAGTTTATGGTGTTGTTATAATGTCTGTCTTTGTCTCTATAGTAACGGTAAGTATTGTTAAAATTACTCTTTATCCGAGTTTGGAATTTTGAATTTACCCCCATCTTCTGAAAAGTGGGGGTAATTACCCATGGGGTCAAAAAATTATCTGGAACACTGCAAGATTTTTTCTTGTTTTGTTAATGTTAACCCTGTTAATGATACTCTAGTAGTCTCAAGGTTCTGTACCAGCAAATTTGATACTTATAAATTTGTAAAATTTCAACTTCCTGTATGATCAAAATAGTTGATTTGTTTGGAAATTTATTATGAAGATTTGATACACTGTCTATACGGAAAAGAAAAGCCCCTATCCGGAAACAGTAACATTGGCCACTAGGATCTTAAATCCAATCATAAAAAGCCCTATTTGTTTGTTTGATTTAATGTCAAAGCATAGCTGCGAAAAAAAATGTAAACATTATGAATCTGCCAAAAAATTTAAATTTCGGAAATCTTTCATTTAGGATTGAAATTTAGAGGATATATTGCAATTTTTGCTTCAGTTTTTAGAGAGAAAAAAATGAATTTGATTTGTCTCTGTAGATTTGTCATCCTGAATGAAGACCATTGTTAGATTAGATCTTTACTGGAAAGTTTGTTGTTGCCATCTTATAAGATGATAAATAGTTTGTGTTAAAGTACTGACTTCCTGAGGAAGACTGCAGTGGCTGAACACAATCACTTTCCCTCCATACGTACACACTCTTGTTTAGACACACTACTGTAAAGTGCCTAATAAGAACTGAACTTAAAAGTTACAAAACTGAGGTTGGAGACCAATCTGGATAATGCAATCTTGCCATTGCGCAATTTCAAAACCTAAGCTCAGAATCAACCAATCAGCTGCTTGAATTTTGAAACTGGTTTCTAACCTCAGTTTTGTCACCTTTGACCCAAGTATTATTTTAAATCTTGAAAGCGTGTGTTATATTGTATCAAATGTAAAGCTTTCTTGTTAAAATTATTCTTTTATCTCCTTTTATAAGAGCATAAGAAATTTTGTTATGTTACGGGGAGGGTAGGTGGTGAGGGGAGTCCCAGTAATGGTAAATAAAGCAGCTAACAGTGCTTGCTTGTAGGATTCGGGAGATATATCAAAAGGTGCTTGTATGGGGTAAAGGGATGATTTTTCATGCTCGAAATCATAGTTTTGTCACGGATAAGTTCAGGATTTGGTTCCAGAAAATGCACTTGTAAAGAAAACATTGCGTGCATCTTTTTAATACGAGAGCAGCTTAGAGGTAGATCAGTTTTAGATACTATATTTTAGTTCTCTGTATCTTGAAAATGCCAACTGTTTGTTTGGTCAGTCGTCATTCTAATATGTAAAAGTGGTGTGCTATTTTGGTCTTATACGGTAGATTTGTAAGTACAGTTTTCATCTATTTGGAGAGTTATTCATATATGTTAACTGAATATTGATTAGTATCGTTTTTAAGACTGGATTATAACATAATTATGGCATCTATTATCAGAAGACTGTCAAATGCTGAACGGTTCGTTATTTATGTCTCTTGTAAATCTAGCTTTGGTGTTTACTGTTGATGAATTATTTATTTCCTGGCAGATTTCTTACGGGTAACGAGGAATTAAATTTAGAAATTGAATCCTTCGCTTGATACAGCTGACGTACATGTACATGTCATGTTTTAATTCCGATTTGAAGTGTTAAGACTGCTGGGAATAAAGGAAATTTGAAAATCACTGTAAGATGAAAAGACTTAGATGGGGCTCCCTGATGCTATTATAATTGTATGTCTTTTTCTGGGCAGAGATGTAACTTTTCTGGGTTTTTCCTAGACTTTCATGCTTTCTTGTTGAATGCTACACCCTCTACCATTTGATTGACAACGTTATTGTGAAATGGAACAGAATGTTTCAAAAAGCTTTCGTCCAACACTGATAGAATACTTTGCATTTGTAAGCCTTAAAGGACTAAGTGCATCTGTTCTTATTTTGAAACAATTATTTATTACTTCATACTTCTGTCCTTTGGGGATATTGCCTTGAAATTCTCACTCAACCTTTGACTTTGAACATACTTCTCTGCTCTGGGGATATGGCCTTGAAATTCTCATTCAACCTTTGACTGCATACTTCTCTGCTTTGGGTATAAAGCCTTAAAAGTCTTTCAATCTTTGACTGCATACTCCTCTGTTTTGAGAATACAGCCTGGAAACTCAGACGTCTTTGTATCATAGACAGAACATGTATCTTCTGTGTATACCAGACATTTTTAAGATAGTTACATTCTAGCTGTTATAACAACAACTAGGAATGCATGTATAGTTCTATTTTCATGTCTAAAGTTTTTGCAAACATGTTAGGAACGTGATAAACAAATATCTTACGTTTTAGTTGACCGCGTTTGCCAGTTATTTTCATATGACATTTTAAATACTGCTCATTTGTTTGCAAATAAAGACAAGCAATTAATTTGCATAACTGTCATGTTATTTTATACAGTCTTGTGCATAGAATTTAATGCTTGTGGTTACTCCTAAATGACTCATGCCTGATTTTCTTGTACTAAAATGTTTGGCATTTGCAGAAAGAGTTTAGTTAAGAATATGAGAGTTGGTTGGAATATTAAGTTGCTGGCTATCAACTTTAAGGTTTCACTTTGAAGGATGGAAGGTCTTATGTTGGTTGTTTAACTGGAGGATTTTTTTTTAAAGGGGGAAATCAGGTATGTGTATTACCAATTGTAGGTTTGTTCAGGAGTGCAGACTCTTAAGTCATGTAATGACAGGTTCTTAATAAAAGATTCTTTCTTGTGTTCTTAATGCCCAGTTAGCTCAGTTGGGACAGCGCAGATCCTGGGGTCGCGAGTTTGATCTCCGGGTGGGGCATAATTTCTGTTGTTGATTTGATAGAAGACATTGTGTCTGAAATCATTCATCCTCCGCCTCCGTTTCATGCAGGGAAGTTGGCAGTTACTTGCGGAGAACAGGTTTGTACTGGTACAGAATCCAGGAACACTGGTTTGGTAAACTGCCCGCTGTTACATAACCAAAATACTGTTAAAAAACAGCGTTAAACCCAAAACAAACTTGTAAACATTCTTGGGAGCAGGTTATATGTTGGTGATCGCATGTTCTATATCTTAGGTGACAGATTCTGTGTCAGTCACTCAGTGGTGGCAGGTTCTGTGTTGTTGATTGCAGATTCTATGTCTACAGTAATAGGTTCAGTGTAGGTGGTGGCAGTCTCTGTGCTGGTGATGACAGGCTCTCTGCTGGTGGTTGCAGATGCTGTGTTGGTGGTGGCAGGCTCTGTGTCGGTGGTGGCAGGTTCTATGTCGGTTGTCGGTGATCACAAATTCTGTGTTGGTGGTGGCAGGTTCAGTGTCTGTTGTTGCAAGTTTTGTTTCGGTGATGGTAGACTCTTGTGTCGGCAGTTGCTGGTTTTCTGTCGGTGATGACAGGTTTATATTTGTAATTATTTTTACCAGGATACATGTATATAGGTTTGGGGTATCAGTTGAAATTGTGATGGTAACACAAAGTAATGGAAGTAATGGCTGCTTTCTTTTTTTTTGGCTGTAGAAAAGAAGTTTTTGTTTGAAGTGGTAGTGGCAAGATTCTAAAGTAAAAGTGAAATTGTAGCATTTCTATCTGTGAGAAAGTTGTCATATTGCTTAGGGATGATGAAACAGACACAATGGTCTTGTTGTGGTTTGTCTGCAGAATCTTGATAACTAAGGATTGCATTTTCAGGCTACTGTTTATGAGTTCATATATAATGATGTCCAAATAAATCGTATCCCTTCTACAAGTGGCAAGTGAAGTTCCTATTACCTGTGGTTGGTTCGGTCCTCTTTAGTGCAGTGCTTTCATTTGAACATTTGTTTTAACACAAAGGCTTTGTATGGGTCACATTATTGGTTCAAAATAAAAAAATGTTATAAGAATCGTAATTATTGTTGTTATAACACTATAACTTATATTCTTCTGTGCTAAAACAGGAATTTTGTGGGTTAAAATATGAGTTAAGAATGAGAAAAAGGTGTTTAATTTCAGTTTCATTGCAGTATAAAGGCCTTCCCAAATATTTTCAGTGTGTAATACTGGACTAAAGTAATTCGCAGGTAAAGTGTCATTTTGGTATTTTACGTTCTTTTGACAATAGCTGTGTATAAAATGTCACGGTTTGATCAAGAATTTTATTCATGTAGTCACCGAATACAACAGGTGAAATAGTATATTACAGTTATTTAGGTTGGGATACGGTATAACGCACCTAATTTTTCAGCGTATAAGTGATTGTAGTGAAGTAAATTTTGGAGTAATGGTTTTAGAAGGGTGAGTAAAATATAAACTACTGTTGTATTAACAGAAACAACATTTTGTTTATGCAGTGCAGTACTATGTAAAATATAATTATGCACTACTTTCTGCACATAGTTACTCTTAACATATGTATGTGTACAAGGTACATTGTTTACAACAATTTATCAAACAGCTGCTTATAAAATGGGTTGATTTGCCTGTGTTATCAATTGTTATCATCATTTCAAAGAATTAAATACTTGCCTCATTTACAAAAAAATAAGATATGTAAATTTTAAATTGTTTTTCGAAAATATTTCCAGATGTGTGCACCAGTTTGATTTAAGGTCAAGTCATAATGGGCCATTTTTGGTACTCCTATAGTTTTATCATGATAGTGTAAAGATAAAATGTTTCTTGATGATTACTTCAAGCTTAAAATATGTTAAAATTTACCTAATCATGCGTTTATCTATATCATGACAGCATCAGGCAGTAACATGCATGTACTGATTCTTTCAACTCTTTGGTGAAGCTCAGTTTCAGTTTTGCTGGCAATTCTCTATCAAGGTGTTTGTGGGTTAATAAGTATGACGATAGAATGGAGTTGTAATGTTTGTCGGGAAAAAACAACTGCAATAGAGCAGTTCTTTGTAGCAATTTTTCCACTGTGTATTGCAGCTCTCAGTATGTACTTTATATGAGCCGTGCCATGAGAAAACCAACATAGCGGGTATGCGACCAGCATGGATCCAGACCAGCCTGCGCAGTCTGGTCAGGCTCCATGCTGTTCGCTTTTAAAGCCTATTGGAATTGGAGAAACTGTTAGCGAACAGCATGGATCCTGACCAGACTGCGCGGATGCGCAGGCTGGTCTGGATCCATGCTGGTTGCAAAGCCACTATGTTGGTTTTCTCATGGTGTGGCTCATATAGGAATCAGTCTTGTAAAAGAATGGTAGTTTCTACCTGGATTCAGGTATATAAATTTTCTGTTAGTAATGATATTTTAGAACTTTCCATTTCTTAATTGTTGGATCTTTTTGTGGTTGCTGGTCAATATTGCTAACTTTAGCCTGCTGATGGCAAGTGATTCTGCCATTGCGACCAGTGCAGACCAAGATCAGCCTGCACGGATGTGTCAAAATTCATCCTCCTACAGAACGATCTGACCAAAGGGTCAGAGGGACAGAGTGAGATAAAGCCCCCAGATAGAGAAAAATCCTCTTTTAGATACAGACTTGTCCGGCTAACTTAGCTTAGCTCGTTGCGAATAGACAGTCTGGTTCTTACCGTGTCCGGTGTAATTAGCACCGATACACGTGAAACCGTCTTTCCTAGGAAGAACCAGTACAGGCCTCTAAGTTAGGTGGGAGACACTCAAGAGCATCTCAGAAATGCCCAGTGCCTGGACTGGGATTCGAACCCCGGACCTCTGGATTGACAAGTCAAGCGTGTTACCACTAGACCTCCAGCCCACCCAGGTTGCCATCCAGCAAGTAGATGAGTACCAAGTAGATGGTTGAATCACATACTTAGTGTGTCATTCTGTCTACAGGAGAGTTGCCATAAATAAAGCTGTAAGAACAAAGTTTTTTGAAGATATATTAGGTCCATGTTTCGGAGAAAAAAATTCGAACATCATCAAATTGTAGAAAGATTAAGCGTTGTTTTACATGAAAATTTAACAGCATATAAAACATTTATATTATTATACAAAACCAGTGTCAATTTACTCATATATATATTGAATTCCGGAAAGGGACTGCATGAAGGGGCCACACTTCTGAACAGTTCAGCGCCTTTAAAAACAACATTTTTAAAAAGCTGTTACATGTCTTCGTTTTGACGCATTTGCAACATCGTTCAAGTGTTTAAACTTGACATAAATAGGAAAAACATTGTTTTTGACAATTGTTTACATTTATTTCTTTATAAATAACATTCTTATTTAAAGGGGGACAACTCCTTTAGAATATTTTAAGTATCCAACTCTGTGGGACAAACAGTAAAACATGTATTGGACAGATAATTTGTGGTCAAGATGCTGTTCATTTACTAAAAAAAAATCTGTTGTTTTGTGATACACTGCTAAACTTTAATATGAAACAGATTTCATAAGTATATTATTCTATGGGTCTATGAATAAATTTTTGTCCTGGATAGATAGGATGAATTGATAGTTTTATCTACCTACATGATCAGTCAAACAAAGCAATATAAATGTAACATTAATTGATGTATAAAGTTTAGAGTGACAGATAGTCTACAATTGTAACAGATTTGATTTTGTTGAGAAAAGAAATTTTGATTTGATGTCATACACTGTGTACTGAAGTTTATGCATTGATAAATCTGAGAAGGTACTGTGATGTTTCCATCTGTTATAAGTAGGATAATTCCGAAAATACATGTTGTAGAGTGGGTTATGGAATCGGATTGTTGAAAGGAATTAATTAATACTGCTTTATACTGTAGTGATTCTTGGCGAATGCCAAGATGTTTTTGCTTTAGATTGGTTTGAATGTAGTCTTGCATCCGCTTACTTCAAGACACGTTTATGTTTAGTTAAAAGTTACAAAACGTTGCAAGAGGTAGTATAAACTTCTTTAATTTAGTTACTTTTGAGTCGGTCAGTAGCTAAATCGTACCTAATATCGAAATCTTGTTAACACCGGACTATAAATAAGAATTTGTATCTTGTAAAATATTTGTTGAATTAGTGCAACTGGATAGGATGTTTCAGACCATTGGGTATTTTTATCCCAACATTAGCAAACATAGGGGAGTAAACAGCTGAGATCTATGCATAATAAAGGTGCTATAGCGTATAAATTATCAAAAATCATAATTCATCGTGGATAAAAATGTGTTGTATTTCAGTTAAGGTTTATAGCTGTTTTATTTCCTTCTAATTATATGTAATTATACTTCCACCACACTTTGAGAATATTAATATCATTTGCCTTCCGTGTAGTTTTAATACTAGTTACAATGTAGTTATAGTCGTTCTTCAAATCAGGTAAAATCCTTGCCATAAATAATAATTCAGTAATTAATGATTTTCTATAATATTTTTTATGAAATTTTTAAAAATCTGTTTATAAAAACATAAAAGTTAAGAACTTTATAAAAGATTTTTGTTATTTCTACTTGTATTGACATTTACCTCAAAAGATTGTATCTTTTATGTACTTCTACGTTTCTGAACAATCCCACTCAGTTGTAAAATTTTCATTCAGCTTTGAATTTGATTTACATTTAGATGATGTATTTAATCAAGATCAGATAACATTGGTATGTCCCATTTAAATAGGTCCGCACAAGGTTGACCATGTCAAAAGATTTTTTTCCGCAAGAATGGGGATGACCATTGGTTTTAAAAGACTGATTTTTGACAATCGGTATTGAATTAAAGGTAAAAAGTGCCACAAATCAATTTTCTGTCATTCGTATCAGTGTCGGAAACAAATAATAGATCTGATAAAATTGTACATTTTGCACCTAACCTATATTTTAAGGACGTATAAATTTCTCAACAATAACAAGAAGGACTGTATAATGCTGGTTTTGGTACACTATACTGTCATTGACGATCTTGTTACATCGTTCTATTTATGCTTCGCTGATGATTATTACAACCCTTGGGGCATTTCCTTTTAAAGTAGAGGTGAATTTAAAATATAGTGGAGATTTTACAAAAACTTTATGTTGAGTGATTGATGGTGGGCTAGGTACACATCTTCTAATATTTTTTTATGTCCGATTTCTTCTTTGTTTTCCGATTAAACATTATGTTTGTTTTTCCTGAAATCTATATAGAGAGCTAGTAAAGTAATATTTTTGCCACTGTTTTAAACCACCTGCAATCTTGCACATACTGATAATTTTTAGATTAGTTTTATGATATACTGAATATTACTTGACTTTTTAACTTGTTGACAATCTCATTCAGATGATTGTTAACATTTTGCTATCTTTAATCAAATCGGATTTGGATTTATGTACTTGGCTTGTTTGATAACAAAAGAGCTACTGAAAAAAATGGCAAGGATAGGTAGGTTTTGTAAAAATGACTGGGATGGTAAACATAGATTCAGTTTGGTGTGGCCTTAATCAAATGTTGATTTTTTTTATAAAACACGTTTTTTTTTTCTAAGTATGTAGATGTAAGCAGGAGGGTTTTTGTCTGTTACGAGCTGATAATAGCTTCTTCTGGTACATAAGAAGCCTGATTTAGCAGCATAGAGGGTTGCAAACCTTCCCTTATAACTTTTCGTATATTTAGCAGCTGATTGTTAACACCCATGGTCTTGTATCAACTGATTGAGATTATGACCAGTATAGGTTTATTGTCAGTCAATAAAATTGCAAACAGTCAATAAAGCTTGTGACATAAACTGATATTATACCACCCTTGTCAGGTCCGCTGATTCTTTACTATGTACACCATGTACGTCTTAAATACCACGGCTCGTCATTCAATGTTTAACAAAAGGCTGTACATTATTAAGAATGTACGACTGTTTACAACCCCTGCGACTTTCTGTAAGGATTTTTGTACCTGAATTGTGGTTAAACTTGTGATATTCCAGTGTTTCTCGGTAGTTTTAATGAACATTGTTTTTTGTAAGTGAAACGGTTTTGGGCTGGGAACAGTTTAAGCTGGTGAGATGAATATTGGAAGCTTCTGTAAGCTACAGTATTGAAAATCTATGCTACATTGCTATATATTCTTTAACTCCTGTTAGAAGAGAGTTTTTTTCTGAATGTTTACAATCAGTTTGAAATCTGTTCATTTGTAACAGGATATATTAGTTATCTTGGACAAATTACCATTTGGAAATTAAAGAAAAGGTAAGTTTAAAATTAATTTATAGATTTTTCAAAGGAAAGCTTCTAAGCTTAAAAGATATTAATGTTTTCTTATTGTCATTTCTAAAAAAAGGGTTTCCCTGTTTAATCTTCATATACTTGTTATGCGAGTGCTTTCCAAGTTCAACCTTTTTTAACCAGAAAAGAAAATAATCAGGCTACTATATTCCTCAGGTTCTATATTAACAACTTAAGTGAGAGTAACAGTGGCACCGCATCATTCACTTAAACTGTCTTGGAACTTTCATTAGGAAAAGATCACTGTAAATTTATTGGATTCTTTAAAAAAAAAGAGCTTTAAAGAATTGTAATTAATGCTGCGTACTAACATGCATAAGTAGTATGATAGTTATTTTTGTGATTTAAAAGGACAAGCACAAGTATAAGATGCAACAGGGCATATGATATTATTAGATCCGCCAGCTTCATACTCTCCACCCAGTAGGGATCAATATTTGTAGATGGAATGGGAATGCTCAGTCACTTATAAACAGAATTAAGTTTGTTTTTTCATCATCAGATTCTGTACATGGCAAGTCATTTAGAAAATGATGAGTTTAATGATACGGTCAGTGATTTTGATGAAATGTTTGCAGCAATTTAATACATTTAGCTAAATTGATAGCTTATAGAATCATTTTAACCCTCTCTATTTTTTTAAAAAAAAAAGGTATTGCTGACTTTCTACTCGTGCAGAGATTTCGCTACATTGTTCTCTTATCCTAATTGATTGAATGCGATGTTTTGTTTCTCTTGCATTTAGGAAGCAAAAAAGTTGATGATTTGACACTCTTGGTGGTTGATGATCTGTTTCATGCTTTTCCTTGGTGAATTCAAAGCTTTTCAGATGTCTTTCTTAATGTAGGGATTCCACCACATTGTTCTGTAATCCATTAACGATTGAATGCCGATTTTCGTCCCATTGGCATGCAAAGCCTTTCCGATGTATTAAGAAGGAATATGATGACTTCCACTCTGATTGGTTCGCTGTACTACTAAATTCAGTTTGTAAATTACTAAGTAATTGATTCTAGTTTATATTTGGATAATTGATGCTATCTTTTAGAGACTATCTTAGAGGCAACTTTATACATCTTAGGGAGGTACTTTTAGTGCAATTTCCTGGAAGTTTCAATTTGTGTTTCTTGATAAGCATTGCCCAAAGGTACAACAAATTGGTATTATTTAAAATCTGTCTTTCCCCTTAAAACTTTCAGTCAGTTTGTATTAAATATCATGAGGCAGATTCTGTATCAAAACATTGTCAGTCAGCTTATATTTTATATTGTGAGGTGTATCGAAACTGTGTCAGTCAGAATGTATTTCATATTGTGAGGTGGATTCTGTATTGGAACATTGTCAGTCACCTTATATTTCATAGTGAGGTGGATTCTGTATTAGAACATTGACAGTCAGCATGTATTTCATATTGTGAGGTGGATTATTATTATTATTATTATTATACCAGATTTATATAGCGCCCTTTTCATGATCAATTTCACGTTCAAAGGCGCTTTACATAGTTCAAATGCAGCCACACAGGGCGCATAATTCATCCTCTACTAGTACAGACACAGAGCGATCTGACCAGAGGGACAGAGTGAGACAAAGCCCCCACGACAGAGAGATCAGAAATCAGATACAGGCTTGTCCGGCTAACTTAGCCTAGCTCGTTGCGAATAGACAGCCTGGTTCTTTAACGTGCCCAGTGTATAGCACTGATACACGCAAGGATTGCCTGGGTTCCTGACCAGTACACCTCTAGTTAGGTGGGAAACACTGAAAAGCGTTTCTGAAAATTCCCGAGTAGCTGCCGGGGATCGAACCCCCGACCTCAGGATTGGAAGGCCAGTGTGCAAACCACTGAGCTATCCGTCCACCTGTATTCTGTATTAGAACATTGTCAGTGAGCTTATATTTCATATTGTGAGGTGGATTCTGTATTAAAACATTGTCAGTCAGCATGTATTTCATATTGTGAAGTGGATTCTGATGGAAACATTGTCAGTAGCATGTATTTCATATTGTGTGGAGATATAGAACTCTGTATCACACTTATGAGGTTAAAATAGCCTACAGTATTTACATTCTTGTTTCACTATAACAGAAATAAGATTAAGTTTTACTTACTGCAGATAAATGTGTTTAAACAGACATTTGGAACAGTAAAACAGTGTCTTTGATGGTCCTGTATGATTTATTATCAATTTATTTCAGGTTATGTTAAGATAAGCCTTAAATAATTTAGAAATGTTAAAAATTCAGAACTAATTTAATCCTGTTGCACTTACTTTGCTGGACACCAGTGTGCCTTTGGTCAATTTCACGATGGTTGATAGAAACAGCCAGTCAGAAGCTTAGAGCTTAAAGGATCCATCAGGCTCAGTTTTGTACCTCTTGTTTCCGGCACATAGCCCCAGCAAAGTATGATTTAACCCCTACACTGTTAAATTTCTATAATGAACTAGTCTATCTTTCAGTCATTAACTATTTAAAGGGGTGCTTACCAAAAGGATACTGACTGAATAACAAACAGTGCAGATCATGATCAGACTGCATGGATGTGCAGGCTGATCATGATCTACGCTGGTCGCAAAGGTAGATTGAATCATGTCCAGCAAATTCTGATTTAATTGCTACTTTCATCAACGCCCTACAGCTGTTAAGAAAATTATCTTCCTACCAGTCCTGGGAAGTGAAATACATGTTTATTTCCTGTTTAAGAAATTGTTCTCTATTTAAGAAATTGTTCATAGTGACCATTTTGTTTAAAGGTATAATATCTAAAGACAGTTTTCTTGTGTCTTACGTTTCCGTTTGGGGTGTTTAACTAGGGAAGAAGAGCTGTTATTATACCTTCTCAAAGGCCGCACAATCACAATAGAAATTTCTCTCTGAAATTTGTGTTTATATCACTAAATCAGTCTTATTTTCAAAGATCTTTAAATAAAAATTGAAAAAACACTTCTGAAATTTGATAGATCTTAGATTAAAGATCTTGTAAATTTAATTGATTTGAAGGTGTCCAGTTTAAAAACAGGGATAGGTACAAGACGAGTTAGTGTATCTGGCTGACAGGTTTGGTATCGAGGTTATATCAGTGTTATATCAGTGTTATATCACATATTGACAACTCCACCCTTCAGGCATACCTTGTCTTCATGCAGTGTTTAAGTGGTTTTAAAGAAAATTTTGAAGTGTTTTCATTCATACTAAAGTTAGAGTGGATTAATATTTGTTGTTGAAAGGAATGGAGTAGCTATGTAACAGGTCAGTTTAAAACACATTCTTTTATATAAGAGTGCAAAAAAGCTTCTGTATTTACTATGTATTTAAAGATCTGTGTTTAGATTAAGTGTTTAAAATGATGCAGCTGTTGTATGTAGTTATGTAAACAGACGGAGTGCAGTTTTCTATTATGGTTGAATTTGGGTAAAGAACTTCCTAAGATGCCAGCTTAAAGCTACTTTTCAACTGTATTTTTGTTTATTTAACTGGCAACTTCCATCCTATTATGCATTCCTTGTCATACTTAAGTGTTGTTTAGCAAACTATAACTTATATTGGCACATGTGGCTTTCAACACAGCTATGCATTGCCAAAATCACATGTTGAACAGGAATGACCCTTTGCCATTACGGGTGTAACTTTTATGTACACCCAACATACTGGAAAGCCGAAAGAAGCAGATTAACTTTTTTACAATTTCTCGAATATAAAACCTTGCGAACATACTTGATACATTTTGTATTTCAAATTTGTGAAATTTTGACCCAGCGAAAATATGTGCTTTTACAGTAGTGTTCCTGGATTCTCCGACTAATAGTCTTGTTTTCCAAGTTCTGGCTTGAATCAGAGATGAAGGACACCTTAATGCAGATAGGTATTACTGCTCACAATCAAGTCATCATGGAAAATATTCACTCCATCAAGGGATCATGCTTACTGGTGTCCTTCCTGTTAGACCCAGTAGGCACATGTCTGTCACAGTCACAGTTCTCATGGTAATATACTGGCAATCTTATAAAATTTTGTTGTTTATGAACACAGTTTAAGAATTGGCCAGTGTTACGTTTTCATTCGAAGAATGGTCTTCAATTTCATTTTTATAGCTTTTGACCCAGACATCTTCTTTTTCAGCAGTATGCGTATTCAGTAGTAAGCTGCATCTTTATTGAGGAGTATGATGCGTACTTACTCAGCAGTATGCTGCATAATGAGGTGTTACAGTTTTCAGTGACCCTCGGTGATTTAACTGTGTCATAAAATCAAAATCATTTCATACCAATGAAACAGATACTGAAATGTGGCTTGGAGATGTCCTTGTGTGAATCACTTTGCAATTAATTGCCATAAATATCACTCATTGTGCACTAAATAAGTCTTAATTGCTTCCTTGTACAGTAAGTATACATGGTTAGTTATGTTTGTCATTACTGTGGACAGGTGAACACTTTCTTTGCTTGTTTGTCTCATGTAACTGTCAAACATACCATAAATATGGTGTAATGTAATGACTATAATTCATTGGAGCTCGGTAAACATCAAAAGATTAATAGTGTCATGTGGGGTATTGTGACTTTTCGTAAACAATCGAAGTTTTTGCTCACTTCCGATGCAGTTCATTGTCTGATTGTGAGAAACTTGGTATTCTGTCGACAGATTGGTTGTTTCTTTTATTATAATCATGATAGTTAGGTTTAGGATGTTGAACGGAAGTATTGTAATGTCTTGTTGTTAGTTGTGAGAGTTTGGGCCATAAGGTGTTAAGCAGTTTTCTTGCAATTCTGTTTTGTGTACCGCCTCAAAAACCTACTCATAGTGCTGGAGGAAGTAGGTTTGTTTCCTGGCCCCGTCATACCAATAACATAAAAAAAGGTACTTGTAGCTTATTTGCTTGGCACTCGGCATTAAGAGGATAGTTTTAGGAATTGTCAACCTGGCATCGGTATGGTGTGACTGGGTGGGTATCGGTCGATTGTCCACAACGTGATATTCCAGTTAGCCAATACTATACAGTTGGGCATTGTGCGCACTGCTTGAAGTAAACACCATTGTTTATATGGCTGAAAATTGTTGAAGAAAACACCAAACATATGCACACACTGGTGTCTTCTTGTATGTGGCATTTTATGCCCATAGCTCATAAGAACATACAGCTTTCCATTACAGCAGTTTATACTGGAGAAGGCTGAAATAAGTAACTGAATGGAAAATGCCAATTGGTACAATTTGTAAACTCTAATTTATGACAAATTTTTGTCACAAAATTTTATTTATAAGTGTGCATGATACATTACAGATCATCCTTGTTTTTATCAAATATTTTGATAGTTACTATCAGATATCATCCCACAATTTTACAAGTTTATCACAAAGTTATTTGACTTACTTACGTCAGTTTGGTTTTAGATCGCCACCAATATGTAAACAGAGTAGGAAATTCTCAACAATGCTTTACTATGACTAGATATTCTCGGCAAAACCCTTTTTAAAGAATTGAGCTGTTACAAACATAGTAATGGTCTGCTAAATCATATTGATGAATGGGTAGGGACACAATCATATTGACATTATGATAAACTTTATAACAAGAGGATCATAGGTTATCTTCTGGAATGAAATTCTCAAAAACAATAGTGTAGGTAAATATTTGCTCCTCAAAGATAACTTATTATCATATGAAGTTATTTTGATGGCTTAAATAACTTTCGATGTTTGACGTAATTGAGTTATTGCAAAAAGATAAGATTTTTAATCCCCCGCCACAAGTGGTGGGGGGTTATAGAAATGGTCTCTGTCCTTCTGTCTGTCCGTAACACTTTCATGTCCGCTTCATATTCCCTAAACCCCTTGAAGAATTTTCATGAAACTTGGGTCAAATGATCACCTCATCAAGACGATGTGCAGAACCCATGAGTCAGCCTTGTCGGCTCAAGGTTAAGGTCACAACTCAAGGTCAAAGGTTTGAGTCTTCCATTTTGTGTCCGCTCTGTTTCTCCTAATCCCCTTGAAGGAATTTTATAAAACTTGGGTCAAATGATCACCTCATCAAGGCGATGTGCAGAACTTATGAGTCAGCCATGCCAACTCAAGGTCAAGGTCACAACTCAAGGTCAAAGGTTTTAGCCTTCCATTTCGTGTCCGCTCACTATCTCCTAAACTCCTAGAAGGAATTTTATAAAACTTGGGTCAAATGATCACCTTATCAAAACGATTTGCAAAACTTATGAGTCAGCCATGCTGGCTCAAGGTCAAGGTCACATCTTAGGGTCAAAGGTTTGAGCCTTCCATTTTGTGTTCACTCTGTATCTCCTAAACCCCTGGAAGGATTTTCGTCAAACTTGGGTCAAATGATCACCTCATCAAGAACTCATGAGTCAGCCATGTCAATTCAAGGTCAAGGTCATAGGTTAGAGCTCTGTATCTCCTAAACCTCTTGAAGGATTTTCATGAAACTTGGGTCAAATTATCACCTTATCAAGATGTTGTGCAGAATTCAGGAGTCAGCCATGTCAGTTCAAGGTCAAGGTCACAGCTAAAGGTCAAGGGTTTATCCTTTCATTATCCAGAGCAGTGGCGGGGGATTTAGCTGTCTTTTAGACTGCCTTTTTTTTGTGGATCAAGCCTGAAAAAAATAAAGATTTAGTAAAAAATCCAAAGCTTGCCAGGTCAGCTCAACCTCTATCATCAAAAGGTCACAATTGCGCTAGTGTGCAGGTTGTAATTATTTTGAATGCTGTTGAAAATCAGCTTGAAATACATGTTTAATAAGAAACGAAACATTATTTATTAAGATTGTACTTTTTAGCTCGACTATTCAAAGAATAGTAGAACTATTGGACTCACCCATGCGTCCGCGTCCCGATTTGGTTAAGGTTTTGTATGTAAGCTGGTATCTCAGTAACCACTTGTGGGAATGGATTGAAACTACACACACATATTCACTGTGATAAACTGACCTACATTGCACAGGTTCCATAACTCTACTTTGCTTTTTTACAAAATTATGCCCCTTTTTCGACTTAGAAATTCTTAATTGGTTAAGGTTTTGTATGTAAGCTGGTATCTCAGTAACCATGTGTGGGAATGGATTGAAACTTCACACACTTATTCACTGAGATAAACTGACCTACATTGCACAGGTTCCATAACTCTATTTTGCTTTTTTACAAAATTATGCCCCCTTTTCGACTTAGAAATTGTTGGTTAAGGTTTTGTATGTAAGCTGGTATCTCAGTAACCACTTGCGGGAATGGATTGAAACTTCACACACTTATTCACTGTGATAAACTGACCTACATTGCACAGGTTTCATAACTCTGTTTTGCTTTTTTACAAAATTATGCCCCTTTTTCGACTTAGAAATTCTTGGTATGTAAGCTGGTATCTCAGTACCCACTAATGGGAATGGATTGAAACTTCACACACTTGTTCACTGTCATGATCTGACATGCACTGTATAGGTCCCATAACTCTACTTTGCATTTTTTTCAAAATTATGCCTCTTTTTCGACTTGGGGTCGTTTCAATTCAGGAAATCAAATCCTGATGAATATGTACTGTTTCTATTAATCTTTTAAAATTTGAAATCCACAAATTCATGTTCTCATAGAAACCATAATATTTAATGCCAACAAAATGAAATAATTTTGCATTATTAATGCCCTTGTGTATATATCATATACTGTCATAAATGTTTGTTAAATAAAGCACTTGTTCAACTGAAAATATTGCACTGAAATGCCTCTCATGAATAAAGATTTTGTACTTGGATGGCAACATACAATTTATGTAAAATAGCATTGTAGATCATAATTTTCATAAATCTCCCAAGTGGTTATCTTGCCCTGACTGATCCAAATTTGTAGTTATTGTAATAAAACTTTTTCTCTTAATTCCCATAATGCATTGTTTGACCTCTGAAGTGGGCCATCTTCATCACTTAGGGTATTGATCACTGTAGAGAAATTGGAAGAAACATTTTTTGTATCTGATTTATCCAATAATGATTCTATTGTCTTAGCTTCAGTACTGTTTTCTTTATGTCAGAGACTTGCTGGGCAATGATTAAATGTCGGAAAAGATGTAGAGATTTTAGAGGTATACAAAGCTTAATTCTTTGATAGTTATATTTCGTTTTGATCGAAAGAGAGAAACATAGGCCTAGGACTTCCACTTAAAGAAAATAGCTGCCTTCTAGACTCGGGCCTGCAATTGATTTTTGCAAGCATGGTTAATTTTGAGTAATTTCAAAATCGGTAAAATTATGTATACAAATATATGTCAAAATACATCAGAACTGTCAAAAATTTCATTTGGAGGATGCACAACAGTCTGAGGATACCATCCACACACACCCACCCCAATTGAGTATAATAATTAAGTTTGACTGCAGTGTTATTACTTTTCAGTACTGTTAGTATGTAGCAAACGTTCAGGGCAGGATTAAACTTTCATGCGTATCTTTCTTATCAAACTATCATTATGAAAGTTTGAGAAGAGATGGATCTCAGCGTGACAAAATCTCAACATTCATTTTAGTCTCAACTTGACAAAGTTTCAAAATTTCTTCATCAGTATTTTTTAAGTTGCAAAGGATAAAAAAGTCTATGTAATTTTTTTGTAGTTTATGAATGCTATATTTGGCTATAGCTTCATGCTTCGAAATTGTTTTCAGTTACTTGCGTCTTTTTCTACAGTTTTGCGTCAGAATACGGAATTAACCGAAATTACAGGGTGCAAAATAACGATGTATTTTTCCTGACTTACGACAACCCTAACTTTGCCATGATTTATCACTAGAAGTATGCCAAATTCTAAGCTTGATTGGCATAGAGACGGTCTTATGGAAATATTATTACCAAATAAAGTATCTGTATTCATAAGACAGAGAATTTCTTCCGCAAGTCAATTGAGAAATCAGTTATGAACGACAGAGAGGTTTCTAAGAGGAATACAAAATTAGGAGTATCTCTTTTTAGCCTAGAAAGCTATAATAAGAAAAAATAGGGCAGAACTTAATGCCTATGAGGCAATATAAGACAAATGTAGAACAATGGCCTTTGAAGCTATATAAGACCTATTCGGTGAATTAAAAATTGAAGAAATGCTGTATTTTGATATGTGTAAAAATTGCAACTGGCATCTTTGGCATTACACGGGTACATTCATAATTATGTAATCCAGGTACATTGTAATGTAAATCTCTAGAGTGAACACTATTATCCGCGCATTCTGGTCAGGATCCATGCTGTTCGCTAACAGTATCTGTAATTCCAATAGGCTTTGAAAGTGAACAGTATGGATCCTGACCAGACTGCGCGGATGCTGGTCGCAAAGCCACTATGTTGGTTTTCTCATGGCACGGCTCATTTACATTTGAGACAAAATTATTTTCCTCATCACCTTAAGGGTGACATTTTCGACTTTGGTTTTAGGTTGATACCCCCCTTGAGATACAGTACTAATGTATGTAGTAATTACAGTGTTTTCTTCATGGAACTATTATTTTATCGATTTACCTACTTGAGTTTCACAATGTCTGACCATCGGGGAGTTGTATTTGTTATAGTAGCAGAAGGTCATATATCAATGAATAGTAGATAAGTTATAATATGACAAAAGGGAATGATGGCTAGATTTGTTTTGGGGGATGTTTAAAGCAGACAAATCTAATTTTGTAGAGAAATATATAAAGAAGTTCAGAAAAGCAAACAAATCTAATTTTGTGAAAAATTGTATGAATTTCCAAAGCAAACCATCAAGAGAACATATTCATAAAAAAAAGACAAGTGTTTTCACCTGACCACTGTGATAACAATTTCTCTGTTGTTTTTAGCAGTTTAGTTGTTCAATGCACTAGAAAGCCATTGTAAAACATTCATGCACACTGGACTGGTGTTTCCAGTGATTTTACCCATGCCAGCAAATGACTGGTTGTACTTGCAAATGGATATATCTGGCTCTCATGTAACTGTTGTATTGATATGGCCAAAACAGTTAAGTATTCTGGGTATTTCCATCTGTACTACTACCAGAATCTTCATGAAACTTACAGAGAATGTATTTGGCTACAAGGGTTCTGTTGAGTTCTGTATTAAATGGGCAAGATTGCTTCTGTAACACAACAGTTACAGCCCTTGAATTAGTCAAAATTATCATATATCCCGGTTTTAACACATTTTAAAGGCCTGTCTTGAGCAATTTTCATGCAACTTTTTAAAATATTATATAATGTACATAATTATTTGACCACAAGTCAGCACTGTCAAATAGGCAAGTTTGGTCCATTGGTCATATCATTTGTGCAGCATGAGATTTATAAATACTTGGACTAATTAGACGTCCAGTATGGAGTCTTGTTTGTTGAAACCAGGTCCGTAGTTCAAAGGTCAAGGTCACACTTAGACATTAAAGGATAGTGCATTGATGGGCGTGTCCGGTCCAATGGTTCTCTGGTTATTCTGTAGGAATCAAGGTCAAGATCATGTTAGCAACTTTGAGCCTTCATGGCTCACTTCTTTCAAGAAAATTTAATATTTCATGGCCTCAAGAGTAAGCTATTGTTTTTGCTTCTTCATTCTAAAACAATTAAAATCACACAGCATTTTGAATTATTTATGCACTTTTGACATTTTCTACATTTATCTTCCTTATTTCTTGAAGGTTATGAATATCTTAACAAGGAATTTCGACTTTGCACTTGTTGGATGTTATTAGGATTGTTATAATTTGTTGAAAGGAATTTAGACTTGTGTACTTTGTCAGTGTATATTTTACTTCCTTGTGAGAAATCTGCTCTAGTTTCAGAATTCATGGCTTGGTTTTGATATATGTGAATATTAAAAATTTTGACAGCTGATTTTAATGTATGGTACTTCAGAGAGGATTGTTCAAGTCACATTTATAATTTTGAGGCATTATTAATCAGTTTTATTTGGACCTGTGCTAATCATACTTAGTTCTTCACACTCGAAATTTGTCCATGTATCTAAGCCTCTTCTTTAACCTTTAGCATGCTAGATAAATTGTCGTCTGCTGGAAATGTCGTCTGCTAAAATTGTAAAGTTCATTCAATTTGCTCCAAAATTGGAAGAAATATTGTCAGAGAAGCAAACAGCTTGGAACCAGATCAGACGCCGATTTAATCGGCGTCTGATCTGGTTCCAAGCTGTTTGCAAAGGCTGTTAAATTCGCCTGCATCAGGCTAAGGGTTAATAACTGTTCCAGCTACTCCACTACATGTTCCATCTGTTTTCTATACTTTTGTGTGTCATGGCAGCCTATCAGAATTGGCCTTCATTGAGTTTTCAACTGAATTAGTTCTTGTGAAATGTGTTTCTTAATCAGAGTTGTTTTCACTTAGTTGCTTAATCATGAAAACATATACAAAAGTGTATTACCAGTATGTTGAATTGCAGACATTGTCTTGTATGTATATCATAGCATATACCATAGTGAAAATTGTGAAATTATGAAAAATACTATCCTGGTTATACATGAATAGTGATAATTTACATTTATAACAAATGTTATTCTGGTTGGAGACTAGAAAGTTCATTGATGCCTTGTTTGTGTTTCAGAGGTAAAGTTGCTCGAGTATCTCAGGAACCTTCATCAGATACTGGCGTGATTAGCGAAATGTCGATAAACAACGGGGACGAGCCTGTACAGGCGTCCAGTGACAGCTTCTGGGAAGTGGGAAAATATGCTAGAACTGTGACCAGAATTGACAATGGATATAAACTTTGTAGTAGTTTAAAACAGTTAATTACCTCACGAGCTGAGATTGAAAAAGCTTATGCTAAACAATTATCACAGTGGTCAAAAAAATGGAATGATTTCTTGGATAAAGGTAAGTTTTGGTTATGGTTGCATGTAAATTGTATTCATTGAAAGAATGAAGAGAGGGTATTTGTGGTTGAGAAGAGTTGTTGGTCGGTTTTGAATAGCTTGCCCTGCTTGAGTCATCTTGTGAGGAAGCCATTCAGCTGGCTTTTTGAATGTCACTGGTTCTACCGAGGTGCTTATCCATGCCTGAAATTGTCTTGAGGGCCACTATGTGTCTTCTTTTAGTGTTTACATTCTACATTATTGACAATTTAAGAATAACAGTCGGCTAATGTCAAATGTTTCTGTGCTATGGAGGCATTTCCATTAGTTTGTGGACTGGAGTAAGTTTGAAACCCTTGCTTTTTATGAAGAGTTTAATTTATGAAAGGAAGTCATCCATCTCATTCTTGCTCATGGAAGGGTATTGGTTCTACTCTGGAACATGCTCTGTGCTTGAAATATTGTCAGAGGGGCACTTAGGGTCTTTCCTCCATCATTTAAAAGCTTTAAAGTCTCCATATGGCTTAAAATTATGATGGTTTAAACAACAACAAAAAAATGTATATTGTTCGAATTACATTAATGTTGGATTCGAAAGTTTTGACTGAATTCTTGTTGAAAATGCAAATGCCATGTTTTTAGTTGTAAAGGTTAGGTCGAAGATGATACTTTTGAGTATAAAAGAAGAATTTTTCAGCCAACACAGAAGTGAGACTGTAATTTGGACCAAGTGGACAGAATTATAATGATACTGCGAAACTTGGTCTCTCAAACTGATGCTGTTAAACTGTTGTTATTTCAAAGTTAAAAGTTAAAGTTTAACTTTTTATTCTTGATGATGGTTAGAGAAAAAAACAACAGTTCATAAGAATTTTTTGATGAAATTTAAACTTTTGCTGTAAAATATCAGGTCCAGAGTATGGTACAACACAAGGCGCATGGCGGGGAGTGCTGGAAGAATCAGACAAACTTGCTGATTTACACACCGAGGTTGGCGACAAACTGGTCAACAACGTTACAACATCAATCAAACAATGGCAAAAGGAAAACTATCACAAGTCCATGATGCACTTCAAGGAAACAAAAGAACTTGACGATCAGTTCAAAAAGGTAAACATAATATTGATGACACAGTTCAAATTATTTGAACCCTAGCAACTGTTTTTCGGCATTGCCAAATTCTTATAAACTGTGAAGTCATTAATAATCTTAGGGGACCCATTTTTGTGGATTTCATTGCTTGGTCAATCCACAAAATTTAATCCCAACAACTAGTAAAATTCTGACTCATTTTATGTTAAAAAGTTGTAATTAATTAGCTGATAAATATCCCAACAAAACAGTTGTTTTGGCTAAAACCATGAAAGTTTGTGCCCATGAAATCAAACTATTTCATAGTGTAAGCCATGCAGGATGTTAGGGGTTGGTGGCTCTACCATATTTTAGGGTACAATGAAAACATAAGGTTGTCCCTATGAACCAAATATCAATCTTTATGCCTTTTTCAGAGCTATTTGGTCCATATATTATTTAGTTTGCTCTAATTTTAGACCGATTGCTTAATTGGTCAGAATAACAATTGTCAGGAGATTAAATAGAGTGTGGTTTTATAATGCTGTAATCAATGACTCCAGTTTCAATATATGTTTGCAGAGCAACTAGCCACTTTTGATAATAGGTCATAATAATTCTTGCCAGAAGCTAATCATTAGAGGTTATTTATTAAAATTTTATTGAAAAAAGTAAATGAACGCAATTAAATTCACATTTTGATCTGACATTCAGGTACAAAAAAATTCTATGAGAGAATAAGTTGAACAAAATTGGTTTAGACTTTTTACTAATATTTGGTACAAAAAACTGTTGGAGAAGAAGTTGAACGCGGTACAAAAAGAAATTGGACAAAGTTAACACTTTTAACCAAATTTTCATGCACAGGACAGGAAGTTGAACAAAGTGAACACTTTTAACTGACTTTCAGGTACAAAAACCGTGGGAGAAGAAGTTGAACAAAGTGCTAACAGCAAAGAAAGATTACCATGCAGCATGTAGAAATGAGAAGAGTACAGCAAATCAGGAAAATAACGCACGGGCTGACACTGCCATGTCATCAGATCAGGTACGACTGTACTCAAAACCCTCCTGTCATATATAATAACTACATACAGACAATAGCAATAGTATCAGATATTTAGGAGAGAACAAAATGTCACAAAATTTAAAACATTAGTGCCATAATTAAATATTTCCTGTAAAAGTAATCAAAACCTGAATTTTTGCAAGGACCTTATTTTTCAGTGTTAACACAAAAAAATGCAACAGAATACAAAGGTGGGAAAAGGGTACTAAACGACCAACACCGGGATAGGTTAAGACTATTTTAATTTCAGGACCGGTTTCGGTCTTATCAAGACCTTCTTCAGCAAGACAAAAAATGCAGATTAATCAAACTTGAATTACTGTTTCAATTTCACTGAAATTAACTTTAGAAGGGAAAAAATGGCATCATTGAAATGACTGAAAGAATTTTATATACTGTTTGATTGGGTAATTTTCATGTCACTTTTCTTTCAAAAATTGATAAAACAGTATACATATTCAGATTGTTCAAGAAAGAATATATTCAAACATTGACATGTTGTTGAATAAAATCATTGTTATGAGTTCTGATGCATAGGAATAATATCCCAAGAGCGCAGACTGAGTGATATAATAATACTCCTCTGAACAAAACAAAGTAATTTTATTAAAGAGAAAATCACTGAGATATATTATTTCAATTCTAAGACAGTATCAGGTATTACTATTTTCATCTTCAATGATATACTCTGAACATTTGCTTAGGTTTGGTGTACTTATTTTCAGTGCACAGCTACGAAGGATTGCAAGATTTATACAACTGTGATGTACAAGAGTGATTTTGTGCAAAATGTCACATTCCCGTTCTGTTTGATAAGGAAAAAATTGGTTATTAGAATAGAGTCCTATATTTAGTAATGGTTTGCTGTGAGATAGGGTTTCTTGATAACATGAGGTTTGAATTCGAGGTTCACTTGGTCAAATAAAAGCATACTAAAATTAACTATTGTGACCCTGAAGCACATTTTAATGTCTTAAATTTGGGACATGTTCTTTTCGCAAAGAATTGTGCAACAGTTCCGAAGAGAATTCCAGTAGAGCTGAAACTGAGATTTTGTCTTACATCTTTATATATTTCGGTATCATTTAATATGGAAATCAATTAGGTGCATATTTTTAACAGTAGAGTTTCATAAAATGTCGAAGCGCTTGGGGATTATGAATTGTCAAATATTGTATCTCCGTAGTGATCAAATTTTACGGAAGTAGAGCAGCAATAGCATGAATGCCTTCAGTGACATTGGGCATTTTACCGAAATTTATGAAGAGTTTCAGTAAATTGTACTTTATGATGCTCCAAGTATTGGAGAGAAAAGAAAGAAGCTTCATAATTAAAAAAGAAGGAAAATTGAATGTATTTTTGAAAGCCATATTTAATGAACTCATGTGGCTTTGCGACAGCATGGATCGAACCTGCAGTTGGTCAGGATCCATGCTGTTCGCTCAAACCTACGGAATAAGAGAAAACTGTTAGGATAGCAGTGATCCTGACCAAAATGGCGAGCAAAGCCACTTGTTTGGTTTCTACAGGCACGGTCATTTTGAGAGATTCATGTAATACTTGGATGCTAAATGTTCGTGTTTGACATGAAGGGTGGGGGTAGTTTAAGCGGTGTGGGGAGGGCAGATGGTGGGTTGCTTTGAAATGTTCATACTGCACCAGTTACAAGAGTTTAAAATGAATATACCTTGTGAAAGTATCGGGGACAAATTTCACGTGAACTGTGGATTTCTAAATCTTGATTGTTGCTACACTGCAGATGATATTAGTGGACAGGTTTTCCAATGATAGAGTATGTCAATAATCTTAGGTCGTAGTCACGTGTGATATCAGAAAAGGTGTACTCAGTATTCCCTGGTATTTCTTCAGTATTTCTTCCTGACAAAAAAAAGTTTCTCTTAAATTGTTTTTATTGTTTTCGAAATATGAGTCACGTTTTTCAACCAAAACATTTCACATATTAGAACTATTTGGAACTTTAGATAGTACAGTGTCATGGATGCTATTTTGGACAATGTCAAAATCTTCCTTATCTTATGATTTTGTCTTAGAGGTAAAACAGAAATTGAACTATTTTGTCAAGTCTAGGAAGAAGTCTAGCCATGAGAACATACTCCAGGTCATATCACTGGTCTATTATCGTCAGAGCTGTAAGTTGAGCATGTTTGACAACATTTATGTAAAAGATCAGTTTTATTGCATAATATGGTCACATTCAGTCGTTCTTTTTTGTCAAGAAATAAATTGGTAAATTAGAAATTAGAATTTATATTTAGTAATGGGGTATTGTGCTGAAGATAGGGTCTTGATAATAATGAGTGTGTTGAATTTCGAGTTTCATTTTGTGAAACATATAGCCCAAATTACTTTGTTGCCAATGAATGCACCTTATGTCTACTTTGGGAATGTCTTTTCGGCCAAAGAATTGTGAAATTTCCGAAGAGAATTTCCATAAGAGCTGAACTGATTGGATTTTTGTCTTACTTTTATCTATCTCGGATGCATTAATAAGGAAATCCATTATGTAGTAAGTTTTCTTAACAGTAGATTCTAATTAAAATTTGAGCGTTTGGAGAATTTATAGAATTGTAAAATATTGTACTCCATGTAAGTGTAATTTTACGGAAAGAGAGCACACAATAGCATGAATTGCCTTCAGGTGACAATTGTGCATTTGTTAACCGAAATTTAAAAGAGTTTTCAGTTGATAATTGTACTTTATGAGTGCTCACAAGTATTTGGAGAGAAAATGAAAAAGAAGCCTTCATAATTTGAAAAAGAGAAGCATACAAATTGGAAATTGTATATTCATTTGAAAACCATGAGAAAACCAACATAGTGGCTTTGCGACCAGCATGGATCCAGACCAGCCTGTGCATTCTGGTCAGGATCCATGGTGTTCGCTTTCAAAGCCTACTGGAATAAGAGAAACTGTTAGCGAATAGCATGGATCCTGACCAGACTGCGCGGATGCAAAGCCACTATGTTGGTTTTCACATGGCACGGCTCATTTGAAGAATCATTAACTTACTTAGGATGCTAAATGATTTCGTGTTTGACCATGAAGGGTGGGGGGAGTTTAGCGGGGTGTGGGGGAGAGGGCAAGAGATGGTGGAGGTTTGCTTTGAAATGTTCATACATGCACCAGGTTACAAGAAAGTTTAATATTGATATCAGATATTCCATTGTGAAAGTAATCGGGGAAAAAATGTTATCAGCGTGAACTGTGGTATTTTAAATCTTGCATTGTTTTGCCTACACTGCCAAGATGGCTTGATGTAGTGGACAGTTTTCCAATGATAGCAACAGTACTGTCAATAATTCTTAGGACTGTATCACTGTGTGATTATCCAGTAACAGGTGTACCATCAGTATTCCCTGGTATTTCTTTCAGTTATTTTCTTTCCTTGACAAAAAAAAAGTTTCTCTTAAATTGTTTTTATTGTTTTTCCGAAATATGATCACTGTTTTTATACAACCAAAACATTTACCATATTTGAACTTTATTTGGAACTTTTAGAAATATTACAGTGTCATGTGATGCTATTTTGGACAATGTCTAAAAATCTTCCTTATCATATGATTTTGTCTTAGAGGTAACCAACCAGAAAGGTTGCAACTATTTTCTGTCAAGGTCTAGGAAGAAGTCTAGCCAATGAGAACATGACATCCATGGCTCATACTCAACCAAATTCTACTATATCCTGTCAAGAGCTGCCCTAAGTTGAGCCAAGTGTTTGAACAACGATTTCATGTTTAAAAGATACAGTTTTATAAACAATGCTGAGATGAGCGATATAGCACCAGTCGTGCTGTTCTTGTTCTCATTTTCAGAAATAAATCATTGAGCAGACTGAACCATAGTATTTTAGCAAAAAGTGTAATTGTATGTCTGCAAGTAATGGTAGATATAATGCTGCAGCATTATTTACGCAGTTCATTTGCTGAATCATTTTTCGCCAGATGTCATTTCTGTATCGGCATAACGATAGGAACAGTGCTCGGGCAATGATCTTTTTTGTATGGGTAATAAATCTTGTAGTATATTCGTATGCTAGACTTTCCTGATATACCGAAACGATATCTGTAAATGGTGTTTTTCTGTATTTATAGATTGAGTCGGGCACGGCTTCACCACGGGTAACTCCTTTATGTAGAAAAGGTTTTATTTACTTGACAAGTTCTAAATGATAATTGACTGCAGTTATGAGCATTTGTTTTTGTATATTCAACCAAGGTAGACCACTGCTAAATGTTTTTTGTTTCATTTGCTTGTAATATTGAGACAGTAAAGAGGTTACGATTTCATAATTATATGGGCACCTGCACGTTCCTTCTTAATTTTTGATAAGCGCCAGAGTTATTAAAGTTTAGGACAGAATAGTTTTCACACAGTTTACTCATACACATTCAGAACGTACATGTAAAACCTAAATTTTAAGTCTTAATAGTGTTGATTCATGTGCAGCAAGTGAGGCTCGATTAAAATTTAAGGGACTTATTTTGTAGATGCGTATGCACATAAATGATAAAATCGCAACCTCTGTTCTCCGCATAAAAGTGAAATGGTTAATCTATTTTTACTTAACAACTCTAATTATTCAAATTTCTGTATTCAGCATCACAATTTGATAGAAGCAGAAAAATGAGGAAGATTACAATAGAAAAAAATGCCCCAAAAAATGGGAAGTTTTTAAGAATGTGGTCTACTTGACTTGCGGTTGATATTTTTTTCTCACACGTTATGATTGTTATTTGCTTGATAGTCATTGAAATGCCTGTACATGTCCCTTTTAACATTTGAGCTGCGCCGTGAGAAAACCAACATAGTGCGTTTGCAATCAGCATGGATCCAGACCAGCCTGCGCATCCGCGCAGTCTTGTCAGGATCCATGCTGTTCGCTTCCAAAGCCTATTGCAATTAGAGAAATGGTAAGCAACAGCATGGATCCTACCAGACTGCGCAGATGCGCAGGCTGGTCTGGATCCATACTGGTCGTAAACGCACTATGTTGTTTTTCTCATGGCGCAGCTCATTTCTTTTTGTTTCACAAGTGATATGAAAGATATTTTGTCTGTTTGAATAATCACTTTTTGTTGTCCAAACGTCTATCATATGATTGCATTGATTGATGTAATAGTAAAGAAACTAACACCATCAAGCTGTGCTGCATGTTTTTTCAATCACTTAAATTCTAAGCAAAAGATTTTAAAAATTGACGCAATGAAAAATCGTTTCCATTTAAGGTAGTGTTACTGTAGTTACAGTCGCAATTCTTGATATTACTTATTCTCTTGCGTTTTTTTGGCAGTTTTTGGTTGGTTACGTAGTTGCTCTTTGCTCAGTTGCTTTCTGTACCAGTCGAGTAATGGCGAATTCACGAACTGAGAAAACATTGTCGAACAGAAATTGCCAATTGTCATACCAGTCTATTTCCTTAAAATCTGAAAGTTCACTCGGGTAAATAATTGCAGACCACAAAACCTTCCCAGACAGAATGACTACATTATGTCAAACTGTGATGCAAAAAATGTTTATATAGAAAATGACCAGTTCATTTTGTCCCAAAATAACAAACTGACCTACTGATGAGATAAAGCAATGATTAGCTACATATGCTGTTTATTGAAATGTAAAGTTGAATACTAATGATAGAAATAATACTGTTTAGTCACACTAAAGAAATGTTAATATTAATTGTAACAGTTTTAAAAATATTGCCCAAGTGTAAACTTTTTAAAATGTTGTCATTGCACGTTCTAGTAAACTCATAAATGTTTAGCTTATTGTTTTAGCATACACTACAGTAAAATCTCTGTTAATGGCACCTCAAACAAAACCTGACATAATAGGTCAGGTTAGCAAAATAATGGAAATCATCATAGTAAGAAAATAATCTAGCATGTCATTAAAATATAAGAAACAACAATTCCACAGTAGTTAAAAGGATTTTGATTTTTCATCCACTATTCCATCAGTTTGTATCCTTTTAATAAATAAATCTCTTCTCCATGACAATTTGATAAAAGACATTGTATCTGAAATCATTCATCCTCCACCTCCGATTCATGTGGGGAAGTTGGCAATTACTTGCGGAGAACAGGTTTGTATTTATTTGGTACAGAATCCAGGAATACTGGTTAGTTTAACTGCCGCTGTTACATGACTGAAATACTGTGGAAAATGGCTTTAAAACTATAGTTACAACATATGTACAGCAAACAAATTCCAGTTTCCAAGTGTTTCCAGCAGTGCTGCTCTGTTGAGTTAACAACTGTGTACAGTGAATGAATTCCAGTGTCCCAAGTGTTCTCAGCAGTACTACTCTATAAATGTTTTACTGTACATTGCTCAAGCTGAAAATATGTAAATATATGTGTATACGGTCAAACTTGTGTTAGTGGTAACTTCTGTTAAGGAGCCGCTTGTTTTAAGCAGTCACATTTGCTGATTCCCGTAACTTACCTCATATTAGGCCAAAAAGGTCAATATTGCTCTTTCTCTTGATTTGCACGTTAAGATAGGTATGGCCGTAGTTTCATCAACTGCTGCAGCTTTAATAGAGGGATCTTAATCAAAGACTTCATCTAAAGCTGATGATGGTTTTACAGTGTTCCTATGGGAGAAAAATATCCAGTAAGATTGTATCAGCACCAGAAGCAGGAAATATTCTATTTTTCATAGACGGCATTTGGCCTTTTCAAAACACGATAAATCAGTTCAGCAAAATAGATTTTCTGACAGATAGAATACATCTTATCTTGTCTACTTTAAGAATCAACTTAGGGAAATTTTGCTGCAGACAATTGTCCGTGTAATTCGGAAGTTGGTTGTTGCCATGGCCGTGTCTTTTGTGAAGCGTTTCGCTTATTGTCTGAAAACTGTCTGAGTTTGCCAGGAAATTTCTTTGTGTAGCTAGATACATAGTTCACGTTGTAAATGTAATACTTTTTTTACCAGTTTCAGCTTCCTTTCATTTCAGCATTTGTCTGAAATCATTATGAATATTGCTATTTCAGCAGATTAGAGGCAACATTTTGCATATTGTAAAGCACTTTCTGAATATTTTGATATATGAAACCAGTCAGTTTGTTCTCAAATATTGAGTTTATAAAAAAAGGAAGTAACAAAATATATGAAAGGTGAAATGTGTAATCTAAGTTAACAATTTAACGGTGTCCAGTTTTTCAGCCATCGGAATCTTGTTTCCTTAGTCTAAGCTAAATTTTGACAGAAAGTAGTGCAGCGAACATAGCTTCTGTAAGTGTTCATGCATTTAAATTTCACATGTTCATGAGATTCCTTTTGATTCCTTTTAGCATGAATAAGGTTATAAAATTGATTTTGGAGACCAGTCTTTGAAAGCAGCCTTGCCATTGGTTGATTTCAAATTTGTGCTAAACAACAACCAATTATATGCAGGAGTTTTGCGACTGGTTACCAAATTCAGTTTAATCACTGTAGAATGTGAACAATATGTGCATGAATTCCACCCTTGTACTTACATAAAAACATGTTTTTTGACTTGTGTCTTTGTTAAGTCCAAATACTGGAGATATTCTATAACTACATTCTATAACTAGAAGCCATTTCAGAGATAAAAGGAAACAAAGTACAAAGTTTAAAATGAAACATAAAAAAGTTTTTTGGCTTTTTTAATTGTCAGAAACCAGCATTTTTAAAAAATTTGTTTAGACAGTTCATGATAAAATAATGTCCTGTCCAAACAAAAAATGTGTAAAATCTTAACCAAGTTAACAAAATATTTTAGCTGTAGACATTACTCAGTGAGTAAAATGTTTGACCCTTTATGAAATAATATAACAATATGTGGTAAGGATTTAATCAGAGAACAAATATTTGCTGTCTCGGCAAGGACAAAATTTTCCTGCCAAGTGAAAAAGCCATTCATCCCTTTCAATCCAAGATAATACAAACAAAATCCCAGGACACTTCAATAAAATTGATAGTCATTACCGCTCCAAGAGATTTTTATTGATTGTAAACAGCACTGATTTCTAAGAGAGTAGTTCTCGGGATTTGAGAATGTAACTTTAAATGGGTAGTGTTTTTTTTTCCTGCTTCCCAGAAAAGTAGTTCGGGATTTGAAAATGTATCTTTAAATGGGTTGTGTTTTTTGTTTCCTTCTTCCCAACAGCTATTGAACAAATTATATGATGTGGTTTTTAGACACGTAAAAGTGGAATAAAGAGGGAACAAGTCATTTCTGTAATCACATAACATGATCGTAATTGGCTTTAATACTCTCTTTCTTGTTCTTCTGAATCAATTTTCGAGAACTTTGAGCAAAGAGATTGTGTGTTTTTAAATGGAACAATAATTATTGCTCTAAAGCTCTTCCTTTTAATTGTTTTAGTGTACTGGATTTCTTGTTTGCCTCAGTCCACAAAACTACTCATAATTAAACAAACAAAAAAATCCCGATAATTATATAAAAAAAATTTGAATTCACAAAATTTCTTTGAAATTGCCATTTTTCTTGAACTTGATAAAAATGAGATAATAATTAAACTAGACGAGAGCTTGTCATACTTGACCAAAGTTGGACTCTAGCATTTGAGTTTGATGAAAGTTCATACTTTTCAAATTCGTACCAAAACATTTTCCAGTATGACATAATTGCATATATATAGCATCTTGTATATGCACCATTGACAGATAATAAGATTATAATTAGATGAGATAAATTAGGAGGGGCCTTCGTGGTCAAGTGGTTAAGGTAGCTGACATCAAATCACTTGCCCCTCATCGATGTGGGTTAGAGTCTCACTCGGGGCGTTGAATTCTTCACGTGAGGAAGCTGGCTTGCGGAAGGTCGGTGGTTCTACCCAGGTGCCTGCTCGTGATGAAATAATGCACGGAGGGGCACCTAGGGTCTTCCTCCACCATCAAAGCTGGAAAGTCGCCATATGACCTATAATTGTGTCGGTGCAACAATAAACCAAACAAAATAAAATAAATAAGATAAATTAGGCCATTCCCGTAAGGGGACTCTGTTTTGCATGGCAATACTTTGTTGACTTGTTAAAACGAGAGCCAAAATGATAAATTAAAAAGAAAACGTTCAGAATTCTGTTTGATGGTTATTGAACAAAGCCTTATGACATTTTTTGATGTCTTTTCAATGATTGATTGATGAGCTTGAAAAGAAAACATTTTGTACAAAAAATTGTTTTTCCCTTTTTAGTGTACTGATACTGGTATGAGGCATAGCAGTTGAACATTTCATGATTGATTGTCTGACCTATACAAGTTCATGATTTTTACAGCAAAGAAAAAAATAAAAAAATAAAAAAACTTTGGACAGAGGGCGGTTAATTGAAATATTATGTATCTATGCAAAACCTGCAACACAGAAATGCGATTGTTGTTTGGTTTGGTAAAAGATACTTCATTCTATCAAGAAGAAGTGAATCACTGTCTTTGATGAATGTTTCGAAAACTTCCTGTGAGTTGTATGTCCGGGGAAGATTTGTATCTACTTGGTTTAATGCATTGCTGCGGAAGGAGAAATCTTGATTAAGTTGTAGCTTGCTTTGGAAAAAAAGTTCTGAGATTTACATTACATTGCAGATTGGATATGTCTGGAATATAAAAGAATATTGACAAAGCATATCTGAATATTTAGGGTCTAGATCAATGTTTGCAATTTATCAATGATACAATATTTTGAATTAGGACATTTTTAGCTCCTCTGTTTGATGAAAATAAAAAATATTTTAAAGTTATATAAAAGTTGACCACACTAAAATCCTTCTTTTTAAGCTGGGTCTTAGGGCTAGTGCAAAGGGCCATCTTGAGTGGGCCATTCAGGCCAGAACATGGACTTAATCCCTAGGGTTCACTCTAAATTTGGGTGCCTCTATGGCCGGGTGGCTGGCTTTGAATCCCTTGTGTCATACCAATGTGGGTTCAAGCCTCTCTTGGGGCATTGAATTCTTCATGTGAGGAAGCCATCCAGCTGGCTAACGGAAGATTAGTGGTTCTACCCAGGTGCCTGCTTGTGGTGAAATAATGCATGGAGGGGCACTTGGTTTTTAGCTCATCTGATTTTTTGAAAAAAAATGATGAGTTATTGTCATCACTTGAGCGGTTGTCGGCGTCGGCGTCGGCGTCTGCGTCGGCGTTGCCTGGTTAAGTTTTATGTTTAGGTTAGCTTTTCTCCTACACTATCAAAGCTATTGCTTTGAAACTTGGAATACTTGTTCACCATCATAAGCTGACCCTGTATAGCAAGAAACATAACTCCAACTTGCTTTTTGCAAGATTTATGGCCCCTTTTGTACTTAGAAAATATCAGATTTCTTGGTTAAGTTTTATGTTTAGGTCAACTTTTCTCCTAAACTATCAAAGCTATTGCTTTGAAACTTGGAATACTTGTTCACCATCATAAGCTGACCCTGTACATCAAGAAACATAACTCCATCTTGCTTTTTGCAAGATTTATTGCCCCTTTTGGACTTAGAAAATCAGTTTTCTTGGTTAAGTTTTATGTTTAGGTCAGCTTTAATCCTAAACTATCAAAGCTATTGCTTTAAAACTTGCAACACTTGTTCACCATCATAAGTTGACCCTGTACAGCAAGAAACATAACTCCGTCCTGCTTTTTGCAAGATTTATGGCCCCTTTTGGACTTAGAAAATATCAGATTTCTTGGTTAAGTTTTATGTTTAGGTCAACTTTTTCTCTTAAACTATCAAAGCTATTGCTTTGAAACTTGCAACACTTGTTCACCATCATAAGCTGACCATGTACAGCAAGCAACATAACTCCATCCTGCTTTTTGCAATAATTATTGCCCCTTTTGGACTTAGAAAATCATTTTCTTGGTTGAGTATTATGTTTAAGTCAACTTTTCTCATAAACTATCAAAGCTATTGCTTTAAAACTTGCAACAGTTTTTCACCATCATAAGTGGACACTGTACATCAAGAAACATAACTCTATCCTGCTTTTTGCAAGAATGATGGCCCTTTTTAGACTTAGAAAATCATGGGTAGGACAATATTTCTATTACACTAAAAAAAATCAGATGAGCGTCAGCACCCGCAAGGCGGTGCTCTTGTTTTTTTTAACCATGAAAGCTTGTAAGTCGCTATATGACCTAATTGTGTTCATGCGACATTAAACCCAACAACAACAACAAAAATTCACCATAGATTTGACGTTTTTTTCTTTTGAAGAATGTCTGCCTGATTTGAATGACAGTAAGTCAGATGTATTAGTGTACAGAGGTATCACTAAAAAAAACCTGTTTTTAGATAAATAACTGTTTAACATGGCCCTGATCAGTTGTCAGAAATGTGATGTAGTAAGACTTGAATCAAAATGGAAGGCTTCTGTAAAAAAACAATATTAGTGGAGAAGAGGATGACTGTGATAATTGTCTAAACTTTAGGTTCCCGGGGCAGTAGTGGGGCAGAAACCCTGATGGGGTGGGGACTTTGCCTCGTTCCGGCACCAGTATGGATTTTATCTCCAAATAAATTGAAGAGTAATTCATAATTTTCATAGTCAAGCAGACATAAATTCGCATAATCTAACCTTAATTTTAATGTTGATGAGGTTGTTCTTTTTGATATGATAGCTTATGATTATAATAATTGTAATTTTACCGCACATTATCACAGGGATATTCTCAGTTTAGGATTGTGTGATGGTTTTCAAAATCAAATTGCTGCATAAATACTTTGATGCACATGCATTATTGTTTAATTATATATAAAAATGAAACATATAAATAAAAATGATTTCCTTTTCTAATTTCAGTTAAAGAAGTTGCAAGAGAAGTTGAAAAAATGTCAGATAGAGGTAGAATCAACTCAGGAGAAATACAACGCCTGCTTGAATGATCTGAATGGATATAACTCAAAATATATAGAAGATATGACTGAGGTATGATATAAAATAGGGTTATTATAACAGTAGCTCGATCTGGGACGCAGTTTTCGGCTCGAGTGGATTTTGCTAGATCGGATCTCACAAGGCGCGCAAGCGCCTAGTGTGATCCAACTTTGCAAAATCCATGAGAGCCGAATACAAAGTCCCAGATCTAGCTACTGTTATAATGACCCTTTTATTATATACCTTTACCATTTTGATTCTTGTTTTGTTCTTGAACGAAATCTTCAATGTTTATCGATATTAAATGGAATTAAGTGAATTTTTTATGTGCGCTATTTATAGAAATGTGTTGGGTCATGCATATTAATGAAAATAGTCCGGAAGCATACAATACGGAAGGTACAATACGGAATTTGAATGGTACAATACGGAATTTTTGTCTGTCTGTTCATATTTAATTGTGAAATACAAGCCAATTGTTTTACAGGATTTATATGGGTATATAATAAGTCAAAATATATAGATGATAGGACTTGGATATAACTCAAAATATACAAAAGATATGACTGAGGTATGATATAAATCAAAATATATAGATGATAGGACTGGGGTTTGATATAAATCAAAAGATATGACTGAGGTATGATATAAATCAAAATATATAGATGATAGGCAGGGCTTCGGAAATTTGCCGGTTTGTCGGTTTTGGACTGATTTTTGACTTTTCAGACCGATTCGTGAAGTGAAAAAACGAAAAAAATCGGTCCCGTAAAAATGGAGAAAAGTATAAATTTCGGTCTGAAATCTCAATACACGATCACCTGCCAAGCAGGAAATTGTTGGTCACACACTCAGATAATCAATAAACGTGTCAGACGGTCTAATTGTCACCTTGATAATCGGTCCGTAATTAGCACGTGACGCAATCAGTGCTCGCGCGGCACATCCTTTAATGTTTGCAGACAGCCATCTGCAATGAATTAAACATTTTTGACTGGTTTCCAAATGTTTCTGACTGGATCCAAATCCTTTCGACGGGGATCCACTTCTTTTATTTAGAATCCGACGGATGTTTATTTCAAAAGGCTATGTTTGATCACGGGTAAAAAACAAATGGTCACTGCATTTAATGAGACATCACACGGGAAACCGATATAATTTTTATAATTACTTGTTTGTAAAATTTACATGATACATTTGTTGGGGCTCCAGTTGAAACAAGTGCAGAAAATCGTCTCTGCAACCCGACTGTCCAAAAAAAAAAAAGAAAGAAAAAAAATGGACTGACAAACACCATGAAACACGAATGATAAAGAAAACCGGAGTGGCGCTGTTTATCAAATCGGTCTTTTAAAAAACGTTTCAAAACGAAATTTTGTTTACATAAGAAGAGAACATATAACTTAATAAAATGTAGTTGCTTATTGAAGTACAACGCCAGTGAAATGAAATATCCGTGGCCAACCCGCGTGACAAAATGGTACTACACATGCGGGAAATTCGATCTCAGCGATCACATAACGTACACATTTGGTCCGCGGCAGAGTATTCTTAAAATACTGAGGATGTATAGCAGAGAATATGTGTCGTGTAATTCAATTTGACGCATTGTATTTTATAAAATTCCGTCAAAGAATGAGGAAACATCACAAATTATTTGCCGTGTATACGGTACCGAAGTCACGTGCGTTGGCTTTTAGACTAGTTAGATACACGGTGTATGCTTCGGTAATTTTATCCTTGCAAGTATTTTCTCGGAAAAACATCGAAATTTAAACAAAGTAACGATCACACATAACACTGAATAACTGTCTTCATTGTATAGTAACTCGCGTTGACCGGTAACTCAGTTTTAATGCATGACATGCTTATTATCACGTTTTACAAATATGGTATATTGGTAATGCGGTGGGTGGGGTAGCGCCGATGTCAGGATTTTCGTTTCGGACCGATTGAGTTCTCAAAATTTCCGGAGCCCTGATGATAGGACTTGGGTATAACTCAAAATATATAAAAGATATGACTGAGGTATGATATAAGTCAAAATATATAGATGATAGGACTGGGGTATAACTCAAAATATATAGAAGATATGACTGAGGTATGATATAAATCAAAATATATAGATGATAGGACTGGGGTTTGATATAAATCAAAATGCATAGACTAGGGTATGGTATAACTCAAATTATGTAGAAGGTAGGACCGAGGTATAACTCAAAATATTTGGAAAATATGACAGGGGTATGATATAACTCAAAATATATAGAAGCTATTATTGAAGTGTGCTGTAACTCAAATTACATGAAAATATAATGAATAAGGTATGGTATTACTCAAAAATAGATAGAAGATCTGTATTAGAATTGATATCACTCAAAAGAGATAGAAGATAATAACTGAGGTATGGTGTAACACTTTATGTAACAATAGATAGAGTGAAAAAGTTTTCAAAAGCCAGTCTCAATGCTGTATTCTGTGTCTGACCTCGGTATTAAATGTCATGTATGGCTGCTGTATACAAAAGTATATTATTTTTCTTGTATTTGGTTAGTTATCCTGCCAAAAGAATCCCAAGTAATGTAATAGAAAATATTTGACATTGTATTTGTATAGCTTTTTAGCTCACCTGCTCACATGGCTGTTAGATGATTGGTGTCAAGTTTCTCTGTATGGCTGAACAGAAAATTTTAAGGATCTTCTCTGAAACTACTGGCTTGATTTTTTTTAGCTCACCTGTCACAAAGTGACAAGGTGAGCTTTTGTGATCGCGCGGCGTCCGTCGTCCGTCCGTGCGTGCGTGCGTCCGTCCGTAAACTTTTGCTTGTGACCACTCTAGAGGTCACATTTTTCATGGGATCTTTATGAAAGTTGGTCAGAATGTTCACCTTGATGATATCTAGGTCAAGTTCGAAACTGGGTCACGTGCCATCAAAAACTAGGTCAGTAGGTCTAAAAATAGAAAAACCCTGTGACCTCTCTAGAGGCCATATATTTCACAAGATCTTCATGAAAATTGGTCAGAATGTTCACCTTGATGATATCTAGGTCAAGTTTTAAACTGGGTCACGTGGGGACAAAAACTAGGTCAGTAGGTCTAAAAATAGAAAAACCTTGTGACCTCTCTAGAGGCCATATTTTTCATGAGATCTTCATGAATATTGGTCAGAATGTTCACCTTGATGATATCTAGGTCAAGTTCGAAATTGGGTCACGTGGGGTCAAAAACTAGGTCATTAGGTCTAAAAATAGAAAAACCTTGTGACCTCTCTAGAGGCCATATTTCTCAATGGATCTTCATGAAAATTGGTCAGAATGTTCAGCTTGATGATATCTAGGTCAAGTTCGAAACTGGGTCACGTGGGGGTAAAAACTAGGTCAGTAGATCTAAAAATAGAAAAACCTTGTGACCTCTCTAGAGGCCATATTTTTCATGAGATCTTCATGAATATTGGTCAGAATGTTTACCTTGATGATATCTAGGTCAAGTTCGATACTAGGTTATGTGGGATCAAAAACTAGGTCAGTAGGTCTAAAAATAGAAAAACCTTGTGACCTCTCTAGAGGCCATATTTCTCAATGGATCTTCATGAAAATTGGTGAGAATGTTCAGCTTGATGATATCTAGGTCAAGTCCCAAACTGGGTCACGTGCGGTCAAAAACTAGGTCAGTAGGTCTAAAAATAGAAAAACCTTGTGACCTCTCTAGAGGCCATATTTTTCAATGGATCTTCAGGAAAATTGGTCAGAATGTTCACCTTGATGATATCTAGATCATGTTCGAAACTGGGTCACGTGGGATTAAGAACTAGGTCAGTAGATCTAAAAATAGAAAAACCTTGTGACCTCTCTAGAGGCCATATTTTTCATAAGATCTTCATGAATATTGGTCAGAATGTTCACCTTGATGATATCTAGATCAGGTTCGAAACTGGGTCATGTGCGGTCAAAAACTAGGTCAGTAGGTCTAAAAATAGAAAAACCTTGTGACCTCTCTAGAGGCCATATTTTTCACGAGATCTTCATGAAAATTGGTGAGAATGTTCACCTTGATGATATCTAGGTCAAGTTTAAAAGTGGGTCACGTGCCTTCAAAAACTAGGTCATTAGGTCAAATAATAGAAAAACCTTGTGACCTCTCTAGAGGCCATATTTTTCAATGGATCTTCATGAAAATTGGTCAGAATTTTTTATCTTGATGATATCTAGGTCACATGTGCTCAAAAACTAGGTCACTATGTTAAATAATAGAAATAACGACGTCATACTCAGTTCAACACTGGGTCATGTGGGGATAGGTGAGCGATTCAGGACCATCATGGTCCTCTTGTTTCCTTTGGGGATCTTGAACCAGATTCCATGGCTTCCCTGGCAGTGGGAAGCTGTAATGTTTACGCAAATTGCATTTCAGCATTCAAATTTAAGTCTTTATAAGTTAACTGGTTGTGTTTTATGATACATAGTATATGGTTATTCTTTGTTTTTGCAACAGTTTAAACAGATTTAAATGTAGTAAACTTTGATTCATGGTTCTTAGTTATGAAATTATGTTTAGCAGAAATGGTTTTTGCACAGCTTGAACTACATGTATTTATATATATATGATATCACTGCTTTCAGGTGTTTGAAAAATGTCAAGCTTTTGAGAGACAAAGAATAGATTTTTTCAAGAAGATAATGTTTGATATTCATCAATGTTTAGACCTCTCTGTAGATTCAAGGTAAGAATATGTTCTTATAGATACAAGGATTTTCATTGGTCAGTCATGTGGAATTTAGGAAAAAAAATAATCTGTACGCTGCAATCTGACTAAAGTACTCAATCTTCTAAACAAAGATCTGAGAATGACCCATTCACATTCGTCTTCTGTATATTTTGGATTTCCGATATTGCTTTTTTTATTTTTGCAAATCTAATTTTATTTGAACCAATCAGACGACTTGTTTCAACAAGCATTTGGCTGAACAATCAGAATAGTGTCGAATGTCAAAGGATGAGAAAAATGTGCAGTCAAGCCACCCGGGACCCCTGGCTTACAGGGTGAGTGCCCTACCGACTGAGGTAACCGGCTGTCTGACACCTTGCATGACCAAGTCCGTACCATGACATATGATCTCTCAAAACACGAGGGGTAGTCACAATGTGGTTGTCATAAGAATTGTAAATATTAAAAATCCAGGCTAAATATAGATTTTTAGCTCGACTATTCATAGAATAGTGAGCTATTGCACTCGCCCATGCGTCCGCGTCCGCGTCCCGATTTTGGTTAAGGTTTTGTATGTAAGCTGGTATCTCAGTAACCACTTGTGGGAATGGATTGAAACTTCACACACTTATTCACTGTGACAAACTGACTTACATTGCACAGGTTCCATAACTCTATTTTGCTTTTTTACAAAATTATGCCCCTTTTTCGACTTAGAAATTTTTGGTTAAGGTTTTGTATGTAAGCTGGTAACTCAGTAACCACTTGTGGGAATGGATTGAAACTTCACACACTTATTCACTGTGATGAACTGATCTACATTGCACAGGTTCCATAACTCTATTTTGCTTTTTTACAAAATTATGCCCCTTTTCGACTTAGAAATTTTGGTTAAGGTTTTGTATGTAAGCTGGTATCTCAGTACTTACTAATGGGAATGGATTGAAACTTCACATACTTGTTCACTATCATGATCTGACATGCACTAAGCAAGTCCCATAACTCTACTCTCTTTTTTTTTCAAAATTATGCCCCTTTTTCGACTTAGCAGTTTTTGGTTAAATTTTTGTATGTAATCTGATATCTCAGTATCCACTAATTGGAATGGATTGAAACTTCACACACTTGTTCACTGTCATGATCTAACATGCACTGTGAAGGTCCCATAACTCTACTTGGCATTTTTACAAAATTATGCCCCTTTGACTTAGCATTTTTTGTTAAGTTTTTGTATGTAAGCTGGTATCTCAGTATCCACAAATTGGAAAGGATTGAAACTTCACACACTTGTTCACTGTCATGATATGACATGCAGTACAGAGGTTCAATACCTCTACTTTGCATTTTACAAAATTATGCCCCTTTTTCAACTTTTGTATTCATTCAATTGACAAGGCTGTTGAATAGTCGAGCGTTGCTGTCCTCCGACAGCTCTTGTTTAAACATCTACTATCACATACAGAATGTTGTAAGTAAGGCTCGGATTGGCTAACGGAAGGGTCATCAATATGAGGCTATCAATAGCACGTTTCCAGATCCAATGTGCGTAGCGTTAATTGGAGATGTATTTTAGTCAGATTGTTGTATGCTGTGACTTACAAGTAATTTTGGCAAGGAATTTTACCATTTCATACCCTGGCTCAAAATAGTAAAGTCTGAAGTTCAACATAAAATTCTTGAATGAGTGCTACACCCTGATTTTGCTTTTATTGACTTTATACACAAGCACCTTCTTCAAGTACACATAATGACTCCTGGACAGTATGATTGTATAAAGTTTAGAAAGAATACATGTTCCGCAAATACTAGAGAGATGGCAATGTTGTGCATGTATATGTGTGAATGATCAATAAGTTTCGGAGATGTTGAAATAAAAACTTTTCATGCTATTTACACAATTTGACCAGGCACTTTCGAAATATAATACTAAAATCTGAAGTTTTAGATGTGGAGTGATGTGTAGTTGGTGGCTTAATGATATTCATCAACAGCTGTTTATCAGGCAATTCTTAGCAGACATGTGGTAATACAAGGATCTGCTATACATATGTTATGTTTACTAGATATAAAGTTACATCTTTCTTGACATAAACATTGAGATGCTGCAGCAAAATAACACTGGAAGATTGCTAATTCTGTGTGTCCATGATCTTTACAAATTTTTGTATCTGATTTTATTGATATAGTTAGTTTAATTTGGCTTGAATTTGAAAATAACTGCATTAACCTTTAGCCTGCTGGCGGCAAGTCAAGTGATACTGCCTTTGCAACCAGTGCAGACCCAAGATCAGCCTGCACATCTGTGCAGTCTGATCATAGTCTGCACTGTTGGCCAGTTAGTCAGCATCTTTTTTGGTAAGCACCCCTTTTAACCGTTAATGGTACTGTCCAAATTGAAAGATGGACAAGTTCATTATAGAAATTTAGCAGGGTAATTAATGAAATATTTAAATGCTTATTTTTGTGATTTCAGATATTCATCAGTATACACAACGCTCCATTCCACAATAAGTAATACAGATGCAGACAAAGATCTCCGCTGGTGGTCAAACAATCATGGTGCTGATATGGCTATGGCTTGGCCAGTATTTGAGGTAATATAATATTCGGTGTTAGCAATCAGAACTTAAGAATAGAAAATGATTTTGTGAAAATTTTGTGACTTTCCTGTATTTCAATAAGAAATATTTTGATTTTATGCATGTTTAAGCAAAATAGAGCAAATTAAGTCATGATTTAGTTAGACTTAATGAAACAGGATTATACAGACTTGAAATAATTTGTGTAAATGGTGCCCTGGATATAACAGTAATAGTTTTGCTATGTTCATACCTGAGATATTCAATTTATACCAACTAGCCTTAACAGCATGTTATTTAGCCAACAGACCCAGTTGTTCGAAACTTTAACAGTTGATTAAGCTAACAGTCGATTAACTTTTATAGTAATATTTCGACATTTAGAAAACTTAGAAAAACAAATGAATGGTTCAAGGATTATAAACACTACAACGCCTTTACAATAAAATTAAAACATCATGCTAGTGTTTCCCACCAAGACTAGTATTTTTATCCAAAATTTGACAGGCAATTAGTTTAACAGTCTGTTTAAGTTTCGAACAACCGAGCCCAGTGGATGAAATAATTTTGAAATTTTTATTGACCCACTACTTCAAAATTTGAGTTTTACGCCTAATGTTCCAGTGTATCCCCACCTTACTAAATACTGATGGTTACCGATTACTGGTGGAATCCCAAATATCCGAATATTTACTTCCTGAAGAGTATTTCTGGAATTCTTTGTTTCAAAATTACACGACTTGCGTCAAAAGTAAATCTTCCGTGAAATATGTCCTTCCTAAGGGTAAGTTATTTGTTTAATATGAATTGATGGAATATATATTTTTCTTACTTATTTCATTCATAAACATCAATATCACTTGATGAATAAAGAATAATTCACCAAACAAATTTTGACAGAAGGAATCCCCTTCCTGTAAATGATGTCATCACGTACTGCCTCACACATGCGCCTTTTGACGTTATTTTGCGACTGCTACTGGACTAAACTTCGGATTTGTTACTGTTAAAAATTAAGAAACCAAAATGCATTCAAATGCTTTTTGCATGTGGTAAGTTTTCTTTGTTTATTTTCATTGCAGGTACCAACAACTGGCAAGGTTACCAAGAAAAAACGACAGTATGATGCAGGGCTGATAGCAAAGGCATATGAGGATGTAGTCAGTTCTGGGATGTCTGTGTACAAGGCAGCCAGGTTATACGGTATACCAGAGTCCACTCTACGTGATAGAACCCTGGGTATCCAGCCAGTGACAGGGGAGAAAGAAAACCTGCCTAGCTGTGGACCATCTCCTATATTCACTGCACAGGAGGAGCAGAAATTAGTCGAACATAGCAGTGATATGGCAAGCATTGGGTATGGTTACACCCGTGCTGAATTTCTCAGCTTGGCATTTGAATGGGCTGTGACATTAGGAAGAAAAAAACAGAGTGACCCTGAGTTTGCTGCATCATGGTATACAGGATTCAAGAGACGGAACCCGGACTTTACTTTAGCTAAACCCCAACGGAGATCCATAGGTACTGCAAAGACTGCTCCATCTACAATTTCTATTGGAAGCACAGGTGAGGAAGAACAGTCCATCAGTGACAATCTTGAACCTGCTGAGCATGTATCATTCTTTGACAGTAAGAAAATATTGAAAGTGCTGGAGACTTCAGAGGGTACAAGAAAGAGGAGAGCTACCATCACGTGTGATTTATCATCGCCATCAAAGAAGATGTTGATGACTCCAGTTGAAATTGAAGTCACCATAAAAGACAAAAATGTATTAGAATTACCTGGTCCATCTGGGGAGAAAGATGTGCCAAAGAAAAGCACAAAGAGAGTACAAAAAGCACCGTTGTCACCAATCCCTGGTCCATCTGGTGACAGTAACAGTTTGGAGTCAGAGGAAGACCTTGATAGTGAGGATATCACTGAAAAGGACCTGTGTTGCGTTTGTGGAAAGTTCACGCCAGAGCCCATGAACATGACGGACACGTTGGAACTTGTACAGTGGGGACAATGTGATAAGTGTGGTCACTGGACACACCTTAAATACTGTTGTAATGTGAAAATTTTGAGGAAACATGAGGAATTCTTGTGTCACCACTGTGTTTAAGTTACTGAATGCGATAAGTCTAGCTTATCTATGCTTTTTTACTGAAAAATGTGACAAATTTCTCTTTGTGAAAAAATTTATTTACTTTTAGTCATTTTGTATGTTATAATTTACAGTTTTTGTTTGCAGCAGATTAAAAAATCCAGTACCCAAAACATTCAGCTTTGTTTTCTTGTTATTTTTGTGCTTCTGGATGGAAGTTTAGTGCAGTAGCATTATTTCCCACAATTCCACCAGTAATTGGTAACTGTAAATATCCCAGATGGCACCCACGGTCTGTTATAATATGACCTATTCTTTCCAATAAATGTTTTCTCTGGTGAATAAAATTAAACTTTAATGTGGGGAAAAAGATTTTTCATAAAAATGAGTGAGATTTTAAGTAAGCATAGTCGCATCAGGCATATTGTGATAGATCAATCATTAATACACCGGTAATCGGTACACCAAGTATATATAAAGTAATTAAAATGTTATACAGGAGTATTCACCAGATTTAAAACCCATACACGGTAAGGAGAAGAAGTCACAGATTTCGACAAGCGAGGGTGGCATCACTATAACCAGCATCAAACAGAACCCGGACCACTTTGTTCCGTCAACATCATCCACCACGAACAACCGACAAACTAGCCGTACCTCAACTCACTCCCAGCAATCTCATTCATCACAACAGGGCTACAACAACACGGTGGCAGAAACGTCCGATACAGTGAATACGAATGCTTCCAGGTATGTATTGTCCTGTCGCCTGTTTGTAATCCTGTCCTACAGTCAGGTATATTTTGGGAATTTGTTATATGTATATACTAAAGGAATGGGAAATTAATGGTAATGGTCGATAGGATATTATGTTATATTATATTTCTTGCCTTTCTGAAGATAGTTTCAGGTGTTTTTATGGTAGCTTGCGAAAATCGTCTTGCATTCTACTCGTCTGCTGTAAATAATGTCGTAACGAACTACATGTATATATCCATACAGGTTGCCCAACCCATGTGACTTTTTTAATATCGTACACAAGGGGACAATCACTCGATTCATGTAACATGTTTGTGATTTCCGTGTAACTTATGGATGTTAATGAAATAAAAAATGTCAAAGACAAAAGAAAACAGTGCTTTCCTCGGCACAAAATGTCCTCTGCACTTAATACTGTCATCAAATGCTTCACCCCAATTCCTGTGTGTACCTTATCAATACATTTGGACCATGAAATAAACATATGGGCGAAGTGTTTGAGAAAAGTACCAAAAATTTCTGGAACATGCTTTGTGGCAAGAAAGCACCAATTTTTAAAATTTTGCTGCTTTTTATTGTCTAACCCGCTTGCAGAAGCGAAGACATAGTTGTCCAAATGGCTGTTTGGTGTATGTGCGTGTGTCCATCCAGATTTGTTTGTCCGTACCATTACTTTGACATGCATGGAGCAATTTTGTTTATATTTGGCATGAATGTTAACCTCAGTGAGACAGAGTGTTATGTGCAAACCCAGGTTCCTACCTCAAAGGTCAAGGTCACAGTTGGAGGTCGAAGGTCATGTCAGATCTTGTCTGACCCATAACTTTGACATGCATTAAGGAATCTTGTTTATATTTTGTATGAATGTTGAACTCGGTGAGACTGACTCTGTCTCAAAGGTCAACGTCACTGTTAGAGGTCAAAGGGTGGATTGGACATGTTGCCTGTGTGCATCTAGTATTATTAAAATCTATCAAGTAATATGGAAAATATAGGTAAGAATTATACCTGAATCGAGCGATTTACTCCGTTTGTATTATACCGATAAGTTGAGTGAGTTGGCCGCCCTGTCATAAGCTAGTACTGAAAACATAATGCTTGAAGCTTGGTTATGGTTATATTCTTGAAGTAAAAGAAATATTATCGCTTGAAATATGGTATTTCTTCAAAAGATACAGCTCTTATTCAGGAATAACTGTGTATTCAATAAATTCACCTTTTATTCATATATGTTTTTATTTTTATTTGGGAATTGCTAAAGTATGCTTTACTGGTGACTGTATCACATCCTTTCTCTGCTTTGATTACTCTGTGTTCTGACTACATCAACATGTAAGACTGTTATACACTTTAGGATGTTCTGCACAATAGTTACAAGTTTGGAAATAGGAAAACTATACTCATTCTTACTTACTGACCCATTGAAGGAGACACTAAGGATCCTACATGTCTCTCTGTATGAAGCAGGGTTTTCTCAAGCTCATTGACAGGGAATGAGAAAACGTGATCTTCCTTGTCCTTGGGGCTGAGGAATGTCACTTTTCTTACCTATGCTTAATGTGGTTTTAACATTTTAGGAGATGCAATAAATCGTAAATTGTGCACAGGAATTCTGTAAATACTGTAAAATCATTTAATTTCGTGGGCATGAAATTTCGTGGTTTTGTTCAAAACAGCAATTTCTTGGGGATATGTATTCATGGATTTCAACTTTTGAACATAAAATGAATGGAAATTTTACTTGTTCGTTGGGATTATTTTTCGTGGATTGAGTCAACCACGAAATCCACGAAAATTAGTCCCCCACGAATATTAATGATTTCACAGTAGTCTGTGATATCACGATGCAGATATGTTGACTGTCTTTCCCCAGTGTGTAGGCAAAAAAGACTGGTGAATTCAAAATAGTGATACTTGTAGACAAAATTTGCATTTAATATAGAAAAGTGGTCTATAAAGATTTAAGAAAATATTTGATCTTCCCTATAATTTCCTTGATTCAGAAGTATTCTCTTGCTTTGAAACACAGCAGTATCAGAAATCAATGCATTTTATATTGCCATTTGTATAAAGCTTTCTAAAATATATTATGATCTCTGCTATTTTCTTGTTAATTCACTTTACTTGAAAATGTTTGAGTTGCCACAAGACATCATTCTAGGATTTTGCAGAAGCATCTTTGCAAACATAATTCTATACTAGATTGCTTTGAATTTGTAAAGGAATGGAGCTGTATATCTAAGTAGACAGAAATTGTATACCATGAACGTGTTAGTCTCTTTATAACTTATTTTGGACAGGACTGATTTTCTTATATTTTTTGGTTGCTTTAGTCAAATGGAATAAATAAAAACTAAATGTAATTTTATTTTAAAAGTTTGCAATTTGTACATCAATGTTCTCATGAAAAAGCCATTTTGGCAGGTACCATGAGCTTTAAAGGCGTATGCTAGAGACTGTATATGAGATGAGCAAAACTTTTCCTAATAATAGAATTAGGAGAAATGCTGTTTTCAAGGGCAGATAACTCTTTCAAAACTGGTGACCTATGACTTTTATTGCATGTCTTTGTTTCTTAGATGATTGTCCTTCAATATCCAAAGTTTGAAGAAATTCTGTTTTTAGGAAAAATTTCGCCCATCTGCTATACAGAGACTCTAGTGTACGCCTTTAAAATTCAAAAGAATTTAAATAATAATATCATGGTATACAATTTATTTTTTGAAAAGTGTATAGCAGTTTTATATTACTATTTATTGTGTTTTATTATTCTACTCTCTTAGAATATATTATGTAGTTATACATGTATATAAAGTAATACCACATTCCCATTTACAGCTTATTCGACAATAATTTTGGCTGGGGGTAATATATATATGATCACATATAGACGTTTTTGTGTATAAAATAGATAATACATGTATCAAAACCAGGCTCAATACAGCTGTGGAACTTTTTGTGTTGAGAAAAGATAACTTTTGGCAGTTTGAAGATATAAAAAGTTAACTACCTTGGAATGATTTATCACTGTACTTCAGTCAGTGTTGACAATTCTCAATGACTGTTACAGGTTACCAGACATGGTTGTATATAGGTTGAAATACCATTTGAAATATTATAATTTCTTATCAGTAACTAAAGAATGCTTTTGCTTACAATGGTCAATCTTCATAGGACACTCGTCTATGGGTAGTAGATGACACTATTGTTTTGCAGGTCATAGGTCAAGGTTGACATTGAACTTGACACTGATAACAGTTAAACATTAGCCCGCCTGCTTAGCTCAGTAGGTAAGAGCGTTGGTCTACGGATCGTGGGGTCGTGAGTTTGATCCTCGGGTGGGGCATATGTTCTCCGTGACTATTTGATAAACAACATTGTCTGATATCATTACTCCTCCACCTCTGATTCATGTGGGGAAGTTGGCAGTTACTTGCGGAGAACAGGTTTGTACTGGTACAGAATCCAGGAGCACTGGTTAGGTTAACTACCCGCCGTTACATGACTGAAATACAGTTGAAAAACAGTGTTAAACCAAAAACAAACAATTAAACATTACGAATTCTGGCTAAATTGTCGGTTTGAAAAGAGCAGCGTTTTGAGCCTGGAGTTTGTGTCACTGTAACATGTTGTGATGTGTGCACTAGATTGTCTTCCATTCACCATGACAGTGTTAATTGATACACAATGTCAGTACATAAAATGAATTTATTTTGCAACTTGGTATGCAGTAAATGGTTGATCAGTAAATGAGTTACATTGAAAAGTCCAAAAACGGGAGAAGAAAAAATGACTTACATTTCCAAATAAAGAAATAGGTCTTGTCATTTACCGGTGCACTGATGTACCTTTCTGTATACACATTTTGGTTTATTTTCATATTTTAGCATAGAGTTTATCTTGTGGACGTGCTGTTTTTTTGTTTTTTTTACCTTTTTTCCATATTATACATGGATATTGTACTGTTGTAATAAGTTTAGTGAAAATTTTCATTTTATGCAGGTGTGTGTTTTGTTTTTTTTCTTGGTCAGTTGTATGTTATAACCCATGTAGGCATAGGAGAAGAAAAAAGAAGTGAGCCGTGCCATGAGAAAATCAACATAGTGTGTTTGCGACCAGCATGGATCCAGACCAGCCTGCGCATCCGCACAGTCTGGTCAGGATCCATGCTGTTCGCTAACGGTTTCTCTAATTGCAGTAGGTTTTAAAAGCGAACAGCATGGATCCTGACCAGACTGCGCGGATGCGCAGGCTGGTCTGGATCCATGCTGGTCGCAAAGCGACTATGTTGGTTTTCTCATGGCACGGCTCAAGTATCTGTGGAACCAGTTCTGCGTTTTGGTTGCGGTATTTCAGGGACATTACCTATTGTTCATACACTATATGTCTTAACCTGTATCTTGCTCAGAGGAACAGAATTAATGACGCTTAAAGATACTGTTGACTGATGTTAGTTTTCAGAAACTGAGTTAAGGGACCAGTCTCAGAGCGGCGGCGTCTGATTGGTAGTTTCTTAACACAGTTTTTGAAATTAGCCAATGACATTGCTGCTTTCTGGTGACTGGTCTCCAGACTCAGTTTTGTAAACTTGGAGCCTGCCTTCTCCTTTCATATGATTATTATCAGTATTAACCCAATACTTTCAGTTCTGTTAACTGGCATACAGCTTGTCCTTCTACAGGGGTCAGTGCACTTAAACCAAAGTTTATTTTGCTATTTTGAAAGTGAAATTGTTATGTGGAGTGGAGTGTGGTCATTTGATGAGTAAAAAAAAAACGTTTTATGTTGCAGTATTCATCTTTTTACAGCTGCTCAGTAACATCTTGCCTAGATCAAGATTTCATATCGGCTAATTGAATCAATTCCTTAGACCAGTTCTCAAAATTATATGTTTTAAGTTGACTACAGAAAGACCATTATAATGACGGACATTGTTTTTCATCTGGCCATTTGAAGAAGTATACCATGTTATAATGAATTTCTGGACATTGCCTCTTACCAAACTATTATTCGTCAAAAGTATCAAATGAATTAAACAGGTGGCCGAAAGAAATTATCGCAACACATACAGTTAAAAGTTGTTATGCCCCCGGCATCTACTGATGCGGGAGGCATATAGTGATTACCCTGTTCGTTCGTTCGTCCGTCCGTCTGTTTGTCCGTACGTATAAGGTTAACCAAATGGGACCATTACGTCTAGCATCAATACCCCTTACTAGAATGATTTGATACTAATGCAGATGTAACCTGTGACCATTCCTCATCTTCAGACATCACCTGACCTCAGTTTGACCTTGAACTTGACCTCGTTTTGGACTTAGGTTGCTTTGTATTGACAAGGATGCCACCGGGGGCATCAAGCGTTTATTGAACGCAGCTTCATGTTTTTTTCTTGTAATGGGCAAGATGAATGAGTATATGTGAAAAATCATTTAAGGTTCAGTGTTTGACAGTTAACGTTGGTGTATTCTGTTGTGTTTCTAGGCAGGACTCGTATGACGAGTCGTTAAATCCGTTTGGCGGTGAAGAAAAAGTAGATACTGAGGGTGAGAAAGACAATGCAAATACGAATGCTGAAAATAAATCTATAGACAAGTAAACAAATATTTGAATGATTTTTGGAATGCTGTTACTATTTATAGTAGTTATGTTACGTTTCCTTGTTTGAATGCAAAAATTATCAAGTGTATTTTGTTTAGCATATTTTTTTCCACTTAAGGAATGCCCTGTAAATTTGTATTTTAAGTTTTGCCTGATTTTTGGTTGTTTATGTGCAATGTATTGTTATGCAAATCGTATGTATGTTTGCCAGTTTAATCAACATATGTTAATTGATATTACTTTTCACTAATACTCTAACATAGAAGATTTCAAAACTTTCATTCTAACAGTGTATTTTATAATATGTTAATTTATAAAGTTAAAGGGACTTGTTTGCACATTTTAGGCAGGGACTCGTTTGCACATTTTAGGCAAAAAAATATCTTTCTCTGGAATCCATAAAACAATGGTATTAGGGAAAACTAGCAGTTTGTACAAACTTACTGACATGATTTTTTGCCAGATAGCCTTTAAAATACCCAAAAATATTGTGCAGAAGGGGATAAAGCGTTGCAACACTTTTTGAAATAATGGAGAACATTTTCATTCTTCCTGCTTTTTTTGACTGAGAACTGACTCTTAGGTTCACTCAGTTTACCATTTTTTCATTGTCATATATGCATTCTATGCCAAACTTGGTGGACATGAACGTGCTGAAAGCCCGCCCGCTTAGCTCAGTAGGTAGAGCGTCGGTCTACGGATCGCGGGGTCGTGAGTTCGATCCTCGGGCGGGGCGTATGTTCTCCGTGACTATTTGATAAACGACATTGTGTCTGAAATCATTAGTCCTCCACCTCTGATTCATGTGGGGAAGTTGGCAGTTACTTGCGGAGAACAGGTTTGTACTGGTACAGAATCCAGGAACACTGGTTAGGTTAACTGCCCGCCGTTACATGACTGAAATACTGTTGAAAAACGGCGTTAAACCCAAAACAAACAAACAAAAAAAATGAACGTGCTGACAAAATTCAGCCAAACTGGGCAAGTAGCTTTAAAGGGATGCGAGTACCTTGTCTTCTAAAAAGTCTGCCTAAGACTTTATTGCACAAATGGAAAATTAAAGTCAAAAGCTGCTCTCTTAATAAGCTAAGATGTTTTTAAGATCATGTTTCATTCTAAAGGATAGACAGAAATATAATAGATTAATGTATTTGTGTTGTTTGAATTCCCTAAAGAAATTAAATTATATTTATCATAAATCTGATTGATTCTGGGAAAATATTGCCCGCTGTAGAACCTTCCCTTTCCCTTTCCCTGCTGAATTTCTATAATGAACTTGTCCATCTTTCAATTTGGACAGTACCATTAACTGTTAAAAGGGGTGCTTACCAAAAAGATACTGACTGTTTAGTGAACAGTGCAGTCTTGATCAGCTGCAGATGGCAGGCTGATCATAGATTACACTGGGTCGCAAAGGAAATCAAATTTCATCGTCCAGATGATAATGGGTTAGTTCAATTATTCAATATGAAGATTGTTAAACAAACAAGACTATTGAATTATAATATAGTGTAGGATGAGAAAGTTCTGAATGGTTTTGATTGTAAATTCTGTTTTGATTACGGGTATATGTTCAAATTGAGAGAAGAACTTTAGTTACATAATACTTTTGCTAACTGATCTTGAACTTAAAGTGTATGTTCCTTTTACTCCAAAATCTCAGTCTTGTTGTAGATGTAGCTTTGAGATATATTTTATTTTCATCCACTAATCTTATTAGAAGAAACATTCCGTGTGTTAAAATGATAAAAAATGTTCAGAAGGCAGTTACTAGTGACTTAAGCGTCTTCCGCCATGAATTAAGTATTAAAAAAAGAGCTTTGGAAGTTCAAGTTTTGTCATGAAAACCGGAAAAGTAAATTTGCCAGTATTTTTTATCAAGATAGTTGATTGCCATCAAACTTAAGATGTGAATTGTTTTCACTTTCAGCTGCGAATGACATAAAACTGTTGCTTTTACAATGTTTGTTTGACTTTCCGATGCTTCTTGACGTGCATTTTACATCAGCAAGCTTGACGTGCATTTTACATCTGCAAGCTTGACGTGCATTTTACATCAGCAAGCACAGATACTGCATAATTATTTGATGTTTGTGTATGGGAATCTGCATTTTTCGTTTCAGTGATGAATTGATCTATAGCACAGAATAAATGTATTGAATTGTTTGATATGAGGTGATACATGCATTATGATGTGAATATTGTCACTGAAGATATTTTGCACATGTATAATTTACTCATCATAATCAGTCGGACTTACATTTCATGAAAACAAAATAAGTTGTTGGCAGTCTGTATATTTTTGGCATCAAAGGAAACTCATACTGGTTAAGTAATTTCCTACTGAAGTAAAATAAATGAAATGTTTTTTTGAGTAATAACACATGCATTTTTTAATTTAAAATAGCCTGCATATTAAAATGAATGAAGTATTGCTGCATGCCTACAGTTTACAATACACACGTATATATGCATTTTATCAGCTTTTTTTCACATCTTACATGCTCACATATTTTTTTATTCATTTAAATTTTTTCGTGCCTTACGTTATTTAACATATACCTAAGCTTAAAAATTTAATTGCAAAAGTCAGTTCTGCTGAAATTATTTGACAGTTATTGTTACTTTATAAAAACTGTACAGTTTCTCATCATCTCGAATATTTCACGCATTCGGGGATAATGTCATCTAAGTCTGTCTGAACAGGTTATAATAAAAGATTATAAATATCCAGGGGTTTTTTCTTGAGCTTTTACTCTAGAACAGCAGAAGTTGATTTTCTTCAAAGTATTGGTAGCATGTAAAATTGATGGTAGTATATAAACTTGCTGAAAATAGTAGAATTTCCTTAATGCTTCCATTACGGTTGTTCTATAAATAGGTTTGCTTGGATGGAAATGTGTAAGATTTCAAATGTCTCTATGTAGTTAGATCGTGCTAGAGATGACTTAAGATATAGATCGTTGTAGAACATTAGTTTGTGTATTAACTTGTGATTGGTCACTTTGAAATACAGTTTTCTACATTGACCAATCAGCTTCTTTGTTCTTATCATCCTAAAATAATTTACATGTTTACTATTTATACAGTGCTCCTGCGCCACCACAGGTAGCGAGCAATCCTTTTGGTGATGCAGAATCCGATGATGAGCATGGATCGCAAGGGAGTGTACCGACCCAAGGGAGTGGTGGCTGCATGTCGGTACCGGCAAGGGTGCTGTACGAGTACAAAGCGGAGGAGGAAGATGAAATAAGTGCCGGAGCAGGTAGGGTTATGATGGAAATTTGTTTGGTCGGTTTGAATACCTTTCTGTTTAAATAATGGGGCCTATGATGCCACCTTGTCAATAGGCTCAGAGTTTGAATCATCTGACTGTAAGAACACTGTTGAAGTGGTTTGAGCACTGCTCATGGCTTCATGTGAGAAAGCCATACAGATGGCTTGCGAAAGGTGATCCTATCCAGAGGTCAGCCCATATCAGAAATAATGCCGTAGAGGCAACTAGGGTCTTCCCCAACCATTAATAGATGTAAAGATGCCATATGACCTAAACTGTTCCATTACTGCTCAAAACCGTACCAAAAAAAAGGTGACATTGATAATAGAGGAAGTTTTTCAAAACAGAATCTTTTTTAAATGCATAACAACTTCTTCCAGTCAATACTTCAGTAAAGGGTTATTAAGACACTGGCTTTAACTCTGTAACTGGCAGGATTCAGTCTTACAAACTGTACATAGTGCAGTGCTCCTCACCCATGCTACTGCTTGTCACTGTTCATAGAGGTCTTCCTCTGCGATCGTAGTACTTGCAAAGTTGTCCTGAAATACTTCCAGAATGTGAAATTATTCTTTATACTTATTTGAATCACTCTTCAGCCTTGGAAAGAACACTACTCTGTTGTATGAGAAAGTGTCCAACCCATGACCTCCTGGTTGAGTGACCGACACCTCAACCACTAGCTCACCACTTGTCTTCTTTGTTTTTATACAGGTTTACTGACACAAATATATGAGCCGTGCCATGAGAAAACCAACATAGTGGGTGTGCGACCAGCATGGATCCAGACCAGCCTGCGCATCCGCGCAGTCTGGTCAGGCTCCATGCTGTTCGCTTTTAAAGCCTATTGGAATTGGAGAAACTGTTAGCGAACAGCATGGATCCTGACCAGACTGCGCAGATGCGCAGGCTGGTCTGGATCCATGCTGGTCGCAAAGCCACTATGTTGGTTTTCTCATGGCGCAGCTCAATTATGCTTTTATCTTTCAGGTGATATAATTACCAGACTGTCTGACCAAGATGATATGGGCTGGGTAAAGGCAATGTGCAAAGATGGGAGAGAAGGCCTGATTCCCTTCAGCTATCTGGAGGATCTACAATAATACAGTATACAAGGAAGGGAACCAGCATTTATCTCATTAACATAATTGCCAAATATGGATGTGTAGTTTTCGTAACACAAGTATAGCAGTATACAAACTGTATGATGATATGTTAAAACACAGTAAACGCACCGAGGTAGACGTTGAAGATATTAAAAAAAGTTGTTATTGTTACACAAAATTTTATATATAGATGTATATGTAATATGTAGATATACTATTGTTATTGTTATATCATTTTAAAGAAAAATATTTTTCTCCCTTGTGCGGGGACAAAAAATGTAGACATTCACAAAACAGCCTATATTTACTAGAATAATGACTGTTATAGATTAGCATCATTTATGAAATCTTTTTTAGGTTCAGAGGTGTGGGGGAAGGGTTTTGTCAGGGATGCAGTTTTGTATAGACATTGTGGCATAAGTGCTAGGTGCTGACATAACGGCCTCTATTTCGATTCCCTGTCCTAGACTCTTAAAAAAAAAAATTTTGGTGAAACAGACGGGAAGGTGGTTCCTTATGCTGACCAGCAATGGCTGCATCCAAGGAGGTCCAGATAGAAATTAAACAAACAAGACATGGTCAAAGGAAAGCTTTATTTCATTTACCACTGCAGTATCTAGGTTATAATTCAATTTTGTGTGAAAAGTTCGGAAGTGCAATGGTAACTGCAGATGGCAGTGTGAATGAAATTAGTAAAATTTATTTTCTCTTGCATTCACTTTGTGATGTGAATTATTAAGTCGGAAGCATTATGGGTGTAGTAAAAGTACATTAACAATTTTGTTAAAGATAAAAATGTGAAAAGTGATTGTGCTGTAGAACATGCCCAATGGTTATACATCTGAATTTGGAGACCAGTCAGAGAACGGTCAATTTGAAGATCAGGCCCAGAGTTATCCAATCAGATGCCCAAGTTTTGTGACTGGTTCCAAAACTTGTCTTCATAGCTTTGGACTAGCTTTTAAAAGGGGCAAGGTAGAACACTATTGAAAGTAATTGAATTGATTTGTGAAATTTCTAATAAATTTCAACAGAATGTAAAAATTGGCTTAGCATGAATATGTTTAAAATGCTTCAGTGTGGAAGGTAACAAAATTCTTTTTAAAAATGCTAGAGAACAAGAGGCAGTTATCAAAAAAAAGAAACCCTTAAATAATGATCTGTTTTGAAAAAAAAATACTCAACTGTATAAAGTGAGCTGTGTAGTGAAAATAAGCCGATGAAAATGTGAAATAATCACATAATTACATTTAGATTGTTCTGATTTAGTCTTAGATTTTGCATATGACACCATATTTGGTAAAAAATGCTTCTATGTAAGTAATTTGATTACAGTACTGTTTAGATAAAGGGCATTACAGAAATTGTTGTATAAAAAAATTGGTATTTCGTACTCGTGATGCATGACAGTCATCCAGCAATTTTTATTTAAGGCGGCAATTGTGAATATTTCATGATTTTCATTGGGTAAAGCTGTGTATTGCTAATGGACGTTTAAAAGCTGTACAAAAATGCAAAAAGGTTTCATATATTAAAATATAAATTTTATTCCAGTCAGACTGACTATGGAATAAAGATTATGTAATTAACATTATGTTTCTTTTCGAATATAGATTATGTAATTAACATAATATTCCTTTCGGAATATAGATTATGTAGTTAACATTATATTTCTTCTGGAAATACAGATTATATTTCTTTTGATATACATTAATGTAATAATGTAGTAATTGTTCATTTATAAATGTGTAATATATAAACATTTGATACTTTTTTTGTACAAAATAATGTTACATAAATAATGTTAATTAGGAATAGAATGAATGTTAAATGACTTTGGCGGTTCCGTAAGAATGTCATATTTGTATTTTAATCTTCGGCCCGCCTATAAGAAGTTTCATGCACAAAGTATTTTGTATATTTATACTGTATTCAGAGTTTGCTATAGTTTGTAACAGCTTTTTTATGACTGATATTTTCAGACAAGGGGGAATTGATTTTTTGTCCAAAGAATGTTGCTAAAAAAGAGGGCATACTAAAGTACAAAAATATTTCGTTATAGTTGAGTTAGGAATTACCAGTAATTGAAATCTTTAAATTATGTAGCCAAAATGTTATTATTTGTAACTGTAACTTTAAACTTCCTAAAATATCATTTTACATATTACCCAGGTGAATATCTGCACGTAAAATTGTAACTCTTTAGTTAAGAGCCTTTTCAGTTGAAAGGAGAAAAAAAATGCTGCAAGGTTGAAAGTCACAGAGAAACTATTACATACAATAGTTAATATGTATTCAGAGATAGGGTGTTGATGTATAATTTGAGCAGTGCCATGAGAAAACCAACATAGTGGCTTTGCGACCAGCATGGATCCAGACCAGCCTGCGCACAGGATCCATGCTGTTCCCTAACAGTTTCTCTAATTGCAATAGACTTTGAAAGCGATCAGCATGAATCCTGACCAGACTGTGCGGATGTTGGTTTTCTCATGGCACAGCTCATTTCACTTTTTCAAAAATCATCTGTTTCATAATTCAAAACATCATTCCCTTTGACCTTTGACATTTGTTATTTACAAAATATTATTCTGATGTAAAATTTAGGAAAAAGACTATAGTTATATATAGTCTTTTTCAGGTAGGTTTTTACAGGAAGTAGGTCAATTTTTGTACTGTCACTGTTTATAGGAAATATATATGAGAAAATGTATTCATTTATCTTGTTAACATCAACATTCATTATTTAAAATAGTATGCTAGATTATTTAAGTTTACATGCTTAAAGCTGTCATTTTGCTGACATTGTCTTTACTGAGGACTCATCTGTTGTAAGTTAAAACATAGTTATATTTTTCTTCATTGAAAACATAGTTATAAAAAAACTAAAGCTAGTATGTCTGATGTTTTCTCTCTGGAAACCTAACCAAAAGCCATTGTTACCATTCTGCTTCAGCTATGATGAAGGCGAGTGACATCACTTAACAACAAGAACCAATCTTGCCATTGTCAATTTCAAAATTGTATTTGGAAATAAACCAATCATTTGCAAGGGATACTAGACTGGTTCCCAGTCTTTAATTTTATTGCCATAAACCAAGTGCTATATCATTAAACCAGACTGCCTCATTGTAGGTATGTGGGTTGTAACAAGAGTGCTCAGAGACGTTGGTAAAAGGCAAATTGTTGAGTTCTGATTGGGTATTTCCTCGATCTCTTTTAAAAAAAAATATTTTACAGTTTTGGAGTTACTAATTTGTTAAATATTTTATTCCCAGTATCAGCCAGAGATTCTGTAGGTTAGTATTGATATTGTTAAGAAAAGCTTTGTGAATATCGCAGTATTGGTATGTTCAGGAATGGTGCTGGTATCGCCACCTGAGAAAATTAATTTTCAATTTATTGTGCACAAGTAGTTTGTTCATACTTCAGTAATAAGATTTGCTACTCTTGGTTGATCAATAGAATATTATTTTTATGACCCTGCTTAAACATTTTGTTGCATTTGTCAGTGTGATCGGAAACTTTTTCTTTTAAATAGGTAAATTCTTTTTACAGTGACACATTTACAAAGTTTTTGGTAAAAATGAAATTATTAATGAATTTTTTTTATTATTTGATAAAAATTGTTGACAAATAATTGTTTGTACAACTAATTCTGAAGTCTTGCAATGTTTTTGAGTAGTGAACAAATTCTGCTTGAGTACTGACACATCTTTCGTATTGCTTTTCCACCTCATTTCTCATATGTAAATTGACACAAATTTTTTTAATTCATAAGGAAAGTAGGATGTTGAAAGATTTCTCTCCAGCTGTAGCTCTGTTTAAATTGGTTAATGCTGTTTTATGATTATACTTATATAACAGGAGTAAACCTTTTTTTTCTTCATATAATCAAAGTCTTTTTCAAAGATATATTTTTACTTTATAGATTTGGTCAGTGTTGGTTGAATCTCTGTTACATTACCTAACAGATTCCGGATGAGTGTAAAACATTTTAATGTTGTAATCATGTATAACTGCTCTGTTACAGTTGATATGCTGCTTAACATGATGTAAAACAAGTTAGATATTTTTAGCTCATCTGATTTTTTGAAAAAAAATGATGAGTTATTGTCATCACTTGAGTGGTTGTCGCGCGCGTCGGTGTCGCGTCGGCGTCTGCGTCGGCGTTGCTGTTAAGTTTATGTTTAGGTCAGCTTTCTCTAACTATCAAGCTATGCTTTGAACTGGAATACTTGTTCACCATCATAAGCTGACCTGTATAGCAAGAACATAACTCCATCTGCTTTTGCAAGATTATGCCCTTTGTACTTAGAAAATATCAATTTCTTGTTAAGTTTTATGTTTAGGTCAACTTTTCTCCTAAAGTATCAAAGCTATTGCTTTGAAACTTGAATACTTGTTCACCTCATAAGCAGACCTGTACATCAAGAACATAACCCATCTTGCTTTTTGCAAGATTTATTGCCCCTTTTGGACTTAAAAATCAGTTTCTTGGTTAAGTTTTATGTTTAGGTCAGCTTTTATCCTAAACTATCAAAGCTATTGCTTTAAAACTTGCAACACTTGTTCACCATCATAAGTTGACCTGTATAGCAAGAAACATAACTCTGTCCTGCTTTTTGGCAAGATTTATGGCCCCTTTTGGACTTAGAAAATATCAGATTTCTTGGGTTAATTTTATGTTTAGGTCAAACTTTTTCTCTTAAACTATCAAAGCTATTGCTTTGAAACTTGCAACACTTGTTCACCATCATAAGCAGACCCTGTACAGCAAGCAACATAACTCCATCCTGCTTTTTGCAATAATTATTGCCCCTTTTGGACTTAGAAAATCATTTTCTTGGTTGAGTATTATGTTTAAGTCAACTTTTCTCATAAACTATCAAAGCTATTGCTTTAAAACTTGCAACAGTTTTTCACCATCAGAAGTGGACACTGTACATCAAGAAACATAACTCTATCCTGCTTTTTGCAAGAATGATGGCCCTTTTTAGACTTAGAAAATCATGGGTAGGACAATATTTCTATTACACAAAAAAAATCAGATGAGCGTCAGCACCCGCAAGGCGGTGCTCTTGTTTATATATACTCTTTGTTCAAGTTATAAGGCTTAATACTAGATAAGATTGAAGGAATGTTTCTTCCACCACATTTTAAATGTATTTTACTCATTTTGCAAGACAGTTTTATTAGAAAGAGACATCTTTTTTATAAACTGTTGTAATTTATGTCTTCTTTGGATCTTATGCGGCAACTCATTTATATTTAATTTCATAATTATTTCCAGTAAAGAATGCAAGGTAAAGTTATTCTTGTTAAAAATTTGGAGAACGCAAGGCAAAGTTATTCTTGTTAAAAATTTGAAGAAGTCGAGGCAAAGTTATTATCAAAGTCAAGCAAAGTTATTCTCATTAAAAATTTGGAGAACTGAAGGCAAAGTTATTGTCGTTAAAAAAATTGGAAAAGTCAAGGCAAAGTTATTCCCCTTAGAAATTAGGAGAAGTCAAGGCAAAGTTATTATTGTTAAAAATTTAGAAAAGTCAGTGCTGAATGAATCTGGTATAAAAGTTTGTTTTTTTTTAAAAACTAATAAATTCAAAATGTGGCTTAAGAAACCATTCTCTAAATCTTCTTTAACATTTGATAACTATTATTATGAACTATAATAAGCTCTTATGCAATGTAATTTTGTGATAGAACAATAGATGTATTGTCCCGTATGTTGTTATGTCTGTTATTAAAGTAGGAATGGAGAAATTGTAGAAGAAATACTTATTGTAAAAGCTGTCTTTATAGTATGATCTAAAATGAACCAAGCGTTTGACTGAACATGTTAAACAGGTTTTTTTTTGTTGCAGATCTGTAAATATAAAGTGCTGAACTGTTTTATGAAATCATACTAATTAGGTGTATTTTGATTTATTTGTATCAAAAAGGTAAACTTAAATATGTTTACAAAACTGTAAGATGAAGGACATACAAATGAAGGAAGTTATGATTCTCAGTATGAAGATTAAATTATTAAAGTTGAATTGCCCTTGGTCGAAGAATGTGATTTGAGGCTGCTGTGATAAATAAACTTTTCTATACCAGTGACCAGAAAATAAAGTTTTGTACATCATCTTTCATCATTCATTGCAGCTTGTTCAAATATTTTTGGTCTCATTTTTATGTCTTCCAAAATTGCTAATTTCAGTTACGTTTTAAAAGAACTGCAGTTTTGTTATGACTTAATTCATTGTGTTTAGCTTGTCATATGATTGAAAATATTTAGTTACATCTTGGTTAACACAAACAGCATATTTTGTTGTGATATCTCATGCAACACAGATTTGAAATATGGTAGCAGTGCACCACAAATTTATTTGAAGTAGCAGTACACATGGCAGTAGTACACCACATAACTGACATATAGTAGGAGTGCACCACGTGTTTGAAATGATGTCACATTAAATAGTAGGGGTGCACTTTTTTTATATTTATATTTAGAATGCTGCACATTTGCAGTTATGTGAGTGTGAACCAAATACTTTATATGAAGTTACAGTGCACCATATATACATACTGCTGCAGCAAAGCACTTCTTGGGTTTGCACCAAATATTTTTTTTTTTAAAGCAATAAGAATGTATTGAACTGTTCTTAAATGTGGCTGCAAGTTACCATATTTTTTTAGTTAAAGCAACAGAGCATTTTGTGAGCAAAATGTTTATGACACAAATACACATCGTGCTTTGTTAACTTACCTGATTACCCTGCAGACAAGAATGAACAAATCCCGTAGTGGTGCCATTCGTTTTTTATGAAGTTGATAAAGTCTATGATTCATGCAGATTTTTTGTAAAATCTCGTCCCCATGTCTTATATGCTGTGAGTTATTGTTAATGTTGTATATAGCCATAACCTTGGGATTATAGATTATATAAGTTATTCATTTATTCAGCAAATTATTGCATAAATAATAAATATCAGTGAAAATATATATTCAGTTTGTTTAGTTGTGTTTTAGCTTGACTAATGAAGTATATAGAGAGCGATCCGATTCACCCGGGCGTGCAAACATCTACATCTGTGTCCTCGCCTAGGATAAAGTTTTGATGCACTTAATCTCTCTTATAACTTGACAGATTTGCTTCAAACTTAAAATTGTTATTCCTCATTGTCACCCACACCATATGACACAACGGCTGTAACCCCGCAACAATATGTTTTGTATTATGCCCCCTTTTTAACTTATCTAAACCAAAGGTTCAGGGTGAGCTATTAGGATAGATGGCTGGTCTGTTAACCACAGTTTACATAAACAGCTTATTCTTTGAAACTACTGGTCAGAATTACACCAAACTTGGTTCGAGCCTCTTTTACATCAATGTTTATGCTTTACAGTTGGCGTTTGCAATATGACTTCTTCTCGGCGATATATGACCATTTTGTGTCGATTCGCCTTAAAACCCAACTCACTGGTTCGAGCCTCACTTGGGGCGTTGAATTCATTTAAGGAAGCCATCCAGCCAACTTAAGGAAGGTCAGTGGTTCTACCAAAGTGCCTGCCCGTGATGAAATAATGCATGGAGGGGCACCGAGGATTTTCCTCTATCAAAGCTGAAAAGTCACCATATGACCTATAATTGTGTCGGTGCAACGTTAAACCGAACAAAAACAAAAGGGCCATTGACAACTATCCTGTTAAATTTCTACAATGGACTGGTTCATCATTCAGTCTGGGCAATACCATTTATTATTCGAAGGGATGTTCACTGAACATTTACGGACTGAACAGCGAAAAGTGCAGACCATGATCAGCCTGCACGGACATGCTGGCTGATCTTTGTCTGCATTGGTGGCTTGCTAACGGCAGGCTAAAGGCTAAAGCAGTCACCTTTGTAAAATTCAAGTGTGCTTGTATAATGTAATGGTTTAAGTACAGGGTTAGGTTTATATAAATATCAAGGCACTAACTATTATGGATACAGAATGGTAGGTAATCGAAGTTTCTTTTATATTAGCTCCTATTATATACATGTCTTACACATCGGCATGGACATTTTGAACCTAGGGCAAAATTTTGAACAATTACGGTAGCTGGTCGACCCTGATTTTATACACTCTAGGCTATATACCAATAAAAGAAATTGTTCTTTGTTTCATCTAAAATTCAGCTACTTCAGAACAATTTTGTTACAGTTTCTAGATTTTCACTCCGTCGTAGACCTATTTTCCACAAGATATCCATACATTCGCTTCAAGAAAACGAAAAGAAAAAGGGGTGTTGAATAGTATACAGTGAAATGCAAGTCAACTGAAGTCAGGTACCCTCATATTGCCGCATTTCAGAAAGCGGTCCGCAGAATAAACACCCTACTTTCGTTTTCAAATAAACAACTCGAAAACATGCCAATATTAGCATGAAAAGTGTCCTATTTTATGTAAAATTCATTCCACGAGTGAAATAATGCCCATTTGGCCCCCGATTTACGCGCAAATGCGCGAAAAATGGAAAAATTCGGATCTATTTATTAGGTACTTCTTTCGACTACAGCACATTTTTGACCGAATTACTGCATTATAACCTCTAGCTATTTTGGATTCAGAGAAGATTTTCAAAGTGTCTTATATATAAGCCTATAGTAAGTACATGTCGCACAAGGGCGTGGCCATTTTTGAACCTAGAGCAATAATTTTAATTTGAACAATTATGGTAGAAGGCTTGAACATTATACAGTAGAATTACATTATGAATAAAACTGAATACATAGCACGACGTGCTACGGCAGAAGACATCAAAAGAGCCAACAATGGCGAAAACGCAATACGGAAACCGACTTCGACAAGAAAAGGCAGTGCAAATATTTCAAAATTATGTGCCATTTGTGGGACAATTTACAAACATCAGAAAACGCACTCCAGCACAAAGGTGCTTTTACGAATAAGACCTTCATCGCGCTATAATCACTGAAACACCATGCAAAGAGATTTTACCACATTTCCGAAAATGATTTTAAATGTAATACAATAACTACTAACGCAATAGAACAAGAATCAGAAGCAGCCTACACCCCGGTATGGACTTTTAAAGGAACCCCTAAATTCAGAATCGTGAACGGAACGAAAAACTGGGTAAACAAGTTACCGGAAAAAATGAGGAAACAACAAAACTGCTTATAAATCGCAGTTAAATGTGGAAGATTGTACCTTTGAAGTTAGTGAAAGTACTGTATAACACCCATAACATCACCAAGAAGATCCATGAGTGGCAGCACTTTATGCCTGGACGAAGTAGGTCAGTGTAGTTAATTAACATTGGTAGCATCTATGGCATCTTTATTACAAACAATCTTTATAATGTAAGCAAAGATAAAATAAATAACTGGGTTACCATATGTCTAAAATTCGGACACTAAATCAAATCATAGTTGGCCTAAAGCTTGTTAGTACTCTAGAAGCCACATTTATTGTTGAAACTTTGTCAGAATGTTTGTGTCTATAATATCTAGGCCAAGTTTAAAAACTGGATTACCTGAGGTCAGATACTAGATCACCAGGTCAAATTATAGAGAGAAAAAAAACATTGTTTGTTTTATGTTCTTAAGGTTTAGGAGTATATCATCAAAACACAGAAATATTGGATAAACAAACAACATCTAAAGTTACCAACAATCTACCTGCGTACAGTTCGTTTTCGTAAACATCATGTTTGTAAACATTAAAGACTGCGTTTTGTAACCTAAACTCAGGGTTCCATACTTTAGTGTGTCTTGTATAAGAAACACGTGAGCTCAAGCTAAAACAAAACATAATCAAAAAGTAGAAAGGTCATTTTGTAATTAGAGAAATTTTGGTTTGAATACGTGTAAACACGTATGACCTAGTAATCGAACTGTATAACTGAATACTTAAAATATTCTTGAAAAGTTCCGCTTGATGAATCTTGGTCTGTAGCACTATTTTAAAGTTCTCCTTTCAAATTTATTGAAGTTGGGGCAATTTGTCCCTTTTAGAAGCCACTAAAGATAGAAATATCTCGAAACAACTTCTCAGGAACTGCTTGATGGATTTTCATCAAATTTGGTCAGTAGAATCATTGTTAAGCCCTCCAAATTTACACAAATGGGGATATATGACCTCTTTTAGGGTCCGCTAGAGCTAGAAATAGAAATGCCTTTAAACTACTTCGCTTAGCCTTCTTCAATGTAAGGTCTTCTCTTCTTCTCTTCATTTTATTCAAATTGGGTGATTTAGCCCATGGGGGGGGGGGGGGGGGTGGGGTGCTACTAGAAACTAGTAATGCCTTAAACAACGTTTTCTTATGAAGTGCTCGGTAGATGTTCAGTCATATAAAGTCCTCTGTTAGATTTCTTCAAACAGGTGCACTTGGCTTTACTATTAGCATTTTACATCGTCTGTATATGGAACGCAAAACACAACTTTGAATATTCATTCTCATTTGGCTTTGGTAAATTCTCATTTGGCATACTTGTCATTCGACAGTGCTAACTTATCATTCAGTAGTGCTAACAGGTCTTTCAGCAGTGCTAACTTGTCATTCGGCAGTGCTAATTAACTTATCATTCAACGGTGCTAACTTGTAACTTGTGGTAACTTTTTATTCTGGCATTTGGCAGTGGTACTTGTCATTCGGCAGTGGTAAATTGGCATTTGGCATTCGGCAGTGCTAGCTTGTCATTCGATAGTGATAACTTGTCATTAAGCAGTGATAATTTAATTGTCATTAGGCAATGCTAACTTGATATTCCGCTGTACTAATTTGTCCTTTGGCAGTGGTAACTTATATTCGGCATAACCAACTTGTCATTCGGCAATGCTAACTTGGTTTCAGCTGTACTTATTTGTTACTCGACAGCACTAACTAGTCATTCAGCAATGGTAACTTATCTTACGGCAGTGATTGAGAAAAAGTTAAATAATTTTTCATTAGATGACGAGAAACGAATTTTGAAAAAAAATATTCTCATTTCTCTTAATGCCATTACTTCTAATTTCCAACTCGAGGTATCGGCTTGCCTTCTGTCCTGATTGCCAATACCCTTCACTAGTGTATAAAACATATGTATTTAAATCAAACGCTTGCAAAGTGTTTAAAACAGAAAGTCTTTTTGTTATCAGTCATTCTTTTCTTCATACCACATTTAGCCTTCTATCTTTCTACCAGATTTCACAAAAATCTTGAATTTCAGGATTTTATAACTGTCGCCATAAGAACAGTATTCTTTTTACATTACAGTTAAATATTAAAGGGTCTACATGGCGTTCTCAATATTGCCCTCTCTCTATAAACCAGCTTTTATTGTTCTTTTCCAATTATTGCAAGATCAACTATTTGTCATTGATGTTTGGAGGTCCTTTACAGATGAACGTACGAACATATTTCACATTGCTCTGTATCAATGATGTAAATATCTGCGTCCTTGCCTGTGTCTTTGTACTTGATTTCATGAAATTAAAAGATCACCATTAAAAGTTATTTCTGTAACTACATGTCATAGCACCAAGATGATCGATCACCGGCTGGGTGAACGGATGGACGGACTGACGGAATGATAGAGGGTAAACCAAATTAGAACAGTTCGATGAAACACCATTTGCACGAGAATGAAAACTTAATAGTACTGTCACCAAAGAATGCAAGTGGACATAACAGAGGAAGCATGTAGATGACCACTGACAGAAACTTCATGCATTGGTGATTGTTTCTACACACACTGGGATTGCCTTAAGAAAAGTGACAGAAATATGAAAAAAAAAATAGTTTGGCGTGTTAAAATAGTAGTAGAAGCAGTAGCATGAAAATTATTTTCAGAGAGTATTCACCAAATCTTGGAATGTATTAGAGTTTCTATTTAGATATAAATACAAATAAGAAAAAAATATGAATAAATATTCTTTAGATGCAACCATTTTGGATTAATACGTTAACTCGACCAGATTAAAAACGATCATTCCCGTATTAAGACAAATCATGCTGTGACTCCACATGTTGAGGCTATAAGTTTCCAGCTTCTGGATACAGTTATCCAATGTGAATGTAACAGTAAGAAAGCTTTCAAATTATATAAATTATTTACATTAAAAAGGCAATGAATATTAATGGGAAAATAAGTGGCAGCAAAATTTGACAAACATTCTAAGTGCATATAAAGTCTACGGTGGCATAGAGGGGACATATGAAATCTTTTATTTATCACGTGCTCACGTGTTAGCTAACACGTGCGAACGTGTTAATTAACACGTGCGCACGTGATAACTATCACGATCGCACGTGTTAGCTACCACGTGCGCACGTGATAAATAAAAGATTTCCTATGTGAACGTGACAGCTATCACGTGCGCACGTGATAAATAAAATATTTCCTATGCAAACGTGATAGCTGTCACGTGCGAACGTGTTAGCTACCACGTGCGAACGTGATAGCTAACACGTGCGAACGTGATAGTTATCACGTGCGCACGTGTTAATTAACACGTTCGCACGTGTTAGCTAACACGTGCGCACGCGATAAATAAAATATTTCCTATGTCCCCTCTATGCCACCGTAGTAATGGAAGCATTTTAGTATTTATTTTTCTCGTTGAATCTGTATGTACAGTAGTTTGCTGTTGTATATATCAAAACATTTACATTCGCCCTTTTATTTTCCATTGAAAATTATGACGTTCATTTCGTATGAACAGCAAAAGGAAAGGCGCGAAAGTTACGTCATCGCTGCTTAGTGATAACCGACCGCTGTTTTGACGACGTACGTCCGCGTATAGTCAAGGAGAACGTTCCTTAGATGACGTCGCAGTTGTTCCGTCTGGTGAACAGAATGGCCGGGAAGCTGATTTTAATGTTAAATGCTACAAAATATGTGCAATTTATAATATTATCTTGTTTACAAATGGAAAGGAAATATAATGTAAATATAAGAAATGAAACTATTTTTTTCGGTGTTCATGCGAAATGAACGACAGAATAGGATCGGCAAATTAAACATGAATAGCGATTCATGGATTTGCCGATCCTATTCTGTCGTTCATTTCGCATGAACACTGAAAAAAATCATTTCATTTCTTAACACAGTATGAGTGGATAGAAATTCTAGTTTAATCAAATCTGACACTGCCGGATGTGAGTGTTCTGTTTGTTTATCAAGGATACACTTGATGTAGCGTAGCTAATATAAGCAGATTAATGGAGTTGTACCAGCGAGTATCTATCATTTTACATGCTGGCTAGTAGGATTATGTGGGAACATGACAAGGTACTGGTGTCGAGTTTTGTATCGCAGCTGAATTCTGTATTTAAAAAATTAAGGAGCTGTGTTTCCAAAACGCTCAATCATGCCCCCCAGGTGTATGACCACAGATGTTTTTTAAGGTTTTAGGTTCAAAGGTGAATATCAAATGAGGGTCAAGGTCATCTATATACAGGTTAATACAAGGTTTGTATTAACTAAATTGGGTCATTTATGTGAGCTGTAGGACCAAAAATGTTGTTTCTTCAGGTTAATACAAGATTTGTTGAGTGTGAGTATGAACTAAATTGTTCATTTATGTGGGTTGTAGGACCAAAAATGCTAAAGTTGTTTATTAAGGTTTTAAATCTGAAGGTGAAGGACATGTGATGCTCAAGGTCATCTTTATATGAGTCAGTTTGTAGGTCTTGCCATAAGGATTGTTGAATGTATGAACTAAATCGGGTCATTAATGTGGGCTGTAGGCAATCTGGTTCGTATGGACGGACAAACGTTTTAAGTTTGAAGGTGAAGGTAATATGAGGACCAAGGTCATCTATATATAGATCAGTTTGTAGGTCTTGCCACAAGGGTTGTTGAGTGTGAGTATGAACTAAATAGGATCATTAATGTGGGCTGTAGGCAATCTGGTTCGTACGGACGGACAGACAGTTCAATCGCTATATGACAGGGGGCATTATGTTTGAAGGTGAAGATCATATGAGGGTCAAGGTCATCTATATATAAGTCAGCTTGTAGGTCTTGCAAAAGTGAGTATGAACTAAATCGTGTCATTAATGTGGGTTGTAGGCAGTCTAGTGTGTACGGACGGAAAAAATGGACGGACAATTCAATCTCTAATAAAGAAATATTTTCATATATGTTTACAAAAGCACATTACATTTTTTTATTTGCTTACATACGACAATTATTAAACAACGTGTTTATGTTCTAAACATGTGTTTACAGCTTACACATGTACTCTATTCATAAACAGAAAATATGAAATCACTATGTTAGACAGAAAACGTAGGTACTTACAAAGTATCAAAAGAAATTATACAAAATTAGAGATTTGTAAGTATAACAGTGTATAGGGTGAAAAAAGCGACATTACACAATGAACTACTCTAACACAATTTCTTCTTAACTCTCATTTTTGTGGTATTTTACATTTACATAATTTAAACATCCATAAAATGTGAAATGTCTACCAATACATATGACAAAATACATTAACTATATTTTTGATTCTGTAATATTTCATTTTTGTACTCATCTGATAAGGATAACGCTTTCTGTGACCACTTCTCATACTTTAGTAAGTGGTCCGCTAGCTCAGTCCAATGCCATAGTTCAGCTTTAGTCGTGGTCTGGAGATACGAGACAAAGGCATCCTCGAAATCACTTAAGTTTTCAATTATTTTCATGTAACTGAATGCCCGATTAAATCTCAAATAAGCACACTCTTTCGATAAAACTTTCAATACATTCATTTGGGAAAAATGAAATTGTGGTATTCTTGAGGCCATATGAGATAGTTCCACAATGAATTGTAATTTCAAAGTCCACACATTGTAGCGATACGCGTTCCTTAAAAATCCCCATGCGCTTTTTTCGCCAAGTATGTCTCGTTTAAATTCCGGACATTCTCTCTCACTTGGATATTTGTCTATATCGTCTTTATATTCCATCATTGTTAGGAATCTCACAGATGATTTTGCTGAATTAACTGATGCAATCATTGTATCTAAAATGAAGTGAAGATTTTCATCCATTCGTCTTGTTACGCGACGAAACACTTTCAAATCGTCAATCCCTTCTTGAGTTTTAATACCTAAATTTCTGTGATACTTATACAAATATACACTCGGACAAAAATAAATAGACATTTTTAAGTTGTTAAGATAGGAGTATATGTTGTAGATATATTTTGACTTTTCTATCAACCCATGGTCACCAAGTCGTAAATATTTCTTCAACCTTTTTTGACAAATATACGACTTAAGAATTCTATACTTATTTTTTGGAGTATGAATGCTGTAATCGAAAATGCACATAACTTTTTCTCCATGTTTCTTCAGCATAAAGCGTGTGTATGTTTGGAACAGAAATTGCTTTTCAACAAATGCCGTAACCTTAAAGTAGTTTTGAAACCCTTTAATTGATGTAATATTTAATTCTGGTGGAAGTCGGCTTGCTATATATAATGGCGAAATTAAGTGAATATTCGGGCAAGTAATTACATCATTACCAAAATAGTGCCATATTTTCCTTAAAGTATTCTCCATACCTTGAAGAGCTGCTATATGCACGAAAGAAAATTTCCTTGCCAATTTTGAACATAAAGACGCGGGCTTGATACTTTTGTGATATTTATCGATGATAACTGATGCTATCCTATCCATGTGTTCAGATTTTAATCCAAATATTGTAAGATTGTAACCACTTCTAATAAAGCGAACAAACAAATCATAAGTATCTCCGTACCCCTTCTCTACGGCGCGGGACCATTTACTATAACTAACATTTCGTTCAATTAATTCTGCCAGTAACACTCCATTTTCATTAAGTTTAGTTAGTACAAAATATTTCTTTTTGGAAGGAGTCACTGTCATCTGTAGCAGCTCTGTTATTGGTCGTTTGCTTTCAACGCCTATATCTAGGAGATGCCTGACAAGGTTTTCGTTTTCACCCTGTATTGCTCTCTCAAGAACATTGTAACCTTCTCTGTCCTGACACGAATTGAGCATTGCTATCTTGCGTGAATCATTTGGTAAAAAGTCTTTCAACAGATACACTGTTTTGTTTAGATATAGATTAGCTAGGAAGGTTAATTGTAGATTGATGAAGGCGATTTTGTGGAAAAGACATCGGTATAGCATAGCATCGCAATTATGAAAACAGTCAACAATATCCCTAACCCATTCTTTTGAATCATACAGTTTGAGCATAAGAATTTCAAATGTTAACAGCTCGGTCGAATCAGCCAGAAGAATTTTAGAGACGAACTCTTGGTCTCGCACAATGCGCTTATTAACGAATTTAACGTAAACAGCCACTACCGAAACGTATTTTTTCTCAAGAAGTTGTACCAAATAATCGTCCATCTGGTGTCTCGGTAACAGGCTTTCGGAAAAATTCAGGGCTAATGTTATTGAGAGTTCAATAGGTGACAGGTAATGCTTACATAAATCTATTGTAAATTCTTGGTCTATATTATCAAAATCAAGGACGACCACAGTATGTGATGTTTCTTTTATTTGTGAAGTAGCCCTCTGTAATGGTGTTTCATTCATAGTATCGCTTCTCCGCATCAATCGCACCGACGTTTTGGGATGTTTTTGAAACATGTATAATACCACATGAAAGTGTCCGTTTGTTATCGCATGATGCAAAATATTTCTTTTGTTAGTGTCTATTATTTCGAAATCTTTATGTTCTTTCAAAACCGTTATAACAATCCGACGTACATTAACTTCCGATTCCTCAAAATTATTTGCAAAGGTGTCTTGAACTGAACTATCAAGAGCTGCGAAAGCAACACGTGTTAACATACTTTTTGATGGGTTATGTGTATGTTTCAGTATAAACTTGACTGCTTCAAGTGATCTACACTTGGCTGCGTATTGAAGTGGTGTCATTCCGTTTCTGCATTCTGTATCAAAGTTCGTAATATGACGGTTTATTAAAAACGAGATGATTTTCGTTTGGCCACGACAGGCAGCAGTATGCACAGGCTGACATCCGCTGCCGTCTTTTATATTCCAGTCTATAGAGATATTGGAATTATAAAGTTGATAAATGAACCATATTCGCCCAAACTGTGCCGCAACATGTATGATTGAACAATTCAAGCAACAAGAATAAAGAAGATCTATTTGTTCTCGCTCTTTTTCATTTAGCTGTGCGATGTCTTTAATTTTGGGTGCTTTAGTGCACCTAATATTTTCCCGAAAGTAGCCTTTGCTGACAAAATCTTCTGCGATTTCAATTCTGTTGTACTGAACTGCTGTGAGAAAGGGTGTTCTTCCACCTCTATCCTTGCAATTAATGGCATTGTTAGTGTAATGTGTCAGCAACTGAGAAACCTTAATGTTGTTTAACCGTACAGCAACATGAAGGGCTGTTTCACAGGTTAGATACTGCCAGTCGTCAAATAAAACATAATAACCTCTGTATTCCTGCTTGATATCAGGGACTATTTTTTCACCTTGTATTCTTGATTTGCCCTCTGGCACCCAGTTTAACTGTGAGCTACATGGCTTGCATTCATCTCTCATTCCTGATTCTAGAAGATATGATACCAGTTCATAATTTCCACTTTCTGACGCGAAGTACAGACATGTGCTGTCTGCTATGTTGTTGATATTATCATTTATATATTGAACGACTTTGGTGTGCCCCAGTTTACATGCCAAATGTACTGGCAGCAAATTTAGTCCATTCTTCCTTTCTAAAGGGTAAGGTAAAGCATTTGAATTATCCACGATAAATTTTACAACACTTAGGTGTCCGTTCTGTGCAGCTATATCTAATAATCCATAATCCCAATGTTGTAACTCGAAAGCTATTTGAACTGCTTGATCTAAGTTTATTATGTTATAAAATGATTCAGTTCTGTATGTTACATTCGCACCATATTTCAGTAGTGTTCTAAGAGTTTCAACGTGTCCAAATGTCGCAGCAATAAAAGACGCTGTTCTGTTATATTCATCATGTATGTCCACTTTAGGGAAGTGTTTTAAAAGATGTTCAGTAGCAATTGCGTTATCAAAGCGCTTGGCAAGTCTGTGCAATGGATACTCTTTGTTTTGACAATCTGCATCGGTAAGTTTGTTTTTGAGTGCATTATCAGTTTGTCTTAAATCATACTGAAATTTTGGGGATAAAGAAGCATGAATAACGAATTCAACAATATCTATGCATAAACTGAATCGTGTGTGCATAAGCCAATGGTAGGTTGCAAGTAAGTGGTGACCATCAGACGGGTGTATATGAAAGTTATGATTGTTTGAATTGAGTAACCAAGATTCCAGTGAAAAGTGAAAGAGGTGAATTTTTCCATCAACGTGTTGAAAGAATTGCTCTAAGTTAACCATGATATATTTATATGTATCGTATTCAATCTTAGTCGTGTTTTCAACAACATACCAGATATCCCAGTATGTGAAATCTTCAAAAGATGAAAGAATTATCGATACTACTGTTTTTGTCGGTCTTTTGTAATTTTTGAAATATCTAAGAAATTGTTGTTCGAATAATGCATATACGGTATAGTTTACGGTGCTTAAAATTGGATCTGACCGAAATATTGTTGCAAAAAGAAAATTTGTTTTGCTAATGTCAAAATGATACTTTTCAGACTGGTGGTTTCTATTCCTTCTCAAAAATTGTTCAATATCATGTCTATTTTCCTGTTGACTTGAATTTAGACGAAGTACTTCAAGAGTTGACTGAAATTTTCTACACGTTGGTACATCTCTGCATGATACTAAAAACTTTATCCATCTTGGAAATGTGTCTATGCGATATGCTAACAATTCTGCTAATTGATTTTCTTTATTTAAAGTATCCTCGCATTCGTCTAGACCATCTATGATGATAATTTTGGATTCATTATCGGTAAAGAAAACATCATTTAGCGGAAACCTAAGGCATTGATCGAAGCACCCATAGGGATCCTCTTCACATTCCCTTTCTTCAAAATGACGGATGCACGCCGTGTAACTAAGCTCAACTAATTCTGAAAATCCTGCAATATGATTGTGCAACATGGCGGCAATTCGTCGAATGAAGATATGTGGCCTTTTTGTTATTTCCGAGTCAAAACGACAAACATGGTATGCTATCAGTCGTTCCCGAAGAGAATAGCTGGTATCCGTAGACGTAGCACATATAATACTGGCGGCGATAGCTGATTTACCATATCCCATTTCAGCTAACATCATAACACCATGTTTCGTATTGTTCTTTATCGTCATATTTTGCAATATGTGAAACAACCATTGCCTGCCTTCGAATAATCTGTTGTCAGGGAGATATTTCAACACACGGATATTTTCAGGGAACAGTCGATGACTATCTTCAATCAGACAACCTGCAATCATTCCAATATGTATTAATTCAAGCAGTTTGACCGGTTAAGCCGAAACGTTCACACTGGGAAACCCCTTGTTTATCATATTTGTATTCATGTTCTTTATCATTGCCTCAGTACCGAATCGCATAGCAGTAACATTCGTAAAATGACTAAGTGAAACATAGCTACTAGTGTGAGTGCTCATTTTCTTAGTTAGAGACTTTTTTTCCTATCCGATAATGTTATTCAGCTTGTGAGTTATTCGACAGGGTTTACACATGCATGGACATCAGAAAAATACACATCATATAGAATTAAAGTTTTACCTTCATTTTTATACATATGTTGCAGTGAACTTCCGAACTTATCAGTATTCTTCAGATACACTAAACCTGTTAGTACAGCGATAAGTACTGCAACTGTTGCCAAGCACATTGTTTGCATCCAAACTGAAATGGTCCGTTTTTGCCCGGTTTTGTTGTTTCTAGTTTCTATTCTTTCTAATCTAGCATCTATTTTCTCCAAAGCCCTTTCGATGTTTTTGTCCATACTGTGTTTCTCGAGATATTTTATATCATTCAGAAGTTTAGGGTGGTTTTGAATAACAGATTTGATATTTGCTTGATTAACACATGTATGAAGTTTCTGAAAGTAGTCCCTCGTATCAATATCGTCGATTTTCAACGTGGTGTTGTGAGCTGAATTGTTTCGTATATTTCTTAATAACACAAGTGATTTGCCCATCAAACTCGGAACCTCAGAACATCTCTTCCATATGTGGAATTGCGTGGAAATATCTTTTAAATTGATGGGACGTTGACTCCAATTAGCAGGGAGGTATACTTCTGCAATATTGAGATATGACGTTGGCCATTTCCAGCTCTCCATACTTCTCCATTTAGGTTGGTCTTTAGGCATTTTTTGTTTAAAGAACGTTTTCAGCTCATTCTTCCAGGATATACACGTACGACACCATCTGTAAAAGTGAAAAGTTAATTGATCACATTACAACACACGGTACAATTATGATTCTGGGCTAAGTTTGTTTGTATAAATGCATGACAAATATGGTTTGCAAGAAAGCAAATGACTTGTTCTATTATTTGAATTTATTATGTTGTTTAAAATTGCCATTATTTTTTTTCAATATTGACATCCATTGTACATTTTGTGTGGAATGAAAAAAGCGTTTATTTTCGTATTAACAACATTTGCGTAATAATAGAGAGTTTGAGATTTCAACCTTCGCCTTCCCCTTCAACGTCTCTCATACAGATTTGGGGTAACACGTCACCGATATGCGGGTATTTTATTTATATCAGGCGTTGCTGCTACAGTTTTCCATGTAATATCAAGTAATCCGAAGACTTCTCTTTATTACTATGGGAAATAAAAAGCTTTGTTTCAGCATTCCTGTTTATAAAGTTATTCGATTATCCAAAATATTATAGACTAAATTTGATGCGAAACACTGTCAATAAGTATTAGAATAATGAAGTTTTGTATGGCTAATAATTTTAACTAAATACATTGAGTTGAACCTGGAAGTTTGAAGATATCAACTGATTTTGAGAAGCATTGAGATTTTGTTCAAACTTTAACTTCTACGGCATAAGTGTGTCCCCAAGCGGTATCGATTATACTAGATGGGCCTTTTTGTCGTATGAAGTGAAGTTTTGATATCACTAAAGTCAAAACTTCAGTCTTCTTTCATCTACTCTGTCCACATACTCGGCATCAAAGACTGAAATCTGGATGGAGACAGGGCAGTCATTTTACTTGAAAAATAAAGAATTACACGCGATTATCATTTGGTGGAACATTTTATTTTCACTTCCAGATAAAAACAATCCGTTTCTGTCTGGCAGAAGGGCATTGTGGGTCAGTCCCTCTTTGATTCTTACATTTTACAAAGAAACTCGGTCTTGAAACTCGGTGTAACACCCCCCCCCCCCCCCCCCCCCCTGAAAGTTGGTGTCCCCTAACCGAAATTCCCGGATCTGCACATACTTTACTTATTATTCCTTCTCTTGAGAAGGAATATTATAGTTCAATAAGTCACACTTGACTGAGCTACTGATACCGAAAGCTGTTGTCATTACAAGCTGGCCAATAAAACTCCGTGACCTTAGAAATAACCTCTGACGTTAGACTATTCTTTCCTAATTGAGGCGACTCTCTGACTGAACGCGTTCCGTGGATTACATATTACTAATCCCGAGGATATTATTTCCTCCATTCTTGAGGAAAATAACATACATTCAGTCGACCAGATAGACATGTATCAGCAAATTTAAATGTAAACAACTAAATAGTATCGTTACCTTGAAATGCATAGTTAATATATGAAAACAAACCCCATTGCGACCCTCTAATTATGCGCAACAAATTCACGCATCGAATCGTAAATGATTAACCGGGTCAATGTCTTATTGCCGTATTTACTCTACTGATGCTGTTGACTAGTTTTTCTTAAAGTTTTTTTTCACTTTGAATAGGTACTTTGAACATAGAATTCCTTAAAAGACGCATTTTACTTGTAGACACTCATAAACAATGTACCTGATGAAAATTTAACCTTTTAAAAGATATGTTGATAACATGAGCAATATACACAAGTTATGAATACATTTAACGAGCGAATTGAAACGAATGTAAGATACTCTCGTGATATCCTACGTTTTGACATCATGACACTCTGCATGACTCTGTCCTTTATATTGTATGGTCATGCCTTTTGTGTTTGCTTTATCGCATATATTTAACTTAATTTAAAAGTATTTCGACAAATGCATTTGTAATAGTTAGTGTTTCATATTTTTGTTTGAAAAATATTAACTGCATCATCTTCCAAGAACACCATCAACAATAAAATACGTTGATATGATTATCATTTTTATTTCCTCTCATGTATGGTTTATAATCGTACATTGTATACTGAGATCATTTTATATAAAATCTAAATGTTTGGAACAAAACCAACGAGTTTTTACATTGTTCACAGTGTTTCGCATTTTTATTGCACTAATATCCACGCGATAATTTTATTAACTGATATGTTTTTATTTAATTTTCATTTTTAAAACCTCTTGTAAAAGCTCTGCCCTGTTGGACAATTGAAAAGTAAAACCCCGGGAGTAAGTCCCACCAATGAAAGGTAAAACCCTGGGGTAGGGCCCTGGGGTTAGACCTTCGCATTTTAAAAAGCCACAGCTATGTCCCGGCACTGCGGTGGGAAACTGGAAAGCGATTATTTTAAGTTCAAAATATTCAGGCATTACAATACCGTTTTATACCGTTGATATCAAAATGCACGAAAAGAAAAAAACGATCATAATTACGGATAAATTGAAAGGGCGGATTAAATGAAGTAAGGTTCACTCTAAAGTTTGACATCTCAAGGAATTTTAATCGAACTTCAACTTCATACATTAAGTTCGCAAGAGACGTTAAAGGGGAAGGCGAAGGTTGAAATCTCAAACTCTCTAATATCAAGGACGGCCCTTTCCGCTGCCTTGCACGTGCATTCTAACATTCATACGCGAAAAAAAAAAAAAAAACATTTCTTTCAAAACTGGAGGCCAGACACGATTGTATGATTTTTCTCTGGATTTAACGTTATATTAACCTGACATTTATTTTATCTTACGATACTCGTCGAAAGCAAACCACTATTAAAATGCTATTATTTTTTTTTTGTGCGTTCATACGGGTATAAACCACTTCACTTTGGGACTTCTTCCAAATCATCAAAGAATCGCTAGCGCGATTCATGGATTTGCAAGAAGTCCCAAAGTTAAGTGGTTTATACCTGTATAAACGCACAAATCTTAAACAAACACAGATACATGTCCGAAAATATTTGTACGTACCTACCTGTGCTTATTGAAAATTATTGAAAGGTAGATCTGCTGTTACTTCGTTTTGCACAAATGTCACCTTATAAACAGTTGTGTAAGCTTTCCCAGGCAAATGTGGAATTTGACTTTACTTATAATCCAGATTTTTGAAATGTAGTCACATTCTTCTGTTTAATCATGTTGTTTTCAGAAAAGACAGATGGACAGGTACTCGACAGGTCTCCCCGTATTTGGATTCAGTGTTGTTATATTTTCTGGTCCTTTGGGATCATGGAGCCCATTCAACATATGTGTAATAGAGTTCCGCTTAAGCCGGTGCTAGGGGGCGTGAGAGGTGTTGCACATTTCATTACCTCTCATGAATAGACTCAATCAAACCATGTCTGCTATTATTCTTTTTGGTTGCATTCTTTGCTTCCAAAGGATCTTTTTACAGATTGTATTAAAGTATCATTATTTGTCGCTCTCATGGCTGATATCCACTGCAGAATTAAAGGCGGAAAAACACCTTGATACTTCTCTATATAAAAGCAAGTCCTTACTTGTTATGATCCAGTATTTGCTGACTACATTGTTTTGTGCAGGGTAGCAATGGTCCAAGTTTATTTGAAATCTTCTGATGAACCGAATTTAGTCTCTGCACCGTATAATTTTCTAACGAAGCCCCAACAACACATGTTGCTGCCTGAACACCTTTATGATTTTTATACTCCTTACTTTCTTTTAACTTTTTTAAGTCCTCCATTTGATTTTGAAAATGTGCACTATTTAAATCAATAACCGGTTTAATATCTCACGTAGTTTACAATATTTTGTTGGGCTTGCAAAAACGCATGATAAGCGCATTTAGGGTATTTTTGTTAAAACTTTGCAGAATACTTGTTAGAAAGGTAAACTGCAATATCACTTTGTATTTATTTCGCGTCGGACACTTTTCGAGTTCTCGCAGTTGTCACATTTGATTGTAATTTGCAACGAATGTATTGGTCTTACTTTAACTAAACTACTAGATAAACCAACAACACTGTTGTGCAATCAGCGAGATGATTTTATTACGCGATCTGCATTCATTTAGCATAGATATACTCATCTCAATGAAACATGTATGAAGCATATCACGATCAAAACTGTCATATAAAATCCAATAAATATTTTTAGAAAACAACTGTAAAAGTCTAACAAACTTTGTAACGGGTTCGATCGTATATTCGTCAAAGGAATACTGGCCGCCTGCGTAAAACCCCTTTTTATTTCTTTTTTAATTTAAGAGGAACCATAGAATCCGTGGCATGCACGGAGATCACATTTTAAGTGAATCTCCTCAGACTATTCCTCGGAATATCAAATAACGGACCGTGCTTAGACATGCTTACATACATATTTGTTATCATAAAACATACATATTTGTTATCAAAAAAATTTCATAAAACAAATTTTCGTTCCGAACTTTTGTTAACATAATATTATAACATTATGCTATGTATATCTCATATATCTTACATTATGACATATTTCAATATGCTACTTCGTTTACCTGATACTTTAAGTATTAATTTTGTCTAACATTTTAACTAAAAATGATATATTCTAATATACTCTGAATCTATTATTATGCTTTTTAAACATTGCCCGACATTTTTTTAAAAAACAGATATATTTCAATACGCTCAGTGTGTATGATTATACTTTCAAAAACATGATAAATATCATAAATTGAATTTGAATGCAGATGTTCTCGTAAGAGAAACTCGCTAGAACTGACTCTCGTATAAATACCCATAAAAACCGTAAAGACCGGTTTATGTAATCCGTTACAGTTAGACAAAGGTTCTCCGCTATACGATGTAACGCGGAGAACCAGTAAGTCTAAACTTACAACTGAGTTGTGCCTTCTGGCCAATAATGACACACCTAGTTACATAATTGCCCGAGGGCTTGGGCCATTATGAAACTAGGTGTGCCATTATGGCTAGAAGGCGCAGGTAGCCATGTGTTGACTTTTTTATTATTTACCTTCGCTTCATATTTATCTTTGCATATTTTACAAAACTTTACAGGTATCATTTGTCTCGCTTTTTTCATCAGCAATGCCATCAATTTTTGACAGTGGATCTTAAAATATTCAGCACTCTTTCACTCGCAATAATGACGTTGCTACATGAAGTCAACGTCAGAACGCGCTGACATTCCAGTTACCTGGGGCAATTATGATTATGACGCGTGAGGCACACGGCGTCATTATGGATTCGTCAACAGAGGCCGTATTGACCAATCAAAACGGATTTTTGTTACTATTTATACTAAGGTATAAATGATTAAGCATCTTTTCACCGGCCATAATGACGTTACTTCTCGACGTCAACGTCAGAACGTATTGACATTTTGCTGCTATTTATAGTAAGGTATGTAATAATAAACACCTGAAGTGGCTATTATTGCGACTAAACCTATATTTGCGCGAGGGTATAGTCAGAAAGTTAATGTAATGATAACGCATTTTTTCGTGTTAGGCCTATATAACATCTACAGAATTCCGAGGGATTGGCGGGTGGGACGAGGGTACATATCTATCCTGAGACTGGAGAGAGATTCTGCAAATGTTATAACACGAAACGAGCATGCATTGACGCTATTCACAGGAGTCTGAAATTCTATCAATAGGACTCCAGAAGTCTATCTTTAAAAATAATTTTACCCCTATATATAAAATAAACACTACATGTGGGTAAAAAAAAATTAAGATAGACTACCGGAGTCTTACTGATAGAATTTCAGACTCCCGTGATTTCTTTATATGTAGGGGTAACTGTTTTTAAAGACAGACTTCTTGAGTCTTTTTGATAGAATTTCAGACTCCTGTGCGCTATTCCAGCATAAAATTTATGACAAAAACTATAAAAAAAAAACAATGAATAGATCTACTTTGTCTATCAACGTCACTAAATATCCGTGAAATGCGCGGAAATATCAGCATTGTCTGATCACGTTTTGAATGACCGGAATACGTTTACGTTTTGCCACGTATTGTGTAAAAAGGTGTGTTAACACATAAGGGCCGTACACCACTAAATCCGACTGTTCTTTATTTCATATAAAATCCACTTACTTTATAACGGCTTTTCGACATTTTTCTAGCACATCAGAGACTTATACATGTATTCCCATAAAAAACCATATCGCTACTTTAGAAAAACTAAAAGAAATGGGCGTGTTAACTTTTATATAAAAGAACTAAAGGCCGTTAACTACAACCCGCTGAATTTACTCCTTTTCGCTTCTTTTACGTTAAATTCTTTCGCCGCTATCATGCGATAGGAACATGTTGAATTTTTGACTGCTTATTCTATCACATTCTGTACTAATTTTGATGGTGCATAACAGTGTTTGTTTTTTCCAGTGACTCTTATGTATGTTTTGTATCTGTTTAACTTACTAGTATCTGTGTGTATTTCGTCTTTTATTTGTGTACAGTTATGCATTCCGTATGCACATTCTATACTTATATGTATATGATTCATTAATTCCACGTCGAGTAATTCTTGTTGGCTCCAGTATCAGTCCACTACTGGTTTTCAGGTTAAAGGTTTGCTTGGTTCCGTCCATTCTTTCGTCCTGCCGCAAATCCTTCCCTGGGTTGTATAACTTCCATAGGTCGATTGTCTGCTCAATATCTGTTTTATAGGGCTATATACTATTACAAAAATTTTGTATCCGGATTTTTAGTTTCTACATGCATAGACCAGTTGTCAAATATCTTCACGTTATTCCATAGGTTGAATGTCCGGAGCATGACTTTGTCATTCCTTGAGGGATTTTGAAATATGTTACACAAATGTTTACATAGAAAACGATGTCCCCAGTCTCATTGCTTAAACGTTAAGGTCGCACTTTGGACTCGCCTCTTATGACCGGTTATATAGCAATAGTTCGAGTCTGGAGCAAAATTTTATTCCACATTAAAGTACGACCCAGGAAGGCCCTCAATGTTGCGTTTTGGATTTAAAGAATTGAATTTTGAAGAGGGAAAATTTTTTGTTATTTCAGAATAAGTGTTATAAGTATTCTATTCCTTTCAAACGAGATGTTACGACAGACAAAAAGAAATCTAACATTTACAGGGCTAACAACTATAAAATTCTTTAAACCAGGGCAAAATTGGCCTCTACGGCAAAATAAGCCATGGAATGTTGATTTGATGCTATATGGAGAGACATCTGGTATTTTTGCTCTGACCGTCACTAAGGACCCAGGGAAATAGTTTCATGCATTCATTTTAATTAAAATGTTTATTCTCAGGAATCCTTATAAGTATAACCATAATTAATAACAAATAACAACATACATGTACTAATTCTATTATCAAATCATCAAGGTCAAAACTGTCTTTTGTTATTAAAACAAACAGATTTCACAGGTCATATGTATTCTTGTTCTTAGAGGTTTCTATAGCATGAATAGAAGTGAGTACGAGTATATGAGGAAAAAGATGACCCGGTATTTACAATATTGTTGTTGCAAGACACAAAATATAACATACTGCCTTTTGTGTCAAAAATGAATACAAATAATGGGGTTATGCCTTTAGAGCATCAGTAAGTTGATTTCTAACATCACTGACCATGTTTAAACATAAAAAGTGCAGTCTTGCAACTTTTTGTTAAAAAGTTGAAAAAAAATCTTCAAGGTCATAAATTTAAGTGTAGGTCAAGAAACCGGAAACAAACATTTTTAGGCCTATTTGAAGTTGATACACTATGTGAATACTGATGCCATATGAATTGTGGTTGTAACCCCAGTGGTATTTGAACCGCTGATCTCCAGGTTGAGCAGCCGAAAGCTTACATACTTGACCACCACTCCCCTGGTATCAAATTACATATTTTATTTGGTTAAAACTAACTGACTTGTCTCTCAGATTAGCTTGATCAAGTTATCTGGTTGCTGATCTCCAGGTTGAGCAGCCGAAAGCTTACATACTTGACCACCACTCCCCTTGTATCAAATTACATATTTTATTTGGTTAAAACTAACTGACTTGTCTCTCAGACTAGCTTGATCAAGTTATTTGGTTGCTGCTGGGGACATATTCCAATGAAATGTTATAAGGTCAGATGAAAGATGAAACACGTATAGATTACATTGTTCATGAATTGAGACTTCATGTATCAAGAGGAGGCACATTTAAGATTAATCTGGTCTTGGAACAATATTCATACTATGGCATATCAGTTAAAGTTTCCCTGCATCGTATCTAAGAGATGTGAATACCCCAATACCTATAAAATGGTGAATTATAGATCGTTATATACTAAAAATAGTGAGAAATTAAAACCCCTTTGGAGCCTCAAAAATAACTACCTTAGAACAAATATTTACTTGCTGAAGAAAATATGCGTTAACTATTTAAGACTTCGAAATATCTAAAAAGTTATGTAAAAAAAACTTTAGGGGCCTCAATTTCCAAAATGATTAATGTGATGAACATGATTATTCATATTACAATAAATTTAATCTAACACAGATACACATTTCATCAAAGAATTTAAATCCTATAATATGGAGAAAAAACTAATTTTTTGGGGCCTCACAAAAAAAAAGCGAATTATTTGTTTGCGCCTGGTCGAAAAGAAGAAATGATTACAAATGTTTTGAGGTATGATGTCATATTGTAATAAACAATGCCACCAGGCCTCCTTTGGTAGTCAGGCAACTGTCTACTTGAAAGTGCATGTGAGGAGCTTGCCTCCGATGTTTATTTCAGCCTTAGATAGAAAATACTGTGGACATAACCTTGCTGTTTTTTTTTTTTTTTTTTTTTTTTTTTTTTCCAGAAAATATAGTCATTTATTTTTGCAAATAATAAGATTAAATCTGATACAAAAAAGAGCCCAATTAAACCTTTAGTACAAAAAAAAACTGAATATATCAGTTAACAAAATTTATGCAAACTATAAGTCATATAAAAGTGGATTTTTCCTGGGGAGGGGGGAATTTTTAAGGGTTTTTTTATGTATTAGTATTATCTTTTGTAATATGTTTACTTTAAACACAAAATCAGTCACAGGGTATCAAAGATAATAACTATGCAAGAAAAACGTTTTCTCACACCAGTTACCACGCAGAAGTTGTAAAATGCCACAAATTAAGGGCTATAAATCAAGGGAAGATCACTGAACCATATATTTAACATTCAAACAATATACACAACTAGGCTTGGTATTGGTAACTCCTGTGAAGTTTGGTGGAATTCCAACCAGTGGTATAGGAGAAGTAGACATGAAGAATTTGACAAACCGAAGTTCATGTCTCCTTTGAAAAACATTTAATCAGAACATGGTGATACATCTATGCTTCACACTAATCACTGACAAGGTTTGATAAAGTTCGGCTAAAGTAAGTAGTGTAAACACTGTAAAATGTTACAAATCAAGGGTCGTAACTCTGCTAAAATCACTGAATCGGAACATGCAGATAATATTCATAATAAAACATTTGCATTAATCACTCCTATAAGGTTTGGTGGAATTTAATTCTTTCACATTATATATAAGAGAACAGGCTGAAAGTTCACAGAGCCATAACTCTGCTGAAAAACACCGAACTGAAAGATGCCCCCGATATACACAAGTAAGCTTGGCAATGATCCCTTTTGTGAAGTTTGGTGTAATTCATCCTGGTGGAATTGGTGTAGTTGCCCGGACAAGGTAAATTGCGACAAAGCAAGGGCCATAACTCAACTGAAAACGACTTAACCGGAACATGCCGATGATGCGTATAACTAAGCTTAACACTATGGTGTACGAACTGGTTCAAAACTCTCAGAAAACGCATCTTGCGGTTTATAAAGCGCATCTTGCGGTTTTAAAACTGCAAGATGCGGTTTCTAAACCGCAAGATGCGCTTTTTATAGTTTTGAACCAGTGTGCACGTTCTATTTATAAACCGCATCATGCGGTTCTTTTATCTTCCATTTCCGCCGATGTTACGTTTTTTTAAGATCAGCCAATCAGACTGCCTTTTACATTTTTATCGCGCGAAAAAGCAGTTGGCGCCACATTCTGTTATTAAGGTTTCACAACACTATTTTTTTTTTTTTTTTTGATTTCGCTGTACTGGTATTCCTAAAATCGTATGTTAAATCCCAATCTACTAATACTACAAAGGCTCATAGTATGCAGATATGTTATGTATATCTAAATTTGGCAATTGTTTTTTGTGTAATATCCGTTCTCTTGACGGCCTCTCAATTATAATTAAAAATATATATTCAAGTTAGAATATGGGTCAGAAGTTAATTGGTATCCTTAACGTGGAGCTTACCTTTTTGGTTCAGTCTGAATAGTTTTAATTTTACCAGTATAAAAGACAATATCAGTCTGCCTTACACTAAAATGTTCCGGTCTATCATAGTCTAAATTGCTATAAAGTTAATGTTTGATAGTAATAATTGTTAATTTTTTTACAATATAACATTTTGTTTTCAAATTATAACACTGATCACTCTGGTAAGGTTTGGTGGAAATCCGCTTAATATTATAAGAGCAGTGGCCAAAACATTATAAAATTTGACGAATCAAGAGTCATAACTCCTCTAAAAATCATCAAACCCACAAAATGTTGGCGATATGCACAACCAGGCTTGACAACTATCCCTCTTGTGAAGTTTGGTGTAATTCGTACAGTGGTGTCGCAGGAGGTGCGTGAACAGTGTGTGTGTGTGTGTGTGTGTGTGTGTGTGTGTTCGGGTTAAACGTCATTTTTAACAATTTTTCAGTCGTCTACTTGTAGCAGTGAGCACAATGCCCAACTTTATAGTGCTGCCGTACTGGAATATCGCGACATAGACACGTGACATGATACCCTACCCAGTCACATTATACTGACACCGGGCTGACCAGTCCTAGTACTATCCTCTTAATGTTGAGCGCCAAGCGAGGAAGCTGCTAGTATCCTTTTTTATGTCTTTGGTATGACGCGGCCAGGGATCGAACCCACGACCTCTCGCACTCGACGCGGTCGCTCTACCACTAGGCTATCGGGGCGGTAAGTACGTGAACATACTTTGTAACATACAAACAGACAGACGAACGGACAACATTAAAATTAATCTACCGGTCATATAACACAAACTATGGACCGGGGTCATATAATAATCCGTTCTGTTGTTCCTATCACAACTGTTTGTGCAGTTTATCGAAGTTTAAAACCACACGTTGGCACTGATACCTAATTTCAGAAGGACTTTTTGAATATTTCATAAATTTCATTTTAATATTTAACATATAAAAACGGCAATGAAAGGAAATAGTTCGGATAACGCAGCACTTGTATTGAATATCCCCCTTGACAATGGATTGAACCGTTTATTGATATAGATATTGCACGTCTATAAATTAAAATGGAGGATTTAAAAACGTTAAAAGAAAGCAAGGAATATAAAAATTATAGAGGTGTTCATACAGCTACATGTGTTGTTGGGGCTTCGTTAGAGAATTATACGATGCAGAGTCTAGACTCGGTTCATCAAAAAATTTCTAATAAGCTTGGACGATTGTTACCCTGCACTAAACAATGTAGTCAGCAAATATCGGACCATAACAAGTAAGGACTTGATTTTTTCTCTCTCATTTAGATAATTAAGTATTTACAAATAGTGATTCATACTTTATTTCTGCAGTGGATATCAGCCACATAGTGGATATCAGCCACGATGGTGATAAATAATACTGTTGTATTATGTATTTTTTATTTGATTCTCTATACAAGATTACTACACACGCATGCTTGATATTTTCTTCGCTAACAGTCTTCAGTAAATCTTAGATCTAGCAACAAGTGTTAATATTTTCAGTTATAATCCACGCTCTGCGGCAAGTACGATTCTGTACATGTCAATTAGAGACATACGAAAATAAAACAAGTACCTGTCCGTCTGTCTGTTCTGAATACAGCGCGATTAAACAGAATAATGTAATTTGCTAAAATAAGATGTTTTCTTGTTTATGTATATAGTAAAAAGGAAAGGTTACGTGCCTGTTTATAATGAGATTTGTTTATATATTCTAAAACAAAGCCTAATTGTTAATCCAAATAAAATATGTCATTGAGTAATTTACTTCCTTGTAAAACATATTTTTTTCATATGCATTCATACAAACAAACTTAGCACACATCCATAAATGTGCCGCGAAAGTGATCATTAAACTTCAAAACAAACGTGGACATAATTAACTTTTCACTGTTATAGATGGTGTCATTCGTGTATATCCTGGAAGAATGAGCTGAAAACGTTCCTTAAACAAAAAATGCCTAAAGACCAACCTAAATGGAGAAATATGGAGAGCTGGAAATGGCCAACGTCATATCTCAATATAGCAGAAGTATACCTCCCTGCCAATTGGAGTCAACGTCCCATCAATTTAGCAGATATTTCCACGCAATTCTGTATATGGAAGAGATGTTCTGAGGTCCCGAGTTCGATGGGCAAATCACTTGTGTCATAAAAAAATATACGAAACTATGTAGCTCACAACACCACATTGGAAACCGAAGATAATGATACGAGGGACTACTTTCAGAAACTCTATACATATGTTAATCAAGCAAATATCAAATCTGTTATACAAAACCACCCTAAACTTCTGAATGATATAAAATATCTCGAGAAACACAGTATGGACAAAAACATCGAAAGGGCTTTGGCGAAAATAGATGCTAAATTAGAAGGAATTGAAGCTAGAAACAACACAACCAGACAAGAATGGACCATTTCAGTTTGGAAGCTAACAATATTTGTTGCAATAATAGCTGTGTCAGTAGGTTTGGTGTATATGATGTATATGAGGAAAACTGACAATTTCGGAAGTTCATTAAAACAGAATCATAAAAACGAAGGTAAAATTTTATTTCTGTATGTGGGGTTGTGTCTTGTTTTATGGAACGTCTAGGATTTCATTAAAACAAGCAGAATTGCAATGGGTTTCACACAATATAGGCCTACTATTGTAAATCTGATAAACACGTATGTACCTTTGTCCCTATGCAGACTACATGCGGACAAATATCTGTAGTTCTGTATGTTACTATGGTGTCCGTGGACTGTTGCAATGCGCTTACCCGTTTTTTCAAACAAAACATCGGCATCAGACTGAGCGACCCTGTGGAATAACGCACACTCTGAATAACACCGACAATTTTAAAAACAACCTTTTTATCAACTTCTGAATCGAAACCATGATTGTCAGATAGGAAATAGTCTAACGGAGAAAAGAAGTACTCACACTTGTATGTTTTGTTTAGAAATAAGAAAGTTATTGTCGTTTTTCGAATATTACTGCGATGTGATTCGCCATTGAGGCAAAACTAAATTACACGTATGAATATAAATATGATGGACAAGGGGTCCATCAGTGTGTGTACATTTCGGCTAAACAATTCCGTTTGCTTGAATTAATAGATAATGGCATTATTGCAGGTTGTTTGACTGAAGACAGTCATCGGTTGTTCCCTGAAAGTATCCGTGTGTTTAAATATCTCCCAGACAGCAGTTCATTCGTAGGCAGGCAATGGTTGTTTCACATTCTGCAGAATATGACGACAAAGAACAATACGAAACATGGTGTTATGATGTTAGCTGGAATGGGATATGGTAAATCAGCTATCGCTGCCAATATTATATGTGCTACGTCTAGGGATACCAGCTATAATCTTCGGGAACGACTGATAGCATACCATGTTTGCCGTTTTGACTCGGAAATAACGAAAAAGCCACATATCTTCATTCGACGAATTGCCGCCATGTTGCACAGTCATATTGCAGGATTTTCAGAATTAGTTGAACTTAGTTACACTTCGTGCATCCGTCATTTTGATGAGAGGGAATGTGAAGAGGATCCCTATGGGTGCTTCGATCAGTGCATTAGGTTTCCGCTAATCGATATGTACTTTGCCAATAATGTATCCAAAATTATTATTATAGATGGTTTAGATGAATGCGAGGATACGCTGAATAATGAAAATAAATTAGCAGAATTGTTAACAAATCGCATAAACACATTTCCGAGATGGATAAAGTTGTTGATATCCTGCAGAGATGTACCAGCGTGTAGAAAATTTCAGTCAACACTTGAAATTCTTCGTCTAAATTCGAATCAGCCGGAAAATAGACGTGATATTGAAAAATTTATGAGAAACAATAGAAAAAGTCAGTCTGAAGAATACGTTTTTGACATCAGCAACACAAATTTTCTTTTGGCAACTATATTTCGGTCAGAACAACTTTTAAGCACCGTAAACTGTTCCGTGGATGCATTATTTGAGCAACAATTTCGCAGATATTTCAAAAATTATATACGACCAACAAAAACAATATTATCGATACTTCTGTCATCCTTTAAAGATTTCACATACTGGGATATCTGGTATATTGTTGGAAACACAACTGAAATCGAATACGATACATATGAATATATCATGGGTAGCTTAGAGCAATTCTTTCAAAATGTTGATGGAAAAATTCACCTGTTCCACTACTCGCTAGAATCTTGGCTGTTCAATTCAAACAATCGTAAGTTTGGGATACACTCATCTGATGGTCACCACTTACTTGCAACCTACCATTGGCTTATGCACATACGCTTTAGTTTATGCATAGATATTGTCGAATTCGTTATCCATGCTTCCTTATCACCAAAATTTCAGCATGATTTACAACAAATTGATAATGAAATCAAAAACAAACTTACCGATGCAGATTGTCAAAACAAAGAACATCCATTGCACAGACTTGCCAAGCGCTTTGATAATGCAATCGCTACTGAACATCTTTTAAAATACTTTCCTAAAGTGGACATACTTGATGAATATAACAGAACAGCGTCCTTCATTGCTGCGACATTTGGACACCTTGAAACTCTAAGAACACTATTGAAGTGTGGTGCGAATGTAACATACAGAACTGAATCATTTTATAACATAATTAACTTAGATCAAGCAGTACAAATAGCTTTCGAGTTACACCATTGGGATTATGGATTATTAGATATAGCTGCACAGAACGGACACCTAAATGTTGTAAAATTTATCATGGATTATTCAAATGTTTTATCTTACCCTTTGGAAAGGAAGAACGGACTAAGTTTGCTGCCAGTACATTTGGCATGTAAACTGGGGCACACCCAGATCGTTCGGTATATAAATAATTATAACATGGCAGACAACGCATGTCTTTACTTCGCGTCAGAAAGTGGAAATTATGAACTAGTATCATATCTTCTAGAATCAGGAATGAGAGACGAATGCAGACCATGTAGCTCACAGCTAAACTGGGTGCCAGACGGCAAATCAAGAATCCAAGGTGAAAAAATAGTCACTGATCTAAAAAAGGAATATAGAGGTCATTACGTTTTATTTGACGACTGGCAGCATTTAACCTGTGAAACAGCCCTTCATGTTGCTGTGCGGTTAAATAAGATAAAGATTTCTCAGCTGCTCACAAATCACACTAACAATGCCATTAATTGCAAGGATAGAGGTGGAAGAACCCCCTTTCTGACAGCAGTTCAGTACGACAGAAGAAAAATCGCCGAAGATTTTATCAACAAAGGTTACTTTCGGGAAAATATTAGATGCACTGAAGTACGTAAAATTAAAGACATCGCGCAATTAAATGAAAACGAGCGAGACGAAATAGATCTTTATTCTTGTTGCTTGAATTGTTCCATTCTACATGTTGCGGCACAATTTGGGCGGATATGGTTCATTGATCAACTGTATAATTCCAATGTTTCTATAGACTGGAATATAAAAGACGGTATCGGATGTCAGCCTGTGCATACTGCTGCCTGTCGTGGCCAAACGGAATTTATCTCGTTTTTAATAAACCGTCATATTACGAACTTTGATACAGAATGTGAAAACGGACTGACACCACTTCAGTACGCAGCAAAGTGTATATCACTTGAAACAGTCAAGTTTATACTAAAACATACACATAACCCATCAAAAAGTATGTTAACACGTGTTGCATTCGCAGCTCTCGATAGTTCAGTTCAAGACACATTTGCAAATACTTTTGAGGAATCTGAACTTAATGTACGTCGGTTAGTTACAACGGTTTTGAAAGAACATAAAGATTTCGAAATAATAGACGCTAACAAAAGAAATATTTTGCATCATGCGATAACAAACGGACACTTCCATGTGGTATTATACATGTTTCAAAAAAATCCTAGAACATCGGTGCGATTGATGAAGACAAGCGATACCATGAACGAAACACCATTACAGAGGGCTATTTTACATATAAAGGAAACATCACATACTGTGGTCGTTCCTCCTTTCGATAATATAAACCAGGAATTTACAATAGATTTATGTAAGCATTATCTGTCACCTGTTGAACTCTCAATAACAATAGCCCTGAAATTTTCTGAAAGTCTGATACCGAGACAACAGATGGACAATTTATTGGTACAACTTCTTGAGAAGAATTACGTTTCAGTTGTGGCCGTTTACGTTAAATTTGTTAATAAGCACATTGTGCAAAATCAAGACTTCGTCTCTAAAATTCTTCCGGCTGATTCGACAGAGCTGTTAACATTTGAAATTATTATGCTGAAAATGTATTATTCAAAAGAATGGGTTAGTGATATTGTTGACTGTTTTTATAATTGCGATGCTATACTATACCGATGTCTTTATCACAAAATCGCCTTCATAGATCTACAATTAACCGCCCTAGCTAATATATATCTAAACGAAACAGTATCTCTGTTTAAAGACTTCTTACCACTTGATTCACGCAATTCAGCAATGCTGAGCTTGTGTCAGGACAAAGAAGGTTACAATGTTCTTGAGAGAGCAATACAGGGTGAAAACACAAACCTTGTCAAGCATCTGCTAGATATAGGCGTTGAAAGCAAACGACCAATAACTGAACTGCTACAGATGACAGTGACTCCTTCCAAAAAGAAATACTTTATTCTAACTAAACTTAATGAAAAAGGAGTGTTATTGGCAGAATTAATTGAACAAAATGTTAGTCATAGCAAATGGTTCCGCACCGTAGAGAAGGGGTACAGAGATACTTATAATTTGTTTATTCGCTTTATGGCAAGTGGTTATAATGTTACAACATTTGGATTTAAATCTGAACACATGGATAGGATAGCTTCAGTAATTATCGACAAATATCACAAACGTATAAATCCCACGTCTTTATGTTCGAAATTGGCGAGGAAGTTTTCTTTCGTGCATATAGTAGCTTTGCAAGGTATGGAGAATACTTTAAGGAAAATATGGCACTATTTTGGTGATGATGTTATTACATGTCCGAATATTCACTTAATTTCGCCATTATATATAGCAAGCCGACTTACACCTGAATTAAATCTTGCATCAGTTAAAGAGTTTCAAAACTACTTTAAAGTTACCGCATTTGTTGAAAAACAACTTCTGTTCCAAACATACACTCGCTTTATGCTGAAAAAACATGGAGGGAGAGTTCTGTGCATTTTCGATTACAGCTTGAATATTCCACGAAATATATATAAAATTCTTAAGTCGTATATTTGTCAAAAAAGGTTGAAGAAGTATTTACGCCTTGGTAGTTACTGGTTGAAGGTAAATCTAAAATTTATCTACAATATGTACTCTTATTTAAACAATTTAAAAATGTCTACTTCTTTGTGCGGGAAGGTTAAACGTCACAGAAATCAGGTTATTAGAACTCAAGATGAGGTTGACAAAGTGTTTCGTCGCGTAACAAGACAAATGGATGTAAATCTTCACATCATTTTAGATAAATTTATTGCAGATGTTAATTTAGTAAAATCATATAGAGCAGTGGTGAAAATCTTCATGATCTATAAAGATCATATAGACAAATATCCAAGCGAGAGTGAATGTCCGAAATTTAAACGAGACATACTGGACGAAAGACAAACATGGGGAATTTTAAGGAACGCGTACCGCTACAATGTATGGACGTTAAAATCACATTTCATTGTGGAATTATCTCATATGGCCTCAAGAATACCACATTTTCGTTTTTCCCGAATGGATGTTCTAGAAGCTTTATCGAAAGAGTGCGCTTACTTGAGATTTAATCGGGCATTTAGTTACATCAAAATAATTGAAAACATAAGTGTTTTCGAGGATGCATTTGTCTTATATCTCCAGACCACGACTAAAGCTGAAATATGGCATTGGACTGAGCTAACGGACCACTTAGATAAGTATGTCAGGTGGTCACAGAATGCGTTATCTTTATCAGTTGAGTACCAGTATAAAATGATGCAGAATCGGATAACGTAAACTTGACTGAAGTATGATGACGGTAGACATTACGCATTTTATGAGAGTTTACATTATGTAAATGCGAATTACCACAAAGATTAGATTTAATAAGAAATTGTGTTAGATTAGTTTATTGTGTACTGTTGCTTTTTCACCCTGTACGCTACTTACAAATCTCAAACTTTATGTTTGTTTTGATAATATGTAAATACCCTATGTTTATGTCTAACCCTGTATAGTGATTTCATATTTTCTGTTTATGACATGTGTACGTTGTAAAATAAACTTGCATTTGCAATCAACTTGATGTTTTTTGTGTTCAGTATCAGCCTTACAAACCACTGATATGACACAAATAAACAAAGAGGGTACTCACAATCAGGGATACAAGAGGAGATTGTGTACGTTTGCTTACAAAAAATGAATATGGTGAAATTTCCAAGTTCAATAGTGTATAATGAAAGAGAATTTCTTTATATTTTATCGTTTTTTTTTATTTCCAAATAAATACTCTTACACATTAAAATAGTTGGTAAATACTCTGAAAATAACTTTCATACTTCTGCTACTGATACCATTCTAACACGCCAAAAGATTTGTTTTTATATATTTTTCTCAATTGTAAAACAATATTAACTTTAAAATTATCAGTGTGTGTAGAAACAGGTTCTACACACAAAACAAAATGCATGACGTTTCTGTCAGTAGTCTCTCGACGGTTATGTTGATTTATATGCTTCCTCTGTTTTCTCCACTAAAAACAACAAACTTGCATTCTTTGAAGACATGTCGCCAGTATTATAAACTTTCCGTCCTGACTGATTAAAAGATGGTGTTTCGCCGGAGGATTATAATGGTTTAACCCTTACCGGTCCGTCAGTCCGTCCGTCCGTTCACCTAGCCGGCAATCGATCATCTACTTTCTACATTAACATCATTGTTGGTTCTGTGACAATTAGTAAAAAGGTACAACAAAAAGCGGATCCTACAAAATAACTTTAGGAGTACTATAAAGTATTTAATGAAACCAGGTTCGCAGGTATGGTAATGTGAAACATACGCAAGTTATGTTATGTTGACAATCTGTTCTTACGTTTATTTGTCAAGGACCTCCGAACAGCAACTAGAAATGGTGGATCCTGTAATAACTGTAAAAGTACAGTATATTTATTTTCAAGAAAACTAGTTTATATTTAGATAGAGGGCAATATGAAGAACACATATGCCCTTTAATACAAATGCAATATGGAAAGAATATTCTCATTTTAAACGTTACATCTTGATACATCAGAATTGCAAAATAAACAAAGTAATGAACAAAAAATATTTTGGAGGCTGTTATGGATGCTACTGAGACAAAACAAATAGTAAGTTTCGGATGTTCAAGAATATTGATGTTTTGCACGGACAAATGTGAACATTCGTGCATGTTTTGTATTATAAGATTCTTTCACTGGTTGTAGGTGCAGATGGGATATCCGGCCTCGAGGGTAACTGTTTAGGCGGTAACGAGGAAAATAGGAAGCAAAATAATCATTTTTGACTCGCTTCGTTCAAATGTCCGGTGCATAAGAATTTAATGGAATCATTAAATGAAATTTGACGTGTTACACATGGAGAAAAAATTTAGATATCAGTCGTTCAAAATTATGTTTCTAATCACCTAATTTTCTGAATTTCAAAGCCACCTGAATGGAAAAATTAACTTTCCTAACTGGGAAACTTAGACTGCGAGAAAGTCAGGCAACTAAAATATCCTCACATTATGCAGTTCTGACCAAAGAGTGATGAATTAAAAGAAAACCTAGACTCATGTATTTTGAAAGATGTAGGGAACTATCTAGAATATTATGAATTGTATATTTCAATTGCCATAACTCCAATTAATAAAATCTGTAAAAAAGACTTACAACTAATAATTATTCTTCTCTTTCTTCTTCTTCGTCTAGTTTTGTACTCGGGACACTCTTGAACATTAATGTCGTACAATTCCTACCAAATTCAAAATGATACTTTTGTTTACAATCATATGACGTCTACAATTACATTACCACTAGACCTATATACGTGTAAGTAAGCAATACATAAAATGATTTCGGGCATGTGAAATTGTGAGCAAAACAACGTTTAAAACAAAAACTGCATGTAAAACACGCAATTTAATATAACTGAGGCCCGATAGGGATAGCCGAATTCGTATTTACTAAAGTAGAGTTTATGTTATCAATGGTGCTATAGACACTACTCACTGAGTAATGTTCATGGTGCTCACTATGTTAATGTACAATAAGAAATGTTATCTAGGGTATAGTATAGTATGATTTTCTCTACACATAAAATATAAGTTGTGAAACATAAATTGTGTATTCAGTACGTGACATTCCGTACTCAGGATAACGGGATATATAGAGAGACTGACAAGCCCCTGCGTGACTCAGAAAGTTTGTTTAGACATGGCGGCCCCCACAACAGCAGGACAGGCACGAGAGATAATTGACGACGAATCTCTTGCTGAAGAGGTGACAGAAGTTTCTTTCTCATGTTGTTGTTAGGGTATTTTACTTCATGTCTGATTATGAATCTCAGAGCAGAAAAGAACCACGTAGCTAAACTGCTAATGAAACCTACTGGCTAGCGTCCTACAACCGGACACTTTTGTAATATTTTTCACGATAACTCAGGAAATAGATATATTTAATGGTTGAAATTTCACATGAATGAAGCTAGGTTCTCCTCCCAACTAAAGAGTTAATTTGTTTACTTCTAAAATTAGGTCAAGTAATTTTTCGAGGCCCGAATGAAGGGCCACCAAATCACGTTGTTTTAAGGTCTAACAGTACCATGTTTCCGGACCATATATGGACAGCGAGTCGTCACTTTATTGATTTTCAATTGACGTTCAATATTAATTAAACTTTATTATCAACCAAGGGAACGTAGTCATACTGAGCCATAGAAGTGTTTGAAATACCTCTCTTGAATCGACGATTTGATCGTATCTCTCCCGACTGAATCTTTCAAATTTCACTTTTTTGATAAGAAAATGTGTATTAAAATCATGCACTAAATTATCAAAGTTGTATTTCCCAAGTTTAAGTGTTTACTAAATGTCTCGTCTGCTTACCTCAAATTTGCATGGGTCCTTTAGATTTAATCTCGGGACCTCTCGGAAATACTGCGCATGCGCATCACGCCACTTCCGGCTTCCCCCCGACATGTAAACATGCTTCGTGAGTGCAGAGGAAATGAAATGTAGCATTTATTGTAAAATTCTTAAATTTAACTGTTGTAACTTCGCTATGTTGTTGAAAATCAAGCGTCCATTTGATCGTAAACAGATGAGCAAGGTTAAAGACCGAAATAAAGCATTTACGGGACTGTCCGGTTTGGTGGTCGTCCGGATTTGGTGGTCGCTAGCCAGTAGCCAGAAATTGTGCCAGAAATCTGTCACGATGAAATTCACCTTTTACCTTATAATATTTTTTCCCAATTTATAGAATTAATTACCTATTTTTTCTCCTTAAAATGAAGTATCCAATATGACCGAAACAATATTCACTTAAAACTTAATCTAAATCATCTATGTTAAATTAGTGGAGAAAGACTCAAGCCTCCAACTGGGCTCGAACCTCGGACCCATTGATCCTTAGACGGACACTCAACAACGAAGCAAAAGAATTAACCCAACAGCAAGGCTGTTGGAAATGGCCAAATACACAACACTCCTCCCTCTTTTACCTTTCTGGAGCTGGGCCTCAACTGTACATCCCAACAGTTTCTATCCCGTTACCGCTTCCCAGGCAGCCTAAACCTGCACACCTAATTATCCTCAAGATACAAGATACAAATTTTATTTAAAGTCGGTGTTAATATACCATCACCATTATGGTAAACTAGAGGAGATAAACTCGAGCCTCCAACAGGACTCAGACCCCTTGATCCTAAGGCAGACACTCAACCGCATTGTTGAAGGGTTAACCCAACAGCAAGGCTGTTGGAAGGGAATACCGGATGTTTCCCCCCCAAGACACTTCCCTTAAGACATTTCCCCCCCAAGATATTTCCCCCCCAAGACGTTTCCTCCCAAGACGTTTCCCCCCCAATTTTTAAATAATTTGTTTCTTAAACAATTTCACCTTAATATTAAATCTTGGATTGTATTGAAATAAAGTGTACATTTGTAATAAACTGTAGCAAGTATTTAGTGATATAATTTGGACATTCAAAGAAAAATATAGCTCTTGTTAAGTCAACCTTTTATCCCTTAATTTCATCATTTATTTTGAGATATGGCCTCAATGAATATGGTTAAAAGCTTTCATATATATTGACAAAAATTATTTTTTTACTCCAGTTCCTGTTCTTTATGATTTTTTAATCAATGTTCATAATTTGTTCAAGTCAGATGCAAATTCTCAGATACAAAAATGTGAACTCCCTTAGTTTAGCACTTAAATTATCAAAAGGTCTGATTTACTCCTTTTGATTAAATTAACGCCTGTGATTAAACACACAGGTGTTTAATGGTTACGATATTTATGGCTACAAACCAATTTGCAGGAGATATTTTTTATATTGAATGATTTAGATAAAAGTGTTGGACATTTATGATATAGTCAGCAGGGACACACAGTTAACATGACCCTTATATGTCATACAAAGCAGTGACACAGTCAGAAAATAATAAAAAAAAACATCTTGGTTTATTATTTTATTTGACTTATTTAACATTTTGGGTATGACTTTTCTACAGATGTTTTTACTTCTCTAATCAGTCAGGGATGTAATTGTTTCAAGTTATCACAGTTTATAACCCATCTGAGTTATTGCTTATTCTTTCATAACTTGTTTCAGTTATCATAAAATATTACAAAGCCCTCCTGTGCCAATTCCTCATTTTGAATGAGACTAATCCAATTATTTCCTGAACTTTTATCTTTACAGCTATGTAAAGAATTTTACGCAAGGTTGATAAAGTTTTGACTTAAATTTGCATTTAATATCAGAATGTGCATCTCATAAAAGGTCTCATTCCACCTTTGTGTCTTGTGTCGAAGGACACTACAGTATTGAACTGAGCAACTTTCTTAAAGATTGTGATGCAGAAACATTTTTAAGGAGTATACATAGTGTTCATGTGTTTGATATATATTGCATAGATGAAATGCTCCACAAAAAGCTCATACAGTGTGCTTGTAAATTTATACATGATTGTATGTCTGATGTTGACTTAGTCTAACCAACTTGTCTAATAAACAAGTAGTTTGTCAAGCTATAGACTATTAATAATATCAAAACATTATCAGTATTACCTGCCCTAAAAAGCTTATATTTCATTTCGATAAGCTTTAGGATTCCAGGTTCAATATTGAAGCATTTTCATTGTAAACCTCATATGGAAAGAAGTTCTGATAATTAATGCACTCATTATTCATCTCTATTGTGGAAAACAATACTTATTTTATTTTCTTGCCTATAAATTGTATATATAGTAAACTCTTCCTGGGTTACTTACTCAATTGAAAATATTTGTACTTTATATCATTAAGTATCCTTCATTTTGTTCCAAGATATGACTGCTTAAAATGTATACATAAATTAGTAAGTTACTCACCCTCTAGAGGCCATACTTTTGAATGGATCTTCATGAAAATTGGTCAGAATGTTCATCTTTATGATATCTAGGTCAAGTTCGAAACTCGGTTACATGCAGTCAAATAATAAAAAAACCTTGTGACCTCTCTAGAGGCCATATTTTTCATGGGATCTGTATGAAAGTTGGTCTGAATATTCATCTTGATGATATCTAGGTCAAGTTCGAAACTGGGTCAACTGTGGTTAAAAACTTGGTCAGTAGATCTAAAAATAGAAAAACCTTTTGACCTCTCTAGAGGCCATATTTTTCAATGGATCTTCATGAAAATTGGTCTGAATGTTCACCTTGATGATATCTAGATAAAGTTCGAAACTGGGTCACGTGCGGTCAAAAACTAGGTCAGTAGGTATAAAAATAGAAAAACCTTGTTACCTCTTAGAGGCCATATTTTTCATGAGATCTTCATGAAAATTGGTGAGAATGTTCACCTTGATGATATCTAGGTCAAGTTCAAAACTGGGTCACGTGCCTTCAAAAACTGGGTCATTAGGTCAAATAATAGAAAAACCTTGTGACCTCTCTAGAGGCCATATCTTCATAAAAATTGGTCAGAATTTTTATCTTGATGATATCTAGGTCAAGTTCAAAACTGGGTCACATGAGCTCAGAAACTAGGTCGCTATGTCAAATAATAGAAAAAAAACGACGTCATACTCAGTTCAAAACTGGGTTATGTGGGGACAGGTGAGCGATTCAGGACCACCATGGTCCTCTTGTTTCTTACTTGACCAACTTCCGACCAGCAACTCTAAAATATTCCTCACTGTATGTTTGAGAATGTATCCTTGTTTAACTTTTCATCTTTTACAATGAGCTTCATTGTTGTTTTTTTTAGCTCACCTGTCACATAGTGACAAGGTGAGCTTTTGTGATCGCGCAGCATCCGTTGTCCGTACGTAAACATTTGCTTGTGACCACTCTAGAGGTCACATTTCGTGGGATCTTTATGAAAGTTGGTGAGAATGTTCACCTTGATGATATCTAGGTCAAGTTCGAAACTGGGTCACGTGCGGTCCAAAACTAGGTCAGTAGGTCTAAAAATAGAAAATCCTTGTGACTCCCTAGAGGCCATATTTTTCAATGGATCTTCATGAAACTTGGTCAGAATGTTCATCTTGATGATATCTAAGCCAAGTTTGAAACTGGGTCACGTGCCATCAAAAACTAGGTCAGTAGGTCAAATAATAAAAAAACCTTGTGACCTCTCTAGAGGCCATATTTTTCTTGGGATCTGTTTGAAAGTTGGTCTGATTGTTCATCTTGGTGATATCTAGGTTAAGTTCGAAACTGGGTCAACTGCGATCTAAAACTAGGTCAGTAGGTCTAAAAATAGAAAAACCTTGTGACCTCTCTAGAGGCCATACTTTTGAATGGATCTTCATGAAAATTGGTCAGAATATTCAACTTGATGACATCTAGATCAGATTTGAAACTGGATCATGTGCCGTCAAAAAGTAGGTCAGTAGGACAAATAATAAAAAAAACCTTGTGACCTCTCTAGAGGCCATATTTTTCATGGGATCTGTATGAAAATTGGTCTGAATGTTCATCTTGATGGTATCTAAGTCAAGTTCGAAACTGGGTCAACTGCGGTAAAAAACTAGGTCAGTAGGTCTAAAAATAGAAAAACCTTTTGACCTCTCTAGAGGCCATATTTTTCAATGGATCTTATGAAAATTGGTCTGAATGTTCACCTTGATGATATCTAGATAAATTTTGAAACTGGGTCGCGTGCGGTCAAAAACTAGGTCAGTAGGTATAAAAATAGAAAAACCTTGTGACCTCTCTAAAACCTTGTGACCTCTCAAGAGGCCATATTTTTCATGAGATCTTCATGAAAATTGGTGAGAATGTTCACCTTGATGATATCTAGGTCAAGTTCAAAACTGGGTCACGTGCCTCAAAAACTAGGTCATTAGGTCAAATAATAGAAAAACCTTGTGACCTCTCTAGTGGCCATATTTTTCAATGGATCTTCATGAAAATTGATCAGAATTTTTATCTTAGTGATATCTAGGTCAAGTTCAAAACTGGGTCACATGAGCTTAAAAACTAGGTCACTATGTCAAATAATAGAAAAAACGACGTCATACTCAGTTCAAAACTGGGTCATGTGGGGACAGGTGAGCGATTCAGGACCATCATGGTCCTCTTGTTTTAATAGAAATCGCAAATATTGTAGTTACATAGGTCAGAAATTAAAATTGTTAGTGTATGCTATGGAAAGAAAACATAAGAGACTGTATTGATTAATTAATTGTCTGTTCAATTTGCATTTATTATATGCCCGAAGGGACGTATTATGTTCTGACGCCGGTGTCCCTCTGTCATTTGAGTAGCACATTTCAGACAGCTAGGCATGAATGGTGTCTTCATGGCTGTGAGGTTAAATCACTTGCCGCTAACTTCAAGCCCTGCTTGAATGTAACATTAGGAAGCTATCCAGCTGGTTTGTGGAAAGTCATTGGTTCTACACTAGGGCCTGCCTGTGCCTGACATATTGCTTGTCACTAAAGAATATTTGACACTTTTTTTATATTTTAAATATTACCACATGGGACGTGTAAATGGTACATGGGTTTCTGTGTGATATTGTGTTTATCATTATTTCAGATTCAGATTAGTTTGTTTCAAACATATGTCCCAAATGGAATGTTGATTTTTACATACATGTATTCTTAAAATTATTTCAGAAACTGTTAGAGGAGTTGGAGAATGAGGAGATTCCTGCCTACATTCGTGAAGCCAGACTTCAGACTCTTAAACAACAGGCCAGTCAGTTCAGAAATATGCACGAAAAAGGATATGGTAGATACAGGTACAGTGAAATAGGAATTGCTTAAGGTTGCACATGGATGTGCAAAATGCTTGAGATATTTGGGGTCTCAGGCAGCCTAAAGTTAGTTCAGCTCAATAAAATTGGATGGATCATAAGAATATCGCTCAAATTAGCCTAGATGCTCAAGTTATAGGTGCTCAAGCTAGCAGTATTAATTTCATTGTAGTTATAAACTACTTGTTGCAGAGCTTGTGCATATTTTATGAAAAAATGTAATCCTACATTTTAATTCAAGAAATTTAAAACATATGTATACCATTTGTTCATAAACAAGATTACAAAATTAAGGGAAAAATTACCCTCAAACTTTTCAACAGCTAAAATCATCACGAAATGTGAATATTTTGCAAATTGTTCACATAATTTGCATTAATTTATAGGCTATAGGATAGAGGTTATGAACAGAAATCTTCACCTGTAACAAACCGAAAGAAAGGGAGTATAGCAACTGACTATATAATTTTATTATAATAGAGATTATAAACATATTAATTTATTGAAATTTTTCATCTCTTTCAGTGAATTGGAAAATGAAAAAGATGTGTTGGATCTGACAACAGGTGAAGAGAAGTGTGTGGTCCATTTCTTCCATGAAGACTTTAGAAGATGTGCAATAATTGATACTCATTTAAAGGTATGGTAAAACCTGTATTAGCTTAGCCTAGGATTCAGGCGTTAATATTTTTTGCTTTTTCATTACATACATGCTATTTCATATGTATGAGCAAGTCGCTGTTACTGGTCGTTTAGTTTCTGAAAGTACCAAGTGTTGATTTGCCAAACAGCCAGCTTTGCCTTACAGTTTTTTTTTCATTTTTGAGTCGGCTAAACGATGACATCGTTTTGACGAGTCCTTGCTATCCAGCGATTCTCTAAGTCTAAATGGACCAAATAACACAGTGAAGGGATGTAGTTCCATTAGATTTCTCAAACTTCAAACAGTTCACTGCATGAATGAAGTTAAGTTGTGTGAATTACCTTTGCTATGACCAATATACGATGTAATCTGTCATATTTATGACTTGTAATTGTGCAATACTCGAATGTAACTCATTAAGCATAAATGTGCATTTTATGAATTGCGCAGGCTTACAAAGCTTGCGTAACATCCAGCGAAAGACAAAAAATAGTTCCACAGGGCTCCAGATAAGATGCGAATTAGCGTAAATTACGTATAGAAATAATGCAAATACGCATGTCTAATAATTTCTAAGCGTATAAAAACGTATATAAAATTACAGAAATGCACACAATGCTTTTTTAAAAACAAAATCTGAATCGTCTGGATGCGTTAGGTAACATAGCCGATCCAGATCAGCCTTAATTCTCCCACATTGAACGTATACACGCATCGTAATGATTTCTATAAACTTTGCGTGGGTTTCTACACACAACACATGAATTTTGCAGTCAGTAAACGGATAAATTATCGGAAGAAGAAGCTCTTACTGGTTTGTTTAGTTACTACAGATATTAAAAATGATTTTAATTCTTATTTTTCGAGAAATAAACAAATCGGCGAAACATTAAATTGTTTTTTCTTGTAGTTTTTGAAATCGAAAGTAGATCGTCTATGTTTGGCTGCTTTCACGAAACGAAACAACTTTTTTATGAAAAGATTTAAATAAGAGGTAATTTAACCGTAAACTTCAATGTCAGATACTGCCAATTGCTGCTAAATGTCTTCGTATCATCACAATTTGTAAAATATATTGTTAAAAATGGAGAAAAGTGTAATCGTATCCGGATATAATATTTTGGGTAAATATCGAGCTGTGTTATGAAATTTTAACATTCATGTAACATACATGATAGATATTATTGTAACAGAAATGATTTTAGAATTTATTTTTATTACACCTACATATAATCTATGTCAGACTGGTATTCTAGTCCTGAGGCATGATCTGAAAGTAAAAAGATGAAGTGACAGTCATACTTTGGATATTGTAATACTAGAAAGAATCTAGATCGTAACCTTTCTGGAATCTTGACTGGTTTGGATAATTTGCTTACGATTCAGGTTCGCAAAAAAATGAAACCGTCACCCATTCTGCTTTTCATGATGACACATGGCTTGATTTTTGCAGTCAGTAAGCGGATAAATTATCCCGAGAAAGAGCTCTTACTGATTTGTTTAATTACTACTGATTTTAAAAATGATTTTATTTCTTATTTTTCGAGAAATAAACAAATAGGCGAAACATTAAATTGTATTTTCTTGTAGTTTTTGAAATCGAAAGTAGATCGTCTATGTTAGAGTGCTTTTACGAAACGAAACAATTTTTTTTATGAAATGATTTAAATAATTTAACCGTAAACTTCAATGTCAGATACTGCCAATTGCTGCTAAACTGTCTTCATATCATCACAATTTGTAAAACATATTGTTGAAACTGGAGATTTTGGCGCTATAAAAGAAAGTGTAATCATATCCGGATATAATATTTTGGGTAAATATCGAGCTGTGTTATGAAATTTAAACATTAAAGTAACAGACATGATAGATATTATTGTAACAGAAATGATTCTAGAATTTATTTTTATAATACATACATAGAATCAATATCAGACTTATATTCTACTGCTGAGGCATGACCTGAAAGTAAAAATATGAAGTGACAGTCATTCATACTTTGAATATTGTAATACTAAAAAGAATCTAGAGGTAATATTTAGAAATTGAAACATAAAATTTTCAGTTAGAAATCGCACCAAAGGCTGTATCAAGGGTCTACATTTTCAAAATTTCCTTGTGGTGATACCCCAAACTCTAATTGCAGGAGGGGGTATCCTCCCACACCCCTCCCCCCATATTGCCACTTACAGTTTGATACATTTGCCTTTTTACCACCTGCCACAATGCCCATTTCAAAATCTGACTGCAGTTCAAAGCGGGAAGGAACACCCCTCCCCAAACCCACCCTGCTACCGACCACGTAAAAATGGCTCAAACATTTTTTCAGCCCAGTCTGGGCCTGTCTGTCTACATGAATCAAAATGGATAATTGAAAGTACATAGACTTGGGGACTACTGACATGGTTTTGAAGGGGTTAACAGGTCTGAAATAGAATAAATGATGGTTTTAACTAAAAAAGAACTGCATTTATTAATATTGGTTATCTTTTCCGAAATTGGTAGCTAGTCCGAGTAACTTCTCTTAGTTTCGAATGCGCAATTTTCCTGTCAGTGTAAACATTCATGACACTATATATTGACACTCAGCAACATTTACATATCTTTAAACGCAAAAGAAAGTATACTTTAAATTCACATCCCTTATAATATGATTGAACAATACCTAGCGTGTGACACGGTTATTGCCAGGCCCCTTATCTGTAAAATATCTGAACAGTTCTTTCGTCCATCCGTTACAAATTGTATGTGGCAATCCGCGCTATAAAATTTCAATATATAAATTTTCATATTCAAATTTTATCATGTGCGAATATATACCAGCCGATAATTGCCTGTTTTGGTAATGCCGGAGGCAAATGTTTACTGGAAAAATATTTATAGTCATGGGCAGTATCTTAGTGTCACCTGTCAAATTGTAGTTTGTACTTTTGTGATAGAGCTAAATGCTCAGCGACTGTTGTTGATGCGCTGATGGGGAATCAGCAAAATTGATGAATAACTCCAACTCTGTTTTAAATGTCTTGTATTGAAATCAACACAAATATAAATAACAAATAAATAATGAGTTCCTTCTACAATTAAATCTTGACTTCAAAATTAATGTCCAAACGGTTTTCCATATAAAAGTTTACTTTTTACACAACTACAGGTATTCCTGACATAAATTTCAACTCTGCAGAGATTGTCTCAGTTCTTACTTTCGAGTCCTAATATTTTCTCTTTTTTTTCTTCATTCAAAACCATGCTTTATATAGCATATTATGTTGGCAAGGAAACATATGCCAAAAACATTTCTAAACAAGTATTTAACAAGTATAGACTCTTACAGTGAGAATTAGTCAAGATAAATTTCAGTTTGTATAACAGTTAATCATACATAATCATTATACCAATCAACATTATAATGAGCATAATAGCAATGTTTTTAACACAATAAAAATATACAGTAAAAGCTAAAACATATTAGGTCCAGGTTAAAACATGTCTGTAAATAAGTTAGAAATCTTCTAAGAGGATAATAATAAGTTGTAACAAAATTGGATTTTTCTGAAAATACATATTCTGATAAGATAATTTTGAGAAAATCAAAAATCAAGTAATAATTCCTGTGTTTAACTTTTGAGAAAAATATTGTCACAGAAAACCTTGTGACACTTTCAACATTTTTATTTTTGCGAACCACTCTTCAATTTTAGAGAAATATATTGGGTTTAAATACTTGTATAATGTCAATCAAAGTTTTACTAGGCATTGATTGAATGTCCATTTCATCTATTGTAACAAAATCTCTGTTCAGTTGGGGAAAAAAACTAAAACCAACCTGAAACTGGTAGACTATACTACCAGTACATCAATCATTAGCCGACTCTCAGGCCCTTCAGGCCTTTGATTTTGCATTTGTTTTGTATTTATCTTACACTGATGGTGAAGCAAATACTTCTATCCTAGGAAAAACATTTACATCTATGTTGGTCTATTAAAACTTGATTTGTTACTTCTGTTAACCATGTCTTACAGGTACTGTACGTAAGTTAAATTGTCGTGATTTTCTAAATGCATAACAGAATTACTGAAGCATGGCAGAAAGATGTCTTTAACCCTTACCCTGCTAAATTTCTGTAATGAACTTGTCCATTTTTCAATTTGGACAGTACCATTAACTGTTAAAAGGGGTGATTACATAAAATATACTGACTGAATGGCAAACTGTGCAGATCTTGATCATGATCTACACTGATCGCAAAGGCAGAATCAATCTGTCAAGCATGATAAGGATTAAGGAAAATTACACATACATGTATTTCTTGCGTCTATCCACCAAAGTTGGGATAGTAGCCCTTTTACATCATATGTAAACAAATCTTATGTGTCATATTTCTTATTCGTTATGAGGTGGAATTGACCAACCATTTTCCATTAGTTTTAACACAGAGTTTATTTGTCGCAACCCCTTTCTTATCAAACAATTTTGTTACTTGCTCTGATGATGCTTTAAATTATACTGAAATTAGCTTTAGTCTCTGACCTTGATTAGTTAATACTCTGTCCACGTAACCACTGCTTCTTTTTGGATACTAAATGTTCACTTTTCATTTTCTCTTGCAGGTTTTAACAGAGCAGTATTTTGAGACAAAATTTGCCAAAATAAATGTTGACAAAGCAAAATTTCTTGTGGAAAAATTGAAAATTAGGGTACTTCCAGCAGTGTTATGTTTCAAGAAAGGCATTGTGGTGGACAGGTAAAAATATTGATCTAATATTATATCTTTCTGAGCTGTATTATAATGAAAAGCTTGAAATCTTTTGGGTCCTATTGAGAAATATGTCAAAGCTAAGAATTATTATCTGAGTTGATGGTACTCGTTTCAGCTAAGGGAGTTTTTTAGCTCACCTGAGCCAAAGTCTCATAGTGAGCTTTTATGACCGCTCAATGTCCGTCATCAGTCGTGCGTCATGTGTTGTGCGTCGTGTGGTGGGCAGGTAATTATATCTTCCTAAGCTGTATTATAATGAAAAGCTTGAAATCTTTTGGATCAATTTTGAGTCCTATTGAGAAATGTGTCAAAGCTAAGACCTTTCATCTGAGTTGACGGTACTCTTTTCACACCAATGAATCATAATGGAAATTGGCTTCCTTGGAATGTTGGCCATTCTTGATTATCATAAGTGGCATCTCTATTAACAGCACCTCTCTACAAAGCCAGATACTTCCTTTCCCTTTAGATGGAAATCTTGTCAAATTGAACTTTCCGTAGCAACAGCTTCTCTACAAAGACAGATACTGTGAAATCATTATTATTCGTGGGGGATTAATTTTCGTGGATTTCGTGGTTGAGCTCAACCATGAATTTAAGTCCCAACGAACAAATTATGCCCACGATAATTTTTAATTGTACGCAAAGTCGCCAAAATTGACACCATAGCTGTTCGATCTGATCCGTAGTTGTATGCATGCGGCAGTACTAACCTGCAGCTTTCGTGTAGTTTATGGAATCTCCATCAACGATAAACGTAAGTATGCGTGGAAACAAAACCGACTATTTCATTTAGAAATGTACCCGTGGTTTGTTTATGACATGTTTGTCGAAGTGAAAGTAGATACTAAAGAAAAGAAGTTTGACGTAGCGTCATGTGCCAGCTACACTATAATACGCCTGTTATATGATTTTTACGGCCCCGCTATGCAATGTTTATACACTAGCCTTTATTTTAATGACATGTAGTAAAATAATACGACTTTGGAACTATTAAATATTACATATTAATTGTAAGATTTGTATCCGATGCATTTATACCTAATTCAGATTACACGTTTCTCGGCAGGAAATAACACATGCACAAGTTCAGCAGCTTGTAATTTTAGATGCAGACGCGCATTCCTTTTGCCAAAAAAAAAAAATGGTCGGACCAGTTTATAATAGTTTATGTAAGAACTATTATGATTATACTAGCACTACATTATTTAAATCTTTAATAGTATGTTTTAATTTGCGGTAAAATAAGTAGTTCTTGTTCTTTATATTTGTTTCGATTATGCAAAGAGCTATAAAATAATCTATACTTCTTTGGATTATGAATGCTAATTGTGCAAGGTGCTACGGTTTTGACACTTCTTAATTGGCGCCGACTTTTCTCATTGAATATTTCAGTTCTAAAAAGTTTTACAAATTAGGGTTCATATAATTATAAATAATACAGTCATTAATTGGCACATGATCACTCGCTAATCTCCCGCGGTGTTGATTGCAAATTCGGTAACCATGGTAGCGCTGTTTGACACGTGTAGGTTTCACATGTAAGGACAGAAGTACTAGCAGATCTATTCCTGTGGAAATTATGATTTCTTTTTTATTTTTTATTTTTTTTTTTTTTCAAAAATTGAAAATCCACGAATTTAAGTCCCCACGAAACAGCCGTTTTGGTAAAAACCACGAAATTTCGTGCCGACGAAATTAAATGATTTCACAGTACTGTCTTTCCCCTTGGAAATTTTATCAAAGGAATGACCTCTCATCAACCATCACATTCTAGCCTTTCCTATAGTTTTAGCTGTAGAGACTAAGAGAGGTCACACTGTGATGTACTGAAGTGGTTGCTTGGCAAGAAGATACTCTACTTTTGTTAAAAAAAATTTGAATAATTTTTCATTAATTATTGATTGATAAATGTTCATTCAAGTAACAGAAACTTTTTAGATAGAATCAGTATTGGTTAGAGCAGTTCTGAAAAATGTTTAAAAAAATTCTTTAGTCTTTAGGTGGATTGCTGCAGTGACAGTGCTACAGATATTAATTGAAGACTCATATGTTTAACCCTTATCATGCAGGACACAATTGATTCTGCCTTTGCTACAAGTGTAGATCATGATCAACCTGCACATCCGTGCAGTTTGATTATGACCTGCACTGTTTGCCATTCAGTTAGTACATGTATCTTTTTGTTAATTTTATGTTAACTTTATTGCAGAGTTATTGGCTTTGATGAACTAGGTGGTTCTGACAGCTTTCCTACCTCTGTGTTAGAGAAGCGGCTCGGGTCATCAGGTATGTATTTGGATTTGAATTAACTATCATCAAGGAATTTTTTTTGTCTTGATCAGGATCTGTCTTATATAACATTAGTATCTGATTTTCTAGACAGTAACTTTGGGACTTTTAAGTAAAAGCCCTTTACTGTTTTACCAGTACAAATTTGTTCTACCCATGTCGCCAAGAAGTTCTCCAAATATACAGGGAAATATCCAGAGGTTATACCTTTTATTCGGTCATTATAGAGAAAACTTATGTGGATGGGAATTAATCATATAATCCTTTGTTTGGCATACTGAAGCAGTTTGACTAGAGATGTATTGTGTGGATGGGAATTAATCAGATAGTCCTTTGTTTGGCATACTGAAGCAGTTTGACTAGAGATGAATTGTGTGGATGGGAATTAATCAGATAATCCTTTGTTTGGCATACTGAAGCAGTTTGACTAGAGATGTGTTGTGTGGATGGGAATTAATGGTATAATCCTTTGTTTGGCATACTGAAGCAGTTTGACTAGAGATGTATTGTGTGGATGGGAATTAATGGTATAATCCTTTGTTTGGCATACTGAAGCAGTTTGACTAGAGATGTATTGTGTGGATGGGAATTAATCGTATAATCCTTTGTTTGGCATACTGAAGCTTTTTGACTAGAGGTATATTATGTGGATAAGACTTAAGCACATGACTGTTTGATTGGTATACTGAGAGATGTGTAGGCAGATTGACATTAACCTAAGTGTATTTCTTTGTTGCAGTAGGGGAAACAATCTATTGGTGAGAAAGCAAGCCAAAAAGCAATGCAACATAAATGCTGTATTTATCTTTAGTATTATTGAATGTGTTGTACACGGGCATAAATGCATATTGTCCAGTGCTGTAGCCAGACACAAATTTTAATTGAGGCAGTATAGTGGGGGTCCCCCGGAAAATGTTTTCCCCAGGACGTCTCTGGTGTGTTCTGGAGCACTCTCAGACTGTGTTATAGCACAGTAAAAATCATCCTTTAACCCTATTTATCACAGTTACTTTCATATTTTAAGAAAAAATTATACTGAAAACAAGGATAATTAGGGATTTATCCTAGTCTAATATGGTCGGATACAATCATTTTTGTAATTGAAAGGCAGTAAAATCAGAAAACCATCTGTAAAGGCATACAACAACATGCTTTTTATCAGTTTACTTGTAGTTTATTAGTTTATAGCCCGAGTTTGAGTGGGGGTAGGGGTGGGGGGGGTGGGCAATGTTGAAATACAGATACGAAATGGTGGCCGCGCCCCCTGGAAAAATTTGAAATGCAGGTATGAAATGGTGGCCTGGGGTGCATTTTTATACGCCCGTTTGAAAAACGGGACTTATTTTGGGAACGCCCCTGGCGGGCGGGCGGGCGGCGTCCACAGACCTTGTCCGGAGCATATCTTCTACATGCATGAAGGGATTTTGATGAAACTTGGCACAGTTGTTCACCATCATGAGACGGAGTGTCATGCGCAAGAACCAGGTCCCTAGGTCTAAGGTCAAGGTCACACTTAGAGGTCAAAGGTCAAATTCAAGAATGACTTTGTCCGGACCATATCTTCTTCATGCATAGAGGGATTTTGATGAAAGTTGGCACAATTGTTCATCATCATGAGAAAGAGTGTCATGCGCAAGAACCAGATCCCTAGGTCTAAGGTCAAGGTCACACTTAGAGGTCAAAGGATACAAGAATGAAAACTTTGTCCGGAGCATTTCTTCTTCATGCATAGAGGGATTTTGATATAACTTGGCACAAATGTTCACCACCATGAGGCGGAGTGTCATGCGCAAGAACCAGGTCTCTAGGTCTAAGGTCAAGGTCACACTTAGAGGTCAAAGGATACAAGAATGAAAACCTTGTCCGGAGCATTTCTTCTTCATGCATAGAGGGATTTTGATATAACTTGGCACAAATGTTCACCACCACGAGACGTAGTGTCATGCGCAAGAACCAGGTCCCTAGGTCTAAGGTCAAGGTCACACTTAGAGGCCAAAGGTCAGATACAAGAATGACTTTGTCCGAAGCATTTCTTCTTCATGCATGGAGGGATTTTGATGTAACTTGACACAATTATACACCATCATGAGACGAAGTGTCATGCGCAGTTCCCTTCTTTCGAATTACTTCCCTTTGTTGTTACTATAAATAGCTTATATTGTAACTTTTTCATTACTAGTCGTAGGGAAAAATCGAGACCACTTTTCTGTAGTACAACATGCATGCTACATCCAATTTTGAGGTGTATTTTGACCAGTCTCTACCTGGTAAAGATTTTTGTGAGGACTTACAATTTTTTTTTTTGATTTTTTTTTTTTTTTTTTTTTTTTTTTTTTAAGATTAACTTCCCTTAGTTGTTACTATAAATAACTTATATTGTAACTTTTTTATAATTGACCGTAGGGAAAAACCAAGACCACTTTTTCTGTGGTACAACATAGATGTTACTTTCCAATTTTAGGTGTATTTAAGGTATCTCTACCTGGTAAGGAGTTTTTTGTGGACTTAGAAAAACAAAACACTTAGTTATTACTAAACAACCACAAAATTAAAATTCCATTTGCAAATACAGGTGCTAGAGTAAAGAAATTTGCTGTGACGGGCGTATATTGTGACATTCTTGCACTCTTGTTTGGTCTAAATTTTCAGCTATGGGAGGGGGTTCCTCCCTCATTTTAGTGGGATCAGGGGGCTCATCCCCTGAAAAAAATTTGAATTAAAGATATGAAATGGTGGCCTATGGTTCTTTTTTGGTCTAAATTTGAGGTATGGGAGGGGGTTCCACCCTCATTTTAGTGGGTCGTGGGGCTCTCTTCCTGGAAAAATTTGAAATACAGATACAAAATAGTGGCGTCTGATGTGTTTTGGGGTTGTAATTTGACCAATTATAATAAATAATTGGGTGCAACTTTGAGTAGTATAGGTCACTTCTCAGCCAACTGGGTGGGGGGCGCACAGGCTCCCTAAGCACGGCCCTGGCCTGGCAGCGCTATCAATATGACTGCTAGGATTCCTGCCTCACCTTGCCTCATTGATGTCATGAGGCAAATGATATTCTCATATATTCTAATGATATCAATATACTTTCTTTGAACTTTTATAACTGATTTTTTCATCAGTGTGATAGGCCTACTTTTTACTTTTTTTTGGCTCCTCAAAGTTTTGCCTCAGTTTGGCTATGGCGCTGTTGTCAGTGTGCAGTATTAAACAGTTGCTATATTTTCCAAAACTTTTTATTTTCTAGGTGTCATAGAGTATACAGAGGATGAACCAGAGAAAAAGACAATATTTGGATTCAGTGACACTCGAAAAAATAATGATGACAGCAGTGATGATGATTACTGATCAGTTAATTAATAAATTTATAATTGTGACATACAACTGTGTTATTAAAGAAAACGACTAGGGATATATGTGGATGCAAAGTGTGTAGAGGGGTACATTCAGTAAATTAGTGTACCATGTATTAAAGTGGCATTAGTAAATCCCCCATACAATTCTCTTTAGTACATGAACAAACAAAATCCATTTATTACTGAGTTTTGATATTTCAGTATTGGCCTTGATTTTTCAAAAGGTAGAATTTCCTCCTTTTTGTCGAGCCCGCTTGCGGTGAGCTCGATATAGTCGTCACTTTTGGCGGGTTGGTGTATGTGTGTGCATCCTTCCCATTTTGTCTGGACCATAACTTTGACATGCATTGACCAATCTTATTTATTCCCCCGCCAAAGGCGAAGGGGATATTAGAAATGCTCTCCGTCCGTGCGTCCGTCCGTCCGCAACGATCTTTGTCCGGAGCATAACTCCAAAAGTACTGGAGGGATTTTCTTCAAACGTCATACACTGATAGAACACATTGGGAGGAAGTGCAATGTGCAAGAACAATAACTCTACCTTGCCTATTTTTTGAGTTATTTCCCTTTATCTTATTTTCTTAAAAAATTTTGTCCGGAGCATAACTCCAAAAGTGCTGGAGGGATTTTCTTCAAACTTTATACACTGATAGAACACATTGGGAGGAAGTGCAGTGTGCAAGAACAATAACTCTACCTTGCCTATTTTTTGAGTTATTCCCCTTTATCTTATTTTCTTAAAAAAATTTGTCCGGAGCATAACTCCAAAAGTACTGGAGGGATTTTCTTCAAACTTCATACACTGATAGAACACATTGGGAGGAAGTGCAGTGTGCAAGAACAATAACTCTACCTTGCCTATTTTTTGAGTTATTCCCCTTTATCATATTTTCTTAAAAAAAATTGTCCGAAGCATTTCTTCTTCATGCATGGAGGGATTTTGATGTAACTTGGCACAATTATACACCATCATGAGACGAAGTGTCATGCGCAGTTCCCTTCTTTAGAATTACCTCCCTTTGTTGTTACTTTAAATAGCTTTTATTGTAACTTTTTCATTACTAGTCGTAGGGAAAAATCGAGACCACTTTTCTGTAGTACAACATGCATGCTACATCCAATTTTGAGGTGTATTTTGACCAATCTGTACCTGGTAAAGATTTTTGTGTGGACTTACAATTTTTTTTTTTTTTAAGATTAACTTCCCTTAGTTGTTACTATAAATAACTTATATTGTAACATTTTTATAATTGACCGTATGGAAAAAACAAGACCACTTTTCTGTGGTACAACATGGATGTTACTTTCCAATTTTAGGTGTATTTTAAGATATCTCTACCTGGTAAGGAGTTTTTTGTAGACTTAGAAAAACAAAAGACTTACAATGATTACTAAACAACCACAAAATTAAAATTCCATTTGCAAATACAGCTGCTAGAGTAAAGAAATTTGCTGTGACGGGCATATATTGTGACATTCTGGCACTCGTGTTCCCTGTTAGCTTTCCATTCCTTCTTTTTACAGTAGCCATATAGAAAAACATCATAGCTTTACTGTTCATGAAAATTAATAAAATTTAGCAGTAAACCACCTCACCACTGACTTATTCTTTCTTCCACATCTTTAAAACCCCTGATGCGGACCACAACTAAATGGTTCTTCAAAGCTTTCCCCAAAATTAATACTTACAGACACTATAACTTGCCAGGAACTTTAGCCTTCAATTATAATATGCCCGGCGGGGGGATTGGCCATGTCTAACATGGCTCTTGTTATATTTGGCATGAATGTTTACCGCAATGAGAAGGAGTGTCATGCGCAAACCTCGTGTTCTATCTCAGAGGTCAAGGTAACGGAGGTCAAAGGTCAAATTGAAGTTTTTCTGTACCATAACTTTGACGTGCATGGACCAACCTTGTTTATATTTGGCATGAATGTTAACCTCAATGAGAAGTAGTGTCATGCACACACCCCGTGTTCCTATCTCAAAGGTCAAGATCACAGCTGGAGGTCAAAGGTTAAATTGAAGTTTGTCCGGAGCATTTCTTCATGCATGGTAGGATTTAGATGTAACTTGGCATAAATGTTCACCATTATATGATGGAGTGTCATGCGCAAGAACCAGGTCCCTAGGTCTAAGGTCAAGGTCACACTTACAGGCAAAAGGTGCTGACGGGCTCGACATTCTGTCCGTGGGCATGCAGAATGTATTTCTAGTTTAGAATATTTTCAGAAAGAAAAACTAGAATATTTCTATCTTTGAGTTAGGCCCCATTACTTAAACCTGAAATCTTAGACACCTTATTGAAAACTGTGTTAATGATTGTTTAACATTTGTCATTTTATTTATATTAATATACTGGTACTCATTTTTTTGTACATTTTTGAAAATAAATACAAATTGACTTAATTTTTTCAATGTTTTCTCTGAACTCAACTTACTGTGGATTGCTTTGTGATACATGGTTTATGACATATAGGTCAGTTGCCAAAACAAGGTCAGGTGAGGGATACACTTCCTTCACTCCTCATAATTATATCAGAACCGGCTTTTCCAGAAAGCAGACACAATAGTGATTTAAACTGACCCGAAGCTTTTATCACTCTACGTCAGTTACAGTAAGATGCACGATTTTTAATCCAATAAGTAAATAGCCAACCTTACACACATTCAATCCAGAATTTTATCACTACTACTTGAGTAATCAGTCACCATAAAAGTTAGCCAACACACAAAGCCCGATTTTTTCTAATTTGAAGATATCATTTTTGGGTAGTAAATTACTGTATAACAAATTACATGTAAAACAGTAAAAAAGAATAGCCTCTTTAAAGGTGTTTAAAAATGGATGCAGACCATTGGAGCAGACTGAGGGTAATTTGGAAGGTCTCTTTGTAATGGTTATCTATCTGCATCCAGTAGTTCATAAGAAGAAAATGTTCAAAAGTATTTCTATGTTTAGCTGTAGTGGCCTAAAGGGGAGCCAGATGCTGGCATTGAATAAGTTTGGGAGAGGACTTTCGAATGATGCTACAAACCAGTTGATTAGAAGTTACTTAAAAGTATTTCTATTTCTCACTCAAGTGGCCCCTACAATGGACAGGGTGCTCCCATTTGAAGAGCTTGTAATAATTGACAAACCAAGTTTAATGAAGATCCATAAAGCAGTTCATGAGAAGTTGTTTAAAGGTATTTCTATTTTTAGCATTAGTTACCCTTAAAAGAGGTCAAATGCCCCCATTTTAACAAAATTGGGAGAGGGCCTTATAATAATGCTAAAGACTTAGTTCGATGAAGACCCATCAAGCAGTAGCTGAGAAAAAGTCATTACGAGGTATTTTTTATCAGCTCTAGAGGCCCCTGAAAAAGGCTAGCTGCCCCATTTGAACAAATTTTGGAGCCTGCTGTCCCCATTTGAACACATTTTGGAGCGAGCATTACAATCCTGCTACAGACGAGGTTAAATGAAGATCCAGCTTGCATTTCATGATAAAACATTATATAAATGCCCCAATTTAAATACAACAGCGAGAGAACCTTAAAGTTATGCCACAGACCAAGATCTAGCGCTTCATCATAACAAGAGGGCCAAGATGGCCCTAGGTCGCTCACCTGAGAAACACACCATAACAGTGTAAACATGTTTGACCTAGTGATTTCATGGAAACAAATATTCTGACCATTTTTCATTAAGATTGGACCAAAAATGTGATCTCTTAAGTGTAAACAAGTATCTTCTTCAATTTGACCTAGTGACCTAGTTTTTGAGCCAAGATGACCTACATTCGAATTTGACCAAGGCAATCATTCTGAATAAATTTCATCAACCTCAATTAAAAAATACAGTCTCTATTGCATAGACAAGGTTTTTCTTTAATTTACCTAGTGACCTAGTTATTGACCACAGATGACCCATATTCTAACATGACCTAGATTTCATCAAGGCAATCATTCTGACTAAATTGTATGAATATCCAGTATAAAATGCAGCCCCTATTGCGTACACAAGGTTTTTCTTTAATTTGACCGGGTGACCTAATTTTTGACCCTAGGTGACCCATATTCAAGCTCCACCTTGATTTCATATAGACAAACATTCTGATTAAATTTCATGTAGATCCGGTGTAAAATGCAGCCCCTATTGCATATACAAGCTTTTTTCTTTGATTTGACATAGTGACCTAGTTTTTGACCCTGGATGGCCCATATTCAAATTTATCCTAGATTTTATCAATGCAATCACTCTGACCAAAATTCATGAAGATCAATTGAAAAATACAGCCTCTACCGCATACACAAGGCTTTTCTTTGATTTGACCTAGTGACCTAGTTTTTGATCCCAATGACCCCGTTTTCTAACATGGCCTAGATTTCGTCAAGGTAATCGTTCTGACAAAATTTCATGAAGATCAGTTGAAAAGTATAGCCTCTAACGCATACACAAGGTTTTTCTTTGATTTGACCTAGTGACCTACTTTTTGATCCCAGATAACCCATTTTCAAACCTGGCATAGATTTCATCAAGTTAATCATTATGACAAAATTTCATGAAGATCAGTTGAAAAATACAGCCTCTATTGCATACACAAGGTTTTTCTTTGATTTGACCTAGTGACCTACTTTTTTACCTAAGATAACCCATTTTTGAACTTGGCCTAGATTTCATCAAGCTAATTATTCTGACTAAAATTCATGAAGGTCAATTGAAAAAATGCAGCCTCTACAGCATACAAAAGGTTTTTCTTTTATTTGACCTAGTGACCTAGTTTTTGACCCAAGATGACCGATTTTCGAACTCGATCTAGATTTCATCAAGATAATTATTCTGACAAAATTTCATGAAGATCCGTTGAAAAATACAGCCTCTATCGCATACACAAGGTTTTTTTTATTAGACCTAGTGACCTAGATTTTGACCTCAGATTAATCATTTTCGAACTTGGCCTAGAATTCATCAAGGTAATCATTCTGACAAAATTTCATGAAGATCAGTTGAAAAATACAGCCTCTATCGCATATATACATGCTAAATGTTGACAGACGACAGACATAGGCCGGACATCGAGCGATCATAATATAGCTAAAATGTCATTAAAGAGTATTTCTATTCTTAATTCTACATGTTCTAGTGGCCCCTAAAGGAGACCAAACTGAAGCATTTGAACTAGTCTGGATACCAACTAGATAATCTTTTTGATTTTTTTAATCATTTCTCTTATATATTCCGACCCCGATCTTTCTTGGCTCTGATTATCTGTGTATTGAAAAATTATACAAAATCTGAATAGCCTCGGGTGTTATCTCCTGTGAACAAAACACAGGATCTGAACACAGACTACATTTGAACAAGTTTGATAGAAGACCGTGTTAGGATGCAACTGACCAAGTCTGGTTCGATTCTGACAGTAATTTCAGAAGAGAAGTCATCTCAACACAAGTGTGGACGGACGGACAGACGACGGACAGTGAGCGATCACAATAGCTCAACCCAGGCATTTCCTTTTGAGCGAAAATAAAACGTAACATACCATGTACTCATGTACTCAATGCCCAGTAACAAGAGAAACACCATTAGGGGCTTATGGAAACAGGGTAGAAGAGTAGAAGACAAGTAGGAAAACAGTAAAGTCCCAGCGGGCCTTAAGAACTGCCTACAATAGCCTTTCTCCTATTCCATCGATGATACTAAAATTAATAGAAGAACATGATAACTCTTAAAACAAGCTGAAGACTTAGTTAAAGCACAGGTGTTTGAAGCTTAATCAATAAAATATAATATGCAGGTTAGATCTCTTGAAGAGATCGTAGATGCATATATGTATTGACAAAGCTTCAAGCGCCTGTGGTTAAAGCTTTATTGAAGGTATCGTTTGGGAGATTGCCACTCTGGAACGTTCTAGGTCTGACAGAAGAGTAACACTTGAAAGTAGCCTGTTCCATTGTACGATCCCAAGTGGGGCACCTAGCATCCTTTGTCGTGTGTCTGCATCAAATTTCATTTTATTTACTAGTACAGATTGTGTGGAACACACAAGCGCGATTAGCCAAACACTGAGAGAGGCAAAGCGGGAGAAGAACCTGCCAGTGGTGTGGCTAGACCTGGCCAACGCTTACAGCTCTGTCGGCCACCAGCTGATACACAAGGCTTTGAAACACTACCACGTTCAAGAACACATCCGAGGTATAGTGAAGAGCTACTCCAGCAATATAAGTCTTCGCTTCACCGTTGACAACAACACTACGTCATGGCAGAGGTTAGAAAAGGGGATTGTCACAGGATGTACAGTTTCCTTCATTATGTTCATCATGGGCATGAACCTCGTCATTAAGGCAGGGGACTGGAAACCAGAGACCCGAAAACCTGAGCCAAAAGAGGCTTCATGGATGACCTCACGATCACAACAGAGACACACACCCAATCACAATGGGTGTTGTCGTCTGCACTAGAAGAAATGTTCCCTAGGCCAGGATGAAGTTTAAGCCAAAGAATAGAAAAAGTGGAAACTACAAAGCCCGCTCAACACAACAAATATGAAAATGCTGCAGGCTCGGTTTGATTGAGCCTGTTCACGGACGGTAGTGGAAATGCATGCTACCGTCCACGCTGTTTAGCCCCGGGTTGAGCAGAACTCAACATTTACATAAGCTACAAGTACAAAAACAATTTACGTCAACATTAAATCGCCCCTATTGGATGTACGCACGTACTGAGTGTACTGTATACTGACTAAAGGTTAGGGTAAGGTTTAACATAGGTTTAATAGTGTATATTCAATGCGTGCACGCGTACGCTCAATGCGGCAGATTCAAACAATTTAGAGACATCTGCAGACGTGTTCACACGACGGTGCACATGGAACCTTCAATGATACCCTTGTGTGTGATTCCATGAAAAGCGGCATATGGTTCCCAGTTAAGTAATGGGTTTTCTTTAAACGAGAAAAAATGGACAGAACTAAACAAACTGGAATTTAGAAAGAGGATCTGAGGTTATGGAGCCTGCATATCACAGAAACTGCCAGAAGAAAAAAATAAAAAGCAGGTACCATATCCAAGTCACGAGTGGTAAGCGTGAAGAAGGGTCAAGTATGTAATCAGTTTAAGCTTTCATTACAGGGTGAAGAAATACTATCAACTGCCGACAAACCAATCAAGTGTTTAGGCAAATGGTTTGACGATAGTGGAAGCGGCCACAACTTCACAGTACAAGCAATAAGCATGGTTGAAGACCGGCTGAAAAAGATCGGAAAGACTTGGCTCCCAGGCAAGTCCAAGGCTTGTATCTTTCAGCCTGCTGCCAAGACTCATTTGGCCCTTGTTGATCTACGAGATACCCTCGTCAATAGTGGAGACAATGGAGCGCACTGTCAACCCTCAGTTGCGGAAGTGGTTCGGCTTACCCACTTCCTTCTCCAAAAATGGACTGTACACAACAAGGACAACTGAGGCTACCAATCTTTTCTATCGTTGAAGAATACAAAGTTGGAAATGCGAGACTCATCAATACAGTTACGGAACTCCAAGGACGACAAAATTCGAAATGCAGGCATTGAAGTTTTCGACGACAGGAGATGGTCAGCCAGCAAAGCAATAGAAGATGCAACAAGCCGACTCAGGCATAGCGACGTTGTCGTTGGAACACAGTTACATCCATACAGAGAAGAAAACTTGTTCAGACTGAAGTAAGAAAGGCTGAGGATGAAGTAAGAAGAGTACGTGCAGTACAGATGGGAGGACATGGTCAAATGACCAAGTGGGAGCCCATGGAGAGAGACCTTTCATGACAAGATATCTGGAAGAAGGATACAACTCCATTTCCTCCTCCGATTTATTAATGACAGCCTACCCACTCCAGCAAACCTCTGTAGCTGGGGTTTGTCTGAAGACAGTGTCTGCACTCTCTGTGGCCGTTCTAAATGCTCCTCGGAGCTCATCTTGTCAACCTGCAAAGAAGCTCTAACTCAAGGCAAATATAGATGGCGCCATGACTACGTACTGCGCTAGATTGCCGACACGCTTGAGAAAGCAAGGAAGAAACCAAGATCCCAAACAGGACCAGTCTTTATCAACTTTGTAAGAAAGGGACGCTCAGCTAAGCTTTTATTAACGTTTACTCTTACTTGCTTAGCAGACACAAGCTAGCAAATAAAAGGCAAAGAAGAACATACAGATAGCAGAACAATTTTGTTTATTGTTGACAGGCTGAGCATTTACATAAGTCTGACATCAATTACAGGACTGGTGAATGAATTAAGAAGGCAGTTCCGGAGTACAAGGGCTGCATGTATATCTAAAAGAGCTCTTATCGGCTTTAGTTGATCCTGCAACAGATTAGAATAAAGGAATTTAAAGTAAATGCTTTGTTTTTGAATAAGATCACTCGAAACTGAGGGAGATAAACCAAAAAAGTTTTATAAGTTTCCAGTGCCATCGTTCCAATACGCCATATATGCAGAAAGGGTGATTTTGCTATCAATTAAAGTTCAGTAAAGCATGACGTATAGTCGTCATAAACAAATCTACGTTATCTTGCCTGTATATTCTCTATTTTCCTAGTGTTACTTTCTGAGCAGAAATGCCATAACAGAGGTCAAAATGCGAAAATGGACAAAACAAAGCAGAGAAAAGTAGTAGAACAAGAGGGTCATGATGACCCTGGATCGCTCACCAGAGTAATATGTTTCAAATGTCAAACTGATGATTTTAGAAATTTTTTGGAAAATTTTCCGATGTACAATCAAGTAACCCCTGGGGCGGGGCCAATTTTACCCCGGGGGTCATGATTTGAACAAATTTGTAAAAGTCGACTAGGCAATGTTACATATCGAATATCTAAGATCTAGGCCTTCTGGTTTATTTTTAAGCAAATTTATGAAGATTTCCCTATGTACAATAAAGTAACCCCTGGGGCTGGGTCAATTTGACCCTGGGGGGTCAAGATTTGAACAAATTTTGTAGAGGTCCACTAGGCAATGCTACATGTCGAATATCTAAGCTCTAGGCATTCTGGTTTATTTTTAGAAAATATTGAAGATTTTTCTATGTACAACCAAATAACCCCATGGGGCGGGGCCAATTTGACCCCGGGGGTCATGATTTGAAGAAATTTTGTAGAGGTCTACTAGGCAATGCTACATGTCAAATATCTAAGATCTAGGCCTTCTGGTTTATTTTTAGAAATTTTTTGAAGATTTTCCTATGTAAAATCAAGTGACCCCTGGGGCGGGGTCAATTTTGACCCTGGGGTCATGATTTGAATAAATGTTGTAGAGGTCCACTAGGCAATGCTACATGTGAAATATCTAAGCTCTAGGCCTTCTGGTTTATTTTAAGAAATTTTTTGAAGATTTTCATATGTAAAATCGAGCGACCCCTAGGGCGGGGTCAATTTTGACCCCGGGGGTCATGAGTTGAACAACTTTAGTAGAGGTCTACTAGGCAATGCTACATGTCAAATATCTAAGCTCTAGGGCTTCTGCTTTTTGAGAAGAAGATTTTTTAAGGTTTTCCTATGTAAAATCAAGTGACCCCTGGGGCGGGGTCAATTTGGATCCTGGGGGTCTGATTTGAAAAAATGTTGTAGAGGTCCACTAGGCAATGCTACATGTGAAATATCTAAGACCTAGGCCTTCTGCTTTATTTTTAGAAATTTTTTGAAGATTTTCCTATGTAAAATCAAGTGACCCCTGGGGTGGGGTCAATTTTGACCCCGGAGTCATGATTTGAACAACTTTAGTAGAGGTCCACTAGGCAATGCTACATGTCAAATATCTAAGGTCTAGGGCTTCTGGTTTTCGAGAAGAAGATTTTTTAAGATTTTTCTATGTAAAATCAAGTGACCCCTGGGGCGGGGGTCAATTTTGACCCCGGGGTCATGATTTGAACAAATTTGGTAGAGGTCCACTAGGCAATGCTTCACACCAAATATCTAAGCTCTAGGCTTCTGGTTTTTTAGAAGAAGATTTTTAAAGTTTTTCCTTTCGGTTGCCATGGCAACCAGAGTTCTGCATGGAATTCAATTCTTTGAACAATTTTTAGAGAAGACCATCCAAGGAACATCCCTGTGAAGTTTCATCAAAATTGGCCTGTTAGTTTAGGAGGAGATGTTGTTTAAAGGAAAGTGTGGACGGACGGACGGACGGACGCCGGACGGACGGACGGACGCCGGACGGTGAGTGATCACAATAGCTCACCCTGAGCACTTTGTGCTCTGGTGAGCTAATAAAAATGTGGAAACTCCCCAGTTCGCCAAAAGCGACAAAATTGAAAACGTGTTAGGTTTGATTTGATTGAGCCTTTTCATGGACGACAATGGACGTACATGCTACCGTCCACACCCTCTAACATTGTATTGAGCAGAACTCAAAATTTGCACTTGTTACAAGTTTCAAAAACAATAAAGTGACATCTACAGCCTCTGTAATTTACCTGCGTTTCAAGACTTTCATTTGTTTTGCAGTTTTCTTGCAAGAGCTACCAATGTAACAGTCAAAAGTAAGTTTAAAATAATGTTAACGCCAAATAACAATCTCCTCATGTGTGGGGGTTTATTTTCTAGTTATATTATCTGGCGTCATGTTACATTATTTCATAATCTGGGGAGGTAAAAAAATATTGTCACCTGCATGGTTGTACTGCTTACGTTTGTAGACAAAGCAATCTGACTACTTGATTTTCTAACCTAAGCGTAGCGTAGATATCATGATGTAGATCTAGCTCTACTTTAGTCAGATTGTAGACAAAGTTGATCATGTAGCACATCAATTGCAAATATAGGGAGCGCTTATATACCAAAACGATGGTTCTGTATCCGATTCCTACAGCAAACAGCAAATGTAGTGTGGATCATAGGAAAAAATTATCATATTTTGCAATGAGTTACCTCCCTTTGAAAAATATTCGCCATTTGTACTACGTTGGGTCTGCAGCGCGACTCTCAGTTACATGGGAGTAAATGATTAACCTTGATTATGTTAGCCGTTGTTGATGCTTTTGTCAAAATAAAGTCATTAATTCACTGTTATATCACTGCAGCAATTATATAGTAGATATAATTATGAATATTTTCCATTATAGGTGACGAAGAGTCTCGTGAGTTACCTCCCATCAGAGAAAATTCTTCTATACGCCGTAGTGATGGTCAAAGTTTCATACTACCTTTTTATCATATTTTTAGTTTTCATATACTGTGAAATCATGAATATTCGTGGGGCACTAATTTTCGTGGTTTAGTTAATCCACGAAATTTAATCTCAGTGAACAAGTAAAATTGCCATTCATTTTATGTTCAAAAGTTGGGCTAGACTTTAGAATCTGTCCGTAGCTATTCTCGTTATTTGGGCATTCTTTTATTTATCGATATGGTAGCATGGATATATTTTCCTCGCCAGGTTTAGAAAATGCGGGGGGTGTGGGGGGCAGCAGCCCCCCAATTATGAAATATACAAACTAAAAAAGCCTTACCTTTATTTAAACCATACAGGTACTGGACATTGCAAATTATGCAGATTTTACCTACGGACAGATTCTAAAAGTGCTCCAAAAGTTGAAATCCACGAATTCATATCCACACAAAATTGTCGTTTTTACTAAAATTACGAAGTTTCGTGCCCACGAAATTAAATGATTTTACAGTATCTTCTATTTGCACAAATTTGTAGGGGTGGTGTTAGAGGAATTGGCGAAGATGTAAGTTACTTTGATAGGGGCAAAAGAAACAAAATTAGGACTAAAACAAATAACTTTTGTTTGGTGATGGACTGTTGTTGCAGGGGTAAGGCAATGTGTGGATAAGGTAGGCCTGTGCTCAGTCCTTATATGAATTTTTTTATGGGGAATCCCCACCCCAACTCGCGTAACCCCTTTGCATGAAAGTGATATAACATTCATTTAGAGTCAAAGCTCAATTTTGCAATAACTATCATATCATATTTTGCGGAAATTAATTGGAAATGCAAGTTTGAAAAATTATTATTACCTACCTTCGTTTGGGTTGTGCAATGAAGACCGATTGGAAATAAATGAATTCAAAAGCTGCATGTAGTTTTAAAGTTTGCCTTTCGGTTCAGATTTTGGAAATTTCCAATGTAAACCAGATAGATCTGTTTCATTGAAATACAACAGGAAAAAAGCTTTGAATACTTTTATAATTGCAACAATTTACAAAATTACAAAATTTTATAAAAATCGATGAAACATGTTTCTAACAGTGTTCTAGGTCTATAAAATTTTTTTCATACTGTTTATAAATCTCTTTAAACCTGAAAGTGAAAAATGTCTTAACATGCTTAATGGCTTTTTTTCCCAAGATAACTCTTGAATGTTCATAAATATGTAGTATCAATATTATTCTCCCTTTGTTTTAGTTGGCATGGTTAAAAAAATTAAGCTGAAGAGGAGGGAATGGAGCATTTATTACAAAGATATCAGGTTGATTAGTTAGAAATAATGTAATTCAGTTTTAAAAAGTCTTCAGTTTGGCTGCCAAAAGAAACAGCCGTGAACATTAATCATTGATAATATCATAATGCTTGTACTTATATTTAACAGTAAGGTTTCATTACAGTGATTGTATTTCAAGAACTTAATGCACATTTGTAAATGCATTTCCAACTTCAGGTGAGGACTTCTACAAGAGTTGAGGCAGGAAGAATAACAATGGCAGGCAGACAAAAAAAAGCAGAAGTATGGTAAAATTATAGTATTAGAAAATTTGAATATAATACAAAATACAAAAGAAACTTTTTTTTTAATTGTTACACTTCAGTTTATACTTTAGAATATACATCTCTAGAAAGATCTTCACCAAATTTGGTCTGTAGCATCCTTACATGGATCTCTCTCAGATTTGTTTAAATAGTACAACAACACTCCTTTTTTAGAGGGCCGTCAGAGCTAAAAATAGAAAGAAAAAACATTTAAATGACTTCTGTTCATGAACAATTTCATTGTTATTACAAAATACAAGAAGTACCTGTTAGTAGAAACTATAATTATTTTAAAATACTAGACCTATTTAGTTTGAATGATAATGCATTCATCATACAATTTTGAAATTGAACAAGTTATAAATCTTACATTTTTTCCTGATTTTTCGACGTTGTACAAATGTAATTTTAAACGCTTTTTGATTTTATTTATCTTCATATAAATATTATCTAATATCATTTGCATGTATCAAGGGTGTATTCAGAAGCATTTATACAAATAAATAACTTAATACAATTTGAAATTGGTTGTATTTAGTGGTAGATAGGCGTAAAAAGTCTAAATTTTTTATATCAATATTTATCTAAAATATATCTGTTTGATGAGCCATTCCTAAGTAATATAATTTGATTTATGCTTCTTACTTGTTTGTTTTTTTTTCTCTGTTTTTTTTTTCTGCATACAAACACTAATAGGAAATTAGCAAAAACTAGCTCTTGTACTTAAGACCTATAAAATATATTGATTATTGATCATTTTTATTATGTCTCTCTTTTTATTTTGTCTCCCTACAAATGAGGAAATACATAAATTTTGTCTTGCTTGTCTCTGTCTGTTTGTCCTTATGTCACAAAAGTCTACTATTCTGAAATTACTAGTTAGATTTCAATCAAATTTTGTATAAAGGTTCAGTACCAAGGTATTTTCCGTTTTAATTAGTCTTGATAGTGTTAATTTGAATAAAACTTTTCTAGACTGCTTCTCCACTACTACTTATGGGATTTCAAAGAAATTAGAGAAGAATGATCAAAACCAAATAAAATCTATACGAAGACCCTTTGAAACAATAAAAACATCCACGCTTAGCTACAACTTATTGCATATATAAAAATGGAATAGACTCCATAATTCCAAATGATCAGAAAATATAACAAAGCAAGTGCTGGGAGACAAGTCTTGTATTGCATATTCTCAAGGCTTACAGTTGAATAATTTTTAGCTCGACTATTCGAAGAATATAGCTATTATACTCACCCTGGCGTCGGCATCACACCTTGGTTAAGTTTTTGCATGCAAGTACATACAGCTATCATTTAAAGGCATATAGCTTTGAAACTGATTTATTCTTTTTCTAGTCAATTACCAACCTCACTGGGTCAAGTTCCATAACTCTAACATGTATTTTGAGCAAATTATGCCCCCTTTTGGACTTAGAAAATTCTGGTTAAAGTTTTACATGCAAGTTACTATCTCCAAAACTACTACAGATATTAAATTGAAACTTCACATGTGTCTTTGGGGTTATAAAACTAGTTGATAACACCAAGTCCCATAACTCTGACATGTATTTTGGGCAAATTATGCCCCCTTTCGACTTAGAAAATCCTGGTTAAAGTTTTGCGTGCAAGTACATACAGCTATTACCAAAAGGCATATAGCTTTGAAACTTATTTATTCTTTTTCTAGATCAATTACCTACCTCACTGGGTCAAGTTCCATAACTCTGACATGTATTTTGGCCAAATTATGCCCCCTTTTGGACTTAGAAAATTCTGGTTAAAGTTTTGCGTGCAAGTACATACAGCTATTACTTAAAGGCATATAGATTTGAAACTTATTTTTTCTTTTTCTACATCAATTACCTACCTCACTGGGTCAAGTCCCATAACTCTGTCATGTATTTTGGGCAAATTATGCCCCATTTTGGACTTAGAAAATCCTGGTTAAAGTTTTACATGCAAGTAACTATCTCCAAAACTACTACAGATATTAAATTGAAACTTCACATGTGTCTTCGGGGTTATAAAACTAGTTGATAGCACCAAGTCCCATAACTCTGACATGTATTTTGGGCAAATTATGCCCCCTTTTGGACTTGGAAAATCCTGGTTAAAGTTTTGCGTGCAAGTACATACAGCTATTACCAAAAGGCATATAGCTTTGAAACTTATTTATTCTTTTTCTAGGTCAATTACCAATCTCACTGGGTCAAGTTCCATAACTCTTAACATGTATTTTGAGCAAATTATGCCCCCTTTTGGACTTAGAAAATTCTGGTTAAAGTTTTACATGCAAGTTACTATCCCCAAAACTAATGCAGATATTGAATTGAAACTTAACATGTTTCTTCGGGGTTATAAAACTAGTTGATAGCATCTCAAGTCCCATAACTCTGATATGTATTTTGGTCAAATTATGTCCCCTTTCGAACTTAAAACTCATTTGATATTTAACATTTTGGGTAATAATTTCCTGCTTCTGTGACAATATTTCGAATAGTCGAGCTTGGCTGTCTTACGGACAGCTCTTGTTAAGTTAAGTGTTTTCTCACATACATGTACATATGACAGTGTACAATATTATCTCACATACATGTACATATGAAACTGTACAGAATATTTTTACAAGCTCAAATCAAACTTATGGCATTATCTCACATGAACAAGGGGAATAGTTAAGGTGGCTGACTTTGAATCACTTGCCCCTCACTGATGTGGGTTCAAGCCTGGCTTGTAGAATTCTTTACTTGACAAAGCTATCCAGTTGGCTTACGGAAGGTCACTTGTTCTACCCAGGTGCCTGCCTGTTATCGGAGGGGCTCCTGGGGTCTTCCTCCACCATCAAAAGCTGGAATGTCACCATGTGCCCGATAATTGTGTAAGGGTGATGTTAAATGCAGCAAAAAAAAGCAACATAACATGAACATAAAACTGGACAGTATTATCTCACATACATTCAAGTATAAAACTGTACAGAGTTATCTCACATACATGCTCATTTGGACTGTACATTATTATCTCACATACACATATTAAACTGTACAGTATCACCTCACATACATGCATGATGTAAACTGTACAGTATTATCTCCTATACATGCAATCTTGATCTCACATAATCATATGTACATATAATTATACTGTACAGTATTATCTCCTATACATGCAATCTTGATCTCACATAATCATATGTACATATACTGTACAGTATTATCTCACATTAAATGATATTCTAGTATGGCTAACAATGCTTTAATCATCACAATGATGTTATGTTGACGTCACGTCAATGTGATATTTAGCGCCATGTACGCATCAAGAAATAGCGCTTTTAATTTTCATGAAATATTTTACTTAATAACATGTTTGAAACGAAATGTCACATTGCACAAATTTTTTGATCAATTTATACACATACTGAATTAGTTATTAGCTTTGCTGAATAATTCGCAATAATTTTCGCTCGAACTGAATTCTGCCGTAAGACGTATTACCGTTTCCGGTCCTGGCGTGTTTTAACAAATACCTACTACTGGCGCCATGCTTGTGCGAAGAAACAGTTCCATCATATTTGATGTACATTTTACAATAAAGAACATATTAGAATCGAAATAATTTATAGCAAAAGAGTGCTTTATCACTATTTATATACTCAGGCAGTTTTACGTCGTCCGAAATAATTTCACTTGGGCTGTGTCCTCATGAAATTATTACGCCCATCGTGTATAAATAGTGATAAAGCACTGTTTTGCTATAAATTATTTCTTAAATCAAATGATATATGAACAGGTAAAAGTCACTGTATTATCTTTCATGACTGCAAATATAAAGCTGTTCAGCATTTATAAATCTTAACAGTGCTATATTATGTATGCACATATAACTATATTATATCTCATACATGCATGGCATAAATAAAGCTGTTTGTATTACATCATAAATGTACACATGTGAATAGTTAAAATATTCCTTCATATTCATACATGGATGTAGCATGACATGTATTTCTTAGACATTCTCATATAATTATCATAGGCATTATTTCACAGTCATACACATTATTTATAGCATTATCTCATGCAGACAGAGATACAACTATAATTTTTTATCACATTATCTCACAGACCTACATATAATAATTTATGGCAACATCTCGCACTGATATACACATTTAGTAATTTATGTCATTATCTCACGACATAGACATTTAATCAATTATGGCATTATCTCACAGACGTACACATATCATTTCACAAAAATACACATATAACCATTTATGGCAATATCTTACTTTGACTTACACATATAATCATTTATGACTTACTCATAATAATCATTATAGACATATACATATAATCTTTTATGGCATTATCTCACAGACATACTCATGTAATCATTACAGACATTCACATGTAAACATTTATGACATTTTCTCACAGACACACATATACTGTATATGTTCATTTATGGCAATATCTCACGCAGACGTGCTCATATAATTTTTTTGCGATGTCACATCCACAGTAACATTTTAACATTTTTTTGAAGTGTTTCCTCACAGATATTTACCTGCGATTTTAAGATCAGTTTGAAAAATACTATCTTGTCTCAAATAAGATTTTGCTAAAACCGAAATTCCTAAAGTGGTCTTTGTCACCATATTTTTGATAAGACATCTGAAATCTGGGCTACAATTAAGTCTATTGTTGAAGTTAACAAATCTGGGGGTATTGTTTACCTTAACGTTTATAGAGACTGATATTAAGAAATGGGTCTAACAACGAAATGCCATTTCAACCATGGTGATGTTGGTCGGGCTTTTATCTTAAATGTATTGTTAAAACTTATGTTTACTTTTCAAGAGTCGCGATTCAATACTTAAAATCTTTTGTTTTGCTAAAGATAATCGTACAAAGGGCCATGTTTAGTTTTGTGATATCAGTTACGTTAATGCCATTGTGTAGTATTTATTAAAAGTGTTTGTTATAAAACGAGATATGAAATGATTTTAATTCTGGCATCGGGCTCGTTTTGAGAATGACATGTAAATCCAATTTTTAGTTTTTAAGCCAATTATTTGAGCACCGCAGGATTATCTACTCAAGATCGTGTCGTATGTACTTCTTTTTTTTGATTTACTTGTGGAATTTAAAGAAAAGAGTGCATTTTTTTAGATTATTTTAAAATGTGTTTGTCACAGGTTACAGGCAGCAATCTGTTTTAATGTTGTTTTTAATGCAGGAATTTATTAAAATCTTAGATAGAAAAGAAATGAGAAGAGAACAAATGTTAGGTTATAGATGCATTTAGTTCATTGTAAATTAAGTTCTTTTCTGTTACGTTTAGAAATTAGTCAGTACAACACAACCTTAGTGTCATAATTTTAGGTAAAAAAATCTCTTATCATATTGTTGGCATGGGATTATAGATTTTCATCAGTCCGTTCATATGTCTATGTAAGCAGGCATCCATCTTAAAAGAGAAGAAATTTAATGGGCCATATTCTTTTGGTTACAAATCTTTTATTTTTGTACCCCTAGATACAAAGTATATGGGGACTATATTTGAAGTCACATGTTGCTTGGTCCATAATTATGTCTATCCTTCCATTTTATCTGCTTCGAAATTTTTCATAAAACTACTTAACTAGCATCAGTTGTTATCCTCATCAAGGCAACATGCAGAGTGCACAACTCAAGTCACTAAGTGTAAAGTCAAGGTCACATTTGGAGGTCAAAGGTCAAGTAGCTCTAATTCTTTCCTACTCTGTATTGTCTAAACGGCTTGGAAGAGTTTATCAAAACTAACATCAATCGTATACCTCACCGAGACAATGTGCAGAGTGTACAAGTCAGGTCACTAGGTTCAAGGTGAAGATCACACTTGGAATTCAGTGGTCAAATAGCTTAAGTTTGTGTTCACTTCATGTCTTCTAAACCGCTTGGAAGATTTTCATAAAACTAACATCATTTGTTTACCTCATTAAGATGTCATTCAGTTCGCGTAATCCAGGTAAATAGGTTTACGGTCAAGGTCACACTTAGTTGTCAAAAATCTAATAGCTTCAATTTGTGTCGGCTCCATATCTTCTTAACCATTGGAAGGATCTTCACAAAATTATCATCATTTGTTAACCTTATCAAGACAACTTGCAAAGTATACAACCCAGGTAACAATGTCCAAGGTTAAGGTCACACTTGAAGGTCCAAGGTCATATCACAACAGTTTACTTTCCTTATATCAAAGCGGCATGTTGGGTGTTAATTTCCTTTAGTGATAGCTCTAGTTTTCAGTATACTTTATATATTGACAGCTTGTTTGGAAAGGATGTTTGTTAAGTGAACACATTTTAGGGTTTATTTTAAAGTTTTATTTTTGCCACTTGGAAGTGTTTATGTGAAGAATTTGTAATCTTTACATTGTTGTATTGTCACCATGCCATTTATATCTGTAAAAAGGCACAACTTAAAAAGCAACATTGCTTTGATTGTGTTCTATGCTTCCAAAGGATCTTCTTATAGACTTCATGCTAGAATGCACGGGAAGGTTATGAATATATAAATGCATGCATTGCATTTTAATTGGTATTCTAGGGTATTATATAACATACCATTTATTATAAGTTTTAGTGACTTTGTCTGTCATTTTTTAAGGCGGTGTCTGTAATTATTTTAAGGCGATAAATACTTTCTCACATTTGTATTTACAGAACTGTGTGAAGATTTTGAAGTTACCTGGTATAAGCTGATAAAATTCATATTTCATAAGTGATTAAACATTTCATTAGCAATCATGAATTATTGAGGAAACAAATTTACACCATCAAGAAGCTGTTTTAAGTGAAATAAAGAAAGTTTAATACCAAAGGCCTTAGATCAAAGTAAAGTGGGTGCTTAAACTTCAAAAAAACTAAACTATTATGCAAAATGCATTAGAGATTTATTGTTCGAGAAGTCTGATGAAAATAAGAATTTATATTAATTCTTTGCAATGCTTAAGGCCAGTGGTGTCTTGTGCCAAAAATAAAAAAGACCAGGGCTGTAGACACTGACTTCACGAATGGCAGAATTCAATTTCCCATTAGTTTGTTTATAGTATAGCTAGATGAAATTTTGCCGAGATATCTTAAGCTGATAAGTGCAGATTCATACAAATTTTCATTTAAGTCTGTAATAGTTTAACAGTGACAGAGCACAAATTTTGGCACTCAGCATTAAGGGGATAGTGCTAGGACTGGTCAGCCCGGTGTCAGTATAATGTGACTGGGTGGGGTATCATGCCATGTGTCTACGGCCTGATATTCCAGTGAGGCAGCACTATAAAGTTGGGCATTGTGCTCATTGCTACAAGTAGACACCGTCGTTCATATGACTGAAAAATTGTTGAGAAAGATGTTAAACCCGAACACGCACGCACGCACACACACACACACACATTTTGCATTTTGAAGCCTTAATTTTACATTGTAGACTTTATTGATGTGCATGTTGTTTATGCCCCCACTTTTTGGGGGGGAGGGCATATAGATTTGCTCTTGTCCATCCGTCCTTCTGAGAATGTTGTGTCGCACCTAGCTCCAAAAGTATTTGACGTAGAATCACAAAACTTTACACGAATGTTGGTCAGCATGTGTAGTTGTGCACCTGGGGTTTCGCGTCTGGATTCATTCAGTCATGTAGAAATTACGGCCCCTGACTTTGTAAAAATTGGTCATTTTAGTGTTGTGTTGCGCCTAGCTCCAAAAGTATATGACATAGAGTCACAAAACTTTACAGGAATGTTGGTCAGCATGTGTAGTTGTGCACCTGGGGTTTCGCATCCGGATTCATCCAGTCATGTAGGAGTTATGGCCCCTGACTTAGTAAAAAATTGTCATTTTAATGTTGTGTCGCACCTAGCTCCAAAAGTATTTGACGTAGAGTCACAAAACTTTACAGGAATGTTGGTCAGCATGTGCAGTTGTGCACCTGGGGTTTCGCATCTGGATTCATTCAGTCATGTAGGAGTTATAGCCCCTGACTTAGTTAAAAATTGGTCTTTTTAATGTTGTGTCGTGCGTAGCTCCAAAAGTATTTGACCTAGAGTCACCAAAGTTTACAGGAATGTTGGTCAGCATGTGCAGTTGTGCACCTGGGGTTTTGCGTCCAGATTCATTCAGTCGTGTAGGAGTTATGGCCCCCTGACTTAGTTAAAAATTGGTCATTTTAATGTTGTGTTGCGTGTAGCTCCAAAAGTATTTGACCTAGAGTCACCAAAGTTTACAGGAATGTTGGTCAGCATGTGCAGTTGTGCACCTGGGGTTTTGCGTCCGGATTCATTCAGTATTGTAGGAGTTACGGCCCCTGACCTGGGAAAAAATTGTCATTTTAATGTCATGTAGTGGGGGCATCTGTGTCCCATGGACACATTTCTAGTTTATGCAGTTGTTAGAATTTTTATGCCCCCACTTTGGGGGGGGGGGCATATAGATTTGCTCTTGTCCGTCCGTCCTTCCGTCCGTCCGTCTGTCCGTCCGTCCTTCCGAAAATGTTGTGTCGCGCGTAGCTCTGAAAGTATTTGACGTAGAGTCACAAAACTTTACAGGAATGTTGGTCAGCATGTGTAGTTGTGCACCTGGGGTTTCGCGTCCGGATTCATTCAGTCGTGTAGAAGTTATGGCCCATGACTTTGTAAAAATTGGTCATTTTAATGTTGTGTCGTGCCTAGCTCCAAAAATATATGACCTAGAGTCACAAAACTTTACAGGCATGTTGGTCAGCATGTGTAGTTGTGCACCTGGGGTTTTGCGTCCGGATTAATCCAGACATGTAGGAGTTATGGCCCCTGACTTAGTAAAAAATTGGTCATTTTAATGTTGTGTCGCGCATAGCTCCAAAAGTATTTGACCTAGAATCACCAAAGTTTACAGGAATGTTGGTCAGCATGTGTAGTTGTGCACCTGGGGTTTCGCGTCCGGATTCATTCAGTCATGTAGCAGTTATGGCCCCTGACTTTGTAAAAATTGGTCATTTTAATGTTGTGTCGTGCCTAGCTCCAAAAGTATATGACCTAGAGTCACAAAACTTTACAGGCATGTTGGTCAGCATGTGTAGTTGTGCACCTGGGGTTTCGCGTCCGGATTCATCCAGTCATGTAGGAGTTATGGCCCCTGACTTAGTAAAAAATTGGTCATTTTAATGTTGTGTCGTGCATAGCCCCAAAAGTATTTGACCTAGAATCACCAAAGTTTACAGGAATGTTGGTCAGCATGTGTAGTTGTACACCTGGGGTTTCGCATCCGGATTCATTCAGTATTGTAGGAGTTCTGGCCCCTGACTAATGTCATGTAATGGGGGCATCTGTGTCCCATGGACACATTTCTAGTTTTCTCTGCAAAAATTCTCTGAAAAAGGCTTCAAACTTCATTTTACTAGTTGAATATCGCATTTCATATTTGATATAATTAACAATGACACAGTTGTGGTTTTTCATCAGTTGTGTGAATAACGATATTTCACAGGGTGACCAGTTCCTAAATCAGTGTCTTTATAGAAATAATTCATGTGGTGTCAAACATTTGACCAAGATATTATAATATTATAATCATAATTATACATGTCTTATAAGCAACCCCCAACCTCCCAAACAAATTCTATGCAAAAGTTAAAGACTTGACAAAACACTGGGATGTTTTGAGTGTGAGCTTTCGGTAGCTCTCTGTCCGATGATTTTAGGTATTCAAGCCACTGGGTATCTGTTTGTCTCTACTAACCCTTATCATGCTGGACACGATTGATCCTGCAAATTGCTACCAGTGTAGATCATGATCAGCCTGCAATTCATGATCTGCACTGTTCGCCATTTAGTCAGTATCATTTTGGTAATCACCCCTTTTAACAGTTAATGGTACTGTCTAAATTGAAAGATGGACAAGTTCATTATAGAAATTTAGCAGGATAAGGGTTAAAGTACATAGTACAAAAACGTGAAACTGGAAGTTTATGTCCCCATCTATGACGCAGGATTATCTTGATTGTCAAAAAACTCGAGTTCATTACAATTGAGCATATGCTTTTATCTTTCTATTGAAATTTAAGGAAGTTGAAATTGAAAAAGGGAAGAAAATGGCATAAATGTGGTAGTTTTCAACAGTCTTGTTTTAGATTTTATTGCAAATTTATAAGATAACATCTTACAACTGAAGTTGCTTGGACTGAATGTAGTTGGCTGCTAATACCGTTGTAGTGGTAAGGAATTTTAGATTGTAGTCAAGTTCTGTCCCTGCTGGTTCCTGGACCTCTTGCTAATATTGTTGTAATGGTAAGGAATATTAGGGATTGTGGTCAAGTTCTGGCCTTGCTGGTTCCTGGACCTCTTGCTAATATTGTTGTAATGGTAAGGAATATTGGGGATTGTGGTCAAGTTCTGTCCCTGCTGGTTCCTGGACCTCTTTGCTAATACCATTGTAATGGTAAGGGATTGCGGTCAAGTTCTGTCCTTGCTGGTTCCTGGACCTCTTGCTAATACCATTGTAATGGTAAGGAATTTAGGGATTGTGGTCAAGTTCTGTCCTTGCTGGTTCCTGGACCTCTTGCTAATACCATTGTAATGGTAAGGGATTTAGGGATTGTGGTCAAGTTCTGTCCTTGCTGGTTCCTGGACCTCTTGCTAATACCATTGTAATGGTAAGGAATTTAGGGATTGTGGTCCAATTCTGTCCCTGCTGGTTCCTAGACTTCTTGCTAATACCATTGTATTGGTAAGTAATTTTAGGGATTGTGGTCAAATTCTATCTGTACTGAAAACCAAATATATTGTGCTGTTGCCTGGCCTTATGTGAACAAAATATTTTCTGGCACAGTCGAGTTTGGTTTGATAATGAAACTTGTCATTAATATCTAAATAACATGGTACAGTAGAAACTATTTCTTAGTGTAGTCATAGCGATATTGCAGAGTGCTGTGGTTTTAGAGAGTGCCATAGGCCCAGCACCTCTGTCTTCAACTCTCAAGGTTTCTGTTGGGGTTACCTCACCCTTAGTTCAGAGCTCATACTCTACCATGGGAACACAGGGACTATTTGTCCCATAGCTGGGGGTCTGTTCGTAGGCATCAGAGCGTGTCCACATACCAGTGGGCCTGGCATGCCACATGTCTTGGGGCAGACCTCCTCTGCAGTTCTGCCTGAGGCTGCAAGGTGTTCAGTTACTGTGTGGCGCCATCTGGGTGGCACTGCAAAAGGGCTTGTCTGCAGAGAGGCTATGTACTGGCAGGAAGGACTTACGCACTTGGCTTCTTTTTCACCAGATGGCTAGTATCGGCGGAAGGTGACAAGCACACATCACACAGCACACTTGATGCATCAACAGACCAATGCCACACTATTTCTAAGTGACTATTTAGTACTGACAGTCAGTCTCAGCTGGAATTTAATATTGAAGTTCTAGTAAAATTTGCTGTCAAAGTTTCAATATCAAACTTGGCTAAATTTTATGAACAAGAGACCAGACGTCAAATGGCCCCTGAAACACTGTGTCTGATTTCTATAACATTTGATATTTTTGAATAGGATTTTGATGTTTGTTAGATTTCAGGTTTTATGGCATTGTTCAACCATATTTGAGCCACGCCATGAGAAAACCAACATAGTGAGTTTTGCAACCTGCATGGATCCAGACCAGCCTGCGCAGTCTGGTCAGGATCCATGCTGTTTGCTAACAGTTTCTTTAATTGCAATAGACTTTGAAAGCGAACAGCATGGATCCTGACCAGACTGCGCAGATGCGCGCAGTCTGGTCAGGATACAGCCTGCACAGTCTGGTCAGGATCCATGCTGTTTGCTAACAGTTTCTTTAATTGCAATAGACTTTGAAAGCGAACAGCATGGATCCTGACCAGATTGCGCAGATGCGCGCAGTCTGGTCAGGATCCATTCTGCGCAGGCTGGTCTGGATCCATGCTGGTCGCAAACCCACTATGTTGGTTTTCTCATGGCGCAGCTCATTTCTATTTTGTCATGACTGCCCTGTCCTGGATTCTTTACCCAAACTGGTATGATCTCTGCCAATAACTGACAACTTCTCTGCTTTAATCGGAGGCGGAAGATGAATGACTTCAAACATAGTGTCATTTTTTCAAATAATTCTGGTCAATATATGCCTTATCTGGATTAAACTGGCAACTTTTAATTCATATATACCTTTGTAACTTAAATTAAAAAGTTGTTAGAAGAAAAAATATTTTTGGATGTTAATTTAAAGATGACCCGACTCTGAGTGGCTTTGCTTTTGAATATATTTTCATTATTAAACATGCCTTATTTCATCTAACATCACAGAATGTTGTATACGGTTAACAGTATGAAAATATCACATTTTCATATTTTGAAGACATGGGGCTATTTTGAGTGGCAGAAGCATATTAAAGTTTAACCTTTATGTATGAAAAGATATCTTGAAAATGTTATTTGTATGCTAATCAGTCTCCGTGCAGTGAATCCTAAATATTGTAATTTTTACGATTAACAATACCGGCGCAACAAGTATCCTTTTAATAATAACAAAAAAATAGATTTAATAACAAAAATCAATTCATCTTTTGTGGAACCTCCCGTTTGGTGAAATGTATAAGTTTTAATGCTATTGTATTCAATTATTGAATGTGAAATTTGTTATAATTCACCTTTACGTTTTATTATAAGTTATAGAGACGAAGTTAATTGAAAGTATTTGTGCTGTCTTTCCGTCAGACGAACAATTTTTGAATGATAATTATATTTATCTCAATCAATATTCCGATGTTGTGCGAATAAAATAATATTTTATTGTAGTGGGTGAGAAAATTGCTAATACTTGCGACGCTCTATTTTACGTGCCAACAAGATACTTACGGTTTAAATAGGCTAAAATAGGCTAACAAATTATAATACGAAGAAAAAAGTACAAGGCTCGGCATCCATGCACGATTTGAAGACGCTGTTGTTATTATTATGTATAGATGCTATCGCATTTTCTTCATATACCCGTAACAACGTATTATGGCCTGTTAATGTTCGGTAAACCTCAATAAAAGTGAAATATTTGTTATTGTTGTATTTTAATAGGGTACAGAAGGAGATGCGGAGAAGCCCCCGTTTCAGTCTGTGGTGATACATTTGATTGGATACTAGAAAAAATAATACAAGTCCATCGAGGCAGTATCTTTGAGGCTTTGATGTAGCTTTGGCAGTGCAGTGAAAGGGAATAAGGTAGGAGTTAATTATGTATTTTTATTTTCAAAAAATGGAGAGAAAAATTAGTTGAAAGGAAAAATTTGGAAGATAGCAACTTGCTTGATGAATATTGGAATCAAATTGCATAGGGGATTAAAAAGTGAAGTCACATTATAGACGTTTTCAGTTGCTTCTGTCTTTGTTACTTCTTAAAGTTCTTGATATGCAACCTAGAAGGTTTGTAAGTAGAAAAAAGTCCGTAATGACAAAATATTGTTGATTTGACAGTAGATCTGAAATATCCATTGTTAAACAAATAATCACTGATCACAATATGTGGATAAAAACATTGTACAAATAAATTAGGAAAACATTTACATGTAGTTGAATGGATAAATATAAACATTTAAAAAAACACACCTGCACTATTTGTACTGACAGTGATCTTTCAGTAAATAAACTGAAAATATTTTCTGAAATATGGTGCACTCTTGTTAAATTCGCATATTGATTCTGCCTTTGCGACCATTGTAGAACATGATCAGCCTGCACATCCATGCAGTCTGATCAAGATCTGCACTATTCGCCATTCAGTCAGTTTATTTTCCTTTTAACAATTAATGGTACTGTCCATCTTTCAATTGAAAGATGGACAAGTTCATTATAAGAATTTAGCAGGGTAAGGGTTAAACATGTTTATATTAATTAAACTGCTTGACTGCTGCATTTTGCACAATGATTAGTAATTGTTTTGGTATCAAAAGGCTAACTTTCAAAAGGTTAACTATAGACAAAGGTTTATTGAAATATAACTGACATATTTGTATCCTAAAACACTGATGCTAGAAATAATCAGCCTAACCATCTAAATATTTTACCTTCAGCCAGCTGGCAGCAAGTGATTCTGCCTTTGCGACCAGTGCAGACCAGTCCGTGCAGGCTAATCATGGTCTGCACTGTTTGCTTTTCAGTCAGTAAATTTGCAGTGAACACCCGTCCGAATAATAAATGGTATTTCCCAAATCGAATGATGGACCAGTCCATTTTAGAAATTTAGCAGAGTAAAGGTTAACCACCATTATCATTATTTTACTGTCTAAGATTCATCATCATTTTCATCATCATCATCAGCAGCAGCATTTTGATAGGTTGTAAGTGTATAAAAATTATGTAGTACTTACAAACTTATAATTAATTCTAGGGCAACAATTGTTTATTGTTATCACACTAGTTACCAAAAACCAGGTAATAGCTGGTAACTATGGACAGATCCAGGAATTTGTGATAGAAGGGGCAGGTTTGGGACCCCTTTGAAAACTTTAAGCAGATACACCTCAGCTTGTTCCCAGGCCAGTTTTTGAGCAATAATGGCGAGCTGATTTAAATTTCCAAAAACAGGCATTACAGGGATGAGCTTTTCCAAGTAATACTGATATTATTAGTACATATATAATACAAGTTTTAAGTGAAGTGGCAATGAGTAAAACAATCTGTCAAAATAAATAAGACTTCCATTTTATGGTTGCAGTAAATGTATCTTTTACAATTTAGTGGAGGTACGTGCAGGGTTTGCCCCCCCCCCCCCCCCCCACCTCTCTGAGGACTTTTATGGTAACTGTTGATCTTATTAAGAAAAAACTTTAGTTTTGCAATTATATGGTAAAATCATGATGGTTATCCTCCTTCAGTTTCAGTAAATTTCGGATTTTTCATCAATGTCATTAAAACCATTGTCGTCTATCGAGATATTCTACTGTGAGGGGAGGAATATTCTCATTGGTTGTTGAATCTTCTTCGTTTTCTTCTTGAGTGGTTTAACACCTCCCAAAGTTGATGAGACCTGCATTTTATAACTTAGAATAGAGGAATGCTTAATCTTGTGAAGGAGTTTCAATTGAAATTGTTTCTTCACTGTCGAAAAAATAACACATAAAAAGAAATTTCAATTTCTTTGGAAAGAATAAAAAATTCATAACCAAGGTGCCATTCTATAGTATGTGGCAAATCAAGCAGAAGTTTATAGGCTATCCAATCTATTTTAATACCCAGTTACAATCGAGTGACTTTTCAAAGGATTAATTCAAAATTAACTGCCAATCAGTCTATAAATCTTAATATAGCAGGGAAGTTGATGCATCACTGAAGTTTTGACAGCTATTGTTGTGGCGAAGAGTTGCGGCATCTGTGCCGTGAAAGGTTAAAAACCTTACATATATTTTATCTGTTGTAGTTTTATATGTATCGGCTTGTTTACAGTCAGACCTGTTGATTCAAGACCATCTTTCGGAAATTTAAAAAAGTGGTCTTTTTTTAACAGGTGATCTCTTATTACCAATGAAATCTGTACAATTTGTAGGTAAATGGGATGAAACAAGGATGACCATTCAAGGCAGGGCTTTTATACAAAAGTGGCCTTTGATATACAGTGAAACACAACTCGCTTGAGCATTGATGGCTCGAGCTTCATGGCTGACTTGGGCAATTTATGTAGGCCTGTGCCATTTTTATGCCCCCCTTCAAAGAAGAGGGGGTATATAGTTTTTCTATATATTTTTTGTGTTTGGATCGCTCAAAACTCCAGATAACATTTTTCTAATCTCCTTTAAGTGATCCTTGTTTTACTGTATTTTTATACTGTCTAAATTGTTTAGCTCAGTTAGTATGAAAGTTTAATGTGAATTATATCACTTTTGTAGGCATCCAAGAAAAGCAAAGTATCACTTAGCCTTTAAGGAGACAAACCTTGAACCTACTGGAGTTTGAGGTTTCAGCAGTCTGTTCTTTATTACATTTCATTATCTGTCCTTTTATAATTTTACCATATCATACAAGTTTTCTGACTTTGAATCACTTGCCTCTCGCCGATGCAGGTTCACAACCATTTGGGGTGTAGAATTCTTTATGGGTGGAAGCCATCTATCTGGCTTACAGAAGGGCATTTCTACCCAGGTGTCTGCCCATACCTGACACTATGACTGGTGGGGCACATTGGCTCTTCTTTCACTATCAGAAGCAGTCAGGTTGCCATAGGACATAAACTGAATCAATGTGTCTCGAAACCTGATGAAAATAAATGCATGTGTATTATTAGTTTGTCATGGACCAAACAGAAGAAACTTGCTGACTGAAGAGTTTCAATTAGGCTTAGTCTGCATAAATAAGTTTTCCAAAACCACTGGTAGGATTTCAGTCCAATGATCAGTACCACACCAAGTTGGCATAGATTACCCTTGGCTTCTTGGACTTTAGAATCAGCTGCTGTTTCCTGGAGTCCTCCAGAAAAAAAGTTCTCCAAAGCCATTGGTTGGATTTCTATCAAAAGTTGGCATGTCCTCATGTTTTGCAGTATTAAATGGCTACTTTTAGAGGTTCAGCTTTCTTTAAAACATTCTTTAATGTTCTTTCAACCTATGTAATTAATGCCTACATTTCACTAAAAAACATATCTCAGAATGACATAGACTTTGAGTTTATACTTTTTTTTTTAAACTTGATTTTTAACAAAATCTTACTGATTGAGAAAAGTCTTGATATGGATGTCTCATGTAAGCCTGGCATAGCCCCAGTGTGGGGTTTAAACTAGTGATTCCAGCATCTTTACCAATATAGAACAGTTCCATACAAAACTCTTCACAAGGGAGTCAAAATAGATACATTCTGATATATATCAATAACATTTCAGAAGCATAGACATATTATATGATAATATGATGTATGATGTTTTTATTGGCAATAAATTCAGAAATGATAAACCTGACAGGCAATAATGTCTCAATTTTCAGTAATTTAGTTGACAGCTTGTGAAAGAAACTTTTGCACTGTATCTGCAAATCACTTTCTTGCAATAGCAGATGGAGTTACATTTACACTTTGTACAATATTTTTTACTTTGAATTCATTTATTTCAACTAATTTTCAAAAAAAAATGTTAGCGTTTAAAGTGGTACTTTTCTTGTTCTGGAGACCCACTTTCCATATTAGCATTCAAGATCAGGGCTTGTTGCTGGGGATAGGAATTAATATACAGCGGAGCATTAAATTCTGCAAAATCAAAAAATTTCTAATTTTAATTTATACTAGCAATAGAAATTTTATTCTGTCAGTCAGGATATTAATTGTGTATGCTTATACTTAAAACATCCTTTACCTCTTTCTTATTCTAAATAAGAATTAGACAGTATTAATTTTCCTCTTTTCCAGTCTGCAGTCTTAGGTAATGGATTTTAACAGAAATAAAAAGTTCAATAAATATGCAGGAAATTTGAGGTTTTACCCAAGTGATTTGCTGTGTCGTACAAATGATTGAATTTTGTTATTATGGTGCAGTATAATAATAACCAATTGCTTTAACCTTTAGCCTGCTGGCGGCAAGTGATTCTGCCTTTGTGACCAATGCAGACCAAGATCAGCCTGCACATCCATGCAGGCTGATCATGGTCTGCACTGTTCCCATTCAGTCAGTACCTTTTTGGTAAGCACCCCTTTTAACAGTTAATGGTACTGTCCAAATTGAAAGATGGACAAGTTCATTATAGAAATTAAGCAGGGTAAGGGTTTTACTACATTGTAGTTAGATTTCAAGGTTAAGCAAGAACAGATTTCAAAAGTTTGTCCATTTCAGTATACAAAATTTATATCATTGGAAGCGACTAGGCTTATGTTTAAAAAGATAAAATCTTATAGAAAATTCATTGGAAGCAAAGAACGCAACCAAGCAGCAGTGCGGCAGACTAAGTTTGACTGAGTCTGTTCATGAGAGGTAATGAACTGTGCATCAGCCTCTCATGCCTCCTAGCTCAGACTTAAAGGAGAATGCTTTAACACTGATCTCCATGATTTCAAAGGACCAGAAAATATTACAACACTGAGTTCTAAGACATGATTATTCATATTTTGTTGATGTTTTAACAGATCCGGATGTGGCAAATAATGAAGTGCTTAATTTGTTTGTTCATGATCGAAAAGCTACTTTATATTATCGAAGATGGATTTGTTTTCCTGCTAAGCTATTTGTACTTTAATAAGATTGTTTTTCAATGAAGTGTACTTTAATAAGATTGTTTTTCAATGAAGTCTGTAGTCATGATTTTGATGAATGTGTTAACTGATACATTTCGACCTATGTTTAGAAGACCACATGTGAACAGAGACCACCTCTCCTTGCATTTTTAACAATTGTGGTGTACTGTGAAATCATCAATTTTTTCACAGATTCCATAGATGAGTGGATCCACCAAATTTGATAATAAAAAAACAAACAAGTAAAACTCCCATTTATACGGTGTACGACGGACTCTCACCATCGTACTGCCGTGTTATCACCATCGCACTGTCGCACTTCACCATTGTACTGTCGCGCTTCAACATTGTACCTTCGCGTTCACAGGGAGCAGGTGCTGGCCCTAAAGGAACACCGTACATTTATTTTATGTTAAAATATGGAATTCCATGAAGTTGTATCTTTATGACCAAAACCACTAAATTTAGTGTTTATGAAATTAATTGATTTCAGATAATTTAACCTGTGAATAAATACAGTCGAAACTCGGTATCTCAAACTCGTTTACCTCGAAATTCGGCTTAAGTCGAAGAAATTTTCAAGTCCCGTCAAATTTCCTTCTTTATATATGTAATTCGACTCCAGTTACGTCAAAATTTGACTTACCGAGACTTCGGATGTGTCGAAAGAGTTTTCCAGTCCCGTCAATAAAATTCAAGTGCATTGTAACCTCGGTAAGTCGAAGTGAGAAAAATATGCGATAAAGTTTAACACATGTCATTGTGAATGTGGCTGGTTTCTAACACATGTCCATGTTTATTGCCTTGCCAGAACGCCGTGATGCCGACATATCAAAGGTGCTGCGAATATCAAAGTGAAATGATGTCATACCTGTTTGCATGTGCCATTAGATTTCTTTTAATCAGCGGTCATTTGTTTTTGTGACGTTATGAAAATTGCTTAAAATTTAAACTAAATAATTAATTAGTTTGAACAGTTGGGATCTTTCATAAAGATTAATTAGAGGTAATCGCGATGAGACTGTATAAAAATAGCTTCTTTGGAGAAAGGACCATCCGTTCAAAATGCCAGGTCGAAATGCTATCAATCCTTCGGGAGCTCTGATTATGTTAAAAATAAAATGCAAAGTGTAATAAAATTTATAACCATTTTGTGTATCGCCTTAAAAGATTTATTGCAAGGTATACTATACTTATAGTGTTCCCAAATAGCTGGAGATTAAAAAATGTGTTGGATCCAACTTTTTAGCTCACCTGTCACAAGGTGACAAGGTGAGCTTTTGTGATCGCGTGGTGTCCGTCGTCCGTCCGTCCGTAAACTTTTGCTTGTGACCACTCTAGAGGTCACATTTTTCATGGGATCTTTATGAAAGTTGGTCAGAATGTTCATCTTGATGATATCTAGGTCAAGTTCGAAACTGGGTCACGTGCCTTCAAAAACTAGGTCAGTAGGTCTAAAAATAGAAAAACCTTGTGACCTCTCTAGAGGCCATATATTTCACAAGATCTTCATGAAACTTGGTCAGAATGTTCATCTTGATGATATCTAGGTCAAGTTCGAAACTGGGTCACGTGCCATCAAAAACTAGGTCAGTAGGTCTAAAAATAGAAAAACCTTGTGACCTCTCTAGAGGCCATATATTTCACAAGATCTTCATGAAAATTGGTCAGAACGTTCACCTTGATAATATCTAGGTCAAGTTCGAAACTGGGTCACGTGCCATCAAAAACTAGGTCAGTAGGTCAAATAATAGAAAAACCTTGTGACCTCTCTAGAGGCCATATTTTTCATGGGATCTGTATGAAAGTTGGTCTGAATGTTCATCTTGATAATATCTAGATAAAGTTCGAAACTGGGTCATGTGCGGTCAAAAACTAGGTCAGTAGGTCTAAAAATAGAAAAACCTTGTGACCTCTCTAGAGGCCATATATTTCATGAGATCTTCATGAAAATTGGTCAGAATGTTCACCTTGATGATATCTAGGTCAAGTTTGAAAGTGTGTCACGTGCCATCAAAAACTAGGTCAGTAGGTCAAATAATAGAAAAACCTTGTGACCTCTCTAAAGGCCATATTTTTCATGGGATCTGTATGAAAATTGGTCTGAATGTTCATCTTGATGATATCTAGGTCAAGTTTGAAAGTGGGTCACGTGCCTTCAAAAACTAGGTCAGTAGGTCAAATAATAGAAAAACCTTGTGACCTCTTTAAAGGCCATATTTTTCATGGGATCTGTATGAAAATTGGTCTGAATGTTCATCTTGATGATATCTAGGTCAAGTTTGAAACAGGGTCATGTGCGGTCAAAAACTAGGTCATTAGGTCTAAAAATAGAAAAACCTTGTGACCTCTCTAGAGACCATACTTGTGAATGGGTCTCCATAAGAATTGGTCAGAATGTTCACCTTGATGATATCTAGGTCAAGTTTGAAACTGTGTCACGTGCCATAAAAAACTAGGTCAGTAGGTCAAATAATAAAAAAACCTTGTGACCTCTCTAGAGGCCATACTTTTCATGGCATCTGTATGAAAGTTGGTCTGATTGTTCATCTTGATGATATCTAGGTCAAGTTTGAAACTGGGTCAACTGCGGTCAAAAACTAGGTCAGTAGGTCTAAAATTATTAAAATCTTTTGACCTCTCTAGAGACCATATATTTCAATGGATCTTCATGAAAATTGGTCAGAATTTTTATCTTGATAATATCTAGGTCAAGTTCAAAACTGGGTCACATGAGCTGAAAAACTAGGTCACTATGTCAAATAATAGAAAAAAACGACGTCATACTCAAAACTGGGTCATGTGGGAAGAGGTGAGCGATTCAGGACCATCATGGTCCTCTTGTTTTCATCATTTCGTCAATATACGTCCCTCCTCTTAACTCAAATTTCGGTTATCTCGAAATAAAAAGCACGGTCCCTTGAAATTCGAGATACCGAGTTTCGACTGTACTACCTTTTAGCTCTTCGAAGTTTGCACTTGACTGTAAATATAAATTTATACAAATCATGATTATTTGCGAATCTTGTAAAACCCATGACTCCAGGGATTTTATTCCTAAGTTCTTTGCAATTATTTAAGCATGATATACCTGATGCACCTCATTTCCGCATAATGGTATCCGCCTGCTAAGCTCAATAGGGAGAGCGCAGATCTATGGATTGCAGGATTGTGTGTTCAATCCCAAGTGAGGCATTTGTTCTCCTTGACGACTGATAAAAGACATTGTGTCTGAAAAATATCTTCCTCCACCTTTGACTCACATGGGGAAGTTATCAGTTACTCATGGAGAACAGGTTAGCATTGGTACACAATCCAGGAAAACTGGTTAGGTTAACTTCGTGCCATAACATAACTGAAGGCTCAAAACTCATTGCAAACAAACAAACAGAATATTTCCGATATACAATGAAAGAGGAGCAAAGACAGAAGTTAAAACTTTTTTTGAAATCGGCAAAATCAGCATTGCAATCTGACTATAAATTATTTGAATAACAAAGTGTTTGAATTATATTTGTGTTCCTTTGATGTTGTTTTTCTGGTACAAACCTACCTTAGCAACTTGAATTATATTCCGTTTGATTTATTTCTGATCGTTTTGTAATATGAAATCAACAGTGATGTTGCATTGCTCCAATGTTTTCTATTCCATTGCCTCACTGTGATGAATAAATTGAGCTTAGCATAAACATTGTTTGAAAAATATTCTCATTTTTGATCTCGGGAAGTTAATACATACTGTGAAATACAAGTATCATTTTTTTTGTTGAGACGGAAGATTTATACCTTCTAACAGATTTATTTCTTCTGTATATTGTTACATTGCAAGAGATTTGCAGTAGAATATATAAAAAGCAAATTTAGCATAAAAGCAGTTGTTTGTAGAAGATTCATTGACAGGTTATACAGAAAATGTAACTTTAGCCTTGAAGTATCAATAGAAAGTAAATAAGAAGTATTGTTGTATAACATTATATAGCATTATATTCTACCCTTATTTTTTTTTCTATTTCCAAAACTGTATTAAAGTTGAATTAGGTATTACTGCAAAGATTTTGTAGCAATGTATTTTACAGTGTTTTTTTTTCATTTTCATTTTTTTTTTTAAATTTCTATATATATTTTACACATATTTACAAAAAAATTCTTGTGATTTTAGAAAATGTCTAGTCCGTATTTCAAATGCTCTAAAAACCGGTACTGGTGTCATACAGAAGGCATGGTCGTGACTCCAGTTGTGCTCGAACCCACGACCTCCGGGTTGAGCAGCAAACACCTTAACCACCAGACCTTTTCTCTACTTCAGTGAAATCTGAAGATATGAAATAGTTCTCTGAGTACAGAGAGAAAAAAAATGATAAGGATATCTGCTACAAAATGTTACAATAAACTTCATTACTTTAACAACAAAACAATGTATTACGGTGGCAGGATTTTACAAAAGCAACATGATTAACTAATAACAATAGCGCTATACAATTCTGTCTCCTTTGACGATTCTTATAGAAGCAAAGAAAGGCAAAATCGACAATGCAACAAGATGGTGCAGTAATCCAACGATATGAATACCTATTGTCCTCAACGATCGCCGAACAATGCGTACATATTGTCCACAAAAACTTTGCTTTCTGGTAAAGTGTTTGAAGAATTTAGAAAAAAAGCAGTATTCACGAATAACTTGGCATTGACGTAAAAGGATTTTCGAAGCTAGAGACTGGGACTTTTAGTGTTTTTTTCTGGTTGATTTATGACATAATGATTTCAGGTATTTGTTATTACTTCGATTTTAGATTTATTTTTTATCAAAATGTACGAATATATAGTTTGTTCCAGTAAGTATAAAATTAGTTCAAGAACTACTTTTTGAGCAGTTTTCTTTTTTGTTTTTTGCATGAGAGGTTTTGTGCATATATCTGTTACCACATGAAATAAATTAAGGAACAATTTTAAAACTGCCCATAAGAAATTTCATAGTACATTAATTTTTATGTCAAGATTTTGGAGGTATTTAGTTTAATGGTAACATTTCCTTTTTTCCTTTTAAATAACATTCTTAGCTTTGTTTTTTCATTGTGATCAAATATGATAAACACTATTTGTATATTTTGAAAAAAGTATTTGACAAAACTTGTTGTATGTTTCTATTTAATTGTCAGTAAAACATCAACCATTTTGCAACAAGAACAAAGTTTATTGAAGGATGATGTTATTATGCACTTACGTTTTATTTTTGGATTGAAAGTTTTCCATTGTAATGAAACAAAACTTGTGTCTTGCAAGGTCTGTAGAACGCTATAGGGGCATATGAAGACAATGAAAATAAAATGATGTAAGAATTAATATGCTTGGTCAAAGATATTTAAAATGGAACAGATCTGAAACTCCCATAAGATTACAGAGCAAATCTCATGACAACCAAATGAGAAGATGCTTTCATCACAAGGTACCAAATAATTATCAGAGGTGTTTGATACTTGTATCAGGGTGATGAGAACTATTTTATTCAGTATGTTGTTGCCTGTTTTCTTTAGGTTTAATGCCGTTTTTAGTTCCCTACCACTGGAACAACGGAGGGGACTATAGGAATGCCCTCCATCTGTCTGTCTGTCTGTCCTTCATCTGTACTTCATCCGTCCGCAAATCTGGATCCTGCAATAACCCAAAAAGTATTCAAGCTAGGTTCATAAAACTTGATGCGTGAATAGAGGTCAATGTAGACTATGCACATACATGATTTATGCTTGTAGGTCAAGGTCAAGGTCACTGTTGAAGGTCAAGTAAAAATTGTTTCTGCTCCATAATTTTTATGTGCATTGATAGATAATCTTAGTGCTACACACAAACATTCCCCATGATGAGACAATATATCAACACATGATCTATGCTTTTCGGTTAAAGGTCAAAGTCACCGGTAGGGAACTTCTGTATTGCCGCTACAATACTTGGACACTTGTTTCAATAGTTTTTCAGTTATGAAACAGCCAGCATTTAAGACACAATTTCTTCTATCAAATCATCAAATAGAGCTTCATCCAAGGATTAAACTTATGACCCAACAGTCTGTTGATCTGCACTTTCCCTAATTGGTAGGGCATTAGTATTAATTATCCATTGTCATAGAAGGATAGTTAAAATTTTAAGGCAGAGTCAATATTATTTATTCTCCTCATCCTTGCATATTATGGTATGGAGGAGAGCAATGGTTTGGTGGTTAGGGTGTTTAGCTGCTCTGTTTTGGAGGTTGCAGGTTCAAATCCTGTCTGGTCACAACTCATTATAGGACATAGGAAATAGGTACTTGTCTTTCCATGTAATAGTCTCACAAAGGGCTCGATATGCTTGAAGCTTTCATTGTAGTTGACTTGTAATAAATATGACTTACTAAACATAACCGACAACCTTGAGACATAAATCATATAAACTGAAGCAACATTTTGTTCAAAATATAAAAAAGATACATACAGAATGCACAACACAAAAATTTTTAATTTTAATTTTGAATAAGAGATGCACTTTAAAATTCATAAATACAATAATACATTATTATTTTTGCCGCCAAGCTCATAAGATGACATCTTCCCATTATAAATATGACTGTTGTATAATTTCACACAACATTTCACCCAAATAATCACTTGGGGCTTTTATTGTACCCGTAATAATGATGCTTTTAAATAATAAAACCTAGTTTCGCGATCAGTACGAGTGTACACCCTTTATTCATTATTTTGTAATGCATTTCTTGTTTTATTTTCGTTTGAAAAAACTTGCCACTTACTTTTAGCACAACTGATAGGATATTTGGTAATGGCTAAAAAATCAAACCAAAAACATATAGTTTAACTTTCTCTGAAACATAAGATTGCATTTCATTATTTTTGTCGTTGAAAGCATCAAAACTTTGATTTTAGGCTTATTATTTTAAGTAGGTAAGATGTCTGGTTCCGATAAAATTTGGTTATGTGGTTGTAATAGATGGAAGTACGGTTCCAGTAAATGATCTGGTTCCCATAAATGGCAGTTGGTAAGATGTCTGGTTTCTTAACATGGAAGTAGGGAAGCTGTCTGCCTTCTATAAATGGGAGTAGGGAAGATGTCTGGTTCTAATGAATCGAAGTTGGGAAGGTCTCTGGTTCCCGAAAGATTTAGAAGTATCAGAGATGTCTGGTTCCCACCATATGAAATATGGAAGATGTCTGCTCTTCATAAATGGAAGAAGAGAAGTTGTCTGTTTCCATAGAATGGATCTTCATACACATTAACACAAAAAGTAGACAGTGTGCTTATGCAGACAGAACTTTATACATCAAAACTTCAAATCTGAGACTTTACACATTTGGTAGAAATACAGTTAAAAAACATTTGTGTAGTTTCATTATTGAAAATTATTTTGGCATTAACACAGAAAAATAGCGATGTTAAGAATATTAATTTATCTAACCAGAGCCTAGAATTGGAACTGCCATGTATAATGGCAACAGTAAATTGACCTCCACACCGTTTCTACATAATATAATGTTTTCTCTGATATGTTATTTTCAATGCATGACATGGGACAATATTCATAAAACCACGCACTCTTAAGCACAGTGATATTGTACTGCTGTCACCCTGCAAACATTGAACCCAGCAGTGCCTCGGTTGTTGAGCTTCCACCTCACATGTGAGAATTCTGGAAAATGCCATCACAGGGCCAGGTCATTCTAAACACTTTATGAAAGGGATTATGCCTTGCCCTCAGCATTAAAAGGATAGTTCTAGGACTAGTCTGCATAGTGTCAGTATGATGAGTATGAAATGACAGAGTGGGGTATTAGGTATTATGTAATGTTCATGTCTCTGCATTGTTATATTGCAATAAGGCACACAGCGAGGCAACACCATTAAACTGGGCATTGTGCTTAGTGCTACAAATATTGTTAAAAACTCACACATACAAACATGCATGTACACGCAAAAGGTACTAAAGTAAGCACTGTTATTATTATAAATTGCTTTATCCTGTATAAAACTTAGGAGTGAGCTTTAATAAACTAAGCTAGTGCCAGTTCTGACAGCCCTATAACCTTGGCATTGCTGACTGGGATTGTGTTCACTGCAGGATTGTGGCTTGAGGTTTTTATACACCCATTATTGTGGTATATAGACCATGATTTATACCATAGATACATTATTTTTGAAAGTTTGGTAAATGGCCCATAAACAGATTATTCTTTTGTTGCTGGCCATAGTTTATTGTGCTGATTTGATGACTTGGTGGGTAAAAGTGAATTTTTTAGTTAATCATGTTGTGAACTTAATGTCCTTTTTTTCTTCTTGAATGCCTGTTATAATGACGTTCTGTAATGCATGGAATATTAATTTGTGATTATTGTTAGAGAAAAATTCAATATCACATTTTGATAGGTATTTAAATTGGAGGTTTGGAATAGTTTCGGTTGCTTAAACTAGTGCTTTTAAATTATTAAATTGTTTGAGGTATTGAATAAATTATTATTATATTCATCATACACACAGAAACAAAATTGTATATACATTTCAAAAAACAGTTTACCGTGTTGGCCTTGATTACAGTTAAACTTTAAGGTAACTCGGGCTTAACTACATTACTTTAAAGCTCACCTTAACAAAAGTTTTAGTCATCTGTTGCCTTTTGTCTGGCATTAGCTTTTAATTATGAACAAAAACTCCTCATGAACAGCATGATGGATCTTCATCAAACTTGGTTGGAAGTATCCTTGCATAGACTTCTCTCAGGTTTGGTCATGTGATTCTGTCATTGTTAACATTTTACTAAAACATCTTTTTGAAACGACTGATCAGAATTACACCAAACTTGGTCTGTAGCATCCTTATAGGGTCTTCTCCCTATTTTGTTCAGTTGGATATGCTAGGCTGCTTTTAGGGATAACAAGAGCTAAAAATAGAAAAATCTTTATAACAACTTCTTCTCATGAACCACTATCACTATTATATAGTATTCTTGTAAGGTCCTCTCCCATATTTGTTTAAATAGTTCTGTTTTGTCCCTGTTAGCAGATACCATAGCTAAAAATAGATAAATCTTCTAACAATATCTTCTCAAGAACTACTGGTCCCATATTTGTTTAAATGGTTCTGTTTTGTCCCTGTTAGGGGTTGACAGAGCTAAAACTCTTTTAACTCTTTTAACATCATCTTCTCAACTACTGGATGAATCTTAACCAAGCTTGTTAGCCTTGTAAAGTTAGCCTGTTGGTGGCTAGTGATTCTGTCTTTGCGACAATTGCAGACCAAGATTCGTGCAGGCAGATCATGGTCTGCACTGTTTGCTATTCAGTCAGTAAGTTATCATATTGAATGATGGACCAGTCCATTTTAGAAGTTTAGCAGACTAAAAGTTTATGTTCTTCAAACAATTCTACATGAGCTTAACATAGATTAACATTTACACAACTTTTTCACACAAACCATTTGATGGTTTTACATCAAATTCGATCAGTAGAATCCTTGCAAGGTCTTCTTTCAGATTTGGACAAATGGTTCTGCTTGCTCCTGTTTAGGGAGTTATAAGTTCGGTAACGTTTTTAGCTCACCTGAGCACAAAGTGCTCAAAGGTGAGCTTTTGTGATCGCCCTGTGTCCGTCGTCCGTCATCAACAATTTGACTGTTAACACTCTAGAGGTCACAATTTTGGCCCAATCTTAATGAAACTTGGTCAGAATGTTACCCTCAATAAAATCTTGGACGAGTTCGATATTGGGTCATCTGGGGTCAAAAACTAGGTCACCAGGTCAAATCAAAGGAAAAGCTTGTTAACACTCTAGAGGTCACAATTTTGGCCCAATCTTAATGAAACCTGGTCAGAATATTACCCTCAATAAAATCTTGGACGAGTTTGATATTGGGTCATCTTGGGTCAAAAACTAGGTCATCAGGTCAAATCAAAGGAAAAGCTTGTGAACACTCTAGAGGTCACAGTTTTGGCCCAATGTTAATGAAACTTGGTCAGAATATTACTCTCAATAAAATCTTGGACGAGTTTGATATTGGGTCATCTGGGTCAAAAACTAGGTCACCAGGTCAAATCAAAGGAAAAGCTTGTTAACACTCTAGAGGTCACAATTTTGGCCCAATGTTAATGAAACTTGGTCAGAATGTTATCCTCAATAAAATATTGGACGATTTCAGTATTGGATTATCTGGGGTCAAAAACTAGGTCACCAGGTCAAATCAAAGAAAAAGCTTTTTAACACTGTAGAGGCCACATTTATGACTGTATCTTCATGAATCTTGGTCAGAATGTTAATCTTGATGGTTTCAAGGTCCAGTTTGAATCTGGGTCATGTAGAATCAAAAACTAGGTCACCAGGTCAAATCAAAGGAAAAGCTAGTTAACACTGTAGAGGCCACATTTATGACCATATCTTAATGAGACTTGGTCAGAATGTTGATCTTGATGATCTATAGGTCGAGTTCAGATCTGGGTCAGGTGGGGTGAAAAACTAGGTCACAAGGTGAAATCAAAGAAAAAGCTTGTTAACACTCTAGAGGCCACATTTATGACTATCTCTTCATGAAACTTGGTCAGAATGTTAATCTTGATGATCTTTAGATCAAGTTCGAATCTGGGTCATGTGGGGTCAAAAACTAGGGCACTGGGTCAAATTAAAGGAAAAGCTAGTTAACACTTTAGAGATCACATTTATGACGATATCTTTATGAAATTTGGTCTGAATGTTAATCTTGATGATCTTTAGGTCAATAGGTCAGATAATCATTTCATGAACCACTTGATGGATCATCACCAAATCTTGTTTGTAGTATCCTTGTAATATCCTTTCTTAAATTTTTTCTGCTTGGCTGCTTTTAGAGACCATCAGAGCTAAAAATAGAAATATCTTTAAGCTACTTCTTCTCATAAACCACTCCATAGATCTTTTCCTAACTTGTTCTGTAGCAACCTGGTAATGTCGACAATCGAGTTTGTTCAAATGGTTCCACTTCATACTTTTAGGGGTTGCAAGAACTAAAAATAGTTAAACCTTTAAGTATCTTCTTCTAATGAACCAAATCAACTTATACATTCTTGTTAAATAGGGCTGGTTTTGTATTGTTCTACAATTTTCAGAAGCAAAGATATAGTTCCTAGTTTGATGGTCTTTGAAAAATTATGTTTATGCAAGAGTGTCTCCTATCAAAGAATCTCATTATTTTACTGAGCTTCACCTTGAGAATATTTCTGGTGAAAATATGATACAGTTAATGACAGAGAAATAAGTGTTCCAGATTGTCAGAAATTAAATATTATTAGATCAAAAATTAATGGCCATTTTCAGGTTAGCGGCTATGTCTTGTTTTTCAAAAAGGCTGTCAGGACATTCCATTCAAGCAGTTCAGCAACAACCACTTTTAACCTTTAGCCTGATTCTGCCTTTGCAGCCAGTGCAGGCTCATCTTTGTCTGCATTGTTCGCTGCTCAGTCATTAAATTTTCAGTGAACACCCCTTTGAATAATAAATGGTGCTGCCCAGACTGGATGATAGACCAGTCCATCTTAGAAATTTAGCAGGGTAAAGGTTAAGCAGCAGCCTCCTAATATTGAACACAACCTCAGGTCAGCAACAGCCTCTATTATGCAATAAATTTTATTATGCAACAACCTGTTCTAAACAACCTTTGTAAAGCAACAACCTCTTTTAAGCAATAACCTGTATTATGCGGCAGACTCTGTTATGCAGCAACCTGTATTATCCAAAAACCTCTACGAAATTACAGCCTCTGTTAGGCAACAATTGTATTCTCTTGACTGGCAACTTAGCAAGGAATTTTGAGGACATAAATCAAAGCGGTGATATCTACCACCAGGAAATATATGCAGATGGCACCTTTTTGCTTTTAGGTCATTGGAACACAATAATTATAAGTAGACACTTCTATCATGTGCTCCACAAACAATCAGAATTGTAAGTTCTTGATTTAGCAAAAAAAAAGTATTTCTAAGAAATGAGTAACAATAAAAAACGAAAGAGGAAAATCTCTTAAATGTAGTGAAGAAGTAGGATGCATTGAATCATCATTGTTAATCAGGGAAAATAAAATGGTGCACTTTTCTGGGAAGTAAATCTGTCAAGAGAAACAATAACCCACTGGGTATGTTTTATGGGTATAACATGTGCATTTTTGATCACCAGAGGAAGTGTGCCCTGTGGTAGATAAATGAGCAATACATCTGTAAATGATACTATCAAACTTATTGTTCCATTTGGGAGGTCTGAAATAAGCTTTCAGCCTGCTTCTGCCAGAATTTTGTACTTTATAGTGTGCTTTAGAATGGCAAAACCAACATTTTGATTTATTGAAATATGTTCTTGTTTATATTTTTGTTTTGACTGTAGGTATATTGAGACATATCCTACTGGCTCTGGAGAAAGCTTCCATGTCCACACCTTGGGTGAATTTTTGATGCAGTTATCACTTTAGGCAACAGAAAATTAGTTGTGATTCCAGCAGGTATACAAAGTTTGATTCCATACCTCATGTTTTTATTTCGATGTAAATGAGATGTGAAACCAAAATTTGTATTCCTGTTTGGCGCCGTATAACCTATACTGTGTTGGTGTGCCGTAAAATAAACCCCCCCCCAAAAAAAAAAATTGAAATAAATAAAGTGCTCAAAAATTATTTTGTAGTCATAAATAGTAGAACATGTTCTGTGTATCTAAACCTTATATCAAGATAATGGTCTTACTTTCAGGGGCCTCCGTGGCCGAGGTCGCTGACTTCAAATCACTTGCCCCTCATCAATGTGGGTTCGAGCCTCACTTGGGGCATTGAATTCTTCATGTGAGGAAGTCATCCAGCTGGCTTACGGAAGGTTGGTGGTTCTACTCGGGTACCCGCTCGTGATGAAATAATGCATGGAGGGGCACCTGGGGTCTTCCTCCACCATAAAAGCTGGAAAGTCGCCATATGACCTATAATTGTGTCGGTGCGACGTTAAACCCAACAAAAAAAAAAAAAGGTCTTACTTTCAGAAAATCACCAGATTTTCCAGTTTAAAGAATGTATTTGATGGATTGTGATATGAAAGAAAAACAGATTAATAATATATGACAATATTAGAGTAACATTACATACATTATTTCGCATGCATTGACTAGCTGTTCCAAGGTTAGCATTCAGCAGTTTTGCATGCATTGACTAGTTGTTCCAAGGTTAGCATTCAGCAGTTTTGCATGCATTGACCAACTGTTCCAAGGTTAGCCTTCAGCAGTTTTGCATGCATTGACTAGCTATTCCAAGGTTAGCATTCAGCAGTTTTGCATGCATTGACAGTTGTTCCAAGGTTAGCATGCATTGACTGGCTAATCCAAAGTTGGCATTCGTCAGTTTTGCATGCATTGACTAGTTGTTCCAAGGTTAGCATTCAGCAATTTTGCATGTATTGACTAGCTATTCCAAGGTTAGCCTTCAGCAGTTTTGCATGCATTGACTAGCTATTCCAAGGTTAGCCTTCAGCAGTTTTGCATGCATTGACTAGCTATTCCAAGGTTAGCCTTCAGCAGTTTTGCATGCATTGACTAGCTATTCCAAGGTTAGCATTCAGTAGTTTTGCATGCTTTGACTGGCTAATCCAAAGTTAGCATTCATCAGTTTTGCATGCATTGACCAACTATTCCAAGGTTAGCATTCAGCAGTTTGCATGCTTGACTACTGTCCAAGTTAGCATTCACAGTTTGCATCATTGACGTATCTAGGTTAGCATTCAGCAGTTTTGCATGCACTGACTAGTTATTCCTAGGTTAGCATTCAGCAGTTTTGCATGCATTGACTAGTTGATCCAAGGTTAGCATTCAGCAGTTTTGCATGCATTGACTAGTTGTTCCAAGGTTAGCATTCAGCAGTTTTGCATGCTTTGACTGGCTATTCCAAGGTTACCATTCAGCAGTTTTGCATGCATTGACTAGTTGTTCTAAGGTTAGCATTCAGCAGTTTTGCATGCATTGACCAACTATTCCTAGGTTAGCATTCAGAAGTTTTGCATGCATTGACTAGGTATCCCAAGGTCAGCATTCAGCAATTTTGCATGCTTTGACTGGCTATGCCAAGGTTAGCATTCAGCAGTTTTGCATACATTGCCTAGCTGTTCAAAGGTAAGCATTTAGCAGTTTTGCATGCATTGACTAGTTGTTCCAAGGTTAGCATTCAGCAGTTCTGCATGCATTGTAAGTGCTTATTGTGCTAGATATATGTGCTTCATACTTGTAGTAAGTATCATGTGCTTTATACTTGTAATTAGTTATTGTGCTATGTAGATATACTTTATTCTTGTAGTTTGTTATTGTACTGGATATATGGTGCTTTATACTTGTAACTGGATCTTGTGCTGGGCATATGTAATTGGTTATTGTGCTTGGTATATGTAATTAGTTATTGTGCTGGGCATCTGTAATTGGTTATTGTTCTGGGCATATGTAATTGGTTATTGTGCAGAGTAAATTTAATTGGTTATTTTGTGCTATATTTAATTGGTTATTTTGTGCTGGACATGTTTAATTGGTTATTGTGCAGGGCATATGTAATTGGTTATTGTGCTGGGCATATGTAATTGGTTATTGCTTGATATATGTAATTGGTTATTGTGCTGGGTATATGTAATTGTAATTGGTTATTGTGCTAGGTATGTGTTATTGTAATTAGTTATATTGCAGGGTATATGTAAGGGTATATGTGTGTTTACTAGACATTGTTTGTTGCAAAAGATATCTGTCTCATGGCGATAAATTTATGTTATTGGTTAACACTGGTATGATACAATTAGTCAGTTATGTACACTGTACAGGTATAAGCTAAATGTTACATTGCACCAAAAGTTTGATTAATGATTGTAGCCCACATAGTTATAAGTAAATCTTTGATGTTTTTTTCTGTAGTTGCTGATTAGATTTAAATGATTCATATTTGAACAAGACTATTAAAAATATAACTGACAGGAGCCTGACTTTATAAGCTTGCTGTTGACAATTTTTCTACAATATCAGCCCTTAGCCTGCTGGCGGCAAGTGGTTTTGCCTTTGCAGCCAGTGCAGACCAAGACCAACCTGCACATCCGTGCAGGCTGATCATGGTCTGCACTGTTCGCTATTCAGTCATTAAAGTTTCAGTGAACACCCCTTTGAATAATAAGTGGTACTGCCCAAACTGCATGATGAACCAATCCATTTTGGAAATTTAGCGAGTAAAGGTTAGGGAGGATTTTGGAAAATACTTGATACTGTGAACCCATTTTATTTTATGGGCATGAAATTTAAGGTTTGGGCCTGGACAGCTTCCGAGTATGTCCTGAAAACATGATCTCTTGGGTTTCATATTTAGATGAAAAAAAAAGAATGGGATGTTTATTTGTTTATTTGGATTTAATTTTGTGAAGTGATGCAACCATGAACTTCACGATGAAGTGCACGAAAATAAAGTTCCCAACAAATAATATTAATTTCATGGTATAGGAGCATATATTTTGATGATTTATGACACTAGAAACTCTTTTAATGAAATATAGCTTCAGGATTTTTAATAATACCAAAGAATAGAGCATTGTATTTCAGATTTTGAAAATGTTTGCATTGATCTTGTTTTTTTACATATTATACAAGGGCAGTATTTATTACTTTATGCAGAGATAAAATACAATTTGAACTTTTTATTATTTGCCCTGACAAAGGCTACATCATCGTTATAAAACCATTTTTCTTATCATAAAACACACAAATGTTGTAGGCAGGGCCGTTGTTGAAGTTTCAAGTGCTAGTTACATAATTATTTCTTTCTTTTGCAAATAGTACATCAGATATATTATTCATGACACAATGAAATTTCAAGTGTTTGAATTGTAAGAAACGGAAATTTTCACAATACTATGGCTCGATTTGTGAGACAGCAAATTTTATACGAGACAATAAGTGCTTATAACAATGATACATTCAATTGTATTTTGCGAAAGACCGAGACCTAGAATTGGAAAAAAAATTTTTCGCAGTTGTTATTTTGGATCGAATATGATGAATGGTAACACAATAAGAATCAGATGTCAAAAGAATAATTTATTAACTCAATCCCATCTTGAGGGGACAGAATAGAAAGGAAAACTGGGGTGAATTGTCCCAAAAATTGAATTTTTTTTATATTGTTAAGTTTGGTTTAAAGCCAGCACGAAGTTAAATATTACTTTTAATGTCAATATTCACTGTATTATAATTATTAACGAACTGAATACTCTTGTGAAGCAGATTGTGTTGAAATTTGTATGATAGTGAATTTTTTCATTGTGATTAATTGAAAGTTGAATTAATACTGAATTAAGAATATTATCCATATTCTGTTTAATTCCTTATTTAAGAGGGCCTTTGTGGCCGAGGGGTTAAGGTCGCTGACTTTGAAGCAGACCAAGGTCATGGTCTGTACTGGTTGCTGTTCATTTAGTAATTTTTCAGAGAATACCCCTTTGAATAATAAATGGTATTGTCCAAACTGAAAGATGGACAAATTCATTACCGTATTTTGTTGTGTATAGGTCGCGGTAATGTATAGTCCGCATCTAATTTTTGCTCTGGAAATGGTCGGAAAATTTAAGTTCTAGCGTATTAGTCGCAGTTAACTTTCGGATTTTTTCCCCCGCAATATTTAATATTTACCGGCAAAAAAGTTATGGCGGCGGCCATATTGATGCCGCGGACTGAATTATTATCAAAACCTGATTGGTGGAAATCGGACAGTGTTATTTTCGATCCCAACCAACAGTAGTATCAGTAACAGACTACATCAAAGAAAAGCAGCTTTTTGACACTAATTGGCAGCAGACGGTTTGCGTTTACATTCTGTAATTATGCAAGTTTAAATGTGAATTGTTTGCACAGCAATTATAACACCTTTCCGCGTCATGTAATTAACCGCGTTCTTTTGATTCTGAGATTAACAAAATATCTCTTTTTGGATTTTTTTCTTTTATTTAAAAATCAAAAGTAAAAAAATATCTTTTAAGTTTTTTAATACGCAAAGAATTAGTATAAACAATGTTTGGAATGGATGACGGATCTGTCTGGATTTTATCCAACCCGGAGTACATGTCAATGGCGTCCAGTAAAACGAAAGTAGAAACAAACGTAATTGAAATTGCAAAAACATCTTTGAATTAAAGTAATTCGTAATTTTAATAGTCTGTATGGGTTATTTACGATATATTTTATTGAAAGTAACCGCTATTGGTTGAAACGCCGCCGATATTGATATTTTTTATCCATTTTGTTCGTTCGTAACAGATGCACGTAATTTTGCGAGAGCTGCGGTCAGAAAATTGGCCCGAAAAAAACTCTGCTGGCAATGTTCTGTCGTATAGGTCGCAGGAACTTTTTCAGACAGCAAAATGGGTAGAAAAAGTGCGACCTATACACACCAAAATACGGTATATAAATTTAGCAGGGTAAGGGTTTAACTTATATCAGTGTGACTTCACTGTTACAATACCTATTAGGAATCATTATGCTGATATGTTTTGTTGGAGTTTTTTTATGTAACTATTTCTGAAATATATTTTTTTATTACATGGATGAATAAATTACTTATTGCTTACGTGATGAAGTAATTGTTGAAATGCAAACGTAAGATGCTCATTACTTTGAAAACAGTAATTATCAGACAGTAAATTATATTTCATGCTGATAAGTGTCACTTAACAAAAGAGTATAGGAATACATTAATCACTCTTCAAATAAAATATTTTTTACATCATAAATTACAAGCTTACGAAATTATGATCATTTTAACGATACCAGGTATATTATTGCCACAAATGAAGGAATGCTGTTTTTGTAATGATTGCAACTGATTTGTGACAGACATGATTGTTGCCAAAAATAGAGCAATATCAATCAAAACGTCACATTTTTAGAAATTTCACTTTTCTAACTTTCATTTATGGTAAGGATGAAAGTAAATTATTGTATGGCTTAAGAATGAATTTAAGATTCAAAGGAAACAGATGGTGCTTTAAGAGGGAATACTTGAAGATGTTACATGAGAACTGCAATACTATACAGAGTAACAGTTCTTAAAACTCATAAAAACTATAAATTCTACCACTTTTAAAAATTTTTTTATATCAATAAAGAAGGAATTTACTGTTTTATTGTCTTGTTGATTAAAACATGTTTCGCAAAATGGCCTACTTTTGGCTATTCCAGTTTACTCTGTCCGTTTATGCCTAAGAAAAAAAGTTCCAGATTATAAGCATCCCTTCCTGGTGTAATTTCGAATGTGTTAGAATTGAAATTGATTTTAGTTTTGTAAGCTTTGTTGGCAAATAAGACATGTTGTTTTTCGTTTTGTTCAGATGTGTTGTAATTAATCACTCGGCCTTCGTGATTAGATTACTATGCATCTGAACTCAAAACCATGTTTTATTTGCCAACAAAAGCATGCAAAATTACTTTAGGTTTGTGAATTAAGCTGATATTTCACATGAATGATGTGACCATTTTGCATCAAATTTTTACTTTGTTACTGTTATATATCTTTGAGAATACACAAAACTTAGTGTTTCCCCAAAAACTAGCTGAATCATTTTGATTAAGGTACATAGGTAGGTAGGTAGGTAGATAAGTTAAGGTTGGTAAGGTAAGGTAAGGTAAGGTTAGGTAGAATGGTAGGTTAGGTAACATAACATAACATAACGTAAGGTAAGGTAAGGTAGTTCAAGTAAGGTAAGCAAATGTAGTTAACGACAAGGTACAATATATCACATATATCTCACTTAAGTATTACGACACTAACAAATAACAACAACATATACTTAAACCGTTTAGTAGACTAGCCACTAGACTGATAATAAATATATTTCTACATTTTTCCCTTTTTTTCATGAATTCAATTTCATAGAGACAAAAGCCAGTCTATTTTAGAGATTTTCACAGAGGAATGATGTTGAAATTATGATATTGGACATAGGATATAGACTGACTCAGTTCACTACATTTAATCATAAAAGTGTAAAAAGATATATCATAGTCTAGGAGCTAGTCTAACCATTTAGCACTTACACAGAATCATATATACAGTTGAAACTGGCTATCTTGAATTCCAGAATGTATGCTTGTTTGGTGAAAGGTCAAGGTCACTTGATATTTAAGTAAATATAGTTTTTGTTTGCCTTGAAGCGTTTCTAGTCCTAAAACTGTTTCCAGCAACACTAACAAAGTTTTCCACCGGTAGGGGACTTCTGTATTGCCATTGCAACTTGTTTATTACCTCCTTTTTATTATATAATGTTGATAAAAGCATTAAAATTAATGCTATCAAACCTTTAATTTGGATAATAGCTCAATCTGGTGTGAACATAAAACTAATGTGTTATAGGATATTAATTAACTGGTAATATTTGTCATACAAAACCAGCGGCTTTGCCTGTCTAGTCAGACCGTGGACAATAGACGTAGGTAGTTAAAATTAGCACAGCATCCCTGTTGTGTTCAATTTAATTTCAAAGTTGGGTAACTTTCTGAAGCCCTCACCTTGAGTCTATTGTAAAAATGCTTATGTAATCTATAATACAATCTTGTGTGTAAAAAAATTTGTCTGTTTTTAACACGACAAATAATAGCCTTTGTTGCCGCTTAAAAGTCAGCTGATGAAAAATTTAATACAATGTCAACATCAAAGGGATTCTGATGAAAATATGATTGATGTTTTCTCTAACAATGTTACGCGCTTGGGAGACTTATTAGAATACATATATTATATTCTCTATCACTGTTACTGTTAAGCATCGTAACAAAACTTGTTTAATGATTCTGAAATTTGATTAAAACTCACAGGGAAATGACAGTTTTCACAGGGTGGAGTTTCGGCGGAGGTGTAATTTTGCCGAGATGCGCCCGATCACCAAGTATGTCAGTTTTCTCCGTATACAATATTCAACAATGCATTCATATTTTGACAGCGATATTATTATTAAAGAAGAGACTGCATTATAGATAGAGTAGGAAGATCTGTTTTAATGCATTCGATGTTAATATGAATTTGTTTGGATATCAGATTTTCATGGGTAAGATTAATAAACGTTAAAATTTGTCAAAATGTAATTTACATCTTTATTATAATCAAACAATTGTGGTGTTTGAAATTTTTTGTATTTTCGTACGTCTGATACTTGATTGAACATGAAGAATACGAACGATACAGACATGTCGAGATTTAGCGATACGAGAAGTTAAAATAAGCATTTAATAACATGTTGTTAAATGGATTTTTCACTGTTGTTAGTTTTAGGGTAGATAACGAAGGTTTTGTTCAAGGTTTTTGTTCAGTGACAAGTTTTAAAATGTTACTGTTAAAAGTATTTTCTTCCTTTCTAAGTAAATTTTATGAAGTTTCGTTAATAATAATACACCTGTAAAATACCCATTTATTCTTCAAATTTTACATTAGCGTAGCCTTTACCCTGCTAAGTTTCTATAATGAACTTGTCCATCTTTCAGTTTGGATAATACCATTAACTGTAAAAAGGGATGCTTACATAAAAGATACTGACTGAATGGCGAACAGTGCAGATCTTGATCAGACTGCATGGATGTGCAGGCTGATCATGATCTACACTGGTCACAAAGGCAGAATCAATCATGTCCAGCATGATAGGGGTTAGAGATGTATATGTAACTTCTTATAGAATTAATATTATGTGTTACAAACAGTCGCGTAGTTTTAATTGCTTAGAAATGTTGCATAGGAAATAGTGTGGTCTAGGGGACCAAACATAATGCTCTCTCAAAAAATGTTGATATTCGTCTAAGCGTATTTTTAATTGCTGTCCAGGGGAAAAAATCTAGATCCGTTAAACAACATACTTCAATGTGCCTGTGTCTAAAATGCTTGTAGGAAGCTACACCAATGAAAAAATAATGTGAGCCGTGCCATGGGAAAACTAACATAGTGGGTTTGCGGATCCAGGTCAGGATCCATGCTGTTCGCTAACAGTTTCTCTAATTGCAGTAAACGTTAAAAGTGAACAGCATGGATCCTGACCAGACTGGGCGGATGCGCAGCCTGGTCTGGATCCATGCTGGTCACAAACCCACTATGTTGGTTTTCTCATGGCGCGGCTCATGTATTGTGTTGAAATAGGGCAAGCTTAAACCGGATTGCCGAGATACGAAAAAATCTGCAATGTTTGCTGAACACAAGAGCTAGGACATCAGAGTACAATTTGGCACAAAAATGGACTATAAGTTTATAAATAAAAAGGACATAAAGCCCTTTATTTACTGTTATAATCTTTAATCATTAACAAGAATTAAGGACTTCAATTTTGCTTCTGTTAAGCAATTGGTAGATTAGAAGGCAGTTTGAAGATTAAAAATCATTAATAGAAGAAAAGATAATTCCTTCCTACCATTAAAGCAACTCTTCATAAATTAACCCTTACCCTGCTAAGTTTTTATAATGAACTTGTCCATCTTTTAGTTTGGACAGTACCATTAACTGTTAAAAGGGGTGCTTACGATAATCACGATTCCACCAAATTCCCTCAAGATCACCACAGTTCGATACCACGACCCACATGCTCACCACACTTCTCTCAAATCGTGAACATCGTGACTAAGTGTAAACGCAGCATAAGGATGATAAAAAACGTGTTTTTGCGCTTTTGGAATCAAACGCAATTTTCAGGCCAAAACTAATTTTCATCAGAACTAGACTTATACACATCTAATGATACCTAGGTGTTCTTCCATATTTTTGCAAATAATTGACCAATTTTCGCGAAATATTATGACTTCATTAATGTAATAGATAGTATATAACTAGACTAGTTTATAGTATTTTATATTTTTCAATACAAAACATTAGCACAACTATGAAATGTCACTTTAAATTGCATTGTAAATATATGAATTATTTTTTAAATTTCTCAATTTGCGACAATGAAGTGATCTATTGTGCAATGATGAGAGAATTAATTTTGACATTGGGATGCCATATACGACCCTGAGCAATACAATGAAGAATAAAGAACATTTATGTCCAAATGACGACATTGTTCACCACCATTTCTTATCTTAATTTTTTTATCAGTCAGTTGTCCGTATCAAATGACATTATCCAATGTCGTTTTTTGACAAAATGGTTAAGTACGCAATAATTATAAAAGTTTTCAAAAATTTTGGCATTGTTCAGCGAGGATATAAAAAATAGATAAAGCGTATGAAGGATTGTTATCCACAGATATTCAGTGATTAATTTAGACATTATAACTCTAAACGTACTGGGGTCTTTCGATTGTCAGTTTTCATTCAAGTGTTCTCCTTATTGGCCCAAAGTTTATGACAATTGCAGGAGAATCGTTTCATCTAAGAAAGGAATGGCTGTTTTTTTTGTTAAATTTCAAGTGAAGAATGAAGAAATTAAGTGCCATTAGCCCACAGGTACATTTTTTTTCATGGACAAACTTGGCAATTTATTACTCCTGAAGTCCTTTTATTTCAAAATAGATCATTTGTTCACTTGAAAACTAAATAATGCCTTACAAAAAAAACGTAAATGATAATGTGAAGAGATTTGACTTGGAATATAAATTTTGCGGACCACTTCAAAATATCTTTATCGTATCTTCTTTTGATTTTAACATAAAACTGCCTATGTCCTATGTTATATGATGGTACTTGGTCTTCTTCAGACAAAATATGACTTTGTCCCAAACATACTGAAAACATATTTTTGTATGTGTGTTAATATGTGCTATTAATTTTATACATTTGTCTTTTTCATACATAAATACTGTACATGTAACAAGAGCTGCATGAAAACAGCATGCTGGACTTTTTGAGAACATTACATCATGCATCTATGGAGTTATACTGCTTCTGCCTCCCATCTTTTCATCACCAACTTGTGTCTTCTATGTTTCTTTTTAGCTCACCTGTCACGTAATGACAAAGTGAGCTTTTGTGATCGTCCATCAGCGTCCGTCCACAATGTCTTGTGAACACGATAGAGACCACATTTTGCAATTGATTTTAATGAAACTTGTATTGGCATAATGTCTCGGTTACTTTCGAAAACTGGTCAGATTCCAACATGGGTTCCCGAGTTATGGCCCCTTAAAGGATCAAAATTTGCTATTTTGGCTTGTGAACATGGTAGAGACCACATTCTCAATTGATTTGAATCAAACTTGCACACAACTTGTTTTGGCATAATATCTGAGTACCTTTCAAAAACTGGCCAGATCCCATGAAATGTTCCAGAGTTTTGGCCCCTTAAATGGCCAAAATTTGCTATTTTAGCTTTAACAGCCATATATGGTTTGATTTGATACAAACTTGCAAAATATCTTTTGTAACAATAGATCTTGGATTCCATGATGAATCTGTCAGATCCAATCATAGGTTCCAGAGTCATGGCCCCTGATTGACCCCCGAAAGAGCCAAAATTTGTTAATTTTTACCTTGTGAACACCATAGAAGTGACGTTTTACATTCCATTTAAACCACACATAAACACAACTTCAGTCACAATAAGATCTCTGTTCCTTTTTAAAACTGGCTCGATTCCATCATGGGTTCTAGAGTTTCTGCCCCAGAAAGGGGCAAAATTGACACCTACATAAACTGTCTGTAAGACAACACATGGAACAGTCTATATGACCACCACATAAACTGTCTGTAAGAAGACACATGAAACAACCTACATGACCCCTACATAAACTACATGGAACAATCTATATGACCACTACATAAACTGTCTGTAAGAAGACACATGAAACAACCTACATGACCCCTACATAAACTACATGGAACAATCTGTATGACCACTACATAAACTGTCTGTAAGACGACACGTGCAACAATCTATATGACCCCTACCTAAACTACATGGAACAATCCATATGACCACTACATGAACTGTCTGTAAGAAAAAACATGGAACAATCTATATGACAACTACATAAACTGTCTGTAAGACGACACATGGAACAATCTATATGACCCCTACACAAACTACATGAAACAATCTATATGACCACCACATGAACTGTCTGTAAGACGACACGTGGAACAATCTATATGACCCCTACACAAACTACATGAAACAATCTATATGACCACTACATAAACTGTCTGTAAGACGACACATGAAACAATCTATATGACCCCTACACAAACTACATGAAACAATCTATATGACCACTACATGAACTGTCTGTAAGAAAAAACATGGAACAATCTATATGACAACTACATAAACTGTCTGTAAGACGACACATGAAACAACCTATATGACCCCTACACAAACTACATGAAACAATCTATATGACCACTACATGAACTGTCTGTAAGACGACACATGGAACAATCTATATGACAACTACACAAACTACATGAAACAATCCATATGACCACTACATGAACAGTCTGTAAGAAAAAACATTGAACAGTCTATATGACCCCTACCTAAACTACATGGAACAATCTATATGACCACTACATAAACTGTCTGTAAGACAACACATGGAACAATCTATATGACCACTACATAAACTACATGGAACAATCCATATGACCCCTACCTAAACTACATGGAACAATCCATATGACCACTACATGAACTGTCTGTAAGAAAAAACATGGAACAATCTATATGACAACTACATAAACTGTCTGTAAGACGACACGTGGAACAATCTATATGACCCCTACCTAAACTACATGGAACAATCCATATGACCACTACATAAACTGTCTGTAAGACAAAACATGGAACAATCCATATGACCACTACATAAACTGTCTGTAAGACAACGCATGGAACAGTCTATATGACAACTACATAAACTGTCTGTAAGATGACACGTGGAACAATCTATATGACCCCTACATAAACTACATGGAACAATCTATATGACCACTACATAAGCTGTCTGTAAGACAACACATGGAACAATCTGTATGACCACTACATTAACTGTCTGTAAGAAGACACATGAAACAACCTATATGAACCTACACAAACTACATGGTACAATCTATATGACCACTACATGAACTGTCTGTAAGAAGACACATGGAACAATCTATATGACCACTACATGAACTGTCTGTAATGTGACACATGGAACAATCTATATGACCCCTACGTAAACTGTCTGTAAGAAGACACATGGAACAATCTATATGACCACTACATGAACTGCCTGTAAGACAAACATGAACAATCATATGACCTTAACTGTCTGTAGTGAACATGGAACAATCTATGACCTAATGAACGTCTGTAAGACCTTGACAATCATGACCACTACATGATGTCGAATGTGACACATGGAACAATCTATATGACCCCTACGTAAACTGTCTGTAAGAAGACACATGGAACAATCTATATGACCACTACATGAACTGCCTGTAAGACAAAACATGGAACAATCTATATGACCCCTTCATAAACTGTCTGTAATGTGACACATGGAACAATCTATATGACCCCTACATGAACTGTCTGTAAGAAGACACATGGAACAATCTATATGACCCCTACCTAAACTACATGGAACAATCTATATGACCACTACATGAACTGTCTGTAAAACAACACATGGAACAGTCTGTATGACCACTACCTAAACTGTCTGTAAGAAGACACGTGAAACAACCTGTATGACCCCTATATAAACTACATTGAACAGTCTGTATGACCACTACCTAAACTGTCTGTAAGAAGACACATGGAATAACCTGTATAACCCCTACATAAACTACATGGAACAACCTATATGACCCCTACATAAACTACATGGAACAATCTATATGACCACTACATAAACTGTCTGTAAGACAACACATGGAACAATCTATATGACCCATACATAAACTGTCTTTAAGAAGACACATGGAACAATCTTTATGACCTCTTCATAAAAGTCTGTAATGTGACACATGGAACAATCTATATGACCACTACATGAACTGTCTGTAAGACAAAACATGGAACAATCTATATGACCACTACATAAACTGTCTGTAAGACAACACATGGAACAATCTATATGACCCCTACATAAACTGTCTTTAAGAAGACACATGGAACAATCTATATGACCCCTACATAAAAGTCTGTAATGTGACACATGGAACAATCTATATGACCACTACATGAACTGTCTGTAAGACAAAACATGGAACAATCTATATGACCACTACATAAACTGTCTGATAAGACAACCACATAGGAACACCATCAATCTATATGACCCTACATAAACTGTCTTAAGAAGACACATGGAACAATCTATATGACCCCTTCATAAAAGTCTGTAATGTGACACATGGAACAATCTATATGACCCCTACATAAACTGTCTGTAAGACAACACATGGAACAATCTATATGACCCCTACATAAACTGTCTGTAAGACAACACATGGAACAATCTGTATGACCACTACATAAACTGTCTGTAAGAAGACACATGGAACAATCTATATGACCCCTACATAAACTGTCTTTAAGAAGACACATGGAACAATCTATATGACCCCTACATAAAAGTCTGTAATGTGACACATGGAACAATCTATATTACCCCTACATAAACTGTCTGTAAGACAACACATGGAACAATCTATATGACCCCTACATTAACTGTCTGTAAGACAACACATGAAACAATCTATATGACCACTACATAAACTGTCTGTAAGACAACACATGGAACAATCTATATGACCACTACATAAACTGTCTGTAAGACAACACATGGAACAATCTATATGACCCATACATAAACTGTCTGTAAGAAGACACATGGAACAATCTTTATGACCCCTACATAAAAGTCTGTAATGTGACACATGGAACAATCTATATGACCACTACATGAACTGTCTGTAAGACAAAACATGGAACAATCTATATGACCACTACATAAACTGTCTGTAAGACAACACATGGAACAATCTATATGACCCCTACATAAACTGTCTTTAAGAAGACACATGGAACAATCTATATGACCCCTACATAAACTGTCTGTAATGTGACACATGGAACAATCTATATGACCACTGCATGAACTGTCTGTATGACAAACATGGAACAATTATATGACCACTACATGAACTGTCTGTAGACAAACAGGAACAATCTATATGACACTACATAAACTGTCTGTAAGACAACAATGGAACAATCTATATGACCCCTACATAAACTGTCTTTAAGAAGCAATGAACAATCTTATTGACCCAATAAAAGTCTTAATAGTGACACATGAACATCTATATGACCCTACATTAAACAGTCTGTAAGACAAAACATGGTACAATCTATATGGGCCCCGAATAAAAGGTCTGTAAGACAACACATGGAAACCATCTGTATGACCACTACCATATTTAAAAGTCTGCAAGAAGACATGTACAATTATTACCCCTAATTTAAATGTCTTAAGGAAGTGGAACATGAATCAATTATATGCCACATCAATTAAAGTCTGTTGGACACATGGAACAAACTATAATACCCCTACAAAATGTCTGAAGACAACACATTGGAACAATATATGACCCCTAACATTAATCTGTCTGTAAGACAACACATGGAACACATATATACCAACATAAAACGTCTGTAGACAACAATGGAAATTTATATGACACTACATTAAATGGTCGTATACCACTATTGGAACAATCTATATGGACCACTACATAAACTGTCTGTAATATACACATAGGAAACAAACTGTTGATTCCTCATAAAAACTGTTATGAAAAGACACTGGAATAATTATCTTATTGACCCGATAATAAATGCTGTAAGAAGACACATGGTATACATTGTATAATGACCTATATAAACTTTATGGAACAATCTATATGACCCTACAGAAACGCTGTAAGGAACAACAACATGGAACAATCTATATGACTACTTAAACTGTCTTAAGATCACAATGGAGACAATCTAAATGAACATAATAAACTGTCTTTAAAACAACATGGAATAGTCTATATGACCACTACATAACTGCGTAAGACAACACATGGATCCAATTTTATGACCCACTTATTACTGTCTGTACTTGTGACCCCATAGAATTAAATATTTGAATGATCCCTACATAAATGTCGTGAAGACAAACATGGAACAATCTATATGACCCCTACATATAAGTGTCTTTAGAGACACATGGAACAGTGTCATTTGACCACTACATAAACTGTCTGTAAGACAACACATGGAACAATCTATATGAACCCCTACACAAAACTGTCTGTAATGTGACACATAGAACAATCTGTATGATCCCTACATAAACTGTCTATAAGAAGACACATGAAACAATCTATATGACCCCTATATAAACTGTCTGTAATGTGACAAATGGAACAATCTATATGACCCCTACATAAACTGTCTGCAAGAAGACACATGGAACAATCTATATGACCCCTACATAAACTGTCTTTAAGAAGACACATGGAACAATCTATATGACCCCTACATAAAAGTCTGTAATGTGACACATGGAACAATCTATATTACCCCTACATAAACTGTCTGTAAGACAACACATGGAACAATCTATATGACCCCTACATTAACTGTCTGTAAGACAACACATGGAACAATCTATATGACCACTACATAAACTGTCTGTAAGACAACACATGGAACAATCTATATGACCACTACATAAACTGTCTGTAAGACAACACATGGAACAATCTATATGACCACTACATAAACTGTCTGTAATGTGACACATAGAACAATCTGTATGATCCCTACATAAACTGTCTATAAGAAGACACATGGAATAATCTATATGACCACTACATAAACTGTCTGTAAGAAGACACATGGAACAATGTATAATGACCCCTACATAAACTTTATGGAACAATCTATATGACCCCTACATAAACTGTCTGTAAGACAACACATGGAACAATCTATATGACCACTACATAAACTGTCTGTAAGACAACACATGGAACAATCTAAATGACCACTACATAAACTGTCTTTAAGTCAACACATGGAACAGTCTATATGACCACTACATAAACTGCCTGTAAGACAACACATGGACCAATTTATATGACCACTACATAAACTGTCTGTAATGTGACACATAGAACAATTTGAATGATCCCTACATAAACTGTCTGTAAGACAAAACATGGAACAATCTATATGACCCCTACATAAAGTGTCTTTAAGACGACACATGGAACAGTGTCATATGACCACTACATAAACTGTCTGTAAGACAACACATGGAACAATCTATATGACCCCTACACAAACTGTCTGTAATGTGACACATAGAACAATCTGTATGATCCCTACATAAACTGTCTATAAGAAGACACATGAAACAATCTATATGACCCCTATATAAACTGTCTGTAATGTGACAAATGGAACAATCTATATGACCCCTACATAAACTGTCTGTAAGAAGACACATGGAACAATCTATATGACCCCTACATAAACTGTCTGTAATGTGACAAATGGAACAATCTATATGACCCCTACATAAACTGTCTGTAAGAATACACATGCAACAATCTATATGACCACTACATGAACTGGCTGTAAGACAACACATGGAACAATCTATATGACCACTACATAAACTGTCTTTAAGAAGACACATGGAACAACCTGTATGACCCCTACATAAACTGTCTGTAGTGGTCATATAGATTGTTCCATGTGTCTTTTTACAGACAGTTTATGTAGTGATCATACTGATTGTTCCATGTGTCACATTACATACAGTTTATGAAGGGACATATAGATGGTTCCATGTAGTTATTGTATGGTTCATATAGATTGTTCCATGTGGTTTAAGTAAGGGTCTTATAGACTGATCCATGTAGTTAATGTAGGGGTCTTATAGATTGTTCCATGTAGTTTATGTAGGGTCTTATAGATTGTTTCATGTAGTTTATGTAGGGTTCATATAGATTGTTCCATGTAATTTATGAGGGTCTTACAGATTATTCCCATGTAATTAATTTAATTCAGCGGAAATGTGGAATGATATGATTTTGATATGGCAAAATCATCAGAGTTTTTAAAGCAGTTAGGCAGACAGCAGTTATTTCACAAACAAAACTCTCAAGGGCCCAATTTGTTTGAATGACTTTAACACTTGTTCTTTGCTAAGAATATTAGCTCGCACTTATCACATTTGAATCATGATTCTATCGTATGGAATTGACTTAATTCTTTGGGACCTATCTACCCATATATCTCTCCAACTTCAAAAGCGTAGACAACAGTAATATTTATATTTGATATATTTTAGATGGTCGGTTCCCTTTATTGTAACAGGTGCTAGCACATTGGGGAGCCACTCTAACAGCTGTGATCTAATAATAACTAAAATATGGGTAATAGAAATCTTGATTTCAGTGTAAAAAATTAGTGACAAAACCTCTGTGAAATCAATCTACTCTTTGTTCTTGCTGATAAGTAAGCTAGAAAATGAAATATGTTATCTTTGCCCTTGAAAACTTTGAGTCTTTTTCAGTTTTATTTTGTGAGCATTTTATGGGCAAGAGGGGAGAGGAGGGAGCAAGTGGGAGAAGCAAAAAGAGGAGAGGGAGACAATATAGTATGCTTCGAGAGTGTCTATGTTATGATGGTAGACAATGGGAATGGAGAAAAAAAATGTCTCTTGCTAAAAACAAACAAAATTGGTGTTTTTATGCCCTCCCTTGGGGGCGGCATATAGTAATTGCAGCAGTTGTCTATCTATTGTTCTTTTGTCCCGAGTTTGTTTCTGGTCTGTAGCTTTGTCACCCATCAAGAGATTTTAATATTACTTTGCAGAAATGTTCCCCTTAATGTGATGATATGTCATGTGCAAGACCTGGACCCCTAACTCATAGGTCAAGGTCACACTTGGAGATTAATGGTTAACAGGGCTTTTTTCCAGTATGGTCTGTAAATCAACCTTCCAGCAAGAGATTTTAATATTTTTTTGCACAAATGTTCCCCATGTCATGCACAAATATTTCTCATAATGAGACAACTTGTCATACAAAACACCCAGACCCCTACCTCAAAGATCAAGGTCACACTCAGTGGTCAAAGGTCAATAGGGTTTTTTCCCTGTCCAGTCCATAACATACAGGTTATAAAAAAAATTGACCAAACATTTGCCGAGATAAAACTTATCAGTTACCACTTCCATTCAAATGAAGCAATATGTGGGTGGGGGGAGATGAAGCAATATGTGGGTGGGGGGAGTGGGGCATGCACTTTTTCAAAAGCAGTTTACGATCTGTTTTTTTTTTTGTATTTAATAATATATTGTACAGTGATTTGTTTTACAAAACCGCAATCTTTTAAACTGCAGAGAACATTATTCAGTCATGCTTGCTATCTCGAGATATAAATTCTGTCTTATTAAAACCTGTTATGATATGCGGAGCTTCATTAACCAAATACTTAATGATATTTGCATTACATATCTGTTGCAATTATTTTCCATTAAAATACTTTGCAATGTAGGTAATTTCTCAACTGATAGCCTGTTATCACACTATGTGAAGTGCTGTGCATGCTGATATCTTAAGCACAAAAAAATCGGCACACTATTCTGTACAAGAACATAGTTACAAAGCAATGAGTGGGAGACAAAAAATTTAAAGTCCACTCATTCACATTTTGGAATGAAAGTTTTGAATATCTTCTTTAATGCGTACCATAGATCTATCACAAACTGAATGATAACTGGTATTACATTTTTACTAAAAGTTGATAATGACCATCTAGAATGTTTCACTCCCTTTCTAATCCACATTTTTTGTACTTTACCTAGATTCTTAGTGAAATAAGTTCACAAGTTTTACAATTTTTGCAAGGTCTTAATTTTGACAAAAAAATATGAAGTAGTTGCTTTAATTGACAAAATACTGATCATTTAGGATACACTGTCAGTAGTGGATCAGTATAAACATCCTTATTAAGTAATATTTACAACTGTCATTTCAGTAAATAGATATAAATATGTTTGGTAAGACCCTGGTGCAGGAGCTATTGATGCTCGTGTCAAACCTGGTGTTACCACTATTAATGTTGTTATAAACTATACATTTAAACTTCTGTTTCTGTTACTTTGTTTCAGATTGATTTTGGGAAAGTTTGATTAATGGGACAGATTCTACACTAGGTAAGCAACAAGTGAAATGACAGGTTTGGTTATATGTTTTAAGTGAATGACTTAGGAGAAAATAGCTTTGAATGCTAGGAACCAGTCTCTTCTGACCATAATTTCTGTCATGTCTGTGATTTTAGATACTTGTTGATTATAGTTTAAAGTTACATAAAATCCAAATTCATATTTGAAAATAAGAACAGTTTACTTCAAATTATCTGTGTAAACATGAAACTAGAAACAGTACTGTGTATTAGGTCACCTAGTACATGTATAGCTAAGCACGGTATAAATGAGTACTACCACTAAAAGAACTGGAAGTCTTTTTTTTGCCCCCGAAGGGAGGCATATAGTTTTTGAACTGTCTGTCGGTCTGTCCTCAATTTTCGTGTCCGGTCCATATCTTTGTCATCGATGGATGGATTTTCAAATAACTTGGCATGAATGTGTACCACAGTAATACGACATGTCACGCGCAAGACCCAGGTTCGTAGCTCAAAGGTCAAGGTCACACTTAGACGTTAAAGGTCATTTTTCATGAAAGTGCATTCGTGTCCAGTCCATATCTTTGTCATCCATGGATGGATTTTCAAATAACTTGGCATGAATGTGTACCACAGTAAGACGACGTGTCACGCGCAAGACCCAGGTCCGTAGCTCAAAGGTCAAGGTCACACTTGGACGTTAAAGGTCATATTTCATGAAAGTGCATTGATGGGCGTGTCCGGTCCATATCTTTGTCATCCATGCATGGATTTTAAAATTATTGGGCATGAATGTGTACCACAGTAAGACGACGTGTCGCGCGCAAGTCCCAGGTCCGTAGGTCAAAGGTCCTAAACTCGAACATCGGCGATAACTATTCATTCAAAGTGCCATCGGGGGCATGTGTCATCCTATGGAGACAGCTCTTGTTAATAAATGAAATATTATACTGACAATTAATTGTGGATGCAGTTCTACAAACACAGTCAAGTTAAATTCATCTGATGAGGATATTTTACTTCTAAAGTATTTTTTAAAAAATGAACTATTTTAGTGAAAGATATGCGTTAGATATCTTTAAGACATGTTTAAGGGCTAAAGCATTGAGACTGTGTAAAAATGCTAATGGTTGTTAAGGAGACACTTTAAAGCTTCTTGTTTAAACAGACTTTTATATAAAGTACATACCTGACACTGAAAGAGCAAAAAAAAGTGTAAAATGTTCGTTAAAACCGGTTGCTTAAAAAATGCTATTGTTTGAGTCAGAAAGCTTGTATTTTGTCATTATGTTAAACATGTTCAGTTCTGCAGAAATACAATTCAATGTGCAAATCCTTTAGAGCTTAACTTGAAAGTTAATTTTGAAGTTCAAAGATTCGTCTTGAAAAATTGCCTACTTATCGTTCAAGAACGAATAAACGTAAGTGCGTGCAATGCAAAAAACTTAGATTGTCTGCGTTGAGTACCATTGTAAATCAAAACTTTTCATAATAAAATGAATTCAATTGTACTTAGAAATATAAAGCAATAAAGTATATAGACAGATCAGTTGAGTTTTAAACAAGAAGTTCCATTGTCTCGCTGAGTGGGTAAAGTGTTTTGTTCGAGATAAAACAATGTTATTGTTGACTTTTTCAATCCTACATTTCTTTAGTGTGTTGACACATCAAACACAGTTGAGTAGTAATAGCGAAATCTTGTGCTGTAACTAGGGGTGGCGGGATATAATACTGCCGTTATTGCGCGGTCATGTTAAGCGATAACAAATCTTCGAGCTCTTTTTTGGTCTCAATTGTCTATCTTGCTGACCTTTTTGTGTTTATTCTTTTCTGATGTACAGTTACATTAGTTTAAGATTGAGCTGAAGTAAGTTTTAAATAAAAGTGAATATTTGTACAAAAGAGGCAGGTTTAGCATGTCACAATCTAAAGTTTGCCTTTTGTTACTACAACCCTATTTATGTGATTATGTTGTTTAACCCTTAGCCTGCTAAATTTCTACAATGGACTGGTCCATCATTTAATTTGGGCAATACCATTTATTATTCAAAGGGGTGTTCACTGAAAATTTACTGACTGAATAGCGAACAGTGCAGACCATGATCAGCCTGCACGGACGTGCAGGCTGATCTTGGTCTACACTGGTCGCAAAGACAGAATCAGTTGCTGCCAGCAGGCTAAAGGTTAAAGATATCCAGTGCTAATTTTTCATCTCGAGATATTTTCTTGAAATGTAGAAAATCCTCTTCAAATGTATTTAACTTTACTAAATGTATTATTTATTATGTATTTACAGCTATATTCATAATTGAATGTCATGCAGTAACATATTCATTTGTTAAAAAAAACTTCCAGTTTATTTAGTGGTAGTACAAATTTATACAGGATTATGCCTTACATGTACTAAGTGTTTACTATTCTAAACCTAATGCTTAGTACTGTTTATACAAAATAAACTTGTAAATTTTATGTTTACATAAACTTTATTTAATAATTTGTCATATTTTCAAATATGAAATTTGAGTCTAGTATACCTTTAATAGCGGGAAATAACCAGAAAGTTAAAAATAAGGTGCACGAATCTTAATGTCAGAGTCAAGAGCTTCTTTGTATTAGGTTCTATTTCAAATTTAATGCAGCAAATTTTAAGAATAGCTTGATATAGGTGGACGTAATTCTTGAATACACAAAACAAATGCGTTATCAATTTTTCGAAATGTTTGAAATTAAGATATGGCTTGTGTCTAGACGTCAGGCTATCTAACAATGAAAGTCATTTAAGGGTTTTAGAGTATGAGTGGTCGTGAACGGGGAACAACAGAAACAAGGGGCTTATCCTCCGGCATTCCCTAATCTCCGTGCACACAATCATATCCTCAATCCTGGTTGGGAAAAATGTCCGCAGAAAATCCGTAGAAATCTCTAATAGGTCAATACGGGTGTAGATTAGAAGAAAATGGATAGTGTATCAGAGATAATGTTTTGTTATGTTAAATTGTTAGAGAAGAATGTACAAGATAAGTTTTATTTCACTTGGCACGATTGTTATTTTTGAAATGATATGGCAGTTGTATAAGTGATGATGAATTTATTGTAATACGTCAGTTTGATATAGTTCTATGAATGGGAGTTATCAGTATAGTTAAAGATAGTTAAAATCACAGCACTCGTTTGGAATTATAGTGTAAACAATGAACAACCGGTGAGTGGAAGTTAAAGTAATGACTTGTTTTATTTAATTGTTTTAAAACAGTACAATTCCATTTTGTGAGAATTGTGTTTTGTTGTTTGTGATGTATCACAGTTTCAGACTGACTTAAAAAAATTATTTTTCTGAAGAATATTTTTATTTTAATATTATATATTTACTTTCTAAATCTTTACCATGTACATACTATCTCTTCTATTAAAGACATCAGTTCATTAGTTCCAGAACTTAACCTCTCTGCTTGATTTATTAGATGTATTAGGGAAACCCCAAATGCACTATGTTGAAAGATTTTGACAAATGAATGCACTTAATGTATTCTTACATTTATTTCTGTTTCTTTTACAATAACCAGACCTGCTATATACAGCTCTCTTCTTTCTGGCTACTTCATATAATGATTGCTTATCTCTAGATTATCTCCCTTTATCTGTTACAGTGAAGAGCTCTCCAAGCTTCTGTTCAACACTGATGACAGCAAACGACATTAAGGAGATATCATTTTTGATCTCATTGTTTTCATTCTTATTTATGCTGTTAGAGAAATGTATTCAGTGTTTTCATTTAAAACTTTTACACCAATTTTAGAAATTATAAATCCTAGTTTGATGCAAACTCACCTTCTTTATTCACCATAGCTTTTTTTTTACCAGGCCATCTAAAGCATTTGAATAATGAAAAAAAAAACACAGTAAATTTTCATTTGATAAGGACAGACCCACGCAAGGACATTACTCCACATTTTCAGTGGGCATATTGTGGTAACCAGTCGGTACAGTAGCAATTTCTCTAATCATGCTGACTATTGTTTGTTAGATAACAATACTGGTTACCATACAAATCCCAAGTGTTCAATTTAGGTATCAACCCCATTGACATTGTCTAGTGTCATATCTAGAAGTGAAATGTTTTATCTGCCAACCAAAGTAGTCCAGGGATCTTAAGACATTGTTACACTGATATGCTGCGTTTTGAAGCCTTTTTTATGTCATCAGGTTTTTTTTTATTTGACAATTCACGATTAAATTTATTTAAAGTATAATGCTCATTTTATCTTAAATGATTGGAATTGAATTACAATGTTTTACACAAACTGTTGTTTGGTGTTGTCTGCTTTTGCATAAAAAATATTTTTTTTTTTTTCAGAGATTCTATTTAAAGAATTAATTACGCATTTAGCAGATTCTGCACTAGGTCACATACGCCTTTATTTGACACTTGTATTGTCTGGTTTGCGCACTTGTAAATGTAGTGATACTTATAATGGTGTAACAAGGTCAGGGAGTCTTACGTTGTGACATCTGACGGTACTATTGACACGTTCCTGTACTTGACAATGGTATTGGAAAAATGCGGGTGTGAATTCGAGTAATTTCCTTAGTAGAAAATGATTCTATTAATTCAAACAGTAGGATGAACTTAGCGTTCTTAATGAGTTAATCGGTTAGGGATAACTCATTTCATTACACCAGACAATAAAGATACATTGATCATTTGTGAAAAATACACGATTTTGCTGTAATCTGCATTGAATAAAGCATTTTTCTGTCATGAGTCAAAAAATGAAAATACATTTGGTACTGTATTAAGAGAATTATATTGCTTTACTTTTTGAAAACACCCAAACTTCCTTCAAATGTTAACAATTTTAAAATCAGTTCTAACATTTTCATTCTTAATCTTTAATTTTATTTTCTTTTTAACTTGAAAAGAAAAAATTATATGTGCCAGTATGATATGATTTCATCAAGTTCGATAAAAAGGTCAGAAGATCACACAGTCACGTGTCAACTGTTTAAAAATCAGAATAATTTATATTTTACGAAAAAATCACTTAATTTAGTCACTTTCTACATTTGTTGTAGTTTCATTTGTTAAAATTCCCTTGACGGTTGTTTGTATCGGTCGCAATCAGTTCGCGCATTTCTGCCTATTTTGTCTCGAATAATACTGAACTTCACTTGTTTAATCGAACAACGCCAAACAATATTGTCAACGAATTCAATTTCCAGATAACAATGCCCTGTGCATTGAGACAGGGCTAAATAACAAAAAACTTTTTAATCCCCGGCGATTTCTCTATTGTGATCAGCCACATTGATATTTTCATAATCAAAAAAAACAATATTTCCAATCTAGGGAAAAATACGAGCAGGGATATTCCATTTTCTTCCATTGAATATAAGAATGTAATAAAATAGTGAGGCTTTATTCTACAGTCTTCAAACAAAATATTGGACGCACTTCACCTCGGCTGTTGAGAAAAAGGTCAGAATCATTATTCCGAGAACAATACGGGGATTTGCTTTTTACAATGCGCTAATAAAGTCATCAGCGTCTATTGTGTGTAAAATCATTACATTTCTATTAGCGACACATGCTGCTTTTAATAATAGACCCAAAAGTAATAGCTTTTGGTACGTTTCCGATTGGTTAGAGTTTCGATTTCAAAAAACGGCATTGTGGGATGAATGACATTATACATTGTGCGATTTAATCCATTTAGACTGAAAAATTGTGAGGACTGTATTAAAATTTACCTCTCACTGTCAAAAGCCCAAACAAATGAATCACTTTCTAATATGGTATTTTGATACGTAATCCTGTTCGCACTTCCTACGCTCAATAGTTTTATAAAAAGAAAAAAAGGCCACCCAAAATGACAAACACTTTGTATATAATATTATTTGTATATCATTAAGATTGAAATTTTACCTTCCGATATTATCAATATCCGATGTGTTATTTTTTATTTTAGATTTAACGACTAGGATAAAATTACTATTGATGTGACTGCTGCTTTCATGCTTTTTTCTTGTGACCTTTGTTGATTCCTATTAACTTTGTTATGTAACTTTGACACAAAAGTGATTTTTAGACAGATGAACTATGAGAAGAACCTGTCTCTTCCCTGTTACACTTGGCTGTGTGGAGAGTGTCTTGTTTCTTCCTTACAGCAGATAGCTGTGCATTTCCCCTACTGCAGTTAGCTGTGTAGACAACTACTTGCATTCCCCCTACAACTGTTAGCTGTGTGGCTAGTTTCTTGCAATCCCCCTACCACAATTAGCTGTGTGGAGAGTTTCTTGAAATTCCCCTACCACAGTTATCTGTGTGGAGAGTTTCTTGCATTTCTCCTACTATTGTTATCTGTGTGGAAAGCGTCTTGCATTTCCCCTACAACAGTTAGCCTCTTACATTTCCCCAACCACATTTAGCTTTGTTGAGAGCTTCTTGCATTTCCCCAGCCACAGTTACTTGCATTTCCCCTGCAGATTCTTTTACCAAAGTTGCTTGCATTTCACCAGCCACAGTTGTTTGCATTTCCCCTGTGGATTCTTTTGCCACAGTTGCTTGCATTTCCCCTGCCACAGTTGCTTGCATTTTCCCTGCCAAAGTTGCTGGCATTTCCCCTGCCACAGTTAGCAGTGTGAAGACTTTCTTGCATTTCTTCTTCCAGTTAGCTGTGTGAAGAGCTTCTCATACTTTCGTTTATACCCAAGGATGTGTGGAGAGCTTCTTCACAAGTTATGGTATACAATGATAAACTGCTAGAACAAATATTGCATTTGGGTTGTGCATAGGGAAGTAGTCACCAATTATCATGATATTTAATAAGTAAATTTTGTATAGTCAATATATCAGTAAGTGAATCATGATGAAACTAAAAAGTCTTTTTATTTAGATACTGGCGCTTTGTATTTGGTAATATGAGAATGTTTAAGAATATTTAAAGATGGTTCAGCCATACCTGTAATTTACATATAATATTAATAACTTTTCTGCCATAAACTATTTTTTGAATGTGACTCATATTTGAACAAAAGGGCGATACAGAGAAGATACAGAATGTGTTAACAGATATAAGGTGTCTTTATTCCGATATAAGAAGGAAGAAAATAGATGGATGAAAATAAATAAGTGTTAGGAACGGGGGATAAAGAATGATCCCAGGATCAAAGGTTACATGTCGAACAGCTCGTGTTCACAAGCCTCTGACATCTATTTGCTATTGTCATTTTTGGATGCTTTATCAAAGTCTGCGTTAATATTTGCATTTCTCTAATTGTTCTTCTCCGCAAATATTGTTGGACTGTCCATTGACAGGCCGAATTGATTGATTTACGATACAATAAGTTGTTTTTCTCGGCTGACAAAAGACAAGGAGAAGTCTGCCTGGCGATGCTTGCTTGACACCAATCCTACAAGATCAGACATTGATATGTCAGTTTGGAGTCAGCTCTTGGCAAATTGCTGCTGATTTAACTATTTTGGAGATTGTCTTCGATACATTTAAGATCAGTAGAAATGTTTCACAATGACGTCTTACTCGGGGAATAAATGGTGACAGTGTTTCCTTGTTTAATTTGATAACATATTAGCCCTGCCCATGTTTTTTTGCCAAAACGAAAACCACAAGAAAAAAAACCCAAAGTTTTGTTTTATGTTAAGGGGTATTACAATAATATTTGACTCTCCAAAAAATAAATTCATCAACTGTTATAGCTGACATCTTATTAAAAACATTCTGATAGCAATTTTTTTTCACTGAAGTACTGCGCGGAGAAGCACAACTTGACTTTTATCGCAGTTTTTCTTCAGCTTTTTTCTATGTAATTGTTCTAAAGACTTCCTTCTTGGATTCTATGTGAAAAACAGAATGTAGGTATAGTTATAATTAATGTCAAACACTTCAAGCACAGAGCTCCTTGTGCACTTGGGGCATAATTGCTCGTGCATTTGAAGATTGTCATTGAAACATTATAACAATTGAATTGTTGAGTTAATAAGTTGAATAGAGCTCATTATTTTGAGTATTAAGGAAACAGCTTATCATGATATATCCGTTTAGGTGTGAAGTGCTCTGCGATATTCTGAGTCTGGGAGCCCCAGAACGTGTGAAAATACTTAAGCATCGGAGCCCTTTGGTTGTGCTTGATTTTTCTTGAATGAAATACCAAAGCCACAGAAAACAACAAATCAGAAGTACTTGAAGATAATTGTTTATTTCGTAATGAATAATTCTTTCTCAAGGACATTTGGGTAAAAAAACACGATGATAATAATATTTTTGTAAATATGAAGGCGTAGGAGTACAGGGCAATCTCTTTAAGTTTGTTTTACAAAGACTGTTCCTGCAAGAACTGGTCAGCTTTTGAAAAATATTATGCCTTTTGTAGGGGGGTATTTTTTTAGAAGTGCTGTATACTAAAAACAATGACAGTTGTATAATGCATGGCATGTATGATATAGTTGATAGTAATAGTGCACAAGTCAGTAACGTTATTCCAGAAAATACCACTAGTCTTTTTTGTTCACCTGAGAATTGGGGGGGGGGTATGCAATTAAATCAGCCTATTAAAAGTATAACCATTATATATACACAAGTCTACCTTGCCTCAGTAGTTAAAGAGCATTTAGCCACAGAGTAATTGTCTGACCTTCATTTTTGTGAGCTTGAATCTCAATGTTTCCTTTAACACGGGTGGTAAACGCGCAATCCAATTCCCAGTGGGAATACGCTAAAAATGGGTTGCGCGACTTCCGGTGCTGGTGTTGCGCATCAATATATACAAAATCGAGGTAGGTGGGTTTTTGCTTTTTTTAAAATGACACATTTACGAGTGCTTTCGAAAAAAAAAGCAAAATGCTATTCGACACAAAAATGAATAAACATCATATGTGTGAAATACCAACTTATTAATTTAAGACTCAGCTCTGTTATCGAGAAAACTCTGCTGGCTCGAACTGTCAAAAAAGTATGGAATCATGAAAAATGCAAATTTTCTAACTCTTGTGCCTTCTTTCTGGAAATGTGACACTTGTAATGATCAAGCACGTGTAAAACAGTCATGAATATTACATACACTTGAATGAAATGTTGCTTTTGGGGGAAAGATTGGCAAAAAATAATCGGGAATGGGGTTGCGCCCCGGGAATGGAGTTGCGTGTATACATTATATACATTATGATGTATACGAGCAACTCCATTCCCGGTGCGCAACCCCATTCCCGATTATTTTTTTTTCAATTATGTCCCCGTAAGCAGGATTTGAAGCAAATAATTTTGATATTTGTTACTTCATATCAGTTGAGTTATCATATAAAGCATCAGATGTCCTCAGATTAGGCATATGAGGTCAGAAACTTTCATTTTTGTTGATTTCATACTTTTTTCACGCTTCGTGTCGCCTGAGTTTTTGTGATAATAGAGCCGAATCATAAATCACAAACCAGATATTTTACACATATGATGTATTATCATAGTTGTGTCAAATAGCATTTTGCTTTTTTCAAGAAAATTTATTCTTGTCTCATACTAAGCAAAATCATAACTTCACATACCTCAATTTCGTCCTTTTTTATGCGCAACACCAGCACCGGACGTTGCGCAACCCATTTTAAGCGTATTCCCGGCAGGAATTGGATTGTGCGTTTACCACCCGTGTTTAAGTGTAATTTTCACATTTTTCATTTTTAGCAATTTTAGGTAATTTTGTCATATTACATGAATTGTGCTGTTTGAATTCAGTACTCCTTGTAGTATATTTTATTGAAACAAAATAATAGTACAAATAATGTTTTAAATCAATATAATATTAAAATGATAAATCTATAATAAATATTGTAACTCTAGTTTTATTCTTGAAAAACTTGAAATCATCATCCACACAGGTATCAAACCCATATCACCCAACTCAAACATCAAGAGGGTCTCTCTGCCCACCAAGTTAGCTAAAAGCCCTTTAGAATAAAACTGCCTTTTTGCTTATGTTATTAAAATTGCATTGAAATTTGAACACTAGCTGTAAACATTGTTGTTAGAATGAAAGAATGTGTTTTATTAGGTTTTAAGTCATTATGACACTATTTAGTTGATAACTTTAATGGTGGAAGGAAGACTACCTGGCCCCTCTAGGTATTATTTCAGCTGCATGGGGCCGGTGTTCTGCACCCTAAGAGGATGGCCTCCACACATCATGACCTGAGTGAGACTCGAGCCCAGCGATGCAATAGGGAAGTGATTTAAAGTAAGCGACCACAAAACCCCTTGAATGGAAGTACAGAAGCTTAGTAGTTATTTTAGTCTGAAATTGCGAAAAACAATAGAGCAAATTAAGGGGAGGCTTTGTTATCAAGTTATGGTAAAAATTAGAATAATAGAGCATCACTATTGTTAGTGATAACGTCAAAGTGGGATCACGTTCAGCTCAAAATATGGCAGGGAAATCGAGAAAATTCTTAGAAAAACTGGCAGCATTGTCTAGTGGTGATTGGAAAAGATTTTTTTATCAAAATTGGATAATTGCACGACTAATTGTATGCTAATTGAACTGTCTGTTTCGGAGATTTACCAGTCATTTTGATGTCGTGTGACTGATTTGTACGAAAGTTTTGTTAGTTAGACATGCAGAAAAAAATGGAACTGAGTGGGATTTGTTTTGAGTTTAGTTAAAGGAACAATCAGAATTAGCTAAGCTGTGTAATGGAGCTTGCAGGACATAGCAAGTTATTTCCCTTGTTACATATAAATACTACTGCCAGTAATTTGAATTTAAATAAGTTGTCTTGATATAGATATATAAATATTTAAACAGAAGCTCATTTAATTATTTAGGTGATCTTTTTTATTAATTTAGATTTAGTTATTCTAGTAATTGTGATGTTATTGTTTTGGTCAAATAAATGTATGGCAAAAACTGAATCCCAATTTGAATTGTTTTCAAAAGAAGATAAGATTGTACTTCTTTGTAAAGAGATTTTATATTCCATCTGCATTTTATTTACATAAAATACAATGTATTTTACGACACATATGAGCAGTATAATTGTTATACGAGAGAACGATTTCGTAATTGAAAATTCCCGAACAAAACCCTGTCAGTCTCGAGTGATTAACAGCGTGACTTTTAAATTAACCTGTGCATTATTTAGATGATAAAAATCTTTATATTCATAGATTGTCATATCATTCTTTAAATTATACATTCAACGAGGTATTGTTAACGCTGCAGTAAGGTATAATTGTTACGACAAGTGGGAAATAAGACGCTACCATATTGTCCTCGGCTGGAATACAGAGACCGTCTTGTACGGCAAACAATAATCATTGTGTCGCAGTTTCTGGTGTATGATTTCAATTATAACTTTGGCAATCCTTTTGTTGTGAGAAGGTGGTGCCGATTCAATTGTCAAAACGTTTTCTTTATGTTATCACAAACAAATTTTAATGAAATATAGCCCTGTATTGTCCTGATTGCATAATATGATGATGCGAATTCTGATGTGAAATTTCGCAAAATTTGTAAAGAATGAATTTATATGATAATTTTGCAAAAATAATTTTTTTTTTTTAAAGATTTCAATCTGGACTCGACATCTGTAATATCAATCCTTCACTAAAATGATTCCATCAAAACGCATAAAGATTCTCTGTTCCAAAATGTTTTTTGTAATTTATAAAGTTGAAAATAATGCTATATTGTAATTTCTTTATTTGATAAGTATGACATAAAATACAGTGTCAATAATTGTTTAATTTCTTTTTCACAAAACAAGTATTTTTAATGAAGAAGTCATATGAAACCTAAGTGGGCAGACACACACTAAAATGACGAGCCCTTGAACATATCGGTTTCTCAATTCCTGAGACTGTCCTTGTTTAAATAATACATAATGTATGGCGTTTGTGATCTTTTGTCAGTTTTAAAGTTTGATCTTATTTTTCAATTGTTTGCTATAATATATTGTTTTCATGACAGCATTATTCTGAGGTGTGTCCAGGGGTGCTGATGGGAACATTTTTTCAACAACAAAAAAATGTAGATACATTAGTATAACGGATAAAGAAATTTTCACAAGTTGTCCATTTTGATACTTTTACAAATATTCTTGAGAATACTGTGTGATATATAAATAAAATATGTCTGCATCCATGATTTTCTTTAAACCTTTGTATTGACGCACATGCCAGTTTCAGTCTTTCTAGTTTTGTCTGAGTAACCCCCAGGTCCTACATGGCATGAGAAAACACCAGGGAAAAGGCTCAGGCTGTCCACCTGTGCTTTGTGACAATGAAATGTAATCAGATCTTTAAGAACCCTCGGAAAGCATAGAATGTAACCAAACAAAATTATGTGCAACACACCTAACAATGGTTCATAGATTCATTCAGCTGCAAATAAACTGTGTGTAAATGTTTGAAACAATGTTAGTATAAAACTAAGAGAAAGAACAGTACTTTTTAAGCCAGGACTTTTTGACCTTTCTGCCTAAGAAAGCACCTGCCATTCCTGTGTAAAACTTAGTCTTACTTTTTAACATTTTATGGTAGATAAAAAGTACAGCACCCCTTCCAGAGAGCGAAATCCTTCAAGAGGGAACTTTAAACGTTTACCTGATTATCTCTCTGTCTGATCAAGTAGTTGGTATTGTCCACAGGAAGCAACGTCCTTACGATATTGTTTAACTGTCTACTTATGTATTTTAGAGATTTAAATAGACGCTTAATTCAAAATGTAAATTTGTTTAAGTTGGATGACAATAGTGTTAAGTGCAGGCTTGTGAACTTTAATTTTTCACTCTTTATTTGGAAATAATTTGTTTGATATCATTATCGCAAGGCCAACCCAACCGCTAGCTGTAATCGAATATCAGCACAGACAATCAAAATGGGCCGCGGTTCTTGAGTCCCTGAATTAAATGTCGCAACAACAATCTATTATCGTCAACGTATACAACACAATTGTCAAAGCTTGTATTTACTCACTCGAGTTTCTTGTTTCATATCGTCGAGCCCTATCTCTACGCTGATGACAAGAAATTAATGCTTCCTTAAATATTCGACAGTCACTTGACCAAGTTAAAAAAAGGAAAAATTATTGTACTCGAAAATATAATCGTAGAACAGCGTGTCATTTCTGCTAAGTTTGATTAACTGCTTCAGGAGCATAATTTATGCTTTATTGAACAAATGTTATATAATTATTAATACTGCAGCACCGGGATGGACTTGTGTTAATTATACATTTGTTATTAATGCAGATGAGATTTCTTTGATATTTGAAAGACATTCTAGAAAAAAAATTGAAGTGACTTTAACCCATTTAGATAAAAAGGATTTTTTTGTTTGGTTTTAACTCGATTTCATCTGATTGCTATGGAAACCATTTCATCATTAATTATGGAAGTTAAAGGTATGTTGAATTATTTCAATTTTTTTATTTTAGTTGTTCTTTTGTTGTTTAGTTTCAGTGTTTGTTGTAAGTAATAGTGTCAGACTCATTGGTAGAGCTAAAAATAGTACATGCATCTTTACGGGTAAAAGTGGGTGTGGCTTAGAAGAGACAATTATCTTAATTTATTTATTTTATTGAAAAATTCTTAAGTTTGTTTATGGTACAGAAATGTTTAAATTAAACCACAAATCTCTTTAATAAAGCGTGAATAAATTGCCATTTAATTGTACTCATAAAATAACGAAACTGAATACGACTAAATATAAATATTTTGTCAGCACTGTTTTGACGTCTTAATTTTAATAAATTTTATGGACTGTGATATAGCTGGCGAGTATCTAACAATTTTGTTTTACTATTATTCACTGGCGATAACATTATTTTTCGAGATATTGAAATTCTTTGAAGTTTGGTGTTGTATTACCGCAAGTCTGCAGTCGCTAATTTACATATATCTAAAGTAGATTTGATTCTAATCAACACAATTTTGGACAAAATGAATTTATTCGTCAAAAAATTAAGAAAAGAGCTTCTTTTTTAGGGGAAGAAAATAAAATTATTGTCAGGGAGCCAGTTTTCTTCAATTCTCTCCATGTTTGATGTGAGTTATGAACTACCCAGTTTTATTGCTGTAAAATTTTTATAGAGTGTCTTTTTACAGAGGTTTGAATAAAGAAATAGGTGGATGAATAGCATCAGTGCGATTTTATGCCCATTTATATTGGCTTAATTTACTAACTGCAGGGATCAGCTATTAAACGCCAATAACTTGCAGTTTCAAAAAGGGATTTCAGTATGATATTAATATTGTCTATCAATTGTGGTTTTCTTGATTGCTTTAAGAAATATGTACTATTTGGTAGAGAACATGCTTATAAACAGAAAAAAACATTGGAAGCAGTTCGTTTTGAATAATTAGATGATGGAATTTTATGTTTGTGTAAGTATTTTTTTTTCTTATTATCATCAGTTTAATATTTTTTTAAAAAAATGTGATTAATAGTTGACAAGTTATAATGTTTATAAAGCATATGAACTTTGAGTATGAGATGTGTGGGTTAATGTTGCCAGATACAGTGTATTTTTAGTCCCAAAAAGTTGAGAGTTGCCCCTTTTTAAGACAATTGAAAGATGCCTTTCACAGATATATTTTTGCAGATTTTATAAGAATATGAAATTTTATACTTAAAACAAAAAAAAAAGGTAATTCATTTTTATTTTATTTTTTTTAAGAAAGGTGGGTGGGGGTGGGGGAGAGAGGTGGAGTGGCTTAAGGTTTGGCAAAAAACAATTGTCATGAAGTTAGACATCTTTCTAAAATACTTGAATATTTGAGTTATTGAATTAATAGGAGTTGTCCCCCTTTGCCTGTACGGATATCCATCATTAAAAAAATTCTTCAAATAAATCACAGAGATAAAATCAAAATGAACACTTGACTTTTTCCCTAGTAAAATCCTCTAAATGTTTTCACAATTTATCATCAGAAACAACAAAATTATTATTATAGTCGATAAAAACACTGCAGGGGCTTTCGAATATAAAAAGATGGACACAAAATTATAAGAGAAGGCCGCCTTTTTAATCAACGATTTACTGATAATAGGAAACTTGAATAAGATCATATAAAAATCCTTCTCTTTTGAATCATATATGAATATCAGACCGGCAAGATTTCTAAGTGAAAACAGTTGCTTCGAATTTGATCGATCTAAGATATGTGACAATATAATATATGTTTATTGCTGGCTGTTATACTCCCTATATTTTCTTTTTGAAGAGTGATTAGCTGATTATTTTTCTGTCGAAATTAGTCGAGGTATTAGGGTACGTTTCATAAGCGTCCGATTGATGTTAAATAATTCTGTATTAATGAGAGCTAACGTTGCACAAGATCATTTGCACTGGAAGCAGGTGCCGGAGTCATTATCGCTCGTAAAGTTCCGAAATAAAGTTTATAATGAATATTATACCCACGGGCTATTGTGTTGTTTCAGCTATAGACTTATTAATATATAAGCACAAAAAAAAGAAAGAAAAAAGTTACCTTTTGTTACTATTTTTTACCGGCATAATGATAATGCACCTGACTGTATTATTCAAAGGTATTGTGCAGTTAGATTGTTAGAATTAGAAAACCATCTTTACAATGTAATAAAAATGCTTTTTGTATGAAGCAAGGAAAACAATACAGATTAATATACCAAGAGTTTAGGTCGGTCTACAAGACTTTTACAGTGAAAAATAGACTAATAAGTGGTGGTTCAGGCACTTATTTCATTTTAAAAAGCCGAAGATGGCACTAAAGGTTACTAAGACTAACTTGAAAAACAAAATTTTGAAAATTCAGACTTTAAAAAAAGCATATGATACAAAAGTATAAAAAAAACCCAAGCTTTGAGAATCAGTGGAACATTTTCATAATCTAAAACATAAAATGAGCCGTGCCATGAGAAAACCAACATAGTGGCTTTGCGACCAGCATGGATCCAGACCAGCCTGCGCATCCGCGCAGTCTGGTCAGGATCCATGCTGTTCGCTTTTAAAGCCTATTAGGATTGGAGAAACTGTTAGTGAACAGCATGGATCCTGACCAGACTGCGCAGATGCGCAGGCTGGTCTGGATCCATGCTGGTCGCAAAGCCACTATGTTGGTTTTCCCATGGCACGGCTCAAATGAAGTTGATAGTGGGGCCACTCGCCCATCCAAGTCGTTGGGTCTTCTAGTTAAGTGTAACATTTCTCCATATGCTGATATTTTAAGAATATTAAAGCTATAGTCTTTTCTGTTTTATATAAATCATAAATTTCTTATTGTATTTGGTGTTCTATTATTAGTTATTGAGATGAAGTATGCAATCATAGGTCAACAAAATTGTTATGACAACGGGGGAAAGGGGCCAAAGTCATGATAATAATGCTGCTTAGTGATAATGTGCCGATATTTTTACGACACACACACACACACATTCTCGGAGAACATTCCTTAGGCGATGTCACAGTTATTCTGTCAGGGGGACAGACAGACCAGGAAGCAGCATCTAAATTTTAATACAACAAAATAGGAGCAATTTATGAAAGAAAAAAAATGTTCACAAATTTAGAAGTATCATGTAAATAATTATAAAAAAATTAAATAATTATTTTTGGAATTCATGCGGAAATTGTTGGAATTCTTGCGGAATGAATTCCAAAAAATGAATACATTTCTTAAATGAATAAAACAGTTAACATAAAATCATGTACATTGTGAATGAACATGATTATGTCAACATCCTTGTTACGCGCTAATCACTTATTTATCATGTAACAATGTAGTTAGATTGTAAGATAGTAATTTTATCTAAAATAATGACTGATAATTTTATCCGACATGTGTAATTTTTCATGTAAACTTATTGTTCATGATAAATATTCACGTCAACGTTTCTTATAGTATCATTAGAAATTGAATTACAAAATTATCCCAATTATGTATTTTTTCAACTGAAATCTTATATACAATATGGTTGCTGGGCTTTTTTGAAAAAAAAATAAATATTTTTTTTGGAAGCCTCTTGTAATTTAAAAACTAATGTGACAGTAAGCCAGCAAATGGACTACAAAACCGAAAGTACAGTTGTGAGAAAAGGTGATAAAGGAACTAGAACAAAACACTTGAATGAAATTATCACTAGAAACAGTGATTTTATCTATTGTTAGATCAACACTTTTATCAGTTTTAGTAGAATGGTAACTAAAATCAAACTTGATAAATGTGGTTGTTGTTGTAGGAGGATCGACAATGGAATCAGATATGATGATGGTAAGACTTTCTGACTGTCTTGTTGATTGAAATGTTTGATGTTGTCATGGACATTCATTTTTAAGCATGTTCAAATGTCTTTTTCTACTTAAATATCATTTCTTTTCTTCTTTTCTGAAGAACATATATGCAAATTTATTTCTTTCTGTTCGTGTCTGAGATTCTATTCAGATTCTATGTCACTTCAAGGTCAATGTCATACTTAGGGGTCAATGGTCATATGATTTTGTTTTGTGTCCGCTCTTGAACTGCTTGAAGGATTTCAGAGAAACTTGGCACAAATGTTCACTACATCGAGATGACGTGCAGAGCTCATGTTTCGGATGGTTCGCTTCAAGGTCAAGGTTACATACCACCGAAAAGGGGACAAGAATGTATTATGTAACACTGAGAGAGAGGCAGAAATACATTATTTACCACAGAGAGAGAGAAAAGCCATAGAACAAAATCAGATTTGTTAATATAATCTACTATATATTTTTTTTTTATGTATTCATATTTCATTTATGTTTATGAAAAGTTTTATTTTGTATTTTGATCTGGATATAACTTGATTTTATATTTCATTGTCTCTTGTTCTATTGAAATGCTAGAAAAATGCGCATCATAAATTGACAGTAATTAAACTTTATGTCGGTGAAATCATAATTCTTCTTTCAATTTCGTATTAATTATTGTTCCCGTAATATAATTTCAGTTTCATAAATGATATTAAATTGGAAAAAACTAGGCAAAAGATGGCATTATATGAACCCAAAGATGGCATTATATGAACCCAAAGAGATGTATTATTAGCACACAAATCATTCAAATGACAAAACTGATTCTTTAGAAAGCTTTGTGACAGTTGAATATAATGTCATAACTTCATTTTAATTATTTCTTGAGTTATGTCTTGTGCATTTAAATTGATTTGAAAGATGAATAAATAAATTTCATATTGTTTGAGACCAAACAAAACAGCCATGACACAATGTTTATTAATTTTCATATTGTTGATTTATTTATTTGTTATTTAGACTTTAGTATTTCAATAAAGCGCTATACAGAACAGTTTGGTTATTGCATAAGCAAAGTAGTTGAATATAAATTGAAAAAGTCAAAGCATGCCATTTCGTTTCTGGGTCCTTAATTTTATGCCTTTTCATGTAAAATCTAATTAAAAGTTTTTTTTCTGCAGGAGCCAGAAAGAGTATACTCATAGAAGAGTACATTCATTCTTTGTTCGTGCATTGTTCAACTGTTGTATATGAAATGAGAAATTAATAAATTTTATGAAATAAGTTATTATTAACAAATAATCAAGGCCTTCGAGTGGTTTGTCGGCTGCTTTACCATGGTTCAGTGTTCAGATGCGTAGGAATGGAACCACGAGGGTATTAGCCCGAGTGGTTATATAAATACTGAAGCATCTGAAGGATAAAAGTTTGAGGAGTAATGTATCGGATGTCATGCGACAGTTTGACGTCATAATGCTCTCTTACCAGTTCACGTGTCAACCGTTGTTTATCACAGAATATACAGAGCTTGATTTCCTTCTTTGTTTAACTGGAAATCAAATCGAGCCATGTTAGAATGTTTTATATATACTTCACATGAGAACAAAATAGTAAAGAAATTGTAGAAAATTTGTCTCTATATAAAATTATATATCTTTCATTTAGGGGCACATTTTCCCATGAAGCCATCTGTTTTATTTCTGCTTCCATGGAATTATCATTCATACTTCAAACAATGTTGCAATATTTACTTTGAGACTGTTGTTCCTTCCACATATGTTTTTATAATCTGAAATCCTATATTCTTGTCCAATGTATTTTTTGTTTCTTTTGCACAAACATTTGACTTTAACACCAATCTGTAGAACTACTTTTCTTTTGATAACTGCTCATAAAAGTTCCAGAAAATAGTTCCCAGCCTCCAAGCCTCCTATTGTTATGGAGTGTTAAATGTCTCTTAATGAGCCATTTAAAAGCATTTGAGCAGACTTAGGGATAACAAAACAGTAGGATTTCTATTTTGTCTTAGGTTCAAATGGCAGTATTGTCTTTGAACAAGAGACAGTATTAGTTTTTACACCAAAATGGCCTGCTGGGCAGCAGACAAGAGGTTGATAATGAGAACCATTGTAAATGATCCAATGCTGCCTAAGTCAGAACAGAACCTGCTGAAGCTGTTCCCTCCTATTCAATAAACTTCAAAGATTTTCTGAGAAATAAACTGCCTTTTTACTACCAAAACATGTTTCAAACAAAACTATTCTTATAGAAAGGTACTTCCTGTTTAGTGAATAGAGACTTTAACAATGTGAGGTCTGTACATAAAAGACTCCTTGCTTTCTGAAAAATGTTTGTTCATATTTCAATACTGCTCTCTAATTTCATTTAGTCAACTTGTGCCGTTGAATAATATTAATATTTAACATCTTGTGTTGCCTTTTTGCAGTGTCTGACTTGCACTTAACTTTACACAATCTGATTGACTTTTGCCCTTGTTTAGTGGCTCCTTTACAGTTGATCTTTACCATGGCTGATTTGCTGTTGATGTTGCACAGAACCTGATTGTTTTTTCTTCATGTAAAGTGGCTGATTTGCTCTTGGTGTTACACAGAACTTAACTGGCTTTTGTACATGTATAGAGACTGTTCCACAGAGCTTGGTTGACTTCTGTTCATGTAAAGTGGCTCATTTGCTCTTGGTTTTCCACAGAGCCAGGTTGGCTTTTGTTCATGTATAGTGGCTGATTTGCTCTTTGTGTTACACAGAACTTAACTGGCTTTTGTACATATGTAGAGACTATTCCACGGAGCTTGGTTGACTTTTCTTCATGTAAAGTGGCTGATTTGCTCTTCTCTTGGTGTTCCACAGAGCTTGGTTGACTTCTCTTCATGTAAAGTGGCTTATTTGCTCTTCTCTTGGTGTTCCACAGAACTTGGTTGGCTTTTGTTCATGTAAAAGTGGGCTTATTTTTTGCTCTCTCTCTTGGTGTTCCAACAGAGCTTGGTTGACTTCTCTTCATGTAAAGTGGCTTATTTGCTCTTCTCTTGGTGTTCCACAGAGCTTGGTTGACTTTTCTTCATGTAAAGTGGCTTATTTGCTCTTCTCTTGGTGTTCCACAGAACTTGGTTGGCTTTTGTTCATGTAAAGTGGCTGATTTGCTCTTCTCTTGGTGTTCCACAGAGCTTGGTTGACTTCTCTTCATGTAAAGTGGCTTATTTGCTCTTCTCTTGGTGTTCCACAGAACTTGGTTGGCTTTTGTTCATGTAAAGTGGCTGATTTGCTCTTCTCTTGGTTTTCCACAGAGCCAGGTTGGCTTTTGTTCATGTATAGTGGCTGATTTGCACTTTGGGTTACACAGAACTTAACTGGCTTTTGTACATATGTAGAGACTATTCCACGGAGCTTGGTTGACTTTTCTTCATGTAAAGTGGCTGATTTGCTCTTCTCTTGGTGTTCCACAGAGCTTGGTTGACTTCTCTTCATGTAAAGTGGCTTATTTGCTCTTCTCTTGGTGTTCCACAGAGCTTGGTTGGCTTTTGTTCATGTAAAGTGGCTGATTTTCTCTTCTCTTTGTGTTCCAGAGCTTGGTTAACTTTTCTTCATGTAAAGTTGCTGATTTGCTCCTCTTGGTGTTCCACAGAGCTTGATTGGCTTTTGTTTATGTATAGTGGCTGATTTGCTCTTCTCTTGGTGTTCCACAGAGCTTGGTTAACTTTTCTTCATGTAAAGTGGCTGATTTGCTCTCTCTTGGTGTTCCACAGAGCTTGGTTGGCTTTTGTTCATGTATAGTGGCTGATTTGCTCTTCTCTTGGTGTTCCACAGAGCTTGGTTGACTTCTCTTCATGTAAAGTGGCTTATTTGCTCTTCTCTTGGTGTTCCACAGAGCGTGGTTGGCTTTTGTTCATGTAAAGTGGCTGATTTTCTCTTCTCTTTGTGTTCCAGAGCTTGGTTAACTTTTCTTCATGTAAAGTTGCTGATTTGCTCCTCTTGGTGTTCCACAGAGCTTGATTGGCTTTTGTTTATGTATAGTGGCTGATTTGCTCTTCTCTTGGTGTTCCACAGAGCTTGGTTAACTTTTCTTCATGTAAAGTGGCTGATTTGCTCTCTCTTGGTGTTCCACAGAGCTTGGTTGGCTTTTGTTCATGCATAGTGGCTGATTTTCTCTTCTCTTGGTGTTCCACAGAGCTTGGTTAACTTTTCTTCATGTAAAGTGGCTGATTTGCTTTCTCTTGGTGTTCCACAGAGCTTGGTTGGCTTTTGTTTATGTATAGTGGCTGATTTTCTCTTCTCTTGGTGTTCCACAGAGCTTGGTTGACTTTTCTTCATGTAAAGTGGCTGATTTGTTCTTCTCTTGGTGTTCCACAGAGCTTGATTGGCTTTTGTTTATGTATAGTGGCTGATTTGCTTTTCTCTTGGTGTTCCACAGAGCTTGGTTGGCTTTTGTTCATGTATAGTGGCTGATTTTCTCTTCTCTTGGTGTTCCACAGAGCTTGGTTAACTTTTCTTCATGTAAAGTGGCTGATTTGTTCTTCTCTTCATGTTCCACAGAGCTTGGTTGGCTTTTGTTCATGTGAAGTGGCTGATTTGCTCTTCTCTTGATGTTCCACAGAGCTTGGTTGACTTTTCTTCATGTAAAGTAGCTGATTTGCTCTTCTCTTGATTTTCCACAGAGCTTGGTTGATTTTTCTTCATGTATAGTGGCTGATTTGCTCTTTTCTTGATGTTCCACAGAGCTTGGTTGATTTTTCTTCATGTAAAGTGGCTGATTTGCTCTTTTCTTGGTGTTCCATAGAGCTTAGTTGGCTTTTGTTCATATAAAGTGGTTGATTTGCTCTTGGAACTTAATTGGCTTTTGTACGTGTATAGATACTGATTTGCTCTTGGTGTTCCACAGAGCTTGGAAGGTTTTTGTTCATGTAAAGTGGCTGATTTGCTCTGCTCTTGGTGATCCACAGAGCTTGTTTGGCTTTTGTTCATGTATAGTGGCTGATTTGCTCTTCTCTTGATGATCCACAGAGCTTGTTTGGCTTTTGTTCATGTATAGTGGCTGATTTGCTCTGCTCTTGGTGATCCACAGAGCTTGTTTGGCTTTTGTTCATGTATAGTGGCTGATTTGCTCTTGGTTTTCCATAGAACTTGGTTGGCTTTTATTCATATAAAGTGGCTGATGTGCTCTTGGTGGTAAACAGAACTTAATTGGCTTTAGTACATGTATAGAGGCTGATTTACTCTTGGTGTCCCATAGAGCTTGGTTGTCTTTTGTACATGTGTAGAGACTGTTCCACAGAGCTTGGTTCACTTTTGTCTATGTAAAGTGGCTTATTTGCTCTTCTCTTGGTTAATTGGCTTTTGTTCATTTAAAATGGCTGATTCGCTCTTGGTGTTCCACAGAACCTGATTAGCTTGTGTGCATGTAAAGTGGCTGATTTGCTCTTGGTGTTCCACAGAACCTGATTGACTTTTGTTCATTTAAAGTGGCTGATTTGCTCTTGGTGTTCCACAGAACCTGATTAGCTTGTGTGCATGTAAAGTGGCTGATTTGCTCTTGGTGTTCCACAGAACCTGATTGGCTTGTGTTCATGTGAAGTGGCTGATTTGTTCTTGGTGTTCCATAGAGCTTGATTGGCTTTTGTTCATTTTAAGTGGCTGATTTGCTCTTGGTGTTCCACAGAGCTTGATTGGCGTTTGTTCATTTAAAGTGGCTGATTTGCACTTGGTGTTCCACAGAGCTTGATTGACTTTCCATGTATAGTGGCTGATTTGCTCTTGGTGTTCCACAAATCCTAACTAGCTTTTGTCATAATTTAGTGGCTGATTTGATGTTACACAGCACTTGATTTTCCTTTCACCTTGCACAATGTCTAAATGGCCTTCCACAGTGCATGAATTGCTCTTGACCTTACAATGTGCCTGATTACCTTTTCCTTTGCACAATGTCTGATTTTATTTCACTGTGCAGTTGTTGATTTGTTCTTGACTGTTGACTTTTGTCCTTGCTCTGTTGTTGATTTTGCCCTTTACCTTACACAGTGCCATATTTGCCATAGCTGCTAAATGGCCTATGTTCTTTGACTCCATTTGATTTACTGATGCTTTTGTATGTTTGTCTTTTAATGTCATATAGAGTTTCTAAAAGATAAATGTCATTGAACAATATCTGACTGGCTTTTGACCTCATTCTTTACCTGATTATGGTACTTCCTTGTTTGCTTCATTCCCTGTGTCTCTTTCTTAGGGCAAATATATACCCAGTATTATATTCCTCTAACCACATCCTGGTTTCCTAAAGGAATGAAATCTGTAAATACTCAACATGACATTGTTTATTGTTTTATTTTCTTTACAATGCAGCCAGACCTAGGGCATCTGACAATCAGACATGCATGCATGCTGGGGACTTTTGGTGAACCAGTTATGATTTATATGACAGTGAGTTTATCTGCATTGATAAACATTAAAGACAAATGTCTTCACTAAAACAAAATGCAATTATTTCCTGCTGATTATGAGAGAGAACTGATATGATAAAACAAATTAAAGGGCTTTTAGTTATGGAGAGAATAGGAGGGGGCTGCTTCTGTATCTCTTGATGTATTGTGGGCAGATGAAAGCCAGGGGAACAAAAGGCAGGTCAGGGCCTCCAAATTAAACTTTCATGATGAAAGATATGAAAGAAAATGTTTCATAAATCATAGGTAGATAATCATTAGAAGCATGTGCTAAAGTTGTTTTTATAAGAATGCATACTTTGTCTGTGCATGTTTTTTTAGTAAATGCATGATTGTTTTTCATGTTTTCATGAGAAAACTGCATGAAAGTAACAATTAGTCTTGATTTATGGTTTGTATGCAAAGGCTTTTGAAAGAAAAGTTTTTTTATCTAGACAGTAATGAACAGTAGATTTGCTTGAAATTAGAATGGCTGAAAGTTGACTTAAAGTTTTACATAAACCTCTAACAGGTATTTGTTATTTCCTGTGCTTAAGACATGTAAAACATAGTTTTTCCTTTTCTCCACCTATTGGCAGCCTTGAAAATAATACAGTATAGATGTATGGTTTTGTTTTTATTGTTTATCAGTAGGTATCAATTATGATTATCATTAATAAATACCTGATGAACCCCCATGCTTCTCTAAACACAGTCTGTTTGATTTGGCAGAGGAAAAACCTTGGATAACTGCATTTCAACTTGATACTGACTGGTTCAAAGTTTGTTTGCATTTCTTCTGACAGCAGGAATAATGATTGTGGAACCAGTCTTTGATCCCAGTTGATGGAAGTTTGAAATAACAGAACAAAGCTGCTGTATGATGGCTGTAACTAATGGTTATTGTTTTAGCTGGGGATGATAATGCTCCATGGCTTCTGTATAAAATGGTTTATTTTCAATGACCCAAATCAAATTGGGATGCCCTGTGAACCCTGAAGATTAGATTGCAATATTGTAGCCTTTGTTCAAATTCCCCAAGTGATTCATTGTCATGTTTATTATCTCTAACAATATCTGGATAGCTCATTTTATTTGAAAGTAATTGTTCTAAGAAAACAGAAGAATTCAATTGTAAACAATGCTGCTCTTTGATCGGGGATCATTTTTGCCAAAATGAAAGACAAGGCTTTGCTCGTTTGGAGAGTTATTGCACAAACCTATGTCTGCAGATTTGATTTGTTTTGTCATTTTTGGACTGAAATTTTGAACTTTGATGCAAGAAGATATTATCTAATATGAAATCATGAAACAAGTGTAGTTAGTTTTCCTCATAATATTTTTTAAATGCTACTGTCTTTGAAGATGGCTCTGGGTTAATTTGATTGTAGGGATAGTAAGCAGCAATCTGAAGATTTTTAAGCTCACCTGAGCCATTGAAACTATAAAAAAAGATAAAAAATTATATCCATTTATTTATCTCACATGTTTATATAGTGTAAGGAGTATTTTTAATGTTAATAAAGTTATCATCCCCTGATGCTTAATCCTCCAGTTTTGACATTGAATTTTATCTTTATATCATTACCAAAGACAGCAATTTGAGTCATAACTAAAAAAATCTTTCTTACACAGTATCCAAAATATAATGTCAAGTTTGTACCATTTTCCAAATTATTTTCTGCCTTTTTTTTTCCAGATATATAAATAACCAGTAAATGTAGCAGTCATTCATTGTGCCCGATGAGCTGAGTAAAGAGGTGGAAAACCACTCTATGATAATCAGGGTAGAGCGAGTTTTACTAGATTGCAATGCACTCTTCGTTCATCAGAGTAGAGCGAGTTTTACTGGAATGCAATCTACTCTTATGTTTATCAGAGTAGAGCAAGTTTTACTGGAATGCAGTCCAGTCTTACGTTTATCAGAGTAGAGCAAGTTTTACTGGATTGCAATGCACTCTTATGTTTATCAGAGTAGAGCAAATTTTACTGGATTGCAATGCACTCTTATGTTTATCAGAGTAGAGCAAGTTTTACTGGATTGCAATGCACTTTTATGTTTATCAGAGTAGAGCAAGTTTTACTGGAATGCAATCTACTCTTATGTTTATTAGAGTAGAGAAAGTTTACCTGAATGCAATCCATAAATCATTATGTCGAAAATGGCACTGAAACAGTGTGTAAAGTTGAGGTGAGCGGCATTGGCTTAGTCGTACCTCAAGCTTGAAGTTGCAATAACAAAACAAGATGAAATTTCTAACAGAAACAAAAAAAAAAGATTTGTTGACTCCAGGAATTTTGAAGATACATGGAATATTATGACCCAAGATTGCAAGTTTAATGTTAAGTCAACAAAACTGGTATGCTTTGAGAAGATAGAGCCGAATTATCAGTAACTCGCAGACACAGAGCTTAGATTGAGTTACAGTTTATTATATACATAAATTGAAAACTGGTTACATTCAAAATTGCTCCAAGAATGTCAGATATTCAGTAGCATGCATTTGTCATAAGAAGTTGGAAAGAAATTTTTTATAATGTGTCGGGGTTTATCAAGTTCAGAAATTTGACACGGTAATGTCATTACATATAACTGCTAATAAAATAGGTAAAGCCGTTTTTGCTTCTTTTAATCAGAATAAATTTTCTTGAAAAACTAAATTTATGATACAAACTGCCTTTTATTATTATATATCGTATACTTCAGTAGATGATTTCCTTGGAGTCTTTTTCATTATATTAATAAATCAGCATAAGAAAGGTTTTATGGGCAATGTTAATTAACACATGTACCAAAAAAAAAGAAGATCGGTCTTTGTCAAGAAAACATTCTATTGAACCTACAATTACTTACCTATGCCTAAATAACACGCTATCATAGAACAATGAGCTAATTAATGATATAATCAAGGTGGCGTATATATATTCTTCAAAGGTTCAGAAAATTATATAAACTGTTAAAAGCTGAAAATTTGCGGATGCTAATAATTAACGGCCTCGTAGTGATCTTTGATGTTTTTTATTTTTTTCACGATGTTAATCCGGCTGAATCATAGAATTCTGTAGGCTACGTGTAATATCGGGTAATAACGCAAATTTCATAACGATTATGTATTTTCATGATAATTACTCATTCTGTGTTGAAGATTACTGCTAATGCTTTCTTTTCTTTTACAAAGAACCTATTGTATCCACGGCAATGCCTGGAAGCATTTCCTGTGCCTTGAACCTAGCATCAGATAAGTTTTATGCCATCCGGTACACTTGCGACTTAATATCGCTGGTAAATCAGAAAAAAAAAATTAAAAAGGCATTTAAGTATATTATTATTAAATACCCTTTTAAATGGTTTTGACATCATTGTCACTCAAACAAAAATGAAAAATGAAACTTTATTTTTTTTGCATAAACTTAGATTGATGCTGAAGAACTAACAGAAGATGAGAAGATACTAAGAAATGCAAGTGTGTTTAATAAAATCAGTCTTGTATCTTTGAGCAAGTTATATTGATTTTGAATTGTAAGGAAAGAAGATGGCTCAGTTTCTGATCTTTGCTTGACATGTTTGGCTCAACAGATTGCTCAAGACTTTGCTCAAATTTTCTTTCTTGTGAAAGTCAGTTTTATGCCCTATGCACCTATGTCCATAAATTTAAGACACACATCCGAACCTTCTTCATTGTTTTTTTGTTTGGGGGACCTTTTTTTGTCATTGCTGTGGACACACCAGAAAGTATTGTGAAAAATCTTATTGTAATTACTTTTTTTACTAATTAGAGAATGTAATTCTAAATATGTTCATTCATAAAAATGTTCTTGTTGTTACTTTTCTTGATATTTAGGAATATCAATTTTTATGGCAAATGATGTATCAGTATTTGCAAAAGTCTAGTATCCTTTCAACAGTCTAACACTGTTCCATTTGCAGGCTCTCCTTTCTTGCACAATGGCATAAGAGATTGATTTCACTCCTGGGTCCAGAGACCATGTTCACATATCATCACCTAATTGTTGATGACATTTATAAATTGATCAGGACCTGATCTGGTCAATGAAAATCTGACCGTTGACCCTAATGACCTTAATGACGGCCATCTTGCACCAATCAGCCATGAGGTATTGTCTAATTCAATTACCCTTCTCCAGTCTATGACATGCCACTGGGTTTGCTGAAGTGCTGGCTGAAATTATAAAAGGGAGTAGACATTGATAAAGTGGGGAGCATTCATTGGAGCATTATGTAAGAAATAGGAAAATGAAAAATTATTTCAATGTCTGGTTTTTATCAATTTTCTATTTACGCAACTGATATTAATTACTCTTCACTACAGCATTGTGAGAAGTTAGAATGAAACTAACAAGACAAGTAAATTAATGGAAGATGACTTGATTTGAAACGTTGATAGAGTACATCCCCTTCAGTGCCAGCGTTTTCATTCTTTCTGTTGTTTTTTGAGAAAAAATACTAGCGCATTTGCACCTGAGGTAGATTTAAACTTTGGCATGTCTTCCTATTATTTCGTATTTGTCATGAAAGAAAAATACTTTACTGTCGAGAAATTAATCTTTTTAACAATCCTTGAGAAAATACAAAACACATGTTTTGGTACCTTCTCTAATTTAATTTCATCTTAATTTTGCAGGAACCATAAACCTAATTGTACCGTGATTGCATGTGGTTGCTTTTATAATGACAAAAAGTGGAGAAAAAAAAACTTCTTTAGCAGGTTATTAATATTTTTAACATGGGCAGAAGTTATTATTTCGTATTTTTAATTTCAAATATTTGAATTTTTTATTAAGTAATAATGTGATTTCTTGCTCTCTTTCTTGTGAAAAAAAAATATATACAAAAAAAAACATATTAGCGAAATGAAAAGTAATTAAGAATAGCTCCATTCATATGAAGTCTTTTTGCAGAACAAACAAATTCCTTTGTAAAATTAAACAGCAATTTTATTAAGAAAAAATCAAAGAAACAAATAATACATTATAGCTTTTAATTGTAAATATAAAGTTTGCAATTAATTAGTTTTACTGTGATGTTTTTACCAGAAGGCAGTTATACTTTCGCAGAGGCATAATCACATTATGTTCATAGCAAGCACCTAGAAAACCCAGATTTTGTTTCACAAAATAATAATGGTACCAGTCAAGCATCAAGGTTAGATGAGTGTAAAATATAACAAGTCCAAGCACCCAGGTAACCCAGATTTAGTTCCAGTGTGTAATAAGGCTACCAGACCATCATTGTCATCAAGTAGGCCAGTGACACAAAAAGGGAGTTCTGGGAAATTATTTGCTCAGATTTTTAATCCTGCAAAAACAATCAGCTGTCAAAAATTTATTCCCAACATGAAAAAAAAGAAATATTCAGGAAAGAACAATCTCTCATACAAGGCTGTTACATGGTCCAAATGGACCACCAGCATTGATTCAGAAGTTTTCATAAAATTCTAGTGCTGTGGAAGGGGTTTTAATCTGGTACTGTCTGTTTATTTTAATTTCAAAGATAGTTTTGCAGGATAGTAACTGTTGTATCAGAATGGTTGTTATTGTTGAAGCACAGTTTCATAGAATGGTAACAGTTTTAGCCAAGAACATTTAATCAAAATGGCTGCTATTGTACAGAAGCCAAGAACTTAGAATGGTACCATTGTAGCTAAGAACTGAGGACGGTATCCATTGTGGCCAGGAACATTGAGTGAACATGGCTGCAGTTTGCCTGGTAAACCATTGTAGATTGTTTAAGTGCAGTTTGGAAGAAGGTACCAGAACAGTATATAAATAATTCTACTTTTGTTTAAGTGCAGTTTGACAGATTGTTACCATTGTTGCCAAGAACATTGTATCAAAATTGCCGTCATTTCTTAAATGCAGAGTGATTGAAGGGTATCCATTGCTGAAAAAAAAAGCATTCTATCTAAATAGCTACTTTTGCCTAAGTGCAGTTTGATTTGCAGCGGTAGTGGATCAAAATGCTGCTGGTTTTTTTTTTTCAGTGCAGGTAGTGAAGAATATTGTTTCAAAATGGTTACTATTGCTAAAATGCAGTTTGATAGAATGGAAAGAACATTCTGTCAAGACGGCTTCAAAATGGTCGATGTTGTTTCAGTGCAGTTTGATAGAATGGTAACCTTTGTAGTAAAGAACATTGTATCAAGATGTCTAATACTGTTCCATTGCAATTTGACAGAATGGTAACCATTAAAAAAAAAAGAACATTGTATCAAATTGGCTAAAGATTGTTTAAGTGCAGTTTGACAGAAAGGTAGCCATTTGTATAGAACATTTTATCAAAATGGCTACTACTATTCTAGTGCAATTTGACAGACTGGTAACCATTTTACAAAAGTAAATTGTATCAAAATTGTTACTATTAAGTGCAGTTTGAGAGAATGGTAACCATTTTAAAAAAGAATATTGTTTCAAAATGGCTACTGTTGTTAAGGAGCAGTTTGATAGAATGGTATTGTTTCTGGATGGCTACTAGTGCAGTTTGACAGAATGGTAACTGTTGTAGAAAAGTACAGTGTATCAGAATGGCTGCTATTTCAGTGCAATTTGACAGAATGGTAACCTTTGTAGTAAAGAACATTGTATCAAGATGGCTACTGTTGTTCCAGTGCAGTTTGACAGAATGGTAACCTTTGTAGTAAAGAACATTGCATCAAAATGACTGCTATTGTTCCAGTACAGTTTGACAGAATGGTAACCATTGTAGTAAAGAACATTGCATCAAGATCCAGTGCAGTTTGACAGAATGGTAACCATTGTAGTAAAGAACATTGTATCAAGATGGCTACTGTTGTTCCAGTGCATTTTGGCAGAATGGTGACTTTTGTAGTAAAGAATATTGTATCAAAATGACTGCTATTGTTCCAGTGCATTTTGACAGAATGTTAACCATTGTAGTAAAGAACATTGTATCAAGATGGCTACTGTTGTTCCAGTGCATTTTGACAGACTGGTAACCATTTGTAAAGAACATTGTATCAAGATGGCTATTGTTGTTCCAGTGCATTTTGACAGACTGGTAACCATTTGTAAAGAACATTGCATCAAGATGGCTACATTTGTTTCAGTGCAATTTGATAGAATGGAACCATTGTAGTAAAGAACATTGCATCAAGATGGCTACTTTTATTCCAATGCAATTTGGCAGAATGGTAACCATTGCAGTAAAGAACATTATGTCAAGATGGCTACTGTTATTCCAGTGCAGTTTGACAGAATGTTAACCGCTGTAGAAAAGAATATTGTATCAAGATGGCTACTGTTGTTTCAGTGCAATTTGACAGACTGGTAACCATTTGTAAAGAACATTGCCTCAAGATGGCTACTGTTGTTCCAGTGCAATTTGACAGAATGGTAACCATTGTAGTAAAGAACATTGCATCAAGATGGCTACTGTTGTTCCAGTGCAATTTGACAGAATTTTAACCAGTGTAGTAAAGAACATTGCATTAAGATGGCTGCTATTGTTCCAGTGCAGTTTGACAGAACGGTAACCATTGTAGTAAAGAACATTGCATCAAGATGGCTGCTATTGTTCCAGTGCAGTTTGACAGAATGGTAACCATTTGAAAAGAACATTGCATCAAGATGGCTGCTATTGTTCCAGTGCAGTTTGGCAGAATGGTAACCATTTGTAAAGAACATTGCATCAAGATGGCTGCTTTTGTTACAGTGCAGTTTGACAGAATGATAACCATTGTAGTAAAGAACATTGCATCAAGATGGCTGCTATTGTTCCAGTGCAGTTTGACAGAATGGTAAACATTTTTAAAGAACATTGGCTAAAGATGGTTGCTATTGTTCCAGTGCAGTTTGACAGAATGGTAAACATTTTTAAAGAACATTGGCTAAAGATGGTTGCTATTGTTCCAGTGCAGTTTGACAGAATGGTAACCATGGTAGTGAAGAACATTGCATCAAGATGGCTGCCATTGTTCCAATGCAGTTTGACAGAAACCATTTGTAAAGAACATTGCATCAAGATGGCTGCCATTGTTCCAGTGCAGTTTGAGAGAATGGTAACCATTTGTAAAGAACATTGCATCAAAATGGCTGCTATTGTTCCAGTACGGTTTGACAGAATGGTAACCATTGTAGTAAAGAACATTGCATCAAAATGGTTGCTATTGTTCCAGTGCAGTTTGACTGAATGGTAACCATTGTTGTAAAGAACATTGCATCAAGATGGCTACTATTGTTCCAGTACGGTTTGACAGAATGGTAACCATTGTAGTAAAGAACATTGCATCAAAATGGTTGCTATTGTTCCAGTGCAGTTTGACAGAATGGTAACCATTGTTGTAAAGAACATTGCATCAAGATGGCTACTTTTGTTCCAGTGCAATTTGACAGAATGGTAACCATTTGTAAAGAACATTGCATCAAGTTGGCTGCTATTGTTCCAGTACAGTTTGACAGAATGGTAACCATTGTAGTAAAGAACATTGCATCAAAATGGTTGCTATTGTTCCAGTGCAGTTTGACAGAATGGTAACCATTGTTGTAAAGAACATTGCATGAAGATGGCTACTATTGTTCTAGTGCAGTTTGACAAAATGGTAACCATTTGTAAAGATGGCTACTATTACTAAAGTGCAGTTTGACAGAATGGAGACCATTGTAGCCAAAAATTTATATAAATAGTTTGACATTCCGGAATGGTAGCCAAGAACATTAAATGGCTGCTATTGTTTTAAATGCAGTTTGACAGAAAGGCTTTGCAGTCTGCTTCAGCTATCATTTCTTTCATTTTAGTGGCTTAGGAAAGGAATATTTTTAATATCTTCTTAAATAGAAGTAATTCTTTGTTAGCTTTATAAACCTTTTCCAGGCACGGTGTTTTTTTCCTAAATGCTGAACAAACATCAGTTATTATAATGAAGTCACAGATGAAGATGCTGATGGATATAAGATTTTTTGCTTCTAGTACAACATTGGTTTGTTTATTTTGGGATAATTTTTCATATAACGAAAAGCACTTTAATTTGTATTATTTCTAGTCGTTATACTTGAGTGTGTCTTTCATCTTTGCAATTTTCGTTGTTTCTTGTTAAAACCATAAGACATGAAGCGAGAATTTCTAATACGATTTTTCTGCCTCACAAAGCCCCCCAAATGTTTACACAACTGTGAAATGTCTTTTTGCATAGCATATTGTGATATAACGATGTGGCAATTTTGAAAAGAATGTATTTCTCAGCGCTATTAAGTTTCAGAACAAAAGGTTTGCGTGTTTTGTTTCTGGTGAGTATACTCACAAAATATGACAGTAAATCGTTTGTTATTACAAAATCCGTCTAGAAGGTTTCACACTCCATTTACAAAGAAAAATTACTTTTCACAAATTAGTTTTCATTATAAGCATTACATTTTTTTGCCTGCCTTTGTTGTTGCTTGCCTGTGTTGTCTTATAGCTTATGTTTTCATCATTACTATATAACCAAATTATAGTTTTTTCAGCTCTTTTGCTTGTATTCTAGACTATGGGGCTCCCAATAGCAGTATACTGTTTGTAACTATTGTAGAACATTCCGCAGCGGAAGTGGAAAAATTGAATTTGTATATACCATTAAATTTAATTTCCATTAAGTACTACTTAATGAAGATAATTAAGTCTTTGTCTGAGAAAAGGCAAGGTAAGTAAAAATATAGTGGTTGTCATTTTTTTTATGTAGGTTGGGAACTGTTTAGTCATATACATTAAAACACATTTATGATATTTATTAGGCTAATCTTCTAATTCATTTACATTTTCATTCTGAAGGAAGTGGAGTGCAGCCAGTAACATTCAGATAAATAATACACTGACTTTTGACTGCTGTAGAATAATATATTTAAAGAAATTTAAAGTTCTTTCTAATATTTATAAGTTATGAGATTTTTATCGAGATATATGCATGAGTCCTGCAGCGGATATGTTGCGAGATTTTAGGAGCACAATATTATTCTTTGAAAGAATGAGACACTCAGTTACAAATCTAATAATTTTTTTATTACATCTGCATCTACACAGATTATTAATTTATAAATGATATGAACTTGTTCTTAAGCCAGAGTAAAATTGAAAGTGAACTTTTAAATATGACAATACACATGACACTGATCTCACAAATGACGGCACCCACCCGATATGAAATTTTAATGTCAATATTGAAAAAATATTGACATTTTGGGTTCCATTGTAACATTACAGAGTTAATAAATGAGTATGTAATAATCTTTATTTTAATGAAGCTGAGAAAAAATATTGTAAGTGAACTTTATCAAGTTCAGAAATTTTAAAAAAGCATTAGAAACTTTTCCAGGCTGTCACATATCAAAAACATGGGTGTTAATAATTTTACTTATTTATCGACAGGAGTCAAAACAGCGATTTTTCATTCAGTGTGAATCTTTAAAAAAAATCACTCACATAAAAATGTGCAAAAACCTTTAAAATAATACAGAACATTGTTGTTTTAAGAAATATTTTACAGTGCATTATGGGAATGATTTATGATGCAAAGTGCCCTCTTGTGGTTGTGGTAAAGGGAGATAACAAGTTAGATATGTGCTTATTTTGAAGTAATGAGAATTTCTACTTGTAGTTATTGTTTACTGTCAAGAATGTTTATGATTTTTTTAGCCATAATCTTGATGAGTTGTCATCATGCGGGGAAGGGGGGTTAGTTCTTCAAGACAGTACAAGAAACACATGCTGCATTTTGCAGTTTGCTTAAATAATAAGCAGTACGCTTGCACCAAGTGTTTCATAATACTTATTCTAAAATAGTTTATTTCAGCAAATGTTAGTATAATCAAAGAACTCAGTGCTGATTCAAAGGAAAAAAAATCCCATGGAAATTTGACATAATATTACAAGAGATCAGTTTTTGGGTTCCTTAGGCAGGTTTTCAAAAGGGTTCTTGGGGGACATACTCCCTGAGAAACTTAAGGAGTCTTTAAATACATGTGAATCAAGTGCAGCACACTGACAAATATTTGATATTTAGCACATACATAATTATTGTAATTCTCAGCTGTCCCAGATGTCAGCCTTTTTACTTTCATATATTTGTAATACATTTTTAGCTCGACTATTCATAGAATAGTAGAGCTATTGGACTCTCCCATGCGTCTGCGTCCCCGTCGGCATCCGCGTCGGCGTCTGCGTCGGCGTCCCGATTTGGTTAAGTTTTTGTATGTAAGCTGGTATCTCAGCAACCACTTGTGGGAATGGATTGAAACTTCACACACTTATTCACTGTGATAAACTAACTTACATTGCACAGGTTTCATAACTCTGTTTTGCTTTTTTACAAAATTATGCCCCTTTTTTGACTTAGAAATTTTTGGTTAAGGTTTTGTATGTAAGCTGGTATCTCAGTACTCACTAATGGGAATGGATTGAAACTTCACACACTTGTTCACTGTCATGATCTGACATGCACAAAGTAGGTCCCATAACTCTATTTTGCTTTTTAACAAAATTATGCCCCTTTTTCAACATAGAAATTTTTGCTTAAGTTTTTGTATGTAAGCTGGTATCTCAGTATCCACTAATGGGAAAGGATTGAAACTTCACACACTTGTTCACTGTCATGATATGACATGCAGTGCAAAGGGTCAATAACTCAACTTCGCATTTTACAAAATTATGCCCCTTTTTCAACTTAGGAGTTTTTGGTTAAATTCTTATATGTAAGCTGGTATCTCAGTACCCACTTACGGGAATGGATTGAAACTTCATACACTTGTCCACTGTCATGAGCTCACAAGCACTATGCAGGTTCCATAACCCTATTTTGCTTTTTTTACTAAATTATGCCCCTTTTTCGACTTTCTTATTCATTCAATCGACAAGGCTGTTGAATAATCGAGCGTTGCTGTCCTCCGACAGCTCTTGTTTTTTGTGATGCAAGCCAACATTTAAAAAAAAAATACTAAGATCTTTGAGGGCATGGACAATTATGCCAGACAGATTTCAGAGGAGGTATCTACTGGATCACCACACTCCTTCCTCAAGGTCTACCTATGCATTAAAAGGTTTAAACTGAAAACCGATATGTACATAAAAAAATGAATCAATTTCTATGAGAAAAAATTTGTTTAAAAAATATAATAAGATAAAATCATTTAGATTTTCTTCTGTAGTTCCGGTAGTAATATTTTCTCCTTATAAAGGGAGGTAATAATATTTGCACTAGACAAATAAACAATTTCTGAAACAAAAACAGGAGAAAAGAAACTCCTGTGCATCTTTAATTTTGTAAGATCAACAATTATACAAAATATTATTTCAAAATGCTTAAAAGAAAAAATAATACAAAGAAAATTAAGGTGTTATTTTAATGTGAACACGTCCTGTAGATGTTTGCTTCAGATTTTAATACCTAAATTTTAAGTTGCAATTTTACAGACACCTATCATTATGTAACATGGTATTTATAGTACCATAAATGTCTTTTGTTGCAACTTTTTGATTTTAGATAAAAATTTAAGTTGTTTCACTTACAAAATGCATTAAGTTATACATTTTTTGTGAATCTGTTTGAGAATTATCAAGCATAATGGTTTTAAAAAATCCAGCCCTTGTCTGATCGAACATGATTTACGCACTTTAATGAGTTTTGAATACATCAGATTTGAAAGTGATAATGTATTTAAAATTTTTCCTGTTACAATATGCCCTTTAATGCAGTACCAATAGTTATGAAATAATAATTGTGTGTGAATTTTATGAGGTTTGTCATAAATTCAGAAAGAAACAAGGCAATAAAGATTATTAATAAGTAATTTTATGCTACCATATTTACTTCAATGAGTGCCTCTGTGATAATTTCAATTTATGCCTTTATTTACCTCATTTTGATGTATCCAATAATGCTTTCTTCAATTTACACCACTGTACTTAAGTCAGTTCCAGTTACTTTGCTTACTTTAGTTATTCTGCTGCATTTTCAGTAATTTCAACTTCTTGCATTCTTTAATCTGTATCCCATCACTTCAGTTCAGCTGCCTGGTTTTACATCAGTTTATGCCACCTTAATTTGATTTACTTTAGATTGTGTCACCATGCTTACTTAAGTTTCATTTCACAGAACTTTCCTATATACTTTTGTATTTAACTTATAAAAAAATTGCCATATAAAAAAATTGCCATGCTCCTTACTTTCTTGTTCCATATGACTTTCCTCCTTTTGTTCCTCATTTTGTGCAACTTTCTAATATGGCCTAGTTTAGTTTAGCTAACTTCAGTGTGTGCCATTGTTTATTTTAATTTGTACTACTGCATTACTTCATGTTGTGCCACATTGACTACTTCATTTTGTGGTGCCTGACTGACTTCAGTTTGTGCTGCCTTGTTTACTTCAATTTGTGCCGCATGGCTCACTTAAATTTCTGCTTTGTGGCTTACATCAGTTTGTGACACCTTGATTACTTCAGTCTGTGCTACATGACTTATATCACTTTGTGCTGCCTGGCTTACTTAGGTTTATGCTATCTGGCTTACATTAATTTGTGCACCTTGCTTACTTTAATCTGTGACACTGCATTTTCCTCAGTTTGTGCTACAAGTCTACTTCAACTTGTGCCTCTTTTCTTATTCCAGTTTGTACTGTCTTGATTGCTTTAAATTATGCAGTTATGCCAACCTGCTTACTATAAATTGTGCCACTGCATTTACTTCAGTTTTTTTCCACAGTACTTGACTTTATTTTATGCTACTACAATTACTACAGTTTGTGCAATGTTCCTAGCTTTATTTTCAGTTCACCTGATTCAAAAGTTCAGGATAAGCTATTAGTAAAAGTGGATGATCCAGCATTTATGTCAGCCTTCATCTGTTAACTGTTTACAATTTACAGAAATATCTTCTCTTCTAAGCTCCTCTATCAAGTTTGGTCCTACGCTTCTCTTGGCCCCTTCTGGGGCCACCTGTGAGCTAAAAGTAGAAAAAGTTTTAAACATCTTCTCATGAACCACTTGCTCAATCAAAACAAATCCTTAGCATCCAAGTTAGTTTCCCTTTAAATGTTTGTTCAAATGGTTCCTCTTGGCCCCTTTCATTGACTGCAAGAGCTTAAAATAGAGATGTCTTTAAACAACTTCTTCTCATGAACCACTGGATTGAAGGTCACCAAACTTAGTCTGTAGCATCCTTGTAAGGCCATTTGTTAAGTTTGTTCAAATGATTCTCTGCTTGAATCCTTTTATTTCCACTCTCAATTTGTTCAAATGGTTCTGCTTGACACTGCTTGAGATACAGGCAGAGCTAAACATAAAGTCATCTTTCAACAACTTCTTATGAACTGCTTGATGTTATCTTTCATTATACAGTGTTTTATGATATATATTTAAGGACAAACATTCAGTATCAGGTGAGTGAGGTAGGGCCATCATGATCCTCTTGTTCAGTTTTTATTACCATTAATTTGTATTAACTTGCTTATTTCAGTTTGTGCCACTTGCTGAAAATATATCTGCTGGCTATATTTCATTATAAATACATCTTGATATGAAATCTGTGTATGTTCAGACTCACACTTAAGGGAGACTGATGACAAGTATTTATCCATGATTTACTTCCCTTTAATGGATTGTTGCTGTCAGGAAAATCTTTAAAAGAACAAAAGTCTATCAACGGAACTTTGAAAACCAAAATCATTTAGATGCAATTAATATTGAACAAAGTAGTCTACACTAAAACTAATGTTGCCAGATTGTAATGTGAGAGTAAGTAATATGTTAATATGTGCCAAAAATGTTTTATTGAAAATTGGCGCACATTTTGAAATAATTACGATGGTATCTTACTGTTATCATTTGTACAATTAAAAGGCTTTACTCCATGTCTGCAAAACCATTTGTCTGTGTCGAGAAAAAAAATCCCAAAGTGTGTTTTCAATGTGCTTTTAATCATCTTATAAAGACGTATGGATTTTCTCACTTAATTGTCTAAATGAAATATAAGAGGGAAGTTTAGTAAAAAAAAAAAAATGCTACATTTTGTTTTGTACTTTTAATCACATAATAATTTTTTCTGAGACAGCTTTTCTTGTCAGAGAGAACATAATTATATATATAATTTCGCAAAAATTTAGCAAAATGTGTTTAACCTTTAGCATGCTAGGTAAATTGTCGTCTGCTGGAAATGTCGTCTGCTAAAATTGTTAATTTCATTCAATTTGCTCCAAAATTGGAAGAAATATTGTCAGAGTAGCAAACAGCTTGGAACCTGATCAGACGCCGATTTAATCGGCGTCTGATCTGGTTCCAAGCTGTTTGCAAAGGCTGTTAAATTCGCCCGCAGCAGGCTAAGGGTTAAAGACTCATAATGCCTTTGTTTAAATGTGGCTGCCACATTTTCCATTACGAACATGAAATACATTAATTTCTTGTTAAATCCTATTTCTGATAATTACTTTCTTTAACATTTGTTAAAGGTTTGAATGTTGCTGAATATACTAGAATGTTAAATTGAATCTATTGTTTTTTTTTTACCTCCCTTTATGGCTCTGACTACAACAGTTTGTGTGCAATATTAAAAGTAGTGCTTTTCTAACCATATAAGTACACAAAACATCTGTTTGGAAAGCTGTTTCATCTGTTTTTTAGCTCATCTGATTTTTTGAAAAAAAATGATGAGTTATTGTCATCACTTGAGCGGTTGTCGGCGTCGGCGTCGGCGTCGGCGTTGCCTGGTTAAGTTTTATGTTTAGGTCAGCTTTTCTCCTAAACTATCAAAGCTATTGCTTTGAAACTTGGAATACTTGTTCACCATCATAAGCTGACCCTGTATAGCAAGAAACATAACTCCATCTTGATTTTTGCAAGATTTATGGCCCCTTTTGTACCTAGAAAATATCAGATTTCTTGGTTAAGTTTTATGTTTAGGTCAACTTTTCTCCTAAACTATCAAAGCTATTGCTTTGAAACTTGGAATACTTGTTCACCATCATAAGCAGACCCTGTACATCAAGAAACATAACTCCATCTTGCTTTTTGCAAGAATTATTGCCCCTTTTGGACTTAGAAAATCAGTTTTCTTGGTTAAGTTTTATGTTTAGGTCAGCTTTTCTCCTAAACTGTCAAAGCTATTGCTTTAAAACTTGCAACACTTGTTCACCATCATAAGTTGACCCTGTACAGCAAGAGACATAACTCCATCCTGCTTTTTGCAAGATTTATGGCCCTTTTTGGACTTAGAAAATATCAGATTTCTTGGTTAAGTTTTATGTTTAGGTCAACTTTTTCTCTTAAACTATCAATGCTATTGCTTTGAAACTTGCAACACTTGTTCACCATCATAAGCTGACCCTGTACAGCAAGCAACATAACTCCATCCTGCTTTTTGCAATAATTATTGCCCCTTGTGGACTTAGAAAATCATTTTCTTGGTTGAGTATTATGTTTAAGTCAACTTTTCTCATAAACTATCAAAGCTATTGCTTTAAAACTTGCAACAGTTTTTCACCATCATAAGTGGACACTGAACTTCAAGAAACATAACTCTATCCTGCTTTTTGCAAGAATGATGGCCCTTTTTAGACTTAGAAAATCATGGGTAGGACAATATTTCTATTACACAAAAAAAAATCAGATGAGCGTCAGCACCCGCAAGGCGGTGCTCTTGTTTTTAAGAATTATGGACCTTTAATACATAAAATTGTACACATATTTAAATATTAACTGTTTTTTCTTTTATAAAACATGATATCTAGCATAGAGCAAGACATTGTCCCGGAGCATTTGATCATATTTGGTACTTATTAACAAATATTTAAAAAGCTGAGAAAGTTTTTTAATGAATTTTGAAATATTGTTTCAAAAGTTGGCCAATATACAGTGCCTAGAGTACCTTCTACAAAGCTTTGTTATATTTTAAAATCAAAATTCGCTTAAAATTTGCTTTAATTCAAATCATAAACTTTGTAAATGACTGTACTGTAATGACTTAATTGATCTTGACAGAGTTCATTTACCACTTTAACCCTTAGCCTGCTGGCGGCAGATGATTCTGCCTTTGCGACCAGTGCAGACCAAGATCAGCCTGCACATCCGTGCAGTCTGATCATGGTCTGCACTGTTCGCTATTCAGTCAGTAAATTTTCAGTGAAAACCCTTTGAGCAATAAGTGGTACTGTCCAAATTGAAAGATGGACCAGTCCATTATAGAAATATAGCAGGTTAAGGGTTAAGACTTTCAAGATGCTGTTGAACTGAAAAAGAGTTAGAAAAAATATGGAATCTCAAAGTATAATGCTTACCACTTCTAAATTAAGATTATGGTACCAATAAAAGCTATCTCAAAAGTTAAAAGCATTGCTCTTCAGTCTTTCACAACACTTGCTCTCCCTAAATCATTTGTTACAGTGTTTTGTGATATACACTCTATTTAGATATAATAAATCTCATTTGTTATGACTTTTGCAGCTTTTCCAGAAATGTTTGATATTGTCATTTGTGATTATTACAGATTCCTGAAGATTTGGGCTTATTAATAAATATTAGTGGAGACCCAGTCTAAACTCAGAAACCTCTACATACCATGCTGTCTCGAAAAAGATTATATTTTACATTTTCTTGTCTGTGAAACAGTAATAAATGACTTTTGCTTATTCTGTCAGAACAATTTATGTAATTTAATTTTCTTGACACTCAAAAGATTTTTATCCAGTTTCTTTCTCTTGGAAAGTGAGTGATAAATTGCAGAGCATCTCCTCCGTTGTCATAATATTTGTTTAGAGGGAAAGATTTAAATTGTTTTAGAAATATACTGAATTTTAGTGACTTATCTCTTACAGTTTGTTTCCCTCCTTTTTCACATTTTGTCTAATTGAAAATAAGGGAGATCAATTGTTTGCGCTATTCCTCATCAGTGTTTGTATTGTCTTGATTTTTGTCCTTATTACCGAAAAGGTCTTTGTCATCTTTCTTGCCTCTGTTTTCATCTAAGTCTTTGTTGTCTTGATTTTCCCATTTTTCATCAAAGTCTTCTTCATGTAGATTGTCCTAAATGTTTTCATTAAAGTCATTTTCATGAAGATTGCCCTTGTTTTTATCAAAGTCTTTTTCATCTAGACTGTCCTGCTGGTCATTTTAGCCTTTGTCATGTAGATTGTCCTTGCTCTCATCAAGTATTGCTGCATTGTTCTTGTCAAAGCATTACCATTGTCCACATCAAAATCTTTGTCTTGTAGATTGGTCTTGGTCTCGTTAAGTATTGCTTTATTGCCCATGATCTCTTCAAAGTATTACCGTGGTCCACATCAAAATCTTTGTCTTGTAGATTGTTTTTGGTCTCATCAGTGTCTTTGTCACCAGTTCTTTATTGTCATTACTGTCCTGCTTCTCCTTACTCTGTGTTGCCTAGAGTCTTCTTATTGTTATTATCTGAGTTGTTGCTGTTTCATTGAATATTCTTGTTCTTACCAGACTATGTTATACATTGTTTGTCCATCAACTAATCTGTGTCAGTGTCATAGGGATTGGCTGTTTTAGGGTTTTCCATGGGGTTTTGTTGACTTGAGTTGGTTGAATCTTCAGTGTGTATTCTTGTATGCCTTATTCTAGCCTTAACAGTTGTCCCTTTTCAGTTTTTGCAGTCATGTGTGTAACTTGGACAATATTTGTAGCATCACCATAAGATTTTTTTTTACAATGGCAGATAATTATTTAAGTGCACCCTATGCATTTGTCTGAGAAGTTAAACTCAATTGCATTTGTCTGTGTCCTTAACCTTTTATGGATTTCCCACTGATTTTGACTTTGATCTTGTTTCCAAGTCTATTAGTGAATCATCTGAGGCTTCTAAAATGTAAAACTCTTTGAGATAGATCACCTTTTCACATGGAGTTTTCCAACCTTTGGTGCAAGACTCTTATCGCCAAGAAGAAAATTAAAATTGGTATGAAAACCATGAAAGATTCACTGTCTAGATATTTACTTCTTGATCATATTTGATGAAGCACTTGATAATAAAAGAAGATAATAATGATTAGTAATTAATTAATTATAATTGAAACGAAAAAAATGCATTTGATGCATTCTAGGTGCAGTCGTATTTGAGAAATTTTAATGACATGTTGTAGTGCAGACACTGAATGTTAAAGAAGTGCTAGAAGCTCCCCAGGTGGGCCCACCCCGACTTCACCGATTGTTGGAATTGATAGAACCAAAATTTACTATCTGTAATCTTGTTTTTTATTCATTCACAGAAATAGTTGCACCTCTTGGTTCAACCTATTTCCCATGAAGAACAAAAACGTCTGAAGATTGTTCTGTTGTGCATCAATGAATGGAATCCCATTTTTATCATTTATCTTGCCACGTTAATTGTTGCTTCATGTTTTACTTTAGATCACAAAACTGTATATCAGAGACCTATCAACAGTGTATCAGACGAGATTCAGACTTTGGGAACCAAAATGTAACACATTTTCATTGTTATTGTCAAACTGGCAGAACTGCCTTCTTCCCAGAACACAATTTAATGATGCCGCTATTTTTATAGTACAATTTATGGAATTGGAATATTTAGTAAGATATAACTTCCGTCAGCTTATGTTTTATTACTGGTTGGTTGTTTCTGAGCACAAATTTGAAATTGACCAATGGAGAAGTTGCATTTTAGACTGGTCTCATAACACTTTCTGTAAGACAGTAAATATTCACCTCAAAGCAGAATTTAACACTTTTTGGTTGGACTATAATGATTATTGTATGTTGTAAAAAAATTCTTTTGTCAATATGTCCTGAAAAATGTTTTGTTTTTAATTGCCATTCAAAGTAATTTTGAAATTTTAATTTATGCTATTATTTGATAGGGATATTGTAGGGCAATTTTTTTTTTTTTGGTGTTCATGCATAATATGTAAACTGTGCCAAATCAAAAGCACACATTGAATAATCCCTAAAGGAGCTTTATGTTAAATAAGTTAAAGGTAGGATTTACACATGCATGAACACCAGAAAAAATTAACTAAATCCTTACAATTCCATGTTAACCTGTTTCCACACCAGCTTTCCTGTTTTAAATTTTGTTTATCACATTGGAAAATATGAAATCAATTTTTATGCCCCCACTTTGGGGGGGGGCATATAGATTTGCTCTTGTCCGTCCGTCCGTCCTTCCGAAAATGTTGTGTCGCGCGTAGCTCTGAAAGTATTTGACGTAGAGTCACAAAACTTTACAGGAATGTTGGTCAGCATGTGTAGTTGTGCACCTGGGGTTTCGCGTCCGGATTCATTCAGTCATGTAGAAGTTATGGCCCCTGACTTTGTAAAAATTTGTCATTTTAATGTTGTGTCGTGCCTAGCTCCAAAAGTATATGACCTAGAGTCACAAAACTTTACAGGAATGTTGGTCAGCATGTGTAGTTGTGCACCTGGGGTTTCGCGTCCGGATTCATCCAGACATGTAGGAGTTATGGCCCCTGACTTAGTAAAAAATTGGTTATTTTAATGTTGTGTCGCGCATAGCTCCAAAAGTATTTGACCTAGAATCACCAAAGTTTACAGGAATGTTGGTCAGCATGTGTAGTTGTGCACCTGGGGTTTCACGTCCGGATGCATGCAGTCATGTAGAAGTTATGGCCCCTGACTTTGTAAAAATTGGTCATTTTAATGTTGTGTCGTGCCTCACTCCAAAAGTATATGACCTAGAGTCACAAAACTTTACAGGAATGTTGGTCAGCATGTGTAGTTGTGCACCTGGGGTTTCGCTTCCGGATTCATCCAGTCATGTAGGAGTTATGGCCCCTGACTTAGTAAAAAATTGGTCATTTGAATGTTGTGTTGCGCATAGCCCCAAAAGTATTTGACCTAGAATCACCAAAGTTTACAGGAATGTTGGTCAGCATGTGTAGTTGTGCACCTGGGGTTTCGCATCCGGATTCATTCAGTATTGTAGGAGTTCTGGCCCCTTACTAATGTCATGTAGTGGGGGCATCTGTGTCCCATGGACACATTTCTAGTTTTTATTAAATTTTAAATCAAACCCCTCATCATCGGATAGGGAATGATCTAACTAAGAGAACGAGTACTCACACTTGTATGTTTCATTCAGAAATAAAAAGTTATTGCTGTTTTTCGAATATTACTGATACTAGTTTCGGCATTGAAGCAACACTGAAATACCCACAGGGGTACAAAAATGATGTATAAACGTCTCAGCTAAACCAGTCAGATTTCTGGAATTAATATAGGTATTGGAATTATGTCTCCCACTACACAGTGGTGTGGGAGGCATATTGATTTACTCCAGTCTGTGTGAGTGTGTGTGTCTGTGTGTGTGTCTGTCACAAAGCTTGTCCGCACTCTAAGTCGAACATTTCTCATCCAATTTTCACCAAACTTGAACAAAATGTGTTTGACCATGAGACCTCGGCCAGATTTGATGACTAGCCAAATCAGTTCAGGCATTTTGGAGTTACTGCCCTTGAATTATCGAAAAATCGGCCTTTTTACTCTTGTCCGCACTCTAAGTCGAACATTTCTCATCCAATCTTCACCAAACTTGAACAAAATATGTTTGACCACAAGACCTCGGCCAAGTTCGATAACTAGCCAAATTGGTCCAGGCATTTTGGAGTTACGGCCCTTGAATTATCGAAAAATTGGCAGTTTTACTCTTGTACGCTCTCTAAGTCGAACATTTCTCATCCAATCTTCACCAAACTTGAACAAAATGTGTTTGACCATGAGACCTCGGCCAGGTTTGATAACTAGCCAAATCGGTCTAGGCATTTTGGAGTTACGGCCCTTGAATTACCGAAAAATCCGCCTTTTTACTCTTGTCCGCTCTCTAAATCCAACATTTCTCATCCAATCTTCAATAAACTTGAACAAAATGCGTTTGGCCATAAGACTTTAGCAAAGTTCGATAACTAGCCAAATCCTCCCAAGCACTTTTGATTTATGGCCCTTGAATTTCTGATTGGATCCACTCATCCAGACCATATAATTGGATCCACTTGTCTAAACCATTTAGAGAAACTAGACATTTTTCATAGGGGCAGTTGTGGGAGACATGCGCTTTTCTCAAAAGCATCTCTAGTTATTATAATGCTTTGCATTACTCAGGGCTTGTTCTGGAAAAGTTTTAAAATGAAGAAAATGTGACTCCTGTTCCAGAATTCAAATAAACTTGATGGGGGTCAAAAAGTTTATTGAGCTCCAATATGAAATAAATGTAATAAAACAAGTATTGCTGTAGCATTACAAGAGGAATTCTCTAACACAGCTGTTAATGAAATAGATGCCTTCAACATGTAATATATACCTGCATTAAACTTGTTTGGAAATTGTGAAAACCATAAAATGATTAAAGATAAAACAAGCCCCTGATTAAAACTTTGGCATTTAGGAGATTTCCAGGATTTTTGTTTCATAGCAAATATGTGTTGAGCTTCTAATTTGTTGAAATTAAAACAAAATGGTTAAGATTATTTTAAGCAATAAAATTAAGCCTTGCTTCTTGATAGAAGTATAAACTAAACATGTATTAGGCTTTCTGTTTCAAAACAAAAGACGAAGGAATAATTGAATTCCTGAGTTTTGAGATAATTGTGGGAATTGCAAGACAGAAAATCTGGAGTGCCAGTGTTCTGTATGGAACTCTGCATGTGTATAAATAAACAGGACTTAGGGAAAACAAAGCTTTGCGCTAATAAGAAAACCATAACTATTAAATCGTCCCATTTTCCCACAATTTTCTGAAAGTACAAGGGTAAACAACAGAAAAACCACTCCTGAACCTGTTTGTTAGGGGCCATTATCTAATGACGCTCTTGGACCTTAATTTTGTTAATATCCATTCCATTAAAGTATATATGTATAGGACACTCATAATTTACAGGATAATAATCTAAATGAGTTGTTTTATAGGCAATTTTGGAAAACACTTCTTGACTTTTTTGCTCTGTTTCGTGTGCGAAGTGTCAGACAATTTTGGAAAAAGTGGAAATTTTAGCTGAAACATGGGGTATGTGTTTAAGTTAATGTCTTTTATGAAATGATATTTCTGAATGGAACTGCCAAAATCACCAAAGTTTTTATTTATTTTTATTTTTTTCGAAACTTCAGTTTTTGTGATATATTCATCAGTTGCAGCAAATGCCATAGATAAAAAGAGTTACTAATTGTTATATCTTGTTAACTATCAGCCGGGCCTTCAGTAATCCAGAATCAGTCAATCAACCTCATAACTTTTTCCTTGGCAAATAAGCTCTAAAATATAGATTTAAATTACACCATTGGTTCACGATTTTGTCTAATGTGGTTTACTTTATGAGGTAAGTGATCTTGGTGGTTTTAATCTCATATGAAGTTCAAAGCTGCTTTTCTAATGTTTTTGCTCTCAGCTAGATTGTTTCCTGTGGTTGTAGGTACATAATGAGATATTGGAACCATTTCTTGTTCTAAGGTTTATAAAACAATGTTTAGGAACCAGTCTATGAAAATTCAGCATTTTGATTGGTCAGTTTCATAATTGTATTCAAAAACAGATAATCAGATGCTTGACAGTTTTTAGACTGGGTGCTAAAGTTTCATTACTTGAAAATGAGTTGTTTTTTTTCTCTTCAATATTATAATCATCAAGTGTTGTCCCAACGGTGTTCTTGGTTCCAGATTAGTCTTAAAATGCATTTGATTGGTTAATTTGAACAATATTTTGAAATTGGCCAATGGCAAGGCTGCATTTGAAGACTGGTCTCCAAACTCAGGTTTGTGATCCAGGACTTTCTTAGCTTTCAGATGGTCATGAGACAGAGACATCTAAATAGGAATGAGTGTCTCAAAATGTCACAGAAAACAGTTAGCCTAACCAAGGATCAAACCCAATACCCAGGATTTAGTCAGATGAGCCTTAAAGCCATGAAGGCATTAATTTTATTCAGTAATTTCCCAGTAATTGTGGATATTCTCATAAAGACAATGATAAAACAGAATGATAATTGCTTCTTTTCAGACAATTGAAATTAAATGCAATGGTTATAATTAAGAAAACACATAATTATAAAAAATGAAAATATTTGGTATTATTTTCACCAGAAGGCACAAGCTTTTGCTTGCCGAGAGAATGGTAGCATTGTGTTTCTGAGATTAATATTATCTGTTATCATTGGTGTTTATTGCATTTCTATTGTTTTATCATTTACATTATGTAGCTGTATGGGGTATAATTGTTATTTGTCTGGACCAATTAATGTCTACACTTTGTGGCTGTGCCATGTCTTTGCTCCAAGGAAGAGCGCTACTTTTACATTAAGAATAAGCATTATTGCAGTGAAATTTGGTGCACAGGTGCAATATTATTTCAAACTAGATATCAGTTTGCTTTTACAATTAAATCCTTATTTTCTGTTGCATGAAATATTCATACACATTCTTGTGTCATTTTTGATGATTTTATAGATACTACATAATAATTACTGATGTTGGGAACTGGAAGAGTCAACAGCTTAGGCCTAACTTCATCAGACCATCCACAGTGATTGGTGCTGAGGAATTTAGCAATTCTTCATAGTGTAATGATTCAGCCACTGAAATCTTACAACTGTTAATCAGCTTAACAATTCTTATCTCCCCCACCCCCCACCCCCACCCCCACCCCTCTTGCTCAGTACTTAGTAGGCCTTAAAGTCCCATCAGATCTGTTACTTCTCATTAATTACCTCACTGAATTATTTTTCTGAATATTTCTGAAACACATCTGAACATAAATTTAATCCTGTCTGAAGAATATTTAGCAGTCTGAATATTGTCTGAACAGAGAGTTTATGTTCTGAACATTTCTGAATTTTCCTGAACTTACTGAAATATATCTGAAAGATTCTGAAATGTATTCAGATAGTTTTTCTTAAGTTTTACTGAAATGTTTCTGATATATTAAGAAATGAATTCAAATTTTTTCAGAAGATGAATTTTCTGAACTGTAAAAGTTGTTTGACAAATGACTTTGAAATTAAAAAAAAACAAACTTTCATTCTTTCATCATCTAGCTATGAAGGGTTATAACCATAAAAACCTCTTCTGCAGAAATAGTCATGGTAAATAAATATATAGGAAGCACCTGACTCCTTTTATCTGCATACTTATCTCTTATCACACTTCTATTGTAAAATCATTTTGCCATTTTTTGCAGGAATTGTGTCACAACTGATTGTTATTAGTGTTGGTGATGCCAGTAGCTTTTTTCTCGGAGCGCTATCTCGAGTAGTGCCGACAAGATCAGCCCGCTGTCACTTGGGTTATCTACGTTTTTATTGTTGTACAAGTATTTTTATGCTTGTGTCTTGGCCAATTAGTGTCCTATTTTGTCATGTGGAACATTTGTAAAGGCATGTGTTTATGTCATTAATCATTCTATATTGTTCTTTCACTTTTTTCTCAGTAAATATTTGATGTTGATTGTTTTAAAAGGGTTGCTGAAGTCTGAAGCACTGTCCTTCAAATGCAGGTGGATGTTCAGTGCAGGTTACGTAAGAAAAACATTTTAAAAATCTTCTTAAAGTTTTGATACTGAGGACCCCAAAAACATTTGAGCTGTTGAAAATTATTACAGCCATAAAATGGGATGTATAATAAGCACTTCTGTATAATATGCATCCCTTGTTTCAGAATAAAATTCTGGGAAAAAGGTCAGTTTTGAGAAATATTTAATTTTGGACATTTGTTAACAAACATTTTGTCTCAGTTTTGAAAACTATGAAAACATTGGTATAATAATACACCCTGAATTTCAGCCTAGTCCCAGGACGTTAACCTTTATCATGCTGGGCACTACTGATTCTGCCTTGGCCACCAGTGTAGATCATGATCACCCTGCACATCCATGCAGTCTGATCATGATCTGCACTGTTCACCATTCAGTTAGTGTACTTTGGTAAGCACCCCATTACAGTTAATGGTACTGTCCAAATTGAAAGATAGACAAGCTCATTATCGAAGTTTAGCAGGGTAAGGGTTAAAAATATGTGTTTTACCTGGGAATCTACCGTATGGTTACAATTTATGTGTAGCATGTCCGCATTATTTGAGCCGTGCCATGAGAAAACCAACACAGTGGCTTTGCGACCAGCATGGATCCAGACCAGCCTGCGCATCCGCGCAGTCTGGTCAGGCTCCATGCTGTTCGCTTTCAAAGCCTATTGGAATTGGAGAAACTGTTAGCGAACAGCATGGAGCCTGACCAGACTGCGCGGATGCGCAGGCTGGTCTGGATCCATGCTGGTCGCATACCCACTATGTTGGTTTTCCCATGGCACGGCTCATTTGTATGTTAGTGAATACTAATTTCACAACAGTGTAATATTGAAACTGCAGGTCCTCTGGAACTTCTTTGTCAAAGGTTTTTGGTTGTTTTTGAACTGGCCATCTACAAGGCTGCATTCCAGTGTCTGTATTGTAAGATTTGCCATGAAAATTTATTGCTGGATTAATATTATCTGAGAAAATACATTAAGCAAAAGGTACATCAATTACAACACTGATTTTTCACTGACTGTCAAGACATCTCATATGTATTTCAACATCATAAATTGCATGTATAAAATATTTTATTTGAAATTGGCCATATGTCTTTACACATTCTCAAGCCATTTTGTTGTCAAACAGTTTCATCTGTTGCAATTTTTGACACCAAGTTGACATGGGATCTGTGTACCTAAATGCATGAAGAGCTAGTACAAGTCAAAATAAAATGAAAAAAAAAAATCTCTGAAAAAAAAGAATCTATGCCATATAGACGATATATATCTCCATCCAATGACATTATCTCTTCACCTTGGTGAGTTTTTAAATCTATCAAATAGTATCAGCACAACAGTAAATTCTTGTCCCTGTTTTGAGAAAGCACAGATAAAGATTGTTTCAATTTCTGGGTAATGACTTTACTGACATACAAACATGGCTGATTGATTGTGTTTGTAAATCTATGCCTAACTGGGTGAGAACCGATGAGGAAAACCTGCTGCTCTTCCCCCCATTATTGTGGCATTGTGGCAGTAGTCTGATTGCATTTTAATTTTCCCCCTCTTTGGAATAGAAACATTTGACATTTTGACACTTTGGTAAGAGAAAATTTGGCTCTTCTTGTGCATAATGTCTCTGATGACTTAAGATTTGATCTTTGCTTTGTATTGATATTCTGGAATAGTACTCACAATTTAGAGTAATTGCCGAAAAATTAACTTCTTCCATTATTGCTAAATCATGTGTTTAAACTTTCTTGTACAGTGGCCAGATTTGGCTGTGGCACTGAGTAGAAGTGTCATACTGTCTCCCTGTGGACAATGATACAATGCATGATGTTGATGTGTTAGAATAGAACTTATGACTGAGTTCCATGTTTCCCTTGCTCTTTACCATATATCTTTATCATTTTCCTGAGTATCCCCTTTGGTATAAATTGCCAATTAACCTATTTTTTACACTGATTTATTATCTAGATACACAATGGTCAATTTATTTTCTGCCACCTATTACCAGTTAATAGGTACAGTCGGTTGCATAAGTTCATCTCCCCTTCCTGTATTTTGAAACGGGAGATTGTAAATTAGAGTTGCTTGGCTCTCAAATTGCATCTAATATAAACAATCGAGAGCTGCCGCTGTCTTTCTTGTGTCTTTGAACAATATACAAAAGGCTCCACTATAAACATGTGCTTATTGTAAAGTTTATGTAATTTTTGTGTGCAGATTCCAGATGTTCCAGGTTGTATTTTTGAACTATGTTCATTGTTTTGAAATCTGGTGCATGAGATTTGCGGGTTTTATGCAAAAGGATGAAATTTTTCCTTTATTTCCTGGTACGATTGAAATTTGATACCTGGTCTGTCATTCCCAAAGTCACTGTCAACATATGTCGCATCATGTAACTACTCTTTTAATTCTGTATGTTTTCTTAGCTGATGCATGGATTTTTCATGAACAAAATGACTTTTTCATATAAAGAAAAACAAACTGTAACATGCAGTATTTATTTAAGCAAAGTTTTTTAAAGTAAATCGATATCATAAAGATAGAAGAAATTAAGATGGAATTTTGAGCTGATAAATCCCGGAACTCATAAAGGAACAGAAGTGTGTATAGTTGGGTTTAGAATTGTAAGAACAGGCTAAGGCATAAGTACATGTTGTTAATGAAATTGAAAACAAACAAAAAATATTATTGATAAAAAAGTATTGTGAACTAATTTGATATAATACAGTGCATTACAGGAATGTGTAACGACTGACACTGAAAAATAGTTTTAGATATTAAAATCTGGTGCACGAGATTGCAGTTTGAAAATTTTCATAACTTTGCAGATTTTAACATTTTATTCAAAGAGCAAAATATTAAGACCATTTTACAAATATAATATACAAATATTTTGCCTATATGGGCTCAGCAGCTGAAAAAAAACCCAACAAAACAGAATGGCATTAGTCCAGAAAACAATATCTTGTATCAGTAGCCTTGCTAGCCTCATGTCTTTGAGTAGATGACTGCAGAAGCCATTCAATTACAGACAACTATAAACACAATCAGTATTTGATTGCTTGACAGGTGATTACGGAAATTGAAACCGCCTTCTGTTGTTGTGGTATAGCCTATTGTAGATAATATAATGCCATGGTTTTTCCTCAATACAAAGATTGTTTGTATATGAACCCACTATTTATTGCTGCCGTCTGCTCTTCACTTCTTTGCCTCTTGTAGCTTTTTGTGCGCTTTATTCACTTTGTTCTCGAGCAGTTCTTTTCCTTGGGAAAATCGTCTTGTAATTCTTTCAAGAAGTCTTTCTAAGAAGTCTTAAAATGAAATGATTGTACGAAATAACAAAACGATTGTACGATATTGTTTTCTCTGACTTTCTTAGAGTTGTTCTAATGAAATAATTGTACGATATTGTTCGACTGAAGCATTATGTGTTCTTTTTGCTTCCCTGTCCGTAAGGTGTTGTATGTAAGGTATTAGCGGAAAAAGTTTCGACTTTTTGTTCTTAAGGAGATTGTTGAGTGGTTTCACCGGTTCCCAGCAATAAAATTCACGTTGAAGGCTAATTGTGAAAATGTTGCATGTACGTGTAAAATATAGAAAGAATTACAATAATTGTTTTACAGTCAACCTTCGGTATTTAGCATTTGAGTGATTCATACATTGCTTAAGCTAGATAAGAGGTTTTGGTGTAAAAATATAAGTTTACATGTCTTTTATTTGATCATCCGAATTCAAGTCATATGTAAAAGCCGTTTTGAACTCTCGGTTAAACAGTTAAATGCCAGAATAGAAGCCTTCATTGACCGAGTGGTTGAATTGGTTAATTTTGACTCCTTACCCATCACAGCTGTTGGTTCTTCTCACACTTCATTATAGGGTGAAGCTCATGCTATAGCTAGCAGGATCTCAGTACTGGTAGGATCTCACGACTGGACTGGACCGTTCACTTGAATGATTTGCAGAGGAACACTTGACACAAGCTGTGTTTCAAAAAAAAAAAAGCTCACATCTCTGATTATGGTCTCATGTTATCTCTATGTAAAACAGCTTTTCTTGCTGTGTGTCCAAATCAGCACCTTTGCAAACCATTTAGCTGTGTCTCATACATCATATAGGATATGAGTGTCATTTCAGCAGCATTTATAGAAGGTAAAGTGCATTTACTGACATGAAACCAAGATAAAGCGAAGTTCTGCTTTATGACAGTTGGACTGCATGAAACATTAATTGGAATATCCCCTGGTGGTGTAAATGATTTTGACCTATATCTCACTGTTGCTGTTGTAAAAGAAAAAAAGTCTCAAAGAAAGAAACTGGAATTGGCAAAAAGGTCATGGAGAAAGAACAGCTGTCAGCACTACCAAAGGCAAAATAATGAAAGAATAATTGAAATAATGAGTTTGTTTCCTGGAAAAACTGGTACTGATGCCATTATTATATCAAGGTGGTGCCTACATGACCCCAGAGAGCCATGAATGGCCACTTACATATTTGGTGGCAACCACCTTAAACAGTAGACCTATGCTGTCTTTGTACAACCTTGGAATCTTTATCTGAAAGATTTTTGTAAGTTCCATCAAGCTTTGTTCTACTAAGATCAGGGTTGGCGCATGTATCGGGACATTACAGCATGTGCAAGAGTGTGAAAGAAAAAGGTGAACTGCCATTTTTCATTCCAAGTTCATGATTCTGCAGTCTTAAATTTATCACCTTGAAATGATTTTCTCTGTAATAAATTACGGATTTATTGTAGAAATAAGTCTTTCCTAATGGAGTTTAATTGTGAAACTAAATCTTCTAGACCAAACAATTAAAGACCTGCTTATCACATTATTTAGACGGTAATTTGGCATTTTCATGGGGCTTGCTGCCTATTCTATATCATGTGCAATCATATTTGATAAGTATCTAAATCCCCGTTTTCTTGAGTAAACATGACCAAGGGGGGAGTGTGGGATCTCGAGGATCTCATGGGTCTCCAGTTTCTAAACATAATATACATATTGTTATGGCATTACATTATGGCACCTTCGTTAAGATATCTGTAGATTAAACATGACAGCATAGTGATGGGATACTGCTATGCTTGTAATGAATATTCCACTGTTCTATGTATAACAAATAAAAGGACTGTTGTTCTTGGAAATAGCCCAACAATGATGAAATGTCAAAACATTTTCTAAGGTGAGGCAGGGTGCTGGTGACCTGTTATGTCTCAGAATTTGTATAATCTGCCTTACTGTTGCCCATGGTCACAGATGGAATGTCAAAGAAATCCAAGTTCACCATTGTGCATGCATGCCTCATGCAATGCTGTGCCAGTTTTGTAGATTGATTTGAAGCTCTGAGACTAAATACATCTAGTTACTTGTAAGATGTTATTTTCTTGCAGCTCTGTTATTGCTCGATCTCCACAGAGTTTGATGGAACCTTTGCATGAATATGCATTTGACAGCGGCAGAAATTTTGGCAACATTTTATTAGTATAACTTTGCTTCATACAAAGTTAAGGAACTTTAAATGTTGATGAGTATGGGCCCTGATAATCGACTCCATTGAAGGCAATTAAAAGTAACTTGCTACTCTGATAGGTGACCAAAGAGGAGGAAATCGACCATATATGAAACCATAACTCTGTCTGGAATATCTTTGATGAAATTACCTCCCTTCTATGCAGATTGCTCACAGTAATAAATGATGTAGAGAGGAAATGAAAAGTTTAAAAAACATAACTCTTTCTTGAGTAATTACTAAAATTTTGCTCATTATGCAGCATCTTGTAAGACATTATTAAAGAGAAAGTTTTAATTCGGCATAATATTTTCAAAATTATTTTATTCTGCTTTGATGTAATCTAAAGTTCCATTGGATATTTGATATTATAATCAATTAAAATATCATTTTCTGTGCCTTTGAAGAATCTATTAGTTTTTCAAAATTTCCAGTTTTTTCCAAGTGTTTGTAGTCAATTTGTAATTACTATAATAAATGAAACCATTTATTTTTATTAGCTTTTCGAGAACATCATGATTTGTACCTGTTCACCTATTTTTATCGAAGGCAATCTGCTTTACTGACCATATAATTTTGTCTAAAGTGCGGCTCATGAAATGAAAAATGTTTCTAGAATATTAGCTAAAGGTAATATTTTTCATTTGATAATCCCACCTGCACACCTTATAACACAAACGGATCACCCCCTAGTCCAAAACTCCCAAGATCTGCATGCCCGATAATATTTAAACTTAAACCTCGGAAAACAGCAGCTGCGAGGACCGATACTTTGATGTACGATTTATGTACATTGCATCAAGAACAAAAATCTTCGGCACCCCTGCTATGAAGAACTGAAATAATTATTATAGCTTATCATTTTTCAGGGTTATTTTGCCATTTTTATATTTTGTAAGGAAACAGGTGCACGGGTATTAGCTTCATTTCTTTGGAAAATCTTCGAAAAATCTTGGTTTCCGAACAAATAAATTGTTTCAAGTCGAATCTAATGGTATGTTCCCTGAACCTGTCTTTAGGGTAATTAATCAACGATATCAAGAAAATAGCTCCGGAAAATGATTAATGCTAATCTTGAACACTTGTGGCTTAATTATGTGCTAATCTTGACCTTTTGGAGAATTTTGATGTATTTGTTTTTACTCCCAGCCTTAGTTATTTTCGATTCGGTAATTAATCTTGTTTCATTGGAAAAGAAAAGCTTATTTGTGGCCCTCTGTACATAACAGCAATACTTCATTCTTCTGTGATTTGTTTAGGGAATCTTTTATAACTGAAAAAAAAAATGTTTTTGACGCATTTTTCTCCTAAAGACATTTTTTATCGAGAGGCGTTGCCTCCGTTCATGTGTTTTGTTTTTGTCCAGAATCCAAAATAAGAATTATGCAAATGTTGACCTAGACCAATGATCTAAGCTTGTCTCATATTTGGTCATGTTGTATAAAATACCCATTAGAACCAAAAAAATATTTAGCCAAAGTTCTGCAAATCTTTATTTCACCAGCAAAAGTTCTCTTTTTTTTTCTAAGCATCCTTGCATTGTTGTTGACTGATTTACCACACAAAGTAGATGTAATCAGAAAGATAGAAAAGGACTTTATATAAGAAGCCAAACGATTTTTATTTTTATGCAAAAATAAATTAATATTAACTTGTATTTCTGGTTTAACATATCTAAGAAATCTGGTATCCAGTAGCAGAGGCATTCAGTAAGTAGTTAGCAATGTCCAGACAGGTCTGATGACAGGTAGGTATCAGATGAAAGTGACCAGAGAGACTGAGGCCTATCAGCAAGGTGATTAGTGAAATGGATTATATGAGATAATACACCTGATCTTTCTGTTTGATGCCATCCATGTTCCTAGGTTATAAAATTGAATTTGGAGACTAGTCTAAAACCTCTAGCATCTGATTGGCTGCTTCTTAACACAGTTTTGAAATTGACCAATGGCAAAGTGAGATTCATAAACTGGTCTCAAAACTTAGTCCTGTACTTTTTGGCAAAGACTCCCATACAGAGGATGTGGAACGTCCTAATCCAAAATAAAAGCGTATTTAAACTTTCTACAAGGAATTATTTCAGATATTTGCAGCAATTAAGAAGAAACAATTGTTCTTTCATTGTCATAAGTTACTTAATGTAATTGATAATGAACTTTTATAAGATACCTGTTTTAGTTGAAAAGTAATTACACATTTTAAGCTTTAAATTTTCTTCCTTATTTATCTATAGTTCCATGTGGCTTTGGGCCGACTACTTGTGCATGAAAACAAATGGAACCACTATCTCACCCTTGCATGATTGTAGGGTCTGAAAACTTCATTTGCTATATCTCCATAACTGCAGCATGCAAGAACAAAAGTTGTAAATGAGAGTCATGAAACCAAAATATTAAGCCCTGTTTGGGGCTGTGTAACCTGAATTGTGTTGGAGCACTTTAAAACCCATATCCAAATTATTTACCTACAAAACATTGCTGATAATTTTTAATAGAAGCTTCTTTGTCATAATTATGTAATCAAATTAGAACTAAAACAATTATGGAACTGAAGTGAAGTGTGCCTTAATATCAGGCATGTAATCTTCAATCTTTCCTAATCATGCCACTGACAGCTCACACCTCTGTTCTCTTATATCTGATCTATTTGACCATTAGCTTACCATAATGGTCAATCACCCACACCATTGGTCAGATTTCATAATTGACCAAGACTAGATAAGACACCTGATAAGCCAAAGCCTACTGGGCAGCATATCTTAGGTAACCTAATTTCACCAGGAGGATAGGTGTTTTGACAGAAGCAAGGACGATTAACAAAATGATTAAGTCATACAAGACAAAGAATTTTATGATCTATTAAATGATGCTTGATTTATTATTAAAGACATTTTTTATTGTCATGGAGCATATAAATGCTTAATTAAATGAAAACAAATCACATCCTTATTTAAAGAAATGCTTTTTTTTTTTTTTCAAAAAGAAAGGTTTACTGGAGGAAACATCAATTTCAAAACCATTTCTTTATTGTTACATACAGCATGTTTTGAGTTGGCAGTATTTTCTTTACCTTATCATCAAATCATAAATTACTTAGAAAATAAAGTTCCATCGTCCAACTGTTTGGAACCTGAAGCTTGTAGATTTCTTCCTATGTTTATCTTAACATGCAGTTTGTGCATTTCTCGGAAAGTAGCAGGTATGAAAACAATGCCATTTAGACACCCAGTAATGTGTTGTTATTGCCGGAACAATCAGCGGAATGGATGTAAAGTATGATAGAAATGTGAGATAGATCAAAACATTTCTCACCTCTGGCCAAGCTCAGGTTGGTATACTTAGCGGTTGCAGGATTTTGTTTTGATGGATGAAAGTGAGCTTGACCAAAAATATAGTTTTTCAGTCTTGTGCTTGTTTGTTCTTTTTTGTCAATAATGTTTAGACTGTGACCCAGTTAAGTTATTTTTTTTAAAGACATCCATTTTACAGATTCTAGGAGTGTTTCAGCTTCTTTCCTTTCTAATACAGGCCCAATGTTATTACTGACATGTTGCAATGTATAAGTAGAAAAGTTTGCAATAAGGAAATATTCTTGAATTTCACAAATTCAAGAAATTTTGGAGAACAAATAGCCGGCATAAATTTCCAATGACATAGTAACATTATGAGACTTGTCTCAAATCTAAAGTTGCAGCAGGTATTTTAAACTCAGCTTCTAACCATTAGTAGACCCAGTCCGCCTTGCAAAACCTCTATCAGTTTAGCTTTCTTTTTTCTTTTCCAGTAGGGTACAGCGCCATTTGCTTGTTTATTGTCATAATGTGCTAAAATCTTGTGTGCTTTATCATACTTCCGCAGATTCAAACAAAAATATTTGAGACAGTTGAACACAATGGTCAATAGAAGACACAGACAATTTTAAGTCACAACACAAGGACAGTATTCCTTGATGTAAATACCAAAATTAAACTTACATCTTTCCATTTACAACCGTTACAATGTGTCTGGGTTTGCAGTATATGCAGCTCTTGTTCAGTTTCCAGTAATTCTTTTTTCTTTAACCTTTTATTGTTCCTTTGCAAAATCTTTCAGAAGTTTGCAGGCTTATATTAATAGGCAAAGTTGCAGTGGAAGTATCCTGGGATTAGAATGTTGCAGGATAGTATAATAGCCTTTTGGTTGTGCTTCAGTAACAGACAAGAAACTTCAGCCCAAGGAATTGATGAGATAATGGACTGGTTGATTGGAAATAATGCTAACAAGTGAATGGCTATCAACAGGTGCTCTGCTAATTGACTGGCAGTAATTAACTACAATGGCCATAGTGTATCTGCACATTAGAGATACAGTTAACCCTATCATATATCTTTGCTTACCTCAATGACTGCTCTGTGAATTTTCATTAATTTTCTTTTGTGCTCCAGCATTTTGTCCAGTAAATTTTTGGAATGCTGTTCCATAGTTGTATATTTTGTGGGAGTTCTTTATAGCTCAGTGGTTAGTATACTGGCTTCACAAGCTGTAGGTTGTGGATTCAACTGCATCTGAGGTTAAACGATTCACATAAAATTGCTAATAGATATATGGTTGTGACTTCAAATCGCAGTCTTAAATCAGGGAAAATTCTGTAATTAGAGCATCTTCTGTATCTAAAATTAAAATGACTAATATATTTCTAGTGGAGTTGCTGATATGGGCAACTGGTGGCTATTATGAATAAAGTTGGGTGTAATTTATCTATTGACACTGACATTCTAATAATGCCCTTTACTTCCAAGCATTTGCAACCATCTCAGTAGCCTGGTGGTTACTAAAGTACAGTCACCTGGAGTGTAGGAGGTTGTGGGTTAGGTCCCTGGCCACATCATACCAAAGACATGAAAATTTTTACTTATCACTATCTTGCTTAGAGCTCAGCATTAAGAAGATAGTTTTAGGACTGGTCAGCCCGGTGTCAGTATAATGTGCATATCACATTTAACTGCATAATGTTCCATTGTAGCAGTGCTATAAAGTTGGGCATTGTGCTTGCTGCTACAAGTAAACACAACCATTTATATTACTGAAAAATTGTATGAAAATGTTAAAACCGAACACACACATACTTCAAGCATTTGCCTGAAACTTCATTGTAATATTCCAAACAACTTCTTCCACACAATTACTTACCGTTTAAATGCTGTATTAATAGCAATTTTTTTTCTGTACTACTTAACAAAAAGAAATAAAACCTTTTTACGAGGAAGCACTTTTTTTCCCAGGAAAAAAAAACAATTGATGACCTTCAAAAGTAACATTTCACTTTGTTGAGAGAATATTTTTATTGCAGACAGATGCAATACAATATCAGAAAATTTGGAAACAAGTGCTCTCGGAGCTATTTCCGAAAATAATTCGAACAGGATGCTTTTGTTTTCGAAAATAATAGAATCTCGCTAATTACCGCTGTTAAGCCTAAATCTGAAACGAAACGAACAAAAATTAGGGTAGTAGAGATAGATTGAGAATGCAAAGGAGTGCTTCTGGTTTTTTGGTGTTATAAGTCGCAATAAAGATTATTATAAAGCAGGTTATTGACTTTAATGAGTTGTTAACGGAAATAGACTGATTTTCATTTTTTTTTTGCTGTTTTATGAGCGATTTGTAGTCAACCTTATCGAAAAATAATTTACTTTTGATTAAGATGAAGAAGTGGACTGGCCCCTAGACTATAATATATCATAAAATTATATTTACATTGCAGTATGGTGAATTTAGCAAGTCAATATACTACATCAAAATTATATGAAAAATTGTAACATCATCACTCTAAGGCCGTAGAAACTATATTGAGTCAGTGTTCTTTACTGGACAACATTTCTAAACTGTGAAATCCAGTTGATTTTAGGTATAAAATTTTGTGATTTTCAGCATATAGTACTTTTTCCTGAGGACTTCAGTTTTAAAATAAAAAAAGAGGAAAATTTACGTATTTGTGCAGATTTAATTTCATTGATTGACACAACCACAAAACCCACGAAAAGTAGTCCCTCACGAGTATAACTGATTTTCCATTATCCAGAAACATTCTATAAAATGATTATGTTTGATATTTTAAAGCTCTGCCACTCCAGGAAGCCCCATCAACACACTGCAAAGTAACTGATTTTATTCCAAGCAAGCCATTTTCTGTTGCCATGATATTGCATCTTTATTTCAATACTGCAGTTTCAAAGTGCCGGTAAATATACTGAGGTTTATTATGGTAAGGTGCAAAGGTCTTAATTTTGCCATTCTTCTTACATTTTTTCAATATTAGACAAATTATTCGGCACATGCAGTGATAAATCTTTTGCCAGAGGTTACAAATTACAGATTTTAATAGAGTTACTTCTGTTAAAGAATTTGACAGCCAATCATCTACGATTTCCCAATAGTTTAGACCTCAGCTTGCTTCGTCTATATTTTCCTGGTCACAGATTAGTATTCAGCAGACTGTGTATGGAGACATTGTTGTTTAATATTATTGACGGTTTCATATTCACTGACTGTCTGTTTGCAAGTATAAGTGAAAATTCAAATTGACACAAACGGTAACCAGTCTATGAGATGGAAGAAGAAAGGATGCCGGCCAGAATCAGGCATGTTGGATTTGATCTCTATCAACGAGACATTCAATCTACAGAGGCAGAGTAAGGACTCTGACCAAATTCAGGTATCTAAGCAGCACATTGAGGCACTAAAAGATTAATGACAAAGTTAAATATTTCCAAGATTGTCCATAAACAATCTGTAGACATCACATCACCCATTTTACTGCTAATATATACCAAATTGATGGAAACTTTAGATCTTTTGCTGGACATGAGATTAATCACCAGATACAAGCACAAAACAAGTGTCAGACACTTGACCAAAGTGGTCAAAACAAGAGATTGACCATTAAGATGGCCAAAAAGAGATGACCACTATAGATACAGAAGTAGACATGTTTACAGTTAGATGCATGTGATAAGCAACTCCAAGTGGTTGAAGACACTTGCACAAAGATGATGGTTTCTGACATTTATCCACTTCTGAAAGGTACCATTACTGTCAGTGTTTTATTGTTGGTATAGCAACATTTGTTTTTGTCAGAAAATGAGAATTACTTACAGTTTGAAGTGCTGTCAACTTGAGGCTTGGAGAGAAGTTCGCTGTTCCGTAATTTTTTTCCAGTTTTTCTGAGATTTTTTCATTATTTTTTTTATTTTTTTTTGTCTTGATAGGTTTTATGAAAAATATTATCTCAGAACAGTTTCCTACACATAAATCATAAAAGCAATTTAATTAAAGTTAGAAGTTTATTTCAAGAAAATTACATTTCATAAATGCTCTACTGCTATTGAAATTTCATCAAAATTAATAAGATATAAAAAAAAGTAAAGATATTAAATAAGGCCATACAAACTTTTTTTAAGTCCAGTCCGTCCTTTGATGAATGATGCATTCAGTTAGGGCCTGATAGTTTGAAAGTAGTTCTTGTGGAAAATGTCATGTTAAGGCTTTTCAGTAGGAGAGAAAAAAATCACAGTGTCGTAGAAAGTGGGAAAAAAGATTACATAAAACACTTCCCTAATAGTAACAATAGCATTGTAAAGAATTGTTGTGGAATAGACACTTCCACATTTTCACAGTAATACATGTTCAGAGTAAAATTCTTTGGACAAAAAAATCTTGGTCTATTCTGAAGTTTTGAGATGTTGATCATTAATAATCATATTCACATTAGTGTTTTAGATTATATATTCTAATTTGTTATGTTTCATTTTTATGAAATTAATTGATTCTTTGTGTGCCATGTTGTTGACCTGAATGTAAGGAATATACCAACAAAAATACTTTATCATATAAAGAACTGAGTAATCTTAGCTTGGCCTCACTAATTACTTCTGAATATTGTCCATAGTTAATCCAGATTTCTACATATTCTTCCATGAACAAAATATATAAATTCAATATAGTGCCTAAGCTTGGCCTAACTAGTTGCTACTGAGTACTACTCATTGTAAGAGAGATTGATTCTTCATAACACCAATAAAAATGTGCTTTCTTCCAATATCAAAACATCACGTACAAACAACCCATTAAAATGCCTAAGCTTGGCCTAACTAGTTGCTACTGAATACTGCTCATTGTAAAAGAGATGTATTGTTCTTAGCTCCGCCCACTTGCTGGAAGAGCTCTACAAGTCGCTGTTGTCGAGTGCAGCTCTCTGATTGGATAATGAGTATTGGACTGGAGCAGCGTCTGTGGGCACGATTGTTTTGTTGTGGTGAAATGATTTGATAACCTGTGAGAGAACCTGTAGGGTACTGTGACTGCTTTTCTCCAAGACACACATTGATTATTGTTCTCTATAACTTGCTATATTTTACTGCTGTGCAAATATGTTGGAAATATATAGCGATATTATGAGGTAATTTCACTTAGAAATTTTCCTTAGTTATAGCTGTGCGTTTTTATTTATTGTGATTTATATTACATATTTTATATAATACAGTGTAGTTTATAATTTTATTGTAGGATGATTGGCTCATGATTATGGAACTTTAGCACTTTTTGGCAAAACTACTGACAAAAAAAAAAAAAGAATATAAATAATGACAAATATTTCAAAAATTGAAATTTTCCTTGTAAAAAGTTAGCGTGACTGACAAAATAAATAAATAAATAATTTTTTTCAGGTAGTTGTTAAAAGATGTTAGGATCCATTTTGAGTTCTAAAATTTATCTGTCCTGGGCTGATAGCAAAAATCATTCAAAATAGTATTTACATTTTCATTTTTTTTTGTGTGTGTGCATGGAAAATTTTAACTGATTATTTCTTTGCATGTGTTTACATATAATATATCATATGCATTTCTTTTTTCTTTGAATTGTTTTTTTACCAAAGGCGCTGGCAACAACCAGAGAGAACGCATGCATGTCTTCTCAGAAATTTTGTTTACTTAATTAAAAGCACTTCACTGGGTTCATACAAGATTGGGAAGCTGAAATCATTCAATTTGGATCACAAAGGATTTATTTTCTTCAGTGACAACACAATATGAACCTGTCAAAAAATTGAGAAATGCAATAAAATGATGCTTTACGCTGAAAATGCTTGAAATAAGACTGTAATATCAGATCGATTCAAGGGACAAAAATTTAACACAATTTATAAATGGTCTTACAGTCTCGATTAATCTTTGCATGAAGTATAAACTTATCCTTTAAAATTAATAAAAATCAAGAGTTTTTGCAAGGACTAATTATTGTGGTGATATAATAAGAAAGTGAAATTATTGAAAATTTATCTCTTGCGAATATTTCTGCTTTGATGCGAAAATAATTGTATAATAATGAAATATAAACTGCATAGTAATGAAATATTAACTTAATGCTACCAAATTTTTGTCACAAAAATATTATGTAGAAATATTGATAAAGGATTTGATAAAGTGCCTCATTTGTGTTTGTACAAAATCTTCAAAATTTCATCTGTAATAGAGAATAGAGCTCTTAAGGAAATTCCATAGAAAGGGGAAAAATATGCATAAATAAACAGGTTTGTAAAGTAAAGATTTACAAACTTAATCAAGAGAAAATTCCACATTTTTTACATTCTTCAGGTAATCTTAGAAAAATTTTGATTTACAAAGTTCCTTCAATTTGTTACCCTAGTGAATATATAAAACTAACAGTATGTTCTCCATCATGGAATATTTATGAAACATGTACAATTTGCATGTCAATTTGTTAATTTTTCTTATCATAGATGCTGCCATTCTTTGAGAGGTTCCTTGTATCACCCAAATCAATCTGAATCTGTCAGACAATTATCTCTGCCCTGTAACAATTATCATGAACACTTCCGTCACCTCGAAATCTATCATTATAATATATTTCACTTTTTATCTTCTGACTTCTTCCTAATGCTTTCTATTCCCAAAAAGCATGAAATTGGAAAAAAAGCATCTGGCTGATCATGATTTTGATTAATTTTACTTTTTCATACAAAGAAGCGAAGTGGAGGTTTTAATCTGTTTTATATCCTCACTGTTTGTAAATATTTGATTACTTTTTCTACACCTATCGAATCTGTCATATAAATTAGTTCCAGTCAATGCTTGTAATGTTTTTGCAAATATCTAAACAGTTTTAAAGATATGTATTTATTTTAGAATGATCATCGTCTTTTAAATTGCTTAGATTTCTGTGGTTACTAACCCAAGGAGTCAGTTTTGGCTTCCAGATTTTAAAACACAGTTTTAAGACCAGTCTGTAAATTCAAGTATTTGATTGGTTGTTCCTGAACACAGACTGATTACATAGACCAGTAACTAAGTTGCATTCTGGGATTGTTCTTCATGGTCTGTACGATCAGTTAAATATCTTCAGGAGATGATATCTGTAACTTGTTTATAGTCGAATTTTCAAATTGTTTAGTGCATAATACACTGGAACTGCTCAGCTTTTCCATCTGGGAAAGAAAACAGCCTTGGCCACAACCTTTCAGACAACCTTTCAGAATTCATTTGGCAACAGTGTTTCCCAGGATATGCTTAAAAATGGGCTAAATGTCTTAAATTACAATTGAATTTTAATCTAAAAAGAGCTAAATATGTTTGTAATAGTTTTCTTCTGGTGCACTTCAGACACCATAAAGTATCTAAGACAAACTTTATAAGGACATAAAGCATAAACCTTCTAACAGCATACAAAGATTTAGGCAGATAGCACCTCTTTGCTCTTTGCCCATAAACTTTAGGATGGAAGATGCAAGGGAAATAGCAAAATGCTCCTTCGTGCAAACCAAGTGGGAAAAATAAGGAAAATGGCCAAGAATTTTTTGAGTCAGCCCTGGTGCTGGAGCCACCTGTGCTCATGCGAGCACCTCTTTGCTTTTTGCCCTCAAACTTTAGGATGGAAGTTGCAAGGGAAATAACAAAACGCTCTTTCGCGCAACCCATACGGGAAACATAAGAAAAAATGGCCAAGAATTTTTTGTCAGCCCTTGTGCTGCAGCCACCTATGCTCATGTAAGCAGTGTTTCACTGTAAAATATTTTAATTAACTTGGTTTTTATTCACAGATCAGCACTTCAAAGCATATTCCTTTATATTGAAATAGTGCTTTTTGCACACTGTAAAATATATTTTAATTCGTATAAAAGCATGGAAGCTTACTACAGATTATTAGCGAATTATCATCAAATGTAGACAATACCTATAAATTTCAATTTGCCGGTGTAAAACTTAGTGAAATTAATAGATCTTGCATTTAAAAGCTCATTTAAACATGCATTAAAACTTGACATACATTTCATGGGGTATAAATACCAGTTGTATTTCTAATAAAACTGTATTTAATTTAGATTAGAAGCCATGTGAGTGTTGTTTTTAATGATCCAAGATAAGAAAATGCTGCTTTTAACATCTACCTTGCTAAATTTCTAAAATGGACTGGTCCATCATTCAATTTAAGCAGTTCCACTTATGATTCAAAGGGGTGTTCGTCTTAATAGTGAACAGTGCAGACCATGATCAGATGTGCAGGCTGATCATGATGTACACTTGTCGCAAAGGCAGAATCAGTTTTGTCTAGCATGATAAGGGTTAAATGATTACAGTCCATGAAAAGAGAAGACGTAAGTTTTGTTTAGGAATTTAGCAGTTGTTTTTTAAACTTATATAATGTAGCAAATTTGTTCACCTTATCACACTCCAAATGTTAAAGCTACTAGTAAATGGGAAATTTGAAGTGAGATCTTATAGTTAGTAATTGTAGTACAGTCAAACTTTCATTATCTTGAACTCGTCGGGATGCCAAAGAACTTGTTCAAGATATCGGTAGTCTGAGCCATCGAACAATACACATTACACAGAGATTTTGCCGGAACCTGACCATGAGTTAGAGTGAAGGGTGGCATTTGAATTATCCGGGTTCGAGCAAATGAAGTTTGACTGTATTTATTATTATTCTAACCTTGCAACTGTTTGCAATTTTTATTTTTCACATGTATTATTTGTATAGATCCATGAAATAATAGTGGTCAGATTTACCTTTTCAGAAACAAAATTCTGCAAAATTAAATAGCTTAGAGCGAAACTGGTCTATCTGCTTCTATTTTTATATACAGATAGACCAGTTACGCTCTAAGCCCTCAAAATTGTCTTGCACTTCCCTGTATAACTCAATATTTCTCAGAAATGGAGATATTGTCAAAAATTGGATTAAATTTACAGTAAATAATAATGTTCAGGGTATTTATAAAACATGTTTAACATTGAATATATATTAAATAATGCACACACTTCTGTTATAATGTTTTGTTGTCTGATAAACAATACTGTCTGCCAAAAAAAATGCATTTGATTGAATTAACTCCCTTTGTTAGCTAGACACCCGAAGTTTTTGTCATTTTTACTGGCACCATTTACATTTCCTCTGGTACCGAGAATGCCAAATACATTTTTTCTCCTTGTGTTCATTTCATTTGTGATCTTTTCTCCGATAGACAGATACGTGCCGATTATACTGAATAAAACTCCGACACGATTAATGTCAACGTTCCTTCCATCATCATAAAAATTGAGCGCATTAAATGTTCAGGGAGTCCAGTCTCGAACTAATTGTGAAAGGTTTCAATATGCCACAATTGTCAGCCTTTATCAGATGGAAGTTTCGCAGAATTGAAATCACAGAAAAAAAAACGTCTTCTCCTTGTTAAAGACGGCATGTCAATTACAAGTGTTTTTGGCATATTGTTTAAATAGCCTATTAAAGACTGAGCTGTGTGTATCCAAAACACTTTATTCAAGAATTTTTTGCTCATGTCTTCGGAGGGATGTGCAGAGTCAAGTATGGAATGATAAGTTCCTAGAGGGTAAATGTTTCTGTGTTACTACATCAAAGTGATGAAATATTATTGTAGAACTATTTTTTAGGCCAATAAGTAAATGCGTTTTTCACATAAAAAAACATCATTTTGAAACAACCCTGGGGTTAATTTCAAAACAATCCCACATTTATGTTGATGAAGTATTTTGTCATAAAGCATGGCTTATCAGATGGAGTGGCGAAACAAAGCATGCGTCATGCATTTAAATAGCTCACAATTCATTCAAATGCACTCAAGAACAACTGCTGACGCTGCAGGCTATAGCAGCCAGAATGGCTTATCAGTGCTTTGTGTGATGAAGGGGTTGGCTCACCCCGCAGCCTGGGTAGGGATGTTTTAAGTACTTTTAGCTTGTGCATTTTGTTGTTTTTAATGAAAGAAATATGACTGGGCTGCCACTATGATTAAACAAAAGAGGCAGGAAATGTCTTGCAGTGTTTTATAGCTTAAAGTATTTGTTGAAATTTGTACTTTTTGTATTTTTGATAAATAGGAAGCTTTGTTTTATTGCTAGGTACATGTGTACTCAGAATGAGTTAATTCATGTCTGCATGATTTTTAATCATCTTTTGAGTCAATCCAATTACACAGTAATTAAATTGTTGTAGCTTCCGGAGGTTTTTGTTTTATTTTTTCTTCTTCGACAGGGAATTCGTATCTTAGTTGTTTCACTTGCAGAGAAATCCTTAGACAATAAAACAAGAACAGGTTATTGTAGAGATGAAAAATAAACTGAATTTTAGACTTTGATACAAAAGAAGCTTTCAGTGATAAAATTTTGCCTTATAGCTTTTGACGAGATCAGTTTTTCAGATTCATGTTTTTATCAATAGTTATTTTCATATTTCTGATTGATAATTGCTACATAACCAGTAATACTTTGAAATGGCAATACACAATGCTTCCTACTGGCAATAGACCCACTTTCAAAAGACAATGCTCCCTACTGGCAATAGACCCACTTTCAAAAGACAATGCTTCCTACTGGCAATAGACACTTGGCAAAAGACAGTGTTTCCTACTGGCAATAGACACACAAGCAAAAGACATTGCTTCCTACTGGCAATAGACATACTGACAATAGACAAGCATCCTACTGGCAATAGACACACTGATAAAAGACAGTTCTTTCTACTGGTAATAGACACACTTACAAAAGACAATGCATCCTACAGGCAATAGACTATGCTTCATCACATTTGCTTGCAATTGACAATGCTTCTTACTTGTAATAAATGTAGTGGTAATAGTCTTTTCTTCCCACTGACAATAGATATACTTGCAAAAGACATGGTAATTTATAGGATAATTGCCTCCTGTGGACAATAGACCTGCTGGCAATAGACAAAACATCCTACTGGCAACAGACAGTTCTGCATAGGAAATAGACCATGCGTCTTACTAGCAGTGTATCCTGTTGTTGATGATTACTGGCAATGGACAATACCTCTTATTGGCAGTGGACAATAGTTGTTTCCAACTGGCAATTATAATTCAGTGCTTCCTAATGACAATATAGTCAGTGCTCCTTACTGGCAATGTCTTCTTCTGACAATAGACATACTGGCAATGGACAATTGATGTTTTCTCTGCAGCTGGCAATAGGCAGTGTATACATAAAACTAGTTTATTTTGGCTGTAAACTGACAAATGTTTCTATGTGTCATATCAGAAATAAGCTCTGAATCATCTGTAGCTGGTAGGGACTCTCATTCAGGTAAAAAAAATCTGATATGGAGATTTGAGCATCCAAAATGCTGTTACTTCCTGTTTAGATGGTATATCTTAGAGAACACAGCCTTCTTCTTGGAAAACAATGGCTCTGTTGTTTTTCCAGTTGGTATCTTTACTATAAATCTTTATATATCCTCTAGAAACCGTCTATAAACAAAACTTAAAACAATTATGGCTGATTTCCAAGTACCATTTCAAAGGGAATGAATCATTATCAGAGCAGGAATTATGATTTAGTGGGCGTTTAATGTTGACAATTGCGTTGATATGCCGATTTGTTGAAAATATGTTTTATTGTGGCAGAGATTTTTCTGTGAAGCAATGCTGAGTGCTATAGTTTATGGTGTATTGTTTACCCTTAGGAAATTTGCAAAACTTATAAAACTTTATATTAAGTCTACAAAAAATGCAATTATTTAGCTAATAAAGTGTTCTTTGAACTATCACATATATCTTAAGACTTGCATCTTATATGTTTCTTAATTAGTCCAGAATTTTCAGTTCATAAACAAATATCTGACCCTAAAATTGAAAAAAACATGATACATAGTGTTTTGTTTGTTTTGACTGCTAAGAAAGACAAAAGTTTTGTTCCTGTAACAGGATAAAGGGAAGCTGTATGCAATAACAGGATATGGGACAGCAGTCTGTATTGGTAAGCATGCAGAATAACAGGATATATGGTCTGCATTGGGAATAAAATAACAGGGTACAGGGTGACTTTCTGCATTGATAAGCCAGTAAAATAACAGGATATTGCTGGGAGACTGTCTTGTGTTGGTAAGAAAGTGAAATAACAGGATATAGTGAGTACAGAAGACTGTGAAACTCGAGTTTCTGACAATTCTCAATGCTCTCAACAAAGAGAGAAAAAAATTCATGGAAGAAAAAAAACAAAACAGAAAGGAAGCTGTGTATATGATAAACGTAGCACAAACACAGATGATTATATCGAAATAACCGTAAACCTGTAACCTAAGAGACCGTAAAAGAGCAGTAAAGTCAACAACATGATGGCTCATGCCAAATGATGTCTTCCTCACGCAGAAATACAATACCTTTGCCAGCAAAAAAACTGTGCGGTATAAATATGCCCGAACCATCGTAAATTCACCAAAGTTTTATTAATATTGTGAATTATAAAATATCGCCAGATGTTTTTAGTTTCACAGAATTTCCATTTAACTTACACATCATGTCTGCTGGTAAAGTCATTAAATGGACAAGAATAAAACACTGGTGTCTTTGTCCTTCTCATGGGAATGGCTTATTATAGGTCTTGTCAATCTTTTAAAGCTACTTTAAGTTCCACTTTCCTGAGAGGAAAAATAAAGTTATCTCAGAATGTGTTGTATATTTGCAAACCTATGACCTTTGTTAAAAAAGAAACTTTCTGATATAAGAAGTTTTGCAAAGTATCTATTTAAGGCAGTTGACCCATATGGACACTCTGCAATTTCCATGCGATTACATATTCGTGATAAGCATTTCGGCATTCGCCTGACGTAAAATAGCTCCTCATACATTGCGTAAAAAAATACCGGAAAATGCAGAAATAGCATACAGAGAATATGTATTCGCATGGAAATTGCAGAGTGTCCATATGGGTCAACCACCTTAAATAGATATTTTGCAAAACTTAGAAAACAGAGAATATGTAATTTGCTGATTGTTATTACTTTGCACTAACTTAAAGTAAATAAATAATGATACAAAATGAAATATTCATGCAGGTATTTTCATTTTTGCTGTTTTTACAATAAAATAAAGACATCAATTTTTTTTCCGTATTGACATACCAATTTCATATCAGCTGTGTGACATCATTTTAATACGCGTCTTCGCAGTAAAAAGTTCATTGAGGGAGATATGTTCAGTTTTACATGGGTTTAAGAACAAATTGATATCAATTGCATAATGATAATCAATGTAGATGCGATTGTTAGTTTCACATCAAGAAATATGAACACGATCATTTGCAGAAAAATATTGCGAATGAAAATTCCAACAATATCTTGGCTGCTGAACTTGTGCGTATTTCTCAATACAAATCTAATAATTTATAAAATATCTACTCAAGATGCAACAATATTAATTACATTCCATATGGGGTTTTGCAGAATACCTCAACTCTTTCATTTCACAATGCGAGATCATTTAACTTCCTTACGTTATACCTAAACATCAGAGACTCTCTTAATTTTGTCTAAAACTGCTTGTTTCATGTATCATCGTGTAGCAATCAAAGTGACATATTAGGAGACATGTTCAGCTAAAGACATCACAATGAATTCCTCTTGATGTGATCAAGAGAAAACATGCCATTACAAAAGGCGCGTCTCATTACGGGCACATAAAAGACGTTAATGTTTACTCCACTGATTGTCAGAATTGTCTTTTCTTGACGGCACTTCCTGTCATTTACAGCTCGGTAAATCACTTGACAATCGGGAGTTCAATTTAAACTTGTCACAATATCCACTTTCTCGTGCATTTAATGGTAGTGTCTGGCTGGCAGAATGAAGTGTTTCCCCGGCAACAATGGCGGCGACAAAATAGCTCAGATTATTGTCTTCTCGGCTGTTCTTCATACTGATATCAAAAGGTGGGTAAAATTCTTAGCAGAAGTCGCAGAACGGGTTAAAATGGAAAGGTTTTAGATGATTTTTCTGTGAAAAGGGAGGTAATTAAATAATTATGTAAGTAAAAGGTTTTCTCAGTCAATAGTGCATTAAACAATAACTTACAAAAAAAAAACAACATGACAATAAGTATAATTTTCCATTTTCAGAAAAAAGATTTAAGATGTTTCTGTTAAGTTAAAAATGAAAATATAAATACAATAATTATAGGTATGAAATATGAAAGTATCACTTTTAAAAGTAGTTTTTTAATTAGAAAAATGCCTTCAAGTTTTTATTACATTCCTTTAATGAACTGTTTTTTCTCCTTAAATGCCGCAAGTAGGCCTTCTTGTTAAATGTTTCAGCATGTTGGCTGGCAGATACATTTTCTTGTCTCTTTAATAACCATGACAAAAAGTCCGGGAGTATTATACACAATGTGACAGAACAATTAAGAGCTAACACCTCCTTTGTCAAGATAATATAACAATGTGAAGATACAGGCTTACAGGGCACACTCTGGTGGCTTGTCATTAATGGTGAAATTTCTCCCTTGTGACAGCTATGTGGCTACTAGTTTCCACTTTCAAATCTGTTCTTTTTCATTCAATCCTGAGTTCACTCATTCAGTGATCAGTCATTCTCTCTTTCATTTTAATATTCTGTCTGTCTTTCCTGTTCTTTCCATCAGGATGCTTCCTTTCTTTCTTTCAGTTTGAATCTTTTTGATGCTTTCTCTCTATTTCTTTCATTTGTTCTTTTGTATACAACTTGGTGTTTTTTATGCTTACTTTTCTTGTGTCTACTTTCTTCATTCTATCTTCTGTATTGATACAAATTATGATACTGATGATGAAGATGATGTTGGTGGTGGTGGTGATGATGATGATGGCAATGATGATGTTGATGTAAATGTTAATGATGACAATTATACAAAGATGAGGAAGAATGTGGTGATACTGCCACTTCTGTCGCTGTCGATGATAGAGGCATACATGAATATCTGTTTTTTTTCACCGACATTGTGTAAAACCCTAAAAACTGAAGAAAAATGAGACCAAACAAAAATATGTAGAAACAAAGAAAAACAACACTGTTACATAATAAAAGAAAATACATATATTGCTAGAAGGCCAGGTGTGAGTTTCCTTTAATCTTTTGCCTACATTTGTCTTCTTATGTCTTTGTTGTAGATGGAAAATACATCTTGTATTTTGATTTTCACATCTTACAAGCATTTTATGGTTAATCATGGTGCATTTTACACCTGCGAAGAAAAATCATTATTGTTCTTATATTGAACTATTTTTTGGACATGAAGATGATTCGATCAGGAAAAGCAGACATACAAATGATTTGTTTAGTAAGTTTTTTTTTTGCAATTTTTTGTCAGATATTTTGCCTTCTAATTTCCGTAAGATTTGCAGGTACTTAAATATAATTAATATTACAGATTATTTTTCAGAGACGTGATTTAATCTTGCATGAAACATACAGGAAATAGAATTGTTGGAAATTGTTACGTACGTAGATAATTAAATGAAATTGAAAAAAAAATAGATGACGTATTGAATAAAGTAACAACTGCTGTCAAAGTCATTACGATTGTTTTTCTGTCATAATTTAGATTAGACTTTTTACATGTTCAAGTTACGAAATCTGATTGAAGTCGCTAATCAGATGAACTCATTTTGCTATATTTAACGTATAATGTTGTTGACAAGTGTGATTCTATCATTGATTGTTTCATTTTACGTCGTCTTTTGTTGAAATTAGTCTTTATCGCGGCTTGTCTTTTAGATGTCATCTTTATTGTTCATTACGACCCTTTAAACAGATTGATTTTCTACTAATGGCCTTCCTGTATTTGATTCGTTAAAACAATCAGTGCAATGTATTTTCGATGAGTATCGTGCCCATTAGGGACCTGAAATGCGTTATATATAGGATGAGTCCTTGTTACCTAACGATACTATTTCATGTCAGGAGTCGTCGAGACAATAGTAAAATCGACCAATCAAGTACATATCGGATATTGTCACCTGTGTTTCACGAGGCGAGTTTCCTGAGAATAAAGCGCCCTCTAATTAAGTTAACTATAATGAGTAAAACCGATACAAAGTTATCATTTCTTCTTTTCTCCTCATTGTAATAATGGTAATATAAGATTTCAAAAAAGGACAATTTGTTCATTAATACCATCTTAAAAGACGGAGCTGACAAAATTCTGTAATTTGCGCTCGTTTTATTTGATAATTTCTAACTGATTAAATACTTTGTCTTTTCATTAATTTATATTTCATAGACAGGCTTATAATTAGTTATGTAATAACCAGTTTAAGCGCTTATGAAATTTTTATCTTTTTTTAAACGAATTTCATAATTTTAAGGATTTGATGGTGGTATTGATTCTGAAAGAAAATGAAGGATTTTTGCTTGTGATAATTGAAGACATAAGTGCTATTTCTAGCAAATTATGTTAAATTTCTAGTTGTACTAAAGCTGCTTATTCCTTAATAAATCTTTACCTTGCTATATATCTAAAATGGACTGATCCATCATTCAATTTGGGCAGTACCACTTATTATTTGAAGGAAAATTTACTGACTGAACAGCAAACAGTGCAGTCCATGATCAGCCTGCACGTCTGTGCAGGCTGATTTTGGTCTGCACTGCTCGCAAAGGCAAAACCACTTGCCACCAGCAGGCTAAAGGTTAATTTGATCAAATTTCTTTTGAAGTTTTTAGAACTCACAATTTAGAAAAATGTGTATAGGAAGCAAAATTATTAAATTGTTTTTATCAAAAAAAAAGAACAAATTATAAATTAAAAGCGCTTTTTCCAGTCTGCATTCCAGCCGACCATCATATTGCAATTAAAGGACAATACCATGGCAACAGACTGAAAAAAAGAAGTGTTTTTTTTTTGTAGCCAGCATCAGTTTGATTCTTTTTTGTTGAAAAGTATTTTTGCCCAGCTAAGGCTGATGTTGTACGGGTATATACAGGGTATTGTTTTAAAAGTTGCATGTTTCGCATAATCATTAACGTTATTTTAATAATGTGGTAAGATGCTAACTTTTGACAATGTCAATTGTTACTTCTTAAGAACCCGATGTGATCATAACCCTTACAATTTCGTTACAATAGACAATTATAATGTAGCCTTTCGAGGATGAAATTACTCGTACAAATGTCGCGGATAAAATCTGCTACAAGAGCAAAAGATAAAACGTTAATGATAGGTGAGCTCGAAATGAGCATTGTCAACGAGCAGAGGGCGTTGATTTGATAATGCCTCTTGATGAATCGAATTTACTCAGTTACCTTTTTAAGTGAAATGAACAATAAGACATCGGTAACACAACACTTTACTGTCTATAAACAAGGTATAAAGACATCGGGGGACAATACCGGAAAACTGTCACTGGCAACAAACAATAAGAATAGGGGTTTTTTATGAATGAAATTTAGACTTAAGTGAATGGGTAACATTGTCCCTTTAGCTTTTTCTGATTTAATGAAGATGTCCAAATTGTCCTTGCTTACCTTTTTTACACTAACTGAAAGGATTGTGTTAGTAATTTTTGTGTTCTACTTAAACAGACTTTTTTTTTTGACAGTTATTTCATTATCAGAAGTTAGGTCTTAAATTTTACTCAGCAAAGCCCACATTTTCTTTCATGCGGCCCAGACTTGTTGCATTCTTTCTTTGAAAAAAAAAAGGACTCAGTGTGTAAAAGAATAAAATATTGACTTGTTTACAACTAACTTACTAACTTTTTGTATGTATGAGCCATTAAGTCAGTACAAAAATGAAGATGAAATTTTGTCATATTTCCCTCAGGGCGTGCTATTTCAAAGTAATTATTTTCTGTATAATTACAGTTAAAAACAAGGAAATCTTACTAAATCTTTGACAACTTGTGTATTGAAAATGATTAATGGTCCCTTGTTGAACTGTCAATATTTTAAGCATAAAATATCATTTTTTTTCTACACTTACCTTGAGAATTTATCAAAGTTCTTAAAATTAACATTGTTTTTAAAACTGTAGAGCAGCATGAGTTTAAGTGTTTTTGAAATTATTTTGATATTTCAAAATGGTGTAAAAAATGTTTATGAAAAACATTTTCTCCTAGGATGAACAAATTTTAATAGACTGGTCCCCATGTTATAAACTGTGTTTGGAGACCAGTCTCAGATCTCTAGCATCTGATTGGCTGACCAAATATAAGTTCAGAGACTGGTCTTCAAGTTTTATAATGGGGGACAAGCCAAAACAAAGACAAACGTGCATGATTTGACAAATTTCCATATCTGTGAAATCTGAGGTCTAGTAGGGTGTTCCATGTTTGTACACAATTTAGACTTGGCTTGGTCATTTTGGCACCATTTTCAATTGTTTACTGGTCTTGGTGTATAACAATTACTGCCTGTTTTCTGCACAGACTAATAATTTACCATTTTAAGTGGAGTTCAGTGGGCAAAAATAATATATCTGTTGGCGTAGCCATTGACCTTTCTTTACAATGAAATATGAGAAGTTTCTTCTGTGACCCCTAATTCAGTCAAAACTTAGTGTCATTAAGTTTTTGTCTTGGATTTTAACATCACACCCATACAATTATAGGTCATATGGGGACTGTCCAGCTTTTCATTTCATGGTGGAGGAAGACCCCAGGACTGGTGCCCTTCCTAACATTATCTCAAGCACAGATGAGCACCTGAGTAGAACCACCAACCTTCAGTGCACGAAAGGTTTCTGTACCCCAAGTACCGGTATGGTTTCAAACCCACATCTGTGAGTGGCAAGAGAACCAAAATCAGCAACCTTAACCACTCAGCAACAGAGACCCCTGGTGTCATGAAAGGTTCCCTGATAGCTGCAAAATTCAAAATGTGTGTATCTATTATTTCCTGAAATATTCAAGTTTATTTTCAAAGCATCATTTAAATAAACAACACGTTTATTGAAAATTGACCTACAAGAAGAATATGAATTGTACTGTTTGAGGTAAAAAAGAAACGTATTTGTCAAAAAACTTTTAAAATCAAAACTACTTAAAAACATAATGTCTGTTTCATAATAAATAAAAGATGATAAAGAACTGAAAAAAATGCAAATGGGCTAAACAACGAATAATGACCATTTTGTCTCGTCGTATTGCGCAAACTTTGATGGCTAACAAAACATTAACCATAAATTTTAAAAAGGCTTTCATCAAAATGCATCTTTAGATAGAAATTAACAATACCCATCAAAATACAAATTGTTCTACCCACAATTCACCAGTTCAGACGATAAAACGACAATGGAATCCCATTATAACTGGTGTTTTGCACAGAAACAGATTTTTCATTTTCTGTCATGTTTCTATATATTGTATGAAAGCTGGAAAAAACAAGACAAAAGATGACGAAAAAGAACTACAATAGACAATTCCTTGTCTATTAAAAGCAGTTATTTGGTCTGATTGTTACGCCAAGAAAAGAACATCTGACGCAGTGTACTATTGCGCAAGTTGAAGAATAGAATGCTGAAGATCTCGTAAACTACGTAGCTACAATAAATACTATAGGCTTTTGATGGGATTTTTAATACATTTTACAAAAGTTAAACAGTTTTGTTCAATAACTTTTTTCAGATGGACATTGATGTCATACGAAAAATATAATTCATATCACCCACTTAATGTACTGAAACTTGCGTTCAATCACGTTAGCAAAAATGACATTTAAGTCGACACGTTCCAAATTTAGTTAATTGTTTTATTACCTAATAAATTAAGCATGAATTCAAAGAATATGAATTACCATCTAATTGCGGCATGATTTATTTTCAGTGTAATTGCTTTTTATAGTTTATTTTAAATGCTCAATTTTAATTGTTTATGATTAATTAATTTTAAGACATTTAATAGTACCAAATCAGTCTGGTTTTCAAATGAAACCAAAACACGAAACACTAATATTGAGTGCTATCATCGGTTATTAGCAATAAGCGGTAATTCAGCACGAAATATTGCTTAAAACTTCAACATTTATGTCACATTTCGATCCAGTTTTATTTTTTTTCATCAAGTATCTTTATTTATAGGTCCCTTTCACAATAATTCATTGAAATTCATATAGCTTATTTTCGATAAAAGGGATTATTATTTTTATATAAAGATTGGAGAAAATCCTGTAATGGTTGGAAAGTTTTGTGAAAAGCATCCTTTGTGGATATTGTCACTTGTTTTCACTTGTTTATTGACTGTTTACTTGTTGTTCAGTTTATCATTATGAGGATGCGGAAGGGGTCCGTGTTTTGTCATTTTCATCGTCATTCTTTTTCATATTTTTTCTCTCAGTCATTATGAGGGTATGGCAGGAGGCTTTGTCATTTTCATCTTCATTCTTTTTTAACCCTTACCCTGCATAATTTCTATAATGAACTTGTTCATCTTCCAATTTGGACAGTACCATTAACTGTTAAAAGGGGTGCTTACCAAAAAGATACAGACTGAATAGCAAACAGTGCAGATCATGATCAGACTGCACAGATGTGCAGGCTGATCATGATCTACCATGATCGCAAAGGCAGAATTAATCGTTTCCAGCATGGTAAGGGTTAAGAGAGTAAGGAAGGAGTATGTGTCTTGTCATTTTCATGTCTTTCTTTTTTTCCGAACTTGATGTCCAATTCATAATTATGAGGTACAGAAGGTGTCTGTATTTTGTCATTTTCATCTTGTTTGATTTCAAATTTATTGCATAAAATGTTGTTTAAATTTGCATATAAGTGAAATATATCAGTACTTCTGGATCTTCTGCCTGTACAAAACTGGTTCTCTGCCAATTAAGGACAACTTCTCCACAAGAACACCAGCAGTAGTGTATAGAGGGTGACTGAATTTACATGTTGTGTTTGTTTAAACAAAATTTCATGGAGATAACTTTCCATACATGTAGATTAAACTCATTTGCTAAGTGACTCAAAGGTGCTGATTTTTTTAAATTGATATAAGTGTTTAAAAGGTAAGACTCAATGAAACTTCAGTAAAAATTGTTAAAAGCAGAGAGGGTAAATTTCAGACTGGCCATGCAGTTGCAAATTTTCTGTTCGATATATAAATTTAGGGAAGGGCCTCAGGAACTCAGTGTGAGGAATTGCCATTATGATGTAGCAGTCATGCATCAAAATTTCATTAAATCAATTTAGAAGCTCAGCAAAAGTGTTCTCAGTTTGAAAATACAATAGTCGGAAGGCTCATTATGCAACTACAATAGAGTGGGTGGGGTGGCGAGGATGGACTAGTCCCTTTTTGATGAATTACCCGTATATGAATATAATCCCATAGAAATTTTAATATAATAAGATGAAACTATTCTCTCTTTGATATGTGTTGATATGAATGTGCAGTTTTATGTTGAAAATAAGAAGGAAAGAAATTGTTTGAGAATCGAAAATATTGTTTGCGATATAATGTGAATTTGATAACTATTATATAAGGAATGTCATGTTAATACTAATTTTAATACCAGGTAAGGATGTTTCATAAAATGAAATATGTTTGTATTTTGAGGAAAAGGAAATATGAAAAAAAAATCTACAAAAGTCTTTATATAATTGTGGTTTCAATAATTTAATGTGCGTAATTTTGTTTTCCTGCCTTTTCCAAAAATCAAAAGAAGTAAGGTGTTTACTTTTTTATTTTACTTTCTCAAATTCAGTTTAACTTGTAGTGGTTATTAACTTTACAAAAAGAAATTAATTTTAGAGGTCATCTGAAGTCGTTGCTTTCAGAAAAGTAATTCATGAATAATGCTGAAACTAGTCTGAATATTTGATCTTTCATCGCACAAAATACATCATGAATGGTTGATCCATCACTTTAGTCAGTCTCTGAATTATTTTATAATGAGAAATTGAAAGTTAATTGATAGTTAATTGCGTTACATATTTCTTACTTGTCTAAGATAATATCGATGACAGATACTTGTCAACTTACTCGACATATTATTACAAGATTAGATGAGAATAGCGGGGAGAAATCCGTTATTATGTTCGTCATAATTATTTCAATTAGCCAAAAGGCATCAACAATGATAGAGCTGGTGACAATCGTCCACAGCAACGGCCTCGGGTGATAAAAATACGAACAAGAACAGAATATAACGGAAGTAATGGGCAATAATTAAAATGATTTCCTTAGTTTTTGTCAAACATTTTTTAATGTTTATTTCATTCAAATTTAATTGTAATATTGAAACAAACAACATAAAAAAATAGACAGAGAAAGATTTGATAATATGTCTGATTGGTGCGTGTGACTTTTTATCAGTTTGTGGAATTTTGAAGAAAAAATATTTTAGTAGTTTGGAATTAAATATTATTAAATATTAAAGGTATGCTTTGCTTAGAAGTTGCCTAATTTGGATTTTATGTAGAATAATATGTAAGATTATTATTTTTAAGAGTTTTTTGTTGTTGATAAAAATTAACAACAAAATTTCTTTGATTTTATCAAAGAACAAAAGACATGTGCCAAGTATCAGTTCTTGTATATAAATTTACTGTTTGCAGATTGTTTGAAATAGTTTAGAAAAATTTAAATAATATCTGTTTATTAAACATTGAAATATATGTTACCTTGATAAAGTCATCTGTTCATATAAATATTGAATGTTTTACCGTCATTCCAAAGACATTAAAATGCTCTTACACATTGAATATTATAAATATTTAAGTAATAAACATCTACAGTTTAAGAGATATTTGGGCTATGTTTACAGGGCCTACGTAAATTATCATATGCAGATCGGCTTGTTAAAATATTTTATGGTTCCTTATCGCACAGATTCTCAGGAACTACGTAAGTCGTTTTGAGAAAAAACGCACATATTTACAATAATTTGACAATTGCTTCTTTATTTTACAGACGATTTTTATCTGTGATTATCAACATCGCAGACTCGTATATTCTGTGGACGTGCAATATTTTACAGTTTTTATGAATCAAGTTTTGCAATGCTTCGTGACAATAATGGAACGCTTGTTTGACAAACCGCAGTTTTGTTTCATGAATAATAGTTTTCTTAGGAAAAAGTTGAATGACTGTCAAACTGAATCATGGTAAAAATATATATTTCTCAGTGTTTTAGAAAAAAAAAGGGTTAATCTAGCTGCCATGAAGGAATTGTTGAAATTGTATCAAAATTGAGAGGAAAAAAATTGTGCATGAAGTAAAGACATGACATAGCCCTTAAAAATGATAATGCATGTCTTTCAGTCATGAAATGCAAGCATTCTTTAGAGAAAGACCCATGCATATGTTGATTATGTATTATTTAACGGTTTTGCAGTGTTAGGAAAAGGACCATGACAAAAAATAAGTTATGTTATAAGACCATAGTATTTTGGCGCACCTGTATTATATTTCCTGTACTTGTTTTTCAGTAATAATTTTAATATGTGCATAACATGAAATGAAACCAAACATTGAAATTAATTTCTGTGTTTTTGTACTTTCAGGAGCATGTCTTCAAAGCGTAAAAATACGCCAACCAAACTGCCTCGAGACGACGTCGTAAATGAACGACCAATCTACAACAGCTTACCTCAAGATCAGCACAATTATAATTACGATCGGGACATAGATTATCAGTCTCCATTACATATTGTTGAAAATCACGAAAATTTCAACGGAATCGACAACCAAGATTCCGACTGTAGTAACGATCGTGATCGCCCTAAAAACAAGAAACAGAGAATTCTGCAGAGCATTCGTAACAGTTCAGATTCTGATTCCGATCCAGAAAATAATTTCCATTTGAATAATAACACAACAAAGCCCGGGTTTGGGTTGCACAAAAAATCCATGGAAAGTGTTCTTCGCCGACTTAACACGCACAAGCCAGAGAGTGCATCGGAGCGTGAATATTTGGACAAATGTCTAAAGATGACTACGCATGAAACAACAGACATGCAGCTTTTCTCAAATATACAACAATTGCTCAGTGACCAGACAGCACAGGATAAAGAAAAGAAACTCGGGGAAATGATTGCTCAGTTACAGAACATTAAAGAAAGTATACGCAAGGAAAAACAGGTATAGTCCTAACTCCTATTTTGTCGCAATCGAGCTTAAAAAAAAAAAAATTACATGTATACCTGCCAATTCAGTTTGGATACTTTAATAAATACAGTCATGTATGTTGTATGATGTTCATTGGACCTGCAGAATTCTTAATATAAAATAAAGGGCTTGCTCAAAGTTTTTCGTATGACCCAGATTTCTTGAAGTAGGAACTCGCTGTAATGCAAGTGGTATTGTGTAGGGACAACTGCAAATTTTTGCTGGCCGGTTTACATCTTACCATTGCTGGTAGTTAAAATTATATTCTGGAACATTCTTGAAAGTTAAACCAGCTATTAAATATGATGCTGAAACTATATTGTAGAACTTAATCAAATATTCTTCCTCAAAATTTGATAGTCTTTTAAATAATATTTATTATCTGTAAATAAATTTCTAGGACTCCAGGTTAGAAGGTTAGAAGAAATTTAATTGGATGAAATTGCAAGTCTGCAATTTTATCAGTATCAGAAGCAGACAAATAAAATACCAGAGAATTAAAATCAAATGCCTACTTGATTGGCTTATCTTAAGAATTGTTCCTGATACTTGAAATGCTTGATTTTCATTTTAAAAGAAACTTGTATGATTATGGACATTTTTCAAATGAATGCTTTTCATGGTTGCCATCCTGGCTAGATCTTGCAATGTTTTCCCTGATAGGTTTAATTTCCTCTATCTTTTTTACTGTGGGTAAGTTGTACATTACTTGATAGAACAAGTTATGTTCAGTTGTTGCTTGTTTGAATATAAAAAAGTAACAGTTTTAATCACAAATGTCCTATTTACGGCATAGTATTACAATAAAATAAAGAGAACCTGTTTGAATGCTATTAGTATTGTTATCAAATTGTTAATTAAAATGTTCCATTGCTTTCACAAATGGTGGGCAAAATTCTTATTTCTTTTATGGCACAAATTGAGTACTATCAATCAGATGTAGAGTTACAATGGAGTTTGAATCCCCACAAATGCCCATGACTGTTGTTGGAAGGCCTTAAAACAAAAAGCAATTCACAAAAGTATTTTCCCACGAAAATCAGAAAGGAAAGAAAAAAACACAACAAAACAGTTAAACTGACACAAATTGCCAAACAATGTGAAATGCAGCCATTGAAATGATTGCATTGGAATTATCACAGTTTCGTGAATCTTATGGCACACCTGTAAATGAGCCAGAACACCTGAGGTCCTAGCTTCAATTAAGAAACCACCGTCAAAGTGGCGATAATGTAGATACAACTGCCTCCACTGCCAATCAGATAGCCTCACAGAAATCATAGAACATTTTTGATTTTGATTTTAGTTTTTGTTAATTAAATATATTTTAGTTTGCTTATTATGAAAGTTTGAAATAGTTTGAAGCTTTTCAATTCAGTATTAAGTCCATTTAGAAGGAATATCCAGTTCTTGGGTCATATGCAAAGGCATTTTTATGAGGGTTTTTACTGAAATGCTTTTCATGAAATTATTACAAGATAGAGTTAAAGTTGCAATGTATGAGTTACAGTTTAGGGTACGATATGTTTATATAAGTTACAGTTTTTGTTACATTTTGAACTTGTTTTTGAGCTAATACATCCAGCTTGTTAAAATTAAACCTTCTTGAATTATACCTTTTAATAAGGGCAGTAACTTATAGAGAATTCATGTTGTCTTTCCTTGTATTTGCTTCTAACGAAAAAGCTCAACATAAGCCTTGTATTACATAGGAAAATGGTGACAAATTTGCATGAACTTCTTGTACATAGACCACCTAGCATAGAATTTTTTTTAATGGATAAGTGCATCAATGTAAAGAAGAACTGAAGTGACTAATTATGCTATGTTATCAATTGATCAAGAGTTCTTTTTTTTTTCTGCAGACAGATTTATCACAGTACTTAGTAATTGCGACTATTTGGTTTGTAATTATCAGAAATTAACACCCTCTTATAAAGATTGAAGAAAATCTGTAACTGAAATAAGCTGCTTATAAGAAATGAGCCTTAATATTTCATTCACATTTTTTTTTTTTTTTTTTTTTTTGTAAGCGATCAATACAGAATAAATTTAAAGGTGGTTAATCAAATTCTGATCAAGCATCTGATTTGTTGGAAAGTTTAACAAGGATCATGTAGAAGAATTATTTGAGATTTAAAATTTATTGATGAGAAAATTGGCTCTGATTCTTGATTGGCATTCCGGGTCATCTTGGGTATTTAATGACTGATCCCTAAATTAATGGTGATAGCTACTAACTTCTCCCTGTCTTTGTTTCAAATTAGGCACATGTGGAGATGATTTTAAATTTTCAGTTCCCTCTGGGATAATTTTGTATGCTATTAATAAGGGGTCCTAATTTGATTTGATTTAATGATGTTTCTATAGAAGCTTAATTGTAACAAATAGCCCCTAACAAAATTTTATTGAAGCACTGGGAGAAAAAGAGAGAGAAAAAAAGACACAAGTTGGAACTTCAAATTACATAATTTATAATGCAAAGTTTTTTAAATGTTTTTAAGCTGCAACAGTGGTCAGTTTGAAGGTTGTGGGTTCAGGCCCCACTGGGGGCCAGGACAGCACCTTCCTCCAGCCAAAATAAATTGGTATGAACCTTAATGATTGGAATGATTTTTCACCTTTTCATTTCTGGCTATATATAATTCAGAATTTAATAAAATAACAAGAAATTTACAGCTTATTATATAATTTTCGAAGAATTTGCGTTTTCAGTAAGGCAATACTGTTAGCAGCATTTGAATAATTAAGTTATCTCGGGGATTTATTCTCAAAAATTTGATAATCAGTTTCGGGGAGCAGTTTTTTCAACTGCATAATTCAAAGAATGAGAAATTGTTGCTAGGGTTCATCTACTTGAAACAATTTCTGTCAAATTTATCATATCATGTCTGCCATTATTGTATTATTACGTATCATCTTGGCATATTCCGTTACATTGTTGGAATCGGTAAAAGATTATACCGTATCCTTACACCTAATCAACCCGCAGATAAAATGGCTTATATTTACCGAAATGGAGGATGTGTGGTTAAATTTTTTTTTGGCAATGAAACGAAATTTTGATAACATTCAAACAGTGTTTGCTGATTACACTGTTATTGTAGTTCCAAAATAAAATAGTAACATTCTTGTATATACATATCAGTTTGACGTTTTTAAGATACCCTGTACTGCAAAAAAAGAGAGAAATTTTTGGCGTTTATATGTAATAGTGACATTTTGTTCAGTTTTCGAAACTGCAGTGAAGTCTGCTTTGCAGAAACTTAAAGAAATTGCTAATGTTACAGTTAAAAACTAAAAAAAAATTGAAATGCATAAACTAAGGTAGTCAGCTATTCAAAGGAGGTAACTCCTGAAGCTATCTAAATTTTACGTAATTACGTCCCTTTACTAATTAAATAAAGAACTTCCAAAATACTTCGTATGAATGATTTTAAACCCCATATTGGAACCAAATAATGTCCAGAAGCATTTTATACTCCTCCATTTTTCATATGAAGAAGTTGTTACTGTCTTGTAAAGAACTGCAATTGTAATTTTCATTTATGCACAACTACAAATGTGACAAGCCACCATTACAATATGGCAGAAAAAAGAAAGTTCACTGTAATGAAAATTTTTACATAAAACTGTCATTAATATAATTGCGCTGTAATAATAAAATATCGGGTTTTGTTGTTTCATTATTGCTGTGTCAGCAAAATATGCAGATTTATGTTTTGTTATGACTTATTTGTGATAATATACTGCTAAAAAACCAACACCTTCTAATTATTGTTGCAATCACTTAAATTGGTGCAGCATTATTTCTATGTGTTATAAATCATTTTTTATCACTGCGAAGTTTTTGTTCATTACTTGACATCATTTCAACCATATGGGACCTTTACACATGGGATGGCTCGATGTGATTTTTCATTATCTTTTGCTAATGAAATATTCTCTTTATGATTATTTTACCCCATTTTGGAGCTTTTAAATGAGTTTAAAAAAAAAAAATTTGCAAAAAATGCTAAAACTCATTGTGAAACACATTTAAATGTTGAAAGTATGTCTTTAATTTCTAGCAACACTATTTTTTGTGATTTTGATGGAAAAAAATTTAGAATCCAGTTGGGGGTCCGATATGAAGACTGATTTATTTGTTGCGGGTGATAAAATGAAGAAATTGTATAGTTTTACGATAATGTTGTCAGTTTTAATATTTGTGTAATAAGTAGAAATCACGGAAAGGCGAGAGCTGACAGGTTAATGTAAACCAGAAGCTTTGTTTCTCCACTTGGAAAAGTTCCGGAAAAGTCCGGAAACTGTGGAGGGGGCAAACGGTACAATACAATTTGATGAAAATTCTGGTTTGAATAATGTGACCAAAATACCTTTATATCAATATTCTTTTTTTTTAAACAATCACCATTTATCATTATTGTTGGATATAAGCATTCTGTTTTGTGTCGAGTTAATTGCAGAAGATATTCTGTTTAGTGTAACAGTTTCTAAGAATATGTTTCATGCATTTGCAGAATTGTTATCACCTATATTCAGTGTGAATTGAAAACAAACAGTTGCTGAAACTCAAATAATTTGACCTTCTGTTGTGACCTTGACTTTAGATGGACACAGTTGGAACATTGGTTCCCTGGATATATAGTAAAGTTTAGTAAATATCTGTCAAGGGGTTGAGAACTTAACCCTTACCCTGCTAAATTTCTATAATGAACTTGTCCATCTTTTAATTTGGACAGTATAATTGACAGTTAAAAGGGGTGCTTACCAAAAAGATACTGACTGAATAGCGAACAGTGCAGATCATGATCAGATTGCACGGATGTGCAGGCTGTCATTATGATCTACACTGGTCGCAAAGGCAGAATTAGTCATGTCCAGCATGCTATTAAGGAGCAAAACTTTTCAATTGTGACCTTGAACTTGGACTGAGACTTTAATACTCAAACTAGTTACAAAGTTAGATTTTCCCATTTTAAAATACCTTTGTAAAATTTAGTGTTTGTGTTTTCAGAGTTCTGAAGAAAGGTCCCCAAGTCCTGAAGAGAGAAAACATGAAGGTAAGATTAAGAAATAATTTATGTAAAATTACATAAAAGAGCTCTTTTAGATAATTGATTTATAGGAGAGTTAAAATTTATAGTAAGATGAAATTACAGATTTTGAAACACTATACCAAGTTTCAGTAGTAAGGCATAAACTCAAAGCATCTTTTTATTTAGCATTGTTGTGTACTTCACAGCAAATTACAACAAAAAAGTCAGAAAAACATTTTTCCATTGTATAATAACAAAATGTGAATCACATGTGTACTATGTACTTCAGCAATCGGAGGTAGGTACTTAATTTTTTCTCAGAAGCCACAAAATTTACATTAAAAAACAGCTAATAAAAGATTTTAAGCACTCTTTATACTATAAAATGTGAACTTGTTCTGGATGGAGATATAAAAAGGTTATCGCTAATCACTCGAGATTATCTACGTTTATCTCTCTCTGTTGTTCCTGTAATTCGGGGATTGTTCCTGAAGGATTATGGGTCTTTGTGAAGCAGCAGTCAGTTGGGGTCATAGACCATCAATAGGGGATTACAGCTAATGGAAAATCCTGCTGTTTCTGTTGGCTTTGGGGGATTGGTGAATTTTGTTTGTGCCAGTAAACAGGCTTTACAATGAGTTTTCAGGTGAAAGAGGAAAGAAAGAAAAACATATGATGTTCTGTATTAACATGATTTATTTATTTATTTTGTATGCAAAATAAAAATGATCTTTTTTCCCTTGTATACATAATGGGTATTTTCGGTATTTTTAAGATCTTTTCACATCAGAACATAAATGTCTAAAATTGCCTGCAGCAGACATAATATAGTTTTGGTCTACTATTTTAACTTTTTCCATGAAATGAAAACTGAAAAAAAAGTCTAAAAAGCACCTAACTGCAAGAAAAAATGGCAGTTTTATACTATTGATTAATGCTTTCGACCTTTCAACTGCTGGCCACCCTGAATTAAGGAAATTTGGAAAAATTTGATTATCAGGCACTTGTTGTAATTTGCTGTCTGTCATAAAAGAAAGATTTGCGATAAATTTGCCTCTGAAACTACATTAACCAAACCTAATCTGATGGCCACATTTTATTCTTCAATAGCTTATTATTAAAACCAGTGGTAGATGAATAATTTCTCGGTAGATAACTAATCATGGCCTAAGTCATAAATTCAAATTGTTACATTCTGAGCTACTTAGATATAAGTGCCCGTTAAATCTTGAAGATTATACGAAATGATGGGGGGAAAAGAATAAAGCACCATGGGATAGCAACTTAATGGTACCAGGTTAACAAGGACTTTAGACCCCTTTGTGGGAACTTTTTCTATGTGTTCTGAGAAAAAGAAAAAAATCATAGAAAGGTAATAGTATCTAATTAGCGGAGATGCTAGGTCCTTTTGTGAAAGATTTGTTTCTGTCAGATATTGTGCTTTAATAATTTTTTCCCACTGTTTTATATGATTGCAGCGCTTAGAGTATTAACATTTTTAAGTATTTGCCTCATTCCCGATGAAAACTTTTAATAGTCCTTTAACAGGAATTCCAAAGAAGGGGAAGTGGGTCCATAATACAATGTCATTAGAAATATAAAGGACAGTACTTCTGATCTTAATAAGGGGATACTGGCTTTTCCAGGAATCGGACTTGTCAGAACAATTTAAATAAGCTTTAAACTGATACATCACGATCAAGCTAAAATAAATTAGTACAAAGTTAACTAGTTTTGAATTAATCCAGTTTTAATTAAAATATGATGACACCACTTGGTGCAAAACAAAATGCTTCACACAAGTTTGATTTACTCATTTTTCCGTCAAGAAATTTCCACTAGCTTTGCACTTTTTCTCAGGAGTGTGAACGAATAGTTTGCTGCTCAGGAAAAATTCATTCACAAGACATAGAAAGCGTTGTATGTAATAACAATAATTTCCCACAATGCAGCAGTAAGTGTATAATTTACCGGCTCATTGCATTTTCGCGTCTGTTTGGGATTTTTGAGTACGTTCACTGTTACGCTTGCATGTTTCACTCCCAATAACAGGTCAGGTGACCCCTGAACGCCACAAACAACAGGTTTCCTCATTTAATAAAACAGAAAAAATGGAGACAGATACTTATTTTGCTTTTACAGAAATTTTGCAAGAAAATGCAGAATTTTGAAAGTTTTAAAAGATGTTTATCTAAGTGGGTCCTTGCAAGGTTTTGAAATCTTTGGAAATGATGCTAACTATATATTAGGAACCATTTTTTAGTTAAGTGTTAGTTTTCTTTGAAATTTTAGAAGAAAGAAGTGCATTCATTCTTTATAGAAATGAATTGTAAATTGTCTGAAAGGCTCTTGGTCCCTGCCTGTCCTGTTCTGTTCTGTCCTATTCTGTTATGTTATGTTAGGTTTTGTTCTATTCTATTCCATTTTGATGTTGACAGGGAGTGGTCTGTACTACAACATTTTTGTGCAAAATATTCGCTCAGCAAATTCATTTCCAGTCATAAATTCTACAAACAACAACATTATCTTTTAATCATAATAAGCCAGTAATGATAATGTAAAAGACAGAAAGAGCAAGGCAGTTTCAACTTTTCCGTGGCAACATATTTTGACTGTCTGTTCTCGTTTGTCATATTATTCAACACGCAGCAAAGATAAACGTGGCGATGCGCTAATTGGCCGTCACACATTGTCAAGATCTTCATACAACAACGGTAATGATGATTCCTACTGATGGTTATTCATGTTTTCCGTTGTTCTCAAATTAGCAAAATCAGTAAGTTAATCAATTATCTCCCCTTATGAATGGCAGGACAAATGGCGGTGAACAGTTGTTCTTGAGCATTGTTCCAAATCAGTCTGTGAGGCGAAGATTTGTAATTTTTTAAACACACAGACACACACAGAGAAAGAATACAATGTACTTTTATGTTCCATGGTTTTGTAAAAGTACAGTGAAGTTATTTCATGGCACACCCATTATAATGCCTACTGTTTTTCTCCAGACTTTACAACAGGTGAAATTTCCTGCTTCCTCTTCTTAGGACTCACAAACTGTTGACTGAATCTAGGCGCCATGGTATGAAACCTGGTTTGGGAGTCTCAGTTTGGGACCTGTCTCAGAATGGGTCAGTTTCAAGACTGAGCTAAAGATCAGTCAGTCAGATGCTAGAGCTTTAATGACTTTGCCCTCTGACTCCATGCTTTTACAAACTTAAGCCAAATATCATTAAATTTCTTTTGCTCGCTTGGTTTCATATCTATATTTTTTCTTTCAAAACCAATAAATGGACTTCTCAAGCTTTGTGTGGCCTAAAAACACAAGTCGGAATATTGGCACAATCAATTTGGTTTTCTTTTTTTGTGATGAAGGGAATTGTCAGGTATCAGCTTATCTTAACAGAAGAGCCTATTGTTAGTTATTTCAAGTTACGAGAACAATGATTTAGGCGCCAACTCTGTGATAATTCTGATATCTCTATTGGATATAATTGCTGATAAAATCTGACATAAATGCTCCTACTTTTAAGCCATTTGATTTAAAAGAACAAAAGGTGAAGATTTTTATTGACCATGTTATCCATCATTTTCTGTTGCATATAGGCATTAAGTGGGTTAATATTTCAGCTCTTCATCCACCCTGACCAGTTTCATAGAGTCGGTTCTTGTTTGATACAGTCTGCTCCTTAATAAGTCTGGCTACCGACTAGATAATCTCTTCTTTTTTTTTTAAATCATTCTGTTATATATTCTGACTTCATCATCTTGGCAAAGAAAAGGGACATAATTATCCAACATTTGTATAGCCTCAGGAGTTATCTCCTGTGAACAAAACACAGGGTCTGAACACAGACTAGTCCTTAATGTAAGTGGGGAAGTTGTAAGCCACCATTGAAGAAAAAGTTTAAATCAGAACTTTGTTTGAATAAAAAACTGACTACTACCTATAAATACTGCTGTAGAAAACTTGTGTGAAACTTTAACGAAACATTGCAGTCTTGCATCTTTTTAAGCAACTTGCCACAAGTCTACACTGAGCTGGTTAAGTTTCTGCAAAGGTACTGACCAATATCCTACAGGTTATATACTGTTCTGCTACCAGTTAAATTTCTGTCTGAAATAATAATCATTCTCAGAAAACCAAATAGACAAGCAGTTTATTTTATTCATTCTTTTAACAGCTATCATGAAAATTATTCTAGGAGAAATTGTTACGACTGTAGGTAATGCGCTTTTTATTCTGGGGTTATGAAGTTCTAATTCCCCGATTTTCAAAAGATCCTAAATTAAGGCTGTTATAATGAATGAACAGAGTTTCAAACGGTTTCCGGATGAAGTAGTTGCAGCGAATTAATTCCTTTTCATTTTGGAAATTATTTTTCACGGCATTTATTAGTTTTCTTTTCATAATTACTATTATAGCCGATTACACAATTAACAGAACTGAGTGTAATTTTTTACACATTACTTTTCATTTTCTACGAATCCACTTGGAATTAAAGGTGGAACTACAAAATTTTCATTTTTTTCACTCTGATCATTAAAAGTGGGAAATAAAACTATTGTCTTTTATCGGTATCAATTAGACATTAAAGTAATAGGATCAAAGGCGTTTTTAATTGTTTGTTAATTACTTTCGGAGCCAGTCATGCCTTTTGTCAAGTTTGTTGGTGGGTTCGCCTGTTGAATGAAATGTTACTTTATGTTGTTTTCGTAGTTTGCAATCAAGTGGCACAATTATGCGGAAAACAGCAATTTATGTTATTATGTGATGAAGGGGTTTATTAGCTGTTTCACTTATACAGGAGTCAAGAGTTTTCTTTTTTTAAGTGTATTATGGCTGAATATTTCCGCTTCAACAAATACATGCTATTGTCCTAACCACTTCACGCCTAAAGCTTAGCTTATTAATAAAGTAATTACGCCAAATGCTTTTGATTTTGGAAAAAGTTATTCCGAGTATAGGCTGATTATTAAGCTATATGAGTTTTATGTCAACTTTTTTCCCACACAGTGAATATTTTACATCGTTAGTAATAGTAGTTTGATGAGCTTTTACAAGTGTCTTGAGAAAAAAACTCACTTTCATTCAGGAAACTGTCTGGCAGTTGCACACTTGTAATGTATGTAACAGTCTTACTGTTGAAGACGAATTTCATTTAATTAATGTTTTTGTTAATTTTTCACAGGTGAAGCTAAACTGAATTTTTTTTTTTTTGTCATTGTCAAAACTTCCTGTTGTAGGTAAGATACACTCCCATCATATCATTTCTAAAGTATTAAGATTGTTTTTCTTTTCTTTTTGAAATAAATTTCCAGTAATTATTTTGACATACCCTCCGCTCAAAGTGTTCAGATTTAGTAACTGCTAAATTTTTGCTGTGTTTGCTCTTTTCTATTTCTTTTGTATATTTCAAAAGTTCAAAAGCCCTTTCAGTAAATTCATTCTGTTTTCAAATGAATTGTAGTTGACATTTTACATAAAAGGTATCATCTAACTGCTTTATTTCTTATCCATCAAACAGCAATGAAAAAGTATCGTTTCTTGAATTGTTTGTTTGAGACGGTTTGTAAAACAAATGTTGATTTTGAACGATTAACTAATCGTAAAGTCAGGCAATAACTAAAACAGCGGATATTGTTTTAACAAGAGGGTGCTTTTATCTTAACTAGTTTCAATTATCATTAAGATAAGTTTAAAGGTAGATAAAAAGATGACATGTCTTTAACAAAGGAAGTGTGTGTGGCATTGAAGCACGTGTCAGAAGTAAACAAGATCTAATAACTGTTCAAATCGCACCCTTTTTTCATAAGAATGATACCATTTGGTACGAATGAAAAAATCACTATTAATTTTCATTTCAAGTCTATCATATATATTTTCTGTGTAAGATCTAAATTTTTTTTTTTTTTTAAATCTTATAAGCCCTATTATTGTAACTATTTATAAATAAATAAATAGATGATAATTCAGTATATACATTGTTTTACATTGGCAAACTCTTTCTTTCTTTTTTTGCATTTTTGCAGAATGAAACTTTTTTTTCAACAATATAGCATACTCTGAATTCTTCTCAAACTTTTCTTGAAAACATGCACTATTAACATTCCTAATAATAAAATGAAGCTTAGCTAGTGGCAACATAAATTTAAGCGGTATGAACATTTCGATGCAATCCCTTTCTCTTTGTAATTTGTAACATTTACGAGGTTTGAGATTAATTATTGATATTAAGATATAACAAATGGATAGGTTTAAGGCGGAAAATGTGTGAAAACGATGAAATGTGTGAAAACGATGAAATTCCCATGGAACTTTCAATTCATTACCACAATTAACAAAAATAGCAGCTCTGTTGTAAGTACATGTGTTAGTAATTGTTGTGGGGGCTGCATGTTGCTTTTTAAATGTTTTTCTCTTCAGAGAACTATTTTCTGAATGGAGAGTGAGAGATGAGGCAAGAGTTCACTATACAAAGTGTAAAAATGTTCAGATTTCATGGTATACTCAATAAAGAGAAATTTTCTTTGGAAATAAAGTCTTTATTTTGAAATAAGATCGGCCAATAGGGGTCTACCAAGTGATGTAACAACTTTTCTTCTTATACCATACATTATATCACTGGAGTCAGTGACAGGTTGTTGTTTCTGTTTGCTGCTGCTGCTGCTGATGATGAGGATGATGACAATGATAAGTATATAGGAAAGCATTATTTTGAGAAAGTTGCCCAATTAGCACTCATATGCTTATCTACTTCATGGATGATGATGATGTTGATGGAGACAATGATGACGATGATGATTCCTGTTATATGAAGGAAGAGGTAGTTTCAAACTTGTTGAAATTTGACAAAGAATCATACAGTTATCGATTTACAAAAATTTGAATTTTGCTTCCTAAAAACAGTCTGCTTTTTTTGTGATAAAACATCAAAACAATAGGTGTAACATCTCATTTTATGGATAATAGCTGAGTGCATACCTTTGTTTGTGGACTACAAAGAGACAATACAACCTTGTGAGTAATGGTTGCTTGTCCGCACCTTCGGGTTATGGGTCGTCGGGCGACCGCACTTCAAACGCACATTCTTAACAACTGGATGCATGTCAAGGCATTTGAAATAATTGTTATCACTTGTATTGTTGGCTATCTCGAAAAAAATGGATGGGACAAAAAAAGTTGAACAAAAACAAAAGTTTATAGCACTTTATCATGAGAAGGACAGTCGTGTCTGTCATTTAAGTGGAAAAATATTGAATGAAAACGGATTTCTTCAAGGTTGACCAGAAGCATTTGAGAAAGGTTGTACAAATGTGTCGCAGTGGTATTTTACCTTTCAGCCTTGTAAAGAACAATTGAGCGGAAAGGAGCTCAATATGTTAACTTTTAGCTAAAATTTGCAGTATAGAAACAAAAATGAGGAAAAAACGAAGTTTTGATACAATTGATAATTCTTACAAAAAGAACTTTATGCAGACACTGCAATTCATTGATGAAGAAAAAAAATTTTTTTCAGTTTAATTTGTATAAAGCATTTTATACAAAGTTATATTTAAAACATTTTTATCAGGGGTGTTCCTTTTTCTGTCCCTTCATCATCATCATCATCATCATCTTCTTCTTTTTCAGTCATCATCACCTTCTTCTTCATCTTCAATTTTATGTAATTGCTAAAAATACAAAGACTAATAAGATTATCCTCTAAATTGGAGGATTATGGGAGATTATGCATGATAACTGGTATCATCATCTACACTAATCCTGATAAAAGTACTGTGATTGAAAATAAATCAAATTAAAATCATCTATTTAATTCTTTGATATCTGATGTACCAACATATCTACCAGTCAGACATTGTCAAATCTTATTACATCAACACCAGGAAAAGATAGTGTTAATGACTTTTATGTAAATAAAATAATAAGCTTTTGAATATATTAAAATTGTTGACAATGTTTGTTTATCTTGAAGTGCACTTCATTACATAATCTATTGTATTTTGACATTCATGTAGCATTGTCCAGAAATTACCAGTGTCCACTTCATGGTCATAACTTCATCCAAGTGGCCATCTTAAGAGTGTCATGGTCAGTTTGAAGTGGCCAGAAAGTGTTGATGGTCATCTGATTTCAAGTGGCCAGAGTTGTTGACTATTTGCCTTAAAGTGACCATTGGTCATCAGAATCTTCATATTGTACCCTGAGGAACAAAAAAAAGCACCAGGGTATTGTCACAGAGGTGTGAACTCCACAGGTCACCTGTTTGTTCCTGGGCTGGATATAGGCTTTGCAGGGGGTGGAGAGTTGTAGGTCATTGTTTACAAAGATGTATGTCATATTGTTCTTATCATAGAAAACAGGAATAAATGTGATAACAATCAAGTCACACATACATCACACTTAGGTGTTAGGTTATTGTTAAAAATGTTCCTGATGTGACATAGAAAGATGCATTAGTATTGATTAGTTATCTCCCTTTATTAATCCATAATATCTTGTTTTTTATTACTTTGGGTGGGGAATGGGGGTAGCAGGGTGTGTGGGGGGGGGGGGGGGAAGGTAAAATATTAAAGATAGGTCTGTAAAAAGTATGAAAGTTCTGCTAAGTATGTTGTGATGTATTTATTACATTTAAATATTCTTTACTAAAATACATTTTAATAGATTTATTTCCGTTACAAAATAACATTATTTTAAAAATTTAGCCTTATTTGTTTGCAAACTACATTTTTTTTCAGGTGTTCCATAATGCATGCAGAATGATTTTCCTTAAAATCTTAGATGAATAGAAAAAATGGACTCATGTATTCATCATAGAAATAAAAAGACAATAGACAAATGGCCATCCTATTGTTAGCAGGGTGTTAAAATCACAGACCCCTTTTGTGCTCCCTACAAAGTTGACAGGGGTCATATTAGATTGTTCTCCCTCCAGATTTAAACTGATAGGGGGTCCTTTATTTGTTTGTTTGATCTCTTATTGGATTACTGTCACAATTAGGGGCTACACAAGATACTACCAAGATAAGGGACAGAGAATTGTTATTTTTGTAATAAAGTATGGTCAAAATAAAAATTGATAACACAAAATGCATACTGAAGCTTTTTTAAAAAGCAGTATTCTTGTTTTGGGGTTTTTATAAGGGGACAAAGTGATTGCAACATCAAAGAGCACTAATATTATTTCAGTTAATAACAACAGCATGGTCATGTTAGTAACACAGCAACAAGATATATCATAAAGTTGACACCTTAGTGTGACATGTGTCACCTGCTGTGGTGCCTGCTTTTGTTTTCTGGTATTGTTTTCTGAACTATTTCACAATTTTATGATACCTGGAAAGATTGTAAATCATTAAAATGTGACCAAAGCAAAAAGAAAAGTATTTTCCAGCTCACAACTTTGAATATTTGAAGTTTGAAGAAAAAAAAAACAACTATATTTTACTTTAAGAGAACAGCTATTTCTTTGAAAGAAATATTTTCTTTCATTTAAAAAAAAAAAGGAATTATGTAATAATGTGAGTCTATCTGAATTGGTATACACTTGTCTATAAGCCAAACCCAGTACTATATTTAGCCATGTTTTTTTTTCTACTTTTATGAATGAATCCTTGACCAAATTCTATATCATTTGATGTTATAAGAAAAGCACTTACTTAAGAAAAGCATGCGTTACATTGACAACATCTTTAAATGCTTGTGTACAATTAAAGAAGTAATTGAAGAAACACGGTAACAAAAAGCAGTTATTTAACTTATGTCAACTGTTTCCTTCCTGAAGAGATCCTTTTGGTGCTTGTGATTACGATCAACTGTCAAGTTCACAGTATCCATTCCATTAAGTTAAAATAGGTTTTCCTTGGTGTGTGGGTGGGTCTGTTTGTTTGTTGTTTTTTTTATAATAAAAAAAGAAAGGAAAAAGTTTCATACCAAACTACTTGTGAATAGAGACATGTAGAAATGTGCAGTACTTTTACATAATTATCTTTTTGAATAGGTGAAAAGAAACATTTTTCTGCTTTTCATTTTCTCTGGATTTTTTTGTTGTACAGAAATATTAAGTAAAAATGCCATTATTAAACAATGAGTATTCTGATTTATTTTTTTCTTCATTTAAAACATGTAATTTCCAAATTTTGAGAAAAAGATGTGATAAGAAAACTGACACCATGTGGAACAGATTATTATCACTTGTCTGTAATATGTCACCATATTGTAGGGTAGGGGTCACACAGGGATACCTGGGGTCACCCAGCTAATCCACTTAGCTTGTTAATTGGTTAACAAACATCTATTGTTGCCACGATTTATTTAGTGTCTCTCCTTGTCATCTTGGAGAAGTGGGCGGGGCTTAACCAAGAGGGTATTAAGTACAGACATTTTGTTGGAAGTGGATACAGTTGAGTATTCGACTTTGTAGAATAAGCCTCATTGTTTTGGAGAAACTGTCATAGGATTTTTGTGAAGACTCAAACGATCATTATATGCATTGTGTTTATGATAGATGAGACTTTGCAGTTTGTACTTTCATTTGTAATACGGAGGAAAATATATTTATTCTTTATAAGAATACGGAACTATTCCTACTTGATATAGTAGTGGGGAAAAAATGACATTGTGATTTTACTGTTAGTGGTTTTTTTGTTTACGAAAGTTACGGAGTTTATAGATACTGATTAAAGTTGTAGACAATTCATAAAAATGGTAGCAAACAGGTTTTACGAATACGATCAGCAGCAGCAACAGCAGCAGCAGTTTTATCAGCCGCAGTATTATCAGCCAATCAAACCTATTCCAACATATTATGGTAAGATTTTAAAGAAAGTTATTCAAAAAAAGTTGTCAAAAAGTTCTTTAGTAAACACTGGAGTACAGTCTTGCAGTTGTACCAGTGTTGTTAAATTTTTTACAATTTACTGTTGAAACTTGCTGGATATATGATTAAGGTTTTAGTTGAAGAAGCATTTCAGATAAATAATCATTATTGTGAAATATTTTTTTTATTTATAAGAGTCATAATGAAGGGTCATAGAGAACCAAAACTAGTTGATCTAAAAATAAATACAGTAAAACCTATCAGGCATGTTGTCCTTCTATTTTAATTAATTCTTTGTTAAAAGAGTCTTGTTAAAGTAATCATTAGAGCTGCTTGAGCTTCTGTAACTTTTACTGGGCAACCCAATTAGTATTACAGAATGATTTGAATCTTATCATAATTGCAAATTTGTATATCAGTAACAATACCTGTCAGAAGCTAACTGTTTAGTCTACTGGGATGCAGTAAGTGGTGTCAAATCAGTCAGATCTGTGTAAGATTATGCTAACTAAATGTAGATGGTTATCTCCCCTTTGTGGACATAGATTTCTAATGATCTATTTGTGCTCATGTCATATTATTTGTCATGTAAATACAAGATATAAAGATACAACAGGAAGACATGAAAAACAAACACTTTCTCTGTAAATTACTTGTAAGATGCAGCATGTTGTTAAGAGTTATCTCCCTTTATTATCTTCCATCAGGGTTCAGTGTTTTATTTGCTAATTATGATAAAAGATTATCTGTGTTAGGACACAATTAGTAATGCTGTCAGAATATTTAGACACAAATACTGATTAAGGTAATACATGGGTTGTGTATCTTGTTACCTATCAAGGCATTTTCATGAAACTTCTATATCCCTATTAAAGAAAAAGAGGGGGAAAAATTGTTGAAAAGAAGAGTATAGTGGGGCAGTTTTTTTTTTAGTACAATTAGAATTTTTGAATTATTTTTGTAATATTCTTCAATATGTCTTTGAATAGAAATCTGTTTTATTGTTATAGAACGATGGAAACCAGCGAGAGGGTAATTTGTTGCATCACTTTGAAGTGTTTTTCTGTAGTAGTTAATAAGTTGCACAACTGGTTTTCTAATCCATTCTTAAACTGTATATATAAGATAAAATGGTTTAGAAATTAGGAGAGACCTCTATCACAAAATAGCACTTAAATTTTGCACTTGCATAAAACACAAAAAGAGAGATTTACAAAGTAAGATTTTTTAATGCACTGTGTTGTTTGAATTGCATAGCTTTAGTAAGATTAGAATAAAAGGTTTTAAGTACATTTATTTATATATTCTATATTATACAGAATTATAGAGGAGCTATTTCAAAAGCACTGTTCCCCTCCCCTACCCCTTCCCCCACACAGAGGCACCAGCACACCAATCAAACATGTCAAAACAGGAAGAATACCTCAGAGACCACAATACCATAACAACAGTTTTACCTGAAGAAAATTTTGAAAATTCTTTGACAGTTTTATTGGCACACAAAGGTTTATTGTTTTTCAAAAATATTAATTGAAACACTTGAGTTTAGGGTATGTCAATAAGTCATAAAAAAGTGTCTTCCTGCTCTCAAATCTAGGTACAGAATAGAGAAAATGTAGACATATCAGCTAAGAGCTTTAATTATTATCTAATTAAGATGTCATTAAACTGCCAAAGACTCAAGTATATTAATAACATAGCCATTAATTCTGCTAGTGACAGGCCAAAGTTTAAGTGAATATTTCAATAGTTTGTAAGTCTTGAACTGATAAGCCTTTTGACATTTGTGGGGAATTTATTTTTTTCCCCATTTATTTCTAATTAAGGAAGAAAGTGCTTCCGAATGTTTCAGTTTGGGGGGAAATTTTCTGGCTTGACATAAAAAATAATTAAGTCTTTTTAATTTCGTTTCGACAAAAAAGTACTTTACTGTATATCTGATAAGTACAAGTATAGATCAGAAACTGGATTCAAATGCCTTGAAAAAAAAAATTAACCCTTACCCTGCTAAATTTCTATAATGAATTTAAACTGTTAAAAGAGGTGCTGACCAAAAGGATACTGACTGAATGGCAAACAGTTGCAGGTCATGATCAGACTGCATGGATGTGCAGGCTGATCATGATCTGCACTGGTCGCAAAGGCAGAATCGATTGTGTCCAGCATGATAATAGGGTTAAGACTTAGAAGTAGTTAAAAAACACGTTTATAACATTTTGTGAAGTTGATTAGAAAACTAAATTTCATAAGATAATGATTTAACAATTCAAAATTTGCTGGATTTAAACAAAATTTCAAGACAATTAACTGGTTTAGATATGAATCAATTAACTGATAAGTTTAAGTTGGTTTTAACCAGCATCAAGCACTTGTATAAGACAATGGATGTATTTGTTTTACATCACGAGATCTTTATTGTTGTCATTTGAAGTTCAATTGTTTGATATAATCAGGGAAAAACAAAAGATTTCTCTTGTCCATTGTTCTTATCAAGTGTCATTTTCCTGTGCTATTATGTCTTGTGTCTAGTTTTAAACAAATTCTTTTCGAACTGTCACTAAAGTTGAAATCAGAATACTTAACATTCCTGGTAAAAAAAAGCTGCCCTTTGTTTTCAATCGCTGAAACAATGGGGATAGTATTTAAACCACTTTGATTAAAAGAATTTTTTAAAATAGAAGGCATTGTTTCAAATGAAACGTTTTATTGTTGTGGGGGAAAAAGTGCACCATGATATGAGTCAGAAGAAGACATTTTTCCGCTTAGTTGTTGAGGATTTCTCAGAGATGTTTAACCCTTAGCCTGCTAAATTCCTAAAATGGACTGGTCCATCATTCAGTTTGGGCAGTACCATTTAGTATTTGAAGGGGTGTTCAATGAAAATTTACCGACTGAATAGCGAACAGTGCAGACCATGATCAGACTGCGTGGATGTGCATGCTAATCTTGGTCTGCACTGGTCACAAAGGCAGAATCACTTGCTGCCAGCAGGCTAAAGGTTAACTGATAATTCTTGCTTCAGCTGAACAGGGTCATCTGTGTTTTTCTTTTTTTGTTTTTTTTTTTAATTATGGTTTGTTAAAATGATGTCATATTGAAGGTTTTCAGTCTGTCCTAAAGAAAAAATGTAAGAAAACTATTCAAAATGGATTTGTATCCATGGTAATAAAAAAAAACAACTGAAAATCTCAGATGTTTAAGATTATGTTACTAACTAGCTGTTTCTTGTTTCACCTTTGCTATGAAATATGAAGGAAAAATAAGAGGATGAATAAATAAAAATTGATAATTGCCCGAAAAAAATGAAAAATTTATTTAAAAAGTGCATGCATTTCTGTTTTTGGTTATTTCTTAGAAATAAAAGACATAAAGAAACAATAAAAAATCTCAACTTGTAGTGGAAAAAATGAAAATAAATGGAATTAATTGGCAAAATATGGCTGAGTTTTTGTTTTAGAATAATCTACATTAACTAGACATTGATATATGAGTATGTCTCCTAACAGACAATTCATGTCAAATTAGATTAAAATTAAAGCATCTGAAAATGAAGAAAAATGAATGAAGATTTTAATCAGATTCTCTGTACTTTATCAGGGAAGATTTATTTTAACTGTTTCATAATTTATCTGTGGAGAGATTCGTGCAGATAGAATTTCACCTGAGTTTTCTAGAGGAGAATAGTGTTTTGTTTAAAACAACAAAAAGCACCAAAAAACAACAGTAGACCACCCCTGTATTGAAATTAATCAGTTAACATTGATTTATAATTATTTTGTCTTATTGGAATACGTGTTATTGCCAGATATTCGAGTATCATCACTTAAAATCTTATTGCTTATCGGGTTTTTTTTAAAAATTTTATATGTAAAGTGTATAAAAATATTTTGAACACCTCAGACAAATCTATATCATTTATTTGGTTCCAAAGTTTGATACAAAAAAGGGGAGATGGAACTTCTTACTAGCTATCATTTATGCTTTAGAATGGTGTTAGAATGTGAAGATTCTCCACTGCTGAAAACATCTGGGAGCCAAATGTTGGAAAGATTTTTTATAGGAATTTTGATACAGTGCTTGTGGTTTCAATTTAGTATTTGGTGTCAATTAGAACCTGGCAACTATCAATCTTTGCTCTGAAATGAATTCTTTATTAATGGATTACATGCTTTGAATGAAACTATCCCAGTTTTTTCCCTCACTTTGTTACCTGGATTGGCATTAGCTTTCATAAATCTACAGAAATTTTGTTGTTTTATTAAATATTGAAGGTTTTGTTAGATTAAGTTGGAGTTAAGTCCCTTGGTTACACTTGAATGAGGCTCAGGCAGGGCTATTTTCACTCCAAGTCAATTCAAACTGATGGGTTAATAAATTTGAGGTTGACCACTGTGTTGTTAAAATACATAGTTCAATTAAACAGTGTTAACGGCTTTTTTCTTTGTCATTTAAGTGTTAATCTGACATTTTACTGAATATTTATGTGCAAGCAAACTACAATTAAAATCTGTTTAGCCTGCAGTCAAGTACAAACTATATGTCTTTCAAAATTTCATATTTCCTTTGAAATTTTAGATTTGTTTTATTCTTTATTGTAAGGATGAATTTACTTCCAAATCGTAAACCTGTCTTCAATTTTTTTTCCAGTTCTTAGCATTTAACAACTTTTAAATGGTTCTAGAAATAAGCAAATTTCTGGTTGAAAATTAGCAAAAAGTGATGCGATCAAGAATTGTTACTGAAGGAGAGAAAAAAAAAACAAATGAAAATTTCTGTGTGCGTTATTTTGAAGTTAATTGCTCTTCAGAAAAAAAGGAGCGAAAACAAATCTTCGATTTTCATGGTAGAGATCTATGAAAATGAAAACATCCGCTAGTTTACCATTACATAAGACAAAGCTGGCTTGGCATACATATGGTGAAAATTATGAAAATGTCAAAATTCGTCAGTATACATAAAATCAGCATTTAATTTTATCTTTGTACTGGAATTCGCAGTTTTATAAACAGGTTTTAGTACAACTGTCAGCTGCTCCGAGGAGATAAACATCCATTCTTATCTCCGTATTTCATAATGGCTTAGCACACAAAAAGGTTTCTCGGAGTTTCAAAAATTGTTTAGAAGACATTTTCGCCATGGAAATTGCATATTCATTTTCATACGCTTCTATGATAATGATCTGATATCTTATAATAAATGCAGAAAATGTTAAGGAAATTAAGTGCATAAATATTATTTGTGCAAAAAAAATGCATGAATTCGGTAAAAGCAGAAAATGCTTTCAGGTGTTTAAGTATGAGAAGTTACAAAAAAATGGCACTGAAAATAGGGGTTCAGGAAGAACTTCCTGCTCAAAGAAAGAGACTGTTTAACTTTTTTGTGTCGGCTGCAACATTTTTAAAAGCTCCGGCATTTAATGTTTGAAACATAATCATAATCGCAATTTATGTATTTAGCGCCCTGCTGTATGTAAAGCAACTTTGGACATGTTTTTCATGAAAAGGTAGTGTAGTCTGTGTTCAGACACAGGAGATAACCCCTAAGGTTATTCAAATTTGATATAATTATGTGCCTTTTCTTCCCAAAACATTAGATAATCAGACCAAAGAAATAGTGGTCAGATTCTTCAACCATTTCACTCGTTATTATAAAAAAAAAATGGAATACCACAATATTAGTTTTCTTTGAACACTATAAAATAATACTATATTGTATACGTAACAGTGATAATGAGCCTGCATATCTTTTGCTTGAAACTGGAAATTTCACGAAGCCTCTGGTTTAAAATGTTCCTAGAGAACTTCTGTTTTGATTTATGAATAAATTTGCATCAAAGCAGATAGTTTATGAGGTAAAGTACACCCCTTTATAACCTGTTCGTATTTGATGGAACATAATGAGCAGAAAAACGTACACAAGTTATAATCTGTTACAATAAGTATCAGAATGGGCTTTCCTTGTTTTATTAATTTGATTAATAAAAACCATTATTACTTGGAGCCTGCTTGGCCAGGTATGGCAGAAAATAATTTGCAGTAAATTTTTGTACCGTTGTGTTTCGTCTGTATTTATGGTATTGTTCTGGTACGTGACCGTGTTTCCTCTAAGAGCATGCGTTTTTATATTGTCTGAACTTCAGTAAATAAATTATGACTTTTATGTATTAATGAGTCAGTTTCATCTGATTTATTAAATGAATAGGTTCCAAGTATGCATGTATTTAGAATTTATTATGCATTAGAAAAAAAGATGGGTGTAATTCATTCTAATGTTTCTGTAAGCTGTTTCCCTCGGAAAAAACGAAAATTGTTCACATTCTGTGTTAACAGCTGCAGTTAACAAAAGATTTCAAAACAAGCACAAAGAAATATATAACGTCTTTTAAAACAGCGTGAAAACGACATAACGTAGATAGAAATTATGATTAATGATGACCCAGATCAGCGATTATCTTTTAGGATGATGAAAGAGCGCCACACAATAGGGCCCCTGGCTTTGTTTTCCATTTGAAATAATATAACGTAGATAAACGCACCACGGGATGCTGGGATATATAATACGGAGAAACTGTCGGTGCTGACTTGAACAGTTTATGAGAATTATGAAAAAAAATGAAAATGTTAAAAATGTGCCTCTGTTACATTTGATAACGAACTGTTATGGGATATTAGCGGAAAGAGGGTTTTACTCAGGGGGGTAACAAAAATGTTTTCAGTTGATATCATCCGCCATAAAGACATAGATCTTTGTTGAAAAAAACTGATTAGCGTCTCGGTGATTCTAAAATTGTCGGAAGAGCCTTGAATAATGTTATACCTACTGTGTTGTACAATGTAATTGTATTTACAAGAAAATGATCTGTTTTCTATAGATTTTATATACACTTGATACTTGCGTCTGCAAAACAAGTGTGGAAATGTTTGATATGTGTCACCTTGAAAAGTACAGATTTTGATTTTTACATGCACAAAATTTGAAAAAAAGATTTTTTTTTTTGAAAAATTTATGAGAAAAAGGTTTTTCTGCACTATCAATAACATTTTTCTCATCAAAGATTTCCAGTTGCCATAACAATATTTCACACGATTCATTGAAGATAAATAGATGTTTTGACGGAGGTTACCCCTGCAGTTTGTATTTTGTTGCTGTGTTAACAAGTTTGGGACTCGTACATCAATCAACTTTCGCTTATTATTAATCACCAATCAGCTTGTTGCGGTGCTGTGTGTGATGCGAAGATAAAAGATACGTCTCTCTTTTTTTTTATCGTCAAAATCGTTATTACATTTTAGGATAAATGCACGAGATAACAGACTCATTGTGCTCTTCAAAACTTAAAGAAATAAAGCGCTTAATTTGTATTTTGTGTCAGAATGGAATCTTTAGATATTTTCGGTTGTCATTTGGTCTGATTAAACAAATGAATTGTCGGCAAAATACGACCCCGAGAGAAATTGGGAATCAATCATATTTGTGTCCTAATGGACAAACTACAAATCTTTTGTAATTTGCTCATTTTAGTGGGATAGCATTTTGTGATAAATGGTTAAATGTGAGATTAATACTCTCCTATGCATTATCATCTTCTTTAAGTTTTTTGTAAGAATTTTTTTTTTCGGGCATTTTTTTGGCTATTCAGGAGCAAGAAGGATTTTAGGAAAGCTGCTCGGCTCAGTTATATTTACATATAAGTTGTCACTTTCATTCCTACAATAAAAATAACTCAAGTGCTGATGTTAAACTGTTAGCAAGTAAAATAGAAATTTTGTCAAGACTATTTTCAATTTTCAGAAAACTATTCCATTTACCCAGGATCTTAAATACCCATGCATTGGTTGAGATATGTCTATAGGAAGAAAAACATACGTTAAAAAGGAATACCAAAAATTTTAGAGACATTATAGCAACAATCTGAAGGAATATAAATAGAAGACCACCCTTTAAATGAGGTTTAACACACACACTTAAAATCCTGTTCAGTAATTTCATTTTTTATGAGGCCGGTAATTAAAATCTTCCTTCTTGGAATATGACAATAATTAGAATTTCTGACGTTTACTCATCATTTTCAAATGCAACTTGAAATTATTAAAAACACTTGAGAAATATTTACATTTTATAGTTCTAGTTCATATTCTTTTTTTCAAGAATGATGGGTAATTCCGAAATGTAAAAATGGTATTTTTTGGTGTTTCAGGAATCCTATCTCTGCTCATTATACTCCAAAATTGTAATTGGCATAATTGGTTTGTTATTCTTCAGCAATTGTATGGGTGCTAAAACTGTCTCATTATTTTGCTTAAGATTTATTGATACTCCTGCAAATGATAGTAATATACAGTCTCCCCACCCGCTAATGGTTTTCATTGTTGGTTTTTTTTGTTGGCGTTTTTTTCCCTCAAAAAATTTGAGTTGAAGGAAGTGTAATAGGAATTGATTGATTGATGGTGGTCGGGGCTTAAGGCATGGGAAATAGAAAAATGTATTGCTGTTTTTTCTTTAAAGTACAACATATTTGTTGAATAGATAGATGCTTTGATACAAGGATCATTATTTTAAGTAAATTTAGATGTTGTCTCTCGCAAAATTCTATCTTGTGAGGTTTTTAAATCAATCTTTTGATGGTGAAATAATTATATTCTCTCCTGTTTTTCAGTCCCATCTCATATGACACTACCATCAAGGATGTCACCCCTGACAACGTCTGCGTTCCAAGTCGACACAAAGCAGCATTCATCGCCACCATATACCACCTCGCCATACCATTTGTCGCCAGTGACACATTCCAGCCCCCTACCTTCGGACCACCACTCGACGCCATCACCTCGTCATGAAAACTCCATGACCAGTCCATCAGGACACATGCCTCATACACCAATGTGGCTGGGTACTCCAAGAGACACTAGGGAACCGAGAGATGCTGCCCCCACTGACCAAGATGGCCCACTGAATCTTTCAAAACCAAGAAATGATACCCCGAAAAGGGAGAGAACTGAGGAGCATTATAGTTACCAGCATCACTTCGACCGATCAGAGAAGGTTGCAACCCCACCTCCAGCCCATAGCAACCATCGTATGAATGTTAACACAACCTGCAGCAGTAGTAGCAGCCACAATGCTAGTGTCAGTTCACCACCTGTACCATCAACACCACCAAAAGTTTCAATGGCTGAAAATCCATCTCCGCTCTTCCCAAGTGTGCGACCTCCCTTTCTGCCACCACAGTATAGTCCATTCCTGGGTCTAGCCAGTCACCTGCCTGTCTCCGTCCTCAACAACAACTTCAGCGCTCACTCCTACCTGATGAATGGTGGAAAACTTCCAAGCTTGGACTCCGATAAGGTAATTAAAACATTAAGTTCGATGTTTTTTTACCACTTTTATTACATTTACCTTTGATGATAACCATGTTTTCAACTGCAATAAAAAACAAACAAAAAATTTAATGTCAGAGTCAAACAAAAATCAAGTTTCATAAAGAAAAAACAGTTAAAATGGTTTCTTTTACTTTTCTAGGAAAGTATGGTACATGAGGCTCTGGCACGACAGTATGCTGCAGCTCAACACTCTGCCCACGGACCTCCAGTGTTTCCTGGTTTTGGACTGTCTATGTATCCTGGTGCATCTCATCTCTCTCCACACAGCATGGCCAAGGATCGTAATGAACCACTAAGGGCTGACAACACTTCACCAAACTGTAAGTATACCACCAAGAGTAGTCCCCCTTAGTTGTAAAAAAGTATATTTTCCTTCTTCCTAGTTGAATACGGATGTGACATTAAAAGCATTTGAAAAAAGGAAGAGACAGTATCCTTGTAAATGCTTGAAATGAGAAACACCCCTAATTGTGTAATTTAAATAATACATTGTATGTTTTCTCCTGATTAGACAATGTTTGAGAAATAATGTTTTCGAATGAGACTATCACGTTTGATTATAAAGTAAGGCTTCATTTGAAATGTTATGGTACTTCCATTCTTTCGTAAATTATTGCCTCGAAACATTTTCGCTGATTTTTTTATTTCTGATGGCTACACACAATAAACAGACACACTGAAAAAAAATTTTGTCTTGTTTTATGCGGTGTTAAATTTTAAATTCACGTACACATATTTCAAATTCTAACAAAATTTTATATTACAATCAGTGGAAAAAAATATCACATAAAGATAATAACATCAGTTTCTCAACTAATGAAAACAGATTTGTAAACATTGTTGAAAAAAAACAATGGCTCTATAATATTTCTTATACTGCCGCTCAACTTGAGATATCGGGATATGTTATGATTTTGAATGTTAAAATTTTTACAGTGGGAGTATAACAATTACACACCACTTGACGTTATTAAAATGGGGAAATTTAACAGTAGGGGATTGGTAAGATGCAAGAACAGAAAATTAAAAGCAGGCTCTCAATTTGTTAACATGAATAAAACTGATTGTTACTACTCGTGCACACAATATTTCTTTGTTTTCTCATTAAGAAATTTGAATACTTCCCAGGCGAGTAAAAATCACATCGTAAAAAAACGTTAGCACACAAAACAAGAAAAGGAAATTTCAAGAGTTTACACATGTATTATGCTGTTAACAATATTCTTTTATAATTGTGTTGAAGTGCAATTATAAATAAATTAAGGCCATAATTATGTAACATTTGTTTTTTTCCAAGCACTTTGTTTAATTTTGTAACTTTTATTTTTCCTTCCAGCTAAAATGTTTGGCGCCAAAATCATCCGAGCACAGAAAGAGAAACAAGATATGAATAAGCCGCATGTAAAGCGACCAATGAACGCGTTTATGGTTTGGGCGCGTGAAGAACGGAGGAAAATACTCAAAGCATGTCCAGATATGCACAACTCAAACATAAGTAAAATATTAGGTAAGTTGATTAAATATTTTACTGTAATATTAGGATTGAATTATCAATTTTAGTTAATTTCAGGAGTAAATTGGAGTACACAGCACCTTGCCAAAACTACTTTTTCAATGCTGTCACCATAGGATGTTGCATACTTCTGCCAGCTGCTTTTTCATTAATATATAGCTTTCTACTGATATAAAAAGTTTAAATTATGATTTATTGAAAATATTGGTAAAATAGTGTGAATTTAAACAATGGTTTAATTGCTTATTTTAATATTACCCTGCATTATACTGAAAATTCTTAGATAATCACATGAAATTGCAGCTTATTTTAATGAAAAGTACTTGTACCTGTCATTTTGAAAATAGATAGATGATATATTATGTGTATTGTTTCAGGTGCCAAGTGGAAGGCCATGACCAACGCAGAGAAGCAGCCCTACTATGAGGAACAGTCCCGTCTCAGTAAACTCCACATGGAAAAACACCCCGACTACAGATACAGGTACAGTCTAATGTTTATTTTACTGAAACGTGAAACTGTCTAACAGAAGATCAGTGGTTTTACCAATGTGCATTCTTTAGGCTGAAAATGCTGCGAAAGACACCAACTGCATTCAAAAGTTTCATTTTGTTTATTTAGTTTTATTTAGAGTCACATTGACACAATTTAGTCCTACGGTGACTTTTCCAGCTTTTGATGCTGGAGGGAGACCCTGGGTGCCCCTCTTAGCAACCTTCAGTAGGCCAGCTAGACGGCTTTCTCACATGCAGAAAGTCACCATAATTATGTCAGTATGACAAAATTGCCTTTATTTTCCTCGGTCAATATTTCTATTTATGCAGTCCACATAATATCATCATTTTGTTATGCAGTGTTTGGTGGCAGTTTACGTGTACAAAAATAGCATTTTTATACTCCTCACTTATTGTTACCCAGTTTATCAACTAATTAAATCATCTAGGTGGTTTATATTTTACACTGAAAATTGTCTTTACAGACCTCGTCCAAAGAGAACATGTATTGTGGATGGAAAGAAACTACGAATTTCTGAGTACAAAAATTTGATGCGTTCCAGAAGACAGGACATTCGTCGTGTCTGGTACGGAGACTCTGGGACCACATATGTGGAGGGATTGCTCAGTAAGTCTTACCTATTGTTACATCATTTGAGCCGCGCCATGAGAAAACCAACATAATGGGTTTGCGACCAGCATGGATTCAGACCAGCCTGCGCATCCGCGCAGTCTGGTCAGGATCCATGCTGTTCGCTTTTAAACCCTATTGGAATTGGAGAAACTGTTAGCGAACAGCATGAATCCTGACCAGACTGCGCGGATGCGCAGGCTGGTCTGGATCCATGCTGGTTGCAAACCCACTATGTTGATTTTCTCATGGCATGGCTCATTTCATTAATCTTCTTCTGTCATGTCTTGTAATTAGGTATAAAATCAGATGTTTTGGCAATGTTTGCTGTTTGCTATTTTAAAACTAGAAGTGCTGTTTGAGGCAGAGTTTTTGTGATATTAGGCCAGTTGTGAAATATAGAAGACTTTAATACAACACCAGCTCTCTGGCGAGTATTTATTTTAGGAAGTACAACATGTACACTGGGCAATAATATATCTCTCACCAGAATTGAAATTTCAAACAAGAATCTAATTAATGTCCTTTCATGGTAAAAAGTTATACAAAGGTAACGGATAAAATGTTCTATTTCAGATTCAAATGGTCAAGGTGTTCCAAGTTCTTCAAGTTCAGGGTACGATTCTTCGCGGTTGATGTCTCCGTCAGAAATGGCATCAAGTTTAAATCAGGAAAATGGTCACAATAGCAGGGAACATACTGCCAATGGCAACAGTGATCATAGTGACGCAGAAGATGTAAGCATGCTTGATCAGGATCAGGCAGATGCTCGTCTCCATAGTGACGAGGATAATCTTAGTGACGATCTTGACCAAGCAGACGACAATAGTATGGATGCCTCATACAGTAACCATAGTAACTTAAATGACTCAGATTTTGCTAATGGAAATGGACCAGAATTACAACAAGTTTCAACATAGTTATTAACATTGTAAACTTGGACAAAGTCCTGAAAAAAACAACTTCTGTTAGGCTTGAAGGCCTTTATTATTTGTGAGAAGGTTGTGTGGTGCTAAAAGTGTAAAACGCTAGTTGTGAATTACGTCTAAACTAATAAAAAAGAGGCTGAAAAATATGCGATGGCAAAGCATTGAATGAGATGCAGAGGAGATGAGAAGGAACATAGTATATAAATTTAGAGAATCTGTCTGGTACCAGTCCAGCTTGATCGGAGTATGACTGTGAAGTTTGGGGTTTCCGACAAATAGCTGGTTGCTATTGTAGTGTTGTACAGAACTATTATAAATTCACAAATATGTTCAGTTGTTAAGAATTTTGTTAGTTAGATGGCATTGATTGTATATGTTTTTGTTATTTACTTATATGTCTCAGAAAAAATATATGTACAGTACTCAAATTAGGCATTGCTTATAGTAGACGATGGATAAGCCATCCAGCCTGGCTAACTCTCATGATATATATGTTGATTTTGTTTTTTGTACTTAAATGTGCTGTATTGAACAAATGTCCTAATGTAATGAGATTGTTTTTCTGTACTGGAAATCCACAATGTTGTTACCTTGCTTAGAAATCCTAAATGTTACTAGTATGTTGACTTTTGTCATATCAGGGAAACTAAAATGACAGAAAATTACTATATTTGTAATATATATATATATATAGTAAGCAACTTTCATTTCTTCATCTTCTGATAGCATCTACTTCAGTTCTATAAATAATTCCGATCCCAAAATCATTTTTGGATATATAGATTAAATGCATCATGTGTGTATGTCATGTATATGTCCAATTCTAGAGAACGAGAAATCTTTTTTTGTCTACAGTTAAGGAGTTCTAATATTAAATGTTTAAAATCTGTTTTGAGAATTTTTCAAATCTAGTGTGACGTTGAAAACAGCCAGTAGTCTTTCAAGTCTGTGCATTTACTGAAACTGTCCGTCAGTTAATAGTTGAAAGAAAGTGGATTCTATTTAATTAATTATCCACAATTTTCCATTTTGTTTTTCACAAAGCATTTTCAGAAAATCGTAAGATTTTTTCTTTATTGTATTAGCGCTATTGGCCTTATTATGAAATTTTGCATGTTAAAATTTTAGATATTTATCCCTTTATTTTGTTTAATTACACCATATATTTAAGCAGCTAAGTAGAATCCACTTTCATTTAATGAAGTTTAGTGCCATTAAAACTGATGTGTTCACTTTGAAATGAATTGTAAATTGTATAAAACGCATGGAAAACATGGTTACATTTAATATGCTCAAAAGGTTATATATATATATATATCACGCAAAATAATATTTGATACATTTTTTTTTTTGTTTTTGAGTAAATGACAAACTTTTTCAACAGAAGTGCCATATTGTGTGTCAAAATTTTGAACATGTTCTGTTAACTGTTACATTATTAACTTTGGTTAATTTTACACATAAAAGTTTCTAGTCATGCCCAGAAAAATTCACTTGATACCTTTACCAGAATTATACAAGAAAAAAAAATATGGTTCAGAATCATATTTTCGGTATGGGAAAATGGTTATATTTGCAAATATTACAAACTTAAATGATAGCCCAAGATAAAACTGAAATCCAGAAGGCAAGTTTTGTTTTTATCCTTTCCTGTTCAGAACATCCAAAAATTGAAATCCCTTTGCAGATATTTGTATGTGTTAATGATGTCAGTAAATTGTTTCTTTCATGATATATATTGAATCAGTAAACGCAAATAAGTGACCACCAAGGTTAAAAAATGAAATTGGAAACCAGTCTGAAACTCCAGCATCTGATTGGTTGTTTCTGAGCACAAATCTGAAACTGACCAATGGCAAGACTGCATTTTGAGACTGGTCCCAGGTGTTCTTAAATGGCATGTTTTACATGATCTCACCTCCTGTGAATCAGACATTTTTGCTTACTGACTGAGCTTAGGTATAATAGCAACTACATTTTATGGAAAAAGAATGTAACTTAGTGAAATACCAGAATTTTACACTTTTTTTCAACGAACAAAGCTGGTGTGGACAAACTAGGTGTTTATTTTCACTTGCTATATTTTAGGTTAATATTTTGTACAATACAGTTTTTAGACACTTGTCACAATTTTGTGATAGCTTTACATGTGAAAGAGTTATAATCGGGTAAATTTAATATTAGAATTAGACATTGATATTTTTTAGATGAAAATGTTTTTGAATGTATAGTGTCCCTTTTAAAATACTGTGAAATTTACACTAGTTTATATATATAGATGTTAGATTGTAAATTAATGGGAGATTTCGGCTGGTAAATAAGCTAGATTAATACTTTAGACCTGCAGAAAACCTAACTTTATTTCTTACATTGGAAATTAACAACAAACCATGAAGTTATTAGTCCATGAAAGAAATAAGTTAGGTTTTCAGACAGCACTTTGAACTAATCCATGACAAAATTACCCATAATGCCTTGCTTCTAGTCTGCTTGTTATTTGACATATGTCCCTTGGTAGTCCATGTGAATGGCATTTAAATGCATTAACTGACATTCTTAAAAGCTGTTTTTAGTTTCCCTACCTTCTCACAGTTGTATCTTTGGTCAAATTCTGGCCACAAATAGAACGATGGATTCATCAATAGTTTTAAACACGTTCTAATAGATTAGCTGTCATACAGTTTAACAATCTTGAACAAATGAAAATTTTAATTAATTCAATTGCATATACAATATAAAGCATTGAAATGTATTTTGCCAGAATTACAAAACCAAATTGTGTCGAAAGGTTTCATTTCGGTTGTATAAATTTCATTTAATGACTTCACATTACCGAACTTTATTCCTATCATTTTATTACAACAAACCAGTTCTGAAACATGTCAGTTTCTAATTACAACTAGTAGTGATATATGACAGTCACTTGAAATTCCACATATAGTTGTCTATTGTGACCATTAGGATAAGAAATTATGTTCATTTTTTTGTTTATTTTCTATATGTTTAGACTCCTATATAAAGTTTAGCTGCAGCTGCTGATGTTAAATATTCTATTGTTACTTATCAGTTATAGAAATATGTCTATTAAAATACTGACAAAAATATATATACACAGTTTTGTTGTCTATGTAAATCACTATTACAAATTGCCAAACCCTAAGTTTGTGCAATGACTTGTCTGTGGTATTGAACTTGCTTTAACAGCCACCTGTATTAGGCAGCCACTTGCCATAATCAACCAGTTAGCCAGCTTCCTACACAGATATTTTGTTATAATTTCAACTTTTCTTAAGCAGACACCTGTCTTAACATTTAACCTGCTGGCAGCAAGTGATTCTGCCTTTGGGACCAGTGCAGACCAAGATCAGCTTGCATGTCCGTGCAGGCTGATCATGGTCCGCACTGTTCGCTATTCAGTCGGTAAATTTTCAGTGAGCATCCCTTTGAAAAGTAAGTAGTACTGCCCAAATTGAATGATGGACCATTTTAGAAATTTAGCAGGATAAAGGCTAAGCAACAGATTATCTTGCATCCTTGGCTGGTTGCTAAATGGAAGTTTGAATGTATTTAGCAATTTGACGCTCCTGGAAAGGCAAGCTTGAAGTTGCCACTTTGTCTGTCCCTAATGCAATTATTGTCTGTAATATTTCTCTGCAACCACTGGCTGCAATTGAGCAGAGCTTCATAGAAAGCTTTTCTCTTAAGAGGAGATGAGCATATTATCTGCCCTTTGATTATTCAACATAAGTATACTACCTGTATAGCACCATTTCTTGTCCGGAATATTCCTCAGCAACCACTTGCAGTGAAAGTTCATATGAAGCGTTATTCTAAAATGGAGTTTTGCATTATCATCTTCACGTTTCGGTCTTTTGATGAATTTCTGATGAAAGTTATTGCCCTTTGATTATTCAACATTAGTATACTACAGCACTATTTCATGTCCAGAGTATTCCTAAGTGGTTGCATATTGAAAGTATCTCACTGATGCTTGTCACTGAGTTATTGCGTTGATTATCAACATTAGTATATACATGCACTATTCATGTCCAGTGTATTCCTAAGTGGTTGCATATTATCCTCACTGATGCCTTGTTACTGAGTTATTGCCTTGATTACTCGACATTAGTATACTACAGCACTATTTCATGTCCAGAGTATTCCTAAGTGGTTGCATATTATCCTCACTGATGCCTTGTTACTGAGTTATTGCCCTTTGATTACTCGACATTAGTATACTACAGCACTATTTCATGTCCAGAGTATTCCTAAGTGGTTGCATATTATCCTCACTGATGCCTTGTCACTGAGTTATTGCCCTTTGATTACTCGACATTGGTATACTACAGCACTATTTCATGTCATGAGTATTCCTAAGTGGTTGCATATTATCATCACTGTGTTATTGCCCTTTTATTATTCAACATGTTAAAAAACACTGAATGATTTGCAAGTATGTGCTTGACAATTGATTAAAAAGTCTTTAGTATTTTATTAAATGAGATTAAAAATAAACTTTTAAATTAACAGATTTTTTTTCAAGTTTTAACAGTCAAACATTGAATATAGACAAGTCAGTATCATAAACTATGGACCTGAGGTTTATATAAGGAATCTTGTAATGATATGATATTGTTAGCAACTGCTGCAAGGTTATTCAACAAGAAAAGTACTAGTTCGAGCTTTATTATTAATTTCCTAGCATTGACTGAATCTTGTAGGCTCAAATGCTCTTCTGATTGTGGTTCAAGAGCGTTTTAGAATGCATGTATGAAATACTACAAATGTTATAGTCGTTAAGTTATCTTTAACCTCATGACCCCTAAAACGATGAGAGTTATATTACCTTCTGACCGTAGGCAATGATGTTCTGAAGTTTGATGAAAGAAGACCCAGGTATTCTCCATTTGAAGATTTTAGTTCACCTTTGTCAGTCTCAAGGTCTCTGTGGTCACTGGCAATCATCCGGAAATCATCCTGAGAAGTTTGACCACAATAGGCGTAATCATTCTCTAATTATTGGATGGGCCGCATGCAGCCGACCTATGAAGTTTGACCATGCTCAAGCGTTCTCCAATTATTGGTCAAAACAGTTTTCAGTCCCAATGACCACAACAGTCTTAAAGGCTCATAATGCCTTTGTTTAAAATGTGGCTGTCACAAGTTTCCGTTATGAACATAAAATACAGTAATTTTGTGTTAAATCCTATTTCTAGTAATTACTCTTCGTTCGCCCTACACTGTCAGACCGTGGCATGCAGTAGCCTCGATGAAACTTGTGGTTTGCCGCAGATCCGCAATACCTCCATATAGTTTCTGTTGGATTGAGGTATCTATTGGCCAAGGCGCAGCTCGCTCCTGGTCATGCCTTTTACATTTTTGGAGTATCTGATCCGTAGTCTGATCTTCCCCACCACATGGACAGGTTTGTGATGGTGCCAGACTGTATTTCTTGTACATGTGAGCATTGAGCTTGTGCCCTGAGCGAAGCTTGACCAGCATCACTTGTTCAGACCGATCAAGGAGATGAAACGATTTTCCTCTATCTTTGGTCTCGTTAGTGCCTTGATGGTGACTTTCTCCTTGTAGCTGTTGTTGGTTGTTCTGACTAAGCTCCTAGCTGAGCCAGTTGGTCTGCCTCTTCATTGCCTGCATGTCCACAATGGGATGGAATCCACTGAAGTGCTACTTTGCAGCTGATACTCAGGCTCTGCATTCTCCTGACTAGCTGTTGAGCTTTATTGTTGACCAGAGCTTCCATGAGACAGTGCATCTGTGAGAAAGACGGCTGAGGAGCTTTCTCCTACCGAGTCTTCAGTCATTGAGACGCCCTTCATGAGTGCTTCAGTCTACGCCTTGTAATTGCTGCAGTGTTTTCCTGTGGCTGCATGTAGTGTTTCTCTCTTGCCAGATGGGTATAGAATGAAAACTCCTGCTCCTCCATCTTTGATGGCACATGTTGCTGATCCATCTATATAGAGTCCATGTTTCCGGAGGAAAGTCTTCATTGATCAAAACTAGTGTGAGGCTCTTCATACCTTCATCCTCTTGTTTCCCGCGGTCAAGATGAGGAACAGCAAGTCTCACAGTCACTGAAGACAGAGCATTCACTATAGGGTTTATAATGTCTTCGCTATCTAGGGGAGTCGTTGGTATGTTCAGCTCAGTTTCGAACTCTTGATTGAGTTTCTTTGCCTCGTGAACAGAGCTGCTTGGGCCGATTTTTGGTGTAGCCATCCAACTTAGCTTTCATTGGATGGTCTTGAAAAGACCTGAACTTCTCTGCTTAAGCAGGACCTTTACATGTCTCCTGTCTTGTAACGACTGTGTACCTGTTGGCTTCTCCATGAAGGAGATTGGTGTAGACTATGTAGCACCTGTCATGATCCGCAATGCTTGGTTTTGAACCATGTCTACAGCATGTTGGTTAGTTTTGGCAGTAGTGGACCAGGCAATTGAACTTTACTCTAAATGGGGTCTCACTGTTCCCATATATACTGTCTTGGGTATGTGCTCATTTGCTCCCCGCATTATTTCAACAAGTTTACGCATCATGGTAAGCTTCCTACGGCCCTTCCCATCTGCTTGACTAATGTGGGGTCTCCAGGTAAGCCGTTTGTCAAACGTCACTCCAAGGTATGTTGCCTTATCTGCTTCAGTCAGCGAAGTATTTCCATCTTGATTTTACCCGCCCTCTGCTTTGACGACAGGGAGAATAGTGTGGTGAACGATTTCTCTGTACTGATCGCGACACACCTATCCTCAGCCCAAGCTGAAAGCTTGTTGATGGCTTCTTACATCCTGTTTGTGACTGTTGTGGCATGTTCCTCTTTGTACCATAACATCAGGTCGTCAGCGTAGAGTTCAGTCTTAACTCCTTTCGGTAGTTCAGACACCAGGTCATTGATGAAAATCAGGAAGAGTGTAGGGGATAAGACTCCACCTTGCGGGACACCATGACGCAACAGGAACTTCCTACTGCTGGCATGTTCTAAGCTGACTCTTGCCCTTCTGTTGTAGAGGTATGACTTAATTCACCTCAGCATGTGACCTCCTACTCCACTCCTCATCAGTTTGACGAGGAGTCCGTCAGTCGAACGCTCCTTGCAGATCGGATCAATCAATGCTGTAAGCACGAGTTTCTGCTGTTAGAAGGCGTCCTCTATCTCTTACGATAGGTAAGTGATCTGGTCCTTAGTGGAGCGGCATTATCTGAAGCCGGCTTGTTTTGTTGCGAGTAGGTTGTTAGTCTCCGTGTACCACTTCAGACGTGCATTCACAATCCTCTCCATGGTCTTTCAAACACAACTGGTTAGACTGATTGGATGATAGCTTGCAGCCTTCTTTGGATCCTTCCCTTTCTTATGGACTCTTTTCATATCTGTGGAAGTAGTCCTTGTGTCCAGCTGTAGTTGTAAATTTCCAGGAGTTTGCAAATTGCTGCAGTGCCTCAGCATTTCATTTGTGACTCCATCTGGTCCACGAGACTTCTTTGTCTTAAGCTGCCCGAGAGCTGTCTGTGGCTCATGTAGTTTAAGACTCTGTTTCATGCATTCTGTCTGCCTTTCTTTTTTTTTTATCTCTTCGGGCTTCCCTTTGCCGTTCTCTGTTGATGGGGACGTTAGAAACTTCTTTATAGTTGGAGGCAAAAGTGTTTGCCGCTTGTTTACCCGTCAACAGTTCACCATTCCCTTCCAAAGTTGTTGAGCCTCTCCCTGTGTCTTCCTCTTTCAGCTGTCTCGTCAATCTACATAGCTTCTGACCATCTCGCTCTAGGTTGAGAGAGGCTGTTTTGTTTCTCCAACTCTTCCTCTGTGCTTCCAGTTTGTGTATGAGGAATTTGGCCATGGTTCGCTGTAGAGAAAGGTTACTTTCTTGTGAGGGATTGTTTTCTGCTTCCTCCCTGGCTTCTGATAGCTTTGCCTCTAGATTCTCCAACTCATCACTCCAATAGGGCTAATAGTCATTGTTGCAGATCTAATAGTTTAGTTACTGGCGTTGAAGTCTTTGACAACCCGGCTGATGTCTTTACCTTCCACCCTGATGTCTTTACAGAGCTCATCACTCAGACTTTGGTAAAAGGTCCATCTGGCCTTCTTGTAGTTCCATCTGGGGATGTTGGGTGAAGAAGAGGCTATATGGTACATAGTAAGATGGACAGGGTGATAGTCGCTACCGCCTAGTTGCTCATCAACTTCCCTTTTGATATGTCCGTGTATGTCATCAGTACATGCAAGGTCAGGTATTGGCGTTGTTCACCGGCTTCTGGAGTAAAAGGTTGGGGGATCGTCCGGCTTGTTGATAAGGTAAAGCTTGTTATCATCTTGCCAGGTCTCCACTTCCTCTCCACGTTTATCCAGGTGGTCATACCCCCATCTTTGTGAGTGACTGTTAAAGTCTCCTGCAATAATGAACTTGGTTTCATCAGTTGCAGCTTTGTCCAGGGACAGAGCTCTGTCTCTTGGAGAGGTTTCAAGTTGAACTCGTTCTTTCTGAGGCTCAGAACTTGGAACTCGGAGTCATCCATATGCATGTTGGTCTGGACAGCACTGATGTTGTTCCTGACCAATGTCATGATGCCTCCTCTTCGTCTGCCAATTCTGTCACAGCGAAAATACTGGTATCTTCTGACTTTGAAGGATTTCTCTGGTTGCGGGTGAGTTTCCTGAATGCTACAGACATTGATATCTTTCTCATGGAGGATATACTCAAGTTCAGCCTTCTTGTTGAAGACACTCTCCGCATTCCAATGCATCAACCTGAAAGGCTGATGCTGATTGGTTCTCCTCCTTGATATGTTACTCCTTCTTCTCTTTGCATGTTGTGGATCGAGGCTCAGACCCCGGCACTGAATCAACAGACAGCACATCACACTTGACGCATCAACAGACGAATGCCACACTACTTTCTTTAACATTTGTCAAAGGTTTGAATATTGCTGAGTATACTAGAGTGTTTCATTGAATCTATTGTTTTTATTACCTCCCTTTATGGCTCTAGTTAAAACACTTCATGTGCAATATTAAAAGTAGTGACTTTCTAACCATGTAAGTAGGCATAACATATATTTGGAAAGCTGTTTCATCTTTTTTAACATGAGAATTTTAAGCATTATGGGCCTTTAAATACCGGTAAGCATTACTTGTTGGAATCCGTTTTCAGATTCAAGGTCACAGTGAAATGAAATGTGGGTCAATCGCTTGCCACAGGCAGTCATCATATGAAAGTTGACCACAGTAAGTTCACACTTTTTTACTTAATGACTGGAAATCATTTTCAGTTTTAAGGTCACTGTGATCTTGACTTACTTAATATGATTTTGACCATCTACTGACCACAGGCAGGCAGACCTATGAAATTTCATCATTTTATGCCTAAAAAAACTTTGACTATACAAGAATAAGGAGGCTATTGCACTTGCCCTGGCATCAACATCTCCGTTGGTTAAAGTTTTTATGCTCTCCGGAGTGGAAACATATATTCACCGCTTTCTTGTCTGTCTGTCCTGCAATTCTTGTCCAAAACATTCACTCCAATTCAGCAAAACTTCATAAGAAGCTTGTCTTCCAAGAAGAGATGTACATACTACAAGGAATTTTCTGCATAAAAAGAGCGGTTAAATGACAGTGCACTTGCCTATTTGAACCCGATCCGCCTAATACTAGCTTACAGACAAAAGCTTTAGCAAAATCTTTCAAAGTTGCAAAAGGTGCATAATTATGACAAACTGTAAGTCAGTAATATGAAATGTCATGTGAGGTCATCCCATGATGGTAAAGACCTATGAAGAATCAGAAAATGTTTGGTATTTCCAAAAAACTTGCTTACATGCAAAACTTTCAAAAACTGTCTATGTTAAAGGGGCATAAATTTTGATAAAAGTCATGCTGGAGTTACATAACTTGCAATGTTAAGCCATTTCATCATGCTAAAGTCATGTGTGAAGTTTGAATGCATTTGGCCGAGTACTTTTTGAGAAACATGTTAATATGCAAAATTTTAACTAACAAGGGGCATAATTTTGACAAAATAAAACCTAGAATTATGTAGATTTTAGGTTGTTCTGTATGGTCATCTCATGGTCATCTCATGATATAGAAAACACGTGTTTAGTTTGAAAGCACTAGCCTTGTAGTTTTTTTAGAAACCTGCATACATTAAACTTTAACCTAATATTTTAAGTTCAAAAGAGGCATCATTTTGAAAAATGCTAACCAGAGGTACGTTACTTTGAGGTAATCTTTTGATGCAGTAGACGTGTGTTAAGTTTAAAAGCATTAAAGCCTAGTAGATTTATGGGCAGGGCAATGCTAACAAGAGCTGTCGCTGGAAATAGCGCACTAGACTGCTTCGATGCCAGAAAGTGAAATAGGGTATATCAAAAAAGGGTTTAATGACTCCAATATTGATGATAATATTGGACAATAGTTTAAGTTCGAGTCAAATGAATTTTTAAATAACATAGATAAAGTGAAAGTGTATCAAAATATTAACTATGTATAAAAGGGATTTATTTCGTGGAATATTTCTGCAAGAGTAATGCGCCATCTGAATCAAATCCATAAATATCTCGAGCGAAAGTGCATCACAACTCTAATACCCGAGAATTCTATGTAAAAAGGAGGTCTAATTCATAAATTATAGGTGCCAGAGTTATAGACATTGTGTCATATGATGTGGATGATGATGTGGAACAATTATTTTACGTTTCAGGCAAATCCATTTAGTAATATTAAACAGTGATGTGGAGAAAAAACATCAAAATCAAACTGAAATCCTAAGAAAAAAGGGGGCATAATTCATGAAATATTTTTAACCTTGTATCATCTGATCAGGAAAGTGATGTGGAAAAAGTATGTTTGAATCAAATCCATTCAGTAATTATAAATATACAGCGAGAGTGCATACATTTTTTTTTAATTCTATGTAAAAAAGTGGGTTTACTTCCTGAAATGTTTGTGCAAGTCTAATGAACCTTGCATCATATAATGTGAGTGACAGTGTTTAACAACTATCTTAAGTTTGAAGTAAATCGCTTCTTAAATTACAGGCATCAAACCTGACCTATAATTCTTAAGAAAAATGGGGCATAATTTTTGAAAAACTGGTGCCATAGTCATGGACTAAATTTAAAGTGTCATATGATGTACATGGGTGATGATGTGAGTAACTATTTTTAAGTTTGCATCAAATCCATTTAGTAACAACCGAGACCGAGTAAAAGTGCATGAAACTTTGTATAAAAGGGGGATAATTGGGAGGGTCTTTTCACCCCAAGACACCCCTGGGAACCTGGGAAGAAGATAGAAATCCTTTATATCATTGCTCCAGCTTTAACATTAATAATAAGTTCGTTTTAGTTGTTGTTCTTGGATGTATATACTTGAACAAACCTATTCTAAAGTTCTAAAGGTTTGTTTAACTGTAACATGTTTTAACATATTTTTGTTAAATAAATGATAGAAATAAGTTACTATTTAAGGTGTCTTGGGGTGTCTTGGGATGAAAAGACCTTCCGGGGATAATTCATGAAAGATTGTTGTTCGAGTTATGGCCCTTGTGCCATATGATGTGGGTAATGATCTACATCTACATCTACATCTTTCACCCAACCGTCGATTTCTGACTATCACTGGGCGGCGCTGTCAGAGAAACAGTTGTTAAAGAACTGATATGTTACAATGTTAAAAGAACAAGAGGGTCATGATGACCCTGTATCGCTCACCAGAGTAATATGTTTCAAATGTCAAACTGATGATTTTTAGAAAATTTTCCAATGTACAATCAAGTAACCCCTAGGGCGGGGCCAATTTTACCCCGGGGGTCATAATTTGAAAAAAGTTTGTAGAAGTCGACTAGGCAATGTTACAAATCGAATATCTAAGATCTAGGCCTTCTGGTTTATTTTAAGCAAATTTATGAAGATTTCCCTATGTACAATAAAGTAACCCCTGGGGCTGGGTCAATTTGACCCTGGGGGTCAAGATTTGAACAAATTTTATAGAGGTCCACTAGGCAATGCTACATGTCAAATATCTAAGCTCTAGGCCTTCTGGTTTATTTTTAGAAAATATTGGAAGATTTTTCTATGTACAATCAAGTAACCCCATGGGGCGGGGCCAATTTGACCCCGGGGGTCATAATTTGAAGAAATTTTGTAGAGGTCTACTAGGCAATGCTACATGTCAAATATCTAAGATCTAGGCCTTCTGGTTTATTTTTAGAAATTTTTTGAAGATTTTCCTATGTAAAATCAAGGGACCCCTGGGGCGGGGTCAATTTTGACCCTGGGGGTCATGATTTGAATAAATGTTGTAGAGGTCCACTAGGCAATGCTACATGTGAAATATATAAGCTCTAGGCCTTCTGGTTTATTTTAAGAAAATTTTTGAAGATTTTCATATGTAAAATAAAGCGACCCCTAGTGCGGGGTCAATTTTGACCCCGGGGGTCATGATTTGAACAACTTTAGTAGAGGTCCACTAGGCAATGCTACATGTCAAATATCTAAGCTCTAGGTCTTCTGCTTTTTGAGAAGATTTTTTTTTAAAGTTTTCCTATGTAAAATCAAGTGACCCCTGGGGCGGGGTCAATTTTGACCCCAGGGGTCTGATTTGAACAAATTTTGTAGAGGTCTACTAGGCAATGCTACATGTGAAATATCTAAGACCTAGGCCTTCTGCTTTATTTTTAGAAAATTTTTGAAGATTTTCCTATGTAAAATCAAGTGACCCCTGGGGCGGGGTCAATTTTGATCCCGGGGTCATGATTTGAACAACATTAGTAGAGGTCCATTAGGCAATGCTACATGTCAAATATCTAAGGTCTAGGGCTTCTGGTTTTCGAGAAGAAGATTTTTTAAGATTTTTCTATGTAAAATCAAGTGACCCCTGGGGCGGGGTCAATTTAGACCCCGGGGTCATGATTTGAACAAACTTGGTAGAGGTCCACTAGGCAATGCTTCACACCAAATATCTAAGCTCTAGGGCTTCTGGTTTTTGAGAAGAAGATTTTTAAAGTTTTTCCTTTCGGTTGCCATGGCAACCAGAGTTCTGCATGGAATTCAATTCTTTGAACAATATTTAGAGAAAACCATCCAAGGAACATCCCTGTGAAGTTTCATCAAAATTGGCCTGTTGGTTTAGGAGGAGATGTTGTTTAAAGGAAAGTGTGGACGGACGGACGGACGGACGGACGACGGACGGACGGACGGACGCCGGACGGTGAGCGATCACAATAGCTCACCCTGAGCACTTTGTGCTCTGGTGAGCTAATAAAAGCTAAAAAAAAAACAGTATGCTACAGTTAAAATGGGACAGAGGCAACAGAATTACATACTGACCACCGCCAGCCTCTCTCTAAAGATACAGAGACTGAGGCTAGATTTAACATAAGTTGATAGGGAGTTCCAGAGTCGGATGGTCCTAGGGAAGTAGGAGTTAGAAAAGTACTGAGTGTGAGACATGGGGATTAAGTAATTTAGGTTTCTAGTTGGAATAAGATGAGATTGGTCGACTGCAACTGTCTGGTCCTTATTTTATAAAACATTACTAATGAATTGTGTAACCTTCTATATTGGAGTGTATTCCATTCTAAGGTTTTCAGCATTTGTGTAACACTACTGGTGTAACTGTAGTCATACATGACGTACCTAGCAGCTGACCTTTGGACATTTTCGACTTTACTAGTGAGGGTTTTTTGCCAAGGATGCCAGACGCTTGAACAGTACTCAAGTTGAGGGCGGACATAGGTGTTATAGGCAGCAATTTTGACCTTTTTATTATCAGTTTTGACATTTCGTTGTATGAAGCGAAGAGTGGAAGTTGCTTTGGAAGTGATATTGTCAATGTGTTTGGACCAGTTTAGATCTTTGGAAATGGTTATGCCTAAGTATTTAGCTGCCTCACAAGTAATATAGATAAAGAATAACTGATTTGAGTAATAACAGAGAAAAAATGAAAGTGCATCAAAACTTTAACCAAGGTGTGGACGTAGACGCTAGGCTGAGCAGGACAGCTCCCGTCAAGAGAACCACAGTTTCACATTGTTTTCCGTAAGCTAATCTTCAGTTTCCCGCCAAGCATGCGCATGAAGCCTTATCATCAAAACGCTTGCATTTGTTTTTCTTTTTATTAAGCGTTTAAGAGATAGAATCCATGATTGCCGAACAATTTAGAACTTTTTAAAAAACCTAGATAAAATGGCATTTAATTACTTTGTTACTGCCCATAAGCCTACTGCTGTGAATGCGTGTGTCACAGGTAATCATTCGAACAGTAACACTACCAAAGGATATGTCATGACATTCGAAAACCCTAACGACAATGCTTTCCGTATTCATAAATTTCAGTTTCAAGGCACCATAGGCGATTGCACATGCATGACATGTTAATTGTTTTACCCTACTGCTGTGTATACTAAAAATTAGTGACTGCCTAAATAACAGAAAACTCCTATAATATACGCTGTTTTATTCTTCAAGCGCCAAACCTGCCGAAAGGTATACTGAGTATACCAGTTACATCTACATCTACATCTTTCACCCAACCGTCGATTTCCGACTATCACTGGGCGGCGCTGTCAGAGAAACAGTTGTTAAAGAAATGATATGTTACAATGTTAAAATAATAAACAGACTGCGAAGGCATCGGCAGTCATACTTACGATAAACTCTCAGACTCCAAGTTCAGCTGGTACTGTCAACAGTGCGGCTCTCTTAACCACTCAAGTTCACTGACTGAATCCCTAGATACTCTCAGTGACACTTCTTATTATTCCCCTTTAAGTCACGACCACAGTAAAGCAAGTTTCAGCTTAAATAGCTCTTCTTTTCTCCATGAGCCCCCAGAAACCCCAAAGGCCTCATCTACCCCAATCCCTAAAAAGAAAAAGGTTACTCCCAAACCTAAACTAAAAACATCTGAACGTCTCACAGTCCTTAACATTAATTGTCGCTCTGTCAAAAACAAAATCCCTGAATTACACCTAGTCATTGACCAAACTAAACCAGATGTTATATGCCTTACTGAAACATGGCTTAAGCCAGACATCAGTTCCTCAGAAATATTTCCTGATAATCTTAATTATAAGGTATATAGGGATGACAGGAGTGAAGGCAGTGATTTTTTTCAGTTTTTGGGGAAGGGGGTCGGTGCCCTTTGGAGGGGGAAAAATTCGACGTAAAACTAAGAAAAGGGGAATTTTCATTTGTGTTAAAGTAAACTATAGTTTCAAGTTTATTGATAAATTCAGGGCCCATAAGAGCATCTGACATGACATATAACACAATGTAGCATATCAATACCACATAACCAAATAAATTTTTCAAATGTGGAGGATAAGACATCCATTAGACTACCAAAATTTACAACAGACATTAGGTCCCTTCTAAAACAAATCGGTGAGTGGCTGTTTTTTTTTATTTCTGTCAAAGTCTGACATTTGCAGTCACTGTTACATTTGACCTGTCACAATAAAAACAAATTGTAAAAAACAATGTATGCGTTGGACTAGTCCCTTCCCAAAGCATAAAATCAAATCCTGACTGACTAGAAGATGGAAAACTCAACACTACCCGGCAAAACAAATAGAATGCAAATCATTTACAGACTAACATTCAACAGCGTTGTTGTGCAGAATAATAAAGCGCTTCGATGATTCTGATTTATCAAGGGAAGTTACTCCAACCGGTGTCGATGTAAACAAAACGCGAGATACCGCGGTGAACTCTTTTCTATATGAAAATAAATAAAATAAACTAGTGAATTATGATTTAATTAATTGGAATTTTTTTTTATTTTCGGAGGGGAATTTTAGGCGTCGGAAAGGGGAAAAAATATACTATTTTGAGGGGGGAATGGGGCCGAATTTCGCCGAATATTTTGGTGAAAAAAAACGCTGGAAGGTCAAGGCGGAGGAGTGATGATAGCTATATCTAACTCACTGATCAGCCAAGAACAACCAGACCTCAAGACTTCATGCAATATAACCTGGGCCAAAATTACCATTACTGGCCTTAAAGATATCTTTGTCGGAGCCTACTACAAACCCCAAGAATTAGACGCCGACTCCCTGTCCCAACTTTGGTTATCCCTTAGTAAAATACCCAAGGGCAGCATAGTATGGCTACTTGGAGACTTCAACCTCCCCGACATTGACTGGTCAAAAGAGTCCCCTAAACAAACTTGTAAAAACAGATCCCTTTATGAAGAATTTATTGAAAGATATTCCCATTATAATCTTGAACAAATAGTTAAGATCCCAACTAGGTTATCCAACACCCTTGATCTCTTCTTTACAAACCATCCATCCCATGTCCTCTTGGTCAAATCCCTACCGAGTCTAGCAACCTCGGATCATGATATAATTTTTGATGAATTGAATCTTAATAGGGGCCGCCCAACCCAACCTAGACGCCCTATAAAACTCTATACGAAGGCTAATTGGGAAGGGCTAAAATCTGACATGAAGGCTTTTGGTGCTAGCTTTCTCACCGAAAACCATTCAGACCCTGAAGTAGCGTGGAATTCATTCAAGGACTGCCTTAATGAATCCAAGTCAAAACACATTCCATCTAAAATGTCTAAACCCCGTGCCGACTTGCCATGGTTAACCCCAAGAATTATCAGGCTTATACACAAGCGTGATAAATTTTACCAGAAACTACACAAATCTCCCTTCCCAGCCCGCCAACAAAGATTCAGATCCCTTAAGTCTTCTATCCAGAAGCAGATAAGAGCCCAATACTGGTCATATATGGAAAGTATCATATTTGACCATGACTCACAACCTGGTAAAAACAAAAAGTTCTACAGTTTCATCAAGCACAACAAAAAAGAAAATGTCGGCATCGCCCCCCTCAAATCAGATGGTCTTACCTACACGGACCCCATCCAAAAGGCTACTATCTTAAACAAACAATTTGAATCTGTCTTTTCACCTCCCCAGCCCCTTAGTCTGAAGCATATATGTTCCAACATTCTCTCATCCCCAGTCTCCAAGATGAATAAGATCCAGGTCACCACTGAAGGTGTGGAAAAACTGCTCCATGGCCTATCCCCACATAAAGCCTCAGGACCTGATGAACTATCCCCACGCATCCTAAAAGAACTCCACCGTGAGATTGCTCCTGTACTTGCCCATATATACAGGTTATCTCTCGAATCTGGCCTAGTACCCAGTGATTGGAAAAAAGCCACTGTAGCCCCTGTATTTAAAAAAGGTTTTAAGTCTAAACCTAGTAACTATTGCCCAATTTCCCTAACTTGCATTGCTTCTAAACTCCTTGAACACATTGTTGTTTCCAATCTTACGACCTTTTTTGACAAGCATAAGCTACTTAGCCAGTTCCAGCATGGCTTTAGATCAGGTCACAGTTGTGAGACTCAGCTCATTAATTTCACTCAGGAACTTTACAGTAACACTGAACAGGGTCAACAAACAGATGTTATTGTCATGGACTTCTCCAAGGCGTTTGACAAGGTCGATCACATAAGACTAATTTATAAACTACAAAGCCTTGGTGTCAACCCACAAATTACCAATTGGGTCAAATCTTTCCTGTCCAACCGATCCCAGAAAGTCGCTGTTGATGGTCATTTTTCCAGTGAACTTCCTGTACTGTCTGGAGTTCCCCAGGGGTCTGTTCTTGGGCCATGTCTCTTCCTGGTATATATCAATGACTTACCAGACTCGGTCAAATGTAACGCAAGAATGTTTGCAGATGACACCATAATATACCTTACCATCAACTCCATTTCAGATAGTGTATCTCTGCAACAAGACCTCATTAACTTAGAAACCTGGAGAAGACATGGTCCATGGAGTTCAACCCGGACAAGTGTGAAGTCCTTAGAATCTTTAGAAAGAAAAAATCCCGTGGTCTACCCCTACAAACTTCACAACATAGAGTTAAAAACTTGTGAGGCAGCTAAATACCTAGGCATAACCATTTCCAATAATCTAAACTGGTCCAAACATATTGACAATATCACTTCCAAAGCAACTTCCACTCTTCGCTTCATACAACGGAATGTGAAAACTGACAATAAAAAGGTCAAAATTGCTGCCTATAACACCTATGTCCGCCCTCAACTTGAGTACTGTTCAAGCGTCTGGCATCCTTGGCAAAAAACCCTCACTAGCAAAGTCGAAAATGTCCAAAGGTCAGCTGCTAGGTACGTCATGTACGACTACAGTTACACCAGTAGTGTTACACAAATGCTGAAAACCTTAGAATGGAATACACTCCAATATAGAAGGTTACACAACTCATTAGTAATGTTTTATAAAATAAGGACCCAGACAGTTGCAGTCGATCAATCTCATCTTATTCCAACTAGAAACCTAAATTACTTAATCCCCATGTCTCACACTCAGTACTTCTCTAACTCCTACTTCCCAAGGACCATCCGTCTCTGGAACTCCCTACCAACTTATGTTAAATCTAGCCCCAGTCTCGGTATCTTTAGAGAGAGGCTGGCTGTGGTCAGTATGTAATTCTATTGCCTCTGCCCCATTTTAACTGTAGCATACTGTCTTTTTTTAGCTTTTATTATTTTAACATTGTAACATATCATTTCTTTAACAACTGTTTCTCTGACAGCGCCGCCCAGTGATAGTCGGAAATCGACGGTTGGGTGAAAGATGTAGATGTAGATGTAAAAAAGACAGTATGCTACAGTTAAAATGTGAATATATTTGAAGTATTGTACAGAACATAATCTATTGAAGCCCGCCCGCTTAGCTCAGTAGGCAAGAGCGTTGGTCTACGGATCTCGGGGTCGCGAGTTCGATCCTCGGGCGGGGCGTATGTTCTCCATGACTATTTGATAAACGACATTGTGTCTGAAATCATTAGTCCTCCACCTCTGATTCATGTGGGGAAGTTGGCAGTTACTTGCGGAGAACAGGTTTGTACTGGTACAGAATCCAGGAATACTGGTTAGGTTAACTGCCCGCCGTTACATGACTGAAATACTGTTGAAAAACGGCGTTAAACCCAAAACAAACAAACAAACTAATCTATTGAAAACGGGCAACTTTTATTTTCTTTTATTAAATCAGTTATGTGACATCCAATCGAGGTTCACATGTCGTCATTATCGGTAGCACTAGCAGTATCCACGAACTTGTCTCAGCAGCAGCCAGAGCAGGGCTTCCCTTCATCGTATCTACCTGATTGTGCATGTCTGGCCCTGATGAAACAGCGGTGTCTGTGACAGTAGTTTTTTTTGTTTTTTTGAGAGCATGCTGCTTAAAAAGCAAATCTATTTTTGCGCATTTCGCCCCTGTTGCATCCGTGATCTTTTTACAGTATGATGTGCATTATGTGACATTTTTTTTCAAAGGGAAGTACTTTTGCATACACACATCCAGGGAACTGAAAAATGCGCGTATTATACGGATCAGTAAAACCAGGGGTTCCACAAGACCTGAAAACCCAAGAGTCCCGGGACCCTTGGGTCCAAATTTTGAAGGGTCCTTTTTCAAAATACAAGAGTCCTGCCCCAACACATCGATACAATTGACTATATTTTCTTATAAAGTAATACTAGGTAATTAATAGCTACTACAACCAAGAACATGTTACAGCATAATAACAATTTCTGTTTCAGGTCATATAATCTCATATTGGAAATAAATTTTTATCAAAATTCATTTTAATTTTATGAGGTTTTTCTTCAATATTTTTGTTTGTTAGCAGAAAAGTGCTAAAACACTGTAAAAATGTATCCAAAAACGTACTATCCGGATACTGGTACACTTTTGGAATGTCCTCTGAAATGTTATTTTTGCCAGTTAATTTGGTCCACTAAGGTAAACCAGAGATAGTTCCTCAAATAATGATGCTACTTTTCATTAAAAATTGCATTGAAAGTCAAGTTTTTGTAGTGAATTTTGGAAAAATTGCATAATATATGTCATCAGGTTTAATTAGAATCGTGAACGGACATTCTAAACTTTTTTTACTTTCCAAATTCATTTAAATTTGTGGATTTTCTCATTGATATAAAGGTACAATCATTAAAGAATGATGTAATTTAAAGTTTGCATAAAGAAATCATGCAGGACACTTTTCACATGCTCGGTAATCAGCTGGTCGCTTAATTACGATAATAATTGGCGCCTTTTTTTGACAGTATGCAGGCTCAATACGGGTAACGCTTTATCAATTAATGTTAACACTTCATTGATTCTCATTACCTATGTTCACTCGCCGTGACGTAACTTGCTGATAAAGAAAAATCAGCGTGGCATGTCCACAGGATAAAGGGCGGGAATTTAGCAGAAGATCAAAGGCAGGAGGGCATGACCGCGAGTGTTTATTTTGAATACACGTGTTTATCGTGGACATAGTTTTACTGTAGGAAATGACTGATAAGCGGAAGGATTATTAGGAAAATGTCTCAGGGTCCCGAGTGACGCACAGGCAATTATCATGCTGGGTCCTTTGAGCGTCTTTTGAAAATCTCTCGGACCCGGGTTCCCGGGTCAAATGGAACCCCGAGTAAAACTTTATCAGGCCCATTAAGTTACGAGACGCTCCTAAGACTATCGGGTATCGATTTTTTTCTTGATTTTTTTTTTCTTTCAAGGGGGAATTTTTCTACACTTTGGGGGAAAAAACATACTATTTCGAGGGGGGAACGGGGCCGAATTTCGGCCCCAAAAATCGGCAAACGAGAGCCCTGCCATTATTTGACAGTTTGTAGCATGCCAAGCAGCTTGCTTATCTTTTAGTAATTTCTTAAAATGGTCGCTGCATAGGACTTGTTAATTGAAAAATTTCAGCTCAGAGATATTTATAATATAATAGAATAGTAATTTATTGATCTTTTCTCTGAATTTAAACCTCCTAAGATATGTTTTTCATGAACTTTGTTGAAAATGGTTATATTTATAATTCAATATAATTCATAAATGTACAAAATGTTGATCTTGATTTTCAAAATAACCATGTGCTATTAACTTTGCATGATGTCATCAGTTTCTCACGAGAGTCAGTGGGAAGATGTTGGGGTTTGACACTGGTTAGGTAACCAAATGGGGTTATGCCGTAACTTAATTGATGTGACTATCAGAAAATGAAAATAGCATCAGTTAAGTTATAGTAGCAGGGATCGAATTTAGAGGTCGCTAACTCCCAAAATTCAAGTAAGAATAAAAAAAATGTGAGTAGAAAATCATGGCACTCGAATATTTTCGCGATCACGTTTTAAAATAGGGGGATTCGCTCAAACTATCCTTTTCTCTTTAACAACTCCTTTGGGGCAGGTAATTTACCGGTAATCACGTGACTGCTTGTAGACTCTTGTCGCTTTATACAAAAGTAATTATTGGATATCAAAGTAAGCGTCTAGGTAATATTTGTTTTCATTTTGGTCTGTAATTTGCAAAGTTCTGCGGAGAGGAAAATAACATGTTTCTTGGTGCAAAAAGGCCTGTGGAGACCGAAAATGCTAGCAAAACTAGGGGCAGTGACCTGAGAAAAACTTAAAACTTCAACGTCCAGCCAAAAGTCCAAAAGAATCATTGAGCACTTTGGTTCGTATCGTACTTTCAAAACCAGAAAGTCCCCGGCCTGTCCGGAACGTGAACTTTTAAATGAAACAAAACAACAACAAAACAACTTAATAAATTTAGCACGTAAACAGCTTTTAAATAATTGCTAGTGGAACCCATCATTTTGCTAGTGGAAAAAAAATGGCACTAGCAAAAATTTTCTAGTGGGGAAAAAAGTTAAATTCAATTCCTGAGTAGCCAGAGCTAAGGACTTGTGTATTTGAAAGGAAGCCAACATTTTTCTCAGTAGGATTTTTATCAACTTTTTCCTCTATTCATCATCATCAATATATTTTGGAAAAGTGAAAAATCATGTTTGTTGTAGCATCTTTCAGTAGTTACTACAATTACCAGCACAGCAGCTATTTGGCATCTTTATTATTATACCCTAAGATACAAATTATGTGGGGGCTTACTACTATATTATAATCACGTATGTCTGTCCATCCTTCCATCATGTCGGCTCCATATCAAGTTTTACAACTTTAAGTAAACAGATTACAACAGTGTGAAAAACTTGGCGATTCGGATTTTGCCCGGAGGCGATAATTAGGCGAAGTGGCCGACTTTACAGCGACAATGTAGGATGATCCTTGGTGTCATTGAAAAAAAATGTCTCGGTCTGATCTTTGCCAGAGACTTTCGCCAATTGATGCAAATTAGCGCCAGATTTTGTAAATCGGCACATTTGGCGCCATTGGCGACCGACGCGCAACCCCTGTCAAACCTGTTCATTTTTCAAGATGACTCATACCAATAAAGTTTGATGTGCAGTTACTGCACAATGGGGTTTTGAAGTATGAATAAATCTTATATTTAGAGGCTGGCTAAGAAAAACATACAAGGAGTAACCTTGTCAACACCGAATGTATATAGCAGTTACAAAAGCAATGTGTGCAGTAGTGCACTTTTCTGACATTATCTCTTGTAGAAAGGGATATTGAAACCCTTCAAAACAATTAACTACTAGAGATATTCCAAGATTTTTTTTTTGTACTGAAGCGGGTAAAAAATTGCGTAAATTAAATGATACTATTTATAACTGTGACTATTCCTAAGCTCTTGGAGGCTTCTCTTATTTTATATCCAATACTTATGTTATTAGTCCCCTACTGGTTGAAAACCAGTTTCGGGGACTATAGGAATGCACTTTTCAGTCATTCCGTCCTTCCGTCTGACCGTCCGTCCGTCTGTCCGTCCGTCCGTCCGTCCGTCCGCAATTTCATGTCCGGTCCATAACTCTGTCATCCATGAAGGGATTTTAATATTACTTGGCACAAATGTTCCCCATGATGAGACGACGTGGCATGCGCAAAACCCGGACCACTAGCTCAAAGGTCAAGGTCACAATTGGAGGTCAAAGGTCAACAGGGCTTTTTTCCTGTCCGGTCCACAACTCTCCCATCCTTGAAGGGATTTTAGTATTACTTGGCACAAATGTTCCCCATGATGAGATGATGTGTCATGCGCAAATCCCGGACCCCTAGCTCAAAGGTCAAGGTCACAATTGGAGGTCAAAGGTCAACAGGGCTTTTTTCCTGTCCGGTCCATAACTCTCCCATCCATGAAGGGATTTTAATATTACTTGGCACAAATGTTCCCCATGAGGAGACGACGTGTCATGCGCAAAACCTGGACCCCTAGCTTAAAGGTCAAGGTCACAATTGGAGGTCAAAGGTCAACAAGGCTTTTTTCCTGTCCGGTCCATAACTCTCCCATCTATGAAGGGATTTTAATATTACTTGGCAGAAATGTACCTCATAATAAGACGATGTGTCATGCACAACTTTCAGACCCCTAGCTCAAAGGTCAAGGTCACACTAAACAGTCAAATGTTAACATAGCATGAACAGGGTCTGTTTCGTGTCCGGTCCATAACTCTGACATTCATTAAGGGATTTTAATATCACTTAGCACAAGTGTTCCCCATGATGAGACGACGTGTCATGCGCAAATCCCGGACCCCTAGCTCAAAGGTCAAGGTCACAATTGGGGGTCAAAGGTCAACAGAGTTTTTTTCCTGTCCCGTCCATAACTGTGCCATCCATGAAGGGATTTTAATATTACTTGGCACAAATGTTTCCCATGATGAGACGACGTGTCATGCGCAACACCCAGTACCCTAGCTTAAAGGTCAAGGTCACACTTTGAGATCAAAGGTCAAGAGGATTTTTTTCCTGTCCGGTCTATAACTTTGTCATGCAAAGCAGGATTTAGATATCAGTTGGCACAAATATTCCCCTGGATGAGACAACATGTCATGCGCAAGAACCAGGTCCCTAGGTCTAAGGTCAAGGTCATATTTAGAGGTCAAAGGTCAAATTCAAGAATGACTTTGTACGGAACATTTCTTCTTCATGCATTGAGGGATTTTGATGTAACTTGGAACAAATGTTCACCACCATGAGGCACCCTTGTTTTTAGAATTACGTCCCTTTGTTGTTACTATAAATAGATTTTATTGTAACTTTTTTATTACTGGCGGTAGAGAAAAATCGAGACCACTTTTCTGTGGTACAGCATGCATGTTACATCCAATTTTTAGGTGTATTTTGACCTATCTCTACCTGGTAAAGGGTTTCTTGTGGACTTATATTATATAGATTTTTTTTTTTTTTTTTTTTTTTTTTAAAGATTAATTTCCCTTTGTTGTTACTATAAATAACTTACATGATAACATTTTTATAATCAGCCAAAAAAATTCAATATGAAAACAACTGTGGGTTTTTATATATGCACATTTTAATCCAAGTGTGTTGTTATAACATATTGTATATGTAGTACAATATTGTTTATACATCATTGACAGATATCAGTTCATTATGTTATACTGCAGTAGAGAAAATTAGGTGCCTTCCAGTAGGGGACTTTGTATTGCATGGCAATACTTCATTCACTTGTTCTTTCTTTTTTCAGGAAACTTCACTTCAAGTGATGATTTGAATTTAATTATAGCCAAAAATTCTCGACTTGAGATCTATGTAGTGACACCAGAAGGCTTGCGACCAGTGAAGGAAGTTGGCATCTATGGACGTATTGCTGTTTTGGAGCTGTATAGGCCACCAGTATGTATAGGTTTCATTTTTATGCAGTGTTTTATTATTCAAGTACACTATATTAGACATAAAATGAGATACCGGTATTTTGTGCAAATCCTTCAAAAGAGATTGAGCCAGTACTTATCAGGCCGAAAAATGAAATTTATCTTATCTTACCAAACTCAATAGAATGAAAATTTGAATGTCAGGGAAATATCAGAAAATCAAGGCCAATGTGAGAAAACTGGGCTGTTACGAAATAGAAGCAATTTGATTTGTTTTTAGAGTTGAATGATCAGATTATTTATCAGATTGGTCGTTATTTGTCTTTATGTTGTATTAGCTGTTGGCATTACGCTTTTTCCCTATCATAACTTGCGTTGGAGAAACAACGGGGCCAGTTTGAAATTGCTTGATTATTGATATTAACATATAAAACTTTTATTATATTGTAATAAGTTTTATGATTATGCACATTTTGGCAATGAATACAACTAAAAGTATTTATCTATAAAGAGAAAGCAGTGTTGCAGTTTCTCCTGAATTTTCAAATCCATCAGAATACCATCAGTCAGTGGTAGATTAAGAAAAAGGTATTTAATAGTGCTAGCATTATATTTCAGTTCCAGAACTACAATTGTTTTGAACTGTTTTATCAGCCTTACATACGGGTCAGTAGATAGATTTCTCTTTGAATCATTTGCCACTCACCTCTGTGGGCTCTAGCCCTGCTTAGGTTGCTGCGTGAGGAAGTCTTCAGCTGGCTCTATCTAGCTGCTTGCCCATGTTTTGATTTTCAGAGGGGCATCATCCACAAAGTGGAAAGAAGCAGTATGACTGGAACTGTAATGGTTCAACATAAGCAGTGGCTCAAGTAGTATGTGATACCTCAAACCTCTGTATTGTTTTTTTTTATGAATAGGGAGAGCTCAAAGATTTGATGTTTGTTTTAACAACCAAGTACAATGCAATGATCCTGGAATGCCAACATGATGGAGAGACTATTGAGATCATTACTAGAGCACATGGCAATGTTCAGGTGAGAATTTTTAATGGCATTGTTCTGTGAAATCATTAATACTAGTGGGGATTAATTTTGCAGATTTTGTGATTGCAACAGTCCTCAAAAATCTTGTTGAACAACTAAAAGTCCATTTTATTTTCGAAATTTGAAATACATCAATCCCTGTGATAAAGCGTTTCTAGTTAAACATGAAATTTCATGCCAATGAAATGAAATGATTTTACAGTGTAAGTAGTGTTATAGATTTTCATTTATTCTTATTCTATATTCCTTCTGAGTCAGATTGATAATTTTGGAGAAGTATTTTGTACTTGGCTGAAATTTTGTTTTATTCAGAATGTTTTCAGGAATATTGTTAAGGTTCTGTTAGAGATGACCTCCCTTTGCGGAGTTTTAAAAGTCCCTGGCTTTGAAGCAATTGCCCGTCACTGCTGTGGGTTTGAAACCATGCTTGTAGTCAAGTATTTTTCTTGTTAGGAAGTTACTTTGCTGGCTTACAGAATTAACCCTCGGCGATGTATGACCATTTTGTGTCAATTCGCCGTAAAACCCAACTCACTGGTCACTACAGAATTAACCAAATTAGCCACTAGTTATGATGCTTGTTGGATAAAAGAGGGAAGATGATTTCATTTCATATATGTTTCAGGATCGTATTGGCCGCCCATCAGAGACTGGTATTATTGGTATCATAGACCCATTGTGCCGCGTGATTGGACTGAGATTATATGATGGTCTGTTTAAAGTTATACCGCTCGATCGAGATAATAAGGAACTTAAAGCCTTCAATGTCAGGTAATATAGCTATCTGTGGCAACAGCAATGTAAGGTTTTAGATTTGATTATTAAAAGACACCAATCACAACTTTAAAACACGAGTAATTCCAGGTCCCAACAGGTTGAGCAAAACTATTGTGTTCTTTAGGGGTCACAGATGAACTGACATAAAAAATATAAGAAAAACACTGGGGAAACCCATAAAATGCTCAAGCGAACAAGATTCTCAAGCTATTAGTGATTTAGCTGGGGTTGTTTAAGTGTAATTTACTCAATTATATAAGAGCAACACAGTGGAAATTTACTGAAACAAGGATCTTATTTGGTAAAGTGTGGTTTGTTGATGTAGGTTAAAAAGTATGAAATAATTAAGAAAACATTATTACTAGTTTCAGTTTAATGTCTTCATCCTGATGTACTTTAATGACTTTTTAAAAATTATAACCAAGAAAACACTGTTGCTACTTTCAACATAATGTTTTTATCTTGATTATATTTAAAACATTTTGAATTCACATGAACTTTATTTTGCGAGTTCAGCCAGAATTAGCATACTAGTTGAATTCTGAATAGTGTAAAAGAAAAAAGAAAATACTATAGGATATATAATTGAGGTGCACATGTATAACATGATCAGCTCAAAGGTTAAAATTCCACGTTTGTTATGTAAAAAATCTAATTTTAACCTTTTAAATCCAAAAAGTTTTGATAATGTGAACAAAAATATTTATAACACCAGCTTTGAAATTGATATAAGAGAAAAAAACTTAAAACATGTTTCGCATAAAAAACAAATTATCACTGCATCAATACACGTCAAGATTTGTAATTAAAGTCCTTTTCACCAGTCAGATCCTAGAATTTTGAGACCTCTGTTATCTGACAGCCTGATACATCCTACGTATTATATTGATATAAAATGTATATTTCAGACTGGAGGAGCTGACTGTTATAGATATCCAATTTCTGCATGATTGTACCACACCTACTATAATACTTGTACATCAGGTGAGCTGTTCTAGTAGCTATAGCTAAAGTTGATATTATTGTAAACAAAGGCTTTCAGCTGGGTCCTACTTCCACCTTTTGTTCTTTTGCTCTGCTTTTATTTGAGAGGCCAGTTGAAACTGTTGAAAATTCACTGTCACCAAGTTGTATCGAACATAAAAAATCTATTGGAATCTGAAAAATTGTCTACAGCTGTAAGGCTAAAAGTGAATGTTCCACATTATCAAAGTTTAATGAACATAACCTCTTCCAGTTTCTCCAATCCGTAAGAAATATTTAGAGCATGGTTTACAAAATTTAAAGATGATACATTGATTCTATTGTCACTAATAATTGCCTTAAGTGAAAATTGAAAAAAAAACGACAAATTCTAACAAGCATTATATTCAGAATTATTAGACAACTCGTTATATAAATCCCTGGTCCCTAGCTTGTTCTGATGACTAGTATATAGAACAACTCAGATTTGTGTGGCTGAAGTCAAAATTTAAGAAGACAAAAATCTTTGACTTTTATTATTGATGCCATGAAATAAATGTATTATATAAATGTCTACTTGCCAGCTTAGCTTAGTAGGGAGAGCGTAGATCTATGGATCGTGGGGTCATGAGTTCGAACCCCGGGTGAGGCGTATGTTCTCCGTGATGATTTGAAATCTTTTGTCCTCCACCTCTTGATTCATGTGGGGAAGTTGGCAGTTACTTGAGAACAGGTTTGTACTGGTAGAGAATCCAGGAACACTGGTTAGATTAACTGCCTGCCGTTATATAACTGAAATCCTGTTGAAAAAAAAACAGTGTTAAACCCAAAACAAATACAAAATATAAATGTGTACAATTCATATATTGGTTACAAAAGGAAGAAGTCTACATACTATACAATCAGTGTGCCAAATCAGTAGAATATGATGATATTGGTGATATTGGGCAAGTTGTGATATTTAACGGTAACATCATATTGCAGGATCAGCATGGTCGACATGTTAAGACATATGAGATATCATTACGGGACAAAGATCTAAGCAAAGGGCCCTGGAAACAGGATAATGTTGAAACAGAAGCCTGTATTCTTATTGCAGGTAATGGAGGCATTTTCTTGTAAATTGAATGAAAATTTTAGTTCTGTAGAAGTGACAGTAGGTTGGTGGTTAAACTTAAGTTTGTGTCTGAAATATGTGTCCAAAGTGCCATCCTTGAGTCTTTCTCTACCATAAAGAGCTGGAAAGAGTTGCCAGATGACCGACTGTGTGTAACTTAGAATCAAACAAAATAATCTAGAATAATTCTAAATAACTAAGAAAGTTAATATCTGAAGTAATTATTATGTTTTCTGTTTTGGCAAAATACAGTTGAAAAAGTAGGAGCATAAATAAATATTTACCTTTAAAAATTTAACCATAATATATAGACTTCTAATGAATTATAAGCACCACATTACTGCATCTGTTAGTCATAATTTGTCACATTTTCAGTATCTCAGCATTGTGTAAGTAGCATAAGTTGGTGAAATTTTATAACACTGGTAAAGATGCTGTTTATGTATATCAGGAATGCCCCTGAAGTTATAAGATTATGTAATGCGTTGTACCCTGCAACTTTGAATCAGAAGTATTTGAAAAACCATGACAGGGTGGTAATACTTGTACTTTGTATTTCAGTACCGTCACCATTTGGTGGGGCATTGATTGTTGGTCAGGAGTCTATCACATATCATAAAGGAGACCAGTTTATACCGATAGCACCACCAGCCATAAAGGTATTACACCATGTGTCATATATAGAGGATATTGTATGAGTGTCTTTTCATATTGTAATTTATTAAACAAGTTGAATAAGATAATAAAATGCAAGGCTTCGCCGAGCATTTTGTCAGTTTTATTCAGCAAGTTTAATAAATTCAGTATGGAAAAACACAAATGTAATATTCTTTTTAGCTCACCTGTCACAAAGTGTTTGCGCGCCGTCCGTCCGTCCGTAAACTTTCGTTTGTGACCACTCTAGAGGTCACATTTTTCATGGGATCTTTATGAAAGTTGGTCAGAATGTTCACCTTGATGATATCTAGGTCAGGTTCGAAACTGGGTAACGTGCGGTCAAAAACTAGGTCAGTAGGTCTAAAAATAGAAAAACCTTGTGACCTTGCTAGAGGCCATATTTTTCAGTGGATCTTCATGAAAATTGGTAAGAATGTTCACCTTGATGATATCTAGGTCAAGTTCGAAACTGGGTCACGTGCGGTCAAAAACTAGGTCAGCAGGTCTAAAAATGGAAAAACTTTGTGACATAGGCCATACTTTTCAATGCATCTTCATGAAAATTGGTCAGAATGTTAATTTTCAATGAAACTTAGCCACAATGAACTGGGTTGCGTGTGGACAGGTGAGCGATTCAGGACCAACATGGTCCTCTTGTTAGCACATGCCACCTTTTCCTGTTGATGCATAAAAATTTCTTCTTTCTTTACCTATTATTACCAGAATTATGTAATGGCTTTATTTCATTCTGCGACTTCTAACATATGATAAACTATGTTACCTTCTACAGTATTGTTACTTGCCATTGTAAGATAATGATCAGGTAAAATCATTTGTGCTGTCATTTTCTGAAACAGTGTAACAGTAAAATGCTGTAAACTGTTGTCAGACTAACAGTTCACAATGAATTATATATCTACATGCTCAAATTTTCTTCTAGATTAATACAAAAACAGTTTTCACAAATAATACGTACTCTTTGTGAATAAAGTACTGATATATATTATAAATAAAAACATTCAAGAATCATCATTTCCAAATTTTTTAAGTGGCATCCTTTGAAATCCCCAAGAATTATTGGTCAATCTCTCTGACAGAATGGCAGCATAATGATATATCGAGTTTCTTAGTGTTGCTAATTTTAGTTTACGCTCAAATCCAGTCAGACAGTAAAATTTTGAAAAAAGAATCATATTTCTTGGTGAAATTCTAATGTACAGTTGTTAGTGCTAAACTGATTAAAGAGCCTGACCCTCAAAATTCAATGTCTTTGGCTTGACAAGTGTTGGCTAGTAATACACCATCTGTAATAAATGATTAAATCCAACATTTAATTTAACTTCAGATGTAAGGAATGTAATTTCAACAGATCCATGTCCATATGAAAGAACTGTTCAAGCTGAAATCAAAAAACATTTGTGCTCACTAAAATTAAGTAATTTATCAGTATATTTTTGTTCTGCCTTCAGCAAAGTACAATAACCTGTTGTGGGAAGGTGGATGCTAATGGCCAGAGGTATCTGTTGGGAGATATGAATGGTAGACTGTTCATGTTACTGCTCGAAAAGGATGAAAAAATGGATGGTTCGTCAACAATCAAAGATCTGAAAGTTGAACTGCTTGGAGAAGTATGTTTATGTCATCACTTTAAGAAAATAAGAGCTCTGATGATGGTTTGTCTGTTAACAGATATAGGTTATAGCAGCACAGTGTTGATTTCCTGCTATAAGGCTTTCACTAGTACAAATATTTAGACTTGCTACATTATTTTAGAAATTACAGGCTTTATATCTACATGAAACATTTTGTCACTGTAAATGTCTTTTTGAGAGGGTTTAAATGTTTGCTCACTGCTTATCAGAGCAACAGACAATTTGAAAACTGTCTAATCAATGCTTGATATTTAGTAGTATGAATGGAAATCTGAAGCTGGAGTTCTTAACCTTTTAGCCTGCTAAATTTTCAAAATGGACTGGTCCATCATTGAATTTGGGCAATACCATTTATTATTTGAAGGGGTTTTCGTTGAAAATTTACTAACTGAATAGCAAACAGTGCAGACCAAGATCAGTCTGCACGGATATGCAGGCGGATCTTGGTTTGCACTGGTCGCAGAGGCAGATACAATTGCCGCCAGCAGGCTAAAGGTTAATAACCTAGATCTGTCTGTTATCTGTCAGATCCCTAAATAATTGTGAAATGAATATGATCTGATCAGCAATGTTCAAAATGTAGTTTTTTTTTTTATTTGTAAAGCATGTTCTAACTGTCAGTTATTTCCTTTCAGTTTTGTTGACACTGTTAAGTAAAAAAATAAAGTCAAAGGTAATGGTAGAGATTCTATGAAATTATCAAAATTAGAATGAGGATTGAGGAAGAAAGATAATAAAGGTTGAAAATCTAGAAATGCAGTGAAAGAGAACTTTTAATAGTGCTTGAATTTTTTTCTTATTTTTTTTTTTCAGACAAGTATTGCAGAGTGTATCACATATTTGGACAATGGTGTTGTTTATGTTGGCAGTAGGTTAGGTGACTCACAACTTATAAAGGTAAATACACTTATGGTATTTATCTGAGAAGATATGAAATACGAGACGGAGATGATGAGTTACCAGTTCTTGGGTTATTAAAGGCTCGTCTACACTATTCAAGAAAACTTGCACAAGATACACATCACAGCAACTTGTATAGTGTAGACAGTACATTGTGTCCCCCATAAGTGTCTTTTTGAGTGGCAGTTTCCAGACAATTTTAGGCTACTAGATCTTGTAGCATTTAGAACTCGTCCTATTTTTCTTGGATGGTAGTGCTGTCAAATGCTCTGATAATGGGTTTTTGATGAGGAGCACCTGCCCAGTATGGTATTTTGTTTACATTTTTCATTAAATGTGTATTGAGATCTAATAAAACCATCATTGAATGTTTGGCTTTGATAATTTAACAATAAACATGTCAGTGTGGACAGCAGAAAAAAATGATGTTTTAATTGAATGACATGCTCAAAAGCCAAGTTTATATTATTCAATAATAAAATTATATCTAGTACTCCAGAGGAAGAGTAACATCAGCAAGTCCGTTGTTCTCAAAAAGTATTTTTACATTATCAATGATGTTTTTCACAAGGTTACATATTAACAAAATATGACTGTTTTATCATATTTCCTGAAATAATATCTTTTAAGTAGCTTTGTTCTTCAACTGGATATGTATCACTTTAACTAGAGTTTTTCTCAATGTTTTCATCAATGATTCATTTTTAAATGTCTAAATATTTGGTCTTTATAAACACTTTGTACCAGTATCATTTCGGCCATCTTTTTTATTTACCTGTCATGATTTCCCTCCATTTAAAATGAATGTGTCTTCCAAGTTCAAGAAATATTGCAAAGCACTAATTGCTTGTACAAGATATAAATTATCTAGTGATTTATGGGCCCTACAAGATTTTCTTGTAGTGTGTAGACAATTTTGTAGTGTTTGAAAATGGCATGTTTGATTGTAACTTGACATAACCAAAGTTACTAGTTCATGAGTTACAGATGGGAAGTTGTATGTTTGATTGTAGCTTTACTTCATGGTGCACATTTATGCTATTAGCTTCTATAGCTGAGTGATTAAGGGTGGTAATTAGAATCCATGGAGCCTTACTGCTGTTTGATGGACCACACTTTGGATGTAAAATTCAACCATTTGAGGAATTTTGAGAGTTGTTCTGCAGGTTTATGGTTTTCATAAAACATTCATTATGGTTACTACCTACAGAGTATTTAGGTTACCTAAATGAATTCATTGTTTCAATAGCAGATTGTTGATGTGTCTGAACTGATCCTCATTAGGAAAATAGGTATTCTGATTCTCATCAATTTTCATGCGGGACTAATTTATGTGGTTGAGTCAGTCAGCAAAATTAAATCCCAACAAACCAGTAAAATTCCTATTTATTTTCTGTTAAAAAATCAGAATCCATGAATTTATATCACCTTGAAATGGCTATTTTGGTCAAAACCACTGAATCTCAAATGAATACTCAGAATACCATAAATTCTTGCACAAAATTCTGATTATGGTTACAGTTTCAAACACGTTCTTGTTATTTCAGTTAAACATTACTCCAGATGAGCAAGGTTCCTATGTACAAGTCATGGAGACATTTACTAATCTAGGACCTATAGTTGACATGTGTGTCGTCGACCTAGAAAGGCAAGGTCAAGGACAGGTAATAATACAGTCTATACATTTACATTTAATGTATCCTTCATTTGCTACTGTCATACAAGATTTATACTGGTTCAAATTTAAATATTGAAGCTTTCTGTTGGCCGAAAATGTTTTGTAAATTTAAAGGACATATATCACCTTAGCTTCTGAGGAAGGAAAGTCACTATATCTTAGCCCAATGTAAATAAAACTGCAGCAAGATAAAATACACAACTTTAAAAACCTTTCGGTACTTTATCAGAAAATAATAATGTAATAAAAATGTAGAGGATACAGTGTTAAAATTTTGCATAACACAGCCATTTCTCGTGTCTCTACAGTTGGTGACATGTTCTGGAGCATACAAGGAAGGCTCTCTGAGAATTATAAGAAATGGTATAGGTATACATGAACATGCAAGCATTGATCTTCCTGGTATCAAAGGTTTGTAAAATATGTTTTATTCCTCATGTAATATTTTTAGCCACAGTGTGAGTTTCTGAAGTTAGTTTTCTGTTATATCAGCTCAGTGCAATTAACCGCATGGTTATTGAACACGGTGGTTCTCTCTTAACCTTTAATACCCAGCTAAATTTCTATAATGAACTTGTCCATCTTTCAATTTGGACTGTACTTTTAACTGTTAAAAGGGGTGTTTACCAAAAAGATACTGACTGGATAGCAAACTGCAAATCATGATCAGACTGCACAGATGTGTAGGCTGATCATGATTTATACTGGTCGCAATGGCAGAATCAGTCGTGTCCAGCATGATAAGGGTTAAGATTTTGTTAGTGTTAAGTCCCGTTTAGAGCGATCAAGACTAAATAAAAGCAAAGTTGTACCATTTGGAACATAGAAAAGGGATGTCACAAGATTGTTGAAGAAATGTGAAAGAAAAATGTGTCACATCTTGATTTAATTTGGTTATTTCTTCAAAAGTTGATCTTTGTGACTGAAAAATTGTTGAAAAAGACGTTAAACCTGAACACACGCAGAAAAAAGTTAGTTTCCATTTGCAAGTCATTCATTGCGGTAAGAAAGTAGCGATTTACTAAATCTGCCCGTTTAGCTCAATAGAGAGAGCACTGATCTATGGATTGCGGGGTCGTGAGTTTGATCCTCGAGCGGGCCTTATGTTCTCCGTGACAATTTGATAAAAAAACATTGTGTCTGAAACCAATCGTCCTCCACCTCTGATTCATGTGGGGAAGTTGGCAGTTACTTGTGGAGAACAGGTTTGTACTGGTACAGAATCCAGGAACACTGGTTAGGTTAACTGCCCGCTGTTACATAACAGAAATACTGTTGAAAAACCGTGTTAAAGTTATATGATATTAGCAAGATAAACTCCAAGTTTTCCTGAAGTTTGTATGTTTAACTCGTAATGCAAAAGGGTAAAGTTACAATTTTTGTTTCACATATAGGTATATGGTCACTGCAAGTGGATTCAGAGCGATATGATAATATGCTGGTCTTGTCATTTGTTGGACAGACAAGGTAACTCGATTATAATTTCAGACTAATAAAACTGGATTTTTTTCAGTGCCTCAAAACTATAAATGCTCCTTTAAGCTGCATCATTTAATTGTCTGCAGTTCAGCTTTACAGAACTTTTTAAACAGTGGAAACTATTGAATTAAATTATTAAAAATGAAGTGAGACTTTAATATCATAAAATGATGGTGTATCATTTTTCACAGTGATTCTTCTTTTACCTCTTATAGTGACATTATTTATCATAAGCATATTTCCAAATCGTGCAAAAACAAACAAGCCAGAAGCCAAGAAAAAACTGTTAATTTTATATAATAGGAACTAAGGACACAACCTTCTGACCTCATTTGTTCTTAAAGTCACTGACATTGAATAATTTGCCCTTGAGAGCCTTGCCAGAGGTCTCATTCATGATGCTCTGAGGCAATGTTTGTGATTTTATCTATGTTTGAACTGATGCCATGATGAGGGGGATGATAATCTAACTTCCTAAGTGACCAGTGCTTTTGGTGTGAAAATTTACTCAAGTATAGTATATAAATACATTTTCAGAGTGTTACAGTTGAGTGGTGAAGAAGTGGAGGAGACTGAGGTTGCAGGTTTCAACTCAGAACAACAAACTTTCCTGTGTGCAAATGTCTTTGGTGATCAGATAGTACAGGTATGATATCAGGCTCATGATCCCTCATAATGCTGCTGATTTTTCGAGGTCTGTTATTATATGAAATGAGCCGTGCCATGGGAAAACCAACATAGTGGGTGTGCGACCAGCATGGATCCAGACCAGCCTGCGCATCCGCGCAGTCTGGTCAGGATCCATGCTGTTCGCTAACAGTTTCTCCAGTTCCAATAGGCTTTAAAAGCGAACAGCATGGAGCCTGACCAGACTGCGCGGATGCGCAGGCTGGTCTGGATCCATGCTGGTCGCACACCCACTATGTTGGTTTTTCCCATGGCACGGCTCTAATGATTTTGCATTCATTATGTGTATGTGTAAATACTAAATCATAGCAGTTAGTTATAACTTTTATCTATGGATTTGAAAACAAGCTTTGCCCCATGTGGTTCTGGGACGATCTGTGTATGAAAAGAATTGGAATCACTGCCTTACCCTTGCATGATTGTAAGAGGTGACTAATAGGATCTTAACACTTGGTTTTGCAGAAACTCTGTGATTCCAGCAGGTTTGCAAATTTTGATTCCATACCTCATGTTTTTATTTTGATGTTAATGAGATGTGGAACCAAAATTTGTAGTCCTGTTTGGCGCCATATAACCTATACTGTGTTGGTGCGCCGTAAAACCCAAATAAATAAATAAATAGATAAATGAAAACAAGCTTTCACAAGAAACTTACTTAAATTTGTCTCAGTTTTAAGTGATAATAATATGTGATAGCCTAACTTTAAATGTTCAACGAAAGGCAACAGATGGTTGGTCAAGATATAATTGAAATCTTCGATGATGTCCAATTCACTTGCCTAACTGAGGCGACCAGTCATGAATCCAACTGGCAAACATCATAGTAAATAACTCATCTCATTTCTTGCAGAGATAATAAACTTAATTCGCATTAGAGGCATTATGCTAGTATTGTTTGGGGCAAAAAAAAAAGCCTTCCATAAATCTTCATTAGAGTATTACATATTATGTTGATATTAATAGTTTTGTCTTCGGTTATTAAACATCCTCAAGACTTCCTATATTATGTAATCAAATGCATACTTTTGTCAAATCTTTTGGACAATATTTCTTAATTTCAGATCACTCCACCAGCTGTACGATTAATCAGCACAGCTACAAAGAAGTTAGTCAGTGAATGGTCACATCCTGGAGGAAAGAACATCTCCCTGGGCAGCTGTAACCATACACAAGTTGTTGTAGCAGCAGGAAGTGAATTGTTCCTGCTGGAAATAAATGCAGGGTCCATCAAACAAGTCAGGTATGAGTATATATTGCTCTTACAGACAACACTTCTGTTTGACAAATAAAGTCAGTTATCGGCATACTTTTGTCTTGACAAATAAAACAAGTCAGGTATGGGGATACCCCTCTCTGACAAATAAAACAAATCCAATATGTGACAGTATCTCCGACAAATAAAACAAGTTGGGTATGGGGATACCTCTCCCTGACAAAACAAGGTGGATATGGGGATACTTCTCCCTGACAAAACAAGTCTGGTATGGGCAGACCTTCTCCCTGACAATTGAAACAAGTTAGGTATAGGCAGACCTTCTCCCTGACAATTGAAACAAATCAGGTATGGGGATACCTTCTCCCTGACAATTGAAACAAGTTTGGTATGGGTAGACCTTCTCCCTGACAATTGAAACAAGTCAGGTATGGGGAGACCTTCTCCCTGACAATTGAAACAAATTCAGTATGGGGAGACCTTCTCCCTGACAATTGAAACAAGTCAGGTATGGGGAGACCTTCTCCCTGACAATTGAAACAAGTTAGGTATGGGGAGAACTTCTCCTTGACAATTGAAACAAGTCAGGTATGGGGAGACCTTCTCCCTGACAATTGAAACAAATTCAGTATGTGGAGACCTTCTCCCTGACAATTGAAAAAAGTCAGGTATGGGGAGACCTTCTCCCTGACAATTGAAACAAGTTTGGTATGGGTAGACCTTCTCCCTGACAATTGAAACAAGTCAGGTATGGGGAGACTTTCTCCCTGACAATTGAAACAAATTCAGTATGGGGAGACCTTCTCCTTGACAATTGAAAAAAGTCAGGTATGGGGAGACCTTCTCCCTGACAATTGAAACAAGTTTGGTATGGGTAGACCTTCTCCCTGACAATTGAAACAAGTCAGGTATGGGGAGACCTTCTCCCTGACAATTGAAACAAATTCAGTATGGGGAGACCTTCTCCCTGACAATTGAAAAAAGTCAGGTATGGGGAGACCTTCTCCCTGACAATTGAAACAAGTTAGGTATGGGGAGACCTTCTCCTTGACAATTGAAACAGGTCAGGTATGGGGAGACCTTCTCCCTGACAATTGAAACAAGTTAGGTATTGGCAAACTTCTCCTTGACATATAAAACAAATAGGGTATTAGGATTTCCTCTCCCTGACAAATAAAAAAATTTTGGTGATATAGTTTGAATTATTAGAAAATAAAGGTATTGAAATAGCAGGTAGAGATAATAGATGTTTTCTACGTATGTTGAGTTGTTATGACTAGAATCTGATTTCTCCTTTATATTGCTTAAACCTTAGGCTTCATACATTTGTCATTTTTCTCACATTACTCATTTTCGCAACAACCTGATTTCTAAGTGAAATTTGACAACATTTTATTTGACTACTCCAGTACAACAGTGGTGGAACATGAGATAGCGTGTGTGGACATTACACCACAAGTTGAGGGAGAGAATAAATCTGACATTGTTGCCATCGGCTTGTGGACAGATATCTCTGCCAGGATACTCAAACTGCCATCTTTCGAAAGTCTTCATGTGGAAATGCTGGGTGGAGGTTTGTGAAACCATCTTGATGAATTTTATACTAAATTTGATGAAAAGATAGTGTTCTTTGAAAGTTAATAAAATTTTGATTTGATGTATTTTGTTTTACAATTTGATGTATGGAATTACTTGTATTTTAAATGAATAATAATTACAAGGGGAAAAAAACAAGCACTGATCTCTCTCAAGATTTTGAAAAAATTCTTTCTTGATGTTATTGGTTTATTTGTTAATTCATAACACTACTTCAATATACTAGTAAGTTTCTCATTTATCCCCCCGCCAAAGGCGAAGGGGATATTAGAAATGCTCTCCGTCCGTGCGTGCGTGCGTCTGCAACGATCTTTGTCCGGAGCATAATTCCAAAAGTACTGGAGGGATTTTCTTCAAACTTCATACACTGATAGAACACATTGGGAGGAAGTGCAGTGTGCAAGAACAATAACTCTGCCTTGCCTATTTTTTGAGTTATTCCTCTTTATCATATTTTCTTAAAAAAAATTTGTCCGGAGCATAACTCTAAAAGTGTTGGAGGGATTTTCTTCAAACTTCATACATTGATAGAACACATTGGGGGGAAGTGCAGTGTGCAAGAACAATAACTCTACCTTGCCTATTTTTTGAGTTATTCCCCTTTATCATATTTTCTTAAAAGATTTTGTCCGGAGCATAACTCCAAAAGTATTAGAGGGATTTTCTTCAAACTTCATACACTGATAGAACACATTTGGAGGAAGTGCAGTGTGCAAGAACAATAACTCTACCTTGCCTATTTTTTGAGTTATTCCCCTTTATCATATTTTCTTTAAAAAATTTGTCCAGACCATAACTCCAAAAGTACTGGAGGGATTTTCTTCAAACTTCATACACTGATAGAACACATTGCGAGGAAGTGCAGTGTGCAAGAACAATAACTCTACCTTGCCTATTTTTTGAGTTATTCCTCTTTATCATATTTTCTTAAAAAAAATTTGTCCGGAGCATAACTCTAAAAGTGTTGGAGGGATTTTCTTCAAACTTCATACATTGATAGAACACATTGGGGGGAAGTGCAGTGTGCAAGAACAATAACTCTACCTTGCCTATTTTTTGAGTTATTCCCCTTTATCATATTTTCTTAAAAGATTTTGTCCGGAGCATAACTCCAAAAGTATTAGAGGGATTTTCTTCAAACTTCATACACTGATAGAACACATTTGGAGGAAGTGCAGTGTGCAAGAACAATAACTCTACCTTGCCTATTTTTTGAGTTATTCCCCTTTATCATATTTTCTTTAAAAAATTTGTCCAGACCATAACTCCAAAAGTACTGGAGGGATTTTCTTCAAACTTCATACACTGATAGAACACATTGCGAGGAAGTGCAGTGTGCAAGAACAATAACTCTACCTTGCCTATTTTTTGAGTTATTCCCCTTTATCATATGTTCTTTAGAAAAATTTATCCGGAGCATATCTTTTTCATGCATGGAGGGATTTTGATATATCTTGGCACAAATGTTCACCACCACGAGGTGAAGTGTCATGCGCAAGAACCAGGTCCCTGGTTCTAAGGTCAAGGTCACACTTAGAGGTCAAAGGATACAAGAATGAAAACCTTGTCTAGAGCACTTCTTCTTCATGCATAGAAGGATTTTGAAATAACTTGGCACAAATGTTCACCACCACGAGACAGAGTGTCATGCGCAAGATCCAGGTCGCTAGGTCTAAGGTCAAGGTCACACTTAGAGGCCAAAGGTCAGATACAAGAATGACTTTGTCTGAAGCATTTCTTTTTCATGCATGGAGGGATTTTGATGTAACTTGGCACAATTATACATCAGCATAAGACGAAGTGTCATGCACAGTTCCCTTCTTTAGAATTACTTCCCTTTGTTGTTACTTTAAATAGCTTTTATTGTAACTTTTTCATTACTAGTCGTAGGGAAAAATCAAGACCACTTTTCTGTAGTACAACATGCATGCTACATCCAATTTTGAGGTGTATTTGGACCAATCTTTACCTAGTAAAGACTTTTGTGTGGACTTACAATTTTTTTTTTTTTTTTTTTTTTTTTATTAAAGATTAACTTCCCTTAGTTGTTGCTATAAATATCTTATGTTGTAACATTTTTATAATTGACCATAGGGAAAAAACAAGACCACTTTTCTGTGGTACAACATGGATGTTACTTTCCAATTTTAGATGTATTTTAAGATAACTCTACCTAGTAAGGAGTTTTTTGTGGACTTAGAAAAACAAAAGACTTACAATGATTACTAAACAACCACAAAACTAAAATTCCATTAATTTTGCAAATACAGCTGCTAGAAAAAAGAAATTTGCTGTGACTGGCATATATTGTGACATTCTGGCACTCTTGTTCCCTGTTAGCTTTCCATTCCTTCTTTTTACAGTAGCCATATAGAAAAACATCATAGCTATACTGTTCATGAAAATTAATAAAATTTAGCAGTAAGCCACCTCACCACTGAATAAGTCTTTCTTCCACATCTTTAAAATGCCTGATGTGGACCACAACTAAACGGTTCTTCAAAGCTTTTCCCAAAATGAATACTTTCAGACACTAACTTGCCAGGAACTTTAGCCTTCAATTATAATATGCCTGGCGGGGGGATTGGCCATGTCTAACATGGCTCTTGTTTGTATTTTGATAGAGTGAGATAATTCAGCTGTAGGTTGGAAATACTGTCTTATGATCCAAAATATATTGGATCTTGCAGTTTTTAGCTCAACTATTCGAAGAATAGGGGAGCTATCCTACACGCCCCGGCGTCGGCATGAGCGTCACACAAATGTTAAGTTTGCGTACCACCCCAAATATTTTCAAAGTCCATTGATATATTGCTTTGATATTTTGCATACTTGTTTACCATCATGACCCCAGTCTGTAAAAAGGAAGAGGCAACTCTATCAAGCATTTTGACTGAATTATGGCCCCTTTTTCGACTTAGAATATGCTTATTGTAATGTTTAAGTTTTACTCATAGCTTATATTATACTATCAAGCACTGAGAATAGTCGAGTGCGCTGTCAACTGACAGCTCTTGTTAGCATGACTGTTCGTATTTTATGGAGAACTATCCTACTTGCCTTGGCATTGGTATCTGAACCTTGGTTAAAAGTTTTGAAGTTCTTTCACTTCATCATTTTTATTACTATATGGATTTGATTCTAACTTAAACAATTGTTCCTCTTCATCGTTCACATCATATGATACAAGATCTGTAGCTCTGGCATTAATGTTTCATGAATTATGCCCCCTTTTAACTAAGAACTTCAGGTTGAAGTTTTGATGCACTTTTGCTGCTCTATGTCTTTCCCTACTAAATGGATTTTATTTAAACTTAAAGTAGTTGTCATATATAATTGCTGACATAAGATACAAAGTCCATAGCCATGACAGAAATATTCCAGGAATTAAGTCCTGTCTCTTTGATATTTAGAAATTCTGATTAATATTTTAATGCACTTTCTATCTCTGTTAGTACTAGATGGACTTGACTGAAACTTTAATTGTTGTCAAGTATCATCATCCACATCTGCGGTGGGAGGGGGGCGTTTAGTCACCGTAGTGATAGGTTTCCTCAGATTTGACACCTATTTCTCTTATCAAGCATCGAAATAGCATCTGACATCTCCTGTTATATTTCTTTTTTTGGCAATTTCCATGCATTGAGGCTGCTAATAAATACTTTACCCATTCAGCTCATTGCACAAAGGGAATACAGATTGTATAAAACATATTTCTTATTTATATTTCAGAGATAATTCCCCGATCTATACTGATGACAACATTTGAAGGGATCCACTATTTACTGTGTGCACTAGGAGATGGTTCCCTCTTCTACTTTCACCTTAACATCCATACAGGTAATAATATACTGAAATCATTATACAGTTCAACCTGTAGATAAATTCCATGCTTGGGAAAGCTAAAATGTGGTGCATATGTACTCTTGGTCTTTATTCACAGGTTTGTAGGCCTCTGTGGCCGAGTTGTGAAGGACGCTGACTTAAAATCACTTGCTCTCACTGATGTGAGTTCCAAAGCTTACTTGTGGTGAAGAATTCTTTATGTGACAAAGCCATTCAGTTGGCTTACGAAAGGTCGTGTTCTACCCATGTGCTCACCCGTAATTAAATAAAACTGTTAGACATTGGGGTTTTCCTGAGCCATTAGAAACTAGAAAAGTTGTCATACGACCTTCTGTCGGTGTGACTCTTAACCCAACAAAAGCAAAACAAAAAGCATTTTCACAGGTTTAACTTTAACTTTAAAAAATGAAACTTGGGGTCTTGGACTTGGGCAGTTGTTGATAAATTGTACAACCCTGGTTTGACTGTATTCATTATGGAAGAAACTGAAATAACCTCACTGCAATGTCACAATTTAATGCCTTAAGGTTTCTGATGAAGCTACCATTATGTGTTGTCACACACCTAATTAAATGTACATGTTGTAAGAATTTACTGATTCTGTTTGTTCCTAGGGACCATATTTAGGGTCTCTCTGGCAAAGTGATTAAGTCATTGTTCAAGTCCTGCTGGGGTGATCCTGAAAAAGCTATGCAACTGGCTTACAAATTGATGGTTCTGCCCATTTGCCCAGCTGATCACTGAGATAATGTATGGAGGAGCACCTTGGATTTTCCTGCACCAACGTAAGCTGGAAAAGTCACAAAATGACATAAAAGGTGTTGTATATGATCTAGAACGCAACAGAACATGAGGGCCATATTCAGGGAAAATGATGGTATTAATATCACTCGCATGCCATTGACTTGATAGAAGTTTACCTAAGTTCTTGTATCTAGGTTTGAAATTTATTGCTTTTAAAGACAGTTGTAGAAGTGAACATTAACAGAACATTTTATGGTATTTGCAGGTTATTTAACAGACAAGAAGAAAGTGACACTTGGTACCCAGCCAACTGTATTGAGAACGTTCAAGTCCTTATCAACAACAAATGTGTTTGCGTGCTCTGATAGACCTACTGTGATATACTCTAGCAACCATAAACTTGTCTTTTCTAATGTCAACCTTAAAGAGGTGAACCATATGTGCCCTCTGAACTCTGAAGGTTACCCTGACAGGTAAGTGTGGAGGAAAAACCTATTTTCAAGACCTTTAGCAAAGGAATAATTAAACAGCAGAATAGGAACTGGATGTTTTCTTCAATCTGACTAAAGTACATCTCCTATACGCTACGCATAGGATCTGACAACGAGCTATTCATGGCCTCGTTCTGACAACCCTTCTGCTAGCCAATCAAAAGCTACCTTACAACATCCTGCAAGCTTTAAAAAGCCGCAGGTTTTGATATCAACAACTTTTATGTCGATCGATGTCAGATAGCCGGTTAGCTCAGTTGGTAGGGCACTTGCTTTGTAAATGAGAGGTCCCGGGTTCGAGCCCTGGATTAACTGCAAATTTTTCTTACTCTTTGACATTCGAACAAGTTGTCTGATTGGTTCAAACCAAAATAGATTTGCGAAAATAAAAATAGCAATATTGGAAATCCAAAATATACAGAAGACGAATGTGAATGGGTCGTTCTCAGATCTTCGTTTAGAAGATCAAGTACTTTAGTCAGATTAATGTTTTCTTGTGATTCCGTTAAACGCTTATTATTAAGTGAAGTGCAAAGGAATCCTCTTCATTATTGATAAACCAGATCTTGTTTTATGATCACAAGATTTAGGAAGATTTCACTGTTTGCCTTATGAGAATGTCATATCTATATTATGTGTGTATTTCTTTGCTTTGAAGTTATAAATTTGTTCGCATAGAAAAACTTTTAACGCTGGAAATAAGTATTTTAGCCTTTGGTTTTGGTAAAGTTTTTTCCAAACACTTGAATAAAATATTTGTATGAAAAGCATATATGCTGCTGGTGAGTTTGATGAGGTTACTTTTTGTATTTTTCACTAAAGTTGGAAATTGGTAAAACAAAATGGAGGCATTGCAGATAATAAGTATTTACATGTTCTTTCCAGTTTGATAGGTTTGACTCATTCTTTCTTCCTATTTCTAGTTTGGCTATTGCAAATGACAACACACTAACAATAGGAACTATAGACGAGATACAGAAACTCCATATCCGTACCATACCGCTAGAGGAATCTCCTAGGTTTGTTGTAGATTTGTTTCAGTTCTGTATAAAAAAGATCATATATGCAATATACACAGTGTAATCCTGGTAAGCTGATGAATAAGGTCTTAATTGAGTTTGCTTTTTAACTGAAATGTGATGTAAGAAATGACTTGTACAGAACCATTAAATGTTGATATGCTTAATGGCGTAGATAAATTATGAATGAATCATTCATGACATGATCATGAACAAATTTTCTCAATATTTTTCCTGTTTTGGGTTTGAAACCTTACTTAGGATGTAGAATTCTTTCATGCAAGTATGGAAGGTCACAGGTTCTACCCTGGTGCCCACTCGAGTCTGAAATAACGCATAAAGGGAAGGGGCACCTGGGGTCTTCATCTACCATCAAAAGTTGGATGGTGCCTTATGACCTGTTATTAAGTAGACGTGATGTTAAAAAGCACAGGCTATTTTTGTGCCTCTTAATCAATCACTTGCCCCTCACCGATGTGGGTTCGAGCCTCACAAACGGCCTTAAATGCTTCATGTGAGGAAGCCATCCAGCTGGCTTATGAAGGTCTATAGTTATACCCAGGTGCCCGCTTGTGATGAAATAATGCACAGAGGGGCAGCTGGGGTCTTCCTGCACCTTCAAAGTCTTGAGAGTAGCCATATGACCTATAATTGTGTCAGTGTGACGATAATCTCAACAAAACAAACAAAATTTTTTTGACTGATTTCCATCACTACCATTAGCTCTTCCATAATTACTAGTTTCATCTCAGTTACTACTTTCACCTCAATTTCAGCAGTTTATAGAATTTGGGGAGGACGTTAGCAGTTCATAACTGATCACTTTCTTTATATACTGCGGCTGTTATATCAGCTGACAAATATTGACAACACATCAGTGTATTAGTATGACAATTGTTCAGAACTTAGCAGCAGGAATGGCAAATGGATTTGTCCAAATTAATCTCAAGTTTAGAAAAAAAAAAATTTTGCCTTTGGAATATATGGAAATCTATTCAAAGGGCAAGTTAAGTACAAGTACATACCATTGGCATGAGCATATTGTTAATAACCGATATAGAAGCTCATGGTGATCGCCTGACTCTATACTTTTGACTTTAAAATACAACAGGAGGATAGCATACCAGGAATCCTCACAGACTTTCGGTGTGATCTCGATGCGTATGGATGTGCAGGACGGTTCATCCACCACCCCAACACGAATGAGCGCAAGCACTCATGCCTCCTCTACGTCTAGTAGTAACAACTCAAAGATGGTTTCCACGGGAACAAGCATGATTGGAGAACACTCATACGGAGATGAAGTGGAGGTTCACTCACTTCTTATTATAGATCAACACACTTTTGAAGGTATGTGACATGCGAAACATTATTAAACACCAAGATACAAAGTGATGTATGTGGGCTATATTAGAGTAATGCATGTCCGTTCATTGGTCTGTCTGTCTGTCTGTCTTGTACGGTCCGTATTTTTCTTAACTGTTAGAAAGATTTTCATAAAACTGGAAGCATATGTTTATCTCATCAAAATGATGCACAGAGTGCACAACCTAGGTCACTAGGTCCAAGGTCAGAGGTCAAAGATCAAGTATTTTAATTTCATATGTGTTACATATCTTAAGTGCTGGGTAGCTTTTCATATCTGGTGTTCACCACATCAGAATGACATGTAGAGCGCACAACCCAGGTCACTAGGTCAAAGTTCAAGGTCACATGTAGATGTGATAGGTTAAATATCTTAACTTTTTGTATGCTCGTTATTGTCTAAACTACTTGGAAGATTTCATAGAACTAATATCAATTGTTTATCTCAACAAGACAATGTTAGAGTGCACAACCAAGGTCACTGGTTCATGTTCAAGGTTACACTTGGAGTTCAGAGATCAAATAGCTTAAATTTATGTATGTGTCATATCTGCTTGACCTTGGACAAGGTCACACATGATGGCAAAAGTCTTAAATACAACATTTTACATTCCCTCTATCAAAGCGGTACTTGGGGTATCTATTGACAGATGTAGTTATAAATTTTATTAAGTACCTGAAGGACACTGTTCCAATCTGCTTATACCGCGTACTGCCAAACAATGATTATAACTGGGAGATGCTCAAACAATGATTATAACTGGGAGATGTTCAAACAATGATTATAACTCAAACAATGATTATAACTGGGAGATGCTTGACCTTGACAGTTAATTTAAAGTGAAATAGAGGTGCAGTGCTAAAAGTGAAATAGAGGTGCAGTGCTAAAGAATAATAAAAATTGCAGTTTTACAGTTAAAAACATAAAAGATAGCTTCATTTATGGGTAAGACAATAGGCCGCTTAGAAAATGAATGAAGGCTGTATCACATAACTGAACCCTCTCTGTGAAGATATTACCGGCTTAATGAAAAAGTGGTAGTGTTTTCACGGCCTTAAATTAAGGCATTTTGAAATATATGTTACCCAACCTAACATAAATGTCAATCTCTGGTGTAAGTGATTGGTAAACAAATTATAAATTAAAAGTAAAAAAAAATGTTTTTAACTTTCAGTCCTACATGCACACACACTGCTACAAAATGAGTTTGCTACAAGCTTGATCTCTGCTAAACTGGGAGATGATCCAAACACTTATTTTATTGTTGGAACAGCCTTGGTGAACCCTGAAGAGGCAGAACCTAAACAAGGAAGAATTATTGTCTTCCATTGTCAGGAAGGTAAACATATTTGAGCCGCCCCATGAGAAAACTAACATAGTGCATTTGCGACCAGCATGGATCCATACCATCCTGCGCATTCGCGCAGTCTGGTCAGGATCCATGCTCCTGGCTTTCAAAGCTTATTGCAATTAGAGAAACCATTGGCGAACAGCATGGATCCTGACCAGAGGCTGGTCTGGATCCATGCTGGTCGCAAATGCACTATGTTAATTTTCTCATGGTGTGGTTCATTTATTACTGTAAAATCATTTAATTTTGTGACTAGAAGATTTTCCGGTTTTGGCAGAAATGACTATATTGACAGAATATGAATTATGGATTTTGAATTTTAAAGATAATTAGAAAATGTGCTTATTTTTTGTGATTTAATTATGTGAATTTATAATTTTTATATAGCCATGAAAATCCACTAAAATTATTACATTACAGTCCCTCAATAGTAATGATTACATAGCATAAGACTGTTTCTTGTATATGAATTGTTCAAAAAAAGAAAAGCTCAGTGGCACAGATTTTAAGGAGTGAATGATTTAGGAAACATTACCTTTCTTTTCAAATGTTGACTATACCTGTCTATGACTGGTGTATTTACAACAGTGACTATGATTGTACGGGGTTTTCATTTATATAGTAGATGGTGGAAGTTACAAAGTAGAGGAAGGTCTGAAGTTCATCTATTTAGAACTTTGCTTGCTACAGGAAAAGTAGCTAGGGCTTAAACCTCTATAGCCATCTCTGGCCCTTTTATAAGACCCCTGCTTTTCTGTACCCGAGAAAAACTCGTGTAATGTAACAGAAAATATCATTAAAATCATATACAAGAAATAGTCTATAAATTGAGATGCCTTAAGCTTTAGAATTATTAAGAAAGGTAAATGACGATATAAAATATTTATATACTTACCTTACATACTGATATCTTTCTTCAGGAAAAGTGACCCAGATAGCTGAGGAGGAAATTACAGGGGCTGCATATACCTTGTGTGAATTTAATGGAAAATTACTGGCCAGTGTCAACAGTACTGTGAGTATAGCATGCTCTCAGTTAACCTTTACCCTTCTAAATTTCTAAAATGGACTTGTCCATCATTCAATTTGGGCAGCAGCACTTATTATTTAAAGGGGTGTTCACTGAAAAATGACTTACTGAATTGCGAACAGTGAAGACCTAGATCAGCCTGCACAGATGTGCAGGCTGATCTTGGTCTGCATTGGTCGCAAAGGCAAAATCAATTGCCGCCAGCAGGATAAGGGTTAATCATTGAAATACTTTAGGTTACAGACCAAGAAGTAACAAAATTGGCTCATTACCCACTGTTTACACAGTTTAAGGTTGCTCCTATAGTGTAATCACTACCTTAAAATGCTGTCAGTCTTGCTTTTGCTGGTAAAGAAAATTTGTAGCCAACTGGGAATGGTTTTAGGCATGGACAGACAAGGTATAGGACCATTATCATACAAGACAGCATATGGATGGCTTCATCACAAGAAAGAGCTCAATCCTGGGTGTACTTAATACTTCAATACAAGGCTAGGGTGTAAACATTCAGTTCAATGCAAGGCTAGGGTGTAAACATTCAGTGCGAGTTTTTTGGACATTCTGCTATAGCTTAATTGTTTCATAGGTATTTTGCAATTTAATTCAAGGTTTTTTATTCCTTGTTTCATTTGACTATTCAAAGAATAGGTGGGGCTATTGCACCAATCTTTTCGTTTCTGTCCATCATGGCATCTGCGTCAGTGGGCCAATTTGTTTGTTTTTGTACCCCCCGACAACAAAGTTGTAAGGGGGGGTATACTGGTTTCAGGTTGTCTGTCTGTCCGTCTGTCTGTCTGTCCGTCTGGTCGTCTGTCCGTAGACGCAATCTTGTGCGCACCATCTCTCCTTATCCCCTTGACAGAATTTAATGAAACTTCACACAAGTGATCAGTACCAACAGTAGTTGTGCATGGGGCATGTTAGGTTCTTTTAGAAAAAAAATTTGCAGAGTTATGGGACTTTGATTTTTTGTTACTATACTATATACATAGACACAATCTTGTGCGCACCATCTCTCCTCATTCCCTGGACACAATTTAATGAAACTTCACACAAGTGATCAGTACCAACAGTAGTTGTGCATGGGGCATGTTAGGTTCTTTTAGAAAAAATTTTTGCAGAGTTATGGGACTTTGTTTTTTGTTACTATACTATATACATAGACACAATCTTGTGCGCAGCATCTCTCCTCATCCCCTTGACACAATTTAATGAAACTTCACACAAGTGATCAGTAACAACAGTAGTTGTGCATGGGGCATGTTAGGTTCTTTCAGAAAATTTTTTTCCAGAGTTATGGGACTTTGTTTTTTTGTTACTATACTATAGACATAGACACAATCTTGTTGGCACCATCTCTCCTCATCCCCTTGACACAATTTAATGAAACTTCACACAACTGATCAGTAACAACAGTAGTTGTGCATGGGGCATGTTAGGTTCTTTCAGCGACAAAAATTGCAGAGTTATGGGACTTTGTTTCTTGTTAACATACTATGTATATACAGTCTGCATATGCAATCTTGTGCATGCCTAATCTACCAAACCCTTGCACACAATGTAATGAAACTTCACACAAGTGATCAGTACCAACCTTAGTTGTGCATGGGGCATGTTACATTCTTTTAGATAACTATTCTGCATAGTTATGGGACTTTGTTTTTTGTTACTATACTGTATACATACAGTCTATATACATACAGTCCACATAATTATGCAGTCTTGTGTGTGTCAAATTGCAATGTACTGTGTCATTGCATGCGGGGGGTACATTCATCACCTTTAGTGATAGCTCTAGTTTTATGTAAACTATTCTTTCAATAACTTCTTGTAGGAATGGATTGAGACTTCACACACTTATTCCGCGAATGATTTGACTTGCACTGAACAGGTTCCATAACTTCTGTTTTGCATTTTTACAGAGTTATGCCCCTTTTTAGACTGTTATTTCAATAATCACCAGTGGTAACCATGAATGTTACTTTTTTTATTGACAAGGCTTTTGAATAGCCAAGTGATGCTGTCCTCCTACAGCTGTCCTCCTACTCCTCATGTTGAATTTACAATATGTTGAGTATATGCTGATCTGTTCTTGACACTTCAGGTACGGCTGTTTGAATGGAGAACTGCGGAGAAGGAATTAAAGTTAGAATGTTGTCACTACAATAATATCATAGCTTTATATCTGAAGACAAAAGGAGATTTTATCTTGGTTGGAGACCTCATGAGATCTATCACGTTACTGTTATACAAGTCTATGGAGGGTACTTTTGAAGAGGTAAGATTCAGCAATTAAAATACAGATTTGGGGTTTAGATTTAGTAGAGTGTCAGCATGTCTTGGAGGACACTAGCTAGAAATATGCTGGAGTCAATCTTGCACTGTCTCACTAGGTACTGTAAAATCATTGACTGTAAAATCATTTAATTTCGTGGGCATGAAATTTCGTGGTTTTGGTCAACATGGCAATTTCGTTGGGATATGTATTCGTGAATTTCAAATCTTGAACATAAACTGAATGGGAATTTTACTGGTTGGGATTAAATTTCGTGGATTGACTTAATCATGAAATCCACGAAAACTAGTCCCCCATGAATATTAATGATTTCACAGTAATTGTGCAGGCATGGAATATGAATTATTGGATTTCAAGTTTTGAAGATAAAATAAATGGAAGTTTTATTTGTACATTGGGATTTAATTTCTTGGATTTACACAGGTTTGCAGAAGTGGAATCTTTGTCTGATTTTAATAATGAAGTGAGCCGCGTCATGAGAAAACCAACATAGTGCCTTTGCGACCAGCATGGATCCAGACCAGCCTGCGCATCTGCGCAGTCTGGTCAGGATCCATGCTGTTCGCTAACAGTTTCTCTAATTGCAATAGACTTTGAAAGCGAACAGCATGGATCCTGACCAGACTGCGCAGATGCAAAGCCACTATGTTGGTTTTCTCATGGCACGGCTCAAGTATCATATGAATTGATTTCTCAAAAAATGATATGTTGGTCATTTGTATATTGCAGCACATTATTCGTATTATATTATTCAACATAATAAATTCATTTTAAATGTTGTGACAGCCTACCTTAAATGGAACAATCATAAATATGATTTGATTACAGATTGCACGAGACTGCAATCCAAACTGGATGACAGCAGTAGAAATCCTGGACGATGATATTTTCCTTGGAGCTGAAAATAGCTTTAATTTGTTCACTTGCCACAAAGACAGGTAATTAAACAAAATGAGGGCCACTGTGTGAAAGCCAGTTTTAGGGCTTTGTGACCATCAAGGATCCATATCAGTGCACATCTATATTTTTAATCAATTTCAGCACATGTGTATGCATACTGGTCCCAAAGCCCTAAGGTTTATTTTCATACAGCAGTGCTCAAATACCCCTTTTCATTGTTAGATGATATAAAAAGAGTCACAACCCATCCGTAAATTTTTGGAACATGTTTGTATGGCATAACATTGTGAAAAAAAGAACCCATAAGGTGAGGGATTTCAGTAGGAGAATTGTGATGAAAAGTCAGATCATACATGCATACATGTCAAGTTTCCCGGATCGTCCGGGAGTCTCACGGATTTTTTGTCCATTTCCCGGACATACGGAAATCAATTATTTCTCCCGGAAATCCAAAATTCCATGCTAATGGTTTCCTATATCAAACTTAATCCCTAATTACACACTGCCTGACGTAATTTATCACTACTGGTATATTGATAAGAGTTTAACAAGGTCACGCACTGATGACATTCTGCAAACAGGTGTGTACTGTGCTATTTTTAGATTGTGTTAATTGGCGAGTGCTGATACTGACATAACATGATGATAAGACAGGAACTTGTTTATTGAAGATGTTAAGTGTGAAAAGAGATATTTTAAGGATACATTTGAGTAGATTAAAGAGCCGACCTTTATTGGATTGATGGCAATCATTATCAATGATGGAGAAAACAACTTGAGATAGGTTTTAACATTCTTTCAACAGCTATGGTTTTCAATTTCATTTTGATGAGTAAAAAGTATTTTTCAGTATAGATTCAAAAGGGTGAAATAGATTTTTTTCCAATCAATGTTAGCTTCTGTTCATTTGCAAAAAATCTAAGAATGTAAAAAAAACCTGCAGATTATTCACATTAAAGAAACTCGCCAGTATAAAATTTCATCCAAATTCCAACTCCTCTGCTCAAACCATACTGTAATAACTGAATAAAGTTACTATAAATCTATATATAATTTTTTGTTTACATTGCAGAATTTCTAAAATGAACTTTTCCAATCTTTCGTTTTGGACAGTACCGGTAACTGTTAAAAGCTAAGGGTGCTTACAAAAAAGATACTGATATATGGCAAACAGTGCAGATCATGATCAGATGCATGGACAATTTACACTCGTCGCAAAGGCAGAATCAATCGTATTCAACAGGATTAAGATTAAAATGTTTTAAAATGCAACTTAAGCACCTAAAAAAATAGATCAGATCTTATCTGTTATACAGTTTTATAGAATCAACCAAAAATTTCCTAAAAAAATGCTCGTCGAAAATATCTCCTGGATTTTCATCAAATATCCTGGATTTTCAACTGAAATCTCCTGGAAAATTGTCCACGGAACTTGACATGTATGTACATGGCAAGTTGCATGTCTAAAGGGTTGATGGATCAGGGTCTTTTTCTTGACCAGGATGGTTTGAAAGGAGCCATTTTGTCATGTTTGTTACCACAACAAATGGAAATAGAGATTTCTCTCACCCATGATAGATGTGTTAGTTTAAGGAACTTAATCACACTTTATTTTAGTGCTGCAACCACAGATGAGGAACGACAGAATCTACAAGAAACTGGTCTCTTCCATCTTGGTGAATTTGTCAATGTTTTTAGACACGGTAAGATCAGTTTGTCTTTGTTATATACCTAAAGAGACGTATTATCTTCTACCCTCAGTGTCCATCCGTTAGCAATTTCATGTTCACCACATTGAGACGACATGCAGAGTGCATGTTCTGGATGGCTCGCTTGGAGGTCAAGGTCACACTTAGGGGTCAATAGTCATATGAGTGTGTTTCGTATCCGCCCTGTAACTCTTGAACTGCTTGAAGGATTGTATAGAAACTTGGCACAAATGTTTATCACATCGAGACGACATGCAGGGCGCATGTTCTGGATGGCTTGCTTCAAGGTGAAGGTTACACTTAGGGGTCAAAGGTCATCGCTCTGTAACTCTTTGAATGCTTTGAACGATTTCAAAGAAACTTGACACAAATGTTCACCATTGAGACGATGTGCAGAGCGCATGTTCTGTATGGCTAGCTACAAGGTCAAGGTCACACTTAGGGGTCAAAGGTCATACCATCTGGTGTATATAGCTCCGCATTGCGGTGCTCTTGTTCATTCTGTGTTAAATGATATTAAAAGAAATGTGATTACTTTGTTATCCAAAGCTATAGTGGTAATATTTATTCCAACATGTGTACTTCAAAGTCTGAAATGAACTGTATAATTATGTTTTATTTTAGAAGAGCTAAATGCATTTGTTATCAGTTATACAGCGGTAAAGTTGAACTCAAATTTAGTCATATTGTTAGGTCAAGGTCAAACAGCTGAGGTGACATGGACCACTAGTCTGATTCCTGCTTTGAGGCATATTTTTTCTCGTAGTGTACGAGAGTTTGAAACTGAATAGATTTTTGTGGTATGTTCATGGACTTATTAATTGGCAATCACAGCAGTCCTGGCTTTGTTGTGGTAAATATCTAGCATTAGGCAGTCATATCTAGTAGAAGCTTGAAGATTCCTCCAAAACATGTTTGTCAGTGAATGCCCTGAGGGGGTAGTCTGAGGGGTCTTCTGTCATGTTCTGGAAAATTGATGCTATTGCTAGCTGACATTATTACTTTATACTGATGAATGTTTGTACTACACATACCATTTAGCATTTCATTTCCTACTCTGTGATTTAGGTTCCTTGGTGATGCAACATTCATTTGAGAGTAGTACACCAACCCAGGGCTCTGTCTTGTTTGGTACAGTCAATGGTGCAGTAGGTATGTAGACATATCAGTTCCCAATAAAATATCCTAATTCCATTGTGGTTGCATTTTTTTTCGTTTCCCATTGGACTTTTTTGTGTGAAATAGGACCAGATTGGTAAGACATAAGTTAGTTCCATCACTGGCAGTAATGTAGAAAAATTTACTTAGTTTTGAGGATAAAGTGCAATATAATGTACTGTTCTGCAGCTTATTGTGATATATTTAAAAATGTTAAACAGCACCATTTATTAAATGTGTTATTATAAAGAACAGTATTGGTTGTTTCTGGTAATAGAAACTTTTTAAATGTCTTGATTATTCTTGAATTTTGTAAGTTACAGGTATTTTGGATAACAAAATGTTTTTAAAATTTCAATTTTGACATCTGTTAATATAATGTTATAAAACTGTCAGGATATTTTAGTATGGTAAGTTTTGTAAAATTCCTGGTAAATATCAAATATTTTCATTTTTCAGAAGACAGTATTGAAGATAAAGGTCCTACTTCCACCCATAGAGGCCTTTAAAATGCAATTTACAAAAAAAAACTATTTTGGATTTGGTGCAATAAATAATATTAGCTCCCTAATTTAAATGTTAAGTGAATTGCAGTTACATGTGATACTTTAGTGATCTTTGTGTTTTCATTATTAGAAAAGAAGCAAATCCAAACAAAAAACAAACATATTTTCAATTTGCTCCACAGGTCTAGTCACTCAGTTACCACCAGACTTCTACCATTTCTTGCTGGACGTGCAGGGAAGGTTGGCTAAAGTGATCAAAAGTGTTGGCAAAATAGACCACTCATTGTATCCTTCTAAACATGACAGTGATATTGGCAGAATTTGTCTCATATTGGCAGAACTTGTCTCATATTGGCAGAACTTGTCTCATATTGGCAGAACTTTATTTATATTGACAGAACTTGTATTAATTTGGCAGAACTTGTCTCAGAAGTAGTAACTCGCATTGGTAGCTAGGTGGTAAATTGCCCACCTTTCATGCTGAAGTTGAGTGTTTGATTCCAGTCTGGGTCATATTGATTTTTATGCCCCCACTTTGGGGAGGGGGGCATATAGATTTGCCCTTGTCCGTCCTTCCGAGAATGTCGTGTCGCACCTAGCTCCAAAAGTATTTGACATAGAGTCACAAAATTTTACAGGAATGTTGGTCAGCATGTGTAGTTGTGCACCTGGGGTTTCGCTTCTGGAATCATTCAGTCATGTAGGAGTTATAGCCCCTGACTGTAAAAATCCTTCATTTTAGTGTTGTGACGCGCCTAACTCCAAGAGTATTTGACGTAGAGTCACAAAACTTTACAGGAATGTTGGTCAGCATGTGTTATTGTGCACCTGGGGTTTCGTGTCCGGATTTGTCCAGTCGTGTAGGAGTTCTGGCCCCTGACTTAGTAAAAAATTGGTCATTTTAATGTTGTGTTGCGCGTAGCTCAAAAAGTGTTTGACCTAGAGTCACCAAAGTTTACAGGAATGTTGGTCAGCATGTGCAGTTGTGCACCTGGGGTTTTGCGTCCGGATTCATTCAGTCATGTAGGAGTTATGGCCCCTGACTTAGATAAAAATTGGTCATTTTAATGTTGTGTTGTGCGTAGCTCCAAAAGTATTTGACCTAGAGTCACCAAAGTTTACAGGAATGTTGGTCAGCATGTGCAGTTGTGCACCTGGGGTTTTGCGTCCGGATTCATTCAGTATTGTAGTAGTTATGGCCCCTGACCTAAGAAAATATTGTCATTTTTATGTCATGTAGTGTAGTCATGTAGTCATGTAGTCCCATGGACACATTTCTAGTTTATAAAAATGTTAGTAGTCTATGCTTTGCTCTCAGCATAAGAGAATGATTATAGAACTGATCAGCCGCATCATTAAAATGTGACCGGTTGTCTTACCATGACATGATTCTGCAGTGTGATATTCCAGTGAAGTAGCACTATATAGTTTGACGTTGTGCTCTGTTACCTAGTTATTGGGTCTTTTAAAAAAAATATACCATAAAAGGTATTGGTGTATCATATGTCACACAAATGCTATGTAACATCAAAAAAGTATAGTAGGGGAACTTGTTTTTAGAATTTTTGATTAGCAGTAAAATGGTATAATTTTATGTACATATATCTGCATATGAATTTACCTTAACACTATGTTAAGTTGGCGGTCATTTCACACGGAACGTAAGACAGAAGTATGCACAGGTTTTATTGATGGTGACCTTATTGAAAGTTTCCTGGATCTCTCGAGGGACAAAATGTCTGAGGTTGTACAGGCGCTACAGGTAAACTTTGAATGAAGTGAATTTCTTCTCCAGGAGAATTTTCTTCCACTTTGGTTATTGTTTAATGCTATGAAATCATAAGTATCCTATTTTCACGGATTTCCAACTTTATAGTTTTGTTTATTTCATAGAACTAACTTCGGATTTTCCTGTTTATATGGTCTTATAAATGGAAAATTGACCAATTTAATGTCTTGATGGTAATAGTCATTTTGAACCATGAAATTTTTTTATCTGTGAAATCAAACAAATTCACAGCATAGTATCCACTTCAATAGGCACAAAATATATTTTATTACAATCAAACATTGTTCGGTCGAACGCTGGTAATTCGAACACCACCTTGGCTTGAACTCGTCAGGTCCCGGTAAAATCCATTTATAATGTAAATTGTTCAATGGCTACTGATAACTTGAACAGATTTTGCCGGTCCCATCAAGTTGAAGTGAACAAAGCTTGACTGTAGTTAATAGTTATAAAACTTGACATAAGTTGGTATAGTGTTCTTAAATGTGCAGATTTGAATGGTGCAGTACAAATACAATGTTACATTCTTGGTTGTATGTGAAATACATTCCTATTGATTGTAAATGTCATTTGCATGATTATTATTTCAGTATAAAGCGAAGGTATTTTGTTAAAGGGGCTTGCCACCAGTTGTGTTCCAAGATTTTAGAAACTTAAAAGGAACATTTAGGTTGTTTGTAATTTTGAAGAAAAAAAGGACAAAAACTGTGAATTAGGGAATTATAGGCATTTGTTTTCTAAAGCACTACCATAGTACATGTATATATGAACCGCGCCATGAGAAAACCAACATAGTGCGTTTGCGACCAGCATGGATCCAGGCCAGCCTGCGCATCTTGCGCAAACCATTAGGGAACAGCATGGATCTTGACCAGACTGCACGGATGCGCAGACTGGTCTGGATCCATGCTGGTCGCAAATGCACTATGTTGGTTTTCTCATGGCGCAGCTCATATTTTGTTTTTGTTGGGTTTAGAGTTACAGCAATACTTTTCTGCCAGAATATCAGATTCAGTAGTTTTATACAAGTAGATGATATTTTTTTTTAAAAGTTGACAAGAGGTACATCTGGAGGCATCCCCTATCCATCAAAACATGTTTCTGTTCTCATTTTCGAAGATTTTATGTGTTGAAGTTTTGAATTTTAAATTTTTGGTTTCAAGTTAAATACTGGAAAATAAAAATCTTTTAACTTGGAAGATGGACTTAAAGCAATAAAAAATAACCAGTTTTGTAATTTAGACAATTTTTCTAAAAAAGTATGATTACTGGTACTACTAGATTTGTAAGTTTCAGGTTTTGAATCAAGGTTGAATTCTTTCGTGCTGTAGAAGCTTTATAATAAGTCTGAAAAGTTGGCATTCTCTGTTAGGATACCAATTAATGCTACAGTTGTGCCAGTAGGGACAATCTCTTACACCCGTATCAGTTTGAAAGTCACCACAACCTTTAAAGTAGTTCTGCACATTTGATAAACCGGAAGTAATGGCGTAACGTTATTTATCCGAGAAAATTATTTTATGAATTAATTGTAACCCTTGAGAAAATCGATTAAAACAGCAAGGTTACTATCATTATAAAGATGATATTGAAATGTTTGACACATTAAATAATGCCAAATTATGTCTTGAAATCAGCTTGAAATGCGCAGATTTCTTTAATGATGGGCAAATATATCGAAAGCAAAGACACAGACCTATTCATTTTATGTCATCATATTATTAATGACTGTGAGAAGTTTCATAAAAATCTACTTAGTAGAAAAAATTCGGAAAAATGTCATATGAAATTTTGATTTTCCCATAGACTCCCATTATGAAAACTTGCTTGAGGTTCATAATTTTCAAATTAGTTTAAACAAAAATTCAGGTACGCGACCTGTCTTTTTTATTTGCTGAATTTTTCTAAGTATATACTAAAATTTTGGAAAATCAAAGTTTAATCAAATTCTACATAGTAGAGACCTTTATGATCCGAACGTGCAGAACCACCTTAAACTTGACGTTAAATTATAGTTTAAATACAATTTTTTTTTTTTTGTAGATTGATGATGGCAGTGGAATGAAGAGGGATGCAACTGTAGATGATCTTGTAAAAATGGTTGAGGAATTGACAAGGATTCATTAGCTTTAGCTGGCCCAAAAATTTATATACTGTGCTGTAAAGATTCGCTTTGCGGTAGAAAGCATGTTTACACATACCATGTTTGTTTCTAAACCTTGGCTAAATGGCATGTCAGTTGATCATGTGGATGTAGGAAGAGAGTGATTGTATTTACATCTCTGCCGGGTTGGATTGTCTACAGACTTGTTACTTATTACTTGGTACAGTAACAAAAATATTGTAGGACTTGTTTAGCCAGTTTGTGCAAAATTGGTAGTTCATCCCTGGTATAAGAATAAAAAAGAATGTCTTGAAAAAAATGAATTGCCTCCCTTCTTGACAATGTTATGTTCCAATATCACATATATCCTCTGTATATGAGAAGCTAGTGTTTTCTATCACATTAAAAGAATGAAAAGCTTTTATCCGACAAACGCTTTCTATAAAAACAACAGAAACTTTGGAGATACCTTTGAACAAATTTTATAAAGGAGTATGGAAGATTTTATCAAAGTACTGCTTAGAATGCCCACTTAGGTAATGTGCAAATCTATGGATCACAGGGTCACGAGTTTGATTCTCTGGCAAGGGGTATGTTCTCTATGACAATATGATAGAAGATAATGTGTCTAAAGTCCTTTCATCCTCCACCTCTGATTCATGTGGAGAAGTTGGCAGTTGCTTGCAGAGAACAGGTTAATACTGGTACAGAATCTAGGAACACTGGTTAGGTTAACTACCCACTGTTACATAACTGAAATACTGTTCAAAACCGCTCTAACCCACCAAAGAAACAAAAGAATTAAAATATGATCTTTGTAGTGATTTTTATTAGCTCATGTCACAAAGTGACAGTGTGAGCTTTTCTGGATCGCGCATGGCGTCCGTCTGGTCCTCCGTGCGTAAACTTTTGTTGTGACCATCTAGAGTCACATTTTTTCTATGGAGATTTGTGAATGTTGGTCAAATGTTCATCATTGAGATATCTATGTCAAGTTCGAAACTGGGTCAACTGCGGTCAAAAACTAGTCAGTAGGTCTAAAAATAGAAAAACCTTGTGACCTCTCTAGAGCCATATTTTTCAATAGAATTTAATAAAAATTAGTCAGATGTTAACCTTGTCTGTATCTAGTCAAGATCGAAATGGGTCACGTGCCATCAAAACTAGGTCAGTAGGTCAAATATAGAAAAACCTTGTGACCTCTAGAGCCTATTTTCATGGGATCTGTATGAAAGTTGGTCTGAGTGTTCATCTTGATGATATCTAGGTTCAGTTCGAAACTTGGTCACGTGCTGTCAAAACAGGTCATAGGTACTAAAAATAGAAAAACCTTGTGACCTCCTAGAGGCCAATATTTTTCATGGATCTTCATGAAAATTGGTCAGAATGTTCTTATTGATGATATCTAGGCCATGTTCGAAAGAGTTCATGTGGTCTCAAAACTAGGTCAGTAGGTCTAAAAATAGAAAAACTTTTTGACCTCTCTAGAGCCATATTTTTCAATGACCTTCATGAAAATTAGTCAGAATGTTCACCTTGATGAATCTAGGTCAAGTCGAAACTTGGGATGTGGGTCGAAAATCTAGGTATTAGTCTAAAAATAGAAAAACCTTTGACCTCTCTAGAGGCCATATTTTCCATGGATCTTCATGAAGTTATTAGTCTGAAAGTTCACTTTGATGATGTCTAGGTCAAGTTTGAAAGTGGGTCAATGAGGTCTAAAAAACTAGGTCATTAAGGCTAAAAATAGAAAAACCATGTGACCTTCTAGAGGCCTTATTTTACATTGATCTTCATGAAAATTAGTCAAGATGTTCACCTGATGATATCTTGGTAGTTGGAAGTGGATGAAGTGTGGTCTAAAACTAGGTCATTAGGTCTAAAAATTGAGAAACCTTGTGACCATCTTAGGGGCCCAACTTTTCATGAGATCTTCCTGAAAATATGGTCAGAATGTTCACCTTTTGAATCTAGTGTCCAAGTTCGAAACTGGTCAGTGCTTTAAAAACTAGGTCCTTAGGTCAATTAATAGAAAAAACCTTGTGACCTCTCTAGAGCCGACTTTTATGAGATCTTCATGAAAATTGGTGAGAATGTTCACCTTGATGGTATCTAGGTCAAGTTCAAAACTGGGTCAAGTGCCTCAAAAACTAGGTCAATAGTCAGAAAATTTAGAACAACCTGTTGACCTCTCTAGAGGGCCATATTTTTCAATGGATCTTCATGAAAACTTGGTCAGAATTTTTATCTCGAATCTAATTCAAGTTCAGAACTGGGTCAATGAGCTGAAAACTAGGTCACTATGTCAAATAATAGAAAAAAACGATGTCATACTCAGTTCAAAACTGGGTCATGTGGGGACAGGTGAGCGATTCAGGACCATCATGGTCCTCTTGTTGCTGGGGAGATCTGTATTTGAAAAAAAGAAAATCCGAAATGTATTGCTTTACTTTGATTTTAAAGTAATTGTCCAAAATTTTGTAGCAGTACAAAATGTGTTCATTTGAAACCTTTAGAAATGGGCATTAGTTTATTAACAGGGACATTTAAGTGCTTTATAATGTTTACTTATTTACATAGTTAAAGCCTAAACTGGATATAGAATTCTTTCATTCGTTCAACCAAACTGCCCATTTGTGTTTGAAGTAATGTCCAGCGGGGTATGTGGTGTCATTCTTCACCAGTTGCACTGAATAGTCTATGTATGACCTAAATGATTTTGTTTTGATTTGATACCTCAGAAAGTACGCATTTTGAACAAATTTCTGGTACTTCGTGTTTAAAAAAAAAAAAAGTGCTGTGAGAGGTTGCCACGTTTATAAAAATATGTATCTGTATTTGTAAACTAAGTGCTATTGCATATTGTTATGATGTGCTGTTTAGTGAGTTGTTTTCCCATTTGTTACTTCTGTTTTGATAGACTTATTCTAATCATTTGACCTTGTACGACTTGATGTACAGGGTTTTCACTGGAAAGTCATTTAATTTCGTAAGCAGGAAATTTTGTGGTTCTGGATATAGCATCTTTTTTTTAGATATGAATTCATGGATTTCGATTTTTGAAGATAAAATGTTTGGGAATTTTATTTATTTATTAAGATTTATTTTCTTGGATCGGGGCAACAGAGAAAAATACGGAAATTAATCCTCCACCAAGTTTTTTTGGTTTCACAGTATAGGGACTGTTAGTGCTAACTTGTTATATATTTCAATTGAAGTAAATCTAACTTTGTGTTCGATGGTCCCAGTGGAATACGATGAATCTTTTTAATTTTATGGGTACAAAATTTTGTGGTTTTGCTTGAAAGGCTATTGCATTTGACTATTTTGTAGACTTTGACCTTTGAATATAAAAATGAATGGGAATTTCACTGCTTCATTTTGATAAAAGTTCTGGGATTGACACAATATAAAAAATCTGTCTGGTCAGAAAAATTAAATATTTCACAGTATTTTCTGAAACTGTTCAGTTCAGTTTCTAAAATTTCAAAAATTTCTTCACATATATTTAGTGAGAATTTGAGCAGCTGTTACTTGGCAATTTATGTTTATATTTTGCAAATTAAGGGAAAATTTGAAAGATTTAGTACTGTTTGAGAAATTATTGCCAATGATGTTCCGTGTAATTGTTCATGTTTTTTTTGTGTATTGCAGAATAAATTTGTAAATGTTGAAATTTGTTGGTATTATTGGCATAAGAGGAAAATTACGTATTTAATGCCCAAGGCATAGTTTAGTTAAAAACAGTTGCTTAAATAGTAATGTAGATTTTTGCAGTTTACTCAGCGTCACATCACCACCTGCCTATATTGCAAGTTAATACCTTTATTATACCCCCACAAAACGGGGGGTATATAGGAGTGAGCTTGTCGGTCTGTTGGTTTTCATGGTTTCTGGACAATAGCTTGTGAAAGGCTTGACAGATATAATAGTTTTTGGTACACAGATATAACATCAGAAAATACAGGTCAAGTTTGATTTTGAGGTCAGTAGGTCAGTCACAATGACCCAGAACAGTTAACGGGTTCCGGATGATAACTTGAAAACGCTTTGGCCTAGGATCATAAATTTTGGTACACAGGTGTAACATCATGAAATAAAGGTCAAGTTCAAGAGGTCAAACATCAAGGTCACAACGCCTCTGAACAGTTAAATGGTTTCCGGATCATAACTTGAGAACGCTTGGGCCTAGGATCATAAATTTTGGTACACAAAATAAAGGTCAAGTTCGACTTTGAGGTCAGTAGGTCAAAGGTTAAGGTCGCAATGACACAAATCAGTCAAATGGTTTCCGTATTGGGCCTAGGATCACGAAAATTGATAGGGAGGTTGGCCATGACCAGCAGATGACCCCTAATGATTTTTAGGTCACAGGTCAAGGTCGCAATGACCCGGAAAAATTTAATAAGGAGGTTGGTAATGACCAGCAGATGACCCTATTGATTCAGAGTTCAAAAGGTCATGGTGACCGGGAACATTTAAACTGTTTCCATACAATAACTTCAGAATGCTTAGGTCAAGGATCATGAAATTTCATAGGGAGGTTGATCAGGACCAGCAGATGACCCCTATTGATTTTGAGGTCAGTAGGTCAAAGGTCAAGCAAGTTCGGTTTTGTGACAAGGCCATATTGTGGGGGTATAATTAGTCACTCCTGTTTCAAGTTGTGCTCTGGACACAAAATATGATGGGCAGATTTGACCTTGCTATGGCTTTGACCTTCCACCACCCTGGATCATGCACTCTGCACATCACCATCTACCTATATCCAAATTTTGAAGTCAATACTTTGAATGGTTAGAAAGTTATGCTCCAGATTCTAAATACAACAGACATGACATTTGAGCTCAATTTGTGACTGACCTAAGATCGGTTTATGTGCTCTGCTCAACTTCTCATTGCCAGTTTGCCACTTACCTACATGCTAAGTTTAAGGTCAATGCCTTGAATGGTTATTTAGTTATGCTCCATACTCGAAATACGATGGACAGTTTTGAACTCTCAGCTCGGTATGTGACCTTGACCTTTTACCTACAGAGTTGGTTCAATCGCTCTGCACACTCTGTTATACAAATTATGATGGATGTACAGATGCACACACCATCACATAATACATCCATTTTTCAAAAAGGGCGTATAAAAATGAGAAAAGCATATTTCTACTGGGTATACTTTAATCTTTAGCCAAGTATAAACTTAATAAACAAATACAGTGAGGCTTTAAAATAGAACAAAAGATTCATTTTACCACTTTACACAAAAAAATGTACTACACCGAGAAAAAAAGTATATTTTATTAATACACATATCAAACTACATCAAGTCAAAAAACTGGTTTTACCTCAGTCATAATATTACTGGGTATTTTTACAGTATGGTGACATCTAAATTTATATGACTGAATTAAATTTATCAAAACGTTAGAAGAAAAAATTGCATCTAGGAAATATTGAACAGACCAAGTCACTGCTTGAAGAAATATTAAGCACATACTTTAGCTAACAGAATTATATAGTGCAGTATCTAGCTAAATTCAGGTAATCTTGAATACTTAATTTTAAACTGTATAACTAGGCATCTAAGTTACCTCCCTTTGTTTTTAATGTGCCATTTGCAAAAAATTGAATTTTTGCTACTTATTTCATTTTACAACTACCAAAACAGTTAAAAAGAGTGACTGAGGACTACTAACTCAAGCATTTACAATATATCTACAACTTCTAAATATACATTTTACAGTATTTAAAAATTTCAACAATATGCTTTAATATTCAGCCCATGTGTCTGAAATTTTAATATTCAGCCCATGTGTCTGAAAAATACATCATGAAATACAAAACATTGTACAGTATTATAAATTATTCTAAAAACGATGACAAATTTATTATCCTATAAAAAGACAATATACACAGACAATCAATTTAAAGGTTAGCTTTTTTTTTCATTCATACATCATAAAAAGCAAGGCAGCAAGTTTTACTATATTAATACAAATTCGCACAAGAATTACGCAAGAAAATGACCTGTAAAAAATGTTTGAAGTTCCCGACTTCTGTTTATTCAAAGATGGATATAATTTATTCTTAAGTTTGAACTTGCAGATCATGCAGAATAGTCCTTTGTCATATATAAAGGCAAACTTTAATTAAGAACTGTTCAACAGTTAACACAATTGCAGACGAGACAATTTTTCTGTGTTAATAAATAACCCTGCCAGCGTATATTGTATATCGCATAAACTGATCTGAAATACTTTAAGTTGTGGATGACATGACTTTGTAGATCTAATTGGCAGCTTCAGTGATGACAAATGAGGAGAAAATCAATTTGAGCTTTAGGAAAGGATACAAAAAGCAGGATATATAAAAATACATGATGAACACATAAGCTTGAAAACCTCTTACATACCTATATCTCAACTTATCTGAGACTTTGCCCTATAGGACATGAAAATCACCAATATAAAAATCATCACTACTTGGAATATATTATTGCCTAGCAACGCATCTCCAGTTAACAGCATTTCTTTTCATTTTCTTCTGAATATTTTTTTATTCAATCTAAGAAATTTCAACCTAATTTTCTTGCCGATAAAAAAAACAACTCGCTTTTCCTTTTAAAAAAATAATTTGAAATTAATTTTTGTAATCTGGCCACTGAAATCAAATGTAACATTCACAGGAAGTGTATCGTTACCTTGATGCAAAAACTGGTTAACTGCACCGACTTTAATTAGCAGTTAACCACAATTCTCCCCGAGAGATGATTATCTGTTAACTACTAAATGCTCGCAATAAAATGGCCCCCGAAACCGAACCACACAGAACGACAGCATTTAGCTTGCCTTCAACACCACTTCAGTCCTTTCTTAAAACTAGCAAAATCAAACATGTCCAAATGAAATGAGATAAACGTAAGAATGTCCTTGCTGTAGTTATGCGTAACTTAATGTCTATACTGAATTGTACATCGGAAAATTTGAAGATTCTATATGGCATTCTACCAGAGACCTGACGCTTTTCCTCCTGGTGGATTGGAGACTTTGATTTTATGTCGTGTTGGTACAGCATCGTCAACTTGACTGCCTGAAATACAGAAAAAGGTTTGGTTATCAATCCATTTTTTATTCTAATTTTGAAATAAACTTTAAACAAAGAATCGATAAAACTGAATGATGCTCCCCGGTGCATGTGCTTGTCCCAATATGGGGAATATCAGAAACCAATCAAAGGCCTGAATGGCCTGAGTTGGCTAATGATTGATGTACTGACAGTATAGTCTACCAGTTTCAGTTTGTTTTTAGTTTTTTTCTTAAAATTTCATAACACAGCTCGATATTTACCCAAAATATTATATCCGGATACGATTACACTTTTCTCCAGTTTGAACAATATATTTTACAAATTGTGATGATACGAAGACATTTAGCAGCAATTGGCAGTATCTGACATTGAAGTTTACGTTAAATTACCTCTTATTTAAATCTTTTCATAAAAAAGTTGTTTCGTTTCGCCAAACATAAACGATCAACTATTTACGATTTCAAAAACTACAATTTAATGTTTCGCCGGTTTGTTTATTTCTCGAAAATACAGAATTAAAATCATTTTTAATATCAATATACTAAACAAACCAGTAAGAGCTTCTTTTCCGATAATTTATCCATTTACTGACTGCAAAATTCAACCCCACGCAAAGTTTATAGAAATCATACGATGCGTGTTTACGTTCAATGTGGAAGAATTAAGGCTGATCGCTATGTTACCTAACGCATCCAGACGATTCAGATTTTGTTTTTAAAAAGCATTGTGTGCGTTTCTGTAATTTTATATACGTTTATATGCTTAGAAATTATTAGACATGCGTATTGCATTATTTCTATACGTAATTTACGCTAATACGCATCTTATCTGGAGCCCTGCTGGAACTATTTTTGTCTTTCGCTGGATGTTTTACCCAAGCTTTGTAAGCCTGCGCAATTCTTAAAATGCACATTTATGCTTAATGAGTTACATTCGAGAATTGCACATTACAAGTCATAAATATGCAGATTACATCGTATATTGGTCATAGCAAAGGAATTGACACAACTTAACTTCATTCATGCAGTGGAACTGTTCGAATTTGAGAAATCTAATGGAACTACATCCTTTACATGGTTATTCAGTCCATTTAGAATCGTTGGATAGCAAGGACTCGTCAAAAGGCTTTCAGCCTTTAGCCGACTCAAAAAAAATGGAGATTATAAAAAGAAGAAAATTGAATAAAGGGAGATAATTAAAGCAAGTGACATATCATTAAGTGTAATAATTTTTGACTCTAAGTTTCAATGAAATGCCATTAATACTTTTAAAGTGATGCTCCAAACAAGCTTTATTTTGTACAATAAAGGAAGATAATTCAAAAACTAGGTAAAGTAGACTGCACTTCCCGTCAATGGCCATCGACCTCTATCATTTTGTGAAGTTTCAATCGAATACCATTAATACTTTTCAAGTTATAAAGTTATACTCCGGACAAAAGTGTGACAGACGGACAGAAGGAAGGACAGACAAAGCGGCAATTATATGCTTGCCCTTCGGAAAGCATAATAAAATGTAATACCTTCATATAAAATAAGAAATTTATATATTTAACTTGCAAAAAAAAAAAGCAATGTTGAAAAAAATATCTTAAGCTTTTATAATTCCACCACCAGTTATAAGTTAATACAATATGTTTGAAATTTATAAGATAAGATGTGCAGCAGAGGATTTTTACTAACAGACCACCGTAACAAGGTTAGTATTTGAAAATGTAAATCAACGGCTGAACAGAAAACCATTGTCACTCCTTTATTTGACACGAGTTATAAGTTTTTCCTGCAACCCTCTACATATATATTTTGCACCTGTCAATTTTTTTTACAAAACCTTAATTCTTGAAAACTGAGTATACTGCATCACATTTTTTATAAAGAACAGAACATTTTGTTTGCAAAATACTTTTAAAAACAACTTTATGCATTGTAATAATTTTCTTGATTTAAACAATATACCCGTGTATTTCCAAGTTTACATTTATATTACACAAACATAGATAGATGTCCCAGGATTAAGGAATAACCTATACATTAATTTTTAAAAAATCTATTTCCTGTTTTCCTTGGGTTATAAAAGTGATATGACTAGCATTCTAAATACAAATATGTAAAAATAATCTCTGCCATGCTAGAAAAAAAAATTGAAAGATATAAATATGTAATGTCAAGTAATTTAATTAATAGGTCTTACATGAATATAAACAGCAGACTTTATAAACATTCCTGAGCAAAAGCACATATAACACAGAAAACATGATTCACGTGGAAAAGCAAAATGACCTGAACCTCTGATAAAATTAAATGTACCATTTTTTCAAAGTTAAAACTTCTTGCTCGGAATCATTCAAAATCGTTTACAAATCAAAACATTCTGCAAATAAGTTTAATATCCTTTAGCATTATATGAGCCGCTCCATGAGAAAACCAACATAGTGCATTTGCGACCAGCATGGATCCAGACCAGCCTGTGCATCCACACAGTCTGGTCAGGATCCATGCTGTTCGCTAACGGTTTCTCTAATTGCAATAGGCTTTGAAAGTGAACAGCATGAATCCAGACCAGACTGCGCGAATGCGCAGGCTGGTCTGGATCCACGCTGGTCGCAAAACCACTATGTTGGTAAAAAGATTTTCGGATCTAAGCAAAGAATGGTTAATTAGTAAAATTTTGGTTAAAATAATAAGTAAAAATTAAGGTAAATTGATAATATTTGGAAAAGGAAAGTTATAAGCTGGATTAACACTGTTATAGCTCTGTTGCAACATGCCGACATGCGTGAATAAATCTGCATGCCAACAAAAAGGTAAAGGATATATGGCATGGTGCTAGCGAAAATTCTGCTTTTGTGTCGGGACATTCATTATACGTGTTTCTTTGATAGTTTGTTTGCAATGATGCATAAATAAAAACTTACGATTATATTCTAATAAGAAACAAATTACAATTTTTAAGAGGATGAATATCTGAGGAATTCACAACCAATGAAAGGACGGGTAACATATACTATTCCTATTGGTCAGTATTAGACAAACTAGCGTATGAGGACATCCGTTCTGTATGGAAGTTAGACGTAACTTGCATCCTCTTCAATAGGAATGTTTGCATGTTATCATTACACCTAAAAATCCAAAGATGCCTGACATGATTTGCCTTGTTTTCAATAGTACTGTTTAAACCTTACCAATACATCCAAAGATATCTGGCACATTTTGCCTCCTTTTCAATGGTACAATTTACACTTTGCTGACATATAATAAAATCAATTAAAACACCTATCACACTGAACCTGGATAAAGTCTATAAAAAAGACACTTTGGAACATAACTGAAATTCATAATTTTTAAGAGGATTGCTCTAGTACTGGTGACAGTAGAGGTTGATAATGTCATAATTCTTTCAAACTTATTACAGCTGGGGACTGACAGATTATATCAGCTGTGTCTATAGCCCAGGTGCAGCCGTACCATTGAAGGGATGGCCACCCGAATGCCAAGAATCACAGGCCTTTCTTGTAAGATGAAGCTATTTGAATAACAGAATGTTGGTGACAGAAGAAAAAGCATGGTTCCATGTGTAAGTTTAACAGTGTTAAACACCACAGTCATAACAGGAACTATGCTGAAAAGATACAGTGAAACACCGCTCGCTCGAGCATCGATGACTCAAGTACCCGGGCTCGCTTGAGCAATTCATGTGGTCCCGGCCGATTTCCTTCTATTTTCTATGCGAAATTACCATGGCTGGGTCGAGCATCGATAACTCGATCACTCGAGCATAACACTTGGTCCCTGTGTATTAATTTACTCTTTGTTGCTTCTGGCAAACTCGAGCAGAGGTGTCAAAATTTTTCACACCTTCGGTGGTCAGAATGTATTAGTTATTAAAAATTTTCAAACGCCGTGAGAATTACGTGGTCTATTCCATGACTATCTTAAATGTTTGTTTGTCGGTATATTTGATCTGATAATGAGATTATTATTAAAATGTTGAAGAAAAGTTTTATTGATCAAATATCAATCAATTACTGATTACTTAAAACTTCTTTTCTTTTCTGCGGGATCTAAGTATTTTAATCAGCAGTTGTTTGCATGCAAATGAAGGAAATAATGTAGCCTTTTCGGAAAACTGAGACAATAATTTTGATATGCACTTGTTGATAAATAAAAATAAAAAGTCCTAGTTGTTTCTTCACATGTGCCATTTACAAATAACGTATTGAAACTTCTATCATAGATAAAGTTTGTAATACGTTTTTTTTTTCGAAAATGCCATAAGTATGTTATTATTACGCATCACCGTTTACTCTGCAAATGGTCCCGATGACAAGTGGTAAAACAAACTCTAATCTTTTTCTATGTTGGTCAATGTTCGGGTCGCTCGAAACCATGGATAACTCGAGCATTTTGCTCATCCCCTTGTGACCTCGAGCAAGCGGTGTTTTACTGTACATTGAATTCTCCTGCCTTTTTATGAAATCCTCCTCTCCTAATAAGCAAATTGCTTTGTTGACTGATATGAACACTTTTTAACCAATAACATTTTTCAAAGTGAAATATTTATACACAAAAAACTTTTTTAACAGGTGTACCTGGAGAAATTCTCTTCTTGATCATTCTACAAATCTTTTAATCATCATGAAAAAGCATTTAAAACATTTTTCAGATGGTGTAAAATGACGAAAATCACTTGTGCAAAAGGATTTAAGGAAGCTAATCCAACTTAGGAAGCATTTACCGACAATATTCAGAAGCTTAAATCATAAATATCTGATACAGATGACTACAACACTGCGTTTGAGACTTTGGTCCACTGTTACATCATGTCGAGGGATTTGCAGACAGTTGACCAAAACATACCGTATAGCTCGTAATTTCCGCAAGATTCATATTCCCCACCGGAATCTAAATCCGCACACCCACCTTCACATCGCAATAATATTTTCCGTAGAATTTTATCAGCTAAAATTGATAAATAAAATGATATTTCTACGGTATCCAACACTGTTGATCCAATTATACCAACATTAATAAAAAATGTACAAAAAAGAAAAATGTTTACAGTTTACATAAAAATTGATGTTACGCAACATGGAAAAGTATTCCATGCTTAATTAAGGCAGGGTGGCCTAAAATTCGAAGCAAAGTGCCTAAATTCGAAGCAAAGTGTTCTTATTATCACATATTATCAGAATTTTCCTTTTCAAAAACATTTAAAGATTATTAATTTAAAGTTACCTCAAAAATACACGGAATAATTTTTAAGCCCCCCTTCAAAGAAGGAGGGGTATATTGTTTTGCAGATGTCCGCTGGTCAGTTTGTCAGTCGGTCCGTAGACCAATTGGTTTCTGTATGATAAGTCAAGAACGCTTGGGCCTAGGATCAAGAAAGTTGATAGGGAGGTTGGCCATGACTAGCAGGTGACCCCCATTGATTCTGAGATCAATAGGTCAAAGTCACAGTGACCCGGAACAGTTAAACGGTTTCAAGACGATAACTTGAGAACACTTAGGTCTAGGATCACGAAACTTAACAGGGAGTTTGATCATGACCAGCAGATGACCCCTACTGATTTTGAGATCAGTAGGTCAAAGGTCAAGGTCACAGTGACCCAGAACAGTTAAACGGTATTCGGACAGTAACCTGAAAATGCTTTGACCTAGGATCACGAAACTTAATACTGAGGTTGATCATGACCAGCAAATGACCCCTATTGATTCTGAGATCAGTCGGTCTTAGGTAAAGGTCACATTTGATACAGAGGTCACAACTGGTAAATGAACCATAATTATTGATTTGAGGTCAGTACGTCAAACATCCAGTGCACAGTGACTGAATAATTTCTGGGCATGAAATTTCGTGGTTTTGGTTCAAAACAGCAATTTCGTGGGGAAATGAATTCCTGGATTTCAACTTTTGAACATAAAATAAATGGGAATTTTACTTGTTCGTTGGGATAAAATTTAGTGGACTAACTCAACCATGAGATCCACGATAATTAGTCCACCATGGATATTAAAGATTTCACAGTACTCCTTTCTGAAGCGACCCAAACCCAAGACTACTGAAGAACAAATGGCAGTACTTTGTATCACGATCTGTGTAAATGGGAAACTCCCTAAATCATTATGAATTAGTACCTAAAATTTTCCTTTTAATTTTCATTTCAAAATCTATGTCAAAAACAAACAAAAAGTTTGGCTGTGTGTGTACTGAAAAGTGACTAAAACTGACTTTAGAGATTTCTGAGAAATACAAACGATATGGGTCAATGGAAATTACCAGCTACACAGTTCAAATTACATGCTGATTCATTCTTACAATGTATTCAAGCATAGCATTCAACCATACATGTATTGTTTGTTTGCATTAGTTAACCAACATTTTCAACTGTACTTTTCCAAAAGCAGAATTTACAATCTCTATGTTAAGGAACCCTCACTAAAGGGAAGACATTAATTAATGTATTTTCTGGAAATGAAAATTTAGTGTTGCCTACAGTTAAGTTTAACCTATTAATTTAACACTGAATGTATGGCAGGTACTGAATTATGTTACCTATGCTCGATGACTGCTTCTTTGATCTATGACCAGTATTTAACACTCAGTTACTGATTTTGGACGAGGGATTTTGAAAAAATTAAGTTCTCAATGGATTCAAATCTGCTACATAAAAAACTTAAGGTGTCTGCTTCAGAGTTCCTCTAAATTTACTGGACTTACTAATAGAACATACCTAATAGAGAAATGCTAATTGGTTAAAGGTCTTCTCACTATGAAATACATCAGATGAAAAATTAGATGAAAAATTTTCACGTTACACATGTAAAAAAAAAAATGTCATACACAAAAACTCAACAATGTCCTCATAGCTTGTATAAAAGAAAAAGCACAAGGCAGAATATTAGCTACCACTGAAAGAAAAGCTAGAGTCCTGTTGGTTTCGACCTCCAGATCTTGTTGGCGGCCTGTTGTGGAACTGATCCGATGTGTCATCACCCATGACTACATTTGTGGTTTTGTTACGATGCTGGGGTGGCGTCATTTCTACACTGTTCATCTTCACCTGTGTGACAGGTCCTTCATATACTTCTCTTTCAACCTTGGCTGGTTTACGGGCCTATTTTTGAAATACAAAGCTGTTGTTTGAACTCTGTACATAACATTATAGTCAGTTTTCCTAGTGTTTGCTATTGTTTTTCACTTTTTCATGACCTTTGTGTCCTACCGTAAATATTATTTTTGCGGCAGAATAAGACAAGACGTGAAAGCTCACAAGTTATTGTCACCTATGCAAGTAAGTGCTGCATCTGAGATTATAGATGGCAAAAAGAATCCTACATTCCATGTGTTATCAATATGAAGAGTAAAATGAGATCTAAAACTCATTTTCAAAGAAATATGGCAGGTTAAATTTTCTCAAATAGAATACTGCAGATGGGTCTGTTATATTAAAGATTTTATACACATTAAATTTATAATGAAAATGGATGCTAAACGTAACAAAACCAATAAAATTCAAGAAAATCTATATGACTTACAACTTCTCTTGCCTCTATTCTTCCATACACTGCTTCCGCATTACATGGGGTGGGGATAAATCGACCCTGACCTTGGGTCACTCTCAACTGTAAAACACAAGGATCACGTTTATTTTAAATTCAAATATTATGATATCAGTTTGTATAATTCTCCAACCAACCAATTTAATTTCACAAACACCAAGTTCAAATATCTTTCAGTCAAACAAATCTATAAGATTCAAGTCAAACAAATATATAGCATAGAGCACAATAATTTCATCTCAATTTGCACCGTGCTAGGTCATATAAGAAAGGACCTTTGTACTTTCTAAAATAATAAAATTAAACTGTTGTTACTTGAGAAACTTACTTACATCCAAGCCTTAAGCAAAATTTCTAAGTTAAAAATAAGTATATTTTGACAAAATATAAGCTGGTTATGCTAATTGCCTTTCCAGGTCACCTCATGATGCAAAAGTCCTGCATGAAGTTTGAAAGCACTCTGTTAGCATTACCATCAAACCAGAGCAGTCAAACCCCCAGTTTAAGGACCATCTCTGAACAAAGACCAATGGTCTGTAAAGAACACCAGTTTCATTTCCCATTCAAAATAGTTTATGGGTAATCAAGCCAGTAAATTAATTCCATGAAGAGGGTCTCCCAAAGGATAGTCTTTTTAAGTAGGTTTGCCTGTATAAATTTGTAAACAATATGAATAGGCTTTAAAATTTTGTGAACAAATTAGTTCACTAAGACATCACACACCTGTCCCTCATCCACGACCACATGTCCGTTACTGATCACATATAATGGTACTCCGTGGCAGACCATGCCTTCAAAGATGTTGAAATCTACAGCCTGGTGGTGGGTTTTAGCAGAGATTGTACGTGTTTGCTTCGGGTCCCAGATAACTATATCGGCATCGGAACCTACAGCAATCCTTCCCTGTAAACATTATTATACCAGATTTATATATATATTTATAAATACAACAATATACATATAGTAAATGCCATCAGAAAAATGTGAGTACAGTATGATCCCAATTTCAAAATGTCTATTCTATTTCGAGTCATAGGATTCAATGATATAAGTTAAAATTGAAAATTAAAGAAAACTATCCATCAATTCTGTAAGACTGGAAAATCTTTTCATGAAAAATGATTTCTTGCTTAAACTTTGTCAAGGTGTCACTCAAATGTCATATCCACTGAGAAAGTGTATTCCTATGTAATTAGTGCAAAAATTTGCGTATGATTTTAAGATATATAAATGACGTTAACTGACTGAATACATTCCAGCTATAAGAGCTTTCTATTTGTTTTATTAGGTTTTATGTCCATCTGGACATCCAGCTACTATCAGTCTGTAAATGCCTCTTCAGACATTAAGTCCAAAATAAATTTGCACATAGGTAGAACCATCAACCTTCCAAAAGCCAGCTTGATGGCTTCCCCAAATGAAAGATCTATTTCCCATGCAACGTTTAGCAACATTTACTGGGAATGAGGCTCCAAAAACAATTTTCTTTGAAACTGAAAATTCTAACTTACCTTCTGAGGATATATGTTGAATAATTTAGCAGCATTAGTACTAGTAACAGCTACAAATCTACATGGGTCCATTTTACCGGAATTCTGAAATCCACAAAATAAAATAGATAAGAAAGTGTAACAGAATAGGAAGATTAAAGAGTGTTTCCTGTACAAAGGTTGGTGATCTGGAGATGCGAGTTTACCATGAATTTTATTTAATAAGAAACAGTATGTACGTCAGTAGTCGTTCTTAAGAAGTGTCATTAGGAATTTACTGTGAAAGCATTAATATTTGTGGGGGACCAAATTTCGTGGATTTTGTGGTCGAGTCAATCCACAAAATTTAATCCCAGTGAACAAGTAAAATTCCCATTCACTTTATGTTCAAAAGTTGTAATCCACGAATTCATATCCCCAAGAAATTGCCGTTTTGACCAAAACCACGAAATTTCATGCCCATGAAATTAAATGATATCACAGTATATCATAAATGTTTTATTAACAATATTTATTCTAATCATCTTTACTTGCAACTGTTCTTTAGCGATATTAAAAGATAACTGCACTAAAAATGTGCATTTGTATTATGAACTGTTTGTTTGGTTTGGAAAATATCATTACAGGCAAAGGCAAAAGGTACGCTTTATTTAATGTCACATTACAGGGTTTTTATACATACTTTTTTATACATACGCTATTATTTGTAAATATAGTTCATAAATCAATATACAGAATTCATTTATTTCTACTAAAATTGCAATTTATCTATTTCTTGATATATCGTATAGAAAATGTTTTTGAGACAAAAGTTGTGATGGGTCTTTTACAGACAAGCAATATATTCTAAAACCTACAAGAGTAGTTTTTATGCTTTTTTCGAGAAACCGAAATCAATTACGTACCACTCCTTTTTCCCAGATAACAGACATTCTATCTTCTACACCATTTACACCATTTGGAATCTTTCTAAAATCATCTTTTCCTAACGCCTTCTGATCCGCATTGAATGTACAATTGTCTGTTCCCGTCACTTGTAAATCACCACTATAAGACACAACAATACAGTACAACACAGCTTTGTAAGACAGAATAATATTCTGTTCAAGTCCAAACACATTTACTGTTACCTATTTGTGGAGACTTTCTATGAAGTCATTAAAGCTGCATACTAAATGTGAATCATAATAATAAAATGTGATTTTTTCTTTCATTCTGAAGACCTACAATATAATAATTTCCATTAACATATATATGCCTGAGCTTTTGTGGACTGTTTCTAGCTTTAGATGTTTGTTTATGTAGGGTTTAACGTCGCACCAACACAAGTATAGGTCATATGGTGATTTTCCAGCTTTGATGGTGGTGGAAGACCCCAGGTGCCCCTGCATGCATTATTTCTTCCAAGTGGGCACCTGAGTAGAACCACCAACCTTCTGTAAACCTAAGTTAGATGGCTTCCTCACATGAAAAATTCACACCCTGAGAGAGGCTGGAACCCACATCGGTGAGGGGCAAGTGATTCTAAGTCAGCGACCTTAACCACTCGGCCATGGAGGCCAGCTTTGAATGTAGCAAAAATGAAAACAGATGTACTTAAATTATTGCAATGCAAATATATTTTTTTCTGTATTTGGTACACGATGCATAAGTAATTTTTTTACTGAAAATTGATTTACTTTCAACCAGCCTAGTTTCTATGAAGTATTCAGTTTACCTGTAATGCTGTGTGTTCTTTTTCAAGCAAAAGTAACGATTAATGCAAAGGTTATCTTGTGTATGCAAATTACTGTTACAATGTCTTCGAATAGAAAAAACAGTACAAACAAAAAATAAGATATATGCAATGAGAATGAAATACATACTTAGCTAGAAGATCCATGAGATAAGCTGGTGTGGTTGGGTCAGGTCTAAGAGGTGGCCCCATCACATGACCTGCTGCATGTCGCCAACATTTGTTCCATTGATGGGTACCATCTGTACCAAGACTAGCGGCAATTGGTTCACCAAATACTACACATCCTGTAATGTATATCTCTCATTTGTAAACCGAGTCCAAACTAGAAATGTGTCCACTGGACACAAACACCCCCTCATGTAGTGTAAAGGCTTAAAAAATTTGTGGCCGCAGTGATTCTGCTTGGTCATTTTAAAATCCCATAATGCACAACACAGTTCTTGGGATGACACAGGCACAGACAGACATAACACTACATGCCCCGAATTATAAATAGAAGAGGCACAACAGCTGAAGAGAGTGCACTTGACTATTGGTTTAAACAATATGTATTCAATATAATTGCAGTTGCTACAATGTTAGATATATCAGTAGGAAGCTTATAGCTTTTTTAGAAACTCTCTCCCAACCTTGACTAATTAATGATTTATACTGAAATATCATATATAGCTGGAGAAACTTGAGCTATCACTGGAGTGATTAATATCTCCAATGTGGATGATGACTTTGAAAAACAGTTTAATTTTGAGTCAAATCCATTTAGTATTAACAGAAATAGTGCAAAAGTGCATTAAAATATTAACCAGAATTTCTAAGTATGAAAGGGACTTGATTCATGGATTATTTCTGTCAGATTAATGCACCTTGTGTCAAATCATGTGGGTGGTGATATGGAACAAATATTTTAAGTTTGAATCAAATCCTTGTAGTAATAAATGAGATAAAGTGAAAGTGCATCAAAATATTAACAAAGTTGTTGATGTGGAGAAGGACACCATAAGGAGTAGAATAATTCTCCACATACTACATATAGTTGAGCTAAAAAGGTTTCCATGTCATCTATTTAACTGAAATGCATATTAATCTTTTGTTTATTAAAGACTTAATACAGTTTTTATTTGTATCAAAAAGCTTCAAAATAGAGTACTTAACGAAATCCCATAGAAGGATATTTCTGATTTTCAAATAACAAGTCCACCTTAAACTAACAAACCAAAGCCCAAGTATATGTTAGGTGAAAGTCACTTGATTCATTATTAATAGAAAGTATTCTCACACTGTAAACCAGTGAACAATTTCCAATGGCGCAAAATAACTGACTAAAATGTTTGGAAACCTAGATTAATGAATTAACACGATAACTGGCTATTACTGCCTTAGTCAAATTTATAAACTAAATCATACATGTGATAAGTTCAGAATCCCAAAACTGGAGGTTGGCCATTTTTCAGCTGGAGTTGGGGTCTCAAAACTGGAGGTTTTTTATCGACATAAATTAAGCGCGCGGACACATAACTGGAGACAAAATCCAATATTTTTGGCCACACAGTAATGTATACACCAGAAGAAACAATCCTCATAACTCTTGATTTGAATTTTGACAGCGTTATGCCACTTTTTAACTTACATTTTTTGTTAAAGTTTTATATACATGTAATGTCTAATATCTCTGTTACATTCAAAGCTATTGACTATTATGCCCCTTTTACTGGCAAAGCTTTAATTCAGAGTCAATCACTGAGAAAAGTCGAGCATGATGTCTTACCTTACCCCACCCACTTTCGTATAAAAATACTGATGATTTTGACATGAAAAATAGAGAACAGAAATGCATCAACATGTATTTACCCTTACCAAAATAATGTTGATTGATGTTATCAAATAAATGAGTGTGTATTTTCATCCAATTTTCAAAGAAATAAGTCCGATTTTAGTAAGAAATTAATTTGGTAAACATTGGAAGAAAATGGCGTAACTGCAAAAAGGGAAATAACACCCCTGTTCTAAAAATAGTAGTGGGTTGGTTTTTCTAACAATTATTTATGTGATTTTATTACGGAACAAAACTTTTCTTTGAATAATTAAAATTCATTTCAGTTAGGAATTATTTCTTATGACTGGGAGTTTTTTGCTTCAAACTGGTAAAACCTGGAGCCTAATTGGCATTGAAAATGTGCCGATATTACAGGTGGAAAAGGCCCTGCTTGTCTAATCCCTTATCAACACAAACAATTAATAATTCATCTGTGAAAAACAACTCTTTCCTCCAGCTACATGTGTGTCAAATATGTATAATACACAACAGTCGGTGACACTTTGATTTACTGTGTAAACATGTTTGGCACTCCTCGGTAATTATCAATTATAAATAACCCAGTCTTAATACGATTTTTTATTTTTTTTTTTATTTTTTTTTTTTTGAAAAGCGGGAGAAATATGGTTTTGGTCGGGAGACGGGAGGCAAGGTGAAAAAATCGGGATTTTGACCCTCCCGCGCGGAAGATCACATGTATGAACTAAATGTGTGTCCACAGGATACTGGTGCCCTTACATACAGTCACTGTACAGTCATATGTAATGATATGCTACTTGCTAAGGCCAAAATTAAAAACATGTTTGTTTGCTGTCTCCCTACCTACCTGCTTAAAATACTGCGCCCCAAAAGTTTTTATTGGACAATGCTGGTCAAACTTTTTTTTAAGTTTCGATATGACAAGTGCCGCATATATTTCAAGTAAGCAAAATAGTAAGTAAGAAAGTTTAAATTGTATTATTTATTTAATTTCATCCTTTTATACAACATAAAGATTTGTCTTATTTTTACTGAAGAAATATTCTGTAACAAACGATCATATATCTACTGGTAAAAGTATAATCCCTCCACCAAACAAAAAAAAAACTGCCTAACTACCTACCCAACTTTAAAAAGAAGGGTCGGGAGACAGCAAACAAAGACTTTTTTAAATGTGGCCTAACAAAGCCTTCTGAACTTTAAAATTACCTTAGGGTAGGGCTGTCTGTTGGGGTGGGAGGGAGCTTTATGCATATTTGTGACCAAGTCAAGTGCCATAACTCTGGTCTGGATGAGTGTAATCCCATACAAAACCCCAGGTGCACAATTCCAAAATGTTGAATAATATTCCTATATAGTTTCATGACTCTAATACTCTACCATACAATAATTGTTGAAATATGCACAACACACTTCCATTTGGAAAGGTCTAAGTCAGGAAGTGGGGTTAATCACATTCAAATTCAATACACTTTCCCAGCACTTCCCATGAAAAGAAACTTCAAGATTTTACGTTTGACTTTTCTGCTAGGTTAAACTTTTCTCTCCCTCACATTTTCTGTTTATCACTTTCTTCTGAATTTTCTTTAAAAAGCAAACAAACATTAAAAACCTCTACCATACAATAATTGTTAAAAACCTCTACCATACCTTTCCTCTTGGCATCAGCTATATTTTGTGCTGATGTTTTACTCATGACTTTAACTATGTACAGTGGGCAGTTAGCCTGGTTGGCAACAGCTATAGCTCTGTTCACAGCTTCACCTTCCACCTACAAGAACACAGTCACATGGACAGCTCCCATTAATTCCTTCTCTTGTTATACACGCTTTGACAAACAAGTGTTATGCTCAACTAAAAGAGACACTACAGCATGCTCGTGCCCAAGCTAGGGTGCAACGTAAAAAAGAAATACACCAAGCATGAAGTGCTAAAAACAACATCTGTCTTACCTCCACCATCCAGACAATGTCCTGTTCTGCATTTAATTTGTACAAGCCCTTTTCTGTCCTTTTAACCTTGGTATACTGTACCTAGTAATCAAATCTACTTTATACTCTTTACTCACCAATAACCATCCAAACCTACTCCTGCAGGGAAGGCCCTAAAGCCTACTTAGACTGTACTCTCATCAACCATGGTTGCTGTTGATGTATTTGGTCATCCTCATCAGCCAGTGAGATCCATCACAAATGACTGGTTCCTGTGTAGTTTTCTGCACACCTTATGACCAGGAACAAGCATGTTCAGGTCTGACCTTTCCCCTCAGCAGTGCAGTACCATAGTAAATCAACAAACACACTTCTACTGCTACAAATGTCAATCAGCTTCATATTTTTTGTGCCAGATGAAGTAAACCCATGTGTCCCTAGAGGCTCTAGGACAACTTCAAGCTGTCTGAAACTGTGTTTCCTCAGTTTGAAAGAATCCATACCAAGGGGAGACTGAACATACTTACTGTATACCAAACTTACCTTTCTGAAGCAAAGGTTTCAAAAATACTATTGTTAATTTAAACCCTACCTCGTTTACGTGCTGCACATACAACATCTGCGGAGGATTTGCTCATCACATGTACAACATATAGCGGACAGTTTGCCTGATTGGCCAACATTATGGCACGATTTGTGGCCTCAGCTTCTACCTACATACAAAAACACAACATAAAACCATTCACATGCTCTGTACCGCTAAAACTCTTCATACAGAAAGTTTTTTGAAACAATGAGTTTCTAAATCTATTTTTAATTTCACTGCTGCTTTTCTACAGCATTTCTCTAAAGAGCTCAGACCACTGAATTTCAGACAAGAACTGCTGTAATTTGTTTTTATAAGCCTGTAATTACCGTATTTTGGTGTGTATAGGTCGCACTTTTTCTACCCATTTTGCTGCCTGAAAAAGTTCCTGCGACCTATACGACAGAACATTGCCAGCAGTTTTTTTTTCGGGCCAATTTTCTGACCGTAGCTCTCGCAAAATTACATGCATCTGTTACGAACGAACAAAATGGATAAAAAATATCAATATCGGCGGCTTTTCAACCAATAGCGGTTACTTTCAATAAAATATATCGTAAATAACCCATACAGACTATTAAAATTAGGAATGACTTTAATTCAAAGATGTTTTTGCAGTCTGAATTACGTTTGTTTCTACTTTCGTTTTACTGGACGCCATTGACATGTACTCAGGGTTGGATAAAATCCAGACAGATCCGTCCTCCATTCCAAACATTGTTTATACTAATTCTTAGCGTATTAAAAAACTTGAAAGATAATTTTTTACTTTTGATTTTTAAATAAAAGAAATAAATCCAAACAGAGATATTTTGTTAATCTTTTTACTCAGAATCAAAAGAACGCGGTTAATTACATGACACGGAAAGGTGTTATAATTGCTGTGCAAACAATTCACACTTAAACTTGCATGATAACAGAATGTAAACGCAAACCGTCTGCTGCCAATTTGTGTTAAAAAGCCGCTTTTCTTTGATGTAGTCTGTTACCGATACTACTGTTGGTACGAAACGGTTGGGAACGAAAATAACACTGTCTGATTTCCACCAATCAGGTTCTGATAATGATTCAGTCCGCGGCATCAATATGGCCGCCGCCATAACTTTTTTGCCGGTAAATATTAAATATTGCTGGGGAAAAAATCCGAAATTTAACTGCGACTATTACGCTAGAAGTTAAATTTTCCGACCATTTCCAGAGCAAAAATTAGATGCGGACTATACATTACCACGACCTATACACACCAAAATACGGTAATCGACAACCTCTCCATACGTAATAAAGACGGAAGACTAATGATTTTTGTTCACTGTCTATAGTTGTCAGAGAGAGAATTTGACATGCTGAAGCAGGTCTTAGCTGTCTATTTTTAACTGAAAAATCTTACATGAAGATCAAATTATGCTGAATGTCAATATATTTCAAATGACATGTATAAATATATACATGTAAACTTTCTATATCCTGGTTTTAGCGTGTGTGTATAACTTTTCCCCAAATTATAAAACTACTGTTTAATCCACATTATCCGTAATAGGTTTTTGCAAGGGGAGGGGAGGAGGATAAAAAATCTTTTTTTTTTTTTTAGAAATTGTTAGATGGTTTTGCATGGATACGTTGCTTTAATCTAACCAAAGATATTCAACTATCTATTCAAAGATAAAGTCAAAACTATTTAAAAAGTTCTAATTCACCACCCTCAGAGTTCTTTGAAATGATGTACGATATTAATGGTAATGTCTTATTGAGGATTAAGGAAAAAAAACCTTGTTTCAAGAAAGTGGATCAAACAGCAGACTAAAAATAAATTCCAAATAAAATATTCTAATCCTAGGCCAGTAAAAACTGTATGCGTATCTTCCTTTTTTTTTCACGTGTTTGCTAGATATCATAAAGCTTCATGAACAACTAATAATGAGTTTGTACTGGCCTTAGATCTACTGCAAACATTAAAATGAAGAGTGGAAAACTGAAAGACACCAGATATCAATTGCATATATACTTAATGCAGTTTTTATGATGTGTTTATTCCCCCATTTATAAAACTTTTATTGTTTCTGTCTAGGATCAATAGTGGGTAGTCTCATTTGGATGATAGTTATTTCCATTTTCTAGCATGCAATATTTTTATTTGATAAAACTTATTTGAGCCGTGCCATGAGAAAACCAACATAGTGCGTTTGCGACCAGCATGGATCCAGACTAGCCTGCACATCTGTGCAGTCTGGTCAGGATCCATGCTGTTCGCTTTCAAAGCCTATTGCAATTAGAGAAACCGTTAGCGAACAGCACGGATCCTGAACAGACTGCGCGGATGCGCAGGCTGGTCTGGATCCATGCTAGTCGCAAATGCACTATGTTGGTTTTCTCATGGTGCGGCTCATTTTTATAATGGTGTTAAGTATACATCACATATCTGGTAGAAAATGTTCACAATATCCACCAAATGAAACCAAACATTCCCCCAAACAAAAGCTATCCATAAACTGATGTATGCTCCCCAAATATGTACTGTATTTGTGTGTTCCAATAACCTTCATAGGCTACAAACATTGTTTTTGTAAATATAATGGGCAGTAAGGTTACTGGGGGTGGCATATATACTGGGGTTTACAGAAGTACAAGTATAACCAGATGGCATGCCCATTTTTTCACAAATAATCCTGACAATATTTGCAAGTTAAGCTGTTCACTTAAAAGGCCAAATACATTTCACTTTGTTCATAATAAAGGATGCAGGTGCATTTATTAGGACGACCATTTACACTTTGATATACATTAGTAAATATATGTGAACTTTCACTTCATAGCAAATGAATTTCCCTTTCTTTGGGCTTGAATTATCCGTTCAGCAAAGTATAGAAATTTGTAAAATTTTCAAGGACTATAAATCTTGAACAAGGCATGATTCATGTATGTCCTGAAAATATATGTAAGTTCATGTCACAGTAATAAATTTCTGCAAGTTGGCACCAGATGTCTTGAAAACTGAAGGAAGGAGTTATCCCGAAAAGGTCTATAAATGTACAAGAAAAAGTTCACTAAAATTTTAAAGGGCAACAAGTCCTACACGTGCTTGGTATTTTTGTGTCCTGTTAACATATGCAAGTTAATGTCATAATGATACATTTCTGTAAGTTTGGGCCAAATCCCTTCAAAACTGGTTGGAGTTATCTGGACAAAGATTACAAGACGCATGGTCAAGTTGCCAGATGGAGAGACAAGGCTGTCAACTTTATCCTACCCCCAACCAAAACTTTCAGAGAGCATAAAACAGTCAATGTGTCAAAGTAAAACAACAACAAAGCAATATAGGAAATATATATGTGTTAGTTGAAACTATAAAACTACATGTCAAAATTGTAAATACACAAGCAAGCACTACTCAAAATTAATATCAAACACATTTTTTTTGGACAATATTCTTACAATGCATTAATTTACAATATTCAAGCCCTTTCAGGCATATAAAACATATTTCGGCAGGGTTTAAAACTGTATTTTAATGATATTTGTTAATTGAGGTAAAGTGTTGAAAACACACCTCGTCTGAAAAATCCTTGACAACAATGAAAATCAAACTATAACATCCTTTATTCTTCATCAATAACAAGATCTGTTATATAAAACATGACAAGTTTCAATCAAATGTAAAAGTACACTGGTTTATACTGACATATAACTGTTACAGAATATTTTTACAAGAAACACGTACCTCCTCTGGTCGACACATCTCATGTGCTTCTGGTCCGGATATACCTGCTTCAATCATCTCCAGTGATTTCTGTCAAATATACAAGTAGAGAGAGTAAAATTGAAGTTTCGGCCACTAACTTTGGGGAGAAGACAACAAATATAAAATTTAACCCTTACCCTGCTAAATTTCTATAATGAACATGTGCATCTTTCAAATTGGGCAGTGCCATTAACTGTTAAAAGGGGTGCTTACCAAAATGATACTGACTGAATAGCGAACAGTGCAGATCTTGATCATGATCTAAACTGGTTGCAAAGGCAGAATCAATTGTGTCCAGCATGATAAGGGTTAACTTTCTTTCAGAAGAAAGAAATCTGATGTGGCTGTTTGGGTCAAACCAAACTAAATGTCGTCAGGTGCCGTACTTAGAAAAAAGTATAGAAGTAAAGATAATACTGGAATTTGATTGGACATAGTGGTAAGAGCACTTGCTGGCATAACCTTAACAACATTTAAAAGTAGTTTTTTTTTGTAATTATTAAGTTAATATTGATCTATTCCTTTGATATTGCAATTTGTCAGTACAATACAGAAATATTTGCACTTTTACACCCAGCAAGAACCCTTGCCCTGTTAAAGGTCATTTTGTGGACTGAAGGTCATATGAAACAGTTTGAAAAGATAACCATTTTTATTCAACACATGGATAGTTTATTGAAACAGATAATTTGTTTTGTTCAACAAGATTAAGTAAAACATGCTAGCCCACTTTCTTATCATGTAGTCCTATGGAAAAGACATTTGTTCAGCATCAGACCTGTGCCCCAGAATCTTTTTATCTAACAGACATTGGTTTCATATATAATAAACATTCGGACAATGTTCATAGTTCCCGTTTTTCACATAATCTTCCATTTTGCAAGCAAGAAAAGTATAAATATTATCAAAAATTACGTTATCATGAACTAGGAATGTTTTAAAGAAATGATTACACATGTGAGAACTCTTACCTCTGCGATAAGATGTCCGTTCTCTGCATGTACCATTGCAAGAGCTCCTAGTTCCTTACATCTTTTGAAAGAAGCGTATAATTCACTGTCATCTAACATAAACACATCTTTATAGGCTAAAAACATCTTAAACGAATTTATACCTGAAAGAGAAGACAATATGAAATCAGTATGTGCTAACACAAGCTTGCAAATACTGAACAACACATCATAGGGCCCTCTGTGGCTGAATTCTTGATTAGAATCCCCTGCCCCTCACTTCTGTGGGTTCCATACCCCTCTTAGAATGTAGAATTCTTCCATGTGAGGAACATATCAAGCTGGCTTAAGAAAAGTTCTTTCACAGTCACCCCAGACCCTCGATTACTGTAATTCACCTTCTTGTAATAATAGTAACCCATTTTGTTCATGATTTTTTTTATGATCTGACTCCCTATTTGTAGGATGCAGGTTCAAATCTCATTCATTGCAGAAGTATCCTGTCAAGTAAAAATTTAAGTTGTAATAACTATGTCCGTATAATCAAATCATATATATATATATATATATATATATATATATATATATATATACATTCAAATACAAACCTCTTTCTTTTGTTAAAACTTCCATTTCTTTAGCTACATTATCATTCCAGTAAGTTACTGCAACGTGTAGACCATAATCACAACACACTTTATTGTCCGCCCAATTACGCCATTTGTCATATGCTTCTAACAACGGTACACCTTTCTGGTCTAACACAAAATCAACTGGAAATAGAATGGTGAAAATATATGTATTAGCAAAATGGCTAAACTCATCATAAAATGAATGTGGAAACTTAGATGTATGATGACCTTGCAAAGTTTCCATAGTTAAAAACACCAACTCTTTAACAAGAACAAAAGCTGTTTCTTTTGAATAATTATTCTTCAATTACCATCATTATGGCCTGTTTAAGGTAATTTTTTCAGTCTCCAATACCCTGTGACCTTGATATTTGACCCTAACAAGACATACAAGAGATCACAGAGTGATCTTGGCGCCCACCAATGTGCCATTTTTGAGTGTTCCAAATTTCAAGACTTACTGACTACCTCAAGGTCAAATTTCATTTCTGTACACAACACTGTGCATGTGGTCCAAATTCGAAAGCTGTAGCTTGAGAAATGTGGAAGTAGGTCACTAGGTCAATGTCAAGGTCAAAGTTTGTTTCGGTACACAATCCTATGCATGTGGTCTAAATTTGAAGCCTGTAGCTACAGAAATGTGAAAGTAGGTCACTAGGTCAATCTTAAGGTCAAAGTTCATTTCGGTACACAAAACTATGCAAGTGGTCCAAATTTGAAGGCTGTAGCTTGAGAAATGTAAAAGTAGGTCACTAGGTCAAAATCAAGGTCAAATTCTATTTCGGAATACAAAACTATGCATGTGGTCCAAATTTGAAGCCTGTACCTTAAAAATGTAAAAGTAGGTCACTAGGTCAATGTAAAGGTCAAAGTTCATTTCGGTATACAAAACTATGCAAGTGGTCCAAATTTGAAGGCTATAGCTTGAGAAATGTAAAAGTAGGTCACTAGGTCAAAATCAAGGTCAAATTTTATTTCGGAATACAAAACTATGCATGTGGTCCAAATTTGAAGCCTGTACCTTAAAAATGTGAAAGTAGGTCACTAGGTCAATGTAAAAGTCAAAGTTCATTTCAGTACACAAAACTATGCAAGTGGTCCAAATTTGAAGGCTGTAGCTTGAGAAAAGTAAAAGTAGGTCACTAGGTCAAAATCATGGTCAAATTTTATTTCGGAATACAAAACTATGCATGTGGTCCAAATTTGAAGCCTGTACCTTAAAAATGTGAAAGTAGGTCACTAGGTCAATGTGAAGGTCAAGGTTTTTTTCAGTACACAAAACTATGCATGTGGTCCAAATTTGAAGGCTGTAGCTTGAGAAATGTGAAAGTAGGTCACTAGGTCAAAATCAATGTCAAATTTCATTTTGAAACACGGAACTACGCATATGGTCCAAATTTGAAGCCTGTACCTTCAAAAATGTGGAAGTAGGTCACTAGGTCAAAATCAAGGTCAAAGTTTTTTCCAGTGCACAAAACTATGCATGTGGTCCAAATTTGAAGGCTGTAGCTTGAGAAATGTGAAAGTAGGTCACTAGGTCAAAATCAAGATCAACTCATGTCAAGGTTCATCTTGCCACTCAAAAATATACAAGTGGTCCAAATTTGAAGGCTGTAGCTACAGAAATGTGAAAGTAGGTCACTAGGTCAAAATCAAGGTCAACTCATGTCAAGGGTCATCTTGCCACTAAAATATACATGTGGTCCAAATTTGAATGTTGTAGTTATTGACAAGAACATTTTAAAAGCTTTTCCCTATATAAGTCTATATGAACCATGTGACCGCTGGGGCGGGGCCATTTTTGACCCTAGGGTGATAATTTGAACAAACTTGGTAGAGAACCACTAGATGATGCTACATTACAAGTATCAAAGCCTTAGGCTTTGTGGTTTGGACAAGAAGATTTTCAAAGTTTTTCCTTATATAAGTCTATGTAAATCATATGACCCCCAGGGCGGGGCCATATTTGACCCTAGGGGTATAATATGAATAATCTTAGTTGAAGACCACTAGATGATGTCACATACAAAATATCAAAGCCCTAGGCCCTGTGGTTTTGGACAAGGGGTTATTCAAAGTTTTTCCCTATATAAGTCCTTATAAACTAAGTGACCCCCAGGGCGGGGCCATATTTGACCCCAGAGAAATAATTTGTATCATCTTGGTAGAGGACCACTAGATGATGCTTCAAACCAAATATCAAAACCCTAGGCTCTGTGGTTTTGGATAAGAAGGTTTTCAAAGTTTTTCCCTATATAAATCTATGTAAAATATAGAAATAAACAAAGGGCCATAACTCACTCATAAATTGTTGAACCAGTCTGATTTTCAGGGGGACACAACTAGGGTACCAATACATCATTCTGACAAAGTTTGGTCAAAATCCCCCCAGTAGTTTCTGAGGAGATGCGATAACGAGAAATTGTTAACGGACGGACGGACGGACGGAATGACGGACGGACGGACCACGGACGCAGAGTGATTTTAATAGCCCACCATCTGATGATGGTGGGCTAATAACAGAAGGGTGTTCTATTGACTGCTTTAGGTCCTAGCATTTCCCACTGTTTTATGCCAATGTGACCTTGACCTAATGACCATAACAACAAAAGTCTACCTATGGTCTACACTGGAACCAGCTTTCATTCTCTAAGTCACTATGCCCACTTCCATACACATTCTAACCGCAAGCATTCTATGAAACAAACCACTGTTATTACCTGGAAACCGACTTAAGCCTCAAGTTCACTGTGTACTTAACTTCTGATCTACTAACCCCCAAATCAATAGAATTAATCTAGCGAAGCACTTTCCAGATATTTATCAAAAGCAGTTTTCTGTCTCAAGGTCACTGTGACCTTGACCTCTGATCTATTGACCCCTAAACCAACAGGGTCCACCTACTGACCACAGGCAATCATTCCATTGAATTTGACAGTAGTATGCAAAAGCATTTTCCTTCCCAAATTCTTTTTCAAGCTCAAGGTCACAGAGACCTTGACCTTTGACATACTGACCTCTTATATTATATAGGTAATTTATTGACCACAGGCAAATGCACTATGAAGTATGATTGCATAAGGTCCAAGGTGCCAGTAACCCATTTGTCTAAATGTCATTGCGACCCTGACGTTTGAGTCTTCCCACCCCAACAAAAATACAGGTAAACTAATAATTTATGCCAATAGGTTCTTCAATTACAGACAGGAAACCCAATCTTTAAATGATGGACATATTGACAGAAGAACCAAAAGGCGTATAAAAGCAAATCAAATAGTGAAATTTTTGAATGCTGGCCCTGAAGAGTTTTTATGAATCTTTCAATTATATTCAATGTCTAATATGCTTAAAAACAACTCTATGCCACAACTTGTTAAGCAAGTTTTTCAAACTAAAGATTCTTTCGCATTTAGCTGGATTTGAAAATTATTTGTTGGGTCAAATTCTAGTTCACTATATCAATCAGTGCAGCTTACAAAGAAATGCTTAAAACTTACTGATCATTGTGGTTCCACCAGCGAGGGCAGCTTTTGTTCCTGAATAGAAATCATCCGCTGCCTGGGTACCCATGAAAGGGAGCTGCATGTGTGTGTGCGTGTCTATACCACCGGGTATAATCAGCTTGCCTTGTGCTTCGATTGTACGAGCCCCTCCTGGAATGACCAGGTTTGTTCCAATCTGTCTGGAAAACAAATTTCATAACATGCAGTTTCCACAGATCTATAAGTAGCAATACCTATAGAGATGCAATGCAACATGGTCACGATATTGTGTAAAAAAAAAAATTCTGAACTTTGATTTCGAAAGAAATGCTCAAGCATTCTAACATGTTTGATATTTACTTCACAAAGTATACAGCCAAACCAAATACTTACTGGTCTTGGCTTAATATTATAGACTGTTTTCCACCAGTGATCCATGTGAAACTCCAAATTGTAACTGTTCACAGAGTGACAGCATTAACCTCTACCCTGCTAAATTTCTAAAATAGACTAGTCTACCATTCGATCTGGGCAGTACCATTTATTATTCGAAGGGCTCTTCACTGAAAGTTTACAGACCAAGATGGACTTGAAGCTCATCTTGGTCTGCGCTGGTTGCAAAGGCAGACGCACTTGCCACCAGCAGGCTAAAGGTTAAACAAGTGACTATCTTGAAGTATAAAACCAGTACACAGTTTCTGATAAAAGCTTAAAACTTTCAGGCGGATGTGATATCTAATGTGCATGTCGAGAATGCACATGCTAACATTCTGCAATGCTTATTCTCATAAAATAAATATTGCCTAGAGCTTTCCACAATTATTCTAGCATAAAACTGCTGCTTTTGTCATTTTCAGGGCGTGTCTTAACAGGAGAGACAATGTGCGTTAACAGATTCTCGCCGTAACAACACACCTTTTTAGTTTTTACATATGCGCGTTCCATGGCAAAGTAAAAATATATTACGATTTGTTTTTCATTTTGTTTTGGGTTTTAATAGGGCCGTTTTTCAATAGTATTTCAGTTAAGTAACTTTGGACAGTTTAACCAATCAGTGTTCCTGGATTCCATGCCAGAACTAACTTCTGTTCTCAGCAAGTAGCTGCCAACTTCACATGAACCAGAGGTAGAGGACAAGTAATTTCAGACACAACGTCTTTTATCAACTTATTATCCAGGTCATAGGCATTGCGTAGGATCAAACTCGTGATCTGTACATCTGCATTCTCCATATTGAGCTTAGCAGGCTCGCTTAAATATATTATGACCCTATCACAGATAATACAAAAGTCAATTTAACCTTTAGCATGCTAGGTAAATTGTCGTCTGCTGCAAATGTCGTCTGCTAAAATTGTAAAGTTCATTCTATTTGCTCCAAAATTGAAAGAAATATTGTCAGAGTAGCAAACAGCTTGGAACCTGATCAGACGCCGATTTAATCGGCGTCTGATCTGGTTCTAGCTGTTGCAAAGGCTGTTAAATTCGCCTGCAGCAGGCTAAGGGTTAAATATTATCTACCGCTGCAAGCTAACAGAACAGACTTTGCATGGCCTACTAAAACTTGTAAGCAGCGCCATTACAAGATACTTACTTGATAACTCCATCCTCAATGTATATATCTGCATGGATCGACTGGTCATCATTCACAATCTTTCCTCCTTTGATGAACAACCTAGACTGTGCACTCTGCAAAGAGAAAATAATATGAATTTTATCAACAGTTTAATGTGTCTCATCTTCCATTAACATCTAGTATTCCAGCCCATCTGCATAAAAAGTCACTTTCCAGGAACTGCAAAGAGCTACAACTCTGCAGACTGAATACTCTCCTGCACAAACATATATCTTATTTCCCAGCAGGTCAAACAAGAGCTGTCGGAGGACAGCAACGCTCGACTATTCAACAGCCTTGTCAATTGAATGCATACAAAAGTTGAAAAAGGGGCATAATTTTGTTAAATGCAAAGTAGAGGTATTGAACCTCTGTACTGCATGTCATATCATGACAGTGAACAAGTGTGTGAAGTTTCAATCCTTTCCAATTTGTGGATACTGAGACCCCAGCTTACATACAAAACTTAACAAAAAAGTGCTAAGTGAAAGGGGCATAATTTTGTAAAATGCCAAGTAGAGTTATGGACTTCACAGTGCATGTTAGATCATGACAGTGAACAAGTGTGTGAAGTTTCAATCCATTCCAATTAGTGGATACTGAGATATCAGATTACATACAAAAATTTAACCAAAACTGCTAAGTCGAAAAAGGGGCATAATTTTGAAAAAAAAGAGAGTAAAGTTATGGGACTTGCTTAGTGCATGTCAGATCATGATAGTGAACAAGTATGTGAAGTTTCAATCCATTCCCATTAGTAAGTACTGAGATACCAGCTTACATACAAAACCTTAACCAAAAATTTCTAAGTCGAAAAAGGGGCATAATTTTGTAAAAAGCAAAATAGAGTTATGGAACCTGTGCAAGGTAGATCAGTTCATCACAGTGAATAAGTGTGTGAAGTTTCAATCCATTCCCACAAGTGGTTACTGAGTTACCAGCTTACATACAAAACCTTAACCAAAAATTTCTAAGTCGAAAAAGGGGCATAATTTTGTAAAAAAGCAAAATAGAGTTATGGAACCTGTGCAATGTAAGTCAGTTTGTCACAGTGAATAAGTGTGTGAAGTTTCAATCCATTCCCACAAGTGGTTACTGAGATACCAGCTTACATACAAAACCTTAACCAAAATCAGGACGTGGACGCCGACGCCGACGCATGGGCGAGTGCAATAGCTCACTATTCTATGAATAGTCGAGCTAAAAATTGATTCACAGCGTTTATATGAAAAAGATGTTAACTTTCTGCTCTTGTTAAGCTAAACTTCCATGCAGTCTTGCTCTATCACTTTGGGGACTTGTTAAGCTAAATTTCTATCCAGTCTTGCTCTATCACTTAGCTAAACTTCCATGCACTTAGGGGACTTGTTCAGCTAAACTGCCATGCAGTCTTGCTATATCACTTAGGGGACTTGTTAATTTAAACTTCCATGCAGTCTTACTATATCACTTAGGGGACTTGTTAAGCTAAACTTCCATGCAGTCTTACTATATCACTTAGGGGACTTGTTCAGCTAAACTTCCATGCAGTCTTACTATATCACTTAGGGGACTTGTTCAGCTAAACTTCCATGCAGTCTTACTATATCACTTAGGGGACTTGTTCAGCTAAACTTCCATGCAGTCTTGCTATATCACTTTAATATGGGACTTGATAAGCTAAACTTCCATGCAGTCTTGCTATATCACTTTAATAGGGGACTTGTTCAGCTAAACTTCCATGCAGTCTTGCTATATCACTTTGATAGGGAACTTGTTCAGCTAAACTTCCATGCAGTCTTGCTATATCACTTTAATAGGGGACTTGTTCAGCTAAACTTCCATGCAGTCTTGCTATATCACTTTAATAGGGGACTTGTTCAGCTAAACTTCCATGCAGTCTTGCTATATCACTTTAATAGGGGACTTGTTCAGCTAAACTCCCATGCAGTCTTGCTATATCACTTTAATAGGGGACTTGTTCAGCTAAACTTCCATGTAGTCTTACTATATCACTTTGGGGACTTGTTAAGCTAAGCTTCCCTGTAGTCTGGCTCTAGTTATTTACTTTCCTCACTTAGGGGACTTGCTAAGCTTAAATACCCAGCAGCTAGTCTTGCTATATTTAATCGCAACTTTGCATTGTACCAAAATGCAGCAGTACATTTAATACTTCATAAAATAGTCACAAGTATAATTTTACTACTTTATCATGTAATACTGGATCATGACAGAGCATTTTATCAAGTCTTTGACATTCAAATGTTATGTTTGAAAATCACATATTATTTGAAATAAATTTTAGTGCCATCAGGCTACACATGTGCAAGGCCATAATTGTCTCCCTTGCATTTACATGTATATATATATATATATATAAATGGTATAAAAATGATTTGGTCTGAAATACAAATAATAACTGTTTAATGTGTTTCTAAACACAAGCTTCCCTAGGGAGAAGTTGAAATATTTTTCCAAACACAAAGAGATTCCTGTGGGGTAGTGGGGAGTTAGAATGTATTTCTAAACACAAGCGATTCCCTTGAGGGAAAGTTGGAATGTAAATGTTCAATGGAATATATTTGCAAACACAAGCTATTCCCTTGAGGGAAAGCTGGAATGTAAATGTTCAATGGAATATATTTGCAAACACAAGCTATTCCCTTGAGGGAAAGTTGGAATGTAAATGTTCAATGGAATATATTTGCAAACACAAGCGATTCCCTTGGGGGAAAGTTGGAATGTAAATGTTCAATGGAATATATTTGCAAACATAAGCGATTCCCTTGTGGTAAAGTTGGAATGTAAATGTTCAATGGAATATATTTGCAAACACAAGCGATTCCCTTGGGGTGATGTGGGAATTGGAATGTATTTCCACACACAAGATATTCCCTTGAGGACAGTTGGGGGTGGGGGGGGGGGGGGGGGAGAGGAGAGGGGGAAGAGAAGCTGGAATGTATTTCCAAACAGAAGAGATTACCTCGAGGATAATCAGATAGTTGGAATGTATTTCTAAACACAAGAGATTCCCAGAATAACCAAAATCTCTAAAATATTTTGTGCCCATAAAACATCACATTACCAATCGTTACATCTGAGACACTCATCATCTAAAACATTTCAACTTAACCTAAATGTTTCAAATTTTCAACTCCAGATCTACCTCCTGTCTCAGCACCCACAGAGAAGTCTACTCATGATGTAAGAATGAAAAAATCTGGAACATTTACCAGAATTTGAAGACTGACATGATTTAATCAACATAATCATTTGTATCTCCAGGCATCCTAATTCCCTGTTTTGATTTCTCTATCCGGTACATGATAACTTATCTCTTCCAGTCTACACATGTACCAGGCGGTAAATCTCCAGAATACTCAAATTTTATTACGTGTTCAAGATACGTTTTAAATCATATCATTCTGTGATTTTGAAGGAGCTATGTTACATGATCAACATGTAGATGGTACAGAAACTGTTAAGGGACCCAGACAAGTTTATGTAGATGGTACAGAAATGTGAAGGGACCCAACAAGTTTATGTGAATCGTAATCAATAATGGCAGGTCGACCTAAGGGACTATTATGCGGGTGGTACAGTAAAAGTGTGAGGGACCACCACCGCACAAGTGAAATTATGAGGTACCAAGAAAACTTTTGAAATCAGACACTGTTTATAAGCATTGCTACCACAAACCATATAATGGGCAACCCAAATTGGGATTCGGCAGAAAAAAGTGTTTAAGTGCCCAGACAAGTTTATGTAGATGGTACAGAAACTGTGAAGGGACCCAGACAAGTTTATGTAGATGGTACAGAAACTGTTAAGGGACCCAGACAAGTTTATGTAGATGGTACAGAAACTGTTGAAGGGACCCAGACAAGTTTATGTAGATGGTACAGAAATTGTTAAGGGACCCAGACAAGTTTATGTAGATGGTACAGAAATTGTGAAGGGACCCAAACAAGTTTATGTTGTAATCAGTAATCCAATATATGGACAGGGCTCAACCTTAAGGACTACTCTATTGCGGGGGTGTAGGGGGGCAGGTAAAAGTGAAGTGCAGGCAGGCAGGCAAAAAATCAAATCAGTGCCCACACCGGCCACAGGGAGTGAAATATATGAAAGATCCCAAGAAATACTTCTCAGAAAATCATGTACTACTGTTTTTGTTACTACACTGCATAGTCTGTGTTCAGACCTAATGTTTTGTTCATATATATAGGAGAGAACTCTTGAGACTATTCAAATTCTGTATAATTATGTCCCTTTTCTTCTCAAAACATTAGATAATCAGAGCCAGGACTGATGAAGTCAGAATTATTTACAGATTTTTTTTTCTAAAAAGAAAAAAAAAAAGAAAAAAAAAGAAAAAAAAAAGATTATCTAGTCGGTAGCCAGACTACTACACTGCATTGCACAATCTCTTTACAACACCGTATTACATTTGGGCAACCCAAAATTGGGTTCGGGCAAGAAAAAAAAGTAGTTTAAGTTGCCCTATGGGAAAGTGTTCTACAGAATATTTAAAGCCAAGCCCTGATGGGTATTATTCTGATACTATTCATTTACAAACAACAAGGGTTTCGTTAATTAATGACTGACTATAATAAATCAATTAACAAGTCTGCATTTCAAAGTCAGTTTCTAAACCCCATCATAATTGTAATTAGTGTCTAGTGATTTAACAATTAATCTCTTGCATCAAATTAATAACATCATTAAGTCTTAACTTAACACAGGTGTAACCTGCTTTAAATTAATATACCTGTTATATGTTCAAAATGATTCTGCTTCATCAGGTAATGAATTTTTGTTTTAGATTTAAAGGCAATATAAATTCTGAAATATTTCATCTGCAGTGTGAAAAAGACCATACTATTATCACAAATTTTGAGGTATAAAAAGTAATTAATATGTTAATAATTAGTTTTGCACATCATGGGAATTGTACATTTGAAGTGTCTAATAAATAGTAAATGCAATTCAAACTGTTTTTAAATGCTTTTTCTTTGCTCTTAAATCTTTCTGTTCACTGAATCTAAAAAATTTTTTTTTCCTATTTAAGGTTTCGTTAATATTATTGTGAAACATGTAAATTTAATTACCTTATGCTTGATACAGGGCCTGCTTGTCATTCTAATGGCCTAACAGTTTACTACGTAATCCTTTGAAAATCATAACAAAAACATTTACAATTTACAATTCGTTAAACCTTGTGAAACAGATTTATGTGTTATAAAAACACTGCTAATATTTGATACCGTCTTAGGAATAATAGCTTTTGCCGGAGGTTATTCTTTAAATTGAAATTTTCCGATAGTTCATTTAAGAAGCTATTATCGCAACAACTGATGATATCTACACCATTTATAGAACACAAAAGCTTAATGACAGGTCATTTACAATTAACCGCATAACTTATTTTTGCAATGGTGACATGATCTTATCTTATTACCTAAACAAACGATACAAGGATTTCTTGTGACAAAAGAAAGACAGTCTGTCCATCACTCTAACAAGAAACAAGTTGGTACAGATACAGAGAAGTTGCTGAATGACAGTTATCCTACATCTGATACTGTAAAAAATGTTGAACAGGACATCAAAGTTGACTCTATATCGCTCACACATCTGATACTGTTAGAATGTTTAAACACTCACATGGGGGCCATATCGACCCAAAATTGCCAACACACTGAACCTGTCCAACATGTTGAACAAGAAAAAGTTGGCCCTAAATCACTCACACATCTGATACTACTGAAAATATTGAACACAGTGGTCAAATTGGCCCTGTATCAAAGACTATAACTGTTGAAAATGTTGAACACCAGACTCAAGTAGGTTCCTGACTTCCTCAAATCATGTTGAACACAATGGCTAAGTTGACCTTTAATCACCTACCACATCTGGAACGGTTAAAAATGTAAAAAGCTGGCCTTAAATGAGTAAGAGGAAAAGCTTTCAACCTTGACAAAAGTCTAAGCAAGAATGATACATATCAAGTCTGATGAATATCCATCCAGTTCATAAGATGATTAAATAAATCCAAATACTGACTATATGTATCATTAAACAGTTCACTGTGAGCAGGATTGACTCAAGTCAGCTAAAATCCAGTTCAAACCAAACATAGAAGAGTTACCCACATCCAAATGAGTATTTCTGAAAAGTCAACTATGTTTAAAAGATACAGCACCATAATTTCACTTACAGAATGCTCACAACAACTGCAAACCATCCGCCTGTCACATTTATGTGACTTTTCTTTCTGGTCTTCATCATCCATGTTATTGTTGACCTCTTGCTCAGGGTCTGCCATGTCCTTGGTACGAGTTAGTTTTTCTCCTAATGTATCTAAGGATTCAGTTTCAAGTTCCAAGAGTCAATAAGTTAGTTAGCATTCAAAGCCACAGATATTATGTAAACACAACTCAAATTTACTTTGTTTTAAAGATACATGTTATTTAAACCTTACATTAACTTTCCGAAGACAAGTTTGAAACAATAGCAAGAAGATCAATTCAATTCTAATTGCAATCAGTGCATGACAAGTTCTTTCAATTATAAAACAATGTATGACATTCGGATTAAAACCTCAAACTTATTCCAACTTTCACATTTTGACAGCTTTCAAGTATCCCAGTTGAGTATTTTTAGTTTAGAGTCAACATCCGCAACAATATGCACTGCATTAAAATGTTACACACGGTTTTAATTCATGTACAAGTTGAATGAATCATAACTATTTCCTTTTACCCTTGAAGTAATCAAGACTTTCCGATCTTGACAAACCGTTAACACAAAAACCAACTCACAGACTTGTGTAACGTTTGATTCTTAATCAGCTATTGACCTGTATCGATAAAAGAACTGATGCAGTGCAAAACAATTAAATATTAAACAGAATATACGGGAAAAGTTTAAAATTCCTGATAAGTTCCTGAATTAATGATAAAGAAATGATTTTTTTTTTGCATTCTCCATATGTTTAACACAGCAACAAAAAAAGCAACAACAGATGATGATCAATTCATTGATTAAATGAAAAGCATCCAGTGAAAACTGAGTTTAATCTAAGAAGAGTTCTAGCAATGAGGATAAATTTCTTGAGAGTTTTATCAGACATTTCATAAAAGGCGTCTGCATTTTCTGATTAAATTTCATGCGCAGGAGTCTCAAGCGAGAGTGACATGGCACCTTATTACATAATCAATAACGACTGAATCACCGACTGGTTTCCATGCCGATAACGCTTTTGTGACAAGCTTAAGGATTAGATACGGAGCACGGGTTCTTGCCATGAGCATGGAGATCTCATGTAGCACTGCGTGTTCAATAAAACTTTTTATTACACCAGTTAGACTTTTAATCAAGGGAAATCAGCTTAATAAAACTTTCAATTATGTTAGTTATCACATTCAATTCTTACATTTTATTGTGTCAGGGAGGAAGCTGCAGACAGCCAGTAAAGTAATGCAATAGTACACCTTAATTACCTTTTATTCTAATGTTCGCCTTAAATTTCATGTGCTTATATTTTTTTTTTTTTTTTTTTTGAAATCCAGTATTGCAGATTTCAAATTTCAAGACGAAATTAATGCAAATTTCACAAATTTTGTTATTTGTGGTTTTAATCTTTACCTATTAAAACTGCAATGTAAAAGAATTAAATCACATTTTAATGGAAACAAAATGTAGCCTTCATGAGATATCCAGTTGTTTAGAAATCTGTAGAATTCCTAAAATGTTTAAATAAATAATTTTACTTTAGAATCAAATTACATAAAACGTACTTTAGAAGGTAAACACTTAAAACGTTCAAACAGAATGACAAAATCGATTCATTGTTAATGTCCCTGCAGGCAATCAATGCAACACGTCTCTGACCGTAATGCCACAGAAATGTGGGAAATCCATATATAATGTAAATCACAGTAATCGGGGTTTGTTTTACCCTAATCTGTCTTGTGGGCTGAAAGTTCAAACATGCAGAAATCATCATCTACAACATGCATACCTTTTTTTTTCTTTTGCATTTACTTTACATCCGGAATTGTTTGTACCTTATGTGATAGAAGCACTTGCTGGCACAATTTAATTGTTTCTGATAACTTAATGCAGACAGGCATAAGTACTGTAGATTTGGCAATATTTGTAATGGAATTTTTATAAAGTCTAACTAGCAAATTCAACTGTTATAATACATCAAGAAACAAGTAAGAAAATAATGCTTTTGACTACTAAACCAATGCGATAAACACCATGACTATCAAACGAATGTGATAAACATATTGTCTGCTAACCCAATGCGATAAACACCATGACTACTAAACCAATGCAATAAACACCGTGACTACAAAACTGATGTGATAAACACCATGACTGAAACCAATGCAATAAACACCATGACTACAAAACTGATGCGATAAACACCATGATTACTAAACCAATGTGATAAACACCACAACTACTAAACTGATGCCATAAACACCATGACTACTAAACTGATGTGATAAACACCATGACTATTAAACCGATCGGATAAACCACATTTCTACAAAAGGGATGTGATAAACAAGATCATCTACAGTAAACATAAATTCTGTTGAGTTACAGCTGAGCTGTGTCTGCATTTCTGCACAAGCTGTTGGAAGGAAACAGAGAATATTATGGAGTGATAAAACTATGATTTGAAATGAGGTAAAAATCCATGTAATGGGCTTTTAAGATAGGATCCTGAACTTTTAATATTAAACAGCCTTGTGAAGATCAGAAATCAGGCTACCATAGAAGACTATGCAGCTGAAACACAGAGATAGGCACAAAAGTTACTTGCTGCGAAGGACAGGTGCTGGAGCAGGGGTATGTGGTTGAAAAAAAAACTGGAGTTTGCACCTGCACATTGGAAGTTGTATTTACCAAGTGTTGGATATATAAACTGACAGAAGAAAAAAAAGTTATTTGATAACCTGCAAAAATGGGGTTGCCAAAACATGGAAAGCAGCAGGTACAAGAGAATGCAGCTGTAAAGGGAGATGATAGTAAATATTCATGGGGTATCAAGTAGAACAGATTCATGGGGTATCAAGTAGAACAGATAGTGATAACTCTAAAAAAATATTTTGAATTGTTGAGACAATAAGACTCAGCTAGCCCATCTGATATAAGAGACTGCTTTGTAACACTCAGCGATTAAAGTAATGTTGATGCCATCAAAGAAACTGGCAGAATGCAAGAGATCATCGAAATAATATTCATTTAAGTTGTCATAACATAAGATACATTTTGTACTAAAAGCCTCCCTGCCATAAAAATAATCTTATCAATACAACCCATGCTATCTGCTAAATATGAAAACCCCATTCAAAATATGTTGTAATATGTAAACTACTTGAGAATAATACATGCAAAAACTGGTTATAACTGAATTCATGCAAACTAAGGGTTATCCGTATTTGATAACGACACTGTGTACTAATTTGAAATTCAAACATTCTCCTACGTCATTTAAAATCACAGCATGAATGTCTTTGCATAAAATCAATTTCATTTCAATGCATTATGAGACAGGTGACTTATATATATTACTTTTAAAAACCTAAATGCAGCTAAAACTTGGGGTCATGAGCTGACATATGCAATATTGTACACTGCACAATCATTAAATTACTAAAGTCACTTCCCTATAATAGGAATAAACACATTTTATGACCCTTTTTGTTTACACACAATTTCAATTTTACCTGCAATTTCAATTTTACCTGCAAAAAGAAAAGCGTAACTTTGACTCCCAGCTGAAAATTTAAAACTTGACTATGAAAGGAAATATTTAACCGTGTATGCAAACAAAACCAGCAGCATTTCCTATGCTAAACTCAAATAACACTACAGAAACAAAACGTAAACTACAAACTGCGTACCTTTTTAGTAGCATGTTCTCCCTCCATTTTTTCAAATTTTCAAAAACTGCTAAATAATCACTGAGGTAGAACACGTTTCTAAAAACAACAGTCAAGCGAACAAAATTTATCCCCGGTGATAAAATCCTCGATGAACTTTCGACAGCTTTTATGCTATTTAAACTGGTCGATAACTTGTCTACCGTTGCATTATTTGTTCTATACTCAGAAGGCCGTCAACTCCGATAAAACATCAATATAAATATCTACTCGATATCTTAGTATCAAAAGAATATACTATAACACACATCCGATTCAATAGCTGTTAGATAGGAAGACCACAATTTAAAAACCTCACACTTCAAAATGTTTATAAATAATCGTCTGGTTCATGAATTCATCTGAATTTTGGAGCAGTCATCACATATAATATTATGATGAGCATTTTTCTGACCTGGTTCGATGCACTTGAAATCACACACTGTTTACAAACATTGTAAAATCCAGCTATTTTTGCAATAAAAAAAGTAATCAATTTGTCAAGTGTCTATTTAATTAAAGCAACATTTCAATGTGTGTGCATCACCCATAGCAAAGAGGTGATTCACCTTTTCCCTGTAAAAACACCAAAAATATTAAACAATTTGAGCCGTGCCATGGGAAAACCAACATAGTGGGTTTGCGACCACATGGATCCAGACAGCTGCGCACCGCGCAGTTGGTCAGCTCCATGTGTCGCTTTTAAAGCTATTGGAATTGGAGAAATGTTAGCGAACAGAGGATCCTGCAGACTGCGGGATGGCAGGTGGTCTGTATCCATGCTGGTCGCAAACCCTATGTGTTTCCCTGCAGGCTCATTTGAAGATGTTTGTTGTTGGGGTTAATGCTGTTTTTCAACAGTATTTCAGTTATGTAACGGTGGGTAATTAACCTAACCAGTTCCTGGATTCTGTACCAGTACAAACCTGTTCTCCACAAGTAACTGCCATCTTTCCCACATGAATCAGAGGTGGAGGACAAAAGACTTTAGACACAATGTCTTGTATCAAATCGTCACGGAGAACATACCCCTCACCTGGGACTCGAACTCATGACCCCGCGATCCTTAGATCTGCCCTCTCCCTACTGAGCTAAGAGGGCGGGCTAGAAATGGAGCATGCTGAAACACTTTTAGAATGATGTGTATAATACAGTATTTTGGTTGGTATGTTGTGTTCCCTTGAATTTGGTTCCTGCTTTGCATCAAAGACAAATGATGCAGATTTTATTCCAGTTGATGTTTCTGAAAGTAAAGAAATTACTATTGATTAAGATGTTCCCTATGGACATGTGCTGTATGGGGAAGGCAAGCCTGTTCATAAGAAGGAAAACTTGTGCAATAATGGTTAAATAAGGGGTGTAAATGACACCTAACTAAACTTAATACTGTTAAATCATTTAATTTCGTGGGCATGAAATTTTGTGGTTTTGGTCAAAACGGCAATTTCGCGGGGATATGAATTCGTGGATTTCAACTTCTGAACATAAACTGAATGGGAATTTTACTTGTTTCTTGGGATTAAATTTCGTGGACTGACTTAACTACGAAATCCACGAAAATTAGTCCCCCACGAATATTAATGATTTCACAGTATTTTTTATAAGTACTGGTAAGTCACATTCAGAAAAAACATTAGTTACGGGGAAATTTTGTCAAAAGTAAATACCTGGCACAACAGGTGCTCAGAATCAAGATCATAAGACTACCATACAGAAGTCTCGAGTTTGGTCCTCAGGTAGAGAAGACTTTTCAACATATCAACTGGAAAGCGGACTATAGTTTATGTCTGATGTCATTTATTTTACGCTAGTGAATCATGTAGGGAAGTTGTCAGATGGGATTAAAATCCCAAACATTTAAACCCCAGATGCACAACTTCACATGCTGAACAACATTTCTATAAAGTTTCAGGACGCCAGGTCAAATTCTTTTCAAGATACGTGCATCACAAACTAAACCCTTTTGTTTGTGGGGGGGGGGGGGGGGGGGGGCACAAAAACCACTGATTTTGCTCAGCAGAGTAAATCTGATAATTACCATAACATGTAAATTATTTTTAATTTGAATTATGCTATCTCACTGTCGCATTTATAAAACATACTTACGCACCTGCTTCACAAAACACAGTGTGATTTTATAACATTATGCCAGCTGACAAGAGCTTCATGTCACACTGATAAAAGTTATAAAATATACACAATTCGTTTATTTTAAACATTAACAAAATGGATAAGGTATCAGCAGCTGGACCTACAGGTTGAGGTTTTAATCCTACCAAGACCAAAATTACTTTGTTTTAACATATATTTAGAATACCAAACCTGGAAACATGCATAATATTTATGTCACAACTTGTTTGCCCCACCCTGAAATCTCTTGAACTACATCATGTGTTTTTAAACTGGAGAGTGTTAATGAATCAATTAACATAACTATGAACTGATTCATAATTTCTGTGAACTTCCTTGTTTTGTTATTCTGCACAATACTTTTTTTTCCCTATATGATATGATGTTAGACATTAACCTTTGGTCTACTGGCAGCAGCTGATTTTGCCTTTGTGACCAGTGCAGACAAAGATCAGCCTGCACATCCGTGCTGGCTGATCATGTTCTGCACTGTTCACTATTAAGTCTGTAAATTTTCAGTGAACACTCCTTCAAATAATAAATGGTACTTTCCAAACTGAATGAGAGATCAGTCCATTTTCGAAATTTAGTAGGGTACAGGTTAAAAAGAAAAGGTAATGTTTTACAGTATAAATACAAGCAGGCAGTTTTACTGTATATCATTCAATATTATCTTTAGATTTTTTTTTGTTCATCCTGCAAGCTTCTACATACAGAATATTATCTACACAACCCATATCTGGGATTAACTTCTTGATCTGCCCACATGTTCCTAATCCATTCCTAATCCTTATCCTGGTAAAGATAAATCTAGCTTATCTAAATTCTAATTTAAACATTATGAAATGTATCAGCAAAGGTGTCAATGTCATCTAACATATTTTGGTCTTGATCCAGTTAAGATTAACAGATTAACCTAAATTGAAATTTGAATTTAGGTAAAGGGCAGGTAACTGCTGAATACATCAAAAATAAATAATCATGTAGTCAAAATAATTAACCTTGGGGGGACAGGACAAAGTAGTGTAACACTTTGCCGGTCATTTTTCATTTTTGACATGATTCACTTTAAAGCAAACATTGCCAATTTACATGTAACGCTAAATTTTTAAGGGCATACTTATGGCTGTGTTAAAACTCTTCATCAGCCATTGTAAGGGCAGATTACTCATTACTGCATAAACCAATATCCAGTCAGCTAGAGTTATGTTTTCTTGAATGTCTTGGTGAATCACTTGCACAATGCTCAGTCAAGGTTAATTATGATAAGATCAATTTATATTGATTCTTACACAGCATATGGCACAACTGTATGCAAATTTTATATGAAAACAGAAGTAACAACAAAAATGTCTCCGTATAATTGATTATTTACAAAGTAGTGTTTTTCCGCAGTATAACTTTTCATAAGCAGTGAATATACAAGACAGCCCGGAAGACCCTGTATCGCTCAACTGACCAAGAACTAAGTATCTAATTTGGACTAGATTTCATAGAGACAATTTATATTCTGACTATGTGTTATGTAAATCAGGTAGATCATTAACCAAGCTTTTCAATGGTTTGACTTAGTGGTCTTGCTTTTTACCCATGCAACCCAGTTACAAATTTAAACATTCTGGTCAAGTCTCAAAAATTATGCAGAAAATAATTTGACCTAGTGACATTGTTTTTACATAGATAATTCAGTTTCAGACTTGATCTAGATTTTTTAGAGATAAACATTCTGACAACCAAGCAAAAAATGGCCTCTAGACTGTTGACAACAATTTTCTATGATTCAAAAATTGACCCAGTGACCTCTTTAAGACCTGAGGAAACCAAGTTTTCAATCTGATCTAGATTTCATCAAGGCAAACATTCTGACAAAGTTTTATGGGATCAAAAAGAATAAGTGGCCTCTTCACTTTCAACGAAGTTTTTTATTTGACCTACAAACCTAAGTTTTTGACCCAGTTTCTAAACTGACAGATTTCATAAGGACAAACATTGTGACAAAGTTTTATGGCAATAAAGTAGAATGTGTGGCCTCTTCAGTGTAAACAAGGTTTTTATTTGACCCAGGTTGTAGCCACATTTTGAGAGAAACAGTTTACTGCCATTGAAGCCGAATAGCTGAAATTTGGCCACATTTCAATAAAATTCTTATAGCCACTTTCAAAAATCTGTAGCCAGTTCTTTGAATTTGTAGGATTTGGCTACATTGGCAAATGGCAGAGGAGGCCCTGTGACATACAGATTTAGTTTCTAAAATGACCTAGACATTACCTAATATAGTGGCCAAAGTTTTGATCCAAGACAACCCAATAACCAATTTAAGTGCAATTTTATTGAGCTTAACATTCTGACCATGTTCCATTAAAATTTGGCCAAAATTGTGACCTCTTAATATTCACAACCCTTGATGCTTGGTTAACCTTTAGCCTGCTAAATTCCTAAAATGGACTGGTCCATCATTCAGTTTGGGCAGTACCATTTAGTATTTGAAGGGGTGTTCAATGAAAATTTACCGACTGAATAGCGAACAGTGCAGACCATGATTAGCCTGCACGGATGTGCAGGCTAATCTTGGTCTGCACTGGTCGCAAAGGCAGAATAACTCGCCGCCAGCAGGCTAAAGGTTAAGTCACCTCACATAAAGAAGAACATGTTGCAAATGGTGTAAGAAGACCACAGGATCACCTCTCATTATGATTTCAGACATAGGCAGGTATTTGGGTTACTAACAACCACCAACCTTCCGCAAACCAACTTGAAGACTTGCATAACAACACAAGTAAGCTTATACTCACACAGTCTATGGACAAGTGATTCAAACACAGCAAGTATAACTATTCAGTCACGGAGGCCCTGCAACTTTCAGTTCTGTAATTATAGTGGCAATTTTTGGAACCAGCAATTTTGATATTATACACACTTACTCTGCATTTCTGGTCAAAAAACAACCATGGAACTGCTGTTAGTACATTACAGAATACTGTATTGATATTTTTACAGAACATACAAAAACTTAAGCTTATGAATTTCTTTTTTATCAAGGAACTCAAATCATGATTTAACCTTGCTTTTCAAGTGTTCATAAAAAGATAAAGTACTGCAAGACACGTGGTTCTATTGGCAACATTCATCACTGTAGATATATCAACAATTTAAAGATACCATATCTCAAGCATTATCTGTTGAAACACATCTTAGAAAACCAAATATCACAATCATTCAAAAAAACTAAAATATGACCCTTTTTCTTGCAATACCGTAGTTGTTCTATGTAACAACCCTGTTATTACAATACTTTGAAAAATCACAAGATCTAGGTGATATGAAAGCCACTTGCAGGATTAACCAGTAAAAGTATTATTCTGTATGTACAGACATCTTATAGACTGGCTACCTAAATCAGACAGACATGGTACCATCATCCTTCTCCCTTTAACTTACGATATTTTTTTTTCATTTCTGCAGACCTTGTGTTTCTTTTGAAAACCAATGGAACAAAAATAAGCCAAAATAAAGCAGGCGTCACGTGAGGCGTGTGGTATATACAGGAAGACCTCTAACTGTGATATATACTTTGAAACATGTGTAGAGGATCCTTCAGAAATCAAAAGAGATTTAGGTCTACTTTATGGTATTTATTCTTCTCCACTGGATGGTAATAAATATATAAAGCTTTTTCAAAGTTCAACTTCAGGTTATAAAGAAAAGGAATATTTTGACTCAACCTTGCATAGTGTCAGTAAATTGATTGCACATAGTGGTGACAACGAAGGAATCTCTTTCTACATTTACCAGACTGACTTTTGGAAACCACATACAACTTTTCACACTTCTTTCGTTTCACCAGATACAGTTATAATTTCGTGTGATTAATGTCTATCACTTACCATTGCACTGTTCGGTCCTGTTTTGGGGGAACTGCATCAGTCCCTGGCCATCTTTTAAAGGATTATGAGCAAGTAAGGAGATCCTAGTGGAATCTGTAAACCAGTTATTCACATAGGCAAAATTTGTAACTGTTTAGTGAAAGCAGATCCATCCATCAAACCATTGTGGTACCCTTGACAAAGCCACAATGGAGATAAAATAAAACTGCTCATTACTCCAAATATATGCCCATACTGAATTTAGTGAAGAGGTCTCAAGGTCAGTAACTCTTATTCAAGCTGTTCAGCCGACTGAAAGACGAATGACCATTCATCTTGTTAAAATTCACAGTGGGCTACTGTAGTAGCTACGGAAAAGATAAAACAGGCCTCCCAACACTAAATCATTTACAACAAGCCTTGATCACCTTCTGAGGAGAGTTTATATTGGTCCTAGTTAGAAAATTAGTTTGTTAACTTAGCTGCAGACTGAAACGATAAACAATCGAAGATACTGAGAGAAAAAAAATACAATTTTTATACAAACCATTTTCAATATCCTCCAATAAAAAACGTATCCAGATTAGCTTTTTTTTTTCAGTTTACTTTCTTTTCTGCTTTTCTTTACTTTTCTATGTTTTTTTCATGCCAAATTGTCACTGATTGTTAAGAAACAACTGTCAAACACCCTAAAGCCAAAAAAGAATCTTAAAACCAATTAAGTAATGCCAGGAATGATGATTGTTCACAGATGCACGGAATATTTTTTTTGCTGCTGCTCAAGTTAGCCTAAATAATTCATCATCAAGGTTGGGCAATATAACACTGTTGCCAAACACTAATATAAACACGCCATAAACATGGCATCATGGCACTTCTGCAGGAATTAATTACAGTTTTCAGATATTGTGTGGCACCATTTCACACTACACGGCATACCCGTCCCTCCCCCTCTCCCAATGGATATGATCAATCAGAAAAGAATTCCAACACCTCAATTGGTAGAATTAAGCTGCAATTTCTATGTTATCAGATGAGTTTATTTATTACATTATAGCTGCACAACACGAAACTGTGCATGAACCCTTTAATTACATAATTCAAGATTCCTCACCTTTCTGACTACAAAAACTTGACTATATGAGATCCTTTAACAAAATGTTTTTGAAGTTTACAAAAAGACATAATTTTGTAAACTGTAAGTCTGGTTCAGAATGCCAAAAATCAATGAAGAGTCTGAAAGCATCAAGTATATTTTTTTTATCACACTTCCTGTGAAAACTGCTTACAATGTGAAACTTTCTCCAAAATTTCCCAAGTGATAAAGGGGTATAATTTTGCCAAAATGGAAGCTAGAGTTTTGAAACCTGCCATGTTTGAACATTATCATGATATCAAAGGCGTACAAGAAACAAGATTACATGAACAATTTTCGCAAACTTTCTACTTTTTCAACTGATTCACTTTCTAAACCACCAGATACAGTCAAACCTGTCTTAAGCAGCCAGCCAGGGGAAGCAGACAATTTGGCCGCTTAAGCCAGGTGACCGCTGATCGGAGGTGCAGCCAGTATGTGTATTTTTTCAGACTTCTGACCAGTTTAGCCTTTAAGCTCATTTCTTTTTCGATTTTCTATTATTATTTTACCAGGATACAATGACGTGCATTTTCCTTCGCAATACGAATGGTCTTCTAGCAATCTAAAACTCCGGCGTGTTTTTTTTACAACAAAAATTGTTACAGACAATTTTCCAACTTCAAAACAAGTTTGTTTACAATTTTCGCCATTTTGGTAAGGGAAGCTACTCTCCGCGCTTATTGTCTATGCTAAAATCTAAGATTGCCATTACGTTCCGCAAAAGATAGAGTGGTTTACTTTTTTTTCAAACACAATTAATTTCGTATAAATTTAATAGCATTTTGATGATAGAAGTATAAAAAAAATCACAAGTATTACGCTACTAATTAGTTATCAAGTTTTTTCTTTAACCGAGATCAAACTGTGAACAACAAAATTGACACGAGGTGACACGCTAATTGCCGATAATTACTGGCCATTTGATTATAACAAAAAGGGGATTACACCTGGTTATCAGTTTTAATTGAGAAGCTCATGTCATTTTGTCGTTCTTGTGGTGAAGTCAAGGGAAACTTAACAATCACATGCTTCTCAAAAATCGGGTATCTTCGGCGATTATCGCCTAAAAATAATTGGTTTTGGAAGAAAAATGGCCGCTGAAAGGGGTCAATTACAGCGGTCGGGAGGCAATTTCGGTGGCCGCTGGCCGCGGACAGCCGCTGAATAAAGTGATAAAGTAGAGGAAAATCTGTCGGGGGCGTCATAAAATGACCGCTGAACGGAGGTGACCGCTGATCGAAGGTCACCGTTAGTACAGGTTAGACTGTACTCTAGTACCTTACATTCGATTTATATAGATTCTGATCATTATACACAGATTTCAACACAAGCCTCTCTAGCAGATCTCCCACCAAACTTGTTTTGTTCTCCTCCTATTCTTTTCTCTGTGACACAGGCCATTTCCTTTTAACTCCCTCCTTCAAACTTTCTCATTTTACTCGCTGCCCAGCAGTTCCATATCCTCTACTCATTCTCTCTCTTTATCCTTAACTCTCACTAGTTTGTTTTCGGGCCTTCCTACAACATTCTCATATCTCACATTGCCCTACAGTTCTGTGTTCTCTACTGAGCATTCTCTTTCTTTAACTCTCAACTCACTCCGGTTTGATTTCCTACGCATTTTTGTAGATCATCTTCTGTCCCTGAGCTTCTCTAAGATTTGCCCCCATATCCATGTTGAAGTAACTATACATCTCTCTTTACATTCCCAGAGTTGCTTCAAGGTAATTTGTAATTGTAGGTAAATGATTAATACTCCTTCAGAAGGGCTTAGCCTGAGAAGTGCACAGCACTTGACTCCAAGAACAGCTTCTGTTTGGCCAACAGGTAATTAAGTATACAAACATTTTTATTAACACCTGGGGTGCCAGGTTTCCACAACAAAGGAGAAATGTGATCTAGCCTAGGTGAAACAAAAAGAAAACTGGTAAGTCATTCTGTAGTTGATTTGAAAACAGTGCTTCAGCACCATTTACAAACCTCAGACCATGAGTCATTTCTACATTTCTACTTTTCATATCTTCCTCAATGAAGAGCTGTTCAACTCTATTAACACCGCTTCAAGGTCAGGTTGACTTGTTCCTAGCTTATTAAGGGTACCACAAAATCAGCAGGACAAAAGCAGTTTTCCTGTCTGAGCAAAAACTTGTCAATTACTCAACAGGTTACGCTAGTACTTGAATCAAAATTGTGAAGCCCCCCCCCCCCAACGGTGAACCCCGCCTCACACCAGGGCTGCTCGATACATTCTTTGAAAGCAAGTCCCCCTGCAGGAAAAACTGCCTAGAATTTTCACTAAACCTGCTAAAAATTTTACTTGTCTTGCAGAAACTTAAACAGATTTGAAGTCTGCTGAAAATAGTAGATGCCAGAAACTTTTCTGGACTATCGAGCATGTAGCTAATGCAATCATAATGCAGTACCATAACAGATCTGGATGGAATCTAAAATTGCTAAATACTACAGTTCAAAATGTCTCCTAACAGTGTTATCTTCAAAGAGATCTGTTCTCCTAATGTATTACATTTCAAATACTTCATCAGCCTTTTAGCACCAGATCATTTACCTTGATGAGGTGATAAAGTATTTTGTTGTTAGGTCATTGCACTTACCACTCATCTTACCTGGAAATACTGAAACCTGGTACTAACCCTAACCAAAGAACATCAACTGGCATGTAAAAAGATAAGGGAATAGAGAGAAGAAAGAATAAATATAGGAAAAGAAGACAAGAGGGCTATGATGGCCCTATATTGCTCACCTATTATCATTGCTCTTGAGGGCAAGAAGGCCCTCAGAAAAATATCTAAGTCCAAAGGACAGGAACAACATGGAAGAAATTTAACCAAAAAGAAAGAAAAAATCTTACAAGGTATAGATATGTCAAAATACACCTAAAAATTGGGGTTACCATCCATGTTTACCATAGAAAAGTGGTCTTGGTTTTTCCCTACGGCCAATAATAAAAAAGTTACTAAAAATAAGCTATTTATAGTAACATAAAAGGGAAGTAATAAAAAAAAATATTGTAAGTGAAAACAAGAAGAATCTGCCAAATAAATCTGTTGACATAAATGAAACTTCAGATCAGTATCTTCATTAGTTATATACCCATTTTAATTTGAAATAAAGGGAGGTAATCTGACATAAAATCAGTCCATAGTTATCTACCCTGATTGTCTCTGTCCAACTAATAACAATAATAAAATTTCAAATAAGTCCTACAGATCTTACTGATATAAATCCATTTTGATTACAATCAGGGGAGGTAATCTGATATAAAATAACTCTGGAACCTACGATTGGATCTGATTTGTCATGGAATCCAAGATTTATTGTTGTTGAAGATATTTTGAAAGTTTGTATCAAATAAAACCATAAATGAAGTCTCTATATGGCTGCAAAAGTCAAAATAGCCAATTTTGGACCTTAAAGGGGCCATAACTCTGGAACCCATGAAGGAATCTGGCCACTTCAAGAAAGGAAGCAAGATCTTGTGGTGATACAAGTTGTGTGCAAGTTTGGTTAAAATCAAATCATAAATGAAGCTGCTATTGTGCAGACAAGGTCAAAATAGCTAATTTTGGCCCTTTCAGGGGCCATAACTCTGGAACTCATTAAGGAATCTGGCCGGTTCAAGAAAGGAACCGAGATCTTATGGTGACACAAGTTTTGTGCAAGTTTGATTAAATTCAAGTCATAAATGAAGCTGCTATTGTGCAGACAAGGTCAAAATGGCTAATTCTAGCCCTTTCAGGGGCCATAACTCTGGAACCCATAATGGAATCTGGCCAGTTCAAGAAAGGAACCAAGATCTTATGGTGATACAAGTTGTGTGCCAGTTTGATAAAAATCAAATCATAAATAAAACTGCTATTGTGCAGACAAGGTCAAAATAGCTAATTTTGGCCCTTTCAGGGGCTAAACTTTGGAACCCATAATGGGATCTGGCCAGTTCAAGAAAGGAACCGTGATCTTATGGTGATACAAGTTGTGTGCAAGTTTGGTTAAAATAGAATCATAAACGAAACCACTATCGTGCAGACACGAAATTGTTGACGCACGGACTGACGACGGACGAAGGGTGATCACAAAAGCTCACCTTGTCACTATGTGACAGGTGAGCTAATAAAACCAAAGGGACAGAACAGATCACATCAATATATCAATGGAAAGAATGAAGAATGTAATAAAGCAAAACAGATGATCATCCAAAGGGACAGATAATGTCAAGATGGAAGGATGAATATAGCATTTTTTTTTTGGGGGGGGGGGGGGGGGGGGGGGCGGGTTTAATAACATCGCACCTACACAGTTAAAGGTCACTTTGTGACTTTCCAGCTTTGATGGTGGAGGAAGACCCCAGGTGCCCCTCCGTGCATTATTTCATCATGAGCGTGCACCTGGGTAGAACCACCGACCTTCCGTAAGCCAGCTTGATGGCTTCCTCACATGATGAATTCAACGCCCTGAGTGAGGCTAGAACCCACATCGATGAGGGGCAAGAGATTTGAAGTCAGCGACCTTAACCACACGGCCACAGAGGCCCTCTAATATAGCAAGATAAAAAATCATCCACCAGAAAAGAAAATGTCAAAATACCAATGGACAGGAAGAAGAATGAGTATAGTAAAACATATTACCATTACAGCTAAGAATGAAGATTGCAAAACATAAATCGTTCTACAGAACACATAAATGTCAAAACTGAAGAATTAATACTGCAAAACAAATATCCAAAGGGATACATCAATTAAGGAAAATAGCAAAACAGAAAATTCGAAAAATAGATGTTAAAACATCAATGAATTGAGCCAAGAATAAATAAAGATGTGCAGATTGTTGCAGGGGCCATTCTGTAATTCTGGTAGAAAAGTTTATATTTCTACATCAAACAAGACTATACCATCATGACAGTTTTAATACAATTATCATCCCATCTGCTTGTAGAAGATTTTTAAAATAAACAATATATACAACTGCATTTAATCAAACTGCGCAGTAATCATCATGTTTCACATCATTTTCCGACTATCTCAGGTAAAACAACTGCAAATTTCTCTTCAGTAGATATAAAAACATCTGCACACAGATTCCTAGCGCAACTGAACTAAATTACAAAGAAATCATTCAAATCAAAATTGTATTTTTGGTCAAACTTTTAAAAATCTTGTCGATCTGATAAAAACAAAAAGGGTAATGTAAATACTGGGGACAAAGGCTGATTGGCTGTCAGTTTGTTTGTTTGTTTTGGGTTTAACGCCGTTTTTCAACAGTATTTCAGTCATGTAATAGCGGGCAGCTAACTTAACCAGTGTTTCTGGATCCTGTACCAGTACAAACCTGTTCTCCGCAAGTAACTGCCAACTTCCCCACATGAATCAGAGGTGGAGGACTAATGATTTCAGACACAATGTCGTTTATTAAATAGTCAAGGAGAACATATGCCCGAGGATCGAACTCACGACCCCGCGATCCGTAGACCGATGCTCTACCTACTGAGCTAAGCGGGCGGGCTTTGGCTGTCAGAGTGACTGAGCCACTGGCTTTAAATTATTTGCCTATCTCCTCTGTAAGTTTAAGCTTTGCTTGTGTCATCAATTAGGAAGCCATTCAACTGACCAGCCAAAATTTTGTGGATCTATCCAGGCGTCCACACAGTCATGTATGTGCCTAACGCTAACATAATGCCCAGCTATCATTATTCAGCCGTGTGTGTAGTGGCTGACTTCCAGTCATTTGCCTCTCACTTCTGTAGGTTCGAGCCCTGCTTGCATCATCATTGTAGGAAGCCGTCAAACAACCTTGCACAGGAAGTAGATGATTCTATCTCGGTGCCCGGATAAGCCTAACATAATGCCCATGGGGGCTCTTGGATTCTTTTTCCACAAATACTCATAAAATGTGTCCGTGTGACTTTAAACAAGCAATTTGGTCTACATCAGCATTCAAAATTTACATTAAATGTAATTACACCTGTCATTACTGTGGTTTATGTAATTATGAAAAACATCATAATTTGTTATAGCTGACTCATTAAGCTTCTCCCATTTACATAATTAAAGTGCAAAGTTGTTTATATGACTCAAACCGGAATATAAACTAGTGCCTTTGTTTTGTGATATCAATGATGTTACAAATGTTTAGAAAGTCTGATGGCAACAATCTAGACTGCTCTGAACCGGCCTCATCAGAATAGCTGACTTAACTAATAATACGACTTTATCTCACCTCAGCATTTCTATTGGCCAAATTTTATGTCACTTGCTGACCAAGATATATACAATATTGGTTTTGTTAGTCAGATCATTACTTATTTGGATTAAAACAAAATGGCTGCCACGTTGGTTTCAGTTCAATCATTGATACTCTCAAATAAAAGGTATTCTCAGTCAACAATGACATCCCATATCTGGTATTCAACAAACTATGAAACCAATAATGTAGACACCTTTCAACAGACACTTGATGGGAAAACCAGCATTATCATGGATAACCCTGACTATAATGATCAATATAGTAGTGGGATATTTGCAGACATTCCTGAAATTATTCCTTATTCTACAGAGACTAGTCCAACAACCATCTGCTGCTCTTACAACACTGAGTTCTAATGTATTCTGTTATCATAGTGATCACCCATAAATAATTTAGCTGACTGGAGCAGATTTATAAGTACCTGTATAATTTAGTTGATTATTCTATGGCATGCTTATGGTAATGCCTACCATAATATGATATACAAAATCTAGCTCTTACTGTAAAATCGTAATATGTAAATAATGTAATGTGGACAATCGTCTTACTTCTAACTAAGGACTCATAGGAAGTAAGAAACTACACAGTTCACGCTTCACATTTATCACTTTGCACTTCATATGAGCCGTGCCATGGGAAAACCAACATAGTGGGTATGCGACCAGCATGGATCCAGACCAGCCTGCGCATCCGCGCAGCCTGGTGAGGATCCATGCTGTTCTCTAATAGTTTCTCCAATTCCAATAGGCTTTAAAAGCGAACAGCATACGTTGGTTTTCTCATGACACGGCTCATATGTTGTTGTTTTGAACTGAATACTTCACTATTTCAACTGCCTGAGTCTCTAATGCAATACCATAATATGTACCCGAACTACAAATGGGCATAGTGGTATAGGTCTAATCTTTGCTACATGAGAATTACACGATTTCACCGCAATGCATATTCTCATGGAAAAGGACTGCTACGATCAACTTTAACAGCATGAAGCGCTTTTTGCTTTTCCCGCACAGACATGTTCTTGATGAAGATTTACTTTTAAAATCTGGTCTCAAGAGTTTCCATATTGCCTTAGAGCTTGCAAAAAAGAAAAGCTAGACTATTGTAAATTTATCAGGAAACGTTTGGGACATGCACAACATAATTGATCCAAGTATTGTTCTCACGCGGAATCAATACCGTTCTCTCCAGCAGACCAATATCTTATTCATGTATTCTATAAATCGCCAGACTATCATACGAGGATTTCCATAATAATCGTATCCGCATGATCAATGGATATGTACATGTATACACGGCAATATTGTATAAATTTCTATTTGATTCTGCAATAAACATTCGCATAGGTCAGTTTATCGAAAATTGGCTGTGGTCAGTTTCACAAATAAACTGGCTATGAAAAAAATATGAAATTACAAAAACAGCAGCTAAAGTTCCACTGTTTATTGCTAATTAATTAGTCATAACAGACACATGGTATATTGTGTTAACGTTCCTCTATATAAAGAATACAGTTCACAGAGCACTCCATTTGGAATTCATTAACTTGAGTTCATATGCCATTATATTGCTGCAAAAACCACTGGGGATAATTTACATTATTTATTCATCATACAGGAACAACAAGCAGAGTGAAGCAGCAAGCTATTACAAACCAGTCACACTAAATGAGAATTCCTCTCCTATATTTTCTGTATGGATCAGACAATGTTGCTTAGATAATACCTTCCCAAAACTGTTTTTAACCCATTCCCTGCTAAATTTCTATAATAAACTTGTCCATGTATATATTCTGACAGTACATTAACTGTTAAAAGGGGTGTTTATCAAAAAGATACTGACTGAATGGCAAACAATGCAGATCTTGATCAGACTGCACAAAGGCTGATTATGATCTACACTGGTCGCAAAGGCAGAATCAGTCAATTGTCAAGCATGATAAGGGTAAAAGGCACTCATTCACACATTCTATGCAAACATTTCTTTTCACTCAAAAATCCATAAAATGTGGGTACTGTGAAAGTGACCAGTGGCTGAAATTTACTGACATACGATACATAATGTGCAGGAGAAACCTATTGCAACGCTTAAAATACTGAAGAATACATTTTTCCTGCCTTTTTAACAAGATCTTGCACTTACTTTCACTTAATTTATCATATTTCATGTCATATATAATACATCCTATGCCAAACTTGCTGGAAATGAAAATGTTGAAAAATTGCAACTTAACTGTGGGCAAGCTGCTTTAAAGACAAATGTTAGTTATGACAGTTTTGTCAAATATTGCAAAACTCTTTGCCACTCTTTTGTGACGTTCCCCTATGGAGACAATTTCAGCTCTGTATTTCACAGACAGTTATATAATGAATTCTGAAACAGTTTAATACTTCATGGAGTGTTCATTCCCATATGCCAGACATGAATCACAATTTGTTTTAACTTTCTTGTCTTTACAGGTAAAATATGAGACAAACATATAAAACTGTTAAACGTTTTTCAATAAATAACCTGTCTGCATAGTAGGTAGGAAGATTATAATTCTCCATAATTTAGGGCCTGCATGTTATCTATATAAACAAGAGGACCATGATGGTCCTGAATCGCTCACCTATCCCCACATGACCCAGTGTTGAACTGAGTATGATGTCGTTATTTCTATTATTTGACACAGTCACCTAGTTTTTGAGCACATGTGACCTAGATATCATCAAGATAAAAAATTCTGACCAATTTTCATAAAGATCCATTGAAAAATATGGCCTCTAGAGAGGTCACAAGCTTTTTCTATTATTTGACCTAATGACCTAGTTTTTGAAGGCACATGACCCACTTTAAACCTGACCTAGATATCATCAAGGTGAACATTCTCACCAATTTTCATGAAGATCTCGTGAAAAATATGGCCTCTAGAGAGGTCACAAGGTCTTTCTATTTTTCGACCTACTGACCTAGTTTTTGACTGCACATGACCCAGTTACGAACCTGACCTAGATATCATCAAGCTGAACATTCTCACCAGTTTTCATGAAGATCCATTGAGAAATATGGCCTCTAGAGAGGTCACAAGGTTTTTCTATTTTTAGACCTACTGACCTAGTTTTTGACCCCACGTGACCCAGTTTCCAACCTGACCTATATCATCAAGGTGAACATTCTGACCAATATTTATGAAGATCTCATGAAAAATATGGCCTCTAGAGAGGTCACAAGGTTTTTCTATTTTTAGATCTATTGACCTAGTTTTTAACCCCACGTGTCCCAGTTTCGAACTTTATCTAGATATCATCAAGGTAAACATTCTGATTAATTTTCCTGAAGATCCATTGAAAAATATGGCCTCTAGAGAGGTCACAAATTTTTTCTATTTTTAGACCTACTGACCTAGTTTTTGACCGCACATGACCCAGTTTCGAACCTGACCTAGATATCATCAAGGTGAACATTCTGACCAATTTTCATGAAGATCCATTGAGAAATATGGCTTCTAGAGAGGTCACAAGGTTTTTCTATTTTTAGACCTAATGACCTAGTTTTTGATCCAACATGACCCAGTATTGAACCTGACCTAGATATCATCAAGGTGAACATTCTGACCAATATTCATGAAGATCTCATGAAAAATATGGCCTCTAGATAGGTCACAAGGTTTTTCTATTTTTAGATCTACTGACCTAGTTTTTACCCCCACGTGACCCAGTTTCGAACTTGACCTAGATATCATCAAGGTGAACATTCTGATTAATTTTCATGAAGATCCATAGAGAAATATGGCCTCTAGAGAGGTCAAATAGTTTTTCTATTTTTAGACCTAATGACCTAGTTTTTGACCCCACGTGACCCAGTTTCGAACTTGACCTAGATATCATCAAGGTGAACATTCTGACCAATATTCATGAAGATCTCATGAAAAATATGGCCTCTAGAGAGGTCACAAGGTTTTTCTATTTTTAGACCTACTGACCTAGTTTTTGACCCCACGTGACCCAGTTTCGAACTTGACCTAGATATCATCAAGGTGAACATTCTGACCAATTTTCATGAAGATCTTGTGAAATATATGGCCTCTAGAGAGGTCACAAGGTTTTTCTATTTTTAGACCTACTGACCTAGTTTTAGATGGCACGTGACCCAGTTTCGAACTTGACCTAGATATCATCAAGGTGAACATTCTGACCAACTTTCATAAAGATCCCATGAAAAATGTGACCTCTAGAGTGGTCACAAGCAAAAGTTTACGGACGCACGCACGCACGGACGGACGGACGACGGACGCCGCGCGATCACAAAAGCTCACCTTGTCACTTTGTGACAGGTGAGCTAAAAACAACAGGTTTTATTAAGTGCTATCATCTATAAAACGAAAAATTTAATACCCAAACTAACTACAATGTACTGTGTCGGAGAGCCCTTCTATTTAAAAGGAAAAGTAGTACGGGTTTCAGACCACCATAGCAGGGGGCAATCCAACTGCAAAAGGCCCTGAATGAAATCTAAAGTGTACTGACTGACTGACTGACTGTATAAATGACAAGACTGTAACCTTTTGCTTTCACACACAAATTCCTTGATCATAATTTCCCTTTTCTTATAATTTCATAGACAATCAACATGCAAGAGATTTTTCACTGTAGACAAGTTACATATGGTAAGTGTGCTCATAAGAATTCCATAGTTTACAATTTCATGTAAAAATGTCTAAAACTTTTAAGATTTCCATCATTACTCAACATCTTGAACAAGGCCATTAGCTTACCCCCTAAACAAGGAATTCAGATAAGGAGAGGCATTTAGTTTTGATGGTGCTAAAGTAGTGCTTTGCCTGTCAAAACTATACTACACCCAGCGGCACAGACACATCCATGTGCTTTATGACTTTGATGCAGAACACCAGACAATAGGACTTTCATTCTGATAGTTTGGTTTCTGTCCCTCATGGAACCAAGCGCTTTTTTCATCTTTCTCTTATCTTTTAATCCCAAGCCTGAAAAATGTCTTTAATTTTGTTGACGATCAAATCATGCATCGTTTTGGATTTCATTCACGATTCATTGACTAATCGCGCATCACTACTGATTGTCATATGTTCAAAGTACTACAATCTGGAGCTGAAAAGTACATTTTCATAACCAGATAGGGTTCTCTACTGGCACTCAATAGATCTTGTATACCTATGTAACTTGTTTTATCTGCTAATAATTTCATATACGAATGAAAAATAATCAATCTATTTTCAGAACATGTGACCTAGAAAATGTTGGCATTCTTATATTCAGACAAATTTTGTGGGAAAAAAATCTACTCGCCTCCTCTTTTATCTGTAGGTACCTCTACTGATTTCTGTAATTTACTTTTATTTCATTGCTATCTGGTGAAATACCTCTGCGAGTATTGCTCAAAAACTGATCCCAGTAAAAATCAAATATACCTCAGGGTTTTAAGACTACACATCAGAGTGTTGGTCTACGGATCGCGGGGTCGCGAGTTCGATCCCCAGGTGTATGTTCTCCGTGACGATTTGATAAAAGACATTGTGTCTGAAATCATTCGTCCTCCACCTCTGATAATTCATGTGGGGAAGTTGGTAGTTACTTGCGGAGAACAGGTTTGTACAGAATCCAGGAACACTGGTTAGGCTAACTTCCCGCCATTACATGACTAAAATATTGTTGAAAAACGGCTTAAACCCAAAACAAACAAATATTTTCACCAGATTGGCCTAAAATCCCAGAATACAGAGACATGAGGCAGATTTAATCTTTATGCTCTGGAAGCTCTGGTATGACACAAATAAGCAACCTGTTCATGTTGGTTCAACATAACTGTCAGAAACCAGCAACCTGACATTTTATAGCTGTTTAACCCTGGGCAAACATGTTTGTGTTTTTGTATCAAAGCCAATTCTGTATTTTGCCTGTGTCTTCAGGGACTGTACATTGAAATGTTTGTATGCACGTTTTTTCTGAAGGACCGGACTTGGCTGGGCTGAATCCCACTTGTTCAAATCCCATCTGCAATATAGTTTATCTGCAGTTTTCAAAAAGCTTAATTAGAGCAATGAGTACTCATGGGTACAGGTCAAAAAGTCAGCATATACATAAGGTTGTTCTTACTACAAGTTGACCTTGACCTTGGCCTGAGATCTGGGCAGGAAAAGGACAAAGGGGGATAAAAACCTGATGTAAAGTCATTTTTTGAAAGGAGGGGGGGAGGGATCTGAAATTAATTTTCTGATGGAAAGAGGCCTGTAAATGGCTCCTGTTACAGAGGGAACAACCCCGATATTTAACAGAAATTGTGAGAACTTTGTCACAATTGGAGCAGATCAAAATATAGCTGAAATAAAAATTAATTACTGGTAACTAATCCCAAACAATACTACAAAAAACATTTGTACTGCAACAGTTCAATGATTTGAGTATGTTGAATGAATCATATAAATGCACTAAATGAATGTAAACCACTGAATTCCAGATGAAATGAATTTGCAGAAGAATGTACTTCTCAATACACAAAACACTCACTCATAATCAGCACACATGTCTGCTCATAAAGACATCTAACTTGTCAAAGCATACATACTGAAACATTTTACATGGATATCTTTTACATACCAAGCATTTTCATTATAAACCTACATGGTAAGATCTCATGATAATTCTTATCCAAAATGACATAATATGTACAACCTGTTGTTGCTTTTATTAACCCTCATCATGCTAAATTTCTATAATGGACTGGTCCATCATCTACTTTGGGCAATACCATTTATTATTCGAAGGGGTGTTCACTGAAAATTTACTGACTGAATAGCGAACAGTGCAGACCATGATCAGACTGCATGGATGTGCAGGCTGATCTTGGTCTGCACTGGTCGCAAAGGCAGAATTACTTGCCGCCAGCAGGCTAAGGATTAAGAACTACGCTATTACTAGCTATTACAAGGAAACAATTTGTTTTGTGCCCTGGCTCTCCAGGCTTTAGAAAATAAATATTACAAAAGAGGAAAAACATATTTTTTTTTACAGCCTTTTTGATGTCTATTAGGAAACTAAAACTTTTGCATTACTAAGATTCCTGAAATTAAAGACTTGCCGTCCAACCCGAGTTATAGACACCTCTAAAAACTGAGACATATGACCTGTCTATAAATAATTTAACAGTCTGCTGTGTATTTTAAACAAATGATACCACTTTTGACTCTATTTGCAGACCAAGTAAGCCCTAAATAGATGTACTGAAGAGGTAATTGTAATACTAGGAAAAAGTTACTAAAAAAAAGATAAGACACTCAAGCCACGACTGTATTTACATGGCAGTAAGTTAAACCTGTATTGAGCAACCAGCCAGGGCAGTAACGCTGAAACTGAAACTGAAACTGGTTTATTTGCTTAAACGCCTATTTCTACATTTAAAACATATTCAATGGCGTTTTACAATACAAGTTGAAATAAAATATTAAATATAAAATATTTTAAATAAGATTAATTAAAACGAATCAAAATAGCAATTATTAATTTAAAGTCAATGATAATACTATATTTTAAAATACTACTAACATACAATTATCACAGACAAACATTAAATTTCTATCACTGTCACCAGCATCATTGTTTAAAACTCAGTCAAAACTTAGAATAATGCAAAGTAGTCTCTGAAGAAATGCGTTTTCAACCTTTTCCTAAAGCAGTCAATTGAAGAACTTTGTCTGATGTTCAACGGCAAATTGTTCCACAACTTTGGCCCTATAGTACTAAAGCTTCTATCACTAAAAGTTTTTCGCTTGTTGAAAGGGACGATGTAACAGTCAACTGATGACTCCGAGGATCTGAGGGAGCGCTGGGGGATTTTCGGTGTTAAGAGTTCAATCAAATATGCAGGCGCATTTCCAACATGGCAATTGAACATGTACGTCAAGATCTTAAAGTTTATTCTGGCTTTGATCGGCAGCCAGTGCAAATCGTAGAGTGCCTGCTTAGAACTGTCTCTTCTTCTACGATTCAGAACTAACTTCGCACACATATTTTGAATGCGTTGCAGTTTTGCGATGTCACAATCAGAAATACCGTATAAAATAACATTACAGTAGTCTAAATGCGAAATAACCAGCGATAGCACTAAGGTTTCAGTTGCATCCTGAGTCAAATATTTGCGAATGTTTTTGATTCGGAAAAAATTCAACATTGCCGTTCTACACTTTATTTTTATATGCTCTTTGAAAGTTAAAGTTTCGTCCAAATAGGCCCCCAAATATCTGATGTTACTCTGTCTCTTGATTTTATCACCACAAATATCTATCTCGTGAATGTTTAACTTATTCAACTGAGGGGCACTTCCAAAGGCAATATGTTCAGTTTTTGAGGAATTCATTTTTAGTTTGTTACTGTTCATCCACTCATTTGAATCTGTAGCAAACTCCTCTAGTTCACCAATGGATTTAGCCTCGATGGATGGTTCGGGCTTAAAACGTGTGCTTGCGGTGTGGTCGTCGGCAAAGCCAAAGACGGAAATGGACGGGGGAACAATGTCAAAAATCGTTCCTGCGTACGTGAGATAGAGCCATGGCCCTAAACAGCTTCCCTGGGGGACACTACACGTAAGCTCACGTGCTGATGACACTGTTTGATTCACACTCACGCGGCAGCTCCGTGGCCTCAGATATGAGTTCAACCAGTCCAATGCAACACCAGAGACACCATACTGACATTTCAAAACGTCCAAAAGAATATCGTGATCTACCGTATCAAAAGCTGCACTAAGGTCTAATGCTATCAATGCAGTCACTTCTTGATGTTCCATAGCGTCCAAGATGTCATTGATAAGTCTCAATAAAGCCGATTCGCACGAATGATGTTGCCTGTATGCGGACTGATTTTTCGGAAGGAGATTATGTTCATTTACATGTTTATTAAGTAAGTACAGTGCTGCTTTCTCTATCAATTTGGACAAGAATGATAAGTTGCTCACTGGCCTATAGTTTGAGAATATAAGTTTGAGACCAGCTTTCTTTAACAGAGGTCTAACTATTGCCTGTTTCCACTGCACTGGGAAGACTCCTTGAGTCAATGAAAGATTCACTAGTCTAGTTATAATTGGGAGGAGCTCGTTTAAATATGACTTCAACACTTTTGTTGGAATAACATCAATTTCACACGACTTTGTTTGTAACTGGTTAATGAGTTTTCTAACTTCATCCTCACTAAGTTCATCAAATTTTCCAAATTCCGGCACATTTCTCATTGACAACCTGACTGCTTAAGACAGGTGGCTGCTTAAAACAAGTTTACCCTTACCATGCTAATTTTCTATAATGGACTTGTCCATCTTCCAATTTTGGCAGTACCATTTATCATTTGAAGGGGTGTTTACTGAATTTTTACTGTCTGAATAGCAAAAGTGTAGACCATGATCAGACTGCACGGATGTGCAGGCTGATCTTGGTCTACCCTGGTTGCAGAGGCATATCAATAGTGTCCAGCATGGTGAGGGTTAAAATCAAAATATAAAGTCAATTTGGAAAGTAAGCCATTTGGCTGCTTAATGCAGGTGACTACTTAATACAGGTGATCAGATAGCTAAGGCAGGTTCAGCTGTCTTTAATAACTTGATCGCTGCAAGAACCTTGAAAGTGCAAGGCATAACAGATTTAGAGGTTATTCTCTTAATGTGACATGACATAAAATATCCTAGTTCTGCCCATAAAGCACCATAACATGTTGGGAAACATACAGATTTCTGATAAATCTATGATAAAAAGCCATAAAATTCTCACTGAATTTAGTAAATGGGCTACTTGCTTGTAAGCTCTGCAAACAGACCAAAATAACTGCAAAGAGAAATTAAAACCCAGACCACAACAGTACTTAACGGTCAATGTTTGAATCCTTTTTTTTTGTTGGGTTAAACCTCACACCGACAATTATATGTCATATACAGCAACTTCCAGCTTTTAATTGGGAAGACCCAGGTGCACATCCAGGATTTATTTCATCAAGGGCAGGTACCTGGGTAGAACCACCAACCTTTAGTAAGTATGACTTCCACGCAAGAAGTCTACACCCAAAGCCAGGCTCAAACCAGCATCGGCTGAGACAGGGGGGGGGGGGGGGGGGGGGGGGTGCGGTGCAAGTGATTTAAAATAGCAACCTTAACCACTTGGTCACAAAAGTCCAGCTATGTTTGAACCGTGAATGTTAGTTGAAAAAAATATAAAAATTAGAAAACAAAGACTGACATTTTAGCATTTTACAAACCCCTGGTCTCAGCTTTACCAAAAAATAAAATTTTATAAGGTTGCTATAGCCAGCACCGTTAAATAGCACATCGTTATCATTCCCACCCATCTAGCTGTTCTTTCTATTATGAATAGACATTCATATAAAACCATACCGATTTTTCTTTATATTTCATTGCCATAAAAAGCAGGGTTAAAAACATAATTTTTATTTTGAATATACAGTTCAACTGCATTCTTCATTCTGATCAAGAATAAATGGTTTTATTTCATTATATTGAACAAGTGATCAGTGTTTGATTTAAAGCCTGTCAGATCAAAAGAAATTATATATAGCTGAATTTTCAAACTTAACTAATTAAATAAATCAAATCCAGACGCTATTTCAATATCAGTTACAGTATTTTTAACACTCATTCATACTGCAGAAAAAAAATGAAATTGAGTAGATATATAGAAAGAGGAAGAAAATAGTTATAAGGAAAAACTTTACTAGATAGACAGGAAAAATAATATTTAGAAAAGTGAGCCACAGGCACCCCCAAGTCCCCCATAACATCTGCTCCCATGTACACGACTGCAGGTCACCTTAGAGTAAAGGACCTTTAATTTTGTTATTCAGTCCCTAGATGTGATACCGGCATTTTCCGGATGTTACAGGACACCATGGATTCCTATGAGCAACTTTCACAGTCTATGTTTGTTTGTTTTGTTGGGTTTAGCGTCGCACCGACACAATTATAGGTCATATGGTGACTGTCCAGCATTGATGTTGGAGGAAGACCACTGGTGCCCCTCGGTGCATTATTTCATCATGGGCGAGTACCTGGGTAGAACCATCGACCTTCCATAAGCCAGCTGGATGGCTTCCTAACATGGAGAATTCAACGCTCAGAGTGAGGCTCAAACCCACATCGATAAGGGGCAAGTGATTTGAAATCAGATACCTTAACCACTCGACCACGGAGGCCCCCTCTTTAACAGTCTAAGAATGCCAAAATGCACTGATATTGCATACTGTCACTATGAATTACTATAGTATTTTAGTTTACCTTGAGCTGTAACAATCTCCGTAACATTTTGCTTTGACAGATTTAAATACAAAATATTCATATTTTTGAAGAAGACCAATAAGAAATATGTCCACCAGGGCGTTCGGTTGACCCGAGGTCCCGGGTTTTGACCCGCGAAAATCGAGCAAAACTCATATTTGACCCGCACAGAATATCCCCCGTGCGTCGGCTTGACTCGCGGAAATTTACCTCGATGCGTCTCGAGTTCGAAAGTCCCGCCCCTTGTCAATCAAAATCCTAGCGAATTTCAATATTGTTCGCCAGCACAAGCGGAAGTATGGCAGTAGGCGGAGCGTCGTATGTTAATTAGCTATAGACAGATGTCAATCACGCCACGCGCCGACTGACACGTGGTCATCACGCGGTGTGTATTTAGAACAATAATGCCATGTCATTATCAAAGGTGTTTGTTGTGATCAATGTGTAAAAGTTAATTGATAAACAATGCAGCCTTAGATTATCGTGTTTGTACCACTTGTTAATTATTGTGTGCTTGATACGATTGCATGAGCTGATCGGCCGTTACGGTCTATAGCAAAATTATTATCATTGCCGAGGCTTTGTTTGGGCCAAAACAAATTAAATATTTAATAAAAGCAGAAATTATAAGTGGTATGGTGAAAAAATGAAATTTAAAACGGGTGTTTCTATTAAGAATTTTATAATTTGTACTTCCGTTTTCCATATTTGTCCCTCGTTTTCGGACCTCGCCATTTCGGACATTTTTATCATTTCTTACAAGATTTTTTGGTACAATCTAAATAAAAAGCCAATAAAAGTCTGTATTTAAGAAAAATATGATCACTGTTGCAAAAGCAACTCTTATTTCGAAGAATTTGCCGAGACTAAGTCATGCAAAGCACCAAACCCCACCCACTTTAGGCAATGTGCAAAATTAAGAAGACTAAAATATGAATTGCTTAAGACAATCTGTAATGACTATTGTACTTGTTTTAGATAAAGTATGGGGAGTTTCATTAATAACAGTATATCTTGACCGCTGAAAAGCTGATCTTGACTCTTGAAAATCTGATTTTGACCCTTGAAAATTTAGGCTGAAGAGTCAATGACTCTTGAGTTTCAGAACCTACCGAACACCCTGGTCCACCATTGGGAATTCAACAAGTGCTGGGAAGGACCAATTCTTTTGCACAAACCATGTACAGACTGAAAAGTAAGGCAACACTTGGAAGACTGCACTCAGCACTCCACTGAAATAAACTTGATAATGACAAATGCTACAAATCTGCTCGCATGTCATGTTTCCTTTTCCAGTTTCAGTAAAAGGCCAAAATTTTCGAAGCAAATGTCACCTTTGGTCTAAAATAAACAAGACAACTTGTAGGATTATTCTTTGACATAACTGGATTTTTCTCTATCACACATCAAGACAAATGTGGGATTGATATGAAATTTATATCTTTCTATGCAAATATTTGCCAATTTAGAAACACTGGCTTAATCTACGGCAATATTTTACTTCTGTTTGACTCTATGCCAACCAGTGAGTCAAACTACTTGATGATTACAGAATTCTTTTGTAGAATGCACAACAGCCAATTCATTAATTATCATCAAAAGTGCACTGACAACTGATCACTTTTTTGACAGAATTTGGATTATTCCTACTATCACAAATTTGAAGCTTAAAAAAAAACTATTGTTGGCACAAAATATCATTGTTTTGATCAGAAAGGCCATTTTGTTGATCGTGTATTTGTGGTTTTCATATAGGTTTTGAGAAAGACGAAAAGCAGTCTTTATTGGCAGGCGGTCTTTTTTTTGGGTGGGGGTGGGAGGTTAACGCCGTTTTTCAATAGTATTTCAGTTATGTAACGGCGGGCAGTTAACCTAACCAGTGTTCCTGGATTCTGTACCAGTACAAACCTGTTCTCCGCAAGTAACTGCCAACTTCCCCACATGAATCAGAGGTGGAGGACGAATGATTTCTGACACAATGTCTTTTATCAAATCATCACGGAGAACATACGCCTCGCCCAGGGCTCAAATTCACGGCCCCGAGATCAGTAGATAAGGCACTCTCCCTTTTGAGCTAAGCAGGCAGTCTTTACTCACAGGTTAAGATACACTGTAAATATTAAAACAGTTAACAAACATAGTCTTTACAGCCAGGTGGGCTCTGTTCAAAGGTGGTCTTTAACACAAGTTTGACTGTATCTCAAACTGATTTTGTTGTAACTGGTTCAACCCCAAAACTCCACTCCAGCAATTTCACACTCTACTGTAAAACCATTTGATTTCATTAGCATGAAATTTTGTGGTTTGCCTAAATGGCTATTCCATGATTATACCAGTATGTGAATTTAAACTTTCTGGGAATTTTAACTGTTGGGATTTGATTTTCTGGACTGAAGGCAGTCTGAACCAGCCAAGGCTTTTACAAAAACACAAGCCTTAGGAGAAATCTGCTTAAAAATCTAAAGTATGGCAAAAAAAGATATGAAAACAATGCAGAGCAACAGAAAGGATTAAGAAAATAAAACAAAGAGAAAAGTGTAATGTTATCACATTTTCAAACACTTTGGCGAAAAAAAAACATAAACAAGAAATAAATGCTTCCTATGCACATAAACAAAGGCCTTATAATCTATTGAATTAGCACACAAAACTTTCAACATAATGTGACACGCCCCCTTACCTAATTACATTATGATTGTGCAGTGAAAAAAAAAAAACAGAAGGGCATAAACCATTACAACATTGTAGTTTACAATATTTGCTTTTTTGGTCAGCGTGCTCTCAACTTCTTTGTACTTCTTTTTACAAAAAATCTTAAGAAATGGTAAAGGCTAACACAAACTGACAAAAAACTGAAAAAAGGGAACACATTATGTAGCCAGGTCCCATTACAATTCATAATGGGAGATTGTTGAACTCAATTGGTTTGCATAACTGCATACATTATTACATATATACGACATTCATTCAGAGTGTCACACTTCAATCAATTAAAGTATTATATAATGTTTCCAACATTTTCTCAAGTGCAATATCTCTCTGAATCAACTTCTCATGTTGTTATGTTGCTTGCATACATGATTCATATGTCAACGAACTGCATCCATGATTTACCTTTTTGCCACTGGCTGGTGTATGGAGAAATATTGCCAAAAAAGACAACATTATAAAAACCAAACCTATAAACAACTTGTCACTGCAAACAACGTACAAGTTAATATATATATATATCACTGCAGCCTCATCTTAAAATTAGATTCATTAACATTATTACTATAAGAACCTGTATGAGCCGCCAGTACAACTACATGCATACACTATTGTTGTTAAAGCACCTGTATAGTTATTCATCTAAGTACATGTAACTCCTTACTACTTTTGAAAGTTGGTAATTAAGTATGCTTTAAGTCGTAAGTACTGTAATAGATCTGTATTATAGTTTTACAATGGGAGTATAAGAAAAAAAATGTGATTATATTTATCAATCTGCAAAGAAAATGATGAAGCATTCTTTTTCCCCAACAATAGAGTAGAAAATATGTGCTCATTCCTGCAGCTAAAAAGGAAGCCCTGTTCATAATAAGACTCCAATAATACAAGTTTGTGATTCAAAACCATCTGTTCCAAAAATGACCATGTGAAAATGCCATCAAGTGGACTTGCAGCAGTTTGGTGGTCCTACCCTGGGGATTGCTATCATCTGAAATATACTCAAAGGGGTGCCCAAGCAGGGCCTCCTCTGCCATTCGCCAAAGTAGCCAAATGCTACAAATTCAAAGAACTGGCTACAGATTTTTGAAAGTGGCGACAAGAATTTTATTAAAATGGGGTCAAATTTCAGCAAATTCAGCTTCAATTTGGTAGTATCTCTCAAAAAGTGGCTACAACTTTCTGAGGCCCAGTGGACGCAGTGGTCGAGTGGGCTAAGACGCTTTCCTACGGAGGTGAAGGCCCCTGGTTCGAATCCTGGCTACTCCCATTGCGGTGTGTCCTTGGGCAAGGCACTTTATCACGATTGCCTCAGTCGACCCAGCTGTAAATGGGTACCAGCAAATTGCTGGGGGTAAGGTATAATTTGTTTTAACTGTTCTTAAAATAGGGTCGCTCAAAAGCTCTACAGAGCTTATGTTAATTGTTTCACAAAGCGACGGTAAATAAAATTTACCTTTACCTGCCCAAGGTCTTTTTAAACAATTAACTTTATTAAGCTCGGAATATTAACTTCCCAATTCTATAATAAGACAACTATGCAACACTGCATAGTAACTCTGTAACTTAAGTTGCTTGAAGGGTGAGTGCCTACCAGCTGCCTTACACACATCCTTTGTTAATGTGACCAACTTCATCTCATGACATACACCCTTATAAACTGAAATATTTGCGGGCAAAGAGAGACTAACCAAGCATGCTTTTTAAGGTCCTATGTTAAGATGTCCAATAACACAGACTGAGAAAAATATGTAGTCGGTCTAGACTCTAGGGTTTGAACCAGGGATCCCTCACTTACAGGGAAAGAGCTCTATTGACTAAGCTAACTGGCTGTCTTACACATAACCTTCCCTAATGTGACCAAGTTCTTATACCACAACATGATATATCTTTCAGCTACAACATGGCATTTAACAAGATGTCAGCTATGATCAAGACAATTACATGTATGATGACATAATAATCTCACAGACAATGGTAAAACTTAAGTAAAAACAACCTCCTTCCAATATTAGACAATATGTCACATGTATTATCATTAAGTAGACAGTAGTGATTAAATCTACAAAACATGGTAATTGTATCTACATCAGCGTGTGTATTTTACTACATCTTGTTTTGAATAATTATATATGTTCTGCTGGCAAACTGAACATAGTTATTAGTTTTAGTTCAAAATCTGGACTCACACTGGCTCAAAACTTTACTTAGCCCCTCTTGTGCAAAAGTAACAGAATTAGAATTTTATTTCACAGTAGTCATAAAACAGCCTCATTCTAGGTTCCACATGTATATAATTCTTTTTTCAACTAAATGAAATCACCTTCAAAAGATATTAACTGCATTTATGTTTGACATGAATTAAACCCAGCCTTTACCCACTTTTTCTCTTTTTTCCTTTTCCCCATTCAAACTGCCCAAATCAGTTTTATTTCTGAAAAGGATCTTTATGGCTTGACATGCACAAAGATGTTAGGTCCCTGAAAATGTTCTCCTTCTATAATAATGGCAAACATTCAATAATGATACATTATGGCCATGCGTGGGAGAAAGTAAAAGACTGTCAGATTTCCAAGGCCTAAGTTATTGACAGGATCAAATAAGGCCTAAAAAAAAAAATTCTTTGTTTCCGGTAACATGCTCAAAAAAATTAGGGTAGGTAGGTCGGAAAAATTTTTTTTTTTGGATATTTTTTTTATTAAGGGAGACTTTTCGGAAATTATTTTTGTGTCAAAAAATTAATACAAATAAGGGGGTCATGCCTTTAGAGCATCAGGAAGTTGATTTTTAACATCACTGACCATGTTTAAAGCATAAAAAGTGCAGTTTGGCAACTTTTTGTCAAAAAGTTGAAAAAATTATTCTCCAAGGCCATAAAAACATTTAGGGTCGGGCCAAAAATTTAGGGTATGTCGGGATACCGGAAACAAACAATTTTTTTTTTTACGCCTAAATTGCAAATAGTTCGAAGTAATCAAGTCATATTTAAATAAAAATACTGATGTGAACACGTCATAGTAGTTATTACCAAAGTATTTATCTAAACATCTACTATGACTCAATTCATAATATCACAGTTAATGAGTTATTCTATGTAATTTATGCTAAACAGACAAAAATTCCTTACAACATAAATTATTTTGATGGCTACCAAAAAAAAACAGGTGCATATAAATTAATGGATGAAAACTGAAGTGAATTATATGTTATACATTTCACATTACCTGCAAATGAATAGGCACTTTCTTTACTGGAGTTCTGCTCGCCATTGCTGGACACTCTGATGTCCTACTATTTATTTGAGTGTTTACGGTAATTATTTTACATCCAATTTGAAATGCGAATTTGCTGCCTGTCAGGACACTTATTTACAGAGTAAACCACTTTTCTCGTAATTATTCCAAACAGACATACAATCGATCTACTTAATATGCAAATAATATCGACCTTTCCCGCTCTAATTCTTTCCTTTTTTTCAAATAATTTATCAAACGCACCGGCACACCGGCAAAACAGAAATTCCAACGTGTGAGTTTAGAGGTAGCAAAGTTGAACAAAAACTTGAATTTATGGCACTTTGAGAGATAAAATCCACACCGACGTGTTAAGCATCAATTCAACAATATAATACACAGTGGCATACACTTATGTATAAATGACAAATGGAAACAGCTCAGCTTTTTTCTCAGGAACATTGGATTATTGATTTACTCTTCTCTGCCCCGGATCGAGCGTTCACAAAATTTAGCCGGAAGTCAATTAGTGTGAATTGGTTAAATATTCTTACGAATATAATTTAAATTTCAGAAAAATGTCACGTCTAGAGGGAAAAAAAAAGAACTACACTGACCGGTGTGATTTCATCGCAAGCAGTTTTTAAACCCTTAAATGATGCCATACATGACTTGACTCATCCTTTATATGAGTTCAATGCGGCCCCAGACGAAATCAATAAAACCATATCGCAGAACTTCAAAACGGGATTCGTTGCATATGAAACATTTGAAATCGGACTATCTTTGGAATCTCCCCCGAGACAACAGAAATCTATAAAGTCGGTTTCCATAGCCACTGATAAACAACGCCATTTTATGGATGCAAAATTACGCCTCAACAATGCTTAAATATTGCAATGACGCGACAAGACAATGTTCTATGATCTTGCAGGAAAACTAACATTATTTACAACAAAACTAACACTATCTCTTTGTAATTTGGAATGTCAGTCTCTCGTATCAACGCCCTATGCTGTTTCGGAAATTCTGAAGAAAATTCTACACGTTTTTACATTCTAGATGGATTTCACATTCCACTTTGCTTAAAAAATAAATAGTAGCAGATGTTAATGCGCATGTGTTTAAATAAAACATCTTCGTGCATGGTGGCTTACACGTGCATTTCACATTTGCAATGGAAGACAAAAACTGAACGTAATCATTTCGTAATGAGAATTCAAGAAAACATATGCGAACGTGTGTAAATTTTCCTCTACTGTACTGAATACGGGTATTACTCAAATCCTTCATATAAACCAGACCTTGAATGCGGTTTTAGGTGCCTTCATGGACGAGTGGTTACGGTCTTGGACTTCAAATCACTTGCTCCTCACCAATATCGGTTCGAAATTTCGCTTCGGGGGTATAATTCATGTGAGGAAGCAATCATCCAGTTGACTAACGGAAGATCGATGGCTCTACTAGGGTGCCCGCCTATGACGAAATACTGACTGGAGCGAAAAGCGCGACATTTCTCCACCATCAAAGTTGGAAGAGTCGCCATATTACTTCAGATATGTCGATGTGATTCTAAACCCAATAAAGATAAAAGATAAAATGAATGCGGTAATGTTGGGTGTACTGACAGTTATGAACTTTTTTTAAGTAAAAAATAGAAGACGCAAATTTAATTAATGGACGTGACCTTGACTGACAGTTGTGAAACTAAGTTTTTTATCACTTGGTTTTCTACCTACAGTCAGATTTTTGGCGCCAAACAATCCACCGGCCGTTCATTATGTTACATACTGACACCAAAATTATTTCTCTGTACAAATAGACATTCATCATCTTAATGCACCGAATCGTTAAAATGAATTTTTCTTTCTTATAAACAGGTGAGGTTTTTTTCTCACTCGGTAGTGTTCTTTGTTACGTAAGATATATATATAAAGATCTCTATCATTCAACACAAAAATATCTAGAAGGTGCATTACTCACATAAATCTTAACAAAAACAACGTGCTTCAATTTCAAAACAAACGGGTATTATTTCATTTCATTGCGGAAACGCCGAGTTCCCATAGAAACCGTTCAGTGGATATGTAAAAGGGAGGTAATTCCAACTGGTAGCAAGTTTTGGATGCAACTGGGTGATTCCTCATTATGGACTCAGTGGACAGAGTATATATATAGTAAAGAGTGCAAATGGCGCTATTGCCAAACTGTCACGGGAACATTCGTTTAATTAAATGTTTTAATGTGTACTAAATACAGAAAAAATCGCCACATTGTAACCCTTATCACGATTTATTCTGCCATTACGACCAGTGCAGATCATGATCAACATACACATCCGTGCAGTCTGATCATGATCTGCACTGTTCGTCATTCTGTCAGTAACTTTTTGGTATGCACCCCTTTTAAAAGTTAATGGTACTGTTCAAATTGAAAACGGATGGACAAGTTCATTATAGAAATTTAGCAGGGTAATGGTTAATCTGCACAGTGGCATAACATATCACAAAAACATGATCTCCGCAGGTACTTGCAGAAAAGCAGGTTTACACTACTATGCGATACCGGAGCAATGGATGGGTTAACTGGCCGCCACTATAGCACTGAACTTGATACTATTTAAAGACCATACTATAAATACATGCCAACGAAACAAAATATTCATGCTAAACAAAATATTCACGAGGCCGTAGCTGCATGGTAATTTCTTCACCCTAACAAAAATAACGCTTGGACAAATGCTTGTTCCTCAAGTGGATATTGTCGGTAGTGAAGTATACCATCATATAACACCGTATATTAATGTATAGCAACACGACCATCCAGGAGCACAGACAGTCCGAACACCACTCAAACAAATGCTCAGTATAGAGTCTTTGTATCATGCTACAGATTATGCATTTTTCTACTTTTCATATTAAAGCATGTAGCATTCCATTCAACATCTTATTTATGAATACATTAGTTGTTAAATAAAGGAGTTCTGCTGCTGCTTTACGAAGCAGACTGGACTGCCGTTAATGTTTATAGGCGATCCCGGAAACTTCTTGTCCAGAGTGAAATATTGTGTCATCACTGCAGGAGAAATGTTGTCGCATATAAACATGCGACTGAAAACGCAAACAATGTTAGACTGGTATGTATGCAGATCTACACAGTAGATAAGGCTTAACAAAAATACCAAAATAGGCAAAAAACACGGGTTTCTTTTTTATCAAAACAGAAAACACGAGGTCCGCAACGCGGAACAATATACGCCCGAAGTTATATATATATATGTGGAGTGGGAAGTCTGGAGGGTTTGTGGTGGGTAGGGGACTGGGGGCTTTGTGCAACTGAGGTAACGGGATACTAAGGGACACTATAATAAAGGTGAAACACTTTTTAGGGGGTAGTGGGTCTAAACTCAGTTTGTAACTTTGTTCTTTGACCTATCAATCAAGTTCATGTACTCTGAACATCACCACATCGTCATCTAACTATGCCGAGTTTGAAGTTAATATTTTAAATTGTTATTAAGTTATGCTCTGGGAACTGATTTGACCGTGCTGTGACATTGGCTTTTGACCTACCAACCCGGTTCATGCGCTCTGCATATCGTCTCATAGCCAGCCACATACATGTATATGCCAAGCCTGGTAAAAATCTTTTATGGTTATTAAAGTTTGCTTCGGACACGACATTTGACGGACGGATTTGACATTTGAGCTCACTCTGTGACCGTGACCGCTGCCTATTGATTCGATTCATGTGTTCTACACATAGTCGGATCGCCACCTGCATATGTGCAAAGTTTCAAGTCAAGTCAATATTGTATTGTTATTACGTTATGCTCCGGATACGAAATATGACGGACAAATTTGACTTTTGCGGTCCATCTGTGACCTTGACCTTTCACTTATCATCCTATTCATGCGCTTTACATATCGTCTCATAGCCACCTACCTTTATGCCAAGTTTAAAGTCAATACCTTGAATGATTATAAAGTTATGCGCCGGACATGAAATATGACGAACACACGGACAGACAGACGCACGCGCGTTCTCATAAAACGCCCGTTTTCACACACAAAAAAAAAAAAAAAAACAAAAAAAAAAAAAACAAAAAAACGGGCGTTTAAAAGTCCCACCAGGTGATTTTTTATGATATTTCAAAAACTCCAAATACATTGCTAACTTACACCTTCCCATTTTTCAGCCTCTACCTCGGTGACTACATATTGCTTGATAGTTTCTTCTACTGGTTTGGGCTCCTCGGAAGCCGGCGTCTCTTCTTTTTTGTCATCAGAACCAGCAGTTGATGCGCTTTGTTCGGGCACACGTTTCACTCGTCTGTGATCACCCGTGAATTCTATGGTCTTTGGCGAAAATGCGTCCGGGACGACATCGAACATTGTGTTCTTTTGCCGAGGTACAGGTTTGGGTTGGGGTGCGAAAAAGTCATATTCATCGTCCGCCATTTTAGTCTGAAGAAAAAAGACAACAGCATGATAATAGCGTACCACTACATGAAATTAACACAGGATGCATGGTGTTTTTCATGAATCATGAATAATCATGATAATAACAATTATAATGACTATTATTAAAACGAAGAAGAAGATGATAACGAGATGATGATGATGATAATGATGATGATGATAAATCAGTGTTGTTGGATTTAACGTCACAAAGACACAATTATTGGCCATATGGCGACTTTCCAGCTTTTCGTGGCGGAGTGGAGGAGGACCCCATCTGCCCCTCTGAACATTATTTTATCACGGGCGTGCCCCTGGATAGAACCACCGACGTTCCGTAAGCCAGATGGATGGCTTCCTCACATGAGGAATTCTACGGCCCAAGTGAGGCAAGAACCCACATCGGTGAAGGGGAAGTGATTTGAAATCAATGACCTTAAAGGTCCATTACTAAGGGAAAGTGAGTTGGCAATTTTTATCATAGCCAGTGCATAGACTTCTACAAGACACTAAATAATGAAGATTGGCATACTCATAGAAAAATAATTGTACATATACTGCGATTTATTTCGAATTTCTACATACCAACTTTCATTTTCCAGTAAAATGAAATAGTTTCTGTGCTTTTTAAAAGAAATTAAAATGTTCACTTTCCTTAGTATTGGACCTTTAAGCACTCGGCCACGGAGGCCCCTAATAATAATAAAGTAATGATAGTAATGATGATGATGATGATGATGATGATGATGATAATGATAATATTAATAATATTGAGAAAGCCCTTACAATACATAACTTATGGTGTATATATAACTTAACAATGTGTTAACAATGTTCAGCTTTCACTTCGGCACAGGTGTCTGGTAAATGTCTGGTTCGAACACCAACCAAAACATGTTTTAACCCTTGCAATCTTGCCAAGTTTCAAATGTCAACGAATGTTATACTGAAACTGTTTATAGTCAGCTTATCATAATACCACCTTTATATACAGAAACATGTTAAGTAAAAAAAAACACAACAACACTGTAATCAACAATAGCTCATATTCTGGTATGCATATTGTCTATTTATTGAAATACCTGGAATATATTGCACGAGAATCTATATCGATCTCTCTGTTGTTGTTTTTTGCTAACACCTAACATTCTTACACAATATGTATGGTACACTTATGAAATACTTATGTATAGAACCATTGTCCCTGTCTCTTTTTACATAAAATCTACAACTGCCATTCTTGATTAACGTCAACGCGCATGACGCAGAGAAAAGGGAGATTCGATCAAGATTCTGCTAAGGTTTCATACGGAATTCTATTAAGGCCATTTGAAAATGTTGCCTTTTGCAAACCGGGGTAACCCCAATCTTAGGCCAAGGGCGCGATTTAGCTCAGCAAAAAGAGCGGCAGAGGAACAGTATCGCGTCGTACTGAACTGTCGCACTGCTGATCTGTATAGATCGGTGGCGACATTTACATCAGCTCCTAACACGATTCCGTATTTTGGGCGACATGATGCTTAAAAGGATGACAGCATTATGGCTTTAATTTCGCATGTGGAACAATGTTTCTAGCATATCAGCACGAAAACTAGAACAGGACGATTGTATCAGCGATGAAGTGTCTGCGAATGAACATACAATTCTATGTCTTGTCATATGAAAGGCATTTTCAAACAAAAGCTGATGCATGCTGTTTAACAGATTAAATTCAAGTTTGCGTTTGCAAGTTAACAGACGTGGCTTCCGCTCAAAACAGTAACTTATGTGAACACATTGTTCTCGTTTGTGTTGTATTAGCAACACTTTTGTCGATTGCATACACCTCTATTTGTTGTCGACTATCTTGCTACTTTGAACAGGTTATTTGTTTGAATAAAGATTATTTTACAAACTTCGCCATAACTAATTAAGACTATGATGCAGGAAAAACAAACATGCGTCCAATCAAAGCTTAGTTTTGCAATAATTTCTCTACGACTTGTCTCTATACGGGGAAGTAATACGTGTAAGGTTATATAGTGTTTAGCTTCGAAATAAGCAAAAATGGACACTGTGGCCTAGTCGAGCTTTGTCGAAAGAAAAGACAGATTGACACTAACGTCACGGCGTGAAAAGGACTTTCTTTTTAGGAACTGCACGCGCAAAAATGGTTGTGTCCTGAAGTTGTTTGCTTAAGTTTTCGGTAACCATAAGTAAAAAACGTTTGCATCATTATGATGAGACAATTCTTTGCTCGCCTGGGACGAATTTAACCAGAATTTTTAAAATATCATCGTTTGGTATGTTCACAAATCTGTTATACCACAAGGTTATTCATTGAAGACTGTGTGACGTTTTATGCCATCATTAAATAAAGACAAAACTGATTAAATCATTAATCCAACAACTCGTGCGTGTCATTCATCATTATACGATTCCTTACAAATATAAATCACCAATATCAACGCATGTTTGATGAGTTTAAGTCAAAGCAGTGAAGATCTATGTCTGATATGTCAGAATAAAACACTTATTGAATATCTTGTCGGTCAATAGTGAGAGTTATTGAATCGCATACCAGGAAATAATCAAAATTATTACACGATTGCTTATATACATCGCCGGTCAATAGTTCGTGCTATTGACCGGTCTAAAGTTGAACGTAAAATTTTGCCAGGCTATTTAAGCCACAGTTTATTTCTGAACACTATTTGAATGCAAGTCATTCAATAAGTGTATACTATTTCTAACAGCGTAATATTTTTTTGATGGTAACTGTAAAATATCAGAATCAAAATAAGCCATCCCGATAAGCCGAATGAGTAACGCTAGGTTCAGACCTCGGACACGTAGTTTTGATTATTGACCGCAAGTTTGAATTGCAAATAATTCGGTAGAGTGCAAATGCTTCAGACCTATAAAGTGACCAAGGACGGTGATGTCAGCAACATTGCCCATTACTTGGGCGCACCTAAGCGCGTTAGCTATGCCTCATGTTATATATGTTACTACTTTTAATAAGTTTTTTTTTTAAATGCACACCATTCTATCGATTAGCTATAGATATAGTTGGCATAGAAGTCCTGTTGAGAAAAAAAACAGTTCCGTTATACAATAATGAAATAAAGATAAATACTCACGATTTAGGATGAAAAACAGCTGTTATATTAACACACTCCGGAGTTCCTAAAGCACAGGTTCTTGTAATACTATAAATTACATATGCACTTTCGTTTCAATATCTACAAGTCTGGGTTGGTGTGTAATAATAAAATAAGTTTTAGATATTACTGTTACAGGGCTAGGGATGCTGGCATGCTGCGTATTCATTAATGATTTTACCAGCAGCCGATACTTGCTTTTCGTAATCGATCAGATCTAGCAAATTGTTTAAAGAGATTGATAATCATACTGCATGGGCTTATTGACACAACATGACTAATCTTGCATCGTCTGGTCAATAGATAACACGGATAAGTTTGCAAAAATAAAATTCCGAGTTAAGCAAAAAAAAAAACATGAAAAGGTTAGGTCAACCCTGCAGATAAATCTTTTTGAAGTCTGAATTACATTAGTACAAGAACCCGTGTTTATTCAATGTATTTCGTCTTTACTAAACCGTTTATGCATGTGTTCCCTTAGACTGGCATCAGTCGTTAGAGTCCTTTAAAATAAATATCGCTGTCATAAAATCCTCTCATATCTCTTATCTCTGACTCTATCCTAGGGTTTTCTTAGAAATTATCAGTGTCATTATAAAGAAAGAAAGAAATTTATGACAGATTACTTGATCTCAACAGACCTTGTAAGTCTAGTGTTCCCTGTAAACATTTTTTTTTAATCCAAAGGTCCAATGTCGGGCAGATGTCGTGAAAGGTGTGAACAGCACACATTTATTTCATTTTTTGGTCAATGTCTACCAAAATTTCGCCTTACATTTGAGGAAGAAAAACAGAACATGCATGGCCGCTATATTCATCAACGTGGCTCAAGAACGTGACATACCGAGTTACACCCGGCCGTGTCATGACTCAATCGAGGCGCGTGGCTACCTATAGACTGAATCTTTGTGAGACACATTTTTTGTTTCAGTTTCATTGTTTAAAACAAGTAGCTTTTATTAATTTCACATTGCTAAGCTATTCAGTCGCTTAAACTAACATAATATTTTCATTATAATATATCAAGTCAGAGACAGCGCGACATATATTTTAAATAGCTTAAACACTTGATGAAGTTTTCAACAACGACGACAACAACAACACCAACAAAAAATGTTTCCGAACTGCTCTTGAACCTATGGGGGCCTTTGCAACCTCCAGACCCCTCGTAGGCATACCTTCCTTACTACCCTGGAATACAATATATAGGCGCAATGCACGTGACAAAGCGGACTGCTACCGAAAGTACAGTGTTAAAAGAATAACATTTCAACAGTGAAACATATTTAATGTCAGAAAATAAGCATTGTCACTTCTCTCCATATTTTCCCACCAAAATATTAAAAACATCTCTTGCTAGAAACTCTGCAGTTTTGGTTTAATCATACTTCAGCATTTTCTCACAGCACATGTCAATGCAAAATACGTACACACAATAAAAAATATATTGTATATAATTCTAAATAAGTAGCAGCATTCGTTGCAAGCCACAAGTTGTTACAATATTAGAGGAATTACCCTTCCGACGTGCACTGGTATTTCGTGCATAGTTTGATTTTAATACAATTATAAAAGGTGTCGCCTTTTTATAAAAGCATATCGTTGATGTATTTACGTATAGTGAGGCTTTCCAAAGCGTCGAAGTCATGGACATGCAATTGGTCAGATGCATGCAGGACGTAATGATAGATGTTTGCTACTACTCTCGGTGTGCATGTGTCGTCTATATCGCTAGTACATTTGACGATCGTCCACATCCTGGTCAACCACAGGCGATGGCGTAGCATCTGAATCAAAGCTTTCGTCTGGCACACTTGCGACATCATTTACGAGAGAAACTTAATCTAAAGCGTGGTTTATTCAGACATAGCATAATCAGTCGTTCAATTAAAAGAGGTATTGACTAAGTCATTGCAAACTGTAGGGGTGGATACAGGCGGTAATGAGAGTAGTTCAAGATTGTTACTTCAATATAACGACTTTAATATATTCTGCAACTAAATATCAAGCAAGTATATAGTGAAATCTACTGATTAATTTATTGAAATATGATTTCAAATTAATATGGCAGTCTTTTGTTTTGAATACAGGTAAGAGCAAAAAAAAGCAAACTAAAATTAGCCGGGGATCTATCCAGCTGCTAACCAAACAAATGTAGCTGGCCTGTAGGGGTACCCAACATGAATGTAGCTACTAACTTCTAACAAGGTCGTAAATATCTACATCTTTTTATAAACCAACTTTATGAGCTGAAAATACTCATGAAAGGATGTAAATTGTAGATATTTACGTCATTAGTTCGAGTAATTTTTTTTGAAATGACAGCGATACTTATATATTACAGATTCGTCCGCATATTAATTTTGCACATATTTTGTGACGTATGCGCACGGAAGTGAACTTTTAGAAAATGTTATGGTTCAAGTGCGACGAAATAATTCCAGGAGTAGCTATTGCTGTTGCTTTTATTGCAGTTTGTCTTGGTGGATTTTTCCTCTCTCATGAATACTCACCTATTCTTAATGTAGATACTTTATGCAGGTCAGTTTATGTCGCCCAAAATACTTGCGATCATTAATTATTCATGATTATCAACCAAATTATTTAGGCAAAAACGTCATTCCGGTAATCACACCTAACATTAATTTGTCCTTGTATTTTCCATTCTCTGCATGCAGTATTCCACACAGATGCTTGTGGTTTGGAACAAAATTTTTATGCACTTCCCCCCCCCCCCCCCCCCCCCCTCCCCGCCCTAAATAGGGTCGCTCAAAATCTACACTGTCAGACCAGTAGCTTCAATGAAACTTGTGGTTTGCCGAAGATCCTCAATGCCTCCATACAGTTTCTGGTGGATTGAGGTATCTATCGGCCAAGTCGCAGCTCGCTCCTGGTCGTGCCTTTTACATCTCTGAAGTATATGCTCCGCAGTCTGATCTTCTTGCTAGCAAGACATTTCGACCCCAAGACATTTCAACCCCAAGAGACAATTCGACCCCAAGACATTTCAACCCCAACTCCTTGGACATTTCGACCCCATTCAATGATATGCCTGAAAACATCTAAGAATGCCGTCATTATTGTAATTAAGCTTTAATCTATAGATAATTGAGCAATTTCAAAATGTAATAACGCTTAATTAACAATTTAATTTAAAATGTTAAAATACGGTTATTTTCGCGAAAATAAGATTTTTTTACAAAAATGAGCCATAGATCTATTTGTCTAAATTTCTTTATTTTCTAAAATTCTTTTTTTTAATTTCTTAAAGTCTATATTAGTACATGCCTTCATATGAAAAAATAATTGAATTTTATCTCACAATACCGAACAATACCGAAATAATCATCATTTATAAATTATTAAAATAACGAGATTTATGTATCAACCGCGTTTATTACGTAAATAATTTATGAACAAATCGTTCTGATTATCTGTCTTAAAATAACCTTCATCTTCATATAACATATTTTCATACTTGGTGTTTATTTATATGTTCAAATCATCTTAAAGACTATTTTAGTTCACGGCTATATTAAAAAAAAAAGAAAAGATTTTTAAATCATGGGCCGATTTCGCCGATTTTAATTATGAAAATAACTTTAATAAAGTCACATCTTTAATACCTCTTTATTTATTTATTTATCTTTATTTGACTTTTTTTTTCGAAAGATATATGCATCTCATTTCTATGGGATTCGACCAAATATAAATAATTATAATGTAACTCAAAGAAGTTTAAGATGTCATCATCTTCATTAGGCCATCCTTAAAAAATTGTTTGTTTGCAGTAACGCGACCGACTCACGAAAATCGCCGCGACTCAAACAATTTTTTAACCCAAAACTCGGAATTTTTTTTTTTATCGGTGCCATGTTTTTATTCTTTCCTGTTTCGTTATTTCTTTTGGGTAACTATTTGTATTTGTATAAGTTTTCCTAGACAGTGTTCGTTGAGGTTCAACTACATGAATGATCGATATGACCGATAAGAAACAAAATGTGTGAATGTTACGCTTTCTGTATACCGCTAATTAACAAGTGACACAAATACGATAATAGGCTGCTCTTCTATGCATTGTTTATCAATTAACTTTTACACATTGATCAATAAATACCTTTAGCAATGACGGACATTTTTGTACCAAATACAAACCGCGAGAAGCCCACGTGTCAGTCGGCGCGTGGCATGATTGACATCTGCCAGAAGCTGATTAATATACCAAGCTCCGCCTACTGCCATACTTCCGCTTATGGCGGCGAACAATATTCGAATTCACCGGGATTTTGATTGACAAGGGGCAGTTCTTTCGAACTCGTGACGCATAAAAAAAATTTCCTCGGGTCAAGCCGACACACGGGAAATTTTTTTGTGCGGGTCAAATACGAGTTTTTGTCGATAAGTGCGAGTGAAAACCCAGAACCTCGGGTCTACCGAACGCCCTGCCGATTTCCTGATATACTACAAAAATTCATGCAAAAAGTTGTTTAGAAAATTCCACATGGACAAATCGTGGTACATAGTGTTATCTGTGCAATACTGCAGACGTATTTAACCAAGTTTTAGATTTGTAAAATAATGATTTTTCTCGTACGTAAAACATCTGGGATAGTTAAATTCTTGGATGTCATTCTGTCATAATTTCTCAAACAATTTTGCAAACAAATAATAATTTTAGTTTCGATCTTTTGTCGTTGCATAATCTTTTTAATCTGCCCCGAGGATAAAACTGCAGTGACACTGCACAACTCACTTGGAAAGAGCACAATAAACGTCAAAAATATTAGACAAACAAAATTTTCTTACCTGAAAATTTATTTATAAAGTTAAACATCAATGCAATGACTAAAACCAGCGAAAGAAATCCATAATGCTTACGTTTCTAGATTTTCCTATTTGCGTGAAATTAAATTTCCATGGGTCCACTTTTTCCTATTTTTCAAAACCCAGGCTTTAGAAACATAGTTATTATTACTGAAACTTTCTGTGACTTAAATAATGTAACTGAAATTCATGCAAATTTTTGACACCTGCCATCAGAAACTGGGTTTAATCTGTTTGACAACTGTTTCTTTTAATGTGTGCCGACAGTAGCAGATCAAAGAAGACACTAGCCGATCAAAGAAGACGTGTATTATGTGTGATGTCATAGTGTCACTGCTATTGACATGTATTTAATTCAAGAAGTGACTGTGAAATGCTTTTATGGGTTTTTGTGTTTTGACTTTGAGTGCATTAGCACTGGAAGCTTGATTTATTTTTGCTGATATGGAATTAACCTAGCTTTTTTTAATTGTATTCATATTCAGATTAGGCTTTTCTTGGTTAAGGCAATCATTGCAAGAGTGAAAAAAACTTTAATTGGCAGTTTAAAGGTGGTCAATCACATTTAAGCAAAATTTAGTGACATTTTTTACTTTTTGTATATTCTGTTAGAGATTTATTTAAGAAACAAAAATACCCATTACTTAGAGTTAGATCCCTGTTAGAAATGTATACTTTATTGATTTTCATAAAAATTTGTAATTACTCCCCTTTAATATGAAAATATTTAAAATGCTTGGTATTTCTTTTTATTTCCATATAATTCCGAGTTTTACATTCGCATTGGATAGATATACCAAATATTTAACAATCTGAATCAAAAGGTGGGTTTTAAAATGCATGTAGCTTCTGAATTTCATTTTTTTCCGTTCTATCTTGGTTGCAACCAAGATAGGCAAAGGGAGGTAATAATAATTTTTCAGACTTGCATTTCTAATGAATGCACTCTATATATGTAATTGTTAATGCAATTATTTTACGAATATAATACAATATATCGGTTAGTTATACATTTTCTTAGGTAAAGTATGTTTATCACATTTTATACTTATGATAAAATAACTCGATCTTGGTTGGGCAACTGCAATAGGAAAACCAATTATTAAAAATATCTCCAGTGAAAACCTAACTTGTATTAAGCGCTAACTGAACATAAATGAGTGTAAATGATCAGATGTTAAAGCTTAAAACAAATCCGTTACTTAGCCAAAATCTGATTATCCACCTTTAATCACATTAGATTCACAAGGATAAGAAATTAGGTTTACATTGATAAGTATATTTAGTTCCATTTTCAACTTGCATGTCATGGCGCTATTAAAAATCCTTCCGCGTTTCCCTAAAATCACTCCACCTCTCCCTAAAATCTCTCCACTTCTCCATAATCTTAGCTGAGGAAGAAATGACTTCTCCCTAAAATATTAACATAGCTTAAGCCCGGAGAAAACAATGTAAAGCAATTAAGTATTGTCTTAAAATTACATGATACATAGGCTTTGAAGGAGTGCGGTGCTAGTAATCAGACTCAGGTCTACAGGGTATTAAAATATCGAAGATTTTGCTATGCACTTCAATGCTGAATCCTTAGGAATGTAATGTTTTTTTATTACCCTAGCCAGTGCAAAGACATTCAAAAGGTCTGGCCAATTATTTTTGTTTAATATATTGATAATCTTAAATTTTTAAGTTCATATGGAGATAATAAGCTCTGTTTCTAACTGGTGTCAGGCTGTCTGTTGTTTTTACTGTTATTAAAAAGGTAATATTACTAGTAATATTAGTATTCATACTTTGTGAAAACTACCACCCTTGCAGATATGTTACAATCAAGTGAGCATTCTACAGAGAAGTGTTAGTACCCAGAAGGTGTATAAACCAGAGGGTTACAAAAGAAAATGCAGGTGTTGTACAATTAGCATACCAAAAAAAAAAAAAAAAAAAAACGAAAAAAAAAAAATCCCTACCTACCTACTCACACTAAAAATTCTGGGTCGCGTTACTGCAAACAAACAATTTTTTAAGGATGGCCTTATATTGATATTTAAAATCATAATCAGAAACACGTAATCTTTTGATTGGATTATCACACCTTGATTAATTGTTTGTTGATATACAGCAGGTGTGCATTTATCTGCAGTGCGCATTGCAATTAACAAGCGATTGTGGTGACATCGGATATTTATAAACATGTGTCAACATTATCTTTAATTTGCGCGAAAATGTAAAGAAAACAATAGGAAATTAAACAACATATTGCTTATTTTCGCATTTAATGTTATTTTCGTACACGATTTTGACGCACACATAAAGTATTTGCTTTACAGAATATGATTTTTGTTATTTACAAACTGCTCTTTTCTTTTCTATGTACGACATTCCTTGCAGTTGTAAAATATCAAACACGAAAGCCCCGTTTCTGCAAAATGTAAGAATATGTGAGTACTGTTCTGTTAAAAACGGGGAAAAAATTATTATCATATTTCATATCTGTAAAGAAAATGTGACAGCCGTATTACTTTTTTCTATATTAAATATTTTAGCAAATACACGTGATTTAATGTATGATTTTAAAAGTATGATTTAAGCAACTTCAAGCGATTTCGGTCACACATTAAACCGGAATCCACCTAAAAAACCGGGATACGCCGGAATACATTTTCCATAACCGGGATACACCTGTATTTTGTAAGTTAAAGGTATTTTTGAAGTTTTTTTTTAAATAATTCAATCATATATATCATAAATGAATAAAATACGAATGGAAAATAAAATGCGTTCACGCAAAATGACTTTATACGAGACTGAAATTCGGCGACCGCGCGGGAAATTTCCATTACCGAAATACACCCTTTTCTAGCCCACCATCATGAGATGGTGGGCTATTCAAATCACTCTGCGTCCGTGGTCCGTCGTCCTTCCGTCCGTCCGTCCGTCATTCCGTCCGTCCTTCCGTTAACAATTTCTCGTTATCGCATCTCCTCAGAAACTACCAGGGGGACTTTGACCAAACTTTGTCAGAATGATGTATTGGTACCCTAGTTGTGTCCCCCTGAAAATCAGACTGGTTCAACAATTTTTGAATGAGTTATGGCCCTTTGTTTATTTCTATAATTTACATAGATTTATATAGGGAAAAACTTTGAAAATATTCTTGTCCAATACCACAGAGCCTAGGGCTTTGATATTTGGTATGAAGCATCATCTAGTGGTCCTCTACCAAGATGATTCAAATTTTTTCCCTTGGGTATAATATGGCCATGCCCCGGGGGTCACATGGTTAATATGGACTTGTATAGGGAAAAACTTTGAAAAACCTCTTGTTCAAAACCACAGGGCCTAGGGCTTTGATATTTTGTTTGTGACATCATTTAGTGGTCTTCTGCTAAGATTGTTCAAATTATCCCCCTAGGGTCAAATATGACCCCGCCCCGGGGGTCACATGGTTTACATAGACTTATATAGGGAAAAACTTTGAAAATTTTCTGGTCCAAACCACAAAGACTAGGGCTTTGGCATTTTTAATGTAGTGGTTCTCTACCAAGTTTGTTCAAATTATCCCCTTAGGGTCAAAAATGGCCCCGCCCTGGGGGTCACATGGTTCATATAGACTTGTATAGGGAAAAGCTTTTAAAATCTTCTTGTCAATAACCTACAACATTCAGATTTGGACCACATGTATGGTTTTGAGTGGCAAGATGAACCTTGACATGAGTTAACCTTGATTTTGACCTAGTGACCTACTTTCACATTTCTGTAGCTACAGCCTTCAAATTTGGACCACGTGCATAGTTTTGTGCACTGAAAAAAACTTTGACCTTGACATTGACCTAGTGACCTACTTTCACATTTTTGAAGGTACAGGCTTCAAATTTGGACCACATGCATAGTTTCATGTTCTGAAATGAAATTTGACCTTGATTTTGACCAAGTGACCTACTTTCACATTTCTCAAGCTATAGTCTTCAAATTTGGACCACATGCATAGTTTTGTATACCGAAACAAACATTGACCTTTACATTGACCTAGTGACCTACTTTCACATTTTTGAAGGTACAGGCTTCAAATTTGGACCACATGCATAGTTCTGTGTTCCAAAATAAAATTTGACCTTGATTTTGACCTAGTGACCTACTTTCACATTTCTCAAGCTACAGCCTTCAAATTTGGACAACTTGCATAGTTTTGTGTACCGAAATGAACTTTGACCTTAAGATTGACCTAGTAACCTACTTTCACATTTCTGTAGCTACAGGCTTCAAATTTAGACCACATGCATAGGATTGTGTAACGAAACAAACTTTGACCTTGACATTGACCTACTTTCACATTTTTGAAGGTACAGGCTTTAAATTTGGACCACATGCATAGATTTGTGTTCTGAAGTGTAATTTGACCTTGATTTTGACCTAGTGACCAACTTTCACATTTCTCAAGCTACAGCCTTCAAATGGACCACTTGCATAGTTTTGTGTACCAAAATAAACTTTGACCTTAAGATTGACCTAGTGACCTACTTCCAAATTTCTCAAACTACAGCCTTCAAACTTGTTGCACATGCAAAGTTTTGTGTGCAAAGAACTTTGTCCTTGAAATTGATCTAGTGACCTACTTTCACATTACTCTGGCTACAGCTTTCGAATTTGGACCATTGCACAGTGTTGTGTACGGAAATGAAATTTGACCTTGAGCTAGTCAGTAAGTCTTGAAATTTGGAACACTCAAAAATGGCATATTGGTGGGCGCCAAGATCACTTTGTGATCTCTTGTTATTAATAAATGGTATTTTTGTAGGGTTTATTGCAGAAATCATTCGTGTATAATATAAATAATAAGTTTCAGAAGGATAAATAAAATTCTTTAAGCAAAACGATTTTATAAGAGATTGAAATTCGGCGACCACGCGGGAAATTGCCATAACTGAAATACACCCGTATTTCTTCAACAAATGGTATTTTTGAAGTGATTTATGACTGAATTCAAACATATAGATCATAAATTATTATTTTTCAAAAGGAAATTAAAATACTTTTGCGCGTTACGTCTTGTACATGATTGAAAATCGGCGTACGCACTGGAAATTTGTACATTCGGAATTTCCATGTCCTAAAATATTCTAATGTACACAGGTATTTCTTTAATAAATCGTATTTTTAGGGTTTATGATAGAATTCAATCATATCTCAAATAAATAATTAATTTACAAAAGGAAAATAAAATGCACAAAACGTTTTTATACGAAGTTGAAAATTTGTTGAGCGCACGGGAAATTTGCGCACTCGTGGATGAACCACAATCACCATAATTTTGTTAGCTTTTAAATTAAATAAAAGCTTATCATATTTAACTGCACTTACCTTGTAGACATTGTTTGTCACATGTCATTTGTGTGTGCTTACAAATATACTGATTAATTGATATAATCAATAGGTGTGATAATCCAATCAAACTCTATCAGGACTAATCAAAGGACATTATTCGTGCTTTGGCAAAAAATGCAGTAAACGTTTTTATATTCATATATAAACATGATATAATTCTTTTAAAAACTGTTTTTTCATAATATATTTTCTTCTTAGATTATCAAAATAACATGAAGAAATAACTCAATTAGTTACAATAATAAACATACGGCCGATCCTTTCCGACCAGCGCTGTTTATTCACTGACATGTATTTAAAAATAGAATATTTATATAGATCTATATATTCATATTTTCTAAAATATGTAAAATGGAAGAAATATAAAATGAAAACATACAACTATTTCTGAGGGGTCGAAATGTCTTGGGGTCGAAATGTCTTTGGGGTCGAATTATCCAAGAAAATTAAATTTTGGGGTTGAAATGTCTTGGGGTCGAAATGTCTTGGGGTCGAAACGTTCAAGATTCATCTTCTTCACCACATGGACGAGTTGGCGATGATGTCAGTCTGTATTTCTTGTACATGTGAGCATTGAGCTTGTTGTGCCCTGAGCAGAGCCTGACCATCATCACTTGTTCAGACCGATCAAGGAGATGAAAAGCATCTTCCTCCATCCTTGGTCTCGTTAGTGCCTTGATGATGGTGACTTTCTCCTTGTAACTCACAGGTTCTGTTGGTTGTTCTGACTGAGCTCATAGCTTAGCCAGTTTGTCTGCCTCTTCATTGCCTGCAAGTCCACAATGGGATGGAATCCACTGAAGTGCTACTTTGCAGGTTATACTCGGGCTCTGCATTCTCCTGGCAAGCTGAGGAGAAAAGCTCTACTGAGCTTATGGTAATTGTTTTGAACACAAAGTGACGGTAAATAAAAATTTACCTTTACCCCCTTTATGCATTTGAATAAGCACTTTAATTATTCTTTGCATGAGAAATTAAACATAATACTCATAAATGTTATTTTTACTCATGATATTAGTGTCAGGAAAACTTAAACAATATGGGCCGAATAAGCCAAGTAAATTTGGGCTGAATCAGCCTTAGTCCAAGTAAGCCTGTATTTCCCCCCCACCCCACTTTCCACCGCCCTGACCATTCCACCCACAGGCACAAATCATACAACAGTGGTAATACTTATCTGGATTAGTTTTTTTGTTTTTAGCATGTCTGAACCAAAGTATGTCTGAACCAAAGTTCAGGGTGAGCGATTGTGATAGACTGTGTCGATCGTCCGTTGTCTGGCATTAGAATTTAGATTTTCACTTTTAAACAATTTCTTCTCATGAACTCTTGCTGAATCATTACCAAACTTGGTCTGTACCATTCTTGTAAGGTCCTCTCTCCATTTTGTTCATGGGTAAGGACTGTGTCAGGTGAGCAATATATTGCATTCATGCTGGAACAACTGATATGGGGACAGGAAAGCGGCATTTATCTTGTCTTGTGCTGTCGTCCAATCGAAGCGTATGCCGTAGGTTATTCTGCTATTACTCACACACTTACGCCTTACAGTTTAACTCGTCCTTTCAGTGAAAATCTGGGAAAGCATTTGTTGAATTTTTTGTTGCAAACAAAAGTTCTGCCATGAAATTATTGCCTGCATCTGTTTTTAAATGGAAAATATCTACATTAATGTTACTTTTCGCCCTGTGAAAATGGCTAAATCTAGGCTTGTCTTACCCAGAGAGAAAGATGCTGTTATTTACATGATATTTGTCTTGTTGATTCAGAGTATTTAGAACAATAAAATTAGGACATATTTTAATGAAAATAGCTTCATCATTTAAATCCGTGATAAACCTAGATGATTTTCTGCAGTTGTATCTAAAAGTTCGGAATAATAAATGTAACTTCGTTGTCAGCCTCTTAAAAAAAAAAATTATTGTTATTTTCATTTAAATACATTGTATTTTTCACACATCAGTTTTAAGATTAAATTATTAAACTAATTTTTGGAGTTTAAACAACAATTTCGTTTGAAACATTCTCTGCATTCAAAAAGAATGTTTGTTTCTGTATGTAGAAATCTGACATTAAAAACAATTATTATAATTATGGCTCTACAAGATTAAGAAAAGTGTCAGCTTTCTGGGTTTTTTTTTCCATTTTATTGTACCCCCCGACAACAAAGTTGTAAGGGGGGGTATACTGGTTTCAGGTTGTCTGCCTGTCCGTCCGTCTGTCTGTCTGTAGACACGATCTTGTGCGCACCATCTCTCCTCATCCCCTTGACACAATTTAATGAAACTTCACACAAGTGATCAGTAACAACAGTAGTTGTGCATGGGGCATGTAAGGTTCTTTCAGAAAAAAAATTTGCAGAGTTACGGGACTTTGTTTTTTGTTACTATACTATATACATAGACACAATCTTGTGCGCACCATCTCTCCTCATCCCCTTGACACAATTTAATGAAACTTCACACAAGTGATCAGTAACACCAGTAGTTGTGCATGGAGCATGTTAGGTTCTTTCAGAAAAAAAATTTGTAGAGTTACGGGACTTTGTTTTTTGTTACTATACTATATTATAGTATATACATAGACACAGTCTTGTGCGCTCCATCTCTCCTCATCCCCTTGACACAATTTAATGAAACTTCACACAAGTGATCAGTAACAACAGTAGTTGTGCATGGAGCATGTTAGGTTCTTTCAGAAAAAAAATTTGTAGAGTTACGGGACTTTGTTTTTTGTTACTATACTATATACATAGACACAATCTTGTGCGCACCATCTCTCCTCATCCCCTTGACACAATATAATGAAACTTCACGCAAGTGATCAGTAACAACAGTACTTGTGCATGGGGCATGTTAGGTTGTTTCAACAACAAAAATGCAGAGTTACGGGACTTTGTTTCTTGTTCACATACTATGTACATACAATCTGCATATGCAATCTTGCATATGCAGTCTTCCGAACCCTTGCCAACAATTTAATGAAACTTCACACAAGTGATCAGTATCAACCCTAGTTGTGCATGGTGCATGTTACGTTCTTTTAGATAAGTATTCTGCATAGTTATGGGACTTTCTTTTTTGTTACTATACTGTATACATACAGTCTATATACATACAGTCCACATAATTATGCAATCTTGTGTGCGTCAAATTGCAATGTACTGTGTCAGTGCATGTGAGGGGTACATTCATCACCTTTAGTGATAGGTCTAGTTTATTCAAATCCAACAAAAATCGGTCCTTTGATAAAGGTTTGAAGTTATGTGGTAAAATATTTCTTCAGGGAAGTGAGCTCGAGTTAATTCATAATAATTAAGCATAACACCACATGCAGCTGCATGCTGTTTTTCCTTCGGAATCCCTTTAGATCAATCTCTGATCATCTAATTATCGCCACTTAACATGTGACTGGTAAACCCTTTGAACAAAAAGTGTTATAGCTCCATGATTAACATGAGGTAATATGCTAATTACACGCTAACGAATAGTGGCGAAAACAAAATATCGATCGCTAACGACTGGTCGATATTTACAGGTATGGAAGACAGCATAATATAGATAAATGTATTGATTTATACGGAGTTTCTACTCCCCGTATTAGACCTTCCTGATTCATGGTCCTCTTGTTTTTGTTAACAGTATGGCTGAGGCAGCAGAAGACCAGCGTGAGATGTTCCGCCAAGCAAGCAAGACGGCTGTTGTACTTGGTCATACTGGAGAGACAGGGAGGGTGCTTGTAAAGCAACTGGCACAGGAAAAATTGTTCAAGAAAGTTACTCTTATTGGTCGGAGAGAAATTGCATTAGACAGGAACGTTGTAGGTCCAGAATTTGTAAGTTGAACAGTAGAGTGAAAAAAATGCATCTGGGTTAAAAAAGAAATTTTTCATAAGTATGTAGTTGGTTCTAGTTACAATATGCGGCATGTTGAAACTAATTCTCTGCAGTTCACTTAGCAGTGTCTAACACTAATGTACACAATAGCATGTATATGACTACTTCTCTGAAACTGTTTATTATACTTTTTACAGGAACAAAAAGTAATAGACTTTGAGAAACTAGATGATTACACTGAGGAATTTAAAGGACATGATGTTGGATTTTGGTGCCTTGGAACAACACGTGGGAAGGTTGGAGTGGTATGTTACTGTTTGATCCACCTTTCACTTTTCTTTTTCTTTTTTTCTGATTTCTCTTTAAATGTAAAACTATTCCTTCATTTGTTTTGAATTTATCATCAACAAATTATTTTTTTTCACTGCAAATTTCAGCAATTTTTGACACAATCACTCTAAAAAAATTGGATGTTATTTTGCAGGAGTTTCAACTTACCTTAGTTAGCATTAAAGTCACAATGTAAAATTTATGAGAAATTATGATTCTGACAATGGGAAAAATACATATTTTGGCTTAGTAAAGATATTTGAAAATAATATTCTAACACGACTCATATTAATTGCTATATAAAGATATAGCAAAACAGCCTTCATATGAATCTTCGATAAAATATGACTGGCTGATACAGGCTACCCCCTACGGTTGTAACATAAGAGATACTTCTTTTCCATTACATACAAATTATTATAGGGCCAAACTGTTGTAAACAATATTTCAAAAACATATTTACTATAAAAAGTCATACTGACTTATGTGCAGGGCTGTAAAACACGTTTTGATCTCTACGAGCGAATTAAATCAGTTATGAATCAGCAGTGACGTCATAAAGTATGATGTCATAATGATGTGACGTCATACAAAACTTTAGCTCATAACACTGGGTCAAGTAACAAAAAATGATTATTCTGTTCACAAAAAGTTTGCGAGCTGTTCGATTACTAGTTTATAAATACTTCTCAGAACTCTGATAAAAATGAAACAAGTATCTAAATGTTTCGTTGGCTATGCAACACTTTTTAACCAAGGGGGTAAATTGTAACGGCATATGGCTGAAATGACATATTATGCTGAAGATGTAGAACTGTTAAATGCGAATTATTTGAGTCGTTAGAATCGAAATAATAAACATGTTACAATAATTTTATCAGTTAATAGAATATGGGCAGTCGACAGAGCTCCGCTTTCAGATTTTCTCTTACACTAAACTAATAAGCCAGCTACTGTACATGTAATTATTATGTACATGTCGTTCTTACTTTTTTTCGCAGGAAGGATTTAAGCGTGTAGACTATGACTATGTACTGAAGACTGCTGAGCTGGCAAAGTCGGGTGGAATGCAACATATGCAGTTTATGTCAACATACGGAGCTAATGCCAACAGTAGTGCACTATATACCAGAACAAAGGTGACTATATGTTGTAGTAGACACCTTATTCTTATTCAAAGGGACATACTTTTCAGTGTTGTTCAAAGTTTTCTGTAAATTTGAATCTGTGATGAAATATTGAAATAAACATTGAACCATGAGCTCTCTTTTTATAGAGAGTTCACTTTGATTTGATCTAAAAATAGAAAGCGTCCTCAACTTGTTTCAGGAGGTTTTCTGTAGGTTGCATGTGTAGAAAACAACAGACAATAGAGCTAGGAAAAGAATTATGTAACTTTTTAGCTCGACTATTCAAAGAATAGGTAGAGCTATTGGACTCGCCCATGCGTCTGCGTCGGCATCCCGATTTGGTTAAGTTTTTGTATGTAAGCTGGTATCTCAGTAACCACTAATGGGAATGGATTGAAACTTCACACACTTATTCACTGTGATAAACTGACTTACATTGCACAGGTTCCATAAATCTATTTTGCTTTTTTTTTACAAAATTATGCCCCTTTTTCGACTTAGAAATTTTTGGTTAAGGTTTTATATGTAAGCTGGTATCTCAGTACTGACAAATGGGAATGGATTGAAACTTTGCACACTTATTCACTGTGATGATCTGACTTGCAATGTACAGGTTCCATAACTCTACTTTGCATTTTTACAAAATTATGCCCCTTTTTCGACTTAGAAATTTTTTGTTAAGGTTTTATATGTAAGCTGGTATCTCGGTATCCACTAATGGGAATGGATTGAAACTTCACACACTTATTCACTGCGATGGTCTGACATGCAGTGCACAGGTTCCATAACTCTACTTTGCATTTTCACAAAATTATGCCCCTTTTTCGACTTAGCAGTTTTTGGTTAAGTTTTTGTTTGTAAGCTGGTATCTCAGTACCCACTAATGGGAATGGATTGAAACTTCAGACACTTATTCACTGTGATGATCTGACCTGCAGTGCACAGGTTCCATAACGCTACTTTGCATTTTTACAAATTTATGCCCCTTTTTTGACTTAGCAGTTTTTGGTTAAGTTTTTGTATGTAAGCTGGTATGTAAGCTCAGTGCCCACTAATTAGAATGGATTGACACTTCAAACAGTTGTCCATTGTCATGAGCTGATATGCATTGTACAGGTTCTATAACCCTGTTTTATAAAATTATGCCCCTTTTTGGACTTTAGTATTCATTCAATTGACAATGCTGTTGAATATTAGAGCTTTGCTGTCCTCCGACAGCTGTTGTTACTTTAAAACTAAATTGATTCATACTCTTGTCAATTTTAGTACAAGTAGTAAAAAGTGTGTTGAAAGAACTCATTCACTGTAGTTTCTTGCAGCATTAGCAGTAGTAGTTTTTTTAGTTCACCTGAAGTTTGTTAAGAGTGAGTTATTAGTATATAGGCAGATGGTACATTGTCAAAGTTTTCTCTTAAACATCTTCTCAGAAATTAGTTATCAAAATTATACCAGATTTGGCCAGTAGCATTCTTGCAAGGTCTTTTCAAATTTTTACAAATTGGTGCACTTGGCTCTTTTAAGTGGCTGCTACATGTAAAACTAAAAAAACAGAAAAAACAACAACTTTAAACAACTTTTTCTTATGAACCGCTTGATGGATCTTCATCAAACATGGTCTGTAGCATCATTCTAAGGTTCTCTCCCAAATTTGTTTAACAGGAGCATTGACCCTAGAACTTTGCAGGCGTATTGCCACTGGACAATAGATGATCCCTATTGATTTTAAGGTCAAAGGTCAATGTTACAGCAGCTGTTTTTTCCCACTTAAATGGTTTTAAAATGATGTGACGTATGACTCTCAAGCTTAGCAGCCATATTGTACATGGTCAGTAAATGACCTATAAAGGGTCTTAAGTTAACTTTTAGCCTGCTGGCTGCAAGTGATTCTGCCATTGCGACCAGTGCATACAAAGATCAGCCTGCACATCCATGCAGGCTGATCATGGTCTGCACTGTTCGCTATTCAGTCAGTAAATTAGCAAACACCCCTTTGAATAATAAATGGTATTGCCAAAATTGAGTGATGGACCAGTCCAGTTTAAAAATTTAGCAGGGTAAAGATTAAGATCATAGTGACAATTAGCGTAAAAAATGAACATTTGCAACATACTCCTGGTTATGAAATTTCTTTGTCCAAGGTAATGGTCACTGCAATGCAGAGTATTTGCAGTTTAGTTTTCACTCCATTCTGAAACTTGATAGGTACATTGCTTGAGCATATGTTGCACTTGTTTTATGGATATAATTGAATCTTGATTTCTTATACAGGGACAAGTGGAAGAAGCCTTAAAAGTTATGCACTTTCAAAGATTATCCATCTTCAGACCAGGGTAAGTAAAAAGTTCCATCTTCAGATCAGGGTAAGTAAAAAGTTTCATCTTCAGATCAGAGTAAGTAAAAAGTTCCATCTTCAGATCAGGGTAAGTAAAAAGTTCCATCTTCAGATCAGGGTAAGTAAAAAATTCCATCTTCAGATCAGGGTAAGTGAAAAGTTCCATCTTCAGACCAGGGTAAGTAAAAAGTTCCATCTTCAGATCAGGGTAAGTAAAAAGTTCCATCTTCAGATCAGGGTAAGTAAAAAGTTCCATCTTCAGACCAGGGTAAGTGAAAAGTTCCATCTTCAGATCAGGGTAAGTAAAAAGTTCCATCTTCAGATCAGGGTAAGTAAAAAGTTCCATCTTCAGACCAGGGTAAGTAAAAAGTTCCATCTTCAGACCAGGGTAAGTAAAAAGTTCCATCTTCAGACCAGGGTAAGTAAAAAGTTCCATCTTCAGACCAGGTTAAGTAAAAAGTTCCATCTTCAGATCAGGGTAAGTAAAAAGTTCCATCTTCAAACCAGGGTAAGTAAAAAGTTCCATCTTCAGACCAGGGTAAGTAAAAAGTTCCATCTTCAGATCAGGGTAAGTAAAAAGTTCCATCTTCAGACCAGGGTAAGTAAAAAGTTCCATCTTCAGACCAGGTTAAGTAAAAAGTTCCATCTTCAGATCAGGGTAAGTAAAAAGTTCCATCTTCAGATCAGGGTAAGTAAAAAGTTCCATCTTCAAACCAGGGTATTTAAAGTTCATCTACAGATCAGGGTAAGTGAAAATTCTATCTACAGACCAAGATAAGTGAAAAGTTCCATCTTCAAACAAGGATAGATAAGAATTTCAATCTACAGATCAGGGTAAGTGAAAAGTTCCATCTACAGACCAGGATAAGTGAAAAAAATAAATCTTCAGACGAGACCAGGATTTGTGAAAAGTTCCCTCTTTAGACCAGGATAAGTGAAAAGTTCCATCTACAGACCAGGATAAGTGAAAAAATCCATCTTCAGATCAGGGTAAGTGAAAAATTAGGTCTTCAGACCAGGATAAGTGAAAAATTATGTCAGTGAAAAGTTCCATATGCAGACTAGGGTAAATAAGAAGTTCCATCTTCAGACCAGGGTAAATGAAAAGTCCTTCTTCAGACCAGGGTAAGTGAAAAGTTCTTCTTCAGAAAAGGATAAGTGAAAAGTCCTTCTTCAGAACAGGGTAGGTGAAAAGTTCCATCTTAATACCAGGGTAAGTAAAAAGTTAAGAGCAATAGCAAGGTAAGAGAAAAGTTTCTGGAAATTATAGGCTTTTCCTACTCCAGAAGTAACACTAGTCAGCTTTTTAAAACCATGAGAGTGCCTCTCATGAACTTTGCTGCATGCATTGACTTTAAGGATTTATAAAAAAAAATGATGATGCTTGAATGATTTTACATACAAATTAATCCAGTGTCAGGCACTTCATAACAGATGAAGTAAATACTGTGGGCAAAAGATAGCATAGTGATCTTTTTTCATTGATTTAGGAATGGGCAAGATTTAGGAATGGGGCCAGGGCCTTTACCCTGGAAAGAATGCATTGTAAAATGTCTAGGTATGGAATTGTTAAAAAAGTGATATTTTATCAAAATGTAACATTTAGGATAGAATTATGCATAAATGGGTCAAGTTTGCATATTGCCTTGTTTTTCAGATGTTTAAGGTTTTGTAGGTACACTCTTGGGGTGAAAAAGTGAAAAAAAATTGGGAATAATTTAGCTCTGAAATTGCGAAAAGCAAGCTATTTGCCATTGGGATTGAAATCAAACTGGTAGGAAAAGTCAATGTAGCCTCATGATAGTCTACATTTTCCTATAAAATATATTTTTTCAGTGTATTGATGGTGGACAGGCAAGAAAGCAGACCAATGGAGGCCTTTGCTCGATTAGTGCTCACCCCAGTGTCAAAAATATTCCCCACAGCAATTACTATCCCTGTAGACTATGTGGCCGCTGCAATGATAAACAATGCTGTGGCGACCTCAGACAAAACGTCTGAAACTTTTGAAAATAAGGAAATGCATATTTTATCAGGGAAAAGTCCTTTATGCAAAAAGGACGAGAAAACGAAAACAAAATGAAGTGAAAAGTATACAATTTAGTGCATTTTCTGTGTATGTTTTTTAAAAGTATACAATTTTATAATATTGATTGTAGTTTTGGTAATATTTGTGATGAAATAGTTTTGGTATTTGTGAAAAGTGTGATTTTCAAATTCAAACAGAAACATAAACACTCAAGGTTTGCAGCCAACTATGGAGTTGAGAAATAAAGATGTCGCAAAATTTTCCCAATCTATAGCATTATTAACAACTTTAACATTGGATATTTAAACTTAAAAGTTGTTGTAAAATCTGACATTATTCTGAAATTTATTGTACCTTCTTTCACTTATGAAGAAGTTGACTTTGAAAAGCATTACTGTGTTGGTGCGCCGTAAAACCCAAATAAAATATATAAAATTGAAAAGCATTTCAAATGGTTTTAAAGATAATGTGTTCTATGTGTTAGAGTAATGTTTGTTACAGTGATGTTTATATACCATTCTTTTCACTAAAATCGTTTGAGGGCCAATAACACTATCAGATTTAGTCCTTACTGTTTTCCAGTAAAATCAGTGATTTTATTGAGGTTGAAATGTTACTATATTTAGAATTTGTTGGGTGGTCAACATCATTGACTTCAAATCACTTGTCCATCACTGTTGTTGATTTGAAACCCAGCAGGGATTCTAGAATCCTTTCATGTGTGGAAGCATTGAAGCTAGTGTAGAGAAGGTTGGTGATTCAGCACACTTGCCCATCCTTGCTTTGAAAATCATCTTTGGATTTCCTTCCATCTTTAAGAGCTGGAAAGTCATTATATCATTTATATGTCATCTTTAAGTTAGTTGTATTGATGTGATGTTTACAGACACCAACCCCAATCGCACCAAAAAAAAAAAAGAAGCAAAAAAAAGCAACAAACAAAAATATTTCATTGTACCAATTAGACAGAGTTGAGCATGACTATATTGCTGTAGAGATTCCATTTATACTTAGTGTCTGAGCTGATCCATTTATTCTGAACATTTTTACAAATTTGTGCAATTTATAAACATGAGCAAGCCATTTTGAACTATGTGCTATATGTGTAATACTTTTTATTTTCTCCGTAGTATGTTGTAAGACTGTTTGATAGTATATTCCTGATATATATATGTATATACACATTGTATGTTAATTATATGTATTTTTGATGTTCTGCTGACTTTGAGTTCTTTCATGTAAGGAAAGAGAAAAATGTCACTTTTTATTAGTATTTATGCAATTATTGTGTTAGATCTACTACAGCAGGTCATGATTTTTAGCTTGACTATTACAGATACATAGGGAATGCTATTGCACTAAATCTTGTCCCTCGTTAAACATCATAACGGGAAAGTTTTATAACTCGGAATTGTTGCCCATTTTGTACTTGTTTATTTAGCTTAGTTACAGTTTTGTGTGCAACTAACTTATCAAACTCTTTCTCCGTAGGAACTATATGTATTCGATTGAAATTGAAGACAACTCTTCTCATTAATGAGATTTTTTGAGATAACTAAGTTAGATAACTCTTGTTGAATTTAGTTCAATTTTTTGGACATAGAAATTTTGTTGAAATTTTGCATGCAAGTTGTTAACATTGCCATATTAAATAATATTTAAATTTGTTATAAGTTGTAATGAAATAACTTTGTTACCTAATCTTATCATGTTATGGCCCTCGTTTGTCTTAGAAGCTGTCAAATAGTCGAGCCTACTGTCTTTCGACAGCCCTTCTAATCGTAATTATTTTGATGTTATTTTGATGTTAAATATTGTAAAAACTGTAATAGATAGAATGATGGTACCATGTTTAGTCAATGTAGAAAGAGGTTGTGTTGATTTACGAGTCATGGATATAGAAAGAGAGGTATTATTATGTCTCCCACCACACAGTGGTGTGGGAGACATATTGATTTACTCCAGTCTGTGTGTATGTGTGTCTGTCTGTCTGTCTGTCACCAAGTTAGTCCGCACTCTAAGATGAACATTTCTCATCCGATCTTCACCAAACTTGAGCAAAATGTGTTTGACCATGATACCTCGACCAAGTTTGATAACTAGCCAAATCGGTGAAGGCATTTTGGAGTTACGGCCCTTGAATTACCGAAAAATCGGCCTTTTTACTCATGTCTGCACTCTAAGTCAAACATTTCTCATCCGATCTTCACCAAACTTGAACAAGATGTGTTTGACCATAAGACCTTGGCCAGTTTCGATAACTAGCCAAATCGGTCCAGACGTATTGGAGTTATGGCCCTTGAATTACCAAAAATTGGCCTTTTTATTCTTGTCCGCACGCTAAGTCAAACATTTTTCATCCGATCTTCACCAAACTTGAACAAAATGTGTTTGACCATGAGACCTCGGCCAAGTTCGATAACTAACTAAATCGGTCCAGGCATTTTGGAGTTATGGCCCTTGAATCACCGAAAAATCAGCCTTTTTACACTTGTCCACTCTCTAAGTCGAGCATTTCTCATCCGATCTTCACCAAACTTGAACAAAATGTGTTTGACCATAAGACCTCAGACAAGTTTGATAACTAGCCAAATCCGCCCAGGCACTTCTGAAGTATGGCCCTTGAATTACTGATTGGATCCACTCATCCAGACCATCTAATTGGATCCACTCATCTAAACCATCTTGAGACACTAGACATTTTTCATAGGGGCAGCTGTGGGAGACATGCGCTTTTCTCAAAAGCATCTCTAGTTTGTGTTGATTTATGAGTCATGACTGTAGCATGTTTAGTCAATGTAGAAATTTTTGTTGATTTACGAGTCATGGATACGGAAAGAGAGATATTATTTGTGTCGATTTACGAGTCATGGATATGGAAAGAGAGGTATTATTTGTGTTGATTTACGATTCATGGATAGAGAAAGAGAGGCATTATTTGTGTTGATTTACGAGTCATGACTATAGCATGTGTAGTCAATGTAGAAAGAGGTATTGTGTTGCTTTACAAGTCATGGATATAGAAAGAAAAAATTATTTGTTTTGATTTATGAGTACTTATACAGGAGGAGGTATTTACCTATTATTTGTGTAGATTTAGGCGTCATAACTGTAGCATGTTTAGTGAATATAAAAAGAGGTATTATTTGTGTTGATTAAGGAATATTGACAGTACTTTGCATGTTTTATTGCATGTAGAAAAAGTTAGTATTTGGTTTAGTTTTAGGATTAATGTTCTTTTTCTAATTGAAGAAAAAAATCAGTTCCTTCTACGAGTGGTCAAACTTCTAATCACCAAGAGTACTTTTGTAGATATAATAGTATGTCATTTTTTTATTCATAATTTGTCCAGCTGGGTTACCCAGAATTCACATTTTGGTAGGGTCACTTAGTCAGCTTGTGGGGTAATGGTTATTTTATTACTATGATCAGTATTAGAGGTTTTTACTAATCTTAAGTATAATCTAGCTTTCTCCTTGGCCTAGATAACAAAGTTGATCATTTAGTTTCTGTTGCAACAGATGTTTAAAATGTTAAATAGATTTTTAATGGATTTATAACTAAATGGATTTATAAGTTAAATGGATTTATAAGTGAAATGGATTTACGAGTTAGATGTGTTTACTGTGAAATCATTAATATTCGTGGGAGACTAATTTTTGTGGATTTCGTGGTTGAGTTAATCCATGAAATTTAATCCCAAAGAACAAGTAAAATTCCCATTCATTTTATGTTCAAAAGTTGATATCCACGAATTCATATCCCCACAAAATTGCTGTTTTGACCAAAACCACGAAATTTAATGCCCACAAAATTTAATGATTTTACAGTATGTGTTCAGTGGTTTGCTTGCCTCTGGATACAGGGAATTGTGGGTTTTTGTGAGTGTATACATGAATCTCGAATCTGGTTACCAACAAATCATGTTTTATTTTCATCTTGGCGACTGCCGTTTACTTTTGTATTTGTTGAATTTAGACATTACTTACACAACCATAAAATCCACATGGAAAGTTCATTAACCTAGTATGGAATTAACCATGAATATTTAATAAACTTTCTGCACTATTATACTAACTGTATATTGTATTTATTCACCAATTATCATTCCAGTAACTTATTACATGTATTTATTTCCTTATGAATAAATACTGTTAAATTTTACACATATTTTTGTTGTTTTCTATTGCTTATTTACCGATATTTATTTCACTCCTTTAATGCAATTGGATTTTTCAAGCTGAACAAGGAACATTATATAACCTGAACGCATTGTGCATGGCAAAATTTTAGATGCAATTGTTTTAAATATGATTGTCTTTTTTCCAAGAACTTTAAGATTAACATTATCTGAGCCATGCCATGAGAAAACCAACATAGTGGGTATGCGACCAGCATGGATCCAGACCAGCCTGCGCATCTGCGCAGTCTGGTCAGGCTCCATGCTGTTCGCTTTTAAAGCCTATTGGAATTGGAGAAACTATTAGCGAACAGCATGGATCCTGACCAGACTGCGCGGATGCGCAGGCTGGTCTGGATCCATGCTGGTCGCAAACCCATTATGTTGATTTTCTCATGGCACGGCTCATCTGCAGTTTTGTGTACCCATACCATAAAGCTTTCAAGCGGACTTGTACAAGGCCAGTACCAATGTTCTTACCCAGGTGTGATCCTGTGTCTTGAAGAATATTCCTATTTGTCCTTAGGGTCTTCCTCAAGTTAGTGTCAACATATAACGTAAATTATATTAACCTTTAGCATGCTAGATAAATTGTCGTCTGCTGGAAATGTCGTCTGCTAAAATTGTAAAGTTCATTCAATTTGCTCCAAAATTGGAAGAAATATTGTCAGAGTAGCAAACAGCTTGGAACCTGATCAGACGCCGATTTAATCGGCATCTGATCTGGTTCCAAGCTGTTTGCAAAGGCTGTTAAATTCGCCTGCAGCAGGCTAAGGGTTAAAGTGACTGATACTGTGAAAACATTAATATTCATGGGGGACTAATGTTGGTGGATTTGTAATTGAGTCAAACCATGAAATAAATGTCAACAAGTAAAATTTCAGTTCATTGTACCCGCCAACAACAAAGTTGTAAGGGGGGTGTATACTGGTTACAGGTTGTCTGTCTGTCTGTCCATCTGTCTATCTGTAAACACAATCTTGTGCGCACCATCTCCCCTCATCCCCTTGACACAATTTAATGAAACTTCACACAAGTGATCAGTAACAACAGTAGTTGTGCGTGGGGCATGTTAGGTTCTTTCAACAACAAAAATTGCAGAGTTATGGGACTTCGTTTCTTGTTAACATACTATGTACATAAAGTCTGTATATGCAATCTTGTGCGCGCCTAATCTTCCGAACCCTTGCACACAATTTAATGAAACTTCACACAAGTGATCAGTGCCAACCCTAGTTGTGCATGGTGCATGTTACGTTCTTTTAGATAAATATTCTGCATAGTTATGGGACTTTGTTTTTTGTTACTATACTGTATACATACAGTCTATATACATACAGTCCACATAATTATGCAATCTTGTGTGCGTCAAATTGCAATGTACTGTGTCAGTGCATGCGGGGGGTACATTCATCAGCTTTAGTGATAGCTCTAGTTTTATGTTTGGAAGTTGAACCCAGGACTTCTCATTCATACGAAATAGCTGTTTCTGCCCAACCATGAAATTTTTTGCCCACAAAATTTAATAATTCCACAGTATAAGTTGTTCTAAATACAAGACAAACAAGTGAATACTGTACATAATTTATTGTCAATCCTTATGAGGCAGGCATGTAGATAAACTGTTACCCGAATATAACAAAGAATAAACATGTGAATTTAAATAATTGCATCAAATCTATCTCACTTTTGTTCCCATTTAAAAAAATAAAGATTCTCACAACACTAACAAAAATATAAGACAATTATGTATAGAATGGAAGACAACATTTAAATGGAGACAGTGACAAAATTAAACAGTTTGAGTATGTGTTCTAAAGATACATAACTCTTACACATACTACATGAGTATATTTCATGAGATTCATTTGTTTGAAAAAAAAAAGGAATGACAAATTCTAACCACTTATCTAAAACATGTTGATATTTAAACAGATATTGCAATAATAAATGCAAGTTTTTCATCAAAACAAAAATTTTCACTAAAGTATGTATAAATATTGCTAGAAAAATATCTTTATGAGTATTCAAAACAAGCTTCAACAGTAAAGTCCTCTTTATATCAACATAATGTAAAGAAAACATATAATCTGAGTTAAAATATCTGGTCCCATCTACATTTATTTCATTTCTAACTTTTAGAGTTTTCAATCTGTGGTCTGTTTTATCGTGAATAATGATTTGAATTCAATTCTAACTTTTATCAAAACTTCTAACAGCAATAGACATCATACTAATCAGTTTTCATGAGACCTATTCATTTCAAAATAATCAAAGATGCTAGCGAGCAGTTCATGTAACAGGCTCAGGCACCAACATATCTGGAGGGATTCTGTAGATTTTATAACGAGAAACAAACACATGTTAACACTATTCTTGCATAAAACGTTTACAAAGCTAAAATTAATTAGATAGATTATCAGCAACCCTTCACTTCCTTCTGTAAAATTATACTTTATATGCACATTATACCTTTACATGCAGCCACATAATATGGATATATAAAAAGTTGTGTTGTCACCATGTGATCTTGTTAACACACCTTCACTTTCCTATTAAAACACCCTTTGAAACAGCAGTTTTATGCTAGAATTACTGTTTAATTATTTACTTACAAGTGGAATGCTGGTAAATAGAAGAAAATAATGTAAAAATGTTTCATTATTCATCATTCATTTTTGCATAAAGAGCCTTAAAAAAGGTAATGTCATGGAATGGAAACATTTTCCTGTTAACCCAATGGTTTGCAAGACTGGACACTTTAAATACACAAAATGTCATGGTATCTTGTACACCATAGTCTTGAATATTAATGTGTAGAAAAATTGATAATATTTAATTCAATATCAACATAAACTTCTACATAAGCAGAACAAGTTCATGAAGTATAAACTGTCCATCATTCTAACAATATACAACCATTAACATTTGTGGAATGTAAAACCCTGATCTCCAATAAGTTTATCAAATATAGCAATATAATTATATAAAACAGTGGAGTTGTAAAAATTATCCTCCATTTAAATATGTTAAGGCATTAAAAATTTTCATAAACTGAGATTCTTGTATTTAACCCTTAGCCTGCTGGCGGCAGATGATTCTGCCTTTGCGACCAGTGCAGACCAAGATCAGCCTGCACATCCGTGCAGTCTGATCATGGTCTGCACTGTTCGCTATTCAGTCAGTAAATTTTCAGTGAAAACCCCTTTGAGTAGTAAGTGGTTCTGTCAAAATTGAAAGATGGACCAGTCCATTATAGAAATATAGCAGGTTAAGGGTTAAATGCAGTCAAACACAACCAGGTATTAATAGATCTATAGTGAACACATTTAGAAGCTGACCTTCAATTAAATGTGAAATATTCATTGAGAAATAAGGGGTGTCCCAGATCTTCCACTGACACAGATCTAAATCATTCTGATACGAGACATACAACAAACATTCATAAAGATAATTTGAAACAGCATACCTTCATAAATACATGTCAGCCATTTTGTAACCTTGAACTCAGTAACATTCTAAAAATTGCTGGTCCATAGTTTGTGCTATATGACAGGTCTAAAGTTCAAGACCATATTTCGTTGGGCTAAAGTCAAAACTAAAAAAAAAACTAGAATGTATTTCTGATGTAGCGTGATAAAAACTTATTGAATGGCTGGATGGTCAATATTTAAGTCAGAATAGCTAAAGCAATTCTAGTTATTTCCCCTGATGACTGAAAATTTATAACAACATTTTTTCATGTGTTGTAAAAGTATACCGGTTGCATGATGATGTGTCCACAATAAACCTGCTATATCCACTCTGTAACAACCTTGAATTTTAAAAACAGTGAATTCATGAAACATTATACAGGTCTAAAAGTCTAAAACTAACAAGACTGAAGTAATCTCCAAACTTTTCTATTTTAATCTCAGAAACTTTAATCAACAAAACTGATAGATTGATGATATACAGGTAAAAAACTATAAACAGTATTGCAAAGATACCAGCTTATGCTTTCCTATGATTTTGCTGTATATTTTTAGCTCACCTGAGCAATGCTCAGGTGAGTTTTTCTGATCGCTCGATGTCCGGCGTCCGTCGTCTGTCGTCTGTCGTCCGTCGTCTGTCAACAATTAGCTTGTGTATGCGATAGAGGCTGTATTTTTCAATTAATCTTCATGAATATTGGTCAGAATGATAACCTTGATGAAATCTAGGCCGAGTTCGAAAATGGATCATCTCGGGTCAAAAACTAGGTCACTAGGTCAAATCAAAGAAAAACCTTGTGTATGCGATAGAGGTGGTATTTTTCAATTAATCTTCATCAATATTGGTCAGAATGATAACCTTGATGAAATCTAAGCCGAGTTCGAAAATGGGTCATCTGGGGTCAAAAACTAGGTCACTAGGTCAAATCAAAGAAAAACCTTGTGTATGCGATAGAGGCTGTATTTTTCAATTCTTCTTCATGAATATTGGTCAGAATGATAACCTTGATGAAAACTAGGCCGAGTTCGAAAATGGGTCATCTCGGGTCAAAAACTAGGTCACTAGGTCAAATCAAAGAAAAACCTTGTGTATGCGATAGAGGCTGTATTTTTCAATTGATCTTCATGAATTTTGGTCAGAATGATTGCCTTGATTAAATCTAGGCTGAGTTCGAAAATGGGCCATCTCGGGTCAAAAACTAGGTCACTAGGTCAAATCAAAGAAAAACCTTGTGTATGCGATAGAGGCGGTATTTTTCAATTGATCTTCATGAATTTTGGTCAGAATGATTACCTTGATGAAATCTAGGCCGAGTTCGAAAATGATTCATCTGGGGTCAAAAACTAGGTCACTAGGTCATATCACGTAAAAACCTTGTGTATGCGATAGAGGCTGTATTTTTTAATTGATCTTCATGAATTTTGGTCAGAATGATTGCCTTGATGAAATTTAGACCAAGTTCGAAAATGGGTCATCTGGGGTCAAAAACTAGGTCACTAGGTCAAATCAAAGAAAAACCTTGTGTATGCAATAGAGGCTGTATTTTTCAACTGATCTTCATGAAATTTAGCCAGAATGATTACCTTGATAAAATCTAGGCTGATTTCGAAAATGGGTCATCTGGGGTCAAAAACTAGGTCACTAGGTCAAATCGAAGAAAAACATTGTGTATGCAATAGAGGATGTATTTTTCAATTGATCTTCATGAAATTTGGTCAGAGTGATTTCCTTGATGAAAACTAGGTCCGTTTTGAATATGGGTTATCTGAGGTCAAAAACTAGGTCACTAGGTCAAATTTAAGAAAAATCTTGTGTATGCGATAGAGACTGTTTTTTTCAGTTGATATTTATGAAATTTGGTCAGGTTGATTGCCTTAATGAAATCTAGGTCGAATCTGAATATGGGTCATCTGAGGTCAAAAACTAGGTCACTTGGTCAAATCAAAGAAAAAACTTCTGTATGTGATAGAGGCTGTATTTTTCAGTTGATCTTCATGAATTTTGGTCAGAATGATTGCCTTGATAAAATCTAGGTCGAGTTTGAACATGGGTCATCTAGGGTCAAAAACTAGGTCATATCTAAGAAAATGCTTGTTTTATCACAAGAGACCAATTTTTTGGTCCAATCTTAATGAAAATTGGTCAGAATATTTGTTTCCATGAAATCACTAGGTCAAACATGTTTTACACTGTTATGGAGTGTTTCTTAGGTGAGCGACCTAGGGCCATCTTGGCCCTCTTGTTATTACATTTTGTTCCTGAATTCAAATTTATATAAAAACATTTCACATATTAACTTTACTACTACATGTACCATAAACAAACATTTATGTAGGTAAATTCTACTAAATCAAATCTATTACAAATTATTTTTTTAATCCATATTTATCAGTTCTGAAAAAAACCCAAAAAAAAACAACAGTTCTAATAAAGCACACTGGAAAAAAAAAAAAAAAAAACATTATTGCTATTTAAATTTCACAACCAAATTGAGTATATTATTGAAGTAATATTTATCAAATTCAAAATAAAACGGTATTGAATGTACATTATTAAAAGTATATTCTGTTTTAAAACAATATAAGAAATATTCTTCGTAAAAATATCTATCTGTAGTACGTCATGGAATGTTTGAGATTCATAACAAAGCAACAACCATTTAAAAGTAACAAAAAATTAAAACACTACTTGAGCACCACTGTGCAAGTACAAATGAGCCACGCCATGAGAAAACCAACATAGTGCATTTGCGACCAGCATGGATCCAGACCAGCCTGCACATCCGAGCAGTTTGGTCAGGATCCATGCTGTTCGCTACAGTTTCTCTTATTACAATAGGCTTTGAAACTGTACATAATTTATTGTCAATCCTTATGAGGCAGGCATGTAGATAAACTGTTACCCAAATATAACAAAGAATAAACATGTGAATTTAAATAATTGCATAAAACCTATCTCACTTTTGTTCCCATGTAAAAAAATAAAGATTCTCACAACACTAACAAAAATATAAGACAATTATGTATAGAATGGAAAGAAACATTTAAATGGAGACAGTGACATAATTAAACAGTTTGAGTATGTGTTCTAAAGATACATAACTCTTACACATACTACATGAGTATATTTCATGAGATTCATTTGTTTGAAAAAAAAAAAGGAATGACAAATTCTAACCACTTATCTAAAACATGTTGATATTTAAACAGATATTGCAATAATAAATGCAAGTTTTTCATCAAAACAAAAATTTTCACTAAAGTATGTATAAATATTGCTAGAAAAATATCTTTATGAGTATTCAAAACAATGCTTCAACAGTAAAGTCCTCTTTATATCAACATAATGTAAAGAAAACATATAATCTGAGTTAAAATATCTGGTCCCATCTACATTTATTTCATTTCTAACTTTTAGAGTTTTCAATCTGTGGTCTGTTTTATCGTGAATAATGATTTGAATTCAATTCTAACTTTTATCAAAACTTCTAACAGCAATAGACATCATACTAATCAGTTTTCATGAGACCTATTCATTTCAAAATAATCAAAGATGCTAGCGAGCAGTTCATGTAACAGGCTCAGGCACCAACATATCTGGAGGGATTCTGTAGATTTTATAACGAGAAACAAACACATGTTAACACTATTCTTGCATAAAACGTGTACAAAGCTAAAATTAATATAACAGATAGATTATCAGCAACCCTTCAACTTTGAAAGCAAACAGCATGGATCCTGACCAGACTGCTCGGATGCACAGGCTGGTCTGGATCCATGCTGGTTGCAAATGCATTATGTTGGTTTTCTCATGGTGCAGCTCATTTTGTTTTGGCTTTGTGGCCAGCAAAAATTAAGCATATCCATACTGTTCCTTTATCTATACATCCATAATTGTCATTTATTAGTTTCAGCATTTGTATGCAGCTGTTAAGCGAACAAACGGATCCAGATCTGATTGCATGGATGTGCAGGCTGATCTTTATCCATCCATGTTGGTCGTAAAGCCCTTATGCTGATTTTTGCAAAGTGGTGTTCATTTATCTAAAACAGGGTTGAGATTCTAACAAGTATTATAATATCAAGGTTAAGGGCATAAAGATATACAACTGCATTGAAAAAGAACGATTAAATGCCCTTAATTTAAAACAAAGCTGAGATTCATAGAAAAAAATGAATAAAGAAAAGTGGTTACAATCTACTCCTAAATTAAAACTATACGGTAACAAAAATAAATGGTAAATGACAATTTTTTCAAAATTCCTAAAAAAAGTTTCAAGTAATCTATACTTTCTATTGTAACTTTTACAAAAAATATAAGTTAATGTATATGTCTGTACAGTTACACAAAAATAACAGTAAGATTAGCTTACTGAACATGCTTCTAACTCATTTATAAAATAACTCAAAACACATTTCAAATCTGTCACTTCAAGAAAAATAAAATTAAAAAGATAAAAGTACACCTATCAAAGATGTTGTGAGGAATGTACATCAGTGATTCATTAAAGAATTCTTCTTTCAGTTGATGACTTTAAGCTGTCGTCCAATGGAGACAAAGGCATCTACAGCACGGTCGATGTCTGCCTCAGTATGGGCTGCAGATATCTGCACTCGGATTCGAGCTTTCCCTGTTGGAATATTTTCATAGTTTGAATAAAAATGATAAACTGATTCGATATTTCTCAAAAAAACTACATAGCGTACATACATGTGTATGAACACAAACTAGAACACAAACCTTATTCATTAAAAACATATCTACCAAAAACTGTATCTTTCACTGATTATATAGAGGCGTGCAAATTGCAGCACATAATGATAGTAGAATTTGCACCTTTAGACAAAACCCTGATGTACAAGTTAAACAGTCATTGTGACCTACAGTAAAAAACTAGTCACTTTGAAATTTCACTCCGACTGCCCTGATTATGATGCAATATCTCATAAACATTTAAACCTACTTGCCCACTCTAAAACATGTTTATTTCCACCAACTTTGGCATAGAAAGTATAGAGTGGAAATTGCTTCATGTTTGAAGGTCACTGTGTCCTTGACCTTTGACCCAAAAACAATAGGGTTCATCACAAGCAAACTTCTATAAAGTTTAATACTGGCCAAAGCGTTCTCTAATTATTGATCAGAAACCAAAATATCAACCAATGGAAAGACAATCCTACCAATGCATAGAGACAATGAGCAAACTATATACACACCTTGTCTGGGGGGTCAAACAGGTGTTGTTAGGGGAAGGGGAGGCATATACATGTAACTAAGTTTATAATACACTTAAAACATTACCATAAGCATAGAAATACCAATAATAATGATATAATTTTACCTTTAGGCACAACTGGGTAGGAAAATCCAATCACATATATTCCCCGTTCTGTAAAAGCAAGCCATAAGCATTTTATCCAAACTTTGCTTTTAATACAAAGAAGAAACTTAAAGTCTTTTCAGCTGATTGACTAGTTTGTATTTTACCAGAAATGCATGAAGATTTTTTAACATTAATGAAACTAGGGTTAGGAAAGCACCTGCGTTACTCAGGCAAACATCATCAATCAATTTTCTTGCCTACAGTTATACTACTGCAACATTTTTAGAGATACTGTTAATAAAAAATCGCTCATTCACAATGACATTATAATATGACTTCAATTTATGATGCCTATATGCTCACATAAAGCTTGTTTTTTCCATAGGGAGAAGATGTTAGTCAGCTAAAAGGAGACACTTACAGTACAAAAGGTCTGTGTGAGTTCTCTAAGATTCAATACTTACCAAGCATCTGATCAGCAAATTCACTTGCTAGTTTAGCATCTCCAAGCATTACTGGACAGATTGGGTGCTCAGGATCACCCTGTAACACAAAGGTTTATAATTGAGCCGTGCCATGAGAAAACCAACATAGTGGGTGTGCGACCAGCATGGATCCAGACCAGCCTGCGCATCCGCGCAGTCTGGTCAGGCTCCATGCTGTTCGCTAACAGTTTCTCCAATTCCAATAGGCTTTAAAAGCGAACAGCATGGAGCCTGACCAGACTGCGCGGATGCGCAGGCTGGTCTGGATCCATGCTGGTCGCACACCCACTATGTTGGTTTTCTCATGGCACGGCTCATATATACATACATAGTATTACTGAACAACTCATTAAGTAGTTCATTTACTGTCTTTATTCCTAACTAATGATAACTAGAATGTTGAAGCCCAAAGGGCAACAATGCCGAGCCCATTATTTGTTGACATACCCCTGTGACCTTGACCTTTGAGATAGTGACCTGGGGTTTGCGCATGACACTCCCTCATAGAGGTGAACATTTTTGCTAAATAAAAAAGAGATTGCTCCATACGTATCAAACTTATGGCCCGGACAAGCTCTAAAATGACCTTTGACCTCCTAAGTGTGACCTTGACCTTTGAGACAGGAACCTGAGGTTTGTGTGCGGCACTCTGTCTCATGGAGGTAAACATTCAAGATAAATATAAACAAGATTCCTTTATGTATGTCAAAGTTATGGCCCAGACAAGATCTGAAATAACCTTTGACCTCCAAGTGTGACCTTGACCTTTGAGATAGGAACCTGAAGTTTGTGCATGACATTCCATCTCAATGTGGTAAATATTCATGCCAAACATAAACAAGATTGCTCCATGCATGTCAAAGTTATTGTCCAGACAAAAAAATCTGGACGCACACACACAAATGCACATACACCAAACAGCCATTTGGACGACTAGTCTTCGCTTTCAGCAAGCGGTCTCAACAAAAAGGAAAAAAATAAATATATGTATGTGTACGTGTTCAAGTTTACCATCTTTTCCAACATTTTTTCCGTAATAAAGACCGTGTCGACTAGTAGCTGTGAACACAATGCCCAACTTTATACTGTTGCCTCTCTGTTCAGCTGTAGACATGTGACATGATACTCCACCTTGTCATATTACACTGACACCTGGCTGACCAGTCCTAGTACTATCTTCTTAATGCTGAGCACCAAGTGAGGAAGCCAATAGTACCATTTTCAAGTCATTGGTATGACATGGCCAGGCAGAGATGCAAAGTCTCCCAGCACTCAAAGAGGGTGCTCTAGCATTAGGCTACCAGGAGGGTATGAAAGAAATAAAAAAACTGTTATGTTACATACTGTAAGAGCAAATCCTGCTTCTGTCATCTTGTTGCGGAACCTCTGTGTGTTGCTGAGAACCAAGTGAGGTAAGTCTGGGTGTTCCATGATAAGGTCTAGTGCCTAAAACACAAAATTGATAGAACTTGTACAGAGATCTCTGACAGCTTTTTTCTAATATTTACTATTACTATCTGTAATGGAGATAGTTATATATTTCATCAACAGGAAAGTGGTAAAATGTTCTCACTAATGCATAATATTGTACCTTACCCATCTTCTGAATTGTCAATTGATAATTAAGGAATTGTGAATATTACTAATGGTGTCAAATTGTGAAATACTCTACTGATTCAAGGCAATATATCTCCACATTTTCATTAACAGCCAACTGTAACAGACAGCAAGGTCTGTACGAAGTACAAATGAGATTTCATAGTTTTGACAGAATTTCAGTACAGTTACTAATTTTATACCTTCCTGCCTAAGCAAAAGCAATGACTATATTGTCTTAAATGATAGAAAAGTGATTTGCTAATGCATAAGATTAACTGGATGTGTACATATTTGCAAAATGGTGAATGCTAAGCACCAATGCATTATCAACATTAACGTAGACATAGTGCAGCAGAGACATATCTATATGTGTGTAATAAATTGATTATGTATGAAATAAATTGCTTATAAGAACACACCTTGCTAGCACAAGCTACTACAGGAGGTGGAAGAGAATTGGAGAAAAGATATGGTCTGGATCGCTGGCGTAGCAACGTGACTAGCTCTCTAGGACCAGCAGTGTATCCACCTACAAATGGCAATGTTCAAAACTATATTTAAATATACCATTATAGCCAGTAATACAAACTTTGGACAAGTAATAACTTTACAGTCCTAACTTAATTTACTTATATAAGTATCACTACTTCGTCTTTGTCATGCACAATTCCAATGATAAAAGATATATTGAAATCAAATCACTGGTATATATAAAAGAGGTTTTATGGTGAGTTTAGTAATTTACAGAAGAAATACATATTTACAAAATATCAATCTGGTTAAAATGGGCAATTTTTGTCAACAAACTTCATGTCAAAGCTGTAATGTAACCTATTTTTTATGTTTCAGTAAAAATGAGTTGATCCACTGACCTGCAGCCCCACCCACTGCTTTACCGAGGGTCGAGTTGATGATGTCAACTTTATTATCCAGGTTGAAATATTCCTCTGTACCTCTACAATAAGAATTAATATTAACTAGACAATGCCTCGGAAAAAATATGCAGGTCTCCCCAAACAGCTTTATTTCAAGAAAATGGCCTTTTGGTGAATTGAGTTCTACATTTTGTATCATTAAAACATTTGTGCAAATCCTTTATAGGGTAAAAAAATAAGAAAAAATTTCAATTAGCACCAACACAACTGAGGTGACATTGTGAAGTTTATGGCACAAGATGGCGCCTAGGTAGACCAACTGACCTTCCACAAGCCAGCTGGATGACTTCCTCACATGATAACCTGAGCTGGACTTCAAACCACAGTGGTGACTGGTAAAACATTTTGTGCTTTTGCCCAAAATGACTATTTCCTAGCGATATGAATTTCAACACTAGAAGATAAAATGAGCGAGAATTTCATGTTTATAAGAATTTCATTTCACGGATTAATGCAACCATGATGTCCAAATAAATTAGTCCCCTTTCAACATTTATAATTTTACAGTTTTTTTTTTACAGTTTTATGACTGTATTAACCATTAATGCCACTATAAAGTGAACAATCTGTTCTTACCTTCCTGTTTCTCCAAAGAAACCTGTTGCATGACATTCATCTATAAACACCATGGCCTTGTACTTCTCTGCTAGGTCACAGATATCCCTGCACAAAGTGGTAATATTTATACAAGAGGGAAGAGTTTAAAAGGCTATATGAAATGACTTTTCAACAGACCAATGATACAAACAATATTTTATTTACTAAAACAACAAGATTGTTGATGAGGTGTTTGAACATATAATTAGACTGACTTCCTCAAATATGATACAAATAAAGCGTACTTGTTTCTTCATCCAGCGAACAATTAAAATCTGATGTTCATCATACAATGAAACAGTGAAATTTTCATATGTAATCTTGTCATATTTTAATACTGTAAATGGCTGAAATATAAATATAATACAAATTTATGTATATAAATCTGACATTCCTGATGAAACATATATGTTTGCTATGATAATTTCAGAATCTTGAACAGTAACTGTATATAAGACAAGTTTTTAAAAAACCAATCTAACCCAAGAGGGGTTACATTCCCATCCATACTGAACACCCCATCGGTAGCAATCAGCCTACGTCTGCATGAACTGGCATCCTGCAACTGACTTTCCAACTCTGAAATGTAAAGAGGTTAGAACACACATTTTTTACCACAATCTTGATGTACAGTGCAGTGACCCTAATAAAACAACTGTGATTTAGTTAAACAAACAAGAGGGCCAAGATGGCCCTCGGTTGCTCACCTAAGAAACACACCATAACAGTGTAAAACATGTTTGACCTAGTGATTTCATGGAAACAAATATTCTGACCAATTTTCATTAAGATTGGACCAAAAAATTGGTCTCTTGTGATAAAACAAGCATTTTCTTAGATATGACCTAGTTTTTGATCCTAGATGACCCATGTTTAAACTCTACCTAGATTTTATCAAGGCAATCATTCTGACCAAAATTCATGAAGATCAATTGAAAAATACAGCCTCTATCACATACACAGATTTTTTCTTTGATTTGACCAAGTGACCTAGTTTTTGACCTCAGATGACCCATATTCAAATTCGACCTAGATTTCATTAAGACAATCACCCTAACCAAATTTCATAAAAATCAATTGAGAAAAAAAAGCAGTCTCTATCGCATACATAAGGTTTTTCTTTAATTTGACCTAGTGACCTAGTTTTTGACCTCAGATAACCCATATTCAAACTCAACCTAGATTTCATCAAGGCAATCACTCTGACCAAATTTCATGAAGATCAATTGAAAAATACATCCTCTATTGCATACACAATGTTTTTCTTCGATTTGACCTAGTGACCTAGTTTTTGACCCGAGATGACCCATTTTCAAACTCGGCCTAGATTTTATCAAGGTAATCATTCTGGCTAAATTTCATGAAGATCAGTTGAAAAATACAGCCTCTATTGCATACACAAGGTTTTTCTTTGCTTTGACCTAGTGACCTAGTTTTTGACCCCAGATGACCCATTTTCGAACTTGGTCTAAATTTAATCAAGGTAATCATTCTGACCAAAATTCATGAAGATCAATTGAAAAATACAGCCTCTATCGCATACACAAGGTTTTTCCTTGATTTGACCTAGTGACCTAGTTTTTGACCCCAGATGGCCCATTTTCGAACTCTGCCTTGATTTCATCAAGGCAATCATTCTGACCATAATTCATGAAGATCAATTGAAAAATACAGCCTCTATCGCATATACAAGGTTTTTCTTTGATTTGACCTAGTGACCTAGTTTTTGACCCGAGATGACCCATTTTCAAACTCGGCCTAGATTTCATCAAGGTTATCATTCTGACCAATATTCATGAAGATTAATTGAAAAATACAGCCTCTATCGCATACACAAGGTTTTTCTTTGATTTGACCTAGTGACCTAGTGTTTGACCCGAGATGACCCAATTTCGATCTCGGCCTAGATTTCATCAAGGCAATCATTCTGACCAATATTCATGAAGATCAATTGAAAAATACAGCCTCTATCGCATACACAAGGTTTTTCTTTGATTTGACCTAGTGACCTAGTTTTTGACCCGAGATGATCCATTTTCGAACTTGGCCTAGATTTCATCAAGGTTATCATTCTGACCAATATTCATGAAGATTAATTGAAAAGTACAGCCTCTATCGCATACACAAGGTTTTTCTTTGATTTGACCTGGTGACCTAGTTTTTGACCCCAGATGGCCCATTTTCGAACTCGGCCTAGATTTCATCAAGGTAATCATTCTGAACAAATATCATGAAGATCAGTTGAAAAATACAGCCTCTATTGCATACACAAGCCAAATGTTGACAGACGACAGACAGACAGACAGAAAGACAGACGCCGGACATTGAGCGATCAGAAAAAACTCACCTGAGCTAAAAATGTACTGGAATACATATATTTTGGCAAGAAAAAACATGTCCCAAGTTAATTTTCATGAAGAAGTTGCCCATAGAGACCCGTCCTGGTAAAATTTAAAATGAGAGAAATAATTGTCAACATTTTTGAATTCAAAGAATCAATCAAGTAAATAACAATTTCAAAAAAATAAAAGTAATTTCACAGAATACCTTTCATATCCATATGTTTATATCTGTATCTTTTAGCCTTGCACAGTCTGATACCATCAATGATTGAAGCGTGATTCAACTCGTCTGACAGTACAGCGTCGTCTTGTGACAACAGTACCTCAAACAATCCAGCATTTGCATCGAAACAACTGATGTAGAGAATTGCGTCTTCTTTTCCATGGAACTTGGCAAGCTTTTCCTCTAACTCTTTGTGGATATCCTTAAAATTGTAAGATTTAGAGTTACCTCCCTTCTATAATTTAAATCATATATTACACTGGAACCTGAAATTCAAACTAATCAAAACAAAATACACTTCTTTAGACATGAAAAGGAAACTGATCAATTACACGAGTGCAATTCCATTATTCTACATCATGTTGGAAAAACCCAGTAAGACATGAGCTTGAAAATTCCATATTACATAATAGCATTTTGTTTAAAGTGGCTACTAAATGGCATAATAATTTTTCTTGCCAATGTGCATAAAACTGAAAATGTTGACTTAAAAGGATTTTTGCTACCAAGACATATTCATTTTAAGAAAATAAAATAAGTATTCCAAGAAATTAATTCACTTACCATCGTTCCACATATAAACCTGACAGAACTGAGTCCAGCTCCATGTGTCTGCAGAGCTTTGATACCAGCTTCAATCACTGCTGGATGACTCTGTAAAAACAAACAAGAGCTGTCACTAATGGTGACAAATGCCCCCGCAGCACCTTGACCTTTGACCTGGTGATCCCGAAGTCAGTAGGGGTGGTGTACTCAATAAGTACTATCAGCATGTGAAGTTTGAAGGTCCTGGGTGAAGTAGTTCGCGAGTAAAGTGTCTTCATGCAAAAAGTTAACGTTGGCCCCTGTGACCTTGACCTTTGACCTGGTGACCCCAAAGTCAGTAGGGTTGGTGTACTCATGAAGTATTATCAGCATGTAAAGTTTGACGGTCCTGGATGAAGTGGTTCGCGAGTAAAGTGCCTTCATGCAAAAAGTTAACATTGGACCCTGTGACCTTGACCTTTGACCTGGTGACCCAAAAGTCAGTAGGAGTGGTGTACTCAATAAGTTCTATCAGCATGTGAAATTTGAAGGTCCTGGGTGCAGTGGTTCGCGAGTAAAGTGCCTTCATGCAAAAAGTTAACATTGGCCCCTGTGACCTTGACCTTTGACATGGTGACCCCAAAGTCAGTAGGGGTGGTGTACTCAATAAGTACTATCAGCATGTGAAATTTGAAGGTCCTGGGTGCAGTGGTTCGCGAGTAAAGTGCCTTCATGCAAAAAGTTAACGTTGGCCCCTGTGACCTTGACCTTTGACCTGGTGACCTCAAAGTCAGTAGATATAGTGTACTCAATAAGTACAATCAGCAAGTGAAGTTTGAAGGTTCTGGGTGCAGTGGTTCACATGTAAAGAGCCTTCATGCAAAAAGTTAACATTGGCCCCTGTGACCTTGACCTTTGACCTGGTGACCTCAAAGTCAGTAAGGGTGGTGTACTCAACAAATACTATCAGCACATGAAGTTTGAAGGTCCTGGGTGCAGTGGTTCGCGAGTAAAGTGCCTTCATGCAAAAAGTTAACGTTGGCCCCTGTGACCTTGACCTTTGACCTGGTGACCCCAAAATCAGTAGGGGTGGTGTACTCAATAAATACTATCAGCACGTGAAGTTTGAAGGTCCTGGGTGCAGTGGTTCGCGAGTAAAGTGCCTTCATGCAAAAAGTTAACGGTGTGACAAACGAACTAATGAATGAATGAACGAACAGTTGAAAACTAATATGCCTCCCTTAGGGGGCATAAAAATGTGTATTTATACTGTGAATTTCTTAAAATTTCTTGGGTACAAATTTTCGCAATTTTGCCTAAAATAACTTTTTGCTGAGATATAAATTAGTGGATATCCACATATTACATTCATCTGGCAAATGTACTGAAATTTGCAGGGCCGCATTTCTGAAATCTCAATGATACTTGCACGGCTGCATTTCCCTGTAGCAGCTAACATTTCTGTCATGTTTTATGGAAATTCTCCAAACCATGTCTGAAGTCTCAATGAAACTTGCATGGCCACATTTCCCTATCACTGTTAACATTTCTACCATGTTTTATTGAAATTCTCCAAACCATGTCTGAAATCTCAATGAAACGTGCAGGGCTGCATTTCCCTGTAGCAGCTAACATTTCTACCATGCCTTATTGAAATACTTTAAGCCATGTCTGACATATGACTCTAGACAGACAGAAAAATGATAAAGAAACATAATAAATGTACTATATATATTGAATTACAAAAGGCAACTAATATTGTCTTCCTCAGGCAATCTGTCTGAAACTTGCGTAGTGACATTTCCCTACAGCAGTTAACATTTATACCATCTTTTATTGAAATCGTTCAAACCATGTTTAAAATATGGCTCAGGATGTTAAGACAGACATTGAATGCCAAAGCTACATCGCTCTGCCTCAGGCGATGGGAGAAACAGGAAAAAAACATTTATACATTTATACATTTATTTCTATTCACTGTTCAATGCACTTACCTACTTTTTCTGCTTTGATGACAATAAGAAATATATAGAGAGAGAGAGAGAGAGAGAGAGAGAACAAATCGCATAGGAATTGCATGAATAATATTCCTCTGAAATCATTTTTATCACATGTTTGACATTGGGGGAGTGACATAAATTTGGTAATACACTAGTGTAATAAAGCTTTGACATTGTATTAAGTATAGCAAAAGTTGGTTGAATTTATTAGGTCTATAATAGGTAAAGAAAGAAGAAATTTTGATGTTTCAACAACAAAAGCTTATTATTATGTGATAAAAAGAATATAACATTTGTGTCTTTCCACATTGAATGCATTAAACTCGTTAAATAAAATTGATAAAATGCTCAGTGGAGCCTCGCATTTCATCATTTTATTCAACTTGTTTAATAAATTCAATATGAAAAGACAATCATGTAATATCCTCTATATAAGTAATACTGTGACATTATTTAATTCCATGAGCATGAAATTTAGTTACTTTTATTAAAATGGCTATTTCTTAAGTATTTGAGTTCTAGGATTCCATTCTTTATAGATAAAATAGATGGGGCTTTGTTTGCTGAAACTAACGCAACTATGAAGTCCATGAAAATTAGCCCCCATCCCCCAAAACTCTAATGATGTTAAAGTATATTACTACTCACAGACAATCCTAGGTAGTTATTGGCACAGAAGTTGAGAATTTTCTGTGAACTACCTTCCACATCTATCTTGGCTCCCTGTTTGGACACAATCACACGTTCATGCTTAAATGTTCCTGCATTCTTTATATCTGCAATAAAATAATTCTTGTGCTGAACAAGACATGTATTTTTATGTATAAGTTATTAACCTTTAACCAGCTGGTGGCACGTGATTCTGCCTTTGCAACCAGTGCAGACCAAGATCAGCCTGCACATCTGTGCAGGCTGATCATAGTGTGCACTGTTCGCTATTCAGTCAGTAAATTTTCATTGAACACCCCTTTGAACAAGGCAGTCTGAAAGACAGCTAAATCCCCCGCCACTGCTATGGATAGTGAAAGGGTAAACCTTTGATTTTAGCTGTGACCTTGACCTTGAACTGACATGGCTGACTCATGAATTCTGCACAACGTCTTGATGAGGTGATCATTTGACCAAAGTTTCATGAAAATCCTTCAAGGGGTTTAGGAGATACAGAGCTGAAACCTTTGACCTTCAGTTGTGACCTTGACCTTGAGTTGACATGGCTGACTCATGAGTTCTTGATGAGGTGATCATTTGATCCAAGTTAGATGAAAATCCTTCAAGGGGTTAAGGAGATACAGAGTGGACACCAAATGGAAGGACCTTAACCTTGAACTGACATGGCTGACTCATGAATTCTGCACAACGTCTTGATGAGGTGATCATTTGACCAAAGTTTCATGAAAATCCTTCAAGGGGTTTAGGAGATACAGAGCTGAAACCTTTGACCTTCAGTTGTGACCTTGACCTTGAGTTGACATGGCTGACTCATGAGTTCTTGATGAGGTGATCATTTGACCCAAGTTTGATGAAAATCCTTCAAGGGGTTAAGGAGAAACAGAGTGGACACCAAATGGAAGGCTGAAACCTTCGACCCTTAGTTGTGACCTTGACCTTGAGCTGGCATGGTTGACTCATAATTTCTGCACATCGTTCTGGTGAGGTAATCATTTGACCCAAGTTTTATAAAATTCCTTCATGGGGTTTAGGAGATATAGAGTGGACACGAAATGGAAGGCTCAAACCTTTGACCTTCAGTTGTGACCTTGACCTTGAGCCAACATGGCTGACTCATAAGTTCTGCACATCGCCTTGATGAGGTGATCGTTTGATCCAAGTTTGATGAAAATCCTTCAAGGGGTTTAGGAGATATAGAGCGGACACAAAATGGAAGGCTCGAACCTTTGACCCCAAGTTGTGACCTTGACCTTGAGCCGGCATGACTTACTCATGGGTTCTGCACATCATCTTGATGAGGTGATCATTTGACCCAAGTTTTATGAAATTCCTTCAAGGGGTTTAGGAGATATAGAGCGGACACAAAATGGCAGGCTCAAACCTTTGACCTTGAGTTGTGACCTTGACCTTGAACTGACAAGGCTGACTCATGGGTTCTGCACATCCTCTTGATGAGGTGATCATTTGACCCAAGTTTTATAAAATTCCTTCCAGGAGTTTAGGAGATATAGAGCAGACACAAAATGGCAGGCTCAAACCTTTGACCTTGAGTTGTGACCTTGACCTTGAACCGACAAGGCTGACTCATGAGTTCTGCACATCGTCTTGATGAGGTGATCATTTGACCCAAGTTTTATAAAATTCCTTCCAGGAGTTTAGGAGATATAGAGCGGACACAAAATGGCAGGCTCAAACCTTCGACCTTGAGTTGTGACCTTGACCTTGAACCGACAAGGCTGACACATGGGTTCTGCACATCGTCTTGATGAGGTGATCATTTGACCCAAGTTTTATAAAATTCCTTCCAGGGCTTTAGGAGATATGGACTGGACACGGTTTTGTTATGGACGGAAAGACGGACGGAAGGATGGACGCAGACCATTCCTATAATCCCTCCGCCACGGCGGGGGATTAATAATAAATGGTACCCAGATGGACCAGTCCATTTTAGAAATTTAGCAGGCTAATGGTAAATGATGACTGCATATGAATATAGAAAATAAAATGAGTCAGGTCTACTCAATTTTGCTGTAAAAAGATATTGAGCTGTTGAATGGGTTTCTTAATACCCAATGCATAAAATTAAAAAAAGGGAAAAATTAAAAAAAAATTATGTAATCATGATAGTTTTTTTTTTTAATTCTGAATATAATCTCTTAATGAGAAACGTTACCTTTTAGTACTGAAAGCCTTTGGAATTTTCTGCCAGATTTACTGACAATTCCCCTCTGAGAGAAACACATGATAAATGAGCTTATGTTTGGACAGAAGATCAATGCTGACTTTAGTGTGACCTTGACCTTTAAGCTAGGGGTCTGGATATTGTGCATGACAAATCATCTCATTACGGGAAACATGGAAACATTTTGTGCTAAGCAATATCAAAATCCCTTCATGGATTACAAGAGAAATGGACTGTACAGGAAAAAACAATACATATTAAAATCGACCCCCACATGTGACCTCTGGCTTGACCTTTGGGCTTGGGACTGTGCTTGACAAGACGATTCATTATTGAGACACCTGTGCAAAAAACATTAAAAATAAAATCTCTTGATGAATGACAAAGTTATGGACTTGACTTCTGAACTTTGAACTCTGTGACCTTGACATCAGAGCTAGAGAGCTGAGTGTTCCACATGGCAAATCATCTCAATATGAGAATCATTTGTGCAAGACTTATTAAAATCCCTAATAAAGGACACAGTTATGGATCGAACAGGAAAAAAACCCTATCGATCTTTGACCTTCACTTTTGAGCTAGGGATACAGGAGATGCACAAGATATGCTGTCTCATTATGTGCAGCATTTGTGTCAAGTGATATTACAATCCATTAATGGCTAACAGAGTTACAGACTGGACAGGAAAAAACCTTATCGACATCTGACCTCCAAGTGTGACCTTGACCTTTGAGCTAGAGTTTAAAGTTTATGCATGAGACATTATCTGATTATGAGGAATATTTACGCCAAGTAATATTGTCATCTCTGAATGGATGGCAGAGTTCTAGACCGAACATGAAACAGATGCTGTCCATGCCATGTTAACCTTTGACTGCTAAGTGTGACCTTGACCTTTAAGCTAGGGACTGAAAATTATGCATGACATATCGTCTTATTATGGGGAATATTTGTACCAAGTAATTTCAAAATCTTTTCATGTATTGCTGAGTTACAGACTGGACAGGTAAAAAGCCATGTTGAACTTTGACCACAAAGTCTGTCCTTGATCTCTTAGCTAGGGGTCAAAGTCTTGGGCATGACATGTCATCTCATTATTGAGAACATTTTTTCCAAGCAAACTCCTCTGATGAGATAGAGTTATGGAACAGACAGGAAATTGGGGGCAGACAAATTGAATCAAGAACAGATGAACGGATTTAGTGAAAGTTGTTGGCTTTACAGAGGTTGCTTTATTGTCCTTATATTTTATTAGCTGACTGAAATAACAAACTGGCATATTACTTTTTCAATATTTTCACCAAATATTTTTTGACTTCTTTTAAGCCTGAAAAACAAATCATAAAGCAAATGTTTTACCAGTGAGTTCCTCACTTAGATCTTGCTTAGTAGCTGCAGCCACTGAAGCTGTACCGGCACGGTGCTGGCTCAACCATGGGCTTCTAACCTTACACCCTGAAATATATATAAAGAATTTCTCTAATTTTATCTCATCTTGTCATAAATTTGTTAAATAATTGTCTCAAGCTTTTCACATTTCATTTTTTTTTTGTTAGAGTGTAAGAGATTTATTTAAGGAATAAAAATACCAATCACATATAGTTAGATCTGTGCTCTGTGCATTGCACAGTTGGGACAAGACTGAACAGAAGTCTGAATGTATTATTGCATTGATCAATGCAATGTATGTGATTATGTGTACCAGTATTATGTATGTATACCATTTGCGGTAGGTATTTCAACAACAACACATATAACAGTTTTTATGTATAGTAGTTTAACTCACCAATGTTTCAGCTAACGCACTCAGCAGGATAATTCACATACAAATATAAACAACGGAGGTGACGTAAAACTGATAACGTAACGTCAAATGGCGGGAAAACGTTAAGCTAAATATTAAAATGCAAATACATAATTATATATCTGTAAGGTACTATCCTCGATATGAAAATACCAAAAATTTTCTATAATAAGATTATATAAAAAAGCGGTGATAGGAAAAAACAGAATAGTACCCAGAGTATATATGTGTAAATGCAAAACTGCACATGTATAATATTTATGAAATTAATCTACTGTAAACAGCAGTTTTGAATTTAATCCTTACGGACTTTTTGTTTTTAGTTTATGAATCCAGAAAGTTTTGTTACAGAGACTGTCAATATTATTTTTCACAAAATCAATCGGCATAAATGAGATGTCATTCATACTATGATTATTGACATTGAAGTGTGTAGCAACATTGGAAGAGAATGCGGAGTCAATGAAATTACATATATCAAATTTGTGGCTGTTCATACGTTTGGAAACAGGTTGCATAGTTTGTCCAACATACTGCATGTTTCACTTTTTGTATGTTATTAAGTACACAACGTTTTTAGTTTGACAGTTCATGTTGTGACATAATTTTTTTCTTTGTATACCACATGCACATATGAATAAAATATACAGAACAGATGCAGACCAATGTACGATTTCAAATTAAAGATCATATACAAGATGAATTTCATTCAACATTTCGAGTTTTAGTGTAAAATTGTGATTTTTTTAAAATCTGTTTTTGTTTGTTTACGTTTCGCCAAACATGTGCGCACTGCCGTGACCTCTAGACCGGATGTTCATTAGGGAAGTTCAAGCAAGTTTTTTCTGTAACGTTGACGAAAGCATACAATATGTGGATAATCTCAGTAATATGGAATATTGAGACAATGTGACTGGTGCACGATGGAAGATAGATTATCGCTTGTTCAATATACTAGGTACCCATTCACCGAACTGCGCGTTTAAGTTGAGAAATGTACGATTGAAACGGGTTAGTGCACTTTTCCGTTCATGACCATGGTTCTTATAGAATACCTAGGGGTAGGGTATAACATGTACAGAGGCATTTTCTTTCTGATCTGGCGCCAGTGACTGTAAGGATAGTAATAGTCCCCTTTACCAGGAAGGTCTAATACCGGGAGTAGATACTCCGTATAAATCAATACATTTATCTGTATTATGCTGTTGTCCACACCTGTAAATATCGACCAGCCTTTAGCGATCGATATTTTGTTTTCGCCACTATCGATTAGCGTGTAATTAGCATATTACCTCATGTTAATCATGGAGCTATAACACTTTTTGTTCAAAGGGTTTACCAGTCACATGTTAAGTGGCGGTAATTAGATGATCAGAGATTGATTTAAAGAGATTCTGAAGGAAAAACAGCATGCAACTGCATGTGGTGATATGCTTAATTATTATGAATTAACTCGAGCTCACTTCACTGAAGAAATATTTTACCACGTAACTTCAAACCTGTATTAAAGGACCGATTTTTGTTAAATGTGAATAAATAAAATGGAAAAATAATATTAATCTTGTAGAGCCATGATTATAATAATTGTTTATAATGTCAGAATTCTACATACAGAAACAAACAATCTTCTTGAACACAGAGAATGTTTCAAACAAAATTGTTGTGTAAACTCCAAAAATTAGTTTAATTAATTCAATCGTAAAACTGATGTGTGAAAAATACAATGTATTTAAATTAAAATAACAATGATTTTTTTTAAAGGCCGACAACTTAGTTACATTTAGTATTCCGAACTTTTAGATAAAACTGCAGAAAATCATCTAGGTTTAACACGCATTTAAATGGTGAAGAACAAAGCAATATCAAAAATAAATATTTTCAGGCAACAGTTTCGACTTGCTATTTTCATTAAAATATGTCCTAATTTTATTGTTCTAAATACTCTAAATCAACAAGGTAAATATCATGTAAAAAACGACATCTTTCTCTCTAGGTAAGACAAGCCTAGATTTAGCCATTTTCACAGGGTGAAATGTAACATTAATGTAGATATATTCCATTTAAAAACAGATGCAGGCAATAATTTCATGACAGAACTTTTGTTTTCAACAAAAAATTCTACAAATGCTTTCCCGGATTTTCACTTAAAGGACGAGTTAAACTGTAAGGCGTAAGTGTGTGAGTAATAGCAGAATAACCTACGGCATACGCTTCGATTGGACGACAGCATAAGATAAGATAGATGCCGCATTCCAGTCCCCGTATCAGTTGTTCCAGCCTCTACGAAATGAAGTGTGTTTATATTATATATATGTACATAATACCTGGTACAAATGGTACGCACTGACCATTATCTAGTATCTTAACCATCTGGTTTATAGGGAATCAATTATACCGATTTTCATCGCAATCGGTACTCTACAGTAACATTCAATATATACCGAATGAGATATACTATCGAATTAAACAAGAGATCACAGAGTGATCTTGGCGCCCACCAATATGCCATTTTTGAGTGTTCCAAATTTCAAGACTTATTGACTACATCAAGGTCAAATTTCATTTCCGTACACAACACTTTGCATGTGGTCCAAATTTGTTTATTTGTTTTTTGTTTTTTTGGGTTTAACGCCGTTTTTCAACAGTATTTCAGTCATGTAACGGCGGGCAGTAACCTAACCAGTGTTCCTGGATTCTGTACCAGTACAAACCTGTTCTCCGCAAGTAACTGCCAACTTCCCCACATGAATCAGAGGTGGAGGACTAATGATTTCAGACACAATGTCGTTTATCAAATAGTCACGGAGAACATACGCCCCGCCCGAGGATCAAACTCACGACCACGCGATCCGTAGACCAACGCTCTTACCTACTGAGCTAAGCGGGCGGGGTGGTCCAAATTTGAAAGCTGCATGTAGCTTGAGAAATGTGGAAGTAGGTCACTAGGTCAATGTCAAAGTTTGTTTCGGTACACAATCCTATGCATGTAGTCTAAATTTGAAGCCTGTAGCTACAGAAATGTGAAAGTAGGTCACTAGGTCAATCTTAAGGTCAAAGTTCATTTCGGTACACAAAATAATGCAAGTGGTCCAACTTTGAAGGCTGTAGCTTGAGAAATGTAACAGTAGGTCACTAGGTCAAAATCAAGGTCAAATTCTATTTCGGAATACAAAACTATGCATGTGGTCCAAATTTGAAGCCTGAAGCTTCAAAAATGTGAAAGTAGGTCACTTGGTCAATGTAAAGGTCAAAGTTCATTTCGGTACACAAAACTATGCATGTGGTCCAAATTTGAAGGCTATAGCTTGAGAAATGTAAAAGTAGGTCACTAGGTCAAAATCAAGGTCAAATTTTATTTCGGAATACAAAACTATGCATGTGGTTCAAATTTGAGGCCTGTACCTTAAAAATATGAAAGTAGGTCACTAGGTCAATGTAAAGGTCAAAGTTCATTTCGGTACACAAAACTATGCATGTGGTCCAACTTTGAAGGCTGTAGCTTGAGAAATGTAAAAGTAGGTCACTAGGTCAAAATCAATGTCAAATTGCATATGGTCCAAATTTGACACCTGTACCTTCAAAAATGTGAAGGTAGGTCACTAGGTCAAAATCAAGGTCAAAGATTTTTCCAGTGCACAAAACTATGCATGTAGTCCAAATCTGAAGGCTGTAGCTACAGAAATGTGAAAGTAGGTCACTAGGTCAAAATCAAGGTCAACTCATGTCAAGGTTCATCTTGCCACTCAAAAATATACATGTGGTCCAAATTTGAAGCCTGTAGCTACAGAAATGTGAAAGTAGGTCACTAGGTCAAAAATCAAGGTCAACTCATGTCAAGGTTCATCTTGCCACTCAAAAATATACATGTGGTCCAAATTTGAATGTTGTAGTTATTGACAAAAACATTTTAAAAGCTTTTCCCTATATAAGTCTATATGAACCATGTGACCCCTGGGGCGTGGCCATTTTTGACCCTAGGGCGACAATTTGAACAAATTTGGTAGAGAACGGTTCAACCACTAGATGATGCTACATTACAAGTATCAAAGCCTTAGGCTTTGTGGTTTGGACAAGAAGTTTTTCCTTATGTAAGTCTATGTAAACCATATGACCCCCAGGGCGGGGCCATATTTGACCCTAGGGGTATAATATGAACAATCTTAGTTGAAGACCACTAGATGATGTCACATACAAAATATCAAAGCCCTAGGCCCTGTGGTTTGGACAAGGGGTTATTCAAAGTTTTTCCCTATATAAGTCATTATAAACTATGTAACCCCCAGATTTGACCCCAGAGAAATAATTTGAATCATCTTGGTAGAGGACCACCAAATGATGCTTCAAACCAAATATCAAAGCCCTAGGCTCTGTGGTTTTGGATAAGAAGGTTTTCAAAGTTTTTCCCTATATAAATCTATGTAAAATATAGAAATAAACAAAGGGCAATAACTCACTCATAAATTCTTGAACCAGTCTGATTTTCAGGGGGAGACAACTAGGGCACCAATACATCATTCTGACAAAGTTTGATCAAAATCCCCCCAGTAGTTTCTGAGGAGATGCGATAACGAGAAATTGTTAACAAACAGACGGACGGACCACTGAAGCAGAGTGATTTTAATAGCCCACCATCTGATGATGGTGGGCTAAAAATGTGGTCTTCCGGCACGTGCACAGAGCGTCTGACTTTAGGTTTTTGGAAGAATACACTTTTTCCTTATGCGCAATAAGCGTCCACATAACTTGTCCGAACCACAACGTCTTGCACATCTGTACAAATATGTGCAGTATTGTTTTCTTATTCCAAAATCTACCTTTAAATTGATACCAAGGCATATTTCTGGGTAGGCTACATGATGGCCTGTAAGGCGTAAAAAAAAAATTTGTTTGTTTCCGGTATCCCAACCTACCCTAAATTTTTGGCCCGACCCTAAATGTTTTTATGGCCTTGGAGAATATTTTTTTCAACTTTTTAACAAAAAGATGCAAAACTGCACTTTTTATGCTTTAAACATGGCCAGTGATGTTAGAAATCAACTTACTGATGCTCTAAAGGCATAACCCCCTTATTTGTAATCATTTTTTGACAAAAAAATAATTTCCGAAAAGTCTCCCTTAATAAAAAAAAAATCCAAAAAAAAAAAAATTTTCCGACCTACCTACCCTAATTTTTTTGAGCATGTTACCGGAAACAAAGAATTTTTTTTTTTAGGCCTAATGATTCTCGATTGAGGCATTGCCTTATTTCATATTATTCCACTTACCATGGCATATCTCTAGCAACTGCCTTATGAGGTTGGACAGCTAGCTCTTAAATTTAAATAAACTGATTTATGCAGTTCTAGCGATTTAATTTGTGCAAGTTATCAGCTAAAAACAAATATAAAAAACAAAACAAACAAACGTCAGCTTGTTATGAAATGTGAGTGTGACTGTACATGTATGTCATCTTGGAGATGAGCTTGCAAGGTTGTGTGCAGTATGGGACGAAAAATACAGTCTAATCGGACTGACCTTGAATAAAAACCAAAACTAAATAATAAAACGTTTCATAAAAAGACAGAAAAAGAAGTAAATACAACCATAATTTGACACTATTCGTGGAAGGAGAAAATAACTTCGTTGCATGGTTGACACGCTCCAGTGGCTACTTTCGTTTTAGTTGGAACACCTTTATCATTTCCCTTTTACCGCATAAGGTAAAAATCTAAATATTTCCAAATGCGGAGGTGTGTCTCACCAACCAATCGAATCAATTGTCAACAATGATCATGCAGACGCTTGAACATTTTGCCGCAACATAGAAACAATCTTCTGATGATTCAGATGTCGAGCGCGAGATTGAAAATGACTGATGGCAATAACATTGTCGAGCTTTTAAGCGTTATACCATTAAATAAACTTTCAGAAGGTTGGATCCTATTTGAAATAACAAATACACCATTTATGATGCAAAAATATGATTTGAATTAACCTGTCATTACCGATGTCTGATTTGTAACCTGTTTTCGCGATGTCTTTAACTGAACTGTTGTGTCCGCATACTGCTATAACCGCTTTAATTAGAAAATATATACTGACACGTTATAATTGTCTGAGTATACCATATCAAAAGCTTATATGCTGATGAAATGTGACTAATTAGCACACTAGTCCAACTAATTTATTTGACAGATCCTAGGAAATATTGAGTTATTTTTCCTTAAATTGGGCAATATCTCCACTAGTGTCAAACATCCTAAAGACCAAAATAGTGGAGGAAATTTCTGATGAATTTGTCATCACTACCAATTTGGGTTTAAATGCTGATTTTGGGCAATATTCGGTTATCTTCCCCTCTACGGAATGAAGTATTATATCCACCTCAATCCCCGACTACCACCCCTGTAAGAGTGTCTTAAACTTATAGATATTGATTAATGACATTCAGAAAGGATTCTAAATCAACGTATTTTTTATCTCCCTTTATTATTTTTGTTCATTCTGTAAACAGAGGGGAAGATTCCCGGATATTGCCGCTTTTGTTGCGAATATGAGATAAGTTCATGCAAATAAATCTTACATGTATCTCACAATAATAAATTCCTCATTGATTTATGTAAAAATAATTTTGTAAATTAGGAATTTTCTGGTGATTTAAATGTATGTATGTACTGTACACAAGTAAGGTTTACCACCTCTACACGGCAATATGCGCAAGACAAGCGATAAAACCAGTAACTTTACATGACAGTATACTGTGATTTACCCTCCATAATTTACAGTGTTGCCAGAAACCCTCAAAGGGGGGGGGGGGGGGGTCACCTCCAGAATAGTACTTTGCACCTCCAGTTTTGGAGACAGCTGTTAAGAATCTCTTAGTAAGGGGGTGCAAAAGTTAAAAAAATATGAGTTTTCACCCCCAACTTTAAATGCCGGTGGGAACAATGCCATTTTTTGGGTCCTTCCAAGTTTTGACGTTTAGATTGCCCGTCACAAATATAAAACAATCTGACCGTCAGATTATTTTGGCTATGATTAGCGCACAAAAAAAAGCCACATGCAGTTACATCATTCTGTAGATTAATTCCATTCACAACATGTTCTTCTCTGTCAGTAACTCAGTGAGATAATGCAGGGTTTTTTCTAGCTAATTTGGGAACATAGCCTATAACCCCAAATGGGAATTTGACGCGTAAATGTTTCGAATTCGAAATATTTAGTCCATAGAATATATAAAGATGTGTTAAAGCCTTTCTCATACACTTGTTTCACATGTACAACCTTTTAACATACTTCCATTACAAAAAACGTCCATAATTGGTCATTTTGTGCAATTTTGATTGAAATTTTTTCAGATGTAGATTGGGAATTTTTGCACTCATTTTGGGAAAAATACTACTTTTTTGGCATTGGGAAAATAGCCGAATAACGGCTATAAAAACGGCCAAAAAAAACCCCCTGTAATGCTATATCAAAATAAAGTTTTGTTTTTTACAAATTGATGGAATATCAAATTTCCTAACCCTGGATATCAATCTGAATACTAAAAAGCAGGCATATTGTAATATAAGTTGTTTGTTAATAGCTGACTAATTCAGTTATTTTTCTGAAATGCAACAGTCCAAAAGTGGGATGACATTTTAATAAAATGTTCAACAGTTGTTTTTTAACTGTCCCTTACTGAACTACTGGTACACATTCAGAGTAACAACATTATTTTAAAACAGCAAAAGCCTGAAATGTTAACAATCACTTGGAAATTTTAAGTTCAGAATAGGGAAATAAGTATTCTTTTTTTGCTTTGGGATTGCCTCCTTTTACTGGAGATATAGCTTTATATTGTAAAAAGCACTGGTTAGTGACTGTGGAACTCAGATGAACCATCTTGGACCATCATTATTATTATTAGCTTTTTATGTATATTCTAGAATGGGTGAAATCAGTGTGGGAATCAGATTTCACTGATGCAGAAAATATAAATGAAGAAGTTTTTCTGGATACAGACAGCAGTACCCTAATAGAAACATTAGACAGTATACTGGCTTGCCTGGATCACTGGATTGATGATGAAATTGATGAAGGTAAATTAATTCTTTATTAAACTGAAATTTGTAATTAAGTCTATATTATCATACGCCTGTCTCTGAAAGAGCGGGGCGTATTATGTGAACACCCGTGGCAGCAGGTGGGCGGCATCTAAAGCATGTCTGCTCTCTAAGTCCAACAGTTTTCATCCGATCTTCACCAAACTTGCTGACAATGTTTATAGGCATAATATCTCGACCAAGTTCGATAACCAGCCAAATCTTCCCAGGCACTCTTGGATTGTGGCCATTGAATTACTAAATAAAAAACTGCGAAATTAGCCTTGTCCGCACTCTAAGTCGAACAGTTTTCATCCGATCTTCACCAAACTTGCTGACAACTTGTTTATGGGCATAATACCTCGGCTGGTAAGCACCCAAATCGCCCCAGGCACTCTTGGATTATGCCCCTTGAATTAGGCCAAGTTTGATGACGGGCATGTTTTTTGTGACAGTCTGGCACTCTTGTTTTTCTGTTATGTAGATCCTGCAGGTAACCTTTATTTATTTTAATGTTGTATGTAATCAGCAGACAACATGAGCTTTCTGCTTAGTTTATGTGCTACTAATTATGTAGCATACCAGTACTGGAGGGTTAAAAGGAAAATCTTGTTTTGAATAAGTTGTCATATTTGTTTACTAATTCAGCTTTTTGTAATATATGTTTCCATTGAGAGAAATGCTGTATATTGATTATATGAGATTAATGTTGATTGCATTGTTTCGTTGAAATGTTACCAGTTCAGTTATTCTAACATAAAACTGCTATTATTGTTAACAGGAGAGAAAACGTATGTTAACAGAGAGATTCTCGCACTCACATGCTGGTATAACACCTTTTTATATATGCGCATTCCGTGGCAAATCATAAACATGTTATGGCCCCAAAACGGATAATTCAAAAGGAAATGATGTCAGCATGAAAAAACAACGTATACTTTACCGCGCACTTCATGGAAATTTAATGACTTTTGGGGACAATATATTCATTTACTTGTTTTTTACGCGTTTTATGCTAGAATAGCGTTAGCGCATGTTCTTTTTGTGTTGTAACATCTTCAGAAGCCCTTGGGAATCGTTGGTACCCTCGGGATTCTGCAGATGTTATAACACAAAAAAAACATGCGTTATCCGTACATTTTGATGGTATAAAGAACAATGTTTGATAATTTTAAGTATTACATGTTAGTATTATGTTTATTATCTTCTACATTTTGTACAGGGGATGTCAGCAGGGCTTGTCAAATTCTTTGAAAGCAAGCCATCTTGCAGGCCGAGCTGCCATTTAGCAGTCTTACTGCTGTAAATTGTACTTGTCCTGCAATCTCCTTTATTTGACTAGAAGTAATACATGTAATTATTTCCATTTGTCTAGGTTTATGGACATTACTGGTTGAGAGTGAAATTTCCCTGAAAGCAGTAATATCATTTTTGGCGCATCTACTTCTTGTTGGCCACAAGGTTTGTTCTCTTGTTATTTTAAGCTTTGCAATCGAAATGAAACTTGGTATACAGCATCAGTATGAAGAAGAATCAGATATGAACAAAACCGTTTTTTCTGGAGATTTGACTCTGTTTTGGACTTCAGAATATTACAGTTACATTTGTACATTGTGTTCTGAACTCCTCTTACAGTTTCCATATAATTGAAATGAAACTTCATGAAGTTGACATGGACATATTATCGAGACTTCTATGGGATGAGCTAGTAGTATTTCTAGAGTTATGGCTTTTTTTGGACTTTGAAGTGCTACATCTACATCAGAACATTGTGTACTGAACTCCATCACATAGAAATGAGACATGGTACACATCATTACATGAAGTAAACATGTGTATATTGTTGAGACTAAAGTTTCTGATATATTTTTCTGGAGTTATCGCCCTGTTTTGGTTTTTGAAATTTTACAACTACATCTGTACACAGGGACCTCCGTGGCCAAATGGTTAAGGTCGCTGACTTCGAATCACTTGCCCCTCACTGATGTGGGTTCAGGCCGCACTCGGGGCGTTGAATTCTTCATGGAGGAAGCCATCCAGCTGGCTTACGGAAGGTCGGTGGTTCTACCCAGGTGCCCGCTCATGATAAAATAATGCATGGAGGGGCACCTAGGGTCTTCCTCCACCACCAAAGCTGGAAAGTCGCCATATGACCTAAATTGTGTCGGTGTGATGTTAAACCCTACAAAAACAAAAAACAAACATCTGCACACTGTGTATTCAACTCTTACAGTTTTGATTCAACTAAAATAAAATTTGATAAACTTTATTATCATCATATGTACATGTCCATTTTAGCTGGAGTATCAGGTCCAAATTTTTTTAGTTACATGATTATCTTAGTGACCTTTTTTTACTTTATAAATTATTCTATCAAGCATTATAATGGTGTGTGCATCAGTGTAATTTATGTTGACATTGTTCTTGTTTTCAGAAATCAGCTGACCTGACCCAGAAGCAAATAGGAATTTTGGCTGGTCGAACCTACTGTAAACTTGTTCTAGTCCCTGGTAGCAGGGCATTCAACATTTTTCACCCTGAACTGTATGAGAAAACAGCAGACTTCTTAAAACAGTTCATCACACTGGGTAATTGTTATATTACATGTTTCCAGTGAAATTTTCAAGAACTGGAGTGAAATTTGTTTGGTACTTTTAAAGTAGTATTATATCAATATATATTCTTCACTGACAAGAAACTAACAAATGGATAGAATTTAGATGAAAAATGAAGTAAGTACTAAGAAAATGTGTTTGTTTCAGTGTAAGATTGAAATATCTTTCACTTTAGAACACCATATCTCATTTGCAGCTGCTCAGCTTATATGAAAATTTTGTGTACTAGTGTTCAGTCAATGGAACAAGTATCCAAATACTACAGAATTTGTTTAACTTTGATATGCATCATTTTGAATGCCTTACTAATAAACATAGTATTGAAAAGTACATACACTTTGCATAATGTGATACTAAGGCACCGAGTCACTTTTGGAGACCAGCACAAATTTTATTAAAACTGTTTAATTTTGATGCAGGATCATCTAAGACCACAAAGAGAAAGAGAAGTGTGACCCCTGTCAAGTCTAGCCAGGCAAAGAGAAACGGCAAATCAAGACGCAAGAAACAGAGTAATGAAACCTCCCTTGAGGACGGCATTGAGGTACATCATGTAGTATGTGAAAAATTGTGAAATACTGTTCATGTCTGTCAAGATCAGGGTCCTACTTTTGAACATTTTAACAAATGCAGAATGAATTGAAGTAGTGAATTTGAACTCTTCTTTTCAATTGGAATTTGTAGATCTTCCTGTTGCGGGTTTCTAAGTGTTTTTGCGGATTTAAGGATCAAAATTTGATGAGTGTTATTATATACTTTGATAAAACATCTGCATTTGACTGGTTGATGGCATGGCATAGCATGGGCATGACTACAAAATTGGATAACTTGGAAAATCGATATTGACTGTCCCACTGTACTTTTAAAGTCTTTTAAGATATTAAAAAGTACGAGTTTTTTCCATTACTTTAAATTTGTGCTCAAAATTCGAAAACCGCAGATTTATATCTCCATATAATTGCCATTTAGGCCAAAAGTACAAAATCTTGTGCTCATGAAATCAAATGATTTCATCAATCTGACTAAAGTACTTGATCTTCTAAACGAAGATCTGAGAACGACCCATTCACATACGTCTTCTGTATATTTTGGATTTCCATTATTGCTATTTTTATGTTATCCAATCAGACGACTTGTTCGATTGTCAAAGAGTAAGAAAAATATGCAGTTATTCTAGGACTCGAACCCGGGACCCCTCACTTACAAAGCAAGTGGCCTACCGACTGAGCTAACCGGCTATCTGATACATTACGACATAAGAATTTTAAATATCAAAAGTCAATGCTACAGGTAGATTTGCAAGATGTTGTAAGCTAGGCTCTGATTGGCTAGTGAAAGGACCGTCAGAACGAGGCAATGAATAGGTCGTTTTCAGATCCTATGCGTAGCATAATAGGAGATGTACTTTAGTCAGATTGATGATTTCATAGTACTGTATATATTTTTTCAGCCATACGAAATATAATCAGTTTTGCTTTTTCTACATAGAGATTTTGAAAACCTTTCAAAAAGTGTCTTTTAGATATATAATAAAGAAACAGACCTGTGAAGATCTTAGCAGATGAAATTTCATACAGCACTATACGCCACCTTAAATATTCATCTATTTATTTCGTTTGTGACAGGATTTTGGTGCCAGTCAAAATGGAGATGACATCAGTGATGATGAAATACAAGAACTGGCTCCTCAGGAAATATCCAAACTCAGAAAACAACTTCATGTTTTACTTGTTGTAAGTTGTTTTCATGGTTAGCTTTCCTAGCTGTCCCTGTCCACACCCACATCTGCTCTGCGTCCACAGAAAACTAAAAATTAATCATAGTTATAAAAGTGAAACATTTATATTGCTGATGTATTTAGTATGTCTTTTACTAGGGATAATGATTGTATACCTTGCTATAATAGAAACAAAATTGCATAAGACAGAATCTTGTAACCCAAGTTAAAAACCAGAAGCTGGCACAACAATCAGAAGCGGCAAAGTAACCGGTTACTGACTGCCAGGGATGTGTTACCCTGTGTAGTTGCGATATGATATGTGATTAACTAGTCAAATAATCGTTAATTTGTTTAGTACACAACTTATTAAACAGCAATAAGATTCCTTACATAGTTATTAGCACTCCTAAGCCTATATTGGCATTCTGGCTGAGCCCTCGTGTAAAGATCATTTCAGTTGTGCTAATAATCACTTCAGGCTTGCCATAGCTATTTATCAAGTGTGTATTTTTTTCCAGGATATGGTCACATTTCTGGAGAAATATTCTCTACGCCAGTCAGTTTCATCAGGGTATCACAGTGTACAGGTTCTAGCGCCACTTACAAGACATGATGCCGAAATGTTTGATGGAAATTTTGATACTAGGTATGTATGTATTGGTCTACCCATATACATTGTTTCTTTTGAGAGTTAGTTAGTAACAGTTTTCTTATCTGAAGTACTACTTAACAAATAAGACTGGACTGGATCTGTCTATATTCAAGTTTACGAACTTAGCAGTCTGGCCAGAATAGTATATAGAACAAAGTGGAGTATGGGTTCATATGACATGGCTGGTTCCTTTCTAAAATTGCATAGGGACCAGTCGATATGTGTTTACATTTGCTAGTCAATGTACCATTTCTTGGTCTGGATGGTGATATGCAGAGTAAAAAATTGAAAAATGGAAAGATGTATATTATCTTTTCTGCTTACTTAGCTTTAACCCTTACCCTGCTAAATTTCTTTAATGAACTTATTTTGGACACAAATGATTCTGCCTTTATGACCAGCATAGATCATGATCAGCCTGCACACCCATGCAGCCTGATCATGATCTGCACTGTTCGCCATTCAGTCAGTTTCTTTTTGGTAAGCACCCCATTTAACAGTTAATGGTACTGTACAAATTGAAAGATGGACAAGTTCATTATAGAAATATAGCAGGGTTAGGGTTAAAAGAACAGTCTCAGTATGTAGTTTGTCAAGAGTAACAATACTCTTTACTTTACTTTTTCAGAATAAATGTTATGGAAAGCTTGTTGTACAAGTATATCCAAACACAATTGCTTTTTTGACTGTTTTTTCATGTGTTTTTGTTTTGCTTTCAGTGTAGCCATGATGAGACAGTCAGTACCTGCATTAGCATTTAAGGTGAGTTTTAATATAGAAGAAATTATCTGCCTCAGTGGCCGGGTGGTTGTGGTCGCCGAGTATGAATTACTTGCCTCTTACTGCTGTGTTCAAAATCTTGGTTAGAGTGTAGAATTCTTTCATGTCATGGCTTGCAGTGGGTTGGTCATTCTACCCAGTGCCTGAAATAATATCTGGGTCCTTCTTTCAGTTTGAGGCCTCCGTGGCCGAGTGGTTAAGGTTGCTGACTTCAAATCACTTGCCTCTCACTGATATGGGTTCGAACCTCATGTAAGGAAGCCATCAAGCTGGCTTACGGAAGGTCGGTGGTTCTGCCCAGTGCCCGCTTGTGATGAAATAATGCACTGAGGGGCATCTGGGGTCTTTCTCCACCATCAAAGCTGGAAAGTCATATGACCTGTGATTGTGTTGGTGCGACGTTAAACCCAACAAAAAGAAATCTTTCAGTATGAAAAGCAGGAAAGTCACCATATGACGTATAATCATGTTAGTATGAGGTTAAACTCAACATTGAAGAATCAGACACAAAGCACGTGTTGAAATTAGAAATCAGCAGAAATAGTATAGTTTGAAAATGTTGTCTGCTAGTTCTCATTGAAAATGTTGTCTGCTGATGGCAGAAGTATGCTATCATTGTTAATCGTTATACTGGTATATTGATTATGCAGTCAAAGTTGATGATATATCAATACAGCATTTCCGAAATACAGTTGAATTTTGATATCTCGACTTCGTAGGAACCAAGGGAAAAAAGTCGACATATCGAAATATCAAGATAACTGAAGTTAGGTCCACTTTAGTTGGTAGGTGGGATAATGAAGGTCTGTGTTGATAAAAAGACGTTTTTTTAGACAAAACATATATATATTTGTACATAAGTATTATGTTTTACATATTGATTGGTCATTACTTGTTGAAATAAATCATTAATTTACCTTTTGCTATTTGTTCTATGTTAATATTAACCTTTTTCTTCCCACCTACTTCCAGGTTTCTAATACCTCTTTCCACCATCTTGTGCATTGTGCAATACACATGATGTGAAACTCACTCTTAGGTTTAAACCTTAACACGATCTAAATGGGACCGAAACTTTATTTCTTGGTCCTTATAAATGCAAATAAATTCACTAAATTTTGACATAATTCAATATAAATTTCTCAGTCAGTGTGTCACACAGCTTGCATCGCAAACAAACAATTAATGACACATGAGCGCTGGTTAATTATGTCTCCCACCACACAGGGAGACATATTGATTTACTCCAGTCTGTGTGTCTGTCACAAAGCTTGTCCGCACTCTAAGTCGAACATTTCTTATCCGATCTTCACCAAACTTGAACAAAATGTGTTTGCCAATAAGTGCTCGGCCCAATCGGGCCAGGCACTTTGGAATTATGGCCCTTGAAATACCAAAAAACACTCTGATTTCTTGTGCATTTTTGACCTCAAACTGGCACCTATACTACTTTTAAAAGAAACTTTGCTAAGAGATGTAAGCAGGATCATTGAGTGAATAACTGCGTGTGTTGTTTTTGCACATATGGTGGCAGACCATAAATAAGCGAATACAAGTATGTGCAGCTTTTCGGGCCTGCGTTTGTCAGATGAATAATTTCCTCTCAAGATAACCAATGTCAAAATAGAGTAAATTTCAATATCCATAGTTGATTTATATAAAATAAGAAGAAAAAAAATTTAGGACCGGGAAAATCCACTCGAGATATTGAAATATCGAAATAACCGAAGTTGAGATAACGGTTTTGAACTGTATCAGTACAACAGAAAAAAAAATGATAAAAAGATACGGAAAATATAGCAGAAAATTGTCTTGAATATTCAAAAGTACTAAATATAATAAAAAATACTTGACTGTTCTGTCACTTGTATGTGGTCTGTTAATTTTATTTTTTAGGTACAAAACATGTTTTCTCATCTCAAAGATCAGTTTGCTTCCTTCCAAAAGATTTTCATTAGATGTATCAATGTATAGTCCATATATGTTCAGTGATGTACTGATGCAAAATTCTTAACCCTTACCATGCTGGACACGATTAATTCTTCCTTTGCGACAAGTGTAGATCATGATCAGACTGCACATCCATGCAGTCTGATCATGATCTGCACTGTTTGCCATTCAGCCTGTATCTTTTTGGTAAGCACCCCTTTTAAGAGTTAATGGTACTGTCCAAATTTGGAAGATGGACAAGTTCATTATAGAAATTTAGCAAGGTAAGGGTTAACCAGTGACTTCCCTAGTTAGAAGTGATTGGACTGATAATTTTTCTTGTACATTATTGTACTGACTAGATAAAGACAGAGGATGTAACAATGTAGATCCATTAGAATAACTTTATACATACAACAGGAATTAATCAGTTAGATATACATTAATGCATGTTTCTTTAAATCAAAAGTTTAGGGAAAAAATGTCATTTTAAAAACATGTACAGTCAGACCTGTTTGTATTTACCACCCTTGGGAAATGAACTGGTCTCTTGACGCAGGTAAATGTACACTAGGGTATTTATGGTAGATTGAAAGAGAAAATAGTGGTCTTATAAGCAGGTTTTATTGAAGTGGCCTGTATTCAAAGGTGGTCTTTAAAACAGGTTTGACTGTATAAAATTTTGCAATTAGTTCACAAACATATTGAAAGTCTGAGTTACACATCTCAGCAAAAGCATGCTATGTTAAGCTTAATATTCCCATTTCATAATTTCCAAGATAATTCAGTAGGTCCTGTCTTTTCATCTGAATCAATATCTTTCTTAGCAAGAACACTTTATGCTCATCTCCTGTTGTGTCCTTTGTTTTCCATTTCTCCAACATCTTCACGGCAGCCTGTTTGCTATTCGCTGCTTCTTTTTCTATCTGTTGAATTTCTGAGCGACTCAGTTTTAAATTTTTAGCAACGGTTTTCCACTCCTTTTCAATCCCATGGCCAATAGTCTGTATGACTTCATCTGTAAGAAGATACCCCATCGTATATACTTTTCTGTTGAACACCGATAAGTCTTATTTATGTAGGTGACAACATGTTGTAGTGTTATTCAAGCTGTTTTTGTTTTGATGAAATCCGCACTTTTCTAGCTAAAGACTCAGCACCTGAAATAGTAAAGTAAATGAGCCGTGCCATGAGAAAACCAACATAGTGCGTTTGCGACCAGCATGGATCCAGACCAGCCTGCGCATCCACGCAGTCTGGCCAGGATCCATGCTGTTCGCTTTCAAAGCCTATTGCAATTATAGAAACTGTTAGCTAACAGCATGGACCCTGACCAGACTGTGCGGATGCGCAGGCTGGTCTGGATCCATGCTGGTCGCAAACCAACGCAAACCAACTATGTTGGTTTTCTCATGGCACGGCTCAAATTAAGAGGTGGACATATATTCATATGAACTGATCAATAGGTCATTATGAGTGTATATCAAAATCCCCTCAGTCAAAAACCCCATTGGCTGAAAAATGGCATAGTGGTCAAAATCCCCTCAACAAATTGATAAGGTAGTCATTACCCCCATGGCAAAAATGATTGTGTAGTTAAAAATCCCTTATTCCCTCGGTGCTTAGTCAAAATCCCCTCATTGATGTGATATTGTGAAGCAAAATTTCATTTTCTTTTGACCACCATGTCATTTTTCAGCCAAGGGGGTTTTGACTTAAGGGATTTTGAGTGTTCCCCAGTCATTATAGATTAATTGCTCAATTATCATCACCACCTGGTCCTGATTTATCTTGTTATGTTGTCTTGCCCCCCTTTTTAAAAAAAAACAACTTGTTTTTCAGTAAGTATTTTGTTGTTTTATTATCTGTTTATTTAATTCACATAAACTGTACTGTATATTTTGTTTTCTGGTTTTAGCTGGGTAGATTTTTTGTTTTTATACGGTTTAACAAGAAATAACCTTGTAACTTACTGGGTTGTAACTCCTATATTTAACATGTTCACACATACCAAACTTGGATATGATTTCATATCGGTTTGCTTGAGTGTGGCATACCGGTACTTAAATCATGACATTGAACTTGTTATCACCCTTGAAAAGATTAACCCAAATGCAAAGATTGCAATTTCTGGCATTCTCCCAAAAAAGAAGGACCTTCTGTCAGTTGAAAATATCAAATCTACAAAATGTTTATTGGAAAAGATGTGTAATGAGAAAGGACTAAAATTCATAGACCACACAGCCATAATACTGAATGATTGCAAAGTTGATCAGAGCCTTTATTATGATGAGGATGGCAAAGTTGATCAGAGCCTTTATTATGATGAGGATTGCAAAGTTGAACAGAGCCTTTATTATGATGAGGTTCATCTTAACAGCAAAGGATCTGCAAAACTAGGACAACAAATTAATGCAGTAATCCGTGAGGCCCTTGGAATTAAACATATATATTGGAGGAAAAAAATCAGTAAATTTTCCCCAGGCAAAGCAAGGTCGATACCCAAACAAGAACTTAAGAAAGGGACAAAGACACCCGGGCTTTCCACAGCCTCCTCCGCCATTCTGGGCTTGGAGGATACCCCCTGCAATTAAAAAGTGTCTCCAACTCCCGCAGTTCGAAGCAAACAGAACATGAAAATGTTCTCTCATTATTGTTTATAATCATGTTTATGTATTTGTACATATTTATACAGTGGACCATATTGTAAATTGGCTCTGCCAAATATGTCATCCACTATAAATAAAGTCGTTACTTACTTACTTACTTACTTACTAACTTGTCATTAAGAGCAATACACAGGTGAGTGATTAGAAGCCATCATAACCCTGTTGTTACTGATTTTTATTCATTTTTACATCATATGACATTAAAATCATATCAGCATTACATATCAAATCATGTTTCCAGAAATATTACTTATCTGAGCACTGTGCCAGTGCTTATAAAATATATATGACTGCTGGAGCCATTTGCTGATATTTCAACAATTTCATGATTTGGTTCTAGAAATTATGTAACTTTCCTTTCTCAAGAGACTTGGCACAGGCTTTAAAAAGTACTTGAAAATGAATGTCTATCTTGAAAAGTCCTTGAAAATGAAAGTTTGTCATCAAAATGCCCTTGAAAATGAAGGTCTGCTCTGAAAAGTCCTTGAAAATGAAGGTCTGTTCTGAAAAGTCCTTGAAAATGAAAGTTTGTCAAAATGCTCTTGAAAATGAAGGTCTGCTCTGAAAAGTCCTTGAAAATGATGGTCTGTTTGGAAAAGTCCTTGAAAATGAAGGTCTGTTTTCTGAAAAGTCCTTGAAAATGATATTATTGATAACCACTCATTAGACCTTTAGGAGTTATTTAATTTTATGATTTTCTGTCATTGTAAGACCTGGAAGCCCAGATAAATTATTGTTTAAAAGTCTTAAGATGAAATTGGCAAATTTTGTTGTACAAAAGTAGCTTAGGTACTAAGGTAGTAGTTGGAACAGCAGTTTGTTGATTCAAATATGCTTTGGTACAAAAATCTTTGGTGCTAATCTGTAAGCATTATCTCCTTTCTGACAGCATTGTTTCTTTCAAATTGTAACTGACCTTTTTAATTTAAACATTTTTTGGCTTGTCTGATTTGTTAAAAATAGCCTTATGGTTCACATTTTGATCGTTTTGCATTCAGACAAACTTTGAGTCAGTTTGAGCTCTCCTAACTTTGAACCATTGTATTTTTAGCTCCACTATGTGAATAATGAGGGCTATTGCACTTGCCCAAAGTTGGCGTCTATGTTGGTTAAAGGTTTTTATGAAGTCCAATATCTTCTTCATTACATAAGATATTCAATTGAGACTTGATGTACTTGCTCATAGTGACAATATACACTGGTATGACAAGAAATATAACTACCTGCAATATTTCTAGAGTTAAGCCCCTTTTTAACATAGAAATTTTTGTTTAAGTTTTTGTAAAGTCCAGTATCTTCCTCATTGCTTAAAGCATTCAATTGAAACTTGCTGTACTTTCTTAGAGTGACCATGTACATTAGTTTGACAAGATGGGTAACTCTATCTGCAATATTTCTAGAGTTATATCCATTTTTAACATAGAAATTTTGGTTAAAGTTTTTAAAGAGTACAATACCATGTCCTATGGTAGATGCTACGTTAAAATTTCACACTCATAAATCAGGTAATAACAGAAGGTTACAGCATCTGGTATGGCAACAAGTCCTGTAACCATTACATGAATTTTAACAAAATGTTTCCCCTTTTTTGGTTCAAATTCAAAGTCTATGCATATATTGAAGTGAAACATACTGCAAGTTATTGAGGAGGATGAAACATGGTGAAAATTGCATGTCCCATAACTCTAAATTGTATTTTGGTAAAGACATGCCCTTTTATGGACTTGGAAATCCAGGTTAAAGTTTTGCACAGAAACTAATGCAGGTATATGGTTGAAACTTCGCACAGATTCTGGATGCAATTGATCAAGATCACAGCACCAAGTCCCAAAACTCTTACTTGAATTTGGACAACGTACCTATTGTTAGATAGAAAATCAATTTTACTGACAAGCCTTTGAATAGTGAAGCATGGTACCTTGAGACAGCTCTTGTTATTTTCGTAGGATTTATGCATAATTCACAGTTCAGCTGTATAGATTCTTCATTTTTTTGTCAACAAAGCAAGAGATTTAATTTTTAAAAAGTACCTTTATAAAACTTTAATCCATTGCAGGTTTTTTTTTTCAGACTCCTGCTGAAGTAAATTTGTATTCACATATAATTATTCCTGTTTTGGTAACACATAAATATTTAGAGGAGTTCACAGATGACAAAATATTCCTCAAAAACATCAAGATCTGTCCATTTTTTACTTTAAAATGGTAAAATATTTTATTTACTGTGATATTTTAGATTTAAGATATAAAAATTTACCATTTCTCTGCCAACCAGTATCTTTTAAGGTTTAAAATTAAAACATTCAGGTAATTTAATCCTCTTTTGTTCACATCAGCCGGAGATGCAATTCTCCAATTATTTTCCAATAATGCTACAGTAATCGATCTATTTAATATCGCTAGTTTTTTCTCTGTGTGGGTTAAATAGAGTGTCAGTTTTTAAATACTTAACAACAAATGTCTCCACCCAGTATCATTTTCAAAACAGCCTTCAAAAGAAACTATATAATTAAATATTTAAATTTTTGGGTTTTTGGTATATCTCTGTAAAGCAAAATATTGTGACAAGCAAAAAATTAAAACCTACCTTTTAATTACATTGTTTTCTTGCACAGTAATTAGAAAAGATTTAATGTATGTCCAAAATTATGTTTCGTAGAAAAATTATATATTTATCTTATAACTTATTTTTTTGTAACTTTATATTCACTATCATAATTTAGTTACAGTAAAATACAATAGTTTAGAAATGTATACTTGTTTACTTAATTTTGTGTTTCAATAATCAATAAAATTACTATTTAATAGGTAGAATACAATAGCTAGAAGTCATAGATGCATATAAGATGAGGTTATATAAATGACTTTTAAACCTTACCCTGCTAAATTTCTATAATGAACTTGTCCATCTTTCAATTTTAACAGTACCATTAACTGTTAAAAGGGAGACTGACTAAATGGCGAACAGTGCAGATCTTGATAAGACTGCACAGATGTGCAGGTTGATCATGATCTATGCTGGTTGCAAAGGCAGAATCAGTCATGTCCAGCATGATAAGGGTTAAAAAAACTCTTTACTATGTAAACTGAAAATCTATGTATATTATATAGAGCCAGATTTTTGCGGGTAGTGTATATTGAATGTTCCAATGTCTTCGATGAGGTGTTTGCTTTAATACTTATTGCAGGTGAAGATTTTCAAAACCTTCAATATTTGTTTAATGTGTTTGACCAGCACATTTAAGATATAAATAGAGCAAATAGGTTTTATTCATTTAATTATGTGTTTTAATTGTACAAAGAACACTTTCCTAAAACTACTGTGTAGAGACATTAATGTAAAAAGAATTAAAATTTAAGTAAAACTTCCTTAAAGGTGTTTAATCAGATTTTGGTCAAGAAATGAATTTGTTTGAAACTTTAACGGCTGATCATTTACCCTTAATTATGTTTATTGAATGCTTAACTCATGTTAGATTTTTGTACTCCCGAAGTTTTGCATATTAAAATCGCCCAGTGTGTCTGTGTAAATTCTTGTCCGGGCTGTAACTCTGCCATCCATAATGGGATTTTGAAATAACTTGGCATAAGTGTTTACCATAATGAGATGACTTGTCATGTGCAAGATTCAGATCCCTAGCTCCAAGGACAAGGTCACGGAAGTCAAAGGTTAACATGGTCTGTTTTGTGTCTGGTTCATAACTCTGCCATTCATCAAGGGATTTTGAAATTAATTAGCATAAATGTTCCCCATAATAAGACAACATGTCTTGCACAAGATTCAGACCCCTAGCTCATAGATCAAGGTCACACTTAGAGGTTTAAAGGTTTAAATAGTCTGTTTCTTGTCCGGTCCTTAACTCTGCCATAGATAAAGGGACTTTAAAGTTAATTGGCATAAATGTTCCCTCTAATGAGTTGACATGTCATGTGCAAAACCCAGACCCTTAGCTCCAAGGTCAAGGTCACACTTAGAAGTCAAAGGTTAACTTGGTCTGTTTCTTGTCTGGTCCATAACTCTGCTATTTATCAAGGGATTTGAAAATAATTTGACACAAATTTTAACCATATTGAGAAGCACACTGGATAACCGGCTATCCTGAAGCCCGCTGGAAATGTAACCCAGCTGGAGATGTAACCCAGCTGTAAATCAGTAGGTAAAGTTTTTCATTTATTTCCATTAAAACGAAGCCAATTCTTGCAAATCAACTTGACAGTTTTGTCAAGAAATGACCATGGCTTACATTTACAATTTCTGGGCCAAAAACAATCGTTATGTTTTGAGATATTTGCTAACAATTCCTTCAGTTTGAAAAATCGAGCAAAACTCCAAAGTTTTGCGCAAATTGTTTTGTTTATGAACAACCTGTGAAAAATGTTATCATCTGGTTTAACCGATGTGTCCTTTTGGAACACCTGTGTGAAGTTTCCGGGTTCTACGTTATTCTTGAAAAAGAATATTAGCCATTAAATAGGCATGGTCAAGAAAAAAAGACTGTCGAAAACGGCCGCTGTATTTGAAATAGGCAGTCGTTGAAGTCAGCTGTCGGCTATCGAGAATACAGCTGTATAAAAGTAAAAAAACTGTCTTGTAGACATGTTACATGCCCTGTAGTGTCTCTTCTTTATGTATATTTTGTATCTGTTTAGTCTGTCTGTGTTTTTGTGATTTCTTTCGTCATTCATTTGTGTAAAATGTGTATACTTGCAGTCAGTAAACAGTTTGTATATACTTATGTATGGTCCTTATTGCCATGTCGAGTAATTCTGGTTGATTTCATTATCATTGTCCTTTTGGTTTAGGGTCTAGAAGTTGCTTTGTTCCTTTCGTCCGTCCGCCTGCAGTGTCTTGTCCGGGCTCTGATTCTACATGCATGGACTGATTTTTAAGTATTGATTTTTAAACTTCAAACATGTGTTACCGTATTAGTGAGGCCCATTCATTAATGACCACCTCCAGTGTCAGTATAACAAAAAAAAATCTTAAACACAAAGCTATAAATAAGTATTTTGTGTCAGACTGGCAGTTCCTACATGCATAGACAAAATTTCAAATACATTGTGTCGTATAGTAGAACTTTTATTTTCATGCGGTTTTATTTGATAGCTGACTCTGTAAGATCGTAAACAAGCAAAGAAGATTTTCTATCTACCTTGTTATATGTTGATTAAAGCTACATGTGGCTGCCATGTTAAGAAATAACTGATTAACAGTCATGTGACATTTTGCAAAGTTCTGCTTATTTAGATTTGAAACAATCGTTTCCAATCGTTTGCCGCTATAAATCAACAACTTGCAGTTTCAGACCATGAATAAACTGGTATTTGTTGAAAAGGTATTTATGAATAAAATAAATGGCAGATTTACATTAGGAGCAATTAAATAATTATGTATGAGCAAATAAGATTATACACCTATCAAGCACCGCTCTAAGAACACTTTTCAAAACAAAAACGGGCATTTGAGATTCATTAAAGATACTGAATTCTTCAAACGAAATTCAAAGGACTGACGACCAGAAGCAATAATTTGCGCTTGCAAAACCCGAGGTGAAATTACTTTCTGTAGTAGTCCGGAGGTACCTGTAGTGGTTTTCCTCCACCATCAAAAGCTGGTAAAATGGCAATATTTACTATATTGCTTCGGTGTAACTGCAATAAATATATGGTTGGCTTTCGCATGGCGGAAAAATGGCAAGAACGCCTGAACTAGGTTAAAATTCAGCCCGGGTGTGAAGGAATATAGTCCTAAAGCCTCTTGAAATGAAAGTGCCATTTTTAAAAATACTTACATTTCCATCAAATCACTGCCAGTAATACTTTTTACATACAAAAGTATTCAAAATCATCAGAGTTAATGGATAGTCTATAAATATTTACATCCGAGTTCAACGACAGCACTAGTGACCGTTTTCGATAGTCTTTTTTTTAACCATGCCTATTTAGTGGCTAATATACTTTTTCAGGAATAACGTAGAACCCGGAAACTTTTCACAGGTGTTCCGAAAGGACACATCGGTTAAACCAGAAGATAACATTTTTCACAGGTTCATAGACAAAACAATCTGTGCAAAATTTGGATTTTTGCTCGATTTTTTCAAACTAAAGAAATTGTTAGCGAATATCTCAAAACGTAACAATCGTATTATCAGAAATAGTAAATGTAAGCCATGGTCATTCCTTGACAAAACTGTCAAGTTGATTTGCAAGAATTGGCTTCGTTTTAATAGAAATAAATGAAAAACTTTACCTACCGATATGCAGCTGGGTTACATTTCCAGCGGGCGTAAGGATAGCTGGTTATCCAGTGTGGAGAAGGTGTGTCATGCTTATGACCTGAGTCTCTCAGGACAAGGTCAATGTCACAAAATGATTCATACCTAAACTATTCTGCCATTTTTTGTGCAGACAACTGTAGCATTTTTGGGCACGCTTCAGGGGCATTTGTAACTAATAGTGACAGCTCTTGTTCAATGGAGTAATCTTTAAAATTAGATTTTCCTGTTCTGGTTGCCCATTGAAGAATTATTTTAGCAATCAGTATAAACTTGGATATTAATCCTAAGGAATGATATGAATATAAGGACTATTGCATTATAATTTTCAAAGATCTGCATTGACAATTTCATATTTTGCCAAAATCTTAAGATATGCAAGTTTGTGAAATATTTATGTCTTCCCTTTACCTGTCTTGTGTAACCAAGGTAGATTGAAAATAAATGAATTAGGGAACTATACACCGTTTAAAAACTTGTCTTTTGGTTCAGTTCCTTAAAATATCCAAATATTTACCAAATGGAAATGTCAAACAAGAAACTTTATTTAAACCAAAAGAAATACTTCACTTTATTTTCATATTAAACATGTTAAAGGTGGTGTAATTACTTTTTAATATTATAAAAAATAATCAAGCATAATTACATTTTCTAATAGGGATCTGACTTAATGGCATGGGTGTATCTGATCCTTACATAAGCCTCTGTGTCTGTTTTTTTTGTGTCTACAAACATTGTGTCCTCCATTTCACAAACATGTTATTTCTCTTTCAGTGTCAACAAGCACCATGTTTGCCACTTCATGGACACATTATTCCCTTTTCAGTGTCTACAACCATTGTGTCTACAAAAATTATACTGTCCACTTCACAGACACAAATCTCTTTCAGTGTCTACAAGAATTATTCTGTCCACTTCACAGACACAGCTCTCTTTTAGTGTCTGCAAAAATTATACTGTCCACTTCACAGACACATGTCTCTTTCAGTGTCTGCAAGAATTATTTTGTCCACTTCACAGACACATCTCTCTTTCAGTGTCTATAAGAATTATACTGTCCACTTCACAGACACATCTCTCTTTCAGTGTCTACAAGAATTATACTATCCACTTCACAGACACATCTTTCTTTCAGTGTCTACAAGAATTATTCTGTCCACTTCACAGACACATCTCCCTTTCAGTGTCTACAAGAATTATACTGTCCCCTTCACAGACACATCTCTCTTCCAGTGTCTACGAGAATTATTCTGTCCCCTTCACAGACACATGTCTTATTCAGTGTCTACAAGAATTATACTGTCCACTTCACAGACATATTATTTCTTTTTCAGTGTTTACAATCATTGTGTTCTCAGCTTCATGGACATGTGGGTTCACTCATGAATGCAGTAAGTCAGTTTTTTATACTGGATGATTTCTATATATTTCATGGGCTTTTAATTGACATGTTTCTGTTATATACACAATGTTTATCAAGCCCTGTGGAAAGTTTAGACTCAAATGATACAAGAAGCAAGTATTTGTAACATTGTTAAGTATTTATATTTCAGTTAGAAATTGTTTAGATTCAGTTTAAGTTCTCATGATACTATTTTGTAAAATTAGAAATACCCGCAACTGATTATTTTGTGTTAATTTCTCGATTTTTCGTGAAATATTTATGGTTGAATTGTCTACTAGATTTTATAATTTTTTGCAAAAATTTAGTCCTTAAAATAAGATGATAGCAGTTGTATGAGGATGATTATATCTAAACTTTTGTAAAATTGCCATTACTTTTGTATACATGCATAAAAATGGTATAATTTAAAGACTTTAACATCACTACTGTTTTATGTTACAGACATGCAAGTACCTGCTGTCAAATTTATTGATGTTGATTGGAGACAAGTCTGTGCAGACTGTGACAAAACAACTACAGGTGACACGAGATCATGCCATCTCCTTTATCTGGTAGGTAACAGTTACAGGTGACGCAAGATCATGCCATCTCCTTTATCTGGTAGGTTACAGTTACAGGTGACACGGGATAATGCCATCTCCTTTATCTGGTAAGTAACAGTTACAGGTGACACGGGATCATGCCATCTCCTTTATCTGGTAGGTAACAAATACAGGTGACATCTCCTTTATCTGATAGGTAACAGTTACAGGTGACACGGGATCATGCCATCTCCTTTATCTGGTAGGTAACAAATACAGTGAATCCTTTATCTGTAGGTAACATACGGTGATGGATCATGCCATCTCCTTTATCTGGTAGGTTACAGTAACAGGTGACACGGGATAATGCCATCTCCTTTATCTGGTAAGTAACAGTTACAGGTGACACGGGATCATGCCATCTCCTTTATCTGGTAGGTAACAAATACAGGTGACATCTCCTTTATCTGATAGGTAACAGTTACAGGTGACATGGGATCATGCCATCTCCTTTATCTGGTAGGTAACAAATACAGGTGACATCTCCTTTATCTGATAGGTAACAGTTACAGGTGACATGGGATTATGCCATATCCTTTATCTGGTAGGTAACAGTTACAGGTGACATGGGATTATGCTTTAGACTTTATCTGGTAGGTAACAGTTACAGGTGACACAGGGTAATGCCTTAGGGTTTATCTGGTAGGTAACAGTTACAGGTGACAAGGGATCATGTCATATCCTTTATCTGGTAAGTTACAGTTACAGATGACATGGGATTATGCCATATCCTTTATCTGGTAGGTTACAGTTACAGATGACATGGGATTATGTGTTGGACTTTATCTGGTAGGTAACAGTTACAGGTGACATGGGATTATGCCATATCCTTTATCTGGTAGGTAACAGTTACAGGTGACATGGGATTATGTGTTGGACTTTATCTGGTAGGTAACAGTTACAGGTGACACAGGGTTATGCCTTAGGGTTTATCTGGTAGGTAACAGTTACAGGTGACAAGGGATCATGTCATATCCTTTATCTGGTAAGTTACAGTTACAGATGACATGGGATTATGCCATATCCTTTATCTGGTAGGTAACAGTTACAGGTGACATGGGATTATGTGTTGGACTTTATCTGGTAGGTAACAGTTACAGGTGACACAGGGTTATGCCTTAGGCTTTATCTGGTAGGTAACTGGTAGGTAACACTTACAGGTGACATCTCCTTTATCTGGTAGGTGACAATTACAGGTGACACAGGGTTATGCCTTAGACTTTATCTGGTAGGTAACAGTTACAGATGACATCTCCTTTATCTGGTAGGTAACAATTACAGGTGACACTGGGTTATGCCTTAGACTTTATCTGGTAGGTAACAGTTACAGGTGACATCTCCTTTATCTGGTAGGTAACAATTACAGGTGACACAGGGTTATGCCTTAGACTTTATCTGGTAGGTAACAGTTACAGGTGACATCTCCTTTATCTGGTAGGTAACAGTTACAGGTGACACAGGGTTATGCCTTGGGCTTTATCTGGTAGGTGACAGTTACAGGTAACAAGGGGTCTATCTAGTAACAGCTAAAAGTGACGAGGGATTATGTCATCTAATCTATCTAGTAAGTAACAGCTACAAGTGACGAGGGATTATGTCATCTAATCTATCTAGTAATTAACAACTACAAGTGATGAGGGATTATGTCATCTAATCTATCTAGTAAGTAACTGCTACAAGTGAGAAGGGATTATGTCATCTAATTTACCTACAAGTGACAAGGGGTCATGTCATCTAATTTATCTTGTAAGTAACAGCTGTTAGTGAGAAGGGATCATGTCATCTAATGTATCTTTTAACAGTTACAAGTTACAAAGGATAATGCCGGCTACTTTACCTGGTAAGTGATATAACAGGTGATGAAGAATTGCGTCACTTCCTTTATCTGGTGTGTAACAGAGAGATAGAGAGTTAAGGTGTAATTACCCGGTATTTTAATCTTTATTTCTTCTACATGCCGGTATTTTACTAAAGACATAATCTATGTTATTTCTTTTCTAGGGACACTCTGTGACTGATGTTTATAGAATGGAATAGTGGTTATAAAAAGTCTGATAGCTACCCTAACCACAAAATGTGGAGACGGGTATATTGTTCCTTGTCCAAGATGGAGGAATATAGTATTCAAGTTAACCATGTGTCTGTCTAACCTTCAGGATTTTTCGTCTAATCAATATCGGCTAAATCCCTTGAATGATTTTTGTAGAACTTTGGACAAAAAGCTCAACCCCATCAACAGTAGTACAGAATCTGTGTTCCAAAGTAAAATTTCCAGTAGTGCTGATCATTTGGCATTTCAGTATTCTGATGAAACAGTGTGGAGAGAGAGGACTAGCTAGTGTGCGCACACTTTTACAACAGATGTGTACCAAAGTGACAGATCGTGCCGAGTATCGAGCCAAGGTAGCTCAAGCGGTTGTGACAATTGCTAAGGAAATGCCAAACGAAAGTTACAGTAAACTGATCCAGTGGTTCTACAAACTATCTAAACATAGTCAGGTATTACTTGTCACTTAACCTTTACACTGCTAAATTTCTAAAATGGACTGGTCCATCATTCAATTTGGGCAGTACCGTTTATTAATTAAAGGGGTGTTCACTGAAAATTTACTGACTGAAAGCAAACAGTGCAGACCATGATCAGCCTGCATGATTTGCCCCGAATTCTAGCGTATGCCTTTAAGTCTGTATTCTTTGCCATTCATTTTAAAGTTATAGTATTAGTAGATGTTCAAAGTTTTTAACAGGATCTTAATAATGAATAAGTCTTCTATTACAGTTAAAGTGAAAAGAAACCAAATGAGCCGTGCCATGAGAAAACCAACATAGTGGCTTTGCGACCAGCATGAATCCAGACCAGCCTGCGCATCCGCGCAGTCTGGTCAGGATCCATGCTGTTCGCTAACAGTTTCTCTAATTCCGGTAGGCTTTGAAAGCGAACAGCATGGATCCTGACCAGACTGTGCGGATGCTGGTCGAAAAGCCACTATGTTGATTTTCTCATGGTGCAGCTCAAATGTTGTAAAGTAAAGTTTGTTGTCAGTTCCACAGAATCTTTTCTTTGTTGTAGATCAATAATCGTGGCTTTGCACTAGAGATTGTGTCTGCATTGCTGGCTACTCCGGAGAGGATTGTTACAGATGAGATTCCAGCTGACCTTCGACCTTACACTACACATCGCTCACTGCTCGGCATCCTGCTGGACAGATGTTCCGATAAAGCTCCCACGTATGTTTTGTTGCTACCTCTTAAAGACACAACTTAAAATTTAATGGCAAAAGTGCCTTTGATACAAGTATCCTTTTTGAACCATATGTGATATTTGATGAAACCTCGAACATGTATAAGATTTACTTACACTAAAAGTTTGAAGTCTTGCTTGTGATTTTTTTCTAAGAATAAAAGGGAAAATATATAACTTCTCTGGATTCAGTAGCAGTTATACTCTATGAGTGGCAGGGAAACAATTCTTACTTGATATAGACTGAATTTATTACTATCTACATTACAGTGTGCGGGCTAGAGCAATAGGATGTTTTGCTGGATGTCTAAGCTCGAGAGATGAAGGTATAGCTGGGACTGTGAAAGAGATTGTCACACCTGTGGTACCCGGACGACCTAATATACCAAGACTTATCAAAACTCCCGGAGCTAGAGGTATGTGCACTGATGATAGGTATAACTGGTCTGTGTTCATAAAGAATTTCCATTTTCTGCCATTTTGAACTTAGTATATGGAAAGTTGTCCTATACAGTTTGGCATCAGGGGCCAAACCATGGTTAATATTTTGATGCACTTTAACTTTTTCTCTGCTATTATTTGATGGATATTTGTCAAAAAACTAATTTTTCCTCGTTATCACCCATATTATGTTACACAAGCACCATTAATCTGACACCAATATTTTATGAATTATGTCCCCCTTTTTACTCGTAATTTGGCATCAGTGAAAAACATACAAGAGATGTTTTTGTTATACCTGTTATGCATACATAGACAGACAACAACATGGAAATTATGAACATTGTTATATCTTTTCCATAGTGACACAGGTAAATTTTGCAATCATTTTCATATAAATGTAAAAACATACTTACTTCTGATGATTGCTTAGGCATAAAAAAAGAAATTGTTTGTTTCTGGTATCCCGACCTACCATTTTGGCCCGATCCTAATTGCTTTTATGGCTTTGGAGAATTTTTGTTTTCAATTTTTTTACAAAAAGTTGCAAAACTGAACTTTTTATTCTTTAAATATGGTCATTGATGTTAGAAAGCAACTTATTGATGCTCTAAAGGCATAACATTCTTATTTGTATTAATTTTTTGACACAAAAATAATTTCAGAAAAGTCTCACTTAATGAAAAAAAATTCAAAAAAAAAATTCCGATCTACCTACCCTAATTTTTTTGAGTATGTTACCGGAAACAATGAATTTTTTTTTAGGCCTTACATGGTTACCAGTATTTTCTCATAGAAAAAGTGTTGTTTGAGGTTAATATCAATGAATTCCTTCTAATTAATACCATTCTTTGACTGTTTCCAGTCCCAGACAGTGTCACTACTGTTGATGAAACTTCACAAAGATCAGAGTACACAATTGCACAGCAGACTGTAGAGGGCAGCACCACTGCTCCAGAAAGCACAGAAGGTGGAGCTAAAGATAAGGACACACCCATGCATAGAGTACATCTGACACCTGGCTTTGATCCAAGTTAGTTTTACAATATTGTTATTTTATACTATTTCTGAAATGTTAGGGATTAGGTTGGTTTAAGCAAAATATTCTCTTAGCAGACAGTAATGATGGAAATCCAGTTAATTCTTGCTTTGAATCTTTTACCACCAGATGTTTTGGAAAATTTCTTTCAAATCGGGCATTTCAACTGTAAAAGATAAAATAATTGGATAAATATTTGTTTGTTGGTGATGCACCAAATCCACAAAAGTTAGCCCCCCCCCACCCACCCATGAATATTAATAATTTCACAGTATTAGCATTAAGAACCTTTCAGATAGTTACATTTATTTTCCTATATTGCAGACCTGTCTGACAGTGAAGGTGTATTCTCCATGTTGCGTCGCCGAGCACGTGATGAGAAAGTTAATGTGAGGAAAGCAGCTCTTCAGGCACTGGAGGCGGCAGTAAGGTTTGAGATGCCAAACTACACTAAACAGGTAATAATAACATGTCAGTATTTCACATTTCTTTGATGCACAGTAACCTTTCTAAGTGACATTCCTGAATAGCAAACAGTCCATCCACTTGCTCTGTTGAGAGAGTGCTGATCTGCAGACTGTGAGTTTGATCCCTGGGCTAGGCCTATGTTCTCCATGATGATTTGACAAAAGACATTGTGTCTGCATTTATTCATCCTTCACCTCTGATTCATGTGGAGAAATTGGCAGTTAATAAGAACAGGTTAGTATGTGGACAAAATCCAGGAACACCAGTTACGTTAAATGTAACTGCCCACTGCCACATAAATGAAAAACTTTTAAAAAATGGCGCTAAAAGTCCCTGTCCCTGGTAAAGAGTAATAAACAAAAAAAAATCCCAAATACACAAATGAATAGCAAACGCGTCACTAGAAGGACATTTTTTTCCATTATTTGAATTCTTTACAGTAAATTAGCCTCTCCAGTGCAACAATTTATTTTTACTAAGTAATTAAAATCAACTCCTTATAACCAGGTGTATCAAAAAGGTAAATTTGTATTTACTGCTGTCTAGCAAAGTAATTCAAGTAAGCATTATGGGGCTTTTGATTGACATTACTGTTACGAACAGTTAAAAACAAATAAACCTAGCAATTTACTATTACCCATATTCAGTTGCGTTGATTTAGACAATTGAGAGGAAGTGCCTTGTCAAAGAACACATAATAGTTGGAGAAGACAGGATTTGAATAAAGGGCCTTCAACTTCATAGGAAAGTGTTTTAGCCCTTTCAGCCAGTGTCCACATGTTAGCATGTGTAAACAGGAAAATAGACTGAATTTTCGAAAATACCAGAAGAAAACAACAAGAGGATAGTTCTGTATACCTTTCTGCCTAATGGCAAATGTGTAGTTTTTCTCTCCCTAAAACATTGTTATTGCTTGTTATTTACAGAATATAGAGGTGTTAAAGGATCACTGTAGGGACCCAGGATTGTCTGTCAGGAAACAAGCCCTGCAGTCACTTACCGACTTACTCATAGACTCTCCAAAGGACAAGTTTCTTCAGAGGTATATTTTATACAGGTTATTTTGTGTGAATCTTTGATTGTGATTCATATTCATATGAGCCACGACACGAGAAAACCAACATAGTGGCTGTGCAACCAACATGGATCCAGACCAGTCTGTGCATCTGCACAGTCTGGTCAGAATCCATGCTATTCGCTAACAGTTTCTCTAATTGCAATATGCTTTGAAAGCAAACAGCATGGATTCTGACCAGACTGCGCAGATGCGCAGGCTGGTCTGGATCCATGCTGGTCACAAACGCACTATGTTGGTTTTCTCATGGCGCGGCTCATATCTTTTTTTATATTTGACAGTTTGTTTTAAAGGAGCCTGCACAGAATTAGACAAATATGAGGAATTTCTTAATACCATTGAGAAATAGAAAATACAACCATTACACAAGATTGTGTTTGTATTTCAGTAACTGGTTGTTAGCTGCCCTGCCTCTGGTTATAGACAGGGAGACAACTTTGTCAGAGAAATGTATGGAAACATTGGAGGAACTCGTCCTTAACAACGTGGTGTTATATCACAGGTAAACACTGTACTGGTTTTTGCTATTTCTACTTCTTTTTGTCAAACAATAGTGATTTTGACCGGGAGACATTTAGGTCTTACTAGGAGCTACACGAAAGCTGCAGTCTGAGATATAATCAATCAGATTGAAGGGATCTGGATGTGATATCCTGGCTCTTTGCAAACAGACTCCTTGGTTCTTGAACGTGCTCGATGCAAAATCACAGATACTGGATAGAATCAGTACTGAATTAGTTTGATGGAAAACGCTCAAGAGCATCTCAGAAATTTCCTAGATCTGGACCTTGGTTTCATTAAGATCTGGACCTCTGTTTGAACCATTGACCTTGGGATTGACTTTTAGTGGCATTTGCACAAGAGGCCCTCTGTACTTCTTTATGTTAGCATAGTTTTAACATATTTAGACTCACTGAATTTGCTTCTTGAAAAAAATACAAAATATATTTTCTGATGCAGAGGCATGATTGTCGTCCCAGCTCTGGTTAGATCTCGCTATCTCTGATCTGAAGAGCATATAAATAGTTTTAGTTTTAAAGAAGTTCACAAGATCAAGGTTACAAATACTGAGTTTGGAGCACAACTTGAAAGTTGACCAGCGTGAAGAATGCATTTTTAGACTGGTTTCCAAACTCAGATCTATAATCTTGTGGACTGGTTTCCAAATCCAGATCTACAATCCTGTGGACTGGTTTCCAAACTCAGATCTACAATCTTGTGGACTGGTTTCCAAACTCAGATCTACAATCTTGTGGACTGGTTTCCAAACGCAGATCTACAATCTTGTGGACTGGTTTCCAAACTCAGATCTGCAATCTTGTGGACTGGTTTCCAAACTCAGATCTACAATCTTGTGGACTGGTTGCAGTAAATTTGTGTTTGTTTTCACTGTAGATCCAAGTCTGAGAGTCATGAGCTAGCCTGGGATCTTCTTGCTATCATAGCCAAGCCACACAGTGTTGATCAAAGGTATGTTAATTGTTACAATAAACTTACTGTTTTATTGATCTTTTTGCTGTTTTAAATCTTAAATTCTGCAGAAAAATACCTAATTGGTATGTTTTTGCAAATATTATTGATTTAACAGATGTGTATATAACCTGTCAGCAATATGCTGGCATAAATTATGTTGAAGTCTTGTTGGATTTTTATGTTTTATAGGTATTCACTGATATCTTATCATATCACCATATTGAACCTTGCTACAACTTCCCTTTAAAGCATGTATGTTGTGCATGTGAAAAAAGTATTATAAACATTATATCAAATACATTTATAATAGGCGCTACCTCCAAAAGACGTGTCATCACTGGTCAAGACAAGGAAAGATTAAACCGTCACTGATTACAGCTTTGGAGTCTCACATTGGCACCAACAATAATTCAGTAAGTGATATGCTTTTCACTCTCTTTTACAGGCTTTCATGTATGTATTCCAGGCAACTTTTGTGACAAATTTAGTTTTATTGTAGAGTACTTCTCTCCTGCGCTTCTGTTTGGCTGAGTGGTCTTCCTCCATTATCTAAACCTGGAAAGTTGCCATATGACCTACACTTGTCTGTGTGATTTAAAACCAAACATAAGAAACAGTTTCAGATTCATATTAGTGGCTCATGTTTGACCAACAGAATGTAAGGTCAGATTATTGATTAAAAGGGATCCGTAAACAAAGTTTAAAACTATTTTCGCAAATGGGTTTGAAAAAACCCAAGATGTGGGCGGGGGAAAATTTTTTAAAAGCAAAGGAAGGGGGGTTTGAAAACTGAAGCTATCAATACTTGAAATTATGAAAATTACTTCTTGTTACTTGTCCAAGTCTTTTCCCACTTTGTGTATATAGACATTTTGTTACTGTAGGGGGCCAGGATGTTATTGTTATTATAAAATGCCTGATTGTTATTGTTGTAATAGGGGGCCAGGATGTTATTGTTATTATAAAATGCCTGATTGTTATTGTTGTAATAGGGGGCCAGGATGTTATTGTTATTATAAAATGCCTGATTGTTATTGTTGTAATAGGGGGCCAGGATGTTATTGTTATTATAAAATGCCTGTTTGAATTGTTGAAATAGGGGGCCAGGATGTTTTTTTAATAAAAAATGCCTGATTGTTATTGTTTTTAATGGGGGGCCAGGGTTATTTTTAAATTAAAAATGCCTAAATTGTTATTTTTTGTAATAGGGGGGGGGCCGGGAGGGGGTTTATTTTTAATTAAAAGGGTCCCTTTAAAAATTATTGTTGTAATGGGGGGCCAGGATTTTTATTTTTTTATAAGGTGCCTGAAAGAAAATTGTTTTTTTATATTTTGGGCCTGGTTTTTAAATTGTTACTCCCGTGGGCTGAATGCTGTTGTTTTTAGGGTGTTTAGGTGAACTACTTTTTAAAATAAAAAAGGTTCCCCTGGATTTTTTGTTTTTAAAAAGGGGGCTAATTTTTGTTGTTAAAATAGGGTCCTTGATGTTATTTTTAAACTTTGGGGATTGCCGGGGTTTCTGTTTTTTTTAAATTGTGTATGGATTTTTTTGTGTTATTGCTTTTAAAGGGAAACCCCTTTGGGGTTTATGTTTACGGGTTTTTAAAGGTCCCCGGGATTTTGTGTTTTATAAGGTGCCGTGTGTTTTTTTTTTTGTAAGGTCCCTTTGGGGCCCTTTAACAAACTGAAGGAACCAGCGGGGGAAGCCTTTTTGGTCGATTTTGCTTTTAATGGCCCCCGGAAAATTTAACCCCCAAATTTTTTCACTTTTGGCATCAACAGGGGTCTAAATTGAAGCTATTTTCTGTTTAAATTTCATTTTTGGAAATTTTTTGACTTTTTGGTGGGAAAAAAAAGGGGGAACCCGGTTTATTTGGTAAAGGGTGAAGCTAAATTTTAGTAAGTGTACTTCCAGGTCACAGCAGTGGATTTTGATGTCAGTTTACAGAAAGCAAATGTGACCAGGGGAAATCCCCTCTTAGAAGTTTAAGGGACCCCTACTTATCTTTTCCTTTTTAATACCCTTTTTTTAATCATAACCCCTTTAAAAATGAGAAAAGGTTTTGTTCTCTGAAAGGGGGTTCTAGCTTGTTTGGAAACCCCCTTTATAAAAGGCATTTTTATATAAAATTTTAAATGGGGAAAACTATTTACTAGTTGTGCCTAAAGGGGAAAATGGGGGGGGCCAAAAATTGAGATTTTTTCCAAAATTAGATATAAATGAACTAGTTTGGTCAAAATTTTGGGTTTTAAAAATGAGCTTTTCTTTGAAATTTTTGCTGAAAAACCTTGTAAAACCCCCCAAAAAATCACATTTTCCCCTTTTTTGGTTTGTATTTTTTTTTTTTTAAAAAACGCACATTTACACCAAAAATTTTGCCCCCTATCCCTTTCGAGGGGACTTTTGGATATTTTCAAAGTTTTTTGGGGGTGTAACTTGTTTGAAAAATTATAGTAAAATTTTTATGAAATGGGGCAAAAACCAGCTCGGCTAGAAAAAACTGGTTAAAAATTTATCCCCGCGAAAATAAATTTTAAAGGGAAAAAGGGCCAGGGACCTGGGGTTACTAAAAATGCCATAAAAACTTGGAAAACTGATTTAATAAAGGCGTACTTGGTATTTTTTCATGCGGGGATATTTTTCTGGGTACTATACAAATAAAATTGGACTTTTACAAAAAAAAAAAAAAAGTTTTTTTTTATAGGCCTACCTAAATTTTAATGTCAGTTTACAGTAAGCAAATGTGACCAAGAAATCCCCAAAGATCCCTGCCCCCCTTACTTATTTTTTTATTTTAATCAGTTTTATCAAACTTTTTTAAAATGGGGGTAAGGATTTGTTCTCTAAAAGGGTTTAGCTTTTTTGGGAAAGCTCTTTAAAAAGGCCCATTTCATATAGAATTTATTAGGGAAAAACTTTTTTAGCTAATTGTGACCTTGATGTGATTGTTATTTGGGGTTTCCGGGTGTTTTTCCCCCGAGTTTTGCCCCTGCTGCTCCAAAACCCTTTCACATTTTCCTGCTCAACTAGGGGGAAAAAAAACGCACAGCAAGGTCTGTAGATAATTTCACTAAGCCTCTAAAACTTTTTAACATACATGAAAAAAAGTCTGTGAACAGAGATGTTTTCATTAAATGTCTTGTTTTGAAAAATAAACTGTTTGAATATTGGGGGAGTCATGTGTCTTTAAAAGAAAACCATGTAGATCTTAGAAAAAATTTTTTATATGCTTTGGGGTTTAGCTAAAAAAAAAATTCGGGGTTCAAATTTTTAAATTTAGCAGGACAGTTACATTTTCAAGTCGGGTTTTAAAAATCCACTTTTTAAAACATTTGTTTTGCAATATTTCGGGGTTGCAGCCCCCTTTTCAAAGTTTTTTTTAACAAAAAAAGATAGAAAAAAAAGTGTGTAATGAAAATGAAAAATTTACTTGGGGGGCCTTATACAGGTAAAAAAACTAAAAACAAAAAAGAAAAATCCTTAACCATAAACATTTTGTTTATAATCTGGGCAGTTAACAACCATATTTACTAGAAATGATGTTGCTTGGTCTGCAAGCCCCCTTCTTAAAATCTGTCACATTTTTATGGATTTAAGATGAAGATATAAGTCAGATTTGATATTTTCATGGCTTGTTCTGTTTACAAACTTTATTATGCATGATTGTAAAGAAGTAACTACTAGGATGAAGAATTGAGACTAATAAAATGTATGTGAATTTTTGCAAAAAGTCAACAGTCAAAAAAATTTTTTTTAGTGGTTAAAACTTTACAAGAGTGCTCTGTTTCCCTTTAAAAAATAAAAGAATATTTTTTCGCGGGGTTTTTTTGTTTGCGGGAACCCTGTCGGAAAGTTTCCAGATTACAGTCTAACCTGTTTTAAAGGCAGCCACCCCTTAAGGGAAGCAGACAAATTTGGGTTAAGGGGTGCCCGCTGCCGGAGGTGCAGCCTTTTATATTTTTTTTTTAAAACCTTCTGCCCCCATTTTGGGCATTTCCCCCAATTTTTTTTTTTGGGTTTTCAAATTATTATTTGCCCCAGGATCCCCCCAATTGATCTGCATTTGCCAAACAAAACGAATGGTTTTCTTACAATCTAAAACTCGGGCGTTTTTTTTTTTTTTTTTTTTTTTTTTTTTGGGGGGGTTTAAACCCGCCTTTTTTCGACAGTATTTCAGTTGTAAGGCGGGAATTAACCTAACCCAGGTTTCCCCGGTTTCCCGTACCTTTTAAAAAGTTCCCCGAAATTTAATGCCAATTCCCCCACATGAATCAGGGGTGGGGGAAATAAGATTTCAGACACAATTAACTGCCCGTTTTTTCAATTAGTCACGGAAAACCTTCGCCCCCCCCCGGGGGATCGAACTCGCAAACCCCGCGCCCTTTAACCCAACCCCCTTACCTATGACTAAGCCTTTGCAATTCCCAGGGGGTTCTACCGGGGTTTTTCGTCTGGGGTTTTGGGAACGAACCTCTGAGGGGATGGAATTTAGTAAGGGGCCGGGCCGTTTTTTTTTTTTTTAAACCCCCAAAAATTTTCCTCCCTTTTCCCCAAAAAAAAAAAAGTTTTTAAAAATTTTCCCATTTTGGAAAGGGGAAATTTCTCCCCAAATCCCTTACTGTCAAAGCTAAATTTCAAGATTCCCTTTTTTGTTATGTAAAAGATCAAAAGGGGTTTTTTATTTCTTTCAAACACAGTAAATTTTTTTAAAAAATTAATAGTTTTTTTAATGAAAGAAATATAAAAAAAAGTAAAAAAATTTTAATGCAAAATTTTGATATCGAGTATAATTTTTAAAACCAAAGATCAAACTGTGAAAAAAAAAATTGACCGATTTGACCCGCAAAAATTCCCAAAAAATTTTACTGGCCTTTGATCAAAAAAAAAGGGGAAACACCCTTTGGGTTTATCAGTTTTAATTGAGAAGCTATGTCATTTTGTCATTTTTGGGGGTAAATTCACGCAAAACTTAGCTTTCAGTTTTTTCTAAAAAATCAGGTACTTGGGCGATTATCCCCAAAAAAATAAGGGGGGGGTTTTGGGGGAAGGGAAACATGGCCTTTTAAAAGGGGGCAAAAAACCGGCGGCCGGGGGGGGCCAAATTTTCGGGGGCCCGCTGGCCGGGGCCCGGAGGGGGCCCTTTAAATTAAAGTTTTAAAATAGGGGCTATCCGTGGGGGCGCCCAAAAAAAATAAACCGTTAAACAAAAGGGTGACCGCGGGTTTCGGGGGTGACCTTTAGTACAGGTTAGAGGGATTTTTGTCAATGGCGGGGGGTGGGTTAGCAGGTTTTCCACAATCCCTGTTGGGACCCAGGTTTGATTCAAGGTCAGGGGTGTTTCCCCAATTTTTTTTTCCCGCGCCAGTAAATTTACTTAACCCTTTAGTGTACGGGAGGAAAAGGTGATTCTCCCTTTGGGGGCCCCGGGTCGGGAACCAAGAACACCCCTGCACAGAGGGGGCCAGGGGGTTTATTTTTGCACTGTTCACTATTCAGTAGAAAAATTTTCAGTGAACACCCCTTTGAATAATAAGGGGTATGGGCCCAAATTTGGGAATGATGGCCCTTTCCTTTTTGGGGGAAATTTTAAGGAAAAGGGTTTAAATTTCTGGTTCTTTTTCCCGCAGTAAAAAGTTTTAGCTTGATGCTGGAGAGGAAAATTATGGTTTGGGCAGAAAATTAATTTGTTCCAATTGGGGAAACTTTCATTTACTGCTTATTTTTAAAACAAAAACCCTTTTTTTGTAAAAAAACCCTATATAGGAGGATATGCCAAATGGATTTGGTACTAAAATTTTTTTTGCCCCAAAAAAGGGACACTGATCTAAAAAAAAGAGCTTAATTTACTGATTTTATTTTATTACCCCAAAAAAAAAAACCCAATTATTCATAAAAACACTCTTTATTATCAAGAATTTTGAAATTGATATTCCCAACGTATTTTAAAAAACCAAAATGATCCCATTTTGTAATTTTTTTAATTAAAAAATAAAAGTATATTGACAATATTGGGGGATTAAAGGGCCCGCTCATGGAACTCAAAAGGGTTTTCCCCGTTAGGTCGTTAAAAAGCACAGCAAAACCCGTCGCCCGAGAGGGAACAGGGCCCAAACCCCAAGGCTTGCAAAAACAACGAAACTGCGCAATCCATCGAACTTCGAATTGGGGAATTTCCAAAACCCAGCCTTTTTGTCCCGGGGATGCGGTCAAATGCACAACCCGACCCAAAATGTAAAGCGAGGCAATTTAACACAAACGGACCCAAAGGAAAGCAATGCAAGACCTTTGTAAATTTGTAAAAGGGATCACCAAACAACGCAAAGTAACGCAAGACACTTTGTACTTTTTTAAAAAGGTGTCATCAAAAGGAAAAACAAAAACAAGACAAAATTTTCACTTTAAAAAAAGGTATCACTCAAATGCAAACACAACAATTTCAATTTTAAAGTCACCACCATTCCCCCCATTTTGGGTTTCACCCCAGGGGAATTTAGCGAAAACCCCCAACAGAGTAAAAGAAAGGAAGGAAGGCAAAGGGAAATGGGGCACCCCTGAGAGCAAGCAACATACGCAACCCCACGCAACCAAAAGGGTTTGCCCCAAAAAAAAGGGCAAAACCCTTTTTACTATAGTTAAAACCCCAAAATGGTAAACATAGGTACCCCCAAAATAGCAACTTTAATGCCCAAAAATCCCGGGCACCGTTTTCCGCTCACCCCCACGGGCCCACAGAATTTTTAACCCCCAACCTTTTTTTAGGACAATATCCACCCCGCCCGTTTTTATAAAAAAACACCTTTTTCTTATAGTAATGACAAGGGTAAAAAAAAAAACTAATATTAAGGTTTCAAATTTTACGTTTAAAAAGCCAGTGTCCTACAAAAAAATTGTTACCACAAAAAATACAGGAAATTTTTTTAGAGTATCCCAACTGTGATCAAAAATTTTTAAATTCACATAAAAAATATTTACGCCCGTCAATACTTCCCTTTAAATTTTTTTCCCGTCCTTGAATTTTTTATGTCAATAGCAATTTAAAATGAAAAGTGAAACTTATTCAAAAAATTTTTTTTTCTTCTATTGTCTTCTTTACATTTAGTTTAATTTTTTAATTTTTAGAAATACGATATTAAATCAATCCAAATATCCCCTGGCCCTTTTTTAAAGGAAATATAAAATCTTTAAATTATACTGGAAAAGTCCCTTTTACAAATATTAGTCAGCCCCTGTAAAAAACCCTTTTCTTAAATAACAAAAATTTATAAACATGCATCAAAATGCTCATTTTTTCTTCAAAAACACGGGTTTGAAAATCTTACATTTTGGGAAATCCTTTTGGGCACGTAACAAGTGACATCCCAGCCCCCTCATTCTTTTTTATGGGTGGGGGTTTATTCCCGGTTTTTATTTTCCCCGGGATATAACCCCCATTTAATTTACTTTTTGGGACGGTTTTAACCCCGATTGTAAGAAAAAAAACGGCAGGTACCTAACCCAAATCAGTCCCTCAAGACCGGGTGGAAATAACAATTAAAATTGAAATGAACATCCAAATTTTGCTTTTTAAATAGATGGCCCTTTTTGCAAATTTCCTTTTTCCCAAATTTAACCAAATTTCTAAAACATTCCACAATGATGAAGATCAACATAAAAAAAATCAGTTAAATTTTAAAATTAAAAAACTGACAAGAAATTTTAGCAAGTTGTTAAAAATACAATACTAGCCCGAAATTTTTAAAGATGAAAAAAATCTATGTTTTGGAAAAATTTCCTATAAAAAAGGGGTGGGGGCGGGGGGGTAGTTTTGACCCTTACCGCGGTTTTTAGCTTTTTAAAAGTGAAGAAACCCAGAAATTTTTGGGATTTATATTAATGACTGGGTACCAGTATCAATAGGAACCAGTTAAAATCAGCCCAATTTTAACACTATCGATGGGCCGTTTATCTCGGGAAAAAAGACGACAATTTTAATAAATAACAGGGCGGTAATTTTTAACCCAAAAAAAAAAAAAACAAAAAAGGAAAAAATAAAAAAAAAAATTATTTTAATTCTAAAAAAATTTCCCCTTATTGTTATCTTACAGAAAAATTTTTTAGTGAGACCAAAAAACCCCATTCTGCCCCCAATGAAAAGGGGTTTTCCAAGCATTTTCCACTGAACCAGAGGAAAAAACTGAAAAATGACCCGAAAATCAAAGCCTATGAAGTTTGAATCCCCCTCCGAATTATCTCCGTTTTTTTTAAAAACCCTTTCAAAGGTTCGGGATTATTTGGTTTAAAATTTTTAAGATTTGGGATAAAGGGTTTCTGTGAGAGTTTTTTTTTCCCCCAAATGTAAGTACCCTACCCTTTTTATCAGTGATTCCTTCTTTTAAAAATTGTGAAGGGTTTTTTCATTGTATTTCATTAAAATTTTAAAAAAAATGCAAAATGTTTAATTTGGGTTTTTGAAAAAAAAAAATTTTACACACCATTAAATGTTTAAATTCATAAAAATATTTTTGTCCCTTTTGAAAATACTTGCATAACCAAGTTTTAGCAAAATTTTTGGGAAAAAATTGAAAAATGGCCCCTTTTTGACTTTTGTTTTACATTCAAGTTGTTATATTACCATAATGGGAAATTTTTAAATTTTAAAATAAGGGGAAATTTTTGGTTTTGTAAGTCTTGGGGGTGACTTTAAAAGAAATTTTGGGGGGCCCCTTTCTGTATTAGAAAATTTTTAAAAAGTCAGACATTTTGGGCTTTTGGAAGCTCCCGTTCATGGGAAAAGTAAGAAACCAATTCCGTGAAAAAATGAATGGGAAAAAACTGGCCCAAAAATTTGGGGCCTTGAAAAGTTTTAGTAGATTTTTCCAAAGTACTTTTTGCTTTTAGAAATTTTTTTATTATTATAGAAAATTCAATAATGTTTAAAAAAATTGTTGGGTTTTTTGGTTTTTGCTCTGTACGAATTTTAAAAAAAATTATTGATTTGGGGGATAAACCCTGTATAATTTTAAAAATATTAAAAAAAACTTTGTTTTTAGCTCGACTTTTCGAAGAAAAAAGTAGAGTATTGCCCTCGCCCCAGCGTTTTGCGGGCGCCATTTTTTTTAAAATTTTTTTTAAGTCAAATACTTGGTTTTCTAACAAAGGGTTTTGACTTGAAAAATTTGAAATAGTTACTTACTTTTACAGTCTACCAAAACCCGGGAAACAATCCCCCTAAAATTGGTTTTTAATTAGAAATTTATGCCCCTTTTTAACTTAGAATTTTTTGGGTTTTAAAATTTTTGATTTAAGTCAAATATCTCTGTTACTCCAAAGCTTTTGGGCTTGAAGCTTTTTAAAAAAGTTTTTTTACTATCAAATTCCCGCACAAGGGGAAACAAACCCCATTAAAATTGGTTTTAATTTGGGCAGAGTTATTTCCCTTTTTAATTGAATTTTTTGGTTTTTAAAATTTTTTGATGAAGTTTAAATATCTCTGTTACTCCCCAAAGCTTTTGACTTGAAGCTTTAAAAAAGTTTTTTTCTACAAAGTCCCGCAAAAGGGGAGAAACAATCCCCATAACTCTGAATTTTAAAATTTTTTTCAGAGTTATTCCCTTTTTAACTTAGAAATTTTTGGTTAAAGGGTTTTTTATAAATCCAAAAATCTCTTTTAAATTTTTAAAGCATTGACTTTTTAAACTTAAAAAAAGTTATTTACTATAAAAAAGGGTTCACCATAAAAAAAACCCTTTTTTAAATTTTTCAGATTTTTTGCCCCTTTTTTTCTGGCAAAGCTCTAATTCAGAGTCAAGCACTGAGAAAAAACAAGGGGTGCGTTTACAGAAGTTCTTGATGTTTTAAAATGTCTTTACGTTAATATAAGTGTTTTTTTTAAGTTTTTTTGGTAGTGTGCAGGCAAAAGGAAAAAAGGAAACACTGCCCTTTGGGGGGATGATTGGGCGAATGAGTTTTCTGACAGCCTGTGATAATAAACGTCCAAGTTTGTACTCGAAATGATGGTATGTTTTAAATTATACAGGATTTTATGTTTGACCTTAGTAAATTTCCCCGGGTGCAAAAATGGGTTTTTAAACTCGAACTATTTCGAAGGATAAGGAGAAAACTACCTACCCCCCGGGGTCGGGGTCTTTCCGGGGTCCCACCGTGGTTTTAAAATTTTTGGGGGCACTTTCTCTTTTTTTAAATTTCTCTGTAATTACTTGAGGGGTTTTATTCAAATTAAATTTCTTTTCCCCCACATCAAACCCCATTATTGACAATTTAAGGGGCCCTAACTTGGGACCAATTTTATGAAATCCCCCCCTTTTTAATTAGATTTAGGTTAAAGCTTTTTTGCACTTTTACCCAAACTTGTTATTATGAAGGGGTTTTATTCAAACTTAAAAAAGTTGTTTTAACCCTCATCACCCCCTTAAATGAAAAAGGTTTCAAACTCTTGCACCCTTTGTTCATGAATTTTTCCCCCTTTTTTCCTTTGAATTTCAGGTTAAAGTTTTTTGGTGCACTTTCATCTACCTCTGTTTATTATGAATGGATTTGATTCAAATTAAAATATTGTTCACTTTATCACCCAATCATATGACACAAGAAAGCAAAAATTCTGGCACAGTTTTTCCTGAATTTTTCCCCCTTTTTTTGAATTTCCGGTTAAAGTTTTAAAGCACTTTTACTCTATCTTGGTTTTTACTGAATGGACTAAATTTAAACTTTAAAAATTGTTCAAAATCAAATTTCCCCTTTTCATGTGACCCAAAGGGGTATTAAATCTGGGACCAATTTTTATGAATTTTTTCCCCTTTTTTCTTTTGGGAAAAATTTGGTTAAAAATTTTTATGGACTTTTACTCCCGATATTACTGTGGGATTTGAAATTTTAAATTTAAAAAATTGTTAAACATCTCACCCCCACCCTATGAAAAAGGTGCATAAACTCTGGGATCAATTTTTTTATTAAATTTTTCCCCTTTTTTCTTGAATTTTTTGGTTAAAGTTTTGATGCACTTCACTCTGTCTCTGTTAAATTTTGAATGGATTTGATTCAACTTAAAATATTTTTTCAATCATCCCCCCACTTTTATGCACAAGCTGAAAAACTTGGCACCTTTTTTAATGAAATTTTTGCCCCCTTTTTTTTTAGGATAACTTATAAAATGTTTTTTATACATTGTATTTTACCCCTCTTATTACTTTAAGTTGATATTTTTGAAAAGACTCGGCTATTGTGCCAAAAACCTTTTAAACCCCCAATTTGGGGCCCTTAAAACACTCCCGTGACAGCTCTAGTTTCCTCAGATGGGCCCAGTTTCACTATCCCGCCTCGAAATTTGTCGAGCGCGCTTTTTGGACAGCTTTTGTTATGTTTCCAAAAGGATCTTTTTTTTGTGAGTTTTTTTCAGGTTTTTCCAAAAATTTTATTTCAAACTTTTATAAATAGTTGTCCCGTTTATGCTGTTAAAACAAATCAAATGTTTTAAATGGGGTTTAAAATCAAAACAGAAAAACTTTAAAAAAAAAAAACTGAAGCCACGTAGATGTTTGACTAAAATTATTTAAAAAGATTTGGTTTTGGTTAAATGGAAAATTTCCCGGGATTCTGTAAGTGGGCTTTTATAAAAAGATAATAGCTTTTAGCTTTGTGTAAAAATTACCTAATTTTGCCCTGGATTAAAAAGGGTTTATCCTAAATATATTATAATCCCTGTACTTTGTGGAAAATTTTAATTTGTAGAAACACATTTCTAGGGAAAAAACCCCTCCTGTCTTTGCCTAGGGAAAAAAAACTTGTCCCTTTAAATTTTTTTTTTCAGGGGACTGTGAGCAATGAGGGCAGAGGGGTTTTTATGTCTTTTGTTTTACACTAGGTTTAGGGGGGGCAAAATGTGCCCGGAAAAGTACCCCAAAAAGAGTTTTTCCCCTGGTCCAGGAAATAGTTTTCTGCCCCATGCAAAAAACCTCCTTTTCCCCGGCCCGATCACAGCATGCGAACAAAAGGAGACAAAGGTCCGAAAAAAAATGGGGTTAATAATTTCTTCTAATTTTTAAAAAATTTGGGGGGTAATTTGCTTATTTTAAGGAAATGTATTTGAAGAACAGTTTTAATAGTAAAGTTTTTTTGGTTTTTTAAAAATTTTGTTCAGCTGTTTGGGACAAATCTAAAGAAAACCCTGTTAAAAAAAAAAATATATTTTAATTTTGGTTTTTCAGTTTTTGTTGGCTCAAGGCCAAGAATTCTGGGTTTAAAAAAGAAAACTGGCATTAGCCCAAAAAGGCTGTTTTGGGGGCTGGACTCTTGTATTTTTATATGTTTTTATTTCAGAGAAAAATGCAAATTTTATTTTTATTTTTTGTGGGATTTTGCAGCAAACATCGGATTCCCAAAACAATTTATTTTTCTTCAGTATTTAAAAGAAATTTTTTATTTTTAAAATTTTTTCCCCATTTTTTTTTGAAAAGTTTGATTGTTTAAAACCCTTTTAGATTCCAAGCAACAGTCAGCGTTCAAGGGTGGGTGATTCCAGGGAACCCAATCATGCCAAAATCCCAAACCCCTTTAAAACAATTTAGGGGGTGTGTTTTGGGGCAACAGGTCAGGCTTTTCCTTTTTTACTCTAAAGGGGTTAAACTAGCTTTTCAAAAAGTTTTTATTGAGTTATACCCAAACTTTGGTTTTTTTTTGGGGTAAAGTTTTCAGGGTGTGTTTTAAATAAAAAAAAGATCATTTTCAAGGTTTTTTTTAGAATTTTTGCTCTTTAAATTTTTGAACATTAACCCTTACCCCAAATATGGAGGCACAGTTTTATGGATTTTGGGAGTCTTTAATTTTTCCTTGGGGGAGGGTGGTTTCTCCATGGCGTTGATATAAGGAAAAAGAAATTTTAATTTATTTTTTCCCCCAAACCCCTTGGGTTCTTATGATAAAAACGGAGATGGGGGTTTGTTTTTTGGTACAAAAAATAGGAGGACCCGGTTGGTTTTAAATTTCCCGTTCTTACTTTAAATGAAAAATGGGACTAAACCCATAACAAACAAAGAAATAAACGAAATATAGAACATGATACTGGTGCCATTTTGAATAGGGAAGAGAAAAAATGTTTCGAAATAAAACTTATTTTACCCAATTTTTTAAAAACTTACACATGATACATATTGAAGTTCGCTGGGGATTTTTTTTAGGAAAGGGTTTTGTTTCCCAAAAAGAAAATTGGGGAAAAAAAATGGATCGCGGGATTGGCTGGGAAAAATAGAGCTTCCCGTATCCGGGCCCTCAGAAACCAAAGTGGTGTCATTTTGTGTGATCTTTTGGGAGGTTTTAAAAAAAAAAATTTTGGGGGATCATGTCTTTTTGGGCCCAAAAGTGAATGAGCATTATTGTTTGGGTTTATTTTTTTCTGGTTTACAACAAGACCCTTTTTAGATTTAAATTTTACCGGGTTTTTAAAAAAATTCAGTTTAAATGAAATTAAATTTAATAAAATACTTTCTAAATTAGGGGGGTTTTTAAAATGTCAAGATAATGAGTTATGAAATTTTTTCCCTATAAATTGTTGGAGAATCTATAAAAAAACAGCATGTTTTTAAAATTTTCCCCTTTTTTCCAAAAAATTTTGAGAATCTTCCCTTTATTCCCGTCAAGGGATTTGGGCTGTAAATTTAAACTTTTTAAACCCCCCGCCCAAGAACTTGGGAGGGGGGTATTTTAAAAAGGCGTTGTCCCTCTGTCACGCCAGCGTGCGTCCTCCCCAGCCGGGATTTTTAAATATCCTAGGAGGTTGACCCTAAACTTGAAATAAACATGAAACCCCAAAATACTGCGGATGCCCGTCAAGTTTTTTTTTTATTGGTTAAATTTTTCCCTTAAAAAACCAGTTGCCCGGGGAATAAAATCCGTAACAAGCTTTAAAAATTCATGAAACTTTAAATAAATAGAACCCAAATTCCTTCGATGATGCCCGTCATTTTTTTTTTAATTGGGCAAAAATTTTTCCTTAGAGTTATTTTCCCCTTATTTAAAAGAAAAAGCCAAAAATTTTCCGTCCGCAGCCATTTCCCCAGTAAAAAATCATGTAGATTTTAAAAAAACTTGAAAAAAAACATGCACCAAAATACTGGAAAGATGCCCCCCCAAATTTTTTTTTTTAATTTTGGGCAATTTCCCTTTTGAGTTTTGGGCCCCTTTATTTAAAAGAAAAAACCCGTCTGCCAAAACAATTTTCTCCGTAAAAGATGGTAGAAATTTTATGAAAATTTAAAAAAAATATGAAAAATACTTTTTGATGCTGTCATTTTTTTTTTTTTTTGGTCAATTTTCCCTTTGAGTTTTTGCCCTTTTAAAATTTTTTTAAAAATCAAAAGTTTTGGGAAAAACAAACCAATAATTGGTCCCCCCCCCCCCAAAAAAAAATAATTTTTCATTCCTTTTAATTATTTTTTCAAACCTTCCATGAATATTTATCAACATGCAAAGTTGTACCATTCCCCCACCTCACTCCTCCACCCAGTCATGCCCACCACCCCAAGCATGCATCACCCGGCCCCCCCCCCCCCCATTTTTTTTTTTTTTTTTTTTTCATTTTTAATTTTCCATCAATATTTATAATCAACTGTACCCTCATCCAGTCACCCCCGCTGCCCACTCATCCCCCAAACCAAAAAATAGCATTCATTTTCTGTTAAATTGATTTTGACTAATGAAATTATTTGCCTCTTGGTAACATCAACTTTTTGCTGGATATACTGTTTTGCCATTCCTCACCACAAACCCTTTCGGCGGGGGATACCAATTTATCGAATTTGCTTGTTTAAAATTTGTAATCATTTTGACAGGTACACCACCACCGCAAATCACTATATTTCAAACATAGCCTCATGTTTGAAGGACCCATCACCTCTGGTTCGTAAACAGACTCTGACACTGATAACTCGCCTCTTACAGGAAGATTTCCTCAAATGGAAAGGTGCCCTCTTCTACAGGTTTATATCAGCCCTGCTCGACAACTGTGAGGAGATACAAAAATTTGGTACGACATTATCTTTGGTTTTTAATAGTATTTCAATTTTAATTGTAACGCCTGTCTTCTCCAAATGAGAGCAGTTACATGACATTGTTAATTACAGTTGAAACTCTCAAACTCACTTATCTCAAAATTCAGGCTATCTCAAAGACGTTTTCAAGTCCTGTCCCGAAAATGTGTGCACAGAATATCATTTTAAGTCAAATTATGATTACCTGCAACTAAATTGTTTGTTCCTTTGGAATTCGAGATACCGAGTCTCAGCTGTACCTGCGTTTGTGGAGAAAGCACTTAGGTGCCATTTATTGCATTCAGTTAGGTAAGTTCTGACATTCTTAAATTGAATATGGAAAATTAAAAAAACAACAACAAAAAGTAAAAAACAAGAGGAAAATCTGCTGATTAAATGCAAAAATCACAGGCTACATCTTGATCCATTTGTCAGACTGGATCTCGTAAATTTCTTCTCGTGAATATCATTATGAAAATACCAGCTTATATGCTAGTTCCTCCACATAAAGATTTTACTATCTTGTGTTAGACTTTTTTCCTGTGTGAAAATCGAAAAAAAATAGGAAATTTTGGTTAAGATTTCATTATATTTTTGTGTATAGTTTAGGAGAGTTCTATCTACTCCACATGTTCATACAGAGGCACCCAAACATGTTCTTCCAGCATATCATTGTGTTTCCCATTTCATTTGCTTCATCATGTGTTATGTATACTTACAGGAGAGTTTTGTCTACTCCACATGTTAATACAGAGACATCCAAACATGTTCTTCCAGCATTTCATGGAATGTGTTTTTCACTTCAATGACTACAGGGAACACACCGGTGAGTTTGTATGGAATTTTTGTGATTTGTCGTAAAATAGGGCTTTGATTTTTAATACTCATAGCTTTTGAAATTCTAATTTCATGTACTTTAATACATGTACATGTATCTATAAAACAGACTGATGCATAGGTTACTTATCAGCAGATATACTACATCTTTCAAACATTCAAACGAAAGGTGAAAGACCATTGTTTAAAAGGATATTAAAAGTGATACTAATGTCATCTACTGTTACAGCAGCATCAAGTTCAATAGTGCTTTTAGTTTGGTTATAAACAAATGAAACAGCTGTCCAAAAAGAAAATATGCGTAAATATATAGTTAGAAAAGCACTACTTTCAATGTTGCACATGAAGTCATAGTGTCAGAGACATAAAGGGAGGTAATAAAGAAGAATAAATTTCATATCATTTTCAGCTGTGTTATTTTTACAACAAATATGTGAGGTAATGTTCACTGAAAAAAGGAAAAAAGAAGAAATTGATATATTTCATGTTCATTTAAAAAAAATTGACAGCCTTATTAAAGCAAAATACATTGTATATATATATATACTAGTATATGCATAAATTTACTGATTTTCAGTTTACAACAAATTCACACAGTCCGAAAAAGTTCGTGAATTGTTTTCATTGAAAGGTGACCAAAATTCAAAGTAAGTATTACAATTTATAGAACTTTGTCAAGGTTGTAGTCAGTTCTTGTGGACACACTAAGTAGTGAACTGGCATTTTTCAGGCATTTTTGTCAAGCCCGCTTGTGGAAGCAAAGACATAGTCGTCCAAATGGCTGTTTGATGTATGTGCATCCGTCCGTATTTGTTTGTCCGAACCATAACTTTGACATATATGGAGCAATCTTGTTTATATTTGGCATGAATGTTAACCTCAGTGAGTTGGAGTGTCAAGCGCAAAGATAGGTTCCTATCTTAAAGATCAAGGTCACAGTTAGAGGTCAAATGTCATATCAGATCTTGTCCGGCCCATGCATTGCGGAATCTTGTTTATATTTGGCATGAATGTTTAACTCAATGAGACAGAGTGTCTTGTGCAAACCTCAGGTTCCTATCTGAAAGGTCAAGGTCACATTTAGGGGTCAAATGGTGGGCTCGACATATTGCCCATGGGCATCTAGTTGTTGACTTATCGTACCTCTTTGTATCAAGTCATGTGTTTGTAAGTTAACATGGCAGGAAAGGCCAGTCAGTTTTCTTAAAGCATGGTTTTAAGGACCATTGTGGTTTGCAAGTTGCTACTAAAGACCATACAGCGATTCGTTTGTGTACACATCGGATGATAGAAAACATGTTTTTGGTGCCATTTTGTGGAATTATTTATCCTATCAAGTGATATTAAGGGAATATCAGATTGTTTAACCTCTTACACAGTCTATTTTTCTATGTAGTATAGACCTGTTTATGATATATAGTGACCTTGAAATGAACCGGATTATTAAACTTTGGCCGCAGTCCATGTTATTTGTTCGTACTGATTCCCGAACTAGTGCTTACTTAACGAAATTTGGTCGCTAGATTATATGCATCGTCATTGACATTTTCAGAAGTATTTTGGCAGTCATTTTGGAATATGATGTGCTAAAACACACAAAGATGTATATCAAGGAAAATCCTGGTTATACACTATTAAGGATTTTTTTCCTGAATGTCATAATGACTTGTTTTGCTGAGACAGCTTTAATTTGGAATGATTGTATCATCTTTTTAGCTCATCTGATTTTTTGAAAAAAAATGATGAGTTATTGTCATCACTTGAGCGGTTGTCGGCGTCGGCGTCGGCGTTGCCTGGTTAAGTTTTATGTTTAGGTCAGCTTTTCTCCTAAACTATCAAAGCTATTGCTTTGAAACTTGGAATACTTATTCACCATCATAAGCTGACCCTGTATAGCAAGAAACATAACTCCATCTTGCTTTTTGCAAGATTTATGGCCCCTTTTGTACTTAGAAAATATCAGATTTCTTGGTTAAGTTTTATGTTTAGGTCAACTTTTCTCCTAAACTATCAAAGCTATTGCTTTGAAACTTGGAATACTTGTTCACCATCATAAGCAGACCCTGTACATCAAGAAACATAACTCCATCTTGCTTTTTGCAAGATTTATTGCCCCTTTTGGACTTAGAAAATCAGTTTTCTTGGTTAAGTTTTATGTTTAGGTCAGCTTTTATCCTAAACTATCAAAGCTATTGCTTTAAAACTTGCAACACTTGTTCACCATCATAAGTTGACCCTGTATAGCAAGAAACATAACTCCGTCCTGCTTTTTGCAAGATTTATGGCCCCTTTTGGACTTAGAAAATATCAGATTTCTTGGTTAAGTTTTATGTTTAGGTCAACTTTTTCTCTTAAACTATCAAAGCTATTACTTTGAAACTTGCAACACTTGTTCACCATCATAAGCTGACCCTGTACAGCAAGCAACATAACTCCATCCTGCTTTTTGCAATAATTATTGCCCCTTTTGGACTTAGAAAATCATTTTCTTGGTTGAGTATTATGTTTAAGTCAACTTTTCTCATAAACTATCAAAGCTATTGCTTTAAAACTTGCAACAGTTTTTCACCATCATAAGTGGACACTGTACATCAAGAAACATAACTCTATCCTGCTTTTTGCAAGAATGATGGCCCTTTTTAGACTTAGAAAATCATGGGTAGGACAATATTTCTATTACACAAAAAAATCAGATGAGCGTCAGCACCCGCAAGGCGGTGCTCTTGTTTTACATTTAGTCTTACATTGTCAGTACTGAAATTCTGAGCAGTGGTATGTCTAGGTTTATCTGTACTTTCCAGGAAGAGGCTGACATTGTACAAGTTTTTACTGGAAAACATGTCGGATGATCATAGATTTCAGTTACAGAGTAAACTTGTACAGGAGGTTTGTTTAACATCTTAATTCAATAAATGAATAAATTGTGTTTGTTTAGTTTACATTTTGATAAGGAATACATTGGTATCTTGAAAGAAGGGGATGCAACAAATAGCTAGTTTGGTATTAGAATGATTGGTTTGCCTTTCAATGAAATACATGTATTTGGACTAGTGTAATGTTGACATACATATAAATTATTTTATTAGACTGTTTGAGTTGATTCAGTTTCACATACTTTCTGAAGTAATAATTCTATGAAATGACTAAAATCATCAGATTACTGCAGCTGATGGAATAGCAACCATTCTGACATTTAAACCCGCCTGCTTAGCTCAATAGGGAGAGCGCTGATCTACGGTTCGCGGGGTTGTGAGTTCAATCCTCGGGTGGGTCGTATGTTCTCTGTTTGTCCTCCACCTCTGATTCATGTGGGGAAGTCGGCTGTTACTTGCGGAGAACAGGCTTGTACTGGTACAGAATTCAGGAACACTGGTTAGGTTAACTGCCCACCGTTACATAACTGAAATACTGTTGAAAAATGGCGTTAAACCCAAAACAGACAAAAAAACAAACAAATGCTTGCATTCAAGGTTTATTAGGTTCTTTTTGATCTTTCAGCTTGAATTATTCAAAGGCATTTGCAAAATAGTTTCAGAGCTTGATTCTATTTAAGAGAATAGAAGATTTCTTCTTTGCAAGCTGCTGTATGTTGTGTGTGTTTGCTGATCTGAATGCATGAGAATTTGTTGAAAGATGAAAATGGTATTTGTTTTCTAAACAGTTTTGAATCAAGAAACAGTGTATGCTAAATGAAGAAAAAAAATCAGGTAAAATAGGATGCTGTGTCAACTATAAATTGGCTAAAAATGTATTTTATTGCATTATATTGTTTTATTGTATGACATAGGTCTTGGGAGGCATTGTTGATGGTATACTGCCTGTGAACAAAGACACCAGTGACATTCTTAAAGATGCCTTAGCAATACTTAGCTGCAAGGTGAGCTGAATATTTCTCTTGTAGATTGTGTATATTATTGAAATGTCATTTACTAAATGTTGTGCAATATTTAAAATGTAATCATTTGTTCGCTACACTTCATTTTGAATGTTCTGATTATGGCTTAACAAGTATATCTTAGTTAGACCATATGAAGTGTGTGGAGAGCTCTGCTATTCACCGTGGCATCAGCATACACGGCTAGGTTAAAGTTTTGATGAACTTTCACTTTTTCTCTGTTATTACTTGATGGATTTGCTTCATCATGACCTGCTTCATATGACTAAAGAACCAGAACTCTCGCACCAATATTTCATGAATTATCTTCCAGTTTTTCAATTTCAGTGCTTTGTTATGACTAAATGAATTTGATTAAAACCTAAACTAGTTGTCACACATCATCATTGACATCATGTGGCATAAGGCCCATAAGTCTGCCTGATATATGTCATGAGTTATTCCCCCTTTTTTCACTTACATATTCAGGTTAGCCTATCTCAGTAATGACTAAATGAATTTAATTCAAAAGTAACAGTTGTCCGGCATTAATAGCACCGCATCATATGACTCAAGGTGTATTTCTCTAGAATAAATGTTCTATGAATTATATTTCTTTTATTCTTAGAAATTCTGGTTAATGTTGTGATGCACTTTCATTCTATCTCTTTTATTAGCTCGACTTTTTGAAGAAACAGATAGAGCTATTGCACTCGCCCCGGCATTGGCGTCGCCGTTGGTTAAAGTTTTTGATAAAGACAAATACCTCTGTTACTATCAAAGCTGTTGACTTGAAACTTAAAACACTTATTAACTATCAAAGTCTACACCAGGAGAAACAATCCCCATAACTTTGTTTGAATTTTGACAGAATTATGCCCCTTTTTAACTTAGAATTTTTGGTTAAAGTTTTTTATAAAGTCAAATATCTCTGTTCCTATCAAAGCTATTGACTTGAAACTTAAAATACTTATTTACCATCAAAGTCTACACCAGGAGAAACAATCCCCATAACTCTTGATTTGAATTTTGACAGAATTATGCCCCTTTTTAACTTAGAATCTTTTGTTAAAATTTTTGATAAAGTCAAACATCTCTGTTACTATGAAAGCTTTTGACTTGAAACTTAAAACAGTTATTTACTATGAAAGTCTACACCAGGTGACACAAATCCCATAACTTTGGTTTGAATTTTGACAGAGTTATCCCCCTTTTTAACTTGTAATTTTCTGGTTAGTTTTTGATAAAGTTAAGTATCTCTGTTACTATTAAAGCTTTTGACTTGAAACTCTAAATAGTTATTTACTTATCAAAGTCTACACCAGGAGACACAATTCCCATAACTCTGATTTGAATTTTGACAGAGTTATGTCCCTTTTTAACTTGGAATTTTTTTTACTGGCGAAGCTCTAATTCAGAGTCAAGCACTTAGAAAAGTCGAGTGTGCCGTCTTACGGACAGCTCTTGTTTCTAATTGGATGTTACTCAAACTGTTGTTACAAATCATAGTCCACATAGTGGGTAATCGCTAAAAGATAGCTCTAGTTTCCTCAGAAATACCCTATTTTTGTATCGGGCAATAAAGTAGTCAAGCACACTGTCTCCTGAGACAGTTCATGTAAATGTGTACAGCTTAATTATGTTCTTATTTGAACTAATATTTGGATGCCTACTGAAATAAAGAGGGAAATTTTACATGAATTGGTACCCGTACACATAGGAAATTAGCCACATTCACGGATCTAATACTATTAAAGTGCCATTGTTGTTTTCTGTCATTTTTGATCAGAAAGTGTAAAAATATTTTGTTAAGAGCACATTTCAATTTTCAGGAGATTAAATTGACATCTGTTAAAGTACGTCCTAATGAAGATGTTGCTGGTGATGAACAGGAAATGGCAGCTGTTGTCGTGGCAACAGCAAAGAAGACTATAATTACACAGGTAAGAAATGTAGCTTTATATACATCATTTTCTATTTTTCTGAATATTTAGAGAGGACACAGTGGTAATGTGTGGGATGGTGAAACTAGGGATCATGATCTTGAGCCCATGTTTCTCCAATGAGGAATTACTATATTTGGAATAGGAGTTCCTATTTCGGGTGTTTTACAACTAGGACACTTAAGAATCTAGAAAGTTTCTGGAATTGGGGCATCTTTGTATCTTGTCATCCAGCTAAAATTACTAAAATTTATCTGGAGGAATCAGCCATATAAGTAATTGATGGTGCCAAACGTACCCACAGAATTTCTCAGTATCATAGATTTCACTGCAGCAGAAATTGTGTTAAATATAGTACCAGGTATTAAAACTGTCATTTTCATGAATTATCATCTATTAAAGAACAAGAAGTTCATTTACATTAATTTCACATGTAGAATCTGGCTTTTGAAACATTGGTTTTGGGTGTCTGTGTATGCCTAAATAAAGCTATGCCTTTATCTACCGGTATAAGGAAATGCCATATGGTTTGAGTGGTCAGTGTGATTTAAAACTGAACAAAAAAAAACGCAATCCGTATACACCATATTTCCATAATTTATGATAACCTTGATATGGGCTGGTGATTTTCTGTAACTTTTATTCTTTTTTGTTTGGTTTCAGGTTTTGAAGAAGAATGTGATAGAAAACATAGTGCCTATAGTTGTTTCCCTCAAACATATGGTAAGTGACTTGTCAAAGTGCATAGCCCAGACCTTTAACAAAACTGCTTCAGTGTATGTTCTCGTTGATGACTGATTGAAGTTATCTTTTGATTCTATACTCATGTTTTAATTTCGATGTAAATGAGATGTGAAACCAAAATTTGTAGTCCTGTTTGGCGCCATATAACCTATATTGTGTTGGTGCGCTGTAAAACCCAAATCAAATCAGAATCAAAGATTGAATGCCATGCCATACAATACAAAACAGTACAATACATTATTATTCAGCAGTGAAATACTGGACACAATATCAGGTAAATTGAAGCAAAAAAAACAACAAAATAACTGTGTATATTTAAGATTTTTTTTTTAAATATCTCCTGCTACCTTAATTCTGTTTGAAGTGTTGTCCTCCACCTTTGAGTCATGTGATAAAGTTGTCATTTGCTTGCTGAAAACTAACTAATACTTGAAAGGAGCTCAGCATCATTAGTTTTCCTCTGTAATTAACTGAAATATTGATGCAGAGAAGTGTGAACCCAACAAAATAACTACCCTGGTGCTAATACATGTTAGCTATTAGAAAATATGGTATTTAAGGTATCAAGTTTGTGTCAAATCATTGATTCCGCAAGGCAAAAAGGTTAACCCTTATCATGCTTGACATGAATGATTCTGCCTTTGCGACCAGTGTAGATCATGATCAGCCTGCACATTCATGCAGTCTTATCATGATCTGCACTTTTCGCCGTTCAAT